>NC_065583.1:110127306-115127306 GCF_024542745.1 Macaca thibetana thibetana | reverse complement strand
AAGCTACAGATAATAGCAAAGCAAAAGACCATCTTTACTTAGTCAAATTAAATATTAGATTACTTAAGTTGGGTCCCCTAGAAAGAGAGCTGAGATGGGAACTACTGAGCAAATTTGAATATCCTCAAGTGAAATCTGCAGAGGAATGCGGAAAGCAGCATGGGGGCAGGGAAAAAAACATTCAAAGGTGTGGTTTTTGTCTACATCTAGCTTTTGTCTGACCTCACAGGGAACTCTGGACAACAGTAACACCACAGGGTTATCTTAACTGGAGACAAGAGGGCCAGACTGTTGTACTCACATGTCAGTCAGACGCTGACTGGGAGGAACCCTGAGGGGAGGCTGTAATTTCTCAAGCAAGCCCAGGTGAAGTGGCTCTTGTTGGCACTGGGCAATTCTCAGGAGAAGGGTACACCTGTGAGCTGTTATCGACTAACATGCAAAGCAGCCGGAGGAGGGCCTGATGCAGCCTAATGAAGAGAATGGGTGAGGAGCAATGGTAACATCTACTACAGTGCCCAACACCTCACAGCAGAACCTCCTGTCTCAGTGCCCAGGTCTGGAGCTGACAGGTAGCTTTGGAGCTGGTCAGACTCAGGAAGAGGTCAAACATACACCAAACTACATTCAGCCAAAGTAATTTTCTGCATTTTTCTTTTCGTACCCCAAATTAAAATTTCTACTCCCTTTGTATTTTTATATTTCACATTTTTACTTTATTATGACTCGCTATCCATAAACATTTACCATTCTCAACTTATGAGTATTGTTTGATTCCACAATAGGTACAACCACAGCTGGAGCTAGAGAAAGGCTAACATAACTAACATAACTAGATACATGTGTGAGGCTGACATATGATCAGAGCATTCCTGGGCTTCTGTTGATTGGATTGCTTATTGACAGATTAAATCAAGTCTTAGCTGGAGAGGCACAGATCCACAAAACAACTGACTGCTGTTGCAAAAGAAGAAGATGTAGTGTTCATTTAATATTTTATATGCAGTTTTCCCCTAAGCAAATATTTGAAAACGTTCTATTCGTCTGATAATTGCAGATAATATAACCCAAAACACAATGATTCTCTATAACAAAAAAGAAAGAAAAAATAATATGCACCTTTATACTGTGTAGTATTGAAGCCAAGATTTGCCAGTTGCAAAGAACACTCAAACTAATTCTATTAATGAAATAAGTTAATTTCAAGGACACAGTAACTTCACAGACTCCGAGGACAGGGAATGACCCTGAGAGGTGAAATAGTTCTCAGCAATGGTATGGTATCCTTCACCCTGATCTATTTACAGCCTTGTCCTATTGCCATAATCTCTCAGCCATCTTTCTTTACTTTATCACTTATACATAGCTATCAGACCCAATTGTACATTAAACTCTAAAGACTGAAACTTCTCTCTAGATCCTTTGGTTCAAATCCTGATTGGGTGACCAGTAAATTCTGTACAGAATGGGAGGAGTCCTGTCACCTGCTATCTGCTCAGCAGGGCTAGAACCAGAACGTTTAAACCAGAAAATTAAATTGGGTATGATGGATCCATCAATGTATCCATACATTGGTACATAGAGTTTACACAAACCATACATGTTCATTTCTAGTAACTGGATATTCCATGTTCATCCTGTTAAGGCCAAGGGAGAGGTTATTTTGGTATAGCCTGGGGCCTGGAGACTAATAAGGCCGTTGAACAAATAGGCCTACTTAATTCTTCTAGGATCCGTTCTTAGATGACTATGCTAATTCTAAGGGTGGAGTAAACCAGACAATAAGGAGGACACCTGGAAGACGTTTTAGCTTTGGACTATGTTCAATAACCCAGGTGGGGTAAGAAAGCTGGGGGCAGATGGAGACCATAATTTTCTCCACAAATAATTTTGTTTTAGGACACATAGGTTGAAACTAAGATGGCAGATTCTGCTCTAATCAGCCCTTCTTAGTTTCATCCAGCTCTCTGAAGCTCCAAGACGGCATCTGTCTCATAGGCTAGTCTTAGGCCTTTGAGGAACAATGTTCAGCATTATACACAGCATGATTAGAGAAGCATTCGGATGGGCGTGACTACTCCAAAAGGCCTCTTGCAAAAAGCCAACAGCAATGTCTGAAATTTTATCATTAAGGATTCACCCATGCCCAGATGGGTTTCTAAATACTATTCCTCATTAAAGTAATAACATACCTTGGAAAATGGCTGACTCCAGGGCAGGAGCAGAGAAAGTTTAAGGCAAAACTGGACATCTTCTCACAAAGCAAAGTAGTCCTCAGAACTGATTAGATCATATCAAAGGGAGATAGGAGCTGGCTTGCACTGGCCATATTTGGCATTAATTATAATTTATTCACTAAATTTAATTTAAGCATCAAAGAGAATAATGGCAATAATTGATTATAACATCTAAAAGTCTACAGTTAAGAGAGAAAAAAGCTCATCTTTATTTTTTAATGCAGCTTATAAATATAGATTAAATGATAGAAGGAAAAAAATCACCATTTTGTAACTCAATTCCTAATATTATAATTGGCTGAAAACAAAATCCTCAATGGGTTCCTAAACCACCACGTGAAGACATTGTGAAAACTCAATACCAAAATATGACCTCATTGATTGCTTACTTAAAATGGAAATGTCTGACAGTCAACCCCAAATCAAGTGATCAAACATAATATTATTATTCAAACTTATTATTATCAATAATGAGGCAACCTAACATTATATGCATCTTGATGTGATGCATTATGAAATATGGAAATATTTTATCCAAAATGTTTAGCTGAGATTGATCAAGCCTGTAGATCTAACTGAAAGCTTACGAGAAACAGAGAAGATAACAAGTTTAATTATACCGTGAGGAATCTTCTATAAATCAGCTAGCTTGATTTCTTCAATAAACCATTAAAAAAAGTCACAAAAAAGTGAAAAAAAGAAAAAAAGAAGGATTCTTCTGAGTTAAAAACAATGAGGAACATATCAAACAAATGAAATGTGTAATCCTTGACTAATCCTGAATTTTTAAAAATGCCTATAAAAGTCATAGTTGGAAACATTGGGGAATATATAATAGATACTAGATGACATTATGGCACTATTATCAACTTTCCTAGGAATTGTGCCTATTGTGGGATGATACTTCGTTATCAGGTGATTCATACTGAAGTATTTAGGTTTACATATCATAATGTTTGAATTTATTTTCTTATGGTTCAGGAAGAAGCCATACATATATATACACACACAGAGACAGTGAGATAAAACAAATGTGGCAAAGTATTAACAATTGACGAACCAGACAAAGGGTATGCAGAATATTCATTGTACCATTCTTTCAACTTTTCTATAGTTTTGAAATTTTAAAAAATAAGAAATTTGGTAAAATAATAGAGGTAAGCATTTTTAAATGTAACTTGGAGTGAAAATCTCCATGGCAGTCTAGCCATGTGGTAAAGAGGGAAAAAGCATTTTCAGGAGAGGAATACAAGCAGGCTGTGGAGCAATCACTAGCTAGAGAGACTAGCATGACTAAAAGGAAGCCAAATGCTAATATTCAAGACAATGGGAAAAGGCCTCAAAGGCATTTCAGGGTTCTTCAAAACATCCCCTCCCATTACAGGCCTAGAGGCCTGAGAGGAAAGAATGGTTTCATGGTCCAGACCCAGGGCACTGCTGCCCTGCTAAGCCTCAGGACACTGTTCCCTGCATCCTGACAGCTCTGGTTCCAGCCTTAGTTCAAAGTACCCCAGGTACAGCTCACACTGCTACATCAGAGGGCACAAGCCATAAGCCTTGGGAGCCTGCAGGTTAAGCCTGCAGGTTCACCAAATGCAAGAGTAAAAGATGCTTGTCAGCTTCCACCTAGATTTCAAAGAATGTATGGGAAAGCCTGGTGCCCAGGGAGAAGACTGACACAGGGATGGAGCCTCTCAGAGAGACTCTACTAGGGAAGTGCCAAGGGGAAATGTGGGGTTGAAGCCCCCATACAGAATCTCCAACAGGGCACTGTCTAGTGGAGCTGTCAGAAAGGAGCCACCACCCTTTCTATTCCGGGATGCAAGAACGGTAAGGCCACCAGCAGCTTGTACCCTGTATTAGTTCAGGGTTCTCTAGAGGGACAGAACTAATAGGACAGGTGTACATATGAAGGAGAGTTTATTAAAGGAGTATTGACTCACACAATCACAAGGTGAAGTCCCAGAGTAGGCCATCTGCAAGCTGAAGAGCAAGGAAGCCAGTCCAAGTCCCAAAACCTCGAAAGTAGAGAAGCTGACAGTGCAGCCTCCAGTCTGTGGCCAAAGGCCCGAGAGCCCCTGGCAAATCACTGGCATCAGTCCAAGGGTCCAAAAGCTGAAGAACTTGAAGTCTGATGTTCAAGAGCAGGAAGCATCCAGCATGGGAGAAAGATGAGGCTGGAAAACTCGACAGGTCTGCTCTTTCCAACTTCTCCCTGCTTTATTCTAGCCCTGCTGGCAGCTAATTAGATGCTGAGGGTGGACCTGCCTTTCCCAGTCCACCAACTCAAATGTTAATCTCCTTTGGCAACACCCTGACAGACACACCCAGGAACAATACTTTGCATCCTTCAATCCAATCAAGTTGACACTCAGTATTAACCATCAGACACACTAAGCCTGAAAAAGCCATAGCCACGCAACTCAAACTTGTGAAAGCAACCTTGCAGGCCACACCCTGCAAAGACATAGGGGTGGAGTTGTCCAAGGCCTTGAGAGCCCATCCCTTGCACTAGTATGCCCTGGATGAGGGGCATGGACTCAAAGGAGATTTTTTTGGAGCTGCGAGATTTAATAACTACCCTCCTGGGTTTCAGACTTGCATGGGACCAGTTGTTCCTTTCTTTTGGCAAATTTCTCCCTTTTGGAATGGGAATGTTTACCCAGTGCCTATGCCACTATTGCATCTTGGAAGTACATAGTTTGTTTTTGATCTTATAGGCTCATAGGTTGAAGCAATGTGCCTGGAGCCTCAGGTGAGATTTTGGAGTTTTGAGTTAATGCTGAAACGAGTTAAGACTTTGGGGGACTATTGAGAAGGGATAATTTTGCAATGTGAGAAGCACATGAAATTTGGGCATTCAGAGGAAGAATGATATGGTTTAGATGTGTGTCCTTTCCAAATTGTATGTTGAAATGTGATTCCTCAGTGTTGGAGGTGTGGCCTACTGGGATATGTGTGTCCATGGGGCAGATCCCTCATGAATGGCTTAGCGCCATCCCCTTGGTAATGAGTGAGTTCTTACTCTGATAATTCACAAGGAGAGCTGGGTGTTTAAAAGAGCCTGGCACCTCCTTCTGTCTGTCTTGCTCACACTCTCAGCATGTGATATGCTGGCTCCCCTTCATCTTCTGCTGTGAGTATAAGCTTTCTGAAGCCTTCACCAGAAGTAAATGCTGGTGCCATGCTTCCTGTACAGCTTACAGAATTGTGAGCCAAATAAATCTCTTTTTGTTATAAATTATCCAGTTTCAGGTATTCCTTTATATTAGCAACACAAATGGACTAACACAGTCTTATAAAACATTTTTTAAATTCTTTGTAGAAGTGAGATCTCACTATATTTCCCAAGCTGGTCTCAAACTCCTGGCCTCGAGTGATCCTCTCACCTCATTCTCCCAAAGCACCAGGATTACAGGCATGAAACACCATGCTCAGCCCACATAAGGTATTTTTAAATATGGATTTTTTAATCAGTAAATTGAAGTGTAAATGTATGTTTATTATTTTAAGAGTAAAATCCTTCAATACTTAAAATAATTAATTTTCCTGAGCATGATGGTTTTAAAATACGTCAACAAATTATTTGCCACTCCTCCAAATGGGGACCAATTTTAGTGACTCATTTCTAACAAATAGAAAAGTGATGCCATGTGACTTCTGAAGCTAACTCATGAAAAGAATAACTTTCACCTGACTCCCTCTCCTAGTCTTCAAGTGACAATAGCATAGCCCAGCACAACATCCTAACCACAGCCTCATAAGAAATCCTAAGCTAGAACCCCCCCTGGTAAGCTATTTCTGAAATTCTGACCCATAGAAAGATAAGTATAATAAATTTTACTATCATTTGAAGCTACTATGATTTAAGATAATTTGTTACACAGCAATAGATTAATAAACTGCATTAAGATAACATGCCCATTTGACAGTATGCTTTAAAAACCTATTTAAAATGCCTACTTTTTGACACAAAAATTCCACTTTTCAGAATTTGTCCTAAGAAAAAAATCAGACATGTATACAAAGATATATATAGAATAATATTTGTTCCAGCATCACTTGTAATAGTAAAGTAGAAAAGCAATCTAAATTTCCAATAATAGAGAACCAGTTGTATAAACTATGACACATCCAGGCAATGAAATAGAATGTAGCTACTGAAAGTAGGTAACTATCCTTGGCTGTCTATTTATATTTAAAAGTAAGGCATTAAAAAGCTGATTATGGTGGATTATGCCTGTAATCTCAGCACTTTGGGAAGCTGAGGTAGGAGGATCACTGGGGGTCAGAAGTTTGAGACCAGCCTGGTCAACATAGTGAGAACCCCTCTGTGTTAGTCCATTTTCACATTGCTGATAAAAACATACCTGAGACTGAGAAATTTACAAAAGAAAGAAGTTTATTGGACTTACAGTTCCACATGTCTGGGGAGGCCTCATAATCATGGCATAAGGTGAAAGGCAAGGAGGAGCAAGTCACATCTTACATGGATGGCAGAAGGCAAAGAGAGAGCTTGTGCAGGGAAACTCCCATTTTTAGAACCATGGGATCTCGTGAGATTCATTCACTATCATAATAACAGTGCAGGAAAGACCCGCCCCCATAATTCAATCATCTCCCACTGGGTTCCTCCCATGACATGTGGGAATTGTGGGAGTTACAATTCAAGATGAGATTTGGGTGGGGACACAGCCAAACCATATCACTCTCTCTACCAAAAATACAAATTTAGTTGAGTACAGTGGTACATACCTGTAGTCCCAGCTTCTTGGAAGGCTGAAGTGGGAGGATTGCTTCATCCTGGGAGGTTGAGGCTGCAGTGAGCTGATTGTGTCACTGCACTCCAACCTGGATGACAAAGTGAGCCCCTATCAAAAAAAAAAAAAGGCTGTTTAGCAGTTCTGTATTGGTAGGAGACTTACTAACTTGGAGAGTTCTGGCAAACCCTATCTATTTCATTAGTCCTCTCCCAACTATCACTAATCAGACCTTTTTCCTAAGGCTGATGTGTTTCTTGCAGAGAAGAATACTCTAAACTTCCACCTTGTGGGAATAATTCTGGCTGCCAGCATGCTAGAACCTTGGGGATAAGGCAGCTGAAAATCTAACCATTTAGTTTGTATTAATTTCCACCCTCATTTGTACCCACAGACCTCAGATACCAAGTCTAGTGTTAGAGGCGGGGCCTAGGGAGATGTGTTTGAATCATGGGCACAGATCCTTCATGAATGGCTTAGCACCATCCCATTGGTGATGAGTGAGTTGAGTTCATGCAAAATCTGGTTGTTTAAAAATGTGTGGCACCTTCCTCCTAACCCCCCAACCATATGACATTGCCTGCCCTCTTCTTCCATGATTGTAAGCTTCCTGGGGCTCTCGCCAGAAGCAGATGCTGAAGCCATGCTTGTACAGCCTGAAGAATTGTGAGCCAATTAAACCTCTTTTCCTTATAAATTATCCTGCCTCAGATATTTCTCTGTAGCAATGCAAAAATGGATAAAGGCAATGGGCATGGTAGATTATTACATTAATGGCCTTCAGTGAATCATACCTTTGTATGGATGAGCTTGCTGTCTTGGAATCCAGCTCATACGATTATATTGAAAGTCCAAGCTGATTATTGAATGATGAGTGAGCACATGCAGAAATAAAAACCACATAGAGAAAGAGGCCCAGCCATCCTTCAATCATCCCTAACTGAATGTAGCCTCAAGAGTAGTGTCAGATGAGAACAATAAAAGAAACACTCAGCCAACATATAGGATTGTGAAAAATAATAAATCTGCTGTTTTACGATGCAGCTTTGGGGTGCTTTGTTGCACAGAAATAGATATGTGATGCAGTGTGGGAAGAGGCAGTGAGCTTTGCAGAGTTGGGAAGGTGATCTGGGACTAAACTGTATGACCTTAAGACTTTAAACCTATCTTCTTCAGCCCACTCAGCTCAACAATACTGCCTCCAAAGATACCTTGAATTCCCAATTTTGGGGCCTTTTCAGGAATCTGTGAATTAGATTGCTAAACATTAACTTAAATGTGCAAGTCCATTTTACCATGTAAGGTAACATATTCACAAGTTCCAATGAATACGATATAGACAATTTGGGGGAGTAATTTTATATTTCTTTCTTCACTTAGACTATCTTCTATGTCATTTATTAGAGATTTAAGATTTGCCCCAAATAAATCTTATATATTCATGCATAAATTAATTCTTGTTTGCAGGCTTGCATATTCATACGTAAGTTAATTCTTGTTAATGGTATCTAGTTTCTTATGGACTATGATTTTTTTAATGCTTCTCTTGTATACAACAAACTTGCTGAATGCCTCTGTTTGTTCAGAGAGTTCTATTGATTCTGTGGGGTTTTTTCTAGGTAAGTGATCATCCTGTGCAAATAATTATTCTGCGCAAATAATCTTTTCCCTTCTGTGATAGTCATTAGTGCTATTCACCAAATATTTCCACTTCTTCCTCCATCCAGATACATAGTAGGATTGTACTTCCCTTCTGTGTTTGTTTTCTATTGCTGTTATAACAAATTACTGCAAACAGTGGCTTCAAACAACTCAAATTTATGATGTCTAGTTCTGTAGGTCAGAAGCCTAACACAGCTGTCATTGTGCTAAAATCAAGGTGTCGGCAGGGCTGCATTCCTTTTGAAGTCTCTAGGGAAGTGTCTTAGTCTGTTCCTGCTGCTATAACAAAATACCACAGACTGAGTAATTTATAAGTGATAGAAATGTATTCCTCACAGTTCTGGAGGCTGGAAAGTCCAAGATCAGAGTATCAGTAGATTCAATATCTAGTATAGGCTCACTCTCTGTTGCCAACATGGCATCTCATATCTTCTGAAGGGTATAAATGCTGTGACCTCACATGGCAGACAAGAAAAAAGGTACAAATACTGTATCTTCATGTGGCAGAAGAGATGGAAAGGATAAGCATCTCTCTGAAGCCTCTTTTATAACAGCATTAATCTCATTCATGAAAACAGAATCCTCAAGGCTAAATCACCTCCCAAATTCCCCACTTCTTAATACCATCACCTTGGGATTTAAGTTCCAACCTATAAATTTTGCAGGGGCAGAGTTATAGCAAGGAAGAAACCATTCCCTTTTTTCTTTTTCCAACTTCTGGAGGCTACCCACATTCCTTGACTTCTTAATACCATCACCTTGGGATTTAAGTTCCAACCTATAAATCTTGGAGGGACAGATTCATAGCAAGGAAGAAACCATTTCCTTTTTTTCCAGCTTCTGGAGGCCACCCACTTTCCTTGACACATGGCCTCCTCCCTCTACCTTCAAAGCCAACATTATAGCATCTCTCTGACCCTGCTTCCATTACCACATCTCTGTGTCTGACTCTCTTCTGCCTCCCTCTTCTACTTAATAGGACCTCTAGAATTATATTGGGCTCACTGGAATAATCCAGGATAATGTCGCTATTAAAGTCACCTGATCAGCAACCTTAATTCTATCTGTGACATTAAATCCCATTTTCAATATAACCTAACATTGTCACAGGTCCCAGGGATGAAGATATGGATATCGTTTTTTTGTTTGTTTGTTTTTGAAATGGAGTTTCACTCTGTTGCCCAGGCTGGAGTGCAATGGCACGATCTTGACTCACTGCAACCTCCACCTCCCGGGTTTAAGTGATTCTTCTGCCTCAGCCTCCTGAGTAGCTGGGATTACAGGTGCTTGCCACCATGCCTGGCTAATTTTTGTATGTTTAGTAGAGATGGGATTTCACCATGTTGGCCAGGCTGGTCTTAAACTCCTGACCTCAGGTGATCCACCCACTTCGGCCTCTCAAAGTGCTGGGATTACAGGCATGAGCCACCGCCCCCAGCCGAAGACATGGCCATCTTATTTTTGTTTCTTTTTTTTCCTTTGTTGTTCTCCATTTGACAGTTTAAATGATTTTTCTTCATCTAATAGCTATACATTATATTTTTTTCATTCCATGTTGTCTTTAACTTAACACCCATACTCAGGTTTATTTGCACCTGTTGATTTCTTAAGCTTATCAGTGTTTATAAATTAATTCCAACAAGAAAATTAATTTGACACACTCTTTTTTAATTTTTATGTATTTGTGTATTTATTTATTTATTTTGAGACAGAGTCCCTCTCTGTCGCCAGGCGGGAGTGCAGTGGCATGACCTTGGCTCACTGCAATCTCTGCCTCCCGCATTCAAGCGATTCCTCTGCCTCAGTCTCCTGAGTAGCTGAGACTACTGGTGCATACCACCATGCCTGGCTAATTTTCTTGTATTTTAGTTGAGACGAGGTTTCACTATGTTCGCCAGGATGGTCTTGATCTCCTGACCTTGTGATCTGCCCACCTCGGCCTCCCAAAGTGCTGGGAGTACAGGCGTGAGCCACCATGCCCGGCCCACACACTCTTATGTGCTTGTAGTACTCCCCACCTCATAGCCCACTTATCATGTTGCTAATATCTAGAATTTTAATTTTTCTTTATTATGAATATGATTTTTAAAATTTCTTTAGTTCTGGTTTTTAAAAATAAAAAATAGGCCTTAATAAGTTATCTGACCACCTACGCTTCCCATATCTCTTGCCCCAGATTCTAGACTTTTTGCTCTTTCTTCACGAATGTTTTCAGTAAAAACCTTTTTGTGGTATACCTTCGGAGGCTGTACAACATGAGAATATTTTTCTTATATTTTCTATTTTTTTTTTTTTTTTTTTTTGAGAGTCTCGCTCTGTCGCCCACTGGAGTTGGCGCTGAAGCTCCGCCTCCCGGGTTCAACATTGTCCTGCCTCAGCCTTTGGGAAAGGCGCCCGCCCCTGCGCCCGGCTAATTTTTTCTATTTTTAGTAGAGACGGGGTTTCACCATGGTCTCGATCTTGACCTTGTGAAAAGTGCTGGGATTACAGGCGTATTTTCAAATTTGATTGACAATTTGGCTGAATTTAACATTGTAGTTTTGAAATTATTTTTACTGTCTTAAAAATATTACTTTATTGCCATTTTTGATCTCATGTTGCTTATTTTAAAAATCTGATGTGTTATTTTTATTCCTTTCTGTTGATCTATTCTTTGCTTTTATAGTTTTTGTCTTTGATATTCTTAAACTTCATTATCATATCTGGATATTTCTTTATTTCTCTTTTCCATCTGAAGTCTTTCATCTTTTTAAAAACTTTATCCAAAATCATTTCTTAAATATTTCTCCTCTTCATCTTTATTGTTTTCTCCTTTGGGGTATCCCATTATCTGAATGTTGGGTTCCTTCCCTTCTAAATGGCTCAGTTTCCTTTTCTGTTTTATTTTTTATCATTTCTTGCTGCTTTCTGGAAGAGTTCTTCTGATTTTTTACTTCCATATCTTGCTCCTTAGCAATCTATCCCTGTATCTGTCACATACTGTATTAAATTCTCAATATTTCTGTTTTAATATTTCTAACTCAGATGGTAAGTAATGTTCAGTTTATGGGATTTTTTTTTTTTTTTTTTGAGACAGTCGAATTATTCAGCTGTTAGCTATTTTGGCCTTTGAGCTTATGTTTCCCTGAAGGTATCAGCTATTCTCTCCAGTAATATGCACCAGAGAACACCCAAAGTCTATGTCAGTCCAGGTGTGTTTAAGGATAAGAGAGAAGATAAGTCAAGGATGCAGAGCCTTGGGCACAAAAGAACCGCTGCTGATCTCCTGCTGCTACTCCCAGTCTTTCCCTTTGACCCTTAGGGAAGAGTAGCATTTGGAATAGACTAGGTTGAAATCCTAGGCCTAAGGGTTTCAAAGCGTAAGGCTGAAAGACAGACACTGGTCTGTTTTCATGAACACTCTTCCCCAGCAAGACTTTAATGCTGCTCTGATTTTGCCTTCAGGGCTCTAGTGTCAGAGGTGAAAGGGCAGATAATGATTGTTTGAAGACAAACCAAAACAGAGACACTGCAGAATTTATAAAACTTTCTTCTACCTAACCTCTCTTTGCCAAAGACAGCCACTCTCCACACCAGATTGCACCATCCAACCCCTCATAATGTTTAGGACAGATTTAATCTTCCCAGATATTTTTCACTGATGGTTATTGGTACTGGTTTCTAGAATCCATGCCTCCCTGTAACATTTACAGTTATTTCAGCGTTGCTGTTGGGGTAGAGTCTACAACCCAGGCTAGTCTGTCATCTTGGCAGAAAGCAGACACAGGACATTTTTCTAGCTTTTCTATCCACAGTGCCATCATAGGGTTCAAAAATATTGAAGTCATTTTTGCAGTCACTAGAATGTATCATAGTATCCACTATTTTGTATTCTTACCAGCCATTTGTGTAATCATATATTTCACTAATTCAATAGAAAGAAAAAGTGCACCTCACTGGTTGATTTGCCTTTCTTTGTTCTCTAATGAGATTGAAGTATTTTCCCACGTTTACTAAGCAATTGGCTTAATGCTCATGAGAATTGACTATTTATGGCATTTGCCCATTAGCTATTTAAAGTTTAGCAATTTTTCTCATTTATTTGATCTTCTGTAATTTATTTTGATTTAAATTTTATTCATTTATTTTGGTTGGTACTGAGGATTTTCTTGTAAAGTGCATTAGAAAAGGTCTTTATATATGATAAGAGCAATAATAAAAGATCTGGTGATGCCACAGTGAAAGGATTCTCCTCCAGGAGCTCTCTATAAAATAGAGACTTTAACTCTTTTTTGTTTCTATGTGCAAATTTTGTTATTTGTAGGCATTCAAATCTGTTGGTACGTTCCATTATTATTTTATCTATTGTTCCTAAGCTTGTAATTTATAAAAATATCTTTTCATAGTCTGCAAGCTGTTAAATAATATTTTATTCTGATTTGTAAGCTTTAGTATTCTATTTGTCAATCTTTTACTCTATCTGAAATGAATTTAAAGGATGAGAAAAAAGTTTAAAACACAGAAATTACAAATTGACTTTCCAAATGGACCTTGTCTGTACCTTTTATCCAGCTAAATTATTACCACAGTGGATGGCAAAAGGCCATGAATACGGGAATTGCAAGGAAGATAAATACTCTGTAGTCAAAAAAAAAAAAAAAAAAAAAAAAAGATTGCTCAGCCAAAAGAGAATAATGACAGAGAGGAAACTCATAAAGTGTTCTTATAGAGACTGTTTTGGTTTTATTTTGCTGTTCTGATAGCTTGATTGTGGGGGAAGGGGAGCAAAGGGAAATGGAAAAGGCTAGCTTATTTTAACTCTTTATCTTATTGCAAAATTGCCTGAATAATACAAGAGCGAGCTTGAATTGCTACAGCTGGTGCCGCTTAGCCTGGATCACATGGAGTTTCAGGGATGAGCTGAACTATGACTATTATACTTTGCTGAGCTGATTATCCTTTTGTTTCCTGAATAAACTCAATACCTATGATTCACTTCTTCATTTTTTTTTCCAGTTTCCTTTGATTCAAATATGAACAAATATATAATGTATACACTCTTATGCTTTGATGACCATATTTTTAACAGATCATAGCTCCATTCTCCTTACTGAAACCTGTCAGTCACCCCAAACGTTTATCTTTGGCTTCTGGGCAGCCTTTGTAGAACAAGAAAAAAAAATATGTTGTCCTTTTTTGCTAATTATCTGGAAAAATAAGATACCTAGACAACAAAAATGTTCCCAGTACCCTTCCTGTGTGCATTCTCCCTGTGGAAATAATTTGCTTGATTGAATTTATATAGATCTTGCCTTCATCCTGGTGGAAAGTATTTATCAAGCTGCTTTCAGACTTTATGCCTGGATAATTCTGTTGCTTGCACATTGGTTGTCAAATAACATGAACTAAGTCAGTTTCCTTCTTTGTACCTTAATGTTCTCATTTGAAATAACATGTTGCTCCTATTTGAGAGTTAAATTACTGAAATATATTTGTATAAATGTTTGAGTATCATAGTTAAAATTCTTAACTGCAAAGGAGAGGTTAGAAAAGAAATAAGAGGAAACGTAGTTTTAACCTATCTCTCCCAACGGGTAACAAAGTGATCTTATCTGGTCTTTGCTTTAAATGCATTTTTGTTGTTATGTTTAAGACCACAGTGTCTAACATATATAAATATTTCTTAAATAAATGAATGAATAAAATTTAGCAATTCAAATCCTATATTCCAAAATTGACTTAAGAATGTATGACAGCCTAAAATTAACCCATTACAGAAACTAATTTGAAGAAAGTACATTAAATCATTAGACAGACAAGTCCATGCTTCATTTGAAAAAAATATATAATACTATTTTGCAACTTTAAAAGCTAATACTATGAGAAGGCAATTAAGAACAGCTCTGTGGTACTTTGATTTATTTTAGACTGTTTTCTTATTCCGTTAGAAACAGTGGATTAATATTCACTGTTGGATGTGTGTAATTCAGATTAAATGAAGGAAAACAACACACTTTCATATTTCAAATTCTTTTCACTGTATTGTGAGATCTGGCTTCTATTGGCCTTTACTACCGAGCATCAGAATAGGTACCTTTCTGAGGTGGATGTTATTCAATAGAAGTTGTCATCAAATGATAGTTTCCTGAGTTGGAGTTCTCTTACGAGATTAGCTGTTCTGTTCTTACTCCCATCACGTTCCTGAAGGAATAGGCTCAATGTAGGTAAATTGTCAAGCAGATTCGGAGTACCTGGCAGCCTGGGTGGGGAGAATAGAATTATAAAGAATAAGAATGAACACCAAAAGGATAAGGAGGAACTTAATTTCACCTGACTGTCTTCATTTAATGTTCATTTTTTTGTTAGTCAGTCAAGCAACATTTATTGATCTCTGCTGTGTGCTAGCACTGTGCCAGGTTCCATGACAGCTATGTAGTTGTCATAGATACAGCCTCCTTCTGTTTCAGGGGGTTTATAATCTAGAAAAAGAGACAAAATGAAAACATAATGATAACAAAAGGTAGAATGAGATAAAGGTCATAGGTCTTCACGCATTCATTCATCTTCAGATTCATCTCCTTCTATTTTCTCTTTACTCTAAACAGGCTCTTACCTCCACCAGTCCTCCAAAACCATTTCCATAAAGCTCACTAATGACCAGTTACTAAATCTAATGGCCAGTTCTCAGTCCTTATGTGACCTATTAGCAGCATTTGTCACAATCTATCATTCTCCTGGAATTACTGACTTCCTCTGGCTTCCAGGACAATGCAGTCTCGGGTTTCCTCCTCTCTGATTCTGGTCTGTTTTTATATCCTTTATTGGTTCATCCTCTTCTCTTAGATTTCTTTATGTGAGAGGTCCCGGAACTTGGTCATTGGTCCTCTTCTTTCCTCACCCCCTTGATGATCTCATCTAGGCTTGTTACTCTAAATACTATGTTCATGCTTTTCTTGATGACTCTCAAATTTATCTCAACTTAGGCCTCTTTTCTGAACTTGAAATTCATATGTCCAACTGGGTTCTTCACATCCCCACTTGAATGTCTAATAAACATCGTTTATTCAACACGTCCAAAACTGAACTCCTGATTCCCACTTCCCCCAAAACCATCAGTCCACAACTTTCCTTCTCAGTTTATGTCAACTCTTTTGTTCCATATGCTCATGATAAAAATCTTGGAGTCACCTGTGGTTCCCCTCTTTCTCTCACATCCTATATGCAATCTGTCAGAAAATCTTATTGGCTCTACCTTTTAAAAAATGCAAAATTTGACCAGGAGCAGTGGCTCATGCCTGTAATCCCAGCACTTTGGGAGGCCAAGGCATGCGGATTGCCTGAGGTCAGGAGTTTGAGACCAGCCTGGCTAACGTGGTGAAACCCTGTCTCTACTAAAAATACAAAAATTAGCCAGGTGTGGTGTCACACACCTGTAGGCAGGAGAATCTCTTGAACCCAGGAGGCAGAGGTTGCAGTGAACCATCAGATCACGCCACTGCACTCCAACCTGCATGACAGAGCAAGACTCCATCTCAAAAAAAAAAAAAAAAAAAGCAAAATTTGACTACTTCTCAGCATCTCCCCTGCTACCACTCTGGTCCACATACCCTGGTCCTGCCAGATTCCCCTACCTTTTAGCTGTTTTCTGTACTTATACCTTTGACCCTCTCCTTTGGACTCTAGTATCAACCAAGCTGTAATTCTTTTAAAACATAAGTCAGATCTTGTCTTTTTTTATTCAGAGTCCTGAAATTACATCCCCTTTCACTCCACATAAAAGCCAAAGTCCTTACAAACATCCAGAAGGGCCCCAGATCATGTGACCTCCCCTCCTATTATTCTCTTCCTCGCTCACTTTGCTCTAGGCACACTGTCTGCTGCTGTTTCTCCCAAACACAAAGAATGCTCTTATCTCAGGGCTTTGCACTGGTTGTTCCTCCACATGGAACACTCTCCTTCCAGATGTCCACATGACTGACTCCCTCAGCTCCTTCAAATCTTTGCTGAAATACCACCATTGCAATGGGACTCACCCTGACCACCTTATTTAATACTGCAAATTGTGCACTTCAGGTTTAATGCTTTTCTTTTGCATTTTTCTACAGCACATAGGACTTTCTAACATACTATACCATTGATTTATTATCTTTATCATCTGTCTCTCTCTGCTAGAATCTGAACTCCATAAGGGAAAGGATCTTTTTCTTCTTTATTCACTGTTCTCTCAAGCTCCTAGAACAGTGCCTGGCACATTACAGGAGCTTAATAAAATTCATCGAAATGAAATTGAATTCATTCAACATCCAGTTGGCAAATACAAACTTAACATCCACTGTGTGCCAGGTTCTAGGCTAGAGGCTTAATATTCAGCAGTGAATAAGATGAACTTGTCCTTACGTTTATGGAATTCAGAGATGATCAGGGATCATAGCCTCTGAGCAAGTAATTGAATGTGGTGACTGCTTTGACTGAGGAGTACAGAGCATCATTGGAGACACACATCAGGAATCTCACTGAAGTCTGGGAGTCAGGAAAGGCCTCCATAGGGAAAATATCTAAGTTCAAACTTGAGTATAATATGAGTGGAAGTAGGGAGGGCAAGGAGAGAGTTCTAGACTGAAGAAACAGGTTGGAATTGTACCAATGAAGCATGTACAGAAGAAATAGTTCGTTTATGACTGGGGTGAGGGAGGTAGGCAGCATAGATGAAATCACATTTTAAAAGTCAATTGAATTCACCAGGAAAAATGGTAGAGATTAATAAGAGTGTGGAGGTGAAAAATGAAGGGACCCGTTTCAACTTAAAATTAAGAGGCAGGAAAATGAAGTTTATATGCATCAGTTTGCCTGCGGTATAGAGTTGAGTTCTTAATGGAAGCACTGAGAGAGGAAAGGCAGATTGAAACAGAAGGTAGTGAGGAAGTCCTGGAAGTTTTTGCGAAGAATCGTAATGTGATCTGAACTTCACTTTAGGAGGATTTCATTTAGGCCGGGTGTGGTGACTCATGCCTGTAATCCCAGCACTTTGGGAGGCCAACGTGGGCAGATCACTTGAGGTCAGGAGTTCGTGGCCAGCCTGGCCAACATGGTGAAACACTGTCTCTACTAAAAATACAAAAATTAGCCGTGTGTGGTGGCAGGCGCCTGTAATCCCAACTACTCAGGAGGCTGAGGCAGGAGAATCATTTGAACCTGGGAGGCAGAGGTTGCAGTGAGCTGGGATTATGCCACTGCACTCCAGACTGGGTGACAGAGCAAGACTCTGTCTCAAAAAAAAAAAAAAAAAAAAGAAAGATTTCATTTAGTTGCAAGGTACAGACACTGGGAGCAGATGACAGTGGTATAGCAGAATCTCTGAGGAAAGTCACTAAAGCTTCTACTTTCTGAATTTTCTACTTTGAAGGCTCCTGGCAAATACCTTGTTTCCATTAAGAAGTGAAAGGCGCCGGGCGCGGTGGCTCACGCCTGTAATCCCAGCACTTTGGGAGGCCGAGGCGGGCGGATCACGAGGTCAGGAGATCGAGACCATCCTGGCTAACACGATGAAACCCCGTCTCTACTAAAAATGCAAAAAATTAGCCGGGCGAGGCGGCGGGCGCCTGTAGTCCCAGCTACTCGGGAGGCTGAGGCAGGAGAATGGCGTGAACCCGGGAGGCGGAGCTTGCAGTGAGCCGAGATGGCGCCATTGCACTCCAGCCTGGGCGACTAAGCGAGACTCTGTCTCAAAAAAAAAAAAAAAAAAAAAAAAAAAAAAAAAAAAAAAAAAAAAAAGAAGTGAAAGGCAAAAAAATGAAACCAAAACTCACAGGAGATCAAAATAAACACAAAAATTCCAATTTACTTATTTACTGTGAGAAATATCACTGGCACATAGACTGGAAATTCTGTTAATAACATATTCTTTCCATGAATAGAATGGAAAATCATGACAAGAAGCTCTTTTAGAATGTACAAGAGAACCATCATAAGGACTCAAGCTTAGTTCCTCTGATGGATGTAAACTCTTTCTGTAGCCGGGCTCAGAGAAATCAGGGGATTGCCCAGTCAACATGGAATCAGGATGCATTGTTCCTTGGCTTTGGAGCTACTGGCAGACATGAAACTGAGATAGCCTCCTGGCCTGTTTTACAATAGGAATTTAGAGTTTACCAGAGATTCTCAGCCTGGATTAGAATCTCCTGGAGAGTATTTTAAAAAATACCAAGGCTGGGTGCCACCCCAGGTGAATTAAATCTGAATTTCTTCAGGTAGAGATCAGGTATTGATATGAGCCAGGTAGTTTTCAAGAGCTCCCCAGCAGAACTATCACTTTGAATTGGTCCAAAGATAAGTCTCGGAAGGGCTCTTATTCAATGGCCTCTGGAACTCTCCCTTTTGAACCTCTAGAGATGACCAGCCCTTGTCAATTTGACACGAACTTGTTCTATTTTTCATGTTTCTTTGGATAATTTAATGTATTCTAAGAGGCTCCATAGGAGAGGCTTCCCACAGGCCTTGGAGCAATCCTGCTTTTAACCCATGGTGTCTGTCTCTGCTCCTACTCATGAAGTGTGAGCATGACTTTTTTATAATGGACAAGAGTTTCCCTCATTTTGAAGTTCTTGGGGAGATGTGGTATCTCACTAGGAAATGAACTGAAGGGAAATGAGCCTGAGAAAGGCAAGGCTGGCTGGAAACCTATGCTGTAGTTCAGGCACTAGATTGTAAGTAGGATGATAACAGTGGGGCAGAAAGGAAATAGAAGGGGCAGAGAAGGAACAGGGAAAGGAATGGAAGATTAAATTAACTGTATTGGTCCAAATTATTCTTTTAATACTAAAATAAAACATTTTACAGAGAAATAATTGAAGTCATTTGGGGAGGGCAGATTCACAGAGCATCACAACTTTAGAAAATTATGTGGAAATTGATCTGTTACATGATTCAATGATAATCTAACCTAGGGTTTTAATTTATCAGGTGAATAATTGTTTTTCCTAATGTGATTTTGAATATATCACCTTTTTTGGTCCCTGAATTATATATTATATAGCTATTAGACTATTAGGTTACAGAACAGAAGGCTGAGCTATCAATAAATGAATTTGGAAGCCCTGGCAATGACTCTGGATAATGCAGGTTTAGATTACACATACACATACACGCATGCAAGATGTAACTGGATAACCCAATGCTCTATTCGAGATGATTTCTGATCTGGTGGTATGAAACAATTTTGCAGCCCTTGGCTTTTCTTCACATATGCAGGCAAGGAGTTAAAAAACAAATAAATGAAACAAAAAATGTTTTAAAAATTAACCACAAGAATGAGTGTCTCCTAATCTCTTCAACATTTGTTTTTCAGACAGAGACTATAATTGCTTGATTTCTACCAGTATTTCCAGAGATCTTTAGAGGCAACATGTTGTTTACCCAATCCCTTTCATGTTTTTCCCTCTGTGTTCAAGGATATAGCACAATCACTTGACTATGTAAACAGCTACCCTGCTGAGTTAATAATAGCCAGCATGCATATTATTTCATTTTAAAAGTTTCCTCTTTCACTATTTGGATTCAATGACAGTATCTAGATCACAAAATAAACCAAACAAAAGTTTTTAAGAGAGGCAAAATACACTATCTAAAATTTTAGAAAACTGAACATTTGCCCAGTTTTAAACACAGTACCTTGAAATCACTGATTTTTATATATATATATATATATTTTTTTTTTTAACAGTTTATAGGTCTTTACTGAGGGCCCTGAGGATTGTGCCAAAGTTATACAGCAAGCCTTGGGGACTGAACCTCTTGAAACACAGCATCATTCAATACAAACACTTATGGGGACTGGGCTTTAATCAGTCTCAGTGGGATCTAGAAACAGAGCACCGGAAGTAGTAGACGCTCTTTGGGATGTTCACTTACTCTATCATACCTGCTGTCTCCATTTTCACCAGTCAACTTTTGCTGCAGCAGTGAAGCATTTCCCCAAACCTCCAAGGCTTACAACAATAAATAGGTATTTCTGCCTTCCGATATGCGGCATAAATATGACATATCTGGCTTAGGCATGGCTCTGGTTGAGGTCTGTGCTCTGTGTCTCTCATTCTGTGTTTTTCGTACTAAAAGGCAGGGATACAAGGGGATAAGTGGGAACACAGCATGCCTTTTAAAACTTCTGCCCAGAACTGGAACAGTGTTCCTTCCCCCCAAGTCCCATTGGTCAAAGCAAGTCACGTGACCAAACCTAAAGTTAGCGAGATGGCATCATATATGTCTCCCACAGCGAACATGACAAGAGTAGGAAGGAAAGGACAAACTGTGAGAAATAGCATGATTCACCATCCCCTATCTCTAAAAGCTAACAACGCACATTCCCAGGGCTAGGGCTCAGGCAGAAAAGTTTATCGGTGCTGTTGGAACATAAGACTCAATTTAAAAAGCCATTATCACGATCATGAAATAATATAGTCTGACCTTACCATTTGAAAATATAAAATGTAAAGAAAACTGGCTTTATCATACTTGCTAGGCAGCCTGTAAAGTGCCCCCAATGAGGCCAGCCTCCAGTTATTTACAACCTGTGCAATCTCTTCTCGTTGAGTGTGGACTGGGCCTAACAACCTCCTTCTAACAAATAGAAGATGACAAAAGAGATGGGATGTCACTCCTGAGAATTAGGTTACAAAAAGACTGTTATTTTCTCTCTTTCTCTTTCTCTCTCACTCCTCTCACTCTGGGGAAAGCAGGAAATTTGCAAAGAAAGCAAAATTTGCCATCACGTGAGAGGCTGAGGTGGCAAAGAACTAATGTCATCAGCTGACAGCCTTGTGAGTAAATTTGGAAGCCCAACATAGCCTTGATCTGACTGCAGCCCTGACCAAGATCTTGATTGCAGTCCTTTGAGGGACCCCTGAATCAGAGGCACACGGACAAGCCTTGCCCAGATTCCTGACCCATAGAAAGTGTGAGATAATAAATATTTGTTATGTAGTCATAAATACTATCCCATATGAATAATTAAGTTGGCGAGCCTCGTTGGCAATTTTGTGACTTACTAAACCAAATGTTATTATTACAAAGTGATACTTGAATCTAAAGAAAAACAATGTATCTATTTATCTATTGATTAACCTGAGTTAAATTACTAAGAATGACATTATTCTGCCTCATAGTTGGACATATCTGGAATAAATTTTATTTGTACTGATTTAATGAAGCAACAATATTTATTTCATAAGAGATAAAAGAATGATGATTAAAGACAAAGCAACAATGATGATGTCAGCACTAAGAAAACTGTCCACATTCTGACAATTTAGCTAGAATATGTCATATACGAACTTTCCTTGAGATTTTATTTCTGTCTATGTAAAACTCATTAAATTCTCCAGAAAGTGTGTACATGAAGATTCCAAATCTTTAAGAGTCACTTTTGGCCGGGCGCGGTGGCTCAAGCCTGTAATCCCAGCACTTTGGGAGGCCGAGACGGGCGGATCACAAGGTCAGGAGATCGAGACCATCCTGGCTAACATGGTGAAACCCTGTCTCTACTAAAAAATACAAAAGCTAGCTGGGCGAGGTGGCGGGTGCCTGTAGTCCCAGCTATTCGGGAGGCTGAGGCAGGAGAATGGCGTAAACCTGGGAGGCGGAACTTGCAGTGAGCTGAGATCTGGCCACTGCACTCCAGCCTGGGTGACAGAGCGAGATTCCGTCTCAAAAAAAAAAAAAAAAAAAGAGTCACTTTTCAGTTAGCAAACTTATATATTACTATTTAGTTGATAGTTATATTTGTTTTAGGATTGTAGAGCAGATTTTCTATAGATTTCTATATTACTTCAGGTTTAGTCACTTGTATAACTAAAAGAGGAATACCTCTTCATGTTTTCTTATTCACTCCTTTATTTCACCCTTTCCTATTCTGGGCTACAGGCTGTGCCTGGCACATTGTTACTATTTGGTAAATGCTTATGGAATGAAGGCAGGGAGAAAAGAAGGAGGGAGCTGAAGTGCAGAGACTGACAGTGTATCAATGTGGTATGCTATATACTATTTTCTCTTTTTGGAAACATACTCCTCAGGTTCATAGACTGTAAAAATTGAACTGTAAACATGAGATTTTTCTGAATAACACTCAACATTCCATTATGTGTAGGAGGTCTTAGTGTGTCTCCTTTCTGTACTGAGGATCATGTGTACACTATAAAGTTCATTTAATGAACTACCTCTGACAATTCTCTCCCTGCTTCATGCTACTCTCCTTCTTTTCCCTATTGGCTGTTTCTTGTGGGAGTTGCCTTGGGTGAAATCATGCTTGTAAGAAAGTTAGTTTTCTTTAAAAAACAAAAAAGTTAATGTTCTTAGCAATCAAAACAGCAATAAAAGCAATACAAGATGTAATTCCTATACAAGGTGTATAAGTTAAACATGCAACTGTAGAGCTTTTAATAGTATTTAGCACTGCTATCATTAACTAGTTTCTGTAAAAGCCAAAAAAGCTGACATATTAGGTAATTTGTGAAGTACTCTATTATCTGATCTCTTTTACCAAGTTACTTTCCATTTCCGGTCAGACTCCATGCCAGGAAAAATAGAGGTGTTTTTTTTGTTTTTTTGTGGGGTTTTTTTGGTTTTTTGTTCGTTTGTTTTGTTTGTTTTGTTTTTTGACTAGAATGATTTATCCCAGCCTTATTTACCTTGCAGACTCCAGCTTCTTTTTCAAGGTTCAACTTATGTCAAACCCTGAACCAAAACTGTTCAGGGAGACCCCCAGACTGCTATGCAAATGTGACAGTCTCAGCCAATCCCATGAGGAGCTCTGGAGCAAATATCACTATGATAATTGATTTTTTGTGTCAGCTTAGTTAGGCCTTGGTATCCAGGTATTTGGTTAAACATTTTTCTAGATGTTTCTGTGAAGGTATTTTTAAAATGAGATTAACACTTCCATCAGCAGACTTTGAGAGTTAAGCAGATTGTTCATAATGTAGGTGAGCTGCATCCCATCAGCTGAAAGCTTTAAGAGAAAAAGATCGGCCTCTCCAAAAGAAGAGGGAATTATGCCAACAGCCTGGCAGGCTGTGGTATTTATTATGGCAGCCTGATATAATTTGGTTGTGTCCCCTCCCAAATCTCATCTTGATGTGTAATTCCCATAATCCCCACGTGTCGTGGGAGGGACCCAGTGGGAGGCAATTTAATCATGGGGACAGTTACTCTCATGTTGTTCTCAAGATAGTGAGTTCTTACGAGATCTGATGGTTTTATAAGGGGCTTTCCCCCCTTTTGCTCAGCACTTCTTGTTACTGCCCTGTGAAGAAGAATGTGTTTGCTTCCTCTTCTGCCATGATTGTAAGTATCCTGAGGCCTCCCCAGCCCTGCAGAACTATGAATCAATTAAACCTGTTTCCTTTATAAATTGCCTAGTCTTTGATATGTCTTTATTAGCGTGTGAGAACAGGCTAATACACAGCTCTAGTAAACAAACACCATCACCAAGTGTCAGCTGGGTAGAAACGACCAGGCCCTAGTACCTTCTGTGCTCAGTCATTGGATGGGAAGAAAGTGGTCTCCACTTAAAAGCTGCAGTAGATCTCAAAGATCCTGCTGCTAGAATCTGTCATTTGACTGTCCTTCTCACAGCTGAATGGCAATTTTTCTTAAAGGATGAACCAAGCAGTGCATCTATCTGGCTGCCACATGTGGAAAGAAGGAAACAAAGATAACACATAAGAAAAGGTAAGAAAACATTCTGCTTCACCAACAGACATGAGACAACCCTGCTAATGTTATAATTGTTATGTTTGTGATGAATTTGTATTGAGCCAATTTAGTTAAGCTGGAACAACATTTCTAAGAATTCCCTTTCCTACATAGATCCAAGCTAGTATGGGCTACCAAAAATGTTTTGCATGAGATTTAGAAAAGGGAAGTAGAGTAGCAACCACATTCTTTTTATTCTCAGGTCAAAGCAGAACATGAAGCATCATTGCAGCTCACACATACTATGATCTGATGGCTCATCTTAATGGCAAGGCAGTAACTGGTCCTGCAGCTCTCCTCAGATCCACTGGATCTCTTCCATCAACTTCTTTAGATACTGAGTCAGTTACATGTTTAGCTCCTTGCTTAAGGGTACTGTATTAGTCAGGGTTCTCCAGAGAAACACAATCAATGGAATAGATAGATAGATAGATAGATAGATAGATAGATAGATAGATAGATTATTGAGTGAGGAGCTGGCTCATGCAATTATGATGACTAAATCCTATGATCTGCTGTCTGCAAGCTGGAGATACAGGAAAGACACAGAGCTATACTTCTAATTCAACACTGAAGGCCTGAGAACCAGAAGAACCAATGATGAGAGTTCTAATCTGAGGGGAAAAGATCAATGTTCCAGGTCAAGCATTCAGGCTGAGAGAGAAAATTCTCCCTTCCTTCACCTTTTACTTCTCTTCAGGACCTCAACTGATTGAATAATGTCCACTCACATTGGAGAGGGCAATTAGCTTTACTTAATCTACTGATTCAAACACTAATCTCATCCAGAAACACCCACACAGACACACCCAGAAATAATGTTTAACCAAAAATCTGGGCACCCAGTAACCCAATCAAGTTGACACATAAAGTTAACTATTCCAAGCACCAACTTTTCCTGCAGGACAATCCTATCATCACAGTTGGAGGCTTGCCATCAGGGAGAGACACACGCAGGTTTCAGTCTGTCCTCATCGGTTTTGCTTATTCTCTCAGGTTCTAGTTTGTTCCTGCTTCCTCCACTTCATGTTTTTCTGCCCTTGCTCACTGCCTGCCCCGCTGAATTCAGGCTGTAGCTCTAGAGGCAAAAGAAACAGTCTCCCATAAACTGTTCAAACAGCTCCCACAAGTGTGTAAGCTCAAATTCCTAAACAATCTTCCTTCTTAAATATATCTCTTAGTGGTTATGCTTTCTGTTCAAATCTTGACTGATATAATGATTATTCTTAAGGACAAGAATGACTTAATTTATAGCCAACCTGAAATTTACCTAGGAATTGCTTTGCAAGACTATGGCTTGAGGTCATTAAAATTTGGGGATTGCAAATTCATGGTGTGTTCTGCCATGCTCCCTCCTTCACCTGAGGCAGGCGTTGCTAATCAATCATAGTATTTTTTCCTATTGGCTGGAATGCACTCAGAATTTTTCTCATTACAGTGTTCTAGGCAAGCCTTAAAATTTGATTATGTTTCACTTTTTGCTTAAAACCTGTTTTTGTTAGTAAACATGAGGGACTCACATAACGTACATTTTATTTCAGAAAGCATCAAATTTTAATATCAGCTTCAGAAAGCTTTATGGAAATCATCATAACATGTTTCTTTCACAACGATGAGCTTAAAAAATAACTAGAGCAAAATGTAAGAAGAAAGAAGGGACATCATATTTTTTGCCTGGGCTCTTGTAATGGATTGAATGATGGCCCACAAAAGGTATGTTCACATCCTAATCCCCACAACCTGTAATGTTATCTCAATTGGAAAAAGCATCTTTTCAGATGTAATAAAAAATCTTTTGTGTGTGTGTGACAGGGTCTCACTCTGACACTCAGGCTGGAGTGCAATCATACCTCCCTGTAACGAACTCCTGCAATCAAGTGATCCTCTCACCTCAGCCTCCTGAGTAGCTGGGACTACAGGCATGCTACCACGTTCAGCTACTTTTTAAAATTCATCATGTTGCCCAGGCTGGTCTTGAGCTTCTGGGCTCAAGTCATCCTCCTGCTGTGGACTCCCAAAGTGTTGGGAAAGAATCTTAAGATCAGGAGGTCATTCTGGATTATTCAAGTAGGCCCTAAATCCAACGAAAAAATGTCTTTATAAGAGAAAGGCAGAAGGAAATTTGAGGCAGACAGAATAGGAAAGGACAGAGAGAAAAGGAGGCAGTGTGACCACAGAGGCAGAAATTGATGTGATGTTGGACAAGTCAAGGAATGCCTGTTGTTTTAACTGCCTCCTATTTACCCCATTGGTGAGGAAGGGATCCCCACCCCAAGATTATCAGGATGGCTGAAGACATGACAACCATCACTGGAGAGATGAGATCAATAGCAGTTTATTTTTCACACATACTCACAGCCTGGGGAAGAGGATATCACAGGCCATGCAGGGTCACATGGGGATTGCATTTGGTAACAGAATGAACAACCAGAGGCAGTGGGAGGCAGGCTCTATAATGTCAAGAGGATGAAGTACATCATGGTTCCTGTTGGGAGATGACTGACTTATTTGAATAATTCGATGGGCTGGCAGAGAACTGAAACCCACTACTCAAGGATAGGTAGGCACTGTGCCTGGTCCCTTTCATAAGGTGGGCTATCCGGTCTAGAGAATCTGATCTGCAGTAGCAGAACGGGGAAAGGAGGTCGCAGTTAGGCCATTCAAGGCTCTCTTAATTCTATCAGATAGATGTCAAGACAGCACAGAAAATTGGGCCTTAATTTTAGGTATTATTCTACACCTATGGGCACCTGAATCTAGAAAAGCAAATGACAGATTGTCAGCTAGAAACTTCAGGAGGTATGTGTCCCTGCTGACACCTTGAATTTGGCCTTCTGGCCTCTACAACTACTGTGAGAGAATAAATTTATACAGTGTTAAGCCACTCAGTTTGTGGTATTTGTTATAGCAGCTACAGGAAACTAATACAACTATCTAGCATTTCCTCAAACTAAAAGAACTTTTGGTTGGAAAACAGGATCTGGCCTGCTTCAAGATGATATACTTAAGGTAATATGAAGAGAGGCAGAGTCATCATCTCTTAAAGAGCAAAGGTAAGAAAAATCAGAGACCTCTACTTGTCTATTATTAAAATTGTAAGATTAACTATTTGTATCTTCATTACCAACAATTAGTCTTTAACATCAATTGAGTCCTCAATGTATAATACATGCATTGAAGTTATCACTTTGTATATAAATCCTATGCTTTTGTCCTTTAAGATATATTGTCTTATTATTTTAGTATCCTTCTGCTACTTATCTTTTTTGATCCTTCTGTTCTCCTAATTAATGTTTTTGAGGATTTAAAACACTATTTCCCTGTGAATAGTTTTCTGATTTTCTTTGGAAAGAGATAGAAGACTTTTCTAAACTTTATTTTAATCATATATTTATGAGAGACTTTTTCAGACATGCTTTGCAGCTTGAAATTTTTATTATACTGCATCCAAGGTTTCATATCTTATTGCACTTTTGTCTGCATAGTTTTGTATTACAATGTGTTTTCTATAGTTGTTTAAAGCCACAGTTTAATCAGAAATTAGAATATATCCGTTTCTTTTATTTCTGTTGTGTATGTAGGCCACTAATACAACTCATTATAGTAGTTGCCTTTTTATTTTTGTATATGTTGGGTCTTCGGTTTTGATCCTTAATTTCTTTGGGAATGATTCCTCTGAGAGTAATTTTTATAGAAAATGGAACTTTAATAGAAAATGGTTTTAATTACTGTATATGTCATATTATTTCTCAGATTTTCATACACTTTTACATCTCAATTATGAAGTTCAAATTTGAAAGTTTCCAGTATTTATATTATTTATTTATTGCTCCCAAGTTGTCTGTTCTACTGTAATCCTTTTACTATTTTCTTTTTTGATCTGCAATACGACAAAGAAATTTAAATTATTTTATACACATATTTTATATACACACATATAGAGTATCCCAATTTAGTGCATTAAAAAACGTTTCTTGGCCGGGTGCGGTGGCTCATGCCTGTAATCCCAGCGCTTTGGGAGGCTTCGAGACCAGCCTGGCCAACATGATGAAACCCTGCCTCTGCTGAAAATACAAAAATTAGCCAGGCGTGGTAGCGGGCACTTGTAATCCCAGCTACTTGGAAGGCTGAGGCAGGAGAATCACTTGTACATGGGAGGCAGAGGTTGCAATGAGTCAAGATCATGCCATTGCACTCCAGCCTGGGCAACAAGAGTGAAACTCCATCAAAAAAAATAATAATAACAAAAACACAAAACTTTTTTTTACTTGTTTTCCAGTTTTTTGATGTAAGGATCATTTTTCAAATAATTTCATTAAGCTATAATTCACATACCATACAATTTATCCATTTAAAGTCTACATTTCAATGGTTTCTGGATTGTATACTTAATTCACGATTAATTCCTTATATAGGACTCCCCTTTATAGACGGTAATTTCAATGGGTAGTGCATGGAGGATTGGGAACCAATGGGTACCAACCAGAAGTGAGAGAGACACTTTCCTATCAGACCACCAGCACTCATTGGAAGTACACAGACCTGGAGTACACAGATCTTGGCAAAGGTTGAAGCTCAAACAGGGGCTTGGTTGAAAGTCTGTGGACAGGACTCAATTACCTCTGACCTGAAGGGGAGACATGGGTCAAAAACTGAAAATTAAAAATAAGTGACAATCTGCACATCAAATGGTGGGATCCATAATCTCCTTCACCCAATGCAGTCTTCCAAATGCCAACAGCCAGGATCACACACACACAGACACACACACTCACTGACTCCCACATGCAGGCATGTATGAGCAGGAAATTAGATGATTCTTTTCTGGAAAAATTGAATATCCCAGAAACAAAGACTTCCACATATGACATTTAGTGATTTCCCAATACAAATGGGGCGAGCCCAACACAACTCACAGAGCTTCAATTCACATTTTTGGTACTTCACATTTCAACATGAACAGAGTCAAAAATCTCTTTAATATAAAAGAGAGCAAAATACACACACACACACACAAAAGCACACAACACACAACACTCACACACACAACTTGGAGAAAATGGTAGAAACATGTACCATGAGGAACAAAAGAACTTCAAAGAGAACAAAACACTATACAAGAAAGGAGGCATACGTTTGATGACTTGCCTCAGTGGTGAACAAATATAACAATTAATTATTATTCATTATAATATAATTAATATTATATATAATACAATTATAATATAATTAATAATTATAATAATGTAAAGACAAACTGAGTAAGGTGATATAACTATAGTGATGGGAAGAAAGGGTGGAGGAATATTTTTTAAAAAGCTAAATCACCTACACCATAAATAAGTCAATAGCTAACATCTAAATTGTTAAATAGATAGCAGAATAAGCTAGGTAAGGGGCAGCTACCATGTTCTGGAACATGCTGCAGGGCTGGAGGACGGGCCTCCACCAGGGCTGTGGGCTATGGCTGCTGAGCCATACCCTAGAGCCTCTGGATTATCCCAGCTTTGTGAAGTCTGTGGATAAACACGTTTGCAGAGTGACTGTTACCCTTCACTAGGATCCCAAAGTCCCCAAGGCATGAACATTATCCCACCCCTAATGGCTGGCAGTCTCTCAGAGAACCCCCCCCCAACCCCGCTCAATCTGCCCTAGTTTGTGCAGTGCCCTCAGATGCACAACATCCGTCTGTAAGGACATCGCACATGGCAACTTTCAGATGACTGTGACCCCGAAAGTGGAGGAGGACATCTGGGCGCTGCTGAAGGATGTGGAGGATTTTCTGAGCCCACTGCTGGAAAAGACACCCGTTCCTGTGTACCCATACCCGTACGGTACACCAGGCACCAGGTCAATGAGGTGACAGGTATGCTGCAAGTCAGGGGAGACTTTTTTTTTTTTTTTTTAAGACAGAGTCTCGCTCTGTTGCCCAGGCTGGAGTGCAGTGGCTCCATCTTGGCTCACTACAACCTCCACCTCCACCTCCCGGGTTCAAGCGATTCTCCTGCCTCAGCCTCCTGAGTAGCCGGTACTACAGGCACAGGTGCCACGCCCGGCTAATTTTTGTATTTTTAGTAGAGACGGGGTTTCACCATGTTGGCCAGGATGGTCTCGATTTCCTGACCTTGTGATCCACCCGCCTAGGCCTCCCAAAGTGCTGGGATTACAGGCGTGAACCACCACGCCCGGCCAGGAGACTTTGATCAGCAGCTCAACCCTGGCTCCTGGAGAAGGATTTCTGAGGCCCAGCTGAGCAGCCTGCACCATGGCGTCCCCCATGGACTGGAGTGCAGAAGACCTCAGGAAGAGGGAATGTTGCCCAAGGATACTGGTGGCGTACAAGTAAACCCCCACTCCTGTTGATTCCAGGCCACTGTCCAGTCTACAGCCTCAGCAAGGAAAAGGAGCCCTATATGCTACGCTGATCCCATATCATCACAAGCCCTAGCAATCATTAATGCAATTTTCTATTTGGCTGTATAAATTATTTAAGCCATAAAATTTGTACAATATTTACAAATTAAATAATCATCTGAAGCTGTGCAAAAATAAATCTCATATATGAGTATATTGTTTTAAAATATTGAGGAAAGTATCAAAATTAACAGCTAAATCATTTGTAAGTGGCTGATTCCAGGAAGAGGGATAGTATTAGGATGGTGGGTGGGACCTGTTAAGGAGGAAACTGGTTAAAGGATTACTGTTTTTCATTATAAGCCTTTTAGTGCTATTTTAATTTTTAATATGTTTTACTTTGATAAGGTATAAAAATTAATGTAAAAGAAAAAAATCTGGATATAGCATTTTAATTAGTATTGCTTGGTGTGATTTCTAAATTATAGTTTCAAAGGGAGACAGCAAAGACTTTGGGGCAGATAACTATGTAAATTGACTAATCCTTTGAAAACTTTATTTATTTATTAGAGATGTGCAGGAAGGGGGTTCTCCTTATATTGCCCAGCCCAAACTCAAATCTCTGCAAAGAGCCTTCCACCTCAGCCTCTGGAGTAGGTGGGGCTACAGGCATGGGACACTGCATCCAGCTAATCCTGCAAATATTGTTAAGTAAACTGGTTAGGTGTCCAAGGAAGAGAATATAGACATAGGTTCTTAGTATCTATTTGTGGTTGGGGTGGTAAAGCCCCTTTCTCATCCCTTTTTTCCTTTCATCACTGGAGACAGAAACTAAAAACCATGGCTTCGGGCTGCTGAAAGCCTAAAACAAAAACAACAGAACTGCAACAACAACAATAAAATAAGGTGACTTGGACAAGCTTGAGAATTTCTTTAGATGATTCCTCAGCAGGGAGAGGGGAAGTGGAGAGTGGGAACATACAATTTCTTGAGAAAATAAACACTGAAGTTTAAAAAATAAGTCAAACAATACTTTCTCTCTCCCTTCCTGCCTTCCTTCCTGCCTTCCTTCCTATCCAGACGGAGTCTCGCTCTGTCGCCCAGGCTGGAGTGCAGTGGCGCTGGGTTCATGCCATTCTCCTGCCTCAGCCTCCCGAGTAGCTGGGAGGCTGCTCGGGAATTAGCCATGCCCGGCTGGTTTTTTGTATTTCTAGTAAAGACCAGGTTTCACCGTGTTAGCCAGTACGGTCTCGATCTCCCGACCTCGTGATCCACCCGCCTATGGCCTCCCAAAGTGCCGGGATTACAAGCGTGAGCCACCGCGCCCGGCCCGAAGTCAGGCAATAATTTATACTACAAGAAGGAAATAAAAACCTCAAGGGGTGGTGATGACAATGATTGTCTGAAACAGACACGCCTGGATCACCCACAGGATGTGAGGAGAGCCAGGTGACCAGCACTGGCCCTCTGGCTTCTGGGCAGCCTCTCCCTCTCATTCAGCTCCTGGTTCCTCACTTTTCCACTGTCCGGCCTTTCTTCCCTCCCCCATCCTTTCTCCTCACGTCCCTTTCTCCTGCTGCAACTTTTGCTTGTACTAGCCAAAATGTGACCTGAAAGGTTTCCTTTTATTAGGTATATCTCATTTAATAGATAGGGAGTGAAATGGTAAAAATTTATCTGTTTCAATAAAAATAATTTCTGTTAAACCCACGGAGACCAAAAGAACTAGGTACATTTTGTACTTGCATGAGAACATTTGTTGATCTGGGTGGGAGTGACGGTGATGCCCAACAATAAAAGAAGATTTGCCATCCCAGATTTCAAAGAAGAAAAACGCACAGGTGTGTTTTCCAGCGGGCTGTGGCTGGTGAATAGGCAGTGTAAGGGCTTTAATGGACAGAAACATAGACTTTTAACTTGCTGCTCTTCTTCTAAGCACCGTGCCACAGATTTGGACTTAATCACTGCAGGTAGAATATTTTCCAGCTGATGATCTTTCAGGTGGGAATAGAGAGAACGTTTAGATCTCTACTCTTGACTTTCCCAAACTATTTTTGGTATTATGTCATCTGATTGATGACTTAGTCCTTGTTCTACCCTGCAGAGAACAGAATTTCCCAACCCTTTTAGATGTTAACATTTAACTACTGCAATTCTTGAGAAACATCTATGACCATTTTAATCTGGAAGTTTTAGGCTTTTTGAGTGGCAACCTCCCTGTTTTTGTTTGTGTTTGACAGAACTAAATGATTTTCCTAGAAAAAGAGTGATTGATGAAGAAATTTTACTTTAATATACATTTGAAACACATATTCTATTTAAAATATCATTACCTGACATTTTATTTATTTTATTCTCTCTCTGTTTCTTTCTCTCCCCCATAATTCTGGCGTTTACGGAATTGGAATTTTCTTCCCTTCTCTGTCTGGTACTCAACGTTTGGGTTCAGCATGAAATCGGTCTTGTTGCTCCCTGTACTGAGAAGTGCCCATACTAGCATGTACTGGCTTATCACTGCAAGTCATCTTGTATTGGGTTGAACGACCAGGCTTTTGCCTTGTTCTTTGTAGGCCCAATGTACCGGGTGTCAGAGTAGATAGCTACAGAAAAACTATGACAACTCGGGTAATCAAGAAGGTGGCCGTTGCTAAGCAACGGAGAGACAAGCAGGATGTCTTGTGCTTGGGTCTTGGCAGTGTACTAGGAATAAAGAAGACCCGCCTATCATTCTTTGTCCTCAGGGCACTGATTCAACATGCAGGTGCAAGGTGGGCCCAGAATGTGGAGATTCATCACCGGCACCTGGCTTCTCTCCCAGTCCTTAGTTTGCAGCTCACCATCACTCCTTCCCCTGATTCTGTGTTATGACAATGGGGTTCCTTGTGCCTCGGTAAGCATCTCTTTCCCCCAGTACATTCTCTCTCCCCCCACCGACATGTTTTATTTTCTAGGACTCAGCTTCTCATTGGTCCTCATTGAAATCTTGTTTAATTCTTGAGATCCTTCTTAGAGCCCCTAATCTTAACCCCAGCCTCCAACATATTCTTCGAGTTTGACAACTGTATCTTCCAGCTATCCTCTGCCCTAGCTGCTCCACCACTGAGTCCCCATATATGTTGGGGCTTCCTATATTTGCCGTGGTCTGTGACTGACAGTGACCATTTCCTGGCTCTTTTCTGCATCTCAGAGTTTCTACATTGCCTGACTAGGAGGGTATAATACCCGGACTCCAGCTCTCACTTCCCCTTCCACCTGCAATCCTTTCCCCACATACACCCAAATTCCAGTGTCCATGCCTCTTCGACACATCCTGAGATACAATGGCACTAGCTACTTATTTCCTGCACTAATGTTCTTATTTTGACTCTTTGTTCTCAACATGGAGGCCCCACTGGTGTAGGCTAGAGTGCATGGTTCAGACGATGTGAATTATCAGAGGATTTCTAATTTATAAATGAGCTTTATTTCCCAGCAAGATTGATTCCAGACAATATCCTAGTCTACAGGAGCATACATTTCAGAGTTAATGTTTTTTTTTTTGTTTTTTTTTTTTTTTTTTTTTTTGAGACGGAGTCTCGCTCTGTCGCCCAGGCTGGAGTGCAGTGGCGCGATCTCGGCTCACTGCAAGCTCCGCCTCCCGGGTTCACGCCATTCTCCTGCCTCAGCCTCCCGAGTAGCTGGGACTACAGGCGCCCACAACCGCGCCCGGCTAATTTTTTGTATTTTTAGTAGAGACGGGGTTTCACCGTGGTCTCGATCTCCTGACCTTGTGATCCGCCCGCCTCGGCCTCCCAAAGTGCTGGGATTACAGGCGTGAGCCACCGCGCCCGGCCCAGAGTTAATGTTATACATTGTAGTTGGGCTCTCCTGTCAGCCTACAAAAAGCCTGTTTGATCCAAACTGTATTAGAGGTACCATACTCAAGATTTATTTCAACTCTGACAAAAATTGGTTCTGTAAGGAAATGGAATTTGAGTTTTAAGTAGCAGTCCCAGGATCAAACTCCCAAGCTTCAGCAGTTAGACAGGAACTTCTGTCATTTCCAATCAGGGTTGGTGGAATTAGAGGGCACTGTTGGAATGCAGAGTTAATTATAGGTGGGGTAGGAATGGAAGGGTTAGGAGCAAGCTGCCTTCTGTTACTGCTTCCAGTAACTGAGGGGTGGACAGTCCAGCTGGTAGGGATGGGGAGATAGAAAAGACACTGTTGAGAAGCATCACACCTGCACTGTCAATGTGATTGGTAAGGTAAAGAGGCAGCAAGCTAATATGGCCCAAGATGGTCATGGGGGGCTTGTTATATCAAATCTGGATGTGTGGGGTGAGTGAGGCACCTCACTTCACATTATACACAGTTGGGTAATTAGTTGATACTTCATGGTTTAATTGCTGCATTCTGTCTTACAAAAAGGTAATATTTTTGTCACCTTCAAAAAATGCTATCGCCCACATTATATACAATAACACATTATACTGATAAGACCACAGAACAATAATATAATCAACGATGAATACTGTTATATCCCACAAAAATGAAGCCTGACTGTAATTAACAAACTCAGTGACTCAAGTGGAGTATAATATTTCTAAGCTTGTGGGATTTAACGGTGCTACAAATGCAATCATTTTTACTTCTCTAAATTGATAGTACTCACAGGAATTAGTATTTAAATACAATTCCACAATACTCTTGACTAATGTGGCAAGATAACACAAGAGAAAAATCTTTAGTCAGGGTTCATCAAGGTGTGTTAGTGTGTGTATTAGTCAGGGCTCCCCAGAAAAACAGAACCAATAGAATCTAGAGAGAGAGAGAGAAAGAGAAAGAGATTCACTATGAGGGATGGACTCCTGTGATTGTGGAGGCTGAGAAGTCCCACTACTGCCACCTGGAGGCCCAGGGAAGAGGGTGGTGTAGCTCCAGTCTAAGCCCAAAGGCCTAAGAAGCAGGAGGCCACTGTTGTAAGTCCCAGTTTGAGTCTGAAGGCCCAAGAACCAGGAGCATAATGTTCGAGGGGAGGAGAAGATGGATGTCCCAACTCAAGCAGAGAGCAAATTCGCCCTTCTTCTGCCTTTTTGTTCTATCTGGGTCTTCAAGGGATGATGAATGATGCTCACCCACGCTGGTGGGGGCGATCTTTACTCAGTCTACAGCACTGAAAGAGATTCAAATGCTAATCTCTCCTCGAAACACCCTCACAGATGCACCCAGAAATAATGTTTTACCAGCTATCTGGGTGTCCCTGAGCTCAGTCAAGGTGACGTGTAAAATTAAGCATCACATTATGTCTCATGTTTCTATAGTCTCAACACAAAACAATAAGAGATATTACTCCTGATTCCCTGTCCCAGTCCTGACCCATCTCCTTCTTCTAATAATACACACATAAAAAGAAAGGTGAACTTTCCCTGTCCCAGAACTGTGTTATGAGAATTTTGTTTTCCAAAACCTAGGCAAAAAAGACTTATCCATGAAGGCTTTTTTTTTTTTTTTTTTTTAATCAAGCATTAAAAAGTGACTATTTTATTTATGGGCAGTGTGTGAACACTCAGGAGCTGAGGAAGCTGTCCCAGTGATTGTTGGCCAGACCTGCCACCTTTCAAACAGACCCTGCTGCCAGGAGCTGAGGCCCCTGTAATGAATTGAACACCAGAGCAGGGGCATAGCCAGTGCATTTGACACTAAGAATGAATCATTTTTTTTGGCACCTTACCTATATAAGATAAAATTACATTTAGAATAATCACATAATAATTAATTTCTTGATTCACTCTCTAGTTTTAAAATAATTAACAATTAAGAATATAAAATTTCAATTTAAAAGAGGTTATGCAAATTGATCTAGAATATTTCACATAGGAGCAGTATGCACTTGGAGTCACTGTTTTAAATTTTAAACAGAAATAAAAATTCCAAGTTGCCATATGGAAAGGGAGAATTGAAATAACTGAAGCTCTCTTTACTCATCTGTACAATCACTGTGTTATCACTGCTTCTTTTGAACCTACTGTTTAAATGCAGGAATATGTAACACCACAGAGATTCACGTTAGTGATTCCTAAGCTTTAGGAATTTGTCACTAACCAAATGTGTAAGACTGATCTACGGCAGTGGTGAAGTGAGGTGAAATAAATGAAAAATGGAAGGTTCTTCTATTTAAAGTCCATGTAGCGTGAAATATTTATTAAAGCATAAGTAATGAAAAGTGCTAATTTATAGCTTACATATATATTATTAAAACTCAACAATATTCACAGAAATTGTTTAGACTTTGGACCCACAACTTTTTTTTTTCATGATGGAGTATTTTTCACTGACATTATTTGAAATAGCCAGGACACAGTGATAATAAAAAAGCAGAGTGATTTTTAAATTAGCATTATTATTGTTTTTAATTGCCTACAAAAAATGCAACCTCTTATGCCTGCGCCTGGGGCAGACTGTTCCCGCAAATTGTTTAGAATTGCATAATCTCTCCAGGACATTTGCACTAACAGGGGAAGAGGTAAAGTTCTCCCAACATGTGACTGAGATTGAATTTCCTGCCAGTTAGATTGGTGTTTGGCATCAGATTTCATTTGATTTTAACAAATGATTAAATATGTCTTTTTTCACCTAAGCACGTAAATTCATATCGGTTATATTGCCATAACATAGCTAACATAAGTGATATACTAAATGCTTAAATGTTTGTTTTTTCTAATTAAAAAATCTAAGCATTCTTAGATTAATTTTACTAGTAAAATATGGGAAGATATGGTTAAATTTTCAAAAATTTATAAAATAAACCCATCATAGAACTTGGTAACAATTTTTTTCTAGATAAACTCTCTGACCAAAAATCTTATATGGATACAGTTAAAAAAAAAAAAAAATTCTTCCTCTCCAACTTGGAAGTCACTAAAGGTCATATAAACAGTAACTAAAAGCATTTTTTTGGCTTCAGCTCTACCCACTATTTTAGCGCTTCAGTCACGTTTCATCTTCCCAATGACCTGCATGCATTCATAGGTGAATTCAGGGCAACTGCTAATTTTGGCAAATAAATAAGCCCTCTTAGCTTCCATCAGCTTAGAGATCTCTACTGCCCCTGAAAGCCTTGGAGCTCACTAGCTCCACCTATGTTTTCATCATGGTCCTGTGCTTCCACCAAGGACATGAGTGCCACCTCCACAGAGCTGTTGCTGTCAATGCCTCTGCCAATACTAATGCAGTGGCCCAGCTTATGCCAGAGCTGTGAGATCCCTTTGCACATTGGAATACTGGTAGCAGCACTTGAGTTTACAACCAAAGTTAAGAACATGGACAGTTGGCCAGCCTCCGTGGCTCACGCCTGTAATCCCAGCACTTTGGGAGGCTGAGATGGGTGGATCACCTGAGGTCAGAAATTCAAGACCAGCCTGACCAACCTGGAGAAACCCTGTCTCTACTAAAAAATACAAAATTAGCCGAGTGTGGTGGCATATGCCTGTAATCCCAGCTACTCTGGAGACTGAGGCAGGAGAATCGCTTGAACCCGGCAGGCAGAGGTCGAGATTGCACCATTTGCACTCCAGGCTGGGCAACAAGGTGAAACTCTGTCTCAAAGAAAGAAAAAAAGAGAGAGAGAGAGAGAGAGAGAAAGAAAGAAAGAAAATGGAGACTTTATTCCAGGAGCAAAACAAGGAAAGAATGTTCTGTAGGAGGGGTGAGGAATCAGAGATGGCCAAGGGGCAGTCGCAGGTCCCAGTGTATGGAAAACATAATCATTTCTCCTGGTAGAAGCATCACACTCAAACTTTCAAACCAGCAGAGTCCATCCCCATTTGATTCTGAGACCCACATAATCTAGCAAAGATGAGCAGAATCTTTGAGTAAATATTAATTTAGACTAGTTTTTCTGACCCTACATATCAAACAGAACCTTGGTAGACTGAGTGTAAATTTCGTCCTTGGGAATTGCTGATTCTATAAACTAAAGCTAAAGAGCTGGGTGTTAGCCTACCTGTTTTAGCCTGTTTTGTGCTGCTATAACAGAATACCTGAGACTAGGTCATTTCTAAAGAACAGAAGTTTATTTCTCACAGTTATGGAGGATGCGAAGTCCAAGATCTAAGGGCTGGCTGTTGGTCCGGGCCTTTTCGCTGGTTCATCATATGATGCAAGGTGAAAGAGAGAGAAAAGAGGGGCAAGCTTGTCCTTTTATAAAAAAAACCCACTCCTCAATAACAAAACCTCTCCCTCGATAATGGTGTTAATCTATTTTTCATGAGGGCAGAGCCCATGTGGCCTAATCACCTCTTAAAAGTCCTGCCTTAAAAGTCCTATAATACTATTATAATTGCTATTAAATTTCCAACATATGCTTTTTGGGGGCACATTCAAACCATTGCACTACCTTATTTCTACCACTCTCTAGAACCTACCTAACCCTGGAACACCCATTCTATCATACTTAACAGCATCAATCCAAACAGTGGCTCTCCCATCCTTATGCTAGACCACAAGATCACAAACAACCATTTCTCCTTTAATCTGGGAGAAGGGGGAATGGTGAATTACTCTTTATGACAACATCTGATTCACAGTAAATGCTAAATGAATTGGTAGCCTTTTCCTTTCTCTTGGAAGGGGAAAGGTGGGTTAAACAGTGAGTATTAAAACTAGGTTAATAATTATAAAGTATAGGTTACTACACTTAAGATAAATCCTCTCAGAGATTAGAAATAACATATAGACCAATGAACCTCTAATCAAATTGCGTCTTCAAATGAGGGAGAGACCCTTTTCCCTCTCCCCACATCCTGAGAGTTGTAAGAAAAGGGGAGAGTCAGAAATCAGTCCCTAGGTTATGTTATGATACAGTAAACTTTATCAGGAGCTGGTCCTTTGTTGACACCCTTACCTTCGGAAGAGCTATGAAGGAAACTTCTTTCTGCTCAGATCAGAAGTATTTCATGGAGTGACATGCTTTCTAAGGAGTGTTTGTATCACTTATTGGTGACAGCAACCACTTCCTGATGAATTGCTGTTTGTCTTCATAGTCGCTGGCTAGGGACCCCGTCTCCCAATTCTGTACTAGTTCAATCATATTGTTTGTGTCGGGACACAAACTCCTTCAACATCTTGACAGGGTGACGCTCATCCCAAAGGAGAAGGGTGTAAGTTAGCCATGTCCACGGAGCCATGAGCCATGAGCCTTTTTATCTTAGTTACAGGCCAGAAAGTTTGCCAGGTATGTTCAGGTTTCCAATGAAATCAGACACTTCCTCCTTCATCAGATAAATCGGATTGTGAGTTCTAAGCATGGCTGCTACTTCTGCCCTGCAGCTTCTTCAGGAGAGATGCCTACCCTTGGCTAAAGGCCCTCATAGAAGTCGCCAGTGCTGATAGTCTCAGGGTGGATCCCAGCGAGTCCATCCTCTTAGGGGAGGGGATGCTGGGGGCTTTTTCTTTTTTTGAAAGACAGGATCTCACTATGTTGTCCAGGCTGGACTTGAACTCCTGGGCTCAAGGAATCCTCCTGCCTAAGCCTCCCAAGTAGCTGAGACTACAGGCACACGCCACTGCACCCTGCACTGTGGGGATGTTTTTAACTTTTGATAACAATACTAATATAAATATGAAAAGTATAGATGTAATTTTATAGGCATAAAATATACATGAAAAGCATATACACATATAAAATATACATTTTAAAAGTAAGATGAATATCCTCTCACAAATCATCAGAGGGGTCTCTGATGATTTGTAGAAAAGTGAGTATGGCACAGAAGTTGACAATGTAGTGTTGGGGTTAAGAAACGCAAGCCAGATAGCAGGGATTAAACTCCTACTGTGCCCCTTACTCGCCATGGGACCTTACTGGCTCTGTGACCTTAACCTCTCTGTGCCTCAGTTTCCTCATCTCTGAAAAGGAGATATAAATAGTTCCTACCTTAAAGGATATTATGAGGATTAAGTGAAACAATACGTGTGAAATGCACACGACAGTGCCTGGCATGTGGAGAGTGAGTAATCAACGGTAACCGTTAGTATTAATTTTGTCTGTAGGTGGTTGTGACTCTCTGGGGTGAAAGAACAGAGAGCCACTCTGCTTTTCTCTGGGAATGAGGGAGCACTGTAACGCCACACATGTGAATAAGGACAATAAGACTGGATAACCTCCTAAACGTTGTTTACAGTCTCCCCTGGTGTCTTTGGGGTTGGCAGGCATCCCCCACTGCCACCTGTGCCTATTATTGATACTTTACAGCCTGCTGTCTGATAGCGCTGCTGTTGCTGACTTCTGTGTGCCAGGTATAAAAATTAGCCACATGGCTTTTAATCTCGTGTGTGATGTATTAAAGGCATTGCCTTTGCTGTAATTAATTGCAGTGGAAGCCTCCCAGTGGAACTTTAGCTGCTGGACTCTTCATCGAAGCTTCCAAAGCGGGCTTCAGAAGCCCAGGAATTATTGGCGTTTGCACAGTACTGCCTGCTCTAACCTTCTAAATCACCATGGCCAAGAAGCCAAGTACTCGCCAGTTGGCTTAAATGGTGTAACATTTCTCTTCTTCCTGTAGCTGGTCCATGAAGTAATGTCAAAGGGGCAGAGTTTGTCAGGATCTTTCAGTCATAAGTCACAGAAAACCCAATTCAAAGAAGTTGAAACAATCAAGGCAGTTAATTGGCTCACATTATGAAAAGCTCAGGGAGTTGGCTGATCCAGTGGCTCAGTGTTGGAAAAGGGCCTCTTTCCTTTCTGCCTTTCAGCTCTGCCATCTGCAGCGTCCTCTTCATCCCGAGGCCGCCTCTCACCATAGTTGTAGCGTGGCTGACTCCTGGCCGCCACCAGGCCTGTGCTTTCCCCCACATCCAGCAGGAGACTCTGGCCTAGTATTTTGAGCAAGAATTTGAAGCCCACAATGATTTGAGATGCTTACGTCATATGCTTAACCCTTAAACCAAGGATTGCAACCAGTCATTCAGGGGCCATCTCTGGCACTGGGGTTAGTTTACCTACCTCTGAAACTCAGGGTCTGTGTGGAGAAACTAATATATGGGTAATCTTGGAGAGGAGGAGGAAGAAATGGGAGCTGGTATAAAGCAACAAGTGTCTTTCATAGAGATGATGTAATTTGGAAGTAATAGATGGATGTATGCCTTTTGAGGTTCTGTGATCTTACATCTGTGTTCCCAAAGAGTAAATGAGAAGTGTAATATGAGATATATCAGGAAGGACTTCCATCCCACCATAGCACACACTCACAGGAATCCACGAATATCTAGGTATCATGGTGACTGGTATCTGAAAGATACAGCACAGCTCTAGGAACAGAATTTATTAACGCTTTCAGCAGCAAGAATTCATCAACACCCCACCCCACCCCTGCCTCCACTAGCACCATTATGCTCACTCAGCAACTCTGCTTCTCATCCTCCTTTTACTGCCAAGAAATTGTTTTACTCTTTTTGGTTTTCTATACGTTTGTTCATCTATTCTGCTGCCTTATAACCTGTAAGCTACAATTTCAGCTTTCTCATGACCCCTGTTTCCTCCTGGCCTCTTCATGTGCATCTTTTCAGATTCTACCTACCAATTGCTCAATTCTATAGGTTTCCGGGAGATATGGGGTGAGAAAATCCCATAGCTCGGCTTTGAAAACTGGACAAGATTTCAAGATAGAGAAGAAAGATGTGGCATTTCTTGGATAGAAAAACATGCATTAAGGTATTTCTGGGGAAAGAAGAAGATTGATTCAACAGAGCAGCAGAAGATGTTAAACAAGAGAAAAGTAAAGTTGGAAAGGTAGAGTGGCACTGGTTATAGAAACTTCAGAAATAAAGATATATTGAAAGCTTTTAAGCAAAGCACTCATATGGCCTCTTCATTATTTCTATAGCCAAAGTCAGCTTTGTTTGAACCCTTATCTTTCTTTTACCCAACAGCCAATATTTCTTGTCCCTAATCTCTCTCCACTTGCTCTGTCACGGCAATTCTCGGTAAACCCTGCTGGGCTGGAAATTAGAAGTAAGGGGCAGCACTCACCTATGAGACACCACTTACCATTGTCCTGTGAGGAGTCATACCCGCAGTTCTCAGCCCTATCAGACTCAGTGTCCCCATTTTATCAGAAATCTTTCTATAACTTTCCCTTTGCTATCTTGAAATAGGATGTGTCTACATACCTAATTGGTATGGGCTGAGCTGTGTCCTTCTAGGAAATCATATATTGAAGTCCTAACCCCTAATACCTCAGAATGTGACCATGTTTGGAGACAGAGCCTTTAAAGGGGTAATTAAAATACAATTAGGTCACTAGAGTGGGCCCTAGTCCAGTTCTAGGGTGCCCTTAGGAGAAGAGGAAATTTGGACAGAGACAAGTACAGTGAGAAGATGATGTGGAGACACAGTGAGAAGACAGCAATCGAGGCCTGTCAAGGAGACAATCCCGGAACAGATCCTTCTCCTTACAACCCTCAGAAGAAACCAATCCTGCTGACATCTTGATCTCAGACTTCCAGCCCCCAGAACTGTGAGATAATACATTTCTGTTGTTTAGGCCACCTGGTCTGTGGTACTTTATTATGGGGGACCTAGCAAACACATACAGTAATTCTATATAATGCCTTTATTATAATATAAAGAATACATAAAAGGAGTATAATTTACCATAAAATATATACAGTATTTCCATATGTAAATGCTCAAGCACAACTGTACCAAAAGACATAATGCTTACATCAATACTCTGCATGCAATAGCTACAAATCACTGTGGAGTGACGGTACAAATGCAGGCTGACACAGCGTGTGGTGTTGGCAACACAAATACAAACCCTTGAGCAACATAACTATTGGCACATAATTTTTTGTGAACAAATCTTGGTAGAGTTCCAAACAAAACAAGTAACAATCTTCCCTCATTTTACATGGTAGTTGTATTCCTGGAAAATTCAAGAAAAACGTTGTATTTGTTTGTAATCCAAGGATAGGTTCTAGGTACAGACAATTATAAGTAGGTTTTTCATCTACATGAATGTCCTGTAGAACATTTGAAAGTCACATACAGTTCTTCATTTTCATATACATATTGCAGGGGGTCAGGCTATCTACCATCAATGCCAGGACAGTGTCATCATGACAACCAAAACTGTCTCCTTATTTCCAGAATATTCTCTAACGGAGAATTCTTCTTGTGATACAAGAAGAAGAGAAAATAAAAGATGTAATCGATGGCTATCTTTTGGTGCGGGATCAGCCCCACCCTACTCACTATCAGAACTCCTCCTGCCTGGAGGAAGGTAACTAGGGACTTAGTCACATGGGACTACACAGCAGACAAGGTCAAGTGATTTCCTAACTGGTTAAAGCCACAGTCTTAATACTGCCCTTAAGCTTCATATGGTAAAAGGCTCCTTTGTTCAGAGGCTTCAAGGTACTCCAAGTTTGGTGAAATTCGGCCTCTGTGGTCATGCCTGTCTCTGGATTTTTCTGTGTTTTATGTGTGTTTGGAGGTTGGAGGGGGCTGAGGTGATCTGTGATTGCTGTGATAGCCCCAGAGAATCATCCTGATAAATCTCACTGTTCACTCCCTGCTGCTGCTCCCAGACTGTTGACCGTTCATTGTTGGAGAGTTTCTACCTGAAGACTGTGATTTCTAGCCCAAAGTGGGCGCTCAGCGATGCACCCGATCCTTTTATTCCACTCAGCCTCTACCCAGGCATGCTCCCTACAGTGTTCACTCCGTCTTTCCCATTCTTGTCAAGCATCTAAGTTCCACCTTGTTGTCTCATGCTCTCAATAATATTTTATTGAGACAATCAATATTTCCAGAAAAACTTTCCTCTCTTTTGTCTCCAAATTTCTTTTCCTCTCTCATGTAATGGGAGGAGAAGTCTGCTAGTGCTGCATATTTCTCCCCCTTCCAAGGGAAATTGATCCATTGAATAAAAAGCTTCCATTCTTTCCTTTCAACTGCCTCCTCCCCTCACGTTTGCCTGAAGATGTCCTGTCTGAGTTACAACCCTTTGGCTGCAAGCAGTAGAATCCAACTTGAATGCACTGTGGCCAGAAAAGCGGATTTTGGCTATAAGGAAATAGGACATGTCAGGAAACTCTTAAGAATGCCCTGGGCCTCCAGAAAGGACTTGATCAAGAATTGCAAAGCCGCCAGCACTCTTCTACCCACCTTTTCTTTTGCTACTGTTTGCTTCATTTTTCTATTTCCTGTACACTAGCTTCTTGAGGCTTCCTGTCCACATGAGTGGAATTCCATTTCCAGGGGACAGACCCTAACTGGCCTACTTTGAATCAGGTCCAATCCCCTGGCCAAGGCGTAGGGGCATAACAGGGACCAAATGGACCCTCCTGCCTGAAATGATGAAACAACAAAAATACCTGAAACAATTGGTTTTGGACATGGATATCAGGTACTGCAGGACAGTGATCCCTGAGAGAGGGGAAACAGGTGAGGTGGGCCTTATGAGTCCAGCTCACTGGCAGGAGAGAGTTTCCAGGTCTTCGCAGTACAAGAAGGTAGAAGCCAGGTAGAACTCAGTGGTCTGAGAAGTCCAGGGAAGAGTGGCTAGCGGCAGCAGAACAGAGTACCAGAAGGAGAGGGCTGGAGAGAAAGAGAGAGCGGAAGAGAGGTAGTGAGAGGGAGAGAGCACTTTGGAGATCACCAGAGTCTTCATGAACACTGATCGCTGCAGGCCTGGGAGGAAACTACTTGAACCACAGAAAAGAACCACCTGAAAGAAACAGAGGGAACAACAATCCTTGCAGCCCTCACAAGGCTGAAAATACTTTGTGTTCCCACCAGTCAGAATGGTAAGCCCTATAATTCACAAGGTTTGGGTAGAATAACTAGAAGGGTATTGCCTCAGTAGTGGGGAAAAAATCAGTCCTAAAGGCTACTCTAGTCCTGCCTAACAAATACTAAAATCAATCCTGAAAGAATCAAACTGTTTCCAAGGAACTTAACTGCATCCCAGTACAAAGCTCAAGAGTACTTATAGGAATGCAAAAACATCCAGCGCCCAACAAGGTAAAATTCGACGTCTGGGATCCAATCAAGCCCCTGGCCAAGGGAAGGAAGCAGAAATGAAGAGGAAGAAACAATACTCTATCTTGTACATTTTATGAATGTCATAATCGCCTCCTCTCCCATCATAAGGCTATTATTATCTTTTTCTTTATACACCCAAGCATTGCTTGACTTATTACAATAAGCATGCATTATCTTCGTTATTTTAAAAAGCCTTTGTGAACAAACCAATCAAGAAAATGGGAATATCAAACAAAAAGGAGACAAAAGAAGTTCCTACAGCACATCAAAACTGACTGAAGTTTTCTCCCTATTTCCTCTGCCTTTTTTTCCTTTGGCTGCCTCCCTCTCTAGAAAGTTCTCACTTTCTTTACCTTCATGTCTTGCATTTCTTAACTTTTCTGGATATTTTAGCTGAACACAGAAAGCAACTGCAGCATGGCCAGTTGTTAGGGGAGACTTTGTTTCTTGTTTTTTATGTTTAAATGGGCAGATCTTAATGTTTCACATTTACTTCTCAAAGAAAGAGAACACCAACGCCGCCTCACTACTGTTCACTGCCTTTTAGCTGGTCCTCTCCTCCACTCCTTGAGTCTATGGCCGGGCAGTTAAGGTTCCACTAGACCTGGTCTGTTTGCCCAGAATCCACCTGCCCTGTCCCTAGGCAGGAAAACTGCAACTTTGGCAGCATCTGCCTGGACTAAAAACATGTCCCACGTCTCCTTTTTTCCCTCTGGAGAAAGCTCTTTCTGGCATGGTGTGGGGACAGCTAAGGTCTCCAGGCTGCTGGTGAAGTGAGGGAAAGTAGAGGGGAGTGGGCGCCGAGATGGGCGGATAAAAAGAGCGACCGCTCAGCAGCGAGAGGGAGAGGCGAGAGTAAGGCGCCCAGACACCATGTGGACAAGGGGAGGAGAGAAAGCAGAGGTGGCGCGGACAGACTGAGCGCCGGGGCAGCCAGAGCCCAGATCGGAAGAGCCGAGTCCGGGCAGAGGGGTCCGCGGGCTCTGGAGGTGCTGGACCGGTGCGATCCGAGAGCAGACCGGGCCCCTTGCGAGCCTCTCCTGGCCCCTGCCCGCGATGAGCGAGGACAGCAGGCTGTGCTCCGGCTACTACAGCCTCAACCAGAGCTTCGTGGAGCCCTTCCAGTGCCCCCGGCGCGGCGAGGGGGCCGCGCTCCAGTACTGCTGCGGCTTCGCCGACCTCAAGTACTGCTGCAGCGAGCCGGGCAGCTACTTCCCCTACAAGCACAGCTACATGTGGAGCCTCAGGTGGGCTGAGAGCCCGCGCGTGCGGCGGCTGGCCGGGCCCGGGGCTAGGGAGGCGACAAGCGGAGCCACGCCAGGGCCAGGGGGAGTCCCCGGGTCCCCGCCATCGGCTCTGGGTTGGGTCCCTACGGAAGGAAGCGGAGCCTCTGAGGGCGGGTGAGGGTAGGGAGAGAAATCTCGCCCGGGCTCGAAACTCCCCCAGAAGCCAGGACCGGAGGCGAGGCGCGCGCTGGAGGAGCGCGGGCTTTGCGCCCTGGGCGCACTTGGGGCCCTCCCAGCTGGCCCCGCTGGGTTCCCCGCCCGCCTCCCGGGAGCCGACTGCTCTCCCCTCGCCGGGGACCAGTCCCAGGCTGGCAGCCCTACTGGTGGAGCGGGAGGACAGGCAGATAACCTAAGGGGAAGGTTTAAAATCCTCTTTTAGGTTTATTTGGTGTATTTGAAGAGAAAGGAGGCTCCTTTGGGGCTCTTTTTACTGCATTAACAAGGATCAGAGTATTTTAAGACTCTTTGAGGGATGGGAAGGAATTGGCTGTATTCTTTAAAATACACATATATTTTTTAATGTGTGTGTGTGTATGTGTGTGTGTGTGTGTGTGTATGTGTGTGTGTTCCTGAGGGCCTGCGCAAGCAACTGGGCTTTACGACTTGCCCTTTTTGGAGGATCTGACCCCTACCCTGGAGAGAATTGAAGAGACACCAAGAAAGATACAGCTTTTGGTTGCCATGATTATACACACCCTCTGTAGAACAGGACACCCCCTTTCTTGAAACCTGAGCCATGTGGCTATTGCTGGAATGTGAAGAGACTTTCTAAGGTGGAGTCTTGTTTCTTTTTCCTATAGTGGCAATTTTATTTTACTTATTCCAACTAGTATTGATGTAGACATTTTCCTTATGAATTTCTTTTCCCCCTTCCACTCTGAAGGGCTGCAAACTTTAAACTTAATTTTTCATTTTGCTTGGAGAATGAAAGGGGTTCGACAGTCAAGGAAAGAGCTCCCACCTTAAATTGTTTTGTACATATTAATTAGTTTATGGGGTTGGAGGAGATGGATTCTGCTAGTAAGAGGTAAAGTATTATGATTATGTCTCCCAGTCACCTACATGACCCAGAATTTAACACACAGGCCAAGTCTATAGCAAATGACTAAATGTTACTTCTTGAAGCAATAAAATATTAACATATTTTTCTATATTGGAAGCATCAAAAAGTCTCAACAGGAGTGCCTACCTTCCAGTAAGTTCAACTGACAAAGTTGTATTTTGCTGGAGAAGGGCAAAATGTCAGAAAATAATGATAGCTTATCCTTAGTAGATTACATGGGGAAGAAATCTGTATTGCATTGGTTTATTATCTGGCCTTTTGGAAACTAACAGAGTAATCTATCTCTGGGTCATTGGAGGCATTACTAATGGCAGAAGCACCTCCAACAGAGACTGGCAATTCCTAAGTCAAACTCAATTGGAAAATGTGCTTGAGATTTTCAGATCCCTGAATAGTTCCAAAGTGGCAAGCAATAGAGGACATAAAACCTTCCTAAGATTTATAAGGGCACAAAGGAGTGAACAGCTTGCTGGGGTCTTCATTCAGCACTGACAAAACAGACAGTGCAGCTCCATTCCCTGGGAAATAGAAAAATCACTTCAACTGATGTTGTCGGTTGGCAGTGTTAAACCTGGGGTTCCTGAGAATTACTGAGCTCTGAGAACACAATAGGGAGGTAAATTTATTAGAGCTTCATTTCCCCTCTGTTCTTTGCTCTCCACTCCTAATTTAAAATAGTCCAACTGTGAAGAGTCACTAGCCCTTGTTTGGAGATTCTATAGTGGCTGGAGAAAGGCACAGCTGTGGCTATCGCAAGGTAAGTGAACTTCCTAAGTAGGAGAATTGCTGCATTAATGTGACAGCAGCTTCAGACCCTCTCTCAAAGCTTGTAAAACAACTGCCATAGGGTGCTGAGGAAAGGATAATTCTTCCTTTCCTGTGTCTGGCCCCCTCCCATCTTTTCTCCTCCGATGACTCCCTATGTTCTTAGGATTTTCCTTGGTAATCTTCTCCAGGACTTGGTAAAATAAGGTCTATTGGACAGGGCCATGCATAAGTGGCTATTTAATTAAAGTATTTATTGAAATAAATATTTTAGGAGTCTCCTGGAGCTCCATCTTTACCGAGAGTTTATACCTAGAGCTTTGCATGCATAAAGCAACATTTCTTTTCTTTTTTTTTTTTTTTTTGAGACGGGGTCTCGCTCTGTCACCCAGGCTGGAGTGCAGTTGCGCAATCTCGGCTCACTGCAACCTCTGCCTTCTAGGTTCATGCCATTCTCCTGCAGCAGCCTCCCGAGTAGCTGGAACTACAGGCGCCTGCCACCATGCCTGGCTAATTTTTTGTATTTTTAGTAGAGATGGGGTTTCACTGTGTTAGCCAGGATGGTCTCGATCTCCTGACCTCGTGATCTGCCTGCCTCGGCCTCCCAAAGTGCTGGGATTACAGGCGTGAGCCACTGCGCCCAGCCATAAAGCAACTTTTTTATAAAGTGAACCATGACATTGAAACTATTTGTCACTATTATGAAGAACATTCTTTTCTAACAGAAAGCAGGGATGGCATGCTTTGTTTTTGTTTTTCTTTCAAATTTAATGGTCTGGTTTTATAATTTGTATATTGAAAGCCCACACTGTGTATGTGGAAGTTAATTAAAGTAACAATTTTGCTTTCAAATAGACTAAATTACATTTTTACCTTGAAGATTTTTTAATAATCAGGTTCTTGCTTGCAGAATCTTTCCAGATGTCTAGCCTCTTATCTGCTCTGTGCACCAGATAATATTAACTGAGTGGATTACATTCACATGTGTCTGTGTATAGTGAAGTGATCCTAACCTTCCCTGACACTTAAAATGCACAAAAGTTAGGTTTGGTGCAAACAAGTATAAAAGAGGAGTCGCCAAATATAGGGAGTCTACCTTTTAGATGAGAGTGCATCCAGTGAGAGCAAACCCCAAGTTGAAATATATAACTCTACGGTGACTCTAGCCATAAATTTCCCCAGCCTTCACTTGTCTACAAGGCTAGTGGAACTGGGTTGACAATAAACCAAGCACAAGAATCTCTGAAAGTCGACTTCATGTGTGTGGTTCAGGAGGCAATCTCTTCTTTGCAGGGGTGTTCTAGCTCCTAAAATGAAGGACAAGTGGAGTGAACTTAACTTTTCACTTTCAGTTCTGTTCTCCTTCCTCCCAAAGCAACAATGCTCCTGGCATCCCTGGTCAAATTCTCCCTCCCCTCCCTTTTGGTACAGGTTAAACTTGTCAGTGTCCTAATCCCAGGGAAAGAGCAGAAGCCTAAAGGCAAGCCAGGAAGATAATGAAGAAAAAGATCATTACTTTTCAATGATGTATGTCCCAAATACAGGTAGATCAATCAGCAGTCAATTATTATTTATTTCCATTTATTGAACATTTTCTACAAGCCAAACTCTCAAATGCTTTAAATAAGTGTATACAACACTACCATGAAAGTCAACAGAAGTATCTGTTCTTGAGTAAAATTGATTAAAATCTATTTATAGGTTAAAATCTATTGGTAGATTTTAATTAGAACAAAATGTGGTTCAAGAAGTACGTGTTAGCATATTAGTCTTTCAAGATAATGCTTTTTTTTCCCCCCAAGCTCTTTTCTCATTTAGTAATATTCAGTTCACAGGTTTATGAAAACTATATTTCTCAAATGATTAGACTGAGAGGTAACTGTATCAGACGGAATCATTACAAATTTAGGGTGGAGCAAATACAATCAGATACACATTTTGTTTTTAGAGAAAAATATAAGGGCTTCTTCCTTAATGCTAGAAGCCATTGACATTATGCCCCTTTAGAAAGGAAAAAGTCAAACTGAACATAAACTTGATATGAATTTCACAAATACCATTTTCCTTTAATTCAAATTGCTTTCTCCTTTTTTATAATAGTTTTGGCTTTGTAAATCAACAAATGGCATTTCACATATGTCTTTAGTGCTTTTGCAGAAACAAATATTTTTCTGTTCATCATTTGTTGTTGAACCTGATCTTTCCTTCTAAAATATATGAATAATAGAGGTTTACTTGATGGAGATGTTTTAGAATTATCCCAAAAGAATCATGTGACCTTTAACCTATAATATGAACACATGATCTTCCCTATTAATAGTAATGTACAGGCCGGCCAGGAGTGGTGGCTCACGCCTTTAATCCCAGCACTTTGGGAAGCCACAGTGGGTGGATTGCCTGAGCTCAGGAGTTCGAGACCACCCTGGGCAACATGGTGAAACCCCATTTGTACTAAAATACAAAAAATTAACTGGGCATGATGGCATGCACCTGTAGTCCCAGCTACTCGGGAGGCTGAGGCATGATAATCACTTGAGCCCCGGAGGCAGAGGTTGCAGTGAATCCAGATTGTGCCACTGCACTCCACCTTGGGCTTCAGAGTGAGACACCATCAAAAAAAAAAAAAAAAAAAAAAAAAAAAAAAAAAAAAGTAATGTATAAATTTAACAGGGTCTCGAAAATCCTACAGAGAAAAATACAAGAATTTGGTGATGGAAAAAGGTGAACTTTAGATTTCAATCAGTTACTGTTTATGCTAAAATACAATTTGGTTGTGAATGACTGAGAGCAAGAACTAACGATATATTTATGCCTTCTCTTTAGTTGAACCAGTGTGAATCACTTTGTGTGACACATGTTTTTTTCCTGTTTTCCTCAGCATTGGTGCCTTGATTGGATTAGGAATTGCTGCCCTTGTTTTACTCGCCTTTGTCATCAGTGTCTGTGTCCTTTGCTATTTATTTCTGTATACAAAGCCTCAAAGATTAGACACTGGCCTTAAGCTTCAACACTTAGAGTCTTCTTCCACTCAAGAAGGTAATCAGTATCTATTATTTGTTACCAATTACCTGAACTTTATCCAAAAGAATAACTTGTACCTGGGTGATCATACTGTTAACAATGAATGCTTTTTAAAAATTCAGCTTACTATGTGTCTTACTAAAAATTCACATTGAATCAGGCCTTAATGATGAAATACTTTAGGGAAATTGTGCTGAAGGAAAAATAGCAGCAGGATGTAATTATTCTCATGAAAATTAAACCATTGGTTCAGTAAATCTGCTTTAAATATATTTATGTTCCTTCCGGTTATTAAGGTTTATCCTCTTGAAATTTTAAAAATTTTGTTTTTGGATGGGGTCAAAGAAGTCAAATAAATAGAGGAAACAAGTATTTGATAACTTATTCTCTGAACCAAATATTTTCATCACTCTAGATTGGCTAGTCAGTGGTCAGTTAAGAATTTATCTGTGTGTCTACTGTGTACGCAGTTCAGAGGGGCATATAAAATAATTCAGAGGCATATAAAAGAAACAAAAAATAAGTAGAAGATGTATTGGCTAGATTGCAAACTAGTTAAAATATTGGGATTTGTATGTCTATAGTGTGACTATAAAGTAGAAATAATGTTTATTTATGGTTTGTGGAATTGGTCCTATTCTCTCAATCATCAAGTGCTGTGCAAATGCTAGTTGTTACCATTATAAAACTCAATCACAAAGAATTTTTAACTGTTGTGAATATAAATTTCTATAGTGTATTAAAAAGTACTAATTATAAATTTTATTGTGAGATGCACATATAAACCAATCTAGAATATACATTATAAAATATATGCGGAATTTATCAATAATTTATATGTAGAATATATAAACAGATTTATAAATTTAGGGTTTATATATGTGTTTAGAATGACACACAAGTGCTTACTTGCTTCCATGTAAAAATAAAACGAAAATCTTTATGTTAAAAAAATTGAGGAAAGTCCTCACCCATATACTCTATTTTAGTTGCATCCTAAAACTTCTCATATTATAGGGTACCTGTTCTGTGACCTTATCAAATACATCACCACTGTGCGATTGCATTAGCTCTCATTTCCTTCTCTGCAGAGGAGACCTCTCAGAGGGTATCCTGTGTCACAGAACAAGGGGGCCAAGATTCCTTGAAAGTTCTCTTCCGGAAGTACTGTTTGGAGATTACATGGCTGAAATGATAGGTTGTTAGCTGAATTTAGTACAAATGACTTAGGCCCAGTTTCTCCACTGGATGTCGAGTAGTGATTATCAAATAATCAGATTGTAAAATCCATTTTTGTCTCAATTGCTTAGGTAATTTAAAGTTGCAGTTCTTAAATTTGACTGCCTATGAATCACATAGAGAGCTTGTTAAAAAACACAAATTCCAGGCTCTGCATTTTAAAACAAGCAGCTCCTCTTGCTGCTTCTGTCCTTGTTCCCCTGCTGTCTGCTCTCCAGAGCAGCCAGAGCAGACCTGTTAAAACACAAGTCAGGTCATGTCACTCCTCTGCTGAAAACACGAATCGCTTCCTGTCTCTTTCAATGGAGAAAACAGTCTTCATCATGACCTATGGGGACTTTTGTGATCTGCCCTTATATTTCCTATCTTTGCATGCCCGGCCTCATTGGCCCCTTTGCTGTTCCTTGAAATTCCTGATTCAAGGTCTTTACACATGCTTCCACTATTGTCAAGGATGCTTTTCCCTCAGATATCTGCATGACTTACTTTTTCACTTTCCATCTTTACTCAAAAGTTACCTTCCCAGGAGCTCTCCCCTGGTTACCCCATCTGCATTTTTAATTCCCTTTCAACATTTAATACCCTCTTCCTGCTTTGAATTTATCTTAGGCATTCACCGTTAACATATTATATCCTTTACTTACCTGTTGTCTATCTTTTGTCCACTCCGAGTAGAAACTAAGTCCCAGAAAAGTAGGAATTTTTGTCTTGTTTGCTCATTACTGTATCCCCAGTGCCTAGAACACATAGCAAATATTCCATGAATGAATTGGATGGGGTAGCACTGCATGTGTGTCATACTAGGAGCATATTTTGAGAAACATTGGCAAAATATTGTCACTGTCACAGTCATAAAACATTCATTGACTGCCTTCTCTATACAATGCACTGTGCTAAATAAAAATTGGTTATTTTTCCAGATTTAGCTTAGGTACTGCTCCAAAATTTTATTTCACATTGACTTCAGAACATAGCAACAGAATTAGTTGGCTTGTTGATTCAGATTTTGTATTCTTGTCGCTATTGAGTGAGGAAGTCCATTATAGTTAGATGAGGCTGATTACTTGCAAAGAAATATCCTTATTCTGCCCCTCTCACAAGTATATTTTGTCAAATTGGCAAATCAATTCAGTACACCTTTCCTGAATGCGTGCTATTGGTAAGGCAGGATTTTAAGTGATCAGTGACTTCCTGCTGCTTTCAAATGAGGTGATTTTGGTCCCTTGCATTGATTTTAACCAAATCAGACAAAGTGGAGAGCCCAAAATAAAATAGTTCAAATGTCACTAGAATGGGAAGAGAAAATTGTTTATATTTGAAAGCGAGCCTTTGATGTGATATTTACACATTGCTGTACCCTTCGTTAAATATGCATGTTCCATTCCAATGATTCTACTACCTAGCAATGGATGCCAGTGTTCTAGCTATTGAGAAAGCAAGTCTGTGGCTTTATTGAATTCAAGGAATGTCTTGAAGGTTAGGAACATAATAGAATATTTGCATAATAAATAAAGAAGTAAATATTATGTCAGAGGAAAATTGGTTTCACCAGTTACCCATGTCCTTTCCAAATTCATGGGTCACATCAAAAACTGGGCGAAGGATATGAACAGACACTTCTCAAAAGAAGACATTTATGCAGCCAACAGACACATGAAAAATTGCTCATCATCACTGGCCATCAGAGAAATACAAATCAAAACCACAATGAGATACCATCTCACACCAGTTAGAATGGTGATCATTAAAAAGTCAGGAAATAACAGGTGCTGGTGAGGATGTGGAGAAATAGGAACACTTTTCCACTGTTGGTGGGACTGTAAACTAGTTCAACCATTGTGGAAGACAGTGTGGCGATTCCTCAAGGATCTAGAACTAGAAATGCCATTTGACCCAGCCATCCCATTACTGGGTATATACCCAAAGGATTATAAATCATGCTGCTATAAAGACACATGCACATGTATGTTTATTGTGGCACTACTCACAATAGCAAAGACTTGGAACCAACCCAAATGTCCATCAATGACAGACTGGATTAAGAAAATGTGGCACATATACATCATGGAATACTATTCAGCCATAAAAAAGGATGAGTTCATGTCCTTTGTAGGGACATGGATGCAGCTGGAAACCATCATTCTCAGCAAACTATTGCAAGAATAGAAAACCAAACACCGTATGTTCTCACTCATAGGTGGGAATTGAACAATGAGATCACCTGGGCACAGGGTGGGGAACATCACAAACCAGGGCCTGTTGTGGGGAGGGGCTGGGGGAACAGATAGCATTAGGAGATATACCTAATGTAAATGACGAGTTAATGGGTGCAGCACACCAACATGGCACATGTATACATATGTAACAAATCTGCACATTGTGTACATGTACCCTAGAACTTAAAGTATAATAAAAAATTTGAAAAAAAATTCATGGGTCAGCCTCTCGATATTTCAGGTTGATTTTTACAGTTGAAACTGTTTCCATTATAGGAAATCTGAATGGCCTAAAGGGAAATGTGTTCTTGTGTACACACTAAATTGACTTAGGACACTGAATTTTTTTCCCTCTATAAGTGACGAGAGTCTAAAATAGTCTAATATTAGACAATTTTGCCAAGATTTTGCATAGTATATCTTTATTCTGTTGACTTGCATTACAATTTAAGGCTCCAACATTTGGAATGGATCTTGAAAAAAGCTAGTCTCTGGCAGTGATTGTAGACTGTAATTGGACTACCCCTAGGGCTCATTCTGTACAGAGGACCTATTGCTGAAGCAATTGATCAGTCTTTAAGTTGTGTTCCATAACCATTTTCTTCTTTTTAAACTTTGTGTTTCGGGTTATGCATGCTTCAAATGCCAATGTTTAAAAGAATACTATTGCTTGTAAATTGTTCTGTATAGGACGTCCAGCTCCTGAGAAAACAGATGGCTGTGTGAAAGGCATCCTTCTGAGTCTACACTCTGAGGGTGAGGGCTCATTCCACAGGTTGTGGAGGAATTAATGGCTAACCGAGGAGCAATTAAAGGGGCGTCTTAGAGCCCTGCTTCTCAAACTTTTCCACCAGAGAATCCTTAAATGTATACAGTTGTCCCTCAGTATTCATTGAGATTGGTTTGAAGACCCCCTGCGGATACCAAAGTATTCACATGTTCAAGTCTCTGATGTAAACTGGCATAGTATTTGCATGTAACCTACGCATAGCTTTCCATTTTATGTATTTATTTATTTATTTAGAGATGGAGTCTCACTCTGTTGCCCAGGCTGGAGTGCAGTGGCGCAATCTTGGCTCACTGCAACTTCTGCCTCCCTGTTTCAAGCCATTCTCCTGCCTCAGCCTCCCGAGTAGCTGAGACCACAGGCACTGGTCCCCATGCCTGGCTAAGTGTTTTGTATTTTCAGTGGAGGCAGGATTTCACCATGTTGGTCAGGCTGGTCTCAAACTCCTGACCTCAAATGATCCACACGTGTCAGCCTCCCAAAGTGCTAGGATTACAGGCGTGAGCCACTGTGCCTGGCCCTTTTATATGCTGTAAATCATAAAGTCCCCAACTGTTTTTAACACCAGGGACTGGTTCCATGGAAGACAATTTTTCCAGGTCGGGTATGGGAGGGATGGTTTTGGGATGAAACAGATCCACCTCAGATCATGAGACATTAGATTCTCATAAGGAGCGCACAACCTAGATCCCTCGCATGTGCAGTTCACAATAGGGTTTGTGCTGCTTTGAGAATCTAATGCCAATGTTGATTTGACAGGAGGTGGAGGGGAAGCAGTAATGCTTGCTCGCCCTTTGCTCACCTCCTGCTGTGCAGCCTGGTTCCTAACAGGCCACAGACTAGCTTGGTCCATGGCCCAGAGGTTGGGGACCCCTGCTTTAAATCATCTCTAGATTAATATGTAGTACGATGTAGTACAATGTAAATGCTATGTAAGTAGTTGTTATTCTGTGTTGTTTAGGGATTAATTACAAGAAAAAAAAAAGTCTGTACATGTTCAGTACAGATGCTTTTTTTCCCCAAATATTTTTGATCCATGGTTGGTTGAATCTACAGATGCAGAACCAATGGATACGGAGGGCCAACTATTTAAGAGAGAGGAACCTGTGTCTCCAGAATTCTAAGGGCTAGAGTAGAAAGGCCTGCTTTAAGCCTAATGAACTTTAAATTATCTGAAGTTCCCATTTTATTTTTAAAATTATGAGAATTTTCAATTTGACTGCATAATATGACTTGCTTTACTCTAATAATAGCATCTTCTCCCTCTCATATCTGAGTAAACTTGATGCTCCAGGAATATAAAGCATATTTATCCTGGGGCTTTGAATATCTATTGGTACTCTGGAGTTGTAGAAGGGGTTGGGGGAAGGAGCAAAGAGAAGGGTTCTTAGACACAGAATTTTTGATAAAAATTGGAAGGGCAAATATTAGTAGAGCGGCTTGGCACAAATAAAATAATACAGTTGTATAGGTATAATAAACAACAAGCCTGTATTTCATGTTTTCTTTTGTAAAGACAGATGATATAAATGAAAAGGGATAAGTAAATTAGCAGTAAGGCACAGTTGTCTAGGAGAAAAGCATAAATTATATATGAAATACTGAGAAGGAAAGCAAATTTAAAGATAATGCAAACATTTATTCTGCCTGTGAGCAAAATAGGATTTGGGCTGGCTCAGCATGGTCTGCTATATTTGTCTTAGAAGATATCCTTGCTCCCTCGAAAGAAAATCTTCCTCTCAATTCATTATGGTTCATTATCAGTTCATTATAGGAAAATTAGGAAATACAGAGAAACAAACAAATAAATCTTATATGTGACTAATTTTCAACTGCAGAAGTTTCTTTTTTTGTGTTTTCTCCTTTTGGTTTCACACTTAGAAAGTTTTCCCCTTACCAAAAGATATAAAGATAAAATATTTAAGTATAAAAAATAAATGCATTAGTAGAAAATATAGGTAACTGTATTTTCCAGTATAGTTTATATTTTCTAGTATAGTTGATTTTTGATTTCTAATATAGTTAATTTTTCTTTTTTTTTTTTTGAGATGGAGTTTCACTCTTGTCACCTAGGCTGGAGTGCTATGGCATGATCTCGGCTCACCACAACCTCCACCTCCTGGGTTCAAGCTATTCTCCTGCTTCAGCCTCCTGAGTAGCTGGAATTAAAGGCATGAGCCACCACGCCAGGCTAATTTTGAATTTTAATAGAGACAGGGTTTCTCTATGTTGGTCAGGCTGGTCTCGAACTCCCAACCTCAGGTGATCAGCCTGCCTTGGCCTCCCAAATTCCTGGGATTACAGGTGTGAGCCACAGAGCCCAGCCCTAATGTAGTTAATTTTTAAATACATTTTCTAATATAGTTCAAAGTATTAGTAATTAGTTATAGTTACCTATGGTTATCTAATTATATAATTACCTAGCTATATAATTACCTAATATAATATAGTTACCTATATTTATATATTTAGATACCTATAGATAACTATATTGTACTAGGTAATTATGTAGTTGTCTATATTTTCTTCTAATGCATTTTTCTTATACTTAAATCTTTAATACTCCTGGAGCTTTAATTTTGGTATAAAATATGAGGTAGAGATCTGCCTTTTTTATTTTCCAAATAATGAGTCAGTTGTCAAATATTTATTGGCTAATCCATTTTTCTCTTGACAATTTAAAATGTCACTAGTCATAAGCTAAATTCTTATATATATTGTGGTCTGTTTTTGTGTTTTGTTAAATTGATCCATCTGTTTATTTTAAGCTAGTAATATACTTTAAGAATTACTGTAGCTATACAGTTTATTTTAATATCTGATTAAACAAGACTCCATCTCCTCTCTCCTGTCATCCTTTTTTTTCAGTTTCTGGGCTACTCTAGTAACATTCAAGTTTCCAAATAAACTTTTGAATCACGCTGTCCAATTTTAAAAAGACAACTGGTATTTTGATGGGTTTTGTACTAAATGTATAAAGAAGTTGAGAACTACTTTTCTAAATAGTCTTAACGTCCTTTCAAAAACATTTGCTCAAAGCTCTTATGAATTACGCTGCCAAGTTATTTATTAATGGTAATCAGTGTTTATTTCAGAAAGATTTTAAAGGAATTCATTGAGATCTTAGCAGAAGATAGGGTAATTGGAATTCAATGGCATAAAAGGCCACCTGTGTCCCTTTAAATAGAAAGACCTTTTTATTTAAAATAATGAGCCTAGAATTTTATACAACTGCTTCTGTTCCTACAATGTAGAAAATCAAATTGCTCAGTAGTTACCTATATTATTAGGTTGGTGCAAAAGTAATTGCGGTTTTTGGCATTATAATAGCATTTTGGAGTACTCCTCAAGGCAGAGTCAGGCAATCCTCAGTCATGCTCAAACCAATAAGCAAAATAGAAGCCAGTCTCTCATTGAAAATCATTTATTTCAAGGACATATAATATCAGCTAACTTCCTCTATAAGATATTGTTAATCATCAATGGTTGGAAGAATTTAACAATACAGAAAAGAAAGAAAAAGGTGAATTCTGGAAAAAATAGTGTAGGAAAAAAATTTCTGAATAGAACTGCCTCCACTCATTAATGAGTGACTAAAGCAAAAGGGCAAGTCCAAGATTCTAACTTTCATGATAAATTTTTTAACTGTGCTTATGTGAGATCTCTCTACATACTTGAGGGGAGGGCAGGGCATTGAAAAGGGAGAGGTCAATAGGTTTTGCTCACTTCACCGTTTAGCTCACACCCAGTCCTGTGCATCATCATATTAAATTTGAAGGGAAAACATCCTCTTACAAATAAAAAAAACACTTTTAGGGTAAAAATTTGAAATTGCTTGTTTCCGCAAAAAGGAACTGCAGGATGAGTGGGATGTGTAGATTTTCTACTAAATAATAAAGTGACTCAGCTAGGTTAGTACATGGAAGCTGCTGAAGAACATCAGAATGCTAACCCAGAAGCTAGGAGGACATTGGCAGATGATAGTAGAAAGGCTTAATGACAGTTCTGCCTGATAGCCACGAGATAAAGACCTGCAGGAGTCCCCAACATTCTTTTGATATTTTGAAATGGCAGGCAAGAGCAGAGTTCACAGAAGAATTCTAGGTCCCCGAAGAAAGGGTTTGAAAATAAATATAAAATTTAACTGTTATCAGAAAAATTATGTTGGCCTACCTGTGATAAGGATAGGTAGAAAGATTTCGTTCAATGAATTGGATTTAAATTTTGGCAAAGGCCAAAGCTTTAATTTAATGCCAGTCTAGGAAGTATAGGATTAAAGAAAGGTTGAAATTTGCATACAATGACTAGAACAACAAAAACCAAAGAATGGAAATAAGTAGCAGGCAGCAGGAAGAGCAGCTGACAATTGAGTAGGAAGGAACTGTGATGTTGAATCTTGGCAATTCCCACTCCACTAACGAGAAAAATAAATTAAAAAAGAAAAAATTTTTATGTGTGACAAATCTCTTGGGAGCGCAATGATATTACAGATTCATTTAAATTGAATCCATGTTGTTACCTGTGACAGAAAAGAGGCAGCTGTTTTTATCCCTATTTTGTTGGTTAAGAAACTAGTTTCTCGATTAAAATAAAACTAGGAAATGCTGAGGTTGCTGAGATATTTTTATCTTTCTCTTTTAAAATTATCCCAGAGTTGTAGTTAGCTGGACTGTATTACCACTACAGCTCCACTAACTGCAGTTGTTTCCCAATATGTCCGATTACTCTAAGTTACCAGAGGGATATACCTTGAAAAAAGCACTTTTGGATTCGTCTAACCTGCAGGAAGAGAGTGAATGCTAGAGGTGTTATGGTGTTTATAACACATCTTTTCTTGTTCACATAGCAATTTGGTTTTGTTAGGGGAATTGCTTTGGCTTTAGAAGCCAATCAAAAAAATATCTTTGTACTTAACACCGGTTAGAAGGATCCAATAGCCAAGTAAATAATGAGTTGAGGCTGGGGAATAAAGATCTTTACAAGTCATACATGAATAAAAATCTATACTACTGTAATGTATTTTGCAAGCCTTTAAATCTCAGAGGGGAGTAAACAAGTTAGATAAATTCCTTCAGTTGTTGCCAGAGAAATATATAATGGAAACAAGAGCATCAGAATGGGGATAACTTAGAGAGAACCCCAGAATGACTAAGTTAGGAAATAACTTCCTTAGTTTATTTCCCACTAAAACACCAAAAAACCCAAATTGGTTATGACGAAACACCTTGAAAGTCTGATTAAACTATTATGAATTTAAGTATGTAAAAAGCTTTGGAAACACGAAGGACTTCAACATTACACTTTTTATATTTCCAGGAATTCAAAAAAAAATAAAATTTTAGATACTTAAATCGGTGCTTATATAAGATACAAATGTCACCCAGATAATACAAAATTAATTTATATATTAAATCTTTGATCTTTTATCTTTACCTGCTATACTAAAGAGTAAAAATAATATTAAACAAGTGAAAAACAACCTACAAACACCTTAATTTGATTTTCAAATATTACATAATGTCAACACAAAGTATCTGAGACAGGTCTCTGTCAGTTCAGAAGGTTTATTTTGCCAAGGTTAAGGATGCATCCCTGACACAGCCTCAGGAAATCCTGAGACATGTGCCCAAGGTGGGTGGGGGTACAGTCTGCTTGTATGTATTTTAAGGAGACATGAGACATCAGTTAATATGTGTAAGATGGGCTGGGTGCAGTGGCTCACACCTGTAATCCCAGCACTTTGGAAGGCAGAGGCAGGCAGATCACTTGAGCCCAGGAGTTTGAGGCCAGCCTGGGCAACCCTGTCTCTACCAAAAAATTAAAAAAATTAGCTAAGCATGGTGGTGCGTGCCTGTAGTCCCAGCTACTCGGGAGCCTAAGGCAGGAGAATTTCTTGAACCCAGGAGGTAGAGGTTATAGTGAGCCAAGCTTACACCACTGCACTCCAGCTTGGTGATAGAGCAAGACTGTCTTAACACACACACAAACAAAATGTGTAAGATGTGCATTGGTTTGGTCTGGTAAGGTGAGACAACTCCAGGTTAGAAGTAGATAAGAGAAAAAAGGTTGCATTCTTTTGAGTCCGTGATCAGCCTTCCACTGAATACACAATTTAGTCTGGCTCAGTGAATCTGCATTTTTACATAAACAGTAGGGCAGAGGAAGCAATCAGATATGCATTTGTCTCAGGTAAGCCTCAGAGGGATGACTTAGAATTGGAGGCAGGTTTGCCCTAAGCAGTTCCCAGGTTGACTTTTCTCTTTAGCTTAGTGATTTTGGGATCCCAGGATTTATTTTCCTTTCACATTCCCACCCTTTTCTTTTTAAAATCTTTTGGAGAAAGCATTTTAGAAGAAAATTGAGTCTGGTCTCAGGTTTGTTCTGATCTCTCATGGCTAGTATGGTTCATTCCTAGATGGGTAGGTCCCACATTATGAGGAAAGCTCATTTTTAGCAGGTTGTGAAGTCTCATGTCCTATGAAGAGAAAATAGGAGGAGGAAGAGAGAAAACAAACAAAACCAGAACAATCCTGGAAAATCAATATAGGCCATATTACTTTGAAGTCCATACATCAGTAGGCAGGTATGAAGCGACTTATGTATGTAAATAGGTTGCTGTTATTTTCTTTTGAAGCTTAAGTTGTCCAGCTTCAGTTTGCAGGGCTTTAAAGAAAGCACAGCTTAGTTTTCAGTGATTTCAACATAGAAAAACTAGGGAAAAAAGGGAAAAGAAAGAACAAAAATTAAATTAAAAACATTATTTTGGAGACTTGTAGCCTGGAAAAATTTTAGAATTCAGTCCAAACTGTAGAAAAGAATAAAAATTGAAAAACATTAGGCAAGACTAGAATCTAATAACAAGTGTACTATAGCTCATTTTGAAACATAGTTTTTCTCCAGTCTCCCATTTTTATTAAAAACAAATCATAATAGGACTGATTTGCTTGCAAAAATAAGATTTAGTCTTATGCTTGGCCTGATTATTTGTATAAAGGGCAGCAAGGATAATTATTTTTCAAATAGCCTTTTAAAATTTGGCTTTGATGAAACTCAAGGAATCTCAGGTAAGACTTTTTTTCTTTTCTTTTCTTTTCTTTTTTTTTTTTTTTAAGCTGAGCCCAGCCATGGGTTTGTATCCTCAAATACCTATGAGCTGTGTAATTTCCTCTCCTCTTGAGGTCCCAAGATACCTTGGACCTCCTGGGCCTGTTAGAATGTGATATTCTTTACTTACCACAGGTTAGGAGCCGGTTAGGAGCCCTATGCAGGAACCACAAGGACACGGTATGAGGCCAGTTTTCCCCAAAGGGCTTTTTTTGGCTCTATGGGTTAAGCTTGATTCCTTAAAGGAAAGCATGCTATTCTATTCAAAGCCTTGGTAAAACAACCAGTTTCTCCAATTTTGTCCTGTTGCAAAAGAAAACATTCTTATTGCACTTACGCAAATAACTATATTGACATAAGTTAAGAAAACTCACAAATAGTTTCCAAATTCTGGAGAAATAAGGAAGAGAGAAATATGCTCCAAATTTTGTTTACAGGAGTATACTTTACTCAATTGTTAAAAGCTGTAGATAGCTTAAAATAAGTTTTTTTTCACTCTGAAAAACAAAAGATCAGCAACATTTTAAGCTAAAAGTAAAAAAGATTACTTCAGTCTTCTTTTAGCTCAGTCCATGCAGTTAACTCTGGTCCTGTTTGATATTGGTGAACATTTCAGTTCTCTGAGAGTCCTGAAAGTTTTTTCTTTTATTCTAATGTCACAATTTCCAAAGTTATTAAAAACCTGCATTCAAGAGCACCTATCAAAGTCCTACAGCTGATTATAAACCACCTTTTGAAGAGGATCAAAACAAGAGAAGTCTTAGGACAGCCATTATTAAAACCACATTTGACTAGCAATTTGTTACTTCTCTGGCATACAACAGTTTTACATAATTATAATTATTAATAACATACAATAAGTCATATTAGAATTATAGGAGTTTCCTATAATTTTGGCACACACACCAATAACATTCATACAAATATAGCCCAAAGAAAACCAAACACCATTTCATATTTGACAATGCTTCCTGTATGATTTCTATACCAATAAGCCAAATATGTCTCTTTTGGACTTCTGGGGACTAAAGGCAAAAAATTAATGAGGACCCAAGTTAGAATTTGACTTTGGAAAGTGTGTCAAGTATAAAAAGTTTAAAAGTCTTGATATCATGAAATAGGATCACAGGTCATTGCAAAGTAAGTCATTCATTTAACCAAGGTGATAACATAAAGATTTCAAAAACAGGTGAAAACCTTTATTCTTTGAGAGAAAAGACTTAATTTCCCAAATCATAAGCCCTAATAAAGACAGCATGAGGCCAATTAAACCTGTCTTTCAAAATCTTGAAAACAATCTATAAAATGCCTGATTTTTTAATCATCTTGACAAGATAAAATTTCCATAAACCTTGTTTATTATTTGTTAAATTTGAATCTAATTTTTAGAAAATATTTGCTTTGCAAAGTCAATAATTTTTTATTTCTTAAATTTTTCATGCCATCTTTCTCTACTATATTTATTTTAAATAGCTTTGCTTGCTGATTGGGAAAAGGCTATTTTCCAGGCTGGCAAATGCTGTGCCTACAACAAATTAGCTTTTAAAAATCAAATTATACTTACTGCATGTTTAGAAGTAGAAAGTAACTTATTTTACTACCAAAAATAGTTCAGAAGAGAAGTAATTGAAATAAAGTCATTATTGTGCCACTCTAGGCCCCAGATTTTAAATTTCAGTGCTTCTAATATTAGCCTAGAGATCAATACCATGCATGTTTCAGTCTTATGGGTAAGATATGGAAGCTGCAGTGAGACATCTTTCAAAACTTGTAAATAATATTGTCCTTTGAGTGTTGAACCATGAAATCGTCCCAGAGTGAGGGATGTCCTGATCAATCCTAGAAAGCATTTTACTTATAGAAAAGTATCTTTAATATATATTTTTACTTGCAAAAAGCAGTTTACTTATAGAAAGCAATTAATATGCAAAGCCAGGAAGTATTGGCATGCTTAAAGGCAAGGTTTAGATTCACCTAAAGAAAAAAAATTAAAAACTCATATCCAGAAGACATGCTGTATGGTGAAAAGAAGAGGATGTACAGTAGCTACTTCTAATGGAAGGAGTCTTGGCTAATGGACTTCCCCTTAGGGAGATTTGTGGCAGATTTTCTAAAACCTGAAGGAGAATTCTTCAAGCAAAAGAGGCTGGAGAATTAGAGACACTAGGCAACTGGAAGAGGCTTGGGGCAGAGAGGGAGACATCAGGGAAAGTTTGGGGAAAACAGGACTTGTGGGTATCTGAACCACCAAAGACAAGGAAGGGAGTGGGGTGAACTGAGCCAGAAGAGGAAAGCAGAACCAGATCATCAGCCTAACCAAGTTTATGTGTGATCCTAAAGGGCTTTAGCAGACAGGCTGATAATGTTATGAGTAAGTGCTATGTAAGTATTAACTATTATTATATTGCTGATAGTTTTACATTCTTCTCACTTGACATTGTATTCTAAGCATGTTCCATGTAATTAAACATTTCTTAGAAACCATTTTTATTTTTTTTTAAGTTAAAGGGCTGCATGGTATCTCAGGCATGATATTTAGCAATTCTATCATTGGAAATTTAAGCTACTTTCATTTCTTGGTATTGAAAATAACCAGTGAAGAAGATGTCTATAAGTTTTAGATCTCATCTTTGATGGTTTCCTTGGGAATTTCTTGTTAAAGTGAAATTACACAGTAGGAACATTTGACACCTTTAAGTATGTACCAATTTACACTCCCATCATGCTACACCGTTGAAAGAAAAATTACTTTTTATCCTCACCTGAGTGATGAAAAATTGTTTCTCACCTTTCAAATTTACATTTCTTTCTGACTAGCAAGATTAAAACTTTTTCATGTTTATTAGTCATTTTATCTTTTCTGTCACTTTCTTCACTCACTAAAAGGTGTTAATGTCCTACATGCTGATATGTAAGATCTTTACATATTAGACATGCATCATTTGCTCTAAATATTTTTTGCTAGTTGGTTTTCAATCTTGTCTTTTGCTACCCAGTTTTAAAGTTTTCTGTCTTATCCTTTAATTCATTAATACACTCAACTATTTATTGAACAACTATGTGCAAGGCATTTTTATAGACACATCATTAATGAACAAAATAGTCAAAAATTTCTTGGAATGTGGTACTTAAATTTTAGTGAGGGAAGACAGACAATAACTGATAAGCATGATAAATAGGTAAATTATATTAGTTAATAAGTGCTTCGGGGGAAAAATGGAGGGCAGAAGGGGTTGGTGATGGGGATATGGAGGCTGCAATTTTAAATAATGCTTTGGGTAGGTCTTATTGAGAAGATGACTTTTGAGGAAGGACTTGGAAAAAAGATAGTTATTGTGCAGATTATCTGGAAGAAGAGCATAGTAGACACAGTAAATAGTCAGTGCAAAAGTCCCAAGGGCTGGAACATGCCTGAAATGTTTAATCAAAGAGGTTGGAGTGAACCAAAGAAGGAAGTAGAAAAAAATGAAGTCAGAGAGGTTAATGGTGTGTGTATGAAATCATGTAGGCCACTGTTAAGACTCGGGTGAATGGAGGGTTCTGGGCAGAGGGCATGATTCAACTTAGTTTTTAAAGAATAGCTCTTTGAATGTTGTGCTGAAAACAGAATAGTGGTAGCAGTGAAGATGGTGAGAAGTGGTCTGATTCTGGATGTATTTTAAAAGCATAGTCAACAAGGATTTCTGATGGATTGGATGTAGGGTGAGAGAGAAGAGAGGCATCAAGGACCAGAGGTTTTTGGCCACTGGACTGTGGATTTAGCAACATGGAGGTAATTAGTAATGGTAAGGTAACAGAGAGTAAAAAAGAATGGTGCCCTAGAAGCCAAGGAAAGAACTGGATCAACTGCTGCTAAGAAATCAAATAAGATGAGAATGAACCGGACTGTGCATTTAGCAACATGGAGGTCATTAGTAATGTCTGTGATTTCTTCCACTGTTCTTTACATATTTATGTTATTTTCTATTGGTGAAATGATACATTAGTTATTTCTACAATCATTTAACTTTCATAACACTATTCATTGAATAATCCATTTCTTTGCTGTTTGTTTAGTACTAACTTCCGATCAGTAAAGATCCATATTCTTTTACCTTTGCTCATTTTGGACTCATATTTATATGCAGTGAGTGAATGGGATTGTGGCACAACTGTGCCCTTTTAATAAACCACATCTAAATCAGTTATAATGGCAAAGCCTTAAGGTTGTGCAAGTTATTATGGTTGGCTTTAATGTAGTTCATGCATAGGAGAGGGACAGTCACACTTTTGTTAAGTCACTCAGAAATTGTTACCTTCTTATCAAATGTGTATTTTCCTCATGGAAGCATGGAGGAAAAAGGTAAGCATGGAAATCAATTTTTTTGTTTCTGTTACTATTTCCCTTATTTGACTTTCAGAAAGAAATACTCAAAAACCACTTCAAAATAACTCAATTCTCACTCATACACATAACATTTTCAGGATATATTTTCAATATTGCTACAAAAATTATTTTTAAGTGCACATTTTTATAAGTGAAACTCGATGTCATAATTTCAAATAATTATTTCATTTTGGTTTGTGTATCTGCAGGCAAGTCAAATGAAAAAACCAAAGCCCTCAATTCAAATGCAGCATCAAATGCAACGAATGAAACATACTATGAAGCTGATGATATAATTCAAGAAAAAACAATGGATGCAACACCAATCTACATTGCTTATTAACTAAAAATTCTGTGTTTTAAATGCTTACTGGAGAGATGGGGCAATAAAAATAAAGCGTGCATTTGAAACAGTTTGTAATATTGCTTTTCAAAAATTCGTCACTCACAAAGACAAAGCTGCATTTTTCATCAGTTACTTTATTAAACACACATTAAGGTTTTTATTGGTTTTCCTTTGTATAAATTTACTTTTATTTGCTAATTAAGATGTTTCTGTATCACATGAGATTATGCTAATTATTCAGGAGAAATTAAAGAATTTATCAATAACAAGATAAGAAATTCTATCTCAGTGAAGAACAATGAGAAGTTTATGTCACATTACCACCATTTCTCAACTTTTTGATAATAACAGGCAGTTATTTTTATGAGATGGTACTAGATAGGTAAATATCAGGGGGAACTGTCTTATAAACTAGAGGTGACTTGTTCTTAAGTCTCTTAGAAGTCAACCTATGTCTTTTTAGATTTTTCTGGGCGCAAACAATATATTCAGTAACAAAAAAATCACAATGTATAATCTGTACAATAAATATTTTGTTTCAAGAGATAAGCATAACAAGAAAACTTTTGCTGATAGATTTCCTAAATAATCTGTATAATGAAATATACAAAACAAATGAGTTCTCTGGTTCCACCTAATGCTATCACATTAATACCACCTAGAAATCTAGAAATAAAACTAATTTCTGCAAATTATAATTTTTAAAGATTTTAATTCATACGTGTGTTTTCTATTATAACACAGACCTGGTTTTGTAATAGAATTCATCAGAAAAAAAAAGGGAATTATTTTAAGTGGCTCTACTGAGCTTATCTACTATGTCCTGTGAAGTTTTTGTAGTCAGAAAACTAGCATTTCAGACGAGATCTGGCACATTTAGACTGGTATGGCCATAGCCAAAAACTAGCATTTCAAAATGTGCTGAATACAGCTTCTCTGGTCTGATACATAAAAAAGAATGCCTTATTTTTCTTGGGCATGCAAAGCTTAGGGTTACAAACATTTTGTCATTAGCCTGTCAAAATTTCTACCAAGAACTATTGTTATCTCCTAGACCAGAACTGTCTAGAGAGAAGTTTCTGAGATGATGGAAATGTTCTTCCTATATCTGCACTAATAATGGTAGCCACCAGTCACATGTGGCTACTGAGCACTTAAAATGTGGCTAATGCAACAGAAAAAATAAAATTTTTCATTTATTTGATTAATTTAAATAACCCCATGTGGCTATATTGGCCCCATAGTTCCAGATCACTATTGCAACATCCTACTGCCAGAGTTGAACTTCACATTCAAAAAGACAATTTTGCCAATGTTTAAATATTAAAATTGCTTAAAGTATATGTTAAGTTTGAAAATTAAGACACTTCCATTATAAAAATGACATTTTACATGGCCATAAAAGCAAAGAATTTTCACTTATTTTGTGAAAGTTCATAAAGCTTTTATGGGTGCTTCTTGATCTTTGATATAACTTTGATTTTAAAGTATCCCAGAAAATTTGCTATCTTGATATACAGTAATTTAGTGATATTACCATATTGTCTCAGGTGAAAATCTAGGTTGAGAAAAATTTAGTTAAGGCACTAGTACTATTCTACTTTCGTTGCTCAAGGGCAAGAACTATAAATGGCACAAGAAGCAGGAAAGAGACAGAGCTAGCAAAATGCTCACTGCCCCAACTCCTCCTAACTTGTGCAAAAGGCATAGTGGGGCCAGGCATGACTGGATGCATCATGGGTTGTGCTGTAGGAGAGGCACCCCAATTCTCTGCCGCTATACCTATTTTTAGAGGAGTTAGGAGGCGATATTGAGGTCAGAAGACTCTGGTCTTCGCAACTGGGATTATTTTCACACTGGCATAAGAAACCTACTGTTCTTGGGCGCCCAATGTCCAGGAAGTTTTGGTCTCAGCACTAGGATCAGCTGGAGTCCTTAAAGCACTCCCTGCTGAGCTAGCTTAAAACTAGGTTACCTGAGGTAGAACCACAGGGCTCATCCAGTGGACCAATTGGTATGTCTCTCTGTAACTCTGAAGCAGTTGTGCTTCACAGGTTAAGCCAAATTTCAAAAGCAAGGGGCCTTATTAAATTACAGCACATTTTGTACACTGAAAAATATTCTAAATGATTTGGACCTAACAAATACTAAAATAGCAATAGAATTTAAGCCAATACAATTAAGAACAAAACACATCTCAAAGTATGTACATGTACATATAACTCTGGGGATGGGTCTAATAAGGAATACAGCAGCTTTATGTGTTTTTAGATGATTTAGGTTACTGTGTAATTTTTGGAAATAATAATGAGACCGTAGAAAGAAATGTGAGTCTAATAACAGACCCTAAAATAATCAAATTATATTTTACATAGCCTTCTAATGAAAGCAATTTCATCTTTTAAAAATGGTGGGATTAATCGGATTATGAAACTGATAAAACCAAACCCCAATAAAAGTAATTTCCTTCCTTAAAATCTTTTATTGTTTTTCTTTTTTCTTTTTTTTTTTTTGAGACAGAGTCTCACTCTGTCACCCAGGCTGAAGTACAGTGGTGTGATCTCGGCTTACTGCAACTTCCGCCTGCTGGGTTTGAGCAATTCTCCTGCCTCAGATTCCAGAGTAGCTGGGAGTACAGGCGCCTGTCACCACGTCCGGCTAATTTTTGTATTTTTAGTAGAGACAGGGTTTCGCCAAGTTGGCCAGGCTAGTCTTGAACTCCTGACCTCAGTTGATCTGCCCACCTCAGCCTCCCAAAGGGCTGGGATTACAGGTGTGAACCACTGCGCCTGGCCCCCCTTAAAACTCTTTAATGATGTCTCATTGCTTACAGATTATAGTTCAAGCTCCCAAACATGGAACACACGACCCCTTCTTCTTGTTCCTAAGAACTTAAAATGGTAGTCTCAATTCTTACCACTTCCTGCCTCGCCTATGATACACCAGCAACACCAGATTGCTTGTAATTCTTGACAAACACCTAACACAGCTTGTTGTACATCTGGTGTTTCTTCACAGCACCCAATCTGTCAATAACTGCCATAACCTTCATTCTTATCCTTAATCAAAGTGCAATTCAGTCACTACTTTCTCTAGGTAGCCTCTTCTAATTTCTCTAGACTAGGTTAGGTACCACTCTGAGTTTCTATAAACTCATGTCAATTACTGCACTAATTATATAACGGAATATGCTCTAGTGTTTCTTCTACCAACTACACTGTGAAGTCCTTCAGGGAGGCAAATGTGTCTTACTTATCTCTGTATCCCCAGTACTTAGCACAGCATTTGCCATGTTAGGTACTCAATAAATATTTGTTGAAGAAAGGATTCAATGGCATTTTAATCAACATTATTAACAACTCTTCAGCCTAGTTTACTCTGAAGGCAAACTAGGGTTATATACTTTTAGATAGAGTTGTAAATACAAACACATATAGTTGTTTTACTTCTCATTTATTGTTGTTTTGACCTCAGAGAACCAAAGATGTAAATGGAGATGTATATTAAGTATGAAGAAAGAGGGACACCTCTGAGAAATACCAGCCAACATATGATATGCAAAAAAAAAAAGGGGAAATTGTGTGGGGAGAAGGTCCATCAATCCAAAAATAATGGCCATAAAGTGCCAGATAATCTAGTTCCAGATGCAAACCTAAATATAAATTCCGTCTGCTTCTGGTGAAAATGACATGCATTAGGTTGTAAGAATATGAACCAAGTATCAATTGTCTGCTTGAAGAAGCTGAACGTGTTTAACTGTTATATTAATAAATTCAACCTTTACTATTATAGAATGCTAGCTGTTTATAATAATTTTTAAAATGAATATTGCTTGAATTTTAAAATATTGATAATTATATATATTAAAACTAGAAGTGATTTCAGAGATAATCTGGTACAACATTTTATAGATGAAAGACATCAAGGCCCAGGGAAACTAAGTGACTTTGTTCAAGATCATACAGGTAGTTAGAATGAACAGACTGTTTTACTGCTAATTCAGTTTTCCTTCTGGTACATACTGCCTGGGAGGGAATTTCATTCATTTTCTTCTAAAATGTATTCATGAGATTTATATCCAATCTCAATAATATCATTTTAGAAGAAAATTACTTCAGTAAAAATAAATTTTTATTCAAATGAGATATTTCATAAACTATGCTAAAATTATAGGAAATTTACTTAGGAATACCAAGATAATTTCTGGGGGGAAAATTACTGATCATTAAAATATTTTAATTTGCATATTACATTAGTTAATGAGGATTGACTTTTGCTCTTCTCAATCATTATTGTGTCACCATTCAGAAACCTAATGACCTGATTTATAATCTCTACAATTAACAGTAATAAAACTTACAAATAACTCAATTAACTATTTCACTACAATTACTATCATTTTTAACTATCTTACTCAATGGAATGAGGTCATTGCCTTTGCAGCATCTTCTAATCATTTTTTAATATTTCATTTTACTATTATTTTTTCAAGGCTAGTCAAGTCAAGCAGTGGGAGTGGAGAAACACCACCGAACTTGGGTCAGCCTCGTTTTTAAAAAAGCTTTATATTAAAAACCGATTTTTAAAATCTTGATAATTGAAGAACTGTATTTTCAAAAAATTAGCAGCAAAGGCAAAACAAAACCCTAAAAACCTGTTGGCTCTGTATTTTTCTCCCAGTCACTGACTGATCTATTTAAACAAAAGCATTTCGAGAGGCCCAAACGACTAAATTAGGTTATAGAAAGGCTGAAAGCGTGAGAGCTGTCATGGCTGCAATGCTATTATACAAGAGGGCTGTGGATACAGCTTCCCTAGAATTTAAGCATGGGTAAGCATATGTTAAGAGGAGTTATAAGGCTCCCTGAGTCTTACTGAGGGTACCCACATTGGGTTCCGGGTGAAAGAAGAATCAGTAAACCTTTCTAGCCTGTGAGGTTAAGTATACTTAGCTGATTTCATTATCACGAATTCACCTGCAGCCATATCTGTAGGTGATCAATTTGAAAATTTCTACGTGCACCATAGTGAGGTATTTGCAATCTTTGGTGCTATGCCATGATGTTGGTTGATGTTTGATGCTTCTACAACATAAGCATTTACTTTATTGGGCATAAGGGATACCTAAGTATTAAGCAAAGTAACACTGATCAATGTGAAAATAGAAATTTAAAAAACATATCTACTAATATGTATTTGAAAATGCTTACCCATATAAAATTTCCATTATTATATAAAGGCTTTCATGATGCAACTCCCTGGCTCTTAAATTTTAAAAAGTACAGAATAAAATTCTTAATTCTTTTTTTGACACTGCTCTTGAGGTTGCCACAAAAGGAAAAGAGAGAAACACCCCAAACTGCTCATTTATGAAAACATAAGTTCAGTGTGAAATTTGCTTTAAAACTACAAATTATGTCTGACAAAATATATATGCTCACATTTATAAAATTTTCCACATTACTCATAGAAACAAGCTTCACAAAATTTACATACTGAATACAATAAAAATCAGTTCTAATAAAGATTTAGCTATCTTCCCAAATAAAAATTTCTGTGTTTGAGGTATCACTGTAAGACATGCCAATATGGCACATTTGTAAAACAACCCAGGAGTCTATCCTAAAAATCCTGACCAACTCAGCATCATCTCTGCAGACTTACTAACAGGCTGAACTAATCTCTTTATATAAGAAAGAAATATTTCAATTATTACAAAAACAAAGGAGGCAGGTACTAGAAATTCTGCATTTCGTAGAACAGTGAAACTTCGTTAGAGATATTTTCATGATCATCTTCCTGCAGACACCATTCATTTAAAAAGTCCTAGTCAAGACCATTAAGCAGCTGCACCTTCTATGACATTGAAAAAAAAATCCCTAGAGATTTAGAAAAAAAAGAATTTCACTATCTTTAAAAGATATTCTATTTTAGTATATACAGCTATTAAATTTTTCTGTGTCAAGAGCAAAACATTACCCCTTACCTAGCTTCATGATTGGAAGGTGGACACCTGAATCAGCAATACTCATTAGCTGCTACGTAGATGACCCGTGTTGACTGCGGTAAAGCCATTTTACAATCAACTAATGAAGTAATAACACTAGCCAAACACACAGAGACACAAATACCAAAAACGATGTGTTTAGTATACACAAATAGCTATACTTGGGGCATGGTGATCAAGTAACAAGACTGATTTATTACTTTGCAGTCATAGCACATTAAAAATATATTGCCAGAGGGATAATGGTCCCACATACGAAAAATGTCTATGGGGAAAAGGCTGTGATTTATTGCAAAGCACAATATATAGCAAATTCCAAGGAAGGGCAAACACTTTTTAAAAACAAATTTTTAAATTTAATGGCTTAAGCCAAAGTCTCAGTTACTTTCTGGAGAATTCAGAATTAGGTGTAGAAGACTGCTTTTCCTTTTTTCTCTTCTTTTTTTCCTTTTTGTGATGTTTCCCTTTTTTTGATTTGCTCTTTTTTTCTTTTTTCTTTTCTTTCTTCTGATATTTTTGTTTCTTTTGTTTTGAAGTGTCCTCTTCAGTGGAACTGGATGAGTAAGACCTATGGATAATAATACACACTGACTGAGAATTGCATTTATGACTGATAGATAAATTTAAGCGGGATTTGAACTGCCTTAAATTCTTCTTGAAGTAAGGTAGTGAGTATAAACATAAACTTAAAATGTGCTTCATATATTTGCATTCCCTTAAAACGCTGAATTTAGAATTTGTGCTGCTTGGTCACAGAAATTAACAAAACTAGTATCTCTATTCCACTCAATTTTAGTAATGAGTTTTAAATTCAGTAAGGATGAAATTATTTTTCTGTGACTTTTGGTTTTTCATGCAGTTATACCATTCAAAATCCTAAAATGCAAACAAAGGGGCATTCACCAAGCCTTATTATATTCACTTGTGTATATAATAACTTAGCATATTTTCTTAAAACTGCCTCAAAAGTTGCAATTCTCTATTTTAAAGGGCTATAATTTTGCGTTCATAGGAATGAATTAAAGCTGAAAGTTAGCAAAATAAAATTCTGCTGATTTTTCAAGTACTGGGTCCGTCTAGATGGAGAGTAATGAATACTTGCATTACAAAATAATTTTCATTAGTTACAAAGGATGCTTTTATGCTAGATATAAATGAAAAAGGATGGGTTACCATTATGCGTTTGAAAAATATTGCTTTAATACTAAATTGGAAAAATTGGTTGGATTCCTTCCTCTAATATTAAAAAAAAAGGAAAAAGAACAGAAAACACTGTCTTTCAAGATCTTACGTAAAGAGATGTGCAACATTCTACCTATACTCAAACTCAAAATATGAGTGACAAGACAGAAACTGAGTGAATTTAAAATGTAAAAAAAGGTACCTGAAGAGTTAGTTTAGTGATCTAAATATTAGGAGTTAAAACTCAAACTAAGAAAACCTGAGACGGACATAAAGGAGGTGCCAATGTAAATTCAGGAGACTACAGGGGTCCAAGGCTATCTTGTGTCTGTATAGTGTGTGAATTCCTTGACTGCCTTCCTCCTTTAGTGACTCCGAGTTTTCCCTTATTTTTGTAATGTTGTGTTCCTTTCTCCTCCTAGTTTGTCTGCTTACTCAGACTTCCGACCATCTGTTAAAGCTTATTTTCTCACGTATTCTCCTGCTCCCTTGCCTCTTCAGTTCTGTTATTCTCGAATCTTGTCTACTTTCCTGTTTTAAAGACCCTGCTTGACTTGACCTCTGGATTCTGACTAAAGCTTCTTCCCTGCCTGCACTTTTTTCTTTAGCTTTTTGGTCCCAAAGTTTTTTTTTTTTTTTTTTTTTTTTTGAGACAGAGTTTCACTCTTGTTGCACGGGCTGGAGTGTAATAGCGTGATCTCAGCTCACTGCAGCCTCCACGCCCCCGAGTTCAAGCTATCCTTCTGGCTCAGCCTCCCAAGTAGCTGGGATTACAGGCACCAACACCACCATGCCTAGCTATTTTTTTTTATTTTTGTATTTTTAGTAGAGATGGGGTTTCACTGTGTTGGCCAGGCTGGTCTCAAACTCCAGACCTCAGGTGATCGACCCGCCTTGGCCTCCCAAAGTGCTGGGATTACAGGAGTGAGCCACCGTGCCTAGCCTGAAGTCTCAATTTTAAGATAAAATTTTAGGCTGTGGCATAGCAACACGTTCAGGTGGCACTATCTCTGCTAAATGTGCACAGAAAAGTTAGTTTAATTTCAGGTTTGTGATGCTCAAGGTAAACAGGCCCAAATAAATAATCTGTTACTATAAAAGAAATATTTGGGAGGCCAAGGCAGGTGGATCACAAGGTCAGGAGATTGAGACCATCCTGGCTAACACGGTGAAACCTTGTCTCTACTAAAAATACAAAAAAATTAGCCGAGCATGGTGGCGGGTGCCGGTGGTCCCAGCTATTTGGGAGGCTGAGGCAGAAGAACGGCATGAACCCGGGAGGCGGAGCTTGCAGTGAGCTGAGATCGCACCACTGGACTCCAGCCTGGGCGACAGAGCAAGACTCCGTTTCAAAAAAAAAAAGAAAAAGAAAAGAAATATACAGATGTACCTCAACTTACGACGGGGTTACGCCCTGATAAATCTATCTGCAGCTGAAAATACACAAAATACACCTACCCTACTGAACATCATAGCTTAACCTGGCCGCCCTTAAACATTCTCAGAACACTTACATTAGCCTCTAGTTGGGCAAAATCATCTAACACAAAGCCTATTTTTATAATAAAGCGTTGAATATCTCATGTAATTTATTGAATACTGTCCTGAAAGTGAAAAATAGAATGGCTCTATGGGTATCTGAAGTACATTTCTACTGCACTATCATAAAGTTGAAAGATCATATCGAACCACAAAAATTGGGAACTATTTGTATTAGAATTTGGAAGACTATTAGATAATCTCATTTCCTATAAGCAATCCATCTTGCTGTGCTGCAACACATGAGTTAATAATACATGAACAGAAAACTCTGAGCTCTACATTCCTATTTGTTTTTATATTAAAGATTATTAGTTAACTCCTAACACTTGAAAGTGAGCTACTTTTCCAATTTATAAGACACCTGAAATATTCAAATACATGTATTAAATGCTCTATAAAAACTACGAAGTGGCAGCCCCTGGTTTCTAGAACCTATTCTGTATGAGAACTGGGTCTAAACTAGAATTATGGTTAATTGCTTTTAAAAAATGCCTGTATGTGCAAATTTATGCTAGTATGAATGAAACTGCACTGATTAACAAGAGAAATGGCCACTTACTACTTTCAATAATTTCTTTAACCAGTTAGTTTTTAAAAGAGTTAATAGTAAAAATGCACAGGTGGCTGAAGACTGAAAGGAAGTTATGATGCCAGTGATTCCTTCAGGTCTTTCACAACCCTCATCAGCCATCATTCATATACATACATACATATATATATATATATATATATATATGAACTTGTCATGCTAAATATATGTAAATATAAATACAAATGTGTGTGTATGTAGGTGCATACGTGCATATATATAATTTTATATATATATATTATATATATATAATACACATAAAAAATATATATTTTTTTTTGTCGTGGGGTGCGGGCGGCAGACAGGGTCTTGCTGTGTTGCCCAGGCTGGAGTTTAGCGGTGTGATCACATCTCCTGGGCTCAAGCAATCCTTCCACCTCGGCCTTCCATGTAGTTGGGAACAGAGGTACATGCCACCACACTTGGATTTTTTCCTTTTGCAGAGATGAGGTCTCACTATGTTGCCCAAGCCTGTCTCAAACTCCTGGGCTCAAGCCATTCTCCTGCCTTTACCTCTCAAAGTGCTGGGATTATAGGCATGAGCCATCGCACCTGGACAGCATGACAAGTTCTATTAAATTCTATTAATAAGTTAATTTATTAGCCATGGTAATATTACAAGAATACAAATATTTTTGTCAACTTCATGTATATGAAGACAAAATATAAAGAGTTTAAACTTAAGCTCAATGAAAAGCTTAGTTGTTGAAGAAAAAATATTAAATTAACTGTATTATACGTAAAAAATAAAATTTTATAATCCATCCTAGACTCATAGGCCTGCTTTGTTTTTTAAAATGCTGTTAAAAAATACCTTTTCCTTTTTTTTTTCAATTTGATTTTTTCTTTGCTTTTTTCTTTTTTCTTTTCCTCTTCTTCATTTATTCCTGGGAGGTGAGAAGAAAAAAATCCAGTCATCATGAGTCTATATATTAATATGGCATGTAAATACGTTAAAATTTTAGCTGTTGGTGAATTTCACTGGTTAGGATATTGTACTTCTTTTGTAATAATTTTCCCCTTTCTTAATTATCTTTATCCATTAAAAAACTCATAAAAGTATTAAATGCTTTTTATAAACATTTCAAATACTAAGTCCATCAAGCAAAAAAATGCAAGTACCCCACCTCTAATTCCCATAGGACGTCAATGCCAGTGGTTTGATGGGCACCATTTGGGCCTCAAAAAGCAGAACAGTACAACAGTGCACAGTTTTAAAATTTTCTTCTGCAACAAAATTAGGATCATGCAATACATATTATTCTCTAACTTGTTTTTTAAATACACTATTCGGTGTCTATTCTTCTAGGCATTCTTTTTACAAAACCAAACACACACACATTTACTCATACACACACATTTACTCATACACACACATTTACTCATACACACATAGTTGCACGTAAGTTCCAAGTATTTTTTTGCCTTTGAAAAACGTACTGTCACATATATTTTGCAGCTTATTTTTTTCACTTAACATAGCAGATATTTACCTTTGTCATTAAACATATATCAATATCATTATTAAACACAGAATAGTGTTCCCATGAGCCATAATTTATCAATTTCTACTTTCATTGTTAGAAACAATAAGCAATAGAAATCTTTTACATATAAGAAGTATTTCTGGGTGACAGAGCTTGTTTACGTTTATTTAAAGAAAGAACAGGCCAGGCGCAGTGGCTCACGCCTGTAATCCCAGCACTTTGGGAGGCGAGGTGGGCGGATCACGAGGTCAGAAGTTCAAGACTAGGCTGGACAACATGATGAACCCCACTTCTACTAAAAATATAAAAAATTAGCCAGGTGTGGTGGCAGGAGCCTATAATCCCAGCTACTCAGGAGGCTAAGGCAGGAGAATTGCTTGAACCCGGGAGGCAGAGGTTGCAGTCAGCCGAGACTAAGCCACTGCAGTCCAACTTGGGCAACAGGGTGAGACTTAGTCTCAAAAAAACAAAACAAAACAAAACAAAACAAAAATAAAAAACAGCAATACATTCAATTTTACTTTAATAAAAGAGTATTAAAGTAAAATTCAAGAAATAGCTTTTCTACAAGAAAGATTATTTCCCAAAAGAGCTCTCTAAAGAAAAAAGACTATAAAAAACTAAGAGTTTGGAGCTATTCTAATTTTTTTTTTTTTTTTTTTTTGAGACAGAATAGCCAGGATGGCTCTGATCTCTGACCCATGATCCACCCGGCTGGCCTCCCAAAGTGCAGTGGCATGAGCTACCACGCCTGGCTACTGCATTTTAAAAACTCCCTGTGTATATGCCATTCTCCTGCCTCCAAATCCTCCTGATTTTCTGGGAATTACAAAACAACCACGTTCAGGTAGAGACTTTATAGGTTTCAGAAAAAAATGTATAAATAAGAGAATTAAAGTTTTTTCTCCTTTTTAGCCAGGATTGGGGTTCTTTGACCTCAGAGAATAGAGATCAGTTTGTCTCATAAAATCCTAGGGGATTACAGGCTTGAGCTACCACGCCTTATGTAAACATTTTAAAATATCTTATGTGTCAGGCACTGTGCTATATATGGGTCTTTATGTCCAAATCTTATAGGTAATTTATAGTTAAGTGGTGAGAAAGAAAATGAACAGGCAAAGATAGCATTCTAAGTGAAGAGCAAGGATAGTGCATGTCAGGAAGAGGAAATCGGTGCCAAAGCTCCAAGACAAAAAAGTTTGTGCATTAAATAAGAAAAAGGTTTTGCTGTAGAAGGGGAGGGGCAACTATTAGAATGAACATGAGAATGAACAATAAACTTGTAGGGTACCTTTGGCAAGAGTAAGCAGGAACTTGCTTATTCAAGACCATGAAGGCAGCAGTAAGGATTTTACATTCTAAGTGAGATGGACTGTGTGATCGGCAGTCTTAACATGTTAAATGAATTGGAAAGGGCTAAAGGGAAGAGGAAGGGGAATAATAAAGTAACTGGAGTAATGCAGGCCAGAGATAGTGGTGCCCTGAATAAAGGCAGTGGAGGTGGTAGTATGTGTGTGAGAAGGACGATGGAACGAAAGGAATCAAGGATGACCACCAGGATTTTAGCAGTGCCACTGATTAAAATGTGGATTGGTGGGAAGTGGGTAGGAGACTGGAGGACAATTGTGGGTGGGGAGTGGAGACTTCAATTGTAGACATATGAGATCTAAAAGACTTGTTTGACATCCAAGTAGGTAACTGAAGTAGGCAGTTTGGTATGTGATTCTGAAGTTTAGAGATTAGTCTGGACACACACACTGATCAGCTTACAGATAGTATTTAAAACTATGGGGAATAAATAAAATTATTTAGTTAGAGAATGATGAGAAAAAAATACAGGGAGTAAAGCCCAGGAAGATCATCTGCATCTTGAGGAACTCCAACATTTATGGGCTGAGAAGAGCAGGAAGAAGAGCTATCAAAAAGATTGACAAAGAAGGGCCACAGGGTTGGAAGAATACCAGAACCAAGAAGTAGGAACGTTAAAGAAGAGAGGGGCCACCTATCAGATAGTACCTAAAGGCCAAGTAGAATGTGGATAGAAAAATGTCAAATAGATTTGGCAAAAAGTAATTAAAGTCCTTGACAAGTGGACTGAAAAACAAATGGAAATAAAAAGGTAGAGAAAGTAAGAATAGATAACTTTTCTGAGAAGTTTAGCTAGAAAGCGGCAGAGAAATGGGATGTTAGCTAGAGGGATGCAAAGGATCTAGGGAAGAAGGGGGGAAAACAAGAAAAAAATTGATGCTGATTGAAATGATGATGTAGAGAGGGGATAACTGAAGAAATTAAATTCTTGAAGAAAAAGATTCATAGCAATTATGGTAGGACATGCCTTTGAAAGGAGGGACAGTCCTTCCATTTTAACTGAAGGAAAGAAAAGAAAGATGGATATATATGCTAATTTGTGGATTAAGTAATTGGAATCTAAGATGCTCTCATCTGGTGTCTTCTATTTTGTCAATGAAAGAGGGAGTCATTAGCCGAAGGCGGAAGGGAGAAGTGGGAAGTCTGAAGACTGGGGGAAAGGTACAAAATAAGTATGGGGAGTGAACTTGCAAAAATAAATGCAAGCTGAGATTAGGGATCATGAATTTATAAAAACACGAGTCTGCCTCTTTACCTTTGCACTGCTGTAAGGGGATCAGCATGGAGAAGGCAAAGAGAGGTTCATCCATATTTGGGGTCTTGCTAGATAAGGGTAAAAGATAAAGAAATGAGTAAGGCAGTTACTGATATTTGCAAAAGAATAATTATGATAATGTATGATGGAATCTAAGCTAGATAAGGGGAAGACTAACTGAATGAAAGTGGTGGGTCAATAGCCTGAGGTTCTTTACATTAAATAAACTGGAAAGATAAGAACTTGGGGTAAAAAGCGTAGAGTGTATGACATTAATTTTGGAGGCTGAGAACAAGGTCCAGGGTGCAATCATGGAAATGTGAGGCTGAGGTGAAGAGACAGAAAAGATCATTTTCAATGATAAGGTCCAGAAGATGAGCTAGGGTGTTGGCAGGTCATTCACAGGTCATCTAAGAAAGTCTCTAAGAACAATGAGAGGACTTGAGATGAAAAAATAAGACAATTGAGAGTTTGAGGGTGGAGGATCGCGTGAGACCCAGAGTTAGAAACCAGCCTGGTCAACATAGTGACACCATGTCTTTATAAAAGAAAAAAAAATTAGCAGGCATGGTGGCATATGCCTGTAGTCTCAGCTACACTGGAGGCTGAGGCGGAGGATTGCTTGGGCCCAGGAGTTTGAGGCTGCAGTGATTCACGAAGCCACGATTGCGTTACTACACTCCAGCCTAGACAACAGAGTGGGACCTTGTCTCAAAAAAAAAAAAAAAAAAAAAAGAAAGGAGTCTTCAAATAATTGTGAGGAATAGCCTACAGTAGATATATGAAGACAATAAAAATGGGAAGAAGCAGGAAAGCCAAATGACAGGAGTCTCAAAAGGGCATTTTGCTAAGACAATACGTTGATGATGTCCTGAAGATATAAAAAATGTGAGTTATTAAAGACAATCAGTGGGAAGTATGTAGTTTAGAGAACTAAAAATGTAATTAAGGAAAAAAAAAAAATGGCCAGACCAAAGATAAAATGTATTACGGAGGAAAGCAGTCTTGAAATTCCAAGAACTATTTTTAATGTCTTCCAGCTCTCAGTTATGTCTCTTCCTTTCTGGAGGTGGCGCTGGCCACCTCTTTCCTGAGTGCTATCAGCTAAGGTGTCAATGGTTGGCATACTAAGTTGGAAAAAATAATTAAAGGCAAAGTGAAGAAAAACAGGATGGGGGAAATAAGGCATTTTTAAAAAAATCACATCCAATGACAATGTACATCTGGAGACTCAGAAATTGTACAAATAAGTACTATAGGTTACTTATCTCTATTTCTAGTATCCAGGATTTTGTCAGTTACTCCAACAGCTTTTTAGAAAACTGATCAATGCCATTTGTTCTGAAAAACTTCTCTCTATTATGACAGAAGTACTAAAACAATGCAAGTGATGAAATGCTGGGAGAGATTCTATACTATTTAAGCAGAATGAATAATATGATTTTTGAAGCTCACCTATTTCAATTACATGAAATACTTGGAAATGACAAAACACTCTATCAGCTCAGGTTCCTATTTGCAAATGACATGACAATTTACACTGATATTCCCAAGGAGTCTAAAAAAATCTAGAATTAGTGAGTTCAGCAAGAAGAAAAAATAAACAAAAATCAATTCATTTTTATTAGCAACGAACATGCAGAGAACAAAATTAAAGATACAGTATCATTTATAATTTTCCAAAAAAAGTATATAAAAAGTGTATAGGCCTTATATGCTGAAAACTACACAGTGCTGATTAAAGAAATCCAAGAAGTTTTAAATAAACAAAGAGACACATCATGTTCATGGATCAGAAGACTCAACGAAGTAATGACGTCCATTCTCCCCAAACTGATATACACATTTAATGCAATTCCTATTCAAAATCCTAGCAAAGCTTTCTGTAAATATAGACATGAGTTTAAAATTTTTATGGACATGAAAAGGAACTAAAATAGCTTGAACAATTCTGATGAAGAATAAAGTGGGAAGAATTAGTATCCTCATTCAAGACTAATTTTTAGCTATATTAATAAAGCTTATGTGGTATTAGCAGAGGCAAAGACACATCGATCAACAAAACAGCACAGAGAATCCAGAAACAAGCACACACAAATAGAACCAACCGATTTTTTTTGGCGGGAGGAAAAAAAAGCAAAGCAATTTAATGCAGGAAAGACAGCCTTTTTAAGAAATAGTGTTGGAACAACTTAACAACCATAGGCAAAATCAAGCCTCACTGCTTACATAAAAATCAACTCAAAATTTATCATGGACTTAAATGTAAAATTAAAACCACAAAACTTTTAGAAAAAAATATATGAGCATTTTTCAGATCTATGCATAGGCAAAGAGTTCTTATATTTGACACCAAAAGTATAGTCTCTAAAAGGAAAAATTGATAAACTAGACTTCATCAAAATTAAAAACTACTGCTTTGTGAAAGACCTGGTTAGAGGATAAAAAAGACAAATGCCATACTAGGAGTAAATGCTTTCAAAACAGGTATCTGAGAAAGTACTAGTGTCTAGAATGGTATAAAGAATATCAACATGTATAAAGAACATACAAAATACACACATGTACCCACATATATATATACACACACACAGATATATCTATATATGTTCAGAACTCAACATTCAACAGTAATGAAAAGATGCGTAACATTATTAGGCATTAGGAAAATGTAAATAAAACCACAATGGGCTATAACTACACATGTGTTAGAATGCTAAGCACAAAAATGCTGGTGACAAAGCCAAATGCTGGTCACTCATATGTTTCTCGTAGGGACGTAAAATGGTGCAGCCACTGTAGAGTTTGACAGTTTATTAGGAAACAAAACATACAACTACCATAACAACCCAGCAATTTTACTCTGGGGCATATGTCTCATAGAAATAAAGAGTTATGTTCACCCAAATCCTGTTTATAGCAGTTTTATTAATAATAACCCCAAACTGACAATCCAGTGGATAAATAGTTAAACAAACTATAGTATATCCATAACACACACTACTATTCAGAAATAAAAAATAACAAACTATTGATACATGCAACAACCTCAGTCAGTCTGTAGAGAATTATAATTAGTGAAAAAAGCCCATCAGAAAGGATTATATGCTGTAAGATTCTATTTACAAAACATTATTGAAATGACAATATTATAAAAACAGAGAGCAAAGTTTTGGTTTAAAGGGCTTAGGAAGGTGGTGAGGGCAAGAGAGAAGTGGATATAGCTATCAAAAGACAGTATGAATGGTCGTGGTGGTGATGGAAATGTTCTGTGTAGACTGTATTAAAGACATTATCCTGCTTTGAAACTGAGTTTTCGAAGACGTTACCATTGAGGGAAACCAGGGAAGGGACAAAAGGGGTCTCTGTGTGATTTCTTACAGTTACATGTTAATCTACAATATTCTCAAAATAAAAATTTCGATTAAAAAATCAATTATCACATATGTATGGGTCTATTCTGTTCCACTGATCTATCTTTACATCGATACTACACTTTCATGATTGCCTGTGGCTTTACAAAAAATCTTGAAATTAGGTTGTGTTAGTTTTTCAATTTTACTAATCCTTTTGAAAGTGTTTTGGCTTTTCTAGGTTATTTACATTTCCAATCGGCTTGTCAATTTTTTTTATTTTTATTTTTAGAGATAAGGTCTTGCTTGGCTTGTCAGTTTCTCAAATGGCCTGCTGGAATTTTGATTGTGATTGCTTTGAATTTATAGATCTGCCTGGGGAGAAGTGACATTTATTTTAAAATTGAAACTTCCACTCAATGAATATAGCATATCTTTCTTTCTTTCTTTAACTTCCCTCAACAATATTTTGTAAAATATATTTCAGTCTTGCATATCTTTTGTCAGACTCACATTCTTAGTATTTCATTTTTTATGCTATTGTAAAAGATACCTGTAAAATTTTAACTTCTGATTGTTCACTGCCAGTGTACAAAAATATAACTGATTTCTGCTAACTGATCTTGTGTCTTGCAACTTTGCTAAACTCAGTTATTAATTCTAGAAGCTTTTTTGATAGATTTAGTAGATACTTCTACATAGATGATCATTCATCTGCAAAAAAAGACAGTTTTAAACTCTTTCCTGAAATCTGGATACTTTTGATTTATTTTTCATACCATATTGCAGTGGCTAGAATCTCCAGCAGAATGTTGAGTAGAAGTGGTATGAGTGGACATATTTGCCTTGTTTCTTATGTTATGGAAAGACTTCAGTCTTTTATGATTAAGTATGATGTAACATTTTGGTTTTTTATAGATTTTGTATGAAGTTAATGAAGTTCTCTTCTATTTCTAACTGGCTCAGAATTTTTTATCAGAAGTATATGATGGACTTGCTGAATAATTTTTCTTAAAATATTGTGACAATAATATAGGTTGTTTTTAGTCTCTTAAATATCATGAATTACACTGACTTCTGAATATAAAACAAATGTATTCCTGAAATAAAACCAACTTAGTCATGATATACTTTTTATATACTGCTAGATTCAATTTGCTAAAATTCTCTTAAGAATTTTTGCATCTGTATTAATAAGTCTCTAACTTTCTTTTCTTGTAATATCTTAATCTGGTTTTGTTATCAGGGTAATGCTGGTCTCATAAATTGAGTTGAGAAATACTCTCCTCCCTTCAATTTTTAAAAAGATTTTGTGTACAAATTCTATTATTTCTCCTTTAAATGTTTTTTCTTGTAAGAGAAGCCACTGGGCATGAAGTTTGTTGAAGTTTTTATTTTTATTTATTTATTTTTGAGACGGAGTCTCGCTCTGTCGCCTAGGCTGGGGTGCAGTGGTCGGATCTTGGCTCACTGCAAGCTCCGCCTCCCGGGTTTATGCCATTCTCCTGCCTCAGCCTCCCGAGTAGCTCCGGACTACAGGCGCCCGCCACTTTGCCCGGCTAGTTTTTTGTATTTTTTTAGTAGAGACGGGGTTTCACCGTGTTAGCCAGGATGGTCTCGATCTCCTGACCTCGTGATGCACCCGTCTCAGCCTCCCAAAGTGCTGGGATTACAGGCGTGAGCCACCGCGCCCGGCCTGAAGTTTTTAAACTAAACATTTAACTTAAGAGATGCAGGGGTACTCTTCATATTTTAGATTTCTTCTTCAAACTTTTGCTGGTTTGTATCTTTCAAGTAATTTGTCCATTTTATCTAAGTTATCCAATTTATTGGCATAAAGTTCTTTAAAATATTCTCTTCTCCCTTTTATATCCATATGATCTGTAGTGTTATCAATTCTCTCATTTCTGGTTATCAGTTATATATGCCTTTTCTCTTTTTAAAATCTCATTAGTTTGGATAGTAATTTTTCAGTTTATGGACCTTCTCAAATAACCAGTTTTTGGTTTTGTTGATTTTCTGTAGTTTTGTTTTCCATTTCATTTATTTACCTCTGATCTTCATTATTTCCTTTCTTCTGCTTACTGTGGGTTTAATTTGTTCTTTTTTCTCGTTTGTTAAGGTGGAAGTTGAAGTCATAGATTTGAGACATTTCTTCTTTTTTTCTAATACAGGTATAAGCTTGTCTCTAAGTACTTCTTTGGAGGCATACCACAAATGTGTTTTTATTTTCATTCAGTTAAAATTACCTTCTAATTCTCTTTTGCTCTTTTTTTTTTGTTGACCCAATAGACTATTTGCAATTATGTTAAATTATAAACACTTGGGAATTTTCTAAGTAGCTTTCTGCTATGGCCCAGTATCAGGTCTATCTTGATAGGTGCACTTAAAAACAAAACAAAACAAACAAAAACAACAAAAAAGTGTATTTTGCTGTTGTTGGGTGAGGTGTTGCATAAATGTTAAATGGGTCAAGTTGGTCGATAGTGTTACTCAAGTCTTCCATGTCCTCACAGATTTACTGTCTACTTGTGCCATTAGTCAATGAGAAAGGTGTTGAGATCTATGGCTATAATTGCAAATTTGTCTATCCATAAGAATTTTTATTTACGGTTATACCAGGATTTGTTTCAGATATTTGTTATTAGGTGCATAAACAGTTAGAATATATATATATATATATATATATATATATATATATATATATATATATTTTTTTTTTTTTTTTTTTTTTTTTTGAGATGGAATCTCACTCTGTTGCTCAGACTGGAATGCAGTGGCATGACCTCGGCTCACTGCAACCTCTGCCTCCCCGGCTCAAGTGATTCTCCTGCCTGAGCCTCCTAAGTAGCTGGGATTACAGGCACATGCCACCATGCCCGGCTAATTTTTTGTATTTTTAGTAGAGACGGGGTTTCGCCATGTTGACCAGGCTGGTCTCGAACTCTTGACCTCAGGTGATCCGCCTACCTCGGCCTCCCAAAGTGCTGGGATTACAGGCGTGAGCCACCATGCCAGGCCCACACTTAGAATTTTTATGTTCTCTTGACCAAATGACCCTTTTATAATTAGGAAAAAACCTCTTTATTGCCAGTATTCTTTGCTTTGAAATCTATTTGGTCTGACATTAAAATTGTCACTTTAGCTATCCTTTTAATAGCTGTCGCTCTTTTTTTTTTTTTTTTTTGGAGTTATGATAATTTCAGACTAACTACTGCAAACATGTCCCAAAAAAGTTACGAGGAACTAAGGAAATAAAACAGTAGCTATGGGAATAATTTCCTCTTCCACTTAGCAATGATGGATAAGGAGTTTACTTTCTAGGTTTTATAGAGAAACTGGTTCTAATGAAAACAAAATATACAGAATATGCTATCCAACACCAGCAGAATACATTATTTTCAAGCACATAGAACATTCTCCAGAACAGAGCATGTTAGGCGACAAAATAAGTCTTCACAAATTTAAGAAGACTGGAATCATATTGAGTATCTTTTCTGACCACAATGGTATGAAAATGTAAATCAGTAATGAAAGAAAAACTGGAAAATTCACAAAAATGTAGAAATTAAACCACACACACCTGACCAATCATTGGGTCAAAGAAGAAATCAAAAGAGAAATTAAAAAACAATCTTGAGATAAATGAAATTACAACACACCACAATTTATGGGATTCAGCAAAAGCAGTACTAAAAGGGAAATTTATATGATAAACGACTTTATTAAGAAAGAAGAGGGCCAAGTGAGGTGGTTCATACTGTCAAAAAAAAAAAAAAAAAAAAAAAAAAAAAAAGGATCTTGAAAAAACACAACCAAACATTATACCTTTAAGAAACTAGAACAACAACAACAAAAAAAAAAACCACAATAAATGAAATAGAGACTTGAAAAACAACAGAAAAGCTCAAAGAAACTAAGAGTTTTTTAATAAAAAGATAAAATTGACATATCTTTAACTAGACTAACTGAAAAAAAAAACAGAGGGTCAAAATTAGAACTGAAAAAAGAGTATAAGTGATGTCACAGAAATATAAAGGGGTGTTATATAAATATATAACTATATAAGAGAATACAAGGAACATTTATATGCCAACAAATTGGATAACTTACAAGAATACATTCCTTGAAACATAAAATGTATCAGGAGTGAATCATGAAGAAATCAAAAATAGGAACAGACCAGTAACAAGTAAGGAGATTGGGTCAGTAATCCTCCCAACAGAGAAAAGCCCAGGACCAGATGGCTTTGCTGGTGAAGCCTACCAAACATTTAAAGAGCAATTAAGCCAATTCCTCTAAAGCACTTCTAAAGAACTGGAGAGAAGAGATCACTTCCAGACTTATTTTACAAGGCTGGCATCACCCTGATACCAAAGCCAGACACAGGTACCTTAAGAAAATAAAATTACAGACCAATACAGCTGATGAACATATATGCAACAATCTTCAGCAAAATTCTAGCAAACCAAACTCAGCGGCACATTAAAAGGATCATCCACTATGATCAGTTGGGATTCATCTATGGGATACAAGGATGGCTCAATATATGCAAATCAAGAAATGTGAAACACCACATTAAGAAAAGGAAGGCTAAAAATCAAATGAATATTTCAGTAGATGCAGAAAGAGCATTTGACAATATCTGTGTTCATGGACTGAAAAAATATTGTTAAAATGCCTGCATTATCTAAAACAATCTATGGATTCAATGGAATTCCTACCAAAATCCCAATGGCTCTTTTGACAGAAATATAAAACATAATCCAAAACTGTATACGGAACCACAAAAGACCCCATATAGCCAAAGCAATCTTAAGAAGAACAAAGCTGTAAGCATCACATTCCTTGATTTCAAAATATATTACACAGCTATAGTAATTAAAATAGTATTGTACTGACATAAAGACAGACACACAGACCAATGGAACAGAAGAGGAAGTCCAGGAATAAGCGCATGCATATATGATGAACTGACCAAGAGGGGTGTTAAGAACACACAATGGGAAAATGATGTCTGTAGCAAATGGTCTTGGGTCAAGTGTATATGCACACACAAAAGAATAAAACTGTACCCTCACCTCATGCCATATATAAAAATCAACCTAAAATGAAGATATCTGAAAACAACTTTATTCTGTTTTCACACTTGGCTAATAATTTGGTTGAGAATATTATTCTGACTTGGATATAACTTCCCTTCCAAAATGTGAAGGCATTCCCCACATCTATTAGCTTTCAGGACTGCTTCAAAGAAGTGGAAAGTTATTCTGACTCCTGATCTTTGACTGATGACTTGTTTAATCCCTGATCCTGGAAGCCTGGATTATATTTTCCTTGTTCCCTGTGATATGAAGTTTTATAATGGTGTGCCTTTGTGTGGGTCTATTTTTAGCTCTGTATTTGGTACTTGTGGAACCTTTTCAATTGTAAAACTAATGTCATTCAGTTCTTAGACATTTTCTTTCTGGGACTCATTTGAGTGAAGTATTTCCTAGACTAATTGTGATATATGTCTGGGAACCAAATAGGTGAAGAGGGCTGGAAAGTTCTTAGCCTTTAACTTCCTCCCTGTTTTCAGCTATGTTAGTGTGTCCCAGTCTAAAGAACTTATGTTTTACCCTGTCTAGAAAATAAACCTCCAGTAGTCTGCTGGGGTGATGAAGTCATCTGACTTCACAGGGGAAGGGGACTGAGGGTTTAACTCCTGCAGACTTGAAACCAATCCTCCTGTTTTTAGCCTTATATTCAGCCAGAGGCACCCAAGGATATTATTTATCATGTCTTTAGGGGATTTTAGAATATATATCGGGTTACTTCACAGCTTTCCACACTGCTAAAGAATTTGGCTTTTTCAAGAGTGTAATCAGTTATCACCCATCTGCTTTTCAGTTTCCAAAATTTTACTGCTATTCCCTCCTAACTCATTTTCTTTGCCCTTGTGAGTTTATGTCTTTAAATTTTTTTCTACATCTGTCATTTTAGTGGTATTTCAGTAGAGAACAAAACTGTGTGTATTCAATCAACTATCTTTACCCTGAAGCTGTATATACTCATATATAATATGATTCTTGTTTGCCCTCTTTGGGATTCTCTGCCTCTTTTTCGTTTTCAGCTTGTTCTAGCACCTTACATTTGACCTCTTCACTTAACTGGACATAATATGGAAAGCTTGATATTAAAAACAAAGTTTATTGTTTAATGTTCATTGATAATCTAAACTAAAATGAATTTAAAATTTATAACTCTCATTCCTTGTCTAAGATTATATTAAAATAAGTTATATTTTATTTCAGAGTGATATTTATCATATTGCATTTTGTAGTTTACAAAGTAGTTTAATTTATGGCATCACATTTTATTCCTAAAAACCCCACTGCACAGATGAGCTATTTTATACATAACGTGGGAAAGAAAGGATTAAATAATAGGTCTGCAATTCACTCTCTCTCTAGGGAGAGAGGAGGATATACCCAGGAAAGACAGAGAGTGACCTGGAGAAATCTCTCTGAAACACACTAACAACAGATCTCCTGGAAAAAAAATAAATGATATCTGTTAGCCACAGAATCCTCATTTATATAATTATTATTTACATCCTTTTAGTGGGATGTAACTGAGATTGCTGATAGTAAACAAACCTGGAATCTATGGATTTATGGGGTGTAGTTCCCTGGAAAATGTAACTACCCAAGCATAAAATGAGTATGTTTCATGACCAAATCAACTTTCTTTGGTAGAAGTAATAAAGAAACTTCTTGTTAACATTGATCAGAGTGGGTTCTGAAGTAGAAAGGAAACACCTGGGGAGCTGTACTGACATGCCCAGAACTCTCTGCTTTGCCTATGCCTCATGATCACTTGTATACTTGAAATTATTAGTGAAGCTTGATACTGGCTAACATCGCTGATCTGCCTGAGCATCATTTGACAATCCAATATTTTGTGTTATCCCACAAGGCAGCCGAGCCTCAGGATGGTTAAGTGACTTGGTGAAAGTCACGTGCTAAAACAAATTGCCAAATAGGACTAGAAACCAAATCTTAAATCATACTTTTTCAGCCATTTGACACATATCCTAATGTGATGGGGAAAAAACAACAACAAAAAACATAAGCTGTGTGTCAGAAATAGACTTGCCTCCTGGATCTGTACTTGCTTAGCTGTTCAATTTTAGGCAAGAAACTTACAGTATTTAAAACCTGTTTCCTATGCAGTAGCTCTTACATAAACTACAAAAGAGATCTTAGTAAGTGTAATGGAAAGCATGATATGACATTTACAAACATTTCTAAAGTATGGAAAAAAAAATATTGCTTACTTTTTTCCTGTAATGCCTGCAATTTATTCAGTTCTTCATTCTCTTCATCACTATCTTCACTACTTGTACTGCTGACATCCAAAACTATGTCCCTTTTAGGGTCTACTCGGAGAAAATTGCGGCATTCAAAAGTCAGGTGACCAGCTAAGTGAAACAAACAAAAAAAATGTGAATGATAAAACTAAAGATACATTATGTATTTTTGTATGTTTTGCTGCCTCACGGTAACCAATAAGTTACAATTTCAATAATACAGTGTAGAAAGCTTTAACTTTTATTCAGTTGGTAGTAGTTTGGTTATTTTTCCTATACTTTTCCATGAATGCAATACTGAGAAAGAACTTTTTCCTTTCTTCATCAGAACTCCTTATTCAATAAGCATTTTTGGGGACCACTTCTTATGGATTTCAAAGTATTGAGTTATTCTATTTCCCTTTCTAAAAATACAGTAATATCTTTAACCAAACTAAGTAAATATAAAAATACCATCATACTTGGGATTTTATATTGTATTCCTTTGCCATACCTTTTCTTTCCCAGTCTAACGTACTCATGGAATTATATACCTTTCATCTAATTAAAGTTGGCATAATAATACACAAGCATTAATATAACCGAATGCGCTTTACTAAAGAATACCTAAACGTTTAATTCTTGCATCATTTCCCTAAAGACTCTACCCTATAAGAAAAGTACAAGTTATCCACTTACATATATGTTTTAGAAAGTCAAATATTACAAACACTATAAAAGTACGGAAAATAATATAACCAATACCTAAATACCTAGCATCCATATATTAACATTTTGTCATGCTCACTTTCAATTCATTTAAGGAAAAAGCTCACTCGCATGCCTGTGCACACATTGCACACAGCTGGAGAGCTTGTATCAATTTTTGCAACACTTTCTCAATCTCATTCAATTTTTTTGTCCTCTGAAGCAACTGCACTAAAGTTGGTCTCCATCATTCCCAAACAACATATTGTGATATGTATTCTGAAAAAAATAAACTCAATTATACCTATACCTGCAATTTTTTCCTGCCACCCAATATTTTGTGATTTATCTATGCTAATATAACAGGTGTAATTTGCTCATTTTATCTAATGGATAATGTTCTACTGTATGAAAATTATATTTATTTATTCATCGTACTATTGACAGAAACATAGGTTGCTTCCAGTAGTTCGCTATTATAAACAGTGTTGAAATAAGCAGTTGTACATGTCTCTATTATAAACAGTGTTGAAATAAGCAGTTGCATATGTACTAGGTTTTCCTTAGGGTAGCAGCTTTTAAGTTTTCTTAAGAACTGAGAACAGTAAAAAATAATGCAACCAAGTGCACTCACACACACATTCATGGATAAATACACCCTAACACAAAAAAACTGAAACAAAAGTTAATTGAAGGATTTCTATATTCAGTGTTTAAAACAACCAGTGCTAATGGTGACCAAATAATTCGTTTCACAATCCACTAATGATTCACTACAAGTCTATGCTAGGGGTTGTTTCTAGTTGTCTCTTATTTTGTGAGTGAAGTCCTTTGGGAATCCTAGGTTTATATCAGAGACTCTCTAATTAGAGTTCCAATTTTGCTTGGGCAGGGCCCTGCGCCTTGCTTTCATCCTCTGCATCCTGTCGGCCTATGAAAAATCGAAGTTCAAGAGTCTTGGGTTCATCAAATACCCTCAAGGCTTAATTCCTGGAACTTCTCCTTTTCTTTGGTTGTTGGCCTTTGAATATTCTTTAATTCTTTATTTTCTTCCTAGTATATTAATGTACCTAAAATATGTATTGCACATTTTATACAAGTTTCTTAGTTGTTTCTTAGTCTAGTCTGCCATATTATTGGAACAAGTTTTCCTCACTGTGATTTCCGAACAAATGAATCATTCAGAAGCACTCTTTTTAGCTTCCAAACATAAGGAGTTTTCAGGCTTTGTGTTTATTGTCAATCTCTAAATTTACTACACTGTTATCAGAGAATGAGATCTGTATGTTATTAGTTCTTTGGTATTTGATGAGACTTCTTTCATGGCCTAGGATGTAGTGAATTTAGGAAAGATTTGTTAAGTATTTCAAAAACACAGTCACATACCGCATAATGGTGTTTACATCAATGATGGACCACATAGACAACACAGGTCCCCTAAGATTATAATACTGTTCCTTGTCAATGTTTAGATATGTTTAGACACACAAATACTTATCACTGTGTTACAACTGCCTACACTATTCAGTACAGTAACACGCTGTACAGGTTCATAGCCTAGCAACAACAGGCTATACCACGCAGCCTAGATGTGTAGTAGACTATACATCCAAGTTTGTGAAACTATAATCTACAATGTCCACACAAAGATGAAATTACCTAATGACACACTTCTCACAGTGTATCCCTGTTGTTAAACAACACAACCACATACTGCTATTTGTTGAAAAGGGTTCTATATCTGTTTGCTTGTTCAACTCTTCTCCACCTTATTTTTTTTGTCTAATAACTTCTGATAGAAGTACTTAAGATTATACAAGTATTAATTTGTCAATAATTGCTATTATAAACAATGCTGAAATGAGCAGCTGTACATGTCTCTGTGGACATACACCAGGTTTTCTCTAGGGTAGGTTTGTCCATTTCTCCTTGTAATACAGTTTTTGCTATATATATATAGAGAGAGAGACATCAGTAAACGCTTTCAAGATCATTACTTTATCTTTTTAGTTTATTGTTCTTGAGTTTCCCCTTATCGCCAGAAGTGCTTTTCCCTCAAGAGTCTGAAATTATAATGGTTCTATTACAGTAGGTAGCTAGCCAGGCATGAGTGGAGCAGGAGAGGGCTCCCCTACTCACAAAGGAACATCAGGCAACCATCAAGTGATGGTCCGGCAGCTGTCACACTGTCTTTCTAAAATGATAATTGGTCACAGCCAGTGCCAGGGAGAGGCAGTTTCTGAATAGGTAAAAATACCTGAAATTGATAATCAGCAGCTTCCAGTAAGATTTCAGGAACTGGGCAAGTGGGCTCGAGCATGCACATTAAGAGACAAAAATGAAGGAGTATGACCTTCTGGGGGCATTCCACCAGAAAAGGGAAGAAAAAGCCTCAGGTAAACACGTGTACAACTCTAGTAAACATACTGTGCATGCTCACCTCCCAAGCGTAGGCAGGGCACCATGCATAAGGGAAGAATGAAGGGAAAGGGGTGCAAGACGGTGGAAGTAAGTCAGCATGTAAAATGCTAGGTTCAAGGTTATATGGGGCCTTGACCTCAAGGTGCCAGCCTGGGCCTCTTCCAAGTATATATTCCTTTTTTTTTTTTTTTTTTTTTTTTTTTTTTGAGACGGAGTCTCGCTCTGTTGGCCAGGCTGGAGTGCAGTGGCCTGATCTCGGCTCACTGCAAGCTCCGCCTCCCGGGTTCACGCCATTCTCCTGCCTCAGCCTCCCGAGTAGCTGGGACTACAGGCACCCGCCACCGCGCCCGGCTAGTTTTTTGTATTTTTTAGTAGAGACGGGGTTTCACCGTGTTAGCCAGGATGGTCTCGATCTCCTGACCTCGTGATCCGCCCGTCTCGGCCTCCCAAAGTGCTGGGATTACAGGCTTGAGCCACCGTGCCCGGCCTAAAGCTTTTTAATAAACATCTACTCCTGCTCTGAAACTTGCCTCCGTCTCTTTTTCTGTCTTATGACCCTCAGTAGAATTCTTTCTTCTGAGGTGGCAAGAATAGAGGCTGCTACAGACCTGTACAGATTCGCCACAGGTAACTTGGATACCTGCCACCGCTAACAGTTCCACTAGTGCTCTTTTGTTCATTATTCGTTGGGTAATATGAAATTGCCATTTTTGTAGGTAAAACAGTGGACTATCAGCAATGTTCAATCAAAAATGTGTTTTTGCCTTATCCTTTTATTTTGAAAACTTCTGTGTAGTTATTAGTTTTATGTGTAGTTTTATTAATCACAACATGTAGTTGGACTTAATTTTTTAAATTTGATTTGATATCAGCACAATTTTTAACATTAACTTCTTAGCATGGGAAAAATAGTTCCTGTCTCACTGGAAGCAGTGTAAATTCACTCTTCATAGTTAGATATACTTACAAGGTGTAAGCTGAGGTTGCCAATTCTCGATTATTCGTTTTCTTCCAATTATTTTATGGGATTTCAAACACACTATATGCATTCTTGCTTCTTTCAGTGAGTGAAATTTTTTCTAATCCCTGCTTTATAGCCTTTTTAAGGAGTCTGACTTTATGTGAGGGGCTCCACCCTTGCCATACTGCCATTCCCAGGGCTTGAAAGCGTCACTCCACAGCTCTTAAACGCCTACCCAGTAGGCCTGTGGATCCACTGTTTTCAGCTAAGATTTCCCACTCTGACTTCCAGCTCCTTTTCTTGTCTAGCACCTGGGGATTTCCCTTTCATTCTTTTGAGCTGGGTTTTTTGTTGTTGTTGTGGTTGCTGTTGACATAACACTTTTTCCCTCCTGCATTGTTACACGTGTTTGTAGCAGAATGGAAGCCTTTCTGGGTTGGTTTGGCTGGCCTCTTTGATCAGAACTCCTGATGATACAGGTTGGGCATGGTGGCTCACGCCTGTAATCCCAGCACTTACGGAGGCTGAGGCAGGTGGATCACTTGAGTACAGGAGTTCAAGACCAGCCTGGCCAACATGGCGAAATCCTGTCTCTACTAAAAATACAAAAATTAACTGGGCATGCTGGTACATGCCTGTAATTCCAGCTACTCAGGAGGTTAAGGCACAAGAATCGCTTGAACCTGGGAGGTGGAGGTGGCAGTGAGCTGAGATTGTGCCACTGCACTCCAGCCTGGGCAGCAGAGTAAAACTGCCTCAAAAACAAAAACAAAAACAAAAACGAAAAACAAAAAACCAAACAAACAAAAAAAACCTCCTGATGATCACTTAACATCCTGATGATGTACTTAAGCTAGCTTTGTACACAAACACCTCTCATCCTCTCATTGAAATGAATATTTAAAATAAATAAAATGCTTAAATAATGACCACACTGGTAGCAGTCTCTGCCCCACACCCATTTTAGCTTTGCTTCAAGCAAAGTGACCCTAAGGTGATAAGACAAATCAATTGCAAAATTATAAATAAAGTTTCTTACTGATTTTTTTTTTCTATTGGGGAAAAAGTTAGTGAAGCCTAGGTAATAACTGTGTTGCAAATTACAGTTCTTATGGCTAGCAATCTAAATGTTCTTGTAGCAAACAATGTAGAAGAAAAAAAAAAGGTGGAGGACTCACCCTTCTTGATTTTAAAACTTATCATAAACCTATAGCAATCAAAGCAGTTGATTGACACACAGAACAGACACACAGACCAATGGAATAGAATTGAAAGTCCAGAAATAAACCCACACTTACATAGTGAACTGAGTTTTAGCAAGAGTGCTAAGTTCATCCAGTGTGGAAAGAATAGTCTTTTCAACAGATGGTACAGAGACAACTTTTCCACATAGGAAAGAATGTAGTTGGACTCCTCACCTCAGACCATATGTAAAAATTAACTAAAAATATTTTAAAATTTTAAAATATTAAAAATAAAATAAAATATAAAACCGTAAAGCTCTTAGAAGAAAGCATAGGAGTAAATGTTCATTACCTTGGATTTTGCAATGGATTCTTAGATCTGACACCAAAAACACAAGCAACAAAAGAAAAAAATTGATAACATGGTCATCAGAATTAAAACCTTTTGTGCAAAATTATCAGGAAAGTGAAAAGTGACAGAGTGGGAGAATATATTTGCAATCATCTCTCTGGTAGAGCTTAATATCCAGAATACATAAACAACAACTATAACTCAACAACAAAAACACAACCCAGTGAAAAAATGAGCAAAGGGCTTGAATAGACATTGTCTATAGAAGAAATACAAACGGCCGATAAGTACATGAAAAGATACTTAACATCATTAGTCATTAAAGAAATGCAAATCAAAACCACAATGAGATACCACTTCGTACCTATGAGGATGGTCTGAACTGTTTCTACTCATAACACTTCTGACATCCAATGTGTGGGTTTTTTCCACACCAACAGCCAGTTCTCCAACTTTCTGGACACTAACTGGGTGTCCAACAATTCAATTCAATTCTGTTACTACCCAGGGTTAGCACAAGTTAAGGGCTCAGACCCACAAGACTATTCCCATTTCAGATTCCTATAGTGAGTCTAGGCCACCCATACTTCAGACCAGCTAGCTTTATAAGGTCAGGGGGTTCCCATAACCCCATCCTCAAATTCGAAAATTTGCTAGAAAAGCTCACAGAACTCAACAAAACAGTTTACTTACTATTACCTGTTTATTATATAGCACGGAACTTGGAACAGCCAAATGGAGGAGATGCACAGGGCAAAGAAATGGCATAGAGCTTCCATGTGCTCTCTGTATGCCACAATCGCAGCACTTCTATGTGTGCACAAACCCAGCAGCTCTCTGTACCCTGTAGTTTAGGGGTTTTTATGAAGGCCCCATTAGATAGGCATGATTGATTCAATTACTGACCACTAGTGATTACATTCAATCTCTAGCTCCTCATCCCTCTCCCCTTTCTGGAGGTCTGGAAGTGGGGCTGAAAGCTCCAACTTTCTAATCACATGGATTGTTCCTCTGACAACTGGCCCCCATCCTGAAATGATCTAGGAGCCTCCCAAGAGATCACCTTAATAGTATAAACTCAGGCATGGTTGAAAGGGGCATGATATGAATAATAAAAGATTCTCCTATCACCCCTATCACTCAGGAAATTCCAAGAGTTTTAGAAACTCTGTGTCAAGAACCAGGGACAATGACCAAATATGTATTTCTTATGATCACAAATTGCTATTTTTTAAAAAGGAAAATAATGAGTGTTGGCAAAAAGGTAGAGAAATTAGAGCCCTTGTACATTTCTAGTGGGAATGTAAAATGGTATAGCTGTTACGAAAACCAGTTTCGCAGTTTTTCAGCCGGGCACGGTGGCTCATGCCTGTAATCCCAGCTCTTTGGGAGGCAGAGGCGGGCAGATCACAAGGTCAGGAGATTGAGATCATCCTGGCTAACGCGGTGAAACCCTTTCTCTACTAAAAATACAAAGCAGCCAGGCATGGTGGCACGCGCCTATATTCCCAGCTACTTGGGAGGCTGAGGCAAGAGAATCGCTTGAATCCGGGAGGCAGAGGTTGCAGTGAGTCGAGATGGCGTCACTGCACTTCAGCCTGGGCGGCAGAGCGAGACTCCGTCTCAAAAAAAAGAAAACCAGTTTGGCAGTTTTTCAAAAAGTCAACATAGTAATTCTGCTCCTATGTACATACCCCAAAGAATTGAAAACATAGACTCAAACAGATACTCGTACATCAACATTCATTGCAGCACTATTCATAGTAGCCAAAATGTGGAAACAACCAAGTGTCTATCCATAGGGGAATGGATAAACAAAATGTGGTATATACATATAGAGAAATAATTTAGCCATTAAAAGGAATGATGTTATAATACATGCTACAACATGGATGAACTATGAAAATATTATGCTAAGGGAAATAAGTCAGACACAAAAGGACAAATATGTATGATTCTACTTATATGAAATATCTAGAACAGGCAAATTCACAGAGATAGACAGGTTAATAAGGACTGGGGAAAGGAGGGAGTGGAGAGTTACTGGTTAATGGTTACAGATTTGGGGCAATGAAAAAGTTTTGTAATTAGTAATGATGGCTTTACAACATTGTGAATGTATTTACTGCCACTGAATTGTATATTTAAAAAATGGTTATAATGGCAAATTTTGTGTTATATATATTTTAACACAATTTTTTTAAAAAGCAAATGAAAAGGAGCATGGCATAGTATTAAATCTTCCAGATAACCAGAGTTCATATCTCAGTTTTCCCACTGACTAACATGGTAACCCTGGGCCTCAGTTTTCTGATTTGTAACAATAACAAAAATAACAACAATTATTGAGGATTTACTGAAGCCAGTCATTGATCCAAATACTTGCATGAACTCATTTAATCTACACAACAACTCTATGGGATCAGGTACTATAATGATCTTACTTTACAGACAGGAAACTGAAACACAGTGATCAAGCAATTTGCTTAATATCACATAGCTAGTAAGTGCCAACAGAGGTTTGAACCTAAGTAATCTGGTGCCAGAACCATTTGTCTTGAATGTTCATAAAACTGGAGATCATGAAACCTACTCTACAGAGTTATTTTAAGAATAAAATAATATCTTTCATGCAGTTAGTACAGAGACTAGCACCAAATAGGTATTTAGTACACGGTACCAGGTTATAACTATTTATTTCACTAATACAAGGAAAAGCATATTCTCCCCTTTCCTCCCTCCAGGAGTAGCTATATTAGCAAATGCCAAGTAATAAAAAAGAAAAAAACAAAAAACAAACAAAAAAAACAACCTCCAGTTTCATCTTGACTGCAGATAAAAATCTGTCAATGTACACACACACACACACAAACCCCTCTTGTTTTATAAATAGGGTACCCAAATGTCTACTTCTGGGCTTACAGAATATATAGACTATGCTAACAGCTACTAACTTAACCAGGCTTTAGCGCTATATAAAATCCTCAGATTTAAGAACACACAGCTATTTTATAAGCTTTTAAATTCCTAAACCCAGTTCATTCCACCAAGCTTCCACATCCCTAACATTTTGGTTCCTCCCCTAAAAATGCTGGCCTCTTCTGTAGTCATATATTCTTTCTTGAAGTCTTTTTTTTTTTTTTCTTTGAGAGAGGGTCTGGCTCTGTTGCCCAGGCAGGAGTGCAGTGGCACAATCTTAGCTCACTACAACCTCTGCATCCTGGGCTCAAGCCAACCTCCCACCTTAGCCTCTCAAGTAGTTGAAACTACAGGTGCACGCCACCATGCCTGGCTAGTTGGTTTGTTTGTTTTTTGTAGAGATGGGGTTTCACCATGTTGCCCAGGCTGGTTTCAAACTCCTGGGCTCAAGCAATCTGCCTGCCTCAGTCTCTCAAAGAGCTAGGATTACAGGCATGGGCCACTGTACCTGGCCACCTTCCTTGGAAATCTTATCCTCATATTTATCTGTTTTATTTCCCCACTGACCTAGCTGATCATTGCCCCTTTCCTAGTCTTTTTCAATAGATTCTTAAACATGTAACTGCCCTATGTGCTCACATAATATTGCCACTACACTTAAGGGATATTTGGCTCTTCCTTGAGGGCATTTCTCTACAGTTAATTATCCTTTACCTCAGTATTATTAGTATTCTCCAGGCTTCTCAATATTGTTTCCAAGTAGTAATCCTTAACTGTCCACTCAGCTGCCTGCTGCAGGTTAATAGCCCCATTCATTGAATTTTTTTGAATCTGGCTCATACTCTAGCTCTTTACCCCAAGCCCTGCCTCGAGCTTGAATGGACAGCGTAGGTTGTCAGATAGCTTTTCTGGGTTCCCTGACATTCTAGATTCCACGGCCACACTATGGTCCTTGTTATCATCTGCAACTGTTTTATCTCTGAAATTTTAATAAGATTATCAGGCTGTGGTTGAGATACTGAAGATAAGGAAAGATTAAGCAAGTTCCTTTAAGAGGTATGACAAGGATACCTCTGAAGTTTGGAAGAAACTAGATGAGAATAGATACAGATGTTTTCAGGTAGTGATAGAAAGTAGGAGATCCAGCCTGATAATCTCAGTTTTGTTTGTAAATTAGAAGACAGGATTGCCTCCTTATGTAGGGAGTTTGAGTAGGACAGGACAGTGAATGATGAATGTTTTGAGACAGGTACCAGTTTGGGAAAGTCACTGAGGGAAGCAGGAGAGGAAGTTGACTAAGGACAAATAAAAAATGCTAATATGCATGAATGTGTGGTTGTTACACTCAAGCATTGCCTGACTACTCTATGGGGTGGTGGGGGAGTGGTGTAACAACCCAGAGAAATAGTAACTTTGAGTCAGATTCGTTTGTCTGCAATGAGGATGAATAGGGGTATATAAAAGAGTCAGACTTGTAAAAGGCATTGCCTACCTTTGAAGAAGCAAACTATAAAAAATAGAAAATGCATTTCAGATGTGGTTTATATACACAAGACTGAACACCAATAAATAGACATACAAACAGGCAATAAAAAAGTGATGAATTTATATTTATGTAAATGTTAAAGGTATTTACATATTTGTTTTTATTTCCTGCTGCTATGATCAACCAATGGGTCTACTAATCTTTTAATCATACTTTCTGAGAACTATCATAATTATTTGAGACATTTATCTCATAAATAATCCCAAGGCCTACTGCCCTTGTAGTTTTTAAATATTCTGAAGTTACCAACTTAAAAAGAAATTCTAATAAAAACTCATTATTGAAATAACTCTTTTTCTGTGAATTTCTTTTAAGTTAATTTTGCTAAGGAAATTCTGCCACAGAAAGAGAGACCCATGTTATTTAATAATACATTCAAACTTCACTTGAAACTTTAAAAATGATAAATTCACTATTGACACATACTGAGAATAAGATCTTTTTCTATCAAGTATTGAGATTCTTTAAATTGTACAATCTGAATAACTATTTTTGCAACAAAAGAGAGAGCATATTTTTTTGTAAACAACTGAAAAATACCCAAACTTTTGTGCATTAAAAATATTATGAATCATCTTCTTGATCTTTCTCTTACCTCTATATAAAAATTTTGGCCCCGAAATAAAAGATAAGCTAATTTGTAAAAGCAATTTATATTAGAAAGACTTGTAAATTGAGAAGACCTTCCTCTTTAATAGCTGTAGAGATTTAAGAGCTGTAGAGATGTAAATTTAACACAGAAGGGAAATATTACTAAATTTTTCCACAGGAGACAAATCAGAAATTGTTTAATGACTAAATCACTAAAATCAAAGATCTAAATAATAAAGCAAAAATAACTAAATGTGGAAATATTGACAAAACTATTTGCTGGCTTGGCTTCTCCTAAAGAATTATAATTACTGCAGATACTTGCATTGTTGTCTTAAATAACAATGAGGAGACTACATCAACAAATATTCTATTTCCAGAAAATGAATTTAATTGCTTTCCTCAAAGTCTTAGGTTAAAAGAAGTCCAAGTGTAGAGACTGATATTTGTAGACAGACTGGGAAATCCTTTCCAGATTTTGAAGTAAATGAAGCATTTGTAGGTTCTTAGTTCTTGAATAAAGAAATGAGGCAGGTAAGTTGGCAATGATCAAAAGAAAGTAAACAAAGCTTAAGTTAGCAATGGTTGAAACAAAGTAAACAAAGCGGAAATAAATATAAACAAATTAAAAAAGAGAAAAGATTTCATTGCACTCATTTCTTGCATGCAAGTACATTCTTCAGTTTTCATTTATATGAGTGATATATATATATAATTATATATGCAATTTTGCTACTTGAGCAAGCTTCCCTTGAGCCAGTTTTAGCTTTTGCTTGGAAGTATGTGACTTGTTCTCTCAGCATGCTTTTAATGTGCCCTTCTGATGGAGATTTATGCTGAGTACTCTTATCACACGTTCTTGCATGAACATCTTTTTGTCAAATCACTCTTAGTTGGTAAAACATAATAACTCTTCAATGAACTGCAGTGTATTAACAATCCAGGCTAATTTGCATGGTCTGCAAATAACTCAGAAAATAGCAAATGTTGTTGCCATAGCTGTTACTAAAGCTTTAGGCATTGCTACATTTAACTAAAGGATATTTACTTAGAGTATAAAATTACAAATTTATATTATTATAATTATACATGCTTAAGTTTCCCTTTTCATTCAGTTAATCATAATGGAGATTAATAATTGTTTAAATCAAGTTTTTGCTCATGAGCAGAAATTCTGAGATCAATTAAATCTTTAAAGTAAATGTAATAAACACAAAAAATCTTCATAAATAGTTTGCATTGCCTCCACCTTTTCTCTTAGTATATGGAAAGAAGGAAAAGAATAAGTATGTATATAGTTTTTAAAAAATATACTTTCTCCAAACTCCTTAATCTACTACTAACCACCTGTATCTTCATGCTACTTTTGCTAGTCATCAGATACATAGCTACCTGTTACTGGGTCTAAAGCAGGGAAGAAAAGTGAATATTTAGGGCTAACAGAGGAATTTCTGTAACAACTACATGTTAGCTTAGGGCTAAAGGACTATGCAACTGGGCCCCTGAAATCAGGATGCTGTGTTATATTGCCCAAAGAGGCCATGATTCCAGTATGAATAATGCAAAACATGTCGTCTTTTAGAATACTTACGGTAGCCACATTTTTTACAGCCTGCTCTGACACTGTCCTTGTTGCAACCTGAAATACAATTGGATAGAATTTTAGGAAGTAAAAAACAAATGCAAAAACTTAAAAACTTTATTGTATGAAAAAAGCTAAGAAAAACCATTTGTTGTAGAATTTCTTTTTTTTCTGTTGAGACAAGGTCTCACTCTGTCACCAAGGCTGACAGGATCACAGCTCACTACAAGCCTCCAGCTCCCAGCTCAGGCGAGCCTCCTACCTTAGTTTCCCAAGCAGCTGAGACTACAGGCATGTGCCACCACACCTGGCTAACTTAAATTTTTTTTTTTTTTTGTAAAGATGAGGTTGTGCTTTGTTGCCCAGGCTGATCTCAAACTTCTGGCCTCAAGCGATCCTCCTCTGGCCTCTCAAGGTGTTGGGATTGTAGGTAAGAGCCACTGCACCCAACAGAATTTATTTATTTAAGAAACAGCAACAACAAAAAAATCATCTCTAACCCAGCTTAATGACCTACTCAATTATATGACTCTTATAAATCAACACAAAGGCCAATTTACTCAAATCATTAAGATTTTTTTCTAATTCAATATAATAAAATAAGACAAACACACATGGCCAATAAACATAAAAAATGCTCCACATCACTAATCATAGAGAAATGCAAATGAAAACCACAACGAGATACCATTTCACACCAGTCAGAATAGCTATTATTAAAAAGTCAAAAAACAACAGATATTGGTGAGGCTGTGGAGAAAAGGTAATGCTTATAGACTGTTGGTGGGAATGTAAATTAGTTCAGTCACTGTGGAAAGCAGTTTGGAGATTTCTTAAAGAACTTAAAACAGAACTATCATTCGACCCAGCAATTCCATTACTGAGTATATATCCAAAAAAAAAAAAATCATTTCACCAAAAAGAAACATGCACTCACATCTTCATTGCAGCATTATTTACAATAGCAAAGACATGGAATCAACTGAGGTGCCCATCAATGGTGGATTAAAGAAAATGTAGTACATATACACTATGGAATACTATGCAACCATTTAAAAGAACAAAATTACATCCTTTGCAGCAACATGGACCATTATCCTAAGTTAAGAATTAACACAGGAACAGAAAACCAAATACCACATGTTCTCATTTATAAGTGGGAGCTGAAACATTGGGGACTCATAGACATGATGACAATAACAGATACTAGGGACCAATGGGAGGGGAGGGAGGACAAGGGTTGAAAAATTGTTGGGTACTATGCTCAGTACCTGGGTGATGGGATCATTTGTACCCCAAACCTCACCATTATGCAATATATCCAGGTAACAAACCTGCACAAGTATCCACTGTATCTAAAATAAAATTTGAAAAATAAAAGAAAGTTAAAAAAAAAATCTAGTAAATAGTTAAGAGTTTAAACATTCCAGGAATTCTACAGCACTGAAGAAGAAATTCCAGGGTACTCTGGCCTGTCCCTCAAATGTAAAATAATTTACTTATTATTATATATATATATATATATATATATATATATATACACGGACATTTACTTTTTTACATATATATATATATATATATGGACATTAAGGTTAACAAATATTTTCCTGTTTTCCATTAGAAGAAAAAAAATCTAATTTCTTATAGGAATTGGTGAAATTCCAGAAGACTTACTGTAATTGCTAGGTATTATAAGAAATACCTAAATTCAACACTCAAATTTTGACAAGAGAAAAACTAGTCATATATCCATCCAGTTCTGATAAATATTTACAAATACAGTAATCCTGTATAATTAGTAGCACATGCAGGCAATGTTGAAGATATAAATACCAGAGACAAATTAAAACTGATTTCCTTTTATTGTGATAAAATATAAACAACATACAATTTACCATCTTAACCATTTTAAAGTATACAATTTATGTGTATTAAGTACATTCACAATGCTGTACAACCATCATCACTATTCATTTCTAAAACTCTTTCATCATCCCAAACACTAACTGTATTCATTAAACAACTGACTATTCCCCCTTCCCTCTAACCCCTAGTAATCTCTATTCTACTTTCTGTCTCTATGAGTTTGTCTCTTCTAGGTTCTTCATACATAGGGAAATCATACGATACTTGTCTTTGGGGCCTGGATTATTTTACTTAGCAGAATGTTTTCAAAGTTCATCCATATTATAGCGTGTATTAGAGTTTTATTCCATTTTATGGCTGAATAATATTCCATTGTATATATATAATTAAAACTAATTTTATCCTCCAATAGTGGCTTCAATCAACCAATGAAAGCCCCAGTATAGTATTATGTCATTTTCTGTTTTTTTTTTTTTTTTTTTTTTTTTTTGAGACGGAGTCCCGCTCTGTCGCCCAGGCTAGAGTGCAGTGGCACGCAACCTGGGCTCACTGCAAGCTCCACCTCCTGGGTTCACGCCATTCTCCTACCTCAGTCTCCTGAGTAGCTGTCACTACAGGTGCCCGCCACCACGCCCGGCTAATGTTTTGTATTTTTAGTAGAGATGGGGTTTCACCATGTTAGCCAGGATGGTCTTGATCTCCTGACATCGTGATCTGCCCACCTCGGCCTCCCAAAGTGCTGGGATTACAGGTATTATTACATTTTCTTGGTAAAGGGCATATAATTTCCAAACCCTTGAAATGGAGAAATAATCCTAACTAAATATTTAAATACATACAATCCAAACATAAAAGTGTTAATTTAAAAATAAATATAATTTTAAAACTATTTCTTTGGTGTTATGAAGTTAAAAATTAGTTATTTTCCCCTTAAATTTTAATATTGTTTTAAAGTATACATTATTGAGGTGGGGCATCATGGCTTACGCCTGTAATCCCAGCAGTTTGAGAAGATTCCTTGAGGCCAGAAATTTGGGGCCAGCCTGGGCAACATAACGAGACCACATCTCTACAAATTTTTTTTTAATTAGCTGATCATGGCATGTGCTTTTAGTCTTAGCTACCTGGGCGGCTAAGGTAGGAGGATCACTTGAGCCCAGGAATTCACGGTTATAGTGAGCTATGACTGCACCACTGCACTCCAGCCTAGCTGACAGAGGGAGACCCTGTCTCTGATTATTCTAGTAAAAGTACAGTCTCTTCTACTATAATACTTGTTTTAAAAATGCAAATATTGTTCTAATGTAATTGATACATTAGGGAAACATTTGAGCATAATGTGACTTTCATCCACATAAAACACTAAGTAAATGCAGAACATTGCATCTAGCTGATCTGAACCACACAGGAGTATACAAAATACACAAGCACATATATCTCAAAACATTTCTAGTGACCTCAGTTCACCAAAAATGTTGAGAACATCCATTCACATCTGGCGTTACAACTTTTTATGGATTTCTTATTGCCCTCTTACTGCCACTTCATAACTCATAAACTGCAACTCTTCTGAAGTTCACTTGCACAGCAAACTCCAGGTCTTTTAAAAGGTAAAGTGTCATATTTATTGTAATATTTATGCATTTTTTTAACCAATTAACATGTGTAAAACTGTGCTACTGTTTCTACGAGATTCCTATCTTTTTTGAGACAGAGTCTCGCTCTGTTGCCCAGGCTGGAGTGCAGTGGCGTGATCTCGGCTCACTGCAAGCTCAGCCTCCCGGGTTTACACCATTCTCCTGCCTCAGCCTCCTGAGTAGCTGGGACTACAGGTGCCCGCCACCATGCCCAGCTAATTTTTCTGTATTTTTTTTTTTTTAGTAGAAATGGGGTTTCACCGTGTTACCCAGAATAGTCTTGATCTCCTGACCTTGTAATCCGCCTGCCTTGGCCTCCCAAAGTGCTGGGATTACAGTCATGAGCCACCACTCCCGGCCCCCCCCTTTTTTTTTTTGAGACCGAGTCTTGCTGTATTGCCCAGGCTGGAGTGCAGTGGAGTGATCTCAGCAAACTGCAACCTCCGCCTCCCGGGTTTAATTGATTCTCGTGCCTCAGCCTCCTGAGTAGCTGGGATTGCTACCACACTCGGCTAATTTTTGTATTTTTAGTAGAGATGGGGTTTCACCGTGTTGGTTCCTATCTTTTTTTAATGTGTCATTGAAGCTTTTGTGCATTGTGCTCTAATCCCATTGTTTCCCCGTAAACCCTGTCATAGTTAAAAACAAATATGTTACATTGTAGCAGTATTGACTGGAATAAAATCAGATGAATAATATAATCTGAGGGTCTTTCATTATGAAAACAACTGCATGTTGAAAAAAAGCTCAGAGAACTGGAGTCAGTGTTAAATCTATTTCCACAGAAACTGTAGATGCTAAAACAACTGAATAAAATTATGCTAAATGCATCATTACTATTACTACAACAGAATAAAAATGTTCTAATAGACAGATCTGAAATAATCTTATCTCAGCATGCATTAGAATTGAATTCATGACAAAAGGCACTGATAAAACTCATCATTCAAGTATCCCATAGTTTTAGAATAAACAAACTATGAAACTTTTTCTTGGCAGGTCATCTTGTTTCCTAAAGTTGAAACTTTTACATGACAGGGAAATATAACCAGAATTCTAAATAAAGTACTTTATATCAGCTAGTTCCTCACCAGTCTTTGGTTAAATTATTATTTCAGCTTCATTAGTCTTTAATTTTCATGATTGGGCAACTGAATGCTTCTACCCAAGAGTTTGAATCTGAGGCAACTGACTTAGTAGATCTGAGACAAGTAACACAATGAAGTGGGGACAGTTAATTCATTCTGTTGTCAGGATCCAGTTTCCAGGGGCACTGATGTCACTGGCAGTAGCAGCCCTAACCAGGTCTGGGCTTGTGCAGGATCTTGGATATGGGTTCCCTGGGTCATTTCTATTTTCTGACCCTTATTATGCAGGCTTTGCCTAGATTCAGTGAGCTACCTGATATCTTTCCTTTTCTACTTAACTAGTCAGTTTCTATTGTTTGGAATAAGGACCCTGGCTGATATAATGGCACTCAAAATCCATGTCAAACTGACTATAGTAGGGCTATACTGTGAGGCCCTTACTCAGCTAAGTTACCTACTTCCCTGCCTTGGGCTCCTGTGCAGTTCTTGGCTCCATTCCTTTTGGAAGTTTGCTAAGGCTGTCCAGAGTAATACAGTGTGCCCATCTCAAAATTTTCCTTTCTAATCATAACCTGCAATCCAAAAGGCATTATATAAAAACATATAAATTTGACATTGGAAGAAAAAACTGAATGGCAAAAACCACCAAAAGCAAACTCAAAAGACACATGGAAACTTGAGAAAAAATATTTGCACCTCACAGGACCAAAAAAGGGCAATTATCCCTATGCATACATCTCAGCGAATCATTAAGAAAAAGACCAGTAACCAATAGGAAAAAAATGGGCAAAGGATGTTCACAGAAACGGAAATAGAAATGACTCTGAAACATGTGGAGATATGCTCAGTCCTATTTAAAACAACAGGTAAAATGTACACTAAAAACTATACTAGTATTCCATTTTCACTTATCAGAATCGCAAAGATTGAAAAGGTTGAAGGAAGTGTAGGGGGGCATCCTCTCATACATTGCTGGCAGGAGCATAAATTAGTACTATCTCTTATGGAAAGCAAGCTGATAAAACCTGTCAGAATTACAAGCGTATATCCCTCTCTGATACAATAGTCTCACATTTGGGAATTAGTTCTCCCAATTTATTTGCACAAATGCATACTGACTTATGTAGAATGTTATTCACTATAGCACTGTTTGTAATAGGGACAGAGTGGAAATAATTTAAATGTCAATACGGAACTGGCTAAATCAATTATGGTATGAAATAATGGGGATGGTCTTTATTTAACGATGTTATGATCGCTAACATATATTGTAAAAAGAAAAAAAGCAAGGTGCATAACAGTGTTAATGGCGTGTTGCCATTTGTATTAAAAAAAGGTGATAGAGTAGGAGCACTGTCTTCTCAGACAAACACCACCACTTTAAATTCCAGCTCCCTTTCTAGCCTCACGCATTTCAAGGAAATTACTTCTCTTCTAATTATAAGCAGCCAGAAAGAGCAGACAATAAAATACAGATAAGATAGCTCAGGCCCAAAGGGAGTTGGAGGGGAAGTCTCTTGAGCAACTGCCAAACTTCACCCTCATACAATGGGCCCCAGTAAAATAGTGGGCCTTAATAAGCACATTCCTTCCCCTTCAGGTGCACTAGGATAGAAAAGATAAAAGTAGACTTGGGGGATATGCCTGCAGCTGCAGAAAGATGTATGGGAACTGACACGACTCTCCCTCACAGATAAGCACAAGGAAGAGACAGAGAAGCAGTCCAAGCCTCTGATAAACTCTCCCACCCTGAATCTTTAAGAACTTTTAGTTTGTAAGCAAGTGTGCCTCTCACCTAACTCGGCCAGAAGGCGCCTCTCAGGTTTGTTTTCTCTAAATAAATCTGTCATGACTGGCAAGCCATCTTTTCATGTTTCTTACCTCTTTCTTTAATTCTTACAGAAGATATTAGACATATCTCTGTAAGGATATACATTGGTTACTTGAAGAAAGAAAACTAAGTCCAGACGGAGAAAGAGTTAAGAGACATGTCACTATATACCTTTTGGCACCTTTAAAATGTGAAAGGTGATCAAATTACCCTTTCAAAAACCAATCTGGAAATCTCCCCCAAACAAAACTGTAACACTAAGAAAAGTAATTGTCAAGTAAATATTATCTGACAAAAGGCAATGATTGCATTTGTAAATTCTTCAGAGAGGCTACACTGCAGACTTTCTATAAAATTTTATCAACTCATGATGTCAGGAACAAATTTTAGAGGTCTTCATTCTTATACTTGCTAAATATTAAGGGCTTACTCTGAATCTAGTATTCTGTTAAACAACTTGGGTGGTGGTAGGAGGAATCAGGTAATTGGGCTGGTCCTTTATCTTTCAGTAACTTAAAGTAGCCACATAATTTTGAATACAACTCAGTGCTTACCATGATGTAGAGTTGCTAAGAGGTGCTCAACAAATACTTATTGATTTGAGGTTATAAGCTTAAGAAAATACAGTCATGTTTCATTTAATGACACGGATACATTCTGAGAAATGTGTTGTGAGGCACAACACAGAAATTTTGTCCTTGTGGCAATGTCACAGTGTACATAAACCTAGGTGATATAGCCTATATACACCTAGGCTCTATGGTATAGCCTATTGCTCCTAAGTCACTGTATAGATACTGCAGGCAGTTGTAACACAATGGTGAGTACTTGTGTATCTAAATATACCTAAACATTGAAAAGATACTGTAAAAATAAGAGTATTATAATCTTATGGGACCAACATTGTATATGCAGTCAGTTATTAACCAAAACATCATTTTGTGGTGCATGACTGTACTTCAGAAGTTGGGAACTGGCAACTTTTCTGGACCCCAGTTGCCAGCTAAGAAATATGCGTGTGCATATACACACACACTCAATTTATTTGTCAAAATTCTTCAAGCTGAACATTTGTGATCTGTGCTGTTTTTAAAACATATAAATTATATCTTAGTAGTTAGCACAAAAGAAAAAAAATTTTAAAGTTAACAGTAGGCAATGAAGAAACAGAAAATACTGAGAAAACCAAAAAGAAGGAGCAAAAATAAAAGGACTGAGAAAAATTGAGAGAAAGATGGAGTCCTCAACAGTTGCTTGAGATTCGTCAGTGGTCACCAAAGGAATCTCATATTTGATTTTAATTTATTTCCTTGAAATTTTACAACACCTATCTTTCCGAAGTCAACAACTTAGTCACTGGGAACTTTAACAGTGATGCTTAGAACTTAATATTGTATTTTTCTTATTGTCTATTTTGGAATTTAGGGAAGCCAGACATTTTCATTAAAATATTTTTTACAAACGCTTAAATTTAAACATATACAGCTTAAGTAGCTAAGTTTTTTAGTACTAATTAGAAATTGCAATTACTTCTGTCACAGGATCCATTCTTTTCATTTTTAATTGGATTAGAGTCAATTAGATTAATTTTGTTTGGTAACAAGTTTTACATTTGGTTACTCCATTACGGTTTTAGTTACAATCTGGGGACCTATAAAGACAATTTCAGTTTCTTCTGCTTTTAAAATTCAAACTGCAGCCACATTTTATAAGTGGTAATATCTATTTATATAATACATATGTTCTGCTTAAGTTGATGCAAAGTAAAATTCCAAGTATTTTACTTTTATACCATTTATATTAAAAATTCATAGATACACTCCTTTCTTTGGGACTCCAAATATTGTACGAAAGTCAAAGTAGAAAAATCAGTAGAAAGTAGGCATTTTTTACTAAAACATTAATACTTCATTAATTAATAAGATAATTTAAAAAACAAGCTAAATGAGTTTCTCAATGCAAGTATTCTGAAATAGCAGATGTCTTAATAGCCCATTAAAAATGCCTTCATAGGCCAGGTGTGGTGGCTCACAACTGTAATCCCAGCACTTTGGGAGGCTGAAGTAGGTAGATCACTTGAGGCCAGGAGTTCAAGACAAACCTGGGCAACATGGTGAAAACCCCATCTTTACTAAAATTTCAAAACTTAGCCAGGCATGGTGGTGGACGCCTGTAATCCCAGCTGCTCAGGAGGCTGAGGCATAAGAACCACTTGAACCCAGGAGGCGGAGGTTGCAGTGAGCTGAGATTGTGTCACTACACTCCAGCTGGGTGACAGAGCGAGACTCTGTCTCCAAATAAATATATAAATAAATTAATTAAATTAAAATTTAAAAAATGCCTTCATAATCATTTGACTCCAAAGGGAGAAACAGTAAACCAACCAAAGAGCTGTTTAAACTACTGATATGAGTTTTATATTGATATGAAACATATAAAATTCTTTAGTCTACATGCCTCACAAAGTACAACTAATCCGTGAAAAAAACGGTGTAAGAAGAGACAGAGAGGCTGGGTGCGTTGGCTCATGCCTGTAATCCCAGCACTTTGGGAGGCTGAGGTAGGCGGATCACAGGGTCAGGAGATCTAGACCATCCTGGCTAACACGGTAAAACCTGTTTCTACAAAAATTACCTGGGTATGGTGGCACGTGCCTGCAGTCCCAGTTACTCAGGAGGCTGAGGCAAGAGAATCACTTGAACCCGCGAGGCAGAGGCTGCAGTGAGCCAAGATAGCACCACTGCACTCCAGCCTGGGTGACAGAGCAACACTCCGTCCCAAAAAAATAAAAAATAAAAAAAGAAGAGACAGAGAAATTTGTTTAAGAGACAGAAATTTAATTACCTAATGAAACAGAATGAAGACTGTATTAGTTTAATCTGTTTAGTACTATTTCTGCTGCTGAGCAGAAATCTGCTGCTGAGCAGCAGAAATAGTACTCAACCCTCTAGTAATCAACCCTCTAATTATTCATTATTTACCTATCATGGGTATAACTTTGAACTCCATGTTAGAGAAGCCATAGGGATGAATCAAGCCCCTACGGGGATATTCAATCTTTTGGCTTCCCTGGGCCACACTTGCATTGTACTTTTACAGCGCAGTCACACCTATTATCTCAGTGCTGTCACACCTATTATCTCAGCGCTGTCACACCTATTATCTCAGCACTGTCACACCTATTATCTCAATTTTTGCTGGGTTTAAACAGTTTATGTCTTGCCATCCAACTTAATGGCACAATTTAACATTATTATACTTTGAAGCATCATTTTGAATTGAAAGAAGGTTAACATATCTCTAACAGTGGTGTAAGTTTAAGAGAATTTTAATAAGAGCTTAGAAATCACTTTGTCCCCTTTCTTAAGTAGTATTTTCATGTATTGCTTAAAGTTTTATGAGGGTATAAACTATAGAATACACCGAAATACACTAACACTAACAATAGCTGATGAGCTTTAAAAAAAAAAAAAACACAAAAAAAAATCCCATAATGTTTTAAGAAAGTTTACGAATTTGTGTTGGGCTGCATTCACAGTCATCTTGGGCTGCATGGAGCCCATGGGAAGCGACACTATACTAGTTTACCTATGGTAATGCACTCACAGCTGTAATCCATGACAGAATGTGCCAGGTTCCATAAAAGACACAGAGCTCTATTTAGTAACTATGAAAAAGTGGCAGGCAAGAGTTTCAGCTAAGAGATCAGGAAAGCTTCCCACAGGCAGTTACAGGCAAAATAGGAGGTAATAACAAAGGCTCGTAGGTAGGAAAGCACTTGAGAGGTTCACAGAATAATTGGCCAAATCAGATTTTTGCAGGATTGTAGAATGCACGAGGGGAGTGGTGGAAGGAAAGAGTAGAAACAGTGATTTAGTCAGGCTCGGGAGTGTGCACTTCATTCTTGCAGAGAGAGATGGGGAGATTTGGCATTTTAACACGTTAGAAACTTAAGAAACCTTAGCCTTCAACTCTATTATAGAGACACAAAAACTGAATCTCCAAAAGGTTAAGTGGCTTGAAGAGAATTACAAAATTCACAGATGGGGTGAAGAACTAAGTTCATGCCTCCCAGCAATGGCAGGATCAGATATATGATTTGGGAAAATTATTTTAGCAGCAATGTGCAATATAGACTAGAGAGAAAAGAAATTACCTATAGTCTAGTTTAGGAATAAAGAGCAATTGGATGTAATTTAGAATTGTTCTATTACTAAGATACTATCATAATGTGTTTTAAAAATCTTATTCACTGTGATGTGCCAGACTGAAATGTTAACTTGGCCATAGAAAAACTCCCTACCTTGGCTATAGGCTTCAGTGAAGGAGATAACAAGAAAACAGTTTTGTGCCAACTACATCAGTAACATACATTGCCACTTGTGCCAGTTCAACTCTTCATGGAGAGTGGTGAATCACTGACATGAATGTTGGAGGTAATTTCAACAACTGTGAACAGGAAAAGCAGTTTTTCAAAGAAAGTAAATTTCATTGAAACCTGTGATCAAATATTATTTCTATAATAACGACTAAGAGTAAGATTTTCCTAAATGCCTACATTTCATTGTATTACCTACATAATGGTATAAGCTTATACACAATGCTATGAAAACACAGGTGAAGCACATGATCATAAAACAGACAAGGCTGATTTTTATGTGTGGTTTGCAGAAAGCAGCCTTGTTACTTTATAATCATACCTTGTCATAATCACTAGCAGGACCACCCCAAGAAATGCCAAACTGAATCCATTAAACCTAAAATTAAAGAGCATAACATAATACTTGTCCTCCTTCATGATCACCTTGAAAGGTTTAGATTAGTCCTATTTTCCTTTAATACCCTGTCTGGATCGATCATCCAAGAAATTATCTTATGATTTTCTGTATCTGTATTTTCTAATGACACTTGCATTGTACTTTTACAGCACTGTCACACCTATTATCTCAATTTTTGCTAGGTTTAAACAGTTTATCTATACCTTATCGTCTAGCTTAATAGCACAATTTTACATTATTATACTTTGAAGCATTATTTTGAATTGAAAGAAGGTTAACATATCTATAACACTGGTCTAAGTTTAAGAGAATTTTAATAAGGGTTTAAAAAATCACTTTTGTCCCCTTTCTTAAGTAGCACATTTTCATATACTGCTTAAAGTTTTATGAGTGCACAGACTATGGCACTGTTTCCTCCAGAGTGCCCATATCACACAGGTGCCCAAAAGGCTTGCTCAAGTAATGAAATGGGCAGTTATGACAACAGGTCAACTTTGAGCGCAGCTGTGTGGTACAAAGATCACCAGAGCTGATTTGGCCTATCAGGATGCCTAGGCAATCTACCGTGTAGGTTTATCTTTCGCGGCTGGCCTCTTAGATATTGACCAGGCTTCAGCCACAGACCTTCCGTTCACATTCTACACACCATCTAAGCAGAGTGCTCCACTCCCATAGCCTTACCTCCTATTATGTGTGTGGATAACACCCAAATCATTGTCTTTGACTTCTTTCCTGAGCTACAAATTATATCTCTTACTATTAACTATTTGTATTCCTATGTCTGACTAACCTCAACACAACAAGCCCCAAATTGGATGTCATCATCCCCTTAACCCCTGCCCCTTGTGAGGTGTTGTCATATCAGTAAATAGCCCCACCCAACTGCTTAACAGTAAAACCCAGGTAAACCTCATTTCCTCTTTTACTTACCCACATTGAATCAATCATCAACTCCTAGTGATTCTACCATCAAAAATGTATCTTCAATTTATCCGCTTCTCTCCTTACCTGTTGAGACCACATCTTAGCCACACATTATCATAACTCACCAGAATTACTCCTAACTGGTAAACTTTGTCTCCAATCTACTTTCTAGCCAGAATTATCTTTCCAAAATGTGAATCTGGTTTAAAACCCTTAAATGGCTTCCTATCATTTGTAGGATAACGCCAAACCTCTTCTCATGGTCTACAGGTCCTTAAAGAGCTGGAAGCTACCTTGGAAGTTAACCTATACAACGGCAAAATGAATGACGCGCACAGTCTAGAGGAACCAGACTGACCTCTTGCTTACCAGCTGTCTCATAATAGACAAATTACTGGATTTCTTTGTCCCTCAGTGTCCTCATCTGTAAAATGGGAATATTAATACTCATTTCAAAGTGTAGTTATGAATATTAAATGAGATAGAATACAATGTTTGATACAGTATCTGACATATTTGACACATAAATATTAGTCAATATTTACTACAGTTACTATCTCTCTACTTAATTTCTCACTTATCTCCTATTTGTATTTGAGTTCCGTCCATAGAAAACATCTTCCATTTCCTCTTCTCATATATTTCCTCTTCCTTTACGCATCCAGTTCCTCCAACTGCACTATCCTCTCCCTTCAAGCCACCCCTCTTACAATTTAGATGACCTCCTAAGTGCTACATCCTTTGGAAAGTCCTTCTGCCCATCCTGAGTGTCTGGTGGCCTTACTTTGTGCCTCCTAAGGTCTTGTATTTTCCTTGTCATGGCACTTGTCCCACTTTGTATAAATTTCTCTCTCTTCACTGCTAAATTATAAGTTCTGTGTGAAGCGTAACCATGTCTACCTTGCTCACCACTGTATTTTCAATGCCTAGTACCAGTGCCTGGCACACAGTAGGCTTAATAAAGAGTATATATTTCGTCTCTCACAGCTCCAGATGTACTCCTTCGCAAACTGCAGTTAGTACAAAAGCACAGTGTTCCAGTAACAGCTATCTGCAGAAAGATGTTCAAAAAGGCTGCCACAGAACAAAGAATCTGGTCAAATAATACTGGGAAGGGCAGGTTTAAACAAAGTTAGGGCTCTGAACCATAGTAATTCTCAGAATCTTTTCTATTACTAAGGCGCACTGTGAATTTCCAAGTTGGGAGGTGGGGTGTAGGAGTGTATATTTCTGAAAATGTCTCCTGCAACCACTGTTCTGCAGTGGCAAAGCCAGTTTGAGGAGACGCTCTCAGCTACTAGAACTTCCAAGTAAGCTGGTAGTTGAGGAGAGAAAATCTTTTAAGTAATTATTCTGCAGAGTTCACCGTTTTTAGGTCAGTAACTTCTGGACACAGAATTTGAGAGTTAGAATAAATCTTATATATAATTCAACAAAGCTCCTTCTTTTTATAAGGAAACTGAGGCCCAGAAGCACAAAACGACCAATCTATAGCCACGGAGCAGCTACATACAACAGGAAGAGCTAGGAGTAGAACCCGGACACCCGGTGGGTCCTAGCGACTTCTAGGACAGACGACGCCTCTGGTTACCTGGGTCGGCCAAGTGTTCCCACTTCAAATTTTAGTTTTAAGCCATACCACAGTTAAGGTAGTTTTTCTTGGCTGCTCGCCCCCTTAGGCCCACAGTTACAGTCTCCCCCTCCTCCCTCCCTTCCACAATACACTTTCCCTGTAATCCCATGCAGCTGGGGCTTGGCTCCTGGGGGAAGACAGTTACTTTCTTTCCTTCAGAGTGTATCTTTGGAGTGTAAACTTTTTCATGTAAACAAAACAAACCTGTGAATTTTATGGCCTCCGCCTAAGTCCCCATGGGCACTGATCCCCACACCCCGCACCCTACCCTACCCTCCCTTGTGCTCCCTTCGGATCTCTGACGCAGAGGCCCTGTAATTGCGCCTTACCTGGGACTGCCATGACGATGGTAAGGGGTCACTTGAGCCTCCGGCTTTCGAAGTGGCGCTTGCTTCCCGCCAGCTACGAGAACAAGGCACAGCCAAAGCGCCGTTTTCCTTCCCCCAGCGCAGCAGCACCTTCGCTACGGTGAGGAAGGCCCTGTACGTTTCTAGCGGCAGCAGAACCAGTAGACGCGGATGCAGTTTCCGGACGAGTCATAGTGCAGAAGACACATGGTCCGAACCATTACTGATAGTTTTTTTTAGGGGGGGGTCAGTTTGATCTGCACACGCGAGTAGTGTAAACACAGCCAAGACTTATGAAGTGTCCCTTCTAATATTGTAATACAAATTACATTAAGCTATAATAACTTTACAGACTTCTCTCGTTCCCTGGAGTACACTGGAATAACCCTTCTCAGGGTTAGCGGTGCTCGGGTCCGGTAACAACATGGCGGCGTCCGTGAGGGGCTCCTTTAGGCAAGGGTAGTGTTTGGTGTCCCCGTCTTGCGTGATATTGACAAACTGAAGTTTTCCTGCACCACTCGACTTAAGAAAGAGTGTACTCCTAGGCGGACAGCTTTAGTGACCGGCCGTCCGATCTAATCCCTCATAAGGAGCAGAGTCCTTTGTACTGACCAGGATGAGCAACATCTACATCCAGGAGCCTCCCACGAATGGGAAGGTGAGAGCCTCATCTAGGGAACTTGGGGTCCTGGGATCTCCAAAGTGAGATTTCCCAAATTTGGGGTGGGGGACGGGTTTCGGGATCTCGTGGTAGGAAGAGACCACGATAAGTGTTGTCTTTATTCCTGCATGTGGACAATGTTGCGTCGAAACACTGAAGTTTATACTTTTCAGGACGTACTTGAAAAAGTCAGGTGGAGATTTCTCTACCTACCAGCATTCCGGTCCTATTTTCTGCTTTAACCCAGCTCATGCAACCGATTTCTAGAGTCTTAGGTTTTTAAACGTACATTTCTGAGTTTGATATATTCTTTGCTTAACTTTGAGGTCATTCATTCTGCATTTCTTCTGCAATCATTAATTGAACGCCTGCTAGGCACTGGGCACTGTACTAGGCGCCGGAGATACAAAGATGGATGGGTAAGGTAGTTGTTTTCCCGGAAGAGCTTATAGTTTAGTTTGTGAGACAGGTAAACAAAAGCCTGTGTCTGATAAGCGTGCTTGTGGAGAAGAGACCAGGTTGCTATGGCGGTACTGAGTAGTGAACAACTGGGAAAGTTAGGAAAAACCTCATGGAAAAGGTATCTTTTGAGCTGATTTTAAAACCTGAGATGACTGTCAGTCAGAGAAAGTGGGAAATGGGGACTGTTACCACATTAGAGTGGGGAAAGGTTTCTCTAATTGATTTGATGGCTAATGTATGCCAATTCCCATCCAAGGTGTTTGTGTTGAAGAGTCCGTTGTGGAATAACTGTCACCTGAATTCTTAAATTGAGACCTAGCCTATCTCATATGAAATTTGATGAATCAGCATATTGGAGAAAATGAGATTTAAAGTATATAGTTGAATTAAGATAAGCTAAATTTACACAACATACCATCCTGTTCGTTACGTGATTACATCATAAATAATTTATGCAGTCTTTTATTCATTGACATTTGATAATATAATGAGAGCAATTTAAAAGCAAAACCAAAAATGCTGTAATTCCCAGCAAAAATTTAATGGGTATTTTGGGCAGCTCAATTCTTTCAATTCTTTGAACTTCTCCTGGGCATTGTAGGTTACTGGGTCCATCCCACCCCTCACCTATCTTATTTAATATCAATGTGAAAACCCAAAATACCTACCTCCTCCTATTTCCAAATGTTTCTTGAGGGCAGTATCACTCCCAGTTAATAAATACTGGTAGAGATTGAATAGATTTACCATACTGCCAGACAGGGCGTTCACACTTGCTGTTCCTCTGTTTAATCAAGTGTTGACCTTAGCAAAGAGTCCTTTCTTACCTACTTTCTATGAAATAGCAAACTTCAATCATGCCTTGCATCCCAGCATTCTCTGGCCCCCTTAACTTTTTTAGTTTTTTTCCATGGTATTTATTAATTATTTGGTATTACTGTATCCTTCCTCCTACCTTCCCCCTATAGAATGCAAGGAACATCAGGGCAGAGACAAGCATCTAGAACAGTACTTGATACATGATAGAAGGAGTTCAGTTATGTATTGAATAAATGAATGGATGGATGAATTAATACTATATTTTTCTTAGTTTTTTGAGGAATATTAAGCATCAGTGAGTTTGAGGTTACACTGCTGCTGGTCAAGGACAGACTTAATTGCTTTGTTGTAAAGGAAGATTTGACATGGTCACATAGATGAAAAGCTTTAACAAGGATAGATTCCTGAATAGATTATTCATTCAACAAATAATGATTGAGCAAATCAATTGCCAGGCTCTATGCTAGGTTTTAGGGATACAACGGAAACAAAAAAAACCACATTGTCTGAGTTATCATGAGTTAATTGAGTGAAGTATACATTGACTGAATAATCATGCAAATAAATGTTTAACTACAAAATGTGATAAATACTGTCTTCTGAACAGAAATGGGCTGAATGATAACACAAGGGCCCAAGTTTTCCTCCAAAAACAACTTGGGACTTTTTCCACCATAAGGCTCATCAAAGATATTAAAGCTTCTAAGTTCTGTAAGGTTGAGAGTGTGGACAAAAATTTGGTGTGTGAAGAATTTGAAGCAAATGTAATAAGTCTGTTCAATGAATGTTTATTGCCTTTACTATCTAATGGTACATTAGGTACTGAAAGGGTACAGAGACATTCAGAGTAAATGGGACAAAATTCCTCCCTTCAAAGTGCTTAGTATCAGCTTGGGAAGTAATTGATAATGATACCAGTGCTTGGTCCCTGGTTGTCCATAAATGTTCTGTGTTTTGCTGTAACCCTAGCCCCTGAAGATGAGGCAAAGAAATATAGTACTTGATAGAAATTTTTTAAGCATAAGAGGTAATTCCCTGAAGATGAAATTTCCACATATTATGATCACTTATTCTAAATTGTGTCTGGCGTCTTCACTTAGCATAATGTTGCTTTCAAATGATAGGGGTCTGTCTTATTGTTGTACACACTTAGTTTTTAAATGTATTGAAAATCAAAATGGCTTTATAAGTATATTTGCATATATATTTATAAGAAACATGATATTATCAAAGTATTAATTGGGAATTTTAAGAGAAAGAGCCAAGGAGGCCTACAAAGTAGTGATGGCCGAAGAGAATGTATGGCCAGAGGAGGAAGGAGCCATATACCTTCTTTATTAATTCAGTAGCTTATTAATGAAAAGATTAAGAAACCCTGGTGAGCAAGGTGGCCTGATTATATATGCATTCTTTTTACTAGGTGTAAGTTGCCTTTAGCCAAAAAAAAAAAAAAAACCACGTAATAATGACCATCATTTTTTGAGCACTTATTATTTATCATGTGCTTTTCTAAGCAGTCTATGTATTATAGCTCATTTTGTCCTCACAGAAATCCTAAAAGATATTATTATCCCTGTTTTTAGATTAGGAAATTAAGTGACAGAGATGTCAGATAGTGTGCGCAAGGTAACAAAGCTAGTAAGCGGAAGGGTTAGTATTTGAATTTGGGCATCCTGATTCCAGAGCCTGTGGAGGGGGGGATGATGTAATTAGTATGTTCGTTAGAGCAGTGGTTTCTAAACCAGTAAGTGCATACTTCAGTGGATGTGCAAAACCATCCATGAGCTGTGGGGAGAAAATCTATATATATTTGTATTTTTTTTCGTTTGTTTAAATGCATTATTTAATATATATAAAAAGATGATAGCCAGGTGCAGTGGCTCATGCCTGTAATCCCAGCACTTTAGGAGACTGAGGCAGATTGCCTGAGGTCAGGAGTTTGAGACCAGTCTGGCCAACAGGTTGAAACCCTGTCTCTACTAAAAAAATGCAAAAAAATTAGCCGGGCATGATGGTGTGCACCGGTAATCCCAGCTACTCAGGAGGCTAAGGCAGGGGAATTGCTTGAACCAGGGAGGTGGAGGTTGCAGTGAACCGAGGTAGCGCCGCTACACTCCGGCCTGGGAGACAGAGCAAGACTCCGTCTCAAAAAAAAAAAAGAAAAAAAAAAAAAAAGTCCAGGCACGGTGGTTCATGCCTGTAATCCCAGCACTTTGGGAAGCCGAGGTGGGCGGATCATGAGATCAGGAGTTCGAGACCAGCCTGGCCAACATGGTGAAACCCCATCTCTACTAAAGATACAAAAAAATAGCCGGGCTTGGTGGCACGCGCCTGTAATCCCAGCCACTCGGGAAGCTGAGGCAGGAGAATTGCTTGAACCTGGAAGGCAGAGGTTGCAGTGAGTCGAGATTGCGCCATTACATTGCAGCCTGTGCAACAGGGCGAGACTCTGTCTCAAAAAAAAAAAAAGGGCACTTTTTTGGCGTTGTGATGTAATTTTTCATAATGACTAGCCAAATAGATTTATAGACCATAGTATTTAGATTAACTAACCCAGCCGTCACAAATTTCTTATTGAAAATAATATTAATAATATAAACAAGCAAATCATAAGAACATGATAGAGCTGATACCTCAGCATGGGAAATCTGTCAAAAAAATCAGAAATTATTATGAAGACCATTGTAAATATGGATTTCTATGTATTATTTTTAATGGTGAACTTTGCCTTAAATATATATTGTGTCTTGAAATATTTACCAGTAAGAGTATAAAGTCATTGTGATTTTCAAGACATTTAAAAACTAGATGTGTAGAACTGAAAGCCCTATGTAATTTGAAAGCAACATTATGCTAAGTAAAAGAAGCCAGACACAAAAGGCCACATATTGTATGATTCCATTTATATGAAATGTTTAATAGGCAAATCTACATAGACAGAAAGTAGATTAATAGTTGCCAGAGAGTAGGAGTAGGGGTAAATAGGGAGTGATTGCTAATGGATACAGGGTTTCTTTTTGGGGTGGTGAAATGTGACTTAATATCGATGATACTGACTTTCCATGAGAAACAGGCTCATGTATTTGAACAGTTACATTGCATACCCTTTACTTGCAAGAGCATTCTAAAAGATTGTGATGATCACAAATTATTGACACTGATCTACTTTGGTATATGAGGGGAGAAAAAAAAAGAAGTAATACTGGAGAAATTGGTTTCCAGCTGTGCCACAATGTTCAAATTTAGAGCCTAACATGCTTTTTGGTTATTTGTGGTTACAAATAAGACAATTATAAACTGTTTCCTGGGAGCCCAGCAGGGAGGGTTTTAGTTGTTGGAAAGTTTCTGGTTCTACCAAGGAGTATCTGCTGTTATGAGCTGGTGGAAAGGCTATCAAAGGATTCTATTTACTATAGAAGGTGATTTTAAGACATAATATTTTAGTAAATTACAAACCAGAGTTAGATTAAGAATGTTCCTTTGTAAATTAGGAATATCATGATGTTAAATGAGCAGAGAGAGTAAAAGGTAATTAAAAAGGGCAATTATAAAATTGTATTGTAATATCACAACTTAATGGGTTCATTATTCTTTAATTTCTTAATTTGCTATACAGTTTTATTGGAGTTGATGCAATGGGAAACTGGATTATAACAAATTTGCATTATTGGGGTTTTGTCTTGTTTTGTTTTGAGACAGGGTCTTGCCCTGTCATCCAGGCTGGAATATAGTGGCATGATCATAGCTCACTATTACTTCAAATTCCCAGGCTCAAGTGATCCTCCCACCTCAGCCTCCTGAATAGCATGGAACACCACCATGCCTGGCTAATTAAAACAAATTTTTTTAAAGACAGGGTCTCTGTGTTGCCAAAGCTATTCTTGAACTCCTAGCCTCAAGTGAACTTCTCACTTTAGGTATTACCATTTTTTAAATGAATGAAGTTTTTTTCTGTGATTAAAAAAGATATATGCTTTTTTTTCTTAAATCCCAAACTTTTTCTGAAATGGTATTTTGAAAGATCTAAATGTACAATGAGTTGTAGTGAATATTTGACATTTTGTTGAGTATATCAACAAAAGCCAAACAATTTTTAATATTTCTTTTAAAATTGAAAACTCACTAGTGATTGCTACAAGTCAAATAGTCATTCAACTGATTATTAAGCAAAATAATAATTTAATAAAATGTAATATTCTTTCTACAGGTTTTATTGAAAACTACAGCTGGAGATATTGACATAGAGTTGTGGTCCAAAGAAGCTCCTAAAGCTTGCAGAAATTTTATCCAACTTTGTTTGGAAGGTAAATTATAACTTATGACTTTTATTCTACCAGAGAAATTTTTGTCAATTTAAAAATAAACTGCAGTGTCTTCTTCACAAACATTGAAGACTAGTGTTAAATAGTGGTCATGAGTGACAGGTGTTGCTATGATGATATGGTATTGAACTGAGTGTCAGGAAGTGGAGATAAGAGATAAAAACTACCCAAAATAAATTTGAATACTTTTAACAGAGCAATTTATCTCAACAAATAATACTGTGATCCTCTTTGGTCTTCTTTGCTATCTTACACTTCTTTCTTTCATTCTCTAAATTTGGGTATTCCCCAAGATTGCCTCTAGTTCTCTGTCATCATCACTCTCTAGTTGTTACTTCAATCCAAATGACTACCACATTTAGAACTTCAGTCATTTCTTCTCTTCCTAGTACTAATATTCGTATCTAATTGCCTAGTGGACTTTTCAACTGGTGTCTTCCATTGTTAGCTATAACAAAACCAGTGTAAAACCAAATTTACCAATTTCTTCCCGAGTCTGCCTTTCACCTGTATGACTGTAATTGCCTCTTGCCTGCTCCCCTTCCTGTCTTTCATCTTTAATTTCTTTTCTGTCTTACTTGTTCATATGCTATTTCAATCCTCAGGCAGCTTGGCTTCCTAGCTATCCAACTTTTTATCTCATTGTACTAACCACATGGTTTTAGTTGAATATTATTTCCTAAGCATTTCCTTTCCGTTTCCACTTTCATACATATCCTCATACTAATTCCCCTTTTATTGATATGCTTTTTCTTCCCTTTTCTACGTTTAAGTCTACCCGTTTTTAAATGTTCAGAATTCTTGTTTCTCCACACAGCCTTCCAGCTAGCATCCAGTGATATTATCACTATCTCTAGTTTTTTTAGATTTGAGTAATAAAGTAACTATTTTTCTTTTTTTAAAATGCTGCAGAATTATACATCCACTTAAGTGTTTTTCCCTTCAGAGTATTCTCTTAGGGAACTAAACCTTCCATTTTTAGAGCTTTTTGTTGGCTTCTAGAATACATTGCATATGGTTTGGAATATCTCCAGTGGTGGCAAATCTTTGTTCTTCTAAGTTATATTTGATTTTTAGAGACAGTTTTATTCGCGGTATCAGAAAACAGCATTTTGGGCCAGAAGCAAGGTGTGAAAGAGAATCCAGTAGTATGGTATGATGAGAGCTCTCTAAATAGTCAGATAAACATAATTACCAGGTGAAGATTTAAGAAATGAAAAATGCCCAGATACCAACCCCCCTCCAAAAGAGAGAGGTGGGGAGGGGTGGAGAGAGAAAGAGAGAGAGAGAATGAAAGGACATCTGCAAAGACCATTATTAATAATTGCTATGGCAGGCAGGAAGGAAATAGAGTCAGGCAGGTAGTTCAGTCAGAGAGGCCTCAAATATGTGTTAACCAAGTTGAGAAACACAAGAGACATGGCAAAGTCAGACTTGTTTCTGGTAAGAAGTTTTGAAGATTCAAAAGCTCAAGTTTTACAGAAGGAGAGTGAAATTACAAAAACATTAGAAAGAATGAATGGTAAATTGCAATCCATGACCAGGTGAATGGAAGAAGCAGAAAACATCTGGATACAATGTGACAGTGAAGAAGAAATGAGGTTCTTCAATTGGGTGATAATGAAACTCAATTATTAAAACAAACAATTATTCACCTATTTGTAATAATGCAAGGAGAAAGAAGAAAGAATAGAAAAATAATTTTAAAAATAACCAGAATAATTCTCTTAATCAAATTCACCAATCCTCTTAATTGAATAGAGATAGAATTATTATTGGAGAGGCTAACATGCAGCCTAAGAAGACTGATTTAAACAAAGATATTCCTAAATGAGTTAAGTCAAGGTTTCAAAAATATAATCCAGAAAACCCCATTTTAGTTCTTTGCTTCTATGATTTAGATGAGTCGTAATGTTTCTAGATCTTGAAACACTCATATTAGTTTTTTTAAAGCATGGTTTCTGGAATTTAAAAGCAAATGAATAAAAATATGAACAAGTAAGAGCACAGTCTCAGATATGGCCCTCAACTAAAATGATGTTCATAGCCAAAGGATGGTTTATAGCCTTTACAAAACCAAAACCATTATACAGACTTAATCTTAGATTTTTGGTCTTTGCAGCATAGTTAGGTGGACATTTAAAATGAGTAGAACTTTAAAAAAATTATCATTTAAAAAATAGTGCAAAAATATATAAAGAAATGAAAGGGAAGCTTATTAGCTTTGATAATTTCATTAGTTCCTCCAGTGTGAAGAAGGAGTATAATTTTATGTTTGTTTTATAGACAAGTGGGGAGCAGAGGGAGAAGTGGATAAGAAAATCAAAATGTTTAATACATTGTGTAACTATTATTCTCTTCACCTTTATTTTACATCATTCTTGTCTCATCATGGTCCACACTTTATTGGTTATCTTTTATTCTTTAATAATAGTTTACTAATTCTTTAGAGTGACAAATATAAGCATAAATATGCTACAAGTTAAAACAAATTTCTTTACAAAACCGAAATACTTGTTTAAAAAAAATACCAGAGAGGCTGGAGTAAATAGTGCAGACTGGTCGCAGGATGAGTGTTAGATAAAAAGTTATTATTAATGTTAATATTTACATAAACACAAAACAGGATTCTAGAAGAAGAAATGTATAACTACTTTATTTATTTTTTTTTGAAAAGACTGGGAGAATATTTATTAATATCTATTGTTCTTTTTTTTTCTTTTTTTTATTATTATTATACTTTAAGTTCTAGGGTACATGTGCATAACGTGCAGGTTTGTTACATATGTATACTTGTGCCGTGTTGGTGTGCTGCACCCATCAACTCGTCAGCACCCATCAACTCGTCCTTTACATCAGGTATAACTCCCAATGCAGTCCCTCCCCCCTCCCCCCTCCCCATACGTATAACTACTTTAAAATGCAAATATAAATTCCTCTGTGAACTTGGGCAAGAAATGCAGTTATTCAAAATATATGATAATGCCCATATATTATTGTAGCCAGAAATAAAAACTATGTGACAAATACTAGAATGACAGCAATCAAATAGGAACTTTGTTTCATATTTAAGATACATTTAGGTATCTTTTTTCAATAGTGGAGAACATTCAGGAGGATATTATGAACATGCATAATGAAATAATAAAACTTTTTCAAAATACTTGTGATGATACATAAAAATTTAAGAAAAGCAAACATTGCAAGCAGCAAAATATATTATAGGGTATTATAAACTATAAATACAACTATAAATGCATAGTTCAATAGTGATTACTAATAAATTACAAAGAAGTTGAAATAGTAAATATGGAAGATTTGTGGATATTGGAAATTCCAGCTATGTTAGAATACAAGTTATACTGTAGAGAGTATAGAAAATTTTTACTCATTTATATATGGTATTATAATAATTTCATGCATCCAACAGGAATATAACTAGGAAAATCATAAAGAAAATCTTAAAATAAAAAGTCAGCATCACTGAAACACTTAATGGGAAATAGGAGAAAAGAAATAAAATGGTGAAATTGTAAAATTTGAAAACAAGTAAAACAGACCTCTTTCCTGCCCTTTTTCCCTCACAGGTAACATATATGTGGGTCTTATGGATCTTGCTTCCAAAGTAGTTCTCGAGTCTGTGTATCTCAAGATAAGCCATAGTTACGTAATGACTCTCAGGGCAGTAGTTGCTTGCTTGCGTTCTCTAACTGGCTCTCTGTCGCATGTACTTGCGCTCTCTCTTTCGTTCTCTCTCTCTCTCTCTCACTCCCCCTCTCTCTCCAGTCATGTCTCTTTCTAAGATATTCACCCTGGGTATTTGAATGATGTTTTGAAAATGCAAATCTGATCATGTGCACAGTGCTCAAAAAGTATTGGTTGACTGCTTATTGTGGGTCTAGAGGAATATTCATTATATGATATATACTGGGGTATATTTTATACTCAAATTTGAATATGAATTTGTAGCATCTGAGTGAAGATATTAGTTTGACCTCACATATGTGTTGAACTTGAAAATGTGTAGTTTGCTTTCACATTGTTTAATCTTCAGATTGACACTGTGCCTTAATTTATGTTATTAGATTTATGAGAAAATGGAGTTTAAGATTGTATAGCTAGCAAAAGGCGAGATTCAAACTCCTGACTGCTACATGCAGTGTTAGTGTAACTCATTAAATAGTTACCTAGGAATATAGGAGAGATACTTTTAGACCTTTTGCTTTTTATAGTGTGTATTTGTAACCAGAGGGAACTTGTCTGCACTAGGGAGCTCTTGTAAATACAGCCCAACTGCCCTGCACTGGGAGAAGGGAGTAAGCAAAGTCAGCTGGTCTTCCTTTCTACTTCTTCTTACGTACTGTGTACTAAATACAGTTGTTAGAATACAGATTATATTTTTTAAAATATGCATTGTACATCCAGTTATGCTTTGCAAATATAAATAATTATGAGGGTGTCTCCAAGCCACTAAAATAGGAACTTTATAAATTATGTCAGTAATTGTATCAGTAAAATGCCTGGCCCACAGTAGATACTTGATAAATATTTTTTATTGAATGAGTTATATTCAGGTTATATTCAGTTGCAGGTAATAGAAGACCCAACTTAAAATGATTTAAATAATAAAGACATTTATCATCCTCTATGTCAAGAAATCTGGTGAAATCTTTAGGGAAGCTCTGTGAAATCTTTAGGGAACTGTGCTCTTTACATCTTTCTGCTTTGTAACCCTAAGCATGTGATTGAATCATGTCTGCCTAACTCAATAGTTGGTTCAACCACAACCTGCTTTGTTGCTACTTGCTTTGTTTGTTTTTACAACAACAAAAATAATAGCTTTTGTTTATTCAGTACTTCATACTACATATGTTCTCCTCTTGTGCTTACCTAATGTAAGTACAGAACTAATTTCAGTGATGTAAAATAATTTCTTTCCTTCCACCTAAAGGATTTTTTTAAAAACCTGTGGGGAAGTTTATATAACATAGAACTAACCATTTTAAGTGTACAGTTCAGTGTCAGTTAGTACATTCACTGTATTGTGCAGCTGGCACCTCTGTATAGTTATAAAACACTTTATTACCCCGAAAGAAAACTCTGTATCCATTAACCCAGTCATTCTCTATTCTCCCCTTGATAGGATTCAGCTCTGTGTCCCCACCCAGATCTCACCTTGAATTGTAATCCCCATAATCCCCACATGTCTAGGGCAGGACCAGGTGGAAGTGATTGGATCATAGGGGCATTTTCTCCCTTACTGTTCTTGTGATAATGAGTGAGTCTCATAAGATCTGGTGGTTTTATAAGCATCTGACATTTCCCCTGCTTGCACTCACTCCGTCCCGCTACCTGAAGAAAGTGCCTGCTTCTCCTTTGCCATCCACCATGATTGTAAGTTTCCTGAGGCCTCTGCCCAATGTGGAACTGTCAGTTAATTAAACCTCTTTCCTTTATAAATTATCCAGTCTCAAGTATTTCTTCATAGCAGTGTGAGAATGGAATAACATACCCCTTCTCCACCCACAGCCCCCAGCAACCACCAATCTATTTTCCATCTCTGCAGATTTACCTATTCTAGATATTTCTTATAAATGGAGTCTGACAGTATGTGACTCTGTGTTTGGGTTCTTTCACTTAGCATGTTTTTGAAGTTCATCCATTTTGTAGCATGTATCAGTATTTCATTCCTTTTCGTGACAGTCATATTCCATCATATGTATATATCACATTTTATTTATCCATTCATCTGTTGATAGACATTTGAATTGTTTACACCTGTTGGCTCTTGTGACTAGTGCTGCTATGAACATTTGTGTGTGAGTATTTGAGTACTTGTTTTCAACTCTTTTGGATATATATACATATATATAATTTGGATGTATATGTAAACAATCGATTCTTTTGGATATATATAGAAATAATATATATAAATATATGATATTTCATAAAAGCAAATCTGATCATGTGCACAGTGATATATATATTATATATTGTTTATATATCAAACAATATATATCAAAATTACTTATAACTACTATTATAATTACTTATATATTATATATTGTTTATGTGAACTATGTATATTTACACTTAAAAACTATATATGAATATATAAACATATATATTACTTGTATACACATACACCTAGAAGCATAATTGCTGGATTACATGCTAATTCTGTGTTTAACTTTTTACACTATTTTATATTCCCACCAGCAATGTAAAAGGGTTCCAGTTTCATCACATCCTTACCAATACTTACTCTTTTAAGGTTTTTGATGTTAGCCATTCTAGTGGGTGTGAAATAGTATCTGATTGTGGTTTTGATTTGCATTTCTCTAATGACTAATAATATTGAGCATCTTTTCTTATGCGTGTGGCCATTATTGCTACTTCTTAATGTAAATTCTCTTATTCAGGCAAACTCTAATTCCTGCTCCCCACTCAATTTTTCACTTATGCTTTGACTCACTGAGATGCCATGCTTCTGCCATTCACAAGTTAACTTCCTTTTCTTCTATGAAGTACCCTAATGATTTTAGGTTCCAGATAATATATAGTATGGGAGGTCATATACAATCTGCCCTGTATATTTATGAGTTCTAAATTATATACTCTAATTGTATATTTTTGAATTATATATAAATATGAATAATTTATTTCAATCATTTAGCAAAACAATTGAGCTAATTGGACTCAAGTATGTATTGTGTTATTTGTTTTGTTTATTCAGAGTTTCTTGAGGAGGGTGTATTGATGGTTCCAGACCTATAACTAATAAGTAATTTTGATGTATTATGAGTTTGTATATTAATAAATTAATTTTCTGTGAGGAAAAGAGGAAGCAATCGGAAATAAGGTGTTCATCTTTGCCGGGGTTTCTCAGTCTCCACACAGTTGACATTTTGGGCTGGTAATTCTCTGTTGTGGGGACTGTCTTTTGCAGTATAGGATGTTTAGCAGTATCCCTGCCCCCTACTCACTAGATGCCAATAGTATCCCCCATTTCTGAAAAATATTTTCAGAAATTGACAAATGTCCCCTGGGGCACAAAATTGCTGCTCCTTCCTGCCAGAACTCTCTAATTTCTATTTTGAAAACCAATCCAGAGTTTGAGAGAATCCTAGAAATAAAAACAAAAAGTCAGCAATGATGGTTTCTGTAGAAATGTGTGCTGTTTTGAGAAGTAACTATTTTATAAGAAGGAGGATACAAAAGGTTTTGGCTTGGGAGCCTATTTAACGTTCTGGAAAATAAATCTTTTGACTCTAGCTGTATTAATTTTGGTAACTGTAGATATGATTAATTTTAGACATTGATAAATTATTTTTATTTTTTTTCAGCTTATTATGACAATACCATTTTTCATAGAGTTGTGCCTGGTTTTATAGTCCAAGGCGGAGATCCTACTGGCACAGGGAGTGGTGGAGAGTCTATCTATGGAGCACCATTCAAAGTAAGGCTGAATTATTATTTTTATTACTATTTTTGTTGTTATTATTTCCAAGTCAGTTTGGATTGCTTAATCGAAAATGATTGTGTTCCACAAGAGGAAAAAACATTTCACAGTAGTATATAAAAATCAGGCTGGGTGCAGTAGCTCATGCCTGTAATTCAGCACTTTGGGAAGCCAAGGGGGGCGGATCATTTGAGGTCAGGAGTTTGAGACCAGCCTGGCCAATGGTGAAACCCCGTCTCTACTAAAATTACAAAAAGTAGCCAGGCATGGTGGCACACACCTGTAATCCCAGCTACTCAAGAGGCTGAGGCAGGAGAATTGCCTGAACCTGGGAGGTGGAGGTTGCAGTGAGCTGAGATCGCACCAGTGCGCTCTAGCCTGGGCGACCAAGTGAGACTCTCTCTCAAAAAAATAAATAAATAAATAAATTGTCTGTAAAAGATGCATTAATCAAGAATAGGTCAGTGATTTCTTATCTGCCAACATAGATCTAAGAAGAAAAAGAGTTAATGTCATAGTGAAGATATTAAGAACAATAGCAAGTTCAAGTAAAAGCTAAAAGTTGTGTTTGTTATTAATTTGATGGCACCAATATCATGTTCTTTGAATGAGTAAACAGTATCTCTTAAAATATGGGAGTTTTTGAAAAATTCATTTTTATACTAATGGAATAGATTGTCTGCATTTTCCTTTCATCTTTTACCAAGTCATTGTGTCATTCTTGAAGAAAATATTTGAACTGTTTGCTTTAATTTCCAGATGATAATGGCCTTAGAAATTTGGAATAGTTATTTTAAAAGTCTCAGATATCACTTTTAGACTGTTTTATATTTTACCATGGTAAGACTTCTCATGATTTTAGGTACTTCGTCTAGTCGGAAACATTCTTTTATTCTTTTATTTAGTGTAACAGAATAGTTGTTTTTGACAATTCCTTCCTAACTTGAGATTTTTGCTTCATTATTTTCAGGTAATACAGTTATCTTGTTACATTTTTCAATTAGGTCATTTTGAATACAGTATACAGAGTTGTGATCCATTGAGTTCAGATCTCTTGAGAATTATTTATTAAGGAAAAAATCTCCCTTTGTGAAAAGCATTTATGATATAACATGGCTACATTTATAAATGACTTCAATATCAGGTTGGAAGGAAATTCTGTTAACTAAGAGACTAATATATTTGTTAAGTAGCCCTATTGTGGTGAGAAAACCACCTTAGAAAGACTTGTTCCTGCTCTTTTGAAAACTGGCTAATAGAATCAGTGCCATTTCAGAGAAGATTCAACTTAGAACTTTAAAAAGACATGGTAAAATTACATGACACAATAATAGTAGATTATTTGAATTAAAAAACAAGAAGAAAGCAATTATTTAATGACATTTAGAATGAGATGGGAAAGAGTAATAATTGAAGACTCTGCAATGGCTCAAAGGTAGTGTTCTGGGAAAAGTAAGAGAAGATTTCAAAAGCTTAGCTGACTTTGGGATGAGAATAGGGAAATAACTTAGAAATCCATTCCCCCTTGGGTACTCTTCCTTTGGGTATAACTAAGCAGCTTTCTACAAAATAGGGTATATTTCTGTATGAGTATATTTAGAAAATACAGTCTAGTGAATTCAAGTTTAATAACATTGAAAGAATAGTAAGTGCTCAAAAATCAATTAAGCAAAATGTCTGCATTTTTTATTAGAAGTTGTACGGGACCTTGCGGGTCAAGTTGAATAACTGCATATGACGGGTCTTATAACTGAGGACATTCACTAGATCTTTTTTACATTTCAGGATGAATTTCATTCACGGTTGCGTTTTAATCGGAGAGGCCTGGTTGCCATGGCAAATGCTGGTTCTCATGATAATGGCAGCCAGTTTTTCTTCACACTGGGTCGAGCGGATGAACTTAACAATAAGCATACCATCTTTGGAAAGGTTAGTGTCCAGTGATTTTAAACCTGTGGTTCAGTTTTTGGTTTTATGTTATTCCTTAGGCTTCTAAGATACATATGATTAACTTATCTAAGAGTTACCGTCATCAAAACATTCCATAGGATATGTTTATTCTTTACAAAAATGATGGAATATATTCCTATTATAGTGCACTATGAGGGAGCAGCTAAATTCTTTTTTGCATCTTTCAATTCACTCATTAGTTGTGACTTCAGTGTATTTCTTCTTTAAAACCATAGTAATGGTATGAGCTAATAATGTGCCACTTAGCCAGTATTGATTTTACATTTTCGGAAACACATTTAGGTAATAACATTTAGTAGTTTAAAGTTTAGTTTCTTGGGGGGCGGAGCAAGATGGCCGAATAGGAGCAGCTCCAGTCTCCAACTCCCAGCGTGAGCGACACAGAAGACCGGTGATTTCTGCATTTTCAACTGAGGTACTGGGTTCATCTCACGGGGGAGTGCCAGACGATCGGTGCTGGTCAGCTGCTGCAGCCCGACCGACCAGCGAGAGCTGAAGCAGGGCGAGGCATTGCCTCACCTGGGAAGTGCAAGGGGGAAGGGAGTCCCTTTTCCTAGCCAGGGGAACTGAGACACACAACACCTGGAAAATCGGGTAACTCCCACCCCAATACTGTGCTTTAAGCAAACAGGCACACCAGGAGATCATATCCCACACCTGGCCGGGAGGGTCCCACACCCACGGAGCCTCCCTCATTGCTAGCGCAGCAGTCTGTGATCTACCGGCAAGGCAGCAGCGAGGCTGGGGGAGGGGCGCCCACCATTGCTGAGGCTTAAGTAGGTAAACAAAGCTGCTGGGAAGCTCGAACTGGGTGGAGCTCACAGCAGCTCAAGGAAACCTGCCTGTCTCTGTAGACTCCACCTCTGGGGACAGGGCACAGTAAACTAAACAAACGCAGCAGACACCTCTGCAGACGCAAACGACTCTGTCTGACAGGTTTGAAGAGAGCAGTGGATCTCCCAACACGGAGGTTGAGATCTGAGAAGGGACAGACTCCCTGCTCAAGTGGGTCCCTGACCCCTGAGTAGCCTAACTGGGAGACATCCCCCGCTAGGGGCAGTCTGACATCCCACACCTCACAGGGAGGAGTACACCCCTGAGAGGAAGCTTCCAAAGCAAGAGTCAGACAGGTACACTCGCTGTTCAGAAATATTCTATCTTCTGCAGCCTCTGCTGCTGATACCCAGGCAAACAGGGTCTGGAGTGGACCTCAAGCAATCTCCAACAGACCTACAGCTGAGGGTCCTGACTGTTAGAAGGAAAACTATCAAACAGGAAGGACACCTACACCAAAACCCCATCAGTACATCACCATCATCAAAGACCAGAGGCAGATAAAACCACAAAGATGGGGAAAAAGCAGGGCAGAAAAGCTGGAAATTAAAAAAATAAGAGTGCATCTCCCCCGGCAAAGGAGCGCAGCTCATCGCCAGCAACGGATCAAAGCTGGACGGAGAATGACTTTGACGAAATGAGAGAAGAAGGCTTCAGTCCATCAAATTTCTCAGAGCTAAAGGAGGAATTACGTACCCAGCGCAAAGAAACTAAAAATCTTGAAAAAAAAGTGGAAGAATTGATGGCTAGAGTAATTAATGCAGAGAAGGTCATAAACAAAATGAAAGAGATGAAAACCATGACACGAGAAATACGTGACAAATGCACAAGCTTCAGTAACCGACTCGATCAACTGGAAGAAAGAGTATCAGCGATTGAGGATCAAATGAATGAAATGAAGCGAGAAGAGAAACCAAAAGAAAAAAGAAGAAAAAGAAATGAACAAAGCCTGCAAGAAGTATGGGATTATGTAAAAAGACCAAATCTAGGTCTGATTGGGGTGCCTGAAAGTGAGGGGGAAAATGGAACCAAGTTGGAAAACACTCTTCAAGATATCATCCAGGAGAACTTCCCCAACCTAGTAGGGCAGGCCAACATTCAAATCCAGGAAATACAGAGAACGCCACAAAGATACTCCTCGAGAAGAACAACTCCAAGACACATAATTGCCAGATTCACCAAAGTTGAAATGAAGGAAAAAATCTTAAGGGCAGCCAGAGAGAAAGGTCGGGTTACCCACAAAGGGAAGCCCATCAGACTAACAGCAGATCTCTCAGCAGAAACTCTCCAAGCCAGAAGAGAGTGGGGGCCAATATTCAACATTCTTAAAGAAAAGAATTTTAAACCCAGAATTTCATATCCAGGCAAACTAAGTTTCATAAGTGAAGGAGAAATAAAATCCTTTACAGATAAGCAAATGCTTAGAGATTTTGTCACCACTAGGCCTGCCTTACAAGAGACCCTGAAGGAAGCACTCAACATGGAAAGGAACAACCGGTACCAGCCATTGCAAAAACATGCCAAAATGTAAAGACCATCGAGGCTAGGAAGAAACTGCATCAACTAACGAGCAAAATAACCAGTTAATATCATAATGGCAGGATCAAGTTCACACATAACAATATTAACCTTAAATGTAAATGGACTAAATGCTCCAATTAAAAGACACAGACTGGCAAACTGGATAAAGAGTCAAGACCCATCAGTCTGCTGTATTCAGGAGACCCATCTCACACGCAGAGACATACATAGGCTCAAAATAAAGGGATGGAGGAAGATTTACCAAGCAAATGGAGAACAAAAAAAAGCAGGGGTTGCAATACTAGTCTCTGATAAAACAGACTTTAAACCATCAAAGATCAAAAGAGACAAAGAAGGCCATTACATAATGGTAAAGGGATCAATTCAACAGGAAGAGCTAACTATCCTAAATATATATGCACCCAATACAGGAGCACCCAGATTCATAAAGCAAGTCCTTAGAGACTTACAAAGAGACTTAGACTCCCATACAATAATAATGGGAGACTTCAACACTCCACTGTCAACTTTAGACAGATCAACGAGACAGAAAGTTAACAAGGATATCCAGGAATTGAACTCATCCCTGCAGCAAGCAGACCTAATAGACATCTATAGAACTCTCCACCCCAAATCAACAGAATATACATTCTTCTCAGCACCACATCATACTTACTCCAAAATTGACCACGTAATTGGAAGTAAAGCACTCCTCAGCAAATGTACAAGAACAGAAATTATAACAAACTGTCTCTCAGACCACAGTACAATCAAACTAGAACTCAGGACTAAGAAACTCAATCAAAACCGCTCAACTACATGGAAACTGAACAACCTGCTCCTGAATGACTACTGGGTACATAACGAAATGAAGGCAGAAATAAAGATGTTCTTTGAAACCAATGAGAACAAAGATACAACATACCAGAATCTCTGGGACACATTTAAAGCAGTGTGTAGAGGGAAATTTATAGCACTAAATGCCCACAAGAGAAAGCAGGAAAGATCTAAAATTGACACTCTAACATCGCAATTAAAAGAACTAGAGAAGCAAGAGCAAACACATTCGAAAGCTAGCAGAAGGCAAGAAATAACTAAGATCAGAGCAGAACTGAAGGAGATAGAGACACAAAAAACCCTCCAAAAAATCAATGAATCCAGGAGTTGGTTTTTTGAAAAGATCAACAAAATTGACAGACCACTAGCCAGACTAATAAAGAAGAAAAGAGAGAAGAATCAAATCGATGCAATTAAAAATGATAAAGGGGATATCACCACCGACCTCACAGAAATACAAACTACCATCAGAGAATACTATAAACACCTCTACGCAAATAAACTGGAAAATCTAGAAGAAATGGATAATTTCCTGGACACTTACACTCTTCCAAGACTAAACCAGGAAGAAGTTGAATCCCTGAATAGACCAATAGCAGGCTCTGAAATTGAGGCAACAATTAATATCCTACCAACCAAAAAAAAGTCCAGGACCCGATGGATTCACAGCTGAATTCTACCAGAGGTACAAGGAGGAGTTGGTAGCATTCCTTCTGAAACTATTCCAATCAATAGAAAAAGAGGGAATCCTCCCTAACTCATTTTATGAGGCCAACATCATCCTGATACCAAAGCCTGGCAGAGACACAACAAAAAAAGAGAATTTTAGACCAATATCCCTGATGAACATCGATGCCAAAATCCTCAATAAAATACTGGCAAACCGGATTCAGCAACACATCAAAAAGCTTATCCACCATGATCAAGTGGGCTTCATCCCTGGGATGCAAGGCTGGTTCAACATTCGCAAATCAATAAACATAATCCAGCATATAAACAGAACCAATGACAAGAACCACATGATTATCTCAATTGATGCAGAAAAGGCTTTTGACAAAATTCAACAGCCCTTCATGCTAAAAACGCTCAATAAATTCGGTATTGATGGAACGTACCTCAAAATCATAAGAGCTATTTATGACAAACCCACAGCCAATATCATACTGAATGGGCAAAAACTGGAAAAATTCCCTTTGAAAACTGGCACAAGACAGGGATGCCCTCTCTCACCACTCCTATTCAACATAGTGTTGGAAGTTCTGGCTAGGGCAATCAGGCAAGAGAAAGAAATCAAGGGTATTCAGTTAGGAAAAGAAGAAGTCAAATTGTCCCTGTTTGCAGATGACATGATTGTATATTTAGAAAACCCCATTGTCTCAGCCCAAAATCTCCTTAAGCTGATAAGCAACTTCAGCAAAGTCTCAGGATACAAAATTAATGTGCAAAAATCACAAGCATTCTTATACACCAGTAACAGACAAACAGAGAGCCAAATCAGGAATGAACTTCCATTCACAATTGCTTCAAAGAGAATAAAATACCTAGGAATCCAACTTACAAGGGATGTAAAGGACCTCTTCAAGGAGAACTACAAACCACTGCTCAGTGAAATAAAAGAGGACACAAACAAATGGAAGAACATACCATGCTCATGGATAGGAAGAATCAATATCGTGAAAATGGCCATACTGCCCAAGGTAATTTATAGATTCAATGCCATCCCCATCAAGCTACCAATGAGTTTCTTCACAGAATTGGAAAAAAACTGCTTTAAAGTTCATATGGAACCAAAAAAGAGCCCGCATCTCCAAGACAATCCTAAGTCAAAAGAACAAAGCTGGAGGCATCACGCTACCTGACTTCAAACTATACTACAAGGCTACAGTAACCAAAACAGCATGGTACTGGTACCAAAACAGAGATATAGACCAATGGAACAGAACAGAGTCCTCAGAAATAATACCACACATCTACAGCCATCTGATCTTTGACAAACCTGAGAGAAACAAGAAATGGGGAAAGGATTCCCTATTTAATAAATGGTGCTGGGAAAATTGGCTAGCCATAAGTAGAAAGCTGAAACTGGATCCTTTCCTTACTCCTTATACGAAAATTAATTCAAGATGGATTAGAGACTTAAATGTTAGACCTAATACCATAAAAATCCTAGAGGAAAACCTAGGTAGTACCATTCAGGACATAGGCATGGGCAAAGACTTCATGTCTAAAACACCAAAAGCAACGGCAGCAAAAGCCAAAATTGACAAATGGGATCTCATTAAACTAAAGAGCTTCTGCACAGCAAAAGACACTACCATCAGAGTGAACAGGCAACCTACAGAATGGGAGAAAATTTTTGCAATCTACTCATCCGACAAAGGGCTAATATCCAGAACCTACAAATAACTCAAACAAATTTACAAGAAAAAAACAAACAACCCCATCAAAAAGTGGGCAAAGGATATGAACAGACATTTCTCAAAAGAAGACATTCATACAGCCAACAGACACATGAAAAAATGCTCATCATCACTGGCCATCAGAGAAATGCAAATCAAAACCACAATGAGATACCATCTCACACCAGTTAGAATGGCAATCATTAAAAAGTCAGGAAACAACAGGTGCTGGAGAGGATGTGGAGAAATAGGAACACTTTTACACTGTTGGTGGGATTGTAAACTAGTTCAACCATTATGGAAAACAGTATGGCGATTCCTCAAGGATCTGGAACTAGATGTACCATATGACCCAGCCATCCCATTACTGGGTATATACCCAAAGGATTATAAATTATGCTGCTATAAAGACACATGCACACGTATGTTTATTGCAGCACTCTTCACAATAGCAAAGACTTGGAATCAACCCAAATGTCCATCAGTGACAGATTGGATTAAGAAAATGTGGCACATATATGGAATACTATGCAGCCATAAAAAAGGATGAGTTTGAGTCCTTTGTAGGGACTTGGATGCAGCTGGAATCCATCATTCTTAGCAAACTATCACAAGAACAGAAAACCAAACACTGCATGTTCTCACTCATAGGTGGGAACTGAACAATGAGATCACTCGGACTCAGGAAGGGGAACATCACGCACCGGGGCCTATCATGGGGAGGGGGAAGGGGGGAGGGATTGCATTGGGAGTTATACCTGATGTAAATGACGAGTTGATGGGTGCAGCACAGCAACATGGCACAAGTATACATATGTAACAAACCTGCACGTTATGCACATGTACCCTACAACTTAAAGTATAATAATAATAAATAAATTAAAAAAAATAAAAAAAATAAAAAATAAAGTTTAGTTTCTTAATGATTGGTTTTTTAAAGTCTAAAGTGGAATTTGTGTTGACATTGAAACTACTTACTGTAAATATTACTTTGAATAGTACCTATTTAATCCTGCTCACATTTAATGTCATATTAGGGAATATCCTTTCTATAGAATTTTCAACAATTCCCTTTAAAAAGGGATTCTGAAGGTTTTCTTCTCTCACTCCCTTCTCATAAATACATTTCTATATGTTTTAAGTCTTAGGCATATTAGACATCACTAGTATGTCAGCGCCCTCTGCTGGTTCAGTAAGAGTGGTTTCCCCATATGCCGGGCAGAACTAGAGTTTGTGATGATGAAAGGGAAAAAAACAAATTCAGTACAATTGGAATGCTTGGTGTTGTTTTAAAACTCTTGAGAAACACTGAATGAAGGGAATCATACTAAAACCATATTTTGCAATGTTGTTGGTTAATACTTATTAATAATAACAATGGGTTAAGAAATATGCATTGGCACATTCTTTTGAGCCACTCCAACACAGTCTGTCTGATGTTTATAGATTCCCTCCATTTATTTCTTAAAAATAAGAGTGTATAATAAAATGAGATTTAAGTTGCCATTCTGCATCAGTTTTTACAATTGGGATTATATAACTAACACATCAGAGACAATGTGTAGCATAGTTAGAAAGGCCATCACTGTTGGTTCTGTAGCTTCTTTAAGCCTCATTTTTCTTATCTGTAGAAGGATAATGATAGTTCCTACTTTTAGGATGTTTGTGAGCATCAAATGAGATAATGTCTCTAAAGCATTTACCACATTGTTATTGTTATTATTTGCTTATTTTATCCTATTCCAAAGTTTAAATTTGTTTATGATCTTTGAATGAAAAGTTGTCATTCAGTAGGAGATTATTTGGCATTATATTGTTAATAAAAACTTACATTAAATATATATTGGAAATTTCCAAAACACTTATTGAGGGATTGATCTCCATCCATGCTTTTCTCCTTTAAGATAAAGTTGCTTTATTTGCATTATTAAATGTCTATATTTTATGTAATCATATGAAATTTCCTTTTCATTATTTGAAAAATACTTTTAAAGGTTTTCTCTTAATTCAAAGGATGAGTGCAATGATTTTCAATTACATTATATTTTTAATTTGATAGGTTACAGGGGATACAGTATATAACATGTTGCGACTGTCAGAAGTAGACATTGATGATGAAGAAAGACCACATAATCCACACAAAATAAAAAGCTGTGAGGTAGGAGCATGATTATTATGAGATACAGCACTTAAATTGTCGTTTAAGAGGAATTGATTCTTAGTATTTTTAAACTATTGGATGAAGGCTTTATACTAAGTAAACATCACACTTCAAATTTTATCTCTGATTTATTTGGGCACAATTTCTAGTTAATAATTATTTAAATTAAAGATTTTAATTCAAAGATGAAACTTTATCTGATAATCCAATGACTGAAAAGCTTACCTCATAATAGAAAGTTAAAGGAATTAGGTTTATTTAGCCCAAAGAAGTGACTTCATAGGTAATTTAAGAGTGATCTGCTGGGCACAGTGACTCACGCCTATAATCCCAGCACTTTGGGAGGCCGAGGTGGGTGGATCATGAGGTCAGGAGATGGAGACTGTCCTGGCTAACACAGTGAAATCCTGTGTTTACTAAAAATACAAAAAAATGGTTGGACATGGTGGCACGCGCCTGTAGTCCCAGCTACTCGGGAGGCTGAGGCAGGATAATGACTTGAACCTGAGAGGCAGAGGTTGCAGTGAGCCGAGATCACACCACTGCACTCCAACCTGGGCAACAGAGCAAGACTCCATCTCAAAAAAAAAAAAGAGTGATCCTTCATTGAGGAAGCAAAAATAAGAATACTTGATTTGGAATCAAAGCATTGAGTTGGTCTTGCTTACTCTGTATCATTTACATTTTCTTAAATATTTTTCCCTTTTGTAAAACGGGGATAAAATATCCCTTAGTTGATAGCACACAGGATTATTGAGAGAATCCAATGAGGCCGTGTAAGTGGAAGCATGTTGTGTAGTAAATATATATCACTATACTAATAATGTTTGTGTTGGAAAAAATACAGACACTATACCAATGGAATTACATACTGAGTTTAATTTTTTGTGAAATGTTAAAAATGGAATAATGTTTTCAAAATTTTTTTTCATAGGTTTTGTTTAATCCTTTTGATGACATCATTCCAAGGGAAATTAAAAGGCCGAAAAAAGAGAAACCAGAGGAGGAAGTAAAGAAATTGAAACCCAAAGGCACAAAGTAATCATAGTGGAGAGATTTTTCTTCAGCTTGAAAAATGACACTCATTCATTTAATTTACTTTATTTCCTTTTATAGTAATTGTTTACTAGCAAAGCAGAGGCCAGTTTGAACCAGAGATATATTGGAATTATGAGTGTGTGGTTGTATTAGTTCATTTTTACACTGCTATAAAGACATGCCTGAGACCGAGAGATATTGGAATTATGAGTGTGTGTATTAGTCCGTTTTCACACTGCTGTAAAGATATACCTGAGACTGGGTAATTTACAAAGGAAACAGGTTTAATTGACTCACAGTTCCGCATGGCTAGCGAGGCCTCAGAAAACTTCAGTCGTGGAGGAAGGCGAAGCAGGCGCCTTCTTCACAAGGCAGCAGGAGAGAGAGCGAGTGTGAAGGAGGAACTGTCAAACACTTGTAAAACCATCAGCTCTTATGGGAACTCACTTAGTATCATGAGAACAGCTTTGGGGACACCACCCCATAATCCAATCACCACCCACCAGGGTCCCTCCCATAAAACACGTGGGGATTATGGGAATTACTCGAGATGAGATTTGGGTGGGGACACAGAGCCCAAACCATATTAGTGTGGTTTTTGTTTGTTTGTTTGTTTTCCTAAATGAGCAACTCTTGTATTCGGTGCAGTATATCTTAAACTTAAGCTACAAACATGTCATCTCAGTTGTTCATAAGAAATCTGTGTTAGTAAATATATACATATTTTATGATCCCTGTAACAATTATTTATATAAATGATTTGTTGAGAAACTTTTGTTTGTTGCTTATTTTAAAATTAATATATTCTCACTCAGTATAAATAGAAAGTAGAGAAAAGTATAAAGAATATTTTTAATGACTGCATGATTGCATTATGCAATTTAACTTGTATTTAACTTTTCAATCCTTTTTTGGTGCCATTAAAAATAATCTTATCAAAAACATTTAAAAATATAAAGCTGTTTCATTCAGTATTCTGGTTTATTTCCAGAAGATAATTTTCCAAAGAATAGGAATAAAAATAAATTTCATTATTTTGGACAATATTCTACATTATTAATACTGTCTGTATATACTGCAGAGTTAGATTTCAACGTATTCTTTTACTGAACTGTAGGATCCTTATTAGGGATTTTATTGTACCTATAATTATTAGATTTGATCAATTCTAGATATAATCCTGCCAAACCTAGTTAATGAAAAGCAAAGTGGATTCAAATTTCTAAGCTTCAGTTACCTCTTCCTATAAAATGGAGATTAGAATAAGTTCAATTTCTGGTTATTATGAGGATTACATGAGAAGAGGTATGTTAAAACACCCAGTAGTATAGGCATTCAATACCTATTAGCCTTTTTCGTTGACATCCTACAAATACAAAGTTAAATTGTTTTATAAACTGTCAGATATGACCAGACACTTTAATAAGCAGTTAATTCCTTGTGGCAAAATGACTGCTTATTGGAAATATTTATTTGATTTTTAAAATTTCTTTGATCAGCTTATTTTGATTAGTCTATCTCTGGATGAAAGGTCACTGTCACTATATTCACATACAGTATGTCATCACTATGATTTATCTTAACAATAAACTCTAAAGTCATTTTTTTGGTGTGTTTTGCTTTGTTTTTGTTTCCAGCAAATATGTTAGGGATGATATGTTGGTCATTGCTTGCTTCTAGGTTTTGGGGGAAAAAAAATCTGTTTTGCTGCCATATCTTTAATTTTTCTATTTGAGAGAGAGTTTTAGTAACTTATTGTTTATCTTACTTGAGATTACTTTTGTTTGATGAATCAGAGGAGACAAATGTAGTTTTTTCTCCTTGTGGGCTATTTTAGTTGTTTATTGCTCATATTTTTTTTGTCTGACAATTTTGTATACATATTAATTTTAAAATATTAAAAAATATTTTGCGCAATACTAGATTAATTGCTTCCCATTTGTAGCACTCAGGGGTATATACTTATTAGTTTTTCAGAAACCCCCATTTTGCTACCAGTTTGATAAATATAAAAAGCTTAATTATTTCTGTCATGCTTGACTCAGTACAGGAGGGATCCCTTAGCTCAGGAGGGATTTTGGTCATTAAAAGTTAGTATGATATGGGAAACACTATGTCGTGAGGCAAAAGCCTTAACATACTGAAAATATAGATCATTAGAATACTTCTGCTGAATACTGAGTAATATGGTCTTTTTTACAACAGTCAGAATGTATTTCTTCTTGTAAATTCTGTTTTCTTGCTCTGAAAATAATGTATAAGTTTGATTTGACTTTTTCTTTCCATTTTTTTCTTTCTTTTTTTGGGACTAGAAATTTTAGTTTACTTTCATTTGGAGAGGAAGCTGAGGAAGAAGAGGAGGAAGTAAATCGAGTTAGTCAGGTAATCTCTAATTTGTTCTAACTTATAAAAGAGATTAGGGTCTATATCTTACTATTGTATCTCTTGCTATGTCTGGCACAGCAGGTTTTACATGGAGCAGGCTCAGTAAGTGTTCATTGGATTTGTAAATTGATTTGTGGTCAGTAATATTTGCAACTTTTGAGATTATCCACATAAAATTGTAGTGTTCATTTATGTTTAATGTTGGCATTTTTAAAAAGTCAGTTTGAACTAGACTTGCAGTTTTTTGAATGGTCGGACTTTATGGTTCAGATCCTAACTGCTGTTTATTCAGGTGGTATGATAGATGATAATGATTATTATCATTACTGTTATAAACAGTCACATTCCAAAACTCTTACATTCATTTTAATGTTATTTATATATATTTTGTTTATTTCATTCTCATCACAGCCCTTTGAGATCAGTGGTATTATTATCCTCATTTTACTCATGAATAAATTCAGCTATAGTTTATAATTTGCTCAAAGTAACATAACCAATAAGTAGCTACAGCAGGGAAACGAACCCAGGTCCTTGTAACTATTAAATCCGTGTCCTTGAATTATGTAGCACCTCCTGGCCTTTTTATTCTGCTAGTCCTTCCTGTAGGCCTTTACATGTGGTTTTCTTGAATATTGCTTGCATCATAATACTCATTACTGAAACACAATGTCTTTTCATTGTTTAGAGCAGTAATTCTGGTGTGTATACTATGAGAAAACTATCTTCAAGGGTTTCTACTCCTGAAGGTTCTGATACGCCTTTCTTTTTTGAAAATTAGTGAATACTGAGACCTAAAGGATTAGGGTCATAGTCTTTATTGTTGTAATTAAAACTTTATAACATATGAGCCTTACTTGCTTAACATAATTATCTATTTCTTACCAACTCTAACAATAACATTGAGTTAAAAACATATTATTATTGTTATTTTTACTTCTTTATCCATATGTTCCCTGATTAGTGAGCATGGTTTTTGTAGGCTAATGTTGGACGCTTAGTAAGCATTCTACTTAATACCCCTTGCATTAAAATATAATTAAAATGGGTGCGTATATAAAATGTTTTGGTCATAATTTTTTGTTGCTTTTTATTGTATCCTTGAGTGACATATTTGATGGGATGGATTCAATTTCCACTTACCTATACACCAACATTCTAAACTCTAGGAGATAAGGCCAAATATTTCTCCTGGGCTCTTATCCCTTGTTCAGAGTTGCTTTAGGAAACGTCTCTACTTTAGATGTCAAAAATGAATTCATTTTTTTACAAAAGCTTCATTTCCCAATTCCTTAATGTCACCAATCACTCTGTCACCTCAATATCCGAAGAGTCATCTTCTTTAGATGTCAGTGCACTACTAGTCTTGCATTGTTCATGATTCAAATTTATGCCTCATCAAAATGATTTACTATGTGTCATGATTCTGTGGTTATGTTTGTGAATGGACAAAACCACGAATGTTAGATCTGGAAATTGTCAGGGTTCCTTTTCATTGATGTTTTCTAAAGATGTCAAGTTTCCTTGCATACCCATACCTTCCTCACAGCTCCCCACCCTTGTTTTTCCTTTTGCTGGGAGTGTGCTCTCTCCTTGAAGTGTTTTTCCTTTAAGATTTAGCTCCACTATCCCCTTCTACTTCTACCTCTCCCTGCCACTGAACTCCCACCCAGGCTAAGCTAGGTACTTCTTTCCATGATAATCTGTCTATGCCCATCAAAGCATTTATCATACTGCATTACAGTAATTTATTTTCTTATCTGCTAACTATACTATTTATTTTATGTAATCCCTATAACAACCATGCAATACAGATATTATTTTCCTTATTTTGTGGAATAAAGAAAGTGAAACTCAGAGAGGATTAAATCACTCGTCCACAATCATGCAGTTAAGAGGTAGTAGAATCAGAATTTTGAACTGAGGTTTTTTTTTAGCTAGTTAAGTCTCTCATATGATTATAAATGCTGTAGACACTGTCTCCTTCAAGCCCAAGACATCTCAAAGGTTGGTGAGATATTTCACTGGTAGCATAGCATCTAGGGTAGAAGGCCACTGGGGAAGGCAGTTGGCCCATTGTCCTTCCCTAAATCCCATAGGGTCCTAGATAGTAGGTTGAGCGGCCTTGGAGAGCAAGGGCAGGAGAAAGTTTTTCTGCCAGCTTTTTTTGTTGAAACTAAATTTCTAGTCTAAAGTAAGTTTTGTTCACAATTACTTTGAGATAGACTTGACTAGGAAATTACTATGAATTTTTTCTATTTGTAACAGCAGCATGTGTTAAATGTTCAAAGATTATGTTCCTTCTGCTGTTTTCTACCGTGCAAAGTAGAAAAACGATGTTTAAATTATACTGAATATTGTGGACTTATACTCCAAAAGCAATTTGCATTTCAGATTGAAATGTACAAGGATACCACCACAGATAGTGCTGTCTTGCTCTTTATTTTCTTTCTTAAACCTGAAAAACACTCTAAACACTTTTAGAAGGACTGAGTAAAATCTTTTCTCTCTGCCAAAAAAATTACAACCCAAATACCATTCATTATCAAAGGAGTATTATTATCTTAGTATTGTGTCATCATAGTTTTCTCATCTGGCTCTTTCACAGGGGGTGCTTTGTAATAAAGTTATCATCAAATGCTTGTATCTGACGCTCACATCTATATCTCTAGGCTGGTTTACTCTTTTTTTCTCCGGCTGTTTCTTGTACACTAGTTTCTCAAGCCCTGGCCAAGTCTTAACTCACTATCTTTTTCTTCTCAAACTTCTTATTTTGTGATTTCATATTCCCTCGTGTCAATATCTTCCAAAGAAGGACTTTAGATTCCGTTGTGATTTTTTCACATATTTTTTCATTGTGCTGTCCTAGCAATTTTTTATCCAAGATGTATCTGTATCTCAAATCTATTTTTTCCTTTTAATTTATTGTTGCTACTACCCTTGTTCAGCCTTCAGTATCTCTAGACTGGACTGGTATGGTAGTCTATAGACTGGTCTCCCATCTCCCTTCTCCTATTTCTTCCACTACCAGAGCAGCATTCCTGAAGCTTAAAATGTTATTTTTACTGTCTGTTTACTATAGAAATAAGGCCAAATCTCTTGTCCTATTATTTCAAGATTCAACTTTCATGACTCTTCTTCACCAATTCTGCTCTTTCAACTAGTACTTGTTAAACTTTCCTGGTGATAAAAATCACTTGACATTCTTTTTAAAAATTAAGAATCCTAGGCCTTATCTCAGACCCACTGAATTAGAATTTCCAAGTGAGGGGACTGGGAAGCTGTGCTTTTAATGAATTCCAGAGGAATTCATACCAAGGAAATGTAGGAAACACTACTTTAGCAGATCTGAATGATTTGCTGCTCTATATGTATGCCTTATCATTTCCATTTTTTGTGCCTTTTGTTCATGTTCTTTTTCCCACCTGAAAGGTCCCATACCACCTCTGGATATCAAAGTCATATTTGTTTTCAACACCTGAAATGCCATCTTTTCTAAATGTCTTTTCCAGCTTTTAAAAATCTTCTTTTTTTACCCAACCTTTGCCTTTTTTGTGATACTTTACATTTTCCTTTTAAACGCATCTTTTTTGCTTTATTACAGAAGAAGCATATGACTGTGTTTGCATTATACACTAGTCCAACATTATACCCTTTACTTTATAACTTATTAATTGTGTAGAGTTCTAGGCTGTGAGCTTGTTGCAGATAGAGTCTGCGTCATCTTTGAGTGGCAGTGTGCTAGAGTAGAAATAACATGGATTTGGGATCATACAAATTCATATTAAAACTTTAATTTCCCCTGACACCCTGTAAGCCTTGATAACTTAGCCTTTCTGATCCTCAATTTTCCTTTCTGAACATGAAAATAATATGTCCCACTTACTGTTATAAGAATATAGTTTTAATTTTGATTTATTGTACAATATTGAAAAATGTCTTTGAAAGTCAAATGCCTTAAAATAGAACAATATACTATACATTATAACTGGTATTTTAATCTCAGATAACTAAAGAATATAAGATTTCTCTAATATGATCATAACTATTATGTAGAATCTTATGCCCTTATGCCCAATCTAGAGGGCTGGTAAGAAATTTCATTATCAGCTCAGCCTTTTTGGGTAGGAAGCCATAATCTTGACACAATTGGCCTAGTGACCTTCATGAGCACTCCCATAGAGTCCAGTGGCTTGTGCAGCCCAGCCTCATTATTACCCACCAACAACCCATTCTTCACATACGATTGCATCTTGGCACACCGCAGAATTAAAAAAGTTAAAATCTACAGAATTTAACTTTTTTGTCTGCTTTATGTAATGGACAAGTAGGTAAGTTTAGTTGGAGAAAATAGAGTAACAAGAACAATACTGTTGGAATTTACTGGCTTAGAGAAAGGGAAATTGTTTTTGATTATATGAGATAAATTCTGGAGAGAATCCAAGTAGAAGTGTATTTTTGTTTATTTTGCTTATATACAGTTGTTTACACTACCATCACTGTTAAATACCTTAGTAAGAAGAAGGAAGACTAGCCTGAATGTTGGAAAACGGTGGCTAATAGAATATATTTCTTCAAAATTTAGCTTTACTATTTTTAAGTGTATGAAATGACTAGAGCCAAAGCCAAATAACTGTCTGTTCTAATGGCTAAGAATAATTTGCAGTTTCAGTGGTTGCATGAAATTAAATATTTCTAAAAGGCTTAAAAATAATTGTTTCATTCTTCATTTGGTTATCAAGTTTCTTTTTTCAGTGACTGCACAGTATTAATCTTTATTCCAGAACTTTTCTGCCCGATCACGAGTTAATAATTGGTGAAGTCTGAATTGAGGCTTTACTTTATGTGAAAGGAGAAATAAAATAGAGTCCTCTCTGGTTTATGGATTATCAGTGTGGGATTACAGGCACCCCTTCACCCCACTCACTTATTCATGACAAGGTGCCTCTTCCACATGGGTTAGCTTTCCTTCATTATTTATTTCAGTATCTTTCTAATGCCTGATAAAATCTCTTAGAATCATAGAATTTTATAGCTCAAAGGGATTTTGTCCAACTTCCTTTCTTTATAGATGAGGAAACTGAGCCTCTGGTTAAGTGACTTGCCAGACTGACTTCATTTCCTTTTTGATAGGATTGCATGATAGGGGGATGCCATAATAATCATATCTTGAGTTCAGAAAAGCACATTGTCAGACTCTCTCTTTATATTCTTTTGGACAACATGAAGAAATGTGATCTGGGAGATAGTACAGTCAGATAGATTTATAGGTAATTGAATACTTCTGCCCAAAGGGTGCTTTGTTGTCAACCCATGCCTATTTGAACTAGTAAGTTGAAATGTAATAGGAGTACATGTAAATTCTGTACTTGAGTTCAATAAAATCAGCTGAATAGGTATGACATAATAGCCTGTAAGTCCTAGTTGAATTACTAAGAGTAAGATCTCTGGAGTAAGGAATTTAACATTCTCTGCATTGTTTAGATCATATTTGCAACATTTTGTCCAGTTCTGAACGTATTTAAGGAAGATCTTGACAAACTAGATGCATCCAGAGAAAGGGAAGGTAGTGGGGAGAACAGGGATGATGCCAAAAACCACCTCACATAGGGAATACAATGAGGAACTGGATATAATAATAATTTAGAGAAATAAAACTAAGTGAAAATATGATCCTAGACTTCAAATATTTGAAATATTTTTATCTGGAATATTGCTCCCCTCATATTGCTTTCTTAAACAATGCTTTTATTCGAATGTCTGTATTGGTTTAAAATTTATTCATGAATCTTTACATATAACTTAAATATAAATGTCAGGAAATATTTTTCAAGTTAAAGCTTACAATCAAGATAACTAGTTTTTATGAGATAAGTTATACAACAGGCCCATTTTAAAAGTATCTCAAATAGCTAGATTTTTGTTCAGTGATCAAATTGTGCCACATTCAAAGTGAAACACAGAGCATTTCTTTCCCTACAAGACATAGTAACATTTTTACTTCAAATCCAGAGTTATAAAAGGGCTTTTTCCTCACCCAGAAAAAGTTATCTTGGTAGACAGTTTCGCCACTTTTGAGACTAAAGTAAGGATGTTTTGTCCTATTCTAGTTTATTTTATGAAATTAAATTTTCCCAAAAAACTTGGAAGGTGGCCATGGCATGGAGAATGGCTGCTAGGCTACTTACAAAGAGGAGGTCAGAAATGTTAAACAGTGTGATGTGTAAAATGTTTCTGCCTCATCAAATTGTATTCAACTTTAATTTGCTTATCTTTCTGGTTGTGTAGACTTAGCTAATTTTACAAAGGTATTAACATTTTATTAATTTCATATTGCTGTTTTAACAAATTGCCGTAAATTTAGTGGCTTTAAGCAAAACAAATTTAGTATCATATATTTCTGTAGGTCAGAAGTCTGCAATAGGTTTCACTGGGCTAAATACCAACACATTTGCAGGGCCTTCTTTCTGGAGTCTCTGGGGAGAATCTATTCCCTTGCCTTTTTCAACCTCTAGAGACTGCCTGTATTCTTTGGCATGCCCCTTCTTCTATCTTCAAAGCCAGTAATAACTGGTAAAGTCTTTCCCATGCCGCATTACTCTAAATTTAACTCTATTGCCTCCCTCTTTCACTTGTAAGGACTCTTGTAATTACATTTGGACCCATCTTGATAATCCGGGATAATGTCCCCACCTCAAAACCTTTCATTTATATGCAAAGTCTCTTTTGCCATTCAAGGTGATATGTTCATAGGTTCTGAGGGATTAGGACATGGACATCTTAGGGGGCCATTATTCTGTCTAATGAATGTCTAAACTACTCTATATAGTATGCCTAATAACAGGCCTTATCTGTAGTTATAGAAGTAGAAGGTAGAGTTGGTTGGATGGTTGGAAAATATACATGAATTTTTTTTTCTCTCCAATCAGAGAATTTCCTAATAATAGAAGCCATTTAAACAGAAATGTGTTTGTGCGCGCACGCGCGTGTGTGTGTACTAATAAGTTCATTTGTGGTGTTGAGACATGGTTGACCAGTCAGCAGTGATGTCAAGGAGATTCCCGCATTGCCTGGGAGAAAAGATTGTGGCCCCTACAATCCCTTTTTTAACTAGTAAGTTTTTCTGGTTCTGTGCTGAAGGTCTCATAGTGTATTAGTCAGGGTTCTACAGAGAAACAGAAGCAGCCAATAGGATGTGAGAGAGAGAGACCGAGAATAAACTAGATCCTTTTATCTATTAATTTATCACTTTATCTCTTTATTTATAGGAATTGGCTCTTGCAATTGTGGGAGCTGGCAATTCCAAAATATGCAGAGTAGGCCAGCAGTCTGGAGCCTCAGGGAATAGTTGATAAGTCCAAAATACACAGGCTGGAAACTCAGGCAGGGTTTCTTTGTGACAGTCTTGAGGCAAAATTGTTTCTTCCTTGGGAAACCTCAGTTTTTGCTCTTAAGGCCTTCAACTGTTTAGATGGTGCCCACCCACATTGTGGAGTGTAATCTGCCTTCTCAAAGCCTACTAATCTAAACGCTAATCTTTTTTTTTTTTTTTTTTTTTTTTGAGACGGGGTCTTGCTCTGTCGCCCAGGCTGGAGTGCAGTGGCCGCATCTCAGCTCACTGCAAGCTCCGCCTCCCGGGTTCACGCCATTCTCCTGCCTCAGCCTCCCGTGTAGCTGGGACCACAGGCGCCCGCCACCACGCCCGGCTAATTTTTTTTTTGTATTTTTAGTAGAGACCGGGTTTCACCTTGTTAGCCAGGATGGTCTCGATCTCCTGACCTCGTGATCCGCCCGTCTCAGCCTCCCAAAGTGCTGGGATTACAGGCGTGAGCCACCGCGCCCGGCCTAAACACTAATCTTATCTAAAAGATGTTTTCATAGCAACATCTAGACTGGTGTTTCACTAAACGGTTGGGCACCATTGCCTAGCCAAGTTGACTCATTAAATTATCCACACAGAGTTAGAGACTGAGCCCCAAACCTTCCAGCTTCTTGGCCAGTGTTGCTCCTGTGTACCTCTCCTCCCTCCCTCCCTCCCTCTTTTTCCTCCCTCCCTCCCTCTTTTTCCTCCCTCCCTCCTTCCTTCCCTCCCTCCCTCCCTCCCTCACTTCTTTCCTCCTTCCTTCCTTCTTTCCTCTTTTTCTCCATCGCTCCCTTCCTTCCTTTCTTTCTTCTCTTTCTCTCCCTGTCTCCCCCATCACTTCCCCCACCCCTTCTCTCTTCCTCTGCTCCCTTCTACCTGTATTCTATGTAGTTCCTACTGTTTTGCTGCCTCTTTGTTCTTGGATATGAAGTTCTAGACAACGTAATTTTTCTGTGTCCCTCTGATTTTCATTTGTACATTTGTTTGCAGATAGTTTTGAAATTTCTGTGAAGCCCCTAATACTGAATTCACTAAATATATTTAGTATTTCATTCATCATCTAAACCTTTTAATTAGTCAACTTATTTTAAGCAATTTTTAAAACATTTAAAAATATATGTGGTGTTTGTTCTTCCTTCAAAGTCACTGTTACCTAATGGTATAAATAAGAACCTTAAAGTAGGTCATTCAGAAAGAATAAGCATTAAAGGGAAATGTCTGAATTCATTTTCACCCTCTTAATGATTGTCTCCTAATTTCTTCAGTTCATCTCCAATTTGCTTTCTCTCCCTGCAGGATTCAGAGTCTACTGTAGTGGGAAGAGAGGCCTAAAAATTTGCCTTTTCATATATTTCTATACTAATTTAGTTTTAAAAGTTAATTAAAATTTGAAATGGTAATGATTATTAAAATTAAACACAGTTTCCTCCTATTGTCAAGTCTTATTTTAAATTCATATAAAACAAGTTTTTTCTTTTTCCTTCCAGCTGTTTAAAGTAAGTTTTGGAAGACAAACAAGAACCTTTTTAAAAAAAATTAATTAATTTTTAAATTAGCTAAATGAAGCTAATTAACATATGAATTACCTCACATACTTATCATTTCTTACAGGGAGAAAACTTAAAATCGCTCTTAGTGATTTTCAAGAGTAAAAGAACTCATTTTAAAAATATATTAACAATGAAATTAACAATTGTAAACTAACATTCACAAAGAAGTGAAATAATATAGCTCATTAATGGACCAAGAGTTTACTTAGAGATCTAAATTCTAATCTTGCTTTTGCTATTTATTAGTGTAAGTCATTTTCCGATCAGTGGACTAAAAAGCTAGAACAGAGGATCTGAGGCCAATTCTGACTGTGGTGTTTATGATTGTGACTTTATAAGGGAACCAGGTGGGGAGAATTAATAAAGGACTATTTCTGAGGGTAGATGAAAATAATCTGATGGCCAGAGATACAGGAGAAAGGAATTTTAAGGAAGGAAAGCATGAATGAAAGATGTTCAGGCTTTTATTCTTGTTTAAGTTATTTGATGTTCACTGTACACTTTTGCAGATAATCTCATTTAATTCTCTGATGTGAAATAGGCAAGGCTGTTACAATTATTATTTCCATTTTGTAGGCAATGTTTCTGAGGTCTCTTGAGATCACTATGTTTCAACAAATGGTAGATGTTTTAGACTAAACCCCATGTAATTATGGAATATTACATTTTGAAACTCATTTGGTCCAACCATCATCTTTCTTCTTGTCCTGTGTTCTTTCTACTACACCACCTTCTGTTTTGTGAATATTTCCCCCATTTTTCATACTTGGAGAAACATTATCCAGTAATTAGATGACATTTTGCTTTTCCATCTCTCCTCAGTTTAGGTAAGTTTATGAAATTAGATATATAGATTAATTGCATAATTCAGATTCTATGGCTTTTTAAAACTACGAATAATAGCATATTTAGATTAACTGTTGGAGAAAGTTTTGTATTATGAAATTGCACTATATGCATGTTTTAATTGATTAAATCTATAGAGAGCTCCATATTAATACAGAAATTAAAATCTATTTAAGAGCCTGTTTTTCAAATTAAAAGTGGTGAAGGGAGCTTGAGGGAAAGAGGTGTTTTCATCTCTCTGTGTCTGTTTAGATGTCATTTAAACATTTTAGTTAACATACTTTGTAATACATTTTCCATATAAAATTTTCTTCAAAATTTTTCAAAGCAGAAATTATTCTTTCTGTCAACTCTAATCTCTTAACTATTCACTTTTATATGATTAGTTGGGAGTTGGGGTGGTGAGCATCTTCCCACCTCAAGATACAGGGTGTAAGTTTGAGGTGTCCCACCCCACAGTCGGGAAATCTGTAGAACAGGAGATTGCAGCTCTGAAACCCAGCCAGTGTTCTGGGCCCATAGGGACCTAGAGGAAAATAAAATGGATACATTTAGATTTTTGATCTACAGGTACTATTGTCAGACAGACCTGGATTTAAACCCTAGATCCTCTACCACTGACTAGTTTTGTGACCTTTAGTAAATTACTTAATCTCTTTAACCATCTGTAAAATGGGGCTAATAATTTCCACCTCATATACTTTAATTTGGGGAGAGAAGAGAGGAGTAGCAATACTATTTGAAGCACAGTGCCTAGCACAAAGAATATACTTAATTCTTGGCTGGGCACGGTGGCTCCCAGCACTTGGGAGGCCAAGGCGGGCAGATCACGAGGTCCTGGCCAACATGGTAAAACCCCCTCTCTATTAAAAATACAAATATTAGCTGGGCATGGTGGTGCACACTTGTAATCCCAGCCACTTGGGAGGCTGAGGCAGGAGGATCGTTTGAACCCCGGAAGGGATGTTGCAGTGAGCTGAGATCGCACCACTGCGCTCCAGCCTGGTGACAGAGCAAGACTCCATCTCAAAATATATATATATATACACACACACACACACACACACACACACACACATATACATATACACACACATATATACACACACATATATACACAAATGTATATTTAATACTTAATAGCAGCAGTAGTTTTTGTTTTATCATGCTACTTAAACCTTTTTATGTCTTGTTTCCCTTCTAAAATGTACATTTGTTGAAAACATGAACTTTGAAATTAAAGCATTTAATAAATATTTGGTCATTGATAAATATTCTCATGCTCAAGAGGCTCTTCTACATCTTTTTTTGCTGTTGGTAAGTAGTTCCTTGGGGATGCACTCATCTTTTGCTTGAGTAACATTTTAAAAAGTGATTCTGTGTAGTATAGGTGGCATATTTGAAGAATAATAGAGTGCATTTATTTCAAAGTACTCTTGTGATCTAGCTTCTAAGTTATAGGGGTCATAAAAATGAACTAGTTTCATTGCATACAAATTATGATGAGAATTTAGTGCTTCAAGTTGGTAATTCAGCAGACTTCTTTTTAATGATATTTTTTAAAGAAAAGGTGTTTTTAAAATACTATTTTCAGTCAATAGAAGAGTAAGATTCTTACTTATAAAACTTTAGTTTGTATTGAACCTTTCAGGGATACGTCTTTTGCTAACCATATTATATCATTGCTAGGTTTTATGTAAATTTGTTAACTCGTCATTTAGGAATACTGTTTATTTCCCCCCTCATGATTATATTGTACATTCTTTCCAGAGCATGAAGGGCAAAAGCAAAAGTAGTCATGACTTGCTTAAGGATGATCCACATCTCAGTTCTGTTCCAGTTGTAGAAAGGTTAGTCCATTGTTGGTGTGATCCTAAGTTCTTAATTTTCTGGGTCAGATAATTTTCTTGCTTCCTCTGTGAGTAAACAGTCAGTACTCATAAATCAAAAATTTCAAAACCAACCAAAAAAATAAAGCATTTTGATAACAGAGATAGAGAACTTCAAGCTTGATAGAGAGAAACACTCTAGTCACTTTTGCACTTGCTCTCTACCTCTGTTGAGTAAGTTACATTTAAAATTGTTTTACCATTACGTGTTAGGACTGGAAACTGTTTGCTTTAACAGTTTAATGTTTAATTCAAGGTTGTTTTGCTGTTTTTCCTTGAAGCATTTTTGCCTTAATTGTATCATGAATGAACAAATTCAAGTTGAAGGTTTTTGTGAAGAAATTACCAGTGTGGGGGCCAGTCCGCTGACTGTAAATTCTCACATACTTTGAGGAGTTAACAGACAGTTGTCTTGCTACCTTTGTTCTTCTCTTTGAGAAGGGAAGATGTCTTGGTGTTAGATGTAATTGCACAAGATAAACTGGGCCATTATCTCAAGGGGCACTACAATGCTGTTGTACTCAGTTTAGCTCATTTTTGAAACTCCTGTTTTAGGACAATCTTTTCTTAATATCCTTTTATTTGAAGGATTTGGGGTTTTTTAGTGAGAATACTTCAAGCCAATAGAAGAAATTTTTCTTTGCAGACCATTGTTCATAAAAATAGCACTGTTGGTTGTTATTTGCTTTTTTTCTTTCAAATTCTAGTGAACGCATATATTTGCTAATGAATCATACTTGTTCCACTTATAAAGAGTGTTTCCATCTGTTCTATAATGCCCTTCTTAAATTCCTATGTTGAAATACATTTTTGGAATGTTATTCCCAGCAAACTATTCTAGATTTTTGGTTTACAAAATAATTGTATTAGTTTTACCTTGAAACTAAAATTTGTTTTGCTTATTTTTTTATAGTGAAAAAGGTGATGCAGCGGGAGATTTAGATGATGTAAGTATTTATTTTGGTATAAATATAGTTTGAACAATTCATAGAAAGTACAAAATTTTTACAAAGACTTAATTTTGTTCTTAAAAAGTAATGTGCATTACTTTTTATAGTATAGTATAATGTATAACTTTTATAGTTATATATGTCAAATTTTGGAAAAATATGAAAAATAGAAATTATCCATTTAGGTATTAGAATATTTCCTTACTCTAGGGGTGTGTGTGAGTGTGTGTATATATCTCTCTACAACATTAGAATCTTATATATGAATTTCTAGTCTGTTTTTTTCTCCCCTTCACATAACATTACATTAATACTCAAACTTGAGATGTTATAATTTTATTGTGTTAAAAGTTTAAGTGTTGGTGTGTGGGCATCCTACATGATACATGGGAAATGCTTTGATCAGTCATTTATAGTAGTGTCCCCTTTTTATATACACATTTCAAAAGATTCTCATTCAAGACTGTAGTGATCTTTGTTAGTTGTGTTGGGTAATAAAGCTAACAAAACAGAAGGAAGATTTTCCTTTAATACATAAGAGTCAAGTTTTGCAAATTATACATATGCCACTTTGTATATAAAAACCCATTAATCTGTGCATTATATAATTTACTAGGAAGTACATAACTTTCCATGCATGAACACAGATTTATCTATTATCACAGTCAAAAGAGAAGGCTCTCTCTGGCTATCAGTAGGAGATAGAGAGAGGATGAATATCTGACCTTGTCAAGAAAACCTTCCTGGAAGAGATGATGGTGTTTATGTCTTACATGAGAGTTAGGAGTTAGATAAGTCAGAAAAGAAAGTGGTGAAGGGTAGGGTCCCTCTAGCTCAGAGAACAGCATATACTAAAGCATGGAAATAAGGAGAGATTATACCTTATTTAGGAAATACAAACGGAGATTTAAAGTTTCAAGGAGTCTGTCTGGTGAAGAGCAAGGAAGAAGATTATTGAAGGTAAGGGGAATTGCATATACAAAATAGTCCGAAGCAGGAGAGTTTGGTGTGTTCTAAGAGCTGCAAGCAGGCCAACGTGAACAGGATGTGGTGACAGGCCAGAGCTTCATTACAGAGCTTCATAGGCCGTGGTGAGGAGTTTGAATTTTTTCTCAAAAGGAAGTGAGGAACAGTTGAAGGGTGTTTGTTAAAAAGAAGGATGCTGTGATCAATTTTGCATTTCAGGAAGATCACCGTTGGTGATATTATAGAGGACAAATTAGAGGAAACAGACTGATGTCAAGGACAGCCACTGGGAAGCTATTGCAGGAGGAGAGCTTGATATAAGACCACAGCTGTGAGATGGGAAAGAGGTAGATTTGAAAGAGGTCTAGGAGGTGACTGATTCCATACTATGAGGTGAGGGAGGAGTAGTCCAAGACAACCACAAGGTCTCTGGTTTGGGCAACTTGTTAGATGGGTACAAAAGAAAGCATAGGGTTGAGATGGAGAGAAGGATGAAAAGTAATGAGCTTAATTTTATACATTTCAAGATTGAAGTAATTTGGAGACATCTGTGTAACATAATATGGGTCTAGAAGATAGGATCAATGTATAGGATAGAATGTAAAAGTATAAATTTGCTCTTAATATCATGGGTGGGTGACTAAAACTGTAGATCCTTTCCCAGGAAAATGTCCTACATTCACAACCAAAATTATATGAATTTGCCGGGAATTTTTTTCAGATCTCCTGAGGCCTGAGCATGGAAGGCCTAGGTTGGTGGTTGTCAACTTTTAGTGCTTAAACATCTTGTTGAAAACATTCATAATTTCTGCCCCCAGAGATTTTGGTTCAATAAGTCTGCAATGAGGACTAGAATTTCAGGTGTTAATAAACAACTATGTAATACCATCTAAAGACCAGACTTTGAGGACCACTGCTTTAGGGGTCCACAAGTCTCAAATTAAGAATCCTGCTTTCACTACGACCCACCAGATCAAAGAAAGAATCACGAAATAAAAATGATCCACTTGGGGTTATTTCTTCCTGCTTCTCTCCCCTCTTTCTTCCCTTCATTCCTCCCTGTGTTAATGCTGGGTACCATTCTAGGAGTTGAAGATACAACAGTAAGCAAAACAGGCCAGAATTTTAGCCCTCATGGAGTGTATGCTATAGTTGGATGAGAGACAATACACATACAAATAATTAAAATGTATGGTGTATCAGATAGGTGATAAGTACTTTGGAAAATAAGCCAGGGAAGGGGAAAGAGTACTGGAGGTAAGTGTGTGGTTCTGCCATTTTAATAGGGTAATCTCATCACCAAGACGGTAATATTTGAGCAAAGATCCGAAGGAGATGAAAGAGCAAGCAATGAAGAGATATCTGGAATAGAGTGTTTGTTTCAGGCTAGAGAGAACAGCAACTCCAAAGCTGGCTAGTGTTGCTGGGCTGGAGTTGTAGGAGATTATGTCAGGGAGGTTTAGACTGCATAGGACCTTGAGTGAGTTGGGGACCCACTAGAGGGTTTTCAGAAGAGAAGTGATGCTATGACTTGGATTATAGAAATCTCAGCTTCTGCACTACACCTCTTCTACCTGAGTTGATCCGTGTTGAGGTCAGTATGCTGCCCAACTGCCTTCAGAAGCCACATTTCCCACTGAGATAAGAATAGGAATATAGACAGATACAATAGCCCGGGTGATATGGGGGTGAAGTCTGCTGCACAAAGGAGCTGGGCATGAATTGAGCAAACAACCTTTCCTGGGGTATCCCATAATTACATAGTTGGCTTAGAGCAGAACCCAGGGCTATTCCCACCTGTAGCAGATTCTTCAAAGGCTTATAATTCAACACAAAAGAAAACAAAATAAAGAAAAACCTAGTTTAGAATGCAATAAGGAGATTCAGTGGATGCAGTAGATCTCTAGAAATGAAAGGGGAAATTGAGTGCCTGGCAAATACTCATTTTCCATTTCTACAGGATGGAGAAGATGAAAGTGCAGAGTATGATGAATATGTTGATGGTGATGAAAAGAACCTGATGAGAGAAAGAATTGCCAAAAAGTTAAAAAAGGACACAAGCGCGAATGTTAAATCAGCTGGAGAAGGAGAAGTGGAGAAGAAATCAGTCAGCCGCAGGTGAGTCAGTTACTGTGCTAGGTATCAGACTTTTTGTCTTTTTATATTTCACTTTAATTCAGATTGAATCCTCTCTTCAGCTAATTTTTAAAATACTATTTTCATATTGTTTGATAAACATAACAGTTGTACAAATTGGCCCAGTAGCGGGCCTAAAATAAAATACACCAAGCTTAAAGTAAACATAGTAATGATCCTGTGCGTTCAATTCCATTTTATTTCTCTCTGATCCTTTTTTAGAAAGGCTCTATAAGTTCATATATATAGGCTAATAATGTATTAGCTAGATGTGAAAGAATGCATTTGTTAAATACCAGTGAGAGCAGTAGAGTAATTGTATAGAAAGAAAAGAGACATCCTCAAATAATTTAGGTGAGCAAAATTTGTCAAAATTGATGAAGAAAATGTGTGGGCCTGAAAACGTTCTTAAATATCTTTTCAAGTCTGATTTACCAAATACCATATACCTATCCTAAGCTCAGTAGTATCATAAAATAAATTTCAGCAAATGATGAAAAGTTTACTGTCTGGTGATAAAAGTTTGTTGGATTTATAACTCAACATTTTATTCTCCTGAAATTCAACTTAATTGAAAAAATTATCTCCTTTGTGATTCTATTTCAACTTCATAGTATACATTTTAAATAACATTGCTTTAATTATTTAAAGCAATATTTAAAATAATTATTGTTTTCTTCAAATACTATTTAGGGATAAGATGAATGTAACTACATTTAAATAACATTCTTTTTCTCAATCATGTTTCTCAACCACATGTAGAAAAACTGAAAAAGGATTTCCATGCTATATTCCATGCATAGCTCCCTCAATTTTTTTCTTTATGTAATCAAATAAAAATGATTCCCAGAAATTTCCACTAAAAGCGTAGCTTTGAACATTTAGAAATGGCACTTAGGAGTCATCTTAAGTGTCTTTTTTCCAGCAATATTCACCCGACACTCAAGTAATCACTGTTGAATAATTTTATATACTAAATTATATTATATATACTATATATAGTAGCTAATATAGACTAAAGATTTTAGTGATCATATGCATGCTTCTAGATTCATAGAGTTGAAAAACCTCTCATTAGCACTGTGACTTTTAGTTAAATCATGAATATAATTATGGATACATAATGTTTTATTCCACTCATTCAAGGCATGTGTTTTCTTATTTTAAAAAATTATGAATTTTTTTAAAGGTTAGGTTTATAATGTAACAAAAATATATTTAAAAATTTTAATAGATGAACCAACCAAATATTTATGTTATATTTAAGTGTTCCTTAAACTCCCAACTCTGTCTTATAGGCTTTAATAAATTTCAAGTATTTATATACCCTATAATATAAATTATAATTTAGCAATGCTAAATTTTGTATAAGAACTGAAGTTTATTTTTAATGCACCTTTCATAAGTGTCTTTAAAAAATTGTTTAACTAATGTTAAGAAAAGTCAAAGTTCGCATTTTCCAAAATTATGTTCACTCTTACAATTAAGGGTTATTCTTAAAAGATTTCCTTGGCTGTAGTTTGGGCCTGATGACCAAACATGGCATTGATAGCTAGATTTAGGAATCTGATCTATCATGAGAATACTGGAGAGCCATTGAAGTTTTTACAGGCAAATGATACACTGAGATTGTATTTAGTATGGAGAATGGATTGATAGAGGAGTGTTTTGGGCCATTATACAAAATACCATAGACTGGATGACTTAAACAACAGACATTTAAAGCTTAGTTTTTATGCTGATTTCTTACATAGGAACGTATATATCCACTTACTCATGTAAGCAGTTTTTCTCTTTTTATAAATCAGTATAATTTGCAAAATTAAAATCGCATAATTTGTACTATTCACTGTAGAGGAAAAAGCTATATTCAAGTGCATTGCAAGTCTACTAAGAAAAGTAAATTAAATAAATTAAAAAACTAAATTAAATACTTTTCTACTAAGAAAAGTAAATTAAATAAGAAATAAGTCTCCAAAGGTGGCTTGAATATTTTAGGTAAACATGAGTATTGTGGACATTATTGGATTCTTTTAGGTAAAATAATTGGCAAAGTGTGCCTTTGTAAATGGTGCAAACAGCACACATTTATTTATAACTGTTTTGTTCCCCCACATTTTCATTATTCACATTCTCTACTCTCCCTCCTTCATCCTATCTCTCCTACCTACAAAGAGAAACAAAAGAAAAATAAGGTCAGGATAGTAGAGAAAGTACAGAATTTCAAAGGGAAGAAACAGTTTTTTCCTCTAGTGTAGAAATTTCCAGGCCGGGCGCAGTGGCCTGTAATCCCAGCACTTTGGGAGGCCGAGGCGGGTGGATCACCTGAGGTCAGGAGTTCGAGACCAGCCTGACCAACATGGAGAAACCTCGTCTCTACTAAAAATACAAAAAATTAGCTGGGCGTGGTGGCGCATGCCTATAATCCCAGCTACTGGGGAGGCTGAGGCAGGAGAATTGCTTGAGCCTGGGAGGCGGAGGTTGTGGTGAGCCGAGATCGTGCCATTGCACTCCAGCCTGGGCAACAAGAGTGAAACTCCGCCTCAAAAAAAAAAAAAAAAAAAGAAATTTCCATGATTGTGTCATGACCATGTATTTTTTCAGTTCGTGAAGTTGCCAAAATCAGACCCTGGCATGGTGGCTCATGCCTGTAATCCCAGCTGCTCAGCAGGCTGAGGTGGGAGAATTGCTTGAGCCTAGGAGCTCTAGGCTGCAGTGAGCTATGATCGTGCATGGGTGACACAGCAAGACCCTGTCTCTAAAAAAATAAAAATAAATTTAAAAAAATTTCCAGATCATTAGTACTTTTGGTTATTTATACCAGCAAGTCTCTGGAGTTAACTTTATGGTTAAAAAATAAAACAACAAAACATAGGAAAGCTCCAAATGTACTGAAAAATTACAATGTGGTAAAAAGGATAATTATATTTAAAGGAAAGTCACTGCTCAGTTTGAGTTGTAATGGGTATAGCTGCCAGCCAGATAGGATGTCAGTGTGAAATCATTATCTATTAAAAAATGAGTACTCTTGATACATAACTTCTTGTCTGGTTGTGCTTGAAGTACTCTATTATCCTTTGGTCATTTTTCCATTTAAGCAGTAGGATCAAAGACTAGACTAGCCTACCAGCCCTTTAAGCAAGGAGCCATTCAAAGTATAATTTTACTGAAAATGTATGGTATTGCTTCTTTTGGTAAGGAAACATCCGGAATCTGTTAAAACTGTTTATCACTTTGGATGTTAAACCTACACATGTATTTATTGAGTGCTTAATATTTAAACTAGAGAATGATATTTAACAGTATAGTTTTCAACAAGTTTACATACAGTAAGATCTCCTCCTAGTAATGTGTTCGCAACAGTGTCTCTAGTTGTTCATTTGAAAAAAGGGCTCAGGGGAAATACAAATCCAAAATGCTTCCTAGTTTCTCTCCTTAGAGAATAGGCACCCTTATATCTATTCTGACTTCCTGGGATTTCTAATCCCTTTCCTCTTCCCTTTTTAAAATGTACCAATCCCACTTTCTTTCCAGCCCACTTTCTCTATGCCTATATCTTGACTACTGGATACAGCTCAGCAGAATCACACAGCTATATACAAGCTGGTATTATTATGGATTTCTAGATTCCAGCCTCAGCTGTGTCTCCAGTGCTTCCTTTTTACTCACTCGCCACAATGTTTACTTCACACTTCAAACTCACTCACTCAGTCGATCACCTTGCTGCTGGTTTTTTTATGAAATGAGAGTGAATTTCTTCAACCCATATTCCTTTATCTTCCTCGCTTCAAGAGTAAAAACTAACTAAACCATTCCATTTTATTTCCTATCCCTACCTCCTTCCTATTTATTTCTAAATACACATCATTTAGCTTCTTGCCTACCACTCCACTGAAACTACTCCCACTAAGGCCATCTTATTGATAATCGACTGACTATTTTCCAATTTTTTTTTCTTGGTCTCCCTGCTATGGAGATTTTTGTCTCTTCTCTCTCGAGACTAATCTCTCTCAAGAACCTTACTATTTAAAGTGTGATCTGTGAAGCAGTAGCATTAGTATCACTTGGGAACTTGTTAGAAATACCGAGTCTCAGGTCCTGTCCTATACATTTTTAATTAGAATTTGCATTTTAACAAGATCCCCAGGTTATTTGTATGTGCATTAGTTTGAGAAGCAGTCCTGTAGAATATTACTTTTTATCCCTAGTGCTCATGGACAAGTTCAAGTTTGTATCATGTTAGTTCCAAGGTCAGCAACTTGGTACTATGTTCCCTGACTCCCTAGTGCAAACCTATGTGCACCCTTTCTACACTTCTGTAATAGTATAGTATTAAGTTATATATATATTTTTTTCTTCTTTGTGTATCCTTATACTGTAACTTTCTTGAAAGTAGTGATCATGTCCATTTACATTTGTATCTCCATGTTCAAACAGCATAGATACCCAAATATTTTTGTAAATACATGAGTAAAAAATGAATACATTCTTCTTTGACAAATCACTTTCTCCTCTGGGTCTTGTAGGTAGCTTGCTTGTATTTTCAGTTGGGATTTATTGATTTGCCTCTCCTTTGCCTAAACTAAGCTCTTTAGAGACTACATCTTATTTATCTTTATATCCTCAGAGGCGGCTAATATCGTAAGCATATAGTAACTGGTCATTAAAGTTTGTGGAATGAGTGGATAAATAAAAGATTGAATTCATTGTGTTCCATGATAGGACCGGTTTTCACTCCCAACTGCACATTAGGCTCATGGAAGAGGCTTTGAAAAATACTAATTCCTAGGCCCTTCACCCAGAGATTCAGAATTGTTTGGTCTGAGGTAAAGTCTGGGAAGATCCTTTTTTAACTTTTAAACTCTTAATTTAAGTATAATATACAAACAGTGTGTCTATTAACTATATTTCATGGTGCACATAAGTATACAGCTAGCTAAATTTTTACAAACTAAATATATCCATATACCCATCACCCAGATCAAGAAACAAAAAATTACCATTGCCCATAAATTCACCTCTTGCCCCATTCTAGTTACTTACCCCTCATCTCCTAATAGTAACCACGTTTCTAACTTTTAAAATAATCTTATTTTTCATTGACAAATAGTAATTGTATATATTTATAGGTTACTATGTGATGTTTTGCTGTATGTATTCATTGTAGAAAGATTCAATCAGGCTAACTAACGTATTTATCCACTTCAACAACTTACCTTTTTTGTGTGTAGTGAGAACATTAAAAATGTATTCTTTTAGCAATTTTGAAATACATTAACTATGGTAAGCATGCATTACAAAGCTTTTTCCTTTTTTTGTTTTTGAGACGGAGTCTTGCTGTGTCGCCCAGGCTGGAGCGTAGTGGCGCAACCTCAGCTCACTGCAACCTCTGCCTCGTGGGTTCAAGTGATTCTCCTGCCTCAGCCTCCTGAGTAGCTGGGACTACAGGCGCCCGCCACCACGCCCGGCTAATTTTTTGTATTTTTAGCAGGGACGGGGTTTCACCATGTTAGCCAGGATGGTCTCAATCTCCTGACCTCGTGATCCGCCCGCCTCTGCCTCCCAAAGTGCTGGGATTATAGGCGTGAGCTACCGTGCCAAGCCACAAAACTTATTCTAGTCTAAGCAAACTTTGAGAAATGTCTGTTTAGATCTTTTGCCTATTTTGTAGTTGGGTTATTTGTTTTACTGCTGTTGAGTTGTTTAAGTTCCTTATATATTTTGTGTATTAGCCCCTTACCAGATGTATGATTTGCAAATATTTTCTCCCAATCCATGGGTTGTCTCTTTATTCATTTCCTTTGCTGTGCAGAAGTTTTTTGGTTTGTCGCAATCCTACTTGTCTATTTTTACTTTTGTTGACTGTGTTTTGAGAGTCCTATCCAAGAAATCATTGCTGAGATCAGTGTCAGCGAGCTATTCCCCGCCCCACCCCCCCTTTTTTTCTAGTAGCTTTACAGTTTCAGGCCTTATTCTTAAGTCTTTTGTACATTTTGAGTTGAGTTTTGCATATAGTTTGAGATAAAGGTCCAATTTCATTCTTCTGCAGGTGAATATCCAGTTTTCCCAACTTTTATTGAAGAGACTTTTCTTTATGTATTGTGTGTTCTTGATGCCTTTGTTGAAAATCAATTGACTGTAAATACCTGAGTTTATTTCTATACTTTCTATTCTATGTCGTTGGTTGAGGTGTCTGTTTTTATGCAAATACCATGCTGTTTTGATTAAAATAGCTTTATAATACATTTTAAAATCAGAGAGCCTGATGCCTCCCACTTTGTTCTTTTTGGTCAAGATTGCTTGGGCTATTTGGGGTCTTTCCTGGTTCTGTACTAACTGTAGGATTTTTTTTTCTATTTCTGTGAAAAATGACATTGTAATTGTGATAGAAATTGCCTGGAATCTGTAGATCACTCTGGGTAGTATGGACATTTTAATATTAATTCTTCTAATCCATGAATCCAGAATGGGATATCTTTCCATTTATTTGTGTCTTCTTCAATTTATTTCAATGTTACATAGTTTTCAGAAGACAGATCTTTTAGCTTCTTGATTAAGTTTATTCCTCTAAGTATTTTTTTAATGCTATTTCTAACATCAAAAGCATACATTAATTTGGGGCACTATACTTTATCAAAACTCTCTAGATATTCTAATATGCATTCAGTGTTAAGAATTCTACTCCCAAACACATACCGCCATGATTATTTCTGAGGTATAGAATAATGTAAAAGTGGACGATATTTTGTAAGGTTACCTCAGGTCTTTCACAGGACTTTTGCAGTTCAACAGGGTTAAAGACATTTATCTCAGCTGCACTTGGTTTTAATCTTAAGAAAGATAAAAGGGTCAAGAAAGTGAGAATCAAGTAATTTTAGAGAAAGAAAATAAGATATTTGAGTGTTCCTAATGTTTTTTTAAAATGTGGCTGATAAGGAATAAAATCAGTATCTCTCAACCTTGTTGGTACATTTGAATCAACCCATTCCTGAACAAGCTGTTCATAAATTTTGGTATTCAGCCATAAGAAATTTTTAAAAACACTCCAGGTAAGTCTAATATACAGCCAAGGTTGATGAAAACTGTGAGGGTAGTTTGCAGCTTGTGTTTTGGAAAGTACTATTTTAAAGCTTATTGTAAGAAATCCTTTTTTGCCTGTAGGTGGAGCTCAGCTACTGCAAGTTGATCATGTAAACCAGATTGAGTTGTCTTCCCTGCTTGTTTTTAGTATCTGTATATTGATACATAATAAATGACTAAACAATAAAATCAGCTGTAATAAGTGGACCAGATAGTAAAAACTCAGTGGTTTGTTAGGACGATTACAGCATTATGGTAATGATATCTTTTATTATGCAATTTCTATCATCTATAATTTTATTGTATTTCTAAATTTTTATTGTGATTCTAAATTAATTACATCAAATTGAAATATAATGAAAGAAATCTTAACATATACCTTAAAATCACAATCATTAAAAATTTCCTGATAATCTTTTAGGGTTAACTAGAAGGGCATCAGTCTTAGTGTTTGAACAGGTTCTAACTTTATCAGCTGTGTTCTATTTATATGCTGTGTTTAGTTGACTGCAGCTCTTTTCCGTTTTTATGAGAAAATGATCTTGTTTGATAAAGTTAACTGAAATTTGTGTTTTGCTCAGGAGTTCTGTTAGGTTGACTGAATATGAGATATATTACTATAATGATAGCATCAGGAATTTAGATATGAATATTGAAGTCGAAATTAAAGATCTTATGAATTGATTAAACTCTAAATTATGGAGCATGGGATAATAGAGTCATGTTTTCATACCTTCTGAGGCCTAGATGAACATCTAAATGAGCTGTTAGTGTTTCAAATCTTCTTTTGTTGGGTTTGAAATATATGATTAGCATTTCTTATGGAAATTTGAATATTTTTTCCCCAGGATTTCTAGACTTCTCAGAAACATTAATAAGCTTCTTCTCATACTTAGATAATTTTTTACTCTTACTATATTTTGTGTCTGGCTTCTCTTACTTTATGATTAGACTTAGGAAGTACAGAGTTATCCTTAGTAAATAAACATTGTTTGCTTTAGGAAATTAAAAAAGATAGTTCAATATTTAAATTTCAAAAATTTAAAGGATAGCGCACATTTTTAAATGATAGTACAATTTTTAAAAAACAGGTTAGTAAACATTGAAACCCACAGATATTATAACAACCCAATTCAAACCATTGAAATTATCATCTCTAGGATGTGCCCCTCTTCATCTCACAGAACATTTATAAGCAAAGAGTGAAATTAACCAGCTAGAACATTTCTGCTTCCTTTCATTCTCTTTTGTCCCAATGTGTTGGACTGAAGCATACAGTAAAAGAGAGGAAGATAAATAGAACTCCAAGATCTAGACACTGGGTAGTTGGTCTCTGAATAAAGAAAATTTGCAGTTGTTTTTTTGCTTTGGTATGGAGTAGTAGTAATCCAAATGTTGTATTTTCAGGAAATCTTTCTGTTTAACAGCAAATATTAAGCTTTGGACCAGTCCCAGGTTTAATTAAATTTACATTCTAATTTTTACTAGAACTTGATTTTTATTTTTGTATATTTTTTGCTAACCAATCATTCTATTCTCAAATATATGTTATTCTTGTTCCCAGCCACTGTGTAAGAACTGATATGTGCCAGGAAGTGGTAGGCTCCAGGAACATGAAAATAAAGGAGACATGGTTTCTATCTGCAAATGTTCACAATATGGTGTAAGAATAAGAATTGTTGTCAATTAATTACAATTCAGCTCTGCTAGATGTGCATACAAAGTACTATGGATGTTAAGTAGGCAGTATATATTTCAGGAAAAGATCAAAATACCAGGTTTAAAAGGTTTGAACACAAAATTGCCATTTTTTGCAAATCAAAAACAGTCAAATATCAGCGATTTCATATGTATGACTCTGATGCTAATAAAGTAAGTCACTTTTTGGAGCCACTAGTTAAAAGAAATAGCACTTTAACATTACATTCAATTCTTTAAATAATGTTGCATAATCTCTCAATGTAGACTAGGTGGTTTGTTTTAATTGCCTTTACCAATTATGGTTAAAATTTTGGAGTAGCATTAATTGTAATAGAAACCATACTATATTTGGCATTTCTGGCAAGCTTCCATTTTTCTTCTGTTTGGACATTGATAGCAAGAATTTTTGGATATTCTGGACTAAATCGTTTCTTGGGCCACTTGAAATAAAAATACCACTTTTAAAGTGCCTATTCAGTTCATTGAGAACCAGTTAATCCATATCCAAGGAATCACCTTCAAAATAAAAAGAAAAAAATCCTTGAACTTCAGCTATATATGTCAGAAATATGGCAACCCTACTGTTTTTACAATTAGATTTTGTATGGCAGACAGGAAGCAGTGAAATGCACATGTGGGAGAAGCTTCTCCTGTCAAAATAGAAAAGAGGTATTTGCATCTCTTTAGAATGTATTGATTTATATTACCCTTGAGAGTTACAATCCATTGATCTCACTGCATCAGTTTATAGGGAATGGAATTGTGCATTTGAAACATAGATTTGAGATTATGTGCAGAAAAACATTCTTTAAGTTATTCAGCATTCATCTCTACCCCGGAACAAATATAGTCATGTTGAAAAATTGTGAAATATTTGCTACTTTCTGGCCTTCCTAGACCGTATACTGTGAATTCCCTGTAAATTAAATTGGCAAGTATAGTTTGGGAAGATAAGGAAGAGAAGGACCACGGAAGAAGTAAAGTTCTTTGTTTTACACAAAGTCGAAAGTACACAAAGTTATGCAAGAGCCTGAGGGAAAATTATATTTAGCGATTTTATTTTTGCTATCTCTAGCTCTTCTTTTACTCCCCTTTTTCTCTAACCCAAGCTTATCCAACCCATGGCCCATGGATCACATGCAGCCCAGGACGGCTTTGAATGCAGCCCAACACAAATTTGCAAACTTCCTTAAAACATTATGAGTTTTTGTTGAGGTTTTTTTTTGTTTTTTTTTTAAGGTCATCAGCTATTATTAGTGTTAGGGTATTTTATGTGTGCCCCAAGGCAACTCTTCTTCTTCCAATGTGGCCCAGGGAAGTCAAAAGATTGAACACCCCTGCAACTGTTCAGGGACTTTACTACGCTTTGGATACCACTTCAGTTTTGCACAGTCATTTAGTTCTTCCTTTGAACTAGGTACTGCACTAGGGCCCAAAATACTGAAATTAGTAAGCATCAGTCTCTTTTCAAGTTGCTTAGTTTCTAATAAGCAACTTGAAAACAATACCTAAGCTATACAAATAAATAAGGGCTTTGAAGGTTTCATAGGTGTTCTAGCTAGGAAATTGTTCTGTTATTCCACAAATATTTATTATTATTCTACCTTGGGGCCAGACACTTTGCTAAATCAACTTATTTCCCTAATATAACTTCCACAGCAAAGGTATAAGATATACTTTGTTTTATGATCCTTCTTTTACAAATGTAAAAGCTGTACTTTAAGAGGTTAAGTGACTTGTGTTATGTCCCATGGCTAGAAAGCAGCAAAACCAGTACTTGAACCTGCAATGATATGACACCTCTACAGAGCCTAGAGAGGGGTTGGCCAGAGCCAAGTCGTGTGTATCCAGCTAAAGAAAGACTGACACGAAATGTTTCTAGCAAAAATGTGACATTATTTCACATATATTATAATATAACTCTATGTAAGCGTAGGGGATAGATTAGAAGAAGACTGAAGCAGAGACGAATTGGTAGATTATTACACTCATCCAGGGAGAAGTAATAAGGGCCTAACTAAGGTGTAGTATCTGTGGGGATGGATTTGAGAGATATTAAGGAGATAGATTTATTAAGACTTGGTAACAGATTGGATGTAGGAGACCTGAAGGTATATTTCAAATATACCAAGGTTATATTCCAGATGACTCCTAGGTTTCTGGCTTGGAAGACTGGCTAAGAAGTAGTAGTGATAAGCATTGAGGTAGGAACACTGGATGTTTCTAGTGCTGTCCTCAGATATTTTCGCCCTGTTGGACCTTTCTAATATACCTCAGTTTTGCTGCACATAAACATATATCCTGAATTGTTTCTTATTCAATTGCTTTCTTTATTAGTCAGCAATATTAGGTTATGCACCCAAATCTCAGTGGCTTAAAACAGCTAATGTTTGTTTTCTTGCTCTGGCTACATCCCAGTGGGCAGCTGTGGATCTGCTCCACGTCATCTTCTAGGCCTGGGATGAGGGAACAGCTCCTCTCTGAAATGTGCTACTCTCATGGCAGAAGGAAAGGAGTGCTGAAGGAATCATATGCTGGCTCTTAAAGCGTCTGCTTAGAATTGGCATATGCTACTTTATTTCACTGGCCAAAGCAAGTGATATAGTTAAGCCTGATGTCAATAAGATGAAGTATAAACCTTTCATAGGGAGGAGCAATGAACTGTTGGAAAAGATAATGCAATCAACTGCAGTCTCTATGATTTAAACAGAAATTGCTGTCGACAACTGTGACTATGTAATAAATTTAATCATCATATTCCTGGCAGCCCGGAGGAAGAAAACAGCAAATATAATAAAAATTATATAATTACCATTACCTGAATTTTAAAAAGAACTATATATCAATTCCTAGTTAATTCAGACTTCTAGAAGTACAAAATTCTAAAGGAAATTTTATCTTATCAGTCTTTACACCCAAGGGTGGAGAAGAATACAATGGATATCTTTCATAATTTCACAGATGAAAAACACTTCATATACATACAACATTAAATTGTAACTTTCTTATCAGATATCTTAAGAATCCTTTGGTTATAAGGAATAGAAACCCACTCAAATTAGCTCAAGTAAAGGAATTTCTGTATGAAGGAATAGGGGAGTTGTACAGAATCCAGATAAAAGAATTGCATACAGTCTTTTCAAGAAAGCAAGTTGTCAGGAAGTTACATTTTCTCCTTCTTTTGCAGCTTTTCTGTTATACTTTTCCTTTATTCATTTGTTCCATTATCCCCTACATACCTGTTTTCTCCATAGAACTCTAGTCTGCTACTTCTTGCACTTCAGTTCTTCAGAAGTAAATTGACTGGATTTCTGTGTCCAAAATCTGAATGTTTGGGAGAGAGAATCTTATTGGCATGGCCCAGGTCAGGTGTCTGCTCAATTATGCCATTGATACAGGAAATAGAAAGCCATGAAGTATGCAAATGTGGCAAGGATGAGTAGCTCCTCCATCATCTATCCTTCCCTCTTACCAGAATGCCACTGTTTAACTGGAGTCATGGCTGCTTAGCTGAAACACATTCATCAGTCTCCTTTGTTGCTAAGTATGTTCGTATGACCAAATTTTGGCTAAAATGAACAGAAGGTGAAACAGGAGTGTGTCAGACATTCAGGCAGTCTTTTTTAAAGGAAGGAAGAAAGAAGCTAGTCCTCTTTCATACCTGCCTCTTCCTGTCAGCCTGGCACACAGATTTGATGACTTGAGCTAAGGACGGTAGAATAGAGAGATAGAAGGAGCATACGTCCTTGAAGACTTTGTGGAACCATTGTTACAGCTTGGAATGTCTACCTCTGGACATTTCCTATATGAGATAAAGTACCTTTCAGGTTGATTCAGCCACATTATTTGGAATTTCTGTTATGTGCAGTAGAACCCAAACTGATACAAGGCTGCTTTTTTCCAGACCCGTGAATAGGTCAGGTTCTCTAAGATGGGAATACAGTAGGGAGGAAATGAATGGCTTCATCAGTATTTCTAATAGTTTTTGTAGTTGATTTTCTTGTTTTTCCTGGAAGAGAGTCATACCACTTTGCAACACCCAGCATCTCTACCCCACTTCTCACTTTTGACTGATCACCTCGTATTTCATTAAGAAACAGAAGCAGTGAGAGAGGACTTGTTCCTTTTCCCGCCACCAAATCTACCCATCTGCATCTGAATCTGTTTTCTTCTTGCAAAGGTAACCCCTTCACTCTGTGTCCTGGTCCTCATATCCTTTTACTTTCTTATGTTTTGGCCATGCTATTATCCACTTTACTCTTTTTGCTCACTTTGCACCAAGTATATTCTTCTCATACCGAGGTCACTCCTCTTTCAGGCCTCTGTACTTCTAGTTACCTCAGCATGAAACTTTCTTCTCTGAGTTATTCTTAGTAGCCATTCATTCTTTTTGTTCAGTCCCTTGCTCAAATATCATCTTAACAGAGAGGCCTTTTCAGACTATACTATTTAAAACAATTGCCTCTATTCTACCAGGGGTACTTATTCAAGTGACCTAAAGACAAATTTATAAAATTTGCTTGGCTTTCATAAAATACATTATGTTAGAATCTACTCCCTCTAAAACAACAACAACAAAAACCTCAGTAGGTTTAGTATGTAATTTAGAAATCATTTTTTTTCTACAAAGTTTTACAACTTTTTAAGAACTAACCACCACTGTAGTGTTTATCAACATTAATCTTCTAAATGAGTGGATTTGTTTTATTTTGTTAGTTTTATTGAATCTTGGCCTTTACATGTAATTATCTTATAACAGTAGACACAATATAAACCATTCAGTAATGACCTACTTTGAAGTCTCACAGAATTCATTATGATTATTTCCTAGCTTTTTGCTAGTTTTGATATGTTAGGGATATTTGATCTCTTCTCCCTCCTTACTCTTTATTATTTAGATATAGCTGTACCATGAGTCTCAGTTATTTAATTTATGTGTGTGCATTTATTTTGATTTAATTATGTTTTTAAATGCACCTATGTGAGTGTTAAACCTTCAGTAGGATTTCCATTTTTATTTTGAAGCCCATCAGTGCCTTGTTATATTTTTAAATGTAATTTCACATTTGATTTATTTTTTGTATACTCACATTTCCTTTACAGATCCTTAATACATGTTAATGCTTTTTCTAATTCCTAATTTTATGTTGTGAACTTAGCCTGCTTTTCATTTTAACATTTGTGGTGTTGATTTACCTACTTATTTACAGTTATCTTATTTAAAAAGTCTAAAAATTATATGATAATTGGTGGGTTTTTGCTCTTTCTGAAAAGTACTTTTCTTAAGGTCAAAGGCAGATGTTAATTGGCATATGAGTTCAAGTTGCTGAATCACTTCTTTTTAATCTGTATTTTCAGTTTGTTCTGGAAATTCATGAGATCAAAGGTATGTATGTACTCAATAGATAGGAAGTTAGATTTGTCCTTACTGTATATTTGATTTTCTTGATTCCATTGAAAAAAGAATGTTTTCTTAGCTTTGAAAGTTATATAATGACTTCCTGCCAATTTCTTCTTCCTTTTAGATAAGCATTTACTTTAGTTTTATTAGCCATTATAAATTAATAGAAAATTTCCGGATATGCTTTTTTGTTCACAATATTGACAGCAACTTGAAATATTTTAAAGACAGGCTTTGTTTAACAAAGTTAAAACGAAAGCCTTTGGCTTGGCTCCAAAGCATCCAGATAGATATTGTGTAGGCCTGGGACAAAGACTAGGGTGTTATGGGACCTTGTATTTTATATCCTGCTGCTGTTTGGAAAGAGTCAGTTATGGGTGAAGTTTGTATGTACTTGTCTAGTCGCCTATAAAAAATGATATATGTAGCTGACCTGTGGAAATACATTTAGTGTGATAGAAGGTGAGGATATCTAATCCTGATGGTATTGGAGAATAGCCCAGAAATCAAAGACCAGGATAACATTGCAGAGTTATTCAACAGCCTTATTGTTTGGCTTTATGCTCTTTCTCAGGTAGGATTTCTTAGTATTTTAGTGAAGTTTTAAAAATTACGTTTTGTTCCTTTTATTGTTTTAGCCTGTGCTGTGTAGTATGAAAATAATTATGGAACAAAATGTGCTTACCTTTTAGTAGCTATTTAAAGATCTTTGTTCCTAGGTTTCGTGGTCAATTAATTAGTAATAAAGATACACATGTTGCTTAGCTTTTTCCTATATGTTGGGAGCGTAAGTGAATAAAGGCAAATAAAGTTAAAAAGCAAGTTAGGATCTAGATTATTTTGTCTTTTTAATGATAGGTTCAGATGTTTGCAGAAGACAATGGTCACTTGACTTTAAGGAGACAAAGTGAGAGGGTTCCTTTTGTTAGCCAAACTAGCTTTGTTTCTAAGTTGTGTCAGTGAACTGTAATAATTTTCAGTGGGAAAAAAGGGACATCATACTGGACTTAATAATACCTGGGTGATGAAGTAATATGTACAAGAAATCCCTCTGACACATATTTACCTATGTAAGAAACCTTTGCGTATACCCCCGAACCTAAAATAAAAAAGGGGTGGCTGATATGGTTTGGCTATGTCCCCACCCAAATCTCCTCTTGAATTGTAGCTCCCATAATTCCCACATGTTGTAGGAGGGACCTAATGGGAGGTAATTAATCATGAGGCTGGGTCTTTCCTCGCGCTGTTCTCATGATAGTAAGCTTCACAAGATCTGATGGATTTTTTTTTTCTTGTTTTGTTTTTGTTGTTTTGTTTTTTTTTTTTTGAGACAGAGTCTCGCTCTGTCGCCCAGGCTGGCGTGCAATGGCGCAATCTCAGCTCACTGCAAGCTCCACCTCCCGGGTTCACACCATTCTCCTGCCTCAGTCTCCTGAGTAGCTGGGACTACAGGCGCTCACCATGTCCAGCTAACTTTGTGTTTTTAGTAGAGACAGGGTTTCACCGTGTTAGCCAGGATGGTCTCGATCTCCTGATTTTGTTTTTCGCTCACCTCAGCTTCCCAAAGTGTTGGGATTACAGGCGTGAGCCACCATGCCCGGCCTCTGATGGTTTTATAAAGGGGAGTTCCCCTGCACATGCTCTCTTTGCCTGTCACTATGTAAGATGTGACTTTGCTGTCCCTTTTTCTTCTGCCATGATTGTGAGGCCTCCCCAGCCATGTGGAACTGAGTCAGTTAAACCTCTTTCCTTGACCCAGTCTTGGTTATATCTTTATTAGCAGCATGAGAATGGACTAATACAGGGACAAAACACCTATTATAATACTTAAGCATGGCGTGCAACACAAATTGACAACTTAGGACTCTTGCCTTTAGAAAGGAATTACAACCTAAGGATGGTTAAATTGTAGCATCACTGCTTTCAGTCTTTGGTATTATGGTCATAGTAAGGGAGGATGTTTGAGTTACCTTAATTCATGTAGTTTAAGGTCATTCAGAGCTTTTTGCTATTCATACATATAAAAACCCCTAGTAAATACTTTTCATAAAACTGATAAATAGTGTTATTCCAACAAAGAAACATATGAGAAATTTCTCAGTTTATTTTTTCAAAAGTTTTAACTAATATTTTAAGAGTGTTTGAAAGTTGATACTGTGTATTTATTTGAACTGTTCTTTTTTTTTAAATACTGTAACTGCTCAAGATTACTTTAGATGAACACCTGGCACCTAAACCAGATATACACAAAATGGAAACAAACAAAACCTTACAAAGCTGTAAATCTGACATGGAAATATACTATACCAAAGGGCACACTTCATCTGGGCTCTTTAAGGTGAAACAACTCCCAATTTTCAGCCAGAGCAGTGACCTGGCCTTAGTATATTGTGTCATTGTACAACAGTTTTTATCTGCTTCATATCACTCAAGTTCTGTTTAACTTTTTGTTGTTGTTGTTATATTTTCATTCTAATTTTTAGAACAAAAATAAATCCTTTTACAGAGTATGATACCTTGAACTAGAAGAGCCACTTAAGTATATGTTAACCAAAATCTAGAGTATGACATACCTATTAAATCTTAAAGAAGGAAAAAAAAAAAGATGGTTGAAAGAGAGAGAGATAGATCAGTGGGACAGAATACAGAGTCCGCAGGCAGACTTACACAAATAAAGTCATCTGATTTTTTTTGACAAAAGTACAAAGTTAATTTGATTGAAAAATGATAGTCCTTTCAACAAATGGTACTGGAATAATTGGAGGTCTATGTGCAAATAAATAAATCTTAATACATACCTTACACTTTATATAAAAATTTACTCAAAATGGATCATAGACCAAAACGTAAAACTATTACACTTCTACAAGAAAAAGTAAGAGAAAATCTGTATGAACTTGGGTTTGACAGTGAGTTTTTTAAACACAAAAGCATGATCTGTGAACAAAAATGACGAAGTAGACTTTATCAAAAAAAAAAAAAAAAACAAACAAACCTTTGGCTCTGTAATAGATGCTTTTAAGGAGATTAAAAAACAAGCCACAGACTGGGAAAACAATATTTGCAAACCATCTATCTGATAAAAGACTTGTATCCAGAATATATAAAGAACTCTTAAAATTCAACAATAAGAAAACAAAGCAATTTTTTTTTTTTTTTTTTTTTTTGAGACAGTCTTGCTCTGTCGCCAGGCTGGAGTGCAGTGGAGCAATCTTTACTCACTGCAACCTCCAACTCCCTGGTTCAAGTGATTCTCCTGCCTCAGCCTCCCGAGTACTTGGGATTAGAGGCACGTGCCACCACGCCCAGCTAATTTTTGTACTTTTAGTAGAGACAGGGTTTCACCATGTTGGCCAGGATGGTCTCAATCTCCTAACCTCACGATCCACCTGCCTCGGCCTCCCAAAGTGCTGGGATTACAGGCGTGAGCCACCGTACCCAGCCAACAAAGCAATTTTTTAAATGGTCACAAGATCTTAACAGATATTTCCCCAAAGATAATAGATGAGGCAAATAAATGTGAAAATATGTTAATATCCTTGCTGGGATAGACTATTAAGCAAAAAAGGATTTAACATTTTCTGTGTATTGTTACTTCACACTTCAGCATGTAGTGAATAAGGAACTAGAAGAAAAGAAAGTTTAAAGCACATTTGTTTTTAAAACTTACCTGTTTTAATCTTCTACTGCAGGGAACATAGAGCTTACATTCTAATTCTGACCCTTAGTTTTTTGTTTTGCAGAAAATCCAGAAGCTGCTCACTTTACCATAGGATCAGAGTGGTATTGCAAAAAGAGTAGGGAAAGAATGGTGAAGTTAGAGAGCTTTTCCACCTTTCCCTAATTGTGTTTTTAAAAGTTTAACTTATTCAGGATTATTCTCCCAGAACTCAACAATCTAGGATTTAAACACAGATATCCTTGACTTAACTGCCATATTATACCTCCCTTGAGATGAGGGTTAAGGAATGGGATATTAGAATGGTTTACCAAGGATACAGAAAGTAGGTGCAAGGAGATAGGTGAGAGTTTGATATCCTGATATCTGCAGGAACTTTTGTACACATGGTTGCCTGTCTGCAGGAATTGGTAGAAAGTGTTAGAGAAATAGACTGGGGCCAGGTCATGACGGGCCTTGTATGGTGTATTTGGAAACTGGGCTCTGTCCTTTAGATGGTAGAAAACAATACAAAGATTTAAAATTGGAAAGTGACATGTTTAGGGTTTGTTTTTGAGAGATCACCATTGTATAATAATAATATGGAAAATTAACTGGGAGGAGCCAAGGTTAGATATTGAGGAGACAGACACGACATGATGAAAACCTTAAGGCAGTGTTCAGTTTGATAGATAATTTACATCCATCAAATAGTTTTTCAGACATCTGCAACATCCAAGTGGCATATAGAAAGATAAAGATACTACCCTTCCCCACCAAAAAAGCCCTCAGCTGAGGCAGATAGTTAGCTGTCTGTATACAATGAAATCTATATAAAACACAAGATTAGAGAAAGTACAGTTAGCTTCATGGTACACGGAGAGATTAATTTTGAATTTATGGATTAGGAAGTCTGCATGTATGCAAGTAGCATTAATTTTAGGCCTTGAAGAAGGGGCAGAGTTTGAATAAGAGGAAATGGGTGGGGAAGGGAATTTCCAGAAGAGGAAACTGAGAAAAGTACAGGGTGTATTTGAGGAATAATCCATTGTGACCAGAGGAGAGAATATAGTTGGAAATAAAGCTGGAAAAGATAGGTTGGAACCAGATAATGATTTACCTTCCTGGATAATAAACTGTAAATATAACTCATTTTGCTTTGTTTGTGTGTTAATTCAAGTGTAAAGATAAACATATTAATAGATTATTTTTTTTCAACACTAGAGTAAATCAATTTGAAGGATTCAAGGCTGGATTAATATTGAATTTCTGCATTTTTGGAAAAGAGTAATATGAGTAGGAAGGTTTGGTAAGATTACTATATTAGATTATTATTTCACTTTTTATAATTTGAAAATGAATATCAAATCACTACAGTAAATGAGGTAGTGATTTAGTGAGAAGAATGAGTTTACATAGGAGCATGATGAAAACAAATTTTATTTCTAGCACTAGTCTACAATTTATTTGAATAACAAATGTTACTCAAATTTAATGACAACTGTGATCTATGAAGATTTAGGTTCTGATGCCAACATTGTTTGCTAGAAATGAGATCTGAGTAAATCAACTTTTCTGAATCTCCTGCTTCCTCATCAGTAAAATGCAATCCATACCTGCTCTTCCTATTTCAGTAGTGTTTTGATAAGGTCAGATGAAATATGTACATGAGACTACTTTTAAAACATGATGCCATTGATGGCCTGTGGTTATAAAGTTTAAAGTACCATTGATACCACACAGTCCACTTCTGTTATTTAACAACCATAGAGCAGCTCACTGTCTGATACTGTCTTCCAACCATGGCATATTTCAAAGTAAAATTAAAAATTAATTTGTCAGGTAATTGACAGCAGTTATTAAGCCTATATGGCAAGCAGATTAGTATTTTTTAAGCGACTGTATTTAAAGGGTGTAGTTCCAATGAAGTAGAATTGATGAAGCCAGTCTATGGGGATAGGGAGACAAGACAAGCCTGCCTACAAAATTAGTAGCTGTTATCCTTCATAAGCATCCTGGTTCTCCCACCTCCTACATCCCTCTGTTGGATACAGAGAATGACTTGGCATCAGATGCAGTTACTGCCTAACTCATGCTCTGTAAAACATGAGCACATGAAATTAAAAAAGTAATACGTTAAAAAGTACCAAATGGTATAAACAGACTGAGCACTCTAAATACATAGGAAATCTCTGTAAAATGTTAAGTCAAGTGAGGTTAAATAGAATTTTCCTGAAGGTGCGTTTTAAGGCGGGTTTATGCTTTCAACTAGTCGGAACTCAAACTGCAGTAAGTAGGATATAAGAGTAAATTTGCTAGTGAAAGGAATAGTCTCTTTTCAATTAGCAATAATCGCACCTCGGCTAAACCTCATTGGCTACGATACTGCCACTGCTCAAAGCTAGGAATGGCCTCTTTTAAGATAATGTTTGCTAACTGTATTTTATTAAAATTGTTAATTATTTTTATTTCTTTTGTTTAATTTTGAATGTTTATAAAAATGAAAGCATTATACTTGAGAACATCCTTTATAATAAAAACTTTATGACAACCTCATAGAACAAAAATAACCTGTCTACCAATATGATTATAGATATGTTCATTGAGGGAAACAAATTTAAAAGATAAAGTTCTAACTTTATCTAGCTAGTGTATGCAAGTGTTTTATTTTAGAAACATAAATGTCCTTGCTGAAAACCCAATAACATTTATTGCTTAGGAAAACATCTTGCTTTATTTTTTCCATCTATGTGTTTTTTAAATATAGCACTTACAAAAACACTTCAAATCTTACTAAAGAAAACAAACATAAAATATCAATCTTTAAAAGAAATATAACTCTTTAAAAGAAAGCGTTGGTAATAAAGTCTTCCTCTTTTAATATATTGTTATTTTACTAGAGTATTTACAATATTAGAACTTTTTTATGCCAAGAGTTTTAAGATATAGCTTAAGAGTTTTAAGATATTGTTTTAAAAGATTTTTTTTCTGTATGTGATTCATTTATGAATGGAATATTTTTATGGACTAACATTACTTGATTTTCTGCATTCAGCAAGATGGTGAATGATTAGTAAGTGGACTACTAAAGTTGGTTGTGCAGATTGTGACCTGAAAAGGGAAACTTAGTTATAGAATGTGAGTATGGGCTGAAGTCTAGCTGGGGCTCTACTCACCAAGCCTTCTGCACTGATATGAGGCTATGTCAGTCCTAAGGGTACCTTCTTCTAATGCTTCAGTCTAGAAAAGTTTTGTGGGTTTTTTGTTTTTTGCTTTTTCCTCTAGAAGGCACCCCCCAGAGGAAGTGTTCTTTTTCTTTTCTTTTCTTTTCTTTTCTTTTCTTTCTTTTCTTTTCTTTTCAGGTGGAGTCTTGCTCTGTCACCCAGGCTGGAGTGCAGTGGTGTGACCTTGACTCACTGCAACCTCTGCCTCCTGGGTTCAAGAGATTCTCCTGCCTCAATCTCCTGAATAGCTGGGACTACAGGCGCGTACCACCACGCCTGGCTAATTTTTAGTAGAGACGGGGTTTCACCGTGTTAGCCAGGATGGTCTCCATCTCCTGACCTCCTGATCCGCCCGCCTCGGCCTCCCAAAGTGTTGGGATTACAGGCGTGAGCCACCACGCCCGGCCAGGAAGTGTCCTTTTCTAATTCACAAAAAGGTGCCTCTCATGGTAGCCTGTGGATACATTTAAGAAGTAAAAGAAAATGAGCAAATTGGTATAATGGCATGTTTTCCCAACAGCTACAGCACAGTAAATCAGGTGTGTCAAATTTTTAGTAACGTATAAGGCAACTTGGAGACTGTATGTTGCAATGGGAAGAGCTCTGGGAGGGAGTTTGGAAACCATGCTTATAGTTTTGCATATCTCTTCCCCAACTATTTGACATTCGGTGTTCTTTTCTTAAAAATTAAAGAATTGAACTACCTGCTACCTTTAAAGGTGCAAATAGGTCTCAACTTCTGTGAAAGTTATATCTGGAACATGGTAAGCAGGGAGAGGTTGGAACTAAGAATTTAACAAATTGGCAAGTTTCCTATGTTATTAAAAGTCCTTGAGATATATATTTACATGATCTGTATTAGTATGCCTTGAAGTCATGTAGTTCTCCAGCTTCCTTTTTTCTACTAATTTAATTTGCTCCTTCTGCTCTTCCCCTGTTTCTTGTCTGTTTTGGGGTTTTGTTTTTTAGCTTTTAAAGATGGAAGTTTAGATGATTGCTTCTGAACCCCTCTTCTTTTCTGATGTATGCATTTAAAACTTGAAATTTCCCTCTCAGCACTGCTTTGTCTGCATCTCACCAATTTTGATATGTTGTTTGGATGGTTGGTTTTGTAAGTCAGCTTGGCTGGGCAATTTCTAGTTATTCCATCAAACACTAATCTAGGTTTTGATATGATGTTATATTGTAGTTGTGATTAACATCTCTAATCACTGACTTTAGGTAAAGCAGATTATCACAGATAATCTGGGAACGTGGTTCAATCATTTGAAAGTCCAAAGAGCAGAGCTCAGACTTCCCTGAAAAAGAAGAAATTTCATCTGTGAATAGTAGCTTCAGTTCATGCCCAAAAGTTCCAGCATGCCCTTCCTGATGGCTTGCTTGCTCTACAGATTTCAGATCTGCCTAGACAGCTCCCACAATTGTATAAGCTAATTCTTTGTAATAAATCTATCTATCTATCTATCTATCTATCTATCTATCTATCTATCTATCTATCTATCTCTCTATCTATCTATCTATCTATCTATCTATCTATCTATCTATCTATCTATTATCTATTTATCTGTCTTCTGCTGATTCTGTTTCTCTGGTTGAACCTGGACTGATAAAATTGGGTTCCCATTTTCATTCAGCTCAAAATCTTTCCTAATTTCCCTTGTGACGTTTTCTTTGACCTGTGGGTTATTTAGAAGTGTGCTGTTTAATTTCCAAATATTTGGGAATTTCTCAAATTTTTTTTGTTACTGATGTCTACGTTAATTTCATTGTGGTCAGAGGACATATTCTGTATGATTTCAGTTGTTTGACATTTATTGAGACTTGTTTTTTGTTCCAGTCTATAGTGAATGTTGGTATATGTTCCATGTGCACTTGAAAAGAATGTGTATTCTGCTGTGGTTGTTTGGAATGTCCTATAAATGCCCCCAATATTTTTGATGGCACTTTATACTTGCATGTTAATATTTAGATTGTACTTAGAAACTTGCAAATTTCCTTGATCAATCAGTTTTTTTGACAGGATGGCATTCTTGATAAACTAAAGGACAAGCAGTAAGTTCCAACTTTATAGTTCACTAATTATTTTGGTTAATAAGTTAGTAGTAATTTTTAACTTTGTTTTTTTTTTTTTCTTTTTGCTAAGATCACAGTATAATACAACTGTTAGTTTCATGTCTTCTGCTTTCAGTTTTATCCTGTATAATACTTAGAAATTTTAGTTTCCTTTTCATTATCCAAGATAAATTTTTAGTTGGTAAATTTTCTTGGACATGTCCTCCTTAATTTTCTTCAGAGCATTGTGCGTGTATGTGTGTGGCAATTTTGTTGTCTCATCCTAAGAAAAGAAAAAGTAAATGGAAATGAAAAAGCAAATCAGCATATTCTTCTCTGGAGCAATTTTTTCCCACTTTTAAGCAAACGGTAGTAACCTAGGTTAAAATTGCCTTTTGAATTTTCAGTGTGATTTTCTTTTCAGCAAGCACATTGAAAGAAAATAGAAAGTTAACATAGCAGGGCTTCGCATCCTTTCCTTAGAAGATTCCCCCAATCCTCTCAATAATATACTTGATATTTGTATTTAATTTACAATTCATTTAATAAAAAAATGTAAATTTCTCTAATGAGTAGGAAATTGGAGTAGATAATCTGTTTAAATTTCAATGAATTGGGAATATTATTCACATTTAAGATTTGGAAGGTACCTAGAACCATCTGACCCAGTATCTTAGCTAGCCTCAGAACTCGTCTTACAGGAATTTATTGCATGTCATAAGCTTTTATACCATGTTTGTGTGAGTTTTATTTTTCCATGTTGTTCCTTTTCCCATTACCATTAGCAATTGAAACTTGACTGTAAAAAAAGAACTTGTTTGTAGGAATCAGGAATACAATGTTTTTATAGAGGAAAGAGTATTGCTTTGGAGTTAAACACATCCAAGTTGGAATACCAGCTGTACCACTTTTTAACTTAGTATCTTTGCCTGACTTAGTTAATCTCTTTGATCCTCAGTTTCCATATTTAAAAACAGAAGTAAAAATAGCTATTTTACCAGATTGTTGTAATGCTAATATGAATTAGTAGGCATTTAATAAATTATAGCTATTTAAATTATATCATATTCTCTTTTTCTATTTTCAAAATACTACATACTTATTAAGGACACAATAGTCCACCTTTATCCATGGTTTTGCTTTCCATAGTTTTGGTTGCCCACAGTCCAAAAATATTAAATGGAAAATTCCAGAAATATATAATTCATAAGTTTTAAATTGCATGCCATTCTGAGTAGTGTGATGAAATCTTACACCATCCTGTTTTGTGCTGCCCAAGATATGAATCATTCCTTTGTGCAATGTATCCGCACTCTATATGCTAGCTGCCTGGTAGTCACTTAGTAGCCATCTTGGTATCAAATTGAAAAACGTAGTGTATATGGGGTTTCATACTATGCACGTTTCCACAGTTTTATCCACCTGGAGTTTTGGAATGTATCCCTCTTGGATAAGGCAGGAGAACTATGTATTCTCTAATAATTTTCAGAATTTTTCAGGTGAGTCTTTCTGAATCCTGTTCATTTTACTATGTGACATTTTTAATTTAAGAAAAATGTATTAGACATTTTTAAAGTAGCTAGCATGAGTCATTTGTACTACCATTGTTTTCCTATTAAGTAACACTTAATCCTCTGTCCCACTTAATCTTCCTGTGCCAAATGTTTACAGCACCTAAATAGAATTATGGAAGTTTAAAGTTGAAAGAACCATATTAACTGTCTCCCAGTGTCTTAGTCCATTTGGGCTCCTATAACAAAATACCATAGTCCAGCTGGCTTATAAATAACTGAATTTTTTTTTTCTCACAGTTCTGGAGGCTGGGAAGTCCAAGATTCAGGCACTGGCAGATTTGATGTCTAATGAGTGCTCGCTTCCCTGTTCATAGGCAGCTGCCTTTTGCTGCATCCTCAAATGGCAGAAGGGGCTTGGGACCTCTCTTGGGCCTCTTTTATAAGTATGATTAGTGCCCTTATAAAAGAGCCCAAAAGAGGTTATAAACATTCAGAGCATAGTACCCAGTTTCCTTATTTTACAAATAAAGCTTTTATGAATAGAAGATAAGTGACTTGTTCAAGATTATTTTGTTACTGAAAACCTAGGTCGTTTGAGTCTGAATGTAAATCTGGCTTAGTTTTACCTGTACTATCCTCTGAAAGCTCCCAGGCCACTCACCAATTTACAACAACACATCAAATTCAGAGACAGTTACTAAATTCACATTATTTCCCCCTACCCATAAAATAGTTAATCAAAAGAGTACATGCAAGCAAAAGGGCAGGAAGCCACCTAGAGAAGCTGATCACAGCCATCTGTGGTATGTGGTATATGGTAAATATTCACCCATTTATTTAATGGAATGAGTGAATGTTCAATCTGTGATCATGCAAATGATAATATCAATGTGCAAAATGAAAATGTGATTTTTAGTATTTCTGTATTTATTTGAAACAGATTGTATTATAACAGGATACTTAGATTGCTAATGTCATTTCTTATAAAATGATTTTTCATGATTTGAATGTTCTAAAAACAAGCCTCACTCGTACACTTTATGACTCATGTGTTTTATTCTTTTTCATGTGAGATTGTTAGGTCCAGGAAATTCAGTCAATTTCCAATTTTAGAATTAATGGCTTAATGTCAGTACTGACTCAACTTATGAATGGATCATGTTTGTAATTTTATTTGTATGTTATTTAGAATTTAAGTAAAATTTTCCTCCAGAAACAGGCTATAATTGATATTAATTTTTCCCCAATTTGAAAAATTTAATTTGGGATCTATTAGAACTCTACCAGGAAAAAAATAGGTATTGAGAAAGAAATATGTAACTTATATTTGTATACATATACAAATGTATGTGTGCATGTGTGTGTATATGTGTAAAATACATGGAATACCATTAGAACTACACAGAAGACCTCCTATACTTAATTGCTGAATATATGCTGACAATAACTTCAATGGCAAGTATGAGGAAGGAAAATCATTTTAATACGTTTATTCTCTTTTTTTTTTTCTACTATACTTTAAGTTCTGGGGTACATAGGTATACATGTGCCATGGTGGTTTGCTGCACCCATCAACCCATCACCTACATTAGGTATTTCTTCTAATGCTATCCCTCACCTAGCCTCCCACCCCGACAGGCCCCATTGTGTGATGTTTCTCTCCCTGTGTCCATGTGTTATCATTGTTCAACTCCCACTTATAAGTGAGAACATGCGATGTTTGTTCTTCTGTTTTTGTGTTAGTTTGCTGAGAATGATGGTTTCCAGCTTCATCCATGTCCCTGCAAAGGACATTAACTCATCCTTTTTTATGGCTGCATAGTATTCCGTGGTGTATATGTGCCACATTTTCTTAATCCAGTCTATCATTGATGGACATTTGGGTTTGTTCCAAGTCTTTGCTATACATTTAGTGAGCATCTGATGTGTGATTAGGGCACATTTAAAAATGCTATGTCTCAGCTGGTTCTTCAAGGCTTTTAATATGTTGTTTATTATATTATGTTATGCTTATATCAGTAATTCCCTTACATTACAAATATGGTTTATTTTTGAGCCACACATTTGATTTTGTATACTTCAGACATTCAGGAGTGCTCAAACAGGTTTACTACTCATCAGACCTCTGATAGTTTTCTAGCTTATTATTTCTATTTTCTGCTAAGTGAAGATGCTAGTTTTTAAAATGTTGAATGACAATTTCTTGAATTAATAGAATTATAATTGCTAAGATAATTTTCATGTTTGCCGGTTAATACATTTTCTTCCCCTTAGGGAAGCTGAAAATCCCTACTTTCCTCCCCTCCCCTCTGCCACCATGTGTATATGTACACACTCACTCACACATGTAGAAGACAGTGTAGTTTTATTCAGCATTTCTCAAACTTTTTGGCCTCAGGACCCTTTATAATCTTAAAAATTATTGAGGACTCCAAAAAGTTTTTATTTATTTGAGTTTTATATATATATATATATATATATGTTTACTTTATTAGAAATTAAAACAAATTTTAAAAAAACATTTGAAAAATTACCCATAAGGTTTTATGCTGATTACCTGGGTGACAAAATTATCTATACACCAAAACCCTGTGACACATAATTTACTTGTGTAACAAACCTGCTCATGTACCCCTTAAACCTAAAATAAAAGTTGGAAAGGAAAACTAATAATAAACTCCATTAAATCTTCACATAAATAACATACATTTTAGAAAAAAATAATCATTTTGCCAAAAAAATTTAGTGAGAAGAGTGGTTTTATTGTACATTTTTATAACTAATAACTGGTTTAATAGAAGGCAGCTAGATTCCTATATCTGTCTCTTTATTCACTCTGTTGCATGTACTATGTTGTCTTGGTCAAACTCTAGAAGGCAAATCTGGCTTTACATAGATATATAATGTAGAAAGGAGGAGTATTTAATAGCACATATATTTGTGGTTATTCTTTTTTTAATACTTAACCAAAACTCAACAAGTAGTAATTTCTTATAAGTTGCATGCAATGTAAAATCTAAAACCAAATAAATAAACCCTTCCTAGTCTCTTGTACCTTAAAATCCTTTGGTTTATTTTGCACTTTAAATGAATCTTTTACCCATGTATGATTTTGTAATATTGTGCATTGGTCATGTGGAAAGCATTGATCCATCAGGTTATGCAGATCTTCCAAATGTTGATACATCTTGTTCTGTAATATCCAAAAAATCACATTTGTTAATGTCATCACTTGTTTTCAAAAACATCTTTCAGTGTTTGGGTAATTCCATGGTAGTGGTTTTGAGTTTTCTAAAATTCCAATTTTTGCTTGAAAGCTCAAATTTTATTATTGTCTACTAATAGTTTCAGTCTTTTTTTTTTTTTTTTTTTTTTGAAATGAGAGGCTCACTTTGTTTCCAGATTAGAATAACAAAGTTTGTCCGTTTTTCTTTCAAATATCGAGTATACCGTAAAGAAAACCAGACAGTTTTAGCTCACAATTCATATATTCGCACAAGTGTTTTTCTTCAAAACAACTATCATACTTATGTCTACAGTAGAAGTGCTTTGTGCATACTTCTGTTCCATAACACAAAATACTGTATTCAAGTTGAAACTTCATAAAATTAATATTTTTTTTTACTGCTTCATCAAGGATATTAAATGAAACCGGCATTTTTAAAAAACTACTGTGAGTACCTGGCAGAGACAAATACAACAACTTTTAGACTTGCTACACCACTTTGACTCATCCAGCAGTTGTACCCTCAGTACAAATGTCAAAACAGTGAAAGGGCAAATCACATTTAATATTATTAAAATAGTATTTACCTCATAGACCCTCTTGAAATGATTTCAGAGTTTCCCAGGGTCCACGAACCATACTTATGAACTGCTTCTATAGTGGCTTAAGAGCATAGAGCACAGACTCTAGGACCAAACAAATCTGGCTCTGCCTAGCTATGAAATCTAGAGATCTAGAGCAAGCTGTAACCTCAGTTTTCTCATTTGTAAAGTGAGCTTATAATAGTATTACATTATAGGACTGGTGTGGGGTTACGTGATTTAAAATATGTAAAGCTCTTAGAGCAGTAACTGGTAGATGGTAAGCCCACGTATTTCCAAATTATTTTGTATTATACACACATACCCCCACACACAGATTTCTGTATGTATTCCATTGGTTCTGGATATTTGAAAACTCCATTCAGGTTCATCTCATGGCTTTCAAATCAGCTCATGCTTAAACCAGACCAGATAAATGACACAGAGTTTAGTTCTAAAGATCCTCAGATACAGTTCTTTTTGTATTTTGTTTATACTATTTTAGGTTGTAAAGCATCTACTTTGAATTTCTTTGGTATCAGCGATGGAGGAATAAATGCCACCATCTGTATATAACTGGATTCTCTTATTGACCAATGCATGCTTTTGAGATGATTCCTCAGCAGTTTAAATGTCCTTGAGAGGTATTTGGTGTGATATAAAGAGGCTGTTAGATTGTTTTGGACTTCAATGTTAAGTGATGGCACAACTTGGTTAATCTTAGAAGTTAAACAACCACTTGTATTGTTCTATGTAGGCTTTTATTTTCAGTTCTTGTATTCTTTGTAACCTAGATTTATTTGGAAGTTGATAACTCAGTGACATACTCAAATAGTTTTGATTCTCTTTTTCCTATGACCTTCACCCAGAACTTTGTGCTGAAGCTAGTTATCAGTTTTGCCACACAATGTAGGAGGAGAATGTTGAGTGTCTGAATATAATCAAAATTATTTTTTCCTTAAGTTAGATCCATCATTTATTCAGAACATATAAGCTCTTAATTGCTCCTGTCTTTCTTGAACATATTTGCTGGAACTTCTGAATGAAAGTAAAAGTACCTAATCATACTTTTGGAGCCAACAGGAAACTGTATTATATTGATCATTAATAACACTAGGTGAAATTATTCTGTTAGGAGAGTAAATGAGAATTACCAAAAATATTATGTATAGTATCACTAAACATGAGATGGAGGGAAAATCATCTGTGAATTGTTTTACAGAAGCAATCTCAAAAGTTGTCACATCCCTCTCTTTTTTTAAAAAAAAAAAAAAACACATTATATCATGAATATTCAAATAGATTCTAAAGAAAGTAAAACCAAATTAAAAAAAAAAAAAACTTTCAACCTTTATTGAATTATATCTGTTTGCATAATAAGGCAACAAGTACAACTTTTTTCTGTGATTTTTGTAACCAGCAGCATAACTCTGCTCTTTTCTGATTTGAACTTTCAATGAACTCCTCTGTAAAGCTCTGATATTAAGTCTCCTCATACTACCTCAGTATTCTTTTATGTATCATAAACAGAAAGAGAACTTTTTCTTTCTTTCTTTTTTTAAACTAAGGGAACTTTGATGTAATTTTCTAGGTCCCTACAAGAGATCTGGAATAACTTCACATTTTGTTTTAACCTCAAGTTTATAATTTAGTTTTTGGAGTTCTATGAAACACCTTTCAGTCTCAGTTAAAGTAGATGATAATCACTCCTCTTAGTTTGGCCAAAAGGTAATGCTCAGTACAGTGACACATTCAAAAAGAAAGTGGAGCGATTTCCAAGCATTTATCTTCACTGTATTTTTACTGATGTCTGTCCTTCCTTGTCTTTCTGCTGTTTGTTTCTGTTGAAACTAAAGTGTTTCTTTGTAAACTCCAAGGACACATGTGTATTCTATACCTAGGATCCAAAAGTTTCCCATTCAAATGCTTATACTATCCTGTTTCTTCAGGCTGTGTACACCTAAGCTCTTAATCCTTTCCCCTGAGCCATCTCCAAAAGCAAGCTTTATATTTGGTGAAGCAAGAATTGTTTCTAAAGATTGTCCTTGGATTCAGTTGTAGACAGGAAAAGAGTTTGCAATTCTGGGAGTGTCCCTGGGTCCCACCGCCAAAACAACTGAATGTTTCTGGAGATTGCATAGTATAGAAACCTCTTGCATAGTATAGAAACCTCTTGCACAGTATAGAAACCTCTTGGTAGTATAGAAACATATCTTTGAAAATCCAAATTAACAAAACAGAAATGAGTAATTTTATTAAAAATATTTTTTCTTATGGGTTTTACATTTATAAGTATAATTTGATTTATTTTTGTGAATAAAAAGCTACCATTTCAGGCACATAATAGACTGAAGACAGTTTTCTAACAATAGATGATTTCCACAAAAGTTATTCAGTATGCATTAACATAGTGTCTTTACAGAGTTGTTCTAATATCAGAATTAGAAATTTTAGTTTTCAAAAAGTTACTGAATAAATGAATATTTCTGTGTAAAGTAAAAGTCCAAATCACATTTTATAAACGATTATAGACTAAGTCAGTGTTCCTACTTCCTTTACATGGATGTCCATAAAACAGATGTAATCCTGGCTATGGATGTCTTATGCATTCAAACCCTGTCAATTGCTGAACGTTTGGCAAAGATAATTATATATTTTGGCTTGGCATGTGGAAACAGCAAACTTTTCCACTTTCCATTATGTAAATTAGCAGTGGAAATAGCTCTATATTTCTCTATGATGTGATCTTGCTAAACATAGGTAATGTAGATTCATTTCTATTAGAAGGAATAATTTGCCACGAACTGATGGTCAAGTTTTTGGTATAACTTAAATATCATTTTGATATTTGTTTGTTGTGTGGAACCTCAGTCTCTTTTAACAATTTATTTTTTTCTCCTGAACATCTAAGTCATTATAGGTTCTAGCAAAATTGATTAGACTTTTCTGGTGACTTTTGTTTTATATCTTTATGTTTTATATTTTTTATGAAGGAAACCATGGTATTTTTGCCTAAGGAAAAGGACTTGAGTCTTGTCATGATATGTGTTCCTTCTATATCTCGTTTCTTTGTGAGCCTATCATAATCCTTGGGACTGTTGAAATGTGGGCAATCAAAACTAAACAAAGATTTAAAAACTGTTGGTTTAATTTTGGTGATAAAATGATTAGACATTAAATTACCAAACCCAAGAAGAAAATATTTAATGAAGCAGTAGTTTATAAATTATATCACACAATCAGTTTAGCAAGTATTTGAATGTTATATTCAAATAAGTAAAGTTACATTTAAGCCACCCACTCAGATGAGAGTATATTATTCTTTTCACATTTATAGATAATAATGGTATCATTTAGTGAACCTTAAGCAAATGGTTTACAATTAAGTTTAAATATTGCTGAAGCCCCTCTTTTTCCTCAAAGTGCTTAGAAATGTTACACCTTTGAGGTAACCTAATGTTCATTAGTGGCTCTAGAAGACAATGGACAGGAAAGAGAAAAGTTAATCTCAAGGCAGTCAGGCACAAAGAGCACTGATTGCCTGTTACTTTGCAAAGCATTATGTGGTATGTTCTATTTTTAAATTTCACTTTAGTGTTTTTACTTTCATTCAATTGTTAATCAGAAATATCTCCTCTGTGGAGATGTTTTTACCATTCTTGGAACTGCATGGAGTTTTCCCTTTAATAATACTACTGTTTGCAGAGGTCCCAGGCATGTGGACCTTAGAACAAAACAAAACAAAAGGCAAATCATTTTCCTACTTTTAATATGTGGCTAGGAGTAGGTTGGCTCATTCACAGCAAGCCTAATTTGATGTAAGTTAGTATGAACCTTTGACAAAATCCATGGTTTAGAATTTCGACTGGAAGGAGACAATAAATCTTACTGTTTAAATCACCCAACAGAGTAACAGTACTGTTTGTAACATTTCTCCAGCCCTCTTTCCTAAATCTGTTACTCTGTGATGTAAAGCCTTGGTTACTTTTCAGTACTTTTAAATTTGTTTGCAGAAGGTGGAGCCCAGAAAATGTGCCCATCATTGAGTGCTCTAAGTTTAGCCGAGGAAAGCAAGGACGTGGTAATATTTCTGTTCCAAAGAGTTGTATTTATCTGAGTTACAGGACTGGTTTACATAAATGAGAAACTAAGATTTTCCATACACCAGGAAAAGTTTCAAAAGGATGGCTTTTGTGCTTGCCACTTCATACCCACCAAATGTTACAAACAAATACTCATGTCTACAGTAAGCCATTTGTGGGTGTGCGTAATTGCGGTTCACAAGTCATTCAAGCTCAAGTCTTTTCCAGGTACAAATGAGAAACCCTTAGAAAATGAGTGCTCGCTCTGCATTTTTGGAATGAGTTCAGCTATTAAGATTTACGAATTTATTTTTTTGCACACAAGTAGATATATCAGAGGGTCTTTTGTTTCAGGAAGGAGTTCTAACACCTTTGGTGTAAAATGGCATTCTTGTAATCTTTATCATATGTAACTACATTTTTGGTTGTTGAGATTAGGAGTTAAAGATGTTAAGCTCTTCAATAGCCTGCATAGTTTTAATTAACTTTTAAATACACAGACCTTTTGTAGACTGATAAGTTTTTAATGTGACTCCATTGCTTACTTTGGCTACTAAAGTGTCAAATTTGGTTCCAAAACTCATGAGAAGTTCAAAACTCATTCTGTTTTTTGTGGAGAAAGCAGAAGAGATTTCAATAAAGTTACTGGGTTTAATATCTAGCATTAGTCCTATCTCTTTTAAATAGCAAAATGACTTTCTCTTAGCAAGAATATGAAGCAAGTCCAGGGTTAGATAAATTCACTTTACCATTTTACCACTATATTTTCTATTTCTGATGTTAAAAAAAAAGCCAAACCTCACCTCACAGGGGTCTCTCTTATTTAGAGTTTTACTACTTAGTTAAGCTATATAATTTTGCTGAACATTTTCAAACTACAAAATATGAAATAGTTGTTGCCGATCATAGAAACCTCCTTACTTTCAAAGTATTTTTGAAGTTGAAAACTTTTCTTAGTATTTCCTTCAGAAGGCATTTTAACCTTTTCAGTCTTTTGGATGTCATATCTAAAAAGTTGAAGTGTCCCTCAAAAAACACCTTAATTAATACTACATTTTTTCCTAGAGATTTTTGGACGTCTACATTTATCCTGCGCAGAAGTTCCAACTCCTTAGTGACTCTTCAACTAATCAAATGAGCATTCTCTACAATTAGTGTTGGTCATATAGTTGATTTATTCCTTAGGAATTAGCATTACTTATTTGATCAAAGTCATTAGATTGCTTTTACTATCTTAGTTTTCCTCTAAGTCTTATACAGCATTTTGGGTAGGTTATGGATTGACAGGAGGGGAACATACACACATACATATGTACATTCACATGTGTGCTTTTAGCTTTATGTTTCCAATTTAGTTAACCGAAGATCCAATGTTTTTAGAAGTAAAGTCAGAGTTGAAACAGATGCAATATATCAGCATAATTTCTCTTCATCACAAAGGCCCTCAATAGAGATAAACAGCTGCTAATAACAATATACATATAGGTTATGTACATACAATATGCAGATAGTGTTCCTCAATCAGGAAAGTTCATTTCTTACTATGTCACTGCCCTTTTAAAGTCACTATTCTAAAAGAGCTCACAATCTGTGGGCTATTGCATTTTCATCACTATTCCAGAGAACATGAACTAATAATCTGTGGGCTTCCTTTTAAGGGAATGTTTATAATTACCAGACTTTCCTGGTTGTTGAAGTGAACTCAGTGTCAGCAAGGACACGTTCTCATCCAGAGGGAGAAAGCAGAGCTAATACCCAGGTGTTCTCTGCCACGAACTTGCAAGTGCTCTGGAAAGCCCATTTCCCCATCAGTATTAAAGCTGAAATTTATAACTTTGAATTTTAGAGTAACCCAGTAAGCTCTTGATTATTTTATGTCAGAGAAAAGAACAGAGAAGGATGGCAATCAAAATTGACCTAATTTGTAAAATCACTTATGTTTGGATTTAGAATGATTTTTGTACTTGGGTTTGAATGTGGCCATATCTGTCATATCTGCTTAGGGGATTTATGAAAAATAATCAGTCATACTATGAAAATAATCAGTCATACTATAAAAATTTGACCTAAGAGGAAGTGAGAAGCTGTTTGGTCTATCTCTTTTTGATAAGGAAAGAATATCTTTCAAAACAATGGAAGGTGGGGCCATTTTCAGAACTTTAATGTAATCCTTTTTGTGAATTCCTAACCTCTGTCTGGCATATACTAGGTACTCAGGAAATGTTTATTGAATGAGTAAATAAGGAAGTACTTGCATTGATTGAGGCCTTTAAATGTGTAAGGTGCACAGAATTTAGATATATGAGGACAAAGTCTTGACTCTTAAAATATTTGTTGAGAAGAAACATTCATTCAGTATTCATCCACTGGATTTTGAATTGTGATGGCCCTGTGAAGAGTTCAAGAATGAAGAAGATGAGAGTTTGAAAGCCTGTAGTGTAAGGAAGTATGTAATGGGTGCAGGAATAGTAGTCGGTGAGTAGTTATATATGATACAGGCAGTGTTAAGGAATTTAAGGCAAGGATAGTTGACTTTTGTGGACAAGGAAAGCTTAATGGAATAGGTAGCATTTAAGCTAGCCATAAATGGAGTAAAGTGAAGCAGGTAGGAAGTCATTTATTTTTGGAGGGGACTTGAGAAAGTACTTGGAAACAGGAAAGCACAGGGCCTGATGAGGGCAGGGCACTGTAAAAGGCCTATCTCCACTGGAAAATAGTGGGAATAGAAGTGTTGGGCTAGGATATAGAGATCTTGAAGCAGACTATTTTGGCCTTCTTTTGGGATCTATTTAGTATTTTTGAGTACTATCTTAATGAGATAGATTACAGTGAGGGAAGAAGAGTAGAGGCAAAAAGATCAGTTAGGAATCTGTGGCACTTATCTAAGGGGGAGATTAAAGCACTTGAAAAGAACACAGAAAAGATGGGGAAAAGTTGGTTGTGAAAAAAGAAGTGGCAAGTTGACATGGGAACTGATTGAGTGACCAAAGAGGAAGCAGCCAAAGAGGACTCCTGACACATCCTATAAAGGGACATTGTAACTTCAGGGTCATCTGTGGTCAGAAGACTGTAAATTATAAACTCCCTTAGATCTAGTCTCTAGGGGTTCTCTTTGGAGGAAACTAGTCCTTGTAGGCTCCCTGCCAGGGACATGGTCCTTCAGGCCTGCCCTCTCCAGAGCTAAATCTCTGAGTCTGTGGCTGGGAATTAGGAACCAAGTAGTCGGTGTGGTGGGAAAAAGTGGCTTAGTGTGCCAAGTGGAGAAGTGAGCACTGCAGAAGCTGAGATCAGGAAGACCGACAGCAAGAGCCAGACAGGAGAGGACTTACTGCTGCACCCAAGCAATGTCCTCAAGGGATGGGAAGATAAACCTTTCCCAAGGACTGAGCAGAAGGAGTTGGCAGAAAAGAGGGTTGATTGTTGTTGGCCTTTGTGTGTTTTTACCCTTTTTCATAAAACAAACAAACAAAAAATATATATGTATATATATACTCATTAAAGACATTTTAGAAAACAGAGGCAGGTAAAAATGGAAAAAAACCTGTTTTTTTCTGATCTGCATTGAACTCTTAATATCATAATTTTAGAAGTCTTTCTATGAGGCAGGTTTTTTTCAGCTGAAGGTAACAGTATGTATCAGATAAATGCACAAGATAGCTATTCATGCTATTATTGTTTGTTACTGTTAGTTGACAATAAGTAGACAGTAGTCAGATCATAAAAGAGCTTGTATTTTGTTGGAGAGCTACTGAAGAATCTTCAGCAGGGAAGGGGCATAATCAGATTTATATTTTAGAATGATTTATTTGGCCTAAATATGAACAGTGGATTAGAAGGCCCTGAGACTTGAAGTCTGGAAATCAGTTTTGAGGCCAGATCATAGGGGCTAATCAAGGCATTGGGAATGGCCAGACCAGGGGCAGGGGGACTGGATAGCAAAGAAATTTGAGAGCTTTGTAAGGAAAAATTGACAGGATGTGGGGATTGGTAAGTTGTGAAGGTAGAAAAGCATGCTATAGCTATCTCAATTAGATGTCCCACAGGGACTTCAAATTCAACATTTCCAAAACAGAAATTGTAATCATTCTTACCAAGTTTACACCATGTCTATCTTTGTCCATTTTCTGCTGCTATAACAGAATATGAAAGAATGGGTCATTATAAGCAACAGAAGTTTGTTTGGCTTATAGCTCTGGAGGCAAGGAAGTCCAAGACAATGGTGCTGGCATCTGACAAGAGCCTTTGTGCTTTGCCCATGGTAGGAGGAGGAAGGCGGAAGACCGAAAGACAAGTGGGGGTGCAAGAGAGAGGGAGGAAATAAGTCCAAGCATCTTTTTTCAGGAGCTCACACCCATAATGATGAACCTATTCACATGATAATGGCATTAATCTACTCATGAGGGCAGATTGCTCATGGCCTAATCACCTCATAAAGGTCCCACCCCTTAATGCTATCACAATGGCACTTGAATTTCAACATGAGTTTTGGAGGGGACATTTAAAACATAGCACTGTTCTAGATTCCCTCTCTCAGTGAATATACCCTTATCTACCTAGTTACCAAGCTAGAAATTTGGAAGTCATCCTAAAGTGTTATTTCTATAATATCTATTACTATATCTAGTCAATCACCAAAACCTATCAGATCTTCCACATAAATATTTAAGATTTTTTTTTAATATCTTTGTTACCACTGTGTTTGCCAAGTTTAGGTTTTCTTTGTTTTGTTTGTTTTTTTATTTATTTGTTTGTTTGTTTTTGAGGCAGAGTTTTGCTCTTGTTGCCCAGGCTAGAGTGCAGTGGCACAATCTCAACTCACTGCAACCTCCGCCTCCCGGATTCAGGCGATTCTCCTGCCTCAGTCTCCTAGTAGCTGGGATTACAGACATGCACCACCATGCCCGGCTAATTTTTGTATTCTTTTTTAGTAGAAATGGGGTTTCTCCATATTGGTCAGGCTAGTCTCAAACTCCTGACCTAAGGTGATCCACCCACCTCAGCCTCCCAAAGTGCTGTGATTACAGGTGTGAGCCACTGTGCCCGGCCAAGTTTAGGTATTTACTTTTGACTTAAAATAGTAGTTGACAGACTACAGACTACAGATCTAATCCAGCCTACCATCTGTTTTTGAAATAATGTTTTAATAGAATATAGCCACTCATTTACATTTTGTCTATTGCTGCTTTTATGCTACTATGACAGATTTGAGTAGTTGTGATTGAGACCATGTGGCCTACAAACCCTAAAATATTTATTTAATACTATCTGGTCTTATACAGAAAGTTTGCTTACCCCTGGTTTACAATATTGTAATATAACTGAATTCCCTACTTTTAGGTTTCAATCCGACCTTTCCTTCATTGATGTTTTATTTTATTTTATTTTATTTTATTTTATTTTTATTTATTTATGAGACAGAGTCTCACTCTGTCGCCCAGGCTGGAGTGCAGTGGTGTGGTCTCGGCTCACTACAACCTCTGCCTCCTGGGTTCAAGCGATTCTCCTGCCTCGGCCTCCTGAGTAGCTGGGAGGCGCCTGCCACCATGCCAGCTAATTTTTTGTATTTTTAGTAGAGACAAGGTTTCACCATGTTAGCCAGGATGGTCTTGATCTCCTGACCTCGTGATCCACCTGCATCAACCTCCCAAAATGCTTAGGTTACAGGCGTGAGCCACTGCTCCCAGCCTATATTTTTTTCATTAGATGGGATCTTACCCTGTCACCCAGGCTGGAGTGCAGTGGCTTGATCTCGACCCATTGCAGCCTCTGCTTCCCAGGCTCAAGAAATCCTCCCACTTCATCCTTCTAAGTAGCAGGGACTACAGGTGCACACCACCACGCCCGGCTTATTTTTTGTATTTTAGGTGGAGATGGGGTTTCGCCATGTTGACCAAGCTGGTCTCAAACTCCTGACTCAGCGATCCGCCTGCCCTCACCCTCTCAAAGTGCTGGGATTACAGGGGTGAGCCACCCTACCCGGCCTTTTTTAAGTTCTAATTGTTTGTCAAGATTCCTTTGCCGATAAACCCTAAATCTCAGTCTTCAAGTCCTTTGTAATGTTTCACCTAAAAGGAATAATTTATGTAAGAATAATCAATCTCCATTAATGTTAATATTACAAGGTTTACTCTTTCAAGGTTTTGTATAGGGATTTTTTTATTTATCTGTGTTTTTCTGAAATATTTCTTGAAAAGCCTCAGTCCACTGGTTGTCAGTTGTTTATGGCAATACAAAGGAAGATAGCAAGTATTTTTGCCAGACATTAGCTTTATTTGTTCAGCAAGAACTCTGAGATTTTGTAAGATTTTAATACCTCTACTGTTTTCATTTATTTTGTGACTCTGAAAAGCCCACTACCATATATTATCAGGAAACTCAAGAGAGCTTTTCTTTGACTTCCAGATTCACAACAATGAAAAAAGTTAAAGATAGCCACTTTCTAGGAAAGAGAGACTAGAATCAAAGGATTTGCTGCATATATGTGGGAGTATTGATTTTAACATCTCAATTCTAAGTAACTCATCTTGAGATAGTTTTTTGAAGTGTTAATGCATTTTATTTGTAGGTTTAGTCTCAAACAAATTCCACTAATGACATAACTCCCAGGAGAGATTGGCAATATCCAGAAATCAGTCCACTTTTTATCCTCCACCCAATTAAAATGTAATATTATGTAAATGTTTTGACATATCTATATCTAGTAGGAAGAATTATAACAGAAGAGAAAAACCTTATTTTCTAGACAAACAAGTGAAATTAATTGGTAGATTTTAATCTGGAGAAGTTCACAGGCACTTAAAAATTACTTGCTTATCTTTTTCTAAACATTAACAGAATTTTTTATAGTGCTGGAAAATCAAAATGGAAGTATAGTTATAGTCATTCAAATACCTACATGATTTTTAAAATATACTGGGTCTGGTGACTAGTGACATCAGCAAAATAACAGAATAGGAAGTCTCAAGCTCCACTTCCATGCCCTGCCTCCCAACCCTGCCCCTCCGCCACCCCGCGGCCCCGACCCACAAAGTTCAGCTAGGCTAGACTAGAGCATCCTTTTGAAAACTGCAACACTTGGAAACAAGCCTGAGATACCCTCATGATTTGCAGAACTGAATAAAACCTGAATTAGAAGTGTAAGAATGGTCTTATTACAACAGTGCTGCCCCTCCCCTTCCCCTAAGTCAAGCACAACACCTGATGGAGATTTTTTCTCTGAACCCAGAATTTCAACATTGGGGAAGGGAAATGGATGCAGTCGTCCAGCATACCTAGCATTCTGATATGCTTCTTATGAAACCCACTCCGAAGCAATCAGCATGGCTAGACTGCCTGGAGTCAAGTAGAAATAAAGGAGGCAGAAGTCATATTGACCAGTGCATGGATCCTGACGGTACCTCTGTTTTCCTGACAGCTGTGATGCCTGGTCACAGATACCAGCCAACCTCATAGTTGACCCCCAGAGCTGAGCTAGTTGCCTTCAGAAGGATGATGGAAAGTTCATCATAGCTTGAGTCCTTCGGCTGCTAGTTTCCTACCCAGCCTCAGAGCCCACCTCTGTGACCCTGCTATGCAGGGAGATGCCCACTTCCTCCCATTTTAGTGAAGTGAAGGGTCTATACCAGTTTGAATTGAGAAGTCAAGCAGCAGCTCCCCCCACCCTCAGCCAAAAAAACCTGCTTTACAACCCCACCCAGGCAGAGAGACTCTCCACCTTTATGAATTTCAAAGAATTAAATGGTCTAGACTGACTTGACATGGGTGCTCAAGCAGTGGCTCCATTCAGCCAGTAAGCCATTCCAGTGACTTTGCATAGGCAGGGAGATTTCACGCATCTTAGAGAAGCATAGAGCCTAGACCTGCTTGACCCAGGCAGTCAAACAGCCACTAAACTCAACCACATGGCAATCCCATGGCTCTATCCTGACAGGCAGGTAATCCTCAATTGTGCATTTCTAAGGGTCACAGCTTCTGGTATTTCCTCTCTCCCAAGAAATTACTCTGCCTCACCTTGGAGCCCAGCCTACAGCCCAGCCCAACTGCAGATCTCAAATAGCAGAATTGCCCATCCAGGGAATACAGCTTGCAGCTGGCCTGATGAGAAGCCATCACAGTATCTAGCCCTTAACTCTGCCTAATAGCAGAGCCCAGCCACTGATCTCACCAGACAGTGAAGTCTATCCAGCAGCCCCATGTAACATCAGAGGAAAGGCATCTGCCCAGCAAATTAGAGAACTCCCAACAAGCTCTGACTCCCTGGGATCATCACCAGCTGGCCCTTCACAGGCTAAACTAAATAGTGAACCTCTATCCATGCCAAAGAACATCTATTGTAAAGGCTAGAAGGGGGCTTTCTCCTCAAATGCATAGACAATAACACAAGGACACAAGAACTACAAAGAAAAACAATCCCAAAAGAAACTAATAAAGCTTCAGTAATGGACCGCAAAGAAATGGAGATCTTTGGAATGACTGAAGAAGAATTGAGAATACTACTCATAAAGATATTCAGTGATGTACAAGAATATGTGGATAGAAAATGTAATAAAGTTTGGAAACTGCTACATAACAAAAAGACAAGTTTGACAGAAACAGAAACAATATAAAAGAAACATAAATTCTAGAGCCGAGGAATACAGTGACTGAAGTAAAAATTCAATAGAAAGCATCAGTGGTGGATTTGATAGAGCAGAAGAAAGAATCAATGATCTGGAAGACAACATTTGATATTATCCAGTTAGAGGACCAAAAAGACAAAAGAGTGAAAAAGAATGAAAGCTTATGGGATTTATGAGACGCCATCAAGAGATCAAACCTTTGCATACTAGGATTTGCAAAAGAAGAAAGAGAAAGAGTCACAAAGCCTATTTAAGGAAAGAATGGCTGAAAAATCCCCTAATCTGGGAATAGATATGAATATTCAGGTACAAGAAGCACAGAAATTTCAATCAAATTCAACACACAGAGGGGTATACCAAGGCATACAATAATCAAACTGTCAAAAATCAAAGACAAAATATTTTGAGAACAGCAAGAGATAATAAACACATCACATACAAAGGAGACAATATGACTATCAGCAGATTTCTCAGCAGAAACCCAGTAGGCCAGGAGAGAGTGGCATGATATAATTGAAATGCTGAAGGAAAACAAACACAAAAACTACTAATCAAGAATACTTTACCCAGCAAAGCTATCTTTCATAATTGAGGGGGAAATAATACTTTCTCCCTCAATTTCATGAAACATATGAAATTGCAAAACTCAATGTTGTATGTAAAATAGTGCCATATTCAGAAAACTCTAGGACTGTAATAATGGTGTGTAAGGCAATTTCATCCCTAGTACATGGGTTTAAAAACAAAAATATTAATAGCAACTATAGCTAAAATAAATTATCAAGGTATACACATTAAAAATGATGTAAATTCTGCCATTAAAAACATAATGTTGAAGGGGTATGCAAAAGTATAGAATTGTTGTATGCAAAGTTAAGTTGCTATCAGCTTATACTTGATTGTTTATAAGATGTTCTGTGTAAACCTCATGGTAATCACAAAGCAAAAATCTTTAGTGGAAGTATAAAGCAAAAATAGAAAGGATTCAAAGCATACCACTACAGAAAAACATCAAATCACAAAGGAAGACAGCAAGAGAGGAAGACAGAAAAAATTATTTACCAAACATCCAGAAAAAAACTAAGAAAATGGCAATAGGCCAGGGACAGTGGCTCATGCTTGTAATCCCAGCACTTTGGAAGGCCGAGGCAGGCAGATCACTTGAGTTCAGGAGTTTGAGACCAGCCTGGCCAATATGGTGTGACCCCATCTCTACTGAAAATACAAAAATTAGCTGAGCATGGTGGCATGCACCTGTAATCCCAGATACTCGGTAGGGTGAGACGGGAGAATCACTTGAACCCAGGAGGTGGAGGTTGCAGTGAGCCAGGATCACTCCACTGCACTCCAGCCTGGGTGACAGAATGAGACTCCACCTCAATAAAAAGAAAAGAAAAGAAAATGGCAATAGTACATCCTACATGTTAATAATTACCTTGATTATAAATGTATTAAATTCTCTAATAAAAAGACAGTTACTGAGTGGATTAAAAAATAAGACTTAGCTATATGCCATATACAAAAGATACATCTCACTTTTAAGGATACACATAGATGGAAACTGAAGGAATAGATAGATATTCCATGCAAATTCAAACCAAAAGAGAGTAGGACAAAAGACAAAATTGATTTTAAGTCAAAACCCATAAAATGAGACAAAGGACATTATATAATGATAAAGGGGTCAATTTACCAAAAGGATACAACAATTATAAATATGTTTGCACCCTACATGGGAGCATCTAAATATATAAAACAAAGATAAAAAGATCTGAAGGGAGAAATAGATTGCAGCACAATAACAACAGGGGACTTCTATACCTCAGTTTCAAAAATGGACAGATTAGCAATCCAGAAAATTAATAAGGAAACATTGGACTGTAACAATACTTTTGACCAAAGGAACCTCACAGACATATCTAAAACATTCCATTCAACAGCAACAGAATACACATTTTCCTTGAGGACACACAGAACGTTCTTCAGCTTAGATAACAAAATAAGCCCCAGCAAATTTAAGATGATTGAAATTATATTAAGTATATTTTCTGACCACAATGACATGAAAGTAGAAATCAATAACAGGAAGAATTTTGGAAAAATTAAAAAATACATGGAAATTGCACAACATGTTTCTAAAAACAAATGGGTCAATGAAGAAATTAAATGGGAAATTTAAAAATATATTGGGAAAAATGAAAATGTAAACACAGTATACTAAGACTTATGGGATACAGCAAAAGCAGTTCTATTAGGAATGTTTATAGCAAAAAAAAAAAGCCTATATCAAAAAAAGAGAAAGATCTCAAACAACTTAATGTTACAACTCAAGGAAATTTTAAAAAGAACAAACTAAGCCTAAAGCTAGGAGAGAAAAAATACAATAAAGATCAGAGCAGGGATAAAGAAATAGAGACTAGAAAAACAATACAAAACATTAACAAAATTAAGGGTTGATTTTTGAAAAAATAAAATTGACAGATTTTAGCTAACTTAAGAGAAAAGGAGAGAAGGGTAAAATAAATAAAATCAGAAATTAAAAGAGAAGACAATAGAACTGATACCATGGAAATACCAAGGATCATAAGAGACTGTTATGAACAATTATGCACCAACAAATAGGACAACCTAGGAGAAATGGATAAGTTCCTAGACATATACCACCTACCAAGAAGCTGAACAGACCAATAATGTGTAAGCAGATTGAATTAGTAATTCTTAAAATTTCCCACCAAAGGAAAGCACAGCCCATGGTAGTTTCACAGCTGAATTATAGTAAACATTTAAAGAACTGGTATCAATCCTTCTCAAACTCTTCCGAAAAACCAGAGAGGAGGGAATACTTTCAAACCCTTTTTATGAATCCAGCATTGCTGTGATACCAAAGCCAGACAATTATGTTACCAGAAAAGCAAATTACAAGTCAGTATTCTTGATGAGCATAGATGCAAAAATCCTCAAGAAAATACTGGAAAACCAAATTCAATTATACATTAAAATGATTCTCCACCATGATCAAATGGGATTTATCCCTGAGATACACAAAAGACTCAACATACACAAATCAATAAATGTGGTACATCACATTAACAAAATGAAGTATAAAAACCTTATGATCATGTCACTAGATGCAGAAAAAGCATTTGATAAAATTCAACATTCTTTTATTATAAAAACTCACCAAATTAGGTATAGAAGGAATGTGCCTCAACGCAATAAAAGCCGTGTAAGAGAAGCCTACAGCTAATAATATACTCAATGGGGAAAAGCTGAAAGCTTTTTCTCTTAAAATCCGAAACAAGATAAGGATGCTCATTCTCACCACTTCTATTCAAATAGCACTAGAATTCCTTTCCAGAGCAGATAGGCAAGAGAAAGAAAAGGCACACAAATAGGAAAGGAAGAAGTAACATTGTGAATATTTGCTGACAACACAATGTTATATGTAGAAAGAAAACTCTACAGACTCCACCAAAGAGCTATATGAACTAATAAAGTTGCAGGATACAAAGTCAACACAAAGAGCAGTAGCAGTTCTGTACACTAACAATGAACTATCTGAAAAAGAAATCAAAAGAACACTCCTATTTCCAATAGCTACCAAAAATAAAAATAAAAAAATTAGGAATAAATGTAACTATGAAGGTAAAAGACCTGTACACTGAAAACTGTAAAAAGAAATTAAAGAAGACAAAGAAATGGAAAGATATCACATGTTCTTGGATTGGAAGAATTAATATTGTTAAAATGTCCATACTAATTGATATGGTTTGGATCTGTGTACCTGCACAAATCTCATGTTGAGTTGTAATCGTCAGTATTGGAGTTGGGACCTGGTGGGAGGTGATTAGATCATGGGTTGGTTTCTCATGAATGGGTTAGCACCATCCCACAAGTGCTGTTCTCGTGTAAGAGTTCTCACAAGATCTAGTTGTTTGAAAGTATGTAGCACCTCCCCTATCTCTCTTGCTCCTGCTCTGCCTGCTTTCTCTTTACCTCCTGCCATGATTTCCTGAGGCTTCCCCAGAAGCAGAAGCCACTATGCTTCCTGTACAGCATGCAGAACCATGAGCCAATTAAATCTCTTTTGTTTATAAATTACCCAGTCTCAGGTGTTTCTTTATAGCAATGGGAGAACACACTAATATGCTATCCAAAGTCATTGTATGGTTTGACTGCATGTCCCCACCCAGATCTCATCTCAAATTGTAATTCCCACATGTCGAGGGAGGGACCTGGTGGGGAGCAATAGGATCACAGGGGAGGTTTTGCCCATGCTGTTCTCGTGATAATGAGTTCTCATGAGATCCGATAGTTTAAAAGTGTATGGCAGTTCTCTTTCTCTCTCACTCTCTCTCTCTCTCTCTCTCTCTCTCTCTCCTGCTGCCTTGTGAAGAAGGTGCTTGCTTCTCCTTTGCCTTATGCCATAATTGTCAGTTTCCTGAGGCCTTCCCAGCCATCTGGAACTGTGTGTCAATTAAACCTCTTTTCCTTGTAAAATAACTCAGTCTCAGGTAGTTCTTTATAGCAGTGTGAGAATGGACCAATAGAGTGATCTATGGATTTAATGCAATTACTATGAAAATTCCAATGTTAGTTTTCATATAAATAGAAAAAAAATCTTAAAATTCATATGAAACTACGTACAAACCACAAAAAAATCCCTCAAATAGCCAAGGCAATTACAAGCACAGAGAGCTAAGCTGAAGGTATCATACTACCTGATTTTAAACTATACTACAAAGTTGTAGTAATTAAAACAGCTTGGTACTGGCAAAAAAAAAAATCAACCAATTGAAGGGCATACTAGAAAACTCAGAAATAAACCCATGCATGTATGATCAATTGATTTTTGACAAAGGGCCAAAAACCTGCACTGGGAAAAGGATAGTCTCATCAATAATTGGTTTTGGAAAAACTGGATATCCACATGGAGAATAATGAAATTGGGCCCATATACAAAAATCAACAGTAAATAAGTAGACTTAATCTTAAGATCAGAAACTATAAAACTGACAGAAGAAAACATAGGGGGAAAAATGACATATTAGTACAGTTAATGGTATTTTGGATTTGGATTTGACAAGAGGTAACGAAAGCAAAAATAGATAAATGAGATTACATCCACTGAAAAGCTTCCACACAGCAAAGGAAACAATTAACAGTGTGCAGAGTCAAACTACAATTGGAAAAAAAATATTTGCAAGCCAGATGTCTAATGAAGGGCTAATATCTAAAACATATAAGGAGCTCAAATAATAGCAAGAAAACAAAACAAAAAAATTAAAACCCGGGGATGGGACCTGAAAAGACGTTTCTCAAAAGAAGACACAAGTGGCCAACAGATACATGAAAAAATGCTCAGTATCACTAATGATTAGGGAAATGCAAATTAAAACCATGATGAGATATCACCTCACACCTGTCAGAATGGCTATAATAAAAAGAGAAGTGTTGGCAAGGATGTGGAAAAAAGGAACCCTTGTACACTGTTGGTGGGAATGTAAATTAGTACAGCCATTATGAAAACTGTATGATGATTCCTCAAAAATCTAACATTAGCATTATCATATGAATCAGCAATACCGCTTTTAGATATTCACCTAAACGATTTGAAATTCATTTGTTGAAGAGATGTCTACACTACATGTTCATTGCAGCACTATTCACAGTCGCCAAGTTATGGACTCAATTGTCCATAAACAAATGAATAGGTAAGGAAAATGTGGTGTATTATATATACACAACGGAATGCTTTTCAACTTTGCAAAAGAAGGAAATTCTGTCACTGGCAACATCAATGGAACTAGAGAACATTATGCTAAGTGAAGTAAGCCAGGCACAGAAAGACAAATACCCTGTGTTCTCACTTATATGTGGACTCAAACAGTTAAACTCATAGAAGCACAGTAGAATGGTGGTTAGAGAGGCTAGACGGGTGGGAGGAATAGGGAGATGATGCTCACAGGGTACAAAATCATACAGGAGGAATATGTTACTGGTTTGTTTTTTACTTCTATTGCACAGCATCATTAATGTAGTTAACAGTGGAGTATTATACATCTCAAAATGGCTAAGAAAATGAATATCTAATGTTCACACCACAAAAGTAGATTAAGTATTTGAAGTGATGGATGTTAACTAGCTTGATTTAATTTTTCCACATTCATAAATCATAACATCACTTTGTACTACAAAAAGTTTATACAATTATAAATTATCAATTTACAATTTTAAAAAATACTAGAAAATTTTTGAAAGGCATCAAACTTAGCTATATGATTTAATTTAGATGCTAGTTAAGCAATACCAAGTAAAAATCTTTACTCATTTCAATTCAAGATGTATTGAACACTTACTAAGTGCAAGGAGGTATGCAGAATGCTCATTTATTTGATACTTTGTTGAAAAGTTAACTATATTTAATTTATCTCACTCGTTTTCTTTTGTCTTTTAAAGGTGAGAATTCTAACTCTTTTAGAAACTAAAAACAGTTTCAACTAAGTTCTTGAAACCAGATTTTCAGAAAAGTTTGTAAACAACTATTTCAGTGTGTGACATAACCTTTCAGTATAATTTGGAGAGCATGATATTGTTACCTGAATTACTTCTCTTTCTACTACTAGTACATAATAATATTCTACTATTATTAAAACACAGAAATGTTCTTAGAGATGGAAACATAAGTAACTGGTTAGAGTGCTTTAATAATTTTGTATCTGCTACTAATTAATGCCTGGTATTTGTTCATTTTTTTATGTGCACAAATAAACCAAAAGATCACAGTGACTAAAAATGTTTTAATAACTTTAGGTTGTATACATGCTGAATGGCTAAAATCTCCAGCATAAATGAAAATGAAATAAATGACTGCTAATAAAAGATTATACCTTTATCATATTCTTCAGCCCAAAGCATTTTTGCTGACAGCATTTATTAGATGTCTAAGATCTACTTCAGGGAGGGACAAAAGAGCCAAACAGTGTTTCAGAGTCAGATGCTTCAAGAGGGAAAACCTTTTTTTTTTTTTTTTTTTTTTTTTTTTTTTTTTTTTTTTTTTTTTTTTGAGACAGCCTTGCTCTGTTGCAGAGGCTGGAGTGCAGTGGCGCGATCTCAGCACACTGCAACCTCCGCCTTCCAAGTTCAAGTGATTCTCCTGCCTTAGCCTCTGGAGTAGGTGGGATTACAGGCGCCTGCCACGACACCCAGCTAATTTTTGTATTTTTAGGAGAGATAGGGTTTCACCATGTTGGTCAGGCTGGTCTTGAACTCCTGACCTCAGGTGATCTGCTCGCCTCAGCCTCCCAAAGTGCTGGAATTACAGGCGTGAGCCACTGCTCCAGGCCCCCCCCCCCTTTTTTTTTAAATTAAATTAAGGGCTTTTCATATTTTCATTTTCAAATTAAAGCAAACCCAAACTTATAAATAATTTGAAATAAATTACTGTTCCTTTGAAAACTTATAATTACAACATTTTAAACTCTTTTAAGAGAAAATGACTTAGAATTGTATGGGTCCCATTCCCTATCCTTTAGGGCATTGATTCAATGAACTTGCTGTCTAAGAAACTACAGACTATGGTAATATGGCATTCTCCTCTAACTCCTTACATTGAAAGGTATTCACACAAAAGAAGGACTCAGTTATTTCTATTCTCTATAGAGTTCCTAGAAGGACAGAATCAGGATTGGTGAGTCAAAATGACTAGGAGGCAGATTTGGGCTCAACAATATGGAAAAACTTTCTAACAGGTAGACCAGGTCCAAAATGGAATAAATCTGTGATATCAGAAAGCTGAAACATGGACAATTTTATTTGTGAGTATATAATACATTAATTTTATTGCTTCTTTTGACTTGAATCATGACCCCTGTTTCTGCCTGAGGGAGCATTGCAAAACTTCTGGACCCTATTTCAACAGATGACCAAGAATTTAATTATCTTAATATTTATTGAGCACTGTCATATGCAAAGTATTGACATAATCTTCTTGTCCCCCATTCATAGAATGCAAATTTTTTTAAATTTTTAATTATGGAAAATACATATAACATAAAATTTACCGTCTTAACCATTGTATTAGTCCATTCTCGTGTTGCTATAAAGAAAAATTTAGGGTAAGTAATTTCTAAGGAAAAGAGGTTTAACTGGCTTACAGTTCTCTAGGCTGTAAGCATTGTATCAACATCTGTTTGGCTTCTGGTGAGGGCCTTCAGAAGCTTACAATTGTGGTGGAAGGTGATGGGGAGCCAGCATGTTTTAAACAACCAGATCTTATGAGAACTCACTCATTGTCATGAGGACAGCAATGAACCACTCAGGAGGAATCTGCCCCCATGACCCAAACACCTCCCACTCGGGCCAACCTTCAAAACTGGGGATGATATTTCAACATGAGAGTTGGAGGAGACAAACATCCAAACTATATCAACCATTTTTAAGTTAAGTCGTGTTAGGTATATTTACATTGTTGTGCAACCAAACTCCAGAACTTTTTCCTCTGGCAAAACTGAAACTCTGTACCTATTAAATAACGCCTCATTTCCCTGTGCCCCCAGCCTCTGACAGCCACCATTCTACTTTCTGTTTCTATTAATTCAGTTACTCTAGACACTTCATGTAAGTGAAATCATGCAGACTTTTCTGTGACTGGCTTATTTTACTTAGCATAATCTTCTCAAAGTTTATGCATGTCATACTATGTATCAGAGTTTCCTTTTTAAGGCTGGATAATATTCCGTTTTATGTATATACCAAATTTTCTTTATTCCCTCATCTGCTGATGGACATTTAGGTTGCTTCCACCTCTTGGCTATTGTGGATAATGCTGTTATCAACATGTGTGTGCAAAAATCTTCAATTCTTTTGAATATATACCTAGACATGGGACTGCTGGGCCATATGGCCATTCCGTTTTAAATATTCTGAGGAAGTGCTATACTGTTTTTCATAGCGACTGCATCATTTTACATTCCCACCATCAGTGCACAAGGGTTCCAATTTCTCTACATCCTCACCACCACTTACTATTTCTGCTTTTTAAAATAGTGACCATTTTAAGAGGTGTGAGGAATACTGACATAATTCTGACTTCAGTGCCCTGTGCAATAAACTATACATAACAGCTACTGAATAAAAGTTTATGATTGAGATGGACTGAAACTTTGGATTTTCATAATGTTTGCTTTATAAAGTTGATCTTGGATAGAGATGATTAATAGAGTCTATGTTCTGTGCTTCAGGATGAAATAAAGACACATCTTAGAAATAGTTCTTCTTATGGCTGTTACTCTATTTCAGTTTTCAGCATTGATGTTGATTTTTATATGTTATTCTCATAAATACCCATTGCTGTCCTAGCTTAGGGTAATAAGCTATCGTGGCTTTAATAATCTGCTTCTCTCCTTGATTCTAGCAATTTAAAAAAAAATAACACTTGGGAAAGATAGACATGCTAATTCCTCTGTAAGGGGACTATTGAGTATACCCTGGAATTAAGGGTTTTGAAGTTCTTTTTTGAAAGATTATTGTCAAAAAATCTAGTTTAGTATGTCTAGAATTGTGTTGTTTAGTTTTTCTCTTTTTCCTTCCCCCCTGCAATGCCTACAGGCTGACATGAGATCACTGGTGCTCAGAGCCAAGTTTACTGTGAATTTGGTCATGTTTAAACTTTTGCTATCTTTAATAAATGCTTGGTAACCTCAATATTAATGGTCTAACAATTAGCAATTCTTGGCCTGTTGAAAAAGAGACATTGTTGTCATATTTGAAAAAGAAGTGATTTGGGAATAAATAAGAGCAGGAAGTTTTCATCCACAAGTAATTATTCAGAAGAATGTTTTCAGTAGTATTTTATTTGCAGTGAGTGAAATCAGCATTCTCAGGGACTAGTGTTTGCAACTAGAAAACATATGTCTTTTTCTGAACATGTCAGCATAATAAACAGCCAGGTGCTTTGTAGCTACTTCCCATTATATAGATAATGTCGAAAGCAGGATTCAGTGAGTTCTATGTTTAAAATAAAGAGATTTCAGTTAATTTATTGCTTCTTTGAGAGCAATATAAGAAATGTGTAAGGTATAGTTGTCCTTTACATATGAATCAAAACTAAGTGCCATGAGGAACAAGTAGAACGTCTTTTAAACTTACAGAAGTAAATGTTTGTTGAATAATTACCCAAGCAAGCCTACACAAAGAGGATTTGGGGATAATCTGGTAATACTATTCCTATTTAAATAATGCCCATCATGACCATTTCACAAATAACATTTTGTTGAATATAAGAAAATTTCTACAGAAAGATTCTTCAGGTTCTCCTTTTTTACTTAAAAAAAAAAAAGATAAGACAGCTGAGGGTGTGGAGGTATGAATAACTACCAGATCGAATACATGGGAATAACCTTTTGATTTGGACATTTTCCCTCATACTTGCTTTTAGAGAAAGAAATTATTTCCTGTTTTAGGCCTCCAAGGGATAAATGGAGAAAGAAAATGGCTGTTCATAAGAAACCCATAATATGAACAAGTCAAATATAAATTCAGCTATCAGGAAGAAGCTCGGCTTAAGAGGAGTGTTATTAACATCACCATCCATCCTCATTAGTCCAAAAGCTTACAGATAATTCTTTTTGGATGCAGATTTTGTGGGGTTTTTAAGATGACTACAAACTCCAATATTAATTATAAAGCAGATATCTCATTTTCTTTTGAAAAATAGAGGTCTTTTCATGGGCCAATTTTATCACTAGCACCTAATATCAATATCGATACTTATGGACAATTTTTTTTAATACTTTCTTTTAAAAATGGTAATACACTTATATTTTAATTGAAGCTTTTGTAGACTGTATTTCAAATATGAATAGTTTCCCTAGTTAGGATAAATATTATACTGTAATTTACTATAAAACTGATAGTTTTATTACATTCTCTGAAAACAATTTTCTGTATTTATATTTTGAGAGTTGTTATTCCACTTCCATATATATCTTTAAGAAACTTTGTGTGTGTGTGTGGAGTTCCCAAATTTTAATCTAAACTTATAATAGTTTAGCCTTTCAACAAGTTTTTTTTGTTTTTATTTTTTAGTGGTGACATTTTGGAATAAGAAATTTGTGACTTATTGCTCTTTGTAAACATAATTTCACAAATAATTAGGGACTTGGATCATTCAGGGATACCATGTTTATTGGAAGAAAAGATATTAAGTAGCTGGCAGTTTAAAGAGGTAGAAATTAAGTTAAAGATAAGCATTTGGAAGAATATTTGGAAGCAGTAGAAATTGACTAACTTAGTTGTCTACACATAGTCATTTCTATAACAAATTCCATTTTTTTATAACTCTGAAAATCAATTCTGCATTAAATTTTACTATTTTTGTAAATGATCTTCATACAGTAACACTTTGTGATGGACCAGATGTTGCTAGCTTATATAATTAACCCAGGTGAAAATATAAGTTATGCCGATGAAAATCTATAAATGTATAAAAGTAATAAAGAATAGTAGTATTTTAGTAGCAAAGAGAAACGTGTAGGTTTACTGCATCTTCTAGCCCATTCTCCCTAAGAAGGTACCATATTGGAGATGTTATAAGCTCATGCTTGATTTAAGGTTTGAATAAATTAATAGCTGGGCAATATGTTGTTTTAAAGAATAAAGTCTAGGCAGCACCATTTATTATTAATTTAAATTTCAGTGTTCAGTTTATTCATCACTGCCTAATAAAGACCCTACTTCCTTTTTCACCACATTTACTCACTGACTGATGTTGTATCACTGTCCAAATGAAGACAAAGACAGATGTCTCTGTGTGGGCAGTAGATGCTTAGTCAGGATGGCTGTGTGATGTCTACCAGGTTTAACAAATCTAGCAACACAAAGCATATAAAAGTGGACTCCTGAAAAAGATCTACTGTTAAGTAATATAAGGATCACACCCTCAAAGGTCCTGTTTGTAGCCTTTAGTAACCTGGAGGGCACATTGAGTAGGCACCTGTTCGACATAGTGTCTTAATTTGTTGACATTGAAAAAAGAGTTCAAGATTATACTCAATATATTTGCATAAATAAGGTAGCCTTACTAAACTACCAGAAGCCAGGGAAAAGCAACCTAAAAATGGAAAGCCATTTATTTAGTCAGGTCATATATATCAGAATAGTGGAAGATCAGATCAGAAGTCAGGGACAGATCCAAGTCTCCTGTTAAAAACTCATCGTTGGCCTCATGCTTTCTTCTGGATTTAATAAATAGTTATTAGAATTGTGATTGTGTTTTATATTATTTCAGTATCAGTTGCACTTTAAGGGAATAGCAGGAACTTCAACAAAGTTTAAAATTTCTGCCTATTAAAAGACATTGTTTTAAAAATGAATAGGAAGCTGGCCAGGTGCAGTGGCTCACGCCTGTAATCCCAGCACTTTGGGAGGCCGAGGTGGGCAGATCACAAGGTCAGGAGATCGAGACCATCCTGGCTAACACGGTGAAACCCTGTCTCTACTAAAAATACAAAAAAAAAATTAGCCAGGCGTGGTGGTGGGCGCCTGTAGTCCCAGCTACTCGGGAGGCTGAGGCAGGAGAATGGCGTGAACCCGGGAGGCAGAGCTTGCAGTGAGCCAAGATCACGCCGCTGCACTCCAGCCTGGGCGACAGCGCAACACTCTGTCTCAAAAAAAAAAATAAATAAAATAATTAATAGGAAGCCACAGATTCAGAAAAAATATTGACAACACATATACATATATATTTGATAAAAGATTTGTATCTAGAATCTTATCATTCAAAAATAAGATAATGTTTTAAGTGGGCAAAATACTTAACCAGACATTCATGAGAAAGACACATTGGGGCCAATAAACACACAGAAACTATTCAAACCATATTCAGAGCAATACAAATTAAACCACTATGAGATAACACCCACTAGATTGACATTTAAAAAAAATGAAAAAACCAGATGTTAGCAAGGATGTAAGAACCAGGACTGTCAAACACAAGTCACTGGTTGGAGTATAAAATGTGACAAGCAATTTGACAGTCTTTATAAAGTTGAACGCACATATTCTTTATGACCCATCATTTCCAGTTATTTATGATACCCAAGTTTTTATCAAAGATATGAAAACATTTATTCACAAAAAGATCTGCACATGTGCATCATAACAGTTCATAATAGCCAAACACTGGAAGCAACCCAAATTCACTTTAATAGGATAATGAGTAAACAATTATTGGAAATGTTTATGGAATGTGTTGGAAATGTTTATGGAGTACTGGTTAGCAATAAAAAGAAACAAACAACTGACACTACAGTAATTTCGGTGAATCTCAAAAATACTTTGTGTTGAGTGAAGAAGCCTGACATTAAAAAGAAAGTAGTGTGTGATTCCATTTATTTGAATTGTTAGAAGTAGCAAAACTAATCTATGATGATAGAAAGCAGAACAGTGGTTGTGGGAGGGGGTGGTGGCAGTGGCAGGGAGGAGGGATGTTAGAGATTATGTGGAAAGTGGTACAAGGGAACTTTATGAGATGACAAAAAAAAAAACATTCTAGGAGGTTGGATTAGACAGGTATATCCATCTATCAAAACTTGTTGAACTATATACACTTGAGATACAGTTGATTACACTACAACTAAATTATGTCTCAAAGGAAAAAAAGTTTTTTAAATGTTTCAAAGACAGCAAAGCCTGATTAAAATTCCAAAATATTAGAGAAGAAGAAACACTTCTAAATTCAATCTGTAAGGCAAGTATTACCCTGATACCAAACCTAGGCAAACACAGTATAAGAATTTGTAGTAGAGCCGGGCGCGGTGGCTCACGCCTGTAATCCCAGCACTTTGGGAGGCCGAGGCGGGCGGATCACAAGGTCAGGAGATCGAGACCACAGTGAAACCCCATCTCTACTAAAAATACAAAAAATTAGCCGGGCGCGGTTGTGGGCGCCTGTAGTCCCAGCTACTCGGGAGGCTGAGGCAGGAGAATGGCGTGAACCCGGGAGGCGGAGCTTGCAGTGAGCTGAGATCCGGCCACTGCACTCCAGCCTGGGCGACAGAGCGAGACTCCGTCTCAAAAAAAAAAAAAAAAAAGAATTCGTAGTAGAATGGCAAATATGACTATAGTGATAGAAAGTAGATCTATCAGGAATGGTAGAGTATTTTCAGCATATTACTAAAAACTAAAGAGATCATTTGTATCAAGGTTTGTCTAAGGAAGGTACTATGTGTGCAGCAGCATTCTAGAAGCAGAATCAGATGATTTCTTAAGATCCTCTCCTATTATTTCCTATTAGGATTCTATTATTATTATGAGTGCTTATTATGTCTCAGGGGCTGTACTGAGTCCTGTATGTTCATTTTTTTCATTCTTAGACCACTTCCAGAGGACATGAAAGTTTAAAATCTGATTGCTCTTTTGAAATAGTATCAACTTTTTATTGTTGACAAAGTTAAAATATAACAATAGTAACAAGTGTTTATTTGGTGCATCCTTGTATACACTCTAATATGTTAACTCTTTAAACCTTCACAACAACCCTACAAGGTAGTTACTATTGTTAGACCCATTTTTAAATTGAGGAGTCACAGTCACAAGCTAAAAAGTGCCAGAACCAAAATTCCAACCCTGTAGTTTCACTTCAGATAACCATGCATTTAACTGCTATGCCATTCTTACCCACCATTACATTCTTAACCTTAACAAGTCCTTACAATTTAATAATGTTATTTATTTGCTGATATTTAAATGAATTAAAATATTAATGGAATAATTATAATATTTAATATGATACTAGATTTTTAAATATATTGAAACCCTCAATATGAATAAAATGCAAAAATTATTAGCATTTTAGTAAACAAAACACCAAACATCTCTATCTGTCTAAACAAAGCTTTTGCGTACCCAGACTGTTGGGGCTACATGCCTGTTACCCTATGAACTGCCCTTGGTTTGATTTCTAATCATACCACCGTTGTGTGATAGATATCAAGATAAAGCTGAAATGCCAGGTCAGACTCCAGATTTTCTGGCTAGATTTTCAGTTTTACCTTTGGTTGTTTTGACCATGTTTTATAATGGGTACCTAGTCAACATAAGTACCTCATTAGGATCAGCTCTGCTTTTTAATGCTGTTGATATAACATCAGTCTTTCTGGCTTAAAATTTCTTATCAAATTTTTGAGTGAGTATTTTGCATATATAACAGTGTGTTTTAAAGTTATACTAGAAACACTTGCATTTCTTCATAACTTTAAGTACTTTAGTCTAACTCTTACATGCAGAGTTTGAAATATTAATGAATTTCATCAAAATATATAATTAGTTGATAAACTGTGAGTATTCTTGGTATGTTATCATCATACAAATAACTACACATTATAGTATAGTCCTGTTTCACTTATCTATTGCTGTGTAAAAATGACCCCAAACTCAGCAACTAAAACAAGCGGCTCATAATTTTTGCAGGTCAGGGATTTGGATAAGGTACAAATTGGATGGTTCATAATGTTCTGCAATATCTGGGACCTTAATTGGGGCTCCTCAAATGGTTAGGAGCTGCCTAGAATCCTCCATGGATGTTTCAACCCATAGGGTCATATGTCTCAATCCTTGACTCTGCCTGTTGGACCAAGTCCTTAGTTCTCCATGTGTGGCTTTTCCATATGCTATCTTTAGTTGTTTCACAACATGGTGGTCTCAGGTTCTAAGAAGACATATCCCTAAAGTATCAGCTCTAATGTCCTAGCAGTTATCAAGTCTCTCTCTCTTTTTTTTTTTTCCACTGACTACCATACTAATAGGGATCAAGCCTCTTCTTACATCAGAATTTTTTTGTGACCAAATTTTTTTCTGGTTATATATATATAACCAGTCTTCTCTATTATAGAGTTATGTTTTTCTTAGCAGGTATCTCATGGTCAGGCCTAGAGTCAATGTGGGAAGAGACTATACAAGGGTGTGAATCACTTATACACCTATGTGTAAGTAATGGTTCACTGGAAACCACCAGTGTACCAAAATAGTTGACTAAACATGCTTATCACACTTCTGTGTTCATATCAGGTATTCTGTACTTAGTGATTGATTTAAAAATCGAGGACATTGTTGTATATGCTTTTTCTATTTATGTGAATTGTTACATTTTGCCACATTAACCTTTAATATATGAATAAAGTTAAAACAGTGAAGAGACTTGAGTAAGTACTGTTTCTAATGGATATCCTAGAACTGAGGTCCTTCTACGTGCTTCCATTAACAGCAATGTAATACCAGATCTCAACTGCCATTGTGCTGCCCTACATTATATTTCCATGTAATATTTGCATCTCTATAGGAATATAGGTTACTGAACTATCATTCTCATTATTTTCCAAAGAAATGTTCAATGTCATGCCATTTAAAGACTAAATATGATAATGATTTTAGTACAATGTCATTATTCCAGTGTTACATAGATACATGTATTTATCCTGTGCCTCTTGGTATGAGGATTTAAAAATCCATTTTAGGGGAAAGTTTTATGTGCAGAGCACAGAGCGCTAGATATCAAGTAGGTTTATGTAAATAGTGTATTGCTTCATGTTCTTGGTGCCATATAACAGAATCCTTTCTGCTCATCTAAGTCACAAATGAATATATCATAATGATATCAGCAAACCCATGGAATGTATGGGAAGGCTGAAGAGCCAGGCTGAGTCAGGATGCAAGGCACTGCCTACCTGACGATGTCACTACTAGGAATCTGCCTCCTCAGTTGCTGGCACAGCCCCACTGCATATTTATGGACTCCATGCTACTATGGCCAGTGCAAATAATCTTTTATCTTATCAAAAATAATTTAGGCATATCAGGAAATAAAGATAATATACCCTTCCTCAAAAACAAACAAAACCCTAGAAGAAAACACTCATATACTTATCACTTGGATTTAACAATTATCGATAGTTTGCTCTATTTACTTTAAAATACTTCAACACAGAAAAGAATTACAGAAGTCATGTTTTACCACTAAAAATATGAATATGAATACCTTAAAATGGAAAAACTTATATAATGATAATAAAATTCATATATGTAATGAATTAATAATTCCCTAATAATCATCTAATACCCAGCCTATGTTCAAATTTTCCCAAGTGTTTGCAAAATGTTTTTTATAGCCTGTCTGTATATGTCCAGATCCAGTTGAGGTTTACATGTTGAATTTTTTTTAGTCTCTTTAGTTTTGCTTTAGACCATTCAAGCTACTTTAACAAAATACCATCAACTGGGTGGCTTATCAACAAGAAAATAGAATTTTCTTTCTCTCAGTTCTTGAGGCTGAGAAGTCCAAGATCAAGGCATTAGCAGATTTGGTGTCTCGTGAGGGCCTACTTCCTGGTTCATAGATGGCCATCCTCTCATTGTGTCCTCATGTGGTGGACGGGATGCGAAACCTTTCTGGGATTTTTTGTAAGGGCACTAAACCCATTTGTGAGGGCTTCACCCTCATGACCTACTCACCTTCCAAAGCCCCCACCTCCAAATACCATCACGTTGGGAATTAAGTTTCAACACATGAATATGGGAAGGACAAAAACATCAGTATCTCCTACCCTTTAAATTTTTCTGATACCTTTGACTTGATGAAGTTGGGCCAGTTGTCCTGTATAGAATAACTCACATTCTGGACTTGTTAGTTTTTTTTCTATGTAGCATCATGTAACTTATTCCTGTATCATCTATATTTTCGCTACCTGTAAGTTAGATTTAAAAGCTTGGTTCAGATTAAACATTCTTGGGATGGGTGATACTGTGATGGGTGACACTGCTTACAGTGTCAAATTAAGGGGTTATATGATGTCTAGTTACTTCTCTGTTACTCAAGACTAATAAAATACGTTCAGGTATTTTGTTTCTTTTCTCTCCCCCTCTCTTCTGCCCTCCCCTGCCCTCGCCACCTTTCCTCTCCCCTACACCCTCCCTTTCCCTGTGCTCCTCCCATCCCCTCCCCTCCTCTGCCCTCCTCTTGCTCTTCTTTACAACAGGATATCACTCTGTTGCCCAAGCCAGAATGCAGTGGTGTGATCATAGCTCACTGGATTCTTGAACTCCTGGGCTCAAGTGATCCTCCCAAGTCAGCCTCCTGAGTAGCTGTGACTACAGGAATGCACCATCATGCCTTGCTACTTTTTAAATTTTTTTGCCACTCTCACTATGTTGCCCAGGCTAGTCCCAAACTCTTGGCTTCAAGTGATCCTCCCACCTTGGCCTCCAAGAGTGCTGGGATTACAGGTGTGAGATACTGCATTCAGCCCTTCCTTAATTTAGAGTTATGCTTTTCTTAGCAGTTATTCTATGAAGTGATACTTTGATATCACAGGAATATATGGTTTCCCATCAATGCTTTATGTAAAAATTTTGCCATCCATTGGTGATTCTTGTCCTGAATCAGTTACTTCAGTAGGAGTTGCAAAATAATTACTTTCTGACGTTCCATTTGTATTTATTATCTTGCATTAATCTATAAAGAAAAACTTTCACTCATCAACTGAGGCTTTGATTATTTTGAGATACGCTTCCTGTAGAAAAGGTTGGATAATTCTTAATTTTTTTATTACCAATTTGTTATAGTGACAAGTGCGATAGATACCTCTAAGGGTGGCAAATGAGGTTTTCTTATTTGTATATCTGGCTTTATCTTTTATGAGTATTATTTATGGCTCGTGGATTTTTATATTTTCAATATGATTACATAAATGACAGCCATTATTCTTTTTGAAACTCAAATCATCTCAAATTTGGCCTCTTTTACTTTTCCAGTATTTCAAGATTTGGAGTCCTGGGCAAGAGCACCTCCTTGGCTCTGCTAAGGTCATATATGCATGCCCTGGCTGACAGGTGAATAAGATAAGATCTTTCTAGGTCATGGGTTTCTGAAGTGGCAGGCAGTTCTGCCTTCAAACTACCTTGGGATTCTTTTAAAATACAAAGGCTGTTTGGGTGCTGGTTGGCCCAAACAACAAATGCTCCCATTACAGTATTAGAGCCCCTGAATTTATATTTTCTAATATCTTCCTTTAGAACCCAAAAAGTTAATTTCCCAGATGTCACCTACCTGTATGTTAATATGTTTTATGGAATAATTAGTATTATTTGTTACAAATTTCTGAATTAGGATAAGTAGTATTTTTACTTATGTTATTTTTAATAGGTCTCAGGTATTGTGGACTAATCCTAATCCTTGGTTCACAATGCATTTTGTCATTAAGAAATACATTTTTAGAAAAATTTTAAATGACAAATAATAATTATGTATATTTATGGGGTACAATGTGAGGTTTTAATATATGTATATATTGTGGTATGATTAAATCAAGCTAATTAACATACCCATCACCTCATATCCTTATGTTTTATGGTGAGAACATTTGAAATTTACTCTTAGCAATTTTTACATATACAGTACATTATTATTAACCATGGTCATCGTGTTGTGCAGTAGATCTCAAAAATGTATGCCTCCTATATAATTGAAATGTTGATCAAAGAGAAATATGTTTAAAATTATTTTTGAAAGAGTTATTCCACAAACATTTATTATGCATCAACTGTGTGTCTGGTACAAAATACAGTGCAACATACTAAGTGCATTTAAAAAAAAAAAAAATCTTGGCCAGGCACGGTGGCTCACGTGAGCCTGTGATCCCAGCACTTTGGGAGGCTGAGGCGGGCGGATCACGAAGTTAGGAGATTGAGACCATTCTGGCTAGCACGGTGAAACCCCTCTCTACTAAAAATACAAAAAAAAAAAAAAAAAAATTAGCCAGGCATGGTGGTGGGTGCCTGTGGTCCCAGCTACTCGGGAGGCTGAGGCAGGAGAATGGTGTGAACCCAGGAGGCGGAGCTTGCAGTGAGCCGAGATCGTGCCACTGCACTCCCAGCCTGGGCAACAGAGCGAGACTGTCTCAAAAAAAAAAACAAACAAACAAACTTGGGGTAACACCAAGCATAGAAGAGTATTACTTTGTTTGGCTGAATAGACTACATTAACATTTACAGTGAGACAGGATGTGGCTCTGGTTGTTAAATATTCAGGGAATAAATAATCTCAGAAAGACTGTGATTTCATCAAACTCACCCAAGCAACTAGTGGAATGAGCCCAAATGGCCCACTTCTTAGTCTTTTTCTAAGAATTGTGTGTTTAGTTTTGGAAGAATTATTTCAAAGTTCCATAGTAGAAGTTAATTAGTACTCACTTGTAAGTGTTCTGTGGTATAAATATATAAAGGGAAAGAAAGGATATTCATGATATAGCATAGGATTTGATATAATTTTGCCTAATTTATATAGATTGGTATGACATAAATAAGGACTTTGGGAATGGATGTGATTGGAAATGATGATATCAAATAGGGGAATTTAAATGATTGGATCATTGGTTAATTTTGTTATTGGGATAAACTTGAGAGTAAATTTGCCTGCCCTATTTTTAGAGGGAAGGTGGTTTAATTTTTGGTTTAAGGGCTAAATCTCTCAATATTTTTACTTTATAATGTTAAAGTTTTTGTTCATAAAGCTACACATTACTGGTAATTATTCTGGGCTCTAACAGCCAACAAATGAGTAAAGAAGAAGAGTCACGTTGGGCATATTTTTCAGGATGTGATTAATCTGTCTAGTCATATATATAAACATTATCTTCTTGAAATATTAATGTTAAAATAACAGTACATCTTGAATCATCTTTTAATGGCTCTGCTTATTTTGAAGTCTTCCAGCCACATCTGTCATATGTTGTGCCTAACAAGAAAATGAATCTGGTTTTAAAATGTTTGGAACTCAGAATAAGTCATTATAACCAAAGCACATTAGAAAGCCTTCGTTAAAATAGTTACAAATGTATATAACAGAGATTTAACATGTCACTGGAACTTGAGACCCCGTCTTTCAAGGAGATTTTTTAAAAGAGCCTTGGTTTTCATGTCTGTAAAGCAGTTGATAAGCCCATGACCTGCTCACTCTCTGAGACTCCAGTTAGATTATATGTGTACACATACTTTGCTGACACAATTTGAACGTATGATTCAGAAACTAAAGCTGGTGATTTTCTCTCCAAATCATCACATTAACTTGTAGGACTCCCAGAAGTACAATTCCCAATTGGTAATTGACCAGAGAGATCACTGGTTGATTCTTTTCTAAGTATGGTATATAGTGCCTAGCAGGAAAAAAATACCAGAAACGTACTAGGCTATAAGAATAACTATATTGATGACTTATGTTTTACCTCAGGCTTAAGATGTGACAAAGCAGTACACTGTACTTCTCTAGTTTCTTAGGGTAGAAGGTTATGTTATTGATTTAAAATCCTTCTTTTTTAACGTAGGCATTTACTTGCACGTATAAATTTCCCTGTAAGTATAGCTGCATCCTGTAAGTTTTGGTATGTTGGGCTGTCATTTCATTCAACTCAGAGTACCTTTATTTCCCTGTGAATTCTTCTTTGATCCATTGGTTGTTTAGGAATATGTTGTTAATTTCCACATATTTATGAATTTCCCAAATTTATCTCTGTTATTGACTTCTAATTTCATTCATATTGTTGGAGAACATACTTTGTATAATTTCAATCCTTTAAATATATTGAGGCTCATTTTATGTGTTAGAATATGGTCAATCTTGAGACCGTTTCATATGTATTTGAGAAGAATGTATATTCTGTTCTCATTGGCTAAAGTATTCTATATATTAGAGCCCACACCTTTGATCACTCACTACAAGGTATGGGGAGGAATGTAGGAAAAATGTATGATACTTTTGCTTTGACATTTTCTACATAAATATGTGTAAACATTTCACAGACCTGAGTATTATGGATAAATATAATTTAGCAGCTCCTAGCAAAAAGGAAAGCAGTTTGGGTTAGTTTTAAGAATGTTCAAAAGAAAAGAGAATCAAGATTCATTCAAACTCCCAACACCATTGTGGATAGTCCTCCTTTTCACATATAAGGAAGCAACTTCAGGAAGTTTTGTATAAATTTTTCCAATGTCACACAGCTAGTGTGGTATTGAGCCAGGATGTGAACCCATATTCTGGTTGCAAAGCTTATGATCTTTCCATGCAGGACTTAGAAATAGGAGGATATAACTGATGCTTGCCTTTGGTATTATTATATTATTGTTGGTTTTACTGTATATTGATATATTGTGAAGTTTTATGATAGATATTACAGTGTGAATTTTTACTTTAACAAGAATAAGTTTCTATTTTATTGACACACTTTTCAAGTAGATGTTGAGGTCTCCTAATAAAGCAGTCAGTGCTTCGTTGTTAACTTATTCCTAACAACTAGCATAACGGAGTCAATCAGAATCTGAATCATGTGGTAAGACTGCAGTGAGTCCAAGTTTGTAGAGTGAGTCAGGGGTCCTGGCAAAGAAAGCCTTGTTAGGCATTAGGACAAGCCTCCTGTGAATTATAAGGAATTGCCTTGCAAATTGATGGAACATGAGAAAGTAATATCAGCCATAATATTCCAGCACTTTTTAAGAAGACCTGACCTCATGTGTGAAGTCTGAGCCATAGTCCACTGAAAGACATAGCAGACCCCACTTAGGGTACCTAAGCATAGTGAGAGTTGGAGATTACTTTTAATTCACAACATTAGGACTTACCTCTAACACTAACATCTTCTTTCCCAGAGCTAGGAAGGCTCCTTAAAGGAAGAAGGGGAATTTAACTTCAAGAGATACATCCAGAACCCATTTGTTGTTCATCTTTGTTGTGTTTGGCGGGGGGAGGCTGGTGGTTGTTGTTGTTTATATTAGCTTTAGATACTGACATATCACATACCAGATTTATTTCCTTTTGAACTACAATAGTATTGTGCTACAGATTCTGAATAAACGTAAAATCAGAGTGGAGTACCAGCCGCAAAGCTAATAGCAATAATATTGAAAATTCATCAAGAAATTGCCAAGATTCTAGAAGACTACATTCTTCACCCAAAACATATTATCCCCATCTAACTCACATATAAGAAAAGTCGTTCTGAAAACTGTGCTAACTGCAACAATGTAAGAACATTTAGCTTGTAAAGGGGCTCCTGTGTTCCTCTGGCCCCTGGAAAATACCTGAATTTGTTTATTATTGAATTTACCTGAAAGCAAAACTTTCTTTACTTAACTATTTCCCAGTTGCCTCTTAAGTTTTTAGTGTTTCTAATGATAAATATTGAAGTTTGATCAAATGTAAAGTAACTAATTCAGTTCATCTCCTAAGTTTGTTTTCAAAGCTAAGAAAATATTAATAAAGTCTCAGACTTACATACATAACATTGTTCTTGACTATTGGTTCTCAAAGTGTTGTCCCCAAAGCAGCTTCTCTTTCTCAAGGTGTAGGCCCCGCCCCAAACCTACAGAATCAGAAACTCTGGGAGTAAAGACCAGCAATCTGTGTTTTAACAAGCCTTCAGGTAATTCTGATATCAGCTAAAGTTTTGGAATTACTGTTTATACTATATTCCATTGAAACTACTTTCAACCTGACCCTATTTTCTTAAGTGGTCTTCAAGTTCATATAGCCAATAAACCTTTTTTTTTTTTTTGTATTTAGGGTGAAATATATCAAGTTTTGTTTCCTCAGGTTTATTTTTTGTAGTTCTAGTTGTTGTATAGCATCTTTCAGGTAAGCTGAAGTGTTGCCTCATTGCCTTGCTCTTTCTTACCTTATTATCTTTGCATATCCCCTACCCTCTGTCAAATTTCCACACCATTGCCTCTCTTCAATTCCCCACCTGTAAAAATAACATCCCTTTAGAATTTGATGTGAGGATTCAATGAGAAAGTATATGTGGATATATACATACTTGGAACATTTTTGGAATAGAGAAAAAGAAAGCCATGTGAAAGTCTAATTAATTACTTTATCAATTATAATTTTTAATAAATTTACTTCATAAAAGAAAATTTTGGTTTATTCATAAAATTAAGGGCAAATACTGAAACTTGCCACATATCTCAGTTTGGTTTAATGAAGAGCAGTAGAGGTGTATGTAGGCCAGCTGTTCACCTTATTCTATAAAATGGTAGTTTTCATGCATGAAGCATGAATCAAACCTAAATTAAGAACCCACATAAATATAAATACAGCATCTTTTCCATTTGGGCTGAACTACTTTGGATTTCATATTAGCTAAATTAAAAATATGTTTTTATTAGGTGCAAGTAGTTTCCAAAGTGCTTTTCCTGGCTCACATCTTGTCGTTATTTTCTTGAAGGGTTGGTCTAGCACAGTTCAAGCAAGTTTTCTGGTCCTGTTTGTCTGCCAGGTGGTAACGGAGTAGGAAACCCACAGAGAGGTTAAGTCTATGAAGCCTTATGGAAAAGAAAAACTGACCTTTTCTACAGCAGTGGCCTAGGAATGAGTCAGCTCTTGCATCCAGTCACTAGTGACTCTGAGAATGAAGCTTGTTTTCAGCTAAATGCCAATTAGGGTTTCAGAGGCAGACTTTGTGCAGATTCAGGTAGAGCAAATCTTTAAGTCACTATAATATAGGTGAGAGTTTTTGCAAAAGTCAAGCAACACAGATGATGAACCCTGCTGTAGCTTGGTGTCTATTGTATTCAAAAAACTTTTATACCATATTATGTGTTTTATGTGTCTAGATGGCTAGAGAGAAAAGAAAACTTGGTTTGGGATGTTTTTTTCCCCTTAAAGTAGGAGCTTTATTGTTACAGTTGGAAAAATTACAAAAACTTCCCTTTTCTCTCCTTACTGATTCCTTGCTTCCTTCTGCCTATCCCCTGCCCCCATAGCTCTTAGGATGGGGAAAAAAACTAAAAATTGAGAGTGAAAAGGTATTGTATTAATTCTCTAAAAACACCCTTTTAGTGGCATAGTGGCCATATGCAAGAGCTGAATCATTCCCAGAATAGAAGCATGTATCAGTGTAGTTCCCAAAATGTTTAATTTTGAGAGGTGAGATCAAATTTGAGCTAAATGTTTTTGTGTGATTTGGACTTGCAGTTTTATTAAATTCATACAGCCGGTATATTCCTCATCATGGTTAATAAAATTGCAATGGAAATATTAAGAAACCTTTTTAAAAGTCTCAATGCTGTCTTTGTAGTTCTAGATGTATTACTTAGTACAAATTGAAATACACCCTATGATAAAATTTATTCTGCAAAAATAAAAAAATCTATGTTGCATAAGCATTCAAATATGTCACACTTTTTATTCTTGACTTAATATAGTCACTCCAAAATATTTGAGATTTTGCATGAGATCATGGTAGAAATCAAAATGTTTTAACAAGTGGATTCTTAAATTGGTAAAAAAAAAAAAAAAAAAAATACATGGTGCATTAAGTGTCTTGAACACTGGAGTATTTTTATTTGATTAAATTTAACTTTATAATGATGATTTCTTTTAGTTTTAGAAATGAGCAGAGAAAGAATGGTGAATCATAATGTCTACCAAATTTGTTCAAGGAAAATTATTTGAAATATTCCCCTCAAAAAAGAAACTTATTTTTTTCTAAATAAAAATAAATTTTTCTTTATAACCAGAATAGTTTATAAAATCATTAAGTCATGTGATATTGCATTCTACAGAGCTAGCCATTGTTTTCATTTTGGTAAACTACCTTTCAAATCTTTGGTTTTGTTTGGTGGCATGTATACATATATTCACAAACATACAATTTTATATAAACTGAATAATTATTTGTTTTTATTATATTTATAAATAGTGTTGTCATGAACACCCATTACATTCTTCTTTTGTGCTTAACAAGGAGCTTGAGCACTTTGGGATTCTTATGATAAATGTATAGAATTGCTGAGTGGAAGGGTACACACATGTAGCATGATACATTTTGCCAGTGCTTGAGAGAACTGAATTATTTTTTCATACCCTTAAAAAAAATCCCATGATATTATAATAACAAAAAATTGCAGCTTTAGGCAATCTCAAAGAATGATTAGCACTACCAACAATTTAGTTTGGTTTAATGTATTTATTGAGTATTGAATGCTGATTTTATGTTAGATTTGGTGCTATTTATTGGAGTTGCAAAAGTGAAATGATACAGTTTTATTGGACTACTGGAGATTACAAAGAAAATAAACAGGCTGCTAAAATACAATATGATAAGCTTGATGGTAAGGATAATATAGGGAGCTTGTGCATCAGTATTGAGAGTTCAGAAAAGTCTTTATGGAGAACATGGCATGGAAGCTGAGATCTGAAGGATGATTATGAGTTATGAGCAGAAGGGAAGTGGAAGAGAGAGGAGTGTTTTAGGTCACGAGGAATAGGTGTCAAAGATTATATTATACATTCTGAGAACTGACAGGATTTTAGGATGTGGGAATGCATGCAAAAAGTGAGGCAAGAGATAAAGATGGAGAATAAAGCAGAGCTGAGAGCATGAAGAACCTTGCAGTCTTAAGGAGTTTGAACTTTGAGAATTAAGGGTCACTGTAGCATTGAAATGATGAGATCAAATTTCAGCTTTAAAATATTATTCGTGCTCTAGTTTGGGCAGGGACTTGCAGACAAGCAAATCACAGAGCCCCAAGGTCAAAAAGATGTGATACACTTGATTTGGGCAGGCATCTGTACCAAAAGAGTCCAAGCTTGTCAATTAGACAAGGCAGTAAGAAAAGGCAAATTTTAAGGTCAGGTGAGCAAAAGCACAATTTGTCTGATGGCTCTTCTGTCTTGAAAAAGCAAGCAAAGTACTTTCTGGGAGACTTGGAAACTTAACCTATGCAGTGAGGAAAGAGTCTGGATTTAGAATTTGATAAATGCATCGTAACAATAATATCATCATCAACATCATAGTGTGTTGTTATTATCAGGAAGGCCACATTTAGGTATGTTTGATTATAGACCTAAGGTAAGGATAAATATAGGGAGTTTGTGCATCAGTATTGAGAGTTCAGAAAAGTCTTTGCAGAGAACATGGCATGGAAGCTGAGATCTGAAGGATGATTTTGAGTTGTGAGGAGAAGGGAAGTGGAAGAGAGAGAAGTGTTTTAGGAGGAATAGGTGTGAGTCAAACAGAATGACTCATTTTAGGCCTTATTCTTGAATAGATGCTCATGATATATCTCTTGTCCATAACTGGTTCAGGACCCAGGTGGAATGGGCTTGCACATAAAGGAGGCACTTCAATGTCTATACCTGCACTGGATGAGAGAGGCAGGGCCAAAAGTTCCTAAACGTTAAATGTGAAAAGCTTCAGTAATTCAAGAGGATCACTTATATATAGCTTCATTTGTGAAACACTTTGTACAGCTTTATGATGTCCTGGAAGCCATTTTATATAATTTTGATCCATGCTGACAAAAGTCTAGATGAATGCCAGAAAAACTTCTACCTCATTTTTTTCTTATTTAATCTATACCATGTACTATATTTAAAATCATTTGTCCATATATTCATTTTTTTACATAACGTTGAAAGTGTTTTGATGTCGGTAAAGCAAATTTAACAAGGCGAGAACACTGTGGGAAATGGGAAATCTTAAGGAATTTACATACTTGTCTGTTACCAAGTATAGCGTTCACAAAAATGACCTCATCCTCTTTATATCCTGATCGACATCATTCTATCTGATGCTCTTATCTCAGTGATTTTTATTCTGTGTGCTATATTTTAGATGTCTATCTTCACAACAAAACTTCTCCTCTTCCCAGACCTCCACATTTCCCTCTGATGGGTCCCAGGATTAGTATTCTATACTCTTTCTCCCTTAGTGTATGCCTATATTTATTTAGCACCAACAACATATTGAGTCACAGTGTTGAATACTGTGATAAATGTGGTTCATTAATTTTTTTCCTAATGACTTTAGTTTTTTTATGAAAATGATGCCTACTCAGTATAAAAAATTAAGGCAATAGAGCAGAAAGAAAAGAAAATGGAAACCCAAAACAGCAACATACCTAAAAATATTCTGTGAACACTGTTGCAAAAGGAATGCATAAGCTTTTTGTTTTGTTTTGTTTTGTTCACTTAGAAGCATTATTTTAAAAATAGTCAAAGAAAGCAAGCTTTTTTCCAAGGACAGTAAAGGTCAATCAATTAAAGGAAGTCTATTAATGTAATGTAGTATATTAACAGATTGAACAATAGTATTTCAATTTTTTAAATACATAAATTAAGTAACAAAACAACATTCCTTCTAATACAAATATTAAATATAATATAGCACTTCTCTGTGATAAATAGTAGTTCCTCTTCTAAACCAAAATTAAAAGTATTATAGCAATAGACCCTTCTCTCTTAAATTAAGATAGTATATATCTTCTTTTAAGAAATGTCTATTCCTATCCTTTGCCCATTTTTAAATAGGATTATTGGTTTTTTTATTGTTGAGTTGTTTGAATTGTTTGTATTTTCTGGATATTAGCTCCTTGTCAGATGAGTAGTATGCAAATATTTTTTCCCATTCAACAGGTTGTCTGTTCACCTTGTTGATTATTTCCTTTACTTTGCAGAAGCTTTTTAGTTTAATGTAGTCCCATTTGTCTATTTTTGTTTTAGAGGTCTTAGATGTAAAAATTCTGTGATTTTGAGGTCTTAGATGTAAAAATCTTTGCCTAAACCAATGTCCTGAAGTGTTTTCCCTATGTTTTCTTTTAGTAGTTTTATAGTTTTAGGTCTTATGTTTAAGTCTTTAATCCATCTTGAGTTGATCTTTGTATATGGTTAGAGATAGGAGTCTAGTTTTATTCTTCTGCATGTTTTCCCAGCACTATTTCTGGAAGAGGGTATTCTTGTCCCAGTGTATGTTCTTGGTGTCTTTGTTGAAAATCAGTTGACTCTAAATATGTGTGATGATTCACATATTTTGTCAATTTATGGTGTCTCATGTGTCATGAAGCTTTGCTCATTTAAAAATTCTTTTTTCTTGATATTTGACTGGGTTATTTCAAAAGATCTGTATTCAAGTTCTGAAATTCTTTCTTCTGCTTGATCTAGTCTATTGTGGATGCTTTTTTTTTTTTTTTTTTTTTTTTTTTTTGAGACAGAGTCTTGCTCAGGCTGGAGTGCAGTGGCACAATCTCGGCTCACTGCAACCTCCGCCTCCTGGGTTCAAGTGATTCTTCTGCCTCAGCCTCCTGAGTAGCTGGGATTACAGGCTCATGCCACCTTGCCTGCCTAATTTTTGTATTTTTGGTAGAGATAGGGCTTCACCATGTTGGACAGGCTGGTGTCGAACTCCTGACCTCATGATTCGCCTGCCTCAGCCTCCCAAAGTGCTGAGATTACAGGCATGAGCCACCACGCTCAGCCGATTCTTTTTTTTTGTTTGTTTTTTAGACAGTCTTGCCCTGTCACCCAGGATGGAGTGCAGTGGCACAATCTTGGCTCATTGCAACATTCGCCTCCCATGTTGAAGCGATTCTCCTGCCTCAGCCTCCTGAGTAGCTGGAGTTACAGAAACGCACCACCACACCTGTGATTGTTAAAATCTGCATTTATATACAATAGCAAAGACTTGGAATCAACCCAAATGTCCATCAGTGACAGATTGGATTAAGAAAATGTGGCACATATACACCATGGAATACTATGCAGCCATCAAAAATGATGAGTTTGTGTCCTTTGTAGGGACATGGATGCAGCTGGAAACCATCATTCTTAGCAAACTATCACAAGAACAGAAAACCAAACACCGCATGTTCTCACTCATAGGTGGGAACTGAACAATGAGATCACTTGGACTCAGGAAGGGGAACATCACACACCAGGGCCTATCATGGGGAGGGGGGAGGGGGGAGGGATTGTATTGGGAGTTATACCTGATGTAAATGACGAGTTGATGGGTGCAGCACACCAACATGGCACAAATATACGTATGTAACAAACCTGCACATTATGCACATGTACCCTACAACTTAAAGTATAATAATAATATATAAATTTAAAAAAAAAAAAAAAAAAGAAATCCACAACTACCAGAAAGTAGAAAAAGAAAGCTAATACCAGAGCAGTAAAAGGCAACTAAAAACCAAATTGACCATGAAGTTAGAACCAGATATGTGCTCAAGGCACTGAGGTTTTAATTTAAGTGCTTAGCTTCTTTGCATGTATGTAATTATTGATAAATAATTATCTTATATTACAAAAAAAAAAAATCTGCATTTATAGGTTACAGAGACCAGTAACTCAGAGTATACAAATATCAGTTCCAATGCTTATTCCTTTGGTTTTCAGTCCCCCTCCTCATTTTCCAAACCCTGGGTATTGCCCTTGATTTCTAGTGAGCTAAACATATGTATTTAAAGGTATTTTTTAGGCTGGGTTCGGTGACTGACACCTGTAATCCTAGCATTTTGGGAGGCCGAGGCGGGTGGATCACGAGGCCAGGAGATCGAAACCATCCTGACTAACACGGTGAAACCCAGTCTCTACTAAAAATACAAAAAATTAGCCGGGCGTGGTGGTGGGCACCTGTAGTCCCAGCTACTCGGGAGATGGAGGCAGGAGAATGGCGTGAACCCAGGAGGTGGAGGCTGCAGTGAGCCGAGATCATGCCACTGCACTCCAGCCTGGGCAACAGAGAGAGACTCCATCTCAAAAAAAAATAAATAAATAAAAGTAAAGGTATTTTTGAAAAATGTACTCTATTCAGCACTTCTATGTGTTGGGTCGCAAGAGAGTTTTCAGGTTATCTAGTATACTGCCTTACTAGAAATGGAAATCTAATTTGTTTTTCATGTTGAATTAATATCATTTGTAAAGTTGGATTGTGAAATAGACATTTGGCTAAAGACCAGGTTTCTGCCACAGCAAATGTACTCCAATTCTGTGAAATCTTGGCTAAGCCAAGTTTTTGTTATGAAATAACATATTTGATTCTGAGATTTTTACTTGGTGCTTAGACAGAATAGCAATATCACCTACTAATATTATTGGCACTTTACGATTTTGTTTAAGATACACTGTTGTTTAGTGTGTTTTGAAAAAAAAGAATAAAATTTTCTAAGATTTGAAAGAGATCTTACAAAGATTAGGGGTAATCTGCATTAAACTTCTAATCTTTTCATTAAAAATACATGTGATCTTTCATATGAAAGGAGTAAGATTGTAAGTTTAAAGGCTATATACAAATGCATTTATATTTCTCCTTTTCTTTCTAAATTACAATATATTTAAAGATATGGATATAGTCTTTCTATTCGTAAGTAGTGGTGTAGCAGATTATAAAGGGCATGTAGAACATTAGCTCTCAGATTAAATGTTATCTTTTGATAGATACCTTTCAGGATCACTTAGACTAAAATAAGGTAGGTTCTCTGTTACCTTTCTCATACTTCCTCTAAGTATGTATGCAATTCTTTGTTGACTCGCTTATTCCTTACCTTTTCAACTAGGTTATAATGAAAGAACATAAGCAATTCACTTTCAAGCATTTAGTGACCAGAGTTAGGATATGGGAATTTTGTGATTTTTAGGTTTTTTTGAACTGTTACATTTCTCATTTTCATAGTATATGTTTAATCTAAGCAGTGCCCTAAACACAAAAACTAATCAGTGTGCTTTTGAAATCTGTTTCTCTATGGAAACAATGGAAAAATTTGCCTTTTTAATCTCTTGTTAAACTGAGATCTCATTTTGTCAATAATAGATTATGTAAATAGCAAGAATAGTAATAGTGGTAGTGGTGGAGGTGAGAGCGATAATAGTAAGAGAAGCAAATTTCTGTTTAGTGTTATCTTGGGCCAACTACTATGCTAAGTATGCTAAGTAATTTCCATAGAATCTTAGTTCTTTCTTACAACAACCTTACTGTTCTTTTCATTTCTAGGTCAGTGAACTGAGGCTTAGATTGGTTGTCCAATGCCATACTGCTAGTAATAGGTAGAACAGAGCTTCAAACACATGGTGGAGTTTTATTAACTTTTGTTGGATATTTGCATGATATAAGTATATATTTTCAAAATGTGTGTATAAACTACAGTATATTTTGGCACTTTTTGAAATATGGTAAACCTACATCTCTGCTACAGCTGATGATACTGTAAGTCTAAAAATTGTATGAAACATCTACAATTTTAATACATATGATGGGCTTTTATTACAGCTATTTTATGATTTCATCAACAGCCAAGCTGTTGTTTCACTACAAACAGATTGGCTATCTTTGTGATTAAAGCAGCAGCAGGCTAAAGACCATGAAGGGTTTACTGTTTGGTTTTCAGTCATTTCCATGTGTTATGAATTCTTATCAGATATTGGGAAATAGCAGGCTTAAACTAACTGCAAGTGCTACATCTGTAGTCCAAGAGACAATAGTCTGTAATGGGCATGTGTTTAGCCATCAGCTTGTTTAACAAGGCCTCTAAGCAAGTTCCTTTACCGTCATATGTAAGAAACTAACACATATTCCATTTATATAGATTTAAGATCTCTTCAACAGCATGTCAAACACTCAGGTCTTGATAATCTGTATCAATTTTTTAAATGTGAATATTAGAGAAGATCAGTGCTTGACTTCATTACCCTTATATTAAAATAATATTTCTCATGACATAAGAAAAAATAATAGATATAACTAAAAGTTTTCCTAAGGCACATTCCTAGAAACTGGAGAAAATGAGAAAAGCATCTGGGAAAAAGTAAGAACTAGACTGACAGTTATGCAAGATACTTGACATTGCCATTTTAAATCCTCAATCTCATGTTCAAAAGCTGCACAGTTAAAAAATAATTGCAGGATTTTAAAAAACTGCTTCAATCAAGTAATATGAACAAGCTTATAAAAATTGTAAATATACTGATATTGTAGTAATAAAAAGTTTCTTATGTAGCTATTTATTGATAATATCTCCTGTTATATAGAAAATATTCAGCTTAAATCCCTCTACTGGATATTTATTTAAAGAAAAGGAAATTGTTATATCAAAGGGATACCTATAACCCCATGTTTATTGCAGCACTATTCACAATAGCCAAGATGTGGAATCGACCTTAGAGTCTATCAGTGGACGAATGGAAAAAGAAGCTGTGGTGTACGTACACAATGGAATATTACTTGGCCTTAAAAGGATGAAATCCTATCATTTGCAGCAACATGGATGGAACAAGAGGTCATTGTGTTAAGTGAAATAAGCCAAGCACAGAAAGACAATTATCGTATATTCTCAATCATATGTAGGAGCTGAAAACCTTGATCTCATAGAGGTAGAATGTAGAATGATAGATACCAGAGGCATATAGGTTTGTGTGCTGGTCAGGGGGGGCGGATGAAGAGAGGTTGGATAATGAGTATAAACAAACAGTTGAATAGAAAGAACAAGCTCCATGCTCAATAGCAGAGTAGGGTGACTATAGTTAACAATAATGAATTGTATATTTCAAAACAGCTAGAAGGGAGGACTTGAAATTTATACAACATTTAGAAATGTTAAGTACTTGAGATGATAGATACCCTTAATAACCTGACTTTACCATTACATATGCTACAACTATAACAAAATATGACATGTAGCCCATAAAAATGTACAAATACTAGAAATCAATAAAAATTGTACATAAATAAAATATGCAGCTTAAAGGTAAGGTATGAGTCTAAAAGTACTTTTCACTTAGTAGGTGGTTAGCAGGTTAAGTGAAAACTGCATAAAGAATTAAGATGTCAGTGTCACATTGATAATTCTATTACTGACTTGGATAATTTTGAAAAATCTCTTGCCATCTCTATACTTCAGCTTTTTTGTGTCTAAGATAAAGATGTCAACATTCAGCATCTCACTACTTCTTTAGATGTGAATGAAAACTAAGGGAATAATTTTAATTCAAAATGGGCTTTAAAATGCCAAATCGAAAGGAATTAAAATGATCTGCTGGTATAACTTTTAACACTTATAATTTTAATTATGCATTTCAGAAACATTATATTTTGCCTTAAACTATTTTTCTGTAATGATGAAACTGAGGCAAAGAAGGAGAATTAATTGCCATTTCATGGCCAAATAATGATGTTTAGTCTAGGTCTTTTGGTAAACACATTTCTTCCCACGACCCCCACCCAAATATTTTGTCTAATCATTTGGAATGCTGTAAGTTGACATTAGTTTTAGATGAAGAAAACAACTCATCACTGGCATTAGAGTAGATATCTTTAACATAATAATTAGTATCATTTTATCATTAATTTTCAGTTTTAATTCTAAATCTTGGAATATTACATGTCTTGAATATAGACACAATTTATAGATGTTTTGCATATTACATATATTGAATATAGACACAATTTATAGATGAGAAAACTGAGGATCAATGAGGTTAACAACTTTCCCCAAAGCTATACTCAAGTGCCACTTTTTCCATGAAGACTTAAAAGATGAGGAAGATTTTAGTAGACAGAAATAGGGTGAAAACACCATTTTAAGTAGTGGAAATGGCATGAACAAAGGAGTATGTGTACTGAATCTCAAAGTTTGCCAAGGTAATTATGACTAGTATGTTTTGACTGAAATTTAGAGTAACTGTAGAGGATATGTGGAGGATAAAGTTGAAAAAAAGTAGTTTGAAGTTAGGTCATGAGAGAGATTTAATTACTTAAGAAATTAGTGCATAATTCACTAGGATTTAGGGAGCTATGAAGATCATGGGAGTAGAAGTTAAGATCTGGGATGTGTGTTATAAAATAAATGGAAGAAAAGTCAGACCAGAGGCACATAGATGAAGTAGGAGACTGTTGACCAAGTGAAGTCCTGATGGCCTAAACTAGATTGCTGTCACTAACCATAGAAAGGAAGAGACTTTTTAAAGGAAAAGGAAAAATGTAGTAAGTAAGGGGGTGATACTAGAAGGTGGGCTTCACAACCAGCATTGTGGTAGCTTTATCAGAAATAGAAAAAAGAGGAATTAGTTGGTGTTCATTGAGGAGCCGACATTACCAATCTTTTTAAATGGTAAATTTGATGCATTTGTGGTGTGGCTAGTGGAATTTTTCATCTGGCAGTTAGAAATGCCAATTTAATCTTGAAAGTGGAAATATGTAAAGAGCATAGGCTAATAATCTTGATTTTGTATGTTGGATGCATTAAGGCAGAGAGAATTGAAGTTCTGAGTGCAGGTGAAATTTACAGAGAGGAAAAGAAGGTTGAGAAGCATCTAATTTTGAGGAGCAGAAGGTAGAAAAGTAGAACCAGTGGAAGCAGAGAAAGAATATCAAAGAGGTAGGATAAGATCCTAAGTGTCCTAAGATCTCATGACGCTATGTCTGAGATAGCAGAGGGGCAAAAGGGGTAAGGTGTTCAACAAAGTTGGATTCTTTTCAAGGTCTAAGTTACAATCCAGCAGGAAGTCATTGAAATTTGTGATTAGGAGGTCATAAGTTACTTTTGAGAGAACCATTTAAGGAGTGTGTGGATTACTAGTAAGATGTTAAAATGGGTGGATAGTGGGTTAAATGAAGACACTAAGAGCAGTTGAGAAATTGGTTGCAAAAAAAAAAAATTGGAAAAGCCAAAGGTGTGGAAAAATTGAAGGAAAATATTGTCACTTTACTCACAAATGCTTGGCATTTATACTTTACCCCATATCCTTTTCCCAGCTCTATCTTTCATTACTAGTTACCTTGCCCCACTTTAAATTATTTTATGCAATAGCCAAATATCTTCATGTTTTAGCATGTACCCTGTTTTTCCATCTCTCTGTCTTGGTTTAGACACACTGCTTGGGTGCATCTTCATTCTGTCTGTAAATAGCTAATTCCTACTTACCTTTCACGTCCCAGTTCACATGCTTACTCTGTGAGGCCATCTCTTATTTGTCCTGCAGTACTCTTTCCTTCACTGAATTTCAAAATGCTTCAGTTGTTTATTTGTCATGGAAGTTGCTGCTTTTTATTATGTACTGTTTTTATTATTGATGTACATGGCTTATATCCCTCTTTGGAATTGAGGCTCCTTGAAGTTTTTCTCAAGGTATCCATGAAACAACATGGAAAGAGCATAGACCTGGAGTTCAGATAGTCCCATTTTTAAATTTCTAGCTCTGTCACTTACTCACTATGTGACTTCTAAAAAGGTATTTATTTGATCTTCATAAACGTCAGCCTTTTTACCTATAAAATACCTATATCACAGCTCATTGAAAAGATTATTAAGTGATATAGGAGGTAACTGATTTAAAGAACCTAGCAAAGTGAGGTTCCCTTCGTTAATCATCTTGATTTCCATGCCAGTACCCAGAATGTTACCATATAAATATTAAGTGCTCCAAAAATTGCTAAATGAATTAGTAATTTCTTTGCTATTACTAAATATATAAAGCTACTGTAATTTCTAGGCTGCTGATATTTTATTGGGTTTTTTTTTTTTAAGAAATTCTTTTTTCCATTAAGGAGTAACTTATTGCAGATTTACTAGATAAAAAATATAGAAATATCTGGTGGATAAATGCTGATATCATACAAACCATATTAAAATTCAAATGAAATATAATTGTGAGGAAAACAATTAATGACTTAGAGTTAGTAACAGTTTATAAAAGCCATTTCTTTTACCATTTAAGCACAGACTAGGCTTTGAGGAGGCCAAGACAATGCTTTCTGGACTCTAAAGTAAGCCCATAATTTGGCAGTATATGGTGACATATACTCCAAGCTTACAATTTTAATTCTCATTTTAATATATTTAAATATATTCTGATGCCAGTGGATAGGATGATATTCCAGAGAATGTAAGATTGGGAATCCTAAAATTAGACTGTGATCTAAAAATTGGTTTAAAAACTTGTAGTTCGTTTCAATAGTTATAGATTCCACAGTACTAACAAATGGTGTTGCTTGAATAGTCTCAAAGATTTTTGGCAACATTGTAAATCTTCAATCACTTGAAATGTTTAGCATAATAAAGCAATTTTTAATAATCTGTATAGACCTACCCTTCTCTGTCTCACCTTGTCATTTTTGAGTTTTTATTCAGCATTGCTCAGTTTGTATATTATATGGCTACATCAATAGTGTGTCTAAATCTTTGACTATTTAAGGATAGATTTTTAGAAGGAAGCATTATGCATTCATTGCCCTTTTAAGACAATGAATAAAGTTGTTTGCTGTATATAGTAGAGATAACATTCATGTATAATAAATAATATAATAAAGAACTATGCCCATATGACAGACAGCTCTTAACAGTGGTGCTATTTTAAATAGATGACCTAAATCATAATAGCTACCATTTGTTGAACATGTCTTGTGTGCTTTATATTTTACATACCTTACCCCTAATTTATAGTTGAATAAACTGAGTCTCAGAGAAGTTAAGTAACTATTCTCAGGTCACCTGGCTAATAAGTGATAGAGTTGGCTTTTAAATCAGTACTTTCTGCATCCAAAGTTAAGTCTTATGAGAGCTATGTTGTTCTCCCTCTACAAATAGTATCATAAACAGTATATACTTTCTTTGCCTCATTCCTTATGTACTTCAAATTATTCTCGTAACTAGTTTGTCTACCCTAGAAATGCACCATTTCCTCTTCAACTCTCAAAATAATCTCTACCTCAAAGACCTTAGTCTTCGGAAAACATCATCTAAATGACTGAATTACTTACCAAATTGAAAACTATACAAAGTAGCATAATAAAAAGATAGTAATGTTTGGTGGAGTAAATGGAAGATGTGCTTGCTGTTCCCTGTGCAGCGGCTACCCAGTTCCATTTTTATGTCATGCCGAGTAAATATGGGATTTCTACAGTTGTGTTCATATAGCTTTAAGAAGTAGGAAGTAATTATACTTACCTGAGAACACGTAATGAGAGCCGAAACTGGGTATTGATGGTTAGAGTCAAGAGGAGCTGTTATATGTGAGAGAGATTAGAAAATGGTGTACTTCAACACTGATTCAATGAAAGGAAAGGGAGAAGAGTCCAAGGGAAATTTAAAGTCTGGTCATTAGAAAGATTATTGTTCCATGATCAAATAGAGACTTCAGGAGAAGGAGCAAATTTGGGCAAGAAGGAGAGGATTTCAGGTTTGGACACAAAGAATTTGTAATTATGTTGAGATGTCCAGCCTGCTGTTTCTCTAGAGTTGAGTCCTTGAAATGAGTCTGGTCTCAATTGAGATTTGCTGTGAGTGTAAAATGCACACTGGATTTTGAAGACTTAGTACAAAAGAGGGTGTAGAATATCACATTAATATTCTTTATATTGGTTTCATGTTAATTGGTAATATTTTAGATATATTGAGTATGTAAAAATTAATGTTTCCTTTTAGTTTTTAAATCTGGCTACCAGGAAACTTAAAATTGTATGTGTATTAGTCTGTTCTTATGCTGCTAATAAAGACATACCCAAGACTGGGTAATTTATAAAGAAAAGAGGTTTAACTGACTCACAGTTCTGCATGGCTGGGGAGGCCTCAGGAAACTTACAATCATGGTGGAAGACACCTCTTCACAGGCTGGCAGGAGAGAGAATGAGTGCCAGCAGGGGAAATACCAAATGCTTATAAAACCATCAGAACTCATGAGAACTCACTATCATGAGAACAGCATGAGAGAAACTGCCACCATGATCCAATCACTTTCCACCGGGTCCCTCCCACAACACGTGGGGATTACGGGAACTGCAATTCAAGATGACATTTGGGTGGGGACACAGCCATACCATATCAGTATGTGTCTTACCTTAAATTTCTGAGTTAATATACACAGAAATTTGTAGAAGATAGCTAGAAATGCAAGACCATAATCAAGGCAAAACATCTACGTTTGGAAATAACCTATATAGGAGTGATAGTTGATGTTATGAGATTAGATTAAAATGCCAGTGTACAAAGTATAGAGATGAGAAAAATGTCAACAATTATAATATGGGAAGAAAAAGAGTAACCAGGAGAAGAATTGGAGATTCAAAATGCTAAAATGGTATATAAGCCTCACTGGGATAGAATTCCAAGAAGAAAGGAGAAGGAAGGAATAATTAACATCATTGAATGATAGAGGCCAAAAAGGAAGCGGAGGAATGAGAAAAGGCCATTGAATTTGGTTGATATAGAAACAGTTTCAGTAGCCTATAAGAGAGATAGATTGCAAGAGATTAAGAAGTTAGAGTTTAATAAAGCACACTGTATATGTAAACTATTCTTTCAAGAATGAAGTCCATTTGTGAAGATAATAATCACTTGGTTTGAGCTGAGTCCAGAGAAATTTGAGCATGTTTGTTTGCTGAATAAAAGGATCAGTGAAGTGAGAGTGCTTGAAATTGTAAAAGAGAGAAGATAATTTCTATAATAAGATCCTAGAGCATTGGATCCCAAACCTGAGTACATACTGGAATCACCTGGGGATCTTGTTACAAGGGCAAATTTCCAGGCAACATTGCACATCTAAGGTTATTACATTCCCTGGAGATTTGTCTCCCCCAACATGTTGCTAGCAAGTTCTTCCAGGTGATTATGATGTATCTAAAGGACAAACAAGTCAAGGAAATTATGGGTGCTGATGAGATCATCAGTGAAATGATTGGTCATAGCATCCAGTATAGACAGACAGCCAATTAGGGCTAGAATGGGGCTGATGGACCATGAACTACAGTTAAGGAATTGGCTTTCATTGTTATGGGAATACATGCAAGTTTAGTAGGAATGAAAGGCTGAAAAAGTTAAAACATAATGGATTTTGATCACTGAGGGGACTTTCAGAATTCAGGATCTTGGAGGCCAAGCAGATGCAAAATGTGGCTGTGTGTGTCTGATGTGGAAAAAAGATGTAAAGAACTGAGTTATGCACATCATAAGGCCCAGCAGTTTGGTAACTAATACATGGCAGTGGTAAAAAGGTATAGGATTTGGGATTAGTAAAAAGCACTAAAGGTTCAATCAGATATGTAATTATCTAGACTTCAGATTCCACTAAACCTTAGCTTGAATATCTTTGATAAACATTTTCAGAGTGGAGTGCCTGCTTGGGTTCATAGCCTTTGAGTTTCCATGATTCACTCTAGATTTTGTTGAAAATACAGTGGGTACTTGACATTCATAGAGAATATATGCACAGTCTTAACTAGTCACAAGTAACCCTAAGGGTTTATGATAATGCGCAGTTAATAATTCTTTGCAAGGCATGAATTTGAATGTCCTGCCCTAAAACTGGCACGGAGAAGCAAGTCACTTAGCTAGTGCCGTGTAGTGAAGGTAACATTTACTTCTAAGTTTGTCTTTAACACATGATTATATTAATCATCAGACCTCACCCTGGTAGATTTAACTACCAGGAAATTAAAAGGAAATTATATGCCAAACCGTAGTATTAAATGAGTTAAAAACTTGGGTTTAAAAATCAAATGAGTTTTAAAAGTTTTTAGCGTGAAACCTAGCATGTAATAATTACTAAATGATAGTTACTGGTACCAGTTCAGGAATTCAGCCATTTTTGAAGCCAAATTTTTTGCGTATGTCTATGCTTAATGAGTAATATTTGTATTAAAAATTTTGTTTTGATCCAGTATCTCCATAAGTTATTACACTAAAACTAGAATGTTAAATTTGTTAATGAACTAGGAAGATAATGGGTCATTTATCACTTATGTTTGATAGGGGATATATTTTATAGTAATTCATAGTGCTATTATGAAAAAATTAGAACTTTTAAAATCCTTTAAGTGTATTTCTATGCCACAAGTATATATACACAGAAACAAAATAAATGAATTACATTATTCACTTTATTTTTCTTAGATGTGGTATACCAACGATTCTGTTTTTGCAAAACAACTTTTACTCTCAATATATTATATACTTACATAACTCTTGTTGCTTTATAGCGAAGAGCTCAGAAAAGAAGCAAGACAATTAAAACGGGAACTCTTAGCAGCAAAACAAAAAAAAGTAGAAAATGAAGCAAAACAAGCAGAAAAAAGAAGTGAAGGTAAGGGCATTCATCAGGCTTATTTTTTCACTTGATACTCCTCCTTCTCTGAATTTTCTTAGCTCCTCCCTGCTCTCTCCCATTTTCATCCCTTCCTTTCTCCTTTCCTTCTCATTTTCTCTTCCCTGTTTCTTTCCCTCCTTCTTGAGTTAGGTTGTGTGTATATGTGTGTGTGTGTATGTGTGTGTGCGTGTGTGTAAAATACTTTCTTTGAACTTAGCCAGTAAAATAAATTTCCACCCAGGAAATTTGTCTGAGAAGTAAATTCAGTGCAAATGGGATTGTAACTATTGTTTTTAAGTAAGATTCATGAAAACTAACAGAATACTTGAAATCTAGCAAAACTTAAAGGTTGCCATAGCATCGAACTGGATTAAAAGTACACAAGGGTGGAATGTTTATATATATATATATCTCATATTCTTTAAAACATTTTTAAAAAGTGTTTGAGCCCTATGTTTGGGACTTAGGTAAACATTTGTGTGTTGGTTTGAATAGTATTAAATGCCTAATATTATTTTTTGTTTGTTTTTGTTTTTACTCTTATGTTAAGACATAGAAAATCTAAAGTATTGATAAAGCTGATGAAAATAACATCTTGCTGTTTATACAGGTTAATTAGGTTCTTTGTTTCACTATGGTTTTTATTAAGCTTTAAAGAAAAGCTTTTTCATTGATGATCTTTAATTTAGTTTAAAATTGTTTCAGCTATAAAGCATGTAATATTCAGTTTCCAAAATAACAGCTTGGAACCCTCATCTGTTTTCTTTTTACAGTGATAAATTGTATTGTACATTCTGTGAATATGATCAGAAATTTTATTCAGTTGCCTCTTATAATGCATACTAAATTTGGTATAACAAATTTGCTTGTGCATATATATTCTATATTTTTATGCTTTTGAAAGCTTGGAGTGTTTTATCTAATGGATTCTATTGACAGTCACTGGAGGTGTATTAAAGAATAAGATGTAGCATCTAGGCTTAAAGACTACACATTCTAATACAGAACAGTGGCACAATGTTTGGCCATAGGTATTATTATTGTTTATTTTAAGTAGCATGAGTAATACCACTTAACTATTTAAAGAGCATTGTTCTCAATTCTCAGATTATTTGTACAAAATCCCCAATGACTATTTTCATAAAGGCAGATATTATACATACTTCATGAAGATTTGAAAGTCACTAAAGTATATATTTGAATGAAACTAATTATTTAAAAATTAACTGAGGTATAATGATGCAAATAATAAACTGAATTTAGAAGAAGGGATAAACTTATTTGTGGCTAGATCGTGAAGGCAAAATATAACCCAGAATATAAACAATATATTAGCAATAATGAGATTTGAAACAAGTACAGTCAGGATTATTTTATTTTTAGGTTTGTAAGTAATTATCTTAGAAGACTGTTTCTTATAATTAAAAGTATTTTAAATATATGAAAATAATTTCAACTAGAAAGAATAAAATATAAAACTTAAATATTTTATTCGCTTTTGAGCTAATAATTATTAGTACCCTCATGTCTTAAACACTATGCTAGATTAGGAGTGTAACATTGTGACTTACAGTTATGATCTACTAGGAGTGAAAGAAATGCAGTAGGTATACTATAATAGTGCCATACAAGTGAGGCCTACATTAGACATAAACAGTGCTACGTTTATTTATTTGTCTCCCTTTGAAATAATAAATAGTTAGGTAAAGAAAGACATTAGTCTTAAAGACTGATTTCTTAATACGAAAGAGAAGATTCTTAACAGAGCTCATTTCAATCTGCTTCTATTTATTTATTTATTGAGAGGGAGTCTCACTCTGTCACCATGCAGTGGCGTGATCTTGGCTCACTGCCACTGCCACCTCCCGGGTTCAAGTGATTCTAGTCTGTCAGCCTCCCGAGTAACTGAAACTACAGGCACGTGCCACCATGCCTGTCTGATTTTTTGTATTTTTAATAGAGACAGGGTTTCACCATGTTGACCAGCTGGTCTCGAACTCCTGACCTCAGGTGATCTGCCTGCCTCAGCCTCCCAGAGTGCTGGGATTACGGTCGTGAGCCACGGTGCCTGGCCTCACTCTGCTTTTATGATTGTTAACTATGTGAAAATATTTTTATGCCATAATTAGAAAGAGAATTATATTACTAATTATTTTTCTGTTAACTTTCCTTATATCATATAGAAGTACCTGGATTTTCTCTAAATCCAAATGATTGTTAAAATTAGCTTCCCCAAAAATTGGGTCATTTGATTGGTTTTGTTTTTTCTCATCTCAAAATATGCCATTTTATTTGTTTATTTTTATTGTTTTATTTTGAAATTATTTTAGACTCACACAGAAGTTGCAAAAGTAATAGTTACCATATACCTTTAATGTTAAGGCCTTCCGTGACAATAGATTAGTGATCAAAACCATGCCATTAATGTTGGAACAATACTATTAACTAACTTCAGACCTTATCAGAATTTCACCATTTTCCACACTAATATCCTTTTTTTGTTCTATGATTTTATCTAGGATCGAATTGCATTTATTTGTCATGTCTTCTTGGTCTCTTCTGATCTGTGACAATTCCTCAGTCATCCCTTGTCTTTCATGACCTTGACACTTTGAAAAGTCTTGGTTAGATATTTTGTAGAATGTCTCTCAATTTGAGTCTGATGTTTTCTAATTGAATTATGATTATTTCTTTTTTGGGAAGATTACCACAGAAGTAGTATTCCTTCTCAGTGCGTTATATCAGGAGTAACACAATGTCTCCTGTCTTATTCCTGATGATATTACCTTGATCCCTTGGTTAAAATGGTGTCTGCTGAGTTGCTGTACTCTTTACAGTTTACAGTATAGTTGCCGTACTGCTTTACAGTTGCTGTAAAAAGACTCTTTTTACCTTTGAGTTTTATAAATATTTAGGGGAAGATACTTTGACACTATGCAAATATTCTATTTCTCTTCAAGTTTCTCTCTAACTTTAGCATCTGTTGGTAGATGGTAGATCTTACCTATTGAAAACAATTATTTACTGTGGTATTCTGATGGTGCCTTTCTAGTTCTCTGATTTCTACTTTAATTACTTGGAATTCTGTAAGAAAGAACTTTCTCTTTTGTTATTTACATCTTAATTTCAGTATGAGCCGTGAATATTTATATTATTTATAAGTATGCTAATATATTTATAAATATATATTATTTATATAATATATTGACATTTGTAAATAATGTTATAATAAATAATAATAGATGTTATTTATATATTCGTATTTAAATGTAAATTATATAATGTTATAATCCCAAAATATATATTATTTACATAATATATTGACATTTATAATGTTATAATAATAATGTGTTAATTATATATTTATATTTAAACATAAATTATATAGTTTATACTATTTATTATACTATATATAGTTAATTATATGAAATTATTATTATTTATTTTGTTCAAATTTTTCCAGCTTTGGCCATTGGTAGCTCTTTCAGGGTTGACTTGTGTGCCCTTTTAGCTTGTCCCCATCCTTTGAGCACTTCTTACTTTCTGGCACTGCAAGATGCTTCCAGCTGATCTTGTATTTTCCCTTCTCCAGACCTGCAATCAACCACTTCTTTGAGGGACCGTGGTTACTCTAATCGGAGTATCGTTTTTAGAAACCATGAGCTGGGCACTAAGTAGACCATTTGATTTTGATTCTAATACTGTTAGAGTGCTATTAGGAGCAATATTTTATTATGTTTTATTATCAGTATCTTGTAGAAGGCTTAGCAAAATTCTTTCTTAGAACCATCTATGATGTACATTATGGATTACCTTTTTCTTAGAATTGTATTTCCTCTAAAGTTACTGTGATCTTTTAAAATTGGCAAGTATTGCTGTTATAATGGTAAAAAAAAGACTATGAATTTATTAAGAAAAATGTGTGATTTTAGTCAAGTATTGCTGTTATAATGGTAAAAAATTGACTATGAATTTATTATGAAAAATGTGTGATTTTAGTCAAGTATTGCTGTTATAATGGTAAAAAATTGACTATGAATTTGTTATGAGAAATGTGTGATTTTAGTAAATATTACATTGTATTTGAAATTCTTCTTTCCTCATGATTAAAAATGATACCATGAGATTTCTCACTACATAGCATTATGGAAACAAAGTAAAATTTTAGGAATCCTTGAATGTGTGTCAGAACTTAGCCTATCTTCCCAACCAGTAGATATTCCAAGGTTAGAACTACGTGAACTCTGGGAACAGATCCAGAGGTTCTCATAGGTATTTACATAGTAAGATTCTCACAAGAAAAGAAGTTGAAAGTGTTATTTAACCTTGGCTCTGAAATTTCTCAGTTGAGCTGTATACCCTAATGAACCTATTCAGGAAAGATTTTTTTATTGGACTATATGGCTACATATCTGGCTTTTATAAAGCACTTTATTTTAATCCAAAACAAAATCTAAGTATTCTGGCAAATCTGAATGATTTAGTCTTTTGAACATTTTATCTATATCTAGCAATTTAGTTTACCAATAAACTGAAAGGCAGATAATTGATATTTTTAAAAACACTTTGCTTAGCTTGATATACCAAATTGTTGCATAATATAGACCTATCTTCTGTATGAATTTTCGTTTGGATGCATGTAACACCTGCCAATATGGAGAGACTAAAAATACATTAATTTTGGAAATTTTAATAGTAATTTTGTTAGTAATACTTGGTGCTTGTTATATGTAACACTAATGGTTATAAGGATGCTTTGGAATATTATATCTCCTGAGAAAATAAGTACGGCAGTATTAAGACTCTTCCAGTTACAAACAGTAAAGTTATCTAAGCCTTTGTGACTCAGTTTTCTTTTCATAAATCCATGGATAAAATGCCTTGAACACTCCTCAGGGATCTTATAAGAAGCAAATTAACAAGAAAATCCTTAACAAATGTACATTACTATATAAAATTAATAATTTTAGATTTTAAAAAAGAAAAATATAGCTATTCTTGGTTCTATTTTGTTTCCTATCCAAATTGTGTATGTTGAAAATGTGAATTTTAGTACTATGTTAGTTGCAGTTAAAGCTTATAATCAATATGGCTATATGTAAATATTGCATAAGTTAAAATCCCAAAATAAGCTTTTCTTCATGTTTTTCAAATTTTGAAGTTGCATGTCTATAATCATAATCATATTCTTTGTTAAAAGGGGTGTATGTGAACTTGTGTAAATTCTTAAGTAAAGCTTCTAGTGATATTATTTCCTGGTTTTATGAATCCATCTGTCAAGTCTTAACACTTACTGATTATTGCCACTTCATTTCAGAATTTAATATATTATCCTTGGGTTAAAGCACTTGGGAAGGAACTCGTAAAAACAAGAAAGCTTTGTGTTCTTTTTTAATTTTAATTTTTAATTTTAGATTCAGGGGTTACATGTGCAGGTTTGTTACATGGGTATATTGCTTGATGCTGAGATTTGTTCTTCTAATGATCCCATCACCCAGGTGGTGAAATAATACCCAACAGGTAGTTTTTCAACCCTTGTCCTCCTCCCTGTCTTGTTCCTTTTGCAATCCCAAGTTTCTTATTGTTTCCTTGTGTCCATATGTATGTGGCATTTAGTTCTCATTTATAAGTGAGAAAATGCAGTATTTGATTTTCTGTTTCTACATTAGTTTGCTTAGGATAATGTCTCCAGCTGCATCCATGTTGCTGCAAACAACATGGTATTTTTCCTTTTTATGACTGTGTAGTTTTCAAAGGTGTATATGTATAAAATTTTCTTTATCCAGTTCACTGTTGGTGGGCACCTAGGTTGATACCACGTCTTTGCTATTGTGAATAGTGAATAACAATAAACATACGAGTGCAGGTGTCTTTTTGGTAGAATGATTTCTCTTTCTTTGGGTAGGTACCCGGTAATGGGATTGCTGGGTCAAATGGTAATTCTATTTTTAATTCTTTAAGAAATCTCCACAGTGCTTTCCACAAAAGGTAAACTAATTTACATTCCCATCACCATTGTATAAGCATTCTCTTTTCTTTCCAATGCTGCCAACATCTGTTATTTTCTGACTTGTTAGTAACAGCCATTCTGACTAGTGTGAGATGGTGTCTCATTATGGTTTTGATTTCCATCTTTCTGATGATTAGTGATATTGAACATTTTTTTCATGTTTTTTTGGCCACTTGTATGTCTGCTTTTGAGAAGTGTCTGTTCATGTCTTTTGCTTATTTTTAATTGAGCTTGGTTTTTTTTTTTTCTTGTTGATTTGTTTAAATTCTTTATAGATTTTGGATATTATTTCTTTGTTGGGTGCATACTTTGCAAATATTTTCTCCCATTCTGTAGGTAGAGTTTACTGTGTTGATAGTTTATTTTGCAGTGTAGAAGTTCTTCAGTTTAGTGAGGTTCCAATCAACAATTTTTGGTTTTGTTACATTTGCCTTTGGGGACTTAGTCATAAATTATTTTCATAGGCCAATGTCTAGAAGAGTATTCCCTGGGCTTTTTCTAGGATTTTTGTAGTGTGAGGTCTTACATTTAGGTCTTTAGTCTATCTTGTGTTAATTTTTGTGTATGGTGAGAGGTAGGGGTTCAGTTTCATTCTTCAGCATATGGTTAGCCAGTTTTCCAAGCACCATTTATTGAATAGAGTATCCCTTCCCTATTGCTTATTTTTTTTTCAACTTTGTCAACGATCATTTGGTTGTATTTATATGGCTTTATTTCAGGGGTCTGTGTTCTGTTCAATCAGTTTTGTGTCTGTTTTTGTACCAGTAGTATGCTATTTTGGTTACTATAGACTGGTAGTGTAATTTGAAGATGGGTAATGTGATGCCTCTAGCTTTATTCTTATTCTTGGGGTTGCTTTGTATATTAGTCCATTTTCACACTGCTATAAAGATACTACTTGAGACTGGGTAATTTGTAAAGGAAAGAGGTTTAATTGGCTCACAGTTTCACGTGGCTGGGGAGTCCTCAGGAAACTTACAATCATGGCAGAAGGTGAAGGAGAAGCAAGTACCTTCTTCACAAGGCCACAGAAAAAGAGAGGGAGATTGCCACTTTTAACCATCAGATATTGTGAGAACGATCAGATCTTGTGAGAACTCACTCACTATCCTGAGAACAGCATGAGGGAAACTGCTCCCATGATCCAGTCACCTCCCGCCAGGTTCCTCCTTCAACACAAGGGGATTACAATTCAAGATGAGATTTGGATGGGGACACAGAGCCAAAACATCGTTCTACCCCTGGCCTCTCTGAAATCTCATGTCCTTCTCACATTTCAAAACACAATCATGCCTTCTCACAGTCCCCCAAAGTCTTAACTCATTCCAGCATTAACCCAAAAGTCCAAGTCCAAAGTCTCATCTGAGACAAGGCAAGTCCTTTCTGCATAGGAGCCTGTACAAATCAAAAGTCTGTTAGTTACTTCCAAGATACAGTGGGGATACAAGTATTGGGTAAATGCCACCATTCCAAGTGGGAGAAATTGGTCAAAACAAAGGGGCTACAGGCCCCATGGAAGCCAGAATTTGGCCGGGCGGTCATTAAATCCTAAAGCTCCAAAATGATCTCTTTTGCCTCCATGTCCCACATCCAGGGAACACTGATGGAAAGGATGGGTTCCCAAGGCCTTGGGAAGCTCTACCCCTACGGCTTTGCAGGGTTCAGCCACTGAGGCTGCTCTCATGGGCTGGCCTTGAGTGCCTGCAGCTTTTCTAGGAGCACAGGTCAAGCCACTGGTGGATCTACTATCCTGGGGCCTGGAGGACAGTGGCCTTCTTCTCACAGCTCCAGGAGGCAGTACCCCAGTGGGGACTCTCTGTGTGGGCTCCAACCTCACATTTCCCTTGTGCACTGCCCTAGCAGAGGTTCTCCATGAGGGCTCCACCTCTGCAGTAGATTTCTGCCTGGACATTCAAGATGAGATTTGGGTGGTGACACAAAGCCAAACCATATCACCTTGGCTATTTGGAATTTTTTTTGGTTCCATATAAATTTTAGAATAGTTTTTCTAATTCTGTGAAAAATGACATTGGTAATTTATAGAAATAGCATTGAATCTACAGATTGCTTTGGGCAATATGAACATTTTAATGATATTGATTTTTCCAACCCACAAGCATGGAATGTTTTCCCATTTGTTTGTGTCATTTATGGTTTCTTTCATCAGTGTTTTATAGTTCTCCTTGTAGAGATCTTTACCTTTTTGGTCAGATGTATTCCTAGGTATTTTATTTATTGTGGCTATTGTAAATGGGATTGCATTTGTGATTTGATTCTCACCTTGATCACTATTTGGTATATAGAAATACTACTGATTTTAGTACATTGATCTTGTATCCTCAGACTTTGCGGAAGTGGTTTATCAGATAGAAGTCTTTCCACAGAATCTTAAGGGTTTTCTCGGTATAGAATCATATCATCAGTGAAAAGAGGTAATTTGACTTCTCTTTGTCCATTGTGGAAGTCTTTTATTTATTTATCTTGCCTACCTGCTCTGAAAAGCTTTGGGTTCTACTGCTTGTGCATGGAAATATCTAGTTTTGTCCTTCTTGCAGAAATGGAGATCTCCCATTTACCTAGGTGCTTTAATAGGCATAAAACTTTCTTCAGGGATTCTGCCATCTTAGGAAATCCACCTTTAATCAATGGATTATTTTTTCATTGTTTTTTTAATCTTTACCCAGGTTCCTGGGCCAGATCCTTAACCAGATTTGTATAGACAATTAGAGACTTACATTGTATTCACAGTTTCACTTTTAAATTTATTCTATCACATTAGGCAAGTCACTTTAAAATCTGGACCCATCTGTTGCTCCATATATAAAGTTAAATATAAATAGGATCTCTTATTACTTATATCACAAGGATGTTGTCAGGTAATAGATATAATTATACGCTTTAGGAATAAATATATATGTATAACTTTGTAAGTTTTGCCATTGGTTTGTCATCTATTTACTTTTTAAAGACTTCAGATAATGTATAAAGGAATGCTTTAGTAAATGTAAGAAATAGAACATCAAGGAATTAAGCCATTTTATAGTCATATAATCAAAAGTTTTTATAATAGCATGATATTTTAAAAATTCAAAACAGTTACATTTCTTCATTGAATATAGAATTTGCAGTAGGCTCTAACACCCTAATTTAGGTAAACAAAAAATGTGGTGTTTTACTTTAGATACCAGCAATGTCAAAAGAGATGTACTGCAGGACAATCCTGTTTACAGCCTTGGAGTATCTTTAGTCCCATTGTAAATCATCCAGGCCTGTGCATGAGGTTGTTGTGGGGAGTGGGAGGATAATAAATTTCAAATAAGATTGATAGTTAATTGGAGATAGAGTTGGTTTCCTGTGTTGGCTCTGTCAGGTTCTTTAATAAACTATGTAATCCTTTTCATTAAATCATGTCTCTTAAGTCTTTTCCAGATTTCTTTAAGTTTCATATCAAAACCAGTACCAAACTGAACGTAGTCACCTAGAGATGACAGGTTTGGACATATTCTCTAATCAGCTTTAAAGAGATAAGGTGTTAGGTCCTCTTTCAAAGTTCTAGGCAGACAATACCTGCTCTATGACTGGTGCCAGAAATTAGAGGAGAAGGGTCAGGCTGAGCTTGTAAATCAAGAAATAATTTTAAAGCCTCTTCATGAAACATATCCCTGAGATGCCTAGTACCTCTCAAGTTGCACTGGGCTATTTCACGTTTCTTCAGACTATCTTTTTAATACTGGATTAAATCAGACTAGAGTCCCTCAGGCTTAATAGGTTGTGAAAGTATATAGTTTTTGAGTAGTTTTCATCTGGCTAATATATAGTATTAAACTAGCTTGGTCTTAGTTGGTATAAGAAACAAAAACCCTCTTTGAGTGTTAGCTCTGTGTTCTACTTAATACCATGTAAAATTATCTTATTGAGCAAACTGGTTCTCTTTTCCAAAGCAGTTAACTTTCTTTAGGTACTATTGAGTTATTTTTTTTCTTGGAACCCAGAAGTATCAGACCTATTTTTCTTTCTACTCTTAATCTATGTGCTAATTTTTACTTTATTTACATTAAGTGAAAGTATATTTGCACTTGATTCATAGGATGCATCTCAGGCCAGCCATCATTTTCTAGTTCTTCTTACTTTGGGCAGGGCCACTAACAAATTGATTATCTGGTTTTCTAAGCTAAAATCCAATTAAAGAATAAAAGTGACGGAGTGTATACTCTGAAAGGGTGAATTTTATGGTGAATTTTATGGTAAAAGGGTGAAGTATATCTCAATAATTTAATAAATAAATAAACAAGCAAAAGAAAAACCAGAAAAGGCACTGACCTGTGAACCTTTCTAGCCCAGTCTTTTATTGGGCTAAAAAGAAATTTTTTTTAAGTGTGAGAGAAAAGCATGGCTAGAGACATTATTCATTTTGGTAGCAGCAAGAGGTGATCGCCAGCCAGCTGACACTAGGTCAGGAAACACAAGAACATAAGAGTCAAATATTATGGAAATACTTGTTATACATGCTTTATTCTGAATGTGTATATCTTTAAAAGATAAAGTTATCCCTACCTATTATAATGACCCTGATTCATTAAAAGAACGTTAAATTGTATTTATTATTCTTTAATAAGATAGAGAATGGGCAATGATTCCAGCCTAATTAGTTTTTAAAAATGAATCATTTTCATCAGTTAAAGATAAGGTTCTCTTGTCTAGACTATTCAATTTTGTGGAATAACTCATTTCCTGAAAGTCCTGGAAAAATAGAACTTTATTCTGTAGCTAGGACAGTCGGCCTCTCAACTGAAATTTTCTTGAACCCCTTACTACATTTAAGTGCTAGAAACCATGCAATATTTTAAACAAGGTATCTTTCAATAATATAATTTCTTAAATAGTAAAGATTTTTAAAGGTCTGTAGCAAATGTGAAGATGAACATACCCTCACAATTACATCAAGAATTTAATCTTTTGGTAAAGTAGATAGATGATCATCTTTAAGAGTCCATAAAGTACTTTGTTCTTTTTTAGATAATCTGTCTCAAACTTTCTTCTAAGTCATAATTAGTCAATCTTGTTGAGCTTTACTTTGTGAACCCTACATTATAGGCATATTTAACTTTTATGAGCAATAAAAAATAAATTCTAACCAATTCACATATTTTTATGTCTTAAATTCTGGGTCGCCTTACAGACCTCCTAATGTTGCTTAGGATACTTTGTTGGTGGTGGTGGTACTGGTGGTGTTGAGACAGAGTCTCGCTTTGTCTCCCAGGCTGGAGTGCAGTGGTGCGATCTCAGCTCACTGCAACCTCCGCCTCCTGTGTTCAAGCAATTCTCTTGCCTCGGCCCCCTGAGTAGCTGGGATTACAGACATGTGCCACCACACCCGGCTAACTTTTTTATTTTTAGTACAGACGGGTTTTCGCCATATTGGCCAGGAAGGTCTCGAGCTCCTGACCTTGGGTGATCTGGCTGCCTCAGCCTCCCAAAGTGCTGGGATTACAGGCATGAGCCACCGCACCCAGCCCATCTGTTGCAGCTTTTAAGAACCCATGTATTTAGGATATCTCTCTGCATCCCGTTGCTGTCTTAACACAGTTTTATAATAACCCTTCTTTCTGGCCTGGTGGTTGTAATTTCAATGTTGAGAATTTGACAAGAGCCTTTAGCTATATTTTTAGTAACTGCAGTTTGTCCTCCTATTACTAATACCTGTGTCATTCTTGACCCGGTAAAAATAGATTGCTTAGTTCATACAGGTAAATATTGGTTTTGAGTCACTATTGTCTCTTTATTAAAAAAAAAAAAAAAAAGCTGTATTTCTTACATTGTAAAAGTAACATTTATTCTTTACAAAAATATCAGAAATGTAGAAAGGCATAAAGGATAAAAAGAAGTATTACCCCATAATATTTCGCCAAAGATAACCAGTTAACTTTGTGATATTTATTTTTTCTGGACTTGTTTCTTTTCATGCTAGAGACACACATGTGTTTTTTTCCCCATAATGTCATTTTGTTATAATTTTGTATATAATATGCCTTTTTAAAAGAATGTTTATATTGAAATTGACCAATAATTCTTAAGGGGGCAACTTGCTTTAGGAGTATGTCTTCTTAATTCTCTTACATCACACAACATGAGATATAGAGGATGATGGATGTAAAGACCATACAAATGTAGTTAAGACATTAAAAATTCCCACTATTTCAGCTCTAGGGTTTAGAATATGTGGGAGCAATGATAGCCAGGGACTACATTTTCATTGCTGATGAGAATTCTCTATATCTCTCGTTCTTTTAAAAAAAAAATCATTTAAAAAGTCATTAAAATAAATCCTGAGATCATGTTGTAGTTTGTTACCTCTTCCTTTCTCAACTGGCCACTAAAAATTCTGCAAGGAAAGATGAGATTCAGTTAGGTATTTGGAGCCTACATTGAAATAATTACAAATTTGTCCATTCTTGGAAAGTAGAAGAGGTGAAGGTTTTGTGTATTTGTGCACGCACATGTGCATGTGTGCATGCGCACACACATGTGTTTTATTGTTTTGTTTTGTTTGGATATTTAGATTGTCTCAAGAGAGGAACTAATATCATCATTAAAAGTTTGATTGTAACCAGTGTTCCTATTTGGGAATGGAGTTGTTAACTTTTCCAGACTGCTGTCAAGACCTTATTTTAAGTAAGATGTTTTTCTTTTATGTGACATTTTCTGAAGTTTTGCCAAAAATGACATCAAACATATAATTCATTTGAGTGCTGAGTTTCTTCAACATCTTGCAGCACTTAATCAAATTTGGGAAAGATATTCTTTTCACAACTCTATAGTGTAAACCTGTGAATATGTTGCATTAAAACTTAATTTGGACAGTTTAATCTGCATGGTATTAGGTTGATTTTTAAAAAATGATTAAGGCAATATGCTGATAGTTTTTAATGGTTATATTTTCAAATTATTCACATAAACTCCAGGCAGATGGTACAGTTGCAGCTTTTGAGTATTAGTATTTTTTCACACAAAACTCAGATACTCCCTAAATTATGTTAATAGCTACATTAAAGAATTTGAAATGCCAAACAGAACAAAAGAAATACTGAAGTTCTCAGAAAACTAACAAGATGCTCAAATATTGAGAAATCATTGAGAATCATTTTGATATACAAAAATATTTTATATTGACTTTTTTAAGAAGAATATGGCCACGCCAGAATGTAAGTTTGTTTAAAACATTATGCTGCAGTATGTTAAAATGTGAGAGTAAGCTAACCTTAACGAATGTCTTACTCATTAGAAACTCTCATCTTGGGTGTGCTCTGTTTGTATCTGTTACTTCTGTGCAATAATCACAGTCCTGAAGGGATCATCTGGGCCAACCCCTCCTTTTTTTTTTTAAACGGAATCTCACCCTGTTGCTGAGGCTGGAGAACAGTGGCATGATCTCAACTCACTGCACCTTCCTTCTCCCAAGTTCAAACGATTCTCCTACCTCAGCCTCCTGAGTAGCCAGGATTTCAGGTGCCCATCACCACACCCAGCTATTTTTTGTATTTTTAGTAGAGATGGGGTTTCACCATGTTGACCAGGCTGATATTGAACGCCAAACCTCGTGATCCACCCACCTCGGCCTCCCAAAGTGCTGGGATTATAGGCATGAGCCACCGTGCCTGGTCCCTCCATTTTATATATATAGGAAACCTAGAGCTAGCCAATTAAGGTGCTTACCCAATATTACACAGCAAAGTAATAGAACTAGACCTCAGGACCCTTAGATTTGTGTCCAGTGCCCTTTCTACTACTTGTTTTTCAGTATGATCCAACCTTGAGTGGATGTGGTCTATATAAAGTTTTAATTAGTATTTATTAAAATCCACTTTGGTTTTGGCCAGAATAATTGTTTCTAAAACCCTCCTAGGCAAACTTAGAGTCTTTTGGAGAACATATTATTATCATAAACCTATACCTTTTTAAAGATTGCACATGTAATTTGGGAATGAATGACAAAAAGTTGTTATGTAATGGAACACATCAATTTCTGTCACTATGGCAGCCTAGGAGTCCAAACTGATCCCCTCACTAAAAACAACGAAAAATGTTGGATATAATACAAAAATATTTTTTTCATATGTTCCTATGACTTGCAAAAATGCAAGGAATACTTAAGCCAGGGAGTAAATAAGGGTATGAACTAAGATAAGTAAGTGGAGCACTAAGTCAGGCTTTAACCCTAAGGACATTTGTTAAATTGAGTGAACTGGAGCATTGCTTTTGAAATCTCACAAAGTTCATGGAAGATAATGTAAAACTTAAGGTTTTCCCAAGGTAGGGAGGGTCTAACAAGACTATTCCGTGTAGTTGAGGGCCCAAAGGAACACATCCTTAGTGGCAGGAATAATTAGAAATAAGCAGGGTCACCTCATTTCCATCAGTGGACTACAAGGGAACCTTTCTTGAATCATGGCACAAAATATTTGGGAACAAGAGCATCTCTTGGGAACTCTAGCAACAAGGCAGCCTTCCCATCAGTTAGAAGTCTAAATTCACACTGCCTGAGTGGTCTCCAAATCTTCCAGCCAAGGATTTAGTTGCAATGATAGTCTTGGAGGAAAATATGAGCAATATGTGTTCATAGACGATATGTGAGCACCCTATGCAATGTAGCAGTCTACTTATGCATCAGAGAAAAATATGAACAGCATCTATAGCATATGATATGTGAAAAAGTGCTTTAAATCTGTAATAAAAGGCCAACAAACTAACAGGAAAAAAAAAAAAGGACCAGAACACAGAAAATTCACATAAGAAAAAATTTGAGGGACATCATTGTCACTTTCAAGTTTTGACAATTATGAACAATTTTGTATGCAGTAACAAACAATAAAAGAGTTTAGTTGGAAATGGTCCTCGATCTTAAGTGCCTACAGAAGCCTGATACAAACAAACATAAATCTTTCCAGGAGAATCCTACTTTCATTCCCAGTCCTCAAGGAAAGTATAAAAAGAAAAAGAACAGCTCAGAAGACACATATGCACTGAATTCAGACATCCTGACCAAAAGCTAGTAGAAACTTCAGACAACAGAAAGAGATCCACAAAAAGTTCAGAATTTATTCAGACACTAAATGTTAAGTAAGTGTATGTAATATATTTCAAGAAATGATGGGCTTGAAAATATAAAGAACATATGATTTAAAAACGAAGATGTAGAAATGAAAAATATAATAGTTAACCTTAAAAACTTGACATATTTTATAGCAGATTTGACATAGCTAAAATGAACATTAGTGACTTGAAAGATAGCATTAAAAAAAAATTATTTAGAACTCAGCCCAAAAAGAGATAGGGAACTTACAAGATCTAATAAAGTCTAATCAAATTCTAGCAGGAGACCAAAGGGCAAATAGAGGCAATATTTGAAGAGATGATACTAAGTATTTTATATAACTAACGGAGAGATAAATTTTACAGAATGAAGAAGTCTCCCCAAAACTAAAAGAGGATAAAGAAAAATAAATTCAGTACTGGATGCATTATGGTAATACTTCAGAGCATTCAACACAAAGAGATCTTAAAAGCAGAGAGAAAAGATATTACCATTAAAAAAGCAAGAGCTGATTTCTCAACAGCAACAAGTGAGGACATAAGGAAGAATCTTATCTTCAGTGGACTGAGGGAAATGTCCTTCTGACAAACAAAAACTGAAAGACATTGCTACCTGCAGACCTTCACCAAAGGAAATTCTAAAGGACATACTTATGGCAAAAGATAAGTGAGCCCAGATGTAAGACCTATAATATGAAGAGTGAGGAACATGGGAAGTTGTAAATATATGAATAAATCTAAATAAATATTGAAGGAATAAAACAACAATAATAATGTCTTATGTTACAATAAAGGTAAAATTAAAATACATAAGAACATAGTATATAACTTTGGTGAGCAGGTAAAAGGTGCTTGGAAAAGCATTCTATGGCCCTTGTATTGTTTGGGAAGAAGGTAAAGACACAAGATAAACTGTGGTTTTTAAGACATTAATTATACATGTTAAAATTTTTAGGGAAACTACTAACAGGATAAGAAAGGGTATTAACTTCCAAACCAGTAGAGGAAAAGATGGAATTAGGAAAAAAAAAAAAATCAACCCAACCCAAAGGGGATAAGAAAGGAAAGAAAGAGAAACATGGACTGGCAGGATATTAAAAAAAAAAAAAAAAAAAAAAAAAAAAAAGATGGCATAAGAGATAGGAGAAATAAAATGCAGATGTATCAATAATTGTATTGAAATAATGCAAAAAGTCAAATACTTCGCCTAAAAAACTACGTTTGTCAAACTGGGTCAAAAAAGAAATTCAATCATATGCTACTTATGTAAGAAACATCTTAAAAATATTGGACAATCAGGCCAGGTGCGGTGGCTCACACCTGTAATCCTAGCACTTTGGGAGGTCAAGGTGGGTGGATTGCCTCAACTCAGGAGTTCAAGACCAGCCTGGGCAACTCAGTGAAAGCTCATTTCTACTAAAATACAAAAAATTAGCCAGGCGTGGCATTGTGCACCTGTAATCCCAGCTACTGGGGAGGCTGAGGAAGGAGAATTGCTAGAACCTGGGAGGCGGAGGTTGCAGTGAGGCAAGATTGCACCACTGCACTCCAGCCTGGGTGACAGAGTAAGAATCTAGAACTAGAAATGCCATTTAACCCAGCAATCCCATTACTGGGCATATACCCAAAGGAGTATAAATCATTCTACTATAAAGACACATGCACATGTATGTTTATTGCAGCGCTATTTACAATAGCAAAGACTTGGAACCAACTCAAATGCCCATCAATGATAGACTGGATAAAGTAAATGTGGCACATATACACCATGGAATACTATGCAGCCATAAAAAAGGATGAGTTCATGTCCTTTGCAGGGACATGGATGAAGCTGGAAACCATCATTCTTAGCAAACTACCACAAGAACAGAAAACCAGACACCACATGTTCGCACTCATAGGTGGGAGTTGAACAATGAGAACACATGGACACAGGGCAGGGAACATCACACAACAAGGCTGGTCGGGGGTGGGAGATAGGGGGAGGGATAGCATTAGGAGAAATACCTAATGTAAATGATGAGTTAATGGGTGCAGCAAACCAACATGGCATGTGTATACCTATGTAACAAACCTGCACATCATGCACATGTACCCTAGAACTTAAAGTATAATAATTTAAAAAATTAGACAATCAAATTGTTAAGGCAAAATGTATTACTAGGCATAGAATCTCCACATAACACAAAAACCTCAATTTATCAGTAAAATTTAATAATCCCTAACTTGCATAGACCTAATAACATATACTCAAAATATATGAAGCAAAAATTGGTAGACCTAGAATAAGTAAGCAATTACGTATAGTGAGAGATTTTAATACAGTTCTCTCAATAACTGATTAAAGCATGTTAACATTTAATAAGAATGTAGAAGATTTGAACCCCACAATTAACAAGTTTGATATAATGTACAAAAACACAATTAACAAGTTTGATATAATGTACAAAAGGGAATATTGCTTCAGAATACACATTATTTTCTAGCTCTCTTGAAACATTTATAGAAAGTGGCCATATAATGGACCATAAATAAAGAAAATTTTCAGAGGATTGTTTTTAAACAGACTACATCTTCTGACACAATGCAGTTGTTAGGAATTAGTAACAATTGCTTTTAGAGTTACTGATTTCCAAGTATGTTAATGCAGCCATAGCAGTACTTAGAAGCAGTTATTGCATTAGATGCTAATATTTCAGGAAACTACCATAGAAGTTCCGCATGTAAAGAAGCCCTAAAAAAAAAAAAAAACAAAAAAACAAAAAGCAGGCAAAATTAGCCCAATGAAGTAGAAGGAAGAAAGGAATAAAGAGCAGAAATCAGTAAAATAGAAAACAGTTTTTAGAACTGGGTTACAATAATTAAAATGACCAGAAGTATAACTTCTTAATCCTTACACATAGTAGATAGCCAGAAAATTGATGTGACTTTGTTGTATTAGACATTTGCCACTTTTTTTTCCCCAAATGTCTTTCTAATGCAGAGAAAGCAAGATCTAGTTGCTATGTATAAGGAGTGTCATTAGTGAAATTTCTATTAATAGTGCTAGTTTTATTAGCTACAAAAGAAGTTGCTGTTAAAAAACAAAGAGGGAGAGAGAGGTAGACAGATGGATAAAGACCCAAAAAATGCCATGTTTAAATAAGATTGAGGATTATTTCTCTCATGCAGAACAGTTCAGGATGAGCGCTTCAGGACCAGCAGGTATTTAAGGACCCAAGTTTTTTTCATTTTCGTCTTTCTGCCATCTCCTAAGGTGTTATCATTGACCACATGATTCAACTGGACCCACCTCCATGTCTATATTCCAGCAACAGGGAAGAAGAAAGAGCAAGTACCAGACTGGTGACTTCATCTTTAAGGAGATGACCCAAAAGTTGCACAAAGCACTTTCACTCTTACCGTATTATACTGAAATCACATGGCCATACCTAGCTGTAAAAAAAGGCTGAGGAATAAAGTCTCCAGTTGGGTGTCCACGTGGCTGGCTAACTAAATATCAAGGATGGGAGATATATGGGGTTGATTCTTTTACTAAAAGGTGAAAGGGATGACTGAATTCAGGGAGAAAATTAGCAGAGTCTGTTATATAATATAATCAAAATCCTAGGAAGAACCAAATAGGCAGTAGTCTATTGAGTCAGGAAAAGCTTGACCAAGTAGCTGAGCTATGTTTTGAGAGATGAATAAGATTCCACTGCAAAATGAAGGGCAATAAGTATAACAGTAGTTGGAAAGGTGCCTGGCAGAGCAGGGGCCATAGATTCATCTCTATATGCCTAATACTTTGCATAGTAATGGGCAAAATAATAAGCATTCAACAAACAGTTGCTGAAGTAATGAATGAAACTGGCTTTTGCTTAAGTGAATAATCACATTGTTTGTAAACTAAGGGGAAAAAGAATAACAATGAAAAAGACAATTTTATTGAGGATGAATCTATGATAACATGAAGAGCACAGATGCACATTTAAATAATGGGCAAAATTCCAGATAAGAGCTGTGAACATATTATGAAACAGTACAATGTGATTTGGTGGTATGTAGCAGAAAGGACCCAGTCAAGAGATAGAATCCACAAACAGTAATTAGAACAGAAACAAAAACATTTGTAATAGCTTTATTGCAGAATAATTTAAAGTGAACAATTTGACATGTTTTGACATATGTCTATACCTGTGAAAACGTCACCACAATCTAGATAGTGAACATATTCTTCGAGGCCCAACATGTTCTCATGCCCCTTGTTAACCCCCTCTCTGATCCCCTGGCAACCACTAAAGTTTTCTACCACTATAAAATAGTTGTATTTTCTAAATCTTATTTAAATGAAATCATATTCTCTATGTACTTTTTTGTCTAACTTCTTTCAATCAAAATATGTATTTTCAGATTTATCCATGTTGTATATATCAGTAGTTTATTCCTTTTATTGCTAAGTAGTATTCCATTATGTAGATATACCACAAGTATTTTATAACCATATACTATGATTTTGCTTGAGCAAATATCTGGAAGTGGAATGGCTAAGTCATGTGATAGGTGTATGTTCAACTTTTTGAAAACTGCCAAACTGTTTTCCAAACTGGTTGTGCCATTTTACACCCTACAAGTAGTGCATAAACTGTCCTGTTAACTCCGTATCCTTGCTAACACTTGGTGTGGTCACTCTCTAATTTTAGCCATTCTAATAGTTTGCAGTGTTACTTTGTGGTTTTGATTTACATTTAATTAATAATGATGTTGAGCATTGTTTCATGTGCTTATTTGTCATCTGTATATATTCTTTGGTGCAGTATACGTTCAAATCCTTTTATCCATTTTTTATTGTGTTGTTTGTTATTTACTATTGAATTTTGAGACTTCTTTATATTCTTTGGATACAAATCCTTTATCAGATATATGATTTGTAAATATTTCTTTCAAACGGTAGCTTATGTTTTTTTTGTTCTCTTAATGGTGTCTTTCAAAAAACAAAACTTAAATTTTGGGAAAGTCTAACTTACTAACTTTTTTCATTTTTGAATCAAGTTATTGGATCTAAGAAATCTTTGCCTGACTCAAAGTCACAAAGATCTTCTATGTGGTTTTTTTTAAGAAATTTTTTAGTTTTAAGATTTTACATTAAGGTGTGATTCACTTTGACTTAATGTTTATATATACAGTCACACATCCCTTAACAATGGGGATACATTCTGAGAAATGTGTTGCTAGGTGATTTTATCGTTGTGCAAATACTATGGAGTATTCTTACACAAAGCTTGCCCAAAGCTAGCTAGTATAGTCTACTATACACCTAGGGTATGTGGTGTGACCCAAGCTTGTCCAATCTGTGGCCAGTGGATCACATGAGGCCCAGGACAGCTCTGAATGTGCCCCAACACAAATTCATAAACCTTCTTAAAACATCATGAGATTTTTTTGTGATTTTTTTTTTTTTTTTTTTTTTTTTTTAGCTCATCAGCTATCGTTAGTGTTAGCGTATTTTATGTATGACCCAAGACAATTCTTCTTCCAGGGAATTGGAAGAAGAATTGTCTTGGGTCATACATAAAATACGCGGTGTGACCCAGGGTCATACATAAAATACATGGTGTGACCCAGGGAAGCCAAAAGATTGGATACCCCTGGTATTGACTATTGTTCCTAGACTATAATCCTATACAGCATATTACCATACTGAATATTGCAGGCTTACCCAGGTAAGTATTTGTGTATTTAAACATATCTAAACATAAAAAAGGTACAGTAAAATATGGTATAAAAGAGATCGAGACCATCCTGGCTAACATGGTGAAACCCCATCTCTACTAAAAATACAAAAAATTGACTGGGTGTGGTGGCGGGTGCCTGTTAGTCCAGCTACTCGGGAGGCTGAGGCAGAAGAATGGCATGAACCCGGGAAGCGGAGCTTGCAGTGAGCCCAGATTGTGCCACTGCACTCCAGCCTGGGTTCAGAATGAGACTCCATCTCAAAAAAAAAAGAAAAAAAAGATATAAAAGATAATAAGTGGTATACCTGTATAGGCACTTACCATGAATGGAGCTCGCAGGACTAGAAGTCACTCTGACTCAGGGAATGAGTGGTGAGTTAATGTGAAGGCCTAGGACATTACACTGCCATAGGATTTATAAACACTGTACATTTACGCTGCACTAAATGTATTTGCATGTTTTCTCTCTTTAATAATAACCTTGGTTTACTATAACTTTTTTACTTTATAAACTTTTTAATTTTTAACTTTTGACTGTTTTGTAATCACACTTAGCTTAAAACACAAACCTATTGTACAACTGTACAAAAATATTCAAAAATATTTTCTTTCTTTATATCTTTATTCTGTAAGCTTTTTTCTACTTTGGAACTTTTTTTTCCTTTTAAAGTTTTTTTCTTAAAAAGAAGACAAAATCACAGCAAAGCCTAAGCCAACACAAGGTCAAGATCATCAATATCACTGTCTTCCACTTCCACATCTTGTTCCACTGGTAGGTCTTCAGGGACAATAACATGCATGGAGCTGTCATCTCTTATGATAACAATGTCTTCTTCTGGAATGCCTCCAGACGGACCTGTCTGAGGCTATTTTACAATTAAAATTTTCTTTTTATAAGTAGGAGTACCCTCTAAAATAACAATAAAAATTATAGGATAATAAATATATAGTCATTTATTGTTATCAAATATTATGTACTATACATAGTTGTATATGCTATACTTTTATAAAACTGTCAGTGTAGATTTGTTTACACCAGCATCACTACAAATGCATGAGTAATGTGTTGCTCTACGACATTATCATGGCTACAATGTCACCAGGTCATAGGAATTTTTCAGCTCCATTATAATTAATCCTATGACACCATCTTTGTGTATGCAGTCCATTGGTTACTGAAACATTGTGAAATAGGGCATAACTGTAGTGCAAAGTATGGATCAAAGTACACATATTTCCATGTTGATGGCTGTTTGGTCTAGACCATTTGTTGAAAAGACAATCCTTTCCCTACTGAATTGACCTTGAACTTTTGTTGAAAATCAATCGCCCATATATACGTGGGTTTATTCTATATTCTCTATTCTGTCCCATTCATCTGTCTATCTTTACATCAATACTAGTGTTTTGATCACTATGGTTTTATAAGTCTTGAAGTCAAGTGTAAGTCCTCCAACATTTTTTAAAGTTGTTTGGTCTGTTCTAGGTCATCTGCATTTCCATGTAAATTTTAGGATCAACTAATCAATTTCTACAAAAAAAAAAAAAAAAAAAAAGCCTGCTAGAATTTTCATTGGGATTACATTGAATATATAAATCAATTTGAAGAAAATTGACATCTTACTACTATTGGGTAGCAGCATCCATGAGTGTGTTATATCTTTCAGTTTATTAAGGTCATCTTTAATTTCCCAGAGCACTGTTTTGTAGTTTTCAATGTAGAGATCTTGTATATATTTGTCAGATTTCTCCATATTTTATATTTTTGTGCTACCATAAATGGTATTATCTTTTGTAATTGATGGACTTTTAGTCAGGAAACAACAAATGATGGTGAGGATGTGGAGAAATAGGAAAACTTTTACACTGTTGGTGGGAGTGTAAATTAGTTCAACCATTGTGGAAGACAGTGTGGCGACTCCTCAAGGATCTAGAACCAGAAATACCATTTGACCCAGCAATCCCATTACAAGGTATATACCCAAAGAATTATAAATCATTCTATAAAGATACATGCACATGTATGTTTGTTGCAGCGCTATTTACAATAGCAAAGACTTGGAACCAACCCAAATGCCCATCAATGATAGACTGGATAAAGTAAATGTGGCACATATACACCATGGAATGCTATGCAGCCATAAAAAAATAATGAGTTCATGTCCTTTGCAAGGATGTGGATGAAGTTGGAAACTATCATTCTCAGCAAACTAACACGGGAGCAGGAAACCAAACACTACATGTTCTCACTCATAAGTGGGGGTTGAACAATGAGAACACATGGACACAGGGAGGGGAACATCATACACCAGGGCCTGTTGAGGGGTCAGGGGCAAGGGGAGGGAGAGCATTAGGACAAATACCTAATGCATATGGGGCTTAAAACCTAGATGATGTATTGATAGGTGCAGCAAACCACCATGACACATGTATACCTGTGTAACAAACCTACACGTTCTGCACATGCACCCTAGAATTTAAAGTAAAATAAAAAATAAAAATGAAAAAAGAAATTGATAGACTTTTAGAGGAGTTTAGACTTATAGAAAGATTAAGCATAGAGTCCCCACATACCCTCCTTTCTGCCACCCCTCACAGTTTGACCCATTAACATCGTGCATTAGTTTTTTGTGACTAACTTCTTTTACCTAGCTTAATGTTTTCAAGGTTTATCCACATTATATCAAGTATCAGTACTTAGTTCCTTTATCACCAAATAATATGCCATTGTATACATATAACACATTTTGTTTATCCACTTAATCACTTGAAGGACATGTGTGTTTTTTTCCACCTCTTGGCTATTATGAATAATGCTACGGCGAACATCCTTGTGCATTCACTTTGCTTTAAGCCTTCACGAGCAGTCTCCTCAAAGGCCACCATGCTTCTACAAACAGTTTAAGAGTCTCCAAGTTTTCATTAACAAATTCTTCCAAGTCCTTCCAGCTTCTGCCCACTGCAAGGTTTCAAACCATTCACGTACTTCAGGTTTTTCTTTAGGTCAGCACCCCACCCCGGGATACCAAAATTCTGTATTACTTACCTGTTACTGCATAACAAATGACTCCAAAATTAAGAGGCTTAAAAAAAATTAAATATTTCATAGTTTCTATGGATCAGGAATTTGGAACAACTTAGCTGAGAAGTTTTGCAACTTATGAGGCTGTAGGCAAAATGTTGACGAAGACTATAAATCTGAAGACTTGATTTAGCTAGAGAACCTACTAAGATGACTCATTCTCATGGCTATTAACAGGAAGCCTTGGTTCTTCACCATATGAACCTCTCCATAGTGCTGCTTTCATATCCTTATGATATGGTATCTGGGTTTCCCCAGAACAAGTGATTCCTTTGGTATGGTGGGAAGAAGAGGAGGCCTGAGAAAGCTACAATGCCTGCTATTAACTATTCTGTAAATTGACACATGTCACTAAGTCTACCCACATTCAAGGGAAGGAGAGTTAGTCTTCATCTTTTAAATCCCTTCAGTTAAAGAAACTGTAGACATACTTTAACTACCACAGATAGCAACCCAGAGTTCCAAAACTGACTGATAAACACACTGAATGCAGCTATGACTCAGATAAGGATCAGAATAGATGACTTCCTAAGATATCTTTCAGCTCATAGGAATTTAATTGTAAGACCTATCTACATGCAACCTCAAGATACTAGAACAGCTCTGTATGCCCCTTTAAACTACTAATAAATATGGGCCGGAAACAGTGGCTCATGCCTATAATCCCAGCACTTTGGGAGGCCAAGGCGGGTGGATCACCTGAGGTCAGGAAGTTTGAGGCCAGCCTGGCCAACATGGTGAAACCCGGTCTCAAAAATTAGCCGGGCATGGTGGTGCATGCCTGTAGTCCCAGCTACTCAGAAGGCTGAGGCAGGAGAATTGCTCGAACCTGGGATGCAGAGGTTGCAGTGAGCTGAGATCGCACCACTGCACTCCAGCCAGAGCGACAGAGCCACACTACATCTCAAAAAAAAAAAAAAAAAAAAAAAGCTGAATAATACGTATCTTTTCTTTCCTGGCCCGGCTTCATGATTACTGCCTTCTCCACACTCAAGCTAAGATGCCCTTAATAGGATCATGTTACTTACCATTAGATCAAATCTTTCAACCTCCTCCTGCCCAACTTTTCCAACTTCTGGTCCATGCAGGGCCAGTTTCTCTGCTTACTGTCTTTTAGAACAGTGGTCTCCAAAATGGCACAGAGATGGCCCATTAGAGTATGAGGAGAAAGCGTCTAAACTTCTATTTCTGTTTATCTTTTAATCTGAAAATAAAAGACTGAATGAAAGAACAAAAAAAATCAAGACTAGTAATGTACATAATTTATATAAATTTGAATAAATATACAAATTTTTGAGGGTGAATGCTCAAAATTTTTTTACAAATTAAGATACATGAGTCTAAAGAACATTGGTCTAGATGTAGCACTGAAATTCTTTTATTATTATTACACTTTAACTTCTTTCTGACATAGGTATACATGTGCCATGTTGGTGTGCTGCACCCATTAACTCATCATTTATATTAGGTATTTCTCCTAATGCTGCCCCTCCCCATGTCTCCCACCCCACGACAGGCGCCAGTATGTGATGTTCCCTGCCCTGTGTCTAAGTGTTCTCATTGTTCAGTTCTCATATGAGTGAGAACATGCGGTATTTGGTTTTCTGTCCTTGTGATAGTTTGCTAAGAATGATGGTTTCCAGCTTCATCCATGTCCCTGCAAAGGACATGAACTCATCCTTTTTTATGGCTGCATAGTATTCCATGGTGTAGATATGCCACATTTTCCTAATCCAGTCTATCATTGATGGACATTTGGGTTGTTTCCAAGTCTTTGCTATTGTGAATACTGCCACAATAAACATACATGTGCATGTGTCTTTATAGTCGCATGATTTATAATCCTTTGGGTATATACCCAGTAATGGGATCAGTGGGTCAAATGGTACTTCTAGTTCTAGATCCTTGAGGAATTGTGACATTGTCTTCCACAATGGTTAAACTAGTTTACATTCCCACCAACAATGTAAAAGCATTCCTATTTCTCCACATCCTCTCCAGCATCTGTTTTTTCCTGACTTTTTAATGATCACCATTCTAACTGGTGTGAGATGGTATCTCATTGCGGTTTTGATTTGCATTTCTCTGATGACCAGTGATGATGAGCATTTTTTCCTGTGTCTGTTGGCTGCATAAATGTCTTCTTTTGAGAAGTGTCTGTTCATATCCCTCACCCACTTTTTGATGGGGTTGTTTTTTTCTTGTAAATTCGTTTAAGTTCTTAGTAGATTCTGGAGATTCATTGTCAGATGGATAGGTTGCAAAAATTTTCTTCCATTCTGTAGGTTGCCTGTTCACTCTGATAGTAGTTTCTTTTGCAGTGCAGAAGCACTTTAGTTTAATTAGATCCCATTTGTCTATTTTGGCTTTTGTTGCCATTGCTTTTGGTGTTTTAGTCATGAAGTCCTTGCCCATGCCTATGTCCTGAATTGCCTAGGTATTGCCTAGGTTTTCTTCTAAGGTTTTAATGGTTTTAGGTCTAACATGTAAGTCTTTAATTCATCTTGAATTAATTTTTGTGTAAGGTGTAAGGAAGGGATCCAGTTTCAGCTTTCTACATATGGCTAGCCAGTTTTCCTTGTACAATTTATTAAATAGGGAATCCTTTCCCCATTTCTTGTTTTTGTCAGGTTTGTCAAAGATCAGATGGTTGTAGATGTGTGGTGTTATTTCTGAGGCCTCTGTTCTGTTCCATTGGTCTATATCTCTGTTTTGGTACCAGTACCATGCTGTTTTGGTTACTATAGCCTCGTAGTATAATTTGAAGTCGGGTAGCATGACACCTCCAGCTTTGTTCTTTTTGCGTAGGATTGTCTTGGCTATATGGGCTCTTTTTTGGTTCCATATGAACGTTAAAGTAGTTTCTTCCAATACTGTGAAGAAAGTCATTGGTAGCTGGATGGGGATGGCATTGAATCTATAAATTACCTTTGGTAGTATGGCCATTTTCACGATATTGATTCTTTCTATTCATGAGCATCGAATGTTCTTCCGTTTGTTTGTGTCCTCTTTTATTTCGCTGAGCAGTGGTTTGTAGTTCTCCTTGAAGAGGTCCTTCACATCCCTTGTAAGTTGGATTCCTATGTATTTTTTTCTCTTTGTAGCAATTGTGAATGGGAATTCACTCATGATTTGTCTCTCCGTTTGTCTGTTACTGGTGTATAGGAATGCTTGTGATTTTTGCATATTGACTTTGTATCCTGAGACTTTGCTGAAGTTGCTTATCAGCTTAAGGAGATTGTGGACTGAGACAATGGGGTTTTCCAAATATACAATCATGTCATCTACAAACAGAGTTAATTTGACTTCCCCTTTTCCTAATTGAATACCCATCATTTCTTTCTTCTGCCTGATTTCCCTGGCCTGAACTTCCAACACTATGTTGAATAGGAGTGGTGAGAGAGGGCATCCCTGTCTTGTGCCAGTTTTCAAAGGGAATGCTTCCAGTTTTTGCCCATTCAGTATGATATTGACTGTGGGTTTGTCATAAATAGCTCTTATTATTTTGAGATATGTCCCATCAATACCTAGTTTATTGAGAGTTTTAGGATGAAGGGCTGTTGAATTTTGTCGAAGGTCTTTTCTGCATCTTTGAGATAATCATGTGGTTTTTGTCATTGGTTCTGTTTATGTGATGGATTACGTTTATTGATTTGCATATGTTGAACCAGCCTTGCATCCCAGGGATGAAGCCAACGTGATCGTGGTGGATAAGCTTTTTGATGTGCTGCTGGATTTGGTTTTCCAGTATTTCATTGAGGATTTTTACGTCGATGTTCATCAGGGGTATCGGTCTAAATACTCTTTTTTTTTGTTGTGTCTCTGCCAGGCTTTAGTATCAGGATGATGCTGGCCTCATAAAATGAGTTAAAGAAATTCCCTCTTTCTCTATTGATTGGAATAGTTTCAGAAGGAATGGTACCAGCTCCTCTTTGTACATCTGGTAGAATTCGGCTGTGAATTTGTCTGGTCCTGGACTTTTTTTGGTTGGTAGGCTATTAATTATTGCCTCCATTTCAGGGCCTGTTATTGGTCTATTCAGAAATTCAACTTCTTCTTGATTTAGTCTTGGGAGGGTGTATGTGTCCAGGAATTCATCCATTTCTTCTAGATTTTCTAGTTTATTTGCATAGAGGTGTTTATAGTATTCTCTGATGGTAGTTTGTATTTCTGTGGGGTTGGTGGTGATATCCCCTTTATCATTTTTTATTGCATTTATTTGATTCTTCTCTCTTTTCTTTTTTATTAGACTTGCTAGTGGTCTATCAATTTTGTTGATCTTTTCAAAAAACCAGCTCCTGGATTCACTGATTTTTTAAAGGGTTTTTTGTGTCTCTGTCTCCTTCAGTTCTGCTCTGATCTTAGTTATTTCTTGTCTTCTGCTAGCTTTTCAATTTGTTTGCTCTTGCTTCTCTAGTTCTTTTAATTGTGATGTTAGGGTGTCGATTTTAGATCTTTCCTGCTTTCTCTTGTGGGCATTTAGTGCTATAAATTTCCCTCTACACACTGCTTTAAATGTGTCCCAGAGATTCTGGTATGTTGTGTCTTTGTTCTCATTGGTTTCAAAGAACATCTTTATTTCTGTCTTCATTTTGTTGTTTACTCAGTAGTCATTCAGGAGCAGGTTGTTCAGTTTCCATGTAGTTGTGTGGTTTTTAGTGAGTTTCTTAGTCCTGAATTCTAATTTGATTGCACTGTGGTCTGAGAGACAGTTTGTTATGATTTCTGTTCTTTTACATTTGCTGAGGAATGCATTACTTCCAACTATGTGGTCAATTTTGGAATAAGTGCAACGTGGTGCTGAGAAGAATGTATATTCTGTTGATTTGGGGTAGAGAGTTCTGTAGATATCTATTAGGTCCACTTGGTGCAGAGCTGAGTTCAAGTCCTGGATATCCTTGTTAACCTTCTGTCTCATTGATCTGTCTAGTATTGACAGTGGGGTTTTAAAGTCTCCCATTATTATTGTGTGGGAGTCTCTTTGTAGGTTTCTAAGGACTTGCTTTATGAATCTATGTGCTCCTGTTTTGGGTGCATATATATTTAGGATAGTTAGCTCTTCTTGTTGAATTGATCCCTTTACCATTATGTAATGGCCTTCTTTGTCTCTTTTGATCTTTGTTGATTTAAAATCTGTTTTATCAGAGACCAGGATTGCAACCCCTGCTTTTTTTGCTTTCCATTTGCTTGGTAGATCTTCCTCCATCCCTTTATTTTGAGCCCATGTGTGTCTTTGCACGTGAGATGGGTGTCCTGAATACAGCACACTGATGGGTCTTGACTCTATCCAGTTCGCCAGTCTGTGTCTTTTAATTGGGGCATTTAGCCCATTTACATTTAAGGTTAATATTATTATGTGTGAATTTCGCCCTGTCATTATGATGTTAGCTCGTTATTTTGCCCATTAGTGGATGCAGTTTCTTCCTAGCATCGATGGTCTTTACAATTTGGCATGTTTTTGCAGTGGCTGGTACCGGTTGTTTCTTTCCATATTTAATGCTTCCTTCAACAGCTCTTGTAAGGCAGGCCTAGTGGTGACAAAATCTCTCAGCATTTGCTTGTCTGTAAAGGATTTTATTTCTCCTTCACTTGTGAAGCTTAGTTTGGCTGGATATGAAATTCTGAGTTGAAAATTCTTTTCTTTAAGAATGTTGAATATTGCCCCCCACCCCTTCTGGCTTGTAGAGTTTCTGCCGAGAGATCCACTGTTAGTCTGATGGGCTTCCCTTTGTGTGTAACCCTACCTTTCTCTCTGGCTGCCCTTAACATTTTTTCCTTCATTTCAACCTTGTTGAATCTGACGATTATATGTCTTGGGGTTGCTCTTCTCAAGAAGTATCTTTGTGGTGTTCTCTGTATTTCCTGAACTTGAATGTTGACCTGCCTTGCTAGGTTAGGGAAGTTCTCCTGGATAATATCCTGAAGAGTGTTTTCCAGTTTGATCCATTCTGCCCATCCCTTTCAGGTACACCAATCAAACATACATTTGGTCTTTTCACATAGTCCGATATTTCTTGGAGGCTTTGTTTGTTTATTTTTACTTTTTTTTTTTCTAATCTTGTCTTCTCACTTTATTTCATTAATTTGATCTTCAATCACTGATAACCTTTCTTCCACTTGATCGAATCAGCAATTGAAGTTTGTGCATGCATCATGTAGTTCTTGTACCATGGTTTTCAGCTCCATCAGGTCATTTAAAGTCTTCGCTACACTGTTTATTCCAGTTAGCTATTAGTCTTTTTTCAGTGTTTTTAGCTTCCTTGCGATGGGTTCAAACATCCTCCTTAGCTCAGAGAAGTTTGTTGTTAACGACCTTCTGAAACCTACTTCTGTCAGCTTGTCAAAGTCATTCTCCATCCAGCTTTGTTCCATTGCTGGCAAGGAGCCGCTGTCTTTGGAGGAGAAGAGGCACTCTGGTTTTTAGAATTTTCAGCTTTTCTTCTCTGGTTTCTCCCCATCTTTGTGGTTTTATCTACCTTTGATCTTTGATGTTGGTGACCTACAGATTGGGTTTTGGCATGGATGACCTTTTTGTTGATGTTGATGCTATTCCCTTCTGTTTGTTAGTTTTCCTTTTAACAGTCAGGTCCCTCAGCTGCAGGTCCGTTGGAGTTTGCTGTAGGTCCACTCCAGACCCTGTTTGCCTGGGTATCACCAGCAGAGGCTGCAGAACAGCAAATATTGCAGCACAGCAAATATTGCTGCTTGATCCTTCCTCTGGAAGCTTCGTCTCAGAGGGGCACCCACCTGTATGAAGTGTCAGTCAGCTCCTACTGGGTGGTGTCTCTCAGGCTACATGGGGGTCAGGGACCCACTTGAGGAGGCAGTCTGTCCGTTCTCAGAGCTCAAGCACCATGCTGGGAGAACCACTGCTCTCTTCAGAGCTGTCAGACAGGGACTTTTAAGACTGCAGATGTTTCTGCTGCCTTTTGTTCAGCTATGCCCTGCCCCCAGAGGTGGAGTCTACAGAGGTAGCAGGTCTTGCTGACCTGTGGTGGGCTCCCCCCAGTTCAAGCTTCCCCGGCTGCTTCGTTTACTTACTCAAGCCTCAGCAATGGCGGACACCCCTCCCGCTGCCAGGCTGCTGCCTCACAGGTCAATGTCAGACTGCTGCACTAGCAGGTGAGCAAGGCTCCGTGGGCATGGGACCAGCCGAGCCAGGCACAGGATTTAATCTCCTGGAATGCCATTTGCTAAGACCTTTGGAAAAGTACAGTATTTGAGCAGGAGTGTCCCGTTTTTCCAGGTACAGTCTGTCATGGCTTCCCTTGGCTAGGAAAGGGAAATCTCCCGGCCCTTTGTGCTTCCCAGGTAAGACATTGCCCCGCCCTGCTTTGGCTTGCCCTCCGTGGGCTGCACTCACTCTCCAGCCAGTCCCAGTGAGATGAACCACGTACCTCAGTTAGAAATGCAGAAATCACCTGTCTTCTGCATTGATCACACTGGGAGCTGCAGACTGGAGCTGTTCCTATTCGGCCATCTTAGAACAGACAGCACTGAAATTCTATTGACACTTTGAACATTTCTCTGATCTTCTGTAAACTTGTGGATTGATTCTCAGCTGCCAGCCCTTTCCTCCCTCCATTTTAACAATCATTACATTTTATCTCTCTCTTATTCTTCACTTGTCTCATTTGACCTGCTTGGACTGTAGATCGCTGTCCAGTGCACCCATATTACCTCTAACCTGTAGTCACAGAGTAAAATATTTTACTATTTTACAAATAAATAGAAATATTAGTGTAGAGTGGGGAATTAACTAAGGCATATGGCTTAATCATGAAAGGCTGAGACAGTGTGAGGAGTCTTGTGCTTTCAGGAAAGGCAGACCACATAATGTGGACTCAGAATAACTAGAAGAGCTGAATAAATATTTAAAATTCTTTTAAAAATAAATCTCTGCAAGACTTTAGAGAACTCATAAGAAAAGTTAAGAATTTCAAGGCTAAAGACCAGTGGAGAATGGAGGATCAGAGTTTGGGGCAACCCTTTCCATGGGAAAATCTGCTGAATTTAGAGGGTATAGTTGTGAGTCTAAAACGTACTGTGGTGTTTTTAACAGTCTCTTGAGAAGAGGGAATAGTAACTGAAGTCCAGGGCCTGCTAAGGGGATGTTTGTAAATATATCTCACTTTGGGTCTGGCTTTCTAAAGGCTTTTCTCTAGTAGTAAATGTTTATTGAAAGTAGACAGACCTGTATAGGTATATAGTTTCAAATAATCTCAGTACTGGAAATTGGATTAAGGTGGTTCTGGATTGCCAGTGCCTTTAGGCACTGGTAGAAGCCATGTGAAAATCCTCACTGGGAGAAAATAATATCCTAAGCACCACTTTTTCTGTAAACACTTTGGCAAATGCAGGTCCAACACACAATAAAAAATAGCCAGGTGCACAAAGAGACAAAATTAGTTGACGAAAACCCAGCAGAAACAACAAATAGAAAGAGTCCTAAAGGGACTTCAGATATTGAAATTATCAGAAAGAGACTTTAGAATAAATATGCTTACTTTGTACAAGGTGTTCAAAGACAAGATTGAGTAGACCTTTTAAGAAATTTTTTTATACAGAACAGGAAGTTAAACCTAAAGAAAAAAGGAAATAATAAACAATAAAAGCAAAACTTAGTGCAGTAGAAAAAAAATGCATGTAGTATAGGGATGACCAAGCCAAAAACTGGTTCCTTTAAGGACTAATCATATTGATAAACTCTTAATGAGATTGAATAAGAAAAAAAGAAGGTACGGCTAATCATAAGTTTTTGTTTGTTTGTTTTTTGTTTTTTGAGGTGGAGCCTCGCTCTGTCGCCCAGGTTGGAGAGTGCAGTGGCGAGATCTTGGCTCACTGCAAGCTCCGCCTCCCGGGTTCACGCCATTCTCCTGCCTCAGCCTCCCCAGTAGCTGGGACTACAGGCGCCCGCCACCATGCACGGCTAATTTTTTTGTATTTTTAGTATAGACGGGGTTTCACCATGTTAGCCAGGATGTTCTCAATCTCCTGACCTCATGATCCGCCCACCTTGGCCTCCCAAAGTGCTGGAATTACAGCCGTGAGCCACCGCACCCGGCCGAGTTTTAAAAAGGATTTAATTACAGGACCCACCAACATAAAAATGCTCTCAAAATCTATTATAAACAACCTTCTGCTCCTTAGAAGTACTGCATTTACCAAGACTGATCTAAGAAGAAATAGGATTCTGAATTTTACTCTTGGAGCAATCAAATTTATAATTTAAAACTCTCCCAAATAACACCAATCTTAAAGAAGCTCATCCAGAGAACAGGAAAAGGGCAGAAGAGCAATTTGTTATTCGGTTTATGAAGCCAACGTATCTTGATAACAAATACCTGGTAAAGATAAATATGAGAAAACTATAGACTACCCTCCTTAAATTCAAAGCAAAATACTTTCATGTTAAATAAGGGAATCTTTTAATAATACATCATACATCCTGACAAATTTGAATTTATTCTAGGAATGCATTTTTGGCTTAGCAATCAAAACAGATCAATATAATTTATTACATTAGTAGAACCAAAGGAAAAAATCATTTCATCATTTTGATAGAAAATTCAGCATGCATTCATGATGTATTTTTTTTTTTTTTTTTTTTTTTTTTTTTTTTTTTTTTTTTTTTTTTTTTGAGACGGAGTCTTGCTCTGTCACCCAGGCTGGAGTGCAGTGGCACAATCTTAGCTCACTGCAAGCTCTGCCTCCTGGGTTCATGCCATTCTCCTGCCTCAGCCTCCCCAGCAGCTGGGACTACATGCACACGCCATCATGCCCGGCTAATTTTTTTGTATTTTTAGTAGAGACGGGGTTCCACCGTGTTAGCCAGAATGGTCTCGATCTCCTGACCTTGTGATCCACCCGCCTTGGCTTCCCAAAGTGCTGGCATTACAGGCGTGAGCCACCGCTCCTGGCCAATTCATGATTTTTTTTTTTTTTTTTTTTTTTCACAAGGTGATCATTTATTCTTTTTGTTTTTGTTTTTGTTTTTTTGGTTTTTTATTATACTTTAAGTTCTAGGGTACATGTGCATAACGTGCAGGTTTGTTACATATGTATACTTGTGCCATGTTGGTGTGCTGCACCCATCAACTCGTCAGCACCCATCAACTCATCATTTACATCAGGTATAACTCCCAGTGCAATCCCTCCCCCCTCTCCCCTCCCCATAATAGGCCCTGGTGTGTGATGTTCCCCTTCCTGAGTCCAAGTGATCGCATTGTTCAGTTCCCACCTATGAGTGAGAACATGCGGTGTTTGGTTTTCTGTTCTTGCGATAGTTTGCTGAGAATGATGGTTTCCAGCTGCATCCATGTCCCTACAAAGGACACAAACTCATCATTTTTTATGGCTGCATAGTATTCCGTGGTATATATGTGCCACATTTTCTTAATCCAGTCTGTCACTGATGGACATTTGGGTTGATTCCAAGTCTTTGCTATTGTGAATAGTGCCGCAATAAACATACGTGTGCGTGTGTCTTTATAGCAGCATGATTTATAATCCTTTGGGTATATACCCAGTAATGGGATGGCTGGGTCATATGGTACTTCTAGGTCTAGATCCTTGAGGAATAGCCATACTGTTTTCCATAATGGTTGAACTAGTTTACAATCCCACCAATAGTGTAAAAGTGTTCCTATTTCTCCACATCCTCTCCAGCACCTGTTGTTTCCTGACTTTTTAATGATTGCCATTCTAACTGGTGTGAGATGGTATCTCATTGTGGTTTTGATTTGCATTACTCTGATGGCCAATGATGACGAGCATTTTTTCATGTGTCTGTTGGCTGTATGCATGTCCTCTTTTGAGAAATGTCTGTTCATATCCTTTGTCCACTTTTTGATGGGGTTGTTCGGTTTTTCAATTCATGATTTTAATAAAATGTTCTAGCACACTAGAAATAGGACAGTAGTATGCCCTACAAAAAACCTACAGCAAGTATTATACTTAATGGTATGGTAGGAACTATCAAATAACACACACTATAACCTCTTATTCAACATTATTATATTCATAATGATTTACTGGAGATCCCAGCCAGTGTAATAAGGCAAGAATTAGAAGTAAAAGGTTTGAAAAGGAAGAAACTGTTTTCTTGCTCAGATACAATTATGTAAATACAAAATCCAAAAGAATCTACAGAAAAATTATAAAATTAACATGAGTATACCTGACAGCTGAGTATAAATTCAGTAATTCAGTATACGTAACTCAGCTGTATTTTCTATATGGAAATAACAAAGATTTAGAAAATGAAATTTTGAAAGAAATTCTATTTACAGTACTATAAAAATGTCAAATACCATGGAATTACTATACAGACATACAGGATACAGAACACTTTCAAGCCTTATTGAATAATATTAAAGATTGTCTATAAAATGGAGGGACATATCATGTTTATGGATTGGATAGATTCAGTACTGTAAAGATAATTTCTCCTAAACTGTTCTATAGTTTAAATGCAATTTCAATCAAAATCTAACAGGTTCTGTAGAACCTGATAAGCTTATTGTAAACTTTATAGGAAAATCTAAGCAGCAGAGACAGTCAAGATTGAGGAAAAAACAAAAGTCAAAAATGAGATAGACAATTTTGTCTATCTAATATCAAGACTTGTTATAAGACAGTGTGGGATTGATATGATGACTGACAAATAGACTCATGATACAGGATAAAGAGCCTGAAACAGACCCACACACATAAAAGGTAGTGCTGAAAAGCAAGGAAAAAGGAGAATGTTTTCCATGATGGTGCTGGAATTAGAGGATAATTAATTTGAGGAAAGAAAAATACTTGACTTTTAACTCACACCAGACATAAAAACTAATTCCAGATAGACTGTTGATCTACATGTGAATGACAAAGCAATAAAACTTCTAGAAAATATTTTAGGAGAATGTCATTATGACCTGCATGTGGAGATTGAAAGATTAAGATATAAGAAAAAGTAATTGTAAAGGAAACATTTGCTGAACTTTTACTCTATTAAAATTAAGAACCTCTGTTCAGCAAGATACCCGACATAAGTGAAGAGGCAAGCCACAAAGTGGAAGAGGAAATATACAGCATAGCCAGGATATCTAAAGAGTGATTATTTAATCAATAAGAGAAATAAATAACCCAAAGAAAAATGAGAAAGAGACTTCACTAGGTGCTTCACAAAGGAAAATATCTAATATCTGCTAATCATAAGAAAATTTATTCAACTTCATGAGTATTCAGGAAAATGCAAATTAGAGCCAAACCACACATTCTCCAGAATAGCTAAAAAGATTAACGGTAGCAGTTGTTACTGAGAATGTGGAGCACTGGAACTCTCATCCTCTGGTGTCAGGAGTGTAAATTGATGCAACCACTTTAGAAAACAGTAGACATTTTCTGCCAAAGTTAAAAATACAGTCCATGATTCACTGATTCTACCCTTACATACATAATTATCAGACATGTGTGCACATGTACAGGAGTGTTCAGTATTATTATTTTTAATAGTCAGAAACAAGAAACAGCACAAATATCTATCATCAACAGAGTGGTAAAAATTGTGGTATACTCATCCAATGGGATACTATATACAAGTGAAAATGAAGGAACTATAGCTGCACACAGCCATGTGGGTAAATCACAAACATAAAGTTGAGCAAAACTAGCCAGACACAAAAGAATATAAATGATGTTATTTCATTTTATATAATATGCACAAGAAAACAAGCAAAATTAAGTAGTGTTTTTTGGGTTTGGGTTTTGTGTTTGTTTATTTAGTATTACTAGGCAAATACCTGTTTTGTTTTGTTTTTTTTTCCTGTAGCCCCTCCTTGTTTGTTCAAGAACCCACTGACTTGGTGTTCAAATACTTTTTGCAAGTAGTAGTATGGGCTTGTATATTTACAATAGCAAAAATTAGGTAGTAGTGTTTAGTAGCACATGCTTAAGTGATAAAATTATATAGAAAAGAATGTTTGTGATTATCCCATAGGGAAAGATCATGGTTACTTTTATAGCGAAGGGAGAGGTTAATAAATGGGACGTGCAACAGGGATGCTTCTGCAAGAGGTTTGGCAAACAACAGAATTGCTTGATTTGAGTGTTCACTTTGTGACAAATCATTGAGCTATATACCTTTTTAACTTGTATACCTTTCAGTATCTCTGTTACATTTAAAGAATGCATACAAGATTAAATACACACACACAGGCAAGAGATGCTAACAAATAACTAAACATTCTATCCATTAGATATTTTTATCCTTTTGGTTCCCAACTATGTCTTACTCCCAGGGTCCTCTCAGCAGCCTTCTCTGGTTGGCCCTGCAAGCATCGTCACGACTCAGTTTAATGACAGCTCCAATAATAGCAACTACCATTTCATAAATGCTTACTATATGCCAAGCTCTATAGTAGAAGCTTTACATGTATTATTTACTTTAATTCTTACCCAACAACCCTATAAAAATACGTACTAATTTTCCATTTTACAAATAAGAAAACCTGTATCATGGAGAGATTGCTTTGATTATGTAATACAATTGTGGAGCTGGAAGAATCTGAATGTTTTGTTCTTTCTATTGTATTTACCTGTAACAGAAAGCCTGTGCTCTTTTCACTTTGTTCATCTGCTTCTCTGGAAGGCTTTTAAAGGTTTTGTTCTCATTTCGTCTCACTGATTGAGAAAGAGCAAAGCTCAAGTACCATTTTCTTATACCTTTGGCTGTTCCTTTTATACAACATTCAAATAACCCAACTTTAATATGCCCACTAAAGATTTTCCCTTTCAACAATGAAGTTATATTTTATAGACTAATTTTAGAAGATTTTCCATATTTGCTTAAATATCTTCCAAAATTTTGCAAAAGAATCCAAAATATAAAATCAAGAGAATGCTTTACTTTCTTTTGGTGGCAGGTAGCATTATAGAATACCAGTTTTCAAAAGCCAGTGGAATATCATGGTTAAGAGTACAGCCTTTAAAGTCAGACAAACCTAGGTTTGAGTCAACTCTTCCAATTTAGGCCTGTGTGATCTTGGATAAATTATACAATATATCTATGTATTCACATTTCTTGGCCATAACCAAGTACAATTTAAGCCACAGGATGGGATACTTAGGTAACACACAAAATGAAACTAAGCACTAAATAGTTACACTTCAGGAGGTGCGGAAAGACCAGAGGCAACTCCAGAGCCTTCAGTGCAGAAACTCTTGTACTATCTAGGTTCTATCATTAGACAGCTCACTTAGCTTCTTTCCAGCCTTTTTGAACACCCAGCTCCCCAGACAGATATTGATTGCTGATTGATCATGGGTCACTCTGTCATCAGGGGGAGAATCTGTTATCAGAAGAAGGAGTCAAAAACATACTTGGAAAACAAAAACATACCTGTAACACGTGGCCTCTCTTAGCCTCACTTTCTTTATCTGTAAAATTGGCATGTTCATTTGTTTATTGCGAGGCTACAGTATGTAGCCTCTGAAATATGTGATAACTTTAGTGGCAGTAGTAGTAGTAGTAGTAGTAGTAGCAGCAGCAGTAGTAGTAGTAATAGTCGTAGTCGTAGTAGTAGTAGTAGATGACTTGTACTGACTAGTAGCTCTTTGTTGCAAGGTGATCTTCAGGTTCAGGACTTCAAGTGGTATTTTTGAAGGATTAATAGGGATGTTATCACCCTTTTACCCTGAGCTGCTTAAAGAGATAGTCAAAGTCCCCATGTACTTATAAGGCTTGTGTTCTCATTCCTCTACAAAACTGACTGTGTTCTCTAATAACTATATGATGGGCTGGGAGATTAATTTTGCAGTATTTTGTGATGTCCAGCTCTTCCCCTGCATTTTCACTACTTCTACCCATGTTCTCATCCAAGGTGCCATCCATCTTCGGTAGGCCTCTGCATACATATTGTGACTAGAGGAGACAAACTGAGGCACTAGAGCCTCTGGCATTAGTTGGCATATTTCCTTGTCCATGTAGGGAATCTGGCAGTATCTTCTTTATATGTATATTCCATTGCTCTCAACTGCTTCAGGAAAATTGAATTCTGTTAGTTTTTCCAAGGAAGGAACAGAGACCCTTTAGTCCGATGTGTTGGTTAATTTTTTTTGTTAGCTTCACTGGGTGATGGGGTGCCCAGGTATTTGGTAAGGCATTATTCTCTGTATGTCTGTGAAGGTGTTTGGTGATAAAATTGACATTTGAATTGGTAGATTGAGTAGAGCAGATTGCCCTTCCTAATGTGGGTGGCCCTCATACAATCGAGAGCCTGAATAGAACAAAAAGGCTGACCCTCCTGCAAATAAGGAGGAACTCCATCTGCCTCATTTCTTTGAGCTGGGACATTTGTCTTTTCCTGCTCAGACTCAACCAAAATATTGACTCTTGCTGGTTCTGAAGCCTGCTGGCTTTCAGATGGAACTTACACTATCAGCTCTCCTGGGTTTCAGGCCTTTGAACTCAAACTGGAACTACATCATTGGCTCTCCTGCTCTCCAGATTGCTGACTGCAGACCTTGAAACTTCTCGGGCTCCATTAATCTCTTTTATATATATATAGAGAGAGAGAGACACACACAGACACAGACACACACACACACATTGGTTGTATATCTGGAGAATCCTGATTAATATACCTGATAAATTCAAAACAAAACAAAACTTGAAAAAAAATTTTCAGGTGAATGTTTTTTAGCATCTGAGTTTCAGTCCAAACAGGGAAGGAAGGAGAGGAGGCATCTTCAAAAAATATAGACACCCCCCAAAAATATATTAAATCAATAATAATTTGGCATCCAAGATGTTATTGATGGTTAGAGTATAGGCCACTACTCATACAAAAAGCACTGTGGGAAATGGAGTTCTTCAGAGAGTAGAATTGTGGTTACCAAGGGCTAGGCAGGAAGGCAGACTGGGAAGATGTTGGTCAAAGGATTCAAAATTTCAGTTAGAGAGCGGGGGTAAGTTGAAGAGCTCTATTATAAAACATGGTGACTATGGTGAGTAACAGTGTATTATATCCTCGAATATTGCTGAGAAAGTAGGTTTTAAGTATTCTTGCCACACACAAAAAATTATGTCAGGTATGTGAGGTAATGTGTGTGTTAATTAGCTTGATTCAACCATCCAATATATATATATTTCAAAACATGATGTTGTACACCAAAATATATACAATTGTTGTCAATTCAAAAAGGGAAAAAAAGAAAATGGAGTTCTTCATTTAGCAGATGATGCTTAAATTCTTTTTAATCTAGAAAGTATCTATATTATTCTAAGATACAAAAAATAAGACCAGTTGGTGTTTACTATTTTTCTCAGATTTAACAAATGTAATGGAATCTTAGCTTGGATCTTCTCTGCTCTTGTTTCTTCATTGTTTCTGTTTAATATAATAGTATCTCTCACTTTCTTAAATGGTTTTATGTTACTGCTGTGTTCTATAGAACATCTACCAGAGTCCTGTCCAATTCTCTACCCACCCACCCCCACGTCCAGCCCTCAGTGATTGCACATTGAACATGAGCAAAGCCATTCTTCCAGAGTTTATAAAACCCTTCAAGATTATTGAGAATGAATGGTGTTATATAAATGTCATGTTGTTTCATAGCAGTTCTTAAAACAATGAGATAATGTCTGTTAAATAATGTTAAGTTCCATGGAGAAATGCAGGGCATAAATACAAGTCATTTTTTATTATGTGATTTCCATATATTTTTGCTGTACAATTTAAAACATTATAATCTCTAAAGACGTAAATGCTTTCTTTGTGTTTCTGTATGTATGTGTACACATGTATATAGTGCCCATATAAAATTAATGACTAAATTTTGTTGCTTCATTTTGTCATTTGCGCCCAGTAAATTTGTCACCATAAATACTGGCCAGAGAATAATTAGAAATCTAAAGCAGTTTCTTTTAGTATTAGATATAGTGTTTACCTCTTACCTTTGTATTTCTGTGTTACTGAAATTTTTTTCTTTTCTACTTTTATTTTAGGTTCAGAGGGTGAAAGTGCAGGTTTGTTACATGGGTAAATTTTGTGTCATTGAGGCTTGGTGTACACATGATCCCATCACCAAGGTCGTGAGCATAGTACCCTATAGGTAGCCTTCCAACCCACACCCTCATCCTACTCCCCACCTCCAGCAGTTTCCAGTATCTATTGTTCTCATCTTTGTGGCCATGTATATTCAGTGTTTATCTTCCACTTATAAGCGAGAACATGCAGTATTTGGTTTTCTGTCGCTATGTTAGTTAGCTTAGGATAATAGTCTCTAGCGCCATCCATGTTGCTGCAAAGGACATGATCTCATTCTTTTTATGACTGCATAATATTCCTTGGTGTATATGTCCCACACTTTCTAAATCCAGTCCACCATTAATGGGCATCTTGGTTGATTCCATGTCCTTGTCTGTTCTTGATTTGGCTCTGAGCTTGTTTGTTATCAGTGTATAGAAATGCTGTTGATTTTTATGTGTTTGTTTTGTATCCTGAGTGTGCATGTGTCTTTTTGGTAGACAACGTTGATTTTCCTTTGGATATTTAGCCAATAGTGGGATTCCTGGATCAAATTGTAGTTCTGTTTTAAGCTCTTTGAGAAATCTCTACAATGCTTTCCACAGTGGCCCAACTAATTTATATTCCCATCAACAGTATTCTATGCATTACCTTTTCTTTGCAACTTACCAGCATCTATTATTTTTTACTTTTTAATCATAGCCATTCTGACTGGTGTGAGATGGTATTTCATTGTGGTTTTGATTTCCATCTCTCTGATGGTTCATGATGCTGAGGATTTTTTCATGTTTGTTGGCCACTTGTATGTCCTCTTTTCACAAGTGTCTGTTCATGTCCTTTGCCGATTTTTTAATGAGTTTTTTTTTCTTGTTGATTTTTAAGTTTCTTATAGATTCTGGATATTAGACTTTTGTCAGATGCACAGTTTGCAAATATTTTCTCTCATTCTGTAGGTTATCTGTTTATTCTGTTGATAGTTTCTTTTGTTGTGCAGAGGCTCTTTAGTTTAATTAGGTACTACTTGTCCATTTTTCTTCCGTTACAATTGCTTTTGGGGACTCAGTCATAAATTCTTTGCCAAGACCAATGTTCAGAACAGTATTTCCTAGGTTTTCTTCTAGGATTTTTATTGTTTTAGGTCTTACATTAGAAGTCTCTAATACATCTTAAGTTAATTTTTGTATATGGTGAAAGAAAGGGGTCCAGTTTCATTCTTCTGCATCTCGCTAGCCAGTTATCCCATCACAATTCATTAAACAGTGAGTCCTTTCCACATAGTTACTGTTTACGTTGTTGAAGGTCAGGTAATTGTAGCTGTGTAGCTTTATTTCTGGGTTATCTATCCTGTTCCATTGCTCTGTGTGTCTGTTTTTGTACCAGTACCATGCTGTTTTGGTTACTGTAGCCTTATAGCGTAGTCTGAAGTCAGGTAGTGTGATGCCTCCAGCTTTGTACCTTCTGTTTAGGATTGCATTGGCAATTTGTTATATTTTTTGGTTCCATATGAATTTTACAGTAGTTTTCTGTAATTCTGTGAAAAATGTCATTGGTAGTTTTATAGGAATAGCATTGAATCTGTAAATTTGTTTGGGCAGTATGGCCTTTTAACACTGTTGATTCTTCCTATCCATGAGCGTGGAATATTTTCCCTTTTGTTTGTGTCATGTCTGATTTATTTCAGAAGTGTTTCGTAATTCTCATTGTAGAGATATTTTGTCTCATTGGTAAGCTGTATTTCATTCTTTTTGTGACTATTATAAATGAGATTCTGTTCTTGATTTGGCTCTGAGCTTGGATGTATCAGTGTATAGAAATGCTACTGATATTATATGTCTGTTTTGTGTCCTGAAACATGACTGAAGTCATTTATCAGTTCTAGAAGCTTCTGGTGGAGTCTCTGGAGTTTTCTACATATGGAATCGTATCATCTGCGGAGAGAGATAGTTGACTTCCTCTTTTCAAATTTGGATGCCTTTTATTTCTTTCTCTTGCCTAATTGCTCTGGCTAGGACTTTCAGTACTATGTTGAATAGGAGTGGTGAAAGTGGTCATCCTTGATACAGTTCTCAAGGAGATTGCTTCTAGCTTTTGCCCATTCAGTATGGTGTTAGCTGTGGATTTGTCATATATGGCTCTCATTATATTGAGGCGTGTTCCTTCGATGTCTAATTTGTTGAGGATTTCTAACATCAAGGTATATTGAATTTTATCAAAGGCCTTTTCTGCTTCTGTGGAAATGAACATTTGATTTTTGTTGTTAATTCTGTCTGTATGCTGAATCACTTTTTGTTTTTTGTTTATTGTTTTTGTTTGTTTTGTTTTGAGACAGAATCTTGCTCTCTCACCCAGGCTGTAGTGCAATGGCACAAATCAGCTCACTGCAACCTCTGCCTCCCAGGTTCAAGTGATTCTTCCAACTCAGCCTCCCGAATAGCTGGGATTACAGGCACCTGCCATCATGCCCAGCTAATTTCTATACTTTTTTTGTAGAGACAGCGTTTCACCATGTTGGCCAGGCTGGTCTGAAACTCCTGACCTCAGGTAATCTCCCGCTTCGGCCTCCCAAAGTGCTGGGATTACATACGTGAGCCACCGCACCCAGCCATCATTTATTGGCTTACAAATGTTGAAACAACCTTGCATTTCAGGGATAAAGCCTACTTGATTGTGGTGAATTAACTCTTTGATGTGCTGCTGGATTTGGCTTGCTAGTATTTTGTTGAGGATTTTTGCATCCATGTTTATCAGGGATATTGGCCTGAAGTTTTCTCTTTTCATTGTGTCTCTGCTAGGCTTTGGTATCAGAATGATGCTGGCTTGATAGAATCAGTTAGGGAGGAAACCCCTTCCTCAATTTTTGGAAATAGTTTTAGTAGGGTTGGTACTAGCTCTTCTTTGTATGTCTGGTAGAATTCAGCGGTGAATCCATCTGGATCAGGGATTTATTGGTTGGTAGGCTTGTTTTACTAATTCAGTTTCAGAAATTGTTGTTGATCCGTTCAAGATTTTAGTTTCTTTCTGATCAATCTGGGAGGCTTTGTGTTTCCAGGAATTTATCCATTTCTTCTAGGGTTTCCAGTGTGTGTACATAGAGGTGTTTCTGATAGTTTCCAAGGATTTTTTGTATTTCTGTGGGGTCAGTTTTAATGTCATTTTTGTCATTTATGATTGTGTTTATTTGGATCTTCTCTCTTTTTTTCTTTGTTAATCTACCTAGGGTTCTATCAATGTTGTTTAATCTTTTGAAGAACCAACTTTTAATTTTGTTGATCTTTTTTATGGATTTTTGCACCTCAATTTTATTCAGTTCAGCTCTGATTTTGGTTGTTTCTTCTGCTAGCTTTACTCTTGTTTCTCTAGGTACAATGTTAGGTTATAAATTTGAGATCTTTCTAACTTCTTGATGTAGATGTTTAGTGCATACATTTCCTCCCTACACTGCTCTGTGTTCCAGAGATTCTGGTATGTTGTGTCTCTTATTTTCATTAGTTTCAAATAATTTTTTATTTCTGCCTCAGTCTCATTCTTTACCCAAAAGTCAATCAAGAACAAGTTGTTTAATTTCCATGTAAGTGTATGGTTTTGATACATCTTGGTATTTATTTCTTTTTTTATTGCTCTGTGATCTGAGAGTGTAGTTAGTATGATTTTGATTTTTTTTTTTTTAATTTGTTGAGACTCACTTCATGGTCTAGCTTATGGTCAATCTTAGTGTAGCTCCCCTGTGCAGATGAGAAGAATGTATATTCTGGTCTTGTTGGCTGGAGTGTTCTGTAGATCTCTATTAAGACCAGTTGGTTAAATGTCGTGTTTAAGCACAGAATAACCCCTTCTCTTTTTTGTCTTCCATTTGCCTGGTAGATCCTTCTCTATCTTTTTACTTTGAGCTTATGGGTAATCCTACTTGAGATGGATCTCTTGGAGGCAGCAGACAGTTGGGTCTTGCTTCTTTATCCATCTTGCCACTCTATGCCTTTTGAGTGAGGCATTTAGACCATTTACATTCAGGGTCAATATTGATATTTGAGGATTTGATCCTCTCATCATGCTGTTACCTGGGTGTTATGTAGACTTGATTATATAGTTGCTTTATAGTGTCAGGGGGTATGTGCTTAAGTGTGTTTTCGTGGTGGCAAGTAGAATTCTTTTGTTTCCATATTTAGCACTCCCTTTGGGACCTCTTGTAAGGCAGGTCTAATGGTAACAAAGTCCCTTAGCATTTGCTTGTCTGAAAAGGATTTCATTTTTCCTTCGCTTATGAAGCTTAGTTTGGCAGAATATGAAGTTCTTGGTTGGAACTTCTTTATTTAATGATGTTGAAAATAAGCCCCCAGTCACTTCTGGCCTGTACAGTTTCTGCTGAAAGGTGTTAGCCTGATGAGGTTTCCTTTGTAAGTGACCTGTTCTTTCTCTGTAATTGTCTTTAAGATTTTTTCTTTCACACTGAGTTAAAGAATCTCATGACTGTGTCTTGCATAGCTTCTCACTGGGGTTCCCTGAATTTCTAGTCAATCTGTCTAGTGAGATTGGAAACATTTTCATGGACTACATCCTCAAATATATTTTCCATATTACTTACCCTCTCTCATTCTGTTTCAGGAATGTCAATGAGTTATAGGTTTGGTCTTTTTACATAATCCCGTATTTATCAGAGGTTTTGTTCATTTTTTACATTTTTTTCTTTATTTTTGTCTGCATGTGTTGCTTCAAAGGAGCAGTCTTCAACCTCTGAGATTCTTTCCTCAACTTGGTCTATTTTGTTGTTAATGCTTCCAGTTGTATTTTGAAATTCCTGTAGTGAATTTTTCATATCCAGAAGTTCAGTTTGGTTCTTTCTTTAAATGGTTATTTCATCTTTCAACTCTCGGATCAGTTTACTATTTTGCTTGGATTGGGTTTCAATCTTCTCTTGGGTCTCAATGAGCTTCCTTGCCGTCTAGATGCTTAATTCTGTCTGACATTTCAGCCATTTCAATCTGGTTAAGAACCATTGCTAGGGAGCTAGTGTGATTGTTTGGAGATAAGAAAACACTCTGGCTGTTAGAGTTCCCATAGTTCTTGCACTGGTTCTTTCTCATCTGTGGGGGCTGATGTTCCTTTATCCTTTGAAATTGTTTTCCTTTGGATAGAGCTTTTTATTTTTATGATTTTCATTGTCCTTGAGGGTTTGACTGTGGTACATGTTAGGAAAGTTAAATGACTTCGTTTCTGGATGCTTTTGGAGGGTCCAGGCTCAGCTTCACACTCCTGGGCTGCATGCTGTAAACCTGGGAGACTGGGACTGGGTGCATGGTTTTGCCCTCTCATCTCTCAAGGTTAAGACCCAGATGGGCTGCTGGCAACAGTACTCCATTGAGGGTGCTGCGTGCATAAGTGCTCTGATGGAGGTGTCACAGGTAGAAGGTGCTGCAGCAGGGGTGCAAATTCACTTCAAAGGGGCAGTGGCAGGTCGGAAGTGAACACTTGCCAGCAGGAGGCTGTCAGCAAAAGTGCTGAGGTGGGGCAGTGGGGGACTGCGGTAAAAGCACTATTATGGTAGTCACTGGCAAAAGCACTGTGGCAGGATATCTGAGGCTATGCTGAATTCAGGCATGGCCGATACCAGACTCTGAGATAGGCCACTAGACAGCAGGAGGTACAGATCAGACCTGTCCCAGCAGAACTGGGAAAGACAGTCCTGCTCCCTCCAGGTCCAGCAGCTTACACAGGTCACAGCCACCCCTTCCTTGGGAGGCATTAAGGGCTTGAGATGCATCTCAGCACTCAGCAACCTCATGTGGAGTTTCCAGCTTCCTCTCCCTTCAGTCCTGGTATCTGAGTCATCTCTCTAACCTCTCTCAGTGCATCTCTCAGATGGTCTGTGTGGACTATGCTGGTTTACTCAATATTCTGGTCCGTCTCAATGGAAGAGGTTCTTCCTGTCTGTATCTAGTCAGCCATCTTGTCCTGTTTCTCCCAGTTAACATGTGAATTTTTTAAAATCTGTATTTATACTATGTGTTGATTTACTGAGTTTTGTAAAGACTTCAACGAGGTAACTTCTTTACAAATATTTCCCAATCTCATTTTTCCAACTCTAGCTTCAGGCTCACATTTTCAACTCTCTTTTTAAAGTTTCCTTAAACCTAATAGTGACCAAAATTAAGTGTATTTTCTTCTTCATAATAATAATTCCCAGACCTTAATCCCTACTACTATTACTAGTTGTACCACTCTTTTTCCAATCAGCCAAATTAAATTTTTTTAGTGTCATCTTTGACTCCTTCCACTTTTTTACTATCCCTCATCCCTACCCTTATAGACAATCTGATACACTTTTTACCCACTTCTTCACTTCTGTTACTTCATCCATTACTCTAACTGCATCACTCACCATCTCTTCCTAAGATACTGTAGTTAGTTCCTAATTGGTTTCCTTGTCTCTGGTATATCCCTATTCCAGTTAGTCTTACACATATGGAGTTAAGATACATCAACCTAGGTTTTACTCCCAGCTTCATCTCATTCTAGTTGTTTCCTTGGGATATTTACTTGAACTCTCTGAACCTATTTCTTTATCTTGAAAATAACTGCCTCATGGGTTGCTATCATATTTCACTAAAATGATATATTGTTCTAGTCTGTACTTTATTGATTTCATGGTCCAAGAACCATTCAAGCTAGCTTATGTAAAGGGGAGATTCTTCTAAGCATGTATTGGAATCTCATGAATACCAAAAGACAGAAACCAAAGAATAGAAATATAAAATGTGATCAGAATCTGAGACTGAACTCCTTGCAAAGCTATGTAATCTATGTCTCTATCTGCATCTCTAATTCTTTCTATGTATCTGCAGCGGCCTCTTCCTTCTAATGGCAGTCTTCTTTTATTCTCCTATAGAATTTCGTGTAGCTCCTAGTGTCAAATTATCACCCCAGATCCAATTGTGCACATCCTTTTGCTACCACCAACTAGTTCATATTTCCAAGAAAGGAATCCAATTGGCCTGGCTCATATTTTGATTGGCTACCACGTTATAGTCCCTGGTGAGCACACATGGCTTATATGCCACCCCTGGCCAGCTTCTGAGGTAATAGAGGGAACAGCAGTCATGGACAAGAAAGTTTCCATTAGAAGTGAGTATGGACAAGCTGTTAACAATGGGCATGTATAGAAATTTTATGTAAAGCATTTAGCATAGTGCTCAGTGAGTGGTAGTTATTATTTTTATATACCAAAAGAAACTAACCAAAATTATTTTAATATACTCTTTCCCTCTCTCTCTTTCTTAGACACACACACACACACACACACACACACACACACACACACACACGAAAATTCACAAAATAAAAAATGTGTAGTTAGCAACATGGGCTTGAAGTCATCTAATATCAGTTAAAGCAATAAATCTGTTATTTAAAACATGTGTGATCTTGGACAAATTATATTTTTCCTAACCTTTCATTTCTTTATTTGTAAATGGGAATGATATTCTGTCAGTTAAGAATCTTATGGTTTCAAATGGCTAATCAGGCTTATGCTGAAAAGATTATGCTGGGGCTATAGGTAGAACTGATTTCAAGCACAACTTTGTGAGAGGCTAAAATGATGTCAAGTAGGCCTGAATTTCCTCTTTGTGTCTGCATCACTTGATTCTGCTTTTACATCTTCACCCAAACCTCCACATACCCAGCCTTATTTGTTCCATTCGGAGTCATGCTTTCCCTTTCATGGGTTTGAATAGTCAAAGAAACTCCTCATATCTTCCCAGATTCTAATCCAGTAGACAAGAAAGTTCGCCTTAGTCCTAGAGGTCTCAACAAAAATCTCTTAGCATCTCATTGTTGATTATTCTATCATGTGCCTATTTCTGAATCAATTACTATAGCTGGGAAATTAAAGGCTCTTATTGGCCAGTGCTGAGTCACGTGCCATTTATCAAGCCAAAAATAGAGGTAGCATGACTAGAGTCACGTGGAATTAGGGAAAAAGGGAGAGGAGTGTTCATCACAATGGTAATACCAACTTTACATGATTTTCAGAAGGATTAAATCAGTTTTTACATGTATACAAAGTCCTCAAGTTCTGCAGTAAAATCTGTATTTCAAGTCCTTTCCTCCATTACTTCCCCAGACAGATTCCATATTCTCCCCAGTCTATTCTGATGGATCCTTGACTATACTCCCACCCTTTCTTATGGGTGTCATGTGGCTTTTGTGATTCCATTGGACTGAGCACCTTCTACTGTTTTTGCTTATGGGATTTTTGTCCTTCATGTTCCGTCTCAAACACCTTCTTCACCTCATGAATCTTTCTTAAACTACCTTAGATCCTATCCAAAATCCCACAAAGGATATGGTTGCTGAAAGATGATTCAGCAATCTTCATTCCAGCATCAGACATACATTTTAAAAGCCATTTTTCTGGCTATCCCAGTTAATTTCCTATGCTACTTACCACATTCTGCTTTGTATTAATCTTCTGCATTAATCTGTATCATAAACTCTAAAGACTCACAATAAGTATTTATTTCATTGAATTAAACCTAATTTCAACTAAATATACATTATTTATGAAATTATAAACTCATATATTTTACTCAAAACAAAATTTTAATCTTACTTTAATAAGGAATTTTATAAACTCTTGACTCTTATATATTTTAGATATTTAGTACTGATCTAGTAAGTCAAGCATACAGCCAATTTTCAGTAATCCACAATATGCATTTCAGTCATATCATTAAGACCTGTTTTGCCCAGGCTTGCTTTCTGTACATTAGGATTTTGTATTTGACTTCCTATTAAGTAATCCATATTTATTGAATGCTTACTACATTATATTTAAGCATTTTTCAAGGCACTGAGGAAGTATCTATTCTCCTTCCAGCAGGCATGGAATGAATGCAGTCAATGAAGATGTAAATAAAAAATGTAATGTTAAATAATGGAATTTCTAGCTTTCAGTTGCCAGAATGTATGTTTGTTTGTTTACATGTTTTTAAAATCTCAGTGTTGTAAGATTAGTGTTGGAAAAGAAATTATCAGGGGCAGACTTCAAATAAAGAGAAAAAAATACTGCTTTCTTCCCAGACAGTGCTGTTTCAGCTGCTTTAACTTTCCTGCTATGAGCAGGCGGGTTCCTTTAGTTTGCTCTAAAAATCAAGAAGCGTTCCTAAAAACTGTTCCTAAACAATGGTGAGTTTTACTAGGTAATAGCAATATATATGGAAAATTAAACTTCAATTCAGTTTGTTCTATTAGGTGCTTGCAAAAGTGAATAGAATTCTTTGCATAGTTATCATCACCACTAGTTTAAAATAATGCATTAAATAGAATGTGTATATATCATCACAAATGTACATATTTCTGATCCAGATTTACCATGTGCTGTATTTTTTTAAAATTCAGATTTTGGTTGAGATTGATGTATTATTACTTGTGACTTTATGGGAAAGCTGAAAAATTTTAGTTCAATAATAAAAGGATTCTAACAGTTTCAGAACAGTTACATCATTTAGTAAATCTGGCAAGTATTCTACTAAAATAGGGAAAAATCAAGAGTTTACTATTATTTACATCACCAATTTTAACTTAGGTAAGTATATTTTACATTATTAAACTCTCGAAGCTGAATAAATTCCGCTATAGATGGTGACATTTATATTGTTCAATTTCCAGACGGCCTCTCTGTGCCAGGCATTTTCCATTGTGCTTACTTCTCCAGTGCCAGCCCTGCCTCCTGCCCCTCTTCTTCACAGATTGCCTCATCCTTACTTTTCTGAAAAGGCCATCTAACATGAGCTTCTTCAGCTTTACTGTTCTCGACCACCAGACTTCTGTTTCCCCACACATTTCTCCAGCCTGTCTTTTGTCTCAGGACAGGGTGCCTAGTTCTTCTTAAGGCTAATCACCCACTCCACTTTCCAAATCTTCAGGAACTTTCCCTTCTCCTTCTTTTGCAAAAGTCTGTCCATATCCTCTTACTTTTTCCCCTGTGCCTCACCCCTGCTCATTTCTTCCCTGACCACAAATATTTTTTTTTATCCTTGTGTCTGTGTGCTCCCTTGCAAACTCTGCCTTCCACTATTAAACCTACTTCGGAAGAGTAGTCCCAAATCATTGTTCACAACTCCTAATCATTTCTTTGGATTTCTAGATTATTAACTTCTCAACCTGACTGAAATTGTTCTTTTAAAATTTAGCAGTCGGCCGGGCGCGCTGGCTCACACCTGTAATCCCAGCACTTTGGGAGGCCGAGGCAGGTGGATCACCTGAGGTCAGGAGTTGGAGACCAGCCTGGCCAATATGATGAAACCCCATTTCTACTAAAAATACAAAAATTAGCCAGGCATGGTGACGGTCACCTGTAATTCCAGCTACTTGGGAGGCTGAAGCAGGAGAATCGCTTGAACACAGGAGGCAGAGGTTGCCATGAGCTGAGATTGCCCCATTGCACTCCAGCCTGGGTGACAAGTGAAACTCCGTCTCAAAAAAAAAAAAGTCAACACTCACCCACATTCACTGCATTTCCTCAGTCTGCATATTCCCTTACGGAACTTGATTCTTTTTCTTATCACCATTGCCTCTTTAAGTTTACAATGTAGGGATCTCAGTTGCTTCTCTGAAATACATTTTTTACTCTTCAGTAGCAAAAATAAACAGTTGGAAACTCACTTAAGTATACAATATAATGTTAAATAATGACAAGTCTGCTTATTTTTAATTGTCAAAAAGTTTCCTTCTTATTTTAGCAATCTCTGTGTTGTAGGCTAAAGACTTCAAATGAAGTTAGGGGAAAAGTCGTAATTTACCACTTCCTTGGTGATCTGAGAAAATGCCTTTTCAGGATCTTAATTCTTTTATTCTTTGTACGTAAGTGGGAAAAACAGCTAAGTGCACAACAAAGTATGACACACACACACACACACATACACACACACACGTTTGCAGAAAAACCATGGGAATGATAAGCCAGAAAATAATTAAATTGCTTATTTACAAGGAATAGCAGCATAGAGAAGAGGTAGAAGTGATAGGAGGCAATGATACCTGAGTTTATCTTTTTTTGTAGTTTTCACTTTTAAAAATGTATATCTGTTCTAAATAGTTTAAAAATTAGCAAGCATGGAAAGGAAAGAGAAACTAAAACTGGGAATGTAAGTAGAAATAAATAAATCCAATTTTGTTTCAAATGAGTAACATTACACTGCTGAGAGGTAAAAGAAAAAATTTGATTATATTATTCCACAAGAGGTGTGGAAAGAACAGTAAACAAATCTTGAACTTTTCTCAGTTGGCTTTGTCTTGGGTTTTTTTTTTTTTTTTTTTTTGTAGTACTATAGGCATACTAATTATAAAACTATTTTATGTATATGGTAAAGTTTAGTAAATTAATAATACATGTGTTGATGTTGTAGGGAGCCAAGGTTCTCATTACAGAAGAAAGGAGATAAAAATGTGGAATGAGGGTAGACAAGGAAAAACTTTGGGGAATGGATTGGTATGCGTGGATGCATTGGATTTGAATGAACTTAATGATTTCTTATACATTTCCTACCTCTGACTGCTGAAGGGACCGAAAAGCAAAGAATCAGTGGCAATGAGTGCATTTGGCACCCAGATCTTGGTTTCTAACACCATTTCCCTCTGAAAGGAACCAGGGTAATTTGAAGAAATGACTGATTCCCAAGACCAGACCACCTGTTGTACAACAAAAGAAAGGGGGGTGGTGAGAGGGCAGAAGAGTGCTCCTGAAAATGACGGTGGCACATCAAGACAACATAGAAGGGATCTTGAAAGGGCCTCTCCTCCACTGTTAAATCTGGAATTACTTGAGTTTCAGATAATTGAGGACACACAACTCAGGAATTAAAAGATAATGCAATTTTTTAATGGGCAAAGCATTTGAATAGAAATTTCTCCGAAAAAGATATGCAAATGGACAATAAGCACATGAGAAATGCTCAGCATCATTAGCGATCAGGGAAATGCAAATCAAAACCATAATGAGATATTATTTCACACCCAGTAGGGTGACTATAAATACATTGTTTTTTAAGGTAAGGGAGCAATCAACAAGTATTGGCAAAGACATGGAGAAATTGGAAAGCTCATACATTACTGATGGTATTGTAAAATGGTACAACTGCTTTGGAAAAAAAGTTTAGCAGTTCCTCAGAAACTTCAAAATAAAAATAACATATGATCCAGCAGTTACACTCCTAGATATATATCAAGAGAATTGAAAGCAAGTGTTAAAAGAAAAAAAAAAAAAAAAAACTTGTGCACAAATATTCATAGCAGTATTATTCATAATAAACAAAAAATGGAAACAACCCATACAAAACAGCCTAAACAAACTGTGATGTATTCATACAGTGAAATATTATTCAGCCATGAAAAGGAATAAAGTACTGATTCATGCTACAACATGGATGAAGCTTGAAAACATTACACTAAGTGAAAGAAGCCAGAATACAAAAGACCATGAATTATATGATTCCATTTATGTGGAATGTCCAAAATAGGCAGATCCAAATCTGTAGAGAAAGAAGGAAAGTAAGTATTTGCCAGGGAATGCAGGGAAATGAGAAGTGGGACTGACTGCTAATGGTATTTCTGCTAACAGGTAGTGTTTTTTTTAAGGGGTGGTGGAAATTTTCTGGAATTATAGTGGTGACGGTTTTACAACATTGTGATTATACTAAAAATCATTGAATTACACACTTTAAAATGGCGAGTTTATGTTATATGAATTTTATCTTGATAAAAAGTGCAAAAAACAATCATTGAAACCAGTAAAAAAAAAAAAAAAAAAAATTGAACTATTGGGTAGAAAAATAGGAATTCATGAATCTATGAGGATCTGAATGAATGAATGAATACTTAGAAGAGAAGGAAAGTCTCCTTACAGTAAGATAACAAATAATAAATGTGAAGAGAGTGGTGGAGTTGGAAGATCACCATTGTCATAGTAAAGATTGGTTTGGGCAAAAATGATCAATAGATACTAAATCTAGGGGGAATGCTGGATGAAGAACCGTATATTGGCATGATCACAAACTGTCTCCCCACTAATTGCTTATTAGTTGCACACTGATCTGTAATAGAGATCTGTAAAACACCTTGACTGACTGATCAGAATTAACATCCACGATGAGGAGCATATGGACACCACATGTCTCTTAACAGTGCCCTGAGAAGAACGCGCAATCACTTGTGTGTTCTGCCTAGGGCTGCATAACCTGACTCTAATCATAAGAGAGCATGAGACAAACCAAATTAAGGAATATTTTATTAGAAAAACAACTGTCTTGTATTCTTCAATAATGTCCATGTTGTGAAATAAAAAGAAAGGCTTAGGAGTCTACAGAGACATCAAAACTAAATGGCAATACATGCTCCTGGACTGGATCCTGGAACAAAGGAAAAAATAATGCTAAAAAGGACATGGTTGGGGAACTTGACACAATAAAATATGGATGGTATAGTAAAGTATTGCATCACTATGAAATTTTCTGAATTTTATATACCTGAATTTGAAATACTATAGTGACTTAAGAGATTATTCTTGTTCTTATGAAACGCAAACTAAAGTATTAAGGAGTAAAGTACCATAATATATGCAACCTAGTCTTAAATGATTGAGGAAAAAATTAATATGTATTTATGCACTGGGAGACAGAATAATAAAACATGTGGCAAAATGTTAAGAACTGGTGAATTTAGGTAGAAAGATATGAGTTTTTTATATTATTCTTTAACTTTTCTGTAAGATTAAAATCATTTCAAAATAGAAATATTAAAATTAGTTTTTAAAACTTATTTAAATTGATAAACTAATTTTTTTTACATTTTTCTTTTTTATCTTTCAAAATGTTTTAAACATACAGAAAGGTAAAGGGACTTAACCCATTTTTTTACCCAACTAATCTTAATATTTTGTACATTTTAAAAAAATAAATCTAAACTTTACAAATATAGCTTAAGTCCCATGTATACTTTCCAATTTTATTTCGCCCCCTTCCCAAAACTACTCACTACTCAGAAGTATGTTTCCTTCCTGTACATGTTTTTAATCCTTTATTGCATGTGTATACAGCCATTAAAAATAATACTGCTACTATGCCACTCTATAAAAGTGGTATCAAATGGTATGTATCCAATTACACCTTGTTTTTTAAATTTATCATTATGCTTTTGACATTTGTCAATGTTTTTGTATATAGTACATATTTATTTATTTTAAATAGTATTCATTGAATGCATATTCTAGTTTTTCTCCTGTTCATGGACATTAGGTTCCTTTTATATATTTCCTATTTTAAACATTTTGCAGAAAGCATCCTTGTACACTTCTGTGTAAATAAACAATAGTTTCTTTAGGGTATGTCTTTAAATGGAATAGCTGAGTGTGTGATTATAATTTAATTATAATCAGTAGTTATCATGATTATGATACGTAATGTTTACTAACTCTCCTAAGTGATTTATATGCATTAATGTAATCTTTAAAACAATAAGTGAACACTTATTAACATTTTACTGGTGAAGAAATTGAGCTATAGGGTGGTTAAGTAATTTGTCCAAAATCCCACGGGTAGAAGATGTCAGAGCCCTGATTCAACTGATGTAACAAACCTGTAGTGTGTATGCACACCTTCAACCCCTCCCGATATTGCCATTTTGTTTTCCGAAGTGGTTGTTACCAATTTATAATCTCAATGGCCAATAGGAATTTATTTATTTATTTATTTGTTTGTTTGTTTGTTTGTTTGTTTGTTTTTGAGACAGAGTCTCACTCTGTCACCCAGGCTGGAGTGCAGTGGCCGGATCTCAGCTCACTGCAAGCTCCGCCCGGGTTTATGCCATTCTCCTGCCTCAGCCTCCCGAAGAGCTGGGACTACAGGTACCCGCCACCTCGCCCGGCTAGATTTTTGTATTTTTTAGTAGAGACGGGGTTTCACCGTGTTAGCCAGGATGGTCTTGATCTCCTGACCTCGTGATCCGCCCGTCTCAGCCTCCCAAAGTGCTGGGATTACAGACTTGAGCCACCGCGCCTGGCCAGGAATTTATTTTAATTCTTAACTTGTAAAATTAAAAAGTAATTCATCCATTAAATTTTATGTGGGATGTTTACAGACCTCTAAAATCTAAAAGTCTGAAACCACTTCCTTACATGGCACTGTTTAGAGGAACATGGTTTACAGAATCATAAGGCTGAAATCACCACTTCCTTACTTGACATTGTTTAGAAGAGCATGCTTTTACAGGATTATATGGCTGGGATCCTTGGTCTTTAAAACGCCCAGCTATAGGAGGTTTTCATGAATTCCTCTGGATCCAGACTGTTCAATCAACCATCCAGGCTTTATAATCTTTCACTGTTCATGTCTCTTCTTCACCTCTTCCCCAATCTGCCATTCCCAATTCTTTACTCTGTCAGTATTGCCATATTCAGCCAATTGGCAAGTCTTATTTACTCACCCATTGTAGAATCTCTCATCTGTCCTATTCTGCTTCCAGGTTTGTATCACATCCTTTTTTGGCAGTATAATAAAGAACCTAAACTGATCTTTTTCTCTGGAATCTCCCAGAAGTGATTCATCTATACACTGTAACTTAAGTGATCTTCTTAATATAGTTATTTTATTATTCCTCTTTTCACAAACCTTTAGTACCATCTTATCGTATACCAAATTAAGTATAAAAGTATCTAATCATCTATGATTTTTCTCTATAATCTTGCTTTCAGGTTGTTGGCCATCTTATCCTCTATTACTGTCCTGTATTCTATCAGTGGAACACAGATAGATCTTGGGTAAAACGAAAGATTTTTCAACTCTTACATTTTCAGATGGTGCTGATACTGCAGGTCCAGTCTGGATAACACACTCTGAGAATGGCTGCTCTAGTTGATCTGTAGGACCTGGCATAGGGTCTTATAAATTAGCTGATCATGATATATATTTAATAGAATTAAATCCCATTTCTTAAGGTTTAGAGAAACTGACTTTCCACAGTATTCAATCCAGAAGAGATGGTTACATTTAGTTTTGAAAAGAGTTTTAGACTTGCAGAAAACAGTACAATGAACTCATATATCTTTTACCTCAATTTGCCAGTCATTTACATTTTTAAATATTTGCACATTGCATTGCTGTCTGTATGTTTGTATAAGTATGTACATACATTTTTGTTTCTTTTTTTTTTTTTTTTTTTTTTTTTTGAGATGGAGTCTCGCTGTGTCACCCAGGCTGGAGTGCAGTGGTGCAATCTCGGCTCACTGCAACCTCCACCTCCCAGGTTCAAGCTATTCTTTTGCCTCAGCCTCCCGAGTAGCTGGGACTACAGGCACGTGCCACCATGCCCGGCTAATTTTTGTATTTTTAGTACAGATGGGGTTTCACCATATTGGCCAGGCTGGTCTCAAACTCCTGACCTCATAATCTGCCCGCCTCAGCCTCCCAAAGGGATTACAGGCATGAGCCACCGCCCAGCCATGTGCATACATTTTTCTCTTGAACGATTTGAAGGTACCTTAGTGATACCAGGTCTTTACCCTAAATACCTATGTGTATATTTCCTAAAGAGGGACTTTCTCTTATATAAACATTGATTGATACTGTTACCTAATTTACGAAGTCCAAATTTTGTCTTTTGTTCTAATAATGTCCTTCATAGCTGTTATTTTTTCCATTCCAGGATTCAATCCAAGATAATGCAGAAAGTGTAGTTATAGAGAGATGTTTTGAGATTATGTAAATATATCATTGCTCATCAAGCTTGCACCCTTAGTTTTTTTGTTTTGTTTTGTTTTGTTTTGTTTGTATTATACTTTAATTTCTGGGATACATGTGCAGAACGTGCAGGTTTGTTACATAGGTATACATGTGCCACCATTGTTTGCTGCACCCATCAACCCATCATCTACATTAGATATTTCTCCTAATGCTATTTCTCCCCTAGAACCCTGCTTCCCAACAGGCCCTGGTGTGTGACGTTCCACTCCCTGTGTACATGTGTTCTCATTGTTCAACTCCCACTTATGAGTGAGAACATGTGGTGTTTGGTTTTCTGTTCCTGTGTTAGTCTGCTGACAATGATGGTTTCTGGCTTCATCCATGTCCCTGCAAAGGACATGAACTCATCTGTTTTATGGCTGCATAGTATTCCATGGTGTGTACATGCCACATTTTCTTTATCCAGTCTATCATTGATGAACATTTGGGTTGATTCCAAGTCTTTGCTATTGTGAATAATGCTACAGTAAACATACGTGTGCTTATGTCTTTATAGGAGAATGATTTATAATCTGTTGAGTATATACCCAGTAATGGGATTGCTGGGTCAAATGGTATTTCTGATTCTAGATCCTTGAGGAATCACCACATCGCCTTCCACAATAGTTGAACTAATCTACACTCCCACCAACAGTGTAAAAGCATCCCTAATTCTCCACATCCTCTCCAGCATCTGTTGTTTCCTGACTTTTTAATCATCGCCGTTCTAACTGGTGTGAGATGGTGTCTCATGGTGGTTTTGATTTGCATTTCTCTAATGACCAGTGAGGATGAGCCTTTTTTCATATGTTTGTTGTCTGCATAAATGTCTTCTTTTGAGAAGTGTCTGTTCATATCCTTTGCCCACTTTTTGATGGGGTTGTTTGGTTTTTTCTTGTAGATTTATTTAACTTCCTTGTAGATTCTGTATATTCCCCCTTTGTTAGATGGATAGATTGCAAAAATTTTCTCCCATTCTGTAGGTTGCCCGTTCACTCTGATGGTAGTTTCTTTTGCTGTGCAGAAGCTCTTTAGGTTAATAACATCCGATTTGTCCATTTTGGCTTTTGTTGCCATTGCTTTTCATGTTTTAGTCATGAAGTCTTTGCCCATGCCTATATCCTGAATGGTATTGCCTAGGTTTTCTTCTAGGGTTTTATGGTCCTAGGTTTTACGTTTAAGTCTTTAATCCATCTTGAGTTAATTCTGAGATGTAAGGAGGGGGTCCGGTTTCAGTTTTCTGCTTATGGCTAGCCAATTTTCCCAACACCATTTATTAAATAGGGAATCCTTTCCCCATTTCTTCTTTTTGTCAGGTTTTTCAAAGATCGGATGGTTGTAGATGTGTGGCATTATTTCTGAGGCCTCTGTCCTATTCCATTGGTCTGTATATCTGTTTTGGTACCAGTACCTTGCTGTTTTGGTTACTGTAGCCTTGTAGTATAGTTTGAAGTCAGGTAGCATGATGCCTGTGGCTTTGTTCTTTTTGCTAAGATTGTCTTGGCTATACGGGCTCTTTTTTGGTTCCATATGAACTTTAAAGTAGTTTTTTCTAATTCTGTGAAGAAAGTCAATGGTAACTTGATGGGGATAGCATTGAATCTATAAGTTACTTTGGGCAGTATGGCCATTTTCATGATGCTGATTCTTCCTATCCATAAGTATGGAAGGTCTTTCCATTTGTTTGTGTCCTCTCTTATTTCCTTGAGGAGTGGTTTGTAGTCCTTTTTGAAGAGGTCCTTCACATCCCTTGTGAGTTGGATTCCTAGGTATTTTATTCTCTTTGTGGCAGTTGTGAATGGGAGTTCACTCATGATTTGGCTCTCTATTTGTCTACTATTGGTGTATAGTAATATTTATGATTTTTGCACATTGATTTTGTATCCTGAGACTTTCCTGAAGTTGCTTATCAGCTTAAGGAGATTTGGGGCTGAGATGATGCAGTTTTCTAAATATACATCATGTCATCTGCAAACAGGGACAATTTGACTTCCTCTCTTCCTATTTGAATACCTTTTATTTCTTTGCCTTGCCTGATTGGCCTGGCCAGAACTTCCAATACTATGTTGAATAGGAGTAGTGAGACAGGGCATCCCTGTCTTGTGCTGGTTTTCAAAGGCAGTGCTTCCAGCTTTTGCCCATTCAGTATGATATTGGCTGTGTGTTTGTTGTTAGTAGCTCTTATTATTCTGAGATACGTTCCATTAATACCTAGTCTACTGAGAGTTTTTAGCACGAAGGACTGTTGAATTTTATCGAAGGTCTGTTCTGCATCTATTGAGATAATCATGTGGTTTTTGTCATTGGTTCTGTTTATGTGATGGATTACGTTTATTGATTTGCCTATGTTGAACCAGCCATGCAACCCAGGGATTTAGCTGACTTGATCATGGTAGATAAACTTTTTGATGTGCTGCTTGATTCGGTTTGCCAGTATCTTATTGAGGATTTTCGCATCGATGTTTATCAGGGATGTTGGCCTGAAATTTTCTTTTTCTGTTGTATTGCTGCAGGTTTTGGTATCAGGATGATGCTGGCCTGATAAAATGAGTTAGGGAGGAGTCCTTCTTTTTCTATTTTGTGGAATAGTTTCAGAAGGAATGGTACCGGCTCCTCTTTGTAGCTCCGGTAGAATTCGTCTGTGATCCGTCTGGTCCTGGGCTTTTTTTGGTTGGTACCCTATTAATTACTTCCTCAAATTCAGAACTTGTTATTGGTCTATTCAGGGATTTGACTTCTTTCTGGTTTAGTCTTTGGAGGGTGTATGTGTCCAGAAATTTATCTATTTCTTCTAGATTTTCTAGTTTATTTGCATAGAGGTGTTTATAGTATTCTCTGATGGTAGTTTGTATTTCTGTGCAATCAATAATGATATCCCCTTTATCATTTTTTATTGTGTCTATTTGATTCTTCTCTTTTTTCTTCTTTATTCGTCTGGCTAGTGGTCTATTTTGTTGATATTTTCAAAAAAGCCAGCTCCTGGATTCATTGATTTTTTGAAGGGTTTTTTGTGTCTCTATCTCCTTCAGTTCTACTCTGATCTTAGTTATTTCTCGTCTTCTGCTAGCTTTTGAATTTGTTTGCTTTTGCTTCTCTAGTTCTTTTAATTGTGATGTTATGGTGTTGATTTAAGATCTTTCCAGCTTTCTCCTGTGGGCATTTAGTGCTATAAATTTCCCTGTAAACACTGCTTTAGCTGTGTCCCAGAGATTCTGATTCATTGTGTCTGTGTTTTCATTGGTTTCAAATAACATTTATTTCCGTCTTAATTTTGTTATTTACCCAGTAGTCATTCAGGAGCAGATTATTCAGTTTCCATGTAGTTGTGTGGTTTTGAGTGACTTTCTTAATCCTGAATTCTAATTCTATTGCACTGTGGTCTGAGAGACTGTTGTGATTTCTGTTCTTTTGAATTTGCTGAGGAACATTTTACTTCCAGTTATATGGTAAATTTTAGAATAAGTGTGATGTGGTGCTGAGAAGAATGTATATTCTGTTGATTTGGGGTGGAGGATTCTGTAGATTTCTATTAGGTCTGCTTGGTTCAGAGGTGAGTTCAAGTCCTGAATATCCTTGTTAATTTTCTGTCTCATTGATCTGTCTACTATTGACAGTGGGGTGTTAAAGTCTTCCACTATTATTGTATGGGAGTCTAAACCTCTTTGTAGGTCTCTAATAACTTGCTTTACAAATCTGGGTGCTCCTATATTGGTTGCATATGTATTTACGATAGTTAGCTCTTCTTGTTGCATTGATCCCTTTACCATTATATAATGCCCTTCTTTGTCTTTTTTGATCTTTGTTAAAGTCTGTTTTATCAGAGACTAGGATTGCAATCTCTGCTTTTTTTTTTCTCCTTTCCATTTGCTTTGTAAATATTCCTCCATTCCTTTATTTTGAGCCTATATGTGTCTTTGCACATGAGATGGGTCTCCTGAATACAGCACACTGATGGGTCTTGACTGTTTATCCAATTTGCCTGTCTGTGTCTTTTAATTGGGGCATTTAGCCCATTTACATTTAAGGTTAATATTGTTATGTGTGAATTTGATCCTGTCATTATGATGCTAGCTGGTTATTTTGCCTGTTAGTTGATACAGTATCTTCATAGTGTCAATGGTCTTTATAATTTGGCATGTTTTTGCAGTGGCTGATACCAGTTTTTCCTTTCCATGTTTAGTGCTTCCTTCAGGAGCTCTTGTAAGGCAGGCCTAGTGGTGACAGAATCTCTCAGCATTTGCTTGTCTGTAAATGATTTTATTTTTCCTTCACTTGTGAAGCTTAGTTTGGCTGGATATGAAATTCTGGGTTGAAAATTCTTTTCTTTTAGCAATGTTGAATGTTGGCCCCCACTCTCTTCTGGCTTGTAGGGTTCAGATATCTGCTGTTAGTCTGATGGACTTCCCTTTGTGTGTAACCTGACCTTTCTCCCTGGCTACCCTTAACATTTATTCCTTAATTTCAACCTTGGTGAATCTGACAGTTATGTGTCTTGAGGTTGTTATTCTCAAGGAGTATCTTTGTGGTGTTCTCTGTATTTCCTGAATTTGAGTGTTGGCCTGCCTTGCTAGGTTGGGGAAGTTCTCCTGGATAATATCCTGAAGAATATTTTCCAGCTTGGTTCCATTCTCCTCGTCCCTTTCAGGTACTCTAATCAAACATAGGTTTGATCTTTTCACATAGTCCCATATTTCTTGGAGGCTTTGTTCATTCCTTTGCATTCTTTTTTCTCTAATCTTGTCTTCATGCTTTATTTCATTAAGTTGATCTTTAATCTCTCATATCCTTTCTTACGCTTGATCGATTCTGCTATCGATACTTGTGTATGCTTCATGAAGTTCTTGTGATGTGTTTTTCAGCTCCATCAGGTCATTTAATGTCTTCTCTACACTAGTTTGTTCTAGTTAGCAATTCTTCTAACATTTTTGTAAGGTTCTTAGCTTCCTTGCATTGGTTTAGAATATGCTCCTTTAGCTTGGAGGACTTTGTTATTACCCACCTTCTGAAGCTTACTTCTGTCAATTCGTCAAACTCATTCTCCATCCAGTTTTGTTCCCTTGCTGGCGAAGAGTTGCGATCCTTTGGAGGAGAAGAGGTGTTCTGATTTTTGGAATTTTCAGCCTTTTTGTGCTGGTTTTTCCTCATCTTCATGGATTTATCTTCCTTTGGTCTTTCATGTTGGTGACCTTCAGATGGGGTTTTTGTGTGGATGTCCTTTTTATTGATGTTGATGCTATTCCTTTCTGTTTGTTAGTTTTCCTTCTGACAGTCAGGCCCCTCTGCTGCAGGTCTGCTGGAGTTTGCTGGAGATCCACTCCAGATCCTGTTTGCCTGGTTATTACCAGTGGAGGCTGCAGAACAGCAAAGATTGCTGCCTGTTCCTTCCTCTGGAAGCTTCGTCCCAGAAGGGAACCCGCCAGATGCCAGCTGGAGCTCTCCCGTATGAGGTGTCTGTTGACCCCTGCTGGGAGGTGTCTTCAAGTCAGGAGGCACAGGTGTCAGGGACCCACTTGAGGAGGCAGTCTGTCCCTTAGCAGAGCTTGAGTGCTGTGCTGGGAGATCGCTGCTCTCTTCAGAGTCAGCAGGCAGAAACATTTTAGTCTGCTGAAGCAGTGTCCACAGCCGCCCTTTCCCCCAGGTGCTCTGTCCCAGGGAGATGGGAGTTTTATCTATAATCCCTGATTGGGGTCGCTGCCTTTCTTTCAGAGATGCCCTGCCCAGAGAGGAGGAATCTGGAGAGGCAGTCTGGCTACAGCTGCTTTGCTGAGCTGCACTGGGCCCCGCCCAGTACTCACTTCTGGCCGGCTTTGTTTACACTGTGAGGGGAAAACTGCCTACTCAAGCCTCAGTAATGGTACACGCCCCTCCCCCCACCAAGCTGGGGTGTCCCAGGTCGACTTCAGACTGCTGTGCTGGCAATGAGAATTTCAAGCCAGTAAATCTTAACTTGCTGGGCTCCATGGAGGTGGGATCCACTGAGCTAGACCACTTGGCTCCCTGACTTCAGGTCCTTTTCCAGGCGTGTGAATAGTTGTCTCACTGGCATTCCAGGTGCCACTGGGGTATGAAAAACAACTCCTGCAGCTCTGTGTCTGCCCAAACAGCTGCCCAGTCTTGTGCCTGAAACCCAGGGCCCTGGTGGTGTAGGCTCCAGAGGGAATCCCCTGGTCTTTGTGTTGTGAAGACCGTGTGAAAAGCTTAGTGTCTGGGCTGGAGTGTACCGTTCCTCATGGCACAGTCCCTCAGGGCTTCCCTTGGCTGAGGGAGGGAGTTCTCTGATCCTTTTGTGCTTCCCGGGTGAGGTAGCACCCCACCCTGCTTCAGCTTGCTGTCTGTGGGCTGCACCCACTGTCTAACCAGTCCCAATGAGATGAGCTGGGTACCTCAGTTGGAAATGCAGAAATCACCTGCCTTCTGCATTGATCTTGCTGGGAGCTGCAGACCAGAGCTGTTCCTATTCGGCCATCTTGCCACTTAAAACTAAGGGCACCCCCTGCACCCTTAGTTTTAGTGTTCACATCATTTCTTTTATATTTATAGTTTAGCATTCCAATCTAAAAAAGAGCTTTCCTTTGTTCCCCATTTATTTATTATTATATCAATATAAACTCATGGGATCTTATTTTATGAGTCACAGTCTGCTTTTATCATTATTTCTTTTGATGCTCAAAATAAATTATTTTATTTCATTTTATTTGGCCAGTGTAAGCTCCTTCAAGCTGGCTTTTTCTGTTTTTTTGTTTGTTTGTTTGTTTTTTGAGACAGTCTCACTTTGTCGCCCAGGCTGGAGTGAAGTGGTGCAATCTTGGCTCACTGTACCCTCTGCCTCCTGAGTTCAAGCATTTCTCCTGCTTCAGCCTCCCAAGTAGCTGGGACTACAGGCATGCGCCATCATGCCTGGCTAATTTTTGCATTTTTGTAGAGATGGGGTTTCACCATGTTGGCCAGGCTGGTCTTGAACTCTTGACCTCAAGTGATCTGCCCCCGTCGGCCTCCCAAAGTGCTGGGATTACAAGCATGAGCCACTGCACCTGGCCCATGTTATTTTGATGTTTTCCCATTATTATTTGAGCACTTCCTTGTTTTCTGATTTAACAAGATGTTCTAGGTTTATATTATAGTTTCTTTCCCAAGCCCAGAAATCACCCTTTTTCCTAAGGAGCTCTGGTTTCTTCAAGAGGGAAATCATATTTAGAAAATCAAGATCTGGGTGCTAGATTGCTCAATCCTATTGCTTCTAGGCTGTCTCAGTAAACAGAGCTAAAAGATATACTGGTAGTCTAAGTACAGTACCATACTGCAGGGCACATTTTAGTCTTTGCGCCTTTCCATATTTAACTTTGTTCTCCAACAGTGAGAATTGCTTCTTTGCTACTTTTTTCATTCAGGCAAATATATTATTTAACAATTTATTTGCGTATTTATTACAGAAACATTTATTACAGAAATATAAAACATTTATTACAGAAAAAAATTTATCATAAAACAAAAAAGAAGATAAAATGACCTTTATTCTCACCTAACAATAGCCACTGCAGAATATACTTCCATTTCTTTTTATTTTCTGAACATATATGTAGAGAAGTATAGAAATCATATATTTTACAGTTTTATTTTTTAAATGAGATTGGGCATTAAATTGCTAAATGTAAAATCTTACACTTGTGAGGTGTTTTTGCCCCTCTGCCATGCTATCAGGAGTATGATTTCACAGAATCCTGCTATATCAGATAGATATGGGCTTCATTACTTGCTCTGATTTGGAGGCTGAGAAATCTTGGGCAAGTCATTTCTGAGCCTCAATTTCCTTATCTGTAAGATGAGAGTAATGATAAATAAATTTATTATAAGATATTAAATAATATACAAATATTACCAATTATAGACTTCTTAGCATGACAGGCAGTCAGCAAATTATAACTATTTTGCAGTTATTTACATGAGTAGATAAATAATACGTTGATAAATGTTATATGTTGAATATATTGTGCAAGATTAAAGCATTTTTGAGTGTAGGAAGTGCTTTATTATATACTAGTAAAGAAAAATATTGCCTGGATGCAATGGTTCATGCCTGTAATCCCAATATTTTAGGAGGCTGAGACAAGAGTATTGCTTTAGGTCAGGAGTTCAAGACCAGCCCAGGCAACATAGTAAGACCCTTGTCTCTAGAAAAACAAAAATAACAAAATAGCCAAGCGTGGTGGTATGCACCTGTAGTTGTATCTACTCGGGAGGCTGAGATGAGAGGATTGCTTGAGCCCAGGAGGTCGAGGCTACAGGGAATTATGATTATAATCATGCCTCTGCACTCAAGCATGGGTGACAGAGCAAGACCCTATCTCTTTAAAAAAAAAAAGGTAAAAGAAAAAACTTGCAATAGATCTCTTTAAAATAAGTGGCCAATATGAAAACACACATATATATGTATAACATATTTAAGGCAAACCTGGTTGTACTCCCTTTGCATGTAAATCCATAAATTAAGAATCACGGTTTTATTCACACCAAAAGATTGATGAATACATGTGTTATTTGCTGTCAGAATGTGCTTGGTCAGCCTGTTTTTAACTTTTTTAACTTTTTTGCTTGTAACAAGTAAGGAAAACATTGGCTTTCCACAGTCAACCAAATATTTGTTTTGCTGCTACTTACTCGTTACTGTAGACTAAATAATTTTTCTTGCCTTAAGCAGCATAAATATGGTTTTAGTCCAGACTTTAGACACTTCAGCTTTAATTTTATGCCTGTGCATATAATGCCACATGTGTGCCTGTATAATAAAATTGTAAATACTTTATCTTCTGTTGTATGGTGAAGAGGCTCATTGTACTCAGGTATACAAAAATGATTCCAGAAGAAAAAGATAATGATATCTGCTAAAATGAACGTGGAGAGGGGAGAGTGCTGGCCTGGAACATAGAAATATAACTCTCCTAAAGAAAAAAGCAGACATTGAAACTCCTAAATGTTTAAAACAGGGCATCAGGTATGCTTTTCAATAAAAGCTGGTGATAGTGGTAAAATGTTTCATCAGTACGATTATACTCCTAGGTGAAAAAAAAAGATGGAGACAAGGGAAAAAATGAAGTTAATGAATAAAACAAATGTTATTTCAGATCATGGCCCTTCATGTGTGTTACTAAGGAAAAATATAAGGATTTATAACATATATTTGTTTTCCATTTATTTTTATGAAGGCTTTAAAGAAATTATCAAAAAATACTAAAAGGGAACAAACCATTTTAATAACATTCCAACAGTGGCATGCTGATTTTTACTACAGTATGTGGTGAAGTTCCTTGCATTTCAAAGGCAAGGGTAGCTAAATCTGCCTCAGCCCCTTAGCATTCTGTACTACCCTTATCTTGCCATTTACAACATGAAAGTATAATAATCTATTTACATGCTGGTATATACCAGTATGAGTTTCTGACAAATGTGGCACATCTTGGGGGTAGTTCATTTATTCTACAAATACTTATTCAATGTCTACTATGTGCCAGGCACACTTTTGGACATTTTGGATACATCAGGTAACAATATAAATACCTCTGTCCCATGAACCTTACATTCTAGCTATATTTGCAAAGTTCCTAACACATTGTAGATTTCTTCTCATGGTCATAAGATGTCTGCACCAGTTCTAAGCATCACATCTTCACAGGAAAGCATCCAAAACAGGAAGGAAAAATTAGAAGCAAAAGGGCTTTCTCCTTTTGGGCCTTTCTTTTCGTAGCAAAGAAAATCTTTCCCAGATCCCTCAAACATGTGATCTGGACCAAACACTGGCTGGCAAAGAGTGGAATTTCTGAAGTCTAAGCAACAAGAAGAAAACTCCTGTTACCACAACTACCAGCTCACCTGCATCTGTGCCATGTGCTTGCTGCCCACGTATGACTAAGGATGAGCTGTTTGTAGTCTTAGGTCAACTCCACTTGTGCCTTGGATCCTGCCGCACGCCCCCATCACCTACTTGCGGGCATTACTCCAACAGTTCGTTTCTTTCTGTCCTGTGTTATCAAATTTCTGTTCTTACTGGATTTTCGTGCTCTTTCATCAGCATGAAAACATGCAGTAATTTCTCCATTAAATACATATATATGTCTTGTCTCCACATCCCCCTCTAACTACTGTCCTTTAGCTATGCTTTCTTTTCTAGAAAAAAACTCCTTAGAGAAATATACATGTTTATCATCTCCAATTCCCCTTTTCCTGTTCACTCTTAAATTTACTCCAGTTAGACTTCCATTCACATACAACTGCTTAGCCCTCTTAAGTGACCTATTACCAGGTTTTACACTGTTGGTCACTCCCTCCTCCTTGAATTATTCTTTACTTGACCTCTAGTTTTTTCTCTCTTATACTAAATTTGTTTGAAAACATCTTTAAGTCTCATGGATTTACATATCATATGTTGCTAATAATTTCCAAAGTGTTTAACATGCATCTTAAACTAAACATGTCCCAAATTAAGCTATTGATCTTATCTTTCAAACCTGCTCTTCCTGAAATCATCCCTGTCTCAGTTAATTTTGGAATCATTTTTTGTTCCTCTTTCTTTTCTACCCCATCCAATTGATCAGCAAATCCAGGATCTGTAGGCCAACAATTTCCACTGGTAGTCCCTGGTCAGCCCCAATCATCTCCCGTATAGATTAGTGCAATCGTTTCATAATTGATCTCTTTCTTTCTGCCAGTGACCTCTTAAAGTCTATTCTCAACATAGTATCCGGAATGGTCCCTTAAAAATATGTCAGATCTTGTCACTCCTTTTTTAAACCCACCAGTGGATTTCTTCAAAGTTAAAGCCTCTACATTTGTCTAGTAGACTCTATAAAATCTGTACTCTCCCCTTCTGTTTACCTGTCTGATCTCATCTCCTTATACTTCTCTCTCATTCACTCTGTTCTAGGCACAGTAGCCCCTTTGCTGATCTGAGTACACATTTCGCATGTTCCCTGCCTCAGGGCCATTGCTCATGCTGTTACCTTTTCTGGACTGTGGTTCCTCCAGATATTCACATGGCTCATTCCCTTACCTCTCAGGTATTTTCCCAAATGTCACCTTCTCAATGAGACTTTCTTTGACGACTTCTACCTGACACTCCCAAATTGTTCTTCTCCACTTTGTTCTTTGTGTTATTACCTTGTAATATACTATGTATCTTATTAAATTTGTTGGCCGGGCGCGGTGGCTCAAGCCTGTAATCCCAGCACTTTGGGAGGCCGAGACGGGCGGATCACGAGGTCAGGAGATCGAGACCATCCTGGCTAACACGGTGAAACCCCGTCTCTATTAAAAAATACAAAAAAACTAGCCGGGCGAGGTGGCGGCGCCTGTAGTCCCAGCTACTCGGGAGGCTGAGGCAGGAGAATGGCGGGAACCCGGGAGGCGGAGCTTGCAGTGAGCTGAGATCCGGCCACTGCACTCCAGCACGGGCGGCAGAGCGAGACTCCGTCTCAAAAAAAATAAATAAATAAATAAATAAATAAATAAATTTGTTGTTTGTTTTCTGACTTCCCCAATAAAATTTTTGTCCATTTTCTTTATTGTTGCTTTCCTAACACCTGTAACAATGTTTGACATTCTCCAAAAAAATATTTGGAGACTGTGTAAGTGAACCAATGAAAGATGAACTCTAAATGGCTTAAAACATTTATAATACATCCTTTGATACTGAACATTAAGTTGCCTAAACCACTTCTCCTTTTGTTAACAAAAGGAAAGGTAGAATTATTACTTGGGCAATCTACTGTGTCTAAGTTCACACTTGTGAAAAACTTATTGTTTCCCCTGCCTTTTCCTCTCATTTCTCTCTGACAAGAGCCCATGAGAAAGGTAGGACAGTGGGTATTTTGCACAAAGAAGTTGTGACTCAGAGAAGTAATTGATGTTCCCCCAAGAGCACCAACAGAGCCAATAGGACCTAGATTGCCTGCCTGATAGCAACTATAGTCCTCTTTCCATAATGGTAATAGTCAATATGAAGTATGATATTTTATAGAATACTGTATAATCCTTCATGTGAACTAAGAGAGGAAACCTACCTTCAGAAAAGTGATTATGAATTGATGTTACTGGGGTTTTTCTTACCTGTCATTTGAATGAAAAAGAAACTTGCTGCATATTTAAGATTCTGGGTTTTTTCTATATCTTGAATCAAACAGCTTTTATAATAATTGATAAGTTTGTTACTGATATCTTATTTACTGCCAGTATATACTTTTAATAGAGCAGAATACAGAATATGTTGCTTTGCTATCAGATTTCTCCACATTTTGCCCACATCATTCCCATCTTTTCTCAACCAGAAGTTATCTCCTCCAGCAACTGTTTAAGCCTAAACAGTCAAAATACTCAAAATGCTAATTAGGTCTGTAATTTTTAATCAATTGAGTAAAGTGAGGAGGCGTGATTGTTAGCTTTTTTGTTAGAGATATTTGTAACCTCTTTTACCTAGAAGGAATTCTTTAAAGTAACCAAGTATGCTAAGATGCTATTATATTACCTATGTATATGTATATAGACATATACCACAAATGTGTACACATTATGTAATGCATGTAACAAGTAAAATATCTAGCACTAAAACTATATTGAATGCAATTTATTCTGTTTGACATTTCAAAATGCATTTCTAGATTTTGTGGCACCTTCAGTAGATACCAGGGACATCACTTATCATTGCATTGTGGATAAAATAGATGTGCATATTCGTAAAACTTGGAGAATAGTGTGATGGGAATTCAGATTCACTATTCAGTGACAAAAAGACTGGCTGCCTTCATGTTCTAAATGGGACTAGAAGATGGAGCAGATGAAGGCAGATGAGTTATTCATCTGGGCATTCAGAATGAATACATCTATGTTGAGATGTTTATTAATGAAACTACTGTTTCCATTTGCCCTTATTAGCTTTTCCAGTTATAGAAAATTACCTGTCAAGTTTTACTTCTTTCTTGCAATTGGACAATTTCTTTTCCATGGCTTTTTATATTGGCATTGTAGGTTAAAGGTGGTTTTTGATTGACAGGTAAGTAGTCAGTCCTTGCAGCTGATGAGGACTTAACATTTTTGTCATTACTGTTCTTCGAATGCTTAATCCGCCTGATGAAAAAGAGCCAAACAACATCTTAACACCAACTAGAGCTCAGCTAAGCCTAGTACATAGGTCTATGTGACCAGTTATTATTTCCTTTAGACTTGTATTTCTCATCTGTCTCTGAGCACCTTCTTGTATCTATTGGCCATTTATTTGGCTTTCTTTGATCCTTCGCTTTTTAAAAACTAAAACATTTCTTGTATCAGCAACCTGTGATAGTCTATTCCAACCATATTTCCATGTATCGTCTTACTGCTGCTTCCTAAAAAGGAAACATTCCCTCCAGCCAGCAACTGTTCCACCTTGTTTCTCATCAGTAGGGTTGGCACCAATTCAAGTTCTGTCAACACTATTCCATCAGATAAAGCTGTTACTAACATAAAAGATGAGGGGGCTGGTATGCATACACACTATTCAAGCACCAATGAGCAGACTAATAACATTCTTATTGCTCCTGTGTTAGCCTGTCTGCAGTCTGGTCTAATTTGGCTGTACCTTAGTGCTGGTGGTGATACTTGCCCATGCATATATCAGTATCTATCTGATAATAGTTGACTCCTTTGGATAAGAATGCATGTTTTCTGGTTTTCATTGACAAAATGGTTAATAATTAAGCTTCTGTATAAGATCTTTATATAAACATCATTTTAATAAGCTAAAAGTCTAATCAGATTATAAGCAGTATGTCCACAGTCTATTATTATCTGTACCATTTCACTAGTTATTAACAGAATTGGATAAGCTTCACTTTTATAAAATGTTATATGGCATGCTTAATTTCAGCTCATCCGGCATAATGGTTTTCTTCTAGAAAGAAAGAAAAGAAGTGTCAGACAGAAATTTCCTATGGGCCTCCCCTCCTTGTAGAAAGAAATCTGGCATTACACTTTTTTGGGGAGCAGGGAATACAAGAAAGGACTTTGAGGAGAGCCTTGTATATCATTTTGTTCCAAAGGATAAACCTTCATTTTGGACATTATCAGTCAACCACACTGAATCACCTTCTGTGTTATGTGATCGGTTTAGTTGTGTCAAATCAAAAAAGATTTAATCAAAAGCTCCAATCTTTTAATTCTCTGCATTTATTATGGTCCTTGTCAGTTCTGCTAAGTGCTCAGGTATGCACAGAGAATTTTCAGACACAGAGAATTTTCAGACACTTATATCATCTTGATTACTTGCTTCATCTTTATCCTGCTGCCCTGGACCATTTGTGAGCCTTTAAAAATCTTTTATCTTGTTTAAGGCTTAAGCTAGAGGCAGGTCTAGTCTCTAGGTTAGAGTTTAGAGCAGGGTTTTTCAAATTGTAGGTAGTAATTCACTAGTGGGTCATGAAATCAATAGTGTATCTCAGTCAGCACTTTTTATTTAATGGGATGGCATTGACTAGAAAAAATCAGAGTATATCACATGTAATATGGTTTTAAATACTGTTTTATGATATTTCATTTTTTTTGTATTTGGTTAGCAATATAAAATTGCCATTTTTGTAGGTAAAAGTCAATATAATATCAATTTTTTATGGCTCAACCTTATATATACAGTTTTGTCTAGTAGATATATACTAACCATATATGTGTGTAGAATTTAGATGAAAAATATTTTTTCTACATATTTCCAGAACAGCTCAAACGCCATTGGGTTACAATAAATGTCTAATATATTGCTCCATGCTAGACCAAGAAGAAATCCATTAGACAGTTACCTCTAGATCTAAAAGAGCTAGTTTCTACCGGGTAGAACAGGACTAATTCATGAGAAAAATATTTTTTAATTAATAGTCAAACAGTGTTAATAATAATCATAATTTAGCAATATTCATAGTTAACAGGCAGTATTTGTGTTTCAAGTGCTAAAATTGAGTGTGCAGATGAACTGTGAGATTCAGAGACATTCAGAATAGCGAGAACTAGTATCATCAAGAGAATCTCATTGAGGGAGGTAAAATGTAGAAATGAGTCTGACTAGAGGGGAGAGGATAGAATATTCATGCTTCATCTCTGTAACGTGAGTTTAATAATAGTCTATAGAACCTTGATTCCATAGTAGAAATAATCTGTATAAGGCAGGAATCATGACTAGTAGATCATTTTGATGAAATAGGGTCAGAAAATAGTTTAACTTTGAAAACCACTGACTTAAATGTATATGTGGTTAAGGGCATACTGTTTGGGGAGACTTTAAATCTCACTTAAGAGTTTAAGGTACTTTATGGAAGAGCTTTAATTTTATTTAGACTCTTTTAGATATGATTTTTTTTAGGAACCTTGGGAAATGAAGAAATTATTACCTCGGGGAAATTGTTATTTTACTTTACAAATAAAAATATCTAGAGGTATTTTTAGAGACAAACAAAATTTATCATGTGTTAATGGGAGCTTAGTGTCTGTATTTTTCAGAGTGGACTGAATTAGATTTAGATAGCAAAATACTGGAATATCCTCAAAACAAATCTGTTCTTTGTATATTTCTCTTGCAAACTCCACCCCCTCTCCCTACAAGTTTCTAGTCTGAGCCTTAATGTCCTACCATGACCATTTTAGTCACAGGTTTTTTTGTTGGGCTATTTTAACAACCTGCTAACATGCTGCCAACAATCTCTGTTGCTAATCTCAAATCCTGCCAATACATTCTATGTGTGGCTTTTCTGAAACACAAACACGATCATGTGTCAATCCCCTTCATAAAGTTCTTTAATGGCATCTCATTTCCTATAGCGTAAAGTCCTTTGCATGGTATGCAAGGCCTTACATGGCCTATAATTTGCCTGCCACACTAAGCTCATCTTTCACTATGGATCCCATGTTCCATGAATACTAGATTTTTCTACATACAAATTTATTTCACACCTTGACTTTTACTGTCATGGCTCCCTTTTCCTGGAATGCCTTTTCTATCTAGTATTACCTCAATATGCAAGTTGTTGTTTAAGATCATTTCTCTAAGATTCCTGTCCTGATCACTCTTTCATCATTGGACCGGTGTTTCTCAAACTTTTCTGCACATTAGAATCACCTAAAAATTCCAAAGTCTCGGGGCTGAGACCCAGGCATCAATACTTTTTGAAGCTCCCCAGGTAATTCTTAGCTGAATTGAAATGTGACCAGTTTAAACTGAGGTGTGCTATAAATGAATATCAGATCTTGAAGACAATACCAAAAAATATAAACTAGTTCAGTAATAACTTTATATTGACTACATAGTGAAATAATATCTTCATATATTGAATTAAATTTTAAACATAATTTCATTTGTTTTCTTTTAGGTTTTTAATGTAACTACTAGAAATGTAAAATTCTACTTATGGCTTACATTATATTTGCGTTGCATATTGCTAGTCCAGAACAAATCACAATGATACTAAACTATGATACAAATTGTAACTAATAGTAATGTATGGTATCTGTCTAATATATACATATGTGTTTTTTTTCCAATCCTTTTCTGCCTCATTGAAAATCTAAACTTACATAAATTTTATTATACTAGAATTTTATCATGAAGTATTAATTCATTAAGTTCTTAATTCAGGAAACATTTGATGCTTGTTATATGTAAAATACTCTATAAGGAAGGCAAGGAAAATAAAAACCAAAATAACTATGTAAAATTAAAAAGTTACCAAATATGGATTTCAGAGGAATAAGAGATTAAAACCAATACCATTCTAACCATTTAAATTATTTTGCTATTTTACATTATGGAGAATTAAGACAAGGCGTGGTATCTTTTAAAATCAGCTTTATTGAGGTATACTTTACATACAATAAAGTTTACCAATTTTAAGTATGCAATTCAGTGAGATTTGACAAAAGTGTACAGTTATATAACCACCAGCACAATCAGGACATAGGACATTTCTATTATCGCTCAAAAGTTCCCACGAATCCCTTTGCAGTTAATTCCCTCTAGTCATAGGCCCAGCCCTGGCAACCATTAATCTGCTTTCTCACACTATAGTTTCGCTGTTTTCACAATTTCGTGTGATTGGTGTCATACAATATGTGTCTGGCTTCTTTTACTTAGCATAATGCTTTTGAAATTCATCTATTGTATCAGGTTTTTTTCCTTTTTTGTTGATGAGTTGTATTCCACTGTATGTATATACCATAATATGTTTATCCATCTATCAATTGATGAATACTTATGTTATTTGTGTTTTTTTAAGTATGATGAATAAATCTGTTATAGCACTAATTTATTTTTGATAAATACCTTAGAGTGTGATTTCTGGGTCATATGGTAGTCTATAAGAAACTTCCAGCCGTCTTCCAAAGTGGCTGTATCATTTTGCATTCTCTCTAGCAATGTAGAAAAGTTCTAGTTGCATCAAATCCTTGTCAATTAATCGTATTATCAGTGTTTAATTTCAGCCATTCTAGGGAATGCGTAATGGTATTTCACTGTGGTTTTAATATGCATTTCCCTGATGATCAATTATGATGAACATCTTTTCGTGTGCTTAAATCAGATTGTCTTTTGTTATTTTAATCAGATTATTTTTAATTGGATTGTTTGTTGTCTTCTTATTTCCTTGAAAGAGTTCCTTATATATTCTAGATACAAGTCCTTTATCAGATAAATGTTTTGAAAATAGTTTTCAAAGTTCATTTGCCATGCGATTCACCTATTGAACGTATACAGTTCAGTGGGTTTTAGTTTATTCATAGATATCTGCACAATTTTATTTGAGAACATATTCATGATCTCAAAAAGAAACCCATACCCTTTAGCTATCACCTGTTACAGCCTCAGCCCCCACTTCCCCAGACCTGTGTAACCACTAATCTACTTTCTCTCTATATAGATTTCTCTGTTCTGGACATTCCATATAAATGGATCATATAATAGGTAATCTTTTGCAACTGACATCTTTTCACTTAGCACAATGTTTCCAAGGTCCATCCATGTTGTAGAATGTATCAAATACTTGGTTCCTTTTTATGCCGAAGTAATATTCCATTTTATGTCTATATCACATCTTGTTAATTTTTCAGTTGATGGACTTCCAAATATGTGTTTCCAAAATGTATTTATGATTCATATGTAGGTACTACTGAATGAATGTGTTGTGTACTATATATAACATATACCAGAAAAAAGAATACAGTTGTCCCTCAGTATCCATGGAGGATTGGTTCCAGGACCTCCTGCAGACACAAAATCCTAAGATGCTCCAGTCCCTGATATAAAATGGCAGAGTATTTGCATATAACCCAAGTGCATCCTTCCATATACTTTAAATCAACTCTAGATTACTTTATAATACCTAATGTAATGTAAATGATATGTAAATAGTTGTTATACTGTATTATTTAGGAAATAATTACAAGAAAAAAGTCTGCACATGTTTAATACAGAAACACTTTTTTCCAAATAATTTTGATCTGCAGTTGGTTGAATCTATGTATACAGAGTCCGTGGATACAGAGGGCCAACTGTAGTTTAAAAGATACAGTGAAATATAAATAGCATTCTGACATTTTCTTTTCAATTCTCAATGGGCCATTTTGTGCACTAGAAACCCTTTATATATACAAATTTTTGAGGCTACTGGTTCAGACAAGTAAGTTAGGTGAATGAAAGTATTCTAGATAGTATACAACATGAACAAAAGCACAGATTTAAGAGAAAGCATGGGGCCTTTTCTTATCTTGCAAATTGTGTGTCTAAAACCTGGAGAGGGGTATGGAATCTTTCATTCCATCATTTTTATACTGTCCCTCACTATAGAAATTTAAGGTTTATTGACAACATCTATATACTCTTGGAATGCCTGAGAAAGAATATTAAATAAAAATTTTTGTACTATTTAAGCCTATGGTTTTGTTAATACTATTTGGCAGTGGATACTAGACACTCTGTTACTACACTTTCCCTTTAGAAGCAAGCTTACGGTTTGTGCTCCTTTCAAATAATCTCGACCAATAATTAACAGTATTAATTTTATTTTCTTCCACTCTTCTAGTTTATTTCTGAACATCTTAGCTACATTATTATTTGAGACTTCAGGAGACTGACTTGAGTCTGCTATAGAAAAACAACATCAAAAATAAGTTATTTGTACTTCTCATTCTACAAAACCCATGGAGAAGTCCCTTGTACTTTATTCCATGCTTTGCCAAGTTGCCATGTGAGGCATTTATGGAAGAATAGTTATGCTTATTCTCACCCTTTTGGTTGTGGTTGAATAGAAGGGAGTTGCAACATTTACTATATTACTGCTGAAGATTTTACTAGTCTGTGGTATGTATCTCTTGTGAAGATGCTTGACAGAGTATTAAGAAAGAATCCAGTAAACTAAGTTTCTCAGAAATATTTCTCAGTGTTGGCTTGCTTATTTTTCTGTTATTCACACTGTTATTATTCTGGCTAATTTAACAGTATATTACACTAATTCACTACATACCTTGAAGGCCATAGTAATTAACGGTGTGTTTTCTATCTCAGAAAGTAGAGACAAAGCATTTGAGACAGACTCAAGCCTTCACCCGAGTGAGTGACAGAGCTTGGAATAGAATGTGAAGCTACTAACTCAGAATACTGAACCCAGTTCACTCAGTACGTTGGCTTTTTTTAGTGACTAAGCCAAAGAAAAAATTTAATCAGTGAGAACGTGTCTGTAATTATGTTCTAATCCAAAATAAGAGGGTGAGAAATTTTTCATTTCACCAAGAAGAAAGTGTAAGATTGCTTTAGTGACTAATTCACTTTATGGAACTTAATCAGACAAACCCAAATAATCCTTCTACAATAAAGGATTAATTAATGCCATTTCAAAACAAAGGCACTTTTTAAGTATTTTTTTTTTCTTTCCCCCAGCAAATGTGTTTTTGTAATACAGAGTTCAGGGACTTTACTTTTATTTAACAAGTTGCCTTGATGAGCATTATATTTCTGTTGTTTCTTGATCATTCCTTTGGCCTTCTAGACCTCATTAGAAATGCTCACAGACATTAAGCCTAACATGGCACTTGATGATCACAGTTTTCCAAGGCTTGGGACAAGGAAAGCCAGTTGCTCAGCCAGCTCTGCTTGTCCTTGCCATCTTCCCACTCTCTCTTTCAGTTACTTTCTCAAGGAATACATTTTCCACCAAAAAATTCCTTTCCTTTTTTTTGAAACAAAAGTTAATCTTTCATTTAAATAATATTTATCAAATGTGAGATAGTGTAGGCACTGTTCTAGGCTCTGAATATAAAATAGTAAATAAGACAGAAAAGTCTCTGCCCTCAAGGAGTTCACATTCCTGTGTCTAACGTTGGTGCCCTTCTCAGTCAGAGTTCACAGACATCTAGTGATCACATCACTTTCTACAGCTTTTAGCTTTTACCAAAAGCATAGGTCTCCAAGTGTGATGTCCTGGTCTTTCCAGTGACAACTACTTCCCTAGTTTATTGTTCCTTTGTTTTTTTAGACAGGGTCTTGCTCTGTCACCTAGGCTAGAGTGTAGTAGTGCAATCATGGCTCACTGCAGCCTTGTACTCCTGGGCTCAGGCAATCCTCCCAACTCAGCCTCCAAAGTAGCTAGGACTACAGGTATGTGCCACTATGCCAGGCTAAATTTTTTTAAAGAGATGGGATCTCGCTATGTTGCCCAGGCTGGACTTGGAACTCCTGGCTCAAAGGAGCCTCCCACCTCAGCCTCCCCAAATTCAGGGATTACAGGAATGAGCCACCATGCACAGCCCCCTATTATATTTAAGTGAATTATTATTCCTAAAGCACTTAGCAGGCTGCCTGGCATATAGAAAGCACTATATATATATATATATGCATATGTATATACATATATATACACGTACATATATATATGCATGTTAGTTATAGGTAGAAGATAGGAGTAGCAAAACATTTTCCATCATTATGCCAACAAATAACTGTTTATTCTTTAATCGAATTCAGAATTACAGGTAAGCCCCATAATAAGCAGTGCTACATTTGAACATCCAAATTTGCAGAAAATAGAAACTAAGTTTTGATAATTCGCAAAACAATTTTCTATGTTTCTCCCAATTATGAGTTTTATTGGTACTTTGGAAATAGGATTTAATATACAGAAATATTTCTCATTCAAGCAATCTATGTTAATACAATGAAAAATAAGATATCTATTCCCTGCTTCTTCAAATGATACTTAATCAGCTGAAGGCAGTCATAACTATAAAATTCCTTACAGACATAAAATACAGTGCCTTGTATTCACTGCCAGATAATAATAATACCTCATTTATATAACATCAACACTTTACAAAGTCCTGTCACATGCTTCATTACATTTAGTTCTGTAACAGTCCAGAGAAGTAGATTAAACAAATATTATACTTTCTACTTTGCAAATGAAGAAACCAAAGTATTAAAGATATTTACTACTCGCCCTAACTTAAATGGTATATTTGAGATTTTATCCAATATTTTTTCCACTGTAAAACTGCAAAGTGTTGTTTCCTCAAAAAATAAAACAAGCCACAAGCAATATGACCTGTTAACTGTATGCCAGAATCAGCAGACTGATTGCTAGCCTACAATTCACAGCATTACCACTAAAATTGAGCAGGGTGACCCCCATTCAACTCACCATCTGATCTCAGGTTCCAGAAAGCCCATTTAGACACAAGTAGACTTCAAATGAAGCATAGTTGGATGAGCTTTTCCCCTACCTTCACTCCATTTTAAAACTTAATTTGTCAGAGATGTCATTAAAGATGAGAATTGAGGAAGGGAGTGAAATCTGAACTAGGGGTGAAATCTGAACTAGAATTTGTATACCTATTTTAGAGAACATGGTTGGTCTAGGCAGGTAAAAAATAAAAATAAAAATAAACATCAACAGTGAAACAGAGTCAGAAACAACTGGACATGGTGCTTTCAAATAGTTGTACATATTTTCATATTTCAATTAGAATATTCTCATAGATATAGAAAAATAATTTTACCAGGCTATTTTCCAAAGTTCCTTATTAAAATTATTAGGAAAAAAAATCCCAAGATTTTGGGGAGTCAGTCCCACTCTCTCCCTCTCTCACCTTTGCACTTTCAGTCGCTAAACTACTAAGGAATGCTTTGTTCATTGATCAAGAGGTGTGTGGGCATCAGAAAACTTGAAATTTTACCCCCATTTTATCAACTAACTAAAGCTAGTACTATGACCAAAAAAAAAAAACCCTAAAAAAATTCTTAGACATCAGCCCAAACAACATAACAATCTAGGGTGGTTCAACACATTTAATTTTATAAAAGGCTCACAAATAATAATTAGGTATAGGAATATTAGAAATAAAAAATTTTATAAGAGGCTCACAAACACCTATGAATTATTTTTTGCAGTATAGGACCAACAAGATATAAATTGTGGCTGCTCATTGCTTACCAAAATAAAGTTCAAATTTCTTAATCTGGCGTTCAGAGACTTTCATGATCAGAGTTTTGTCTTATTTTCTTTATTCCCCATCTTATTTATACATACTTCATTTTCAAAGAATCATTTTTCTCTGCCTCCTGTGCATCCTGCTCTATATTTCCTTTGGTTGTTATGTCTTGGTTATTATATCTCTTTTACCTGCTATTGCCAAATCTTATTTCTCCTTTAATGCCCACTTATGTGGCCACTTCCTCTACCCAGCTTTCCCTCTCCCTCCTCTGCATGAATTTCCTAAATATCAGAACCTCTCCTATTATTTGTACCACTACACAGTAATAGTGTATGTCTTATCCTTTGTCCAGTATATAAGCTCCTATCCTGGAAAACTGTCATTGTTTCCCTCACTCCCATGCATAATAGCACCACCTACCACCATAACTTAGCACTAAATAGAGTAGAAAAAGGATGAGCTATGAAGTCTGACAGCCTTGGATTGAAATCCTTGCTTTATTATTTATTAGCCATATAACCTGGGGCAAGAGATAACCTCTCTAAACCTCTGTTTCCTCATGCATGAAATAGGGATAATAATACCCCTTCTATTGATACAGAATTAAGTAATAAAGCATGCACAGTATTCTTAGCATTGTGTCTCAGACATGCTAGGTCCTAAAAAATGGTGATGGTGCTGGCAGAGGTGGTCATACTTATATTTTAGAAGCTACTTTATTGCTTCAGTTTCCTCAATCACATAGGAAATCTAAAGAATACTCTGCCATACCACACATGCAAGTATTTTAAGGACTGTTTTGAACAGATTTGTAAATTCTTGTAACTACTCGGAGAAAATTACCTTATAAGTATGTAACAAAAGAGCGGAACCCTCCTTTAAGTACTGTTAGAAACACAGATATTCTGCAATGTTTAATTTGCCTTGGGCAATTTTAGGTAGCAATTCTTTAGTCTCCTTTCTGTTTGGCTTCATAAAATCTTTTTATCTTGAAGAATTTTTTTTTTCTTATTGCTGCAACACGGGGTACATAATTTGTAGTTTCCACATCCAGAATGGCAGGGCAACATGGAAATGTCAAAATGGCCACTGAGCTACAAGAATTGTGGATCACACCATCTGGAGAAGCACAAAGTGTGTTCTGTTGAGGTACCTGGGGGCAACATCAATCAACCTTTGTGCTAGTCCAGAGGTTTGCGTGAGGGAGATGAGCACATTTGAACAGGAACAACAAACTACAGCTGATAGTTAGAAAGCTGGGGCCCCCAAAATAAAAGCACATATGCCCCTCAACAATTCTCAATAATCATTTATATATTGCAGTTGTGTCTTGTGATCATTACTAAGAATACAGAAACATCTGTAAAAAGCTACTTATCAAGTAGTCTATCCGACAGACTCTGTGATAAGTTTATGTAGTAGAACCACTGTTTAATAAAAAACGTTATTAGGGAGACTCTGGGCACATTGCCCATGGGTTAACCCTGCTCCTCAAGGAGCAGTATAAGAAAAATTATTAGTAAAAATAAGACAATTAAGACCAGTTTTAATGTTTTGTGTTCAGAACCTGTCTTTACTGATCTAAGTTCTCTCTATCCCTTAACATATTAGGTAAGATTACTTAAATTTATTTGAATTGATTTTTAGTATAATATTTTGTGATATCCTAAATTATATGCTATCATGACTATAATTTATTACCAACATAACTGCTATTTGAATTATAAACTCAGCAAAGCCCTTTACTCCTGAAAAGACAAGATAAAATTTTGTATTTTGATAGGAGTAGGGCTTTAAAACAGGTTTGTTTTTTTTTTTAATTTCCGACATCTTAAGGGAAAATAGCAAAAGTAAAAATTTTTTAAATTCCTAATTTAGAGAATTAAAACTATATTAAGGATATATTCCATTTTATAAATGGTCACACTGTGCTATAAATGTACATAACTCAATGTGATTACTAGTTTGTTATGAAGCATATGTGCAGTGAGAATGTGCGACAAAGAGGAAGTGCATACGGTAGTACGTGTAGAGAGGAGACATTGGCTTCTTGTAAAATCTGTTTTCTCATACTCCCAGTTTAGCGCAATCATTGAACTTCTCCAAACCTCAGTTTTCTCATCTGTAAAATGAGCAGGTTGCTGATACCTAAGAACTTCACAGTACTCAAATTTTATGTTGTATTCTGGACATACTCCTTTCATGCAGAATTTAAAAATCAAGATTAAGCATCCAGTAGCATGTAAATATATACAACTCCTAGATATGAACTCTTATATATTTACAAGCTACCCTTCTGGAAGTCTCTAATGGAAAATATGGTTGAAAATCAGTGAGTATTTTCAAGCTTATATTTTAAAATGGAATCCAATCTGAAAAACTGCATAAATTTTAACTGTATTATTTATTCCCTGAGACAATTCGTAACCTGCACATTTCTCAGATTCTCTAATGAAAAAACACAGAGGAAAATATTCTGTTATTTTATTTTGAGAATTATTTTAAGCCCCTCATAACATGAAGCAATGAAGCTAGGATAAACTGTAGAAGAAAAAATTAACACTTCCATGTGTTCAGTGTTGAGGCATACTTTAATGTTCAAGTATATTTCAGGTAACCCCTAAATTATTTAACCACTTTTAACTAATTTTCAGGAACCTTTAAGAGGCTTATCGACCACCAGATGGAGCCAGTATTGCTCAATTTGTAGCATAAAAATATGCTGAAAATGAAAACTGGTGAAACAGAATAAATAAATAGTTTTTTTATTGTAGTCCATAGTATAGAAAAAAATAAACTTTAGCATCGTTCTGCCTAGTTTCTGTAAAATGCACATGTGTATAGAGGTACCCCCCATTAAATTATTTTTTATTATGAATAGGTTTTTATTTTGGCAGTTCCATTGGACGAGTTTTCTTCTTATTCACTATTTGAATATATCACCTTAACAACTTTCAAGTATCTTTAAAACAAAGTTAGTAAGGCTTTAGTCTCTGGTCACTACATAAATGTTATGGGTTGTAATAATGAAAAATGATAGCATAGAATATATTGCCGATAGGCTCTCATTTTGTTGTCACAGAATATTCCCATTATAGTTTCCATGATGGATTTTCTTAATAAAACAAAAGAAAAGGCATGCTGACTGGGAGAGGGGAAATATGTAGTTTATCGCCAGTAGCTCCTCAGGGGAGATGGTAAAACCACAATGAATGGCTGCAACTCTTACCCAGAAAGCTTAGTGCCCAGTGGCCCTAATCGGGGTAACTGCCTTAAAGCTAACTTCACGAACTCCTCTCACCTTTATTTAACAAGTGTCAGGAATTATCTAATCCCTTATACCTCAACTTAATTAGGCAACCATCTATTGAAAAAGTATTTGTATGCTAGGGGCCTTAAGGCCCTAAAAGTCCCTCAAGGAACTTTTCCATTCAGTAAAAGCAATAAGGTGACTGTAGACACTGTTGTAATTCAGGACCTAAAAATGATCTATCTGTTTATTTGTCCATTCAACTACTATTTATTTAGTACATACTATATGCAAGGTATATGCTAGGCCACAGTTCTTGCCATGTGAGTTTACAGCCTGGAGGGTAATACAGACAAAGAGGCAGTTATGATACAGTGTGCTTGAGAGCCACAAAGTGTTTCGAAGGTTCAAATGAGGGGAAAATATGATTAATTAAGGAGAATTGAGAAAAAGCCATAAGGGATTCTTCCTAGATAGAACTTAATTGAGTAAACCCACTGTTTGATCTTCTTTTTTTCCCTCATTATCCATTAAATCATATATTATGGTCTGGGAGAGTTTAGGGCCTTTATTTGTAGGATTTTATTTCGTCGGGATATACCCAGTTGGTTACCTGATGCATTTTTGTGTCAGATTGGAATTGTTTACCTAGGGATTTTTTTTTTCTCAAACATGAAGAAGAAACAACCAAACTGGTTAAGAGCTTGTACTTTAGAGCCAGACTACATGGGTTTATATCCCCAGGTTTATGATTCATGTGATAAATTATTTAACCTCTTCCTGCTTTTGTTTTCTCATTGGCAAAATGAGGTTCGTAACATATTTTCCTCACAGAATTGTTAGTTGGAGGATTAAACAAGTAACTCAGTTACCAGTGTCTGGCATATAGTAAGTAACTGAAATGTTAAATGTTAGCCATCATGTTAGCTATTTTCAAGTCTGATACTTTTCCTTGAATTAATTTAAGATCTGGTATATTAAAAAATTAATACTTTGTATTTTCCATAAAATATGAGGTATAACTAGACATTAGTAGCATTAACATTTTTTATATCCATCAAAGTCTATTTTGTTAATCAAATGATGTTTACTGTTATTACCATATCACCTTTATTTAGCTAGCAAAAATTTTCTTGAAATAGTAAATCCAGAGACATTTAAAATAATTTATAAGCAGCCTTATTAACAGTTGCTGGCATAGAATAGCCACTCAGTACACCTTTTTTTTTTTTCTTTTTTCTTTTTTTTTTTTTTTTTTTTTTTTTTTTTTTTTTTTTGAGAGTTTGTCTCGCTATGTTGTTCAGGCTGGCTTTGAACTCCTAGGCCCAAGTGATCCTCCCACCTCAGCCTCCTGAGTAGCTGTGACTACACGCCTACACCACTACACCCAGCTCAGTACACTTTTTTTTTTTTTAATGAATGAATTTGCAGCTACTTAGAGCTGATAACTCCTTGACTCTGGTCCTGAGACAACAGAGGGTCTAAGCTCTTTTAATCTATACAATGAAAGTTGTTGATAGATAACTTTGGTTCATTAGGTAGGTAGCCAATGAAGAGATTCAAGTGGATTGAAGATTAAGTTTCTGACTGGCTCCTAGGGAAAAGATTAGGGACATTCTTTGTAACATGCAGGAACAAATATGCAGTACTTAATTTGCAGTCTTACTACAGTTTGTCACCTAAACTAAGAGTTGAAATACATGTTTTAGCCAAGGCTCTGCTGATAACTCACATGGGACACTAGCTAAGTAATGTCACTTACCTGGTCCTTAGGTAAGGACCTAGGAACTAAGAAGTTAGATTAGAAGATCCTCAAGCTACTTGCTAGCTCTTGTGCTCTAGTAAACTGATGGTTATAGTGATGTTGTACATTTCCTTCCCAAGCCCTTTCATATATTTATGAATATATATATTATATTATATATATATATCCTATTTTTATCTCATACATAGCTAATACATTTTTGAAAGTTTTATTTTAACATCATTGCATAGGTAATCTTTAAGTCCCCAAGATGCTTGTATTATATCCGTGAATCCACATTTTGATACTTACATTATAAGTGATATTTTTCACATATGTTAAATTCACTTTACCCTTTAATTTCTGAAATGAAAAGCCTGTATCATACATGTTTTACATTTATTTCAAAGCATCTCTTACCATAAGAGGCACACAGAAGACACTGTGTAATTATGAATTGAAGTTTTAATTGAAGACAGTAGGACACAGTGTGAACCTTTATATCATACAGACCTCAGCTCATATCCCAGCTTTACTATATTCTAATTGTCGTCATATCCTGTTTCCTCATTTTTAAAATAGGTTTATTGATACTTTCCTCATAGATAATCAAAACACCCTAGCATAGTGCTTAACAAATAGTAAGTTCTTAGTAGATATTCTTTTTTAATTCCATCCTTCATTACTATCTGTTTAGCATATATTTCATAGAAATTTCAGGTAATGATTGATAGTCATTATAATGCATCATTATTGTTTATGAATCATCCAGTGTACATTGAGATTTATAAGAAAAGTAAAAATAGAACACTCTGTATTAGAAAAACAGAATTATTTTAAATGTCTTGTATATTTTATTAGCCAGTTTTATATCACTAAAATCATCTAGTCACTTACTGAATTTTTGTTTATTCACGAGGATTCAAGCACATGAGAAATGGATGTGCTACTTCCTGTTCTGGCAACACGGACTGAGCTAACACAAAACTTTCTTCTCCTACAAATCTATAGAAATGCTGGATAAAATATGATCCAGCCCAATTTAAATACTTAGCTAGGCTTGAGGAAAAGAGAAAAGAAGGTAAGAAAGAAAAGGAAAATCATAACTACCAGAAACAAAAAGAAGGCATAACCAGGCATTGAGTAAGCCAATACTACAGTGGCCCAAGTGGATTTTGGACCCAAGTGGAGGCTCTAATATCTAGAAGCTAGGATTTTAATCTCACCTTTGGATGGAAGATATGGCCTTGGGTTCGAGAGGTAGGAACTAGAAATCTGTCTACCTGGTCAGGAATACCACAAAGAAGCTTGCCATTTTTCAGAATTGTGTGTTGGAGAAAAAAAGAAAGACTCTTACGAAAAAGCCAAAACTCTAAACCTCTACCAGGCATAAATATAAAGTCTGAATGTATGCTATTTATATGGTATAGAATTCCTAAGTCAAGAAAATAATGAGAAAAAATGGCTGTGGACCAATGGAACCCCTTGATTGTCTGGTAGAAACCAATGCAAAACCTCTCTATAGGAACACTTACACAATCTTGGTGCCTAGGATTCCTATGGAATGTGATAGAGATGCAGTCCTAGCTGAAAATAAACTCACAATAAAAGATTAGAAAACACATAAATAAATGACCACCCTAGGGAGAGGGTCAGAAGACATAACAGAAGGATCCCCAAGAACAATCTGTGATAGAACGTAATAACTTTGTTTTAAATGAAGAGTTTCTGTTGTTGTTGTTGTTTTTGTTTTTGTTTTGTGAAACAGAGTCTCTCTCTGTTGCCCAGGCTGGAGTGCAGTGGCACAGTCTTGGCTTACTGCAACCTCTGCCTCCCAAGTTCAAGCGATTCTCCTGCCTCAGCCTCCTGAGTAGTTGGGATTACAGGCACCCACCACCACCACACCTGGCTTTTTTTTTTTTTTTTTTTTTTTTTTTTTTTTTTTTTTTTTGTATTTTTAGAAGAGACGAGGTTTTGCCATGTTGCCCAGGCTGGTTTCGAACTCCTGAGCTCAGGCAATCCGCCCCCCTTGGCCTCCCAAAGTGCTAAGATTACAGGCATGAGCCACCATGCCTGGCCAATAAAGAGATTTTTTAAAGAAAAGAATCATAATAAAAAATTAAGACAATAAAAAGAGTATGTGATTTGTAAAAGAGCCATATAGAATATTTAGAAATAGAAAATGTAGTTATTAAATTCAGTGACCCAGTTTATGGCTTAAATATTGATTAGATACAACTGAACAGAGAATTAGTGAGCTGAAATACAGAGCTAAGGAAACTACTCAGAGTATACTGATGATTAAATTATGAAACATGAATGTACTGTGACCATTCATAGTTGATCATACTATAAATAGAAGTACTTTATACTAATATGATACACCAAGTTAGGAAATAGAAGAATTGACCGATTTTTCAAATAGTTGGGTTTTTGTGGCAAATGTCATTGCATTTGGCTGTGTGTACCCTGTAGTGTTTGAGTTACAGTTTCCATGCAGTCCAGGTGGAATTTTAACAGGCTTAATCATGGTACCATCTGTGATAAATATAATGAAACATCAGCAGACCTCACAGCGTTCTCAAGCTGTCTGCCTATTTGTTTGGGCTAGAAATGAAAACATAAGGAGGGGAAAGATATCCTTAAGTCAAGTGAGTAAAAATCTCAAAAGACCAAAAAGTGGAGCAGCCAGTGGGTATAGCAGGAGGTGGTATGACTGCCTTGTCTTTTCTGAACTTGATTACTTAGATTTATGACTTTCTGGGGAAAAAAAAATGACAAATCTATGAATTCGACTGGGTTTCTATATTTACCTGACATGTTTTCCATTTTGATAAGTGACTGTAATACATCTACATTATAAAACTATTAGTGACCAGCTTTTCTGACCTCAAACAGTAGGCTGGATTGGATCAGTCTTTCTGTGCTCAATTTTGTTATCATAATTTGTGATGCAAAGGTGATTTACTTTTTTAAGTTCTTAATTGGCATTGGTAGATGAGCAGAAAAAATTACCAAATCAGTCTTTTCCACCTGGAATTTATGTGAACACCTTCAGCCAAATCTTGGCATTTTATCTTATGGATGGAATCGATGGAATTCGTTAGCAAAATGGTATGTCTGAGAGGGAATCCCATTTACTGTGAGGCAGTTTTGAGTATTTATTTAGACAGGGAAATTGCTTTTGTAAGAAATAAAGATTTTAAGTATTCTATTAGTTGAGATTTTAAGTTAATATTAATTTTGTGGAATTTAACTTTAGAAAATCTTAAAACTTTGGAATGAAATGTCATTTCCATGAGATATGGTCTGTCCCTTTTATTTCATTGAAAGAAAATAATTTAGTAAAGAGCATTTAGTAGTACATGGAATTTCAATTTGAAGTTATGTCAGATCAACTAATTCTACACACAGGCGTACAGACACAAAGTAGCATTAAGTTGCCCTTCATCCGCACTTTAGAGAACGTCTGCTTTTATTTTATAGATGTTTGTGAGAAAATTGTCACAAGGTAAAATTAGCCCAAGCTAAAATACTACATGTTTCAGTAAGATTGTGTACCACTGAATTAGGCAGATTAATAGACAGCCGTTAAAATAATATTTGTTGCCCAACTATCTGCCCTGACCTAATATCAAATTTATGTAATTCAGTTGTTTCTCAACTCTTATTAGTTCACCTATAATTGGTAGTCAGTGGAATTTTTTCTTAGCTCTGTTGAGTATATCTTTTAAAAAAAAAATCAAATTGGTATTAAATGATTAACAACCACAATCAAATTAAAAGCTCCAAAATACATCCAAGTAGTAAAACCCAAAGATAGTTGCAGATAAAAAACAACTCCTGAATCGCTAGAACCCGGGAGGTGGAGGTTACAGTGAGCCAAGATCGCACCATTGCACTCCAGCCTGGGCAACAAAAGCAAAAATCCATCTCAAAAAATAAATAAATAAAAAACATAACTCCTGAAGAACTTTAGAAGCTGTCGCTCTCTTTAGAGCATTCTTTATTTAAAGGAGTATCAGAGCCTTTACAGCTGTATAATGATAGGGAACACCCTGTGATTTACCCATTCTGCCCTGAAGCACCAAGTGTTTGAGTTGTTAACTTCTATTACAAAATCCAGTTGGCTATGTTGAAGTCAAAATGGTCTCACCCATAATCAGAGGATAAAAAGTCAAGTTTTTATACACTTTCCCCCTTTGGAAACCAAAAGCTGCAGTAAGGATAAGATTACAGTCCAAGACTTCGTCAGATGGCAGTTGAGTTAGAAACTGAGGCATAGACAGCATTCTAGAGTTTGGTTTCATTCTCAGTCCATCTGCTGAAAATTGTTTAACTGGAGCTTCATTAAGAATGGAATATAGTAAACATGGGGTAGATGGAATAGTATTAAAACATGTTCGAAGCCTTGTGAAACAAGAGTTACCTTACTTATTTGATCTGGGATCATTTAAATAATAATGAAAAGCCATAAAATTTTTTCCAACTATTTCCTTAGCATTTTTCAAAGCAAAACTGATTTTGCAATCGATTTTTTACTTCAGTTAGAGAATGTTGTCTTTTCTCTGTCATTTTTAATGTAGTTCCTATCACCAAACAGATATTATCAAACAGACCCTATAATTTATGGGTGAATTTTATTCATTCTTTAGATGCAGCATTGCCATCACTACTGCTAATTGCCTTACACAAAACATTTATGAAGCTGGTTATGACTATACATTAAGAAGAATGACTAATGCTACAATATTAAGATATTATCAGGGCAGATGTATTCAGGAGGATTTGAACTACATGCCTGTGTTTTCATTATCATGGCTAGAAAATATAAAAAGAGTGTGGTTTCATAAATACTAAGGAAATAAAGTAAAGTGATACATTAAAGTTGTCTTAATTAGCTTTTCAATATAGGTTAAAATGTGAGAAATGCAGGAGGAAGTAAAATAAAAATGCTAACTTGTCTAAGAGCTTCTCAACTGGAAAATCCTTATAACCACTTTTAGAATGTGTATAGCTTCATAATCTAGCAAAAAAAAATAGTTTCCCTTTTCCCTCCGTCAATGTAAAAAATTCCATAGTATGAAAGAAATGTATTTGTATGGAGAGGGAAAGAGAAAGAAAAACAAGCTTGACTTGTGCAAGAGTCTGTGATATCCTTTGAAAGCTTATCAGTTATAACAAAGAAAAACATACAGAGCTAGCACATAATTGTACAGTCGGTGTGAGTGTGTATTTTGGTACTTTCATAATTTAATCTGAATGAGATAGTAATAATAGTTTGTTAGGTGTTTGCCACATGTTAGACAGTATTTTATTTAATCCTCATAACAGCAAGTGAGGTAGATATTGTCATCCTCAGTTTATAGCTGAAGAAACTGAGGCACAAAAAGATGACATAGCGTATCCCTATCTCACACATACAGTAAATTGTGGAACCAGGATTCAGATCAGTCTCACTTCAAAGTCTGTGCTCTAAAGATGCCATGCCCACTGGTACTTCCTGTAATGGAAACTAAGAGCACACATTCTTTCTTTTTTACCTACCAGAGGAAATGCATGTGCTTTAGGTTACTGTCTGAGTGCTAGTTTTAATGTCTTAAGAATATCTTGTGAGTTAAATAAGATTGTCCGTAAGTTGATGCTATTGATAATAGGTGATGACTAAAGAGGCTTCATTATACTATTCTCTCTATATTTGTGTTGAAATTTTTCCATAATAAAAATTTTTTTGTTTTAAAAATACTTTTTGACCAACTAACCTTTCTGGATTGGAAGTTGTTCATTGGTTTGTTCAGTGAGTCTTGATGTGAGAATTAATTACGTTGCATGTATCTTCTTTTTTGTTAAATTCCCAAGATATTTTGGTGGAAGAGAGGTACTGCTGTTTGCTCCCCATTCTATGAAAATTGCTTATTTATATTTGCTATTTCATGTTATTTCTTCTAGCATATCAGCCAGTCATTTTTACAATTCCTATACTTGTTTCGAAACGTTCCTATTTCTGAAATATTAATCCTGAGATAGTCACAAAGATGATAGTAAATAGCTACTCCTCACTCATATCTCACACCAGCACCATGACTGTACATGATGGTTGGAACCAAAAGGATGTATTACAGACCTCAACATGGCAGGTTAAGTCAGTAAAACTTTGATAGATTCACTATTGTTAATATTGCAGTTCTCCCCAAATTAATGTATACATTCAATGCAGCTACTGTCAAAATCCTAGCTGACTTATTTGAAGAAGTTGTCAAGCTGATTTTAAAATTTATGTGGAAAGGCAAAGGAACAAAAATCACCAAAAAGTTGTGAAAAAGAAGACAAAGTTAGAGGGCTTACACTAACTGATTCAAGACTTACTATAAACCTGCAGTAATCAAGACAGTATACTACTGGCACAAGGAGAGACATAGATTAATGGAACAGAAGAGAGTGTATAGAAATAGATATGCATATATGGTCCATTGATTTTCAAGAAAGGTGCCAAGGTCATTCACTGGAGGTAAGAAAGCCTTTGTAACATATAATGTTGGAACAATTGATGTCTGTATAGAAAAAAAAAAAAATCTCAACCCTTACCTTACACCATACATAAAAATCAACTTGAAATAAATTATATACCTTAACAGAAAAACTAAAATTTTATACTACTAAGAGAAAGCATTAGAAAAAACTTTTGAGACCATGAAGCAAATAAAGATTTTTTAGATAAGACACAAGAAGTGTGATGTATGAAATTTAAATATTGATAAAATGCTATTTATCTAATTTTAACTTTTGCTCTCTGAAAGATACCCTTAAGAAAATGAAAAGAGAAATCAGACTGAAATAAGTAAGTTACAGAATATATATTTGACAAAGGACTTGTGTCCAGAATATATAAGAAAACTCTTACAACTCATTAATAAGACAAAAAAATTAATAGAAGATTTGAATAAACAGTTCACAAAAGAAGATACATAAATGGCCAACAAGCACATACAAAATGTAATATCGCTTATCAGAAAAATAACACTAGAAACCACAAGATACTATTTCACACTCTCTAAAATACTCAGTTAAATGACAATGCCAGATATATTTGGAGATGTGGAACAACTCAAACTCTCCTACATTGCGATAGGAGTGATGCAGCCAAAATGGTTAAGCCATTTGTACGACAGTATGGCAGTATCATATAAAATTAAACATACGCTTAGCACTTGACTCAGCAATCACACTCTTAGGTATTTACCCCTGAGAAATGAAAATATATGTCCACAAACAAACTTGTGTGTGTAAATGTTTAAAGAGGCATTATTTATAGTAGCCAAAAATGGTAAGCAACTGAAAATAAACAAATTAGAGCACATCCATGTTATGAAATACTATTCAGTTATGCAAAGGAATGTGGATGAATCTCAACAATAGTTGCTCACCAAAATAAGCCAGACATTAGAAATTACATACTGTATGATCCCATTTGTATGAGTTTCTAGTAATGGCAAAAATGTGGTGCCAGAAAGCAGATCGCTGATGCCTTGTTGCCAGAAGAAAACCGACTAAGTGACATTTGGACACTTTGTAGGGTATGTGGAACTTTTCTAGATCTTGATTGCCGTGGAAGTTATATGCTCTATACAATACCAAAGTCATCATATTTTATATACAAAATTAGTGAATTTTACTATATGGAACGCCTACCTCAGTACAGCTGTTTTTAAAAATTCTATCATTACATGCATTTAGTTTCCTAAATGAGGTGACTACTATTTCTAAGTTATTAAAAAGCCATTTAGTATTATAAACAACATAGCTACAGAATTTCCATGCTTTATTATGTACTTAAATGTACCTATCCTTGACTTTTTAAAATTGATTTTTAAGGCTTCTTTATAGCACTTTTTAAACATTTTCCTACTTCCTGCACATTCCTAATAAGTGAAATCAAATGGTTGGTCCTTGCTAAAAGGGACCGTGTTCAAGATGTGTGTGAAACACATTAAAATAAGCAATGCTGAATCTGTTTTGAAGGTTGTAAGGTTAACTTACCTATGACATGAGATAGCAGAATTCACCTATATCCTTTCCATTTATTGCAAAATTCTTACCACAAATAAAGGTTTTCAATCTTTTTTAGCTGAAAATGTAAGCAAAGAACTTGTCCTTTCTCTTTTGCATTTTTTTAACCATAAAAACATTAAACAGTTCTACGGATACCCATGACAATTTTCCTTAGAATTTTACAAACTTCTGCCCTAGGAAATGGCAGAAAATAATTACTGACTCCCTAAATGCAGTGGAACAGGAGATTCCAGGTGCATGACAAATGCGAACTGTGACTGAGGCTTGCGAGGGGAAGAGGGCAAATTGGCCTACACCTTCTTATTTTCCCCTTCTCCAATTACATTATTACTTCATTTATTTGACTATTTATTGAGTCCCTTGCCAAGCACTGTCCTAAGTGCTGGGGAAATATGATTTGTCCTCAAGGAGTTTAATGTCTAGTGAGTTTAAAGAAGAATAAACAGGAAATCGCCATAAAGTGTGATAAGTGCTAAAGGGTCCTTTGAAAGCTCAAAGGAGAGACATCTAAACCAGACTTCAATAATGGAATCAGAAAAGGCTCCATGAAGTGCCAACCAAGCTGAGACCTAAAGGAGGAGCCAGAATTAAGCAAGGAGAATTAACAAGAATGGAGAGATGAAGTGTTTACAGTATCCCTGAAGGAAGAAAAGCATGTGCAAAGGTGGATGGTTGGTCAAGAGAGCAGGGTTTAAGAATACTAGTTATCATCCAAATGAAAGCACACCAAGGTGGATGCAGAAAGGAGTTGTGAGAGACTTAACTGGAAAGGAAGGCATTAACTGCCTCATGTAGGGATTCTAAGTCATCTTAAAGTGCTTGCTCTTTATCCCAGGACAATGCAAATCTAACTACTGTAGGATAAGAAGAAGAGAGGTATTCAAAGATGCAATTTAGTAGAAAAATATGATAGTAATTTTCTTTTTATTTTTGAGATGGAGTCTCACTCTGTCGCCCAGGCTGGAGTGCAGTGGTGCCATCTCGACTCACTGCAAGCTCCGCCTCCCGGGTTCACGCCATTCTCCTGCCTCAGCCTCCCGAGTAGCTGGGACTACAGGCGCCTGCCACCAAGCCCGGCTAATGTGTTTGTTTGTTTGTTTGTTTGTTTGCTTGTTTTGGTAGAGACGGGGTTTCACCGTGCTATCCAGGATGGTCACAATTTCGTGACCTCGTGATCCGCCCGCCTCGGCCTCCCAAAGTGCTGGGATTACAGGCGTGAGCCACCGTGCCCTGCCGAAAGTAACTTTTAAACCTACTATAAGAATCACTTCATGTATACCAATTGTGATGGCAATACTCTCTTCACTAGTGTTTACTAGGCATGTGTGCCTCAGATAGTATTTCTATGTTTAATGGTTCATTTTTCCTTAATGTGCTCAGTTTTTAATGTTTGCAGCTGTCAGTTTTGAAACCAGACTGTCCTTCCAAGTTCTACCAAAATCATATTAGGTAACCACAAAAAGACAACTTGTTTCTTAGTTCAAATTTTTGTTTTTGACCAGAAAATCTCTTGAACAAAATGACTGATAGTTAATATATTGCATATTCATGATGATCCTCAAACTAGGTAACAAAGAGACAACCAACAGACTAAAGCTTTGGTAGAAAGATTACTAGCATTGTTGATTACATCTGGCTTATCATTTGTCCTCCAGCTAAAGAGGAGAGAGAGAGAGAGAGAGAGAGAGAGAGAGAGAGAGAGAGTGTGTGTGTGTGTGTGTGTGTGTGTGTGTTTTAGTCACAAATTTTCATTGATATTTATTCATGTAAGGTATTATAAAATGTTACTAGTTGGGTTTATTGGCTTGTTTGTTTTTGAGGGAACACTGTGTTTTATGAACCCGGATGTTAATTAATCTTCACATAGAATTATTGCAGGATCAAACCCATAGATTTGTTTTCTAATTTCTAATTCAGTAAAGATTATTTTTGTCTGCTTTTGCTAACTGTTATTTGTTAGATGTATTTATTTTCTATGATGCCATTACATTGAAGATTGTTATTGTTATAACTGGGGATCAAAAGTTGCAGGTAATTGGAATATCAACCAGTATTTGAAAGGTTGTATCTTCTAAGGCAAGGAAACAATGTAAAATGATACTACTGAATTTTAGGAAAACCTTAATTATTTTAAAAGCGAGATAGACGATTTTATAATCAACTTAAATAAGGACATGTGAGAAGAACAATTACAATAGTGCAGTGTATAGTAAATATATGTATAAAATCAGCTCATAAATTAACATCAGTCATGTTCTAATTTAGGAAGTAGTTACAGAACTGGTGGAGCTTACAGGTTTTCTTTTGAAATTAAATGGCAAAAAACCAAGCCCAAGTGCCAACCTCCTCTTCAGCAACAGGAGCATAAACATTGCTATGAATCCACAGAGCTATTTTACTGCTTATTCTAAAAATATTCTACTATTCTTTAGAGGAAGAAGCCACTCCAGATGGTGCTGTTGCCGAATACAGAAGAGAAAAGCAAAAGTATGAAGCTTTGAGGAAGCAACAGTCAAAGAAGGGAACTTCCCGGGAAGATCAGGTAACTTCAAAAACCCAAATCCATACAGAACTTATTGTCTTTTTATTGTTTTTAAGTGTTTCTAAATGAAGCCTAATTTGATTATATATCAGGAGAAGCGCTACGTCTTAAAAATGAAAAAGAATATATTTATGTAGGGTGGACATTGGCCATTCACATAAAGATTCAAACTCTGAAGTTCTTTCCAGACATTGGTGGTGAAAAAGCCTGGAACTTCCGTGTTTCAACTTGGTACTCCCATAGTAGGCACAGGAACCTCATAAAGCCACATATCTTCAGAAACCCAGGTGGAACCTCTGCGTAGTGAATATTGTGAAATGAAGAAGTGGTGATTATAAATGATGAGAGAGTTGCTTCCAGCCCGACATCTCACATGCTGACTCGTCAGCCTAGCTTGAAATTGTACACTGTCTGGAAATAAGTTATTTGGTCTACTAGCTGACTTCTATTGTAATAAAAGTGTGTTTGTTACAAGTAATTCCTGAATCTTTAGGTAGTAATATTAAGAAGTTGTCAGAAATCAAGAATGAAAAGAGATAGGAAGCTAGCTCAACAATTTGGGAGTCAGCACTATGTGCCATGCAGTACTTGACACTTGATAAAACAAATCTCTGAAGCAGCCCTTCATGTTGAAAAGTTAGAGGACAGACTGAAATCATTTATTTTTGGTGCTGCCATACCAAAATCCATATTTTATCCATAAATATCCATATTTATATATATATGGATATAAACAAACTGCCTTATATATATATGGACATGCCATTTTAGTTGTATAAATGAAACAGGCAAAATAAAAGTAAATTAAAGTAAATTAAAAAGCCCAAACAACATGTCTGGATAATTTCTTAATTTCATTAAGAAAAAGTACATTTTAACTTGTTTTCATGAAATCACAAAGTCTTCTAAATAGCAACCATAATGACTATACTACCAGAGATGCTAAGGATGACTCATTCATTCCTTCCCCTCCACCCAATCTCTTGTAGCAAATAATGATTAAGAACCTACCATGTACTAATCACTGTATTTGGCAGTAAACACGTGAACACATCCCTGCTCTCTCTGATCTATCAGGAAAAACAGCTAGTTAAACAAGTAACACCAGTGAAAGGGGGTGATCATTATGAAACGGTAGGTACAGGAAGCCATGTAGTTGAATAACAGAGGGGCCTAACATGGCTTAAGAATCTGGGAAGGCCTTCCTAAGGAAATGATTTGTCAGCTGAACTTAGAAGGTTGTATAGGAGACCGCCAGGTGGAGGCAGGGTATGGCTAGACAAAAGGAACAGTGCATACATGAAAAGTCTTCGACCTCTTTGCAAAGAACTAAAAGATATTAAATATGACTGTAACATAAACTATAAGAGAAGGAGAAAGATGAGGCTGAAGAGGTAAGCAAACGTAAGTTCATACAAGGTATTTTCAGTTTAGAATTTATCCTAAAGGCCATGGGGAACCATTGACAGAAGGAAGTGATATGATCTCACTTTCATTTTGGGAAGATCTCTCTAACTGGGCTGCAGTATGGAGATTAGACTGGATACAGGACAGGACCAGAGGCACAGGGCCCAGCTGGGAGACTCTTGTGTTAGATGTGCATAAACAGAGTGTGCCAAGATTGGGCCCCTTCAGCATAGCTTCTACATTCTGGGAAGGCTCTCACTGTGCTGAAAGAGCCTTCCTGGAAGTAGTTGGCCATTCATGCCTCAGGAAAAGCCATAACAGAATAATTCCCCTGCAGATGCCAATCAAAATGCCTCCATTGCAAATCCTGTCTTCTTCACACTATAACAAATGTGTCCCATTATTTTTGTGATTTTTTTTCTGCCCAGTATCTTCTCTTGCCTTTGTAATACAGCAGGAGAAAGTCTAATCTTAAATATAGAAGAAGCTAAAAATAGCCAAGAGGATGTTTTTTGTTTGCCACAGTCTCCCCTCTTTGAGCAAATGCCAGTAGCTCAATAATTGGCTCTAAAAACAAACTGCCTTGCCACTTGTAACTCAGGGAGAAAGATCCAGGTCTAGTATAATTTTCTAGGAAGTTTTAAAATTTCATTCCACTTAGAAGTCTTTTTTGTTTTCATTTTTCTTTGTGCTTTTAAAAAAGACATTTCCAAGTATGCAAACGTCCATCACTAAAAATTAGTAAGGGCCAGGCATAGTGACTCACTCTTGTAATCCCAGGACTTTGGGAGGCCAAGATGAGAGGATCCCTTGAGCCCAGGAGTTTGAGACCAGCCTAGGCAACCTAGGGAGACCCCCATCTCTACAGAAAAAAAAAAAAAAAATCGTATTTGGGCATGGTGGTGTGCATCTGTGGTCCCAGCTACTTGGGAGGCTGAGGCAGGAGGATCGTTTGAGCCCAGTAGGTTGACACTGTAGTGAGCCATGATTGCACCACTGCACTCCAGCCTGGGTGACAGAGTGAGACTCTATCTCTTAAAAAAAAAAAAAGATAGCGTTTACTTTTAAGCTATGGTGTATTAGTCCATTTTCACACTGCTGATAAAGACATACCCAAAACTGGGAAGCAAAGGAGGTTTAAATGACTTACAGTTCCACCTGGCTGAGGAGGTCTCACAATCATGGCGGAGGGTGAAAGGCAGTTTTTACAGGGCAGTGGCAAGAGAGAATGAGGAAGAAGAAAAGGTGGAAACCCCTTATAAACCCATCAGATATTGTGAGACTTATTCACTATCACGAGAATAGCATGGGAAAGACCGGCCCCCATGATTCAGTTACCTCCCACTGGGTCCCTCCCATAACACACGGGAATTCTGGGAGATACAATTCAAGTTGAGATTTGGGTGGCAACACAGCCAGACCATATCATATAGATTAAATAGATAGATATGGAGATAGGCATATGGAGAGATATATTTATGCAATAGTAGATATAGATACAGATATATAAACACATACACATACACACACATACTACCTTGAAGTATATTTACCAAAATGTTAACAGTGGTTATTCTGAGTGGTGGGATAATAGTTATTTTACTTCTATTTTTCAATATTTTTACAGTAATCTGTTTTCTTATTAATAAGCAAATACAATAAGAGTAAGCAATGGAGTATTTTTAATGAATAAAATTTAAAAACAAGGGATGCTTTATCTGTTAACATTGTTTGAAGAGCTTAATTCTATAATCTCTAAAAACATATGAAATATCTAAATGCTAACATACTCAGCAGCCCTCAGAATGCCTATAATGATATTCTATAGGAACTTATAAATTTTCCCCAAAACTCATCTCATTCAGTAACTATGATAATGTATGTATTTTTAGCTGTTGTCTATGTGGGCATTAAATTTTGCAGAAAAGTAGAAGATGCTTTTTACTATCATTTTTTAAGCAATAACCAACCACCTTTTTCTTGCAGTTATTTTGGCACCATTTGTCTTTATTAAGCTTGGGTTCTAGACTGCCCAGACCTACTTAACTTTTTCATGAACTGTGATCTTATTGATACTCTCTAGATAAATTCTGGAGCTTAGGAATGTATTGTGACCCTTTAATATACCAGTTATTCACATGTTGAACTGTCACACATCTTTTTCCTTACGAAATGTGAGGATTTCTATATTGAATTCAACATACCAAAATCTTGATTAGGCCCTTGATTTCTCGGACAGGTAGTATTTTATCCCATTTCACAATGATGTACTCTGTAAATCTGTCAAGTAGAAAAACATTTTTCTAGCTTCTATTGTCTGCTCAAATTCTGAAGTAGACTGTTAAGATCCAGGAGATAGTGTGATTATAAATTTATAGCCACTTGCTTCTTCTTGCTCACGGAGAGCATAGGAGGCAAACAAGAATTCACAGGAATTCTACACACACACATTTTTTAAAAAAATATACTCAACACAATATTTGTGTTCATCTTTCACTTAACAATAGAATGCAATGTTTCATGTATATAATTTTTAATAACAATAGCATATTTATAATTTTTAATAACAATAGCATATTTAGGCCGGGCACAGTGGCTCACACCTGAAATCGCAACACTTTGGGAGGCTGAGGTGTGTGGATCACTTGAGGTCAGGAGTTGGAGACCAGCCTGGCCAATATGATGAAACCGCATCTCTACTAAAAATATAAAAAATTAGCTGGGCATAGTGACAAGTGCCTGTAGTCCCAGCTACTCAGGAGTCTGGGGCAGGAGAATCACTTGAACCTGGGCTACGGAGGTTGCAGTGAGCCAAGATGGCACCATTATACTCCAGTCTGGGCCTCACAGCAAGACTCTGTCTCAAAAAAATAAAAATAAAAAATAAAAATAAAATTTTTAAATAGCGTATTTATTGCTTTTTACTAAATTTATCTAGTTTCTTATTGATAGACATTTAATAGGTTTTCATTTTTCCATTTGTATGAATAATGCTGCAGTGCACATCTTGTGCTTAAGCCATTTTCTCTGTTTCACGTTATTTTTCTATCATCCCAGGATTGGAATTACTCAGTCAAGGGGAATGATCATCTTAAAGTTTCCAATACATATCAACAGCTTTCTAAAGATATTCCAATTTACCCATTTCCAACAGTTAATATGTTCAGTCTACCTTCCCAATATCGATATTTTTATATTTTTGGAAATTTGTCAAATAAACAATACTATTTGTCTTTTTATTTTTTATTTCATGTAACTTAATGAATTACCTTTCTTTCTTATAGACACTAAAACCTTAACTATAAATGAGCACAAATTTTTTATTTTATTTTATTTTATGTATTTATTTAGAGACAGAGTCTCACTCTGTTACCCACGCTAGAGTGCAGTGGCACAATCATAGGTCACTACAGCCTGAAACTCCTAGGCTCAAGGGATCCTCCTGCCTCAGGCTTCAGAGTAACTGGGACTACAGATGCACACCACCACATCTGACTTTTTTTCTTTTCTTTTTGTACTGATGGAGTTTCACTATATTACCCCTACTGGTCTTGAGGTCTTGAACTCTTGGGCTCAAAAGATCCTCCCACTTTGGCCTCCCAGAGTGCTGGGACATGAACCAATGCACCAGGCCAAATATGTATTTTTAAAAGTTGGGCCTTCTGTCTTCTACATAAGCAAACTTTTGTTTCCCAAATCAGAAAATAGTCACCTATCTCTGAGGGGAAATGTCAGTGCAAATCCAAACTGTCAAGGTTTATTAATGTCAAGGTTTATTAATGTCACTATTGCAGCCTAAAGGTAGTTTTGTTCTTTTTGTTCAAAATCGAACATTTTGTTTTACATCCAAGTAGGATATTTCCTTTTCTAACAAACTTAAGCATCTCTTTTAAAATTATATTTATCTTTATCAGAAAACTTACCAGTCTAATTGTTATTTCAGACCCTTGCACTGCTGAACCAGTTTAAATCTAAACTTACTCAAGCAATTGCTGAAACGCCTGAAAATGACATTCCTGAAACAGAAGTAGAAGATGATGAAGGATGGTAAGGGCTTTGATTTTTGTATATTAACCATGAACAAGTAGGCTCAGAGCAGAGACCCTACTGGTACATTTCCACTATATCATCCTTTTGTTTTCAGACTTTACCATCACCATTATAGGACCTTGGCAACTTTTGACTTTATTTCAGTTCAATATAAAGTAACATAAACAAATGCACCAAGCACTGAAGAAACAAGCATTTATTGAGCACTTGATGTGTCCAGCATTGGGCTAGCCAGTAAAAAATGCACAAGAAATATATGACACTATCCCAGCTCTAAGTAACTTTCTAATATTGTGGAAAAGATGAGCCTCACATTAAACAACTCGAAAACAACCTTAGAAGACAATAAATCAATAATTTCTTACATTTTCCCACAAACAACATTTTAGAACTCAATAATCTATTTCATAATCCTACCAACTTCCTCTTCAAAGTTATGATCTACAGGATCCTAGCAACTCATACAAGTTAATTTTATTTTTATCTTTGGATATTTTTCAGCTTTTTAAGACACTGATAAGAAATAAAGTAATGACATGTACATGTCCTTTGCTTAGAACTTTATCCTATACTGGCAAAAAAAAAAAAAAAAAAAGGAATAAAAATTGTGTTTTTCTTTATCCCACCCCTCTGTCCTCAAGTTGACTTTACATGCAATGTATTAGGCCTCCCCACACCTAACTGCCTCCACCTCCCACTACACCCTGGCTCAGCCACATTGCTGCAAGCAAGCCAATGTATCACCCCCTACACATGACTCACCCTCTGGAGCCTCTGAACCATCACATGTACCATTACCCCAACCCAGAATCATAGCCTCAGTTCTCTCTGCCAAACAGCATCTCTCCTGTTTCAAAACTCTGTTCAACATTCCCATCCTCCAGGAAACCAGTCAGCAAGATTTGTTGAGCACTCACAAATCTAGAGGGTGGAGGAAGGAGGGCTGGAACACACATTTAAAAAGACATAAAAACACTTAAATAAAGAAAACATTCAAACACGTAAGACTCTGCAACTGTATATAACTTTAATCAAAAGGGCTGAGGGCATGATGATTTGAATGGAACGAATCCTATCTAACCTAGGACCCTGAAAGCACTTGTCTATTTCTCAATTAATTTATAGTTTTCATATGATGTGGGTTACGATGCCAGTTTTTGTAAGATCCTGGATATCTTTTAATAGGTTTCTATTACTTATATAGATTTGTTTATACCAAAATTCAAAGTTGCTTGAAGGCAGAAGCTGTCTTCTTCCATAGTTTAGTGCCAAAGGCAAAGGCTCAGTGGATGTTGATTGACCCATAGAGATAAATGCGCATTGTGTAGAACTTTTTGTTTTATATGACTGGACAGGTTTAGTTTAGTTTAGTTTTGTTTTGAGTTCTTGTTTTTTTGGGGGGGTGTGGGGTGAGGGGATTCCTTGAATGTCTCAAAATCTCTTTCAAGTGTTTTGGGTTCAGCCACCACACAAAAAATGTTTTGCCAAGTCCTCTTCCCTTTATTTTTGAATCCATATGCATTTTTAAAGGAAATATGACCCATGTGTTTCTGATTCATTTACACTTAACTCATCAAGATGGTGTTTTGTAAGAGCAGTTTGATGCCCAATAAGTTTTTTTAAACTTTTTATAAGCCATTTAAGTCCTTTTTTATTGAACAGGAAAGTCACCAACAAATTCAAACCCCAGAAGATTTATTTGAAACTCATAACCCACAGGATTCAAATTTACTTTCAACTTGGCAAGACCATTTAACTTCTCAAGGTTCTTCCTAGCCCCTTGGTTCAGTATTCTCTCATTTTGAATTCCTCATTAGCTTCAGATACCAATGATGTATTTTTAAAAGTGCCATTCCTGTTTTTCATGTTATTTGGTTATACAATCAATTTTCTGTCTAACATTCTCATTAGAAAATTTAAAATGGGGAAACTTCACTGGACATGGGGAAAAAAATCACTGGTCAATGATGTTGGCTAATTCTCCATTGGGAGAAAAAAATAAATGGTGAAGAGGTGGGGAACAAGTCAAAGGGACCACTAGCAGGTCTTCAGGAGGTTCATTTCTGCTTTCAATTGCAGTTTCCTAAGCAGAATGGCAGAGCTGTACACTATGCACCTCCAGAATTTTTTTGGTATTTGTTTTATCTAACATCTAACAAAAATACTTTTCATGTTCAAGGCACTATGCAGAATCAGATAGCATATATAGGGCCCTTATGTAATGCCTTTTTATTGCAATTTAGACCTTTGGATTTTGTAACCTGATTAGCAACAACATCATTTCTGTTCAGTTTAGCTTTCTCAAGTCTCTGGTGATTTAGATTCTCTCTCATAAAGTATATTCTTCTCAGGAAAGGAGTCTTATATTCAGAATGATTTATAACAAATATTATGAGTGCATGGCATGTGCATGTGTGTTATGCATAAATTACATGGTTACCAGACTATTTTGTAGGTCACGGTTGCCGCTTTTCTGAGAAGTGAAAGTCAGCCAGTGTGCTGTACTACACTGTCAGGGTCTGTTATCTGAGGTAAAATGATTGCTTCTAAGACATTTTTATGTGTCCGCATGAGTGGCCACACATTGAGGGATCATTTTCATTTTCTGTCAAGATAGAAACCATTACCAATTTGTTATGTTTTCTTTTACTTGGCAAACTATTCTATTCGCATTTTTGGCTGAGCTGCTGTATTGGCATGGTATACAACAGACATTTGGGTACCATTCAGCAGCATTATACTTTTTATGCAAAAAAAAAAAAAAAAGTAGGAGAGGGAGAGAAAGAAAAGAAATATGATTCTATTGTAAACAGTGCGTATGGTGTTTGAAAATTATTCCCAGATTTCACTGTCTAACAAGGCATTTAAAGAAGTGTTATTAGTAGATCTACACTGAAATGCATGATAGAAATTTTTAACTCAGAATTACTAGGATTCCTCCTTTGTTCAGATATGTACTGCCAATATTTGGTAATAGTGATGGTACCAGATTCCAGTTTAGCAGGTAGAGTGGTCTCTTTGTCACTATGTTCCTTAGTCCCACAGTATCACAGACTCATGTAGCTATGGAACCCTTCTTCGAGCATGGATTTTTTGAAACTGATTAGACACATGGCAGGAGGAACTTGCCCAGGGATTCATATGACCATATGGATGAAGTCCATATGCCAGATTGGGTTTGGTTAGATGAAGCTTGGTGAGCTCCCAAAAAAGTTTTGAGAAAGATAGCCACCTGCTCCTTACACAACAAAATTGGCATTTCTAAGGAGAGGAGAAAAATTCAATCTATGTGAATGGCTTCAATCTTATGGGCATTAACTCTTCACTACTATGTTTCATTGAAAATTTATTTCCAGATTGTTAAATCTGAGATTAACTTAAAACATTACAGCACATATACAAGATAAAATAATAAACAATATAATGGTCTGTCTGCCTTCTTCCCTCTTTCTCTTCTTCTTTCTCTCCCCTCCGTCACTTTCTTCCATAGTACACACATTATAAAAATTTGAAAAATACCAACAATTGCATGGTTGCCTCAAGTAAATATTTTACTGATTATTATATAATTAAAAGATGTTTACTGTGGCCAGGCCTGGTGGCTCACGCCTGTAATCCCAGCACTTTGGGAGGCCAAGGCAGGTGGATCATCTGAGGTCAAGAGTTTGAGACCAGCCTGGCCAACATTGCAAAACCTACTTGCAAAAACATTGCAAAAACTACTAAAAATACAAAAATTTGCTGGGCATGGTGACGCGTGCTTGTAGTCCCCGCTGCTCAGGAGACTGAGGCACAAGAATCACTTGAACCCGAGAGGCGGTGGTTGCAGTGAGCCAAGATCGTGCCACTGCACTCCCGCCTGGTTTGTAGACCAAGACTCCATCTCAAAAAAAAAAAAAAAAAAAAAAAAAAGATGTTCACTGTGGAAAAATCAGAATGCAAACATGCTCAAGAAAGGTAAATGAAAATTACCTATGATCCCAAACTCAAAGATAAATACTATTACTTTATACATATCAATGTATATATTTATGCTATTTATACCAAATATGTAAAAGTATATTTTTATACATATTAATTTGTATCTGTCCAGGTACTGCTATGCACATACATATTTTAAACAGAAATGAGATCATATAGTACTACAGCTTTATAACTTGCTTTTTTCCCTCAGCAATATGCAGTGACTACTTCTCCTTATCATATATAATTTTATGATGTAATTTTTATCTTTTGTATTATGACCGTCGTATTCCATTATATGATGAACCACAAATTTACTTGACCGTGTTGTTGGATATATAAACAATGCTGTAACATCCTTGTTTCTATGCCATTGCCCATTTTCTTAGAATAAATTTCTAAAACTGGAATTGCTTGTCAGTGAGTATACATGTTGACTTCTGCTAAATATTTTCAAATGGCTTTCACAAAATATCATTCTAATTTGTACCCCGAAGTAAATATAATTTAAGACTTGTCTTAGGGCTATTAGAATCTCAAGAATTAATTAAGATTCCTTAAAGAGCTTAGTGAAAGAGATTAACGTTTTAGAAGAAATGCTTTGCCTTCTTAAATTTTTAAAAAATGAAAATACAGTGTGGTTTGCTTCTGTTTTTCATAAAACTATACAAGTTTCAATTTAGTTCCTCTTCTTGGGAGCCTTAACTCCAAATAGTCTTGTTCTTGGTTCTGAAAAATTCTCCAAGATAACCCTATGGGTTAAAACTTCTGGATATGGATTTTTTTTTTCAGTTTTATTATTGCACTTTGGCTAGTGTTAAAAATCAGTTTTAGCCATCAGTCAGACAGTTTGTATCTGCTAGATACTGAAGTTCTGAAAACCAAGATTTGGCTTAAAGAAGTTTTAAAGCTTCCCTTTGGAGTTAGCACAGTGCAGAAGCAACAAGTACCAGCTGTCTGTATCCAAAACAGTGAAATCTTAATACAGATGTAAAAAAGAGATAATTGACTTTTAGACCCAGTCAGACCTCATTATAAGATACCATGAAAGAACATAGCTTCATCTCATTGCTTATACTAGCAAACGTTTCAACACCTTTTATATGTAATACATACTGTAATTTGTGTATAGTTTAGTCATGTATTGAATGAAGGGTGCAATGACAGCAAAAGAATTTTTGGTTTTTTGAGACAGAGTCTCACTCTGTTGCCCAGGCTGGAGTGCACTGGTGCAGTCAAGGCTCACTCCAGCCTCAAGGATCCAGGCTCAAGTGATCCTCCACCTCAGCCTCCCAAGTAGGTAAGACCACAGGCATACACCACCATACTCGGCTAATTTTTTTTTTTTTTTAAGATAGTGTCTCACTATTTTGCCCAGGCTGATCTCGAACTCCTGGCCTCAAATGATCTCCCCGCTTCGGCCTCCCAAAGTGTTGGTAGAATATTTCAATTGTTTTCCACTTCATTCAAACAGGACATTGCCAAGCACAGGTTAGCATAGATGAACGCAAATACAGCAATAAGGGTGGAGACTGTGAAAATAATACAGGCTCGAGTTGGCTAAATGAACTTAGGCAACTTTACCCTTTAGTATTAGGCAGTGGAACTTAAATTATTGGTCTCTGGGCCCTTTACACCAGGGGTCCCTGACCCCCAGACTGCAAACTGGTACTGGTCCATGGCCTGTTAGGAACTGAGCCGCCCAGCAGGCAGTAAGTGGCAGGCAAGTGAGCATTACTGCCTGAGCTTCACCAAGGTCATATCAACGGCAGCATTAGATTCTCATAGGAGCGCAAACCCTGTTGTGAACTACACCTGCGAGGGATTTGGTTGCATGCTCATTATGAGACTCTAATGCCTGACGGTCTGAAACAGAACAGTTTCATCCGGAAATCAATACCCCCTCACCCCCATTCATGGAAAAACTGTCTTCCACGAAACTGGTTCCTGGTGCCAAAAAAGGTTGGGGGCCGCTGCTTTACAATCTTAACAATTCCTGAGAACTCCAAAGAGCTTTTGTTTATATGGAATATATCTATTAATAATATGTTATAAATAACATACTTTTATAAAAAAATAATTATGCCTGCAAAACAAAACATTTAGTGATATGAGTAGCATTGTTTTCCAATTTTTTGGTAAATCTCTGAAATCTGGCATGATAGGCGCATATCTGCTTTACTCTGTTTTATCTCACACTTCATGTATTCTCTGAAAAATTCCACTGTGCACTCATGAGGGTATAAGAATGAAATAGACAAACAAGTGTCTTAGTATTCATACAAAAATAAATTTGACCTTGCAGGCGCACAGGGATCCCCAAGTCACACTTTGAGAACCATTGGGACAAGTCATCTCCGGTCATTGAGTATGTAATGATGGTCCTTTTTCAATCACAGATTATGACCCCATCTATAGGTCCTAGGAAGCTTTTTTCCAGGTCCCAGTTTGTGATCCTTGTTCTCAAGTAGAAGCAATGTGGTACTTTCTGAAATAAATGTGCCCATTGGCACTGGCCTAGGCCTGCTACAACAGAGTCCCGTTTCCCCATCAACCCTTTTCTGGCCTTTAACTGTTTTAAAGTGGTCTGTGACATGGCATTTGGTTTTATGTTCTTGTTTACTTTTCTAAATTTTTTCTCACACAAAGTAGTATTTAAATATATTCTTTTCCTTTTTTTTTTTTTTCTTTGTTGTTGTTGTTGTTGTTGAGACAGAGTTTTGCTCTTATTGCCCAGGCTGGAGTCCACTGACGAGATCTTGGTTCACTGCGATCTGCACCTCCCAGGTTCAAGTGATTCTTGTGCCTCGAGTGATTCTTGTGGTCCCGAGTGGTCACAAGTGATTCTTCTGGTCCCGAGTAGTTGGGACCATAGGCATGCACCACGCGCGGCTAATTTTTTGTATTTTTAGTAGAGATAGGGTTTCACCATGTTGGTCAGACTGGTCTCGAACTCCTGACCTCAGGTGATCTGCCCGACTCAGCCTCCCAAAGTGCTGGGATTACAGGCATGAGCTACCATGCCCGGCCTTTGGTTTTCTTCATTCTTATATTTGTGCCTAGCCTCTTCAATTCACAAAATGTCCTACTGATTCTAAGTGCTTCACATGCACTTGACTCTATGGGATAGGTATTAATTATCTTTATTTACCCAAGAAAGAACTGAGGCACAGTGAAGTTAAATAATTTATCTGCTTTTTGTCCTTATAGTACTGTATCCAGTGCCTGGTTCATAATAGGCCCAAAATCAAGGGCAGGACCAGGTGGAGGTGATTGGATCATTGGGATGGTTCCCATGCTGTTCTCGTGATAATGAGTCTCAAAAGATCTTATGGTTTTATAAGTGGCTGGCATTTCTTCTGCTTGCATTTCTCTCTCCTGCCACCACATAAACGACGTGTTTGCTTCCCCTTTCAACATGATTGTAAGTTTCCTGAGGCCTCCCCAGCCATGTGGAACTGAGAGTCAATTAAATGTCTTTCCTTTATAAATTGCCCAGTCTGGGATACTTCTTCATAGCAGTGTGAGAACGGACTAATACAGTCAGTTCGAGAAAGTTCCCTTCTACTTCTAGTTTTCTGAGAGTTTTTAACATGAACAATGTTTAATTTTGTCCAACATTTTTCTATACTAACTGATATGATCATGTGGTTTTTCTTTGATTGTTAATAGGGCAGATTACATTGGTTGATTTTCTTTTTTTAATCTTAAACTAGCCTTGGATTCCCGTAATAAACCCCACTTGGTTGTGGTATATTATTCTTTTTTATACATTGTTGGATTCAACTTGTTGGATTCAATACTTTCTTATGGATGTTTGTGTCTATGTTCATTAGGGATAGTGGTCTGTAGCTTTCTTCTGCTATTTTTGTCTTATTTAGGCATCAGAATAATGCTGGGCTTTTAAAAATGAGCTGGGAAATGTTTCCTGTGCTTCTATTTTTGGAAAAAAAAAGATTATTTAGAATTGGTGTTATTCTTTAAGTACTTGATAGAATTTGCCAGTGAAACCATCCAAATTGAGATTTCCATTTTAGGTTTTTTTAAAAAATAGACTTTATTTTTTTAGAGCAGTTTTAGGTTCATGGCAAAATAGAGCGAAAGCAGAGTTCCCATATACCCTCTGCCCATACACACACACACACACACACATAGCCATCCCCACTATCAACCTCTCCCATCAGACTGGTATATTTGTTACAATCAGTGAACCTGCATTCACACATCATCACCCAAATTCCATAGTTTATATTAGGGTTCACTCTTGGTGTCATATGTTCTGTGGGTTTTTACAAATGTGCAGTGTAGTGACACATGTCTACAATTATAGTATCAGTGTAGTTTCACTGCCCTAAAAATCCTTTATACTCCACCTATTTATTCCTCTCTTCCCACTAAATCCTATATTTCTGTACCCATAGTTTTGCCTTTTCCAGAATGTCATATAATTGGAACCATACAGTATGTAGCCTTTTCAAATTGGCCTCTTTCACTTAATAATAAGCATTTAAGATTTCTCCATGTCTTTTCATGGCTTGATAGCTCATTCCTTCTTAGCACTGAATAACATTCCATTGTATGTGCGTACCACAGTTTATCCATTCACCTACTGAAGGGTGTCTTTGTTGTTTCCAAGTTAGGGCAATTATGAATAAAGCTACAGTAAACATATGTATAAAGGTTTTTGTATGAACATAAGTTTTCAGCTCATTTGAGTAGATATCAAAAAGCAAATACTGGATTGTAAGGATACATTTAGTTCTGTAAGAAACTGCCTAACTGTCTTCCAAAGTGTCTCTACCATTGTACATTCCCACCAGCAACAAATAAGAACTTCTGTTACTCCACATCCTTACCAGTGTGTTGAACCAGCTTTGTTGTGTACCTGGGATAAATCCCACTAGATCATGGTATATAATTTTTTTTATACATTGTTGGGTTCGATTTTCTGATATTTTGTTGAGGATATTTGCATCTATGCTCTTAAAAGATATCAGTTTGTGGTTTTCTCTTCTAATCCCTTTGTTTGGTTCTTGTATTAGGATAATGCTGGCTTCACAGAGTAAGTTAGAAAGTATTCCCTCTGCTTCTGTCTTCTAGAAGAGATTGCAAGGAACTGGTATAATTTCTTAAATGTTCAGTAAAATTCATCAATGAACCCATCTAGACCTGGTGTTTTTGTTTTATCAGAGCCCCCTCAGACTGGGCCCCCAGGAGTTTCTTACTCTCATGCTAATCCACACACAGCTTCCTGCAATTCATCAAAATTACCACTTAAGCATTCCTACCAGTTTATGGCTCCAGTAGCATTTGTTCCAGGTAAGCTGATCTGGAAAAAGATTCTCTATAGTTGCCTGTATTTCCAGATTTGGGGGTGGCACTTTACCCTGTGACTTCAACCCTCTAATGCATCTAAACAAAAATCTTTTTTTTCCAGTTTTATTTAGCTTTTTTCTTGTTGCAAGGATGAACTGATGACTTTCGAGCTCTTTACATGTTAGAGGTGAAACCAGAAGTGCCCTCCTTTTGTTTTTTATTCTTCAGTTTCCTCTTTTTGGCATTCTTTTGGATTATTTGAGCATTTTTTAGCATTTCCATTTAATTTATCTATTGTGTTTTTGACAGTATCTCTTTGAATAGTGTTTTGTTTCACTGACTGATATAGGAATTACAATATACTTTTAACTTTTCATAGTTTATTTAGAGTTAATATTTTATCACTTCAATAGAAATATAGAATTCTTATATGTATATAGGTCCCTTTACCTCTTCCCTTTGTATTCTAGCCAATTTATGTATCACATCTACATACATTGAGAATCCCCTCAGAAAAATGTTAATAATTTTTGCTCTCAGCTGTCAAACACATTTTAAGGAATTCAACAGGAGAAGACTCTGTTATATTTACCCAGATATTTACCATTCATGTTACTCTTTCTTTATTCATGATATGTCAGGTTTCCTTCTGGTATTATTTCTCTTCTAGCTAAAGAACTTCCTTGAATAGTGATTTTAGAGCAGATCTGCTAGTCACAGATTATTTTAGTTTTCCTTCATTTTAGAGTGTCATTATTTAACCTGCATTTCTGAGGGATATTTTCACTGAATACAGAATTATGGGTCAACAGTTCATTTCTTTCATCACTTTAAAGATGTTTGTTCCACCAAATTCTGTTCTGCATGGTTTCTTTTGGAAAATCTTCACTCATTCAAATTGTTGTTTCCTTATAAATAATGCGTTATTTTTCTCTACGATTTTTTCATCTTTTGTTCTTGCTAATTTGATTTACATGAGTAGGTATAGATTCCTTTGGGTTTACTATGTGTGATGTTGGCTATGCTTCTTGAATCTGTAGGTTTGTGTCTTTCACCAAATTTGGGAAGTTTTTAGACATTATTTCTTAAATTATTTTATCCTCAACACACTCCTTCTTCTCTATTCTAGGACTCTAGTGACATGAATTTTAGACCTTTGCTGTTCTCTGTCACCTCCATTCTGCTACTGAGCCCTTGCAGTGGGTTTTAAATTTTGATTGTTGTATTTTTCAGTCTAAAACTTTTATTGGTATTTATTTTTATGTTGAAGCTTTCTGTCTTCTCATTTATTTCAACAGTGTTTGCCCTTCTTTCAGCTTTTTTACAATAACTGTTTAAGTCTCTGTCAAAGAATTCCAGTGCCTGTCATCTCAGTATTAGTATCTGTTGATTGTCTTTTCCCATGCAAGTTAAGATTTTTATGATTCTCTTATGCCAAGTAATTTTTTTATTGTATCCTAAACATTTTAAATATTATGAGTCTCTGGGTCTTATTTAAATCCTATGAAAAACATTATGTTATAGCAGACAACCCATTTGGGCTCAGGACACAAGTTCTGATCACCCTTCTGTGGGATTTGGTTTCAATCTTAGTCTTGTTCTCAATGCCTTTGCATTGCTATTTGTATCTGTTCCATGTATATGCCACCCACTGTCCAGTCTGGGACCTGGCTGTTAGACTTTTTTTTTTGAGATGGAGTTTTGCTCTTGTTGCCCAGGTTGTAGTGCAATGGTGCAATCTTGGCTCACTGCAACCTCCACCTTCCAGGTTCAAGCGATTCTCCTGCCTCAGCCTCCTGAGTAGCTGGGATTACAGGCATGCGCCACCACGCACGGCTAATTTTGTATTTTTTAGTAGAGATGGGGTTTCTCCATGTTGGTCAGGCTGGTCTTGAACTCCCGACCTCAGGTGATCCTCCCACCTCATCCTCCCAAAGTGCTGGGATTACAGGCATGAGCCACCATGCCCAGCCTAGACTATCTTTTATTTAAGTTCTCAGAGTCTTTGATATGCAATTTAGCATTGGATCGACACATGCACTGACTTTATGGGGTACCTTTTCCCTTTACAGTCTCCTCAATACCTTCTACTATCGTGGGCCTCCCCCTTTCTTCCTCCAGCCAGAGCATTGGATCTTTAGTTACACTGTTCTACCCTGCACTTTTTGCAACGTGCCCTCATTCAGAGCCATGCTGGGGTAGAAAAGAAAGGGGAAAAAGCAGCAGAATTTTATCCCATTCTCTTGGGGCCACAGCTTCTCACAGTTGTTTATCAATACTACCATTTTTCCAAACCCCTTTGGAGATTCTCACACATGCACCGTTCTGCTTTTCCTCTTGTAAGATTTCTGCATAACTAGTGAGTTGTCTCAAACTGGCTTATGCCAAATTGTTTCATGTAGTAGGCTATCTCATTTCTTTCAGGTTCTAACTGTTAAGATCCTTTTTTAAAAAACAAAAATTTAGATGGTACTGAATAATTCTCATCATGAATGATTTTTTTTCTTTAAAAAAAAAAGATTTCTTAATAGTTGGCGATGAATTGCTATTAGAGAGAATAATGTATATCTTGGGGAAAGTACGGTGCCTTGATATGGTTCACCAGAGAGAAGCTGAAGAACAGTACCTTAGGAGCATCCTCAAATCACAAAAGGTGATCACCAAACTGCTATCTTGAGATAAGAAGAAAGGGAGGGATTGGTGTTGAGAGGTGCAGTGGTTGACATGACCTATCTCCAGGATGTCTTAACACCCTTCAGTAAAGTTGTGCTCTTGTGGGTGGTGTTTGGTTAGAGACTCAGGATGCCAGAGATTCAAATTATTTTTGCATGGTGTAGGCCAGAGGAAACTAGAGCACAAGAGGCAGAGGAGGCCTGATGATCATGAAACATGCTGACAATTAGCAGAAATTCTTTGGAGAGATTTAGCTTTCTATGGGCTGTGGAGGGGTACAAAGATCCCCAGCTGACAGATGGTGCATAATAGGATAGTACCTGATGCTTAAATCAAGTTAATAAAAGGTATTTGGCTCAGTTAATCTGAGAAAAAAAAAAAAAAAAGCCATACTGGTAGTTCATGGAGTCAAAAGGAGAGTGTATTTTACTATAAAAGCTTGTTGCTAAATAATCTCTAAGGAAGTCGATCTGTTTTCTATTCACTAGTTATAAAGTACTCCCTCTTGTTCTTCTTGCCAAGAATTTCAACTGAATGATCAACTGCAAGACAAATATTCATTCATCAACTTTTGGAGAGTTATATTTTCACCGGTTACTGTAATTATGCTTTATGTAGCCTTTATCAGAGCTCTAGAGTTTTTGTTTAGATGTCATCCTTAATTCAGAAACTTTTCTCTAATTTCCAGCCTATAGGTAAATTGTATTATCTGTTTTCTTATAGTCCAGATACTGAGCCTCTTGTACTCATTAAACTGCTTTATACCCTTACCCTACTTTATCAATTAATAACTCTAAACAACATGCTTCTTTTTCCTTAAGATGTCATTTAAAACGTGTAGAGCCTATGGCAAGTAATTATTAATCCTTAAGCTTTCTGTGAATACTTATCTAGTGATACTAAAGTCTTTCAATGGCATTAATGCTGTAGCACAGTATTTATGGGCTAAGTTTGTTCATATAGGTCAGATTAACTCAGTTTGCATATTTTGAAAACTATTCCTTATTTATTTAATAAATGTTTTTAATGGAAATAATGTGTGAGGTGTGGGATGTGGAGTAAAGTTAGACATGACACTCATTCCCATTGATTTATTATAGTATAATATCCCAAGTGAGATAAGATATCATTGTAAGGAAGAACGTTTCTGCTTAGAAACAGATATTGGGCGTAAATTATAAACTGCTTTCACAGTCATTGGCAAGAAACCTTGCATTCACTTAGGATTCTCAACTCTGCTGATGTGATTTAATCCTTCCTATGTAACTTGGGACTGCTATCCTTTTGTTACCTAAGAGGAAACTTCAGGTTCAAATATCGTAGGAGGTAGTGGGTAGTAACCTGCCAAAGGTAGGAATGCAGGGGTTTTGGGGATAGTACTCTACAATGTCCCTTCAATACATGTTAGATATTTACCTGACCAAAAAGAGGTTTCTGAATTCTACTATTGTTTGTTTAACTCAGGTTTGAGTCTTTAGGTCAATTCACTACATTAAAACAAATGGAGGCTGCGAGCTGTGGCTCACGTCTGTAATCCCAGCACTTTGAGAGGCTGAGATCAGAAGACCATTTGAGCCCAGGAGTTTGAAACCAGCCGGGGCAACATAGCAAGACACCATCTCTACAAAACAATTTTAAAATTAGCTAGGTGTGGTGGTGTGCACCTATAATCCTAGCTACTAAGGAAGCTGAGGTCGTAGGATCAGTTGAGCCCAGGAGTTTGAGATTACAGTGAGCTATGATCATGCCACTGCACTCTAGGCTGGGCAACAGAGACCCTGTCTCTAACAAACAATAAATAATACTTAAAATGAAATAAAAACAAATGGAAACCAATTAAAGGTTTTAAATGAACAAATTTGCTCTGCCCCAAATTGTATGTATATTTCATAAGCTTTTTTATTTTGACATTTCTGAAGAATTACTTTAATGTGAGGTCCCTTCATTTATTTTAAAACCACTTGTTAAGGGTATTGTGGCCAATTATCAGTCAGATTAGTTAATAAGATTATACAGAATAACTGACAGAATAGGAAACACTTATACTTGACTAAAGTAAGTATATATCCTTTTCGTGCTTTTTTACTCTAATTCTTCTACGGGTAGTAGGAGATGAAGGTGACTCTAGATCCCACCAATTCATTTTTTAAGCAAATATTTGTATGTGATATATTTCAGACATTGCTAGGACCTTTATCCTATCTCATCTCATTTTACCTTCACAAGAGCCTCATAGGACTCATGGCTTAGGGACTAGCTGTCGCAGATTTGTTTCTCACAGATCCTTCAGATAATTAGCACTACTTCCATGTGATAAATGAGGAACTCTGTAGTTCAAAAAAATTAGGTTATCTGCCCCAGATCCTATGGCAATAAATGATGGGACTGTTTGTCAACACCGGTGAGTCCATGCTGTTTCCAGAATACCAGCTTCTACCAGCAGTGATTCTAACCTGAATACTAATCACTGGGACAAGGAAGAAAAAATTTAACTTGACTTTCAGAGGCCTTTGATTCTAAATAACAATATTCATCTTCTGGAGCTAGTTACAGCATGTATCACTCATTCTCATCTTTGGAATACTTTCTACACTTTTTTAAAGAAATGTACCATCATGGAGGTACATTCCGTGGAGGTGCAATTACTCGAAAACAATCATTATTTTGTTCCACTGAGAGTTCTGAAACCAAAACCTACTCTGTAATTCCACACATTGAATTATGACCTAATTATACAGTGGGCTGTCTAATCAGAATACCTGGGTTCAAATCCCTGCTCAGTGACCTAAGCAAGCAGCCTAACTTCTAAGCCTCAATTTCTTCACCAGTAAAGTAGAAATAACAATACCTACCTCAGAGTTATTATTATAATTAAATGAGATAATTCATGGAAAGCACTCAGTATAGTGCCTGACCCTTAGAGAGTGCTCAGGAAATAGTAGATGTGAGAGAGGGAAGTGGGGGTGCATGGTACTAGGGTAGTATTGGTAAGGCTTGACATATTACTCAAGCAGCACAAACTAAACATTCTAAATTAAATTGTCAAAACGTTATACAGGCCTCTTGATCTAATAACCTCAAAGTAATATTTGAAAAGAAGGCAAATGTTAATTTACTTCAGTTATATTATCTATGACCTAGAGGGAATGTAGGCATATTCAATAAATTTGCTAGTAGTGCTAGATGGTTCTATTTTATAAGCTGTTAAGAAAAGGAGAAAAGTGTAGCCTTGTTTAAAAAAAAAAAAAATGTTCTTTAGCTGAATCCAGATTACAAAATGCTGAAGCTGGCAGACTTTAGCTAATATAAATTTAGCATTCATACAGAAAGAGGAGGAGAGTGGACAAGATTACCTTTTCTATGTTGGGAATATATAGTCATGGATTCTGGACTTTCTCCAGAATCTTTTTATAGCTGACAAGAGCATCTTGGAACAGAGAAAAACTATGCATACATAAGTTATTTATTTCTATTGGAAAGAAAGTTTAAGGAGCAAAGGTCCTTGGGATTAGCATAATGTAGTAAAAAAGTCATTTTACCATAGTTGTTACGTATGGCAACAAAGCCAGTGCAAAGAAAGTTGCCATTATACACTGGCAACCAAGAAATTATAAATAAGCATTCTGATACCATAACCATAATTATCATAGTGATTTTTTCAAATACCTAATTTGTGTTTATATGTATTGTTCAATATGTAAAACATTTTCAAAGAAAGAAAAAATCACTGGTAGATCCATATCCCACAGATAATCATCGTTTTTGTCTACCCTCTCATACATTAATATATAGATGCTTTTCCCAAGAATAGAATCATGCCATACCTCCTTTTTCTCCCTTTCTGTCTTTTCAGTATACTATCAACATTTTTCACATTATTAAATATTCTTTTGCAACATCTCTTTTGATGGTTATATAATATTCTATCATGAGGATGTCACATAATTTAACATGGATCTTTGTGAAGAAATTCATCCCATTTTTAATTATAAGTCTTTCATCAGTGAATACATTTTTAGTTAATATTTTGTAAATTCATTGTTATTTCCTGTGTCAGGTAGGCTTTTAAAAAAAACTTTTTTAAAATTGAGATATAATTTACATATAAGAGAGCACACAGTTGTTATCTGTTCACTTTGATGAATTTTTGACAATTTTATACACCAATATAAACACCATCAAAACAAGGTGTAAAACATTTACATCACCCCAGGATATTCCCGCCTTCCCCTTCCTAGCTAGTCCCCTCCCCATAACACTTTCTGATTTCTATCAGCTCAGGAATGACTTTGATAAAATTTTTACTAAATTGCACTGTATAAAGTTGAATCATTTATACCTGTACCAGCAATGTATGAAATTGCTAGTTTCTTCTTAACCTAGAATTATGTGTGTATGTACTATAATATGTCATAAATAACAGATATATAGTAATCGTTGCCAATTTCTACCTTGTATTAATTTCTATTTCTTTGTTTGCTGGTAGTTGAATTTTTTCAATGTGCTAACTGGCCATTTATATTTCATGGTTATGGTGGTGGTTGTTAGTTGTCTACTCTTATGTGTATATCTTTTTTATTTACAAAAGCTCTTAATTTTTTTTTTTTTTTTTTTTTTTTTTTTTGAGACAGAGTCTCACTCTGTCACCCAGAGTGGACTGCCAGGTTCAAGCAATTCTCCTGCCTCAGCCTTCCAAGTAGTTGGGACTACAGGCGAGCACCACCACACCCAGCTAATTTTTGTATTTTTAGTAGAGACAGGGTTTCACCATGTTGGCCAGGCTGGTCTCAAACTCCTGGCCTCAAGCGATCCGCCCACCTCAGCCTCCCAAAGTGCTGGGATTACAGGTATGCGCCACAGCGCCTGGCCTATGAAGAATATTATTTTTCATTTAAAATATTTTTACCAGTTTGTCATTGCCTTACAGTTTGTTTATGGGGACTTTGTTTTGTTAACATGGAATTTTAAATATTTGCATTGCTAAATTTGCTGATCTCTTCCTTTATGATTTCTACCTGGTGTCATTCTTAAAATCTTCATAATTCCAAGATTATATAAATACCTAGTTAGATCTTTTAGTAGTATTTTTATGCTTTTTATTTTTAATTTACATCAGAAATCCACCTGGAATTGATTTGGTTTATTTTATTAGGTCAATGTTATCATGTTATTTTTTTTTCTAAATTGTTAGCCACCACAACTGAATAATACTGTGTTTCCCCATGGATATTAAATGTGTTCTTTATCAGAGTAAGCATTTATGTATATTTTGAGTGAGTTTTTTTTTTTTTTTTTTTAATTTTATTTTATTTTATTTATTATTATTATACTTTAAGTTGTAGGGTACATGTGCATAACGTGCAGGTTTGTTACATATGTATACTTGTGCCATGTTGGTGTGCTGCACCCATCAACTCGTCATTTACATCAAGTATAACTCCCAATGCAATCCCTCCCCCCTCTCCCCTCCCCCCTCCCCATGATAGGCCCCTGTGTGTGATGTTCCCCTTCCTGAGTCCAGGTGATCTCATTGTTCAGTTCCCACCTATGAGTGAGAACATGCAGTGTTTGGTTTTCTGTTCTTGTGATAGTTTGCTAAGAATGATGGTTTCCAGCTGCATCCATGTCCCTACAAAGGACACAAACTCATCCTTTTTGATGGCTGCATAGTATTCCATGGTGTATATGTGCCACATTTTCTTAATCCAATCTGTCACTGATGGACATTTGGGTTGATTCCAAGTCTTTGCTATTGTGAAGAGTGCTGCAATAAACATACGTGTGCATGTGTCTTTATAGCAGCATAATTTATAATCCTTTGGGTATATACCCAGTAATGGGATGGTTGGGTCATATGGTACATCTAGTTCTAGATCCTTGAGGAATCGCCATACTGTTTTCCATAATGGTTGAACTAGTTTACAATCCCACCAACAGTATAAAAGTGTTCCTATTTCTCCACATCCTCTCCAGCACCTGTTGTTTCCTGACTTTTTAATGATCGCCATTCTAACTGGTGTGAGATGGTATCTCATTGTGGTTTTGATTTGCATTTCTCTGATGGCCAGTGATGACGAGCATTTTTTCATGTGTCTGTTGGCTGTATGAATGTCTTCTTTTGAGAAATGTCTGTTCATATCCTTTGCCCACTTTTTGATGGGGTTGTTTGTTTTTTTCTTGTAAATTTGTTTGAGTTCTTTGTAGGTTCTGGATATTAGCCCTTTGTCAGATGAGTAGATTGCAAAACTTTTCTCCCATTCTGTAGGTTGCCTGTTCACTCTGATGGTAGTTTCTTTTGCTGTGCAGAAGCTCTTTAGTTTAATGAGATCCCATTTGTCAATTTTGGCTTTTGCTGCCGTTGCTTTTGGTGTTTTAGACATGAAGTCTTTGCCCATGCCTATGTCCTGAATGGTACTACCTAGGTTTTCCTCTAGGATTTTTATTTTACATTGATTTCTTTGTCTATTCTTGTGCCAGTACCTCACTGCTTAACTGTTTAGCAATATACTTAAAAGATACTGTTTAGTATCTTTTAAGGCAGGTTGAACCTTTATTGTTCTACACTTATATTTTTACTTTGAAAGTTTAGGTGGTGGATAACGTGCTACATTCTTACTCTTTTTTTTTTTTTTTTTTTTTTTTTTTTTTGAGACGGAGTCTTGCTCTATGCCCCAGGCTGGAGTGCAGTGGCGCGATCTCGGCTCACTGCAAGCTCGGCCTCCCGGGTTCACGCCATTCTCCTGCCTCAGCCTCCCGAGTAGCTGGGACTACAGGCGCCTTCCACCTCGCCCGGCTAATTTTCTTGTATTTTTAGTAGAGACGGGGTTTCACCGTGTTAGCCAGGATGGTCTCGATCTCCTGACCTCGTGATCCGCCCGTCTCGGCCTCCCAAAGTGCTGGGATTACAGGCTTGAGCCACCGCGCCCGGCCTCTTAGTTACCACACCTGGAAAAAGCTTAGACTATAGGCTATGGAGTCAATAAAAAGGCCTAATTATTTAACAGGTGGCCGCTACCTGAATTGCAGCCCCAGTGCCAAGAAGGAAATAATTAGTTTTTAGACAAACCCTTCAAAGTAATAGAAAAGATCACATGTGGAAAAAAAATAGCATGAGGAATAAAAAAGAGTGAAGTCTAGCATGCTTGATTGCCATTTTCTGGTATGGGCATATAAATGTTTTTATGAGACATTTAATTATAATTTTTTCCTTCTCCCTGGTACACTGAGCAAAAACACAAAGAATTGACAAGGTTACAGAATATATGCCATCTTACTTTCTTCTCTTTTACCTGGTGTGAATCCCCAGGACATCTAGGATAGCCACATATAAATGCAACTCACAAAATCCCCCTCCAAAAACATTTGTTAATAATCTTCCAGCTACCTGCCATTTTGATTTATTAATATCCCTTCTACTCTCTGGTATTAATTCAGGTAATCAAGTTAAATGTAATAGTAGTGTTCTATTCTTTGCGTACAGATAATTCAGTTGATCACAATAAGTAAAACGTTGAACTGAGGTTTTTTTAGTAGAAATAAAAGTTAAAGCAAGAAAGTCTTACTGAGCATTTACATAACACCAATCTCCTTTAAACCTATAAGCTAGAAAGTGTTGTTGTGCCCAAATTATACTGGGGAAAAGTCTAAGGCACAGAAAGTTTAAGTAATTTGGTCAAGATGTCATAACTAGAAGTGATAGTGTTCAGACATAGCCAATCGTGCTTGGCTCAATAGTTTGATTCCATTTGTTTTTGAAGACATTCTCTCGTTTGTGATTTTGTATTGCTTATATGTAATATTACATTTTCTGCTAGAAAAAAAAATCATTCCTATTTTATATGGGGAAACATAGTGCATCAGTATTTTTATGGCATTCTACATAAAAAATTGTCACTTTCAGAGGTTCTCCCACCTAAGTAACAGTTTCTCTAAGTTAGCTAGGCTACATATTTTTCCTATTTTCCGATAAGGCAATGTGATTGTTGATGTTGTTGTTGTTTTAAACTGTAGTAATAAGGCCAGACAAATGACTTCAGGACTTAATTCACACTTAGTCAAAAATTGTCTAGGTCCCCTTAAAGTGTGGAAAATGTCAAATTTATATCCTTAATATTATATCCTCTGTATTATTTGAAGAATTAAAATTCAGAAAGTTATTTAAAAGTTTGTTTAACTTGAACAAGAAGTTCCTGCCACATTTACCCCTAATTTTTCATAGGAATATAAATAGTAGAGTGGTTATGAATATGGGATTTGGAGTCAGACCTGAATTTGAATCCCAACTTGGAAACTTACTAGCTGTGGGATCTTGGGTAAATTACATAACCTTTCTAACTCTGTGCCCTAAAGTGTAAACTGGGGATAATAATAGTACCTTTTTGGTTAGTCAGTTTGTGGATTAAATGAAATACTATTTTTAAAGGGTTTAGTATGGTGTGTGGAACAATCAGTGCTCAATAAATGTGTTCTTGTTTTCATCTCCAGTGTTGTCATTATTATTTTTAAGAATTAATTTATCTATATTTGACCACTGTCAGTAGATCTATCAAGATCAGATGATTAGAATATATACCATTTCTATAATATTTGACTGTTTTATGACCTTTCCTTAGTTTAACTCATTATAACTCTCAGTGATTAACTTAAGGTTGGTTTGTATCATAATTCTTACCATTCTGAAATTTAAAAAAACCTTTGATATTTTTTCAGTGGACAATTATGCCTCATTAATGAACTATCAGCTTTTTCCTTGAGGCTAGTACTAAGATAAGTGGGGGAGGAGATGCAGATAAAGGAACATTCATTGTAAATAGAATTTAAATATAAAGCAAAAGGATATCATCACTTTGGAGAACATAGAATTATAAGCTCAGTGTAATGTAAATATTTTTATTCCACCTCTCTGTCAGCCAAGTTCTAAGGTTGTGATAAAATGAAGCAAGAAGGAATATGATTATAGACCAGGTTCTCTGGTTAGTGTTCATTTTATACAGAACTATAAATAATGCTACAAAAGACCAACGTGGTTCTTTATAAATAGGTCGTTGTCAGAGTTGCTGACCCTGGAATGGTGATTATTTTAATTCTAAACTCCCTGTCCAGTCCCTGAAGTCACCTCTTTTTCTTCTTTTTCTTCAGGATGAAGACAGCTCTTCTGTCTTAACCCTGTGCTTTCATATGGTTTGCCCTGAAATAAGTTTCTGTCATATTAGGGAAGTTTGCTTTGTTTGTGGATCTGTTTTGAGAGAGATGGGGAGACAGCCATGTACCCCAGCTGCTTACCAGGCCTTTTTGATAGGAAATACCATCTTCCCTATGGAAGACAATTGTTCTATTAGTCTACTGGCTGTAGATTACATGTTATTGGCTGAGCAATTGCTGAAACCCCAGGGCAGGTGTAAGACGCATATTACAGATTAATTCTGGAAAACCTCTTAGATCTTTCCACCTGTGTCGTGCTGAGTGTTAAGCATGTTAGATAGGCAAGAAAGCTGAGAAACTCTGCATTCCCCTGTTGCTAAAGATATTTTGAAAACTATGTCTTTCATATTTACTCCAACAATACTAAGTATTTACAGAAGACACTATAATATGAGGATTTCTTTTTTAACTAAGGAATACAAAAGACATGTTTTAGAGTTAGCCTTTCAAAACTCCAAACTGAGGGGGCAATATAACATTCCTTTAAAGTTCGGAAACAGGAGATTTTTCCATGTTAGTGGTGAACAGTGAAAGAAAAGCCACTGGTTTTCATCTTCATTTTCTTTTTTCAAAAATCAGTTTCCATTTTCCTCTTTGCTTGATTTTCCTAACACTCTATTTTTCTATTCTTATTTTTTTGTTCAAGTATTTTAAAATTTTTTGTTCTTATTTTTCTCTTACTGTTAATTTTTAAATTTCTCTTTTGAGTTTTTTGGGTTTGTTTTTTTTTTTTTTTTTTTTTTTTTTACCATTTGTATCTGCATTTTTCTCTGTTTCCTTTAACTATTTCTGTTTCCTGTTCTGAATCTTCTTTCATCTTTTGCTTTTCTCCATTAATCTCTTTCTCTCCTTTGGCCTTTTCTATTACTCAGAATCATCCCTGCTCTGCTAAACATGAAGAGTTCCAGTGGCCTTATTTTCCAGGACTTTTTTTTACATAGTTTGATCTCTGAGCTCATTCATATTTTGTCTGTGTCTCTTCATATGAGTTACTGTGATCTCCACTATCTACTTCATGTTGAAAAAAGATTCAGACTTCTTTTTTCAGATGTGCTGGTGCATAAACACTTTTTCTTTCTCCCCCTCCCTTTTTTGGTTGATAAATAATAATTGTACATATTTGTGGGGTACAGGTGATATTTTGATATATGGATACAATGTGTGATGATCACCTCAAACATTCCTTTGTGTTGGGAACTTTTGAACTCTTCTAACTATTTTGAAATATACAATAAATTGTTAACCATAGTCACCCTACTGTGCTATCAAACACTAGAACTTATTCCTTCTAACTGTATGTTTGTATCCATTAACCAGCCTCTGTTTATCCTCCCCACCCCACCCTTCCCAGCCTCTGGTAACAATCATTCTACTGTATACTTCCATGAGATCAACATTTCTAGCTCCCACATGTGAGTAAGAATATGCACTATTTCGTCTTTCTCTGCCAGGCTTATTTCACTTAACATCATGGCCTTAGATCTATCTGTGTTGCCACAAATGACAGGATTTCATTCTTTTTTATGGCCAAATGGTATTCCATTGTGTATATATGCCACATTTTCTTTATCCATTTATCCATTGATGGACACTGAGGTTGATTTTGTTTCTTAGCTATTGTAAATAGTGCTTCAGTGAACATGTGGGTGCAGAATTCCTTTCAATATAATGATTTCTTTCTTTTGGATAAATACTCATTAGTGGAATTGCTGGGTCATATGGTAGCTCTATTTTTACCTTTCTGAGAAACCTCCATACTGTTTTCCATGGTGGCTATACTAATTTATATTCACACCAACAGTGTATAAGAGTTACCTTTTCTCTGCATCCTCACCAGCATTTGTTATTTGCTGTCGCTTTCATAATGACCGTTCTAAATTGGGGTGAGATGAGATCTCACTGTGGCTTTAATTTGCAGGTCCCTAATGATTAGTGATGGTGAACATTTTTCTATATACCTGTTGGCCATTTGTAAATCTTCTTTTCAGAGATATCTATTCAGATCCTTTGCCTACTTTTTAATGGGATTTTGGTTTTTTGCTTTTAAGTTATGTGAGTTCCTTGTATATTCTGGATATCAGTACCTTGCTGGGTGAATAGTTCATAAATATTTTCTACATTCAACAGGTTCTCTCTTTACTCTGTTGGTCATTTCATTTGCTAGGCAGAAGCTTTTTAATGTAATTAAGTCTCATTTGTCTGTTTTTGTTTCATTGCCTGAGGTGTTAACCATAAAATTTTTGCCTGGACCAATGCTCTGAAATGTTTCCCATGTGTTGTCTTTTTATAGTTTTATAGTTTCAGGTCTTGTATTTGAGTCTTTATTTTATTTTGAGTTGATTTTTGTATATGGTTAGAGATGGGGGCCTAGTTTTATTCTTCTGTATATGGATATCCAGTTTTTTCAGCATAATTTATTGAAGAGGGTGTCTTTTTCCCAAAGTATGTTCTTGACACCTTTGTTGAAAGTCAGTTGGCTATACATATGTGCATTTATTTCTGGGTTCTCTATTCTGTTCCATTGGTCTGTGTGTCTGTTTTTATAACAACACCATGCTCTTTTGGTCACTGTAACTTTGTAGTATATTTGGAAGTCAGAGAGTGTGATACCTCCAGGTTTGTTCTTTGTGCTCAGTATTGCTATGGCTATTTGGTTTTTTTTGTAATTCCATACAAATTGTAGGATTTTTTCTTCTATTTGTATGAAGAATATCATTGGTATTTTGATAGGGATTGCACTGACTCTGTAGATTGTTTTGAATAGTATGATCATGTTAACAACATTAATTCTTTTGATCCATAAGCATACGACGTCTTTTCATTTGTTTGTGTTCTCTTCAGTTTCTTTCATCAGTGTTTTGTAGTTTTCTTTGTAGAGGTCCACCTTGGTTAAATTTATTCCTAGTTTGGTGTGTGTGGGTGTGTGTTTGTGTGTGTGTGTGTGGCTACTATGAATGAGATTGCTTTCTTAATTTATTTTTCAGATAGTTTGTCATTGCTCTACAGAAACACTACTGATTTTTGTATGTTGGGCTTTTGTCCTGCAATTTTACTCAATTTGCTTACCAGCTCTAAAAGTGTTTTGTGGAGTCTTCAGGTTTTTCTACATATAAGTTCATGTCATCTGCAAAGAGAGACAATTTGATTTCTCTTCTGATTTGGGTGCGTTGTATTTCTTTATCTTGCCTGACTGCTCTGACTCGGATTTCCAGTACCTTGTTGGATAAGAGTGGTAAAAGTAGGCATCCTTGTCTTGTTCCAGCTCTTAGAGGAAAGGCTTTCACCTTTTCCCCATTCAGTATGATGTTAGCTGTGAGCTTGTCACAAATGGCCTTTATTATATTGAGGTTTGCACCTTCCATGCCTAATTTTTTGAGTTTTTAATCATAAAAATGTGTTTAATTTTAGCAGAGCTTTTCTTGCATCAATCAAGACGATCGTATAATTTTGGTCCTTCATTCTGTTAATGTGATGTATTACATTTATTGATTTGTGTATGTTGAACCATACCTGCATCCCTGGGATGAATCCCACCTGATCATGGTGTGTATTATCTTTTTGATGCATTGTTGTCATGCTTTGCTAGTATTTTGTTGTGAACTTTTGTATCTGTGTTCATCACTGATAGTGGCCTGTAGTTTTCTTTTTCTTGTTATGTCCTTGTCTTGTTTTGGTTACCGGGTAGTGCTGGTCTTATAGAATGAATTAGGAAGAATTCTTTTATCTTCAATTTTTTGGAATAACTTGACAAAAAATATAGTGTATGTTCTTTATAATTTTGGTAGAATTCAGCAGTAAAACATGAGCTTTTCTTTGTTGGGAAATTTCTTATTACTGATTCAATTCCATTGCTTTTACTGGTCTGCTCAGGTTTTCTATTTATTCCTGGTTCAATCTTGGGAGGTCGTATGTGTCTTAAGAATTTATCCGTATTTCTCTAGGCTTCTAATTTGCTAGCATATAGTTCACAGTAGCCTTTAAAGATCCTTTCTATTTCTGTTGCATTAATTATAATGTCTCCTTCTTTCTCATTTTATTTATTTTGGGCATTTTTCTGTTTTTCTTTGTTAATCTTGCTAACAGTTTATCTATTTTGTTTATCTTTTCAAAAAACCAACTTTTCATTTTGCAGATTACTTGTATTGTTTGTAGTCTCTGTTGTGTTTAATTCTGTCTGATCTTTATTAATTCCTTGTTTCTACTAATTTAGGGTTTGGTTTGTTTTTGCTTTTTAATTCCTTGAGGTGCATAAATCCTTCTACTTTTCTGATGTTGGTGATTGTTGCTATAAGCTTCCTTCCTAGCACTGCTTTTCCTGTATTCCATAAGTTTGGGTTTCTTGTATTTCCATTTTCATTTGTTTAAACAAGTTTATTTTCTCCTTAATTTCTTCATTGATTCAGTGGTCATTTGGGAGCATGTTGTTTAATTTTCATGCATTTGTACAGTTTCCAATGTTTCTTTTGTTACACATTTCTTTTATAGCATTTTTTGATCAGAAACTACTGGTTATCATATTAGACTGAAATAAATACCTCAGTCTACCCTTAAAAGCCCTCCAACAACTGGTGCTTCCTATCTCACCAACCTTATTTCATTTCTTTCATTAATTCTCCCCATTTAGTAATTGCCTGTTCACTTGATTGTGAACAGACTCAGTTGTTTGAGACGGTTTGAGTCTTGTTCACTGTTGCATTCCCGGAGCCAAACATGGTGATTTGTGTTGGGAATAAGGCCTTCAGACCCTTTGTACTGGTCAGGCCTGTTGGCTGGTACTAGAAGGCTTGCTAAGCTAAGAGTCAGCTTCCTTTTGTGGGTAGAGACTATCTTATATTTTGATGACAGACTCCCTAAAACATCTACCAGCCTCTGCAGAAAGTCTCAGGCTCAGCATAAGTCTGTTTTCATCATCTCTCATAGCTCAGCAAATACTGATAGTTGCTTTTCCACTCACTTATATTAGTGATTGCTAGTTTCTATTCCCTCAATAGACTACAGTGGGAACATGCCTTATGTTCTTTTCCATCTCCTATAGCACCTGATGTAGAAGTAGACAGAAGGGCCCTCCCCTTTTTTAAATTTTTTATTTGTATAAAGCAATGTTTCTCAAAGCATATTTCTAGAGCGCCTGCATCAGATGCAGGTTGCATGTTAAAAATCACCAAGTAGCTTTAAAAACTATCAGTGCCAGGCTTCCAACTCCAGAGGTATTGATTTAATTGTCCTGGGATGGGGTCCCAGTATCAGTAATTTTAAAAAATGTTCCTAGTTATTTTTAAATGCAGTCAAAGTAAAGGGCACAGAAATAAAGCTTAAGAGCCTTTATGCTTTCAGACTGACTGATTTCATTAGCCCTTTGTCCTTGCCCCTTCGGAGATGGAGATCAGCTGGTTCCTAATGACAAACTACTCAAAGAAACTCAGGTAGCTCTGAGTCTATTATTTGAACTGAATAATCTCAAGCGCATTATTTATTTCTGATATATGTGATTTGAGGAAAAGGCAATGAGCTAGACTCAATTATTCATTCAAAAAACATCTGGGGGCTTTTAACGCATGATGCCAATGCCGGACACTGGTGAAACAAAACCAAATATGACCCAGGCCCTACTCTCACGAAGTAAACAATCTGTAAGAACATACAGACAGACACCACGATGTGGTAAATGCACAGTTTGGAATTGCCTACAAACTGTGAGACAACAAAAATAGCACTCACTGATGCAGCACTCTACAACAAGCTTTCTCATGTTGTCTGGTAGCATCTTTACAATAACTGAATATGTGGGGGCGGGGCAGGAAAAAGATTATTATCCCTCAGACTGAGGGTCAAGAAACTCGTAGCTGATAACTTCTTGACCAGATACTTTCTTCAATGTCTTCAGAGGTAACAAACTTTCATCCTGTAAAGATGGATTTAACTTTGGGAATACATCAAAAGTCAATTCAGTGATAGGTCTAGTAAGGAAGATAAGAAATCAGATAAGAGTAGTGCTTATTTTGGAGTATACAATTTAAAAAATGCAACCATAAAAAGACATGAATCCAGGTTGGACATTAAAGAAATTCCAAAAGAGAAACTCCAGAAATGTCTTGAGCAATGTGGGAGCATCTTTGGGAAAAGGCACCACTCTTTTAGGTGAATGCTTGCTTACACACACACAAAAAAAGCATTAATTTCTTCTATAAATTTTGATCTCCTTATTGCCTTTAATCAGTGCTATCTGAAATCTCAGTTCCAGTTTCTTCTAGTTCTTCCTAAAATAGGGATGCTAAGCAGGGACACCTCATTCAGCTGGAAGTTCAAAAGGAGCAGAGCCAAGGGCCCGTAGGCTGCCTCTGCAAGGGTGGGTATCTGGCAATCTCCTCTCAGCCATCGAATTACTAAGGACTACCTTGTGGTCAATAATATTCAGGTCCTTTATATTTTTCAGAAATGCAAATGTAGCCACAAAAACTCTTCTGTTTTAAATCCTTTGGTGGCTCTCCATTGTCTACACAAGAAAACCCAAATTCCTAACGTGGCTTCTATAATCTGGCTTTTGCTTCCCTCTCCGACCTGTTACATCTCCTTCCCCCATCACATCTATGCTCCAGACGTCCCAATTCTTTCAAGTTTCCTGAACAAACGCCTGCACTCCCCTTCTTCCTTGCTGCCTCTATATACACTATACACTTCTCTGTCTCAGTTAGCTGAAGTGTTATCTCCATCTTAGAAATGGTTCCTGATTCCTTTCCTGGTCTGACCCGTTCTTTCTCCCCCAGGGTTAAGACCCTCTTCTGGTCTTGCAGAGAATCTTGAATATCTCTCTGGTTTAGTCTTCCTCATACTACAGTGTAACTGCTGTCTCCCTTACTAGGCTGCAGGTGCTCTTGAGGGTGGCAGCTCTGCTTTTTTGTTGAGATGGGGTCTTGCTATGTTGCCCAGGCTGGAGTGCAGTGGCTATTCAAGTAATCATAGTGCATTATAGCTCTGAACTGCTGGGCTCAAGTGATCCTCTTGCCTCTGCCACCCAAGCAGTTGGAACTACAGACATGTGCCACCATACTCGGCTCTATGGTGGCTCTGTTATTGGCCTTTGTACCAGCACTAGCCAGCAATGCTTGCCAAAAAGAATGCCCTCAATAAATGTATGCTGAATAAATAAATGTTTCTGAGTAGCCAGCCACCTCCAAAACCTTTGACTAGAACTCTGGTTTTGTTCACCTTGCTCCTTGATAGTATTAATACATAATTCCAAATCACTGAGCAATTATGTTTATAAACTCTTACATGATAATGCCAGAGAAAAGGCTAATAAGTTACTCAAAAAGCTGAAACAAGGTATTTCTACTACTACTAACTTTATGGTATGAAAATTCAATGCTTATCTTTCTCAAACGGACCAGTTAAACTGCTTGAAGACTGACATCTATCTAGTGTATGATTAGCCTTTGAGGTGGGAGAAAGTACATATATTGTCCTCATACAGCCTTCCCCATGTGGGTTGAAAGACCTTACCATTCTTTACGAAACTTTGCCATACACAAAATTTATCTCTGTACTGTGTTAGTGTACTGTGTTGACAGCTTCTCATTTCTCTGTTAAGTTAGAATTCCAAGAAACCTAACAAAATAGCTCCTATATTACTTAAGATTGTCATTCTATGGGACTATGGATTACAAACTTTAATGAATTGGATTTAAATTTTTAGGGGTAGGGTTGAAAGGAGACTTGTATTTAAAAAACAAAACCAGCCTTTTTATTTTAAGAAAAAGAATCTCAGCAAGACCAATTTTCAAGTTTTACCCATGTTTGATCCTTTGAAAGGACCATACCCTGCTCTGTGTCATAGATGAGCTGCAGCATACTTCTGTCCACGTCACTTCTCTGGGACGCCTTTCCACCTCCTTCCCACTGGTGTATGTCCCCGGTCTTTTCAAAGCCCAGTTTAATTCCCATTTCCTCCTAGAATTCTTTTCTGACTGCCCTGGGCCTCAGGATCTGTTCCTGCCTTTGAATTTCTTTAACACCTTCTATGAAACCTCTGTGGTGTGCACTCAGAAGCCCTGAGTTTGATTTGAGTTACATTCAGTCACTGTGGCTGGCGAAAGTCACATTGCTTCTCAGGCCTCAGTTTCCTCACCTGTGAAGAGGGGTGGTAATGTGCACCCTATTTACCTCACGTGGCCTGAGGATCAAACATCATGGATTCGAAAGGGCTTTGCAAATGGCAAAGTGCAGTCCAAACATTTATTATCATTTTAACTTATTTTGTACTTTGTGTCTTAGTTAGCTTGGGCTGCCATAACAAAATACCATGGCCTGAGTGCCTTAAACAACAGCAATTTATTTTCTCGCAGACAGAAGTCCCAGATCAAGGTGCCATCAGTCAGTGTCTGGTGAGGGCTCTCTCCTCGGATTGCAAATGGCTGCCTTCTCACTGTGTCCTTACATGAGCTTTCCTCAGTATGTGCCAGAGAGAGAGAGTTTTAGTTTCTTCCTTCCTTATGAGGACACTAATCACAACACGGGGAAGAGGGGAAAGCGGGGGCACCCTCATGACCTCATTTAAACCTAAGCATTTCCTTCCAAAGACCCCACCTCCAAATACCATCATATTGGCAGTTAGAGCTTCAACATATGAATTTTAGGGAGACAAAATTCAGTCTATAATAGTGTATCTATGTGTTGCATATAAACTGTGCTTACATGAATATTTACATTTTTATAATACTCTATAATACTGCTACTGTGGTTTGAATATGGTTTCCTTGGCTCTGCCAAGTCTCATGTTGAAGTTTGATACCCAGTGTTGGAAGTAGGGCCTGGTGGGAAGTGTTTGGGTCATGCGGGTGGATCCCTCATGAATGGTTTGGTGCTGATCTTGTGGTAATCAGTGAGCTCTCACTCTAGTAGTTGCTATGGAGTCTCCTTGAGTGCTGGTTGTTAAAAAGAACCTGGCACCTTCCCTTTCACTCTCACTCTCCTCTCATGATGTGTTCTGCACATGCCACCTCCCCTTTGCCTTCTACCATGAGTGGAAGCAGCCTGAGGCCCTTGCCAGAAGCAGATCCTGGTGCCATCCTTTTTGTATAGCCTGAAGAGCTGTGAGCCAAATAAGCCTCTCTCTCTTTTTTTTTTTTAATAAATTACCCAGCATCAGGCATTCCTTTTATGGAAATATAAATGGGCAAAGACAACTACATAACCCTTTCAAAATGTTTTGTGTACATCATCATACACATATAACTTATTTGATCCCAACTCACTTTGGGTTTATATGTATATTTCTAAATATGTCCTATCTACACTAGACTTAAGCCATTCAGAGAGCAGACACTATTTATAGAATCAAAGAATTATAGAAATGTTATTTTATTTTTATAACTTTCATAGCTTAAGCAATATACATTCACTGTTTTTGTTTTTCTTTTTGCAAAGTAGGACAATCCTGAGAGGCAAGAAAAAAAGTAAATAAAAATTACCATAACTCATTAAGAACTACTGCAATACATAGGCACATCATTTCCTACATCAAGACCATGTAAATATCCACCTATATTTTCTTCTAGCACTTCCTTCTTTTTTCGTTTGTTAATCTTTCATCAATTCAGAAGTTTGTTTTAGTATATTGGGTCGGATAAAGTTCTAATTTAATTATTTGCCCCATATGGCTAACTCACTGTCCCAACTTCATTTCTTAAATAATCCACCCTGTACAGTACACTGCTGCTTTAATTATTGTAACTCTGTAGTATACTTAGGCATCTGACTGGGAAAGATCATGACCCTGTTACTCATTTTTAAACCTATGTCTCAAAATTTGTATATTTTTTAGTAGACTATTTTTAGAACAGTTCAGATTTACACAAAATTGAGCAAATAGTACAGAGAGTTCTTGTACCCTCAGACTACTTTGGTGTATTACTAACATCTTACATTAGTATGGTATACTTGTTATACTCAATGAAGCAATACTGATAGGTTGTTATTAAGTAAAGTCTGAAGTTTATTTAGATTTCTTTAGTGTTATGGTTCAAATTGTGCTCCTGCAAAATTCATACATTGAATACATTCATACATATACATACAAATATACTATGTGACCATATTTGAAGACAGAGCCTTTAAGCAGATAATTAAGATTAAATAAGGTCATAAGGGTGGGACAGCAATCCAATAGGACTTGTATCTTTATAAGAAAATGATGAGACATGATGAGCACATGTGCACAGAAGAAAGACCATGTGAGGATACAGCAAGAAGATGGCTGTCTGCAAGCCTGGAAAAGACACCTCACCAGAAACCAACCCTACTAGCATCTTGATCTTGGACTTCCAACATACAGTACTGTGAGAAAATAAATGTTGTTTAAGCTACCCAGTCTGTGATATCTTGTTTATAGCAACCCAAGTAGACCAATACCCTTAGCTTTTAGTTGATATCCTTTTTCTGTTCCTGAATCCCATTCAGGATACCATATTACATTTAGTTGTCATGTCTCCTTAGCCTACTCTTGGCTGTGGCAAGCTTTCAGAATTTCATTGTTTTTGATCACCTTGACAGTTTTGAGGTATACTGGTCAGATGTCATATGGCTGCAATTCGACATTTTTCTCATGATAAGACTGGGCTTATGGGTTACTGGGAGAAAGGCCTTAGATGTAAAATGGCATTAGCATCACATCATTTGAAGGGTACATACTAGCAACATGATTTCTGACTGTTAATGTTGACCTTGATCACTACACTAAGGTAGTGCTTGACAGGTTTCTACACGGCAAAATTATCCTTTCTTTTCTTTTCTTTATTTCTTTCTTTTTTAATAAATGTGTATTTTAGGCTTGGGGTATATGTGAAGGTTTATTACATACATAAACTTGTGTCATGGGAGTTTATTGTACATGTTATTTCATCATCCAAGTATTAAGCCCAATACCTAACAGTTATCTTTTCTGCTTGAAGTTACTCTTTATTTCTTGCTTTCCATGATGTACACTTTGAAAGGATGTCACCATGCATAACCCCCATACCTAAGGAGTGAGAAATTATGTTTCCCTACTCTTTATTAGAACATTTTATGGCTATATTTGTTTGCATGTTTCTCTCCCTCCTTTTACTGGTATTTTTATTTGAATTATATTAGGTTTATAAAATAATTTTTAGGTAATTTGGTTTTTGTCAAAAATTAAGTATCCTAGAAACATAGTATATCAATGTACTCCTTTAATAGGTTACAGTTTTCTTAATTTTACATAAAGATTTTAATAAATCTTTATAAAGATTATTGCCAGATAATTTATATTTGGTGAGTTAGAGTCTTAAAAATTATGTTTTCTAAGTGGTTATTTCAGAGCAACGATGACTTTTTCTGTACTTATTTTGTATCTAGCCACAATACTGACCTCTCAGAACTTTTGGTAGATAGCCTTGAATTCTTTAAATGTGCAAATAACTTAGCTTCCTCTATTCCATTTTACAAATGAGCAACTACAGAGAAGCTACTGAAGGTCTCAGAATTAGTTGCCAAGCTGAAGCCAGATTTCTAGTTCACTGGAAAATTTGGAAGCCTAAATATGACTAATACCTTTAAAGGTACTTTTGCAGCTATTGTAAAACAAAGAACAAAATAGTGTCTGGATAATTGTTGACTATGCTAACAAACATTTGGCACTTATTATGATGTTAAGAAATCACAAGTAACACAAAAATCACAAAGCTTTAGATTCATTTCAAATGAGTTAATTAAAACAAGCTATATACAGAATGATGACATTATTAACCCAAAATATCAAAATCAGTTTTTCTCCTATGATTTTCAGTTTGCTTTGGCTACTGCTTAAAATATAAATGGCTGTTTTGTTTTAAATTTTTGATATTTTCGTAGGATTTCTAGAGTATATATTAAAATATTACTTGGATGCTTTTATTTCTGTATTTTATAACTATCAAATGTAATTTTTAGGAAAAGCCTTATGAATATTTAATTTTAGGGCTTTTCTCTATTACTGATTACAAGTAACTTAAGGTTCTCTTTTCATAATTGTTCAAAGATTCTTTAGGAATTAAGAAACTACAGGGTTTAGAGAGGTTTACTCCACCCACTGTTAGTGCCATGTGTGTTGTCCAGGGAAGAGGGGATCAGACTGCCTCATCTACTACTGTTGGCACCTATACATGTTGTCTGGGGGACTGAGGACAGGCCTGCCCCTTGTCACCACCACTGGTATCTGCACACATTATCTGGGGTCTGGGGACTGACCTGCCCTGTCCATTGCTATGGGTACTCATATGTACCATCCAGGGGCCTGAGGTTAGGCATGCTCTGTCTGCCATTGCCATTGCCAATGCCCACAGGTGTCATGTGGGGCCTGAGAACAAGTCTGCCCTGCTACTGCCACATGTGCATGTCCATGAGCATGCCATCCTGGGGCCCGGGGATCAACCTTCCCCACTGCCACCGTCAGTGCCTGCAAGTACCATCTAGGGGTGTGGGGATTAATCTGCCCCACCCATAGCCACTGCCATGGGTGCCCAAATGTGCCATCTGGGAGCCTGGGTACCATTTTGCCACCTGCTGCTGCTGGTGCGGGGCATGCCAGCTAGGAACTTGAGGATACTGCCAGTACTGGTACCCATGGATCAGCCCACCTGGTGTCCCTATACCCAAAGAAGCCTCACCACAGCCTACACTAACAAGTACAGCCTAATCACCGAGGAACTCACAGACAACACTGAAACTGATTACAGGCTAAGAAGTCTACACTACTACACTCACCCAGAACCAAAGCTGAAGCACCCTACCCAGTTGTTGGAGGGCTTTTAAGGGTAGACTGAGGTATTTATTTCAGTCTAATATGATAACCAGCAGTTTCTGATCAAAAAAACGCTGTAAAAGAAATGTGTAAGAAAGATTATTTTTTAAGCTTTGGATCTGGGAAGGAAATAGTACAGATGTAGAACAATTAGGACTCCTGCAACAATCAAGTGATAAGTTCCTAAGTTAGTGTAGCTTGGATGTGGGAAGAAGAGGTTTGTAGACTTCCCAATGAAAAAGATAGCTATTTACATTATATAAGTGTAAATAATTTAAACTCATTTAAATCAGAAATGAATTGCTAATATTGGAATTCTATATTGGGCTACTTATTAAGTGTCTGAGAATCAGTTCCTCTCTTGATATTTCCCATTGATACAAATAGCTATTGTATCTTAGTCTATTTCACAATTGTGGGAGAACTTTAAAAACTGGATAAGAAGTTAGTGAGGCCAGTCAAGGTCTAGGTCCTTTTTGAAAAATCCGTTGTTTACTTCTGTTTATAATTTTACATAGCTCCATACCAAAAAACACCAAAAACAATAACAAAAAAACCACTTTCTTGTCAGACACAACCTCTGTGAAAATAGTAAACCTCCATATTTTAACACACTATATATATATAATATATACTATATACTATAATATATAATAGATTATATATTATATATGTGGTATATACTATATACCATATGTAATATATAGGTATATATTATATATAACTGTATATTTTATGTATACACTATATATATAAGATTGTAACACACTGTAAAGTCAATGTTATTTGAGAATCTGAGCCTATGTGACCTTTTTTATTAATCAAATCTAAATTGTTGTCTTTGCCTTCAAGTGAACAAGCTCTACAATTTTCATATGTAAATGATCAGTGTGTAATTAATTCCAAAAAAATTCACTACTCTTTTTGGGCCAATTCCATAGCCAGCCACAGAGTGGATAGTATTGAGTTATTGGGACATACGTGATTGTAAACTCTCAGACCCCTTGACTCATATTGAGTCTGTATTCTGAGTCTTATTGTGTATCCTCACAGCAGACTGTAAAGTGCAGGCATGCTTTCAGTTCGCACAGTCTGTGATTTATAGAGGCACGTAGGTCAGGAATTTATTATGCTGAAAATCATAATAACTGTTTTGTTTTGCTTTTCACAATGAAGTGACCAAAGCATGTTGAAAGATAAATGGATGAAGTATTTTGATTATGCTTTTATTTCTATTAAAGATTAAATATTATTGCCAAGTAACCAGCCATGCTAAGTATTATGATATTAAAGCTGAAGTAGTTTGTAAGCTGATAGCCCTTTCTTTCCTCTGGGTTGAGGTTTGTTATTAATCAAAATGTTGGACTTGCTTAGTGCAGTGGTGTATGAAACAAACAGTTGAAAAAGACAGCTCCTTTAACTTACAGCTCTCTGTTTTTTTTCAAATTTGTAAGGAAATCTGTTTCTTCTTGTGGACTTTGTGCTGTTATTCATGTGTCTAGAGATCATTTTTTATAGCAGAGCCGACTAAATCCAATAGTTGCAAAATTCTCTCATGGCATAGAAAGGAAAAAGGTGCCGTTTTATATTCTTAATTGACAAATTCTGATCAAGTCATTTTTGAAACATGGAGAATCCCTACTAGAAATGGATATTACAAAAAACCATCTGTATTTCTGGGCAGAGAACAGGATAATTTTTTAAATAGAAGAATATGTATATGAAGAGGTATTAATAAGACAGTAAGTTTGTTTTCTCATATCAATCCAGGAGTATTGATGAAATTGTTTTAAAGGGCATATGATTCCAGCTACACTGGTGTTGGCTTAGACATCAACACAGCCAGGCCGTAAGCACTTGGAAAGCTGCTGCTAAGCATGTACTGAAGTGCAGCAGAGGGGTCTAGACGCCCCCTGATGTGTGGTAAAGGACCTTTAACAGGAGTCCCACCATTCTTCTGCACCTACTTCTCATCAGTGGTAATATTACAATTTTAAATGGTGCATATTATGGGGGATGCAGCAAAGATTGTAAGAAGTGTTGAAGAAAAAGGCTACCTCTCAATAACTGGACGAAAAAAGGCTTAATTTATTACTTAAGTAAAGAGGCGCTGTGCTTTTTAGGCACAGTGTCTCCAAGCAAAGCAGGCTGCAAATCTTACATAGTGTTTTGGGGTCAGGAATTGTTTAGGGGCAGCTGTCAGCCTCAAAAGCCCCATTATTCGAAAGAGACTCTTGTTGACTGGCTGGCTTTCAGAAGCACAATCACTGGAGCGAGTCTGCAACTGATGGGCCAAATTTCAAAAGCATGTAGCTATCACTGGTTAATTGGCTTTCAGTGGTGTATTTACTGAAGTGAGTTGTCACTGATTATTTAGACCTTGGCGAGATAGCATTAATTGCATAAATCTGGTTTAATTATTTTTCCAACTGGTTCTAGTGGCTTACTTAATACCATGGCTGTCGAACAGTCAGCGTTTTTCTGGGAGTTAGAGATTGTCTTACTTTCAGAAGCTAATACCTAAAAGCTGTAGGAAATTGAAAACACTAGAAAATTAGATTTTGCAACGACTGTACAATACATTTTCTAAATAAGGGTGTCTGCTAAAGGAATGGAAGTATAAAAAGTCAGCAACTCCACATGTTCAGGTATTGAGATCAGTTATGAAATTTGATACAAATAATGTATCATTAATAATATAGTTCCAAGCATGGTGGCACATGCTTGTCATCCCAGCTCCTTGGGAGGCTGAGGCAAGGTGTTCACTTGAGCCCAGGAGTTCGAGACCATCGAACATAGCAAGATCTCATCTCAAAAATAATAATAATAATAATGAAGTATAAAAATGTGAATGTGACTTATTCAGTAAATTAAAGTGGATTCTAGATCATCCATATATATCATTTCTACTTATTGCGTTCCAGTAAGTTTTCTCAGGTGAGACAAAAGAAGGCAGAAATGGTACATAAGCCTCAACTCACCAGCCCTGGTGAGCAGCAGCTACTAAACCCTTAGTAATGATGATATCACTAGAATTGTGACATTTTGTTTCCCTCCTAAAATCTTTTTAGGATTCTTCAAAAATCTAGGTATACCCATGGGAATTTGCCACACAAGTAAATTTCAGTCATTATTTGTGCTGCTGTAGAGAGAAAAGAGTGAGGGATCTTCACTACTGCCTACCTACTACCCAGATCTCTGCTTATATGGGGGAAAAGATATTAGGGTTTCATCTGAAAGTTACAACAGGCATGTAAGAAGTATTAATCCTACAGTTTAACCGTTTCTGCTGTGATGAAGAAAAGTGTGTATAGGGTATAACGGTAGGAAAAGACTTAAGACTTTGGTTTTATTTTTATAAAAATTGAACTTCTCGCCAGGCGCAGTGGCTCACACCTGTAATCCCAGCACTTTGGGAGGCCGAGGCAGGCAGATCACAAGGTCAGAAGTTCGAGACCAGCCTGGTCAGCATGGTGAAACCCCGTCTCTACTAAAAATGCAAAAAATGAGCCAGGCATAGTGGCACATCTCTGTAGTCCCAGCTACTTGGGAGGCTGAGGCAGGAGAATCACTTGAACCCAGGAGGTGGAGGTTGCAGTGAGCCGAGATCATGCCACTGCACTCCAGCCTGGGCAACAAAGTGAGACACCATCTCAAAAAAAAAAAAATTGAACTTTTCTCTTTCCAAATTCATTCAACTGTTCTGAAGTCTGCTCTTTTGACTTCTCTGTTTATTGCTGGCACCTCATATGGGGCACAGCTAATTACTAACATATTTAACTGATCCTAAAGATAGCTAGCTTATGACCTCTCAGGATTCCAGCATATGCTGATACCTTAAGACCAGTAAGCTTTTAATGAAGAGAGCAGGATTGGTTAGATTTGTTGTAATCAACAATAGAAGAAATTAGTCCATAGAGTTATGTCAAAAGTTTAGTTTCCTTTTGTATAAAGAAAATATTTTTTAAACCAGCAATTCCCCAGGAAAAGAGAGTCATAACACCATTTGAACATCATTTTTAAATTATCTTAATGTATTCCCTACTCTTGACCCATGTAACTGTTGAAATTTTTAAAAATCAGACAGGGCTGGCTTATTGTCTTGAGTTTTGCTCTGCAACCTGACTCACTCTGGCTAAAGGAATGTGTTCTTTAAAGGAAGCAGACAGTGTCCTCTGAGTTTACTTTGAGGAACACTTCTGTATAGAACTCTTTTAACCTCCCATCAGGAAAGAAACCTCAAGTAAAGACTGAGGCAAAGAGATTCTCTACTAGAAATATAAACCAGCAGAACAAACTCCAGACATGTTTTTCAAATTTCAGAGTTTTCTGAGAAGTTGGTTTCCATGTGGTGTAAGCACCAGTAAACAACAAACCCATCTTGGTGTTCCGTACGCTTATGGTTCATTATGTCAATGATAGTAGAGTATAGAATTTCTACTTTAAGTTCCCATGCAAGAATCACTGAACTATCTCTCTCCCTCTTTAGGATGTCACATGTACTTCAGTTTGAGGATAAAAGCAGAAAAGTGAAAGATGCAAGCATGCAAGACTCAGATACATTTGAAATCTATGATCCTCGGAATCCAGTGAATAAAAGAAGGAGGGAAGAAAGCAAAAAGCTGATGAGAGAGAAAAAAGAAAGAAGATAAAATGAGAATAATGATAACCAGAACTTGCTGGAAATGTGCCTGCAATGGCCTTGTAACAGCCATTGTTCCCAACAGCATCACTTAGGGGTGTGAAAAGAAGTATTTTTGAACCTGTTGTCTGGTTTTGAAAAACAATTATCTTGTTTTGCAAATTGTGGAATGATGTAAGCAAATGCTTTTGGTTACTGGTACATGCGTTTTTTCCTAGCTGACCTTTTATATTGCTAAATCTGAAATAAAATAACTTTCCTTCCACATTACATGTTAACCATTGCAGACTGTGCAAGCCTGTTTGTGTCCTTTTACCCTAAAATATATGAAGGCTTCCTTTTCAAGATTTTTTAATAAGAAGTTCTTACAGAAAGAGTATTTGTGGGAAACCTCCCTTTCACTAACTCCGGAATATAATAAAAGATTTTAAATAAAATATAGAATATAAATATGGATGGGGTTTTTTGTATATAAATATTCAAAATATCCAAGCCAGCACAACTCAATAGCCTCATGCCTTCAGTCTTGAGGAACCCCCAAGTGAACATTCACACCTCCATTCAGGCCAGTGCCTGTGTTTTATGGACACAGTCAAGATATGTTAACACTCTAAGTAACATCAGCCAGGCTCACTGCATGCCCAGCCTGACACCTGGCCCCCTGCCCACTCCTCTGCCCTTCTCAGCACAGTGATACCAAGAGCACATGCAGAGGTCCCATTCTGACAATAAAAACTCATTAAGAATTTAGCTTTTGATGACAATCATTCATACTCGTTTTTTGTTTTTTGTTTTTTTTGAGACGGAGTTTCGCTCTTGTTGCCCAGGCTGGAGTGCAATGGCGCGATCTCAGCTCACCACAACCTCCGCCTCCTGGGTTCAAGCAATTCTTCTGCCTCAGCCTCCCAAGTAGCAGGGATTACAGGCATGCGCCACCATGGCTGGCTAATTTTGTATTTTTAGTAAAGACGGGGTTTCTCCATGTTGGCCAGGCTGATCTCAAATTCCCAACCTCAGGTGATCCACCTGCCTATGCCTCCCAGAGTGCTAGGATTACAGGCATGAGCCACTGCAACCAGCCCATACTGGTTATTTACTGTATATTATCTATATTATATACCACAGTCTGAATGCTAAAATTACATCACAGGCTAATTTCACTAGCCTGATAAAACGTCACCAGCTACTTCTTTTCAGATTGTGTCTCATCAGCTCTCTTTCAGAATGTAATCTGATAAACTTTCTCTAGAGCATAGAGCACTGGTTCTCAAAATGTAATCCCAGATGCAACACTACAGCAGTAGCATCACTTCAGAACATGTCAGAAATGTAACTTCTCAGCCATACTACCCACCACTACCACCTCTCCTTCAGACTACTGAATCAGAAACTTTAGACCCCGAGGGCTCGTTAAACGGATGGGCCTCACTGCTGGTGGTTCCACCTCTTTTGATATTGGCAATATCTAGTGAAGTTAAAAATGTGTATATCCAATAACCCAAAAATTCTAAATCTAGGTCCTAGGAATCCTAAAGAAATTCTCACATATTGCTCAAGGAGAGGAGTACTAAGTTATACACTAAAGCATCAACCAAAGAATGGATAAATAGGTTGTTGAATACTCATACTATGGAATACTTCATAGAGGTGAAAATCAGTAAATCAGAGCTATATGTAGTAGCAGACCTTTAATGTGGAAAAAAAGGAACCACCCATATAAAAATTAAGACCATTATGATATATTGTTTATGGATGTACACATATGTAGAAAAGTATAAAAATACATGTGGAAATAGTGTTTACCTCTGAGAAGGAATTCACAGGGAGCTCACTTGTGTTTGTAATGTTTTATTTTTTAAGTGCTAGATGGTAAGTACTCAGTTCTCATTTTCTGTACATTTTGGAATACCTGAAATATTTCACAATTTTTTTATGATTATATCTGGAACCTGAGGTGAGAAGACAGAAGGACCCCCAGTACTAACAAGAACCCTTTCTATTTTGCTTCAGGAAGAAGGAGAGCTTCAAAGAGGAGGAGAGGGCTATGATTGAGGTGTTCTGAGAAAATGTCAACCCACTCAAATGCAGAGTGGTCAGACTCAAAGCCACCCCAAAATAAGCCAGTGTTTGGAAGTGTACCCCATCTTCCCCTCACCATAAAGGTTATAATATTGGTTTTATTTCAGATAAAACAGAATTTCATCTTCCAAACTCACAAAGTCTCTCTTAGTTATTCTGAAAGGTATTACCACTAAATCTGTCTCTGTTGAAGTACCCTATGGTTTCTCTACCATTCCTCCTGGATTGTGTCTACCTTAACCAGTGCAGTGTTATCCTGGAACAGAGGAAACCACAGACCTTCAGGGCACACACTAGAGAATAATATTTGCAGGTTTAAAAAGATAACTGAATGACAAAATTAAAACCTCAGTTTGGTTGAATGCTTCTCATCCTATTTTAACCACAAGTAGCAGAAAGATCTGAAATTCCACAGAGATTAGAATTTTATCAGAAGAACTTCACCATGATAATAAAATTCACCATAAACTTAACTGAATAAAAGCAGTAATAATTTTTAAAAAGCTTTAAAATGTAGTTGAATTATCTGTTCAATATTGTATGAAATGTGCTCATAGTAAAGCTTTTGGAAATGTTACAGGAATGTGTGGGAGCCAAATGAATTGCCAAAAAAAAAAACAATTCAAAAAAAACCAAAACCTGTTAGAAAATTAGTCTTTTAATTTTAATTTCATATTTGGGATTTTTATGTTATGTGTCTTACCCTATGGATGTTATCCTAAGGAAATATGTTAGCCTTGGTGTTTTGTTTGTTTTGTTTTGTTTTTTACATTTCTTCCTTGCTGTATGAGTTAACATTCTTATTCATTGTCTGTGACAATACTGCACATTCTGGAGAGCAAAGAGAAAAGCAGCTCCCAGCAATTTTTTTTCTCATTTTATGACAAACCAGTTTTTCTCTTGGTTGAAGTCACTGGCAAGGTGAAAGTTAAAACTAACCCTAGACCTTTCCATTCTCAATAGGTAATTGAGGCAAATGCAGATCTCTCTAGAATTTTTAATGATATAATACAAAATGCAAAGCTTGATGAAATTTGAATTCCAAGAGAAATAATGAAACACCAAATCTTACTAGGATGGGTATTAGAAGTCCTGGATTTGTAGAAAGAAACATTTATTCATCTATTCCCCAAAATCACTACCACCACCATCAAAGCCATAGGTGAATACGAAATGGTGTCATAATACACATGCCTTCAGCACTCTGTATCCTCTGAGGCCACACAGTAATGCATCTGCTGCATCTAAAAATGGGGCTACCATAGAACAAGGGCATTAAAAAGTGTGAGGAGATGAGTGGTTTGCTGCTGTTTTTAGAACAAGTTCAATAAGCTATGATGTCCTTATCAAGCTGTCACTACCAAGTTCCCTGATAAGATCTGACGTGTGAGGTACATAAACCTGTTCTGTTGTAGCCCTGTGGCCTGTATGGAAAAGGTTAGATAAATGCAAAATAATGCCCAAACATGCTGTTTAATCTTGGTGATAACAAGAAAGAAAATGGAGGTGTGAAGTGAGTTACCATTGAGGGTTGAATCAGTATAAGCAATTTGTCTGTAAGGGGTGTAGAGAAGTTAAGAGAGGTTCATTCTTTAACACTGTCATTCACACACACACACACACACACACACACAAAAGCAGGTCTAGTTTCTCTGTGGCTTTGTCTCTGTTCCAATAACTCTCAACAGTTTATCAGGTGGTATCATTTCTGCTTACTAGAAAGCAGGAAGTTTAACTGTCCCGAGTATATTTTATCTCCTTTCTTTTAGCTTTTACTGAAGACAAGTGAAACAGGAACCGTATTGTAGAGAAATCCTTTCGAATAAAGATTTGATGAAATTGGAATTCTGAGAGAAATAATGAAACACCAAATCTTACTAGGATGGGCATTAAAAGTCCTATATTTGTAGAAGTAATCATTTAGTCATTCCCTAAAATCACTACCACCACCACCAAAGCCATAGGGAGAGATCTTTGTCACAGGTGCTAAGAGTTTCATTAATCCCTGTGGAAATCCCTGTGAAAGTTGTCTTCATCAGTAGGCTGGTAAATCAGCTCTCCTTAATAAAGGAAAGAAGAGCCCTCATTTGCAGCATTTACTGATTTCCACAACATAAGTCCTCTCACCATGGCTGATTTCAAGCCACCAAAAGTAGCTCCAGTAAACTGGTTATTTTTCCCATTCTGTTTCATTCTAGCTAAAAGCTTCTATAGTAACTCTTGCATTGGCCCTAAAGAACTTACACAAAGGTTTGAACCCTTTGCTAGGATCACAGTCTTCATGCATATTTCTGTTTTATGTAATTACTTCACACCGTCCTAAGTTCTAGCAATATCTGTACCCTACATTTTTATGGCAGTTTATATCTTTAGATTCTCTCGATGGAGTGTTCCAAAACGACTTGCCCCACATTTATTCTCTCCCTGCTTCTTGTGTTTTTTGCCCCAATTAGTCTATGTCCAATTCAAGAAGCAACCAAATCTTACAGGGGGAAAGAAAAAAAAAAAAAACAGCATTGGGTGGGGAAAGGAAAGAAATATAACTATAGTTCTTTGAATTATTCCAGGTAAGTGATAATGTATAAATTCATTATTTAATTTATTTTAAACTGTATTCTGGTTTGGGGGTGAGAAATCCTACCTGAAAAGAAAAGATGACTGGCTTCTAAATGAAATGCAGACAGGAGTCTGGTCTCCCTCTTTTCCACATCTGCTGAGAATTATTTCCTTAAGATTAGATCATGGTGCTAATTCATGTTAAACATCTTCTGGAGGCTTTCTTCACAGCACCAGTCAAAAAGAAGGTGTTCTTGGTCTTTTAGGAAATTATTATTTTCTCATTCTCATGATGCCAAAAATGATAGTCATTGCTAAAGTTATGGCACTTTTTAAAAGTAATCAGGATAATTTTAAAAGCAGGACACTCTTAAGTGACTTTCCTACTTATTTTCTGAATTTACTCTAGTTAGAGATTTATTATGATATTCAAACACCTGAATAATAATACATTTGAGACCAGAAGCGGTGGCTCATGCCTGTAATCCCAACACTTTGGGAGACTGAGGCAGGCGGATCACCTGAGGTCAGGAGTTCAAGACTAGCCTGGCCAACATGATGAAACCCCCTCTCTACTAAAAATACAAAAATGAGCCGGGCACAGTGGCTCACACCTGTAATCCCAGCACTTTGGGAGGCTAAGGCGGGTGGATCGCCTGAGGTCAGGAGTTTGAGAACAGCCTGAACAACATGGAGAAACCCCATCTTTACTAAAAATACAAAATTAGCCGGGCGTGGGGGCACATGCCTGTAATCTCAGCTATTCAGGAGGCTGAGGCAGGAGAATGGTTTGAACCTGGGAGGCAGAGGTTGCGGTGAACCAAGATCATGCCATTGTACTCCAGCCTGGGCAACAAGAGCAAAACTCCGGCTTTAAAAAAAAAAAAAAAAAAAGGGAGCTGGGCCTGATGGCACGCACCTATAGTCCCAGGTACTCAGGAGGCTGAGGCAGGAGAATCGCTTGAACAGGGAAGTGGAGGTTACAGTGAGCCGAGATCGCGCCACTGCACGCCAGCCTGGGCAACAGAGCGAGAATCTGTTTAAAATATATATATATATATATATATAAATGAAGCATACCATGTATAGAAAATAAATGACTAAAGTATATGTCGTATGGTTCATTCTCAACAGCTATAAGTAAACTTACAATTTGAAGGTTTCCTTCTTTTTGTGTGGTGTGTATTATTTTTTAATTTGCAATTTTAAGGAAATACCTTATTTAGAGTAAGAGGAATATAACCATTTTATTTCTATTACAAAACTTTGTAATAATACTACATTGTTGGCGTAAGTGAATAGACTGCTTAAGAATGGGATACTATTTCCCAAGGAACAAAAGAATTCAACAAGTGATTTTTAAATTAATTTGGAAAAGTTATACATAATACTATGTGAGGACTAGATTCATTTCAGACTGAAATTCCATAATGTCCACCAAACTTAACATGTCCAAAATGGAATTGTCATCTATACTTCCCAGCCCCGCCTCCACCAAAACTGCTTCCTCTGTAATTTTCCCATCTCCATTATGGGCACTGCCATAACTGCATCGCCCATAATGCAATTTCCAGTTGCTCAGGCCAAATAGCTTGGATTCCTGTCTTTATCTCACATATTCAGTTTGTTATGATATTCTGTGGACTCTACCTTCAAATATTTCCAGAATTTTACCATTATTTGCTACTTCCCACTGCTACCACCCTAGTCAAAGAGACCATCAACTATCATGTGGACTACTAGAATAAACTTTCACCCTTTTTTTCCTATAATTTATTATTAACATAGAAGCCAGTTAAACTTTTTAAAACAAGTCATGTTGTTATACTCCTCTGTTCAAAACCTTTCAATGCTTCCCCATTTAATTCAGAGTAAAAGCCCAAGTCCTTACAAAGGCCTAAGGCTCTATGTAGTTACCACGTCTTCCTCTCAGTCTCTCTGACTTTCTCTCTTACTACCTTCTCCATCACCTACTCTGCACTAGCCACACTATCCTTCCTGCTGTTCATCAAATAAGCTAGGTGTGTTCCATCTCAGGGCCTCTGCCACGGCTGCTCCCTCCGCCAGGAATACTGCCCCCAGGATGTCCACATGGCCAAATCCCTCAGTTCCTTCAAGTCTTTACTCACATGGCACCTTCTCAATGAGGCCTACAATAATCACTCTACTTTAAAATTCCAGCCACCCCTCCCACATGCTCAGTCTCTTAATCTCCTTGTTCAGTTGTATTCAATAGCACTTTTAACTCCCATGTACTTTGCCTTATTCGCTTATTTAATTCTTACAAACAACCCTATGAAATAGAGACTCTTGCTATCAATTGTACAGATAAGGAAACTGAGCCCTAAAAAGGTTAATTTATTCTTTATCATCCCTCTCCCACCCTAGAATGCCCTCCATGAAGGAAAGGATTTCTGTCAGTTTTGTTCACTGTTGTTCCAGTGCCTAGAACGCTGCCTAACAAATAATAGACACTTAATAAATATTTGTTGGATTAATGACTAAACCCCTCGGGATCCAGTGTAGGGTTATTACATATATTGTAGTTTAATGTCACCATCATTTCATAAAGATAGGACACGTTTACATTAAAAATGAAAGAAGGATACAACCTCACTTCAGGGACTGCTCTAATAATTGAACAAATGTAACTTTAGGGAACTATCACCACAGTCTTTTTCTCATTTAACATAAGACACTTTGTCACAGATGGGCTGTAAGTCCTGAGACTATGAAGAATTGAGGGCCAGCATGTGATATATAGAAAGCAAGGCTGTAAGGCTTCAGACCTGCAACTGATTTAATAGGCAAATGATACAACCTCTTGATATCTGTTTCCTCCTGTCTCAGATGGGAATAGTCACAGCTGCCTTACTTACCTGTCAAGGTGTTGTAACAGTCAAAAGAAAGAATAGACAAGAAAACCAAGTTTTTACAAAGGTAAAGCCCCTGTAGTGGTAAGTGCTAACGTTTAATGGATATTTACTTGATGCCAGACTCTTGTCTAAGCACTTTATCTGTATTAACTCATTTAATCCCTATAAACAACTCTATGAAGTAGGCTCTGTTACTGTTTCCATATCACAAATGAGGAAGAGACTTGAGGCTTACAGAAGTTAAATAACCTGTCCAAGTCACCTGGTAAGCAGAGGAGCTGGAGTACAAAACAAGACTGACTTCCAGAGTTTCTGCCCTTTGTCACTAGACTGCTGAGCCTCTCACTACACAAGCCCAGGTGTTTTCATTATCTACCTTGGATTCACCTCTGGAGTTTAGGATCTAATGGGGTTGAGGAGGAGGACAATGCCCAAAAATAAAAAGACAAAACACAGTGATTTCAGTTGAAAAGAATTATACATGTAGAAACTAAGTGAATGCCAGAATGAAGCAAGAGATGGGTTTAGCAGGATTAATCTAGAACTGTTTTGTGGCAGACGGAATTCTGACCATAATTTGAAAGAAAGGGAAAACATGGCATTGAGGAGACAGGTCATGTTCCAGGTGGGGAGAAGGTTGTGCAGACAAGCTATTAAGACAAATGTCGGAGACAGCAATGTGTCTACATGATGCCAAAACATCTGGTCAACTCAGTTTAAAAAAAAAAAAAAAAAAAACACAAAACCTCCATCAATGCAGTGAATTTCTTCAGTCAATCCAGATGTTTGGCATCTTGTAGACAAAACATCCAGATGATTAACTGAAGATTTGACAGAGTTGACTGGATTAACCAGATGTTATAGCATTGTATAGACATAGTGTCAGGCCATTTGCTTGGCTGAAGCAGAGTCCAGCTGTAGAGGAGATAGAAGGCCCAAGCAGAGAGGCGGGATTTGGAGGAGAGGACTTGGAGATTGGATTTGATGAAATTGGTAGCTGCTGGAAGAGGAGGGTGATGGAAATGATGCTTAAGGAAGAGAATTCTGTGTGAAGAGGGGAAAAAATGCTGAAAGGAAAAGTTGTAGACAGGAAAAAGGATATTAGAAAAGTGTAGGTGTGTGTGAGGTAATTAGAGCCTGGACCAGACCCAGGCCTGGGAAGGCAACAGGAAGAAGCAGATCTGAAAAACATTACCGAAAAAGAACAGGAAGTCATGATGGGCTAGACAAGGGAGTGAAACTGCACATCATCCCAAGGCTGGAAACTCTGAGGCCTGGGAAAGCAGCCGCTGTCAGCCTCACCACAGTAATGAACCAAGGGACCCCTCCCCACAGCCTCCCATCCAAGGGCTATAGCCAGGCCTACAGGCAGAGGGAACTCAGAGACCACAACACACAACACAATCCTCATATTCAGGTTCCTTAATTATTTTAATGCTACCTAAATTGATTTCCCTTTAAGCCCAGTTTCATGAAGTGATCAAGAATGCTAGATTAGGATTATCAGGTAGAAACAATTTCAGTGAAAATTCTTAAAAAACTAAGCTATATAGACAAGTAAATTAGATAAATGAGATTATGAGAAATTGCACACCACCTATGTTACCTGACAGATTAGCATTAGAGAAGCCTATTAACAGGCAGGAATAAAAGGTTGAATTCAAGAATTTATGATCCTTTTTAAATCTCTAATTTGTGAAACTTTAGAAGGTACAAGTCTTGGTTCAGATATTTCACAGAACTTTTTAAAATTCCAAATATCTTATTTGATAAGAATCAAGTTTATCTGTAGTCACAAATTCCACTTTATTAGGATTTAAACTGTGATAGTTATATAATAAAGTATACTCCATCTTATTTTTTAGAATTCTCAATATCCATACACTTGATGGTTTTGCAAATTTGCAGTTTCAAATATTTTTAGCCCCAGGCCTATCAGCCTACACAGCCAGTTTTGTGCCCTTTATAAATACACCCAGGTTTTCTCAAACTACTCCTTTGTTTATTTCAACAGAGAAAGAATCTTCAATAGAGACTAATCTCTCTTTGTTCATGGATTGGTATTGCATTGAGAATCTATCTCCATCCTGCTCCCGGCAACACAGAATGTGAAATCGTAAATGTATTAATGTGCTTCAGAATCACCCTGCAGGAAGTGGAGGGGCAGGAATCTTGTCAAAATCAGTTTCCCAGGCCTCAGAAATGACAAGTCCGTTGATCTGGGTAGGGGTCCAGGAATCTGTTGCATTTGTGTCTTTTTGAATAAGCTTACTCAACTAATTCTGATGCCTATTTTCTGAAAATCAGAAATTAGACACTACCCTAGAGCAGAAAGCTAAAAGAATGAAAAACATCGAATGGACATGAGAATCTTAAATGGCAAAATAGGTTTTTTTTTTTTTTTTTTAAATCAAAGACTCACATTCCCTTAGGTATTTCTTTATATAATGAGTTCCTAGTAAATTTACCATATTCTTTGATATGCAAAATTTTTCACAGAAACTTCATAACATTAAATACGCCTATACAATCAGAGAAGCCAAGAAGACAAGTAGGACAACTTGTCTATTCCCAATTCCCAGAACTGCCTACTACACCCCTTCCTGAACACAATGTTTACATGACGGGAAAATGCAATTAATGATCTTGGTAAGTCTTTCTAGCGCTCCAAGGTTAAGTCAGTCACTTATTTATAAGACAGAAAAAAAAAAAAAAAAAACAGCTGGGTTATCTGAAATAATGAGTGATTTATCCAGGTATTTAAATATAGCCTTGCAATAGCAATTATTTTATAAGAAAGACCTCAAACTTAGTAGACAGCAACTAGTTACTTGAAAAGCTAATCAGTGAAATGTCCCCTATCAAAGCATCAAGATTAGAGTATTTGTTCTCTACCTATAATCATCTAACTGCCTCTTTTTTGGCAGCACAAACTATACCTACAAGAAAGATTAATGGATTTTTTTCCGGTACTATGGTTCCATTTGCCTTAAACTTGACTCATTTTCCTAAACTTCTTTTTCCCAAAGATATAGGAAAGAAAATAAGAAATTTGGAAAATTTTACTAGAGATTCTTCATTACCTACGACATCACAATTAAAAGTCTAATTTATTAACTACTTTGAATGATGCTTTTGAAACACATCAAGGATTTTATATGTAAGCCAAGTGGTTTTGACTTGAGTAGTAATTCTTTTCCACTTATCCATTCTCCTGCTGCCTTCAAGTCACATCTAGCAACCACAGGAAATGGTCTCATGCCTAGCGGGAGGGAGTTAGGACCAGAAAAGATTGCAAAAGAAAACTCTTAGGAATTTTCAGAACACATAAAACATCAGTACCTGTGTTCTGATACAGGTTAAAACAGAGAGAAAGATTCACTTCCATTAATCTCACTCTTATCCCCCACATAAAAATATTAACCTTCAATATCTCCATCTGAACCATAATATTAATAGGGTAAGAAATAAACAGAAGATTCCTCTTTTGCAAATTTCATTGATTCTACTACTTTAGTAGAATCATGGAATGGCTTTTGAGGCTTTTGAGCTCTTTTGCCTCAGGAGTATTGCTAGCCCATAGGCTGTCTTTGTATGAATTGGAAAAAGGTACCCGGTCCCCAAGGCATTTTATTTCCATATGTCAGAAAACTGTGATAATATACTTACTTTATTAAAAAGAAACACTACGAAATCTGCAAGAAAAAAAATTGTCATACTAAATATCAAAGCTATGTTGTTTGTGATGTGAATTATGTTCTTTTAGACGTGGCACCCTTACGCAGTGCTTACCTGTACAGCTCTTCCTCCCTCCCTCTTCACTGTCAGTCTTCTGCATTTGCTAGCCAGCCCAAATGCTCCTTAGACTCCTACTGAAATTCTGTTAAACAGCTCTCACAAAACTCACTCATGCTGTTCTTCCTGCCAAATCCAAGTCTACCTTCTTGGAATTCTTTGCCTTCTCTTAATCCTGATTCTCTTCCTCCCTGTCCTATCAGCAATTCTTGTCCTGCACCTGTTTTCTGTGGACTCCATTCTTAGACTTCAGTTCTGAGGAATCTGGTCAGTCCTCCCTGAGATAAAATGATCCTCAGAGCTAACGGGTTTAGCATAGTGGAAGCTTCAGATGCTGTCTTTTCCACATGACTTAACCTGTACACTTCAATGTTTCCCACAGTGAAGATTCCAGTCAAATACTTGTCTTCGTGTAAAAACTTAGGGCGCAAACTTCCAGACTTAGTGACATAATCTGTGACTTGAGCCATATGTTGTTCCATGTCGTCTGCAGAGGCCCATGGCTTGCTCATAAAAAAGACCTAGAAGTCAGACTTCATAGGAACTAAAGAGTCTTTAGTACAATTGAGAGACAGGGCTAGCTGGATTTTCTAGGCCGACTAAGAATTCCTAAGCCTAGCTGGGAAGGTGACCACATCCACCTTTAAACACGGGGCTTGTAACTTAGCTCACACCCCACCAATCAGGTAGTAAAGAGAGCTCACTAAAAAGTCAATTAGGCAAAAACAGGAGGTAAAGAAATAGCCAATCATCTATCGCCTGAGAGCACAGCGGGAAGGACAATGATCAAGATATAAACCCAGGCATTCGAGCCAGCAACAGTTACCCTCTTTGGGTCGCCCTCCCTTTGTATGGGAGCTCTGTTTTCACTATTAAATCTTGCAACTGCACTCTCTTCTGGTCTGTGTTTGTTACGGCTCGAGCTGAGCTTTTGCTCATCGTCCACCACTGCTGTCTGCGGCTCTGGCAGACCCGCCACTGACTTCCATCCCTCCAGATCCCACAGGGTGTCCGCTGTGCTCCTGATCCAGTAGGCGCCCACTGCTGCTCCTGATTGGGCTAAAGGCTTGTAACTGTTCCTGCACAGCTAAGTGCCTGGGTTCGTCCTAATCGAGCTGAACACTCGTCACTGGGTTCCACAGTTCTCTTCCGTGACCCACGGCTTCTAATAGAGCTATAACACTTACCACATGGCCCAAGATTCCATTCCTTGGAATCTGTGAGGCCAAGAACCCCAGGTCAAAGAACACAAGGCTTGCCACCATCTTGGAAACAGCCGGTGGCCATTTTGGAAGCGACCTGCCACCATCTTGGGAGCTCTGGGAGGAAGAACCCCCTGGTAACACAATCACTGAACTACAGCCCTTTGCTTCTGGCTCCCAACTTTCTGAAACACTCTGGGGAAGATGGTTCTTTACCAATCCTGCAATCCAACAGCCACCCAGTAAAATGAGGAACTGACATTCTTCCCAGCCCTGTGAGCTAGACAAGTAGCTAGTGTCTCTTCTACAGGTTGGTGATGGTTCCAGGTTGTAGAATGAGGTCTTCATGACCTACTAGGTTGTGGCATCATTGGGTTCCTGGATAACATTCTAATATGGTCCATGACCTGCCTCAAGCTCCTGGGTAAACCCTCTCCATATGCATAATGTGGATAATGTATTTAGTGTCTCTCCCCAAAGAAAATCTCTATGCTAACAAGGATTAGTAGTGTGCTGGAATGGTACACTCACCTCTCTTGCGCATGGTAGCTCTCCCCCTACTCCCTTTAACTATCCAAAACACTTGATGTCTCCTGAGGCTTATTTAATAATAGGACCTTTTTCCCCCTCCTGACAATTCCATCAAGAACTACTTAAAAAAAAGACAGCTATTTAAAAATCTGTGACACTCAAAAAAGCCTTCCAACATATGAATGCCAGCTCTCTTTGTCTTTAATCCTCTATTTTTCTTACTGTTGGTAAGTAAAACTTATCCCACCAATGGGGAGGGGAGGGGGGTTTGGTTTTATTTTGTTTTTTTATGAATACACTTTTTCTCCAACCACCTTATATGCAGGAAGCGAAGTAAATATTGAACTAAAAACATTAAAGCACCTTCAAAAACCAAGTAGTTTTTTCCCTAGAATTACTGTAGAACTAGAAAATGGTCTTGGTTGTCATTGACCTTGGTTTAATGCCTGGTTAAACCCTAAGGAAACTGCTTCCAAGACAGGATTTAGATGCTCCAGAAGTTGTTGGAATGTGGTGCACAAAAAATATTTCACATCCTGGTTTACTTGCCTGAAGAACCTCCATGAAGTAGTATCTATACAGGAAACAATTGCATCTTCCAGAGTGAATATTCACTCATTTGCTTTTCCAGCCAGGAGATTGGAAGAAGCCAGCAGGCAATGTAGTCATTTGGTAATGTTCTTCCTACTGCCAAGATGGATTAATGCTGGGAGACCTTACAACGGGTGAGTAATCGGTAGTGCGTGCAGGACCTCCGAGATCCCTGAGGTGTGATTATTTTCATGCGTACATTTCTGTCATCGTCCTCCAAAGGGTGCTTTGTCATTTCCTTCACTCTTTCCTCACTGGACTCTCAAGTCTGTATTACAAACATGACATGATTTCCAAGTCATTGCCAATCTCCTCAAACTGAGTTGGTGAGCACTTTAAGGACACTCTTAAAATGTGAGGGTTGTACCAACAAAATTACTCTGGTTTCCCTTTAAATGATTGTGGAAAAGTATGAATAGCTGTTTATTAAAATATGATTTAGAACCTAATCATCCGCTAGGTCCACTGCCTTGTTTACTGTGTTCCTACCCAATCCTCAGGTTGACATTAAGATGGCATGGACCTACTAAGATCTCAGACTATGAGCAACTAAATTGAAACAACAATGTAAATATGTAAGATGTGAGTTGTAAAATTAATTGCACTTTGCATTTTTTAGCATTACTATAATTTACTCCCTGAGCTGCTCTCACTGCCACCACTCCAACTCTTCAACTTGTGTTCAACTCCCTTCTGGAAGTAAACAGGCCTGTGAAATGGAAATCAGACATCAAAAGAGCTCATACTCTAACCTTTTGTTTAAGTTCTGTCCCTGCCACCAACTAGCTGGGAGTCCTTAGAGGATGTACTTAAACATTCTGAGTTTAAAGTATAAAGTGGTTAGCACAATGATCAATAAATGCTAACCACAACAGCATTAGTTTAGTAATGTCTATTACTGATATTATTTCCTCCTTCAGTCAAAGCTTGAGTAGTATAGAATCCTTGTCTAATATTGGGTTCCAGACTCCTATAAGCTTTACCTTACATCTCTTCTTTGCTGGCTGAGCAGGGAACCAAATGGATAGATGCTCAGAAGAGCTGTGCAGTCATCTTGGATCCTCCTGTTAATCTCACCACTGGTGGTTCTTGGACCAGAGCCAAAACCCTCTCTCTGTGTTTTAGGTACCTGCTAAGTGTTTTCCTACTGGTTACCCAGGACGTTAGATGCTTCTGTCCTCTTTCCAGATCCCTTCTGCTCTGAGTCCTAGGTCTTAAGGCCATCTCCAATAACAGGGCTAGAATTTTAGAAGACTGGGCCAAACGTATCTCTGAAACCTGGGAAGCTCTTAGCTTGACACCTCAGAGGGCTCCCCAGGGATCAGTCTTCTACAGTTCTAAAAGCAGCCCCAACCCCATGTACGCTGTGTCACCCAAGCTGGGTGCTGCTGCTGATTTGAGGTGGCCCAAGCCATAAGCCAGAGGCCCTGCTCTGGCTGATGTTAGAATCACTCCAAAACTTCAAAAAACACAGATGTCTGTCCCACTCCCAACTCTGGGACTCGATATTTTTTAGTTTCCTGGGTAATTCTGATGATAAACGCCAGTTTGAGAAGCTCTGATTTGAGCAGCTACCAAACATCCCTATCTATTCCTCCCATGTCTTGGAACTGCACTATCTTTCTGAGCTACATAAACCTGCTGCTGTTTCTCCTCAATCTGGTTAGTTGTTGACTCTGGTTACCATGAGCTCCAAACAGGTGATAGGGAATCAAGCTGCTGACTACGGCTTAGGAGCCTCTTCTCCCCACACTCAGACCCTTGAGCCCAAAAAACATTAAAGATATCATATTTCATCCAAAGAAATATAATCAACCGAGAACAGGGGTTGTAGAATCAGTAGCAGCTAGTGTGGAACAATGGATGTGAGTTCAAAAGATTTAAAGGCCTGAGACTCCAACAGTGATCAAAAGCAGATAAAAGGGCCTTCTCCCTGCCAAGGCAATCCAACATGCTGTAGCACTTACTGTACTGGTGAACTTCATGAAGCAACCCTAGTGAGACCTTTGTTTTGTAAGGGAAAAGAAAACAGAAAGATTGTGACAAGCCTTTATGTGATTAAAACAAATGAGCAGAGCAATATGTTTGTAGGTATTGTTGAGAGGTGCCCGTGCTGCCCACCTGGCCCAAACTCCCGCTCTATCTCCATCCATCTCTCTGTTCCAGGTACTTTCTTACACCCTGCCCACTGGACCATGGGCCTCTGTGGTTCACTGGTTAACACTTGCCTAATCAACTAGACAAACACAGGACGGGACAGCTCGGCGCTGAGCTGCCAGGGCACATGTGGGAGGTGCTTCAAGACCGACCACCAGGCCAAATTAATCTAAGAACCTGTTGCAAGAGCAAATGCTGTGAAGGCAAGATGGAGGTGTCCCTCGGGGCCGAGTGGTTTCTCAGTGAATGGGCTTCTCCATTCTTCTTTTCTGCTTGACCAGCCTGAAAACAAGAGGCTGGCCTCACAGAGGATTCTTCTTACAAGATACTGCAGAGCCACTTATAAGACCAACGTATTTCACAGCCCAATATCCTTACTGACATCTCAGACCACCCCTCTCCCCACCTTCTTTTAATCACTTTCTTTTCTCCTCCAGGGCACAAACAGCTTTTATGCAAGTTATCTCTCAGGACAGGTGTGAGGGCTCTCCGCAAAGAAAGACTGATCGCATCCAAGGTCCTTTATCCCTGAGAGGGCTTCCCAGGGATGAGCAACCTGTTCTTCCACAGGGCTGCCAGACGCCCACAGTTTTCCCTGCTGTCTCTCATCACAGCGGCGGTGGGGCGCGCTCGCCTCCAGCCTGGCTCCGGACGCGGGGTCCCGCCACCCCCAGCAGCGGTCGCAGAGAGCCTCCCTGTTACCCCTAAAGCTGCGGATTGTAGTATTCTAGCAATGGATGAAATCCTTTAACCGACTGTAATAAAAATAAGATTGTGAATAACATGTGATTATAGTATAGATCTCCATAAAACTGGCGGCTGTGAAACCCATACTTTAAGAAGCATGGCCTCCCTCTCGAAGCGGCTTCCAGTGACGGTCCAGGATCTAATTCACCCTTTTTGGATCTAATTCACCCTTTTTGGCTCGGGTACTGGAACAGGTCTCGGCCAAATTACTGTCTCATCGCCATGGTGATAATCATCTTTAAAAGCACACCTACTCGGTGCGCGACCATTGCGCGGTACAATAAGAACCTGCCGGGGGAGGGACCACGGCAGGCGACCCGGAGCTTGTGGGCCGCCAGGGTCTGGAGCGGGCCCGGCCAGCCCGCCGCTGCGCATGCGCCACCCAGGCCGCCAGCCGGAGAAACCTCGGGTAGGCGGGAGGCGGGTGTGCGCGGGGGAAGCGGGAAGCGGGGAGACGTAAGGTGGGGGCGGGGCGGGGTGGGCCAGACATTGGGGGCGGGGCGCACCGGCGACCTGGCTGGGCGTGACGGGCCAGACCCCAGCCTGGGCGGCGTCTGAGATTGCAATCTCGTCTGGGGCTCTCTCGCGCCTCGCCCCGACACGACTTCTTTTCAGGGATTAGTTCTGACTTCATGATTAATCAGCACTTTCTGGTTTCCTTAGGGTGACGTCATCTCTGCTCAGAGATAAAACAGGCTCTTCTTTGAGGGCTGCGGGCCGCCTGGGGGCCTGGGTCCTGGAGGCTGTCCCGGGGACCCCGCCCCTCCCACAGGCGACAGCCAGATCGCTCTGCCGGCCCCTCGAACGCTGGGTTCCCTGGCCACAGCGCGTCTTGTTTATTGCTTTTGTGGACTGATTAAATGCAGAAGCTCAAGGTTTTCTTTCTTTTTTCCGTAATTACAAAAGTAGGACATGCTCTTTTAAAGGGTGGAAAATTACAAAGAAAAAAGTAATCACCCAAAGCCCCACCCTCTAGACTCAACCTCTGTTAATGTTGATGCATTTCCTTCCTGTCTCCCCCCCAACCCCTTTTCTTTGCAGCAGCTCTTCAGGTTTTCAACATCCTTTAGCCATGTTCTATCATTTTGTAGCCTACCTTTTTCACTTAATATTGTGGCAGAAACTTTTTTGTGCTTTTTTCAAATACTGCTTTAAAGGTCATAAAGAGTTCTTTAGTGGAGGTATCATCAAGTACTTAAATATTATTTCTGCTTATAAGCATCTAAGATGTTCCCAGTTTTTACTAGTATATGAGGTAGGTCATCCCTTCACCCTTATTACGTTTACCAGGGTTTGATGGTTGGTGGAACATACTAGCCCAAACTAAAAATTTGATCAAATATATGTCAAATTGTGAGCAAAACTTGAAAGCTTTTGCTTTTTTCCATATTGCTAATGGTAGAGAACCTGGGCAGAAACTGATTATTTGCAGGATGAGCTTTTATGCGTGGGAAGGAAGGCCCTGACCTGAATGGGAGGTGGAGAGTTTTGCAGTGGAGATGGAGGCTGGTGGCAGAAGGCAGAATGAGAAAGATGGGCCAAAGAAAAGACAGTCAGCTGGTGCATAAAGGAAAAACTCCCCATGAAGATAAATGGCTGATGATTTTTGGAACACTGATGTTGAACATGCCATTTTAATTCTGTTAGTCCAAGCTCCAATCTCCTTGTTTCTTTTAGTAAAAGACTAGAGAAGCACAGGAGAAAGAACTAGGCCTAAGTGAAGAGAGAGTCACACTATTGAGTGCATTTTCTGCCTTCTGATCTGTCCCCCTTCTCCAAAGTCCTTTTCCCACTTCATGAAAGAGTAATATAAGGTTTCTGTAAGATTCTAGATATCTAGGATAAGCAGAGGACATAAACCACCCAGATCTTCTCATTCTCTCTTTTTTAAGATGGGGTCTTGCTCTGTTGCCCAGGCTGGAATGCAGTGGCGATCTGGGCTCACTGCAGCCTTGACCTCCTATGCTCAAGAAACCCTCCCGCCTCAGCTCCCAAGTAGCTTGGACTACAGGCACACACCACCACGCCTGGCTAATTTTTATACTTCTTGTAGAGATGGGGTTTCACCATGTTGCCCAGGCTGGTCTTGAACTCCTGCTGACCCCAGGCAATCTGCCTGCCTCAGCCTCCAAAAGTGCTGGGATTACAGGCATGAGCCACCATGCTTGGCACATCTAGAACTTCTCTGTGAGATCTGGCATGAACCTATGTCTATTTATCTCCTGCAAATCACCTTAACTGAAAGCTGTTCACTTCTAAAATGAGGTTACAGGAAAAAAAAAAAAAAGTAAGTATGTTTTGGTAACCGAAGGTGATGGTGGGAGAAAGGTTGGTGGTTTGAGAATAAACTCAGCCTCCCAGGGCCTTTTGCCTAGAAGGTCTTACACACTCTTCCATTGGTTAGCCTGGTTAGTAAAGGCATGGAACTCTACTACTTCTAAGAACACTGTAGATCCTTCCTGTGCTCAGAGTTGTATGACTATCTGTAACTCAAGGGAGAAGCTGAAACAACCAGCTTTTAACATCTCCCTTGTTGCTTGGTCTGGAGCAACTTTTCCTTTATGAGAAAAAGTGTGACACAAACTCTGTCTCCAACCAAGCCGGTTTTCTCTATGCCGAGTATCTGTAAGAAAAGCCAGATTGATCGAGAGGCATTATCTGCCTTGGTTTAAATTCGCATGACAGAGTAGGCAATTTTGTGTAATTGGCACGTACTTTGCAAAGTAGCTGTCCATTCTTGAGCCACCTGAGAACTGGCAGTGAAGCAGTGATTTAACTTCAAAAGGGAGAGACTGGCTGTGGTGGCTTTCTTTTCCCTCTGAACGCGGAAGAGGTGGCTGTCTCCCTGTCTCCTTCCCAGAACAGCTCCCTCTACTGACAGTACGGCTGTCATCCTCCCTCTAACCCACTTCCTCACCTCTGTGGTCTCCACCTAGAATGCAGGTGACTGTGTCTCCATAGGGTGAGATTTTCTCAAAGAGTAGAGAAAACCTGGCTTCGTGAGGGCAACACTCCAGACCTGGCTGCCAGCCACAAACCCACTAGCTCCTAGATCTCCAAATCTATTCCTTTGTTTAGTACCCAGGGATTCTCACTGTTTCCATTACTGGAGAAAGGTTCCCTTCTAGCTATCCAGGTCACATAGGATTGAGAGGAAGCTAGCTCCATTCTCATCATAGCCGGTGAGGTCAGTTCCTCAAGGCTTGGGCTCCCATCATCGCTTCTCCGAGTCACAACATTCTCTAGACACTTGCTGACCCTGCTATGTTCTGCCTGTTAAAAGGTCATCTGCTTTTTGAATTCTTTCCACTCTCCTCCCAGTTATTTGTGATAGTCTCTTAGAAGGTTAAAAATAACATTTATTTCCCCAGTGGTTTTGTATATTTCCATTTGGCAAACTTTATTTTGTTCCATGTGTTTCTAAGGGAACAGAAATGAAAATGGTTTATGTCCTACTTCCTACACCGGGCTCAATGATGTTGTCAGAAATGGAATTGTCCCTCGGTCCAAAGTGGGTACACCCAACCGTAAGCTAGGCTTTAATGCAGAAACTATATAAACTACAAAGACAATGGACATTGTTTGGCTATTGGAAAATCTACTGCGCTGTACTTCCTTTAATCAAGCAGTGAATTTTTTAATAGATAGATTCAAGCCACTTTGCACGGGCATGATAACAGTATAAAACTGGGTCACATTATAAGCGTGAACCATGACACTGTGTCCCATTACTGAAATAAAACTAAAGGCAACATAAGAAGTCAAGATGAAGGGCAATTGTTACTGAAAGGAGCACATGGAGGGGCTTCTGTGATGCAGGAAATGTTCTATTTGAAATCCAGGTGACAATTACATGAGTATGTTCAGATTGTGAAAAATCACTGAACTCTACATTTATAATCACATTTTTCTGTATTTATGTTCCACTTATACAAAACACTAAAACAGAGATTTTGTTGAGGTAGACCATTAAGGCAATGAGAGCAATTGTTCTTTCATTCAACAAACATTGTTTTAGTTCCCGCTTGGTGCTCAATGGTAAGCAAAGACTTCGTATGTATTATAGAAATGAGTGAACTAAGGGCCACACAGCCTGATTTCAAGGATTTCACAGTTAATAGTCAGCTACAATGTAAGTTACAAGTGTTCAGTGTGTATACCAGTATTAGATTCTTAGTTGGGACAAATGGACCACAGTAATATAAGATGTGAACATTGGGGGAAACTTGATAAGGAGTACGTGGGAAATCTCTGTGCAATCTTTGCAAGTTTTCTGTAAATGTAGCCCTCTTCTAACTTTGAAATTGTTTAAAAAATACTCAATTTCATGAGAATGACTATGAGGGAGACATTATTTTTGGACCAAGGAAATCAGAAGTGACTTTGTAGAAGAAAAGAATGATTGAACTGGACCTTAAAGGAAGAATGAGATTATAATAAACGGAAATGGAAAATAAGTTTTTTAGACAGGGGAAACATGATACAAGAAACTGTGGAATGTGTGAAAGGACAGGACAGGGACTGATGAATTGGGAGCATGAAAAGGGTTGTGTGCAATAGGACCCGAAGAGCAGAAGGCCTTGAAAGTAAATCGCGAAAGGCTTAAATTTTGTAAGTTAGCTAACAGACAAAAATTAAGCTCTGAATTGCTGTAGAAATCCATTGTTTTACAATGAAAAGTAAATATATTAATTACAAAACAGAGGCCGGGCATGGTGGCTCACGCCTGTAATCCCAGCACTTTGGGAGGCTGAGGCAGGTGGATCACCAGAGATCAGGAGTTTGAGACCAGCCTGGCCAACATGGTGAAACCCTGTCTCTACTAAAAATACAAAAAAACTAGTTGGGTGTGGTGGCGCATGCCTGTAATCCCAGCTACTAGGGAGACTGAGGCAAGAGAATCGCTTGAATCTGGGAGGCAGAGGTTGCAGTGAGCCGAGATCGCACCACTGCCCTCCAACCTGGGCAACAAGAGTGAAACCTCTATCTGAAAAAAAAAAAAAAAAAAGATAAAAATTAATGTACTTAAATTATTTCCCCAAATCTCTGTATGTCTACAATAGAGCTAAAGGAATTAAGTCATAATATTTATAGAACACTTACTATATGACCACTACTTTATGTCTGTTATCTTATTTAATTATCCTAAGATTCTTGTGAAGCAGTTCTTGTTTTATTTTACAGATAGAAGATTGAGAACTTGTTTATTTCCAATAAGTAAAAAGAGTCATAAATATAAAAAACAGATACAGCCACATGAGAACTTATTTGTTTCCAACAAACACAAAAGTCATAAACGTCAAAAATAATAAAGGACTTAGTGCTAGGACGTGCTTCAGTAGTTGAAATGGAACTCTGAGTTGGAAATATGTTTACATTTACATTTTGTTTAAATTCATTTTTTAACTGAAAAGATAGTCATCTGGGACAAATATGAGTTATTCAAGATATAATGGTATTGATAAGCCCATTTATCAAGTGTGTTTTAGGGAATAATTCTGACAAGTGTGTTTGGCAAGGGGAATTATCACAGAGTACCAAAAACTGATAAAGTCTGGCCTACACAGACTAGACACAGTACAGGAGAGCTCTCAGTTAGAAACTCGTGTTTTGTGGAGTCAGAGACAACACAGCTAACTCCATGGACAATAGAATGGACATTCCAGCTCCAAGCTGTGAATGTTTCCAAATAGTTCAAAGAGAATGAAAAGAATTTAATCTTCCCATCTTGGAGTTTCCTAGAAGCGTTGTGACTTGCCTTCAAAGCCAAGTTACTATGTGTTTGAGAGTCAAATGGCTCAATAGTCACTAATGTCATTTTTCTCCCTGCTAAATACTTGGATAAGACACAGCAAGAAGAAAATAGGTTTTATTTTGGCTTTTAATAATTCTCTAATCATGAGGAAATGAAAAGTTCATCAAAGATCCATAGTTTCCATTGAGAATTTCCTTCTTTTGTTTTTTCTAAGAGTTCTGTTCCCCACAATAAACCACAAAACAGTTTTTCCTCTCTTCATATTTGTTGAAAGAATTCAATTCTTGAGTGGAAATTTTGTTTTCCTTTAATTCCCAACAAACTACATCCCATACCTGACAGCCTCAAGGTAGGAAGGCAGCCGAGTTATTCAAAGAAGCATTTTGTTCTTGTTCTTGCCATTCAATATCACAGGGTGTGATGAAAACTGGAACAAATATGGATATCACAGAGGTGCCAGAACATTACATTTAAAAAATGGAATTATTTGAGTCAATCTGGAATGTCTGGTTCTTTTGGTTTGGGCCTCATGGGTAGCATTGTGCTTCAAAAACAACTTGAATTGGCTACCAGGATTCCAGAAGGGTAACATAATCCTGTACCTTTGTGGAGAGATGCTTATCTTTATGTCTACTCTTAGCAGAAAGAGGCTGGATTCTTCCACCTTTTCATGTTTCAAAATAAAAATTGTTCAAAAAGTTCCAAACCTGAATGGAATTTGGAAACAAGAGTGGGAGGAGGTACTTCCTCAAGTCTTTTTGGTTTGTGCTGTTTTTTATTTGAAATAAATGCTCCACCATGAGTCAGTATCCTCCAGAGCTACAGAAATGTGGGATTTGGGGAAGGTTCATCCTCACCACTTCCCCTTATGTGATTTGGAATTTAGAGAAAAGGTCCCAGAAAACATTAGTAATTCTGAATACAGTGCTCATATCTGCCCAGGAGACAGAGACCTTAAAGGAGACCAGGAGCTGGCAATAACTCAATTCCTGGCAAATGCAGCCTGTAGCCCAGTGACCTCCACCCCTTGGAGTGATGCTGCTACCCCTGCAAAGGGCTCCACAGAGGGCTGTGAACACAGGGTAGGTCTCACTTTTCTCTTGTCAACAACACACAAAGTTGTAGGGGTGTGTCTGACCTTGATAAAGGGCTGGAGAGAACCAAAGGGAATTACAGCATATGAAGAAAGGAATTTTAAACTGTGTCATCCAACGAGGGGGAAAAACATCCCCACTGAATTTAGGGAACACACCCGAACTTCTAACCTGTTGACTTGCTGTCACATAGTGGGAATGAATCCTTAGGTACCTTCAGGACTCAAGGGCCTCATCCCTTGGGGGTTTGTCTACCTCCAGCATTCTTCTTCTTCCTAACGTAGTACACATCTCCATCCTGGTATAGGATCTAGAAGTATCATCCTAGAAGATTCTAATGGTTTTCACAGGACAATCCATGGTGCCACCCAAGAGTCTTGGATCCAGTTCCCTTAAAGGCCTCACCTTCAGGGTGGTGTGGATTGCAGACTGAATTCTCCCACTTGGAAGGCGTATGTGTATACACACACACACACACACACACCCCATTCATCACACAAGGACATTCTCCTGCCATACCATTCTCACATACCAGATATGTAACATCAGCACAGTAATGCTGTCTGATATAATACTTCTCAACCTTCGATGTGCACATAAATCACTTGGATGGGGCTGGAATTATTCACTTCCAACAAGCTCCCAGGTGACACTGCCACTACTGCTGGGCCACAACCCACACTCCAAGTAGCACTGATCTAATCTACAATTCATATTCAACTTTCTTCAGTTGTCTCAAAATATCTTCTACAATTATTTTCTTCCCTCCCTATTCAAGATCCAGGCGGGAATGGTGTGTTGTATTTGGCTATCACATCTCTTTAGGCAGAGGATGTGAACTTTTTATTGGCTGCTCTCTTACTTATACAAAGACCCAGGAAAAGTGTGGAGATTTCCCCTTGTGAAACCCCCCTCCTCCTAGTTATACTTAGAAAAGGACTACCTTCCTCACAGTCTCAGTAAATGAGGGGCAGAGAGAGAGTGGAAGGAAGCACCTGGAGATGACACTGTGAAGTGCTGAAAGGCTCTATGATGGCTGGGCTCTGTGGTATGTTTTTTTGTGCAAATCATGCACATTGACCACCAAGGATATGAGACCTACCTCAGAATAACAGCACAACATTCAAAAATAGCTTCAAAGATGTTTTGCTATTCTTATTCCCAGACTTGAAGAGTTGATCCCGTCTCTCCAGAGAAATTAGAGTCCAATGCTATCAATAAGCATGATGCACTCCCGTGAGGTGGACAAATGTCATTTCCTATTTTCTAGGGTTTAGAGTCTAGATAGACATAATCCCTTCTAGAAGAACCCTCCAAAGGACTCCAAGCAGGATGGGCCATGGGGACCTGTAACCGTCCAAATCCCACTGCTCTCTACAGTGTGGGCGGCAATCCCCTCTCGCTCAGTGTGCCCATAACCACTGAGCCCTGCTACCTCTTCATAGTGGCCTCTGTTAAAAGCAAATATCGCCTGTGTTGCCTGGAAGGAAGTATGCTAGATTAGACCAGCTAGCTGATGAGACTCTCACCTGAAGAGTTGGGAATCAGGATAGGCTATTTTTCAAGTTGATGGGGAGGGGTGTATTATGTGGCATAAGGACTTCTCCACATAGGAGTGGAGGGGCAGATAGCAGGAAGCACAGCAGATCACTGGGCATCTGCAACAAGAATAAACCTCTCAAGAAATGTCCATCAGTGACAGATTGGATTAAGAAAATGTGGCACATATACACCATGGAATACTATGCAGCCATCAAAAAGGATGAGTTTGTGTCCTTTGTAGGGACATGGATGCAGCTGGAAACCATCATTCTTAGCAAACTATCACAAGAACAGAAAACCAAACACCGCATGTTCTCACTCATAGGTGGGAACTGAACAATGAGATCACTTGGACTCAGGAAGGGGAACATCACACACAGGGGCCTATCATGGGGAGGGGGGAGGGGGGAGGGATTGCATTGGGAGTTATACCTGATGTAAATGACGAGTTGATGGGTGCAGCACACCAACATGGCACAAGTATACATATGTAACAAACCTGCACGTTATGCACATGTACCCTACAACTTAAAGTATAATAATAATAAATAAATTAAAAAAAAAAATAAAACACCAAAAGCAATGGCAACAAAATCCAAAATAGACTAATGGAATCTAATTAAACTAAAGTGCTTCTTCACAGCAAAAGAAACTATCATCAACATGAACAGGCAAGCTACAGAATGGGAGAAAAATTTTGCAATCTATCCATCTGAAAAAGGTCTAATATTCAGAAACTACAAAGAACTTAAACAAATTTACAAGGAGAAATAACCCCATCAAAAAGTGGGCAAAGAATATGAACAGACCCTTCTCGAAAGAAGACATTTATGCAGCCAACAAACATGAAAATATGCTCATCATCACTGTTCATTAGAGAAATGCAAATCAAAACCACAATGAGATATCATCTTCACGCAAGTTGGAATGGCGATTATTAAAAAGTCAAGAAACAACAGATGCTGAAGAGGATGTGAAGAAATAGGAACGCTTTTACACTGTTGGTGGGTGTGTAAATTAGTTCAACCATTGTGGAAGACAGTATGGCAATTCCTCAAGGATCTAGAACTAGAAATACCATTTGACCCAGCAATCCCATTATTGAGTATATGCCCAAAGGATTTTAAATCATTCTACTATAAAGACACATGCACATATATGTTTATTGGGGCACTGGTCACAATATCAAAGACTTGGAACCAACCCAAATGTCCATCAATGATAGACTTGGTAAAGAAAATGTGGCACATATACACCATGGAATACTATGCAGTCATAAAAAAGAATGAGTTCATGTCCTTTGCAGGGATACAGGTGAAGCTGGAAACCATCATTCTCAGCAAACTAACACAGAAACAGAAAATCAAGCACCACATGTTCTCACTCATAGGTGGGAGTTGAACAAAGAGAACACATGGACACAGAGAGGGGAACATCACATACTGGGGCCTGTTGGGGGGTGAGGGGCTAATGGAGGGATAGCATTAGGAGAAATAACTAATATAAGTGATGGGTTGATGGGTGCAGCAAACCACTATGGCACATGTATACCTATGTAACAAAACTGCACATTCATCACATGTACCCGAGAGCTTAAAGTATAATAATAAAGAAAGCTAAATAATATTTAAATAACAAAAAAAAAAAAAAAAAAAGAAAGGAGATGGCACTGAATGGGGACTGAGAAGTTCCCTGTTTACCAGCCTCACACTTTGTGCTTAGGTCAACACGTTGCACTCCCACGCAGCAGAGGGATTTTTTCATAGAATAAAAAAAGAATCCAAGATTAGGTGCTAGATCCATCTCCCCACTTTCACCATAATGCAATATTCTACTGCCCCTACAACATTTTAAAGGAGTATTTTAGTCTCTTCTTGAGCATTTCCTTCACGGGGTCCAAAATGTGCCTGTACTCTTACAGAACTTATAACACTAACAGCTATCGGTTATTGACTGCTTTCAACACAAGCACCATTCTAAGGGCTTTACACACATTCAGTCATTTAATCTCCACAATAGACCTAAGAGGGCAGTGCTGTTACAATTCCCATTTTACAGATGAGGATACTAAGGCACTGAGAGATTTAGTAGCTAGCCCAAGATTACTTATTTCTAATCTGGGCCCAAGAAGTGGAGTTCCAAGGTCATTTCTCTAAACTACCTTCTAAGGAGACGCAAAACGAAAACAACTGCTGCCTTACAGAGGTTTCAATCCCAAAATAGGTAGCACCTATCTATTAAGTACTCATTCAACTTATGATTCTTATTTTATTTTATTTTATTTTTGAGACAGAGTCTCGCTCTGTTGCCCAGGCTGGAGTGCAGTGGCACGATCTCGGCTGACTGCAACCCTCACCTCCCCGGTTCGAGCGATTCTTGTGCCTCAGCCTCCTGAATAGCTGGGATTACAGGCGTGTGCCACAATGCCCAGCAACCATTCAACTTATAATTTTTAAATTTATAATTCACTGCAAGGTACTTGTCTTTAAAATTTCTTGCCTTGGTTTTCTGTTTTTTCTATTTTCTAAGTTTTGCTTGTGGTGGGCTCAGTACAGGCCTCCTGGGGAAAAACTTGCGCCAGAGAGGAAAGATAAAGGTTTCTTCCATAACTCACCCATGACGGGAAGCTTCCCCACAGCTGCAGGTGGGATTTGAGAAGGGATTTACGGGGGATGGAAAAGGGAGGGAGACCGAGTTGGGAGGTTTGCTGGGACAGAGAGACAGACACCAAAACGTTAGGTAGATAATGGTATTTGTGAACACTCTGAGGTAGCACCCTTGAAGCTCTCTTTTCCACATTCTTCTTATTATCCCCACCCCATCCCCCCTACCATCCCCCACCCCAGCACCGCCCCCCACCGCCCCCCAGCCCCCACCACCATCACTGAATCTTGCCTCCTACTTCAGGGAGAACATAGAGGCCATCAAGTAAGAACTTCCTGCCTCTTGGACCATTATGTGCACCTCTTTCCATCTTTGCCTCCTTCCTCTTACCTTGAAAGAGTTGTCCCTCCTTCAGGGTGAGTCCTCCACCCTGTGCTCTAAACCCCATCTCCTCCCTCCTCCATCCACCATCACCTTTATTCCTGCACTTCCATCTGCTCCTTCCTCTCTGCGTATGTTTATGCTGAAATCCCTCTTCCTGAAAAATAAACATTTCCCTCAGCTGTGGCTCTTTATAGCAGTTTTCTCTCCTTCCTTCTCAAAGAGTGGCCTGATTTATTCTTCCCATTCCTCCCCTCTGTTCCTTCCCAGTAGGACACACCCTGGCCTCTACCTTCACCACCATTGAAATTACCCCTGTTAAGATCACCACGAAGTTCTTCACAGCCAACTCCAGAAGTCCTTTTTATCTGGTCTACCTGCAACATATGACTTTGCTGACCACCTCCTCCTTACAACCTCTCCTCTCTTGGTTTCTGGGCCACGGTACTTTCCTGCTTCTCCTCTCTCAATCTATCTTCTGAGGAAATTGTCTCTATTTCTTGATGTTTCCTAAGGTTCTATCTCCAACTGTCTTCTCATTGCAATCTACACATTTTCTCTGGGCAATCTCAGCTGTGCATCCCATTTCAGCTACTGCCTTAACCATTTGTCTCCACCCATTGAACTGCCTCTTGTTAGAGCTCTGTTCTCACCGACCCCGCTTTTACACTTTCCACTCACTATTTTTTTTTTTTTTTTTTTTTTTTTTTGAGATGGAGTCTTGCTCTGTTCCCCAGACTGGAGTGCAGTTGCATGATCTCAGCTCACTGCAACCTCCACTTCCTGGGTTCAAGCCATTCTCCTGGCTCAGCCTCCCAAGTAACTGGTGTTACAGGTGCCCACCACCATGCCCAGCTAATTTTTGTATTTTGAGTAGAGATGGGGTTTCACCATGTTGGCCAGGCTGGTCTTGAACTCCTGACCTCATGACCCACCCGCCTCAGCCTCCCAAAGTGCTAGGGTTACAGGCGCGAGCCACCGCGCCCGGTTCCACTCACTCCTGATCCCACTCTAATTAGTCTGTCATCCCTACCAGGCCATTTAAACTGCACTTGCCGAGGTCCCAGCAGCAACCTCCACGTTCCAGTGGTCAGTTCTTAGGATCTTTCTTTGCTCAATCTCTTAGCAAAATAAGAAATGATTTGTTACTCCTGGCTGGATGCGGTGGCTCACACCTGTAATCCCAGCACTTTGGGAGGCTGAGGTGGGTGGATCACGAGGTCAGGAGTTCAAGACCAGCCTGTCCAAGATGGTGAAACCCCATCTCTACTAAAAATACAAAAAATTAGCCGGGCGAGGTGGCAGACACCTGTAATCCCAGCTACTTGGGAGACTGAGGCAGGAGAATCGCTTGAACTTGGAGGGCGGAGGTTGCAGTGAGCCAAGATCGCGCCATTGCACTCCAGTCTGGGTGACAGAGTGAGACTCTGTCTCAAAAATAAAAAATAAAAAAATAAAAAAGGTTGGTTACTCCCTCTGTTTTGAAACTACTCTTTTTGTTTGACTCGTGAAACACCACAGTCTCCACAGAGGAGCTAGTTTTTATCAATGAGTAAAACAATACCAGGAGACTTGGTATTCTTTTATTCATTAATAGAAATTAGTTCCTTCTCATCTGTTCAAATGCTACCCATAGGCGTAGCCAAAAGGCTCAGTCCTAAGTCTTCTTCTCTATCCACATTTACTGTCTGGAGACTTCATCCAGTCCTGTGGATGGGTGTTCCCATCCTGTTCTCCAGTGACCTCACCTGGTTCTGTGTCTGAATACTGTTTCTGAGTTAATGATTTCCAAATGGATAACTCCAGCCCTAGCTTTTCAATTTTGGTGTCTAATAGTCATTTTCAATTAGTATTCAAGCCAAAATATTTGATTTCCACTACCAAGCCCCAATCCTGCCCTCACCCAACTCATTAAATCACGCCACTGATCACCTAGTCCTTAGGCCAAAAACATGAGAGTCATCCTAGATTTCTCTCTCTCTGATACTCACAGTAATTCCATTGGCAGTCCTGTTGGTTGCACCTTTAAAAGATATTTGGCATTCAACGATTTCTCACCACACCACTATTTTCATCACCTTCTTAGTCGAAGCCACCATTATCTTCTGCCTAGGTTAAGGTACTAGCTTCCCAACTGATCTACCTTCTTCCACTCTTGCCACCCCCAAAGACACCACAAGGCAACTGTCAGAGTTAAAAGAATAAGTCACCTCATTTCTGTTCCTGCTCAGAGCCCCCTCATGGCTTCTTACAAACTTAGAATGAAATGAAAATTTCTCATCCTGATCAACTATATAGACTCTATGTCATCCGGTCCCTGCCCACTTCTCCAAGATTATCTTCCACCACTATCCTCTTACTCACTTCACTCTGGCCACATTAGCCTTCTTGCTCTTCCTTAAACACCCTTAGCTTATTTTTCTCTTTGCATTTGCTGTTCCCTTTGCTTAGAATGTTTTCCCATGTCCTCAAAACTTGGCAGGGCTCACTCCCTAATTCTGTTTAAATGTCACCTCCTCAGAGAGGGATTCCCATGGACACTCTTTCTAAAACAGCTGTTTTAACCATCACCCTTAATCTCTTTATTCTGCTCTGCTTGTTTATTTGGTACTTATCACTCTCGAGATCATTTTTTTTAATTGACTTGTTTACTTATTCATAAGTTTTGTGTAAGCAAGGATCTTGTCTTACTGTTGTTTCCTCAGTGTCTGGACCACTGTAAGTACTCAATTAATGTTAATTAATAGGTAAATATATTCTGACAAGTCCAAAATCTGATTTTAGCCCTCCTTGCTGATATCAAGGTTCACATTTTTCACCACCTTTGACCCATATGTTCCTAATGAAATTCAAACTCAGTATTTTGAAAACTGAGTTTTCCCACTCTCTCCCCTAAGCTGCTCACACACTCTCCCCTAAGCTGCTCTTTCCCACTCATTCCCAAGCTTATTTAGCAGCACTATCATGCACCTAGGTACCTGAGAGAGATATGGATGTTCTAAATTTCAGCCTCTTCCTCACTCCCAGTTTATCACCAAATGCCATCATTTCTACTTGTATCAGATCATGTTCTAAGTTGCAGAAAACAAAAGTCATTCTAGCTAGCTTAAGAAAAAAAAAGAAATGTATTAATTTATTAGGTAGCATGTAGAATCTTCAGGAAAGTCCAAGGGCCTGACTTGGATACTTTGCAGAGAGAAACAATGCCGCAGTCACCCTGCCTGGCTATCCAGTAGAAATCCTGCTGCTGCCACAGACTGCATGTGAACTCTGGGGTGAAAAGTGACTGCTAAGACTATTGTGCCTCAAAACTCACACTCACAAGCATGGTAGTGTCTCACTACCATCCTTGTTCAGAATGAATTCCATGCAATATCTTCTTCACATCTTTCTCTTCCAGATCAAAGTCCTGATGGCATCTGATGGGCAGAGCTCAGGTCACACGCTTGAATCCTCCTGCCAGAGGTGAGAAAAGGAGTTTCTCACTTCTTCCTTGAGGAGGACGGACTGTAATTGGGAAATTCCCTAATCATAGGAAGGGTGTTCAGGAAATGCCTGGCAGTTACGAAGCATCACAGATGTCAACTAACACTATCTTCTTTTTACCAAGTCCACCCATGCCCCCACCACTGACTCAGTTCTAGTCTTTATAGTTTGTAGTCTTGACTAATGTGGTGACCACCTCGTATCGGTTCCTCTGCCTCTTTTCTCCCCTCCATACCCGCTAGAGCAGTATGTCTAAAAGCAAATCTTACCATGTCACTCCTTTCCTTGCCACACATTATTGTAAAACAAAAGTCCCTTAAAAGCTCTTCATTGCCAATAGATGATGTCAAACTTACTCAAATTGGCACATAAAGCTTCTTACAATGTGGCCCTGGCCCATCTTTCCAGGATCCTCTCCCCTCTCAGGATCTCTCTGTGCTTCCACTGCACTAAATTATTTGCCCTCTCCAAGTGTTGCTCATAGTCTCTGGCTTCCGTTCCCTTGTTCATACTCCTTCCTGCTCCTTGGAATGACCCTTTCCTCAACAAACTCTTAGCCTTCAAAACTCATCTCAAGCATTACCTCCTCTCTGCATCTACCCTAATCCTTCATTCAAGACGTGAAACCCCCAACTAGGTTGACACTTCTCTCAGTATTTATTCTATTTTTAAAATAGTTGTTAACTTCCACATCTGTCTTCAGTACAGGAAGGAACTAGACCGTAAGCTCCATGGAGGCAAAAACCATTGCCTTGTTTTTTTGATTGTTTGTTTGCTTTTGTTTTTGTTTTGAGATGGAGTCTCACTCTGTCACCCAGCCTGGAGTGCAGTGGCATGATCTCAGCTCACTACAACCTCCACCTCCCGGGTTCAAGAGATTCTCCTCCCTCAGCCTCCCGAGTAGCTGGGATTACAGGCGTACGCCACCATGCCCAGCTAATATTTTACACTCTTAGTAGAGACAGGTTTTGCCATGTTGCCCAAGCTGGTCTCCAGCTCCTGACCTCAAGTGATCTGCCCACCTCGGCCTCCCAAAGTGCTGGGATTACCGACATGAGCCATTGCACCTGGCCCATTGCCTTGTTTTTGTATCCTGAGCATGGCATCTGGCTCAAAGGCAGACACAATAAACTTGTGTGGATGAATAGTGATGCTGCTGCTCCTGGCAGCAGCAGCTCCATTTATGGAATACTTACTATGTGTTAGGAACTGTATTAAGCTATATATGTATATATATGACTATGTATTCCAACACATTGTGTTACTTAATCCATATAATGATTCTGCAAGATAAGAATGATTATCCTCATCTTATAAATGGAGAAAAAGAGCCCTGATGAAAATATTTAACATTCCTGGTATCACATGACTAGAAACCAACTGAGCTAAAATTTGAACTTGGGTTTATTTGACTTCAAAGCCAATGTATTCTTAACCAGTTAACCAATACATTCTATAGTCCCCTGTGAATAAATATTTGAAAGAAAAATCAATAATTATAAAGTGTCATATTGTATTCTATAGTGAGAATTATGAATTCTCTAGCCTGCACAGCCAGAGTGCTTCCTTTACTTTTTGTTATTTTACTTATTTCATTCTGCTTAAAATACAACTGTTTCTTTCCAGGCCTTAGGAAACAGTAAGCTCCTTGAGGGCAGAAAGTCATATTTTTTCTCTGTCTTTGCCTATTTATATTAGTTTCTGAGGGTTGCCAAAATAAAGTGCCACAAACTGAGTGTCTTAAGCAACAGAAATGTATTGTCTCTCAGTTCAGGAAGTCACAGACCAAGGCGTGAGCAGGGCCATACTCCCTCTGAAGGTATGAGGGGAGGATCTGTCTCAGGTCTCTGTCTTAGTCCTCCACTCAGGCTGCTATAACAAAATGCTATAGGTTGGGTGGCTAATGAGCAGCAGAAATGTGTTTCTCATGGTTCTGGAGGCAGGGAAGTCTGAGCCCAAGGTGTTCATAGATTTGGTGTCCAGTGAGGGCTCACTTTCTGGTTCACAGATGGCCATTTTCTTGCTGTGTCCTTACATGGCAAAAGGGGTGAGGCAGCTCTCTGGGATCCCTTTTATAAGGGCTCAGATCCCATTTGTGATGGCTTTGCCCTCGTGATCTAATACCTCCCAAAGGCCCCACCTCCTAATACCAGGACATTGGGAGTTAGGATTTCAGCATATGTGTTTTGTGGGGATACAAACATTCAGTCTGTAGCAGGCTGTCTCTTACCTTCTGGAAGTTCTTTGACTTGTGGCACCGTACCTCTAATCTTCCTATAGCGTTCTCCCTGTGTGCTTGTCTCTGTGTCCAAACTTCCCATTTTTATAGGGACACCATTTATATTAGGGCTCACCCTAATGACCTCATCCTACTGTGATCATCTGCAAAGATCTTTCCAAATACGGTCACATTCACAGGTACTGGGGGTTAGGACTTCAATAAGTTTTGGGGGGACACAATTCAACCCATAACATCGTGTGTCTAGCAAAATGTCCTGCACTTATCAGGTGCTCAGTTAAGGTTTGTTGAGAGACCTTGAGAGCCACCAGTGAGGCATGGCTTTCAGCCAGTGTGTTTGAGACCCATGGGCAGGGGCGAGGTGGATAAGCATTATCTGGTGGCCTCATCACTTCCTGCTAAGTTTCTGCAGGGCTGGTAGGTAGGGAGGGGACACAGTGAAACAGTTCATCTTCTTTTAAAAAAACAGTATTTTCTTCCATGAAGAATATAATGTCCTGGGGCTCATTAGTACATAAGAAGAAAAGGATTTGGGTTGGCTGCCTTTATGGCAGCGGTGTCCGGCCAAGAGGTTGTAAACATGCCATCCTCTGGAATGCGTCTGCTTGCCTCGCTTGGCAGATTCCTCAAGGATTGGATGAACGCCAGCCAATGTCTGAGTCTCTGCATCCCACGTGGGGCCCCATGAGAATATGCCCTGCTGTCTCCAGCCTACCCCTCTGTGCCCTCCTGTCCCAACCCTAGTACTGGCCTGAGGGAAGCATTATTTTATTCTGTTTTTTAAATTTAGACACATCATATTGAGCACTTCCTAGATGCTTGACACTTTATGTGTCTTGTGTCATTCAGTCTTGGCCACAATATTACAAAGCTGACTTTTCATTATATTGGAGAATATATCATATATAAAAATGAATAAATATTATCTGAAGAGTTTTCAAAAAATGAAATGTGCAGCCATTACCCAGGATAAGAAACAGAACATTACCAGTATCTTAAAGACTTCTGTGTACCTCTCTCAGATTATAGTGCCCTCTCCTCCCTGCAAGAAAAACAGCATCTGAATTTTGTATTAATCATACCCCTGCTTTTCTTTATAGTTTACCAAGTATGCCTGTATCTCTTAGAATTTAATACTCAGTTTGGCTAGTTTTTGTTCTTAATATAAATGAAACCATACTGCCTGAGTTTTAGTAGTTTATTTCTGTTGATCATCATTCATCCATGTTTTTGAGATTCGTCCATGTTGATACATGTTATAGTCATTTGTACATTTTTTTCTGCTGTGTAGTATTCCATTATATAAATATACCAAATTTGTCTATTCTACTTTTTATGGACATTTGAAGAGTTACCAATCATAGCTGTTATGCATAATACTGCTAGAGCATTCTTATACATGATTTTTAACACACATATGCAATTTCTTTAAGCTACGTACTTAGAGGGATAAGGGATGGATTTCAGATATGCATGTATTAACTTTATTAGGTCATGCCAAAGTGTTTTTGAAAATGCTTACACCAGATTATATTCCTGCTAACAATGAGTTAGAGATCTCATTACTCCACATCCTTGCTAACATTTGGATTTATCATAATTAAATTTTTGCCTATTCAGTGGGCATGAAATTGTAATTTTATTATATATTTCCCTGATTACTAAAAAAGATGAGCACTAATGAAGTTGAATGCTCTTTCATTAAATGTCTGTTTTTGATCATTTTTCTATTACAATCTGTGTTTTTTTCTTACAGAATTGTAGGAATTTTTAATATACTCTGGATACTAGTTGTTTGTATATCTGTTGAAATATTGTCTTCATCTTTGTGATTTCTCTTTTTATTCTCTAGATAATGTCTTTCAATAGCGGACATCTAACAGAATTAGATTTTCCCATTTTTATTTTATGGTTTAGGTTTTTATATCTTGCTTAAAGAATTCCTTCTTTACATTAGAATATCATAAATATATTGTCCTAATTTATCTTCTAAAAGTATTATATCTTTGCCTTTCATATTTAAGTCTTAACTCCACTTAGACATGTGTTTGTGTATGGTGTAACGAGAGACCTAATTTTAGGTTTCTCTACGTGGGTAACCAATTGTCCCAACACTATTTCTTTCTTTCTATGCTGGTCTATTAATACAGTGGCAATCCACTGTTTTTCTTGACACAAACTTATGAGATACATGTGAAATTTTGTTACATGTCTATAATGCATACTGATCAAGTCAGAATATTAAGGGTGTCCATCACCCAAGTGCAATATATTTTTGTTAGCTGTAGTCATCCTGCTGTGCTATCAACCACTGAATTTATTCCTTCTACTTTACTGTATGTTTGTACCTTTTAACCCATTTCTCTTCATCCCCCTGCCAAATCATTCTTCCTGGTCTCTGTTATCTATATTTTCACTCCCTACCTCCATGTGATCAAATTTTTTAACTCCTACATAGGAGTGAAAAAATGTCTTGTCTGTCTTTCTGTGCCTGGCTTATTTCACTTAACATAATAACCTCCAGTTCCATCTATCCTGCTGCACATGACATGATTTCATTCTTTATTATGGCTAAACAATATTCCATTGTATATACATAAACATATATATACACACACACATAAACATATATATATATATACACTAATTCATCTTTTGATGGACTCAAACTAATTCTACAGTTTTACTATTGTGAAGAGTGCTGCAATTAACATGCAAGTGCAGGTATCCCTTAGATATAGTGACTTCTTTTCCTTTGGGTAGATTCCAAGAGTGGGATTGCTGGGTCAAATGGTAATTCTATTTTGGTTTTCTGAGAAAATTCTATACTGTTTTCTATAGTGGCTATACTAGCTTATATTCCCACCAACAGTGTGTAAGAATTCCCTTTTCTCTGTATCCTCACCAAACATCTGTTATTTTTTATTTAATCATAGCCATTAAGGTAAGGTAATATCTCATTGTGGTATTAATTTTCATTTCTCTGATTATTAGTGATGGTGAGCATTTTTTCATACACCTGTTGGCCGTCTGTATGTTTTCTTTCGAGAAATGTCTACTTATATCCTTTGCCTATTTTTAAGGAGATTATTTTTTGTTGTTGTTTTTCCTGTTGAATTGCTAGAGTTCTTGTAAATTCTGGATATTAGTCCCCTGATAAATGAATAATTTGTAAATATTTTCTCCCATTCAACAGGTTATCTTTTCTCTGTTGATTATTTATTTACCGTGCAGAAGGTTTTTTGTTTAATTAAGTTCCATTTGTCTATTTTTGTTCTGTTGCCTGTGGCTTTATTTCTGGATTCTCAATTCTGTTCCATTGGTGTATATATTTTTTATACTAGCACTATAATACTATAGTCTTGTATTTGTTTTTTTTTTTTTTTTTTTTTTTTTTTTTTTTTTGAGACAAGGTCTCACTCTGTCATCCAGGCTGGAGTTTAGTCTCAATCTTTTGGGCTCAAGTGTTCCTCCCACCTCAGCCTCCCAAGTAGTTGGGACTACAGGCATGTGCCACCACACCCAGCTGCTTTTTTTTTTTCTAGTAGAGACAAGGTATCACTATGTTGCCCAGGCTGGTCTTAAACTCCTGAGCTCAAGCAATCCTCCTGCCTTGGCCTCACAAAGTGCTGAGATTATAGGTGTGAGCCATCACACCTGGTGCCTTGTAATATATTTTGAAGTCAGGTAATGTAATGTATCCAACTTTGTTCTTTTTGCTTAGGATTGCTTTGGCTATTTTGGTCCTTTGTTGGTTTCATATGAATTTTAGGATTTTTTTCTGATTTTGTGAAGAATGACATTGATATTTTGATAGGGATTGCACTGACTCTGTAGATTGCTTTTGGTGATATGATCATTTTAATGCTATTTATTCTTTCAATCCATGAGCATGGAATGTTTTCCATTTGTTGGTGTCTTCTTTAATTTCTTTCATCAGCATCTTACAGTTTTCCTTATAGAGATCTTTCACCTTCTTGGTTAAATTTGTTACTAAGTACTTTACTTTTTGTGCCTATTGTAAATGGTATTGCCTTCTTGATTTTTTTGTCAGCTAGATAATTACTGGTGTATAGAAATACTACTGGGTTTTATACATTGATTTTGTACCCTGTAACTTTACTGAATTCATTAATGAAAGCTAATAGTTTTTTGATAGAGGTTTTGTTTTGTTTTGTTTTTTGTTTCTTGTTTTTTTTTTTAGGTAGAAGATCTACCTAGTAGTTTTTATTGTTTGTTTGTTTTTTTAGGTAGAAGATCATATCACAAAGAGGAACAATTTGACTTTCTCTTTTCCAATTTGAATGCCTGTTATTTCTTTCTCTTGCCTTATTGTTCTGGCAGAACTTCCAGTACACTGTTGAATAGGAATGGTGAAAGTGGGCATCTTTGTCTTGTTTCAGTTCAGTTCTTTTTTTTTTTTTTTTTTTTTGAGACGGAGTTTTTGCTCTTGTTGCCCAAGCTGGAGTGCAATGGCGCAATCTTGGCTCACTGCAACCCCCACCTCCCGGGTTCAAGCAATTCTCCTGCCTTACCCTCCTGAGTAGCTGGGATTATAGGCATGCACCACCACACTCAGATAATTTTGTATTTTTAGTAGAGATGGGATTTCATCATGTTGGTCATGCTGGTCTCGAACTCCTGACCTTGTGATCTACCCTCCTTAGCCTCCCAAAGTGCTGGGATTACAGGCACGAGCCACCGTGCCCAGCCGCAGTTCTTAAAGGAAAGGTTTTCACCTCTTCCCCATTCATAAAGACATTAGCTGTGTGTTTGTCTATATGTCCTTTATTATTTTGAGTATGTTTCTTCTATTTCTAGTTTGTTCAGAGTTTTCATTATGAAGAAATGTTGAACTCTATCAAATAACTTTTCTGCTTCTATTGAATTTTATCAAAGGATTTATCTACTTCTATGATCACACAGTGTTTTTTCTTCATTCTGTTGATGTGATGTATCATGTTTGTTGATTTGCATATGTTGAACCATCCCTTGCATCCCTATTATAAATCTCACTCGATTGTACTGTATTACCTTTTTGATGTTCTGCTGCATTTGGTTTGTTAGTATTTCGTTAAGGATTTTTGTCTTTGTGTTCATTGTGGATGTTGGCCTGTGGTTTTCTTTTTTGTTTTGTCCTTGTCTGGTTTTGGTATTAGGCTGGTGTTGGCTGCATAGAATGAGTTAGGGAACATTCCCTCCTCTGGAATGGTTCCAGGAGGATAAGTATTAGTACTTCTTTGTATATTTGATAGAATTCATCTGTGAATCCATCCAGTCCTGGACTTTTCTTTCTGGGAGACTTTTTATTATCACTTCAAACTTGCTACTAGTTACTGGTTTGCTCCAGTTTTCTATTCCTTCCTGACTCAACCTTGGTAGGTTGTATTTATGCATTTCTGCTAGGTTTTCTAGTTTGTCAGCTTGTAGTTGTGCCTAACAGTTTCTGATGATCTTTCGTGTTTCTGTGATATCAGTTGTAATGTTTCCTTTTTCATTTCTGATTTTGTTTATGTCTTTTGCTTTCTTGGTTATCTAGCTATGGTGTATCAATTTTGCTTATATTTTCAAAGAACCAATTTTTGTTTCATTGATCTTTTGTATTGTTTTATTAGTCCCTATTTCATTTAGCTCTGCTCTGATCTTTGTTATTTCTTTTCTTCTGCTAATTTGGGATTGGGTTTGTTCTTGTTTTTCTGGCTGCTTGAGGTGCATTGTTAGACTGTTTATTTGTAATCTTTCTCCTTTTCTGATATAAGCATTTATTGCTATAAACTTCCCTGTTAGCACTGTTTTTGTAACCCACAGGTTTTTGCGTGTTCTGTTTCCATTTTCAGTCATTTTAAGACCTTTTTTGATTTTCATCTTAATTTATTTGTTGACTCAGTGGTCATTCGGTAGTACGTTGTTTAATTTCCGTGTATTTGCATAGTTTCCAAAGCTCCTCTTGGTATCGATTTCTAGTTCTACTCCATTATGATCTGAGGAGATATTTGATATGATTTTGACATTTAAAAAATTGTTGAGGCTTGTTTCGTGGCCTAACATATGGTGTATCTTGGAGAATGATCTATGGGCTGATGAAAAGAATGTATATTCTGCAGTTGTTGGATAGAAATTTCTGTAAATGTCTGTTAGGTTCATTTTGGTCTAAAATGCAGTTTAAATCCAATGTTTCTTTGTTGATTTTCTGTCTATGATCAATCTAATGCTGAGAGTGCAATATACTATAGAAGTTCCCCACTATTATTGCATTGCAGTCAGTCTCCCTATTTAGATCTAGCAATATTTGCTTTATGAATCTGGGTGCTCTGGTGTTGGGTGCATATACATTTAGAATTGTATCCTCTTGCTGGATTGATACCTTTGTCATGATATAATGATCTTCTTCTTTTTTTTTTTTTTTTTTTTTACTGTTATTGATATAAAGTCTGTTTATCTGATATAAGTGTAGCTATTCCTGCTCCCTTTTGGTTTCTGTTTACATGGATTTTTTTTTTTTTTTTCATTTTTTTACTTTCACTCTAATTGTGTGTTTGCTAGTAAGGTGAGTTACTTGTAAGCAGCATATAATTAGATCATGTGGGTTTTTTTTTTTTTTTTTAATTTCATTTAGCTATTCTACATGTTTTTGTTTTGCTGTGTTTTATAACTTTCAATTTAAGGACTACGTGTGCATGTTTGTTATATAGGTAAATTCATGTCACAGGTGTTTGTTGTACAGATTATTTCATCACCCAGGTATTAAGTCTAGTTCCCATTAGTTATTTTTCCTGATCCTCTCCCTCCTTCCACCCTACCTCCTCCAGTAGGCTGCAGTGTTTATTGTTCCCCTCTATGTGTCCATGTGTTCTCATCATTTAGCTCGCACTTACAAGTGAAAACATACAGTATTTGGTTTTCTGTTCCTGTGCTAGTTTCCTAAGGATAATGGCCTCTAGCTCCATCCATGTTCCTATAAGGGACATGATCTCATTCATTTGACATGTTTTCAGTAGAAATTTTAATTCATGTTTCTGTAATATTGTTCATTGTTTTCTGGTTGTTTTATATATTCTTTGTTCCTTTCCATTTATTTTATTGATTGTTTTTGTGGTTTGGTGAATTTTGGTACTGATACCATTTGAGCCCTTTCCCTTCCTGTTTTGTGTGATTGCTTTACCAGTAAGTTTTGTATTTTCATGTGTTTTCATGATGGTGGAGGGATTCAAGAACCTTTTCACCTTCCCAGCCCACTGTGGTCACTACCAGCATCCATGAAAGCTACCTGGAGGCCCAAAAATTGACCTACCAACATACACCAGCATATACCACCCTAGAACACAAAGATAAGCATACTCCGTCCACTGTTGCCACCAATGGGGTCTGAAGAATGGCTGATACAGTTTGGATCTGTGTCCCCGCAAAATCTCATGTTCAATTGTAATCCCCAGTGTTGGAGGTGGGACCTACTTGGGGGATGACTGGATCACGTGGTGGTTTTACATGAATGGTTTAGCACCATTTCCTTGCTGCTGTTCTCATGATAGTGAGTGAATTCTCATGAGATCTGGTTGTTTGAAAGTGTGTGTAGCACCTCCCCCTTCTCTCTTGCTCCCAGTCCCACCATGTGAGATGCCTCACTTCCCTTTGCATTCCACCATGATTGTAAGTTTCCTGAGGCCTCCTCAGAAGCCAAGCAAATGTCAGAGTCATGCTTCCTCTATAGCCTGTGGAACTGTGAGTCAATTAAACCTCTTCTCTTTATAAATTATCCAGTCTCAGGTATTTCTTTATAGCAGTGCAAGAACTGACTAAAACAGAGATTTTGTCTCACAACTGGGGTAGAGCTATAAAGATACCTGAAAATGTGGAAGCAGCTTTGAGATTAGGTAACAGAGGTTGGAAGACTGTAAAATGCTTAGAAGAAGACAGGAGGATGAAAATGTTTGGAACAGCCTAGAAACTTGCTAAATGTTTGTGACCAAAATGCTGATAGAAACGTAAAGAGTGAAGTCCAGGCTGAGAAGGTCTCAGGTGGAAATGAGAAATTTATTGGGAACTGGAGCAAAAGTCACTTCTGTTATGTCCTAGCAAAGAACTTGGCTGCATTGTGCCCTTGCCTTAGGGATCTGTGGAACTTTGAACTTGAACATGATGATTTAAGATATCTGGTAGAAGAAATTTCTAAGCAGTAAAGCAGTCAAGATGTAGCCTCGCTGCTACTAATAACATACTTTTCAACATAGTCATATACATGAGCAAAAAAATGACCTAAAGTTGGAGCTTATATTTATATATATATATATATATATATATATTTTTTTTTTTTTTTTGAGAAAGAGTCTCACTCTTGCCCAGACTGCAGTGCATTGGAACAATCTCTGCTCATTGCAACCTCCATCTTCCAGGTTCAAGTGATTCTCCTGTCTCAGCCTCCTGAGTAGCTGGGATTACAGGTGCCTGCCATCACACCTGGCTAATTTTTGTATTTTTAGTAGAGATGGGGTTTCACCATGTTGGTCAGGCTGACCAACCCAAACTCCTGATCTCAAGTGATATACTCGCCTCAGCCTCCCAAAGTGCTGGGATAACAGGCATGAACCACCACGCTCAGCCCAGAACTTATATTCAAAGGGAAAGTAAAGCATAAAACTTCGGGAAATTTGCAGCTGGCCATGTGGTAGAAAAGAAAAGCCTATTTTCAGGAAAGGAATTCAAGCAGGCTGCAGAAATTTGCATAAATGAAAAGGAGCCAAGTGCTGATAGCCAAGACAATCGAGAAGAGGCCTCCAAGGCATTTCAGAGATCTTTGTGTGGCAGCCCCTCCCATCATAGACCCAGAGGCCTAGTAGGACTGAATGGTTTCATGGGCCAGGCCCATGGCCATGTTGCCCCGCACAGCCTTACTGCATTCTAGACACTTGAGCTCTGCCATGATTGTATGTTTCCTGAGGCCTTTCACGATGCTTCCTGTACAGCCTGTGGAACTGTGAGTCAATTAAACCTCTCTCTTCATAAATTACCCAGTCTCAGGTAGTTCTTTGTAGCAGTGTGAGAACAGACTCATACAGAGGGTTTCCTGACGTAAGTCATGTCTAAGATGAGGCCAAAGGCTGGCAGGGAGAATGAGTCTACAATGTTTCACACACAGAAACCACCTGCAGAATAGCCCAGGTTTTGAGAGGAAGGGTCACAAGAGACAAGGCTGGAAGGTGGGCAAGAGCAGACAGGAAAAGCGCTTATCAGTGTCTAAAGATATTGCAATTCTGTTTAGAGTATATTAGGGAGCACTGGAAGTTTTTAAGGAGAGTTTATTTGGAAAAATTGCTCTGGCTACATTATGGGGAATGGATTGCAGGAGGAAATGAGGTAATGGTGGCCTGTGGGGACTGAAAAATATTTAGGAGATAGGGCTTTGAATCCAGACTGCCTGGGTTCCAATCCCAGCTCCATCACTTTTTAGCTGTGTGATTTCAGGCAAATTACTCACCCTCTTTTGCTTCAATTTCCTCATCTGTATACTATGAGAGACTCCACCTTTTGGGTTGTTGTCAGGCTGAAATGAGTTAACATGTACCATATAGTACTTTTCATAATGCCTAAAGCATATTAAGTTCTGAGTCTTATTGTTATTTAAATACACAGGATTCAGTGGATCATTAAATAAAGGAGGCAGGGGAGAGAGAAAAGAGTCAAAGATGGTTGATAGGGTTGAATGATAAAGATGCCAGGTAAAGGCACAGTTAATTTAGTATGAGGAGCCAGTGAAACATCCATGTAGAGATGTCTAGTTCACAGCCATATGTCCTCACTTTCTTGTTCACCGAGTATCCCTGAAGCTTAGGACATTAAGAGCTAGAGAATGATGATAAAAAAAATTCAGTCCCTGCTTTTGAGGAGCGAAATAAGCAGAATGGTAAGGGTGCACCAGGTGCACATGGGATGGCTCCTGCCTAAGCTCAGGTTGGCAGGGAAGACCTTCCAGGGGAGAGGTACTGACCTCAGTTGTGAAAGACAAGGAGGAGCTCCTCAGCTGATGGGAGCAGGGAGAGGAATGAAGCAGGGGCTGTGCTGGGAGAGGGGACAGATATGCAAGGGCAGAGCAGCAGGAGAACAGTGTGGTTGGAACGAAGGCTGCAGAGGAGAACAGTGGGAGATAGAACAAGGAAAAGGCAGGGGCTGATCTTATAAATGGTGCTTTGGAGTTCAGACTTTACTCCCTCTTCTCAACACAGTGTGAAGTTGACTTTTCTTTTTTTTCTCACTCACTTTTTCTAGGAAATGCTGGCTTTTAAAAATGTCTCCAACACACAAAATGCTCTTGCCTCATTAGGAAAATAGTTCATAGTGGATCTATTTTATCAATGTGGTAGGTCGTTACACAGTCTTTTGTGGTCCTGGACTCCTCTGTAATGCTGCATCTAAGGGTTTGTTCAGGGTGGAGGCCTGGCTACCTTTCTCTCTGCAGGACGCCCAAGGCAATTTGATGACAGTCTGATGGTAACAAGGAAGCTTCTCTGCTCCTCTTCATGTGTTAAGTTCATGGCAAAAAGCCAGCTAGCACCCAGACCTTGTTTCCTGTCAAAGCGCCTGTCTCTCTCAACATGATTTTTTCTTTCTGCCTTTGAGGTTTGGTAAAGCCACCCAAAATTTCAGCCAGAAATGTAGCTGCAGGCAAACGCGACAAAACATCCTTGTGATTTTCCACCATCAGGAGCCCAGGTGTTCCGCTCGTGACTTCATGCCCTTCCCCCTCACACTCCACAGACCTCAGTTACTGTTGACTGCCTGCAGCAGCACCAGGCCACCGAATCCGACCTGAGGAGACACAGGCTGCTGATTTTCCATCCCCAGTGAAATTTCTTGAAATCCTTCACATTCGCCGTGCATGCAGAGCAGCCTTCCAGGAGTGATGGTCAGTACCGGTCACAGCCTTCCCAGAGTGGCTAATGTTTCCCCAAGGCATACTTTCTCCTGGCCCCTGGGGTTCATTGGAGATAGGAGAGGCAGCAGGTTCATTGGAAAGTTCTGTGACTCTGTAGGAAGTCAGATCTGGGTTCAAATCCTGGCTTAGCTATTCACTAGTTGTGTGATCTCAGAAAAGCTAAACGTTTATTTCCTTATCAATAAAATCTTCTGTAAAACATGAGGATAATAATGACTACTTTGAAGAGTTGTTGAATGAATTAGAAACAGTTATATAAAGAGCCTAGTATGAGGTAAGCATTTAGAAACTGACAGCTACCATTAATAGTAGCATATTGTAGCATTAGAACCTTAGGGTATTGGACTGCAAGATTTCAGTTTCTGAGAGCAGAGGGTGGACATGCACAGTTTCCTGCTAGGTCAGACAATGAAGTAGGTTAGTGGCAGGGAGGTGATCATACCCTGGCCTCCAGGGATTAAGAGCCTGTCCCTGACTATTGACCTGTTCCCCATGAGGCAGTAGGGAGGTTAAAGGGTGTGTCTTTTTCAGTAATTCACCTCTTCTCTGGGCAAGGGCAATAGATTCCCTAGCTTCAGGGGCTCCTCTGTCTTCTTTAGAAACCTCTTTTACAATTTCCCCAGTGCTAATACTTAATACATAATTTTATAATTAGCACTTCCTGGTCACCATCTCCAACTGGTCTACAACACCCTCTGGAACTTCAATGTGATGGAACCTGTAATGCTCCCCTGTCCTCCCTCTGCATTGTTGGCTGCGGGAGTCTCTCTTCTCATTCTTATTAGGTCTATTCCAGGCATATCCTCACTCACTGCAGGTTGGTATCTCAATCCAGATGCATTCTTTGTTCTGGAATCATTCCAGACAAGGAAGGTCAGATATAATGCACATACAACCTACGTTTCAGGCATATAAACTTGAAATCCCCTCTACAACTGTGCCTGAGCTGTAGGCGTGGCAGAAAAAAGCAGAATGCTGCAAGGCTCCTCAAGGCAAATCCTTTGGGATTTGAGCAATCTTCCTAGCCAGACGTTACAATATGCTAACACCCTTGTGAGTCATGAAGTCACTCATGGTCAATTCTGTTTGGAGAACAGGATGAATAATTGAAAGTAACTGGGTGTTTGCCTGAATCCAGGCCTAACCCAGTATTTATTCTGTTTTTTTGTCTCTTTTTGCCGAAAACAAACATGTCTGGTTTCTCATCTTCCCCCACATACCCTGCCTACCCCTTCACTGGATCTTAGAGGAAAGTTCAAAGCCTTTCGCACAGTTAGACCCTATAGGGTGGCCCTATCTCCTTCTCCAGCATTTCTGTGCTTACCTAGAAAGACCAGACGTGAGGGCAGCCACATCCTTGGGGCGCAGGCTGAAAAGCCATAAACTTAATTTTCTTTAACTTTTTCTGTTGGAATAGTTTAAGACTTACAGACAAGTTGGAAAAATAAAACAGACCATTCCTCTATTTCCTTAAACTATCTTCCCTTGTTAACATCTTATGTAACCATAGTACAGTGATCAAAACCAGGAAAATAACATTGGTACAATACTATTAACTACACTACAGTCTTTATTCAAATTTCAGCAGTTTTTTCACTAATATCTTTTTTCTGTTTTAATAGTATCCAATCTGGGTTCCCATGTTGCATTTAATTATCATAGCTTTTTAATTTCCTTCAATCTGTAATCATTTCTTAGTCATTAATTATTGTTCATGACCTTAACATTTTTTTTTTTTTGAGACGGAGTCTCTCTCTGTCACCCAGGCTAGAGTGCAGTGGCGTGATCCCTGCTCACTGCAACCTCCACCTCCTGGGTTCAAGCGATTCTCCTGCCTTAGCCTCCTGAGTATCTGGGATTACAGGCATGTGCCACCACGCCCGCCTAATTTTTGTATTTTTAGTAGAGATAGGGTTTCACCATGTTGGTCAGGCTGGTCACAAACTCCTGACCTCAAGTGATCTGCCCCCCTCGGCCTCCCAAAGTGCTGGGATTACTGGCATGAGCCACCAGGCCCAGCAGACCTTGACTCTTTTAAAGAGTACTCGTCAGTTATTTTGTATAACACGCCTACATTTGGGCTTGTCTGATATTTTCTCATGGTTAAATGGAGATTATATGGTATTTTTTAGCAAAATTACCACAGACATAACGGTGTGTCCTTCTCAATGCATCATATCGGGGTGAATGCTGTTGATAGGTCTTATTACTAGTGATAATAACCTTGAACATTATTGATTAGAATAATATTCTTTATGCTCAGCTCCTAAACATTTGTTCCTCTTCTCTAATTATCCTTACTCCCTTGGTGAACTCATCCTTTCTCATGGGTTGTAGTATCTTCTATCTAATCTCCACAGATACCCAAATTTATATGTTTTTTCTGGATCTCTCCTCTGAACTTTAGTCCATATATCCAACAGCCTACTCAATCTTTCCACTTGTTTATCAAATAGGGGCCTCAAGCCTAATTCAAAATCAAACCCATGGCTGGGTACGGTGGCTCACTCCTGTAATCCCAGCACTTTGGGAGGCCAAGGTGGTGGATCACCTGAGGTCAGGAGTTCAAGACCAGCCTGACCAACATGGAAAAACACTGTCTCTACTAAAAATACAAAACTTAGCTGGGTGTGGTGGTGCATGCCTGTAATCCCAGCTACTTGGGAGGCTGAGGCATGAGAGTAGCTTGAACCCAGGAGGCAGAGGTTGCTGTGAGCTGAAATCGCACCACTGCACTCCATCCTGGGCAGCAGAGAGAGATTCTGTCTCAAATAAATAAATAAATAAATAAAATTAAAATAAAAAAATAAAACCACTGAATTTCCAGGAGTCTTCTACAGTATAGTAAATGGCAACCCATCTTTCCAGTAGCTCAAACCAAAAGTCTTGGTGTCATCCTATTCCTCTCTTTCATTCTCACTACAACAAATTCATCAGAACATGCTGCCAGTTCTATATTCAGAATCTATCCAGGACCTAGCCACTTCTCACCACCTTCTCAGCCACCACCTTCATCTAAGCCGCCACCACCGTTTTCTACCTGGATTATGGTAATTGTAACCCAACTGGTCTTGTTGATTTTGGACTTGTCCTCCTAGAGTCTTTTCTTCATAGAGCAACCACAGTAATCTTCAAAAAATGTAAATCAGATCATGTAATTCTTCTACTGAAAATCTTCCAATAGCTCCCCATGTCACTAAGTTAAAAACTAAAACCCTTTTATAGTGACCTGCAAGGTCCTACAGGACAGACTCTGCCTCCCTCTCCAATCATGCCTTTGTGACTTTAACACCTACTATGCTCCCCTTGCTCTTCCTTGAAAACATCAAGCATGCTTCTGCTTCAAGGCTTTGCTCATTATTTTCTCCCAAAATTTAGTTCCTTTTTTCAGTATTCCCTTGCTCATTAAATGTGCAAACAATCCAGTTGCACAAATTGGAGTCTTGCAATTCTCCTTGATGATTCCCTCTGCCCTATTCCTCTTGTTCAATCCCATCATCAAACCTTGTGGTTTTTTCCCCGACATAAACAGTGCTCAAACTTGTCTACTTCTCATTTCCACTGCTGACACTCAGGTTCGCCATTATCCTCCTATCTGATCTCTTTGGCCCCTGCTAATTGGTCCTCTCCACTGCAGCACAAGTTGTCTTTTCAAAATGCAAATCTGATCAAATCACAGCCCTACTTAAGCACTCTTTAATGGCTCATTTTAATAGTGAATTGAGAATATAGTCCTCAATTCTTAACATGAGCTACATAACCTTCCCACTGTGGCCCTCGCTGTCTGTACTTCCAGCCACGCCAACAGTCTCTTCATTCCTCGAATGGCATCATACTTCTCCCAGCTGTGGCCTTTCCCCTGATTGGAAAGCACTCTACCCACCCAACCCTGTCTCTCCTCCCCAGCCCCTTTTTTGCCAAGTTGAGACCTGTGCATCTTCACACTGCAACTTAGTTATCATTGCCTTGGTGGAACCTCCCCTGACTCCTCAGTCTAGATGAGATTCCTTTGTTTCACACTACCAAAGAATCTTGCTTCTTTCCTACAGTACACTCTTTTGCAATAATTCGCCCCTTCTCTGGGCAAGGGCATAGACTCCCCAGCTTCAGGGAACTCCTCTGTCTTCTTTGTAAATTCCTTTACAATTTCCCCAATGCTAATACCAAATATATAATTTTATAATTAGCACTTCCCAGTTACTAGCTTCAACTGGTCTGTAACACCCTCTGGAACTCTGATGTGATAGAACCTTTAATACTTTCCCCTTCCCCCTCAGCAGAGTTGGCTGAGAAGGAGGTTGCTGAAGAAGGGGTTGAAAAAGGTGTTGAGGAAGGAGGTGAGTTATTGAAAAAGAGTCTTCTGTAGGCAGGAAGCAAGATTATAATTTCTTATAATTGTATGTCCAGTAGTATGATTATTTGTCAAACATCTGTTTCCTCACTAGACTGTAAATTTTATTTATTACAGCAGAGAGCAAAGTGCTTGATACACAGTTGGCATTCAACAAATATTTGTTGAACAAATGGATACATAAATGGATTGATGAAAATCATGCTTTTGAAAGACAAATCTAGCAAATCAATAGAAGGAAGAGAAAGTGAAGGGAAGGAATTCTGAATAATTAGGAGGCCAGTAGAACAACACAGGCCAAAAAAGAGGACATGAAATCCTAAACTAGGGTGTTAAGAGAGGGAATGGAAAGTAACTGTCTTTGGGGAGACTGTATTGTGCTACTGATATTACCAGGTCAACCACAAATAGCCCAGCAATACCCAAGACTCTGCTCTGTGCCAGTTGCTTACCCCACATGTGGGCAGGGAAATCAACAAACTCTTGGCCTGACCAGCAGTCTCAACACTGAAGGAAGTTCTGTGGCAAGGACAAAAGGCACTTTCTAGGACATCTTGTCTTTTAAAAAGACAAAGCCATTTGAACAACAAAGAAATTCCAGCACTGTTTTCTCATCCTCTGGACCTTGGGGGCTCATAAATAAGCTGGTTCTTGTGCTTTTAACAGCCTCTGATGTATTTGATTACATTTTCAATTCAGATGGTTCCATTACTACAAGAAGCAACTTCATTACCAGGAGGGCCCAGAGCCCAGACTATACTAGCTCCCTGTCATATAATTTAGCCTCAGTCATACCTCAGACAATATTTATACAAGGTCACTTCTTCAAACCATGTCTAGCCTTCCCAAATGACAATATTATTTATGCCAAATGCTTCTCCTAAGGGATGGAAAACTGCCAACTCTGGTTTAATAGGCTATACGGACAGGCTAGAAAAACATCATTTGTAGCACACACAGTTTATGTATTTAGTATATAACTAGGAGTACAGACTGATCATTGGAAACATAGCCGAAAACTGGCCCCAGGAAAAAAAAAAAAAAGCCACAAAAGCACTAAGGTTTGGATCTTTCCTCCCTGATATTAGTTTTGGAAGCCCTAGGTTTAGCCAGAATTATGAATGCACAAGAGAGAGCTGCCTCAGACTTTAGTGGCTACCTGAATATCCAAAATAGGGAGAAAACCTGCAAAAGGAAATTTAACTTGGGCATATGTGCCCAGCAGCCATCCTCCTGTGGTTGCAAATTAATGTGACCATCCAGTGGAACAGGCAGCCCAGGGGCCTTTGGTAACAAAGAACAGTCTAACCCATTGATATTAATTTACCAAATTATTCACATCCCACAATCTGGAATAGAAATCAGCGGCCAAAAAAATGCCTCCTCTACACCTCAGTCAAAACACCTATAAAAATCTAGATACCAGGAGGCAAAGTCTGGAACATAAACTACTTCATAATGTTGCCAATGAGTTATTAAAGTACAGAGTGATGGAGCTGCCAGAGGCGTCTGGGCTACCCTTGCTTCCAAGCTCCATTCTTGGTGGTGTCTTTAATAAGGCATTTGGTCAAAATATATTGGTGACAAGTCCTTTCTCTTAAAATCTAGAGAAAGATACAAGTCATACATTCCACTTAATCCTTTATAGACCACTGGAACTTAAAAATCTCTCTAGTAGAGAATGAAGAAACTTCAAGTACTGAGCTTTCAAATAAAGTGCAGAATGCCTGTTCATACTTGCATGATTTAATGATGATGAATATCACTAATAATTTATATATTAATGTCCTTTAAATAGATGCTTACAATTCCTACATATGAATACTATACCTACTTTAAATTTTAGGAAGCAAAAATGTCAGATTATAGAGCGGTTTCGAAATTCAAAATTGCTCCATCGTATTGATAAATTTGGTGTGGTTTTTGTTCCTTAAGATGCATTTTTAAAAAAAGCTGTAAGTATCTTTTTGTTTTTAAAAGCTCTCTCCAGAGGAACTGCCACCCATTAACCCATATTTAGTAGTACTTGATATCCTTATCATTATTTATTTATAATAATAGCATTTACTTCTTGTAATTAGCATAACCTATGGCCAAGCAATTTCATGCCCAAGGATTTATTTCAGGCCAATAATTTGAGATATATGCAAAGATGTATAAGCAAAGACTTTCATTACAAGGTTATTTTTTATTGGAAATAAATGTACAACAATAGAGGACTGTTTAAACAAATTATCCATGTGATATAAACATAAACAATCATGTTATGGAAAAAATATCTAACTCATTGGAGAAAGTTCATAGTAAACTACAAGTGAAAAAGAAGATGACAAAGCGATATGCATCAAATGTATGTTCATATGGAATGACATCAAAATATTAACCCAGGCTGGACAGTCTTGGGGACACCTGGAAATAATATAGGTAGGCTTTGAGAAGGGGCTAAGGAACTGATACTGATGTGACCTCATTGACAATTGTAGGCAGGTGATACTTAGGGGCATTTGAATATTATAATTTTTACATGCACGTTTATTATGGAAGTAAGTAGCTTTCTATGTGTTATCACCCAGCTGAGGAAGGGATAGCATTAACATTTTTTGCTGCTCCTAGCCCAGGGGTGGTTTGGACAGGGTCTGTATAAGACTCCGTCTTGTCCTCCATTTGAATCTCCTTAAGTCAGGTGAGAGAAACTTGACTTCAGTATCATGCAGTGAGGTCCCTGAGTCCTCAACAGTAAGGCATTGCCATATGCTTCCTAATATTACAATACTCCTGGTTAACCCCTGAAACTGTCTACATGTCCGTACGATCCTGCAACATAGAGATTTATTAGGATACTGTAAATAAAACTTGGATAAACAGAAGCAAGAAATGAGAGACCCCACGGGCAAAAAAAGAAAGAAAGAAAGAAAGAAACAACGTAAGAAAAATAGACCTGCTTCATCAGCTTCTCTGTCAAACAGATATGGCCCATGATTTATTAAAATAGGAGCTTTCTCAAGGCATGATTACAGGCAAGAGAAACCTGAATAAAGCTTTTACTTAACAGTGTCTTTGTGTGCACTGGGGGAAATGTTTCTGTTGGACTTTTCTATTTGGACATCCTGTGGGCTCCCCAAGCTCAATGCTTTTGAAGTAGGGATCATTCACTTCTTTTTCTGAGCATTACTCTTTAGACAGCACCTAAATAGAAGTGACAGGTCAAACAATATGGATGACTAAAATCTTTGCAGTGAGGAGAGACTGGGGAAGAAGACCAAGCATAGACCTTTGGGACAGGCCCACATTTGAGGGAGAGGAAGAAAGAAAGAAAATACAAAGAGATTCCAAGAAGTCAGAGTATGAATGAGTCTTTTCTGTATCAAACAGTATAAACATCATTTGCTTTAAGGTGAAAATTTTAGTCAAAAATATAGTTTGAAGACAACATAGTTTTGTGTGATGCTAATGGATCTTTGCCTAGGGCTAAAATAATCCAGATGTACTGGATAAAACAAAGCAGAACTATACTTAAATATTTCCAAGAGCTCAACTATTTCACTCTCCTGAAAACCTTAAAAAAATCCTTTTCAAGGAGGTAAGTAAATAATTACAGGCATGTAAAAGAGAGCCAAAATCTTGAAAGTATCAAGAAAAATTTACAAATGAGTATACCTTAGAAGGGTCCTACTTGCTTTATAAACCAAAAAATTCTCATTCTTAAAGGTTACATTGATATTTTTGCTTCAAAATACAGTATTAAAAGGTGGGTGCTAATGTGGGTTGACTTTTGTTTCCTAGGACTAAGGTTTTTCTGGCTCACTCTGCACCGAAGTAACCAAAGGGCTGGCTTATTCAGCAGCAATGCTGGGAGCATCCTTGGGACTAGAAGATTGAAAACTGTTACCTCTGTGGTCTCTGAGGCTGGGTTCAGACTAGAGCAATTGTGCAGTGAATTTGGCCCATCTTGGGGACTTTGGCTCTCAAATGGCAGGGACTGTTCAGACTAAACGAGAGGTTATTTTACAAGGACCATCAAAATTCTCATTTGCATGTGTGAAATTCCTGTGGAGAGGCTGGCTTTTTGAATCAAGCTGGTTGGGCCAGATTACAAGTGGAGTCTGCTAGAGTGCATGTGAATAGCATCAGACAGCTCTCAGCCCTTCCCAGTTGGTCTTTCCCTTCTCTGGTGCAAATCCCCAACAGTTCAGTGATCCCTAGCACCTTCTCTTCCCAAGTGGAGAAGTGGTCTTCTAGCTAACAGGAACACATCAGGCTTTCTTAAAACAATTTTTATCAGCAGCTACCACCACCACAATGATGTTCATTGAGCATTTACACTGTGCTGAGTGTATTACATCTGTCATCTCTTTAGAGCCTCACAATCCTCCTGTGAAGTTTGATATTTTATTTATTTATTTAGAGATGGAGTCTTGCTCTGTTGCCCAGGCTGGAGTGCAGTGGCACAATCTCAGCTCACCACAACCTCCGCATCCTGGGTTCACGCGATTCTCATGCCTCAGCCTCCCAAGTAACTGGGATTAGAGTCACCTGCCACCACGCCCAGCTAATTTTTGTATTTTTAGTAGAGACAGGGTTTCACTGTGTTGGCCAGGCTGGTCTCGAACTCCGGACTTCAAGTGATCCACCTGCCTCAGCCTCCCAAAATGCTGGGATTGCAGGCCTGAGCCACCATGCCTGGCCGATATTTTCATTACTTCTATTTTTTTTTAAGGGGGAAAGCTTATTCTCCACTAAGGTTAACTTCTCCCAGGTCACACAGGTTGAAGGAAATGGATTTGAATGCAGATAGCTTAACTTGCACATCCATACCTTTTAAGCCTTTTTACATGATGCCATGTTGCTTCTCTATTAGTAGGCTGGCCTCCACTGGCAATTAATAGTGACAGTGAACACTGGGCTCAAACCCAAAAGGCCGGGTGATATGGATCAAACCATAAATTTGATTAGAAATCAGTTACCTGTGTCATTTTTGTCTTATAATGGAGTTGTGTGGCTCACAGGAGCCCTACCACTTCTGGATGGTGTCATAATTCTCACAAAATCTGGACCTCATGGCAGAAGCCCTGCCCCATCCCTTTATTTTGCATGGCATTCCTTTGTTCAATTCCAGCTGCTCTGGGATTCAGCTTTCTCCAAAGAGGCTTGGGAGGGGGGAAGAAAGCAACCTATAAACAAACTCCGAATTCAGGCTGTCGGGGGCAGTGCCCATAGCGTTGCAGGTGCACAGTCCACCCCCGACCACTGTTTCTGGTGCAACTCTAGGGATTGTGAAGAAAATAGGCCAATTATTCTTCAGCTTGGACAATCTTCTGAGTGATCAGGACACCCTTGGTCTGGGAGCTGTGTGATTCAGATCCCTAATGTCTTTTTCAGGGAGGGATGCAGCACAGTAGTTAAAAATTTCCCAGCTCTCAGTCCCTCCAGATCATCTTCCACATGTGGAGGGGGGCGTGTTCTGTACTCATCACCTGGACAGCAGTCTGGCAACTGCTGGCCAGAGTGGTTTATAACATCTGGATTATTGCTTCCAGATGTGGCATTGAAATACTTGATTAAAAGTTTCACACACAGCATCTTGTAATAACTGACATATGCACACAGAGCTTCTATCATCTGGACCCAGGGTGGAAGCAGCAGGGTCACTCAGAAGATGAGAGAGAGCACGGACAGTTTCTAGGACCTAAGCAGCCTGAGAAAACTGTGAGGCTGAGTTTCTACTGGGTCCTCATTAAAGTCAAACAAATGGAGCTGAGCCTGGTGGAAGTCAAGTAGACTGGGCAGAGCAAGCACTTTGGCCTCAGACAGATGTGCATTCAAACCCCAACTCCACCAATCACCAGCTGGGATTTCTGTGAGATACCTAACCTCCTGCCTCAGATTTCTCCTCTGCACCATGGAAATGGCCACACCTACCTCAGAGGAGGATTGTGAAGGGTCTGGCACATAGCAGGCACTTAAACAGTTGTTTCTCTTTTTTTTATTATTAGTCAAGTCTATAAACACAATTCACTATTATACTGATTACAAAACTGTTAGCAAAGCACACAGGACTAGAAGTTCCTTTTTATTCTTTATACAGAACAATAACATTTTTAAAGGACAAACAATAGTAGCAGCTGTTTATAATGTACCCCTTTGAGGAAGAGCTCAAACAATTTTCCACCAAGTACAAAAAGCCCTGCATTTGTCTTATAAACAGATTCAGACCAATCCTGACCGTCAGACTAAAATCCTGAAGTCCCTCACATCTTCTGGAGTGAGACATCTTGATGTCACAGGGAAAAGGGAGCTCAGCTACAGCGAATGTTAAGATTCACAAGATCTGAGAGTGGGTCAGACAAAGCAATCCTCATTTAATAGGTGTGGGGAGACTGAAGAATTAATCCAAATGAGAAAACTACTTTTATTTATTCCACAGCATTTTCTTTTTTAGTTTGAAAGTCATTGTCAACATAATAATGGCTATAATTAAGGGAGCATCTGCAATACTCACGGGTGGTGATAGGCACTTTACTTGCACCGTTCCCCTGTCAACTTCTCTATAACTTGCCTGTAAAGCAGGCATTATTATCACCCTCATTTTCCACATGAGGAAAGTGTAGCTCAGTGTTAAATAGTTTACCACAAATCATGAAGTCAACCAGCAGCAGACCTGGAGTTTGAACCTATCAATCTAACTCCAAGGGCGTCTCCCAACAGCCCTGAAACAACTTCACCTTACCATTTGGTGAGCAGAAGACTAGTGAAAATGATTTTTCTGCCCATCACCTAAAATCATCATGACAGTTACACCTGTGGTGTCTCTTGTTTAGCATGTCCACAACCAGGACTCTGTCCGTTGTACCACATGGCCTCTAGAACACTTCAGTTTTTCGGTCCTGGTGGCTGGACAGGTGTTCAGTACAATAGCTCCCTTTTCTCCCCATCTGCTTCTGCATGCACGGCGGGGCCCCGAGCCGTCACGGGCGGATGCTTCCCACATGTGCTTGCAGCCCCGGTGATGAGAAACGGCAGAAGCAGGTATTAAAGGTGGAGGTTATGGCTTATTACTCTGAATGCATTAAAAACCATTCCCAGACTCCACATAAAGAGTTTTACACACACAGCACATATGATACAAGGGAGACAGAGAAGCAGACATGGGGATAACCACAGTGAGACGTGTAACCACAACAGAAGTCTGGAGAGATGGGCTCAAGGAAAGCTACTTTCACAGACTGGGTGATGGATCGTCTCCTCAGCAGACAGACAGACAGCTAGAGGTACTTATTTTTATAAAAAGTTGACAGAAGGAACTCCAGACATCCAGGCCTGCTGTCTTCTAATTCTCATGTCCAGAGCTGACTCAGCCCTGTCTGTTTCCCTTTGCAGGATGGTGAGTTATTCCATGCGCTCGTGCTAATTATCCACAACCCGCTCCTTTCTTTTCTCACAGGTCGTTTAAATGTCTATTTGTCTGGGTTAGAACTTGGATGGATGTTGAATTCCCCTCTGTAGTCCTCCCCAGTGATGAATTTCTCATACCTAGGGTATTGTTTGTAGGGAAATTCTTTCAATTTAAAGGCCCTTGAGATGGTTATCCAAAGAATTTTTTTTACTAGGCTCTTAAAGAAGGTACTTACCATTTATTGAGTACATAGCAAGTGCCAAATATTTCCATAAACTATCTCCTTTAATGCTCCTAGTAACCATAAGAGGTAGGTATTTGTCCCATTGTACAGATCAATAGTATATAGGACACACACAATAAATGAAAGGGAGAATAAAACCAGATTGCATACGAATTTCCTCAGGGTTTCCTTAGTGTCCAAGAGGCAGAGTGGCACGGGAAGGAGCTGCACCTAGTCCAGGAGACCTGCATTTCTTTCCTGGCATTATCACCAAACAGCACTATGATCTGGGCAAGACACTTACCTCTGGGCACTTCTGCCTATCTAAAAAATATGTATAGGTAGCTGGACTTGGTGATTTCCTCTACGAGATCCCTTCCTCCTCTAACTTGCTATGACTGTTGCCTATTTTCATACCCAGTTAGTGTTAATAATGTCAGACTCTCCAAGAATAAATTACTAGAACATAGCTAATCTATCAGCAATGAATTGGTGTCCACCATCACCCACCTCTGGAGAATAGCACCTCCAAGCCACATCTGGATAGCAAATTAAAGTAGCTACTTTACCCTTTCCAGAGTAATTTAGCATGCCATATCTATTAAAGTCAAGTAGAAACAGAACTTCAAACCCTGTGGCAGAGCCACAGATGCCATTGCTTTACTACCTTGGATCTGAAAGGTTTTCTTACAAAAAATAGGTATTTGGTATTCCAGTTATCTATTGCTGTACACCAAACCATACCCAAAAGTAAATGATTTACAGCAATAATTTACTATTATATTTCAGCTGGGTGAGGTGACTCATGCCTGTAATCCCAGCACTTTGGGAGGCTGAGGCGGGCAGATCACCTAAGGTCAGGAGTTTGAGACCAGCCTGACCAACATGGTGAAACCCTGTTTCTACTAAAAATACAAAAATTAGTCATGCATGGTGGCCGGCACCTGTAGTCCCAGTTACACGGGTGGCTGAGTCAGGAGAATTGCTTGAATCTGGGAGGTGGAGGTTGTAGTGAGCCGAGATTGCGCCACTGCACTCCAGCCTGGGTGACAGAGCGAGACTCCGTCTCAAAAAAAAAAAAAAAAAAAAAAAAAAAAATTATATTTCATGGTTCTGGGGGCTTAGGGGCTCAGCTGGGTGGTTCTTTTCTGAACTCCCTCATGTAATTGCAGTTGGATGGAAGCAGAGGCTGGAGTCTTTAAAGGTTTCTTCCCTTGTATGTCTGGCATGTGGGCTGGGATGGCCGAGGGCTTGTTGGTCATGTTTCTGTTCATGTGGCTTATCCATGTGACCATGTTGGGCTTCTTCACAGCATGGTAGTCTCAGGGAAGTCTGATTTCTTTTATTGTGGCTGGATTTTCCTGGAGTCAGAATTCCAAGAGAGCCATGAAGAAGCTACAAGCTTCTATATTCTATTTATCATGGTATTCACAGACCAGCCCAGACTCAAAGAAGTGGAGGCATAAATTCTACCCTCGATGGGAGAAGGAATACAATAAGGGAAGGACTCGATGGCTGCCATTTTGGAGACAAGCTACTCTACTTTACCTATCTCAGAGCAAAATGAACTATAGGTAAAGGTCAGCTAGTGTCTCTCTCTCTCTCTCTCTCTCTCTCTCTCTCTGTCTCTGTGTCGCTCTGTCTCGCTCTCTTTCCCTGTCTCACACACACACACACACACACACACTCTTACACAAACTGTTCCAAATGGTGCTTATTATAGTACCATGCTCAAATACAAAACTTGTCTACCTAAACATAAAGGGCGACTTACAGGTTGAATCCCATATGGAATAATAGGGGAGAGAAAGCACACTTCCATTTCTACATGAGATAACATTAAACTCTGTCACTGATGGAAAGGAGAGGGCAACTTAATTGGAGAATATCTGTTCAGAAAAAATTGTAAAGGCATGTAGGTAATCTGGTCAAGTCTGTCAGGATGGATACTGATATTCCACCAATTTTAAGACAACCAGATGCCATTTGCAATCATCCCTGAATGAAGGTAAAACCAAAGGGATGAAGTTGCCAGACTCTCTTCCAGACATCCACACAGATAAGCAGGCCTGACATGCAGCAGCTTTGACAGGCAGGCTTAAGAAACACTAAGAAACAAACTGAGGATCTGGACAACATCACTATCAAGAAAGCATATCATAAACTTCAGAATGTGGCATTGTCCCCCACCGAAAAAAAAAACAGCAACTGAGAAGCCAGCTGAAAAACTGGAGATGCTGGAGGAGAAGAGCAGGTCAGCTGTGAAAGCAGCGGGGAGCAGAGAAAAGTCTGGACATGTTGGAACCCAAGGAGAACGGCATAAGCGCTGGAATCACAGACCCCTACAGGGCAGAGATTATCTGTGAAAGAAAATATCTGCAGCTCCTAGGGAGGAAAGGAGACTTAGGGAACCATCAAGGAAGCAGCACAGTGATCCTTTGGGTTATAATTGCCAGAACAAAGCTAGAATTACTGTGGCTTGGAAGGTGAATCTAAAGGCCCCCGAAAGAAGCATTTCTTTTTCTTCATGACTCAGAGAAAGTCAGGAATGAATTCCCTAGACATGTAATTTAAGGAGGTTTCTGGCCTGTATCTGGAATATTTAGGAGTTGTCAGCTTTGCAATCTGATGGGCACTGCGAGAAGCTCTGTGAGTCTACAGGGCAGGGAGACGGAACAGAAAGTTATTTTCCTCTCTGTCCGTGCCTCCAGATGAGGCTTGCTCTTCAAATTACAAGACGTTTAAAGGCAGAGGGCCCCAATAGATCAATTATAATTCCCTCTCTACAGGGGGCACTAACTGGACCAATCCTCAGGTTATATAGCCTTTGGCCACACCCACCCCTCTGGCTCTTGAAGTACCCTCCTGAAATTCTGGCAAGCATACAAATCTGCAAATTCTCAGAACTCATAATCTCACTTCTGGGAATGGAATACAACGAAACCATCCCCAAGCTGGCGAAATACATGTGCATGAAGATGTTCACAGCAGTGTAAGTTGTAAGGAGACTCTCATTGCTTCTCAAACTTTGATGTGCATCACTTGCAGATCTTAAAGACAGATTCAGTAGGTCTGGGGTGGGGCTTACAACTCTGCATTTCTAGCATACTCCCAGGTAATACCCATGCTAGTGGTCTGCAGGCTGTACTTTGAGAAAGAATGGTTTACTTTATATGCTGCAAAAATAAAAATAAAAAATAAAAAAATCAAACACTGGTAAGACATGACTAAATAAATGGTAAAGACATCTCCTTGGAATTATACTGAGATAGATGTTAACATGATCCTAAAGACTAGCCTGAATTCTTTGATGAATTCCATGGCCACGTTAGATAGGACATGTCTGGAGGCCACTTGGGTACTTTCTCTGTCACTTTGAAGCATTTGAGAAGCTGAACTGAAGTGCCTACAGGGAGGGTTCTGGGGTGGGGAGAGGTCATCTGGTGTGCCCGTTGTCTTTTGAAGGTACGTTTGGATTGTGGTATGAGGCCTTAACAGTGTTTGCATAGAAAACATCCAACAAGGCCGGGCGCGGTGGCTCACGCCTGTAATCCCAGCACTTTGGGAGGCCGAGACGGGCGGATCACGAGGTCAGGAGATCGAGACCATCCTGGCTAACACGGTGAAACCCCGTCTTTACTAAAAAAATACAAAAAACTAGCCGGGCGAGGTGGCGGGCGCCTATAGTCCCAGCTACTTGGGAGGCTGAGGCAGGAGAATGGCGTGAACCCGGGAGGCGGAGCTTGCAGTGAGCTGAGATCCGGCCACCGCACTCCAGCCTGGGTGACAGAGCGAGACTCCGTCTCAAAAAAAAAAAAAAAAAAAGAAAACATCCAACAAAATCATGAAAGCTAGAAATTCTGAAACGAGGGGAAATCAGGTAAACCTTTGCTATACTTTAAAAACTCTCTTTTTTAGGTAGCCCTTTTTTGACCTTTTCTCATTATTGTATACTACAAATAATCTTGTAAGACAATGTCCCAGACGTTTCAGGGCAACACATTTTTCTTCTACTGCTGCTGATTCTCTAGTAGGGTAATGTTTGCATCAGTTGAATTTTTTTAAGGTATTATTTAAGGGAAAAACTTTAAAACATCAACTGAATTAACTAACTACAAACCAAATTTGTACTTAGTTAATTTTACAAATTCCAAAGCACTATTCCAATTCCTCTTTTGACTTGGAATTTTCTTATATTAAATACTGTTTTAAAAATATGAGCCATAAACTACAACTTGGAAAATCTCTTGCAAATATAACTTCTGCTGTGTTTTATTAAAATTGAATTTAACTTGCAAAGTTATTTCTTTTGTCCATGACATTCATCAATTTTTCTTTGTTCTTACAGAAATTATCTATACACACACACACACACGCACACACGCATCTTGGTGTGAAACACTTGAGTCCTAGACCTGGGGTGTTGTGCTGAGTCCTTGTTTGCTAATGATTACATAGGTGGGAACCCAGAGAATGAGGGAATCTTTGTTCTTTTGTTCTCCCTGGCATATATTCTATTTCATCTGGACAGAGCTAAGCTTACACCCCAAAGGACAATTGAGCTAGGTGGGTGACAAGAGAAGATTCTAATTTGAGAATAGCTATTCAGTACGAATGTAAATTCTGATTGGTAGTGCTTTTAGAAACAAAAAATTCGGGGCCCTTGGGATGAGTATTGGACTTCACCTTTTGGGTCATTTTAAATAGCAGTGAAAGAAAGACAGGGGAGAGACAGAAAGAGAAAGGGAGAGAAACAATAGTTTGCTATTCCAAGGAAATAGAAAAAGAAAAAAAGGCAGTGGATAGAGCTGAAAAGCCATGCCTTCTTAAAATACATGTGAAAAAAGGAAGAAACAAAATAAGTAAAATGGAGTGTCAACAAATGCAAGGAAAAGCGAAAAAACATTTAGGAGACAAAGTGTTACTAAAGAAAGGAAATCCTAGCTTGTGAGACTTAACTTGAAACAGGAAGATAAGAATCCTTTATACAATCAGCAAACAAAAGCAAGGAAATATAAATTTTCAAATCCCATGGAGAGCCTGGAAGGGAAGTTACCGAGACAATGCAGAGCATACAGTTGAGAAGATAAATCATTTCTTTACCTCACTCTATGCAAAAAGAAGATAACAGACCAGGGATGAGATGCATTTTCCAGCATAAGCATAGGGAATTGTTGAAATGCTTTTCTCTTACCACAAAAAGCTAACAGAACACCCAATTCAAATGAACAGTATTCTCACAGAGAGACAACATTCTTTTCTGTTGTTCACATGGGTGAGGTACTTGAGTATGGAGGAGAAAGAGATGGTCCCCTTTGATACCACATGAAACACTTGTTGATTCACTGTTAAAGGAAGATCAGTGAGGACATTAGAAGTCTCTGGGGCAGCCTCTCTTAAGGGAAGATTTTGGGGCTTCCCGGGGGTGCAATCCTTGAGCGCTTGGAAACTTGGATCATTGAAGCACTAAGACCATGAAATTCTCACCCATACCTACATTTGTGAGAGGGAAATTTTCTTAAACATCTACTTAAAATAACACTTACATGTTTCAATGTTTACTTAAACAACACACACACGCACACATGTGCGCACACACACACACACCCTCCAAGACACTACATTCCAGAAGTAGAAGTCCACTAAGATCTTACAAACTTAAGAAAAAAATGTCTGGCACAAAATCGAACCAAACATATTTTATCTTGGCCAAAAAGCATTTAAAGTTTATTTTGCTGATAAAACACAAGACTGAGGAAGAGTTCAGCACATATATGGAATGTTTGTTTTTGAAAATGCTTGGAAAAAAAGGTAACCAAAGCGTGAAACATCAATGAACTTGTATATCAATTGTCTGGGATCGGAGATGGCGGTAGGTCAAAACCAGTGACATGAGTGGCATGTGTAATTAGATAAGAGCATGCTTGTAGTTGGATTTTAGAACCACTGGTAATTCTTGACTCTGACATACTCTCACGTTCACCTGCAAAAGTGGGCTCTGTAATAATACTGGCTTTTCTCCACACTGGCTTTTTATTAAAACTTCTGTTCAAATCTATTTTTAAACACTCAGGAAAAGATCTAAGCTTCTTTGAGAAGCAGTTTTAAAAACAACTAGGAGCTTAGAAATTCAATACAAATTAATTTTTATACAAAATTGGGCTTCAATGCTGTAGAAAGAGGAGGGAGTTTACAAAAAGAGTGCTTTCTTCTGCGAAATATTTTCTAGTTAGAAAGAAACCATCATGGAGTTTTTACAGGCTATGGAAAGTCTCATTGACATCTTGATCATCCCGCTTTTCCCCCTTGTTTTCTTATTTAGAAACTTCCAATTTGGAAAGGAAACATACAGTATAGGCAAATATAAGTTACATTTTCTCTAGGAGAATGTAGGTTTCTCTCCCACAGCTTGGAAGCAATCTAGATCCTTTTGGGGCACAAATAGATAGTTAAACCCTTTTGATGTGTACGAGCAGCAAGTTTAAAGGAGATTATTGTGAGAGAATTTCCTGCTCTTTGAAGCACTGTGGGGAAATAGCATTTTCTTTAAATCAAAATACAAAAAATAAGGTTGGTAAAACAGTGGTTAAAAATGACTGAAGTTTAAGAAAGCACTTAATTTGCACCTAGGTAGTCATGTTTCTTTAAGAATTTGCTTAGATTGTGTGAGCATACGTCTTACAAAAACATACTTCCTTCCTTTCTTTCCTTCTTCCTTTCTTTTTTCTTTCTTTCTCTTCCTCCTACCCTCCCTCCCTTCCTTTCTTCCTTCCTTCTCTTTTCTTTCTGTTAGTACTATTGTTGCCAAAGGAATGGCCTATAATTTTTCTACATGATAAACCAAAGCTAACTATTTTACATTCATAATATTTTATGAAGGCTTTTGCCTAATACATGTGGTTCTGGCTGGTAAGCTGTAGATATCTTTAAACACATATTCTGCTTTGTGTGTTTAGCTCTAACTGCAACATATAAGCCTATTTCATTACTTATAAAAACTTTTTGAAACAAGAAAAAAATTGCACTATTGCAAGAGAATAAAAGGTAAGAAAAGATAAAAGGTAGGAAAAGAAATATTAAAGGAAAGATATGTTTGAAGCACAGTTTTCTTGTTTTTACTAATGATGATTATTTTGTAATGAGAAGCTTCTGTTAAACCAGGAAAGCCTACTAGAACTGAGAAATTTGTTGGATTATCTGAGGTCAATGTACTTTTATTAGGTCGGTGCAAAAGTATTCACAGTTTTTGCCATTAATTACGTTTTTTGTTGTTGTTGTTTGTTTGTTTGTTTTGAGACGGAGTCTCACTGTGTCACGCAGGCTGGACTGCAGTAGTGCAGTCTCGGCTTACCGCAACCTCGGCCTCCCAGGCTCAGGCAATTCTCCTGCCTCAGCCTTCCGAGTAGCTGGGCTTACAGATATGCGCCACCATGGCTAATTTTGTATTTTTATTAGAGACGGGGTTTCACCATGTTGGCCAGGCTGGTCTTGAACTCCTGATCTCAGGTGATTCTCTCATCTTAGCCTCCCAAAGTGATGGGATTAGAGGTGTGAGCCACAACACCTGCCATTACTTTCAATGTAGTGAAAGTACAATAGTTTGTAGTGAATCTCTCTATTCTAAGCTACTGGGAATGAAAGGCAGGGTCTAGAAAATAATCTTTTTGGTTTGTTTGCATGTTTGAAATAACTAATTTGTGGATATTGATCTCTTTCAAATTCTGGGTTTTTTTTTTAGATGAACAAAAGAGTCATTTGTGAGTAATAATAAGGAAGAGGCTGCCTCCAGGCTATGCATTCCATTCATTACCAGGCCTTCCCTGCAGGACCTGTTCTCTGGCCTCCAGCCTGCCTTATGGCATCACTTTGAATTTTGATTTACTTTTTTCCTTTTCATCTTTGCTTGTTCTTCCTTTTTCCCTTTCTCATTTTTCCAAAATGAGAAACTGTAGTATATAATTTTAAAAGTATGGATAAAATTACTCTTCGAGTTTAAACTACTTCCAAAGGTAGAGAAAAATCTTAAATTTTTCTGAAATTGTTTAAATTGTGAAATGTCAAAGGGTCATGGAGATGACTCTTTAGCAGTTAAATATTTTATATGAAAATTATATATATTTGAAATATATGTATGAAAATTAGACTTTACTAATTAGGGATAATTCAACCTGGTGAAGACTAAAGATAAGTTTTTTTACTATTTAGAAATGACTTAACAGGGAAGCAATACTATACATATGATTATAGAACTAAGTTTAAATTACTTAAGACAAAGTATTTGAATATATGTTTAGAGCCAAAAGATATTGTTATCTATTAGACAGAATACATCCAACAAGAAGTCTTAGTACATTTTCTTAGCAGATAATTGGAGTCACTTTTTTTTATTTTGAAAGTAAGAATCCCAAGGCCCAGTTGGTCTCAAATTCCTGGCCTCAAGCAATCCTCCTGCCTTGGCCTCCCTAAGTGCTAGGATTATAGGCATGAACCACCATGCCAGGCAAAAATGACTGTAAATGAGATTTTAAAAAATTAATTCAGAATATCTTCTTTTTTGAGTTGTTTCATGTTAGTGAGGTTTTGCTGTAATTAGCTGTTCTGTAGGCAACAGGAACCCTTTAGAGGAGGTAACTATGTGCCTTGTACTGACCTCCAGGAAAAAAGCTAATATACTATATAGCAACATTACACTTTTATAGGGGTCATTTTCCAGATGATCTCAACTTCAGAATATAATGTTCAGAGCCAGGACATGAGCATAAGTCTCTGAGCAGTCAAAAACAACTATTAAAAAGCACAAAATCTCATACCTTAACTCTGAAAAAGATCTCTTAGATGCTCAACTCATATCCTACTCATTTTCACTTTGCATATATTTCTAACAAGCTTCCCTATCAGTTCCCCCCCCTTGAGAATGAAATTAACACATTAGACGTAACACAATGTTAGAAGCATTCATTGACAGCAGCAAAAAGGAAGAACTGATAGTCTTTAGATTAAAGGAGGAATTGAAAAAGAACTGTAAGAGCAGAAATATTTTCTCAAAAAATCTGAGACCATTTAATGTAGGAACACACAGTTCAATATTTCAATAATACCTGACAAATTGAATGAATTTCACCATCATTCTGGAATTGACAATCCATGACAGTGGCCCTGAATCATCAAGAAAAGATAGAACTAATTTAAGGTAGCAAAGTAAGTACACTATATTTTAGAATTCTATCCAGAATTATTATAATAATTTTTAAAATTTAAAGGCAAGAATCATAGTTATCTGGAAAATGTTTATATTAAAGATAATGTTTCTTGAAAATGCCAGAAAAATGAGGCATCTCTGTGACTGTCAGATTTGGAATATTTTAGAGAGCAGCTGGGTAATTGCCTCTGACCTATAATCTCTACTGCTTTCGAATTTTCTACTGGGAGGAAAGAGGAAAGCAGCACAGGTATCTCAACTGTGTGGCCAGTTAGACCATTAGTCTCTCTTTTTCAACATTCTCTGTGTGATGGAAAGGGCACAGGCATTGACGTTCAATCTGTTTGACTGCTGGTTCTGCCACTCAATAGTTTGATAACATTGGACAAACTACTTTAAACCTCAAATTTCTATCTGCAATTAGGGATTATGTTACCTACTCATGGAGCTGTTTTACATGTACAGTGCCAGAGTCCAATTCTGAGCTTAATCTTGTACATATCTTTCCTGTTGTTTTGCTCTCAGTGACCAGCTTCTGGGCACTTACACAGAGAGTAGAAGTGGAGAAGAGTCAGAGGAAAGAGGTGGCTTTTGCAAGGCAGTGTTAAAGAATTGGTTCAAATACACTTAACATAGAAAGATTAGCCCATTCAGCTTCCTACCATCACTGTGATGTTCCAGAATGTCTTTCTTCAAATGCATGATGTGGAGTTTCTTTTCCTTTCCAAGAAGAATTTTAAATGCATAAAAATGATGAAGCATGGGAAAGCTAAGAGGCCCTTCACAGTGCAATTACTGTATGCCCGATATATCTTGGGAATGATTATGAACCGTTCAATACCAAAGCCATAATCCTAAGAGCATAGATTCATTCATTCCTCATTCATCAACCATTCAACCAACATTTGTTATGTGCCTGTCATGTTCCCAGCACTGCTGCAAGCACTGGGTATTCAAAGGCATAGTCTTTGACCCCAGGCATATTATAGCCTTGTAGGCAGACAAGTGCTCTAAAGTCTTGGCACTCAAAGTGTGACCTTTGGACCAGCAGTATCAGCATCACCTGGTAGCTTGCTAGAAATTCAGAACCTCATGTCCCAACTCAGGCCTAATGAATCAGAATCTGCATTGTAACAAGATTACCAGGTAATTAATGTGCATATTTGAAAACCACAGCTTTATCATATTACACCTGTTGGGATTGGGAGATATTCTTGGGACAAGCTAGGGTTCAACAGTAGGCTATTCATTTTGATGTTATGTGGCTCAAGAAAGGTTGTACACCAAAAGTTACATGTATTAGTTTGCTAGAGCTGCTGTAAGAAAATATTACCAACTTGCTGGCTCAAACAATAGAATGTTATTGTCTCACAGTTCTGGAGGCAGGAAGTCTCAAATCCAGGTGTTGGCAGTGTTGGTTCCCTTTGAAGGCTAGGAGAGAGAATCAGCTCGATGATTCTTTCCCAGCTTCTGGTGGTCTGAGTCATTTCTTGGCTTATGGATGGCCATCTTCTCCCTATGTCTTATTTTCTTCCTTCTATGCATGTCTGTCTCTGTGTCCAAATTTCCCCTTTACGTAAGGACAACAGTCATTTTGGATTAGGGCCTATTTTAATGACCCCATTCTTGACTTGATCATCTGCAAACACCCTATTTCCAAATAAGGTTACATTCACAGGTACTGGGGTTTAGAACTTGAACATATTTCAGGGAGATATATTTCAACCCTTAACATGACCCATGATCTCAACTTGAAAGATGATTAGTAGGCCGGGTGCCGTGGCTCATGCCTATAATCCCAGCATGTTGGGAGGCCGAGGCAGGCTGATCACCTGAGGTCAAGAGTTCGAGACCAGCCTGGACAATATGGTGAAACCCTGTCTCTACTAAAATATACAAAAATTAGCTGGGCGTGGTGGCAGGTGATTAAATCCCAGCTACTTGGGAGGCAGAGGCAGGAGAATCATTTGAACCCGGAAGGCAGAGGTTGCAATGAGCCAAGATGAAGCCATTGCACTCAAACCTGGGGGATAAGAGTGAGATTTCTCTCTCAAAAAAAAAAAAAAAAGAAAGAAAAAAGGAAAGATGATTAGTAAAGCAAACTGGGGAAAAAGCAAAGGATGGCATTTTAGGAGGTGGTGGGACCAGCATGATGAGTAAAGGCAGGAGTGAAGCAGTCTGCTTAAGAAACTGCCTGCCTCTCAGTAACCATGGCTGAAGGACAAGAGGTGGGGTAAGGAAGGAGGCAGATCTATTAGGGAAGTAGGCCGATCTTAAAATACTGCGGCAGGGTTGAACTTTTATTTTATAGGCAATGGGGAACCAAAAGAAAGGTTCTAACTTTTGGTGATATGGCTAGGTTTTCAGTTTCCTGGAAATAGGGTGTAGGGTAGACTGAGTTTACTTTGGGGATTAGAGTCATCTCTGAAGAGGTCACCCCTCTGGTCTCAGTGATTGATGATGAGGGCCTGAGTTGGGGTAACATCAAAGAAGAGTAGAGGAAATGATTGAAAGAAATGGTACTGTATGTCAGCCCTGGAGTTTGTTTAAATCCCAGGTTGTCACCCAGTCCGCAGGTGTGGGGGGTGCTTAGCCTCAGGGGGCAGGGATTACCCTACCCACATAAGCCCTGGAATTTGTGTTGGCCCAAAAAGAAAGCAAGACAAAGGATGCTCCCTGCTCCATCTCCCCGACTCTCAGCCCTCTGTAGTCAGCCTAGGGGTACATCAGCAGACTGAAGATTTTCCTTCAAGATACCAGCAATATTTAGACAAAGCTGCAGCAGCAGAAACATTCATGACTCTCCTGGGATCCAGATCAAAGAACAAAGAAGAACCTGGACTGAAAGGCAGTCTCTATCTAACTAGAGAATTTAGGAATTAATTTAGAATCTTATCTTTCCAAAACTTTGGAGGGGAGCCAGCTCTTAAAGAAGAGTATTAGAGGAAAAACACCAAAGTATTAAATGACTCCAAAGATCTGATGAACATATGTACTTGCTGAAAGGCTGGCTGTACTGGAAGCCCTGTTATGGTCTGGGGAATTAGAGGGGATCTTTCTAATTCATGTTCAGTGTAATTTCTGTAAGCCCTTGGTTCTCCATCTAATCACCTGCTGAACACAAACATAAAGCAGTGTTACGTTATATTAAGGCCTACCTGAAAGTGGTGCAGGAAACCCCAAAACTACACGTGGTTCTCATGGAGTCCCTTAAGTCAAAGTCAAAGTCCTCAACTGGGTCCACTGACAATTCAGGTGGACTCTGAGGAAGACAGAGAAGTGGTATGGCAGCTAGAAATGAGAAACATATCTTCATTATTGCACCCTATTGCTTAGACATTTTTACATGAAAGATCAGATAGTAAATACTTCAGGGTTCGTGGTCCACATACAGTCTCTGTCCCATATTCTCTGCTTTGGGGATTTTTTTTTTTTTTAAAAACAATGCTTTAAAAACATTTTTAGTTTGTGGGCCATACAAAAACAGGCTAAAGGCCTTCATTAGCAAACCTTGGCTTAGAGCAGGCTCATGATGCCTAGAAAACAATAGATAAGCGACCTGTTTTACTTAATCATTTGGAGACATTGGGTTTTTCTTTTTTTTTTTTTTGACAATTGTTACTTAGTTTTTATTTCATAATCATAAACTTAACTCTGCAATCCAGCTAGGCATGGGAGAGAACAAGGAAAACATGGAACCCAAAGGGAACTGCAGCGAGAGCACAAAGATTCTAGGATACTGCGAGCAAATGGGGTGGAGGGGTGCTCTCCTGAGCTACAGAAGGAATGGTCTGGTGGTTAAGATAAAACACAAGTCAAACTTATTCGAGTTGTCCACAGTCAGCAATGGTGATCTTCTTGCTGGTCTTGCCATTCCTGGACCCAAAGCGCTCCATGGCCTCCACAATATTCATGCCTTCTTTCACTTTGCCAAAGACCACATGCTTGCCATCCAACCACTCAGTCTTGGCAGTGCAGATGAAAAACTGGGAACCATTTGTCTTGGGTCCAGCATTTGCCATGGACAAGATGCCAGGACCTGTATGCTTTAGGAGGAAGTTCTCATCTTCAAATTTCTCCCCATAGATGGACTTGCCACCAGTGTCATTATGGCGTGTGAAGTCACCACCCTGACACATAAACCCTGGAATAATTCTGTGAAAGCAGGAACCCTTATAACCAAACCCTTTCTCTCCAGTGCTCAGAGCACGAAAATTTTCTGCTGTCTTTGGAACCTTGTCTGCAAACAGCTCAAAGGAGACGCAGCCCAAGGGCTCGCCATCGACAGCAATGTCGAAGAACACGGTAGGGTTGACCATGGCTAGTAGTACAGGACTTTCCTCGGTGGCAGCGTCTGCAAAGCCGACATTTGGGTTTTTCTTCACACCTCTTCCGACCATAAAGTCTGATTCACTGGAGTCTTGTAGTTAGCTGTCTTGTTTGAATGCTCTCCAAGAATTCAGGAGTGAGGCTGTGTGGCCTGCCTTCTGCTGAACATATCCTGAGGCCTCAGGACCAGAAGTGATTGATTGATGTGCAAGAAGCAAACGGCCTCTTGTCTTCCACTGACTGCAATAAAACCATCAGCACTAATAAGAAAACAAGCTCCCCACTGAGAAGCCAAAGGAATGGGCCTGCTTCTAGGATGGTATGATTTTGCCTTCCCCAGTCATGGATTATACTTCCAATTAGCTCCAACCCTCATGGCATCCTGTACAGCATCTCTTGGGGAGATGTCTGGCCAGTTCACACATGTCAGGTGTTATATTAGTAACACACCTCCTGGTATCAATACAACAGACCTGGTGTTTGCTTTCTGACTCATAGACATGGTTTCCATGGAACTGAAGTACATACCACCAACAATGCCCAGTCTGTTCCACATACAGACCCTTTCGGGGTGTCTGCCCTAAAGCAGACTAGAAAAAAGGAAATAATCTGAGAAAGAATTTTTTTTTTTTTTTTGAGGTGGAGTCTTGCTCTGTCGCCCAGGCTGGAGTGCAGTGGCCGGATCTCAGCTCACTGCAAGCTCCGCCTCCCGGGTTTACGCCATTCTCCTGCCTCAGCCACCCGAGTAGCTGGGACTACAGGCGCCCGCCACCTCGTCCGGCTATTTTTTTGTATTTCTTAGTAGAGACGGGGTTTCACAGTGTTAGCCAGGATGGTCTCGATCTCCTGACCTCGTGATCCGCCGTTTCGGCCTCCCAAAGTGCTGGGATTACAGGCTTGAGCCACTGCGCCCGGCGAGAAAGAATTTTTTAAAAACAAACTAACAAACAACTCAATATAGGTGTATCTCAATTGCAAAATCAAATCTCTATTCCAACATCATAAAATGCAGACAACTATGTACAATGATATAGATAAATACCATATACAATGATATACATAGACACAATGGAATGAATTAGCTCTAACATATATGCAAAAACAAAAATATATGATGTGTGTCTGTGACCCCGAACAGTGGTAGTATTTTATTCCAGCAGCATCATTAAAGAAGTTGATTAACATCTACATAAAGATAGTTAGGTACTGACTATAGGGGAAATAAACTTCTGATGTGTACTCCTCATGCTGGGGGAAAGAAGAAAAATTGTTTAGGCACTTTGTTATCTTCTCGTTTCCTTCTTACCCTCCAATTCTACTTAGCATGCAAACTCCTATGGGTTTATAGTGGACAACCTGCCAACAAACAGAAAGAAAAAGATGTGTCTATCATTCAAGTGTGAGTTTTTTGTCACGTGAGTCCAGAAGAAAGTCATTGTCTTCCTAGCAGATAAAGTTGTTCCCTGGCTATATACATGGATGTTTCCCTGTGTGCCTTGAAATCCACACAGAGTGAGTTTGCAACTGTGTTTTCCAGAAAGGTGTAAGGTGAAAAATAAAAGCCCACTTCTCAGCTATTGTATTGCTGGCTTATTTTATGTGCAGAATATTCTATTTAAGTAGAGCACTTGTAGGAAATTTTATATAACTTAAAAAATTCTCACTAGAATTTCTACAATATCAATGTAAATCTCATGTTGGCTTAAGATTTAAACATACACATGAGCTACTATTGAACTGCACAAGTTTAAAACTGTCTACAAAGAAATATAATTGACCAATATGGTAGGAATATACAGCAGTACAAATAATGTAAAGTAAATTGCCCTTTAAATTATATGTACTTTAATAACTCAAAACATTGTAGTGCATATAAGGGATTTTACAAGTCATAGCATTTTAACTGCTGTTTCTTAAGACATCATCCTATCTGTTTCATCTCCTTCTAAAATGCCACAACCCAATGTCCTGCAAATGCTAAGACGTGACAGATTTTGAGTTATAATGTTGGGTTCTGCCATGCACAGCTGCCTTCTTAGAATAGTACAACCCACTGCCAAAATAAATGAACAGCATCTTTTTGTGGGACTTAACTGTCAGAAGTGCTCTAGTCTCATGTCTGCAAGTTTGGTAACAGAAGCAACCCAAGGAAAAACGTGTGATGCCTGCACCCTGCTAATGGTGCTGTCTGTGCATTTGTTATTTCGGATCTAGCTTTTCGTAGCAACCACTGAATATGCAAAATGAATTTGGGGTGCCAGAGTTAATTACACCAGCTCTATTTGATGGACAAGTTTTGTAAACAATCAGGATTTTAACTTCTCTAGACTTGAATTTGAGAGCCTGGCCATTTGTATCCCTTTATGGAGCTAGAAATTTTGAATAAAGTATAGACAGATGAGTTCAGGTCACATTTACTTGTCCAAAGATGGAACACAGATTGGTAAAGATGCTTGCACATCTATAGGGTACTGAATGTAAAAGGATTTTCACTTTCTTTCCTTTTTTTTTTTTTTTTTTTTTTTTTTTTTGGGACAGGGTCCCGCTCTGTCACCTAGGCTGGAGTGCAGTGGTGCATCATGGCTCACTGCAGCCTCAAATTCCTGGGCTCAAATGATCCTCCCACCTCAGCCTCCTGAGTAGCTGGGGCTAGAGGCCTGTACCATCACATACAGCTATTTTTTTTTTTTTTTTTCATAGAGATAGGGTCTATCTATGCTGCTCAGGCTGGTCTTGAACTCCTGGGCTCAAGTGGTCCTACCTCTTTGACCTCCTAAAGTGCTGGGATTACAGACATGAGCCACTGCACCCAGCCCAGTTTTCACATTTAATCACTAGCAGTAATATTTTCATTTAAATTTGGAGAGATACCCAGGCTTTCCCTCCATGGAAAGGCAATAATAAAGTTTAGTTCTTGGGCAGGCTTTTCAGAACTCCTAGGTTGTAACTAACTTTTGTTAAATTTTCTTCTACACATCTTCAACAATAACTACCACTTTGTTGTCCTCGAAGTGACAAGGTAGTTAGTTGGATGCAACATAAGAAAGTTTAATTTTTTTCCTTGTAATACATAGTGCCCTAAATATATTTAGCATCATTGTATCTTGCCAAAACCAAATATTCCTCATATTCCCCTCAAGTTACTTACAACCAGCTCCATACACATCATCCCCCCACGCAAATTCATCCATGTTGCCACAAAAATACTCATCTCACATTGGACACCTAGCAATGCACACTCAACACTCAGAAGTTACAAAACCAGGCAGGTGCTCCTCTCCTAGATGACAGTAGACTCCAGTGAGTTTTCCATTTTCTAGGAGTCAAATGTCCAGGTTGCCACTCTTCCTTTGGCCACTTGCCTCCTGGCCCTTCATTACCCATTCACACCTTCACCAGAGCCTATGCAAGAGAACTAAGTGAAGTTAAAATTCAGATCTGCCAATCTTGGTTCTTCTTAGATAATGCCTGGTAAAGGAGTTGACCATGAAGAATGCTGAAATGTCTCAATCATTAAAAAATATGTCATCTATGGATTGCAGGCATTTGTGTTAGTGACTACAAAAAGTTACACTTTTTGTAAATGAGCAACTTATTCCTACAACCTAGGAGGAATGTTGCAGTCAGGATTCAAAGACAATTAATCAAGAACCAGAATGTGGAGGAAGTTGAAAACTGTGTTACTGCATCTAGAAAAGAAAAGGCTCAATGTTGTTTCTTGATCTGCAATATGAAGGAGTCGTATTGGATGACAGCCACAGTTCCCTCCAGTTGTGACTTTCTATACTTTTAATGGCTAAATATATGATTGATTATTATTTGTTCTGTTATGGAGTGGTAATTATGAGAAAAGAACCTGGACATCAAGGGCAGGACTATCTTACTGTTTTCCTCTGCCAGGAAACTGCTCTTTCTAAGATTGCCAAAAATATCCTAGCAGTCACTGTGAATCCATCAACCTCTATTTACAGGAGCACCTACTATGTACCAGGCACTATTTCAGGAGTCCAGGATATAAAGATGAATAAGACCCAGTCTCTGCCACCTAGGATCCCAGAATCTGGCAAGGGAGACACATGTAAAACCCATCCCAGTAAGAGCTCTGCTTGAGATGATGTGTGAGATGCTATGAGTTGCATGAGAGTGCAACCAACTCTAAGAGGGATCTGAAAAGGTTTCTCCTGACATTTTTGTCAGGTCTTAAGGAATAAGGTCAGGGTGTTCTAGGCAGAGAAAAGGAAGAAAGGGCCTTCCTGGGAAAAGTGATGAGTGAGGAACAGCAGAAAGAGGGGCAGCTTGTGTGGCTGCCGTTGAGTGAGAAGGTGAGGAGAGCAAAGTGACCAGAAGGTGAGGAGAGAAAAGTGAAACATTGGTTTCAAGAGTTTAAAGCATCTTTCATAGCCCACTAATTAATTTGATGTCATCTCTAAAGCCATGGGTCTCAATTGGTGGTGAGTAGTCATTGCAAGGCATTCACCAATCCACCAATCATTGTCTCCATATTGAATACATGTTATCTTTCCAAATATATGTCACTATTGATTCAATGTATGTAAATTCCATGCTTACTAATCACAAAAAAATTTTAAATTGTTGCTGGATTCAGAGTAGCTTTTGGTTTGCATAATTTCTCAATTAATAGATATGTGGGCATCCACAATGTTTCTTGACGTGAAAAAAAACAATGAACCGTTGTTTTGGGTAACAGCAAATGGTTACACATTTTAAAACAGAGATGTAGAATGATCAGATTGTTATTTTACGATGATCACTCTAAAAATATGTTGGCGATGGATCTGAGGGGAATGAAAGGAAAAGCAAGGATATTGGTTAGAAAGCTGATCAACATGAACAATAATTAGGACCTCTGACAGTGAAGGGGAGTGAGAGAGGAGACAATCAACACAGGAGGTATGTAGAAAGTAAAAACAAAAAGAGTTTCAACCAATTTAACATGAAAGAGAGAGAAGAAAGGGGGAGTGAGGACCACCCCCAAGTTTCAAGTTTAGACTGTGAAATGGGAATGGAAATAGAATATATAGGAAGTAGGATTGTTGGAGAAGATAATAAATTTGATTTGAGATATATTCATTTAGGGTTCCTGAGGGACAGAGAAGATGAATCCCTAGTAAGAGATAGGAAATGTGAATTGGAACCCCAGGAAAGAGGCAGAGGTCACAGATAAAGATACACTAGAGTAATAGCTGTGATCTGTGGCATATACATGGAAGATGCACGAATCTCTTTTTGAAACAACTAGCACTTTCCTTTTGCTCCCTTTTCTTCACCCCCTTTTCCATTCTACTGCCTAGCATTCTAATGGTTACTTTGGATTCTGATAATGAGTGCCACACCCTAGGGATGTGGAGCAGAAGGCTGGGGAGAGCCTGGGTTCCAAGGACTTTGGGGAACAGAGCTGTCATCCTAACCTTGGATGTCTTTGGACTCTTTTTTGAGAAAGAAAGAAATGTCTCTTTTGTAAGTTGCTGTGATTTTTTTCTTTATTTCATGCATTGAACCAAATCCTAATTAATTCATAGTATGTGCTGGGAATTATATTTTTCATGTATCATATGTTCTCAGAATCAAGGAATCAGAGAGGAGATAAGAGTGTAACATTTCAACATTCTAGAAAACTGGACTACAAAGTATACTGATATGGTTCGGCTCTGTGTCCCCACCCAAACCTCATCTCTAATTGTAATCCCCATAATCCCCATGTGTTGAGGAAGGGACCTAGTGGGAGGTGATTGGATCATGGGGGTGGTTTCCCCCCATGCTCTTCTCTTGATAATGAGTGAGTTCTCACCAGAACTGATGGTTTTATAAGTGTCTGACAGTTCCTCCTTCACATGCTCTCTCTTGCCTGCTGCCATGTAAGACGTGCCATAATTGTAAGTTTCCTGAGGCCTTCCAGCCATACAGACCTGTGAGTCAATTAAACCTCTTTCCTTTATAAATTTTCCAGTCTGAGGTATTTCTTTATAGCAGTATGAGAACAGACTATTCTCCTACTGGAATCCATCTGCTGAAGAAGATAGTGAAAGGGACAAGGCAATCACCACCCAGTCTGTTGGCCAATACTGGATCTGGATCTATCTCTTCCTATTTCAGAATAACTGAAAAGGTAAAATAAATAAAATGAAATCAGGCAAAACTAATAGATGGTGACAGCAGTCAGGATATAGTGATTACTTTAGGAGTGGTAACTGGCAGGGTGTGTGAGCTGTGTTTCTCTCATGCTCATACTGTGCTCTTTCATGATTTGAGTGGTAGTTATATTTTGAGAAAATTCATGGAGCAGTCCATTTATATGTTATATAGTTTTATATATGTAAGTTATTAAGCAACACAACATTTATAAAAATAAATATAAAATAAGAGAAAGAATGAGAGAAAATTTTTCGTTGAAACAGACACCTGAAAACAATGAATATTTGATAAAGCTATTTGGCATCATCAATAAGGCATAAGAGGATATGTACTTTATGAAACAAGACCAGAAAACTATGAGTAGCAATCAGGCTGGGATGAAAAGAAAGTTGCTTGAGATTTTAAAACATTTTAAAATAAAAAACATAATAGTAGACGTGACATATGCATCACAGCCCCAAAAGTGTACAATTGACATTCCTGATAACAGAGTGGTGGCAGAGCAAGTTGGCAGAATAGGAGACCCCCAGTGATCATCTCCCCTGCAGGAACATCAAATTCAACAACTGTTTACACACAAAAAAAGCACCTTCATTAGAACCAAAAATCAGGTGAGCACTCACAGTACTTGGTTTTAACTTCATATCACTGTAAGAGGCACTGAAGAGGGTAGGAAAGAGAGTCTTCAATCACCAACATCACCCCTCCCCACCCCCTACCCCAACAGTGGCAGCGTTGCATGGAGAGAGGCTCTGCACTTGGGAGAGGGAAGTACAGTGGATTGTGAGGCTTTGCACTGAACTCAGTGCTGCCCTATTACGGTGGAAAGCAAAACTGGGCTTAACTCAGCTAATACCTGCTCATGGAGGAAGTACTCAGACCAGCCTAAGTCAGAGGAGAATTGCCCATTCCAGTGGTCACAACTTCAGTTCTGGCAAGCCCTGCCACTGTAGGCTGCAGTGCCCAGGGGCCCTAAGTAAATTTGAAAGGCACTCTAGGTCACAAGGACTGTAAGTCCTGGTGCTGAGCTGGGTTGAGAGCCAGTGGAGTTGGGAGGCATGAGACTTACTGAGACACCAGCTAGAGAAGCTAAGGGAGTACTTGCACCACTCCTCATCCAACCCCGGGCAACATAGCTAGCAGCTCCAAAAGAGACGCATTGCTTCCACCTGAGGAGAGGAGAGGGAAGAGTAAAGAGGACTTTTGACTTATGTCTTGGATACCAGCTCAGCTACACTAGGATAGGGCAACAGTCAGAATCCTGAGGCCCCTATTCCAGGCCCTAGCTCCTGGACAGCATGTCTAGATACACCCTAAACCAGAAGGGAAACTGTTGCCTTGAAGGGAAGGACCAAGTTTTAGCAGGATCCATTACCTACTGACTAAAAAGCCCTTGGGCCTGAATAACAAGCAGCAATACTAAGTAGTATGACATAGGCCTTAGGTGAGGCTCTGAGATGTGCTATCTTCAGGCACCAGCTCAGCCACAGTGGGGTAGAGAACCAGGCAGGCTTTTGGGGCCCCTGATCCCAAGACTTGGCTACTGGATGGCATTTCTAGACCTTCCCTGAGCCAAAAGGCAGCCCACTGCACTGAAGGGTGAGTCCCAGGCCTGGCAGCATTTACCACAAGCTGCCTGAAGAGTCCTTGGGCCTTAAGGGAGCATCAGTGGTTACCTGGCATTACTCTCAGTGGGCCTGTGGTGGTAGTGGCCACGGGGTGAGGCTCCTCTGCCTGTGCAACGGGGAGGGAAGAGTGAGAAGGACTGTGTCTAGTGGTTTGAGGGCCAGCTCAGTCACTAAGGTTTTTAACCCCAGTTTCTAGCTCCTGGATAGCATCACTGGACCTGCCTGGGACCTGGGGGAACTTGACACCCTGAAGGGAAGGACACAAGTCTGGCTGGCTTCAATATCTGCTGATTGTAGAGCCCCAGGGCCTTGAACAAACATAGGCAATAGCCAGGTATTGGTTACAGCAGACCTTGGGCAAGACTCAGTGCTGCGCTGGCTTCATGTCTGATCCAACACAGTCCCAGTGGAGGCCACAGGGTGCTTGTGTCACCCCAACCCCTGTCCGAAGCAGCTCAGCACAAAGAAAAAGACTCCATTTGCTTGGAAGAAAGTAAGGGAAAAGAACAAGACTCTGCCTGGTAATCCAGAGAACTCTTCCAGATCTTATCCAAGACCACCAAGACAGTACCTCTGAGTCTGCAAGAACCAGAGCATTACTGGTCATGGGGTGCCTCCTAATGTAGTTATGGCTTAGACCACAATGCCCAATTCCTTTCAAATACCTGGAAAGCCTTTCCAAGGAGGACAGGTACAAACAAGCCCAGACTGCGAAGACTACAATAAATACCTAACTCTTCAATGCTCAGGCACCAGTGAACATCAACAAGCATCAACACCATCCAGGAAAACATGACCTTACCAAATGAACTAAATAAGGAACCAGGGGCCAATCTTGGAGAAACTGAAATATGTGACCTTTCAGAGAAAAGGAAATCTTTATACACTGTTGGTGGGAATTTAAATTAGTACAACCACTATGGAGAACTGAAAACTAAAAAAAGAGCTACCATATTATCCAGCAATCTTTCTGCTAGGTTTATACCCAAAAGAAAAGAAATCATGTTATTGAAGAGATAGCTGCACTCCCATGTTTACTGCACAATAGCTAGTTTGGAAGCAACCTAAGTGTCTACCAACAGATGAATAGATAAAATGAGGTATATATACACAATGGAGTACTATTCAGCTATAAAAAAGAATGAGATCCCATCATTTGCAACAGCCTGGATGGAATTGGAGGTCATTATGTTAAGTGAAATAAGCCAGGCACAGAAAGGAAATCTTCACGTTCTCAGTTATTTGTGGGAGCTAAAAATTAAAATAATTGAACTCACGGAGATAAGAGACTAGAAGGATGTTTACCAGAGGCTGGGAAGGATAGTCGGGGATTGGAGGGAACTGAGGATGGTTAATGGGTACAAAAAGTAGAAAAAATAAATAAGTATTTGCTAGCACAATAGGGTGACTACAGTCAAAAATAATTTAATTGTACACTTAAAAATAACTGAAAGAGTATAATTGGATTGTGTGTAACATAAAGGAGAAATGTTGGAGGTGATGGATACCCCATTTACCCTAATGTGATTATTACACATTGCATGCCTGTATCAAAATATCTCATGTAACCCATAAATATATGCACCTAGTATGTTTCCACAAAAATTAAAAATAAAAAATTAATTTAAAAAATAAAAACAAGAAAACAGAATGAGATATAGAAGATAAAGTTGTAATTTTTTTCAGTTTTGAGAAGGCAAACTAACTAGAAAAAATTTGTTAATTCCTCACCTTATGCCATTTGCTAAAACTCCTTCTAAATATACATTAGGTCAGGCATGGTGGCGCATGCCTGTAATCCCAGCTACTTGGGAGGCTGAGGCAGAATTGCTTGAACCTGGGAGGTGGAGGTTGCGGTGAGCCAAGATCGCACCATTGCACCATTGCACTCCAGCCTGGGCAATAAGAGTGAAACTCTGTTTCAAAAAAAAAAAAAAAAAAAAAAAAAAAATTAAAGGGGCAAACTGATAAAAATTAATGATTAATATAAAGGAAGAACCTGGGATCCAATCTCAAAACTAGTCATGTTTCTGAAAATGGATCCAGAACAACTGTACAAAACAGACAAATATATATCAGAAAAAAACTTTCCTGAATTTAAGAGTGACTTAAATTTGTAGATTAAGAATGTCTCATTTTTTTTTCCAGGTAAAACCAATATAAAGAAACCAAAACATAGACGTATCCTGGCAAAATGTTTAAATGTAAAAAAAAGACTAAATAATTAAGTTTGTTGGAAAAAGAGAGAGACCCAAGACCATTATTCAGGAGTAAAAAGTACATTTATCACAGAAAAAAAAGTCGTGCTTTTATCACAGAACAGAAGGACATTCTATGATGCGCAAAGGCTTAAATTCTTCATTCATGCATTTATTCAGAAAACACGTATTGACTATAAGATACTTTTTTGAAAATAATTACTTGAGGGCATGTATCAGTTATCTGAGTGATATAAAAAATAAAGAACTCAAAAACAGGAGAAAGTGACATATGAAAGGATCAGTGATGAGAACAAAGATCAATTTAGCAGAGTTAAGATTAAATCACAGTTACAAAAATGAATACAAAACTATATGTAAAATGAAATTGAAATGGTTAAAAAAAATTAAAGCTGGGACAATGATCTTCAGTAAATTCAGCCACCAAAACCAGGGGTGACAATATTAATTTCAAACACAGTAGAGTCAAAACAAAAAACACTACAATGAACCAGGAGAATCATACTCTTTTACAAGTATCAACAATCCTCAACTGTTACGTGCTAAATAACACAGCATTGAAATACTTAAGATAGAAACTCTTTAAAACTCTGAGGAGAAATTAATAGACATACAACAATGGTAAGCTTTTTGATAAATCAGGTACACTTTTAAAATAATGTGATAAATTTCAGGATTAAATAACTGCATTACAAATTAAATCATTAAAAAAAATCTAGGAGAGTCAGATTCAGTAGTATATGCCTACTGTCCCAGCTTCTTGGGAGGCTGAGGCAAGAGGATCACTTGTGGCCAGGAGTTTGAGGCTGAAGTGTGCTGTGATCATGCCTGTGAATAGCCACTGCACTCCAGCCTGAGCAACATAGTGAGGCCCTGTCTGTAAAAACAAGGGAGGCGAGGGGAGAAAATATAGGTGAAGAATTAACTATCTGGGAATAGGTAGACCTAAAACAATGGAATAGACAAGAAAGGGAAAGAATGACCTACATTGTTTGAATATAAGTAAATAAAAAGAATAAACAAAATTAAAAGGTTAATGGCATACTGGAAAAACTACAACAAATAGGATAGACAAAAAGCTAAATATATAAAGTTTCCTTATAAAAAAAATCAAAAGCTCTAGCTCCATGCTCATGCTGTCCAGTTGAACTTTCCACTATGATGGAAATGTTCTGAGTCTGCACTAATATGGTAGCCACTGCTCACAAAAGCACTTGAAATGTAGCTAGTGCCAATGTTGAAATGATAATATTTGGGGTGTATTTAGTTAAATATATTTTATTATTAAGATTGTTATTACTAAAATAGTTTTATTATTAAATTTTATTTTACCTGTTTTTTTTACTTGTTTAACGTGGCCACAAGAAAATTTGAAATTACATACATGGTTTGCATTAGGTATCTATGCAGTACTGTTCTGGAATAATGATCAACGAAACAAAGAGAAAATTCACAAAAGAAGAAATACAAACAGCCAATAAACTATGAAAAAAAGTTCCACCTCGCTTATAACCCAAGAAATACAAATTAAAACAAGATACTATATTTTCTCTATCAAATAGACAAAGTTAAAAAAAAACACTCATTGTTGGCAAGGTTTCCACAAAATGGGCATTCTCATACACTGCTGGTGGGGGTAGAAATTGCTTCAACCTTTCTGGAAAGGCATTTGGCAATATGAATCAAGAGCCTTAAAAACTCTTATATTCTTTGACCTAGTGTCTCTATTTCTAGGAATTCAGCCTAAAGAAATAATTTTTTAATGCGGTTAAAGTTTTATATATATATAAAGACATTCATCACAGTGCTATTTCTAATAGTGAAAGTTTGGAAACAACCTCAAAAGCCAGTAATAGAGAAATTGTTAAATTACGGTACTTCTACTTTGTTAATAGTCCATAGCCTTAAAAAGTTTTTTTCTAATATTACCTAGGTATGAGGAAAATGTTCACAACAAAGAGTGAAAAAACCAGAGCTTATTATACAGTATAATCATACAGAATATTGTAAGCATATATAATGCATATATAAACACTTTATTTTATAAAATTAGGATCATAATTTCATATTTTCTAGCACATGTCATAGAGTTAGGATCAAGGTTAAGTAATACAAAAAAGGTTATGAGTGGTTATCTCTGGGGGGTGGGATTTTTAATTTTCACCTTTATACTTTTCTGGGCTTTTTTCCCCCAAAGTTCTTATGAGTATATTTTTAGTATAAAAATCAGAAAAGTATTAATAATTTTGTTAAAGTATTTAATGCCACATCAATGCTCACCTTCTCTCTTGGGTTTCAGGTCCTGTATAAACTGGGTCCCTTTTCCCTTCCAAACTTACTTCCCACTGCTCCACATCAGTCATGTCCCAGTTCCTCTATGGGATATCTGTCCTCACCTCCTTTCCCGAATGTGGTGCCGTCTAACTTCCCACTGAGCACCAGGCAGTGGCTCAATGGAAATGTTCACAGACACTCTCATTTATCCTGACTAACAATCCTGAAAGGTGGAGATTATTATCCACACTTCAAAGACAGAGGAAGGCAAGGAAACAGTGTTTGTTCCACTAAACAATTTTCCACCCACCCTTTCTCTTACTTTCTCCTATACAAATGTTTTTGGCTCAGTTCTGCCATTTTCTTGCAGGGTGACCTCGGGCAAGCTCCTTAACTTTTTTAAGGCTCAGTTTCCTTATATGGAAATGGGGGAAACAATGGTACAAATATCATAGAGCTGGTGTGAAGATGAACAGAAATGATCTACTCAGTCCATTTGGCACACACAGTGCCTGGCCTGCCATATTATCACTACTACCTCAGGTCCCTCCTTGCACTCCAACCCCTCAGACCTAGACCTTCCTTGTACTTGGCACTTGGTTGTTTTGCGTGTATCAGCTTCAAATCCTCAACTATTCAACAAGTTTCCAACAGGAAGAGACAGTGCCTTCTCCTCCTTCTCCATCTACCACCACATCGAGTGCTATGGAATGTTCTGTCTGGAATCAATAAATATCTAATTGTTTGAATAATCAGTAGCATTATTTCTTATGCCAACTCCTGGACAAACTTTTCCATAAATTATCTTACGGAGTGAGCAGCCAACCATGTGGATTTGATGGGGGTCTCCCAGATATGTTCTTATTTGCCAGCCAAAGACAGAGGAGAGGCCGGTCTACTTTATTCAAGCAAACTTAAACAACGTGCGTGTTGTCCTGAGCTGTATATCCACACTGCATTCCTTAGTAGGCTCCCGATGAATACCAATTTTCTAGCTAACTGCTTTCCTTGCCTTCCCATCCTAAGCCCAAACATCACTTGCTAGATTTCAGTGAGATAGAGCATCTCTGTAAGGAACCTTAGATAAGGCATGTCTGACAAAATCCTTAAGGATTTCCCTTATTCCTTATGGATTCCTTAAGGATTCCATAAGGAATAAGGATCTCCACAAGGAAACTTTTATAAGAGATTTCACGAGAAATGCCAAGCCTGCCTTTGGGTCAATGCACACTCACTCTCATCTCCTACAACCTCTGGCTGCAGGACTCACTACCGGTCAGTTGCAATCCAAGATCGGAATGTTGAGTCTGACATGCTGTGACATTTATAACCATCCAAGAAGAAAAATAAGATAAACCAAAAAACAGCTTTGTGACCGGGCATGGTGGCTCAAGCCTGTAATCCCTGGGAGGCTGAGGTGGGCGGATCACGAGGTCAGGAGATGGAGACCATCCTGGCTAACACAGTGAAACACCATCTCTACTAAAAATACAAAAAATTAGCCGGGCGTGGGCACAAGCGCTGCCTGTAGTCCCAGCTACTCGGGAGGCTGAGGCAGGAGAATGGCATGAACCTGGGAGGCGGAGCTTGCAGTGAGCCAAGATTATGAAACTGCACTCCAGCCTAGGTGACAGAGCAAGACTCCATCTCAAAAAAACAAAAACCAAACCAAACCAAACAAAAAAACAGCTTTGTTTAGTACACAACATTACTAAAGTAGTATTGTTGCCAGAAGAATGTATCCTGATCCAGGCCCCAAGAGAGGGTTCTTGAATCTCACACAGGAAAGAATTCAAGGCAAGTTGCAGAGTACAGTGAGAAGAGATAGTTTATTGAAAGCTACTCAGATTCAAAGTAGGGCATCCTCAGAAAGCAAGAGGAGGAATACATCATCTTTGTTGTAAATTCTTCTAGAGGGGTCTTATCTATGTAAAGGGTAAGCTAAGTTATATCTATGTGTGGGTGGGCTGACAATGTGACAAAATGTATCACTTTGTTGATATAATGAAAGTTATCCTTGGCATTTTAGTGTGTGGGCACATCAAAGCATGGCTATAATCATCTTAAAAGTATATATTATCCTGTGATATTGGTGCATCTGGGCATTTTGTCGTCATAGGATTTTGTTCTTGCAGGTATTATTAAGCTGCTTCCTTAGCTGTAAACATCTTAGGACCATGGTCATGACTGTGCCTTGTTAGATTTCAGATGGAGTTGATTTTAAAATGGTGTCACCCTGGCTCTCCTATGCACCTGTTTATCTAACAGTATCGATAAAAGATAATAAGTTGGGGAAAAAAAGTTGGCTTAGGGATAACATAAAGTCACCCAGAATATTTCATCCTTAAAGAGATTTAACAAGTATTTCCTGAGGACACCCACCTCTATCTCCTTTTGAAGGAAGAAACACCATTTGCAGTAGAATGCTTCATTTCCTGAGCATCTGCCTTGTGCCAGCCACAGCGCTAGACATGGGCATACGGCAGCTTTACTGCTCCTGTGTGTCCGTCCTCTCTCCTTGCCCTTCCCTATCCTCATCACTCCCCACGATGACTCGGAATTCCCCCTTCACCCACAAGCCTGCCTCTCTTGATAGCCTGGTGAAGAGTGGTATGGACATAGCAGGTAATCAACAAATACTTGTTGAAGAAGTGAATTGGAGGAGAATACAAATCTTCAGATTCCTCAGGCTCATGACACACAGAGAAACAGTCACTGGTCCCCTGGGAAGCAGGGTCCTCCAAAGCTGTCCACAACACCACCTGGAAAGCGGGAGGAATTCCTTTCTGGATGAGCCGCACACCGACTTGCACCAGGGGGCAGAGTGAGCAGCACTTTTGGAGTTTGACCTGGAGCCAGGGCCTTTTCAAGGGAGTCCTCCCGGAGCCATTTGAGACCTCCCAGTAAAACAATATGTTTTCTGTGCTTCTCAGCACATTCATGTTTCTAGTCAAAGTGCTATTGGGAAATGTTAACTTTTTCTACCCCTGAAGGAACAGTGGCCGCTGAGAGACAGTGTGACAGAATTGTGCTGTCTGAGGGGTCTTCCACTCAGTCTGAAAGGCCAGTTCCAGGAAGCCTACAGTGGGAAGTAAAGGCCAGTTACAGTAATCCCATCAGTGGGAGGTATTCTTAGTTTTGTGTACCAAGAAGACAGTGTAATATTTAGAGGACAGTAAACCCCAGACCCACACTGTTCCACTAGACTCTTCCTCACTTGGTCATAGGCAGCACTCAGGCACTATAAGCCTAGCTTTATCGAAACATAATTCAGAAATGCAAACAGAAGAAATTTTACTGCAAATGGTATTTCTTACTTCAAAAGAGAGAACTGTTTTCCCTTTTACGGTATCTTAGATATCCATTTTTTGAAAATGTTTTCCCAGCACATTACAAATTACTTCAGAGTTGAGAAATGCTCCTGCTAGGAAGAGGTTGAGTGCTCGGAGGGTTGGTCCCGAGTCCCGATCAAAAGATTGTTTATTTGGGCAACTACATTCTTCTGTCAGTAAGGCCTGGGGAGTTTACTATTAATCCCAAAAGTAAACCTCAGTTTGAGTTGCTTACAAAAGGCGACTACTATTTAACTCTTATGTTCACAGCACGTCTTGTTAATTCCTCCAATAAAGGAGAATTCAGCTCTTGCATTTGAAATTTCCAATTTTTGGTTAAGTGACCTTAAACTACTTCACCCCTGATCTCTACTCCCATCTTTATTCTCTCCACTTCTGTTGGGACTTCCCCAGAAAACACCTGAAGGTTTAGCCTGCAGCTGAATGTGTACCAGCTTTAGAGGGGACCGAGGGAGAGGCAGGAAATGGTGCCTGGTGAGAGCACACTCCCTTCCTGTCTCAGAGGGTTGCTGTCTGGACGGGAATTGAAGAAGAACCAGAAATACATACTGAATTAGGATTGCTAGAGTTAATAAAACAAACGAACGCACGCGAATTTTTGTGTGGGACATACTTATGCTCAAAATTTGTCGTTGTCTATCTGATATTCATATGGAACCAAGTGTGCTGTATTTTATCTGGCAAGCCTTTAGTGAATGGATAACCCAGACTTGGACGAAACAGTGGCTGGAAGGTGGAGGCCCTCAAAGTCTCGAAGAGAGAGGTCCTCAAGATTTCTTTTCTTGGGCATCCTCTAGTACTCAGAGTAGAAACACAGAGTCTGTGGTGGCTTGGGGGGCAAAGACGAACCTCTAAGGCTGGCCCACCATGGGGAGGAATCCGTGTTGAACGGAGACAAAGAGAAGGTGGAAGGAAGCAGCACTGGCGTCCTGCTTCCTCTCCCTATGGGTTCCCTCTGCCTTTCTCTCTCGTCTCTCTCGGAGGGCTCGCTCGCTCCTCTCCACACGCCTCCTCCCCAAGAAACCAACATAAGATAACTCTCTTCACTAGTTCTCCTGTGCCTGGGTGTCGATGAGAATAAAGCGATGAACCTACGGGACAAGCGGTGGGCAAAGCTTCCGGTGCATTTGCAGCTCAGCAGTCGAGCGTCAACCCCAAGCTGCATTAACTTGGGTGCCCGCGCCTCCGGCAACCCCGGAGCCTCAGCGCTCCCGACCCTGCTCTGCCGCCCCTCGCCTCGGCGCCCGGCGGGAGCGGCTGTCGGGTGCGTGGGTTGCCCCGGGCCTGAGCCGGAGGAGAGTCCCGCCCCGCCGCGCCCCGCCTCCGGGCGCCCGGACGCTGCCGGCGCGGACGCCATTGCCGCGGCCGCTGTTTGTTATTAAACTGCCCACAGACAGGGCTTCGAGTAAAAATACCAACTTTCCAGTCGGGGCGGCGCACGTCCCGGGGCCCTGGAAAGTTCTGGGACGGCCGAGGTCTCCTCGGACACACGCACCTACGCCGCCGTCGTGCCCTTTCTGACTTTTGGCTTCCGCTCCTCGACTTCCCTTTTGTGCGGCCCCGGGCAGCTTCCTCAGGCCGCGCGGGCCCCACCTGCCGCCCTGGGAGCTGTTCCTCCCCCAGTAGCAGCAGCATCCAGCTCGGGTTTTATTTCCTCCCGAGACACCCGAGGAAGCCTCAGGTGGGTTTCCATGTCAACCTTCACTGAAATCCAAACATTTGGCGTTCTCAAAGGCAGTTTAACCTCTGCCACCATTTTTTTTTTCAAAGCTTAAAAAAAAACAAACGTAGAGCTTTCAAAAGCCGCAGGCTTCTGGGGGTTTCTAGTCAGAAGGTGATAACACATCTTGAGACAGGATATGTATAATTTGGTTTCGCGTTTATCCTCACAAAGCTAAACAGTAATGGCTGAGAGCTATGAAAACACTTAGGTAAGGAGAGGGGCTACAGCAGAGATAAAAGGGATAATTGGAAACAGAGGCTAAGCCTCCAAGTTGCACCTTCTTGAATGCTGTCACAGCCGGGCAGGCCGGGGAGCTCATGGCAGGCAGCGGCATCTCTTAATTCTGGGCATTCCGCAGCCTCTCCTCTTCCAAGGTTTACTTACGCAATCTTAGCTGCAATTTTCCACAGATACTCGTCCTGGTTCCGGGCCACCTTCCCCAGTAAGAGACCTCCGGAGACGGGAGCTGGGGGTTGAACGTGTGGTGAACACAGGTTCCAAGTTTTGGAGCAGGCCAACTGGAAATGGGAGATAACCTGTTGAGATAAGGGATTTACCGAGGCCAGGGCGCACTGTGGGGAGCGGGGAGCAGAAGGGGTGCGGCTCCACATGTCCAGTCGTGGGATGCAACTGGGAGGTAATATATGAGTCTAGTGAGACCACACGGGGAATACTATGTTCCTCATTGCCTCCCAAGGAAGATGCACATAATGAGCTGGCTGCCGTTCAGAGAAGAGCAATTAGGATGCTTAAGGGGCCAGAGGGAGTGACTTAGGGGGAGAGATTAAAAGAATTAAGTATATATACCTTGGCTGAGCTCAAAGCACAGGGAATGTGGAAACTCTATAAGCATCCTCCGAATATAAACATAAGGAGAAGTGGAATTGTTTCTCATGCTCCCTGAGGGATGGAACTGGAAGTAATAGGATAGAAGAAAAGAAAACTTAACTACCTGTTAGAGAAAGCTTCTGAATAGTCCCAGATACCCAAAGTGTCAGAGTCACACCTAATATTTTTTAAAATAAAGTCAACAAAGGAAGACACGACATGATAGGAGAGAAATAAGTTTAGATAACAGGGACTGGTCTGACAGGGATGCTTTGAAGTTTCTTTTAGGGAGTATCTGAAACCTTTGAAGGCTTCCTACTAACTAAAGTTTATTACCAGGTGTTTCTGCTTGGCATTCAAGGCCCTCTCCATCTGGCCCAGCTTACCCTCCTAAAATAATCTGTCATCAATCCCCAACATCAGCACATCTCCTGAGTGTTCCTGGTGGAGGAACTAGTGTAGTTCCTCCTTTGTGCATGAAATTGCTCCAACTTGAAATTCCTCTAACCTGAAATTCCTCTCTCCAATCCCGGTGTCCAGCTATTCAAGTCTTACCCACTTTTAAGGGTCTACTTATATCCTACTTCCCCTGGCTACCCCAATCCATAATGCTCCTGCTCTCTTCCTCCTCCTAGAACTCATGTTGGTACCTGTCATACATTACTTGCATTGTTAGCTGATATATTCTGATCTGATCTGGTTTTACAGATTGTGAGCTTCTTAGAAACTAGAGGGCATGTAGTGTCCCACTTCCCACCACTTTTTAATTCTCCGTGCCAGTTCTCATAACCATTATGAACCATCATTCACACAATAATGGGATTCTTTCCTGGTTTCTTCCTCTGTCTTGCTGTTTCGTAGTTTTCTCTGTTCCTCCTTTAGATGTTGGTGCCCCCAGAGTTCCTCCTCTTTTCTCCATTCTTCCTGGAAGATCACATCCAATCTCGGGGCTGCAGTGACCCTTCCAGTGCTGATGATCCCCAAATCTCTGTCCAGCTTGGCTGTTTCTTCTGTGCATCAGGCCTTTATTGGGCATCTCAAATTGGCCGTCCCATCTGCTCTTCAGCATTCCCAGGGTACAAGTCTGAACTCATTTTCTCTTTCAAACTATTGCTTTCTATTCTTGTGTTTCCTGTTTCAGAGAATGGGTCCTACATCCTCCCATTTGCCCGAGGCTAGAAATCTAAGTGTCATCCTTGGCTCATTGCTGCCCTTCCCCAACAATCAGTCACCAAATTCGGTTGATTCTACCACCAGAATATCTGAAGTGCTTTTGTGTCAATTCTATCACCTGAATATCTGGATTGCTTTTGTGTCTGGCTGTGAAGATGCCGGCAATCTCAGCCTGATTGCCGGCATCTTCACAGCCTTCCTGGTATCAGACCTTACTTCCTTGACCATTGGGGTGACCATGTCCCTTAGATAATGCTCTTACCTCTCCAAGGGGAGAGGTACTTTGGCCACAGAATTGAGTCCAGACATTAGCACATGATCTGAGCCCAGCCAATCCCAGCTTTTCCTGGGACCTTATAGTCTGAATCTATTCTGAATCGGGAGAAAAGGTCTCCTTTAGTTAGAAGCTGTAGAGATGTGATCTCAGAACCACCAACAGGCCATGTACCCTACCAGGCCTGAAAGATGAACAGCAAACTTTCCAAGATGAGCAGAGATGAGTGCAAAAGTAGAAAAGGTGTCCTGGCAGCACTCCATTCCCCCATCCATCCCTTGCTGGCCAGCAGCTGCCTTGCCTTTCTGTGATTCGGTTACTGAAGCCAAGAAGTTCCTCACTTTTAATTGAACTTTTTGAGGTGGTTTCTGTCTCTTTGAAACAATTCTGATTAATTAATCAAATCTGCTATTTTCTTCATTCCTTCTGTATGGGCTGCCATCAGTCTCATCTAGGCCACTGAAAGCCTTCTAACTGATTTCTGCAAACAACCTCACAGCCTTCTCTGTCATTCTCTGGTGTGGCACCATGACCTTTCTAGAACTCAGTCTTATCAAGATACTCCCAACCCAAACACCCAGATTTATTTCCAAGGCTTATGAGGCCCCTCACACCCTCACTCCTGCTTGTTGCTTTTCCCCATCTCTTGCATTCCCTGCTCTAGTATTCCTGAATGTCCTTCATGTCCTCAGTGGGCAGTGCTCTCTTTTCTTTAGGCCTTTGTACATAGTGTTCATTCTGCCTAGTTTCTCTTCTCCAGCTAATTGCAACTTGCCCTTAAAGTCCAAGTGGAAATGTTACATTGTCAGAGAGGCTTCCTCTGACTCCTAATCTGGGTGAGCTATTCTGTATTTCATTGATTACAACACTGCTTTTCACACCTCTTAATGTATCTACTTGTGAAATATCTTACCTATCCCCACTAGTCTATAAACTCCTAAGAGCAAGTCCATGTCACAGCATCACAGAACTTAATACCTTGCTGGACATAATGAATTAATGATACCAGCTACCACCTATTCTCAAATGTGTATCTCCCCATTGGGTTCCAAATATATACAGGTGTCCTTCTGTATCTGTGGGGGATTGGTTCCAGGACCTCCTGTGGATATCAAAATCTGTAAATGCTCAAGTTTCTAATGTAAAATGGTATACCATTTGAATATAACCCACGTACATACTCCCATACACTTTGAATCATCTCTAGATTACTTATAATACCTAATACAATCTAAATGCTATGTAAGTAGTCGTTATACTATATTGTTTAGGGAATAATGACAAGGAAAAAAGTCTATACATGTTCAGTACAGATGCAATTTTTTTCTAATATTTTCAACCTATGGTTGTTGAATCCAGGGATGTGGAACCTATGGATACAGAGAGCTGATTATATTTCTGACTGTATCCCAAACTGCTCCTCTTTCTGTGGTCCTTATCCTCCAAGAAGGACAGTCTAGAAGCCTAGAGTCACTTTTTTTAGACAGTCTTGTTCTGTTGCCCAGGCTGAAGTGCAGTGGTGCCATCTCAGCTCACTGCAATCTCCGCCTTCTGGGTTCAAGCAATTCTCCTGCCTCAGCCTCCTGAGTAGCTGGGATTACAGGTGTGTGCCACCACACCCAGCTAATTTTTGTATTTTTATTAGAGACGGGGCTTCCCCATGTTGGACAGGCTGGTCTCAAACTTCTGACCTCAAATGATCCTCCTGCCTCAGCCTCCCAAAGTGCTAGGATTAGAGGTGTGAGCCACCACGCCCAGCCCTAGAGTTACTTTTTGATGCCTCCTGTCCTCCAATACCCATTCAGTCAACATTTGTGGATTATCACTTCTAGTCTTCATCTATGCCAATCCTGCTGGTATAGAAGAACTGGCCTCCCAACTGTTTACCTTGATGAACTGCCTCTCACTGCATTCCATTCTGCCCATTCAGCCAGTTATCTTTCTAGAAATGCAAAGCTGACTGCATTCCTCTTCTTAAAGTTCTTAAATGATATACTCAAGATGGAGTACTCTGTAATGACCTGGCCCCAACTAACATTTTCCAGCTCACCTTCTGCCCCTTCTGGACCTGTGCTGCCCAAGTTACCTCAGTGTTGTGTTCCTGATAAAATATTGTGTCATTATCTTCCATATTTTTGTCTCTTTGCATATGTAATTCCTTTTGCACAGAACGTTCTTTTTCCCTTGTCAGCCTAGCCAGCTTAAGACAATTGAGATCTGGGAAATTTGCCATAACTTCCTTTAGGAGGTTTAAGGTAGCTTTCTCTTATTTTCCCATACTAGCTAATCTATAGAAATTATAATAATGTATTACATGTATACTACATGCTAGTCCCTCTGAGGCTAATTATTAGTCTAGGTAGATTGGCATCTCAATAAAGAAATTAGGAATTGAGCTGAAGAGAGGTTAAGTGACTTCCTGAAGTCTTCATGGTTAATCCCTTTCCAGTGTCAGGAATCAAACCTAGGTCTCATCGCCCAATGGTGCGATCTTGGCTCACCGCAACCTCTGCCTCCTGGGTTCAAGCGATTCTCCTGCCTCAGCCTCCTGAGTAGCTGGGATTTCAGGCATGCACTGCCACGCCCAACTAATTTTGTATTTTTAGTAGAAACAGGGTTTCTCCATGTTGGTCAGGCTTGTCTCGAACTCCCGACCTCAGGTGATCTGCCCGCCTCGGTCTCCCAAAGTGCTGGGATTACAGGCGTGAGCCACCACACCCAGCCTAATCATCTATGTCTTTTTCCCAATTTACCTTCATTCTGGGACACACTTTTAATGAATAGAAAGTCAGGTGGAATAACCAACTGTTGTAATTTTAAGTATACTATTTGTCTAGCCTTTTTTTGTTTACCATATAATGAATCACCTTTATTGAAAATAATACAATTAAGTAAAATCAGATTGTTTCAATAATTTTGGAATACACAGTTTCTATACCTGTGTAAGTCACCCTAATTTGATTTGCAGTAAAATCTTCCTTTAAGTTTGCAAGGTCAATTTTATAATGTATAACAATAGGCATTGAGGTTAAAAATATCATTCTTATCTTTTAATTTCCTTTCTGAATCTGGATTTTAGCTTCCCCTCCCCCCCCCCAAAAAAAATCACCATTTTAACCATTTAAAAGAGTGCAATTCAGTGACTTTTAGTACATTCACAAGATTTTGTAACTATCATCATGATCTAATTCCGGAATTTTCATCACCCACAAAAGAAACTCTGTACCTATTAATCAGTCACTCCCCATTCTACCCTCCTTCCAGCCTGGCAACCACTAATCTGCTTTCTGTCTCTATTGCTTTGCCTATGCTGAACATTTCATATAAATGGAATCATACAATATGTGGCCCTTGTGTCTGGCTTCTTTCACTTAGCATAATATTTTCAAGTTTCATCCATATTTTATTCTTTTGTTTGGCTGAACAATATTCCATTGTATGGATATACTACATTTTGGGTATTCATTCATTTGTTGATGAACACTAAGGTAGTTTCCACTTTGTGGCTATCACGAGTAATGCTGTTATAAACAAGCATGCACAAGTTTTTGTTTCAACACCTGTTTTTAATTATCTTAGGTATGTACCTAGGAGTGGAATTGCTGGGTCATATAATTCCATGTTTAACTTTTTGAGGAACTGCCAAACTATTTTCCATAGCAGCTGTATCATTTTGCATTCCCACCAGTGATGTATGAGGATTCCAACTTTTCCACATCTTCATCAACACTCAATTTCCATTTTGTTATTATTGCCATCTTAGTAAGTGTGAAGTGGTGTCTCATTTTGTGTGTGTGTGTTTCATTTCCCTAATGACTAAGAATGTTGAGCATCTTTTCATGTGCTTATTGATCATTTCTATATTTTCTTTGGAGAAATATCTATTAAATCTTTGCCAGTTCTTTAATTGGATCACTTATCTTTTTGTTGTTGAGTTGTAAGTGTTTATATATTCTAAATACTAGACTCTTATCAGATATGTAATTGCATATCAGTAATGGGATGGCTGGGTCATATGGTATTTCTAGTTCTAGATCCTTGAGGAATCACCACACTGTCTTCCACAATGGTTGAACTAGTTTACAGTCCCACTAACAGTGTAAAAGTGTTCCTATTTCTCCACATCCTCTCCAGCACCTGTTGTTTCCTGACTTTTTAATGATCGCCATTCTAACTGGTGTGAGATGGTATCTCATTGTGGTTTTGATTTGCATTTCTCTGATGGCCAGTGATAATGAGCATTTTTTCATGTGTCTGTTGGCTGCATAAATGTCTTCTTTTGCCATTAAGTATGATGTTAGCTGTGGGTTTTTTCCATATGTGGCTTTTATCTTGTTAAGGAAGTTTTCCTTTATTCCTAGTTTTTAAACTGTTTTTATCATAAAAGTGTGTTACATTTTGTGAAATGCTTTTTCTACATCAATTAAGGTAATCATGTGGGTTTTCCCCCTTAATATGGCATAGTACATTGATTTTCATATGTTGAAATACTTCTGCATCCTGGGATAATTAGAAATCAATGTTGATGGGCATAAAATATAGGGAGATGTAATTTGTGATAATAACAGCATAAGCAAGGTGAGAGAGGAGTGGAACTCTATAGGAGCAAAGTTTTTATGTGCTGTTGATATTCATTCAAAGTAGATTTTTATAAATTAAGATGTTAATTGTAATCTTCAGGGCAACTACTAAGAAAATATTTAAGAAATATATAGTAAAAGAAATGAGAAAGAAATCAAAATGGTACACTAGAAAAAATCTAACACAAAGAAGACAGCAGTAGAGGAACTGAGAAACAAAACAAAGTTATAAGACACAGAAAACAAATAGAAAAGCAGCAGAAGTAACTCCTTATAAATAACTACATTAGATGTAGATGGATTAAACTCTCCAATTAAGATGCAGAGATTGGTAGAATGGGTGCTGTTTTTTAAATTATATAGAGAAAAAGAAAGTTATGAGCCAAAAGTAATTTAAAACTGAGTCTTCACCTATGTAGTTACCTTCACTGGTATCTTTGATTTCTTTGTGTGGAATAGAGTTTCTTTCTGGTGTCCTTTCATTTCAGCCTGAAGGATTTCTTGTAGGGCAGGTCTACCAGTGATAAACTATCACAGTTTTTGTTAATTTGGGAAAGTCTTGATTTTTCCCTTATTTGTGAAGCATAGTTTTGCCAACTATAGAATTCTTATTGACAGTTTGTTTTCTTTTTTCTTTTGGTACTTTGGGTATGTTGTCCCAAGACCCTTTAGCTTCACTGATTTCTGACTAGAAAGCTGTTTATCTTGTTGAGAATCCCTTGTCCATGATAAGTCACTTCTCTCACACTGCTTTCAGGATTCTCCTATCAAGTTTGGGAAGTTTTCAGCCATTATGTCTTCAAATCAACATTTTCAGTATAGTCAATGTGCTAAAGAAAGCCGTGTACACAGAACTAAAGGAAAGTATCAGAATGATGTCTCACCAAATAAAGAATATCAATAGATAGACTTATAAATTATAGAAAACAGAAATTGTAGTGTTGAAATTTATAATAACCAAAATTTAAAAAAAATTGATTAGAGAGGTTTAACAGCAGAATTGAGCAGGCAAGAGAAAGACATTGAACTTGAAGACAGGTCATTTGAGATGACCCAACTCAAGAAGCAGTAGAAAAGAAAGAATTAAAGAAAAAAATTATCAGAGCCTGAGACTTGTGGACACTATCTCTTCCTTTTTCTCTGTCTCTTTCTGGGACTCCTATTCAACAGAACAAATACTTGAAGAATCAATAGAGCAAGGAGTTGATGGCAAACAATAGGCAAACCAAAACACTTAAGAGGAAAGGCTGGGAGTGAGATGCTTTGAGGAATAAGGGCTTTGCAAAGCTCCCACATATTCCTAGATATCCAGAATGCCATGTATATTGCCAGGGCTTGGCGATCGTGCAGAAAAGACCTGAGAAACTCCTAAGCTCTCACCTCTGATTAACCTTCAGGCTTTGTTACAAACAGGAAGTGAAGGCTAAGACAGTGTTGTAAACTGCCTGGCTGAGTGTTGAAGGCATGCCCCAATATACACGCACAGCCTATTTACAAAGACTGGGAATTTGGTTTTTGTTTTTGGCTCCAGTTATTTGTCCCATCTTCAACAAAAAAAATTATAAGTCAGGAAAAGAAACAAGAAATTATGGCCCATACACAGGGAAAAAATTAATGGAAACTGTTCCCAAGGAAGCCCAAGCATTGGACTTACTAGTCAAAGACTTGCTCCAGCTGGCAATGGTTAATACATTTGCCTTTCAGTATTTTCAGCAAATGCCCCCTGGGTAGCCACCTCAGTCCTGGGAGAGTTCCTAGTCCTGGGAGAGTTCCAGATTAGGTTACATAAAGATAAATCCTTTGAACTGGTCCTTCAGAGAACCCTGAGAGAGGTCAAAACAACCACAAATCTTTGAGAATAAGATCTGTTCTGCTTCCTTCAGTATTAGAAACCTATACCAGAAATGTGGGCTGTTGTCTTCAATTTTGCCAACAAGCTGAGGTGTGGTGTCAAGGTTAAGATAAAATGCCACAAAGCTCTCTTATCGAGATTCAGGGCGGGGCACAGTGGCTCACGCCTGTAACCCCAGCACTTTGGAAGGCGGAGGCAGGCGGATCAAGAGGTCAGGAGTTCGTGAACAGTCTGGTCAACATGTCGAAACCCCGTCTCTACTAAAAATACAAAAATTAGCCTGGCGTGGAGGGGTGCTCCTGTAGTCCCAGCTACTCAGGAGGCGGAGACAGGAGAATCGCTTGAACCCGGGAGGCGGAGGTTGCAGTGAGCCAAGATCATGCCACTGCACTCCAGCCTGGGAAACAGAGCGAAACTCCGTCTCAAAAAAAAAAAAAAAAAAAAATTCAGCTGGGATTTTTTTTCTTAGCATTCAACTGCTTGCTGTAAAATTTTGATTCATTTCCAGAGTTCCAGTAAAGTTGATTCTGACAGTTTTTGCTAGTTTATTTGCTGCTTTTAGGAAGGAACAAAACTTTGACTTTCTCTACTCCACCATTTTCATTGATGTCACTCTCTTATCTAGTCTTTTGATAGCTGAATTCATGGGAATTACATTCAGAATGATGTGACTGCAACAAATTAAGTGCATTTCAAAGGGGAAAAGGAAAGAGTTTACCAAGTTCTCTTTGAGAGTGCCTAAGGAGTGGTTAATAACAGCTTAATTGGGCTGGGCACAGTTGTTCAAGCCTGTAATCCCAGCACTTTGGGAGGCCGAGGCGGGCAGATCACAAGGTCAGGAGATTGAGACCATCCTGGCCAACATGGTGAAACCGGGTCTCTACTAAAATACCAAAAAATTAGCTGGGCGTGGTAGCGCGTGCCTGTAGTCCAGCTACTCGGGAGGCTGAGGCAAGAGAATCGCTTGAACCCAAGAGGCGGAGGTTGCACTGAGCTGAGATCGCGCCACTGCACTGCAGCCTGGCGACAGAGGAACACTCCGTCTAAAAAATAAAAATAAAATAATAATAATAATGGCTTAATTGTTAACAATCTACTGTAGGGCAGTAAGGTAATGGCTACATAACGGGTGACCCTAGAAGGTTTACAAGGAAAAGTTCTGTGGAAGTTACCAGGAACTGCGTGAAGAAGGGTGAGCTAAGGATTGCTTGCTTATATTGAGGAAACTGCTCTAGGGATCTTACATTTAAGGACTCTGATTCCTACTTAGCATAGTCCCTACGTGTGTTCACTACAGATGCAGGCTGGTCTCTCTGCTGATGGAAGCCAAAAGGCTCAAGAGGCATGGGCCTGTTCTCCAGCATACTAGAGAGGATGATGATTTTCTTGCAGAATGGAAGAAATCTAGAAAGTCAAAAAATAAATAAATAAATAAATAAATAAAAATAAAAATTTTAAAAAAAGATGAAAAAGACATATAAGAAACAATGTAAAGGAATGAATTAAATAATATGATCTTGTAGAAAACCATAAGGAAAAGAAACTGTGCTTTCGTAGTTACTAGTGGCTAGTCAACTAAAAATAACCTTTGCTTCAGTTTGATTTTGAAGCCTGGAATACTAAGGCTTCCCACATATCATCACATCAGAAAGCTCCTGGCATTTGTTTGGGAAGAGCACAGGGGTAATACTGGCTGATGACTCCCACTCTAAAGATTGTGGAATCAACCTTAGCTGTAAGCTCTGGAACTTGTACTTGAGCCTGTTCATGTCTACTGATTCACATGTATAGAACTAGATAGAGTCACAAAAAGTGTGGAATGTATTTGTAATGACAGAGACGGTGGGTAGAAGATGGAATGATTTAGGAATCGATTTTTTTTTTTTTTTTTTTTTTTTGAGACAGTCTCACTCTGTCACCCAGGCTAGAGTGCAGTGGCGTGATCTTGGCTCACTGCAACCTCCACTCCCCGAGTTCAAGCAATTCTCCTGCCTCAGCCTCCCAAGTAGTTGGGATTACAGGCACCTGCTACCACGCCCGGCTAATTTTTGTATTTTTAGTAGAGACCGGGTTTCACCATCTTGGCCAGGCTGGTCTTGAACTCCTGACTTCATGATCCACCCACCTTGGCCTCCCAAAGTGCTGGGATTACAGGCATGAGCCATCGTGCCCGGCCAGGAATAGATTTTTGTTTGTTTGTTTGTTTGTTTTTTGAGACGGGGTCTTGCTCCTCACCCAGGCTGGAGTGTGGTGGCGAGATCTTGGCTCACTGCAAGCTCCGCCTCCCGGGTTCACTCCATTCTCCTGCCTCAGCCTCCCGAGTAGCTGGGACTACAGATGCCCACCACCACGCCCTGCTAATTTTTTTGTATTTTTAGTAGAGACGGGGTTTCACCGTGTTAGCCAGGATGGTCTCGATCTCCTGACCTCGTGATCCGCCTGCCTCAGCCTCCCAAAGTGCTGGGATTACAGGCGTGAGCCACCACGCCCGGCCAGGAATAGATTTTTTTTAAAAAAACTTTTCTGCTATTTTATGATTCTGACTTTGAAAAGTAAACAAACAGCTTTGTCAGTGATGTCAAGAAGTTGTTGAGTTTCCTGGCTGTGAGCCAGAGATCATGGGACAGAATATGCCACAAGAAGTCTTGCAAGAATGTATTTGACAGAAGACTCACCAAAGAAATCAAAAGGGTTATAAATTGAATTTCAAGGGCAAATCATTTTAATAAAAGCTAATTTGTATTAAGCTCTATGTACACTGACCTCAACATTTTAGATGTATTCACTCATTTAATTTTTACAACTTTATCATATAGGTACTATTATCCTTATTTTATAGATGAGGAAACTGAAGCACAGAAAGGTAAAGTACTTGCTCAAGAAAGCAAAGCTCTTAAGAAGTAGAATCAGGGTGAAAATGGACTTTAAAAGGATCTAGGCCAGGCATGGTGCCTCACGCCTGTAATCCTAGGACTTTGGGAGGCTGAGGCGGGTAGATCACCTAAGGTTGGAAGTTCGAGACCAGCCTGGCCAACGTGGTGAAACCCCCTTTCTACAAAAATTAGCTGGCGTGGTGGCGCACATCTGTAATCCCAGCTACTCGGGAGGCTGAGGCAGGAGAATCACTTGAACCCGGGAGGTGGAGGTTGCAGTGAGCCAAGATCGCACCACTGCACTCCAGCCTGGGTAGCAGAGTGAGACTCTGTCTCAAAAAAACAAGTATCTAAATAAAAAATTGTGAAAGTATGTGAGGAATACCAAGGTGCCCGAGGAAGAAGAAACAGTGAAGAAAGTACCAAAAGATTCCCTGTTGAAGAGAAAAATGAAAGGAGGCTGAGAAACAACTTTTGACTTTGTTATTAGTGTACTAATGGACTGCAGGTAGAGACAAACCAGTAAAATACTAACTAAAAATTTTAGAAATGTAAGCTTATACAGATTTACTGAAAGTACAGTGGCTTTATATGAATAAATGGAATACTATACTGAACTAAGAAGATTTGAAAGAGAAGCTTCAGATAGAATAAGGGTTAGGGAAATAGGATTTGAGTAATGAAACTATGTACTTGTATGGGAATCCATAAACCTGAGGGCAGAAGCAAGGCAAAGAACATCTGGATGAAAAATAAAAGTATTCAGAAATGGATATGATAATGTCACAGGAGCATATTGCAGACAGCCTGGCCAGACTGAGCATGTGAGAAATACTTTAGTTTTAAATAATATTTTCTTAATGCAGGTTATTAAACTGATGTAATAGCAATAAAATGTTTTAACCATGTAGATGTGTGTTAGAAGTATTATTCAACCAAAAGCAGAATATTTGATAACATTTTGGCCTTTCCTACCTACAATTTCATCTCTTGAAAGAATGAATAAACAACAGGGAAGCTGCTAGTCTGGACTTCATTTTGGTCAAGAAGAATTTTGTTGACGGTGGGGAAATAAAGTATAAAAACCTTAAAAGAAAGTCATAAAGTCATCTGTGAGGTGATAATACTGAGTATAGTTAAATGTTTCTTTTAGACTTTAGGAAATCAAATTTAAATTTATTATTGATTTCTAATTCTATTGGAGTGTGGTGAGAGGATGGGATCAATGTTATGTCAATTATTTGGCATTTGTTGATGTTTATATTGGGGCTCAGTTTTAAGTATTCCCTTTTTGTCTAAGAAGAGTGTATCTCTATCTTTTGCATGCAGGATTTGATCTATGTCCATTGACATATATTGTGTGGTTAAGTGTGTGGTTCAAATCTTCTCTATCCTACTATTTTTAGTCTGTTTGATCTTATCAGTTTCTAAGTGATGAGATTAATATCTTCCCAATTTCTCCTTGAATGTTTGTCATGTTTTGCTTGTATGTGGTGCTGTTAGGTATGTATATAGGTTCAGGATTGTTATATTGCCCATAGCACTATATTACTCATAGTATTATTGAGTAAAATTTTTATATTTTCTTAAAGCAAGTAAATTATTTATATTCTAATTAAGTAGCTTTTCCATATTATATAGAAGTAAATTATATTATTTGAAAGTTTATATTATTTTGTTCATATAATACTTTTTTCCTTAAAATCTATTTTTTTCAGATAGAATTCTTGCCATACTATCTTTCTTAAATTTAAAATTTGCCTGGTACATAGTTTTTCCATTCTTTTATTTTGAAACTTTCTGTGTACTTATGTTTTAATCAGTCTCTTGAAAACATCAAATAGCTGGATTTTGTTATAATAATACAATCTGAGAATTGCTATCTTTCAACAATTAAATTTAAGCTACTTAGTCTTAGATTACCAATATATTTGAACTTATTTTTACCATATGATTTTGTTTCATATTTTCAAAATGCTGTTTCTTTCCTTTGTGACTTCTCTTTTCCTTTCTTTTAGATTGATCCAGATTTGTTTGGTTTTAATTTTTTTGTTTATTCCTTTTACTGGTTTCAAAGTGATGATGCCTTTATTACTTTTTTAGTGCTTACCTTCAAATTTTAAATGGACATTATTGAGACTTGTCAACTTCTACAAAAGAGTCTACTGGAATTTTGATTGGGATTATGTTGAATCTCTGGATCAATTTTGGGAGAATTGACAGCTCAACATATTGAGTGTGTAGATTTATACATGTGATATATCTCTCCATGTATTTAGAGTTTTAGTTTATCTCAGCAATCTTTTATAGTTTTAATTAAATAAATTGCACACATATTTTTAAAAATGTATCCCTAGCTGTTTTATTTTTGATGCCATTGTAAATGCTATTGGGTTTTTAAAAATGTTGTTTCAATTTTCTATTGTTTTTGTTAAATGTAAAAATACAAATAATTTGTGTTCATAGACCTTATATCTGGAAACCTTGCTAAATGTATTTTTTTATTCCATTAGCTCTTTTGCTTATTTCTTAGTATTTTCTTTGTAGGCAGTCATGTCATCTACAAATAAACAGTTTACTCCTTTTCAACCTATATAACTTTTATTTCTTTTTCTTGCCTTATTGTACAGGTTAGGACCTCTATTTCTATGTTGAATAAGATTAGGAAAAATGGACACTCTTGTCTTGTTGTTGATATTAAGGGAAAAGCATTCAATCTTTCACCATTAAATATGATGTTAAGTGTAAAGTTTTTTCTCTATTGACTTTATCAGATTGAGGAAATTCCTTTTTATTCCTTGTTTGCTGAGGGATTTTCTTTGGTTGTTGTGTTTTGTTTTGTTTTCTTCAATCGTGGATGGGTATAGAATTTTGTCAGATGCTTTTTCTGCATCTATTGAAATGATCATGTGATCATCTGGGTTTTCTTTTTTAAGTTTACTAATATAGTGAATTACGCTGATTGGCTTTCAAATATTAAACCAATCTTGCAATCCTGGGATAAACTTCACTTCATCATAATAATGTTTTATCCTTTATATATATAGTTAGATTGGATTTGCTACATTTTTTTCTTCATTATTTCTCTTTCTATGTTCCTGAGAAATATTGGTCTTTAGTTTGCTTTTCTAGTAATATCTTTGTATGATCTAGTATTATAAAATGAGTTAAGAAGTGTATCATTAAATTCTCCTGTTTCTTGATCAACTGAAATGTCTCTTAAGCTTTGATCTTTATGGAAGAGGATCAATTCTGACATGACCAAGGCCATATTTCCTTCCAAAGCCAATAGAGTGTAGCACTGAGGGCCTTTGGGGTGAGTGTCTAGGGTCATTAGAACCTCATTAAAACCCTAGACTCTTACCCCAAAGGGCCCTTAGTGCTACCCTTTGTTGGCTGCCAACACAGCAACTTTTAATTACTGCTATGATACTACATCAATTTTTGGTTATCATCTTATAGTTCATATTTCTTTTTATAGTGGAAGGGGTCTAATTTATGTCAACTCAATCTGCCATATTGCCTAAAGTTAAGGAAAGAAGATTTCAAAAATGTCAGAGGAAATACAGGCAAGATTTCATAGTTAAGTCCAAAGAAGCCTGTGTATAACTTAAAAAGTATGAGAGGTTATTGAAAATTAAATACACAATCAAAAAGGCCAGGCACAGTGGCTCATGCCTATAATTCCAGCACTTTGGAAGGCCAAGATGGGAGGATCACTTGAGGCTGGTGTTCAAGAACAGTCTGGGCAACATAGCAAGACCCCATCTCTAAAAAAGAAATGTTTTAAAGTAAAATTTTAAAAAAGACTTTTACATAATTGCAAAATCTTGATATTAACTTCTATGGTGACAAGAAAGAAATTGTCCAGCTTCTTGGAGTGCTGTCAGTGGACAGACTTCATTTGAGGGGTCCTGAACTTAATTGATAAGTTCACTGCTAGGATAGCTCCTAGTAGCATGAAAAAAGTGATGGTTATGCTAAGTGAGGTTGAGATGCCAGAATTGCTGTAGCAGTTGGTGGAGGAGGGATTAAAAGACTTGGAGAGGTGGGCATGCTGAAGTAGATATACTATGTGAGGCTGAAAAACTTACCAATGATTATGTTTCATGGGAAGGTCCAGAGAATTCATCATTGTTATGGTTGGAATGTTTGCATCCCCCCTGAAATTCATTAGTTGAAATCCTTATCCCCAAGATCATAGTATTAGGGGCTGGGGCCTTTGGGAGGTGACTAGGTTATGGGTGCTTTGCCCTCATGAATGGAATTAATATCCTTGTAAAAAAGGTTTGAGGGAGCTTGTTCCCCTCTTGCATCATGTGAGAACACAGCAAAAAGACTGTTGTCTAGAAATGCCTGGCACAGAATCTGTCAGAGCCTTAATCTTGGAATTTCCAGCTTCCAGAACTGTGAGAAACGAATTTGGGTTGTTCATAAGCAACCCAGTTTATGGTATTTTGTTATAGCAGCCCAAATGGATTTAGACAATTGCTATCATTTGAATGTTTTTCCTCTCCAAATCTCGTGTTGAAATATGATACCCATGTTGAAGGTGGAGCCTGGTGGGAGGTATTTGGGTCATGGGGGCAGATCCTTCATTAATGGCTTGGTGTCCTCCCCATGGTAATGAGTGACTTCTCTCTTAGTTCAGGCAAGAGCTCATTGTTTGAAGAGCCTGCCACCTCCTTCCTTCCCTCTTGATTGCCCCCTCACTTGCCATGTGACACGCTGGCTCCCCTTCCCTTCTGCCATGACAAAAACTTCCTGAGGCTTCACCAGAAGCAGATGGTGGCACTGCGCTTTTTGTACAGCCTGCAGAACCCACAGCCAAATCAATCTCCTTTCTCTATAAATTACCCAGCCTTGGCTTTTCCTTTATAATAATGCAAAACGGACTAACACAATAATCATTATTGGCGAGACCAGCAGGGGTGCACTAGTGAGGACGTAGCAACATCATTAATAGACATTTGATAGTGGCCATTACAGAACCAGATTCCCTGATAGCAATGAGGATGCTACAACCTGGAAACAATAGAGTTGAGACAGTTGAGACAATAGAATAGGGCTGAGTCAGAAGCCAAACAGTAATTATAGATTCAATTATTTTAATGTGATAAGATGGGAGTGGCAGCCAAGCGGGCCTGACTCTCAGAGTTATGGAGATAGATAATAAAACATGGGTATATTAGTCAGGGTTCCCCAGAGAAACAGAACCAACAGCATGAGTACATATAAAGAAAAATCTGTTTATTTTAGGGAGTTGGTTTACATCATTGTGGAGGCTTGGTCAGAAATCTGCAGGGTAGACTAGCAGGCTGGAGACCCAGGGAAGAGTTGCAGTTTGAGTTCAAAGAACTCTGCAGGAAGAATTTCTTCCTGCTCTGAGGAGGTTAGCTTTGTTCTGTTAAGGCCTTCCCCAGCAGGAGCCAGGGTAGTACACCTCCCCTGAATTCTGAAGGTACTTGATTAAGGAGACTAGAATATACAGTTAGATAAGGGGGAGTTTATTGACTGAGAAAAGAGAGCTTATCAATTAAATCCAGAATGTAATACCTTGGCAAGGACCCCAGGAGGTGAACGTACATCATCATCACCCCTGGGGTCCTTGCCAACATCACCTTCTGGGGTCCTTGCCAAGGTATTAAATGAAGCCTAACCACATTACGAAGGTTAATCTGCTTTACTCAAAGTCCACTGATTCAAATGTTAATCTCATCCAAAAAGACACCTTCATAGAAAAATCCGGAATAATATTTGACCAAATATTTGAGCACTTTGGTCCAGCCAAATTAAAACATAAAATTAACCATCATAGTGGGGCAGAATAGATGAGCAGCCCACAAGAGTAGTGTTCTCCTTGTACTATCAGAAGAACCAAGGATGGATGAATGATCAGGAAGCTGGAGGAAGGTGCCCCAGTAAGAAGCCATTACCTTATCCAATTTCCAGACCTGAGCCAGTTTTTAGGCCTGAAACCACTAAAAGGAAAAATAGAAGGATCCTAAAACACCCTAACAGATGTACATGGTAATGATTCCGCAAATACTCCCTCAAAGGGATCTACAGACACTTAATTGGTTGACTGAACACTGGGGAAAGGGGAATGCCCAATATTTTGAGATTGTTGGACAGAAGGTCTGAGCTGACATTGATTTACCTCATCGATGACATCAAGCCAGAGACCAAAAACATCATCATGACCCCCTATTAGTGTAGGCGTATTTAGGTGTCTTAGACCATTCATGCTGCTGTAACAAAATACCATAGACTGGGTGGCTTATAAACAACAGAAATTTATTTCTTAGAGTTCTGGAGGCTGAGAAGTCCAAGATCAAGTTGGAGGCAGATTTTGGTGTCTGTTGAAGGCCCACATTCTGATTCATTGATGGTGTCTTCTTGCTGGGTCCTTACTTGGCAGAAGGAGCAAGCAAGCTTCTGTGGGCTTCTTTGGTAAGGGCACTAATTTCATTCATGAGGGGTCTGCCCTCATGATCTCATCACCTCCCAAAGGCCCCACCTCTGAATACCATCATTTTGGGGACATAGTTTCAAAACTTGAATTCTGGGGGGACACAAACTTTCCAACCATAGCAATAAGTGAAATAGCAAATAGAATGTAATGGGCCATGGTCCCACTCACAGTGGGTCCACTGAGGCCATGGACATTTCCCCTGTTCCTGAATGCATAATTAGGAAAGATATGCTGGTGATTAGTGTGACCCCAGATTAGCCTGTGGGATAAGGAATATCATAATGGGGACAGTGAAGTACAAATGTCTGAAACTTCCCCCCAAATAGTGAATCGAAGTCAATATTGAATCCCGAGATGATGGGAGAAATTCCTGGCATGCTGCTGGGCCCTGATCAAGTGTCTGACCGTGGGACCCCATGTGTCCAGAACTGCTCATCATCAGCTTGGTTATGTGACTCACCCAGTCATATGGTCGAGAGGACCCAGCAGCAATCTACCCAGGGTTGAGCACAATTAGGACCAGAATGCACGTGCACACCCATGTGTCATCCACTGCTGTTGCATCAGCTCCCCTCCCACATACCTATTGCTGCATGAGATAGTCCTTAAAACCAGCTCTCAGAGGAGGAGAAAACCCAGGCTTCGTTCACAGGTAGATCTGTTTGGTATGTGAGTGAAAGCTGAACACAGATGCAACTGTACTACAACCTGACTCACAAGTGGTCTAGAAAGAGAATGGTGAAAGAAAATGCTTCCAATAGGCAGGGATTTTAGTGATGTACCTGATCATCTACTTTGTGTAGATAGAGAAGTGGCCTCAAGTTAGAATATAATCTGACTCACAGGCAGTGGTGAATGCCCTGGCCAGCTTGTCGGAAGCTTATCAGAAGAAATATTAGAATGTAGGGACAGGTATTCTGGGATAGAAGCATATGGATAAATATATCGAAGTGGGTGCAAAGGGTGAAGATCTTTAATACAGCATGTTTATTCTCACCAGAGAGCATCTTCTACAGTAGAAACATTAAAAACAGTCAGATACATGCCAATGAGTAAATGAACAAAGTGGTCTTAGTGGCAGAGATGGACACTGTAAATGGATGCAATACTGTGGGCAACCACTTACCAAGACTGATTTAACTGTGCCTGCTGCTACTGAATGTCCAATCTGACTGCACCAGGGATCAATATTCAGTCATTGATATGGTCCTGTCCATCAAGGAGACCAACCATCTACTTGGTGACAAATTGACTACATTGAGTCCCTTCCACTTAGGAAGGGCTAGTGATTCATTCTGAAAGGAATAGATAGACACATAGTCTGCATATAGATTTGCATCCCATATCCTAAGACCCTTACTCAGCCCCATGACCTGAGAGCTTTTGGGGCATTTGATCTGCTGGCATAAAATCCACATAACATCACATTAGAGCAGGGGCCCACTTTATAGCAAAGGAGATGAGAGAATGGGTTTCTTAATCATGGGATCCACTGGTCATATCACCTACTACAGAAGCTCCCAGCCTGATAGAACATAGAAACTACCTATTTAATACTGAATTGGAGTCCCAGCTCAGGCACTTTAAGAAGATGAGGCCCATCCTCTGTGATGCGATGTTTACTTTGATCAAAGTCTTTTATATGTATGTATTCCCCGAGAGAAAGAATACACGGGTCTGGGAATCAAAGGACGAAAGCAGGAGTTGCCCAGTGGCTCAGTGTTTTTAAAATGTGCCTAGAGGTTGATCTGAAGGTAGCGAATGATCTCAATGAATTGTACAGTTACAGATTGAACTCCTTGTTCTATCCTTTCCCCCTTCTCACTACTGCATTTGACCAGATTTAAAAAATAAAATAGGCTGGGTGTGGTGGCTCACGCCTGTAATCCCAGCACTTTGGGAGGCCGAGGCGGGTGGATCACAAGGTCAGGAGATTGAGACCATCCTGGCTAACACGGTAAAACACTTTCTCTACTAAAAATACAAAAATACCAAAAAAAATAATAATAATAAAATTAGCCGGGCATGGTGGCAGGCACCTGTAGTCCCAGCTACTCAGGAGGCTGAGGCAGGAGAATGGCGTGAACCCGGGAGGCAGAGCTTGCAGTGAGCCAAGATCGCACCACTGCACTCCAGCCTGGGCAACAGAGCAATACTCCATCTCAAAAAATAATAATAATGAAATAAAATAAATTTTGGTGCCTAGAACTGTGCACAATATTCCAGCTCTTGTGTGGAGCACAAGGGACCCCATGTTCTGTACTCCAAACAATACAGTTATCTTCACAGAGTCTGCTCTCATGTTGAGCTTGAGGCCAATTTTCTTTCTATGAACTGGTATCAAGACATGTAACCCCATCCTGTACTTATTTTTAATAAAAAAAAATGTATATTTATCCATAGGAAATTCCTCCTTGATGCTTCAGTCTCTTGTTTGTGCCATCTTTTGCGTTTGCTATTCTACTTAGTTTTGTGTTATTCTCGAATGTGACAAACAGGTCTTCCATACATATTTATCAAAAATCATGGCTAATATTGAATAAGATATGAGCAATGCCTAATATTCATGGCATGCCACTGGGGACCCCCCTCCAGAGGTCCCTCTGTGTGCCACAGAACACCTGGAATCTTGTGCTGAGTTTTGACACTCCATTTTAAGAACACTGATCGACTGGAGTAGGTTTGGTAGATGGCAGGTAGGACATGAGGGAACCTGGAAATCACACCATTTAAAGAGAGGTGGAAGGAACAGGGACCAGAACCTAGAGAATACAGAACCAAGGGAAACAGGGTGGTTATCCTTGAATATTTGGAGGCCTTTAGGTAGAAAAGAGAGTAACTTGTATTTTGCTCCAAATGATAGAATTAGGAACAATATCGCTTGGTGATAAAGTGTGATGGAGTACAGTCACATAACCCCAAAATATGGCCCCTTTGCATACTATTTAAAGCTGGAGGAAACTGTAAAAAGCTCAGAAGCAGAAAGGTCTCTCTGAATTTATCCCACTCCCTCTCTTTCAAAGACCCTCATATGACCAGTGTCCTGCCCTATGCACAAAGGGAAGGCATGTTATACAGAGAGGCTGAGAAGCATCTGAACAAACAGACCTGGCTAAGATCCCCCCAGTTTATTACCATTAGGTCAGACCCCCTTTTTTTCCAGTCATACCTCCACATGACTGTCCCTTCCTTGCCAAACCTAAACATAAAAATTCATTATTTTCTTAAGGTCTTTGGGTCTTCGTTTCCAAAGGCTCTCATGTTTTTCATTTTTTAATCTGTCTTTTGTTAAAGGGGTATCAGCCATGAACCTTGTGATGGGCAGGAAAATATATTGCTTTTCCTCCCCTACAAATTCCAAAGAACAACCCTGCCACAGAACTGTCCCATAGACTGGTATTGTTCACAGGCCACTTAGAAAGGTATAATGTAGGAGTAGGACATTGAATTTGATTCCTTCCTTCCTTCCTTCCTTCCTTCCTTCCTTCCTTCCTTCCTTCCTTCCTTCCTTCCTTCCCTCCCTCCCTCCCTCCCTCCCTCCCTCCCTCCTTCCCTCCTTCCTTCCTTCCTTCCTTCCTTCCTTCCTTCCTTCCTTCCTTCCTTCCTTCCTTCCTTCCTTCCTTCCTTCCTTCCTTCCTTCCTTCCTTCCTTCCACAGAGTCTTGCTGTGTCGCCCAGGCTGGAGTGCAGTCGTGCAATCTTGGCTCACTGCAGCCTTGACTTCCTGGGCTCCAGCAGTCCTCCCACCTCATCCTCCTGTGTAGCTGGAACTGTAGGTGCACACTACCACATCCGGCTAATTTCTCTTATTTATTTATTTATTTATTTTTTGTAGAGACAGAATTTTGCCATGTTTCTCAGGCTGGTCTTGAGCTCCTGGGCTCAAGCCATCTGCCTCCCTCAGCCTCCCAAAGTGCTAGACATGAGCCACCGCACCTGGCCTAGATTTGATATTCTTTCTGTAAACTGTTTCCACTCTAACATTCTATGATTTTCTTCTATCAAAATCTGCTCTCAAATCTTTTATTCAGACTCAGGCATAAATAACAGATGATAAATTTGTAGCCTCCCCAGTCCCCTGGTAGCTAAATTTTAAAGAGTTAAAGACATACTGAGGATATAATTTGCTAGCTTGTGGTGTAAGGCATTTTAGCCTATGGTTGGAGTGAGCCTGGGAAGGTCCACAGCCCTTTCCCCTGCCTTGTGTTCACATGGACACAGTGGCTTTCTTTCCCCCATGAAGCTCAGAGCCCTTTGCTTTCCTGGCACAAGGAAAAATTCTGCAAGAATAATGTATTTGTTGTTAAATCCGCTCTTCCGGCAAAGGCTGTCATTGCTTCCCATGGAACATCTTTGCATCACAAAAGCATCAGCCTCCTTTTAAAATGAATGAATGAATGGACCAAAATGTCAATGCTTTCATTTCTTTTGATCAAAAGCCATGCTTACAGTAATAAAAGACAAACCAGGGTAACTGAGTATACATGAAAGAGAAAGGAAGTACCTAGTAAAGCTTACATTATAAAAGCTCCTTTGGCTGACAGATATGCCTGTCTGGATACGAAATTGCCATTTCAGAGCCATACAATTTATGTAAACAGTAGCCACTAACACATTTTATCTTGGTCATGTGCCCAATCTGAAAAGAAAAAACTTGAGATTCTCCTTGAGAAGAACTTCCTGCTGGAGCTTTCTGGAGGATTTCTCATGAGACTGCACATGTGGCCACCTCTTTAGGTGGTGGACACTTTAGATGTAATCATCATGACCACAATCGGAGCGCCACTGGAGTCTGGGTTCAGGACCCCCTCCCTAGCCCCTCGGGCTTGCTGCCACCTCCTGAACAATGGGTCTGACAGCTGTCTCCATGCAGTCTTGCAGCATCCAGCTTGACTGGGAATGATTAGCCCATCCTGACGAAGCTCTTCCCCCACTGAGACACGCTGGCAGTGCTTTCCTTTGGAGACAGCCCGCGTATGCTCCTGGCGTGGCATTTGCTGTTCTCGTAGATGTCTGGGGAGCTTGGCCAGAACCATCCAGGCCAGCAGTTTACAGCAGCGCTTCAGAACAGATGTGTGGTTTTTTGGGAGCTGGGGGGATGGGAGGGGGTTGGGGGTTGTCTATACTTAGTATAATTCCATGCAGGGGTGAGAAAACAGTAGGTAGAGTGAGGAGGTTGGGAAAGAAGTGGGATAAAGATGAATCCCAAGCAGTAAGAGTGTCTGGGGCTCTCTCACTGCTCTCACTGTTCACACCCTCACAGGCCTTCAGAGGACCCGCTAGGGTCAGCTTCACTGCAGTTTCCCAGTGGCCCTTTGACAGTCTACGAGCCAGCTGGAAAGCAAAGACCACCATCAAGAAAAGGCCCTGAGCAGCAAACAGAGCCCCACCATCCATCCAGAGGTCAGCCTGAAGGAAAGCTACAGCCAGAAGCTCCAGCTACCGGGTCTCAGAGCTACAGGCACTTTTACACAGGGGCAGACAGAGATAAGGTGGGAGCTGATGTATTATGCCTGGAAGGTACCAAGGAAATGATAATGATAATGGATGTTTCTATTTGACACTTTGTTGTGTTTTTCTTTTTAAAAGATTTGAAATCATTCGGGACAATATCTTATTTCTAGCAACAGAGTGATCTGAACCACTGATTTGCTTGGAAATCAAGAGATTCTGTTTATGGATCCGTACTTAGGTCTGACAACTCTGTTTCACACTATGGGCGGGCTTTAGCAGTGCAGCTTCCAGAGAGTATCTGAAATTTAAAAAAAAAAAAAAAGGGAGCAGGGGGAGAGAAAATAATTTGGGAGTAATCTGAGCCTCTCGGAAACAGATAAGATCCAAGAAACCTCAGTCCCAAATGACATGCAGAGCAACTTGTACATTCATTTACTGACTCCAAAATGGTCTCATTCTTACTGAATTGGTTTTTGTACTGTTTCTTTTAAAACCTAACCCCCTTAGCTGTTAGCAATGTATTTTTAAATGACATTAGAGTGCCCTTTTCTAATTGGTAAAAAGCAACCATCATGAGGATGAGTCACACTCCAGGACCCAGACATCCACTCAGTGTCCAGTTTCCTCCAGAAACACTGAGGTACGAAAGTGGGTCAGAAGTGCCCATCATCCCAGGCATATTCCTTCTTGAATGTTTAAACCAACATTGTTTTGTACTTATAAGGAATTGTTATACTAATCATTTTTTTGCCAAATTGGCCATAATATAATCCACCTACCACTGACCAACTACAGAAGAAAAATTAAACAAAAGTTTTGCTGTTGTTATCCTTTTTTTTCCTAGGGGTTGAGCTTCTGAAGCCAGGAGGTCACTTGGATTATGTATACAACCTTGGTAATTGCATTCCTACATTCTACAAAATGCCACAGCTCTCACTACAGTCCAAAATAGCTGTTGCAAACAATGACAATTACTGCCTAGACATTTTCAAACACAGCAGGTTACTGGCTGAAGCTGTGATGGAAACCCTAAAAAATATATAAATATTTTGAAATGCTCTGTAAATCAAACTGATGCCCCAGACACAGAGTGGATTGTCTCGAAGCAAACTGAAGTCATTTGGAGGCTGTGAGGCTTTGTTGAAGGGTGTTGGAAAATGTTGAGCTTGTTAATATTAAGCCCAAATGTCATAATTAAATGATTTTTAAGTTTTCTTTCTCTCCGGAAATAGAGATCTCAGTTTTGTCTGATCACCCTCACCCTATAAAGGCCCTTACTCTATTGGAAAAAAGATGGCAAACCCTTGAATTTCCCCACTGCTTTCATACGTTCAGTAATTCCAGCATCCGATGAGTGCTATTGGGTGACTGTGACAAGTGTTTATGGAAGGGAGATCTGAGGCCACTGCCTGTGGCGATCTGAGAGGCCTTGAGGATAAGCAGCCGGGGCCAGAGAACAGCAATAATGGCTGCCAAGGGGCCAGAGCCACAAGGAATTTCGCTTAAACATTCCAGCAGCTTCTGCCCCTCTAGGCCAGCCTGCAGAGGTTCAGCTTGCAGAGTCACAGGGCTTTCTGTCTGTTCGGGCTGATTTTCCCCTGGTGACTTTTGGAGGGCAGCTTCTGTGTCTATTGGGGTTGAAGGGTAAGGTAAGAAATCTGACACTAATATAATCCCACCGCTAGGGGCCAACCTGCCAGAAGGGCCAGTCTCATCCTGGGACATGAAACAACCTGCTGCAGACACCCACAGAGGGCAGGCCTCCCTCCACTGCCCTAAGCGAATGGGAAATTAGAATTAAATCTGGGACACAGGGCTGTCTCCTCCAGGGAGGAGTGCACCTAGGGTGAGTCTAGGGATAGTTTCTTGTCCTAATGAGTATACTTGGATTTTAGATAAATCTCTGAATTCAGGTAAGTAATTTCCTTTAAATGCTGCAAATTATTAAAATGAAAACAGTCCACCTATATTCTAATTTATTAAGAAATGTTTGTGCCAGGTGTTGACACAGAGGAGATAGCTATTAAATAAAGATAAGCTGAGTAATAAATTCCCATTGTAATTGAGTATAGCATTAATTTATTTACATGATTTACTGGCTTTTTATTTTTCATATGACAGGTCCAATGCATTGTTTTCAGTTCCCCAGTGAATAAACTGCAGGGAGAATGTCACTATTATGCAGTAATCAGGAGGTGATGGCGGGGTGGGGGGGCACAGTTAGTGCAGATGACATCTTCTTGGTTTTTCACTCTCTTCTTTTTTTTTTTTTTTTTTTTTTTTGAGATGGAGTCTTGCTCTCTTGCCCAGGCTGGAGTGCAGTGGCACTCCACTCAGCTCACTGCAAGCTCCACCTCCCGGGTTCAAGCGATTCTCCTGCCTCAGCCTCCCAATTAGCTGGGACAACAGCCGTGCACCACCATACCTGGCTATTTTTTTTTTTTTTTTTTTTGTAGAGATGGGGTTTCACTACGTTGGCCAGGCTGGTCTCAAACTCCTGACCTCAAATGATCTGCCTCCTTGGCCTCCCAAAGTTTGGGAATTACAGGCATGAGCCACTGCCCCAGCCAGTTTTTCAATCTCTGAAGCGACCTCATGAAGCTACTTCTTGGCCCTCTGTGATCATGCCCCATGGTGGGAACTCGCTGCTTAGAAACTGCCTGCTTCTTGTCACAGCACTCTTATAAATCCTGGGCAGGACTCTTTCAGTTGCTTGCAACATGGATCCAAGTTGGCTTTGCCAGAAAAATGAAATTCACAGGTCATGCAGCAAACAATAGAAAGGGATAAGGTATACATTCCCTGAGAGGCCCGGCCTCCTGGGTCATAGGCCCACCGTGTGGCACTGCTACTAGAAGAGGTAGAAAACCCATAAGAACTATGTAATGTTGGGCAAAAACAATGTAGTTTGTTTCAGATGAAAAATGTGTCCCTGTGGTTTATCCCTCTGGAATAATATATGACAAGCTTAATTTCTCTCTAACTTGAAAATCTTTAAGATACTTAAAGACAGGTATAAAGATTAAGAAGTTGTCTTAGGACTGCTATAAAAAAATACCATAAACTTGGTGTCTTTAAAGCAACATAAATGTATTTCTCACAGTTCTGGAGGCTGGGAAGTCCAAGATCATCAAGGCACCAACAGATTCTGGCGAGGGCCCTCTTGCTAGATGGCAATCCTTTCTGTGTCCTCACAAGGTGAAAGAGGGCAAATAAACTGCTTCAGGCATTTTTTAAAAGAGCATGAATCCCATCCATGAGAGTGGACCTAATCGCCTCTCAAAGGCTCCACCTCTTAATACCATCACATTGAGGATTAGGTCTCAACACAGGGGCCGGAGCCGTGGATCCATGAGCATTCAGACTGCAGCAAAGACATCTTCATGCCAAATATTCTCTGATCCAAGACCTTATTCTTGAATGTTGTCTCCTTACCATGGTATTTTTATGTGTTCATTCTCTAGTTTATCTGTGTCCATCACTCTGGAGTTTCAAACACAGTCTCCAAATATAGCACAAGGCTGGGCCTGGTGGCTCACACCTATAATCCCAGCACTTTGGGAGGCCAAGGTGGGCAGGTTACTTGAGCTCAGGAGTTCGAAACCAGCCTGGGCAACAATTACAAGACCTTGTCTCTATTAAAAACTAAAAAACAAATTAACCAAGCATGGTGGTACGCACCTGTATTCCCAGCTCCTCAGGAGACTGAGATTGCAGGATTGATTGAACCTGGGAGATCAAGGCTACCGTGAGCTATGATCATGCCATTGCACTCCAGCCTGGCTGACAGAGCAAGACCCTGTTTCAAAACAAACAAGCAAAATCAAATCTAGCATGAGTGAAGAGTCGAGAGGTACTGCATTGCTGGAAAGGAAATGTCTAGGTTTCCTCTCTTAGCATTTTTCTAATATTTATATGTATTTGGAAAATACCCATTCCTGGAAGTATTTTGAAATGTACGTCCATCTGTCTGTAATTACCATACAGAAAAAGAAGACCTCATTAACTTTGCCTTTCTTGTGCAATAAACACTATTTTATGACAGAATATATACACATATTCTGAAAAATATACTACGTAGGAGAGATGGAGCCCCCACCATTTCCTGAATAAATAGATTATTTAATTGTCAGTAAGATTAGTGAGAGGTCTCAGCAGTTTGTTTTCATTGTTTTGCTCTCCTTTACTAAACTACAGTATTTGTCCTGCACATGACTTATGACCTATCTTGATTTTTTTTTTTTTTTTTTTTGAGACAGAGTCTCGCTCTGTCCCCCAGGCTGGAGTGCAGTGGCCGGATCTCAGTTCACTGCAAGCTCCGCCTCCCGGGTTCCACGCCATTCTCCTGCCTCAGCCTCTCGAGTAGCTGGGACTACAGGCGCCCGCCACCTCACCCGGCTAGTTTTTTTGTATTTTTTTTTTTAGCAGAGACGGGGTTTCACCGTGTTAGCCAGGATGGTCTCGATCTCCTGACCTCGTGATCCGCCCGTCTTGGCCTCCCAAAGTGCTGGGATTACAGGCTTGAGCCACTGCGCCTGGCCCTATCTTGATGTTTTAATTCAAGGACCATATACTGAGTGACCACTGTGTGCAAGATATTGTGTCAAACACATTTCAGTGTTGTCTTTAAGTGATAGTTTGAGGAGCTTCTGCTTTACTGGCTGTGAACTGTCCCCACTGCTTATGAAATGAGGGCTAAGATTTTTCATCTGACATGCAAGGTTCTTGATGGTTAGCTAAGGTTATTAGAATTGCAAATAGAAGTGAACTCAAATCTAGTGTGAGTTTAAAAAAGAGAACGTGGGATAAGAATTTAGGAGGGTCTCATGGAATAGCAGTGAAAGAGCCACGATTCACAAGGGACTGGACTCAGACTCTGATGCTGTCTGCAACAAAGGCAGCCACTCTCTCTGTGGGGTCAGAAAGCCTCTCTTCTTTGGCTGTCTCTCTGTGGCTGCTTTCTTCCTGTTTATTTTTTTATTAATTTTTTTTGAGACAGGGTCTCGCTGTGTTGCTGAGGCTGGAGTGCAGTGGTGTGATCATGCCTCAGTGCAGCCTTGCCCTCCCAGGCTCAAATGATCCTCCCACCTCAGCCTCCCACGTAGCTGGAACCACAGGCACGCACCATCACACCCTGCTAATTTTTTTTTTTTTTTTTTTTTGTAGAGACAGGGTCTTGCTTTGTTGCCTAGGCTGGTCTTGAGCTCCTGGACTCAAGTGATCCTCCCCTCTTGGCCTTCCAAAGTGCTGGGATTACAGGCATGAGCCACTGCATCTGGCCTCCTCTATATTTAGATCAGCATTCTCTGTGCCTCCACACACATGGCAGATGTCCACCCCACAGAGCACAAGTGTATGTGTCCTGCAGGTGCAGCCATACACATAGATGAGCTGCATCCTTGAATCCCAATTCCACATTTCCAGGGAAATTTCACTGGCTCATCTACACCAAGGTTCCACGCGATCAGCTATGGGTGGAGTGGAAGGCCAAGCCCCTACATTGACTAGGATGGTGGGACAGGACCACCTTGAGATCTACAACAAGCCAGGGTAATGGTGGAATAACCCTGGGGCACCCACAACCTTACATCTGACACATAGAATGTCATTCGAGCCTCAAGTCAACACACAGGGTAGGGAAGTATGAACTCCACTTTACCTAGAGGGAACTGAAGCCAGTGATGTACAGACAGGTTGCAGAAGCAGGGGTGGGACTCAGCTCTTACGATCCCTCATCCAGTGCTCTTTCTGCCAGTTTCACCTTGGCCTTCTGGTTAACCGTGCTTGGAAGATTCTTCTTAAGACAGGGCCATTGTGCTTCCGAGGGGACTGCAGCCAGGTTTCTGAGGCACAGGGCTTGGAATATATTCTTGTGTAATATTCCAAGGAACAGATGTAAACAACTGTGATCATCCCAGAGCAATACCATCCAAACCCATCTCCCTGGAGGACTGTCCCCATCAACAACAATCTTGTCATTTTGGCCAGCTGGTGTGCCACATTCAACATGCCATGTCTCTAAGGACTGGCAACTCCTCCTGGCTTTGTATTTTATCCTCTTTGCTGGCTTCTAGTGAGTTTTTAAAAAACTGAGTATTTTGCCTCTTTGGTTAAACTAGTTGGCTTCCATTTCATTTTTTAAAAAAATAATTCAGCCGGGCGCGGTGGCTCAAGCCTGTAATCCCAGCACTTTGGGAGGCCGAGACGGGCGGATCATTAGGTCAGGAGATCGAGACCATCCTGGCTAACACGGTGAAACCCCGTCTCTACTAAAAAATACAAAAAACTAGCCGGGCGAGGTGGCGGGCGCCTGTAGTCCCAGCTACTCGGGAGGCTGAGGCAGGAGAATGGTGTAAACCTGGGAGGCGGAGCTTGCAGTGAGCTGAGATTCGGCCACTGCACTCCAGCCCGGTCGACAGAGCAAGACTCCGTCTCACAAAAAAAAAAAAAAAAAAAAAAAAAAATTCAATGTATCGATTTTTCCTTTTACTGATGATCTCCTTGGCAACCATGCTTGTAGAGAAGCCATTTAGTTTTCTGGTTAAGTTGGACTAGGCGTTTCAAACTGTCCCAGACTAGCAGCCCCTGTGGGCACTTCCAGGGATTCTGAGCCATGCGCTTATTTTCAGAGATTGGGCTGGGCCGAGCCAGCCAAGTGTGGAACCTGTTGTTCACATCTGTGTTAGCCAGTGCCTCAAATGGCCAACAGAGCACTGAGGGGTGAGTCTCTCCCATTGGCAGGCTCGGCATTGTCTGTGGGGCCCACTGGGGACAGCAGATGTGTCTAGTGTCTATCTGCTCCCTCCAGCAGAGGACACTGGGCGAGGGGAGCCACACTCGCCTCCTGCTTGGCTGTTTCCCTGCCCCTTTTTGGAAAGGTCTCCATTTCACATTGCCAATCATTTGCCAACTTAAGTTCCAAGCCAAAGCCATGTTGGGACTTTGAATTTTTTGGATGTTTGGCAGGTGACATTTGTATCAGAAGAATCCCGTGGAAGAGGCAATAGGCCTGAAACATGTGTCCCTTGGTTGCAAGGCAGGAAACCTAGTTCTGGGGCTATTTGCACCCTACAACCATGGAAAAGCTGACTTACACCTCCATAACTCAATCTCTCCTCCTCAAAGATGGGGATGATGTGGTCAGTCGGAACTTTCTGAGGCCACTGGACACATTCAGGAACTGTGTTCAAGAGTACCTTGGCCTGTGGGATAAAAAGCTCTCTGATCATAAACAAGCATGATTACTTATCATTTGGTTACCAGGTTTCTCAACCAGGCCAGACTTGGACTGCTGGCTGAATCCCATTTCTCTCCTCTTGGACCAAGTGTCTGAACTATTGAAATCCAGTGTGTCCTTCCCTCCCAACAGCCTGCCAGGTCTCCAGTGATATTTATTGACCAGCCTGGTGCACGGGGCACACCATTGGCAGCTTAGACTAAAAACTCCCCCAGCACAGATTGTTTCTTACTCTGTGTTCGGCACAGTAACTAGAAATGAGCAATCAAAAATAAGTTGAGATCATCATGTTGGACTGTTTTCTGTCTAGCAAGTGTGTGCATCCTGGTCTCTGCCACAGGCTGTCCTAGGAAAAACCCACTCTCATTCCTCTGTCTGTTCCATAGCCCAGGGGACAGCAGCCTGCATTTTGTGGGTTACAGCGGCTCTCATGACTGTACCTATTTTGGTCAGACACTGAGGGAACAGGCAAGAATTCCTATAGAGTTACACAGGGGAAGAAGGGATCTGCCCCACATTTAGCAACTTACACATCTCAAGTGAGACGAGGAGAAAAATTCTGAAGATTGGAATAGAAAAGAAAACTAAGAATAATGGAGAATGTATTCACACGAGCTAAAGACAAAAGTTCAGGGACCAGCCTATGGTCAAAGAGTATTCCTCTCCACTCTGAGTCTGGGCACCCTCCCCTATCCGGAGCAATGGCCTGTCCCTTCTGATGCTCTGGCAAGAGTTCCAGGATTTTCCCATAGATTATGGGGATGGACATTTTTCATTTCTCTACACAAATTTGGAAGAAGAAGATTTCACCACAGAATCTCAGAATAGCCACCCTCAGCTAGGACCTTATTCACAAATTAGGGAAGCCAGGCATGTGATGGAAAAGAACACTCTATTTAGGGCAAATGCTTTCCGGAACCATTCCTCCTACGGAGCAAAGTGAGGCTGAGGGTTATGGACAGAAGAGAAGGCAGGGGATGCACTAAAATGAACATCCAAAATGGAAATCATCTAAGCGGTGCCTATTTGGGAGAAGCTGATCTCATGGCAGAGGGAAAAAAGAAAGAGTCAACCACCAATGGCCAGGATACAGAGTATATCACATTTGCTCACATTCCACTGACTGAACACAAGTAGGATGGCCAGGCCAAAGTCAGTGGGGCAGGGAAATAGACTCTTCCATAGCAGGAGCCGCTGTAAAGCACATGGCAATGGGCAAGGATGAGGAAGGCAGGGAGCAGCTGGGAGCAACCATGTATCCCACCGCAGGCCTGTATCATGACTCCATGCACATATGCAGCTGGGAGATCCCTTTTCTGTGGACATGGAAGCTTTTTCCCAATCTGCACAGTGCCTTTGGAGATGGCAAGTCCTTGTGGCTTGTCTTTCTGTCTTTTTTGTGTGTGGTACCACATACATAACATAAAATTTACCCTTTTAACCATTTTTTAAAATTTTGAGACAGAGTCTCATTCTGTCACCCAGTCTGGAGGGCAGTGGCTAACCTCCACCCCTTTTCAAGCGATTCTCCTGCCTCAGTCTCCCGAGAAGCTGAGATTACAGGCGTGCACCACCACGCCCAGCTAACTTTTGTATTTTTAATAGAGATGGGGTTTCATGCCATGTTGGCCAGGCTGGTCTTGAACTCCTGACCTCAAGTGACCCACCCACCTTAGCCTTCCAAAGTGCTGGGATTACAGGTGTGAGCCACCATGACTGGTCATTTTAACCATTTTTAAACATGGAGTTCAGTAACATTAAATACATTCACACTGTTGTACAACCATCATCACCATCCAACACCAGAACTTTTTTATCCTTTCAAACTGTATACCCATTAAGCACTCATGTCCCATTCCCCCTGCCCCCTAGTCCCTGGCAGACACCATTCTACTTTCTGGCTGTATGAATTTGACTGCTCTAGATAGCTCATGTATGTGTTAGCATTTCTTTCCTTTTAAAGACTGAATAACATTCCATTATATATGTTTTATATATATATGCATATTATATATATAATTCTGTTATATATCACATATATATTATATATACAACATTATGTTTATCCATTTATCTGTTGATAGACACGGGCTGCCCCACCTTTTGCCCTTGTGAATAATGCTGTGAACACGAACATGTAGATATCTTTTCAGGCCTCTGCTTTCAATTCTCTTGGGTATATACACAGAAGTGGGATTACTGGATCACATGGTAATTCTGTGTTTAATTTTTCATGAGAAAGGCCCTTACTGTTTGTCGTAGATTGTGGCTTTTCTTGTCTCTGAAGCACAGCAGGCAGGGACTTCTGCTTGTGATAATTTTTTCTTGTTTTTGCCAGAGCCACCTATGCAGTCCCTCGGTCTGCTTCTTCCCCCATTTGAGTGCATTAATGAGAATGTTCAGGAATCTGTTGATTCATCTTTCCTAAGTGCCATTTTTTAATACTGACAGCAGAAGGCTATTCTGTGTCTCTTGATTGTTTACTGCTGGTGATTTGGGGTGGGGGGATGTCTTTTTATTCTTTTTGTTTGTTTGTTATATTTTCTTAAGTTGTGGGGAAGATAAATTCTATATTATTGTTTCATTCTGTCATCTTATCCGGGAAATCTGTTTCTTCAGTTTTTGCTTAATATTATAATGTATCTTCTATCCAATTTCAGTGATGGTGCATGTCATGAAAGAGACAGCTACTGCAGGCTAAAATGCCATTATAAAGTCACTGTGGGTTATGGCACTTTCCGCAGCTCTTCAAGATACTAAAAAGTTCCTTTTAATTACACCAATAATTCTAACTAGGAACTGTTATAATTTCTTTTATGTAGCAAAGGAAGGCTGATACTGAGGGTTTGAATATCTTTGTTTTCATGAATATTCAATAAAACACTTAATAAAGAAAATAATTGTTAATATGCAATTGGGGATGAAATGATAGCAAAATTTTCAAGCTTTTCTCAACAGAGCTGTGATATCATCTGGCTAGGCTTCTTCAGGCTCCCTTGAAATGCAGGAAAACTGATAGTTATTTTTACAAATCTTTGCTCTAAACTTGGATAAGGCTAAATAAAACACGTCTTATGTTGTGGATAGATGCTCAGCAGGCACTGCAGGCCTCCGCATGGGAAGTTCTAATTGATTCACTCCTAAATATTGGGCTTGCTAGCCCCAGATGAGCCTTTTCCAGACCTGATGTGATCTCTTGGTCTCTACTAACAGCCATTCCTGGCTTCTCTTTGCAGAGGCAGCTTCCAGTACAGAGGCAAAAATACTGCAGATCTTCTGAGCCTCCCTCATGCTAGGGTACAGGCATGTGGCTTGGCCCTGGACACTGTGTCCTGAGGGTAAATTTACTGGGGTTTCTGGAAACACTATTTGTCCTGGATAGAAAGTGACACACATGCAGAAACAGCCTCTCCTCTTTACTAGCCACAGCCTCTTCTGCATGTGTCCCTGGCATTGCTGCTGCCATTGTGCAGAGGATGGGAGCCAGTGCAGATGATGGAAACCACACATGGGGGTCAGTGGGGGAGATGGAAGAGGAGCACTTGGCACCTTGCAGAACAGGGACCTGTTTTAGTGTCTAGGTCACTTGTTCAGTCTTCTACTTTTGCAGCTGAAATCCTTATTTGAAAAAGACATTAAATAGAAAAATAAGGGCATTGTAGTAGCTTCTACTAAAACAAAAGTGTATATACTTTGTGATGTTATTATAAGGTACTTTCTTTTAGAAATGTAACTTTTGTGGTAATAATAAACGAAAGATTTTATCTTAAATGCCCTTACTTGGCGGAGCAAAACGTTAGCAACCCTACGTTAGTCTCCAAAGTATTTTTGAAATTTTACTGATCCATGAAATCTGAAAGTCTGGGAACCACTGCTCTAACTCAAGAAAAACTCATTCTTGGACTAGGACTCAGATTGGTTTGTAGCCCAGCAGCTCTCCTGTCTGGCCACTCTTTTACATGAAAAGCTTGTGATTCTGACTCCTGCCCTTCATTCGGTTTCCTGCTTAGAAAGAAGGAAAAAAAGAGGAAAGAGTCGTTCACTGAGCTTTAACTTTTTTGACTGAGATACCAATAAACCCTTGTGTGCCCTCACACACTCTTACACTCTCTCGATACACACAGACACATAGACATGCACACACTTTCCAACTTGCTGACTGTAAGGAAAAATAGAGCTGAGGGCATCTGCATCAACAAAGCAGTTGCACCAAGGCAACACTGTCTTATGTAGCTAAGGCTCCATCCAGCCATGACCCAAAAGGCCAAGGAAGGAAGATTTGTTTTCTTCATGAGCTACTTATTTTTATAACACTCTTCTGGACCCAAGAAGCAGAGGATGATGTTGGATGTTTGTCTTCCTGAGTATAATTTGTGCTGGAAAAACAAGACAGACACTGGTGGTAGAAAGGTTTTCTTGAAAGTCTTGATCCTCTGCAGTCCTGCTGAGCTGGGACTTGCCAGTGGATGAGTGCCTCAATCTCTTAGCCTCAGTTTCCTCTTCTATAAAATAAATAATGATGATGATGATAAGATAATGGACAAAAAGCACCTACTATTCTGCCTGGAATATAGTATATACCAGGTGCTCATTAGGTGGTATATACAACTACTATTACTTTCCCTAAGTTTGGTGACAGTAGTTTAAAAAAGAGCAAACTCAATTCTACAAAAAAATATGAATTAACAGTAGTGTAGTTTAAGAATCCTTAGCTTCTTTGGGAGGCCAAGATGGGCGGATCACGAGGTCAGGAGATTAAGACCATCCTGGCTAACATGGTGAAACCTTGTCTCCACTAAAAAATACAAAAAACTAGCTAGGCAAAGTGGTGGGCGCCTGTAGTCCCAGCTACTCGGGAGGCTGAGGCAGGAGAAAGGAGTGAACCTGGGAGGCAGAACTTGCAGTGAGCTGAGATCCGGCCACTGCACCAAGCCTGGGCGACAGAGCAAGACTCCATCTCAAAAACAAAAAAAAGAATCCTTAGCTTGCAGGAACACATTACAAAGTATTTCATGATGAAATGATATAATGATGGCCTAAATAGTCCAGGGTAAGGCAGTATGGTTGGAAACAAGATTGGTCACGTGTTGATTGCAGACACTGGGTGGAGGAGGAGTAGTCATTAAATGATTCCCTCTATTTTTGCATATGTTTGATAATTCCCAAAATAAATAAAACAAAACAAAAATAAACAAGCAATAGTTGATAAGTTCTTGCCCAAAGCAAAGAACACCAAATTAAATATTTTTGGTGGTGTAGGAAACACCATTTGTTAGCATCCCATTCCCTCATAAAGGATATTGCTTTAATTAAATACATACCCTCTCACTCTTTCCTGCATTAGAACTCCTTGAAGGGACCCCATCTGTCTGTCTCATAGGGCTCTTCTCTTAATCAGTTATTGGCAATTGAATTATTATGAAATTGATGGAAAAGATTGATCTGGGAGGTGGTGCCAAGATGGCCGAATAGGAACAGCTCCAGCCTCCAGCTCCCAGTGTGAGTGACACAGAAGATGGGTGATTTCTGCATTTCCAGCTGAGGTACCAGGTTCATCTTACTGGAGCATGTCAGACAGTGGGTGCAGGACAGTGGGTGCAGTCCAATGAGCGACAGCCAAAGCACCTGGGAAGCGACAGCGGGAAGGGAATTTCCTTTCCTAGCCAAGGGAAACCATGACACACAACACCTGGAAAATCGGGTCACTCCCACCCTAATACTGCGCTTTACCAAGGGTCTTAGCAAATGGCACACCAGGAGATTATATCCCGCACCTGGCTCGGAGGGTCCCACGCCCACGGAGACTCCCTCATTGCTAGCACAGCAGTCTGAGATCGAACTGCAAGGTGGCAGCGAGGCTGGGGGAGGGGCGCCCGCCATTGCTGAGGCTTAAATACGTAAACAAAGCAGCTGGGGAGCTCAAACTGGATGGAGCCCACTGCAGCTCAAGGAGGCCTGCCTGCCTCTGTGGACTCCACCTCTGGGGACAGGGCACAGCCAAACAAAAGGCAGCAGAAACCTCTGCGGATGTAAATGTCCCTGTCTGACAGCTTTGAAGAGAGTAGTGGTTCTCCTAGCACAGAGTTTGAGATCTGAGAACAGACAGACTGCCTGTTCAAGTGGGTTCCTGACCCCCGAGTAGCCTAACTGGGAGTCATCCCTCGTTAGGGGCAGACTGACACCTCACACTTCACACAGCTGGGTATGCCTCTGAGATGATGCTTCCAGAAGAACGATCAGACAGCAACATTTGCTGTTCAATAATATTCACTCTTCTGCAGCCTCCACTGCTGATACCCAGGACACAGCATCTGGAATGGACCTCGAGCAAACTCCAACAGACCTGCAGCTGAGCGTCCTGACTGTTAGAAGGAAAACTAACAAACAGAAAGGACATCCACACCAAAACCCCATCTGTATGTCACCATCATCAAAGACCAGAGATAGATAAAACCACAAAGGTGGGGAAAAAGCAGTGCAGAAAAGCTGAAAATTCTAAAAATCAGAGCGCCTCTCCCTCTCCAAAGGAATGCAGCTCCTTGCCAGTAACTGACTCGATCAACTGGAAGAAAGGGTATCAATGATTGAAGATCAAATGAATGAAATAAAGCGAGAAGAGAAGTTTAGAGAAAAAAGAATAAAAAGAAATGAACAAAGCCTCCAAGAAATATGGGACTATGTGAAAAGACTAAATCTACATTTGATTGGTGTACCTGAAAGTGACGGGGAGAATGGACCCAAGTTGGAAAACACTCTGCAGGATATTATCCAGGAGAACTTCCCCAACCTAGCAAGGCAGGCCAACATTCAAATTCAGGAAATACACAAAGATATTCCTTGAGAAGAGCAACTCCAAGACACAAAATTGTCAGATTCACCAAAGTTGAAATGAAGGAAAAAATGTTAAGGGCAGCCAGAGAGAAAGGTCAGGTTACCCACAAAGGGAAGCCCATCAGACTATTAACAGCAGATCTCTCGGCAGAAACTCTCCAAGCGAGAGGAGAGTGGGGCCAATATTCAACATTCTTAAAGAAAAGAATTTTCAACCCAGAATTTCATATCCAGCCAAACTAAGCTTCGTAAGTGAAGGAGAAGTAAAATCCTTTACAGACAAGCAAATACTGAGAGATTTTGTCACCACCAGGCCTGCCCTGCAAGAGCTCCTGAAGGAAGCACTAAACATGGAAAGGAACAACCGGTACTAGCCACTGCAAAAACATGCCAAAATGTAAAGACCATCGGTGCTAGGAATAAATTGCATCAACTAATGAGCAAAATAACCAGCTAACATCATAATGACAGGATCAAGTTCACACATAACAATATTAACCTTAAAAGTATATGGGCTAAATGCTCCAATTAAAAGACACCAAAAGATTGCCAAATTGGATAGAGTCAAGACTCATCAGTTTGCTGTATTCAGGAGACCCATCTCATGTGCAGAGACACACATAGGCTCAAAATAAAGGGATGGAGGAAGATCCACCAGCAAATGGAAAACAAAAAAAGGCAGGGGTTGCAATCCTAGTCTCTGATAAAACAGACTATAAATGAACAAAGATCAAAAGACACAAAGAAGGCCATTACATAATGGTAAAGGGATCAATTCAACAAGAAGAGCTAACTATCCTAAATATGTATGCACCCAATACAGGAGCACTCAGATTCATAAAGCAAGTCCTTAGAGACTTACAAAGAGACTTAGATTCCCACACAATAATAATGGGAGACTTTAACACCCCACTGTCAACATCAGACAGATCAACGAGACAGAAAGTTTTAACAAGGATATCCAGAAATTGAACTCAACTCTGCACCAAGCAAACCTAATAGACATCTACAGAACTCTCCACCCCAAATCAACAGAATATACATTCTTTTCAGCACCACATCATACTTATTCAAAATTGACCACATAGTTGGAAGTAAAGCACTCCTCAGCAAATGTAAAAGAACAGAAATTATAACAAACTGTCTCTCAGACCACAGTGCAATCAAACTAGAACTCAGGATTAAGAAACTCACTCAAAACCACTCAACTACATGGAAACCGAACAACTGGCTCCTGAATGACTACTGGGTACATAACGAAATGAAGGCGGAAATAAAGATGTTCTTTGAAACCAATGAGAAGAAAGATACGACATACCAGAATCTCTGGGACACATTTAAAGCAGTGTGTACAGGGAATTTTATAGCACTAAATGCCCACAAGGGAAAGCAGGAAAGATCTAAAATTGACACCCTAACATCACAATTAAAAGAACTAGAGAAGCAAGAGCAAACACATTCAAAAGTTAGCAGAAGGCAAGAAATGACTAAGATCAGAGCAGAATTGAAAGAGAGAGAGACACAAAAAACCCTTCAAAAAAGCAGGGAATCCAGGAGCTGGTTTTTTGAAAAGATCAACAAAATTGATAGACTGCTAGCAAGACTAATAAAGAAGAAAAGAGAGAAGAATCAAATAGACACAATAAAAAATGATAAAGGGGATATCACCACTGACCCCACAGAAATATAAACTACCATCAGAGAATACTATAAACACCTCTACGCAAATAAACTAGAAAACCTAGAAGAAATGGATAAATTCCTGGACACATACACTCTCCCAAGGCTAAACCAGGAAGAAGTTGAATCCCTGAATAGACCAATAGCAGGCTCTGAAATTGAGGCAATAATTAATAGCCTACAAACCAAAAAAAGTCCAGGACCAGACAGATTCACAGAGGTACAAGGAGGAGCTGGTACCGTTCCATCTGAATTTATTCCAATCAACAGAAAAAGAGGGAATCCCTCCTAACTCATTTTATGAGGCCAGCATCATCCTGATACCAAAGCCTGGCAGAGACACAACAAAAAAGAGAATTTTAGACCAATATCCCTGATGAACATCAATGCAAAATCCTCAATAAAATACTGGCAAACCGAATCCAGCAGCACATCGAAAAGCTTATCCACCACGATCATGTTGGCTTTATCCCTGGGATGCAAGGCTGGTTCGACATATGCAAATCAATAAACATAATCCATCACATAAACGGAACCAATGACAAAAACCACATGATTATCTCAATAGATGCAGAAAAGGCCTTTGACAAAATTCAACAGCCCTTCATGCTAAAAACTCTCAATAAATTCGGTATTGATGGAACATATCTCAAAATAATAAGAGCTGTTTATGACAAACTCACAGCCAATATCATACTGAATGGGCAAAAACTAGAAGCATTCCCCTTGACGACTGGCATAAGACAGGGATGCCCTCTCTCACCACTCCTATTCAACTAGTGTTGGAAGTTCTGGCCAGGGCAATCAAGCAAGAGAAAGAAATAAAGGGTATTCAATTAGGAAAAGAGGAAGTCAAATTGTTCCTGTTTGCAGATGGCATGATTGTATATTTAGAAAACCCCATTGTCTCAGCCCCAAATCTCCTTAAACTGATAAGCAACTTCAGCAAAGTCTCAGGATACAAAATCAATGTGCAAAAAACACAAGCATTCTTTTTTTTTTTTTTTTTTTTTTTTTTTGAGACGGAGTCTTGCTCTGTCGCCCAGGCTGGAGTGCAGTGGCTGGATCTCAGCTCACTGCAAGCTCTGCCTCCCAGGTTCACGCCATTCTCCTGCCTCAGCCTCCTGAGTAGCTGGGACTACAGGCACCCACCACCGCGCCTGGCTAGTTTTTTGTATTTTTTAGTAGAGACGGGGTTTCACTGTGTTAGCCAGGATGGTCTCAATCTCCTGACCTCGTGATCCGCCCGCCTCAGCCTCCCAAAGTGCTGGGATTACAGGCTTGAGCCACCGCGCCCGGCCACAAGCATTCTTATACACCAATAACAGACAAACAGAGAGCCAAATCATGAGTGAACTCCCATTCACATTTGCTTCAAAGAGAATAAAATACCTAGGAATCCAAATTACAAGGAATGTGAAGGACCTCTTCAAGGAGAACTACAAACCACTGCTCAGTGAAATAAAAGAGGACACAAACAAATGGAAGAACATTCCATGCTCATGGATAGGAAGAATCAATATCATGAAAATGACCATACTGCCCAAGGTAGTTTATAGATTCAATGCCATCCCCATTAAGCTACCAATGACTTTCTTCACAGAATTGGAAAAAACTACTTTAAAGTTCATATGGAACCAAAAAAGACCCCGCATTGCCAAGACAATCCTAAGCCAAAAGAACAAAGCTGGAGGCATCATGCTACCTGACTTCAAACTATACTACAAGGCTACAGTAACCAAAACAGCATGGTACTGGTACCAAAACAGAGATATAGACCAATGGAACAGAACAGAGTCCTCAGAAATAATACCACACATCTACAGCCATCTGATCTTTGACAAACCTGACAATGGAGAAAGGATTCCCTATTTAATAAATGGTGCTGGGAAAACTGGCTAGCCATAAGTAGAAAGCTGAAACTGGATCCCTTCCTTACACCTTATACAAAAAATTCATGATGGATTAGAGACTTAAATGTTAGACCTACAACCATAAAAACCCTAGAAGAAAGCCTAGGCAATACCATTCAGGACATAGGCATGGGCAAAGATTTCATGTCTAAAACACTAAAAGCAATGGCAACAAAAGCCAAAATTGACAAATGGGATCTAATTAAACTAAAGAGCTTCTGCACAGCAAAAGAAACTACCATCAGAGTGAACAGGCAACCTAGAGAATGGGAGAAAAGTTTTGCAATCTACTCATCTGACAAAGGGCTAATATCCAGAACCTACAAAGAACTCAAACACATTTACAAGAAAAATACAAACAACCCCATCAAAAAGTGGGCAAAGGATATGAACAGACACTTCTCAAAAGAAGACATTTATGCAGCCAACAGACACATGAAAAAATGGTCATCATCACTAGCCATCAGAGAAATGCAAATCAAAACCACAATGAGATACCATCTCACACCAGTTAGAATGGAGATCATTAAAAAGTCAGGAAAGAACAGGTGCTGGAGAGGATGTGGAGAAACAGGAACACTTTTGCACTGTTGGTGGGACTGTAAACTAGTTCAACCATTGTAGAAGACAATATGGTGATTCCTCAAGGATCTAGAACTAGAAATACCATATGACCCAGCCATCCCATTACTGGGTATAAACCCAAAGGATTATAAATCATGCTGCTATAAAGACACATGCACATGTATGTTTATTGCGGCACTATTCACAATAGCAAAGACTTGGAACCAACCCAAATGGCCATCAGTGACAGATTGGATTAAGGAAATGTGGCACATATCCACCATGGAATACTATGCAGTCATAAAAAAGGATGAGTTCATGTCCTTTGTAGGGACATAGATGAATCTGGAAACCATCATTCTCAGCAAACTATCGCAAGAACAAAAAACCAAACACTGCATATTCTCACTCATAGGTGGGAATTGAACAATGAGAACACTTGGACACAGGAAGGGGAACATCACACGCTGGGGCCTGTCGTGGGGTGGGGGGAGTGGGGAGGGATAGCATTAGGAGATATACCTAATGTAAATGACGAGTTAATGGGTGCAGCACACCAACATGGCACATGTATACATATGTAACAAACCTGCATGTTGTGTACATGTACCCTAGAACATAAAGTATAATAAAATAAAAAAATTGATCTGGTTAGAAAATTTTGATGTGGAATTTGTTTAAAAAAATTTTAACTTTCATTTTATTTTATTTTATATTTATTTATTTGTTTATTTATTTGAGCCAGAGTTTTGCTCTTTTCATCCAGGCTGGAGGGCAATGGTGCAATCTCGGGTCACCGCAACTTCTACCTCCCAGGTTCAAGTGATTCTCCTGCCTCAGCCTCCTGAGAAGCTAGGATTATAGGCACCTGCCACCACACCCAGCTAAATTTTGCATTTCTAAAAGAGACAGGATTTCAGTATGTTGACCAGGCTGGTCTTGAACTCCTGACCTCAAGTGATCCACCTGCCTTGGCCTCTCAAAGTGCTGGGATTACAGGCATGAGGCACTGTGCCTGGCCCAACTTTCATTTAGATTCCCGGGGCACATGTGCACATGTGTTCCATGGGTATATTGCATGATGCTGAGGTTTGGGGTATGATTGATCCCATCATCCAAGTAGTGAGCATAATACCCAATATATAGTTTTTCCATTCTTACTCTCCCCTCTCCAGTAGTCCCCAGTGTCTATTGTCCCATCTCTATGGCCATGTATACCCAGTGATTGGCTCCCACTTATGAGACAGGACATGTATTTGGTATTCTGGTTTTGTATTTGGTTTTCTGTTTCTGTGTTAACTCTTTTAGGATAATGGCTTCTAGCTGCAATCATGTTGCTACAAAAGACATGATTTCATTCTTTGTTGTGGCTGGGTAGTATTCCATGGAATATATCTACCACATTTTCTTTCTTTCTTTCTTTCTTTTTTAACTTTTAAGTTCACGGGTACATGTGCAGTTTTGTTACATAGGTAAACTTGTGTCATGGGGATTTGTTGTATAGATTATTTCATCACCCAGATTAAGCCTAGTACCCATTAGTTATTTTTCCTGATCCTCTCCTTCCTCCCTTCCTCCACCCTTCAGTAGGCCCCACTGTATGTTGTTCCTCACTCTATGTGTCCATGTGTTCTCATCATTTAGCTCCCACTTATGAGTGAGAACATGTGGTAATGGGACTGCTGGGTCAAATGGCATTTCTGTTTTTAGGTCCTTGAGGAATTGCCACACTGCTTTCCACAATGATTGAACTAAGTTACACTGTCACCAACAGTGTATAAGCATTCCTTTTTCTTCACAACCTTGCCAGCATCTCTTATGTTTTGATTTTTAAATAATAGCTCTTCTGACTGGTGTGAGATGGTATCTCATTGTGGTTTGGATTTGCATTTCTCTAATAGTCAGTGACATTTAGCTTTTTTTCATATGCTTGTTGACTGCATGTATGTCTTTTTTTGAAAAGTGTCTGATCATGTCTTTTGCCTACTTTTTAATTGCGTTATTTGTTTTTTTCTTGTAAATTTGTTTAAGTTCCTTATAGATGCTGGATATTAGACCTTTGTCAGATGCAAATTTTGCAAATATTTTCTCCCATTCTATAGTTTATTTACTCTGTTGATAGTTTCTGTTGCTGTGTAGAAGCTCTTTAGTTTAATTAGATCCCATTTGTCAATTTTTGCTTTAATTGCAATTGCTTTTGGCATCTGCCCATTGCTATGTTCATAATGGCATTGCCTAGATTGTCTTCTAGGGTTTTATAGTTGTGGGTTTTACATTTAAGTCTTTAATCCATCTTGAGTTGATTTTTGTGTATGGTGTAAGGAAGGGGTCCAGTTTCAATCTTCTGCATGTGGTTAGCCAGTTCTCCCAGCACCATTTGTTGAATGGGGAATCATTTCTCCATTGTTTGTTTTTGTCAGCTTTGTTGAAGATCAGATGGGTGTAGGTGTGCAGCCTTATTTTTGGGCTTTTTATTCTGTTCCATTGGTCTTTGTGTCTGTTTTTGTACCAGTACCATGCTGTTTTGGTTACCGTAGCCTTGTAGCATTGTTTGAAGTTGGGTAGTGTGATGCCTCCAGTTTTGTTCTTTTTGCTTGGGATTGCCTTGCCTATTGGGGTCTTTTTTGAATTTTAAAATAGTTTTTTTAAAAACTATTTTAAACATACACATTTTAAAATAGTTTTTTCTAGTTCTGTGAAGAATATCATGGGTAGTTTGATAGGAATAGCATTGAATCTATACATTGCTTTGGGCAACATGTCCATTTTAATGATATTCTTTGTATACATGAGCATGAAGTGTTTTTCCATTTGTTTGTGTCATCTCTGATTTCTGTGAGCAGTATTTTGTACTTCTCATTCTAGAGATTTTTCACCTCCCCAGTTACTATGTATTAATACCACATTTTCTTTTTCCAGTCCACCATTGATGGGCACCTGGGTTGATTACAAGTCTTTGCTATTGTGAATAGTACTGCAATGAACATATGAGTGCGTATGTCTTTGGCAGAACGATTTATTTTCCTTTGGGTACATACCCTGTTATGGGATTGCTGAGTTGAACGGTAGTTCTATTTTTAGTTCCTTGACAATCTCCAAATTGCTTTCCACAGTGGCTGAACTAATTTACATTCCCACCAGCAGTGTATAATAATTCCCTTTTCTCTGCGGCCTCACAAACACTTGCTATTTTTGTTTATTTTTTAAGAACAGCCATTCTGACTGCTATGAGATGGTATCTCATTGTGATTCTGATTTGCATTTCTGTAATAATCAGTGATGTTGATCTTGTTTTCATATGCTCATCTGCCATTTGTCTGCCTTATTTTGAAAAGTATCTGTTCATGTTCTTTGCCCACTTTCTAATGGGGCTATTGTTTTTTGCTTGTTGAATTGTTTAAGTTCCTTATGGATTCTGGATATTAGACCTTTGTCAGATGCATAGTTTGCAAATATTTTCTCTGAGGGTGAGAAATTTAAACATTACTTTTAAGGTTAAGTTTTCATCTTGATTAGGGACATTCTACTCCAACAGTGTCCATAACCATAGCTGTCATTGCTAAATTTGGCAAATAGGAACTCCTGGCCACCCATGGAGCCTTCAAAAGCTGTTTAGAGAGGCTGTGTATTAAAAAGGTTCTTTCAGGGAGAAAAAGATGTAAAGATTGTGGACTTAAAGGCAAGTTTCTGCAGAAATGTTAGGAAAAAATGTTTGTGTCTTGGGATATATATATGTATTTTATTTTTTAAAAAACTCATGATGAGAACTCAAACTTCAAAGTTAAACATAGGAGTAATTATCCTCTCCGAAAGATTCACTCTTGGAATTTCTTAAAATAATAGTGTTCTCCCCATAGGTTTAAGTATTTGTTTACATATCATTAACAACTTCCTTGAAAACTCTGGAAGGAAAGCAGGCTGAGGGAGAAGACACTCAATGCTGGAATGTCAATTGGTGCACACAGTCAATTAAGGTTATCAGTCAAAAGACAGGCTCATTTTGGAATTCTCATATAAGTAAATGGGAAATGATTTGAGCTACGGAAATTGAGCAAACATATAGTAGTGTGAAAAGGGCACATCTGTATGGTCCCATCTCCCTGACTCTGTAGTCAGGAAGCAGAACTCTGGGGCTTGCATGCTCCACAGGGTCTTCATTAACGTTGCTGACAGACTTCCCTTAATTAGTCCCTTGGGAAGGAGACTTTGTACTCTAGGGACTCTGAGAAAGAGAATCCTGTAAGGACAGCTGTTTGCCCATTTCCTGTTTCTGGAGAAGTGGTTTGTTTTCCTGGTTTTAAGGGTTACTCAGTCCTCAAAGATGTCAGAGATCTTTCTTTACCCTGACAGACAGATAATGCCATTTAGGTGGTTCAGGTTCCGGCTAATTTTAGAATTGGAAGTAACAGTACATTTAGTGAAATGTATTACATGAATTTTAAGTAGAATAATGAAGACATCCCAATAATTTTTAGAAAAAAACACCAGCATTTTTTTTTAATCCAAATGAACAAAATCCTTTAAAGTGGTCACTTATTCAAAGCATATTTGGAATACCTTTCATGGTATCACCTTGGGTCAATTTGTAAGACATATTTGGGGCCAAAATGGTTATATGCAAATTACTTACCAGATTTTATTTTGAATGAGTTTGGGCTTCTATGAAAATCAAATTTATCTTTCCCTGAGAGACAGTCTAAAGAAGCAATTTTAAAACTTTCTTGAATGATGATTTTACTCTTATAATAAGTATGGAGTGATCTCCAATTGCTACATGGAAGGAGACAACATTCATTTGGATAGTGAAGTACTAATGTGTTGATTTTAGAGGCTGGTATGGGATGGTTTGCACAATTATTTCTGTAATTGGGTTTAAATGTGAGATAAAATGAAACAGTGGGTCCCCCTACTACTTCCCTCTAGTAGGAGCTTTCGACATTGGTGGGGACCTGGACCCTAAGTGCATCAGGTGGGGTCCTGGCCCTACCTACGTTGAGATACTCCTCAAAGCTAGATGTGCCTGCAGCTTATTATCTTATTTCGTAGTTTCAACATAGAGTCTCTTTTTTAAATCTCAAAATAAAATATTTAATTTCTCAATTTTGCTTTTTTCCTATTCTAAACTTCATGAATAGAACTATTTCTTATTGCAATTAGCTTGGCTGTGATAACATGGATGTTGCTACCCTCTTTCATTCAGCTCATATTATATTTTAGCCACTCCTGTGGGTGCTTTTTCAGTATATCCAATCGTGCTCCTGTGATAATTATTATCTGGGCACCTAGCATGGTCTCCCAGATAGCATTTTGCTGAAGTTGGGATGTAATCCTTTTTTACCTTCATATTTATTATAGATACATAGCAACAGGAGATTTTTATTCTAACAATAATACAAACAAGAGATGGGAACTAAAGTTCTATTCATTTACATAACATTAATTTGAATTATTAAAAATAAAATACCAAAATTGATGATATTGAAGAAGTAGTCTCTTGTTTATTGCCTTTGGGTCACGAAACAAGTTTATGAATGCATTTAATACACAGTGTATCTACCCTTTGGCTTTCCTACTCCCTAATCCCTGAGTGACCTGGCTCAGGGAGAAGTTGGGGCACAGGGGCAGAAGCACAGGAGGGTCTATCTTGCCAGGCTGAATCAGGCCAACACAGCTGCTGGCCTGGGCACGAGCGTGGGTGGCCACCTGTGTCTCCCCAAACAGCTGTTTGGTAGAGGGCCAGCCAAAGCCCTGTTGGTGGGGTGGAGGCAGGCGGCCAGTTGGGCGGCCAATACATTCTGGCATGGGCTGAAAGAACACCTGGTTCCACTCTGTGGACCCACCACAGAAGGTCAAAGAATGTGCTTGCTCGCGGCAACCTGATGGCCCAACTTATCAAGCCCTGATGGTCTTGCTGTGATTGAAACAGAAAGAAACCCACCTTTATTCCGTATAATGTATCCTAGAGCCAACATGGAAATCATCCGTTCCAGTTATGTTGAAATAGGTCAGCTAGGCCTATTTCCTAGACGTCTGGCACGTCTGGAAATGGTGCAGTAGACTGTCAGGCAGGTATAGGCTCCATGAGTTACGACAAGGTATTTCAGGGGAGATGAGAGCCCCCTACGCTGTGTTTGGCTGCTAACTGCCATTGAGACATCTTCCATCCTAGAATGTTTCTGACCTTCCTTTTCTACCTCTTGCCATTAACTCCTAGAAACCACTTTAGGTCCCCACTTGTAATTCTGTTATCGTTGAGATTCCTGTAGTCAATACCACCACCTACCGAGACGGGAGCCCAAAGTTCCCTGTTCCCTGACTCCTGAGGCCCCTCCCAAGGCCTCAGGACCATTGTTCCTCAGGAAATAGGACGTTATTTCCTGTGGTTTGGTGAATGGGTATCTCTCCAGCCAATGAGCACCCTTCTCAACTTCCCTGCCCCAGATGCAGATCTGGCAGCTGCCCCTCTGTGTGCTGAAGAGGTGATACTTCTCGCATTGGTCCTGTGACCCCTGGCAACTTAACCTCTCTGTGCCTCAGTTTTGGCACTTGTCAATGGGGACTGATAGTACTGTCCTCCTAGTTTTGTTGTAAAACACTCAATGAGACAGCATATGTTAAGTGCTTAGCACAGGACCTGGGTGCAGCAGATGCTCAGCAAATATTAGCTGTATGAATGAATGACCATGGTTGATGCCCCTCTCCATACACAGAGGCTCACACCTGGCCTGGAGTGGCCCTGGACGGGGACTTCCTGCTGCCACCTTTGCTTGGAATTTCAGGGGCCTCATCTCACAATTATTGCTCTGCCAGCAGGAATTTCAAAGTGAGCATAGTTCTGTGGGCCTATAAGGGGACTTGCCACCCCTAACTCCCCTTGCTGGGGGGCACAGACTAGACTCCTCCCAGAATCCTATCAGCCTGGAGCTAGTAGAAGCCACCTAGTGTTGAACCATCGACCTGAGGAAGGCACTCTGACTTCTGGGAGGCCTGAAGTTGGTGAATAACTTGTCCCTCTTACATGCAAACTTTCTGCAATGTAGGGTATCCAAGCCAAGAAGAAACCTCCTGATTTTCACAAGCTCTAAGGTCTGGGCAATGAAATCCGATTGGTTAGGCATGATGTCGTGTGCCCCGAGGTGAACGGTAATATTCAGGCTTCCCAGTCCCTGGTGTCAGGGACATCATGTAGTATTGGGCCCTTGTGCAAACCACACGGTGTCATTCTGGTGAAGACAGGACATAGCTGTGGAAATTCACTTCATCACCTATGCAGCTCAAGGCTTTCAATGGGCAAGGGGAGTCATTTATCAAAAGACAACACAGGCATAACCTTGGTTTCCCCACAAAGTGGAGCCAGCTTTTAAACCACAGTTCCATTTCAGGCCTCATATCATCTGTGGATGAAATGGGGGACAATGAATGCTAGAAATAGCCCTCTGAGAAAAAGATGGGAGAAAAGACCATTTTCTTTTTAAGTTCAAGTTTGAGGTTTTGAACTCAGGCACAAAACCATTGTGAACAGCTGTTCTTTTTAAAAATGTATGTTAGTTTATTCCACACATTCTGATGGTATGAATGAGAGAGAATTCCAAACAAAAATTATCTGTGACTTTTTTATTTTTTGAGATAGAGTCTTGCTCTGTTGCCCAGGCTGGAGTGCAGTGAGGTGATCTTGGCTCACTGCAAGCTCTGTCTCCCAGGTTCACGCCATTCTCCTGCCTCAGCCTCCCGAGTAGCTGGGACTACAAGCGCCCACCACCACGCCTGGCTAATGTTTTTGGTTTTTTTTTTTTTTTTTTTGTATTTTTAGTAGAGACAGGGTTTCACCATGTTAGCCAGGATGGTCTCTATCTCCTGACCTTGTGATCCGCCCACCTTGGCCTCCCAAAGTGCTGGGATTATAGGTGTGAGCCACTGCGCCCGGCCACTTATCTGTCACTTTTAAATGCAGCAACTTTCCTGTGACCACTTAATTAGAATTTTTCAGTTCTCTTGGGCTGTGACTTCTTTTTCTACCTGAACAAGATTTCTTTTTCCTTCTTTAAAAAGTAATGAGTCTTATATTAGCCATGCAAATTCACATGTTTTTGTTCCAAGACCTAACTTTTTCCTGAATTTGCTTGGAAAAACATCGGGCCTTTTGGAGCATAAAGGCTTAAGGATGATCCCCATGCTCCCTGAGGAGTGGCCGAGTCTCCATGGAAGGCAGACTGTCCTTGGAGTCAGTACCCTAAGCAGGATAGTGTCCTTTTGATATGTCAAAGGGAAAAAAGGCATTTAATTGGAAACTTGAAAACAACTGTAGCTGAAAAGATACTAGACTTGATACTTAAGAATCTAAGCTAAAGTAAATCTTGTTTCTTGGTATTCCTCCCTCCCCAACCCCAGCAGAATTATCCTTTGCAACTGCAGTGGGAGGTTAAAATGGTTGGTATCATCCACAGTCTTCTCATGAACTGAGTATTCATAGTTCAGCAGCTTTTGGTTGCTATGGTAACCTTGGAGAAACACTCTTCTAAGACTATCTAATTGTCTCACGTGATGCAACCGGATTTCTTCTAATGAAGAAACAACAGGGTATGGTGTGTATGAGACATCGGAGTGGGTAGAATAAAGCACCATCAAGTCTGAACATTTCACATCTTTTATTTTTGGTGGAGATGATGTCTCACAATGTTGCCCAGGCTGGTCTCCAACTCCTGGCCTCAGGTGATCCACCTGTCTTGGCCTCCTACAGTGTTGAGATTACAGGAATAAGCCACTGCACCCAGCCAGTTCCACTTTTCTTATGTAATTGAAGTTGTCATTATGAAAGTACTCCAATAGCTGGCTGGGAGTGGTGGCTCACGCCTGTAATCCCAGCACATTGTGATGCCGAGGTGGGCAGACCATGAGGCCAAGAGATCGAGACCATCCTGGCCAACATGGTGAAACCCCATCTCTACTAAAAATACAAAAACTAGCTGGGCATGGTAGCGTGCGCCTGTAATCCCAGCTACTCAGGAGGCTGAGGCAGGAGAATCGCTTGAACCTGGGAGGCAGAGGTTGCAGTGAGCCAAGATTGCACCATTGTACTCCAGCCTGGCAACAGAGTGAGACTCCATCTCAACAACAACAAAAAAGAAAAAGAAAAAAAGTACTCAAATAGCTAAGCATGCAAGAGGGTCACCTTCATATTCAAAATTTTTTTCTGAGTTCCTTTGCATATCATCGTATTCCTCAACTCAGCAAAGACTGAGTCATTAGTTCATCTTCAGCCCAAAAGGAAATGCTAAAGCTAGAAAGTGAGCTCATCATGTTTCTTTGCCCTGACTAGAAAAATCCCTCAAGTATGAATTCATTTGCTTTAGTGCCCTTGGCACAGTGAATTATCTTGCTATATTAAATAATTTACATGGAAGGCAAGAAAAGGAGAGCAGGGTCGGGTGCGGTGGCTCACACCTGTAATCCCAGCACTTTGGGAGGCCAAGGCAGGTGGATCATGAGGTCAGGAGATCGAGACCATCCTGGCTAACATGGTGAAACCCCGTCTCTACTAAAAACACAAAATATTAGCTGGGCGTGATGACAGGTGCCCGTAGTCCCAGCTACTTGGGAGGCTGAGGCAGTAGAATGGCGTGAACACGGGCGGTGGAGCTTGCAGTGAGCCAAGATCGCGCCACGGCACTCCAGCCTGGGCGACAGAGCGAGACTCTGTCTCAAAAAAAAAAAAAAAAAGAAAGAAAAGAAAAAAGAAAAGGAGAGCAAAAGAGTTGGGCACTAGCAATTGAGGGGGTGTGGCAGTCACCAGTCTGGACTTCTTTGGGGCCTCAGAGGAGTGGCTGATGGTGGCTGGGGATGTAGCCCCACCAGTAATACCTGACACTCTTGCATTTAGACAGGACTAAAACACATAGAAATAGATGCAATCTCTGAGGAGGGTAATAAGGATACAGCAAATCATCCCAATCCTAGATTATACTTGGATAATTTGGATAATGTAAGTGTGGTATCCCAAGGGAATTCATTCTCAGTACTGCAAGTTTAACACAGGCTTTTCAGGGAACAGACAACTTCAATCTGTATCATTATTATAAGCTGAACTTTTATTTTACTAAATTATCTATGTCAAAAAAATTCTGTGCCTGGCGTGGAATTTCACTCCATCAAGTGTTACAATGATTTTTTCATTTTCATTACAAGCAGGAGAATGAATGTAGGACAAGTGTTAGGAAACATGGCAATAAATTAGAATATAATTTACAAAAGCAAAAAAATTAACAGTGTACCACATTATTACTGAGTATAAAATAATAAGCAACAACTAATCACAATAATACAAAGGTAATTTCGTTCTGTGTTACTGAGGATACTATGTGACATTCATTCAAATAAAAAAGTTCCTAATGAAATGGACTGTTTGGAAATCATATGAATCTCATGGGGTTAATCATTAGGGTACATTTACCTTTCCTTTTTTAGTAGGCCTTTATCCCAGTGGCAGATACTGCTCCTAGGTGTAGGGTACCAGTTTCCCTGGGGTTCCCTAAGTAGTCTACGTAGCTCACTACTTTTGAAGGTCTGCCATGGTGGCCCAGCCTCCACTGACAATCGTATTGTTATTATTTAGGAATAGGGCATCATGTAGCCATGGGGGTGGCTACAGAGTAGCAGCAGTATTGTGATGTGCTATGAAATAGAATTGTTTTAACCTACTCAGGTTTAAATTCAAGGCCTACCTGAAACTGTTTCATCCTGTTACATTCTGTGCGTGGCTCCCTCTAGAAAGGCACTCTGATTCTGCCCCTAAGGTGTGCCTGCATTTTGTTCTCACATCCCGGAAGTGACACTGGCTGCCCTCCTCTTCCAGCATCAGCCAAGGTGCTGTGGAGTGCCTGGGGGATGGCCCTCACAATGGTAGTTTCCAGGTGAGGTAAAAAATAGCTTTTATTCGGTAATAAGAAATCTTTTTGAAATAAAAACATGAGCTGATATTTATGTTGGAGAAAATCAGATCTGGATTGCAAACCTATGCCTAAAATGCCACAGAAACCACCCACCTTTTATTTCTTTGTTTTATTTCACTAGGGCACATTAGCACCAAGTTAACTGGTCTTTGAAAAGGCCCAAGGGAATTCAGTGCTCGGGTCATGCTGCCCGTGGGCTGCTTGCCTTTCACTGAATGGCTAAGACGGCACTTGGGCAGGTCTTCTAATGGCATCTTAGACCCGGGCCCTGGTGATTCCTCTTGTATCATCAATAGCTCTCCCTGGAAGGCTCAGGGTTGAGAACTGTGGTGTTGAGAGAGAAAGCAGGTAACAAGATACAGGTGGTCATGACTGAGAGTGCAGAAAACATTCCATGCTGATTGTCCACAGCAAATCTGGGAGTTTAGATTGGCTTTTGGTGTCTGAGGGTCTGTCTTTCTTTTGGAAAAAACCTAGTCATCTGCATTAGATCATGATATATGTGACACACTGATATGTAATTTAAGAGCACCATGATGGAATGAAGTCAAACATGCTCTTTAACTGAAAGTGTTAACCTTACAAAATAGTCATTTAGTTTTGACTTTTAGGTGTTGATGCATGCATGGTGTACACCTGTGTACAATGGGGAGGCATTTTGGACACAAAGCACATTCATCAAGAACCTGCTGCAAGCTACACGTGTTCAAGTAAAAAATATTAATATAAAACAAGTACCCTTTTTCATTCTAAGTCTTGCTGTCAAGTCTTTTGATGAGCAGGATGTGAAACTTGAAGATAGGGAAAATACGAGCTAGTCATTTTAATTTAGGTGGATGTGATTCTAGAATTTGACTTGCCCAAGAAACTGGGTTTCACATTTAATTGCCATTCAGAGAATCCATAAAAAATACAAAATACTTGGTTGAGTGACTATTAATATTATGCTTTATGATGTCTAGTCTTCATGAAATTTTCTTCTTTGGTTATTATCCCTTGCCTACTTTAAAACTCACAGAAATAGCACATTATGTGCAAGCACACTCATCTATCCACACACTTAAAAGCGCCCGCACACACACACACATTTGCTGTCATATAAATAAATGCCCTTCTACCATATCAAAGAAGGGACATCTGGAACCCATCGTAATTGTCAGCAAATTGCAAAAGGGTCTGCCTGGTTGTTACCGAGCCAGTCTATCTTTTGCATGGTATCATCTCAGTAAGCTCAACATGCGTGCAGCAATCCAAAGGGCAGAAGCCATGCTGTGGCTGGAGTGGATGTAAACACAAGTGAGTTGGGGGGACTCAAATAAGAACTAAGGCATCCTGTGTGGTGGCAGTAAAGGGCCTGGTCCTTTAGTCTCTACCATACCCCAGGTCTGGTTTCTGCATGAAATTGAAATGTTTTTCTCTTAAAGTTTTAATGGAAATCTCAGCTTTACTTGCACAATGGCAAGTTGGCCACAGTCTTTCAGCACTGAGTTTATAGACTTGCACAGCTGCAGTAACTGATGCACTGCTTTAAACTATGCCCCTCATTATTGTTCAGTTTAATATAGTTTTATATATGGCTCACAGCAGTGTTCAGAACCGGGGGATTATTCCTAAGGAAATTAAGTGGAATGAAGAAAAATAATACAAACTTTCATTACTTTTGATTTATAATTGCTCCTTAAATTATAGTCCAAAGCCCGTTTTATAATTTAAATCGTGGTGCTGTTGTAGTGAGATAAAGTACAGTAAATATTTTTAAGCTATGACTTAAGAATTCTGAACCTTCTTCACTTCCATAGTTGACCAAGTCGTAACAGCTACATTTTAAACAGTTTTAAATACAAATGGATTCAGTGTCATTGCTAAGTCCATAATAAAAATTATCTTAATGGTCCAAGGAGGTAAACAGGCTATTGGATTTACTCGAAAGAACACAAACGCTCCACAGTAAGCAAGTCTCCCTGTGTTGTTTGGATCTCTCCAATCTGGCATTCCCTCCTAATACTGTGTCCAGCACTTTGGATCAATAAATCCCACTTCACAGAAGTTAAAATAATATTGAAATCTTGTCAGCTAGGGCTGACCAGTGGTTACGTTTTCCACAGGGTAATGCATTTGCAAGGACATCAATCCTCTTCCTCTGGGTGTCTCTCTTTGATGGACGCATTTCCATGATGAAATGACAAGGCACTCTCTCTGGCTTTCTGTGGGTCAGTGTCCTTGGCAGGTCTTACAACACATCTGTCTGAAGTATGCTCGACTGCAGAATTTGAACTTCAGCACCAGTGGGCAATAAGCCACTTTATTCACATCTTTGCACTCTAACGAATGGGGGCAGAAAATGGAAAACAATTAGAGGCACATAAACAAGTACATAAACAAGCCGATGCGGCCTGCATGTTCAGCAAGGACCCCCTTTGGGTCAATCCACCTTGGCTTCGACCTCCATGTGGTTTTTGTTTTTGTTTTTAAGCATACCCTGCCTGGTACAGTCTACTAGAAACATTCTTTTGATATATTTTAACACAATTTAAAAAAAATGTTTGCAAGGCTTTCCTTCCAGATTTTTGTAAGTATGGTGTATGCCCACTGTGTCTTGAAAGAATTACCATTTGCTGGGATAAGTGATCACTTTAGACAGCTTGGAAACATGAGTCATTTTTCTTACAGCGCTTTTATTGCTTCTTTCTCAAGGGTTATTTTATTCAACAGTGCAAGGTTATCCAAAATCAAACATGAGTTGCACTGTTTGATACCAAAGTACACATGTCTCCAGAGAATCTCTGCATCTGTGAGGCGTGGGGATGGGCCTGGGTGAATGAAAAGGATTGCTGAGAGTGGCCTAGATTCAGCAACTACACTAGACAAAGAAGAAAGCTTTGAGGGGTTGGCCTCAAATGGCAGCAGTCTGTGGGTTATGGAAACATGTAGAAATGTCTTTTTTTAATTTGGAAGTGAGACATGGTCTTCTTTTTTCCTATGTGTATTTTCTCCTCAGTGCTAGAACTGCCACAGTTGCAGTCTGCAGTTCTTGCAGCCAGAAGGTGAATAAATGATTCTTTCTCCATCTCCCCTTGCGGCTGGTTGCAGAAGGTGGGATGAGGGTCCAGTGTAGAGAAAGGGACACGGGCCTTTGATTCTCAGAACTCCCCCTGGCCCCATACAACCCCACTGCTAGTAATAATACTCTTTTCCAGTATACTTGTCACTTTTATTTGGAGATTTAGGATACTCTGTAAACCTAGCAACGAAATTTTCACATGCCTGCTAGAACCAAAGTTCCACCCTCATTTTTCCAGGTAGTTATACTGAAGCATCTGGGTAAATTGTTGAAGGTAATTAGGAATCAGGCTGGGCAGTGGGTAAAGTTCATGTTACAGAACAGTTTTTGTTGTTTGCTTGTTTTTTCCTGGCTTCAAAAACCCACTGAAGTTCTAAGAGATCACATACATTGTAGTTTATCATATGGGCCATATGATAAACATGGAAAATTAAATGCAAAGAAATGGAAAAATTCCCAGTTCTCATTATTGACGATTAAGATAACAATCTTATTGACCTCACTTTTTAAATGCTCCTTTGGTGAAAGTCTTAAAATTTGAAACTGGAACTCCCAAATCCTCTGAAAACATAACCTCTGCCACCATCTAACTCCCTTACTCAACATTTGACTTACAAAGAGATTAATAGCTAGAAATCTGAATTAAAACTTTTCACGCTAGGATCCTCAGTAAATTTAAGTTTTAGCTGGAAGAAGGTAGAAGGGACAAATCACTTAACCTCTTTGTGCTTAAGTTTTCTCATCTGTAAAATAGAAATGATTAGAGAACCCACACTCACATGTAACATTTAACATGTAACATGTGTATCCTTATGAATGTCAACTAGAGCAGTGCCTGGAACACAGGAAGTATGGGATAAGTGTAGGATACTGAATTGCTATTATTATTACAATTATTAGTTATTAGTATCTTTATTGCCTGACAGAAAGGAAGCAAGGAGCTACACTCCAAATATCTCAATGAGGATGCAATATTTGAATTACTACTGAGAAAATACTGCCCTAAAGATACGAGTCAGTTTGAAGACAAAACAAACCAGAGTATTTCCTGGGGCACAACTTCATTAGATTTACTACTCCATTTTTGGAAGAGTAGCTGGACCAAGAAAACTCTGGGTTCAGCAAATTATAAGCAAATTCACCAATTTCCCTTTTAGATTTAAACTTTATAATCTGACTAAATTATAATACATAAGAAATGAAATAGAATATTCATAATTGCTTCTCCCTTCACCCGCCTATCCACTCACCAATTAAGGCTATTACAAATATAAATAGTTGGCTGGGCACAGTGGCTCATGTTTGTAATCCCAGCACTTTGGGAGGCTGAGGTGGGTGGATCACGTGAGGTCAGGAGTTCAAGACCAGCCTGGCCAACATGGTGAAACCCCATATCTACTAAAAATACAAAAATTAGCCAGGTGTGGTGGCATGCGCCTGTAGTCACAGCTACTCAGGAGTCTGAGGTACGAGAATCACTTGAATCCGGGAGGTTGCAGTGAGCTAAGATTGTGCCACTTCACTCCAGCCCGGGCCACAGAGCTAGACTCTGTCTCAAAAAACAAACAAACAAAAAACCCAAATATGAACAGTCAGGGATTCTGTTCCTTAGATGAGTGCTAGAAATAAGACTCTTCTCTACATGCAGAGGCCCAGAACACAGCCTTTTGTTCAGAGGCAGCATCTAGCCTGTGGGCAGGCTGGTGGCCGGCTATCAGGATGTTCCTTTCTGAACTTCCCAATACCCTTGTTAAGTTAGTTCCCAACTAACTTGATTGAAAGCAGGAAGTCAGTAGGTCCTGGGAACAGGATCGAGCTTAGGGATGTAGGGATTAGGAGTGTCCCCTGAGTTGCCTTCAGCGGCAACACAACCCAGTAGTTAGGGGCAGGAGATATGGATTCAGGTGGGCCTGGGGGTGAATTCTGGTTCTGCCTCTTCTAGGAGTTGATTGTCCTCTGCCAAGTTACTTCACCTCTCTAAATCTCACTTCATCTCCAAAATAAAGACTATGATAAGGTCTACTCATAGGACGTTGTGAGGTTTGCATGAGGTAATGCAGATAATACATGTGCCATGGCACCTAGCTCAGAGTAAGCACTGTTAATTAGTTCTCATTATTAACAGCAAAACACCTGCCTCTGAGAACAACCATCATGTATTATTTCTCTGGGATCCCTGTCAAAATAAATATAGTATCAGGAAGGGTTACACATTTACACATTTAAGCAAAATAAAAGAAAGCTATTAAACAGAAAGCAAGAAAATTATGATGAGGGCAGGAGTGGGGAAAGACCTGTGGGAGATCTGGAGACTTCCAGGAATCAGACATTAATATGGAGATACCTAGGCTGTATGGAAGATCCAGTTCCTACTTCTTGGTTTTGCCTTCTAGGAACTGGCCTGACTAGAAGAATCAGTTCATTACATCTTTAGATTTGATGAAAATCTATTCACGACTCATCTTTTATTCTCTGTCTTTTAACTCCACAAGAGCTTAATTTAGTAGTGACAGCATTAAAAATTATAATTTATCAAGCACATCATTTGTGTAAGGCACAACATAAACATATATATTATAAATATATATATTTTTCAATCCTTGTAAGTTCGGTCATGTGTTGTTCAATGATGGGGATATTCTCTGAGAAATGCATTGTTCGGTGATTTTGTCAATGTGCAAACATCACAGAGTGTACTTTCACAAACCTAGATGGTATAGCCTATTGTACACCTAGGCCACATGGTATAGCCTATTGCTTCCGGGCTACAAACCTGTACAGCATGTTACTGTACTGAATATTGTAGGCAGTTGGAACACAAGTATTTGTGTATACTGGTAAGTATTTGTGTATCTAAATATATCTGAACATAGAAAAGATCCAGTAAAAATATAATATTATAATCTTGTGGGACCACCTTTGTATATTATACAGTGACCGTATATAAAATGTCAGCTTTATATAGACAGTAAAACATAAGCTCAAAAAGATTATGAAACTCATGCTGGGTCACACGGCTAGTTGGTCTAAGAACAGGTTTATCTGACTCCAGAGCCACTCATATTTCAGCAATATTCTTAGCATCTAAATGCAAGAAGTTTCTACCTGTCTCTGATTCTGTATTCTTGGCTGACACCACTGATAAATCAACTTGGAGCATCTTGGTCAGGTTTTGTTTCTTTAAGAGTTTGCTGTACTCTTAAAGAAGGGGAAATATGTTTTTTAAAAGGAGATTTCCAGAATAACATCTGAATTATTTAGAATAGACTGAATTATCCATTCATACTTTTTGTCACTATATATTCCTCCTCAAATTTTGTAAAAGTACACAAGTGAAAAGGTGATTTTAGACACATCAAGAAGTTTTAAAGCCCCATTATTAGAGAAAGCTGAATGTAATCTTCAAAATATTAGAACCAGTTTTAAATTATATTGGGGCATTCAACCCATCTACCACTTTTAGCTTAGCCAGAGAGGACTGATTTGTTGTGCTTACTGAAATTATGCTGATGTCATTGACAGGCCTTAATTATAAAACTTATTTCATTAGTCTGCCTCATCCTTAAAGCCCAGTGAAATTATGAAAGCCTTTTCTCTTCTACCCTTGAGCAGTACAACTTACTTTTGTAAAACAAAAACAAAAACAAAAACAAAACAAACAAACAAAAAACAACAACAAAAAACACCAAAAAAACCCAACAACAACAACAAAAATATTCTGGAAAAGTTGTACATAAATTAAATCACATATCCCATTGAAATTAAAATAATAATAAATGTTCTGTTTTAATTTCTGAATGATTTACAGTTGGCATTGCTTTCTAGCTGACACTTAAAATGTTTAAAAATTAAAAATTCCTCTGTACCCAATTAGTGCACAGTGTGCAAATAAATAATACCAAGAGATCCATTAAAAAGAATTACTTAGTTTGAGTTTTTTGGTATTATAATCACTCTGTAGTTAATTTGTTTTGAAGGTTTGAGCTTTACTGTTGTATTTTCTTCATGCAAACACACTTACATCTATCTACTGCTTTCTAAGTAGTGGAATCTGAGCCAGTGGGTCAAGGATTTTCAAATGAAGGAGCCTTATTTTCTCTTCAACTATCATCATGTACCAGTTAAGTACTCTCCTAGGAGAAGAATGACAAGACACTCTTTCTACCCTTTTCTGTGAGGATACTGGAAAGGTAAGAGGTCCTCATCATGTGGTTTCTAGTTAACATTTTGTAAACCCAATTATTCTCCCCTCTTTTTACACCCCACACCACCCTTGAAAGAAAAGTTACACTTTACCCAGACTAGAGACTTCTGGTGAGAATGGCTTTACGGAGAATCCTCAAATTCTTCTCAGGGAGACTTGGGAATAAATCAAGGGCTGAAAGCCAGCCCCTAGGCCCTGCAATGTGAACTGGATCCATTATTAGAATCTGAAGTAATTTGCCAGGCATGCTGGAGTGGCTCTCATTGGTAATCTGGGTTTTGGTAGAGTTGAATGATAAAATTAGACACCCTGTTTCATAGGTAACACATGAACCTACTTATCATTGATGTGCCAATGGGTTTTCCCCCAGGTGCTTTACATTAATCTTTCAAAACTCTGACCTAAAAGACATGCTTTCAAAATACACTGAACAGAGGTTTATGAATTTAGAATGCAATTAGGTTCAAATTAATTGTTACTTTGAAGGCTTGATTTGGTCCAAGAAATACAAGACCAAGTCCTCAAAGCAGGGCTTTTGCATTTATTTCATTGAATGTTGCAAAGCTTGCCTACTTGTCTCACTGGAGTTGGGAGATATCCTTCATGACCAGGTTGGACCATCAGCATTGCTCTTTGGAGAATGCATGCCCTCTGTTCCTGTAAACTCCTTACATGGTTCAGAAGAACACAGTAAGTGAAGAATTATGACTTAGGCACCTAAAGGTCTATCTTTTGGATTTAAAAAGTACAAACAGCTGTACTTCTGACAAACTGCCCATGGAAATGCAGGACCTGGTGAGAAGTGAGATAGCAAAGGCTGCGCATGCGTGGCACAGAAGTTGGGTTGGGGAATGTTAACTCAGTATACTTCTCCTAATAAAGTGTACTTGAGCCCTTGACAGTTTAGATATTCAGGCTAGAAAAGGATGAAATGGCAACTTTTGCTTGGGAACCTAACATTATTCATTGTAATAGAACAGTCCACCAGCTTATTTTTATCCTTGAAGCAAGATGGTATCAGCTATTGAACTTTATACTGATTTCAATTTCCCACAGACTAGACCATTCCTTTCTCTCTTTGCTTTCTGTTTCTTTTTATTTAGTCTTATTCCCTAGATGCCACCCACATTCAACCTGGAGGTGGTATAATCTCAACCCAATCCAGGGTTCCCTCTAGACCAGACAGCCAGGAATGTGAACCCGCATGCTAAGTGACTTATGAACTCTTTGAAGTGGTAAGGAAAAAAACTGGCCGTCCTCACCTCTTTGAAACCAAAGTCTTCAAATGACCTTTATCGTTCCTTTACTGATTTTCATACATCAGGTGCCACATTAAAACCCAAATGCGGTAGCTAGTTTGACCAAAATTCTTGGTTCGAGATTTCTGGAGCTGCCTAAGCTTTCCCAGAGCTATTTACATGAGGGAGTCTGAGAGCCACCAAAGCCACCATTAGACATCCTGGGCTGGTAAACCATTGTACACTAACCACACCTTTCCTGGATTGGTTACCAGCCCCTGGCACACCATGAATCATTACCTGGCAGCAATAAATACTCTGTGACAGAGTGCCTTGTGCTATTGAGAAGCTGAAAAGACTCACTATATAAACTACAAGGGAACTTAAAACTGCATGAAAGATGAATAAAATGGCATTTTGCATAGAATTTCAGGTGAGCTTGAGTAGGTTAGTCCCAACTGACATATGTACTTTTTAAAAAATTACTCTGAGTAGCATTTCAAATTTACTGATACCCAGGGTGTCTATAATTCACTTTTAGCAGCAACATGGTGTTACCCTCATCAGTGGCAGTCTGTCAAGATCATGCCTTTAATCCTTTAACCCTTTGCCAAAGGCTTTCAGAAACAAAAAAACTAAAGCAGATGTTGAACACAGCAAATTGTATCTCCCTTCTTCTTCCTCCCATTTCCCTCTTGCTATTTTAATTTTTTGAAACCCTGCTTCTGATTCCCTTACTATCATTTGTTGCTTGACCTCCCTCCATTTCTTCAATCTCTCTCCATTTATTTTATTTTTAAATCTTATTCAAATTCCATTTCTTATTAAAGCTTCAGGGGACTAATGTGTTTAATTTCCCTACAGATGCCTGAATTCCTTCATGATTAATGATGGTACACAGTTACCTAAATCTGAAATGTAGGAGTCATCCTGAATACCTCCATATCTCTCATCTCCTTGTCTAACTGTTCATCAGGCTCTTTTTATTCTCCTTTCATTTTATTATTTTTCCCCCAGTTCATCACTCTCCTTTTAATCCCTACAATATCTGCCTTAGTTCATGCCTCCATCCTCTCTTGCCTGGACTCTTAGAACAAATCTTTCTCATTCTACTCCCACACAAGGCTGCCCTCCCTCTGCTCCTTTACCCTTCTGTCATCCTGAGCATGTCAAGCCCCAGTTTTTTTTTTTTCACTTGTTCCCTAAAACCCAAAGATAGAGTCCTAGCTTCCTTCCACTACATGTGGAGTTTCCAAAACCAAGTCCCTGCTTCTCTCTCTGTAGCCTCATGTGCACTGCCCGCTCATCTGCCAACCCACCGCAGCGATAGTGAACTGCCTCCATGCCCTTGTGACTGTACACACTTGTCCTCTGTCAGGAATGCCCCGCATCTCAATGTCTTCTGGGTAAACTGTTTCCTATCTTCCATGTTCAGCTCAGCTTTCCTTCTCTGTGATGCTTCTGCTGATTACCTGCTCCTCTGTGCACTCATGGTCACTTCTTCCCACCCCTGGAACAGTACTGCTCATATTGTCAAAATTAATTGTATGTTGCCAACCCTACTAAACCTTTGAGAACAGGGAACCTGTTGTATTGCATTCATAGTCTTGGTGCCTAGTACATGGTAAGTATGTTTGCTAAGTAAATAAATAAATGATTGGATGAATGTAGGATGTTATTGAAAAAATCATAATGGATGGATGGATATATGCACATATATGAAAAAGCATGTTCAGTAAATGATAACACTATGGTTTGCTGCAAAAGTAATTGTAGTTTTTGCCATTAAAAGTAATATAATCTAGATGGTGGATGTTCATTGTAAAATTCTTTCCACTTTGCTGTATGTTTGAAAATTCTAATTTTTTTCATAATGAAATACTGACAGGAGGGAGACCATTACCTAAACCTTGATAGTCAAAACAATTCTCAACATTCTATCTGTGGCCCATTTCATTCATAGAGATTCAACTGAAAAACTCTATTTTAGATCCCAATACATCTCCCCAGATCCTGCCCTGTCTTGGGGTAGAGCTGAAGTGATTTTTCAGTAGCCTCGTACTATGAGTCATGGCAATTTGACTGTACTGGAGGAAAGGGGATCCTCTTCCGCCTCTTCCACTCTCCTGCATTAACCAGAAACTGCTCCTTCTCCAACTTTCTTCTTAACTTGTCCTTGCTAAAAGGCATTTCTTTTCTCCATTATTATTTGAGACAGAGTTTTGTTCTTGTTGCCCAGGCTGGAGTGCAATGGCGTGATCTCGGCTCACCACAACCTCCACCTCCCAGGTTCAAGCGATTCTCCTGCCTCAGCCTCCCAAGTAGCTGGGATTACAGGCATTACATACAGGCCCAGATAATTTTGTATTTTTAGTAGAGACAGGGTTTCTCCATGTTGGTCAGGCTGGTCTCGAACTCCTGATCTCAGGTGATCTGCCTGCCTCAGCCTCCCAAACTACTGGGATTACAGGAGTGAGCCACTACGCCCAGCCTCTTTTCTTCCATGATTTGCCTCCTACAAACCATAACAGACCCCTTTTGCATTATTTTCACACTAGAACCTCTTCTCTCTCTCTAATTTTTTTTTGAGACAGAGTCTCTACTCTGTCATCCAGGCTGGAGTGCAATGGTGTGATCATGGCTCACTGCAACCTTGACCTCCCAAACTCAAGTGATCTTCCTACCTAAGCCTCCCAAGTAGCTGGACTACAGATGCGTGCCACCATACCCAGCTAGTTTTTAAACTTTTTTGTAGAGAAGGGGTCTCCCTATGTTGTCCAGGCTGGTATCAAACTCCTGGGCTCAAGCAATCCTCTCCCCTTGGCCTCCCAAAATGTTGAGATTGCAGGCGTGAGCCACTGTGCCCGGCCTCCTTGTCTCTTTTGAAATCTATGTTATCTGTCCATTCCATATCTCTATGGATGAAAACTTATAATTCGGTTCATAATGTTTTACTCACTTTTCCCAAGGTACACACTGGGTTTTTCCAACTATGTGTTATATAGATGGCTTACTGATTCCTTAGTCTATGAAGCCAGACTTGATGGAAAATGTGAAGTCATTGGTCCTTCATTTGAGCACTTGTGTAAACTGCTCCACATAACACATTCCACCTTCTTTTCTCAAATTTTTTTGAATTAAAAAAATTTTCATTTAAGTATTTGCTCTGAAAGACTATGAACTTATAAATATATTTGAATTTTCCCTAATAAATAGCAGAGGCTGGCCATAGAAAGCATTCAATAATTAGCTGCTGATTAAATGAACAAATAGTTTCAGATATTTAAATGCATTCCATATATGCTATTGGGAAATTAAAGAGAACACAAAACACGTTATGACAGACATATCATTTGTACTTTAAATCTAATTTTGTAAAGAGAGTTATCTTCTTTCTTTTAAATGAGCTGACATCTTTAGATAATAATGATTCTAACATGAATCATACTTAGCAGGATTAATAATTTCCTAAAAATTTCCTCCTTTACTGAGAAGTCTAAATATATTGTTTTTACTGCTTACTTTAGAATAATATTAATAAAAAGCAATTAGCCAGATAGATGAAATAACCATGAGGTGTTTCTCCAAATAACCCAAGAAACCTCAAATTAACACCTATTCATTTTAAGACAATTCCCTTAAGGCAGAAATTAGCACAGGTACAAATGATATTCTGCCTATTCTGAAAATAGTTTTGAAACTTATTATATATAAACTGCAAAGTTTATCTATAATGATTATGCATGATGGAGAAGATTTTAGAGAAATTATTAAAATTGTCTAAAATGAAGCTATGAGCATAACTCCAACAGATACATTGTTTTAGGCATGTCAAAAGGCAGTTCTTTCAGCAATGACTTAGGCTTAATCTATTGAATTAGGCTGACAGTCATGCCAGAAATGTTTTGCTTCAAAATCAGAAACTCTTGCTTTTATGTCAAAAAACCCTACTTTAAAGACTAAATTAAGAATAGCCTGCAAATATAGTTGAAATTGACAGGTACTTGGACCCTACCAAATGTGGGTTCAGATCCTGACTCTACTACTTCCTAGTCTTTAAATTGGGCAAATCACTATCTTCCCATGTGCCTCACTTTCCTCATTAGTAATACCAACTCTTAGAAGCTTGTTGTCAGGATTATATAAGATTATATACACACACACACGCATGCACACACACACACACAGACTTGCAGAGAGAGATCTATTTGTGTATATGAGATATATAAGACAGACTATATAAAGGGCCTAACATAATACCCAACATAGACTAATTTAATATGACAGTTATATCCTCTCTCCTACCTTAACCTTGTATCTTCCAATTCTGAAAGAAAAAGAGAACCCCGAATTCATGTGATCTTTTGCTAACTTACAATGGATAAAAGAAATTATTGCTGGAGTCTTACAGAAGAGAGATTTTGTTCTGTTTTGGTTTGGGGAGGTTTTTCTGAGACAGAGTCTCAGTCTGTTGCCCTGGCTGGAGTGCAGTGGCATGATCAGGGCTCACTGCAGCCTCAACTTCCTGGGCTCAGGTGATCCTCCTGCCTCAGCCTCCCAAGGAACTACGACTACAGGTACCCACCACCATGCCTAGCTAACTTTTTAATTTTTTTGTAGAGACAGGTTCTCACTATGTTTCCCAGCATGGTCTTGAACTCCTGGGCTCAAGTGATCCTCCCACCTCAACCCTCCCAAAGTGCTGAGATTACAGATGTGAGCCACTGCAGCCGGCTAAGAGATTTTTTTTTTGAAGATAATTTAAAAGATAACTTTTTTCCAAGAAAAACACTTCATTTGTTATAGATTTTGAGCCCTTCTCAAGAGAGGGAAAGGTAGATTTCCAGAATCCAAAGGGACAAAAAAGAAGTAGCAGTAAAGCCAGAGATTTTGCAAAATTAAAAGTTGTGATTTTGAATTGATGTAGCATAGGGTTATACATTTTGAAAGAGTAATTATGTGTATAATAAGTGCACTGTGTTGAGGCTTAAGTATACAAAACAGACCATCTGCAAAGATGCAAGGTGTCTGGATCTTGCCATACAAGATCACTTTCTTAAAACAAAATTCCCAAGAAAACACTTTTAAATTGTGAATATAATTTTTAAGAATCCTTTGAATTAGACAGAGTTGATCAAAATAAAGCGATCTCTCTTGAAGATGTTTATAAACATACAGTTTTCACTTGAAAAATATTAACAAATTATTTGACTATATATTCATGATAGGTTTTTTTCAGGGCCTTATAATTTAAATTTGTGGCTTTAGATGTTGTTCATGTGCATATATTTGATCCTGCCTGTATTTTCATGTGAGAAGGCAGTCTAAACTTCTGGACTATGCCATGTTTGTCTTCACATTCTTAATAATTTCTGTCACAGTGACTCGCACATAGTAGTATTCGAGAAATTCCTAATGAATGCCTAAATGAATAAAGAAATTACTTTCATTTAAACAACAGATTTTTAAAAGTCAGAATTGTGGTGGGGGGGTGGGGCATCTGCTGTTAATAAAGGGATTTCCCAATGTATAAAAAACAGAAAGAGAAATTCCAGAGCACAAAGACCTTTGTTCTCCTTTATAAACAGCTACATAATTATTTTTCTACTTTTCTACGATAAGAAAATTAGCATTTAAAATGCAAGTAGTTTCAAACATATGCTTTCATTATATGTACAACAATAATGAATTTAAATCTTCAGCATGATAGAGATCCACTGTCATATCCAAAAAGAAACAGAAGTTTGCACTTCAAGAGTAGTTCATTAGGAAACATCTCTAAAGTCTTAATATAAATCAAACATAGAATATGAGGCTGGATGTGATCTTAGAGATTATCTACTCCAATTTCTTATTTCATAGATAAACTCAGCTCCAGAGAGGTTCAGTGACTTAACAAGGTCATAAAGTTAGTTAAAAAGTCAGGAAAAAACTTTGGTTTCCTGATTGCTGTCTGCATAAGCAGCTTTCACAAATGCTCTACTCAAACTACACTACAGTAGTGGGTTTATTGTGCTCTTCAAACCCTGGGAACAGTACAGTAAAGGTGGGTCATTAGCAACCACAGGCCCCTCCTCCATGGAAAAACTCACCTTCAGTATTAGAAATGGGGGTACTGTCACATTTGCTTTCACACTGCTGCATTGATGGAGGCCGAACAGTTTCTGGACAGTCACTAGATGCCTGTCCAGTGTAGGAGAGACACTGCACAGTTCTCATCTGCTGTCCAAGGCCACACTGAGCAGAACACTAAATCCAAAGACACAAAGAAACAAAATATTAATCTCAACAATTTTCAGGAGGTAAAAAATATACTATGTCATTTCAAATACAACACAATATGAACTTTTTTTTTTGAGACACAGGGTCTTGCTATATTGGCCAGGCTGGTCTCAAACTCCTGGCCTCCTGGCTGAAGCAATCCTCCTGCCTCAGCCTCCCAAAGTGCTGGGAGTACAGGCTTGAGCTACCACACCCAGCCACAATACTAACTTTTAAAGCCCACATGTGGTTCATTTTTGAGAGGTGTATGATTAGGTCATTCTACTATCAAACTGGTTTGGAAAGTCAAACATCATGTTATTACCCTAGCAAATAGACTCAATATACTTCCCAGAAGATAATACATAGAGATTTCTTGCTATCACTGCAACAATTCCCAGCAAGGCTGGTGACCTCTAGCAGGAGTGTCATGAGAAAATCCTTATAATGAAGTAGAATAATGAGAGATTGTAGGGCTAGGAAATCACTATTGCTCCCTATTTATTATAGGTGTGCAGGTAAATAACCTGGTGGCTTATTGGAGTGTCCTGTATGTGATCAAACTATTAGTTCAATGTAATAGCAGTGACAGCTGTGGAGCCTGGTGATGGGGGTCATTAAAAAAAAAAAACAAAAACAAAAAAACAAAAAAAACAGCTTAAATAAGTCCCTCAGGTTTTCTAAGGGATTGCAAGCCACACAAACCTGAGAAGCAGTCTTGTGTTCTCAAATGAGCGTGTCTCCCTCTCCTTTTGCATCTACTCTGGGATTCAGTCTCTTCAGGACTGAAGTTACTGTCCGAGGGGCTTAGTTTCATTTGGGACTGATCAGCTGCTGAGGCTGAAGAATGAAGCTGGGTTAGTCTATGGGCCTGCCATCGAGAATACCAGAAAGCCTATGAAATGTGGGATCAAAGGCATGAGGAAGTAACTGGTGCCAACACAGGGGATGGTGATGTTTACAGGGTCAAAAAATTGAAGCCCTGTTGGATTTGTTTGCAAAAACTCTGAAAGTACCCACAGGACTTGTAAGGATATTCATGAAGAGCCTTAAAAAAATGTTTTCGGACAGGTGTGGATGCTCACACCTGTAATCCCAGCACTTTGGGAGGCTGAGGCGGGCGGATCACGAGGTCAGGATATCGAGACCATCCTGGCTAACACAGTGAAAACCCGTCTCTACTAAAAATACAAAAAATTAGCCGGGCGAGGTGGCGGGCGCCTGCAGTCCCAGCTTCTTGGGAGGCTGAGGCAGGAGAATGGCGTGAACCTGGGAGGTGGAGCTTGCAGTGAGCTGAGATCGTGCCACTGCACTCCAGCCTGGGCGACAGAGTGAGACTCCATCTCAAAAAAAAAAAAAACAGTTTTCATACAGAATGAGAAATAAATGTACTCTAATATATTAAAGCATCTTTGAAAATGTATTTTCACTGGTTATTTTGAATTTTAGGAAACTGAATTGAAATTGTAAATGGGAAGAAAAGGACTTGACAACATTTAAAAGAATAATCTCAAATTGACAGTGGTAAATTTGGCAAAATTACTAAAACACAAAAACTTCCAACTGACTTTTATACAGTAGATTGCAACAAAGAATATATAGAGAAGGAAATGCCTGCCTGATTTAAAATAAAAATCATGTAGCAGGTCTGCTCTGATTCTTTAATAGCATCATATCAATGATGTGTTGTGAAGCTGTCACACTTCTATAGTGAAACATAATTTGACACTTAACTGCATACAGTGCTTAACACTGTCATGTGTATTCTACTTGAGCATTTTGTAAATTAAACTAAATACTGCTATAGAGATGCCAAGCATTACTAATTTTATGATTATATTTCTTTTGTCTCCTCAAAGTGCTGAGCATAGAGCAAGTATACTTAATTACCTTCATGGGTACTGAAAATCTTTGCCCTCTCCCAAATGAAACGAAAGAGGTGTCTAGATGTTACTGTACTCTGGCAATATTGAATTTTGGCCAGAGTTTTGGCAGCTACTTATATGAAATGCCATTTTTAATAAGTAAAGGCAGACCCAGAGCACAAACAAAATCATATTGGCATAAATCACAATATGTCATTATGATTTATTTGAGTCTCAAATATTAGAAAATGACTTGCTACAAGGTCAGTTATGAAACTACAGGGTAAGGGCATTGATTGGTTAGATATGTACTTTCTGGGGCATTTTTAAAAATGTAACCTAATAGATTTCCTCTTTGACATTTAGAAGAACAATACTTAATTTTCCTTCTATCTAAATATACCAACTTGGTCTTTTTTATTAAGAATTTTTTTATTTGGCAAAAAAAATTATGTCTGTTTATCATGTATGACATGATATTTTGAAGTATATAACCACTGTGGAGTGACTAAATCTAGCTAATTAACATATTACTTCACAAAATTTTAATATTGTGCTGAGAACCGACTTGTTTTTATAGAATTTAAGGTGGCGTACAGAAAGATAACACAATTTAAAAGCAGATAAGACAGAAAAAAATAAGAATTGGAACTTAAGGTGGAAATGAGTCTAATATAAAAATACATACCAAAATTCCTATATACTTTTTTCCCAATTCATAGCATCCATCAGATAAAAACAAATCAATTAATGAATAAGTATTAATAATATTTCAAGGATTGTCAATCACAGTATCAAACTAATTAAAAACTCCACAACTTTTTTGTGAGTTTAAGAGTAATTATCTCTATTTTGCAAGTGGGAAAATGAAGACACTGGTGTTAACTGATTTATTCCTTTAACAGCTGAGAGAGCCGGGACTAGAATCCAAAGTTTCGGTAGCTTGTTCAAATCTCTACTGGTTATTCTATTTCTCTTTTAATTTTAATCTACAATGGATCTGAAGAATAGAATCTGAAGTTGAAGTGTGTGGGTGTGGGAGAATCACTGGCACACTGTATGTGTCCACATGTGGCGGCTGTGGTTTGTGCAGTTTCACACTCATGCCTCATACCTAGACTTCTACGTGTTAATTCTTACTCATCTCTCAAGCCCTTACAATGATCACACAAGGAACCTCAGGTTTGTGTCTCAAGGTGCTATTTCAGCAGGAGTCCACAGTACAAACGCCTTACCTGGCCCCAGTCTCCTGTGACCCAGCGAGGAGGAGGGCAGCGGCCCAAACTGCAGCGGATGCGGACAGGAGGTTTGCTTTCCTCTGGACATTGTGCAGCTGGGAATGTCTTAGACAGGTCACTGCTCTTGCACAGAACAATCCGATGCTTGAATCCTGGACCACATTTTGGAGTACACTGGAAATAAAATAGTATTGAATCACGACAGTTTAAAGACAGAGGAAAATTTGAGGAAAGTCTTTCTTCAAGTAAATGTGTGTTTTAGTATAGAATATACACATATACTAAGTTCTAGGCAGTCTCTCAGATACAAAGTTCCTTAAAGGTTTTTAAGCAGAGGTACTTTTATCTTTGTCTTAAGGGTTTGAAGAGCTAAATCCAACATTTGCTTTTCTTGGCTAACTCATTTTCTTGCTCTGTTGGGGATAGGTTGATTCCTCTATTCCTCTCTATCCTTGGCCTCATCAGCTGTGATAAGATTCTGCTAATTTTTGGAATGTGGAATCCTTGGTTTCCTACTTGGTGGGTGTGGTCTTCTAAAAGGAATGTGTATGTTATTAGTAGACCACAAGAACTTGTCTCTGTAAAGCAAGTTCAGGGTTGATTTCGATGAACTATTCTTATGCCGAGTCGCTAAGAATACTTGGTCACAGGTGAAGGTTTCTTGCACAGAAAATCTCTTAACTTTTCCCCATACATCAGTTACAAATCTAAGTAAGTTGTTCTTTAGAATTGGTTCTGTTTGTTCTTCATACTGAGGGAAGGATGTTTTTCCCTATGTCACAAATCTTATGTACCTCATCTCCAGGTGTTTCTAGAAGTCACCTATTTAACATAGTAGCTGACTTGACTCTTCCAGCTTTCTCCCCTGTATATCTGGACCCTTCCTTAAAAATCTGTACTTCAGGCCAGGCATGGTGGCTCAAGCCTGTAATCCCAGCACTTTGGGAGGCTGAGGTGGGCAGATCACGAGGTCAAGAGATCAAGACCATCCTGGCCAACATGGTGAAACCCTGTCTCTACTAAAAATACAAAAATTAGCTGGGTGTGGTGGTGCGTGTCTGTAGCCCCAGCTACTTGGGGGGCTGAGGCAGGAGAAGCACTTGAACCAGGAGGTGGAGGTTGCAGTGAGCCAAGATTGCGTCACTGCACTCTAGCCTGCAAACAGAGCAAGACTCTGTCTCAAAAAAAAAAAAAAAAAAAAAAATCTATACTTCCCCTCAATCAAGGGAGGACCTTCCCCACAACATTTGGAAGCACTGTATATATACCTTTCATGCAAAAAACATTTCCAGATCTCCTACAGGAACTACACTAGACTGGGGAGATACAAAAATGAATGAAACAGGCGCTTGGTTGGAGACGTGAGTCTTGCCAAAGGTCCCACCCGAATAAAGTCCTTCCTTCTTTAACTCCGTGTCTGAGGGGTTTTGTCTGCAGCTTGTTCTGCTACATGTCTTGGTTCCCTGACCAGGAAGTGAGGTGATTAACAGATGGTCAGACGGTTGAGGCAGCCCCTTAAGCAGCTTAGGCCTGCCATGTGGAGCATCCCTATGGGGGACTCTGGCCAGCTTGAGTGATGCGGATCCTGAGCATGCTCCTGGGTAGGCAATTGCCCGAGTGGAACGCCTCACCAGAGCAGTGTGTGGCAGGCCCCCATGGAGGATCAACGCAGTGGCTGAACACCAGGAAGGAACTGGCACTTGGAGTCTGGACATCTGAAACTTGGTAAGACTAGTCTTTGGAACTTGGCCACTCCATTTGAGGGGAAGCGTGGCCTGATCACCCACAGTGTGCCTGTACTGGCACTTTGGTTTTTGTTTTTGAGTTGACTTTGATTGCTTGATACTTTGGTTTTGACCTGGCTTGGATTTCTGGATACTCTGATTTTGGTTTTGATTCTGGTTTTGTGTGAACTATAAAAGTATGTGTGTGCCCTTTTTATCTGTTCTTTGTTTCATGGTGTGCGTGTGGTGTTAGCGTGGTGTTTTGTCTCGAAGAAGCATGGGTCACGCACAAAGTAAGCCCACCCCACTAGGAACTATGTTGAAAAATTTCAAGAAAGGATTTAAGGGAGATTATGGTGTTACTATGACACCAGGAAAACTTAGAACTTTGTGTGAAATACACTGGCCAGCATTAGAGGTGGGTTGGCCATCAGAAGGAAGCCTGGACAGGTCCCTTGTTTCAAGGTATGGCACAAGGTAACCTGTAAGCCAGGGCACCCAGACCAGTTCCCGTACATAAACCCTTGGTTACAGCTGGTTTTAGATCCCACCCCCTGCCCCCCAACCAGTGGTTGAGAGAACAGCAGCATAAGCGGCTGGCAGAGGCAAGGAAAGACCAGCAGAGAGACAGAGAGGAAAGAGAGAGAAAAAGGGGCAAAGAGAGAGAGAGGAAAAGACAGAGAGGAAGAGATGGAGAGACAAACAGGGATTCAAGAAGAGAGAGAGAGAGAGAGACAGGCAGAGAGAGAGGAAGAGACAAAGGCAAATGCAAAGTCAAAGAGAGAAAGACAGAAAGTCAAAGAGAGAAAGAGAGAAATATACAAGTAGTTAAGAAAAAAAAACCCAGTGTACCCTATTCCTTTAAAAGCCAAGGTAAATTTAAAACCTACAATTGATAATTAAAGGTATTCTCTGTAACCCTGTAACACTCTAATACCACTTTGTTTTCAGTGTAAACAAGGGCTTATCCCGAAAGCACTGAGGCCTTCCTATAAAAAATCCTTAACCCAGTAACCTGTGGATAGCCCAGATGCATTCAATCTCTGGCAGCAACTACTTTGCTAACAGAAGAAAGTAAAAAAAAAAAAAACTTTTAGAGGAAACCTCATTGTGAGCACACCTCACCAGTTCAGAAGTATCCTAAGGAAAAAAAAAAAGGATGATTTAATATTAACCACTGAAAATTCCCTTAACTCAGCAGGTTTCCTAAGAGGGGATCTAAATCTTAATTACCATACAAAGGTCCGACCAGACCTAGGAGGAACTCCCTTCAGGACAGGAGGATGGATGGTTCCTCCCAGGTAATTGAAGGAGAAAAAAAAAGCCATCTATCCCAATTCTAAGTTAATTTGGATTAAACAAGGTCTTATTAATAGCAAAGGATAATCAAAATCCCAAACTTATAAGGTTTTCAACAAAAGTAAAGTTTGCCAAAAGTTAACAGTGTAACATGTATTATAGTAGCTTCTAATCTTGTGGCCTTAGACAATCTAGTCCACAGACATAAAAGAAGTTCACTTTGGAAAAGAATGGTTATCATCTTTGAAAAAAAAAGGGGGGCAGAATTTATGTAAAAAGAGTGTTATATGGTAAATTCTTGTCCTGAAATAAATTAACTGGTTGTTTAAAGAAAGAAATGTTTGTAATAAGTCAGAAAGTTGAGGCATATCAAACAATTGTCTGCGAAAGTCGTGAAAGAAAAAAAGTTATTAAAAAATAGAATTTATGCAAGAAATGTCATATAATTTAAAAGTAACTAGGCCTCCTGAATGTAAAACTATTGAAAAAAGACAGTTTATGTGCAAGGTGTATAAGGAAAGTAAAATATACCTTTGGCAAAAGGATTATAAGGAGGCATAAGAATGTAAATTTTTACCTACATTAAAAGGTTAAAAATATATATTGTTTTGAAGGTTTAATCAATTTTTAAAACATTAATTGTAAATAAAAATCTGTGTGTAAACATACTGGCTAAAGTTAAACGGGTATCAACCAGTTTTTCTGTGAATTGGACATTAAAGTAAAAACATGAGTTTTTCTTAAAGCACTAACCTGCTCTTTAATAAAAGTTATAAAAGGTTAAAAAGAGTCTATAAAAATCTTACCTTATGGCCCAACATTAAAAATTGAATAAATGTCTACAAAGTTTTATTAAAACTAAGTTTAACATTAATAGCACACTAATATAAAGGTAAAATTTAGATTATCTGGTATAAAAATCATACAGGAAGCATTGTCAAATATAAAATGGTGTTTGGCTTCTTTTGTGTAAAAACTAATAAAAATAGATGCTAAAGGAAATTTCTCAGTAGAAAGGCACCAAGGACTATAAAGTCCACTGCTGATGTCCCCACATGTAAAACAAAGGTCAGTTTCTTAGAAATTATATACTTGGTTTATCTTCCACTTTCCTTTCCCTCAAAACTAAAAGTCTTTTAGAATAGGTACCACCCCTAGAATTTCCAGTAAACCAGCACCAGCCTGAAGATCACCTTCTCATCAAAGGGTGGAAAGAAGAAAAACTCAAGCCAGCCTAGGAAGGACGCTACCTTGTGCTGCTAACCACCGAGACTGCCATTCATAGAGCAGAAAAGGGATGGACTCATCACACCTGAGACAAAGTGCCACCCCCTACAGAGTCATGGGCCACAGTCCCAGGGGAAAATCCTACCAAATTAAAGCTAAGAAAAATTTAACGCTTTCATCTATTCTATTACTCTTTCTTCTACCCTCGCTCTATTGCTAACCATTTAGTTATTAACATAACCAAGTCAATTTTGCCTCAAACTATTGCATTTAACACTTGCCTTGTTATACCCTGTGGGGACTTGCCAAGTCAAAGACAGCGCTCGACTTCAGAAAAGTACCTCTGTCCCTCCTGCCTCTCCTCAGACTGGGCATTAGTAAATTAGGACCATTTAATCTGGGTAAATTTCGATAAAGACTCCAGTGTCAACCAGGAGTCTTGCCCCCCAATGTAGAGCTTTCATGCCATAGTTGGTCCAACGTTCTGTGGACCACTAAAGAGCAAGGATGGACTACCCCAACCAGTTTTTGTAATTTCCTAAAATCATACATTCGTTTTACTAGAGGATCATAAAAGTTAAAGACTTAAAACAAATTTTGGCAATGAAAACAGGATACCAAGATGCAAATGCCTGGTTGGAATGGATCAAATATTCCATCTGCATGTTAAACAAAAGCAATTGTTATGCTTGTGCACATAGCAGGCCAGAGGCCCAGATTGTCCCCTTTCCACTAAGGTGGTCCTTCAGTAGACCAGGCGTGGGCTGCATGGTAGCTCTCTTCCAGGATTCTACAGCCTGGAGTAATAAGTCGTGCCAAGCTCTCTCTGCTATATCCCAAAGTCCGGCACCCTGCGGGTCAGCCCTCGAGGGTCATCCAGCCTCCATCTCCCAACACTAAGTTCACTTCATGTCTCTCACGACAGGGAGGAAACTTAGTGTTCCTTGGAGACCTGAAGGAATGCAGTGAGCTTAAGAATTTTCAAGAGCTTATCAATCAGTCAGCCCTTGTTCATCCTCGAGCAGATGTGTGGTGGTATTGTGGTGGACCTTTACTGGGTGCTCTGCTGAATAACTGGAGTGGCACTTGTACTTTAGTCCAGTTGGCTATCCCTTTCACCCTGGCATTTCATCAACCAGAGGGAGGAAAAATAAGACATTGTAAAGCGAGAGAAGCCTCTTATGGGTCTTTCAACTCTCACGTCTATGGAGTCCCATGGGGAACATCAGATTAATTTAAAGCTTGAAATCAAATAGAGGCAGGATTTGAGTCAATATTTTGGTGGGTGACAGTTAATAAAAATGTAGATTGGATAAACTACATCTATTACAACCAACAGCAACAAGCTTTTCATGAGTTAAAAGAAAAACTCATGTTGGCCCCAGCCCTGGGGCTACCTGACCTGACAAAACCCTTTACACCCTATGTGTCGGAAAGAGAAAAAAATGGCAGTTGGAGTTTTAACCCAGACTGTGGGGCCCTGGCGAAGGCCAGCGGCCTATCTCTCAGAACAACTAGACGGGGTTTCCAAAGGCTGGCCCCCATGTCTAAGGGCCCTGGCAGCAAGGTCCCTGTTAGCACAAGTAAGAAGCAGATAAACGAACCTTTGAGCAAAACCTGAAAACAAAGGCCCCCCATACTGTGGTAACTTTAATGACTACCAAAGGACATCATTGGTTAACAAATGCTAGATTAACCAAGTACCAAAGCTTGCTATGTGAAAATCTCCACATAACCACTGAAGTTTGCAACACCCTAAACCCCACCACCTTGCTCCCAGTATCAGAAAGCCCAGTTGAACATAACTGTGTAGAGGTGTTGAACTCAGTTTATTCTAGCAGGCCCAACCTCTGAGACCATCCTTGAACATCACAGACTGTGAGCTGTACGTGGACGGGAGCACTTTGCCAACCCCTGCAAAGTGACTCTGAAAAAGATGACAAGCCCTGCTACAGTCACACCCGGAAGCTGACTGGTCCACGCACGGCCGAAGCATGAGGAAACTCATCGTGGAACTCATGTTCCTTAAAATTTGGACTTGTAGGGTAAGGACTACAACTGACCTTTCTCAGACTGACGGCTGTTCCCAGTGTATACATCAAGTCACTGAGGTAGGACAAAAAGTTGCTATAGTCCTATTATTTTATGGTTATTATAAGTGTACTGGGATTCTAAAAAGAACTTATTTGTATAATGCTATTCTATACAAGGTATGTAGCCCAGGAAATGACCAACCTGATGTGTGTTATGACCCATCTGAGCCTCCCATGACCACAGTTTTTGAAATAAGATTAAGGACTGAGGACTAGTGGGGGCTCATAAACGATACGAGTAAAATGTCAGCCAAAACAAACGAAAAAGGGGTGCCCAAACAAGTCACCTTGAAGTTTGATGCCTGTGCTGTCATTAATAGTAATAAGTTAGGAATAGGATGTGGTTCTCTTAATTAGGAAAGAGGCTATACGGCAGAAAACAAGTACATTTGTCATGAATTAGGACTGTGTGGAAATGAATGTGGATACTGGTCTTGTGTCATTTAGGCTACTTGCATAAAAAAGAAAACGAATCCTCTCCATCTTCAGAAAAAAAATGAATTAAATAGTCTCTACCCTAAAGGAGCTCAGAGTCTTATTTAGGAGACAGACATGGAAACACAAGTTAATGTTAAAAGCATCATATAAGTGGATGTAGAACACATAAATTATCGTGCCCCTAACACCATCAGCCTGCTTTATAATTATGTATTTACATGTCTTTTCATCTCTACTAGACTATAAGCTCCTTAAAATTACTCCATTTGTTTCATCTTTGCATGCTTGTGTGCATGAAAACACACACATGCGTGTGCACACACACATACACACACACCCCAGGAGCCAGCTGAGGGCTCTAAGTAAACGCTTGATAAATATATGCTCTTCTTTATCTGGAAAGGTGACAGTTCTGATTTATCATTAGGTAAATCAAGATGTACTAGTTGTGGATGGGGAGATCTAGGTGAACACCGTACACATGTACACACATGGATTTTGTTAGGGGCAATCTTTGAGCCTGGAATATGTCATAGAAAGAGAGAAAAATATTAATAATTTTTTCAGATGAAAATCAATGATTCAATGCAAACTTTATTACAATGAATATAATCACAGAATGCATTTCCTCCAACTTAGAAAAGGTTTCATTAAGATGCATTTTGAAGGAGGATAACACAATTTTTTCCAGTGTAGCTCGAGAAGAGGCTTTAGTTAGGGAGGGAAGATCAAGAGAGAAATTGCTGATCCCTTTTATTCCTCTTCACAGCCTAATCAATATCCTCATAACCTGGTGCTGCCTCACTCTACCCTTACAATCCATCACTAGGTCTTATTAATCCAATTCCGAAATCTCTCTCACACCTGTTGATTTCTCTCCATCTCTACTGCCACTAATCTTACTTCAGACAAACATCATTTCCCATATAAAATTTTGTAATGGCTTTCTAGTAGGTCTCCTGTTTCTACCTCTTGCTTCACTCAAATCCACTCCCTAAACTTTAGTCAGAGGGATCTTTCTAAAACACAAATCCAGTTATACTGCATTTTGATTGAAAAAAAATCCCTTAATGGCTTACTATTGCCTTCAAGATAAAAATTCAAACTCTATATATGCTTAGTACACCACAGTAGTAAGGCTCTACTTACCTCTTGAAGTTCATCTCTCTATATGTCAGTCATATAAAATAATTTCCAATATTCTCCAGTACTAGCCCAGTGTCAGGCACAAAGCGAATAGTGTTGCTTTTGCAGCTACAGTAACTACTACTACTACTGCTGCTAATAGCATCTATCATTTAATAAATACTGTATATACCAAGTGTGCTAAATGCTATAATTTATATAGTGCTTACAAGTCTCCTATGAGGTGGCAATTATTATTCTTTTTTTTTTTTTTTTTTTTAAGGTGGAGTCTCGCTCTGTCGCCCAGGCTGGAGTGCAGTGGCCGGATCTCAGCTCACTGCAAGCTCCGCCTCCCGGGTTCACGCCATTCTCCTGCCTTAGCCTCCCGAGTAGCTGGGACTACAGGCGCCTGCCACCTCGCCCGGCTAGTTTTTTGTATTTTTTAGTAGAGACAGGGTTTCACCGCGTTAGCCAGGATGGTCTCGATCTCTTGACCTCGTGATCCGCCCGCCTCGGCCTCCCAAAGTGCTGGGATTACAGACTTGAGCCACCGCGCCCGGCCCTATTATTTTGTTTTTAAAATGAGAAAGCAAACTTAGAGTGACTGGTAAAAAGTCATACATATATTAAATGGTGGAGCCATTCTAATACTAATTCTTACTAAGTGTTTTCTGGATGTCAGACACTGTACTATGTACTTTGTATGTATTGTCTAATTTAATACAACAATCACTTATATTTCAAGAAACCAAGGCATGCAATAATTTCTGTAGAATAAATAAAGCCCTAATCCAAGTCTTTGAGTTTGCCTCACTTGTGTCGAGTCCATTTCTATCTCTTGAACTTGTTCCACTTGTTTTAATCCTCTTCACTTCATGCCAAGTCTCCTCCACTGTTCAAACTGAAGACTTAGAGGATTTCTGCCACTCTCTTAAAGCTTAATATTATCACTGGTAACAGTAACACTACTATACTGCTTTCAATATAATATTAAACATTATTAAACAAATGTTTAGGAATTATTATAGATGAAGAACTTCATTAAGGGTAAACAGCAAATGGTAAAGCTGGAACGAAATCGTAGGCCTTGTGACCTGTACTTTAGGGCCTACTTGTTATCCATTTCTCTGTTATTATTGTATTCACAGGCTGCTCTTAGTGTTGGCAGAAACAAACTCATGACAATACATAGTAAATACAAATTATTATAAGAATAAGTTGAGGTGAGGTATAAGAGGATACAAGGCCACTTCATCCATATGTTATGCAAAAACATACAGGATGTATAGGGAACTCAGTTTTTGTATTTCGAGGCTATGATTAGTTTTCTAATGGGAGCATTCATTGAAAAATGCACTTGTGCCACTCCTCTGACTCCTTCACATTTTAAAATCATGTGTATGTATATTAAATTCTGGGACATACATCTCTTGTTTATTCTAATAACTTTTTCCAGTGGCAAGAAGCTTCTGTTATTAAGAATGTAGTAAAATCTAGCTGCCTTTCCTAAAATCATATGCCAGGTCGTACTTACAATTAGGGGAGACAAAGAATGCGAAGACACACAATTCATTCACCTCCGTCTGAGAAGTCCCAAGGAAACTCAAACCAAAACCAAACCAGATATGATTGATAATAAGAAGGATAAGGCTGGGCGCAGTGCCTTACGCCTGTGAATCCCAGCACTTTGGGAGGCCAAGGTGGGCGGATCATGAGGTCAGGAGTTTGAGACCAGCCTGGCCAACATAGTGAAACCCTGTCTGTACTAAAAATACCAAAAAAAAAAAAAAAAAAAAAAAAAAAAAAAAATTAGCCAGGTGTGGTGGCACGTGCGTGTAGTCCTAGCTATTTGGGAGGAAGAGAACTGCTTGAACCCAGGAGGCAGAGGCTGCAGTGAGCTGAGACTGTGCCACTACACTCCAGCCTGGGTGACAGAGCGAGACTCCATTTCCAAAAAAAAGGGAAAAAAAGGAGGATAAGAAGACAAAGCAGCACTAATATTTATTGTGTCAAGTAGTGTTCTAAATCCTTGGCATGTAATTACCTAATCCTCATAGAAACTCCATGAATTGAGTACTGTTACAAATCCATTTTATAGGTGAGGAAACTTAAGTGCTAAGAGGTACACACAAATCCTGATGGCAGTTTCCTACTAAAAAGAAAGCTCTGAAAGATACATGCAAAAAGACTAACCTTCTGTAGAACAATGTGCAGTTATGTGTAAAGGTAAACACATAATGACATTTACTTAGGCAAGAAATCATTTTAGAAAAATTACACCTCAAAATTCACTATTTTAGCCAAGGATATTTTATCTTATAGTAACAGAGGTACAGAGATTTTATACAATATTTTCAAGAGAGTGAATGACTGAAAATTAACCAGATTTTCAAGACAGTGAATGACTGAAAACTACATTGCTGTCAAATTTGTTACTCAGTGAATACACCAGGCCTGAACCCTACAGATCCAGCCACAAATATTACATGTCTACAGCCAGAGTCTCAATTCTGGTCTCTGCAAATATTGTACTTCTTACAGGTGATTATAAAATTAAATGTTGAAAAATTGCTTGTAAAAATAGTAAAGGCACAGGAATGCCACTTAAACCTGGTTCATTTAAGTAGAACCTAGCAAGTCCTTCTGACCTTATGTCAGAGATGTTCAAGCAGAGAAGTCCTCAGTTTGTTTTTATATTTACTTATTCCTTCTGCTTTCTTGAGGCCTAAAAGGCCTCATTTTTCCCTCTTTACCCTACTGATAAATACAGTATCCCTTCCTAATCCGCAGTTTCATTTTCCACAGTTTCAGTTGCCAGTGATCAACTGAAGTCTGAAAATAGATGAGTACAGTACAGTAAGATGTTTAGAAAGAGATGTTACATTCACAGAACTCTTATTACAGTATGCTGTTATAGTATTGTAATTTTATTATTATTGTTAATCTCTTACTGTGCCTAATTTATAAATTTATAAATTAAACTTTATTATAGGTTTGTATAGATAGGAAAAAAGTATATAATATATATAAGGTTCAGTACTATCTGCAGTTTCAGGTATCCACTGGGGGTCTTGGAACATGTCCCCTGTGGATAAGGGGGGACTACTATCAATGTGTTTGTCCATTTGAAGTCCTCTGTTTTATTTAGCTATGTAAAAAATAAAAATAAAATAATTAAAAAATAAAATAAAAAAATAAAAATTTCTAGAAAAGCAAGATGAGCCATGGTTATGCATGTATAGACATGTGTGTTATGTAATATATAGACATTAACTTAATTATGAATGCTTCGGAGCATTCTCCAGAGATAATCATTGGCCTATACCCACACAAAGAGTATGTTTTTGCATAACTTTTGAGTGTGCAGTAAAATCTATTAGTAATAATTAGAAATTGGGATACTTAGTTCAATACTATATTTTTCAGATCAAAGAATAGTTATAAACATCAAAATTCATTCTTTCTCATAATAAACCTTTAGGTAGCAGGGTAGAAGATATTATAAAATTTAGAAGACTAGTGGTCTATTCTTTAGTAAAATTGTTTCTCATTATTTCTCCTTATGTGGGTAAATGCCTATTTTTTCCTCTTTATTCATATAATTAGAATCTCATGATCATTTAAAATCCGACCAGACCTTCTGTTTTTTGTTTTCATCTCAGTGGACTATAAGAGGTGACTTTTATGAGAGATGCATTTGCTTCAGCTTAAGAAGCAAAAATATATTTTGCAGAAAAAGTATTTGAAACTAACCAGGGAAAAAAATTTGGCCCTCACCTGTAAAGGACAGAAACATTAACATTTCGGGGTTACACTGAGTTCTCCCTGGAGAGATGGGTTTAAATTACTTAGTCAAAGGACTAGAGTAGAACCTAGGAGTATACGAGGTACTGACACAATTGTCTCATCAAACGAAACACAGTCCCTTGTATGTAGATTTTCCCCATCTTTCTTAAGTAATGCTATCTAAACATAAGTACTATAAAGTCAGTTGAGAAAGATGCCAGTTACCCACTTGTCCAAGAGTAAGTATAAGAAATGTATCTTTTTCAATAGGCATTATTCTGTAGGAGTCAAATCAACCATTTTGATACATCAAAAGGATGGGTTAGGGCTGCTGGACCCCATCCACGGTATGCAGCAGTGCTTTCAAGAGCTACTTACCAAGTGAGGGCAAAAACAGAAAACTATTTAAAGTCCAAATAGCCCAGGTGATCCCAAGCATAGATTATAGGACATGTGAAAGCTGTGGCTTCATTAGTTCTGGAAAAGGCTGCTGATGAGCCATTTTCCACCAAGGTAATATAACTTTTTTTTCTTCCTTTTGCCATAAGTACTGGGTGGGTTTCACTGACGCTGGCTTTACAACAATGGAAATTTTATACTAGAAAAGGAAAGGGTCAAAGGGTAAATTCCTCTTGCTGCAATATGTTTTCACCAGTTGAACCTCACCCTTGTGATTAGCAGAGTTCAGACAGCTGAGCGCTGGAAGTGGGGAGGGGGCAGAAAGGGGAGGTTTTCATGGGTGTGTCAAAAAAAATTGTGTGAAATATTTGCCAAAGGTTAACTGAAAGAGACTGAATACCGCCTGCTCTTCTGCTGGGACGTTCTCTTTTCATTAGTGGGAGGTGTTCCATTCCTTTGGGAAGAACAGGCTCCTTGTTCTCATTTTGTTCACAATAGCTACTCAGACATCTATTTCATTTAACGTTATTTATTCTTACTTATTGTTAACCCATCTAGGGAAGGGAAGAGGTGGGCTGTCTGGCAAACTAAGGGAATACAAGTGTGAGAGTAAAGACACCCCACATACTCCGCTTGGGGAAATAAATAGGAGAAACAGTATGGGGCAAAAATCATCTTTCCTCTTGAATAAAGGATGACGACAGTGACAAAGATGGTGCACAATTAGAATTTTTGAGACAGTGACAGCAGCAGTTTTCAACCTGTGCTTACCCCAGAATTGTTTCCTGTCTGGGGAAAGACAACAGCAGCTTCCTTGGAGAATGCTTTATCTGAGGTGGTAGTCCCCACATGTGTACTCCAGTCCCTCAGCACCATTTCTTGCCCCTAAGCTTTGACTCAGCCATGTTAAAGAGTATTGCAGAAATGTGATTAAAAGTGTCCTCAGCTTAGATGTACATCTTCAGGCAGCCTCCAAAAATGCCTAAGAGCCTCTTAGAGCCATTTGAGTGAGTCACTTCAAAGAGTGGATAGATAAGAATCAAAATTCTAAGAGAGGGATAAGAGCAACCTATATGAAGTTGAATTCTGAAGGAAACTTTAAAATAGCATTTGGAATGGAAGCATATCAGTTAATATATACAAGCTATCCCTCAAGGTGATTATATCTGGTTGTTTTATTTAAAAACATATAATGATACAGAAGAGTGTAGGTCAGAAGATCAGTTGAAATGAGGCTTACATGAAGTTTTGATATTTTAGTGGTTGGCAGCAATTTCTTCTAGAAATTTCTCAGAAGGCATTCTTTCTGCTTATGAAGGATGATATAGTATAGAGTTCTGTATTCCAACCTTCCTAGTACCTATCACTATCAGTCTTTCATTTACTCTTAAAAACAAACCCTTTTCTCTCACACTGCTTTCATCACCCACTCTGTGTTTCTGTGCAGTCATTTCTCTTTTCAGGCATCCTTTCTCTAACTTCCCTGTTCTCTTCCCTACTCCCAACTCTATACCCCTGAATATTCAGCTTAACTCCCATCAACTAAAAAGCCTTCTGATCGTACTCCAGGCTATTCTGCCCTTCTCAGCTCTGAATTTCTATATGAATTTATACATTTATACCTCACAATCCACTGTTTTATTACACACTACCTTATATGTAGTATTCTCTAGTTGTTTCATGGGTATTTTTCATTTGCCCATGCTTACAAGATTCTTTCATATTACCCATGGTGCCTATCCCAGTATGTTTAGTAATCACTCAAACTTACTGACTTGACCTGAAGCCCTCAAACTGTGGCAGCCAATCATCAGGTCTCCTACTATGATTTTCCCATAAATTTCTCATACCAATGAATATTTATGGATTTCTATAAGGATCCTGGGCACTAACATGTATACAACTCTCCAGAATGTCTATTCTTTATCAATGGATTTTATCTTTCAAATCAGTTTAGGAGTTAATGCATCCCATTAGGGAATAGAAGAGTCCATACTGTTTTCCATAAACACTGACAGAATAATACCAAGGATATCTCTACATATGACTGAAATATATAACTAAAAAATCTAACTTAGGTAGGCAGAATGTAATTATTGAAGCTGGACTATGGCCAGGAAACTTGGAAGAACACTCCCAATTCCTGTCAAAGATTCCATGGATAACCACAACTGGACAGAATCTCTACTTCCATGTACCATCTTAAACACAGTGCTTCTTTTGGTCGTCTGCTCCAGCAAAATAAGGCCACTCAAGCAGTAAGATTCACAGGGGAATAGTTACATCCAAAGGTTCCTAAAGAACAATGTTTAATCTTTTTGTTTGTATTTTGACAAATGTATGAGGTCTACAGGAAATACCCAAAGCAAGTACCACAATGTTTCTGGCAGGATATATTAGAATAGAGTCTGAGATGCATCCTGTTTTGCTAACTTGAAAGAAATGTCTCTGGTTATATAGCAAGGTACTCATTCTTAACACTTAACACACACTATAGAAGGTTTCAGCTCTTCTTCGGGAGATGTGGAAAATGATATAGTATGCAAATGTATATATCTTATGGATACTGAGGAGTCAAAAATTAACTACCTCTTACCTCATTTTTCATAAGGTAATTTTTATGAGTTGCTCTGGATTTTATTAGGCTATTTTGTATACATCTATGCCAAGAAAACATTATCTTGGTCAGGTCTTCCTCATGTAAGTGAAGGGAATGATCAATTTCAAATTTGACGTTTTCCTATGTTATAACCTTCAGCTCCATATTTCTTCCACAGTTGAAATAGAAGACATAAAATATATAGATATAGATATGTCATAAGTGATAATGAATTGATAACAATTCATACCTAAGAGTTATGTAATTATGCTGCTACATTACTTGAAAAAAGATATTTTAAAAATTGTGCTTTCCAAATGAGATCCTAGAAAAGGTCATTCTAGATCTTCAATAAGTTTTAGGGTAAGAAAGGTTCTTGACTCTCCTTTTGAACTTCAATTTTTAATCACATATCACAAATTCTAAACTTGTGATGTGCTCAATAGTAAGAAGGAGAAAAACCATGTATAAAGAGTACCCACTATAATGTTATTTCAAATTTACTTTAGACTTATTTTTAACCAAACTGATGACAAGTTTCTCGCTGATTTCCCTTACCTACCCAAAAAAACCCTTTACTTCCTGACAAGCAGCAATAAAATATAACATGGTCAAATTCACTATTACGCAGCCCTTACTTGTTGAGTTCTAAGATGCTCAGGTGTCCTTAATATTAACTGATTTGAGATAGATAGTTAAGACTTCAAAACATATACATGTGGCCTCAGATTTCCTTACCTCAGACCAGTCCAAAGCCACCCACTGTGGTGGACATGACTGGTTGTTGCAGGGCTCTTTTTCAACAGGCCGGTGTGTTAAACAACCACTGTAGTCCAGTGTCTCCTCCTCAGAAGGGCCAATCTTCCTGATGCAGAGCACTGCCCTTGTGCGCATGCCACCATCACAAGTCTTGCTGCACTCCAACCAATCTCCAATGAACCACCTGCAGCAATATGTGGAAGAAACACAGAAAAGCACTTCCTCAGTGCATCCAGAGATTTTTAGCTAAGTGAAGGCACGTTCACTGATGGACTATGAGCTGACATTTCAATGTTGGTTGATATGACAAATAGCAAATGAAAAAGCTGCTAAGGAAAAACCTTTACTGTCATTTGCTTTCTAAAGTGTAGTGTGTGGGCTTTGGAGCAGGCAGAACCCAGATTCAAACAAGTGCACTATGTCTTTAAACCTCTTTTATTTTTCTCCTTTTTAATTACATTCTAAAATGAGGATAACAATGATCAATCTCATAAAATTGTCATGAGGGTTAAATAAGGTCATATATATAAAGCTCCCAGTGGTGTGCTAGTAAATGTTTAACCACTGGCTCCCCATGGCAGCGGGGTGGGGGAGTTCTGATTTGTGGCATTTGCCAATTTTTGTAGCGTAAAAACCTCACTATGGCCAATTTCAAGCTACCAGCTTGATATACTAAAGGTGAACAGGAGAAGATATGCTAATAATAGGGTCCTATGAATCAATACTAGCTAGCTCCAGCACACCACTGAATGCTTCTAACATAGTGTCTGTCATGTAACAAACAAGAAATAGTAGCTATTTTTATTATTATGACATTGAGGCAGGTTCCCCCATAATTAAAAATTTTATGCTAAAACCACTGTAAGGAAATTGGGGATTTGTTTTTCAATTTCCAGAAATAAACCTCTATGAAGATACGACTTGAATGTCCTTACAGGGACAGAGAAGGCCGGTATCCATCCTGAGGACATGGGAGTCTTAAAACACCTTCAGCAAGATCAGAGCTCTGAGCTAGCTCTATGAAAACATGCAGATCTCTTGTTTCAACCTTTTGACTCCTAAAAACAGCTTCTACACAGCTAATGTGGAAAGAAATGCAAATGTCTTAGAAAAAATAACATGTCTCACATTTGTAGGTACACTACACCTTTACCCTAAAGTCATAAACTTTCACATATATAATTTCAGGGGGTTTGTGGTTTGTTTTGTTTTTTTGCAACACTTCTGTAGGACTCACTCTTCTGGACACATTAATTAGTCTAAGGGATGTAACTCATGATCTAAATCAGATCAATGAGAATTCTGGTTTAGAATTTTTATATCTCAACTAGAGCAAAAGGGACCCTTTCCTTTCTGGTCACAAAGGTGCATAAGAAGATGAGTCCAGAGCTGCAGTGGCTGGGTTCCCTGTCAAGTGGAATTAGCTGATTTCAAAGAATGCAGAGGAGCTAGAATGTCTGGATGGTGTGTGAGTCCTTGATTCCAGCCATTTCTCAAGCTAGGTCCCCCTTACACTTCCCTCAGCTTTGTTACATAAATCTTATGTGCTGAAGCCAGCTCAAGTTGAAGTTTTGTTATCTGTAACAAGGGTCTTGACTGACATATTGTATTTCATTTATTAAATATTTGCTGAATGTCTACTCTGTTCAAGGCATTGTGCTTTGTTTTATAGAAGAAAGTAAGATCCAATGTTAGGAAAACAGTTCTCCAAAATCATGAAAAGAGCAATGATGGAACCAGGACTAGATTCCCCATCGACTGCTATTTCAATCAAAATTCATTTTAACATTACTGAATAGTAAAATATAGGTTACAAGCATGGGGTCACAAGGCACTTTCTTCAATCCATAATTATAAATCATGCAGTTATTCTCAATGGACATGCTCATGCTTTTGGGTGGCAGACTCCTGAGAGAGAAGAATATGGAAAGCTTAACAACAAATTTCTCACTATTTCTGTGAGCATAGCACCATTGTGCCAGTTTTGTATATGGAAGATAATACTTTAGTGAAGTCAGAGTACTAGTATCCTAAATTTGAGCCTGCATTAAGCCAATGAAGCAACACTGGCCTTTGTCCATTATTATTCATATTGTCTTTACTTATAAAGAAAACCAGCATTTAGAAATATAGTTAGCCAGTTTTTCAAATTTAAATTGCATTTTATCAACATCTACAAATTTTCAGCCTAAAATTCATTTAAAGAATGATGATTTAATTTTGAATTTTAAAAATCTGACACAAACATTTTTTCTAAGTCATTTTCCAAGGGAGATTTAAAGTAATTTTCGTATTCTTTCCTTTCTGTTTTCCACAGATGAACATGATCCCCAGTTGTTAGCACCATTTTTGGTAAGGAAGAAAATGTGTACTGAAAATAATAACGTGCATGCCAACCGTAGTGAAACTCTGATTCAACTTTGCAACAGTGATTTCATCACCAAGATTAGGGGATAAAACAGAAATGTGTATTACAGTCACAAACAGTTCAGTCACACCACCTCCAGCCATGATCTCATTAGTTCTCATAATGTAAGAGGGATGGAGGCCTTCAAATTAAACACAGGTGCCCCGAGTAACCACAATGATTCAGAAGTGTTGCAAAGGGTCAGGGACACCTCTGTCTTTTTATTCTTTGTCCCCTCTTCCATTCCATCTCTCCTCAGAAACTTAACCTAGATGTATCACTCTAGCCTTTAACTTGGAATATATGAAATTAAAAGTATTAATCACCCTCCCAATTTCCTTTCTGACTTTAACTCTGATTTCAGGCTTCACACTCAGTCCCTGTTGCATCTTTATTGCTCATCATACCATCCCGTCCCATGTCTCTCTGAAGGATTAAATCACACTCGAGTTATTTAAATAGTTTTGCAATTCTACCACTGCATCTGCTTGTCTCAGTTTCTCCACTCTGCCACATAGTTTAAGACATACTGCTTCCCTTGTCTTCCTTCTGCATGACCCTTTGATGGCATTTTCTTTCTCTGTCTTCTTTCCCTCCTCTAGATTTGGTGGTAAAAACATGAATACAGAAATTATCTCTGGGAATATAAATTGCTGAATCATTATAGGTGGAACAATTCTGGGGCTATTTCTTTCTGAGCTTTTCCCAATACTCAGTGATCAAATTGTCTTCATCTTCACAAGTCCATCATAGCCATTAGACTTTACCAATTAGTGGGATTCATGTTCGAGTGTCTGAAATAAGAGTGGCTTGCTGCAGCCTGTGTAATCTGACCTACAGTCCCAATCTTTTATTATTACAAACAATAGTATAATTTGGAGAAGGGAATAAGAGAGATAGTATAAAAAAATTGCCCCAACCAGGGTAAACCAGAATATTTTTGAAGAAATAATCATCATAAACCAGAATATTATATTTGCTTTTTAATTTAAAGGAAAATGGCAGAGCATATGAAAATAAAGTGATATTAAATATTTGGATTAAGAGAGAGAGTTCCTAGGCTTTGTCCCGGAGTCAGGGGTCTAATCATCAACGTTTTTATAAACACAACATAGGAAAATTGTAAAAATCTTCAGAACTTGACAATAATATCTTTACTCAAAGAGAGATTCAGTTATATAACCTACTGTCTACTTACAAAGATAAATAACTTTCCTATGTTTTAAAAGAACTTAAAAAAAATTTCACAACAAAAAGTTGGTAAAAATATAAAAAATTTTTTTTCATTTCTCAGCTAATTGGAAAGTGAAACTAATATTAAGCAGAATGCTCTATGCCCTAAACATTATACAGTCAAGGTTTTTGTAAATTTTTAAAAATCAACGTGATAAACATCTCTGAAGTTGTAGCAACTGAGAATGCGTCAATGAAGCAAGCAAAATTAGATGTATTAAAGTGCCACCAGACATTTGATTTGTACCTTACAAAGCTGGAGATGTCTGATATAATGGGAAAAACATCATGGATATTAGTATACCTCAGTCTGTGAAATGATGGGAGTTGACCTAAATAATTTCCATGATTCCTCCTAGGTCTTAAATTTTGGAGTTTTATAGATGACTCTGATGAATCTTTTTCTAAACTTAAAATAAGAGATGATAGTTGTCCATGGGTGAGGTCCAATGACTCAAAATAATGGTTATTAAACATTATACTTTAAAATATACCAGTTAAATAAAACCTAGCCACTGGATAAAAATTAATCTCTTCCCACCCTAAGTTTCCTTCAGCACTTTGGCTTATAACTCTCTTATCATACTTAATAGATTTTGTCTTGTACTATAGTTATTTTTATATATATTTGCCCAATTAGATTACCCTCAGGAAAGGGAACCATTTCTCCCCAAAGTACAGTGTCTTCCAACTTGCAGTTAATTAATGAATGTTTTTAAATTCTTTGTCACAATGTTATTAAAATGAATAGTTCTCTTGTTTTCACCTCTCTGATTTTCACAGTTTTAAAAACACGATATCATACAGGAATAATATTTATCACTCAAAGATTCTTCACATGAAGTCATATGCAGAAACACTCTTGCTATTAAAACACGGCATGGTAAAAACTGAACTCAGCCTTTCTCTTTGAACTCCAACTTATTTTTTTTTTTCTTATGGTTGGGGACTAGCTTCTTACCCATCATATCCTTTAATTCCTTTCCTTTCCCGTTCCAGTTATTTAAGGCTATATCATAGATCCCACTACTTTCATTCATAGTCACTTTACTACCTTGACTACTATACTCTTTCTCATAAAAGAGTTGCTGCTATGACCACGCTAACTTTCCTCAGCAAGGCCTCCTCTGGGTCTTCAAAGTCTTCCAAATAAACATATTATTATTTCTCTATCAATTCGTCTTTTGTCTATTCTTCCTAGTCCTCCGTCATTTTCTCTATAAGGACAAATCTTACTGTTCTCCCTTTTTGTACACTGTACTTATAAATTATCTCAATATAATTAAAGACATTTGAAATATTTCATTATTTGAAAAAATACTTTCTGATAAAAAATACCATTTAGAACTTTAAACTAATGGTATAGGGAAAACAATTGTCATTGAAAATAAGTATAGATCCCTTCCTCAAATCAGGCAAAACATTTCAGATAGATCAATGTCTACATTAAAAATAAAAAAAGAAACTTTGAAAGTATAAGAGTGGGGAAGACCTTTCTAAACAGTATACCAATGAAGAAATAAAGGTCTGACAGCTTTCTTAAATAAGATTTTCTAAATTTTATAAGTAAAAATACATCAAAACACTATAAATGACATGGAAAATAGAGGACAAACTAGGAAAAAGTATTCAGAACACAGATAAAAGAGTTCATATCCTTAATACATTAAGAGTTCATGCAAATCAATAACAAAATAATAAATACTTCAATAGAAGTATTGATAAAGTAGTTCAATAGGACAGGCCATGTGTAACAAAATAATAAATACTTCAATAGAAGTATTGATAAAGTAGTTCAATAGGACAGGCCATGATGATAAAAGGCAAAAGAGAAGTAGTACAAATGGCCACTAAATATAATTTTTAAATGTTCAGCCCCATCAGCAGTCCAATATATGCAAAATAAAACAGCAATTAGATATCAGGGCTTTTCCCCCTATAAAATAATGAAAGATTATTTTTAAAATAATAATACCCATTGTTGTTCACTTCCACGAAATGGCATTCTCATAGACTGTTAATGGGAAAATAGATTCATACAATCTTTCTGGAAAGTCACTGGACAATGTGATCTCAAAGACTAACATGTGCTTCCATTTGAACTATAAATTATTTTCTTCTTTATTTAGCATATATAATTATAAAGAACAGTTTCAGAAGCATAAATGGTTAATGCTGCATTATTGCCAGGGGATCAAAATAAAAAATACAGCCAAAATTGTTCAACAGTGGAATACCAATTTAAATAAACAATCACATATCTCCTAAATGTTGTCAAAGACTTCAAATGTTCAAAATGTTGAGAACTGACTATAAAGTGTCATAAATAGTATAGTACAATTTTATTATATATACATGCCTCTGTATACATAGAAAAAATACTGGAAATATATACATCAAAGTATTAACAGTGGTTTATAGGTTTTTTTGTTTTCTTCTTTTTGCTTATCTGCCTATCACATGATCATCTAAAAAAAATCTATCTGCTTTCTTCACACTCATGTAAAGTTTTATTGAATTCAGTGGCCTTTCTATGATTTCTATCTCTATAATACCAATGTCATCTGGGAATCTCAGATGATCCCTGATATTTGATGCTTTGACCCAATGATTTTTCAACTTTACAATAGTATGAAAGCAATACACATTTAGTAGAAACTACTTGAATTTTTGAATTTTAACCTTTTCCTACCCTAGCAATATGCAGTACAATAGTCTCTCTAGATGTTGGGCAGCAGCAGCAATCTGCAGCTCCCAGTCAGCTACGCTATCACGAGGGTAAACGTCCAATACTCTACAGCGTACTGTGTTGCCAGATGATTTTGCCCAATGGTAGTGTTCTGAGCACATTTACGGTGCACTGGGCTATGCTATCACGTTCAGCAGGTTAGGTGAAGTAAATGCATTTCAACTTACAATGTTTATCAGGATGCAATCCCACTGCAAGTCAAGAATATACGATAACCATTTTGAAGAATTAAAATTTCCTTTTTCATAGTCTGAATTCAAAAGACTAAAGAAGAAATTAAAAAGCAACTAAGAGAAGTAAGCTAATAATGAGTAATATTTTAAATATCTACATTTAGGTCTTTCAAAAAAAAAAAAAAAAAAAACCCAGCAGACTAAACTTTCTATTCTCCCCATATTCTCGGCATCTTTTCTTTCGAATTCCATTATCCATCTCCAAACTTAAATAAGTAACTTCACTTCAGAACTACATAAGGAAAGGAGACAGAAAGCTTAATTTTAATATTGTACATCAATATGTCAATTATCCTTAAACTGTTATAAAAAACAAACCTCCAGTGTAATACTCAAACACACAACATATGGTATGAAATGACCAACAACTGAAATCTCTAAGGACATTGGACATTTAAGCTTTTAAGCTTAAACAAATGAAAAAGCTTAGGCCAAAATGGAATAGGGTGTGACCAGGCTCACTCAGATGCCTTCAAAGGCTGATCAAATGCCAAACGTACTACTTAAGATCCTGAGTGTCAGAGAATTAACGTAACAGGCTGAGACTCACAATGACATGAAAATATGCTGAAGTTACTGGAAACATGGAAAGGGACAAAACTGACCCATGGATTTTGAGCATCCCGTTGCTTTACAGTTTTTCAGTTTCTCTTGAGATAAATTTATAAAAATAATTGGCAGAAAAAAGGAATGTGAAAAAAATTTAATAACTTGTCTTTGTAATACATATGACAGGTCACATTTCCATACTTTCCCATGTCTGGGTTTTAAGAGATTAGTTATATGGTGATAACATTTTGAAAAGAACTCAAAGTAAAATTACAAAAGTCTTAGAACAAAAACTATCACTCTAGATTCCTTGTGCTTCCTATTTGGTTGCCAATACCCTACACCTCTTCAAGGGACTAGTAGTGAGTATCACCTTCAAGATTCAAATGTCCAGGCAGACACTGACTTTAGATAATGGAAGTTCATAAGGCATGATTGCTTTGGAACAAGAAACGCACCTTGAACAAGAAATGCACCTTGGTTTAAACGTTATTTGGTACATGGATTATTCATGTATTGTAAGTTCCATGTTTTTGTAGCTCCACTCTAGTCATTTTTATAAAAGCTTCATTATAAAGTTTTTCTCTCCAGTTGTAGAGAGTTTGGTACATACAAATTAATTTGCTTATTCTCTTTTGCCTTATCAGTTTCATGTTGGGATAATTAACTAACCAGGCAGGTAACAGTTCATCCAATTTCTCAAACAAGAATGAAATGCCATTCACACGTTTTCTCCTGCAGTTGTCAGTCAGGCAAAATCTCTACAAAGATTACTTTCATCATGATCAACTCAACATCCATTATCTTTTTTCACATAATCATTGCCTTTTGCTCAATCAAGAAACCCTTCTGTTCTTACAGATTATAATGTGTGGCTCATTGAGAGCAGGTCTCATTTCAAACCATCATTAAAATGAATGGGCTCTCTCCTTGTTAATCCCTTTACAGTGAGTTGTAATTGCTGCATTAATCAACAGAAAGAGACTGAAGTATACCTCTATGCCTGTACCCAACACTCAGAAGATAGGATGCCTTACAACAACAGAACTTAAAACTGGGTTAGCAAATTAAAGCCATGATACTCTATTCCAGAGTATTTCTAAACCATTTTAAAAATCCTTAGGGCTTTAGGACAAATATCTAGAAAAGACAGGAGTGTAAATAAATCACTATATTTTATCACATCTAAGACATGTTCTTTTATGTACCATTAAGAAAGGGGGAAAATGTCAATTATTATCATGAGACACCATTCGCTGCACGTTGAATCCTAATTTCAGAGATGTTAAAATGTGAAAAGATGTGTGCTTTAGAATTGATGAAATATGATCATTTCCAGCATTGTATCAGAACAAAATTCACTGAAGTTCCTGCTTTAAAGAAGTTAATAACTGAAATCTGTGGATAAATAGGAACCTTGCTCAGTAAAAGAGACATCAAAATTCCTCCATCTCAGGATGTTTTCTACCTTTTTTCAGTCTAATTTATTCTCATCATATAAATATATTTCCAGACATGAATACATAATGGTTTCCTCTTTGCACCTGAAGAAAATAATTCTCACTTCTTTCCCTTACTTACTCAGGTGGGCAGGGCTCAGTGTTGCAGGCTCTTTGATTTTCAGGTGGCTTACTGTCAGGGTCACAGTAATTGTTCTGGACAATGGAGTTGTCATCCAACCTTTTACAGACCACCTCTTGTCTTTGGACACCTTGAGAAAAGGAGGACATCATTAATTGAAGAGAAGTTTACCTTCCATTAAGTTAGGTATGCATAGCTTTCCTCTGTGGGGAATTGACCTCAGTGGATTGCTGCCGTCTTATCTGTTCCACATTGGACTGCTTCTCTAAAATGGAGAGAAGACCTGGTCATTATACTGAAATTTTAGGCAAAGTTATTTTTCTCATATTTAGAAATATAACTATTTCAGAAAAGAAACTATTGGTAATCTTAAACAATTTTATTCACAATTGTAAATTCTTCTTCGTGCTTCCCTTAAAAAACAAAACAACAGATTACAATTTCCCAATATAATATTATCAGATAAAATGTACAAATATACATTTCAATGCAAAACAATGATTGTATATTTATTTAAAAATAGAACAATAGGGACAAATTTACTTTTTGATATTTTGTAGAACAAATCCCATCTATTTAGTTTTTGTTAGGAATACATCACATCCACACATTTCATTTTTTCTTCCATTTATGTATTTATCTCTCTAAAAGCCCATTCATTGTTCAGAAATTAGAGATTGCAGTGGGCCTCTTTTGGACTATAGCCAACTAGTCTGTTTATTCCAACAGAGTTGACCCCCTGTTGATTATACCATTGTCAAATAAATACATAGTTCATTCAAATATTAACTTATCTCATTTTTAAAAATTAGTCTATGTGATCTGTTTACCACAGCTAAAAATATTCTCATACAGTTTATAAAATATTAAATATATGTCAATCAATTATTGGCAAAGATATTCACCATAACTTGCTCACATTTCACAAAATACAAAGACACACACAAACACACACTCGTATTTGTAAATGTTCCTGGTGAACAGATTTTATGTATACTCATTTTCTCTTTAGTCAAGGAATCAAAAGAAGCAGATAGGTATATCAAGATATCAAAGAGAAACAAGTCAAACTACAAGACAATGCTAACTGTTTCAGATCATATAGCGGTAACAGGTTATTCCTGGCAACAGAAATAAGAGCACAAACTAAACTATTCCCCCACTCACCCACCCCATCTCTATAAACAGGTAGGCTAAATTACCCAGAAAGAGTTGTAAAAGCAGCATTAGCAGTATCCAGGAAACCACAGCTTCACACCTAGCTAATCCCACACAATCCTTCAGTTGTTTTTCTTCCCTCCCCCCCAGTTGTTTTAAGTAATAATGCCCTAAAAAAACAGTGTGATCACAAATTAGGGAAATATATGTGAAACAGGATCATTCAGTGAAAGAAACTGTCACCTAAAGAGCTACACACCAAATGCTTCCCCCAAGTTCCCCTAAATCATGGCAATTCTGCAGGTGGGAGTGCCTCCGTTATCATGTTATGCACACCTTTAACTAAGCCCTTTAATTTAAAGACTCACAGGGCAAACTATTAAATCCACCAAGCTCATGAGACTTAAATCCTGTAGCTCCATGACAGTGGTGAGCAGTTATAGAAAGTCTTTTTTTATTGCTTGCAGTGACCCCGGGCTCTTGCTGATCACCTTCTGCAGTCATTTTTTATGTTTTCCTAAACTTAGGGGTCTTAAACATAGTCAAACAACTTACTGGCAAAATGTCCTAGAGTATGTATTGTATTCCTTCCCTCCCAACCCCTAAAATAAGCCAAACGACTAAGTTTATGTGACGACAACAGTTTGGAATTTTTTAACTATTAAACTTTAGATTTTTTGAGGGAAGAATGATTCACATCAGGCATAGTTGTGATCCATTCACAGATGTTCCATGATATTCATCGGATATCTCCCCATTGTGTCATTCCAGTGGGCAGATAACTAGGTCCATGTGGTCCACCTAGACAGATACCTCTACCATTAGTCATAGGAGTCAACTACCAACTGCAACTGTGGCTCAGATTATCCATCCACCCTGATTCAATATTTTGCCTCTATCAGGGTGAGCAGGGGACTTTTTTTTATCAGTTTGTGTGATTTTTTTTTTTTTTAAGTCATTCAAACCTGACTGTACTTGAAGCAAGAACATTGGCACTCAATAATATATCTTGGTTATTTCTCAGGAAAGAATAAACATTCTCAACACTACAAAATACAACTGATCTGGTTTTGTTTCAGTGGCAGAAACATTAATTCAGGTTCCTAGGGTTAAGTTAAAGAAAGGAGAAATTTATCTTGACTTGTAGAAACTGAATTAAGTCAAGATAAAATTCTTCTTTCTTTAACTTAACCCTAGAAATGTTGTTTGGCTATAATTACATTTGTTTTCAAAAGTAGCCTTTATTGCAAAATCAGGGACTCTACAATTTGAATCATAGATGAGATATGAGTTAGTAGAACTGAGATTTATATTTCATTTTAAGGTAAATTCTAACAATGTATGTATCTTGAAAAAAATTTGGTACATAATACTTGTTATCAAAAATTTGGAAAATTACACAAAACCACAAGGAAGAAAATAAAACTGACCCATAGTCCAATATTTTGTTTCAGACCCTTAACTTTCAGGGCTATTTTGCTCTTTAGTGGGATCCAATAATTAGTTTAAAAATTACATATATACCCAAACTAAAACTGTCAGCTAAATGCAGTTGGCAGGTCATTCATTCATTTACTCATTCATTCATTCAACAGAGATAGTTACTAAACCAAAGCGTTGTGTTTATGAGATATAAACACAGTATGTTGTATGAGATACTGGGCTAAGTGCTAAGAATTATGAATTGACTTAATTTTGATTAGGCCTTCCTTCCATACTTCTTAAAAACTGGGAATCAAGAGTACTTGGGGGTTCGTTTTAGCTTCATAATTTCAGAATGCTATTTTTTTATGAAGTAAAAATTAAAGTCCTTGAATAGACAGCTGAAACAGCTCTATATTTTATGAAGATGCATTTTTTTCCTTGCGTTCGTCTTTTATTAATTTTCTTCTAGAATGTTATATTAGACAGTGTGGTATTTCACACTCAAGGGTTGACTATACCAGTAATCTATTCCAAATCTTCCTACAACACTGTACTATCTTCCTCCAACAGCATACAGAGCTCCTTCCAACTATTACTCCCACACTTGGCAGATTTATAGACTTTTTTTTCTTTTTAAGTCAGTAGCAACAGGATAACTCTATAAACCAATGCATCTAAATGAATGGATTCTTAAACACATACTTTTGAATTACAGAAAATGCAGCTTTTAACTTTAGAAAGTAGAAAATACAGATCAACTGGAAATAATCTAAACTAAGTCCACAAGAGAAATGATTGAGTTTAGATTCTTTTTATATGATCAAGCATCTTGTACATAACTTCTTTTAAAGTAGTCTGTAAAACATTGCTAAGATGTTGATTTTAAACCCGGTTGGGAATAATTACATCCAGTTACACGAAACCACGATGCTTTCAAATCTAAAGACTTATAGTTTATAACAAAAACATAAAATGTCCACATGACCAGTCAGTGTGTACCTAATCAAAAACAAAATTCTAGTGGCTTAGTGTCCAGATCTCCTGGAGATAAGCAGATGTTCCGCAGAATTTAATAAAAATGCACTAATTATATTTTATTCTTAAACACCTAAAGTTACTGGCATGCAAACTGTATGTATATGTTTTTTAATGCAATCCTTCTTCCATGCTTAAAAAAAGTAATGGATTCATATTACAAAAGTTAATTATAAAAGATGATATTGCCAATATACATTTACTTAAAACCCTCTACAAAAGGTATATTCTGTTTAAAGACTTTTAATTTGCTTATCTTTTCATTCTTTGATACTAAAGATTCATATATGATGGTCCTTAACATGGAAATGTAACCCTCACTTTTTGTCCATAAGTTTAAATATCAGATCCTATATTTAATTTTCTGCCAATAGTTAAAAGTTAAAGATCTGTTTTCCCATCAAAGGTTCTTTTATACAATGGGAAGAAGGCATACTCCACTTGAATCACTGCTCTAGCTACACATCAAGAAATGGCTTTAATAGTATTTTTATACAGTATATACCAAAGGAAAATGTGCAAGAAGCCCACCAAAGGGCAAGTGAGTCCTGGATGGAAACCATCTGCTGTTCTTACTCTAGGGGGTGGTGATGGTTCAAGTGAGTCCCAGTCTGAGCAAAGATTTCAGAGACCATCGCTCCTCTTCATTTCTTGCCTCCATTCCAATGCCTCTACTCCTCTTATCAGCTGCCCAATGTGTTCCTATCTCTCTCTTCTTTCAGAGAATGAAATAATTTTGTAAACTCATTTGTAACACAGTATTTGGCAATATATTGCTTTTCTCAGGGCAATTTACCATCTTAAAAGTAGAAAGAAGGCACTCAATGCACAGAAATTACAACTTGAATTTAACTTGCAAGGATGATATGTGTTAAACCGAGAAGGATGGGTCGGGGGTGGTGAAGGGCAGGAGAAAGACCTTCTAAGTCTTCTCAACTCTACTCATCAGTCCCATCATTTCAGTGATAGACCATGTAATGGATAAATGGGCATTCTATAACTACCTGTGAGTCAATAATAAAAAGAAAGAAGTATAAATGTATTCTTGGAACTGATGGGCTAACCAACATCTAAACAATTTAACTTAGTGGCATAGCACATCATATCTACCCAAGAAACAGTTTTCTGAAGAGAAGGGGGGAACATTAAAAAGTCAGAGTTTGTACTAAAAATGTGTCTGCTGGCTAAGGCAACAATTTGCTTAACCACAGCATCCATAGTAGCTAGCAACCAAGACAACACTATATAACTACAGTATACAGAGCATATGGCCAGCAATATTAATTTAATTTAAATCTTTAATGCAGATAGCATCCAAAGAGTGACAAGTGCCAGGAAAAAAATGTCTCTCTGCTCTGCCTTTCACTGCTGGAATCTGGCTGTTGTGCCGTGTGATTGTTGGCCAGACACAAGCATTTGCAGGGCAGAGCAAAGCCCATCTGCCTTGGATCTAACAGCTGGAACCCAGGGTACCAATCAACTCCACCCATATGGTTCCTTCTTCCGAAGAGCCTCCTGCTAGTTTTTATCTTTCAAAGGCTTCCCTTCTCTTTTCAGTGCCTTACCTTCTGTCCTTTTCAGTGTCTTTCCTTCTGTCCTAAGCAAAACTGGATGTCCTCAGGAAACAGGATGATCAAAAGCAAAATGTAGCTCTAAAATATTGTATTTTTCTAGAACAACTGTGCTTAGTAATGGTAAGGTAGGGTGGAACATACATATACTGAGCTTATCCCTGGAGAGAATTCCTATTACTCCTTAGCTATTAAGAGTAATCTTTTCCATATAAAGTATCTAACTTTTTAACTAATTTAGTTTCTACTATGTCTAATGTATACTTTTTTAGTACTATAAGGGAGAAAGTTACTGAGTAAGACAGTCTTGACCTCAATGGGATTACATTAAAATGGGGATGGGGTGGAATAGGGCAAGTACCATTATAATTATATTACATGATGAAAGATATCTAATAAAATAGTACATTTTCAGGTCTAATATTTTTAGTTTATAGTTTCCCTATGTTGTCTTATTACTGTCTCATTTCTCTTTTCCTGATCCTCACTGATCTGAAGGACTCTTTTCATAGCCAAATTACTATATCATTACTTTTCACTTTATCTTGTTCCTTTGTTTTTCCTCATCCCAAATTCTGCCATGTTTGGTTACCTCTTTTTGACTTCTAAGTGGTTTAGATAAATGACCTAAGGCAAGTTTTCATTCTTCTTTGTAAAATCAGATAATCAAATACATAGAGATAATTTAGAATGTTTCTTCCAGATCCAAAATTCTATAAAAGTTGCCTTCTCTTCTCTCCCTCCACATTTCAATTGTTCAACATTTTTTTCCACCAATTCTCTCTCTCTTATGTGTCTGCTTTTCTTCTGTATTCTACAGAGTAAGTCTAGAACACAGGCATGTTTCTTTTCATTTGGTTTTGTAGTCTTGTTTCAGTGCCTAAGTTTGTACCAGTGTAAGGTACATGTGAAAAGGGTTACACATGTCAAGAGGCAGAATAGTAACTAGAAATAGGAAATTGTGAAAGGTAAGTTTCCTAATATGAAGAATTAAATCATGCTGGTATACCCAGCATGGGTGTCCATGCTCACGCCTGTAATCTCAGCAACTCGGGAGGCTGAAGCAGGAGGATCACTTGAGGCCAGGAGCTCTAGGCTGCAGTGAGCTATTACTGTGCAACTGCACTCCAGCCTGGGCAACATAGCAAGACCCTGTCTCTAGGAAAAAAAAGGATTAGTTATATTATACTAGAAAGTAATCTCCATGACCTTAAGTAAGAGCTTGTTATTGGTATTTTATTTAAATTTTAGAGGAATATTGTTGAGAGTACAAAGGCCTTGAGCTTCTTCCACACAGTGTGATGTATTTATCATCAATAGACAGGCTTTTCTTTTAAACATATATAAAATCCCTTTCTTGGCACCAAATCTTGAAATATTTCAAATTTGAGTTAAAATAAGGATATAATCATATACTAACTGTATAGCTTTTAAACTAAAATCGTCATTTTCTTCAAGTAAAAATGGAAATAGTAATATCATAAGTTCCCACAAAATCAGGATGATCATGCTTACCATAATAAAATGCTTTATTTTTAAAAGGCTTTATTTTTTCCAAAAGTATTTTATACATTCAACCTTGTAAAGATGAATAATGTTATGACTGTTAAAAATACTATTTTGGAAAGAATTTTTGTGAAGTGAAACATGACCTGTGATATATACATCATTAATACAACAGGAATGCACTCAAACTTTGGTTTCACACTCACCCAAGTTTTTCAGTGAGTGAATATGTATCCAAACCCTGCTCATGTTAGGGAAGAATATAATTACTAAAGCAATAGAAATGATGAAAGAGGACTGATGAAATGATGAAACAGCACTTGGAGAATATTTTGGCTTAGAGATTTCTTGCTTTCAGTTACAAATCATCACATTAGAGAAAATGCAACCAACAACATGCAGAGGTAAACAGTAAAACATGTCAAGACTATCAAAATAATCCTTCATATGTAAGACTTTAAGCTTAAGTTATATTGAAAATATACAGGAGAATTCAAGGAACTTTTGTAAAAGTAGTTATATAGGGGAAATCATATGCTTAAGGAAAAAAGATAAATGAAAATTATTATAGATAAATAAATGAATACACATATTAGCTTCCAGAAGTGTGAACCAACCACAAACATGAGTTTGTAGAGAAGAGTTACTCTGCAATCTCAAGAGTCAAGTTATACTAGAACTAACTCAACAAGGTTAATGATGACAGAGTCTAGGATCTTGGGGGCTGTGATGTTCACAGGTGCCCTGTTATGATGTCAGGTATAGTTAATTCCAGATTAAAGGACACTCTTCCTTCACAACATTGAAAGTGAACTGAGAGGAGGGAATTGTGGGAGAGATTGAATAGGGGGATGTCATAGTTAATGCAGTGACAGACCATTGTCTAGTCCGATAAATGTATTATTTTTCAAAGACGAAAGTGAAAACTAGGGAATAATGATGAACAAAGCTGAATGCAAACCTTTATTCTTTCTAAACTCAAGTCATTTTTTTTTAGGGGATTTGTATTATTTTAAAAATCTCAGTGATAGGTTTATATATCTCAGTTTGATATATACAGGACTCAAATGTAAAAAGACCTTCATGATTTCAAAAAATAATAGTACATTGTACAACCCCACACAGAAACTATCTTTCACAGGGAATTTTTCTTTAAAACTAACTGTACAACTATGTTTCTTCAGAGGGAAATGAATGGCATTGAATAAAGTGCTTTTAACTATTCATACTAAAGTTTCCCTCTGTAATCTTTTATTTAACTCTGAAAATAACTTCTGGATTGGTAACTCCTAAGTCAAAGATAAGCACATTTGTTATAGGATTCAACCTTTTTATGTCTTTCACACTTAATTTCAACCAAGTCTATTTTGAATCTTGAAAAAAAACAACTGGACTTTGTTTTCCTATGCTCCATTTGGGGCTCCTCTGCTTTGAGTTTCTGTGAAAGGTACAGTGAATGTGTCCTTTATAAGCTGCAATACAAGTGTTAGTCATTATTTTTGTTATTATGTCTGTAAAACGTAAGTCTCAAAACCCTTGTTTGTTTGAAGCACATTCTGTTAGTTCAATAATAATGTGAATTAACCTCTTAGTGATATTAAATGTGTTAGACATCTTAGAATTGACAAAAAATTAAAAGGACATCTGTGAAAATGTAAAGCATTTGTCTCTGTTTTATCTGGTATTTTGAGAGCTGTTCTCTTTTAGTCAGCTATTAGTACTGTCCTAAAGACTGTACTACATATTTTCTAATAATTATTTTTTAAAATAATTTAAAAACTGTCATTTTAGAATGGACTTACTATACTTTTAAGTCTACATTATGCTTGTGTTGTATCATTCCTGAAAACAATAAAATATATAATAGGAACAAACGTTTCCAAGAAACAATGTAGAAATATCCAACTTTTTAAAGGGGCCAAGGCATGATAGATTTGTTAAAAGTAATCTCAAAATTGTGTTATTAATAAATGCAATAGTATAGGTTATCACATAAAATTGTTAGCTGTCAGGAAAGAAGTTGCTAACAATTTCTCCTTTAAATATATAGTTCCTTCTTTCCTTCCTTTCTTTTTTTTCCTTTGCTTTAATCACCCACCATTCTTACCCCAAACTAACAGAGATGGAGAAAGGAAACATATTCAGGAGGACACATCAGAAGGAATATAGATATGAGAGAGAAATTTACATATTATGCAAAACCTCTAGTCTCTTAGCTAGAAGTACAGAAGAGTCTCCAGTTTTAAATTCCAAACATCACCAGGGTCCTGAATAATGAGCAGCTTATATGCATTTATTTTCTCTTCTGAAATGAAATTCAACATCTAATGAAAGGAAGTTAGGTGACATTTTTAATCCAAATTTAATAATACTCATTTTACCCTAAATTAGGGGTTCTCAAACTTTTTCAGTTCACAGTATCCTTAGTATCTCCAATTTTTAAAATAACATCCCCAAGACAGAAAAAAATGACTAAGAGTCTTACTTAGTAGTTAGTTCCAAATAACTTATTTATAATGATTTGTATGCTGTAAGATCAATATAGCTATGTTTCCCCTGAAAATGTACAATGTTCTGCAGTGCCCTTGGGCACCTTCGTACACTTTGAAAAACACGGTCCCACATCAGGAAAATTCAAAATAGTAGTTGGAAATCATATAAATCATCTTAAAAATCTCAAAGAGTCGAAACCAGCCACAACATGTATAAGAATCCAGATGACTTGGGGAGGCTGAGGCGGGTGGATTGCCTGAGGTCAGGAGTTTGAGACCAGTCTGGCCAACATGTGAAACCCCGTCTCTACTAAAAATACAAAAAAATCAGCCAGGCATGGTGGCATGTGCCTGTAATTCCAGCTACTCGGGAGGCTGAGGCAGGGGAATTGCTTGAACCAGGAAGGTGGAGGTTGCAGTGAGCCATGATCGTGCCACTGCACTCCAGCCTGGGCAACAGAGCCAGACTTCGTCTCAAAAAAAAAAAAAAAAAAAAAAAAAAAAAAGAATCAGGCACAGATTCAAAAAGTAAAATAAAAAGAATTTGTCCTAGCTCAAAAAAAGAAAGACGTAAATATCTTCTATGTTTATATGCTGTTCTCTCTCTCTCTCTCTCTCTCTCTCACACACACACACACGCACATACAAATATACACACACACAGACTCATAAATTAGGCTCAAAATGACATTCAGGGAAGAAAAAGTATAATAAAAGACGCATCAAACACACAAATAAAATTAGACTATGTAAATGTAAAAGAAAAAGTAATAATAGCATTTTAAATAGTCAATGATGACTGATCAGAAACATTCCTGTATAACCATATAGTATATGTAAAATAAAATCTGTGCTCTTTGATCTTCAAACAAAATAAAAAATATCTCTAACAGTAAACCTGTCTCCTTCCTAACTCCTCATTAATCTAAGCATAGCGTTATCTCTTCCTCCAAAGAGCTGCAAAGCAATGTTTAGCAGAGAGATGCTTTTGTGTATTAGCAGAAACTTGACCAAATTAAGTTCTTTGGTATGCAATTTTCATACTTCTATACAAAGAAGAAGAAAGAAAAATCTAGAAAAATATTTGGAGAAAGTAATCAGGAGTGTCAATAGAGCCAATGCAGGACAAAGACTGTATATTTAGAGCATAAATATAAAATTGTAATAAATATAAAATATCATATGTATTTCTGATATTTATTTGTACTGAAAATAAAGTATTCTTAAGGTTTATTTTCTAACAGAACAGGTACAAAGTTAAATACAACACTACAGCATCAATTATCGGTTAATGGGCTTTGGAAGATTTCACTTTAAAGCCTAAGCATTGTATAATATTAAGTAAGAAGAGGGGATGGGAGTGAAATGAGAATGGTATGAACAGAAGGAAATGAGAACACACCCAGAAAAGTAGGGTAGAAAATTATCATGAATATTGCTGCATTCCGCAAAGATTCATTCCCTTAAAGAAAGTAATTTCCTAAAAAATAGAAGGCCTTCTCTGATTAGAACTGTAATTTAAAAGAAAACAAATTGTATCAGTGTTCATAATAACTGAGTTCAAACAGGGGCCATATGCCTCTTCTATTCTGACTTGTGCATCTAAATTAAAGTTGGTTGAATACCCAACCATCTACTCATTTTAGCTCTGTTAAGTATCAGATAAACTTGAAATTAGAATAAATTTCTGTTTATTCTAATAAACAGAAATTTGTTTAGCACAATTTCAGTCAGTTTTAAAAGCATTTATTACATTAATTGGATGTTTATATGATCCATCAAGTGAAGGAAGACTGTAAATATATAGGCATGCCCAAGGCCAATGGCCATATTAAACAAAATTATGAAATTAAGTAGCATGCTGCTATCCCTTCTTTCATTCCCTTCTCTGATGCTCCTCTCTACTTTCCCATCCCAGATACCCATTCCTAAGTCTCATAACCTTAGAATTCAACTAGTAGCCACTTAAAAACAGAGATATGTGTTAGTAATGCTCCCAGAGGTATTTGCATCTGAATGTTAATTTTTTGAAGACTAAAACTTTTAATCAGTTTCAAAAGCAGTAAAACTTTTAATCAGTTTCAAAAGCAGTATTTCTCAACCTTGGCTGTACATTAGAATTACCTATGGAACTTTTCAAAATGTGATGCCCAGGCCATACCCCCAGCCAATTAAAGAAGACTCTCTGGGGGTGGGGACAAACTATCATCATTCTTTAAAGTTCTCCTTGGGTATTCCACTGTGCAGCCAAAGTTAAGAATCATTGCTCTAGGGAAAGCATTTGAAAAAAATGAAATTTCAAGCTAGTGAAGGAGATCTTTATGGGTGGGGATATATCATGTTTCCCTACTGAGGTGGCCAACTGGTGAAAAAGCTCTTTTTATTACAAGAGAATACTGCATTACTAAATTAAAAAGGTCACTAGAGACTAAATTGCTAGGTCTTGATTTCAGCAAATTACTTGAATTCTATCTATAAATTATGACTAATAATTTCAATGCCTATCTTATGTAGCTACTGAGGATGATCAAATGAAATACAGTACCAGAAAATGTTTTAAACTTTACAATTTTATTATTACATAGCTGAGCAGTAGAACCACCTGTCACCAAAAAAGATTAGTGATACTGTGGTTACAACTAAAATATGGATTATTACCTAAAAGACTTGTCAGTCTGTTTAGTGGGCATTTACTTTAGGAAATCTAAGTGTCTACCCTGGAGCCTCAAAGTATAGTTCCTGAGCCAGTGGCACCAGCAACACGTGGAAACTTAGAAATGTAAATTCTTAAAGCTTCCCCTAGACTACTGAATCAGAAATTGTTGGTAGAACATAGCAATCTGTGTCCTAACAAGTCCTTCAGGTAACTCTGATGTGTGCTTAAATTTGAGAACCACACATCTAGCCAAACATCAGTAAAAACAGAATACGTATGAATAAAATCAAAGGATGAATATACAATATTTGTTATTTGAAACTTTAGAAGTCACAGTGCATAAGTATACTGGCATAAATTACTACTTTTAAAAATCTGCTACAGCTTTGTATTTCAAAACAATACAACTTTCCTTACACAGCCAAGATTTTTTAATTAGCACCTGATTATAATCACTAATCCAATGGTAGCATATAAATTTGGGAGTCAGTACATTACAAAGTACAAAATAAGTTTGGGTAAGGAATACAGAAACAAATTCTAGTAGCAATGGTTCTGGAAATAGTCATGATTTTGGGCTTGGATTTCTCTCTGAGGAAGAGTTGCAGCTGTATCTCAAAAATCACACGTATCCTGAAGACAACACCCCATAGCATCTCAATGTTCCTTTTGAGGCAAAGGAAGTGTTTCATCACTGACTCAGAGAAAAGACCATTACTTGGACTGAATCACCAATGTTTCCTGTAGCATTAGATTTGTCACTGGATCTGCTAAGCAACAGAAAGTTTCAAGCTCCTTATCTTAAAAGATCTCATAAGATCGGCCGGGCGCGGTGGCTCAAGCCTGTAATCCCAGCACTTTGGGAGGCCGAGACGGGCGGATCACGAGGTCAGGAGATCGAGACCATCCTGGCTAACCCGGTGAAACCCCGTCTCTAGTAAAAAATACAAAAAAATAGCCGGGCGAGGTGGCGGGTGCCTGTAGTCCCAGCTACTCGGGAGGCTGAGGCAGGAGAATGGCGTAAACCCGGGAGGCGGAGCTTGCAGTGAGCCGAGATCCGGCCACTGCACTCCAGTCTCGGCGACAGAGCAAGACTCCGTCTCAAAAAAAAAAAAAAAAAAAGATCTCATAAGATCAAGCTATCATTATTGCTCTCAAACTCAATTAAAGCCCAAAGGTCTGGATATTAATAAAACACATGCAGGACAATAACAAGTGAGAACACTGAAAGATCTTGTGAGACTGCCACCAAAAGTTCCTTGAGATATTTCTTGTTTTCTCTTTGCCACTTAAAAGAATTTTGACAGCCTCAAGACACGCAGCACCTCCTTGGAGAGATGAACATGGAGTATCCCAGTTAAGAACTGACTTTATCCCTTTTCCCCATCTAGCACTGCTGCGCCTGCAGGTCTCTGTTAAACGGTGGACAATAAATAAATAAAACACACACACACCCAAATATAGGTTGATAGTTCATGTAACAAACAGAGATACCATTTGTCAGATTGCTTATCCCCATATAGAAGGGGATGTGATAGTTTGCACAGCATATGCACATGAACTGCCAAAATATGGTGTGAAGATTGGCCTGACAAATGATGCTGCAGTGTATTATATTGGCCTGCTGCGGGCTCAGGCTTTTCAATAGGTTTGGCATGGATAAGATCTATGAAGGCTAAGCTGAGGTGATTGAAGATGAATGTATAATGTGGAAAGCACTGATGTTCAAAAGGGTGCCTTTATCTGCTATTTGGATGCAGGCCTTGCCAGAACTACCACTGGCAATAAAGTTTTTGGTACCCTGAAGGGAGCTGTGGACGGAGGCTTCTCTATCCCTCACAGTACCAAACAATTCCCTGGTTATGATTCTGGAAGCAAATAATTTAATGTAGAAATACACCAGAAGCACATCATGGGCCAGACTATTTCAGATTACATGTGCTACTTAATGGAGGAAGATGAAGATGCTTACAAGAAACAGTTCTCTCAATACATAAAGAACAGCATAACTCCAGACATGATGGGGAAGATGTGTAAGAAAGCTCATGCTGCCATAGGAGAGAATCCAGTCTATGAGAAGAAGCCCAAGAAAGAAGTTAAAAGGATGAGGTGGAACCATCCCAAAATGTCCCTTATATAGACAATAGACTTATTGACAGCAACAAACAAACAAACAAACAAACAAAAAATAAAAAACAAAAAAACTGACTTTAGAATTAATCCTTAGTTTCTGAGTGAAAGCTAGGTAGAAATGACTTCTTCTTGAAAGGTTTCTTAACTATAAAATGAAATTTCATTAAGGAGAAGATGACTCTGGCTTTTTCTTGGGTCAAAGTTCCTAAACCCTAAAGGGACTTCACTTCCCTCAATCATAAGCTTCCTATATTTAAAGAACCTGGGGTTAAAAGTGAGGGTATGTGTAAGAAGAGCAACTTCAATAATTGATTCCTGCACTCTATATCCTAGGAAATATTTTCCACCTATTCAAAGTAAGCAAGATGGCTAGGTGTGGTGACTCACGCCTGTAATCCTAGCACTTTGGGAGGCTGACGCAGGTGGATCACTTGAGGTCAGGAGTTCAAGACCACCTGGCCAACATGGTGAAACTCCGTCTCTACCAAAAATACAAAAATTAGCCAGGCGTGGTGGTGTGCACCTGTAGTCCGAGCTACTTGGGAGGCTGAGGTGGGATAGTCGCTTAAACCCGGGAGGCAGAGGTTGCAGTGAGCCAAGATCGCACCACTGCGCTCCAGCCTGGGCGACAGAGTGAGACTGTCTCAAAAAACAAAAAAACTCAAAACAAAACAAAAAACAAAGTAAAAAAGAGAGGAGCTGGGTTTTACTTACCTATGCTAATTAAAATCATACTGTTTTCTCCTTGGCAAAGCTTTGCCCCACTCTATAAGAAAAGTAGCAACTCTAAACTTTCATCTCCCACATTAGAAAGGACAAACACAAATATATAATTGCCAAAATTAATTCCTTTTACTCATTCACTCATCTAGCACTTTGGGAGGCCACCGTTGGCCTCAGTAAGGTGCTCAATAAAGTGCATTTATTGGGTACCTACTATGTTTTGGATATTGTTCTAGGGGCAAAATGAGTCTACAAAGATGCACAGACTTCAGTGATGAGGACATGGATTCCATGTGTCTAGAACACTGGATTTGGTTTCTCTGTCAGCCAAGACCAGTGGTACACAAATTTGAGCGAGCATCCAAATCACCTGCAGGGCTTGTTAAAACACAGATTAATCGGCTCCACTTGAAGAGTTTCTGTTCAGTAGGTCTGAAATGGGGCACTCAAATTAGCATTTCTAACAAGTTTCTAAATGATATTGATGCTGCTGGGGATGGGGGGCAGACTTTAAGAACCACTTACCAAAACAAATGGCAGCTCTTCACACCATGCCCTTCATCTGAAGAAGGCAAGAGCCTCAAGAATGCTCATAATCACCCACAACCAAGCCTAATGTGAGTTCCCAGAACCACCTCCAGTATCTAAGACCAGTAGTTCCAGATCACGGAAAGAAGGATAAATAACAAGGAAGAGAAAGCTCTCCCTTCCAGAGGCTTTTCTCTCTCCCTGTCTTTTTTTTTTTTAACCCCCTACCACAAGAAATCACTTCTATTTCTCAATACAAGTGTTATGGGAAAAAATGACACTCATCTAGACTTTTTACTTTCCTACTTCAACAAAATTATATTTTTTTCTTCCAAATTCAGTTCTCATGGCCTTTTTCCTCTTCTCCTTCTTTGTTTTTTTGTTGGACTATCTCCTTTCTGAACAAATAAAATCGTAGGATTGAAGGAACATTGAGAATTCATTTAATCCCTTCTTGGTCTCAGACAAGACTGTGTCTAAACCATCCCCAAATATAGCAATTTCAGTACAAAGACGAACCGGCTCTAAGAATTTCCATTCAACCTTCTGTCGCATACTAATACGCATCCCCTTAGCTTTCTTTTCTACAAGCTAATCCACCTCAACTTTAGACTATCCTTATTAGATTTCCTAAACTTTAAATTATTTTAATTCTTCTTTAATAAGTTCATTCCACCTTGCCTCAGGGCCTGAATTATGTACGTACTGTTCTAGAAGACTTTTTGTTGGAATATGCAAAGGGAAAAGTTAATTTATAGAATAAAAAGAATTGAACTGGATAAAAGAAAGATACACGTATAAATGCCACTAAAAAATAATGCAATGGCATATACTTGATCAATTAGTTGCACATATTTATTTATTTAAAAGTGGTAATGCCCTATGGCTTTAAAAACTTTACATTACAAATCACCAGCCATTTTACACATAAAATGGATGGGAACTAGAGATCTTTTAAAATATGTCACAAATTATACATAACCATGTTTCATGATACTTTACACAGTAGAGAACATCAATATATTATTCATCTTTTTTGTTTTTTTCATGTTGTATAGACTTTATATTGAAATTGGAGTTGTAGTTAATCATTGCTTTAATTCTGTATGAGATTAAAAATACTGAATTAGGCTGGGAGTGATGGCCCATGCCTGTAATCCCAGCATTTTGGGACACTGAGGCAGGAGGAATGCTTGAGGCCAGAAGTTCAAGAGAAGCCTAGGCAACACAGTGAGATCCTATCTTTACAAAAATTTTAAAAATTAGCCAGGTCGTGGTGGCGTGCTCCGGTGGTCCTAGCTACTCAGAAGGCTGAGGTGGGAGGATCACTTGAGCCCCGGAGGTTGAGGTTGCAGTGAACCATGATTGTGCCACTGCACTCCAGCTTGGGCAACAGAGCAAAAATCTATCTCAAAAAAAAAAAAAAAAATAGTAATAAGTAATAAAATAAAAATACTGACTAGATTGTATGATAATTATTTCTCTAAAAATAACCTCTCCAATTTAAGACTTGAAAATCAGAAGATGCAAATATAAGACAGGATGAAGTCTACATAAAAAGCATATATTTCTGCATAGTTTAAAAAAGGAGTATAGGTAATATATTGAGTGATTTACTTTATTTTAATTTTGCCCATTCTAAATATCACTATTTAAAATTTAATATTTGCTTCTGGAATGGTGAGGTGATATAGTCCAGCCTAGGCCTGAAGGACAGGTTTGTTTCCTTGCCTATCAGGATCAAGGTGTACGGTGGAGGCGATGCATTTAGTCTCCAGAGAGAAGGAAGATGCTGCTTGCACAGCACTTCTACTCACCAGTCCATGCAGCACCAAGGGTGTTGGCTTTGAAGGAAGCCAACTGTCCTGCTCTCCCAGCCAGAGGTAAAGAATTGCATTGGTGGCCACTAGAGGGAGGAGGATTAGGAATAGAGTAAATTGTAGGGAAAAGGCACCCATGAAAAACGCACATGGGACAACCAACACATCACCAACCACCGCCTAGCAGCTACCTCTGAGGGACTGTAATGGGGTCAGTATACACCATTAACCCAGAACCCAGATACCAGTAATTATTGTAGTATCCCAGTATACAGTCCCTTAACTTTGATGGCAGGAGAAGGGAGTTTGAATAGGATTGTGGCAAACACACAGGCACGCAAACACACACAACAAGCACATAGCCGTACATTCTCATCTCCCATTACAAGAAGTTGCATCTGTGATGTCTGATTCTTGCTCATTTTCTTTTTTAAAACTTTTGATGTTCTTTACCAAGAATGTGTTCACGAAAGGCAAACAGCCCACCTTCAAGACAGTCTTGGGAGAAGCACCAGCAGAGACACTCATTGTGCCAAGATGTATTTTACCAACAAATCTGCACAAATTACATGAGGTTGAAAACAAATATAATATAATATAATTAAAGCAAAGTTTCTTTTGCTAAATTACAGCTTGAAGCAAACCTGCAAGAAATGTTTCCAATTAGCTTTTTTAACAAACACAAAGCATAGCTCCGAATGTGTTTTGTTCTCCATCTTGCCCTCTGGGTGGGCTGCCTAGTGGGCATCTTACCTCCAGCACAAGTAGCTGAGCATTCTGACCAAGGCTGATGATTCCATGTAAAGCCAACTTCATTATCTCCACTGCCAGTTCGAGTGATGGGAACATTGAACTTATACCTAATTCCCAAATTCTGTTCTTGAAGCAGAACCTGCCATTGAAAACAACTGGTGAAGACAATTAAAATACAATGAGCCTTCATTCAGATATTTATTATTCCTTTTGAAGAAGAAAATTTCAAAACAAGTCTTATAGGAAATTTAAGATAATATAAAACACATGCATTTATATCAAATTTTCGCTTCCCATTTTCATGGGTATTTTGGAGCCATTGCTTTCATCTGTCTTGTTTGGTTATAAAAATTCTATTCAAGCAAGAGCACGATGGCCTTAACTTTGTACAGTTCTAACACCCTTCGGTAAATCATTTTACCTTTATTTACCTTAATTTCATCACCTGTAAAACAGAGATAGTAAAACCTGCCCCTTCCTACCTCACAAGGAGGAATTACAAACAGAAGAAATACAATGGCAAAGACGCATTTACCATGATGATGAGATTTTCTGAGGTAGGACCTAGAGCTTCCAAGGATTCTGGTTCATCAGTTGGTCTCTTGTAGTGAAAAGCTGTTCCAGCGACATCAAATTTCCTAGGCCAGTCAATAGTCCAGGCACCATTAATATAGTAATCATCTCCTTCAGATTTTAAAGCTAGAAAACAAACCACAATTCACCTAAAAATGTGAAACTTCATTTACCAAAGTGTCACTGATTAATTACTGCAATAAAGTATACAATGAATGTCGATTTCCACTTAGAGATATGACTCTTGACCATATTCTTAAGTACAAATTAAAATGGTGATTTTTCATGTGAATGGTAAGAAGATATTACTTAAGTATTTATAATGTCATTAATAGAAAGCAATGAAAGGTTAACCTGGAGGAATAAACATGTGGAATTAGCAAGGAAAATTATGAGAAAAGGAATAACTAGAGATGAGAGTTAACATGAGGGTGGGGAGCAGGCTTTCCTTTCCAAATATTGAAATAGTAATTAAATGGATATGGGGTGGGGATGACCTGTTGCACCTGGACACAGACTGATCAACAGAACACAAATCAAACAGATTTAAGAAATATACCCAAGTACATTTGGAATTTTGTTTATGATAAAGGACGTATCTTAAATTAGTAAAGGAAAGATAACAAGAAATGGCGGTAAGGCAAAAGACTATTCTTTTGGCAAAAAAAAAATGCTGAATTTATATTTCATTCTTTATATAAGAATAAATGCCACAATTCAACTCCTAGGCACACATCCAGAAGAATTGAAAACAGGTACTCAAATACTTGGACACACATATTCGTAGTAGTACTATTTCCAATAGCCCCAAATCAAAACAACCCAAATGTTCATCAATGGATGAATAAACAAACAAACAGTGGTATTATAATGTAATAGAATGTTATTCAGCCATAACAAGTAATGAAGTATTGATAACAAGCTGTAATGTGATGAACCTCAAAAACATTAAGTGGAAGAGACCAGACAGAAAAGATCACATATAGTATGCTTTCATTTATATAAAATATCCAGAGTAGGTAAAAAGCCACAGAGACAGAATGCAGATGGGCAGTTGCCAGGGGATGGGGAATGGGGAGAATGGGGAGGATGGGGAGTAATCTGCTTAATGGATATGGTTTTTTTTCTGGGGTGATGTAAATGTTTTGGAATGTTCTAAACGCCACTTAATTGTTCACTTCAAATGGTTAATTTTATGTAATGTTAATTTCACCTCAATAAAAACAAAGTTAAAAAAAGAGAGAAAGGATAAATGCCAGATGGGTAAATATTTAAATATAAAAATACTTAAATCTTAAAATGTCAGGAGAAAATATAGAACTTTTTTTTCTCATAATATTAGGGTATGAAAAGTTTTTCTAAGCATGACAAAAAACTCAGAAAAAATGTTAATAGATAAACATGCATACTTTAAAAAAAAATCTCTTAAAAGAACAATACACACACACACACACACACACACACAGTTTAAAAGTACATGTGGCTGAAAAAGTATTTTTAGTACTAACATACAAAAACTCCTATAAACAAACAAGAAATAAATAAACATGTCAGTTTAATATTTTGTTAGTATGCTAGCTGATTGCAAAAACTGTGATTCATCAGTCCAGATAAACAAGTAGGCCAAAAGGACTAAAGGGTCATGGTGCAGAGTCTCTGACTCTCTAGACCTCCAGCTCTTGTCCTTCATACTACAGACCATTGTCATCTCCCAACCCCCATTTGCCTGGCAAAAATATTTGTAGTTTCTTAACTTCAGATATGTTTTCAAGATTCATTTAACTGCCAAAAAATAAATCTAATTAACCTTTTGAGACAGGAACAAGCAAATAGAAGAACTACCTGGCCTTGAACTTTTCCCGAACTTAAAAATTTTTATTTTCAACTCTCACTTGCAGTGGTTTTCTGTCTAGTTTAAAACATTTGGTTTTATAAGGACATCTGAGACTGTCATATATGAAATAGTAAAAATAAAGATAAAAACAACTAAGCACGTTTGAATTCTCCTTCAGGTTGAGCTCTCACTTCCTTGGTTTTTTTTGGTTTTTTGTTTTTTGTTTTTTTTTGTTTTTTTAATACAACTACTAAATGAAGGAATTCTAACACCTCTTGGCTGTTAGGAATATATAACTAATGGTGCCATAATGTAGCTCAGAAAAATGCCAACCATTTAAGAGGCATTAAGTAAGAATGACTAAAGGAAGATGATGTGGCATTATGAAAAGAGAATTACCAGAGAGGGCAAAAGCTGAGGCTAGAAATCTTTTTCTTTTGAGTATTATTGATGCAGAAAATAATTCAGAATTATGGTGTAAAAATAAAGGAGTCTTCTTAAATAAAAGAAGAGGCTGATGATACTGGTGTTCTGTCTCAAGACACACTCTGGATGTACCCTTATTTTTAAAAGCTTTCAGAGAAAGGGAATGGTATTTTAACTAAAATAAAAACTCATTTAGGTCTCACTAAGGGTTTCTGGAGAGACTAAAACCATCTCAAAGGATTAAACATCAAATAAATAGAACTTCTACTCACTTTCATGTTGAAATAACTGGTATTAGACTTGCCCTCCCATTGTAAATAATCAGAAAACTCACAAAATATGTGAATCAGCTGTTCTCACGCATTGAACAGGACTGTGCAGAGACCATGATCTCCACAACTTTCTGCTTGGAGACACTTTCTTTAGGTGGAGAACCCAAGCAGAACATGGTGATCTCACCACGTGAAGAGAGGTCAGAAACTGGGAAGGCTGACATAGCTGGAATATGCAGGACCAGAGAACAAGAGCGGAGGGAGAAAATCTGTGGCTGAATATTGATCTGCATATGCATAGGATAAAATTACATAAAGTCAGGCAAAAAAACTACTGTGGAGCAGTAAGCAGAACTACTGCATTTCAATCACCAGGCCATTCAATAGACACCCAAGAAGAATCATACTTTTGTAGCAGAGCTGAGCAAGGTCTAGAATAAAGAATATTCTGGATTTACCCAAACAAAGCTCAAAAGCAAGCATCAAAAGGATCAAGCCTATCTACAAGTTACTTAATACCCTTTAAAGAAATAAATCAAAATCCAGGCTCTGAACAAAGAAACATTCACAATGTACAACATCCAATGAGAAATTACTACCAATGTGGAAAAGGAGGAGAATGTGATTCAAACAGGAAGAAGGCAAAGCCAAAGAAACAGACCCAGAAATAACAAAAATTATGGAATTAGCAGAAAATAATTTTCAAGTAGCTATTATATTCAAGAACTTTAAATGAAAACATAAATATAATGAGAAGAAACATGATGACATCACATGTATATACACACATATTTGTAACAGATGGCAACTGAGATCTATACAAAGAAAGGAATAATGGTAAATATGTGGGTAAATGCAAAATAATTTTGCTTGTTTAAAAATTGTTTTTAAAGATAATTGGCTCTTTGAAACAAAAATAATAACCATATATTGTGGGATTTATAACATATAAAGAAGTAAAAAGTATTAAAAAAAAACAGCACAGAGAATGGAATGGGACAATGGAAGTAAATTGTTGCAAGGGCCTTACACTATATGGTGCAATATTATTTGGAAATGTGCACTTGAGAAGAATGCATATTCTGCTATTTTTGGGTTAGTATACCATTAATGTTCATTAAATTAAAGGATGTAACTATCCTTTGGTTGGATAGTTTTTTCATGTTTTTTATATTCTTACTTGCTGCCTTCTTGTTGAAGAATTACGGAAAGAATTATGTTGATATCTCCCATTAGAATTGTGGATTTGTTTACTGTTCTTATTAATGGCAAAAGCCGCGATTACTTTTGCACCAACCCAATAGTTTGTAAGATTTTTGCTTCATTTATTTTGAAACTATGTTTTAGGTGTGTAGGCATTTATGATTGTTACATCTTCTTGATATATTGAGCATTTTATCATTTTCAAACGTTTCTCTATATTCCTGATAATATTCTATGACCTTACAAAATGGTGCAATATTATTTGGAAATGTATTATGATAAATTAAAAATGCATTTTGTAAATCCTAAAGCAACCACTAATTAAACAGAGCAAAGAAGTATAGCTAATAAGCTATTTAGTAGAGATTAAATGGAATACAATAAAACCCATGGTTAATCTAAAAGAAGACATGAAGGGAGAATAAAAGGGAAAAAAACACCCAGGACAAACAGAAAAACAGCAAGATAGTAGGCTTAAACCCAACGATATTGATAATTACATTAAATATAAATGATCTAAACAAGAAGTCACCAAACTTACGACCCACCTCCTGTTTTTGTAGATAAAGTTCTATTGGAACACAGTCACACCCATTTATTTATTACCTATGTCTGCCTACACAGGGCAATGGTAGAAGTGAATAGTTGTAACAGAGACGATAAGATTTACTGTCTGACCCTTAACAGAAATAGTTGCCGACCCCAACCCCCCACCAAACTAAAGACTATAATTTAAAAATGCAATGATTGTTAGACATAATAAAAAACAAAGATCAAACTACATGTGTCCTAAAAGAAACAGATTTTAAAGACAGACGTACCTACATATGAAAAGTGAATAGACAGAAAAAGATTTACCATGCAAACACTGATCAGAAGACAACTGCGGCAGCTAGATTGGTATCAGATAAAACAGACTTTGGGTCAAAGAATACTTTTAAGAGATGGGTATCTCACTATGTTGCCCAGGCTGATCTCAAACTCCTGAGCTCAATGATTCTCTTGCCTCTGCCTCCCGAGTGGTTGGAATTACAGGCATGTGCCACCATGCCAGACTGGTCATAGAATATTATCAGGAATATACAGAAACATTTGAAAATGATAAAATGCTCAATATATCAAGAAGATGTAACAATCACAAATGTCTACACACCTAAAACATAGTTTCAAAATAAATGAAGCAAAAATCTTACAAACTATTGGGTTGGTGCAAAAGTAATCGCAGCTTTTGCCATTAATAAGAAGAGTAAACAAATCCACAATTCTAATGGGAGATATCAACATAATTCTTTCCGTAATTCTTCAACAAGAAGGCAGCAAATAATGGTATACTAACCCAAAAATAGCAGAATATGCATTCTTCTCAAGTGCACATGTGCTAGACTATAAAAAAACCTTAACAAAAAAACTAAAATCATATAAGGTGTGTTTTCTGTCCATAATAGAATTAAACTAGAAATCAGTATCAGAAAAGTATTTGTGAGACACCAAAATATCTGGAAATTAAATAATACTTTCTAAGCCATGAGTCACAAGATAAATAAGGAAATATTTAAAACTTCATAAGGAAAATACAATGTATCAAATGTCTGATGAAATTTATAGTAAAAAAATGCTTGTTTTATAGTAGAAAAAAGATTTTTAATCAGTAATTTAAGTTTGTATCTTGAGAAGCTAGAACAAATAAGAACAAATTAAAGTGAATAGAAAAAAGAAACAAACAGAAGAGTGTGAATCAATGTAATGCAAAATAGACAAACAATAGAGAAAATCATTTAAACCATAAGCTTGTTCTTTAAAAAGATCAATACAATTAATAAAGCCCTTGTTAGGATTACCAAGGTAAAGAAAGAAGACACAAATTTTCAATATGGAAAATGAAAAGAAGAGCCATTGTTACAGATCCTACAGATATTAAAAGGATAATAAGAAAATATTATGCATAATTTTATGCCAATAAATTTGAAAACTTTGCTATAAAAATTCCCACATTAAAAACTTCCCACAAAGACAACTCCATTCTAGATGGCTTCACAGTTGAATTCTATCAAGCATTAAAAAATAATAACAATTCTCTCCAGACTCTTCCAGAAAATAGAGGAGAAAGGAACACTTCTCAAGCCATTTCATGAAGCCAGGCTTAACCTAATACAAAAACCAGCAAAGAAATCACAAGAAAAAGACTCTAGAAAAATATCTCTCATGAACATAGGTCCAAATATTCTTAATAAAATATTAGCAAAATTAATTCCAGCAATATATAAGAGTAATAATAGATCATGAAAAAGTGGTTTATAGCCCAAGAATATTAGATGGATTTTATATTTGAAAATCAATCAATGCATTTACTGTATTAACAGAAAAAGGGAGGGTAAAACCCAACCTAATCATGTCAATAGATTCAGACATCTTCAATACCTATTCATGACTAAAATCCTTAGAAAACTAGAAATAAAAGGGAACATCCTCAAACTGACAAAGAGTCATTACATAAATCTTCTAGCTAATGTTATATTTAATGGTTAAAAACAACAAGGAATGATTTGCCTTTAAGATTGGTTGAAAACAAAAGGCTACCTAGTCTCCTTATTTATTCAACATTGTACTAAAGGTCATGAACACTACTATAAGGTAAGAAAAAACAAAGGGCATAAAGATTGGAAAGATAGATGTAAAAGTGCCTTTGTTCGAGGATGACATGATAATATATAGAGAAAATCCAAATGAATTTACAAAATAACTGTTAGAAGTAATATGTGAGTGAACCAGGTTTCAGGACATGAGGGCAATATAAAAAGAAATCAACTATATTATTACATAACAACAAAAAACTGGAAATTAAATTAAAATACAGTAGTATTTACAATAGCATCAAAAAGCATGATTAGATTTAACAGAACATGTGTGCAAGACCTATATACTAAAAATGAAACATTGGTGAAAAAATTTTAAAAAGACCTAAATAAATGTAGAGGTAAATCTTTTCACGTATTAGAAAACTCAATATTTTTAAGATGTTAATTCTCCACAATTTAATCTATAGATTCCATATACTCTCTTTTTGTATAAAAAGACTTGTCTCAATTGACAAGTTCATGCTAATATGTATATAGAAATACAAAGACCTAGAAAAGCAAAAATAATTTTGAGAAAGAGCACATTCAAGGACTAACGCTTCTGGATTTTGAGACCCACTGGGAAGTTTGATTACTCAATACAGTGTGGTGTTGGTTTAAGAACAGAAACCTAGATCAATGGGTGAGAAGAGAATGTATGTATGTATGCTTACATCCATCCATGTATGCTTAATTGATCTCTCACAAATGTGTCAGGGTAATTCAATGGAAGAAGTGATAGTCTTTTCAACAAACAGTGTTACAGCAATTGAATATTCATATGAAAAAATGGAACATCAACCCTTACTTTATACCTTATATAAAAATTAACTTAAAATGACTACATGTGTTTGTTTTTCAATTTTATTTTTGAATTTCATGCATCTTACATTTCTTATCATAGTTTCAAGTCTTAAGTTCATTACTGTAAGTGTTAAATCAAAGGACAGGGTGTTACTCAAGTAAATAAATAATTGTTCTTCCCCAAATAGATTTGCCTGGTTGTCTCTCCCCCTCGTAGGTATCAGTCGTAGTATGCACAATACACGTCTTTAATGACTGTATTTTGAATTTTATTTTACATTTAATGAATATATTTTATATTTTGTAGACCATATATTTAAACATAAAAATAAAAACTATAGCTTCTTAAATATTGAAAACTATCTTTTCAATCTTGGAGCAGGCAAAATTTCTAAGATAGGACATGAAAGCACAAACTATTAAAAAATTAATAAATTGAATTTCATCAAAATTAAAAGACACTTCAAAAAATGAAGAAGCAAGCAGAAACCAGGAGAAAATATCCATAAAATATATCTGACAAAGACTTCTATCCAGAATATATAAAGAACTCATAACTCAAAAAAAGGAAAAAATGTTTAAATGGGTAAAATATTTGTGTAGACACTTCACTAAAAAAATCCATATGGGTAAAATTAAAAAGACTGACAATACCAAGTACTGACAAGGATGTAGAGCAGTGGAACTCTTCTGTATTACTGAAGAAATATAAAATAATACATCCATTTTGGGAAACATTTTCATACTTTCTTTTTTCCAGCTTTATTGAGGTATAACTCACAAATAAAATATTGTAAGTTTAAGGTGTGCAATGTGATGATTTGATATACATAAACATTGTGAAATGAATACCACAATCAAGCTAATTTACATATCCATAACTTCCTACAGTTGCCTTTTTTGTATGTGGTGACAATAAGCTCTATTCTCTTAACAAATTTCAAGTATACAATACGTTTTATTAACTTTTAAGTATATTAAGTATATTAGATATGCAGAACTTATTCCTCTTATAACTGAAAGTTTGTACTCTTTGACCAATATCTTCCCATTCCACCTTCTCCCTGCCCCCTCGTAAATACCCTTACACTCTCTGTTTGACTTTTTTAGAATCCACATGTAAGTGAGATCATGCAGTATTTGCCTTTCTGTGTCTGACTTATTTAGCTTAGCATGATGTCCTCCAGGTTCATCCATATTGTTGCAAATGAAAAGTTTCCTTGTTTTTTTAAGGCTGAATAATATTCTATTGCATACGGATAAAACAAGTTTTCGTATCCATTCATCTGTTGACAGATATTTATGTTGCTTCCATATCTTAGCTATTGCGAATAATACTGTAATGATCATGTGAGTGTGGATATCTCTTTGAGATAGTGGTTTATTTTATTTTACTTATTTTTTTGAGACGGAGTCTCGGTCAGTCGCCCAGGCTGGAGTGCAGTGGCGCGATCTCGGCTCACTGCAAGCTGTGTCTCCGCGTTCACGCCATTCTCCTACCTCAGCCCCCCGAGTAGCTGGGACTGCAGATGCCCGCCACCACGCCCAGCTAATTTTTTTGTATTTTTAGTAGAGATGGGGTTTCACTGTGTTAGCCAGGATGGTCTCGATCTCCTGACCTCGTGATCCGCCCACCTTGGCCTCCCAAAGTGCTGGGATTACAGGCATGAGCCACCACGCCTGGCCCGATTTTTTTTTTTACATATAAAATAACCCAGTGAAGAATAAGCTATAAATTATAATTTTTCTCTTCAGCATTGTACATGTGGTCCTATAAAACTTGGAGCTTACTTCATTTTTAGCATGAAAGTGATCTACCTCAAAGCAGCATGCATTTTCCTTCATGGTATGGTGCTATTTTTCCTCATCAACTAAAACCTAGCAAACTAACATACCAGTCTAACATACCAATATAGTTCTTTGACATGGCAACTTCTCTGACTTCAATGTGAACAGAGCCTCTTGGTATCTGCACCACTTCCATGTAGCCTGGAACACAGAAGACAGCCAGTATTAAGCAGCCTTGGTCAGGAAATGAGAATTTGGTAACCATTCAATACTAATAGTTTCCTTATTATTCCATTCTTTCTTTGACTTTGCATTTTATGAGTTATGAAATATGGGCAAATTACCCTTTGGGTTCATGAACACATTTTAGAGAAACAGTATTTAACAGTCTTTTTCTCTAAAATCATCTCAAGATATTTTAAAAGCCTCAACACGTATAATAATGGTTCCTTTTCTTCCTCAGCACATGCCCCTCATATCAATGCTCTGTGAGAATGTACACCTTAAAGAAACATGGCTAAATGAAGTTAAGCAGGGAGAATATTTCCTTAAAATATCTTACATGAAGCCACGTTTGACACTAAAATGACTGAAAGCAATTTGGGGAAGAAAATATTGTCTCCCTAAATAAAGAAATCTGAAAAAAGGGGGTAGAGGAAACCAAGGGTTTTGGCTCCTCCCAGTACACCAGAGGTGTGAGGAAGAGTTGTCTCTACATACTCACCTCCCCTGGGCAGTGAATCATTGAAGAACCCTTCAATGGCATCACATGTGCTTCCGTCCCCTCCACAGACTCGACATCTATCTTCCCTAGCGTCAGATCCCAAAATATTATCACAACCTACGTGCTGAAAACACAGAGGAATATTCAGTGTGTCAAGAGAGAAATTATTGGAATCATAACCAATCAAATACATATAACTTATTTATTTGCTTGTTTTTCCAGTAAAGAAAATAAAAATAAGGTAATCCATGAATAAAAACCATACTTGGGTCTTTGTTATTTGAAAAACTTGGATACTGCCATAAAAATGACTTTTTCTTCAAGAAAATAAAGTACCCCTTGCCCACAGATACATAAACACACACAAATATCATACACAAACTGAATCATTATCAGATATATTTGTAGACAAGTAGCCAGAAGGATAGAAAGTTTTCCAAGAAATTATGAGACTAAGTAAAATGGTGCTTTTTATCTCATCTTTCTCAGTTTGAAGCACTTAATTTGTGCTTCTCTTTAAAGCAAAACAAAACCAGACAAGTAAAAAAATTTATGAAAATAGTGGTTTTTGTGGCTTTTCTTATTATGACACAATCATACACAGATCTAGGAAAATAGCATGGATTTGCTCCTACAATTCCCAACTAGTCTGACTAATTCCCTAAAGCAAATGCTTTAATAAGATAAAGACTAACTCCACAATGAAAACCATTGTAAATGCTTCAAAAGGAGATAAAGTAGGAGGAGCATTACTGTTTCACACTTTGAGGAAAATTTATGCTATGAAATTTATCAAATAATCTTCCAAAAGAACATATGGTAGGCATATGAATAAGAGCTGAATCCTCATTCTCTCTCTTTTTCTATCAGTTTGTTTGTAAACAGAACAGAAGAATAACGGAAATTAAAATCCAAAATATTTTCATATTTCTGGCAATTACTGTAAAAATAACTAGAATACCAGAATAAAGCACATTTGTATGGTGCTTGAATATGAATGGGTCATTTTACCTTTATATATTTTATTATTCTTAATGGGAATTGAATTTCTCTAAAATATGGCCCTCTTTTTTTAACAAAATTAAACATAGTGTTAAATAGGAGTTAATGAGAAAAAGACAAAAGTCTCAAAAACCCCAACAGAAAGGAGTAAAATCTGAGCAACCTTGCATTCTCCATTGATGCAGATATCCAGTGAATCCGCATTGCACTGGGTCCCATCGATCACCGCAGGAGCACGTTCAGTGTAGAAATTATAACCTTCAGCCAAGCAGTTTAATGCACAAGGTTTTACCCCACCTGGACAAATACAGTAGAAGATAAATAAGTGGAGTGGTTGTCCTAATGAAGAGTGATTCAGTATTATCCATAGCAAATTTATAATTCACGTAGACATAATTCCCTGCTTACATGCCTGATTGTGTAGGTTTCTTTCCTCCTTTTCTAAAATTTCACCTTTATTTTAATTGGTTGTGCAACTTAAAGGGGGACTTAATCAGCAGTTTTCAGGTTTAAAAGTTTCAGGTATTTCCATTATATATTTGTAATATATATTTAGAATGTATTTTATATTTCTTGTTCCATTATATATTTATAATTTAGGTAAAACAGGATCATAGTGAAGGTAATTGAATGTTTTAAAAAAAAAAAAATGAAAGAAAAACAATTTTTTTTTGAGATGGAGTCTCACTCTGTCGCCCAGCCTGGAGTGCAATGGCGCCATCTCGGCTCACTGCAACCTCTGCCTCCTGAATTCAAGAGATTCCCCTGCCTCAGCTTCCTGAGTAGCTGGGATTACAGGCGCCTGCCACTATGCCCATCTAATTTTTGTATTTTTAGTAGAGACAGGGTTTCACCATGTTAGTCAGGCTGGCCTTGAACTCCTAACCTCAGGTGATCCACCTGCTTCAGCCTCCCAAAGTGCTGGAATTATACAGGTGTGAGCCACTGCACCGGCCAAGAAAAACAATTTTTTTAAAAAACCTAAGAAAATAAACTTTAAGGATGCTTGCAAAAAGAACCTTGTCTAACAAATAGAAGTTTCTGCTACATATGTTACTGAAGCTGATACAAAAACTCTGCTACATCAAGCAAGGATGTGGTAGTTATAAAATAAAATAAAACTAAATTTGTACCTGCCTTAAACATATCATAGTCTATGAACCTGGATTTAGCAAGGATATAAATTTTTATGATTAGCAAATCAAAACTAAAATTAACTATAACTTTAAATTTGAATAATTCTCATCAAATTAATCAAAGATAAATATAAAATATAGTATTACATTTGAATAATTAAAACACTAATTTTCTTTGTGAATAAATACATATAGTAATTTGAACATTTTCATTTTGTCATTGAAATTTGTGTTAAGGCTGAAGTTAAAAATAGGCTTAACTAATAGAAATTTTAAAAAAACAGAGTACATATCATAACTACAGGATATTGGAAAAATAGCAATAAATGTGGAGTTACTGTATTAAAAGCAGCACATGATAAAGCTACTATTTATAAAAATGTAATTATTGACTAAATCATGACTTAAAATATTTTCTTTTGTACCTCTATTTCATCACTTTGACCATATCTAATTATGCTGCTAAAATTTCTCTTTGAAATAAAGACTACTTTTAATAAAGGAAATAAAGCAGAAAGATGAAATGACGTGCCTGCATCTCAGTGAAGTTTTTAGAAATCATGTTTCTGCAGGTTGACGGTAAGTAAAGAAAAAAAAAATAGACTGGGTGGTAAGTCAATGATAAATTAGAGAGAGCATATTCCAATAAAGGAGATCACTGCTACAGTTGAATGTTGTTCAACTGTACAGTTGAATGTTGTTCAACTGTACAGTTGAATGTTGTTCAACTGTACAGTTGAATGTTGTTATGCAAGAAGATAGTCCAATATTGTCAGTCTGTTTTTTCAAGAAGAGATGAAAACAAGTTTTTTTTCCCATCTAAACTCTTCTTGTTTTTAAATGTAACAACTGATCCAAAGTTTTGTAAAAAAAAAAATATATATATATACTGTAGGAGGCTAAAATATGTATGCAGATAAAAACTGGTCGCTAAATTGCCAACTTACAACCTCTGGCCTGAGTCTATATTTTCTTCCATTTTCAATGTTTCTAGGCTATAGAGCTTCTATCTAACTTATAATGTGATTTTTAGCCTTAGGTTAATGATTAATGATTAATTTTGCCATACTGAGCATAGAAATAACAAGTAATAAATAAAATAATTTCTTCCCAAACTGATAACAAAACTACTTATATTTATTTTTATATGATTCTCATGAACTAAATTACCCTAATTGTCCATGAATCTTAACAGAAATTTCTTCATTATTACCTAATACAGTTCTTCTCTTATTTTTTATCGTAATGCTTTGGAATTTAATATAGCATTTTATGCATTAGGCTTTTAAAAGAGAAGCTGAGTCTTCTGTTTATTCCATTTTAACATTAATTATGTAAGGTAATATTTGATAGGCAGGACATATAAATACTACGGTTATAATCCTTAGCCCACTATATTATGTGATGAAAATGGGAATAAGTTTCTTGTTTACTGCTGAAGATGTGTTCAGCTTCTTCTGATATAATGAGCTTTCAGAAAAGGTACTAGAGTGACATCAGCAAGATGGTGGAAGAGGAGCTTTCTATTGTCATCTTCCTGCAGAAAGATCAATTCTGACAGCTACTTATAGACAAGTGTACTTTCATGGGACTCCAGCAGAAAAGTTCCAGCATGCCATTGGAGAAAAAAAAAATCCCCAAACAGATAAATTGAAGAGGTTTAAGACCAGTTTCACTTCACCTGTATCACACCTCCCTCAAGGAAGCACAGCTCAGTGAAAAGAGAGACTCCCTGCCACCCTCCCCAGCCTGTGATTCTCCCACAGGGGAAAGTGAGAGTACAAAGAGTAAGCACCAAGCTCCCCTAGCTGTGTGGGACACTGCCTAAGAGTCCTACTGTTTCCTTGCTTCATCCAGAATACTGAGGTGATCAGCATGGCTAAGTGGTTGGAAGAGCCTGGGAGTAGAGGCGAGAGGCCATAGGCCCAAGTAACCACTCCACGGACTCTGTTGGGAAGCCAACTCATGAGCCATTTAAGATGTTTTGCCTATGGGCCACCTCACAACTAGCCAACAGTTGCGTCAAAAACTCTGCATGCCCCATCCTCCCCAAACTGCTATATGCCAGCTGCCCAAGCATGCTCCCATAGATGAAAGTGTAAGCATTTTATGCAGACAGCCACCACAACTTTGTAGGATTGGGAGAAGTCACGACTTGAGCATTTAGGAAACCACCCTAGAAAAAACAAACAGGAGGCTCTTAGCACCTGGTTCAGCTTTGTGGAATCCAGAGAGGGGTACATTCTTAAGAATTCCTCCCCAAGACAGAATAAGAGGTGTGGAGTAGGCACATCCATAGAAAAGGTCTGAGAGAGCCTCAGAATCTTTAACTGGGCTGTATGGTGAAGATATTTTTCTCTGGAAGCAAATCAGTAAAGACTGCATTCTCCAAATGCAAAGACAGCAACACAATACTTCAAGGAACCAGAATAAAAATCAAGAAAACATGATACCACTGAAGAAACATAGTAATATTCCAATAACCAACCCCAAAGACATGGAGATCAATGAATGGCATGAAAAACAATTCAAAATAATTGTTTCAAGGAAGGGGAGGGAACTATAAGAGAACACAGACAACTTAATGAAATCAGAAAAACAATACATGAACAAAGTGAGAAGTTCAATAAAGAGACAGAAATCATTAATCAAAACAGATTCTGGAGGTGAAGAAAACAATGAATAAAATGAAAAAATGCAATAGAGAGCATCAACAGTAGACTTGATCTAGCAGAGGAAAGAATCTATGAACTTGAAGAGGGGTCATTTAAAAATCTGCAGTCAGAGGAAAAAGAATAAAAAGGATTTATGGGACATCACCAAGATAACTACATTTTCACATTATAGGAATATTACATGGAAAAGAAAGTGGAATAGGCTTATTTAAAGAAATAATGGCTGAAAACTTCCCAAATCTAGAGAGCAATATGGACATTCAAATACATGAAGCTCAAAGATCTCTAATAAGGCTCAACCCAATGAAGACTTCACACACATTATAATTAAACTGTCAAAAATCAAGGACAAAGAATTTTGAAGGCAAGAGAAAAAAGATTCATAACATACAAGGGAACTCCATAGGTCTATCAGCAGATTTCTCAGCAGAATCCCTGCAGGCCAGAAGAGGCTGATAGCTACACTAATTTGTGAATGGACTACAATATAAAAAGATAAGACTATAACATCAAAAATATAAAATAGAAGAGTAAAAGTGTCAAATTTTTGTATATGATTGAAGGTAAGTTGTTAACAGCTTAAAACAGACTATTATAACTATAGATTTTTATATTAGCTTCATGGTAATCACAAAGGAAAATACCTATAGCAGATATATATATATATCTGCTATATATATATATATGAAATCAAAGCATACTACTACAGAAAATCATCAAATTACAAAGGAAGACAGCCAGAGAAAAATAAAGAAACGAAAAGTCTATAAAACTGCCAGAAACAATTGACAAGATATAAGTAGTAATTATTGAAACATAATTACTATAAATGTAAATGGATTAAATTCTACAATGAAAAACAAAATGAATTTTTTTTAAAAAAACAAGACAACTCTATATTGTCTACAAGTCACTCACTTCAGATTAATAACACACATAGACTAAAAGTGAAGTGATGGGAAAATATATTCCATGGAAACAGAAACCAAAACATAGCTGGGAGAGCTATACTTCTCTCAGGCAAAGTAGGCTATTAGTCAAAAACTGTAACAAGAGACAAAGTCAGTATATAATGATAAAGGAGTCAATTCATGAATTCAGTACAATTTACCATTGTAAATATGCACCCAACATTGGAGTACCTAAATATATAATGCAATATTAAAATACAATGAGAGAAATAGACAACAATTCAATAGGAAGATACTTCAGTAGTCTACTTTCAACAATGGATAGATCATCCAGACAGGATCCCAATAAGAAAAAGATGCACTTGAATTATACTTTAGAGCAAACAGAATGAACAGACATACAAAAAATTCCACCCAGAAGCATCAAAATATACTATCTTTTCAAGCCCACACAGAAAATTTTCCAGGATACATATATGTTAGGCCACAAAACAAGTCTTAACAAATTTAAGATTGAAATCATATCAAGCATTTTTCTGACCACAATGGTATAAAACTAGAAATCAGTTACAAAAAGAAAATGGGAAAATTCACAAATATGTGGAAATTAAAGAATGTGCTCCTGAACAATCAATGGGCCAAAGAAGAAATAAAAAAGTAAATTTAAAAGTATCTTATGACAAGCAGCTAGGTGTGGTGGCTCACACCTGTAATCCCAGCACTTTGGGAGGCCAAGGTAGGCGGATCACTTGAGGTCAGAAGTTTGAGATCAGCCAGGTCAACACGTTGAAACCTAGTCTCTACTAAAACTACAAAAAGTTAGCCAGTTATGGTGCTACACATCTGTAATCCCAGGTACTCGGGAGGCTGAGGCAGGAGAATCACGTGACCCTGGGAAGCAGAGGTTGCAGTCAGCCAAGATTGCACCACTGCCCTCCAGCCTGGATGACTAAATGAGATTCTGTCTCAAAAACAAACAAACAACAAAAAAACAAAACCAAAACAAACAAACAAAAAACATTATGACAAGTAAAAACAGAAACACAACATTCCAAAACTTATGAGATGCTGCAAACGCACTACAAGGAGAAAAGCTTATAGCAATAAATGTCTAACATGAAAAAAGGAGAAAGATTTCAAACGAACAACTTAACTTTACATCTCAAGGAACTAGAAAAGGAAGAATAAACTAACCCCAAAGTTAGAAGAAGGAACAAAATAACAAAGCTCAGGGCAGAAATAAATAGAGAAAAGAAAACGAATTGAAAAGATAAACAAAACTGAGTTGGTTTTTTTGAAGATAAACAAAATTGACATATCTTTAGCTACACTAGGAGAGAAAGAGAAAAGCCTCAAATAAAAATCAGAAATGAAAGAGGAGACATTACAACGGACACCACAGAAATGCAAAGGACCATGAGACTACTATGGACACTTATATGTCAACAATTTAAACTAGAAGAAATGAATAAAGTTCTAGAGACATACAACAAAGACTGAATCATGAAGTCTGAATAGAAAATCTGAACAGAACAATAATAAGAAGAGAGGCTGAAACACTAAAAAAAAAAAAACAAAAAACCTCTCATCAAATAAAAGTGCAATATTATACTTCACCAGTGAATTATACCAAACATTCAAAGAAGAATTAAGACCAATTTTTCTTACACTCTTTCAAAAACATTGCAGAGAAGGAAATACTCCAAATGCATTTTATGAGGGCAGCATTACCCTGATAACAAGCCGGACAATGATACTAACAGAAAAGAAAATTATAGGCCAATATCCCTGATGAACATGGATGTAAAAGTTTTCGACAAAATACTAGCAAATTAAATTAAATAGCAAATTAAAAGGATCATTCAACATGATCAAGTAGGGTTTATCATGATGATGCAAGGATGATTCAACATACACAAATCAGGCACTGTAATACACCATGTTAACAAAATGAAGGAGAAAATCCAAATGATCGTTACAATAGATGCAAAAATAGCATCTGACAAAATTCAATATTTTTTCATTATAAAAATTAAGGATAGAAAGAATATACCTCAACACAATAAATGTCCTATATGACAAGCCCACAGCTAACATCGTACTCAGTGATGAAAGGCTGACATTTTTTCCTCTAAGATCAGGAACAAGGTAACGATGCCCATTCTCACTATTTCCATTCAATATAGTACTGAAGTCCTAGTCTGAGCAAGTAAGCAAGAAAAAGAAACAAAAGGCATGCAAGACGGAATGGAAGAAGAAAAATTGTCTCTGTTTGCTGACAATGTATTCTTATACATAGAAAACCCTAAAGGCTCCACCAAAAGCTGTTAGAACTAATACCAAAATTCAGTAAATACAGACACTAAAATCAACAAACAAAAATCAGTCCATTTCTATAGGCCAACAATGAATTACATAAGACAGAAATTAAGAAAACAATCTTATTTATAATAGCATCAAAAATAGGTATAACACTGATGAAAAAAATTGAAGAACACACAAATAATGGAAAGATGTCATGTGTTCACGGATTGGAAAGATCAATATTGTCAAAATGTCCATACTTCCCAAAGTGATCTATGGATTCAATGCAATCTCTATCAAAATTCCAATGATATTTTTCATAAAAATAGAAAAAAAAATCCTAAAATTCATATGAAACTAAAAAGACTCCAGATAGCCACAGCAATCTTAAGCAAGAACAACAAAGCTAGAGGCATCACAATTCCTGATTTTGAACTATATTACTAACCTGTAGCAATCAGAACAGTATAGTATTTTATTAAAACAGATAAGTAGAGCAATGGAACAAATATTAAGCCTGAAAATAAGCCCATGCATATATAGTCAACTAATCTTTGACAAAGGTGCCAAGAAAATAGAGTGAGGAGAGGATAGTCTCTTCAATAAGTGCTGTTGGGGAAAATAGATGTTCACATGCAAAAAAGGAAAAAAAAAAAAAAGAAAGAAAGAAAAAGAAATTGGATGTTTATACCATACACAAAAATCAACTGAAATGGGATTAAAGAATTAAACATAAGACTACTAGAAGAAAACGTAAGGGCAAAGCTCCAGCACGATGGTCTTGGCAATGATTTCTTGGATATGACACCAAAAGCACAAACAACAAATGCCAAAATAAACAAGCAGGGCTATGTCAAACTAAAAAGTTTCTGCACAGCAAAGGAACCGATCAATATAATGAAAAGGCAATCCACAGAATAGGAGAAAATACCCAAAACATATAAGGAACTCATACAACTCACTAGTTTAAAAAAAACAACTAATTAAAAAATAGGCAAAGAATGTGAACAGACCTTTTTTTCCCCAAAGAAGAGATACAAATGGCCAACAGGTATATGAAAAGGTGTACAAAATCACTAATCATAAGGGAAATGCAAATAAAAACCACCATGAGATATTACCTCACACATGTTAGGATGGCTAGTACAAAAAAGTCACAAGATAATAAGTATAGGTAAGGATGTGGAGAAAAGAAAACTCTTATATACATTATTGGTGGGAATGTAAACTAGCAGTGCCATTATGGAAAATAGTATGCAGGCTTCTCCAAAAATTAAAAATAGAATAACCATATGATCCAGCAATCCCACTTCTGGGTATATATCCAAAGGAAATGAAATCACTATCTTGAAGAGATACCTACACTCCCATGTTCACTGAAGCATTATTCACATTAGTCAAGATATGGAAACAACCCAAGTGTCTGTCAACAGATGAATGGATAAGAAAATTGTTTTATACAGATATATAGAATGAAATATCATTCCATCTTAAATGAGAAAGAAATACAGAAATGCTGGGGCACATCATGCTGAGAGAAATAAGTCAGATACAAATACTGTATGATCTCACTTATATGTGGAATCTAAAAAAGTCAAACTCATAGAGAGAAGGGTGCTTATCAGGGATTAGGTGGAAATAGATGTTGTTCACAGGGTACAAGCTTTCAGTTATAAGAGGGATCAGTTCTAGAGATCTAATATAGTATAGTTAAGAATAATGTATAGTATATTTTAAATTTGTTGAGAGTAGATCTTAGGTATTCTCATCATACACAGAAAAAAGGTAACTACGTGAGGTGATGGATACATTAGCTTGATTATGGTAATCATTTCACAGTATATATGTATATCAAAACATTACATTATACACCTTAACTGTATACAATTTTTATTTGTCAATTATATGTCAGGGAAACTAGGGAAAAAAAGTAAGGCTGTTGTGATGGTTAATACTGAGTGTCAACTTGATTGGATTGAAGGATACAAAGTACAGATCCTGGGTGTGTCTGTGAGGGTATTGCCAGAGGAGATTAACATCTGAGTCAGTGGGCTGGGAAAGGCAGACCTACCCTTAATCTGGGTGGGCACAATCTACTCAGCTGCTAGCTAGGCTAGAATATAAGCAGGCAGAAAAATGTGAAAAGAGAGACTGGCCTAGCATCCCAGACTACATCTTTCTCCCATGCTGGATGCTTCCTGCCCTCGAACATTTGACTCCAAGCTCTTCAATTTTGAAACTCAGACTGGCTCTCTTTGCTCCTCAGCCTATAGATGGCCTATTGTGGGACCCTGTGATTGTGTGAGCTAATACTTAATGAACTCCCCTTTATATATATTCCATCAGTTCTGTCCCTCTAGAGAACCCTAAGGCCGGGCGCGGTGGCTCAAGCCTGTAATCCCAGCACTTTGGGAGGCCGAGACGGGCGGATCACAAGGTCAGGAGATCGAGATCATCCTGGCTAACCCAATGAAACCCCGTCTCTACTAAAAAAAACAAAAAACAAAAAAACAAAAACAAACTAGCCGGGCGAGGTGGCGGGCGCCTGTAGTCCCAGCTACTCAGGAGGCTCAGGCAGGAGAATGGCCTAAACCTGGGAGGCGGAGCTTGCAGTGAGCTGAGATCCGGCCACTGCACTCCAGCCTGGGCCACAGAGTGAGGCTCCATGTCAAAAAAAAAAAAAAAAAAAAAAAAAAAGAGAACCCTGACTAATAGAGTTGTTAATTCCAGAAAGGAATTAAAATGATTTTCTAAATGAAAGGTCATATTAACCAATTACCTTAATGCTTAGTATGAATTTAGGATTAATTCAATATGCATGAAATTATGTAGATGGTAATTATTAAGTCTGTAAATTATTTCAGACACTTCTCCTATACTATGGCAAAACAATCTCAAAGGTATATGCACCTAATAAAAAAGATTCAAATACATGAAGCAAAATCTTCTTAAAAATGAAAGCAAAGCCATATCATAGTTGGAGATTTTAACACACCACTCTCAATAATTGATACAATAAGGGTAGAAAAAAATCAGAAAGAATATAAAAGATTGAACAACATTCTCAACCAAGTTGATCTCATAGATATCTATAGAACACTATATAGCCAATAACAGAAGAAAACATTACTTTCCAAGTATACATAGAACATTCACCAAGAAAAGAGTATTCTCTAATCTTTTTTCTTTCTTTTTTCTAAGACAGGTTCTCACTCTACAGTGGTGTGATCATAGCTCACTGTAGCCTCCACCTCTTGAGCTCAAGTGATTCTCCCACCTCAACCTCCTGAGTAGCTGAGACTACAGGCATGTACCACTACACCCAACTAATTTTTTACTTTTTGTATGGACAAGGTCTCACTATGTTGCCCAGGATGGTCTCCAACTCCTGGGCTAAGGAAATCCTCCCACCTTGGCCTCCCAAAGTGCTGAGATTACAGGCATGATCCACCACACCTGGCCTATTCTCTAATCTTAATGAAATTAAATTATATATGAACAACAAAAAATTCTAGAAAATTTCAAATATTTGGAAATTAAAACAAAATGGTTCTAAGTAGCCCAGAGGTCAAAGAACTCACAATGTAAATAAAATAGTTTGAACTAAAAGCTATAAAAATATAACATCAAATTTTGGAAATGTAAAAGAGCAAAAGAAACTGAAAATAAATAAGAAAATAATAACTGTAAGAACAAAAATAAATAAGTTAGAAAAAAAGACAAATTACAGGAAAGAGTACCAAAGCAAAAATGTGGTTCTTTGAAAAGAGAAATAAAATTGTTAAATCCCAAACAAGACTGACCAAGAAAAACAGTGAAAACACAAATTATCAATATCAGAAGTGAAAGCATACATCACTACAGATTTTATAAATATTAATATTAAATGGCATAACAAGAGAATGTTATGATCAATTTTATATCAATAAACTGGACCACATGGGTATAACATAAATTTCTTAAAGACACAAAATCAAAAACTGAAAGAAGGCCAGGCATGGTGGCTCACACTATAATCCCAGTACTTTGGCAGGCTGAGATTGAAGAATCCCTTGAGCTTAGGAGTTTGAGACCAGCCTAGACAATATAGCAAGATGTAGTCTCTACTAAAAATAAAAATTAAGTATTAATTAGTCCGGTGTGGTGGCCAGCTACTCAGGAGGCTGAGGAAGAAGGATCTCTTGAGCTCGGGAGATCGAGCCTGCAGTGAGATATGATTGGGCCACTGCACTGCAACCTGGGTGACAGAGGGAGACCTTGTTTCAAAAAAGAAAAAAAAAAAGCAAGCAAAAAAACCCCACAAGAAATTTTTTTAAAAAGCACACAACAAACCTAAATAGCCCTTTTCTCTTAAGGGAGTTAAATTTTTAATAACAGGTTTTCACAAAGAAAATATCAAGCCTGGCTGGTTTTACTAGTGAAATCTATTCTAAGGAATAAATAATACCAATCCTAAAATTCTTTTGAAAATAAATATTCTATTTCAGGAAACCAGAATGCATCTGATACCAAAACTTATCAAAGACGTCACAAGAAAAATATTTACAAATTACAAGAAAAATATTTACAAATGTAAACACAGATGCAAATATCCATAATAAAACATTATCAATTAAGTTAAATACAATAATAAATAAAAAATAATACATCATGATTACATGCAGTTTATCCTAGGAATATAAGCTTGGTTTGAGGCTGGGCCCATTGGCTCATGCCTGTAATCCCAGCACTTTGGGAGGCTGAGATGGGTGGATTGCTTGAGCCCAGGCATTGGAGACCAGCCTGGGCAACATGACAAAACCCCATCTGTACAAAAAATACAAAAATTATCCAGGCATGGTGGCACACACCTGCAGTCCCAGCTACTCAGGAGGCTGAGGTGGGAGGATGCTTGAGCCCAGGAGGTTGAGGCTGCAGTGTGCCGTGATCACACCACTGCACTCCAGCCTTGGCAACAGAGCAAGACCCTGTCTCAAAAAAAAAAAAAAAAAAAAAAAAAAAAAATCTTGGTTTGAGATTGTCAAATCTATCAGGTCACTCAGCATATTAATAGGATAAAGAATAAAAAATATAATCAGTACATGTAAAAATTATACTCTAGGCCCAATCCAGTGCATTAAGGCAAGAAAATGAAATAAAAGGCATAAAGATTCGAATAGATTGTCTCTATTTCAGGACAACATGACTGTTTATCAAAAAAATCCTGAGCATCTGTAAAACAATTAGAATATGGGAATTTAGGCTGGGTGTGTAATTCCAGCACTTTGGGAGGTTGTGGCATGTGGATCACTTGAGCCCAGGAGTTGGAGACCAACCTGGGCAACATGGCAAAACTCTGTGTCTACAAAAAATACAACTAGCTAGACATGAGAGTGTGCACCTGTAGTCTCAGCTATTCAGGGTGCTGAGGTGGAAGGATCGCTTGAGCCCAGGAGGTGGAGGTTTCAGTGAGCCAACATTGAGCCACTGCTCTCCAGCCTGGACGACAGAACCAGACTCTGTCTCAAAAAAAAAAAAAAAAGAAAGAAAAAAATATGAGTATTTAGAAAGGTCACAGAATACAAAGTTAATATACAAATATCAATGGAATTTTCAAAAGTTTAATTAACAATAGTGTCAAAACCATAAATTACTCAGGAATCAATTTAGTAAAGTACATGCAGGACCTTAAACTTAAAAGTACAAGACATAGCTGGGAGAAATTAAAGACATAAATAAATTGAGGGATATACCATGTTCAAAAATTGTAAAATTCAATATGGTTTAATATTCAGTTATCCCTCAATTGATCTATAGATTCAACATAACACCATTCGTAAGTCCAGCAGGTTTCTCTGTGGAGATTAACAATTGAGGCAAAAATTTACATGAAAAAGTAAGTAAGTTAGCATATTGGAAGAACTCTTATAAAAAACATCAAATGTGTTCATGACTATACAGTTACAGTAATCAAGTCAGTATGGTACTGGCACAGGATTGACAGATCAACAAAACAAAACAGAAAATCCATAAATACACTACAGATACAAATCATACCAAAAATTATTTTGAGATAGATCATAGATGTAAATGTAAGGACTAAACAATAAGGCTTTTGGAAGAAAACATAAAAAAATATTTTCTTAAATTGAGGTAGGCGCAAAGAGTTCTTAGGACACAGAACACAATGACCAGAAAGAAAAATTTTTTAAAAATTGGAATTAAAAACAGAAAAATTAAAAGCTTATATGCATAAAACCACCATTTAAAAAGCAATGGGAAAGCCACAGAATGTGACAAAACATTTGTAAAACTTATAAATGACTACCACTTGAAAAGGTAAACAACTCAATTAAAAATAGGCAAAAGATTTGAATAGACAGTACAAAAGGAGATATATAATGGCCAATAAATATATGAAAACATGCTTAACATTATCATTAGAAAATGGAAATGGAAATTTCACTGAAATACCACTCTACTCCCTCCAGAAGAAGACTGAAAAGACCAAATATTGACAGAGATGTGCAGCAAATAGAACCCTCAGACATTGTCAGTGGGAGTTAAATATGCTACAATCACTTTGGAAAAACATCTGGCAGTTTCTTTAAAAACTAAACTAAATTCACATCTAATGTATTGCCCAGCAATTCTACTCCTAAGTATTTACCCAAGTAAAATGAAAACATATGCCCACAAAATGACAGTACACAAATGTTCATAGCAGTTTACTCATAATAGCTAAAAACTAGAAACAACCCAGATGTCCATCACAGCAGAATGGAAAAACTGGTTATTATTATGGAATACTGCTCAGCAGTAAAAAAGAATAAACTCCTTTTTTTTTTTTTAAGAGAACTCCTAGACCCAAGTGATTCTCCTGCCTCAGCCTCGCAAGTAGCTGGGCTTACAGGTATCCGCCACTGCGCTTGGCTAGAGTGAGCCACTTCTATGTACAACAATGTAGATAGATCTCAAAAACATTAGGTTTAAAGAAGATTTACAACACAGTATTCTATACAATAGGTTCTGGAACAGGCAAAACTAATCTACGGTGAGAAAAAAAATCAGAATGATGCTTGTCTCTTAGGAGAAGTAGAGAGAGGCAACTATTGACTGCAAAGGACTATAAGGACTTTTACGGACCGAATGTTTGTGTCCCCCCAAAACCCATATGTTGAAATCCTAATCCCCAATTTGAAGATGAGGCCTTTGGAAGGTAACTAGGTCATGACAGTGGAGCCCTCTGAATGGCAGTAGTAGCCTTATAAGAAGGATCCCAGACAGCTCTTTTCCCCACTTTTTCTGCCATGTGAGGATACAATGAGAAAACAACAGTTCACAACCCAGAAGAGGGCCCTCACCAGACTCTAACCTTGCTGACACCTCGATCTCAGATTTCCAGCCTCCAGTACTGAGAAATAATTTTATATTTTAAGATCTCCAGTCTATAGCAACTTGTAATCACAGTCCAAATTGACTAAGGCAAAGACTAGAAGAATTTTGGAGGTAAAGTCAATGTTCCATATTGCAATAGGATTTTTAAAGTGTGTGTATTGGTCAAAAACCAGAGAAAGCATAGTTAAAATTTTGCATGTCACTGTATATAATCTTGCCTTAAGAGAAAAAAGTAAACAAATAACTGAACTGTCGATAATGTTACCATGCTGAAGTACTTAGAGGAAAGTACATTAATGACTGCTATTTAAATTGAAATACATCAAAAAATAAGATGGATTAATAAATGGATAGAAGAATAGACATGTATGAAGAAAGTATAGTAAAATGTTAATGGTAGAATCTTGGTGGTAAATATAAAGTTGTCACTGTAAAATTCTTTTAATGTAAGATACTGGAAAAGCAAGCAAACAGTAAACTTATCTTAAGAGTATATTTCCTGTTTTTTAAATTTTGAGATGGAGTCTCACTCTGTCGCCTAGGTTGGAGTACAGTGGCGTGATCTTGGCTCTCTGCAACCTCCGCCTCCTGGGTTCAAGTGATTCTCCTGCCTTAGCTTCCCAAATAGCTGGGTCTACAGGTGCACGCCACCACACCTAGCTACTTTTTGTATTTTTAGTAGAGATGGTGTTTTGCCATGTTGCCCAGGCTAGTCTTGAACTCCTGACCTCAGGTGATCCACCTGCCTCGGCCTCCCAAAGTGCTGGGATTACAGGCATGAGCCATATGCCTGGCCTCCAAGAGAAATTTTCAACAAAATGTAATTTATATTTTGGGAGTGTAAAATACATCTGCTTATTGAACAATCAGTGCTTGATACATGCCCAAATTAAAGAGCAAAAATGTTTCCTAACTCTGAAAAAGAATAACAATAATCTTGGCCTTTGACTAAGCAAGGACACAGTTTCCTGATTTATATTCTTATAACTTGTTTTAGGGTGATAATTGCAAACATTTAAAGATTATAACGTAACTTACATATACCCCAAGGAAGCCTCAAGCAGAACTCAAAAAATACTACATGGTTTTGATATCCAGATATCCTTTCTAGGAATTTTATACCTGTTAAACATAATTAGGTTTTAAAAAATGATTTCTGATCATTTGTACTAATATATAAACCTTATTACAGGGCAAATAAACCATGAGACCTTTATAGTACTATAAGCATTTCCCTGCTTTTATTGGCAGACACTAATTTTAACTAGTATGTACATGAATGTATGCATGTTTTTGTTTTTATGTATTTGTATATTCTTTGATATTTGCAAAGTGCTCAAGCATGAATGCTCTGTCAGGTTATACATTACCTCCAGTATAGGGTTTCCAGTTATAATACTTTCCTCGGAAAGGCATATTGTCAAAGTCTGCACACTGTTTCTCTCGAAAATCTCGGGAACCCAAAGGGCATGGCTAAAATAAAATAAAATCATAAATGGTACCATTGTTGGAAAATACCAAAAGCAAGGGACAATGTCCCTAAAATGAACTCCATCAAATTAACTCACTACCTTATTCTGTGGCTATAACTCTGGCATTTGCTTTTCTGTATTACAATCAGTATTCAGAGTGAAATGTGTGAGCTGAAATCTTAGCTATAGAAGATATAACTTAGGTAATTTAAACAAAGTGGTATGCTGTTTCCCTATAAATTTACGGTTGGATACATGTCATAATCCTCTTTGTAGTCCATCAGGTGTCTCCTTATAAACACACAGAAAACCTAGATGAAGAAATTAAAACACAAAATCCTTTGGGGTAACAGTATTTGAGGTCCAGTTGCCATAGCTACTCCCTGATCTTTATTTTAAAAAATCAAGAAGCAGGCTTGTAACATGACATTCAGCCCTATTAATTGTGGTTTGGACTCCTACTACTATAGCAATTTACTGTTTAGCCTTGACAAAAACCATATTTTAAATGAGGAATAAAGTAGGCAAAATACTAGACCTCAACTATAAACATCTTGAAATTCAAGGGATTTGGACTTATTAAGATTTACATTTAATTTATTAACATCCCAGAAAATAAAATACAAAATGGCCCAAAACATGTACATTTGTATGAGGTATGGAGAAGGATGTTAAGAGGGTGAAAAAAGGATTATCTGTTTTAAAAGCTGGAAATGTTCCTTCTATTCAGAAACGCTTCTGAAGTTTTTTAAAGAGAAAAATCTTGCCAATCCAACTAGCTCTAGATTCTATATACCACAGGGTCATCCTAAACTCAACCTTTAAGTTCACAAAGAATTATAAAGCTCATCGTGTTTGAGTGATATGACTTAATTTGACTTATCTTTTAAAGTTCAACAGCTGTAGTACTTAAAAACTAAAAAATATTGATTTTGAAAGACTGAGAAAACATTCTCCTTAAATACGGAAGAAAAGAATATGTCACTAGAGAAAATTCTGAATTGGGAATAAATGACAAGTGTGTTACAGTCACACTCAGAGATTGTTTTGAGGACTTTTTACTATCCTCCCTTAGATCTCTGTGTTTGCTTTATATAGTTTTCTGAGGACAGTACATTGCAAATGGTCACTCTGAAGCATATGCAGTAATAACAGACCACAATGTGCAAATATTTGCATGGTCATCATTGCTTCCTATATACTACAGTTCAATTTTCACCACATCAAGTCCAAAGCCTCTGATTCTGAAAATAGTGGCAGCAGAGTGTTTTCAGCACATTAAAATATGACGTTCCAATGCCAAATCTAGTGATTAATATTGTCAAATTACCTTCTTGCTTGCCTTTAAAAAAAAAAAAAAAAGAAAAATATTTACCATAGGCTAAAAGGTGTATCAGGCTGGAAGGATATGGTTTCAGGGTCTTTTGTTTCCTGGTCAGCTAATCTTTGCATCTTCAGAGTGCTCACGGTTAAAGGAATCCTTTACTTTTCAAGCGATTTTTAGTGAATCCCACACAAGGACTAAAGTTGTTAGTGGGTTTTGTCATGCAGCAAGACTACTTTTAAAAGCAAATAACGATTTCAAAAACAAACAATTTGAACTCTAGCTATAAGTTTTCATGCAGCACTTAAGTATTTGTAAAGCACCAATCACCTAAAGTTCATCCAAGCATGACTTTCAACTTTGTTGGAGAAACAAGACACAAATGGAAAAACGACCATGGAAAAAGAACCATCTTGAGCAATACATATAGTATATGACAGCATGTTACAGATTGTCTATATGTGCTGGATACAAGTGAAATATAAATGTGTCCTATGATTAGCTAGGGATATATCAGTTAAGAAAAAAATCTTGAGCATGTACCGAAGTATTACAGAAATTGTTCTAGTTAAGAAAGAAAAAGGACTTGTCAGGGAGCAGGAGACTATTAAGAATGAAGCCAAGAAAAGCCATGGGAATAGGAAGGAAAAGGTCACATATTGGGAATGGTTGGAAAAAGGCCAACCTAGATGAAAGAGATGAACTATATAGAAGCATAAGAGGAAATGATGTTTCACATGTATAAGCACTGGTACATTAAAAAGACCTTGAATTAAGAAACTAAGACATCATGAGGGCCGTTCGCTTAAAGGCAAACAAAACAAAAATGCAATATTTTCGTATCTTCTAACAATTCTCCTAAATAGAAGAAAAGTAAAATGTCCAATATGAGGATATTACTATTTAATGAAGCACTTGATAATGTTTCATGACATTTTTGATCTACTTTTTTCCTGTGATAACCACTCTCAGGGTGAGCATAATAAAAAGATTAACAATAACAAGAGCAAGCTAGTATTTACTAAGTACTTATTATGTGGCACACTGTTCCGGGATCTTTAGATATATTATCTATATACTCCTTCTCAACACTCTTTTGAGGTAGTTATAATTAATAATCCCATTTTACAACGAAGTAAACTGGGGTACAGAAAGGTTGCTCAGTAATAGTTTCAGCGTATAAGGATACTTTCACCATAAGTGTGGGAATCTCCTCTGGACACTCTCCAAATGCTACAATAATAGCATTACAGGTTATAGCTTCCTTAAAATGTACAAAAACCTAATAGGAACAATTTGGGTTCTAGACTTGGCCCTGTCATTAACCAGATGCAAGTTTCTTATCTTTCCATATTACTTTTTTTTCTCATTTGTAAAATAAGAGGGATAAAAGCAAGAGTTTTGGAGTAAGGCAGAACTGGATTATTTCTAACTTAGTCATTTATTTAATTCATGGCCTTGAGCAATTTACTTGTTTAAGCCTCATCTACAATCTGGGGGTATACTAGTATTTACCTCCTAGTCAACATATTCACGCAAACTGTTTAGCTCTGTACCTGGCCTAAGGTAGCACTTAATAATCATTAGCAGCTATGAAGGGGTCCTTACACTCATTCCTTACCCTTCTGCTCTGCTCTGTATTTTAGGGGAACAAACCCTGAAAGCTCCATTTCCTAGGCTTTTTTGTCAGCTGACTTATGGTTGGGTTCAGGTAATGGGAGGCACTAGTTGGAGAAGCTAGAGTATTTTTCTCCTTTCCTCTGTGCCTTGGGCAGCATCTCAGCATAAGGAGAATCTTTTTTGTAGCTCCACCTTCAGGTAACAGTTCCATCCTCCCTACCCTTCTATCCTATGATTCCAGCTTCTGCTGTGTGATTCTAACCTCTGGGCTCTGACAAAACTACCTCCTACGTATCTTTCTGGAAGAAACTAGTCAGACTCTCATCATCCATGTAATCAATTTCCTGCATTAAATTCCCTCTATTTTAATATTCAGACTGGTCTATTATGTTATAGTTAAATCTTAATTGATAAAACAGTTATCATCATCATCATCATCATCATCATCATCATCATGATGAACGACTTGGAAAACTGAATAAGATAAGTTTCCACACAATATTTTTTCACTTTAGGGCAGAAGTTGTCAAACTTTTACTGTAAAGGTCCACACAGCGAATATTTTAGGCTTTGCAGGCCATGTGTCTCTGTTGCAACTACTCAACTGTGCATTATAGTGTGAGAGAAGCCATAGACAATATGTAAACAAATGGCCATGGCTATGTTCCAATAAAAATACTTAAAAAAGAGTTAACCAATACAATTTGGCCTGAGAGGTACAATTTGTCAACTCCTGGTGTAGGGTGTTAACATAACATAGATATATCTGTTTGCCAGCATTTCACGGAATAACTCAACTCAACTATTAATTTCTCAGTCAATATAGAACCATACCTTGTAAGAACTAATGTTAGAAGTGATATAATCTAATTTGCATAAGATGCTTGGATTTCCTCTATAATTATCCCCAAAGTGGTCATACAATCTATATAAACATCTACAGAAAAAAAGATCAAACACTTTTCAAACAGCTGCAATTATTAGCAGGTTCTTCCTTACTTTCAGTCAAAACCTGCCTTCCTATAACCCAATTATCTTTCTCCTTTCTTCTGGATCCACACTGAACAAATCTTACCCTCAAGTGAAAGGTATCTGGACCTTGATGGCTTTCCTAGGGGCACATCATAGCTTATCGTTAGTCCTCTTAAAACAAGGCAGCAAGACTGGGCCTTAAGTATCTTTCTGTACATTTTAGCAAGTATTTATAAAATGCTTAATATGTGGCAGATACAATCTAGGCTGCAGGGTTACAGAAAAACAAAACCCAAACAGATTAGAGTTCTGGTTTCATAGAGTTTACTCTAGTTGGAGACGAGAAAGAAGAAAAATAAAGCAAGATAAGGAAATTGACAGTGAGGTGGGAGGGAAGTTGTTTTAAATACTATGATCAGAGAAATCCTCTCTGATAAGGTGGCGTTCAAGGGAGAGTGAAAAGAAACTGAAGGAATGATTTATGTACATATCCGTGAAAAGAATCTTCCAGAACACAGTAAATCCAAAGGCCCTGAGGCAGGAGTGTATTCAGGGTGTTCACAGAATAGTATAGAGAATGGAAAGGTTTCAGGGAATTGAAGTAGACTTGGGGACTTGATTCCATGCCATTGTTTCTAGAATACATCAGCCAGCATTCTGCTTTCCTGATTTCATTCCATCAGGGAATGCTCTGAATTTGCGTTGATTAAAAATAGGCTCAGTTGCAATTATATATGCTGGTTTGAAAAAATGAGAGCGAAAGAGGATTTCCTTAAGGAAAAATTACGTAAAATACATTTTTGTTTTGTTTAGGAATAGTAGAGAGTTTAAAGAATAATGGTATTGAAATTACTTAAGGATAATAAATGCTGACACTATGCAGAAACCATAACAGAAAGCAGTAATTAAAAAAGCATAAGCAACAGATAATTAAAGTAAAAGCCTGACAGATTTTCAGCCTTCTAGTGCTAACACTCATCAAGCATCTTCTCCTTTAAAAAACAAACTAGTAGGGCCCTACATAAATCTGGATAGCAAAGCCGCAGGTCTCAGCATCTTTAGATCTTAGTATTTTCAAAGAAATAAATTAATATTAGCATCTTTATCACTACTCTCTTCTCCAGAGATCTGTATAAGTTAACAACAGTCTTCCAACTATTTTGTTTAGAAGTTTCTCCTTCTGAGTAAACTTAATACTTTGTATTGGTAGATAAATCTTAAAAAAAAAGAATAATTCATTGAGGCCTAAAAGTTGCTACAGAAAGAAATCTAGCTTCTGCTTACAAACTTTTCAGTGGCATTTCTATTACTGGGGTTCTAATCCTGGTTTTGTCCCAAAGAATAGGGTGACATTGGCAAGTCCCCAATCCTTTTTGAGCCTCCTTTTTTTCATTTGCAAAATATACTCCCAAAACTCTTACCTTCAAGAGAAATACACATCAAAATATCTTGCAAATGAGGAAAATTCTAAAAACGATGTATAATTTCTTACTGGTAACATGAAAAAAGAGCCAAGAATGAAAATGCCTTTGTCCCTTTCCCTTTCCTTTCCTCTCCTCTTCTAAAGGAAGATATGCAGGTTGGAAAGATAAAATGACTCCTATGGCCTCAGGGAAAATTGCAAACTAAGCAAAACTGACCTTCTGTTCTTCTGCTTCCTTTCTCTACTCCTTTCCCACCTTCTGCTTCTTCCTTTTTGCTTTCATATCAAATTCACTCTTACATCATCCCTATTACACTACATCAACCTTCAACACTTCCAAAATTTCATTTTCTTTTTCCTCTACAGGAAAACAACATATTAAGGTCTTAGCAGATTGCACCCTGTTTATTGAGGGAGTTTAAAATCCAACCCCTGCCCTACTTAGCAAGTCATGTACTTGACAAGGGCCTGTGAAGGGATACATTTTTATGTGTTCACCCAGATGGGCATCTTTTTGGAAATTACACAAAGGTACCATACACGCTAACAAAAGCCTTGCTTCTATACCCTCTTTTAAATGTTGCAAACAAATTTCCTGATTCCCTAGTTATCATATACCACTGATAAAGTAATTCATTCTAGGGCATTCAAATAAAGTTGAATTTAGTGGTCAATGCCTGTAGTGAAGCATCTCAACCTCAGTTTTTATTCAACTTTCTTCTCTTTTTTCTCCCAAATAGTTTCTGATTTTTTTTCACTATACATTTACTTTTAAAGCAAAAGAAAACAAAAGGCAGATAACCCACATTGTCCAGACAAACTTGAATCCAGTGTCATGCTTGATACCATAATCTTTTATTGCAGGTTTTAAAAATTAAAGTTACTTGTGTATGCCTTCAATAGTCTGAATTTAATTAAAACGCCATCTACCTATGGCAAAACTCTTTCCCTGAGCTTATAAACACATTAAATAACAGGTCAGGCATAATGGCTCATTCCTGTAATCCCAGCACTTTGAGAAGCCGAGGCAGGGTGGATCACTCAAGTTCAGGAGTTTGAGAACAGACTGGGCAACATGGCAAAACTCATCTCTACAAAAAATACAAAAATTAGTTGGGTGTGGTGGTGCATGCCTGTAGTCCCAGCTACTTGGGAGGCTGAGGTGGGAGGATTGCTTGAGCCTGGGTAGCAGAGCTTGCAGTGAGTCCAGATCATACCGTTGCACTCCAGCCTGGGCAACAGAGCCTGACCCTGTCTCCAAAAAAAGGTTAAGAAACAAACTTTTACTTTGTAATTTTTAAAAGTATTTTAAAGCACAAAATAAACAAACAAGCTCTACTTTGTGCTTAAAACTTAGTCCTTATTTCTCAAAACATAATACACACTATAAAATTCATATTAACTTAAGAAAGATTACCAAGATATTGTTCCTGTTATTTTTTGCTGTGTGTGTGTGTTTTTTTTTTTTTTGTGTGTGTGTGTGTGTGTGTGTGTATGTTACAGGTAGTTAGATAGGCAAGAACAGGGCAGGAAAGGGCTCTCCCCGACCCACTAGGAATGTCAGGTGACAGTTTGGCAATTATCATATTGCCTCTCTAAAAGTGATAAATTGGCAGCTGGCGCCAGGGAGAGGCCATTTCCTGATAGTCCACACCTGTTGCACTAAAGTGTTAATTGAATGCAAGTGCCAGGGAGAAGCAACTTCCTGGGCATGCACATTAAGAGACAAAATGGTGGAGTATGACCTTCCAGGGTCACTCCGCCAGAAAAGGGAAGAAAAGCTTCAGATGGGCATGCGTACAACTTCCTAAACACACTGGGAATGCTCACCTCCCAAGGGCAGGAGGGTACCGCATATGTGGGCAGCCCACCCTAAGGGAAGAATCATGAGAAAGGGCCAGGCTATTAAGTTCTAGGATGAAAGTTAAACACTGCACTTGACTTCGGTGCCCACTTGAGTCTCTTCCAAGCATCCTTTCCTTTCCTTTCTTTCCTGTTCTAAAACCTTTTAAATAAACTTCTACTCCAGCTCTGAAACTTGCCTCGTTTTCTTTTTCTGCCTTACGCCCCTCAGTTGTATTCTTTCTTCTGAACAGGCAAGAATTGAGGTTGCTGCAGACCTGTAGTGATTTGCCACTGGTAACTCGGCTACCTTCTACCAGTAAAATATATAAAGTATGTTTATAAGAATAAAATGGTTGACACATACTTGTTTTCTAATTATAGTTTAAGACATGATTATAACACTGTTTGTCAATGGATCAACTCTGTACCCTGTCTTCACTTACCCTGCAACTCTCCCTGAGGGCAAGATGTGTAGTTTCAGAATGTTCTCAGCTATCTGGTTCTCAGCTATCTAGTGAGGTTAGACTGGAAGACAATGTCTAAGGTGACCCAGTTCTTTCAGAGAAGCTTACCTTGCCACACCCACCTCCCAAGGGCTTCATCTCTTTTAAGAGCACTAAATTAGAAATTCCACACTTTACTGGATCTCTTTCACAGCGCTAGCCAGTTGCTAAGCTTTAGTTTCCTCTTTTTAAAAATACTGGTCTTTCCAAAGACTAAAGATTTGAAGATTTGATGAGGTACTGAATACCAATTAGGTACTAGAAATAGCACCAGATGTTTTATGTATGTTACTTCTTTTAATTGTCAAACAACTCTGTAAGTTTCATAGAGCCTATTTATATAGGAGTCAACTGAAATTTAGAGAGGTTAGGTGATTTGCCAAGGTCAAATAGCAACATGTGTGACATTCACACTCAAGTCAATCAATTTAACTTCCAACTGCATGCTTTTATTTTCACCACAATCCTACTTCCAAATATATAATTTTCCTGTCTGCCACAACCAAAGCAAAAACACTATTTAATGATCTTCAGCAATGCATTGAAAAGGAAAAAAATTGCTGAATAATATACTCCTCTAGCAGAGCTGACTGAGAACACACCCAAGTACTACATAACCTATACTTAAATCTTAGAACAGACCACAGATGACCTGGAAAACCCTTTTCCTCCATACATTTTTTACAGCTTTTACACATAAAGAAGGGAAACCAAATGTTTAAGATGCAAGAATAACGTGCCTTTCCATCCCAGCCAAAGCGGAGCTTATGTGGTTCACAAGAAGTTCTATCATAATCGTATTATCAAGTAAACACCAAATCACAAATAATATGGAGTAAGAAAAATACAAAGATAATTTTGGTTTTGGAAAACAACTAAGCACCAGAAAACTCTTTTCAGAAATTTGGGAAAATCCTTTTCATAGTAGCTAATATTTCTTCTTTAGGCTTTGATATAAAATTTGGTTTATAACCTTTATATAGTCATATTTTTGCTCTTTACTAAAATTAAGTTTTCTAGTATTCACAACACTAACCTTTAAATTCTGCTACTTAAAATAGTTATAATATGTACATCAATTTTTATCCTCTTAGAACATTCTGCATGATAGTTTCAAGTCATTTGAATGAAAAATTGTTCAGAAAAACAGAAATGCCTGATTAGTAGTCAGTGTTCTTTATGCCAGTAAAAATAAGATTCCATATACATAATAATCAAAAGTCTACTTTTGAGCAGCTCCTAAGCAAACATTTTTCAGAAGATTGAGCACAGACCTTGGGTCTTCACTTTTCATAACGGCTCTGCCAGAAAATCATGTTAGTTTCTACCTTTGCATATTTATAAAATCTGTCAGGACCTAATCAACCATTTATCTCTATGTGCAAAAACGAGAACTGTGTCCTCAACCAATGAACTCTCAAGCATTATGACTTCTATAAAATTCTGCCCTCCAAACCCAGGTTCCACAAGGCCATGTCTATTAGATTAGCTCATGATGCCAAAAACTCTATTGTAGTTCCTGGCTTAACAGAAAGATCAAATTTTATCCATTTCTCCTATATGTCTTTAATAAATGTTCCTGGTTTCTCAGCAGCTTCAAGATGAAAAGTATATTAATTTGTTCCTGCTGCAGCTATTGTCTTTACCTGTTATTCCAGCCTGGAGACCATTATTTGTATATCAAAGAAAGGGTCCTTGTGTAGCTGCTTTTGAAGACTTTCTAGGGCGACAAACGGTGATACAGGAAACAAACTGCCCATCCAACACATCCTGATGCAACTAATCAGCCTCAGAGTCTAGTAAACTGAATACCTTTGGCATCTAGGCTGGTTATGTCGTTGTTGAGAGTGGGCAGGCCAATTTTACAGCTTGACATCCTTTTCTGTTCTATTCTTAAATTCTTAGAATGAAAGTTTTGTCTTCATAAGTTTGCTTCTTCTATCTCTGTGGATCTTTTCTTTGAAATCAGGTTAAGAGGGATAGGAGTTAATAAGAACACAGTTCCCTTTCCACCAAAGAGCTCTCTTCTCTTCTTACCATTTGTATACCTTTTAAATGTTTGGGGTAGAAATTAAATCAGCATTAGAAAGAAACTGCAGAGGCCGGGCGCGGTGGATCACGCCTGTAATCCCAGCACTTTGGGAGGCCGAGGCGGGTGGATCAGGAGGTCAGGAGATCGAGACCATCCTGGCTAACACGGTGAAACCCCATCTCTACTAAAAACACAAAAAATTAGCCGGGCGTGGTGGTGGGCGCCTGTAATCCCAGCTGCTCGGGAGACTGAGGCAGGAGAATGGCGTGAACCCGGGAGGCGGAGCTTGTAGTGAGCCGAGATCGCGCCATTGCACTCCAGCCTGGGCGACAGAGCGGGACTCCAAAAAAAAAAAAAAAAAAAGAAAAAAAAGAAACTGCAGATATACTGTTTTTGAGCTTGCTACTTTTTTAGACTACTTGCCCTACGTTGACTCTAGGTTCTAATTTCTCCTCTAACCTAAGCAAAGAGAGTCCTATGAACCTTGTATGTTTCAATCTGATTCACCAGTGTAGGGCTCCACACAGGAGGAATATCAAAGCTTCAAAATAATAAAGTATTCCTTTTTGGTTGTGGATGTATGTCCTTTTGTCATGACCACAAGACATTATGAATCTTAGAACTGATAATGTTTGTCTCTTTACTTGGGTTACTAGGAAGCTCGGAGCAAAATTTGTGACCCATCTTTTTTTTTTTTTTTTGAGATGGAGTTTCGTTGTCGCCCAGGCTGGAGTGCAGTGGCGCGATCTCGGGTCACTGCAACCTCCGCCTCTTGGGTTCACGCCATTCTCCTGCCTCAGTCTCCCGAGTAGCTGGGATTACAGGCGCCTGCCACCACGCCCGGCTAATTTTTTGTATTTTTAGTAGAGACGGGGTCTCACCATCTTGGCCAGGCTAGACTTGAACTCCTGACCTCGTGATCCACCCTCCTTGGCTTCCCAAATGCTGGGATTACAAGCATGAGCCATTGTGCCCGGCCAATTTTATACGTATTTTAAATTATACATATTTATATTATTTTCCTTTTCCTCTGATCTTCTAATGTATTATATTTTTTAGTTTTGATTTTAATGCAGTGCTATAAGCTAACAACTCTAATCAGAGAGTTACAACTAATAACAATTATTATTATTATATGTAAAACCATGAGAACCATGCAGTAAACCATAGTACCAACTACTCAACCACAGAAACGAGAGGATCAAGACTACTATATTACATGGGCTATGTAGAATGGGTTGCAAGGTCCTAAAAGGAATTCAGGTAAAATCTATCAAACACAGTTGAACCAGCCTAATAGTCTGGATTTTCTATTTTCTTTTCTGTTTCTTTTTTTCTATTTTTTTATTTGTTGAGACAGGGTCTCTGTCACCCAGGCTGGAGGGTAGTGAGCATCTCAGCTTACTGTAGCCTCAACCTCCCGGGCTCAGGTGATCCTCTCACTTCAGCCTCTCAAGTAGCTGGGACTACAGGCATGCACCATCATGCCCAGCTAATTTCTGTATTTTTTGTAGAGATGGGCTCTTGCCATGTTGCCCAGGCTGGTCTCAAATTCCTGGGCTCAAGCAATCCACCTGCCCCTGCCTCCCAAAGTGCTGGAATTGATTACAGGCGTGAGCCATGGCACCCAGCCAATTTTCTATTTTCTCTTTTAACTTACACTTTGAGCATACTTTAGAAAACATACAGCAAGTCTCAAAGATTCATGGCAATAAATAAAAAACTCTGGTTCTCCAGTTGTTTGACTATCTGACGTTATCTTATTTTTTTGAGCACTGATTAGAAAATTCTTCCAGGATCATTTTAACTTACTCTTTGTATTACTTCTAATTAAGTTTCAAGAAAAGTTTTGGAATTGCAAATGACCAAGCCAAAAACGCTTATGTATTGTTATCTAGTCCTTGACTGTCAAATTAATTTTAACTAATTGGAAAGTTTACTTTCAAATCTTATTTATAAGACCATTCAACGTGATATGTGTAGTATTAAATTATGTAAAATAGGTACTAAGGCAGGAAGCTGGTTTGACAAAAGAAAGGTATATTCTTTTAAATCCTTTAAATTGGGGTGGCTCACACATAACAGACACCTGGGCATCATTGGAAAAAAGAACATTTAAACTATTATACATTTAGAAAAAGCATCAAAGTTAACTTAAAGAACACAGACATAATACCATACTGCTTCAAGAGTAACACCTATTCTTTGTTAACTGGAAAACACTAAACTTTTGCTTACATTACTCAATCTTTTTTTTTTTTTTTTGAGACCGGATCTCGCTCTATTTCCAGCCCGGGGTGCAGTGATGCAATCTCGGCTCACTGTAACCTCCACCTCCTGGGCTCAAGCGATCCTCCTATGTCAGTCTCCCAAGTAGCTTTGAGCATACTTTAGAAAACATACAGCAACATGCCCAGCTAATTTTTGTATTTTTTGTAGAAAAGGGATTTCGCCATGTTGCCCAGGCTGGTCTCAAACTCCTGACCTCAAGTGATCCGCTCACCTTCCCTCCCAAAGTGCTGGGATTACAGGAGCCAGCCACCACACCCAACCACATTATTCAGTCTTAACTCCGATCACCTCACCTTTTATACTTTATTATTAAATTCTATAGGTTATATAATAGAAGCTCTTAGATTTTTAAAATGTAGACACTTCTGCTCTAATATGACACACGCCTTCATGAAAAATCTCTTTCTGTAAAATTGCACACTAAAAATAGCAGGCATATGGGAAAAATTGGGTTAGAAGCAGACGATTCAAAGACAGGGCATTAAAACAAAAAGAAAAAATTCTAATAAAATACTAGCACAATATTTTAAACACATGGCAAATTCCTAGCAAAGAAATACTGGAGTAAATGTAAGATATTATCTTTTTAAAAACTTGAAAAAGTAAGGAAGGCTTATCAGTTGAGACTGCTGAGTTAGAGAAACAGGAGGCCAGTGTAGGAAGAACAGGCAGAAACACACAATAAGGCTCCTATGATGCTGCATGTGGCCAAACGTTTTGAGCAAAAAGAAGAATGTGGGGTGAATAGTCATCATGTGCAGTACAATTTTCCTTTGTCCCTCAGCTATGCTGATGTTGTTTGACTCTCGCTGCTATATTATTTAATATCACAAAATAACAATCAAATATAAGATAATTTGTATTGCAGAAGCAAGCTTGTAACAGAGCAAACTATACCAAAACTTTATATTATAGTTTTTCTAGATTTATGTTGAAAGAATGGAAATGTAAAATACTCCACCAAACCAACTCACTACTGACAAGAAGGAGAACTTCTCTCAGTATGGGAAGAGAATATGATTACAATAATATGTTTGGTACATAGTAGTGCTCAGTAAATGTCAGCAGCAGTTGCTCCTACTACTATCACTACTTCTGTGGCTACTACTTTTACTAGTAAAGATAGAAATTAAAATAGCTCTAAGATAGACACCTGTGGCTTACCCAATATCCGTTACTCTCTGCTTTCTTGCTAATAGAAGTTCAATATTTTGCTTAGGAATCTGTCTTTCAGGAAAGGTGACCCTAACCCCATTTTAGGGGCAAATCACTATTAATCTAAACCAATTCTGGTAATCTCATTCCTTTTGTCAATGGCTGCTTTAAGGGTGTCCACAATGACCTCCTGGCAAATAAAACCTGAGGAAATTTTTTTTTAATTTTAATTTTTTTATTTCTATCGATGTTTGGGGAACAGGTGGTGTTTGGTTACATGCGTAAGTTCTTTAGTGATGATTTCTGAGATTCTACAGTGGACGCTGCACCCAATGTGTAGTATTTTATCCCTCATTCCCTTCCTATCCTTTCCCCTGAGCCCCCAAAGTCCATTGCATCATTCTTATGCCTTTTCATCCTCATAGCTTAGCTCCCACTTATGACTGAGAGCATATGATGTTTGAAAACCTGAAAAAAATTTGCTGAGGAGCAGGGAAGGAGATCTGGGAACAACTTTCGTAATACTTAAGAAAACGACAGTGGAGCAGTTTATCTTTTCTCTTCCTCTCAATATCGTCAGGGCAGAAGTACTTTAGGTGCTTGGATGCTCTACTTATCTTTTTATGTTCCCCTTTCTCACAGAATTTGACCTCCTGACATCCCCTTTGCTATCTTGTCAGTGCCTTGCTAATTTTTAAATGATAAAAAAATCTTACTAATTAAAAAAAAAATTTTGTCAGAATAACCTAGTCTGTCACGACCAAAAATGGAAGTCTCTCTACATTTATTTATGTTTTTATTTATTTTTAATTTAATTTTTAAAATTTATTTATTTTGAGTCAGGGTCTCACTGTCACCCAGGCTGTAGTGTGGTGGTATGATCATAGCTCACTGCAGCCTCAAACTCCTGGGCTCAAGTGATACTCTGACCTCAACCTCCTGAGTAGTTGGTATTATAGGCGTGAACTCTTTATGAGCTAAGAGTGATTTGTTTGGAGAATTTTACGCATAAAACGTACAATCTTCTTTGTAACAAGAATTTTTCTGTTGCATAGCTAGACTGTCGAGCTCTGTACTGTCCTATATGGTTGCCACCAGCCACATGGGGCTGTTCAAATTAAGATTAATTAAACTCAGAATTTCTGTTCTTCAGCTGCACTAGCAACATTTCAAGTCCTTAATAGCTAATTTGGCTAGTGGCTATTGGTCTGGACAGTGCACACAAAGAATATTTTCATCATTGAAGAAAGTTCTATCGGACAGTGCTAGTGTAGATGAGGTATTTGGGAAATTTTTATATATTAGATTACATTAAAGCAAGCCCCAGCTTAAACAAAATTGCATTCAGACAACTTTATTAACTTGGATAGCACGAAAATATATTTTAGTATGACAGCAGAATTGCCTCAAGTTCTGAGCTAGTAGAGTCAATATTAATGAAGAAAACATAAATATTTATGTATCCATAATATAGTTATGTTTACTGTATCTCCTTATAATTTGCTGAAAGATGAAACAGAAGACAAAGATAGTAATAGAAATCTCAACCCACCAATAGTAAGTTCTACAATCTGAACATCTAACACGTAACTCATGAATAAAATGCAACAAGCTGAGATGTTTGGCACTTTTTTCCTGTTACCATTATTCACATTACAGTATATAATACATACATTATTGGGGCCTGTATGCCCCAACCCTGCGATTATACAATAATGGAATGAGTTGGGAATTGAGAGGAGGTTTGATTTTCTCACTCCTACCTAAAAGTGTGACATACTGTAGATAGATATTCAGTTCTTCTAACCTTATATAAAACTTCCATTCTTCCGAGATTCATATCATCCAAATCACTATCTGGCTTCACTCCTATCTGGCTTAATTAATAAGGGTCACTTTCGCTCTCTCTCTCTCTCTCTCTCTTTTTTTGCTTAAGACAAGTTTTCACCATGTTGCCCAGGCTGGTCTTGAACTCCTGGACTCAAGAGATCTGCCTGCCTCAGCCTCCCAAAGTGCTGGAATTATAGGCCTGAGCCACTGTGCCTCTCTCTCTCATTTATTAAGGAGTCTGATAGCCTGTTCATAGTACGAACTAAATTCTAAGTTTCAGTAGCATCCTAAGTGACTTTCGCATCCCTATGTTAAAGGTCCTCCTCCTCAAGACTTAAGGTTTTTGAACTCCTTTACCTCCAGTCAGGTTAGGCACACACTCCCATGGCCACACTCCAGATTTGTCAGTTTGTCATCATTGAGAATATTCTCACTTGTCATATCTTTAATTGAAATACATGTCATTCTCTGATCTCCTTACCTTCTATCTCTCTCACCCTGTATTTCCTACTACTCTGGTTCTTTGATTTTATGGCTTTTTAAGTTAGGTCCTTAATTTATTCCGTTAGCCCTCTTTGGACTCCACTGTTACTCCTGGCACGGAGCCCATGGCTCAGCACTTCAATCATTCTTACCAATATCCCTACATTTTTCTTGATTTATTGTTCTGTTGTAATCTTGTCTTTCACAAATCCATTCTCATCTAAAGCATCAATCTGAGGCTCTTTCAATGGTTTCTTAATGTCCCAAGATAAAGATCACACTTCTTAACCCTCAGGCCTTACACTTAATTTTCCTTCTGTCTAAGATGCTCTCATTGTCACTTTTTTCTGGTCACCTTAGATTTGCCCTTCATGTCTCTAGCTTCCTGTGGGACAAAGTCCTTAAGTCCCTAATTAGGTTAGGTGCCATTCTATGCACTTTTATAGCATCCCATACTAATCCCATCATATCACTTATCACTCTGTATTATAATTTTCTGTACCTAAGTGATTTCCCAATAAATTTATAAGCTCTTTGGGGGCAGAGATTGTCTTTTCCACCCAAGCAGGGTCTAATATACAACAGGCATTCAATTATTTTTTAAACAAATGAATAAATAACACTGGTAACTCTAAAAGAGCATCATAATTGAAGTTACATGTAATTATTCCAAAATACTCCAAAATACAATTTTAATAGAATTAAATATGACAAATCAATTATATAGGTGATAGAAGGGCAGAAAATAGAGTAGGGTAAGGAAGATTAGGAGTCCTGGAGTTGTATGGAGTGGAGAGGGCTGCAATTTGAAATTCAGTATTCAGAATGGTCTCATTGAAAATGTGACAGTTGAGTAAAGGTGATGAGGTGAGAGAGTTAACCACATAGATATTTTGGGAGAAGAGTACACAAGGCAAAGGGAACAGTTACTGCAAAAGCCCGAAGGTAGAAGCATGTCAGGCACGTTCAAGGAAGGAGGCCTATGTTGCTGGAGTAGAGACAATGATAAAGAAAATAGTAAGAGATGAGTTCAGAGAAGTAATGAAAGCCAGATTGTGTAGACCTTGCAGGTTGTTGTAACGACTTTGGATTTAAGTAAAATGGGGAGCCATTGTGAGGTTTTGAGTAAAAGATAATCTGACTCACTCTGCCTCCTATATTGAGGACTGGATAGTAAAGGGGAATCCTCATAAAAGGCTATTAGAGTAATCCTGTGAAAGATAACAGTAACTTAGACCACAGCAGCAGTAGTGAAGTTAAGAAGCACCTACCATATACTTTGAAGGCAAAACTAATGGGATTTCCTGAGGAATTGGATATAAGCTATGAGACAGAAAAAAGTGTCAAGAAAGACTCCAGGATTTTTGGTGTAAGCCAAATGGAGTTGACATCTGAGATGGGAAAACCTGCTGGAAGAACGAGTGGAGAAAATGTTTTGGGGATAACAGTTGGACGTGTGAAACATTAAATGTCCATTAAAAGTCTACTCAAATAGTAAGATATGAACCTGAAATTCATTAAAGAAGTACAGGCTGAAGATATAAATTTTTGGGTCAAATGGCAAATAAATGGTACAAAAGCAATGGAACCAGATAAGGTCACCAAAGAAAGGAGTACTGGTGAGAGCAGAGTCACAGGCCACCGACTAACTCCTGGGTACTCTAACATTGAGGTCAGAGTAAAGAGTAGGAACCGGCCCGGCGCGATGGCTCATGCCTGTAATCTCAGCACTTTGGGAGGCCGAAGCGGGTGGATCACCTGAGGTCAGGAGTTCGAGACCCGCCTGGCCAACATGGTGAAAAACCCAGTCTCTACTAAAAAGTATATATATATGCTGTCAACTATATGCCAGGCGTGGTGGCACATGCCTGTAATCCCAGCTACTCGGGAGGCTGAGGCAGGAGAATTGCTTGAGTCCGGGAGACAGAGGTTACAGTGAGCCAAGATGGTGCCACCGCACTCCAGCCTGGCCGACAGAGTAAGACTCTTGTCTCAAAAAAATAAAAATAAAATAAAGAGTAGGAACCAGTGAAGGAGGAAAAGGAGTAAGCATTAATGTAAAATAACAACTGCAATGTAGTTTCCTGGAAGCCTATTGAAAGTGAAGTAGTAAGCTGAAGACTCAGAATTGACTATTAGATTTAACAGCATAGAAATCATCTGTGACTTAACAAGAGCATTTCCATAGAATGATCAAGGCAAAAACCTGATAGGAGCCATTTTAGAAAAAAAAAAAATGTGAAGAGAGGAAATGGATTCAGTAAGTATAGACAAATCTTTTGAGAAATTTTGTTTCAATGGGAAACAAAGCAATAGGAAAATAACTAGCATGGTTTTTTGGTTTGTTTGTTTACAGATAGGAGCATGTTTGTGTGTTTATGAAAAAATTCAGAAGAGAAGATGTTAGGACAATCATCTGCATATTTATAAAATCACCAAGAATTAAGACAGAAGTAGAGGTGGAGAGCATGAAAATGTTAACAGTCTAATGACATTAATTAAAAGGTATGGTTTTTAGATAGGGGAAGGAAGAGTGATCTGGAGGAGTAATGAGATATAAACACTGTCAATCCACTTTCAGGCTCCGTCATTCAATGGCTAAGAGAGAAAACAAAAGCCTACCAGTTTGAAGACTATAGGAGAAGCATTATCTTCAGAGGAAGAGCTAGTTTCCATTAAAGTAAGAAGGTAAAAGGAAGGAAAATTCAGAGAAGTGATTATTAGGGGTTTTGAATTCCTGAAGGTACAGGAGAAGTTTCAGTAATTGGGCAGGGATAGAAAACAGAACAGAAGAGGAAATATACAGCATCTTGTCTATTGGATGAGGGATGATGTAGGAGTCTGGGACTTCTTGCAGTGGCAAACATAAAATTGAATAAAGGGCATAATAAGATTAATTCTGTGGAGTCAAGAAAGATAGTGGTGTTGAAGTTGTGAGTGTGTGGGACAGGGCAGTTCAGAGTGTGTGGGCCTCTCTTGATATCTCTTGGGGGAAGAATATACTTGTTCCCAGTGCTGGAGCTCCCCCTTGACCCTTATTAATGGAATTGATGGAGCTGAGGCCAGCTCCATTCATTATTAACAATTTAGAAAATTAATGTGACCTTCACACACATGAATTTCTTATCAAATAGTTTAAAATTTAAAAAATTTCCCTACTCTAGGGAAAGAGTAAGCTAATTTTTCATAGAAGAGTTTGGTTTACTTACATCTGTGTTACAGGAGCGATACCGTTTCCTTTCCCCAAGGCAATATTTTCCACCTCCTGAAGGTCTGAAAAAACATTTTGTTTAAAATGTGAATATAATACATCTATCCATACAGAGTATATATATTACTTGATGAAAACATACTAAAGTTTACTTTCAAAAACTGTATCATTTGACATGTTTTAATTATTAATCATGCTGGTGATTGTTAGCAATAATTATGGTTGTTGAACATAAAAATTAAGGCAATTTATTATTAATTTGTATTAATAGTACTATTAATTTTGTATTAATTTACTAGTAATTTATAAGGTTTTTAATTGTCATGATTTATATTCTCAAGAAAATCAATTCAGTCAATATACTTTCTAATTATCATAGTAAAAATAACTTATTTATAATGAAAAGATATTTAAATCATATTCAACAAAATCCATAATCTGATGCTACATGTTTACCAACTAGGAAATGGAAAGTTTGTTTTTACTCCAGACAGGAAGCAAGGAAACATGAAATAACTCCCTGGAAATAGCTTTCATTCAAAGTGAATAATGCAAAAACAAATTTCCATCTCATTTCAAAATAGTCCATGAAGTTTAAAAATTTAAATCTAAAAATCAGATGGCATTGCATTATATAAATACTAAATATTTTATATTTCACCAAAATTAATGAAACAGTAAGACATCACATATTTGACCATATAAGTTATCTTTAAAGGATTTAACATTAGGGAAAGCCATTGCTATTATTTGGGCATACTACCATTGAGTGATAAAAACAACTAATTTCTTCTTTTAAAAGAGGTCCAGTTTTTTTCCTTAAGTATCTGCGTATATTATTTATCACAGGGTTTTTTATACTTTTATTAATTTATAGCAGCTTTCAGTTGAACTTAGGTTAGTTATTCTGTAATTTTAAAAAAATGATCAAGTCTAAATCATAATTTTGGCTCACTGGTATCAATGGGATCATTAAAGCTACCTTTTGAATATATTTTGAATGCCAGTGAATGCTGACTCTAAGTAAGGAAGGGAAATGGCTCAGCTTGAACCAGCTTTGGAGAAATGGGTTGGTCAGATAAAAACAAGATAGTGGGGATGGTGGTAGCATGACTTGTTTATGAATGGGTAACAGGAAGCTCTGTTTAGCAAGAGGGGAATAACTGATAGGAAGTGGCAGAATGGAAACACAGAACTAATATAAAGCAAAACAAGTTAAAAGAGTAAAAGAAAAGACAGTTGGAGATAGGAACCAAAGAGAGGGATCCTGAGTTAAAAATGGAGAAAAACAAAAAATAAAAATAGACCATCTTTTATCTCAGAAGGAGAAAAAAAAGGAAAAGCATTATCATAACATTATTCTCCTTCGAATACTAGCTGGGAAAGAAGGTCCTCAACCAGTGTTCTAGACAAAAATGGGCACTTGACATGTGGCAGCCAAAGAACGGTTTAGTCTTAGGGAGGACAAGAAAATACAACTAGAGGAACCATCCACCTGTAATGGGCATGAAGCACTGGTAGGAGGGAGAAGCAACAGAGCTAGCAAAGAATACTGATGGTGCTGGTCTTGCGCCAGGGGGACTCGGGCTGGAGAAAAGAGTGGTGGGAGAGGAGCAGTCTGACCTGCATAAAACAGTCATGGGGAGAAAAGTGGTGGCAGCTCCGGAAGATGATTAATGGGGGCATATGAATGGAAACTATTTTAACACATGGGCAGTATTCTTTTCATTGTGATTTGTGATGCGAATCAAGGCATTTCAACCCTTGAAGTGCTCTCATTGGTCCTTTTAATACTAATGTAGCAGTAATAATTTTATGTGACATGTGAAAAGACCTTAGGTTTCCTGGGAATAATAGTAATGTAGCTAAGACCAGATTTGGATTCATCCATAATTCAGTAGTTTTTGGAGGAGGAAATCTATCTGATTATTATTAGATTAAAAGTCTGGCTTATCTGGGACAGATATACAATACTTTCTATTTTTTACATTTTATTTTTAGTTACACAATAAGGGGAAAGGAAGAAAAAGAAAGTCTGTTTAACAAAGCTCCTCCACCTTCCTGTGCCTATGGCTTGTTCTGAAGACAAGTACTTGGCTCACTAGTGAAACGTTTTTACAGATAACATGTGAAACCACAGCTTTGAATCATTTCCAACTGTGTCTTTTTGTTGGCTCCGGCTTACTTTAGCTACTTACGCTGGACTGTCACAGTGTCTTAGGGATGAGGAGACGCCTCCCCCGCAGGTCCTGCTGCACTCTCCCCATAGTGACCAGGGACCCCAGCCCCCATCTATGCTCTGGGGCCAAGTGCCAAAAGGAACACAATCTCCCTGATAACACCACTGCAAGATTTCACAGAAAACACAGAATTAGCTGTTAGGCAGATAGAGCTATCAGGACAGAAATACATAAGGGTCAGGTACTGACCAATTATAGGCATTAGCATTCTCCCAATAGATAACAGACAGATTGTTCTCTAACTGTGTTCAGACATTGGTGAAGGTTCATGTGACTTGCAAATGATCTTAGCTAGGCCATGATTTATAAGCCTCTAACATGTATTGAGAGTTCTTAAAAAAAAGTCACATTGCTTCTTTTCCCTTGTTTCTATTCCTCTAGACTTTTAGTGTTTCTCATTATAGAGCTAGCTATAGACCTCAAAGTCTTTTTTAGATATTTTAGTATTTTCTTTAAAATTTTTCTTTATATTCCACTATTATTGGACGCATGGAATGATAACGCAATATGGAAAGTTCCCCAGTAAGGAATTTTTATGATGGCAATTGCTCTTTCTTAAAAAAAAAAAAAAGATTGGTTGAGGCTACAATAGTAAAAGAATGTGTTGTGGCATTTCATCTACATGAGCACTGCAGACATAATAAAAGTAATGCCAAGACATTAGGGACTGGGTACAAAAAACCCTTTATACACCGACTAGCAATGTGTATGGCCCCCACATGAACATATGTATTGGAATTCTGCTCAGCTCTACTCTCTGCAATAAACCACACATACTGCACCTAAGTAGAAAGTCAGGAATAATTTAACGAGACACAGATATCACAAAATCAACTCATAACTCTAGCATGATAAATCTTATTTGCAGAATATGGCAAAATGAAAGTCTTTTTTAAACTAAGCATTTGTAGAATTTTATTGATGCATTTTTCAAATTATCAAACTTTGACAAATCAAAATAATGATACTATGAAAGTCATTTGTTTATATGAATAACAGTAAGGAACATGGTTATAAGCAAAGTTGAACAAATGTCATCCATGTTAGGTTGTTTAATAAAAATTCAACCTTATATTAAAATGAAAAGGGATCATGACATGGTACTTAGAAAGTGATCAGTTTATTATACTAATTCTATCACCAAGCTTTGTTGGTTTTATCTCCAGAATATCCCTGGAATTCTTTCACTTTTCACCTTCATCGCTATACTCTAGATCAAACTGGCAAATGGAGTGGCTTCTTACCTGATGATTGTGCTTTTACTTTTTTCTCCTAGAATCTATTTTCCAGAGAGCATTTAGAAAGATCTTTTAAAAACATGTTATCACATTATGTCACTTTTTTGCTTAAAAAACCTCAGTGGTTTCCTACTTCCATAACACCGATAAACAGTAGATTTAGTGATCTAGCCCCTGCCTCCTTCCTCAGCCCCATTCTCTCTCTTACACAGATTACTTCAGACACATTGGATTTCCACCTTCATACACTAAGCTTGTTCCTCCTTAGAGCATCTAAATTTACTGGTCCTTCTAGTAATGCTTTGTTCCCAATTCCTTCTACTGCTGTCTTCTCATCTTTCAGTCTCAGGTCAAGTGTCATTTCAACAGAGAGATCTTTCCTTGACCATCCTTATTCTAAAATGATACCTCAATACCCTTTCCTGCTCCCAGATCGCGCCCCGGCATCCCTCGCCCCATGTAATAGTGATTCTGTCCCACTGCTTTAGTTCCCTCTTACCACTTAACGCTACTTTAAATTGCCCTGTTTACTTATTAGATTATTTCTTTGTTTGTCTCTCCTCCTTTGAATGTAAAAGCCTCAAGAGTCACTTGTGGCTATTTGAATTTAAATTAATTAAAGAATTCAGTTCCTCATACCCACTAGCCACAGGTAGCTAGTGGCTACTGTGTTGGACAGAGCAGATGCAGAATATCTGCATCACCACAAAATATTTTATTGTAAACAATGAATGCCTAGAATAGTACTTGGCATGTATTGTGTATGCAACAAAAATTTATTAAATTAATTAATTGGCACATAGTATATATGCAACAAAAATTTATTAGATTAATTAGCAAATAAATTAAGGAATTGTGTCCTATTTTGGTTATCACATGTCAGGAAGGAACTGGAGATATGGAAGGTAAAGAAACCAAATTCATATTTGTTTCCTAGTAGGTGGTACTCAATTGACAATCATAATGGACTTTTTAGAGGTGTGCTGAGCAATTATGTGTCTATAAAAAAATTAGGCAAGAGGAAGTTAACATTTCCTTGGCTGTAGGGAAGAATATCTGACCCTAAGTCTGATAAATATTAAAACAGGATATTAAGAAAGATTATTGAGTTTTGAGCAGTAAAAATTATCATGAAGAAAAAAAGATCATCTGTCCAAAATGATGAAGAAGAGGCAGTTGGCTAAACCAATAATATAGTATCAACCCTGTGATCAGGGTTACTGATAATGTATACTTGAGAAGGAGAAAATGTTCCACTTGAAAACTTATGACTTACCTAGTTGGTCTTGAAGAACAATAATTTTTATAGTGATATGTTAATTGTATCAGATCTGTACCTATACAAAAGTCACAGCATCTGGCCAAATAATCTCCAGTTTTATGGTTCTGTTACTACAAGTAACTGTGTGTGAAAATATTTATGTCTGCACCCAGTTTTCCTATGCAAACAACTGAGCAGTATAGTCCTGGCCAGCAATTAACTGCTCTTTTTCCCCCTGTCTGCAATTAATGAGAACTGACACTTTCAGAAACTTCAAATCTGAAAATATGCCTATTTTTTCAAATTGGAAACTTAGCATTATTGATTTCAAATAAGATTAAAGTTCGATTTTACATTTATTTTATACAATCACAGAGTTGAATCTAAAGCTCAAAGGAACTTTAGAATTCATAAGGCCTAAGCACTTCATTTTTTCAGATGAGGAAACCAGAACCTAAAGGAGTTGAATTGCCCAAGATCGCATACTAGTAGAAAAGGGATTATCTGTCTAAAATACACACAAAAAATTAGTGGTTAAAAAAAAAATCCATTGGAGGTCTATGATTATGTATTTGAAGACACTAAAGAATAATATGCTGGATTTTTATAACTACATAAAATACAAAATAATACTAGAGATTTTTTTTTTTTAAACACAGCTGTAGATACGCATGTTATTTCAGACCTCTTTGTATATACCTATGATTTGTAGAGAAAAAATATTCAGGTTTTTTCATTTGTCAGGTGATAAAAGCATTGTAGAATTGTGAGAGCTACAAGAATACTTAAAGATGTAGTTTCCAAAGTATATTAATATTATTACACATTTCTAGAATGCTCACAAAATGTAGGGCAGGAAGAAAAGTCACATGAACTAAAGTCATTCTTCAGGTAAAAGATAAATACAATATTCACTTTGTAAAATGTTGCTCAGTGTTCATCACTACAGTCTACACAGCAGTAGTATTTCATAAATCGTTTGCTAAAAGGCCTTATATTGCACAAATTCATGCTTTGGTTATATCTATTCCATGGAGTTATATCATAATAGGAAATTTTATCAGAAAGTTAAGTAACAAAGATTAATGGGTAAATAAATCATAATATATAATATAATATAAGTATCAGTCACCTAGCGGTTGACAAGTTTAGTCTCTAATTTAAAACTAGTTAACAACTTAGTTAACTAGCTAACAAGTTAACAACTTTGGTCTGTGTAGGACTTCATGTTACAAACTTCAGCTCTAGCAATATCTTTGGTCCAAAGCAAGTCACTTTTCTTTCTTCTCTTTTGTTTCCTTAACTATAAAATGGAAACTAATTTTAGTTCTTTAGATTCCACTATGGTTTAGATTAGGAAAACTTTTAAAATTAGTTCAATGCATACATACCTTCAAAAAAGTTAAAGACCTACCTAACAACTTGTTTGATTTTTATCTCTGCAGAAGTGTTCGTTTGTGTTTTGTTTTCCTCCTTTGTTATTTATAAAAAAGGATCTCTTTATAATTACGGCTACTTTTCTCCTTTGGTAGTAGTAAACATCAATGCAGTATATGATTTTAAGAGAGGAAATTTATTTAACTTAACAAAATGGCTTTAAGAAGCCCATGGAAACTTCATGTGGATCAAGTGATTTGAACGACTCTTCTAGCTGATTGCATTAATCAATATAAATTAAGAGTTTAATGTGTGTAAATCATGAGTAAAATAATTGGATTATACCAAATAAAGCAACTTGGAGTATATAAATCTTATAAGCACATAATAATAAGATTCTGAGTGTTGTGCCATCTGTTTTTATTCTTTCTTTTACCTGAAGTTACCAAACATGTAAAAGCTCTATTTACAGAGACACAGAATTTTATTTTACATTTTAAACTAGAAAAGTTAAATATGTAGATGCAAACAAGTTTCTAATCTTTATTTTCAAAGGTGATCCAATCTAGTGATGTTGGATTATTCCAAATAACAGTCGTGTTACTTTAGCCTAAATTATCCACATAAATTGGATAAATTTGGCCTTCTTCTTGCTAATCGGGGTATGTTTAACCACATTCATAAAGATGAAAAGTTAAGCCATCATATTTTTTTTCCAAGAATAAAATCTTATATTGTTCATTATTGCTTTTCCCATTCCTTCTAAATTAAATAAATGTTTTCAACACAATCTCGAAAGATGGCATATTCTAGTCAGGCTGTAGGAGCCTTCTTTAGAAATACTACTTATTATTAAACAACATATCTTGCTATTATACTACTAAATACTATGATCTACATCAGGGGACTTCATTTAAGAAAGATACATTTTAAATCAAACAATTTAACTTTGAAAATTTGTCACATTTCCACAAAGGAAAACTTCAAGATAAGTATATGCAGTATTTAAATTTTTTTTTTTTTTAGATGTGATTATGGTATATCTTGTAATAGCCAGTACTGGGTCCAGGCAGCATCTGAAATAAGAGACCTCTAAGGAAATTCTAAGATTTTGCAGGAAGTAATATTAGTGATTCAGTATAGAACATTCTTCCCAAGTCAGAAGAGCTGAGTGTTGGAGCACAGCATTATTAAAAGCCTTATCTTTCTACTGTGCAGGTGCAGGAATGCTAAAGCTACATTTCAGCCCAAATTCTAAATCAGAATTTGCCATCCCATACTATTTAAATTTCTACAGCAATTGGAAGAACTATTCTTTCTTCACTTCCTGTGTTTATAGTATGGGACCCAGTCAAAACATACTGTATTCTACCCTAAGTAAATTAAGATCTAAGGCTGCAAATGTCCTATTATATATCCAGTGCTTTAGAAGGGCATTTAATAATCCTATTCTAATCCAGCCGTATGTTTCCTATGCAAAGATACTAGGAATCAATGTCACTTACATGTAAACCCAAATGCTGGGCTATATCTCTAACTGGGGCTTGCAGAATCATTAAATCAATCTATTGGCCATAAGCCAGTATTTGAAGCCTTCTTTGTGGTCACCAACAGGGATTACAAGGATTGGGTTTTGATTATCCTTAATATTCTGTTCAGTAACAATGCCAACACTACTATCAAAGTTTTTACAATCTAAATCCTTATTTACTATTTCACCAATTATGGCATCAGTCTGATTCCTGTCCAAAGGGCTATTGCTGATGCTGTATCCAAGGAAAGTTCTCTGGCTAAAAGTTGTATTAATTGATTTGTAGGAGACTGACCCATGGACACGCAGTACCAGCACACCGTCTGGGCTCATCAAATTTCCTCCTTTGGTTAATGCTACTGTCCCTGAGCACATCCATTCAGACCATATGGTTCTTATTCAATCCTTGAATGGCTTATTCAGGCGAACATCCAATGGCTGTAATAGCGATGTCAGACCCCCCAGGACTCACGCAAAGATCAGTTTTTAATTTTTTGGCCATATTTCTTACTCCATCTGTTAAATGTGCATGGAACAGTTCCCATACTTACATGGAACATTTGTGGAACTGCGCCCCTGGGCAGGGATCCCATATCTTTTGCAGCCAGAGTTTGACGAGATCATCATGGATTCAATCCTTTGGATATGTCTATGCTATCACTTGAGCAGTATTTCTACCCCTTCCCTTTTTAAAATAGATTTATTCAGAAAACTAGGAGCAGCTTTGGTTTTATTCTCCTGGCTAGACTGTGTATAGGTTCTTTCTTATTCCTTCTGGTGAGAGTAGTTTTGAAACTCAGAGTTAAGATCAGAGGTTGTGAATATTTCATCCATTTCTCAGAGACACACAAACTCATGCTTACACTCTCTACTGCCAGCTAAGGCAGTCTGCCAAAGAATTTTCTGCTCACCATCATCTAAGGTTGGCAAATAATAACGAAAAGTATTGATGATACTCATTAGTAATATGTTAGCACCTTCCCTCTGAGGAGGCCCGCAAAAAGCTCACTGAAATATTATCTAATTCTATCCTCATAATATCTCTATGAAATACATAGAAATTGGTTGTCTCTCATTTTAGAGATTCATTATTTTACCAATTGTCACACAATCATATATGCTTAGCTCAATGTTCTACTGACATTGTTTTCTTATTGTGATTCCTAAAACAAGATACCATTTACAGGTAGAAAATGAAAAATCTATTTAGTATTAAAGGGTGAAATACATTGTCACCACCTAGATTAGGCTTAGTGACCCACTTGATTCCTGTGACAATGAAAAACTGCTTTTTCACTTTGCAAAGTTTCTCATGTGAAGATAAAGTAAAATTAGAGTCAGTATAGAGAGGCAAAGATTTCAACTCTGAAATTAGAAAGACCTGGGCTGAAGCGTCAGCTATGCCATTAAATTACTGTGAAATTTGGAGCTAGTAAGTCTTATTTTTCTCTTCTGTAAAATGGAGTTAAAACTGTACCTACCTCATAGGTTTTTTCTTAATATTAAACAGAAGAATGATTGTAAAGCACTTAGCAATATGTGCCAGGCATAGTGTAAGTACATTTTTTTTTTTTTGAGACGGAATCTTGCTCTGTTGCCCAGGCTAGAGTACAATGGAGTGCAATCTTGGCTCACTGCAACTTCTGCCTCCTGGGTTCAAGTGATTCTCCTGTCTCAGTGTCCTGAGTAGCTGAGACTACAGGTGCCTGCCACCACGCCCGGCTAATTTTTGTATTTTCAGTAGAGACAGGGTTTCACCATGTTGGCCAGGCTAGTCTCAAACTCCTGACTGAAGTGATCCGTCCGCCTAAACCTCCCAAAGTGCTGGGATTGTAGGCGTAAGCCACCACGCCCGGCCGTAAGTACTTCTTAAATATTCATCATCTTTGTCATTATTGTTACTGGGATGTCAATTATTTTTAGATGGCACGTATACAAACTAACCACAGAAAGTTGACCAGATTAATTGAAAATTCCACTCTAATTTTGTCACTAGCTCTTTGCAGGGCTGTTTTGCTTTGGGTCAAAATTCTGAAGTCTGGTTTACTTTCCAAATATTATAGCCCTAAGGGCAAAATCTCCATTTGGCAACAGTAAATATGCTTCCTTCTTAAGGAGAAAAAAATAACAAAAATTAACAACAAAAATTCATACAAGAGATAACATGGTCAATACAGTTAGTAAAAGATAAAAAATAAAGAAGTGTTCGGATCACATGTCTAGTTGTTTTTTGTTTGTTTTTTCTTAAAAATGCAGGCTGATTTAGTTTTCTGAAAGCTTCTTCATAAGTTCAAAGTTAATGATAAGGTTATTCTGAGGGCCATCTACTACTCTATCCTTTTCCTTTCTGGGAGTCTGCATTTGTATTTTTTCATTCATTTATTCATTCTTTTTAAGACTTATTAGTGTTATTCCTAAAACTTTACCTATCTTCCAGGTCTCTGGAAAAACAACAAAGATTTGTTTTGTAGATTAGTTTTAGATAGTGATATCCACTATATTGGCCTTGTGATAGTACACTCTTACATTATGAATATAAATGACCCCTTGACATATAAATTTTGCCATACTTATAAGGTTTTTAAATAGTTTTTCATGGAGGCCATGGGTTCTTTGGAGGTATGTCAGAAGCTGACAAAGGTCCAAAGACAGGGTAAAGGGCAGGCAAGGGGCTTTTAAACCACAGCATTTCCATTTTTTCAAATGTATATATATTAGAATTCTATAGACTTCTTTATGGATCAAAAAGTTGATGACTAACCTAGATTAAGAATTTGAATCTTTAGAAATCAAATATATTTTGCCCCATTTTATTCACTTTCTCTTGTTTGTGATCATTCTTATTTGTGCTTAGAAGTAATTATATTTGGCCAGGCGCAGTGGCTCACACCTGTAATCCCTGCACTTTGGGAGGCCGAGGTGGGCAGATTATGAGGTCAGGAGATCGAGACCAGCCTGGCCAACGTGGTGAAACCTCATCTCTACTAAAAATACAAAAATTAGCTGGGCATGGTGGTGTGTGCCTGTAATCCCAGCTACTCAGACAGGAGAATTGCTTAAACCCGGGAGGTGAAGGTTGCAGTGAGCCAAAATTGTGCCATTGCTCTCCAGCCTGGTGACAGAGCTAGACTCTGTTTTAAAAAAAAAAAGAAGTATTACATTTCCCCTCTATTTGCTTATTGAAATTTAAATTCAATTTAAATTCAATACTGTTAGCTTTAAAATTGTCTGAGAGTATTTCTAGTTATCCTTCAAATTGTAATTTCCAAGAAATATATCATCTCTACCATATATATGCACATATATGCTATAAGATATGACATTTGAGGGCCCTGCTATTAAGCACAAAGGATCGGTATTAAATATGTATTTACAGTATAATTTATTGGTGGAGCTGAGCTATTTGTTCTCAGATAGCCACTACTAGTGGTTTACTGTGGACCATGAACTTGATCACGAGAATAATAATAACATGGTAAATAAAGAAATAGATTCTCCCTATGACTCTCCCTCTTTATGGTTGTGTATTTCTTCTAAGCAGAGATTGAGGTAAATTGACAAGAATTATTGGTTCCAAAATAAATATAGATTGTTGTTTCAAGAATGCAATTCCTAATATTTTCTATTACTTCAGTGAAAAAAAGTAGAAGGAATTTTTGGTAGTGCATGAATTTCTTCATATTTTTATTGGCTACTTACAATATCTAAAAAAAGATTTTAAATCCTTTTTAAATTACCCTATCAATTTATATATTTAGCATAATTTACCAACATTTCCAAACTTAGCATGGAAAAGCCATCAACATGGCACTAGGTGATGGGTCCTGAATGAAGCCGTCAGCAAGGATTAATAAACTGTGACAGCTGCCCAAAAGCTTTCATTCTTTTTTATTTAAACATCAGATTGCAAGCTGAAACTCAGTGTAATCCTTGTTGAAACTAACCCAGCTAACATGGAAGAAGTCAGAACTGAGAACAGATGACAGTGATAGTTATTACAAATTCAGTCTATAGAAATAAACTCTAGAATTTAAATTTACATAGAGAGCAATTCCTAGAAAATTTTAAGAGTAGTACACAAACTGCTACTATCTGTTTCAACAATTGTTGTTGTTGTTTCTTTTTTAGAGACAGGGTCTCTCACTTTGTTGCATAGGATGGACTCGAACTTCTAGGCTTGGGTGATCCTCCCACCCGAGCTTCCCACTTAGCGGGGACTGCAGGGGTGGGCCACTGTGCCAAGCATGTTTAAACAAGTCTTAATAATTATATTTTTGAAAACTAGATTGATGAAACAAATTATTTGCTCTAATTTCTATGGTCAATTAATTAATTAATTATTATTTTTCTACTAGTCCCTTCTCTCATACTGCAATCTAAAAGTGACTTTAAACGGGGTGTGGTGGCTCATGCCTATAGTACCAGCACTTTGGGAGGCTGAGGTGGGCAGATCGCTTGAGCCCAGGAGTTTGAGAACAGCCTGGGCAACATGGCAAAACTCCGTCTCTACCCAAAAATACAAAAGTTAGCTGGGCATGGTGGTGTGTACCTGTAGTCCCAGCTACTTAGGAGGCTGAGGTGGGAGGATCGCTTGAGCCCCAGAGGTGGAAGTTGCAATGAGCTGAGATCACACCACTGCACAACAGCCTGAGCAACCAAATGAGACTCTGTCTCAAAAAAAAAAAAAAAAAAAGTGACTTTAGTAATACTATAGTTATAAAGTCTACTTCTGGGTCGCATAATTTTCCGGGGAATTATTTACCAGAAAAACTAGACTATGTCATATAAGTAAACAGACTATATTACATAACAAAAAGATTGCTGTTGCATTACTTTTGGTACAAATGTAACATACATATACCAACAGAAACATGAAACTGACGTAAAAGATAGTTACCAACTGTAATTTCCTAAATAATGCATATTTCAGCTACCAAGGTATGACAATTAACCTATTGTTCTAGGAATTAATTATTTTTAAGTAGATTTTAAATGAACATATAAGACTTCCTAGTGGTTGAATATCAGCACCAGCAATTTATCACTTTTGTATACATGTCAAACAGGTAGTAAATCATTGAGCTTACCCCTTTTTCAATATTCCCAGTTTGACACAGTGTCCCCTCAGCTGCTGGAATACTGTTGGTGACACAGCGGTTGCTTTTGCTGAGGCACCAGAGCTCTCTACACACTTCCTAGGAAAGAAGGCAAAAGCAAGTTGATCAGAAATAGAGTCATGTCCAGTTCTTCCATAAAATACACTTAAAGTCACTCTGCATTACTTTCAAAAGAGACCCTAGGTACCTTTTGCTGCTGAAGCATCAGAGATGAGGATTTTGGAGGAGGTTTTTATGAAACATCTTGCAGTATCATTTAAATATTTGTCTTTATAATTCTTATTTTAGCAGATAAAGTATATCTTAGCTTTTAATATTAGTTAGGATCTTTCTACAATAGTGTATAGAAATTTCATTAATATAGATGAGTAGGGAGAAAACAATGACTATGTAGAAAGGAAATATGTGTTTATTACACTCAAAAATATATAATAATACAAACTTACCAATTACTAATAAAGAGATTCCAGGAAAATGACTTTTTAGATCTACCATAATATTCAAATGAAGACAATTTTAAAACAGGAAAATAGGCCATGGAATGGATAGGAATTTAACGTAGGAATTTTTTAAATTTTGAAGTATATTTTGGAGTAATTTTTAACATTCATATATGCTTAAGTACAATCTAGCAACATTATTTTCAGTACATCAATATAGCCTACCTCCATGAAAAAGAAACTTGGTTTTGAACAAACGCTGCTATTTATAGAATGTTTTGGGTATGCTGTGTGGAGTTGTCTTGTTTCCTTTCTTATGATTTTCCATTATGCTACCTCAGCATAGGAAAATTACAACACTTGTTCTAATATTGACAATATAAAATACTTTTTTGTTAATACCGTATTAACGTATCAGATTTTAAAACAAGCTGTCCAATATTATTCCTATATAAAGCATTTCAACAGCCCCTAAAAAGCTTACTTTTGAAGAAAGTACTCAAATTTTCAGTTTTTTAAATATGTAATCACCAACTAGCATCATTACCAATGTTACAAGTTTTTAATTTAAGCTAAAACAACCTAGTATAATATTTATTTATAATAAAAATATGATTATCTGAAATGCAAAAGTAAACTAACATGACATTTAATCCTTTTGCTTTTATTCCTCAACTGATCTTTTAACTCTCAAAACAAGAACTCATGTTACAAACCCAATCAGAATTAAGGCAATGAAATATCAATGTCACTAGTTAACTGGTCCTACAAATGGAAGTGCCCCACAGAGTATAACGAATTGAGGGGATCTCTTTGGGTTCCTCTTTAGGGTGCCTCCTACCAGGCAGAGAGGAGACATATAGCATCTATTAAGGGTTTTTTTTGTTTTTGTTTTTTGAGACAGACTCGCTGCGTCACCCAGGCTAGAGTGCAGTGTCACTGCAACCTCTGTCTCCTGGGTTCAAGCAATTCTCTTGCCTTGGCCTCCCAAGTAGCTGGGACTACAGGTGCCCGCCACCATGCCCAGCTAATTTGTGTATTTTTAGTACAGACGGGGTTTCACTATGTTGGCCAGGCTGGTCTTGAACTCCTGACCTCGTGATCTGCCCCCCCTTGGCCTCCCAAAGTGCTGGGATTACAGGCGTGAGCCACCGAGCCTGGTCCTATTAGGCTTTTTAATACCTAAAAATGTTTAAACTCCATTTGGAGAACTAGTGGCCTAGAGAGAGAGAAAACATTAGAAAAGAAGATCATGGGCCAGGCGCAGTGGCTCATGTCTGTATTCCCAGAATTTAGGAGGTCGAGGTGGGAGTTAGAGGTTGCAGTGAACTGTGATTGCACCATTGCACTCCAGCCTGGATGACAGAATGAGGCTCTGTGTCAAAAAAAAAAAAAAAAAAGAAAAAAGAAAAAGAAAAGGAAAAAGAATAAAAATAAAATAAACAATAAGAAGAATATGGTTTTTTAGTTTATATTTATTAATATTTTCTTGTAGTTTAATATTTATAAAGCAGTAGGAGTAACATTTAAGGGCTTTGAAATATTGCTCCATGTATCAAAAATCTATCCAAATTCAAGGAAAAATGTGTCCGTAAAAATAGAGAAGCATTAATAGAGATTAATATAGATTATGAAAAAATTTCAGGCCGGGCGCCGTGGCTCACGCCTGTAATCCCAGCACTTTGGGAGGCGGAGGTGGGCGGATCACGAGGTCAGGAGATCGAGACCATCCTGGCTAACAGTGAAACCCCGTCTCTACTAAAAATGCAAAAAATTAGCCAGGCGTAGTGGCAGGCGCCTGTAGCCCCAGCTACTTGGGAGGCTGAGGCCGGAGAATGGCGTGAACCCGGGAGGCGGAACTTGCAGTGAGCCGAGATCGCCACTGCACTCCAGCCTGGACGACAGAGCGAGACTCCGCCTCAACAACAACAAAATTTCATCCATAGTCCTGGATGATACTCCTGATCTTTTGTGATCTTTATTAGGTTGCATTCTTACTTTAGACAAAGGTAAAAGAAGCCTGAAGTTTACTTCAGACAAAACTTAGCAATGAAAGTTCCAGTATTGAAAAGGACAATACTTATCGTATCTATCAGGAAAACACACTATTTAGTCAGGTTACAGAAACTTTATTTTCCAAAAGTGCCTTGAAAATCTCTACCCAAAGTAGCAGGTGCTTAAGATACTTTTTTCAAAACCTTAATCTCAAGATTCACAATAGAGCCCTCTTAACTTTTAGAGAATGATGCATTTTGAAAACTAGATCCCCACTTCTAATGCATTTTGTTACCTTGGTGGACTCCTGGGGATTCAAATTTCATTAACGCATTAACTTCTCAGAAATCACTGTTTTAATTATGGGAGTGGAATTCTATGTTGAGGAATACTCCCAAAATGTAGAACTAGTCATGAAGAAGGCTCTGAAGAGTTTTCAGATAGCTCTAGAAATTGGAATCTCAACTTGAATAAGAAAGATACTGATGGCCAATTTAGGAATGTTTCCCAAGATTTTTTACTTTTTTTTTTTTTTAAAGGATACTCTCTTGAAAGATAAAAAGAAAATTTCATTTCATACAAAGTAAACAAGAAGTACAGTTCCTGAATGAACTTGAGATCAATTTCACACTTTCAGAAATACACTTCTTTCTCTATACTGCTAAATCCTAGAACATGGATGATATATTTGCATAGGTATGTCAGTTTCATTTGCACATGCACATTAGTTGCTGAATAAGCAGCCTAACATAGGTTCCAGGCTCTAATGAAGTTAAATGCATGCTGAAATTGTTTGCCTCTTGGGGAATTTGCATGGCAACCATCATAGCAGGCAGATTTCCCTAAATAAAATATAGGAGGTGTTGAAGTATAGTGAGAAAGAATGATTTTCTCTCTCTTTTTTTTTTTTTACTATCCACCAGCTTAGCTCTAGTTCTTTTCACATACTCATGAATCCTGATAGAAGTTAAGATTTATTAAGATTAGTTTCATAACCTCTGTGAATTAACAAATCAGCACCTGCGTGTTAGAATCCCCTTGATAATCCTAAATTTTGTTTTGGGAAGACTCTGTAGGGGAAATTCGGGTCTTTGTGCTTGCTCTTGAGTTTAAGGAAGGAGAGAGAAGTTACCCACAGTCACCACTAAAGGACATTTCCGTTATATGACACTGGAAATCTGAATTGGAATCTCTAACGTTATGGGGTCAACTTCTAATCAGTTAGAAGGAATGCCTGGCAATACAAAAGTAATAGCATTTTCCCAACGCATTCAAGAATATTTATCAAGAATCTGCTATGCACCAGGTGTTATATTGGTTTTATAAAAAAATAATAATCACTTAGAATTCACAGGCACTTCAGAGGAAAAGGTAGGTTATAGTCAGACATGTAGCCCAAATGGCACGGATTGGTATTGCTCTATGATAAAGTTTTTAATATTCTTTGACAAAAGTAGAAGGATGATGTCAATGTGAACAGGTGCTTTTTTAGTTTTGAGGTCTCACTGCAACCTCGAACTCCTGGGCTCAAGAGATCCTCCTGCTTTGGCTTTCCAAAGTGTTGGGATTACAGGTGTTAGCCACCATACCAAGCCTGGACAGTTTTTTTTTTTCCACAAAACTTTTTTTTTTTATTTTAATGGACTGTCCTTATTTGTTAAGTTGTAATCTTTTTATTTTATTGGTGTTACAGTAGACTGTAAAATTCCCAAGGGCAGGGTCTGTATGCTTATGGCAGGCTTTGCAAAATGTTCCTTCCTGGCAAAATTAAGAATTGGCATCTCTATCCTTGTCTGCTAGTTTTTAGAGGGAAATTTTCCTTGCCTACAAAAGTCTAAAAGTTTCTGAATGACCCGCTGCCCAAGACTTTTTAAAAATTTTTTTATTTCAGTAACGCTTGGGGTACAAGTGGTTTTTTGTTACATGGATGAATTATATTGTGGTAAATTTTGAGATTTTAGTGCACCTCTCACCTGAGCAGTGTACACTGTACCTAATGTGTAGTTTATCTCTAGACCCCTCCCACCCTCCCCCTTGAGTCTCTAAAGTCCATTATATCACTCTGTATGCCTCTGTATATTCATAGCTTAGCTCCCACTTATAAGTGAGAACATACAATGTTTGGTTTTCCACTCCTGTGTTACTTCACTTAGAATAATGGCCTCCAGCTCCATCCAAGGTGCCGCAAAAGATATACTTTGATCTTTTAATGGCTAAGTAGTATTCCACAAGATGTATATACCACAGTTTCTTTATCTACTCATTAGTCAATGGGCACTTAGGTTGGTTCCACATCTTTGCAATTGTGAATTATGCTGCTATAAATATACGTGTCCAAGAGTCTTTTCCATATAATGACGTATTTTCCTTTGGGTAGATACCCAGTAGTGGGATTGCTAGATCGAATGGCAGACCTACTTTTAACTCTTTAAGGAATCTCCTTTATGTTTTCCATTGAGGTACTAATTTACATTTCCATCAGCAATGTGTAAGTGTTCCCTTCACCTCACATCCATGCCAACATCTGTTGTTTTTTGACTTTTTAATAATGGCAATTCTTGCAGGAGTAAGGTGGTGTCTCACTGTGGTTTTAATTTGCATTTCCCTGATGATTAGTGATGTTGAGCATTTTTTCCATTGCCCAACACTTGATAATCAATGTTCGTTTAGTTGTATCTGTGTGTTTTGTTTATCAATGCTTTTAATGCCAATTTCTTCTTATATCTTGCCACTATCTTCTGAATCCAATTTCTTTCTTTTTGACATACATCCATTAGCAGTTAATTTAGTAAGTGACACTGTTTCTTATTTTTCTGAACATCTTAATTGTATCCTCATTTTTAATGATATTTAAATTGAATATAGTAGGCTGACATTTATCTTACCTTAGCATTTGAAGGTGTTAAAATTCATTGCCATTTGACTTCTGTGGAGGCTGATGAAAAGTCACTTGTCGGTCTAACTGCTGTTTCTTCTTTATAGTCTTTTTTTTTTTTGAGGCAGGGTCTCACTCTGTAGCCCAGGCTGAAGTGTAGTAGTGTGAACACCGCTCACTGCAGCCTTGACTTCCCAGGCTCAAGTGATTCTTCCACCTCATTCCCCCAAAGTAGCTGCGACTACAAGCACATGCCAACACGCTCAGCTAATTTTTGTATTTTTTGGTAGACACAGAGCTTTGCTATGTTGCTCAAGCTGGTCTTGAACTCTTGTGCTCAAGGAATCCTCCTGCCTCAGTCTCTCAAAACACTGGGATAACAGGCATGAGCCACCACACCGGATCTTTATAGTCTCTCTTGTTGCTTTCAATATTTTTTCTGTCTGCTTTAGGACAATTTCATCACCGTATTTTTTTTTTTTTTTTTTTGAGACAAAGTCTCGTTCTGTTGCACAGGCTGGAGTGCAGTGGTGCCATCTTGTCTCACTGCAACCCCTGCCTCCTGGGTTCAAGTGATTCTCCTGCCTCAGCCTCCTGAGTAGCTGGGATTATAGGCACCTGCCACCACGCCTGGCTAATTTTTGTATTTTTAGTAGAGACGGGGTTTCACCATGTTGACCAAGCTGGTCTTGAGCTCCTGACCTCAAGTGATCCACCTGCCTTGGCCTCCCAAAGTACTAGGATTACAGGCGTGAGTCACTCTGCCTGGGCTTCATTACTGTATCTAAGTGTTCTTTTTATTTATCTACTTGAGATTCATGCTCTAATTTCTATGTCTTTCTTTGATTCTAAAAAACTATTAGTTATCTCTTTTAATGTGTATCTTTCCTATTTTTTCTTCTAAAGCTCCTATTCAACTTGCATTAGACCTTCTCACTTCAATCACCTATTTCTTAACCTGTCTTCGATATTTCCGTATCTTTTTGTCTTGGGTCATTAATTTTCCTAACCTGTCAACTTCATGGTGGATTGTTTCCTTGTGTTGTATTTTTGTATTCAAGCTTATCTTCCGTGAACATTACTTTTTCTTTGTGTATTCTGTGCCTCTTGAATTGCAGAAGTGCATCTTCATTTATTTCTATCACACATCCCAAGGTTTTCACTGAATCAATTTGTCATGTTGATTTATTTGATCAGCACCATGTAGGCTTTATACGGTTTTACTTTCTTCTTATGTGAGGCACAACCCTGGGGCTTCAGTTTCTTATGGGTGCCATTTTTTGCCTCATTAAAGCATTTGCACAGTTAAATCTCTGCTGGCATTTGTTCCCAGCATCCCAATCCTTTGCAGCCTTAACCTCTGTGGTTTTTAATGCTTCCTTCTTAGAGACATTGGCTTTGGAGGACCTTTGCCTCCAATAGAGACCACTTTCATAAAAATTAAGAATTGGATCCAGACTTTAGCTTTATCAATCATCTTTTAAACTATAACACAAATGATACAAACGATGTGTATCTTCACAGTTTCTTCATCTGCCCTCACGGCTGCAATAGAAAGCTTAGTGTTTTGGAAATAAAGCCAGTAAGTAAACCAACATGTCCAATTAAAAAAAGACCTTTCTGTAGGCCTAAGAGTCTTTAATGCTATCGACTATTTCTTTAAATATGAGAAAGCTTGCCTGATAACTTCAAATCATTAATATTCTAGGAAACAATCACACATGAAAAAAACAAGGCTCATGCATTATACTGGCATCATTCCTCAGTTGTTCCTATGTCCCTTCTTATCACATGTTGTAGCTAAATGAACTAAATTTAGTAGAGTTTATTAGTTTTATTTTATCTAGCATTTTTGTTTTCATACCTGAAGGAATGATTGTGTTTACTGTTTGTCCTGTTGTTGAAACTGGAACTATTTTCCTGCAGTTTAGAAAGTCAATTTTATAAATGACTGGGGAAAAAAATGTGCAGGTCAACCTAGAAAAGAAGTCAGTTCAATCAATGCGTAAAAGCTAGAGGCAGCAGATTTCAGTTCTATATATAGAATAATCTTCCAAAAGTCAGAGTGAACCATGACGAACTACAAAACTGAATCCCTATCACTGTAGCTACTTCAGCACATATTTCATGATCACTTAGCAGGGATGTTGTAGGCAGGAATAAAAGAAAGGAACTGGCCGGGCGCGGTGGCTCAAGCCTGTAATCCCAGCACTTTGGGAGGCCGAGACGGGTGGATCACGAGGTCAGGAGATCGAGACCATCCTGGCTAACACGGTGAAACCCCGTCTCTACTAAAAAATACAAAAAACTAGCCGGGTGAGATGGCGGGCGCCTGTAGTCCCAGCTACTCGGGAGGATGAGGCAGGAGAATGGCGTAAACCCCGGAGGCGGAGCTTGCAGTGAGCTGAGATCCGGCCACTGCACTCCAGCCCGGGCGACACAGCGAGACTCCATCTCAAAAAAAAAAAAAAAAAAAAAGAAAGGAACTAATGTTTTTTTTCAGGGTATACTATCAACTAGTATGCCAGGCATATTCATATTTGTGTCTCATTTATTCATCATGGTAATCTCTTTAGAAAATGTGAGAAACTTTAGGTTCAGAAAAATTTAGCAATTTGTTTCAATTCTAACTAGTTATAGATTTGAATCAGCTCTGCTCGATAATCAGTGTCCAAGATAATCACCACACACCTAAGCTGCTTTCCCATTTCTCTTAAATGTAATAGAACTGAATAATGGCACTGGCCAATTAAGGCTGATTAGTAATGGTTTGCTTTTGTATTCCAATAAAATATAAAACCTCACTAAACTTAATACCCTCCTATTTTTTACTTTGATTTTAACGTCCAATATCTCCAAATTATAACTATTATGTACTAATTTATAACATATTCACTCAGTATATGAGTTTAGGAGTCAACTTATGCATTACTACTGGGACTTCTAAATGTAATATCAACACTTCTGTGTGGATTTTAAAAAGATACTGTTAACATATTTCACAAAAGTGTTTCATGGTCTTCCAAGAAACAAGACATTTAAAAATATTCCTACTTATTTAATATTTTAGTATCAATTCATACAGATTTTCGGTTTACTTGAGTTTTGAAATGAACAACACTATTTGCAAGTATTAATAATAATTTAAAATATTAACAAATATAAGTGGATAATAAAAGTATATTTAGAAAACAGAGTTTTATAGTAATCATCTAATGTAAAATAACTTACCTGATATGCAGAAAATAACCTTGTAAAGAACTAAACCAGGGCTTTTTTGATAATACAATGATTATTTCACAAAGACTATAATTTCTAAAAAAGTTAGAATTATCTTTTCTAATGTTTTCATTATTTTTAAGAAACTATATATGTTAAAGCAGACTAAAAAATGGGAAGAGAAGGTCTTCTATTTACCGAGGAAAATTAAAATTAGCAGCTTACACAAGGGGAGGAGGTGACATCATAAAAGTACAAAATCATTTTATAATTATTATGTCATTAAGGAAAGCAGTATGTGAAGAGAAAATGGTGTCTTTATTGTGTCTGCAAAAAAGAGTCAAACTCCGTAAAATATTTGACAAGATTTATTCTAGGTCAAATATGAGTCATCAACGGCCCATGACAGGGCCCCAGGAAATCCTAAGAACATATGCCCAAGGTGGTCAGGCTACAGCTTGGTTTTATATGTTTAAAGGGGTGGGGAATTCCAGGTCATAGGTGGAGCAAAAGATTTTCTGATTGGCAATTGGTTCAAAGAGTTATTATCTAAAGACCTGGAATCAATAGAAGAGAATGTCTGGGTTAGGATAAGGAATTGTGAAAACCAAGGTTCGTATTATGCAGATGAAGCCTCCAGGTAAGCAGGCTTCCAAGAAAGAATAGTTTGTAAATGTTTCTTATTAGACTTAAAAAGGTTAATTCTCTGCTGGATCAGGGAAGATACCTGGAAAGGGAAGGGGATTCTCTGCAGAATGTGGATTCTCCCCACACGAGACAGCTCTACAGGGCCACTTCAACATATGCCAAATAAATAGATTTTAGGGTAAAATTCTTCCATTTTTTTCAGGGCCTGCTATCCGTCATGTGATGCTATACGAGAGTCAGGTTGGAATTTGGTATCTTATTGCTACAGAGAGTCTGTTTCATCAATCTTAAGATCTCTGTTTTAATGATAATGTTGGTCAGTTGTGCCTTCCAAAGAGAGGACGGTATAATGAGGTATGTCTGACCCCACCTTCCCATCGTGGCCTCAACTAGATTTTCAGGTTTACTTTGGAATAACCTTGGCCAAGAAGGAAGGCAGGGGTATATCAGCTGGTTGAGGAGCTTAGGATTTTATTGTTGGTTTACAGTTGCTGGCTGGCTTTAAAATTTTTTTAAAAATAAACTTTAAAGAATAAAAAAGAGACATGCGCACACTTTCGGCCCTTGGAGAACTCTAAATTCTACGCATGTTGGGTCCTTGATTCTAAATATGAAACATCCTCTTTGTCCACATTAGCCTATCAGTAACACCTCTCAACAGCTGCTTGTAATAAAGGATCCTGAAGGTAAAGAGGGAAAGCAAAGCCCTAAAGGTCAGGAAGGAGCATCAGTGCTTAGAAAGGTTACTTATCATTTGATCACACAAAGGAAAATTGAAAACCAACATATGGTGACCTTATGGCCTAGTTCCAGGTGTTTAGTAGCGAACTGAAGAAAGAGGATAATGTACCCTTATTTTTGCCTTAAATAGTTTAATCCTGCTATGTTACGGGTAATAAGAAATTTAAGTGCAACAGATCTTAGAAAGGCAAAAAAACAAAAATTAAACTAAAAAAAACCCCTTAATTCACAAATCCTGTTTATATAACTAATCACCAACTTAAAAGTATTCAAAACTGACTAAATGGTCAAAAAAAAAAAAAAAAAAAAGGAAAGAAAAGAAAAGAAAGAAAAAACCTCTAAGAAGCAAATGCTGGGTAAAAACTAGTAATCTTTAAAGATACAAGTGATCATGGACTTATGATTTTAGCTTAGAATTTAAGAAAAAAATCAAATAAACTTCTTGTCAAGTGTATGCCTGATAAATATATGTTTGGATTTCAAAAGAATATTGAGGTGCTAAAATAATTACATACCTTTTATTCCCTAAGCCCGTATCAAACGACACTGTAGAATATTTATACCACCTTAAAATCTTCAAAGAAAGTGTGATTCTATAATCTTTCTCAGTTTAACATTCCAATATTTAATAACTTGAAATTCTTCCTAATACCTAATCTACAACCTTCCAGCTGTAAAAATTAAGACAACTGTGGGATATTTTATGCTCTTGGTAGGGAAGCAGAACAATTTGTTACTAGCAATCAAACTGTAATAAGCGTTCCAAAACCAGAAAATGGTTTCGAGGCCAACATTTAGCTTTCTTTTTTACAGGCTACTCAAACTCATTTTCTCGTTCCCTTATACGTACTTCTCAGTATTTCCTTGCTATCCTCTCCCAAGTTGTCTGTATCCCTTAAAAAAGTTGCATAGGTGGCCAATGATACCCCCAAGACTCATACAACTAACATACAATTATATGAAAGAATTATTCTCAATAATAATGCAATGACTGAATCTTATTTAATTGGTGGTGATAAAATAATAAACAAAAGGGAGTAAGCATGAGTCTGAGAGACAAAGTATGTTGTTTTTTATTAAATACTCTCCAGGGGAAGGATACCCTGATCAGAGAACTCAACTATCTTGTCTCTAGCAGTTACCCTGACGTCAAAGAGCTACATTCAGGTAGGCATAGCTTGATGGCATTATTATTATAGTTGTTAATTAATATGTTAAGGAAATAATCTATGTAGTACCCCATATTTTTATTCAATGCTTACCGAATAAGTTTTCAGTAATAAATTGGCCTACCAGGTAGGTTTGTTTCGGTGAGAAAGTATGCAGATTTCCATAGAATTGAATGACTATAAACTATGTGGCTAGATTTCTTACTATAAATTAATCCGAATTTATATCTATATTTACTCTTTTGATCTTCATTTCTAATAATAAATCCTAAAAGTCTCTTATCACTTAAAATTTGGGACAAATACGGTACTCAACCACTTGTAGATTATTCTATCATTAATCATCTAATTGAGGTAAGTAGAAGAGAAAACTTTCAAGTTTGGTGATCTGTAAGTAAAATATAACAATGGCCACAAATACAGTCAAAATTAATGAGAAGTCTTAAAGTTATGTCATAATCTCTTTTTACAAGTTCTTTTATGTTTCCACTACAACACACTGGGATTCTTCAATCTTAAATCAAAATTATGGAGCCCACACACCTTTACACATAAACACCTCCATTCATCTAATTTCAGAGTTATGAGCACCCTCTAGTATAAAAAGAATAAATTTATATTTACCTAGAAAAGTACGGACATTGCTACACTGGAGAATCATTAGTGGCAGAGCTGTTTTAGTACTCTGCGTAGGGTGTGTTTGGAGGGCAAGAGAAAAGGGAAAAGAGGACATCATAGATCACTTTACAAAAGCCTTTAATTTTCTAACTTGGGTTTTCCAGATTACAGAATTAAATTTGTTTCTTAAGACATAATATGCCTTAGAAATTCTGTTATTTTCTGTGCATCTCTTGGTTTCATCCATTAAAAATACTTCAATAGTTTCTTGCTGCTTTTAAGATAAAAACTTAACGTAGCCTATAAGGTGCAGTTACACTTGGCTTCTACCTTTTTCTCCTGTTTCTTCTGTGTAGTGTTTATTTGAGAGCACTGGGCACAGTGGCTTTCTCTCAGCTCTTCAAATACACAGGCTCAGGGTCTTCACAACGGTCCTCTCCCCACTCTCTTCACCAGATAACTCTTCTCACTCATTTATTTATCAAATATTTATTGAGTTCCCATATGAGCCAGGCATTGAGCTAGTCACTATACAAATAGCCATAAACAAGTCAGGTGGAATCCTTCCCCTCATGGCAATTACACTCCCATGATAATTATCAGCTTATTCATTCAACAAGTATTAACTGAGCACCTACCATGGGCCAGGCACTGTTCTAGTCACTGGGGATATAGCTGTGAATGAAACAGACAAAATATCTACCCCCAAGAAAAATACTTTCCAGTGGGAAAAACAGTAATAAGCAAGATAAACATGTAAAATAGATAGTGTGTCAGAAATTTATAAATATTAAGGAGAAATATAAGGCAAGGAAAATGATAGAAAGTCTGTGTGTGTGTGCATGTGGATGTACAATATTAAGTAATGTTGTTAGAAAAGGCCTCATTTACATGATCACATTTAATAAGTAACCAAATAAGCAACATGATTATGGATTTTAAAAGTGCTATGAAAGAAATAAACAGTATAATGTGAAACAGAGTAACTGGGGAAAGCCTTTTTAATAGGGAATGATCAGACAGAAGGCCTGTCTGAAGAAAAACTGGCATTTGAGCTGAGACTGAAGAGTGAAATTGAGTCAGTATGTGTGCCTTGGAGTATCTTAACATGCTCCCCAAAATACAAAAGGTTCAGATTCTCCTAAAGCAGTACCAGCATTATCATCTATACAGAAATGTTATCATAGATTACAGAGGTTCATAGAGGAAATGAAAACATTTATTGAATGTCATGTGCCAGGTAAATAAAAGACAATTTGCATGCTTGTCATACCCTCTTGCTATCTGAAGTTTACAAGAACAACCTGGCTGCTGTTCACTGAAAAAAAGTGCCCAAGACTGAGTAAAATCTATTAATGGTCAATTCTAGGTCATAGGTAATAGTTTATGGTGAACAGATTTTTTTTATTTAAAATATTCTGATAAAAATATGCTGTTCCATCCATCATGACACCATGTACTAGATCATCCCATTTATGGTTCAGGATATATGATCTACTGATTCTTCAGTTCTACATTTAAAATAAGCAGTAACATGTACAACACACTATTATGCATTTATGTGCTAACTCTTAAGTCTATGTAAACAGTGACAAACTTCATAGACAATAAAAATTTCCCATAAATAAACCAATCTATGATGTCTATAAAATTTCTTTGATTTTGTGGCCTTAAATCTACCTGTAGATGAACAATCAGCTCTTAATAATCAATAGTAAATTATGTACTGGATATTATTAACCTATACTGAACCATTAAGTGTACTGGAAAACAATATTTGAGATATGATTTCAGTGACAGAATAAAGAAATAAAGAGCTAAAGCTGAGGCTGAGCCTTAAATTAATCTATGCCTTCTGGGAAGCAGTCAAAAGATCACCTACGGCCCCTACATTATATAGGTTCATTAGTGACTTCCTCCTAAGTTTAAACTTATTGTTATTACTGCAATATGCTTTTTGTTAATTCAGTTTTTGTATTCTTTTCTAATAAAAGAGGAGATTAATGGAAAATGGAAGAAAAGTGAGACAACAGATTCTCCAGAGTTTTACAGGAAAGAGCTTGTTACTCTAAAAAGGGAAAGAAACATTTCTTGGACATACTGATACTGCTGTTTTATTTGCAATGTATTTTCATCCAGGAATTATCCAAGTCCCCTTAGAAACCTACAACAGAGCTAGCAGATATTTTTAGATGATCTAGTAAGAATCTAGCTTTTCAGGCTACTTGTCTGTACTTGTATTTTACCTTGAAGACATCCTATTTTTTTATATAAGGTGAAAGAAAAGAAATTCACTCAAATCCAGGACTCAGAGTTTCAGACATCTGATAACTTATGACCCTAAAAAATGACTTTAGAGAAGATCTCCTGACCAGCTCTCTCCCAAAAAAGACTGGGACAAGATAGGGACTTTCGAGAAGATTTTTAGTAACAGACATTACCTGATAAAAATTTAATAACAAGTGTCTTGTGAAACAAAATACATCTGCTACCTTTGCTTCATTAACATAATTACTACTCCTAATAGAAAAGAGAACTGACATCAATTAGGACTTTATTTATTTTACTTTGGAGTAGGTATATCACATTCTGTATTTTTAGTTTCCTCACCTATAAAATATTATATAATAATTATGATTTGTTTGTTTGTTTTTTGAGATGGAGTTTCACTCTTGTTGCCCAGGCTGGAGTGCAGTGGCACGATCTCAGCTCATTGCAACCCTCGCCTCTCGGGTTCAAGCAATTCTCCAGCCTCAGCCTCCCGAATAACTGGGATTATAGGCATGTGCCACCACGCCTGGCTAATTTTGTATTTTTAGTAGAGACAGGGTTCTCCACATTGGTCAGGCTGGTCTCAAACTCCCAACCTCAGGTGATCCACCTGCTTCGGGCTCCCAAAGTACTGGGATTACAGGTATGAGCCAACGTGCCTGGCCAATAATTACGATTTTTATCAACTCAGTCTGAAGTAGTTCAGAAAAAAGTCACTACATAAATACCAGAAACTATACATCATTTATAGATTACTGCATTATACAACTATATTACTCTGTATATTGTACTGTATGTACAGTTTTGCTCTTTGTATTCATAGCCATTACAACCTCCTCACAACTTCTATTGGAATTTTAATAACACCTGAAAAGTAAGAATAGATGATATGCAAGAATAATATGAAAAATGTTGCCATGAGTAAAATAAAACAGAAAAATTTTCATGTAAATTTCCAAACATAACTAACATGTATATTAATGAACCTACTCACTAAGAATTCAGGCAAGATTTTTCTTAACTACAGATGTAATCACTGGTAACCCAGCAATGACTACTTCATGGCCAAGTGGAAGAGATGGAAAGCTGATCACTTCTGCAGTATAGATCCTTCGGTAGTTCTTCTTTTTTTTTTTTTTTTTTTCCTTTTAGACGAAGTGTCCCGCTGTAGCCCTGGCTGGATTGGAGTGCAGTGGCACAATCTCGGCTCACTGCAACCTCCGCTTCCCAGGTTCAAGTGATTCCCCTGCCTCAGCCTCCTGAGTAGCTGGAAGGCGCGCGTCAACACACCGGCTAATTTTTGTACTTTTAGTAGAGATGAGGTTTCACCATGTTAGCCAGGACGGTCTTGATTTCCTGACCTCGTGATCCACCCACCTCGGCCTCCCAAAGTGCTGGGATTACAGGGTGAGCCACCACGCCCAGCCCATTCTGTAGTTCTTTAAAATCTTTCCTGACATCATGAGAGATCTGCTAGTTGAAAGAGGAATCATTTCATGATTTTTCAATACCAGATGTATCCCCTCTCAAAAATTCTAAAGTGTTCTCCTAAGTCTACAGCAACTGTATTTAGTGTTCATTTCAGCATGCTATACTCAGACAGCTACCTAAATCAGGGCTGGTTTGTTTTTCCCTTCAGCTACCATCTGAAATATGATTTGCTTACCCACTGGACTCTGAACTTTGAAACCACTATTGTTTTCCAAAGTAGTATTTAGAATTGTTTAAAACTTTAGGGATTCACCAGATATAAACCAATGTAGGTTTGTGTAAACTGACACAAGTTCAGAGGTGGGAGTGATTGTAAAGAATCAGTTATGACTCAATATACTTTGTTAGTAACATATAGCACTTAAAAAAATAACACAAGCATTTTCATATGAATCTAGGGAAACCATTATTTTGCTACAAATCAAAGTGAAAAGGATTCATGATAAAATACTTAAAACTGTATAGGTTTGTAAGATGCTAATGTCTTTCTCAGTTTTCCAATTTTATTTTGTACCTATTACAGAAGTATTTATAAACAAAACATATTAAGACACAGTAGCTCACGCCAGTAATCCCAACACTTTGGGAGGCCGAAGCAGGCTGATCACTTGAGGTCAGGAGTTCAAGATCAGCCTGGCCAACATGGTGAAACCCCATCTCTACTAAAAATACAAAACAGCCAGGTGTGGTGGCACATGCCTGTAATCCCAGCTACTCAGAGGCTGAGGTGAGAGACTCTCTTGAACCCAAGAGGTGGAGGTTGTAGTGAGCCAAAATTGTGCCACTGCACTCCAGCTTGGGTGACAGAGCAAAACTCCATCTCAAATAAAAAGAATGTAAAAGCAGAATATCAGGAACATAAAGTAAAAATATGTAATTTTGTATTGTTCATCTCATTTCAAATCAATTAGTCTGAACTGAATTAGATATATAGATATAGCAAGAAGAATTAAGTCAAATTTTTATTAATTTATTTGAGAGAGAAAAAGACTGTATCCTGTAGCCATAGATTCTACAAAACTGATAATATAAATTATCTAATGTAGAAATTTGCAGGTGGAGTTAAAATCCAGTTTCCAATAGAAAACAAAAATATAGATTATTTCACTTGCTAACAAAGAAATGAGAGACATGGATATGAATAATCTAACAGAAATTTTCTAAGTTCATTTGATCATGAATTTCAATGTATTAATCCGTAAGTATATATAGAAAGACTATGGTTAAAGTTTGACTGACTTTTATTGAAACAAACAACCTAAGAACAAAAGAAACTAGAACCATACAAAATAAGATTAAGGATAAGCCAAAGTTTTACACAAGGTTCTACATATCCATATAATCACACACAATCTTTAAATCTAGTGCAGAAATATGCTGCTAAAGCCTAACAAGAATAATAATACACTTGTCACCCAAGAGATATTTAAAACACTTCCCTTTATTCTGTACCCAAAGAGGATACATACAGTACAATGATACAGTACGATACCACCCTAATACTTAATTATTATTATTTCTAAAACAGGATTTAAAAGACTATTTGCATAAAAATAGAAATCAGGTGGGGCATGGTGGCTCACGCCTATAATCCTAGCTCTTTTGGAGGCCAAGGTGGGTGGATCACTTGAGGCCAGGATTTTGAGATCAGCCTGGCCAAAATGGCAAAATCCCGTCTCCACTAAAAATACAAAAATTAGCTAGGCATGATGGTGCACACCTGTATTCCCAGCTACTCAGGAGGCTGAGGCAGGAGAATTGCTTGAACCCAGGAGACAGAGGTTGCAGTGAGCCAAGACTGCACCCCTGAATTTCAGCCTGGGTGACAGAGCAAGACTCTGTCTCAAAAAAAAAAAAAAAAAAAAAAAGGAAAAAGAAAAAGAAAAAGAAATCAAGCTTTCAACTTATTTTTTAAATCTGAATTTTTTTGGTAAGCAATTTGACATATTAACAACCAATTTTTTCATTCACTATGCTTATATTATGTTCTTAATATGAACATGTCCACTAAAATCTTGCTCTGTGAAACTTAAAAAGAATTTGTATTCATTTTCTGATGTAGACACTGTGACTTCTTTTTAAGGCAGACATGCAGAGTAAATTATGATGCCTACATTTTTTTCTTCCATAGCAATTTTCCTTGTTTCACTACTTGAGCTAATGTCATCTTGTTCCTGCTTGGTTGTGGTGTTGGAATGTGGGCAGTGGATGAAGCAACATGAAGTGACTTAGTACTATCAAGTATGAATAAAAGCAAAGCCGTCTAGCTAATGTAAAAATTTCCTTTTGCTCAATTATAAGAGTATCAGAAAAGTGGCATGTAGAGGGATTTTAAAGCCATAATATTTCAAAAGACGAAATAAAGTCGGCATCATAAATTTAAGATTTAAAGAAAAAACACATTAAGAATTACTAAATTCTACCTGCATCCCTCACAAGAAATCTGTAATGTGCTTAACTTAGGATTATTGAAACATTTAGAAAAAATATTATAAATATGATATCAGAAAAACTGCAGTGTCAAAAGCTATATTTAAATGAAAGATATTGGTAGAGGGAAATGACATTCATCATAATTCTATCTTAACATCTGTGTCATGGAAGAACACATATAAATGACGAAACATAAGGATGAAGACTTCTTACCCCATATTTACATTGGCGGGAGGTTGCTCCATACTGGAAACGACATTGCTCATCAGCATCATACACCTGACCTGGGGCCACAGCTGGATAAAGAAAGTCACGCTTGGGAGGCTCATTATCAAGGCAAGTACCACGGCCTGAACTGTTCAACATAAAGGATCAAAGGAAATTAGGTACTCTATGGACTATTTCAGGCACAATTATGAAACCATGTGTTGAGCTTTGTTTTAATAACTTGATGCATGAAAAACAATACATTCTCCCAATAAATAATCACATGACAGAACAGAATAGCTTTACTGAAACCTGAATAAGAGCTCCAAATAATTCATTTCAGCACCAAGACACAATAAAATCATTTCAGACAACAATCTGAAAATGTCATGTTGGCCTTGATTTAAACTAATTTCTCAAGGAATCAAAACAGAATTTCATATTGCTCTAAGCTTCTTGTTTGTTTTCATTCAAAATATAACCACATCTGGTAGTAGAATTAAAAACATGAAATGCAGAAAATTTTTAAAAAATAATTATGGTTATAATCCTTAAAGACCTAATTTATATAGTTCCACCTTGAGCAGAACAATAGATGTTGTGTTAAGGCATGTCCATAGGTTCTTGAAATATTTCACTAATAAATGGGTTGAATGACAGATGAGGCCAAGGACCAAAGTTTTCCTCTCAAATATATTAGAAGTGTTTAGTCTCTCAAAAATTTCATATTTCATCTAGGATCATCAAAATTGGAAAAGAGAATGTTCTCTTCTTTGTATAATTTCTACGTTTCAAGCTACGCCTGCACTCAAACATAATATTTTAATTCAGTGGAACAAATAACATAAAGGTCGCCAAAACCCAGACAGAATACCTTAGTTTAAAAAGCTTTAAACTTTGCTAAATATAATTGCTCATTTTTATTTAGTCAGTGTGCATAAAATAGGACAGATGCTTTTTTACTTTCATTTCACATGTGAGTAAGTTAGAATTTTTAAAGAATTCCTATGCCAACATTTAAAAATTTTTTCCAACATTCCTGTCCATTGTGCCAGCACTTGTGTGTTTTTTTTTTTTTTCCCAAATCTTTTCCATCCACTTTGCCAAAGGAAAATAATTTCACAAGTAGAAGTTCCTCAACTGTTATTTAGGACAGTACAATTTTTCATTTATAGATAACTAAGAAAGAACTATGCATAACAATCACTTTCCTATTCACTTAAAAGTTTCTTATATTCTTAACATGTCAAAGTCAATTTGTTATATAAAAAGGTATGTTCACACACAGCAGCAAATTAATACCTTTTAAAAACTGAACCATACTATTCCTAAGGTGATATAGAGTTAAAGATGAAAGAGACAGACTACTGTCTTCTTTATATCCTTCTCCTTTCTTTCATGCCCTCCTAATTTTTTAATCAATAAGAAATATTTAGATGGAATATTAAGTATGGTACTAATACAGATGGATTTTACCATTGGCTACTACAATCATTTCGTTTGTCACTGCTCAAGGTATCTAACTAAAAAAGAACAATCTTTTTTCACCCAGCTATCCAGTTTTCATAACAGAACACTTTTTTATTTCCTTTTTATTATACTTTTAGAAATTAACATGTACCTCAGCAAGAAAAATTACCTCTAGATGAATTTTTTAAATAGAATGCTTTTTTGGTTTTATTAAGTAATATATCTTTAATCTATATGGATATGCAAACTTTAGGCAAATGTAATGCTACTAGTAAATTTTAAATTATATATTAAGGTTAATGACAAAGAGGTCATATTTGAATAGTATAATGGGAAAAGAACCATTTTGATAATATGGATATTGGTGAGATAACTGAATTAGTAGTTTAATTCCCCAACTTTCTTCTAAAATATCTGTTTCATTTCTATTGACAGTAAAATTATAAACATCTTTATGAAAGGAATTAAATATGTAATAAAAATAAAATAACAAGCACTACTATAAATATTTTTTATAGAAAATATTTATTTTAAATTGTGTACTGGAGTAGGTATCCAAGAGGCAAAAAATATTTACAATGACATAATCAAAAAGGTGTAGGATATATTCACCTAAGTGACACCAGCTTTTGGTGACACCAACTTATTTAAATTTTAAAATAATTACTTTTAGTAATACATAAAATTAACCCAGAATCAGAGAAAGAACTGTGTGGACTCCAAAGAAGAGTTTAAGAATAGATATCCTGAGGAAAAAATTCTTTTCTGATGGCAAATTGGAAACTCACTTAACCCAGCAGGAAGCAAGAATAATTGCTTCATCTAAAATTATTGTTTCAATATATTAATATTAGTGGGCTTCTAATCATGGTTCATGTTCTTTAAAAACTACCAAACCAGAGGACAACTGCAATGGCCTTCACACCACCAAGAATGCCATGAACTGCACACACCTGTGGTCAAAACTCTTCTAAGAAAGTTTATCCCAAACGTGTGTTTTTGTTTTAGTTCTTTGGAAGCACCTATTGCTTTGTATTAATGTAGTCTAGACAAGTCTTGTTCTCCTTTTCCAGTATATTTTTACAGAAGAATAAAACACCATATGAAATAAAACATAAAGGAAAACCATATGGATCTTTAAAAATGAACCAGTATTTAGAAAAACGGAATAAACAAAGGACTTTTGAAATGGATTTGGTTATATTTGTACAAATTAGCAAGGCTTACAAGTCAAGTGTCTGCCAGTAAAGCAAATGTGGGGATATATCTGCAAGGTGGATTTAAATTGTCTGTACATTTCAATGCATGTTTACTACATGTGTAGTACATTTTCCTTCTAGTAACCATATCTGGTATATACAGTAAAACCTTGATTTAAATATTTGAGGGATGGGATCGTTTTCCTGTTTTAATTCTTTTATTTTGTTTTAAGATGGGGTCTCGCTGTGTCACCCAGGCTGGAGTGAAGTGACATGATCACACCTAACTTCAGCCTTGAACTACTGGGCTCAAGTGATCCTCCCACCTCAGCCTCCCGAGGAGCTAGGACCAGAGGCACGTGCCACCATGCCTGGCTAATTTTTGTATCTTTTGTAGATAGTGAGTCTCACCATCTTGCCCAGGCTGGTCTAGAACTCCTGGTCTCAAGAGATCCTCCTGCCTTAGCCTCCCAAAGTGCCGGGATTATAGGCATGAACCACTGCATCCGGCCTATATTTGAATTCTTAACTAAGGGTTAAGCAAGAAAAATGCTTTTTGCACTATGTTAACCAAAATTTGTCTGCTACTTTCCTGCTATGTTCAAGTAACTAAAGTCTATAGACAATAATTATTAGTTACTAATTAATTCTTAAAATAATTCTGGATATTTTCATGCCTCTGAGTCATCAATTACCATTATGAAATATTACAGATACAGGTACAGAGGTGGAAGACATAGATGCGAGCAATGTATATTTAACCCTGGGAGTGCTTTTCCTTATTTTTTTTTCCTATGAAAATTCTCGCCGGGCGCGGTGGCTCAAGCCTGTAATCCCAGCACTTTGGGAGGCCGAGACGGGCGGATCACCAGGTCAGGAGTTTGAGACCAGCCTAGCTAACACGGTGAAACCCCGTCTCTACTAAAAAATACAAAAAACTAGCCGGGCGCGGTGGCGGGCGCCTGTAGTCCCAGCTACTCGGGAGGCTGAGGCAGGAGAATGGTGTGAACCTGGAAGGCGGAGCTTGCAGTGAGCTGAGATCCGGCCACTGCACTCCAGCCTGGGCGACAGAGCGAGACTCCGTCTCAAAAAAAAAAAAAAAGAAAATTCTCAAGTGCTTTATTCCAGTAATAGCCCTCATTTCCCCCCACCCCCAAAGGTAACTACTATTCTGACTTTTTATAATAATAATTTCCTTGCTTTGCTTAATAATTTTACTGTCTAATTATTATTCATCTGCCTGTTTTGAGACTCTATATAAAAGTAGTCATACTGTAGGTAGTCTTTTGTGACTTAATTCTTTTGCTCAATATCGTGAATATGAGATACTTTTATGTTGATGTGTGTAAATGTAATTGTAGCCAGTTCATTTTTATTGTTCTTTAATATTCCATTTATAAGTATGTCACAATTATTTATAATTCCTCTACTAATAAATATCTGGATTATTTCCAATTTCTAAGAATTGCAAATTATGCTGATATGAACACTTTTTGTATGTTTCCTGGTATAAATGTGTAAATCTATTAGGTTGGTGCAAAAGTAATTGTGGCTTTGCAATTACTTTAATGGCAAAAACCACAATTACTTTTGTGCCAACCTAATATCTCCTTTCATAAAATATTAGATATAAGTTGTTGTCTTATATTTTGTAATTATCTCGTTTTTTTAAAAAATTGAAATTTATGGGAAATTTTTATTTAATCTAGGGTTCTAGCTAATGGAGATATAACTATACAATTCTTACAATGTCCAGTGTTATTTATGCTACTATCAAAATTATAATAGTACTGTAGTGATACTATATACAAATCTTCTCATGAAATAATAGTTTTAAACATAGATGGTTTGTATGTAGGTGTAATATGCAAATGTTTCCAGTCATAAAACATGAACCTCACTCATTATCAAATGTAGAATAGTCTCCATCTATGATATGTAGTTACAACATAATTAAACATGTACTTGTCAGAGCAAAATTGTACATATAAAGAGTAGACCTGTGATTATTTTCCCAGCAGCATATAATCACAACTAAAAAGCCAAACCCTAGTTAATATCTACAGCAACACAGATAATTATTGAATTCCTAGCCTCTATTTTTGTTTATGCTTCTAAGACCAAGCAAAAAAATGCATTAGTTTCAGAATATACTTCTCCCTTGATTATGAAATTCATAGTAAATCAAAGTATATTTACATTTCCCAAAATGTTTGCAGCATGATGAGAAAGTCATATTTTATGAATTCTACTTCTAATTTAGAGAGGTCTTATTTGCATAGTCCAAAAATTAGCCTTGAATATAGGAATATGAGTTAGAGTTCGGTCTTCAGCAAAAATTTAGATTCCTATGTAAAATATGCATTCATGGCTTTGTTTCCAGAACACATTAGGATATACTCCTAATTGTGATTTTAGATGTATTTTCACTAAAACAGTTATACCATAAAATAGAAACTTTTAGTCCATAATACAGTGGGTCAATCTAAAAAATAAATCTTTCTCTATAACCCTGCACATATCTTAACAGTCTCTTAACAACAACAACAACAAAAAGTTAACACTTAATGCCACCTCCTATTTTTATTCCACTAAGTTGTGCTGATTCATAAATTAAGCAAAACAGAATTGGGTTGATATCATCTATAGTAAGTCAACCATCTTACATACTATATTCTCATAAACTGCTTTGTCAGTCTTCTCACTGAAGCTAACAACGTACTGCCTTCTAAGGCAAATCTTTCTCTCTCACCCTTAATATAACTGAGCTTGAAGCTTTCAAGACACAAATACTGTATTGAGAGTGGTTTACCCTTTTCCCCCTATATATAATTACGACTTATCAAAGTTATTATGATTAGAGCAAGGTTCCCCAAATGTATCAGATAAACAGAAGGAGGAGAAACCTGTTTTGCCAAGCTCTTAGATTCTACATTTATTTAAAAAGGTTTCATCTATAAAGATTGTTTTTTATATAACAGCCTGATGTTGACTTTCGAAGGTCATTGCTAGAGAGGAAATGTGAGTGCTTTGGTCATCTTGCTCATCTTATATCACTTCTCTTGTAGCTCCACAGTCACCTTTCCTCCTAGGTCAACTCTGACCGTAACATTGCTTCTTTTAATACGTTCAGCTTCCATCCTTTCTGTGAAAATGTCTACTCTGTATTTAATTTGGAACTGTAGGAAATTTTGCTATGGATCTTTGACAGTTCAAACAAGTTAACAGGCTTTAATTTTAATAGAGCAAGAGTTGATTCACAGAGCCCCCATAATTTTTGAAAACTATATGAAATTATTCTGTACTATTGCTAAGTGGTGGAAAATGTACGAAAAACTGGCTTAAATTACTTCTGGCTGTCTACCACTGCCTGGTAAATTAGCCCATAGTCATCAATGAGTGTGAGCCATAATACCAGGTTCACCTTTCTCTATATTCTAAATAAATAAATAAATCAGTCCCGCAGGCAGATAGGAAAGACACTACCTGCAAAGCCGTCGCCGGAAAACATCAGAAGCTGGCATAACACGTCCATTTTAACGGAAATGGGTTCTTTATTATTTAATCAGGACGGCTTCTGGGCGATTCATGAACCACTTATTGAATCACCGAGTTTAAGAAATCTGAAAAAAAATATTGGGAGTTGGTAAACTCCTGATTGATCAGTAGCACCTAGTGTTTTAGAATGACACGAGAGACTTTGTATTCTATTGGCCATGGAATCGTTTTCAGTTGAACATAGTGAATAGTGAATCTCTATAAATCATAGAAAGCTCATTGTTAAAATCCACCATCATCTTTGGCCTATACAGCTACTAAGTAGAGAAAGGTATGCGTTTTGTTGGCTGGGCTGCAGTTCCTAAACAATTCATCTTTCAAGATTCTTTTTCTTGAGAAGAGAAGCTAAAATAAAATGTTATGAGCCTTTTTGAGCCAACTATAAAACATAAATGTAACCTCAATCCCTGATCAAAATAGCACTGGATTTTAAAAAATATCACGCATAGCTGTTAAAGCAATTAAGTTCACTGCATTAATAAAAAGGAACAAAGAAATTCAAGAAAGTTACTGTTATGTCTTTGTGCTCTGGTGAACTGACCTTTTTAAAGAGCCTTGTGTTTAAAAACCCTTTATTGCTTGGTCAGATTATAATCAGATTTGTTTAGTTTTATTATTAAAGAGGAGGGAAAGCCAAGTTTTCCCCAAGTCTCTACCCATTGTGCTTCACATCTATCTTTCATTAATAGTTTTAACTTTGTGAGCATTCCCATGAGAATGTACATGGAAATATTTTTATAAAATACAGGATAAATAAGCCCATTAGAACCCTGTCAACACTAATCATGCTTACACATACAAAATGCAAAGAGGCAATAAGGCTTAAATAATGCTTTTTGGATCAATTCTTTTAATTAATTCAATGGAACACTTTATTGAAACTAGTAATACTTTTATGTCCCTCACCAAACCAGTGGTGATTTTTAAACTGTATTTTACCAGCAATTTAAGGATTCCCTTTTGGAGTGTCTTAGCCTCAATATGGTTTCAAGTAGACAAGATCTGACAGGAGATCACAACTGGTCCTTGTATTTAGTATACAGAGATGGTACTAGCAAATGAGCTGTGCAATATAGCCAATGGGACAGAAACAAGATAAAGGAGAAAAGAAAACGGTACAAAAGCAATAACAACAACAGCAACAACAACGAAAACAACAAGATAAGAGCAACCATCAGAAATGCACAAGAATCCTGAGCATGTTACACAGTTTGTCTTTCTGGTGATGGACATTAATACTCCATTATAAAAACATAAGCCAAGTCAAGGGAGAAATTCCAGATCTGACTTGATGTCTAAGGAGAGCAGATCTTCAAAAATGTTTTAGGTAAACGATCTCATTAAAAACATCTTAGAATGTGATATTGCTAGTGCTTTGTATTAAGAACAACCAAAAGATATCTTACAAATGCTCTGTGGTCTACCTTTATAGCACTTCAATCAGTTTTCACTATAGGCAAGTATAATCTTATACTCTTCTGTTACTAAGATTAAAAGTTATTAGGTTATAATATGGTTATCAGAAGAACCACCTTCTCAAATAAATTTCAAATTCCTTCAACTTTATTATTACATTAATTTAAAAGAGCTCATTTTAAACATTTATCTTTTGATTTGTTTTTTAATAAAGCATTGTGCTAGGTAATTTAAAGTCTCTTGTTTGTGACCTTTTAAAAATATCTAATCATAGTTTTCAAAATATATGCTCTGGCTATTAGTAGATATGAAGGAAATTTTAATAAATAATGTTACCGTATGTAACCTGTTTGAATTTTTAAAATTTTACAATATAATTGTTTTAATATAAACTTTGAACAGAGCCAATTTTTAAGAAGAATTTCCATTGCTGGTCTGTACTTTATGTATACCTTACTTTTTCACAGAGTATTTAATTTCTCTTCCACAAGGAAAAAAAAATGGCACAAAACAGTTAAAAATCATGGTAAAGCAATAAAGCACTGAAATCTTGATATTATTTAAAATAATATTTACCATTTAAAGAATGTCTGTTATATATTTTATACACATTATAGCATGACACATAATTACATATATAACACCTGATGACATAAACAGTATGACTTAACTTCATTTAACAACTTAGGACCCTGAAGATTAGAAAAGTTAAGGAACACACACTTAGAAGTGAGACCCAAGTCTATCAGTTTCCAAAGTACAATCCTCAAGCCCTATGCAAGTGAGATGTAGAAGAACATCTGATTTCCTTAACATGCTTATACCTGAGCTAATTTGTATTCTTCACATTTAAATAACCAGACTCTTGGAATATACATTAAAGGACCAAAAAGTTCTCAAACTGCAGAAAAATGGATCGCTTAATACATTTTCAAAAACAAATATTTTTCTCAAAGTGTTCATTTCCTTGGTGTTTGGTTATTTTTTGTTGTTGTTTGTTACTATTAGATACTTTGGCTCTCCTATAGAACTCAGTTTTTTCACCGACAAAATAAAATATGTAATCACTGAACATAAGTTTGGCCTATGTACTATTAAATCATACAAATCTGAATGCTTTCTGAAATTGTGTCCCATTTATTAAACAATTGTAACACTCACACCATCAGTCCCACTTATATCCTTGCTCCACTTCCTCTATTCTATAAATTCTATATGAAGAAAAAAAATTGCCACAATGATATATTAAAGTATTTAAGAAACAGTTGATATATCAGTAGGCCCTATAAAAGTTACTCATTATGCAAAGTTGAAAGCACTACATATTAGGCTTCTACCAGTGGCTTACTTCTGGAGCAATTTATCATCACTCTCCAGAGATTACTTACTCTAGAAAGCTGGTGATGTAGTCTCGACTGCACGCAGACCAGGAAAAAGGATTGGTATTCGCAGTAATGTGAGCTGCCATAAGTTTTGCTGCTTCATGACCTTTCGTCCCACAAGAATTTCCAATTCCATCATGGTTCATACCAAAACTGTTTTAATGAGGAAGAAACATAGAAAAAATAAATTAAAAAAAAAAAACCCAACACATCCCTTATTTCCTTGTTTGGCCATTTATTAGCCTTATCAACATATGCCTTCCATCAGGATAGGCCATATCCTCTAAAGAAATTTAGGATTAAAATTAAAGAGACTAAGGAATAAAGAATACTTCAGTGATACAACACATGTCTAAATCTCTTTAAATGTAGTCACATACTTTCACCTGTTATCACACGTTTCAATTTCTCCTTGAGCCGAATATATTACATATCAATTCTTACTTTATAAATTATAAAACAGATTTAGCAAAGATAAACAACCTGCTAAAGATCACACAGTTTGTCAGTGTTGGAACTGTTAGCAGAACCTACCTTTTAATATGTTAGTGTTCCTACCTCACTATGCTGAATCCAAAAGAGAATTATAAGAAGATAGCTATGATCAGTTGAGTTTTAGGTTATAGGCCAAATACAGAAGTCCTTTTCCTTATTAATATTAATAAAAGATAATTTAACACACATGTAATTTGTAGTCGTATGTGTGTTTCAAAACGCCTTTTTGAAAACCATAGATATAGTTAAGGATTATGGTTTTTCTTTATTGTGGCCTCCTTCATTTAAAAAATATTTTGTCATTTTTTTCCTGTGTTATATAGCCACGCTTAGTGCTAACAATGTGATCTAAAAACACATTTTTACAATAAAAATGTTTTCCTGAAAAGGATATACCCACTACATACCCTATATGTGTGTGTGTGTTTATACAATGTATGTGTAATACAGATTACATATATGTTTTAACCTTTCTTCACAAGTAACCAGAAGTTTAGGTTGAATATTACTAAGAAAATAAATTTATGTGTCTGTTATGACATATATTCTAGTAAGTGCACCATGATATGTGTCCAAGAAAATGTCACTAGAGTATAAAATAGATGAGGATAGTTGCTGGAGAAAAAATCTGGAAAGGTAGTTGGGAATAGTTAAGTACAAGATAATTAATAAAAGTAAATATTAATATCAGTCCTCTTGGCAGCATAGAAACAGGGAAGATTTGTAAGTAAGAGCAACTGAAGATTTCTGAGTCAGGGAATATGGAATTGATCTGTCTATTAGACAAGTAATTATAGTAACTCCATGGTGGAGATACTGAAGTAGGAAGAGAATGGAGCCAGGGGAGTAGTCAGAAGATCATTACCAACTGAGAACTGATGTTGATCTGAACAAGGGTGCTGGATAAACAGGTAGAATTAGGTTTGAGACATGCTTAGGAAGCAGAATTAATTGACTTTCATAAGTACAACATTAAAAGAGTTATAATAAAGACATATAATATGTCCGCATAGGCCGGGCCCAGTGGCTCACACCTGTAATCCCAGCACTTTGTGGGGCTGAGGCGGGAGGATCATCTGAGGTCAGGAGCTCGAGACCAGGCTAGCCAACATGGTGAAACCCTCTACTAAAGATACAGAAAAAATTAGCCGGAGGTGGTGGTGCACACCTGTAGTTCCAGCTACCCAGGAGGCTGAGACCTGAGAATCACTTGAACCCAGAAGGCAGAGGTTGCAGTGAGCTGAGATCGTACCACTATACCATAGCCAGGGTGACAGAGCAAGGCTCTGTCTCAAAAAAAAAAAAAAAAAAAGAAATATATATATATATATATATATATATAGTATTATATATATTTTTTCCTCCCAGCCCCATATATGTGCATACACACATATTAGGAAGAGCTAGTAATTCAGGTGGAAGAACAAAAATAAGCAAAGAAAGAGAAGTGTATGACAGTATCCAGAGCCCTAAATTAAAACATCAAATAACCTTCCAAGAACACCAATATTTAGTATTCTAGGCCGACCTCAACACAGTGGAGTAAGTCTCTGTGAATGGTCTTCAAGGAATATGCAGGTGAAGTGTCAAGTGTGTTGAATCAGACGTACATTCTGTCAAAATAATCAACTATGGATTTACATAAAGACCTCAGTAGTGTAAATGGGTAATATTCCTTATTTCTCTGAAACGTTGACGCTACTGTGTTAATAACACTATGATTCTTTTCAAGTAATGATAGCTTTAAAAATACTATTTCCTTTTAGCGGCAATTTTATACGTATCCCTGTTTCATGTTAACATAGGTCTGTAGACAGGCTCAGATGGCTTTAAGAGCATCAATTTCGAGATTCTTGACTCCTTATGCACTCTTTTCTAAAAACAAATCAAGCTCCTACTTTCAAAATTCTATCTCCTGTCTTACAAAGAAAGGCATATCTTTCACCTATCTATAATTTTATAATAGTGCATTGCCTTGGAGTATAAAAACATGATGCCAAGAAAAGAGGCAACTGAACATTTGTGTCAATGTTAAGAGAATAACTTTTGATGATTGATTTTAATTAAACCATATCAGGGAGTTTCCAATTCCTCACTTTTATCAGGTTTGCAGGAGCACATAATCAAATAACCAGCTGATCAATGGTTAAAACTATTCTTTGATGATAGATTCCCATGGTTATATTTTGACAAATAATTCAAAAGGAGTTCAAAGAGTTGAGTGATATTTCTATAATAAACTCCTTTTATCCCTGTCTACTTCTTATGTGGGCAAATTTTCTCAGCATTCACATCTATAGAAATTGAATTGATGCTGAAATCCTGCCTCGTTATAGCACTACATACATAAATGCAATAATTGAAAAAATACATCTAATTAACAACATCTTCTAATAAAAACTTTACTTATATTTAATTATTTATCAAAATTTGTAATATGTATATGTTCTTCCAAACAATCACTGAAACTAATAATTATTGTAATGTAATGAACATCAAATCTGGAAGAAAATTTTTATTTTCTTTCTGATCATAGAAACAAATTAATAAATGTTAATATACATGTTTTTGCTGTAGAGATATATAATACAGTGTATAATTTTAAAATACTCAAGCATAAAATATATTTTAAAATATATTAGGATATATTAAAATATACATTAAGATAAAGTTCTAAAGGGGAATGAGCACATTGAATTAAAAGAGGGGAAAATGATGTAAATTTTGACTACAGAACCTGTTGATGTATTTTTTAAATGCATAATGATAGTTACCTAATTGCTATGGCATTTAGATTAAACTGCATATAATTAAGAGAGGGATATATCAATTCTATTTTTAAATAACAATATTTGCAACACTGGAAATTCTATCCTTTGCAATTACTTAGACATAAAAGGAAAAATTTTAGACATCAACTGAAAAATACACAATAAGGTACATGATTTTAAAAAATCCTTTCAGATGTATGTAAGCCAACAGATTTTAAAACCAATGAACTCAAGTACTGAAGGAGAAAATCCTGAGTTTTATTTCTACTAATAATCTTTATAGTTTAGCTGTCAGCTGTGGATAGTTGTCTCAAGGATTTAGGTTTTAGTCATTTAAGAGAATATATACTTCTGTAACCTATATTTCAAACATAAGAAATCCCAGAAATGATCTGGCAATGTCAAATAGTTCACTTACAGTGACACAAAGTACAATGTAAGTTTACAACTGACATTCATGACATCAGCTTCAAAAGATCCCTTTAATAGGATGTTCAGGCTGTAGTATAAAATATATTTCTTTTTTGGCAGATGTATATTGTGGAATACTAAGCAGAAGTTAGAAGTAACAAACAAGATAGATGTCTACACATTAATATGAGTGGATCTTTTTTGGGGCAATGGGGCCGGGTCTGGCTCTGTCACCCGGGCTGGAGTGCAGTGGCACAATCACGGCTCACTGCAGCCTTGACCTCCTGTGCTCAAGCAATCCTCCCACTTCATTCTCCCAAGTCGCTGGGACCACAGGTGTGCAACACCAAACCTGGCAAATTTTTAAATTTTTCATAAAAATGGGGTCTCGGCCGGGCGCGGTGGCTCACGCCTGTAATCCCAGCACTTTGGGAGGCCGAGGCGGGCGGATCACGAGGTCAGGAGATCGAGACCATCCTGGCTAACACGGTGAAACCCCGTCTCTACTAAAAATGCAAAAAATTAGCCGGGCGAGGCGGCGGGCGCCTTAGTCCCAGCTACTCGGGAGGCTGAGGCAGGAGAATGGCGTAAATCCGGGAGGCGGAGCTTGTAGTGAGCCGAGATCGCACCATTGCACTCCAGCCTGGGCGACTAAGCGAGACTCTGTCTCAAAAAAAAAAAAAAAAAAAAAAAAAAAAAAAAAAAAAAAAGGGGTCTCACTATGTTACCAAGGCTGATCTCAAACTCTGGGCTCAAGTGATCCTCCCATCTTGGCCTCCCAAAGTGCTGGAATTGTAGGCATGAGCCCTCACATCTGGCCTATATGAGTGGATCTTAAAAAGAGTAAAAAATATATAGTTAAGAAAGGGAGCAAGATCTGTGGCACTACACCATATAAGTAAACAAAAGTTACATATACAATCTTGAATAACAAAAAAGTCTGAAGAATTATTCCAGATTAAATACTCAAAAGATAACAAGTAAATGCAGTGGAAACTGGATTAGGGAGAAAAAAAAATGCTACAGAAAACAAACATTGCTGGTGACAATAAATGAAATTGGAGTATGAACTGTATACTAGATAATAGTAGTGTATCAATATCAAACTTTCTAATTTGACCATTGTATGACAGCTATATAGAGACTATCCTTTGTTCTTAGGAAATACATGCTAAAATGTTTAGGAAAAAAGGATATAATGTCTACAGCTTACTCTCAAAGAGATCAGAAAAATATTTATGGACATATAAATAGAGAAAGATAAAACAAGTGTTGTAAAATCTTTACTATTTTTGAATCTGGGTGACAAACACATGGTAAATCTTTCTACTATAGTAATATTTCTGTAAATATGAAATCATTTCAGACTTAAAAAGTAAAAAGTAAACACACAACAAAACAATCTGCAATATTTTATGAGGATACATAGGGATTCAAATATACATATCAAATTTATCTGAGTAACTGTCTACGAGAGGAGATAAGTGGGACTATAGAAATATAAAAACTAATACAGGCATTAAACAAGAAGGGTCCCTGCTTATACTGATACAGATAATGATGCTATGCCTTGAACTAAGTATAGATAAATAATAGATAGAAGAAAAACTAACTCAACTCTCTGCTGTTGAGTTTCAAAAATAATAATTTAAAAAAAGAAGAACAAAAACAAGAACAAAGAAGTGTTTGGCAAACCTTGGGCCCACCCCAATGGATGAATAGTGGTAACAAGGGAATATCTCCATTGCCAGTTTTATGTGTTTAGTAAACATTTCAGATTACATTGAGTTAATGATTCTCATTTGTGGAGGGTTTTAGGAACACACACACACAGATAGAGAAAAAGAGTCACAGGGACACACACACACGCACACATATGCACACACAGAGACAGATACATGTTGGGAGAGACAGTCATCCTTGGGCCTTCTGTGATCCTCCACATCTTGCTGCATGTGCCTGATCACTTGTTCTTTTACTCAGGCCATTTGTCAGGGTAATTTTGAGAGATGAGGTAACATCTCTCCTCTTGGACAAAGAACAGGTTAACTTAATACTTGCTATAAAAGTGGTAGATTCCTTAAGCTCCATGTTTCTCAGTTGCAATGCAAACTCACTGCGTGTGCAGCATTTATATGGGCCATATGGTGTCACCCTTGTGGAATTTGGGGCCAAGGGGAACCAATGTAAATATATTGATGCCTATGATGCTTGCTGTACTGTAATAACATCTTTTGCCTCTGACCCAGAAATATCATGTAGCCAGCATTCATGTAGCAGTAATGGGTAACATAGAATATTAAGAAGACATGAACTCAAGGATTGTGACTTAATAAAACTAATACTTTTGCTGCTTCATCAAGGACACTCAAGTGAAAATGGCGTGGGTTTTATTGTGAGTGCATAGGAGTTACAAACACACTGAATACTAGTATGGCTGTCTTGATTCAGGCTAAGGTGTCAGCATTTATTCCCACAATTGCTTTTACACAATCAGTGCAAATATCAATATGGTTTTTGTTGTTTTTTTTTTAGGCAAATGAAGTCTTAATATTGTTAAACTAGTTTTGATCTGAAAATGCCTCAGAGATCCCAGGGATCACTGCTCTAGTATAGATGTGCAAAATAAACTGTTGGGTCATAAATTGCATAAAATTTCAAATTTACTAGACAATGCCAAACAGCTTTTCAAAGTGATTGCACCAATTTACATTCTCACCTGCAGTGTGTAATAATCCTAGTTGCACCATATCTTCACCAATATTTAGTATTTTCAGATTTCTTAATTTGTGCCAAACATGGTAGGTATAATTTGCCTTTCTCTGAATATTAATTAGGTTGAACATCTTTTTTATATGCTTATTGACTCCTTGGATGCCTTCTTTTGTAAAGTGTTCAGGTACTTTGCATATTTTCTATTGGGGTATTTGATTTTATTAATTTGTAGTTCTTCATATATTCTTGAAACTGGACTGTATCAGTTAAATGTGTTTAACTGTAACACAGTAGCAAACACCTTTTCCTCCACTGTACCGTTTGTTTTATGGTATCTTTTGATTAAACTCTTAATTTTAATGTGGTTGAACTGGTTAATCACACGTTTCATGTTCTTAAATCTTGTTTAAAAAAATCCTTCTTTACCCTAAGGTCACAGGGATTTACTTCCATATTATCTTCTGAAATCATTAATAGTTTGATTTCCACATTTAAGTATTGCTGGATCCTATGTTAAAAGTATGCTTAGTTTTGTAAGAAACTGCCAAAGTGTCTTCCAAAGTGGCTGTTAATAATAAATTTTTAAGCCTATGTGTATAGCTTGACACTGAATTCCATTTTTACTAGTTATCCCACTGAGCAAAAAGTATGGTTTATATTTCATTTTATTCACTGTACCTAGCATATAAACAGTCTAACAATTGGTGATAAAGGCTTAGAGGTTTAGTGAAGTGAACTGAATCTCAGTGGAGGTCGATATTTCATTTGGATAAACTGAGGAGACTCATGAGGTTAAAATGCAGACCTAATAAACAGTCTCTTGTAAAACGTGGGATCCAGAGGATCTGCCATGAGTTCCATTTTCACTATGATGAATTTTGCCCTTTTTTCTGCCCATTTGTTCCTGCAATTACCACACTGGAGTTATGCAATTCACATATACAGCAAGGCTCCACTCTGCTCATGGGATCAGGGACCAATTGCATTCATTGTTAGAGAGAATTTAAAGAGATGGAGGCCATTAGCTTTGTAGAGCAGCATTAAAATATGGCATATTGTTGGTCCAGTTCTATTCTAGTTTTCCAGTGAATTCTAGTAGTTAGGCTCTGGTCCTGTTTCTTGTGAACAAGACACTATTTTATACCCCAGTCTGAGAAACTAAATCACTTGTCTAGTTCCCCTGCTCCTGAGACTCTGAGATCCTGGCCAGTACTTCATTTCTCTTTAAGCAAGGATCCCATCTGGCTTTGGGGTATTAAAGTCACAGTCTCCCTTGTTCTCCAACCTCTGGGACATACACTAACAGCAATCCACAGGACTTCCATGATGTTGACAATTTCCTGACTGAATCTGTATCTAAGCTCTGATGCCAGACTAAACTAGTAAAGTTCTCATAATGTGAATTGGATATAATGTGCTTAATTCATTAGTTAACATAATTTGCTTTAACTAGACCCATGTTGATTATACAGCAGGGGGTATTGGGAACTAGACCAACTTCGAAGAAAAAAATAAAAAGCCTGTGTCTGTAGCATAGGAACACATGGTTGCTTCAGTCTAGGTACTTCATTGGAGTGTTATTTAGTTATGTGTGCTTCTGTTAAGAACTGCTGGTGCCTATGCATTGTGCTCCATGTAAAAACGCCAGGTCAAGGCGAAAGGAATAGAGAAGACAGTGTTAGTGGAGCGTGGCTTAAAAGGAAAAACTGATGCAATTATATGTGTTTTGTTAGGTTTGATCGAAGCCTTTAATTGTTTAATTTCTGCAGGAAAACTAACTATAAAATTGTGAACTGGAAACTCTGGGTGGTAATCAATTTTTTTCATATGCAAGTAATACTTTTAAACATAATTTTAAATAACATAGGATCTTAAGAATTGCAGTTATTGCACTATAGGGGAAAAAAAAGACATTCTATTCATTAGGCCTTATCTCATCACCTGTCCTATCCAAATGTTTCTCTCTTCTCTGGAGCATAACTCTCCCTGGATGGCCCTACTTAGGTTCTTACATTACCTCCCATAAGAACGGGTCTTCATTCAGTGCATGAGAAAACACTTAGGAATCATGTAAATTTCCTGCAAACCCATCATCAAGGCTGAATGAATAAGCAGCTTAACTAAAATTCTATTAGTTTTTAAAATAGAAACTGACACTAAGATTCTAAAATTAATATAGGAAAGTAAAGAGTCAGAAAAGGCCAAACTAATTTTGAAGAAGGAGGGGAGAGCTTCAATACCTATTATAAAACTATGGTAATTAAAGCAATATGATATTGGCAGCCTTTTAAAGGAACAGCAATAAAAGCCCTAAAACAGCAATGAGACAATATTAATATTTGTTAAATGTGAATGGTGGACACATGAATGTGTGATAAAACAGTTGTCCCCATCATATTTGGCACCAGGGACCAGTTTCATGGGAAGACAACTTTTCCACAGACCAGGGTGGGGTTGGGGGTGGTGGTGGTTTCAGGGTGATTCATTGCATTTATTGTGCACTTTATTTCTATTGTTATTACTTTGTAATATATAACTAAATAATTACACAACTCACCACAATGTAGAATCAGTAGGAGCTCTGAGCTTGTCTTCCTGCATTTAGACAGTCCCATCTGGGGGTGATGGGAGACAGTGACAGATCATCAGGCATTAGATTCTCCAAAAGAGCTGGCAATCAAGAACCCTCACATAAGAAGTTCACAAAAGGGTTCTCGCTCCTGTAAGAATGTAATCCTTGTTGATCTGACAGGAGGTGGAGCTCAGGCAGTAATGTGGGCAATGTGGGGTGGCAGGGGGGGCGGGGGGCGGCTGTAAATACAAATGAAGCTTCCCTTGCTTACCCACAGCTGACTTCCTGCTGTGTGGCCCGGTTCCTAACAGGCCACAGTTGGGGACCCCTGTTATAATACACACACACACACACACACACACAGAGAATATTTTAAAATAAAGTTTCTATATAGTTAAATATACATACCTGAATATACACAGAATACTTTGTTCTACAATTTGGCAATTGATTTCTTCTCTCAGATTAACTACACAAGACAGCAGACTCGGCTTTGTAAATTGATTTTGTTCTCAAGTTTTGAAGCTCATTCTTGGAAACCTGAAAAAATTTACTCTAAATATAATGGTATAGCTGGGCGCTGTGACTCATGCCTGTAATCCCAGCACTCTGGGAGGCTGAGTGAGAGGATCACTTGAGCCCAGGAATTCCAGACCAGCCTGGGCAACTGGTATGGTTTGGATCTGTGTCCCTGCCCAGATTTCATATCAAATTGTAATCCCCAGTGTTGGAGGTGGGACATGGTGGGAGGTGATTGGATCATGGAGGTGGTTTGGCACCAACCCCCTTGGTACTGTCTTTGCAACAGTGAGTGAATTCTTGTGAGGTCTGGTCTTTTAAAAGTGTGTGGCACCTCCTCCCTCTCTCTCTTGCTCCTGCTCAGCCATGTGAGATACCTCACTCCCCCTTTGCCTTCCTCCATGATTGTAAGTTCCCGGAGGCCTCCCCAGAAGCCAAGCAGATGCCAGCATCATGCTTTCTGCACAGCCTGAAGAACCGTGAGCCAATTAAGTTTCTTTCATTTAGAAATTACCCAGTCTTAAGTATTTCTTTACAGCAATGCAAGAGTGGATGAACACAGCAACAAAGTGAGACCCTGTCTCTACAAAAAATAAAAAAGTCAGCCAGGTGTGGTAGCACATGCCTATGGTCCCACCTACATGGGAGGTTGAGGCAGAAGGATCACCTGAGCCAAGGAGGTTGAGGCTGCAGTGAGCTGTGTTCATGCCACTGCACTCTAGCCTGAGTGATAGAATGAACCCTGTCTCAAAAAAAATTAAATTAAACTGAATTAAAATAATGGTATAAATTGTTATTATATGTCTGAGAATGGCTCAAATAAGCCTATTTAACATATTTTGCAGACTAAATCAGTGTCTGTGAAATGAGGAATAGTACATTACAATACTGTTGGCATTAGCAATTTAGCAGAATGAAATATATTTAAAGTTTTCTATAGAACTAGTGGTATTTAAAGAAAAACAGATTTAACAAGGAAAAGGTACATGAAAATAACTGAAGAAGTTCTAAAGGGGACTTTAAAGTATTCCAAAAAGTTCTACAGGTAAATGACTCTGATTCTATTTTAGGTTCAAATTTAAAATTGTGTATTGTTATTTTTCTTCATAACACTACACATCCCTAGCCTAGTAATTTTACGCTTTGGCTCATGAATGCAAGTGGGTTAGAGGAAGATGCTCTCGAAGTAACTGATCAAGAGTTGGAGAAAGAAAAAGAGAAAAGTGAAAAAAAAAGATATCCTTCCAGGATAAGACTTTTGTTTTCATCATCACTATACCCACAATGCACAGTATCCATTGTAACCATCTCAGTAAATCTCTGGAATTAGGTGCTCAGTAACTCTCTAAATCCAAATAAATTGTGCATCGATTAGAGACTATCTGCTGACTAACTGTAAACCATGAGAGGCAGAATGTTGGAAGCATCATATGTGTACATACCTCCCTTAATGGTGGATAATGTAATAAAATATATAATACTATATAATAAGTAATAAAAGGGTAAAAGGGGTGAGTTTTTGGTCAAAACAAGTGGCATCTCAGTCAGAGACAAAGTGGTTACTATACAGAGACTGACAGAAATTGTGCCATAAAGGTTATTCATTAAATTAAGCTTCTGTAACTCAGCATCTATCAGTCCTTTGACATACATGCTTTTCTGAAATATTTTAAATATTAAAGCAGATCATTTTCCATGCAAATGATATTTTTCTTTGAAATGTCATTTAACAAAACAAAATTTCCTTATATAGGGTAAAAGCATACTATTATAAATGACAGAATTTATCATGTCTTTTCATTTTTTAAGATATATGAGGCAGCCCATTTGTGATTATATTTTGTGTCATTTCCTCCTACATTATATGACCTCCCCTTAACAGTGTGAAAATAATATAATGCATTTTGTACCACAAAAATAATAGCTTACTCTTGATTTAGGTACATAATTCTTATTGGTTCTGTTGGGAGACTTGTAAGAATGGAGAGAGCAAACATAGCGTACTGAGTATAAATTTAATTTGCATTTAGTCTGGAGATTCTTTTAAAAATCATAACAGATGTTTTCAAACCAAACAGAAGATCTATATAGCGAAGGAAAATCTTAAAATGCCTCGTTAAATTTTTCTATCTAAGCAATCTTAATTTTTAAACTGAAGATAATCATGTTGCTAATATATCAACATCATTGTTTTTGTTAGATAATCATGGTACTTTAAACTCTGTCAAGCATTTTGTTAAACAATCACTAGTATATAGAACATGTACTTCTAAAGTCTGCCTCCAAAGGAAAAAATAAATAGATGATCAGTCAGTTCTTCAAAGAGATAACACACATACGATTACCAGATTAAAGAACAGTTTCCTAATGCTTTTTAACATGATTGATTTTTTCTTTAAGAAGCAACTTTTTTAAATGATGAGATAATGATAGTCTAAATTGTGCCAACTGTAAAAATCTCAAAGTTAAGCTTTCCCATTGCAAAAAAAAAAAAAAGGGGAATAAAATGACATTCTAAATTTAGAATGATTTTCCATTAGAGAACTGTTCTAATACATAACTGAGCTTGGCTACGAATCACTTGTTACAGTAAAGAAAAGACAGAATTTAAGTGATGTACTCGGTCAGAACCTTCTATACCCACATCTGGCAAACATTTTTAGATTTAGTATTTACCCAATAGGATAATTATTACAATTTGCTCATGTGTTTTCTAAAACAGAGCTTGAACGTTAATTCTACTTTTGAACTTTATATACAATCTACTTTAAAAAGTGAATTCAAGATACTGAACTTAGGTAAGAAAATATTTAATAAGGGTGGTGCCTAGCAGAATCCAGGACCTAGACTGTCCCCACATCATACATAATAATGATCACATTTGGTATAAGCATTTCTGAGTTGAAGGTTAAATTTCCAACAGTCAAAGAAAGTATCATAACATATTTATATATTTTCTACTACTAGAAATACATTTTTCTAGTATTTTACACATTTTTCTTTTCATGTCACTGTAAAGATGCCAGTTACCAGAGGAAGCTAGCTATTAGAGCTATACTAACATGTTGGGGTATATGTATGTGTATGTGTGGGTATATAATAGTCATTGCAAAGATAGGGAAGGTAGCTGGAACAAGGAAACTTTGGCCATTGTAGTCTTCCTTAGTACTATGAGAAAAATGTTGCTGAATTAGTTAATGATAGCTAAAATTCTTACCAGTCAATTCGGACAATGGTGTCTGCCTACAAATTAACTTTATTTTTCCAGCAAAATGAAGAAAATCTCCCATCAAAGTTCCAAAATTTGATAGTGACAAAATCTATTTCAGTAGTTTTATTATTTTTGCAGCATACACACACACACACACACACACACACACACACACACACAGAGTTTATTCTGAAATTCCAGATACTTAATGCAGTAATCAGCAGACTGACTTACCTATTTTTTGGCATTAGTCCACACTATGGCAAAAGCCTAATTATTGAAATAATTTAATTGTTAGACTTTATTTTAATAACTTTTCTAAAGAATGTCTTTACATTATTGTTTTAGCTACTACGTGAATATGTCTACATATGTGAGTGTCTACAGATGAACGTTTATATATATTGTATATATAATATATACGTGTGTATATGTATGTGCATTTATTTATGTGTGTGGATACATAGATAGCATAATTTTGGCATCTTACTGGCCCTGACCAAAATTTAATATTTATTAAAAGACAATATGGAGTGCTACTTTAATAATAATAGCAGTATATTCCAATTTGAAAAATATAAAAATTTTATAGTGATTAAAACATATAATGTAAATGCAGAGACATAAGAAAATAATATTATTAAGCATGATTTTACAAGTTTGGATAAAAAAACGATGACACTATATAGCTTTGAAACTTAATCAACTGACAGAGTAAAATGCTTCAGTCATGCTCCATTAACTGAAAATGTTTCCATACCAGAAAAAACTGAGTCCATTTGGTTCTTCCAAAGAGTATAAAGACTTAAAGGAGCCACAAGTTTCATTTTAGAGTTACACTTTACAATGCAAACATGCATCATTCTTTAGCAATTATTGACAGAATACCTACTACTACACATTAAAAGACTGTTTACCTCAGTTCCCATTACCCAATACATCATGTCTGGCTTTCAGTAAAAAAAAATATATAAGATATACTGAAACATGGGCAAAGAAGATAAATCAACCATCAGAACTAGATTAAATATGACACAGATTTTGGAATAAACAGAGAATTTAAAATAACTATAATTAATATGTTAACAGCTTTAAAGGAAAAAGTAGACAACATGCAAGAAGAGATAGATAATTAATGTATGCAGAGTGATGAAAACTCTAAGAAAAAATCTTTTTAATGCTACATATCTGAAATGAAGAATGTCTGAACATGCTAAGGATTGAACTTGCTAAGGAAAGAACCAGTGAACTTGATAATAGGGTCAATAGAAACTTCCCAAACTGAAATACAGAGAGAAAAAAGAATCACACACATACACACATACATGCACACATGCACACATGCACACGCACACCCCAGAATAGACCATCTAAGAATTCTGAGACAATATCTGAAAGTGTGACTTCCATGTAATTGACATACTAGAAGGCGAAGAAAAAGAGAAGGGAGCAGAAAAGTATTTGAAGTAATAATGGCTAAGAACTTTTCAACATCAATGACAGATACCCAACTACAGATCCAGGAAGTTCAGAAATACTAAATAGGTAGATACCAAAAAATCTGGATGTATGCATATCATATTCAAATGGCAGAAAATAAAAGACAGAGAGAAAATCTTGAAAGAATACAGTGAAAAAAATACACCTTACTCGTGGAGAAACAAGGATAGAAATTTCAGCTATTTCTATCAGAAACCATGTAAATTCTGTATCCAATGAAATTATCTTTCAAAGATTAAAGAGAAACAGAGTTTCTAAGACAAACCTAAACTAAGAGAATTCAGTTTATTGGCGGACCCGCACTCCAAGAAATATATTTTTTAAAGCTCTTCAGGAAAAAGGAAATGACATAGGTCAGGAACTTAGGTCTATATAAAGAAAGGAAGGACATCAAAAAAAGAATATCCCAATCACCCAGATTTGATCATACACCTTGTATCCTTGGATCAAAATATCACACATACCCCATAAATGCATACAACTATTATGTATCTATAAAAACTAAAAATTAAAAAAGACTAATGCTAAAATAAAATATATTTTTCTTATCCTTAATTGATATAAAAGATAACTATTTAAAGTAATAATAGTAACAATGTATTAGTTATTACAGTAAATGGATAAATAAAATGAAGGACAGCAATGTCATAAGGAACAGGAATGAAGAATTGGACATACATTCTTTAAATGAGCCTGCATTACACATGAGGCAATTTAGTGTTATTTAAAGGCAGACTTAGATTAGCTACAAATTGATATATATGTACACATTAAATATAATTTATATATAAAATTGTTATATTGCAAACTCAAGAGCAGCAACTAAAATGTTTTAAAAGAAGTATAATTGATATGCTAAGAGAAGAGATAAAATAGAATCATAAAGTGCTCCGTTAAAACAAGGCAGAAAAAAGATAAAAAGAAACAAAATACAATAAATAGAAAAGTTACACACATGACAGATATTAATTCAATTATCTTGATGATCACTTTAAATATGAAAGTTTTAAATATACCAATTAAAAGCCCAAGATTGTCAGAGAGGCGAAAAATATAAGACCCAACTACATGTTGAATACCATAGAGACCTGCTATAAATATAAAGACTCAGCTGGGTTAAAGTAAGGGATGGAAAAAGATATACCATCCTAACACTAATCTAAAGAAAACTGGGGTAGCTATATTAATGTGAGACACAGCATGCTTCAGATAAAGGAAAATTCTCATGGATAAGAATGACATTACATAACAATAAAAGCATCAATTCTCTAAGAAGAAAAAAAAGTCTTAGTGTGTATGCACCTAACAACCAAGTGTAAAAAAAAAGTGAGTCAAAAACTTATAGAACTGCAAAGTGAAATACACAAATCCACTATGATAGTTAGAAACTTTTTTTTTCTTTTTGGAGATGGAGACTTGTTTGTCGCTCAGGCTGGAGTGCAGTAGCGTGATCTCAGCTCACACTGCGACCTCCAGCTCTCGGGTTCAAGCAATTCTCCTGCCTCAGCCTCCTGATTTTAATGTATGCAGAGTGATGAAAACTCTAAGAAAAAATCTTTTTAATGCTACATATCTGAAATGAAGAATGTCTGAACATAAAAATTTATTGCTCAATAAATTTTTGCCCAGACCATGAGATTTTCCCTAATGTTTTCTTGTAATAATTTCATAGTTTGAGGTCTTAGGTTTAATTAAGTGTTAAATCCATTTTAATTTGATTTTTGTATATGGTGAGAGATAGGGTGTATCTTGCATCCTTGAAAAGTATATCTGCCCTTGTTGGGCCTGGTGTTCTAGCATTGTCAATTAGTTCCCTTTTGTTGATAATGTTGTTCAAGTGTTTGGTGTTATATCTTTTCTTTATAGTTGATCAATCAATTACTAAGGGAGGAGTGTTGACAACTCCAAATGCGTATGTAGATTTGTCTACTTCTCCTTTTCACTCTGTCAATTTTTGCTTCATGTATTTTAAGTTTTTAAATTAAGTGCATTCACATTTAAGATTTTTATGTCAGCCAGGTGCAGTGGCTCACACCTGTAATATCAGGACTTTGGGAGGCCAAGGCGGGTAGATCACTTGAGGTCAGGAGTTCGAGACCAGCCTGGCCAACGTGGTGAAACCCCGTCTCCACTAAAAATACAAAAAATTAGCCAGGCGTGGTGGAGGGTGCCTGTAGTCCCAGCTACTCAGGAGGCTGAGGCAGGAGAATGGCATGAACCTGGGAGGCGGAGCTTGCAGTGAGCCAAGATCGTGCCACTGGACTCCAGCTTGGGCAACAGAGCAAGACTCTGTCTCAAAAAAAAAAAAAAAAAAAAAAAAAAGAAGATATACAAATGGCAAACAGGCATATAAAAAGGTGTTCAATATCCCTGATCATCAGAGAAATGCAAATCGAAACTACAATGAGATATCATCTCACCCCAGTTAAAATGGCGTTTATTATTACGACAGTAACAAACGCTGGCAAGGATGTGTAGAAAAGGGAATCCTTATACACTGTTGGTGGGAATGTAAATTAGTACAGCTACTATGAAGAACAGTTTAGAAGTTCCTCAAAAACCTAAAAATAGAACTACCATATGATCCAGCAATCCCTCTGCTAGGTATATACCCAAAATAAAAGAAATCATGTTATGGAAGAAATAGCTGCACTCCCATGTTTATTGCAGTACTATCCACAGTAGCCAGTTTGGAAGCAACCTAAGTGTCCATCAACAGAAGAATAAATAAAGAAAATCTGGTACATACACATAATGGAGTACTATTCAGCCATAAGAAGAATGAGATCCTGCCATTTGCAACAACGTGGATGGAACTCGAGATCATTATGTTAAGTGAAATAAGTCAGGCACAGAGAGACAAACTTTGCATGTTTTCAATTATTTGCGGGAGCTAAAACTCAACATAACTGAACTTATGGACATAGAGAGTAGGATGGCTGCCAGAGGCTGGTAAGGTAGTTGGGGAGGGTGGGGAATGGGGGTAGGCTGGTTAATGGATACCAAAAAAATAGAATGAACAAAACATACTACCTGATAGCACGGCAGGGTGGCTATAATGAATAATAATTTAATTGTACATTTAAAAATAACTAAAATAATTGGATTATTTGTAACACAAAGGATAAATGCTTGAGGAGTTGGATGCCAAAATTCTCTATGATGTGATTATTATGCATTGCACACCTGCATCAAAACATCTCATATATCGCATAAATATATGTATCAACTATGTAAACACAAAAATTAAAAATTAAAAATAAGAATGTGAGGCCGGGCGCGGTGGCTCAAGCCTGTAATCCCAGCACTTTGGGAGGCCGAGGCGGGCGGATCACAAGGTCAGGAGATCGAGACCATCCTGGCTAACATGGTGAAACCCCGTCTCTACTAAAAAAATACAAAAAACTAGCCGGGCGAGGTGGCGGGCGCCTGTAGTCCCAGCTACTCCGGAGGCTGAAGCAGGAGAATGGCGTAAACACGGGAGGCGGAGCTTGCAGTGAGCTGAGATCCGGCCACTGCACTCCAGCCTGGGTGACAGAGCGAGACTCCATCTCAAAAAAAAAAAAAAAAAAAAAAAAAAAAAGGAATGTGAGACACATTCACCAAGATAGAACATATGATAGACCATGAGGATTGTTTTTTTTTTTTTTGAGATGGAGTCTCGCTCTGTCGCCCAGGCTGGAGTGCAGTGGCCGGATCTCAGCTCACTGCAAGCTCCGCCTCCCGGGTTTACGCCATTCTCCTGCCTCAGCCTCCCGAGTAGCTGGGACTACAGGCGTCCGCCACCTCGCCAGGCTAGCTTTTTGTATTTTTTAGTAGAGACGGGGTTTCACCGGGTTAGCCAGGATGGTCTCGATCTCCTGACCTCGTGATCCGCCCGCCTCGGCCTCCCAAAATGCTAGAATTACAGGCTTGAGCCACCGCGCCCGGCCTGACCATGAGGCTTTTAATCTACAAGCCACCAGGCTTGTAAATCTTTTAACACCATTTAATCTTTCAATATTAGAAAGATTAAAATAAGAGTATATTATCTAATCACAATCCAAGAAGAAATAACACACAATTTTTAACTGAATGAAAATAAAAATACAGTATAATAAAATTTGTGAAATGCTGGTAAAGGAGAGCCTATAAAGAAATTTATAGCTGTTAAGTGCTAATTTTATGAAAGAAGAGAGGTCCAAAATCAATTATTCAAACTTCTATCTTAAAAATGTTTTTAAATAAAGGACAAATTAAACCCAAAGTAAGAACTAGGAAGAAAATAATAAGGAGTAGACAATGAAACAGAAAATTAGCAAACAGGCCAGGTGTGGTGGCTCGGGCCTGTAATCCCAGCACTTTGGGAGGCTGACGTGGAAGGACTGCTTAAGCTCGGGGTTGGAGACCAGCCTGGGCACCATGGTGAAACCTCACATCTACCTAATAATAATAATAATAATTTATATATATATATATATATATATATATATATATATGCAAGAATACAAGGAAACAAAACTTAGGTGGGTTTGGTGGCATGAGGCTGCAGTGAGCCAAGATTGTGCCACTGCACTCCAGTCTGGGTGACAGAACAAGACTCTGTCTCAAAAATGAAAAAAAAAGGAAGGAAGGAAGGAAGCAAGGAAGGAAGGAAGGAGGGAAGGAAGAGAGGGAAGGAAGGAAGGAAGGAAGGAAGGAAGGAAGGAAGGAAGGAAGGAAGGAAGGAAGGGAGCAAACGATAGAGAATATCAATGAAACCAAAAGGTTTTTTTGTTTATTTGTTTTTTGAGAAGGAGTTTCACTCTCGTTGCCCAGGATGGAGTGCAATGTTACAATCTCGGCTCACTGCAACCTCTGTCTCCCGGTTCAAGTGATTCTTCTGCCTCAGCCTCCCGAGTAGCTGGGATTACAGGCATGTGCCACCACACCTGGCTTATTTTGTACTTTCAGTAGAGATGGGGTTTCTCCATGTTGGTCAGGCTGGTCTCGAACTCCCGACCTCAGGTGATCCACCCACCTCAGTCTCCAAAAGTGCAGGGATTACAGGTGTAAGCCATTGTGCCTGGCCACCAAAAGATGTTTTTTAAAAAGAGAACAATAAAATCAATAAACCTATAGGTAGACTGATCAAGAAAAAGGGGAAAAAACACAAATTGTACATATCAGGAATAAATGAGGGAATATACTTACAGGCATTAAAAAACAGTAAAAGCATATCACAAATGTTAATTTGGCAATTCAGCTGAAATTGAGTAATACTGGAAAGACATAATTACAAAATAAGGACTCAGAAGATCTAGAAAATGTTATCCTATATCTAACAAGGAAATGAAATTTTTAATTAAAAATCTTCCCACAATAAAAATTCTAAGCTCTGATGACATCATTGATGAATTCTAAAAGCATTTAAAGAAAAAATAACATTAAATATACAAACTATTCCAAAAAATAGAAAACTTAAACCATTTTATTTTATTCTCTCTCTCTCTTTTTTTACTTTTATTTTAAGTTCTGGGGTGCAAGGGCAGGTTTGTTACATAGGTAAATTTGTGTCATGGGGGTCTACTGTATAGGTTATTTCCCTGACTAATACATCCAGGTATTAAGCCTAGTACACATTAGTTGTCTTCCCACCCTCTACCCTCCAAAAGGCCCCAGTGTCTGTTGTCCCCCTTTATGTGTCCATGTGTTCTCATAATTTAGCTCCCACTTATAAATGAGAACATGCGGTATTTGGTTTTCTGTTCCTATGTTAATTTGCTGAGAATAATGGCCTCCAGGTCCATCCAAGTCCCTACAAAGGACATGATCTCATTCTTTTTTTATGGCTGCATAGTATTCCATGGTGTACATGTACCACATTTTCTTTATCCAGTCTGTTATTGATGGCCACTTAGGTTGACTTCACGTCTTTGCTATTGTGCATAGGGTTGCAATGAACATACATGTGCATTTGTCTTTGAAATGGAGTGATTTATATTCCTTTGGGTATATACCTAGTAATGGGAACGCTGGGTTGAATGGTATTTCTGTCTTTAGATCTTTGAGGAATCGCCACACTGTCTTACACAATGGTCGAACTAATTTACACTCTCACCAACAGTACATAAGCATTCCTTTTTCTCCACAACTTCACCAGCATCTGTTAATTTTGACTTTTTAACAACAGCCATTCTGACTGGTTTGAGATGGTATCTCATTGTGGCTTTGATTTGGATTTCTCTAATTATCAGTGATCTTGAGCGCTTTTTTTCATATATGTATGTATGTATGCCTTGTTTGAAGTGTGTGTTCATGTCCTTTGCCCACTTTTTAATGGTTTTTTTCTTGTAAATTTGTTTAAGTTCCTTATATATGCTGTATATTAGAGCTTTGTCAGATGCATAGTCTGAAAAAATTTTCTTCCATTCTGTACACAGTCTGTTTGCTCTGTTGGTAGTTTCTTTTGCTGTACAGAAGTTCTTTAGTTTAATTAAATCCCATTAGTCCCATTAGCTTTTTTTTTTTTTTTTTTTTTTTTTTTTTTTTTTTTTTTGTAGAGATCTTTCACCTCCCTAGTTAGCTGTATTCCTAGGTATTTTATTCATTTTGGGGCAATTGTGAATGAAAGTTCATTCCTGATTTGGCTCTTGGCTTAACTATTGTTGGTCTATAGGAATGCTAGTGATTTTTACACACTGATTTTGTATCCTGAGTTTGCTGAAGTTGTTTATCAGCTTAAGAAACGTTTGGGCTGAGATGATGGGGTTTTCTAGATATAGCATCATGTCATCTGCAAACAGGGAATAGTTTGACTTCCTCTCTTCCTATTCGAATGCCCTTTCTTTCTTTCTCTTGCCTGATTGCCCTGGCCAGAACTTCCAATACTATGCTGAGCCCGAGTGGTGAGAGAGGGCACCTATGTGTTATGCCAGTTTTCACGGGGAATGCTTCTAGCTTTAGCCCATTCAGTATAACGTTGGCTGTGACTTAACCCATTTTATAAGACAAACTTTATTCTGATACCAAAACTAGACAAAGGCATTAAAATAAAACTACAAACCAACCAACTTTTTAAAGCAAATTGTGCTGAAGTTACTGGATATTCATATGGAAAAAAGATGAACCTCAACCTGTACCTCCTACTATACATAAAAATTAACTCAAAATGGATTATAGATCTAAATATAAAAGCTAGAAGTATAAATCTTCTACAGGAAAATATCCTCACAATCTTGAAATACACAAAGCTTTCTTGGGACACAAAAAGCACAAACCACAGAAGAAAAATTTTAAGTTAGACTTCATCAAAATTTTAAATTTCTGCTTTTCATAAGGTGACACAATTTAAAAAGTAAACAGGAAGCAACAGATGAGGAGAAAATGATGATATACACACAAATATAAACTATACATGTTTTATGTTATATATTATGGATGAATCTATGTTATATGTTATATATATTATATATTTTAGATAAAAGTCTTCATCCTATTTATGTGTGTATATGTATACACATAATACACACATAAATAGGATGAAGACTTTTATCCATAATACAGCTCAATAAGAAGAAAACGACCCATTTTTTTAAAGTGGGAAAAGGATTTGAACAGACACTTCAAAGATATATGAGTGATGTATATGAAGCACATGAAAATTGCTCACCATCACTAACATCATTAAACTAACACCATGCTACCAACAGTATCACCCAAGAGAAATGAAAGCTTACATCAGTACAAATAGTTATGAACAGATCTGCATTATAATTCTATACATAATAGCACAAAACTAAAAACAACCAGAAAAGTGATGTGATATGGATTACTATTCAGAAAAAAAGTGAACTACTGATATACACAACAACATGGATGGCTCTCCTAAAACCTTATGCTCAGGGGAAAAACCTAGACACAAAAGAGTACCCATTGAGTAATTCCACTTATATGAAACTATAGAAAAGTGAGCCTAATCTATAGTGATAAAAAGGAGATCCACGGTTGTCTGGGGATGAAGGAGTGGGGAAGAGGGTAGAAATTAACTGTAAAGGGGACTTTTTCAGATAATAGAAATGTTCATATCTTGACTGTGGTGGTGGGACATGGTTATACAACTTTGCCAAAGCTCAATGAATCATAAACAGAATGGGTGCATTTTTAATGTATGTAAATTATACCTAAATAATGTTTTAAAATGTACTTATGGGAAAGCAAACTATTCTAGAAAATATTTCCTAATTCATTTTATAAAACTAACATTAAAACCCATCTCCTAACTAATCTACAGGGAGAATTCCTATGGTTAAGACAAAATACTGATATTTACTTCCTAAAGCAAGACCAATATATCCCTACAGCTTTCAATACAGGTTTCTTTTTCTTTTTTCATTCTTTCTTTTTTTTTTTTTTTAACAGGGTCTTGGCCTGTCACCCAGAATGGAGTGTGGTGGCATGATCATGATCACGGTTCACTTCAGCCTTGATCTTCTGGGCTTATCTATCCTCCCACCTCAGCCTCTCGAGTAGCTGGGACTACAGGTGCATGCCACCACACCTGGCTGATTTTTGTATTTTTTGTAGGGACAGGGTTTGGCCATGTTGCCCAGGCTGGTCTCCAATGCCTGGGTTCAAGCAATCCTCCACCTTGGCCTCTCAAAGTGCTGGGATTACAGGCATGAGCCACGGTGTCTGACTACAAATTGTAATACTTTAAAAATTCTCTCAATATTAAAGTTCACTCAGTCATGATTAAGAAATGAGTTAAGCCACACCTGAACAATGTATGATCTTAGAACTCATTTTGTGGAAAAAATCAGACATATACAATAGTAGAAACTGTGGCATAATGAACTTCCATAAACACATCATCAAGATAATAAAATTCAAGATATTGCTATTCTTGTTTTCTCTTTTTTTCCTTTCTTTTAAAAGAAAATCCTGTACATCATGTCACTTCAGTCTCACATACTTCAGTATGCATTCATAACCAAAAAATGGGTATTTTTAAGATCCCTTATTAAGATTATTTGTTTTTGTACAGTTTAGATACACTAGATAGCTTTCTCAATATACCAGATGTCTGGCTGCATTTTTGCCACCCCTCTTTGACATCATAATCTTTTCAACTTATAAAATTCATGGCAACTACATAATTAATTTTTAAATCTTTCAAAGAACATTCTTTCCTATAAGATTTCATTAAGTGCCTTTGGCTTATAGCCTATATTAAACCTAGACATGTCATTTAAATATAGTAAAAAAACCACAATTTTTCATTTGACAACGAAACTAATTTCTTGTTTTCACAAAAGGATGGAGAGGATGGAGAGAAATAAAAGTGGTCACTAAGGCTTAGCCAAAGAAAATGTTATCTCACAGCTATTTTAAATAGATATTATATCCCTGCACAAGTATACACTGTGTGCAAAACCATATTCTACACAATTTAAAGAAAGGGAGAAAATAGTCACACAGTCTAGTTACTCAGTAGGGGGCTCTTCTCAGTAATTTATGGTCAAATATTCTTCACTGTAATGAATCTGCCGATATCATCACATCACTTAACATCCATTCTCGTAAAGGATACGAGTCACAAAAAATCAGTATACTTCATCTGAAAATATATTTGATATATTTACTATGGCTACTGCTTTGGTTCAGGAAAAATAGAGATCACTGTATTTTAATGATAACATGAATTGTGCCAGAGTTGACCTGCTAAGTTCCTGAAGGCTAAACCCTAAGATCTTAAAAGCAAGTAAAGGGATCTTCACATATGAAACAGATTTTCCCTAACTGACCAAATAATAATTTGACATATTAATTGAAAAAAATAGTATGTTGATATAGTTTGGATGTTTGTTCCCTCTAAATATCATATTGAAATGTGATCCCAAATACTGGAGGTGGGGCCTGGTGGGATGTATTTGGGTCATGGGGGCAGATCCCTCATAATTGGCTTGGTGCCTTCCTGGGGGGAATGAATGAATTCTTGCTCTATGAGTTCACATGACAGCTGGTTGTTTAAAAGAGCACAGCATCTCCCTTGCTGCCTCTCTTGCCATGTGGTGCACTGGCTCTTGCTTTGCCTTCCACCATGAGTGGAAGCTTCCTGAGTCCCTCACTAGAAGTAGATGCTGGCATTATGCTTCTCATACAGCCTGCAGAACTGTGAGTCAAATAAACTGCTTTTTTAAATGAGTTATTCAGGCTTAGGTATTCCTTTAGAGCAACACAAAACAGACAATATATGCTAAACACATCTGCCCAGTTGTCTGGGGAAGGGGGACAGTAACATGGTGATAAACTGGACATAGGGAAAAAGCTATTTTTTTTTTTGTCTGTCAAACAAGATTTTTAAATGGAAGCATTTTTCTGGCTCTCAATCCAAGGATTTTGTGGATTTTTTTTGCCATTTTTAACACTCATACTTTCAAACAAGAGTTAACTATGAAACAAAGTTACTCCAAGATACATAAAACTTCAGAGGTATATTCTATTTCTGTTTCACAGTTTTTCTACATAAGGTACAAGCCATTCATTGTAGGAAGAATTGAAAAGATTTATCTATAAGGTCAACAACAACAACAACAAAATCTAGGAAGCCTGGGAAGTTGCCCAATTAGAATCTTTATAAAAGATACAAAGAAAGATAAACCCTCACCTCAACTATTTAAGTATGTACATACAAGAAAGGAATGTGAAATGTGTGTGTTGACATTGACTAACTTGTGACTACATAAGATAATAGTGTTTTCACATACACAAGTGTTCACCCACTGTATGTTACTTTTCCTAACCTTCCAATTTAACTGAATCTAACAGAACCTATTAAATTCAGTTTGATTGCATAGGAGTATGACAGTCATTAATTAGCCAGATTTTTAAGTGAATTAAAGATAAACTGCTTGGTTAAGAGGGCTTTTTCCTTTTATTCACCTGATGTTTATTACAATGGAAAGTAGAACATCAATATTTTTCAGTCTTCATTAAGAGTATAATATTGACTTTTCCTGGTCTGAATCAAGCCAGGTTTGAAACTTGCTGTTTATTTAAATTTACACTAAATCAATATCAATTTGATAAAATTTGATTGCAATTTTGAAATAATGCAGCCAACTGACCCAATTTTACTCTCCAACAACAACAAAAAAAAGCTGAACTACAGATTTACCTCAGGAATTACCTGTGAGGCAATTATATAATAAAGATTGATTTTTTTTTTAAGAATTTTTAAAAGTTTAATGGAAGAATTGGCATTTTAGATGGGTCTTGAATGTTGGTTAAAAACATTGATTTTTATTTGTTCTTTTTCCCCTAGCTACGTCGCCACCAAAAAAGTAGATTATAAAACTTAAATTATAAATATGTCAGGAGTTCTTGCAAGTAAGTTGCTTGTTTTAGCTAAAAATGCTGGACTAACATTTTAAAGTTTTCTCTCATTTTTTAAAGCAGATATAATTAGTCATTTGCTAAATGTTAACTGTTTCTGTTTTAGAAGAGCTTCCCTGCTTAAAAAAAAATCCTGTTAGTAAATTGGAAGCTCCTTTGTTTAGTTTTTACCTTTATAAGAGCATCAGAATCAGCTTAGAAATTGACTAATTGAGGCAAGTCATCTTTCAGTCAAATTTCAACACAAATGTTGAAATTTTTTAAAAAAGTATTATCAAGCTTCTCTCCTTCCACATGAACAGGCTTTCATATTACTACTGCCTGTTGTTTAAAATTTTAAATGGTATTTTTTGCCATGGGTCGGGGGCAGGGTGCATAAGATAGTTTTTCCTTTGGCACAGGTTCACTTAAAACAAACATTAAAACCTTCAGGTTCTCCTAGGAAGAAAGGAGGATGGTATCGTGTACTTCTTGCAGTTATTTTTTTCAATGACATACAAACGCACCTGAAAATACAAGTTACATAGCAATGTCTGCACAAACTTTATGCATGGAAAAGGGATGCTGACAGCTCTATGAAGAGTGAAAACTAAAACTACATTTTATGGTAGTGGTGTCAATGATTTTAAAATATATATGCATTGTCACTTGAGGAAAAGAAAGATCATTTAAACAACTGGACTTTATAAGGAAACAGGTATCGAGGAGACTGAACAAAAACTTAAACGTGGTGCATTCACCACTGAGGACACTACTCATTGAATAACAAAGATGATCTAACAAGTCTCCAGTTCTTAAGATGATTTATCCCAATACCCAAAATAATAACATCCTCTATTGGAATCAGACAAAAAGGCAGTAAAATAAGGTTCAGCACAGCCTTTCCACACAGTAGTTACAAGTTGCTCAAGAGCGGAGTTCTAAAATTTATTTTGATTTTCTTAAACTCACTCACTTGTGACCAATCTCATGTGCAATGGTAAAAGCTGAACCCAGGCCAATGTCTTCATTAATGCTGCAGCTCCTTTCAGGCTCACACATTCCAGCCACAGAGGCCAAGCCTGAATAAACAGAAAGAGACACAAAGGGTCAAGCCAAGGTGTTTCAGTCTTTAAAAGCCCATACTTATAAATGCCTGGATTCTTTTTAATAACCTCCATGCACAGAAGGAGCCGTTGGCAAAAGGTTAACTTTCTAGTCATTTGCAAAATCACTGGGGGGAATTTCACTTTGCCGGCTAGACATTAATATTTTTTGAACTGCAGTCAGTGCTGGAAAATGTCTAGACTAGGGGTTAGATTTATAAATTTTACTTCTGGTAACTTGGGACCACCTAGTAACTTGAGCCAGAAGAGGGAATTCAAGAAAGCATTTCTATTTTAACATTCTTCAGGCTGTAGAAAGCAAAATATATCCACATTATTTTTCTAAAGAGATCTGTTTAAGTTTAGTGGGTTCATAAAAATATACAAGTAACTTTCTAGTTACCAAAAAAAGGGGGAATCCCAAATGATTTTTTAAGCGATATTTTTATTAAAAATAAAATGAATGACTCAAAAGATGGAAAGGAGAGCCATTAAAGATGGGAGGTTTTTGCATATTTTTTTAATCATCTTAAATTAATCCTGACAGTGATGCAACAATTTCTTTTAGTATATTAATGGGAGGAAAGTCATTCACACATTCAGTGTCACTTTTCCTCTCTCCTATTCCCTACTTCAGTGCATTAGAGTTTTACTAATAAAGCAAATACTATGGTGTTAATTCGCTGATTCCAGTGAAATGTTATGTTACTCAAGGTATTCTCCCCTTGGGGATTTTAGTATGTAAAAGTTTTAATATTTACTTTCAAATGAATATCATGCTGTGTGAAATACTACAGAACTTTAACACAGTGCTCAAAAAAAGAATTTTTGTGCAAAAGCAGAAATGTCATCTCTTATAAGGAAACAGATGCCAAATCATACTTCATGCACATAGAAACAAAAAGTTATTTCAAAGAAGTTGAAGGAGAAGTAGGAAAAACATTTTTTATGGTCAGTAGTCTACTATCGTCACCCAAACATTAATAATTACTTTCCCACCAAAAGTGATTTCAATTCAATTCAATGAATATTTATTGAATGCAATAAGCAATGTTCTGTGCTAGGTATAATTTCCCAGCTGTACTAATTAGAAACAATAAATGATATATAATCCATAATTTTACTGACAAGAAAGCTCTAGAAGTTGTGTTTCTCTGTATTTTCTAATATATGTATCAACAGCTACATTGGAACAGAGATGAGATTAATGCTGGATTTGCTAATAGATTGTTTGCCTTTCCTACTGTTTTATGTGAGAGAGGCAGGAGTTGGGGAGGGAGGTGATTTCTGCCTCACAGAGTTATAAATACTGGTGATACCCCTGGGCTGCCCTTCCATTCATTAGAGGTATTGGGACCTAAAACAGAGAATGTAAAAAGTGGAGCAGGATAACTTATTTTTTTTCATTTAATTTTTGGTTAATATTTAATATTTGTTTAAATATTTAAAATATTTTAATGAATGTCATTTCCAATCTCCACTGAGAGAAAGAGAGAGACACACATAGTGAATTTTACTTTTATTTTGAGAAAAATAAAATGAGAAGTAGAATAGGAAAGTACCCGAAATCTTTTTAAAAATTGCATTATATTATCTGGCTTTAAGTTATTTGGTTCAATATGGCCTATTATATGGAAAGAACAAAGCCACTCTGAATACTGTTTCTGTTTTGAGCTTTATGAAATGTATGTTTTTTCAAAAGAAAAGCAGAATTATTAAGAATAATTATTGTTAAATTAAAGTTTCTTACATTTCCCAAAATCTATTATTCCATGGGTTAGCTTTTGGGTTTTGTTGTTGTTGCGTCGTTTTTTGGTACGTGCCATGTGGCTGTATTTTCAATTGAGAATTTTCAGTGACTCCTCAAGGTGTATTTACAAGCACAGGTTTACTTCTGCCATCTTATATAAAATTGTTATCTCCGCTAAAACAACAACTTCAGAAAGAATATACTTGGAAAATTCCTACTCATTGAAATATAAAGCTAAATCTTAACTAAAATGGAAGTATTTTAAATGCAAATGTATTTTCACAACCCCCCACAATGTTCTGTATACCTATAAAATTCAGACTGTCAAAATTCTTATGTGTGATTGTATTAATGGCGATTTGATTACTATTTGGGTCATTTAGGTTTCCTCAGCTTGATGGCCACAGTTTGCACCCTTAAGCCTACTTAGCCATGTTACAATTGGTCATCAGAATTATTAAGCAAGATACTATTGAAAAATCAGTATAAAAGCCAATATGAAAGTGACTAGAATACAAGTCAAAAAGTAATCTGCTCAATTCTCTACTGATAATACATTTTCCATAGATGAAGTTAAAACGTGTGTGTGTAATATATATAAATATATATACAGCTCATTCCATTTTCACAAGAAGTAGTATAAAAACAATATACAAGTTTATAATTTGAAAAATAACTTATATTGAGCTTGAAAAGTGCATTGATACATACCTATTAATGTACTGATTCTATAAATTAATAAACTATCAAAGTTAGAACACATTATTTTCAGAAAAATAAAATAAGAAGTAGAATAGGAAAACACCTCAAATCTTTGCCAATAATGACAAAGTACTAGGCAGTACCAAAATACTTTATATCTCAAAAGTAAAAATCACTGTGTGTGTGTCTTACTAATGTGATTAGGTTGGTGCGAAGTAAATTGCACCAATCTAATACAACGAAGAGCATATCTCGATGTAAATAATCTACCTTCAAAAAGCAGAATATATATATATATATAGGGAGAGTGAGGGTATATATATATATAGGGAGAGTGAGGTTATATATATAGATATATATATAGTGAGGTGTATATATAGATATACATACAGTGAGGGTATATATATAGATATATCTATATATAGAGAGAGATATATACATAGGGAGAGTGAGGGTATATATATATAGAGAGAGAGAATATGTGTGTATATGTATAAATGTGTTTATGTGTATATATACACATTTCTTCAAATATAGATATACTAGAAAAATACTAGCTCTGGCTGATATGTGCACCTGATTTGAGGTCTACTGTCTATTATATCTAAAGTTTAAAACTATAGGCAATTTCTACATTAAATAATACCAGTTCATTTTTATACTACCTCTTTACTAAATATATCTACATTTTTTTTCCTTAAATGACTTTAACAATGTCCATGTAGCATAAGGGCAGATATTACTCCTACATCATAGATAAGAAAATTGGGGAACAAAGAGCTTAAATACACTGTAAAAGTTAATGTACTGAAACTGTCAAAGCCAGTTGTTAGTTCCCAGTTCAGAGTCCCCTCTGTTGGATTATGTTGGTCTTGTTAGCTTAAAACACTACAAAGTAAATCTTTTTGATGTGAGCTCGCTCAGCAAAGAGAGCTCTGTCTCCATTATGCTTTTTAACTAGCAAGCTTCTCCATAGTTAATACTCAGCACTGGCTATTTGGGATTTCTTCTTCAGCCATAAATCCTGAGGGAAATGGGTAGGAGAAGCCTGGGAAGTCGGGTAAAATTATCAAGAGAAATTTTAGTTTCTGAAGAGATATTTCACTGAACTTCCCAGGAAGTTGGGTTACACTTTTCCTCCTACATCTACTTTAATTTGATCTTCCCAAAATGCTTATGAGGTGCATAGGAATCAATTTCATAACTATTCTTTTACAATTAAGAAAACTGAGACTTGTCATAGAGAAACTAGAGAATTCATCTTCAGTTGTTTACCTTCTGAGTCTGTAAAAAGTCTCTATGACCTTAAAAAATTTATCAGAGAAAAAGAGCCTCTGTCCTTTAAAATAACTCTAGTTGCTTAATATGTTAGACTACTGGAGAGCTACCTTTTTTGCCCATTTGTATTTGCAGTTAACTATGAAATTATGCTCTGTAACAATGTGTAATTTTTAAAATTCTAGAATACTACAGAAATGCTTTTAAAAAGACAAATGACCCTTTGGGAGCACAAGAAAGATAATCCTGTCCCCCTTCTTCACCTGTGGCTATAATATTTTATAAGATTATTTTTTGTTGTTGTTTTTTGGGTAGTATAAAATTTCCAATACTATCTTAACTTATGGGGCTATACTCTTTCCACAAAATTGTACCAAAAGAAGTATTGTTCTTGGTGCCTCCTCATTAAGTATCCTTAGTTCTTTTTTTTTTTTTTCCCATTCCTTTTCTAGCCTGAAATTTCAAGATGTTGACTGCTTTCATTTGCTCTCACAATCTTGGTATTTTTAGAAAATACATTACAGAGATGGATTATATGAACATGAGTGATAACCTCAATTTATAATTCTTTAATGATTTTGAATCATATTCTAAGTTAATTTTAATAATCATTCCAGTTGTCAAAAAAGCCAGTGAAATTTATATAATATTTATGATAGTAATAAATATTTGTTTCCTAGTAAATGACATATCTGCAAAGGCTGGGTGTAACAGATTTTAGGGATTTCAGATGTACAGAAAGGAAAATGAGCAAATTAATAATAAAGATTAAAGTCGTTGGTCCAGAAAGACAATCTGAACCATTCTATCTTTATTAAAATTAAAAAAAAAAAAAACTTACCCAGTGTTCCACAAGGCTTATTTTTATAAGTGCAGATATCATATCTATGGAGAAAAAAGAGATGAAATTTGTACTCTGATCAAATTTGTAAAATATTTTTCTATAGTCATCATACTTCTCTCCTGAAGTTGTCAGATCACAATTAATGCAATTATGAGCAATCAACTGGAGTGTCGGCATTTTCAGCACTCTACAGTGCTGAGGAACACCACAGGCAGCACTACACTCACAGCCTCTGGCTGCAAGCCAATAGAACACCTGCCAGTAAGAAAGAAAGGTTAAAGCGGATTTTTGTAATTGCAAGTTCCATAAAACCATCTACCATACTGTTTTGAAGCTAGAGTGGGTTGTCTGCAGATTGCTGCTACTTCTGCAAAGTGCAAATAGGTAGCTTCTTATTTCCAATCTCCTTTGAACCTGTGGGAATAGGGTTTTGTTACAGACACAGACTGTATTTTATACTTCTGAGCTATAGGCACTATTTGGAGTTGCTTTAACACAGGTTCTTGTTAAAGAAGAAAAGATCATGTAATACAACAGTGGGAATAAAATTGATATTACATATTTCTCCAAATTGTATACCAGCAAATTAGCATGGCTAAAATACAAATATTTTTAGATGATTTTACAAAAGGCTAAATGAATCTCTCAATAGAAAGCTTTCCTAATGTTGGTCAGATTTATTCTATACCATGCTGCATTATAACTCAATACAAAAGATTGAGTCCATAATGTTGCATATTTTAAAAATATTACATTTAGAATCCTGTCAATATTGATATAAACATTTATTTTAAGCACTTTTGGTATATCCTTGTAAACATTTTTAAAACCAAAAGTATTTAAAGTTTCTAAAGTGAGAGTAAAAAATAAATGTAAAAGGCTAAAAATTTTTATTTGCTTCTGTTTTATGCTGGAAGCGGAAAGCTTTTCAGTTAAAAAGTAAAGTTTCACAAACTACAGTGAAATCCAAGTTGTAAAAGTTCTCTTTTATTGTATATAACGATTAGTCAATATTAGTAGGGTAGAGGGTTAGTAAATAATCCCATTTTTACTTATCAATCACCAGACCAAAATGTATTTTCATGGAACAAATATTATAACCAGCCATATCACTGGGTTGTTGAACTCATTAAAAATTCTGGAGATACCCTGTGTCTATCTTTAGAATTTCAAACTCTTCATCCTGCTCATTTTACATTTGAGCAAAGGGATTTTCTTTTCCTCTTGCATAAACTTCTCTTCTGACCATTCACACATTCATCCTCTCTGTTTCTTCTTTTGCAATTGGCAAGCCATGGGACTGCAATGCTTGGAACACCCTTGAATGTAAGATATAGAGAGGGTACTAATGTACTCACCAAAGCACCATAAAGTATATTCGTGGTGTCACAGTCAATTTATCTTGCGATCATAGTGTGTTATGCCTATTGTTAAATAGCCACAACCCTTTCTAGCTGTCTTCAAGAAAACGTAAAGGAAGACTTTTCATGGTAATGCAGATACAGATGTTTCAATAGAATCTATTTCTAAATCTCCAAGTTCCACAGTGCCCTTCCTAAAACTGGTCTACCAGTTTGCTGAACACTTATCATATGCCCAGGTATAGTGCCATATACTGGGAATAGAAAGATAAATAAGTTACTTTTGGTCTATTTTGGAAAACAAAAGACAAGTGATAAATTACAGAGAAATCTGGAAAAAAGATTAAATAAAATAAATGTAAAAATAGTTAGATTTACACTATGCAACCAGTATTTGTTAACGACTATCATGATGATTACTGCCATAACCTACTTAAATACAAAATATAGAAATACAGACAAAACAGTGAATACACATAGAAAACTAGGAAACAGCTTCATATAGGACATGCATCTGAAATTATCTTAAAGTTTAAGCCAGATTAAAATAAAGAAAAGTAAAAGCATTCCAAGTAGAGAATAGAGTATTCAAAGGAACAAAGTCTAGAAAGAGTATTGCATACTGAAGAACTATGAGAATTTCAGAGAGGCTGAAATATTGAATGTTAAACCAGATTTGTTTTTCTTATAGACAAAAGCAACTTAGAAAATAGTTTGTATAGTAGAAAAGAATTTTTTCAAAGTATGACTATTATACAGATTGCTTATATATACATATAAATCTGGAAGGATAACAGTGGGTATCTAAGGGAGAGGTGAGAGAGTATGGAGAATATACATACATATATAAATTTCTGTACAACCAACTTTAATCAGTAAGTCTTTCAGCTAGGCCTGTCTCTGATGATAAACAAAAGAGAAACTTGATAATTAGCCAATGAATGTCTAATGAATGTTAAAAATGTGTTTTTCATTGCACTGAAGGAAAAAATTAATGGTGTTCCAGATCTGTAGATTGGCCAAAATATTTCAGAAACATTGCCCCACTTTGCATGAACCCATACAAAAACCCAGCAAGCATTGCAGGATGTACACTTAGGTAACACATCTGAGATTTGTCCTGTATGTTCACTCAATGGTTTGGAGTATTAGGGTACCTGATGACAAATATAAGGGTAATAAATTCTGTCCGCCAAATACTTTCATATACATATTGAGTGCACTCTTCATGCAAAGTATTGTCAGAGCACCTAAATAACAGAGTTGGAATGTTGTCAAGCTTATAAAATAAGGAATATGAAATATTTGTGCCTTCTTGCTTATTTTATGAATATTTATATTTATAATGGAATTTGATCTAAAACTTCCCTTCATTATAACTGATAACCTTTATCCACCAAATCCTAAGGTTTTGCCTGAACATAGCTTAGGACAGTTTGCAACAATAAAAATTCCAGATTGATAAATGGAAGACATGACAAGGTAATAAAAAAAAAATTTATATGTGGCTTTATCTACCATGATACCTACTTCTAATAGATTTATCTTCTTTAGGCCATTCCTATAATTGCCTTTCCTTAATGTGTACCATGGAATAGTAGAAACAGACTGTGGGCAGAAAAAGACTTCAGTCATGGATTTTAAAATTACACCATCTTATCCATGAATTACATAGAATCAAGTTGTATTTATATTATAAATTGGGAATAATAAATCTGAAACATTAAAGTTTCTACTGAAGGTAATCTTATTCAACTATATTGAATTTCTATTCAAATACAGAATTGATGAATACAAATATTTTTTCACACTTTGTGTATACTTGCTCAATATCATGTTACCTACACATAACAAAATGTTCAGCAGAAGTGTAAGGTAATCATTTGAGACATTTTTTAAAACTCAAAATTACTTTTAGTCTATTATTTACATATTTTATAAACTTACTATTATCTCATATTTTACCTTTTTCAATTTCTTTTTTGTGGGATATTTCTTATTCTATTCATTCTCTTATCCCTATTTTCCTTCTTCATGTATAAATTCCTGATTCCTTTCCCAGAAACTATTTTCTGTGCTGTCAGCCCCATATTGCTTACAAATGTAAAAAATCTTGAGAAATCACTTAATTCAAGCTGTACTACACTTAAGTCATTGTCTCTTAAAGTAGGCCAAATATGAGCCAGCTTATTTCAGTTCCTCGATATAACTCTCAGTTGTCTCCCATCTTATCTTTAAATAGCATTTTTAAATTTTATGCCATAATAATAATCTTCACTAACTTCACACCCTCTTTCTTTCTTTTACCTTTCTCATGTTTACTTTGCATCACATTCACTCTACATCCCATCAACTCTCTGCCATACTGTAGGTTTGCCTTATTTTCCTCCAGATCTGAACCACTTCAGAAAAATTACAAAGAAAAATAATGCAAGGAGTCTGGCTTTATCCCAAATATATAATTGGTATACTTTTAGGACTTTTACTGCAGCAGTACAAATTGAAAAAGAGAAGATTGAGGAAAAGGAATTCTGATTGCTTACTCTCAACACCCTTTACAAAAATCAGTCACTACTAAATCCTTACCAACCCACAGGTGGCAGGAGCCCCCAAACTTGGGCCTGTGATCCTGTCTTCAGACTAGGCTAAGAAGTACACTGGAATGCTAAGAAGTAAAAGAAAAGCTGAAATAAAATTGGAAAATGTCCATTATTCTGAATTAGGATAGAAAAATAGCACCTTATCCCTATGGTACTTTTTTGGTTTTCTTTTCGTGAAAGTGTAATAAAAGCTTCAGGTCAGATGAAAAAGAATTAAGAAAGATGGTCATAGGGAATCTACATAAAGCCCAGTACTTTAGGGAAATTAGGGTTCCACTTTTGAGTAAGCAGATGAATGCATATGTTGCCATTCTTTTATCCTAAATTCATAATGAGGTTGGACAATTGAGCAAGATCAAAACTAGAGAATTTGGTTGAGACTATAACATAGGATACTTTTCGGGTATGGATACTTTCAACTCTTTAATTTTCTGGTAACTTTTGCCTAGGCATGACTATCAGAGAAACTGACCAAAACACATGATTAAGTTGCATTTTAAGATCTCCAAAATATAGCATTACCTTCCACCACCAGCAGACATGCTTCCAGGGCAGCCAAGCAGCCCTTTGCCTGAATCCTAAGCCTAAAAAGCAGCCCCATGGACTGCCCCTGAAAGACACGCCCTCCCAGCCAGCCAAGCAGCTGTGTGCCTGGGCCCAGAGCCAGGACTACAGCCCCATGGGCCACCTGCAGCAGACACCCACCCAGGCCAGCCAAGAAGTCATGTGACCACATCCCAGGCCTAAGAAACAGCCATGTGGGCCACCCCTGGGAAACATGCCCCTAAGCTAACCAAGGAGCTATGCAGCTGTGTCCTACTCAAGATAAACAGCCTGTAGTCTGCTCCCAGCAGACATGCTACCAGGCCAGCTGAACATCCTTATGCCTGCGTCACAGGCCTGAGAAATAGCCCTGTGGGCCAACCCTGGCAGACACATCCCCATGCCAGCCAAGCAGCTGTGCACTCATGTCCTGGACCTGAGAAATAGCCCTCCAAGCGACTCTTGGCAGGCACGCCCCCAGGCTGTCTAAGTAACTGCATGCCTGTGTTTCCAATCAGAGTAATAGCACGATGGCCCTAAACCTAGTGAGTCAGACCGCAAGCTAGCCAACCCACCATGTGAACACATTTCTGACCTAAGAAATAGCCCAGCAAGCCCACCCCTGGCAAAGCTATGCCACCATCAAAGCAAATTCTCTCAGCCTAGGTCACTGAGAAATTCACAAATACCACTAATGTGAATTACAGCTGAAGAAACTACACACAGACAATACTACTGTGTCTATCTAGAACCAAGGCCAACAGACCCTACCAAACTGACACCCCAAGATCTACTTATATGGATTAATCTTTCCCTATGAAACCTACTCCATAAAATTAGAAGAGGTAGCTTTTCTACCAGTTGCACAGAAAGAAATATGGGAACATGTCAATCATAAAAAAAGGGAAAAAAAAGGTAACCCACAAAGAAAAACAATAATTCTTCAGTAACAGAAACCAAATCATAAGGAAATATATGACATGCCAGAAAAAGAATTCAAAAAAATAATCTTAAGGAAAGTGAGATACAATATAGACAATTTAATGAAATCAGAACAATTAATGATTTGAATGAGAAGTTCAATAGAGATAAATATCAAATAAAAAATAGAAGAAAAGAGAAATACTAGAACAGAAGAATTAAATGAAGGAAATAAATACAATCAAGAGTTCAGCAACAGACTAGATCAAGCAGAAGAAAGATCTTCCAAACAAAAAGACAGGTATTTTGAAATAACACAGGCAGAAAAAGTAAAGAAAGAAAAAAGAATAAAAAAGAATGAAGAAAGCCTATAGAATTTATGAAACACCAATGAGTTAACAAAAGTTGTATTATGAGCTTTCAGAAGGAGAAAAGAAGGAAAAAAGTGAGGAAACCATATTTTATGAAAGAATAACAGAAAACTCCCAAAGACTTGGGAAAGAGATGGACTTCCAAAGTCTTAGGAGAGAGTGCAGAAAGCTCGAATAACTCTAAATGGATTTACTCCAAACAAATCCTTTCCAAGGCACATATAGTCAAATTGTCAAAAGTCAAAGCAAAGAATTTTAAAAGCAACAAGAGAAAAGTGTCAAGTCATATATAAACAAATCACCATTAGACTAACAGCTAATTTCTCTGCAGAAACCTTATAGACCAGGAGAGAATAAGAAGGTGTATTTAAAATACTGAAAGAAAAAAAAAACTATTCCACCAAAGAATATTATACCCAGCAAAGCTATTCTTCAGAAATAAAAAAAAAAAAAAATTATTTCACAGACAAGCAAAAACTAAGGAACTTTTGTAACACTAGCCTGGCCTTACAAGACATGCTCAGGGAAGTCTCACATCTGGAAATCAAAAAATAATAACCACCATCATGAAAACATGTAGAATTATAAAACTCACTGGTCAAGTAAATACACAAAGAATAAAGAGAAAGGAATCAAACCTCAGCACTACAGAAAACCACCCAATGGCAAAAGTAAACAATAAGAGAGGAAGGAAGGAGGAAATGATAAACAAAATAACTGGAAAAAGATCAATAAAATGACAGGAATAAATTCTTATCTCTTAATAGTAACCTAGAATGTAAATGGATTAAATTCCCCATTGAAAAGATATAAATTGACTAAATAAGATTTTTTCTTTTTTTTTTTTTAAAAAGGACCCAATATAATTTATCTGCAAGAAATGCATCTCACCTGTAAAGATGCATAGAGACTGAAAGTAAAGGGATAAAAACAGGCATTCCATGCAAACAGAAACCAAAAGAGAGCAGGTATACCTTTATTTATATCAGATAAAACAAACTTGAAATTAAAAGCTGTAAAAATAGACAAAATAATATTTAATAAATAATAAAGGGATCAATTCAGCAAGGGAATATAACAATCATAAATATATATGCACCCTACACAGGAACACCCAGATATATAAAGCAAATATTATCAGATCTAAAGAGAGAGATAGGCTGCAATAATATGTCACTCTCAGCATTGGACAGATCATCTAGACAGAAAATCAACAAGGAAACATCAGATGTTCAAGAAGAACATCCAAAACTATACAAATGTATGAAATTAAACAACATGCTCCTGAATGACCAATGGGTGAAGGAAGAAATTAAGAATAAAATTTAAAAATTCCTTGAAACAAATAAAAATAGAAACACAACATACCAAAACCTATAGGACATAGCAAAAGCAATATAAGAGGAAAGCTTATAGCAATAAATGCATAAATCAAAAAACTAGAATGATTTCAAATAAACAACTTAACAATTAATCTCAAGAAACTAGAAAAATAAGAAAAACCCAAACCCCAAATTAGTAGAAGAAATAATGTAATCAGAGCAACAATAAATGAAAATGAAACTAAAAAATATGAGATCGATAAAACAAAAAGGTGGTTTTTTGAAAAGATAACGAAAACTGACAAACCATTTGCTAGACTAAGAAGAAAAGAGAGAAGACCCAAATAAATAATATCTCAGAAATTTTAAAAAGTGATGTCACAACAGATACCACAGAAAAATAAAGGGTCATTAGAGACTACTGTGAACAACTATATTCCAATAAGTGTGAAAACCTAGAAGAAATGGATAAACTCCTGGACACATGCAACTTTCCAAGGTTGACCAAAAAGAAACAGAAAACCTGAACAGACCAATTATAAGCAAAGAGATTGAATCAATAATAAAAAGTCTTCCAAGAAAGAAAACTCCTAGACGAGACGACTTCACCACTGATTTCTAACAAATCTTCTAAGAAAGATAAGTACCAATTCTTCTCAAACTACTCCAAAAAATTGAAGCAGAGGGAAATCTTTTCTAACTCATTCTAAGAGGCCACCATAACTCTGATACTACCAGACAAGGAGACAACAAGAAAAGGAAACTCCAGGCCAATATCCCTGATAAATATAGACAGAAAAATCCTCAATAAAATACTGGTAAACCAAATACAACAGCACATCAAAAAGATAATACATCACGATCGAGTGAGAAATATCACAGGAATGCAAGGATGGTTCAACATATGCAAATCAATAAATGTCATATATAACATGAATAGAATGAAGGAAAAAACCCATATCATCATCTCAATAGATGCAGAAAAAGCATTTGATAAAATTCAACATTGCCTAATGATAAAACCTCATAATAAATTAGATATAGAAGGTGTATTAGTTCATTTTCACACTACTGACACAGACATACCCAAGACTGGGCAATTTACCAAAGAAAGAGGTATAATGGACTCATAGTTCCATATGGCTGGGAAGGCCTCACAATCATGGTGGAAGGTGAAAGGCGTGTCTCACATGGTGGCAGACAAGAGAAGAGGGCTTGTGTGCAGAAACTCCCCTTTATGAAACCATTAGATTTCATGAGACTTACTCACTATCACGAGAATAGCATGGGAAAGACTTGCCCCCATGATTCACTTACCTCCCACCGGGTCCCTCCCATAACATGTGGGAATTGTGGGGGCTAAAATTCAAGATGAGATTTGGGTGGGGACACAGCTAAATCATATGAGAAGGAAAGTACCTCAACATAATAAAGGCCATATGTGACAAACCCACAGCCAAAATCATATTTAACAGAGAAAAGAAGAAGGCTTTTCCTCTAAAATCTGAAACAAGACAAGCATGCCTATTCTCACCACTCTTGCTCAACATAGTACTAGAAGTCCTAGCCAGAACAATAAAGCAAGAAAGGGAAATGAAGAGCATCCAAATTGGAAAGAGGATGTCAAATTGCCCCTGTTTGTGGATGACATAATCTTTTTTCCCCTTTAAATTATTTTACTTTAAGTTCTAGGGTACATGTGCACAACGTGCAGGTTTGTTACATATGTATACATGTGCCATGTTGGTGTGCTACACCTGTTAACTCATCATTTACATTAGGTATATCTCCTAATACTATCCCTCCCCCTGCCCCTGATGCCCCAGCAGGCCCCAGTGTGTGATGTTCCCCAGCCAGTGTCCATGTGTCCTCATTGTTCAATTCCCACCTATAAGTGAGATCATGCAGTGTTTGGTTTTCTTTTCTTGTGATAGTTTGCTCAGAATGATGGTTTCCAGCTGCATCCATGTCCCTACAAAGGACATGAACTCATCCTTTTTTATGGCTGCATAGTATTCCATGGTGGATATGTGCCACATTTTCTTAATCCAGTCTATCATTGATGGACATTTGAGTTCGTTCCAAGTCTTTGCTATTGTGAATAGTGCTGCACTAAATACACGTGTGCATGTGTCTTTATAGCAGCATGATTTATAATCCTTTGGGTATATGCCCAGTAATGGGATGGCTGGGTCAAATGGAATTTCTAGTTAAACATCCCTGAGGAATCGCCACACTGTCTTCCACAATGGTTGAACTAGTTTACGGTCCTACCAACAGTGTAAAACCATTCCTATTTCTCCACATCCTCTCCAGCACCTGTTGTTTCCTGACTTTTTAATGATTGCCATTCTAACTGGTGTGAGAGGGTATCTCCTTGTGGTTTTGATTTGCAGTAATCTGATGGCTAGCGATGATGAGCATTTTGTCATGTGTCTGTTGGCTGCATAAATGTCTTCTTTTGAGAAGTGTCTGTTCATATCCTTCACCCACTTTTTGATGGGGTTGTTTGATTTTTTCTTGTAAATTTGTTTAAGTTCTTTTTGATTCTGGATATTAGCCCTTTGTCAGATTGGTAGATTGTAAAAATTTTCTGCCATTCTGTAGGTTGCCTGTTCACTCTGATGGTAGTTTCTTTTGCAGGTTGTTCAGTTTCCACGGAGTTTAGTGTTTGACTGAGTTTCTTAAATCCTTCTCTTCTTTTACATTTGCTGAGGAGTGCTTACTTCCAACTATGTGGCCGATTTTGGAATAAGTACAATGTGGTGCTGAGAAGAATGTATGTTCTGTTGATTTGGGTTGGAGAGTTCTGTAGCTGTCTATTAAGTCCACTTGGTGCAGAGCTGAGTTCAGTTCCTGGATATCCTTGTTAATTTTCTATCTCATTCATCTGTCTAATATTGATAGCGGGGTATTGAAGTCTCCTGTTATTATTGTGTGGGAGTAAGTCTCTTTTTAGGTCTCTAAGGACTTGTTCTATGAATCTGGGTGCTCCTGTATTGGATGCATATATATTTAGGATAGTTAGCTCTTCCTGTTGAATTGATCCCTTTAGGATTATGTAATGGCCTTCTTTGTCTCTTTTGATCTTTGATGGTTTAAAGTCTGTTTTATCAGAGACTAGGATTGCAACCCCTGCCTTTTTTTGTTTTCCATTTGCTTGGTAGATTTTCCTCCATCCCTTTATTTTGAGCCTATGTGTATCTCTGCATGTGAGATGGGTCTCCTGAATACAGCACACTGATGGGTCTTGACTCTTTATCCAATTTGGCAGTCTGTGTCTTTTAATTGGAGCATTTAGCCCATTTACATTTAAGGTTAATATTGTTAGGTGTGAATTTGATCCTGTCATTAGGATGTTAGCTGCTTATTTTGCTCATTATTTGATGCAGTTTCTTTCTAGTATCAATGGTCTTTACAAGTTCGCATGTTTTTGCAGTGGCTGGTACCAGTTGTTCCTTTCCATGCTTAGTGCCTCCTTATGGAGCTCTTATAAGACAGGCCTGGTGGTGACAAAATCTCTCAGCATTTACCTGTCTGTAAAGGATTTTATTTCTCCATCACTTATGAAGCTTAGTTTTGCTGGATATGAAATTCTGGGTTGAAAATTCTTTTCTTTAAGGATGTTGAATATTGGCCCCCCCTCTCTTCTGGCTTGTAGAGTTTCTACCAAGAGATCTGCTGTTAGTCTGATGGGCTTCCCTTTGTGGGTAACCCGACCTTTCTCTCTGGCTGCCCTTAACATTATTGCCTTCACTTCAACTTTGATGAATCTGACAATTATGTGTCAGACAATATGTGTCTGCAGTTGCTCTTCTCAAGGAGTATCTTTGTGGCATTCTCTGTATTTCTTGAATTTGAATGTTGGCCTGCCTCACTAGGTTGGGGAAGTTCTCCTGGATGATATCCTGAAGAGTATTTTCCAACTTGGTTCCATTCACCCCGTCACTTTCAGGTACATCAATCAGATGTAGATTTGGTCTTTTCACATAGTCCCATATTTCTTAGAGGCTTTGTTCATGTCTTTTTACTCTTTTTTCTCTAAACTTCTCTTCTTGTTTCATTTCATTCACTTGATCTTCAATCACTGATACCCTTTCTTCCATTTGATCAAAGCGGCTACTGAAGCTTGTGCATGTATCATGTAGTTCCTATGCATTGGTTTTCAGCTTCATCAGGTTATTTAAGGACTTCTCTACACTGTTTATTCTAGTTAGCCATTCGTCCAATCTTTTTTCAAGGTTTTTAGCTTCTTTGCAATGGTTTCAAACATCCTCCTTTACCTCGGAGAAGTTTGTTATTACCGATCGTCTGAAGCCTTCTTCTCTCAACTTGTCAAAGTCATTCTCTGTCCAGCTTTGTTCCATTGCTGGCGAGGAGCTGCATTCCTTTGGAGGAGAAGAGGGACTGGGATTTTTAGAATTTTCAGCTTTTCTGCTCTGTTTTCTCCCCATCTTTGTGGTTTTATCTACCTTTGGTCTTTGATGACGGTGACGTACAGATAGGGTTTTGGTGTGGATGTCCTTTCTGTTTGTTAGTTTTCCTTCTAACAGTCAGGACTTTCAGCTGCAGGTCTGTTGGAGTTTGCTGGAGGTCCACTCCAGACTCTGTTTGCCTAGGTACCCCCAGTAGAGGCTGCAGAACAGCAAATGTTGCTGTCTAATCCTTACTCTGGAAGCTTCATCTCAGAGGGGCACCTGGTCTTATGAGGTGTCATTTGCCCCCACTACTGGGAGGTGTCTCCCAGTTAGGCTAATTGGGGGTCAGAGACCCACTTGAGGAAGCAGTCTGTCCGTTCTCAGATCTCAAACTCCATGCTGGGAGAACCACTACTCTCTTCAAAGCTGTCAGACAGCAATATTTAAGTCTGCAGAAGTTTCTGCTGCCTTTTTTCCAGCTACGCTCTGCCCCTAAAGGTGGAGTCTACTGAGGCAGGCAGGGCTCCTTGAGCTGTGGTGGGCTCCACCCAGTTTGAGCTTCTGGGCTGTTTTGTTTACCTACTCAAGCCTCAGCAATGGCAGACGCCCCTCCCCTAGCCTGGCTGCTGCGTTGCAGTTGGATCTCAGACTGCTGTGCTAGCAAGTGAGCAAGGCTCTTTGGGCTTGTGACCTTCCAAGCCAGGCGTGGGAGATAATCTCCTGGTGTGCCGTTTGCTAAGGCTGTTGGAAAAGTGCAGTATTAGGGTGGGAGTGTCCTGATTTTCCAGGTGCAGTCTGTCATGGCTTCCCTTTGCTAGGAAAGGGAATTCCCGGATCCCTTGCGCTTCACTGGTGAGGTAATGCCCCGCCCTGCTCTGTGGGCTGCACCCACTTGTTAGGCAAGCCCCAGTGAGATGAACCCAGTACCTCAGTTGGAAATGCAGAAATCACCCTTCTTCTGCGTCGTTCATGCTGGGAGCTGCAGACTGGAGCTGTTCCTATTTGGCCATCTTGGTGCCACCCTCCAAAATAATATTATATATAGAAAACTTAAAGACGCTACCAAAAAAACCTCTTAGATCTGATATACAAATTCAGTAAAGTTACAGAATACAAAATTAATATACAAAAATCAGTAGCATTTCTATACATAAATGAACTAGTTGAAAAAAAATCCAGAAGACAATCCCATTTACAATAGCTACAAATAAAGTAAAATACTTAGGAATAAATGTAACCAAGGAGGCAAAAAACCTCTACAAGGACAACTACAAAACACTGATGAAAGAAACTGAAGAGGATACAAACCAATGGAAAGATACTCTGTGGTCATGAATCAGAAGAATTAATACTGCTAAAATGACCACACTACCCAAATCAATCTACAGATTCAATGTAATTCCTTTGAAAACACCAACATTCTTCACAGAAAACAAAAACCCTAAAATATGTAAGAAACCACAAAAGACCCTGAACAGACACAACAATCATAAGCAAAAAGAACAAAGATGGAGGCATCATACTACCAGACCTCAAAATACATTACAAAGTTGCAATAACCAAAACAACATGGTACTGACATTAAAAACAGACGTATAGACCAATGGAACAGAACGGAGAACACAAAAATTAATCCACATGTATACAGCCAATTGATTTTTGACAAAGGTGCCAAGAACATTCACTGGGCAAAGGACAGTATCTTCAATAAATGGTGCTGGGCGTACGTTTATTGCGGTACTACTCACAATAGCAAAGACTTGGAATCAACCCACATGTCCATCAGTGACAGACTGGATTAAGAAAATGTGGCACATATACACCATGGAATACTACGCAGCCATAAAAAGGGATGAGTTCGTGTCCTTTGTAGGGACATGGATGCAGCTGGAAACCATCATTCTGAGCAAACTATCACAAGAACAGAAAACCAAATACTGCGTGTTCTCACTCATAGGTGGGAATCGAACAATGAGATCACTTGGACACAGGAAGGGGAACATCACACACTGGGTCCTATTGTGGGGAGGGGGGGGGGGTGGATAGCATTAGGAGATATACCTAATGTAAATGACAAGTTAATGGGTGCAGCACACCAATATGGCACGTGTATACATATGTAACAAACCTGCACGTTGTGCACATGTACCCTAGAACTTAAAGTATAATTTAAAAAATAAATAAATAAAATAAAATAAGATAAATAAATAAATGGTGCTGGGAAAACCAGATAACCATATGCAAAAGAATGAAACCAGACCCCCCTTTTATATAGAGTTGATTTCACTCTACATAAAAATCAACTCAAAATTGATCAAAGACCTAAATGTAATATCTGAAACATTAAAACTTCTAGAAGAAAACATAAGGGAAATGCTTCAGGACACTGGTCTGAGAAAAGAATTTTTATAAATAAAACCCGAAAAGCACAGGCCACAAAAGCAAAAATAAACAAATGAAATTATACCAAACTAAAAAGCTTCTGCAGAGCAAAAGAAGCAATCAATAGAATAAAACACCCACCTACACAATGGGAGAAAATATTTGGAGACTACTCATCTGACAGGAGATTAATACCATACCTACAATATATAAGAAATTCAAATATCTCAACAGCAAAAGTACAAACAATCCAATTAAGGAATGGGCAAATAATCTGAACAGACATTTCTCAAAAAAAGACATTCGAGGCAGGGCGCGGTGGCTCAAGCCTGTAATCCCAGCACTTTGGGAGGCCGAGGCGGGTGGATCACGAGGTTAGGAGATCGAGACCATCCTGGCTAACATGGTGAAACCCCGTCTCTACTAAAAATACAAAAAAAACTAGCCAGGCGTGGTGGCGGGCGCCTGTAGTCCCAGCTACTCGGAGGCTGAGGCAGGAGAATGGCATGAACCCGGGAGGCGGAGCTTGCAGTGAGCCGAGATCACACCACTGCACTCCAGCCTGGGCGACACAGCGCGACTCCGTCTCAAAAAAAAAAAAAGACATTCGAATGGCCAACACTTATATTTTTAAAATGCTCAACATCACTAATCATCATGCTTTTGCTGATAGCCTCAATTAAAGATTTGCTATTTGTAAAATATTTTCCTGGCTAGTCACATCATAATTTGAGTTTTACATTCATTCTAATGCAGGGTATTTTTTATTGGAAAGCATAGAGACAGCCAGAAACGTCTTTTTCCCTGGCAAAACTGTCCCCACAGTGTTTTAAAATATTGATTTGTTTAACAAGAGCTCAGTTACAAAAGCCTACAAATAGAGGGCTTTCACTTCTTTGCCATCATCAGTAACCACAATTCAACAGATTATAACATCTGTCCTCTGGGCCTTTCTTCACTACTATTCCAACCCTTTTCCTTCTCCTGGATAACAAAATAACTTTCTCTTTGATTGTTTTGTTACTAAATTATGTTATATATTTATTTGCAATAAATATTAATATAGTAATAAATTATTACTATACTTCTATACATCCACAAAAATGGGATATTACATCATTTGCATCCTGATTTTTAGTTACCAACATATTTTGAAAATCTTTCTATGTCAGGAAAAACATACGGATATCATTTTAATGACTTTATCATATTTTACCCTCTGGATGTAGGAAAGTGTAATTGAAGAATTCCCTATTGTTGAAAATTTTGTTTCCAAGTTTTCACTGATACAAAATTAATCATAATGAACATCACTATATTTTTATATATTTGTCTGATTCTTCCATGATAAATTCCAAGGAGTGAAACATATTTAAGGATTATCATTTATATTGTCATGATCTGGCTCCTATCCAATTCTGTTGCCTTATGTCCACTCTGTCCTCTCTTTTCAGTCTCAAGACATATTTGTTGTATTTTCGTTTCCTAAACAAAAATGCTTTCTTCTATTTTATGTCCTCTGACTATGCTATTCATGCTATCTGGCTCACTTTTCTACTGACTACACTTTCTTCTGCTAGTTTATTCCTACTAATCCTTCAGATTCTTTTCAACGGATTTCCTGAAGGAAATGTTTTCTAACTAATTGAGATTCCCCTAATAAAATGTAGCTCCTTAAATTTTTCTTACATATCTCTCATCAAACTGGTAATTTTTATGTATGTGTCTTTCACACTAGACTCAAATTCTCTGAAATTAGGGAGTGGTCTCTGTTGCTGTCTATTGTATCCCAGCATCTAAAAAAAATTCCTGGAGCATAGTAAGTGTTTATAATATTTATAGAGTTAAAGCCCTCTACAAAGGTTACATCAGCTTATGATTCCACAAATCCATTCTCAATATCCTTAATTTCCAGTAATTTAATAATCTTCCAATTTCCACTCTCTATTTCTATTTCCCAATTCATAAAAAAAAAAATTATTTTTGAAGTATCAAAATACAGATCATGAAGTTGCTGTACATTTGTAAGGGAATCAAAACAATTTTAAAAGGTATATTTAATATAGTATTGCCTTGGTAAATAGATAATGAAATACATTTGATTCACATAAAAATTCACCTAATAAGACATTCTTTCGTATTAGTGAATCAAAAAAAAATTGAACCACTTTTTCAATAAATACTAGAGCTTACCACGTATCAGGGAAAGGAAAAAACACACAAGACTGACATAATCTCTCAACTTAGAAAATTTAGAAACTTTTCTATAATCAGGAAAGGTTTGATTATACATTACCAGAAAAAGAAAGGGTTTTCATTTTTTTTACACCACTGGAGTACAATTTATTAGCCTGAACTTTGGTCACTTTGAAGTCGCTTTTTAGTCTTCCCTTTCCTTTCTTCTTTCACACGAATGAAAAATCTTCCCGCAACGTAGCAGTATTTGTCCTTTCAGTTCTGACCCTATTTAAAAATCCCTAATTTATACCTTTAATTGTGTTACAATCAATGCAAACATCTTTTATTAAAATCTATCTTATACAGTACATAGCTTATTATTCCTAAAGAAAGCACAGTTGTGCTCATGCCATTCTGGCACTCAAAAACTCAATTGTCCCCCAAATCTAAACACGTTAGCCTGAAGTTCAAAACCCCTAATAATCTAGCTTAAATTTACCTTTACAAAATTGTCTTTTATTTCTTCCTAAACATATCTTCTGCTGCACGCAATTTTGACTTATCTAAAAAAGAATTTATACCAATCCTTCTCAAAGTTTTCCAAAAGACTGAAGAAGAGGGACTACTTCCAAATTCTTTTTATGAAGCTAGCATTATCATGGTAATAAAGCCAGACAAGAACATTACAAGGAAAGAAAATTGCAGGCAAATAACACTCATTGCTATAGATGTAAAATTCCTCAACAGAAAACCAAATTCAACAGCACATTAAAAGAATCATTCTTCATGATCAAATGGGATTCATTCTGGAGATGTAGGATGGTTCAACATATGTATCAATAAATGTGAGACATCACATTAACAAAATGAAGGACAAAAACCCTGTGATCATCTCAATGGGTAAAGATAAAACATTTGATAAAATTTAATAATCTTTCATGTAAAAATTCTCAATAAATTAGATATAGAAAAAATGTATCTCAACATAGTAAAGATCCTATATGACAAACCCACAGCTAACAACATACTGAATACAAAAAAGGTGAAAGTTTTTGTCTCTTAGAACAAGACAATGATGCCCACTCTTACCACTTCTAGTCAACATAGTACTGGAAGTCCTAGGCAGAGCAATTAGGCAAAAAAGAAAGAAGAAAGAAAGAAAGAAAGAAAGAAAGAAAGAAGGAAGGAAGGAAGGAGGGAGGGAGGGAGGGAAGGAAGGAGGGAAGGAGGGAGGGAGGGAGGGAAGGAAGGAAGGAAGGAAAGAAAGAAAGAAAGAAGAAGAAAAAAATAAAAGACACAAAAATTTGAAAGAAAGACAAAATTGTCTCTGCTTTCTGATAATATGATCTAACATATAGAAAACTCTGAAAAACTGTTAGAACTAATACATAAATTCAGTAAATACAGAAATAGACTGTACTAAAAAACTGTTAGAACTAATAACATAAATTCAGTAAATACAGAATACCAAATCAACGTAAAAAGACTAATAGCGGCCGGGCACGGTGGCTCATGCCTGTAATCTCAGCAAGATTTTTTTGGGAGAGGTCTTTGGGAGACCGAGGTGGGCAGATCACGAGGTCAGGAGATCGAGACCACTCTGGTTAACACAGTGAAACCCCGTCTCCACTAAAAAATACAAAAAAATTAGATGGGCATGGTGGCGGGCACCTGTAGTCCCAGCTACTCAGGAGGCTGAGGCAGGAGAATGGCGTGAACCTGGGAGGAAGAGCTTGCAGTGAGCCAAGATCACGCCACTGCACTCCAGCCTGGGTGACAGAGCGAGACTGTCTCAAAAAAAAAAAAAAAAAAAAAAAAAAGACTAGTAGCATTTCTACACACTAACAATGAACTACCCAAAAGAGAAATCAAGAAAATAATCCCATTTACAATAGCAAAAAAAAAAAAAAAAAAAAAAAAAAACCTTAGGAATATATTTAGCCAAAAATGTGAAAGATCTGTACACTGAAAACTATACGACATTGATTAAAAAAATTAAAGAAGACAGCCCATGAACATGGAAAGATAGCCCATGTTCATGGATCAGAAATATCAATATTGGCAGTGTCCACTCTTTCCAAAGTAATCTACAGATTCTATATAATCCCTATCAAATTTCCAATGACGTTTTTCACAGAAATAGAAAAAACAATTTCTAAAAGTCATATGAAACCACAAAAGACCTCACAAAAGCACAACAACCTTGAACAAAAAAAAAAACAAAGCTGGAGGCATCACACTATCTCATTTCAAAAAACGGATACATAGCCCAATGGAACAGAACAGAGAGCCCAGAAATAAATCCATGCTTTATGCTCAATTGATCTTTGATAAAGGTGCCAAGAAGAAGTAATGGAGAAAACACAGTTTCTTCAGGAAACAGTGCTGGGAAAAGTGGACAGCCACGTGCAGAAGAATGAGATTGGACCCTTAACTCACACCACATACAAAAATCAACTCAAAACGGGTTAAAAGCTTAAACATAAGACCTGCAACCATAAGACTACTAGAAAAAAACATAGGAGAAAAGCTCCACAACATTGGTCTGGGCAATGATTTTCTGGATATGACTTCAAAAGCACAGATTAAAAAAGCAAAAAAAGACAAATGGGATCATATCAAATGAAAAAGCTTCTGCACAGCAAAGGAACAATTAACACAGTGATAAGACAACCTATAGAGTAGGAGAAAATATTTTAAACCATACATCTCATCGGGGTTAATGTCCAAAATATGTAAACAACTCAATGGCAAGAAAATCAATCACCCTATTAAAAACGTAAAGAATCTTCTGATCTGTAGAACAAAAAGTGGGCAAATGACATGAACAGACATTTCTCAAAAGAAGGCATACAAATGGCCAAGAAACATATGAAAGAATGTTCAACATCACTAATCAACAGGGAAATGCAAATTAAAACCACAATGAGAAATCATCGCATACTTGTTAGAATGACTATCATCAAAAAGACAAAAGATAACAAGTGTTACAGAGGATGTAGAGAAAGGGAGCCCTGCTACACCGTTAGTGAGAATATAAATTAGTATTATGGAAAACAGTGTGGAGGGCCCTCCAAGTTTTAAAATTATAACTACCATAGGATCCAGCAATCCCATTTATGAGTATATACCCAAAGTCAGTATGTCAAGGAGCTATCTGCACTCCCATGTTCATTGTAGTATAATTCACAGTAGCTAAGACATGAAATCAACCTCTGTCTATCTACAAATGAATGGACAATGAAAATGTGTTATATATATACAATGAAATACTATTCAGCCTTAAAGCAGAAGGAAATCCTGTCATTTAAGACAACATAGATGAACCTGGAGGACATTATGTTAAGTGAAATAAGCCAGGCACAGAGGGACAAATACTGTATGATCTCACTTACATAGGGGATCCAAAAAATCTCTATTCATAGAAGTAGAGAGTTGAACGGTAGTTACCACAGGCTAGGGATGGGAGAGAAGGGAATGGGGAGATATTGGTTACAGGATACAAGGTTTCACTTACGAGGAATAAGTTTTTGAGATCTATTGCACAGCAAAGAGACTATAGTTAAGAATGTAATGTATACGTAAAAATTACTAAGAAAGTAGATTTTTAAATGTTTGTACCACAAAAAAAGTATGTGAGGTGATAATTATATTAATTAGCTTAATTTAATCATTCCAAATGAATATATACATATATCAGAACATAACATTGTACCCCATAAATATACACAATTACTGCCCATTAAAAAAATTTTGTAACTTGTCAATATACAACAAAACAATAAATTTTTAAAATACAAAAAAAATTTAAAAAGGAATTAAAAACTATACTTGATACCAACATATAATGAAAATGCTTTATGAACAATAAAAAAATTGGTCAGTCCATTTAATGTTACTTGTAACATAAAGACAGTTTATACACTGTACTACATCTAAAATTTTTTCTTTCCAAATTTTTACTACAGCATCATTTTAGTTTTACAGAACATGGTAGACCACAACAGCTCTTTGCCTTAAAATAAAGTACACAGCTTATTTTGTCTTCTTCCTCAAAAACCTCAAAACCGAAGAAGCTATTTAAGTCAAGGAAGAAAAAGCATAATATACATGTTACACATTGCTCAATAAAAAGAAAAATTTTTCTATTATTAGTAGGGTCTTTTAAATCTAGTTTCAAGCAGCCAATAGTCTAACTCTGTTAGGCATACCTTGGAAGTTGGTTTGCAAAGATAAAGAATTTTTATTTACAGTCTGGCAAATTATTCAACAACACTGATTTTGAAAACTGGACTTCATAAAAAAATAGAGCACCCTTTAAAAAAAATCACCATAGCACTTTAAAATTTTTAAATATGTATATAAAAATTAAAATCTAGAATTAAAATATATTTAAATTTCAACATAATCATTTCTCATTTTTACTGGTATTTATCATCAAACCAACTGATAAGTAACAGCTGTCCTTTGCCTTTTAAAGCATTGTGTAGTTAAAATGGGCTTAAAAAGGACTTTGAGGCCAGGCACAGTGGCTCACACCTGTAATCCCAGTACTTTGGGAGGCTGAGTCAGGTGGATCAGCTGAGGTCAGGAGTTCGAGACCAGCCTGGCCAACATGGTGAAATCGCATCTCCACTAAAAATACCAACATTAGCTAGAAATGATGGTGGGCATCTGTAATCCCAGCTACTTGGGAGGCTGAGGCAAGCGTATCGCTTGAACCCAGAAGGCGGAGGTTGCAGTGAGCCGAGATCGTGCCAATGCACTCCAGCTATGCAACAGAGTGAGGCTCTGTCTCCAAAAAAAAAAAAAAAAAGACTTTCAGAGGTCAGATTGTCTATCCTGATTTAATGGAGCAGCACACTACAGTGTCTTATAAACAGAATTGATTGTAACTTTAATTACATTACTTCTATGAAATCAACCACATTTTCCATGGAACTGATCATAAGTCAGAATTTCCAGATCAGCTGTTACTTTTCCTTACTCAGAATTCAAAAATGCTAAAATACATGTTTACTAATGAGCTACCAGAATGATAAGTGCATCAAATGAATGCCCTCTGAGCTCTTTGATGTTGTCAGTAAGTATCTATAGTGTTGTAAAGGATGTCATGTGTTCCATAGCGGCCTATTCTAACATTATCAGTGTAAAATTTTCCTCATATTTAACTTAAATCCTTCATGCTGAAGGTGAAGTGGATTTCTTTTTTGTCTGACCTTCAGTGAAGATTGAGAACATCTGGCCTCCATCCTTTAGGCATAAGTTAAATACCTCTAAGTCTTCTTTTCTCTGGAATAATAATCCCTGCTACTTTAACTTTTTTTCTTTTAGGTTTCTTTTCCAACCCTTTAATTATCTTTGTGGTCTTCCTCTGAACTTTCTCCAACTTTTCCAAGTCCTTCCTTAGCGGTAGCACAGAGAACTAGAAACAAAGCTCATGCAGGCGTCTGACCAAGTGACAAGAACAATGGGAAAATAATCCCAAGTTTCCTACATTTTTTATTCATATTTATGTCACAATGCATTGTGTTTGCTTTAATCACAACATTATATTGTGAGCTAATGCTAATACTCTACTACTCAGGGAGTTCCTAACTTTTTAGGGGCGGTTGGGGGTTGGGGAGGGTGTCTCACTCTGTCACCCGGGCTGGAGTGCAGTGGTGCGATCTCAGCTTACTGCAACCTCCACCTTCCGGGTTCAAGCAATTCTCCTACCTCAGCCTCCTGAGTAGGTGCGATTATAGGTGTACACCACCAGGCCCAGCTAGTTTTTGTATTTTTAGGAGAGACAGGGTCTCACCATGTTGGCCAAGCTGGTCTCAAACTCCTGACCTCAAATGATCCACCCGCCTTGGCTTCCCAAAGTGCTGGGATTACAAGCATGAGCCACTGCACCCGGCCTCTAACTTTATATATAGTTACTCATCCTCTGGACTTTATGCTATTTTCCCTCTCTAACCATAATGCTTTATGTTCCTCTCCTACTATATTTCATAATTCTAATTTCAAATCAATACTCCAATTTGCAAAATTATTTTAGTCTAACACTAATCTCTTTTATGATATAAAGCTTTGATGGCACCATATTTCTTTCCAACTCCAGTTGCCAGTAATTTAATATTAGAAATCTAACCATCACATATCTGTAAGAGGTGTTTAAGTGTTCTACAAGACTGAGTGCCAGAATTCACAGTCCTCTGGAAAATATATAATTATGAAAGACTTATTAAATTTGCTCCATCTCTTTCAAGTGACTGTCTCAAGTGACATTGACTGTCTCAAGGGCTATAGAGCATAAAGTACAAAAAACCAAAATGTTTTTAAAACTTCACAAAGTCTCAACGAATTAAGTTTAAAATTTCCCAAAATACTGACATTTCTTTTGCAGAAAACAATGAAAATCTTGGAGAATCACAATATGTTATAACTCTTTGGGTTACCTTGGTCTACTAGGCATTTGATTCTGTCATTAATTGAATAAATCTGAATGTTTATGGATAAATATCCAAAAAAGAATTTTTATAATGACCTTATTATATGTGGAGCTATGCCAGATAAAATACTAAGAAAATTAGCCAGGCACAGTGGTGTGAGCCTGTAGTCCTAGCAACTCAGGAAGCTGAGGTGGAAGGATGGCTTGAGGCCAGGAATTTGAAGTTCCTGTGTGCTATAATCACACCTTTGAATAGCCACTGCACTCCAGCCCGGGCAACACAGACAGAACCCATCTTCTTAAAAAAAAAAAAAAGAAAGAAGGAAAAAACATCAACAACAACAAAATTAAACTGACCTAATTCCCACTGGGTAGAAACTTTGACATATAAATGGCTTGCTAACATGGAAGTACACATAGCCAGACAAAATCTATCAAGTCACCCGCTACTATCACAGATCTGAATTATATAGCATACAGAGTTCAGAAGTAATTGTACTTAAGAGATGGAAGACAAAGATCAGTACTCAATTGCCATGGTGAAGCAAAGTAATCTTGATGTTCTATGCTCCATCTGAACAAAGCTGTTCTAGCCAACTTGTCAAAATATCTAGTAGGTACTGATACTGCCCTCTACAAAGCTTAGATGCAAAGATGTTTTGTAAGTGATAAAATAAGAAAAAAGGTGAATTTGTTGCTTAAAGTTAAAATGATAACCAAAAGAGGAATTTAAAATGATTAAATATATCAGGAAGATAGGCATAGAGTCCTTTCTTTAAATCAGTGAAATTCTTACCCATAGAGAAACAAATAAAAAGAATATCTCAAATTGACAAATCAAAAACTTGTGGTAAAAATCGTATTATTTAGAAGTATGGCACCAATTTCCAGAAGTAATGGTTTAAAAAATTAATAGTGGTTTTTGGCTAAGCTGTTCAACTATGAGTGGGAAAGAATGGGGCAAGAAACGGTTGCTTATCACAATTATATACTATAATATTTTGGTAAAAAAAAAATTTTTAACGAAGAAAAATTCTGTCCTACACAAGACTAATCAAAATATAATTCATGGTCAAACGAAATTTAGAATAGATCAGATAACTCTAAAATACATTTAAGGTAAGACAGAGTAATATCATAACCATTACTGTTTTTAGTTAACCTTATAAATGTGCATGATACCATACAGCATATATATAACTGCTCATCTCTCATAATCCAGTTGTGTATATACATATAAGTTCTCTTATCTTGATTTCTCTTCCAATTAAAAAGTAAGATAACACTGCCATCCTCAGTTGAAAAGTACTATATTTCAAATAAATATGATATATATATATTTACCAATAAATCCACACTACTTATCATGGCCTATAAGACCCTAAATGATACATAAATGATCTAAGACCCTAAACGACATATAAGACCCTCCAGCACTATGTTCCTTCTCATTCACTATTGACCACAATGGCTTACATTCTTCCCTAAATATGAATAACTTCTTTCTACCTGAGGATTCCTCCTTAGATCTTTATATGAATGAATGAATCTTACCCTTTAGGTATATATGTACATACCATAATTAATGCTATAATAATAACAGACTTAACATTATGCTGTTATCTATGAGGTGCGTCTTGGCCAGAAACACTGTTAATATTAAAGAAATGATTCAAAACATGTAACATTTCTACAGTATATTAATGGTTCCCATAGAAACTATCTCATTTGGATCTCACAATAACCTCTGTGGTATAGGAAGCAAAAAGGCTATCTTCATTTCAATTTCAATTTCAATCCATGATGAGCAAACTGAGATTTACAGAAGTTAAGTAACTTACCCAACAGCATAGGGCTAGGAAATAGTGAAACTTGGTGGGATTCAAACTCAGTAAGTTTGAAAACAGTCTAGTGTTCTTATCATTTGTTGAAGGTAACATAATGAAAACTTTTACTTTTGGAAGAGAGGAAATGTGAAGATTCTTGTCCCTAATATTGAATCATTACGGAATGCTGGGTAAACATTAACTCTCACTATTCTTTAGTTTCTAGTTAAATAAAATTACTGTGATATTTATCAATGACTAACATTTGGAAAAAGCTTAAATGTTCTCAGATTTAAAAACTGTGATGTTACTCACAAATTGTATATATTTATATATTAATTCATTTATTCAACAGATAATTAATGTGAACATAACATGTGTGGGGAGGCACTGTTCTAGATTTTGTGAATACAGCAGTTAACAAGACACACAAGCTTTCTTTCTTTGGCTCATCTAAAGGGAGTTAGTCTCTTCCAACATGTTTAGGCAATGGAAACGTCAGTGAATATTGACACTATAACAAAAATATATGCAAAAAACCCAAAGCTTCTCTCTGGAAGACTATTTAAGCCTTTTCTTCAAATAGATTATTAAATTATTGCAGTAGTAATGACTGACATATTAGTTCATTGTTCTTTTTGGACTGGTATCAAGTGTAATGTTCATGGCTTCTTCCATACGTGTTATTTTCTTTCCCCCTTCCTCGTCTACCATCTTTCTATGTAAATATGAGATATCCAAGATTCACCTCATCCATGAAGCATTTTATGCCTACTCTTCTGTTGATCTCTCCTTTGAGCTCCAGCTGCTCTTAAATTATGCAATTAATTCTTTATTGCTTTGCATTTTTCATTTAATTTTCTCTCTCCAACTAATTTGCAACCACAACAAGAGCAGAGGCAATTATTTCTACTGCTTCCGTGTCCTCCATAATAGGGTTCTAAAATGGATTCTAGTTTCAGAATTATCTCATCCCTCACCTACTTATGTAACTTCAGTTTTCTTATCTATAAAATGGGGAAAATAATGGTTACTATGGCTCCTTATGATTTCTACAAATAATGCAAATAATGTATATATACATTATCTAAGTCTTCCTTAGATAATGTATATAAACTGTGCATTCATGTAATAAGGCTTAACAAATATTTTTGACATTTTAATTATTGTTGCTTTTGTTAATATGAGTAAATGTTTGTAAGCCAATTTATTAGATTAGCCTAATTCAGTCATTAATAAAATTGTTATTTTGATTTGATATTTGATACTACTACTAACTTTATTCTTCTGTTTCTTTACTAAAACCTAATTACAAATTTCAAATTTCACTCAGTAAACTGCTTTTAATTTAGGAATAATACCTCTTTTACTAAATATTACGAAGCAGCTAACAATATTCTAATTTCTATAGATTCTCACTTAATTGAATTAAAAAAATAGACACTGAAAGATGGTATTTGTGGTATTATAATGTAACTAATATCAAGCCTTGTATTTTATTCTGAATCTTCAACAAGGTTTTCCTTGGAGGTTGCCAACCTAAAAACTTATTAGCCCTAATATAGTTAAGATAAATCAAGTGTCGGGAAAGGTATTGTGGCAACTATGAAGGCATAGTTGGTTTGTAAGTTTTCTTTATTTGCCAATTCAAATATTCCTCAACCTTTCTTTCAAAAAGTTAGTATTCTTTTAGCCTCGTGAGTCCTGTAAAAATAGTTAACTTTCATTTTTAAAGAAGTTACAAATCAAATTTGAAATCCCTGAAGCACTGTTGTTGTTTGTTGGCCAAATCTAGTATATCTTCTAATTTCTTCCTCTAGTTCCTTAACACTGATGCTGCTTCCAATCCTAAACATTTTTCTGATAAAATAGTTAAAAGATGTGGATAATGGTATGTTAAAACTGTACCATAAGGAGTTTTCCAAGGTGGTGACTTTTTTAGACAAGAAAGGCAAGATTCAAGAGTTCAGAATGATCCTCCAAAAAACAAATTAGTTGAAAAATTTATCTTCACCTGAGGTTTCAACTTCCATCATCAACTTACTCAATTCCTATGCTATATAGGACATGACTCTCTCACCAAAGAATCATTATGGCAAAAGGGAAATTGAACTGTGACACCCACATCTGGCATTACTGAAACAAGAGAGAAACATTTGACCAAAGTAAAGATAACCTTTCTCTCACTCAAATCACATGCCTTCTCTAAATCCATCTTTAGCCTGTCATGGCACTTAGCCGCTTAGATTTCAAAACAATGACTGCTTGAGAGATAAAACACAAAGCCAATTTGGATAAATAGAATTTACTCTATCTATGGGAAATAATAAACAAGGGAACTAAAGCATCTTATCTAAAGCATGACCAAGAAGTCTAATCTACAGCCAAAACTATTTTAATTATATTAATATTAACAGCTTCATTTTAATTAATTTATTAGAGTTTGTATATTATAATTGGACTAGGAATTTTTATAAAACTAATAATACACACTTTTCAGGCATAATATTATTTCAGAAAATATGTTCTGGAATTATAATCACTGTCATAAGATTGGTTTATCTACTCTAATTGTTTCTTTATTTTTAAAATTGTTTCCTGTTATCCCCTAATTTTATTGTTTCATTCCTGCACTCCTAGTTCCAATACAAGCACACACATTTATACAGTAAAGTAATGCTAAGAAACAATTCATGTTCAGACTTTTTTTTTCCTTTTTTAGTATCAGGGCTCCTGCATTTAGTAGACATATTGTTAGACTACATTTAAATGATTAAAAATAGTTCTCCATTTCGAATTTTTTCAATGTATTTCATACATTTAATTCATCAATATGGTATTTAGTTTGCAAGCTTGAGAGCCAGAAAAATGTAAACAATCATAAAAAATGTTAGATGAAGACAGACAGATGTAATAATCCACTAAAATAATCTCAGGTGCAAATTCATTATCTTAAAAATAAAACATTTTTGTAGGTCTCTTGAAAACTACCTGTCATCAATAGAAAGATCCCTAATCTTGGCAAACAGGAGAACTCCATTCTGGTTCTGGTTGTGGTGTATCATTGAACCTCTCCACAATTACGTCAAATGACAACTGCCATTCTTTCCCTCTTGTTTATTCAAAAGCATATTTCATAAGAATGGAAGGCATGTAATATAACAGGAACAGCCAAACAACAGGACCAGAGAGCAGCTGTCCAGCTCCAAAGAGCCATGCTTTTCAGTTATTTTCTTGGAAAATATTTTGCAGTTTTTCTTGTTTAGCATCTTTTGTTTATATGAATTATCATTACTGCCAAGGATCCCCTCTGTGTATGTCTCTTCAAATTAATTCAAGCCAATAATACCATACTAACATTTATCACTTTGTTCAACCTCTATCTCGCTGGGAAGGTGGACTCTAGTGGGGATTTTCAGTTCCAATTAAATATTGATGCAGCTGCTCTCTGAAGTTTTAGGATGTCTTAAAATTGTGTGTTTCAAAGAATAAGCATTGAAGGTGTTTAGCTTTCTACCTCTACTTTCCTTCTATACCTCAATTCTGTTTTATTTAGCTTCTTATTGTAAATGAAGATATGTATGTTTCAGGGGCAATAATATTATTAACAAAATATCCTCTAGTGCAGACAGGGAAATACTAACTGGGTTTGGTAAAGAGTTTGCTGTGAGGTATAATGGGGTGAAGACAAAGGAGGAGAGGAGTGTCAAACAAATAATAAAAGCATAAATAATAGAATTTACTGGACTCAAAAACTGTATAAAACTACTTCATGTGTATCAATGGTATGAAACTAGAAATAAATAATAGAAAAAAATTGGAAAATTCACAAATATGTGGAAATTAAACAACACACCCCTGAACAACCAATGGGTCAAAAAAGAAATAGAAAGAAAAATCAAAAAATATCCTGAGACAAATGAAAATGAAAACACAACACACCAAAATTTATGGGATGCACAAAAAGCATTTGTAAGAGGAAAGTATATAGCAATAGGTACTTTCATTAAGAATAAAGAAAAATGTCAATAAAATACCCAATTTTGCACCCCAAGGAACTAGAAAAAAAAGAACAAATTAAGCCCAGAGTCGGGAGAAGGAAGAAGATCAAAGCAAAATACATGAAATAGAGACTAAAAAAAACAATAAAAAAGATGAATGAAATTAGGAGTTGGTCTTTTGAAAAGAAAAACAAAATGAATAAATCCTTAGCTAGACTAAAAAATAAGAAAGGTTCAAAAAAAATCATAAATGAAAGAGACGACATTACAATTGATACCGCAGAACTATAAAAAATCCTAAAAGATTACTATGAAAAATTATATGCCAGCAAATTGAATAAGGTAAAAAAATAGATAAATTCTTAGAGATACACGACCTATCATGACTGAATCATAATGAAATATAAACTCTAATAGACACATAATGTATATGGAGATCAAATCAGTAATCAAAAAAACTGCCAGCAATAAAAACTCCAGACTAATGGCTTCACTAGTGAATTATACTAAATATCTAAAGGCTTTACATCAATCCTTCTCAAAGTTTCCAAAAGACTGAAAAAGAGGAAATACTTCCAAACTAAATTAACAAGGTCAGTATTATGGCACCAAAGCCAAGGAAGGACACCACAAGAAAAGAAAATTGTAGACAAATATCACTGATAAATGCTAACGTAAAATTTCTCAATAAAATACTACCAAAGCAAATTCAACAGCATATTAAAAGGATCATTCACCATCAGCAAATGGGATTCATCCTGGGGATGCAGGATGGTTCAACAATAAATGTGATACATCATATTAACAGCATAAGGAACTAAAATCAAATGATCATCTGAATGAGTGCATAAAAAGCATTTGACAAAATCAACAACCTTTCTGGGTAAAAATTCTCAACAAATTAGGTACAGAAGAAATGTACCTAAACACAATAAAGATCCTATATGGCAAGCCCACAGGTAACATCATATTGAGTGGGGAAAAGGTGAAGGTTTTTCCTCTAAGATGAGGAACAAGACCAAAATGTCCAATCCATATTGTCAAAATTTCTGTGCTCCTCAAAGCAATATACAGATTCTACAGAATCCTTACCAAACTTCCCATGACATTTTTCACAGATATATAAAAAACAATTCCTAAAATTCATATGGAACCACAAAAGACCTCAAATAGCCACAGCAACCTTGAACAAAAAGAAAAAAGCTGAAGGCATCACACTACCTCATTCAAAATATACTATAAAGCTATAATAATCAAAACACCATGGTACTGACACAAAAACAGATACATAGCCCAATGGAACAGAGCAGACAGCTCAAAAATAAATTCATGCTTTTGCACTCAATTCATCTTTGACAAAGTTGCCAAAGACAAGTAATGGAGAAAACACAGTTTCTTCAATAAATGGTACTGGGAAAAATGGACAGCCACATGCAGAAGAATGAAATTGGACCCTTAACTCACACCATATACAAAAATCAACTCAAAATGGATTAAAGGCTTAAACATAAGACCTGCAACCGTAAGACTACTAGAAAAATACATAGGAGAAAAACTCCACAACATTGGTCTGAGCAATGATTTTCTGGATATGACTTCAAAAGCACAGATTTAAAAAGCAAAAACAGGCCATGGGACAGTATTAAATGAAAAAGTTTCTGCAGCTGGGCGCGGTGGCTCACACCTGTAATCCCAGAACCTTGGGAGGCCAAGGCGGGCGGATCACCTCAGGACGGGAGTTCGAGACCAGCCTGACCAACATAGAGAAACCCCGTCCCTACTAAAAATACAAAAAGAATTACCCGAGCATGGTGGCTCATGCTTGTAATCCTAGCTACTCGGGAGGCTGAGGCAGGAGAATCACTCGGAGGCAGGAGAATCGCTTGAACCCAGGAGGCAGAGGTTGTGGTGAGCCGAGATCAAGCCATTGCACTCCAGCCTGGGCAACAAAAGCAAAACTCTATCTCAAAAAAAAAAAAAATAAAGAAAGAAAGAAAGGAAAAGCTTCTGCATAGCAAAGGAAACAATTAGCAGAGTGAATAGACAACTTACAGAATATGAGAAAATATTTGTAAACCATACATTTCATTGGGGTTAATGGCCAAAATATATAAGCAACTCCAACAATTCAATAGCAAGAAAACCAATCAGCCAATTAAAAATGTACAAAGAATCTCCTGATCCATAGAACAAAAAGTGGGCAAATGATATGAATGACATTTCTCAAAACAAAGCACACAATGGCCAACAAACATATGAAGGAATATTCAACATCACTAATCATTAGGGACACGCAAATTAAAACCACAATGAGAAATCATATCATACTTGTTAGAATGGCTATCATCAAATAGGCAAAAGATAATAAGTGGTACAGAGGATGCAGAGAAAGGGAGCCCTGCTACACAGTTAGTGAGAATATAAATTAGTATTATGGAAAACAATGTGGAGGGCCCTCCAAATTTTAAAATTGTAACTACCATAGGATCCAGCAATCCCACTTATAGGTATATATCCAAAGTCAATTCACTGTGGCATTATTCACAGTAGTGAAAATATGAAATCAGCCTAATTGTCTATCTATGATTAATGGATAATGAAAACATTCTACATAGACATAATGAAATACTATTCAGCCTCAAAACAGAAGGAAATCCTGTGATTTAAGACAACACAGATGAACCTGGAGGACATTATATTGAGTGAAATAAGCCAGGCACAGAGAGACAAATACTGATTCATGTAGAATCTAAAAAAAAAAAGTGAAACTCATAGTAGAGTTGAATACTGGTTATCACAGGGTAGGGAGAGGTGAAGGGGGAAGTTGTTGATTAAAGGATGTAAAGTTTCAGTTAGGATAAATACATTTTCGAGATCTATTTTACAGCATGGTGACTATAGTTGATAATAATGTATACTTAAAAATTGCTGAGAGAGTATATTTTCAGTGTTCTCTACCACCAATAACTGTATGCATGTATATCAGTCTGCTCTTGCACTACTATAAAGAAATACCTGAGACTGGGTAATTTATAAAGAAAAGAGGTTGAATTGGCTTATGTTCCACAGGCTGTACAGGAACATGATGCTGGCCATCTGTTCGGCTTCTGAGGAGGCCTCAGGCAACATACAATCATCGCAGAAGGCAAAGGGAGAGTGAGTCACTTCAGATGGCCAGAGCAGGAGGAAGAGAGGGAAGTAGGAGGTGCTACACACTTTTAAACAACTAGATCTCCTGAGAACTCTATCAAGAGAACAGCACTAGGAGATTTGTGTTAAACCATAAGAAATCACCCCCAAGATCCAATCACCCACCAGCTGCCCCTTCCTCCAACAACTGAACATGAGATTTGGGCGGGAATACAGATCCAAACCATATCAGTATGTGAGGTAAAGCATATGTTAAATAGCTTGATGTGATCATGTCACAATGTACATATATAGCAATACATTGTATTGTACACAGTACATATATACTATTTTTATTTGTTGATTATACCTTAATAGAGCTGAGTAAAAAACAAGAAACAAGTCAACGTGTTATAATTCCTTGTTAAAAAAAAAAAGTAGAAAATGCATGTAACTGTGTAAAAAATTAATGAAATTGTAGATTGAAGGCAAATTGTATTTGTAATCCAAAATTCAAGATCATTTTTCTTACTTCATTCACACATTGGGAACTGACCACTACAAAGCAATGTGATCTGATTCTTTAATCAGACACCTAAGAAAAAGAGTGAATATTATAAGAGTTCAAAAGAACCCAAATATGTTCTTAAAACAACTCCAAACTTATCTACCTCATGTAAGTTGCTTACTGCTGTGTATCTGATAAAACTTTTTACTGATTTTTAAAAATAGTTTACCATGCTGGTCTAATGCCCTATAACATGGGCTTTTGGCAGGCATTGATCATACCTTCTCTTTGTCATGTCAGGTCTCCTAAGAACTTGGTGAATCCTGTGGATCCTCAATATTATTTGTAAATAAGGATTGTAATGGATTTAATGTAACAGAGTAGCATGAACCTCTCTTAGGACCAGTATGGAAGTGATTTAGCAGGCCAACTGAATATGAATCCCATAGTGAAAAAGAAAAAGCTAGCCTTAAACACAAAAATACAGACTACAGAAAGAAATTTTAGTAAGATCAAAATGGTTTAAAATAGTTTAGACAAACATGAAATGAGTTTTGTTTGGATTCTAAATTTACAGTGAATTTACAACCCATCCTGCTCCAAAATTCCACTTTATAAGATGTACAATTATGCTGAATGTCTCAGTATTCCAAAGACACTCAAATAGCCACCACTACTATCCACCTTTAAAAAAATGTTTTAAATATATACATAAATCTGGTACTCAAAGTTCAGTACCAATACCACTTCATAGAAGCAGGCACCTCAGTTTCAACCTACAACTCCCAAATTGTTTCCGCTTCTACACCACTGCAACTAACAATCCTGCCAGACTACACAAAACCATTCAGTGGTTTCGTCTGATGTGGAAAAAAAGTCCATGAGAGACTAGGAGGTGCCACCAAATTCAAGCCAGGATAAAGATCTAAATCAGTTGGGTTACAAATGGTACCTTAGCTGGGTGAGGAAATAGTAACTCAATGCATCACCTTATTTAGTCTCTACCTTTTTGAGTGAAAGTTATTTTTACCATGGTAATTTTTTTTTCTTTTTTTTTGAAACAGGGTCTCACTCTGTCACCCAGGCTGGAGTGCAGTTGCATGATCACAGCTCACTGCAGCCTTGACCTCACAGGCTCAGGCCATCCTTCCACTTCAGCCTCCATTAGTAGCTGGGACAACAGGCATGGGCCATCATGCCAGGCTAATTTTTGTATTTTTTGTAGAGAAAACCAGCCACGCTGCCCAGGCTGGTCTCAAACTCCTCGGCTCAAGCAATCTGCCCACCTTGGCCTCCCAAAGTGCTGGGATTACAGGCGTGAGCCACTGCACACGGCCTACCATGGTAATTTTTAATTTATCACTCAAGAAAACTGCTTGGTATTAAGTAGTGGTAGTGTGCCTGAAGGAATCATTCTTGTAGATTTTTGAAAGGGCTAATCTCTATAACATTAAAAATTTTCCCTCATAGTGATCAACAGATTATAAAATGAGGCTGTGGTTGGCTGAAGGGAACATGAAGTTAGCCTGTCAGGCGATGTGAATACTAGTCCTGGTGATACCCAGTCAGTGGTAACTAGCTATATATACCATCTGGCAAGCATCTCATTGTGCTGTAATTTTCCCATATCGGCTCTCTCAACTTCACAGCATTGCTAGGAAGGCAGGTGAAATCTTCTACATGACAGAAAAGTACTTAAACTTATTAAACAAACTAATCAAACATCATTTCATTTCATTGTTGTCATTTTTCCTCCAAAAAATTATCCAAGGTTAAGTACTTCTCTGAGACTGTTTCCTTAAAAATCAAATTATAAATCTAGAAAAGTAAACACTGCTCATAATCATATTCTATAAATATTTCTATATTAATTTAACAATGGGAAGTAGAGCTTGAAGAGTACTCTACATGTTTCAGATGTAGTACCATAATGGCAAGAATTTCTGGGCTCAATTCTTTCCATCACATATTTTTCTTCTCCCTTGTTAACCTTTTATTGACTTCAGAAGAGATTTCTGCCTTCAGTGGTGTGAGAGACAAATAGAGCTTAGTCTACAATTTTCACTCCAGTAGAGGAATCATTCATAAATGCAATCAAATGGAGTTATCCTATTTCTGTCAAGAAATTTTTTTAAAAAGCAAACTTGAATATCACTGAATAAAAATAATTTGCTTCTTAAATTTCTGCATCAAAAAATATAGCAGGAATATATAACAAACCCCAGTTTATCCAAAATCCAAAAGGTAAAATGAGAAAAATCAGCATTTTTCCAAGGTGCCACATAATATCTAAAATTCATAAAGATGTACCCCAAGATACAGCAGAAGCTTGTCAGGGTTTCACATTCATTGTATATTAAATTATATTCTAAGTAGTGTTTGTATTAAATATTATTGTACTATAGTTCTGGAAATCATACTAATCCATGGATAAGATATAATTCTCATGTAAATAAAATAGTTAATACTCAACCTTTTGGGGGGAATACTCTGAAAATACCATAGTATGTTACCGATACAATTTCAATGTAAGCTGCTTCAAATATGGTTATTTCTATTTTTCTATTTTTAGGTTCATATGACAACATACTAAAATGGTTTAATCTACGACCAGCAAGGTTGTAACAATAGCTTCACACTCCTTTTGTGCTACAAAAATTACACATCCCTTATGCATAGACTGAAAATAATGCTATCTTGACAAATTTTAAAATTAGCATTAGAAAAGTAAAAGAAAATTTTATCATTAACATAAATTTGAAAAATCTTTACCTTTTCATCCCAAAATGGTACTTTCTGGTATCAAATAAAACGTTTACTTTTAATTCATTTCAGACCAATATTTAATCTTCTCTTTGGCAATGAGTGTTTCAACATCTTGAAAATGCATTTAAGCTTACTCCTTTCATCAGCTCTAAAATGGGGTTATGCATAATCCACTAAATGCAAATAATTTTTGGAAGCATCACTTAGTGGACTTCTATGCTGTGTAACATATTCAATTAAGAATAAGAGACTTTTAAATAATCTTTAGGGAAAACTACCAGCCAAACAACACAATGTTCACGGTAAGAAAATTATCTTTGGGATTTAGAATTTCAAATAAAAATAAATCACCAACTATTCAAAAAGAATGATTTTCTGTATCAAATAGAAATGTTGTTAATGTTGTGAAAAGCTTGTGCCTAACTATAAATCATTTAAAGATAATCCCAGGATATTTAACTTGATCTAAGCCATAACTTAAAATTCTCAGAGCCAACTGAGAACGATCTTCACAATCTATTTTGAATTTAGAAAAACTGAAGCACAAAAATCACATGAAGATTTGATAAGGACTCTAGTGTCCTGAACTCCTGTCACCTGGCCAAACATCCATCTAAAAAGTCAATCACTCTATGTTTGAAGGGGGCATAACTACCCTCAATTTGACTGCAGGATATGGCTCTCTCTTCCAATATTGATTGAAAGGCTTTTGGCTAAGTACAAGGACTATTTTTCCCTGGAGAAACTGCAGCTGTGACAGTTGACCTCAGCCTTCTAAGACGAAAAGATTCTGTCTGGGAAAATGACTTACTGATTATCAGAGTTAGCCAGAATAAAATATCTCAATCTTCAGAGCTCTTCATTAAACAACTACTCTCTTTCAATATTCTTAAAATATCATGGAGTATCATCATGTTGCACAACTCCAGAGGATAACATAGAGAATAAAATATGAGTATGCCCCCTGGAGTTTTGAAACTCAGACAGCGCTGGTAACATCATCATCACTAAAGCTTTCCTGCTGCCTTTTGTTAAGTTATTGACTATGGAATCCTGATTGAATTTCTTTTTTTTTTTTTTGAGACGGAGTCTTGCTCTGTCGTCCAGGCTGGAGTGCAGTGCCGCGATCTCGGCTCACTGCAAGCTCCGCCTCCCAGGTTCACACCATTCTCCTGCCTCAGCCTCCCAAGTAGCTGGGATTACAGGCGCCCACCATGGCACCCGGCTAATTTTTTTGTATTTTTAGTAGAGACGGGGTTTCACCGTGTTAGCCAGGCTGGTCTCAATATCCTGACCTCATGATCCGACCTCGGCCCCTCAAAGTGCTGGGATTACAGGCGTGAGTCACCACGCCAGGCCTGCCTGATTTAATTTCTTACAGGCTACTTATCGTAGATATGATGCTCAAATCAAATAAACTTACGAGGTTATAGATCTTGCCAGCCTGATGAAGATCTGCATCATTCATAACCTAACACCACCTATTTCTATCCTTTTAAAAGAGATTTTGCTTGCTCAAGGCTGAGGCAGAGAGGAACTACTTAACTTGTACTGAAACCAAAACAACTGATCATCCACAGTAAATAGTATGATGTGGCAGAAAGACCACTGGAATCAGGAGATCTACCATTTGTTAATTATATACTCCAGATCACTTATCTGGAATATAGGGACAATACCAAGATTAGGGACAATAATATGTCTTAATAATTCCATAGAATTATGCTAATCAAGTAACAAAAAAACCAAAGTGTTCATAAGCTGAAGCATAGTATTCACATATGATTTTGCAAGTGGGCAAACTTAGAAAATTCTTCTCAATATTAACTGAACAGACTGGGCGCAATGGCTCACACCTGTAATCCAAGCACTTTGGGAGGCCAAGGCAGGCAGATCACCTGAGGTAAGGAGTTTGAGATCAGCTTGTCCAACATGGTGAAACCCCATCTCTACTAAAAATACAAAAAATTAGCCAGGCCTGGTGGCACATGCCTGTAATCTCAGCTACTCGGGAGGCTGAGGCAAGAGAATCACTTGAACCTGGGAGGCAGAGGTTGCAGTGAGCCGAGATCACACCATTGCACTCCAGCCTGGGCAACAGAGCGAGACTCGGTCTCAAAAAAAAAAAAAAAAAAATTAACTGAATAAAGCAATATTAAATAAATTATTTGGAACAGAATTTTTAAGGGACTAAGAACCCTGTTATAAGGACCCTATTTAGGATAGCTTTTATTATAGATGGTCATATTTTTATGTAAAATTAGCTCGAATACAAACTATAAAACATCCTATATAAGCTCTTATTTTACAAAGTAAAATGTGTCTTTGCCTGCTAATTGTTTCACTTGAGTACATGCTTTTTAGCACTTTACAGATTTAATACATCTATAGTTCCAGGAAATGAGCAATTCTATATAATCAAATGCTAAGAGATAAGTTTCTTGTTCTGTTTTTGAACTTTATAATCATTAAATAAAACAAAACACATCTCTTTTGGTACCATAGGCACAAAGTCATTGAATAAAACTCCGAAAACAAAAATCCATTTGTTCTGGGTTTAAAACCAATCATTGCATCAGATCTCACAGAAACTTGTTTCTAAAACTAACCTGAAGAAAACACGCCTAACCTGATAAATGCAACCTCCTAAGGGACAAAGGAATGCAATAACTTTAGTTTTAGATAAAGGTAGAAGTAAAAATTATGGCTCAGAGAATCCTATATCAAATATTTTAAGTTATGTACTAATGGTGATGGTAAAAAAATGTTGGCAGGTCTTATAAAAGTACTATCTATAACACTTTCATTCTGATTGTGTCTTAAAATAGTCAAAGAAAAAGGACAATGGGAAGGAGAAGAAAATATTTAATACAGAATTCTACCAAAATCTACCAATGATATTTGAATCCAATCAAGACCAGAAACACTTGAACCAAGAAGTTAGTCACAATGCCCCTGGTAGCTGAGTAAAATGGTGCTTAAACTATTACTGATTTTCTCAGCCTAGTAGATTTTCACTCCAAAAATTCTAATTCTGCTACACAAGATGTGTGGGACCATCACATAATTAGTGTGTTCATTATAATCTAGTTTCATAGAAATCAATGTTCCTAAAGATGATAGATCTTGCTGACCCCAGATTCTTACTAACTGTTCATAGATTTAAAGTTCAGATTATTCTAAGTATTAAATCAGTAAAATCTAAATTCAATCCATCTGACTGCTGTTCTTGCAGTAAATACACGCTCCAGAGGATACCCTCCCACCCCCATCCCCTGCCATGTTCAGTAGCAGAGCTGCCCTGTTCTATAAATACTGTTGCTTCTGGATGACTTTCAGGGAAAGGCCAAAAGAAAATAAATTTTAACAGTCTATCCAAGAGGCAAGGATGCATGGATAACAACCAAGACAGACTCTGTGCTTTCTGAGCTCTCATTCCAAGAAAAAGAATGGTTGGGGGAGCCGGGAGACTTTTTAAATAAAAGCCAGTTATTTTATGAGACAGGACAAGGGAATCAAGAATTATGCATTACATCAGAATCCTTCAAAATATTACAGAGATAATCATGGAGCTGTATTGAAATGAATATTCCCATGATCAAATTGAATTAAAAACTAAAAAACAGAATAACAACACACTATTCCTCTTTAGTATTCGGCATACACAGGATGCCGTTACAAATAAGTGACTTAAACAGAATTAACTTAATATTTTTGGACGTGGGAGGAGTCTCAAGTGGAGCTTCCATATTAATCTTAAAAGAGCATTCTTTATCCTGAGCTTGAATAAATCATCTTTAATACTCCAACCCCAGAGCCTTGAGAACACATATGGGTACAATATTGCACTTACCATGGGTAATATTCCTAAAAAGTAAGATGCAAAACTAAAATTTGTAAGTTAAATCTGATTTTCCCAAGATACAATTAAGTTTGGAGAATTTATTTCTCAACTGCTGTCAGCCCTCAGCTATCTAGTCCTCTCTGGGAATTACCCTCAACTGTACAGATTACCTTGCCCAGGATCACACTATCTCCTAGGGGCAATTTGCATCAAATGACTGGTCAATACTGGGGTACAAAGGCTCAGCCTCCTTACTCCAACCTGGAACAACTCCAAACAGCCTTCCAATGCAGTTGGTTGAGGCCTTTCTTCTGACTGCATCCAACTTCTCCTTTTGTCCAATCTTGCTTCCATCCCTTCCTCTACAGGTGCAAATCTCAAGAGTTCCCACTTACAAAGTTACCGCATATTAATCTTGTTTCCTGGGGAACAAACCGGCAACTGTTGGACATAAACCAAACAGTACTACATACACACACACACACACACATATATATGACCAATCGTATAAAATTCTATTTGTGATTGTACCATGTCATATCTTACTACAAAAAAATTATCTTTTTTAATTAATTATTTTATTTCACAAAGTAATCGAAGGCTAAAAGTCTACTGTCACTGAGGTCACAAAACTCAGAAGATTTACAGGGCTATATTTTGAAAGGAAAGATTTAATAAAGATAAGACTAAAGGTTACTTAACTTTTATGAGTTGGTCCTAGTATGTCTGTTTTGCCCTCTTATTCTAATTTCACATTTCCCTGTAGCAAGATGGTTATCAGAAATCAATCTGTCTCTCTACATTTAAGAACAGAAACTCCTTTTGCTTATTTAAATTATTTCACCAGCAACAGCATTTCTTTTGGATCCTGATGCTATTCAAAGCATACTTGCCTTTAAAATGCAAAACCAACTCAATTGGCCTGACAATTTATTGGTATTGAATGGCTTACCATTTGTTGCTTCAAAGTGTCCCTCACTTTGCTTTTCAATGCTTTTTTCTGTGCCTTCCTCTACTAAAGAGACATAAAGCTAAAATAGTTAATGGAAATACTCTCAGGCAGAAGCCTGAGGTGGCTCACACCTGTAATCCCCAAAATTTGGGAGGCCAAGGCAGGTGGATCAATTGGCCTCAGGAATTCAAGACCATTCTGAGCAATGTGACAAAACCCTGTATCCACAAAAAATACAAAAATTAGCCAGGCATGGTGACATGTGTATGTGGCCTCAGCTACTCAGGAGGCTGATGTGGGAGGATTACTTGAGCCTGGGAGGTAGAGGCTGCAGTGAGCCCTAAACCACCACAGCACTGCACTCAAGCCCAGAATACAGAGTGGGAGCCTGTCTCAAAAAAATTAAAAAGCTAAAAAAAAATTTAACAAAACAGCTTTACTTTCCAAATTATGTAAAATATTTGGTTTCCAAGTCATGTAAAATATTTGGTAACCTAATTGACCAATCTCTAAAAGTTGTTGATTTAACAGTCGAAAAAGGGGTGAGAGCATCCCCCCTACTTCATGGAAGACATATATAAATATAAATATACCCAATAAGAAAAGCAGATTAAGACAAAAGGGAACAGTGTCTGGAATGGAATATGACTCTGATCTCATTTCAATCATTAAAAATTTTAAAAAATCAGTAAAGACAACATTAATACAAATGCTCAGGTGAGAAATTTTTGGTGGGAGTGACAGAGACAAGCACTTCCTTCTCTCTCCTTTTTTACATTTCCTCTTACTACAGTGGGTCCTCAAGGCATTCGAGCATATGCCTTTGCCCACATGCTCTATGACCATATTGCCTTGCTTACTTTGTGATCCCCATATTCTTCCCATTTCCACATGGCTAAGTTGTCGCTTCATTCTGACATCTGATATTCTTGAATAAAAAGTTAAGCAATGGAATTCTAGATTGCCAAACAAGCTGGAGAGACATTACTATCTTTAAATACCCCCTAAAAGGAGATGCAGAGCACACACTCCAGTGAGCTATCCCTGCACAATCCAGAGAGATGATTTAGCCCCTTTTAAAATCCCATTTAAGAATGATAAAGAGAATAAAATACCAGTAGATACAAAATATTAAAAAATGTTAACACATTGTTCACTCTAATTTTGATTCTGTGTACCTCATTTGTGTTTTGTATAGTTTTTTGCTTTATTTTGTGTTTATAAATTTTTTCCAGGGAGAAAGTTTCAGTGGGTGGGAGGGATGGCAAGAAAGAAGAATGAAAGAATAGTACCAGCATCTGTAGCTTCTCATGGCAGCCATTAACAAAGTACCAAAAATTGGCTAGCTTAAAATAACACAAATTTATCATGTCACAATTTCTGGAGGGTAGAAGTTTGAAACGAAGGTATCAGCAAGGCCATATTCTCTCTGAAACCTGAAGGGGAGAATCCTTCCTTGCCTTTTCTGGCTACTGTTTTTTGCGGGCAATCATTGGTATTCCTTGACATGCATCATTCCAATATCTGATTCTACCATCATGTGGCCATATTTTCCATGTATGTCTCTGTCTCTGTATCTCTTTTCTTCTTATAAGGACACCAGCCACATCAGAGTAAAGGTCTACCATACTGCAGTAATCTTAACTACTTACATCTGCAAGGACCCTATTTCCACATAAGGTCACATTCTGAGGGACTGGGAGTTAGGACTTCACCATATCTTTTGGGGCGGATACAATCCAACCCATACAGCATCTGACAAATGGACATTTCAAATCAGATGCAGAACTGTTGCTTCAAATATAAAAAGCATTATTTTATCCTACAGATTTTTCTTTCCTTTCATTCTTCTCCCATACCTCTTGGAATAATCTTAACTTATCCTTCTCTATCTTCTCCCAATATCCACTCAACCATCAATGCCTATCAATATTTCTCTTTATTCTCATGGTACTAATTCAGTTTAGTCCTTTGAGTTTCATTTGTTCTCAAAAGTCTCTGAATTGGCCTCTCTACTTCCAGGCTCTCCCCATCAAAGGAATCCATTCTATATACACTGCTTTCTTCACTCCTCTCAATATGCGTGAAATTATATAATTCCCTTAAAAACTCCTCCAGTTTCACTTTTGCCTCCCTGTCTTGTCTTATGATGTTACACTCATCTAAAGGGATTTTCACCCACTTAAAGAAGCAACATCCAAAGCTAACCCCAAACTACTTCTTCTAACTAACCTTTCTTGAACTTAAGAATACCCTGATTTCTTCCTCTGTTTAACTACTACAGCACCATACTACACACTGTAATCCCTGGATATATATCATTTGCTTGTATCATTCACTGCTATTCCATACAAATTAAGCTTCTAATGCTGAATATATTATAAACTCTTGAAGTCAAGGTCATTCTCTGTGCTTCTTTCTGTATTCTCCAGAACAGAAAAGAGAACATAGTAACAAACTTCTGCATACATTAACAATAAAACAATTGGAGATTTTAAAAAGGAATCTCAAGAGAATAAAAAAAAGTCATGATCTTACTGTAAAATCAAGTCTTCAAAATCTGTTTTTAATAACATTTTTTCCTAATTATAAGATATATGTGTTCATTAGAAATATCTGGAAAACACAGGTAATCATTTAAAAATAAAACCAGTCATCAAACAACCACTTTAAAAAATTGTTTTAATCCTCATTTAATCCTTTGTTTTAGTCCTCATTTACAGCTGTGCAAGAGTAAAGACAAATTATTTTCCCTTACAGTGAATCCAAGTCTTTAACCTTTGGAATATTGATAAATGTCTGTAAGGACTGAACCCCATCTTTGCTCCATTTTTATAGTAAAGAGATACATGAAAGTTTGTAAGACCAAATAACTTCTACATATGTAAACACATCCAGAATTAGCCCAGGGCTCTCATGAGATGTACAGACTGTCACAAGGTGATAAAAATTATTGTTCTTTTCTCTGCTTTGCCATATAAATTGTGTGATATTTCATCCTAACTTTGTAGTCTCTAGCAGGCTGTATGTGTGCATATTCTGTTATACTTACTTAACAATAAACTGGTTTTCTTTCTTTTCTACATTGTCACGGAGAAGACTCTGTTGGTAGCACTTTCATTTCCTCAACACCTGGCAAACAATGCCTCCGCTTTCTCCTCCTGCCCCTCCTAAACACACGCACACACATGTACATAACTTTCATGTCCTCAATACCTGGCAAACAATGCCCCCCCTTTCTCCTCCCGCCCCTCCTACTCACATGCACACACATGTACATAACTTTTATGTCCTCAACACCTGGCAAACAATGCCCCTGCTTTCTCCTCCCACTCCTCCTAAACACACACACGCACATGTACACAGCTTGCATGTCAATACCTGGCAAACAATGCCCCTGCTTTCTCCTCCCACACCTCCTACTCACATGCACAAACACGTACATAACTTTCATGTACTCAATACCTGGCAAACAATGCCTCCGGTTTCTCCTCCCGCCCCTGCTAAACACACGCACACACATGTATATAACTTTCATGTCCTCAATACCTGGCAAACAGTGTTCCTGCTTTCTCCTCCCGCCCCTCCTAAACACATGCGCACACACGTACATAACTTTCATGTCTTCAATACCTGGCAAACAATGCCCCTGCTTTCTCCTCCCGCCCCTCCTAAACACATGCACACACATGTACATAACTTTGAAACAAAATTGGGATCACACGTATGCATGCGTGTTTATATAATTATATAAATATTATATATATACACAAAATATTTGATACATACATTTGCCTTTTAAGGTTAAATCAAGAGTAACTTTTATATTTGTTTCTTGAATTCCTAATATATATACATTATACTATTTAACAGTGTGCTGGAGTCAGTTCTTACTCATGACGATTGCTTATATGTCTCTTTCCATCTCCACTTTCAGTGACAGCATGTCAGTAATAAAATAGGCCATGGTAGAATTAGTTACACCAAGAAAATACGAAAATACTATAAATCAGAACTTTTTTTTCTCCAGACAGCCATTTCACCAGCATACCACTGACAATGCTGTATAGGTTCTGCACCTTGCTTTTTAAATTTAGTTATATATCTTACAGATTATGCATATCAGTACATACGGAATTAACAACTAGCACTTTATACTACACTACCTTTAAAAATATACTGGAGGCTGGGAGTAGTGGCTCATGCCTGTAATCCCAGCACTTTGGGAGGCCAAGGCAGGCAGATGACTCAAGGTCAGTATTTTGAGGCCAGCCTAGATAACATGGCAAAATACCATCTCTACTAAAAAAAATACAAAAATTAGCAGGGTGTGGTGGCAGGCACCCATAATCCCAGCTACTTGGGAGGCTGAGGCAGGAGAATTGCTTGAACTTGAAAGGCGGAGGTTGCAGTGAGCCAAGATCACGCCACTGCACTCCAACCTGGGTATAAAAGTGAGACTCTGTCTCAAAAAACAAAAACATATTGGGAATATGACTCATCACTTCTGAAATGCCCCTAAATTGATGGATAAAATTTTTAAAATTTATTTAGGCATTTCTTTGTTTGATGGTGAGATATAACATTTTTTTCATAACTGTATTGGCCACAGATTTTTTTGTGTGTTAAATTATCTACTCATGTCTTCCATTTTGCTTCTGGAATGTATAGCTTTTTCTTGGTTTGTAAGAGTTTTTTACTATTAAAGATATTAAACACTTGTCCAATACATATGATATAAACATTTTTACATTTTGGCCATTTGTCTTATAATTTTTCTAATAATGATTTATGACATATAAAATTCTATATGCAGTAACAGTTCTGTAAGTATTCTGATTTGAAATTGTGGAAATGCTGGCTACTGATTGAGGAAAGCTCAACGTAAACTAAGCAAAAATACAGAATTCTTAGAAAATTATTATCTAAATGATAAACATAATTGTAACTTTATAAATACAGTAATTGCACTTGAGATAACTCATGTACTTTACAAATATTAATTTTCTTTCTTTTCAAAAACAATCTAATGAGGCATATACTAAATGATTCTCTCTGTTTCTCTCTCTTTTTTGTTTTCTCTTCCTCACAAAAAGGTCAGCAAAATGAAAATTTTTAAATGGTCAAGTACAGAAAAAAGCAAATGTGCTAGCTTTATTGTGAGAGTTAAAAAGGCAAACATTGTATTAAACATTAAATTTGGCTATAAGCTTCTAGGTAACCAAAGCAAAATGGAAACTATGAAGGATTATATCTTTTTTTTTTTTTTTTTTTTTGAGATGGAGTTTCGCTCTGTTGCCTAGGCTGGAGTGCAATGGCACCATCTTGGCTCAATGCAACCTCCACCTCCCAGGTTGAAGCGATTCTCCTGTCTCAGCCTCCCGAGTGCTGGGATTACAGGCATGCATCACTGTGCCTGACTAATTTTTTTTTTTTTTTTTTTTTTTTTTTTTTTTTTTTTGTAATTTTGGTAGAGACAGGGTTTCACCATGTTGGTCAGACTGGTCTTGAACTCTGACCTCAGGTGATCCACCCACTGTGGCCTCCCAAAGTGCTGGGATTACAAGTGTGAGCGACTATGCCTGGCCTCCAGATTATACCATTTTTGTTGCTGATAAAAGAAAACATAGCAATCCTTTGAAAGACACAGACTTTTCGTATAGAAATTCTTCATGAAGTTTAAAAAAAAGAAACTAAAGAAAAGTTATAGAAAATTCAGGTAACACATGATATCTTTAACAATAGTTTTATAGATACAGAGTAAAAGCTCACTTGATAAATGCCATTCTGTGAGGAATTAATGTTATTTTCAAATTAGCATTTATGGAATGTGGAAAATGAATCACATTAATATAATTCAAGCATGGTAGTATATCATAATGCTAAAAACAGACTTCTGTATATCTAGAAGAGGAGATAGCTAGCAGCTCCCTCGGACTGTTTTTCTTAAAAATTATTTCAGCTAGACTTTTGCTTTTTGGAACACACAATTTGAGGTTGAAGTGTTTAGAAAAAGTCGGGAGCACAGGAGTTCTAAATGAAGGAAACTCCATAACTCTTGGATTTTCCAATATAATAAAAAGCCAAAACAGTATTGTCACCTCAACAGAAAGTAAGGCATATCTGCAGGCAAAGCTAAGATTTTCCTCAAAGATCAACTTTGGATTCACTGATAAAGATTTCTAACAAATGTTTAGATAAGGTATTAATCATTACCTGACTTGGCCATATAAGAAGTCTCAATATTACTCCTGTGAAATATCTGATTTGAGCCCCAGACTGTCCTGAAATACAAGTAATTGAACCAGTTGAACTCCAAATGTACTCATTTGAAATTGGATACTTATATTTTGGGTCATGATTGTCAAACTCAATTTTAATTTCTACGTATTGATGTTGAGCCATCAGGTTGTATCCCTGCATAAAACACTTTGGAGACATTCCATTATACTTATAATAAAATCCAGTTTCCCATGACTCACAAAGAGACTCCCTATACAATTTGCAAGGACCACTAGGTAAAATGAAAATTCTGGGTCCCTTTGTACAAAAATTAAGAATTTCAAGATGATGACAAGACAGCATTGCACAAAACACAGAGTGTTTCTAAGAATGGGGACCTGGTACTTTCTTGATCTTCAACCCCACTCCATACTTCATTTTTGCCTCCCCAAAAGGGATTCCCTCCTCCTGCCACAGGGCATATGCTATTTCCAGGCCTGGAGTAGTCTTCTCATTGCCCTTCACAGGTGATACCTCGTCTTTCAGATATTTGCTTAAGTGTCACTCCTAAAAGAGGTCTTTCCTGACCACCATATCTAAGTATTCCCTCTATTCCTGACCACCATATCTAAGTATGTTCTCTTTCATGTATCTTAGTCCATTCAGTCTGCTATAACAAAATACCTTAGACAGGGTAATTTATAAATAACAGAAATTTATTTCTCACAGTTCTGGAGGCTGGGAAGTCCATGGTCAAGGCACTAGCAGATTCTATGTCTGGTGAGAGTCCACTTCCTAAATGGCACTTGTTTGCTGTGTTCTCATATGGTTGAAAGAAGAAAATAAGCTCTTTTGGATCTGTTTTATAAGGACACTACTTCCATTCATGAAGACTAAGCCCTCAGGACCTAGTCACCTCCCAAAGGCTCAACATCTTAATATCATCACCTTGAGGGTTAGGTTTTAACATATAAATTTTGGGAGGACACATATATCCAGAACATACACTTTTGGCTCTGACCCCACAAAATTCACATCCTTCTCACATACAAAATACATACATTCCATCCCAATAGTCCCAAAAGTCTTAACTCACCCCAATATCAACTCGAAAGTCTAAAGTCATCAAATATTGGTGAGTCTCAAGGTTTGACTCATCCTGAGGCAAACTGCTCTCCAGTTGTGAAATAAAACAAGTTATAAACTTCCAAAACACAATGGTGGGACAGGCACAGGATAGGTGTTCCCAAATCAAAAGAGAGAAATGAGAAGGAAGAAAGGTGTAGCTGGTCCCAAGTTCAAAATCCAACAGGGCAAACAACATTGAATCTTAAGACTGGAGAACCATCTTTTACTCCATGACTCACCTTCCAGACATACTGTGATAGGGATTGGGCCCCCACGGCTCCAGGCAATCCTACGCTCATGGTTTTGCTTGGTGAAGTCCACACTGCAGCTCTCACCAAATGTAGTCATGTGCCTGTGGCTCTCCCATGCTGGAACTGCACTTTGGTTCCTCTACTGCTCTGGGGTGTTGGGGGCATTCCCACCCTCACAGCTCCACTGGTCATTGCCCTAGTGGAGACTCTCTCCAAAGCTCCACTAGGCATTGTTGTAGTGGGGGCCCTCATAACAATTCTCTGCCTGAGATCCAAGACTCTCTGGGGCATCCTTAGAAATCTAGTTGGAGGTACCCATGCCACCACAGTTTATGCTCTCTACAGTCATGAAGATGGTACTGCATGAACACCAGCATGATCTACCACCCATGCATTTTGGAGAGGCAGCCTGAGCCACAACTAAATCTGTGAAGGAGCACTGCATCAGAACTCAGGGAGTAGAGCCTTGAAACGTTCCACCTCCAAGGCTCTGGCATTCTGACCCTGTGATGGGTGGGGCAACCCCAAAGATTACTGAAATGCCTTTAGGGTCATTCTTTCATTGTCTTGATGAATAGCATCTGACTTCCTTCTATCCATACTAATCTCCTTATCAAACGTTTGATTGGCCACACCCTTAGTGTTCTCCCCAAACATTTTCCATTCTTTACCATATAGCCAGGCTGAGCATTTTCCAAGTCTTCAAATTCTGCTTCCTTTTTAATTATAAATTCCACCATTAATTCATTTCTCTCTCACACATTTTACTATACGCAGTCAAGAGAAACCATGCCACAAGAGAAACCATGCCACATCCTCAACACTTTTCTTGGATATTTCTTCTGCCCAATATCCTATTTCATCACTCAGAAGTTCCATCTTCCATTCTGCCCAATATCCTATTTCATCACTCAGAAGTTCCATCTTCCACAAAGCAGTAGAACACAAACACAATTCAGCCAAGTTCTTTGTCAATTTATAACAAAGATCATCTTTCCTCTAGTTTCCAATAACATATTCCTCATTTCTATGGGAGACCTCATTAAGATGACCTACTTTATCCATATTTGTACCAATATTCTGCTCATAACCACTTAAGTAATCTCTAAGAAGACTTAGGCTTTTTCTACATCTCTCCTCTTCTCCTGAGCACTTGACAGAATTGTCCTTAAGCCTCCTTTCACAGCTGTGTACTACAAAACTTCCAACCTCTACCCATAACTAAGTTCCAAAGTTGCTTCCACATTTTTAAGTATTTGTTATATGGCAACACCCCACTTCTTGATACCATTGTCTGTTTCAGTCCATTAAGCTTGCTACAACAAAATACCTTAGCCTGGGTAATTTATAAGCATCAGGAATTTATTGCTCACCGTTCTAGAGGCAGGGAAGAAGATCAAGGGAGCACCAGATGTGGTGTCTGATAACGGTTTTCTGCATCATAGATGATACCTTCTTGCTGCATCTTCACATGGTAGAAGGGCAAAAGGGGCTAACAACCTCCCTCAGGCGTATTTTATAAGGTCACTCATCCCATTCATGAAGGCTCTGCCCTCACTATTCACTTCCTCAAGTCCCCACCTCTTAATACCATCACCTTGGAGACTGGGTTTCAAGATATGAATTTCAGAGGCAGGAAGGGACATACATTCAGATCATAGCACATTGTATCTTGATTTCTCCTGTACAGAATTTATCACAATTAGCAAATATGTATTTGTTTACTTGTTTATTGCCTATCTTTCCCCTTTAGAATAGAAATTCCAGTAGTACAGACTGTATGAAATTTTTATTCACAAATGTAGAATCACTTCATTGCACAGTAGCATAAAATAAACACTAACAAATACTTGGACAACAATGACTGCAAACTAAACTCAGAGAGACCCAAGTTTGGACTTCAGCTTTGCAATATTTTAACTGGGTGATTGTGATCTTGGGTAATCTCCTTTGAACTTCAGTTCTCTCCACTGTGAAGTGAGATTATATTAGTATGAAATCAATTGTTATGTGTAAAGGGCTTAGCAGAGGACCGATTCATAGTACCACTTAGTAAAAATTATTATCATTTTTAATTTTATTTATTATTTCTATTTTAATTTTTTAAATTATTTACATTTTGAGTCTCTCTATATGAAGATCAATTAATTCTGATTCCCAATAAATTTTTAAAGCATGAGGATAGAAAGATGCTTGTAATTCCTTTGCTGTGGCATGATCTTATCTTAGATTATAGAGTATTTTACAAATAAAGGGGCAAATACAGCCAATTTTATAATACATGAGATGAAGCAATTGTAGGAATTTTAAATTAACATGAGAAATACATTATGTGAAGTATCTCATAAAGTAAAAGCACTGACCAAATGTAAGGTTCAATGTGGTCATTACAATTTACCACTGCTTATTTTGGCTGAGCACTGGAGAAGGGACTAAGAATTAAGAAGCAGTGATGTCTTCTATGGTTAGAGAAAAGATAAGCTGTTTATGGCAACTAAATTTTATCAGAATCCCTCCAGCCTATTATTGAACATTTTAACAATATGGACTATGTAATTTACTAAATAAGCTATAATTCTACCAGAATTATGAGTCCTCTACAAAGAATACCAATGATTTCTCAACAACATCTTAAATATGTTTTTCTTCTAATTGAATTCCAGGCTATATATTATTATGTCATGTCTAACATTGATAATATCTCACATTTTTCTTTTTTTAAAAAATGTTCCTTTTAAAGTTGGGTGATGAGTACATCTGTCTTATTTTTCATATATTTCAAAATGTATATTGAAACATTCCCCTTTATCAGGTATTATCAGGTATTTAAGTGGCACCTGATTTTTATCTATAATAAATAGTATGGCAATATCCTTGTACACAAATCTTTGATGATACATTTGTTTGTGCCCTTATAAGGAATTTCTAGAAGTGTACCTGACAGATCAAAGGTAAGTATGAAAAATGTTTAACACTGTTGATTTACATTAACAACAAATGCAGAAATATTATGCTAATTTATACTACCAAGCACAGGAGATATGAGGACCTATGATACAATACCTTAACTATTAACTTCTTTTTTGGTTGGTTGGTTGTTTTTGAGATGGAGTCTCACTCTGACACCCAGGCCAGAGTGCAGTGGCCTGACCTTGACTCACTGTAACCTCTGCCTCCCAGGTCCAAGCAATTCTCCTGCCTCAGCCTCCCGAGTAGCTGGAATTATAGGTGCCTGCCACCACATCCAACTAATTTTTGTATTTTTAGTAGAGATGGGGTTTCACCATATTGGCCAGGTTGGTCTCAAACTCCTGATCTCAAGTGATCCACTCGCCTTGGCCTCCCAAAATCCTGGGAATACAGGCATGAGCCACCGCACCCAGTCGAGTATTAACTTCTTTAATCAACATCTTAACAAGCATTGACTGTTTATTTTTTGCCAAAGATAAGCACAAAATGATTATTGGAAAACAAAGATGACTTCACTGTATTTGCTATGGAAAGAAGAACAATAATGCAAGCCAATTTATATTTTAGTCATTTGGAAATTACACAATTTTAAAATTATCTCATGTTGGTCTTCTGTGGTACCTGAAATTCCATGAGTAGAGAGTCATTCTTTGGTTCAAAATATAAGGCAGAATTATAATAATCAACATTTACTGATATCAGCGTAAGTGCTAAGAAACAAAACCTACACTATTTGTCTGAAGTTTAATTTGAAAGCTAGAAAACTAACATTATATATACAATTACCCATGAGTGCAAATATTCACTTCATTTAAAACATATTCAAAATAAGAAATAAAATGTACTTCATAGACTAATTATTCCTTTATTCTTCAAGCATCAAACTATTGTAGCTAAGTGATTAATGTCACATTTTAAAAATTTTATAATTCCATATCTAGCACAGGACTAGGACTTCACATCTTATATATACTTACAATGTGCCTTTTAAATTACAAGTTTAAAATGTCTGACAGGTTGACAGTAAGGTCGTTGTTAACTTCAGATTCATGGTTGGGTCAAATGAGCCTGATGTCTAAAGGATACAACAAGACACCGATTGCATGAATGAGTTTCTTACTCTCCGAGTAGGTAATAATCAGCAGTTTTATACCGGTGACATTTTTGGTCTCAGAGGGTGGTAAAGAAGGAGAGCATCAATAACTCCTTTGATGTGCACCTCATGTGGATTTTCATGGGTCACTCTGAAAATTTTCAGAGTGGCATGTGTTGGTTAATCTTCTGGCCAAAAAAAAGAAAAAGCAAGTGGGGGGAGATTACTATATACTACCACAAATGAAAGACTACTCAATGAATTGAAACAACAGTGAACTTAAATACCATAGCATTATTATGCCTTAGAATACCTATATAACATAGGAGATTAAAGTAAATAAATAAACAAATAATATAATTTGTACAATAGACCGAGCACGGTGGCTCACACCTGTAATCCCAGCACTTTGGGAGGCCAAGGCGGGCAGATCACCTGAGGTCAGGAGATCGAGACCAGCCTGGCCAACGTGGCAACACCCTGTCTCTACTACAAACACAAAAATTAGCCGGGCGTTGTGGCAGGCGCCTGTAATCCCAGCTACTTGGGAGGATGAGACAGAAGAATCGCTTGAACCCGGGAGGCGGAGGTTGCGGTGAGCCAAGATCGCGCCATTGCATTCCAGCCTGGGCTACAGAGTGAGACTCCATCTCAAAATAAATAAATAAATAAATAAATAAATAAATAAATAAATAAATAAATAATTTGTACAATAAATGTTTTCAGATTGTCACACTAAATATATCATGCAACCTGACTGTTACCATTCCTACAACTACTATCCTTCTGTAGTCCACTGCCTCTGAAGGTTCTGATGAGGTGCAGGGGATGAAGTTATAACACTGAAACCCTCAGCCTACACTCAGTTGAGCTCCTAAACTTTTAGCTTAGGCAAGTTGTTTTAACAGAAAGAGCATGATGTTTGGAGCCAGAAAAGCATGGGATTAAAGGTGCTTTCTCACTGCGTGACCTGATGCAAGTTACTAAATTTTCTAGACCTCAATCCCCTCATCTGCAAGATTAGATCTGATAATACAGTGTCATTCATCCTAGAAGTCTATCAAATCCTCCTTTTGATAATTTCTTATTTCATATAGATTTAAATCTTGATGACAATCTTTCAAAAAATGAACATGAATATATTCTGATAAAAACAAACATATAATGTGAACATGTTACAACAAAATACTGCTATGTAGTGTCAGTGTCTGCTTTGGCATTTGTGTTCTGAGTGACCCTGTCCCCAAATATTACTACTTTAATTGTCATAGCCAAATGAGAAACAGGGAAATACTTACATAAAGAATGTTTTTGTGTCAAGTGAAGGCTCAACAAAGTCACAATGCTATAGAAATGAAGGTTTCCAATAGTTGGAATAAGGAAAAATGATGGTAGAATAATTATCACACAGTGGTTTACAGGGATACTAAGCCTCAAAGAAACCTGTGTCATACTCACTTTGAGAAAGCAATTTAGTTTCAGTAATGATTTCTGCCTTCCTAGTAAGGAAGAACTTCCTAGTAAGGTGTAACTCCTTTTGGTTTTATACTTTTCTCATTATTAAAATTATAACTTATTATGAGTTTATAATTCTGTAAGAGCTGTAAGTATAAAAACATTTTATTTTATATTTGTACATATATAAACAAAACAAAGATATGAGAGTATATTTTTTTCTTTACAAAGGAATCTGTACATTTCTCTTTTGAAACCGTGATACTAGTTACATAGTGCCTAGCCCAAGACAGCTTTTAGTAAAATTTAGTACCCATCCTTTTTTCCCCATATACATTTATTATCACATAGCTATCTGGCATTTGGCTGGGCTTATTTGTTTTTTTTTTCCAGTTCCTGGTAATAATTGGGAGGTCTAATGGGCATAATTTGATTTCAGTTTTCAGGCTTTATATGACAAAATTAATCAATGGGCATAAAGATAGACCAATTTAGCAATCACTGCTTATGCAGTGTCATTTGAGTGACAATAAAGAGAAACCTTTAATGGCCATTTTTGGAATTTTGCCATTAGTAATGTTTTTCTTTGATTTAATGAAGAGAACAAGTTGTAGAGTGTTCAAGAGAACTCTCAAAGCCCGAAATCATGGTGTCTTAGAAGCATAAGTAATTAGGGCTTAAAAGATTATATAGTAATTCTAACACTCTGGAACAATTCTGAAAGTATAAACAAGTCATTGAAAAAAAACTATTTAGTTTTATTCATTTATACATGGCCTGTCGCTTTTCACAATTTGATACAAGCATATTAATATTAATAAAGTCATAAAATATGACAAATTTTAGTATAGACCAGGTCCACTATAGTAAGAGATTTCACCTGGTGTTGTGACTTGCTTAGTCGAGCATTTTAAATTGTCTGAATGTGTCAAGATTCCTCCTGACTAAACAGTTCATAAGAGGAACTTTATCATCCAATCAAAGATGAGAGAAAAAAATAAGTAAAAAAGGCATTGATAGAGTAGGCTGCCAGAGATTTCTGTGAGCTGGTAAAATTAGAGTAGATTAGAGGACTAATGAATCTAATTACAAAGCTTCAGGACAGAAGAGAGCTTTCAAAGCAAGATACAACAGAATGGTTAATATATCAGCAGAGGTCAGGCAACTATTTTCATGAGTAACAGTATAAATTCAGTCATTCAGGCCATTGAAAGTAATGTATGTTATTTCTTCTCTAATTCTGCATATGTTCTAAAAGGAAAGACAATAGTTTAGGTCCTTTTTTCTTACTGTACACATGAATAGTCCAAAATAACAGACACAATAAATTAAGATATTATCAATAAACTCACTACTATTTTGTTTCATCTTTACCTTTCTTTTCTCACATCTTTGGTTACATCAGTTGAAACAGTCACAGAGAGAAATAATTATAGACACCAGAGCTAATTACATCATATTGTTCACTTTGGTGCTCATAAAGAATCTCCTACATGTCTTCACATGATATACTTTCAAATGTCTCCAAGTAATGGATCTTCTACAGTTTATTAAATTATGAAATTGTGCCTTGGGAAGTTGGTTTTGTTTGTTTTTGAGGGTTTTTTTTATTTTTTAAAAGTTCTCGCTTTGCCACCCAGACTAGAGTGCAGTAGCATGATCTCTGTTCGCTGACCTCAGCCCCCCAACTAGTTGGGACTATAGGCACACAGCCAGCTAAGTTTTGCATTTTTTGTAGAGAAAGGGTCTCGTCATGTAGGCCAGTCTCGTCTCGAACTCCTGGGCTCAAGCAATCTGCCCAACTTGTGCCAGGATTACAGGCGTGAGTCACGGAGCCTGGCCTTGTTTGTTTAATTTCAAAATGAGGTAGGTGTTTTCAGGTTCCTTAAAAAAACTTCTTATTGAAAATAATTCAAATTAAAATAAAATTGCAAAAATGAAAATAGCACAAGGAATACCCATGTTCCTTTTACCCAGACTTATCTAGCGATACTGCTAACATTTACTTTATTATTTGCAGCCATGTTCTCTGTCTCTCTCTACACACACACACACACACACACACACACACACATTTTTTTCCTCAACCATTTGAAATCATGGCCCTTTACCCCTAAGTATTTCAGTATGTAAATCCTAAGAAATCCACTTAATGCATACCTTAATGCATAAATTTACATTACAACACTTTTACCTATTCTACCATCCATATTCCAATTTTATCAGTCTTTTATAGTATTTATGTTTTCTCCTCTAGTACAGGACCCAGTTTAGGGTCAGGAATTATATTTAGTTGTCATATCTCTTTAGTCTCTTTTAACATGGAATATTTCAACAGCCTCTTTGTCTTTGCGACATTAACTTTTTTTTTTTTTTTGAGACAGAGTCTTACTGTGTCACCCAGCTGGAGTGCAGTGGCATGATCTTGGCTCACTGCAATGTCTGCCTCCCGGGTTCAAGCAATTCTCGTGCCTCAGCCTCCCAAGCAGCTGAGATTACAGGTGCCCACCACCACACCCAGCTAATTTTTGTATTTTTAGCAGAGATAGGATTTTGCCACGTTGGCCAGGCTGGTCTCAAACTCCTGACCTCAAGTGATCCACCCGTCTCGGCCTCCCAAAGTGCTGAGATTATAGGCATGAACCACGGCGCCCAAGCTGACATTAACATTTTTTAAAGGACACCATCTTCCTTCCTTTCTTTTAATAAAAACATTCCTCATTTTGTATTTGTCTGATGTGATTAATTTGAAGTTATACATTCTTGAGCAGAAAATCACATCTGGAGAAATACCAGATCTATCTATCCTTCATTCATTGCATAAACTTTTATCATCTGGTCAAGATGTTACCTATTTCTCCACTACATAAATAGTAGACTTTTTTTCTTTATAGCAATTTAATAAGCAGTCTAACACTTGAAGTTAATCAAATACCCTGTTTCTCATCAAAATCCTCCCCTAGATTTAGCATCCATACATGATCCTTGCCTAAATATCATGATGATTTTTCAACTCCAGGTCTCTATATATATTAATACTAGTCAGCCCTCAGTATTTTACTATAAAGAGGAACCTCTCTTTCTCATCTATTTATAGACCTATCAATTCCTAGTTTTTCAGTGATTTATAAACTATTACCATACTTTATATTTTTGTGCTCTATTGGTCCCAAATTGGCCAGTGAGAATGCCTCCAATAGGATCCCTGTGTCCTTGTTATGTGACCCCATTGTTTTATTTAGCACTGACCCTAACCTATACTCCTGAAATCAGCCATTTCTCTGAGAAGCCTCCTTTTCTTTGCAAAGTTAAATTATCTTTAAATATTAGAATTTAAAAGTCACTTTCAGAAGGTTCTAACACTTTGGAAAAACCAACATTATAAAACTGCCTGGTGTTTAAAATAAAAAATCTCTTCGATTGTTTAAGAGTTTAAAAGTCTTAATTATCTGGCAATCTTACAGCCATCTAAGACATGATAATCATAAAATATTAAAATATTATATTTTATATGTCTTTCTAGCTTACCTAGAATCTCAGGATATGAGTAGTATACTCTAAGTACTCCTTGTCAACTCTACCAAATTTTCTCAACATTTGAAGTTAGCAATGCTTTTATTTTTCCGTTAAAAACAGATTTTCAAAATATGCTCAGTAGATCTCATTTATAGTCATTCATTGCAAGCCAACCTTGACAATTAGTTCAAATATTAAAGCCAAAAACATTATTTACCAAAACTATCCTTTCTCCATAGAACACAAAGGTAGGAAGCTAAAAAGAATGTCTTCTTTATTACTCTCTAGGCTTAAAATATTACATGTATAGAACATATGGAAAGTTGGCCAGTTGAACAATTGCTAAAAAAAGTGTGTAGGAAAAATGTCATTTCAAACTCCTTTTAAAAATGTGTATCCCTAAAACTGTTTTATTCCAATCATATTACTTTAACATAATCCTTCCATGAACATATACCAATTTAATTATATTAATGCAGGTTTGTATCCATACTTATTATGCAAAAGGTAATTTTTATATCCATAATTATAACACTATGACCTAGCTCTCATCGTTTCTCCAAATGACTGAATTATCATCTGAAAACTTGTAATTCCTTGAGGTGTATTAGGATATTTCATATGTAAGCAGATCTCTACAATTTTTGAATTTTTTCTTACACAAAGACTCAGCCTATAAAAAATCAGTGCCTTGGGAGATAAAATTAAACATCCTCAATGCCTGTCAGAGCACAAATGATTCTCTGAGCATGAATTTCTGGAGTTTTAATGCCAGTCAGTAGCAATGCTTTTTTTCTATTTAATATGAGCTTTCCAAAACAATATTTAGGAGCATATCTTTTCTTAAGAAAGTAAGATGTCAAGAAAGATTGAGACTTTTTCTTTTTCATTATATGTGTCAAAAATCTTTCCAAAATAACGTTGATTTTAGGTTTAAGAGGACATAAAAAGAGTAGTTCTGTTACTTTTAGTTAGCTTTTATTTCTTTCTTGTTCATTTGTGACAGGAAAACTGTGTAGCTGCAAAATAAAAGGAAGAATAAATTATTCCATACAGTGGCCCTACAGAGGTCAGGTTAATAGGGAGCAAAAGCTATATATGAAGTGACAAAGTTAATCATTCATGTGGCAAATTGTTTTTTCAAAGATGGTCACAATAGCATCTCCCATCCACATATAATGTGACTTTGACATTCTCCACAAGAGGCAGGATCTATGTTTCTTTCCCTTGATTCTTGGCAGGCTTGTAGTGTCAGAGGCTAAGTCTTACATCACAGTTCAGTTCTCTTGTTTCTCTTGCAACACTGGCCTTTGGAGCCTCCAAGTAAGCAGGTTGGTTGCCCTGAAGCCAGCATGCTGGACAAAAGCCCAAACTAGTCCACATGGAAAAACCACATTAAAAGATAAAGATGCCCGGCCATCCCCCAGGTGCTTCAGTCCCCTGCTGTCTCACCTCCAGCCACAGTCTAACTGCAACTGCATTAGAGACCTAGCCAGAACTGACCAGCTGAGCACTTCCCAAACTCCTGACCCAGAGAAACCAAGAGCAATAATAAAAATGATTGCTGTTGTTTTAAGCCACCAAGTTTTGGGGCAACTTATCATGCAGCAATAGAAAACTGGACATGTCAGCATTCCAGACAGTGAATACTGAATAATAACATGGATTAGGTTGAGGAGGATTGCTCAAGTAGGGAATTAAGGTATGGAAGTCATGCTGAATGTTCCCTTAATTTTCATTCAAGTTTCCACAGGACTCTCAGTTTTCTTCAAATTCTATTCAGTGATATGGATCCAATATAAAATCCAAAGCAACAAATTCATGATGCATATGTGGTAAAGTTAACTTAGGTCTACTAAAAAGAGTTAGCAGCAGCATTAAGTAGAGCTATGTTTCCAATATTTGGGCCTCCAAAGTTACAGAGTCTTAGCTTCTGTCTTATTTATTATAATCTAATAATAATATTATATATAGTAAGTTTAACACTTGATAATTTCCAAAGTGCTTTCATGTACCTGATTTCATGTGATCTTATAAATAATCCTATGAAATAGCAGAGCCTGATAGAGAAAAAAACTGAGTCTCAGAAAAGTTACAAAAATTGCTCAGGATTAAGGAACGAAGGGAAAAAGTATTTAATTCAAGCAAGTAGAAGACTAGACCTGCTACCCTGATCTGGGAGCCAAGATCTAAGTATGTGTATGGAATGTACATGATACATTATACTCTAATCACTGACCATGTGACCCAGAGTCTGTGTGTGCCACTCTCTAAGGAACCAAGATTCAGGTGTATATTAAACATTATGCTCCTAAGTGTTACACTATTTTGCTTTTTAAATACCCTCTTCTGAAAATCTTGCATTTTTATTATACTCTGGATAATCACTAAAGACTATTCCAAGGACTAGTCTCAGGAGCCTTGTAATTTTTTTAATGTTAAACAAAGTAGGTGCTATTTCAAAGTCCTTTAAGGTTTGATTTAATGAACGCCAAGCATCTCAAATCCACAGGACATTTTTTTTTTAACAAAACACTGTTGGGTATCTTCTGAAAAGGAAAGTTAACACATGCACCAAATGGAATTCTCATTGAGTTCCAAGATACTGCTTGTCAGACAGAGGAGGTTTCTTGTTGTTGCTGTTGTTCAGTGTGCCCAAACATTGAATATTATTTATACAAAAAACAAGCTTTTAAAAATTCTCTGCCCTGTTCTTTGCCACTAACCATGCCTCCCCAACCATTGGAATAGTTCCATCTCCTTTTAACAACTTCCCATTAAACCTCATGAACCATATCCTGTACTTAATGGGCTGTTAATATTTTAAAGCTTCTGTAGTTCTACTGTAAATCCCCAGTCCCATTTGCAACATTGAAAAGATATACCAAAAAATCTTCCTGGCCAATGATACAAAGAAACCATATAACTTAAATTCTGACATTCAACAATAACTTGTACCATTAACAATAGACTCAATCCTAACAGTATAACAGGCGCAGTAACTATGACAGCTATATATCTGAGAACACTAAGTAGGGTTGGGAACATACCAACATTTAACTGGCTTCAAGCCACATACTTGTCACATTAGCCCAGCATAAGTCACAATACACTTGCTTAATCACTAACATGGCACTTCAGTTCTTAAAAAATAAATAAATAAAATTAAGGTAATATAACAATAGAGTTTAACCTGATTATTTATTTCATCATAGGAAATTTACAGAAATTTAAAAAATGAAATAAACTAGTTAATTACCTCAAAAAAAAGCAAACTAGAACTCTACATACATTTTGTACAACCTTCCTTTTGGGTAGAAAGTGAATAAATAGTCCAAAGGATATCATTTCTAATTTCTACTCCTGTTTTTATGCATGCATACAACCCTTTTAATAATTCTTGCCAAAGAATTAGAATGCTGTAACAGTCTTCATCTAAATTCAGAAAGAAACTTTAAAAATAAAGTTTATAGGATTTAAAATGTCTTGATTATGCGATAAGAAAGAAAACAACACTACTATCTGATTGAAACACACAGACATTTTCTGTCAGTGGCCACCCAGTTTCTCTCCTGGTTACTCTTAATCTAACCCATCTCATCTGTGCTGCCAAACCGTCACCTCTTTCCCACTCCAACCCTCCGGCAACCTCTCCAGCCACTAGAGATTTAAAAGCAGAAAGCATCTTATTGCCCATCGGATAAGTACTCAGAAAATTCAGTCTTCACTGATTCTGCCTTTAGAAAACACTAAATACGTCTCCTAATGGCTAGGATGCTGTTACAGTTAGAACAGAAGGCTAAAACGGTGGAGTATTCAGGATTTTTCCCACATGGTCATGATATGTCATTCTTTTTATACGCTGCTGGATTCTATTTGCTAATATTTTGTTAAGAATTTTTGCATCTGGCCGGGCGCGGTGGCTCAAGCCTGTAATCCCAGCACTTTGGGAGGCTGAGACGGGCGGATCAGGAGGTCAGGAGATCGAGACCATCCTGGCTAACACGGTGAAACCCCGTCTCTACTAAAAAATACAAAAAACTAGCCGGGCGAGGTGGTGGGCGCCTGTAGTCCCAGCTACTCGGGAGGCTGAGGCAGGAGAATGGCGGGAACCCGGGAGGCGGAGCTTGCAGTGAGCTGAGATCCGGCCACAGCACTCCAGCCTGGGCGACAGAGCGAGACTCTGTCAAAAAAAAAAAAAAAAAAAAAAAAAAGAATTTTTGCATCTATGCTCATAAGAGATACTGGTCTGTGGTTTTCTTATAATGTCTCTGTCAGTTTAGGTATGAGGCAGATGCTGGCATCATAAGATGGGTTCAAAAGCATTCTGTCTGCTTCTATCTTCTGAGAGACTGTAGAGAATCAGTATAATATCTTTTGTAAATATTTTGTAGAATTCACCAGTGACTCTATCTGGGCCTAGTGCTTTCTGTTTGGGAAGATTATTAACTGTTGGTTCCATTTCGTTAATAGCTAAAAGGCCTATTCAGATTGTCCATCTCTTCTTGTGCGAGTTTTAGCAGATTGTGTCTTTCAAGGAATTAGTACATTTCTTCTCTGTTATCAAATGTGAGAGCATACAGTTGTTCATAGCATTCCATTTTAACATTTTTAATGTCCACAGGATCTGTGGATGTTCCCTCTTTCATTTCTAGTATTAGTAATCTGTGTCCTCTGTTTTTTTTCTTAGGTTGGGTAAAGGCTTATCAATTTTATTTATCTTATCAAATTTTGGTTTTGTTGATTTTCTTTACTGATTTCCTGTTTTCGAATGTATTGATTTTTGCTCTAGTTTATATTATTCAATTTCTTCTGCTTACTTTGAGTTTAATTTGCCCTCCTTTATCTAGTTACCTAAAATGGCGCTTAGGTTTTATAAGTCTATTTCCCTTTCTAATATATGCACCCAATGCTATAAATTTCCCTCTATGCACTGCTTTTGCTGCCTTTCACAAATTTGGTAAGTTATGTTTTCATTTCATTTAGTTCAAAGCATTTTTAATTTCTCTTTTGAACCACGTGTTATTTAGAAGTATGTTGTTTACGGCCAGGCGTGGTGGCTCACACCTGTAATCCCAAGATTTTGGGAGGCCCAGGAGACCAAATTGCTTGAGCTCAGGAGTTCAAAGCCAGCCTGGGCAACATGGAGAAACCCTGATTCTACAAAAAATAGAAAAATCAGCCAAGTGTGGTGGCACATGCTTGTAGTCCCAGCTACTTAGGAGGCTGAGGTGGGAGGATTGCTTGAGCCCAGGAAGCAGAAGATGCAATGAGCTATGATTTTGCCACTACACTCCAGCCTCGGTGACAGAGTGAGACCCTGTCTTAAAAAAAAAAAAAAAGTATGTTGTTTAATCTCCATATATTGTTTGGGGCTTTCCAGTTACCTTGCTGTGACTAATTTCTAGATTAATTCCATGTGGTCTGAGAATAGATATTGTATGGTATCTATTCTTTTAAATTTGTTAAGATGGGTTTAATGGCCCAGAATGTGGTCTGTCTTGGTGACTGTTCCATGTGAGCTTGAGAAGAATTCCCTTATATTCTGCTGTTATTGGATAAAGTAGTCTATAGATATCAATCATATCCAGCTGATTGATGGTGTTGTTGAGTTAAACTGTGTCCTTACTGACTTTCCAGTTGCTGAATTTATCCATTTCTGATAGAACGGTGCTGAAGTCTTCAACTATAATAGTAGATTAATTTATTTCTCCCAACAGTTCTTTCAGTTTCTGTCTCATGTATTTTATTGATCTGTTGTTAGGCAAATACACATTAAGGATTGTTATGTCTCTTGCAGAACTGACTCCTTTATCATTACGTAATACTCTTCTTTATCCCTAACAACTTTCCTTGCTCTACATTCTGCTCTAACAGAAATTAATATAGCTGGCTGGGTGCGGTGGCTCACGCGTGTAACCCCAATACTTTGGGAGGCCACAGCAGGCAGATCACTTGAGGTCAGGAGTTTGAGACCAGCCTGGCCAACATGGCAAAACCTCATCTCTACTAAAAATACAAAAACTAGTTAGGCATGGCAGCATGTGCCTGTAGTCCCAGCTACTCAGGAGGCTAAGGCAGGAGAATCTCCTGAACCCGGGAGGCAGAGGTTGCAGTGAGCTGAGATTGCACCACTGCCCTCCAGTCTGAATGACAGAGTGAGATTCTGTCTAAGAAAGAAAGAGAGAGAGAGAGAGAGAGAGAGAAAGCAAGCAAGCAAGCAAGCAAGCAAGAAAGCTAATTCTGCTTTCTTTTGCTTAGGATTGGCATGGTAAATCTTTCTCCATCCAATTACTTTTAATCTATATGTGTCTTTATACTTAAAGTGGATTTCTTGGCCAGGTGCAGTGGCTCATGCCTGTAATACCAGCACTTTGGGAGACCGAGGCGGATGGATCGCCTGAGGTCAGGAGTTCAAGACCAGCCTGGCCAACATGGTGAAACCCCGTCTCCAATAAAAATACAAAAATTAGCTGGGCGTGGTGGTGGGCCCCTGTAAACCCATCTACTTGGGAGGCTGAGGCAGGAGAATCGCCTGAACTTGGGAGGCAGAGGTTGCAGTGAGCCGAGATCGCACCACTGCACTCCAGTCTGAGCCACAGAGACTCTGTCTCAAAAAACAGTGGATTTCTTGTAGACAACATATAGTTTCATTGGGTCTTATTTTTCTTATCCATTTTAACAATCTCTGTCTTCCAACTGGTGCATTTGGAGCACTGATATTCACAATGTTTATTAATATAGCTGGATTAATATCTACCGTATTTGTTGCCCTTGTTCTTTGTTCTTATTTTTGTTTTCCACTCTGTCTGCCTTTTGTGGTTTTTAATAGAGCATTGTGTATGACTCCACTTTCTCTCCTATTTTAGTGTATCAATTATGCTTCTTTTTTTTTTACCTTTTTAAGTGATTACCCTAGAGTTTGCAATATACAGTTACAACTAATGCACGTTCATTTTCAAATAAAACCATACTGTTTCATAGGTAGTGTAACTTATAAAAATGAAATAATCCTAATTCCTTCCTCCTTTCCCTTGTGATATTACTGTCATTTATTTCATTTCTATATGAGCATATACAGATACAGATATACATATGATAGATACATAAGCACACATAATCAAATTGTTGCTAATATCATTTTTATTTTTTATTTATTTATTTTTTTTTTTTGAGACGGAGTCTCGCTCTGCCGCCCAGGCTGGAGTGCAGTGGCCGGATCTCAGCTCACTGCAAGCTCCGCCTCCCGGGTTCACGCCATTCTCCGGCCTCAGCCTCCCGAGTAGCTGGGACTACAGGCGCCCGCCACCTCGCCCGGCTAGTTTTTTGTATTTCTTAATAGAGACGGGGTTTCACCGTGTTAGCCAGGATGGTTTCGATCTCCTGACCTCGTGATCCGCCCGTCTCGGCCTCCCAAAGTGCTGGGATTACAGGCTTGAGCCACCGCGCCCGGCCAGCTAATATCATTTTTAACAAACTGTTATCTGATAGATCAATCACTAATTCCTTCAATGATGCTTTCCATTGTTTACATAGATCCAAGTTTCTCATCTATATTATTTTTCTTCTCTCTATCTTTTAACATTTCTTGCAAGGCAGATCTATTGCCAATAAAATTCCTCAGTTTTTGTTCATCTGAGAAAGTCTTCATTTCCCCTTCACTTTTGAAGGATAATTTCACAGTGTACAGAATTCTAAGTTGGTGTTCTTTTCCTCAACGCTTTAAATATTTCACTCCTCTCACTTCTTGCTTGCATAGTTTCTGATGAGTAGTCAGATGTAATTCCTACCCTTGTTTCTCTATAGGTAAGATGTTTATTTTCTCTGTCCTCTTTCAGGATTTTTTCTTCTTTTTAATTTTTAAATGTACATTTTATTTTATTAGAGATAGGGTCTCACTCTGTGGTTCCGGCTGGAGTGCAGTGTCGTGATCACAACTCACTGTAGCCTCAAATTCCTGAGCTCATGAGCTCAAGCAATCCTCCCACCTTTGCCTCCCGAGTAGCTGGGATTATAGGTACACACCACTGCATATGGCTTTTTCGTTTTTTGTGTTGTTGTTGTAGAAACCAGGGTGTTGCTTTGTTGCCCAGGCTGTTCTCTAACTCCTTGTTTCAAGCAAGCCTCTTGCATTGGCCTCTCAAAACTGTTGGAATTATAGGCATGATCCACTGCAGCCAGCTAGGTTTTTTCTTATTCTGTGCTTTTCTGTAATTTAAAAGTGATATGCCTAGGAATAGGCATTCTGTGGTTTGGTGTCTGACATTAATTTAGATAAATTATCGGTCATTATTGTTTCAAATATTTCTATTCCTTTCTCTTTTTACTTTCTGGTACTCTCATTGCACATTTATTACATCTTTTATAGTTTTCCCACAGCTCTTGGATGTTCTTTTTTTTTTTTCAGTCTTTGTTCTTTTAGTTTTTGAAATTTAGAGTCTTCTATTAATATATCTTCTGGTTCAGAAATTCTGTCCTCAGTCATGTCCAGTCTACTAAGAAGCCCATCAAGGCATTCTTCATTTCCATTACAGTGTTTTTGATCTCTAGCACTTTCTTTTTGGCTGTCTTAGAATTTCCATCTTTCTGCTTACAGTTCTCATCTGTGCTTGCATGCTGTTTACATTCTCCATTAATGCTTTTAGCATATTAATCATAGTAGTAAATTCCATCTGATAATTCCACCATCTCAGCCATGTCTGCTTCTGATGCTTGCTCTGTCTTCAAACTGTGTTTTTTGCCTCTCAGTATGCCTTGTATTTTTTCTTGACAGCCAGACATGATATACTGGGTAAAAGCAATTACTGTAAATAGGCCTTTAATAATGTGGTGATAAGGTGTGGGGAAAGGGGAAACATTCTATAGTCCTACAATTAGGTCTCAGCCTTTCAGTGCGCCTATGCCTCTGAACTCTTGAAAAAGTATTTTGTAGCCTTTTTTCTCCCCTTTTACGTGGGACAGGATGACTAGAGTTGAGTATTTCCATTCCCCCAGAACAGTTAGCTCTGATCAAACCCCACAGATTAGGCTCTTGTTAGCTAGTTTCTCCTGAGATCAGATCTTATTAAAAAGAACAGAGTGCTCTAGCAAATTCCCAGATAGATTCCTTTCCCCTTCTGCTGCTGGAACACAAGGGAGTTTTTCTCCAATATTTACTGTGAGAACCTAGTCGAGCTCCTACAGGTACAATTCTCAAGTGTGGGGGTCCATCTAAAACTAGGTCCTCCTAGAGTTTTTAACTCTTAGACTTGTCCACATAGAGCCTCCAGCAATTTGTCAATTACAGGTCAGGTTTTCCTATCCCAGCACTGATTTCCATGGAGGTTTCTGCTCTGATATGCTGTGATTCTCTGTATTTGTCTGTCACTCCAATTTTGGGAGACGCTGTTTGCCCTGTGACCTCACTTCTCTTACAGATCTAAGAAGAGTTATTGATTTTTCAGTTGTTCAGATTTTCGTGTACTGTTAGGATAGAGTGGCAGCTTCAAAGCTCCTTACTGGTAGAAACTGAAATTCTTTGAGTTTTTCACTTTCTCCTTCTTCAGTCTCTCCCTTTCTTTCCCTCCCTTTCTCTGTCTCCACTATCACATGTCATAACTCTCAATGATTTCAATTCCAACTTAAATCATCCTAATACACTGGCCTCTCATTTATTTAACATTGTTATTTCCAGTGGTTGTTTCCTCCTTCTGCCTCAGCTATCTACTTCTGTCATCATATCCAAGACTTTGTCATTACTAATTTCAAGCTTTGCACTCTCTACCATTGCTGATCTTCCCAGCTTACCACTTTTCACTGTTCCTCACTGTCTTCACATAATTTTTTTCTCTCTTTACCTGGCTTACACTCCATGGTTAGTCATTCTCACCACCTTCTTGCATCTACTCTTATGTCTCTTTCCCTTCTCTCTCTCCAATGAATTCACTTGCAAAAACACATATCTTAGAGAAATCCAAATCTCTACCTATCCTTCACTTCTACCCAACAAGATGAATGTGACTGAAGACAAAATACAACCATGCTGACTGATTTCACTTTAAATTCAACAAGTGACCTCAAATAAGACCTTAGCAATACCCAACAATGCTACTACCTTTCACTAGGGACTTTCTCCTACTTTCATCAATGATTACTTCATACTTCTCTCTCCTCAAATCTCTAACATCACCTTCTTATTATTTATTCTCAGCTAATGACTGCTTTCTATTTCACTGAGAAAACAGAAAGAACCAGAAGGAAACTTCCAGATGCTCACACACCAAATCTTACCAATTACATTTTGATGTACATACTCTGCCCTCCATGGTATCACAATGAATAAATGTCCAGGCTCCTATCTAAGGACACCCCTCCCATATTTGGCACTGGATCTCTTCCCTTTAAGTCTTCTCAAGCACACTGTTACTACTGCTTTCCCCCATCTTCCCTACATCATCACTTTTGGCCTATCTTTAATTATTCTCACTATCATACAATATATGATCCTAAAAAGCAAAATAAGATGAAATGAAAAACCTCCATGAACTCCAAGGACTCTTCAGTCAGATTTCTATGGTCTGCTTTATAACAAAACTCATTGAATAAGTTGTGTATACGCAGTGTCTCTACTTCCTTTTCTTCCTTTTTTTTCATAAATCCATTCCAATCTATCTTTCCACTTACCCCTCCATTAAAATAACTTTTCAAACTCATCAATAGCTCCAACCCTTTTACAATAATGAATTTTAAGGCCTCATTTTACTCAAACTATCACACTCATCTGATACAGATGATGATGCTTTCCTCCTTGAAACACTTTTTTCTCTTGTCTTTCAGAACAACACTTTCTCGTGGTTCTCTTTCTATCTAACTAGCTGCTTTTTCTGTCTCCTTTCTTGATTTTCCCTCTTCTCTCTAATCTTTACACACTGAAGTAATCCAGACTTTACACACAGAAGTAATCCATCTTTGAAACACTTCTTTTCTGAACATACACTTCCTGTATGATTTCATCTAGTCTAATGGCTTTTAATACTATCTATATATTTATGTCTTCCAAAATTTTAACTCCGTTTCCATCTTCCCTTCTGAAATCCAGGCTTATCAACAAGCATCTTTTTTTTTTTTTTTTTTTTTTTTTTTTTTTTTCTTGAGACGGAATCTCGCTCTGTCGCCCAGGCTGGAGTGCAGTGGCGCGATCTCGGCTCACTACAAGCTCCGCCTCCCAGGTTCATGCTATTCTCCTGCCTCAGCCTCCCGAGTAGCTGGAACTACAGGCGCCCGCCAGCACGCCCGGCTAATTTTTTTTTGTATTTTAGTAGAGACGGGGTTTCACCGTGTTAGCCAGGATGGTCTCCATCTCCTGACCTCGTGATCCACCCATCTCGGCCTCCCAAAGTGCTGGAATTACAGGCCCGAGCCACCACGCCCGGCCAACAAACATCTTAAAATTAGCAAGATCATGATCAAGAATTCTTGATCTTTCTGTATCAACCTGTTCCTCCAGCATGTTTACCGCTATCTTGTAAGAAGCAATTCCAATCAAATAATTTGCGAGTCTAAAATTTTCACATTTTCATTTATTCCTCTTTCTCTCATACTTCTATTCAATAAATTTTCAAAAATCTGTTGGAACTCTCTTCCAAGTGTATATTTAGAATGAGACAAGTTACCATGTAAAAAAGTTACATGTAAAATAGCAATTCCCACACACATAATATAACTCTCTAGACTCCATTATCTTCATGGATTTATCACTACTTATTCCATATTTCTTTATATTTCTTTTCACCAGCATCCCCTAGTAAAATGTAAGCTCTTCACCTGTGTCCCTAGTAAAATGTAAGCTCTTCAAAAGAGAACAAGAAACTTATATGTTCACTCCTGTATTTCAGTGCACAGAATGCACAGAAAAAAAAATAAGTGCCTGATAAAAATGAGTAACTTCATGAACATTATACTTTCTCCCAATATAAAATCGCTGCTTAAGAATCTTTGCCCAAGTTGTCAACTAAATCCAGAGATTATATACCAAATCCTGAAAAAATTCCAATAAACCTTATAAAATTTTAGTATTGTATATCACTAATTCATTAATGAATTAAGAACACATAATTGACAGTTTTTTGTTGCTTTTTTTTGTACTTTAAGTTCTAGCGTACATGTGCACAACATGTAGGTTTGGTACATATGTACACATGTGCCATGTTGGTGTGCTGCACCCATTAACTTGTCATTTACATTAGATATTTCTGCTAATGTTATCCCTCCTCACTCTCCCCACCCCACGACAGGCCCCAGTGTGTGATGTTCCCCATCATGTGTCCAAGTATTCTCATTGTTCAATTCCCACATATGAGTGAGAACATGCGATGTTTGGTTTTCTGTCCTTGCAATAGTTTGCTGAGAATGATGGTTTCCAGCTGCATCCATGTCCCTACAAAGGACATGAACTCATACTTTTTTATGGCTACATAGTATTCCATGGTGTATATGTGCCACATTTTCTTTTTTTTTTTTTTTTTTTTTTTTGAGACGGAGTCTGGCTCTGTCGTCCAGGCTGGAGTGCAGTGGCGGGATCTCAGCTCACTGCAAGCTCCGCCTCCCGGGTTTACGCCATTCTCCTGCCTCAGCCTCCCGAGTAGCTGGGACTACAGGCGCCCGCCACCTCGCCCGGCTAGTTTTTTGTATTTTTTAGTAGAGATGGGGTTTCACCGTGTTAGCCAGGATGGTCTCGATCTCCTGACCTCGTGATTCGCCCGTCTCGGCCTCCCAAAGTGCTGGGATTACAGGCTTGAGCCACCGCGCCCAGCCATGCCACATTTTCTTAATCCAGTCTGTCACTGATGGACATTTGGGTTGGTTCCAAGTCTTTGATATTGTGAATAGTGCCGCAATAAACATACATGTGCATGTGTCTTTATAGCAGCATGATTTATGATCCTTTGGGTATATCCCCAGTAATGGGATGGCTGGGTGAAATGGTATTTCTAGTTCTAGATCCTTGAGGAATCGCCACACTGTCTGCCACAATGGCTGAACTAGTTTACAGTCCCACCAATAGTGTAAAAGCGTTCCTATTTCTCTACATCATCTCCAGCACCTGCTGTTTCCTGACTTTTTAATGATTGCCATTCTAACTGGTGTAAGATGGTACCTCATTGTGGTTTTGATTTTTATTTCTCTGATGGCTAGTGATGATGAGCATTTTTTCATGTGTCTGTTGGCTGCATAAATGTCTTCATTTGAGAAGTGTCTGTTCATATCCTTTGCCCACTTTTTGATGGGGTTGTTTGATTTTTTCTTGTAAATTTGTTTAAGTTTTTCATAGATTCTGGATATTAGCCCATTGTCAGATGGGTAGATTGTAAAAATTTTCTCCCATTCTGTAGGTTGCCTGTTCACTCTGATGGTAGTTTATTTTGCTGTGCAGAAGCTCTTTAGTTTAAGTAGATCCCATTTGTCAATTTCGGCATTTGTTGCCATTGTTTTTGGTGTTTAAGTCATGAAGTCCTTGCCCATGCCCATGGCCTGAATGGTATTGCCTAGGTTTTCTTCTAGGGTTTTTATGGCTTTAGGTCTAACATTTAAGTCTTTAATCCATCTTGATTTAATTTTTGTATAAGGTGTAAGGAAGGGATCCAGATTCAGCTTTCTACATACGGCTAGCCAGTTTTCCCAGCACCATTTATCAAATAGGGAATCCTTTCCCCATTTCTTTTTTTTGTCAGGTTTGTCAAAGATCAGATGGGTGTAGATATGTGGTATTATTTCTGAGGGCTCTTTTCTGTTCCATTGGTCTATATCTCTATTTTGATATCAGTACTATGCTGTTTGTCATTGTAGCCTTGTAGTATAGTTTGAAGTCAAGTAGCGTGATGCCTCCAGCTTTGTTCATCTTGCTTAGGATTGTCTTCACAATGCGGGGTCTTTTTTGGTCCGTATGAACTTTAAAGTAGTTTTTTCCAATTCTGTGAAGAAAGTCATTGGTAGCTTAATGGGGATGGCATTGAATCTATAAATTACCTGGGGTAGTATCGCCATTTTCACGATATTGATTCTTCCTATCCATGAGCATGGAATGTTCTTCCATTTGTTTGTGTCCTCTTTTATTTTGTTGAGCAGTGGTTTGTAGTTCCCCTTGAAGAGGTCCTTTACATCCCTTGTAAGTTGGATTCCTAAGTATTTTATTCTCTTTGAAGCAATGGTGAAAGGGAGATCACCCATGATTTGGCTCTCTGTTTCTCTGTCATTGCTGTATAGGAATGCTTGTGATTTTTGCACATTGATTTTGTATCCTGAGACTTTGCTGAAGATGCTTATCAGCTTAAGGAGATGTTGGGCTGATACAATGGGGTTTTCTAAATATACAATCATGTCATCTGCAAACAGGGACAATTTGATTTCCTCTTTTCCTAATTGAATACCCTTTCTTTCTTTCTCCTGCCTGATTGCCCTGGCCAGAACTTCAAACACTATGTTGAATAGGAGTGGTGAGAGAGGTCATCGCTGTCTTGTGCCAGTTTTCAAAGGGAATGCTTCCAGTTTTTGCCCATTCAGTATGATATTGGCTGTGGGTCTGTCATAAATAGCTCTTATTATTTTGAGATATATCCCATCAATAACTAGTTTATTGAGAGTTTTTAGCATGAAGTGTTGTTGAATTTTGTCAAAGGCCTTTTCTGCATCTATTGAAGATCAAATGAATGAAATGAAGTGAGAAGTTTAGAGAAAAAAGAGTAAAAAGAAACAAACAAAGCCTCCAAGAAATATGGGATTATGTGAAAAGACCAAATCTACATCTGATTGATGGACCTGAAAGTGACGGGGAGAGTGGAACCAAGTTGGAAAACACTCTTCAGGATATTATCCAGGAGAACTTCCCCAACCTAGCAAGGCAGGCCAATATTCAAATTCGGGAAATACAGAGAATGCCACAAAGATACTTCTCAAGAAGAGGAACTCCAAGACACATAATTGTCAGACTCACCAAAGTTGAAATGAAGGAAAAAATGTTAAGGGCAGCCAGAGATAATGGTCGGGTTACCCACAAAGGGAAGCCCATCAGACTAACAGTGGATTTCTCTGCAGAAACTCCAGAAGCCAGAAGAGAGTAGGGGCCAATATTCAACATTCTAAAAGAAAATAATTTTCAACCCAGAATTCCATATCCAACCAAACTAAGCTTCATAAGTGAAGGAGAAATAAAATCCTTTACAGACAAGCAAATGCTGAGAGATTTTGTCACCACCAGGCCTGCCTTACAAGAGCTCCTGAAGGAAGCACTAAACATGGAAAGGAACAACCGGTACCAGTCACTGCAAAAACATGACAAATTGTAAAGACCATCGAAGCTAGGAAGAAACTGCATCAACTAACGAGCAAAATAACCAGCTAACATCCTAATGACAGGATCAAATTCACACATAACAATATTAACCTTAAATGTAAGTGGGCTAAATGTTCTAATTAAAAGACACATACTGCCAAATTGGATAAAGAGTCAAAATCCATCAGTGTGCTGTATTCAGGAGACCCATCTCACGTGCAGAGACACACACAGGCTCAAAATGAAGGGATGGAGGAAGATCTACGAAGCAAATGGAAAACAAAAAAAGGCAGGGGTTGCAAAATCTTAGTCTCTGAATAAACAGACTTTAAACCAGCAAAGATCAAAAGAGACAAAGAAGGCCATTACATAATGGTAAACGGATCAATTCAACAAGAAGAGCTAACTATCCTAAATATATATGCACCTAATACAGGGGCACCCAGATGCATAAAGCAAGTCCTTAGAGACCTACAAAGAGACTTAAACTCCCACACAATAATAGTGGGAGACTTTAACACCCCATTGTCATCATTAGACAGATCAACGAGACAGAAAGTTTTAACAAGGATATCAAGGATTTGAACTCAGCTCTGGACCAAGCAGACCTAACAGATATTAACAGAACTCTCTACCCCAAACCAACAGAATATACATTCTTCTCAGCACCACATCACACTTACTCCAAAATTGACCACATAGGTGGAAGTAAAGCACTCCTCAGCAAATAGAAAAGAACACACATTATAACAAACTGTCTCACATACCACAGTGCAATCAAACTAGAACTCAGGATTAAGAAACTCACTCAAAACCACTCAACTACATGGAAACTGAACAACCTGCTCCTGAATGACTACTGGGTACATAACGAAATGAAGGTGGAAATAAAGATGTTCTTTGAAACCAATGAGAACAAAGACACAACATACCAGAATCTCTGGGACACATTTAAAGCAGTGTGTAGAGGGAAATTTATAGCACTAAATGCCCACAAGAGAAAGCAGGAAAGATCTAAAATTGACACCCTAACATCACAATTAAAAGAACTAGAGAAGCAAGAGCAAAAACATTCAAAAGCTAGCAGAAGGCAAGAAATAACTAAGATCAGAGCAGAACTGAAGGATATGGAGACACAAAAAACCTTTCAAAAAAATCAGTGAACTCAGGAGCTGCTTTTTTGAAAACATCAACAAAATTGATAGACCGCTGGCAAGACTAATAAAGCAGAAAAGACAGAAGCATCAAATAGACGCAATAAAAAATCATAAAGGGAATATCAGCACCGATCCTACAGAAATACAAACTGCCATCAGAGAATACTATAAACACCTCTATGCAAATAAACTAGAAAATCTAGAATAAATTGATAAATTCCTGGACACATACACCCTCCCAAGACTAAATCAGGAAGAAGTTGAATCCCTGAATAGACCAATAACAGGCTCTGATATTGAGGCAATAATTAATAGTCTACCAAGGAAAACAAGTCCAGCACCAGACAGATTCACAGCTGAATTCTACCAGAGGCACAAAGAGGAGCTGGTACCATTCCTTCTAAAACTATTCCAATCAGTAGAAAAATAGTGAATCCTCCCTAACTCATTTTATGATGCCAGCATCATCCTGATACCAAAGCCTGGTAGAGACACAACAAAAAAAGAGAATGTTAGACAAATATCCCTGATGAACATCGATGCAGAAATCCTCAATGAAATACTGGGAAACCGAATCCAGCAGCACATCAAAAAACTTATCCACCACAATCAAGTTGGCTTCATCCGTGGCATGCAAGGCTGGTTCAGCTATGCAAATCAATAAACGTAATCCATCATATAAACAGAACCAAAGACAAAAACCACATGATTATCTCAATAGATGCAGACTTAGTTTTTTATCATATGCAATATAAGTTACTTAAAAGGTTTGACCGCTATTAAAGTCACCTACTCTAGAAAGAAAAAACACAGTATTTGTAACTTCATAAAATTATTTCCAACTTCATTTCATTGAATTCATCATATTGTTTCCTAAAAACACTTGTGCTTGAGAGAAAAGAAGACGGGCAATACTGAGAGCAGAGAAAAAGTGGGAAAAGGCATCAAAAGGAGAAGTTGGGACTTCCAATGACAAACTTAACTCATGTCATAAATGCTCAAGTCCCAGAACTTGCAGATAACCAACTATACAACAAAAGTGAATATATTATGAAAAATAACATTTCTTCATATATAAATTATTGTTAGATATAAATTAAATCATGTTATACTTAACAGTTTACATTGAGCTACTCATAACTCAATCAGTTGAATAAATTATGGGTAAAAGTTACAGCCAACAAGAGTTAACATTCTTTCTTTAATTGGCAAGTAAAAATTGTATATATTTATAACATACAGTTTGATGTTTTGATATATGTATACATTATGGAACAGCTAAATCAAAATAATATATGCATTACCTCAAATATTTATTTTCCTATGGAGAGAACATTTAATATCTACTCTTTCCTATACCATTGCAGTTTTCAAGAATGCAGCATATTAATATTATCATTAACTATAGTCACCATGATATACAATAGATCTCATGAACTTATTCCTCCTAATTGAAATTTTGTGCCCTATGATCAACATCTCCTAACCCCCACAACTTCTGGCAACCACCATTGAACTCTGTTTCTATGACTCTGACTTTTTTTATATACTCCACATAGAAGTGAGATCATACAGTATTTGTCTTTCTCTGCCTGGCTGACTTACTATAATATCCTCCAGGTTCATTCATGCCATCACAAATGACAGGATTTCCTTTTCTTTTAGGATCTCATTCTGTCACCCAGGCTAGAGGGCAGTGGTGCAATCATAGCGCACTGCAGTCTTGAGCTCTTGAAGTCAAGCAATCCTCCTGCTTCAGGCTCCTGAGTAGCTGGGACCATAGCCACACACCACTATGCCCAGCTAATTTTTTGCATTTTTTGTAGAAAGGGGGTCTTTCCATCTATCCCAAGCTGGTCTTGAACTCATGGGCTCAAATGATCCTCCCACCTCAGCTTCCCAAAGTGCTGAAATTACAGGTGTGAGCCACTGAGCGTGGCCTGCTTCTTTTTTAAGGGTAAATAGTGTTCTATTACGTGTATATATCATATTTTAAAAATCTATTTATCCATCAGTGAACAGTGAGTTTGATTCGCTATGCTGCAAAGAACATGGGATGGGAGTGCAGATCTCTCTTCAACATACTGATTTCATATCCTTTGAATATATACTTAGCAGTGGGATTGCTGAAGCCTATGACAGTTCTATTTTTTATTATTTGAGGAACCTTCACACTGTTTTCCATAGTGCCTATACAGCTTTGTTTCTCTTAATAATTTTTGAATAAAAAGTCTTTATTTAGAAATGGAAAAGTTTAAGAGCCAAATTTCTATAAATGACTGTAATCTAATGGAATCCTATTATCTCCTTCATCAGCATTTTCTTCCTACTCCAGCTGTCTTCCATCTTTTGTGTCAGTCCTTCCCCATAGTCTATCTGGTACCTGTATGTCTCAAACCGGAGTATGAGTGACCTAGGGAGTTTGAGAGGTTGTCACAGGTAGGGAAAAACATAAGTTAAAACATGCTGCATCTTCTTGCTGATAAAACTTTATTCAAAGATAAGTGTATAAAGGGAAGGAGGAAGAGAGAAAAACAATTTAGTCACCGAAAACATTTATATTAAATAATATTATGTAGTAACATTTAAATATAAGTCTTTGAAAAATTATGCTGGCACAAACTAAACTTCTAGAGTGCTCTTTAGTTCCCTTTACTATATCCTTAAGTATAAAGAAGTAGGGAATTAGAAATGCCATACTATGTATCCCATTAAGTCTTCTACCAAGTCAATTAGTCCCACTACGGTACTAATGTTAATAATAGCTATCATTTATTGAGTGCTAATTTAAACCAGGCACCATTCTAAGACATTTACATGAATCATTTCATCTTCACAACCATCCTATAAGGTAGGTTATTATTATACTGTCCATTTTATGGGTAAAGAAATTTAAGCACAAAGTAAAGTAACTTGCCTCAAGATCACACAGTAAAGTCGCAAAATGCAAGAAAAGATCTTTAATGCTATAAATGCTTAATATGTGATGTATTCTGGAAGAATATACATTTTTAAAATGAAAATGGGAATGCTAAATACTAAAAGCCTTTAAAAACCAAGAAATTAAATTGTAATAGTGGAATGACACACTAATGCAAAGTCTCACCTGTTGATAGTTAGTCCTCAGAAGAGATTAGGATTACAGAGTTATATAGAAGTAATTTTTTAGTGAAAACACATACACACATACACACATGCACACAGGCGCACACACACACACATACATGCACACACAATACTGATAACCAAAAACACACGATTTGATATCAAAACAATGCCCTTTAAGTATTTCTAAATCCGTAATCTTATTACTCTTACCTTGACAGTGTATTATAAGCTATTTTCACATTCATAGGCACACATCACCGATAATATGTCATTACATAAATAAATTTGGAGAAGAGGGCATTTTGTATACATCTGCATTAGCAATAAAATGATCCATATAGGAAATATAATATATGACAATCTGGTTATTAGAAAATTTTGGTCAAAAACAAAAAAAATGCTTATGCAAAATATATATTTGATCAAATAACCACTAAAACCAAAATAAATGATGAAGCTAAATTAAAAGTAATAATATAATTGAAAATTAGCAGTTGAAATAATTGAAAACCATAATTCAAATAATACTGATACAAAGAGTTTTTTAATCCAACTATTTGTAGTTGAAAATGTTAATATTAGTTTACAATTCTCTAATTATATGCACTTCATTACTCTTTGTGATACTATTTAATCTTATGAATATCAAGATTTAGCAACCCTCTATAGCTTGCTTAATAGTTTGCTAACAAACAGCTCTAACCTACATATTAAAAATCAAAGTTCATGAAACTGCATTTACTTATCTGTAACACCAAAGGAAGAACTTGTCTTTTTGATCAATGTCTAGCCTCTCAGAATGGCCTTATAAGACCTAGCAATAGGCCTCCATATCTTAAAGAATCACAGACTAAAACAGGCTCAGCGGGGCGTCTTCTCACATGAAAATAGTTTCTGTAAAGGAACTCTGTGGTAAGCCTATGTTTTTCTAAATTTCTTTCCACTTTCAAGAAAGTGAATAAATGAAAACTTGGCATGATACCTATGCAAGATTGCAAACCTTACCATAAGCTGTCAATAACAGTTTTCCCAGGCAATTTTCTTCAGTAGGACAATGTAATACTCACATTTTCAAAAAACATTTCTCATAACAAACATGGCAGGGATTTTTTTAAGTAAAATTCTTTTAATAATATTATAAACATCTAATTGTAAAAAGATTCAATATTTAGGCCAGGCGCGGTGGCTCACGCCTGTAATCCCAGCACTTTGGGAGGCCGAGGCGGGTGGATCACGAGGTCAGCAGATCGAGACCCTCCTGGCTAACACGGTGAAACCCCGTCTCTACTAAAAATGCAAAAAATTAGCTGGGCATGGTGGCGGGCGCCTGTAGTCCCAGCTACTTGGGAGGCTGAGGCAGGAGAATGGCGTGAACCCAGAAGGCAGAGCTTGCAGTGAGCCGAGATCACTCCACTACACTCCAGCCTGGGCGACTGAGCAAGACTCCGTCTCAAAAAAAAAAAAAAAAAGATTCAATATTTAAAATATGACTTAAAATGTAAGAAATATTATTAATTACTCCCAATTGGCCAATTAAATTATATAACGCAGAATTCCTCTCTATCCCTAAAGAATGCTTTTATCTAATGTCTGCCACTTCAAATCCCATCAAAAATTGCATTTGTAACCTGATGCCATAATGTTAACATCATTTTACAATAAAAATATATATCCTGTTCTTACAGGTTTAGAGCAATTAAATTAATAAAATATAATGTACATTAATAAAATAAAATATACATGTTATATATTCACAGTGGTCACTGAAGATTGCTATTCTACTGGTGTTTTAGACTAAACTTACTCTGTCTCTAAACAATTATAATTTCCTTTTGCCTTCACTACACCAGAAATCTATTAACATAATTAAATCAACAGACATATACTAACTGCTAATGATGGGGTTCAGGACACATTGCTCCAAAATATGATCCTTTGGCATACTGAATATGTTAAACTGAAGGAATCTGAGAAACAGCAGGTGCATGAAGTACTCTCTGACCACTCCCTTTTCCTAGGAAGGAAGTCATAAAACTCTCATGTACAAAGTGCCCTCCCTATATCCAGAGGGAAAAAGCCTCCTTATCTCTGAAGAAAGAGGGAGGGAATCCACGAGGAGTCTGAATGAATAGGCCTTGCTAAGTTTTCCCCAGTTTACTACTCTTAGCTCATATCCCTTTGTCTATCACATTTTTCTACAACTTTCCATTCTTCATCAAACCTAGTATAAAAACACTCAGGCTTTTTAAATTATTTTTTATTATTTTCATTCGTCTATTTTTTATTTACTTTTGTTATTTCTTTGTGTCTTCATTTCCTTATGAAGACTCCTGTGTCACATAAAACTTATAAAATTTGGCTGGGCGCGGTGGCTCACACCTGTAATCACAGCACTTTGGGAGGCTGAGGCAGGTGGATCACGAGGTCAGGAGATCAAGACCATCCTGGCTAACACGGTGAAACCCTGTCTCTACTAAAAATACAAAACATTAGCCGGGTGCAGTGGCGGGCGCCTGTAGTCCCAGCTACTCAGGAGGTTGAGGCAGGAGAATGGCATGAATCTGGGAGGTAGAGCTTGCAGTGAGCCGAGATCGGGCCACTGCACTTTAGTCTGGGTGACAGAGCGAGACTCTGTCTCGGGAAAAAAAAAAAAAAAACCTTATAAAATTTGTGTGCTTTTCACTTGTTAACATGTCTTATTATTCCATTTAATTTTCAGACTCAGCTGGGGACTCTAAGAAGGTCAAGGGAAAGATTTTCCTCCCCTACACTAAATGATGAAAACAAATAAAACTATTAACTTTACCTTAGGAAAAAATGCTAATATATTGACATAAACAACTATAATATTAGACGGAAAGTGACAAAAGTGTTGTAAGAAGGATATAGATAAAGCCATATGAGAGGTAAGATTATTCTTGGTTTCTTGGCAGTAAAGGAAAGAAGTTTTAAAAGAATTTCTGGGTATTTGAGCTACAATATAAAAAAATAGAATTTGGTGATGATTTAGAATAGGGGAAGACTAGCTGAAGTGCAGGAAACTTTTAAGTAACAGGACAAATTGTGAAAACATGTTTTGTGTACAGAAAGGACAAGAAGTACTCTTTGTCTCTATCTCACATCATATGCAAACATTAATTCAAAATGAACACAAAGACCTAAATGCAAGAGCTAAAACTACAAAAATCTTAGAAGAAAACATAGGAGTAAATCTTTATGACCTTGTATTAAGCAATGATTTCTTAGATATGACACCAAAGGCACAAGTAACGAAAGAAAAAAATAGGTAAATTGGAATTCGTTGAAAATAAAACCTTTCATGCTTCAAAACACATTATCAACAGAGTAAAAAGTCAATATAGAGTATGAGGAAAAATATGTGCAAATCATATATGTGATAAGTCTAATATTCAAATTTATTTTAAAAACTATTACAAATGAACAATAAAAAGGCAAATAACTCAATCAAGAAATGAGTAATGGCTCTTAATAGACATTTCTCCAAAGAAGATATATACATGGCCAATAAACACATAAAAAGATGGTCAACATCATTAGTCATTTGGGAAAATCAAATAAAATCCACAGTAAAATACCACTTCAAACCCACTAGGATGCCTACAATAAAAAAGGTACAATAACCTTCTCTGAGAAAACACCAAATGGCGGATGATGCCGGTGCAAGGGTGTATCCCAGGGGTCCAAGGATGGGAAACCACAGTGGCTTCCATGGAGGCTTCGGCAGTGGCATCTGGTGCCAGGGTTGTGGCCATGGTCGGGGCCACAGCCCAAGTCGCGAAGCTCACAGAGGCAAGGCCTTGGACTAGGAGTGGATGCCCATCACCAAGCTGGGCCACCCGGTCAAGGACATGAAGATGAAGTCCCTAGAGGAGATCCATCTCTTCTTCCTGCCCATCAAGGAGTCTGAGATCATTGACTTTTTTCTGGGGGCTCTCTCAAGGATGAGGTTTTGAAGATTATGTCAGTGCAGAAGCAGACCTATGCTGGCCAGCACACCAAGTTTAAGGCATTTGTTGCCATCAGGGACTACAATGGCCAGGTAGGTCTGTGTAATAAGCACTTCAAGAAGGTGGACACTGCCATCCACGAGGCCATCATCCTGGCCAAGCTCTCCCTTGTCCCCGTGTGCACAGGCTACTGGGAGAACAAGATCGGCAAGCCCCACATGGTCCCTTGCAAGGTGACAGGCCACTGCAGCTCTGTGCTGGTGACCTCATCCCTGTGCCCAGGGGCACTGGGATCATCTCAGCCCCCATGCCCAAGAAGCTGCTGATGACGGCTGGTATCAATGACTGCTACATTTCAGCCAGGGGCTGCATGGACGCCCTGGGCAATTTCACCAAGGCCACCTTCAATGCCATCTCTAAGACCTATAGCTACCTGACCCCTGACCTCTGGAAGGAGATTGTACTCACCAAGTCTCCCTATCAGGAATTCACTGACCACCCCATCAAGACCCACACCAGAGTCTCCACGCAGAAGACCCAGTCTCCAGCTGTGGGTACAAGATAGGGTTTTATACAAGAAAAATAAAGAGAATCAAGCCTGTTTTTTTTTTGTTTTTAAGACACAATAACAAATGTTGGTGATAATGTGAAAAAACTGGAACACTTAAACACTGAAGATGGAAATGTAAAATAATGCAATCACTTTGGAAAATAACTTTTAAGTTCTTCAAAAGATTAAACATAGGCCAGGCGCAGTGGCTCATGCCTATAATACCAGCACTTTTGGGGGCTGAGGTGGGCAGATCACAATGTCAGGAGATTGAGACCATCCTCACTAACACGGTGAAACCCCCTCTCTACTAAAAATACAAAAAATTAGCCAGGTGTGGTGGCACGCGCCTGTGGTCCCAGCCACTTGGGAGGCCGAGGCAGGAGAATGGCGTGAACCCAGGAGACAGAGCTTACAGTGAGCCGAGATCGCGCCACTGCACTCCAGCCTGGGCAAGACAGCGAAACTCTGTCTCAAAAAAAAAAAAAAAAAAAAAATTAAACATAGAATTATGATATGACTCAGCAATTCCATTCCTAAGTATATATTCATGAAAATTGAAAATATACGTTCACACAAAAACTTGTATGACTATTAATAGCAGCATTATTCATAATGGCCCAAAGGAGGCATTGATCCAAAAATCTGTCAAGAGATGAAGGAATAACTAACATGTGCTATATCCCCCAAAATTAGCCAGGCATGGTGGCGGACACCTGTAATCTCAGCCTGTTGGGAGGCTGTGGCAGGAGAATCACTTGAGCCCAGGAAGAGGTTGCAGTGAGCCAAGATCACACCACTGCACTGGGCAACAGAGCAAGACTCAATTTCAAAAAACAAAACAAAACAACAACAAAACCAAATAAATAAAATAAAATAAAATGTAGTATATCCCATTTCTACTGAAATTATTCCAAAAACTCAAGAAGGAGGAACCCCTCCCTAACTGTACAAAGCCAGCATCACTGTAATACCAAAACCTGGTAAAGATACAACAAAAAAGAAAACTACAGATCAATATCCCTGATTAACACAGGAGCAAAAATCCTCAACAAAATACTAGAAAACTGAACTCAACAGTGTAACAAAAAGTTAATTCACCATGATAAAGGAGGTTTTGTTCTTAGGATGCAAGGTTGGCTCAACATACACAAATCAATAAACATGATTCACCACATAAACAGAATTAAAAACAAAAACCATATGATTATATCAATAGACACAGAAAAAGCTTTCTATAAAATCCAACAACCCTTTATGACAAAAACCTTCAAAAAACCAGGCACTGAAGGAACAAATCTCAAAATAGTAAGAGCCATCTATGACAAACCCACAGCCAATATCATACTGAATGGGCAAAAACTGGAAGCATTCCCCTTGAGAACTGGAATAAGACAAGGATGGCCACTCTCACCATTCCTATTCAACATAGTATTGGAAGAGCTAGCCAGAGCAATCAGGCAAGAAAAATAAATAAAAGGCATCCAAATAGCAAAAGAATCAGGCAAACTATCTCTGTGCAGAGGATGATATAATCCTATACCTAGAAAACTCTGAAGACTGCCAAAAGGTTTCTGGAACCTATAAACAACTTCAGTAAAGTTTCAGGATACAAAATCAATATACAAAAACCCATAGCATTTTTAGACAACAGTAACAATCAAGCTGAGAGCCAAATCAAGAATGCGTTCCCACTTACAACAGCCACACGCACAAAAATAAAATACCTAGGAATACATCTAAACAAGGAGGTAAAAGACCTTTACAAGGACAACTATAAAACACCATTAAATAAATCATAGATGACACAAATGGGAAATATTCTATAATCATAAATTGGAAGAATCAATATTGTTAAAATGGCCATACTGCCCAAAGCAATCTACGGATTCAATGCTATTCCTATCAAACTACCAATGCCATTTTTCACAGAACCAGAAAAAACTATTCTAAAATTCATATGGATCCAAAAAAGGGCCCAAATAGCCAAAGCAATCCTAAGCAAAAAGAACAAAGCCAGAGTCATCACATTACCTAACTTCAAACTATACTATAAGGCTACAGTAACCAAACAGTATGGTACTGGTACAGAAACACCTAGACCAACGGAATAGAATAGAGAACCTAGAAATAAAGCTGCACACCTACAACCACCGGATCATCAACAAAATCAATGAAAATAAGCAACGGGAAAAGGACTCTCTATTCCATAAATGGTGCTAGGACAGCTGGCTAGCTATATAAAAATGAAACTGGACACCTAGCTTTTACCATAAATAAAAATTAACTCAAGATGGATTAAAATTTTAAATGAAAGACCTCAAATTATAAGAATCCTAGTAGAAAACCTGGGAAACATCATTCTGGACATTGGCCTTGGGAAATAACTTATGATTAAGTCCTCAGAAGCAATTGCAACAAAAACAAAAATTGTCAGTTAGGACCTAGTTAAACTAAAGAGCTTTCACACAGCAAAAGAAACTATCAACAGATTTAAAACACTCCTCTGCCAAATAGGGGCTTTTCCCCTATTGTTTACAGAGTCACATGAATTAAAAGATGTGGAAATAGGCAGCTGTAGAACTTGATCTTCCAATTACCCCATATACATTTACTGAGCTCAATAATTGTCTAGGTTTTTTTGTAAATGCAGTACAATAAACAATTTAATAACTTCAAAAAATGAGAGAATGGGAGAAAATATTTGCAAACTATGCATCCAAGACAGGTCTAACATCCACAATCTATCAAGAACTTAAACAATTCAACAAGAAAAAAAAACAAGTAACAGCATTTAAATATGGGCAAAACCACGAACAGACACTTCTCAAAAGAGGGCATATAAGTGGCCAACAAACAATACGAAAAAATGCTAAATGTCACTAATCATCAGAAAAATGCAAATCAAAACCACAATGAAATACCATCTCACACTAGTCAGAATGGCTATTATTTTAAAAAACCAAAACAACAAATGCTGGCACACTGTGGAGAAATGAGAATACTTCTACTCTGATGGTGAGAATGTGAATTTGTTCAGCCAGTGTGGAAAGCAGTTTGGAGATTTCTCAAAGAACTTGAAACCAAACTACCATTTGACCCAGCAATCCCACTTATAGGTATATATCCAAAAGAAAACAAACCTTTTTTCCAAAAAGACACACGCAATCTCCTGTTCATCACCGTGCTATTCACAATAGCAAAGACATGTTATCAACTAGGTGCCCATCAATGGGGGACTGGATAAAGAAAATGTGATAAATATACACTACAGGATACTACACCGCCATAACAAAAGAATAAAATCATGTCCTTTGCAGCAACATGAATGCAACTAGAGGTCAGTATCCTAAGCAAATTAATGCAGGAACACAAAACTAAATACCACATGTTCTCACTCATAGGTGGGAGCTAAATATTGGGTATTTATAGACATAAAGATGGCAACAATAGAAACTGAGAACCACTACAGGGCAGAAGGAAGGAGGGGGAAAAGGGTAGAAAAACTTAACTATTGGATACTATGCTCACTACTTGGGTGACAGAATCATTTGTACCCCAAACCTCAGCATCACACAATATACTTGGGCAACAAATCTGCACACGTAACTCCTGAATCTAAAATAAACGTAGAAAAAATTTTTAAAAAGAAAAATATTTTTGAATGAATGAATAAATCAATGAATAAAATAAAATAAAATGTGGTATATCCATACAATGGGATATTATTCAGCTATAAAAAGGGATGAAGTACTGATTTATACTACCATATGGATGAACCTTGAAAACATTATGCTACAAGATGTCAAACACAAAAGGTCACATATTGTGTGGTTCCATTTAAAGGAAATGTCTACAATATGCAAATCGATAGAGAAGTAATGTAAATTAGTGGTTACCTAGGGCTGGAGAGAATGGGGAATGACAACAAATGGGCACAAGGTTTCTTTTTGGGGTAATGGAAATGTTCCGAAATTTAGATAGTGGTGATGGTTGTACATCTTTGTGAATATACTTATACTAGTCCAGTCTCACATTGATATAAGGAAATACCCAATACTGGGTAATTTATAACAGAAAGAGGTTTAATTGACTCAGAGTTCAGAATGGTTGGGGAGGCCTCAGGAAACTTACAATTATGACAGAAGGTGAAGGGGAAGCAAGGTACCTTTTTCTCAAGGCAGCAGGAAGAAGTGACAAGCATAGGGTGAAAAGTCCCTTATATGTAATAAAACCAGCAGATCTTGTGAGAACTCACTATCATGAGAACAGTATGGGGGAAACCATTCCCATGATTCAATTACCTCCATCTAGTCTCTCCCTTGACACATGGGGATTATAGGGATTACAATTTAAGATGACACTTGGGTGGGGACACAGAGCCTAACCATATCAATACTAAAACCACTGAGCTGTACACTTTTGAAAGGTGAATTTTATGGTATATAAATTAGATCTGAATTTTTTTTTCAATGTGGAGTTTTGCTCTTGTTGCCCAGGCTGGAGTACAATAGCACGATCTCAGATCACCACAACCTCCATCTCCTGGGTTCAAGTGATTCTCCTGCCTCAGCCTCTTGAGTAGCCTGGGTTACAGGCATGCATCACCACACTAGGCTGATTTTGTATTTTTAGTAGAGACAGGGTTTCTCCATGTTGGTCAGGCTGGTCTCAAACTCCCAACCTCAGGTGATCCACCCACCTTGGCCTCCCAAAGTGCAGGGATTGCAGGCGTGAGCCACTGCACCCAGCTTCTGAATTTCTTAAAACGGAAAATAAAGAAAAAGGAATGCCTTTTGAAGACAATATAAAGTATTAGATGTAGCTGGAAAAAAAGCTAGAAAGGTAGACTTAGGGTCAAATGGTAAAGTTTTTTTGAATTCTAGTCTAAAGTTTGAACATTATTTAAAGGACAAAAGAGCATACTGACAATAATAGTAAGGAAGATGGATAATTATAGGAAGAAAACAATCAATAGGCCATTTAAAGAAAAAAAAACTTTTTCTACCCCTTTACCTTGAGTCTGTAAGAATTCTTATGTCTTAGATGAGTCTGTGAAAAAAGCAGATGTTTGCTTTGTGATTTTTAATTCATTCTGCCAATCTGTGTATCTTTTAAGTGGAGCCTTTAGACCATTTACATTCAATGTTAATATTGAGATATGAGGTACTGTATTAGTCATCACGTTGACTGTTATCAAGATACTCTGGTATTTTTTTATTTATTGTGTTATTGTTTTATAGTCTCTGTGAGTTTTATGCTTTCAAGAGGTTCCATTCTCTTGCATATCAACCTTTTGCTTCAAGATTTAGAACTCCTTTTAGTATTTCTTATAGGTCTGATCTGATAGTGACAAATTCCCTCAGCATTTGCTTGTCTGAGAGTTTATTTCTCCTTCATTTATGAAACTTAGTTTTGCTGGATACAAAATGCGTGGCTGACAGTTATTCTATTTAATGAGGCTAAAGATAGGACCGTAATCCCTTCTGGGTTGTAAGGTTTCTGCTGAAAAGTCTGCTGTTAATCTGATAGGTTTTCCTTTATAGTTTACCTTGATGCTTTGGTCTCACTGCTCTTAGAATTTTTTCCTTCACATTTACTTAAGATAGCCTGAATAAAGGCTCTTCAATAAACAAATCTGGAAGCATCATATTACCCAGCTTCAAATTATACTACAAGGCTACTGTAAGAAAAACAGGATGGTATTGATATAAAAGTAGATATGTAGACCAACGGAACAGAATAGAGAACCCAGAAATAAAGCCAAATACTTAAAACCAACTGCTCTTCAACAAAGCATATGATAACACAAATTGAGGAAAGAACATCCTGTTCAATAACTGGTGCTTAGAAAACTGGATAGCCACATGTAGAAGAATGAAACTGGATCCATATTGCTCACTACATAAAAAGATCAAATCAAGAGATAAAAGACTTAAATCTAAGACTTGAAACTGTAAAATTTCTAGAAAAAAACTTAGGAAAAACTCTTCTGAAAATTGGTGTAGGCAAATAATTTATGAAGAAGACCACAAAAGCTAATGCAACAAAAACAAAACTAAATAAATGGGGCCTTGTTAAAAAGCTTCTGCACAGCAAAAGAAGCAATTATTAGAGCAAACAGACAACCCACAAAATGGGAGAAAGTATTTGCAAACTACGCATTCCATAAAGAACTAATATCCAGAATCTACAAGGAACTCAAACAAAAAAGCAAGAAAAAAGTAATCCCATAAAAAGTGGGCAAATGACATGAACAGGTAGTTCTCAAAAAAAGATAAACAAATGGCCAACATAAATATATTAAAAAGTGCTCAACATCACTAATCATCAGGAAATTAAAGATCAGCCAATTAAAATAACAATGAGATAACACCTTACCCCAGCCAGAATGGTCATTATTAAAGAGTCAAGAAACAATAGATGTTGGTGTGGGCATGATAAAAAGGGAACACTTCGCCAGGCTCGGTGGCTCACGCCTGTAATCCCAGCACTTTGGGAGGCCAAAGTGGGTGGATCACGAGGTCAGGAGATGGAGACCATACTGGCCAACATGGTGAAACCCTGTCGCTACTAAAAATACAAAAATTAGTTGGGTGTTGTGGCACATGCCCATAATCCCAGCTACTCAGGAGGCTAAGGCAGGAGAATCGCTTGAATCCAGGAGGCAGAGGCTGCAGTGAGCTGAGATTGTGCCACTGCACTCCAGCCTGGCAACAGAGTGAGACTATGTCTCCAGGAAAAAAAAAAAAAAAAAGAACAAGAAAAGGGAACACTTATACACTGCTGGTGAGAATGTAAATTACTACAAACCCTATGGAAAGCAGTATGGAGATTTCTCAAATAACTAAAAATAGATCTATTATTTGATCCAGCAATCATACTACTGGGTATCTACCCAAAGGAAAATAAGTCATGATATCGAAAATACACCTGCATTCATATGCTTATTACAGCACAATTCAGAATTGCAAAGATATGGAACAAGCCTAAGTTTCCATCAACTGATGAATGGATTAAGAAAATGTGATATATATATATGTATATATACATACACGTTGGAATACTATTCAGCCATAACAAAGAACAAAATAATGTCTTTTGCATCAACCTGGTTGGAGCTGGAGGCCACTGTTCTACGTTAAGTAACTCAGGAATGGAAAACCAAATACTGTATATTCTCACTTATAAATGGGAGCTAAGCAATGGATATGCAAAGGCATACAAAGAGGTATAATGGACACTGGAGATTCAGAAGGGGGAAGGATAGGAGGAGGGTGAAGAATAAAGAAGGACGTATTGGGTAGAATATATACTCTTCAGGTGGTGGGTGCACTAAAATCTCAGACATCATCACTATACAATTCATCCATGTAACCAAAAACCACTTGTACTTCAAAAGCTATTGAAATAAAAGGTATATATACACTTTAAAAATTCCTTTAAGTATAAAATAAATTGAGTGACTTACTGGACTAAGAATAAAGTTCAGCTTAGTTCCCCAATTTTCATTTATAGTAATAATGTAACATAATTTGGATAAAACCCAACTAATGTAGTGGATGGTAACTTACTTAATGTTAACAAAATTATTCTATTCCCCTTTAATACCTATAATTTAGCATTTTAGATCTAAATCTTCAATACCATCAGCTGATAATCAATAGCAATTAAAAGCAAAAGCCTGTGTAAAAGCTATTGTGTAAGATAAAATATTTTCTTCTTCTTTTTTTTAATGCCAGTAAAACTAATCTCAAATTCATACTAGGATGAAAAACATTAAAGAATAAGCAAAAGTATGACATGAATGTACTTGAAGTTATATATCTTTTTGGATTGCTGTCTAATTTTAATCACAAAATACAGGATGTAAACTATCAACACCATTTTGCCTACTATGCATTTTGCACATTTTGCACAAATAGCTGCTACTTCAAAAAACAGAGCTAAAAGCCCATTCTTTGGAACCATTTCACATTTTACAATTAAGAAGCAATACCAAGAATAAACAAATTCATATAACTCATCAACATGTATTCACTAGTTATCTTGATTTTTTTCTTTCCTAAATACCACGATTAAAAAAAAATATTGGCAGCATTTAGAAGAAATAAGTAGTTATAAGTAGTTCACTAGGAATGACCTCATCACAGGTTTTAGCTGAAACAATATAAAACTAAAGAGGTCAAATTTATTCTCTAGGCTGCGACTACTTTTTCTTTTCTTTTTTTCTTAAAGCATAGCTTACTTTGATTTTACCCCTTCCTCACCACCCCTCTTCCTCTAAGTGTAATCAAGCAAGAAAAATTCCACTTTGAAGTACAGATCATGAAAAGAGAATAAATCAAAGCTTTTCTGAAACCCTCTGTTCCCCAAAAGAGTTCTACTACAGAACTCATGAAGTAGGCAATTAAATGGGCAGTTTTAGTTAGAAAATCAAATTTATACATAAAGATTAAGTGTGCTCAACCTCATCCACCTATGAACCAAATGTACTGTTGGTAAATTGGGACTTTAAAAAACGGTTTTATTGTATTGTCAATGGACATTGGAAAACGAGTGCACAAAGTTAACAAAGTCTCTTGATCTTACTACATCAAGACTCTTGGAAGTAAATGGATTGTACCTTTAAAGGCTAAATGAGCACAGTTGTGGGGCGGCAGGGGGGTCATTTCCATTACTGCTGCATTTCAGATTAAAGCTCTGAGAACATCTCACTAATGATCCTATGACAGTATATTCTGAAACATAGTAATGGATCAAAGAAGCATTAAAGTTGCATCTATAAGGCAAAAATGGTCTGCTTAGAAAAAAAAAGCACACACAGACAAAAACCTCGTTAATTCTATTTTAAAAATAATAAAACTTACCATTTCAATAAATTTAGCCATTGTTTCACTGATCTTATTTATCCTGCCTTTTTAATTATACTGTTTGCCTTCATCAGTGGACTCTACATCAATTTCTAGGACCTAATTTTGATTATATCTCAGTCTTACAGCCTCAGATTGTCTTTTCCTTTTTGAATTTAATTCCTCTAAATAATTTTTTACTCCCTTGGTTTCAACTCTCCTTCTCCTAGTGATACACACAGATTTTTTTTTTTTTTCTGAGATGGATTTTCACTCTTGTCGCCCAGGCTGGAGTGCAATGGTGCAATCTCAGCTCGCTCCAACCTCTACCTCCCAAGTTCAAGTGATTCTCCTGCTTCAACCTTCCAAGCAGCTGGGAATACAGGCACACGGCACAACGCACAGATAATTTTTGTATTTTCAGTGTATTTAAAAATTTTGTATTTTAGTGTATTTAGAGATGGGGTTTTGCTACGTTGGCAAGGCTGGTCTTGAACTCCTGACTTCAGGTGATCCGCCCATCTCAGCCTCCCAAACTGCTCGGATTACAGGCGTGAGCCACCGCGCCCAGCCAATATATAAAGTTTTACTTTTTGAATGATAGACCTGCATTTTTTCCTACCTAATGGATTTTTCTATCCTAACATCCTACCATCACTCTCATATTCTGAAGCCAATAACCTCATCTTTTCCATACCTGTAAATGCAAAAGATCATTCTCATCCAACAAGTTGAAGCTCAGTGTTATTTTTGACTGCTCCCTCTTGGCTTTCACATAGAATAGTCCAGACTTGTCTTTGTGATGTTCCTGCTTAAGGTAAATTTCCCACTCTCAGAAGTATGGTATTTATGTCATATAGATACTTCCTAACTGATCTTTCTGTCCTTAGTGCAATTTACCCATTATTAGTTATACCTTCCTAGGACATTATTATCTTATTATTAAGAACAAATAAACTAAACATAAAAGAAGAAAGACAAATGTATTGCATGAGTTCAAGTAGTGCTTCTTTTTTTTTTTTGAGACTGAGTTTTGCTCTTGTCTCCCAGGCTAGAGAGCAATTGCGCAATCTTGGCTCACTGCAACCTCCGCCTCCCAAGTTCAAGGGATTCTCTGGCCTCAGCCTCCCTAGTAGCTAGGATTACAGGCACCTGCCAACATGCCTGGTTAATTTTTTTTTTCTTTAATTTTTAGTAGAGACTGGGTTTCACCATGTTGGCCAGGCTGGTCTCAAACTCCTGACCTCAGGTGACCCACCCACCTTGGCCTCCCAAAGTGCTGGGATTACAGGTGTGAGCCATTGTGTCTGGCCTAAGTAGTGCGTCTAAATTAACCTACTTTAATCACTTCTCAGCCTTTTGGCTAAAATCAAGTTTAGATTTATCTTCTTTTTATTTTACATAGGGGAACTGGACACTTGGGAAAAAAACGAAAAAAGGCAAAATATAAAAAATGTATAAATACATGAAATATTTTAAAAACAAAACAAAAAAAGATTGTTAAAAATGGATAGGAAGATAAAAACAATACTTTCAAAAAATGTATAATTTTAAAACAAAAATTTAGTGGAGTTAAGTGGCAGATTAATCACAGCTAAAGAGATACTTAAGAACTTGTAGATATGAAAAAATTACCCAGACTGCTGCATAGAGTGACAAGTAAGTGAAGTTTATTAAAAACAAAACAAAAATTTAAGAGACCTGGAGGATAAATGAGAAGGTCAAACATATGTCAAAAGAGATCCAGGAGAAAACACAAACAACTAAGAAGCTATATTTGTAAATCTAATGCTGCAAAACAATCAGTATTGATGAAACATATGAGCCCACAGATAAAGAAGGCACATTATATATTAAACAGGATAAACAGCTCTACACACGATTACAGAAGCCTACTCAAATACATCAAAAATCACACTAAATGGAAACAGAACAAACTTTGCAGCTAAAAGACTGAGGCTGTCAAAAAGGATGAAGAAATAAGCCTCCTAGTGATGGCTATTTAATAGAGGCACACCTGCAATAAATAATAGAAAAGGGTTAGAAGTAAAACGATAGAAAAAATACCAACACTACCTAAAAGAAACTTGAAGTATAAAAATGCCACTTCAAAATATTAGCAACTTCTTGTGGTTATATAAATGTACTGAATAGCAACATAATTTAATAAATTTTCTATTTTTCTATATTTTTATTCTATCATTTCACATCAAATTAGGAAGTTGAATCAATTATTTTATTTTATTTTATTTTTTAGAGACTGGGTCTCACTCTGTCACCCAGGCTGGAGTGCCAAGGCATGATCATTACTCATTGCACCCTCAAACTCCTGGCCTCAAGGGATCCTCCCACCTCAGCCCCCCAAATGGCTAGGATTACAAATATATTATTTGGTATACATATAAACTCAAATTTAGAATAAAGGTAGATAAACAAATTCAGCTAAATGCAAGTATGAGTCAAAATGCCAGGGTGACTCAAAACAGTATTTGAAAAAAAAAAAAAAATTATTTAATTTAAAGCCAAACTTGTACGAAAAAAAGGTAAGTTTGGAAAATAAAAAAACATAATCAGAAGTCTAATCATGATTAACTCAATAAAGAAGGCCAGGCATGGCTCACGCCTGTAATCCCAGCACTTTCGGAGGCCAAGACAGGTGGATCACCTGAGGTCAACAGTTTGAGACCAACCTGGCCAACATGGTGAAAGCCTGTCTCTACTAAAAATACAAAAATTAGCCAGATGTGGTGGTGTGTGCCTATAGTCTCAGCTACTCAAGAGGCTGAGGCAGGAGAATCACTCGAACTTGGGGGGCAGCAGTTGCAGTGAGCCAAGATCGTACCATTGCACTCCAGCCTGGGTGACAAAGTGAGACTCCCTCTAAAAAAAAAAAGTTAAAGAAAGTTTTATTACATTTTCCTTGTTTTAAGAAATCATTTGTGAAACAGGAGAAGTAATACAACAGGTTCAATTTAAAAGCTCAAAAACCATTATTTCAGCATGGATTCAATTGTTGCCTGTTTCCAACAAAAAAGGTTCACTAAGAAAGTGTTGCCATTTTTAGTCTTTTTTTTTTTTTATTTAATAAACATTCAAACTCATGAATATAATCATTATTCTTCTACAACTCTATTGAAAAGTAAAAGTACTTACATGCCAAAGGATCGGATTTAAAAGACTTCAAGGAAAAAACAGGGGGAACTTCAAGAAGTACTTAACTGCCAATCACCAAAATGGCTCCTCAATTTACATGCTACACTCAAGTTGCTTACTTTTCTCTGCAAACCATTTAAGAACTTATTTTACATATTTGAATTTTCCTGGAGACCCTGATACACAACAAAGTACCTTGCTGTCTGGCAATGATAATGACTTTCTGGAGCATTTATCTGGGAGAAGACCAAAGGGCATGTTCAGTCTGTATTAACTCAACCCTTGTATGGAAATCAAGGCTTGCTTTCTGACTAGACTTAATTAAGGACCACACAAAAAAACTACAGAAAAAAGTTGAGGAAATGAGGAACTGCCATTGGGAGAAAAAGGATCAACAGGAAAAAATAATCAAACATGAAACTGAAAATAAATTTACATTGATGGGGTTCCGGACATGCTATCCCAAAATACAGTACCTAGGCACACTGAGTATTTATACTTGAAAGAAACTGAGAAAACTGCAGAAACAGGAAGATCTCTCTGACCTCCTCTCTCCTAAACCAGTCCATAGAAACTAGAAAGAATTTCCCTTGCCCCTTCTCTACCAAAGCAAGGGTCATAAAACCTGACTGACCTTCCCCTGAAAATCAGCTATCAGATCCTCCTTCCAGAGGGTTCTCCTTATACTCAGAGTAAAGGAATGTCCTTATCTATGAAGACAGACACAAAGAAGAATCCGGATAAACAGGCCTTGCTGAGTTCCCCCCAGTTTATTACCATTGGATCACTCCCCTTTTGTCCAATCATGTTTCTCCACAACTATCCACTTCTTCATCAAGCTTAACATAAAATGTACAGTTTTCCTGTTGCTTTGGGTCATCATTTCTAATGGGTCCAGTGTTGCATAAAACTTACATTAATGATGTGATTAATATGCATTGCCTGGCTGTATCAAAACATCTCATGTACCCCATAAATATATATACCTACTGTGTACCTATGAAAATAAAAAATAAATAAAATTTTTAAAAATATATTAAATTTGTATGCTTTCTTTTGTTAATCAGTCTTTTGTTATTAGGGGTGTCAGCCATGAACCCTTAGACGGGTGAGAAAACAAATCCTTTCTCCCCTATGCTTTGTATACGATATTGTTTACCATCATACTACTGAACAATTTAATCAGAAGCAGCCAGTACTAAATAACAGTACAGCATTAAAATTAAATACTTAAATTGGAGAAGTTTTAAAAGAAAGTCAATAAAATACAGAGCTAGTAACATACCTGACATAGAAAATATGCATAATAGTTATATTTGAATAATCAAGAGTTCATAAACAAAATTAGAAACTATTACATACTATGTACCTCTATCTTTTCTGTTTTATAGGTAGTATTTTAAGAAAGTAGGCATTCTAACAACTGTCACTTAACAATTAAGGTGTTACCAGGGTATATTCCATGAAGTTGTTAAAATTATATTTACTAATCTGTCTTAAATTTAATAAAATTTTGTCTAATAAAATAAAATTTAATAAAATTATAAAATAATAACTATTATCATTTCAGCAGATAACTTCAGTTATTATAATAGCTGATAATTGCAACTATTATTATCAACATTAGTTTTCTATTTCTGAATGAAGGTAAAGTTAATTTAAATAACTTAATAAAATTATCTTTGTTATTTAAAAAAAGACAGAAATTCAAGAACTAACCACCTTTGAAGGGACTGAGATATAAGACTGAAAACAGAGATTGGTTCAAGGACTATATACAAAAGACTTGGTACCCCTACAAACCTAGACAACTGTTCTCTCTCCCAGCCCTGACCCCAGTTTTATTCTCTGGAAAAACAGAATTAGAGAGGCTGAGTTTCAAGGACACCTAACCCAGTATAAGGCAAAGGTGAAGCCCAAGGCTGAAAACAACGACAATGTGCCTACTTGGAACACTCGCACACTCCTTTCCCATCTTACTTTCAGAACACTTAAAACCAAGCAGGACACTACTGGATTATTCCTTGGAGAAACTGAATGGTCTCACAGACAAGACCTATAAACTTTTTTGCTCCCTCAGGAAAAAAGTAAACCAATATCCAATCACTCTAATGGAAGTCCTCCATAACCAATCTTACCCAAGTAAATAAAGCTCCCAGTTAGCAGTTTTTCCAAAATGAACAGACAGGCAAGGGGATTCAAAGAATAAGACAGCCAAAATAAACAGGGGCAAAAAAGAGCATGTTCTCAGACTCTTGTAGCAACTATTCTCAAATAAGCCAAGCTCTGTCCCATCTCATTTACACATGCTTTTTTCTTTGCTTAGAACACATGCCATTGTTATTCTTTGTTGACTCCTCATTCTTCAGAATGTTTTAAAAAGTTATCTCAACAGACTTTTCTACTACTTGATGTAATTACTGTTTCTCTCTACTCCTAGATACATATCACACATTAAAATTGTGTACTTATTTGTTGTTTACTTATTCATAATCAAGTTTCTCTTCAGTGAAAGTTAAGAGGTGAGATTTTTATCAGTCTTATTCACGGTTGTATAATCCCAACAACTTACAAGTAGAAAGCACTCAGTAAATGTTCGTTGAGTGTCTCAGTGAATCAATAAATGAAGTTTTAAGGTATTTCTTGGAGGCGATAACTATTTCTATGGCCTCAAAATTATTTTTTAATAATTTCCCTATTACTTTTTCCAGTCTTTCCACTGCAGCCATATAAACATTGTATGTCTCATAGCCTTTGGTTTCTCAATAGCCTTTATAATTGGTAAAATGAAGGAATACATGTTAGTTTTTCAAGGGAACTTTTGACACCATATTGTGTCATTTTAAGTATGTCTTTAAGGCTCTCCAAACCTATATGGAGACTTAAATTGATAACTCCAGAGAAATACGCTGGTAGACAGAATCCCCTAATACTTCATTTCATATGCCTTTTCAAAAACTATAATTCGTCTTCTTCCATTTTAATTGTACTTTTAAGTATGTGTGTTTTGCTAATTTAGCCCATGATATGTGTAAACTAACCATAAGACAGGACCAAAGATACGAGACAAAAGCAAACAAAAAATACCAATGTAAAACAAGGTAACAGAGGAAATGATTAAATATTCTGTGAGAGCTCAACCTTATATACATTAATTTCCCAGTGTCAACTTCCTGATATTAGTTTTTAAATTGAAACCATTTTTGCATTTTCTATAACAGGCAAACATAATTGCCACATAGAGAAAACCTGAAATGAGAAAAACTGCAGAAAGAGCAGGTTAGAGGGAAAAATTGGGAATTTCGTTTTGGACATATTAAGGTTGAGATGCATGGAGATGTCAATTAAGCAAATGGATATACAAATAGAGAATTTAGGGGAGGTGTCAGGGCAAGAGATGTATATTTGGATATAGATAATTTTTTTTTTTTTTTTTTTTTTGAGACGGAGTCTCGCTCTGTCGCCCAGGCTGGAGTGCAGTGGCCGGATCTCAGCTCACTGCAAGCTCCGCCTCCCGGGTTTACGCCATTCTCCTGCCTCAGCCTCCCGAGTAGCTAGGACTACAGGCGCCCGCCACCTCGCCCAGCTAGTTTTTTTGTATTTTTAGTAGAGACGGGGTTTCACCATGTTAGCCAGGATGGTCTCGATCTCCTGACCTTGTGATCCGCCCGTCTCGGCCTCCCAAAGTGCTGGGATTACAGGCTTGAGCCACCGCGCCCGGCCTTAGATAATTCTTAAAGCTGCATATACTTAACTATAGATGGTACTTAAAACCATGAAAATGAATGAGATCACTAAAACGGAATGAAAGTTGAGAAGAGATTTTGAGAGAGGCGGGTAAAATACTCAAACATTGTTTTTTCTTAGTCTAGAAAGACTTTTTAGAATTACTTCTGTCAGCATTGCTTTAACATTGGCCTATTATTAAGGTGTAGAGAACTTATGAAATAAGAATAAAATTTGTAAAGATGCTAGTTTTTGATAAATTTGTAGTGGGGTAGGGTAGGAAAGATAGCTGATTTAGTAGATATCATCTCAAAATAATCCAGCATGAAATTTTAACCAAAAAAGAGGAAGAACTTCTAATAAATAAGTTTCTAAATGGAGTTTTTACTCTCTTTATTCCCCAAATCTCCTCTCTCTCTCCTTTACCGTTCTACTTCACTCATCAAAAACTCCCCATCTCCCAACATCAGAACTCAACAATTTTTGCCTGGCATCCAATTCTTTGGGATAAAAGAAAAAAGAAAGTGAAATGTTAATTCAAATGGCTCTTAAAAGCCTTTCTGAACTAGAAAGAAAAGAGCCATTCAATTTTTTCCACCCATTTTTCACTGCTTTGCATACATTAGCACTTAATCACACACACACAAAATCTATTCTCCACACCCCTGCCAGGAACATTTTTCGAATCTGATCATGTCACTTTTCTGCTTAAATTTATCCAATGCCATCCATTATGTAAACTAATTAGAAGCTAAATTTCTTTTCTTATTAGTTTTGTTGAGTTTGTTTTAACATAAAAGAAATGTTGTATGATTTATTCTATAACTTTGTTTGCTTGTTTTACTTTATATTATGTCACGTACTGGCCTCTGCAACCTCTCTAACATTATTGCATATCATCCTCCTCTTTGTTCACTACATGTCACTTGTTTTCCTCAAACCCACTAAGCTCATTCTTTAACTTACTTCATACTGGTACCTAGAAGATAACAGCACCATGACATATTATCAGTACAATAAATATGGGCTGAATGAATGAATCAATTTCTACTGTCCAATCATATATCCTATAATTCCTTACCCACTCTTTCCCCTCTAAAAATACTAACCATTTAGTTCCCCAAATGAGGCCATTTTTTTTCTCACCTTTTCCATATCATTATACATGCACTGCCTTCTTCTTGAGCAGGCATCTGTCATTTATCCAAATCCCTATTCAACTTTCAGATCCTTGATAAAACATCACACCCTAATGAAGTTATGCTTGGATGCTTCTCCATGCAAAATTGGGTGCTGCTTCTATGATTCCACCATATTTTTTCTTCTCAAAACCTGGTATGTGACTAACATACAGTTAATAATAGCTCCAAATTATTAATATGCCTCCTTACTAGGTGCTAAGCACTGTACCAAAAACCTCACACATGATGTCGTAACATTATAACCATTCAACAAACTCAAAGAGTTTTGGTGTTCAGCTTCAAATACCAACAAACAGATGGCAAGAGCAGGATTCAAGGTTTGCGTGACTACCAAATCCACTTCTTTTCCATTATGCAGCATATCTATTGAATAAATCTTTGAATAATTAATATAGTCCAAGTGACTATTTGATTTTTCATAAAGTTGTGTTCATTTTATATAACTTTTTATATAAATGTAATACAAGAAATACAATCTAATCAAGTAAAAGTAACTTACATATTTCTCCAAAAATGATACACAAATAGACAATGAGTAAATTTTAAAATGCTCAATATAACTAGCTATCAATGAGCTGCAAGTCAAAACCACAGTTAGATATCACATTACACCCACTAGAAAGACGATAACTAACAAGACAGACAATAAAAATTGTTGGCCATGACACAGAGAAATTGCTGGTGGCCATGATGTGGAGAAATTGCTGGTGGTAATGTAAACTAGTGAAGCCACTTTGGAAAACAGCCTGGCAGTTTCTCAAAGGTTAACACAGGGTTACCATATGGGCCAGCAATTCTACCCCTAGGTATATACCCAAGAGAAATGAAAACACGCATCCACACAAAAACTCACACATGAATGTCCACCATAGCATTTTTCACAATAGTTGAAAAGGAGAAACAGCCCAGTCCATCAACTGATGAAAGAACAAATAAAATGTATATCCACATAATAGAATATTATTTGGCCATAAAAAGTAACGAAATACTGATATATGCTATAACATGGATGAACTTTGAAAACAAGAGAAGCCAGTTACAAAAGATCTCATATTTTATGATTCCATTTATATGAAATGTCCAGAATAGGCAAATCTATACAGACAGAAAATAGGTTTGTGGTTTCCTAGAACTGGGGAAATGGAGAATGACAACTAATGAGTATAAAGTTTCATTTTGGGGTGAGGAAAATGTTCTAAAATTAATTGTGGTGATGGTTGCCCAAGTCTGCGAATAAACTAAAAACAGTTTAATTATATTCAACTAAAAACCATTGAATAAATGAAAATTTGTGAGTTACACAATTCACTCAGGCTACATGAGTGAATTGTATGGTGTGTAAATTGTAGGGTATGAATTGTATGGGTGAATTGTATGGTGTGTAAATTGTATGGTGTGTAAAGCTGTTATAGAAGAAAGAAATAAATATAACTGGAACTACCCTTGATTTTATTCATCTACGACATAAGGAGGGAAAAGTACATTACAGTAAGACAGTAAAGCTAGAAGACAATGACAAACTAAGTTCATAACAGATAAATACACAAATTACTTCTCTAAGTCTTCCCTTATTGTTTACTAGTAAAATTTTTCAGATAGTAAAATAACATCAACTTGGGTCCCATAATAATAAAACAACTAATTACTACTTATTGACTATTTACAAGGTATTAAGCACTACAAAACAAGCTGGGACAAACTGGAACTCTCCTACACTGCTTTGGGGTATGTGAATTGGTAATATCACATTGTAGAGCATTTAGTCAGTGCTTAGTAGAGATAAAATGATTATCCCTTATGACCCATCAGCTCTACTTCTAGGTATTTGCCCTAGAGAACTCCTAAGGAGACAGATACAAAGATGCAGATTGCAGCATCATTTAAAATTGTTTATAATAATGGAAAAATGATAATCTAAATGTTCATCAGTAAAAGTCTGAATATATATCCATATTACACAGCAACTAGTTAAATAGACCTATGTCCATCAGATAGATAAATCTTGAAAATAAAGATGAATTTAAAAAATCAAATTAGAAAGCATAACTGCAGTTTTTTAGATAGTGTAAAAGACAAAATTAAACACAAAGTTAATTTTAAAAATAAAATACAAAATAAAAACATATTCTATGTATTGTTATTCTTTAAGCTTTGGGTATATATGCTGATAGAGCAAAAGAATACAAACGTGGATATAGAGGATACATACAAATTCAGGATAGAGATTATCTCAGAGCAAGGAATTAGGGGAAAAAAGTTGAGTGCAGGAAAGCTTTCAACTATATGAGTAATTTTTTATTTTTTCAAATAATTCAAAGCAAATAGAAAAATGTTTACTTCTGCTAAACTACATGGGTTTCTTATATTTTCTCTGTATTTTCTTTCAGTTTGGAACGTTTTAAGTTAGTTAATAATACTATATGAATGTTAATTTCCTGTTCCTGATAACTGCATTACTGTTACACAAGATGTTAACATTAGGAGAGGCAAGGTGAGGATCATAAGAGAACTCTGCACTTTTTTTTGTAATTCTAAAATAAGTTAAAAATTATATTTTAATTTTTTTTTTTTTTTTTTTTTTTTTTTTTTGAGACAGAGTCTTGCTCCATTACTCAGGCTGGAGTACACTGGTGTCAAACCAGCTCACTGCAACCTCCGCCTTCTGGGTTCAGGTGATTCTCCTGCCTCAGCCTCGCAAGTAGCTGGGATTACAGGCACGTGTCATCACCATACACTAATTTTTGTATTTTTAGTAGAGACTGGGTTTCACTGTATTGGCCAAGCTGGTCTTGAACTCCTAACCTCAAGTGATCCACCCACCTCAGCCTCCCAAAGTGCTGGGATTACAGGTGTGAGCCAATGCACCCGGCCTTAAATTTTTTTAAATAAAAATAATAAATATTTAAAAAAATAAAATGCACTTTAGAGGTCAAATAAATGGTGGTGGTAATCCTTATTGTCTAGTATTCCTAAAAACCATTATAATTTAAAACACTTTGACAAACTTTTTCTAAAGCTTAATTAGGGGACCGGGCACTGCAGCTCACACCTATAATCCCAGCACTTGGGGAGAGGCCGAAGAATTGCTTGAGCTGAAGAGCTCGAGACCAACCTAAGCAACATAACCTAAACAACAAACACCTCCATCTCTCTACACACACACACGTATGCACACACTCACAAAGCCAGCATAGTGGCATGACTGCACTCCCGCCTGGGTGACAGAGTGAGACCTTGTCTCAAAACAACAAAAAGCCCAATTAAAGGATTGAAGGCCACCGATTTATTTCTTATCAAATTTGCTTCTTCTTCAACAAATTGTGGCATTATTTTAAGACATACTTTATCTTAGAATGGAATCATAAGATTAAAAGAACCTTGAAAATTAGTCATTGCGCCCACCTCAAGGCCAGGCTTCATTCAAATCATTTAAGAAAAACAGCTACAAGCTGCATCCCTTTATTTAAAAAAAAAAATCTTGGCCGGGCACAGTGGCTCATGCCTGTAATCCCAACACTTTGGGAGGCCAAGATGGGTGGATCACCTGAGGTCAGGAGTTCGAGACCAGCCTGGCCAACATGGTGAAACCTGTCTCTACTAAAAATATTACTTAAAAAAAAAAAAAGAAAAAGAAAAGAAAAAAACTAGCCGTGTTTGGTGGTGGGCGCCTGTAATCCCAGCTACTCAGGAGGCTGAGGCAGGAGAATTGCTTGAACCCAGGAGATGGAGATTGCAGTGAGCCAACACAGTGACACTGCACTCCAGCCTTGGCGACAGTGTAAGACTCCGTCTCAAAAAAAAAAAAAAACTTTCAAAATGTAAATACCACTATCTTTATTAACAAGATGTATTAGTCAATTTTCACGCTGCTGATATAGACATGCTTGAGACTGGGCAATTTACAAAAGAAAGAAGTTTAATCAACTTACAGTTCCACATGGCCGGGGAGGCCTCACAATCCATAGCAAAAGGTGAGAGGCACGTCTCACATGGCGGCAGACAAGAGAAGAGAAAGCTTGTGCAGGGAAACTCCCATTTTAAAACCATCAGATATCATGAGATGTGTTCACTATCACAAGAATTGCAAGGGAAAGACCCACCCCCATGATTCAATTACCTCCCACCAGCCCCCTCCCACAAAAGGTGGGAATTTTGGAGTTACAATTCAAGATGACGTTTGGGTGGGGACACAGCCAAACCATATCACAAGGTATAGTCATCCTTTGGTATCCTCTCAAGATTGGTTCCAGGACTCCTGCACATACTAAAATCCAAAGATGTTCCAGTCTGATACAAAATAGAGTAGTATTTGCATATGACCAAATAGTATAGTATTTGCACATCTTCTTGTATACACTAAATCATCTCTAAATTACCTATAATACCTAGTATAGTGTAAATGTTACGAAAATAGTTGTTATATTTTTATTGTTGTATTGTTATTTTTTATTGGGGGTTTTTCCATGGAATATTTTCAATCCATGATTGGTTGAATCTGCAAATATGGAACCTGCAAATCTAAAGGGCCAACTGTATTTCAAACCTCTCAGTCAAAAAAGTATTTTTAATATTCAAGTGAGTGCTTTCTTACTATAATTTAAATGTTACCCCTTTGAGAGAGTGATGTTATTAAAGGGCAAGAATATTTACTGAATTTTCAAAAATAGTTCCTTGACAATTTGAAGACTATTCAGAACTAAATTGGTTTTGTCACCTCCAAAGGTAAGTAAGCCTAGATGGATTAGCCTCTCAACACAAAACCTATTTCCAAAGTTTTATTCATTTTGCTGTTCACCTCAAACTGACTTTCAAAATGGAATATAATATTTTACTAGAGGCTTCACCAATGCCCAGTATAAAAAAAAGGATTCCAGCCGGGCACAGTGGCTCATGCCTATAATCCCAGCACTTTGGGAGGCCAAGGCAGGTGGATCATTTGAGGTCAGGAGTTTGAGACCAGCCTGGCCAACATGGCAAAACCCATCTCTACTAAAAACACAAAAAATTAGCCAGGCATGGTGTCAGGTGCCTGTAATCCCAGCTACTTGGGAGGCTGAAGCATGAGAATTGCTTGAACCAGGAGGCGGAGTGTGCAGTGAGCCAAGATCACACCACCGCACTCCACCTGGGTAACAGAGTGAGACTCTGTCAAATAAATAAATAAATAAATAAATAAATAAATAAATAAATAAATAAAATAAAATAAAATAAAATAAAAAACAGATTCCCACATCATACCTATATATTTTAACAGGCAGTGTCAGAAAACTATAGTTGAATCCATCTCTGACACAAGAAAATATTTGCCATTATATCTTGGAATACTTGTCTTTGCTATTGGCCATCTTCTCCCTTGGACAGTGCTGCAGATATAGTATGTACTTTGGGGTTCACTTAATTTGCCTTCACGTTACTACTTCCCTTCATTTAATACATTTTTTATTCAGAACATAAAAATATATTTGAAAAGATTTTATAACTATTTATTAGACCAAAGGTCACAAAGATTTGGCAGAAATAAACTATCAAACAAACAAAAACACAAGGTGCGAACTCTAGAATTTCTGTACAAGAAAGTTTAAGAGAAGACAATCTGTTTCATTTAGCTCCCTCCTCTCTTCCCTATCCTCAGTTTATTGAAGCTATTTACTGGCAGGGTGGTAAAATATAAAGCAGAAGATGGCAGTCTTCTGATATGAGGAGTCAAAGGACAGAAAGCTACAGAAATGGGAGGGTTGCTGGAAAGTGGGGGGAAATCCCAAAAACTAGGGAGCCCTAGAAAGGAAACCTCCAAATCTGTATTTTTTTAAAAGTGTGAGTCCATATTTAAAGAAAGAAAGAAAAAAATATTTGATTTATGGAGAATGCCAACTACCTAATATCGAAGCAATAACGAGAGTTAGACTATCATCACTGGATGCCAAAATTGGAGGGTAAAATTTTCATAAAAAGTAGATATTTACAGTCTTGAGGTAACTTGCCAAAAATACTTATTAATTAAAATGGGAAAAATTACAAAAGAGAAACATGGTGGACATTAGATGACCCAAGTGATCAAAATCAACTTTTCCAATATTTGGAAAAACCAGTATCAAATGTCTTATGATACAAAGCATTTAAAAGGACATAATGAATAATCCAAATTTAATCCTGAGGAAACATCAGAAAACCCAAATGAAGACATGCTTAAAATAAAAAATTGCTATGTACTCTTTTAAAATGTCAAAGTCAAGCTAAAAAAAGGCTGAGGAACTGTTCCAAATCAAAAGAGACTCTTGAACAAGACAAGTAAATAAAACATGTGATCCTAGGTTAGCTAGTGGCATGAGGGGGAAATAGCTATAAAGAATATTATTAAGACAACTGATAAAATTTGAATATGAACTGAAGATTAAATAATAGTACTGTATCAACACTAAATATCTTGATTTTGACAACTATACTGGGATTATATAAGAGAATGTCTACGTTCATTTTTTTGAAACAATGTCTCGCTTTGTCACTCAGGCAGCAGTGTAGTGGGCATGATCTCAGCTCACTGCAACCTCCACCTCCCGTGTTCAAGCAATTCTTGTGCCTCAGCCTACAAGTAGCTGGAACTACAGGCATGCGCCACCATACTCAGCTAATTTTTGTATTTTTAGTAGTAGAGATAGGGTTTTGCCATGTTGCCCAGGGTGGTATTGAACTCCTGACCTCAAGTGATCCACCCGCCTCGGCATCCCAAAGTGCTGGGATCACAGGCGTGAGCCACCATGCCCAGCTGAGAATGTTTTTGTTCTTAGAAAGCACAAACTGAAGTATTTAGGGGTAAAGAAGAATGATGTCTACAATTACTCTCGAAAGTAGTACAGAAATATTAAAATGTTTGCCTGGGACTTCTGCTTCCAGACAAAATGAATTAATAGAGATCAAATTTATCCTGATTTCTCATACAATTTTTAAAATGAACAAATTATATGGAATATCAATTTGCAATACACTAGACATCAGGAAGAAAAGGACAGTGATCCCTGAGAAATGGGAAAGTAAACAAAGTGAGTCTTAAGATTGCCCCCAGCTTACTACCTTGAGAAATTGGATGCCATGAAACAGAGTAGGGAAAACAAAGCAGAGCCCAATGGACTCTCTGAGTTGAAGAGACAGAATAGAAAATACAGGAGATGAAGACAGCTAAAATTTACAGGACTAAGTACAGCAGCAGAGGCAGCTACACAAAGAGATAATTGTGGAGATTTGCAAAGGATTCCCCTTAACTATTCAACTGAGTGTGAATCTGGCTCATATGACATAAGAGAAGCACTTAAGGCCAGGCAAAGAATCACCCAAAAGGATTAGAGGTAATAATGCCTAGCACTTACCACAACATTAAATATAGGGCATCTATCCACCAAGACAAACTGGAAAACCACAAGATTCACAGGGCAATTGGGTAGAGTACCCAGAAGGGACTTGCCTCAGTACTGGGGAATAATTAGCGCTAGACTGAACACTGAATTGGTTCAACAAAACAAATTTTAAAAGCAAGAATCAGTTTCCAAGGAACTTAACTGCACCCCAAGGAAAAGTTCAAGAGTAATTACAGAAATACAAAAATATCTGGCACCCAACAAGGTAAATAACACAATGTCAGGCACCCAATCAAAGATCACCAAATATGCAAAAAAGCAATAAAATACAGTACATAATAAAGAAATAGTCAATTGAAACCAATCCAAAACTGACACATATAATAAAATTAGTAGAGAAAATCTTTAAAACAGTTTTTGTGTTTTCTAAAGCATAGAGATCTGAAAATTTTTTTAAAAGACCCAAATTAGGGGGCGATTCCAAGATGGCTGAATAGGAACAGCTCCATTCTACAGCTCGCAGCGTGGGCAACGCAGAAGATGGGTGATTTCTGCTTTTCCAATTGAGGTAGCTGGCTCATCTAACTGGGGCTTGTCAGACACTGGGTGCAGGACAGTGGGTGCAGCCCACCGAGTGAGAGCCGAAGCAGGGCGAGGTATCACCTCACCTGGGAAGAGCAAGGGGTCAGGGAATTCCCTTTCCTAGCCAAGGGAAGCTGTGACAGATGGCACCTGGAAAATTGGGTCACTCCCACCCTAATACTGCACTTTTCCAATGGTCTTAGCAAACAGCACACCAGGAGATTATATCCCACACCTGGCTTGGAGGGTCCCAAGCACATGGAGCCTCAGTCATTGCTAGGACGGCAGTCTGAGATCGAACTGCAAGGTGGCAGTGAGGCTGGGGGAGGGGCGTCTGCCATTGCTGAGGCTTGATTGGGTAAACAAAGAGACCAGGAAGCCCAAACTGGGTGGAGCCCACCACAGTTCAAGGAGGCCTGCCTGCCTCTGTTGACTCCACCTCTGGGGGCAGGGCATAGCCAAACAAAAGGCAGCAGAAACCTCTGCACACTTAAATGTCCCAGTCTGACAGCTTTGAAGAGAGTAATGGTTCTCCCAGCACAGAGTTTGAGATCTGAGAACGGACAGACTGCCTCCTCAAGTGGGTCCCTGATCCCCAAGTAGCCTAACTGGGAGGCACCCCCCAGTAGGGGTAGACTGATACCTCACACTGCCAGGTACCCCTCTGAGACGAAGCGTCCAGAGGAACGATTGGGCAGCAACATTTGCTGTTCAGCAATATTCGCTGTTCTGCAGCCTCCGCAGCTGATACCCAGGCAAACAGTGTCTGGAGTGGAACTCCAGCAAACTCCAGCAAACCTGGAGCTGAGGGTCCTGACTGTTAGAAGGAAAACTAACAAACAGAAAGGACATCCACACCAAAATCCCATCTATATATCATCATGATCAAAGACCAAAGGTAAATAAAACCACAAAGATGGTGAAAAAACAGAGCAGAAAAGCTGATTCTAAAAATCAGAGCGCCTCTCCCCCTCCACAGGAACACAGCTCCTCGCCAGCAACAGAACAAAGCTGGATGGAGAATGACTTTAATGAGTTGAGAAAAGAAGGCTTCAGACGATCGCTAATAACAAACATCTCCGAGCTAAAGGATGAAGTTCGAACCCATCGCAAAGAAGCTAAAAACCTTGAAAAAACATTACACAAATGGCTAACTAGAATAACCAGTGTAGAGAAGTCCTTAAAATGACCTGATGGAGCTGAAAACCATGACACGAGAACTATGTGACAAATGCACAAACTTCAATAGCCAATTCAATCAACTGGAAGAAAGGGTGTCAGTGATTGAAGTTCAAATGAATGAAATGAAGCGAGAAGAGAAGTTTAGAGAAAAAAGAGTAAAAAGAAATGAACAAACCCTCCAAGAAATATGGGACTTATGAAAAGACCAAATCTACATCTGATTGGTGTACCTGAAAGTGACAGGGAGAATGGAACCAAGTTGGAAAACACTCTTCAGGATATTAACCAGGAGAACCTCCCCAACCTAGCAAGGCAGGCCAACATTCAAATTCAGGAAATACAAAGAACACCACAAAGATACTCCTTGAGAGGAGCAACTCCAAGACACATAATTGTCAGATTCACCAAAGTTGAAATGAAGGAAAAAATGCTAAGGGCAGTCAGAGAGAAAGGTCAGGTTACCCACAAAAGGAAGCCCATGAGACTAACAGCAGATCTCTCAGCAGAAACTCTACAAGCAAGAAGAGAGTGGGGTCCAATATTCAACATTCTAAAAGAAAATAATTTTCAACCCAGAATCTCATATCCAGCCAAACTAAGCTTCATAAGTGAAGGAGAAATAAAATCCTTTACAGACAAGCAAATGCTGAGAGATTTTCTAACCACCAGGCCTGCCTTACAAGAGCTGCTGAAGGAAGCACTAAACATGGAAAGGAGCAACCAGTGCCAGTCACTGCAAAAACATGACAAATAGTAAAGATCATTGATGCTAGGAAGAAACTGCATCAACTAACAAGCAAAATAACCAGCTAACATCATAATGACAGGATCAAATTTCACACATAACAATATTAACCTTAAATGTAAATGGGCTAAATGCTCCAATTAAAAGACACAGACTGCCAAATTGGATAAAGAATCAAGACCCATCAGTGTGCTATATTCAGGAGACCCAATTCACGTGCAGAGACACACACAGGCTCAAAATAAAGGGATGAAGGAAGATCTACCAAGCAAATGGAAAACAAAAAAAAAGCAGGGGTTGCAATCCTAATCTCTGATAAAAAAGACTTTAAATCAACGAAGATCAAAAGAGACAAAGAAGGCCATCACATAATGCTAAAGGGATCAATTCAACAAGAAGAGTTAACTATCCTAAATATATACGCACCCAATACAGGGGCACCCAGATTCATAAAGCAAGTCCTTAGAGACCTACAAAGAGACTTAGAGTCCCACACAATAATAATGGGAGACTTCAACACCCCACTAATCTGTTGATTAGACAGATCAACAAGTCAGAAAGTTAACAAGGATATCCAGGAATATGAACTCAGCTCTGCATCAAGCGGACGTAATAGATATCTACAGAACTCTCCACCCCAAATCAACAGAATATACATTCTTCTCAGCACCACATCACACTTATCCCAAAATTGACCACACAGTTCGAAGTAAAGCAATTCTTAGCAAACGTAAAAGATCACAGATTATAACAAACTGTCTCTCGGACCACACTGCAATCAAACTAGAACTCAGGATTAAGAGACTCACTCAAAACCACTCAACTACATGGAAACTGAACAACCTGCTCCTGAATGACTACTGGGTACATATAGAAATGAAGGCAGAAATAAAGATGTTCTTTGAAACCAATGAGAACAGACACAACATACCAGAATCTCTGGGACACATTTAAAGCAGTGTGTACAGGGAAATTTATAGCACTGAATGCCCACAAGAGAAAGCAGGAAAGATCTAAAATTGACACTCTAACATCACAATTAAAAGAACTAGAGAAGCAAGAGCAAACACATTCAAAAGCTAGCAGAAGGCAAGAAATAGCTAAGATCAGAGCAGAACTGAAGGAGATAGAGACACATAAAACCCTTCAAAAAATCAATGAATTCAGGAGCTGCTCTTTTGAAAAGATCAACAAAATTGATAGACCACTAACAAGACTAATAAAGAAGAAAAGAGAGAAGAATCAAATAGATGCAATAAAAAATGATAAAGGGGATATCACCATTGATCCCACAGAAATACAAACTACCATCAGAGAATACTATAAACACTTCTATGAAAATAAACTACAAAATCTAGAAGAAATGGACAAATTCCTGGACACATATACCCTACCAAGACTAAACCAGGAAGAAGTTGAATCCCTGAGTAGACCAATAGCAGGCTCTGAAATTGAGGCAATAATTAATAGCCTACAAACCAAAAAAACTCCACGACCATACAGATTCACAGCTGAATTCTACCAGAGGCACAAGGAGGAGCTGGTACCATTCCTTCTGAAACTATTCTAATCAATAGAAAAAGAGGGAATCCTCCCTAACTCATTTTATGAGGCCAACATCATCCTGATACCAAAGCCTGGCAGAGACACAACAAAAAAAGAGAATGTTAGACCAATATCCCTGATGAACAGCGATGCAGAAGTCCTCAATAAAATACTGGCAACCCGAATCCAGCAGCACATCAAAAAGCTTATCCACCATGATCAAGTGGGCTTCATCCCTGGGATGCAAGGCTGGTTCAACATACGCAAATCAATAAACATAATCCAGCATATAAAAAGAACAAAAGACAAAAACCATATGATTATCTCAACAGATGCAGAAAAGGCCTTTGACAAAATACAACAGCCGTTCATACTAAAAACTCTCAATAAACTAGGTATTAAATGGATCGTATCTCAAAATAAGAAGAGCTATTTATAACAAACCCACAGCCAATATCATACTGAATGGGTAAAACCTGGAAGCATTCCCTTTGAAAACTGGCACAAGACAGCGATGCCCTCTCTCACCACTCCTATTCAATATAGCGTTGGAAGTTCTGGCCAGGGCAATCAGGTGGGAGAAAGAAATAAAGGGTATTCAATTAGAAAAAGAGGGAGTCAAATCGTACCTGTTTGCAGATGACATGATTGTATATTTAGAAAACCCCGTCGTCTCAGCCCAAAATCTCCTTAACTGGATAAGCAACTTCAGCAAAGTCTCAGGATACAAAATCAATGCACCAAAATCACAGACATTTTTATACACCAATAGCAGACAAACAGAGAGCCAAATCATGAGTGAACTCCCATTCACAATTGCTTCAAAGAGAATAAAATACCTAGGAATCCAACTTACAAGGGATGTGAAGGACCTCTTCAAGGAGAACTACAAACCACTCCTCAGCAAAATAAAAGAGGACACAAACAAATGGAAGAACATTCCATGCTCATGGATAGGAAGAATCAATATCGTGAAAATGGTCATACTGCCCAAGATAATTTATAGATTCAATGCCATCCCCATCGAGCTACCAATGACTTTCTTCACAGAATTGGAAAAAAACTACTTTAAAGTTCATATGGAACCAAAAAAGAGCCCACATTGCCAAGTCAATCCTAAGCCAAAAGAACAACGCTGGAGGCATCACGCTACCTGACTTCAAACTATTCTACAAGGCTATAGTAACCAAAACAGCATGGTACTGGTAACAAAACAGAGATATAGACCAATGGAACAGAACAGAGCCCTTAGAAATAATACCACATATCTACGACCATCTGGTCTTTGACAAACCTGACAAAAACATGCAATTGGGAGAAGGTTCCCTATTTAATAAATGTTGCTGGGAAAACTGGCTAGCCATATGTAGAAAGCTGAAACTGGATCCCTTCCTTACACCTTATACAAAAATTAATTCACGATGGATTAAAGACTTAAATGTTAGACCTAAAACCATAAAAACCCTAGAAGAAAACCTAGGTAATACCATTCAGGACATAGGCATGGGCAAGGACTTCATGCCTAAAACACCAAAAGCAATGGCAACAAAAGCCAAAATTGACAAATGGGATCTAATTAAACTAAAGAGCTTCTGCACAGCAAAAGAAACTACCATCAGAGTGAACAGGCAACCTACAGAATGGGAGAAAATTTTTACAATCTGCTCATCTGACAAAGGGCTAATATCCAGAATTTACAAAGAACTCAAACAAATTTACAAGAAAAAATCAAACAACCCCATCAAAAAGTGGGTAAAAGATATGAACAGACACTTCTCAAAAGAAGATATTTATGCAGCCAACAGACACATGAAAAATGCACATCACTGGCCATCAGAAAATGCAAATCGAAACCACAATGAGATACCATCTCACACCAGTTAGAATGACGATCATTAAAAAGTCAGGAAACAACAGGTGCTGGAGATGATGTAGAGAAATAGGAACACTTTTACACTGTTGGTGGGACTGTAAAGTAGTTCAACCATTATAGAAGACAGTGTGGCAATTCCTCAAGGATGTGGAACTAGAAATTCCATTTGACCCACTGATCCCATTACTGGGTATATACTCAAAGGATTATAAATCATGCTGCTATAAAGACACATGCACATATATGTTTATTGCAGCACTATTCACAATAGCAAAGACTTGGAACCAACCCAAATGTCCATCAATGACAGACTGGATTTAAGAAAACATGGCACATATCCACCATAGAATACTATGCAGCCATAAAAAAGGATGAGTTCATGTCCTTTGTAGGGACATGGATGAAGCTGGAAACCATCATTCTGAGCAAACTATCGCAAGAAAAGAATACCAAACACTGCATGTTTTCACTCACAGATGGGAACTGAACAATGAGAACACTTGGACACAGGAAGGGGAACATTACACACCAGGGCCTGTCGTCGGGTTGGGGGGAAGGTGGAGGGATAGCATTACATGATATACCTAATGTAAATGGCAAGTTAATGGATGCAGCACAACAACATGGCACATGTATACATATGTAACAAACCTGCATGATGTGCACATGTACCCTAGAACTTAAAGTACAGTAGTTAAAAAAAACAAATTAAACCACTAGAAATGAAAAAAATTATACTACATAAGATGAAAATACATAGTAGATCAGACTGTGGGATTAGTAATTGTAGAAAAAAGTCAACTTGAAGACACAGCAATAGAAACTACCCAAAATTGAATACACAGAGAAGAGAGAATTTAAAATAATAAACAGACCATATGTGAGTTGTCTTCAAGTAACCAAATATATCTGGAATTAAAGTCACCAAAGCAAGGCAAGAAGGGCAAAACCAAAAAAAATATTGAGAAAATATTGGCCAAAATCATCAAAATTTGATTAAATTAGATCTAAGAAGCTCAATGACCCCAAACATGAAAACTACTCCAAAACATTTCGTAATCAAATTGTTCAACTCAGTAAGGGTAAAGAATAATTAAACACCATGACCACCCAAATTAACCTAATTGATAATATATAGACGTTTCCATCCAACAATAGCAGAATGCCCATTCTTTTCAAGTGCAACCACCTGGAACATTTACCAAGAAAGACAATATTCTGGGCCATAAAGCAAGTCTCAATAAATTGAAATGCATTCAAGTCATGCAAACTATATTATCTGACCATAGTGGAAATAAATTACGAATTAATAACAGAAGAATTTCTGCAGTGGTGGGGGGGGGATTTGGAACTAAATAACACAATTCTAAATAAGCCATGGGTCAAAAAAAAAAAAAAAAAAAGAAAGAAAGAAAGAAAGAAATACTCTAAAGGAACATTAGTATTTTGAACTGAATGGAACTGAAACTCAGCATATCCAAATTTGTGAGATGCGATAAAGCTATACAGAGGGGGGGTTTTCTAACATTAAACACATATATTAGAAAAGCAGAAAGGTCTCAAATTAATGACCACAACTTCTGCCATAAGGAACCACAAACAGAAGAATAAACCTGAAGCAAGTAGACGAATGGAAAGAAATCAATGAAACAGAAAACAGAAAAATGAAAAAAAATAACTGAAACCAAATTTGAGAAGATGATTAAAATGTCTGGCCAGAGTGATTAGAAAAAGACAAAAGACAAGAAAAAGACATAAAAGACAAAAGACAAAAACTACCAATACCATAAAGAGAGGTGATTTTACTATATATTCTATAGATATTAAAAGGATAACAAGATATTATGAACAATTATGCCAATACATTTCACCACTTGGAAAAAATAAACATACTCCTTGAAATACTCAAACTACCAAAGCTCACTGAATAAGATAACCTAATTAGCCCTATATTATTAAACAATTCTAACTGGTAGTTTTAAAAAAATCACTCCACAAAGAAAACTCCCAGGGCAGATGGCTTCTTGTGAATTCTAAAAAAATCACTCCACAAAGAAAACTCCCAGTGCAGATGGCTTCTTGTGAATTCTACAAAACATCTGAGGAGAAAATAATACCAATTCTAGACAAACTGTTCCAGAAAATTGAAAAGGAGGAACTATCTCGTAACGCATTCTGTGAGGGCAACATTACCCTAATACCAAAATCAGGCAAAGACAGTCTAAGAAAAAACTACAGAACAACATCCCTCATAAATATAAATCTAAAAAAAAAACCATAATTTTAGAAAATAATATCTAATTATATAGAAAATGATATCTAACTATATATATGTATTTTTTTTTTTAAATAAGTTCCAGGGTACATGTGCAGGATGTGCAGATTTGTTCCACAGGTAGATATTTGCCTTGGTGGTTTGTTGCACCTATCAATCCATCAGCTAGGTAATAAGCCCGGCATGCATCAGCTCTTTCCCCAAATGCTCTCCTTCCTCTTCCTCTACCCTCAACAGGCCCCAGTGTGTGTTGTTCCCCTCTGTGTGTCCATGTGTTCTCATTTTTCAACTCCCACTTTTGAGTGAGAACATGCAGTGTCTGGTTTTCTGTTCCTGTGTTAGTCTGCTAAGGATGATGGCTTCCAGCTTCATCCATGTCCCTGCAAAAGACATGATCTCATTCCTTTTTATGGCTGCATAGTATTCCATGGTATATAAGTACCACATTTTCTTTATCCAGTCTATCATTGATGAACATTTGGGTTGATTCTATGTCTTTGCTATTGTGAATAGTGCTGCATTGAACATACATGTACACGTATCTTTAGAATAGAATGGTTTATATTCCTTTGGGATAACTAGGCCACGCCGTCTTCCACAATGGTTGAAATAGAAACACTTTTACACTGTTGGTGGGAATGTAAATTAGATATCTAACTATATTAAAAGAATAATACATTGATGACCAAATTGAGTTCATCTTAAGAATGAAAAGCTGGTTTGGCCGGGCACAGTGTGGCTCATGCCTGTAATCCCAGCACTTTGGGAGACCAAGGTGGGAGGATCACTTGAGCCCAAGAGTTTAAGACCAGCTTAAGCAACACAGTGAAACCCCATCTCTATAAAATATACAAAAAATTAGCTGGGCATCGTGGTGCACGCCTGTAGTACCAGCTACTCAGGAGGCTGAGGTGGGAGGACTGCTTGAGCCTGGGAGGCAGAGGTTGCAGTGAGCTAAGATCACAACACTGCACTCCAGCCTAGGCAACAGAGTGAGACCCTGTCTCAAAAAAAAAAAAAGTTGGTTTAACGTTGTAAATCAATCATTGCAATTCACTGTATTAATCCACTTTTAAAAAGATAAACTATATAATTATCTCAAACAATTCAGAAAAGGCATTTGGTAATATTCCAACACCCATTACTGATTAAAAAAAAAAAAAAACTCTCAGCAAACTATGAACAGAAGGAAACTTTCTCAACCAGACAAAGGGAATCAACAAAGAAACCTATAGCTAACACCATATTTAATGGTGAAAGATGGAATTCTTTCCTCACTGAGGTCAGGAACAAAACAAGGATCTCTGCTCTTACCACCTTTATTACGCACTGTATTAGAAGTTCTAGACATTCCAATAAGGCAATAAATAAATAAATAAAAGTCATTCATTATTAAAAGGAAGAAGCATAATGTCTTTCATCTCAGACAATGCGATCATCTTTATATATGGAATCTTTTAAAAAGCTATTAAAACCAGGCCAGGCTCAGTGGCTCATGCCTCTAATCCCAGCACTTTGGGAGGCCGAGGCAGGCGGAACACCTGAGGTCAGGAGTTTGAGACCAGCCTGGCTAACATGATGAAACCCCATCTCTACTAAAAATACAAAAATTAGTTGGGCATGGTGGCGGGCACCTGTATTCCCAGCTATCTGGGAGGCAGAGGTAGGAGAATCACAAAGCCGAGATCGTGCCATTGCTCTCCAGACTGGGAGATAAGAGAGACTCTGACACACACAAGAAAAGCTATTAAAACCAATAAATGAACTTAGCAAGATTACAGGATACAAAATCCACATACATATCTATTGCATTTTTACATACCAGTGAAAAACTATTAATATGGAAAATGAAATTTTAAAAAGAGTATCATGGACAATAATATCAAAACATATGACCAAATGTATAAAAACACTGAAAACCACAAAACACTGCTGAGACAAAGTAATGAAAACCTAAATAAATGGAGAGACAGACTTTGTTCATGAGTTGGAAGACTCCATATTGTTAAGATGGCAATTTGCTAGACCACACTCCAGAGGAGATTACATAAAGTCATGAATACCAGGAGACAGAGATCACTGAGGGCCATCTTAGAAGCCTGCCTACCACAGACTTCTAAGATGCTGTGTGACCTTGCCAATCAGTTAACTTTCCTGTGCTTCAGCTCTCTCTTCTGCAATATGGAGAAAACAGCAGTACCTATCTCATGCAGTTATTTAAGGTTTAAATGATTAAGTGTCTGTAAAGCACTTAAGTATCTGGTACTTGGTTATATACATACATCAATACATCCATAAAACCAATATAAATACTTAAGTTACTATTCCTTAGAGCTTAGAACAATACATCCTTCTTTAACTATTTAATGGTGCCTACTACAAATAAGGTACAGTATTTATTCAAGGTGTGCATAAAGATAACTGATTAAATTTGGGTACTGAGGAAAAAGTATCTTCTTGTTTTCATTTTTATTTGAACTTCAACAAACACACACAGGTAATGCCTGAGATAACCATAATCCTGTTTCACCAGGTCCTAATTTGTACCTATTTTCCAGACATAACTGTCAATGGTACGCTCTTTCAGTTTTTTTTGTGGTTTGTTTTTTGTTTTTTAAGATGGAGTCTCACTCTATTGCCCAGGCTAGAGTGCAGTGGTGCAATCTCAGTTCACTGTAATCTCTGCCTCTCGGGTTCAAGAGATTCTCCTACCTCAGTCTCCTGAGTATCTGGGATTACAGGTGCATGTCACCATGCCTGACTAATGTTTTTGTGTATTTTTAGTAGAGACAAGTTTCACCATGTTGGCCAGGCTGGTCTTGAACTCCTGACCTCAAGTATTCCTCCCACCTCAGCCTCCAAAAGTGCTGGCATTACAGGCATGACCCATTGCATACAGCCCCCCTCTTTCACTCTTAAAAGTGTCCCAGTGTACACAAGAAATTAGAGTCACTCCAGTTTGTCACAGTCCTAGACTGAAATGGAAACTGAATCTAGATAAAGACTTTTGAGTAAGAAACCAACAAGGCATGGACAAAAGGAAGGGAAACTGAAGAGGAGGAATATGGGCAATGGGGGTGGGTAGATATAGTGGGCAATAGAGTGAGACCCTGTCTCAAGAAAAAAAAGAACAAAAGGTTGGTTTAATATTCTAAATCAATCATTGCAATTCACTGTGTTAATACACTTTTAGAAAGATGAACTATATGATCGTCTCAAACAATTCAGAAAAAGCAGCATGGTAAGAGAAAAATAAATGCTTCAAAATGCCCACATAACAAAATTAATTCACCCACAATCTGAATTCACACTTCCTATAAACCTAATATATTCTTTAAAAGCTTAATGAAATAAAATATTTAACTGTTTATAAAACAGGTAACTGGCATTTCTTTAAAGATTTTTAAAAATCCATAAATGAATACCAAATAAATGTTAATGTATCACATTTAACTTCCCTTTCCTCTATCTGTTCTAATACATTACCATGAAACCAATATATAATCCTGATAAACACATTATTTAAAAAATAAGAAAACTTGTTTAAATGCATAGACTGCAGGCCAAATTTTAACAATAAACCACTTTTATAGCTATTTTTGTACTCCCAACTGAAAACATTAGGTGACTTTGGAAATTCTAATTCCTTTATAATCCAGCAGCACCAAAGCAAACAGTCATGACCCCTTAAGAGGATAAATATGCCCATTTTAATTAAAGACTAAATTATTTGACTTGGTGTGCAATTTTTGCATCTGTATTTTGAGACGTATTTATAAATCCTGTGCTTTTCATTAATGAAAAACTGTAAAAGTATAATAATTGACAAATAGCCTACAGAGGCAGTCTTAAAAGGTGTCTTGAATTCTCAAGAATTTAGGCTAATAAGAGGAATGAAGTATTGATACATGCCACATTATAGATGAACCTTGAAAACACTGTGCTAAGTAAAAGAGGCAAGTTACAAAAGACCACATATTGTATTATTTCATTTATATGTATGGTCTAGAGGTAAATCTATACAGACAAAAAGTACATTAGCAGTTGCCTATGACTAGGGTAGGAGTGGGGACTGAGGGGAATGGGGGAATGGAGGATGACTTCCTTTGGGAGTGATGGAATGTTCTAAAATTGATGATAATGACGATTGCACAACTCTGTGAATATACTAAAAACCAATGAACTGTATACTTTAAATGGATAAATTGTATGGTCTGTGAATTATATCTCAATAAAGCTGTTACCATAAAAAGAATTTAGGCTATAATTCCTACCCTAAATATAAACTGTTATGTATTATTATCTTAAAAATGGAAAAACCTGATTCCAATACTTTATACCAGAGAAAGCCAAGAAATGTATGCATTAGTCTGTTCATGCTAATTGCTAAACATTGATGCAAATATACTCCACGTCTTTGAATTCCTACTGAATTTCAGACAACAAATAGATTTCTTGAGTATTTTACCACAAAATAGATTTAGATATTGGCTTGACTTTAAACTTGTGGTGGATATTTCCTGACTTCATTTGAAAATTTAATTAAATTAAATAACCTGTCAACTTGCAGGTTTTTATTCCTAAGTAGCTATTAATTTGGGTTATCAATAAAAACCTTAATAAAGTATGGGAGGCAACACATATCAAGCCACTGCTAGATTTAGCCATTTTACAATGTTTAGATATATCTAAATATCATTTGAATACCATAAAGACACACAATTTTTGTCAATTTAATAATTTTAAAACAACAAAATACAAAGCTTAATAAAGATAATTTGCAAGTTTTATAGCAAGTTAGCTTTTTAACTATGTGTGTACAGTCTTATTTTGCCTTCAAAAATTCTGCTTCTAGAGTTTCAAGCAAGGAATATTAATCATTTCTTGACCTAGGTTTATAATGTTATATTTCACCACTGATGTATTGTGAATTTCATTCACTAATTTAGGTGAATATTAATCATCATCAAATAATTCTAATAGATCTTAGTCTATGAAAGCAATCAATACCAGTTACTAATACTGATATTTTAACTAAAAATATAGATCACAAAAATGAAAGATCAGTTTTATTATGCTATTAATGCATATTTATAATATATGAAATATAATAAACTATAGAAATATTGCCATATTTCTACAAATGTATACATTTTAGCCCTAACTTTGGTATTCAGAGCTAAGATGTCAGGTACTTAATACAACATAGAGAGGTAATCATCATTTTAGGAAGTGGCTTAAAGCTGCTCTTTGGTATAGCATAAAGTTAAGATTTGATAAATCTAGGTAGTGATAACAGGTATTCATTATATTATATATTATTTATTATGCACAATTATATAGAACATAGTATATGCACACATATGTACATATAAAATACACATATATAATACATATAAATAATTTTAATATGTTCTTTGGTGTTCATTCAATATTATTGATATCAGAAAAAACAACATGCAAAAGTCCTTTATTTTCTTTCTCTCTAGTCAGAGTGATCTGATAGCTTTGCACAGCACAGTACATTTTAAATGTAAATCAACAAAATAAAACAATAAGATACAATTTTTAAAGAAAGGGATAACATTTTGAGTTTTTAAAAGTAACTACTGTTACTTAAGTGATTGCAATCTCAAATGGCTTTTGAATAAAACCTTTGAGTCCCTGGGACAAAATTTGGCCCAGTGGAAATAAACGTATCAATCATTTTTCCTCTGGCATTCTTTTTTTTTTTTTTTTTTTTTTTTTGCTCACTCTGTCACCCAGGCTAGAGTACAGTGGCGCAATCTTGGCTCACTGCAAGCTCCACCTTGCAGGTTCACGCCATTCTCCTGCCTCAGCCTCTCAAGTAGCTGGGACTACAGGTGCCCACCACCACGTCTGGCTAATTTTTTTGTATTTTAGTAGAAACAGGGTTTCACCATGTTAGCCAGATGTTCTTGATCTCCTGACCTTGTGATCTGCCTTCCTCAGCCTCCCAAAGTGCTGGGATTACAGGCATTAGCCACCGTGCCCAGCCCTGGCATTCTTGATACACACATTATACATTCTCCCTAGTGAGTTGACATTTCAAGCAAACATACAACATGATCTCACTCATAAACAGTCGGGTCAAACCCCTGAACATGTTAATAAGTGAGTTATATCAACCAATTTTCAACAGTAATATAAAATCATCTGTGGAATTCTCAAAAATATTTTTACAAAAATTAGTAGTATGATTTAAACACATGTTGGATTTCAAAATAAGAAATATATAAGAGAGTCCAACACTGGTACCTCTCTTCTGATCCTCAAAAACTAACCATTTTAAAAAATATTTTTACAAAAATTAGCAGTATGATTTAAACACATGTTGGATTTCAAAATAAAAAATATACAAGAGAGTCCAACACTGGTACCTCTCTTCTGATCCTCAAAAACTAACCATTTTTAAATATTAAAGATGATACTCCTCTCATTTTGATAAGTCACTCTGTGGCCCTAGCAATCCAAAAATAATTATAGACTTTTTAATAGGCTAGAAGTTACTTTGAAACTTTAATAAGAATTCAAAAAAGAATTATACACTGCTCCAAAAAGCATTTTTCTAACCTCTGTTACATTAGCCAATCTAAAATAATATGATATGAACTCTTTGAACTACTACTCTATTAAATCCTGAGATCATTTCTAGTACTAGTCTGATCATTAGGAGACAAGTTTAAAAAGAAAATTTTCGGCCAGGCACGGTGGCTCATGCCTGTAATCCCCAGTACTTTGGGAGGCCAAGGTGGGAGGATCACGAGGTCAGGAGATTGAGACCATCCTGGCTAACACGGTGAAACCTCGTCTCTACTAAAAACACAAAAAATTAGCTGTGCATGGTGGCACGCACCTGTAATCCCAGCTACTCAGGAGGCTGAGGCAGGAGAATCACTTGAACCTAGGATGTAGAGGTTGCAGTGCCGAGATCGCACCACTGCACTCCAGCCTGGACGACAGAGCGGGACTCATCTCAAAAAAATAAAATAAAATAAAATAAATAAAATAAAATAAAAAATAAAATTTTACGTTTAAATCTCAAACTTCAAAAAGGTACTTGAAGTAGCTTACAAAAGCAAACAAGAGCCCTGCAGAGAATCAGGAAAATATCCAAGCGAATTCAGAGTAAAAAGTTGGACAGCTGAATGTTGTAGCCAGTGCAAAGAAAGGTGGGCTAACTGCCCAGATGTACTCTACTACTTGAATACCTATATACGTGCTTGGTGTAACTTCTGTCATTTGAGGCAAAAGGTAAAAATCCAATGGAGATAGAATAATGCAAATGTGAAGTATTGGGAGCCCACTGTGTGTCACATTTGGGAAGAGTGAAAGAGCTTTACAAATATAAATACAAAAGTCATGTAAATATTTATGATCATTTTGTAAGCTATATACAACAACATTTTCTTCTAGTAATTTCATTGACACTAATCAACGTCCATATTTTTTAACAGAAAGGTTTCTACATTTGCACAATTCCCAGTATATTTTTAATTCCTTAAGTATATTTAAGAATATTCCAGACCACAAGACTCTAAGGGGTTGCAAATTTTATCAGACTAAAATGTCAACGTGTATTTATATAGAACTATATGATGTTTTTATTCAGCAGGCATGTCATAAACCAAATTTTCTCACTTATGATGCCAGGTAGATAAAGTCAATTAAAGTGACTATAACTATAAAAAAAATTCAGAAATTTCACTGTACGACTCAGTTACTCAAGAAATTTTTCTAAAGTTTACATTATCTTACAGGATCTCAAGATTCTAACTCATATACTTTGTATTCCCTCCCTAGAACCTAATGTAGGGTCAATGAACATACCACAGATGAAGCGTATGTTAAATACTGTCTTGCAAATTGAAATAATCATCATACCAAAGACTATAATGCTTCTATTTTGCTTATTGTTTATTGTTACTTTTTATTTTAAAATATTGATAAGAAGTCAAAAGGCACACTTATCTTAAAATAATTTAAGTATAATATTTCTAACCAATTATAATTAAGAGTATTAAAAACTAAAACAGATAGCATCATATAATCAAAGACAGAATCACCAGGATCTGAGCCGTATTCTTTCACTTATTAGCTGAGTAATCTTGAGAAACTTACCTACCAGTTCCCTCATTCCTAACATAATAACACTCTCTACAGAATTGTTGCTGGAGAGTAAAGAATAAAATGGATCTGAAAACAGTTTTGTAAAATTGGAAAGCAATATAAAAATTCAATGGGTTATCATCAAAAAATAATTTTGCTTGAGAGACAAGCTGTTCAACACATAGTGTAATCAATCTGCTTCTTTATGTTTATATATCTTAATTAAAGTATTTTAAATTAGATAGACATTCAAGTAAGTTGTATAACTGCCAGTGTCCTCCTCTCTTTCAATAAACTTTAACACAACTGGAAGGTAAAAATAGTTAATATATTTTATAACCAATAATGGTCACTTTATTTTTATGATATATATTTTCTCATATGTTTTAATCTTGTTTTAGTGTGTATTTTGTTCAGTTAACAAATCATCTACATGCTTTCTATTAAACATTATGAATAGAACTTATCAGTAGAAGGAAAGTCATTTATTAAATTTCTAAGTCAAATTTTAATATTTTCTTTTTTCTTATTTGGTTCATTTGATGCAAACACAATAATAGTGTAATACATTCTTTCCCAGTAGTGAAAAATAAATTACCATTTTGCTTTCTCTATACTCATTATCTGAATGAGGCTTTAGATAGAACCAAATTTATTACAATAGTGAATAAACACAATAATCAATGGAAAAATACTTGCAACAAACCATACCTAGTAATAAGAACTGCATTATCGTGGTGGGCAATCCCATTTTCTGGAATGGTGTTTCCATCACTTTGGTGGGAGAGAATGGACTTCTGCCATTTACAGAAGCTATCGAGGGACTTGTCTGCATGGTGGTTTATCTCCAAGTTTGGCTGCAATACAACATGCATACCAGAAATGTTCCAAACAAATTACTAAGGTCAGTTGTTAAAACTTTTGAAGACTAAAGTGGGAGTATAATTAGAAGCAGTGGTTTCTAGGAATAATCTCTTGCCAATTTTTATTTCTGTAATATCTGACCTAGAGCTCATTTGGTATATTATTGAACAGATATTTTTTTCCAGTTCCAGCTGTAATGATAACGTGAACATATGTGAGATTATCAACATAAAAACTAAAGAAAACCATTATTATAAGATATGCCATGCAAATGCTCACCCTTATACTGAAACATAGCTAATCTATATAGCTTTAACATAAAAGGCATATTCTTGTAATGTATTTAAAATTTGCTTAAGATATTAAATGTGTAGAGCTAAAACTCATATCCAACTAGAACTTCCTAATAGGAGCAATAATAAAACATATTATTTAATAATAAGTAATTCTATAGCTCTATAGCCTGTCTGTTAAGAATCTTAGACTTATAAACTAACACATTCTTACCTGATCTTCTGTGAGAACAATTAAGCGGGCCACTATAATATTCACAACGTTTCCTAGGCTGGAATCACGGTAAAGTTTGGCAACCTGACCTCCAGAAAATAAGAAAAGACACAAAGTCAGACAAAAATCATAGGGTGATAGTTTGATTTGATTTTTTTAAGTGCTAAAACAAGTTTTTATAAATTTAACCACTGTATACATTACTCTGTATCACTTAGAACTCTACCCTCAAGGTGCCTTGGTAAAAGGTTTTTATACCAGTCTACCTCAATAAATATTTTCTCCTAGACATGAACTACAGCATGGAAATTAGAGGGTGAGCTGATGTTTCAAGTTAAAAAAGAAAAACAAAACCCTCAAACAAGATTTAACGATCCACTAAAACTGTCGTATTATCTAAAAATGAATGATAAGGTCATCTTTAAATGTATTTCTATGGAACTGAAACAATACTAGACCAATCTTTTACCATTTTAGACAGGTAAATTCTTATCATTATTAACTTCACGGCAAAAATTTGTGATCTTAGTCAAAAACACAACAAATATGAAATAAAATATTATATAGAGGGATCAAACTTACAATATTCATCACACTCAAAATGTAATGTTCAATGTCTTTGCGGCCATGGTAGCCCACCATCATTTTATCTGCCACTACCAATGTCTCCACAAACCGTTCAATGCTCACTGATCTCTTCTGTCTGTGGTGGTTATGTGTGTTGTTAATTGGTAGTGAATAAGAAAAAGTGGATGTATCATTCAGCCACCAAGGTTTGCCACTTCTTGTGAAATCTACAATAAAAGCAACCAATTCAGGTAAGTTCACTAATTAAACATATTTATTTATAAATCTTTCATGTAGACATGCTTCTTATAAATTATCTAATATATTAAGATTTTTCAAAGGGAAGAGAATGAGAAAATGCAGTAGTGAGAAATAAGTCTGTAAATTTTTGAAAATAATGTTATCTGAAAAAAAACATTCAACTGCTCATGAAAACAAAAAAAACTAATAAATGAATTAATAAAAAATAATTTTCAAATAATCATTTCATATTATTCCAGTAATTATATCTTGATACATTTAAATTTAGGATATATACTTTAAAGAATCATTTAAAGTTATTTAAAAAGCATCTAGAGTACGAACTTTTGAATCAGTCTAAGACAGCTCTGATAGAGAACCCTGATTTTGCAAAAATCTATTTCAAAGATACTTTGAGCATTCATTTTAAAACGAGATGCTTCCATTAAGCTATTTTAATTAGAATCAATTCTACTGCTCTAGAAATCTCAATTCTAAAAGGCAATGAATTACTTTTTTCACTTAGGTCGGCAGTCTACAACTATTTATTCTGACAGAGTACTCAAAATACTTCTTTTCCAAAGCCTAGAAGTAAGACATTCAATTAGAGTTGAAAGATCACGATTCCAGCATAATTTGCTTTGAACCACATTTAGCACGGATTGCAATGTATCCTTTGTTTTCTACACATTTGGTTCTTCAGTATAGAAGCAGCCTTTTAGTGCTACGGCATTTGTAAACACCTGCCTCACTGATTATCATCTTCATTAAATAAACTTGAGCATGTAGAGGGCCTCTGTATATCTTCCACATCCTTATATTGAATAGGAAATCTTTCTCATCCCCACTATTGAAAAATTTAGTGAGGAATAATTAGATTAATATATATGATACACTTGACAGAAAGTGTAACTATTCTCATTTCTCCAACTTCTTTAGCCTTTCTCTTTAAAAAATTGCATTGGTAGGTGCTATGGTTTGAATATCTCCTCCAAAACTCATGTTGAAACTTAATTGCCATTGAAACAGTATTAACAGCTGGGGCCTCTAAGAGATGATTAGAACTTGAGGGCTCCACCCTCATGAAGGAATTAAAAGCGTTATTGTAGGAGTGGGTTGGTTATTGTGGGAGTGGGTTCCTGATAAAAAATAATGAGTTCAGCCCAATTTCCTCTCTCTGTTGTGTGCACTCACTTCCTCCTCTTGCCTTCCTCCATTAGATGACCCTCACCAGATGCTGGAGCCATGCTCTTGGACTTCCCAGCATCCAGAACCATATGCTTAGTAAACTTTTACTGTTCTTAAATTATCCAGTCTCAGGTATTCTGTTACAGCAGCAGGAAACGTGCTAAGACAGTAGGATGAATAAATTTTAGGAAATAAGGCGGAAATGATCATAAGACCCATCAGTTAAATACTCCTGAAACTCCTAAAGTCAAGAGAAGCAAAGACATAAACACCACTTCTTATTTCAATAGTATATCCTCCAGATAGTAAGTGTTTCTCTATATCCATTTGTGGCAGACAGACTCTCCAGATGGTCTCCATGACCTCTGTCTCCTGATGTTCACATCCTTTTGTGATTTCCTCCTTTTGAATATGGGTAGGACCTGTGACTTGCTTCTAACTAACAGAATACAGCAAAGATGATGAGATGCATGTGATTTTGAGTATATTAGTACATGATTATGTTACATAATATTGTAGCATTTACCTAGAGTCTCTCCCTTGCTGACTTAGAGAAAGCAAGCAATCACATTGGTGAACTGACGCTGGCATCTGAAGACAATCATCCAAAAACTAAAGCTATCTGTAACCACAAAGAACTGAATGCTGCCAACAACTATGGGAGTAGAGAAGTGGATTCTTCCCCAGTCAAGATTCCAGATGAGAATTCAGCCCTAGCTGAGGCTAAGCAGATGACCCATCCATGCACAGACTCCTGACCAACAGAAACTGTGAAATACTAAAAGTATACTGAGTAAGCCACTAGGTTTTATTGGCTAATATTATTACAAAACAGCTGAAAGCTTTTCCACATCAATATAACTCCAATTTCTCCTGCTCAGTCCTCTGTGATCATAAAACCACTCATGTATTCAAGTCATGACTAGTCTCTTACTCTGGCTAAACAGCTTAAATGTCCAAATATAGGATTTTATTTTCATTCTTTTGATCATTTCCCCTTCTCTGACCCATTCAATTTCTCCTTATTTTTATTTAAAATATTGTGAAAACAATTAGACATTATTGTGCAATAAACACAAAGCAATGGTAGTTCTCACTTAAAATGTATTCAGGTCGGGTGTGATGGCTCACGCCTATAATCCCAACACTTTGGGAGGCTGAGGTGGGTGGATCACCTGAGGTCAGACCTTGAGGCCAGCCTGGCCAACATGGTGAAACCCCATCTGTACTAAAAATACAGATATTAGCCAGATGTGGGGAGGGCGCCTGTAATCCCAGCTACTCAGAAGGCTGAGGCAGGACAATTGCTTGAACCTGGGAGGCGGAGGTTGCAGTGAGCTGAGATGGCACCTCTGCACTCCAGTCTGGGCAACAAGAGCAAAACTCCATCTCAAAAATAATGATAATAAAACTAAAAATGTATTCAGTGTAAGGTAATTGGTGTTATCATCATCTTTGTTATTGTCCTAATTTTCAACATTTTAGTTTTTAAAATTTTTAGTTGGCTTGGCTATCACTCTAACAAACTACAAATTATTTGAACATTAAAACTATATATTTTTATTTATGAATGTCCATCAAAGGTATTTTATATATAGCATATATAATTATATATTCAATATTTTATACATATACACATATACTGAATGAATAAAATCAAGAGAGAACATCTTTAGTTTCACTTTAAAAATTAAATTAATCCAGCATAATTAGCTCATTATAAAACTATGCATTCTATAATTGCCAATTGACTTCTTAATGTTAAGCTTAGTGATCTGTAAGTACTATCTTTCTTAGTCTAAAATAGAAAACGAGATTAACTTGCTTTGTTTCAAAATAAAGATAGTAGTTCTTCAAATGATACCTGTTACAGATGCTTTGCTTAATTTAATTTTGATTAGATTATAGCATGTTAGGAAAATATTGCTCATAAACACATACAACACGGTAACTTTTTCCCAAAATCAATATATGGATTTCATTGCCATTTGAAATAAGATTTTAACTTTTTGATCAATATCAAAGTGTTTGAATATATACAGCCATTCACTATTATTTCATTAACCTGCTTTATTTTAGTATTTACATAGTACTTACTACTTCTGGACAGTTGGCCATATATTTGTTTGTTTGGTTGTTTGCTTATTTAGTTAACTGTCTTTCCTCACTAGAATATAAACTCCATGAGAGCAGGGACTTTTTCTGCTTTATTTATCGCTGCATCCCCAGCACCTAGAATAGCCTTGCATACAGGAACTAAATGAATATTTACTTAGTGAATATATAAGTAGATAATGAAGATATAGAGACGTAATAACATCTATTTCAATGGACTAGAAGAATACTTAGTTATCTCTGGGTGTTGGAATAAGTAATTTTCAGTTTCTTTTTTTCCTTTTTGTCCTGTATTTTCTAAAAAGAACATTTATTACTTCTATAAAATTTTTAAAAATTCAGAGTTTGAATCTAATTAGAATGGAAAAAATTAGTATCTGAATGTAAGATAAATATATCCAGTGTCAAGGGGGTTTTCATATCTTATATTTTGACATAAACTTGAATTCCAGGTAATAGGCTAACTGGCAGTGTATGCCTATAAATTCACATCTCTCACTTGACCTATGCTGTTGAAACAGTATTACCATTAAGATGTTAGCCAGACATTTCCCAAATTTACTACTAAACACAAAACATTTTTTTTTTCCAATTAAGTCTAGTAACACTTGCCCAGAACATAGGGAAATACTATTTTATATTCCCAGTAATAGGAAGCCAGTGAAGTTTTTCAAGGTGTGTGATACAGCCAGATTTAGGGGACAGATTTTACTGAAAACAAAAACACAAACCTGGAGGCAGAAAGCATAATTAGAAAGTCAGTATAGTGGTCTCGTCAAGAGATAATGAGGGTCTAAAACAAACAGACTAGAGTTCGGGGTAGTAGAAATGGCAAGTGAATTGAAAACATTGAAATGGAACACTGTTTAGGAAATTCTCACAGTAATCCAAATGAGAGATGGTAGAAGAATCTTTCCCCAAAAGGACAGAATTTTATGACAGCCATAAGAATGGATTTGGAGAAGTGTTTCACTAATGCGTAAACCATTAAAAAATAAGGATCTGCCTTTCTTAAAATAATGTGATACGTACTTCAAAAAAGGATAATTTAAATATGAAAGGATTAAGAGATAGGCTTTTCAGAATATGATAAAATCTTTAAAGATTTTTACAAAAGGTGATCTTCTTTACCATCATACAGTGAAGGTTGGCATATTATGGAAAAATGATAGAATAATTACATTATAATAAACAACTGAATATTTAAATCCTAGGTTTTTTTCTTTCTTTTTTTTTGAGAAGGAGTTTCGCACTCGGAGTGATCTTGGCTCACTGCAACCGCTGCCTCCAAGGTTCAAGCAATTCTCCTGCCTCAGCCTGAGTAGCTGGGACTACAGGAGCGTGCCACAATGCCCGGCTCATTTTTGTATCTTTAGTAGAGACGGGGTTTCACCACGTTGGCCAGGATGGTCTCGATCTCCTGACCTCGTGATCCGCCTGCCTTGGCTTCCCAAAGTGCTGGGATTATAGGCGTGAGCCACTGTGCCCAGACTGAATTCTAGTTTTTAAAGAATTTACATATAGTTATACTTACAGTCTAAATGTTGTTAAATATAAGATAAACTTATTTCCATAATGTTTCATTTCATTACTCAATACAAAGACCCAACAAATCTTCTGTTTTCATTATTAACTATGGAATTTTATTTCAAGTTTTAAGTAGATTCACTGTAAGTTGTCTTTTTCTGGTACCAACAAGGACCTAATTAACAGCCTCAGAGATTACTCAACAAGAAAGTGTGCAGAATGAGAACAGTAGGTTAAGAAAAGAAGACTCAATACTTAAGAAGAAAACAAGCCCATGAAGAATATGGAGAAGAAACAAAAGGATGATGCATATCATACACTAACTCACAAGGCAATCCTTTCTTTCTTTTTTTTTTTTTTTTTTGAGATGGAGTCTCGCTCTGTTACCCTGGCTGGAGTGCAGTGGCATGATCTGGGCTCACTGCAACCTCCGCCTCCCGGGTTTAAGCGATTCTTCTGCCTCAGCCTCCCAAGTGGCTGGGACTACAGGCAAGCGCCACCACGCCTGGCTTATTTAATAGAGACGGGGTTTCACCATATTGGCCAGGCTGGTCTCGAAATCCTGACCTTATGATCTGCCTGCCTCGGCCTCCCAAAGTGCTGGGATTACAGGCATGAGCCACCACGTCTGGCTAACCCTTTCTATTTTTTACTAAATGCATTCGTTGGTGACTTTACCTTTGCATTAAGCTGAAATCTCTCTCTGAAACATTCTGCCCCTGGTTCTAGCTACTGGAACTATATAGAACAAATCTTTAAAAAAAAATTTAATATAATAACACTTTAGTGTACTAGAAACAGTCATTTTAATGATAGCTACAGTTTGATTGGGTAACTAGTATGTGCTGAGATGAGCACTCAGAGAGGTTGGGTAATTAATTGGTCCTATGCTATACCAAAGCGCATGTTCTTTTTGCTATGCTATGTTATATCCACTGTTTCTCTACATTTTCTCACCTTTAGACTAACATCCTCCTAACTCCTTAGCTCTAGTCTTGCTCTTCTCTAATTCCATCTCCATATTGCTACCAGAGTAGTCTTTGTAAAACACAAATCTGATTATGTTATTCTTCCTGTTTAAATCCTGTCCGTGGGTTTCTAGTGTACTTAGGATAAACAAACCCCTTAACATGGTTTATAAGCTCTTCATGATGTGGCCTCTGCTAATCTTTCCAGTTTCATCTCTCACAGCCACTTCCCCCAACCACTATGAACCTCACCTTTATCCCTCCAGCCCACATTCTAATATCCAGTTACATGAACTGTCTGTCAATTTATATAACATGACATTCTCCCTTTTGGTTTAGGAGCTTCATAAACGCTGTTTTCTCTATGTGAAACACTATAGCCACTGCTTTCTCCACTTCTACACAGCTACTTTTACTTTTCCCCCAGGCCTCAGCTTAGAAGTCACTTCTTCCATGAAGCTCTCCTTGACCACTGAAGTCTAGGTTTGTTGTCTGTACTACATATTTTTATAGTATCCTCACTCAGTGCTAACACTACTTTTGAATACTACCTTAAGATTCTTCAAGTCTTAAAGTGTCTAGATTCCTGCCACTAGCATAAAAATATCAGGCTAAACAAATACTCTATTTGCACAAATAGAGTACTACAGTACCTGTGCAAAAAAGCTATAGCTATTACCTAAAATAAGATGGTTATTTTTTTCCCTTCAACCAAAAAAAAGAAAATGAATTTTATACAAATTTAAAGACTTCTCAAAGAGCTCCCAGATGGATTTAATACTACTGGTAGGTGGCATTGGGAATTACACCTGATGTAAATGACAAGTTGATGGGTGCTGACTAGTTGATGGGTGCAGCACACCAACATGGCACATGTATACATATGTAACAAACCTTCACGTTGTGCACATGTACCCTAGAACTTAAAGTATAATAAAAAAAAAAAAAAATTAAAAAAAAAAAAAAAAAGAAACCCAACCTAAGAAGCCGAGAGAAAAAATGTTTTAAAAAAAAAAAAACTACTGGTAGGTGACATCCATTAAAAGGGCTCTGGACATTATAATCCTAGTCAAATTCCTACTTACTTTTATTGCTAACCTTACTACACTTGCCATAAGAAAGAAAAAGCAGCAATCCAATACAATATGCTTTCTAAAAGCTGCACACTCACTCACCCGAAACCCCACAATGAGAGTGATCATACAGATGTCGTTGTTGAAGGGCAGACTTTTTGTAAATAACATGAGGGTGGCCATTTTCATAACTAAAATGCTTGGAATCCTCTGTGGTATTCTTTAAAGGTTCAATAAAATATTCTTCATCTTCTGTAGCAATAACACCATGCTAAAAGAAAAATAAACAAAGAACTTACCAAGGAGAATAATTTTAAATATTAGTTATCATTATTAACAAGAGCTAAAAATAAATAGACACTTCTCTAAAGACAGGGTTAAAACACGTTAATAAAAAAAAAATTAGCGAATTATTTGTACTCAGTAAAACATTATATAAATGTTCCTATTCTTTAAAAAGAATATTTAAATACCTCCATATGCTATGCACTGTACTCAGCATGTCACATACATGATTTCCTCCAATTTCACAATGACTCTGTGAGGTAACAGAGGTTTTATGTGAACACTAAAACTTATTTCAGTTCCACATTATGCATGTAACTATATCCTCTGTGTTTAGATATAGCTTTGTGATTGAGTTTTGGACAATAAAAATATGGGCAGAGGGTTATATAACACTTTCAGCCCGACCTCTGAATACCTCTGCAGTGGAATCTTCTACTCTCTTTCCTCACTGAATGAAGACAACTCCAAATACCTAGGGTAGGTAGAAACCAAAAAAGAAGGAACCTGGGTCCCTGCGTGACCTCTTAGAAAGCTGTCTGATGTAGACACAGACACACACAAGAAATAAACTTCTACTGTGATAAATCACTGACATTTTGAGGTTTATGTTGCATCAATTAATAAGTTGTTAATTAACACACATCCCATACATCCCCATTCTGCAGATGAAGTAACAGGCTCAGAAGACTTGCCCAATATTATACAGAGGTAAGTGAAGGTACTGGAATTCAAAGTTCTGCCCTTACTTACAGTATTTTATCACCTTATCCCTATCTACTTAGCCAAATGCTACTCAGTTTAGTTATCTCTCCTCTTTAAAAACCTTCTCGGCCGGGCGCCGTGGCTCAAGCCTGTAATCCCAGCACTTTGGGAGGCCAAGACGGGCGGATCACGAGGTCAGGAGATTGAGATCATCCTGGCTAACACGGTGAAACCCCGTCTCTACTAAAAAATACAAAAAAAAAAAAAAACTAGCCGGGCGAGGTGGTGGGCGCCTGTCGTCCCAGCTACTCGGGAGGCTGAGGCAGGAGAATGGCGTGAACCCGGGAGGCGGAGCTTGCAGTGAGCTGAGATCCGGCCACAGCACTCCAGCCTGGGCGACAGAGCAAGACTCCGTCTCAAAAAAAAAAAAAAAAAACTTTCTCTAGTCCCTAGTCCAAATGGAGTAGCTTCACCCTCCACTGAGCTTCAATAGAGCTAATTCTCAGTATCACTTATTTTCAATTAATTCCACACTGCTTTGTTACATCTCAAGTCTTGAAGTCTTATTTAGAGTTGGTATAAGTTTTCAACTTCATATTTTAGCTTCCCAATTAGATTATTTGCTTTTTAAGGCAAAGGGTTATGTCTCATATTTCTTTGTATCAGTTACAACCATAGAAAGTGTCCCACATGTAATAGGTATAAATAAAACTTTGTTGATGAAAAAGAATGAGATGGTAAAAGTTATCTGAAATAAGAATTTCCACCCTTGTCTAATAATGTTTTCCTAAGTATGGCACATGTGAGGACTGCTCTTAATCCAACTAATTTACCCTGTAACACCAGATAAAATAAAAACTCTCTGGGTGTATTTCCTCAGCTGGAAAAATGAAAGAGTTGGTCTAAATTAGTGGTTTTAAAACAGCACTCTGGGGAGCCCTAAGGGTTCCATGGAAGTGCCCTCAGGGGATTGCCCCAGACAACAAAGGGAGACCTACATGGCTTGGATTCCTCGGTTTAGGAATCAGTTGTGCTTTTATTAATCTATATATTAAGTTTCCACATAACATTTCATTTGAAAAAGGAGTTTTGCTGCTTTAAAAAGAAAGTTGAAAACCTCTAGTCCAGATAATCTCTAAGGTCCCTTTGAATTCTAAACCTCTATGATTCTGTTTAGGGAAATTCATGTTAAGTACCTCATGCTTGGAAGGAATGATAAGACATAATCAGAGTTGCTCTAATTTATAGATTAAGTTGGCAGTCACCTACATGAAATGAGCTGAGAAATGCAAACAAAAAAAGCAGCCCTGAGTCACTTCATATAATTTTCACCATTGTTTGCTTTAATTTAAGGAAAATAGTCCCTATATTAAATGCAAATACTAGCAAAAATAACATAATATGCCATTAACATATTCTAATACCTCAGTATGAAGTACTTTACCAGGTAGATCAACAATGTGCTAAAAAATGAACACAGTTCCTGCAGAATAGCAGGCAAGTATAAGTTTTGATAAGAGGGATATGTAGGAAGCAGGGTCTAGGCTACAGTCCAGAAAGGCTAGAGACTAAAATCATGCTGGTCTGTGGGCACAAGAAAATTGAAAGTTACCAGACAAGAAATTTGATTTGCTGGGGAAAAATGAAGTCAGAAGCCTGGTAAGTAAACATAATCTCTAATTTCAAGAATGAAAAGACTCTGGAAGGACAATCCAGAGATTTTATATGTTAGGTACTTTGTAAAATGTTTATAACATTATCTCCTCTTAATAACTCTTCGACGTACCACTATCTGTTCCACTTTGTAGATGAGAAACTGAGATGCAGCAAAGTTAAACAATGAACTCCTGTGACTGACTTTGGAGCCAGAACTCTTAACCACTATACTATAATTCTCTTATCCTCTAAGGGCTGTTTCTGTATTTATTTATTTTTTCACAAAATATGCTTTCACAAGTGCCTATCACAAGGCAGATACTATGCTACGTGGTGGGGATACAACAGTGAACCAAAGTTCCAGCTCTATCATGGTACTTACATTTTGGTGGGAGGAGCTAGAAAAAGCTAATTATGCTGGTGCGGTGGCTCATACCTGTAATCCCAGCACTTTGGGAGGCTGAGGCAGGTCAATCACGAGGTCAGGAGTTTGAGACTAGCCTGACCAACGTGGTGAAACCCTGCCTCTACTAAAAATACAAAAATTAGCCGGGCGTGGTGGCGCATGCCTGTAATCCCAGCTACTCGGGAGGCTGAGGAAGGAGAATCGCTTGAACCCAGGAGGCAGAGGTTGCAGTAAGCTGAGATCACGCCACTGCACTCCAGAGCCTGGGCAACAGAGCAAGACTCTGTCTAAAAAAATAAAATAAAATAAAAATTTTTTAAAAAGCTAATTGATTAAACAAATAAATGATGAAGCAGGTAGTGATAAACATTAAGAGGAGAGATAAAAGCAATCAAAAAGGACAGAGAATAATTAGAGGTGAGAGAATTATAGAAACTATATTGGATAGTTGCAACCATCCTCCCTAATAAGGTGGTATTTAAGCAGAAACCTGAATAAAATGAGGGAGCAAGCTAAACATTTATCTTGGGAAAGGGCAGACCAGATACTGGCAACAGCAAATGCAAAGGCAATGAGGTAGGAGCATGCTTACAGTATTTCAGAAACAATCAGGAGCTACAGTGACTGAAGGGAGGGAAGGGAACAGTGATTATGAGATTAAAAAGGGTCTGAAAACCAGATGATGGAGGGCCTGAAGTTAGTGGGAGTACCAGAAACCTATGCATGCCTGGCAAGAGCCCTGCTCTCACTTACCTCAGTATCCCCATTCACCTTTACACTATCTGCCTCAGGACCATCAGGGTTAATCTCACCATGCGTCCTCTTTCCTGGCAGTATAAATTCCTATGAGAAGCCCAAACCTCACCCCCTGGATTCTAATTCTCATATGATTACGTACATCATGTTTTCTGATCCCATCTCCTACCCCTCCCTATTATTTGAAACACTTCCACTGTGTTCTCGCAAACTCAAGGTCAATCATCAAAAAAATCTCCTCTATCCCCAGCTTCATCTGTGAATATTCACTTCATCTTGCTCTAACAAAAACCTGAAGCTCCCTAAATGATACTCTTTTCCTGTAGTCCTCTGGAACAGTGGCTGCTTTCTCTTCTACATGCCTCCTATTGGACCTGAAGGTAGCGTCAGATGTTCTTGCAACTCACTGCCATTTCCAAACAATTCTTTCTCCCTCCTCAACAAACAAACACCAGCATTGAACCTCGTGCCACGATCTTCTCTCTCCTTTCCCAGTTGCATTTATCTATTGATCCCAAGTCAGTCCCCTCATTCCTTAAAAATAACAGATTCTGGATTACTGTCATTCTCTGCAACATCATTCCTGAAATAGTTGATTTCAATATCTTCTTATATCACAGATTCTTAAAAAACATGTATGTGCATATGCATATACTCTGAATCCCTTTGGAAGTCTAAGGGTGAAACCTAAGGACTCCTCCTCAGAATATTTTAAATGCAGAAAAAATATATAGGAAATATATATATTTACTAAATAAAACCAATTTAGTAAAATACAGTTATCAAAATATTTTTTAAAAAGAATACATATAACTTGCATAACACTTTAAATAAGATCTTCAGTGGCTCAAATAACTTCCACAATTTCACAACAGTGATGAATAAAAATATTTTGAAAAGAATGCAAAAACTGTAACGATATGAAAATATCTGTGGTTTCTATTGGAGGCAAAGTCACATGTACTGCTATCATCCCATATGGTTACCATATAATCCCATCCATGGACCTAGTTTAAAAACTAATGACATAGATGGTCTCTTCATTCCCTGTCCTCTCAATTTCTTGACCTCCTCTCCCTCAAATATCTTGTCCTTCACCTTACCTTTTACACTATGCCCATGGTCAAACCCTAGACTTTGAGCATTATCAATATTTGGAGCCTTCTATAATCTTGATTTCAAGTATCCCATTCTTCTATCTTTCTAAAACTGTCCCTCTAATATACCAACTCCAAGGGATAGTCCTTTTATCCCCATGAGGTCCCATAATCCATTGATCCTACCACATTTTCACTGTCCTTTACCCACCTCATGTCCTCACTTCCCTCATAACCCAGCTTCAATTCCACCTTCAATTCCCTCACCTCTTTCTCACTTCATGGAATCCAGCTGGCTAAACCACAACCTTGATAAGATTCAACTTTGCTGAGCTTGCACCTTTGCAGCTGCATTTGGCCAGAGGAAAATATACCAGAATGCTGACTGGTCTCACTTTAAATTCATTAATAATTTTAACTGTAACTGTAATGCTTCACAGAAATTGTATATTTATCAAGTTCATTCAGTAATCCATTCTCCTGGATAACTCTTTCATGTTTTCTCATCTCTACTTAATCCTCTAAAACCTTCATATTCCCCTCCAATAGACATCGCAAAACCTCCTACAAATTCCTACAATCACAAATACTCACCTACCTGCATCTTATGTCCATAAAATCTATTTTTCCCTATTATAATGGATGAACTATCTATTCCCCTAGCTAAAGATAATTATTCTATTTGTGTGAAAAATTCTATCATTTCTCACCTATCAAGAACTTCATTCCAGCACCTCTCACTCTACCTAATCATTCCCATCTTCAAACAAAACAAAACCTCCTGTGACCATACTTCTGCCTGCTACTAAAAATTTTTTTGGTTTTCCAGAAGTCCTGAAATAACAGTCTATATACTCTTTTTCTCTCCTCCCACTCCATTTTAAACCTACTCTAATCATGTCATTGCCTCTTCTCCAAACTCTTCTTCACTGAAACTGCTTTTGTCAAGGTCACCAATAACTTCCTCAATGATAAATTCAATGCAATTTGCAGTGCTACTCTTATTTGGACTCATCAGCAGCATTTTCCTCTTGAAATATTTCCTTCTGGCTGCCAGAACATTTTCCTGATATTCCTTCAACTTTATTACTCTGTTCTCTGTTGTTTCTTCTATGTCTCTCTGACCTCCCTGACCTCTCGGAATGCCCAAGGGCTCAGTCCTTAGACCTCTTCTCTATTCAACCTATGCTCCCTTCAAAGCAATTTCATATAATCTCTTGGCTTTAAATGGCATCTATACATTGATGACTCCCAAATTTATAACTTTCTAATTCATATCTCTCCTCTGAACTCCAGACTGACATATCCAATATCCTATACAACATCTCACGTTTAATACCTCCAACTGAATTCATGATATACATCCCCCTACCTACTCTTCAAACAGCTTTTTCATCTCAGTTGATTCCTGAGTCTTTCTCACCTTAATTGATGGCTGTTAGATTATGTTACTTGCTCAGGCCTCGAACTTGTAGTTATCATTGATTTTATTCTGCATCCCCTAAAGTCTTTACGTCTGGCTCCCACTTTCCTTTCTGACCTCAACTTCCATTACTCTCCCTCACTTTCTCTTGGCTACAGCCATGTGGCCTCCATGCTGTTCCTCAAACACTCTCAGATCATATCTTTGTACTTGAAAATTTCTACCTGAAAATCTTATCCCTCAGATGCCAGCACTTCCTTCCTCCTTTCCCTTAGGGTCTCTGCTCAATACTTTTTCCTCCTGAGCATTTATCACTACCCAATATATTACAGTTTTTATTTATTTATCTTATTGTGTGTATGCCCTACTAGAATGCAAGCTATATGATAATAGAGATTTTTATTTTTGACTATTGTAATCCCAGCACCTAGAACAGTGCTCATTATATGGAAGGTACTTATAAGTATTAGTGAAATGAATGAATAATGAAAAGGGGAGAATGACAACTGTGGACATGACTAAATGAACAGAAAGTCTAATGGGGTCATTGAGCTTTTCTAACTAGCTATATAGTCTTTATAATCTTCAGAGGGACTGAAGATAATCAGTTTTCATGAAATAACAGAATGTAAGAAAATCCAAGAAAAAAGAGAAAGAACTTTTGAAAATTAGAAATATGACTGCTATAATTTTTTAATCAACCGAAGGAAAAGAAGATGAAATCAGGGAAATCTCATAGAACTTAGAACAAAAAAGAAAACAATGGAAAAAGAGAAAACGATAAGAGAAGCAGAGAACCAATTTCAGAAAGAGAGAACATGGAGGAAGAAAAAAATAAGAAGATAAAATTATTAAGAAAATAATTTTTTTAATTTCTCTAAGCTGAAGGAGGGTTTTTATTAAAAGCACCCATCAAATACTAAGCAGAAATTAGGAAAGAAAACCCATAGTTAGATGTGTTATAAATTCCTGAAACAGGAAGGATAAAAGGAACATGCTTTCACTGAGGGAAATTTTTTTTTAACTAAAAAAATTTTTTAAAGAAAAAAGGACAAGAATCTGACTAGCAGCAGACATCTACCTGTGAATCAATGCTAACTCTTAAGACCTTTAAGTATTTTTCCTTTTTTAAAGCTATAAAACCATATAAATAAATTTTATGCCCTATATATTCCCTTTCCCAGTACTACCATCCATCATCATTAAGGAAGATGATTATTTGAACCCAGAATTTCACATTCAGCTAAATTATCAATCAAACATGAGGGCTCCACAAGGTCCCTTTCAAACAGACACAGACTCAGAAACTTTACTTCCCAGTTGCCTGTTCTGAGGTAATTATTTGAAGATATTCTCCAACAAAACCAGGATGTAAACTCAGAAAGAGAAAGATGTGGAACTAATTTAGGAAAGAAGAAGCCCCAAAATGAGAGATGTTACAGAAACTAACATCAAGAAATTAGCCCAAGAAATTAATTAAATGGCTCCATGAAAAATGCCTCCAAAGAAGAATGGAATGTATTTCAAGCAATAGATACAAGGACTAAGGAACTGGAAAATATTATATCACTTGATAAAGAAACTATGCTTTTTTCTCAATAAGAAAAAGTAAAAGTAAATAGAAACTCCAGAAAAAAATAAAACCTGAGTAAGAAACCATGGTCCAAATACAAAGCAAATTAAAATATGACATGATATGAAACTGACAGACTATAATGTTAGGAATTTTGTCCTTTGAATGGTGCAAGAGTCCCAGCACTAAAACTATGGGTGAGGAGATAGGAGTAGAAAACACTAATGATCTCTACATTAACAACTATTTTATATAGAATGATTAAAAACACAGAATTTATTAAAAGTGGTGGCCTTTGAAAAGTAGAATTAAAAAAAAAAAACACTTGTTTACATATTCCATTTGATTAAAAATGTAACATCCATAGGAGGTGGAGGTTGCAGCGAGCCAAGATCACGCTACTGCACTCCAGCCTGGGCAAGAGTTAGTAAGACCCTGTCTCAAAAAAAAAAAAAAAAAAAAAAAAAAAAGTAACATTATACAGAATAAGAATGAAGGTAAAGTTTACTAAAACTGGTGTGTAAAAGTGTGAAATATCTGCTCACAAATTCCTTAGGAACTATCAAGGGAAAAAATAGTAACTTCAGAGGACAAACCTGGCAGATCACCCCTTAATCAAATAAGCAAACTTAGTTAACATGGACCATACAGTGTCAATAAGGGATGAAGTAAAATAGAAAGGTGTTAACAGAGGGAAAGAACAAGAGACAAAGTCTCAATAAGGATGAATAGGTGACATTTTGTCATCTCCTTCATTGTAGAAAAGGTTCCATTTTCAACTTTATTCTCACTTTTGAGTCATCAAAGAGCATGTTTCACAATTTCATAAAGTCACCTATATGAAGTTACTTGCTCTGAAGTTACTTGTTTCCAGAATTGAATTCTTTTCTAAACTTCAGAGCTATATTTCTCAAATACCATTAGACATCTTTAACCTTTATTTATTCAGATTCCTCATATTTGCTATATCAAAGGCATTCTCTTCAAATTACTCTCCAATCCAGCTCTCCTCTGACATTCGTTCTCAACTCATAACATTCATATATACTTTCATCCAAAAGAGATATTTCAGCCATCTTCAATTGCTTTCTCTCCTGTTTCTCACAACAAGTTCAATTCTATTTCAATTTTAAAAATATTATTAACTACCTACTATTCTCTGTCTTATTATATGTCAGGAAAGAAAAAATAGGATGCAAATATTTTAAATTTTGTCCTAAAATGTGGTTCAAATTCATTCTATCTTCTTTATTCTCAATGCCATAGTCTTTGAATAGGCCCTTATTGTCTCCTACATGTTCTAAATTATCTTCATATCTACAATCACTCTTCTCTCAAATCCCACAATGGAATTAGTTTTGTTTTGCTTTTTTCTAAATCTTGAATTTGCTCATTTCATCACCCTGTTAAAACTAGCAATGGCATAATTAATGTTAATGCCAAATGTAAATAACTTAGTCAATGACTAGAAATAGCATTTTTCTATGATAATTAATAGTGTGTCATTTTAACATATGAGAAGTTTTAGAATACATTTTGGATAATCTTATTCAAAAAGATAAGTCTGTTTTATAGATAAGGTCCTAACACTGCTTATACAGAAACTAGTAATGAGTGTACTCAATTTGTCTATAGAAATTAAACCTAAATCTTATAAGCTAAGTAAACATTTTGGCTCATTTTTACTTAACAGTGACAGAAAGCAGACAATTGGAGCACATTCCTATATACATCTACAGTGAAATGTTTTCTCCATTATGTAGTTCTTGATAGTTCTTTCAAATTTAAAACTTATTTAAACCCAACTCGAATTATAGTTATTTTATATTGAAACAAAGAATATGGGTATGTTACAATAAAAAAGAAAAACAGTTTCTGAAAATATTCCTTGAGCATCAAAATGTTTGTACCCTTTTCACAGACACAGCTTTAATGGAACATCTACATTAGCCTGAACAGGGTAAACACAGAAGAGAAAGTATGGAAATTTGCTTTGTTTTGCAATTATTACTATGTGCAACTTTGAACTGTGTATTTACCATTAGACTAGAATGGATTCAAATGCCCAGGATAAACTCTGTAGTCTTGAACCCATTTTCTTTTCTTTTTTCTATTCTTTCTTTAAAATATATTTTTAGAAATGGGGGTCTCGCCATGTTGCCCAGGCTGGTCTTGATCTCCCAGCCTCAAGTAATCCGCCCATCACGGCCTCCTAAAACACTGGAATTACAGACATGAGCCACCTCACGCAGCCTAGAACCCAGTTTCTAAGTAAAGTAAGATTTACATCAATCTTCATATAAATACATAAAAAATTATCTCATAGACACTGGTATAAAAGATTCTACTTCGAGAACTCGTAACTATAAGTAGGTCATAAGTAATTTTAAGATATGTTACCTACCAAAGAAAAAGATTATAAAAAGAATGTCAGCGTCATGGCTTCCTGCCATAATACACACATACATACAAACATACCCTAAAATTCTTCAAAAATGATTGAGTTTTGTTTATGCATAAAAGATACCTTATCTGAACAGAAAAACTTAAGTCAAAGGGAAACTTGAAGTTTTGTTCATTCCTCTTCTAATAATAGAGTTTTAAAAGCTGCCATTTGAAAAGTCAATACATTATTAAAAAGAAAATCAAAATCAAAGGCAGCAGAAATAGCAAAAAAAATGTAAACTATTACCTTCCTACTTAAACTACACATATATATAATATATATATTTTTAATCTGAGGAAAGACATTTATATTGCGAACTTATTTTCCCATCAGAAGTTTAAAATTATAGCATCTACTTACCAACCCAACACAGTTGCTTAAAGCCACTTTAGTTGTACTACGTTGATCTTGCAAATATCCTGTGTAATGACAGTTGTCTAAAAAATCATGTTTCCACTGGGGTCCATCTTTCCCCCAATATTCTACTGTAAAATGTTTGGACACAAAATCTGTATTGAGAGTCAAGTTTAGATGAAAGTGCTTGCCATAGGCTGAAAGTTTAAAAAATAACTTAGATACTGCCTGCTGTGGATCAATAGGGTCCATACTCCGTCTTCTCCTTGAGTGTTTATCATTTTTCACAGTAAAGCTGAGAAATGCTCCATTTTGATCAACCCTTATTGGAATAGTTAGCTGGTAGTGTTCAAGGTAAGTCAGGAATTCCTCTTTGTAATCACAAGCCAGAGAATCCAGAAAAAAAACACATGGAAGAAAAGAAAATTTAACAGAACAAAGAAGCAGCAATACAAACAACAACCATGTCAGTTAAAACTATGAATCGTTATATGTGAGGTATGTACAAAAAAAGTTATATTAAACAAAAATGAAAGAAAAATTTAAAATCTGAAGGTTAAGTTGCAATTATTTTAGTATTACTTGTGAAAGACTATTTTACTTTTTTAATTTTTAAAACATGGATCCTAAGAGCTAAATTCTGTAAGAAATATGAAAATTTTACATTGAAATAAAAAATAATGAAAAGCACACATATGTAAAAGAAAAGAGTTTAGCTCAGATAGAATCTGTTTTTGAAAGTTATCCAAAAAAGAATCTCTATAGCCTTGTAGAAATTATTATTTTTTAAGAAATCATCACACGGTGAAACCCCGTCTCTACTAAAAATACAAAAAATTATCTGGGCGTTATGGCACACGCCTGTAGTCCCAGCTACTCTGGAGGCTGAGGCAGGAGAATCGCCTGAACCTGAGAGGCAGAGGTTGCAGTGAGCCGAGATTGCGCCACTGCACTCCAGCCTGGACGACAGAGCGAGACTCCGTCTCAAAAAAAAAAAAAAAAATCGTCAATAGGAATGTAAAATGCTGTAGCCACTTTGAAAAACAGCCTGACAATTCCTCAAAATTTTAAACATGGAGGTAATCATATGATCCAGCAATTCTCCTATCAGGTATGTACACAATAGAAATGAAAATGCATATTCATATAAAAATTTAGATGTGAATGCTCTTACCAGCATTATTCATCATACTCAAAAAGGGGAATTAAACCAAATTTCCATCAACTGATGAATAAACAAAATGTAGTATATACACACAATGGAATATTATTTTACAATAAAAGGGAATGCAGTACTGGTACATGCTATGACATGAATGAACCTTCATAACAACTGTCTTCATAATCAAACATTTTATGTCTTCATTATCTAACATTTAAAACATTATGCTAAGTAAAACAGCAAGTCACAAAATGCCACATATCATTACATTTATATGAAATATCCAGAATAGGAAAATCTCTACAGACAGAAGGCTTAGAGGTTGCCTACAGCTGGGGGTGAAAGCTGGTTTGGAGAGAATTTGGGAGTGACCACTAAGAAGTATAGGCTTCTTTTTGGAGTGATGAAAATGTTCTAAAATTGATTATGTTGGCGATGACACTAGTGCCAAAAAATAAAATAAGATAAAATAAAATAAAATAAAATAGGTTATTGTGATGGCTGTACAATGCTGAAAATACTAAAAACCACTGAATTTATATACCTTAAATGGGTGAATTACATGGTACGTGTAGTAATATCTCAATAAAGCTATTTTAAAAACAGCTTGACTAAAATTTCAGATAACTTTTAGACATATTTTCCTCATTTAGATGTACTAAATATTATCCACCTACCTTCTTAGCCATACCTTCTTTCAGCTAGATTTACCACTAAGGGAAACCAAATGTCTGCTTATTTGCCTCAGTATCTACACATGGAGTTTACCCACTAATATAAACTCCCATAAAACCATAACCAAATGGTAAATAAATTAAAAGACAGTGTTTATTTCACTTCTTATAAATAGAGTTCATACTAAATGTCACGGCTTCATTGATTTACTCTGAAAGCCACACTTTTTAACACGGACTTCTAGACACATACATCAATCTGTAATAGTCTTGAAAATCTGGCTCATCGGCACCAAAAAATTATCTGTTACTATGTATTCATGGGAGGGAAATCCAAAAGGTATGCCTTTCAATAATTCTATACAGACTGGACTGGTCCATGGAAAGCAAAATGACATTTACTCCTGGGCCTGCTTTATTAAGATCATTTCTATGATATAAGGCTCAATTCTATAGATTAAAATTATAAAGATTAGAACATGAAGAGCTGCACTTCTTACAGTTCTCACTCTTATACTCAGATTCTAGTCTTTAGATCAGAATTCTTAGGTTTGGAAAAGTATTTTTTCACAAAGGGTCCATATTAAAAGGGTCCTGTATCATAATTTATCTGGTTTCTTCTTCCACAGTATAAATGTTTGGATTTTTTTGAACATGTCCTTGCCCAAAAACTCTAGTCATGAACAAGCTTATTAAAGTTTAAGTCTCAGAAGAACAAGGCCTGGGGTCTATCATTTTCCAAGAAAGACCAGTCAACTCTAAAATCTACTGGATGTTAAATACTAGTAGGACAAGTTAAACGACGCATAGCCCTTAACATTTATGAAACGAGCACCGAATTGACACAGTGGGAATCTATTCCTATCACTACATATCCCAAAAAAAACTATCCACCCAAACTAAATATGCAGAATCTTTTCTTGTCCAATTAATAGCAATATTTTGTGTCAGTTTCAAAAGCAAGAATCCTACCTTGAGAACTGTATGAAAGCCTGTGGTCACTATGAAATTCCGATGAAGCCATGATGAGGCTCAAAATCCAGGTCAACGTCTTCCACAAAATTTCCATAATTTAGAAAACTGGATGATTTTTTTGAGGGCTACCTATGTGCTAAAGAGTCAATACCATACCAAAATCGAAGCATAACAATTTTATTTCTTTAAAACTTCTTGTAAATTAGTTATTGGATGTTCCACTGTTTAAGAGGCACTTTTATCCAACATCCTGCACTTTCTTCTATATCTGGATTCATTTTCTCAATCCAAAATGAAAAAATAATGATGGTAAAAGTTTTCATAAGCAAAGCATTAGGCTGATTAGTTACTAAAGTATGGCCATTTTTTAACCTAGAAAAAAAAAAATTTAAGTTAACTGAAAAATATCCAGAATGGAAAAATCCAAGTCCTATATAGTACTGAATCCTTGCCAAAAGACGTAACTACAAAATAATATAGTTAAATTAGACCATTGTTACTCTTTGTAGTCTAAATAAACATTCACAAGATTAGACACAGAATTAGAGACCTCAATGGTTATCAGCATAATGCCAGAGCTACTTAATAATCAAATAAGGAATCTAAAGAGAAATCATAATTCTTTTTTAAAAACTTTAAAGATAACAATGATGGGCAGTGAGTTAACTTCCTTTTGATAAAATAAAGTCAGCTGACTTCACTACCTCAGTTCATTATATGTAAGTGACAAACAATATGTGATCCCATTCCATAACATGCCTTTTAAACACACTCATATCCAGATATTGTGTTGCTTTATAAGGCACCTATCATTTTTTTTCTGACAAAGTAGATCTACAAATACAGTGACATTTAGCAGCCATCTGTGAACACTAAGACAGTATCAGAAACTAAACTTCTAAAAAGTTGAACTATATGTACCATAACCCTTGACTTTACTTGGAAGTCTTATGTGACTTACAAGGCAACTCATGAGTCAATTTCAACTCTCTGGAATGTAACGTAATAGAAATTTTAAAAACTTCATTTCAAGTATTACAACAGATTTCAAGTCCTATCTCATGTACTTTACTTTCAACTAACAACCTCACTCAGAGTCTTCATTCACACTTGATACAGAATAGCATATTTGGCTGCCTGATTTCCCAAGATACAGCAGATCAGAAGAAGAAAATAACTAAGAGACTAAAAACTAGCCATAAACAGCAAAACTGTGACCCAAAAAAAGGATAAAAAACTAAAATGTAGTTTAAGAACCCCAAAGTAATATAGTTTGGGGTAGAGGCAAATGGGTCTTATATAGTTTAACAGTTCCTATTGTATGTATAACTGTGTTATATAGTTCAATATCTGACATTCATAATACTATGCCTGAGTCCAAAATAAGAAGATAAATGCTTTTAATAAGATACGTTACTGTTAATAAGTTAGGAAAGTACACAAAAGATATTAGAAAGATTTTCATTCCAAATCCCTAATATATAAAATTTTCACATACTAAATACTTAATTATTTGTTGGTTGAAAAAAATGGATGAGTAAAAGAATGAATAAATGAATAGTGGTTAAAATAAAATCACTTTAGGCATATAAAAAGTATTTGTAGTTACCTGTAAAATTAACTTATGTGAAACACTTCATTCCCTGCGGTGCTAGAAATATTGGTACATACAACATATAAAACAACAACAGCCATTTAAAATTCCTTACATCTGTCTCTACAAGTTATTAAACTGCTAAGCCTTGGAAAAGCTAATTCATTAATCAATAAATATTGTCCTACTATGTTAAAAAGATGATGTTATAACAACATCAGAATACAGAAAAGGATTAAGGGAAACAGAAAAGATTAAGATTCAATCCTTGCCCTTGGGGAGCTCATAATCTAAACAACAAGGAAAAGTGTAAGGCAGACTGACAAATGCCATGACAAGGTTGTGCAAAGTTGTTGTGGGAGATCAGATGAGGGAGATGACTTCTGGGTCAGAGAAGAATTGATCAAGGAATGTTTATGGAAAAAGCAGCATTTCAGACAGATCCTGGAAGACGAATATAATTTTACAAATCAAATTGCTGAAGGTAATCATTACAAATAGAAGAAATGCATTCCACAAAGTCTAGATAACCAGAAAAAAAAAATGGGAAATAGTAAACAATATTAGTAATAATAGCAATAGCAAATTTTGTTCCTGTGGAAAAAAAAAATAACAGGTAATAACCAGAAAGGTAGTTTAAGATCAGACCAAAAATAAAAAACTTTAAATATATATTGCTTCTTTTAATCTCCAAAACAATCTTGTGAAGTAAATATACTCTGCCCCTGTGGTAGAGTAGACTCTGATGAGCCCATAATAATAATCTGGCTTCCTCATATCCATTCCCTTGTTCCCCTCCTCTTAATTTGATTCTAACCAATAGAATATCTCAACTTTGAGGGGATATCACTTCATTATTACATACAAAAGATTCTGACTTCCATCCTGCCAGCCACATCTTTCCCTAATTGGTTTAGATGAAGCAAGCTGTCATTTGGTGAGGCCTACATTGAAGAAACTGAGAGCAGCCTCTGATATCACTAACAAGGAACTAAGGCCCTCAGTCCAACAGTATGCAAGAAACTAAATCCTATTCAGTAATAAGTGAGCTTAGAAACAGGTTCTTCCCCAGTCAAGCCTTCTGTAAAGACCCTAGTCCTTGGCAACACTTTGTAGCCTCGTGAGATACACTAAAGCTGAGGACACAACCCCTAGATTCCTGACCCAGAGAAACTGTGTGATAATAAATGTGTATTGTTTTAACTCACTAAGTTTGTGGTAATTTGTTACACAGCAATTGATTACTAATACAGCCACCAATTCACAAATAAACTGAAGCTCACTGGTCAGATAGGTATAAAACAGTAGAGCCCAGATTCACACAAGGCTGTCTGATTCTAAAGTCTAAATTCTTTGTATTACATCACACTTTCAGTTTAAGGCACTCAAATTTAAACAGTCAATAGCAGTTAATAACAACCAATGTCAAATAAGATTTTTTTTTATTATTCGAGATGGAGTCTCACTCTTGTTGCCCAGGCTAGAGTGTAGTGGCACGATCTTGGCTCACTGCAACCTCCGCCTCCCAGGTTCAAGTGATTCTCCTGCCTCAGCCTCCTGAGTAGCTAGGATTATAGGTGCGTGCCACCATGCCCAGCTGATTTTTTGTATTTTTTTTTTTTAGTAGAGGCGGGGATTCACCGTGTTAGCCAGGATGGTCTTGATCTCCTGACCTCCTGATCCGCCCGCCTTGGCCTCCCAAAGTGCTGGGATTACAGGCATGAGCCATTGCGCCCGGCCAAGATATTTATAAATGGTATTGTTTAGTTAATGTGAATAGTTTTTAACAACTTCACATACAGTCATTGTTTCTTCTCGAAATCACTTCTACACTAATTTAGGCAAGATACCAGGTACTATATATCCTTTCTCAGGTAAAAATTTTTAGAGAGATTAAGTTACACCATTATTCAATAACAGCAATAAAAAGAATTCCATTATCTTGGTTTCCAACCTACTTAAATACAGTTTCCATACTCTAAACCTTCCCATGTAATTTTAAAATTATAATTGTTGCCTCATGAACAACATTCATTCTCATTGTTTTAATTTTTTTAAATCACTGGAGTGTTCTGAGTAATAAAATCTGACATTAAATGAGTCCCTCATATAGTTTAGGTTATAATCTTCCTTTAAAGAACATATACTTAACACATTTGAGTTAATTTTCTAGCAATGGAGATAGATTTGATTGAATCATTCATCCCTATTTTTCCGGGTTTTGAAACTACTGAGAAACTTACAATACAGTTGACTGGATTTAGGGAGTAACTATTTTTCCCTCTTGAGAAATGTCCTGCTCTTTTTGTAAATTGTTACAGTTTCATAACCTTCACTCTTACTTATTCTCCTGTAAATGCCCAAGTTAACTAAGCCAGTAGCATTGAGAAAAAAAAGTAATACCTATTTGGCCAGAAGTAGACTACTGTATGATTTAAAGATTTGCAGTAAAAAAGGCATTGGTGCATAGTTGAAAAAGCAGGAGCTTTGAAGTTAAACAAACCAGTTATAGTCTTGGTTCCAACACTAGTTACAATAGCTGGCATGTGAGTTTCTTTTTCCTTTATCGCTCCCTTGCTCCCTCTTTTTTTTTTTTTTTTTTTTTTTTTTTGGCCTCCAGTGCTCAGTGAAGAAACTTAACATTAAGTAAATTAGTCTAGATAGAATTCAACTAGAATTGGCCAGGCATGGTGGCTCATACCTATAATCCCAGCACTTTGGGAGGCTGAGACAGGCAGATCACCCATGGTCAGGAGTTTGAGACCAGCCTGGCCCACATTTCAAAACCTTGAATATACTAAAAATACAAAATTAGCCAGGCGTGGTGGTGCGTACCTGTAATCCCAGCTACTCAGGGGGCTGAGGCAAGAGAATCACCTGATCATGGGAGGTGGAGGCTGCAGTGAGCCAAGATTGCACCACTGCACTCCAGCCTGGGTGACAGAGTGAGGCTCGGTCTCAAAAACAAAAAACAAAAAAAAAAGAATTTAACTAAAATCAACACAACTAACAAATCTAATGACTCTTAGTCCCCTACAAAATAAAAGTGAATGAGTTAACCCACTTTCTGACACCTGGTGGGGAGGTTAATCTGGACACCATAAATATGTAGAGCCTGTGACTTTTCCAGATATAGTTTACAAAGTTCAAACTAACATTAAAATACTAAAGAGTTGTCCAAAAATTACAATGCATTGACCTTTTAAATTGTATAGCAGAAACATCATTATGTTGTGGAAAGCACAAAGGCTTTGAGTCCTGGCCTGACCCCTAGTTACTTAACCTCTCTGTATCTGCTTTCTCATCTATAAAACCATGATACTGATGTCTATCTCACAAAGACTTGTTAAGAGATTAGATTACATATGATATAAAGTGTCTCTGTACTTCACTTTAAGCTAAATAATATTAGCCCTCCTTCATTATCTAACATCACTTTTCAAAGGCCTTCCTTCAAAAACAGTTTCATGTTCCTCTTTCCCTCATAAATGTGAAATAAGTTAGATATGATGATGGAGTCAATCAACTAGTTACATCGTCTTTTACAGCAAGGAATAAAGAACTTCGGTCTTGATAATGATACTTATAACTACTTTAAATTTGAAAACAGAACCAAAACATCCATTTCACTTTGATTTCACGTATGCTTTTTTCCCTAACACAAATGCACCAGGCAGTAAAGTGATCATTTACCTGCTTCCATGGATCAAAGCTACACTACCTAAGAAGAAAAAAGATCACACAACTTGCACTATAGTGATTTCCTCAGTAGTCTGCCCTGGTTGGAGGGTATTACTTGTCTTTTTTCCTCTATCATCTTTACTTCCCACTCAAGTGATCTGGGAGTAGCCAAGGTAATAATTTCCTCTTGTGAACTATTATTATGAAGCTAAAGAACATGTATAACGTTCTTCTCAACTTCTTTCATCCATCTTAACTCTGGTTATTTATTTAAGGCTGATTTGATCTCCATGGAAGAAACAACAATACCATGCTCATTTCAGGTATTTAATTTTTATATATGAAAATTAACTTCTTTCATTTTCCATTTATTCTCTCAACAAATATTTATTATCACCTACTGTATGCTAAGGACACAATTAGGCTCTAAGTATAAAGGTTTCTAGGTCATTTATAAAATTTGTGAGATTGGTTTCCAAGGAAAGATGAAACTAAACACATAAATTACCCAAAACATATCTATCAAGAAAAGCAAACGAGCTAAAAGCAAAAACACAATCCATGATTTATAAAACTCAAGCCCTAAATTACATGTAGTCTCACACTTTTTTCCAGATAGCAAGTAAATACACATTATCTGTATTAGAAGTTTTTTCTCTTGAGGTTAGCTTGATAATCAACCATGTTTTTTGGCAGAAGCAAGAGAGCTATCCACCTCTTGTCCTCTTTTTCTCCCCACTACCCCCAACACATATTCCAAATATGTTGTTAACTAACTCTCAATATGGTAACTCCCTTCATTCAATCACTAAAGTCACAAACTTGATAAGATTTGGCATAAAGACCCATCCTAGTAACTACTAGTGGTTACTAAGGAAAGAAAAAGGAAGTGCTAAGAGTAGACCAGAGTAGGAATTAATCTTACAGGTATTGGAATCAGACATGAGGAATATTACAGTATTTTAAGTCTTGAGGCTAGAAGATTTTCTTCTTGGGAATCACAAAAATATTAAGACCACTACACAGATTTCATTTGCAGCCATTTGTGGCAAATGTTGTGGCAAATGAATGAATTTGACTTGTTTGAAATCAACGTATTTGCCTCTAAATGCTATTCTTCAAAAATTCAAAACACTAATGATCACATTTAAGCACAAAATTAACATAAACTAGACTGCAGCTACCACTTTGCTGCAACACAGGAAAACAATTATCTCCAAAATTAATTTTCTTAATTTCTTTCAACTACACCAAGTTTGTGTTACATTTCTTTTCCTGTCATGAATTCTGAAAACTGTCATTCCCACATCTAAACAGTCTAATTAACAAAAACTAAAAAAGAAAGAAAAAAGAACAGAAAATTAGTCCACGACATCTGAACATAAAAAGAATATGTTGAAAATCACACTCAAGTGTCTTTTTTAAAGTTGCAAGCAATGGTTCAGTTTCCCTTTTTCTCTCTGCTCTGCACACCCTCACCTCCCCCCGTCTCCACCATTCCACTTCGCCCAGACAGAGGGTAACAGTCTGAGCTGCCCTGGTTGAGTTGATCCTAAAGTTAACATTCAGCAGCCCATTTCCAGACAGCAGCGCTAAATCTATTTGGATAAAACGCGTGTGACCCAGACAGTTGGCATCTGGCCCAAACGCGTTGCACCGGCAGCTCAAATAAAAACAAGAGTAAGAAACTCACTCTCTTGTTCCCTCTCAGTGCGCTTTCTCAATCTCTCGCTCACTTTTCCTCTAGTACAAGGAAAGAAAGCATCAAAGACAGGAATTGCAGCACATATTATCAGAAAGAGGCTTTCCAATACCCCATTCTCGCACTCTCGCTCTCCCTCCTCAATCCCTGAACTTTGGTCCCATACACCATATATACAGACATACCCCGATAAACAAGGCTCCGGAGGGTTATGAGTCTAGCACGTCCCAAGTGGCCAAAAGTAAATCAAAAACACACGCTTCCATCTCTTTGATTAGCCTATTAAGAGCTTAACATGTCCTAGAGCATCGGGGATACAGCTAGCACATTAATGCTACCCTCTGAGTCCAAGCATAAAATATGCACTTGTCTGAAGACTTACGACACTGACATGAAACTACAAAATGCAGAAGACTTTTCTTTAAGAAAACTGGAAATCAATTTAAAACACACACATCATTATTACCTTCCGGATTACTATTTGGTGATCAGTTAAAAGATTACAATAATCATAATCAAGTCCACTTCACAAAACATGTATTGTATATTCATAAAATAAACGTATTTTTTGCATCATAAAATAATTGCAAGTCCCAGAATTCTACAACCCCCGACAAGTCTGGAGTTAAAAAGATATCTATTTGTAAAATGAGTTCAGTCAAGCTCACTCATTGCCATTTAAAAAAAAAAAGAAAAAGAAAAAAAAAAAAACCCAAAACACACACACAGAAAAAAAGTTTTCTAAGCGTTATTCGGAAGACAAGCAAAGCACAAGTTGTTGGTTTAAAAAGGAAAAAAAAAAAAAAAAAAAAAAAAAAAAAGCTTCATTGAATATTGTTAAGTCTTCCTTACCGTTTTCATCTTCAAATTCTGATAAAAAGTAAGTTTCAGACAATAGAGATTGCACTGGACGACTCACGTACTCCCTCTCTTCTCTAACTTTTTTTAATTTTTTTTTTTTTTAATTTTTTGCCCCCCTTTGCAAAGCCACACCAGCCAGTTATTCTGCAGCCAGAATAAAACCCTATGGTCTGGCTAACCCGGGCTTTAGAGAACTGACTTTCCGATTTGGCAGAATAAGAGATGCCTTCAATACATCTAGGCTATCACTCTGAGATGCTGCCTTTGCAAACCCCCTTTCTCTCCCTCCCCACCCCCCAAAAAAGGAAAGGAAAAGAAAGAAAAGACGGGAAAAAAGACTTATTGGGGGTGGAAGTGGTGCCCTCTCTTCCTGGAAAGCTTAGTGCCTTTGCTATGCAAATAACATGTGCAGAGCATCAAAAGGTATCAGGAGAAAAGAAGACAAGAGGAGCAGGAAGGGCAGCAAAGTTTTGTTGAAGTAGCCCTAGATCTCACTACCGGCCCCCAGCCAACTTGAATTGCAGCAGGAGAAAATTTTGGCAGCTTTTCCTCGGAGGCAGAGCACACTGACGTCAGTCTGCAGATGTGCCTGGGCTGCGTCGGGTGCGCATGTGTCCTGGGTCGTCACGTGGAGGGGGAGGGGAGGTAGAGGTACAATCGGGGTAACCAACTACCAGCCATTCAGAAGGGCTTAGACAATGTCAACTTTTCCACACTGTGAATGAGAGAAATTCTGGCCTCTCTAACCTCTCTCCTATCTCACTCCGCCTCTTTTCCTCCTCCTCCTCTAAACTCTTAGAAATTCTAGCCTGGTTTGCTATTAGTTGTTTCTTGGAAAAAGGAAGGGGGAGGGAGAAGGATGAATGACTTTAGATGGACTAATGTCACTGTTAAGATCTCTGGTGTCATTCTCTGTGTAATTTTATTTTTGAACTCCACACAATCAAAATGTTAAAACTTGCACGTAAACAGTGCCTGTGAGGAAACTTAAAGCTTAGATTCGTGGAGCAGGCAGGCATCAAGCCTCAGTAGCTACAAGTGTACAAAATGCCTGTGTTTTATACATACTTCAGCAAGTAAGGTTAGCACCAAAAGGAAAAGTAAACTAAAGTAAACTAATACCAGCACATTTTCCATCTGATTATCGACTTCAGGTTATGTGGAGCTTTAAAAAAAAAAAAAAAAAAAAAGTAGGGGAGGAGGGAGCGGGGGAAGAGAGAAGCTTGCATTATTTCCAGATGAGGGTGAGACTGGATGGTGTTTTAAAGTGCAACCGGGAAAAACCACAAGTGGAGTGTATTTTTTTAAAGTCAGTCCATTGAATGAAACTTCAATGATGCCCAAATGAAAATAAATCCGAAATAGGACCTCCCTCCCACCACCCCCCCCACCAAAAAAAAAAGGGAGGGGGGAACAGGAACCCTGCTGCGATCTCAAGATAAACAAACAAAACCTCAAAACTGGTTCTTCAAGCTTCCCAAGCCCACCCTCCCTCCCCGCTACACACCAGCTGCCAGTCCAGACTTTTAAGGATAAAATACCGCTACAATGTAGCACTTTCACTTTCATTTGCTGAGAGAAACCTGCCACTGGGGAGAAAATGCCCAATGTTTTCCATGTCCTAAGCAAGCAAACAAAGTCTGGCACATACATCGGAAACAGGAAAAAATGTGAAAATAGCTCAGGACAAATGTTGCCTTTCAACGGTGTAATCTGCTGCATCATTTATCTGTCTCTACCATTGAGTGTAGAATAGGGAGCTGTTTAAGAGTTTCCGAGGTTGGGGGCAGGGGAAAATTGACGCCTTGAAATTCCAGTCCTTAGTTAATGCCAAGTCGATTTCCGATGGCCAGAACCAGAAAGGAGAATTGGACCAGGGGGAAGGGAGTAGGATGATCTTTCCGAACACCGGCTCTTAAATTTCAAGCTTCTGCTAACATTATTGCCCATTTGATTTTTTTTTTTTTTCTTCCTACGCCGGAGGTAGTAGGTGTAATTCTTCTGGTGAATCTATGAATAGTTGGCTAAAAGGAGGCATGAATCAGACCGAGAACGTCCAAGAATACAGTTATTTCAATTCTTCTTCAAGGGTTGAAAGTGTCCGGAAAGCATCTGTCCACAGTCAATAGTCCTCATCCTGACGTTAATCAGTAGTATTTGGCTAAATGCCATTTAAAATGCAGAAATCTGTTCAATAGTTGGCCTTGAGTTTTAAATAAAGATGATTCATATGTATGTATGTATGTGTGTGTATTTGTATGTGTACATATGTGTGTACATATATGTGAAATACATGAGGTAGCAAAATATAGCAAGAATTGTAAACACCAAAAATAAGAAAAGTAGGCATCAAATGACTATTTAAATAGTTTTGAACCTTAACCTTCCTTAATTTTTCCAGTACTGGCAGTAAATAGGGACAGCCAGTACACACACAAAAAATAAAGGTATGAGCAGTAAACATCTATATATGCTCTCTGAAAAGATTTTACCCTCAACTAAGATAAACTGCCCTACAAAGTAGCAGCTTGTAGAGGAGCTTACTTAGTGGGAGTGGACTTTGGCTAATTACTTATTCAAAGAGTGCCATCCTGTGTCTAAACAGAGTAATGAAACTTTTCCAGCAGATTCTGTCTCCAAGTGATTGGGTCAAGAATACTGTGAAAAACTGGTGAAAATCGATTAGGGTGGGAAATGGCGAATTGTCAGTTTAACTTTATATATGTGTATATATATATATGTGTTTGTGTAAATATTTTAACTGCATTGCAGAAAATTTCAAACATATACCAAAAAAAAACAACAACAGTATAATGAACACTCATGCAGCCATCATCCAGTTTCAAGTGTTCAAGTGTGACCAACTTTGTTTCATCTATTATGTATTCCCATTAGTTGTTCCATCAACCCTACTGTATGAAGTCAACCTCGGATATCATTTCATTGCATCCATTAAGTATTTCCCTGTATTTCTAAAATAAAAGGACTAAAAAATAAATACACACCACTATTATTCTTAAAACATCAGTAACTCTTTTCTTAAAACATCAGTTACTCTTTCATGTCATCAAATATTGTACTCAGCTGTCCCAATTGCAAAAAGGGCTTTAAAAAATGCCTCTTTTATTAAAATCAAGATCCATACATTGCAATGGCTTGATCTCTTTTTAAATAAACTTTTAATTGAAGTAAAATATTCATGCAGAAAAATGCATAAATAATTATATAGTTTGATGACAAGTGTTCAGTCTAATGAATTTTCACAAGTGAACTGTCCCGTGTAACCGCCATTCTCTTAAGTCTCTTTTAAATTTTTATTATCTATTTACTTACTTAAATTGACTAATAAATATATATATATATTAGCTGAGACTACAGGCATGAACCACCATCCCCAGCTAAGTTTTTTTTGTTGTTGTTGTTGTTTTGAGACGGAGTCTCGCTCTGTCGCCCAGGCTGGAGTGCAGTGGCATGATCTCGGCTCACTACAAGCTCTGCCTCCCGGGTTGACCCCGTTCTCCCGCCTCAGCCTCCAGAGTAGCTGGGACTACAGGCGCCTGCCACCACGCCCGGCTAATTTTTTGTATTTTTAGTAGAGACAGGGTTTCACTGTGTTAGCCGGGATGGTCTCAATCTCCTGACCTCGTGATCCGCCTGTCTGGGCCTCCCAAAGTGCTGGGATTACAGGTATATCTTACCATTTTAATACAAGATATTTAAATTAATAAGATATTTAAATACAAGATATTTAAATACAAATGTCTTGTATTTAACACTTCTGTTACCATGGAAATGTATGTACTATACCCATCCATTTTTTTCTTCATAAACTAAACACTGAAAGAATTTTAGTTGCAATAAAAATTCTTGAAAATTATTATAGAGACCAATTTTTTTCTCTTTCAAAACTTTTCCCTCCAGCTTTTCTTTTCCTTCTTCGTTTAATTAAGAAATGAAGATTGGGCCGGGTGCGGTGGCTCACGCCTGTAATCCCAGCACTTTGGGAGGCCGAGGCGGGCGGATCATGAGGTCAGGAGATCGAGACCACGGTGAAACCCCATCTCTACTAAAAATACAAAAACTTAGCCGGGCGTGGTGGCAGGCGCCTGAAGTCCCAGCTACTCGGGAGGCTGAGGCAGGAGAATGGCGTGAACCTGGGAGGTGGAGCTTGCAGTGAGCCAAGATTGCGCCACTGCACTCCAGTCTGGGTGACACAGCGAGACTCCCTCTCAAAAAAAAAAAAAGAAGAAGAAAGAAATGAAGATTATGGGCAGAATAGAGTTGACAGGAAACTCCTTAGTCACATCTTAAAAAAAAAAAAAAGCTAGCAGTCTTTAGAAAACTAATATACTTAAGTGAACCCCATTCAGGAAACCAGAGATGAAATAAATGGAAACTGGGGAGGGAAGAAATTTGTTTATATGTATATATTTCAAAAACCAAAAAACAGAAGCTGTATTAGTCAGGTTTCTCTAGAGGGACAGAACTAATAGGATAGATGTATATATGAAGGGGAGTTTATTAAGGAGTATTGACTCACACGATCATAAGGTGAAGTTCCACAATAGGCCATCTGCGAGCTGAGAAGCAAGGACACCAGTCCAAGTCCCAAAACCTCAAAAATAGAGAAGCTGACAGTGTAGTCTTCAGTCTATGACCAAAGGCCCAAGGGCCCCTGGCAAACTACTGGTATAGGTCCAAGAGTCCAAAAGCTGAAGAACTTGGAGTCCGATGTTTGAGGGCAGGAAGCATCCAGCACGGGAGAAAGATGAGGCTGGAAGACTCAGTCAGTCTAGTACTTCCACGTTCTTTTGCCTGCTTTTATTCTAGCCATGCTGGCAGCTGATTAGATTGTGCCCACCCAGCTTGAGGGTGGGTCCTCCTCTCCCAGTCCGCTGACTCAAATGTTAATCTCCTTTGGCAACACCCTCACAGACACATCCAGGAACAATACTTTGCATCCTTCAATCCAATCAAGTTGACACTCAACATTAACCATCAGAAGTCTACCTTTTGCCAACTTGAACTCATACACATCTCCTGAAATCATACATAATCTTCAAATAAAGACAATAATAATAAGGTCATAATTATGCCTAACATAATACAGCTATCTCTATCCTTTGTAAAACCGGAAGCACACTAATCCTTTAACTGCTATTACATAAAGTTGCCACTTAAATGCTGATATGAAGTCAATAAATTTTATGCCACACGATAAAGGAAAAAGGAAAATGAAGATATTTTCTTAGTACAACTGTATACATGTATAAACATGTTCTTAATAAAATAAGGAGGAAATACTCATGAGAACTATAGTCCTTGTTTCTGCAACTGGTAACGGTGGTCATAGCTGGTACTGATGACAACCTTCTTCTACTACTCATTCTGTATTCCGTGTGCCTTCAGCAAGCACCTCAGTAGGTTGTGGTTTTCTTCCTGGTAGAGTAACCCACACCTTCATTCTGGAAGGGTCTGGGTCATTTTTAGTCCTGCTTAGATTGGGTTGTTGTAGTTTCCCATTGACCTTAATCACAGGGCATGGTAATACTAAGAGAGGTCCTAAGGGATCTCCTGTATTCCACACATACTCTTCCTTACCTCCATTAGGTAAGGAAGAGTAGACTGATTTCAAGATGAGTAGTAGACTGATTTCATCTTGATAGTCTGGGTCAATCACCCCAGGCAACACTGTAACTCCCTTCTTAGCCTGTTGACTTAAAGGTAGGAGGAGCCCAAAGTGTCTGGTTGGTAATATTAACTTCCAGTTTAATGGAATCATTGTTGTGTCTCCTGGTGGCAGCACCCTCCACTCTGGACCTAAGACCTTTAGGCCAGCAAAATGTAATGTCGCGGGAATAGGAAGCAAAAATTTTTCTAATGGGCCCCTAGGGGTGATGGTGAGTGGTGCCGCTCCCACTTCCTTGATTCCTGCACCCGTGAATCCTGGCTATGGGAGAAACTGTACCTTATATTGGACACTGATTCAGAGCATACACAGCCTTCTGGAGAACTCTGCACCAGCCCTGCGAAGTACTGTCACCTAGTTGGTGGTGTAATTGTGACTTCAAAAGGCCATTCCACTGTTCTATCAATTCAGCTGCTTCAAAATGATAAGGAGAAGACCAGTGAATTCCAAGAGCATGAACATACTGCCGCACTTTAGCCGTAAAGTATGTGCCTTGGTCAGAGGCAATGCTATACAGAATACCATGATGGTGGACAAGGCATTCCATGCAGGATAGGCAAACCCATATTTGGAGTAAGTGTCTATTCTGCTAAGGACAAACTGCTGCCCTTTCCATGATGGAAGAGGTCTAATATAATCAACCTGCCACCAAGTAGCTGGCTGATCACCCCAAGGAATGGTGCCATATCAAGGGCTCAGTGTTGGTCTCTGCTGCTGGCAAATCAGGCACTCAGCAGTGGTCATAGCCAGGTCAGCCTTGGTGAGTGGAAGTCCATGTTCCCAAGCCCATGCGTAACCTCCATCCCTGCCACCATGGGCACTTTGTTCATGGGCCCATTGGGTGATGACAGGGGTGGCTGGGGAAAGGGGCTGAGTGATGCCCAGAGAATAAGTCATCCTATCCACTTATTAAAATCCTCCTTTGCTGAGGTCACCTTTGATGAGCACTCACAAGAGATACAAATATAGTTTTTGACCACTCAGAGAGGTCCATCCACATACGTCTTCCCCAAATTTCTTCATCACTAATTTTCCAATCATGCTTCTTCCAAGTCCCTGACCATCCAGCCAAACCATTTGCTACAGCCCATGAATCAGTATATAATCACACATCTGGCCATTTCTCATTCCATGCAAACTGCACAAGCAGGTGCACTGCTCAAAGTTCTGCCCACTGGGAAAATTTCCCTTCACCACTGTCAGTGATGTTCTAGAAAGCAGCTGTAGTGCTGCAGCTGTCCACTTTTGGGTGGTGCTTGCATATCGTGCAGAACCATCTGTAAACCAGACCGTTGTCTTCTCTTCCTCTTTCAACTGTTCAAAGAGAGCTCCCCATGAGGCCATTGGTGCAGGCTGGGGGAAAGAGAGCTAGGTGGCAAGAGCAGGGACCATTGGCATTTGAGCCACTTTCTCACATAACTTACTTGTGCCCTCAGGACCTGCTCAAGCCTGATCACATATATACACTTCCATTTGATGATGGAATGCTGCTGTGCATGCCCCCACTTTATGGTTAGATGGATCAGAAAGCACGAGTTTATGACAGTTTAGGTTGCGTGGTGACTTGATGACCCACAGTCAAACATTTAGTTTCTACCAGCCAAGAACTGTCTCTCAAAAGGAGAGTACTTATCTGCAGAGGATGACAGGTCCTTGCTCCAAAATCCTAGAGGCCTCTGCTGTGATTCACCTATGGGGGCCTGGTAAAGGCTCCAAATAGCATCCCTATCTGCCACTGACATCTCAAGCACCATTGGATCTGCTAGGTCATATGGCCCAAGTGGCAGAGCAGCTTTCACAACAGCCTAGACCTGTTGCAGAGCCTTCTCCTGTTCTGGACCCTACTCAAAACTGGCAGCCTTTTGGGTCACTCGATAAATGGGCTGGAGTAATACACCAAAATGAGGAATGTGTTGCCTCCAAAATCCAAATAGACCCACTAGGTGTTGTCCCTCTTTCTTGGTTGTAGGATGGGGGAAATGCAGCAACTTATCCTTCACCTTAGAAGGAATATCTCGAGAGGCCCCACACCACTGGACCACTAGAAATTTTACTGAGGTAGAAGATCCCTGAATTTTAGTTAGATTTATTTCCCATCCCCTGGCATGCAAATGTATCTCCAATAAGTCCAGTGTGTTGGCTACTTCTTGCTCACTAGATCCAGTCACATACTGTCATCAATGTAATGAACCGGTGTGATGTCCTGCGGAAGGGAAAAGTGATCAAGATCTCTGCAAACAAGATTATGACACAAAGCCGGAGAGCTGATATACCCCTGAGGTACGACAGTGAAGGTATATTGCTGGTCTTGCCAGCTGAAGGCAAATTGCTTCTGATGGGTCTTACAAACAGGAATGGAGGAAAAGCCACTTGCCAAATCAATGGCTGCACACTAGGTACCAGGAGATGTATTAATTTGTTGAAGCAATGAAACCACCTCTGGCACAGCAGCTGCAATTGTAGTCACGACTTGGTTAAGCTTATGATAATACACTGTCATTCTCCAAGATTCATCTCTCTTCTGTACAGGTCAAATAGGAGAGCTGAATGGAGATGTGGTGGGAATCACCACCCCTGCATCTTTCAAGTCCTTGATGGTGGCACTAATCTCTGCACTCCCTTCAGGGATGTGATACTCGTTTTTGTTGTTGTTTTTGTTTGTTTTTACAATATTGTTTTTGATGTACTATTTTTCTAGGTAGAGGCAGCTCTAATGGCTTCCATTTGGCCTTTCCCACCATAATAGCCTTCATCCTACTGGTCAGGGAGCCAATGTGGGGATTCTGCCAGCTGCTAAGTATGTCTATGCCAATTATGCATTCTGACACTGGGGAAATGACCATAGGATGAGTACAGGGACCCACTGGACTCCTGGGGACTTGAGCTAAAACTCCATTAAGTACCTGACCTCCATAAGCCCCTACTTTAACTGGAGGACCACAATGATGTTTTGGGTCCCCTGGAATCAATGTCAGCTCAGAGCCAGTATCCAGTAAGTCCCTGAAAAGTCTGATCATTCCCCTTTCCCCAGTGCAGTTACTCTGGTAAAAGGCCAGAGGTCTCCTTGGGGAAAGATGGGAGAAAGATTAACAGCATAAATTGTCGGTAGTATAGTGGGGTCCTTCCTCAGGGGACCCAGGTTTCCCATCATTCATTCCCTCCAGCTTTTCTTTCTTCATTTAATTAAGAAATGAAGATTATGGGCAGAACAGAGTTGACAGCAAACTCCCTAGTCACACCCTCCCAAAAAAGTTAGAGGAGTCTTTAGAAAACTAATAAATTTAAGTGAACCCTGTTCAGGAAACCAAAGATGGAATAAATGGAAATTGGGGAGAGGAAGAAATTTGTTTATATATAGTTATATATTTCAGAAACTGAAAACTAGAAGCAAAGGCAGAAGAATTTGACAGCCAAAGAACAGGGATTGAGGAATTTATAGAGGTAAGAACAAACCCTTAAAAATTTTAATACATTAACCTATAAATTAAACTTAAATGTTTAAGTTGAAAACCACGTCATTTCTTAAAATTAGACTGCTTGTGTTTTCAGAAAAATGACATGAAGAATTCTGATTGTATACTTGCTGGGAATTAATTGCTGCATTGAAGCAGGTGACTCTCTCTAAAGATGATGAATTATTAATTCAACTTCTGAGATATTAAAACTAGATGTAACACATTAAAACCAAACTCTCATGGTGACTCATACCTGAAATCTCTTGCTTTGGGAAGCTGAAATGGGAATTCCTGGCTTGAGGCCAGGAATTTGAGACGAGAGTGGGCAACATAGCAAGACACTGACTCTACAAAAATTTTTTTTAAAAATTAGCTGGGTATAGTGGTGCACACCTGTAGTCCTAGCTACTTGAGAGGTTGAGATAGGAGGATTGCCTGAGCCCAGGAGTTTGAGGTTACAATGAGTTATGATGCTGCCACTATACTCTAGCCTAGGTGACAGAGCAAGAACTTGTTTCTAAAAAAAAAAAAAATGTTAAAACCAAATTCCATATACTTTCTTTTTTTTTGAGACAGAGTCGCACTCTGTCGCCCAGGGTGTGATCTCAGCTCACTGCAATCTCTGCCTCCCAGGTTCAAGCAATTCTTGGGCCTCAGCCTCCCAAGTAACTGGGATTACAGGCTCATGCCACCATGCCCGGCTAATTTTTGTATTTCTAGTAGAGATGGGGTTTTACCATGTTGGCCAGTTTGGTCTCATACTCCTGACCTCAGGTGATCCACCTCCCTCTGCCTCCCAAAGTGCTAGGATTACAGGCGTGAGCCACCACACCTGGCCAAATTGCATATACTTTCAATATGATACATTTTACTCCTTCAATACGATGGGATTTGAATCTCATATAGTAAAAATAAATATTTTCTAATTATTGTAGAATTTCTTAAGTGCAAAGACTCAAAGCATAAAGGAAAAGACTGATGAGTTTTACTTTATTAAATGAAAATTAAAAGATCATTAAAAAGTGAAAAATATAAACCAGAGATTGGGAGGATTTGCAATACATATAATTGAAACAGAATAAATATCTCTCATTAAATAACTCTCACAAATCTATGAGAGGCAGACCAAAAAAACTGGAAAATGCCTTAAATAGGCAAGTCAAGGGAGAAAACAAGCTAAGACCAATAAATAAATAACGAAGTGTTCAACCTCACTAGCAATCATAACTATGTGGTATGCAATGGAATACTCTACAATGAAGTTACTCTTCAGCCATAAAAAAGAATGAGATCCTATCACTGGCACCAACATAAATGGAACAGGAGGTCATTATGTCAAGTGAAATAAGCCAGGCACAGAAAGACAAACTTCAAACATTCTCACTTATTTGTGGAAGGTAAAAATTAAAACAATTGAACTCATGGAGACAGAGAGTAGAAATATGGTTATCAGAGGCTGGGAAGGATAGTGGGGGGCAGGGCGTTGAAGAGAAGTGGGGATGGTTAATGGGTACAAAATAATAAAGAAATGCATGGCTGGGCATAGTGGCTATAATCCCAGCACTTTGGGAGCCCAAGGTAGAGGACTGCTTAAGCCCAGGAGTTCAAGACCAGCCTGGGCAACATATGGGGACCCTGTGTCTACAAAAAATAATTTAAAATAAAAATTTTTAAAAAGAATGCATAAGACCTAGTATTTGCTAGTTCAACAGGGTGACTACAGTCAAATACAATTTAATGGTACATTTTAAAATAACTAAAAAAGTATAATTAGATTGTTTGTGAAACAAAAGAGAAATGCTGGAAGTGATGGATATCACATTTACCCTGATGTGATTATTACACATTGCATGCCAGTATCAGAATGTCTCATGTGCCCTATAAATATATACACCTACTATGTGCCCATAAAAATAAAAAATAAAAAATTAATTAAAAAATAAAAACAGAATGAAAGATATAGAAAATAAACATTTTTTTTTTCAGTTTTGAGGAGGCAAGCTAGTTAGAAAAAAAAGACTTAATTCCTCACCTTATGTCATTTGCCAAAAATCCTTCTAAATATACATAAAATGAGCAAACAGATGAAAATTAATTATTGATATGAGGGCTAGAACCTGGGGATCCAATCTCAAAATTAGTCATATTCCTGAAAATGGATTCAGAACAACTGTACAAAAACAGACAAATACATATCAGAAGAAAACTTTCCTGAATTTAAGAATGACTTAAATTGGAAGATTAAAAGTCTCATTCTTTTCCAGGTAAAATCAATGTAAAGAAACCAAAACCTAGACATATTCTGGCAAAATGTTTAAATGTTTAAAAGAAAATAAAAGCTAAAAAATTAAGTTTGTTGAAAAAAAAGAGAGAGACATGAGACCATCATTCAAGAGTAAAAAGTAGATTTATCATAAAAAAGACATATGCTTTTTACCACAGAACAAAGACATTCTATGATGTGTAAAGGCTTAACATCCTTCCTTCTTTCCTTCCTTCCTTCATTTATTATTTTATTCAGGAAATATTTATTGAGTACTGACTATAAGTTATGTTTTTGAAAATAATTACCGAAGGCATATATCAGTAGTCTAAGTGATATAAAAAATAACAACTCAAAAATGGGAGAAACTGACATATAAAAGGACCAGCAATAAGAAAAAAATCAATTTAACAGAGTTAAGATTAAATCACAGTTACAAAAATAATTACAAAAGGATGGGTGCAGTGGCTTACACCTGTAATCCCAGCACTTTGGGAGGCTGAGGTGGGTGAATCACTTGAGGCCAGGAATTCAACACCAGCCTGGCCAACATGGTAAAACTCCATCTCTACTAAAATTGTAAAACTTAGCTTGGCATGGTAGTAGATGTCTGTAATCCCAGCTACCTCGGGAGGATGAGACAGGAGAATCACTTGAACTTGGGAGGTGGAGGTTACAATGAGCCAAGATAACGCCACTGGCACTCCAGCCTGGGAGAGAGAGTGAGACTCTGTCTCAAAATAATAATAATAATAATAATAATTCCAAAAGTATATGCAAAATAAAATTGGAAGATTAAAAATTAAAGCTTGGGCAATGATTTCTTAGGAAAATGCTGCCACCCAAACCAGGGGTGACAATGAATTTCAAATAAAGTAGAGTAAAAACAAAAACTGCTACAAAGGACCAGGAGAATCATAGTCGTTTACAATGATCAACAATCCCAAACTGTTATGTACTAAATAACACAGCATCAAAATACTTGAGATAGAAACTCTTAGAAACTCCACGGAGAAATTGATAGACATGCAACCATAGTAAGCTTCTTGATAAACCAGGTACACTTTTAAAATAATGTGATAAATTTCAGGATTAAATAATTGCATTACAAATGAAGCCATTAAAAAATCTAGGGTAGCCTGGTTCAGTAGGGTGTCCCTGTAGTCCTAGCTTCTTGGGAGGTCAAGGCAGAAGGATCACTTGTGGCCAGGAGTTTGAGGCTGTAGTGTGCTATGATCATGCCTGCGAATAGCTACTGCACTCCAGCCTGAGCAACATAGTGAGGCCCTGTCTGTAAAAACAAGGGAGGCGAGGGGAGAAAATATAGGTGAAGAATTAACTATCTGGGAATAGGTAAACCTAAAACAATGGAAGAGACAACAAAGGGAATGACAGATCCACCTATATTGTTTGAATATAAGTAAATAAAAAGAATAAACAAAATTAAAAGGTTAATGGCATACTGGAAAAAACTACAACAAATAAGATAGACAAAAAACTAAATATATAAAGTTTCCTTATAAAAAAAAAAATCAAAAGCTGTAGCTCCATGCTAGTGCTGTCCAGTTGAACTTTCCAGAACATTCAGAAATGTTCTGAATCTGCACTGTCTAATATGGTAGCCACTGCTCACAAGAGCACTTGAAATGTAGCCAGTGCCAATGTTGAAATGATAATAGTTGGGGTGTATTTAGTTAAATAAATTTTATTATTAAGATTGCTATTACTAAAATAATTTTATCATTAAAATTTATTTCACCTGTTTCTTTTTACTTGTTTAACGAGGCCATAAGAAAATTTATTATAAAATTACATACATAGTTCGCATTAGGTGCCTATTCAGTATTGTTCTAGAATAATGATCAAGGAAACAAAGAGAAAAATCACAAAATAAGAAATACAAACAGCCAGTAATCTATAAAAAAAAGTTCCATTTCACTTATAATCCTAGAAATATAAATTAAAACAAGAATTTTTTATCAAATAGACAAAATTTTTAAAAATGCTCATTGTTGGCAAGGGTTCCATAAAATGGGCACTCTCATACACTGCTGGTGGGGGTAGAAATTGCTTCAACCTTTCTGGAAAGGCATTTGGCAATATGAATCAAGAGCCTTAGTGGCCAGGCAAGGTGGCTCACATCTGTAATTCCAGCACTCTGGGAGGTCAAGGTGAGTGGATTTGCTTGAGCCCAGAAGTTTTAGACCAGTCTGGGCAACAGGACAAAACCCCGTCTCTACAAAAAAATACAAAAACTTAACCAGGCGTGGTAGGGCACACCTGTAGTCTCAGCTACTTAGGAGGTTAAGGTGGGAGGATCACTTGAGCCAGGGAGGTTGAGGCTGCAGTGAGCCATAATTTCACCACTGCATTTCAGCCTGGGCTAAAATCTCAAACAAAACAAAACAAAACAAAACAAAACACTTACACTCTTTGACCTAGTGTCTCTATTTCTAGGAATTTATATAAAGACATTGATCATGGTGCTGTTTTTAAGAGTGAAAGACTGGAAACAACCTCAATAGCCAATAACAGAAAAATTGTTAAATAAATGATGGTACTCCTACTTTGTTAATAGTCCAGTAGCCTTGAAAATGTTTTTTCTAATATTACCTAGTTATGAGAAAAATACAACGAAGAGTAAAACAAGCAGAGCTCATTATATAGTATAATCATAAAGAACATTATAAGCATATATGTAAAATGTATAAACACTTCATAAAATTAGGATCATAATTTCATATTTTCTAGCACATGTCATAGAGTTAGGATCAAGGTTAAGTAATACAAAAAAGGTTACAAGTGGTTATCTCTGGGTGGTGGGGTTTTAAATTTTCATTTTAATACTTTCCTTTTTTTTTTTCTAAGTACTTATATTTTTACTATAAAAATAAAAAGGCCGGGTGCGATGGCTCACGCCTGTAATCCCAGCACTTTGGGAGGCTGAGGCAGGTAGATCACAAGGTCAGGAGTTCAAGACCAGCCTGGCCAAGATAGTGAAACCCCATCTCTACAAAAAAAAAAAAAAATAGCCGGGCACGGTGGCAGGCGCCTGTAATCCCGGGTACTCGGGAGGCTGAGGTAGAGAACTGACTGATCCCAGGAGGCGGAGGTTGCGGTGAGCTGAGATCGTGCCACTGCACTCCAGCCTGGGCGACCACAGCGAGACTCTGTCTCCAAAAAATAAAAATAAAATTTAAAAAGTGGCCAAGTGCGGTGGCTCAAGCCTGTAATCCCAGCACTTTGGGAGGCCAAGGCAGGCGGACTACCTGAGGTCAGGAGTTCAAGACCAGCCTGGCAAACATGGTGAAACCCCATGTCTACTAAAAATACAAAAATTAGCCAGGCATGGTGGCACATGCTTGTAATCCAAGCTACTCGGGAGGCTAAGACAGGAGAATCGCTTGAACCCGGGAGGTGGAGGTTGCAGTGAGCCAAGACTGGCCCACTGCACTCCACTCTGGGTGACAGACTGGGACTCCATCTCAAAAAACAATAATAATAATTTAGTTCCTCACGGGCTGTTAGAAGCAGTCACCCTTAGTGATAAGAAACTACAATATGGACAATCACAACATAGCAGTTGACCTCGTCAAAGTAAGCAAAGGAGAAAGAGCAACAGAATGACAGCAAGATAGGAGTCACAGTCTTTTGTAACCTAGTCTCAGAAGTCATGTCCCTTTGTTCTACTGATTCATTACAAACAAGTCATAAGTTCCCTGGTCCACACCTAATGGGAAGGGGATAACACAAAGCCAGGGATACCAGGAGGTGAAAATTATTGAACAGGGTTTTAGAAGTCTGTCTACTGTAAACACAAATGAACTAAATGTTCCAATAAAAAGGCAGGCCGGTGGCTCATGCCTGTAATTCCAGCACTTTTTGAGGGTGAGGTGGGAGGATCACTTGAGACCAGGAGTTCAAGGCTGCAATGAGCTATGACTGTGCCGTTGCACTGCAGCCTGGGCAACAGAGCAAGACCCTATTTCAAACAAACAAACAAACAAATAAATAAAATATACACATATATATATTCAAAAGTCTATTTAAGTTAGAATAAAAACAATATAGTGTGGAGTTTGTAACATTTGTCAAAATAAAAGACCTGACAATAACACAAATGCCAAGAGGGAAGAAATTGAATTTCAGTATTGTAAATTTCTTATACTATATGTATAAGTGGTATGAATTGTTTTTCTAGTATTTTCTGTTGGATTTTGCATCTATGTTCATAAGACTAGGCTACAATTTCCTTACATTATCATTTGCTACCCTAGCCTAGAAAGAATTTACTTTTAAAATATCTTTAATGTTTTCTGAAACATTTTTATATATTATATATCTCTAATGTTACGTAAATGTTTATCAATATACAAATATAGATATATTCCCAACCTTCAAGGAATACATCTAGGGATTGACGGCATATCTCTTTATATACGTTTTTTGTATGTGATTGCTTTATTACATTTACATAACACTTACATAACTTACCAGTCTACTGGTATTAACATTTTATCAGTTTGAATGAAGTAAAACCCTACCTTCCTTTAAATATCTTTACCTTTTCCCATTTATAATTGTCTTAAATATTTCCTCTGCATCACTGAGAATCAAATCATACATCGTTATACGTTTTGCTTCAATCATGGACACATAACTTAGAAAATTCAAGAAGGAAACTATTGTATTTGGTCACATATCTTCCTTTTCTTTCTTTTCTTTTCTTTTTTTTTTAAAGACAGGGTCTGATTCTGTCTCTTTTTTGAGACAGGGTCTCACTCCACCCCGGGTGGAGTGCAGTGGCATTGATCATGGCTCACCATAACCTCAAATTCCTGGGTCAAGCAGTCTTCCTGCCTTAGGCTCCTTAGTAACTAGGACTACAGGCGCATGACACCACGCCTGGCTAATTTATTTTTTGTAGAGACAGGGTCTCGCCATGTTGCCCAGACTGGTCTCAAACTCCTGGCTTCAAGCAGTCCTCTCACCTCAACCTCCTTAAGTGTTGGGATTACGGGTGTGAGTCAACATACCCAGTCTTGTATTTGGTCACATTTTTGCTCTTTCCTGTTGTCCTTCTTTCGTAATGTTCCAAGATTCCTTCTTTTATGATTCCCTTTACGTTTCAGGACTTTCTTTTTTTAAATAGAGAATGTGGCCTCACTTTATTGCCCAGGCTTATCTTGAACTCCAGGTTTCAAGCTGTCCTCCTGGCCTCAGCTTGGCAGGCCTCAGTCTCCCAAAGTGTTGGGATTACAGGAGTGAGACTGCACCCAGCCAGGAACTTTCTTTAGCCTTCTTTTAGGGTAGGTCTGCTAGCAACAAACTCTCTTAGTTTTCCTTCATCTAGTATGTATTTATTTCCCCCTCGTTCCTAAGGGGTAATTTTACCAGATAAATGGTATCTGACAGGGCTGACAGTTCGTTGAGCAACTGAAAAATGTTGAGCTACTTCCTTCCGGCCTCCTTGATACTTCATAAAAATCTACTGTCCTCCCAACTGTTTTTTCCCGTAGGTAAGGTATCCTTTCTCTCACAATGCTTTTAAGACTTTTTCTTTGCCTTCTGTTTTCAGTTTACTTACAGTGTGTCTTGGTGTAGGCTTATTTAAGTGTATCCTTTCCCGAGCTGGGGTTCTCTCAGCTTCTCGAACCTGTAGGTTTATGCTTTTTACCAAATTTGGGAAATGTTCAGCCACTATTTTAAAACCCACCCTCTTTCTCCTCTCTTTCTGGGACTTTGATGACACAAATATAGATCTTTTATTACAGAACCATAGGTCTTTGAGGCTCTGTTCATTTGATTTCATCATATTTTGTCTCTGTTAATCAGATTAGGGAATATCTATTGTTCTTTGTTTTTCTGGTTTTTGTTTGGTCTTTTTTTTTTTTTTTTTTTTTTTTGAGACTGAGTCTCACTCTGTCTCCAGGCTAGAGTGCAATGGCACAATCTTGGCTCACTGCAACTTCCGCCTCCTGTGTTCAAGCGATTCTCCTGCCTCAGCTTCCCGAGTAGCTGAGACTACAGGTGCACACCACCATGCCCAGCTAATTTTTGTATTTTTTGTATTTTTAGTAGAGACAGGGTTTCACCATGTTGGCCAGGATGTTCTCGATCTCTTGACCTCATGATCCATCCACCTCAGCCTCCCAAAGTGCTGGGATTACAGGCGTGAACCACTGTGCCTGGCCGTATCTATTGTTCTATCTGCAAGTTCGCTGATTCTTTCCTCTGCCCTCTTCATTTTGCTATTGAGCCCATCACTGAATCTTGAATCTGGTTATTGTGCTTCTTATTTTAAACTTTTCAATATGATTCTTCTTTATATTTTCTATTTCTTTGCTGAGACTATTTTCATTTGTTTTAGGCATGTTTGCAATTGCTGAGTTAAACATTGTCTTGCTTGTCACCCAGGCGGAGTGCAATGGCACAATCTTGCTCACTGCCACATTTGGCGCTCTTGTTCCAGCGATTCTCCTACCTCTGCCTCCCTAGTAGCTGGGATTACAGGCACCTGCCACCACCCCCAGCTAATTTTTGTATTTTTAGTAGAGATGGGGTTTCACCATGTTAGCCAGGCTGGTCTCGAACTCTTGACCTCATATGATCCACCTGCTTTGGCCTCCTAAGATGCTGGGATTATAGGCATGAGCCACTGCTCCTGGCCCTGTTTTATCTTGATGTTGCTGTGTGTTGTCTTTTTTCATTAAAGTTCAGATTTTTCTAGTTCTTGGTGGGGCATGTATTGTACCCCAGACATTTTGGTTATTATAACACTCTAGATCTTACTCAAATCTTCTGTTTTAGCAGGCCACCTTGGACACCATTCTGATGGAAGGAAAATGGGGCACAGTCTCATTACTACCACAGGTAGTGGTGAAAGTCCACATTTCCTGCTCAGCCTTTTTGACACCCAGGGGTAGGGAACCAGAAGTGCTTTGTGACATCTGGGCAGCTGGGGAATTTCAGCCTCTTCAAAGGCCTCCACTGACATCAGTCTGGCTAAGAAAGGAAGGAGCACCTTGTTACTGATTGCCAGGTGGCCTCCACTGATTCTACAGTCAAGAGTAGGAGGCCTCCTTACCCCTGGATGGTGGTGAAAGTTCTGACGTGGCTTCCTCTAATGAACAGGGTTGCCTCTTTACCACTGGGTGGGTATGTAAGTTCAGAGCCACCACATGGCCTTCTTACTGCTGGCAGGGAAGAAAGTCCTGACTCCCAACTCAGTCTTCTCTGATCACCCCAGGGGCAGGACACCATGTTATAGCTCAACAAGGGTAGAACCTGAGGTCTACCACTTTTGGCCTTTTTGGACAGCAGTAGTGGTAGGGTGGTACTTTTTCCATTGTGTTAAGGTGCAGTAGGGTGGTTATAGTTGAAAAGTTTTCTGTCTTACAGTGTTGCCTCTTTCCTCATCCTTTTGATAGAGCCAAGTTTTGGGAGACTTGCCTTCCATTGGTGTTTTCAAGGTTACAAGCTTCTCTAGCATCCAGTCTGGTATATACAAGGCAAAAAGAAAACTGCTGTGTCCCTCTTTGCGTCCCAAAGTCCCTAGGCAGTCTGCTGCCTTCGCTCCACTTTTCAGACATTTCCTAACACGTGTATCACATATAATGTGCAAAGTTTTGAGCTACAATTAACAGAAGGAATAGAGAGAAGTATGTCTATTCTTAGTCTGCAACTAGAAGTTCTCTCCTTCCTTTAAAACATTTTCAAGATATTTATTCTCTAATATGAAGAGATATTTAAAACATTTTCAAGATATTTATTCTCTAACATGAAGAGCCTTCTTTTTTTTGTTTGTTTGGTTTGATTTTTTAAGAAATAGGGTCTCACTCTGTCACCCAGGCTAGAGTGCAGTGGTGGGATCACTGCAGCCTCAAATTATTGGGCTCTAACAATCCTCCCACATCACTGGGATTACAGGCATCACCCACTGCGCCTGGGTTCTGAAGTCTTCTAACCAATATAATTTTTAAATATTTATTTATTTATTTATTTATATATTATTTTTTGAGACAGAGTCTTGCTCTGTCACCCAGGCTGGAGTGCAGTGGTGCAAGCTCGGCTCACAGCAACCTTCACCTCCCAGGTTCAAGTGATTCTCCTGCTTCAGCCTCCCAAGTAGCTGGAGCTACAGGCACCACGCCTGGCTAATTTTTGTATTTTTAGGACAGACAGGGTTTCACCATATTGGCCAGGTTGGTCTTAAACTCCTGACCTCAACTGATCCACCCGTCTCAGCCTCCCAAAGTGCTGGGATTACAGGTGCGAGCCACAGCGCCTGCCCACCAATGTAATTTTTTTTTTTTCTTTTTTTTTTGAGATGGAGTCTCACTCTGTCTCCCAGGGTGTATGCAATGGCTCGATCTCGGCTCACTGCAAAGTCTGCCTCCTGGGTTTAAGCGATTCTGCCTCAGCTGCCCGAGTAGCTGGGATTAGAGGCACACACCGCCATGCCCAGCTAATTTTTGTATTTTCAGTAGAGGCGGGATTTCGCCATGTTGGCCAGGCTAGTCTCGAAATCCTGACCTCAGGTGATCTGCCTGCCTCAGCCTCCCAGAGTGCTGGTATTACAGGCATGAGCCACTGCGCCCGGTCTATAATTTTAAATTAGGATGAATGTCTTCTAATTGTTGATTTAAGGAGAGCTCTTTATGCATTTGAGATGTGAATTCTTTGTTGGATAGTTACCATAAATAGTTTCTCCCACTCTATGGGTTGCCTTCTAATAGACTCTGTCTAAAGATGTCTTCTTTTTCTATAGACAGAAATTTATAATTTAAATTGGCACATTTAAAATTAAAAAATATTTAGAACTCTTTCTATTATCTTTAAGATACTTTTTGTTTTTGTCTACTTGCTAAACCTCTTTTTTTTTTTTTTTTTTTGAGATGGAGTCTCACTCTGTCACCCAGGCTGGAGTGCAGTAGCTTGATCTCAGCTCACTGCAACCTTCGCCTCCTGGGTTCAAGCAATTCTCTACCTCACCCTCCAGAGTAGGTGGGACTACAGGCACGTGCCACCACACCCGGCTAATTTTTGTATTTTTTAGTAGAGATGGGGTTTCACCATATTGGCCAGGCTGGTCTAGAACTCCTGACCTTGTGATCTGACTGCCTTGGCCTCCCAAAGTGCTGGGATTACAGGCGTGAGCCACCATGCCTGGCCTGCTAAACTTTTTTTTTTTTTGGAAAAGCAAAAAACATTGGCTTCTTTGTAATATGCAACTGTCCTGAAGCAAACACAACCCTTTGCTATCATTATACTAAGTATGAATATCATGTTCCACAGTCAAAGAACAAACCAACCAGAAAACACTTTGACCCAGATATAAGCTAAAAATAAGGGAAATCTTGTCTTATATTTAAAAAATTAAAAAAAAAAAAAAAAAAAAAAAAACCTGGCCCAGTGCAGTGGATCATGCCTGTAATCTCAGCACTTTGGGAGGCCAAGGTGGGTAGATTACCTGAGGTAATCTACCTGAGACAGGATGTGGTGGCACATGCCTGTAATCCCAGATACACAGAAGGCCTAGGTGGGAGAATCACTTGAAACTGGGATGCGGAGATTATAGTGAGCCAAGATCGTGCCATTGCACTTAAGCCTGGGAAAGAAGAGCAAATTTCTGTCTCAAAAAACAAACAACAAAAAAAAGAGTATTTCTCAAAAGTTAACTTTCTACAAAATGTCTATTACTTACTTATGTAATACAACTGTCTGAACATATGCACTTTTGTGCATGATATCAATGTGAAAAAATTGCTTTTTTGTCCCCACTATCAATAGGCTAATACAAACTTTGTAACCTTGCAGGTAATTTTCCTTTAAACATATATTGCATTTTTTAATTGAATAGCCAGTTGTTCTGAAGTATGACACCCCTGTGACATCTCTTCAAGAAACACTTTTTCTTTCTAAATGTCTTTACATTCTTCTTTCCACAACTGATTTTAAATAAATTTATGTGCTCATGGCTGATTCCTTAACCCCATCCTCCCCTGGATTAACTTTTCTTCTGGTTGAAGTTATATCTGTTAACTCTTATTTTAGGGAAAGTGTGTAAGTGGGAAAGATTTTTAGTTTTTATATGTCAGAAAGTTTATTTATTTAAAGATGGTCACTCACTGTCACCCAGGCTTGATTGAATATAGTGAATAGTTAGCTGCAACCTTGAACTCCAGGTATAAGCAATCCTCTGCCTTAGCCTCTCAAGTCGCTGGTACTACAGGCATGTCCCACCATACTCAGCTAGTTTTTTTTTTAATTTTTATTTTTGTAGAGATGGGTTCTCACTTTGCTGCCCAGGCTACAACATTTATTTTGTCCTCATTCTTGAGTAATACTTTAGCTGGTTATGTCATTCAAGATTGATGATCCCTTTTACCCCTCAGCACCAATGTCTACTGTTTCTGATGATATATATAATTACTGTCCTTAGGTTACTATCCTTTCTCTTGGTATCTTTGAATATTTTCTCTTTAATGTGTTGTAGTTTCACTAAACTATATATGCTGAGCATAGTGGCTTATGCCTGTAATCCTAGGATTTTTGGAGGCCAAGGCAAGAGGATTGCTTGAGGCCAGGAGTCTGAGAGCAGCCTGGACAACATGGTAATACCTTGTTTCTACAAAAATAAAAATAAAAAATACATTAGCTGGGCATGGTGGTGCACACCTGTAGTCCAAGCTACTTGGGAGGCTGAGGTGGAAAGATTACTTGAGCTCAAGAAGTTGAGGCTACAGTGAGCCATGACTCTGCCACTGCACTCCAGCCTGGGTGACAGAATGAGAGCTCATCTCAAAAACAAAACAAATCAAAAACTTATGTCATGTTGTGGATTTAGCACATTTAGCTTTTTTATCCTGCACAGCATTTAGTGTACATGCTTTTCCAAAGACTTCTGTTTTTCTCCATTCTGGAGATTTTTCAGCTATAATCTATTCAGATATTACTTTACATTCCTTCATTCTTTTTATCACAAACTTCTATGTGACATATGGTAGGGTCCTTCAATCTCTCCTCTACATTTCTTATCCATGCTTCATTATTTTTACCTCTTAATCTTTCTGGGTAAATTTTTCAACTGTCTTTCAGTTCATTCTCTCTGACTGTTGCCAGTCAAAACTTATCCTACTTGTAGAAATTGTGTTGAAATTATTATATTTAATCCTATATGGAATCTGTAATTAATTCAATTTCATAACCAAATGTTGGTTCATTTGTTCCTATTTTTGTTTTAAAGGTCCTTGCTCTTTTTAACCAGGCATGGTGGCCCACACCTGTAATCCCAGTGCTTTGGGAGGCCCAGGCAGGAGAATGTCTTGAGACCAAGACTTCAAGACCAGCCTGGACAACATAGCAAAATTCCATTTCTTAAAAAAAAAAAAAAAAAAAAATTAGTCGGCATGGTGGCAGGCACCTGTAGTCCTAGCTATTCGTGAGACAGAAAGATGGCTTAAGCCCAGGAGTTCAAAGCCATTGAACTCCAGCCTTTGCAAAAGTGAGACCTTATCTCAAAAAAAAAAAAAAAAAAAAAGGCTGGGTGAGGTGGTTGTCTCCTGTAATCCCAGCACTTTGGGAGGCTGAGGCTTATGGATTGCTTGAGCCCAGGAGTTCAGGGCCAGGCTGGACAACATGGTGAAACATGGTCTCTACTAAAAACACAAAAATTGGTAAGGCATGGTGGCTCACACCTGTAATCCCAGCACTTTGGGAGGCCAAAGCAGGTGGATCACTTGAGGTCAGGAGTTCAAGACCAGACTGGCCAACATGGCAAAAACCCGTCTCTACTAAAAATACAAAAAGTAGCCAGGTGTGTTGGTGGGTGTCTGTAATCCCAGCTGCTCAGGAGGCTAAGGCAACAGAATCTCTTGAATCCGGGAAGAGCAGATTGCAGTGAGCCAAGATCACGCCACCGTACTCCAACCTGGGCAACAGAGCGACACTTGGTTTCAAAACACAAACAAATAAAAAGTCTTTTAAAAGAAATTTGTTTTTTCAAACATCTTCAAAATACCCATTTTATTTTATTTTATTTTATTTTTTTATTATACTTTAAGTTCTAGGGTACATGTGCACAACGTGCAGGTTTGTTACATATGTATACATGTGCCATGTTGGTGTGCTGCACCCATTAACTCGTCATTTACATTAGGTATATCTCCTAACGCTATCCCTACCCCCATTCCCCACAATAGGACCCGGTGTGTGATGATCCCCTTATTGTGTCCAAGTGATCTCATTGTTCAATTCCCACCTATGAGTGAGAACATGTGGTATTTGGTTTTCTGTTCTTGTGATAGTTTGCTGAGAATGATGGTTTCCAGCTGCATCCATGTCCCTACAAAAGCCTCTGTCACACTATTCTATAAAACTAATTTGATCAAGACTAAATAAATGTTCCACTTCATGATTTTGTTAGGTGTTGCTAACCAGCTAGGATGCTTTCAGTTTCAAGCAACATAAAACCTGTCTCAATCAGCTTAAACCAGAAGGAAAATTTACTATCTTACATATTATGTTCCCAAGTAGGAAAGCTCTAGAATAAATTAATTCACTTGCTCAATAACATTATCAGAATTTGCTCTTTTTCTTTTGTGTTTCTGCCATATTAAACATCCCAGATTTGTCCGTGGCAAGCTCTCCTTATGGTTACAAAATGGCTAAGCAGTTCCAGATGTCCCATGCAGACCAAGTAATATCCACCAGAACAAGAGAAGCCACTTCTTCCTGGCATTTTTTTAATCAGTGAAAAAAACATTTCCCCAAAGTTCCTCAGAAGATACATAATAAGTAAATACGGCATCAAATATATTATTTAATAAATCACTAAAGAGGATTCAGATAAGCATGTTTGGTTTAGCTAAATGCATGGCTGTGTAGCCAAGAGTGGATTACCAAAACAAAAATCAATTCTGTTAGAAAGCAAGAAGGGGAGAGCCAAAAAACAAAATCTGCTTGCCTTGGCTATCTTTGCATTAGATTCCTTCATTTTGATTTGCACAGTCATATTACTAGAAAAGTGTTATGTTTACGGTTTGTCATTTTTATTCTCTTACTCCCACTCTGTTTTCGCCCCTCCCCACCTAAAGGTTTTAAATTGTTTCAGTCTGCCTCATCTACAAGCTCCGAGTCAGTTATCATGATACCATTATGTGTAACATTTTATAATAATCATATTAAAATTATTGAAACCAGTAAACTAACATTGATATAATGGCATTAACTAAACTGTATACCCTATTCAAATTTCACCAATTTTTCCAGTATTGTTCTTTTTCAGTTAAAGGAACTTATGTAGGATCCCACCTTACAAGTAGTTATTATTTCTTTTTAGTTTCCTCCAATTTGAGTTTCTCGGACTTTCCTTGTATTTCATAACCTTGACACATTTGAAAAGTACTGACAAGTTATTTCATCGGATAAACTTCATTTACATTTTCTCATGATTAGAATGAGGTTATGCATTTTTGGCAATACTACTACAGAAACAATGTTGTGTCTTTCTAATTATATCATATAAAGAGATTTTCATTATTGAGACCTTTTATCTGATTACCTGTGATATTAACCTTGACCACATGAATAAGGTGGTGTCTGCTGGGTTTCTCCACTATAAAGTTACTGTATTTCCCTGTGTAAGTAATAAATACAAAATATAATTTTAGATGATGCAAAGATCCTATTTCATTCTGAATTTTCACCCACTAATTTTAGCATCCTTCAGAAGATGCTAAATTATTACTGTGTGTCTACAAAATTATTACTAGGGTATTTGCCTAAAGACAACTTGTCTTCTACATTTATTAGTTGTAATACTTCCATAAGGAAGAATTATCCATTCTCTCACATTTAGTTGATTGTAATTTTATATCACTATGGATTTGGATATTTATTTTATTCTGCATATTAAAATCAAAACTATCTCCTTATATCATATTCTACACAAAATTTAACTCAAAATAGTTCACATACATAAACATAAAAGCTAAAACTATGAGCCAGGTGTGGTGGTCCACGCCTGTAATCCCAGCACTTTGGGAGGACAAGGCGGGTGGATCACCTGAGGTCGGGAGTTCGAGACCAGCCTGGCCAATATAGCGAAACCTCATCTCTACTAAAAATACAAAAAAATTAGCCAGGCATGGTGGCAGGCGCCTGTAATCCCAGCTACTTGGGAGACTGAGGTGGGAGAATCGCTTGAACCCAACAGGCAGAGGTTGCAGTGAGCGGAGATCACACCACTGCACTCCAGCCTGGGTGTGACAGAGCGAGGCTCCATCTCAAAACAACAACAACAAAAAAAAAAGTTAAAACTGTGAAACTTCTAGAAGAAAATTTTTTGTGCTTTGGTTTGGCAAAGAGTTTTTAGATATGGCATCAAAAACACAATCCATGAAAGAAATCGTTAATAAATAGAATGCCATTAAAATTTCAAATTTTTGTGCTTTAAGATGCCATTAAGAAAATAAAAACAGACAAGCCATAGACTGAAACTATTTGTAAACATACGTTTAAGAAAGGACTTGTATTCAGAACATACAAAAACTCTTAAAACTTAATAAGACCACCCACTCTAAACATGGGCAAAAGAATTCCATTTAATACACTTTTTCCCATCCCTTTATGTTTACCCTTTCTGAATCATCTTGTATTGGTGTATCTCCTGTATAGTGCATTTGGGTTTTGCTTTGTGAGTTGGGCAGATTCTCAGTTATAAACAATATGCTTGGTCTCACCTCTATGTTAAGAAAGTCAGTCCTCATTGGGCAACCTATGCATTGCTTCCATTCTCCCTTCTCAGTCTCAACCTCTGGCAACCACTGATATTTTTACCACCTCCGTAGTTTTGCCTTTTCCCGAATTCATATAGTTAGAATCATATAGCATATAGCATTTTCAGACTGGCTTCTCCAACTGAGTAACTGGCATTATGGTTCTTCCATGTCTTTTCATAGCTTCATCGCTCCAAATATTTTTGCAAAATATTATTCCATTGTACGAATGTACCTCATTTTGTTTATCCATTTATTTACTGAAGAATATCTGTGTTGCTTCCAATTTTGGGCAATTATACATAATGCTGCTATAAGCATTCATATGCAGGATTTTGTATAGACATATTTTCAACACATTTGGGCCAATACCTAGGAGTGTAATGCTAGATCATATAAAAGCATGCTTTATTTTAATGAGTTTCCCTTTATCGTGTTTTATAGATATTGTCTGTTGTACAAATGGAAGGTTTTTGGTAACTTTGTGTTGAGCAAGTCTACCACTACAATTTCTCCAACAGCTCATGCTCACTTTGTGTCCCTAAATCACATTTTGATAATTTTCACATTTCAAAACTTTTCATTATTATGTCTGTTATGTTGATGTGTAATCAGCGATCAGTCTAATTGTTTAGAGGAATCAAGAACTACATCCATATAAAACAGCAAACTTAAGTAATACATGTTTTGTGTATTCTGACTGCTCCACCAACCAGCTATTCCCTTGTCTCCCTCTTCTTAAGCCTCCCTAGTCCGACACACAACAATATTGAAATAGGCCAACTACTAACCCTACGATGACCTCTAAGTGTTCAGATGAAAGAAGAATCACATATTTCTCACTTTAAATCAAAAGCTGAGAAAGAATTAAATTTCGTGAAAAAAGTCATGTCAAAAGTCAAAATAGGACAAAAGTTGGGAGTCTGGCACCAATAGTTACCCAAATAATGAATACAAAGAAAAATCTTGAAAAAAATTGAAAATGCTGCTCTAGCAAACATATAAATGGTAAGAAAGGGAAACAGCCTTATTGCTGATCAATGGAGAAAGTTTTAGTTTTCTGGTGAGAAGATCAAACCAGCCTGCTATGGTTTGAATGAGTGTCCTCCAAAATCCATGTTGAAACTCAATCCACAAAACATGGCAGTATTGAGAGGCAAGGATTTTAAGAGATGATTGGGTCACGAGGACTGTGCTCTAATGAATGAAAAATGGCGTCTGGGCGTGGTGGCTCACGCCTGTAATCCTAGCACTTTGGGAGGCCGAGATGGGGAGATCACATGAGGTCAGGAGTTAAAGACCAGCTGGGCTAACATGGTGAAACCCCGTGTCTACTAAAAATACAAACAATTAGGCAGGCATGGTGGCGCACACCTGTAATCCCAGCTACTCGGGAGGCTGAGGTGGGAGAATCGCTTGAACCCAGGAGGTGGAGGTTGCAGTGAGCCAAGATTGTGCCACTGCACTCCAGCTTGGACAACAAGAGTGAAACTCCATCTTAAAAAAAAAAAAAAAAAAAAAAAAAGGAAAGAAAAATGGCTTACTCCATTCATTAATTAATGGAGTATTGGGTTATCATTGGAATGGGACTGGTGAATTTATAAGAGGAAGAGAGATCTTCCTCTCAGACCCTTCACCATGTGATGGCCTGTGACACTTTGGAATTCTTCAGAGTCACCAGCAGCAAGAGGGCCCTCACAAGATGCAGCTTCTCAATCTTGGAATACCTGGCTCAATAACTGTAGAAAGATATTCGTCTTCTTTATAAATTACAGAGTTTTAGTTATTCTGTTATAAGAACGGAAAATGGACTAAGACACAACCACAACATTCCTCTAAGCCAAAGGCTAATCCCCAAGGCTTTAACTCTTTTCAATTCTATGAACGCTGACAGAGGTGAGGAAGCTGCAAAAGAAAAGTGTGAAGCTAGCAGAGGTTGGTTCATGAGGTTTAAGGAAAGAAGTTATCTCCATAACATAAAAGTGCAAGGGGAAGCAATAAGTGCTGAGGCAGAAGCTGCAACAAGTTATCCAGATCTAGCTAAGATATTGATAAAGGTGACAATGCTAAACAGCAAATTTTCAATGTAGACAAAACAGCCTTCTATTGGAAGAAAGGCCATCTAGGGACTTTCATAGCTAGAGAAGTCAATGCCTGGCTTCAATGCTTCAAAGGACAGAAAGACTGTCTTGTTAAGGGCTAATGCAGCTGGTGACCTTAAGTTAAAACCCGTGCTCATTTACCATTCCAGCAATCCTAGGGTCCTTATCATACTAAAATCTGCTCTGCCTGTGCTCTGGTACCAGTCCATGGCCTGTTAGGAAGTGGGTCACACCACAGGAGGTGAACAGCAGGCCAGTGAGCATTACGGCCCGAGCTCTGCCTCCTGTCAGATCAGCAGCATTAGATTCTCACAGGAGCACAAACATTTTTGTGAACTGCACATGGGAGGGATCTAGGTTTCATGCTCCTTATGAGAAGCTAATGCCTGATGATCTGAGGTAGGACAGTTTCATCCCAAAACCATCCCCCTAGCCATGGCGTGGGTCGATGGAAAAATTATCTTCCACAAAACTGGTCCCTGGTGACAAAAAGATCAGAGATGGCTGCTCTGACGGATTTGGGATTTCAAGTACATTGAAAACCTTCTGGAAATTATTCACCACTCTAGATGCCATTAAGAACATGTGTGATTCATGGGAGGAGGTCAAAATATCAACATTAACAGGAGTGTGCAAGGATTTGGTTCTAAACCTCTTGGATGACTCTGAGGGGGGGTTCAAGTAACCACACAGGTGGTAGAAATATCAAGAGAACTAGGGGTGAAGCCTGAACATGTGACTGAATCGATACAATCTCATGATACAACTTGAACAGATGAGGAGTTACTTCCCATGGATGAGAAAAAAATGGTTTCTTGAGATGGAATCTTCTTCCAGTGAAGATGCAGTGAACATGGTTGAAATGAAAAGATTGAGAATATTACATAAACATTTTTGACATAGCAGTGGCAGGGTTTGAGAGCAGTAACTCCTATTTTGAAAGAAGTTCTACTGTGGGTAGAAAGCTATCAAACAGCATCTTACCATGCTACTGAGAAATCGACTGGTGAAAGTAAGAGTCAATCGATGTGGCAAACTTCACTGTCTTATTTTAAGAAATGGCCACAGCCGCAAGAACCTCGAACAATCACTACCCCGATCAGTCAGCAGTCATTAACACTGACAAGACCTTCCACCAGCAAAAAATTACAAATTGCTGACGGCTCAGATTAGGCATCTCAGCATTTTTTAGTAATAAGGTTTGTTTTAAATAAGGTATGTACATTTTTAGAATTAATGCTATATAGTTACTATAGTGTAAACAAAACTTTTACATGTACTGGGAAATCAAAAAATTTCTGTGACTCACTTGGGATATTTGTTTTATTGCAGTTGTCTGGAACCAAACCCACAGTATCCTCAAGGTATGCCTGTAGTAGGGCTATATTTAGCTTTGCAAAAAGCTGTCAAACTGTAACACAAAGCGGCTATATGTTCCTGTTGCTCCACGTCCTCATCAGCTTTTGGTATTATATTTTAATTTCAGCCATTGTGGTAGACACATAGTGATATCTCTTCATTTAAACTTGAAATAATCTAATGACAAATGATAATGAACTTTTTCATGCTTATTTGCTATCTATATATCTTCTTTTGTGAGATGCCTGCTCAGATCTTGTACCTAACTTTTTTATTATTATTATAATACGTTAAGCTCTAGGGTACATGTACACAATGTGCAGGTTTGTGACATGTGTATACATGTGCCATGTTGGTGTGCTGCACCCATTAACTCGTCATTTACATTAGGTATATCTCCTAATGCTATCCCTACCCCCCCCTTCCCCACAATAGGACCCGGTGTGTGATGATCCCCTTACTGTGTCCAAGTGATCTCATTATTCAATTCCCACCTATGAGTGAGAAGAGTGGTGTTTGGTTTCCTGCTCTGGTGATAGTTTGCTGAGAATGATGGTTTCCAGCTGCATCCATGTCCCTACAAAGGACACAAACTCATCCTTTTTTATGGCTGCATAGTATTCCACGGTGTATGTGTGCCACATTTTCTTAATCCAGTCTGTCACTGATGGACATTTGGGCTGATTCCAAGTCTTTGCTATTGTCAATAGTGCTGCAGTAAACATACGTGTGCATGTGTCTTTATAGCAGCATGATTTATAATCCTTTGGGTATATCCCTAGTAATGGGATGGCTGGGTCAAATGGTATTTCTAGTTCTAGATCCTTGAGGAATCGCCACACTGTTTTCCACAATGGCTGAACAAGTTTACAGTCCCACCAACACTGTAAAAGTGTTCCTATTTTGCCACATCCTCTCCAGCACCTGTTGTTTCCTGATTTTTTAATGATTGCCATTCTAACTGCTGTGAGATGGTATCTCATCATGGTTTTAATTTGCATTTTTCTGATGGCCAGTGATGATAAGCATTTTTTCATGGGTCTGTTGGCTGTATGAATGTCTTCTTTTGAGAAGTGTCTGTTCATATCCTTTGCCCACTTTTTGATGGGGTTGTTTGTTTTTTTCTTTTAAATTTGTTTCAGTTCTTTGTAGCTTCTAATAGCCCTTTGTCAGATGAGTAGATTGCAAAAATTTTCTCCCATTCTGTAGGTTGCCTGTTCACTCTGATGGTAGTTTCTTTTACTGTGCAGAAGCTCTTTAGTTTAATTAGATCGCATTTGTCAATTTTGGCTTTTGTTGCCGTTGCTTTTGGTGTTTTAGACATTAAGCCCTTGCCCATGCCTATGTCCTGAATGGTATTACCTAGGTTTTCTTCTAGGGTTTTTATGGTTTTAGGTCTAACATTTAAGTCTGTAATTCATCGTGAATAAACTTTTGTATAAGGAGTAAGGAAAGGATCCAGTTTCAGCTTTCTACTTATGGCTAGCCAATTTTCCCAGCACCATTTATTAAATAGGGAATGCTTTCCCCGTTTCTTGTTTTTGTCAGGTTTGTCAAAGATCAGATGGCTGTAGATGTGTGGTATTATTTCTGAGGGCTCTGTTCTGTTCCATTGGTCTATATCTCTGTTTTGGTACCAGTACCATGCTGTTTTGGTTACTGTAGCCTTGCGGTATATTTTGAAGTCAGGTAGCGTGATGCCTCCAGCTTTGTTCTTTTGGCTTAGGATTCTCTTGGCAATGCGGGGTCTTTTTTGGTTCCATATGAACTTTAAAGCAGTTTTTTCCAATTCTGTGAAGAAAGTCATTGGTAGCTTAATGGGGATGGCACTGAATCTATAAATTACCTTGGGCAGTATGGCCATTTCACAATATTTCTTCTTCCTATCCATGAGCATGGTATGTTCTTCCATTTGTTTGTGTCCTCTTTTATTTCACTGAGCAGTGGTTTGTAGTTCTCCTTGAAGAGGTTCTTTACATCACTTGTCAGTTTGATTCCTAGGTATTTTATTCTCTTTGAAGCTATTGTGAATGGGAGTTCATTCATGATTTGGATCTCTGTCTGTTACTGGTGTTTAAGAATGCTTGTGATTTTTGCACATTGATTTTGCATCCTGAGACAGTGCTGAAGTTGCTTATCAGCTTAAGGAGATTTTGGGCTGAGACAATGGGGTTTTCTAAATATACAATCATGTCATCTGCAAACAGGGACAATTTGACTTCTTCTTTTCCTAACTGAATACCGTTGATTTCTTTCTCTTGCCTGATTGCCCTAGCCAGAACTTCCAACACTATGTTGAATAGGAGTGGTGACAGAGGGCATCCCTGTCTTGTGCCAGTTTTCAAAGGGAATGCTTCCAGTTTTGGCCCATTCACTATGATATTGGCTGTGGGTTTGTCATAAATAGCTCTTACTATTTTGAGATACATTCCATCAATACCGAATTTATTGAGAGTTTTTAGCATGAAGGGCTGCTGAATTTTGTCAAAGGCCTTTTCTGCATCTGTTGAGATAATCATCTGGTTTTTGTCTTCGGTTCTGTTTATATGCTGGATTACGTTTATTGATTTGCGTATGTTGAAGCAGCCTTTCATCCCAGGGATGAAGCCCACTTGATCATGGTGGATAGGCTTTTTGATGTGCTGCTGGATTTGGTTTGCCAGTATTTTATTGAGGATTTTTGCATCGATGTTCATCAGGGATATTGGTCTAAAATTCTTTTTTTGTTGTGTCTCTGCCAGGCTTTGGTATCAGGATGATGTTGGCCTCATAAAATGAGTTAGGGAGGATTCCCTCTTTTTCTATTGATTGGAATAGTTTCAGAAGGAATGGTACCAGCTCCTCCTTTTCCCTCTGGTAGAATTTGACTGTGAATCGGTCTGGTCCTGGACTTTTTCTGGTTGGTAGGCTATTAAATATTGCCTCAATTTCAGAGCCTGTTATTGGTCTACTGAAAGATTCAATTTCTTCCTGGTTTAGTCTTGGGAGAATGTAAGCATTCAGGAAATTATCCATTTCTTCTAGGTTTTCTAGTTTATTTGCGTAGAGGTGTTTATAGTATTCTCTGACGGTAGTTTGTATTTCTGTGGGGTCGGTGGTGATATCCCCTTTATCATTTTTTATTGCATCGATTTGATTCTTCTCTCTTTTCTTCTTTAATATTAGTCTTGCTAGTGGTCTATCAATTTCGTTGAACTTTTCCAAAAACCAGCTCCTGGATTCATTGATTTTTTGGAGGGTTTTTTGTGTCTCAATCTCCTTCAGTTTTGCTCTGATCTTAGTTATTTCTTGCCTTCTGCTAGCTTTCGAATGTGTTTGCTCTTGCTTCTCTAGTTCTTTTAATTGTGATGTTAGGGTGTCAATTTTAGATCTTTCCTGCTTTCTCTTGTGGGCATTCAGTGCTATAAATTTCCCTCTACACACTGCTTTAAATGTGTCCCAGAGATTCTGCTATGTTGTGTCTTTGTTCTCATTGGTTTCAAAGAACATCTTTATTTCTGCCTTCATTTCGTTATGTACCCAGTAGTCATTCAGGAGCAGGTTGTTCAGTTTCCATGTAGTTGAGTGGTTTTGATTGAGTTTCTTAGTCCTGAGTTCTAGTTTGATTGCACTGTGGTCAGAGAGACAGTTTGTTTTAATTTCTTTTCTTTCACATTTGCTAAGGAGTGCTTTACTTCCAACTATGTGGTCAATTTTAGAATAAGTGCGACGTGGTGCTGAGAAGAATGTACATTCTGTTGATTTTGGGTGGAGAGTTCTGTAGATGTCTATTAGGTCCTCTTGGTGGAGTTGAGTTCAATTCCTGGATATCCTTGTTAACTTTCTGTCTCGTTGATCTGTCTATGTTGACAGTGGGATGTTAAAGTCTCCCATTATTATTGTATGGGAGTCTAAGTCTCTTTGTAAGTCTCTAAGGACTTGCTTTATGAATCTGGGTGCTCCTGTATTGGGTGCATATATATTTAGGATAGTCAGCTCTTTCTGATGAATTGATCCTTTTACCATTATGTAATGGCCTTCTTTGTCTCTTTTGATCTTTGCTGGTTTAAAGTCTGTTTTATCAGAGACTAGGATTGCAACCCCTACTTTTGTTTGTTTTCCATTTGCTTGGTAGATCTTCCTCCATCCCTTTATTTTGAGTCTATGTGTGTCTCTGCATGTAGGATGGGTCTCCTGAATACAGCAAACAGATGGGTCTTGACTCTTTATCCAATTTGCCAGTCTGTGTCTTTTAATTGGACCATTGAGTCCCTTTACATTTAAGGTTAATATTGTTATGTGTGAACTTGATCCTGTCATTATGATGTTAGCTGGTTATTTTGCTCATTAGTTGATGCAGTTGCTTCCTAGCATTGATGGTCTTTACATTTTGGCATGTTTTTGCAATGACTGGTACATGTTGTTCCTTTCCATATTTAGTGCTTCCTTCAGGATCTCTCGTAGGGCAGGCCTGATGGTGACAAAATCTCTAAGCATTTGTTTGTCTGTAAAGGATTTTATTTCTCCTTCACTAAAGAAGCTTAGTTTGGCTGGATATGAAATTCTGGGTTTAAAATTCTTTTAAGAATGTTGAATATTTGCCCCCACTCTCTTCTGGCTTGGAGAGTTTCTGCTGAGAGATCTGCTGTTAGTTTGATGGGCTTCCCTTTGTGGGTAACCCGACCTTTCTCTCTGGCTGCCCTTAACATTTTTTCCCTCATTTCAACTTTGGTGAATCTGACAATTATGTGTCTTGGAGTTGCTCTTCTCGAGAAGTATCTTTGTGGCATTCTCTGTATTTCCTGAATTTGAATGTTGGCCTGCCTTACTAGGTTGGGGAAGTTCTCCTGGATGATATCCTGCAGAGTGTTTTCCAACTTGGTTCCATTTTCCCCGTCACTTTCACACACAACAATCAGATGTAGATTCGGTCTTTTCACATTATCCCATATTTCTTGGAGGCTTTGTTCATTTCTTTTTACTCTTTTTTCTCTACACTTCTCTTCTCGCTTCATTTCATTCATTTGATCTTCCATCGCTGATACTCTTTCTTTCAATTGATCGAGTCGGTTACCGAAGTTTGTGTATTTGTCATGTAGTTCTCGTGTCATGGTTTTCATCTCTATCAGTTCTTTTAAGGTCTTCTCTGCATTGATTATTCTAGTTATCCATTCATTCATTCTTTTTTCAAGGCGTTTAGTTTCTTTGCGCTGGTTACATAGTTCCTCCTTTAGCTCTGAGAAGTTTGATCGACTGAAGCCTTCTTCTCTCGTCAACGTCATTCTCTGTCCAGGTTTGTTCCATGGCTGGCAATGAGCAGCATTCCTTTGGAGGGGGAGATGCGCTCTGATTTTTGAATTTCCAGCTTTTCTGCACTGCTTTTTCCCCATCTTTGTGGTTTTATCTGCCTTTGGTCTTTGATAATGGTGACGTACTGACGGGGTTTTGGTGTGGGTGTCCTTTCTGTTTGTTAGTTTTCCTTCTAACAGTCAGGACCCGCAGCTGCACATCTGTTGGAGTTTGCCTGAGGTCCACTCCAGACCCTGTTTGCCTGGGTATCAGCAGCGGAGGCTGCAGAAGATAGAATATTGCTGAACAGCGAGTGTTGCTGTCTGATCCTTGCTCTGGAAGCTTCATCTCAGGGGTGTACTCAGCTGTGTGAGGTGTGAGGTGTCGATCAGCACCTAGTGGGTGGTGTCTCCCAGTTAGGCTACTCAGGGGTCAGGCACCCACCTGAGCAGGTAGTCTGTCCGTTCTCAGATCTCAACCTCCGTGCTGGGAGAACCACTGCTCTCTTCAAAGTTGTCAGACAGAGACTTTTACATCTGCAGAGGTTTCTGCTGCTTTTTGTTTAGCTATGCCCTGTCCCCAGAGGTGGAGTCTACAGAGGCAGGCAGGCAGGCCTCCTTGAGCTGGGGTAGGCTCCAACCAATTCGAGCTTCCCGGCAGCTTTGTTTATCTACTTAAGCCTTAGCAATGGCGGGCGCCCCTCCCCCAGCCTTGCTGCCACCTTGCAGTTAGATCTCAGACTGCTGTGCTGGCAATGAGGGAGGCTCTGTGGGTGTGGGACCCTCTGGGCCAGGTGTGGGATCTAATCTCCTGGTGTGCTGTTTGCTAAGACCCTTGGTAAAGCACAGTATTAAGGTGGGAGTTACCCGATTTTCCAGGTGTTGAGTGTCTCAGTTTCCCTGGCTAGGAAAAGGAATTCCCTTCCCCCTTGCGCTTCCCAGGTAAAGCAATGCCTCATCCTGCTTCAGCTCTCACTGGCTGGGCTGCACCCACAGACCAGCATGGACTGTCTGACATGCCATAGTGAGATGAATCCAATACCTCAGTTGAAAATGCAGAAATCACTCGTCTTCTGTGTCACTTATGCTGGGAGCTGGAGGCTGGACCTGTTCCTATTCAGCCATCTTGGGCACTCCTCGCCAAATGGTCTTTTACCTACTTTTTAATTGGTTTTCCTCATTGTTGATTTTTAAAGAGTTCATTGTATATTTTGGATACAAATCCTTTATCATATATATTTTGCAAAATTTTTATCCCAGGTTGTGGCATATCTTTTCATTTTAACAGTGTCCTTCACAGAGCAGTTTTTAATTTTAATAAAGTCCAACTAATTTTTTTCTTTCATGAATCATGCTTTTGGTGTTGTAGCTAAAAAGTCATCGCCAAAGTCAGTGTCAGTCCTCCAACTTTGTTCTTTTTAAGTATCTTGGCAGCTACTCTGTGTCTTTCCCTCATTAACTTTAAAATTTTGTCAACATCCACAAGTACCTTGCTAGGATTTTTATTGAGATTTCATTGAATCTGTAAAGTCAGGAAGGCATAACACCTTAACAATATTTAGTCTTCCTACACATGAACATGGAATATTCTTCTATTTATTTCTATCTTCAATTTGTTTCATGAGACTTTTGTAGTTTTCCATATAGATCTTGTACAAAGTTAATTTCGTTTCCTTCCTTCCTTTCTTCTCTCTCTACTCTCTTTTGGTGCTAATGTAAATGTTTTAAATTTCTAATTCCAAATGTTCATCCCTGGTATATACAAGAAAGTAACTGAATGTGTATGAACCATACATTCTCTGTAAACTTGCTATATTCAGGTTTTAGTTCCAAATTATTTTTCGTTGAGACATAGGAATTTTGTCTTATTGCATTAGCAAGAACTTCCAGAGCAACATTAAATAGGAATGATGTAATCTACTTGCCTTGTTTCCGTTCTTCAAGGGAAAGCATCTGATGTCCCACCATTAAGTATGCTAGCTGTAGGTTTTTTGTAGATATTCTTTATGAAGTTAAGGGTTTTCTTATATTCCTAGTTGGCTGAGAGCTTTCTTTTTATCACAGATAGGTGTTGGCTTTTTTGTCAAATGGCTTTTCTGCCTCTGTTGATATGATCATGACTTTTCTCCTTTAGTGTGATAATGTAATGGATTGTATAAACTGATTTGTTGAATCAGCCTTGCATACCTGAAATAAATGCCACTTGACTGTGGTGTATAGTTTTTTGTTATATATTGTTGTGTTAGATTTGCTAATATTCTTTGTTTGTCGCTCTTGTTGCCCAGGCTGAAGTGCAATGGTGTGATCTCGGCTCAATGCAACATCCTCCTCCCACGTTCAAGCGATTCTCCTGCCTCAGCCTCCAGCCTCAGCATGTTCCACCATGCCCAGCAGATTTTGTGTTTTTAGTAGAGACAAGGTTTCTCCACGTTGGTCAGGCTGGTCTCAAACTCCTGACCTCAGGTGATCTACCCACCTTGGCCTCCCAAAGTGCTGGGATTACAGGCATGAGCCACCATGCCCGGCAGATCTGCTAATATTCTGTTGAGAATTTTTACAGCTATGTTCATGAGAGATACTGGTCTGTAGTCCTTTTTTGTAACAACTTTACCTAATTTTGTTATCAGGGTAATTCTGGCCTCACATGCTTTTGTTGTTGTTGTTGTTTTGAGACGAAGTTTTACTTTGTCACGCAGGCTGAATTGAAGTGCAGTGGCGCAATCTCAGCTCACTGCATCCTCCCCCTCCCAGGTTCAAGTGATTCTTTTGCCTAAGTCTCTCGAGTAGCTGGGATTACAGGCACGCGCCACAATGCCTGGCTGATTTTTTTTTTTTTGTATTTTTAGTAGAGATGGGGTTTCACCGTATTGGTCAGGCTGGTCTCAAACTCCTGGCATCGTGATCCACCCGCCTCAGCCTCCCAAAATGCTGGGATTACAGGCATGAGTCACCACACGTGGTCTCACAGAATGTGTTAAAACATTTCCTCTGCTTCTATTTTCTAGAATAGACTGTATAAAACTGGCATCACTTTCTCCTTGAATGGTAGAATTCATGAGTGAAGCCATCTGAGACCAGTGCTTTGTTTTGGAAGCTCATAATTGATTCAATTTATTTTATAAGTTTATGCAAGGCAGTTATTTCTCCTTGTGTGAGTTTTGGTAGGTTGTGTCTTTCACAAAATTGGTCCATTTCATCTGTTATCAAATTTGTGCACTCAGAATTGCTCATAACATTCCTTTATTATCCTTCTAATGTCCTAATGTTCAGAAGAAGAGTAATAATAATGGCACCTCTTTTCATTTCAGATTTTAGTAATTTTTGTTTTTTCTTTTGTTATGGCAGGAAGTTTTATAAATTTTAACTTTTCATTGAATTTCATTTGTTTCACTGAATATCTCTATTGTTTTTGTTTCAATTTTATTGATTTCTACTCTATTTCTTCTGCTTACTTTGCATTTAATTTGCTCTTTTTCTAATTTCCTAAAGTAGTAATTGATTTTAGATCTTTAACGTTTTCCAATATATGCATTCAATACTATAAATTTCCCTCTAGCTACTGCTTTTGCTGCATCTCACAATTTTTTTTTTTTTTTTTTGAGACAAAGTCTCACTCTGTTCCCCAAGCTGGAGTGCAGTGGTGCCATCTCCGCTCACTGGATGCTCCGCATCCCAGGTTCATGCCATTCTCCTGCCTCTGCCTCCCAAGTAGCTGGGACTACAGGTGCCCGCCACCATGCCCAGCTAATTTTTTGTATTTTTAGTAGACATGAAGTTTCATCGTGTTAGCCAGGATGGTCTCAATCTCCTGACCTCATGATCCACCCGCCTCGGCCTCCCAAAGTGCTGGGATTACAGGCATGATCCACCGCGCCCAGTCGCATCTCAGAAATTTTGATAATTTGTATTTTCATTTATTTCAAAATATATTTTCTCTTGAGACTTCTTTGACCTATGTGTTTAAAAGTGTGCTCCTTAATCTACAAGTATTTTGGGATTTTCCAGGTATTTTCTAATTTAATTCCTTTGTAGTTAAAGACATACATTCTATGGTGTCTTTTATTAAAAGTTAATTACCCCTTTATCACCATATGTTGCTTGATCATTTTCCTTGTTCTGAAGTCAGCTTTGTATGAAATTAATATAGCTACTCCAGCTTTCTTTTCATGAGTGTAGTTTGATATGTTAGTCTATCTAGGCTACCCTAACAAAATACCATACACTAGGTGACTTAAACAACATAAATTTTCTTTTTCTCAAATTTCTGAAGACTGGAAGTCTGGGATCAGGGTGTCATCACAATTTCTGGGGAAGGCTTTCTCATTTGTAGACAGCTACCTTCTAGTCGTATCTTCACATGGCAAAGAGAGCAAGCTCTCTGTGTCCCTTCTTATAAGGACACTAACCTTATGTTAGTCATGGTGCCACCTAACCTTAATTATCTTCCAAGATCCCTATCTGCAAATACTATCACACTGGGGGTTAGGGCTTCAACATACAAATTTGGGGAACAGGGGGAACACGAACATTCAGTCCATTAACACGGGATGTATCTTTCTCCATCTTTGTATTTAAAGTGGATTTCTTGTTTAGTCTTGTTTTTTAATCTTCTGTGACAGTATCTGTGTATTTGTGTATTTAGACAACTCACATTTAAACTGATTGATATAAATTACTATATCTGTTAATGTTTTCTATTAATTGCTCTTCTTTTGTTCTAATCTTCCACTTTTCTGTCTTCTCTAAGTTTAATCTAGCATCCTGTACAATTCCATTGTCTCTGCTCTCTTACCAGGATTAAACAGATATGTAACAATCTACCATCATGTGAACTGGCTCTCTGACTGTTGCAAAATAAGATTAAAATGGATGAACTTCTGGACACAGTCAAATGATAGAAGAGAATAATTATGTAACATGAAAAATAACAGCATGTATCAAATAGTGGTTACCCCAAGGCAGAGAGGACGACCTAGATAGGAAATACCAAAGGACATTTCACTTTTATCTGTAATATCTGCATTTATTTCTTGTATAATAAAAAATAAATTAAAAATTTTACATCTCTACAAGCTAAAAAAAAAAAAGGCAAGATTCCATCAAAACAAAGTTGGATAAACAATAATCTAGGAAAAGTATTAAGAATATTAAAAATAAGCCATTAGCAACTTTTCACTTACTAATTTTTGAGTCAGCATGTCATAAAATGCAATAAAGTATTTGATACCACTACATTTAGCAGTTGGTAGGCTATTGACATACCTCGTATAAACTTTTAGAAAAATGCGGTCTATTGGTGGACACTGCAAGCATAAGGATTACTTTTTTTTTTTTTCTTTTGAGACGGAGTTTTGCTCTTGTCACCTAGGCTGGAGTGCAGTGGCGCAATCTTGGCTCACTGCAACCTCTGCCTCCCAGGTTCAAGCGATTCTCCTGCCTCAGCCTTCAAGTAGCTGGAATTACAGGTGTGCACCACCACCACACCCAGCTAATTTTTGGTATTTTTAGTAAAGACAGGGTTTCACCATGTTGGCCTGGCTGGTTTCGAACTCCTGACCTCAAGTGATCCACCCACCTCGGCCTCCGAAAGTGCTAGCATTACAGGCGTGAGCCACCATGTCTGGCTCGATTTACATATTTTTAATGTTTTCATTAGCAAACACCAAAAGTGTTTTGCTAGTAATTCATGGACAACAGTACCACCTGCTCTGAAGAATTCTTGTCAGACCTACACTGCCATTTCTTCCCTCTCCAGTTACTTCAAAGAGTAAAAAGTTGCTCACCCCTTCAATATCCAACTCGAGTATTCTACCAGGTACTTTATGTATCATCTTCCCCTAAAAGAGTTACATTCCCTAAAATATAATAGTATTTGTATTTTCTACAGAGGGATTGGTATACTTCAAATATTATTTGTTTACTTTAGAAAATATGAAGCAATTAAGGTAAGCAAGGAACTTGGATAATATACAGTAGGAAGCACTTTCAAGTAAAAAAGTAACAAATTTAGTAACAAAAAAAGTAACAAATTAGAAAACTAATGATATTAAATGGATTTAGGATTCTCTAGTTTAGCTTGTATGCAATACTATATGAGTTCTATATCTTAATTTATCCAGCTTTAAAAAGTATTTGCTACTTATAAAAATATCCCACATCACCAATTGCTAGAGATTTTTAGAAATAATTTTATTTAAAGAAAATTCATAGAGGATTAATAAAATGTCATGAATACAATTTTGTTGGTAATAATTAGCAGAATCAAGAGTAGATTAATATATAAGGTTACATGGTATATGAATAATACAAACTAAAATATCAATTTTATGCTAGCTTTATCCATCAGTTTTTCATATTCCAATTTTAAACAAAGCTAGAAATAAGGCAGTACATATGAAACAATTTGCTAAATACTTTTAAATTATGCCAGCTTCTACATCAGATATTACCTCAATTTTAAAACCATCCGCAAATTAAATGACCTTCCCATTATAATTTCTAAATATAAAGAAGCACCAATTGGAAGTCAAAATGCATGAAAGATATTGTTACACATTTTAAGAAAACATTATATTAGCAATATAATAAATCAACAAAGAATTTTCCAAAGAATATTGCATGAGGTAAGGTATATTAAATGTTTTATGCCTAGAATATTATCTACCTGCATTCTTCTCCATATAGTTTAAAACACCAAAGCACTGACTGAAGAAAGGATCATTTAAAAATGAATAATAGATGGCAGCACATGCCATTTAGCGATAAAAGGAAGATGGACTATGTGCATTAATTTGCAAATAATGTTTTTTATCCAAATAGTCCTGTGGTTCCAATATCCTTGAATGATAAGATTTTTTTACTGTGTGAAAAAAGAAAACATCCTTTTACTGATGGAAAGCTTCTAATCTTATTCGAGTTGGATCTTCTGGATGTCTCAAGGCAATTCCATTACGCAGCAGCAGCTCAACATAAGGTGGCCAAAAGGAATCACTAATTTTGACATATGGATCATGTGGAACATCAAATAATCTATTTATAAGAATCTAGGAGAAAATATCATTCAAAATATACTTTACTTGGGAAAAAGTCAATACAGCTATAATAAAGGTTTTGTCAAAGAATACTGACCTCTTTTCTTTTTCAACAACTGTTTAATACTTTTAATCTACAAATTTGAATTTCCTTTTTGAAAGGACTACGGGTATTAGCTAATGAAAAAAACTTTAAAGTGAAGTTTTGCATCTTTAATTTAGAAAAACATTTCCTAAAAATTGGTAAGAAAGAATTTACAATTCTCCCACTTCTCTTGGGATTAATATCTTCTTTAGGATAAAGACAAAAATCTTAAAAAATTAATATTTCACAAAAAACACAAAAAAGTTAAAAAGAAAGTGAGCAAGTGTGTCTTAATATTTGAGGGAAAAATCACTGGTCCTGTCCTCCACAAAACACCTATTCTTCCGATAAATATTTACAAGATTCAATGTTATCATCATCGCTTCCTTCAGCTTCATCCTGAGTATCCCTGATTTTCATTAAGGATATTGTGGAATTACAACCACAAATTGAATTTTTATTATTTGTATTAAATTATATAGGCTAGCATTTTCCAAACTGCATTCCATAGAATTAGTCTCCCTGAAGATGTTCTTAGTTCCTGAAAAACAGAGTTCTGTGATCAAACAAGCTTGGGAAAGCTTGCTAATGTGAAGTGAGAATCAGCTGTCTTTCCCAAATCCACTGCTATTATAAAAGTCTTCTGAAGAAAGAAGTATTTACAATTGTTTGAATACTAATGTTATGAAATACAGTGAAAAACGCTAAATGTAGATCAATTATTATGTTGCCTCCTCAGCTATCTTCCAGTGCCTTCACAAATTACAAAACTAGAACTCAGAAGAGTTAAGGGATTCCTCAGGGCACATAATCAGTGGTGGATCTTGGATTAGACTCCATATCTCAAAATTACCTCCACATCTCAAAAATTTGTCAGGCCAAATTTTTAACTGAAAGATGCTATTATTTTAAGGAACATGGAAAAGAAAAGGCATAATTTATACAATTACAAAGTGCCATAGAAATAAATCAAATTAATCCATCAAGCTCTAATCTCAATAAAATTTTGTAATACCTTATTTCTTGAAATAAAATTTTCAACTATCATTAATTATTTCATGTCCCACATCCCATGGGAGGAAAAAAGCTTTGGCCTCATTTCTTTTGAGTACCATGATATAGAACTAAATATTAATTGTATTTTAGAGCAATGGCTTATTTTAGTACAAATGGCTTATTTTAGTACAAATCTTTCCTATTTTGCATTTCTAATTTTAATAATATTATTTTTAACCTAACTGCAGTTTTAATATTAGTTCCTTTATCACTGACAATATGAGCCTTGGAGACAAACTTAGGATTCTAATGCTAAGTTTTATATGCTGATATAGTTTAGGTGTATCCCCTGCCAAATCTCATATTGAAATGTAATCCCCAGTGTTGGAGGTGGGGCCTGGTGGGAGGTGATTGGATCATCAGGGTGAATTTCTCGTGAATGCTTTAGCATATCCCCTTGGTGCTGTCCTCATGACAGTGAGTTCTTGCAAGATCTGGTTCCTTAAAAGTGTGTGTGGTACCTTTCCCCCTCCCTCTTGCTCCCACTCTGGCCATGTAAACTGTCTGCTCCTGCTTCACCTTCTGCTATGAGTAAAAGCTCCCTTAGGCCTCCCTAGAAGCTGAGCAGATGCCAGTGTCATGTTTGTACAGCCTGCAAACCATGAGCCAATTAAACTCCTTTTCTTTATAAATTACACAGTCTCAGGTATTTCTTCACAGCAATACAAGAATGGCCTAACACATATGGTACATACTATGTACACTACTAAAAAATTATACATGTAACACCTTTCAGTATTTCCATGACTGACAATTTTCATTAAAAAAAAAAAAAGTTAAGTCATCCATGAGAAACTATAGACAATTTAGTTTCAGCATAAACTAGAGTAGCTAGAAATATGTTAAAATATTCTAATTACAAATCTAATATATATTTGTATTTTGCTTTTCAAAGCAATAATATTCTGTATTAAATCCTGAGGAACCAAAACTTGTCAGCTGGGCAAAAAGAGACTTTAACACCTAGTTCATTAAGTTAAATGAAACACATTTTCTGAAATCACTCTTTCTTCAAAATTTACCAATGATTTTAAAAGGGGGTACACTAATTGGTAAATACCCTGTTCTTCATACACTATTTCATTTTCCTTTCTGCCCAATTTGTCATGAATTGTCATATCAAGATCTTCCAAAGTATTTAAAATAATTGATAATATGGTTGAGGTTCAAAAACATTTTTGAAAAGGTCGAAGATATTTATAAAACAAGGTATATGTCAAGTCAGAGAAAGTTGGAAAACTCAGTACTTACATTAAAAGAAAAGAGACTGATGTTATTTTTTTTTAAATTGTACAATTCCTACAACTTTGTGGAAGGAATCTTTAAGTTCATTATGTATTTTATACAGAGTACAGAGCTACCAATTAAAGAGTCAATGTAACAGCATAGAATTTTACTATGTAAGTATTAGATGACATCATTAAAAATTTTTTTTCACCCTGTCAGCTCATACCTAGATAAAAACTTTACCTGTAATAAATCTTGGGAATATGATTAAGAGATAGACCTTAAATTAACATTATTTTAAAAATAACAATATTCCTCTCAGTACTATACAGGGAACAGAAACTAATTTTATACCAAAGATATATTATTACAAATATATTTAATAAAGAATGATGAATACTTTAAGAATTATTTCTTGTTTTTCAAGTCTGAGTATAATTGTTCACAAATAACTAATTAAGAGACAGCTTCAAGACAAGACAAAGTACACAAAACACTTACCTCTAACATTTCATGCAGTGTTATCAGCTGTACAGTTGATTCTTGAATGTTTTTCTTCAAGAGAAATGTGAATAACAAACAATTACCACTTCAGTTCTGCCAATGGTGAAATATTGGACTGTTTTTACAAGACTTTTATTTTATTTTTGAGAGAGTTTCACTCTTGGCGCCCAGGCTGGAGTGCAATGGCCAATCTCGGTTCACTGCAACCTCCGCCTCCCGGGTTCCAGTGATTCTCTTGCCTCAGCCTCCCGAGTAGGTAGGATTACAGGCGCTCCCACCACCACGCCTGGCTAATTTTTGTATTTTTAGTAGATACGAGGTTTCACCATCTTGGCCAGGCTGGTCTGGAGCTCCTGACCTCAGGTGATCTGCCCACATTGGCCTCCCAAAATGCTGTGATTACAGGCATGAGCCACCATGCTTGGCCAAGAGTTTTAAAATTAGTATTTTTTAGTTGTAATGGTATAAAGTAACTAAAATCAAATATTCATAATTAAGTGACAAAAAATTCTGAAAGTAAATGTTATTGTATTTAAGTCAGATTCATAAAAATGCAGTGGAAATATCTTCTAAGACAGTGAAAACTTTTACAGTAACTGGAAGATACAATTAAAACTATCCATAAACATATAATAGATATACACATTATATATAATCATATAAAAAATTTAGTATTTAAATCCCCCAATAAAACCTCCCCAAATGACATTCTAGAGTACATTTATGCAGTTTCAGTACAGGAAACTTGCTCTTATGAGAGACTTAATCATCTTTCTATAGCTCTTGACAGTTTGTCATGTTAACTCATTAGTTGTTTCTTCCTTGGAATGACAGAGAACAAATCTCACTCCAATTCTATCCAAGAGTTCCTCAAATATTTGAAGACTGCTATTATAAGGCCCAAGTCTTCTCTTTTTCACATTAATCACCATTTGTTTCTTCAATTATTTTTTTCTTTTTTTTGGAGATGGGGTCTCACTCTGTCACCCAGGCTGGAGTGTAGTGGTGCCATCATAGCTCACTGCAGCCTTGACTTCCTGGGCTCAAGCTATCTTCCCACCTCAGCCTTCCGAGTAGCTGGAACTACAAGCACATGACACAGTAATGTTTTCGTTTAAATTTGTTTTGTAGAGGCAGGGTCTTGCTACGTTGTCCAAACTGGTCTCAAATTTTTGGCTTCAAGTAATCCTCCCACCTTAGTTTCCTAAAGTGCTGGGAATACAGGTGTGAGCCACCACACCCCACCTCAATATTTTTCGTATGGCACAAATTTGAGGCTTCTCAATACCATGATTATTCTCTGAATGGGCTCTAATTTGTCTTTTGTTTTCCTTCATCTAGTCTCCCACAATGATCTAGGTGTGATTTGACTACCGAAGACAAAAAAAGAACACCCACTTTCATAATTACGGAGACCAGAATTCTATACATTAAATTTAAGATGGTATTAGCTTTTAGACGTCTATTTTTTTTCCTTGTGGACTTCTGAGAATACTATCATCTAAAATGCCAAAGTATTTTTCATATATCTAGCTAAAAATGTCTTCCTTATTCTATAATGTTTTAAACATAGATATCCTCTGTATTTCTACTTAAACATCATCCTATTTTATTTGCCTTAGTTCCTAACTAGCTAAGAAATAAAGTCTTTATTCCGTCATCCAACATATTTACTATCTAGCCCTCTTACTTTCACGTCATTTGTAAACTTTGATAGCCATATATTCTATCTCTTTACCTAAGTTATTGTTAAAAATGTTCAACAGGACAGACTCTAAAGGAAGCTGCTAGAAAGTTCCAAGATAATACTAATCCTAATTCAAAACTTTCTGATTAGGATTAGTATTATCTTGGAAAAAAGAAGTGAGGTTATCAAATCTGACGTAATGACCCCAAAATGGCTCATGGTAATCAAGCTTCCTTTTAAGGATGCCTCAAACCTCCGGTTCTATTAGTGGAGCAAAAGCAACCAAAAAAAGTTGAAAAAAATGGAGGAGACTGGGACCAGAAAATACATCAGTGAGTTGTTGCAAGATTAAGGTCATAAAGAGGCAAGGAATCATGACTTTAATGAAATGGTCAAAAGAAGGCTGTCATACTTTTACAAATAAATAAGAGGTAAAAAACAATAATAGAATGGAAGACACAGTCCATAACAAATGTAAAGCCTATAGACAATTATAAGAAAGGGAAGAGTAAAAAGAACCCAGATAGTAAAAACAAAAACAAACAGAACTTTTTCTCCTTTTCTTATTATAGTCACATCCATTCAATAAATATGAACTGAGAAGGCTCTATATAAAAGATATGCAAGATAGAAGAGATACAAAGATGAACTGAACACATCAAGTAGCTCACAGGGCATGGGGGTGAAGGGAGAGATAAACATAAATAACACTAACAAAATCATTTGAAAAGTGTTAATAAAAGGACACTGTCCGGAGCTGCACGCCCCGGCCATAGCGAATAATAATTGAAGATTAAACGCCTGAGCTATATTCATTTCCACCCCACACCTTCTCCCTATCTTTGCCTTTTTTCCCCTGTACTAATACCTCATTAAAGATGGCGCTCTTCCTGCTTCCTCTTCACTCACTTTTCCCGCGCCCGGGAAAATTGTTACTTAATAGCGCAAGCGCAACATGACGTCCCACCGGAGAAACCGAAACTAACCTGGCCACGCCCTCGGCAATGAGATCATTTCCGCCTTAGCCCAACCCCTTCCCTTCCAAGTGTATATAAGGCAGTGCATTACCGCCATTAAACGAGACTTGATCAGAGCACTGTCTTGTCTCCATTTCTCGTGTCTCTTGTTCCCCAAATTCCCACCCCCTCCTCCAGGGCCTGCTCTGACTATCCCGCGGGCCGGGATAGGACACCTAGAGCCAGGTTCAGTAGCTCACATCTGCAGTACCTGTTGTGTGGAGGCTGAGGCGGGAGGATAGTTTCAACCCAGGAGTTCAAGTCTAACCTGGGCAACATAGCAAGACCTCGTCTCTAAAAAAATCAATCAATAGGTCAGGTGTGGTGGCTCATGCCTGTAATCCTAGCACTTTGGGAGGCTGAGGCGGGAGGATCAACTGAGGTCAGGAGTTTGAGACCAGCCTTGACAACACGGTGAAACCCTGTCTCTACTAAAAATACAAAAAAAATTAGCTGGGTGTGGTGGCATGTAATTGTAGTCCCAGCTACTCGGGAGGCTAGGATAGGAGAATTGATCGCCTGAACCTGGGAGACAGAGGTTGCAGTGAGCAGAGATCATGCCATTGCACTCCAGCCTGGGTGACAGAGCAAGACTCGGTCCCCAAAAATAAAAATAAATAAAAATTAAAAATAAATAAAAGAACACCTAAATTTCATATGTTTCACTCAAAAGATGTTTGAACTGTCTTAAGTAGGAATTTGCCACCCTCAACAGATTGGAAGGGTTTTAACCTAGGCAGAAAAAACAATGTGTAAGCCACAAAAAAGTGAGAGGTCAACTGGTGACACAGCTGAATGGATTCACGTAAGAGATGGATGAATGTTGGGAAATGAGGCTGAGGAGACAGAAGTCCATAGTATAAATCCTAATGAAGAGATTTCTAAGAAGTTTACAGACTTCATTCCCTAAGAAGACATGAAAGATTTTATACTGAAAATGATTAAACTAAACATATTATTATTCAATGATTACTCCAATTTCAAAAAAGTCTTAACACCATATGTATATATATATAAGAACTGTTCACAATCTTCTGCCACTCAAATATTTATTCGCTTTTTCAGAAAAGGTTTATTTCATTATAGCTACTATTAAAATAGTCAATAACTTATAATAATCTGTAACAAATTTTAAACATCATTCTTTTGATTTAAAAAGTTGTACATACTCATCACAGAAAATTGAAAAAATTGTGAAAAGCAAAAAAACCACCTACAATCCTAGCTCTCAGACATAAGCACTATCAATTTTTAAAACATAAATTAGATTCAAACAATTTAATCATCAGGGTTTTATTTGTTCAACAATTAGTTGTATTTCATTAACTTCTCTGAAGGTGTTCAATACATTATATGACAAGCTGACTTACTCCCATCATACGGATATAATATAAAAAATATACTCTGGCTGGGTGCAGTGGCTCACACCTGTAATCCTAACATCTAATTGTCCCACTTGGGAGGCCGAGGTGGGCAGATTGCCTGAGCTCAGGAGTTCAAGACCAGCCTGGGCAACTTGGTGAAATCCCCTCTCTACTACAAATACAAAAAATTAGCTGGGCGTGGTGGCGCACACCTGTAGTCCCAGCTACTCTGAAAGCTAAGGCACGAGAATCACTTGAACCCAGGAGGCAGAGGTTGCAGTGAGCTGAGATCACACCACTGAACTCCAGCCTGAGTGACAGAGACTCTGTCCCCCCGCCCCCTCCAAAAAACTACACATATACTTAATCCCATTTTATTGAATAATTAGGTTGCTTCTAGTGTTTCAATAAATATAATGTGATAATGGCATATTTCCATACATGTGCATACCTTTGAACTAAATAAGAAAATATGCTTCTAAACCCACCTAAAAATAATTTCAAATATGATAATTTATATAAATGTCTTCTCTAAAACTTACCTTTTTCTTTTTAACACTTCTATCAGGCAGAGGAAAATGGTCTTCTAGAAACTTGCCCAAGGTACTCAAGAGTTTCTCCTTATATTCTTTTACATTAAGCATTTTAGTTTTCAGCTCATTAAAGATTCTAATAGATTCAAAAAATTAAGAGAAACATTTAACTGATAAAACACATATGCACATGTAACTAGTTATTCATGAAGTTGATCGAAAACTTTGTTAAAACTTCATTTGCTCAAACCAAATAACTACCTTTTTGAAAATAATATTGTGTATATAACAAGTAGAGAAACCAAAGGTACAGTCAAGTCACTCATAAAATATCATATAATAGCTAATAGTTAACAAAAGTTAGGCCAAGACTCCTGATTCCTGGTAAAATTAACTTCATCTATGTTTCATGTAACGCAAAAAATAAAATACTTTTCCTATTTTAAAAACCTAGAACGTAAAATTAATACCTTGATTCAGAAAATGTTTCGACCTTATTTTTCAATTCACTGTGTAGTACATTAAGAGATTCCATTATCTGTTGCTGTTCATCCAACCACCGTTGTTCTCTTTTGACATGGAAAAACAAAACAAGCAATATTTAAATAAAACTTTAAAGGCCACTTAATACATATGAATGATTAATAGTAATTATAACATAAACATACCTTTCTAAGTCTTCCTTTAACTTTTCATTCTTTGACTCCATAGTGGACAGTACCATTTCAAGATCTTGTCTCAGCTTTTGGAACTAGAATAAAATAATTCAAATTAATTGCTTAGTCTTTAATCTTACAGTTTTATTTCTGAACAACAGTCAAATTTACATAGTGGTCCAGGATACTTCCAGTCAGACATCAGTAGTAAAAAAGCCTAGCAGAAAGCATTTGAAAAGGTAAATATACAGTAGGTGCTAAATTTGTGGTAATATTCTATGGTTAAATTCAAAAATATCAGAAGGGGTTTTGAGCAGTAAATTTTAATTTCACATTGAAAGGCAAGATAATGGTGTGTTTTCAGTAATCAGAGATTAGGTACTTTCTCTTTTTTTGTTGTTTTTGAGACGGAGTCTCGCTCTGTCACCCAGGCTGGAGTGCAGTAGTGCCATCTCAGCTCACTGCAAGCTCCCCCTCCCAGGTTCACGCCATTCTCCTGCCTCAGCCTCCTCCAGTAGCTGGGACTACAGGCGCCCGCCACCATGCCAGGCTAATTTTTTGTGTTTTTAGTAGAGACGGGGTTTCACCATGTTAGCCAGGATAGTCTCTATCTCCTGACCTCATGATCCGCCCGCCTCAGCCTCCCAAAGCGCTGGAATTACAGACGTGAGCGACCGCGCCTGGCCCAGGTACCTTTTCTTTTCTTTTTCATTTTTATTTTTTGAGACGGAGTCTTGCTTTGTCGCCCAGGCTGGAGTGCAGTGGTGTGAACTTGGCTCACTGCAACCAACCTCTGCCTCCCGGGTTCAAATGATTCTCCTGCCTCAACCTCCCGAGTAGCTGGGATTACAGGCGCGCCACACCACGCCCAGCTAATTTTTGTATTTTTAGTACAGACTAGGTTTCACCATATTGGCCAGGCTGGACTCAAACTCCTGAGCTTGTGATCCACCTGCCTTAGCCTCCCAAAGTGCTGGGATTACAGGTGTGAGCCACCGTGCCCAGCCCCAGGTACCTTTTCTAAGGAGACTGTACAAAACAGATACAAATGACTCACTCATTCAATATTTATTCAATCAATCATTCAATCAGATTTGTGATCAATCATTGACTATTAGGCATTGCTGAAGGAGGGAGAGATGCAAAGGTGAACAGAACAAAGAGGAATTCAGACATTTACTCCAGCAATGGTCAAGTGTCATAAAGAAAAAAAAAATCAAAATAAAAGTAAAGGCATGAAGAGCAAGAGATGGACGTTTTAGGTAGTATGATATGAGAAGACTTCTCTGATCAGGTAACATTTAAGTAACAGAGAAAGGCCAGGTGCAGTGGCTCAAGCCTGTAATCCCAGCACTTTGAGAGGCCGAGGCGGGTGGATCACAAGGTCAGGAAATCGAGACTGGCCTGGCCAAGATGGTGAAACCCTGTCTCTACTAAAAATACAAAAATCAGCCGGGAGTGGTGGTGGGCGCCTGTAGTCCCAGCTACTCGTGAGGCTGAGGCAGGAAAATCGCTTCAACCCGGGAGGCGGAGGTTGTAGTGAGCCGAGATCGAACCACTATACTCCAGCCTGGGTGACAGAGTGAGACTCTGACTCAAAAAAAAAAAAAAACAGAGAAAGAAGACAAAGGAAAACATCGTGTTATTCTCTAGCAAAAGAATGTTCCAGGGAAAGGGAATAGTTAAGTACTGAGGCCAGGAGGCAAAAGTATGCTTGAGGGATTTCAGGAACAACAAAGAAGACTAAAGAGAATTACAATAAGCACTAGTGTTCCAGTCTCCTGATCACAAGGGTTTCCATTAGCTCTTTTTAAACATAAATCAGGTAAGTTCAACGTGTATATTACAAACCCTAAAGTAACTATGAAAAAAAAAAAGAAAAGAAATAACTAATAAGCCAATACTTATAATTAGACACCAGCCTGGGCAACATGGCAAAACCCTGTCTCTATAAATAAATACAAAAATTAGCCAGGCATGATGCCACAAGCCTGTAGTCCCAGCTACTTGGAAGGCTGAGGCGGGAGGATCACATGAGGCCAGGAGGTGCAGGCTGAAATGAGCTGAGATCATACCACTGCATGCCAGCCTGGTTAACAGAGCAAGACCCTGCCTCAACAAAGGCGACGACGACGATGACGACGACGACAACACCACCACCACCACACACAATCAACAACAACACCACACACAATCCAAGAAAGTGGGAAAAGGAAAAAACAGGAACAGAAAAACAGTAGGATGAAAAGAAAGATAAATCAAGGCCAAGCCTGGTAACTCATTCCTGTAATTCTATCACTTTAGGAGGCTAAGGTGAAAAGGTTGTTTGAGGCCAGGAGTTCAAGGCTGCAGTGATTTATGATATCAACACTGCACCCAGCCTGGGCAATCGAGCAAGATCCTCTGCTCCCAACCCTCCCTCCCCACCCAAAAATATAAATCAATAACACATCTTTCAATGCAACCATATTGATTATATTAAATATGGTCTAACAATGGCATTAAATTGAAAAATAATAGAAAGGTATCTAGAAAACTTTGCAACCATTTGGATACCAAAAACATACTTCTAAATAATCCATGGGTCAAAGAAGCAACCAATAGGAAAATAGGAAATTATTATAACTGAGTAGAAATAAAAACATTAACATCAAAATTTTGTCTTTTATTTTTTCATCCCCCAAACAAATGACATGCAACATCAAGATTTCTGGGATGAAGCAAAAGCAGTACTCAGATGAGAATTCAGACCACTAAAAATCTATATTTTTTTGAGACAGAATCTCGCTCTGTTGCCAGGCTGGAGTGCAGCAGCACTATCTTGGCTCACTGCAACCTCCGCCTCCCGGGTTCAAGAGATTATCTGGCTTCAGCCTCCCAAGTAGCTGGGACTACAGGTGCGTGCCACCACACCCAGCTAATTTTTGTATTTTTAGTAGAGATATGGTTTCCCTGTATTGGCCAGGATGGTCTCCATCTCCTGACCTCGTGATATGCCCACCTCAGCCTCCCAAAGTGCTGGGATTACAGGTGTGAGCCACTGCACCTGGCCTAAAAGCCTATTTTAAAAGAAAAGAAAGTTCACAAATTAATAACCTCAGCTTCTATCATAAGAAATATGAAAAAAGAGCAAATGAAACCCACAGTAAGTTGAGGAAATAATAACAACAAAGAAGTTAAATCAGTACAACATAAAAAATAAGGAAAAAGCAATGAAAATTGGTTTTTGAGGTCAATAAAATTAGATTAATTACTGGGTGGGGAGAAGGAGGACATAAATCACCAATATCAGAAATGAGACAGGTGACATCGCTACAAACATTAAAATGATAATGGAGAAACGTTATGGACAATCTTGTCACTAATCAGGTAAATAAATTATTTGAGAGACATAAGCTACCAAAGTTCATTTAGACAAATAAGAAATCTGGCTCCAGAGAAACAGAATTTGTAATTAAAAATTACAAAATTTCTAATTAAAAATTTTCACAGATGAAAATTTTTATTCATCTCTAAATTTTTATTCAGTTTATGAGAAAATTTTAGGCCCAGATGGTTTTATCTGAGAATTCAAACAAACACATCAGGAATAAAAAATTTCTATTCTATACAAACTCTTTAGAAGAGAAGAGAATACTTCCTAATTTGTTCCATGAGGCTGGTATTAAAGCCTAACAAAGACATCACAAAAAAGAAAACCACAGACCAATAGACCTCATGAACGAACACAGAAGCAAAAATCTCATAAAATTTCAGCAAATTACATTCAGCAATAAGTAAGAAAGATTAATATACTATGGCAAAGTGGGGTTTATCACAGGAATATGCAGTTAAGCAAGCAGATAAAATCAATTTTAAGGCCGGGGGCGGTGGGTCATGCCTGTAATCCCACAACTTTCGGAGGCTGAGGCAGGCAGATCACCTGAAGTTGGGAGTTTGAGATCAGCCTGACCACCATGGAGAAACCCCGTCTCTACTAAAAATATAAAATTAGCCAGGTGTGGTGGAGCATGCCTGTAATCCCAGCTACTTGGGAGGCTGAGGCAGGAGAATTGGTTGAATCGGGAGGTGGAGATTGCAGTGAGACAAGATCATGCCATTGCACTCCAGCCTGGACAACAAGAGCGAAACTCCATCTCCAAAAAAAAAAAAAAAAAAATCAATTTTAAAAATCAATCAATGTAATTCACCATATCAACAGATTTTAAAAAGGAGAAAAACATTTAATAACCTCAATAAATTCAAGAAGAGTAAGTAACCAAATTCAATATTAATTTGTGATTTTAAAATAAAAGACTTAGGCCAGGGGCGGTGGCTCATGCCTATAATCCCAGCACTTTGGGAGCCCGAGGACCGAGGTTAGGAGTTCAAGACCAGCCTGGCCAACAACATGAAACCCCATCTCTACTAAAAATACATAAATTAGCCCAAAGTGGTGACAGGTGCCTGTAATCCAAGCTACTCGGGAGGCTGAGGCAGGAGAATTGCTTGAACCCAGGAGGCAGAGATTGCAGTGAACTGAGATCGTGCCACTGCACTCCAGCCTGGGCGACAGAGTGGGAACGACGGAAGGAAAGACAGAAGGACGGAGGGACAGAAGGACGGAAGGACAGAAGGACAGCAGGAAGGGAGGAAGGAAGGGAGGAAGGGAGGAAGGGAGGAAGGGAGGGAGGAAGGGAGGGAGGAAGGGAGGGAGGGAGGGTAGGAGGATAAAATAAAACTTCATAAACTGTAACAGAAGAAAATTTCTGCAATCTGATTAAAAGTATCTATGAAAAACCTACTGCTAACATCACACTTAATGGTGAAAGGGCAAATGTTTTCTGATAACCTCAGGAATAAGGAAAAGATGTCCATTCTTACTATTTCTATTCAATATTTTACTGAAGTACAAGTTCTAGGACAGCAAAATAACCCCCCAAAAAGACATAAAAATCATACAGAAGGGAAAAAATATGTAAAATTGTGTTTGATCTCAGATAATAAATATATAGAATAAAAGTTTCTCAAGGATATAAAATAAATATATAAATATTAATTATATTTGTATTTATTAGTAATAAATAAAAATTGAAATTTAAGGCCAGGCACGGTGGCTCACATCTGTAATCCCAGCACTTTGGTAGGCCGAGGCGGGCAGATCACAAGGTCAGGAGATCAAGACCATCCTGGCCAACGTGGTGAAACCCCGTCTCTACTAAAAATACAAAAGAAAATTAGCTGGGCGTGGTGGCGGGCACCTGTAGTCCCAGCTGCTCGGGAGGCTGAGGCAGGAGAATGGCGTGAACCCAGAAGGTGGAGCTTGCAGTGAGCCGAGATTGCACCACTGCACTCCAGCCTGGGTGACAAAGTGAGACTCCGTCTCAACAACAACAAAAATTGAAATTTAAAAGAATACCATTTTAATAGTCAAAATTATGAAATACTAAAAGGATGAATTTGACGAAAGATGTGCTAGACTTGTATGCTGAAAACTGCAAAATACCAGTGAGACAAAATTTTTAAATACCAAATAAATGGGGACCTAAATAAACACAAAGATGATACAGTGCTAATGGATCTGCATTCAGACTAAGTATGTTAAAGACAGCAATCTTCCACAAATTAACCTATAGATTCAGGGAAATTTCAATGAAAAGTTCCAGCTTTTTATGGGGCAAAATGACAAACCAATTCTAAAAGTTAATGGAAGTATGAAACAATTTTGAAAAGAACAACAAAGTTAGATAATTCATAATACTTAATTTCAAGACTTATTTTGAAGCTTCAGTAAAAAAGATAATGTGGTATTGGCTTAAAGACAGAAACACAGAACAAAAAAACAGAAATATCCAAAGCACAGAATAGAGAAAAATAGAGTTCAGAAATAGATACACACATACATAGTCACTAATTTTCAACAAAACCGTAAAGGAAATTCAAAAAAGAAAAGAGTTTCTTCAACAAATACCGCTGAAACAGTCAGTATCCAAATGAAAAAAAAAAGACCCTATATCACTAACTCATACTATATATACATAAACATTAACTCAAAATGGATCATAAACCTAAATACTGAAACCTAAAACTTAAAAACTTTTAAACAGAAAACATAGGAGAAAATCTTTGTGACCCTGAATGGGGCAAACAGTTCTTAGATTTTGAGCTCAGACCTTAAGAGAAAACTTGAGTTTGGAGTTAATCAAATTAGGAACTTAAGTTCTCCAAAACACCACAGAGAAAGTGAAAAGGAGTCGGGCACCGTGGCTCATGCCTGTAGTTCCAGCGCTTTGGGAGGCTGAAGCAGGCAGATTACTTGAGCCCAGGAGTGCACACAAGCCTGGGAAACATGGCAAATCCCATCTCTACAAAAAAATACAAAACTTAGCCAGATGTGGTGGTGCACACCCATAGTCCCAGGTACTCAGGAGGCTGAGGTAGGAGAATCCCTTGAGCCTGAGGTCAAGGCTACAATGAGCTGAGATGATGCCACTGCAATGCAGCCTGAGTGACAGAGCAAAACCCTGCCAAGGACGGAAGGAAGAGAGGAAGAGAGGAAGAGAGGGAGGGAGGGAGGTGAAAAGACAATTGTGCAGTAAAGAGTTAACTCAGCAGGCCTAGATTGCAAAAACCTTGACATTACTAAAGCCTGTCTTCAGAACTGCCCTTGGTCAGTTCCCTGAAAATAAGCTCTGAGCCCTTGGAATATTCTGCTTGATGAGCATTTTTCTATGTCTAGAGCCTTGGGTCACATGGCACCAGTTTGATTAGAGAGTTTATGATAACTATGTGATTTGTGTTGAATGCATTTTTACTCTAGGTGGATGGAGTATACATAGTTAAGGTCAGTCACACAAGCACTGCATGCATACCCGACTGACCCCCAATAAAAACCCTAAACAAGGCTCAAGTGAGATTCCCTGGTTGCCAACTCACCACATGAGATGTCACACATAGTTGCGGGGAGAATTAAGTGCATCCATGCAATTCTACTGGGAAAGAATTCCTGTAAGCTTATCCCATGTGCCTTTTCCTTTGTTCATTGTAATGTTCTCTCTCACTTTAATAAGCTGCAACCAAGAGAACAGCAGTTCTTCCGAGTCCAGTGAGTCTATCCCACAAATCATTGCACCTGAGGGTAGTCTTAGAGAAAACTCTGACCCAACTAGCATTACAAATGAGATTTGCTATAATAACTCCTGCTAGCTGAAACATGAGGAAAGCACTGTTTAAGAAAAGGAAGGATTACAGGGTGGGTAAACTCTGATGCCAGGTGGTTACTAAGTCACCGATGGTATAAAACAACAGCTGCACTGTGGTAAGTTACTGTAGGTAGAAGTTACTAGTAAAATATACAATCATAGAACCAGTTCCTGTAGAGCTGGCTCACTGAATATACAACAAAATGTAAAATGAGAAGCAAGCTAAATATACAATCCCCTTGTTATTTTTAACTGTAATGAAAAATAGCTAAAATGAAAGTTTTTGGGAAGGATGCTGGCACTGCATCAAGTTTGGATTTTGGCCACTCTAAGCTATAGTTGCTAGTTTGGGGTTGCTAAGAGTTGCTCGAAAGGGAAAAATTTTGCTGGATCATCTACCATGGGTCATTCTAAATTGTGTTGGAAATTTGGTGGATCTTTTTCAATATAAAGAATCATTATCTAAGCCAAGCACAGCGGCTCACGCGTGTAATCTCAGCACTTTGGGAGGCCAAGGTGGGAGGACTGCTTGAGACCAGGAATTTGACACCAGCCTGAACAACACAGTAAGACCCCACCTCTATGAAAAAACAAACATAAAAAATATAAAAATTAGCCAGGCACGGTGGCACACACCTGTACTCCTAGCTGCTTGGGAAGCTAAGGCAGGAAGATCATTTGACCCCAGGAGTTTGAGATGAGACAACTATAATCTTACTACACTCCAACCGGGGCAACAGAGTAATAACCTGTTTCAAAGAAAAAAATATATGTATATAGGGGTGGGGGTTAGGAGAATAATTACCTTTTATTCTGAGAAAATGTCCATGTATTATTTATTTCTTACCTTCCATTTTTTAATATTCTCCAACCTCTAATAGTAAAATTTCGTAATTCGAGTTTAGCTTTATTTCTTCTATTATTCCAATTGTCCTTTTTTCCCATTCCTGACCCATTCTTTACATTTCCATGACTACAGCAACTTGGTTGCCACTGTGGTGGTTTTAAGAGGTAGGGTCTTTGGGAAGCAATTGGGGGCTCCACCCTCATGAAATGACTAATGCCATAATTGCCAGAGGAGGTTAGTTATCATAGCAGTTCAACCCCCCTTTTCCTGTCTCTTGTATTCATTTCCACCTTCTATCCTTTTGCTGTGCTCTAATACAGTAAGATGGCCCTCCCTCACCAGAAACAACACCATGCTCTTAGATTCTCAACCTTTTTAAAGTTCTGCAGTTAAAAAAAGTGAAACTTTGTTTTGTTGGAGTTAAAGTGAGAGGAAACATTAATATAGACAAAGAAAAAGGCACACGGGATAAGCTTACAGGAGTTCTTTCCCAGTAGAGTTGCATAGATGTGCTTAATTCTCCCTGCAACTGTGTATGAACAAACTTTTTAATAAACTTTTTCAGCTATAGGAGAATAAACTTTTTGTTTTTTTTTTTTTTGAGATGGAGTCTTGCTCTGTTGCCCAGGCTAGAGTCCAGTGGAGCGATCTCAGCTCACTGCAAGCTCCGCCTTCTGGGTTCATTCCATTCTCCTGCCTCAGCCTCCCAGGTAGCTGGGACTACAGGCGCCCACCACCATGCCCGGCTAATTTTTTTGTATTTTTAGTAGAGACAGGGTTTCATCATGCTAGCCAGGATGGTCTCGATCTCCTGACCTCGTGATCCACCCACCTTGGCCTCCCAAAGTGCTGGGATTACAGGTGTGAGCCACCATGCCCAACTGGTGAATAAACTTTTTAAAAATAAATTACCCAGTCTGTGATGCTCTGTAATAGCAGAAGGAAACAGACTAAGACAGCAGTTCTTTGTGACTGGCTTGTTTCACTTAGCATGTTTTCAAGGTACATCCATATTTTAGCATGTACCTGTACTTCATTTCTTTTTATTGTCCAATAATGTGCCACTGTTAGGATATATTGCATTTTATTCATTCATCAATTGATGGATATTTGAGGTTGTTTTCCCTTTTTGCCTGTAAGAAAAATGATGCTATGAACATTCATGTGTAACTTTTTGTGTGGATACACACGTTTTCATTCTTCCTGGGTATATATCTAGGAATGAAACTGCTGCGTCATATACTAACTCTTTTGCCTTTTGAGAAATTTCCACACTGTTTTCTAAAATAGTATACCATTTTATACTGCCGCTAGCAATGTATTGCTATTCCAATTTTTGTACTTCTTCACCAACCCAGATTATTGTCTGTTCTTTGATTATAGCCATCCCAGATGGTGTAAAGTGGTCCTTTTTAAAAAACTGGCATTGTTATTTTGTGGAATCAAAATTTTTTCTTATCCTGTGGATGGTATTATTTCTTTAAATTCTCGTTGGTTCCCTGAATTGTCTCTCCTTGAGGCTCATCTTTGTTCAGTTGTTTTGAACTTCTGTCTTTCAACTTGGAGACATTTCACAGATGTCTATGATCCTTGTCTGGACATTCATATTTAAAATTCAAAAACTTATTAAGAATGCTATGTTTATGAATAAGGCTTTATGATGTGTGCCCACCCTGCTTTTTCACTGGGGACTCCATATATTATTACTTAGAAATATTTTCTCTTGAAAATATTTTATCTCCCGTCTAAGGCTATGTTCCTTTCTGATTAGCAATTTCTTTGTCATTTTTCTCTTCTCACTTTTACTATACAGTCCAAGAGAAGCCAAGCCATACCTTCAACATTTCATTTAAGTATTTCCTCAGCAAAAGATTCAGCTTCATTCCTCGTAAGTTTTATCTTTCATAAAACACTAGGGACCTCTGCAGACAGAGAGAGCAATGGAGGGAACTAGCAGTATACCATGCAAAATAAAAATGTTAACTTGATCTTTCTGACTTTTGACCTGCACACCACCCCTACTAACCACCCAACCTGGTATCCCTGAGTCAAGAGCCTCACTAGTTTACTGTCTCCCTATCATATACTTCCAGTTTTCAAATATATGGGTAAGAAGTTAGCAACAGTAAGCTAAGAAAATTTAACCATCTATATTCCTATTTTAAAGAAATAGCCTTGATTTTAGCTCCACACTTGAACTCTGAGTTTTGCAGTAACAGGTTCCTTCAAATCCCAAGACTTTCTTCAATTCTGTGGGGGCAGACAAACTCTTTTCATCACGATTTCTGTCTCTAGGCACATACTTACCTCTTTCCATGCTCTATAACTTGTAAAAATTTTTGTTTGCTTCTACCTTCTCTTCTATATTTTAACCTTATGAACTGACACTTTAAAAACATGACATTATTGACATTTAAGGTTTGAGAAAGTTCTATGACCCTTGTCTGGACATTCATATTTAAAACTCAGAAATTCATGTCTTCTTCACATGCAAAAGTACATTCATTCCATCCCAATGGCCACAAAAGTCTTAACTTATTCTACCATCGACTCAAAGGTTTGAAGTCTAACATCTCATCTAAATATGATTTAAATTAAATGAGTAAAATTCACAGTACAATAGATTTTGAAGCAAACTGATCTCCAGCTGTGAACTTGTGAAATCAAACAGGTTTTGTGCTTCAAAAATACAATGGTGGGAGGGACATAGGACAGACATTTCTATTCCAAAATAGGAAAGAAGGGGTAACATGTCCCAATTAACTCCCAGCACAACAGGGTAAACAACATTAAATCTTAAGGCCCAAGAATAATCTTTGGTTCGATGCTGTTTTCCAGGCCCACTAGTGAAGGTGGTTCTGCCCCTGCAGCTTTGCTGAGCAGGGATTTGGGGCTCCACAGCTCTGAGCATCCTCGTTCCCACAGCTTGGCAAAATGGACCTCCAGCAGCTCTGTCTGTGCTTCACTCACAGTATCGCTGTGCCTGGGCACCATGGCTCTCCTGGGCTGATGTCATAAGCTGAAGGCTCTGCCAGGAGGCTCCTTCCTTTAAAACCCAGGTGGAACCAGCCATTACCCCTGGCTTCTGCATTCTCCTCCCTCTGGAGGGAGGAGATATGACCCTCCAGAAGGGTGACCTCTGCAGCCTCTGCCACATCTAGACACACGGAAGCTGCACCTGGGGCAACTGATGAACACAGTTTAAGTATAGGGAGCAGAGCCCACAGCATGAGTTCATGCTAGGCAGTACAGCTCAAGGTCCCACAGACTCCAGTAGCCCTTACATTGCATTCTTCCATTGTTTTGAACAACAGCTCCTGGCTTCAGTTGAGATAGCTGACTAATCTCCTTATCAGATGGTCATTTGGCCACACCCTTTAAGTTCTTTCCCAAACAGCCTTTCTCATTCTTTACAATATGGATAGGCTGACAATTTTTCAAACATTTAAATTCAGCTTCATTTTTTATTATCAATTTAAGTCATTTTTCTCTTCCCACATTTTACTATACACAGGTAAGAGAAGTCAAGCCATACCTTCAACACTTTTCTTAACTATCTCCTCAAAGATTCAACTTCATTCCTGTAAGTTCTATCTTTCACAAAACACTAGGGCAGGAATGCAATTCAGCCAAGCTCTTTGCCTCTTTATAACAAGAATGATATTTACTCCACTATGCAATAACATTGTGATACTGTAAAACATATATTTGGTCTTTACCCCTATTGTGGTATCTTTTTATGCATGAGTTGAGTGATGGCTGGTAGCCCCTCAGTAACATCAGGATGGGGGCGGGTCATAAAAAAAGACCAAAACCTGACTAGAGAGTTAGGACTTCCAGCACCGCCCCGCAAAACTCTGGTGAGGGGAGAAGAACTGAGAGTTAAGCTGGTCATCAACGGCAAATGATTTAATCAATCGTACCTACATAATGAAGCTTCCATAAAACCCCAAAAGAACTGGGTATGGGGAGCTTCTAGATAGCTGAACACAGGCAAGTTTCTGGAGAGTACCATGTCCAGAGATGGCATGGAAGCTCCATGTCCCTTCCACCATGACTTGCCCTACACATCTTTTCCATCTGGTTGTTCATCTGTATCTTTTTTCTTTTTTCTTTTTTTTTTTTTTCTTTTTTTGAGACAGGGTCTCACTCTGTTGCCCAGGCTGGAAGGCAGTGATGCAACCATGGCTCACTGCAGCCTCAACCTCCCAGGCTCAAGCAATCCTCCCACCTCAGACTCCCAAGTGTCTGGGACTACAGGCACACACCACCACACACAAAAGATTTCTGTTGTTTTTTTTTTTTTTGTAGGGACAGGCTTTTGCCATATTGCCCAGGCTGGTCTTGAACACCTAGGCTCAAGTGACCCATCCTCTTCAGATTCCCAAAGTGCTGGGATTACAGTTGTGAGCCACCATGCCCAGCCATGTATCCTCTGTAGTACCTCTTACAACACATGAGTAAATGAAAGTAAGTTTATCTCTGAGTTCTGTGAGCTGCTCTGGCAAATTAATCAAACCTGAGGAGGAGGGGATCATGGAAACCCCTGATTTACAGTCAGTCAGAATACAGGCTACAATCTATTACTGGCAACTGGTATCTGAAACTAGGGTTAAGCATGTGGGACTGAGTGCCCAACCTGTGGGATCTGATGCTACCTCCAAGTAGATTGTGTCAGAACTGAAGTGAATTAAGAGGACACCCAACTAGTGTTTAGGAGAGAATCATCTTCTGCAGAATCTGCCAAAAAATTGGTTGCTGGTGAGGAGAATTCCTCACTCATTTTGGTAACAGAAGTGCTATGTTATACTGAGTGGTAAGGGAGACTAGGAAAAATATTTTGATTTTTTTCCTCTCTATCCTTGGAAACATGTTCTTTCTTTCCAGGTGAGACCTATCAAAATGGCCATTACTGTGCATATTTCTACCAATATTCTTTTCAGGACTATTCAAGTATTCTCTAAGAAAACTGAGGCTCTCTCTACAGCTCTCTTATAACCTCGGTTCCCACCAGAATCACCTTTAAAGGTCAGCTCACAGCAATGTAGGCCTTTGCACACATTCCGAAATTCTTCCAGCTACTACTGATTACCCAGTTTCAAAGATGTTTCCATATTTTTTGGTATTTGTTATAGTATCACTTCTACTTCTCAGTACCAACTTTCTGTCATAGTCCATTCAGTCTCCTATAACAAAATACCACAGACTGGGCAGCTTATAAAAACTAGAAATTTATTTTTCACAATTCTGTCAGCTAGGAAGTCCAAGATTCAATGTCTACTGAGGGCCCACGTCTTCATAGACAGTACATTCTAGTTGCGTCCTCACATGATGGAAGGGGAGGACATTGGTCTCTTCAGACATTTATAAGGGCATTAATTTCATTTACGAAGGTCCTACACCCAGGACCTAATCACCTCCCAAAGGTCTCACCTCCTGATATCATCAACTGGGGAACAGATTTCAACGTATGGATTTGGGGAGACATAAATATTTAGTCCACAGCAGAAGGAGAGATGCATGTATGGGGTCATTAAGCTATGTTTAATATTTTGCTTTTAGTATGAAGTTTAATCAACTAAAAACTAGGTATGAGATTAACGTTTACACATAACCATTAACTTCAGTAATAGTTCTGATGCAAAAATCGAGTTCAAAATTCAAATCCTTAGGCCAGGTGTGGTGGCTCACGCCTGTAATCCCAGCATTTGGGAGGCCGAGGCGGGCGGATCACAAAGTCAGGAGTTCAAGATCAGCTTGGCCAACATGGTGAAACCCCGTCTCTACTAAAAATACAAAAATTAGCCAGGCATGGTGGCACGTGCCTGTAATCCTAGCTACTTGGGAGGCAGAGGTAGGAGAATCGCTTCACCCTGGGAGGTACAGGTTATAGTGAGCCAGGATTGTGCTAGTGCATTCCAGCCTGGGCAACAGAGCAAGACTCCGTCCCAAAAATAACATAACATAACATAACATAATATAACATAACATAACATAACAAAACAAAATTCAAATATTATGTTCAATAAAACATAAATAAAAGCGGAAAATTTAATATGGTTTTAGAGTAGTTTCATCCTATTTCTTATGTTATGAACTTATCTAAAATAGATCTAGTTAGAAATTATTTGGGGTCACTACAAATTCATTGAGCGGCTTACCTCCTCTTTTCCTAATGTTATGAGAACATCTTCAGTCAAAGGAATTACTACAAAAACAAAACAAAGTCACACATCGTTAACTCTCAAAAATCAAGAATTTAATTTTGCAGTTTTCTAAGATAATTCTTTCCATCTCCATTTACATAATATACAACTCTTTTCCCCCCAAGACAGAGTTTCCCTCTTGTCACCCAGGCTGCAGTGCAATGGCGCGATTTGGCTCACTGCAACCTCCACTTTCCTGGTTCAAGCAATTCTCGTGCCTCAGCCTCTTGAGTAGCTGGGATTATAGGCATCCACTAACATGCCCAGCTCATTTTTGCATTTTTAGTAGAGATGAGGTTTCACCATGTTGGCCAAGCCAGTCTTGAACTCCTGACCTCGAGTGATCCACCTGCCTTGATAATACACAACTTTTTATGAAATGTGTGTAGTTTTCATTTTATTTATGTCTAACATCTTTGCACATATAGCCAACTACATACAATTTTAGATAAATTTGATCCTATTTATGTACCATTTAGTGCTTTTTTCTTCTTTTGTTCTTCAAACCCTCAAAAGCAAAGCTAATAATCTATACTGTGTTCCTCAAATACCTTCCCTGCAGTCAAGTATCCTATGTACACATATGTAACATACATATACATACACTTAAAAGGGTTATTTTTATCATCATTGGTTTTATAAGAATGGGATCATATCATACATATTATATTCATCTTACTTTCACTCAATAAAGCCCCCAGGAAAACCTAGACTTATATAGGTCTAATTCATAACTTTTAATGGCTGCATGATATTCCAAAATGAATATACCATAATATACTGAGTGATTTCCCTATTGATTGAACACTTTGATTTTAGACTAACTTTGTGTCTAGTCTCTAACCATAACAAACAAGGATGCAGTAAGCAGACTTTTATATATGTTTTTATGTACTGGTGCTCTCATTTCTAAAGAACAGATTCTCAGAAATGAAATTTCGGAGAATGAAATATGTATTTTGAATCTGAGTCGAGAATGTCAGCTTCCTTTCTAAAGACATTCCCATGAGCTATGAAGAAAAAACAGCAAGAAACATTAAAACTCTTCTAAAATTTTTGCCAGCCTGATGAGTAGAAACAAATTGTGTAATTTTGTATAGCAAATTTTAATGTGTTCAATCCTTACACTAGAAATTTTCCTTTCCTAATGAAGTGCTATTTGAAACTTCTCAAATGATAGGCTACTGAAAACTTTCAAAGATATCTGCTATTCTAGAAAGCCTTCTAACAGGAAAGAACTTTCTACATGTGCTTCATAGATAGGTTTGTATTAGAATATTTACAGTGTCTGGGAAGGGCTTGCTCTCTGCTTCCAAGATGGTGTCTTCTTGCTGAGTCCTCACATAGTGGAAGGCAAAAGGGGGAAAAAAAGACTAGATACCCCCTTCAACCTCCATAAGAAGCTCACTAATCACATCCTAAAGACCCCACCTTTTAACACTATCATACTGGTGATTAAGTTTTAACATGAATTTCGCTGGACATATTTAGGCCATAGCAGACAGCTATTATCAAAAAAACAGAAAGTAACAAGTGTTGACAAGGATGTTGAGAAATTGAAACCATGTGCACTGTTGGTGAGATTGTAATATGGTGCAACCATTATGGAAAATAGTATGGTGGTTCCTCAAAAAACTTAAAATAGAATTATCATATGACCTACTAATTTTATTTCTGGTAGACATCCAAAATAATTGAAAGCAGGGCCTCAAAGAGATAACTGCACATCCATGTTCATAGCAGCACCATGTTCATTCACAGTAATGAAATGATGAAAGCAATCCAAGCTTCCGCTGACAGATGAATAGATAAACAAACTGTGGTATATACATGCAATGGAATACTACTCAGCCTTTAAAAAGGAAGGAAATTCTAACGTGCTACAACATGGAAGACCTTTGAGGACATTACACTAAGTAAAATAAGCCACCCACAAAAACACAAATACTATATGATTCCATTATATAAGGTATCTAAACTAATTAAATTAATAGAAAGTAGAATTGAGGTTGCCAGGGCTGGGGGAAGATGGAAAAGGAGAGTTGCTGCTTAATGTGTTTAGAGTTTCAAATTTGCAAGATGAAAAAGTTCTGAAGATACACCGCACAAAAATGTGAATGTACTTAACACTACTGTGAACTATACACTTAAAAATGGTTAAAACTGTAAAGTTTATATTTTACCACAACTAAAAAATTTTCTTTAAACTAAAGAAAACCTTGGGGACTTGGGTAACTGTAACAAAAGGTCTAACATTCATATTACTGAAATTCCAGGAAAGGAGAAAGAAGGTGGCAGGAGTTGCTAAAAAAAATACACCAAATGAGAGCTAAAAAGTTCTCAAATTCTGCAAGACATAAATCTACATATTCAAGAATCTGAGTGACTCCTAAGTAAGATAAAGCCAAAGAAAGCCAGGCCAAGATACATAACTATTCTTCTAAAAGCTGAAGACAAAGAAAAAGTCCCCAAAGCAGCCACACACACACACACACACACACACACACACACACACACACACACACACACACAGCCTTCTCTATAAAGCAAAGCCCATCAAAATGACAGCACATTTCTCATCAGTACCAAGGGAGGCAGAGGTAAGTGGCACAACATTTTTAAGTTCCTAAAGAAAACAACCCTGAATTGTATATCCAGTGAAAATATCCTTCAGGAATGAAGGAGAAATCAAGAAATTCTCCGATAAAGAAAAACTAAGAATATTTGTTGTCAGCAGATCAACTCTAAAAGAACGGCTCAAGAAAGTTCTTGAAACAAATAATAAAAGGAATGTCAGAAGATCAGGAAGAAAGAACAAACAATAGAAAGAACAAAAACATAGACTAAAGCTACCATAAATCCTAGTCACAAGGAAATAAATTCTGCCAACAACTTCAGTAAGCTTGGAAATGGATCCCTCCTTAAGCCTTTGAGGACAATCTATCATTGCAGCCATGAAATCCCTAAGCAGAGGATCCAGTTAAGCTATGTCCAGACTCCTACCGGCAGAAACCGTGAAACAGTAAATGTCCTCAGACCCCTGACCTACAGAAATTATGAGATAATAAATGTATGTTATATAAAGCCACTCCAAAAAAGCCTAAAACAAGATTGAGAAATGTTGGTAACTGTAGAATCTGGTCTCTGAGTTTACTGCAGCTAACTATATATTTTTTTTTTAACTTTTCTTTAAGTTTGAAAACTTCTATCATTGCCAGGGTGAGGGAAACCCATTGTGGTCAAGAGATAAAAAAGTCTGTTATAATAATCTAATGGACTGGTGATGAAAACCCAAAGAAAATCTGTGACAGTAGGACTTGATACTTAGTAACTAGCTATATGTTCCAGTTCTGATGTTTTTGTTCAATTTTTTTTCTCCCCCTCGGGTGATCCATCAGCCCTGGCCTCCCAAAGTGCTGGGATTGCAGACGTGAGCCACCACGCCCAATTATTCTAATTTTAACAAATGTGCTATATGTGCAAAATGAAAAAGGAAGAATCTAGGAGGACTCTTAAATTGGTAACTGATCAAATATGCTCCATTCAATGAATGAGGAAACAGAAAAGGTCAGTTTATGAATCTGAGGTGTCTATGAAATATTTTGGAAAAGACGCCTAGGAGTACAAAGATACTTGAGTCTGATATTGCAGAGAAGTCTGGTTTAAACATATAGATTTGTAAGTTGTGATTGGTTGATGTGCTTCCACCCCCAAATTCCTATGTTGACATCCTAATTCTCAATAGCTTTGAATATGATGGCATTTGAAATTGGGTATTTCAAGAGGTAATTAAGTTAAAATTAGGTTATTAGGGTTGGCCCTAATCCAATAAGACTGGTGGTCCTTATAAAACGAGGAGATTAAGACACAGAAGGAAGACCATGTGAAGACACAGGAAGATGGACATCTGCAAGCCAAGGGAGAGGCCTCAGAAGAAATCAACCTATTGACACCTTGATCTTTAACTTGTATTTTCCAGAATTGTGAGAAAATTAATTTCTGTTGTTTAAGCCACCTAATCCATAGTTTGTTATGATAGCTCTAGTATACTAATATGGAAGTTATTATTATAGATATAACACATAAAAGCAGGAGATGAAGATATAATGCTGGTATAGCATATAGGGTCCTCTGGAGAATATGAACATTCAGCAGTTATTATTATAGATATAACACATAAAAATAGGAGCAGAAGATATAATGCTGGTATAGCTTATAGAGTCCTCTGGAGAACTTGAACATTTTACTATTTGAGGCTGGGCATGGTGGCTCACACACCTGTAATCCCAACACTTTGGGAGGCTGACGCAAGAGGATCACCTGAGGTCAGGAGTTCGAGATCAGCCTGGTCAACATGGCAAAATCCCGTCTCTACTACAAATGTAAAAATTAGCCAGGCATGGTGGCAGGCACCTGTAATCCCAGCTACTTGGGAGGCTGAGGCACAAGAACTGCTTGAACCTGGAAGGCAGAGGTTGCAGTGAGCTGAGGTTGCACCACTGCACTCCAGCCTGGGTGACAGAGTAAGACTGTCTCAAAAAAAAAAAAACAAAAAAAACCAAAAAAACAAAAAAAAAAATTTCAGTATGAGCAGTTTTTGAGATGCTTACTACTGAAAAGGCAGTAAGACATACGGTTGAAGGCAAATTAAAATCACAATTGTTTAATACTACACACCTATCAGAAATGCTCAAATTAATGACTAACAGGTAGTAGTACCGATGTGGAAAAATGGTTGACATTGGCATGAAGACAGTCATTAAAGCAAGAATATGGATAAAATTGTATAGGAAGAGAATGAGGAGAAAACAGCTGAAGACTGCTCCTAGCGGAATTTCAATTAATTGGGAAAGAGAATGATAAGCCTACAAAGAAGACTAAGAAGGGAAGCATGGGGTGCAGGACAGTTAAAGGAAAGAAAACAGAGTGGGAGAAGAAAGAAGCAGGGAGACATATAGAAAAAGAGGGTACAATCCGAATAGAATACCAAATGCAGGGATACTTTGGAGATAGTACAAGTTTGGTTCTAGACCACCAACACTAAAGCAAATATCACAACAAAACGAGTCACACAAATCTTTTGTTTTCCCAGCACATACAAAAGTTTTGTTTACATTATACTGTAGCCTATTAAATTATGCATTAGCATTATTTCTAAAAATGTACATACCTTATTTTAAAAACATCTTATTGCTAAAAAATGCTAACTGAGATGCCTAATATGAGCCTTTGGTGAGTTGTAATTTTTTGCTGGTGGAAGGTCTTATCTCAGTGTTCATGGCTGATGACTGATCGGGTTAGTGGCTGCTGAAGGTTGGGGTGGCTGTGGCCATTTCTTAAAATAGGATAACAATGAAGTTTGCCATACTGATTGACTCTTCCTTTCACAAAAAGATTTCTCAGTGGCATGAGATGCTGTTTGATAGCATTTTACGGACAGCAGAACTTCTTTCAAAATTAGTCACTCCTCTCAAACCCTGACACTGCCTTACCAACAAAGTTTATGTAATATTATAAATCTTTTGTTGTTATTTCAACCGTGTTCAAAGCATCTTCAATGGGAGCAGATTCCGTCTCAAGAAACCACTTTTTTTGCTCATCCATGGGAAGCAACTCCTCATCTGTTCAAGTTTTATCATGAGATTGCAGTGATTCAGTCACATCTTCAGACTCCACTTCTAATTCTAGTTGGATACTTCTACCACATTTGTAGTTACTTGAACCCCTCAGAGTCATCCATAAGGGTTAGAACCAACCTCTTGCACACTCCTGTTAATGTTGTTATTTTGACCTCCTTCCATAAATCACGCATGTTCTTAATGGCATCTAGAATGGTGAATACTTTCCAGAAGGTTTCAATGTACTTTGGCCCAGATCCATCAGAGGACTTATGACCGCTATAGCCTTACAAAGTGTATTTCTTAAATAATAAGTCTTCAGTTGAGATGGCTTCTTGGTCCCGGAGCTGCAGAACAGATGTTGCATCAACAGACATGAAAACATTAAATTCCCTGTACATCACTATCACAGCTCTTGAGTGAAGAGATGGTGAGCAGTAATATTTTGAAAGGAATCTTTTTTTTTTTCCTGAGCAGTAGGTCTCAACAGTGGGCTTAAACTATTCAGTAAACCATGCTATAAACAGGTATAGTGTCATCCAGGCTTTACTGTTCCATTTACAATGCACAGGCAGAGTAGATTTGGTATAATTCTCAAGGGCCCTAGGATTACTGGAATGATAAATGAGTGTTGGTTTTAACTCAGGGTCACCAGCTGCACTAGTCCTTATCAAGAGAGTCAACCTATCCTTTTGAAGCTTTGGAGTCAGGCATCGACTTCTCCTCTCTACCTATGAGAGTCCTAGAAGGCATTTTCTTCCAATAGAAGGCTGTTCTGTCTACATTGAAAATTTGCTGTTTAGCATAGCTGCCTTCAAGTATCTTAGCCAGATCTTCTGGATAACTTGTTGGGGCTTCTGCCTCAGTACTTGCTGCTTCTCCTTGCACTTTTATGTTATGGAGATGGCTTCTTTCCTTAAACCTCATGAACCAACCTCTGCTAACTTCACACTTTTCTTGTGCAGCTTCCTCATCTCTCTCAGCCTTTGTAGAATTGAAAAGAGCGAGGGCTTTGTTGTGGATTAGGCTTTGGCTTAAGGAATGATATGGCTGGTTATATCATTTAAGTAGACCACTAAAACTTTCTCTGTAACAGCAATAAGGCTGTTCTGCTTTCTCATAATTTGTGTGTTCACTAGAGCAACACTTACAATTTCCTTTAAAATTTTTTCCTGCACTTCGGGAGGCCGAGGCAGGTGGACCACGAGGACGGGAGATCAAGACCATCCTGGCCAACATGGTGAAACCCTGTCTCTAATAAAAAAGTACAAAAATTAGGTGGGTGTGGTAGCATGCGCATATAATCCCAGCTACTTGGGACGCTGATGCAGGAGAATCGCTTGAACCCAGGAGGCAGAGACTGCACTGAGCTGAGATCACACCAATGCACTCTGGCCTGGCAACAGAGCGAGACTCCATCTCAAAAAAAAAAAAAATTTTCCTTTCCATTCACAACTTGGCTAACTGGCGCCAGAGCCTAGCTGCTGGCCTATCTTGGCTTCCGACATGCCTTCCTCATGAAACTTAATCATTTCTAGCTTTTAATTTAAAGTTATCGATGTGCAATTCTTCTTTTCACTTAAAAACTTAGAAACAATTGGAGGGTTATTAATTGGCCTAATTTCAATATTATGGTGTTTTAAGGAAAAGGGCGGGCCAAGGAGAAGGAGAGAGATGGGGGAACAACTGGTTAGTGGAGCAGTCAGAATACATACAACATTTACTGATTAAATTTACTGTCTTATACAGGTGCAGCTTGTGGTTCCTCAAAACCATTAAAATAGTAAGATCAAAAACCACTGATCACAGATTCCCTCTAACAGATGTAATAATAACTTAAAAGTCTGAAATATTGAGAGATTACCAAAACGTGACACAAGTTCACCACAAACTGAATTTCTTAAACATACGGTATCTCCAAAGTGCAATAGTGAGGTGCAATAAAATGAGGTGTGCCTGTATAGAAATATGTTGCATAGAGAAACTTAAGCTTTCGTAATAAAAAAAAAAAAGATGTACTAGTTGAGTATCACAATTATAAATTTTTATGCTGTCTTCTATTCCCTAACTGAAGACAAAAATATAGTTGGCACCAGTTGGACAAGACACAAGAAACCATATAAACCATGTGGCCCTTTTGTGTAAGTATCTAAAATAAACTAACTTTATAGCTTTTCTCTTCCACTAGGTAAATCTCATTCATTCAGAAACAATTTACTGGCAAAGCCTGTAAGCCAAGGAAGGAGGATCCCTTGAATCCAGGAGTGCAAGACCAGCCTGGGTAACAGGATAAAGCCCCATCTTTACAAAAAAATAAGAAAATTAACCACTAACCAGGCATGGTGGTGCACACTTGCAGTCCTAGCTACTCAGGAGGCTGAGGTGGGAGGATCACTTGAACCCAGGAGATCGGGGCTACAGTGAGCCATGCTTGTGCCACTGCACTCCAGCCTGAGCAACACGATGAGACCCTGTCTTTAAAAAAAAAAAAAAAAAAAAAAACCTCTTCTAGGGGGGCAGACAAGATGGCAGAATAGGAACAGCTCCAGCCTCCAGCTCCCACCGTCAGCGACAGAGAAGACAGGTGATTTCTGCATTTTCAACTGAGGTACCGGGTTCATCTCAGTGGGGCATGTCAGACAGTCGGTGCTGGTCAGCGGGTGCAGCCCGACCAGAGATAGTTGAAGCAGGGCGAGGCATGCCCTCACCTGGGAAGTGCAAGGGGGAAGGGAATTCCTTTTCCTAGCCAAGGGAAACTGAGACACACAACACCTGGAAAATCGGGTAACTCCCACCTTAATACTGTGCTTTACCAAGGGTCTTAGCAAACAGCACACTAGGAGATTAGATCCCACACCTGGCCCAGAGGGTCCCACACCCACGGAGCCTCCCTCATTGCCAGCACAGCAGTCTGAGATCTAACTGCAAGGTGGCAGCGAGGCTGGGGGAGGGGTGCCCGCCATGGCTGAGGCTTAAGTAGGTAAACAAAGCTGCCGGGAAGCTCGAATTGGGTGGAGCCCACCCCAGCTCAAGGAAGCCTGCCTGTCTCCGTAGACTCCACCTCTGGGGACACGGCATAGCTAAACAAAAGGCAGCAGAAACCTCTGCAGATGTAAACGACCCTGTGTGACAGCTTTGAAGAGAACAGTGGTTCTCCCAGCACAGAGGTTGAGATCTGAGAACGGACAGACTGCCTGCTCAAGTGGGTCACTAACCCCTGAGTAGCCTAACTGGGAGACACCACCCACTAGGTGCAGACCGACACCTCACACCTCACACGGCTGAGTACACCCCTGAGACAAAGCTTCCAGAGCAAGAATCAGACAGCAACACTTGCTGTTTAGCAATATTTTATCTTCTGCAGCCTCTGCTGCTGATACCCAGGCAAACAGGGTCTGGAGTGGACCTCAAGCAAACTCCAACAGATGTGCAGCTGCGGGTCCTGACTGTTAGAAGGAAAACTAACGAACAGAAAGGACACCCACATCAAAACCCCACCAGTACGTCACCAACATCAAAGACCAAAGGCAGACAAAACCACAAAGATGGGGAAAAAGCAGGGCAGAAAAGCTGGAAATTCAAAAAATCAGAGCGCATCTCCCCCTCCAAAGGAACGCAGCTCATTGCCAGCCACGGAACAAAGCTGGACGGAGAATGACTTTGACGAGTTGAGAGAAGAAGGCTTCGGTTGATCAACCTTCTCAGAGCTAAAGGAGGAACTACGTAACCAGCGCAAAGAAACTAAACGCCTTGAAAAAAGAATGGATGAATGGATAACTAGAATAATCAATGCAGAGAACACCTTAAAGAACTGATAGAGATAAAAACCATGACACGAGAACTACGTGACAAATGCACAAGCTTCAGTAACTGACTCGATCAACTGGAAGAAAGAGTATCAGCGATTGAACATCAAATGAATGAAATGAAGCGAGAAGAGAAGTGTAGAGAAAAAAAGAGTAAAAAAGTACCAGAAATTAACAAAGCCTCCAAGACGCATGGGATAATGTGAAAAGACCAAATCTACATCTGATTGGTGTGTGTGAAAGTGACGGGGAAAACGGAACCAAGTTGGAAAACACTCTGTAGGATATCATCCAGGAGAACTTCCCCAACCTAGTAAGGCAGGCCAACATTCAAATTCAGGAAATACAGAGAATGCCACAAAAATACTCCTCGAGAAGAGCAACTCCAAGACACATAATTGTCAGATTCACCAAAGTTGAAATGAGGGAAAAAATGTTAAGGGCAGCCAGAGAGAAAGGTTGGGTTACACACAAAGGGAAGCCCATCAGACTAACAGCAGATCTCTCAGCAGAAACTCTCCAAGCCAGAAGAGAGTGGGGGCCAATATTCAACATTCTTAAAGAAAAGAATTTTAAACCCAGAATTTCATATCCAGCCAAACTAAACTTCATAAGTGAAGGAGAAAAAAAATCCTTTACAGACAAGCAAATGCTTAGAGATTTTGTCTCCACCAGGCCTGCCCTACAAGAGACTCTGAAAGAAGCACTAAACATGGAAAGGAACAACAGGTACCAGTCATTGCAAAAACATGCCAAAATGTAAAGACCATCAATGCTAGGAAGCAACTGCATCAACTAATGAGCAAAATAACCAGCTAACATCATAATGACAGGATCAAGTTCACACATAACAATATTAACCTTAAATATAAAGGGACTAAATGATCCAATTAAAAGATACAGACTGGCAAATTGGATAAAGAGTCAAGACCCATCAGTTTCCTGTATTCAGGAGACCCATCTTACATGCAGAGACACACGTAGACTCAAAATAAAGGGATGGAGGAAAATCTACCAAGCAAATGGAAAACAAACAAAAGTAGGGGTTGCAATCCTAGTCCCTGATAAAACAGACTTTAAACCAGCAAAGATCAAAAGAGACAAAGAAGGCCATTACATAATGGTAAAGGGATCAATTCATCGGGAAGAGCTAACTATCCTAAATATATATGCACCCAATACAGGAGCACCCAGATTCATAAAGCAAGTCCTTAGAGAATTACAAAGAGACTTAGACTCCCATACAATAATAATGGGAGACTTTAACTTCCCACTGTCAACATTAGACAGATCAACGAGACAGAAAGTTAACAAGGATACCCAGGAATTGAACTCAACTCTGCACCAAGAGGACCTAATAGACATCTACAGAACTCTCCACCCAAAATCAACAGAATATACATTCTTCTCAGCACCACGTGGCACTTATTCTAAAATTGACCACATAGTTGGAAGTAAAGCACTCCTTAGCAAATGTGAAAGAAAAGAAATTATAACAAACTGTCTCTCAGACCACAGTGCAATCAAACTAGAACTCAGGACTAAGAAACTCAATCAAAACCACTCAACTACATGGAAACTGAACAACCTGCTCCTGAATGACTACTGGGTACATAACGAAATGAAGGCAGAAATAAAGATGTTCTTTGAAACCAATGAGAACAAAGATACAACATACCAGAATCTCTGGGACACATTTAAAACAGTGTGTAGAGGGAAATTTATAGCACTAAATGCCCACAAGAGAAAGCTGGAAAGATCTAAAATTGACACCCTAACATCACAATTAAAAGAACTAGAGAAGCAAGAGCAAACACATTCAAAAGTTAGCAGAAGACAAGAAATAACTAAGATCAGAGCAGAACTGAAGGAGATAGAGACATAAAAAACCCTCCAAAAAAAGCAATGAATCCAGGAGCTGGTTTTTGGAAAAGATCAATAAATTGATAGACCGCTAGCAAGACTAATAAAGAAGAAAAGAGAGAAGAATCAAATAGATGCAATAAAAAATCATAAAGGGGATATCACCACCGACCCCACAGAAATACAAACTACCATCAGAGAATACTATAAACACCTCTACGCAAATAAACTAGAAAATCTAGAAGAAATGGATAATTTCCTGGACACTCACATTCTCCCAAGACTAAACCAGGAAGAAGTTGAATCCCTGAATAGACCAATAGCAGGCTCTGAAATTGAGGCAATAATTAATAGTCTACCAACCAAAAAATGTCCAGGACCACACCGATTCACAGCCGAATTCTACCAGAGGGAAAAGGAGGAGCTGGTACCATTCCTTCTGAAACTATTCCAATCAATAGAAAAAGAGGGAATCCTCCCTAACTCATTTTATGAGGCCAACATCATCCTGATACCAAAGCCTGGCAGAGACACAACAAAAAAAGAGAATTTTAGACCAATATCCCTGATGAACATTGATGCAAAAATCCTCAATAAAATACTGGCAAACCAAATCCAGCAGCACATCAAAAAGCTTATCCACTATGATCAAGTGGGCTTCATCCCTGGGATGCAAGGCTGGTTCAACATACGCAAATCAATAAACATAATCCAGCACAGAAACAGAACCAAAGACAAAAACCACATGATTATCTCAACAAATGCAGAAAAGGCCTTTGACAAAATTCAACAGCTCTTCATGCTAAAAACTCTCAATAAATTCGGTATTGATGGAACGTATCTCAAAATAATAAGAGCTATTTATGAAAACCCACAGCCAATATCATACTGAATGGAGAAAAACTGGAAGCATTCCCTTTGAAAACTGGCACAAGACAGGGATGCCCTCTCTCACCACTCCTATTCAACATAGTGTTGGACGTTCTGGCTAGGGCAATCAGGCAAGAGAAAGAAATCAAGGGTATTCAGTTAGGGAAAGAAGTCGTCAAATTGTCCCTGTTTGCAGACGACATGATTGTATATTTAGAAAACCCCATCGTCTCAGCCCAAAATCTCCTTAAACTGCTAAGCAACTTCAGCAGTCTCAGGATACAAAATCAATGTGCAAAAATCACAAGCATTCTTAAACACCAGTAACAGACAAACAGAGAGCCAAATCATGAATGAACTCCCATTCACAATAGCTTCAAAGAGAATAAAATACCTAGGAATCCAACTTACAAGGGATGTAAAGGACCTCTTCAAGAACTACAAACCACTGCTCAGTGAAATAAAAGAGGACACAAACAAATGGAAGAATATACCATGCTCATGGATAGGAAGAATCAATATTGTGAAAATGGCCATATTGCCCAAGGTAATTTATAGATTCAATGCCATCCCCATTAAGCTACCAATGACTTTCTTCACAGAATTGGAAAAAACTGCTTTAAAGTTCATATGGAACCAAAAAAGACCCCACATGGCCAGGACAATCCTAAGCCAAAAGAACAAAGCTGGAGGCATCACGCTACCTGACTTCAAACTATACTACAAAGCTACAGTAACCAAAACAGCATGGTACTGGTACCAAAACAGAGATATAGACCAATGGAACAGAACAGAGCCCTCAGAAATAATACCACACATCTACAGCCATCTGATCTTTGACAAACCTGACAAAAACAAGAAACGGGGAAAGCATTCCCTATTTAATAAACGGTGCTGGGAAAATTGGCTAGCCATAAGTAGAAAGCTGAAACTGGATCCTTTCCTTACTCCTTATACAAAATTTCATTCAAGATGAATTACAGACTTAAATGTTAGACCTAATACCATAAAAATCCTAGAGGAAAACCTAGGTAGTACCATTCAGGACATAGGCATGGGCAAGGACTTCATGTCTGAAACACCAAAAGCAACGGCAACAAAAGCCAAAATTGACAAATGGGATCTCATTAAACTAAAGAGCTTCTGCACAGCAAAAGAAACTACCATCAGAGTGAACAGGCAACCTACAGAATGGGAGAAAATTTTTGCAATCTACTCATCTGACAAAGGGCTAATAGACAGAACCTACAATGAACTCAAACAAATTTAAAAGAAAAAAACAACCCCATCAAACAGTGGGCAAAGGATATGAACAGACACTTCTCAAAAGAAGACATTCATACAGCCAACAGACACATGAAAGAATGCTCATTATCACTCGCTCTCAGAGAAATGCAAGTCGAAATCACAATGAGATAACATCTCACAGCAGTTAGAATGGTAATCATTTAAAAAATCAGGAACCAACAGGTGCTGGAAAGGATGTGGAGAAACAGGAACACTTTTACACTGTTGGTGGGACTGTAAACTAGTTCAACCACAGTGGAAAACAGTGTGGCGATTCCTCAAGGATTTAGAACTAGAAATACCATTTGACCCAGTTATCCCATTACTGGGGATATACCCAAAGGATTATAAATCATGCTGCTATAAAGACACATGCACACGTATGTTTATTGCAGCACTATTCACAATAGCAAAGACTTGGAATCAGCCCAAATGTCTATCAGTGACAGACTGGATTAAGAAAATGTGGCATACATATATCATGGAATATTATGCAGCCATAAAAAAGGATGAGCTCGAGTCCTTTGTAAGTACATGGATGCAGCTGGAAACCATCATTCTCAGCAAACTATCGCAAGAACAGAAAACCAAACATCGCATGTTCTCTCTCATAGGTGAGAACTGAACAGTGAGATCACTTGGACACAGGAAGGGGAACATCACACACCAGGACCTATTGTGGGGATGGGGGAGGAGGGAGGGATAGTATTAGGAGATATACCTAATGTAAATGATGAGTTAACGGGTGCAGCACACCAACATGGCACATGTATACATATGTTACAAACCTGCACGTTGTGCACATGTACTCTAGAACTTAAAGTATAATTAAAAAAAAAAAAAAAAAAAAGAACAATACTCTCAGATTACTGGGAAAAAAAAAATTTACCATTTCTAGTGAGCATAAGGCAGTCTAAGTGTGTATGAGGATAACATAATGGATATAATAACGTCTCCATAATCAAGCTTATTATAATCTAATGTAAGATATGTTTATCAATAACAACAAAAGCAGCACAAAATAATTTATAGAAAGAAAAAAAATAAGTGGCTTCTCAGTATCACTGAAATTTGGGCGATGTCGGAAAGGCCAAATGGATCTTGTAATTTTTCTTACAATTATTAAATTAATTTGTCATTAATAGGCTTACAAAAAATTCAAATTTAAAATAAGAATCTTACTTTCAGGTGTTTTTTTCTGCCATTGACTGAGTTCAGCGGTTAAACATTTTACCTGCATAATTAATAATGATAGCTACAAAAGAAGAAAACAAAGTCATATTCTGTGGACTATTCATAGCTATACATAGATGAAAATATAAACATTCTTAATACTTTAATACTCTGCAAGGGGTTGGCATTCCCAACTCTCATGCTGCTCGAGGCAATTTTAATTTTTAATCTGTTTCACTGATCCACTGATCTATTCCTAAAGCAATTCCATAATTCTGATTATTATAATGAATATCTTAGTCCTTTTTGTAGGCCAAGAGTAAAATCAATTCAGATTCGACACATATAGTAATATATCTGTGACTATTATACCTAACACAAAGTTAGCAGTCTTTGTTCTAATTTTTTTGTTTGTTTTTTGAGACAGTCTTGCTCTTTCACCCAGGCTGGAGTATAATGGCGCAATCTCAACTCACTGCAACCTCAGTCTCCTGGGTTCAACTGATTCTCGTGCCTCAGCCTCCTGAGTAGCTGGGATCATATGACCACACCACCAAGACCAGCTAATTTTTTTGCATTTTGGTAATGACGGGGTTTTGCCATGTAGGCCGGACTGGTCTTTCTTCTAATTTTAATAAGGTAGCAAAATAGCAACCAACAAGCAATTTACTCAGTTGTTAAATATATGTATAGCTGCTAAAAGACAAATAATAAAAAAAAAACCTCTTATTTATAATAGCTTGTTCTAGTAAGTTTTTAGAATATTCTCCCAACTCTTAAAGCAAGAAGAGTGAGAAGTTTTCCAAATGATTAAGCATACAGGTATTAACAAAGCTATTAAACTTGAGAAAAATATAGACAGATATATTTCTTTTCCAAAATACAATGAATTCCACTTACCTTGTATTTTTTAGGAAGAAATAGGAGATTCATACCTGAGCATTTGAATCAGTGAGTGTTTCGGTTCCAGTAAGTGATAATTTATTCTGACACTTGATTTAAAAAGTAAAAAAAAGCAAGTCACACACGATAACTCACAGAAAATTCCCTTCCCCTCCTCTTTTGTACCAGGCCAATATAACACTCTTCTAAACCACAAACATCTGATGGAGAAGAGTTTGTTGAAATTCTTCACTTTGTAAGTAGGACGATTAAGGCAGCCAAACAAGTCCCAAGGTGAATACATCACAAGTAAAAAGAGACACTAGAATGAAGAGAAAAACAAAAACAAAAACACAAACAAAAACTAATAGCTAGAATGAATTATAAGTCAGATAACTGGAAGTGGGAGATTAAAAAATATGAGGGATAGCACTATAGAAAAATAACAAGTAAGAAAATAGTAAAGATCCTAAGAAATCCTAAGAAAATAAAGCCTTCAGGAGACATTGTTTCTGTGCCGTTAAAAAAGTACAAAACTGTTCATGATAATTATATGAGATAAAATATGAGTAAATTCTATTTCTGCTCATTTGTAGTGCAGCATTTCTCTATACAAATTTTAAGTAATTTTAAAATCCAAATTTTTATACTGAAAAAATACCTGAAGCAAAACATAAAAGGTGGGAGGATTATAAAAATTATCCTGAAAATATATTAATAATACAAAATACCAAGTATTTATATTAAAAATAATTGTAAGAAAAGAGAAAAACCTCACTAATTTGCCCAATTCTGAAACTTTACTGGGAAGAATAAGATGCTGAAAATATCTGTGCCCTATCTTTTGGCTTCCCTGGGCTACACTGGAAAAAGAATTGTCTTGGGCCACACACAAAATACATTACAATAGCTGATGAGCGAAAAAAAAAAAAAAGGAATCCATAATGCTTTCAGAAAGTTTGTGTCGGGCTGCATTCGCAGCCATCCTGGGCCGCGCGTTGGACAAGCTTGCTTTAAGTAGAACAAATTTTCACCAACATATTCTAGTGTACCAAAGGCAGTTCTATCTCACCAACTTCGAAAAGGTACATACATTTCAAACAACATTTTCTAAATTAATTTATGTTTTCACTCATAATTACGTGTTCTTCCCACTTCTATATTCTCTATTTGGGGAAATAATCCCATCAACCACCCAATGACCCAAACCAGGAACCTAAAACTAACCATATATCCCTTCCATTGCACATCAATTAACTTCTAATCCTACCTACTTATCTCTCGAATCCACTCTTCTATTTGCAATGACAATACTTAGGGCTTCCTTACTTTTTACCAGGACTATTACTTGAGCTTCCTAAATGCTTTCTATCTGTAGTCTTACTCTTCTGCATTCGATTTTCTTCAAAAACACCAGAGTAATTTTCCCAAACTGCGTATCTGATCATGTCACTTCCATACTTAAAATCCTTTAGTAGCTCCCCATTAGTACACACTCAACAAAATCCTTTATGTTCTTGCCCCTGATTACTTCTCCATTCTTACCCTAGAAGTCCTTCTCCTAATGTACATTATACATAATATTCTATTTAGTGTTCTGTCAACTCTCTCAGCTTTTACACATTTTCTTCTTCATGCTTTGTATACTACTTCTACTTTTACAGGCTAACTACTAATTATTCTTTAGAAATGAAATCAGTAATTACTTTTTCTTTTTTTTTTTTTGGGACAGAGTCTCACTCCACTGTCACCAGGCTAGAGTGCAGTGGCATTACCTTGGCTCACTGTAACATCCGCCTCCCGGGTTCAAGCAATTCTCCTATCTCAGCCACCCGAGTAGCTGAGACTACAGGCATGCACCACCACGCCCAGCTAATTTGTGTATTTTTAGCAGAGACAGGGTTTCACCATGTTGGCCAGGATGGTCTCGATCTCTTTACCTCATGATCCCCCAGCCTTGGCCTCCCAAAGTGCTGGGATTACGGGTGTGAGCCACCGCACCTATCCCAGTAATTACCTCTTTTAAAAAGCTATCCTTGACCCCTTCATCTGGGTTTAGGACTTCTCCTAAGCATAGTCTTTGTACTTCTATAATACATCTAATATTGTACTACAACATAATATAATGGCTGTTGTTTCCATAAGATGGTAATCTCCTTGGGAGCATGGATTGCCAAAATTTTTCTTTCTATAGCTCATCTAGTGTAAAGTTTCTTGAATGAATGCTTATAGGTCTAAGAGCTATATAAATATTTATCATACATAATGGCTTTTGGAAACTAGCACAACAATCATTTCTTTCCTGAGTCTAATATTGAAGTTGATTTACATCTTATATTAATTATCACTTCTATTTCTTAATACTTACTTCTTCCATATCTTTCCACATTTCTTCACATTCTCTAATAAGTTCTTCTTCAGTATTTGTAACATCTCCCACATCTGTAGTACTATCTGGATCTAGATCTTGCTGATTCATTGATATGTGCTTTGCGATTTTTTAGCTGTAGAAGAAAAACTAAAGCAAAAAATATTTATTCATTCAGCAGTATTGGTTGAACACTTATTACCTGCCAGACACTCATCTAGGGGATAAGAATACAGCAACGAACAAAAGAGACAAAAATTCCTCCTACCGTGAACCTTATTCTAAATAAGGAAAACAGACAACAAAATAAAAAATAGAACATATATATACTGTAGTATATAAAATGATTTATAAGTGCCATGGAGAAAAGACAGGGAAGAAACACAGGGAATGCTAGGGCAAGGACAATATAATTTTAAATAAGGTGGTGATATAAGGTTACTGAGAAATTGACAACTGAGTAAGAAGACATGAAGAAGATAAAGAAACGAAGTACAGGGATGAACAGGGGCAGAGGGTCCAGGCAGAGGGAACTGCAAGTACAAAGGCCTTGAGGCAGGAATATGACTGTCATGTTTCCACAGTAATGAAGAAGCTGGTGTGATTACAGCAGATTAAGTAAGACAGAGTTGAATATGAGGTCAGAGAGACAATAGGGATGAGATCATGTGGGCTTGGTAGGCTATTTTAAGGACTTTGAGATGATAAGCAATTAGTTTCAAATAGAGGAATTAATCATTTGAATTACATTTTAACAGTACAACTCTGGTTAACTATAGGCAGTAAGGACAGAAACAAGAAAACCAATTAGAAAGTTACTGCAATGACCCAAGCAAGATGTAGGCCAGGATAATACTGATAGAAGCAGCACTGAATGTCCAATTCTGGATATATTTTCAAGACGGAGCCAACAGAATATCTTAACAGCACGTATATGGACTGTCAAAGAGAGAAGTAAATTATTACGTTGCCAGTTACTGAGGTGAGAAAGATGGTAAAAGACAGATTCGGCAAACATGGGAGGAGTGCTGATTAAAAACTCAGTTTAGGATATGCTACATTTGAGGTGTCAATTATTGGAGCTGCTGATTAAGCAATTAGAGATACATGTCTGCAGTTGAAAGGAAAGTTTTGAGCTATAAATATGAATTTGACAGCCATCATAACACAGATAAGAGTTACACACTACATAATGACATTTTGGTCAATCACAGACCGCACATACAACAGTGGTTCCAACGGAGCTGAAAAATTCCTATTGCCTACTGAGGTCTTGACGATCCTCACCCTGCCTTAGGCCTAGGCAAAGAAACTTAAAAAGTAAAAAATAAAAATATATAAATTGGCTAGAAAAAAAAGACATAAAGAAAATATGCCAGGTGCAGTGACTTACACCTGTAATCACACCACTTTGGGAGGCCAAGGTGGTAGGAGGTGGTAGGATCACTTGAGTCCAGGAGTTACAGAACAGCCTGGCAACAAAGTGAGACCCCCTTCTCTAAAAGAAAATTTAAAAATTAGCTGGGTGAGGTGGCACAGTCCTGTAGTCCTAGCTGCTCAGGAGACAGGGGCAGGAAGATCACTTGAGCCAAGGAGTTCAAGGTTATAGTAAGCTATGATCACACCACTGCATTTCAGCCTGGGTGACAGAGACAAACTCTGTCTCTAAATTAGAAAATAAAAAAAGAAAGGAAATATTGTTGCACAGTTATGCAACATGTTTATGTTTTAAGCTGTTATTACGAAAGAGTTGAAATGTTAAAAAATTAAAAAGATAAAGCAAAAAACTTACAGCAAACTAAGGTTAATTTATTATTGAATAATTAAAAAATAAATTTAGTATAGCCTAAGTGTACAGTATTTACAGTCTACAGTAAGGTACAGTAATGTCCTAGGCTTTCACATCTTCTCACTACTCACTGACTCATCTAGAGCAACTTCTAATCCTATAAGCTACACTCATGGTAAAAGCCCTAGACAGGTGTTCCACTTTTTATCTTTCATACCATATTTTTTACTGTACCTTTTACATGTTTAGAAAGGTTTAAATACAAAAATACCATTCTGTTACAATTACCTACAGTATTCATCCTAGGTGTGTAGTAGGTTATACCATCTAGGTTTGTGCTCACATGATGAAATCATCTAACAATGCATTTCTCAGCACATATCCCCGTTAAGTGATACATGACTGTACTTACAGTTGTGAGGGTGGGTGAAATAAGAAAAGGAAGAGCGTGCAGCTAGAAATGAGATCTTCAGGCCAGGAGTTATTGAGGTAAGAACCAACTGAATAGTCTGAGAAGCAGCACTCAGTAAGTTAAGAGGAAAATCAAGAACATGATGCCCTGAAATCCAAGAATGTATTCAAGGAAGGAATGATAACTGTCAAACACTGGAGACGGGTCAAGTTACAGAGAACTGACAATGTATTTAGTAATAAAGAGGAACAAAATGTTTTTTCTAAAAATAGTCACAGCAATATTTCAGGTTGTATTCCCCCATCAAGAGGCAGAGTCTTTTTCCCCTCCCCTTGAAACTGAGTGTGACTTTGTGGCTGTCTTTATAAACAGAATACAATGAAAATGACACCACATGACTTTCAAGACTAAGTCACAAAAGGCAATATAGCTAACTTCTCGCTTTCTCTTTCTTGGAACATTCACCCTTGCAACCCAGGCACCACGTTATGAGAAAGCCCAAAGTAGCACAAAAGGAAGAGATCACATGAAGTCCATGTGGAAAGGAACTGAGGTTCCCAGACAAAAGCTAGTATCAACTGCCAGACATACACATGATCATTTCTGACAATTAAGCCCCTAGGCTTTGATCTTCTAGCCAAGGCTCCAGATACTGTAGAGCAGAGAAGCTGCCCCTGCTGTGTCCTGTCTGCATTTCTAATGCACAAAACTCATGAGCATAATAAATAGTTGTTTTATACCTCTACATTCTGGGGTAATTTATTACAACAATTTTATTGGAGTAAACATACAAAAATGAAGGCCACAGATAACCTTTATAGGAGTAGTTTTAGAAGAATGGCAAGAATAAAAGTCTGATTGGAGTGGATTCAAGAAAGAATAGAAGGCAAGGAATTAAAAATATTAAGTATATGAAATGTTTTCAAGAGTTTTTTCTCTAGCCAGGCATGGCAGCACATGCCTGTAATCCCAGCTACTCAGGAGGTGAAGTGGGAAGATCCCTTGAGCCCAGTGAACCCAGGAGACTGAGGCTGCAGTGAGCCATGATCACACCACTGCACTCCACCCTGGGTGACAAAGCAAGACCGTAAGACCATACCAAAAACAAAAACAAAACAAAACAAAAAACCACACACACAAATTTTTTTTCTTTAAAGCAAAAGAGAGAAATACGGTTACTAACTGGAGGGAGATATAGGGTTAAAACAGACTTTTTCTTTTTTAAAGATGGGAGAAAATATAGTATCTTTATATGGCACAATACAAGAAAGAAATATTACTAATACAAGAGAGAAAGGGGAAAAGAAAGAATGGGATCTAGTACATAAGTAGAGGGGTTGGCTTAAGATAAATGGACATGCAGTTCATGCATTTTAATGGGAGGGTCATCAGAATATCAAGAGTGTAGATGTAGGTAGGTAAGTAGACGTGCTGCTAGGAACTTGTAGAAATTCCATGTGGATTGTTTCTCTTTTCTCAGTAAATGGTAACTACAGTCATCAACTATGTAAGGATGGGAAGAAAGTATTGCAAGTTTAAGGGCACAGGAAAAAGAGATGTATAAAACAGATATATAAAAAGATGGGAGAGGATAAAGTTACAGGATTATTCAGCAGTAGCATTACAGGCTCACCTGAGATTAGTATCATGAGTTTAAAGTAAAACCAGAGCATGGTTGTTATGTTTTCTTCTATGGTGTAGCACCACAGGCACAGACAGGGACAAAGTGAAAGAATGGTCATAGGAATAAGCAGCTAATACAAGAGAGAGAACATAATCACTAGGGAAGAGAAGGTCAAGAAAAAGAGAGGCCAAATTATTGGATCATCTATAAGGATATTAAAATCACTAAGAATGATGATAGTAGTACTGCAAAGGACAACAGTGAGCCAGGAGCTAAAAATCTTCAAAGAATGAGGGCAAGTAAAACAATCTTGCTAGATGATTCCTGCAAAGAATAGAAGGGGGTTACCAAATCTGGTGGCATAAGATTCAAAACCGGGCAATTTTAAGAAGGTAGACAGTGCAATAAAGAATGGGGATGTCTACCCCACATCGAATGCAAACCAGAATATGCCTCCTCAATATCTTTATTTATATGGAACTTCGGCATTTTATACTGCTTAATCAATAACTTATTAACAAGAAGTTCTAAGGCAAACCTAAATAAATGGAAAGATACATCATATTCATGGACTGAAAGATCCACATTGTAAAGACATTAATTCTCCCCCAAGTTGAGCTACTGAATCTTAACCAAAATCCTGAGTTTTTGTTTCTCTTTATGGGACTTGACAAGCAAATTCTAAAACTTACATGGAAGTACAAAGGGTTAAAACTAGCCTAAGCTCCTCATGAAAAATAAGATGGGAGGACATACCCTACACTATTATGGCAATGTAGAATTGGCACAAAAATAGGCAAATCAAGCAACGAACACAATACAAAGCCCTTCTTGACTTTCTAGATTCACATACATATGGACACATGACATATGACAGAGATGACAATGCAAATCAAGGAGAAAAAAACAATCCAAATAGATATATATTTTATATATAATACTGTTTTTTAATTGTATATTTTAGTCCATATAAATCTTTCCCTTTTATTTTTTTTTTTAACAAACTGATTAGTACTTGCAGAGAAAAAAATAAGTCTAAATTCATACCTCAATCTTTACGTCACTCCTCACTCCCTCAAAAAACCCAAAATAGAAATCATAAAAAATAGGAAGAAAACACAGAAACGTTTTAAATCTTAGACTAGGAAACACCTTTCTAAGCAAAACTAAAATCTTTACATAAATTTTTTTTTTTTAATTCTGCATGGACAAACATCTCATCAACAAAGTTAAAATTTAAAACCCCCAAACTTAGGAGAAATACTTGTAATATATGTGGCAACCCAAGACCTAATTTCCTGAATGTATAACAAGTGCCTACAAATTCATAAGAAGAAACCAAACAACTCACTATTAAAAAAAATTAAAAAAAAAAGATTACCAAAAAAGTCAGGATATCAATTACTTTGGAGGAAGAGTGGAAGGGAGAGAAGGGTTGTAGCTGGGATGGGCCAAATGGAGAGATTTCTGAGGTAATTATCAAAGTTTTATTTCTTGACTAGCATGATGGTAAGGTGTTCACCGCATAATAATTAGTAAACTTTACATTTATTTTGTGTGGGTTTGTGTCTGCATTTTTACAATAAAAACGTAAACAACACAACAGTTCAACAGAAACCCGCAAAGGACACGAATGAGGAACTCAAAGAAAAAACAAATACCTTTTAAATACAGAAAAAGTACATTCATAAGCTCATACATAATTTATGAAAATGCAAATTAAACAAGCATTAATTTTCATTCAGAATGGCAATAATGTAAAATTGGTAAGAGATAACACTGGTAAGCATGTGAAATAAGAGGCTTGCACTGTTGGTGGAACAACCACTTTGTATGATAATATCCATCAAAATTTCACATGCATTTCTTTTGACCCAGACGTTCTATTCCTAGGAATAATCCTAAAGATAGATATGTCTGCGTAAATCTAAACAATTATGGCGCATTACTTAAAGAAAAAAAAAAACTTTAAAGGTATGAACTTTGCAACCAGACTATATAGGTTTAAATCCCAGTTTTGATAACTTAAAAGCTATGAGACTTGGGCAAGTCACTTAAACTTCCTGTGCATCAGTTTCCTTTCCTATAAAATGAAGATAACATTAAATATTCCCTAGGGTTATGACAATTGTGTGTGTGTGTGTGTGTATATATATATATATATAAAAGCAATGTAGCTAGCATATAAAGAGCTTTATCAGTGTTTGCTATTAACAATTTGAATGTCAACTAGTAAAAGGCTGAATATCTCATCTGCTATACCCATAAGACATAGTTAAAGTCTACAAAGCCAAAATCAGTCATCATCAATTTTAGAATATTTTTAAGTGAAAAAGTCAAACATAAATATTTCTTTACTGACCACTAAAATATATTATCAATATGCAAAAGTAATGCAAAACTCTGCACATGTGGTGGGGGTGGAGGGTGAGGGATAGTCAACAAATTATCTGGCGTGGCGATTTAATGTGGCATTAGAATAAAAACATATAGAAACATTTAATAGTTTGCTCTCTACCACTTGAGGATGCAAGATGTGAGCTGTATGTAACCTTGAAGAGGATCATCAAAAGAACCAGAAAATGATGGTGCCGAGATCTTGAATCTCCAGCCTCTAGACCTGTGAGAAATAAATTTCAGTTGTTTAATTAAAACACACACACTTAAGAGTTTAACTTTTCCCCTTCCCATATTTCGTATCCTTAAACCTATCTTCCTGGAAAGGGAACAAGTCAACCTTTTGAGGTCCCCAGTTAAGACTACAATACTTAATCATTTATTGAAGAAAAACAGTATCTCTTTATTTAGGGATAATACTATACTTAAAGAAACTTGCACTATTAATTGGGAAAAGATTAATATACATGAAATAAGCAAAAAAAACCCCACATAATTCTAAAATATATTCATTTATTCAACAAATATGTTAATATATGCCATTGGTAAGACACTAACTGTGTAGGTGAAAAAGTCTTTGTACTCATAGAGCTTCCATTCTCATGCAGACAATATAAATGAATGGATAACTAAACACATGATATGCTTTCAGGTAGTCAGAAGTGCTATGAAATGGTAAAGTATATACCACTGCCTGCAAGTACTATCAGAATTCAAGATAGTGAAGGTTAGAGAAACCAACCCAGAATAAAGGAATCAGTCCATAATAATGCTTCATAAATGTTAACTAGCTACATTATTATTATTATCATTATCATCTTCATCCTCATTATTGCCATGGTCTCTGAAAAATGAGTTGTAAACATGAAGGCTAGATTGCTGTGGAGATGCTTTCAAGCATAAACACATAAGACTGGGAGGCATGAACGAACAAGGGAAATTTGTGAGACACAAAAGAAAGTAGTCTGATGAGAGCAGAGGGCAGAGAAGAAATGAGACTTGCTAGGTAGAATGGTCAAACAATGGGAACCTTTGAAATAAAGAGCCTACTATGGGGGGCAGTTCCTCCCTGTACGTGGTGCCTATCTCAAGGCAAAAGTAGGGAAGAGATTTACCACGAGGATTTTATTGGGTTGGTGCAAAAGTAACTGCGGAGAAAAAAAGTGTTTTACCGAGGTCATTTTTGACAAGTTGTATTTGATTTTTTTAAAAAGAGATTTAGATCATAAATTTTATGTTATGTGCTTTTTACCTAATTTTTTAAAAATGAAGAAGACAGATGAGAAGGAGGAGAAAGAGTTCAGATGACTGCCAGGTGATGAAATCCTATACCAGGGAGAAGACAGAAGGGTGACCCGTTCTGCCCTAGGTCATTTGGTTACTTGAAGTAGCTGCTTCTCCACTCCACCCCCAGAAACGGTAACAAGCACTCACCACCTTCTTCAGAGAGTGTGTGAGAGAATAAAGGTCAGGAGACAAAACAGGTCTAGTGCATTTGAAAGGAAACCCGCGAGTTAACCACTTCCTTCTGTCCCCACCCCTCCATCTTTCTCTAGATACTGGCGAGGTTCTGGAACTGGCGCTGGCGGGCGGGAAGCCGAGAAAAACGAGGCTCAAAGCCGGGTTTGGAAGTCAGGTATGCAGTTCGCCGGCGGTAAGGGTTGCACCCTCCGACTGGAGCTCCACAAGCTTCAACGGTTATATCGCCCTACCCAGCTCAGCTCTTACCATCACAGCGCCACAAACTCCAGGTCGCCTCCGCGCTGCGTAGGCAGCGCTTGCCAGCCCCGCACGTCTGCGCGCGCTGCATGCCCATTGGAGCTGTTCTTTCCCACCCCAGCCAATCCCGAAGCTCGCTCGGACGCTAACAGAAGACTGCGCCGCTGCTTTGGGATTGGTTGCCGTGTTGTGTGTCGCGCTTTTTCTGGCGACGCGAACAACATGGCGGCGGAAAGTGGTAGCGATTTTCAGCAGAGACGGAGAAGGCGTCGGGACCCGGAGGAATCGGAAAAAACAGAACTCAGCGAAAGAGAGCTGGCAGTAGCAGTGGCGGTGTCCCAGGAGAACGATGAGGAGAACGAAGAGCGCTGGGTTGGGCCTTTACCTGTGGAGGCAACACTGGCCAAGAAGAGGAAAGGTAGCTGCAGACATAGTACCGGACGAATTGGAGTGCTGCATTCGCCGAGTGGGAGGGTTGAGTTCAAGCCAGATCCGAAGAGGGATGGTGTGTGGAGTTTTGTGCCCTCAGAACAGAGGGCCGTCCTCTCACTTCTAGCCACTCCATACTTGCATGTCTTAACGAAATAGTGATTTAAGCGTAGTACAACGTGTTGATTTGTTATGATAGATGCTAAAACTAACATTTTCCTATATTTACGTGTTTGGCTTCTCTCATTTACTCCCCACAGCAGCCACGTGAAGTTGGAATTTTGAACTCTTATTTAGATATGGAAAAGGGTACTAGTTCTCTTTAAGGCTTTAGTTCAGGCGTGGTGTTAATGCGTTAATGTTGGGGCGCGAGAGGAAGGCGGTGCTTGTTTCGAATCATGGTAGGTAAAGATAATTTCAACTCTGACACTTCCACTAATAAATTTTCGTATCTGGGGAAAGTCACGTAAGCTTCCTAGATCACAGATTTGTTTTCATCCAAAACCCGAAGTCTGTGGTTTTGAAATCATACTCTTGGTACGATGGGCTGAAGCATTTTGTCACTAACGAGGAATAATCACAAATTATTATCAAATAAAAGGGGTAGGAAAAGGAGTAGATTAAGTTTTCTTTGTTTTCTTGTCTTGTTTTTCTGTGAAATGTTTTCCTTAAGTATTTAGGACATTTTAAATGTGGTCTACGCTCAAATCGTACTTTAGCACTTCCCCTTTAAACTCTTCAATGATTTCTCATTATTTTCTCCTTTTTTTTTTTTTGAGATGGAGTCTTTGTGTCGCCCAGGCTGGAGTGCAGTGACGCTATCTCGGCTCACCGCAACCTCCGCCTCCCGGGTTCAAGCGATTCTCCTGCCTCAGCCTCCCGAGTAGCTGGGACGACAGTCGCACGCCCCTACGCCCCAGCTAATTTTTGTATTTTTAGTAGAGACGGGTTTTCACCATGCTGGCCAGGACGGTCTTGATCTCTTGACCTCTTGATCTGCCCTCCTCGGCCTCTCGAAGTGCTGGAATTACAGGCGTGGGCCACCGGCGCCCGGCTCATTATTTTCATTAAAGCCCAAACTCCCTCACATGGTATATAAAGCTCTTTATGATGTGATCTCTCCTTACCTTCTTAGTGCATCTTCCATTATCCTCCTCTTCCAACCCCTTACTTTGTACTCCAGCCATTCTAAAATCACTCGAGAATGGGTCATGTACTCTTTTTCCTCTGGATTCCTACCCAGATATGGTGTCTCTACCGGGAATAATTTCCCTCACCCCTTCCACTGAACTGACTTTTGGTCAACCTTTAGCACTTAGCTATCATCTTCTCTGGGAAGCCTGTGACTTCTCCAATCTGGACTGGATTTCTAAAGTACTTTGATCATAATTCTGAGGTAGTTATCTATCAACACTGAATTTATAGGTAGCCTTCAAATTTTATGTATCCAAATTTTGAAGAAGCTGTTTTTTTGAACCTTGTATATCAACACCCTTACAGTGAATTATCATTTTTACTTCCTGGTTCTCTTATTAAATGTTTCCATGCTAACCATTTCATTTATGGCACTTGCCGCATTTTCTACTTACATATTTATTCATGTGATTGATGAATGTTTCTCTCCACTGCTAGGACTGTAAGCAAGTAACCAGGATCCCGCCTTTTTTGTTCATTGCTTGGTGTACAGTGTTTTGCCTAAGTATTTATTTAATGAATGAATATTAAAGCGTTTATGCTGGTTTTTAACTATTTTGTTGCATATGAATATTTTTGCAAGTTCTCCTTTAATTAAACGAGTAAGGAGAAGTGTAAAAATCCAGAAATATCGAAATGCTGATATTAGTGTTACCAGACAAGTGACTTATAAACTTAATATAACTGAGACATATAAATTAGTAGGTGTGAAAATCTTTAATCAGTTGTTTATTGTTTTAAGACAGCCGATAGTTGGCCGGGTGCGGTGGCTGACGCCTGTAGTCCTAGCACTTTGGGAGGCTAAGGCGGGCAGATCATCAGGTCAGGAGTTCGAGACCAGCCTGACCAACATGGTGAAACCCCGTCTCTTCTAAAAATACAAAAAAATTAGCTGGGCGTGGTGGCACACGCCTATAATCCCAGCTATTCAGGAGGCTGAGGCAGGAGAATCGCTTGAACCCGGGAGGCAGAGGTTGCAGTGAGCCGAGATTGCTCCACTGTACTTCAGCATGGGCAGGAGAGCAAGACTCCGTCTCAAAAAAAAAAAAGACTGCCAATAGTGTATTCAGTTTGAAGAAAAAAATTGAAACTAAAAAACATACATGGAATGTGACAAAAATATTTAAAATTTTGTCTAAATGGACAAGTGTTTAACAATTTCAGCTTTCTAGAAATGGAGTCACCCCCTTTAACATGTTCTTTGGACATTGGACTGTTGTATATATTTTCAGAAAGACATGATTATATGACACTGAACTTTAAACTGCCTCTTCAGGACAGGAACTGTGTTTTACTCTTCTTTATGCCCATGTGACTTAGAACACATTTTGTTCTTAATAAGTATTTGTCCACAAATGAACTATCACGCAGAAAAAGGAATCTGAATCAGATAGGATTAACTTTATCTACATATTACAGAAAAACCCAAAATAACAATGATGTTGAAGAGATAGTGCTTTACTTCTTTTATGTGTAGAAGTACCAAGACAGGCAGTCCAGGATTGGTGTGGAGGCTCCAGAAGTTCCTAGGCTCTCCCCAGCTTTCTGCCCTAACATAACGAAGGTACAGCCCTCATCTTTATTTCTCTGAATGATTAAGATTACAGCAGTCATATCGCAGTTCCAAGGTATAGGATTGAGGAAAGCAAGAAGGGCACATTTTTTCAAGACTTCCTGTGACAAAACATTTCCACTTTTACTCATTAGCATATGGTTAAACCTCACTCCAGGAGAAAGTGAGAAAGGTCATGTTATAGCTGGACATCAATATGCCCATATATAAATGGGGGTTCTGTTCCCAAAAATGAAGGGAAAAGTAGTTTATCAGACACAAGCCTGAAACAGCTCATCATGTTTAATTTAGCAGCTTTTAGGCACGTTTGGCCATCGTTGGGTTATTTTATTTGGGATACATATAATTCTCCCCTCCCCTCCCCTCCTTCTCTGCTTCCTTCCCTTCCTTTTCTTCCTCCCTCTCTCCCTCCCTCCCTTCCTCTTTCTTTCCCTCCCTTCTTCTTTCCTTCCTTCCTTCCCTCCCTCATTCCCTCCGTCCCTTCCTTTCTTTTCTTTTTTTTTTTTTGCTAGTAAAATTGTTCATACCTCATATAGTAAATCAGTATTTCCTGACATTCCTCAGATTACTACTCTTTCAGGTGGATTTTTTCCAGGTTTTGCCCTTGGAAAAAATTTGAGATACATTCAACTGGATACCCCCTAGGATGTTCTCAGGCGTAAATATCTAAGAATTGTACCATGTTTAAATGTTTCAAACACGGTGTCAGTAACTTCAAAGAGAATCAGTGCTTTAAATATTAACTGAGACAAATTACAGATGGCCACTGGACTCTTTTAAGTTAGCACTAAATTATATCTACAATGTCAGGAAGATGGTTGTGATATTTTCATGAAACTTTTTAAGTTTTTTTTCTCTTTTCTTTCTTTTTTTTTTTCTGAGATGGAGTCTCGCTCTGTCGCCCAGGCTGGAGTGCAGGGGCAGGATCTCAGCTCACTGCAAGCTCCGCCCCCTGGGTTCACACCATTCTCCTGCCTCAGCCTCCCATGTAGCTGGGACTATAGGCGCCCGCCACCATGCCTGGCTAATTTTTTTTTTTTTTTTTGTATTTTTAGTAGCGACGGGGTTTCACCGCGTTGGCCAGGATGGTCTCGATCTCCTGACCTCATGATCTGCCCGTCTCGGCCTCCCAAAGTGCTGGGATTACAGGCGTCAGCCACTGCGCCCGGCCTTTTCTTTTTAATAGAACATTCGCATTAAGCCAGAACCACTCATTTCTTAAGTCCTGGGGACAGTTAGCATGTATATAATACCTGGGAACCTGTTGTAACTCACTAAATCATGGTGCTATTCAGTGCTCTGAAATAATAGACGTTAAAACTGACATAAAATACTGGATTTTTTAATTGTGATTTGAGAAAAATTAAAATCTAGGAGAAAATACTAAGTAGAGTGTAGACAATTTTAAATAAAATACAAGATAGTATTTGGTTTATTTGTTAAAAATATATTTTATACTTTACTTTTTTTTCTTCAGTCTTAGAGTTTGAAAGAGTCTATCTTGATAATCTCCCCAGTGCATCCATGTATGAGCGCAGTTACATGCATAGAGATGTTATCACCCATGTGGTATGCACCAAGTAAGTCTATCACATTTTTTTACTTTGTTCTGAGAAGTTTATTTAAAAAAAAAAAAAGAAAAAAAAAAGCTTCAATTTTGAGGTAGATTTATAGAGGTAATTTTAAAATTTTATAGATTTTTGTTTAATTTCATTAGTTCTGAAATAAAGTCCTACATGTTCTTTCCTATATCATACAAATAATGAATTCTCTAAGACAGAACTCCTTAGTTTATATGTATGTCTTTGGAGATAAATGCCAAGAGGGGAATGAACCAGGTAGTGTCTGAGCTTCCCTGAAGAAGAGGGTACATTAGTTAAGATACGAATAATTGGTACCTGGCCTCTTTGGTACTAGTGGAGAAAATGTGGGCTAAGATACCCTAAGAATAGCAAAGGACCTGCAAAACAGATGAGTAGGATCTTGGAAAAGGATAATAATAGTACAGGTTGAGCACCCAAAATCTAAAATGCTCCAAAATCCAATACTTTTTGAGTGCTGACATGATGCTCAAAGGAAATGCTCTTTGGAGCGTTTTCTGATTAGGGATGTTCAACCAGCAAGTATAATGTAAATATTCTAAAATCTGAAAAATTGAAACTCCAAAACAATTCTGGTCTGATGCATTTTGGATAAGGGATACTCAAACTGTAGTAATATTATACCATTTGTTGAGCTCATAATATGTCCCAGGTACTGTGCTAAGGCTTTTTCTTTTTTTATCTGTCAAGTTAAGGCTTTTTCATAAATTTTTTTATTTATCATAAGAATAATCTTGTGAGTTAGTACATGCTCTTCATTTTAGAGATGAGGAAACTGAAGTTTAGAGAGGTTAAATAGCATATTAGGCTGCTATTTAAAAGGCAAGGGTTAAATCCTAGAAGACTTTTTATTTCTTGTACGGGTTTTGAACCTGTGAGCAGGAGAGTAACATCAGATTTATTTTTATTAAAGGACCACCCTGGCTGTGGTGAGATGAATGGATTCAAACAGGTCAAGAATGGATACAGGGAGAGAAGTTAGGAAGCTGGTATAGAAATCTGGATGAGATATGGTGGCTTGGATGATACTAGCAGTGACTATGGGAAGTAGGTGGATTACTTTATGCTTTTGTAGATCAGTCTATTCTTGATGGCTTGAAGACAAATTTAATTTCATATATAAATCTAAATAAAATATATTTCATGAAAAATAGGATAATTCGGCCGGGCGTGGTGGCTCAAGCCTGTAATCCCAGCACTTTGGGAGGCCGAGACGGGCGGATCATGAGGTCAGGAGATTGAGACCATCCTGGCTAACACGGTGAAACCCCGTCTCTACTAAAAAATACAAAAAACTAGCCAGGCGAAGTGGCGGGTGCCTGTAGTCCCAGCTACTCGGGAGGCTGAGGCAGGAGAATGGCGTGAACCCGGGAGGAGGAGCTTGCAGTGAGCTGAGATCCGGCCACTGCACTCCAGCCTGGGTGGACTCCGTCTCAAAAAAAAAAAAGAGCAAGACTCCGTCTCAAAAAAAAAAAAAAAAAAAAAAAGAAAAATAGGGTAATTCTGACCAAATATTAGCACCTTTTCTAGTCTCAAGTTCTCAGTGTGTTGAACAACATATAGATACTAGCATTGCTGTCGCTCTCTTCTCAAATATTTTTGTTTTGTTTTTTTAACCCACGGCAATGGAAGGTAATACAGAGAATATATGTTTTTTGGTTAGGTAGATTGAAAGCCACTCTAGCTATATGGACCTGAGGCAAGTACATTTAACATTTTAAAACTATTTCTTACTTATAAAATGATGATAAAAATTATATAGAGTTGCTGTAAAATTACTAAGGTAATATGTACAAAGTACCTGACATATACTGGGTTTCCATAAATGATTTCTATTTTTACATACCTAATAGGAGAGATCCTTCTGTACAAAATCTTTTTGATACTTAAGTAACCAAAATACTTTGTATAGGATATAAAACAAACTTTTGTTGAATTTTGTTTATGTGAAAGTAGTATGTTTAGATTTACTTATCAGCTACTGACAAATAGTTTATTTTCTTGTGAAAAGACTGTCTATAGGGTAATTTTAGCAATAAGGAATCCAAAGTATAGTGATTCTTCGTGAGATTTTTATTTTAATTTCAAATTTTATTTCAATTCTGATCCTAGCTCTTGAGATTAAACTAAGTGCACCTGTAACTGTTTTGATATCCAGAAAGGAGCTTCAAAATTTACAGTGTTCTGTAATATAGTGGTCTGCTTAAAGAAAGGTTTTTTTTAAAAAACCCATTATGCAAAAGTCAGATTCTTAGTGAATGATTGCTTTGGGAATACTGAGTGATTCATAGATCTGTTTTAGAAATTAACTTTTAACATTTCATATATGCAGAACAGATTTTATTATTACTGCCAGTCATGATGGACATGTCAAGTTCTGGAAAAAAATAGAAGAGGGAATTGAATTTGTTAAACATTTTCGTAGTCACCTGGGTAAGAATTTCACCTCATTTTCTTGTAGCTCTTTTCTAAACTGTACTAATTAAAGTTTAAATTTTTTAAAATTTTTTCTTTGAATCATGCACATTTATTTTATTGGTATTTACTAGAATGTTTTAATTTCATTTATTGAAATAGGAGTTATTGAGAGTATTGCAGTTAGCTCTGAGGGAGCATTGTTCTGTTCTGTGGGTGATGATAAAGCAATGAAGGTGTTTGATGTAGTGAACTTTGACATGATCAACATGCTGAAACTTGGGTGAGTCTTTTAAAAAGTATATATATTTTAATTTATTGAAGTAATTTGTAAATCAGACTTTATCATTTAATAGGTTATTTCTAAATAGTATATTACCAGATCTTTAAAAAAAAAATGTGCCTTTGGGTTTTTCTTGGGAAAGTTAGATGCAGTGAACCCTTATAATGTTTGGAAGCATCTGCTCTGGTTTGTTATCAATCACAGAAATTTCTAAACAGCATCATAACAAGGATTCCTTATATCCAAATTGACATTACTTAGTAATATTACTGGAGCTCCGTCATATCTAATTACTGGTACTTACGGTTAACTTCCTTGCTTTACTTATCTCAGTAATATAGAATTGAGTTCCTATAAGGTTTATTTACATTTTTGGAATTAAAGCTATTTATTGGTGATGTTAAACTTTGGAATATATTGATACTAAAACTATGGTTAGATTGTACAGTATTAAGACTGATACTTTGTTTTAAGCATGTCTTTTTTAAGATAACATATTGAATTTATACACATCTAAATAAATGTCAGCTTGAAAGTCATAACAGTGTCAGAAAGTTTTGGGACTTGCCTTAGTCTGCTTGGATGCCATAACAAAAAAAAAAAACCATAGACTAGGTGACTTAAATACAGAAATCTGTTTTCTCACAGTTCTGGAGGCTCGAAAGTCCAAGATCAAGGTTCCATCAGGGTTTGATTTCTGATGAGGGCTGTCTTTCTTGCTTCTCCCTATGTTCTCACATGGCTGGAGGAAGAAGGAAGGAAGAGGAAAGAGGGAAAGGGAGATCTTTTTTTCTTCTTGTAAGGCCACAAGCCCATCAGATGAGCTCATTAACCTTAATTACCTCCTGAAGACCCTGTCTCTAGAAATTCCAACTGATGGAATTCCAACTGTGGGCTGAATTATGTCCACAATTCAAATAATTTCAAATCTTAGAATTTCCTTCAAAATCAGTTTATGACTTTATGAGCCACTGAAGGAAATCAGTCTCATTATTTATGGTTAGAATGGCACAAACATAGTTACCTGTCTTGATCATCTGTCTTACTCCCCAGGTTTGTTTCCTCAAAGCTTTTCATTCACAAATATTGAACGTTTGCCCTTTGAGAATACTTGGAAGAGTGTATTTCAGACTTTGATAGAAATTCTTAAAGAAGAGGTCCAGAAGGTTTTGAGCATCAGCACCATGGTTAGAATAATAGTGTCATTGCCATGTATACATATGTAACAAACCTGCATGTTGTACACATGTACCCTACAACTTAAATTTTAAAAAAAATTTAAAAAAAAAAAAGTATACTTATCAAAACTAAAAAAAAAAAAAAAAAAAAAAAAAACACCAGAAAGAAGGCCAATATGGGTCGAGCAGAGTAAGCAAGAGGAGAAGAATATGTGAGGTTGACAGGAGTCAGATCTTGCAGGACTTTGTACCCAAGATAAAGAAATTAGATTTTATTTTTTAAGTATAATAAAGAAATACTGGAAGGTTTAAAAAAAAAAAAAAGAATAATAGTTTCGCTTCCCAGAATCACTACCTTGAAGGAAACAACATTCATTTTTGAGTGTTTTAGTACAATTGATTAAATCAGTCTGAATTATTTTGTGCCTTATTCATCAGGTAGAATGTTTAAAGCTTAGAGTTTTGATATCAAGATTTAGTTAGTAATGAGAGTGTTTTAGGACAGTATTTTTATTTGAAGTATTGCCATAATAAAATATTTGATTTTAAATATTTCAAGAAAGGATTTATAAAGTATACTATTACATGCTAACCTATTTTAAAGTAAGTATACATAGACTGTTGTAGAGAGATCCAAAAAGCAATGTCCCAGAAGGTCTTAGGGTCCAGATGTGATTAAGTTTCCTTATCTGCCCAAGAGAAATAAATGTGCTGCTATATGCAGTTCTCTTCTTGTGTTTTGACAGATTCTCAGAATTATCATTATATTGATGAGGTCAGAAAGACAAAAAAAAGTAACTATTCTTAGCTGTTCCTCCCCATTCTGTGTCTCTGCTACTTTTGAGCAGGGAATCCAAAACTGTCTAAATCACTGGCCAAGACATTTTGGTAGTGGGATAGGGAGGGATTCTTGCTTGTTGTGCTGACCTTTTTTTTTCCCCCCTCTCAATTCTTTACGATTTTAGCTATTTTCCTGGACAGTGTGAGTGGATCTATTGCCCAGGGGATGCAATTTCTTCAGTTGCTGCTTCTGAAAAGAGTACGGGAAAAATTTTCATTTATGATGGCCGAGGAGATAACCAGCCACTTCATATTTTTGACAAACTCCATACATCACCTCTTACTCAGATACGGCTAAACCCAGTTTTCAAAGCAGTAGTGTCTTCTGACAAATCTGGGATGATTGAATACTGGACTGGGCCTCCTCATGAATATAAATTCCCCAAAAATGTGAACTGGGAATATAAAACTGACACTGATTTATATGAATTTGCCAAGTGTAAGGCTTATCCAACCAGCATATGTTTTTCACCGGATGGGAAGAAAATAGCTACTATTGGTTCTGATAGAAAAGTTAGAATTTTCAGGTTTTTAACTGGAAAACTCATGAGAGTCTTTGATGAATCACTAAGCGTAAGTGTAATTTAAATTTAACCATACTTTTCTAAAAATGCTTTATTTTATGCCTTTTCTTGAAAGATCTTTTTTCTACACATGGACATTTAGGTAGACAGTTATTTTTTTTCTTAGCACATTAAAGATACTCAACTGTTTCTGTCTTGTAGTGTTGCTCTTTAAAACTCTCTTCTCTAGGGGTTTATGATATGCGTTTTCCAAGTCAGTTATTGTCTTATTTTTGTGGTTATTTTGTTTTTTACAATTTTATTTTGTTTGCAAGCTATTCTCTTAAGATCCTCAAAACTCATTCTAGGACCCCTTCTCACTATTCACTCCTGTCCATATGACTACTTCTAAATTTACTTCTCTAGCCTTCTATTACAAGCAAACCTGGTGCTCTTTCTTTCTTTTCCTGTCTTCGTAAATGGTGCCAGTATCCATCTAGTTGCTCAAACCAGAAATCTAAGAGTTATCCTTAACACTTTTACCCTTCTATGCCAATTTTGCTTTCTAAATATAAATACACCAATTTCTTTTCAGCACAGCTGTCACCATAGTTCATGCTCTTTTGCCTGATCTATTGCATGGCCTACTACCTGTATTTATTCTGGCTTCTTCCTAATATCCACTCTGCACCCAGGGCCATCTTTTAAAAGCATATATCTGGTTATGTCATTCCTTTGCCTAGACTTTTCAGTTAATTCCTTCAGTTCTTGGGATCAAGACCAGAGTCATGGCTTACCATATTGTGAAACCATAAGTCACTGTTCTCCCTGCCTCTTATTCTGCCATTTGGGCCTTCTTTTTATTTCTTGAACATGCCTCCCACCACAGGACCTTTTTATAACTTGTTTCCTCCACATGGAGTGAGGCCCTCCCTCCCTCCTCATATTCCTCCATTACCTATTGAACTGGTACTTCAAATTTCAAATGAAGACTCACTTCCCCTGGGAGGCTTTGACTGTTCATCCTGTCTTGCATAGTTTGGGGTTTTTTGGTTTGTTTTCTTTTTCTTAATTATTTTCCGAGATAAGAGTCGCACTCAAGTGCAGTGGCATGATCCAGCTCATTGCAGCCTCCGCCCTCTGTTCAAGCGATTCTTCTGTCTTAGCTTCCCAAGTAGCTGGGACTAGAGGCACATGCCACCACGCCCAGCTAATTTTTTTTTTTTTTTTTCAGTAGAGATGGGTTTCACCATGTTAGCCAGGCTGGTCTTGAACTCCTGGCCTCAAGTGATCTGCCTGCCTTGGCTTCCCAAAGTGCTGGGATTACAGACGTGAGCCACTGTGCCAAGCCAGCAGAGTTTTTTTTTAATGTGACTATAGACCACTCTTTCTTTTAGAGCATTTGATATGGTCATATTATTTGATTAATGTGTATCACCTCCAGTAGACTAAGCCCTGTGTGATCTGTTTTAGCTCATGATTCTAACTCCAACAGTAAAAACATTACCTCACACAGAGTTATTCAAATATCTTGAAAGAGTGACTCTAGCCATCACTTGTTAGACTGCTAACAAGAATTTGTTACAGCATGTAGTTGTGGAATAAGAGTTTTTAATCCATGCAATTCAGTGGTTTCTGTGATTGCAACTATTGCTATCAAGTGGTTCTCTGAATCCGAGGCTATCCGGATTGAACCTTTGTTGCAATGTTTACTATATGACATTGTCAATTCTTTTGTCCTTGGCAGTGACCAATTTGCATTGGATTCCCTGCTGTAAGTTCTTCATAAATTGTCAACTCTTCCTAGTGGCCCTTTTGAGTTGGTAGCACGTGGTAATAAATGAGTTGGTTGTCTGTCTGTCTGTCTGAAGTAATATAATTCCAGACAAATGTGAAGATCTGTTTGCCAGCCAAATTATCCTCATGACACATTTTCTTGTTGGAAGAAGAGAGCTTTCCACTCTGCTTTTAAGGAGAAACATTTATTGGTATACTTTCTTTAATGGTGGCAGATAACTAAATATAACTTGCAATTTAAATAAAATTTTAAAACTCTATTAACTTGCAGCTCGTCCAAGATCCCTTAGGCAAAGGAATATTCAGAATCTAGTCTCTGGACACAAGTTTCTTAACACACATACTCTGAGCTGCTCAGTTCACTCTATTTGCTCATTGTTGTCTTCAACATTTGTTTAAATGATTGGCCTGAGGTGACAAGAAGTCAGTAGTAGAACTTAAGACAGAAGTGGAGATTCAGAATGAGAGCTTGCCAAAAAAGCCAACCATCAGTTAAATTACTTACAGTGCTAGTGACTAGTAAATGACTGGAGTCTCAAGGAGGTGGTAGTGGAGGAGGGTAGTTTCTAACCAATCAGAATCCTACTTTAACAGAAAAGCAATTGAATGGGATGGTGTGAGTTATCTCTTAGTATTTATTAACCAGGGTCACTGTATATGGCTGTTCAGTTGGCGTATCACATAAGCCCTGCTGTGAAGTCTAGAACACTCTAAAAAGATTCTGATCAGATACTTACCAGATTGGATAACATTTATGGAATACTTATATATGGACAGATGACCACTTACAGACCTTATGCCTTAAAAACTGAGTCTTCTCTCCAGCAGAAATGATCATTGGCCCTTCCCTACAAAATGTGTAGTCCAGCATCCTAGGCTATTCTTGGCACATAAATAAGCAGCGTAATATGTATCAGTCTCTCTGTCTTTGAGACTAGAGACAAAAAAACCTAACAACTAGGCTTTCTAACTGTTCTGTAAGACCTTGACCTTGTGCTTATACCCTAACACACGTACCTCTTTTTGATTCTTTGAGTTTTGTATATTGTTCTAACCTTATCTAGAAAACACAAGATTTTGGTTGATGTAAGCAGGAAATAAGGATAGGATTAGATGGGACAGAAGTCTGGCTTATTTTCATCTACAATGGAGAGCTATTTTTGAATGCTGCTGTTTGATGCCCAGATTGTATAGAAAACAATATAAAGATCATTATCTTCTTTTGGAAGGTTCATATGTTCATACAGTTAGAGATGTGATGCCTATCTTGAAATTTGTGTAATATCAAAAGTAAACCAATTTTCCAAACTATAAAGGACACTCATAGAAATAGTCATGTCTACTAAACCACATGTACCTAATGGTAATCTCACTGCCCTGTGTCAAAATAACTTGAAACATTTTCTGAAATATCATGAATTTGTTATAAATTAGTGAGATGAATTCATTCAGCAAAAATTGAGAGCTTGTTATATGTCAGGCACATAACCTTGCACAAGGACCTCATAGTCTATAGCTGCATTATCCAGTATAAATAGTTACTAGCCATGTGTCTACTGAGCTCTTGAGAGATGGCTAGTCCAAACTGAGATATGCTGAAAGTGTAAATACAAGATTTCAAAGACTTAATATTTTTTTAAAAGAATGTAATCTATCCCAATTTTTTATATTGTTAATGTTGAGATGATATTCTGGATATTTTAAGTTTAATCAAACATTAAAATGAAATTCATCGGTTTCTTTTATTTAATGTAACTACTAGACACTTTAAAATTACATATATGGCTTGCATTATATTTCATTGGAAAGTGCTACTCTGTGACTTTTAAAAGGCAGCAGATGTATTCTGTAGAGAAACCAGTAGTTATATTAACCAACTGGGTTTTGTTTTAAATTAGAAGAACCAGTTACCATTTTGAAATACGATTTTTTTTTTTTTTTTGAGACGGAGTTTCACTCTGTCACCCAGGCCGGAGTGCAGTGGCGTGATTTCGGATCACTGCAGCGTCCGTCTCCTAGGTTCAAGCGATTCTCTTGCTCCAGCCTCCCGAGTAGCTGGGATTACAGGCACACATCACCATGCCTGGCTTAAGTTTTTACATTTTTAGTAGAGATGGGGTTTCACCATGTTGGCCAGGCTGTTCTTGAAATGACCTCAGGTGATCCACCTGCCTTGGCCTCCCAAAGTGCTGGGATTAGAGGCATAAGCCACCACGGCCTGAAATACTATTTTTTAGTGATTGCACTTACTAATGTCTATTTCATACTGTTTAGAATCCCTCTTAAGAAGTACAAACGGTTAGTGGCTCTTAATATGTATTCTGCTTCTATTTAAATTCTCATTGCATATATAGATAGATGGGTTGATACAGATATAGGTATATAGAGATTTTGTTACTAAATGGTTTATTTCTTAGATGTTTACTGAACTGCAACAGATGAGGCAGCAGTTACCAGACATGGAATTTGGCCGACGAATGGCTGTAGAACGTGAGTTGGAGAAGGTTGATGCTGTAAGATTAATTAATATAGTTTTTGATGAAACTGGACACTTCGTGCTGTATGGAACAATGCTGGGCATTAAAGTTATAAATGTAGAGACAAACCGGTAAGCTTTAATATGAGGTATTTTTTTAAAAAATGTGTTTGTGGGGGACCATTTCCTCCATCATGGGAACAGTGGGAGTATTGTTTGTTCCAAGACAAGTGGAATGGCCCCAAATATCTAAACTTAACCAAATGTTTTGACTGGATTTTTCTGTGGTCTGTTGGTTGTTTATATTCTTATGTAGAAGTTTCCACTCATGTTTGTAAAAGAAATGGAAAGAAGATATGCATAGTTTCAAGTTGTTGTGTGTTTTTTTTAACAAGTTTGTCTGTCTTTTGCTTATTGATTTAAATTAGCCTGGTTCATGTTAAATGTTGCCAAAGATTTTAACCACAGAATTCAGCACTACATCCTGCTAGACATAAAATCAAAAGTTAAAAATGCATGAAACCACAGTAAGCCTTTTTTGTGAAAACAGTCCATTTGGTCTTAGTACAGAATAGCTACAATCAGATACTCTCACTGAATGTAAATGAACAGAACTTAATATTTTAAGGAGAAAAAAATGTGCTGTACATTTCCATGTATAAACATATTTACATTGTAGTTCTTGGCAATACAAAATCTTTGAAGTTTTGCAGAACAGTTAACAGACATGGAATTTTAATAAGAATAGGTTAAAACTGTATAAACAAATGACTGATTATTTTTAATAGACCTTACTTTTTTGAACAGTTTTAGGTTCACAGCAAAATTAAGAGGAAGATACAGAGATTTCCCATGTACCTCTGCCCGAACACATACATAGCCTCCCCGTTATCAACATCCCCCACCAGAGTGGTACATTTGTTACCATTGATGAACCTACGTTGACACATCATTATCACCCAGAGTCCATAGTTTACATTAGGGTTCACCCTTGGTGTTGTATATGCTATAGGTTTGGAGAAATGTATATAAAAGTATCCACCATTATACTATCATACAGAGTAGTTTTACTGCCTTCAAAATCCTCTGCTCTGACTGTTCAACCACTGATCTTTTCACCATCTCCATAGTTTTGCCTCTTCCAGAATGTGACATAGCTAGAATCATATAGTATGTAGGCTGTCCAGATTGGCTTCTTTCAGTAATATGCATTTAAGGTTCTTCCATGCCTTTCCACAGCTTGATAGCTCATTTCTTTTTAGCACTGAATAATACTCCACTGTCTGGATGTACCCAGTTTATCCATTCACCTACTTATAGACATCTTGGTTGCTTCCGAGTTTTGGCAGATATGTGTAAAAGCTGCTATAAACATCTGCATACAAGTGTTTGTGTAGTCATTTCAGCTCCTTTTGGTAAATATCAAGGAGCACAATTGTTGGATCATATGATAACGGAATGTTTAGTTTTGTAAGAAACAGCCAAACTGCCTTTAGAAGTGGCTGTACTCTTTTGCATTCCCACCAGCAATGAATGAGTGTTCCTGTCACTCCACATCTGTGCCACCATTTGGTAGTCAGTGTTCCAGATTTGGGCCATTTTAATAGATGTGTAGTGGTATCTTGTTTTAGTATGGATTTCCCTGGCAACATATGAGGTGGAATATCTTTTCATATGCTTATTTACCATCTGTATATCTCTTTGATGAAGTATATGTGAAGGTCCTTGGGACATTTTGTAATTGGGTTGTGTTCTTAATGTGTTTTAAGAGTTCTTTGTATGTATAGATTTTTTTTTTAAGAGTTCTTTATATATTTTGGATAACAGTCCTTTATGAGCTGTTCTCCTAGTCTGTGACTTTTCATTCCCTTGATTGGTTTTGTTGTTGTTGTTTTTTATTGAGACAGAGTCTTGTTCTGTCACCCAGGCTGGAGTGCAGTGGCACGATCTCGGCTTACTACAACCTCTGCCTCCTGAGTTCAAGCGATTCTCGTGTCTCAGCCTCCCTAGTAGTTGGGATTACAGGTGCCTAACACCATGTCTGGCCAATTTCTTGTATTTTTAATGGAAACGGGGTTTCACCACGTTGGCCAGGCTAGTCTCAAACTCCTGACCTCAAGTGATCTGCTTGCCTTGGCCTCCCAAAGTGCTGGGATTACAGGTGTGAGCCATCATGCCTGGCCTCATTTCTATTTTTTAACCTGAAAATTATAGCTGCCTACCAGTTTAAATTGATAGCTTTTGGGGGGTAGAGAAACACTTTTAAAAAACTTCCACAAGTTATGTTGTACTTAGATAAGATAGTTGATTCCCAGCTTTTATCTGTAAAGTTGTCATAATTGGAATTAACTTCGGTTATTTTGTTGTATAAAAAACATTGTTATATTTTTAGGTGTGTGCGGATTTTAGGCAAACAAGAAAATATTAGAGTGATGCAATTGGCTTTGTTCCAGGGGATAGCCAAAAAGCATCGTGCTGCAACTACTATAGAGATGAAAGCTTCTGAAAATCCTGTTCTTCAGAATATTCAAGCTGACCCAACAATAGTCTGTACATCATTCAAAAAGAATAGATTTTATATGGTATGTATAAGTACTAGGAGATTAGACCATAATGTTCCTTCTAGTTTGGTTTGACTTTTGTTTGTTTGTACCTTCAACTGAAGAGAATGTTGGCACTAACAGCAGACTTCCTAAACAACTAGAATACAATCTTATATTAATATTGTAGAATTTTAAACTAGGAGTTGATTTTAAGTATTTCTGTACTGTTTTCCATCATGTTTTGAACATTTTTCAACCTCGCTTCCACAACTGTTTGTGTTGTTTAAGATGGTAGGAAGTTAGTGGTTATAGTCATAATTACATCCAAAATAGTTTTACTGTGGGATTTTAAAATTTCTTTTTAGTTTTATTTTTTAGCCTTTACTCTTGAATATAATTTATCTCCCCCAAATTAGCACAGCTTCCTTCAAATGTATTTCCTTTTTTACCTTTTGACTTTTATTTTAATGGTGCTGCCTTGGAATTATATATTCCTGTGGAATTTTTTTTTTCTCTGAAGAACTAAAAATACTTTGCATGTTAACTAAGACTGAGATAGTTAAAATCAAACTACTATGCCATATAGCACAATTTTATTTGTTCATCCAAGCAGGAAAGTCAGAAGTATAGAGATCTCTGCCCTTGCATTCTATCCTTCACATTGCAATCAGAGAACTTTTTAAAACCCAAACGTGACTCTTATTTTCTGCCTAATGCCCTTCAGTGGTGCCCCAGCTATCTATGCTGGCTGGCCCTCCTCACTTCTGTAGCTTTATCTTTCTTCATTTTTCATTCATTTGCTACAGCAACCATACTGAACTTATTCACAGTAGTTGAGTGTGCTTTTTAAACTCTGGGCCTTTGCACAGGCTATTCATTCTGCCAGCCATACACTTCTCTCCAATTCCTAACTCATTCTTCAAGTCTCAGTTTGGAAGCCCCCGTTTTTTTTGTTTTTTTTTTTGTTTTGGAGATGGTATCTTGTTCTGTTGCCCAGGCTGGAGTGCAGTGACGTGACTTCGGCTCACTGCAGCCTCTGCCTCCTGGGTTCCAGCGATTCGCCTGCCTCAGCCTCCTGGGTAGCTGGGATTACAGGTGCATGCCACCACACCCAGCTAATTTTTGTATTTTCAGTAGTGACAGGGTTTCACCATGTTGGCCAGGCTGTTCTTGAACTCTTGACCTCTGGTGATCCACCTGACTCAGCCTCCATAAGTGCTGGAATTACGGGCGTGAGCCACCGTACCCAGCCTAGAAGCCCTTTTTAACATTAAGTCTGAGTTAGGTGTGCCTGCTTATGTTTCTCCTTTGCTTCCCCGTCATATGATGTGTCACACTTTTTGTGTGAACATCGATTATTTCTTTTGTCTCTGACGCTGTGCTCTTCTTCTGAAGATAAAATCCATAAATACAGGCACTATGTCTTCTTCACTGTTAAATCCAGAAAGTTAAGAAAATGACTAACACATTATAATATATTCATTCATTCCTCCAAAATATTGTAAACTGTTGTAATGCTATTAAGGTTAACAGCATTTGATAAATGTATGAAGTAGCAGTTTCTCTACCTCAACAAACCTTCCAACTAAATGGGTAAATTCTTTTAAGATGAGAATTTCATTTACAACTTTCAAAATCGTTACTAAAAATTTATTAGTATATGAAAGAAAAAAATTAATCATTTTTACCTGTAATTTAACTTTGTTATGAAGTAAAAATTACCCATAAAAGATAATTCTTGGCCAGGAATGGTGACTTACCCTGTAAATCCAGCACTTTGGGAGGCCAAAGCAGGCAAATCACTTGAGCCCAGGACCAAAAGCTGCCTGGGCTACACAGCAAGATCTCATCTCTACAAAAAATTTAAGAAGCTAACCAGGCACGGTGGTGTGCACATGTGGTCTCAGCTATGCTGGAAGCTGAGGTGGTAGGATCTCTTGAGCCGAGGAATTCGAGGTTGCAGGGAGCTATGATCACACCACTACACTTCAGCCTGGGTGACAGAGCAAGACCCTATTGCTAAACAAAAAGAGGCAAAAAAAGATACTTCTTGATATACACGAAAAACATATATACTAATTTTCCATCCACTTTATTCAAAAAACTTTGTTGTATTTTTTCTTTTCCAAGTTTACTTGTATGTTGATTAAAGTGTATATATTCATTATAAAGTTTGAAAAAATAGAGAAACAAAATGGTCATTCACTGTAGCTTTATACAGCTAATATTGTTATGAATTTTCTTTGAGTCTTACTAGTACATATTCTTAAGCAAAACTGAAATGGTATGCATATATATGAATTTTGTGTCCCATTTTTCAGATCCAACATCATGAAATAAAAGTATAATTTTACAAATCCATATATGAGCTAAATCATAACTTAAAAAAAATTCATATAAACAAATAGTACAACAGACCTGCCATTCCTTTGAAAACTAGAGAATAGGATGTTAAGGTGATAGCATCCTAACTTGGTTGTTTATTTGGAATCTATCCAAGGATCAAGGAATGACATTAGGAAAGATGGAGGCACTAGCTTTACGTTCCCATAATTAAGTTGACATCAGATAGAGGTTACTCAGGAGAGAGCATTTCTACTTAAAGTAAAATAAACAGGCCTTGAGAAGTCCAGAGTTTGAACTGGAAGGTTTTTCTCAATTCTTCCTAGACCCCGAGGATCTGAGATGTCTACAACTTCACTGAAAATTTTCATTCTTTCTCCTATGCTTCAGGGTTTAGATAGGTCAGGTGGGACTGCGGAAAAAAAAAATTAAGGATCCATTACTGATTCATTTTTGTGAATCCTTTTTCTACCTAGCATGAGGTCCTGCTCATAGTAGTAATAACAACTGTTAATATGTATATAGTACCCTCTATGTATTAGGTACTGTTCTCCAAGGACTTAATATCTATTTGTCACAACTACCTTCATTGCAAGGTAGGTACTGTTATCATCATATATGAATGACGGAAGAAATGAATTCACATCCCCAAAGTTGCAGAATTGGAATTCAAATCCAAACAATCTAAATAATGAAGTGAGCAATAAACAGGTGGCACGTTAGGCCTTACTAGAAGGCATAAGTTGAGAGCTACCACAAATGAAACAATTACTCTTGTTAAATGTTTGCCCAACAAAATTTCTACCCAAAAGAAATTAAATTCCATTTGAAATCAATGTGTTCAGTATGTTATGTGGATCATTTTCATATTAGACAATGTAAAAATAATTTAATTGCCTGACACATCCTGTGATGGGAAATGATTCCTGAAATAAGGATTCTGATGTGAATTCTTACATTTCTTAAGTACTTAATTAGAAATTCTATTGTTCATAAAATTTTTACCAGATGAAAACTTTAATTTGTTCACTCACTTTTTACTTTCCTCCTCAAGTTTACTAAACGAGAACCAGAAGATACTAAAAGTGCAGATTCTGATCGAGATGTTTTTAATGAGAAACCTTCTAAAGAAGAAGTCATGGCAGCTACTCAAGCTGAAGGACCTAAACGAGTTTCGGATAGTGCCATTATCCACACCAGCATGGGAGACATTCACACCAAACTCTTTCCTGTTGAGTATGTATAACTGTTTGTATTGGCTTACGTAATTAAGAATGTAAATGTGTATATCTGGAGAAACCATGCAACTTAAAATTCTCGTTACTTTGACTTAAGGAATTTTGAAGAAATGTTTGATAAAAAACATCTATTCCTGAGCTTTCTGATAAGTGTTATGGTAGAAAATGAAAAATTTTTATACATATATACTTCATAGGTTCATTACGAAGACAAAATATATTGGCTATGAAAGTGCTGAGTGTAAACTGTAAAGTGATATACAAATGTGTTAACAGCACATCTCTAACAGCACAAACTCTAGGTTTTATGGATTGCTTTGCTTTCCTCTCAAAGCAAATCCTTAAGAGAAAGATAATTATGTTTCCTTACGAACAGTTGCTAGATACCTATCTCTTTATAGTTTCAATAGCTCTGTGTTTTAAAAGTGAACTATAAGCTGGGTGCAGTGGCACGCACTTGTAATCCCAGCTATTCAGGAGGTTGAGACAGGAAGATCAGTGGAGGCCAGCAGTTTGAGACTAGCCCAAGCAATATGGCAAGATCCTGTCTCCTAAAAAAAATTTTTTTTTATTAGCTGGGCATGGTGGCACGCACCTATATTCCTGACTCTGCTAGAGGCTGAGGTCAAAAGATGTCTTGAGCCCAGGAGTTTGAGGCTGCAATTAGCTATGGTCACACCACTGCACTCCAACCTGGGCAACAGAGTGAGACTCTGTTTCTACAAAAACAAATTACAACAAAACCGTAAGGACTTCAATTGAAAAAAAGGTGAACGGTTCTCTGGACAGTTTAAAAGATTTTAAAATTAACATACAATGTCAAATACAGTAGAGTATTTCGGGCCATTCTTGACCCAAAAAATGACATCTTTTACAACACTTTTACTTAAAAGTTATTAATATTTTGAATATGAATGTTTTGTACCATATCTTGGTACTCAACAAATAACTAGGCAGTTCTCAAATCTTGGACACTCAGTTTAAGTGCTCAAAACCCATGTGCTCTTCGGCCTTGTTTGCTGATGTACTTGGGTACAAGATTCTCTTGGTTCATCCATTTCTAGCTCTTAGAAGTATTACATGGTAATGGACCATATGAAATAATTGCATAATATCAGTTAATATTATTGAGAAAGCTTCATACTCTGAGTGAGACTGTCATTTAAAGTTGAATAAATTTAGATGTCATTTCTATGATTAAGGTTTTGGCCAAGAATATGTCGTTGTAAGAAAATGACCTTTCCCAGGAACTTAACCTGTACTATACATGCAGACTTATAATACTATATGGAGTAAACTAACTTAAGATGTTGGGCCAGGTGCAGTGACTCAGGCCTGTAATCCCAGCACTTTAGGAGGCTGAGGCAGGAGGATCTCTTGAGCCCAGAAGGTCAAGATCAGCCTAGGCAATATAGTGAGACCCTATCTCTTAAGAAAAAAACATATTTTTTAAGGTGTTGTGGCCGTATTGTTTTTTTTCTTTTCTTTTCTTTTTTTTTTTTTTTTGAGATGGAGTCTCGCTTTGTCGCCCAGGCTGGAGTACAGTGGCGCGATCTCGGCTCACTGCAAGCTCCGCTTCCTGGGTTCACGCCATTCTCCTGCCTCAGCCTCCCAAGTAGCTGGGACTACAGGCGCCCACCACCATGCCCAGCTAATTTTTTGTATTTTTAATAGAGATGGGGTTTTCACTGTGTTAGTCAGGATGATCTGGATCTCCTGACTTCATGATCCGCCCATCTCGGCCTCCCAAAGTGCTGGGATTACAGGCGTAAGCCACCGCACCTGGCCAGCTGTATTTTTTTTTAACTGCTAAATGACCTTGAAATCTTAGTACTGTCAAACTCAAATATTAGTTAAGCAGTCATGTTCTAAAGATAACTAAGTTAAACAATAAGAATATACTACTTACATGCCCCTCCATGCTTGTCCTAAGATTAGAGGTTTAAAAAAAAAAAAAAAACTGTCCTTCTGAAACATTCAGAAGACATAGAACATCATTAGGAAGCAGAACTGCAAAGAAAACTGTTTTAAGATGCTCTGAATAGGTTTCATATTGGTAATATATGTCTTAATAGGTGCCCTAAGACAGTGGAAAACTTCTGTGTTCACAGCAGAAATGGTTATTATAATGGGCATACATTTCACCGTATAATTAAGGTAAGTTACACAAATTTCATGTGATTTAAGAAATACTATATTATTACATAGCAAGAGATTTAAGTGCAAGGAATCTTCTTCTCTCATGCTTACCAGTTTAGTGGAAAGGAACAGGAAAAATATACTATGGAAGCCAAAGGAGGAGTGGATGGTCATAAATATCAACATCTAGAATCAACAGGAATAGTGGCATGATTACCTGTTTAGAAACACTGAAGCAATATTTTGTCAGCAGCTAAAGTAAAGGGTAAGATAATGAATAAAGGGTCATGCTGAGATAACATCAGTAACCTAGGTAACATGTCTGTAGTGGCTAGATAGGGTCTAGATCTAGAAGATACGATTTTTCAATCATAGAGGAGCCACAGTGCCATCTGATCTGTGAGAACCTGTAATATACCAGAGGAGGAGAGAGAACTCAGCCCCTGGATTTTGTTGAGCAGCTTTCCATAAAGTGGATGGGACAGTGATACAGTGCTTGGTTTCTGGCAGGTCAGAAATGGCAGGATGGAAAGTCAGATCTCAGGGTCCTAAAGGAATTAGTGAAAAGACTTTCCAGGAAATCCAGAGTATTTCAGGAAAGGGAGAGGGAGAAGAGGAGGGCAATTATATAAACCATAAAATAACATACAGATCCTAAAATTTATAGTATTAACTGGCTTTATTTAGGTTATTGGGAAAGAGAGAACATGTCTATAAATGAGAAGAGGACCTTTCAATCAAGGTGGTGGTTGAGCAATGGAAGTACATCATCCAAATTTAAGTGTAAGGGTTTAATCAAATCACTTTATAGTGACAGTTAATATTACACTGAATACATAGCACTCTTGGCAGAAATAAAACTTCAAAGTATACGTATATAGAAAAGGACAGTGTAATGTTTTTGTGTACTTTCTGTTAAGGGCTTCATGATTCAGACAGGAGATCCAACAGGTACTGGTATGGGAGGAGAAAGCATATGGGGAGGAGAATTTGAAGATGAATTTCATTCAACATTACGACATGACAGACCATACACACTCAGCATGGCTAACGCGGGATCAAATACTAATGGATCCCAGTTTTTCATAACAGTAGTACCAACAGTAAGTACAATATCATTGTTTATAAACTAGAGATTGATAGGTTATGATGTAAGAGAGTGAACTCAGTAGAAGAGCTGCATTATTCTGTATTTTCTGCATTATTTATATCATCTACAGAATACAAATATGAAAATGATTGAGAAGAAAATATAAAATTATGTGACTAATCAGTTTAGACTTGGTAAAACAAAACTTCCACTGTAGTAAGAAATACAATGGACTACAATTCAAGATACTTGAGTTTCAATGTCAACTTTGCCTCTACTTGATGATGTAACCTAAAATAAATTATTTCACCTCTGTGGGCCTATTTCCTCATCTTCAGAATACAAGGATTAGAGTATATGAATTCACAATTTTGAGACAATTTCCCCCACATTTTAGTATCTCTGAAATCAGAATACAACTCATAATCAATTACATTTTAGATTTGATGAAATACAGTTTAAGGTAACCTCGCTCTATTGCTATGCAGTAACACAAAATTATAAAAATTACCTACTTTTTGTTTTAGAATGAAGCACTAAGTGATGAAGAAAGGAAAAATATTTATAACTACCATCTGCCAGGCACATAGTTTCATGTAGTATTCACAGTACTTCTAGTATCGGTATCCCCAGTTTTCAATAATAGATGAAGAAACAGACATGATTAACTTGCCAAAAGGTCAAGTAGCCAAGCTAGCATTTGAACTCCCATCTGTCTAATGCCAAAGTATGTGCTGCTTAAACTATTTCAAACTGCTTCTGAATAAACTGTTCAGGTAAGAGTGCTCCAGAGACCTTTTAAATTCTTAGCCACAATTCTGTAAGCCATGTGAAGTAACTTACTTTTAGGGAAGATCTTCCATTTCCCTTTGGTCTGAAAGATGCAGATATTTAATTAAATATTATACTATGCTTCTATTTTTTTTTAATACACTGGAAGTAACTTTTAAAAGCTGCTACATTTTTATTGCTAAGAAATTATTGTACTTCTTTTTAAATATATGCTAAAGGGGAGCCCACACTTAAATTCTCTTTAATTTGCTCAACTGGAGGATATAATTTAAAGAATTTGGGGTTTACCAAGATTTTCCATTTGTCCTCCAACACAGCCTTGGCTTGATAATAAGCACACAGTATTTGGACGAGTGACTAAAGGAATGGAAGTTGTACAGAGGATCTCCAACGTCAAAGTCAATCCCAAAACAGATAAGCCCTATGAGGATGTCAGCATCATAAATATTACTGTCAAGTAAAATAAGATTTGTTTTAATGTACTTGCAAATAAAAATGCAATATTAAACAGATTATTTTACATTAGGGAGCTTAGGACTTGCTGAATATACAGATCATGTTTCAAAGATACAATATTATATTTTTGTATTTTTTATTAAAGGCTATTTTTTAAAAATTACCTTTGACTTTTCTTGCAATATTTCTAATCCTGGGAGGTGATAAATTGAAATGGACTAAACTCAGGCAAACAGCACTCATTATAGGTAATTGCTAATGAGCCTCAAATTAAATATTAAATAATTATGACACTCTCCCCCACCCCCTTTCCACATGGTTTTCTTTTCACTGTCAACCACAATCCAAAAATAGGTGAGCACAATACAGTGAGATCTTTTCAGACATCAAGACCACATTCACATAACTTTTATTATAGTATACTGCTATAATTATTCTATTTTATTGTTGTTAATCTCTTACTGTGCCTAATTTATAAATTAAACCTTATCATAGATATATATATAGGAAAAAACAATATATATGGGGTTTAGTATCATCTGAAGTTTCAAGCATCCACTGGAGGTCTTAGAAGGTATCCTGTGCAATGACAACCCTATTAAATGACGACAGTGGTACACACCTGTGCTTTACTTTTTGAATACATGCCAGATACTCTGCCCTTATGTTTAGAGGAGTGCAGATCCCTCCTCCAAGAAAAAATACTAGGATCTGATATTATATGTCATTTCCTTTGTTTTGCAAGGTTTTAATGCCAAATATTTTAGTCTTTTGATAATTGTTTAGTAAGTAGTGGTAAAGCCTCAATAAACAAGAAGTTACTTTGGTTAAAGTGTTATATTCCTTAATAATTATGAAATATTCTTTCAAATGAAAGATTCAGAATAAGTGAATACCCGAGTCCTTGGTTTATTGTATGCAGGTTGATTATTCTTTCAGATTATTTTTCTAACATAGGTAAACAGTTTTTTCTGTCCTCAAGTTATATCTTTAGAAAATATACCATTAAGAAGTATACATAAAAATTTTGCTATCTAACAATGGAGAGATTAGTAGAAATTGGAGCAGTAAAATAATATAAGCACAAATTCTTATATTGATTTCTTCACTTACGCTTATAACTTAGTTCGTAACTATTAAGACCCACTGCTTCGATTCCAGAAAGACTCTTTCAGAAACTTACAGGAAGAACATGCTCAACAGACCTGTGTAGGGAATTTATATTCTGAAGTTTTAAATCTGCTTAAACTTTTCCTTCTATTGATCAGCAGGATTCTTTCCTTTATTTATTTTGTGCTACAAACTTGTGAAATAGGAGATTATGCCAGATTGTGCTCCTGTAATGTATGCTCCTTTTTAAAAGCAGAACTTAAAGTTGGACATGAAAGTGACTTTTCAATGTGACATTTACTGTTTCTTTCTAATTTTAGTTGTTTAGACTTACCTACCTAGCTATTCATTCCTAAAAATTTAATCTAAATTTTTGGTAATATTGCCACCAAGTGGTGATGATGCCTCATTCCCCAACAAATACATTTATTTTGCTTTGAGTGAAAACCATATTTGACTAATGAATTTTTCCATTAATGCTAAAAACTTAAGTGGCAGACCTAAAAACATACATTGTCCATGTCTTTTTAAAAGCATGTTTTAAGTTATCAGGATATAATTTCATTCTTACTCATTAGTCCTTTTCATCCTTTATTCTTTTAGGGAAGAATACAGCTGTCTTCTTCCCTGCTACCAACTTTGCCAGTTGAGAAGTATCCTAATGTTACATAAAAAGCCTTTCTCTTAGCAGTATTAGTTCATGAGCTATGGCTAAGTTTTGCAAGCCATTTTCTAAAATGATCATTTAAAATGCTGTGTTTTCTTATGAAACAAGTTTACATTTAAAATTTAAAAGGCAGTAACAAAGTTTCACTTTGTTAATGTAAAACTTTAGCTCCGCCTTCAAAACACTATGGTTATATTACTTATTTAAATATGGCCTGCACATCACTTCTCGGCCTTTTGGCTAAGATCAAGTGTAGTATCTGTTCTCATAAGTAAATGTGGCCTATGTTGCAAATTCCAAACGTTATTTCTAAAATTTTGCTGTATCAAATAAACTGTATCTCAAAGTTGACAGGCATGTCAACCCATACCCATTTTGTTTTATTTTCTCTCAACCACAGCACAAATAATGACTTCTTAAATTGGTTACTACTACTAATACTAGATAGATGGTTCAAGAGACTTTCAAGAATGATAGGACTTCTTAAAAATGATCTTAACATTTTATTGCTGTCTATACTTATCATATATGTAGTGCAAATAATGGCTTCTGATGGTTATAAAGCATTCCTGAATTATAGACTAGGGCTATACACTTGACATATCTGCTTTATATAACCATACAGTAATATTTAGACCTAATACAGAAATTCAGAGCTATTAGGAAAATTTCTAATATACTGTATTTAAAACAGCTGTCTTAGTTTCCCAGGGGAGACTAGCACAGTCTTAACTAATGATTAGTGAAATAATACAACCACAACCACAAATAGTAATAGGAGCTTGAGGAAAATATTTCTTTAAAAAGGAATCACACACAAACACCTACCGTTATACATACATTATAATCAGGTATAGGCACAATTTTTAAATTGTGTTCAGTTATATGCTAACAATGCATTACAAAGTTCAGCAAAATTGGTGAAAAGGGAAGCAAGTTCACCTTAGTGTTACACTTTTTTTTTCTTCAATTAACTAGTACAGTTCAAGTTCTCACAAGCAATACAACACCTTTTTTATTTTTCACAGTTATTGAAATCAGTCAAATATTAAATAATTTAATTCAGAAGTATTATTTATGCACACAAACTACACTTGTAACAGCATGACCTTTTACCTGAAAAATAAAGGATGAAATATTATATTTACTTATTTACATATTGCCCATAACACTGATAGGCTTTTTTTTAATGCTTTGTTTTTTAAAAGTTGTATTGTTTTTAAACAAACAAAAATAGATTTGAAAAGACTGAACCAAAACAGTGCTACCAAAAAGTCACATCTTGTTACCAGACATCACTGTCCTTATAACAATTCAACTAATGAGATTTAAGATTTAACTTCATCCTAATGTATCAGAACATTTAAAAAAAAACACACACAAAATCTCAATGTACCTATTTAAATAAATCGTGCTTCCATAATAAGAGAGTATCCTTTAAAAATGAAAAACAGTAAAGAGCACACATTTTTATTTACTCACAACACTGAATAATTAATGTAAACTTTTTGAATTTTTTCCTTTAGACATTCTTCCTCTAGAGTAACTTTTCAAGGCCTTTTCATGAAGAGCCTTAAGTTTTATTGTCAAAATAAATGCACTTATTTTGGGAAACAGTTTGAAGTAAGTAATAAGCATTCCCCACTGTACTAACAACTTCTCTTAAAGTTCGTTTTCAATTTAGGTCACTAGCTTTTACATAAAGCCAACCCTGGTTCTGTGTAACTTATTACATTTTACCTATAGTCATTCCCACAAAGAATGCAGTATTATATTAGAAAGAAATATTACTTTAAATATGTTGAAAATAGAAGGACCAATTTAGAACTCTGACCTAGGTTCGGTCCTGAAAATGGGTCTTTCATAAATGAAGATCCAATTACTTTCACAGTTTTATTACTGTTCAGTTTATTACTAATCTGACAAGCCTAATTAGGTAACACTTCACTCTGTCTCACTGTGTTTTATACAAAATGCTGTAGGAGAAAGTTAATAAAACACTATATAAAATATTAATTTTCTATACCTTATAGTTCTTAGCATTAAAGGTGTTCTGTTAACTCTGAACTTAAACATAAAGTAATCCTATTATCCAAAGATGTAGTTTGGATTCTATTTCATTAAGCAACTGTCATTTCTACTACTAAATACTGCCAACATTCAGTGAAAAGGCAGGTTAAAAGAAGAAGCTCTACTTCACTTGCTTCACACAGAGGTCTCATTAGGCACTCAATTGGCTATTTTTTTTTCACTGAAAGAATAAACCTTCACTTACCCTTTCTCTGTGACTACCTCTTTCCCAGTACATTGGTCACATTATCTGAAAAACTTAAATAACAAATATACTTTTTAAAAGAATGTATATTCAATAAATTTCTATTTAATTCAATCTAATCTGCTCAATTAGAAATTTAATTTTGCCACAAAATTTTTTTAAAGCAGTGTGCTGAATTCCCAATCCAATCCAAGATTCCTTTATATTTATATATATATATCCTAAATTACCATCTTTTGAGATGTATAATTTCCTAAAACATATTAGTTGCAAAGTTACTCTTAACCATAAAACTTCAAACAACTGCTGCATTTAAAATCAAGCAACATCCAGTACTCCAGCAGCCACAAGTTGCCGTGAGAGCCAGTCCAACCCTTCATACAGTCCCATACCACTTCGAGCATCACAGCCCTGAATATACCAGCTACGGCCACAGCATAATTTATGGAGACTGAGTAGTTCAGTGATTTCTTCTACTGACAGTGCTCCAGCAACATCCTGAAAGATATACACATATTTTTTATCAGTCCATCCAAATTATTTGTTCTAACAGAAGCTTAAACAAAAAACCTAGACTCATCTTTCAGTAATTATTCTGAGATTAATAAGAATAGAAAAAAATAGTTTGGTTTAACTAATTTATATGTGTGTGTATGTATATATTTTGTAAGGCTAGCTTAACAATGAAATCAATAAAGGCCTTGCAACCTAAATGGAAACATACTGCCTAAGTAATTTTTTTACCTTATGAGACGGAGTCTCTGTCACCCAGGCTGGAGTGCAGTGACATGATCTTGGCTCACTGCAACCTCTGCCTCCTGGTTCAAGCGATTCTCCTGCTTTGGCATCCCAAGTAGCTGGGATTACAGGCACGTGCCACCAAGCCTGGCTAATTTTTTTGTATTTTTAGTAGAGACAGGGTTTCACCATGTTAGCCAGGCTGGTCTCGAACTCCTGACCTCAAGTGATCCACCAACCTCAGCCTCCCAAAATGCAAGGATTACAGGCATGAGCCACCACGCCTGGCCTGCCTAAATGTAAGGCATCAACTTAAAAAAAAAAAAATTAACACATGGAAACCTTAATAAATGGTTTATATATAGGGTTATATATTGAAGAGTTCACTACATTCCCACTCTGAACACCCACTGCCCCGACTTCCCAGGAGCAACCACCAGTAACAACATATTTTTCCAGAAAATTTCCATGCACACTCATGCAAATAGACACAAACAGGAACATAGTTTAGACTTTCTATAACTTGCAGGGTTGTTTTTTACGTAAACATGTTGAAGATGAGTATCTTTCCATTATCAGCACAGATGGTCTGCTCAGAATTCCCTTCCATTGTGTGGCTGCAACATGATTTAATCAGTCCTATACTGAATGTTCAGATTGAAGTTTTGTGCTTATGTGCTATTATAAATCCATATATATATACACACACGTACATACATAAGCATACATACACAAAAATAAGTTGACATACATTTATGTATATTTGCAAAGTTATCTGTAGGATAACCTCCGGATATTTGTCTACCAGATACATAAAGGTAGAATTGCAAAGTAAAGGACTTTGATGAGTATTGCCAAATTGTCCTCCAAGAAAATGTCTCAGTTTAATAACCTACCAACAGTGGGAGGATGAGGCGGGCAGATCACTTGAGGTCAGGAGTTTGAGACCAGCCTGACCACCACGATGAAACCCCGAATCTACTAAAAATACAAAAATTAGCCGGGCGTGGTAGCAAGCACTTGTAATCCCAACTACTTGGGAGGCTGAGGCAGGAGAATCACTTGAACCAAGGAAGGGGAGGCTGCAGTGAGCAGAGGTTGTGCCACCGCACTCCAGCCTGGTGACAGAGCAAGACTCAGTCTCAATAATAATAATAATAATGATAGTAATAGTGTATATAAGCCTGAGAATTACAAAACACTTTCATCTTTATCTGATGAGCACAAAATGGTATTTCACTGACTTATTTGCATGTCTTAAATATACCAGTTCTTAATAGTTTGCTTTTTTTTATTAAGGGGAAAATTCTTTATTCTTCATCCTACTCTTCCCCTCCCATGACATCTCCTCTGCTCCACTTCTACTCTCCTATCTCTACTTAAAAGCATCTCATCCTCCTAGAAAGGCTCAAGGCCTAGGAATCTTCAGCTACTCCCAGTCCTTCATCCTCCCCATTCGGTCACCAGTTCTACCTCAAAGTCTTTTCCATCTGCCTCCGCCTTTCTATTCATCAAATTCAGACTCTTGTTAATGCTCACTTGAATTATTTAAGCAACTTACTGCATCTCCCTGTCTCCAGTCCTTTGCCCTGATTCATTCTACCCCCAGAATTACAGTATTAAAACACTGATATGATCTTATTACCCACTAATCCAACATTTTGATGACTCCTCTTTGCTCACAGAATAAAACCTAAATTTCTCAGTCTAGCCCTGTCAGACCTTTACAGCATGGCCTTGTCTGTTATTCTAAATTCTCTTCATCCTCTACCTGGACCTGACATGATGATCTGCTTGATGTTCCCTAAACTAAAAACATTCATGCTATTATCTTCTCTATGATGTTCTTCCTTTCACGTACTGACTCAGCCTCATCCATAATTTCAACTCAAATCCTACATTTTACAATCTTACAACATGCCACATTTAGAACTACTCTCCTAATTCCCATAACACTGTGTTACTGAAGTTATTTATCAGTTTTCTTTGTATTCGTATCTCATTTATGGGTTCATATGCATACACAAGAGTTTCTGGTGAGCATTAACTACCTTATTTCTATTTTGTATACTCCCAGGTACCCAGCACAGCATTTTCACATAGATTGTACTCAAAATACACAGAAGAAACTTTATAAATATCTATGGAACTGACTGTCTTCTGAAATATTTCCAGTTACTTTATGACATGCACAAAACTACTAAAATAAATATTCCAATATAAAAATGCATTACCTGTTTGTTAGCAAAAATCAGGAGCAGAGCATCTCGGAGTTCTTTTTCTGTTAACAACTTTGCAAGTTCACTGTGTGCTTCACTAATTCTGTCTCTATGACTGCTATCTACAACAAACACAACAGCTACCCAAAAAACAAACAAATAAAAAACCCAAAATACTAATTAGTCACTTGCTAAAGTTCAGTAAATGAACCAAATATTTAATGACATCATTATTATGGTTAGAGTTTGTCTACCATCATTATTTTCACACACAGTCTGCCTAGTATGGCAGGGGCACCTACAAAAAATTAACGATATGATTTCAAGTAGTTTACATAACTTCTCAGGTTTAGTTTCCCCATCTATGAAAGGATTTACAACACTTGCTCTATCAAATGCAAATTGGTCTGTATATCAAATAACATTTTTTACATAACAAATTGCAAAATAGGCCTCATGATCCTCTACCTACTGATGCTACTTGTTCTTCGAATACTACTTTTATAACATTTAGTCTTTGAATAAAAGACTAAAAGACAAAAACCATCACCATTTTTATCTCTCTAAAGTATTATGTCTAAGTTAACTATCCCCAGACTTTCAACCATTCCTCATATTCAAAATTTCATTTTTGTAGGGCACAGTGGCTCACAACTATAATCCCAGCACTTTGGGAGGCTGAGGTGAGAGGATCACTTGAGCCCAGGAGTTTGAGACCCCTGGGCAATATAGTGAGACCTTGTCTCTACAAAAAAAACAATTTAAAAATTAGCTGAATGTGGTGGCATACCCCTGTAGTCCTAGCTACTTGGGAGGCTAAGGTGGGAAGACTGCTTGAGCCCAGGAGACAGATGTGGCAGTGAACTGCAGTCATGCCACTGTACTCCTGCCTGGGCAACAAAGCAAGATTCTGTCTCAAAAACAAAATACATGTTTTCTATTAATTATGGGTCATACTAAATACCAAAAATCCCAAAGTAAAAATAATTGTTCAGTCTCTCATCTTAGTGGAAAGCAGGATAACATACAGAATAAGTGGCATGAGCGTAAGCTCTATGTTGTGGTCTATGAGGCAAAAGTGTAGAATAAGACCCAAATGTGACTAAAACCTATGTAGAGTATACATATGATATAATACAGTTTGGTCAAAAGCAAGCCACTGTAAATTCTTCTGCAGGTAACAACTATTTGTGAAAGAAATGTGGGAGTGGGGCTATAGTGAGATTATAATGGGATAAATGTTGAGTTTAACTGAATTCACCAGAATCATACAATATAAATTCAACTCTATACCACGACACTACCAGCAATCACACCCATATAATACTGATAATATACATTCTCTGTTAAGAGAAGCAAGAGTACTCTTAACTATGTATCTAAGGTACGTATGGCTTTTATTCTGTAATAATGGTTTATCAGGAATAAACTAAAAGTACATATCGTAATCTTTCTATTTTCATTTTTTACAAGATAAGAAACTGGCCACCGGTACTTAAGTATACAGTCAAGGACTTATACGTATCAGCTTTGCTAGTTAAATCAGTACACTGAAAACTGTCATCCTAAAAATGTGAAAAATTAAATGTCATTTTTAACTCTCACCTTGAGTATTGAGGTAATAATGTTTCCACAATGGTCTTAATTTGTGTTTTCCACCTACATCCCAAATAGTGAATTTCAGATTTTTATATTCTACAGTTTCCACATTAAAACCTGTTTTTAAAAAAAGTTACTTTTATATTTATATTTACAATGAATGACACATCAAACACAGACAACCCCCCAGTTTATAACTGTGACTTATCAATTATCTATATGCAGCAATATCTACTGAAGCCTAATCAACCCCATTCCTACTCCTACATGGAGAATGTATACCTGTAACAGCTCCTAGCCCTCTAAACCTCCACCAAGGTCCTTAGGACCTTGGGATCCATGTACCTTCAAGCTCTGTTCCACTACCACCCCCCACCCCACACCCTCAGCCAGGATCACCAATCCTCTATTCCTTCCAACTGTCCCACCAATACTCTGATTCTTTTTATCCCCATCCACATTTCAATCCCATAGCCATACAATCTTACATTTTTTTCTCTGAGATGCTGATATCTTAAAGCCAGAAAAGAGCCCACCACCATGACAGATCAGTATCAAATAAGACCCCAAGAACTCGGCTGTAAGCTAGGGTTTGTCTATTAACTGTTCTTTAAGGTAAAAACCAATATTCATACTTACCAATTGTTGGAATGGGCTGCATGAATTCATCCTGTTTTAACTTAAACAAGATAGTAGTTTTTCCAGCACCATCCAATCCTAATGTAACGACCCGAATTTCCATTTTTGGCCCAATGTGAACTCGATTATCCTATGATTTAAATATTTTTAAATATGTTTGACATGCAGTTAGGAAGTAATAGCATTTAGCACCTTTATTATTTCTACATCTCCTATTCATTCCTCAACCATTGCAATCTGAATTGTATTCCTCAAAATCCCATGATCTCAAGAAGATGAACTCCTTCCCCATGGCTAAATCTTTCCTTAGTAAAACTGACCACTTTGTCTTTGTATAACAGAATATAACACACCCACTTAATTTTCTCAGATTTTCTAACTCAAATGAATCCTCTTTAAATCTTATTTAAACATGTTTTTATGCTATACTAAAAAACTCACAATAGGGCTAAATTAATTAAAATGAAAAGTGCTGCTCAATTCCCAGAAATCTCTACTATGAATCTGATGTATATCCCTACAGACACTTTCCCATGCACATACTGGCCAACATACACAAACAAAACAATTTTTTTTTTTAAAAAAGCATCACCCACACATTGAAACTAATGTGTTTCACTCAACAGTATATTATGGAATCCTTTCAATACATATGGACCAAACTTTTTCTTTTAATGGCTTCTTTACATTTCATAAACCATAATTTAAACCCCCAACTGATAGATTTTAGGTAATTTCTGGTTTTATGATATTACAAATAATGCTATATTGAACATTTTTATATATTACTAGCTACATGATTTCTCTGCTTCACTTCTTTCATCTCTTAAAAGGACTAAAATAGTACAAAATTTACATAGGATTATTAAAAGGATTAATTTTTTTAAATACATACAAAAGTTCTTACAACAGTTCCCAAAATATATGTGTTATTTTTGCCTACTCCTTTGAGCACTCTTTGCTTGGCATTTATGATACAAACTTTTCCTGGTTTGGTTTTATCCCATTTTTGGATGCTCCTTCTAATTTTTCTTTTATCTAGCTCTTAAATGTTGGTATTCTTGAAGGTCTGTATGAGGCCCCTTCTCATTCTACATATTTTCACTCTCTTCACGAGCTTTAATTACCATCTATATGATGGCTCCAAATCTATACTTAAGTCCAGTTATACACCTCAGAAATAAAACAATACATGGAACTTCCGTGAGAACTCTAGAGAATAGTTAAGAAGCTACAGCACCCAAGCCATAAAACCAAGAAGGCATTCCAGTGAAGGGGGTAATAAAATTTGGGGCATTCTGTGCACTCATCCCTGCCCTTCCCCATATCTGACATAATGAGGATGAGGTGCAACCAGGGGGAAACTACAAAATACTAGCAAACTGAATTCAACAACACATTAGGCCAGGTGTGGTGGCTCACGCCTGTAATCCCAGCACTTTGGGAGGCCAAGGGGGGGGGGTGGATCACCTGAGGTCGAGAGTTCGAGACCAGCCTGACCAACATGGAGAAACCCTGTCTCTACTAAAAATACAAAATTACCCAGGCATGGTGGCGCGTGTCTGTAATCCCAGGTACTCGGGAGGCTGAGGCAGGAGAATCACTTGAACCCGGAAGGCAGAGGTTGCAATGAGCCAAGATCGTGCCACTGCACTCTAGCCTGGGCAACAAGAGCAAAACTCCGCCTCAAAAAAAAACCAAAAAACAAAAAAAACACACATTAAAGGGATTGTACACCATGACTAAATGGGCTTTATACCTGGAAGGCAAGAATTATTCCTCATCAATCAGCGTAATATACAGAATGAGAGGTAAAAAAAAACCCGTAATCATCTCAATAGTTGCAGAAAAAGCATTTGACAAAATTCAATACCCTTTCACAATAAAAACATTTGACAAACTAGGAATAGAAGGAAACTGCCTCCGTGTAACATACATTATATATGAAATGCCCACAGTTAACATCATACTCAAAAAACTGAAAGCTTTTTCTCTAAGATAAAGAACAAGAAGATGCCCACAGAGCAATTAGGCAAGAAAAATAACAAAAGTCATCCAAATTGTAAAGGAAGATGTAAAATTATATCTCTTCACAGATGATATGATCTTTTATGTAGAAAACCCTGAACAGTCCACACAAAAAGACCTATTAGAAAGAATAAATAAAGTCAACAAAGTTTCAGGATATAAAATCAACATGAAAATCAGTTGCATTTCTATACATTAATGATAAAAATCCCAAAAGGAAATTAATAAAACAATTCTACTTACAATCGCATCAAAATTATACTTTCGGGGATACTTTTTATAGTTCATGACTAAAGAAGTTTCTCTGAACATGTAGAGAAAAAAAAGTTTAAGATACTTAGGAATAAACTCAACCAAGATGGTGAAAGACTTGGATATTATGTTGGTGCAAAAGTAACTGTGGCTTTTGCCAGTACTTTTAATGGCAAAAACCACAATTACTTTTGCACCAATGTAATATGTAGGCATACACCTAACCAAGAGGGTGAAAGACTTGTACACTAAAAACTACAAAACATTACTAAAATAAAGACATAAATAGACATTCCATGTCCATGGATTGAAAGACATAATATTAAGAAGTGAATACTACCCCAGGTAATTTATACAGATTCAATGCAATCCCTATCAAAATCCCAATCATGTTTTTTGCAGAGATAGAAAAAATTAAGCTAAAATTTATATGGAAGCTCAAGTGACCCTGAATAGCCAAAACAATTTTGAAAAAGAAAACAGTTGGAGGACTCATACTTCCTTACTTCGAAATATATCACAAAGCTTGTTCTGTTTTTGCACTGCTCTGAAGAAATACTTAAGACTGGGTAATTTATAAGGAAAAGTTTAATTGGCTCACAGTTCCATAGGTTGTACAGGAAGCATGATGCTGGCATCAGTCTGGCTTCAGGGGAAGCCTCAGGAAACTCACAATCATCGTGGAAAGCAAAGAGGGAGTGACGCATTTCACATGGCAGGAGCAGGAGCAAGAGAGAGGGTGGGGGAGGTGCCACACAGTTTTAAAAGATCAGATCTCATGAGAACTCACCTATTATGGCAAAAACAGTACCAAGGGGGATGATACTAAACCATTCGTGACAAACTGCCCCCATGATCCAATCACCTCCAACCAGGCCCCACTTCAACATTGGGGATTACAACTGGACATAAGATTTGGACAGGAACATAGATCTAAGCCATATCAGCTACAATAATGAAAACTATGTGGTACTGGCATAAAGATGAGACATACAAACCAACAGAATAGAAGAGAGAGCCCAGAAATAAACCCTCAGGAATAGCGTCACATGATCTTCAACAAGGGTACCAGGACCACTCAATGAAAAGACAGTCTCTTCAATAAATGATGCGGGGAAACTGGATAGCTACATGTAAAAGGATGCTGTGTATCTTACGTCACCTACAAAAATTAACTCAAAATGGATTAAAGCCATAAACTTAAGACCCCAAACCATAAAACTCCTAGAAGAAAAAACAGAGGAAAAGCCTCATGACATTGCATTTGAGAATGACTTCATGGATATACCAAAAGCACAGTTTAAAAAAAAAAAAGCAAAAACAAATGAGACAACATCGAATTTAAAATTTTTGTGCATAAAATGACGCAGTTAACAGAGTGAAAAATCAACCTATGAAATGGGAGAAAGTATTTGAAAGTCACAGATCTGATAGGGAATTAATATCCTGAATATATAAAGAACTCCTACAATTAAACAACAAAAACAGTCAACCCAATCAAAAAGTGAGTGAAGGATTAAAATAGACATATTCAAGGCAATATACAGATGGCCAACAATTATATGAAAGGATGGTCAACGGCATTAGTCATCAGAGATATGGATATCAAAACAAATAAAGTATCATTTCAAACCAATCAGGATGGCTACTATCCAAAAACAGAAAATAACAAATGTTGGTGAAAATGTGGAGAAATTGCATCCTGTGCACCACTGGTGGAATTGTAATATGGTGCAACCATTATGGAAAACAGTATGGTGTTTCCTCAAAAAATTAAAAACAGAACTACTATATGATCTACCAACTTCACTTCTGGATATATATCCAAAAGACCATGAAAGCAGGGTCTTGAGGAGATATTTTTACACTCACGTGCACAGCAGCACTATTCCCAGTAAACCAAGAGGTAGAAGCAACTCAAGTTTCCATCAACAGATGAATGAACAAACAAAATGTGGTACACACATTGTATTAGTCCATTTTCATGCTGCTGATAAAGACATACCCGAGACTGGGAAGAAAAAGAGGTTTAATTAGACTTATAGTTCCACATGGCTGGGGAGGCCTCAGAATCATGACAGGAGGCAAAAAGCACTTCTTACATGGCAAGGGCAAGAGAAAAATGAGGAAGAAGCAAAAGCAGAAACCCCTGATAAACCCATGAGATCTCGTGAGACTTAATCACTATCACGAGAATAGCAGAGGAAAGACCAGCTCCCATGATTCAATTACCTCACCCTGGGTCCCTCCTACAAAACATGGGGATTCTGGGAGATACAATTCAAGTTGAGATTTGGGTGGGGGCACAGCTGAAGCATATCATTCTGCCCCTGGCCCCTCCAAACCCTGCCCCTACAGCAAACTTCTGCCTAGGCATCTAGGTGTTTCAACGCATCTTCTGAAATCTAAGCAGAGGTTCCCAAACCTCAATTCTTGACTTCTGTGCACCCACAGGCTCAACACCACACAGAAGCTGCCAAGGCTGGGGGATTCCACCCTCTGAAGCCACAGCCTGAGCTCTATGTTGGCCCCTTTCAGCCACAGCTAGAGTGGCTGGGACACAGGGCACCAAGTCCCTAGGCTGCACACAGCATGGGAACCCCGGGCCCAGCCCACGAAACTACTTTTTCCTCCTGGGCCTCCAGGCCTGTGATGGGAGGTGCTGCCATGAAGATCTCTGACATGGCCTGGAGACATTTTCCCTTTGGTCTTAGGTATTAACATTAGGTTCCTTGCTACTTACATAAACTTCTGCAGCCAGCTTGAATTTTTCCCCAGAAAATGGGTTTTTCTTTTCTATCACACAATCAGGCTGCAAATTTTCCAAACTCTTACGCTCTACTTCCCTTATAAAACTGAAGACCTTTAACAGAACCCAAGTCACCTCTTGAATGCTTTTGCTGCCTAGAAACTTCTTCCACCGGATACCCTAAATCATCTCTCTCAAGTTCAAAGTTCCACAAATCTCTAGGCAAATGCCACCAGTCTCTTTGCTAAAACATAACAAGAGTCACCTTTGTTCCAGTTCCCAACAAATTCCTCGTCTCCCTCTTAGAATACCTCAGCCTGGATTTCATTGTCCACATCATTATCAGTACTTTTGTCAAAGTCATTCAACGAGTCTCTAGGAAGTTCCAAACTTTCCCACATTTTCCTGTCTTCTTCTTAGCCCTCCAAACTGTTCCAACCTCTACCTGTTACCCAAAGTTATTTGCACATTTTTGAGTATCCTTTCAGCAATGCGCCACTCTACTGGTACCAATTTACTATATTAGTCCATTTTCATGCTGCCGATAAAGACATACCCGAAACTGGGAACAAAAAGAGGTTTAATTGGACTTACAGTTCCACATGGCTGGGGAGGCCTCAGAATCATGAGGGGGGCAAAAGGCACTTCTTACATGGTGGTGACAAGAGAAAAATGAGGAAGAAGCAAAAGCGGAAACCCCCTAATAAGCACATCAGATCTCATGAGATTTATTCAATATCACAAGAATAGCACGGGAAAGACCGGCCTCCATTATTCAATTACCTCCCCCTCGATCCTTCCCACAACATGTGGGAATCCTAGGAGATACAATTCAAGTTGAGATTTGGGTGGGGACACAGCCAAACCATATCACACATGCAATGGAATACTACTCGGCCTTAAAATGGAAGAAAATCCTTTCACATGTTACAATATGGATGAATTTTGATGATAGGCCAAGTGGAATAAGCCAGCCACAAAAAGGCAAATACTGTATGATTACACTTATATGAGGTATCTAGTCAAATTCATAAGGGAAAATACAATAGTGGTTACCAGGGACCAATGAGAGGGGGCAGAGGGGAATTGTTTAAAGGGTATAGTTTCAGTTTTACAAAATGAAAAGTTTCTGGATGTGTTTAACAATGTATACTTAACAGTACTGAACTGTACACTTCTAAATGGTTGAGATAGATAGCAAATTTTTTATTATGTGTTTTTTACCACAATAAATAAATGTGGTATATCCTCACAATGAATTACCTTGCAGCTGGAGAAAGGAACAAAAAATGTCACTTTATACTGCTACAGAGTAACGTTTAGGATGTACAGTTAAGTGAAAAGAGCAGGGACAAAAAAAGTGTGTAAGGTATTCCACCTTTTAAATCCAAGTAGTGTACATACAAATATATAAACACATTTCTCTATACTTTTTAAAATGATGACTAAAAGTAAGAAAAAATTCTAAATGATTTTCTATGGGGAACGAAGTAAAAAGGGTAGAAGGAACAGGAATAAAAGCTAGATTTCTCTGAATAAACCTTGCTTTGGACATTTGACTCTGGATCACATAAACATTTCACATAATTGTGAAAACATAATTAATTTTTTTTAAAAACAGCCCCTAAAAATAGAAAGCAAAATGGTACACATGAACATTTTTCAATCAGGGAGAACCCACTTTAAAAGAAGCTTAAATATATCAACCAAATCCCAAGTATGAAACTTGCTTGGATTGTATCTAAAATAAAGCAACCATTAAAAAAATTGTTTTGAAAACAATCTGGGAAATTGGAATACTAACCATAGTTGATAATATTAGTGAAAATATTAGAGATTCATTATTAAACTTTTTTTGTGTAATAATGATATTTTGGCTTTTTTTTTTAAGTGATGGGAATTTCACTATATTGCCCAGGCTGGTCTTGAAGTCTTGGGCTCAAACCATCCTCTTGCCTCAGCCTCCTGAGTAACTGGGACTATAAGGTATGCCACCATGCCCAATTATGTTTGTTTTCTTTTGTTTTTGAGGCGGAGTATTGCTCTTGTTACCCAGGCTGGAGTGCAGTGGCGTGATGTCACCTCACTGTAACCTCTGCCCCCTGGTTTCAAATGATTCTCCTGCCTCAGCCTCCCAAGTAGCTGAGATTACAGGCATGCACCACTAAGCAAAAAATTTTGTATTTTTAGTAGAGACAGGGTTTCTCCATGTTGGTCGGGCTGGTCTCAAACTCCTGACCTCAGGTGATCCACCTGCCTCGGCCTCCCAAAGTGCTGGGATTACAGGTGTAAGCCACTGCACCTGGCCCCAATTATGTTTTTAAAAAGAGTCCTTATCTTTTGAAGATACACCCTAAAATATTTCATAGATGAAATAAGATGTTGGGATGAAATTATATGATATTAGGATTTGCTTCAAAATACACTGGGAGATTGCAAGTAGAAAAAGGAGTAGGTAAAAGGCAAGATGAAATAAGTTTATAATTGCTCAAGTGGGTGATGGATATAGAAAGATTCATTATATATACCATATATATACTATTTATATTTTCTTATTTTTACTTTTTTAAATTTAAAAATATGGTGCACTTCACAAATTTGCGTGCCATTCTTGCACAGGGGCCATGCTAATCTTCTTATTCCAATTTTAGTATATGTGCTGCCGAAGTGAGCACACCATTTCTATTTTCCACTGATAAAAGTTTTCTTAAAAAGCCCCTAATTCATGAATTTCATGGTTGTCTCTCTAAGGTGATTATCATGAAATGTAAATCAATTATGATTTGTCAGAAAAAAATACCTAAAAATAAAGTACAGTACATTACCTTTGTAAAAGTGACAGGGATGCTGGCATCCAACTGAATGTGATCTGCAACTTCTGTAAACTGCTGCTGCTGTTTCTGCAATGTTTCCAGTAACCTTGTAATTTCCTGTTTTGCCAAGACAACTCTACAATCATCCTATAAGAGGCAAAACAATATTTCTTATAAACTTTTTATAAGAAATAAGGAAAAGATACTTATATTACCAACTCACAATAAAAGCAGTTTTAACATTATAGTAGTCAAAGTTAAATGTAAATTTGACAAGAATAATAATTGGGCATTAATATATAATTTGAGGACCTAGCAACACAAGAATGGATAAATTGTAGAATATTGATAAATGGAACACTACATCACAGTGAGAATAAATCACAGCTACACACGATGATAGAAATTTCACAAACACAATGTGGAGTGTAAGAAGACATGGCATGGAGAATTCATACTGTATGATTTCATTTAATTACCAAAACAACTAAAATTAAGATATACATTAGAAGTCAAGATAGTGATTTATCATGGTGGGAAAGGCAGGTAGTGGACAGAAGTGAGTATGAGGGGACTACTGGGGAACTGACAATGTTCTGTTACTTGATCTAGGTGCTAGGTAGACATTAATGATCAGTCTGAAAATTCAGCCAACTGAATACTTATGCATACATTTCTATATCTATGTTCTACTTCTATAAAAAGTTTAAAAAATAATTTCAGATATACATGTATTCATTAAAAAAATAAAGAATACAGGTCAACCTCCCTCTAGATCCCCAGATCCACTCCTCAAAGTCAAGAACTTTCCAGTTTCTTGAATATTATTACAGACTATCTCTACATATACCAATATAGTCTTTATATGAAAGAGATCTCCCAATAATATGCAAGCTCCATGAGAATGACAGTGTTATCTGTTTTTGCTCACTGTTAGATACTCAGGTTAGTTGACAGCAATTCCACTGTTTCAGCTGTTCAGGACAAACGCTGAAGCCATTATTGCTTTCTCTTTCCCACATGTCCTACATACAATCTGTTAATAAATCCTTTTGAATATCCAGAATCTGGGCACTTCTAATCCCCATTATCCAAGCTACTATTACCTCTCACCTGGAATTCTACAACAGTTGCTTAACTGTTGAATTCCTTCCTTCCATTTTTGCCTTCTTCCAATCTATTTTAGACACATAGGCCAGAACAATCATTTTAACACATAAGATTAAGTCACATTTCTACTCAAAACTCTACAATGGTCCTCCTATCCCAATCAGTAAAAGCTGAAGTACACCCAGGCATGGTGGCTCACACCTGTAGCGCTAGCACTTTGGGAGCCCACGAGTTTTAGACAAGTCTGGGCAACATGGCGAAACTCCGTCTCTATGAAAAATACAAAAAAATTAGCTGGATGTGGTGGCTTGCTCCTGTAGTCCCAGCTACTCAGGAGGCCGAAGCAGGAGGATCACTTGAGCCCAGAAGGCAGAAGCTATAGTGAGACCAGATTGTATCACTGCACTCTAGCCTGGAGCAAGACCCTGTCCCACTTCCCCACTCTCCCCAGCCCCCGGCCAAAGAAAAAAACAATTGAAGTCCTTATAATGCCTCACAGGGTTTTCCTTACATATAATTCTCTATTAATCTCTGATTTCAGCTCCTATTACTCTGTCCTTCGCTTATTCTACTCCAATCAAGAGGTCAATTTTCCTGTTCCTCAAACATACCAGGCATGCTGCCCTAGGGTTTTTGCTATAAACATTTCCTCAACTAGAATGTTCTTCTCCCAGTTAGGGCCTGAATGAATTCCTTCAACTTTTTACTTAAATCTTTGCTCAAATCTCACCTTCCCTCAATAATGCTTACTCTGACTACTCTACTTAATAATGCAATCTGCTGTACAAACACAAACATGCAGTTGCAGAATTCTTTTTTGATTAGCTCTTACCACTTTCTAACATATAGTATAATTAACTTACTTAGATATGGTTATGGTTTATTGCCTGTCTTCTTGCTAGAATGCTAATTCTACAAGATTATGGCTTTTCACTTATTTTGTCCACTGATATATTTTAAATACACGGCATATGTTAGGTGCTCAATACATATTTGTTAAATGAATATTCAGCATCCAGTATCATGCCAAGAACTTTAGATGATGCATAATTTGTTTAGAGTGGATGGATGATTAAATTATGTTCTCAGAAGTGAAGATCAATTTGTGATGTTCCATCTATTCCTCTGTTCAATTTTCTCTGTAGTGGGAACTTTAAAGAACATTGGTTAGTATTCTGTAGTCATAAAATAGAACAAAACTAATACGTCCATAGGAAAAATGAATCCAAGACCTTGATTTTTTTGCATTAACATAGATAATATTGTATTATTAAAAATTACCAGTTCATATGGCTTGGCTCCGTGTCCTCACCCAAATCTCATCTTGAATTGTAATCCCCATGTCTGGGGAGGGACGTGATTGGATCACGGGGACAGTTTCCCCCATGCTGTTCTCATGATAGTGAGTTCTCATGACATCTGATGGTTTTAAAGTGTGACATCTCCCCTTTGCTCACTCTCTCTCTCTCTCTCTCCTGCTGTCTTATGAAGAAGGTGCTTGCTTCCCCTTTGCCTTCCACCATGAATGTAACTTTCCTGAAGCCTCCCCAGCCATGCAAACCTGTGAGTAAATTAAGCCCCTTTCCTTTATAAATTACCCAGTCTCGGGTAGTATCTGTAGAGCGGTGTGAAAATGGACTAATATACCAGTCATTTTGGCACAACACTTCAGAAACTCTAAAACACTTAAATATTTCAGTAACTATGAACATACTTTTTCATAAAATAAATATGAATATACTTTTAAGTATTCAAGTTAGTATGATTTAGGACACGATTCCACTCTGATTTTGCTGTGTAGCTTCATTATCCGCCATGAGTTAAACATGTATTTATTAAGTTCTTCTATCTAGATGCAAAGAATTCAGTGACACAAAGATGAACAAGATGCATCAAGATGCATCAAAGATGAACAAGGTCAGCATCTAAAACACACAGGCATATTGTCATTCGAGGTCAAATCAGAAGACACAAATCACACCACTATTTGAATAGAAAGAACTTAAAATAAAAACTGTTAACTAGGTGTGGTTATTAACGAGGTAGCTAAAAGGATAAAAGGAACTCTGAGGTATTATGGAGGTAGCAATTGTATGAAATAATATAGCTACCACTTCCAGTGCTGAGGGAATAAAAGGAAGAGGTTAGAATTATTAAAACTTAGAAACTTGCAGGAGGGGCTCACGGAGTTGAAACTCAAACCTCCAGGAAGGGTGGTCTCCTAACATGAGTAACTATGCCCCCTCTTGACAGTACCTAACATGGGTCCAGCTGGCAACACAATTACGAGGTCTATAGAGTTCTAGCCCTAGTATCACAAAGCAGAGGATAGAAGAGTAGGTTTGGAGCTGAAAATCAACTTAATAAATAGCATACATAACAACTGTTACAATTCAGTGTAGTAAGGACTCAATGATAATCCAAGACTGATGAGGCTATAGACTGGCCACTTTCATGTAAGTGTAATCAGATACTTAAGAGAAAAAGCTCTACAATGGTAAAAGGCTTAGCCTACAATGATTTGAAATCAACACAATTATCAGCAATATATCAGTGAAGATAACACAGACTGCAGCTTTTCTGAAATTCCTAGGGCAATAGTTATCCTTATACCTCACACTTAGGAAAACAGATCCAAAACACAAATGGGTAAGGCTGACATTTGTGTCAGAATAACTTTGAGCCTCACTTATTTAAAAAGTAAGTCATCTGCAAACTGGGTAACAAATTGCTTATGGTATCTCAACCAGCACAAAACATACGTTTGTTCTAACAGTGAAGAACCATCGAATTACAGCAGAGGTAGGCAGTACATGCTAGAGGGGCACTCAAAAAAAGACCAACAAAGAGAAAGCTTCAAAGAAAGGCAAACATTTAAGCTGGACCTTGAAGGAGAAGGAAGATTTCCACTATAAGAAAAGAGAGATATATGCACTCCAAGCAGGAAAAAAAAAAACAGTACATATATGCTTGGCAAAGAAGAGTAAAAGGATTTGGCATTAACTGAAGAATGGCAAGAAGTTAGAAGGCTTCAAGAACCCATGGCTCAAGATGGGGAGGGCACATGAACGAGAGGGCACTGATAATTCCACACTAGTGAAATAATTCAAGGTTGCAGACTATGTCCTCAGCACAAAGTTACTGCATACAGCAGACACAAAATAATAATAAAATACACTAATGTATACCTCTGGTAATTATCTACTTAAACTTACAACTAAGACCCTAACCACATTTAAACTACCTACCTGCTGCAAAGTCTTTTCACAATGGAGGCAGGCTGCTGAAACCTCTGACAACAAAATAGTCATATCTTCTTGTTGCTGCCTAAGCCAAATCAATTTTTCACGAACATGAGCATCAACAACACTTAGAGCCATTTCTTCTTGACGACACAGAGTTTCATGTAGATCATAAAAATATGCTCGAATACATGACCGGGCATTCTCTGCAGTCCCTGGTACCTAAGAAAATGAAAATAAATTTTAAGCAACTGTAATGTTAATAAAGATTTTACCTGTGAAATATTTAAAATTTCAGCCTAGGCAACATGGCAAAACCCTGTCTCTACGAAAAATAGAAAACATTAGCCAGGCGTGGTGGCATGTGCCTGTAGTCCCGGCTACTCAGGAGGCTGAGGTGGGAGGACTGATTGAGCCCCAGAAGTCAAGGCTGCAGTGAGTCGTAATCACATCACTGCATGCCAGCCTGGGTGACCGAGCAAGACGTTGTTTAAATACCATCTATATTAAATTCCAAAATATAAATCTCCATGCTAGATCTTTCCCCTAATGCACAGACATTGGAAATTCAACTGTTTATAAATGACATCTCAAGCAAAATGGAATGCCTAATCTCCAGTCTCCCCTATTCCCAAACCTAATTGTCTCTGTCTTGGTAAATGGCAACTCCATCCATCAGGATGAAAGCAAACAAAATTGGAGTCATGATGATCACCTCTCTTTCATAGCCCATTAGTCCCTCAGCAAATTCCAAAATACATCCAGAATCTGATCATGCCTCATCACCTCCAAGTTACCTATCCAATCAATATTAACAATTAATCACTAAGACCTATCTATTCTACTTCTTTAAAATCTTAAATCCATCAACTTGTATCCACTCTCTCTACCCTAGTGTATTATAGGCCATAAGCATCTCTAGAATTTTAACTAGAAAACTTTAACAACATCCTAATAGGTCTACCTACTTCAAATTTTGTTGCTCCTCCAATTCATTTTCTACATTTAAAACAGCCTTTCTTAAGGAAAATCTGATCATGTCATTCCTATGTCAATTCTTCAATGGCTCGTCACTGTCCTTAAACTAAGTTCTGAACTCTTTATTAACATGGCTGACGAGATCCTGCATGATTTGGCTTTGAACTCTCCATATCCTCTTTTCTTGTCATGTCCCATTCAATATTCAAAGCTCTAACTAGTGAGCTTCTTTAAGTCTCTACAATATGTCCAATTCTCACTTTCAAACATTTTAACATATTGCTCCCTTCTTGGGACAATTCATTCCCCATTCTGCTCTTTTCCTTGACTGAATTTCTTCAAATCTCAGTTTAAACATTGTTTCTTCTCTAAGGATTTCTCTGACCTCCATAAATCATTGCCCATTTTGTGATGCCAAAGCACCCTGTACTTCTCCTCCATAAAATAGTCACCACATTTAAAACTCTCTCTGTTCCGTGATGAATGACTTCCTTAAACACAGGGACTTTTAAAAAACTTTCCAATGACTGGTGCAATACTAGCAAATTGTAATTGCTCATTAAATACTTAGTAGAAGGTGAAAATATGAAAAATAAAAAACAAGGAGAAAGGGGAAGAAGAAAAAAAAACCATACATGTTCTGTGTGAGCCATTCCAATTCCATCTTCCACGATTTGTTCTCCTCCTTCAATGTGCTGTACAATTCCAACTAATTTTCTGGAATAATCTGAGATTTCCTCTGTGAAGGTCCGTATGCAGTGAGCCATATCTAAAATTGATGCTCGGATCTGATTAGCTTCTGGTTCCAATACTGAATGCTATAAAATGTAACATGAGAAAAGAACTCATAGTATTGACTAATAATACAGAAAAATATTTAAATCCCTGTTAATACAAAAAAGCATCAGCCACAAGTGACTTTTATAACACAGAAAAATACTATAATTTACTTTCACTCCTTTATAAGAAAACTGTACTGCAAAGAAGTAATTTAAAATTTGGAAGTCCATTTATTGCTAAACAAGAAACCAAGAGACTATCTCTAAAATTATATCCTAAGTAAGAGCTAACAGACATAAATATTGTCAAACAATCTGGTGCATTATGAAAACATGCAAACAAAGAGAATGTTTGTTTCCTGCTCAAAGGCTATTTTTTTGTGAAGAATGACGCTCTTTGAAGTTTTTCTTTTTTTAATAACATTTAGAAATTAAATCTCTCATTTATTTTCATGCTACCAAACACAATCATTCATCACTTAACTCTTCTTCAATGCCTACTTTCAGAATAAAGAACCAGGTCAGTGAAAACGAATACTGAGCTGGTAAAGTAGCTACAGTGATCCAATTGATTAATAATTAAATTCATACCTTGTGACCTTGGTGTTTTCCATATTCTTTGCAGACACAGCACATGAGTGGGCTAGTTTGACAACCTTCTTCTAAGCAAACAAACTCAATGGCATGCACCTGGTGCTGAGAGCACATGGTTTTCTCATGAGGTTTATCAGCTAGAGGAACTCGCCTGTGCTTTGCTAATGTCTTTGTAGAATGAGTAACTTGAGAACACTCAGAGCACAAATGAGTTGCACACACAGTGCAATATACAGATGCAAGGTGAGCTTCATCTTCATCACAACGAATGATGCTCTGATAAACAAAAAATTAATGCCTTAAAATTGAACCCAATCAGTATAACATGACAAATTTTTAAATATAGAATCCCATAATCTTTTTTGCTTTACTGACCAATATTTACATATGAAAATATATTGGTCATTAAGCACAAAGGTCATTCAATACTCATCCGAGAAGCATTCATTTCTACAGGTAAGAAGCTATTTCCAAGATTAACTGACCAATATATGTTATGAATTTGAAGCCAAAAATAAAACTATTCTCGTAGATTCATATTCGGTGCAAAGATCTCTTCCACCAAATCCCCTCACTTTACACAAAAGAAACTAAACCATAGAGAAGTCAAAAGTCTTTTTTTAAAACTACAAAAATCTGATACTAAACATAACCCCATAGCTTTAAGTATTAGTTGTCATGATGATGTACAGGAAGGACAGAAGCACAAATACTATTTAGAAAATGTAGGAGTATGCATCAGAATTAGCTGTAAGCTTTTAAAAACATAGTTGTCTGGACGCTAATCTGAGAAATTCTTATTTCAACAGGTTGTGGATGAACCCTAGACTTGTATATATTTTTCTAATTATACACCACATATTTTAATAGCTCCACAGGTGAGTCTATTGCACAATCATGGCAGAAAACCACTGATTTAAGCAAATAATTTAAAAAAAAAAAATAGGCCAGGCTCAGTGGCTCACACCTGTAATCCCAGCACTTTAAGAAGGCTGAGGCAGGTAATCACTTGAGGCCAGGAGTAAGAGACCAGTCTGGCCAACATGGAGAAACTCTATCTCTACTAAACATCCAAAAATTAGTCAGGTGTGGTGGTGCACACCTGTAATTCCAGCTACTCAGGTAGCTGAGGCACAAGAATCACTTGAAGCCAGGAGGCAGAGACTGCAGGTAACTGAGATCACGCCACTGCACTCCAGCAAGGGTGACAGAGCAAGACTCTGTCTTAAAAAATAACAATTAATAAACAAATAAAACCTATATGTAAGCATCTAAATATTATTTCTAGTTTTCAGGAATTACAAAAAATAATTAATTACTAAATAATTATTTTTATTTCAAGTAGATAAAATATTACATGTCAGATAATCAAGAATGCTTTGAACACTTTTACTAAACGTTAAAAGGCCATAAGTGGAAGGGGAGAAATTTAGTATAAATTTTTTCAAAAATAAAAATGTTTAAATACATCAGTGGTGTCATTCATTATCACATTAAATAAAAAATGAATCCAAAGTGGAAGAGTTTTGTTTGCAATTATAAGAAGTGTATATATGTACCATAAAAATTCAGGTCTTCTGTTTTCCAGACCTGACAAATAAATAAATTATAAATTATAAAGTCAACATTAGCTAACAGTAATGTCTTTTGAAGTAAAGATTAAAGATTTAGCACATGAAAGAACTGCAGAAATTTTAGAAAACAGAGTGTTGCAGTTTGAAATTAATTTCACTGATTCACTTCAGTATAAAGAAATCATCTAATAAAAGAGAAGCAGAAAGCAATCCGACATTTTTTTTCTTGATACAAATATGTGGTTTGCAAGTTGATCACCAAAATCATTAACTGATATTTACTCCAAATATATTTCTATCCATAATAGCCTATGAAAGCCATGTCCTATAGTACATATGTGCAGCTATGCAAATAATACGTAAGTGCTAAAAATATACTTTTACATTATTAAAAAATCCAGTGTTCATGGATTCTAATATTTACCAGATATCTACCTGTATGGATAAAGACAGTACATCTATACAAAGTTTAACTTTTTCTTGAAGATAGAATAGTAACAATTCCCTCAGAAGCTACTGCTATCTTTAAGGCAATTTTCCCTGTATATTAAATGGCCTCTTACATGGAGTTTTGCTTTCTCTCATTGAGTTTTTCTGTTGACTAATTTACTTTTGCATCCTCTGCTCCACTGTTGCTTACTTATCTTTCTTACTATTCTATAATCTTCTTCCTCTTTTCACTTTATCCTTGGTAGAACTCAATTATGATAAGGGAAAAAAAGTTCACACATAAGGCATAGTTTAGGCATAGTATTTTCAAATAATTCTAGTTCTACTTTTTTCTCTTGGGAATAGTGCTGGCCTTTAGAACTGTAATGTAATGAAAAGTTGTGTTTCTAGAAATTTACCTGCTGAATTAAATGAGGTAATATTGTGCTAATAATGGCATATATTAAAAGAAAAATTCATGCTCGTAACAAATATTTCACCAAGTATGATCAATACCTCTCCAGATATCCCAATGGATTCTTCTGCAGCTCCATATTGACCAATAGGCCCATTCTGCAGTCGTTCCAAAAGCTCCAATAAAGCAAAATTTTTTTTCAAGCCCCAGACACCTGAATCTCCTAGAATATAAAAACAAAAACTAAATCTAACAAAATGGACTATTAATCGTTTTACCCATACCTCAAAAGTAATTTCTAATCCATATAGTTCAGTCGTTAATGTCTAAATTTGAAAAATTCAAATTTTCCCCATTATTTGATACCAAAATAATTGCTTTGTTAATACTCTCTTTTAAAAAACAGAAGAATCCCTCAGGCTTCCAAGTAGAAACACACTTTAAAATTTATTATTTTTTGGCCAGGCACATTGGCTCACGACTGTAATCCCAGCAGTTTGGGAGGCTGAGACGGACAGATCACTTAAGGCCAGGAGTTCAAGACCAGCCCGGTCAACATGGTGAAATCCTGTCTCTACTACAAATATGAAAATTAACCAGGTGTGGCGTCAGGCGCCTGTAAACCCAGCCACTCAGGAGGCCGAGGGACGAGAATCACTTGAACCCGGGAGGTGGAGGTTGCAGTGAGCCAAGATCATAGCACTACACTCCAACCTGGGTGACACAGCAAGACTCTATCTCAAAAAAGAAATAAAAAAAAAAAAATCTAAATACACATTTAAAAAATTAAGGTGGTAAAGGCTGCACAACAATATGAATGAACTTAATGCCACTAAACTTAGAAGTAGTTAAAATGGCAAATTTTATGCTATATATATATTTTGCCACAGCTTAAAAAAGTTATTTAAATCTCTTTTACTTTTTTTTTTTGAGACAGAGTCTTGCTATGTCACCCAGGCTGGTGTGCAGTAGCACGATCTCAGCTCATTGCAATCTCCACCTTCTGGGTTCAAGCGATTCTCGTGCCTCAGCCTCCCAAGTGGCTGGGACTACAGGTGCATGCCACCACGCTCAGCTGATTTTTTGTATATTTTGGTAGAGACGGGGTTTCGCCATGCTGGCCGGGCTGGTCTCAAACTCCTGGCCTAAAGTGATCTGCCTGCCTTAGCCTCCGTGCCCAGCCTATTTCTCTATCAGTTAATTTTACAAGTCCTATTTTGTCACTGACTTTTACTATATATGCTAAAACAAGCATTTTCAAATACTTTTTGCAGCAACCTAACTTAAGAAATACATATAACTTTGTAACCCAGGACAACATACAAACTCTTCCTAAACCTATGAATAAAACTCAGATCTGTTAGCAGAAGGAATATTTGTTATGGTAAACTCCTATGCAACAAATACCACATACCATCTGATATAGCTCCCACCTAACACATATTCATTAAATGAATAAATATATAAAAGGTTGATGGAGTCATTGACTGCAGGGCTCCCCTTCCTCTTGGCTCTTAAAAAAAAAAAAAAAAAAAAAAAAAAAAAAAAAAGCCATTCCATGTTGTGGTTCTCCCAAAAAAACTAGACTGAACATATTTATCCTCAGCCTTGCCCCAAGAAGGCTTTCTCCTTAATTTTTAACACATATTCTACAACAAGTTGAGTTCTCTCTATTTACATAAAGGTTAAGAAGTACACTAAGTGATCATTTAAAAATACAGTTGTGACAATTTTCTAAATATCCAATCATTATATAATGAATGCATACAAAAAAACTTCTAGCATTACTAGGTAGTGCCTAATATTTATCACTGAATTCTCTAAGTGTCAAAACAACTCCATAATCTCAATGGCTTAACACAACAGAGATTTACTTTTTGCTCATGCAACATCTCAGGGGTTAGGGAAGACAAGAGAGACTGTTCTCCACTGACCACAAACAGGAACACAGGCTACCCAGCCTCCAATCATTTGGACCACCTCACTGTAGCAGGGAGAAGAATTTACTTTGAAAATCATAAACCTTCTCTTATCAACTTCTACCTGGATGCTAACACTTCACTTCTGCAAACAATTCACTGATCAATGGACATCACACAGTGATGTGTAAGAGGGCAAGGAAGTGTAATTTCACCATATGAGCAGAAGAAAATCAGCAATATTGCTGAACAGTATCAATAACTACTCATATTCTTCTTGTACTAGAGAGGAATTCTGATTCAGAATTCAGAGAAGTCAGAGAGGAGGATGGATGTATTCAGTCTAGTTCCGTGTCGTAAATTTCTAGTTTTGTTAAACATTGAGGTAGTAACTCTTCACACTGTGGTATTAATGTAGAGAAGGTAAAGTGCTCTTCAAAAAGGTAGAAGAATCAGGCGTGGTGGCTCACACCTATAATCCCAGCAATTTGGGAGGCCGAGGTGGGTGGATCACTTGAGGTCAGGAGTTCAAGACCAGCCAGGCCAACATAGTGAAACCCCATCTCTACTAAAAATACACAGATTAGTCAGGCGTGGTGGCAGGTGCCTGTAGCCCCGCTATTCAGGAGGCTGAGGCGGAAGAATCACTTGAACTCTGGAGGTAGAGGCTGCAGTGAGCTGAGATTGCACCACAGCACTCCAGCCTGGGTGACGGAGTAACACTCTGCTTTAAAAAAAAAAAAAAAAAAAAAAAAAAGTAGAAGAAAGGTTCTATCCTCTATTTGAAAAACATTACTATTTCTTTTACTTTTTTTTGTTTGTTTGTCTGAGACGAGTTTTGCTCTTGTCGCCCAGGCTGGAGGGCAATGGCGCGATCTAGGCTCACTGCAGCCTCCATCTCCCAGGTTCAAGTGATTCTCCTGCCTCAGCCTCCCGAGTAGCTGGGATTACAGGCGTCCACCATCACGCCCAGCTAATTTTTACATTTTTAGAAGAGAAGGGGTCTCACCATGTTGTCCAGGCTGGCCTTGAACTCCTGATTTCAGGTGATCCACCCACCTCGGCCTTGCAAAGTTCTGGATTACAGGTGTGAGCCACCTTGCCTGGCCTAAGTATAGTTTTATATAAAGAAATAGTATGATATATGCATATCTCAAAGAATAAAAGACCAAATAAAAGTACAGAAACTTTCCCAATCCCTACTATTTCTTGGCTACTAGTAAGTTAACACTATCTATAATGTTGTTATTGTCCTATATTAGTTGTCAGGCAAATAGACTATTTATATACATCAAAGATCACCAAAACCTTAAAAACCCTTCTTTCTCCAGAAAATATTTTAAAACCATGTTTCTTAGCATTTTAAAGTCTTCCAGCCTAAAATTATAGGTACTCTTGCTTCCTTTTTTGGTGGATAAATTATTTTTAATGTGTTCCACTTGAAAAATAGTATGAATATATTAAAATTGTCTTACATAGTGCAACTGACCTGAAAAAAAAAAAATGGCAACCTTAAACTCTTTTGGAGAAAACTCCCTTATCAAAAAGAGTAAACTTACAAAACTTATGTTTGTAAAATCATTGTTCAAATGTTAGTAAATGCTATTATTTCCAAATCTGGTACCTGAAAATAACTTAGTTTGAAATATATAAAGCAAGTGTTAAAAGTATACAGAAAACCAAAAAAAATCCACAAACCCTTCAAACTCATTTTAACAGAAAATACAGAGTAATTATCACAAGCTACAAACACTTCTGTCCTTGATATTAGTAAATAAAAACATGCTGAGACTCAATGACTTATCTGTATTTTCATTATTGGCTTATTTATTTGTAAAGAAAACATTGTTTTATTGGGTTAATGGCTTCAGGCAAATGATTCATTCTGTGATGCATATTCTTATTTATTTGAATCAGGGTAACATGTTTTTCTCAGGTGTCTTAAAGCTCTTTACAGGTAAGTATTGAATATAAACATCTCAGAAGACAAAATAAAATTAGTAACTAAGAGTGAGATAGTTTATAGCTTGAAGATTATTCACCTTAATAGAAACTCAGGCTTTCTGAAACTTTCTGGGAATTTTATCATTCTAAAAATCAAGTGGAAGGAAATTGTTTTCTATGACATTTGCATTACATGAACAATTTTCAATCTTAAATCCATACAAATACTTTTCCTACCTAGGTCTGTTACTTGTCGATCAAATGGGCAACGGATTGCTCTTCCATGAAGAGGTAGGCGAGTGAGACAGTCATGACAGACTGTATGGCCACAAAGCAAAAGGCGAGGAACTTTGTCTCCTTGCAAAGAAAAGACGTCTTCACAAACTCCACACTCTAGCACCTAATATTTGAAAACGAAGGATGTACTCTTTAAACCATTTTAAAAGCATACATATTTTAGGTATATAAGAAAATTCACCTAATATATTGAATCAACATTGTTACTTTATTCCTCCATGAAAAAGAACTATGTAAGTTGTAAAATCTTAAATCACTTTTAAGTCATTCCATCTGACAGACCCTGCCAAAATTATATCGTAACGAAATATCTTTGAAATACTAATAGTAGTGTTAGGGGCAAAGATGCTGTAAACTAACATCTTCATTATCTTTTGAAAATTATGATTTCACTCATTACATCTGAATCTGTACAAACAATATGTAATTCTACTGAAGGCGGGTTGTTAAGCAATTTCTCTGCAACTACCTAACCCATCATTAATTTCAACACAAATAAACTATCATTAATTTCAACAAAAATAATCTAAAATATGTGCTAACAATTACCCCTATCTTTAATGATAAAGAACTTGTTAAGAAAAGACTACAACTAACTTTCATGTTTCTAGTATCTAATGTACATTAAATAATACAAAGTTAAAAAAGCAATCACCTTAAATTTCAATTCCTGTGCTCTATCAATAAATATAGCTCTGAATCAGAAATTAGTTTGTCTATCTAATTCTAGTTACAGACACATGACTTGCACAAGGCTACACAGTCAGTCAAAAGAAAGGCTATTTATCAGCATATTCTGATTCTCAAGTCCATATGTTTATGTTTTATAAATAGTCAACAAATTGTATTTATAGCAATAAAGCATTTTCAGCACTTATTTCTAAGTATATTTGTAGTGTTTCATTAATTTTTTTAAAATACCCACACTGTACTATTCAATCATACCTCAAACTCCTGTCATTCAAGACCCACTACAATCTGGTCCCTGTTCTACTGCTTCACTGCCACACTCTTCTGACCCTGTGCTCCAACTATATCCAACAGCTTATAGTTCTCAGAACATGAGAAACTGTTTCATGTTTCTTCATGCTAATACTGAGGAAAGGACTATACTTGTCCTTTGGGCCCCCAAGTACTCTGTATAAGCGTCTACCATAACACCCAAAATGCTTTAATACCTTGGTTTTCTAGTCTGTCTTTCCCTGTTGGACCAAAAAACCCTCAGGAACAGGGTATTTTAAATACCAAGTTCCTAGTGCTTACATAAAGTCTAGTAAAATAATTTAAAAACAATTAAGCTCAACATCATAAAACACACAACACAAGGTAAAAAACAGAAAACCCAAGGCAGAAATCAGACTAAATCTACTACGATTTTAAACCTAACTCTGTAATTAACTTGGACTTTGGGCTTGAGATACAAATATCTTTCACCATGAAGTGATAATTCATAATTGCTTTGTATATTATTATGGTTCAAAAGAAATTTAAATTTAGTCTTTCAATGTAAATAAGGGTTTGGGAAGAGAAAAATAAATAAAAATAAGAAACAAAAAAAATTGTTCACAGAAAAGACGATGAAAATTCTTTACATGAAAAGATGTTCAATCTAACTCATAACTAGAAAAATGCAAATTAAGGCTAGGCACGGTGGCTCATGCCTGTAATTCCAACACTTTGGGAGGCCGAGGCAAGTGGATCATCTGAGGTCAGGAGTTCGAGACCAGCCTGGACAACACGGTGAAATTCCTTCTGTAGTAAAAATACAAAAAAATTAGCCAGGCATGGTGGTGGGCGCCTGTAATCCCAGTTTACTCAGGAGGCTGAGGCAGGATAATCGATTGAGCCTGGGAGGCGGAGGCTGCACTGAGCCAAGATCACAGAGTGAGACTCGGTCTCAAAAAAATAAAGAAACAAAAAAATGCAAATCAAAGCTACATCAAAATACTTTTTTTTTCAGATTAGATCAAAAATGTTGGTAACACTTTGTTAGTGAAGGTGTGGGAAAGCAGACACTGTCATACATTACTAATTGCTATGAAATGTTTATTGAGCAATACAGCTTTTATGAAGGGCAACCTGTCAATACTTACCAAGTTTAAGTAACTCAGTAATTCTAGTTGCAGGAATTTATCCTACAAGCATATTAGACATGTGTGACAAAATCTGTATGTTAGTCCTTAAAGCATCATTTGCATTAGCAAAAAATTGGAAACAAAGTAAATACACATCAATATCAGCTTGGAAAATAAATTATGGCACATTCATAATACTATAAAACTATATAGGATAGTGAGAAAGATGACGTTTTTCATGTACACACAGAATGATTTCATATGATTAAAACAAAAATGATAAATAGAATATACTCATTTTTGCATAAAGGTGGGGAAAGAGCAAATTTTTATATTGTTGTATAAACGTACTGTCTTCCTGGAAGGATACATAGGACACCAGTAACACTGGAACATCGGTTCCCCATGAGAAAGAGAAACAGCTAGGGAACAGCTACCCATGTATAATTCTATCTATTATTCATATATACACATACTTCAATTCATCCTACATTTTTTAAAAAGGGGAAAGTTTCACGTTATCAAATCCATTTAGGTCAGGCACCGTGGCTCACACTTGTAATCACAGCACTTTGGGACACCAAGGCAAGAGGACTGCTAGAGGTCAGGAGTTCAAGACCAGCCTGGGCAACACAGTGAGACCCTGTCTCTACAAAAAAATAAAAAACTGAGGTGGGAGGATCACTTGAGCCCAGGAGGTTGAGGTTGCTATGAGCCATGATTGTGCCATTGCACTCCCACCTGGGTGACAGAATGAGAACCTGCCTCAAAAAAAAAAATTTCAATTAAATATAGAAAAAATATTCACAGGCCAGGCGCGGTGGCTTATGCCTGTAATCCCAGCACTTTGGGAGGCCGAGGTGGGTGGATCACGAGGTCAGGATATCGAGACCATCCTGGCTAACACAGTGAAACCCCATCTCTACTAAAAATACAAAAAATTAGCCGTGCACGGTGGTGGGCGCCTATAGTCCCAGCTACTTGGGAGGCTGAGGCAGGAGAATGGCATGAACCTGGGAGGTGGAGCTTGCAGTGAGCCGAGATTGTGCCACTGCACTCCAGCCTAGGCGACAGAGCAAGACTCCGACTCAAAAAAAAAAAAAATCACAATAGAATTTGATAGAAAATAAATGCAACATTTTATAAATGCTGTATTAAAACTCTAATAAATTAAATTTGTTTATAAACTCCAAAGAACCATATTAAAATTTTGTTTAGTTCATTTCAATCCTGTATCTCTGATCCCACCACTGTACAAGATTTAAAAGAATTTCCTTATGCTGTTACCGTATTTTTCAAAAAGCACTAATAAAATTCCATTGATTAGCAAACCAAACACAGGTCCGAAAATAAAGTTACTAGACTATTTTGCATCAACTTGGTAAATAATACAGCAAGAAAATATTTCCTCAGTATCTATGAATAGGAATTGTGGTTAACAGCAAAAAGCCCTAGATAGGAAAAAGCTCTTAATTTTACATTTCACAAAATGCCAAAACAGCTTCAAACTTATTACATGTAAATCAAACTGTAATCAATCAGATTATATATATATATATATATTTTTTTTTTTTTTTTGAGAAAGGGTCTCACTCTTTCTCAAAAAAAAGGGTCAGCCAGGCTGGAATGTAGTGGCCTGAGCATGGTTCACTGCAGCCTCGACCTCCCGAGCTCAAGCAATCCTCCTGCCTCAAACTCCCAAGTAGCTGGTACCACAGGCATGTGCCACCATGCCTGGCTAATTTTTTTAATTATTATTTGTAGAGGTTGGGTCTCACTATGTTGCCAAGGCTGGTCAGAAACTCCAGGGCTCAAGCAATCCTCCCACCTTAGCCTCTCAAAGTGCTGAGATTAAAGGTGTGAGCCACTGTGCCCAGCCTCAGACTAAATTTTAAAAGGCCTAAGAAGACTCACTAAGCAAAAGAAACTGTGATACATTTTTACATGTCAGTTATTTCAAAATATCAGATTTTTTATTTTTTATTTTTCAGATGGAGTCTCACTCTGTCACCCAGGCTGGAATGCAGTAGCACAATCTCGGCTCACTGCAACCTCCCCCTCCTGGGTTCAAGTGATTCTCCTGATCAGCCTCCTGAGTAACTGGGATTAACAGGCCCACACCACAATGCCTGGCTACTTTTTGTATTATTAGTAGAGACAGGGTTTGGCCATGCTGGCCAGGCTAGTCTCGAACTCCTGACCTCAAGTGATCAGCCCACTTCGGCCTCCCAAAGTGCTTCCCAGGCACTTTGTGCTTTACAGACGTGTGCCACCGCGCCTAGCCATATCAGATTTTTATGTTACTGGTTTCTCTAATGATAAAAACCATGTAATTATCAACTTGTTCACAAGCACAAGGCCATTTTACACAGTATTAGCATTATATACTTCAATTTTTACCTTCCAATAAATACTTATTGCTTTCATCTATACAAATGACAGTAAGGTTTTTTTCAGTTTATACCCCTATAGCTACTACAAATTATGGCATGAAGATTTTGTCAGAAAGGACTATTTTATTGCACAGTTCAGGAACATTTTACATGTTAAGATGAAAATGAACAAGGTGAGCCTCTGATGTATCAAATTCTGTGCTGTAACAAACTGGAGTTACATCAGGCTTTGGTACACTTTTGAGACTATAAGGCAAACAGCGTAACAACAAAATAGATACTGCAATGATACCCCTTCCAATTATGAAATAAAACTTAAACTTCAAGTTAATTCACAAAGTACTCTGCAAGTATTCTCTACTTAGCAAAAGCACAATTCAATAAATAAAATCTCAATCACACAACATGCCTAATAACGAGGGCTCTTTTGCGTATCAGATATGCTGTGCACCTGTAGAATAACTTCATTACTACCTAAAGGTCATCTGAATCAACGACCACCAATACTGACTGATACTAAATTGTGGGAAGAAATGTCTCACTTGCTGTCATACAAAACCAACATTAACTGAATAATCGTAGGTGTCTATTTTTCAAGACGTTAAAAGAACTTCATATATTATCCTGTTCGGTAATTCTTAACCCTGGTTACATATTAAAATAACTTATGGGCATTCCTAAAATCTACTGATGTTGTCAACCTCATCAGAACTGGAGGAGGAGTGCATCAGTAGTGTACTAAAAATCTTCAGTGATCCTAATATGTAGCCAGGAATGAGAATTTTCAATCTCTTAGATTAGAGATGCTCCCGAAGGTTACTCTATAAAACCAATGAGATCAGTTATCCCCTCCAGATCTCTCCGTGCACAAGTGTGGAAGGGAAAAATGACTGCCACATATTTCAAATGATTTTTTAGCAAATTCATTCTGGAGCATTTATACATGGTAGAATCTCAAACTTCAAGCATAAGGAAATTCATTAACTCTATCGTTAACGCCCAGCTATGACGATGTTGCAGACTTCTGAAAAGTGTTAATAGACTGTACTACTAACAGGAGAGAGGGCAGCTCAGCCAGTAACAGATGTCTCATTACAGACGCAGTACAATAGGGAAAAGCATAGGCTTTAAAGCCGGTTAACCCGGGGCTCTGCCACACACTGTGTTTACCTAAACCTGGATTTCCTCCCTGTAAAATGGGAATTAACATCTACTTCATAAGTAGATATTAACGAGCTAAAACACCTAACGTAGTACGTAGTTACGATGACGATGGGCCAATTTATAATACTAAGCTAACTAATGCCTGTTGAGTTTAATTAAAAGCAGAGGACCTGGAGAAAAGACCGGTCTAGGTCACTGGACCGCAAGCTCCTTTTCATAAATGTTCCGATTATGACATGTCATGAGCAGAAGACCAGGCAACTTCAGGCCATAGGAGAGAAAGGATGCAGAGGAGAGGACAAGACTTGTAAAGCCAAAAGGGGCCCAGAGGCCGCGCATCCCACCCATCGAAGCCTGGGCCGTGGCGATGCAGCCAGGTCTCCAGGATGAACCGAAGGGAGGCCAATGGTGGAGAACAGAGCACGCAAGGTCCCTCACCTTCACTACAGCTGTCCCCCGGCTGCCCTGCCGGCCACTGTCTACTCCCGCTCCAAGCTTGTTTACAACCAGAGTAGCCATCCTCGTAGGAGTAGCGCCACAGATGCAGCCTTCAGAGTCCTCAACTGAGAGGCGGGGTTAAGCCACCTACCCAGAGGCCTCTGCGCACGCCACCGGCGCACAGGCGCAGTAGGACACAGGGCGCCGCTTAGCCGACTCTTACTCCTCCTCCCTGCAGTCGTGGGGTACTTCGTTGCACAGCCTCGCGCATGGGCACTTTTGTTATTTTTCATTACGTAGTCTGCAACTGCTGGAGGAAAGACAAGGGAAAAAAAAAAAAGAAGGGATAAAACAGAATTAAAGTTTTGGGGTGAAACTCCAGCTCCTTTAATGATTTTTCCTCTCGAATCGCAAACCAACCAGGGTGTAAACTGAGGGCGGTGAAGGGATACGGGCATCTCCCTGCATGCAACGCGATTTTCGTATAAACTACAAATCCCAGCATGCCACTCTCTCTTTTATTTATTTATTTTTTTTAAACTCCGGCAAAGTTGGCCTTTGGGAGGCGGCGTATTGTAACCGAGGGGTGGTTTCTTTTCCTGAAGTCGCGATGTGCGATAGCAGATGGAAAACAAAGTGTTTTATGCATACGTTTCTAATATAAAAGAAATGGACTTGGTGAGAAGAAGCCAGTCTGTAAAGAACACAGTAAGAAAATTTAAGGTACCACCACCGGAGAGAAGTTGAAAGTGCGTTTGACTTCTGGTCTTGCCAAACGCGAGGTTTTCCGTTTCCTTCCGGGCCAAGTTGAACCTGTCCAGCCCCCGTAGGCCGTGGGTCAAAAGTGCTGGTCAAAATGGAAGTGAATCCCCCTAAACAGGAGCACCTGCTGGCGCTGAAAGGTAAACTTTTGCGAACCTGAGTACCCGTTTTCTGTTTTCTTCCCTTCCCTATTTATCGAAGCCTTTGCCATGTAGGCCTCAGCCTTCTTAAACACCGTCAGTGCTCGCCCTCCTGCTCTGTCCTTTGGCGCCAGGCGGGAGGAAGCGATTTCGCCTGGATGCTTTTTAGGTTTACGGGCTCCTTTCTAGAATGAAATAGATACCTGGTAAATCACTCTTTCTGATCTATGCTGCTTCAGTCACGAGATTTTAGCGGCAGAAGCTGACGTCCCGCTCCTACCGTGGAGATCTCTGTGAACTAAGATGAATTACAGCGGGCATGTAAAGTGCTTTTTCCTTCTGTCTCTCGTTTCTTCCTGTGGCACTGACGAAGTTATCAGGCTTCAGTTTCCCCTGTAAAATTAGTATTGCATAACAGTAGTGCAAAGAATTTAGCAATATATAGTAATACAACATATAACTTAGATTTATTAAAAGCAAACTGCAGTTTACTTCAAAGCACTGTGTATGTGGGAAATATGTCCGAGATCTAATGTCAACTCTCATTTTTTGTACACAGCCATTTTGAGTAAGTTTGGTGATTTAATTAGATCTTTATTTAGGAAAAAACAGCAGGCTTTTTTTTTTTAGGACAATTTTTATTTTTTTTATTTTTAATGCCTATTTTCTGGAAATCTTTTTATTTGAAATATTTTCAGCTTTATTTTATTTTTTACTACAACAAATGCACTTTTTGTTTCTTGGATGCTCTAACACGGGGTTAACAATGACTTATTGAATGAGCTGAGGAAATGCTCAATAAACATTTGGGTTCAATTGAATTGCACTTATTTTACTTGTGGCATCCATTTTGAGAAACACATCCTTCCCATTATGATGTAGTCATCAGACATTCTAGAAGCTCATCAGTCTCATATAATGATGCCTGTGTTAGCGAGATTGTCTCTTACTGTGGAACTTTGTAATGTTAAGTTATACAGTGATGGGACCTCTAAGCTTAACCTGAGCAAATGATCTAGGCTAAAATGGAGACTAAAATGGATTGTTACTCGTGGAGAAGAGGGAAAAGAAGAAAAGCAACTAATTGTCATGTTCTTTATCTCGCGATCTCACTTCAAGTATGTGGAGTAAATATTAATTCTCAGAGTTTAAGCAACTTTTCCAAGATCACATAGCTAGTAAGTGATTGAGGCAGTGTTTCAACGCAAGGCCTACCTCTCTCTTTCCAAGAGTTCATGTTGCCTCCTAATGAATGAAACGGCATTCTCAGAAATAATTCCTCTACCAACTACTCTGATGGGAATTTGGAACAGTTCTATTAGCTGCTACGTGTGATTTATACAAATTAGAAGCTATTAAAAACAGTTGAATTCCAGCTGGGCGCGGTGGCTCATGCCTGTAACCCCAGCACTTTGGGAGGCTGAGGCGGGTGATCACGAGGTCAGGAGATCGAGACCATCCTGGCTAACACTGTGAAACCACGTCTCTACTAAAAATACAAAAAATTAGCCTGGCTTGGTGACAGGCGCCTGTAGTCCCAGCTACTAGGGAGGCTGAGGCAGGAGAATGGGGTGAACCCGGGAGGTGGAGCTTACAGTGACCCGAGATCGCGCCACTGCACCCTAGCCTAGGTGACAGAGCCAGAGACTCCGTCTCATAAAACAAACAAAAAGTTAAATTCCAGTGATACAGAGACTGCCACTGAGAATTTTTAGTTTTCTGTTATTCTTTGTTTTCCAAAATAAAGGATACCTAAGAAAGAATATTTCAGCAGCCTAAGCCAGGCGTGGTGGCTCACGCCTGTAATAGCACTTTGGGAGGCCGAGGCTGGCAGATCACTTGAGGTCAGTAGTTTGAGACCAGCCTGGCCAACATGGTGAAAACCCGTCTATACTAAAAATACAAAAATTAGCCAGGTATGGTGGTGGACATCTGTAATTCCAGCTACTCGGGAGACTGAGGCAGGAGAATCGCTTTAACCTAGGAGGCAGAAGCTGCAGTAAGCTGAGATTGTGCCATTGCACTCCAGCCTGGGTGACAGAGTGAGACCCTGTCTCAAAAAAAAAAAAAAAAGAATAAACAGCCTAAACTGGTAAGTGCTTTAAAATTGATAGTTTCAACTTTATTAAACCTCTTTGGTACCATCTTCTAGTTAACCCATTGTTCTAGTTGATCAACAGTTTTCACAGCATTTCAATTTACTGATGCTGGATGCCAAATGTATCAATTTAAGTGGTCATTTAGGTTCACTTTATCTTTTAATATGTAAAATGTTAAAGATAATATTTTGTTATTCTTGGTTGGGTGAGGTGGCTGATCACTTGAGTTCAAGAGTTCGAGACCAGCCTAGCCAATATTATGAAACCCCATCTCTGCTGAAAATACAAAAATGCCAGGCGTGATGGTGTGCACCAGTGGTCCCAGCTACTCAGGAGGCTGAGGCACAAGAATCACTTGAACTCTGGAGGCGAAGGTTGCTGTAAGCCAAGATCGTACCTCTGCACTCCAGCCTGGGTGACAGAGTGAGAATCTGTCTCAAAAAAAAAAAAAATTGTCTCTTGAGTATAACACTGATTGACTTTAGACAAGAGAATTACTCGATGCCATATTTTACAATGTGAAAGTGTAAGGAACAGGGAAGAAAAACATGAGTGCATTATTCTTGAAAGAATATGTGATAACATTTAGATCCGTATTTAAAATTATGGATGTTAAAGATCACAATTATTTATGAATTTGAGAGTTGTCAGATCTGTTAGTGGGCAGTATCAGTAGGTAAAAAGAATCATGAAATTATTCTTCTGACTCTAGAATCGGACAGTGATTCTATTGTGACATCATGACAAGAGTCCATACTCATGGTTATCCTAGCAGTGGGAGAACCCTCATCAAGTAATTATCTAATGATTTTGGGGGAGAAGTGATTCAACTTATTTTTTTCTGCAGTTAAGATGTGAAAAAGCCTGTTTTATGGCTCCTACAGCTTTGGGTCTGATTAGGAAGCCTAACTTGCAGATATTGGAAGGCTCTATTCTTAAGCCTATGTACCATATATCGGAATTTATTATCAGTGACTTAATTTGGGGCAACTTGAGGACTTCTGTGCTCTAAGAGAAAAAAATAGGAGTCTAGACTTCTTGTTCTCCTCCAAATTGGAATTCAAAAGCCATGGTATTAGGGTCCCCATGCTGTTTAATTGCCTGGGTTATGAGGAGAAGACAGTGTCACAAAACTGGTTCTTAGCCTGGTTAAACCATATTAGCAAAGTTAAACCATATGCATGGTTTTAGTTTTTACTGTAGAGAATGACATGAAATCATCAAATATTCTATCTATATATTTGTTTGGTGGAATCCATATAATTTTTTTTTTTAGACAGAGTCTTACCCTGTCACCCAGGCTGGAGTGCAATGGGAGTGCAGTGGTGCGATCTCAGTTCACTGCAAACCTCCACCTCCCGGGTTCAAGTGATTCTCCTGCCTTAGCCTCCCGAGTAGCTGGGATTACAGGCACAGGCCACCGCGGCCGGCTGTTTTTTGTATTTTTAGTAGAGATGGGGTTTCACCATGTTGGCCAGGCTGGTCTCAAACTCCTGACCTCGTGATCTGCCCACCTTGGCCCCCATAAAGTGCTGGGATTACAGGTGAGCCACCACACCTGGCAGATCTATATAATTTTAAGTATAAAATGATTACTTTTCTTCCAGACAGATTAGAATTTTTTTTTTTCTTTTTTTTCTTTTTAATGAGATGAAGTCTTGCTCTGTCGCCCAGGCTGAGTGGCACGATCTCAGCTCACTGCAACCTCTGGCTCTCAGGTTCAGGGTATTCTCCTGCCTCAGCTTCTCTAGTAGCTGGGACTACAGGCATGCACCACCACACTCCGCTAATTTTTTTTTTGTATTTTGAGTAGAGACAGGTTTTTACCATGTTGGATTAGAATTTACAGTGATTTTATGGTCCTCAATTTAGTTGCCTCAAATTTTTAAATATTACATTTTTTGTTAATTTTCTTCATATGAAAACAATATTTTAAGATTCATTTACTCTTTGTTTCTGCTAAAGTTTTAAGACTTATTACTTAATATAGTAATATTGATACTTCCAAGTCCTTTATATCTGTTGAGTTAAACATGTTGACTACTAGCATTTTTAGGCTGGAAGTGATTTTATAGGGCATCTAATTTAGATTCCTTATTTTGGTAAGAGAAAGAATTTTCAGGTTTGTAGATTACATTCACATTTACCAAAAGGACTTTTGTAGGCAGAATATCCCTACTATATCTTATGCTTTGCAATACTTCTACTTTAGGTCCTGTTTCCCTCTGATTTGGCAAGAGAGACAATCTTGCAATGATAAATTTACATTCTAGCTCTGAGGAGTTCAGCTAAGAAATTTTTCTCATCACTAAGAGTAACTGGATTACTGCAGAATGACTACAGAAGTAATATTACATTATCGACCATATGAGAGTGATCCCACACAACTGCCAAAAATTGTGGAAAAAGCAATTCAAGACTTTCCTACTCGTCCGCTATCAAGATTTATACCTTGGTTTCCATATGATGGGTCCAAGCTTCCACTCAGACCTAAAAGATCACCACCTGTGATTTCTCGAGAGGCAGCTGAAGATGTGAAACAGTACTTAACCATTTCAGAACATGATGCTAAGTCACACAATTATGATTGCACAGTAGATCTATTGGAGTTTCAACCTTGTTTGAAAAAGCAGCATTTAACCTCGTCACACGCATTGAAGGAACAGACTAATTCTGGAAATCTGGGTAAACAATCAGAGAAGGGAAAACAGCACAACAGGAGATCTTGGAGTATTTCCCTTCCCAGCAATAATTGTACTGAAAAAGTTTCTCCTTTGTCTAAAAAATTGCAAGATAGTTTAAAGGCACTAAATTTACACTCACTTTATAGAGCAAGGTGGACAATAGAACACACTATTTGTAACAGCCAATCTCTGGAAGACATTTGGACAAAACTCAATCAAATTATTAGGCACAATGAACTTCCATCTTGTAATGCTACAATTCAGAGGCATTTAGGCCAAATATGGGTGTTCTGTGATATTATGTATTGTGAATATGTGGGAAGTCTTCTTAAAGGAAGATTAGCTCTTTCTGGAAAAATTAATTTATTTGTGCATAAATATGGTGTTATTTTTAGTATGTAATAAATTCCACTGATTGTCAAAAAGAATATTCTGAATGAAATGAATATGGATTGAAATAGATGAAATAATTTTTACAGATTTTTAAATTTTTAGTGGCTTTTTAGAATTCCTAGGCTTGTCAATTAAGTCAAGAACTTTCTGAGTTCTACTTATTAGCAGCCTTCTTTTAAATGTGATAAATTATTGTTTACACTGAATATGAAGGTAAAAATGTTCTGTGCCTTTCGTTTTGTTACAAACTGTGATTGAATTAGTCTTATGAATTAAGTTGTATAGTTTGGATTTTGGTTAATCTCTAAAATCTAATTTTACTGTAGTTTTTTCTTTACTCACCTCAAGTGTAATTTTTTAAGAAATAAAACTCAAAACAATTCTCTTTGGAATGCTCTTTATGTGGCATGAATGTAGTTCAAAGTGGGAGACTAGTCTAGATTCATTATGATGTTTCCAAATATATGTAATAATAATTGATAGGCTGTTTTCAAACAAAGATACAAAATGTATACTTTGCCTAAAACTATAATGTATCTTTAAGACTATAAACTGTTTTGAAGGAAAGTATCAAATGTTGAATAAGGGATCAAACTATTGTCTATTTCTTCTAATACAGATAATTCAGTATATGATAGTTAGTGCTAATTATTACTTGGCTGATGATTAGAGTCATTGTAGGTTCCCCATAAGCATAATCTTGTAATTGGTTTTACACATCACCTCATAAAAATGCTCAAAGAGATTAAAACAATAAAAGTTTTGTACAAGCACGTATATTTGTTTAACATATTTAAATGCCTACTTTGCACTAGGTGCTAGGATATATTAGGGAAGGAGACAGACATGGACCTTGCCCTCATGCAGCTTACATGTCGTTACTACTATTAAACACACCAGCTCCCTAAGAAAAATAAGGGTGCACTTACTAGGAATATAGACATGTTTACCTTGAAGCACAGTGCCTGTCATGGTAGGAGCTTGGTAATGCATGGTAAATGTTCCCTTCAGAGGGATTCTTCATAGCCTGAGATGGCTGAGGTTGCTTAAAATGAAAGTCCACTGATTTTGTTTTTCTTTCTAACTTTTATTTTAGGTTCAAGGGGTACATGTGCAGATTTGTGATATGGGTAAATTGTGTGCCACAGGGGTTTGGTGTACAAATAGTTTTGTCACCCAGGTAATCAGCATCATACCCAATAGGTATTTTTTTAGTCCTCATCCCCCTGTCACCTTCCACCCTCAAATAGGCCTCAGTGTCTATTGTTCTCTTCTTTGTGTCCATGTATACTCATTGTTTATCTCTCACTTATGAGAATACGTGGTATTTGGTTTTCTGTTCCTGCGTAAATTGGCTTAGGATAATGGCCTGCAGTTGCATCTGTGTTGCTGCAAAGGCCATAATCTGAAAATATGAAGAAAAAAGTTGCTTTTAATACCAGTTTGGAATCGCTTTATTTTTAATGGAGGATCATTTTTTACCCACCATCTCATCACCTGCAAACTACAGGAATCATGAAAAACTAAGCTTTATAGGACTTTTGTTTATAATAGAAATTTGAACCTATAATAAGCAAATATGTTAGCTACACGTTTGGGTGAACTCCAGGGCACTAAAAAAAAAAATAATAATACGTTTTAGGATTCCCTTGAGACTGTATTTTCTCTTTATTCAGATTTCTTTTCTAATGAAATGAAAATAATAATGGGGAAGAAATAGAAAACACCAACTAGTACTAAAAGTGAACTTACCAGCCTGGGCAACATAGTAAAACCCCATCTCTACAAAAAATACAGAAGTTAACCAGGCATGGTAGCATGTGACAGTAGTCCCAGCCTCTTGGTGGGCAGGGGGAAGGGGTGCGTCTGAGGCAGGAGGATCACTTGAGCTCAGGAGGTCAAGACTGCAGTCATCCATGATCATACCACTGTAGTCCAACCTGGGTAACAAAGTGAGACCCTGTCTCAAAAAAAATAAGTGATTTTAGCTGTGGGAGAAACTGCCTCCTCTGTATCACTTTCAAGGGCACCTTTTTATCTGTTTTCAGGGCACTTTTTAATCTGTTTTCTTAGTTAAAAATAAGAGTGAAGGTTGGAAACACCTCCCCATATTCATCTGTAGCTGATTGATACTCTTTTTGGAATAGATTCCTACTTTGAAATACCATGGGATATTTCTGGTAAGGCATGACATTCCAGGTTTATGGCTCTAGGCTTATAATGAATAATTATTATAGAGAATTATTTTTTAACAGAGTGAAATCACCAGGGTTCAAATCTAGATTCTACCACTTATCTACTAATATAGTCCTTTGTATGCAAATTACCCTCTACAGGCATTGTCAATGCCCTATCTGTATATTGGGATTAATGTAATACCAACTTAGAGAGTACTCATGAGAATTAAATGTGTTCAGCTTGTAAAATATTTAGCATAATGCCTGGCGCTAGTAAATGCTCAGTAAATGCTAGCTATACAAAGTAACTTCAGAAATTTTAAGGGCAGCATTTGTTGAGTATTTCAAAAGCCAGCTGCTTAATATAGCAGGTTATTATTGGCCTCAGTTTCTGAAACTTACACTTTCAAAATAATGTCAGTTATTTAGGGACTTTCATGAAGTGCTCATTATTTTATTCAGGGAAGATCTGAATAGCAGAACCTACACCAAATACGGATGCTACAAAACTGAACGTAGTACATAAGAGCCTACACTTCATGGAGTTTGGAAAGGAGTCAGGGTACCATGAGAGAAACAGAATGACCTGTTAACTTTTTTTCTCAAAAAGATGACATTTAAGCTGAAACCAGAATGAGAAAGCCACTAAATTTGATATGAATACCATAGTTGGTTAATTAATAGTTGGGCGGTGCATTTTTACATATGCTAGAACGCTACTTATATTCTGAATTGACCATGTAGGTCTATAGTCTTTATAGTATTTTGGCTTTGATTTGAAGGAATATATGTATATATTTTTTTTTGAGATGGAGTCTTGCTCTGTTGCCCAGGCTAGAGTGCAGTTGGTGCCATCTTGGCTCACTGCAAGCTCTACCTCCTGGATTCACCCCATTCTCCTGCCTCAGCCTCCCGAGTAGCTGGGACTACTGGCGCCCGCCACCACGCCCGGCTAATTTTTGTTTAGTAGAGACAGAGTTTCACCATGTTAGCCAGGATGATCTCGATCTCCTGACCTCGTGATCCACCCGCCTTGGCACTCCCAAAGTGCTGGGATTATAGGCATGAGCCACCGCGCCCGGCCAGACTTGATAATGAACTAGCCCTCTGTGATTCATTTTCTGAAAATTTTTACAAGTTTTTATTATTTTTAAATTTTATGTTTTTGTTTTTATTTTGATGTGGTCAAATGACACTCTAGAAGAAACTGAAAAAGATTTTTAAAAAAATTATAGAGTGTTTACTCTCATTAGATTATATTTAATATTCTATTTCAATTTTTTTTACTTTTCTGTGGCTTAATTTTTGTTTGTTTAATTTATATTTAAAATGAATTTTTTAGTTAAATTTTATTTTTCCAGATAGCTAATAACCATTTGTCTGTGTGCCTTATAATGAAAAATCCTTTTACTAATTGATTTTTTAACTTTTAATCCCTTAATTGATTTTTTTTTTTTTTTTTTTTTTTTTGGTCAAGACGTTGTTTTTTTAAAATCTCTCTCCCAACTATTTCTTTTTCTTTTTTTTTTTTTTTTTTTTTTTTTTTTTTTTGAGATGGAGTCTTGCTCTGTCGCCTGGGCTGGAGTGCAGTGCCACGATCTCAGCTCACTGCAGCCTCTGCCTCCCGGGTTCACGCCATTCTCCTGCCTCAGCCTCCTGAGTAGCTGGGACTACAAGTGCCCGCCACCACACCCATCTAATTTTTTGTATTTTTAGTAGAGACGGGGTTTCACCGTGTTAGCCAGGATGGTCTCGATTCCCTGACCTCGTGATCTGCCCACCTCGGCCTCCAAAAGTGCTGGGATTACAGGTGTGAGCCACCGTGCCCAGCCACTCCCAGCTGTTTCTTTATATAAGTATATCCTATCTTTTTTTCGAAAAACTAATATATCGGTATGGTCTTAATAAGCCGATTAGTTGATTATGGATTTAAATATGTTATAATATATAGTAAATTCAGTTCTTCCTCTTTTTTTCCTCCGTTAATTTCCTTAGCTTATTTTCATCTATTTGTTTCTTTAGATAAACTTTAGACACATTCTATCATGTTGCAAAAATAAATCTTAGTTTTGGTTAGAATTATATAAACCTATATGTTAACTGACATTTTTATAATTTCTACACAGAATTAATATTACTTAAAGAAACACTTGGGTGGGCGTGGTGGCTCATGCCTGTAATCCCAGCACTTTGGGAGGCCAAGGTAGGCAGATCACTCGAGGTCAGGAGTTCGAGACCAGCCTGGCCAACATGGGGATACCCCGTCTCTATTAAAACTACAAAAAATAATAGTAATAACCAGGCATGGTGGTGCATTCCTGTAATCCCAACTACTTGGGAGGCTGAGGCAGGAGAATTGCTTGAACCTGGGAGGCAGAGGTTGCAGTGAGCCAAGATTGTGCCACTACACTCCAGCCTGGGTGACAGAGTAAGGCTCTGTCTCAAAACAAACCAACAAACAAAAAAACACTTAGCTTCCAATGTTAATATTTTGTTGATATTGTTTACAGCGAAGTCACTTAGACTTTTTAAAGCCTTATGCTCCTAATATTCTTTAAGCTTTAAAAATTTTATTTTCCAGTTTTTCTATAATGAATGTATATTGTATTTATATTTACTTTTTATAATTCATAAGTTGTAAATGGTTCTTATATAAGATTCTTTTGTAACATTAAAATTCTTAATAAATCACTGATACGTGATAACCTTAGGAAGTATGTAGTATTATGTTTAAGAAGTATTTAGGTTATATTTTATGTTAGTATAAAATGGATGAATATCATACACTAGACTTGAGAATATTAACCCTAAGCAGTATTAATGTTTTGTTTTCTTTTACTTTTTTACTTCACAGTGATGCGGCTGACTAAGCCTACTTTATTCACCAATATCCCAGTAACATGTGAAGAGAAAGACTTACCTGGTATGGCACATGCTTTCCTCTATTTGCACCTAGGGAAAAGTTGAAACCTGAATTGCCTACATTAACTTGGACTAAGCCTAGCCCTGTGAATTTTATGCTAACCATTTGCTGGATTCTTTGTTGCCTATTTTTGTATCATGTGAAAGGTGGCCATCTGAGTAACAGGTCTTACTTATACTCTGCAAGTCCAAATTATGTTGATATCATATGGCAATATGAGACTTACAGTTTAAGATACATTCATATTCATAATACTATTAAAATTGCCTTCATCCTCAAGTGTTGCGTCAATGTATATATTAGCATTCCCTTTGTTTAGAATTGTTGGGGCTTTCTCTAGTATATTTTCTATCTCATGACGTACATTTTTCTTTGTTTCTAAAGTGTCCATTCCCTGTGAGATCAGAATTTTTTTGACATGATTTGTTGTATTAAAATCTAGAAGTTAGACTTTTTAAATATCATTTTTGTCAAGAGGTTGTTTTTTAAAATATCTCTCCTAGTTCTTTATGTAAGAAAAAGTTATTTAAAAGGTAGATGTTAGAATTTTATGTTTTTCTCTTCATTCAGGAGATCTCTTTAACCAACTGATGAGAGATGATCCGTCAACTGTTAATGGTGCAGAAGTTTTAATGTTGGGAGAAATGCTGACTTTACCACAAAATTTTGGGTAAGAATGACATATTCACATAAGAAACCTTGTAAAGCCTACAAATTATGTTTTCAAAAAAGAACTATGGGATGGGGAAACGCTCATGATACATTTCCTTTTTTTTTTTTTTTTTTTTTTTTTTTTTCTGAGATGGAGTCTCGCACTGTTGCCCAGGCTGGAGTGCAGTGGTGCCATCTCTGCTTAGTGTAGCCTCCACCCACTGGGTTCAAGCCATTCTCCTGCCTCAGCCTCCCCAGTAGCTAGGACTACAGGTGCACACACTGCCCTGGCTAATTTTTGTGTTTTTAGTAGAGACCGTGTTTCGCTATGTTAGCCAGGCTGACCTTGAACTCCTGATCTCAGGTGATCCACCCACCTCAGCCTCCCAAAGTGCTGGGATTACAGGCGTGAGCCACCACGCCTAGCACATGATACATTTGAGGGGCAAAAAGATTATTAAAAAATCATACTATGTGATTATGGCTTTCTGTTTTTTTAAAAAAAAGATATATACCAAAATAAAATGTTAATAGTGGTTCCTAGGATAATAGAATTTTTACTTTCTTCTTTAGATCTTACTATATTTTTAATGGCCATATACTCTTTTAACTACTAATGTAAATGTCTTTTTCAGAAGCCACTCTGTTTTTTGCCTCATAGTCCTCTCCCAAAATGAGTTATCAGACTTGTCAGCTAATTAGGAACTCTAAATTTATTTCTTCTGTTATTCTTAGCTGTATTATTATTCTAGATTAATAATAAGGTAGAAGCCTCTGGTTCCACTCTGTAACAGACAGAATTTGAGACAGAAGGAAATTTTACAGATTGTTTTTATAGTTTTACAGAATGTGGTCATTGACTAGCATCTTGAAAAACTGTAAAAAATATAAAACTATGTAAGATAAAACCACTGGTGATTTTTATTCAGATAACTTAGGAAATAAAATAAATTGGTAAAAATACCCCAATATCAATAACTTAGAGCTCTTCTAGATTCAGGGAATAAGTTATTGCAAGAATAGAAACTTGGCTTTCTCTAACCTATTCAAATACAAATCCTGACTTTAGCATAGATCTAATTTCAGTGAGTATTATCTCTAGTGAGGCTGGCATTTTGTACAGTAAAGGCCAAATATATCATGTTTTATAGATTACATCCATATTTTGATTTGCACTAGGTAATGAATGAGTGGCCTAGTGTGAACAAAGGAATGTTGAAACAATATTTCACCAGATTTCTATCCTTTAGTAAATGTTTCTCCATTTGAAGTCCTTAGTGATTCTCACACAGAATATCTAATGTAAAACCTGAATGGGGCCAGATGCGGTGGCTCATGCCTGTAATCCCAGCACTCTGAGAGGCCGAGGCGAGCGGATCATAAAGTCAGGAGATCGAGACCATCATGACTAACACGGTGAAACCCCATCTCTACCAAACATACAAAAAATTAGCTGGGCATGGTGGCAGGCACCTGTAGTCTCAGCTACTCGGGAGGCTGAGGCAGGAGAATGGGATGAACCTGGGAGATGGAGCTTGCAGTGAGCCAAGATCGCGCCACTGCACTCCAGCCTGGACAACAGAGCGAGACTCAGTCTCAAAAAAAAAAAAAAAAGAAACGTGAATGGATTTCTGCCTAAATAAATACTTGTTTTATTTTACAGGAATATATTTTTGGGAGAGACCTTTTCCAGTTATATCAGCGTTCATAATGATAGCAATCAAGTTGTAAAAGACATATTGGTAAAAGTAAGTAACATTCTTACTTGGGATGTATTTTACTGTTTAACAAAGGTTTTTTTTAGGCCGGGCATGGTGGCTCATACCTGTAATCCCAGCAGTTTAGGAGGCTGAGGCAAGTGGATCACCTGAGGTCAGAAGTTCAAGACCAGCCTGGCCAACGTGGTGAAACCCCATCTCTACTAAAAATACAAAAATGAGCTGGGTGTGGTGGTGCACACCTGCAGTCCCAGCTACTTGGCAGGCTAAGGCAGGAGAGGCTAAGGCTTGAACCCAGGAGGTGAAGGTTGCAGTGAGCCAAGATCATGCCACTGCACTCCAGCCTGGGTGACAGAGTTAGACTCCATCTCAAATAAAAAAAAAAGAAAGAAAAAGAAAAAAGGTTTTTTTATATCTATTATGTTGTTGGCACTTCATTAAATGCATGTTTGATACAATAATTTTTAATTGTCATTAACAAGCACTAATGAATGCCTAAAGTTATAAAGTATTATGCTAGGCATGAAACCATTTTTCCTATTCAACAAGGTTTGTGATTGCTTGGGTGAGAAAATGTACTAGTCAAAGGTAAACAGCAGTTTAGCATTTGTTAATGTATGTCATAAACATAGAGGAGGAAAGATCACTGGAGATTATATCAATCAGGAAGGTTTTTTAGGGGAGAGGGAAAGCGAAGAGGATCTTGAAAGAATGGAAGAATACAGATAACAAGGCAAGGGAGACATGGTAATCAGAGGCAGAGACATAGCGATACACATGTGTTCTTTTAACAGCGACCATATTTCACTTGGTAAGAGGAGGTAAGGTGGTACAGAGGAATAGTAGCTGTATTAGTCTATTTTCATGCTGCTGATAAAGTCATACCCAAGACTGGGCAATTTACCAAAGAAAGAGGTTTAATGGACTTACAGTTCCATGTGACTGGGGACAATCATGGCGGAAGGCAAGGAGGAGCAAGTCATGTCTCACGTGGATGGCAGCGGGCAAAGAGAGAGAGCTTGTGCGGGGAAACTCCCATTTTTCAAACCATCAGATCTCAGCCTGTCGTAGTGACTCATGCCTGTAATCCCAGCACTTTGGGAGGCTGAGGTGGGCGGATCACTTGAGGTCAGGAGTTCAAGACCATCCTGCCCAATGTGGTGAAACACCATTTCTACTAAAAATACAAAAATTAGCCAGGACGGTTGGCGTGTGCCTGTAATCCCAGCTACCTGGGAAGCTGAGGCAGTAGGATCACTTGAACCTGGGAGACTGAGGTTGCAGTCAGCCAAGACTGTGCCACTGCACTCCTGGCTGACTGGGTGACAGAGCAATACTCCATCCCCCCAAAAATAAAAATAAATAAAACCATCAGATCTCATGAGACTTATTGACTGTCATGAGAATAGCACAGGAAAGACCCACCCCCATGATTCAGTTATCTCCCACTAGGCCCCTCCCACAATACATGGGAATTACAGGAGCTACAAGATGAGATTTGGGTGGGGTCACAGAGCCAAACCATATCAGTAGCCATACAGTAGAGCATCTTGAAAGCAGGCTAAGGTTTTATTTAACCTTTCTTGAAAAATTATTTTTTAAAACAGACAAAAAATTAATTAATTAAAGTAAAAAAACCAGGCCCAGCACAGTGGCTTATACCTGGAATCCCAACAATTTGGGAGGCTCTGGCAGAAGGATTGCTTGAGGCCAGGAGTTCAAGACCAGCCTGGGAAACATAACAAGACCCCCCATCTCTACAAACAATTTAAAAAGTAGTTGAGCATGCTGGCACACATCATTGGTCCCAGCTACTTATGAAGCTGAAGCGGGAGGATTGTTTAAACCCAGGAGTTTGAGGCTGCAGTGAGTTTTGCCTGGGCACTCCAGCATGCACTACAGAACAAGACCCTGTCTCTGAAAAAAATTAAATAAAAAACAGCAGGCAGTTAGCTTTTGAGCACTCTTTGTGTTGGAAAGACTGATATGAGCACATTGTATGGGATGCTTTGTAGAAAATGGAACAGTTAGAAGACCCTTGAAATAGTGTAGATATTAAAAGATAGAATATGCTAACTCAGCTAACAACTTGAAATTTCTTCAAAAGAATAAGTGCGAAAAGAAGGTGAAAATTCACAGTATGTGGGGAAGAAGTTGTAAAACCTGTCTTAGAGTGATGAGTTCAGGTAATTGGAGTATTGCCAGAAAGGACCTCTAATTAGAATGAGTTTGAAAATGATCATAGAGTTTTAAAGTTAACAAGGATGTTAGAGAACAGACTCAACTTCCAGAAACTGGATGCAAATTTGTGCATACACGTACATATGTTTATCATATATAGATGGAGTCTCTGCCTTTCATTAAATTAGGGGTTGACAAACTATAGCCTAAAGACCGAATTTCATCCATTGTCTGTTTTTATAAGGCTTTTGAACTAAGAATGGTTTTCACGTTTTCAAATTATTGAAAATAATATTTTGTGACATGTGAAAATTACATGAAATTCAAATTTCAGGCCAGGTGTGGTGGCTCATGCCTATAATCCCAGTGCTTTGGGATCCAAGGCAGGAAGATTGCTTCAGGCTAAGAGTTGGAGCCCAACCTACACAGCATTGCAAGGCACCGCCTCTGCAAACAAACCAACAAAAAAGAAATTCAAATGTTAGTGTTCATAAATAAAGTTTTATTGACACACAGCCATACTCATTTGTTTATGTATTATCTGTGGCTGATTTCCAGCTACCACAGCAGTTGTATAGTTGAAACATAGATTGTATGGCCTCCGAAATCTAAAATATTTGCTAATGACTTCAGAGAAAAAGTTTGCCAACCTCTGCATTCGATTGTTAAAAGATCTGATTTTCAAAAGTTTGAGAACATAACTTTTGTCTTTCCACGTTGTAAATACTGAATTTCTTGGCAATTCAGTAAATACTGGCAATTCAGTAAATTCAGTAAATGTTGAATTTATTTTTATAAGATAGATTAATAAAATAGCAAAGGCATATACTTTAAGATGTCAGTACTATTATAAAGATCAAAGAATACAGTAGTATGCATGTTCTAAAACATGATTTTATATTTCATGCCTTTATTCACTTTTATAATAATAATTAGTAGTACTGTGCAGTACTCACCAGGGGTCTTCTTAGGCTCAACTAGACATTCAGACTCATGATATATAAAACGCTATTTTTCTTTTTACTTTTTTTTGAGACAGTCTCTAGTTCATCTAGTTCTGTCACCCAAGCTGGAGTGCAGTAGCATGATCATAGCTCACTGTAGCCTCAAACTCACGGGCTCAAGGGATCCTACTGCCTTAGCCTTCTGAGTAACTGGGACTGCAGGGTTGTGACACTATCCCTGTCTAATTTTTTAATAGTTTTTAGAGACAAGGTCTCGCTATGTTGCTCAAGCAGGTCTTGAACTCCTGAACTCAAGCAATCCTCCCGCCTCAGCCTCCCAAAGTGCTGGGATTACACATGTGAGTTACCGCACCTGGCCAGATAAGCTAATTGTGACATCAGAATCACTTAAGAGGATATAGGTCGTGAAGCACAGAATGATATTGACCTGTATTTGTGTGAGTGTTGTCTTTTGATCAGGTTTTAGGTGTCAGTATTATGGTTGCTTAATTATGGTTGCTTAATAAAAGATTTCGAACATTTTTCCAATATTTTCGGTGCTTTGCAACAATATGTGCATCAGGCTAAACTTAGTGGCTCATGGCTGTAATCCAGCACTTTGGGAGACCAAGGCAGGAGGAGCCCTTGAATCCAGGAGGCTCCCCAGGACTCACCTGGGGAATATAATGATCAAAGTCTCTACAAAAAAAAAAATTTAAAAATTCTCTGGCCATCGTGGCACATACTTGTATTCCTAGCTACTTGGGAGGCTGAGGCAGGAGGATCACTTGAACTCATGAATTTGAGGCTGCAGTAAGCTATGATTATGCCACTGCATTCTAGCCTGGATGACAGGGCAATACCCTGTCTGAGAAAACAAAACAAAACAAAACAAATACAGAGAACTGTGGATCATTTAGATTATCTATTCTTTGAAGGATTTATAGAATTCCCTGCAAAATCATATGAGCTAGTTCTTTTCTTTTTTAAAATGGGGAAACTCCCTGATAACATTTTTTCTTTTTTTTTTCCCTATGGATACTAGTATGTTTAAGCAGTTCACCTCTAAGGGTGTCAGTTTTGTTAAGCTGTTTTTTTCTAGGAAATAATCCATTTCATTTCATATAGATTTTCACATTTATCTGCATAGAAGTCTGTAAAGTAGGCTCTTAAAATTGTCTTCTGTTGGCTGGGTGCAGTGGCTCATGCCTGTAATCCCAGCACTTTGGGAGGCCGAGGCAGGTGGATCATCTGAGGTCAGGAGTTTGAGACCAGCCTGGCCAAAATGGTGAAACCTCATCTCTACTAAAAATACAAAAATTAGCGGGGCGTGGTCACAGGCGCCTGTAATCCTAGCTTAGAATCGCTTGAACTCAGGAGGTGGAGATTGCGGTGAGCCGAGATCACACCACTGTACTCCAGCCTGGGCGACAGAGTGAGACTCCATCTAAAAAAAAACAAAAAAAAAATTTCTTCTGTTGCAATATTTTCCCCTGGTCATTTCTTAGGTTTGATTTTTTCTTGATTAAGTTAGCTAGCTCTTGGTTTGTGTATTTTAACTTCAAAAAAAAAAAAATCCAAGACTTAAAAAATTATTGTATCCAATTCACTATTAATTTGTGCTTTTATTTCTTTTATTATGCTTCTGTTTATTTACTTTATTTTTCTACCATTTTTGAGCTAGGAATTTTATTATTTTATTTTGATTCTTTGATTTATATTGATAAAAGTTAATTTTCCTGTGATTCACTGCTTTTTATATCCTGAAGATTCAAATGCATAGCATTTTTATTCTCAATACTTTTGATTTTAAGAGGTGAGGTTTCACTCTATTGCCCAGGCTGGTGCAATCATAGTTCACTGTAGCCTTCACGTCCAAGGCTCAAGCAACCCTCCCATCTTAGCCTCCTGAGTTGCTGTAACTGCAGTTGCATACCACCACACCTGGCTAATTATTTTTTATTTTTTAGAGACAGCATCTCACTCTGTTGCCCAACGTAGTGAGACCAAATTAAAAAATAAATTAAAAATTAAAAATTGATGGTGGAAGGAAGAGCTGATGCCTACTGTACAATGATAAAAGAGGTAGTAACAGTGTTGAACATCCCAAACACCATTCTTACATTAAGACGAGATAATAAGTGTGAAAATACTTTGCAGAATTGCCCAAATTAAAAACCTTTTTTATATTTTTGTCATTACTTTTTAAAGAATTCTGTAATTTCATTTGTATTTCACCTTCTACCCAAGGGTTGTTTAATGCAAAAGGTTTTTAGGGGGAAAGGTTTATTTTTTTTTCTATTTTAATTGTTGTTCGTAATTTATAGTTTTATTACATTCCAATCAGTGTTGTTCTTGTAATATTTCAGCTTATGGAACTTAACTGATGATGTCTTATGACCCCATATTGATTTTTTATGAATTTTCTATGTGTACTTGAGAAGAATGTGTATGCTTTAGATATTCATAAGAGCTGTTTCATCATTTGTGTTATTTAGGGCTAGATTCTATATCTTTATTTATTGTCAACTTCATCTGTCTTATACTAAGAGTGCATGTTTGTCTCTTATTACTAGTGTATTTCTATTTACATCTTCTAAAATCTCATATATTTTGCTTTATAAAGGCTATGCTGTTTCGGCCGGGCGCGGTGGCTCACGCCTGTAATCCCAGCACTTTTGGAGGCTGAGGTGGGCGGATCACAAGGTCAGGGGATCTAGACCATCCTGGCTAACACGGTGAAACCCCACCTTTACTAAAAATACAAAAATTAGCTGGGCATGGTAGCGGGCACCTGTAGTCCCAGCTACTCGGGAGGCTGAGGCAGGAGAAAGATGTGAACCTGGGAGGCAGAGCTTGCAGTGAGCTGACATCACCCTACTGCACTCCAGCCTGGGTGACAAAGCAAGATTCCATCTCAAAAAACAAAACAAAACAAAACAAAAAAGACTATGCTGTTTCATGCATATTTATAATTATTGTTAGTCATTGTGAATTGTGGCTTTTAATATTAAAAATATTCAAGTAGATTGCTCAGGAAGATTTTGTGGGTACAATATTCTCTGAGCCCTTGTTCAAAGGTGTTTTTCAATATTTGAAGTTCAGTTTGGCTAGATTTAAAATCTTTTCTTTACATTTTTATTTCCTTACGTTTTTTGAAAATGCTACTACTTTATTGCTCAGCTGTGTATGTTGTTTTTGAGAGGATTGAAGCCAGTCTAATTTTCTTGCCTTGTAAGTTATTTCATGATTTTTCCTGGAGGTCCTGGTGATTTTTTTTCTGTATGTTTCAAAATTGGTCTTTGGGTGTGATTTCCCTGATTCCAAGCAGACCCTTTCAATGTGGGTCTGCAACCTCCACCTCCTGTGTTCAAGTGATTCTCCTGCCTCAGCCTCACAAGTAGCTGGGATTACAGGAACATGCCACCATGTCTGGCCAATTATACCAAACTCTTGGTGTCCTCTGAAGACATCTGGAGCTTTCACACTGGTGGTATTTTGCTAGCTCTGTTCAACTTACTTAGAGTTCCCCCTAACCCCTTTCCTCTGCCTTTTCAAATCCTACTTATCAAAAGCCGCAGTTATGATTAAAATGACACATAAGACACATAGGAAAACATATTTAACAGAAAGCCAATGGATTCAATTATGTCTTTTTTTTTCTAATTTCAAAAATGTTTAAGAATTTATATCTGGGTGCAGTGGCTCACGCCTGTATTCCCAGCACTTTGGGAGCCCGAGGCAGCAGATCACTTGAGACCAGAAGTTTGAGACCAGCCTAGCCAAGATGGTGAAACCCCGTCTCTGCTAAAAATACAAAATTTAGCCAGCCTTAGTGACACTTGCCTGTAATCCCAGCTACTGGGGAGGCTGAGGCAGGAGAATCACTTGAACCTGGGAGGTGGAGGTTGCAGTGAACCAAGACAGTGCCACTGCACTCCAACCTGGGTGACAGAGCGAGACTCCGTCTCAAAAAAAAAAAGTGTTTAAGAATTTTTAGGTCTGGGAGCGGTGGCTTATGCCTGTAATCTCAGCACTTTGGGAGGCTGAGGCAGGCAGATCACCTAAGGCCAGGAGTTCAAGACCAGCCTGGCCAACATGGTGAAACTCCGTCTCTGTTAAAAATACAAAAAATTAGCTAGACATGATGATGGGTGCCTGTAATCCCAGCTACTTGGGAGGCTGAGGCAGGAGAATCGCTTGAACCTGGGAGGCTGAGGTTGCAGTCAGCTGAGATCATGCCATTGCACTCCAGCCTGGGCAAGAAGAGTGAAACTCTTTTTTAAAAAAAAGAATTTTGAATCTTAGCTTTGTTACTTATGATTTGTAAAACCTTGGGAAAGTTGTTACTTTTCTGTGCCTTGGTTTCATTGCCTGTGAAATGGGGATAATACTAATATCTCCTCCAGGATATGGGGATTAAATGAGTAATATGCTTAGAACAGGGCCTTGCACATAATAGGTACCAAATAAATGTGAGCTACTATTGTTTTATAACTGAGTATAACAAAATACACAGCACTAATAAATAGCACATTTCAAAGTGACTAACATAAGATTGTTGGGTTAGAATTAACTGCAAAACTGTTTTTTAAAAGAAACAAAAACTTAAAAGAATCCTAGCTCTCATGTAAAAACCTCCACTAATTCCCATGACCTAATGTGATCTTTGCTTTCCCTCAATTTTTTTTGCCTTGGAAGTTTTATCATAAATTCATCCATTCATTATTCAACAAATATTGATTAATTGCCTACTATGTGCCAGGCACCGTGCTATAGTGGTGAGCAAGAGAAGACGAGGTTCCTGCCTCCATAGACTTTTCTGGTAGGGGAGACAGAAAGAAACAGGTAAACAAAGTCATAAATAAGGTAATTATAGATTGTGATAAATGTTACAAAGGAAGCAAAAGTTGAATGTGATAGAAAGTAGTTGAGATAAGGGAGGGAGGGTAGTTTTAAGACAGAGTGATAAATGTTCAAAAGGAGAAAAAAGAAATATAATGGAGCATCATCGGGTGGATAGAAAGTGCTGCTTTAGACGAGGTAGTGCTTTCTTAGTTGGTGACTTTTTATGTCATTTTCTAGTTATCTTATAAACTAATTGGTTTCTGACATATGATTTTGTTTTGGACAATTACTTATCTTTTAGTGTTATATACTAGCACATACATGCATATGTATTTGTTTTAGTGAAGTCCATCTGAATATATATTTAAAAGCCATGTGTTCATACTGGTGCCTCAGATTCCAGTCCACCACCAAAGACTCACTGTAGCTTCCCCCGCTTTCCTTATTTGTACCGTTTTTTTTTCTCTGAAGCTGAGAAACCTGTCTCTTGTAATCCACAATGTAGTATTTTGTTTTGTCCTAGTATACATATAAAATAGTGAAAAAACACATGTGTTGTAGCTAGAGTACATTTATGTACCATTCTTTTTGTCTTTAGCCATATATTACAGTTAAGATTTTGTTTTCCAAACTTACTTAGGTTAGTTCCACCCTTCCCTCTGCCATAGCGCAATTGTGTTCTTCATTTGTAATACAGTTAGGTTCATTTGTTGCTGTTTGTATTCCATTTTGGATTCTCCCTAATTCCTGCCTGATTTTATTTATTTATTTATTTATTTATTGGTGCGGGAGTGTGCCATTGCCATGGTTCTAAGCATCAGAGCTATACAGAAAGGTTTACACAGAAAAGTGTTGCTCCCCTTTTCATCCTTCTTTCCTTATTCTTATTCCCCTATTCTTTCCACTCATAGCCATGCACACCCTGTAGGTAACCAGTCTCATTTGGATTCTTTTTTTTTTTTTAACTTTCTTTCAAGGCTGATCTTCAGACAAGTTCTCAGCGTTTAAATCTTTCAGCCTCCAATGCTGCAGTGGCTGAACTTAAACCGGATTGTTGTATTGATGATGTCATACATCATGAAGTCAAGGAAATTGGAACACACATGTAAGGATTAGTTTTATTAGGTCTCAAAGGTTTTTACTTATATATGCCTTTATTTGAAATTTTTGCTTTCTTTTCATTCACCATGAAGCATAGGAACCTACTTCAAAAGGAATTTTATGTTCTATGTTTACATGTTTACCAGAAATAAAGTTTAAACCAAATGTTTGTTTTGTAGGGAAAAAATCCAATTTATCATCATTTATCTCGTTTTATTTTTTTTACATTTACAATCTCTAAAAAATGAAAAGCTGTGCAAAATGTTTAAAACCCAGATAGCACTCTAAAAGTATATTTATTGTGTTTTGAAATGCTAGTAACTGATGTTATAGTGTTTATTTTTAAATTCAGTTTTTCAGTTTTGTATTTAACCAGGTATATACACTCTACCCTGACAACTCAGAAATATAGGACCAAAATAAGGCACACTGTGAAAAAAAAATCAAATTCTGTATTCCTGTCGTGTATATGTATTTAAATGTAAATGCTCTACTTTTCTTTCAGTCTGAGGGGCAATATGAAAATTTTAGCCATCTGAAGTAATTTTAGACTTCTTCATCTCCTTTAGAAACCCTACATCCAATCAGTTCACAAAATCCTATTAATTCTCCTGAATATCTCTCATTTGTCTCTTCTTCATCTCTGCTTTACCACTTTTGCTCTTCTCTTTGTGCCCATGAAAGTATATAATATTAGCTATTATTTAATCAGTTAATTTTGGTGACAAGCTCTGTTGTTGGGACTTTTTCATGTATATTCTTTGGGCTTTGGAGTCAGACTTCCTAGAATTCAAATTTCAACTTCATCATTTGTTATGTGATCTTGTATAAGTCACTTAATTCTTCTATGATCTCCCATTGTCCTTAGGAAATTCTGACTTTGCAAATGTTTTACAAAGCTCTCTGCAACCTAATTCTTACCAGCCACAGTAGTTCTTACCATCACCACCCATCCCTCCCTCTCCACCCTGCAGTCATATTGGACTTCTTTTATCTCCAGACTCCAGATTGAAATGCATTCTTCCCTTACAAAGGAATACTATGGCATTTTATGTAGTTTATTTCTACTTCTCTTTCATATCTCAGATTCAGCACTACTTCCTCAAGAAGTTTTCCTAACCTCCTAGACTGGATTAAATACCACTTTTTGTATCTTCTATAGCATCCACCATTTATCATTTTAAAAAATGTTTCATACTTATAATTACTTATTGAGTGCCTGCCTTTCCCATTAAAGTATGAGATCCATGATATCTGCTATAGTCCAAGGATCTAGCAGAGAACAGAAGTCAGTATTTATTGAAATGATAATAAATGTGTAAAATCTCCATTTTACAGAAAATGAGACTTGTACAATTAAGCAGCTAGTTTAGAAGACATAAAACTCAAATCCAAACCTAGTTTTAGATCCTCTACCTTGCTATGCTATTCTTACTGTGAGCACTTTGAAGGCAGGTATTGTGCTTCGATCGGTCCTCTTCCTAGCCCCTGCCTTACTTAGTCAGTACCAGGCAGCACACGTATAAAGAAGAAATTAAATTACCTGCTAATGTTACCACCCCATATAACCAACCGCTATTAAAATATTATTATATTTCTTTCTAGTCTTTTTGCATACGTATGTAAAATAACTATGTATAAATAATTTAATATTTTATAAAATTTTGGCCATATTGTTCATAGTTTTATTTTTTAAAATACACTATTAACATTTTCACACGTATCAGACAGTATTTTTTGAAAACACAGTTTTTGGGCCGGATGTGGTGGCTCACGCCTATAATCTCCAATAATCTCCTATAATCTCCTATAATCTCCTATAATCGCTTGAGCTCAGAAGCTCAAGACCAGCCTGGAAAACATGGTGAAATCCCATCTTTACAAAAAATACAAAAATTAGCCGGACGTGGTGGAGCATGCCTGTAGTCTCAGGTAGTTGGGAGACTGAGGTGGGAGGATCGCTTGAGCCCAGAAGATCAAGGCTGCAGTGATCCATGATCACGCTACTGCTCTCCAGCCTGGGTGATGGTGGGACCCTGCCTCAAAAAAAAAAAAAAAAAAAAAAAAAAAAAATTTTTTTTTTACATGACTCCATCTAACACAATTGTACAGTGTTTTCTGTTTACTGTAATGTTGGATATTTATTTTCAGTTTTTCACTGTTAAAAGTAACACAGAGATGAACACCTTAATGTGTCCTCGTGGAATATTTGAAGTGGTTTTACTATGAGAACATATAAGCATTTTTAAGATTCTTTTACTAAAAGATTGTTTTCCAAATTTCTTCCAACCACTAGCAGTGTAGAAAGACAGTTTCTCTAAACCCTCACCAATTCTGAGATCACTTATAAAGAATTTTTGCCAAATCTTGATAAACAGAAAAATATTACCTCATTATTTTAATGTGTTTCTCTGAATACTTGTAAGGCTGAACATTTTCACATTTTTGTTAGCCAGTTATGGTACTGTGATTTAACTGTGCTTTCCTTTTCTCAAGTTTTGAGTGATATATTGGTGTTTTGCTTATTAACTTATGAGAACCCTTTGTCATATTAAGTATTAAAACGTAACCACTTTCTTGTATTGTTACAAGTATTTTATGCTAGTTTGTTTCTGCTTTGTAATTGTTTTAGTGTTTTTGATTCAACTTAAAATTTTTTATGGCCGGGGCGGTGGCTCAAGCCTGTAATCACAGCACTTTGGGAGGCCGAGATGGGCGGATCACGAGGTCAGGAGATCGAGACCATCCTGGCTAACACGGTGAAACCCCGTCTCTACTAAAAAATACAAAAAAACTAGCCGGGCGAGGTGGCGGGTGCCTGTAGTCCCAGCTACTCGGGAGGCTGAGGCAGGAGAATGGTGTAAATCCGGGAGGCGGAGCTTGCAGTGAGCTGAGATTGGACCACTGCACTCCAGCCTGGGCGACAGAGCGAGACTCCGTCTCAAAAAAAAAAAAAAAATTTTTTTTTTACATAACAGTATTTCCCATTGCATTTATGTTAAGAAATCTATCTGGAATTTTTTTTTTTTTTTTTTTTTGAGATGGAATCTCTCTCTGTCGCCCAGGCTGGAGTGTAGTGGTGTGATCTCAGCTCACTGCAAGCTCTGCCTCCCGGGTTCACGCCATTCTCCTGCCTCAGCCTCCCGAGTAGCTGGGACTACAGGCGCCCGCCAACCATGCCCGGCTAATGTTTTGTATTTTTTTAGTAGAGACGGGGTTTGACCGTGTTAGCCAGGATGGTCTTGGTCTCCTGACCTCGTGATCCACCTGCCTCAGCCTCCCAAAGTGCTGGAATTACAGTCATGAGCCACTGCACCCCGCCTTTTTTTTTTTTTTTTTTTTTTTTTTTTTTGAGATGGAGTTTTGCTCTTGTTGCCCAGGCTGGAGTGCAGTGGTGCAATCTGAGCTTGCCACAACCTCCACCTCCCGGGTTCAAGCGATTCTCCTGCGTCAGTCTCCCGAGTAGCTGGGATTACAGGCGCCCGCCACCATGCCTGGCTAATTTTTGTAATTTTAGTGGAGATGGGGTTTCACCATGTTTGCCAGGCTGGTCTCGAACTCCTGACCTCAAGTGACTCGCCTGCCTTGGCCTCCCAAACTGCTAGGATTACAGGCATGAACCACCATGCCCAGCTGGAAATTTTTTAATCCATATTTTTTTTCTAGTTTACATGAACTTGTTTTATATACTCAAATATTTGATTGTTCTGAGAATTATTTTGGAATATATTTCACCTTTCAGGTAAAGTCAAGAAGTTTCTGATTTTGTGCTCCAAAAATGTTATATCTCATTTTACTAATCAGAGCTTTCTTGTTCGTGTAATTATGTCTGTATCTATTCTGACATTTTCCCCTGCTCTAATCTCACACATCCACACCATAGATGTGTTTCCCTAATTTCTTAGTAGAATTCAGGTGTGTTTGATTTACTATTAAAATTAAAAATGATTCAGAATCATTAAGACATCTTTCTGTTTCAGCTTGGTGTGTGCTGTGAGTTACACAACTCAGGCTGGAGAAAAAATGTATTTTAGAAAATTCTTCAAATTTCAGGTATTGAATATGACAATGGTAAATAGTTTTTATATGCCTTTTTCTTCCTGGTAGTGTACAGTTATTCCTGATTATCTGCAGGGAAAACAAGATCCAAATAAAGCAAATAGCTCAATATTTTTGAATTTGTCATATGACTAGCAGTCTAAACTGAGACTAAATTAACGTAAATAAAAGCAGAGGAATTATCATTGCCAATATGTTTTTGTAATGAAACTTGAAGATGTTTATTCAAAATAAAAGAAAAAAATAGCTGAGTCTGGCACAGTGGCTCACACCTATAATCCCAGTGCTTTGGGAAGCAAAGTGGGGAAGATCACTTGAGGCCAGTTCAAGATAGCCCAGACAGCATGACCTAGGACTACAGGTAACACAAGCCTGTAATCCTAGCTACTTGGGAGACTGAGGTGGAATGATCGCTTGACCCAGGTTTCAAGTCTTCAGTGAGTTGTGATCATGCCATTGCACTCCAGCTTGGTCAACAGAGCAAGACTCTGTCTCTAAAAAGTAAATAACTTGTTTTTATGGCCTGACAAAACACACAATGTAGACAAGGGATAAAATGAGTGTAAAGTCCAGATAAAATGAGGATAAATAATATCAAATTTCTAAAGAAATTTAAAGGAGAGACAATTGACTTGGAGTGAGTAGACTGAGCTTCCTTCAAGGACTCCAGGAATCATGGGAACTTTTGAGTTTTGTATTAATACACAGTTTTCAGCGTCCATCAAAAATAGTTAAAAACCACTGGCTTAACACATTGATGTAGGAGGGTGAGGAAATGTGAATACCACATATGTCTATTATAAATATAGATCTTAATATGATGCTGTATATGATTTTTTTTCATTCCTCTGTAAGTGGAAGAAAAAATACTGTTCACAGGGAAAAAAAAATCTGCCATTCTTTTCCAGAATCATTCATTTGCATGCTTTTTGAAAGAAAATAGAAAGTGATTCAATTTTTTTTTTTTTTTTGAGATGGAATTTTGCTCTCGTTGCCCAGGCTGGAGTGCAAATGATGCGATCTCAGCTCACTGCAACCTCCGCCTCCCTGGTGCAAGTGGTTCTCCTGCCACAGCCTCCTGAGTAGCTGGGATTACAGGCACCCGCCACCATGCCCAGTTAACTTTTGGATTTTTAGTAGAGACGGGGTTTTGCCATGTTGGCCAGGCTTGTTTCGAACTCCTGACTTCAGGTGATCGCCTGCTTTGGCCTCCGAAAGTGCTGGGATTACAAGAGTAGCCACTGCGCCCAGCTCAGTTGCTTTTTTTGCAAACAGTTTTTATGAATATACCTATAGAAAAATACATAAAATATATGTGTTTTGTTTAACAAAATATTATGGAGCAAAAACCCGTGTAATGTAACTATCACCCAGTAAAGAAATAACGGTAGCCTTTCAAAACATGCATTTAGGATTCTTTTTTTTTTTTTTTCCTTTTTTTCTTTTGGAAGAATATTGCATACCTATTAGATAAGTCTTTTAACGATTAAAATTGGAAAATGACAAATTTACGCTATGTGATTTTAAAAAAATAAAAATAAATGGTCACATGATAACAATTTCCTGATTGATATGCTTTATTTAACCAGGTTCTCAAACCATTGGATGTGAAAACCAAATTTTACAATGCAGAGGTGAGTGTTGAGTGCTTAATGGGATTTCATATTAAACATTAAGATCTTATTTGACTAAAAATCTCTTATATACATTTCTAATACTGAAGCAAATTGCCAACGTGACTGTAAATTATTTGAAAAAATCATAAATTTCAGTTAAAATTGAATAATTTTATTGTAGGTCTTATAATCTTTTTCAACTTACATGGAATCAATGTGTCTTGATTTTTATTCTCACTGTTAATTTTATAAGGCTTTCATCTCCTTTTGTTAAATGATTGCCCCCTCATTCCATTTAATGGTGGTTGTTACACTACCAATCTGTTGAATATTTACATGTGGTTCTGGATATTACAAAAATTGAATTAGTAGATCTAACCCTGCAAAATAAGATTTAATATTCACATGGAAAAATATTGACAAGTGAAGCTTAGCACATTAAATTATTTCCAGGGTAGTCAGTTTGCCAGCCAGAATTAGGTTGCTGGGTTTGGTGTAATGGCTTTAAAAGCTCCTTGGGAAAAACAAGTTTGGCAAAAATAGAAGTAACTTTTATAATAGAAGATACTTTATCTTTTACCCTAAAAAAAAGATATAAAATAGAACTTGCCATAGGAGAAAGGATTTATTGCTTGGATTTCTTTTTTAAGATTTTGTTTTATCTTGGCTTCTAGAGCTGCAGAAAAATCAGATCTCTTGATAGCCCTCTTATCCCCCAAAATCATGTGTTTCATACCAGTGATAAACTCAAATATATCCAAATACAGTATTTTGAAATGAAGATTATATCTCTGCTACTCTAAAACCAGATAATAATCAGACATTTTCAATCACATGGCAAATTTGACATTTATTTTTACCATCCACAATCTGAATTTTTACTCAGTAAAATTTATACTCTAGGATTTCTAAGATGTCAAAGTAAGGAACCTAACCTGCAGCAAAGACCTATTAGAAGAAAAGAAAAAATGCATATAATAACAAAACTACCTAGAATGGAATATAGTGAGAATGATATGAAAAAATGTGTTACAAGAGCTCTCGGGAATGTGATCTTGGAATAGTTTAAAGAAGCTTTATGAAAGAGAAGAAAGGCTGGATTGGAGTCTGAAAGGAATGCATGTTGGAAACAGACAAGTGTCAAAGCAGTAAAGGCATTCAAGCAGGGTTACAAATAGACATGGAATATCAAGTACATAGGAAAGAGTATACATATTTGACGAGAGGGAAAAGCATCATCAAAAAGATTACTAGATGTTTACAAAGTTGATGTTTCTTTTGTGGGGGATAGGTGAGTTGGAGTAATACGTATTTATTCCCTCTTTTTTGTTATTAATGGCATACTGTTGATTAATTACAGTATAGCTAGTCAGCATGGTGAGATTTAAATAGTCTAATTTACCATTTTGCTGGAAAAGATTTCATTTATAGTATGAGGGGAAAATGTTAACTATTCTATTAGAAAATTCATTTAAAATAGGGCAATAGGTGGGTTTTTTTTCTGTAACTGTCTCCTAGGAGTCACATATTCAGCTATTTTAGGTTTTCTTCATTAAAAATTTGATAGTACACTAAGATACCTGTCAAATAGTTTTATAACGCTAATATTTAGAGTGATTTGTGAATAATTTTTAAAATTGCTAGTTTTTCTATAAACATTATAGAAGTGACACGCTGTCCATAAAGAAATAAAAATTCACAATTCCGCCACACCAATTGATTTTTCATTAATACATACTCTTTTGCAGTCTTTATTCACTTATATATAATATTCTATTTTTATAATCACAACAATTTTGTTTACTTCCTTTGTCGGTTAACATTATATGTTGACATAATCTTTAAATCTTGCTAACAAACTTCAATCAAAATAATTTCAGTAATATTCTGAACTTTTGAAAATAGGTCTCACTTTAAAAATCAGGAGTGAACAAATAACATTTTGGGTCTCTCTAAGATACTTAATATTACCTATTAGACAAACAAATACTGTTCAGCCACTAGCATGAGGCAGATTATGTTGACCCCAACCAGGAATTTCAGGTAGATTGTAGGGGTTAATAAACCACAGCAATATCAGTAGGTGATGCATATTGCTCTGTGCTGTAGTCCTTTTACAGTTAATATTATTGGCCCCACATCTGTCTCAAACATATATTTTTGATTCTGTTTCTAATAATGCTGTAATATGTGAATCACCTAAAGGAAAACAAGTTCATGAAAAACTGTCATAGTTTTCTAAGATAGAAAAGCCTTGCAGGAAGATTGGTGAGACTAGAAGCCAGGATTCAAACATTTGGTCACCTGCCAGGTATTGAAGAGAACTATAAACAACATCTTCCCAGTCCTCAAGGGACCTGCCTCCAGTAGAGGAGACTGATATGACGTAACTATAATGTAAGCCCCTCCCACACATATAAGCCAAATCGTGAAGTAATGTATTCTGGGTACCTAGAGAGGTGAAAAATGATTTCCAGCTATGCATTTGATGGAGGCGACATTTGAGATTGCTCTTAATTAACAGTTGAAGAAATAATGTAAGGAAAAAAAGGCTAACTATGAAATCTGCTAAGAAGAAGAAAATAAATTCTTAATTTTTTGAAGTGGTTCAGCCCACATTCCCTGAGGTGATCAATGGAACTCTAATTGCCCAAGATATTCCTTAAAAAAAGGATTCCATTATTACATAAAATTTAAGAGAAAGTATACGGTGTATATCTATTCTGAATGTGGAGGATAGTATATATTCATCCTAAATTATCTATGAAGAATTAAAATGTTGGTAAAGAATTATAGAATTAGAAAGTCATGGGATATACCTCTTTGCTCCAAAATGTGCCCTTAACAGTTTGCTACTGTTTGAGTATTCAGCCATAGTGTTCTTCTCTATTCCATTGTCATTTAACCTTAGCAGTTTCACCTTTTTAGAAAAATGGTTTGTCATATTTATGTTGCTTCCTGTTTACTTTCTTATTCACTAATGCTGTCTTGTTTAGTAAATTTAAAAAATGCAGAAATGCATTTTATTTTAAAGTAATTCTTTTTTCTTTAACATTTAACTCTGATTTTTCTAATTATTCTTTTTTATTTTTCCATTAGAGTGACCTCAGTTCTGTGGTAATTTGATTTTTTATTATAAATTTTTATACTTTTCTTACTCACCACTTTTTGACTCTGCCTAATTAATCTCTCTTTACAAAACATAGTGGAAAAACAGTTAGTTGTGAATACCACCTATGTGACTTCAGAAAGATTATATATAATTTTATGTATTTTTTATTATATCAATTTCTTACTCTGTGGGGGAAAATTAGCTCAAAAGTTAAATTGTCATATTGAAACAATTTTCATTTTCAGTGTTTCTTCTTTAGATTTTTTTTTTAAAGAAGTATGTTACCTTGTGTAAAATGGCCTTGTGATTTTCATCATCTTACTATAAAATACCCAATTATCCTAGCCTTCAGTTCTTTGAGTAGACTGTATAATCGAAATTCATTTTCAGATGCACAGTGGTTTTAGTTTTAAGTGTGGGTCAGGTAATGATGGCCGCTTGACAAAATGAAACAGAAGAAAAGCAAATTTTCCCAACTTGGCTAAAATTTTATTTTCAAACTTATATTTATAATAAGCAGCATTTGCTTATATCACATTACATATGTAATAACATCAACTGCCTTAGCACTGAATTCTTAATTTTTAAAATATCAAATTGCTTAACACTATTCAAACTAACTTGATTTTCCATTATGCTGCTTGTTTTTCTTTCATTTTATCTAAGCTCTTCCTAAATTTACGCAGAAAATTGCAGTTTTTAAATTGAAATATGGGTCTGTGGTTATTTTTTTTAAAAGCAATGGATTGATGGGATATATGTACTTTTTTAGAACAAGTAACCAAAAAATGCCACTAAATGATACATTTTTTAAACTGATAAACATTTTATTTCTATTTTCATTTCAACACATGTCCCAAAGACTAAAGCATCTGTTTTATTTTAGATAATAGTACATTGTATTATAACTTAATCATTATATTTTTGCAAATGATTTTCATTTTCTTGGTGTTAGTGTTTAAAAAGCTCAGCCAGGCACGGTGGTTCATGCCTGTAATCTCAGCACTTTGGGAGGCCGAGGCGGGCAGATCACGAGGTCAGGAGTCCACGACCAGCCTGGCCAACATGGTGAAACACCATCTCTATAAAAAATACAAAAATTAGCCAGGCGTGGTGGCACTTGCCTGTAATCCTAGTTACTTGAGAGGCTGAGGCAGAAGAATCACTTCAACTCGGGAGGCAGAGGCTGCAATGAGCTGAGATCACACCACTGCACTCCAGCCTAGGTGACAGAGTGAGACTTTGTCTCAAAATAAATAAATAAAAATACAAAATTAGCAGGGCATGGTGGCACTGCCTGTAGTCCCAGCTACTGGGGAGGCTGAAGCAGGAGAATCGCTTGAACCTGGGAGGCAGAGGTTGCAGTGAGCTGAGATCTTGCCACTGCACTCCACTCTGGGCAACAGAGCAAGACTCCGTCTCGAAAATAAAATAAAAGCTCATAGGCCAGGCATGGTGGCTCATGCCTGTAATCCCAGCACTTTGGGAGGCCGAGGTGGGTGGATCACTTGAGGTCAGGAGTTCTAGACCAGCCTGGCCAGCATGGTGAAACCCTGTCTCTACTAAAAATACAAAAATTAGCTCAGTATGATATTGTGCACCTATAATCCCAGCTACTCGGGAGGCTGAGGCAGGAGAATCCCTTGAACCTGGGAGGCGGAGGTTGCAGTGTACCAAGATCATGCCACCACGCTCCAGCCTGGGTGACAGAATGAGACTCTATGTCAAAAAAATAAAAAGCTCTTAAAGTGGCAAATTTTTCTGGTCATAGTTGATTTTATGTTACTTATGTGTAGTACACATATTACTATGAAAATTTTGAAAAAAATTCTTGAATATCCTTAGTGTATCATTTTTTATGTAGGTTTGTTTCAAAGATAAATCAAGTTAGTCTGTTATCCTTCAATTACATGAAGGAAAATAACCAAATAGCATAAAATAATGTTTAGCATAATTAGGGGAATTAATTTATCTAAAGTTAAGTATTTAAATTACCTACTGGCAAATGTTGCTGAATAGCATCAGCTTTAAAATCTGTCACTGAAGCTACAAAATACCTCTTGCCTGATTTAAAAGCTCTACGATGGTGAAGTATAATTCACATATCCTTTTTTTAGCCCTCAATATACACTTAAAATGAACTAAGCAATCACTAATGACCACTCGCAAATTGCTTTAATTTAAAAAATTAAATCCTTCAAGATTACAAAATAGATTATTCATAGTACTAGTGGTCATTACACTATCTAAATTGACATCAATATGACAAAGTTGTATTGCTGTATTATAATGAAGACTTAATCATCTTAACGTAATACTGAAATTATAGGAGCATAGGTATATTCATCATACTAAAGCACATTGTAATACTTTAATGCCTAATGAAAATAATTAGGGTATTTGTAAATGAAATTCTAGTTAAGTATTTTTGGATGTTAAGACAAAACATAGTTATCCTCCATCCATTGTTTGACAAGGTATCAGTTGACTAACACTCGACTTTGCCCCTGTTAATTATGATAGGGTGAAGATTTCTTTTCTTGCATTAATTGTGGTAACTTTGATTTGCAGGCATGAACTAATCACATTTGTGGTTAATATTTTTTCTTCATATAGATAGATATTTTTGTTGAGATAAATATTTTAAATGCCATCACACTTTGGTGGATATTTTTTTCATATCCTCAGACTGATGAAGTATTTCTGGAAGCCCAGATTCAGAATATGACAACCTCACCTATGTTTATGGAGAAAGTTTCATTGGAGCCATCTATTATGTACAATGTAACAGAATTAAATTCAGTCACCCAAGCTGGAGAATGGTAAATATTAATTAAGAAGTCTTTATCCTTGTTTTGAAAGATACATGCTTTTCTAAACATCCGTTCCTCTTGAGTGGGTTTTTTTTTTAATCGACTTTTTTTTAAAAGAATTTGAGGTTCATAGAAAACTTCATCAGAAAGAAGAGTTTCCACATACCCTCTTCCACCCCTCACAGTTTCTCTTGTTATTTACATCTTGTTTTTTATTTTATTTTTATTTTTATTTATTTATTTATTTATTTTGAGACAGAGTCCAGCTCTGTGGCCCAGGCTGGAGTGCAGTGCTTGACCTAGGCTCACTGTAACCTCCACCACTGGGTTCAAGCAATTCTGGTGCCTTAGCCTCCTAAGCAGCTGGGATTACAGGTGCATGCCACCACCCTTGGTTAATTTTTGTATTTTTAGTAGAGGTGGGGTTTCGCCATATTGGCCAGACTGGTCTTGAGCTCCTGACCTCAAGCGATCTGCCCGCCTTGTCCTCCCAAAGTGCTGGCCTTACAGGCGTGAGCCACTGTGCCGGGCCTACATCTTGTTTTAATGTGGTACATTTACTACAATTGATGAACCGATACTGACAGTTATTACTAATGTCTATAATTTACATTAGAGTTCACACGTTTTGTTGTATGTTTTATTGTTTTTGGTTTTTGGTTTGTTTTAAGAGACAGGTCTCATTAATGTTGCCCAGGCTGAAGTCAAATTTCTGGACTCAAATGATCCAAGTATCTGGGACTATAGGCAAGCACTGTAGGTTTTGACAAATATATAACATGTATCCACCATTACTATATTATGCAAAATAGTTTCACTTTCCAAAAAATCTCCTGTGCTCCATCTTCATCCCTCCATTACATAAAAATAAAGATCCTAGCCCTTTGCATTTCATGTTTTACTATTCAAAGCACTTGGTCTTTTAAGTCTCATAAAAATCCAGTGAGGTAATAGATATCATTGCTGTCCTGCAAATGATAAAACGAAGGAATGTGAAGGAATGGTGGAGAAGTTAAAAAGAGTAAGGGTAAATGTGGGTTTAAAAAAGAAATACTCTCTCAACATCAAAAGAACATAGCAATAGATGATTTAATATTTTGTGAAAAGGAAATACGTATGCCTTTCCATAGCTAATTTAAAAGAGGAAGAATAAATGTAGGGTTGACAATAATACAGATAAGAAAGTAATAGGCTGCGTGTGGTGGCTCATGCCTGTAATCCTAACTCTTTGGGAGGCTGAGGCCAGAGAATTGCTTGAAGCCAGGAGTTCTAGACCAGCCTGGGCAACTTAGCATTTTTTTTATTTAGCTGGGCATGGTGGTACACTCCTGCATTCCTAGCTCCTTAGGAGAGTGAGGCAGGAAAATCGCTTGAGTCCACAAGTTCAAGGCTGCAGTGAGCCATGATTGCACCACTGTACTCCAGCCTGGTGACAGAGAGAGACCCTGTATTTTAAACAAAAAAAAAAATTAGAAGAAGAAGAAGGTAATAGCTTCGGAAAGCATCTGAATTTCTTAATTAGGAATGAAAAGTTTGCTTTTATATTATTAGGTTGGTTACACACAGAAAAGTTCATAGCCTCCTTTATCCTCACTGAGGAAACCAATTTTCCATTCTTTTCTAGATCTTTTAGTTCATTTTGAAAATTACTTTAGAATGGCATGTCTCTTACTATTCTAAACTATTATCTTTGATAATTTTAGAGAAAAGAGACAGGATACTTAAGGTTCTGGTTTCTGTTGCACTTTTCAGTTAATTGATACATGTTCAATTTTATAAGTAATATATTACATTCTATTATAAAGAACCTCCTTGAGCCCAGAAGTTAGAAGTTACAGTGAGCTATGATCGTAACCACTGTACTCCAGCCTGGGTGACAGAGCAAGACCCTGTCTCTTAAAATTATTTAAAAAAAAAAAAAAAAAAAAAAAAAAGGACCTCCCCTTTCAGGGTCCATTTACTATAAAGAACCTCAAGATTTTCGATATCAACTGAAAAAAATGAAGGAAAAATAAATCATTTCAGTATACATTCTTTTTATTTGTGTTGAAATCATTAACATGTTCTGTTGTTGATCTTTGGAGGGTACATCATCCAGTTCCTATCCTAAGGAACAATCACAGCCATGGTTTTTCTTTTAAAAGATGCTAGAGAATTTTCTCCATCTCTGTCTCCACCCCTCTCAGTGTGTCTACATTTGGGTCAAGAGCATATTTGCAACCAATGGATACACGCCAGTACTTATACTGCCTAAAGCCAAAGAAGGAATTCGCAGAAAAAGCAGGCATCATTAAGGGAGTAACAGTGATTGGAAAATTGGATATAGTATGGAAAACAAATCTAGGTGAAAGGGGAAGGTTACAAACCAGCCAACTTCAAAGAATGGTGAGTTTGGAAAAAACTTCACTGGGGTTTTGGTGTGTGAGAGACAGGCAGTTAAAACAACTTAATTTTTTCTACGTCTAGCAGTAAAAAAATTGGAGCACTATAAAAGGCATTAATACTACTATAGAAGAAAAGATTAATAGTTTCACTGATAGATAGGTAGAAAACTGGTGTTGCCGTGAATGAAAAATGGTCAAATGTTAAATTTATCCTTCATACATGTGTTCTTTATCAAACAGAAATTAAAATAACTGTTTATCAAGTGTCCCTCCTTTGGTAACACAGGCCCACTCTTCTTCTGACTTCCAAACACATTAAGGTTTTCTATTTTGCAATGTCCTGAAACTCTTGGACTTACTTCATTTACCTACTCGGTTCATACCATTTTTAAGATGTTAAAAAAGGTGAGTTCTACTAAAGTTATCTTATAAGCATTGGTTGCATATTTTACCTAATTTCTTCTCTGAGAGTAGGGATAGCTATCAGGCTTCTTTTTCTTATGCTTATAAGAATATATAACAGGATTCTCCTCCCTTTATGCTGAATATTACCTGTTTTGATATATTCCAAATTTTACTTTTCTTTTCACTGAGGCAGTAATTTTAAAAAATGATGATGATGATGATGATCCCTGGGCCCACTTAAATATAGCCATTAGTTATTTTTCTACCACGGCCTGTTCCAAGCCTTCCTGTTGTTATAGTCCATCCTCCTCTGTGCATCTTGTAAAAAGTCATGATTTTCTTCCTGGCTCCTTTCAACATCATCCCGCTCTTTCTTTAGACAATAACTGCCTATTTAGAGTTACAGACATAGAAGCTACAGCATCTGGAAAGTGTCCCTTCAAGTCCCTGAAATTTCTTTACTGACTGCTTACCTGTGAGATTCATCTTTACTGAACATGGAATAATTATTTATATAACAAAAACAGTCCAGGTCTGCCGTGCTATTCCACAGGCAGTAGCTGCCAAAGAACTTAAAATGAGGGATGAATAAAGTGAATCAGAAGTATTTTCTTAGAACATCAGCTTGGAAACCCAACAGCTGTTGAGTAAATGTGCTGCTGTGGTGCCTTCATTAAAATGGAAAGGTTTTGTGATAGATAATACATTAACTGTGTTGCTTGTTTTCTTAGGCTCCAGGTTATGGAGACGTTAGGTTGTCTTTGGAGGCAATACCAGATACTGTAAACCTTGAAGAACCTTTTCATATTACCTGTAAAATAACAAACTGCAGGTAATGCCACTGTTTGTGGATGAATGTCCTTTCTACCTCACCTACCTAGAATAGAATTTTAAAATCTTTTTGTTACTGTCTCCTTTTAAGTTTTCCTCAACATATAGCCTTCTCTGATGTTGATATTGAGTACTGTAAAATTCTTCATCTGGTAGCAGTATAATTACATATTTTTAAGGGCCTATTGTATTATGCATCTTCTGTATTTTGTTTCGTTCATGTGTCACACGCTATGAGGTAGGTATTCATTGTTTATACTTCCTTCACCAAAACATGAACTAATAGGTTCTTATGTATTAATATATTATGAATTGAAGTAGTAAGATTTTTTGAGGCATACTTGTCCTTGAGCTATATCTTGAGTATTAAGAAACTAAACATTGCTTATGGATTTAATGTAAGGGGAAATCATTGATTCGAAAACAGGGTTTTGACAGTGAAGAGAGAGCATAATCTGAACTGTCAGGAAGCAAAGAGCACAGGGCTTTGAAACCAGAAAAAAAATAGAATTAAGTTCCAGTCCTATGCCCTCTGCTCCTACTTGTATTACCACTTGGTTTGTATTATTATTTGGGGTATTTTGATATTATTGCAGTGATGAATCTCAGCCCTCTTAGTGTGAATGCATAATCCTTTTAATTCCATATTTATTCTGACTTTTTTGTATTAGAAAGATAGGAAATATTTATCCTTCAAAATTACAGAAATACCCACTTCCTCTATGAAGCTACCCAGACTTTCCAAAGCACAGGTATTCATGCCTTCTCTATCATAGAAAATATTTACTTAGTTTTTTTAGTGACACTCATATATTGTGTATTTAGTGACACTCATATATTGCTATAAGTATTAGTCTCTTTCTCGCTCGATTGTGAATTATTCAAGAGAAAGGACATGGCCCTTAGTGTCTGCCACATCGTGAGCTCAGTAAACAACAATACAGGGCAAAGACCCTGTGCTTGTAGGGTGTTACAGGGTGTTGGGAAATTTTTCTTTTTTTTTTTTTAAGTTTTTTCAGCAAATCAGTTTATTGACCAGCTCACAAGTGTTATTTTTTTCAAAAGTTAACTTCTTTTGGTGTTCACTTTAACTTTTGGTGATTGAAATAAGTTTTCTAAAAAGCACATGTCTCTTATATCTTTAATTTCCTCTCTATATAAATGTCATTCCCTGCCCCTACACACCAGAGAGATGCACAGACACATGCACACAACATATATAAGTCTTACTGAATTTTTGTGAAATTAACAATATTCACGTAGTACATCTACCCTGGTCTCTGGCACATAGTAGCCATCTCAAATATTTGTTAGGGAGATACAGACATATACAAGTTAATATTATAAAGTCAATATGTCTAAAAAAAATAAAATTTAAATAAGCAATTTAAAATTTGGAGCCAAGTATAAGAATAAATAGCTGAAAGAGCCATAAGTAGCCATGAATGGTGGTAGGAGACTATTTTTCGTTATAAGTCTTTTGGTTATTTAAAAAAGAACAATATGCATACTTTCATTAAAAGTTGTTTTAACTTATTTAAGCTGAACCGGTGATATCTGTTATAAGCAGAAGTAGTCTTTTCTTGGTAAATAATCCAGTTAGCAAACCTGAATAGTATTTACGTCTTATGAATCCTGCCAGTTGTTTCCCAAGTTATGGTAAAGTAACATAGATTAAATATCAAAAGGACAAGACCAGAATCAGTTGTTTTCTTCTTTTCCTGTAGAGTACCTAACAGAAATAGAATATATGGCAACAAGATTAGTCACAAATGTGTGGAAGTCTCCCAGAAAAATGGCAGCACCAGATCAGCACCTGGAGGCCAGTGTTGAGTAATAGAACCAGAAGGCCAACATCAGACAGGCAGACTAGTCTGAGGCCGTTTTAAGTGCTAGAAGATGTGACTTCATCTTCCTGATTCTATCTTAGGTGACATATAAATGTTGTAATAGCTTTTCTCTTTCTGGTTTTTATTCTCCTCGATACGGAGAAAACAAGTTTACTGTCAATAGTAGAAATATTGCAGTACCTCTTTGTGAAATGAACAAGATTTATTCCTATTATTCTGATTCCTCCAGCAGTGAAAGGACTATGGATCTGGTTTTGGAAATGTGCAATACCAATTCCATCCACTGGTGTGGAATTTCAGGAAGACAGCTGGGAAAGCTGCATCCAAGTTCTTCGCTCTCTCTTGCCCTTACTCTGCTGTCTTCAGTACAGGGACTGCAAGTATGCTGTCTTTTCAAAAATTCCAATATTTGGGGGCTGTTAACTTACAAAAATTGGTTTTTCAATGCATCATTATTTATTGCCATAACAAATTGTTTGGTCCAAAATGAAAGCTATATTCAGAAGGTTTGCACCTCAAAATTGAGTAATAATTAATGAAATGTCTGTACAAAATAAAGTGCAAGCAGTGTAAAATTGAAGTCTTTGTTTCAAAAGTCATTTGTGATATTCATATTTCCTCTGAATGGATGAAAACTTAGACTCATCTTTCTCTCTCTCTCTCTCAATAGAGCATCTCTGGCTTAAGACTAACAGACACATTCTTAAAGAGAACATATGAATATGATGACATCGCACAAGTCTGTGTGGTATCTTCTGCCATTAAAGTGGAAAGCTGAAGGAAATTTCCAACGTTATGCTTTTCATTTAGTTTCACAGAACTGCTTTTTGTCACCTTTGTAAAATGATGACGTCAACAGCGAAGTAAATATGTTACTTCTTTCCTGTAAAATAGTTAAAATATTAAATATTTGTTTTGAAGAGATCTGATTTTATCTTGTAAGTTATGTTCGAAATGAACATGTGTAGATTTTCTACACCTATTTAATTTCATTTCATTTTAGATGACCACTGGACTTTGTTCTCCAAAAGCTGTGTATCTGAGACCATTTGTCCCTAGCCAGTATCTAGAACACAAGTCAGCAAACTTTTTATGTAAGGTACAAGACACTAAATATTTTAGGCTTTGCAGGCCATAAGGTTTCTGTCACAAATACTGAACTCTGCCATTGTACTGCAAGAGCAGCCAGTAGGCAAAAAAAGTACAGTGGTGTACATAAAAAGCAGCAGCTGGACTCAGGAAGCTGAGGCAGGAGAATCACTTGAACCCAGGAGGCGCAGGTGGCAGTAAGCTGAGATCATGCCACTGTACTCTAGCCTAAGCAACAGAGCAAGACTGTCTCAAAAAAAAAAAAAAAAAAAAAAAAAAAAAAAAAAGAGGCAGCTGGACAGATTTGGCCTGCAGGGTATAGTTGGCTGACCTCAATCTAGAAGAAAGAGTTGTTTCTTAGAACTTTGTAACATTTTGTTTAGAAATATTTCAGTTAACTCCAGTTTTCTTCCTAGCTATTCAGTCAGCAGAAAAAGTTTGCTTAAAACAAAGGGGGTAGTCCTCTTATAACCTGGTATTTGTTAACACAGTATAAGCTTTCTAATTGTTTTCAAAATTACTGTAATGGTTTGTGTCTGTATTTGTATATTATACCTACAAACATACATGTCTTTCAGCTACTGAACAGATCAGAATTGGTTTTACTTTTTAGGTTGTTGATTTTTTTCATTAACTATTAACTAAGAATAATACTTATTATAAGCCAAAAATTGCTGGGTTTTTTTCTCATTGATTAAGCCACTTATTTTTATATGGTATATTTAAATAATTTCTATCTTCTGATATGATTTTAAACTCTAAATCATGTGTTACTGTTATAAAACTTTCTACATGTCATCACACTTAGTTATGAGCAAAGCAGTGAGAAAGTTGAGGTGATAAACAACTTTGCAGCATTAATGTAACAAAAAGTAAGTATTTTGTCAGGAAAACAAAAGCTTAGGCTGTTAAATAAAAGCTATTCTATTTTGGTAAGTTGAAATTCAAGAATGTATATATAATTTCTTAATGTAAGAGTGCATTAAATCAAATACAAAAATTGGTTTTTCAATGCATCATTATTTATTGCCATAACAAATTGTTTGGTCCAAAATGAAAGCTATATTCAGAAGGTTTGCACCTCAAAATTGAGTAATAATTAATGAAATGTCCGTACAAAATAAAGTGCAAGCAGTGTAAAATTGAAGTCTGTCTTTGTTTCAAAATGATTAAGATTGATTAAATGATGAAATAATACTTTATGGCCACTGCACTGGATACTTGGATTGTTTTTCAAGCATCTTCTTATGACTGAATCTTCTGTTTCATTCTGTTTTAAATCTTAAAAGTAATATCATGGTCACTTGGAATCTGCTCTGTACTTTAATTATAGTCTCTTCTGTTATAAACAATAACGTGGACACATATTTTTCATAGTTTTAAGTAAAGATTAGATAATGCCATCTTAGAAAGGATCTGTTTAACCTATATTATAAAAGTTAGATACACAATTTGGTACATTAAATGAAAATGTCATTTGCATATATAGAACCTATTCTGTTTTACATAGTATCATAATAGCTACAGCTACTACAAGAAATGGAAGTCAAACATTTAGTAGGATGCTTAAAGAGTTAGTTTAATAATGTCTTCTTACTTTTCTAGTTAGATAGCAACTATATTTCCCAGACAAGCAAGAAAATATATGGGGCAGTTTTTATAAATTGAAAAGTAGCTAGCACAATCCAACCACGCAAAATTTTTTTGAAATAGCTTGCAATGCTGTGATTCCAAAGTGATCAAGGTACTTGAAGAGCAAAAATGGCTTGAATAGAATGGAAATGTAGGTAAGTGGACAGATAGCATCTGGATTGAATTTGTTACAGGTGGTATATTAGCAAAGAAACAAATAGAAAAGTGAAATGGAAGAAATATACCAATTTCCCATTATTTCATATAAAAAGAATGGCTAATTTACAGATGTTAGCACATGAAGACATTGTTCTAAAGTTTTTTTTCTTATAGAATCTTTGGGTAATACTAGTCAAATAAAATGAGTTGGGAAGTATTTTCTCCTCTTCTGTTTCCTGGAAGAGATTGTTAAGAATTGCTATTATTTCTCCCTTAAGTGTTTGGTAAAATTCATCATTGAAGTTATCAGGGCCTGTAGTTTTTTTCCTGGAAGGTTTTTAACTTAACCACAAACTCAATTTCCTTAATAAATACAGGTCTGTTTAGGTTTTCTATTTCTTCAGTGAGATTTCTAGTTTGTATCCTATAGGGAATCTGTTTCATCTAAGTTGTTAAATATACAATCCTTGAGTTGGTCATGGTGTTTTCTAGTTAGCCTTTTAATACCTATAGTGTCTGTAGTGTATCCCCTCTTTCATTTCTGACACTGTGAATTTGTATCTTCTGTTTTTCTAGGCAGTGAGCTAGAAGCTTATCTTATTGCTCTAAAAGCATTTTAAATGCACTCAAGATAGTTACGCTAGAAACTTTGACTTCTTATTCAACACTGAATATGGGTGACTAATTTTTAATTAAGAATCTATTTTGCTTTTTATATCACAGTAATGACTTCTATGTGTTAGTAGTACTACTTCGTTCTGTGTAATACTGGAATACTAGGAGATTATTCTAACTTAGTGAAAAACAAAGTTGGCTTAGATGGAATACGAATTTAACTTCTGAGGGCCGAAGACTTGAATTCTGCTTTTTTTTACATTCTGCAGAACTATATATCTTCATACAGATCTTCACTGTAGCTTTAGCCAGGTGCTTAGGTGTTTGCAGGTCTAATTGAGAACCTCTAACCTAGTGTTCCTCTAAGTTAGAGTCCCTGGATCTGTATCAAAACCACCTAGTGTACTGTTTAAAATGGCCATTCCTAGGCCTTATTATAGGACCTACTATAACAGAATTGAACATGGCCCTGAATCTGCATCTTTAATGAATTCTCCAGGTGAGTCTTACAATGAAGTTATAGAACTACTATTCTGACGTCACAAAGTAGAAAGAGAAAAGTTGGTTTTTAAACCTCAAGATACAAAATAGTCTCTCTCTCTCTTTTTTTTTTTTTTTTTTTTTTGAGATGGAGTCTTACTCTGTCACCTAGGCTGGAGTGCAGTGGCGCAATCTCGGCTCACTGCAACCTCCACCTCTCGGGTTCAAGTGATTGTCATGTTTCCGCCTCCCACGTAGCTGGGACTATAGGCACCTGCCACCAAGCCAGGCTAACTTTTATATTTTCAGTAGAGGTGAGGTTTCACCATGTTGGCCAGGCTGGTCTCAAACTCCTGACCTCAGGTGATCCCCCCCGCCTCAGCCTCCCAAAGTGCTGCCATTACATGCATAAGCTACCGCGCCCAGCCGATTAGTCTTTTGATAACGGTTCTATAAGGCCTAATCATCTGCATTATTACTAATTTAATTTTATATTGCTTCCTGGCCAGGCACAATGGCTCACACCTCTAATCCCAGCACTTTGAGGGGCCAAAATGGGCAGATCACTTGAGGTCAGGAGTTTGAGACCAGCCTGGCCAATATAGTGAAACCCTGTCTCCATTAAAAACAAAAATTAGCGGCCAGGCACAGTGGCTCACGCCCGTAATCCCAACATTGGGGAAGCCAAGGCAGGCGGATCACAAGGTCTAGAGATAGAGACCATCCTGGCCAACATAGTGAAACTCCGTCTCTACTAAAAATACAAAAATTAGCTGGGCGTGGTGGCGTGTCCCTGTAATCCCAGCTACTTGGGAGGTTGAGGCAGGAGAATCACTTGAACCCGGGAGGCAGAGGTTGCAGTGAGTCAAGATTGTGCCACTGCACTCCAGCCTGGCGACAGAGTGAGACTCCATCTCAAAAAAAAAAGAAAGAAAAATTAGCTGGGCATGGCGGTGGGCACCTATAATCCCAGCTACTTGGGAGGTTGAGGCTCGAGAATCGCTTGAATCCAGGAGATGGAAGTTGCAGTGAGCTGAGATTGCAACACTGCACTCAAGCCTGGCAAAAGAGTAAGACTCCATCTCAAAAAAAACCTCACAAAATTTATATTACTTCCTTTTTCAGTTTTCCCTTGTAAAACTTGTGAAGTCATTACATGTCAGCACCAATTTCATGATTAATAAAAAATATACTCTAGTTGGAATTAAACTCTCATCATCAATGTAGTTAGACCCATGCTATTTATGCCTAATGCCCCTTTTCTCCACTAACTAATATGGCATCTCATTTATAATAAAATATTTTAAGTCTCCTGTTATATTTAAATTGCATCAAATTTAAATTATGTTAACTATAAGACTGGCATGCCAAGCCAAATTATCACAGAAGCTTACATGAACAAGCAATGTTAGTGATAGATGCTTTTTGTTATCCATCAAATAATTACTAAGTTTTCTTTTTTAAAAAAATCAGTGTTTATGGGCACACAATTAAATACCATTTAGAACATCCTTAACTTAGGACCAGGTCACTGGCTTAGTTAAAATATGTTTATATTTGATAGTTTCCAAGGTAAGGTTACCACTGGGGAAATTGTGATAATTAAGTCATACAGTTATATCACTGACCTAACCAGTACATTAAGGATTTCTAAATGTATCTTATTGTGTGTTTAGCGTAAGTGGCCATGCTAATGTTATCAATACCAAACTGCAGACAAGATTAGTTAAGAACTATGCAGAAAACCTGAGCATCCTACCTTTACTTTCTGTACATTCACATTACCAATTTTTTCTTTTCAAAACATCCCTTGCATCAAGTGCTACTTTCTAACAGCTCTTAAGATTCTCTGTTCACCAGAACAAACAACATTAAAGATCATATTGGTTCCCATGTTAGATATTCATTACTGATAGCACTTATCAAAGCTAAATGTAGATAATATTCCTTCTTTCCTGACATACTGCTCAGTGGCAAGTACACTTCTCAACCAGCATAGGAAACCTTTCCTTTGGGTCATTTCCCCTCTCAAAAAACTGCTTAAAGGAAATTGGAGCTAAAGAGCTTACCAACAAATAGTCCTACTAGAGTTCAATAAATATACTTTGCTATTAAGTCTAATATACAAATATGATAGAAGTTTGAAAATGGAACCTTATCCCAGTGCTATATTGGCACTCAACAAGGCTAGTGATCACTTCCAAAGGAGTCATGTTATGTTTTGAGTTTGTCTGTGATAAACCTATTGTCTAAACGGATTTATTCTTTAAGAATATACATAAGAGGTTTTCCTCCATTATTTTCACACATCAGATACGTTGTTTGGTTTTTTGAACGAGGGAGGGGACTATCTACAACAAATACTTCATTCATAGCCATAACCCATTTGTATCTTGGGCTTGAGCCCCGGGTCAAATCAGGAATGCTCTTCAGCGCTGCTGCTGAATGATCTGCTCCGGATGTGATTTCTCAGTTGCTCTATAAGTTCAGGATTTTGTTGCTGTATCTGCTGAGCAAACTGCTGTCCCCTGTAGTAAAGAGGCAATGTGGTTTGAATAGGGAATTGCCAGTCACATTTACCCATGCAAAAAGAACTGCAGAAAATGTGGGAGCTACCTAAAGGGGGCTTTTTTCTACAAAATTTTAGAGCCACGTCTTTAGTATCTACAAGTTTACCAATGCCTCCATATCGCATTATTACAATGCAGTGTTCTTTATAAGAAACAAAACACCCATGCTAAAAAAAATAAGTACCTCAATTGGGTGAAATCTGCTTCTCTAGTGCTAATGACAAAGAAGCAAAGGGCTAAGAAGTGTATGTTTTTATTGCATGTGCTAAAATATAATGCTTTTATACGCAAGTCAATAGTCTCATATAACACCCAGTTTGGGATGCTTTTGGAGGTCACCTAACAATTTTAAAAACACTAAGAAGTTTAACACAAATTGTAATGTGTGACCCTCTATTGCCAGTGTTAGATATTATTATACGCCATTTCAAGGTCATTCTAAAAACGCAATATTCTAAGTGGATACATGGTTGTGCTGACAAACAACAAATGGTACTGTGGCTTCATATAAAGTGTCCAGCGAGAGCATCAGACACAGATTCAAAAAGCAAAGTTATCTTCACCAATCTGATACAAGTGGAGGCAATATGCTCAAGTAACGAGAAGATGCAAGTAGTTCCTCTAAGTGCTGACAGGCACTGAAAAAGTTTGAATAGAAGTTTCCTGAATTGCCTGAACATTAAAGTATGTAACATGTGATTTTAAACTATGTATGTGTACCTAAATTGATATATATTTTAACGGGATATTTGACCCTCATCTGCATCCCTGAGTAGTTTGAAGTCTGCTGAAAAACTTGGACCTTCATTGGGAAAAAATGGGGGATTAGTAGCTTTATATATATATGAGATCACAATTTATTTGGACATACGATTTTTACCGTTTGTCTCCATACCCTCAAAGTACCGGGGCACCAATCCTTGGGACCTTCTGTAAGCAAAGATATAGTATTGATACCCCCACTTAAAAACCAATGACCCTAATTTCACACTGACAATACAATCAAGTAAAATTAAAATTAGGCTGCAAATGAAAAAGATTGACTGTGCTATCGGTTCCTTAGCAAGTCAGTAACCTGTACCTCAGTTTCTCTAGCCATTGGGTAGGGATATAAATTATCTACTTTTGTAATATCTGTCCCTCACCTGCCTTATTGAGATGGTACCAAAAAAGAAAAAGAAGCAAGAGATTCTGCTGGTACCTGAAAGTCCCAAAAAATAAAGCATAATGAATGGGGGGGGGGAAAAAAAGGCATAATAAACATGATTCTTTTTCTCAACAGACAGGACTGGCCAAACTATCTAGGTATGGATTCCTGCCCTGCAGTCTAAAAAGTGGTTCTAATTCATGAACTTCTTTCAGATTTAGTAACAGTAAGGAGGCCAAAGTTACTAACGGTAAAAGATAAAAAGAAAGCCCTGACCCCTCACCATAGAGATAAGCTGTAAAACATAAAATACATCTTCATTATTTCTGTTTTAAATAATACTTACGCTTGGATGAGGCTTGACAGGTCAGTTAGGCCCCCAACTCCAGCAGCAGGTCCCCCAATGGCATTTGTCATCATTCCTGACATTCTAGAGTATACAAGAAATACATCACTGGGATTGGTATATATTCTTAACAAATAGGACAACTGGACGAGGAAAACTTAATAAAATATACCCATGTTATACCAGTAGCTAAGCCAAATGTATGTGGCTTTAAGCTCCAACTGACTGTCATTCAGAACAGTTTCATCATTTTTGAGCTAATGTGCTCAAATTAGGAGCCTGGCAAGTAGAAGGTGGGGGAAGTGTAATAAGCTCTTTCTATATACTTACAGCTGTTGAACTTGAGGGTTCTGCATTAAACTTGCTGCCTGAAATTGAAAAATAGCACCTCCCATTAAAGGCAGTTAATATGTAGGGATCTTTAACAAAGATTTTTTTTTTAGAAGAACGAAAGGTAAACCATGTATGCACTAACATTTTGTAGAGTTTCAGTGTGCTATGCAAAGTAAATGGGAATGTAAAAAGAGAGAAGGTATGAGAAAAAATGGCATTAAGAAGACACAGTGAGGATAAAGAGATTACAAACAACACTGTAAACTGAGGATGTTGACAGCAGTTTACCTCCTACTACTGATCAGACCAATTAAGCCAAAAGGAAAAATAGGAACTTATAGTTAAGGGGTCTCCTACACTTGAGAAGGTCCATTCCAAACGAGCTCTTAAGAGATGTGACTTTGCTCCATGGGGCCCAGCAGTTTCAATGCTTCCCATGCTTACAGTGGCACAGGGGATTATATTTATGTGCACACACACTTTTAAAACATTCTATTTTGAAAGCATGGTAATGCTTTCAAATTTTTTTTTCCCCTCAAATTGGTAATGTCAACAATATTCATGTAAAATTTGAATGTAGTCTAAATCTTTGTAGACAATAGATTTTATTCACAGACTCTCTATGAGGTGTTGGGAAAAGCCACCACTTGCTTCTATTACCAGAAAGATCACTGACTGATTCGTAAGTAATTCAAAACTTTCCTCAAGTCCCAGTCAGGATGGGTGCCTCTGAGCCAACCCATAAGTGCTAAAGGCATTACACAGGAAAAGCGGGATGGATGAGCTATAAACATGAAACGCTGGTTTTGCAATCCCTTTAAACTAGTTCTGCAACAATAGTTCTTCCCCTTCTCCCAGAATCTAGGACCTAGAAGAAATTTAGAACAGATCTATGGCTTTTCCGGTCACTTTTCAATAAGCAGTCCTCCTGTCACTTTAAGTTCTATAAAATGACCTCCAGTTCAGCAATTAATGTCTCAGTGTAACAACGAAATACATAAAGCTTCATTTATAGGTAAAACTTCTCCCTTCCTAGCATGGGCCTGCTACAGATTGACCAGTTGTAGTAGAAAAGAGGGACCATTGACTGCTCTGTTTCCTATAGTAGGGGTCCCCAACCCCTGGGCCACGGACTGTTGGGAACCAGGCTGCACAGCAGCAAGTTAGCGGTGGGCGAGCAAGCACTACTGCCTGAGCTCCACCTCCTGTCAGATCAGCTGCAGCATCAGATTCTCATAGGAGCAAGAACCCTATTGTGAACTGCGCACGTGAGGGATCTAGGTTGAGTGCTCCTCAAGAGAATCTAACAATTCTCCCTGTCCTGCCTCTACCCCCTACCCCCGGTATGGTCCATGGAAAAATTGTCTTCCATGAAACCAGTCCCTGTTACAAAAAGGTTGGGGACTGCTGTCCTACAGTGCTTTTTTTTTGGAGATGGAGTTTCACTCTGTCACCCAGGCTGGAGTGCAATGGCATGACCTCAGCTCACTGCAGCCTCTGCCTTCCCGGAGTCAAGTGATTCTCCTGCCTCAGCCTCCCAAGTAGCTGGGATTACAGGCGTGCACCACCATGCCCAGCTAATTTTTCTATTTTCAGTAGAGACGGGGTTTCACCAGGTTGGCCAGGCTGGTCTGGAACTCCTGACCTCAAGTGATCCGCCCATCTCAGCCTCCCAAAGTGCTGGGATTACAGGTGTGAGCCACCACACCAAGGCCTATAGTCCTTCTTTATCCTGTAGTGCTTCCAGTCCTCTTCCCCCAGCTTGCTGATTAAGAGTTGTGGCCCTCCAGGGTGAGGGTTAAATGGAGGGAAAGGTGAAAGGAGCAGCAAAGTTCTTATTTGATGACTGGTATTATCTTACTAGTTTTGCATTGGTGCTCTTTGAGTTTGCAAGGTATTCAAAAACTATGTGGTTCTCTTATGGGGTACTTTCTGGTGTTCTTCAGACACTTCTGCTTTCCCTAGGCCCCTGGAGATTTTTTATCTATTCTTTGAAAAGGGTAATTTACCCTCTGGATGAATGCTATGACTTTCCCTTCAGTCTCAGGTTCTTGGCAGTCCTCCAGAGATTCTCTGTCTTGGGAACCTATCACACTTCCAGGAAAGCCTCTTGGACATATTCAAACACCCTCTCTCACAACTGTGTGTGCTCACCTCTGCTCCACTCTCATCAGTATAGTAACTGCCCAAACCACACAGCTAATTCTGCCACTGGCTATCCAGCTGAACCATCAGGTAGAAAGTCTCCGTACCAGAAACGCCCTTTCTCAGCGAGGGCTTGAGATGAGAGCAAGCCTCCCTAATTCCTTCATCTAGGGAGCCCTAGAACTCTAATAGCTCTCTCCAAAAATCTTGTTTAATTTCCATCAACTTTGCCTTTTTTACGAGTCACAAAACATGTTTTTTATCCCCATCTTTTGCAACTCCTACATGGTGGTCTCACACCTTATTTTGGTACATAGCAGCTTGGAGCCTAAGCCAAACCTGAAACTAAAAGAATTCCATTTTTCACATCCTGTTACAATACTATAACCTGAGTCCTGGAATGGGTAACTATGCTTCAAAAAAAAAAAAATGAAGTCACAAGATCTACAAAATATGTATTTGCTAGCATGGTAAGAAGGCTGAAATTTGATGAGGGAAAAATAAAAACTACCAATTGCTAAAAAGACTTATCCCACTGGGAATGAGTCATCTGTGCATTTCAGTTCAACAGAAGATTTAATGGATGCAAGACACATTTTTTTGAAGGAAACAGAAGATGAATAAAAACGGATTCCTGCCTTCCAAGGGCATATCATATGATAGAATAATTCTCATCCAAAGTATACAGTCACCCCAGGAACTTGATATGCCCTGGGAACATCCTAAACCCACTAAATGAAAGTTACCACATACTGAACCAGAGCATGTATGTTCTCAAAAAGGCCCAGACATTATTTTGTTGGTTTGTAAGAATAGAGGACATACATATGAGATATCAAACTCTAAAGATAAAAAACAAGGCAGACAATGCTGAGGGGCAAGCCTAGGGAACCGCAATGGCCAAATACTCAAACTGTAGATGTTAGATATCTTCCTAGGACCACTTTTATGTAAGAGAGTAGTTTTTAACCTTTCATATATTGGGAGATTCCTGTACCAATCTCACGAAAAATAAGATGCTCTCCTGGAAAAACGCACTTATACACATGTACACAGATTTTTATGTACAAATTTGGGAAAATCCATGAGCTTCCTGAAGTCCATCCATGGCTTTCCCACAGGAGGTACATGGACAAGTTAAGAACGCTGCCATTCAGCCAGAGAGAAAGGCCAGACCACCGACAAAGGAAGCCCATCAGACTAACAGCGGGTCTCTGAGCAGAAACCCTATAAGCCAGAAGAGATTGGGGGCCAATATTCAACGTTCTTAAAAGAATTTCCAACCCAGAATTTCATATCTGGTCACACTAAGCTTCATAAGCAAAGGAGAAATAAGATCCTTTTCAGACAAGCAAATGCTGAGGGAACTCGTTACTAACAGACCTGCCTTACACGAGTTCCTAAAGAAAGCACTAAATATGGAAAGCAAAAACTGTTACCAGCCACTACAAAAGCACACTGAAGTACACAGACTAGGGACACTGTGAAGCAACCATGTAAGTTTGCAAAATAACCAGCTAGCATCATGATGATAGGATCAAATTTACACATAACAATACTAACCTTAAATGTAAATGGGCTAAATGCCCCAATCAAAAGACATAGAATGGCAAGCCAGATAAAAAAACAATATCCATCAGTGAGCTGTATTCAAGAGACCCACTATACATACAAAGACACACATAAGCTCAAAATACAGGGATGAAGGAAAATTTACCAAGCAAATGGAAAACAGAAAAAAGCAGTGGTTACAATCCTAGTTTCCGACAAAACAGACTTTAAACCAAAGAAGATCAAAAAAGACAAAGAAGGAAGCAGAGGTTGTAGTGAGCTGAGATCGTGCCACTGTACTCCAGCCTGGGTGACAGAGCAAAACTCTGTCTCAAGAAAAAAAAAAAAAGACAAAGAAGGGCATTACATAATGGTAAAGGGTTCAATTCAACAAGAAGGGCTAACTATCTTAAATATATATGCTCCAATATGGGAGCACCCAGATTCACAAAGCAAGTACTTCGAGAGCCTCAAAGAGACTAGACGCCCACACAATAATACTGGGAGACTTTAACACTCTGCTGACAATATTAGACAGATCATCAAGACAGAAAACTAACAAAGATATTCAAACCTGAACTCAGCTCTGGATCAAGTGGACCTGATATCTACAGAACTCTCCACCCACCCAAAAACAACAGAATACACATTCTTCTTATCACAACACAGCACTCAATTCACTCAAAACCACACAACTACATGGAAATTGAACAACCTGCTCCTGAATGACTTTGGGTAAATAATGAAATTAAGGCAGAAATCAAGAAGTTCTTTGAAACTAATGAGAACAAAGAAACAATATACCAGAATCTCAGACACAGCTAAAACAGTGTTAAGAAAGAAATTTATAGCACTAAATGCCCAAATCAAAAAGCTAGAAAGATCTCCAGTTGACAACTTAACATCACAACTAAAAGAACTAGAGAAACAAGAACAAACAAACCCCAAAGCTAGCAGAAGACAAGAAATAACCAAGATCAGAGCTGAACTGAAGGAGAGAGAAACACAAAAAACCCTTCAAAAAAAAAAAATCAATGAATCCAGAAGCTAGTTTTTTGAAAAAATTAATAAACTATAGCTAGCTATACAAATGAAAAGAAAAGAGAGAAGATTCAAACAAACACAATAAAAAATGGTAAGGTGGATATTACCACTGACCCCACAGAAACACAAACAACCATCAAAGAATACTATAAACAGTTCTATGCACATAAACTAGAAATTTTACTAATCAATTTCTAGAAGAACTTCATAAATTCCTGGACACATACACCCTCCCAAGACTGAACCAGGAAGAAACTGAATCCCTGAACAAACCAATAATGAGTTCTGAAATTAAGGCACTAATAAATAGCCTACCAACCCAAAAAAAAAAAAAAAAAGTCCACGACCAGATGAATTCACAGCTAAATTCTACCAGAGGTAGAATTTAAGAGCTGGTACCATTCCTACAGAAACTATTCTAAAAAATTGAAAAGGAGGATCTCCTCCCTAACTCATTCTATGAGGCCAACATCAACCTGATACCAAAACCTGGCAGAGATATAACAACAAAAAAGAAAACTTCAGGCCAGTATCCTTGATGAACATTGATACAAAAATCCTCAGCAAAATACTGGCAAAACAAATCCAAGCAGCATATCAAAAAGCTTATCCACCACAATCAAGGAGGCTTCATCCCCAAGATGCAAGGCTGTTTCTACATATGCAAATCAATAAATGTGATTCATCTCATAAACAGAACTAAAGACAAAAACCCCATGATTATCTCAATAGACGCAGAAAAGGCCTTCAATAAAATTCAACATCCTTTCATGTAAAAAATTCTCAATAAACTAGATATCAAAGGAACACACCTCAAAATAATAAAAGCCATATATGACAATATCATACTGAATGAGCAAAAGCTGAAAGTATTCCCCTTGGAAACCAGCACAAGACGAGAATATCCTCTCTCACCATTCCTATTCAACATATTAATAGTATTGGAAGTTTTGGGCAGGGAAATCAAGCATGATAAAGAAATAAAGGGTATTCAAATAGGAAGAGAGGAAGGCAAACTATCCCTATATGCAGATGACATGATCCTTTATCTAGAAAACCCTATTGTCTCAGTGGAGAAGTTTCTTAAGCTGATAAGCAACTTCAGCACAGTCTTAGGATACAAAATTAATGTGCAAAAATCGCTAGCATTCCTACATACCAACAGGCAAGTCAAAAGTCAAATCACAAATGAACTCCCATTCACAATTGCCACAAAAAGAATAAAATACCTAGGAATACAGCTAACAGGCGAAGTGAAGGAACTCTTCAAGGAGAACTACAAACTGCTGCTCAAGGAAATAAGAGAGGACAGAAACAACTGGAAAAACATTCCATGCTCATGGATAAGAAGAATCAATATCATGAAAATGGCCATATTGCCCAAAGCAATTTACAGACTCAATGCTATTCCCATAAAACTACCCTTAACATTCTTCACAGAATTAGAAAAAACTATTTTAAAATTCATATGGAAGCAAAAAAGAGCCCAAAGAGCCAAGGCAATCCTAAGCGAAAAGAACAAAGCTGAGGCATCACGCTACCCAATTTCAAACTATATTACAGGGCTACAATAACCAAAACAGTGTGGTACTGGTACAAGAACAGACACACAGACCAGTGGAACAGAACAGAGAACCCAAAAATAAGACTGCACACCCACAACCATCTGATCTTTGACAAACCTGGCAAAAGCAATGGGGAAAGGATTCCCTATTAAATAAGTGGTGCCGAGAGAACTGGCTAGCCAAATGGAGAAAATTGAAACTGGACCCCTTTGCTATACTATATATATACAAAAATCAACTCAAGATGGATTCAAGACTTAAATGTACAACCCAAAAATTATAAAAACTCTATAAACCTAGGCAATATCATTCAGGACATAGGCACAGGCAAAGATTTCATGATGAAGATGCCAAAAGCAATTGCAACAAAAGAAAAAATTGACAAATGGGATCTAATTAAACTAAAGAGTTTCTTTTCCACACCAAAAGAAACAATCAACAGAGTAAACAGACAATCTACAGAATGGGAGAACACTTTTGCAATCTATCTATCTGACAAAGGTCTAATATACTGTATCTATAAACAAACAAATTTACAAGAAAAAAACAAACAACCCCATTATAAAGTGGGCAAAGGAAATGAACAGACACTTCTCAAAATAAGACATATATGTGGCCAATAAACATGAAAAAACAGCTCAACATCATTGATCATTAGAGAAATGCAAATCAAAACCACAATGAGATACCATCCCACACAAGTCAGAACAACTATTATTAAAAACTCAAAAATAGGCCAGGTGTGGTGGCTCCTGCCTGTAATCCCAGCACTTCGGGAGGCTGAGGTGGGCGGATCACCAGAGGTCAGGAGTTTGACCAGCCTGGTCAACATGGTGAAACTCCATCTCTACTGAAAATACAAGAATTAGCCAGGTGTGGTTGTGGGTACCTATAATCCCAGCTACTCAGGAGGCTGAGGCAGGAGATTTGCTTGAACGTAGGAGGTGGAGGCTGCAGTGAGCCAAGATCCCACCATTGTACTCCAGACTGGGTGATGAGAGTGAAACTCCGTCTCAAAAAAAAACAAACAACAACAACAACAACAACAAAAACAGATGCTGGTGAAGTTGTGGAGAAAAAGGAATGCTTTAATACTGTTGGTGGAAATGTAAATTAGTTCAACCATTGTGGAAGACAGTGTGGTGATTCCTCAAAGACCTAGAAGCAGAAATACCATTCGACCCAGCAATCGCATTACTGGGTATACACCCGAAGGAACAGAAATCATTCTAACAGAACAAATACACATGCATACGTATGTTCACTGCAGCACTATTCACAATAGCAAAGACATGGAATCAACCCAAATGCCCATCAATGATAGACTGGATAAAGGCAATGCGGTACATACACACCATGGAATACTATGCAGCCATAACAAGAAACAAGATCACGTCTCTCGCAGGGACATGGATGGAGCTGGAGGCCATTTTACCATTTTACTTAACAAAGTAACACAGGAAAAGAAAACCAAATAACACATGTTCTCACTTACAAGTGGGAGCCAAATGATGAGAACACAATGACACACGTAAGGGAACAACACACACTGGGCCTGTTGGAGGGCAGGGGATGGGAGGAGAGAAAGGACCAGGAAGAATAGCTAATGGATGCTGGGCTTACTACCTGGGTAATGGAAGGATCTGTGCAGCAAACTACCACGGCACACATTTTACCTATGTAACAAACTTGCACATCCCACACAAGTACCCCTGCACTTTGAAATAAAAGTTGGAAATTTTAAAAAAAAACCCTGCTATAGCCTTATATCAACACTCCACTACAACTACAACCACAAAATCTCACTTACTTGTTTCTAAAAAAAAAATTGCATAGCTACATAGCTCTAAGGAAAACATGGCCAGTAGAGGCAGAAAAGAAAGTATACTTACCATACTAATGAAGGCTGGATTGTTTATCAAGCTAGCCATGTCAAAGCTCAGTCCAGTTCCTGTCTGTAAAACAATTATATCTGAGAATCAGTCCAACAACTACAATTACAATAACTTGTGAGTGACAGAAAATACTTCACTCATTTGGCATTAACAACTTACAGGACTGGATACCTCTCTTAACTTCTGTTCTGCTATTTTCAGATTTGACTTATAGGAATCATTTTCAGGGTCAAGATCTAATGCCTTTTGATAACTTGTAACTGCTTCTTCAAATTTATTCATGGCAGTGAGGGCCAGCCTGAAGGGAATACAGAGTACAAGAATATGAGATACATGATTAAAGAACATCAGGATATCACAAACATCGTCAAACGTCTGTCTTTCTTGGTATTCAATTCTAATCCAGATTACACTTAATTTATTCACTGTACTATGGCTCACAGGAGTAAAATTCCCTCCAACTTAAGATTCTATACATTTGAACTCTCGCCATTCTGCTTGCTGACAACCTGGTTGTCCTATAGATCATGAATTTAATGCTAGAGATTATCTTACTTATTCTACCATTTTTTAAGCCTAATATGTAAAATAATTTGCTTTATAAATGCCTAGAGTAAGTTCCAAAAGATGTGAGCTGACAATCCTGTGGTCACAAAAATCCATGATGCTAACACCATTTTTAAGGACTCTAAACTGTATTTGTGCTTCAAAATAGCCCACATGCTTTCTTCTTCCTAACAGAGCAACAATACATATCAATTTGCCATTAGGAAAACGGGCTGTAGTTATCAGATAACTATTCCTGATCAAAAGAGGTAGGTAAAATTAGCATCCTTTACAACTCAAATGACAAATTATACCAGGCACAAGTCAAAGAGTTATTAAATTTTAATGTTCATATTTACCTAGTTATAATTCACTTATTGAAAAATTATTACAGAACTAAACAATAACTGTATATATGGTGAGATGGTATTAGGGGTTTCTGTTTGTTTTAGGTTTGTTTTAAACAAATTACTATTTTCTTTTCTCTTTTTCTCTTTATCGGAACCTAATTCATTTTCTACCAGTCAACCATGTATGATACTTTATCAGAGTCCCCAGTTAATCAAAAGTCAGTAACTATTTATTGAAACTCTATGATATATAAGAATATTATTAAAATAATATCTAAAGATACAGAGGATCCTGGCTATGCGCAGTGGCCCATGTCTCTAATCCCAGCAGCACTTTGGGAAGCCAAGGTGGGTGGATCACTTGAGGTCAGGAGTTTGAGACCAGCCTGGCCAATATGGTGAAACCCTGTCTCTACTAAAACTACAAAAATTAGCCAGGCATGGTGGCAGATGCCTGTAATCCCAGCTACTAGGGAGGCTGAGGCAAGAGAATTGCTTGAACCCAGGAGGTGGAGGTTGCAGTGGGCCAATTTAGAGCCATTGCACTCCAACCTGGGTGACAGACTGAGACTCTGTCTCAAAAAAAAAAAAAAAGTGTCTAAAGATACCAAGGATTCCACAATGAAAAAGATAAAATTCCTAGCCCAGGCATAGCGGCTCATGCCTATAATCCCAGCACTTTGGGAAGCTGAGGCAGGTGGATCACTTAAGGTCAGGAGTTTGAGACAGGCCTGACAAACATGGTGAAACCCTGTCTCTACTAAATACAAAAAATTAGCCAGGCATGGTGGCACATGCCTGTAATCCCAGCTTCTTGAGAGACTGAGGCAGCAGAATTGCTTGAACCCAGGAGGTAGATGTTGCTCTGAGCCAAGATTGCACCATTGCACTCCAGCCTGGAAAACAAGAGTGAAACTCTATCTCAAAAAAAAAAAAAAAGATAAAGTTTCCTGACTTTAAGAAAATTTCATTCTACCTGGGGAAGACAGGCAACCAGGCAACAAGCAAGAAAATAAAAAGGGCAATATTGAAGAGAATGAATAGGAGAGCTGCTCAAAAAGTAGCCACATTGGAAAGATCTCAGGGATGTAAAGAAAGTAGTCATGAAAATATGGGAGGAGCATTATAGTGGAAACAGCAGTAAACAGAAAGGTCCTGAGAAAGATGCAAGCTTGGTATTCTTAAGGTACAGGACAAGGGCTGATGAGGAGGGAACACAGAAAACAAAGCACAGAGAGATGATGTCAGAGAACAGTTGGGTGCCAGATGATACAGGTCCATTGCTTGGAGTTTGAACTTTATTCTGGTTGCAATGGAGTCACGTGATATAATTTGTGCTTTTGAAAGCTCACTCTGGCTTCTACGTAGAGGATCTACATGGGCAGAAGTGTAGAAAGGAGGCAGAGAGATCAGTTAGGAAGCTATTGCAGTAGCTTAGGTAAGAGATGTACTTTGGACTAGGGCTATATGCAAGATAGTGATCAACACTTGGATTCAAGATATATATGGAAACTAAAATTGACAGGACTTGCTGATAGAGTATCAGTACTTATGTCAGGTGTGATAACAATGAAGGATGACTCAGGCTTTTGACTTGTGCATGGGAGAGATAAATAATTGTACAATGTATTGCGATTGGAAAGATTTTGGAAGGGAACATGAGTTCTGTCTGGGACATGTTAAGTTTAAAATACCTATTAAGCATCCAATCAGAGAGTTGAAAAGTAGTTGAACATATGAGTATGGAGTTCAAACAATATAACTTAGATTCAATAATATATATAGTTGATTCTTATTCACAGTAGTCCTGTTCTATAAAGTCACCACGAACAATGAATTAGCAAATAACTGAACAATTGTTCCTAGGGAAAATACAGAGTTAGGTTCCTGCAAATATGTAAATAGTCATATTTTCATCAACTGATCAATATATAATCTTGTTTTTATGTGTGTTTCTGATTAAAGAAACTTTATTTAATGTATATTTTTTATTCATTAGCATTGAACTCATAGCCAATGGCACTAACTCATGCCTGAATGAAGCTTGTCTCATAAACGTATTTTCTCCATAAGGCACATTACAATCCTCTTGCACTTAGGAACACTAGATAACACTTCAGGCTATACTTGGGGGCCACTGTAAACAGCTAAATCACAAATAAAAGGCACAAAAAAAAAACCAAAAACGTAGCACTAAATAGACTATTTCAGCATGAGAGTTGAAACAAAAAGGTAGAGCAGCACCTTATTCACCCTCAGCTGAGATCGGGAACATCAGAAGACACATTTTCACTAATTGTGCATGCCATGAATGACCACAGAAGCAGTGTAAATATTGATTTGGAGATTACAAATCAATTAGCAAGTAGGCAAATTCATAAATACAGAATCTGCAAATAATGAGTATCAACTGTATATGAATTTTAAAAGCATGGAGCAGGATAAGCTGAGCAGAGAGAATAGACAGAGAAACAGCAGCAGCAGAGGATGCAACCCTAAAATACAGCATTGTTTAGAGATGGTAGAGAGGAAGAACAAGCAAGGGAGGCTGGAAAAGAGCATCCAGTAATGTGGAAGGGGAAACAGGGCAAGTGTGCCATCAGGATCCTAGAGAGTAATGTATTTTGACAATAAGTTAATAGCGGCCGGGCATGGTGGCTCACGCCTGTAATCCCAGCACTTTGGGAGGCAGAGGTGGGTGGATCACCTGAGGTCAGGAGTTCGTGACCATCCTGGCCAACATGGTGAAACCCCATCTCTACTAAAAATACAAAAACTAGCCAGGTGTGGTGGTGGGCGCCTATAATCCCAGATATTCAGGAGGCTGAGGCAGAAGAATCACTTGAACCCAAGAGGAGGAGGTTGCAGTGAGCCAAGATTGCACCACTGCACTCCACCCTGGACAACAAGAGCGAAACTCCATCTCTAAATAAATAAATCAATAAATAAATGAATAAGTTGGCTTATGAAAAAATAAATGAATAAGTTAACTGCACCAAATACTAAAAGACGGTGTATGGTGAGGATACAGAGCTGAACACTGGCCTAGGCAAAATAAAGACAACTGGCAACCTTGAATAGAGTTATCTCAGTAGACTGATTGTATTACTCAGGGTTCTCAAGAGAAAGGGAACCAATAGTGTGTGTGTGTATATATATATATATACACACACATAGAAATATGAAGAGATTTCTTGTGATGGACTGGCTCACACAATTATGGAGGTTGGGAAGTCCTACCATCTGCTGTCTGCAAGCTGGAGACCCAGTAAAATTAGTGATATAATTCCAGTCCAAACCCAAAGACTTCAGAACCAGGACAACTGATAGTGTAAGTCGGGTCCAAGTCCAACGGCTTAAGAATGAGGAATGCTGAGGTCCAAGAGCAGGAGAAGATGGATGCTCCAGCTCAAGCAGAGACAGCAAATTTGCCCTTCCTCTATTTTTTTTGTTCTATTTGGGCACTCAAAGGAATGGCTGATGCTTACCCATGTTGGTGTAGGTGATCTTCTTTACTCAGTCTACCGATTCAAATGCTAATCTCATACAAAAATTAGCGGGGCATGGTGGCTCACACCTGTAGTCCCAGCTACTCGGAAGGTAGGAGAATCGCTTGAACCCGGGAGGTGGAGGTTGCAGTGAGCCAGGACTGCACCACTGTACTCCAGCCTGGGTGACAGAGTGAGACTCCATTTCAAAAAAAAAAAAGAAAAAAATGCTAATCTCTTCTGGAAACACATTCACAAACACACCCAGAAATAATATTTTACCAGCTATCTGGGCATCTTTGCCCAATCAAGTTGACAAATAAAATTAAGCACCATAGTGACAGAGAACAGAAGCCCTACTGGAGTGAGCTGGAGAGGGAATAAGAGATGACAAAGATAAAACAGCAAGTACAGATAACCATCAGGGTCATAGAACGAGGAATTGAGAAGTGGGATGGTGGCTGGAGGGGAACACTGGGCAAAGGGATGGGTCCAACTAATGATTTTTTTTCTTTTTTTTTTGAGACAGGGTCTCACTCTGTCACCCAGGCTGGAATGCAGTGACATGATCACAGCTCACTGCAGCCCCGACTTCCCAGACTCAAGTAATCCTCCCACCTCAGCCTCCCAAGTAGCTGGGACTACAGGTGTACACCACCACTCCTGGATAATTTTTGTATTTTATAGAGATGGGGTTCAAGCATTTCTCCCACCTTGGCCTCCCAAAGTGCTGGGATTACAGGTGTGAGCCACCGCACCTGGCTCAGTGAATGATTTTTTACGAACTTATCACATGCCAGGCATTATCATCTATTAGAGATGGAAGAACTAATGTTGTAGAAAATGAAGGGGGTTGTAATAGTTGCAAAGTTGTGGAGAAGGTACAAGGGGATGAGATCTTAAAGCAAGAGTGGAGGCAATGGTCTTAAGTAAGAATGCGCCTTTTTTTTTTTTTTTTTTTTTTGAGACAGAGTCTCAATCTGTCACCCAGACTGGAATGCAGTGGCTCTATCTCAGCTCACTGCAACCTCTGCCTCCCAGGTTCAAGCGATTCTCCTGCCTCAGCCTCCCCAATAGCTGGGACTGCAGGTGCTCACCACCATGCCTGGCTAATTTTTGCATTTTTAGTAGAGACGGGGTTTCACCATGTTGGCCAGGCTGGTCTTGAACTCCTGACCTCAGGTGATCTGCCTGCCTTGGCCTTCCAAAGTGCTGGGATTATAGGCATGAGTCACCATGCTCAGCCAGAATGCTTCCATTTTAACATGAAAAAAAGGCATTCTGTGTAGATATAAATGTAGGTAGACTGATGGATTTGCAAGGAGGAAAATGAGTTGTTTTTCTTCAAATCATTTTCTTCTCAATTAAGTGTAAGGCAATTGTGTCAGTTGAGAGTCATCATAGAGGGAGTAGTGGAAATTTGAAGGGAGAGGAAGAGGTATGAAAGAGTCACATCAGAGAGTGGAAAGGTGACTATAGAAGGAAATAGAATAGAATTGTCTGCAATATTGAGTGCTCATCTGAGATTTGTGGTCATGGACATGAAATTAGTCGACTAAATACGATTATATAATTTTTCTCCAACAATCAAATCAGTCATCAATCATCTCACTTCCAAGTCACAGAAATTGTAGTCATTTCCTCCCTTATGTTTTATTTATCTTCTTCTTAGTTCAGAGGGTACAATATTAAGCAGGAAATTCAAAACCAAGCCATTAAGGACAGCATAACTGATGCTACATGGTACTACTTGGAACATTCTCCCAGAACTTACCCCATTCTCCCATAGGCCTTACTGTACTTTGAATCAATTGCTATTGCTTTTTCACAATCCTTTATCGCATCTGTATAGTGACCTAATTTGCTCTGAGCAGCAGCCCTAAGAGAAAGAAAAGAGAATTTTATTAAAGGCAGTTTCCAAGGCACTATTTTAGATTTTTCAGGTACTAATAACACTACCTTTTTCTTGCTCCAATTTGTAGATCATTCCCACTAAATTTCTAAGTCAAACTGTCTAAGATAATTATTTAATAAAATGAAAACAAAACAAAACAAAAAGCTCAGGAACTTCTGTGCAGAAAAAAGTATGCAGGCTGCCTTTCACTGTTTGCTTTGCTATAGAAAGGACAAATATGCAAGTCATACAACTGGTCTACCCATTTATACCCTTTCTAGTTTGTCCAAACAGAAAAGTGAAAAAGCTAGGACATCTGGGCTACTATGGAGGCACAAAGAGTGAGTGATTGCTGTGAATGGCTACACAGAGGGTTGTGCTATTATGACTTTAACAGTAGGGTTAAAGTACAAGTAAAAGAGATATCCCAGTCCCCTGGCACTTTCTCTCATTCATTCATTTCTAAGGCCAACTAGATTTTATTTCTTTCAGTCTCCTAGAAGTTCTCATGATCTTGTCCCTCATCAAAAGGTTGAAGAGCCAACTTTGGAAAAAGAACACTTGCCTAGATCAAAATCCCTACAATTGTGACCTCTCCTCAATAACGTTTCCAAATAGGAAGAAACAGCTCAGAGGAGAAACAGGAAAGGAGAAGAGAAGCACTAAGATGGATGCTCAGAAGTCAAAGTGGGGTGCCAGAAACCAAGAAATAGAAGTTTCTTGCACCAAGGAGGGCCAAGGTGTGGTGACCACTTCTTCAATTTCTCACAACTACAAAGGAGAATGCTATGCTGCACAGCACCTCTGCCTCTACCACTGTAACTCCAAGACCTGGTACCCTTTCTATTAATTAAGGTAAAGAGGCACTTTCTGAAAATTTTGCTTGCAAGTCCAGAAATGAACTGAGGCTCCTTCATGTTCTTCAGTCTACAGACAAAAGTCTCATGCTAACCCAAGGTCTCTGACCTCATGTTCCTCTCCCATTGCAATGTCAGAAGCACTACTCTTGTTTTTGCTGCCTCTATTCTTCTTTCTTTACCCATATTTGTTTTTTTCTTTTGTTTTGTTTTGTTTTTTTCCTTTTTGTGGAGAACAGAGTCTTGTTATCCTGCCCAGGCAGGTCTTGAACCCCTGGGCTCAAGCTATCCTCCCGCCTCTGCCTCCCTAAGAGCTAGGATTACAGGTGTTAGTCACCGCACCCGGGCCCATGTTAGTTGTTTTAATTGTCCTTAAAAACAATCTTTTTGTTTAACCACCCAGTAAACCATCTCTCTTCCTTGAAATTAGTCAAAGGTCACATCTTTCAAGGACCTAGCTGGAATCGAATAAGCACACATGAAAACAATAAAGCTGATTAGAACACCACCTATCTCCAAGTATCAGTGAGGATCCTTGCTGATCCTCAATATTCTTAAGTATGTTCTAATCTCCTCCTATCAATCAAACTGTAGATTAGGGTTATCTAATACTACTTTTATATCACATCTAGCTTATTATTATACTCTACAAATACTAGCTGTACATAGTAATAAATCAATTATTTGCTAGGTATCGACGAACAGAATGTGTTATGTAAAACCAACCCTGGATAGAAGAAGCTAAAAAAAAATACTGCCAATTCTGGAAGTTGAACCTGGGAATATAAACCTACTAAAATTTCACTAAAATTAAGCACGTTTAGTGAGAAGAAAAGGAGAAGAAATAGAAGTTTAGTTCTAATTAAGCACATTTAGTGGGAAGAAAAGGAGAAAAAATAGGAGTTTAGTTCTGATTAACAGGAAATGCTGAGAAATTCCCATCATAGCCTAGCTTCCACAAAGCAGATTAACAACATGTGAGTATGGATCACTGACTTTTTCCCATCCAATGTAAGGATTCCAGGTCAATACGCATTCATTAAAGTTACACTGTGTACGGAGCACAACCTTCCAGACTAGTACAGATCTTTCTTTTAGAGTAGCTTAACTCAGAGAAAATGTTAAGAGACCAACCTTGCAAAGTTTATATACTTCCATGGGTGACACATAGATACATACTCCCAAAAAGGAGATTTCAAGAAAACTCGTATTTATGCCCAGTTTGGCCTTCTAAGCCACAGTACTTTCAAGACAAAACTTTGTGTCACAGTAACAATAGGAATGAGACATTGCCTCAGAGCAAGCTCCTTTCTCTACCACTATAGAAAGCTCTTGTCCACACGTGATTTTAATCCATAAAGCCAGGAAGGTCCCTCAGAGGCCTCAAATGTTCTTGTCTATTCTGCCCGGTTGCTTGAAGGAGAACATTTCAGAGAGTGAAGTAATGCAAACAATTAACTGAATGACAATGGAATCCTACCAACTCAGGAGGTTTTTTATTATTGTTGTTGTGTTTGTTTTTTTGAGACAGAGTCTTGCTTTGTCGCCCAGGCTGGAGGGCAGTGGCGCAATCTCGGCTCGCTGCAACCTCTATCTCTCAGGTTCAAGCGATTCTCCTACCTCAAACCCCCAAGTAGCTGAGATTACAGGTGTGTGCCACCATGCCCTGCTAATTTTTGTATTTTTAGTAGAGACAGGGTTTCGCCCTGTTGGCCAGGCTGATCTTGAACTCCTGACCTCAAGTGATCCGCGCACCTCGGCCTCCCCAAATGCTGCGATTACAGGCGTGAGCCACCGTGCCAGGCCAGGAAGTTGAATCTGGGATTACAAAATGGCTAAACCAAATTTCATCTAAGAATTAACATTTATTGAGAGAAAAGGAGTTAACGGACTAAGCTTTGAGACAGATTTTAAAAATAATTTTATTATATATAATAAGCAGAGCCACCGGAAGAAAGAAAACTTGTCCAGAAACGGAGCATGAGATACATACTAAGTCCAGGTCTTATATCTAACTCCATAGGCAAGGCAATACTATCTGCAAATTCACAGGCCTAGTGTTTGATCTATCACTGATATCTGATTCTGGACATCTGCGAACGGTGGTTTTATAGAATGCCTCAATCTCATCCTTTTCTGTCAAGAGTCGCACTTTCTAATCAGTGTATGTGTCTGCACATATGCACAGAAACATGCAAGAAGGGTAAAAGGGCTCATGGGAGGATGGAAAGAGAAAGTTTTGAAAAGGGAATTCAGAGAAAGAACTACGTGGTTTTGAAAAAACAACAAATCTGTTCCTAAACACTTGCTAAACACCTTCAGGAAAGTGAAAGGCAATACTTGCCTTTAGATATCTGATTAGCAATTTTTAAAATATAATCAGAAAACGACTCCTCTATACATAATACATAGGACTTAGCATATTCTGAGCATCTGTAATGTTACATAGCAAAAGTTTTTAAAGAGAACAATAATACCATATGGATTGTATTTTAAGTGGTTAATATATGGCTAGATTCAGGATTTAATGTTAACTATTTTTAATTGTATTTCTTTTCTTTTCTTTTTTTTTTTTGAGGCGGAGTCTTGCTCTGTTGCCCAGGCTGGAGTGCAGTGGCGAAATCTCGGCTCACTGCAAGCTCCGCCTCTCAGGTTCACACCATTCTCCTGCCTCAGCCTCCCGAGTAGCTAGGATTACAGGTGCCCACCACCATGCCCAGCTAGTTTTTTGTATTTTTAGTAGAGGTGGGGTTCCAACATGTTAGCCAGGATGGTTTCGATCTCCTGACCTTGTGATCCGCCTGCCTCGGCCTCCCAAAGTGCTGGGATTACAGGCGTGAGCCACCATGCCCAGCCTTTTAATTGTATTTCTTTGTTTAGTTAAAATTTATCTTTAATAAATGCATATTCATGCCTTCCCAAAATACTAGTCATTCTACAGGTACACATATTACCATATATTAAGATTATCTAGCAAATCTAAAGTAAAAACACTTATCTGTGTACCTAAATCTGACTGTAAATTAAGGATGACAACTATTCCATCTACTTTGCACAGAATCTCAGAGCAATCAAGGACCATTTATGTGATCTGTTAACACTTGCTATATCATATCTACCAAAAAAACTCTTCTAAAATGACCAGGAACAATAACACAAGTATGATTATTGTTTGATATGCAAATCTTTCAACTCAAAGTTTCCATAATGTCTCCTGCCCTGAAGGATACTGAAAGATACAGCGAGGGAGTAAAGCTACACTACTCCATTTGTTCTTCTCTAAATATTTCTACTTAATTCATTCAACTAATATATCTATTGAAGGCCAGAGAATGCACACTTTTCTAAGAATAATGGATACAGCAATAAGCAAAATAATATTCCTGTCCTTAATAGCACTTAGATTCTAGTGGGGCCATGGAGGGTGAGGAGAAGTCTGGCAGACTACAGAGAAAATGTGGTTTTAGGGCTCGTTTTCTAGGTCTAGTTTTCTGTCAATCTTTCTTCATATAGCATGACTGAGGCCCTTACTTCTCAGACTAATTATAAAAATGTTAATATTTATTTAAAAATAAACACATAGTCCTTTGCTTCAGTTTTAAAAAATTAAGACGTGAAAGTATAGAGTTCAACAAACCAGTTTTGGTAGTTCATGTGAAAAAGTGTATGAGTTTCTCCGACTTAATACTCACTACAAAGTAACAGCAGGACAAGAATAACCATTAGAAGAAGAGCTATAGGATGTGTAACTTTCAAATAATTAGAAAGAAAGAAAAAAAATCAAAACAATAGAAGGGAGGGAAGTAGGGGAGGAAAGAAGCAGCCAAGAAAGAGAATGCTTAAAAAGAGCCGGGTGCAGTGGCTCATGCCTGTCATCCCAACACTGTGGGAGGCCAAGGCCAAGAGGATAACCTGAGTCCAGGAGTTTGAGACCACCTTGGACAACACAGTCAGACCCTGTGTCTACGAAAAATTTAAAAATTACCCAGTTGTAGTAGTGTACACCTGTAGTCTCAGCTACTCGGGAGACTGAGACAGGAGGATCACTTGAGCCCAGGAGGTTGAGGCTGCAGTGAGCCATGTTTATGCCATTGTACTTTAGCCTGAGTGACAAAGCAAGAGTCTGTCCTCCCCACCCCACAAAAAAAAAGGTAGCAGAAAACAATTCAAATTTATCAGACAAAACTCAGATTCTCAACTTGGATACAAAATATATCACTTAAAACATAATCATACACAGGTTGAAGTTAAAAGGACAGAAAAAGACAAACAGGAGAACTGAAACAACAAAAAAGAAAGCTGATGTAGAACATTAATATTAAATATCAATATTAATTTAATATTAAATATTAAACACAAGGCAAATCAGATCATTAAGGATAGAGAGAGGCATTATTTTTACTAATCACCCTTTCAAATTTAATTTTATGTAAAAAACTTACAAGGTTCAGAAGTTAAACCTACATTAGAAGTCTCCCTCTCATCCTATTGGGGATGGGTGAGAATGGGGTAGATGGGATAGAAATGGGAGTAAGACTTCAAAAAGATGAAAAAGCAAACCTTCAAACTAAATAAAACAGAAACAATTGATCCTAATTGCATATCAAAAACAATTCAAATCATTTTTGAGCACAGTATTCTGAGTATATATGATTACTGAGATGCATTCAAAGACAAAAGAAAAACTGCAAAGAAATCCTGAAGTTTACATACCAGGCCTGCTAGTGGTGTAATATTAGCTTATAAGACCAACTGAAGGATACTGAAAGATACAGCAAATGAGTAAAGCTACTGGTGGTGGTGGAAGAAGGGTTTTCACCCTGGGAGAAGGAAGATAAAAATATAAAATGGAGGAATATGAGGGAGAATTCTGTGATGCTAGAATGTGAATGGAAGGCATCTGTATAAACTGATAACTTTTCAAAAAATCAGTTTCCTAGCTCCGTCCACTGAAAAGACCTAGAAGCAATAAGACCTTAGTAGCAATGATCATGTCCTGCAACTCCATCTTGGTTTCTAAATACCATCCTCCACTGAAAAGGTCAGAGCTTCCTTGGAGAAATAGTTGAGCTCAGGGATACAACAGGGAAAGTACAAAGCAAATCTGGAATGTCTTATTGTCTCAGAAAGCAAGAAAGTGGTTGGTTTTTTGGTTTTTGGTTTTTGTTTGTTTGTTTGTTTGTTTGTTTTTGAGATAGTCTTGCTCTGTCTCCCAGGCTGGAGTGCAGTGCCACGCCCAGCTATTTTTTGTATTTTTAGTAGAGACGGTTGTTTCACCATGTTGATCAGGCTGGTCTCAAACTCCTGACCTCATGTGATCCGCTGGCCTCAGCCTCTCAAAGTGCTGGGATTACAGGCGATGAGCCACTGTGCCTGGCTAAGAAAGTGTTTTTTAAAAATGAAGTTACATAAAAGGATACATCGACCAGTTTAAAGGTGCTCTCATTAGCCAAACGTGGGATAATTTAAGAATCAAAAATAACTCATTATAACATATTGAATAGTGACTTTTTAAAAAATTAATGAGTCCAAATGAATATTCAAATGACAGTCAAAAAAGCTGCAGTGAGGAAGAGGGAGAAAGCTGAAAAAGGAAGAGAGGAAAGCTCTTCTTTATAGAAATATGTGAGGAAATATATGTAAAGGAAATGATAAAATTAGGAAAATCATCATTTTGCAACTATCAACGTATTAATGATATGGTATTAATGATAAGGAGAAAGATCATGAATAGATGATAAAACATTTAATAAAAGTTTGTTAGGAAATAATTTTTTATTCATATCACCAAACCCTACAGATTACTTATAAATTACAAAAGGAATAATAGATCTGATGGTCATCACCTTAAGATATCAAACTTAAGAGTCACCAGTAATGGGACAGTCTGAAAATATGTGCCTCCTAACATAATGCAATAAGTGGTACACATAATTATTTTTGTAGGCTTTATAACAAAATTTAACTTAAATTTAAATCATGAGGAAGCACTACATAAATCCAGAATATGGCTCATTCTATAAGACAATTGGCCTGAACTCTTCAAAAATGTTTATGTCATGAAAAACAATCAATCAAAAAAGTCAGGGATACTTTTTAGATTAAAAGAGACTAAAGTGGCATAACAAAATACAATGCAAGAAACTGGGTTGGATTCTGGATTAAAAACATAGCTATAAAAGATATTTTGGGGACAAATGGAAAGATTTCAGTATTAATACTAATTTTCTTACATGTAAATGGTATGATAATTATATGAAGTACATCCCTGTTCTTGGGAGATATAGTTGAAGTATTTGGGATGAGAAAGAAAATTTTATATATTTGTATATAGGCATATACACACCCCTCCATATACCCCAAAAGAAAGACAAAGAGAGGCCAGGTGCAGTGGCTCATGCCTGTAATCCCAACACTTTGGGAGGCCGAGGTGGGTGAATCACTTGAGGCCAGGAGTTTCAGAAAGCCTGGCCAACATAGTGAAATCCTGTCAACTCTAAAAATACAAAAATTAGCTGGGTGTCCTGTGGTCCCCGCTACTCAGGAGACTGACGCACAAGACTTGCTTGAGGCCGGGCGCGGTGGCTCAAGCCTGTAATCCCAGCACTTTGGGAGGCCGAGGCGGGCGGATCACAAGGTCAGGAGATCGAGACCACAGTGAAACCCCGTCTCTACTAAAAAAATACAAAAAAATTAGCCGGGCGCGGTGGCGGGCGCCTGTAGTCCCAGCTACTCAGGAGGCTGAGGCAGGAGAATGGCGGGAACCCGGGAGGCGGAGCTTGCAGTGAGCCGAGATCGCGCCACTGCACTCCAGCCTGGGCAACAGCGTGAGACTCCGTCTCAAAAAAAAAAAAAAAAAAAAAAAGACTTGCTTGAACCTGGGAGGCAGAGGTTGCAGTGAGCTGCCATTGCACTACAGGCTGGGTGAGAGAGTGAGAGAAGGATGGGATGGGACAGGAAGGGAAGGAGGGAGGGATGAAGGAAGGAAGGAAGGAAGGAAGGAAGGAAGGAAGGAAGGAAGGAAGGAAGGAAGGAAAAGAGAGAGAGAAAGAGAGAGAGAGAAGGAAGAAAGGAAGGAAGGAAGGAGAAAGATAAGACAGAAAGAGAGAAAGAAAAGAAAGAAAGAAAGAAAGAAAGAAAGAAAGAAAGAAAGAAAGAAAGAAAGAAAGAAAGAAAGAAAGAAAGAAAGAAAAAAGAAAGAAAGGAAGGAAGGAAGGAAGGAAGGAAGGAAGGAAGGAAGGAAGGAAGGAAGGAAGGAAGGAAGGAGAGAAAGAGAAGGGAAGGCAGGGGAGGGGAGGGAAGGGAAGGGTGGAAGAAGGAAGGAAGGAAGGAAGGGAGGAAGGAAGGAGGGAAGGAGGGAGGGAGGGAAGGAAGAAAGGAGAAAAAGAAAGGGAGGGAAGGAGGGAGGGAAGGAAGGAAGGGAAGGAAGGAAGGAAGGAAGGAAGGAGAGAGGGAGGGAAGGAAGGAAGGAAGGAAGGAGAGAGGGAAGGAAAGGAAGGAAGGAAGGAAGGAAGGAGAGAGGGAGAAGGAAGGAAGGAAGGAAGGAAGGAAGGAAGGAAGGAAGGAAGGAAGGAAGGGGAGGGAGGGAGGAAGGAGGAGGAGGGAAGGAGGGAGGGAGGGAAGGAAGAAAGGAGAAAAAGAAAGGGAGGGAAGGAGGGAGGGAAGGAAGGAAGGGAAGGAAGGGAGGAAGGAAGGAAGGAAGGAAGGAAGGAAGGAAGGAAGGAAGGAAGGAAGGAAGGAAGGAAAGAAGGAAGGAAGGAGAGAGGGAGGGAAGGAAGGAAGGAAGAAAGGAAGGAAGGAAGGAGAGAGGGAGGGAAGGAAGGAAGGAAGAAAGGAAGGAAGGAAAGGAAGGAAGGAGAAAGGGAAGGAAGGAAGGAAGGATGGAAAGAAGGGAGGGAGGGAGGGAGGGAGGGAGGGAGGGAAAGAGTGAGGAAGTAAACATGGCAAAATGTTAACTACCATTGATTCTATGATGAACATACATATAGAGAGATATGTTCATCATACTATTCTCTCTCAATAACTAATAGGTTTAAATTTGTTTTTTTGAGAAAATAGACACACATACACACTGCCATATCACTGTTTCATCATTAGAAGTCATCAGGTAGAGACAACTTTCCCTTCTAAAATTCACTGAACCAACTCAGCTGATGTTTGTGGAATACCTATAATATGCTAGACACTGAACTCGAAACCACTATACAGAGATGAAGAGAATATCTCCCTGCCCTTCAACCTTTCCTAGTCTAATAGGGAAACAGATATGCAAATAAACAAATACTATAATAAATGCAAAACTGGAAGTATAAAAGGAAGAGGCAACACAGAGAAAGGTGTGGCTAACCCTATGCCAAGCTGTCTAACAGAACTTTCTGCAATAGAAAAGTTCTGTTTCTGTACTATCCAATACAGTAGCACCTAGCCACATGTGAGTAATGAGCATTTGAAATATGCTAATGCAACTGAGGAACTGCTAATACAATTTTTAATTGTATTACATTTTAATTAATTTATACTGAAATCACCACATGTGGTTGGGAGCTACCATATTGGACAGCACCACTCCACTGGACGTGGAGGGGAAGGGCATAGGGGCATGGTCAGGAGGTTGGGAGGAAAAGATACTAAGAAGCCCGGATGCAGTGGCTCCCACCTGTAATCCCAGCACTTTGGGAGACCGAGGCGGGTGGATCACCTGAGGTCAGGAGTCTGAGACCAGCCTGGCCAACATAGTGAAACCCCGTCTCTACTAAAAATACAAAAAAATTAGTCGAGCGTGGTGGTGGGCGCCTGTAGTCCCAGCTACTCAGGAGGCTAAGGCAGGAAAACTGCTTGAACCTGGGAGGCAGAGGGTGCAGTGAGTTGAGATCATGCTACTGCACTCCAGCCTGGGTGACAGAGGGAAAAAAAAGATATTAAGAAAGTCTTCCCAAAAGAAGCAACACCTAACAGGGTTTTTTTGTCTTTTGTTTTCTGAGATGGAGTTTCGCTCTTGTGGCTCAGGCAGGAGTGCAGTGGCGCCACTGGCTCACTGCAACCTCCACCTCCCAGATTCAAGCAATTCTCCTACCTCAGCCTCTAGAGTAGCTGGGATTACAAACAGGCACCACCACACCCAGCTAATTTTTTGTATTTTTAGTGGAGACGGGGGTTTCACCATGCTGGCCAGGCTGGCCTCGAACTCCTGACCTCAGGTGATTCACCCACCTCAGCCTCCCAAAGCCTAATGGGTTTTGAAGGATGACTAGCAGTTGACCAATTAGATAAGGTAGGAAATATTCTAGGCACAGGGGGAAGCACATACAAAGCATGGAGAGATGTCCCAACATGGTATTTTTAAGAAATCAGTAAGTTTCGTATTACATGTGCACAGGTAGTAGAGAGAAGAGGAAAAGGGTAGGAGGAAAAGTGAAGATAATAAAGTTAAGAGAAAAGAAAGAGCCTAGATTAGAAAAGATCTTATGCGTCACGTTGAGGAGCTTAAATTGGATCCTGTAGGTATTTTGGAACTACTGAACAGAAAGCAAGCATTAGATGATCAATTTCACATCTTAGAAAAAAACCTTTTGGCAGAAGACAGGAGTGGGGAATGCAAGTAGAAATGGAATGCCATTTTCACGTCCCTATTGCACTAGTTCAACCAAAGTTAAGAACCTGGACTAAGGGAGCAGGAAATAAATTAGCTATTTGGGAGGTGTATGGAAAATGGAAACAGAAAGACACCCTGAAATCTGGCTTCAGATTCTGACAATAAGATAAGAAATAAGCAGGGAGGATCAGACTCAGAGAGAAGAGTGGGTGTGAGGAAGGAGGGGGACTGTGTTTCAATCTTAACAGCTTTGGATCACAAACTGCAAGTTAGGGTGAAAGCAGATTTGTGCAGCTCACAAAAGGAACAGGAGAGGCGTCTGAGCCTCAGAGGCCAGGAAAAGAAAGAGAAGACAGGCTATATTTGAATCTTCTGGAAGATGAAGTGAAACATGCCAATGTCTGAACTGAATAACAATGTGGTCTGTGCTCTCTGCCTCTGTTGTCTGGTTATCAGGGCATAACTAATGAAATTTCAGTGGAATAGTACAGTCAGAGTCACATGTTTTCAGGCACCCTTGCTTTCTTTGCCTTATTAGAAACAAAAGCATGAATATGATTTATGTTCTATTTTTATAGAAAGGCAGAAAAAAATCAAGCTACTTCACATTTCTCACATCATGCATAAATAAATCATGGCAAAAAATCTATTCCTACAACTAAAGAAGCCTTATCTTGTTTTTGAAAGAAACAAATGTTGCAAATCTAGGACTATGCTGGGAACTTTGTACCTATTATCACTCCTCACAACTACCCTTTGAAGTGGATAATATCCTTATTTTACAAGTGAGGAAACTGAGGCTTAAAAGGATACAGTGACTGCCCAAGGTCATGTAGCTAGTAAGTGCAGAACTGAGATTCAACGACAAGCTCAAATCCCAGTGAATTGACTGACCACATGCTGCTCACAGAGGAGGAGGAAACAAAATGTGAAATAATGAGGCTTCTGTTCCCATCTTTCTCAGGGTTCACATGGCTACGTGCTGTCACTAGCATTTCTTATTACAATGGCCTGATGCTTCTTGATTGTGCCTTTTATACTAAGCTCTTCAATCTGAAATGCCTTCCCCTCTCCTCTGCCTATCCAAGTTCTATCACTCCTTCAAATCTGACTCCAGTTCTCCATCACCTGAGAGGCCTTCCAAATTCCCTCCATCATGCTCTCTCTCTCTCTCCTGTCTTTTATTGCCTTAAGCCATTCAACCATCTATCCACCCCTGAAGCATGAGCTTACTATGGGTAAAGTACTCAGCACTGAAGTACAAAAGAAATGAGAACGTCGTGTTTGTGTAGAGACAGAAGACATCCAAAACTGTTGTTCATTTCATATTATGGAGAGTTTGGTGGTGTTTTAGACCTATACTCAATCATTTGTTGTTTTATGTATACAAGGGTTAATGTGAATGGCTGCTTGCTTCAGTATCTTTTATACACTTCATAGTACAAAAATTGGCTGAACTCCTACAAAGCACAGTATAAGGTGCTATAGGGGATACAAATAGATACAAGTGCCAATCTCCGCCGTTCACCTGAAGAAATAAAACAAATATGCATATAAGGCAGAAAATATGATAAGCATATGATAAAACATATGACAAACCTACATAAATGTTACACATTGTGTCAAGTGCTAGAAGTATACTCAAAAAGCAAAACTACATGATATGTTTACAAGGAAGGATTCAGGTTTTCCTTTTATCACAGTGGAGCCTAAAGCATCATAGGATCCTAAAAGGCCAAAATAGAAGACAAGTACTAGAAAAGAAAGAGTTATGCTTAAGAAATGTGCCCGATGATCATTTTCTAACATATTAAAAAGTCAGTTCTATAAAAAGTAAACATTAGTTCATCCTAGTGAGTTGAGTATGTAAAAAATATTTTGATTGGTAATAAAATTGTGAAAATGAATTTAAAATGAAGATTTAGATTGGCTATTCTGAGCTTCCAATTTGCAGCCAGTTGGCAAAGAAAAATGGCAGAGATAGTTGGCAAGATTACAGGATATTTATAGTTACTAGAGTCTCAATAAAACCAAAGTGATCCTAAAGCTTTGTTTAGTACTTACATTAAATATAGAAACTTTTCTGATTATTTAATATTAAATAGCATGCTCTTTTACTGCACTTTTCAGGGAAAAAGACATGATTTAAGTTCAAAGGAGAAGCATAATTATTGATTTCAGTTTTACAAAAATTAAATAAAAAGCAAGCACAGGTATTGCCAAGAATTTCTTCTAATACAGCACTGGTGGATATAAGACTATTCTCATCAAAAATAAACTTTGTAGGCTCACATTTTCCATATTTACACCTAAAAGTATATGGCTTATTGTGCTCTACAAATAAGAAATTTTGTGATCATATTTGTATCTGGTTACAACATTTCATGACACTCTTAAGTATTTATTTCAAGACTGCATATGCTAAAACATTAAAACATTATATAAATTAATCTGATTATACATAATAAAACTTAACCATCAAACCACAGCTAAGAGGATTCATTCTCTACAAATTATTTGGATTTTCTATTTTGGAGAGCTACACTGATGATTAATAAAGGAATTTTTATGTGTGTGAAGAAGAAAATGAAGTTCTCTAGTGAGGCCAACTAAACTTCTTAAGGATACGACCTCCCACAAATAATAACTATAAAATCTGGACAACATTTTTTAAAAATTGTTTTAACTAGAAGCAGCCCAAGTGGCCATAGATAGGAAAATAGCTAAGCAAACTGATATATTCAAACCATAGAATATTATTGATCAATAAAAAAGAATGAACTAATACATGCCACGACATGGCTGAATCTCAAAACCATTATGCTGAGCAAATAAAGTTTTGCACAAAAAATATGTATGACTTCTTTCATATGAAACTCTAGAGGAAATGAATCTAATCTATCAAAACAGTGGTTACCTCTGGTGAGTATTGTAGGCAACAGACTATGAAGGGGTTTAAGGAACTTCCTGGACATCTGATGGTAGCTGGGATTACAGGCACCCACCACCATGCCTTGCTAGTGATGGTAATTTTCAATATCTTGATAGAATTTTAGGTTACACGGGTGTATGTATTTGTCAAAACTCCGTGAAAGTACAGTTAAGATTTATGCGTTTTTTGTATGTAAACTTTACCCCCAAAAAATGATATGCATGCTAAGTACTTAAGGAGGATGTATATTGATGGCTGCAAGTTGACTTGAAATGCATCAAATGTACTATACTGCTTGATCTCCATAACAACCTTATGAGGTAAATACTATTATTACCCACATTTTACAGATAGGGAAACCAAGGCATAGATGCACTAGGAACTTTGCTCAAGGTCACACAGGTAGTAAGTGACAGAGCCAGAAATTAGAATCCAAAGAGTCTGGACCCATCAAAAATAAATAAGTGAGACCTAATTAAACTGAAAGGCTTCTGTACAGCAAAAGAAATAATCATCAGAGTAAACTGACAGCCCACAGAATGGGAGAAAATATTTGCAAACTGTGCATCCAACAAAGAACTAATAAGTAGAATCTACAAAAACTCAAACAAATCAGAAAAACAAACAAACAAACAAACAAATTAACCCATCAAAAAGTGGGCAAATAACATGAATAGACATTTCTCAAAGTTAAACAAATGGCCAAACGTATGAAAAAATGCTCAATCACTAATTATCAGGGAAATGCAAATTGAAACCACAATGAGATACCACCTTACTCTTGCAAGAATAGCCATTATTAGAAAGTCAAAAAACAACAGATGTTGGCATGGATGTGGTGAAGAGGGAATACTTATACACTGCTAGTGGAAATGTAAATTAGTACAACCTATATGGAAAACAGTGTGGAGATTTCTTAAAGAATTAAAAGTAGATCTACCATTCGATCCAGGAATCCCACTCAAAGGAAAAAAAGTCATTATATCCAAAAGACACCTGCACGCATATGTTTATTGCAGGACAATTCATAATTGCAAAGATGTAGAACCAACTAAGGGCTCATTGGCCAATGAGTGGATAAAGAAAATGTGGTATATATGTATATACTATGGAATACTACTCAGCCACAGAAAAAGAACAAGATGATATCTTTTGCAGCAACTTGGATGGAGCTGGAGATCATAACTGTAAGTGAAGTAACTCAGGAATGGAAAACCAAATGCTGTGTGTTCTCACTTATAAGTAGGAGCTAAGCTATTGGTACACAAAGGCATACAGAGTGGTATAATGTACTCTGAAGACTCAGAAGTGGAAGGATAGGAGGGAGATGAGATAAAAAAAACTACATGTTGGGTACAATGTACACTACTCAGGTGATGGTTTCACTAAAATCTCAGACTTCACCACTATACAATTCAACCATATAACCAAAAACCACATATACCCCCAAAGCTACTGAAATATATATATATATTTTTAAAAGAGTCTGGGTTCAGAATCCCTGCTCTTAACCACTTCTCTATTATAGTTCCACTAGTTGACTTGTTTGTTTGGTTTTTGTTTACTTTTTAGTAGAGACAGGATTTCACCACAATGGCCAGGAACTCCAGACCTCAAGTGATCCGTCCGCCTCAGCCTTCCAAAGTGCTTGGATTACAGGCATGAGCCACTGCACCCAGTCAACTTGTTATTGATATGGTACTCTCAAGATATGGTACTCTTCTCAAGTTTGTGGATGACATGAAAACAGAAGTAAGAGCAAATTCATTAATTACTTTACAGATTACTTATCAAAAAAGCTTTAAAAGACAAATGAATAGGAGCTTATAACAAGATAGAATTTGATAGGGGCAAAACGTAAGAGCCTGCATTTAAGTATAAGCAAGCAATTGTTTCTCCAGTGGCAGTATTAGTGCATAGCAGCTATTTGGTAAAAACCTGTCAAATATATATACGATTGAGTTATACGATAGAATCTATGAAAAAAGACGGCCGTAATATACCAAAAGCAAAATATGAACTTAACAAATAATGCTAGAATAAGCTGATATACAGCCATGTTATCTAGAAAGTGGGTTAAATTAGAGCCTTACAAGACTGTTGGTCTAGTTAGGCTAATGCCAGGTATACTGTGTTATCTTCTGGGAACTATATCTAACACACACAGGTAAACTGGAACAAGTTTCAAGAGAAGGTACAGGACTTAAAAGCTGTACTACCTGAAATATAACAGAAGAAACTTCAAACATTGAATGTGGAGAAAACAAAAGTGAACACGGTAGCACATTTTAAAATGTAAGGTACTATCATGAAAAAGAAGAATCGGCGATGGGGGGCGGTGGCTCACGCCTGAAATCTCAGCACTTTGGGAGGCCAAGGCGGGCGGATCACGAGGTCAGGAGATTGAGACCATCCTGGCTAACATGGTGAAACCCCGTCTCTACTACAAAAATACAAAAAACTAGCCGGGCGTGGTGGCGGGCGCCTGTAGTCCCAGTTACTCGGGAGGCTGAGGCAGAAGAATGGCGTGAACCTGGGAGGCGGAGCTTGCAGTGAGCCAAGATTGCGCCATTGCACTCCAACCTGGGCGACAGAGTGAGACTCCGTCTCACAAAAAAAAAAAAAGAAAAAGAAAAGGAAAAGAAGAATTATGGCTAGGCGTGGTTGCTCAGACTTGTAATCCGAGCACTTCGGGAGGCTGAGGCAGGTAGATCACTTGAGGTCAGGAGTTCAACACCAGCCTGCCCAACATGGTGAAACCCTGTCTCTATTAAAAATTAGCTGGGCCTGGTGGCCCATGTCTGTAGTCCCAGCTACCCGGGAAGCTGAGACCGGAGAATCACTTGAACCTGGGAGGCAGAGGTTGCAGTGAGCCAAGATCCTGCCACTGCACTCCAGCCTGGGCGTTAGAGCAAGACTCCGTCTCAAAAAAAAAAAATCGTAATTATTCTGGAACTAACCTTAAGTAAAACCAACTGACAGAAGCTACAGGAGCTACAGGAAAACAAATTCAGTGTCAATATAAGGAAGACCTTTCTAACAAATATAACCACAAAAGGCAGGGGAAGAGTGCTGTCTCAGAAGGGTGTGACTACCCTAAATATGATAATAATGAGTTTATGAAACATTGGACTGAGTTAACTTAAAGATCTCTTTCAAACCTAAGAACCTACTATAAAATAAAAGGTGATAAGGCCGTCATAACAAGTTTCAAATGGGTTAAAATAGTAATGCCAGTAACCAAAACAGACTTGAGATGATAAAATTTAAATGAAATGAAAAATAAGACTGAAGGACGAAGTACAAAGTCCAATACCAAAGGTCACCTGGCAAAGACCAGGAGCGCAGTATGTGTGTCGGGTAGAAGTAGGAAGACAAGGATGAGAAGTAGCCCCTGCTGAATATACACCATGATGTTAAAAAATAAAATAAAACAAAAAAGCAGAAAGAAATACCTAGACTTCTCTCTTCTTTCTGCCCTCCAGTCTCCTGCCCAGTAACCTCCATGGCTGAACCCATACAAAAGCCAGATGGTAAAGGAGCCTGGGAAATGCAGCCTATAGGGGTCAGACCCATGTTAAAAAGGACAGAGCCAAGAAAGAGGAAGAAAGAAGTCTGGGGTCAAACAAGCTAAGAACTGGTATGGGTACTCCTCCTGCTGTGTCCTCACATGGCAAGAGGGACAGGGGAGCTCTCCAGAGTCTCTTTCATAAAGGTATTAATCCTCCTTTCATGACCTAAATCACCTTCCAAAGGTCCCACCTCCAAATACCATGACATTGGAGATTGGGCTTAAAATTCACATTAGCATATGAATTTTGAGGGGATAGAAACATTCAGTCTATAGAAGATATAAATAGAAAATTTAGGAAAAAACAAACAAAAATGGCCAACATTTGAAAAAGATCCAACCTCACCAGTACTTAAATATAAATTAGAACAATTAATATGAAAACAAGATTAAATTAGCAATAATTAATCATTTGCATACTTAGTGCTGATCAAGGGCGTAGCCAAAACAGATACATTCCTAGGGAGACTTTTCAAAATATTTTCAAAGAAGGTGGGACAATTTTGTAATTTGCATCAACAATTTTAAAAATAATTTGCACTTCTAGACCTACTAAGTGCATTTCCAGGGATAAATCCAAAGTCCAGAAAATCTAAAGCATGAAAAATATTTTAGAAACAACAGATGTTCATTGCAGCTTTATATGTTAATATTGAAAAAAAATGGAAGCAACTTCAATGTCCACCAGTAGGTCAATAGGTAAGTAAACTAAGGTATGTCTATCTCCTTATTCAGAAATAACCCTTGCTGAGTACTTCTTTGCTAGCCACAACAATAGGTGCTGGAAATATAAAAAATAATAAGCAGTAGTAATAGAGACTAATTTGTAACCATTTAAATAATGCTTATGAAAGATTGCAATAAAATAAGGACATATTTTTGATAAGCCCAGTGAACAAAGGTGAATCTAAAAATGAATAAACTGGCCGAGTGTGGTGGCTCATGCCTGTAATTCCAGCACTTTCGGAGGCCAAGGCAGGTGGATCACTTGAAGTCAGGAGTTCAGGACCAGCCTGGCCAACATGAACAGTGAAACCCCATCTCTACCAAAAAAAAAAAAAAAAAAAAAAAAAGGTGGTGTGCACCTGTCCACCTGGTGTCCCAGCAGAGACTGAGGTGGGAGAATCACTTGAACTCAGGAGGCAGAGGTTGCAGTGAGCCGAGATCATGCCATTGCACTCCAGCCTGGGTGACTGAGTGAGACCACGTCCCCAAAAAAAATAAAAATTAAAAATAAAAATGAATAAATTTATGTAAGACAAAATATGCTAACAGATTAATAACAGTGGTTGCCTCTGAATGGTAAGTTTATAAGTTTAATTTTTCTTCCTTCTTTATATTTTGCTGAACTTCCAAAATTTTCTAAATAAATAAGATTTGCATTGTCCTTCAAAGCTATTAATGTAAATGTTCAAGAATTGTAAACCTGCCACAATAGTGCTAGTTTACCTGTTGCAATAGTAAACCGCATTATTGGAATCCAATTCTATTGCCTGTGTGTAACAATCCACTGCAGCAGCATAATTTTCTTCTTTCATGTGGTTATTGCCTAAAATAAAGTAACCAGTATGTACAGTAAGTATAATATACATTAAAAACATAAACTCTGATAGATACATTTTAATCATGGAAACTATAATTATATGAAAGTCCGCCTCATGATTTTTCATTCACACTGGAGGTAAGTTTTATATTGTACTACAGAGTTGATATTATTTAGCTTTCAGTGTGTTTGAATCATTTTAACAATGCAAAGTCTTTTAAAAACTTAATGTTTATATACCTTAAAAATCCAGACTTAAAAGAGTAAATGCAACAATTATGACTATCTCATGGCAAAAGTGAATCTCTTCTCACCTTCCTTATCTTCATCTCTCTCCTCCCTTTTAGAGCTGCCCCAGCCCGTTCCAGATGCAACACCCTCCCTAATCACCATCTCAATCTGGACCTGGTCTTCCACTCTTTCCCTGTTAAAACACACATCTGCTGATAATCAAGTTCTCAGAACCCTGCTGAGGATAAGCTGATAAAACTAATCACGCTATCATGATAGTGGCAGATAATATTTTTATGTGCTATCCCCTCCAGAGTTAGATTATTTTTAAAAGGGGATTTGAGGAGATTAATTTCTAGAAAGAGAATTTCAGATACCATGGTTAGCCTGCAAAGTACTGATTTTCAGGAAGGGCATCTGCAGATACATCTGGCAGTAATTTAGCTAAGTTAATAACTGTTTCGCAAAATAAGAGATTTCCCATGGCTATTTTTTGTATACCATTAAATGAAAAAGTAGTGTCCACTGCACTTAAAAGAATCAATGTTCAAAATATGTCTGGGCGTGGTGGCTCATGCCTGTAATCCCAACACTTTGGGAAGTGAAGGTGGAAGGATCACTTGATGCCAGGAATTCGAGACCAGCCTGGGCAATATAGTGGGACCCCCATCTTAACAAAAAGAATAATTTAAAAAAATTAGCCAGGCACAGTGGTGCATGCCTGTAGTCCTAGCTACTTGGAGGCTGAGGCAGGAATATCACATGAACTTAGGAGGCTGAAGCTGCAGTGAGCCGTGATTGTGCCACTGCATTCCAGTCTAGGTGACAGAGTGAAACCCTGTCTTAAAAAAAAGAAAAAGAGGCCGGGCGCGGTGGCTCAAGCCTGTAATCCCAGCACTTTGGGAGGCTGAGACGGGCGGATCACGAGGTCAGGAGATCGAGACCATCCTGGCTAACACGGTGAAACCCCGTCTCTACTAAAAAAAATACAAAAAACTAGCCGGGCGTGGTGGCGGGCGCCTGTAGTCCCAGCTACTCGGGAGACTGAGGCAGGAGAATGGCGTGAACCCGGGAGGCGGAGCTTGCAGTGAGCCGAGATCGCGCCACTGCATTCCAGCCTAGGCAACAGAGTGAAACTCCGTCTCAAAAAAAAAAAAAAAAGAAAGAAAGAAAGAAAGAAAAAGAAAATATTAGAAACAATGGAGATTAGGAGGAAGGATTTACATCTCAAAGGCATCTGTGATTCTTTCCAGTTTTCTTAAACCAGAAACTCTCACATTAGCCTTGTTCTTAATAGATCATTAGCTGCTTAACAGGAAGAGTGGGGCATAAATTTGCAAGGAACACAAACAGAATATTCAAGTTACAGTAAATTAGGAGTCAAAAATGAATATAAAGAGTGACTACTAATGAGCACATGGTTTTTGTTTGGGGGGGTTATAAAAATGTTCTGTAGGCTGGGTATGATGGCTCATCCTTGTAATCGCAGCACTTTGGAAGGGCAGGGCGGGCGTATGGCTTGAGCCCAGGAATTAGAAACTAGCCTGGGCAACATGGTGAAACCCCATCTCTACAAAAAAAAAAAAAACTAGCCAGGGTGGTGGTGTGTGCCTGTAGTCCCAGCTACTCAGGAGGCTTAAGTGGGAGGATTGCTTGAGCCCAGGAGGTTGAGGCTGCAGTGGTCTGTGGTCAGACCACTGCACTCCATCTACCCTGGTGGAAAGAGGGAGACTCCGTCTCAAGAAAAAAAAAAAAATTTCTATAATTGATTATGGTAATGGCTACACAACTCCAAGAATATACTAGAAACTAACACATTGTACCCTTTAAAGAAATAAACTGTATGATATATGAATTATATCGCAACAAATATCTTTTAGAGTTAAAAAAATTAATTTGGATCTTCCCCAAAACAGAAATCAATAGAAAGCCTCTAAGAAAACTGAGAGGAAAACATCATTTTTTATGAAGAAACAAAAAGTTTGCATTAGCAAAGACAGTTTGATTTCCATGTCAAATGTTTTAATTTTCTGGGTTATTGAGACTTTGATGTTGCTGTTGAGCTGTTTGTCTTGATGGCATTTTATGATTACATTATTAAAGCTGTATTGTATGTCTTTTCCTGTGTCACCTCAAAGTTGTAGATACCGTAATGTATATATACATACCACAAATATTATGCACATGTATACTATAAGTTAATGATAAAAGGCCTAACACATTTAACATATAAAATATTTAACATATAAAATACTTAACATATAAAAATTCAGGGTTGGGTGCAGTGGCTCACATCTGTAATCCCGTCACTTTGGAAGGCCGAGGTGGGTGGATCACCTGAGGTCAGGAGTTTGAGACCAGCCTGGCCAACATAGTGAAACTCAAATTTCAACATAGTGAAATTTTTGTATTTACGAAAAATACAAAAATTAGCTGGGCGTGGTGCCACATGCCTGTAGTCCCAGCTACTCGGGAGGCTGAGGTAGGAGAATCACTGGAACCTGGGAGGCAGAGGTTGCAGAGAGCCAAGATCGCGCCACTGCACTCCAGCCTGAGCAACAGAGCAAAACTCCATCTCAAAAAAAAAAAAAAAAAACTAAGTAGCAAAAAGAAATACTGACAAAAATATCAAAGACAGTGTTATTTAGGATTACAAAATTATCTGTCTAGGTAAGTAAGACATGCTCAGTGTCATGTAACACTACACAGCCATTAAAAACAGTGATATAGGCCAGGCATGGTGACTGAAGCCTGTAATCCCAGCACTTTGGGAGGCCAAGGCAGGTGGATCACATCAGGTCAGGATTTCAAGACCAGCCTGTCCAACATAGTGAAACACCATCTCTACTAAAAATACAAAAAAATTCACCAAGGGTGGTGGCACGTGCCTGTAATACCAGCTACTTGGGAGGCTGAGGCAGGAGAATTGCATGAACCCAGGAGGCAGAGGTTGCAGTGAGCCGAGATCCTGCCACTGCACTCCAGCCTAGGTGGCAGAGAGAGACTCTATCTCAAAAAAAAAAAAAACAAAAACAAAAACCACAGTGATACAGGTATATATTTACAGACCTAGAGAAATGACCATGCCCAAGGAAGAGGAACAGTATAATTGTTTCATATCCACCTTTTTAGATACCAGGTGAGTGTGTGTGTGTGTGTGTGTGTGTGTGTGTATAAATATATATAAATATATATACACTTTTTTTTTTTTTGAGGTGGAGTCTCTCTGTTGCCAGGCTGGAGTGCAGTGGCATGATCTCAGCTCACTACAACCTCCGCCTGCCGGGTTCAAGCAATTCTCCCGCCTCATCCTCCCGAGTAGCTGGGATTATAGGCACACGTCACCACGCCCAGCTAATTTTTGTATTTTTAGTAGAGACGGGGTTTCACCGTGTTGGCCAGATGGTCTTGATCTCCTGACCTCATGATCCACCTGCCTCAGCCTCCCAAAGTGCTGGGATTACTGTGAGCCACCATGTCTGGCCACGATATATATTTTTTTTAACTCAACTGCCTTCTTCAAGCTATGAAATAAAGAAAAGGCTAGAAAATGTTTCTGAACATAGCATATTCCCTAATAACTCCCTGTCTATATACAGAACAGAGAATTTATTGGCTCTCACTCACTGCTAAAGATAAGGACTGTACCCTACAGCTTTGTAATACAAATCTTGCAGGCCTGACACGACTCTCGTCTATAGCTTAACATAGTTGACATAATGGAAAAATTGAACACAAATCCTCAACAGTGACTTATTTATCAAAACCAAGAATGCTTCAATAGCCAACTAGTATAAAATTTAATCATGTAGTAATCAAAAGTGCTAGCTAATAAACAAGTACCACGTGCCTACCTTAACAAATTTCAAAGAACTCAAAAACACTAAAGATACGAAAGTTAAAATAATGCTGAAAACTATTTTCCTCTTTTTAAGTATAAAGAAGAATTTGAGATCCTACAGTAAAAGTAGCAAAAACAGTCAGAAGCAATTCGCCCTCAAGTTATTTGTTCTGCAACTTTTACTCACAACAGATCTGTTTCTCTTGAAGCAAGCTATAACTGCATTGCCCACAAGCCATTCTGTACTTGCAGGCTTCTCACCCATCACATTCACTTCTGTTTTGTAAATGCCATGTGCACTCATGACAATCTAGTCTTGGTGGTGTAAATCAGAACTATATCAATTGACAGTAATTTCCTCCACAGGTTCAGAAAGCTTTACTAAGTAAGTCATTTTTGTATGAAATATTCACCTTCATCTTTTAATTGGTCAGCTTTTCCCACATCTTCAGGCACTGAGTTTGAAAGGGGCAGAACATCATTCTGAAATTAAATAAAAATCAATGCACTTCCCTTTAGCTACATAAAGAATCATTCTAGCATACTATAAAATAATAATAAATTACTCACATTTTAAATCATCTGTAACTCCACATCATGAAATCAAATTCCTAAATAATAGCATTAACAAAAAATAGGGGAAAAGTCCTCTCATATATTTTTTATTAGAAATATGAATATGTGTGACTGGACCCGGTGGCTCATGCCTTAATCCCAGCACTTTGGGAGGTCGAGGTGGATGGACAGCTTGAGCTCAGGAGTTCGAGACCAGCCTGGGCAATATGGTGAAACCCCATCTCTACAGAAAACACAAAAATTAACCAGGTGTGGTAGCATGTGCCTGTAGTCCCAGCTACTTGGGAGGCTAAGGTAGGAGAATGGCTTGAGCCCAGGAGGCAGAGGTTGCAGTGAGCTGAGATCATGGCACTGTACTCCAGCCTGGGCAACAGAGCCAGATCTTGTCTCAAAAAAAAAAAGGAAAAGAATATGAAGAATGTGTGAATCAAACTTTTAAAAAATGTGCATTTCCCATACCCGGCAATCCTACTTCATAAACAAAACAATGGAATTAGTATGTAAAGAACAGGAATAGAAATATGATCAAGGGATTGTTTATATTAGTGAAAATTTTGGAACAAAATGTCTAATATCCTATCTAAGATATACCTTACAAAGTCAAAATCAGTCTACAAAAAATCATTTATAATATGTTATATAAATATGTTAGCACAAACATTAAAAACAGCCTGGAAAGATGTGTATCAGAATTAAAATTTTAACTTCCATGTTTCCATATTGTCCAATTTTTTTTTTCTTTTCTTTTTGAGATGGAGTCTTGCTGTGTTGCCAGGCTGGAGTACAGTGGCATGATCTCGGCTCACTGCAACCTCCACCTCCCAGGTCCAAGCAATTCTCCTGCCTCTGCCTCCCAAGTAGCTGGGACTACAGGTGCGTGTCACCTTGCCCTGCTAATTTTTGTATTTTTAGTAAAGACAGGGTTTCACCACATCGGCCAGGATGGTCTAGATCTCATGACCTCGTGATCCGCCTGCCCCAGCCTCCCAAAGTGCTGGGATTACAGGCATGAGCCACCACACCTGGCCCCAACTTTTTAAAAACAATGAACATATATTAATTTTACTACAAGATAAGAAAACACTGCCAGGCGCAGTGGCTCACGCCTGTAATCCCAGCACTTTGGGAGGCCAAGGCAGGCGGATCATGAGGTCAGGAGATCGAGACCATCCTGACTAACACAATGAAACCCTGTCTTTACTAAAAACACACACACAAAAAAAAATTAGCCAGGCAAGGTGGCGGACACCTGTAGTCCCAGCTACTTGGGAGGCTGAGGCAGGAGAATGGCGTGAACCCAGGAGGCGGAGCTTGCAGTGAGCTGAGATGGCACCACTGCACTCCAGCCTGGGCAACAGAGCAAGACTCCTTCTCAAAAAGAAAAAAAAAGAAAGAAAAGAAAACACTATAAAATCCCTGTCTTTAGTACCTACTATCATTCCAACACCAACTTTCCATTAATAAGGTTCAAACTACAGGTGCTTATGAAAACCAAATGTTAAGATTTAGAAAAATCTTGAGTGGCATGGGGAACACAGTATGTTTTTTCATTTTTGAAAGATCTTTTTAAAATTGTATTGCTTTTAAACTTGACTCTGAAGTTCATAAATCAGTCTATCATTTTTTTAAAGAAGCATAATTTGTAGCCATTGACCTATGTAATATACATACATACATATAGTTGTTGTTGTTGTTTGTTTGTTTTTGAGACAGGGTCTCACTCTGTCACCCAGGCTGGAGTATGGTGGTGTGACCATGGCTAACTGCAACCTCAACCTCCCGGGCTCAAGTGATCCTCCCACCGCGGCCTCCAGAGTAGCTAGGACTACAGGTGTGTGACACTACACTTGAGTAACTTTTAAATTTTTTATAGAGATAGGGTCTCCCTATGTTGCTCAGGCTGGTCTCAAACTCCTAGCTTAAGCAGTTCTCCCATGTTGGCCTCCCAAAGTGTTGGGATTATAGGCATGAGCCACCATGCCCAGCCCTATGTACTGTAGTCTATATTCATCATTACCTTTGTCTTGATTAGAGTTTCCACAAAACTGATAGCTCTAACATCAGAAATATATTTTGCAAATTAGACATAAATATTCACAAGTAAAAAATCACGGACAAATATATGGGTCTTGTCCTTATTTTTTTAAAAATCATTATCTACTAATCAGTTTTCCTAAGCATAAAATACTGGAATAAAAATACAGAATCAAAATGAGAACCTTCCTAAGTAGAGGTCACTACTTAAAACTGACTGTAGTTACTCAGGATCTAAACAGAATTCAAAGACACATTACCATCCTACAGTACTTGGCTTTAGGGTTCCTTGTATTTTAAATTTTCCAATAAACCTAGGCACTTTATACATGGGAAAAAGTGATTTGGGGGTCAGAAAAATAGCATATTAAAAAATAGATTATAATCTCTTCTGTCTTCCCAAACCTTCTAAATTATTTGCCAAAATTGCCACTGTTTTATAGTTTGAAAACTAATTATCATATTCATTGCATAAATTTGAGCAGTTCACCATGGGGGAGCAAGAGCTACCTACTTTAAATGAAGGGAATGAATCCACTTGGTATATAAACATAACTGGGGGAAAAAAATAGAAAAGCAGTATCCTAAAGATAAAATGACCAATATAACAATCAAGTACACTTGGTGAGACAAATAATTTCTTTAATTACAACAATCTTGATGCTATTTCAGGTGAATTTTACACTTTCTCTGCCATACTCTGTCAACAAACATATATGGAATGAAGCCATAGCTGTAAAATAAGACTACTAAAGAATTATGAGACCAGGCGTGGTGGCTAATGCCTATAATCCCAGCACTTTGGGAGGCCGAGGCAGGCGGATCATTGGGTCAGGAGTTCGACACCAGCCTGGCCAAGATGGTGAAACTCCGTCACTACTAAAAATACGAAAATTAGCCAGGGCCGGGCACAGTGGCGGGTGCCTGTAATCCCAGCTACTCAGGAGGCTGAGGCAGAAGAATCACTTGAACCCGGCAGGCGGAGGTTGCAGTCAGCTGACATCATGCCACTGCATTCTAGCCTGGGCAACAGGGCAAGTCTCCTTCTCAAAAAAAAAAAAAAAAAATTAGCCAGGCATGGTGGCGCACGCCTGCAGTCCCAGCTACTCAGGAGGCTGGGGCAGGAGAATCGCTTGAACCTGGGAGGCAGAGGTTGCAGTGAGCTGAGATTGCGCCACTGCACTCCAGCCTGGGCGACAGAGCAAGACTCCATCTCAAAAAAAAAAAAAAAAGAAAAAAAAAGAAATACGATACCACATATAACACAACTGTAGATATTTTCGGCAGCCAGTTTCAGTAAACTGTATTTTAACAATAGTGACCAACAAACTTCTTATAATTAAATGCAATCAGGGAGATACAGCAAAATAAAGAAAAAGTTTTATTCAAACAGAGGGTAAAAGTCAATTAGAGCTTCCTGAGAAGAAAAAAAAAAAAAAGAAGTTCTAATATCTTCAGTATTAAGTCAATGGTGACAGTAGCTAAAGAGTGAGCAAATCTAAAACTGTCTCAAGCACAGGCCTCACATATCTGACAGCAAAGAAGGTCTGCTTTATCCATAACCATATCTAGCCACTGAAACAGGGTTCCCTGAGGGGGCCACAGGCCCAATCAAGGAAAGAACCACAGCCCACCATCACCAAAGGGAAGAAAAAGGGAGTTCCCTGATGAGGAACAGAGATAAACGTTACTATCTCCTTATATCTTGTCACACAATAAGAATTCATCTGTTTGATGAATTAATGTATAAGTGCATTATTTTTCTCCCAAGTGTAATAAAAGGGAATGATTTACTGCCAAGTTGCCATCTTCATTGCAACTCTAACAACCTCTTTCCAAGGAGTTCGAGAAACAGAGCCTGGAGGATCCAGTCAAGTATGGTATTGTCAGCAATGTCCACTCCACACTGAAGTGTGCAAGATATGTTTCAGCTTCACTCCAGAATTCTTCATTATATACTAAAGCTCAAGTATGGAGTTAGAAAAACAAAAGGAGCCCATGAGGCACCAAAATGTCATAAAGAAATATGTGGGGCCATGTGTGGTGGCTCACGGCTATAATCTGAGCACTTTTTGGAGGCCAAGGCAGGATGACGGCTTGAGCTCAGGAGTTCAGGACCAGCCTAGGCAACAAAACAAACAAAGCAAGACCCCGTTGCTACTAAAAAACAAAAACAAACAAACAAAAATTAACTGGGTGTAGTGGTGTGTGCTTGTAGTCCCAGCTGCTCGCGAGTCTAAGGTGTGAGAATTGAGGACTGCTTGAGGCCAGGTGGTTGAGGCTGCAATGAGCCATGATCACACCACTAGACTCCAGGCTGGGTGACAGAGAGAGACCTGCCTCAGAAAAAAAGAAAAACAAAGAAACAAGTGAGAGTTCAACCCACATGTGGGAGCCCTAAACTCACTAACCTTAGCATTTTTCAGTCTCATGGTCTGTTTCCTGAAAAGGCCAGAAACCCAAGACCATGTATAAATAGTCCCCAGGAACAGGGATCAGCAAACTTGGATTTCAGTCTTAGTTTTGCCCAGTGACCCTTAACCTTTTCCTGTTTTAAAGAGCCCCATCAATGGGCAAATTTGATGACTTCTCTTCAGAAATGATGATTCAATTCCAGATGAATCTATTTCCACATGGCTGCTTCCTAGACATTAAAACTTTTTAAAGCTGTATTCCACGTTTTAGGGAAACATCAATTCAGATGCTGGAAATCGAAAAATACTCAGATTCATTGAAATGACATTCAAGAAAAAAAAATACTCAGATACTGTAAAGAACTTAAAAGTCCACTAATACATATCATTAAATACAAAAGGTGAGAAGATGAAAATAGTTATCAATATGAAAATCTAAAGCACATTAAATGAGTTACATTTTAGACACCCAATTATATCCATATAGACAGACTATTTACCTTATATACAGGATGAAGTTAATATACCTGGCCCCTCAACTATTAACAACCTATTAACATAAAATTGTAGTCATATTTATATCAGTTAATAATGAGAAAAATAATGACAACATACCTTACAGAAGGAATTGGTAAACATTTCCGTCAAAGGCTGTGAAACTGCTAGGTGTGTATCTTCTGGGCTGATCTTAAAAACTGTCTCCAAGCACTGAATTGCAACTTAAAATAAATTTTAATAGTAAAAAACAATCAGCAATTAAAAAAAAAAACAAGTTTTTTTTTTTTTCTGATAGAACTACAATGTATGGAAATTCAGTATTTTGATCACAGAACATAAGGAAAACATTGGTTCAGCTGTAAAGAAATTTCTGTTTATAGACTAGCTATCGAAGGAAAACACACTGATTTTCCTTCTTCCTTCCTCACCCTCCCACTCTCCCTTCACCTTCCCTTCCTTTCTTTCTTTCTTCCTAATTTTTTTTTTTTTTTTTGAGACAGAGTCTCGCTCTGCCGCCCAGGCTGGAGTGCAGTGGCGTGATCTTGGCTCACTGCAAGCTCCGCCTCCCGGGTTCACGCCATTCTCCTGCCTCAGCCTCCCGAGTAGCTGGGACTACAGGCGCCCGCCACCACGCCCGGCTAGTTTTTTTGTATTTTTTAGTAGAGACGGGGTTTCACTGTGTCAGCCAGGATGGTCTCGATCTCCTGACCTCGTGATCCGCCCGTCTCGGCCTCCCAAAGTGCTGGGATTACAGGCTTGAGCCACCGCGCCCGGCCCCTAATTTTTTTTAGAGACAAGTTTTCGCTTTGTGGCCAGGCTGGAATGCAGTGGCACAATTATAGCTCACTGTTACCTTGACTTCCTGGGCTCAAGGGATCCCCCCGCCTCAGCTCCCTTAGTAATTGAGACTATAGGCATGAGCCACATGCTAACTGTTTAAATCTTTTTGCAGAGGCGGGGTCTTGCCACATTGTCCAGGCTGGTCTCAAACTCCTGGGCTCAAGTGATCATCCTACCTCGGCCTCCCAAAGTGCTGGGATTATAGGCATGAGCCACCACACCTGGCAACAACTTGATTTCTTATTCCTCACTTAAGGAAAAATGTTGTCTAGAATATAATTTCTCAATATACGTATTACATCATATTCTTGTTGAAGGCTACCAGAAAGAAAGAGCAAGTCATTAATACCAACAACTTAGCCAAGTGTGGTGGGTTACGCCTGTAATCCCAGCACTTTGGGAGGCCAATGAGAGTTGATTGCCTGAACTCAGGAATTCAAGGCCAGCCTGGGCAACATGGAGAAATCTTTACCAAAAATACAAAACATTGGCCAGGCATGGTGGCGCGCACCTATGGTCCCAGCTACTTGAGAGGCTGAGGTAGGAGGATTGCTTGAGCCTGGGAAGAGGAGGTTACAGTGAGCCAAGATCTCACTACTACACTCCAGCCTGGGTTGAGACCCCCATCTCAAAAAAACAAAAACAAAAACAAATCAAAAAAAGTACTCTCGCTACAAACCTAAAATATTATCTTTTTTTAAAAAAATGTGAGAAACCAAATTCTCCATTAATTAAAAACACTAATAGTAACAGAACATAGCCCCCAGCACATAGGAAGAAGCACTTAATATTAATCCTGGTGTACTCATGTGAAGATAGATTTTAAAAATTCATTCATCCATGCAAATTTGCCAAGTGCCTACTATGGGTAAGGCACTAGTCTAAGGTGGTAGAGAAACAGTAATAAACCTAACAGAAAAAAATCACTGTCTACATGATAAAGCTTATATTTTAATAAAGGAAGACAACATATATAAGCAAAATATAAAGCATGTTAAATGGTGATGGGGCCTTGTCTATTTTTATTGTATGCAAAATAAATGGTTGGTATGGCTAGGGTATACAGTGGATGGAAAGACATGGTGAGGGATTATGTTTGAAGTGTGTCATTAGAGGCCAGGTTCGGTGGCTCACGTCTGTAATCCCAGCACTTTGGGAGGCTGAGGAAGGCAGATCACCCGAGGTCAGGAATTCATGACCAGCCTGGCCAACATGGTGAAACCCCATCTCCACGAAAAACATAAAAATTAGTCGGACGTGGTTGCATGCCCCTGTAATCCCAGCTACTCGGGAGGCTGAGGCATGGGAATTGCTTGAACCCAGGAGGCAGTGGTTGCAGTGAGCCGAGATCACCCCACTGCACTCTAGCCTGGGCGACAGAGTGAGACTCTGTCTTCAAAAAACAAAAGAAGTCTGTGTAGATGACAAGCCACCTGAAATGGCATTTTTAAAAAGATTTAGACTTCAAGAAATGAGCAAATGGAGAGCCATTAAATAAATTAGTAAAGGAGAGTAACATAACTAAATTATGTTTAGAACTAAAAGTCTGGCAGGAACATTGAGAATGAATTAGAGAGAAAACTTGGGATTCGAGAAAATGGGAGCAGGTAGTTAATGGCGGATAGCATATATCCTGTCCTCTCTACAATTACCCTTTGAGGGGAAGGGAAGCAGATTCTCATCCTGATAGTGCTCACCTTTGGAAAGGAATTCACTCCTGGCTCAATGAGATGAGAATGTACCCAAAACGCCCAGTGTATTTCCAGACAGTGTGAAGTAGATTCCCTTATACTTGTATGTAACTTTTAAAAGATACATTATGTATGAATTGCAGTCCTGGGGAAATTACCTCTGTCATAAAAGAAACACTATTACTTTCAGTAATCACAGAACAATTCTCCTTAAAGAGGGATTTAATAAGAAACTAAATTACCAATGATAAAAAGTCAAAGGGTCTTTTAGATACAAAATAATCTACTGTTCACCCATCCCTATTCTCCTCCCTTTCTATTCCTACCAAGCCCTACTACTATTTACCCATCCCTATTCTCTCCCTTTCTATTCCTATCAAGCAGTTGTACTTGCACGTAAAACACTGGGCCACAAGAAAATAGGCTCTCATTGCCACGAAGACTGCTATTTAAAATAATAACAGTAGTAATAATAATAATAATGTATGTGGCCAGGCACAGTGACTCATGTCTCTAATCCCAGCACTTTGGGAGGCCAAGGAGGGTGGATTACCTGAGGTCAGGAGCTCAAGACCAGACTGACCAACATGGTGAAACCCCGTCTCTACTAAAAATACAAAAAAAAATTAGCCAGGCATGGTGGCGGGTGCCTGTAATCCCAGCTACTCTGGAGGCTGAGGCAGGAGAATCACTTGAACCTGGACGGCAGAGGTTGTGGTGAGCTGAGATCGTGCCGTTGCACTCCAGCCTGGGCAACAGAGCAAGACTCCGTCTCAAAAAAAAAAAAAAGTATGTATATGTATATATTTATTCTTGATAAACATCTTGTCTTCTTGATCAGATTGGTCATTTCCTATACTTTGCCATGTGGCTTGTACACGTTTCCATTATTGTACTTATCACACTGTATTATATGCACTTAAATGTTTGTCTTCCCATATTAAACAGTCTACATCTTGTTTTCCTTAAAGTCTTTTATCCCTAGCGGGGCCTACATCTTATTCGTCTTTGACTTTAACAGGGTCTGGCAAAGGTAGACGCTCAATCAACTTAATCTACTGCCTTTTTTGCAGTGAAAGTGACATTTGAATTTGGAGGAAATAAACAATCAAATCTGTGGAAGAGAGCGTTTATCTGCCTCCCCACCAAAAAAAATTAATTTACAGCCTTGTAAAAGATGGACAGTACCCAACCAAGCCCTTAGCAAAACACTAAATTATGGAACTTCAGAGCTAAACACTGACAGGTGAAAAGTCCATGTGATAACTCTGAGGGATTTTATGCCCTATGTTCTTAAGGCAGTCCAGTCCACCTTCTTTATCTCTGCTGCCACTAACCTCACATCACAGATCTGGCACATACTAGATACAATTAAGTATCCCTAAAGGAGGTGGCCTTTTTTTTTTTCTAAATGCAATTCTATTTTGATAAGTAAACCTAGTTGCCAAAATGTATAGTGTTCAACAATAACACATATTTAGAAAGGCATATGATTTAGTAAACAAAGCTAACCACAGCCTTGGAACCCAGGACTGTCTCATTATCCTTATTGATCCAGGCCAAAAAAAATTAAATAACCTGGGTACAACAATTTAACTTACATTTACCTCAAGATTCTCATTTATCAAACAGAGATTATGACATTTGATCTTCCTTTTAGAAGAATTTATTCCTATTTAAAATAATAGACATTCAGGAATAAGTCACAAAATCTAAAGAAATACTATATATACTTATTGTTCCACTGTAACACCAAACAAAAATAGTCTGGTACTGATAGAGAAAGGTGAGTGAAGAATTCTATTCAGTAATACCACAGCCCATCTGTATAACACTTAATTCAAAAGTTTTCACATGCTATGTACCTGCCATTCACTGATTCAGATTCTCTTCACAAATATATTGGCTGCGAGGAGGCAAGTATGTCTACCAAATAGACTTAGAAACTAAGATCCAAACCAACCAAGCAAATGCCCAAGACCATTGGATTCAATTCAACAAATATTTATTAAGCACCTATCATGTGTCAAGCATTTTTCTAGACACTTTCAACATATCAGTGAATAAAACAGAAAAGACCTCTAACCTCTTGGGGTTTACTTCCTAGTAAGAGATGGAGAGGTGGACCATAAACAATAAACAGGTAGTAAAGGGTAAGGAAGATGGAAAGTGTGGGCAGTTGAGCAGAAAAGCAGCTGCAGGGTTTTGTTGCTGTTGTTTGTTTTTTTGAGACAGAGTCTCGCTCTGTTGCCCAGGCTGGAGTGCAGTGGCGCAATCTTGCCTCACTGTAACTTGTGCCTCCCGGGTTCAAGCTATTCTCCTGCCTCAGCCTCCTGAGTAGCTGGGATTACAGACGTGTGCCACCACGCCTGGCTAACTTTTGTATTTTCAGTAGAGATGGAGTTTCACCATGTTAGCCAGGCTGGTCTCAAACTCCCGACCTCAGGTGATCTGCCCACCTTGGCCTCTCAAAGTGCTGGGGTTACAGGTGTGAGCCACCACACCTGGCCCACAGCTGAAGGCTTAACAGAGAGTTCAGAGTAGGCCTTACTGAGAAAAGAGATTTGAAAAAGACTTGAAGGAGATGGGAGTGTTACCATTATCTGTGAAGACCATTCCAGGCAGAGGAACCAGCCAGATCAAAAGCCCATAGGCAAGAGGATATGGTACATTTATAAAGAGAAAGCTAATACGGCTGAAGCCAAATGAGAAACGGGAGGAGGAGGTGAAAAATATGTCACAGAAGTCAAATTATAAAGATCCTTTAAACAATGACTAAGTAACATGAGAAGTCATGTTACTTAAGTCACGTTTTGAGTAGATAAATCATAGAAACTGACATACTCTGTTCGTAAAGATCCCTGATGCCTGTGTTTGCAACAGCCAATGGAGGGGCAAGAAGAGAAGCAGAGACACCAGTTAGAGGCTGCCACACTAAAACAGCCAAGAAATAGTTAGTTCTATCCAGAGGTGATATCAGTGGAGATGATAAGAAATGTCCAAACTCTAGACATATTTTGAAAGTGTAGCTGACAGGATTTATTGAATGATTAGTTACAGAGTATTTGAGAAAGAGAAGAGTCCAGAATGATACCCAAGTTTCTGGCCTGAGCAACAGAAAAGATGAAGCTGCCATAAACAGAGATAGGGAAATTGCACATAGAACAGATTTTGGGTGGGGGAATCAGAAGTTCGGTTTTGGCAATTTAAATTTGGGATGCCTATTAGACATGCAAGTGGAGATATCTAGTTGGTACTTGGATATATAAGAAGACCTTCAGGAGAAAGGTCTGAGCTGAGGGCATAAATTTGGGAAATAGCATATAGATACGGGGTATTTAAGGCTAAGAAGCTGAATGATATCACCAAAGAAATGGGTATAGATAATGAAGACAAGAGGATCAAGCAGCGGACTCTGGGTACGCCAGGTCAGGGAAAAGAAGAGGAACCAGCAAAGGGGACAGAAAAGAAGCAAACAATGAGATAAGAAAGCCAAGAAAGCATGAGGTATCCTGGAAACTAAATAAAATATACTGGGGGTGGGGGTGGGGGCAGTGAGGAAATGACCATCAACATTATCAATGACAGCTAATAACTCAGATGAAAGCTGAGAACTGACCATTAAATTAAACAACACAGAAATCACTAATGACCTTGATGAGAGTGGTATAGATTGAGAGAGAGAGGCAAAGGCTTAATCAGAATGGGTTTAAGAAGAATAGAAGGAGAGGGTTTGGAGAAAGCAAGCATAGACAATTCTTTCAAATGGTTTTGCTGCAAAGGGAGACATACAATTAAGCAGTAATGGGTTAGGGGTAGTATGGTAAAATAATTATTTGCTGTTTATTTTTGCTTTTTTGAAGAAGGGAGAATAATGGTAAGTTTATATTATGATGGAAATGATCCAGTAGAGTATGAAAATTTTATAAGATAAAAAAAAATAACTAGAGTGATATCCTGGAGTAGGTGAGAGAGGATGGGATCTAGTATACCAGTAGAGGGGTTCCATTTAGGCGCGAATAGTCCACCTATGGTAATAGCTAGGCAAACAGGCAGGCAGGCCGAGTATGTGAGTGCTGTCGTACCCAGCTATTTTCTTATTATTTCAGTTTTCTTGGTGGAGTAGAAAGCAAAGTAACCAACTAAAAGTGAGGACAGTGAAAGAGGTTTGAGGGTTTCAGAAGATATGAGAAAGTGTTAAAATGGTCATCTAGGAAAATAAATGTACAAATGAACTTGGAACAGAGGGCGTGATTGCCTGACAGCATTAAAGCATTAAAGGCTGCTTGAAGTTCAGAGCCATGAATTTCAAGTGGGACTAGTCAGCAAAGTTGTGTGTTTTGCTCCATCTATATACATGAGTGGGTGTGAGTAGGTGGGCACAGAGTAGGTGGAGAGCTGGATTTAAACAAAGTTGGGCTTTGCAAGAAAGGGAAAGAGTTACGAGGGAATAATTGTAATTATCAACTATGGAATTTAAGATGAGTAACGAGGTATGGGAAAAGGTGAGGGATGAACAGACTGGAGGTATTGGTTGGGTCAAAGAATAGCTGGAGTAGGGATTCTAGAGGGAGTAAGCTTGGAAGGACAGGCAATAGTGGTCAGGAAGTGAAATGTTTGGGACAGAGATTAGGGGAGGAATGCAATTCTGGTAATGATTAAGTCTAGGGAAGGCTTTCTCAATCTCTACATACTGACCTTTTGGATCACGTAATTTCTTCTTGTGAAGGGCTGTCCTGTGCATTAGCAGCATCCATGGCCTCTACCTACTCACTAGATGCCAGTGATACCAGCCACCCCCCTCACCCAGTTGTGACAATCAGAATGTATCCAGATACTGCAAAATCACCCCCAAGTTGAGAACCACTGATCTAGAATATGATCAAGTATTTGAGATCACTGGACGAGGTCAAGAACTGAGAGCCAGGGAACTAAAATAATGATCTATCAGTATATTGCAATTGCCAAGAACTAAATAGGAGTAGTGCTAGAGAGAGTGACAGTGAACAGGAACCACAATTAGTCAAGGAACGAAGCAAATGTCAGTAGATGACAATAATTGAGGAGTGGGTGACATAATCTGATGGCAAGACAAAGCTGATGATACATCAGCTTCACAGTAGTGGTAAAGCTGGTATCAGAACTGAGGCTTCTTTCCCAGGGCTTTTAAAAATGTCTAGAAGGTGGGCAGACACCTCCACATGATTTCATGTTCAATTAAATTAGACTCACAGAGTCAAAAATAGGGGTCAGTCAAAAACAATTGGCACCCTTTCTGACTGCCATATATAACAAACAGCTGAAGGCACATATTTTTGGCTGAATACCATCCTAAAAATAGGACGTAACATCTTGGTTTAAAAAAAAAAAAAAAAACCCTCAATTTTCTTTCTGGCCCTTAAAACTTTTATGCTGCCTTTGATTAGAAAAGAAACATCTTTTCTTAAATGACTGCATTTATCTGTTTGCTACAGAGCAATCATAACTAACATTCTCCTTAGATAACCAATCAACTTTATCTTCACATAGTCTAATCATCAAGAACAAAAAGACCTTAATATTAAATGGACTGATGGCAATGTTCTCCAACTGTGCATCACCTGCTCCTCTCACTGCCACCTGGAAAGACATCATCTAACCAGACTGCAAGCAGATTTAGAGCAAATGCCCAATTTTCATCTCCACCTCCTAAAAGCATATTCACAGGGAAGTGCTTGTTGAAATTACAGAAGCAGTTTTAAGATGGGAAATTTAAACTATACTGTTATTTATTAAGTTCTTCCAAATGCACTCTTACTGCAATAATTAAGACTTTAGGGCTGGGAGGGCTGGCTCATGCCTGTAATCCCAGTACTTTGGGAGGCCAAGGCGAGTGGATCACTTGAGCCCAGGAGGTTGAGACCAGCCTGGGCAACATGGCGAAACCCTGTCACTACAAAAAAAAATAAAAAACTTAGGCAGGCATGGTAGTGTACTCCTGAAGTCCCAGCTACTTGGGAGACTGAGGTGGGAGGATCATTTGAGCCCAGGAGGTGGAGGTTGCAGTGAGCTGAGATCGTGCCACTACACTCCAGCCTGGGTGACAGAGCCAGACAGACCCTGTCTCAAAAAAAAAATAAATAAATAAAAGACTTTAGGCCACAGGGACACCAGATTCACTGAACCTCCACAAGCCCATCTTCCAAATTCTACCTTGTTATGGTTGTACTGAATTTAAATTTTGTAACACATAAACATGAAGAACAAAGATGGTGTCGAGGAAACACACGATGCCATCACCTACGTCCTGTTCAACTTTACAGATTACTGAAGCCAATATTAAAGTTAATGTAAAACACAGGTGAAATGCTTTCATTTCAAGTTCGAAATTAGGCACTGGTCAGATCTTACGAGTGGTATAATTATTAGACTTTTACATAGTGCTATTAAAATGACTCAGGTATTTTTATATATTATTTCTAAACTGGATGCTTTCCTATTAGGAAATGCAGACAAGATCTTCAGAGTATTAACCAGGCTTTATCACATATCAGCTGTGTTATCTGGTTATGCTATTTGGTTTCATTTTCTTTTTTTTTTTTTTTTTTTTTGAGACAGGATCTCCCTCATGGCCCAGGCTGGAGTGCAGTGATGGGATCTCAGCTTACTGCAGCCTCCGCCTTCTGGGTTCAAGCCATTCTCCTGTCTCAGTCTCCCGAGTAGCTGGGACTACAGGCAAGTGCCACCACACCTGGCTACTTTTTGTATTTTTAGTAGAGACAGGGTTTTGCCATGTTGCCCAGCCTGGTCTCGAACTCCTGACCTCAAATGATCCACCAGCCTCAGCCTCCCAAAGTGCTGGGATTACAGGCATGAGCTACCAAGTCTGGCCCTGGTTTCATTTTCTCACTTGTTAAATGGGGATAATACTAACATAACAGTTGCTGTGAAGAAAACATTGCCTATAATATGAACAGCATACTTTCTACATATAGTATTTGTTCAATAAATAAACAATAGTCCTCTTAATTTGTTGTTAAACAAAACAAGCTTCAGAAAATGGAAATACGATAACCTTATAATCAGGCCTCTCCTTGAAAGATCAAAGAAAATTCTGATTTTTGTTACAATAGATCATCAAGCTGGGCTTACAGCTATTTTAGTCCTTGTTTATAATTATGATATAAATGAACACAAAGAGCAGATGCATACCTTCCAAACTTTCTTGTTCGTCGGAGGTGTAAGTGTCCATCTGACTTTGTTCCCGTAAGAAACGAATAACCGCATAAACCAGGTGCTTGATAGATGACATTTTAGAAGCTTAAACACTTTTCCTTGATAAGAAAAATGAAAACACTGAACTAAGTTATTCTGAAGAATCAATCAGAAAAGTCATAAATTACAAAGATGATACGGGTTATAAACTGTATTAAAGGTAAAAACAAAACACAAAACTGTATGACCTTTCATCTTTTTTTTTTTTTTTTAAGAGTCAGGAGAGCACAAAGTATTGTGAAGGTAATTTATTACATATTTTCATTAATACCCAGTGGTATAAGAGTATGTTAAATCTTGGAACAAGTAAAAATGTCTTCAAAACAAGTACAGCATAAGCTTAGACTGTCACTGAGTATCTCACCATACCGAAATCCCCTAAAGGCCTCAGTACTAAGTTGAGAGGCTTTCATACTGCTGACTAAAAGCTGATCTATAACCAAGCATCTTCCTCTATTTCATGGGACCTAAAAAAAGTATTAATAATGTACACTACCTACTTTTTGTAGGTTGAGAGTTATTTGATGAGGAAACACATTCGCGAAAGGTTGTTCAACTGGTGAGTGTCGTTCTTAATAAAAATGGCATTTCTATTTAATCAGCAGACATGTCAGGAAATCGCTGCCCAAGTCGATGGATACTACAAGTCGACCGGCGCTCCCTGCAGAGGCTGTGCTCTCGTGGACAAGCTGGAAGCTCCCGGTCATGTTCATTCACATGGAATACTATCGCATCCAAACAGTGGCGCAGGGCCAGCCGGCATTCATGGCTGATTTCCACTAAATCGCATCATCCATCTGTTCCCCAGGTTCCCTAATTCAAAGCCAGGGTGTGGTACCCGCCGCTATAATGTTTATTATTTGTGTAGTTATTTTAAAGGCGATGTCAGCCTCTAGGCCACGGGGTCACAAGCAATAAATAAGGCCCCAGGGCAGAAGGTAAAAACAGGGGGGAAAAGGGGGTGCAAAGAGGGAAAGAGATGCCCAGCCTCGTCCAGGCTTCTCCCCCTTCCTCTCCCCAGAGCGCATCGAGCTCCCCCTCCCTCCCGTCCTCCCTCCGGCACCCGGCCTTGCCTCGGCCCTGCCCGGTGTGCAGCGAGTGCCAGTGCGGGCCTCGGTCCGGGGCGGAGGGAGGCGCACCCTCGCCAGACAGAAGCCCCCTTACCAAGCAGGAGGACGCGAGACGACGGCTGCTGGCCCGCGGGGTTCCGTAGGCCGGCCCGCCCGACCCCTAGTCCTCGGGGCTGAAGCCTGGCTCGGGATCGCAGCACTGGGCGCGGCGGCGCAAACCTCCCCGGCCCCCAGGGCGCCAACCCCAGAGCCCACCCGGCTGTGCTCTAGCTCCAGCGGCTGGGTCTGGCCAGCACCGCCCCTGGGGCGGGGCCGGACGCGCGGGCTGGGGCGGGGCACGGCGCGGGGCGGGGCTGGTAGGCGCCGGCGTGGAGCTGCCGCACGTGGGAGGGCGCTGGCCCGGCAGCCACTGTGGCCTCTGCGGCTAGGCCGGCTCGCGACTCCCGGGCGCCCAGGCGCTGCCGCACGCCTTGTCGCGCCACGCTGAAGGACCACGCGCCCACCGCCGCCAGCCTCTCAGCGCTCCCATGATCGCCCGGTGCCTTTTGGCTGTGCGAAGCCTCCGCAGGTACCTCCAGCGCGCGGGTTAACCTTGGCCGTGGGCAGGGCGGGGTCTTTCGCCGTGTGGTGCCTGGAGCCCGGACCCAACCCTTCCCGACCGCGCCTCTCCTACGCTCCTGGGACGCACCCTCCCCGCGGCTTGCAAAGTGGACCCCTGGGCACACCTGGCGCGGCCACCTGGGGCCACCTTTCCCGCCTCCGCTCCCTCGGGAGGACGTCCATTCCCCTTTGTTTGGGACTGCCTCAGCCGCAGTCAGCGAGGCTGGTCACAGACGCGGCCCAAAATGAATGCAAATAGTTTGGATAAGAAAATCATTTCACTTTCAACCCCAATGCAGAACTGCACACCTGTCATTAAAAGTGCCGCAGCTGTGGACTCAGAACAATTTTGTTTGCTCCTTGCGCCCATTATTAGCGTTCCAATCGTTTAACATCCACCTGAGATGAAACCTCTTTGGTGGTGTTGCTTATTTCCGTCCATGCTCTCTAACTTCCTTTTTTATTTTCCTCCTCCCCATGAAACAAACATTCTGCCTCTTGCTGGTGCAAATTGACCTGGCCCAAAATGGAGAAAATGATCGCTTGTACACGGCCTTGGGCAGCCTGAGCTGCTGTTTTGGATTGCTTCCTAGCCCTCTAACCACACCCCACTGCAACAGACCAGTAGCAAGATGGTGAGGGAATTAGATTCTTTGCACGAATGCGCTGGTTTTCGGAAACAATGCCGCCACCATCCCCGTTTCCAAATCTGCCCAGGACTGTAAATCCAAATGAAGATTCAACAGAAAAAAGAAAATGTGTGCTTCTTGCTAGCTATCAACAAAACTACTTTGTAACATGTCAGCATTTAAGCTTTCTACAGTTCCCTTTTGCACATTGCCACTCCTCTGAATGGATGGAGCTTTTTGTTGCTCAGTCCGTAGAGTTAGGGAGCAGGCAGGCGACAGTGGTAATTACAAAGAGTTAATGTGATGATCTGTGATATTTCAGCCTGTCGTTTTTTGCTGGTCTCCAGGCTGCAATCGATATAACTGTCAAATGAAGTTATACCAAGAAATGAAGATCTTCACATAATGCAGGTGTGAGAAGAGGAAATAAATCTTCATATAAGAGCAATTCTCAAACTTTTTATTCTCAGGGCCCCTTTACCTTTCAAAAATTACCGTGGACCTAAGAGCTTCTGTTTGTATGGTATATATGTTTATATTTACCATATTAGACATTAAAGCTGGAAAAATTTTAAGTATTTGTAAATTTACAAAACAGTAATAAATAGGCTACGTGCCTAAATAATGATTTTAATGAAAAATAACTATTTTCCAAACCACCCCCCCCATCAGTGAGAAGAGTAACATTGTGGGGTTTTGTTTTTAAAATTGTGGTAAGGTATAACAAAATTTACCATTTTAATAATTTTTAAGGGTACAATTTAAAGTGTGCAATTGAGAGGTACAGCCAACACCACTGTCCATCTCCAGAACTTTGTCATCATCCCAAACTGAAATCCTGTACCTATTACATAATAACTGCCCATTACTTCCTCCCCAAAGCCCTGGTTAACCATTATTTTTTCTTTATGAATTTGACTATTTCAGGTCCCTTATATAAGTGGAATTATACAATACTTGTCCTTTTGAGTCTGGTTTATTTAGTATAGTGTTTTTTAGGTTTATTCATATTGAAGCATGTGTCAGGATTTCCTTTTTAAAACTGAATAATATTGTATGTATATATCACATTTTGTTTATCCATTTGTCTGGACATTTGGGTTGCTTCCACCTTTTGGCTACTGTGAATACTACTACTATGATCGTTAATGTGCACATGTCTGTTTGAATCCCTGCTTTTAATTCTTTGGGATACCGTATGTACCTAGAAGTGAAAATTGCTGAGTCATAGGATAGTACTATGTTTAGTTTTTGAAACCATACTGTTTTTCTTCAGTGGCTGTGCCATTTTTACATTCCCATTGGCAGTACACAAGGATTCCAATTTCTCCACATCATCATCAGCACTTATTTCCTGGTTTGGTAACAGTTATCCTAGGAGTGGCATTGTTTTGCATTTTTGCAAAACCAATGTGTGACATAATAGAAGGTAACTGGATTCTTATGTCTGCCTCTGCATTTAAGCTGCTGCACTGTTTCATTTTGGTTTAAGATGAAGAAAATCCCACCTCACAGTCATATGAAGTTGGAAAGAAGAATATTTTAATAGCTTTTTAAAGATAATCATGGATATTCTTTGATATCACATCAAAGTTTGACAAATGGTAGCTTTTTAAAGGTTAGTTACAAAGTGGAATCTGAAACTATATCAATGTCCTCTTTTTACACTGTTACATTAATATCCATTGGTGTACCTTACACTTTGAATGGATGTTGGATCGATGCCTGATATTTTAAACATTAAGCATAAGTCCTTCGGAAATTTTAGTGGTTCACTGTGTTATACAGTTCTTCCTAATGTTGACATATTTCATTATACAGTATCAAACAATCACTTTCCTTAATGTCTTCCCATTTCATCAGAAAAGTCTTCAAGTATTGGGAAGCTGTCAAGCTCACAGTGGCAGATAGGATTTTCCAAAATGCTAGTTTTCACTTGAAAGCTAGAATTGTATCATTGGCAACACAAACTGTCAGTTGTTTTACTTGAAGTGACAGTCTCACTTTGTTACATTTTTGACAGAATTTCTGCCACATGCTTAAGTCTGAATAACCCTGGTTTGTCTGTCAGTAGTTTTTTTTTCTGGTAAAAATGGTGTTCCATGAAAAAAAGCTATTTCAGCTCACAGTTCAACCAATTGCAAAAGTGCTTTTGATTTGGGCAACCAAATCCGCAGGACAACCCTTATACTCAGGTACACAGCAGAAATGCTTTGTGTGTACTTGGTCACATGTAACTCAAGGGTAGAGATTTAATACAAATTCATGCTTTTTACCATTTCATTAAGGATATTCTAAAATGAAATTGACATTATTTTTAGCCTGAGTGCATAGCAATGAAAAATACAGCTACTTGTACAGTTTAGTGCTGTGGACTCAATTTGTCCTGAAGTACCAACAATGTTATCCACCATTGCTTTTCACCATCAGTGCAAATGTTCACAAAGTAAAAAAGAGAAATAATGTCTTAGTATTGTTACAAAAGATTTTTAACCTCACAGACTCCTTGAAAGGGTGTCAGGAACCCCTCCCCACACCTCTACCTTTAAGGTTTGTGGACTACATTTTGAGAGCTGTTGCTATGTCGTATTAGATTCTTTGTTTATGCATGGAAGAAAATAAATAAACTAATAGCCAAAAAATTATTACCTTGTTAGAAGCTACCATAAATACATTAACTATTTTGTTATATAAGGGCATATCTCACAGTTAATCATTATATACAGTAGTCCTTAACCCAGGGCTTCTGTGCTTTATCACAGAATCGGCTGTTTCAAAATCAGTATCTTCCAAAAGAGTTCATATTGGACAACACGGAGGATCCCTGTGTTTTCCTGTTTTTCCTGTTTCCTCTGACACTTGGGAGTTCATTTTAGTGTTATGGAGTGACTAGGCTTTTGCCTAACTGACTTATAGTTTCCTTTGGGTTTTCTTGTTGTCAGAGCTGCTATACCCGCTTCCCAAGGCCAGCTGGGCAGCCAGGATCATTGATGGGGGTGTTCAGCCAATTTCTTGGGAATAAGTGGGCTGAGAATCTGGAGTTTGGATTATAGTTGCTGTTCAATTCACTTTGCGGCCTTAAAGAAATCACTCACTCCCTTGGACCTCTTTCAAGTTACATTATGGATGTATGTATGTATGTTACATAGTATGTATTTTAGAGACAAGGTCTCACTGCTATCCAGGCTGAAGTGCAGTGAGGCATGGTCATGGCTCACTGCAGTCTCAAACTCTAGTTTCAAACAATCCTCCCTGCCTCAAGCCTCCTGAGTAGCTGGGACTACAGGTGCTCACCACCATGCCCAGCTAATTTAAAAAAATTGTAGAGATAGGATCTTACTATGTTGCCAAAGCTGGTCTAGAATTCCTGGCCACAAATGATCCTCCCATCTCAACCTCTAAAAGTGCTGGGATTACAGGTGTGTGCCATCATGCCTGACCCAGGTTCCTCATATTGTAAAATGAAGAGGGCTTGACTAAATAATATCTAAGGCTTAAAAAAAAAAAAACTCTATATTGCCATAGCAAACCAGGAGAATTCCTCCTCCTACCTCAGTCAGATTACACAGCATGTTACCCAAGCAAAACCTAATGTATATTATAGAATATGAGGGATGAGGCATGAGAATCGCTTGAACCCAGGAGGCAGAGGTTGCAGTGAGCAGAGATCGTGCCATTGCACTCCAGCCTGGGCAACAACAGTGAAACTCTGTCTCAAAAATAAATAAATAAATAAATGATGACAGCAATGCATGTTCATTATTGAAAACTTAGCAAGTAATGACAAGCAAAAGAAAACATTAAATACGTACATAATCCACCCATCTAGAACAGCCAATTCTTAACAGCCTTCAACATTTCTTCTATGAACAGACTTTCTTTTTACAAATAGGATGTCGTTATTCTTTTATAATTTTTAATATTATACAAACATCCTCTAAAATATAAATAGCTATAATATATTCCCTTTGGGGATATATGCAATTTGATTAATACATACCTTTAGGCATGTCAACTATTCCCAACTTCTTGCAATGAGTAATAGTGCTTGGATAAACATTCCTACTGTCCTTTTCCAAATCCTTAATTATTTTCTTAGTATAAATTCTTACGAATTGAACTCGTAGATCAAAGGGCATGCATACCTTTCAGGTCTACTTATCATCTTATTCTGTTTTAAAAACTTTCTCCCAAACTATAATCTTACCAGGTGAGTAAGTAAATGATAGTTTCCTATACTGTTAACAACACTGAGCATTTTAATGTTTTTTTATCCTTACCAGTTTCATAAGTGGAAATTTCTCTTATTATAATTTGTATTTTCATACATTTTTGGAAGGTTTATTCAGTGAGTATAATTCCTAAACAAAAATTCAGGACTTGTGATCTGGAAACCAAATCGTTATTTGTTTTCTGATGTGAAAATTTATTTATGTGGAAAATCTTAGAAAGTCAGACAAATTCAATTACAGTTTTCTTGGTGTTTTTGTTTGTTTGAGACAGGATCTCACTTGGTTGCCCAGGCTGGAGTGCAGTCGCTTGATCATGGCTCACTGCAGCCTCAACCTCCCGGGCTCAAGCAGTCCTCCCACTTCAGCCTCCCAAGTAGCTGGGACTACAGGTGTGTGCCACCACACCCGGCTAATTTTTGTATTTCTTGTAGAGACAGGGCTTCACCATATTGCCCAAGTTGGTCTCTGATTCCTGGGCTCAAGTGATCTGCCTGCCTCAACCTTCCAGAGTGCTGGGATTATAGGCATGAGCTACTGGGCCCGGCCTAAATTACAAATTAATAAAATTAACAATATTTACGTGTCTGAGTGTAATTAAATAAAATTGAGATTATTCCTCTAAAACCAGTAGGCATAATCTCCAAAATGTTAAGAGAATAGTACTGAGAAAAAAAATCTGATAAAAAAAGGGTTTTAAGTTAAAGTATCAAGAGATAGATTGAGATTATGTGTACAAATGGATTTGGTTATAAAAGAGGATTTCTTTTTTCTTTTTTTTTTTTTTTTGAGACGGAGTCTCACACTGTCGCCCTGGCTGGAGTGCAGTGGCATGATCTCGGGTCACTGCAACCTCCGCCTCCCAGGTTCAAGCAATTCTTCTGCCTCAGCCTCCCAAGTAGCTGGGATTACAGGTGCCTGCCACCACGCCCAGCTAATTTTTTGTATTTTTAGTAGAGACGGGGTTTTACCATGTTGGCCAGGCTAGTCTCGAACTCCTGATCTCATGATTTGCCCACCTCAGCCTCCCCAAGTGCTGGGATTAAAGGGGTGAGCCACCACGCTCGGCCGAGGATTGACTTCTTTCCTTTTTGGTTGTCCTTTAACTGGTTTTTTGGTCAGAAACAACCTGGTTCTTTCTCAAAGTTAAACATTATCACCTCTTTGGTTAAGACAAAGCACAGGACTTCCTTGGGGAGAACCACCTAAATTAAAGATAAAGAACCAAGGAAATTGATGTGTATTGAGTGCATATGTAAATGCCAAGCTGCGCATTACAAAGTGCTTGTAGCATGATAGAGTCAACTATATAAATGTAGAAACAGCTTGCCTGAGTTTGAATGCTGGTTCTGCCACTGACTAGCACTGTGATCTTAGGCAAGAATGCTTAAGTTCTCTGTATCTGTTTCCTTCTCAGTAAATTGGGAATTGATTGGATGATTTCTTCATTCACCAAATATTTATTGTCTATTATATGCGAAACAGTATTCTAGGTCTGGGGATACAGCAATGAACAAAGCAGACAAAAATCTTTGCATTAATGTAACTTACATTCCAGTGGGAGATACAACTAAGGAAAATATATAGTAAGTTAGATGGGAAAATGTGTTTCAGAGCAAAAGGGGAATGCTCAATACCAATAGGAAGGCAATTGTAGAGTCAACAGGAAAGGCTAAGAAAGTGATATTAATACTTGAGTAATGATCTAAGAGAAGTGAGTAGTTGTGCTATGTGAATACCTGAGGCAGGTCGTTCTAAGCAGGAGAAACAGCACATACCAAGGCTCTGAAAGCAGGGCTCTGCCTGGTGTTTTTGAGAAAGTGCAGAGACCATTGTGACTAGCATGGAATAAATGTCAGGCAAGTAAGTAGGAGATGAGATGAGATGAAAGGGAAAAATTGTACTCACCCTTTTTTTCTTTTCTTTCTTTTTTTTTTTGTTTTTTTTTTTTTGTTTTTGTTTTTAGACAGAGTCTCGCTCTGTTGCTTGGGCTAGAGTGCAATGACGCAATCTCAGCTCACTGCAACGTCCTCCTCCTGGGTTCAAGCGATTCTCTCACCTCAGCCTCCCGAGTAGCTGGGATTACAGGCACCCACCATCATGCCCAGCTAATTTTTGTATTTTTGTAGAAACGGGTTCACCATGTTGGCCAGGCTGGACTTGAACTCCTGACCTCAAGTGACCCACCTGCCTCTGCCTCCCAAAGTGCTGGGATTACAGGTGTGAGCCACCGTGCCTGGCCTGTACTCACCTTTTAAGATTGAAACATAAATATAGAACACTTTGAACATTGCCTGGTTATATCTGTTCCTATTACCACAAAAATGCTGTATAACAAACTGAATTTCAGTGGAGTACAGTGATCAATGTTTATTTTTGCTGGGAAATCTAGATTTTGGCTGGGCGGTTTTTCTGGTCTTAACTCATTCATGCTCCTTCGGTCAGCCATGGGTTGTGTAGGCAGCTCTTTGCTGTCCTCTGCCACATGTTTGGTGATGTAGGATGACCACTGCTGGGGCTATTTGGCCCTCTTTCCTGTGACCTCTCGTCCTCCAGGAAGCTACCTCTGGCTCGTTCTCATGGCAGTGGCAGGGTTCCATGAAAGAGTGGAAGGCAGTTGGAACTGGAACCTCATCAGCTCTGCCACATTCTACTGGTCAAAGCAAGTCACAAGGCTAGCCCAGATTCGAGAAGTAGGGAAACAGACTGTATGTCTTGATGGGTAGAAAAGCAAACTCACATTGTTAAGAGACATAGACACATAGCAGGTGGAAAATTGAGGCCATTTTAGTCATCAGTCTACCGTATTGGCACATAATAAGATCTCGAGAAATATTAGTTACTGTTTTTACTTTTTTGAATTGCCTAGTTTTATTTTGGGAGTTTTAAAATTAGGATTATTAATTTGTAAGAGCCCCTCATAGATGTTTCAGTTATTTTTGCTCTTTGAACTTTTGGGGTGGATTATTGTTGCTTTTTGCTTTTTTGCTTTTTTTCTACAGAAGTTTAAATTTTTATATAATCAGAAATGTCAGTCTTTTCCTTTATGACCTCTGCCTTTGGTCTCATTCCTAGAAAGTCCTTCTCTACCCTAATATTATACATTTAAAAAATCACCTACATTTTCTTTTTTTTTTTTTTTTTAAGACAGAGTCTAGCTCTGTCACCTAGGCTGGAGTACAGTGGAACAATCTCATCTCTGTAACCTCTGCCTCCCAGTCTCAAGCAGTCCTCCCACCTCAGCCTTCCAAGTAGCTGGGACTACGGGTATGAGTCACACCTGGCTAATTTTTGTATTTTTTGTAGAGAAAGGGTTTTGCCATGTTGCCCAGGCTGGTCTCAAACTCCTGGGCTCAAGCAATCCTTACCCCTCAGCCTCCCAAAGTGCTAGGATTACAGGCATGAGCCACCACACCCAGCATCTACATTTTCTTCTAGTACTTTTATGTTCCATTTTCCACACTTAAATCCTTTATCTATCATGAGGGCTGACTTTTTTAAAAAGACTTATTCAAATTATTGAGTGAAACAAAAAGGATATCAACACCGAAACTGCAAGTATAAAAGGAAGTCCAGCTTATGAAATTTGGATTTCCCATTCACCATAGCTTACATTAGAAAGACTCTGCCCCATTCTACCGACTCTGAGATTGTCTGTGCTTCCTGTTTGGCATTCAGGAGGAAGTCCTCATATTTCCCAGCCATACTTTGCTGGTATCTTTAATATTTAATCCCATTTGTGGTCAACACCAAAAGAAAAATTCTACTTCTGCCTCACATCTCAGGTGGAGTTGTAGTGACTGAAATAATCACAGCTTGATGAAGCCTGCTTGCTACAATGTATAATGTCCATACTCTCAGGGCTACATAGATCTGACCACTCTAACACTGAGATTTATATATCTGTACATTATTTTTATTCTCATAGAAATTCTTTTTAAGGTGTCATAGCTTCTCTGCCAAGATACAAAATAGGGAACCACAAATTATATATTTAAAAAAGAAGTAGGTGAATGATATTAGATTCCAACTACCAGTTGGACAGCTCCTGAGGTCTCACAGTCAGCCACTTTTTTATCTTATAAGTGATAGGGTTTGGCTGTGTCCCCACCAAAATCTTACCTTGAATTGTAGTTCCCATATTCCCCGCGTGTCATGGGAGGGACCTGGTGGGAGGTAATTGAATCATGGGGCAGTTATCCCCATGCTGTTCTCATGATACAGTGAGTTCTCACAAAATCTGATGGTTTTATAAGGGGCTTTTTCCTCTTTGCTCAGAACTTCTCCTTCCTGCTGCCATGTGAATAAGGAGGTGTTTGCTTCCCCTTCTGCCATGATTCGAAATTTCATGAGGCCACCCCAGCTATGCTGAACTGTGAATCTATTAAATATCTTTCCTTTTAAGTTACCTAATCTTGGGCATTTCTTCATAGCAGCGTGAGAACAGACTAATATAATAAATACTTATTGAACACCTATTATGTTGTCGAATCTCAATATCACCTTTTCCTAAATTGACAGCATTCCCCTGTCTTGCTTTTTTGCCCTGGTTCTTTGGCTCAATGTCACCATTTATCCAAGTCCAAAGCCGGGGAGCCATTCCTTGCTTTTTTCTCTATTTCCTTTACTTTTTCCACCAACACCAAGTCCTGGATAGTCTTCACATTCTTTCTCCTTTCTTTGTTCCCAGTATCACCACCATAATCCAAATCCTCATCATGAGTCCCAGCATCAATTTTTGCTTCCCACTAATATATTTTCCTGATGAAAATAGAGATCTTTAAGAACTACAAATGTGACATGTCATACTTCAGTTTACAATTTTTTTTAACTCATAAAACAATCAAAACTCTCATATGGTTTAGAAATCCCTGTACAATCTGACCCCTGTGTAGCTCTCCCAGCTTCCCCTCTCACTTAGTGAACTCAACGCTTCAGCCAGAGAGTTTAAGTCCTTATCTCCTGGCCTTAAATTGACATAAGCTGATCCCTTATTTGGCACATTCTTTTCTTTCCCTCCCATTTCCAGAACCTGACTAATACTTATTCATTTATCTTGAGTTATGAAATATACACAAAAATGTAATACATATACGTATATAAATGTGATTAAAAGGATGAAAAATGTGTCCATATATAAAATGTTTCTAGTATGAAAAATGTATCTATATATAAAATGACATTTCTAGTACCTTTGAAGTTCCTCGAGTGCCCCCTCCACCATATCCCTTTCCTCATACCAGAGATAACCACAGTCTTGAATTTTGTAATCACTGTCCTCTTGCTTTTCTTTATAGATGTTACCACAAATGTGTATTTCCCTAAACAACATATGATTTAATTTTGCATAACGAAACCGGTTTCACATGGATGTGGTTCATTTTTACTCTTGTAAGATATTTCATTGTATGACTATTCCAAAAATTTACTGTTTATTTTGTCAATGAATATTTGGGCTTCCATTTTCTTGATATTATAAACAATATTGCTATGAATATTCTTATAATGTCCCTGATACATATGTGTGAGTATGAATTTAAGAGAAAAATTACTAGGTTGTAGGATGTACATTCTCATTTTTACCAAATAATGCCCAATTCTTTTTCCAAAGTGGTTATACTAGTTTACTTCCTTCTCTCCATATAGTATTCATGAATAGCCATTGATCCACTGTCCTTAGCAACTCTTGGTGTTGTCAGGCCTTTTGCCAACCCCATGATTGTAAAATGGCATTACTTGGCTTTTATACGTATTGCTGTGTTACTAATGAGTTTGAACATGTTTTCATGTTTCTTTGCCATTTGTATTTTATGCCTGTTAATGTCTTTTGCCCATTTTCCTATTGAGTTATCTTTTCATACTGAATTTACGTTCTACAATATTTATATATTCTAGATATTGTTCACTTGTTTTCCAATATTCAAAAAATATGACTAGTCATGGTGTCTCACACCTGTAATCTTAACACTTTGGGAGGCTGAGGCAAGAGCATTACTTGAGCCCAGAAGTTTGACACTAACCTGGGCAATACAGGAACACCCTGTATCTATAAAACATTAAAAAAAAAAAAAAATAGCTGGACATAGTGGCATTCACCTGTGGTCCCAGCTACTCGGAAGGCTGAAGTTGGAGGATTGCTTGAGGCTGGGAGGTCGACGCTTCAGCGAGCCATGATCATGCTGCTGCACTGCAGCCTATGCGACGGAGGGAGACTCTGTCCAGCCTATGCGACAGAGGGAGACTGTCTCCAAAAAAAATGTGTATTTAATCTGTGTTTAATCTGTACAAGCCACTGAGCTAAACTCTGGAAACACAGCTATGGATAAGACAGAAACTACTCCCACTCTCATGGGTTTATCCCCTCACTCAAAGGGGGTTAAAAAGTAAACTAATAAATCTCTAAACTTATAAATCTCTAAATAGTAACATCATCTTAGCTTTGTACTTTCTGAGGGTGAAGTTACCAGACCCCTACTAAATCCTTTCCCTCTGAATCCTGTATTAATACTTCCATAGTATAAACGTTATTATTAATGGTGTTTGTCTTCACCACTCGTTGACAAGTTTTCTGAAATCAGCAGCCTATTTTTTTGTTTTTCATTTCTGTACCTCCACTACTTAACATGGTCATTACATAAGGGATGCTAAATAAATATATTCATTGAATGGATGAATGAAAATATGTCATTAGTGATAATAACTGAAAATTCAGTATTCACTATTGATATCTAGGGAGTATAGGCCTAGGTTTGGCATTTTGATACAATTACAGGTATAACTTTCAGTAGAAAGTAGATATTTCTTTTTTTTTTTTGAGACGGAGGCTCGCTCTGTCGCCCAGGCTGGAGTGCAGTGGCGTGATCTCGGCTCACTGCAAGCTCTGCCTCCCAGATTCACGCCATTGTCCTGCCTCAGCCTCCCGAGTAGCTGGGACTACGGGCGCCTGCCACCATGCCTGGCTAGTTTTTTGTATTTTTAGTACAGACGGGGTTTCACCATGTTGGCCAGGATGGTCTCGATCTCTTGACCTCGTGATCTGCCCGCCTCAGCCTCCCAAAGTGCTGGGATTACAGGTGTGAGCCACCGCGCCTGGCCAAAAGTAGATATTTCAAGCCCTATATGAAGTAGCTGGTTGCAGATTTCTTCATGCAAAAACCCTATGCCTACCCTATGCTGGTAAGCCAGTTTAGATTTAGATGTTTTATACCAAAGTTATTTACAGAAAAAAGTAGACCTAGTTGTATTATCAAAAAATTACAGAGCTGGCTGTGCACAGTGGTTCACTCCTGTAATCCCAGCACTTTGGGAGGCTAAGGTGGGCGGATCACTTTAGCTCAGGAGCCCAAGTCCAGCTTGGGCAACATGGCAAAGCCCCATCTCTACAAAAATTACAAAAATTAGCAGGGCGTGGTAGCATGCACCTGTAGTCCTAGCTAGTTGTAAAGCTGAGGTGGGAAAATTGCTTGAGCCCGGGAGGTCAAGCCTGCACTGAGCCATGTTCATACCACTGCACTCCAGCCTGTTTGTCAGAGCAAGACCCTGTCTCAGAAAAAAAAAAAAAAAAAACAGAGTTATGGAGTTGTGTAATATGCGATACAAACTAACTGTCGGGGCTATACTTAACCAGCAAATACACAAGAATGTTGAGTATGTATTACGATATGAGACAGAGGAGAAGCCATGTATTAAAAGGCATATATTAAAAGCCAAGCATGGTGGCTCACACCTGTAATCCCAACACTTTGGGAGGCTGAGACAGGAGGATTCCTTGAGCCCAGGGGTTCAAGACCAGCCTGGGCAACAAAGTGAGACCCCCATCTCTACCAAAAAACAAACAAAAAAATTAGCCAGGCATGCTGGCATGCACCTGTGGTCAGCCTGGGCAACACAGTGAGACCGTGTCTTTAAAAAAGAAAAGAAAAAAAAAAAACAAGGCATGACTTTGATTCCTTGTCATGACTGGGAGCATTCAGACAATCACTTGTTAGGTCTATAGATTAATCCCCTATTAATGAATACCGTGGGAGCAAAGCTCTTCTGAATATGTTGGCCTGGATATGAAAAAATTGAAGGAGGTGCTAATCTCCAAAACACTGGGTCAGAAGCAGCCAAGCTGGAAGAACAGAAGGCAAGCTTCCCATGGGTGGACCTGGTATCAGCTCAGGCACAAAAGTAAGACTCTGGACATGGATGACGTGGGAGTTACTTGGGACTGGGGAGTACAGTGTCACTGGGAGGGACATAATCCTTAGAGGAGTAGACATACTTGGTCAGACCAAGAAAGTAATGATATGCAGCTTGCCCTACCTGTTGGATAAAGTACCCCATAGAACCCAAAGAAGCCACGACGGCAAATTCATATCCTGGAATGCATCTCATACCTGCCATAGTAAATCTAGCACTCTGTGCCATAAGTTCTATGCTTTCCTAACTGCACAGAAGTAACTGAAGGGAAGTAAAAACATGAAAAACTTTCTCAGAATGGCAGAAGGGGCCCAAAGATACTCAGTAAGGTGTATAACTGCTCGTCAAAAATGGTTTTAGTGAACTGAAAAATTGTAAAGTTATAGAAATGGTGTGTAGTGGAATATAGCTGATTGAAACCATGTAAGCAGCTTATATATAAGCTTCAAATCATCATTCACTCATGGCATAAATAATAACTGAATACTATATATAAGAAACGGTGCTAAATATTATGAGGATAGATATATAAAGAAAACTTAGATTCTATTTGCAAGACACTTAGGTTGGTATTATTTGCTCACATTTATACTCCCTTTTTTACCCAAATTAATTTGTGACTGCTTACATAAACAATATATATATGTGTGTGTATATATATGTGTGTGTGTGTGTACATATATATGTATACACATATATATGAAATAATGTAAAGAGCAAAGAATGTCAGGCAAAAAATTCAAAGAAACCTTAGGATCAGTCTAGTTGCTTTAACTGGATCTGGAACTTCACTATGAGATTTTTGGCAGTAAGGGCAAAGGAAAAACATCATTAAGAATTGTCATGAAGAAAGATTTTCCTGGTACTGTTTGTGAGATGAATTTATCATGTGGATCCACTGCATAGGGGAAATTGAGTAATGCAATGAATCATAGCCTCAAGAACACTACTTATGTAGTAAATGCAGAAGTAGACTTCATAGAGCTATTTCTTATTTTGATTATTTGTTAAAAGGCCGGCATGGTGGCTCCCAGCACTTTGGGAGACCGAGGTGGATAGATGGCTTGAGCTTATGAGTTCGAGACCAGCCTGGGCCACACTGCGAATCCCCATCTCTACCAAAAATGCAAAAATTAGCTGGGCGTGGTGGTGTGTGCCTATAGTCCCAGCTACTCGACAGACTGAGGTAGGAGGATCGCTTGAACCTCGGGAGGCAGAGGTTGCAGTGAGCCAAGATCGCACCACGGCACTCCAGCCTGGGTGACAGAACTAGACCTTGTCTCACAAAAGAAAAAAAAAAAAACAAAAAAAACAAGGCAATACAACGTAGTAAGAGTGATAAGGCACATATTAATAAATAATTAGAATACAAGGCAGAAGGTGATAAGTACCACAGAATGGAGAGATTGTTATGGAAGATCAGGGAAAAGAGATTATTTCCGGGATAAAAAGGAGGGGGAAAGGCCAGGCGTGGTGGCTCATGCCATAATCCCAGCACTCTAGGAGGCTGATGCAGGAGGATTCCATGAGCCCAGGAGTTCAAGACCAGAGACCCTGTTTCTACAAAAAATGTAAAAAGCCAGATGTAGTGGCACACTTCAGTGGTCCAAACTACTCAGGAGGCTGAGGTGAGAGGATCGCTTGAGCCCAGGAGGCAAAGGTTCCAGTGAGCCATGATTGCGCCACTGCACTTCAGCCTAGGCAACAGAGCAAGATCCTGTTTCAAAAAAATAAATAAAATAAAACAAAGAAAAAAGAATACAATATATTGTTAACTATAACCATCATGTAGTACAATAGATCTTTTGAACTTGATTCCTAATTGAAATTTTGTATCCTTTGACCAGCATCTCTCCAACTCCCTCCTTTCACCTGCAATCACCCCAGCTGCTGGTAACCACCATAATTTTTACCACCATACTTCATACAACAGAGACTTGCTCTCTTGCCCAGGCAGGAGTGCAGTGATGTGATCTCAGCTCACTGCAACCTCTGCCTCCCGGGTTCAAGTGATTCTCCTGCCTCAGCCTCCCGAGTAGCTGGGATCACAGGTGCCTGCCAACACGCCTGGCTAATTCTTGTATTTTTAGTAGAGATGGGGTTTCACCTTGCTGACCAGGTTGGTGTCGAACTCCTGACCTCAGATGATCTGTCCACCTCTGCCTCCTAAAGTGCTGGGATTACAGACATGAGCCACCACACCTGACCAATTCTATTTTCTATAGTACTTGAGATATAGTAATGAGATCAACTTTTTTACATTTCACATATGAGTGAGATCATGCAGTATGTGTCTTTCTGTTGCAGCTTATTTCAGTTAACACTGTCTACCAGGTCCATCCATGTTGTCACAAATGACAGAATTTCCTATTTTATGACTGAATAATATTTCATTGTGTACGTATACCACATTTTCTATATCCGTTTGTCGGCTGATGGACACTTAAGTTGATTCTATATCTTGTCTATTGTGAATAATATATAGCAAGCACGAGAGTGCAGATATCTCTTCCATACTGATCTCATTTTTTAAAGGTATATTCCCAGTAGTGGGATTGTTGGATTATGTAGTAGTTCTATGTTTAGTATTTTGAGAAACCTCCATACTGTTTTCCATAATGGCTGTGTGAATTCATATTTCTAACAACAGTGTGTGAAGGTTCCCTTTTCTCCACCAAAGACTTGCTATCTTTGGTCTTTTCCATAATAGCTATTTTAACAGGTGTGAGATGATGTCTCATTGTGGTTTTTTTACATTTCCCTAATGTTGATGTTGAGCATTTTTTTCATATACCTGTTTGCCATTTATATGTTATCTTTTGAGAAATGTCAATTTGAATCCTTTGCCCATTTTTTAATGGGGCTGTTTTCTTGCTATTGAGTTTATTGAGTTACTTATATTTTGGATTTTAACCCCTTATGAGATGTATAGTTTGCAAATATTTTCTCCCATTCTATAGGTTGTCTCTTCATTCTGTTTATTGTTTCCTTTGCTGTGCTTATTAGTTTGATGTAATCCCATTTGTCTACTTTTGCTTTTGTTGACTGTGCTTTTGGGGTCATATCCAAAAAATCATTGCCCACACTGATGTTATGGAGCTTTTCCCATATATTTTCTTAGTTCATTTTCTGTTGCTGTAATTAAATGCCTGAGGCTAGGTAATTTATAAAGAAAAGAAATTTATTACTTACAGTTGTGGAAGCTGGGAAGTGCAAGGTGGAGGGGCTGCATCTGGTGAGGGCCTTCTCAGTGTGTCATAGCATGGTGGAGGACATCACATGGTGAGTGGGGCACACCGAAAACCAAACTGGCTCCTATGACAGATCCACTCTTCTGATAACTAACCCACTCCTGTTAATCCCTGTTAATTCACCTGCTAATTCATAAATGGATTAATCCACTCATGAAGGCAAAGCCCTCACAACCCAGTCATCTCTTAACAGCTCCACCTCTTAATACTGTTACCCTGAGGATTCAGTTTCAACATGAGTTTCAAAGGGGACAAGCATTCAAACCATAACAGTTTTCTGCTAGTAGTTTCACAGTTGAGGATCTTACATTTATGTCTTTAATCCATTTTCAGTTGATTTTTATATATGGGATGACATGAGGGTTTAATTTCATTCGACTGCATGTGGATCTCCAGTTTTCCCAACACCATTCAGTGAAGAGACTGTCTTTTCTTCATTGTGTGTTCCTGGCATCTTCGTCAAAAATCGGTTGGCCATAAATGCGTGGATTTATTTCTGGGCTTTCTAGGCTGTTCCATCAGCTATGTGCCTGTTTTTATACCAGTACCATGCTGTTTGGTTACTATAGCTTCTTTGTTATATATATATGTAATTTTTTTTTTTTTTTTTTTTTCTGAAAAGGAGTCTTGCTCTGTTGCCTAGGCTGGTGTGCAGTGACGCAATCTCAGCTCACTGCAACCTCTGCCTCCCTGGTTCAAGCGATTCTCCTGCTTCAGGCACCTGAGTAAGTAACTGGGATTACAGATGTGCACCAGCACACCCAGCTTATTTTGTATTTTTAGTACAGGGTTTCACCAGTTGGCCAGGGTGGTCTCAAACTCCTGACCTCAAGTGATCCACCCACCTTGGCCTTCCAAAATGCTGGGATTGCAGGTGTGAGCCACCATGTCAGACCTTTGTAATATATTTTGAAGTCAGGTAGTATGATAACTCCAACACTATTCTTTTTGCTCAAAATTGCTTTGGTTATTTGGAGCCTTTTGTGGTTTCATACAAGTTTTGAGATTGGTTTTCTATTTCTGTGAAGAATGTCATTGGTATTTTGATAGGGATTGCATTCAATCTGTAGATCACTTTGTGAAATTTTTTTTCAAAAACATAATCATAATACCATTGTCACACATAAAAATAATAAACACTTATTTTTGACTGAACCAGTCTTAAAAAGAAGCAAACCAACTATTAGCCAGGCCTTGGATGAGGATCTAGGCATCATCATTCACACCACAAAATTTGTATGTGTAAATGACACACACACGCAAGCGTAAGTATTAAATAATGTACTGAAAGAAGAGAGTCTCTCTCCTGAGTAATTTACTGAGGACTTCAATTGTGAAAAGTATGCCCTAAATACCAATTAAGTGTGCCAAAAGCAATTTATTCATGTTTCTAGAGAAAAATAAAAGGGGAATATCTGAATTGTGGTTTTCCATGTATGTGGATAGTCCCTATAGTAATGAATCAAGGAACACTTTATTTTATTTGTGAAGCAGCTTTTGATTGTATATGCTCTGTGGTCTCAGGTGGCTTTTCGTAAGCCAGGGATAGGATTTAATAAAAGAAATCTCTTCAAGTTCATGTATAATCAATTTATTTAGAACCTGTAATCATTAAGCTAGCTGTGTCATATACAAAATTAGAAGAAAATTAATTATCTTTTGTTACTTATTTTTTAGAACCCTAGATTTTTGTTCAACTTTGTAATACGAACCTTTCCTAAAAGCTGTATTTGTCAGTGGCAGAAATATTACAAATATTTCTAGCATCGTACAGTTTTTCATATGCCCTTAAGTCGTTTCTAACATTTTAAAATTTTTATACATATCTCTTAAAAAAGAAAATTTTGAAGAGTTCCTTTTCATTTATTTACAATGAAATTTGGAAACAAGAACTTACTACATTACAAAATCTAGAATAAAATTACCTTTTTAAAAAAAATGGATCATGAACATTTTGTAAAAAGAGTTGAAAATAAATCATTGTTCATTCCTATGGGAGCCTTTGTGTAACCATTTCTACTTTTAAGTCTTACTGCTAGAGGAAGTTGTACACATTAAGGATGTATGTGGCACTGTTTCCAAAATAAATTGTTTATTTATACTAAGTAAGACCAAGATTAGACCACTGAAGTTGTGTTGGTCATTCTAGTCCTCAAATTTAAATGCAGTTTTTGTCAATACAAAAAAGAGACTGTACAATGAAGGAAAACTCATAATGCTTTTGACTTTACCAGCTGCTAGAGGCTACTCAGAATAAAGGTCAGAATATCTCCGTATTTAGGGTAATTCTTCTCTTACTCAAAATTCTTGTAGCTGAGTTCATGGTGTACATTTTTCGTGAATGGTTGTTTATAGGAAGTTTATATATTATCTTGGCAAGATAACTTTGAAAACCCACTGTTTTCCTAGCATTTTTCTATTGCTGCTAAACAATTTCTGCCCAATCTAAAAAATTGCCTTCCTATACCAGCAGGTGGAGGCAAGAGCAGTCAAATCATAGCACTTTGCTTTTCAAGTGTACTGGCATGTATTGTAGATTATCTATCCATGACTCAAAGCCTCTTTATGACATGTCTCTCACATAATTACTTTTCTTCAACAACTCTGTTGTTGTTTGAGCATCTTCTTTTGATGGCTTTATCATTTGCTTTATTTACTTGGTGTCTGGGACTGAACTTAGTGGTCATTTTAGGACAGACTAATTTAGATTTTCGTCACATTTCTATACTCATTGATTGAACAGTTAAAACATACATGTTATGTGCTGAACACATTCTTCCACATTTGCCAAGAAATACAAAAATGACTAAGACATGGACCACATTTCCAGAGAGCTTACATTCTAGTAGAATTACAAGGAAAAATGTCTTCAATTCCTCTCCTGACTTGGGGAAGCAGATCAGTCAGCGTTGCTGGTATTGCTATGGCTAGCACTGGGGAGTGACAAAGCTCTGTATTCACATGGATTTTAATTCCATCAACAAATATTTACTAAGCACCAGGGACTACATAGGGGATTAATTTATAAACATAGGCTTTTTGTCTTACAGATAAAAAAGGCCAAAACAATCTTCAAAAGAAGTATCATTTATTTTTAAACTTTTTAATACAGACTATATAGAACAAATAACTAACCGACATATAGATCCTGATGCATTGAACTTAAGGAACTTTCAGTTAGAAGTAACTGTGCGTAACATTTTCTGGAATATACTTAGAAAACTTTCCACAAATCCTGGTTGAAATAAAATAAAAGTATGATACTCTAGATCAATTCCATTAGCTGTTTATTAATAGCCAATAATGATAAAAAAATACTTTATACAAACAGTATGAAAGAGGAGAACTGAATTCTAAGGTTATGTCTGTATGTGCAGAATGAGAGATGGAGAAGAAACTCATAGTTATGGAAAACAGAAAAGAATGGCCCCAAAATTTCTTGCAAGACTTAACAGCCACCAATATTCAGAACTGTCTTTAAGCCCCAACCTGTCCGTCATCTTAATACATTGTGCATCACAAATTTCCAACCCAATTAAAGCATTTCTGTTTCCTTCATTGGTTTATTTATGAAAGTCACTAAAAAGACACACAGTCTGATCTAACCTATTTTAGCCTTACCTCCCATGCCTCCACACCCCATTAAACCCATGTACCCACCTTACTTCATAGAGCTATCTTGAAAGACTCAGCCAGTTTAGAAGTTACATCCTTATTGAAGTCTTTCCTAGATTCCCCAAGGCAGAGTCGCACGCACTGTCCTCTTCATTCTCCATTGCTTTATTTATATAGAATTTGTTACCTGATATTCTTTTATTTCATTATTATTTTTAGAGACAGGGTCTTACTCTGTTACCCAGGCTGGAGTGTAGTGGCACAAAAGTGGCTCACTGTAGCCTTGACTTCCTGGGATCAAGTGAGCCTCCCAAGTAGCTGGGACTATAGATGAGATCTCACCATGTTTCCCGGGCTGGTCTTGAACTTCTGGGCTCAAGTGATTCTTTCTCTTTGGCTTCCCAAAGTGCTGGGATTACAGGCATGAGCCACCACACCCAGCCTGCTACCTGATATTCTAATGTCTCTTTCTGTATTTCTTCCTCACAAGTCTGTAAGCTACTGAAAGGTAATAACTTTGTCTTATTCATCTTTGTAACCTCAGTAAATATTTGCTGAAGGAATCACTGAATCAACTATTTCTTGGGAAGTCCTTTTATAATAAGCCTCTCTCTCCCCCTGCCTTTTTTTTGGTGATGTCTGAATTATATTCATAATTCCAGATGATAGATGATAGTAACAAGTCAGTAAATCCTATCAATAGGGAATAAAGAACCAGCATTTATTGCATGGAGTGCTTTCTTAGGATACCTCAGCTGAGGCTGGGCACATTGGCTCATGCCTGTAATCCCAGCACTTTGGGAGGCCAAGGCAGGTGGATCACCTGAGGTCAGGAGTTCAAGACCAGCCTGGCCAACATGATGAAACCTTGTCTCTACTAAAAATACAAAAATTTTTATTCCAGCTACTCAGGGGGCCAAGGCGGGAGAATCAGTTGAACCTGGGAGGCAGAGGTTACAGTGAGCCAAAATCATGCCATTGCACTCCTGTCTGGGTGAGAGAGCAAGACTTCGTCTCAAAAAAAAAAAAAAAAGAAAGAAAAGAATGCCTCAGTTGAACCTTGAACCTTATCAATAAAAGATGTAGATTGTTTGAGTACTTTAAGGAAGAATTTGCCGTTTCCTGGGAGTACACTGTTTCCAAATGGTTTAATTGATTACCTATGAACAGTTCATTAAAGGGCTCTGGAAAAAAATGAGACCTGGGTGCAGAGGGCAGCCATCGAGGTCATCCAGGTTTGAGTGGTTTTACTCTTTGAGAACAGGTGACTGAAAAGCTGCCCAAGTCTGTGTGACCTGTTTTTCAGAGCTGGATAAAAGCTAAAGTGGGGCACTCCTCCACAGCCCCTGCAGTAGTCTCTCAGGGCGTGGTATAGACAACAAGTCAGACATGTGAGATAAATATTTATGCTTTAATGCACTTATTCTCTCCCCATTAAAAGCAAAGTACAAAATCAGAGAAGTGCAATTGGTGAAAAATTTGATGATTTCCTTTTCTGGGATGGGAGTTGCAACATCAGTATAGGATAATAAAGAATAAGGGCCCTCGGATACTTTTCAGTTTATAAATAAAACTACAAAGGAGTATGGGCTCTGGAGTCAGGCTTGGGTTTGAATCCCAGCTGCACAAATGCTATGTGACCTTGAACAAGCTACTTTACTTCTCTGTACCCAGTAAATTGGATTGCTAATATCTTCCTCTGTGCTTATTGGGAGGATTAAATAAGAACATGCATGTAAACTCTTGGTAAAGGCCTGAGGAGAGCTTAACAGAGGGAGATGTGAAAGTAGTTCATTATGTCTGTAGCTTAGATACAAGAGCAAAAGGATGGCACTGACAAAGCCAACATGGTAGTTAGGGCAGATTCAGAAGTAGGTAGCTTGAACTTGATCCTGAAGTCACTGGGGAACCATGCCATTGAAAGGGAGTGTCATGATCAGATTGACATTTTAGGATGATTACTCTGCAGGCAATCTGCAGAATAGATTAGAAGGCATCCAGGAAGAACCTCCTGGGTTTCTGATTCGGACAACTGAGTATATACTGGTGATCATCCCTGAGATAAGGAATAAAAGAGGAGGACAGATTTGGTTCTGGGGGCAAGGAAGATGAGCAATTTAATTTTAGACATACTGTATTTAAGATGACCATTGACATCCAAGTGGAGCTACCTAGCAGGCAGTTGGTCATATGGGTCTAGAATTCAGGAGATTTGTGCTGGAGGTACAGATCTATAATTCTTTAGCTATAGGTGACATGTGTAGCCATACAAATGGAACAGGCATGGTGTGCAAGATGTAAAGAAAAGAAAAGAGGCCATAGAACTGAATCCTGAAGAGCTCTAAGGAATCCTGAGAAGGGGCTAAAAAACAAAAACAAAACTTAAAAAAAGACAGCTGATGATAAAAATCATGAGGGAACAGCCAGTGACATCAAATGAAAAGAGGAATCATTATCACAAAAGCCCAAGAAGGGTGGTGGCACATGCCTGTAATCCTAGCTACTTGGGAGGCTGAGGCAGGAGAATTGTTTGAACCTAGGAGGTGGAGGTTGCAGTGAGCCAAGATCCCGCCACTGCACTCCAGCCTGGGCAACAGAGCAAGACTCTGTCTCAAAAACAAAAACAAAGTACAGCAGTCATCCAGGTCTGAGGGTGGAGCTGTGGGAGAGGTCTGTTAGAGTGAGAAAATAGAGGGATTAAAGGACTGGAGTTCTAAGGGAGATGGAAAACTAAGAACCATGGGGGTAGATAAATGGAAGCTGAAAAGATAGAAGGTTGTGATTGCAGTGGAATAGTTGACTTTATGATTTCCAAGGAGCATCTTCAAATGGTGGTAAGAAGAATAAACACAAAGGTTCTTGGAGTGAAATAGATTAAGGAAGTGACGTTGGATGGGCACGGTGGCTCATGCCTGTAATTGCAGCACTTTGGGAGACCAAGGTGGGAGAATTGTTGACCCCAGGAATTTGAGACCAGCCTGGGCAACATAGCGAAACCCCATCTCTACAAAAATTAAATTAGCCAGGCATGATGGTGCATGCGTGTAGTCCCAGCTATTAGGGAAATGGGAGGATCAAGTGCTTAAGCCCAGGAAGTTGAGGCCGCAGTGAGTTATAATCACGCCACTGCACTCCAGCCTCAGCAACAGAATGAGACCCTGTCCCAAAAAGAAAAGAGAGAGAAAAAGAAAAGAAACTGAAGTTAAGGGAGTGGTAAGCCTTGTCCACCCACCCTTAGAGTCTCTCTGGGATGATTATAAAACTTTAGACAGGGACTGATAATGGTTTGACTGTGTCCCTACCCAAATCTCTCATCTTGAATTATAGCTCCCATAATCCTCATGTGTCATGGGAGGAACCCAATGGGAGGTAATCGAATCTGGGGGTGGATTTTTCCTGTGCTGTTCTTGTGATAGTGAATAAGTCTCATGAGATCTGATGGTTTCATAAAAGGCAGCTCCCTGCACACGCTCTCTTGCCTGCCACCGTGTAAGATGTGACTTTGCTCCTCCTTCACCTTCTGCTATGATTGTGAGGCCTCCCCAGGCATGTGAAACTGTGAGTCCATTATACCTCTTTTTCCTTATACATTATCCAGTCTTGGGTATTTCTTCATAGCAGTATAAAAATAGACTAATACAGGGACTGTAGAGCTAATTCTTTGGTGAATGTGAGAAAATGGCAAAGAGTTTAGTTGATGATAGCAACAAAGAGAGTTAATAAGGGATGTAGCAGGAAGCCAGTAGCCTCAGAGGATTAGAATTATAGTGCAGTAATGATTTGGACACCCTTTTGAGGATCAAGGAGAGGCTTACCCTGTGTCAAGGCCTCCTAGTGTGAGGAACTTGAGAGAATGTGAGTGTGCTGCATGGGAGAGGCAGTGCATTCACCAGGAATCCAGGTTACAGTGAAGACAAAGGGGAAAAGCCAGTGCCCTGTGACAAGGTTGAGGATGTAGGGCGAGGGGTGAGTGTCGGAGAAAGAGACTGGCATGATGGGAGAGCTTCACCAACTGGTGATGCCGATCCTTTGGGACAGTGGCAGAATGTATGCTGTGAAAGGACACAGAGCAGAGAGAAAGCAGTAAGTTCACAAATATTTGCTGTGTTGAAGGTCTTGTATCAGAAACCTTTAGGTAAACTTTTATGACTTCTATCTTAGTAAGCTCAGTCAGTGAATAAGATTAATTCTCACTTGTCAAATAATAAGGACATGAAATTTAAACAGTCTTGTGGAAAAACCATTTTTATATTCTGATCATATTATCAATACCCTTGGCCCTGCTCCCTATGGAAAGAACTGAAAGTCTTTTCTGGCAGACTATGCTCTTGAAAGTAGCGCTTACTCCTTATTTCTCCACGTTGTGAGAATTAGATGAGTGTTTTAACACTCCCTGCACACATGAGCTACTCAGTAAATGAGTTCTCCCTTCCTCTGTTTCTCTGTCCTTTCTTCCTTCCAGAGAAGACACCTAGAACCTGGTTTGCGAGTGGAAAGGAGAAAGGGTACCCGAGGAAGGGCACAGGCAGGGCTGCTTGGCATACACGTGCTGTCACGTGGAATCTCAGGAATGAGATCGTCCAGTCGGTGCTGTCCATTCGAACTTTCTGCAGTGGTGAAAACATTATCTGTGCTGTCCAGTGTGGTACCCACTTACTACAAGTGGCTATTGGATATTTAAAATGTGCCTGGTACAACTGAGAAACTGAATTTTTTATTTTATTTACTCATAATTCATTTAAATAACTACATGTGCCTGCTGTGTTGGACTGCACAGGTCTGGTGGATAATGTGCTGCTTGGCTGAAGGCTTCATGAAAGAAATGGACTAAATACCTGAAGAAATAGATAAGTTGGCCAGGAGCATTGGCTCATGCCTGTAATTTCAGCACTTTGGGAGCCAAAGCGGGTGGATTGCTTGAGCCCAGGAGTTGCTCACTATGGGCAACATAGCAAGACTCCATCTCTATTAAAAATTTAAAAATTAGCTGGGTGTGGTGGCACACGCCTGTAGTACCAGTTACTTGGAAGGCTGAAGCAGGAGGATTGCTTGAGTCCAGGAGGTCTAGTTTACAGTGAGCTATGACTGCACCACTACTCTCCAGCCTGGGCAACAGAGTGAGACCTTGTCTTTTAAAAAAGTAAAGCGAAAGAGAGAGAGAAATACAGAAAAAAAAGAGAAACAAGGAAAGAAGAAAGAAAAGAAGGAAGGAGAAAGAAAAAGAGAAACAGGTAAGCCTCAGTGAGGTATGTAGCTGGGCTTTGGCATTGCAGAAATCAGAAATAAAGGAGTCCTATATGCTCTGATGAAAGGACCCTGGACTTGAGCTATGGCCTGAGAAGTTGTGAGGAGAGGGGTGATTTAGTCAAAACAGTGGCTAGAAAGACAACTTTGTGAATAGTAGAAATCAGGGTTAGAGTGTTTCTGATGTAATAGCTACACAAGAGAAATAATTAAACTTATACAGGAATTCTAGTCTTGAGGGGGGATTGATTTAATGCAGACCTCAAGAGCAGTTTGTAGAGAAACATTAGTTGCAAAGCAAATACTAGGAATATTTGCCAAGTGTTTCAAAGAATTGGCACAAATTTCTGGAAATGTCCTGCCAACCATGTAGTACAACACAGTGACATGGTGACAGGGAAAGGGATGGAAAAAATGTAAATTGGTAGGAGGCAGAAGTTGTAAAATGTTACATAATATAGTTTCACCATAGCCCTGGCTCTAATAAAACGTGTTTCCCTGTGTGAATGTTTACTTGTGATGATTAGGGAAGATGGTGTTGCTTTAATGTTTTTGCCATATTTGTCCCATCTTGTTTCAAGTGTATAATGAACATCTGTCTGCTCATCAGTGTGCAGTGCATTGGGGTGGGAGTTTGTGATGAAAGAAATGTACAATGGCCATTGTGCTTGAGAAAGTCCTAGTTTCATTTAGAATATAAAACAAACTAATTGAATAGGTGATGACAGTAATTTAAATGTCTAAAATGAATGGCACAGATGAAAGGTGGTACAAGCTCAGATCTGGGTGAACTGGAATGGTGAAAGCCTTGATGAGAGGAAGTAGAGGACTTCAAACTATGCTTCAAAAGAAAATGAACCCCATAAATCAACATTTCTGAAAGTACATTCCATAAAATATTTTACAAAAGTCTCAAGGCAATAATTAACTCAGAATAACTATGGCATACTCATTTGTCCAAATGAAATTCTGTAACCTGATGATCTCTGTCAAAATTTATCCAGCTTTCTTCCTTTGCCTAAACACTATTATTATTATTATATTATTTTGGACACAGGAGATTACAGTGCTAGCAAATGCACCTTCCTGTCAATTCTAGTATGGTATTCTGTATTATTTCTTGGTTAGAAATTTCACAGGGTTAGCCTGTTGCAGTGACTCATGCTTGTCATCCCCACACTTTGGGAAGCTGAGGTGGAAGGATCGCTTGAGCTTAGGAGTTCAAGACCAGCCTGGGCAACATGGCAAAACCACATCTCTACAAAAAGTACAAAAAATTAGCTAGGTGTCATGCATACCTATAGTCCCAGCTACTTGGAAGGCTCAGGTAAGAGGATCACCTGACCCTGGAAGGTTGAGGCTACAGTGAGCCATGATCACGTCACCTGGACTCTCGCCTGGGTGAGAGAGTGAGACCCTGTTTCAAAAAAAAAAAAAATTCACAAAGGTCATGTTTTGAAAAGTGCTTTGAAAACAGAGGAGATGATGAAGAAGGTATGATGATTGAAACAGAAATAATAAAGAGCCTGGAATTTTGTAGTAGTAAAAAAATATATAGTGTTTAATTAGACAACTGGAATCTCAGATTTGACCTACTTTTTCATTTTCAAATTACTAGACATAATAACTGCTGTAGGAAAAGACGGGCTCATGCCGGTTGTCTGCTTTTGACTTATATAGCTCTCAGCTGCAAAAAGTCAGAGAAAAATCTTCACCAGATTCTCAAGAATACAAGCGCAGCTGCTGGATGACTACAGGTGCACTGGTTTTCCCACCCGGGTGCAGTTCTTTCCAGTACTGTAGAGGCACGGAAGGGGAAGACGAGATCAATGTACCAGCATCTAAAGCATTGGGTGAGCTTGAAAATGTAACAAAGGGGAAGAAGAGGGATGCTCCGCAAAATGAAGATGGGAGAGGAAAAGCAGAGATGAAGTACTCAGTAGATCAAAATGTTTTAGTTAGAAGTATAAGGCATTCCCCTGTCACCATTCCTTTTCTTTGGTAACAAGAATTATGAATCCTGAAAAGAATTAAGGTAAAATCCCAGAAGGTGAGGAAAAAAAGTATTAAGATAAAAATTTTAATATATTTAGTTGACTCGTGACATCATGATTTCTAACGTTTGTTTCTGTCTTTTTAGCCCTTCCAGGTTCAGGGAATAGTATTACATTAAGGGAGAAATAGCTTTTCACTAGCTGCCTTGGAAACTTTAAAACGTATATGTGTCCAGCCAAGGTGGAGGTATTGACATCTTTATCAGTTTAACTTTCCCACTACAAATAAATGACAAGTGTTTGAGGTGATAGTTATGCTAATTAACCTGGTTTGATCATTACACAATGTACACATGTATTGAAACATTGCACTGTACCCATAAAGATGTACAATTATTATGTGTCAATTAAAAACAAAATAAAACTTAACAATCAGATATGCTATGACCACTCAACCTTCCAGTAAATGTTAGGAAATAGATGAAAACCAATGAAGGTCATCTTATCAGTGAAATACTTGAAGTAATTTTATTTTAAAACTGTGTAATAGGCTAGGCACGGTGGCTCATGCCTATAATCTCAACACATTGGAAGGCCAAGGAGGGCGGATCACTTCAGGTTAGGAGTTCAGGACCAGCCTGGCCAACATGGTGAAACCCCGTCTCTAATAAAAATACAAAAAACTAGCCAGGCATGGTAACACAAGCTTGTAATTCCAGCTACTCAGAAGGCTGAGGCACGAGAATCGCTTTAACCTGGGAGGTGGAGGTTGCAATGAGCTGAGATTACGCCATTGTACTCCAGCCTGGGCGATAGAGTGAGACTCTCTCTCCAAAAAAAAGAAACCTGAGTATTAATAGAAATTTATCTGTAGTCACTGGTTTATACTAAGAGGAGTGGTGAAAAAAGAACAGGGTATTAAGATGGATACGTCCTATGTTTTCGTCGTCGTTCTTCTCTTTAATATTCCTGTAACTCAGTCATCTCAGGGCCAGCTTTTTTACCTATGCTGGGACTTCCTTGACAGTACAGCCTGTCATGGCCATGACTGACTCTTTCTTAGTGGCGTCTGTTGGCAGAAATAATTATTTTGGAAATTTTCAGCCAACTGTATAAATCCTGAACTTCACATCTTTATTATTTTGCACCAACACCAAGTATGTAAGACCCTCTACTCATCTGCCATTTCTTGTACTCTGACCTCCATACTGTTGGTTTCTCCCTATACTTACTCCTTTATCAGTAGAATCCTGTATGAGGCAAATAATATAAAACCCCATTCTAACTGATTTCACCATAGAGGGAACTTACTGACTCGTGACTGGAACGGTCAGGCTTTACAATTAGTTGATCTATGGGCTCTATGGTGTCTTTAAATATTTGGTTTCCTTCCTTTATTCTGCCATTCAAAGTGTCTGTTTTATCATAAATCAGATTCTGCTCATTCTCATAGGATGGCTGCCAGCTGCAATCAAGGACACAAGTGTACTGACACTTAGTGGGAATGAGACCCCCTTCTCTCACAGCATTCCAAGCAAGAGTACTGAGGGCAGGGACAGCTACCTTCAAAGAACATGAACTGTGTTGGGGGTGTATGAGTGTTGAGAGGAAGATGTGCATATAATTAGGTAGGGGAAGAGGTTAATGGCTAGATAACCAATTTGTATCTAACCATCTACTGCACTGACTTCTCCATTGTTATTTCTGGAACCCTTGTCCTATGGTAAATCAACTCCTCCACTTTTTCATACTCTTCCCTGGATCTTCGCTTCTCTTCCTGACCTTTTCTAAAATCCACTGAATCCTGACAAAAATATTTCGCATGCATCCCTCTTCCTCCCACACCCCATACCACAAAGTAAGGAGGAAAGATCAGTATCTTTTCCCCCAGAGGCCCCCCTGCAACCACTGTGATGTCCAGCACTTCTTCATTGTGTAAAAACACCTTTGAAGCTCATGATCTGGTTTTCCCATTTTATATCCTGCTCATGTTGTCTCCCCCAGTCAGCTGGGAGTTCCTTCTTCAGGTACTCGGGTTCCTGGTTCAGTCTTCCTTTCTCCTCCCAGGATCCACCATCAGTCTGCTAACTCCAGTGTTCACATAGGCAATTTATCCAAACTAGACTCTTGTTTCTTTACACTCTTGCAGAGAAACTGCTTAATCCTTGAGGTCTTAAATTCAGATATCTCACATTTTTACTATAACCTGACTACTCCCATTTTACTGTTTTATTGATTTTACTGAGACTATAGTTTTTCTGTCTAAAACATTGATCATGTTTTATATTCCATTTCTTCCTATCTCTGTAGGGAGCTCAGTCTCTCTAAATACCTTAATAATGTAATTGGAAAAAAAGGTGGTTTCAAGTAGTATCATAACTATGATAAATTTCTTAAATATTTTGTGCAAATTTAAAACATATTTATTCCCAAATCTTTTGATCTAAAACCAAGGCCTTTTGTTGACTATAAATGATTTGATTGGCATTTCTTACTGTCCTTGTATAAACTACACCTATAATGCATCATCTTTGATTTCCAGTTTCAGCTTCTCGAAAGTGGAACATGAGTATAAGAAACATATAAGTAGTATGAATTCAGAAGCCTTCTGAATTGTCACAGTTCCTTTCCCAATCTTTCATAAGGACAAGTTTTTTGTGGGAGTTGAATTTTTTTGTAACTCTCTTTTTTAAAGTATTTCTGAAACCTTTTACGTATCCCAGAAATAAGTTTTTAAATTTCGTATACATTTAATCAGTCAAATATTTAAATTACATGAAAATAAGCATAACAGGCATAAACAGGTTTTGGAACAACAGGCTTAACCGTTAGTTAGTATGTAACTCAACTGGTGGAAGAAGAAATGTGAAAATGTATTAGAAATAGCCTGGCAGCCTCAAGTTGTAAGCATCAACTAGTATGTGGACATGAGTTCTTGTGGAGAGTAAAGATGAGGAGGTCAGTATTTAGGTCTCTCCTATGTGAAAAATGTATCTATTCTGTGTCTCAACCTCTTTCAGCTACACTGCATTAGCTCTTCTTCTTTCCGTGGCCAAATCCACAGAGAATTGCCTAGATGCACACTGTCTCCAGTTCTTCACCTCTTCCTTATTCCTCCATCATAGTAGTCAGACCTATACCCCTGCTGCTCCCCTGACACTGCTTTAGCCAGAGTCGTGAATGGCATTCTGCTGCTGTATTCAACAAAGACTTTTCAGTTTTTCTCAACATCTGTATGTTTGGTGCTGTTTTCACTGCTTACTTGTCACAACTTCCTAGAACCCATCTTGGCCTAATGTTCCTTCTACCTCAGTGATCATATTTAGAGTTAGGGCCCCAATACTTTTCTCTTCTCTGCAACTCCCTTGGGTACTCCTATAAATACGATTACCACTTAATATTAATGAATTCCTCTTACATGTTCTGTAGCCACTTCAAACTTGGCATGTCCAAAATTGAGTTTCTCTTTTTTCCCCCAAAAAGCCTCCTTTCCCTTGACTCTCTTGACTCTCTCACCTCCACCACCTCCATCCATTCAGTACCAAGTCCTATTGAGTCCAACTCCTGAATATATTTTAAATCATTCCAATTCCCCCTATTTCCTAGTTTTGTATACTTTAATCATGAGCCCCAATTACAGCCCCAAGAACAACTTCTCTCTTGAATGATCTCTTTTACCAACCTTTCAACTCATTATAATTTGAGCGATTTCTCTAAAACACAAATCTGGTATCTCTCACCTGATTAAAACCCTTCTATGGCTCTCGAATTGCCTTCAGAATAAGATTAGATGTTTGGGGGAGTTTTTTGTTGTTGTCATTGTTGTTTTAATGTTGTTTTAATGTTTCGTGTAGACAATGTTTCACTATTTTGCCCAGGCTGGTCTTGAACCCTGGACCTTAAGCAATCTGCCTGCCTCAGCCTCTCAAAATGTTGGAATTATAGGCATGAGCCACGATGCCTGGCCAAGGTTAGAGGTTCTGATGATTCCCAAGGCTCTTCATTTGCTAAATGTCTCTACTTACCTTTTCAGCCTTCTTTCCCCTTATGGCATTACCTTTGATAATTCCTACACATTGTTCAAATGTTGGTTTGCTAGTTGCTCTTTCTAGAAAATCTTTCTTGACACATTCGCCCTGCCCCAAGACCAGAATGGAGTTCCCTTCTTTTGGAGTTCTCTCTGCTTACCCTTGTCATAACACTCATCTCAGTGTAGTATAATTGCATGTTTATCCATTTGTCCTTTCTACTATGTTAGAATGTCAGGGTCTAAGACAATTTGCCATTTATCCCCATCGTCTGTCATGAACTGGATACAGTACATGCTCATAAGTATTAGCTGGATGAATGACTTTAAATAAGTCACTTAGTCTCTCTGAGGCTTCAGTTGCTTCATTAGAAGAGAATACAATAATGCCCTACCTACCTTATAAGGTTGTTTTGGGGTCCTGTAAGATAATAGAAATGAAGCTTAGCATAGTGGTTAAGAATATGGGTTCTGGATCCATACTGCCTGGCTTTTAATCCTACCTGTGACCCTACAACTAGCTGCATGGCTTTAGGGAAGCTACTTAACTTCTCTGTGTTTTAGTTTTCTCTTCAGTAAAACAAGACTAACCACAGTATATAACTTAGAGGGTTGTTAGATGACTGAGTGAGTTATTGCATGGGAAGTATTTTGAACCGTGCCTGAACAGACAATAAATGTTAGCTACTAAATATAACATTTTTATTTATAAGCCCTAAAATTATATATACTTACATTTATGTATATATGTGCATGTGTATAGAGATAGAGAAACATGGCATCAGTATTACTAGTTTGAATGTCTTAAGGGAGTAAAGACTGATATCATTATTCTTAACAATTTCTTTTTTCTTTTTTTCTTTTAGGATAATGCCATAGCTATCCCAGAGTTTATTTTTCAAGTCTTAAATTCAAATTGTCATTCTTAATTTACATGAAATTTTGGTTAAAAAAATTGATGTTCAGTATAGGAAGAGACATTTTTAATGTTTCCTTGCTAAACTTGCAAGGTTTTTTTGAGTCTATGTACATAGTAGGTGGAAGTTAGCACTGGAAAAATATTAAAATAAAAAAGATACTGGCCAGGTGCAGTGGCTCACACCTGTAATCCCAGTACTTTGTGAGGCCGGGGCAGGAGGATTGCTTGAGCTCAGGAGTTCAAAACCAGCCTGGGCAATACGGGGAGACCTCATCTCTACAAATAATTTTTAAAAATTAGCTGGGTATGGTGGTGTGTCCCTGTAGTTTCAGCTATTTGGGAGGTTGGGGTTGGAGGAACACTTGAGCCGATGAAGTCAAGGCTGCAGTGAACTATGATCACGTCACTGCCCTCCATCGTGGACAACAGAATGAGACCCTGTCTTAAAAAAAAGACATGGAAGATTACTGATTTAATTTATGAAGGAAAATTATTATAGCTTCAACACCTGACTTTATTTTTCTATATGATTTAATTACACAAACAATTCAGTGTTTGAATTATACAAATTTCATTAAAACTATGTAATTATGCAAGAAAAATAGAAAATACAAGTTACTTAGTTTTGTGCATATGTGTTCACTTGAAAATATTTGCTTGTTTTTTTAAAAAAAAAGTTATTTTTAATTTAAAATTTAATTTTATAATGCACATTCATATGTTGACTTTGAACCAACTGAAATCCCTAATTCTTATTCTTTTTCTGATTCTTTTTAGAGTTGGTGGTTCCAGGAATTTACTCAGAATGACATTAGGAAGAGAAGTGATGTCTTCTCTTCAGGCAATGTCTTCCTATACTGTGGCTGGCAGAAATGTTTTAAGATGGGATCTTTCACCAGAGCAAATTAAAACAAGAACTGAGGAGCTCATTGTGCAGACCAAACAGGTGTATGATGCTGTTGGAATGCTCGGTATTGAGGAAGTAACTTACGAGAACTGTCTGCAGGCACTGGCAGATATAGAAGTAAAGTATATAGGTAGGTCAGATGCAGAAGCTTATCAGTGTTCCACTTTGTGGACATCTTAAATCATTTCATGCTTTCTCTCTTTCAGGTTTTCAGTTTTACAAGCATTGATTTTTACATAATTGCTTAAAAGTTAATTATGTAAAATTTTAAAATTGTTTATGTTGGCAAAGGTGCTATAAAATGTACACTGATTACACTGCTTTCTGGAAAGCATTTTGGCAACGTGTCAGAACTTTTAAGATATTCATACCCTTTCCCATTAATTCCATACCTAGACATTTATTCTAGGAAAATAATCATATATATGGAAAATTCATGTATCAATTTATGTATAAGTAGGTATTCTTGTCATATCATAGGCTTAGAAACAATTCCCAAGTGTCATCCAATAGATTAGATAAATAAATTATAAAACATCCATCCTCTGGAATGCTGTATAATCATTAAAATCATGGTTTACAGGCAGTGTTTAATGACACGGGGAAAAGGACACAGAAGAACTGGAAGAAAATAAACAAATTTTATCAACGGTTTTGTTAGGATTCTCCAGAGAAATTGAACCTATAGGGTGTGTGTGTGTGCGCGTGTGTGTGTAAGTATATATATGTAAATATGTGTATGTGTGGGAAGAGAGAGATCGATTGATAGATTGATTATAGGGAATTGGCTTACATGATTAAGGCGTCTGGAAAGTCCAGAATCTCAGTGTGGGCTGGTAGGCTTGAGACCCAAGAGAGCTGATGTTCCAGCTCCAGTCCAAAGGCCAGTAGCCTAGAGGCCCAGAAGAGCCAGTAGTGCCGAAGTCTGGGGACTGCAGGAGGATTCTCCCTTGTTCAGGGAGTCTTTTAGGCCCTAAACTGATTGGATATTGGCCACCACATTATAGAGGGCAGTCTACTTTACTCAGGCTCATCACTCTAATGTTAATCTCATCAAAAACACCCTCCAAGTTAACACATAAGATTAATCATCAGAATGTTTAATGTATCAGGTGATGGGTTTATAGCTAATTTTTACTTTCCTCTTTATGTATTTCTCTATTTTCTGCCCTGACATACATTATTTTTATAACATATTAGACCCTTCACGTTATAAGGAATGAAGATTCCCTTTGGTTACCTCTAAGGGTTGGACATATTTTGTAGAATGATTATGACAGACAATCTTGGCTGTATATCCAGGTTTCATAAGAGAATATAAGATAGCTGCAGAACTGGTGATTGTAAACATTCGTGTGCATTTTGTAATTTGAAAGATTGTCAGAATCCAGCATAGCACTAGTGACGTGGTCATCTCCTTCCCCACTATCCCTTCATTCTCTATGTTTCACTGTAAAAAGGACTTGGCTGTTTTCTCTTATCTCAGCATTTGTTTCAGTTTCTGCTCCTACCAGCAACTGCTTCACTTTCATTAATGGCTTCTCAATCTTATTACACGTCTTGAATTTAAACTCCTGAATAAAAGGCTCTGATTGTCTTCATTAGTCACAGTCAAAGGGATAGAGTTAGTCCCTATTCAGCAGAGCTTTTCCAGCTGGCGACTTCATGTGCGTGTACCATCATGGATGTGGTTTGTCCTTGGTTCAGGTGCTCACTTCTTCAGTCACTTGTGGCCAAGATGGTATAGCAACCCATAACTTAGGCATTAGAGACAAAGTCTCACTCTGTCACCCAGGCTGGAGTGCTATGGCACAATCCTAGCTCACTGCAGCCTCGAACTCTTGGGCTCAAGAGATCCTCCTGCCTCAGCTTCCTGAGTAGCTGACACTGCAGGCCTGTTCCACCATGTCCAGCTAATTTTTACATTTTGTGTGGAGATGGGGTTTCACTATGTTGTCCAGGCTTGTCTCATGTATGTTGCCCACTCCTTGTCTCCGGTGATCCTTCTGCCTTGGCCCCCAAAGCCCTGGGCTTACAGATGTGAGCCACTATGACTGGCTCAAACAAAATCTTTTAAAAATAATTACTTTAAATTGTTTTTCGCTCAATAATAGATCTTTTCAGCATACTTTCAAGTATGTGATATTTGTTCTTGCTCCTCTATAAATTTATTTTTATGGGTTAATTATTGAAAATTGTGAGTTTGGGAATAGATTTTTTAAAAACTAACTTTCTCTTATCTGGGCATATTCTCTGAGTCCTTTATGCCTCTCACAGTAGCTGTTGAAATCTTGTTTGTCTAGTCTCAGGCACTGGGCATCAGCATTGTCTATAGTTTGGCAGTGAGAGCATAAATCTGGTTCCAGGTCTTTGTGGCAAAGTAAGGAAGGAAATGGCTTTCAGCATCTTTGTTTAAGAATATGTTTCTAATTGTAGGCTCCTGCATTTGATGTTGCTTATATAAGTTTTTGAGCAATTTTTATTCCTTCTTAATACATTTTATAGCTAATTTATTTTATTTTATTTTATTTATTTTATTTATTTATTTTTTGAGACGGAGTTTCACTCCTGTTGCCCAGGCTGGAATGCAGTCGCACAATCTTGGCTCACTGCAACCTCCACCTCCCAGGTTCAATCAATTCTCCTGCCTCAGCCTCCCTAGTAGCTGGGATTACAGGCATGCACCACCACGCTCTGCTCATTTTGTACTTTTAGTAGAGACAGGGTTTCACCATGTTGGCCAGGCTGGTCTCAAACTCCTGACTCCAGGTGATCCACCTACCTCAGCCTCCCAAAGTGCTGGGATTATAGGCATGAGCCACCATTTTATAACTAATTTTTAAAAGTAAACATATTGCAACCATGTAGTTAACCATTATCACTTAAATAAGTGCTGTATTAAATTTCAAAATTTTCTATTCCATTCTTTCCTTAACCAACAGACATAAAATTATATATTAAATCCTAAAAGTATAATTTCATAATTTGATATTTCAAAAATATACCTTATGGATTTATTCTGGTATTTGTGGCAAGTATTTCTAATAGCTTTATTTGTAACAATGTTTTAAGAGGACTGATATGAGTGAGGCAGTTTGTTTAACTGTATAATTTCTTGCTGTATAAAGGATAGCTCTACGGTCTCCTAGAGATCATATGGAAATTTTACTGTTTATAATACCTTCACAATACTGAAGTTAATCAAATAAAAATTCACTTATTTTCACAGCATAGCACAACCATCACTATAAACCCATACTTATTTTTGTTGTATAGTATTGGTTATTTCACTGACATCAGAGATTTTTACCCAATTAAAGTCAAAATAGAAATTGATGAAAAACCCAAGAACCAACTTTAATATGTGAAGATCAAACCAAACGAAATTATCATTGTTATTTAACAGGAATGTCTCCAATGTCTAGCTACTTACTGGATGTGTCCACTTAGATTTCTGGGAATCCTTTGAAATTATCTGGAATTTTGAATGTTTTTATGTATGTGTGCATTTGGGGTAGGGTCCATTGCTTTGATTAGATTTTCTATGGAGTCTTTATCTTTTTATGTACCCTTTCCCCATCCCAGATCCTAAGATGCCTCAGTATAGGAACTGTGTCTTTCTCTTCCTACATTCCCAGTTGATAAATTATACCCTCAGGCCAGATGCAGTGGTTCACGCCTATAATCCTAATACTTTAGGAGGCTGAGGTGGGAGGATCACTTTAGCCCAGGAGTTGGAGACCAGCCTGGGAAATATGGCAAAACCCCATCTCTACAAAAAATACAAAAATTAACTGAATGTCTGTGGTCCCAGACACTCAGTGGTGTTGGGGAAGGAGGGTGCTGAGGCAGGAGGGTTGCTTGAGCCTGGCAAGTTAAGGCTGTAGTGAGTTGTGATTGCACCACTGCACTCCAGGCTGGGCGACAAAGCCTGGGCGACAAAGCAAGACCCTGTCTCACAAAAAAAAAAAAAAAAAAAAAAAATTATACCCCAGTGTACTTCGATAAGTGCTCAGCTCACATCCTTACCGTTCATAATGATGCCAGCTGGAACAGCCAAGTCCTGCACTAGATGCTTTTTCTTGGTAGCCTTAGGAGCCTTTATAGAAAGTATAAAATAAAATTAAAAAAAAACTTTTATTGGCATGAGAATTCACTGGGTATGAGGTATTTGGCTTAATACTGATTTGGCAAGTCCTGTTGTGTGGTAATATTTTGGTCTCCATCCGCAGTGGAAAGGACCATGCTAGACTTTCCCCAGCATGTATCCTCTGACAAAGAAGTACGAGCAGCAAGTACAGAAGCAGACAAAAGACTTTCTCGTTTTGATATTGAGATGAGCATGAGAGGAGATATATTTGAGAGAATTGTTCGTTTGCAGGTAAGTGGTATTATAAATCCCTTTAAAGAGGGGAAAACTACAACAAAAAAGAACCTTCAATCATCAATAAAACATACTGATTGGATTTTCTTAGATTTTGTTTCCAATGATTATAATACCATAATGGGCATTATATAGTATTACATAATGTTAATTGTATCGTTGAGATTATGTTGAGCTGCTAATTCCATTCAATTAAAGACCGAATGTAGAAGAGGGAACATCTGTAAAGTTAAGGCTTTTTAACGACATTATGAACTTAATGGTTGCATGTAAGGGTTATCTTAGACCAAATCAATTAGAAGCAAATGGAATCAAGTTGTTTATCTTAAATCTCTTGTGGTTTGGGAACCATAATATTGATGACATACTGTTGATGCTGTATGCCAGTCATTCCTGTCTGTCATCCTTACATTTTTGAAGACTTGCGGAAATTATGGATAAATGTTCTAGGTGGGTCTGCCCAAGTGTATTTGATCTTTTCACCAGTGTTGATTTGCCTCCTAGCAGTTTCATCATGCCTTGCTTTCAATGTTTATTTTCATGACACTTCAGCAATTTGTTTGGAAAAAAAAGAGTTTTAAAATTCCAGGCATTTTTTGTGTGTGTGTTTAATTTTGCATGTTTCTTTCTGCAGAATCCCAATTCTTTTTTTCCTTTTTAGCAGACCATGACAAGAGTTGAAATATTTTAAATTAAATGGCATTTTAATTTGTAACTCATTATACAATGTGTAATCAAGATTTAGACATGTAAGGTGTATATCCTGTTTATTTTCTCATGTCAAACGTGCATTTTTCATCCTGTAATTGATAATCGTATAATTCATAATAACTGATGAAAGTAACTTATGAAAATAACTTTATGATTATTCTTAATTAGCTAAATTGTTCTTCTTGCTCCTTTTGACCGCAGTTATTCTATGTGATTTGAATCATGGCCTTTTTAGTATCCCCATTTTATTTCATCCCCAAATTACTTTTCTTTCTTGTTCTGTATTTTTTGATGTAATTTGGATTTTTTCCTAGAATTTCTAGTTTCCTTTGATTCATCCTATTTTCATCATGATTTCTAAGTTCTCATTTGAAATGATGTTTTTTATTCCACATTCTGTGATCTTATGAATGTTACCAAGGTATGAAAGGTTTGTCACTTTAGATTCTTTGTCATAGAGTACTTTTAAATTTCATATATTTGAGACCAGCCTGGCCAACATGGTGAAACTCTGTCTCTACTAAAAACACGAAAATCAGCCGGGCGTGGTGGCAAGCACCTGTATTCCCAGCTACTCGGGAGGCTGAGGCAGTACAATTACTTGAACCCAGGAGGCAGAGGTTGCAGTGAGCCGAGACCATGCCATTGGGCTCCGGCCTAGGCAACAAGAGCAAAACTTCATCTAAAAAAAATACAAATTAATTAATTAATTAAAAATAGAAAAATTAGCTGGGAATGGTGGTGAGTGCCTGTAGTCCCAGCTACTCGGGAGGCTGAGGTGGGAGGATTGTTTGTGCCCAGGAGGTTGAGACTGCACTGAGCAGTGGTTGTGCCACTGTACTCCAGCCTGAGTCACAGAGTGAGACCATGTCTCAGAAAGAAAAAAAAAATCCACACATAAAGGCCTCATTAAGCTGGATAAAGAGGATCTTAAATTTATGTGATGTCAGCAATTTCAGGCCTGCTCTACTAAAATTAGGATGTTCTGAATAATATTCCCAAGATACCAATAATGTATATAATAATCAAATATATTATCCCAATTGGATAAAATGTTATTTTAGTTCTATTTTCCACTTAAAATTAATACATAGCAAAGTGAAATTACTTTTCATAATTCTTCATGCAATAAGGGCTCCAGTTACCTATTGATGCATAACATATTACCTCAAAATTTAGTGACCTGAAATAGCAACAATCATTTTCTTTTCTCTCACACTTTCTGTGGATCAAGAATTCAGAAACGAATTAGTTGGACAGTTCTGACTTGGGGTCTGACGTGTGGTTTCAGGCAGTGGTGACTAGGGTCGAAGCAGGTAGGAACTAATCAGGCATCTGTCGTTATTCATGTAGTCTCAGGGGTATCTGTATTTGTCCATTTTCACACGGCTATAAAGAGTACCTGAGACTGGGTAATTTATAAAGAAAGAGGCTTAATTGACTCACAGTTCCACTTGGCTGGGAGGCCTTAGGAACTTATAGTAATGGCAGAAGGCGAAGGGGAAGCAAGGCATGTCTTACATGGTATCTGGAGAGAGAGCGCAGGGGAAGCACCAGGCACTTATCAAGCAATCAGATTTCATAAGGACTCACTCACCATCACGAGAACAGCATAGGGGAAACCACCCCATGATCCATTCACTTCCCACCAGCTCCCTCCCTTGACATGTGGGAATTACAATTTGGATTACAATTTGAGATGAGATTTGGGTGGGGACACAGCCAAACTATCATTGCGCCCCCGTCCCCTCCCAAATCTCATGTTCTTTTCACATTTCAAAACCAATCATGCCTCCCCAACAGTCCCCGATAGTCTTAATTCATTCCAGCATGAACTCATGAAGGGGTGGCCTGCCCCTCCACACCTGTGGGCGTTTCTCGTTAGGTGGAACGAGACACTTGAGAAAAGAAATGAGACACAGAGACAAAGTATAGAGAAAGAAAAAGTGGGCCCAGGAGACCGGCGCTCAGCATACAGAGGACCCACGCCGGCACCGGTCTCTGAGTTCCCTTAGTATTTATCGATAATTACCTTTACCATCTTAGAAAAAAGGGAAGTAGCAGGATAATAGGATCATCATAGGGAGAAGGTCAGCAGTAAGACATATGAATAAAGATCTCTGTGACATGAATAAGTTTAAGGAAAGTGCTATGCCTTGATATGCATATGCAAACACCTTCATAAACCTTTTTAGTGCATAAAGAGCAGCATTGCGCTAGCAAGTCCCACCTTTCGCCCTAAGGCAGTTTTCTCCTTTCTCAGGAAACAGAGCATACAATCGGTTTTACCCTGAGATGTTCCATTGCCCAGGGACGGGCAGGAGACAGATGCTTTTCTCTATCTCAAACGCCAACAACCACCAAGAGGCCGCCTTTCCTCTTGTACTAGTCCTCCTCAGCACAGACCCTCCACGGGTGTCAGGCTGGGGGACGATCAGGTCTTTCCCTTTCCACGAGGCCATATTTCAGACTATCACATGGGGAGAAACCTTGGACAATACCTAGCTTTCCTAGGCAGAGGTCCCTGCGACCTTTGGCAGTGTATGTGTCCCTGGGTACTTGAGATTAAGAGAATATTGATGACTTTTAACCAGCATACTGCCTTCAGGCACTTGTTTAACAAAGCACACCCTGCACAGCCCAAAATCCTTTAAACCTTGAGTCACCACAGCACATGTCTCTTGCAAGGACAAGGTTGGGGGTAGGGTCACAGATTAGTGGCATCTCAAATATAGAACAAAATGGAGTCTCTTATGTCTACTTCTTTCTATATAGACACAGTAACAGTCTGATCTTTCTTTCTTTTCCGCACAACTCAAAAGTCTAAGTCCAAAGTTTCCTCTGAGACAAGGCAAGTCCCTTCTGCCTATGAGTCTGTAAAATCAAAGACAAGTTAGTTACTTCTAAGATGCAATGCAGGTACAGGCATTGGGTAAATGTTCACATTCCAAATGGGAGAAATTGGCCAAAACGAAGGGGCCACAGGCCCTATGCAAGTGTAAAATCTGGCCAGGCAGTCATAAATCTTAAAACTCCAAAATCTCCTATGACTCCATTTCTCACATACAGGGCACGCTGATCCAAGAAGTGGGCTCCCATGGCCTTGGGTGGCTCTGCCTCTTGGTTCTCAGGTTACAACCCCTGCGGCTGCTTTCACAGGCTGGTGTTGAGTGCCTGCAGCTTTTCCAGGTGCAGGGTGCAAGCTGTCATGGATCTACCATTCTGGAGTCTGGGGGGCAGTAGCCCTCTTCTCACAGCTCCACTAGGCAGTGCCCTAGTGGAGCTCCACCAGGCAGGAGAGAGAGTGAGCTCAGGGGAAGCATCAGACACTTATAAAACAACTAGGTCTTGTGAGAACTCACTCACTATCGTGACAGCATGGGGGAAACTGATCACATAATCCAATCACCTCCTACCATGTCCCTCCCTCAATACATGGGGATTAAAATTCAGATTACAATTCAAGATGAGATTTGGTTGGGCCACAGACAAATGATATCAGTGTCTTAGTTAGATTGGGCTACCATAACAAAATACCATAGACTGAATCCTTTAAATGACAGAAATTAACTTTTTCACAGTTGTAGAGGCTGCAAGTCCAAGATCAGTGTGCCAGCATGGTTGGGCTCTGGTGATAGCCCTCTTCCTGGCTTGCGGATGGCTGCTTCCCTTCCCTGCTGGCCGTTCCTCAGTGTGTGCACATGGTACAGGTTGGGAGGTGGGGGACAGGAAGGTCGAGGGGAGAGAGAGACAGGGAGAACTCTTCTTCTCTTCCTGAAAGGCCACAATCCTGTCAGATTAAGAACTGCCCTTCTGACCTCATTTAACCTTAATTACCTGCCAAAAGCCTATTTACAAATACAGCCACACTGGGGATAGGGCTTCTACAAAAGAACTTGAAAGGACACAGTTCAGTCCATAGCACAGAGCATCTCCATGTGGTCCATTTGTGTGGGTTAATTTGGGTTTTCTTACAGCGTGGTGGTATCAGGATGGTAGGACTTCTTTCATGAGACTTTGCTCTGACACGAGTGTTCCAGCAAGCCACATAGAAGCTACTTTGCACTTATGACCTGTCACAGAAGTCACATGACATCACTTCTGCCATACCATATTGGTTGACAAGTCACTGCATTCTGCCCAGATTCAAGGGACACCACATCTCAGTCTGGGGAGTATCATTTAATTAGCAGTCATGTTTCAAAACCTTCAAAATAGGGGAGGAGGTGGGGATGGTTAATGAGAACCGAAAGAAAAAAAAAATAGAATGAATAAGACCTGCTACTTGATAGCACAACAGGGTGACTATGGTCAATAATGACTTAATTGTACATTTGGAAATAACAAGGTACAACTGGATTATTTGTAACACAAAACATAAATGCTTGAGGGAAGGGTTACCCCATTCTCTGTGATGTGATTATTACATATTGATTGCCTGTCTCAAAACGTTTCATGTGCCCCATAAATGTATACACCTACCGTATACCCACAAAAAAGTTTTTAAAACCTTCAAAACAAATAATTTGTTGACTAAATGGATGGAAGAAATTACAGTAGAGGGTAAGACTAACCAGTGTGTTGTGGTCCTCTTTTCTCTCTCCCAGTATATGACTACTAAGACTGCCTTACATTTGTATAGCAATATGACTCATATAACCTTGATTCCAATCTAATGAGGTAGGCTTTTTTATAATGTAAGTGGAGAAACTGAAGCTCAGAAACAATAACTTTCCAAGAGCCACATCACTGGTGGGTAAGTGCTTGCCAAAAACCATGTAGACTGTTTGTTAAACCCTTCAAGGGAGGGAGGTATCATGTTTGATTCTATTTTGCACCTCTGGCAGAGTGCCTGATGAAAAGCAATCGTTCAGTAAATGTTCGTCAAACTAAAGTGAGAAAGCAGTTAGTGGCAGATCCAGAAAATAGGCCTTCAGTACTTGCTGGGACATAAGTTACCCATTTGAAAAAATAAAATAAAATTGAATGTCTTCCTTGCAACCAACTGAAAAGCAATTCCTAACGGATTAAAGTCATAAAAGGCTGGAGCTTAAAGCTTCTAGATCCCGTACAGGAAGATATCTTTATGACATCTGGGCAGGGATATATTTATTAAGATGCAAAAAGTGCTAACTACGAAATATAAGGCTAATAAACTTGACTATGTTAAAATAACTTCTATTCATAAGGAAAGGTAAAAAGAGTTCAAATACTGAGAAAATAAATTTATAAAACATTAAACTAGTGATGCATTCAGGATAAAGAACTACTACAATCAATAACAAAGAAACATCCCAGTAGAAAAATGGGCAAATGATATGAAGAAATATTTCAACAGAAACACACATAGCAATTAAATGTATGAAAAGATGTTCAACTTTATTAGTAATCAGAGAAATGCAAATGAAGACCATAATAAGTTACCATTCTTCGCTCACAAGATTGGCAAAGATTAAGAAAACCAACAATGCCAAGTTATCTTTGTGGATATGGATCAACAAGAATGTTTGTGCACTGCTTCTAAGAGTGTAACTGATTCATCACCAAGTTGGAGAAAAACTTAGTATTAGAAAGTTGGAGCTTACATTCTCCACAACCTAGCACATCCTCCCACTCCTACCTCAGTATTTACCTAGAGATACCCTTGCATTTGTGCAAGATAATATTGAACAACCCAGATTCCCGTCAGCAAGAAAATGGATCTATAAATTGTGGTACATTTATGCAATGGAATATTTTATAGCATTAAAATAAATAAGTACAACAACATGGAACACTATAGTTTTATCTTAGTAAAAGTAAAGGAAAGAAATTGCAGAATACTGCATGCAATGTGATACTTTATAAAGCTCAAAAAGAAGCAAAACTGTACAATATATAAGTGGTAAAACTGGAAAAAATTGTTTATCACAAAATTCAAAAGAGTAGTTATTTTTTGCACAGCTTACCTGTTGCATAAGTAAATGCAATGGTATTATTAATGTCCTATTTTATAAGTTCAGGGGGGATTTAATTTGTACTCACTACATATATATAGTTATATTCATTTGCAGATATCAGGTTTCACATAAAAATTTAACATATATTAAATGTATCCTTAATTCCACCAAGAAAAAAAAAAGACAAAAAGCAGTGAAAACAAGGACTTCCTCATCCTTTTAAGCTAAAAGAAAGGCCAAGGGTCACAAACCTGCAGTTATGACTGCAGGTATTAGTATTTCCCAGTTCTTACAAGGGCTTCACAATCGTTGGCTTTTAAAAAGCCAACAAACATCAAAGACGATTTCGTACCTGCTCTTTCCAGCCATTTTGGTGAGAAAAATGTACAGTGTCTTCATGTCAAAACAATCAGGCATATTCTATTCCAGTGGCCTGCTAAGGAATAAATGCACAAGAGGAATTCTTTCATGAAATAGAGGCTGAATTATGCAAGCTAAATTTGAGGAGTACAGTGATCTATTGTAATTTTTTTTTTTTTTTTTTTTTTTTTAGAGTGGCAAGCTTTGGTCTTGCCAATTCATCTGAGCCAATTAGTGATTTAAATAGGAAAACTTTAATGTTACAGTGCAGATGAATAGGTCATGAGATTGAGTATATGATTTTAAGCATTATGTAATCTCTCCTACTTGACCAGCCATGGAGACCCAGCTCCAAATACAAGAACCAGAACCAGCCGGGTATGGTGGCTCATGTCTGAAATCCCAGCACTTTGGGAGGCCAAGGTGAGCAGATGGCCTGAGCCCAGGAGTTCCAAACCAGCCTGGGCAAGATGGCGAAACCTCGTCTCTACCAAAAATACAGAAATTAGCCAGTCTCATAACCCGGTCTCTAAATAAATAAGTAAACAAACAAAAATTTTAAAATTAAGTTAAAAAAAAAAAAGAACCAGTATCGTAAAACAGTGACCAAAAACCAAAAAAAAAGAATGATATTCCAAATTCGTTTGCAATTTAATTCCTTTTATTTTCCATATCTTCCTGATTTTTGAAATATGTAAGTCTAGTCATTGATCATAATCAATACTACTAAACTTATAATTTTGTTGGGTCTTAAAAGCCTAGGGATCCAGATATAAAGCATCAACTACCTTGGCTTAGTTTCCCCATTGGCCAGGCACCCTTCTTTTGTGCCCCCCTTTTTTCCAAGTACTTACCTATTTTTTAAACGTGCTGTGTGATATTGATGTTATCTATTAATATGTCTTTCTTTTCCTTCATGTGACTTCAGGCTCTTTAAGAATATTCCTTTTTGTTTCCTTAGTGCCAGGAATAAATAGGAGCTCAGTAAATGTATGTTGAACTGAACTAGCCTCAGTGAAAATGTATCTTCATGCAGTGTGATACCTCACTTAAGCAGCCTCACACTGTGGCTCACAGAAGCAGTGAATCTTGCGATGGCATATTGAATTAGTAGTCAGCAAGGGGTGTTGGCTATATCCCCCTAGCCCAGGAGTATAGACAACTACCTAAGAATGTCCTCTTCACAGTGTAGTAAGATAGCAACCTTACAGTAAATGTCATGGACTGGGGCTGGGGGTAAGGGGGAGCAGAAGAACTAAATTACAAATATAATACAATTAGTTATTTCTCTATTTTAGTTTAATTTTCTTGGTTTGGGTTTTTGTTTTTTGTTTCTGGGTTTTTTGTTTTGTTTTTTTTGTTTTGTGTGGTTTTTTTTTTTTTTACAAACAAAGTCTTGCTCTGTCACCCAGGCCGAACTGTAGTAACACGATCTCAGCTGACTTCAACCTCCGCCTCCCAGGCTCAAGTGATTCTCCCACCTCAGCCTCCCAAGTAGCTGGGACTACAGGCACATGCCACCACACCCGGCTCTCTTATCCTGTTAGAATTTCTTAGCAAATTCAGAGTTCCTAATTCTTTTTTTTTTTTTTTTTAAATGAGGTGGGTTCTCACTCTGTCACCTAGGCCAGAGTGCAGTGGCGCAGTCATGGCTCACTGCAGCCTGAACCACCTGGGCTCAAGTGATCCTCCCGCCTTGGCCTCCCAAACTGCTAGGATTACAGGCATAAGCCACCACGCCCAGTCCTGAATTCTATTTGTTTTTTTTTTTTTTTTTTTTTTTGAGACAGGTTCTCACTCTGTTGCCCAGGCTGGAGGGCATTGGCTCAATCTTGGCTCACTGCAACCTCTGCCTCCTGGCCCAAGCAGTCCTCCCACCTCAGCCCCCCAAGTAGCTAAGACTACAAGCACATAGCATCATGCCCAGCTAATTTTTGTATTTTTTTGTTGTTGTAGAGACAGGGTTTCACCATGTTTCCCAGGCTGGTGAACTGAGCTCAATTGATCCTCCCACCTCAGCTTCCCACAGTGTTGGGATTATAGGCATGAGCCTCCTTGCCCAGCCCTGAATTCATTTTTAAAATGATATTCAGAGAAATATATTATCTTAATCTTCATAGTTCTTTTAACGGCCTTGTAATTTCTCCTTTGTATGGTACAGAAAATCCCACTGAAATAATTTTTTATTTCATATTTTAGAAACAGAAAATACGAAGTTCTTGTGAAGAAAAAGACAAAGTCATGAGACACAAGATGGGGAGGGTTTGGGGGAAATTAAGAAACTCAGTATTTGGCCAGGCATGGTGGCTCATGTCTGTAATTCCAGCAGGTTGGGAAGACGAGGCAGGTGGATCACTTGAGCTCAGGAGTTTTAGAACAGCCTAGGCAACGTGATTAAACCCCTTCTCTACAAAATATACCAAAGTTAGCCAGATGTGGTGGCATATGCCTGTAATCCCAGCTACTTGGGAGGCTGAGGTGTGAAGATCTATTGAGCCTAGGAGTTCAAGGCTGCAGTGAGCCATGATCACACCACTGTACTCCAGCCTAGGTGACAGAGTGAGACCCTGTCTCAAAAATAATAATAAACTCAATTTTTTGTGATAAAATTTTAAAGAATGATTAAGGATGGTATTATAGTAAGTAGTATGGTACATTGGGAAAAACATTAAACTAGAATTTGTAGTGTTGTTTTTTTTGTTTGTTTGTTTTGCTATTTTGAACCATTAGATAGATACATGATCTTGAGAAAATCATTTAATCTCAGTTTTCTTGTCTGTAATGTGAATATATAATCATACTTGTGAGAGAGATGCAGAGAGAGAGAGAGAGAGAGAGAGAATACACATTCATATTAAAACTCTTTGTTACAGGAGGAAGTTAGGGGAAAATTAAATCTTTTCACCACAGAGACTGAAATAAGGTTCCATACTGTCAGATCATATAAATTTTAAAATCACTTCTGAAACTTTAGCCCTCTACTCTTTAAGCAGAAAAACTTCACCTAAAGAGGTCTATGGCCTGGCTGAGATTCAAGGGGAGAAATTTTTGTTAGGAAGGAAGGTGCAATTACAGCAAGACAGTCTGGAAGTGTTGGCTGATTCCCTCTTAGAAAATCCTTGGGCAGTAATTCTGACCTTGCCTGGGGATTGTAAGAGAATATTACTATGATCAACTCTGGGAGAGGAATGTGCTTAAGAAGCACATTTTAGAAGTGCCTTACTCCTACCAGAGAACTCTGGGGATTTCCCAAGACCTGTGTCTGCGTTGCAAGGAGTGTCTGGTTATAATTAGTCAGATTTCTGTTGTGTCATTTTTGTGGTAAGTTAAAGATTTCATTACAGTTAATCAGTCATACAATGTATAAATTTATATATATATATATATATATTTTTTTTTTTTTTTTTTTTTTTTTTTTTTTGAGACCTGGGCCAGAATGCAGTGGCGCGATCTCAGCCTACTACAACCTCCACCTCCTGGGTTCAAGTGATTCTCCTGCCTCAGCCTCCCAAGTAGCTGGAATTACATGCACACGCCACCACACCGGGCTGATTTTTGTATTTTTAGTAGAGATGGGGTTTTGCTGTGTTGGCCATGCTGGTCTCAAGCCCCTCACCTCAAGTAATCCACCCAGTTCGGCCTCCCAAAGTGCTGAGATTACAGGCATGAGCCACCACTCCCAGCCTAATTAGTCATATTTTAATTAGACCTAATTCAGGGCTGATTTTTCTCAGACTATCCTTCTACCTGTTTGCACCTGTATCTTTTATTTTGGGAATAAGTAGTTTTAACTTTAACATAGACTATGAGTTTTGAGTTCATATCCTGAATATATTTTAGGCTTTCTAAAATAGCAGCCCTGCTACATGCTGATATGGCAGGTTGCAGCCTACCTAGTATGAGAGCCCATCCTCATCAAGCATAGCCATAGGGTAGGAATTCTGCATTCTTCAGCTGTTGAGGCTTTGTCATGAGTCTGTGTCCTGAGCTTATGGCCAAATGTGGCCCAGGAACCCAAGTACACACACAGCTGTCCCCCTGTATCCTTAGCTTCTCACCGGCTCCTTTCCTTGCTGGGATGGCCTTCTGCTCTGGACCTTAGCCTGCTCGCCTGGGTCCTTAACAACTTACCCAACTCTTGCCAGGCCCTTCTCACCAAGGATTCCTCCCAACTCCCCTGCACATAACTACAGCCTGGATTCTCCCTAGCTCTACAGCTTGCAGTATTACACTGTCTAGAGATTCCTGTTGCTGTGCCTCACACTACAGGACAGACTTCCTGGCACTACTAAAGCCAGCCTAGATCAACCCAAGTTAATCACATCCTTACAAACACTGTGATTGGAGCTGCTGGCCACCCTGAGGGAACCAGCCCATAGCCTAGTTAGCTTCCTGGCCATTGTGGGTTTCTTCCCTTTGCAGGCACCTGCTGCTAGCATCCCTTTGTGCACTAATACTAGCTAGGGAGGGTTCCAACTCCAGTCATGCCAGCATGCACAAATTCTCCAGGGACACAAAGGGTGGTTTCTGTGGAAAAAGGAGCTTATTTTCTGCCTCCACTGAGGATATCCTCAGAGTAAATATATGCACAACAAATGCTTTAGTACTGTGACATAAAATTATTTGTTGGCCAGGCATGGTCACTCAAACCTGTAATCCCAGCACTTTGGGAAGCCGAGGCAGGTGGATCACTTGAGGCCAGGAGTTTGAGACCATCCTGGCCAACATGGCAAAACCCCGTCTCTACTACAAATGCAAAAATTAGCTGGACGTGGTGGCACATGCCTGTAATCCTAGCTACTTGGGAGGCCAAGGCATGAGAACTGCTTGAACTTGGGAGGCAGAGGTTGCAGTGAGCTGATACCACACCACTGCACTCCAGCCTGCGTGACAGAACAAGACTGTCCCCAAAAAAGTAAACTAAAATAACTTTTTAGTAGGCAAAGTGAGATACAGTTGCTGTATTAAGTAGTATTAAGTTAAAATACAACTCTGTTACCTGCTGCAACAAAAGATATACAATTGCAAAAGTACTGCAGCGCAGATCTAGCACCAACAATCTGAAATGCAGTCTCTAAGCTAAACATAATCTTTTTACAGATTTAATTAGTTGGGAAATTAGGGATGCTCAGGGTTGAACAGCCTGGGTCTGTCATGGAGAGAATGTTTAACCAATAGAAGGCCTATAAGGCTTTAGAAACAGAAGTCCCTCATTGGCTTTCAACCAAACTGAATCCATTACACCTGCCGAATCTGTCCAGAGTCCATTTCTTCTTAGGAACCACTAACTACCCGGCCATCCAGATGTGCCATGTGTTTTCTGCCACCTGCTTTAGAGAAACATCTGGTGTCTTTATTACCTTGCTGTGGCTGGGGGAATTTTCCATTCCCCTCCATGGCCTTCTGTTCTTTTGAGTGAGTGTTGTTTGTGCTACTGCATATAGATTCAAATTTACTGTCCAGATTTCCTCCTCTTTGTGCAGTGCTGACTCATTTTCCCCAGATATTTGTTTCTGTGCAGCTTGCTGTAGTCCCTTGGTCTCTCTTGGAAAATGACAGTAAGGCATTTTTGAAGTGTTAGAAGGCTTTTGCTGGGGCTTTATCCAGCTCTCCCTGTTTGGTTTATTGGCAAAAGAGTCCCACTGTGCATTTATGTAGAATTTACCCATTATTTCTATTCCTGCCTTTCAAGTTGGAACCAGGTTAGCAAATGATAGAAAATTAAATCCAGATGATTTGTGATAAGAAATATGTTTTGTGAAAAAGACCACTCAGTCATAAAGAATGCTCAGAATTAGATTATGCAAATGCTTCTGTTATCACACTGTCAAGTGGTACAGGCACTCCTGATTTTGATTCAAGGCAAGGAAATTCTATTTAGCTTTTTATTTATTTAATGTTTCTGTTTTAAATGAGCAGGACCTCACTAAAGCATAAAAGAAATTAGGTCTTCAATAGGGCCTGCCTCGTAATCACCTATGTGCTTCATAACCCAACAGAGATGATGAATAAATTTGCTGTGGCCTCATAGTTTATAATTTACATCTGCAGTGTTTCAACAGCAATGGTTTTCATGCTCTTTAATTTCAGGAAACCTGTGATCTGGGGAAGATAAAACCTGAGGCCAGACGATACTTGGAAAAGTCCATTAAAATGGGGAAAAGAAATGGGCTCCATCTTCCTGAACAAGTACAGAATGTGAGTTTCCTTTTCTTACCAGAAAAAGAAATGAATAAATAAAACAAAATACTGGTTGAACGTCCCTAATCCAGAAATCCAAAATGCTCCTCAGGCTGAAACTTTTGGGTGCCAACATGATGCTCAGAGGAAATGCTCATTGGAGCATTTCAGGTTTTATGGGTAGGTATGCTCTACTGGTAATAATGGGAATATTCCAAACTCCAGAAAACTCCAAAATCTGAAATGTTTCAAGCCCCAAGCATTTCGGATAAGGGATATTCAACTTGTGCAACAAAAAACAGAAAATAGGGAAACAGATGGCTTATAATAAAATAACCCATAATACAAATTCATCTACAATGTATTTAGTGGTTTTACATTCTACAACTCCTATTAACCTCAGGAGTTAACCTCAGGAGTCTGTTTGGTGACGGACAAACAACTGATAACTTAAAATTGTTCTTTAACCTTGTACAAGTTTTATTTGTTTCATGTGTGTTGGGTGAGCTTATTTTCCCTACCCTGTTTTACATTCTTTAAGAGCTGATTTCAGGTCCTAGTAGTTGGTTTGTCTTTTCACTCCCTTGGTCATACAGAGATGGGGCACTGATTATAAAATCCTTACCGATGGAGAGTTTTTAAACTTTGGAATGGAGTATCCTATGTTTAATACATGCCCCTTAAGAGAAAAGAGATTAGCTGCTGAAAGATGCCTCTCAAAGTTTTTCTTTTCTCTGATGCCAGTCAAGTCTTCCAGGTTCAAAAATAAATTAGGCTCCAGAAATTTCTTCTTGGAAAGGAAATACAGTCCATGATTTATTTCCAGGTCATTCTTCTAGCCCGCAGGACTGGGAATAAGTTTGGAAGAAATCCAAATCAAGTGTTGTCAGCATGTTAGCTATGACCACAGGCACCACTGAGATATGGGTACCTTTCTCCCACCTAAAGCCCTTTCATCACCTTGTATCCTCTTCCTTCACCTAGTTAGAGGAGAAATGTGATTGATCTCACTTACCTGACCCTTTGCTTTCCCGGTCAATTCTTAATTCTGTTTGGAGCATGAACACTGTGTTAGTTAAGATATGCTTGGTTGCAGCTAACAAAACCCTATTTAAATGAGATTTATTTCCTTGCATAACTGGAAGATCAAGGGGTGAGCTGCATGGGTTGGTTTGATCCTGATGCACAGTGGAGTCATTGGCCATCTGATTTTTCTATTTCTCTACTCTGTCTTCCTCAGTGTTAGTTTTATCTAAAGACTGGCTTCCTTTCATTACTAAAGTGGCTATAAATCTAAAAACTCCACCATCCAGAAGGACATAGAGAAGCCACTAGTAAACTTCTCCTCATGTCTTAATGGCCCAGAGTGGATCCTGTGGTTAATCCTGAATTCCCTTTTAGTCAATGGAATGCCAGGCCTGGGTTATCTGAACAGTCTCGAGGGCAATGGGGTTAGAATGACGGCCCAACTGGTGCAGAAGTCACACCCCTAGAGTTGCAGATAGGATCAGGTCCTATCTGAACTACATGGGCACTGCAAAGTGGGGCAGAGGTAGAAAGGGGGTTGAGGAGAGTATCAGAAAACACCACTGAACAATGTGTTAGGTCAGTAGCGTCAAATTTAGTGTGCATCAGAATTACACGGAGGGCTTATTAAAACTCTGATTATAGGACTCGACTCTTAAGAGTTGGCACTTTGGTAGGTTTAGTGTTGGGGTCTCAAGAATTTGCGTTTCTAACAACTTAGGTGATGGTGATGCTCCTAGCCAGGGCCACACTTTGAGAAGCAGTAAATTTCATTGTGTAACATTGTTAGAAGAATGGGACAGATTAATAAAATTGTATCATGATTTTTTTGTTTTTTTTTTCTGGTAGTTTCCTTCTTATTGCTTCGTTTGATCTCCCTCCTAGTACTTTTTATGCGAATCTTAGGGTCTATAAATCATCTTTGTTTACAAAAGCTCTATAAAACTAAAGCATCACCTTTTCCCCGAAGCAACAATAGAATGAATTACTCAGCTCTTATCTCTTGGTTTACTTCATAACCACATGCTGATTGCTGAATTAAAATTTTGAATTGGAAACGATTAGAAATTTGCTAATTGGTAATGTGCTGCTAGATTTATTCATTCACTCAGAAACTATTTATTGTGTATGTACTATGTGCAGTATATTGCCATTTACTGTACCTCCTAAATGTATTCTTCAAATTCACAACTAATTTCCAAGACATCACCAGGCTTGCCTTTCTGTAAATGCTACACACAGATACACGTGGACATGACATAGTGGACTGCAGAAACCTATTTTATCAAGCACATATCTACAGAAGTACTTCCTGGAGTTTGGGCACAGAAGTCAATACTCATATAAAAGTGAAACTCGATTGATGGTGATAAAAATGAGTTGTTTTTTTCAAACAATTCTCCTGCCTCAGCCTCCGAAGTAGCTGGGATTATAGTCACACAGCACCACACCCAGCTAATTTTTGTATTTTTAGTAGAGATGGGCTTTCACCATGTTGGCCAGGCTGGTTTCGAACTCCTGACCTCAAATGATCCACCCGCCTTGGCCTCCCAAATTGCTGGGATTACAGGCATGGGCCACCGTGCCCTGCACAAAATGAGTTTCTTTTTATTGCTAATGTCCTGTATTTTTATCTTCCTTTCAGGAAATCAAATCAATGAAGAAAAGAATGAGTGAGCTATGTATTGATTTTAACAAAAACCTCAATGAGGATGATACCTTCCTTGTATTTTCCAAGGCTGAACTTGGTAAGTTTTATTATTTTTCTAGATTAAATCATATAATTTAGGCAAATAATGTTACCTCACAGTTTGTTTTACTTTCCAGATACAAAATTTCTAAATCATCGTTCAAATAATTATTTTAAACATGATCCAGTACCTAAGCCCACCACCCCTTCTACAGAAGAGACAATCAAACTAACCAAAATTAGATTTTAGGCTAATGAGAGTATATACAATTTCTAGAGACAGTCCAGAAGGGACTTAATAATCTTTTTTTTTTTCATAATTTTTCTTGGTAGTTTATACTTGTGTTTAACAGCCTTCAGTGCCTTAAATTTTTTTTTTTTTTTTTTTTTTTTTTTTGACTTGCAATGTTTCCTGCATTGTATCTTAAACTAGTCTCTTCTTATTCAGTCCTGGGTCTTTTTTTTTTTTTTCCTGAGACGGGGTCTCTGTCTGTCGCCAGGCTGGAGTACAGTGGCGCAGTCTCAGCTCACTGCAACCTCTGCCTCCCTGGTTCAAGCGATTCTCTTGCCTGAGCCTCCCGAGTAACTGGGACTACAGGCACGTGCCACCACGCCCAACTAATTTTTGTAATTTTGGTAGAGACAGAGTTTCACCACATTGGCCAGGATGGTCTCAATCTCTTGACCTGGTGATCCACCCACCTCGGCCTCCAAAAGTGCTGGCGTGAGCCACCGTGCCCAGCCATCCTGGGTCTTTCTTCACTTAATTTTGCCTGTTCTCCACTGAAACATCATTTGCACAAGTTTACTGAAACCTATTCATATTTTGAATTACCATCTCCCAAGGCACCTTGCTTCTAACAGCTACCACCATTCCAGCAACATCAAAATGATATTTAAAGGATTGTCATTATTTTACTTGAATTTCAGTTACTCCTCAAAATTCCTAGAGCTACTAAAAGGCACCATGCCAATGCTAAATAAACCAGCAATGAGTGGAAAATTTGATATATGAGAAAATGATTTTTTGCAGGTGCTCTTCCTGATGATTTCATTGATAGTTTAGAAAAGACAGATGATGACAAGTATAAAATTACCTTAAAATATCCACACTATTTCCCTGTCATGAAGAAATGTTGTATCCCTGAAACCAGAAGAAGGATGGAAGTGGCTTTTAATACAAGGTGCAAAGAGGTATTATAAATGTTTGTCTTTCTTTTGTTTTAATGGAATATTTTAAGAAAAGGGTTTACTTTGTTCACCAATGTCAAAGTCAGCTCAGAGACTGCTATTCCTGTGTGTGTGCACTGTATCTCTAATTCCTCAGACTTACAAGACTTTTAGCTTTTTCATTGCTCATTGACAACCTGCTTGGTGTGGTCACAGGATAAGCTGTTCTAATAAAAATAGAATGGGTTAAACAAATTAGAAGTTGCTTCTCTCCTAAATCAGCAATCCAGCACTGATAAGTCCTGGTTTAATATGAAAAAGAAAAAAGGAAGAAGTAGACAGGGATTCTCAGTCATCTAGCCAGTTCTACCATGATCTGCCTCTCTAGCTATCCAAGTAACCATGAGGACCCTTTTTTCCTTACATAGGACCCATTCACCATTTGTTAATTCCCAGTTACTGCCTGAAGCTCAAAGACCAGGATCTCTGGGTGGATACAATCCTGCCTGGTTGTAGCTTCTCGTAATCCAGCAAACTATAAAAGGAAAGACAAGTTATCAGCTCCTCACCCCCACACCCTCCCCAACACCCCCAGTGATGGCATAGGAAAAGAATAACCACACTAAAAAGTCCCATTTGGCAAAAGAAAGGCTGGGAAACATAGCGAGCTCTTAGCAATTTTCTAAAACTTTCAAACTCCTTAGGAATTGTGAAGATTCTGTACTGTGTTGAAGTTTCTTGGTTAGCTTGTTGGGCTAAACTTGGATCTACTTTCTCACAAGAATTCCTTTATCAATTGTACTCTATGGCCCCCAGTTTTGCCCACAGGGAATTGTTTTTGTCCATTATCCTTGATGACCATATCTTGGCAGTGGACTGCTGGTCCTGCTAATGTCAGGTAGAATCCCAAGGGTTGCTTTAGGGATCAAATAATCACAAACTTTTGTAAGCCAGACTTACGATATCTTTGGTAATACAGCCTCCTCAAAAACGTAGGTTTCTTGTCTGTTTGCCTCTAATCAGATGCATGTCAAAATAACTATACCCAAATATCACTTTTGGTCATCGTTCTTAAACTTGCCAAATCTTATATACTGGCTTCTGAATTTATCCATTTATCCATCATTATCCATTTAGTGAAGTCTGTTTTCAGGCCCTCTGAACATAGTGAGCTTGTGGAGGAAGGCAGCATTCTCAAAGTCATGTCTACAGTTCAGTAACTCTGAGTGACAACCTTTTCTCCTGACACTAGGAATACAGAGCAATTGGCTTTTCCAACCATCTGAAGATTGTAGGCCATAGGCAGAACCTCCCTGAGCAGAATTCTTTTCCTTCCATCTTTAGAAACTGGCCAATTCTCACCCAAGTTCATCTCTCCCATGTAATCTTTCAAAAAGCAACAAATGCCGGCCGGGCGCGGTGGCTCAAGCCTGTAATCCCAGCACTTTGGGAGGCCGAGATGGGCGGATCACGAGGTCAGGAGATCGAGACCATCCTGGCTAACACGGTGAAACCCCGTCTCTACTAAGAAATACAAAAAATAGCCGGGCGAGGTGGCAGCGCCTGTAGTCCCAGCTACTTGGGAGGCTGAGGCCGGAGAATGGCGTGAACCCGGGAGGCGGAGCTTGCAGTGAGCTGAGATCCGGCCACTGCACTACAGCCTGCGCGGCAGAGCGAGACTCCGTCTCAAAAAAAAAAAAAAAAAAAAAAAAAAAGGCAACAAATGCCAAAAAAAACACCTCCCAACAGTATTAGTTTTCCCAAACAATTTCTCTAGACTAAGACTCCGTAGGTACGTGGCCTGCCTTCTGAATTATGGCAAGCAACAGTTTTCACAAATGCCCATGGTATAATGAGAACCTGCTTCCCAACCTGCAGTGTCTGGGTCCTTACCTTCCATTCCTGTACATTTTTCATTTTTATTGTTAGTAGCAACTGATTTCTGGTATTCATCTCTACATATGTCAGGGTCCAGGCTAAGGGACTTGACAGAAGTCAAAAGCACAGTAACTCAAATAAGATAAAAGTTTTATCTTTCCAGAAAGTAGATTAGAGGTTACCAGGGAATGGGGAGAGGGAAGACTGGGGAGTTAATGGTTACAGAGTTTCTGTTTGGGGTAATGGAAGAGTTTTAGAAACAGATCATGGTAGTGGTTGCACAACGGAATGAGTATTATTGCCGTTGAATTTCACATGGCTAAAATGGCAGATTTCACCACTATTTTGGAAAAAAAAGAGATTTGTCTTGTAACTGTAAGTCAAGAGGTGAGTGGTCCAGAGGTGGAAGACAGCTCTACCATCCTCAGTATGTGGCTTTCAGGGTCATTGTTGTCATTTTCAGTTCACAGCCTGCGGCAAAGATCTATCAGACATGACCCAGAAATTTCACTTATCACTTCATTCACATCCCATTGTCCCATTGAGTATCACATGGCCACAGCTGGCTTTGAGGAAAGCTGGGAAATATAATTAGGTAACCATGTGTCCAGCAAACATTCAGAGTTCAGTCAGGCACAGTGGCTCACACTTGTAATCCCAACACTTTGGGAGGCCAAGGCAAGAGGACTGCTTGAGGCCAGGAGTTCAAGACCAGCCTGAGCAATATGGCAAGACCTCACCTCTGTGAAAACTTAAAAAAACAAAAAACAAAAAAATTCAGAGTTCTATTACTAAAAGAAAAAATAAGAGAACAGATACTGAGAGAAAATTGGCAGTCTAGAGAGAAGATCTGGAGAAACTCCAAAAAATGAAAGAAAATCTAATTAAACTATTTAATTTTAGAACTTGGAGAATTGCGTTATGTGTGTTTCTCTATTCTGTGTTTCCATTTTAGTTTTAAAATAATAATAATTATAACAGATAATTATATAGTGTTTGGTTATGTGCCAGGCATTTGTCTAAGTACTTTACATATATTCTCATTTGAATCTTCATGATTACTCTCCAGTGTAGGTATTTTTATTTTCCACATCTTACAAATGAGAAAACTGAGGCTCAGAAATCTCCAGAATTTGCCCAAGATCAGGTAACTAGTAAACGGTGGAACCAAATTTTGAATGCAGGTAGTGTGACCGCCGTGTGTGATTTTCCTTAGAAATCAGTCTGTAAATAATTTGCTGATTTGATTATTGGGGTTAGTTTTTTTCTTTTACTTTAACATTTATTTACTTCCTCTAGGAGAATTATTTTTTATTTCATTGTTAAGAAAATAATAAAATAATATCAATTTTTGTATTTGTAATACAAATAAAATATAAAAGATATTTGTAATGTTAACTTGGGAAAAATCCCTGAAACATTTTTAAAAGCAGAATTTTATGGTGCCTTAGTTCATTTGTGCTGCTATAACAAAATACCACAGATGAAGTAATTTATGCACTATACACATTTTTCACAGTTCTGAAGGATGTGAAATTCAAGATCAAGGGGTACCAGCATTCAGTGTCTAGAAAGGGCCTTTTTTCTGTGTCCTCACATGGCAGAAGGGGGAAGGCAGAAAAGGCCCAAGTTCTTTAGCTGTAGCCCTTTTATAAGGAACTAATTCATTAGTCACTTCCCAAAAGGCCCTGCCTTTTAACGCTACCACAAAAGAGATTATGTTTCAACACGTGAATTTTGGGGGACATTCAGATCATAGCATGTGGCATTAAGTATATTCACATTGAGAATATGTTTATATTTTTCTGCAGCCATCACCTCCATCCACCTGCAGAGATTTTTCGTCTTCCTTAACTGAAACTGTACCCATTAAGCATTAACTCCCCACTACCCCCTTTCCCCAGACCCTGGCAGTTACTATTCTATTCTGTGTCTCTGTGAATTTCACTACTCTAGGAACTTCATATAAGTGGAATAATAAAATATTTGTCTTTTTGTATCTGGCTTATTTCACTTAGCATACCTTAAAGGATCATCCACGTTGTAGCGTGTCAGAATTTCCTTCCTTGTGAAGGCAGAGTTATATTCCATTGTATATGTATGCCACATTTTGTTTACCTGTGTATCTGTCCATGGACACTTGGGTTGCTTCCATCTTTTGGCTGTTATAAATCATGCTGCTGTGAACACGGGTGTGTCGATCTCTCTTCGAGTCTCTGCTTTCAATTCTCTGTGTTATTTACCGAGATGTGGAATTGCTGGATCATATGGTTTGATTTTTTTAGGAATCACCATACCATTTTCTACAGCAGCTGAACTACTTTACATTCTCATCAGCAATGCGCAAGGGTTCCAATTTCTCCATTTCCTCACCAGCACATTTTCTGTGTTTTTAAAAATAGTAGCCATACGAATGGGTATGAAATTTAAAATGTTATGTTTTGTGTCTTTTACCACAATAAAAATGTCCAAAAGAACTTAAAGTACCAATATTAGGTGCAGTTCTGTCAGTAAAAATAAATACGGATTCGCTATATTCATGAAAACTATATTTTCATTCTAAGTTTATAGCGCCTACAATTTTGTTAAGACCTCATAGTTATCTCCTGAGGTTTAAAAAGTCATAAATTATTTCATGAATCCAAAAAGAAAGAAAAAAAAGCCTATAACACCAAATGGGACAGAAGTTTAAATGCTCTAAAAATATTTGACAATTTTACAAACCTAAAAATACATACAATAATTCTTCCTTTTAGTGCTTTGGATCAAATTATTGATTAGCCTTTGTTTTGTTGCTGTTGTTTATTACTAGGAAAACACCATAATTTTGCAGCAGCTACTCCCACTGCGGGCCAAGGTAGCCAAACTACTCGGTTATAGCACACATGCTGACTTCGTCCTTGAAATGAACACTGCAAAGAGCACAAGCCGCGTAACAGCCTTTCTAGGTTAGTTTTTTTTTTTTTTCCTATGACTGTTTTGCTGTACCATGTCAACGGGACAGAAGGCCTCAGAACATAATATGCCTTTGAGGACATCCTACTTTTCATTCATTCGAGAGAAGTATATTGATCACCTATTATGTGTTAGAAGTATGCTTGGTTTTAGGGACTGCTCATTGTTTATATTGCTGTATAGGCCTGGCTTCACTGTATCTTATATCTTGTTTAGGCTCTTTATACTAATTCCTAATATGACATGTAGGTTCTAACAGAGAGTTACTAAAGTTACTGGCATTATTCACTGTTGTCACTAGGGATTTAGTAGTCATAGCATGGCTGCTTATGAATTTGTATAAAATAAGCTGACAAATATGATGTACATAAAAATAGAACATATATAAACAAAAAACATTTAATATTCCAGAAACCACTTGTTAATATACAGAACTAATATAAAATAATATACATAAAAACTATTATCTAATAACTGTAATATAAAATAATATACATAAAAACTATTATCTAATGACTATATTAAGGTTTAACACCATAAATGGTACGTATTTGTTATTGTATAATTCACTCATTCATTCATGAGACATTTATGAAATAACTATTCAGTCTTAGGCAGTATGCTAAATAGTAGGATTACAGAAAGGAATAAAACAAGGTCCTTTTTGCTGGGCATGGCAGCTCATGCCTGTAATCCCAGCACTTTGGGAGGCCAAGGTGGAAGGACTACTTGAGGCATAGAGTCCAAGACCAGCGTGGGAAACAAAGAGACCCCAACCCTGTGTCTACAGAAAAATTTAAAAATTAGCCAGGCACAGTGAGACGTGCCCGTGTAATTCTAGCTACTTGGGAGGCTGAGGTGGGAGGATCCCTTGAGCCCAGTAGTTCAAGGCTACAGTTAGCCATGATCACGCCACTGTGCTCCAGCCTGGGTGACAGAGCAAGACCCTGTCTCTGAAAATAAAGATAATTTTTTAAAAAGAGACAAGGTCCTTTTCTCAATGGATTTGTCACTTACTGGAAACAACAGAAGTGTGAACAGGTAATTACTCTACAGTTTGATGCATGATATAAAAGAGAATGGCTAAGAGAGTTAACAGGTTTGTAGAGAATGTTTCCTTCAGTGGTGATTGCATACACTAAAATGTTCCTTAGTAACCACCTGACTAACTTAATTTATTTAAAGGAGTTTTCCTTCTAATTTGAGATTGGCATATTCCTATGCAAAGTGTCCTCTTGGGAGGCTAAGGTTTGAGGATCCCTTGAATCTGGGAGTTGGAGTCCAGCCTGGGCAACATAGCAAAACTCTCTCGCTCTCTCACTTGCTCGCTAGCTCTCTCTCTGTATATATGTGTGTGTGTGTGCGTGCGCGTGCACGCGTGTGCGTGTGTATACATACATGCACACACACACACATACATATATGGAAAACTGTATCTTTGTATCCTCCATGAGTTTCCTCATTTCACAGTATTCCTCGGGCTGCTCCTCCATCTCTCACTTTGTGGGGTTGCCTTCTGAACTGCCATGTCCTCTGCCGAGCCAGGCACGTTTATATCTTAACATATGTAACAGAAATGTAAAAAATAAATACATAAGACCATACTCATTTAGCCAAATGCAGTAAAGTGAAAAATTGACCACAGCAATATAATTTGTGGTTCTCAGAACTTTCTCCAGCTGAAAACTGGAATTGCTGTGTCCAGATAGACCTTCATAGAAATGGGGTAATGAGAAACTAAACCCATTGATAGGAATTTCTAGATAACATTGACCACAGGTCACGTCTGATGTGTTTTTCCTAGCTTTCTTAGGAGTCCGACTAACTGCATCGAAGAATAATCATGTACATGACTTTGGCTTCACTGTTGCTTTACTTCCTGAATAACATTCTTCAGTCAGTGTTCTCTGAGATAAACTTGAGCTTTGGTGATGAATTGAGGAACTCATGGCCCAGTTCTGGTGGTGTTAAAAGAAAAAGGGGTGGCCGGGCACGGTGGCTCATGCCTGTAATCCCAGCATTTTGGGAGGCCAAGGCGGGTGGATCATGAGGTCAGGAGATGGAGACCATCCTGGTTAACACAGTGAAACCCCATCTCTACTAAAAAAAAAAATACAAAAAACTAGCCAGGTGTGGTGGCAAGCACCTGTAGTCCCAGCTACTCTGGAGGCCAAGGCAGGAAAATGGTGTGAACCCGGGAGTAGAGCTTGCAGTGAGCTGAGATTGGGCCACTGCACTCCAGCCTGGGCGACAGAGCGAGACTCCGTCTCAAAAAAATAAAAAATAAAAGAGGAGCTAGGACCATAAAATCAATAACCCCGAAGAGCAAAGTGTGCTTCCATAATAGAGCCTGCTTTCCTCCCTCACTTTTTTCCTCCTTTCCCTCTTTCCCCCTGATTTTTCTGTATTGAATACTGCAAAGGAGGAAGCACCGTGCTAAAACACAAGTGGTATTTATGAGTATGTTTGCTCCCAAAAGCAAGTAGATCACTAACTTTTCCCTTTTCCTTCACAGATGATTTAAGCCAGAAATTAAAACCCTTGGGTGAAGCAGAACGAGAGTTTATTTTGAATTTGAAGAAAAAGGAATGTGAAGACAGGGGTTTTGAATATGATGGGAAAATCAATGCCTGGGATCTATATTACTACATGACTCAGACAGAGGAACTCAAGTACTCCATAGACCAAGAGTTCCTCAAGGAATACTTCCCAATTGAGGTGGTCACCGAAGGCTTGCTGAACACCTACCAGGAGTTGTTGGGACTCTCATTTGAGCAAGTGACAGATGCCCATGTTTGGAACAAGAGTGTTACACTTTATACTGTGAAGGATAAAGCTACAGGAGAAGTATTGGGACAGTTCTATTTGGACCTCTATCCAAGGTACTGAGGATCACGTTGTTGGAAGGGACCTTAGGGATTCAGCTGCTACCTACTTTAAGACTCTACTCTTGGCCAGGCACAGTGGCTCATGCCTGTAATCCCAACACTTTGGGAGGCCAAGGTGGGAGGATTGCTTAAGGCTGGGAGTTTGAGACCAGCCTGGGCAATACAGTGAGGCCCTGTCTCTACAAAAAATTTAAAAATTAGGTCAAGTGCGGTGGCTCATGCCTGTAGTCCCAGCACTTTGGGAGGCCGAGGCAGGTGGATTGCTTGAGTCTAGGACTTCAAGACTAGCCTAGGCAACATGGCAAAACTCTGTTGTTACAAAAAATACAAAAATTAGCAGGTGTGGTGGTACATGCCTATAGTCCCAGGTACTCGAGAGGCTGAGGTGAGAGGATCACTTGAGCCTCAGAGGTGGAGGCTGCAGTGAGCCAAGATTGCAACACTGCACTCCAGCCTCTGTGACAGAGTGAGACCCTGTCTCAAAAAAATAATAATAATTAAAAATTAGCCAGGTGTGGTAGTGCACACCTGTAGTCCTAGCTGTGCTGAAGCAGGAGGGTCACTTGAGTCCAGGAGTTTAAGGTTACAGTGAACTATTATCATACTGCTGCATTCTAGCCTAGGTGACAGAGCTAGACCCTATCTCTAAAAAAATTAATTAAAAAACAGACACTACTCTTTCATATTTCTCACGTGGGCTTCTTAGTATAGAGATTTAAAATGTGGGTCTGAAGCCAGAATGTCTGGCGTCATCATTTACTAGGTAAGTTACTTAATTTTTCTATGCCCCAGTTTTCTTACCTATATTATAGGTCCTATAAAATGGGAATATTAATAGTAGCTGCTTTGTATGGTCATTGTAAGGATTAAATTGGTTAAATACATGCAAAGCATTTAGAAGACTGCTCAGCACATAGCGAAGGCTTAATCAAAGTTAGCTGCTACTATTGTCATTGTCATCATCATCTAGTTTGTGCACTACATTTACTTAATTTAATATTGACCACCACCCAGGCATGGTGGCCCACACCTGTAATCCCAGCATTTTGGAAGGCTGAGGTGGGCAGATCACTTGAGGTCAGGAGTTCGAGATCAGCCTGGCCAATATGGTGAAACCCCATCTCTACTAAAAATACAAAAATTAAACAGGCATCTGTAGTCTCAGCTACTCGGGAGGCCAAGGTATGAGAATAGCTTGAACCCTGGAACCAAGATCACGCCAATACACTCTAGCCTGGGCAACAGAGCAAGACTCTTAACTCAAAAAACATAAATAAATAAAATAAAATTGAGCACCAGAATGTTTATTAGGTAATCTGTCTGCTATTCATCTATGGCCACTCCCTTCAGTCTGGCTGAGAGGCAGCACAGTTTAGTAGAAGTAGCAAAACCTTTGCAGTCAGTCAGATTTGAGTTTGAATGCTTGAGTGACGTAACCTCTTTGAGATTCTGTTTCTTCCTCTGTAATATGGGACTGGAAATCCTTTTACAGGATTATTTTATTCATTAAAGACTATATATGCAAATCATCTTGCCCAGATATCAGTGGTAACAATTACAAAAAAATGTTATAATTGTGTCTGTAGCATGTAATAACTATAGATTCCATAGTGTTTCATCAGACACAAAAGGATTTGGATCTCTTTCTCCCCAGGCTACTTTCTAAAGCAAAGTCAACCTCTTATAATTACTAATCATTTTACTAAATAGATCAAAGTAGAGGATAGTATCCCCCTCATTCAGTAATACATACAGGTTTGTAATCCACTGACTTTGAGTGCTGAAAAGTAGGTTGAGTAACTGTGTCATCCAGTTGGTGGGCAGAAGTGTCTTTAAGTGATTATCCCGGTGTATTAGTCCGTTCTCACAATGCTGTAAAGAACTGACAGAGACTGGGTAATTTATAAAGGAAAGAAGTTTAATTGACTTACAGTTCTGCAGGGCTGGGGAGGCCTCAGGAAACTTACAATCATGGCAGAAGGGGAAGCAAACACATCCTTCTTCACGTGGCAGCAGGAAGGGGAAGTGCCAAGCAAAGGGAGGAAAGCCCCTTATAAAACCATCAGATCTTGTGAGAACTCACTCACTATCATGAGACTGGCATGGGAGTAACTGCCCCTGTGAATCAATTACTTCCCACCAGGTCCCTCCCACGATTCGTGAGGATTATGATAACCACAGCTCAAGATGAGCTTTGGGTGGAGACACAGCCAAACCGTATCACCTGGTGCTTTACAGACTTACTTTCACTTATATTATGACCTAAAAGTAAAACCCTGCCAAATATAGATGAGTCTTACTTTTAACTAAAAAGTGTCAGGATATAGTTTTAACCCAAGAACTCTTTCAGGAGTAATCCTTTAACATTGGAGTCTGCTATAACTGTCCTCAGATTTTCTTTCCAGGGTCAAAGAACAATTCCTGCTACCTCATTCTGCTGTCTCCCTGCCAGGATATAATTAATTTCTTTTGTACTCAGAGATCTGGTCATTGCTACCAGCACCCTGGTATGGGTGGCAGAGTAATCTTTGTGAAAGCAGTGACCTAAAGTTAATGTTTACTTCCTGTCATCTTAGATGTTCTCTTCATGAAGGTAAAAGGGATTAACTTGTTTTATTTGTCTAACTGACTTTTAAAAAGGGTATTCAGAATAGGTTTTAAAAAGACCAGGTACTGGCTGGGTGCAGTGGCTGTAATCCCAGCACTTTGGAAGGCCAAGGCAGGTGGATCACCTGAGGCCAGGAATTCAAGACCAGCTTGGCCAACATGGTGAAACCCTGTCTCTACTAAAAGTACAAAAATCAGGCTGGGCACAGTGACTCACACCTGTAGTCTCAGCACTTTGGGAGGCCAAGGAGGGCGGATCACCTGAGGTCAGGAGTTTGAGACCAGCTTGGCCATCATGGCAAAACCCCATCTCTACTAAAAAAACAAAAATTAGCTGGGCGTGGTGGCAGGCACTTGTAGTCCTAGCTACTCTAGAGGCTGAGGCAGGAGAATCATTTGAACCCAGAAGGTGAAGTTTATAGTGAGCTAGGATCTTGCCACCACATCCCAGCCTATGCAACAGAGCGACACTCCATCTCAAAACAACAAGAATAAAATTAACCAGCATGGCGGTACATACCTGTAATACCAGCTACTCAGGAGGCAAAGGCAGGAGAATTGCTTGAACCCGGGAGGCGAAGGTTGCAGTGAGCTGAGATCACGCCACTGCACTCCAGCCTGGGTGACAGAGCAAGACTCTGTCTCAAAAAAAAAAAAAAAAAAACAGGTACTATTAGTCTTCTGAGCAAAAGAAAAGGGGGAAAGGACACCTACTCCCAGAATGTAGTCTGATAGCTTTTGGAGAATGAAAGTCTGATAGCTTTTGGAGAATGAAGTCTAATAGCTTTTGGAAAGACCATCACGGATGCCACACTATGTAAGGATAGACTAATTGATAGTATAATTTATGCATTTTCCCAGGCTAACTAAAAGCATTCTGTTTCAAAAAGGCCTGTCTGGTTTATAAAAGAAGCTTATTTAATTGTGATTACTGATTCTTTCCTCCTCAAATAAAAGGAGAAACCTTATTGTCTGAAATTCAGTTTTTTATTCCGATTTTAATGAAAAGGCTGCCTAGTGAGTCAAGCTGTATCTTTTATTTCAAATTTGTGTTTCAGCATTGTTTAGTGTTTAATAATCCCATCTTTGAAAAAGAAAAGTAGAACGTCATTAAAATAAATTGGACATTCAGCTGTCGGTGTCACATGCGTTCTTCATTCTTACCTTGAGATTTTTCAACAAAAGAAACTTTGGAGTTCACACAGAATGATAGTGGAGTTATTGTTTGTTTAGTGTTAGGTTTTCCATTTTGGCAAAATAACCTACTTTCTAAAAGGTAAATTAATGTTTAAAAGCATCTCTGGTAACAGATAGGGCTTAATGACCGGAAGAGGCCATGCCAATGTAGTTGCTAGAGGAGAATTTTCCTATCTTGTCAATGCGTGTTTCTGGCTCCTAGGGAAGGAAAATACAATCATGCGGCCTGCTTTGGTCTCCAGCCTGGCTGCCTTCTGCCTGATGGAAGCCGGATGATGGCAGTGGCTGCCCTCGTGGTGAACTTCTCACAGCCAGTGGCAGGTCGTCCCTCTCTCCTGAGACACGACGAGGTGAGGACTTACTTCCATGAGTTTGGTCACGTGATGCATCAGATTTGTGCACAGGTGAGTTTTTTTTCCCCAGTAAACCTGCCAGTTGGTTTTTTAAGAAAACTTTTTGACTGCTGTCAGGTTTCTGCTCCTAACATGTTTTTTTCAGAAGCTGAATGTGTTCAAGAATTTTATAGGCCTCCTGCAAAACCAAAATTTTCCTTATCCTGTCCTCTTTCACAACATATTTTTACTTGGAGGTTCATCTACCAGTGAAAGAAGTTTCTTGAATAACGGCCTATGGAAAAAGAATAAGACTATCTATAAGGAAAGGTTACAGATACTTTGCTCTTTCCTTGTAATCCTTTTCCATAGGAATTTGGTATAAATTTCTCAGAAACACTGCGCTGTAATCTCTGTCTTCTGCTTATCAATGCTTTGTTTACTTTAGTGATTTTTCAATCCTCTTAGACTCTTTACTCATTTTTAAATAATAATTTTGTAACATTTCGCTTTACTAACTTCAAATTAAAATCATAGATAATATAACTATACAAAGAATTTGGCAGAGTGGAGGTGTATGTGTGCAGTAGATTAAAACTGATTTTTTATTTCTGAAAATAAAAAGTACATTTATTCTCAACTTTGTAATACAATCCATTTAATTAGGCTCAGACTATTCTGGCATGAACCATATGAACCTGCTAACATTTAACCATTATTAACATGGGAAAATGTCTAGTTCAGCAATTCAACCTAATAGTTGAAATATACTATTATTGGCCAGGCATGGTGGCTCATGCCTGTAATCCCAGCACTTTGGGAGGCCAAGGTGGAAGGAGTGCCTGGGTCTAGGAGTTTGAGAACAGCTGGGCAACATGGGAAAACAAACAAAAATACAAAAATTATCCAGGCATGGTGGTATATGCCTGTGGTCCCAGCTACTTGTGAGGCTGATGTGGGAGGATCACTTGAGTCCAGGAGGTTGAGATTCCAGTGAGCCATGATTGTGCCACTGCACTCCAGCCTAGGTGACAGAGCAAGACCTTGACTTAAAAAAAAAAAAAAAAAAGAAAACCACCCAAAAAACTGATAGTAACAGAAATGAAGGTACAGTTTTCCTAATTTGAAATCTTTATATGTCTCTAAAGGTAGACTTATAAAACAACAGTGACAAAAACAAAAACCTTTTTATTAGGATACTTTTAGATTCGCAGAAAACTTGCAAAGACAATACAAGGATTGCCTGTATTGTCCCTCACCCTGTCACCCCTACTTCTAACATCTTCCATTCCAGTAGCACATTTGTCATAGCTAAGAAGCCAGCATTCATACAGTACTCCTGACTGAACACCACAATTTATTTGGATTTTCCTTAATGGTCTTTATACAGAGAATCTTTTTAAATCAGTACAGTGTCCTCACTGAATATAAATGGAAGAAATTTTTGTGTTTTTCAAGTGATAATACTTGGATATGACTATGCAGTAAGACATAATGAAGTATGCCGGAGGTTTGCACTGTGTGGAAGTAATCCTGAATGGAGCGTCAGCAAGTGCAAACTGATTGAAGTAGTTTATGTTGTCAGCTCAAGTCCTAGAACAGTGCTGACAATGGTGGCATGATTTTCCAAAATGATGAACACTTCCTGGGAAACTTCAAAAACAAGTAATCTCACTTCGATTTACACAGTAGATCCTAGTACTTGTAGTCTTAGAAATTAAAATTGTGTAAAAAAATGCTTCACAAGGTTAGGCATAGCAGCTCACACCCGCAACCCTAGCATGTTGGGAGGTCGAGGCTGGCAGATCGCCTGAACTCAGGAGTTCAAGACCAGCAACATTGTGAAACCCAGTCTCTACAAAAAATACAAAAATTAGCCAGGCATGATGGCACACACATGTAGTCCCAGCTACTCAGAAGGCTGAGGCAGGAGGATTGCCTGAGCCCAGGAGGTCGAGGCTGTGGTGAGCTGTGCTCACTGCACTCCAGCCTGGGTGAAAAAGTGAGACCCTGTCTCAAAAAAAAAAAAAAAATGCTTTGCAAAAATATGTACAGTGGGGTTAGTTTCTCGGCTCAGTTACTGATAGTTTTTTTCATTTATGTGAATAGTCCAGCAGGGAGTATGAATGACAAGCAGGACATGGAACAGTCTTTGTGTTGTCCCAACATGCGCAGAATCAGTCCTGTGCATCCAGCATCCTTATATCCCAGAGTAGCCCTAATCATTGTAATAACCCAAAATGTACCCATTCATTTCCAAAATGCTTCTGTCACCTTTGTTTAAAAACTGTTTGGTTCTTTCAACATTTTATCTTTTATCCTGGTGCTTCCATCTTTTGTTTTAAAAAACAGAGGGGAATAATATATGAATATGTCCAGAGAAATGTCCTGATATAACCATTTTTAATCTCTCTTTAATCCAAGGAAAATAAATCTTTCAGAATAATCTAACCTTTCTTTCTTAGTTGATTTTAAAATCTATTATCATAGCACTGACTGGACATGGTGGTTCATGCCTGTAATCCCAGCACTTTGGGAGGCCAAGGCAGGAGGATTGCTTGACCCCAGGAGTTCAAGACCAGGCTGGGCAACATGGCAAAAACTCATCTCTACTAAAAATACAAAAAAATTAGCTGGGTGTGCTAGTGTGGCTAGGCTTCGCAAGGCTAGGCATGGCAGCTCATACCCACAACCCCAGCACTTTGGGAGGCTGTAGTAGTCCCAGCTACTTGGGAGGCTGAAGTGGGAGGATGGTTTGAGCCTGGGAGGTGGAAGTTGCAGTGAGCCAAGGTTGTGCCATTGCACTCCAGCCTGGGCGGTAGAACCAGAGCCTGTTCAAAAAATAAATAAAATAGGCCAGGCTTGGTGGCTCATACCTGTCATCCAAGCACTTTGGGAGGCCCAGGCAGGTGGGTCATCTGAGGTCAGGAGTTCAAGACCAGCCTGGCCAACATGGCAAAACCCCGTCTCAACTAAGAATACAAAAATTAGCCGGGCATGCTGGCACATACCTTTAATCCCAGCTACTCAGGAGGCTGAGGCAGGAGAATCGCTTGAACCCAGAAGGCAGAAACTGCAGTGAACCAAGATTGTGCCACTGCACTCCAGCCAGGGTGACAGAGTGACACTCTGTCTCAAAATAAATAAATACAGTCTCTTGTCATAGCACTAGGATCCCTGAAATATTTATCATGTGGACCTTCTATCAATATCCACACTGTGGTTGACATTTCCTTTAATTAGGATAACTCCAGTTTGTATTTAAAAAACATTTTTATAATTTAGAAAAGTCAAAAATATTTTCTTAATTTTAAATTTATGGTGTATTACTTATCCAAAATCCAGTTATATATTTGTACATAGATTAATAATGACCTACTTTTAAAATAGTAGATGATCACATTTTTGGATCTGAGGACCCTATGAAAATCTGATTTATGCTGTGGGTACCTCTTGTAGAAAAATACACCTACAAATATGTGTAAAATTCCAAAGGGCTCACAGACACCTCAAAGCCCTCACCGTAATGAATCTCAAGTTAAGAACTCCTGAGTTATAGCAGTTTCCTTCTTACTTGGTTATTTCATAAGGAAGCATTTTGGTCTTTTAATCACATTTATTAAGATAATAGTGATCTTCAAATAGGTTTTTCAATGCTGTTGATGCATGTTCTTTTTTCAGGCACAGTCATCTTATAAACTTATTATCATATGCTTGCCATGTATTTGGTCAGTTCTCCACAACTCATTCCATTGTTCCCATTATTTCTTACATTAATCATGATCTTTTGAGATAGTCAATTTAGTACTGGAAAATCTTTTTTGGTACTCTGACATTTTAGAGCTGTCTGACTCGTGACTGAACTATTAATATATATTTTGCATTCACCAGCTTAGTGTGTCTCTCTTGAAACAGTAGACATATTCAGTTCTTAAGTTTTGCCTAACCTCATCCATGAGCACAAAATGTGTCATACTGATGAATAGTGTGTTGGTACAATTCTTTGCTTGGTCATATCTTCATGAGATTATCTTTGAAAAATATCTTCTTGTCTATTAATCCTTTCAGATAGCCTGTAATATTTTAAGAACTTTTAAGGTCATCACCAGTGATCACCACTTTTGTTTTTCGTAGGCACCAGTCCATATATTTGCAAATTTATAATTTGAAAGCCTTTTGTACTGACCTAAAATAGATGATAGTGAATATGGAGAATGACAACTTCTATGTTCAGTAATACTTCTAGTTTACCTGAGAAATATATAGTGAATTAAAAATTTGCCACATATATTCAGTAGATTGGTTTTAAGAAATGGCAGCTCAGTGTTTGAGCTCTCCACTGTGGCAGTTGGCAGGTTTCATGACTAGAAGAGCTTGTTTGAGCTTGTCATCGTAATATTTAAACATGTTGGCAAGAACATCTAGTTTTCAAACATGTAGATGTGCTAGATCAATATGTCTACTATCTCATCATTCAGGACATGAGTTTCACTCGTATTACGTTTACAGGGTAGGTAGGTAATTTTGAAGATAGCAATCAAGAGGTGATATCTCTAGTATCTGTTTCTGTTGCATGGCTTTATTGTGCTTTGAGCTGTCAGTAATCACTGGCCTTTGAACTTATGTAAAGTAGTAATGCCTCTTAGCCTCCATTGTGATGTCTGTGTTATGTTGTACGTTAAGAGCGGTGATGAATTTTGAATTGTAAAGATGTCATTATTCTATGGAAACACATCAGAATTACACTAAAGCCTTCTTAATTAAATGTGAAAGGGATGGGCAGAGGAACTTCAAATTATGTGACTTGAAATCATTAATTTGGTTGAAAACTACTAAACAAAGCAGCTCGTCTGCTCTAAATATTTAGATTAGATACTGCTGTAGATAAATGTACCCTGTATTCGTCAGAAAGGCACCCTGGTCTTATGGCAAGAGCACTGGATCAAACATCATCTGTGTATCTGTGGGCCTGGCTGTGTGACTTGGGGAAAGTTATTTAAACTCTTTGAACCATCTCATTCTTCTTATTCAGAAAATGGGGACAGCAGCAATTCTATGTACTTCCCTGGATGGTTGGGAGAATTAAACCAAGCAGTATGTGAAAAGGCACTTGGAAAAGCATAAGGTGCCATGCATATGTGAAGTATTCTGAAAACTATGCTTGTGTAATTCAGCTCTTTTGAGATCAATATACAACTCAAAACTAGAAAGCGGGGGGAAAAAGACCATTTGCCGTAAGACAATTTACTGCCACTTAAGGTTCAAAAGAATTCACAAATGCTTACCTTCAGTGGGTTTTGAGTGAAGATCTGTGGAAGGTGATTGGAAACCATCACGTTTGTATTTGGTTCTATTTTGTTTTCATGATTGCTGCCTACTTAGAAGTTTTATTCCTGAAACAGTAACAGAAAGAGCAGCTTGGAGTATTGGAAGTGATGGAGGATCAGCTAAAGACCTGTGTGGGTATATTTATCTTCAGTATTAACCCTCAGGAAGTGAAAGACAAACCAGGTTAGACCCGTCAAGACCATACCTAGTCAGGCAGAATATACAGGCTGAGAAGAAGATAGGCTTTACATTCATTCATTCATTTTTATCTTCACATTACGCTCTGAAGTAGATGGGTACTGTTATTGTGCCCATTTTCCAAGTGAAAAATCTGAGACATAGAAGGACCTGCCCAGGGTCTGATAGTCATGACCTAACTACTGTACTTTATTACCTAGTTGTGCTCCCATTCCATGCACTGGAGACAACACTATTTCATGGTCTGAATTTGGTCTTCCAAATGTGTGGTCCCGTTGGATGGACTTCCTTCTCCTAAGTTTATTAAATGAGACTCTGCTAATGTAGAATGAATGCAAATGTGGAATGGATGCATTTATTTATTTCTAGGTTTCCGTCTGTGCGAGTTGACCATTGAGGTTTCTGTCCTAAAATGCAGTGAACTTCCTATCGTCAACCTTGTGGCCTCTGCTGTCACCCTGTCTCCCTAGCCCCAACTCCTGCACACTGTTACAGTTTATGACTTTTACTTTAGATGTAATTTCTTTCAGGATCTTTTTGTTATTTTATTTGTTTGCTTTTACATATACAAACAGTACATACATGTGAAAATAAAATAAATGAAGTCATAAACCAAAATATGAATGTATTAACGCGTAATGTTCATTTGGGAATGTGCTTATTTCTTTCATTTGCTTAGTGCATTTTCTACATGTATTATTTTTTAAAAATCAAAAATATTTTTAAAATATTTTTTTAAACATCTCTAAAGAGAGAGATGTTTAGTTTTTTGTTTGTTTGTTTGTTTTTGGAGACAGGGTCTCACTCTGTCACTCAGGCTGGAGTGCAGTGGCACAATCATGGCTCAATGTAGCCTCCACCTCTCCAGGCTCAGTTGATCCTACCACCTCAGCTTACTAAGTAGGTGGGACCACAGGCGTGTACCACTGTACCTGGGTAATTTTTGTATTTTTTGTAGAGATAGGGTTTCACCATGTTGCCCAGGCTGGTCTTGAATTCCTGGGCTCAAGCAATCTGCCCATGTCAGGCTCCCAAAATGCTGGAATTACAGACGTGACCCACCATGCCCAGCTTATATAGTTATTTTAAGAAACAGAATTATTGATTATCTATTGTGTCTGACATGTCATATGTATGGTAGGATGCAGTTCAAAAGAAAGAAAAGTTAGAGTGTATTGAATGTTTCGAATTTAGCTTGAGGACATGAAATGCAAAAAATAAAAAATTAAAAGCATAATAAGTAAAATAATAAAAGTAGAATTTTAAGTATTGAAAAAAGGTAGAGAAGTGAGAAGTTGAGGTCAAGTCAAGAATGATAACAAGAGAAAATATCTTTGAGTTGTTTAAGTTTGAATCTTCTTACAGAAACATTCTCCCCAGGGCTTCATCCATTTCACAGGTATTTTTTGGACATCCTCTACTTTCGGTGCTGGATTTGGGAAATACAGTGGTGAATAAAGCATACTCTCTAGCATTTGAGTTTGAATAGTACCTTTATTTGTTTTCATCTTGAAAAGAAGCAGTTTACATAAGATGTACCTGATCAGGAAGGTATAGCTAGTTTGGGAGCCAGCCTCTGAACTTAATATGCAGAGTATTCAAAACTTCTCCAAATTATGTTATTTCCTGGGTCCTTTAAAGGTTGATGGTGATACTGAACTGTTGAACTATAGGGAAGTTGTGAAGATAAAGAAGGATGTCGTCACATTCTCTTTATTACTACTATCATTTCCGGTGTTGACTCAGTATGTGTGAAGTTAAAACTATGGCCTTTTAATCATCTATTTATGGCACAGTCTAGTAGATAGTGCTCACTTTTTTAAAACAAAATACCTTGCCTTGTTATATAAACTTCTCCATCATCCCTGGATTTAGGGATAGATTAGACAGGCCAGGATGTGGAATGACTGCTAAGAAATCAATACTGGATCACCTCAGACAGCCAATGTCAGGTCTCCTGAGGCCTGTCCTTTTTCATGAGCACAATACACTTATTGATTTCAGCAACTGCCTTTTCTTTGAGTTGGGATTTGCTATCATGAAAATAACACTTAGTTGTAGCCATTAAAAGCAATTGGTCTCTTAATTCGAACAAGCACATGTAAGATTTTGGCCTTTAAATACAGCAAAAGCTCATAGGACTTCTGAAGCTTCAATTTATATGATTCTGCTCCTGCTGTTACTGCACTGTAGGAATTGCAAAGTTAATCTCTATAGCATCAAGTTATCTGTTGTAAAAATCTGAAACAGAGTACATTTTAGACATCCTATTGTTCGTTTAAAAGATAGTAAAGAAGGCCGGGCACGGTGGCTCACACCGGTAATCTCAGCACTTTGGGAGGCAGAGGCAGGCGGATCATGAGGTCAGGAGATCAAGACCGTCCTGGCTAACACGGCGAAACCCCGTCTCTACTAAAAATACAAAAAATTAGCCAGGCATGGTGGTGGGCGCCTGTAGTCCCGGCTACTCAGGAGGCTGAGGCAGGAGAATGGCATGAACCCGGGAGGCGGAGCTTGCAGTGAGCCAAGATTCTGCCACTGCACTCCAGCCTGGGCAGCAGAGCGAGACTCTGTCTCAGGAAAAAAAAAAAAAAGATAATAAAGAAAGCTCTCTTACTTATTTATTTATTTATTTATTTTGAGGCAGGGTCTCACTCTGTTGCCCAGGCTGGAGTGCAGTGGCGTGATCATGGCTCACTGCAGCCTCAGCCTCTGCCTTCCAGGCTCAAGCGATCCTCCCATCTCAGACTCCTGAGTAGCTGAGACTACAGGAATGCGCCACCATGCCCAGATAATTTTTTTGTAGTTTTTGTAGAGACGGGGATTCACCACGTTGCCCAGGCTGATCTTGAACCCCTGAGCTCAAGCAATTCTCCTGCCTCTGCCTCTCAAAGTGCTGGAATTACAGGCATGAGCCATCGTGCCCGGCCAAAATCGTGTATTTAGAAGACTATCTTCCTCTCAAGAACTTCTGACCAAACAGGAGTCTAAGTTTACATTGTTTTCTAGGCTTTTATTATCTAAATATTTCCTGCAGCAAAAAATGCCCTAAAATTCTTTGAAGTGTCAGCTACAAAAAATATTTCTTAATTAGATTATTTTGTATGTTTTTTACCACTTTATCTGGGAAATACATTAGCATCAATAGTTATCATGGCCCATAAGCAACTATTATCAACACCTTCAAATTGTTCGCATTGATAACTATATGAAGTACTTTTTTAGGATTCTTTGGATTATAGTTTAAAAACTGGGGAATGGTATTTGTTGGCTGGTCAACAGTGAGTAATGGTTCAGCACCCATGCTGTTTTGTATAAGATCCATTAGGCTGCTAGACTGTAAGTCTTACCCATGGTTTCTGTGTGGACATACACAGTGGCTGACTGTGCATTCCTTTCTCTTGAGAATTCAGTTGCTGGAAATTGAGTTTTCAAATTTCGTAGGTTCTTTGTCCTCCTTTTTTGAAAAATATTTAAATGATGTTGTCCAAAGGGCTCACAGAGAAACAGCATGACCAACTTTCGGGAAATTAGTAAGCAGTAGGGTTATTTTTAGCTTTTTCTCCTTACAAACATTTCTTTTGTTCTTTAGAAGACATTGTTGATCTTTCATTCATTTGCTGTGCTCTCTCCCCAGCTACAAAATGGCTTTTGAATAGAATAAGCCCTCTCTTCTGTACTCTGCATGACATAACTGTTTTTATTTTATTCAATTTTTCTCTAACTCATGAATTATTCATTTGTTTATGTTTTTTTCTGGATACTGAATACTCCCCTACACACACAAACACACACACACACATTTTTGTTGTCATTTGGAGTTGACTTCCTCCCTCATATGCAACTAATGACTGAAAAATCTTCATACAAGCAGGATATACAAAGTCTATATTTTTGTCAGTACATCGTATGGTAGTGGCTGATGGTGTGATTTGGCCTTTATTTGCTGTAAGTATCTATTTAAAAACCATCACCTTGAGAAAACTGTGCAGTAGTGTCACAGGATCCTTGGGGTGTCACATCACCAGCCAGAAACCTCTGTGACTAGTGGTGCCTTTGCCCAAGTTTTGCTTGGGCCCACTGGGCCAACTCAGCCTAGCAGGCTGTGCTCAGCTTGCACTACTGGCCTGGATCCCATGCCTGCCAAGGGCAAGTGGAGTGACGAGGGGTGCATGAGTGAGCAAGCTTGGGGTCCAACCACTGTACACAGCCAGGCATGCTGGCTATGGCAGTGCAAACAGCTCCAGGTGCTGGCACAGGCGCTAAAGGCAAGGCTGCCTACAAGGCTGCAGCTGGACCAGGTGTACCACAAGCAGCTTTCACAGCTGGCACTAGGGAACACAGTGGCACCCAGAAGCTTAGAGACGCTGGGAACCACAGAGCCCAAAAGAAGATATCATAGCCCTGGCTCAGGGAGCTCCTGGGTCTGAGTTCTCTGAAGGGCCACAACTCTTCTCTCCTTGTTGCCCACAGCATGGCGAGCAAGGGGCATGTTTCAGTCCTGTTTGTGTTACAGCCCTTTAGGCCCCACCATTCGGCAGGTCCCGAGTTCCTGTCCCGTGCCCAGGAAGAAGGAGGTACACAAACAAGTGGAGAGTGAGCAAGGCAAAGAGGAGCTTTATTGAGCAAAATAACAGCTCAGAGAACATGCACAATGGGTAGTTCCTGTCCACAACCAGGGTGTCCCAATGTGAGTGTTCAGCTATCAGCAGAGTAGACCCTGTAGTGGGTAGCTCCTCTCCACAGGCAGGACGTCTGTAGAGGGTTCAGCTTTCAGCAGAGAGGAGACCCTGGGGTGGGTAGCTCCTCTCCGCAGCTGCTTGTCCCACTGTCTTTTCAGCTGTCAGCAGAGGAGACCCTGGGATGTGTAGCTCCTTTCCACAGCTGATCATCCTGATGTCTGCTCAGCTGTCAGCAGAGAGGAGACCCTGGAGTGGGTAGCTCCTCTCTGCAGCTGGTTGTCCTGACATCAGCTCAAGTCTGGCTGAGTCCAGTGTTTTTATGGGCTTCAGAGGGGAGAATGTGCAGGCTGATTGGCCTATGGGTGGGCCCGAAAAAAGCACCTTAAGTTCCCACTCTGGTCCGCAGGACTGGCATCCTGGCCCCCAGCCTTCAGGCCTTCCCCGGCTTGAAGGTAGGGCTTCACCAGGGACCCACCCCTTTCTGCCCAGGAACCTGTCTGCCTGCTACCACTGTTTATGGTACCCACGCTGTTCATGCAGAGGGGTGCCTGCAGGCCAGTGCCAAGCTGTGCTCAGTTCCCCCCTCAACTTCCCTCCCATGCTTGTCAGTGCCCAAAGCTCAGTAGGGGCTGAAGCAGCAGGGGGCTAGCATGTCAGTGCTGTCCTGAGCATACACACACTTGGCCAGGTTGTGACAGTGCGTGGGCTTGACCTCAGCTTTGCTCCAAGATCAGATCAGGTCCTGCTAATGGGTGGGGGGAGCTTCCTGGGACCCTGAGAGTACAGAGATGCTTGGGTCCACAGCCATGGCTGGGTAGCTATAGCTACACCCAGGAGGGTGGGGCTCCTGCCTCCTCCAAGCCCCTAAGAATACAGGGATGCTCAGGTCTGCATCCATGGCTTAGGCAACTTCAGCTGTGCCCAGGAGGGCAGGGCTCCTGCCTGCTCCTGTACCCCAAGAGCACAGGCATACTTGGGTCAGCAGCTACGCCCAGGAGGGGAGGCTCTTGCCCTGCCAACTCAGAAGGGGGAAGGACTTCTGCCTGTTCCTGGCTCCTGCCAGCCGCATGGAGCACACAGCCCTAGCCACGCTTCCCCTACTGCAGCCAAGATGGGCCACCACTGACATCAGTAGTATTGGAGAATCCCAGGTTCAGGACATATGTTACAAAGGCTGGTCTTTACACTTCAGCTTCATGTTTGATCTTTGAAAAATCTTCCAGTATAAAGAAGTAGTCAAATTTCTAAGGAAGCACACTGAAAACTCACTTTAACTCTTCACATAAAGGAGGGTTTGATATAAGACTTTTGTATTTTAGATCCCATCCAAAAGGATTTAGTCATTTTGTAATATCATCATTTAGCCTTTTTTTTTTTCATTTTACTGTAAGATACGGAGACAGTTAGCATTTGTGGTTAAGATTGTGGGTTATGAAGTCAGACTGCCTGGTTTCAAATTGAAGTTACATCATTAATCTCTGTATGCCTTAGTTTCCTTATCTTGAAAAAGGAGATAATAGTTAGTTCATACAATTATTTTGGGATTTAAATCAGATAATCCATGTAAAGAGCCCATGATATAAGCACACCTCATTTTATTGTCCTTCACTTTATTGTACTTCAGATACTATGTTTTTTACAAACTGAAGATTTATGTCAACCATGCTTTAAGCAAGTGTGTTAGTGCTGTTTTTCCAACAGCATGTGCTTACTTCATGTCTCTGTTCACATTTTGGGATTCTCACAATATTTCAGACTTTTTTCTTTGTTTTTGAAGGAGTCACACCCTGTTTCCCAGGTTGGAGTCCAGTGGTACAGTTTCAGCTCACTGCAACCTCTGCCTCCCGGGTTCAAGTGATCTGCTGTCTCAGCCTCCTAAGTAGCTGGGATTACAGGTGCATACCACCACTCCCAGCTAATTTTTTTGTGTGTGTGTGTTTTTAGTAGACATGGGTTTCACCATGCGGACCAAGCTGATCTTGAACTCCTGTCCTCAAATGATCTGCCTAACCTGCCTACCTCGGCCTCCCAAAGTGCTGGGATTACAGGTGTGAGCTACCACACCTGGACAACTTTTTCGTTGTTATTATATCTGTTACGGTGATCTGTGATCAGTGATTTCCTTTTTTATTACATAGAGACAGGGTCTTGCCATGTTGCCCAGGCAAGTCTGTCAGTGCTATTTTTCCAACAGAATGTGCTCAACTTCATGTCTCTATGTCACATTTTTGTAAAAATTCTCACAGTATTTCAGACTTTTCCATTATTATTATATCTGTTATTGTGACCAGCAATCTTTGATATTACTATTGCAATTGTTTTGAGGTGCCACAAATCATGCTCTTATAAGACAGCGAACTCAATTGATGAATGTTATATGGGTACTGACTGCTCCACCAAGCCATTTCTCACCCCCTCCTTTGGCCTCCTATTCTCTGAGACTCAACAATGTTGAAATTAGATTAGTCAATAACCCTACAATGACCTATAAGTGTTCAAGTGAAAGGAAGAGTCATAAATCTTTTGCTTTAAATCAAAAGCTAGAAATGATCAAGCTTCATGAGGGAGGCATGTCAAAAGATGAGATAGGCCTCTTGTGCCAGTCAGTCAAGTTATGAAACAAAGGAAAAGTTCTTGAACGTTATTAAAAGTGCTACTCCAGTGAACACACAAATAATAAGAAAGCAAAATAGACTTGTTGCTGATTGGAGAAAGTTTCAGTGGTCTGGATAGAAGATGTAACCCGCTACAACATTCCCTTAAGCCAAAGTCTAATCCAGAGCAAGACCCTAACTCCCATTCTATGAAGGCTGAGAGAAGTGACGAAACTGTAGAAGAAAAGGTGGAAGGTAGCAGAGGTTGGTTCCTGAGGTTCAAAGAAAGAAGCTGTTTCCATAGCATTAAAGTGCAAGGTGAAGCAGCAATTGTTGATTTAGAAGCTGTGGCAAGTTAACCAGAAGATCTAGTTAAGATCATTGATGAAGGTGGCTATACTAAATGACAGATTTTCCATGTAGATGAAATAGCCTTCTATTGGAAGAAGATGCCGTCTAGGACTTTCAGGAATGCTAGAGAGGAGATGTCAATGCCTGGCTTGAAGGCTTCAAAGGACAGGCTGACTCTCCTCTTAGGGGCTAATGCAACTGGTGACTTGAAGTTGAAGCCAATGCTTATTTACCATTCTGAAAATTCTAGAGTCCTTAAGAATTATGCTGAATCCGCTTTACCTGTGCCCTGTAAATGAAACCACAAAGCCTGGATGACAACACATCTGTTTACAGGATGGCTTACTGACTATTTTAAGCCACTGTTGAGATCTACTGCTCAAAAACAAAAGATTCCTTTCAAAATATTACTGCTCCTTGACAAAGTACCTGGTTACATAAGAGCTTGGATGGAGACGTTCAAGGAGATGATGTTGTTTTCATGCCTGCTAACAGAACAGCCATTCTGCTGCCCATGGATCAAGGAGTAATTTCAACTTTCAAGTCTTATTATACAAGAAATGCATTTCGTAAGACTACAGCTGCCATAGATAGTAATTTATCTGAGGGATCTGGGCAAAGTACATTGACAACCTTCTGGAAAGGATTCACCATTCCAAATGCCGTTAAGAACGTGCATGATTCATGGGAAGAGATCAAAATTTCAACATTAACAGAAATTTGGAAGAAATTGATTTCAACCCTCATAGATGACTTTGAGGAAGGGATTCAAGTCCTCAGTGGAGGAAGGAACTGCAGATATGGTAGAAGCAGCAGGACAACTAAAATTAGAAGTGGAACCTGAAGATGTGACTGAATTGCTGCCATCTCATGATAAAACTTAAAGAGATGAGGAGTTGCTTCTTAAGGATGAGCAACGAAAGTGACTTCTTGATATGCCATCTACTCCTGGTGAAGATGCTATGAATGTCAATGAAATGACCACAAAGGATTTAGAATATTACATAAACTTAGTTGGTAAAGCAGTGGCAGGTATTAAGATACTTGACTCGTTTTGAAAGACATTCTATTGTGGGTGAAATGCTATCTAACAGCATCTCATGCTACCAAGAAATCTTTCATGAAAGGAAGAGTCCATTGATATGGCAAACTGCATCTTTGTCTTATTTTAAGAAATGGCGGCTGGGTGCGGTGCCTCACGCCTGTAATCGCAGCACTTTGGGAGGCCGAGGCGGGCGGATCACCTCAGGTCAGGAGTTCAAGACCAGTCGGGCCAACATGGTGAAACTCCATCTCTACTAAAAGTACAAAAAGTAGCTGGACATGGTGGCACCCACCTGTAGTCCCAGCTACTAGGGAGGCTAAGGCAGGAGGATCGCTTGAACCCAGGAGGTGGACGTTACACTGAGCCAAGATCGTGCCACTGCACTCCAGCCTGGGCAACAGAGCAAGACCCTGTCTCAAAAAAAAAAAAAAAAAGAAAAAAGAAATTGCCACAGCCATGCCAACCTTCCATAACTACCACCCTGATCAGTTGGCACCCTGATTGTAACTACCACCGTGATCAGTCAGCAGCCATCAACATTGATGGAGGCAAGACCCTCCACCGGCAAAAAGATTACAGCTTGCCGAAGGCTCAGATGGCCATTGGCATTTTTTAACATGTAAGGTATATACATGGTTTTTGTGGGTGTTTTTGGTTTTGATTTTGGGTTGTTTTTGTTTTTGTTTGTTTTTCTTTTTTTGAAACAGAGTCTCACTCTGTCGCCCAGGCTGGAATGCAGTGGTACTATCTTGGCTCACTGCAACCTCCACCTCCCAGGTTCAAGCAACTCTCCTGCCTCAGCCTCCTGAGTAGCTGGGATTACAGGTGCCCGCCACCATGGCTGGCTAATTTTTGTATTTTTAGTAGAGACAGGGTTTCATCATGTTGGCCAGGCTGGCTTGAACTTCTGACCTCAGATGATCCACCCACCTTGGCCTCTCAGAGTGCTGGGATTACAGGCATGAGTCACTGCACCCAGCCATGTACACTGTTTTTTAGACAATTCTTTTGAACAGTTAATAGACTAGAGTATAATGTACATTTATAGACTTTTATCTGCAATGGGAAATCAAAAAGTTTGTGTGACTCACTTTATTGTGATATTCACTTCATTGCAGTGGTCTGGAACTAAATCCACAGTATCTCTAAGGTATGCCTGTAATGCCTGACATAGGAAAGTCTCAACAGATGTTAGCTATTATTATTGCATAAGATTGTTTTATTTATGATATAGGATGTAATCTTAGAATATCATATACCATAATGAGACAAAATATTCCATTTCTGGGGACCCTTACCTCTTTCCCTGCAAGAAGTTTTTTATTGGGATATCCTCAATAGAGGTGGCCTAATTCCACAACCAGTGAATTTACTTATCCTTGCCCCTTTAATATTTGCATCTCTTCATATCTAGAATTGGCACAATTATAATGAGAAATCAAGCAAAACATTTTTTTGCATAAAGAGAGGAAGGCAGAATGTGAGATGGCGTTGACATCTGTGCCTCTGCCCTGGGCCAAAAAGCAGAGTGGATATTTGCTGCTGATTTGGCACCCCATCTGCTGCGTTCTCTGGTGGTTACATGCCTCTTCCCTTTCCCCTCTGTTTGGAGCCCCAGGGATGATGAAGTCAGGGAGAGAAGGTTGGAATGTAATGCTTCAGAGGAGAAAAACAGGACAGAGGTTCAGGGAAAGACAACAGAATGAGGAGCCCCATTCTGCAGATGACCCAGTAGGATAAATGCTAAGTCTTCTCTGCCAATGGCAGTTTTACGAGTGTTTGAAGGACTGTGTGAAGGTTAAAAACACTAGCCTGTTTTAGTGAATCTCCGTTCTTCTGCTTGAGAGCTTTTCTGACGTCTGACTCAAGAATTTACTAAACTTGGTTTCATTAAACTCTTTGTAAACCTCTTGTTTTTTTAACTCTTAGCTCAGGCCTTCAGAATAAGTCCTTTATTTTTACCAGGAGTGCTCTAACTTTTGAATACATCCGTTGTTTCTCTTTTCCTATAGCATATAACTCACTCCACTTGCCAATTAATTTACAAACCTAACTCCTACTAAAGCAGCTTCTTATTTTAAGGTAACATTGTCTACCTGATCTGAGAGGTAGAAATCTGAGTTTCTACAACATGGTAATCTTAGAACCACTCGTTTAAAGTTTAAAATGCAAAGCATCGCACACTCAAAGTCTATAGTGCTGTGATTTAACTGTTTAATTAATTTTGGTTAAAACCTAAGTAGTTAAGCAACAGAGTGATGAGTGCCCAGAAAGGCATGGATTGAGTAAACAAAAGTAAGCAATTGAAAGGAGGAGCTAGGGAGAAATTGCTTGTTTAACGGATCTCTTCATTTTTAATGGAAAATTCTTTAAAAATATTTTTGCTTTCAAAGCTTAAGGCTTGTTTTTAGCTTAGACTGATAGTATTTTTCAGTTATGATTTTCTGATGATTGTTCCAACTTTGTCTACAGTTCAAAGGAATGAAATTATTACTGTAATATAGAGTATTTGGGGGTTATTTTTCACACTGCTCAGCTGCTGTATTTTATTTTCACTTGACTATGAGGTTATTCTAACCCCTCATTCAAAGGGACAGTTGAGTCTAATCCTGCCTTAAGTTTTCATGACTCTTAATAATTATTCATTGCATATGTACTTTTCATTCAGTTCTTTTAAAAAATTCTCTGTTTGCTTTCTAGACTGATTTTGCACGATTTAGCGGAACAAATGTAGAAACTGACTTTGTAGAGGTGCCATCGCAAATGCTTGAAAATTGGGTGTGGGACATCGATTCCCTCCGAAGATTATCAAAACATTATAAAGACGGAAGCCCTATTTCAGATGATCTGCTTGAAAAACTTGTTGCTTCTAGACTGGTCAACACAGGTATGACTTATAATTTTAAAAAGGAAAATAAATTAGAATCTCTTAATGCAGAATTGCTGTCACCTCCTTCTGTAGAACTTATTTTCATTTTGAATGGTATCCCAACTGCTAGTATAGGGAGTGACGAACATTAAATATATTGGAGTTGGAAACCCTGGAATTTTGTCTAAGGCAAAAAACCACATCTCCTTTTAAATCTTAAGTAGAATGAGATGTCCTGCTCCCATTTTGTGAGTACTACTGGAATCTGTTTTTGGAATCTACAGTCTTGTGATAATAGAACACACAGTTCTGTCTTCTCCAAAACATGCCCAAACATTCTTATGTTATTAGGTCTTCTGACCCTGCGCCAGATTGTTTTGAGCAAAGTTGATCAGTCTCTTCATACCAACACATCACTGGATGCTGCAAGTGAATACGCCAAATACTGCTCAGAAATATTAGGAGTTGCAGCTACTCCAGGTATGTAACTACTACGAATTGAGTTCATTTCCCTGTGAAGCACAGGGCATTCTCCTCACACGGCAGGGGAGATGGAGTTTGTCAGACAGATTACCTAATTGTTTCTGATTTCTGTAATCAGGCCATGACTTTCAGATAAGCATACTATGTCCTTATGAGTTATCCCATCCAAATGCGCTTGAAGGAAAGGTGGCTCCAGATCTGGAGCATTTTAGTGTAATCAGGCGTGAGCAGTTGGCCTCCGCCCCAGAGCTGGGAGAGCCGTTCATGTTGGCAGCACACTGTCAGCTCCTCCCTCCCTGTATGCATCATGACTTCCCTGTGATTTTCAGGAAGAAATTGGCAGAAGGGGAAGTTTTTTAATTTTTTTTTCTTTGCATATAGTATTTTGTTTATTTTTTCCATCCCCTCAAGCATTTATCCTTTGTGTTACATACAATCCACTTAAACTCTTTTAGTTATTTTTAAATGTACAATTAAATTATTGACTGTAGTCATCCTGTTACGCTATCAAGAAGGGACATTTTTAGGCCTAGCATGGTGGCTCATGCCTGTAATCCCGCACTTGGGGAGGCTGAGGCGGGAAGATCACTTGAGCTCAGGAGTTCGAGACCAGCCTAGGCAATAAAGGCAAAACCCGTCTCTACAAAAAATACAAAAATTAGCCAGGTGTGGTGGTGTATGCCTATAGTCCTAGCTACCCGGGAGGCCGAGTTGAGAGGATCACCTGAGCCTGGGGAGGTTAAGCCTGCAGCGAGCCATGATCGCACCACTGCACTCCAGCCTGGGTGACACAGTGAGACCCTGTCTCAAAAAAAAATAAAGGGTATTTTGCAGGAGAAGTATGAACTTCACCTTGTTTCTGATACTGAGGTCAGTTAAAGCATTTGACTAGCAGTTTGTAACCTGAGATTTATGGGACTCATGCATGGGCGTGTTGATATTTGTATGTATATGTTTTAAGCCAATATATAGTTGTGCTTTTATGTGTAGTTGGTAAGGTGAATTTTTTTTCACTAAGGAAATTGTTATTAAAATGAGGCAGCCACATTTACAGAGAAAATAAAGATAAGAATGGTCAGTTGAGTCATTCTAGGCTCCCCACATAGTAAACCATAGCGCATCTTTGTGTCACAAGCCTTTGTGTAGCAAGTACGTTTTTAAATGTACAATTAAACTATTATTGACTATTAGTCATCCTGTTATGCTCTCAAGAAGGGGCATTTTTAGGCCTGGCATGGTGGCTCACGCCTGTAATCCCAGCACTTCGGGAGGCCGAGGCGGGAAGATCACTTGAGCTCAGGATTTTTGATAAAATCCTATATAAAGTAGCCCTACAGGTAGATCGAATTGGTGAAGAGTTCTTTTTCAGGCTAGGCACGGTGGCTCAAGCCTGTAATCCCAACACTTTGGGAGGCCAGGGTGGGCAGATCACTTGAGGTCAGAATTTCGAGACCAGCCTGACCAAAGTGGTGAAACCCTGTCTCCACTAAAAATACAAAAATTAGCCAGCGTGCTGGCATGTACCTGTAACCCCAGCTACTCGGGAGGCTGAGGCAGGAGAATCCCTTAAACCTGGGATGCTGAGGTTGCATTGAGCCAAGATCTCACCACTGTACTCCAGCTTGGGCGACAGAGCGAGACTGTCTCAAAAAAAAAAAAGTTCTTTTTCAGTAATTATCAACCTAAAATAAGTGCAACTCTGAGACATTTTAGATATAAAGAGGTGTGGCAAAGAGTAGGGTTAATATTATTTTTCAAGACATACGTGTTTAAGGGATAAGAAAGGACTGATTTCAGTTCTAAAACACTGAGCTATCTGATGGGTGTGGACAAAGCCGCTGAAACTGTCGTTAGGCATTCCAGAGCTTGGAGCCGAAACCAGCTCTGAGGCTGAGCCATTGAGAGATGTTTATAAACATCTTGGCCAAGAGGACACATAAGCCCAAGGAGTACTAGAGGTGAGATGATATCATTCATTCTCTCCTCCCACAGCTGGGCTCCCCAAAGGGAAACCTTAGCTAGCTGTTAACCTGATCATTAACGTTTGCAATCACATTGAGTGAAATGTATCTTTTTTTAAAGGCACAAATATGCCAGCTACTTTTGGACATTTGGCAGGGGGATACGATGGCCAATATTATGGATATCTTTGGAGTGAAGTATTTTCCATAGACATGTTTTACAGCTGTTTTAAAAAAGAAGGGATAATGAATCCAGAGGTATAGTATTATTTTTCTCCTTATATTAATTTTGTGATTGCTCCTTCCCCTTTAACTCCTAGTGTAAAATGTTGATCATACCTAGATTTTACTGTAAGAGGCTTGGTAACAGCTTTTACCTCTGAGGCCTTGCATCTTTCAAATCATCGTACATCATTAAGTTGCAGTATATAAGTGATTAATTCTACAGCTTAAAAAGAAAAAGTAGCATATTTTCTTGCTTGTTAACATTCCAATATATTACATAATTAAAAATTCAAAGCTTTGTTTATGGTTCTGAGAATCTATAGCTGCTAGTTTTGACATGTACCGTACAATGTTTTTGTTTTATAGGAGGTTGGGACAGAAAGGTAAACTCCTTCCTGATGTAAATGGTTTCCCTGTGTTTTGATATCCTCTACACACTTTGTGCACTCTCTGTGGGAGACGCCCTTTTTCTGTGGCTGGCATGCCCCACCCACTACATAGTTTGTGACCTTTGTCACAAAGTTGCTTGATTAACCTGAGCCATTACTTTCCGTGTGCAGTGAATTGACTGCCAGGTAGCTGCCAGACAAATCTTCCTGATTTACAGCCCCCAATCTCCATTCTCACTGAAGTCTCATCCGTCAGATTATTTCCAAGGCTGATGCATTTTCCAGTGTATGTTTTTAAATTGTTTGATTCAGAAATTAGAAGAACAAATTATCAAAATCAGGCTCTCTGTGCTTATTTCAACCAGTTGATTTGTTCTCCAAATGTTTTTTCTAGATTGCATAGTACCTTACACATATGTATTGAAATACATTGATGTGATTTAGATCACCATTCCCTCCCCATCTTCCTCCTGAAATAATACCTCTAAGGTACCCATACTTCATTATTTTGAAGCATTTCATCTCCCATCCCACCCCACCCAATCTGTTAAGTCCTTGCAATTCTTTTCCCATTACCTGGCCAACCCATTTACAAAGGTCAACTACTGACTATTGTTCTCACAGACATACCTACTCTTGCATGACCTTCAACCAGGACCCATCCCTTAATGCCTCCACCATAGAGATGGTGCCCTTAGGACTCAAAGTGTTCTGGGGAAGATTGTATGACTCCATTGACCTGCCCAACTGCAAAGTCATGCTCTCTAGACTGAACTGGACCCCAGTGCTCTCTGTGGTCCAAGTCCATTCCCCTTATTGATTTCCCTCCAAGTCCCTACCACCTCTCTACTCTGTCAGCAGATGATCTCTCCTCTTTATTAAGAAAATTAAGATCATTGAAGCTGGCTGCAGTGGCTCACACCTGTAATCCCAGAACTTTGGGAGGCTGAGGTGGGAGGATCACTCGAGTCCAGGAATTTGAGACCAACTTATTCGATATAGCAAGACCTCGTCTCTACAAAAAAATAAACAAAATTAGCCAGGTGTGGTGGTAGAAGCCTATAGCCCCAGTTACTCTGGAGGCTAAGATGGGAGAATTGCTTGAGCCCAGGAGGGATGGAAGCTGCAGTAAGCCGAGATCATGCCACTGCACTCCAGCCTGAATGACAGAGTGAGACCCTGTCTCAAGAAAAAAATCATTGAGAATGAGTACCTTCATCTTTCTTTCTCTGTACTTCAATACTTGTCTTATTTTCTCCTGTCTCAGAGGAGATGTGTCTAGCTCCAAGAGTTCCTGGTTTGCTGTCTTGGAAAAAAAACTTGCTACTGACTCTGATAACCCCAGTCAGTGCTACTGCTCTGTTCTTTTCATAGCCTAATTTCTTGGTATAAGAAGTCTTTGCAAACCTCTCTTTCCTTGCTTTTGCCCCCACCAACAGAATTGGAAAGTTACCCTTCCTCCATAGTTACCACTGATGACCCAGTTACCAACTCCAAAGGCCCTCGTCCTTCTTCTTTACTTCCTGCTTCTTGTTATTCCTCTCTCTCTTCACAGCCCTCAGCGCGACAATCAAACCCTTTGTTACTTCCCAGTACTCCCTGTGTGTTGACAAGTTTATGTGTTCCCTTAGGTCTCTCCACCTTCACAAATGTATTGGTTCTTTTTTGTTAACCTAAAATATATGCCTCCTTCATGTGTACATCTCAAAAATTCCAGCACTCTTAAAGGTCTCACTCATGTGACCACATGTTCAAGAAGTCTTTGAGATTACCAAAAACCAAAAGTGATCTTTCCATCCTTTGAACATACAAGTGGACTTGGAGGAGTGGACTAAGCCTTCCCCGTCACCTCCTCGGGGCTGCCACTATGTGACCACATACCTAGTCCCTTCTCCCATTACCTTTTCTCTTCTCTTTTTTGGAGAACTGTCCCCTAAAACAAATAAAAATTAAAAATCAAAAAATAAAAATAAAAAATGAAAAATAGACTAGTTTTTAAAGAAAAACAAAAGACAAAAAAAAAGTGGTCTTGGGCATGGAAGAAGGGCTTCAGTAAGCTTTTATTATGTCTGGATTATTTAATGTGACTATTACCAAGTGAAAAAACATCATATTATAAAATATTTTATACCATAGAATACAAATGTTGATTTTAAAGTGTGTTTAAAAAAAAAAAAAAGCACATCAAAATGTTGATGATTATCTTTGTGGATAGTTTATGAGTAATTATTATTTTTTTCTGTACTTTCCTGGAGCTTTTCACTATTTTTACATATATGTAGATTGTTTTAGAAGCCAGAAACAATGTTTCAAAGAGAAAAATTCTAACTAGGTAAAGGTACAGTTATGACATCTTACTGGCAGTCATTGGTGAGGATTCCTGGTGTTAAGTGTACACTGCCTCTCCCAGCTAGGCCTTCGCCATCACCTCCTCTGTGCTTGCCCTCATGTGACCACATACCCAGAACCCTCTATCATTACCTTTTCTCTTCCGGTTGTCAAGGTAGCAGCCAGATTACTGATCCCTGTGGTTCCAAGGAACTTGCAAGTGTAATAGAAGCAGTTCCTGCCATTATGCTTCTCTGTACTTCCTCTTATTCTCAAGCTTCACAGTTTGGCAGACAGCCATACTACTCTTATTTAGACAAAGGTGCTGGGTTGAACTTAGAGAAAGCATCATCCCAACAACTTGGAGTTAAAACTTGTGATGTGAAAAACAATTTTCAGTGTTACTAAAATTCTGGATTCAGCAGTGCTGTGTGTTATTAGATGTCTTAAGCCATAAGGCTGGTGTTAATTCCTTCCTTTACACTTTTTCCTTTCCTTTCAAATGCTCTGAGTATCATGGCACTTCCTGCTCCTCTGCTGTCACAGCAAGAATGGACCTGGCTCCAAAAACCAAGAAGAATCCCTTGGCCCTCACCTTCACACCCTTTGCAGATACTGAAAGATGGTTCTTAAGCAGCCATTTTATTCCCTCATACAATGTACTATTTGGGGTTTTTTGTTGGTGGGGGGGGTGTTCTTTAAAAAAAAAAGACACAAATATTTGCTCTAAAATAACACTTGCCTTACAAAACACAGCTACCCAATTATTAAAAATTAATGCTTTGGGACAACAATCCTAGTCTACAAAAAACAGATCGTTATTATAGCTATGTGTGATGAAGACAAGAAGAAATTCTTTTGTTATCCCAAAGCATTAATTTTTAGTAACTGAGTACTTGTATTTTGTAAGGCGAGTGTTATTTTAGAGCAAATATTTGTTTTAAAAAGAAAAGAGGAAGAAGAACTCCCCCCACAAAAGCAATATACATCACGGAATACCTTGCAGCCATGAAAAAGAACAAGATCTGAAGCCAGAAGGTAGAGGTTGCAGTGAGCCGAGATTGCACCATTGCACTCCAGCCTGCACAACAACAGCGAAACTCCATCTAAAAAAAAAAAAAAAAAAAAGAACAAGATCATGTCCTTTATAGGGACATGGATGGAGCTGGAGGCCATTACCCTTAGCAAACTAACACAGGAATCAAAAACCGCATACCGCATGTTCTCACTTACAAGTGGGAGCTAAATGATGTGAACACATAGACATGTAGAGGAGAACAGCACACACTGTGGCCTTTTGGAGGGTGAAGGATGGGAGGAAGGAGAAGATCAGGAAAAATAACTAATTGGTAGTAGCTTTAATACCTGGATAATGAAATAACCTGTACAACAAACCCCCATGACACAAGTTTACCTGTGTAACAAACCTGCACTCATACCCCTGAACTTAAAAGTTAAAAAAAGAAACAGAAAAATACTTCTTCAGACCAGTACACCATACATTACTTATTTTGTGCCATAACCACAGAGTGTTATTAGGCAACACTGAGAAAGATGGCATTACCTGGAGTCGTTCCAGACTCTGTGCATTTGCTTTAGTTTCACATGTCAGTGAGTGGTTGCTTCAGACACACAAACAGGATAAAAATATGAATTTTTAATGGTATAAAGGAATACTTCATTGATCTGAAGTCATGGGAATCAGAGCAATCAAAATATATCCTGCAGACTTTGTTGTCTCACCCTGCCTAATGTGTGTGTGGGTCACTTTGAGAAGATAGCAGGATGGCCCTTCAAAGCATCAGTGCCTGCTATTGTTAGTCCCCAGGCACTAGAGAGGCTGGGAGCTGAGAAACCACATGTTGTTGACGTTATTGGTTATGCAATAGAGAGGACTGTGTCCAGGCCTTCTCTCTGTAACCTGCTGCCATCCTGCAAACTCCAGGGTCTGCTCTGGGGGCCATTTCAGATCTTGGCAAGCAGAACTATAGAAAGTAGCAGTAGAATATATTAGGGTGTAGTTTTCATTCTGTTTTGAGGGCCTCTATCAAAGTATAATAACTGAGTGCTTACCTATAATAGCCTAAAACTTTGCTACCTCTGGTTTTATCTATAGTTTTTAAAATGTTATTCTTCATAGTAAATAGACATCACATCTTAACTGTTTAATTGCTTTGTTATATATTACCTAAAGTACTTTTTTCTCAGTGAACATGAAGTTGTCTCATTGTCAGACATACTTTTCACTTTTCTGACTGTTCTCTTAAATAATTATGGAGTGGAACTGCTTGGGATTAACGCTTTTCCAGGAAGCTCTCTCGAAGGTCTTTAAGGTCACCAAATGTGAATTCAGAATCCAGCAGCTAATCATAGGTTGAAAGAATGGGGGCATTTTGACTAAGGCCATTTCTTTTTATAAGGCAACTTCACTGTGGGAAAATTTTCTAAGAGGTAATAGACATTGTGAATTCAAAGGCAATTATATTGTTAAGCTACTATTATCTTCCTCCTCTTTTGCATTTGGAGAAATTGCTAAGCTTCGTTTCTTCCATCAGAGGAGGAGAAATACGAACAAGTATCACTTCTGAAAGAAATACTGAGAAAGTCAAGAGAGTAAGTGTAACTATTTCAGTCTGTAATGCCATAAAGAAGGAGCTACATCTTACATACAATAATAGCCACAGAAACATGAAGAGTCTTGGTTAAACATGACAAAGAATCACTTGATAGAGAATCTATAATACAAAGCTAAGGATCCCAGTGCTTGAAACAGAATCCTAGGCCCAATTCTTCCTGTAACATGTTGCTAAAAGAGAATATGAAAAGAGAGTGTCCTCTCCAGAAGGTTTTTACAAATGGCTTTAATTCTTTTCTCTGTCTCAGCTCTCCTGATGTACCACCCAACAGCTGATTTTTCTTATAACTGAACCTTTTCTAGTAGCCTCAGGTTTTGCCTGACTTGAGGGACAAAGGAAGGAATTCGAATTGATTTCCAACCTACTTCTTGAATATTTACAAGGCCAGGCCTTCTAAATCTTGAATCCCAAGCAGCTGGAAGCAGTTTTTCTTCCTTTGTGCTCTTACAGCCCTTCTTTGTTTGCTCTTAGCATCCCAATAATCTGCCTGGTTAATTGTCTATTTCTTTATCTTCTCTGATAGATCAGAAGACTCTTGTAAAAGGAACTATTTTATTCAGCATTGGGTTCCCTTCTCTGCTTCACAACTATTTATTTTAATTTAATTACTGTTTTACATATTTGTGCCTCTTTGGACCTGACTGATGGTTTTCCCCATCCGCTTCCACTTCTCTACCCCCCATACATACTCCTACCCAGGGTGTTTTTCCTTTGGATCTGCTCCCTCCCTGTAAAGGTTTACCTTTCTGTCCTCACCAATCAGTAAGGTTTCCAGAAGGCCTCTTCTAATCAGACAGCAATTCCTACTACTATTCTTGTCTCTCTCTCTATCAGCACCAGTTTTGTTCTCTCCCTCCTTTGTTGTTGTCAAAGCAGTTCCTTTTTTAATTTTTGTCCATTCAAGATCTCCCCACCCTCACAGAAAACAAACTGTGTGCTCTTGGGAGGGAGTTACGGGCTATAAAGGAGAAGGTTCAAAGTCCAGCTTTAAAGCAGGCTGGTGAGCTTGTCAGGTGCCTGATCGTCATCACCCGTCCTTGGCTGGTCACTCTCTGCCCTGATGACTGTCACTCAGTGTAGTAAGGAGACAGCTCTGACTGCACTCCCCAGAGTCATCCATGCTGGGAAGGATGGAGGAGGGGTGGAAAGTTAGTGAGAGCCTGCATGTGCTGCTGCAGAGATGCCCAAGATAGCAGGTGACCCCATCTGTTTCCCATTTATATATTCTCATTGCTGATAAATGATGGACATCCTTCATTTAGGTAATTATTATTGCTATTAAGATATTACCTGAAAGGGTGCATGTTATTGGATAAAATGAGTGCCTGAGTGCCTTATCTCTCCCACTTAATATTTCTACTGAATTAGGCATTCTATTTCTTATTAATAGTGGAAATGAAGTTCCTTATGCCTTTCTTTAGCTTTATTAGGTGACAGAACTAATTTTGAGGAAACGCCACACCAGGAATGCATTTGTTTCCCTGAACTGTATATACATCACTGAGCTGGGTCAGTGGGAAAGGAAAGAGAGGAGAGGGAATGAGGAAAGGAGATGGGAGGAGGAGAGGTTTATTGATTACCGCTATATGCCAGATATTATGCCAGGGAGCAAACAGAATACTGAAATCACCTCCTCTAACTGCCCAGAAACTGAGTGAGATAGGCATATTCCCATTTGACAGATGAGGAAATCAAGGCCCCAGGTCACATAGCTAAAGATTGAGCCAAGATTCAAACCTGGGCCTGACTCTGGAGTTCCTGATCTTGCTTCAGAAATCATCACTGTTAGAGAAGACTTGCATAGTTGCCAAAAGATACATGCTAATCTTCTAGGATTAAAAAAACCACAGAGGTGGATGACACTGGTTTTCCTTCATAGGAAACTCTAGTTTTTACTGTATGCAGATCTTCCTGAAGGATGTTTCTAACATGAAAAATTTTAGCAGTTGTCTTAGAGCTTCTCTTCTTGATTTCCTCACAGTCACAGTTTCTTTATAAACAAAGTATTAACAGAACAACTCAGGGCAAAGACTCCCTCCACCTGTGGCATATGTCTCCCAGACCATGTTCTCTCACACAAAGAGCCTGGTACCCCCAAAAACACACAAATTCACTTAACTGTTTTTTTTCTTAAGTAAAGGAAGATCCTGTTACCAAAATGACTCTTAAACTCTTCTCAAAACTTCATTGCAAAGGAAATGAAACTATTAAAAGACCATTGCTCTGTAATTCAGGAAATTGAATCAACTTGTTTGGAGCCATAGGCAGAGGAAGATTTGAGCTGTACTGAGCCACATATTGTGAGACAAAACAGTGCCCTGCTCTGAAATGATTTTACCATTCATGAGCTGTCTCTTTACAACACCATGGAACTCCTCAAATGCCTCCTTTACTACCTAAAATTACAGTTCTCTGCACAAAATGAAAATACTTTGTCAGATGTTCACATTTGGAGTGATTTTTTAAAACTTTCATTTCGATTTTCCTTAATGTTTCTATACTTGTCAAATGCATATGTCTTTTTAAGAAATGAAAGACACATGATACATAGATCTTGAGCTTGAAGAATTTCTGCAGATGAAATACTGATGATTGAGATTGGGTGATAGGTTCATGAGAGCTCATTATACTGTTGTCTCTACTATTAGTATGTATTTTAAGTTTTTCATAATAAAATGTTTAAAATATTTTTGTAATTCTGCAGAAAAATTTAACTCCCATTGTCTGCGTTCTTCCTGTGCTGCTCTACCCAGGGCGCACAGTCTTTCCAGCTCCAGCCACTCAGTTAACACTAGTCAGATTTAGGCGTGGTGAGCAAAGAAAGGAAGGGAAGGGAGGTAAATCGTGGTTGGGCTCACGAGCCATGATATGCTCCTTCTTAGCTCAGTTAACGGCCATGACAAGCACAGCCATCACTCACATTTTAGATTCGAGATTGCTGCTGTAGCAGTAATGACTTGCTGCAGAACAGGCAAGACATGACGTGTTTTTGTTTGTTTTCCCGAAAGCTGATTGAAGGCTGGGTGCAGTGGCTCACACCTATAATCCCAGCACTTCGGGAGGCCGAGGCAGGCAGGTCACTTGAGGCCAGAAGTTAGAGACCAGCCTGGCCAACATCGCAAAACCCCATATTTACTAAAAATACAAAAAAATTAGCCGGGTATGGTGGTGCACTCCTGTAATCTCAGTTACTCGGGAGGCTGAAGCATAAGAATCGCTTGACCCTGGGAGGCAGATGTTGCAGTAACCCGAAACTGTGCCACTGCACTCCAGCCTGGACAACAGAATGAGACTCTGTCTCAAAAAAAAAAAGAAAAGAAAAGGCAGAGGCAGAGGCAGAGGCAGAGGCAGTGGCAGGGGCCAGGGCCCCGGGGGCGGAAAGGGAAAGGAGCTAATTGAATCTAGCTTCAAGCCCTGGTCATCAGTTTTGGGAAGTTCGATATCAGTGACTGAATGCCTTCTCCTAAGAAAATGGCTTTAAAACTTGGAAATAAGGCAACAAGACTGCTGTGTACCTTTTTAATATCAAACTAGAACACTGTGTAACAAGCCCCCCTAAAGACTATTTTATGCTCTGGGCACTAGACCTGTCCAGTGTGGTAGCCACGTGTGGCTGTTGAGCACTTGAAATGAGGTTAAGTACAACCGAAGAACTGAATTGAGACGCACCATAAGTGTAGAAAACACCCTGGATTTTGAGCCCTTACAACAACAGCAACAGGTCTCCATAATGTGGATATTGACACATGTTGAAATGATACTATTGTGGATATAGTGGTTTAAGTAAAATAGTAACATTAATTTTACCTATTTGTTTCTTTAACTTAAAAAAATGTGGTTAGTAGAAAGTTTAAAGTTACATATGTGCTTCATATTATGTTTCTGTTGGACAGTGCAGCCCTAGAGTTTCTGAGAAGGTAACTTTGACTAGTTATTTACTCCTGATTAGAGCCCAGACTGTGAAGTTACATGTTAGCCTGTAGATGATTAATAAGCTGCAAATGACAGCTTATTAATTATCTATTTACAGCCAAATGTAACCCCAAAAGTTTGTATTCTTATGGCCCTAGGACATAAATCGTTTTGTGTCTAACTTGGTAGATTTCATCCATGTTTTATATTCCTTAACAGTTTGACTAAATTTACCTCTGATGGTTGTACCAATCAAAATCTTGTTATAAGACAGAGCTGGAAATTCTCTAGCTCTTCTTGTACTAAGTCCTGTTGATCAAGTGATATAATGGATATAAATGTAAGTGTTGCTCTGTGAATTGTTTGTTATGTGTATATTTGGAATTATGCTTCATTGAATTGTCTTGCCTTGCTTCCTTAAAAGGACACTGAAAGGGAAGTGAAAATACTGAACAATGCTGATACTGAATAACAACTATTTTCTTTCACTCTATCTGCTCCTGTGTTTATGTAAATAAAAGTAGAGGAACTGTGACGTTTTAAAATTCCAGACCTCCATCCCCAAAGAAAGCTTTCTAAAGGTCCTCATTGCCAGCATCACACCCACCAAAACGTCTGGCCCTCCTGCGGGACATGTGCGGCCCTCCTTCTCTCATCCATAAGGAGGACGGTTCTGTTGTTGTTTTGAATGAGCCCATCATAAAAGCAGCAGAAACCATGTGACAGTAGCCATGCTCCTGTTTCTGGGTACCCAGAAGGTTGTTTGTAGCCTTCTTGAACACTTGCTTTCTAACCCTTTTGAATTTACAAGAGATAGCACAGCAAATAGGAACCTGCCGTATATTCCATTTGGCTATATTTTGTTTGTTTGTTCATGTTGTCAGCTCACTGCCTAGAATCTAAGGAGACAAGACCATAATAAAGGACAGTGTAGAAGACCTGAAGTTTTAAGCTCCAAATCTCTTAGCTACCAAAATAAATAAATACTACAGAGCTGTTTGTGAGCAAGAGAAAACATCTAGACAGTAAGGCTAAAGTCCTTTTTCCTTCACCCCTACCCTTTCCTCTTTTACATCTAGAGATTTGGAAAATTGCTATAACCATGAATTATTAGGTATGATGTTTTGTTTTATTAGGTTGGAATGAAATACAGAAACCTAATCCTGAAACCTGGGGGATCTCTGGACGGCATGGACATGCTCCACAATTTCTTGAAACGTGAGCCAAACCAAAAAGCGTTCCTAATGAGTCGAGGCCTGCATGCTTCATGAACTGGGGATCCTTGGTAGCCGTCCATGTCTGGAGAACAAGTCAACATCACCGTGTGTTACTGGCCTGGAAACTGAAGGGAGTTTTACAAGTGAAAATTTAGATTTCTATTGACATCCTTTTGTTTTCTAATTTTAAAAATTATAAAGATGTAAATGGAATTATAAATACTGTGACCTAAGAAAAGACCCACTAGAAAGTAATTGTACTATAAAATTTCATAAAACTGGATTTGATTTCTTTTTATGAAAGTTTCATATGAATGTAACTTGATTTTTTACTATTATAATCTAGATAATATGATATAAGAGGGCTAAGAATTTTAAAATTGAATCATATACATGATATAATTTGATCTTTCTTGTATCTTGAAGTTTTGTACTTGGGATTTCTGGACTGATAAATGAATCATCACATTCTTCTGGTAAATATTTTCTTGGAGCTCTGTGTCAACTTTGATCCTTTGTCTCCCAAGAAGGTGTGACCTCTCCTTTGCCTGCATACCTCAAGGCCAGGGGAATATGCCTCAGTGATGCATTTTTTGTATATCAGGCCGCGAGATTCCCAACTTTCTGCCATACTTAAATTACGTTCCTCCATTTGAGTTTTGTCTTTTCCGTCCGAAGTGCAGTCAAGAGTATCAAAAACTTATGTTTCAATTAGACTGGTCTAATGTATAAGTTTTTGTATCTTGTATTAGAGGATTTCGTAGCTTGTATGAGAGGCTCATTTCCACTTCAGCATACAAGATCATTAGTCTTTTGGCATGTGTGCCAATTAGAATACTAAAGCAAGTCCAAGCACATTTTTCTCTTTTCGTGTTTCTGATAAGTGTTAGGGACTTTGCCTCTTTTGCTTACTACATCCCCAAAAGTGTCAGGTAGACATGTCACAAATGGCTCTGTAGAGAGCCATGGGAAGAGAGAGGAGGTGGATGTGGAACATAAAGGGTTCAGAACCTCCAGAACAGGAATGGGTTTTGGACAGAAGCATTTTAGGACAGCTGCTCCAAAGCCTTATGTGTATGATGAAACTTAACCACAGGGAAGAGACTCTTCAGTAGCCTGTTCCGTCAGGTGATTTTTATTTTAAGTGAACCTTTGGATCTATCTTTAACTCTCTTTATTGTGAGTCTAAATTCCAATTCTGCAGCAGACAGTAAACTCACAGTATTTTTCCTGTAGGAATCTATTCAATAAAGGAAACCAAGACAGGATAATAAAATTAAAAAAAAAAAAACTTTGAATGTACCCTGCCTAGGTCTTCCACTTGTTTTCCAGTGCATACCTCCGGTATGACTTTGCTAGCCAGAGACAAAATTAGCACCTTTCGATTCTCTAGTCCAAGTGAACTTTGTGCTAAATAAAAAATTATTATACTACATAACAAAATTACAGACAGCAGGAGATGCAAGAGCTAGGAGATTCCTAGATTATATCTGCCAAGCAAATACCTTAAACATCCACCTGAAATCCTACTACCCTCTATTCTGAGATAATTTGACCAGCCCTTCTCTTCCCCACACTCACTCAGTGTCACCCCCGTCTAGTCCCCAAAACTGTTTTTGTGGTCTTTGCAGCCTATAGTAGTTTTCTCACATCTTTCCCCCCACCCCAAGACTTTTCTGTTTTCCAGTTTCAGACAAAAAAAACTCTTCCGCTTTTTCCAGTGTGTCTCCTTAACAGCAACTTTACCATTTGAAATCTTATTTCACACAGAAAAACTAAATTGGTGTGGAAAGGCTGCACACAATAAAGTTATATTATTATCCATGAGAATGAATTCATATTTCTTTCATACTTTAACATTAAAACTGAAATACATGAGAGCAAAAGCACCATAGTGTTCTTTTTATTTAGGGCCTACCTCTAATATTTAAAATCTACTGAAGAACAGTCACAAAATTAAAACTCAGCCCGGGCGCGGTGGCTCACACCTGTAATCCCAGCACCTTGGGAGGCCAAGGCAGGCGGATCACCTGAGGTCAGAAGTTCAAGACCAGCCTGGCCAACATGGTGAAACCCTGTCTCCACAAAAATACAAAAAGCTGGGTATGACGTCTGGTGCCTGTAGTCCCAGCTACTCGCGAGGCTGAGGCAGGAAAATAGCTTGAACCCGGGAGGCAGAGGTTGTAGCGAGCTGAGATCATGCCATTGTACTCCAGCCTGGACAACAGAGCCAGATTAAGTCTCAGAAAAATTAATACTCAAAAAATTCTCAAGCATAATTCAAAAGAAAGGACTTACTTCTAAAAAATTCTCTAGTGTGATTCAAAAGAAAGGACTTTGTTTTTTTTAATGTGGCCATCCGTCTAGTTGTTCTTTTTTTCCAGCTCAGAGCAGAGAATATCACTGACATACTTGAAATGGTGGATAACTATGGAAATTGTAATTGGACAAATGTACACTTTAGATTTATGGACTGAGCCACATATAATAAGGTCTCTCCAGGTAATTGATCCAGGAGATTTAGGCCTCTTTCGGTTTTTTTTTTTTTTTTTTTACAGGCACTGTTGTGTTGTGAAGGATAAAATCTTAAACATCTTATGCTAATGGATAGTAGGCATGATCCTAAAGGTTTAGTTTTACGATGCTGCAGAGAAGAAAAATGTCTTGACGTTATGCCACGTGATCTAGACTTTGTCCCCCTCTAGTATAAATGTTGCATGTTACCTAAACAACTAAAAATTGCCTTGAAGAGTTATCACCTGAGCTACTTATGCCAAGGTCTTGCCTTTCTAAAGCTAATAAGGTGAGAGGTGGATATCTGTAGCTCTTCGGATGAAAATTGCATTGTGGAAGACACCAAAATTGAGGAAATAGCTCTTCAAAGAAAAATTACTGATATGATCATTGTACTAACTTGTAAATGCCTTAAGTAACAGGCAGTGACTCACTTTTCTACTTTACCATTTTACCTTTAGCCTTTATGTATGAATTATAGGTCTGTGGAGATCCTGCCTCCCTACTAGGCCAGTTTGTTTGCATTTACCATTTATTCATTTTCTATCATACACAGGTGGAACTTTCCATGCGCCAAGGAAATTGCATTAAAATTTACATTAAAATACCATCTTACTTCAGGTTGCTATAACAAAATATAGATTGGGTGGCTTCAAAAGCAGACATTTCTTACAGTTCTGGAAGCTGGGAAGTCCCACAATCCACATGCTGGTAAATTTGGTTCGCGGTGAGGCCCCTCTTCCTCTTTTACTGACCACATCCCCAAAAGTGTCAGGTCGACATGTTACAAATGGCTCTGTAGAGAGCCATGGGAAGAGAGGAGGCGGATGTGGAACATAAAGGTTCAGAAACTTCTGCAGGCAGCAGTGGCAGGGAGCAAGCCCTAGAGTGTCTTTGTTTTACAAGAGCAGGAATCCCATCATGAGAGTTCCATCCTCATGACTTTATCTAAACCCAGTCACCCCCCACAAAGGCCCCACCCCCTAACCCCATCACATTGGCTGTTAGGGCTTCAATGTAGGGAATGGGGCACAAACATTCAGTCCATAACGAATACCGAGTCCTCAAATAGGGTTTAAACATAGTTAACTGAACACCCAAAGAATGTTAAAAGAGAAAATCCATTTTATTTGAATAGATACAGTGACCAAAGCTGCTTCCCTCAAATCAACACATTACAGTTAGATGTCTCCCATCTGAAATTGGATAGCCCATTGAAATTGAACATGCCTTCTCTTATAAATGTGTGGTGAGAATAAAAGCAAGAAAGCAACGAATGTGGGGGCTCACACCTGTAATCCTAACACTTTGGAAGGTTGAGGCAGGAGGATCCTTTGCGCTCAAGAGTTTGAGACCAGGCTGAGCAACATAGACCCTGTCTCTACAAAAACTAAAAAAATTAGCTAGGGATGGTGGCACATGCCTGTAGTCCCAGCTACTTGGAAGGCTGAGGTGGGAGGATTGCTTGAGCCCAAGACGGTCAAGGCAGCCATGAGCCATAATCACGTCACTGCACTCCAGCCTGGGTGACAGAGACCCTGTCTTAAAAAAAAGTAAAATACAAGAAAAGAAAAGACAGATACACCTTCAGTTCTTTGAAAAACAGTCAACGTCCAAAAAGTTTATTTTTTGAGTCACCTTTAATAGAGAAATTTCCTACTGGAAACAGATCCACCTAAGTGATTATCTAGTATCAACTGTATCAAGGCAAAAGGTAAAGGTTACAAGATGTAAATATTAGACCAAAATAGCCTTTTTCAACAAACAATAATGCTATAAGTCTGTAACAAAACAAAATTTGAAAAATTGAGGTAATGTTCACAACCATGCACACACCCCCACACCACACCATGAGTGATTCTTGAGTTTTTATTTGGTTGAATTCACCTTGTAGTTCCCTCTCCCGGGAAAATACAGGTTCAACACATCTAGTCCATGATGTACATACAAGGGGAAGGGGTGAACAGGAAATAGGCTCCCTTGTTCGGCTCACATGAGCTGGAACCTGTACTAGCTGCATACTTCATAGACCCCAGAGGCTTGCCTCAATTGTACTCCCGTGATAAAATGTCTCTAGCATTTGTTATGAGAGAAACTGGCTAGAAATAGTTTGTTCATTGAGTCCAGCAAGACACACATTGCTGTTGATATCTTTGTGGCTAAGATGGAGAATGTGACCGGATAATAGTTATCCAGATGGATTCCTAGCTATTGAAACAGTCTGAGATAGTGCATAATGATTAATGTTAAACTGGGGGTAATTTCAAGTCATTTGGCTAAAAATGAAAAAAACCATAAAACTATCAAATTTACAGATAATAGGGCTGGAATTATTAAGTATGATGATGTTATTAATATTTAAAACTATTTTGGCCGGGCGAGGTGGCTCACGCCTGTAATCCCAGCACTTTGGGAGGCCAAGGTGGGTGGATCACCTGAGGTCAGGAGTTCAAGACCAGCTTGGCCAACATGGCAAAACCCCATCTCTACTAAAAAATACAAAAATTAGCCAGGTGTTGTGGTGCATGTCTGTAGTCCCAGCTACTCGGGAGGCTGAGGCAGAAGAATCGCTTGAACCCAGGAGTTGGAGGTTGCAGTGAGCTGACATTGTGCCACTTCACTCCAGCCTGGGCAACAAAGTGAAACTCTGTCTCAAAAGTAAAAAAAAAATAATATTTAAAATTATTTCAATGTAGAGACAAGCTCAAAATGAAATTAGACACATTCCATTACCCAGGTAAAAGAAGGGGAAGACTGACTTGATAGTATTCAGGAAAAAAGAGTTGGCAGTTTGATTTGGCCAAATTCCGATGTCAGCTCATAGGACAGCACACCTGGGGAGGGGGACAGGAGGTGAGAACTAAGGCTTTTTAAGAGTGTGTTGATAGAAGTATGTGCCCAGATCAAAAGAATAATCCCCCTGAACTCCAGTGTAAGATCAATCACTGTTAGAATATTGTGTTCCTTTCTAGGTATCACATTTTAAGCAGACTTCGGCCAAGTATTACAGTGTTTGCAGAGCAGGAACAAGATGATGATAAATTTGAAAATACTTCTCAAAAGAAATATAAAAAAGAATTAGGGAAGTTCAGTCTGGAGATAATTCAGAAATACAGATGATAATTGTTTTCAAATTCTTGAAGGAAATGGGAGAGAGAATAGGCTAATTCTGTACTGCTTCAGAAATCAAATGGAAACAATTAAATTCCATTAGAGAAATGGTTGGAAAATAGGAGGAGGATTTAGTTCAGCATGAGGGAGCTGTTTCTAATAATTTTTGTTGGCTAAAAATACATTCTGCTGCTGTGAAAAGCCTGTAGCTGCCAGGAGTGTTACAGAGGGCATTCCTCCCTTGAGTTGACATTTGTGCCAAATCGGCTTTGAGGGCTTCTCCAGCTTTTAAGATGTGATAATGATAAGATGATCGTCGGGAAAACATCCCTCAGATGAAATGTTCACCGGCTGGCTCTGAAAACTGGCATTCAGATGATTGTGGCTCCCCCATACTGCAGGAATATTGTTTATGGCTTAAGGTTGCCTCGCTCCTCATCTGTAATCACTGAAAGTTTATCCAGAGGTTAATTACCAGTTTTCTGGTGGGTATCTGGGAACTGAGGATGGGAGACTAACAGTTGTATATGACCATAATAAAGCAAAAGACTGTTATAGAATGAGTAAAAGTTCATTTTCTTCCCTTACAGAATTTACATTTACTTTCTGTCCATTCCACTCACTACTGTCTTCATCACACACACAGAGGCAAACATCTGATTCAGATACCCAGGGTGTCATGCATGCACTCCAGCATATTGTGATCTCTTCGAGGCTTGTTTCTGTCCCCTCTCCTCCACAGTCCTGGATTGCTAATGAATAGTTCATACATGTGTGTTAAATAAATATACCTTCTTTAAAATTATCTTTTGTTACAAAGATGCCTTTTTCTATGATAACTGCAAAATGCCTAATTTGTAAATAAACCTAAACTATACGGATAAGTTATTTCTACACCTGCGGGGGGCAGATTTCTACATGAGAGTCCTTTTCCTTAGTGTGCTGAGAGTTTCTGCATGAGGTAGATGAAAGAAACATGTTTTTTGGGAAAAAAAAATTGGCAATGGAGAACGTTTCTAAAGCTTTCTCAGCTTCTCCCTATGATTATGTATTGAAACCTAGGAATTTGTTAATCTGGAATCTCTGGTTTTCTTGGGGGGTCTATGAAAAGGGCAGAGCAAGCAGATGTCCCATGATTGCCCTGAAATTATATGAGATATGTTCGTGTGCATGGATACATGCATTTTTCTACGGATAGAGTCCTTAGCTTTAATCAGAACAAATTAAGAACTGTCTCTAAAAATATGCTTTCAGACGTTTGTTTTTGAATTCATTTCAAAGACTCTAACCTGCCCATTATGTGTCAAGCACTGTGCTTGGCAATGAGGATACAAAAAGCCACCCCAGAACCGGAGCTGCTCACAGTGGAGTAGAGAAGGCAAAGAAGTTCATAATTTATTGGGATAAACTATAATAGAAAAGCATGTATCCAAAGCTTTTCTGTGTCTTCCCCTCAACCCTGATTGACTCCACTATACAATTTGACTGTTGTGCCACAAAATTTTACATAGTTACCACGCCACCTGCCACCACAGGCTTCTATCTTTTTTGGTTTTTGTTCTTTGTTCTTTGTTTTTTTTGTTTTTTGTTTTTTGTTTTTTGTTTTCTTTTGAGACAGAGTCTCGCTCGGTCACCCAAGCTGGAGTGCAGTGGCGCGATCTCGGCTCACTGCAAGCTCCGCCTCCCGGGTTCACGCCATTCTCCTGCCTCAGCCTCCCGAGTAGCTGGGCCTACAGCCGCCCAGCTATTTTTTTGTATTTTTAGTAGAGACGGAGTTTCATCGTGTTAGCCAGGATGGTCTCGCTTTCCTGACCTCGTGATCCGCCCGCCTCGGCCTCCCAAACTGCTGGGATTACAGGCGTGAGCCACCGCGCCCGGCCCACAGGCTTCTATTTTTAACAAAATGATTGCTTTTCTCTTTTCAGCATTTCAGGAGTGGGACTAAATGGTGTTCTGTATCTGGTACATCCAGGAGTTTCTTAGAGCTGGTGGTTAAAGGGCTTATAAACAAGAGATGAAAATGTTCACTTTTGCCATTTTTGTGCAAGTGGTTGTAAATTGATAGCCATTAGAAGAATGATATGGGACCCCTTTTGAGCTGATACTTATTAGATAGCCAAGAGGCATTGGTACATCCTATAAATCTAGAAAACAGATTGTTAAAATAATCACTGAGTTGTTTAGAGATGGTCCAGAATTAGTCAAGATTTCTTACTTTCTGTTCCCAGCAACTTTTTTTGAGATGAGATCTTCCCATGTTGCCCAGGCTGATCTGGAATTCCCGGGCTCAAGGGATTCTCCCACCTCAGCCTCCCAAAGTGCTGGGATTACTGGTGTGAGCCACTGTGCACGGCCCCATCAGTGTTAATAATTTCCATTACCACCAGTAAGAGCCGAAGAAAAGCACCCTAGCACTTCAACCTCTTACTGCCTATTATCTATGACTTCTTTATGTAGGGATAGAAACTGATTAAACATATCAATGAAAGACTAAAGAAACCCCAGGGCTCCAAGGTTCAAACAAAGACTGGGGCTGGACTTTAAACTTACACTCCATTTCCTTCTGTTTCTTTAAATAATCATCTGCTTCTCAGAAATCCCTGTTTTTGTCTATCAGACCTACATATTTTATTTTCTTGTATTTTACTTATTCATGTAATTATCTAAATTTTTGATGAGATAATACATTTGATGAGAGAAAGTGGTAGCAGTGATTCCAGACAGGAATTTTCTTTCTCTTTTAATGATTGGATGGATAGGTCTTAAAAGGAATGTAAGACTTTATTCCGGAACAAAGCAGTCATCAGTCCCTTTGTATTTGGGGCAAAGTGGGGAAAACCGAAAGATCCATTTTGTCCTCCCTGTTCCAAATCAGATGCCTTTCTATGGTCTTCAACATTTGTGTGACTGACAAGTGGGACTTCTGTTGTAATTCACAATGCAATCACTGTTCTAAACATGCACATGGCCCACTCTGTCTCAGCTTCAATTATAAAATCTTCAGCCAGAGGCTATTATCCTCTGTTTTGTTCAGTCAGCGAGATAGCCAGTGAATTTCCAACTGAGATCAGGTGGCAGGAGAACAATTTCTCACACTTCATCTATCAAGCCCTTATAGACCCCAGTATATTTCCTCCATTGGGGGGTCCTGATAGGGAAGTTTTTCTGAAGTCATTTGGGAAGGTGTCCTAACATTGCATTTGCCTTCCTAATTCCACCTTAGAAGAAGGCAAGGAAATAATAGCTTAAGAAACTGTAAATTCACAGAGCTCCATCCTCCTGTTTCGTTATTTTCATGTCACTAATTTTTTAGTAGATAAGCTACATCCCATGGTCTACCCAGCCATGTGAAGCATCTCTTCCTCTCCTGCCCACCCTTCCTTTCTCCCCAAAGTCCAATTAAATACATTGAAGATTCTGGGCAAATCTCTCCAAATCCCAGCAGGAACACAACAGAAGTCTGAGGCAAAAAACATAGTTAGTGAGGCCATGGACAACAAATCTAGGTGCTTTTTAATTTGGGAATGAGGGATTGGAGGCTTTTCTGTGAAACACCCTACTTTTAAATTACAGTCAGTGTCCTAATGCCTGCAGGCTAAATGAGAGGTTTGGAAGGATTAGGGTAAGAGTAGACTATATACAACCACTTCTACAAGTAAATGCCTTTTAATTTTTTTCTAAGATAAATATTGCAGGAAGAGTAAATGCCTTTTTAAAATGGCTGTGCAAGCTAGGCATGGTGGTACATTCCTATAGTCCTAGCTCTTCAGAAGGCTGCGGCAGGGGGATAGCTTGATCCCAGGAATCAGAGGCTGTAATGAGCTATGATTGTACCACTGCACTCCAGCCTGGGTGACAGAGTGAGACACTGTCTCTTTAAAAAAAAAAAAAAAAAAGTGGGGGCCAGGAATGGTGGCTCAAGTCTGTAATCCCAGCAAATTGGGAGGCTGAGGTGAGGGGATGGCTTGAGCCCAGGAGTTTGAGACCAGCCTGGGCAACATAGTGAGACCCCTTCCCTGCAAAAAAATTTTTAAAATTAGCCTGCTGTGGTGGCATACACCTGTGGTTCCAGCTACTCAGGAGGCTAAGGTGGGAGGATACTTTGAGCCTGGGAAGTCAAGCCTGCAGTGAGCTGTGAGTAATTGCACCACTGCGCTCCAGCCTGGGTGACAGAGTGAAGCCTTGTCTCAAAAAATGAATGAATGAATGAATGAATGAATGAATGTCTGCAGAATCCAGAAGAGCTCTACGGAAGATTTGGCATCTTTCAAAACTCATTGACTAAATTATAAGTATAATTATGAACTTGTTCCAGGAAAGCCAAACTGCTATCCAGTTGACTTTTATCTTCTGAAGTTCAAGTTATTGGGGAGGTGGGGGAAAAGCCAGTTAAAGTGAACTTGTTTTATAAGGGTGGTGCGTATTTGTGCATACAAAAACCTGATTAATTCCTCTCTCTACCTAGTAAGTTTCTTAATACCCTATCAGAATTCAGCTGGAGCATTAGTACAGCAACACACTGTTTTCTCTGGTGCCAGTAGACAAAATGTCAGAACGCCTGCTGCATTCCTCTGGGATAATAGAAATGAAGTCATTACATTAGAAAGTGGATCATGTGCCCAGGATACACTTTCTCTCATCCTGAACCCAGTGACTCTTTCCCAGGTTAAAGTCAATGATCTGGTGGCAGATGCAGTGCTAGTAGCCAGAAGAGGGTGAGACAGAAGAGCCACTTAAGGAACATTGAGGTTTTATGATATTTGAGATGGCAATGACAGGTTGGTGTGGTGGCTGAAGTGCAGATGTGTCTATCAGAAGGTGAACACTGAGAGGGAAGAAGTGTTACGACAGAGAGCCAAGAACTTGATGGCTGGCAAGTGCTGGCTTGAACAAGGGCAATTGCTGGAATCTAAGAGGGGTGCTAATATTCAAGAGAAGAAGGTGTCCAGTTTCAGGGCTTGATTAGCAAACAATTGTTTTGTAATTCAAGGTGACTAGGAGTTTTACTTTTCAAAAGTACTGTAAGAGACTGTCTAACCTCCTCCAAAGGATTTTCAGGACTTGTTAACCATGAATAATAAAAGATATGAGTTCATGGCCAGGTGTGGCAGCTCACACCTGTAATCCTAGCTCTTTGGGAGGCTGAGGCAGGTGGATCACTTCTGCCCAGGAGTTCAAGACCAGCCTAGGCAATATGGTGAAACCTCGGCTCTACTAAAAATACGAGAATTAGCCAAGTGTGGCGCCACGTGCCTGTAGTCCCAGCTACTTGGGAGGCTGAGTTGGGAGGATCACCTGGGCTTTGGAGGTCAAGGCTGCAATAAGGCAAGATTGTACCACTGCACTCCAGCCTGAGCAATGACAGTGAGACCCTGTCTCAAAAAAATAAAATAAAATAAAAGGCATCAGTTCAAAGAAAACTCCTTAAAACTACCTTATTACCTCGTATGTATAAAAACTTTTGTAGTCATGTTTTAATGCAACATTACCAAAGTTGACCTTTATTGTGCCTGTCAGAAAAATCTGGCTGTTATCTTGAGTTCCTAAAGGAAGAAGTAATAGGAGCTGTTTGACAGACTTGACAACAGTTTCTAACATTTCTAAACAGCCCAATCAATAATCAAAAGGACAGGCAGGGCTTGGCGACTCACGCCTGTCATCCCAGCACTTTCATAGGCTGAAGTGGGCCAATCGCTTGAGCTCAGGAGTTTGAGACCAGCCTGGGCAACATGGTGAAACCCCTGTCTCTGCATAATATACACAAATTAGCTGGGCATGGTGGTGCATGCCTGTAGTCCCAGCCACTTGAGCCTGGGAGGTAGAGGCTGCAGGGAGTAATGATGGCACCACTGCTCTCCAGGCTTAGCGAGTGAGTGAGATCCTGTCTCAAAAACAAAAGGACAAAACAAAAACCACAGAAGGACAAATTGTTTGGCTCAACCCTCTAGAAACCATACAATATAAGTAACTCTCCCCAGTGAATTGGTTCTGGCTTAAATCTTGGAAATAATCATTTTTATCATTATTTTTATCATTTTTATCTTGAATATTTGTTTTCACAATTCTCACTCTCTTCCTCCATCCTTTTATACACATTCTCACACCACATTCTTAAGCAAAGAAAATACACTTTCAAACTAAGCGTTTCTTTTGATGCTAAGACACTTAAAAGATAACACCGGGGAAAGCAAAAGAAAGAAATGCTTATTCCTTTCCCATCTGGATTTTACAAAGCAAACCGCAAGAGAAAACAGTACAAACTCAGTCAGTATGCATTTTATTTCCTCCTGCCGCTCTCTCTCTCTGCTTGGGATTAAATGTTCCTCTAGTCCTCAACCGAAATGGAAATATGATCACGTTTGTTTATTGTGTTGTCTTTGTATTTCCTAGGTCAATAGGGGCAAATTTTGATTTACTGATGTAGCTTCTATCCCCAAACACAGAGAAATTCTTCAGGGAGCTTGCTGTAAGCATATCCAAGTGCAGCTGAATCTCACAGGTAGACATTCTATAAAAATAGAGTAGCACTTTAAGATGCAAAAGTGGCATCATTCAGTAGTGCCATCTCTGCACTCCAGGTGCAAGCCCAAGGATTCTACTAAACAGGGTTGCCAAATACTAATTACACTAATTGGTTATCAATGCTGTTCTTAAATATTATGATCCTGGGGTTTCTACAATGAGAAGAAAAGGGGATGCCTTCCCTTCCCCATATGAAATGCATAAATTCTATTATATACTCTCAAATCAGCAAGAAATTACCAAGAAAAAAATTACCTTGTCTCAAATAACAAATTGGAGAGAAAATGACCAGTATCTGTATATATGTATTTATTTCCTTTTATCTTGTCTTTTCTTTATGTCCAAAACATAATAAACTTTTTAAAAAACAGGCTAACATACCAAGATGAAGAGATTCATTATAGCCACTATGATTTTCAATGATAAAAGAAAGAAAAAAAAAATTTCAATACACTAAAATGGGATAAGCTCAACAGACTAGAGAGTTTCAAATGCATAGGAAAAGGAAATAAAAAGAGATAAAAGAAATTATAATATTTCTGAAGCCAGCAATGTGGTTCTGCTTCACACCCATGTGACTGGCAGCAATCTAGCTACTAAGGCTGAAGATGAGTACACCCAGTAGTTCCACTCCAAGATATGGACCGCCAAACAAACTTCTACATGGACACCATGAGGGATCTACTACAATGTTCACAGTAGCTTTGTTTACAATGGCAAAGCATTGAAAACCACCAAAGCATCTATCAGCAGAAGAGTGGATAATGTTTATTTGAACAATGGGCTGCATTGTAATTAGGATGAGGGAACTAGAGCTCCATGTGTCAATGTAGATACAACTCAAGAGCAGTGTTACAATGCCATTGCAGAAGGGTTCATTCAGATTACCCTATATATAAGTTAAAAAATATATATGTAATATATATTCAAAATAATGATGTATCTTTGGTGGAGCTATACATGCTAGTATAAAAACATCCACATGAAAATGGATAATAAATTCAAGGCTTCCTCTGATGAGGGAGAAAGGAGAATAGGATTCAGAAGAGATATACAGGGAACTGAAACTACAACTACAATAAATGTTTTTATTTAAAAACCCAATGCAAGGCCAGGTGCAGTGGCTCAGGCCTGTAATCCCAGCAGTTTTGGGAGGCCGAGGCAGGCAGAACACTTGAGGTCAGGAGTTCTAGACCAGCCTGGCCAACATGGTGAAACCCCATGTCTACTAAAAGTCCAAAACTTAGCCACGTGTGGTAGTGGGTGCCTGTAATCCCAGCTATTCGAGGCTGAGCACAAGAATAGCTGGAACCTAGAAGGCAGAGGTTGCAGTGAGTCTAAATTGCACCACCACACTCCAGCCTGGGTAACACAGCAATACTTCATCCAAAAACAAAACAAAAACAAAACAAAACAAAACAAAACAAAAAAGTCGGTATGTTAAAGATTTCTGTAAGTTTTTTTTTATTGATCTCTTTAATCATTTCTTTAAAAATGCTTCTGAGTGATTTGTCAGAACGTGTCTTTCGAAGCACATTTTTTTTTTAACCAGAAATCCATCTAACTTCTATCATGCAAAATCCAGGCATATGAGATTCCCACATAGAGTTGTTTCTAAAGATCACCCCTTGGATGCCCCCCATAAAACCCAAAAATGAGCATCCTGATCTGCTGAAAATCTAAAATAATTGAAGTCATTATACAAGAAGCATAGAAGTTAGGTGGCCTGCCTCCTGCCATCTTGGTTATTCTGAACCACCTTTCCTTGCTTTGGACATCAGTGCTTGGAGCAGAGGGAGATCCCTGGGCTTAGCCTCAAGAGTTGGGTTAGACTCTGACTGCTCCTTCCCAGGTTGTAGTGCTCAATTAGCATTCATTACCATTCATTATCATTCCCTTTTTCCTCCTTCCTAACAGAGCCTTAATTTTCTTTCTTTTTTTTTTAAAAATTTTTTTTCTTTTCTTTTCTTTTCTTTTCTTTTTTTTTTTTTTTTTTGAGACAGAATCTCGCTCTGTTACCCAGGCTGGAGTGCAGTGGCACAATCTCCGCTCACTACAACCTCCGCCTCCCAGGTTCAAGCGATTCTCCTGCCTCGTCTCCTGAGCAGCTGGAACTGCAGCAGCTGGAACCATGCCTGGCTAATTTTTGTATTTTTTGATAGAGATGTGGCTTCACCATGTTGGCCAGGCTGATCTCAAACTACTGACCTCAAGTGATCCACTCGCCTTGGCCTCCCAAAATGCTGGGATTATAGACATGAGCCACCACGCCTGGTCAAGAGCCTTTATTTTCATTAAGCATCCTGAGTCATCTAAGGATAATTTCATGCCTCTTGCCAATAATTGATTCAGGAATAGGTATGTGAATTAATCGAGGCCAGTGATAGGTGAGGAGAAGTTTGCTAAGGACTTTTGAGGAAAGTTTCCTAGTTTTCACGAAAAAGCTACAGAAAGAAACAGTCCCTTCCTCTGGCATTATTGTGTACAGATTTGAGACCCAGAATTGCAGCAGCCATTTAACTACAAGGCTGAAGACTAAGCCAACCCTTGATGAAGGGTAGAGCCAAGAGAATTGCAGAGAAACAGTCAGCGCAGCTAGGTATGTCAACCCTGAAGACCACCTCACCTCTGAAGGTTCACACAAGTGAGCCAATATCTTTCTGTATTGTTTAAACCAGTTAAGATAGATTTTTGTTGCCTGTGGCCAAAGACATTCTAACTGATACACGCATACATGATTCAGCTTCTGCAGTTGTCGGCAGGGATATTAATTTCTGCCTTGCTAGTTCCCTCAGTGGTTTTGGAAAGCAAAATGATTCAATGCATTTGAATGTGCTTTGTAAACTATAAATTGCTATTCAAGGACAAGCTGTTACTATTAGTAATAATTTTGCTACTAAGTCTTAGGTACCAATTTTATGTCTTTCTTTTTCATTTTTATTTTTTTAGAGACAGGGTCTTGCTCTGGGTTTTTTTGTTTGTTTTTTTTGTTGTTGTTGTTTTGCTTTGTTTTGTTTTGAGACGAAGTCTCGCTCTTGTCTCGCAGGCTGGAATGCGATGGCACGATCTCAGCTCACTGCAACCTCCACCTCCTGGGTTCAAGCGATTCTCCTGCCTCAGCTTTCTGTGTAGCTAGGATTACAGGGGCCTGCCACCACGCACGGCTAATTTTTGTATTTTTAGTGGAGATGGGGTTTCACCATGTTGACCAGGCTGGTCTCGAACTCCTGACCTCAGGTGATCCGCCCACCTTGGCCTCTGAAAGTGCTGGGATTACAGGCATCAGCCACCACTCCTGGCTGAGACAGGGTCTTGCTCTGTTGCCCAGGCTGGAGTACAGTGACAAAGTAAAGGTTGACCACAGCCTTGAACTCCTAAGCTCAAGCAATCCTGCCTCGGCCTTACAAAGTGCTGGGATTACAGGCATGAGCCATTGTGCCTGCCAGATACAAATTTTAATTTACTATATAAATTGTATGTCTTAGAATGTATTTAACTCATTTATTTTAAATTGATACTTCCAGTGACCTTATGAGCACTTGTAGATCATTATTTTAAATCATATAAAGCAGTTATATATTTATAGTATCTGTTGAGGCTATTTTCAGCAATTATTTTTTATATAAGGGCCCTAAGGCCTTTTGAATAGCCATTATGTTAAAGGGGTTAAAAAATGTCCACAAAAAAGGGTCTTCTTACCTAAAAACTGATCTTTAGAATATCCTCTGTGTCAGTGTCTACATTTGTAAAGAGGGTTGTCATAAAAATTAAGGGAGACAGTACATGTGAGGTACTCACAGCAGGACCTGCAACATAGTTACCAGCAGAATAATAACAGTTCAACCTAGCACTGACTATGTTTCAGGGATGTTCTAAGAACTTCACACTTATCAACTGGTGCTGCAGAACTGTATTCTTGTTCTATTGCATTTTTTATTTTTAAAATAGCTTTATTGCTTAAGGAAAAATGTCACATTTTTATTATTTAGACAAGATTGGGTATGCTCAAGGTATTATGGCCGTAAACACATTTTTATTATTTAAAAAGTTCAAACACAGAAAAGTATGAAGATGAAATGAAAGTCACCCCTTTATTATATGTATGCTGGAGAAGCAACCAGGCCTTTCTGTTTAATAAGGCAGGTACACATATGTACACACACATATACACACAAGTATATATGTGCACTTATGGTGTATATGTGTGTGTATATATATACACACACTTATGCATACATAAGTTATTTCCATATGTACTATATACATGTCTATTTTTAGTCGGACTAAAGGAAAAACTGGCATTATTTTTAAAATTATAGTTGATTCCACATCCTAGGGGATAAAAGAAGCCAGATTTTTCATTATTGTTTGTTATATTGCTTGTAAGTGGGTAGGGTCTAGTTAGGCAGCAGATACTTAAATACATATTTACTTATAACATCATAGTATCTTTTTAAATGCTCTTAATTTTTTTTAATTTAAAGTAGCCCTTTAGTCACGTAACACATTGCTATGATTTTTTATATCATAGTTACTTACTCTACCCAATTTCTCTTGTTTATTTTTCTCCCTAACAGCTGCCTTTTTTCTTTAAAAAAAAAAAAAATTTTTTTTTGAGACAAGGTCTCACTCCATCCCCAGGCTAAAATGCAGTGATGTGATCATGGCTCACTACAATCTCAAACTCCTGGGCTCAAGTGATCCTCACAGCCTCCTGAGTAGCTGGGATTATATGCATGCACCACCATGCCTGGCTAATTTTTTCTTATTTTGTACAGACAGGTTCTCCCATGGAATCAACCTAAATGTCCATCAACAGTAAACTGGATAAAGAAAATGTGGTACATATACACCATGAAATACTATGCAGCCATATAAAAGGACACAATTGTGCCCTTTGCAGCAACATAGATGGAGCTGGAGGACATTATCCTAAGCAAACCAACACAAGAACAGAAAACCAAATACTGCATGTTCTCACTTACAACTGGGAGCTAAACAATGAGAACATAGGGTTACTAGGAGGGGAACAACAGACACTGGGGCCTACTTGAGGATGGAGGCTGGGAGGAGGGAAAGGATCAGAAAAAATACCTATCAGTACTATGCCTATTACCCAGGTGACAAAATTGTCTGTACACCAAACCCCATGACACTCAGTTTACCTATATAACGAACCTACACATATACCCCTGAACCTAAAATAAAAGTAAAAAAGGGCCAGGCATGGTGGCTCATGCCTGTAATCCCAGCACTTTGGGAGGTTGAGGCTGGCGGATCACCTGAGGTCAGGAGTTTGAGACCAGCCTGGCCAACATGGTAAAACCCCATCTCTACTAAAAATAAAAAAAATACAAAAATTAGCTGGACGTGGTGGTGGGCCCCTTTAATCCCAGCTACTCAGGAGGCTGAGGCTGGAGAATCCCTTGAACCTGGGAGATGGAGGTTGTAGTAAGCCAAGATCATGCCATTGCACTCCAGTCTGGGTGACAGAGTGAGACTTCGTCTCAAAAAAAAAAAAAAAAAAAAAAAGGGTAAAAAGAAGAGAGAGAGAGATTGAGAGAGAGAGTCTCTGCCTAGGCTGGTCTCGAACTCCTGGGCTCAAAAGATCCTCCTGCCTTGGCCTCTGAGAGTGCTGGGATTACAGACATAAGCCACACACCCAGCCTCTTTTTAAAAGTTTCTGATCGTGGTAAAAACTCATAACAAAATTGACCATCTTAATAATTTTTTAGTGTGTAGTTCAGTAGTGCTAAGTATATTCACATAGTTACTCAGTAGATTAATAGAACTTTTTCATCTTGCAAAACTGAAACTGTATACTGACCAAACAATCCCCTTTCCCTCCTCCCTCCAGGCCCTGGTAACCATCATTCTACTTCCTGTTTCTATGAATTTGCAGCAGTCATATATTTTATAAGTCAGCTTATATTCTCCAGCACCTAGTATAGTCATGCTCCATAAATACTTGTTAAGTGATGAATGAATCTGTATTTGAGCTATACACAAACAAATGAAACAAGAGGAAAGTCACACAGCCTCATTTGTACTAAGGAATCAATACCCACTGTCTTAGGCCATTCTTGCCATTGCTATAAAGAAACACCTGAGGCTGAGTAATTTATAAAGAAAAGGAGTTTAATTGGCTTATGGTTCTGCAGGCTTACAAGCGTGGTGCCAGCATCTGCTCAGCTTCTGGGGAAGCTCAGGAAGCTTTTACTCATGGTGGAAGTTGAAGAGGGAGCAGGGACATCACATGGTAAAAGCAGGAGCAAGAAAGAGAGTCAGGGGGAGGTGCCACACACTTTTAAATGACCAGATCTTGGGAGAGCTTACTCACGATCACAAAGACTGCACCATGGGGATGGTGCTAAGCCATTCATGAGAAATCCACTCCCATGATCTAATAACCTCCCAACAGGTCTTTCCTCCAACATTGGGGATTACAATTCAACATGAGATTTAAGAGGGACACATATTCCAACTATATCATTCTATCCTTATCCCCTCAAATCTCATTTACCTCTCACATTGCAAAATACAATCATGCCTTCCCAACAGTCTCCAAAGGTCTTAAATCATTCCAGTGTTAACCAAAAAATCCAAAGTCTAAAAAGTCTCATCTGAGACAAGGCAAGTCCCTTCCACCTATGAAGCTGTAAAATCAAAAACAAGTTATTTACTTCCAGGATACAATGGGAGTATAGGTATTGGGTAAATGTTTCCATTCCAAAAGGGAAAAATTGGCCAAAAGAAAGAGGCTACAGGCCCCATGCAAATCTGAAACCCAGTAGGGCAGTCAATAAATCTTAAAGTTTCAAAATAATCTCCTTTGACTACCTGTCTCTCCAGGACACACTGGTGCAAGGAGTGGTCTCCCAAGGCTTTGGGCAGATCCACCCCTGTGGCTTTGCCCAATTCAACTGCTGTGGCTGATCTCACAGGTTGGAGTTGAATGTCTGCAGCTTTTCCAGGTTCAGGGTACAAGCTTCCTGTGGATCTACCATTCTGGGATCTGGAGGATGGTGGCCCCCTGCCCACAGTTCCATTAGCAGTGCCCCAGTGGCAATTCTATGTGGAGCCTCCAACCCCACATTTTCCCCCCCACACTGCTCTACTAGAGGTTCTCTGTGAGGTCCCCACCCATGCAGCAGGCTTCCACCTGGGCACCCAGGCTTTTTCTACATCCTCAGAAATCTAGGTGGAGGCTGCCAAGTCTCCTTCACTCTTGCACTCTGTGCACCTGCAGTCTTACCACCAAGTGGAAGTTGCCAAAGTTTATGACTTGCACCCTCTGAAGCAGTGGCTCAAGCTGTATCGGAGGCCCTTTATCGGAGGCCCTTTGAGCCAAGGCTGGAGCCAGAACAGCTGCAATGTGGGAGTAATGTTCTGAGGCTGCACAGGGCAGCAGGGCCCTGGGCCTGACTCACAAACCATTCAGTCCTCTAGGTTTCAGGGCCTGTGATGGGAGGGGCTGCCTCAGAAATCTTTCAAATGCCTTTGAGGCCTTTTCCCCATTCTCTTGCCTAGCAGCACTTGGCTTCTTTTCAGTTATGCAACTATCTCTAGTAAGTGGTTGCTGCACAGCCTACTTGAATTCTTCTCCTAAAAAAGCTTTTTCTTTCTTTGCCACATGGCTAGGCTGCAAATTTTCCAAGCTTTTATGCTCTGCTTCCTATTTAAATTCCAAGTTTAAGTCATTTCTTTGCTCCTGCACCTGAGCATAGGTTGTTAGAAACAACCAGGCCATATCTTGAATGCTTTGCTGCTTAGAAATTTATTCTGCCATATAGGCTAGGTCATCACTTTCAAGTTCAAACTTCCACAGATCTTAAGGGCATGGAACAATACAGCCAAGTTCATTGCTAAGGCATAACAAGGGTGACCTTTCCTCCAGTTCCCAATAAGATCCTCATTTCCATCTGAGACCTTGTTAGCCTGGCCTTCACTATCCATATCTCTATCAGCATTTTGGTCACAACCATTTAGCCAGTCTCAAAGAAGTTCCAAACTTTTCCTCATCTTCCTGTCTTCTTCTGAGCTCTCCACCTGAGCTCTTCCAACCTGTGCCCATGACTGAGTTCCAAAGCTGCTTCCTCATTTTTCAGGTATCTTTATAGTAATGATCCACCCCTCTGTACCAACTTTCTGTATTAGGCCATTCTTGCATTGCTATAAAGATATATCTGAGGCCGGGTAATTTATAAAGAAAGGAGATTTAATTGGCTCACAGTTTTGCAGAATGTACGGGAAGCATAGCACCAGCATCTGCTTTGGGGGAGGCCTCAAGAAGCTTACAATCATAGTAGAAGGAGAATAGGGAGCGGGCATCTCACATGGCAGGAGCAGGAGCAAGAGAGAGAGTGGGGTGCAGGGAGATGCCACAGACTTAACCAATTCTTGTGAGAAATTAATATTACAAAGACAGCACCAAGCCATGAGGAATCTGCTCCCGTGACCCAAACACCTCCCACCATGCACTACCTCCAACATTGGAGATTATGAATTACAATCTCATGTTGAATTAACAGGAGATTTGGTAGGGACATATATTCAAACTCTATCAGCCTCCAAATAACTGAAATTTATTAAAAATTTATTATGCAGTAGGCACTTTATGTTAATTCTACACTTGGCCCCCACAGTCAATTCCCAACACAGCAGCCAGAGAGATCTTTTTAAACATGTCAAATGATATCGCTATTCTTCTCAAATTGCCTCAATGACTCCCTATTATGCTTGGATTAAAAGTCAGAGTTTTCCAGTGGACTATAAGGCTTTAGTCCTATCTGGACCCTTTGCCTCTCTTATCTTTTTCTTCTTTCCATCTCTGTTTCTTCACTCCAGCCACACTGGATTATTTGCAGGGTTTCCAGCATTCCAGCAGCACCCATCATGGGTTTATTGTACCTGCTGTTTTCTCTATCTGGAACATTGTTTCACTAATATTACATTGCTCACACCCCCAACTTCCATGAGGCCCTTGCTCAAATAGCACCTCACCAGTGAGGTGATCTCTAACTATTCTATTCAAAACAGCAACAGGTGCCCCACCGCCTGTCTGATTCTCCCCAATCACTTCCCACTATTTTTGTTATCAAACTTATCATCATTTGACCTACCACATATTTCACTTATATACATTTCTTTTCTGTTTCCTGGTACATAATGGCAGGTATTTTTGTCTGTTTTATTCACTGCTGTATCCCAGTATACAGAACTGTGCCTGACACATGGTAAGGGCCCAAAGAATATTAATTTAAAATGAATAAATTAATATATAGTGATGGAAAGCCAGCCAGTGATTGCCTTGGGCTAATAAGGGGGAAGAATTGACTGGGAAGGGCTACAAGGAACTTGTTTGTATCTTTATTGTGTGTATAATTACACAAGCATATGAAGTTGTTAAAATACATTGACATATACACTTTTTTTTTTTTTTTTTTTTTTTTTTGAGACGGAGTCTTGCTCTGTCGCCCAGGCTGGAGTGCAGTGGCCGGATCTCAGCTCACTGCAAGCTCCGCCTCCCGGGTTCGGGCCATTCTCCTGTCTCAGCCTCCTGAGTAGCTGGGACTACAGGCGCCCGCCACCTCGCCCGGCTAGTTTTTTGTATTTTTTAGTAGAGACGGGGTTTCACCGTGTTAGCCAGGATGGTCTCGATCTCCTGACCTAGTGATCCGCCCGTCTCGGCCTCCCAAAGTGCTGGGATTACAGGCTTGAGCCACCGCGCCCGGCCGACATATACACTTAAATGAATGCATTATATTGCATGTAAGTCATTGCTCAATAAAGATTTTTTTTTTAACACTTCAGCAATTTGTCTGAGGTCCCAGCATTTGCAAAGTGGCAAAGTTATAATTCAAACCCAGGTGTGTCTGATTCCTAAACCTGTCATCTTTGTATGAGGTTATGCTCCCTCCCCTAACCTCTGCCCTCCCTCGTTTCCACAACTGGCCCCACTGAGTTCTTCACCAGAGGACTCAGTCTCACTATTTTCAGATTATTCTCAGATTTATACATCTCTGGGACAGGCAATACATTTTTGGCTATGTCTTTCTCCCATTTTCAAAGTACAAGGCAAATAAACCCTGTGTGTTTCCTAGGACAAGAGTTATTACCTCTCTGAGGCTTGGATTCCAAATCTGAAATCATATGCTTAACTGATACTCGATGATAATGTGATTGAGAGTTCTATTTGTCAACTTGTCTAGGCTATATGGTACCTAGCCATTCAACCAAACACTGTGTTACAACCAAAGATGTTATTGTGAAGGTATTTTGCAGATGTGATAAATATCTACAGCCAGCTAACTTTAAGGAAAGGAGATTATCCTGGATAATCTGGGTAGGATAAATCCAGTTCATTGAAAGTCTGTAAGAGTAGAATTGAGGTTTCCCTAAGGAAAAAAGAAATTATGTCTGTGGACCGAAGTGTCTGCCTCTGCCTGAGAGTTTCTAGCCTGCCGTTCTGATGGCCTGCCCTGCACACATCAGACTTGCCTACCTTGCCACCATAATCACAGAAACCAGTTCCTCACAATAAAGCTCTTTCCTCTCTCTTTCTCTCTCTCTTTCTCTCTCTCTCTCTCTCTGTGTGTGTGTGCGTGTGCGTGTGTATGTTTCTGTGTGTGATATGAAAAGCACCCAGGAGTGCTGAACAAACATGACTTCTTCCAACTATTAGTGTCTTGATGATAACCCCTGGGGCTAATTAGTCCCCAAGTATTCACATTGTTAACTGGGTAGAGTGTCTGCAGGGACAAACCCTGGAGCCCTGGATATGTTACCTTCTCTTCCCTCTCCCTGCCTCTGATGGAGTGGGCTTTGTATTGATCTCTACACCCAACTTATGCCAGACTTAAGCCCAGCCCTATCTCTCCAACACTCGCCTCATATTTCACCCTTTAGCCTGAGTCCTGAGTGATAAGTACCATCTGACTTTCCTACTACTGTGCCCAGCCTAATTTATTGGAAACCCAGTGGTTACCATTTCTGGAATTGAAATGTGTGTCATTTAGACACTTCAAGGGTGGCTCTGCCTGTCCCAGTTGATGAGGCTTCTGGAGTCGTCCTTGGCAGCCAGGTCCATCTTACTGTCCAACCTTGATGGGCAGCTCTTAAGCCATTCCCATCTCACCAATTCCATGCACCTACCAACAGAGCATCCTGCTTCCTAATCATTGCATAAGCCATGGAGGATTGCTAGAACCATCTATTCCAACTAACCATGAGTGACCCAGCCACGGAACATATGGCCTTTTCCAAAAACGAGTAGAACTCAGTTTTCCAAAGCTGAGCGTGAAAAATATTCCGCATTTTTTGTTGTACATTCCTAACTTTGTGACTGAAGTTTCAGAAATCAAATTCACTTTCAACTAGCTGTGTTGCTATGTTATCTATAGTTCTTAATGATTCTGTCTCTGCAGGCAATTGCAGTATATGCTAAATTCTGTCTACTCTTTTTTTTCTTAGACGGAGTCTCGCTCTGTCGCCCAGGCTGGAGTGCAGTGGCGCCATCTCGGCTCACTGCAAGCTCCGCCTCCCGAGTTTACGCCGTTCTCCTGCCTCAGCCTCCTGAGTAGCTGGGACTACAGACGCCCGCCACCTTGCCCGGCTAATTTTTTGTATTTTTAGTAGAGACGGGGTTTCACCGTGTTAGCCAGGATGGTCTCCATCTCCTGATCTCGTGATCCGCCCACCTCGGCCTCCCAAAGTGCTGGGATTACAGGTGTGAGCCACCGCAACCGGCCCTGTGTACTCTTACATATCCATGAGAATAGGAGACTGTTGAGCAGATAGAGTTTTTAAAAAATTATTTATTTTAGTCATGAATTCAACTTCCTTCACCACAAAAACTTAGATCCAAGTTGTGAACAATTACCAAGAATGACCAATCGGGGATTCCTTTTATCTCCTCACTTCTCCCCTGATGAAAATACCTAAGGCACTGATTGAAAGTCAACTACAAAAAGGGAGAAATCCTCATTATTCCTAGACTTAATGGTGGAGATTTCTACAGGCAATGGTTGTATTCTTGGCCAGATCACTTAACATCCTTGAACTTCATCCAAAACTGGAAGGAACTGGACTGTTTTTTCAAAGTCCCTTTTGCCACTGAAGTCCCATGAGCCTTGAGAATCAAAGTACTGTTGAGATGCCCATTCACCCAAGGAAGGAGGAGATAAGGGCAGGCAATCAGAAGTCCTGTTTGCATGAGGTTCTCCTAAGCTCCATAGGCAGTGGCAGTGGGCTAATCGGTAAAAATATGGCCAGTACAACATGAAGGCCCACTGCATATAATGGCAGGAAGAGCTCACTCATTTTCTCTTTCCAGAAATGTTTTTTTTTTTTTTTGAAACAGGTCTTGCTCTGTTGCACAAGCTGGAGTGCAGTGGTGTAATTGGCTCACTGTAGTCTCCACCTCCCAGTCCCAAGTGATCCTCCCACCTCAGCCCCCCAAGTAGTTGGGACCACAGGCATGGACCACAACACCATGACACCTGGTTTTTTTAATCTTCCAAGTTTTGTACAGACAGCATCTCATGTTTCCCAGACTGATCCTGAACTCCTGAGCTGCAGCAATCTTCCCATCTTGGCCTCTCGAAGTGCTGGGATTACAGGCGTGAGCCACCATGCCCAGTTGAAAGTAAGTTTAAGCAGAATTAGGCTTTGAATAGTGAAAAGGAACTGGAACAGCATTTCATGTTGTTTTATTTTTCTAATGGTGGTGGAAGGGACGATGATATAGGGCAGACTTCTAAGTTCTGGATGCTGTCAGAGTCAGAGAATCAGGCAGCTGCTGAGATGCCTGGGTCTAACGGAGCCCAGGCAGAAGCCCATCCTGCCCAGGTCTGTTGTGACCTGGCACTCTTGTCAGTACCACTTCATGCTCACCCCAGCACCATCTGTCCACCTTAGTTTTGCCTTGTCACTGCAAACAGCAAAAGGGATTTGGGGACTGAGAATAAAGTTCTCCCATTAGGAGAGATGAAAGCTGCTCCAACTCTGAGGAGAGAGTACCCAAAAAGGACAGAAACTTACCGTCAGATTGAAGAGAAGGGGACATGTTCCTTTTGTGACCATGAGCTGAAGTTATTGAGCATGCCTGAGAGAGTGGTGCAGACTAGAGTCACAGGAATAGTGACCCTCCTCTAGCCCAGTACCTGATGAAGATAAATCTCTCCATGTCTATAAGGATCTGGTGCAATCTGGAGAAATAAGGGTCATATGTAAATAAACCTAATTGGATTGAAGGGAACTGAGAGGATAGAAATTAATTCCTATAAATTTGGATTGATGCCACTAATACCTCCCAATGTAGGCCAGACCAGGGGCAAGAGAATACAAATTGAAATGAATCTAAGTTTTCTGTCTTTTAAAGGCTTTAGATAGTTTTCTGACAAGTTAGACCTTCCTTAGTCATAATAGAAATAGGGCCAGGCATGGTGGCTCATGCCTGTAATCCTGTTATTGAAAGGGGTTCCGATCCAGACCCCAAGAGAGGGTTCTTGGGTCTTACACAAGAAAGAATTTGGGGCCAGTCCATAGAGTAAAGTGAAAGCAAGTTTATTAGGAAAGTAAAGGAATAAAGAACGGCTACTCCATAGACAGAGCAGCCCTGAGGGCTGCTGGTTGCCCATTTTTATGGTTATTTTTTGATGATATGCTAAACAAGGGGTGGATTATTCATGCCTCCCCTTTTAGACCACATAGGTATCTTCCTGATGTTGCCATGGCATTTGTAAACTGTTATGGTGCTGGCAGGAGTGTAGCAGTGAGAACAACCAGAGGCCACTGCCATCACCATCTTGGTTTCGGTGGGTTTTGGCTAGATTCTTTACTGCAACTTGTTTTATCAGCAAGGTCTTTATGACCTGTATTTTGTGCCAACCTCCTATCTCATCCTGTGGCTTAGAGTGCCTTAACTGTCTGCAAATGCAGCCCAATGGGTCTCAGCCTCATTTTACCCAGCCCCTTTTCAAGATGGAGTTGCTCTGGTTCAAACACCTCTGACAATCCCAGTGTTTTGGGAGGCTAAAGTGAGAGGATTGCTTGAGCCCAGGAGTTTGAGACTAGTCTGGGCAAGACAGCAAGACTCTGTCTCTCAAAAAAAAAAAAAAAAATTAGCCGGACATGGTGAGCTATGATTCTGCCACTGCACTTCAGCCTGGGAGACAGATTGTCTCTTAAAAACAAAACAAAACAAAATGAATAAATACCTCTATACAGAAAACAATTGTTTTTTATTTTATTTTTATTTTTATGGAAACAGGGTCTCACTCTGTCGCCCAGGCTTGCGTGCGATGGCGCAATCTCAGCTCACTGCAATCTCGGCCTCCTGGGCTCAAGTGATCCTCCCTGCCTCCTGAGTAGCTGGGACTACAGGCACATGCCACCACACCCAGCTAACTGGCTAATTTTTGTATTTTTTAGAGACAGGGTTTTGCCATGTTGCCCAGGCTGGTCTTGAACTCCTGGACTCAAGTAATCCTCCTTCCTTGGCCTCCCAAAGTGCTGGGATTACAGCCACCATGCCCAGCCTAACAGTTGTTTTTGTAAATTGAGATAAGATAATAACATAACATAAAATTTGTCACTTTAAGCACTTTTAAACACAGTTCCATGCATTAAACACATTCACATTGTTGTGCAATCATCACCACTATCTATCTCCAGAACTCTTCTTGCAAAACTGAAACTCTGTACCTATTACACAACAACTCATTTTGCCCTCCCACCCAGCCTGTGGCAACCACAATTCTACTTTCTGTAACTATCAATTTGACTACCCTAGATATGTTATGTACGTGGAATCATACAGCATGTGTGCTTTGTGTCTAGCTTAATTTACTTAGCCTCAAGGTTCATCTGTGTTATAGCATGTGTTAAGAATTCCCTTCCTTTTTAAGGCTGAGTAATATTCCACACACACACACACACACACACACACACACACACACATCACATTTTCTTTCTTTTGTTTTTGAGGCAGAGTTTCACTCTTGTTGCCCAGCCTAGAGTGCAATGGCGCAATCTTTGCTCACCACAACCTCCCGCTCCTGGGTTCGAGCAATTCTTCTGCCTCAGCCTCCCGAGTAGCTGGGATTACAGGCATGTGCCTCCACACCCGGCTAATTTTGTATTTTTAGTAGAGACAGGGTTTCTCCATGTTGGTCAGGCTGGTCTCGAACTCCTGACCTCAGGTGATCCTTCCACCTCAGCCTCCCAAAGTGTTAGGATTACAGGCGTGAACCACTGCTCCTGGTCACCATATTTTCTTTATCCATCCACCAGTGGACATTTATCCATTTCTTCTAGATTTTCTAGTTTATTTGCATAGAGGTGTTTATAGTATTCTCTGATGGTAGTTTGTATTTCTGTGGGGTCAGTGGTGATATCCCCTTTATCATTTTTTATTGCATCTATTTGATTCTTCTCTCTTTTCTTTATTTTGAGCCTATGTGTGTCTCTGCATGTGAGATGGGTCTCCTGAATACAGCAAACTGATGGGTCTTGACTCTTTATCCAATTTGCCAGTCTGTATCTCTTAATTGGGGCATTTAGCCCATTTACATTTAAGATTAATATTGTTATGTGTGAATTTAATCCTGTCATTATGATGCTAGCTGGTTATTTTGCCTGTTAATTGATGCAGTTTCTTCATAGCATCGATAATTTTTACAATTTGGCATGTTTTTGCAGTGGCTGGTACTGGTTGTTCTTTCCCATGTTTAGTGCTTCCTTCAGGACCTCTTGTAAGGCAGGCCTGGTGGTGACAAAATCTCTCAGCATTTGCTTGTCTGTAAAGGATTTTATTTCTTCACCACTTGTGAAGCTTCTTTTGGCTAGATATGAAATTCTGGGTTGAAAATTCTTTTCTTTCAGAATGTTGAATATTGGCCCCCACTCTCTTCTGGCTTGCAGAGTTTCTGCCGAGAGATCTGCTGTTAGTCTGATGGGCTTCCCTTTGTGGGTAACCCAACCTTTCTCTCTGGCTGCCCTTAACATTTTTTCCTTCATTTCAACTTTGGTGAATCTGGCAATTATGTGTCTTGGGGTTGCTCTTCTCAAGGAGTATCTCTGTGGTGTTCTCTGTATTTCCTGAATTTGAATGTTGGCCTGCCTTGGTAGGTTGGGGAAGTTCTCCTGGATAATATCCTGAAGAGTGTTTTCTAGCTTGGTTCCATTCTCCCCGTCACTTTCAGGTACACCAATCAAATGTAGATTTGGTCTTTTCACATAGTCCCATATTTTTTGGAGGCTTTGTTCATTTCTTTTCACTCTTTTTTCTCTGATCTTGTCTTCCTGCTTTATTTCATTAATTTGTTCTTCAGTCACTCATATCCTTTTTTCCGCTTGATCAGTTCGGCTACTGAAGCTTGTGCATGCTTCACGAAGTTCTCGTACTGTGATTTTTAGCTCCATCAGGTCATTTAACCTCTTCTCTACACTGGTTATTCTAGTTAGCCATTCATCTAACCTTTTTTCAAGGTTTTTAGCTTCCTTGCGATGGGTTAGAACACATTCCTTCAGCTCAGAGAAGTTTGTTATTACTGACCTTCGGAAGCCTACTTCTGTCGACTAATCAAAGTTATTCTCTGTCGAGTTTTGTTCCCTTGCTGGCAAGGAGTTGTGTTCCTTTGGAGGAGAAGAGGATTCTGGTTTTTGGAATTTTCAGCCTTTCTAGTCTGGTTTCTCCCCATCTTTGTAGTTTTATCTATGTTGACCTAAGAGTTTTGGTGTGGATGTCTTTTTTGTTGATGTTGATGCTATTCCTTTCTGTTTCTTAGTTTTCCTTCTAACAGACAGGCCCCCCAGCTGCAGGTCTGTTGGAGTTTGCTGGAGGTCCACTACAGACCCTGTTTGTCTGGGTATCACCAGCAGAGGCTGCAGAACAGCAAATATTGCTGCCTGATCCTTCCTCTGGAAGCTTCATCCCAGAGGGGCCCCTGCCTCTATCAGGTGTCTATCAGCCCCTACTAGGAGGTGTCTCCCAGTCAGGCTATATGGGGGTCAGGGACCCACTTGAGGAGGCTGTCTGTTATCAGAGCTCAAACGTTGTGCTGGGAGAACCGCTGCCCTCTTCAGAGCTGTCAGGCAGGGCTGTTTAAGTCTGCAGAAGCTGTCTGCTGCCTTTTGTTCAGATATGCCCTGTCCCCAGAGGTGGAATCTAGACAGGCAGTAGGCCTTGCTGAGCTGTGGTGGCTCTGCCCAGTTCAAGCTTCCCCACCACTTTGTTTACACTGTGAGCATAGAACCACCTACTCAAGCCTCAGCAGTGGCAGACCTCCCCACCCCCCTACCAAGCTCCAATGTCCCAGGTCGATCTCAGACTGCTGCACTAGCAGTGAGCAAGGCTCCATGGGCATGGGACCCGCCGAGCCAGGCACAGGAGGGAATCTCCTGGACTGCCAGTTGCAAAGACCATGGGAAAAGCACAGTATTTGGGCTGGAGTATACCATTCCTCCAGGCACAGTCACTCACAGTTTCCCTTGGCTAGGAAAGGGAAATCCCCTGACCCCTTGCACTCCTTGGGTGAGGTGATGCCCCGCCCTGCTTTGGCTCACCCTCCGTGGGCTGCACCCACTATCCAACCAGTCCCAATGAAACGAACCAGGTACCTCAGTTGGAAATGCAGAAATCATCTGTCTTCTGTATTCATCTCGCTGGGAGCTGTAGACCAGAGTTATTCCTATTCGGCCACCTTGGAAGCCACCCTAAATCACCAATTTTTAAATTGGATTGTTTGGTTTCTTTGGTGGTTGAGTTATAGGAGTTCTTTCTATATTCTAGATGCTAATCTCTTATCAGATATATGATTTGCAAATATTTTCTCCTAAAAACAATTGTTCAAGTTGGCATGTTGATATAGCTTGAATGTATATTCCCACCAAATCTCATGCTGAATGATAACCCCCAATGTTGGAGGTGGGGCCTGGTGGGAGGTATTTGGATCATGGGGGCAGATATCTCATGAATGACTTGGGCCATCCTCTTTGGTGATAAATGATCTCTTGCTCTGAGATCTGGTTGGTTAAAAGTGTGTGGCATGGCCCCTACTCTTGTGCTTACTCCTATTCCCGCCATGTCATGTGCCTGCTTGCTCTTTGTCTTCTACCATGATTGGAAGCTTCCCGAGACCTCTCAAGAAGCAGATGCTGCTATGCTTCCTGTACAGCCTGCAGAATTATGAGCCAATTAAATATCTTTTCTCTATAAATTGTACAGTCTCAGGTCTTTCTCTTTCCCTCCCTCCCTCCCTCCCTCCCTCCCTTCTTTCCTTCCTTCCTTCCTTCCTTCCTTCCTTCCTTCCTTCCTTCCTTCCTTCCTTCCTTCCCTCCTTCTCTCTCTTTCTTTCTCTCTCTCTTTCTTTCCTTCTCTTTTTCTTTCTTCTTTCTCTTTCTCTCTTTCTCTTTCTTTTATTTCCTTTTCTTTCTTTCGAGATAAGCTCTTCACTCTGCTACCCAGGCTGGAGTGTAATGGCTTGATCATAGCTCACTGCAGACTTGATTTCCTGGGCTCAAGCAATCTTCTTGCTTCGGCCTCCCAAGTAGCTGGGACTATCTGGGTAGGTGTGAGCTACCAGTTGTAAGCCACCATGCCCAGATAATTTTTAAACTTTTTGTAGAGATGGGTTTTTGCTATGTTGCCCAGGTTGTTCTCAAATGCCTGGCCTCAAGCAATCCTGGCCCTGTAAAGTCCTGCGATTACAGCAGAGAGTCACCATGCTCTATTTCCCTATAGCAATGGAAGAAGGGCCTAACACACGTCTTAGTTGTTTTTCAAGCCAGAAGACATGTCATCGACAAAATTCATATGTTCAAGACTTAATGCCCAGTGTGACTATATTTGGACATAGAGCCTGTGAGAAGGTGATAAAGGTTAAATGACATCATAAGGGTTAGGCCCTAATCCTATAGAACTGATGCCCTTATAAGAAGAGGTAGAGTGGGCCGGGCGCGGTGGCTCAAGCCTGTAATCCCAGCACTTTGGGAGGCCGAGACGGGTGGATCACGAGGTCAGGAGATCGAGACCATCCTGGCTAACACGGTGAAACCCCATCTCTACTAAAAAATACAAAAAACTAGCCGGGCGAGGTGGCGGGCGCCTGTAGTCCCAGCTACTCAGGAGGCTGAGGCAGGAGAATGGCGTAAACCCGGGAGGTGGAGCTTGCAGTGAGCTGAGATCCGGCCACTGCACCCCAGCCTGGGCGACAGAGCAAGACTCCATCTCAAAAAAAAAAAAAAAAAAAAAGAGAAGAGGTAGAGTGGCCGGGCACAGTGGCTCACACCTGTAATCCCAGCACTTTGGGAGGCCAAGGTGGGCACATCACTTGAGGTCAGGAGTTTGAGACCTGCCTGGCCAACATGGTGAAACTCTGCCTCTATTTAAAAAATACAAAAACTAGCCAGGTGTGGTGGTGGGCATCTGTAGTCCCAGCTACTCGGGAGCCTGAGGCAGGAGAATTGCTTGAACCAGGAGGTGAAGGTTGCAGTGAGCCAAGATCACACCACTGCACTCCAGCCTGGGCAACAGAGCAAGACTATCTTAAAAAAAAAAAAAAAAAAAAGAAGAAGAAGAAAAGGCAGAGCCTGGGTACAGCAGCTCACACATGTAATCCCAACACTTTCAGAGGCCAAGGTGAGAGGATCACTTGAGGCCAGGAGTTCAAGACCAGCCTGGGCCACAAAGTGAGATCCTGTCTCTATAAAAAATAAAATTTAGCCTGGTGTCGTGGTGTGTGCCTATAGTGGCAGCTACTCAGGAGGCTGAAACTGGAGGCTCACTTGAACCCAGGAGATGGAGGTTGTGGTGAGCTACGATCGCACCACTGTACTCCAGCCTGGGCAACAGAGTGAGACCCTGTCTAAAAAAAAAAAAAAAGCAGAACAGGCAGAGATACAAGGCGCTCTCTCTCTCTCTCTCTCTCTGTGTGTGTCTCTCTCTCTGTCTCTAACATGTAAGGACACAGTGAAAAAGAGGCCATCTGCAAGCCAGGAAGAAGGTCCTCACCACGAACAAAACCAGCTGATTGGACTTGAGCTTGGACTTTTCAGCCTCCAGGAATGGGAGAAATACATTTCTGTTGCTTAAGCCACCCAATCTGTGGTATTTTGTTATGGTAGCCCAAGCTGACTACTATGACATATATTTTATGATTAAACTAGGGATAGCATAGACATGCTGATGGGACAGTTTTAACAAACATGAAAGGAATAAGGAAGTAAAAATCATTTGAAACCCTGCAACCCGGAGATGATCATGTTGTGTTATGTATCCTTCCAGGCTTCTTCCTATGCATGTAGAAAACTTTTCACAATCCAGATGCTATTTTGTAACCTTTTCTTAGCAATAAACACAAGTGTACATGATGGTTTTGTTTTGGTTTGTTTGGTTTTTTTGAGACAGAGTTTTGCTCTTGTTGCCCAGGCTGGAGTGCAATGGCGTGACCTCGGCTCACCACAACCTCCGCCTCCCGGGTTCAAGCAATTCTCCTGCCTCAGCCTCCTGAGTAGCTGGGATTACAGGCATGCACCACCATGCCCGGCTAATTTTGTATTTTTAGTAGAGACGGGGTTTCTCCATGTTGGCCAGACTGGTCTCGAACTCCTGACCTCAGGTGATCTGCCTGCCTCAGCGTCTCAAAGTGCTGGGATTACAGGCCTGAGCCACCACGCCCGGCCACATGATAGTTGTAATGCACTGCAAAATACTCCACTGAACAGATCTACCATCATGTATTTAATCAGTCCCTAGTGATAGAGATTTAGGTGATTTTGAATTTATCATTATTGGAAACAATACTTCATGAAAGCCTTTTATGTATATCTTTGCATGTTTGTCCAATTTGTTCACTGGGATGAATTCCCAGAAATTTAATTTCTGGGCCAAAGGATATGCATATTTAAAATTTTGACATCCTGTCTATTGCCAAATTACCTTCCAGAAAGACTGAACCAATTTATACCCCTACTGTGCATGAGAGTGCCCACTGCTCCACACCCTTGCCAAATTGGCATGCTTTCAACAACAGTAAAAATAGGTTCTTGTCTGCTTTTCTCCGATGAGTCCTACCCAAGTGCATGATGTGAAACTGAATGAGAGGAATATAAAGTTGACAGATGGGAGGTATTTTGGTCACTGTAATGTTTTATCTAAAGCACACCATTTTCCTCTCAGAACAACTGTGATAGATAAGCCCTCTTCATTTTTTAGTACGAGTTCTAGGACATAATTTCCTAAATGGATTGATTCCTTAGAGAATGAATGTCTCTGAGGATGTAGAAATTATTCAAGCCAAATGTGCTTTCGGCTGCTAGAGGATATACAATTTTGACATAGCAGTATCCATGTGACCCCTTTTTTAAAGATGCAAAGTATCTTCTTACCCTGTGCTGTCCAAAGTGTCATACTGCAGCCTGCTCTGAATGTACTCATTCATTTGCCTGAAGTTCTCACAGAGAAAATTTTCTCCAACTTTGTTTTATATTGAAAAAAAAATTTTAATTGAAGTATAATCTACACACAATATGAGTAAATTTTTCTCTTTAAAATCTGTTTGTGAATAACTGCAACCTTCAAAGATAACGTTTCATTACATTAAATGAGAGAGAAAAGGTTTTCTTTTTTTTTCTCGAGACAGAGTCTCACTCTGTTGCCCAGGCTGGAGTGCAATGGTGTGATCTCGGCTCACTGCAACCTCCCTCTCCTGGGTTCAAGCCATCCTCCTGTCTCAGCCTCCCAGGCAGCTGGGATTACAGGGGTATGTCACCACGCTCAACTAATTTTTGTATTTTTAGTAGTGACAGCGTTTCACCATGTTGGCCAGGCTGATCTCAAACCCCTGACCTCAGCTGATGCGCCTGCCTCCGCCTCCCAAAGGGCTGGGATTACAGGTGTGAGCCTTCGTGCCCAGCAGAAAAGCATATAATTAAACACACGCTCTTTGAAAAGCACAGAGAAAAGAGACTGGAGCTTTATATTCAGCTATTTCACTCCTTAGTTGTATGGTCTGAAGCACATAATTTAGCAAATACACTTCTTTTATTCTCATCTGATAAACTAGCAAAATGAAATCTACACTACCTTCTCCATAGAGATGTTGGAAGCACATCCATCATCTCTAGGGAGGTCCTTAGCACTATAGTGAGTTAAATTATATATTTTTTAAAAAATGTGCATCCAGTCAAATATAGCTAATCTACTTGTATCTGATCTTACAGTTTTTGTGCTTGAGGGGAATGTATTTCTTTTTCAAATGAAAACATGTTGATCAGATAAATGTTTATGATGGAAAATTATCCTTTTGTTTTGGCATTAATATCAATTAAAAGCATTTTGAAACTGTTCAGCTTCACTGATGATATTAATGAACCTTACATGAGAAAAAGCCAGAAAATAATTAGCATAATTAGAAAATATTAACTGTACATTAATAATTCTCTTTATTTTTCCCTTTTAGCCACTTAATAAATTATATGTATCAAATTATTATAAATGTGGTACTTCCAATGTTAGCAAAATTATATGTTTAAAAGGCATAACAATAATTAAACAATTTTAATTGTTTAATTGTTTAATTTGCTTAAAAACGAAATAAAACAATATTTGTTTAATTTAGAAAAAAGATCACTTTACATCCTATTATCCTAGTGATACTGTGAATAAAATTCCTTTCAAATTTATATTTTAATATCTTCTTTCTTTTTATTTATTTATTTAGAGACAGGGTCTTGCTCTTTCACCCATCTGGCCAGAGTGCAGTGGCACTATCGTAGCTCACTGTAGCCTTGACCTCCTGGGCTCAAGCCATCCTCCTGCCTCAGCCTCCCTAGTAGCTAGTACTACAGGCTCTCACCACCACACCTGGCTAATTTTGTTTTGTTTTGTTTGGGTAGAGATGAATTCTCACTATGTTGTCCAGGCTGGTCTGGGATTCCTGGCCTCAAGTCCCCCTGCCTTGGCCTCCCAAAGCACTGGGATCACAGGCATGAGCACCTAGCCCTAATGTGCCTGCCTGCCTGCCTGCCTGCCTGCCTGCCTTCCTGCCTGCCTGCCTTCCTGCCTGCCTGCCTTCCTTCCTGCCTTCCTTCTTCCCTTCCTTCTTTCCTTCCTTCCTTCCTTCCTTCCTTCCTTCCTTCCTTCCTTCCTTCCTTCCTTCCTTCCTTCCTTCCTTCCTTCCTTCCTTCCTTCCTTCCTTCCTCTTTTCTTTTTCTTTCTTTTGAGACAGAATCTTGCTCTGTTGCCCAGGCTGCATTGCAGTGGCGCAATCTTGGCTCACTGCAACTTCCACTTCCCAGGTTCAAGCAATTCTGGTGCCTCAGCCTCCGGAGTAGCTGGGATTAGAGGCACTCACCACCATGCCTGGCTAATTTTTGTATTTTCAGTAGAGACAGGGTTTCCCCATGTTGGCCAGGCTGGTCTCAAACTGCTAGGCTTGAGCAATCCACCTGCCTGAACCTCTCAAAGTGCTGGGATTACAGGCACCTGCTTTTCTTTCTACGTACTGGTTAGAGGTGAATGCTTATCCCTTCAGCTCTCTGTCTGCTCCCCACGAGTGACAGCTTGGGATGCTCGGGCTTCTTCCCTTGTCTCACTCTCTCCTCAGGAAAAAGCACCTTCTTTGGCAAGATTGAGGGAAAGAACTGCTAAATGTGTGACTCAGCCCCTCTTTCTCTCTGAGTGGCCGGACCTTAAGGACTTACCAGGCGATAAGCTTCCTAGAGTAAGCCCTGCCCTGCAAAAAGGACTGAAGTTTGAAAAGGTTTATTTTAATTCAGGGAAGTGAGTATTAGTAAGCCCAGTTGGCCACAGACTATGCCACATTCTCCAACCAGCTTTATTAGCTGTGAACTAATTTCTTTTAAAATAATTTTTTATTGGCCGGGCGCGGTGGCTTAAGCCTGTAATCCCAGCACTTTGGGAGGCCGAGACGGGCGGATCACGAGGTCAGGAGATCGAGACCATCCTGGCTGACACAGTGAAACCCCGTCTCTACTAAAAAATACAAAAAAACTAGCCGGGCGAGGTGGCGGGCGCCTGTAGTCCCAGCTACTCGGGAGGCTGAGGCAGGAGAATGGCGTGAACCCGGGAGGCGGAGCTTGCAGTGAGCCAAGATCACGCCACTGCACTCCAGCCTGGGCGGTAGAGCGAGACTCTGTCTCAAAAAAAAAAAAATAAATAAATAAAATAAATAAATAAATAAATAAATAATTTTTTTATTGTGGTTTTAAAAAAATAGATGACATAAAATTTATCATCTTACCATTTTAAGTGTACAATTCAGTAGTGTTAATTATAGTCGCATTAACCAATCTCTACCAATCTCCAAAACTTTTTCCTCTTGCAAAACTGAAACTCCATATCCATTAATCAACAATTCATCATTTTCTCCTCCATCCAGCCCTTGGCAACCACCATTCTATTTTCTGTGTCTATGATTTTCACTACTCTAGATACCTCCTAGAAGTGGAACCATGCAGAGTTTGCCCTTTTTGTGACTGGCTCATTTCACTTAGCATGATGTCTTCAAGGCTCATCCATGTTGTAGCATGGTGTCAGAACTTCCTTCCTTTTTAAGGCTGATATTTTGAACTCCCAGATTCCCTGCTTCTATGTCTCAACTGACTCAAAACTGAGAGCGAGAGGGAGGGTGTCATTAATTTTCATCCCCTCAAGCCCTATCCAACTGGATAATAGTGTGTTGTGGTAGACATCTATCGTTTTCTCTGGCCAGGGTCAAATAGCAAATCTGGACAGAGGTAAAGTGAGACTTTTCTCAAAAAGGTTATTGCAGTAAGAGGAAGAGGACTATTATAATAGAGAGAATGCTCTGATGGCCAACTGTAAAATCTGCAAGCATCTCCAAGGACAGGCAGAAAAGGGCTTTTCTTTTACAGGGAGGAGGAAAGCAGGCTGGAAGGAAGCAGGTGAGGGCTACCGGGATGAGCAGGTTCTCCTGCAGTGCGTCAGGGAACAGTTCCCCCTGCCGGGTATGCTAGTCTCAGTAGGGGCCATTAAGGAGGGCTTGTTCCTAGCTCTAATGTTTAAGGGTGGGCCAAGTTCAGGGACTTGGAAGAATGATAGAGGCCTGACTAAAGTTTAGCCCAGTTAGCAGGCATTTTGTCCAGATTGGCCTGTGGAAACAAACAGGTCAGCTAATATTTATGAGGCAAAGAATGGGAAATTAGAGGATCTCTATATGGCTTTGTCACAGTTAGACAAGGGGGTCACCACAAGTCTCTAAGTCATACGGGGAAGGGCAATTCTTTGCTGTAAGTCATTTCCTGAAACACAAAGGTTGGAGGGAGGCTGGGCGCGGTGGCTCATGCCTGTAATCCCAGCACTCTGGGAGGGAGAGGCAGGAGGATCACTTGAGGTCAGAAGTTTGAAACCAGCCTGGACAACATGGTGAAACCCCATCTCTACTAAAAATACAGAAATTAGCCAGTGTGATGGTGCGCACCTGTAGTCCTAGCTACTTGGGAGGCTGAGGGAGGAGAATCCCTTGAACCTGGGAGATGGCGGTTGCAGTGAGCTGAGATCACATCACTGCACTCCAGCCTGGGCAACAGAGAAAGACTCTGTCTCAAAACAAAACAAAACAAAAAAGTTGGAGGGAGGTGGTGTCCTGATCCTTGCTGTTTTCCAGGGGCACAGGGCTTGACATTGTCACTATACCCTTTCTCATTCCAGGGGCTGACAGAACCCCTCTTTCTCATGGAAAATCCACCTCACTTATTTTGAGTGAGGCTGATCCCACTTTCTACTCATATGGATGGACATGTGGCCCAGGCCTTGTCAATTCAAATCACTTATTCTCTGATTAGTATTATTGCTCCAGCAAATAGGTAGATGCTCCAAGCAGTACCAATCAGTCTCTCCTGAGATTTGATCGTGTAGATGTTGGGAGAGAACCCTGATATGAACCCAGCCATGCCTAGCTTAGGTCTACCTCCAGACTTCCCAGTTATGTGAACAAATAAAACCCCTCTTTGCTTAGTTGTGTGATTCTTTTGTTACCCCCCACACCACAAATAACTATGTGTCCTGAGGCCTTGTTGGCTTGGGGTGTTTGAAGGATCCTGGCTACCTCTGATTCTGAAGGATTTCAAGGGTCCTATTTTAGTTCCAGCAGTGAAACTGTTGACTGCAGAGTTCTGGCTCTATTTCAAGCTTGAGTAATTTCATCTGCTCTCCTTGAAAATTTTTACTGCAAGATATTTAATATTCTTAACTTCCTTCATAGACTTCTAAACATCATGGAATCTCCTTGATCATGTTTCACTATTCAAAGGCAAGTCCTGGCTGGATGCAGTAGCTCACACCTGTAATCCCAAAACTTTGGGAGGCCAAGGCAGGTGAATCCCTTGAGCCCAGGAGTTTTAGACCAGCCCAGGCAACACAGGGAGAGCCTGTCTCTATAAAAAGTTTAAAAATTAGCTGGGTGTTGGCCGGGCGCAGTGACTCATGCCTGTAATCCCAGCACTTTGGGAGACCAAGATGGGTGGATCAGGAGGTCAGGAGATCGAGACCATCCTGGCTAACACGGTGAAACCCCGTCTCTACTAAAAATACAAAAAATTAGTCGGGCGTGGTGGTGCGCGCCTGTAGTCCCAGCTACTGGGGGGGCTGAGGCAGGAGAATGGCGTAAACCTGGAAGGCAGAGCTTGCAATGAGCCGAGATTGTGCCACTGCATTCCATCTTGGGTGACAGAGTGAGATTCCATCTAAAAAAAAAAAAAAAAATTAGCTGGGTGTGGTGGCATGTGTCTGTAGTCCCAGCTACTCAGGAGGCTGAGGTGGGATGATTGCTTGATCCCAGGAGGTGGAGGCTGCAGTGAGCCCAGAGGTCTCACTCCTGATTTGGAGAGAAAAAATATAGTATCCCAACATAAATTTTAAAAAGAAATCCTATTTTTCCTTTAAAAAATGAGTTTTAATGCCCTAGATGTTAAATTGATTTTCAAGTTATTACTATTTTTAATAGAGATGGGATCTCATGCTGTCCCCAGGCTAGATTGATTGCAGAAGTATAATCACAGCTCACTGCAGCCTCAAACTCTTGGGCTCAAGAGATCCTCCCTCAGTAGCTAGGACTACAGGTGCATGCCACCATGCCCAGCTAAGCTTTTTGTTTGTTTGCTTTGTTTTTTATCTGGCAGAGATAAGGATCTGACTATGTTGCCCAGGCTGGTTTGGAAACACCTGGTCTCAAATGATCCTCCTGCCTCAGCCTCCCAAAGCACTGAGATTACAGGCATGAGCCACCACATCAGGCCTTGAGTTGTTTTTGATAAATTATATGAGCAATAGATTAACATAAAGAATGGAAGGAATTGTTTTTGTGAGTTTTCAGGGATAATGCATGAAAAGGCCTCATAGAAGAAATACAATGGGGACACATATAAACCACAAAGCTTTAGTTTACATTTGACATTTTCCCAACTTCAATAGATAGGTCTACTATCTATCTATCTTAATGATGAGATTGATCTGGTAAGTAAGAAAAGTCATGAAATGGATGGTGAAAATGATTTAAAATGTTTTAATTATGGAAGGGAAAAAATAAAAAATAGCAGCTAATCTTCCTAAGTAAATGTGAAAAAAAAAGGTAATTTAACAAACATTCCTGGAATGCCACTTATGTGCTAGTCACTGGGGATAGAGCAATGAACAACACAGACAAAATGTTCTGCCTTCATGGAACTTCTAGTAGAAAAATGCAGTGATAAAATAAAATGACGAATCTCCAAGAATAAATATTTGGGTTCCCAAGGCAAGGGAGCCTTTGACTGACTTGACGTTTTGCTGCTCTCTGTTTATTGGAAATTGCCCTATACCAGCCTGGGCAACATGACGAAACCCCAACTCTACAAAAACTACAAAAATGAGCCAGGCGTGGTGGCGCATGCCTGTGGTCCCAGCTATTCGGGAGGCTGAGGTGGGAGGATCACTTGAGCCCAGGAGGTTGAGATTGCAGTGAGCTGAGATCATGCCACTGCACTCCAGCCTGGGTGACAAAGCAAGACTCTGCCAAAAAAAAAAAAAGAAAGAAGGAAGGAAACAATAAATTGTACTGTTCCAAAATGTTACAGTGTTCATCTCTGAGTGATTTTATTTCTCCTTAAAATTCTTCTTCATTTTCCAAATGTTCTACAATAAGCTTCAATTACTTTTTAATCAGAAAAAGTAACTTACTAAGGGGGAAAAAAAACTCCTAATAAACTAGAAGTTGAAATCCTTCAGTTTAGAGGGCTGACCCCAATACCTGCCTTTGGCATCTTCCTGAACTGAAAAGTCTAAAAAGCAGAACCTGTTGCTTTCACTTTGGGTAACTGTCCCCCTCCCTCCTCTCATTCTTGAGCTTTCCTGATGTATCCTAAAGCAATTTATTTTATAGTCTCACATATCTTTTTTTGTTCACTTATAAACATTCTGGGTGTCTACAGCTTTGTCTCTTTCTTGAGTCTCTCTCTTCTTCCTGACTACCTGGTTCTTCTGACCTTTTCTCTACAAAGATCACGATTGTTCTCCTCTGCGGACCAGATAAACCCTATTACTCCACATTGCCCTTGTCCCATCCAAGTCTAACTGCCACTTTTCAACAAACTGAACTCTCTCTCGGTTACTATGGCATCCCCTGAAAAAATGTCAGTCAAAGCTTTCTCTTATACGCTTACATTTCTAAAAGCTGTTTAACGAATTTATGAAAGAACGCTTTTAGCCCCTGGTGCGCTGAAGCATTATGTTACAGTCTTTGAGAACTTAAGGTTATGATAGATAATTCTTTTCTTTTGTTTTTTATAATTGGTTTAATCAGAATTTTATTGTTACAATCAATAGTTGCTTTACTTTTCTCTCTCTTTATTTTAAAGAAATCCCTAGTAGTTTCCCTATTGTTTTTTCTTATTGGTTCTTAGTATGAAAGTTGACTTGACCTTTTTTTTTTTTTTTTTTTTTTTTTTTGAGGTTTGCTGTTGTTGCTTGAGTGCAGTGGTGTGATCTTGGCTCACTGCAACCTGGGCCTGCCGGGTTCAAACGATTCTCCTGCCTCAGCCTCCCAAGTAGCTGGGATTACAGGTGCCTGCCACCATGCCCGGCTAATTTTTTGTAGTTTTAGTAGAGACAGCATTTCACCATGTTGGTCACGTTGGTCTCAAACTCTGAACCTAAAGTGATCCACCTGCCTCAGCCTCCTAAAATGCTGGGATTACAGGTGTGAGTCACCACACCCAGCCACATTGACTTTTATCAATGTAAAGGGAGAAGTCACTTGATATTTAGGTAAATTTTTTAATAGTATTTTATCTACTTTTTCAAATTGGTAAGATGTACTTTTCATGCCTTAAAAATGTCTTTATTGAAGTATAACATATAGTAAAATACATTTACTGTATTTAGTGAGCTATAGTGTACAGCTCAGTTTTTTAACATAGGTATATCCCCATTCAACCACCACCAGCTCAAGACACAGAACACTCCCAGCAATCCCACAATTTCTCTTATCCCTTCCCAGTCAATATCCTCCTGCCCCACACTTCTAGCCTACTCTTGCCAGAATAGTTACCACTATTCTGACTTCTATCACCATTTTTAAGTTTTGCCTGTTTTTAAACTTGAAATAAATAGAACCACCCAGTATTTACTCTTTTGTTTTGGCTTCTGTAACTCAACATTCTTTTCCTGTTCAGTTGTGTCATCATTTTTTTCTTTTTTATTACTGTATGGTATTCCATTAAATAAATATACTTCAATTTATATATCTATTCTCCTGTGGATGGACATTTAGGGGCTTTTCAGTTTTTTAGTATGATCAGAAAAGTTGTTACAGCCATTCTCGTACATGTCCGTTGGTGGACATATGCACTCATTTCTCATGGGTATATACCAAGGGGTGGAATTGCTGGGTCATAGAATAGACATACTTTTACTTTTGGTAAAATTCTTAACATATTTGCATGGCACAAAATTCAGAAGGCACAAAAGAGTGTACAGTGAAAAGTCTCTCTCTTATCTACATTCCAGTTCTACAGTTCTCTTCTCCAGAGGAAACCATATTACCAGTTTCTTACAGAAACCTACTTTGTATATAGAAGTATATGTATGTATAGTCTTGTGTTTTACACCAAAGCTACTACACAATCCAAACTCCTTTGCACCTTACTTCTTTCACTAAACAATTTATCTTTTTTTAAATTTTATTTTACTTTATTTATTTATGTATTTATTTTTATTATACTTTAAGTTCTAGGGTACATGTGCACAACGTGCAGGTTTGTTACATATGTATACATGTGCCATGTTGGTGTGCTGCACCCATCAACTCGTCAGCACCCATCAACTCGTCATTTACATCAGGTATAAGTCCCAATGCCATCTCTCCCCTGTTCCCCCTCCCCACAATAGGCCCCGGTGTGTGATATTCCCCTTCCGGTGTCCAAGTGATCTCAATGTTCAATTCCCACATATGAGTGAGAACATGCAGTGTTTGGTTTTCTGTTCTTGCAATAGTTTGCTGAGAATGATGGTTTCCACTGCATCCATGTCCCTACAAAGGACACAAACTCATCCTTTTTTATGGCTGCATAGTATTCCATGGTGTATATGTGCCACATTTTCTTAATTCAGTCTGTCACTGATGGACATTTGGGTTGATTCCAAGTCTTTGCTATTGTGAATAGTGCCACAATAAACACACGTGTGCATGTGTCTTTATGGCAGCATGATTTATAATCCTTTGGGTATATACCCAGTAATGGGATGGCTGGGTCATATGGTATTTCTAGTTCTAGATCCTTGAGGAATTGCCATACTGTTTTCCACAATGGTTGAACTAGTTGACAATCCCACCAACAGTGTAAAAGTGTTCCTATTTCTCCACATCCTCTCCTGCACCTGTTGTTTCCTGACTTTTTAATGATTGCCATTCTAACTGGTGTGAAATGGTATCTCATTGTGGTTTTGATTTGCATTTATCTGATGGCGAGTGATGATGAGCATTTTTTCATGTGTCTGTTGGCTGTATGCATGTCTTCTTTTGAGAAATGTCTGTTCATATCCTTTGCCCACTTTTTGATGGGGTTGTTTGTTTTTTTCTTGTAAATTTGCTTGAGTTCTTTGTAGGTTCTGGATATTAGCCCTTTGTCAGATGAGTAGATTGCAAACATTTTCTCCCATTCTGTAGGTTGCCTGTTCACTCTGATGGTAGTTTCTTTTGCTGTGCAGAAGCTCTTTAGTTTAATTAGATCGCATTTGTCAATTTTGGCTTTTGTTGCTGTTGCTTTTGGTGCTTTAGACGTGAAGTCCTTGCCCATGCCTATGTCCTGGATGGCATTACCTAGATTTTCTTCTAGGGTTTTTATGGTATTAGGTCTAACATTTAAATCTCTAATCCATCTTGAATTAATTTTCGTATAAGGAGTAAAGAAAGGATCCAGTTTCAGCTTTCTACTTATGGCTAGGCAATTTTCCCAGCACCATTTATTAAATAGGGAATCTTTCCCCATTTCTTGTTTTTCTCAGGTTTGTCAAAGATCAGATGGCTGTAGATGTGTGGTATTATTTCTGAGGGCTCTGTTCGGTTCCATTGGTCTATATCTCTGTTTTGGTACCAGTACTATGCTGTTTTGGTTACTGTAGCCTTGTAGTATAGTTTGAAGTCAGGTAGCGTGATGCCTCCAGCTTTGTTCTTTTGACTTAGGATTGTCTTGGCAATGCGGGCTCTTTTTTGGTTCCATATGAACTTTAAAGCAGTTTTTTCCAATTCTGTGAAGAAAGTCATTGGTAGCTTAATGGGGATGGCATTGAATCTATAAATTACCTTGGGCAGTATGGCCATTTTCACAATATTGATTCTTCCCATCCATGAGCATGGTATTTTCTTCCATTTGTTTGTGTCTTCTTTTATTTCACTGAGCAGTGGTTTGTAGTTCTCCTTGAAGAGGTCCTTTACATCCCTTGTAAGTTGGATTCCTAGGTATTTTATTCTCTTTGAAGCTATTGTGAATGGGAGTTCATTCATGATTTGGCTCTCTGTTTGTCTGTTACTGGTGTATAAGAATGCTTGTGATTTTTGCACATTGATTTTGTATCCTGAGACTTTGCTGAAGTTGCTTATCAGTTTAAGGAGATTTTGGGCTGAGACAGTGGAGTTTTCTAAATATACAATCATGTCATCTGCAAACAGGGACAATTTGACTTCTTCTTTTCCTAACTGAATACCCTTGATTTCTTTCTCTTGCCTGATTGCCCTAGCCAGAACTTCCAACACTATGTTGAATAGAAGTGGTGAGAGAGGGCATCCCTGTCTTGTGCCAGTTTTCAAAGGGAATGCTTCCAGTTTTTGCCCATTCAGTATGATATTGGCTGTGGATTTGTCATAAATAGCTCTTATTATTTTGAGGTACGTTCCATCAATACCGAATTTATTGAGAGTTTTTAGCATGAAGGGCTGTTGAATTTTGTCAAAGGCCTTTTCTGCATCTATTGAGATAATCATGTGGTTTTTGTCTTTGGTTCTGTTTATATGCTGGATTACGTTTATTGATTTGCATATGTTGAACCAGCCTTGCATCACAGGGATGAAGCCCACTAGATCATGGTGGATAAGCTTTTTGATGTGCTGCTGGATCCGGTTTGCCAGTATTTTATTGAGGATTTTTGCATCGATATTCATCAGGGATACTGGTCTAAAATTCTCTTTTTTTGTTGTGTCTCTGCCAGGCTTTGGTATCAGGATGATGTTGGCCTCATAAAATGAGTTAGGGAGGATTCCCTCTTTTTCTATTGATTGGAATAGTTTCAGAAGGAATGGTACCAGCTCCTCCTTGTACCTCTGGTAGAATTCAGCTGTGAATCCATCTGGTTCTAGGCTTTTTTTGGTTGGTAGGCTATTAATTATTGCCTCAATTTCAGAGCCTGCTATTAGTCTATTCAGGGATTCAACTTCTTCCTGGTTTAGTCTTGGGAGAGTGTAAGTTTCCAGGAAATTATCCATTTCTTCTAGGTTTTCTAGTTTATTTGCGTAGAAGTGTTTATAGTATTCTCTGATGGTAGTTTGTATTTTTGTGGGGTCGGTGGTGATATCCCCTTTATCACTTTTTATTGCATCTATTTGATTCTTCTCTCTTTTCTTCTTTATTAGTCTTGCTAGCAATCTATCAATTTTGTTGATCTTTTCAAAAAACCAGCTCCTGGATTCATTGATTTTTTTGTAGGGTTTTTTGTGTCTATGTCCTTCAGTTCTGCTCTGATCTTAGTTATTTCTTGCCTTCTGCTGGCTTTTGAATGTGCTTGCTCTTGCTTCTCTAGTTCTTTTAATAGTGATGTTAGGGTATCAATTTTAGGTCTTTCCTGCTTTTTCTCGTGGGCATTTAGTGCTATAAATTTCCCTCTACACACTGCTTTAAATGTGTCCCAAAGATTCTAGTATGTTGTATCTCTGTTCTCATTGGTTTCAAAGAACATCTTTATTTCTGCCTTCATTTCGTTATGTACCCAGTAGTCATTCAGGAGCAGGTTGTTCAGTTTCCATGTAGTTGAGTGGTTTTGATTGAGTTTCTTAGTCCTGAGTTCTAGTTTGATTGCACTGTGGTCTGAGAGACAGTTTGTTATAATTTCTGTTCTTGTACATTTGCTGAGGAGTGCTTTACTTCCAACTATGTGGTCAATTTTGGAATAAGTGCGATGTGGTGCTGAGAAGAATGTATATTCTGTTGATTTGGGGTGGAGAGTTCTGTGGATGTCTATTAGGTCCACTTGGTGCAGAGTTGAGTTCAATTCCTGGATAGCCTTGTTAACTTCCTGTCTCGTTGATCTGTCTAATGTTGACAGTGGGATGTTGAAGTCTCCCATTATTATTGTATGGGAGTGGGAGTCTAAGTCTCTTTGTAATTCTCTAAGGACTTGCTTTATGAATCTGGGTGCTCCTATATTGGGTACATATATATTTAGGATAGTTAGCGCTTCCTGTTGAATTGATCTCTTTACCATTATGTAATGGCCTTCTTTGTCTCTTCTGATCTTTGATGGTTTAAAGTCTGTTTAATCAGAGACTAGTATTGCAACCTCTGCTTTTTTTGTTTTCCATTTGCTTGGTAGATCTTCCTCCATCCCTTTATTTTGAGCCTATGTGTGACTCTGCATGTGAGATGGGTCTCCTGAATACAGCAAACTGATGGGTCTTGACTCTTTATCCAATTTGCCAGTCTGTATCTTTTAAATGGACCATTTAGTCCATTTACATTTAAGGTTAATATTGTTATGTGTGAACTTGATCCTGTCATTATGATATTAGCTGGTTATTTTGCTCGTTAGTTGATGCAGTTTCTTCCTAGCATTGATGGTCTTTACATTTTGGCATGTTTTTGTAATGGCTGGTACCGATTATTCCTTTCCTTGTTTAGTGCTTCCTTCAGGGTCTCTTGTAGGGCAGGCCTGATGGTGACAAAATCTCTCAGCATTTGCTTGTCTGTAAAGGATTTTATTTCTCCTTCACTGATGAAACTTAGTTTGGCTGGATATGAAATTCTGGGTTGAAAATTCTTTTCTTTAAGAATGTTGAATATTGGCCCCGCTCTCTTCTGGCTTGTAGAGTTTCTGCCGAGAGATCTGCTGTTAGTCTGATGGGCTTCCCTTTGTGGGCAACCCGACCTTTCTCTCTGGCTGCCCTTAACATTTTTTCCTTCATTTCAACTTTGGTGAATCTGACAATTTATGTGTCTTGGAGTTGCTCTTCTCGAGGAGTATCTTTGTGGCGTTCTCTGTATTTCCTGAATTTGAATGTTGGCCTGCCCTACTAGGTTGGGGAAGTTCTCCTGGATGATATTTTGAAGAGTGTGTTCTAACTTGGTTCCATTTTCCCCCTTACTTTCAGACACACCAATCAGACGTAGATTTGGTCTTTTCACATAATCCCATATTTTTTGGAGGCTTTGTTCATTTCTTTTTCCTCTTTTTTCTCTAGACTTCTCTTCTTGTTTCATTTCATTAATTTGCTCTTCAATCATTGATACTCTTTCTTCCAGTTGATCGAGTTGGTTACTGAAGCTTGTGCAATTGTCCCATAATTCTCGTGTTATGGTTTTTATCTCTGCCAGTTCATTTATGGCCTTCTCTGCATTGATTATTCTAGTTGTCCATTCTTCCATTTTTTTTCAAGATTTTTAGTTTCTTTGCACTGGGTATGTAGTTCCTCCTTTAGATCTGAGAAGTTTGATTGACCGAAGCCTTCTTCTCTCAACTCGTCAAAGTCATTCTCCATCCAGCTCTGATTCGTTGCTGGCGATGAGCTGCATTCCTTTGGAGGGGGAGATGCGCTCTGATTTTTTTGAATTTCCGGCTTTTCTGCCCTGCTTTTTCCCCATCTTTGTGGTTTTATCTGCCTTTGGTCTTTGATGATGGTGATGTACTGATGGGGTTTTGGTGTGGGTGTCCTTTCTGTTTGTTAGTTTTCCTTCTAACAGTCAGGACCCTCAGCTGCAGGTCTGTTGGAGTTTGCTTGAGGTCCACTCCAGACCCTGTTTGCCTGGGTATCAGCAGCAGAGGCTGCAGAAGATAGAATATTGCTGAACAGCAAGTGTTGCTGTCTGATTCTTGCTCTGGAAACTTCGTTTCAGAGGTGTGCCTAGCCATGTGAGGTGTGAGATGTCAGTCTGCACCTATGGGGTATGTCTCCCAGTTAGGTTACTCAAGGGTCAGGGACCCACTTGAGCATGCAGTCTGTCCACTCTCAGATCTCAGCCTCCATGCTGGGAGACCCACTGGTCTCTTCAAAGCTGTCAGACAGGGTCATTTTCATCTGCAGAGGTTTCTGCTGTTTTTTGTTTAGCTATACCCTGTCCCCAGAGGTGGAGTCTACAGAGGCAGGCAGGCCTCTTTGAGTTGAGGTGGGCTCCACCCAGTTTGAGCTTCCAGGTGGCTTTGTTTACCTACTTAAGCCTCAGCAATGGCAGGTGCCACTCCCCCAGCCTCACTGCCGCCTTGTAGTTAGATCTTAGACTGCTGTGCTAGCAATGAGGGAGGCTCTGTGGGCATGGGACCCTCCGGGCCAGGTGTGGGATATAATCTCCTGGTGTGCCATTTGCTAAGACCCTTGGTAAAGTGCAGTATTAGGGTAGGAGTTACCCAATTTTCCAGGTGTTGTGTGTCTCAGTTTCCCTTGGCTAGGAAAAGGGATTCCCTTCCCCCTTGTGCTTCCCAGGTGAGGCGATGCCTTGCCCTGCTTCAGCTCTTGTTGGTCGGGCTGCACCAGCTGACCATCACCGATTGTCCGGCACTCCCCAGTGAGATGAATCCGGTACCTCAGTTGAAAATGCAGAAATCAACCATCTTCTGTGTCACTCGTGCTGGGAGCTGGAGGCTGGAGCTGTTCCTATTTGGCCATCTTGCTCAACAATTTATCTTTGAGATTAGTCTATATTAGTAACAGTGAACTGCTTCATTCCATTAAAGCAGTGGCCCCCAAACTTTTTGGCACAAGGCACTGGTTTTGTGAAAGACAGTTTTTCCACAGAGGTTGGGGGCTGGTGGGATGGTTTTGGGATGAAACTGTTCTACCTCAGATCATCAGGCATTAGATTCTCATAAGGAATACACAACCTCAATTCCTCACATGTGCAGTTCACAAAGGGGTCCATGCTCCTATGAGAATTTATTGCTGCCTCTCATCTGACAGAATTTGGAGTTCAGGCAGTAATGCTGGCTCACCTGCTACTCACCTCCTGCTGTGGAGCCTGGTTCCTAACAGGCCATGGACCTGTACCAGTCATGGCCCAGAGGTTGGGGACCCCTGCATTAAATGACTGCATAGTATGATAACTTGCACATCTAAGAATATATCTCTAGGATGAAAACAGCTTTGGGCATTTAAAAATTTGCCTTAATTATATAAGAATGCCTGTTTTCCCCCACTTTCACCAACACAATGAGTTTGTAGACATTTTAATTCTTGCTAGTCTTAGGTGGAAAATGGTATCTCATTGTACCCTTAAATCTTAAATCTCCCTTAATATAAGGAAGGTCTTTCCATATGTAAAGATTTATTTTTATTTCCTGACCTGTAAACTGTTTATATTGTTTGTGTATTTTTCTTTGATTATTTTTTCTTATTTTATAATAATTATTTATATATTAAGGGAATTAGCCCTTGGTCTGTGATATGAGTTACGATTTTTTTCACGAAAATTATTTCATTTTATTTTTGAGACAGAGTCTCACTCTGTTGCCTAGGCTGGAGTCCTGTGGCACAATCATGGTTCATTGCAGCCTGGACCTCCCGAGTTCAAGAGATCCTCCCACCTCAGCCTCCTGTGTTGCTAGGACTACAGGTGCACACCACCACACGGGGTTAATTTTTTCTTTTTTTAGAGATGGAGTCTTGCTATGTTGCCCAGTCTGGTCTTGAACTTCTGGGCTCAAGCAATCCTCCCAGCTCAGCCTCCCAAAGTGCTGGGATTACAGGCATAAGCCACCACCCCCAGCCTGAAAATCATATAATACATACCAATTTAAGCTCCCACATGTATTAATTTAGAAAGGATTGCAACTTAACAAACATTTATTGTGCCAGGCACTGTGAAAAGTGCTGAATATATAATCGAGATTGATTTGTACCTTTAAAACACTTACAATCTAAGAACAGAAAGAGACTCCCAAATCAAATGATCATTACTTTATCATTTGGTAAGTTTTATTATAGGATAGATGTGTACACTACATGCACTTCAAACTCAACGTGTCCAAAACTGAGTTTGTTGTCTTCTTCTAGGACCTCTTTTTCCATTGTTCCATATCACAGATAATGGCATCATTAGTCACTCAGCTGCTTTGTTCAGAAACCTTGGAGTGATCCTTGAGTCCCTTCTCTCCTTCACTCTGAAAATGGATTTGCCAATTATCTGAAAGATCATTGTGAAGGACTGAAGGAAGGAGGGGGCTGGTGACTGAGAAACTATTAATTACATTAGTCCAGACAGCAATTGATGGGGTAGCAACCATGAGAATGGGGAAGAAGACAGAAGAGGGACTTGAAGATTTTTAAGTATAGCCAGTGAGGAAGAGTTGGGGACAGGTTCCACATTTCTGGCTGAGTGGATGATGGAAGTCATGCATAGAGATGGGGATGGAGTGTGTAATTGTTTCAGGAAGGGAAAGATACAGGATTCAGTTTAGACATTTTGTGTTTGAGGTCTGGTGTGACACCCAAATATAATTTTAAGTACAGTACTGCCAACTCCCACTTCCTGAAGTCATAAAAGGGCATGTTACTACAGTTAATTAAAAATCGATATGGGTAATTCTTAAACTGTCCCTCTTTATTGCTGACTACTTTCCTGGGTGTTCGCAGTCTTCCTGGGCACCCTGGTCACTGGCCCTGATCCAGCCACACCTTCTCACAGGTACTCTTATGAAAATTAAGCCCTGTAATAGACAGAATATCGTCTGGTTTGAGTCTCGCAACTTTTTCTCCTAGACAGAATTAAGGGGACAATGAACAGCCAAAACAGAAACAGGAGGGAGTTATGAGGGAGTAGTAAAGGGGTTGAATAATTTGAAGCATAGTTAATTGGTCTTTGAATAATCAGATTGCTACAAAAGTATCAGCTTATTTACTTTTGAAGTATTATATTATCCCAAAACCAGGAAACTAAAGGAATGAGAGGAAATTACCTATAATCCAGTCACTCCAGTAGTACCACTCTGAGCATTATGGAATACTATACTCTTTCCCACTTTTTCCCAGCCTCCTTTTGAAATGGTTACAAGTCATAGTGTAATCATTAATTGTCTAAAATGAATAGTGGCATCCTGGTGGCATAAGATAATTTTTGTAACTGGACTTAGAGGAACATTGAATATAAAGTAAATGATCATTGTGCTCTCTACCCTGCTAGAAATCATTACTCTCTTTAAGGACATAGAAGGAAATGTGGGTTTATGTTCCAGGTACCTAACATACAAACAGGAAGTCCTGCAGACCTGAGACAGTATGGTTTAGTAGCACTGAAATACAGCTACCTTTTAAATTACTAAGAACATTTTTTTTAACTTATGTATGTTTTGTGGCATGGTAGCATGAAAAAATCACTGGGCTTAGAGGTGGGAGACTCAGGCTATAGTCCTAGCTTTGACATTAACTGTGTGGTCTTGGATTTACTTTTCCTTCTGTACTAAATCAATTCAGATCTCCTGCATACCTGTCAGTGAGTGTGTTAACGTGACCCTGTTTGTCCATGCCTGATCCATGCCCACCCCTGAAGCTGGAGGTGAGATCACCCCTCTCTACACTATAAAGACGATGAGTCAGGAAAGAGTCCACCCCCCAAAATTCCATGGGATGGGTTGTTACCAGAAGGAGAAATGCATTTGAGCAGGCAAAAACACTAGATGTTATCCAACTTTGCTCTTGGTTCCTTTATCCGCAAAATGAAGGGATTGGTGTAAAAAGTTCTATTAATAAGTCTCTCTAGATCTGTCTTCACAGGATTGAAAGTACAGAATTGCACCAGTTAACGTATGAAAAAAACTATGCTCTTCCTTTGACTTCTAATTTGTGGTATTTACTCCCCATGACTTCAGGGCAATTTCATGAGTTCAGACCAGGAGTTTTAAACCAGGTTCCTGAGTGACTTTCCTGTTTTTGTGAGCTGTCTGTGTATACTTCCTGCAGAGAGAATGTTTTATTAATAGCAACATATGTTCTGAAACAACATACTTCTTTGACCCTATCACCGTTTTTATCTTTGGAAAACCTATGATGTGTCACTAAGTGTTAAGAATAGTTTATTCTTTACTGTGCAGTTGCCAAACCGAATTTATTTTTAGTCAAACTGGACAGTACCTGGCTAATACAATGACTCCCCCAAAATCAAGTTTTTCACGGCATGTCTTCTTATTCTACAAGCTGAGTGAGTGTGTGAGATCAAAGGAATGTGCAAACAGGCCTGTGCCATGGCTCACGCCTGTAATACCAGCACTTTGGAAGCCCAAGGCAAGCAGATCAGTTGAGCTCAGGCGTTCAAGAACAGCCTGGGCAACATGGAGAAACCCGATTGTATTAGTCAGGGTTCTCTTAGAGGGACAGAACTAATAGGATATATGTAATATTATATATATATATGAGTTTATTACATATTTATTATAATTATATATAATATATAATTAATATATTATATATATGAGTTTATTAAGTATTAACTTACATGATCACAAGGTCCCACAATAGGCTGTCTGCAAGCTGAGGAGCAAGGAGAGCCAGTACAAGTCCTAAAACTGAAGAACTTGGAGTCTGATGTTCAAGGGCAGGAAGCATCCAGCACAGGGGAAAGATACAGGCTCGGAGGCTAGCTCCATTTCTCTTTTTCACGTTTTTCTGCCTGCTTTATATTCGCTGGCAGCTGATTAGATTGTGCCCCCCGGATTAAGGGTGGGTCTGCCTTCCCCAGCCCACTGACTCAAACGTTAATCTCTTCTGGCAATACCCTCACAGACAAATCCAGAATCAATTTCATATCCTTCAGTCCAATGAAGTTGACGGTATTAACCAAGCACACTGGTCCTTACAAAAAATACAAAAATTAGCCAGGCATGGTGGCACATGCCTGTGGTGGGAGGATGGCTTGAGCCTGGAGGACAGAGGTTGCAGTGAGCCTTGATTGCACCACTGCACTCCAGCCTGGGTGACAGAGTAAGACCCTGTCTGGAAAAAAAAAAAAAAGAATGTGCACACATACTTTAAGCATAGTTTTGCCCTGACGACTCTTTTTTCCCCAATCTCGACTTCAATGATTATTTTTAATAGGACTGGCTCTGACAAAATAATCCTCACAGGACCTTTAAATTACATAATTAAGCAGAATAAAACAAGGTATAATAAAAAGTTTCCTGTTCTTCAATTCTAATGGCAAATTTGCCTATATATTCTCTCCATCAGCAAACTGGGATAATAATAGTGGCTCCCTATCTCAGAAGGTTGTTGAACTGATTAAAATGAGATAATGCATGTAAAATACATGGCACAATGTTTGATGCAAACAAAATGACCATAAATATTAGCTATGACTATATTACTATCCATAAACAGAATATAATGCCTACCTCAGAGAGTGATTCTGAGGATGGAAAGGGATACAAAGTGTTTAACAGGCCAGCACAGTGGCTCATGCCTGTACTCTCAGCACTTTGGGAGGCCAAGGCGGGCGGATCACCTGAGGTCAGGAGTTCAAGACCAGCCTGACCAACATCGAGAAACCCCATCTCTACTAAAAACACAAAATTAGCCAGGCATGGTGGCTTATCTTTAAAAGGGCTATTATAATACTTATCTTGTGTACTTCCCATCATAATAATAAAATATTATGTGAGGTTGAAAATTTCCTTATCTTTAAAAGGGCTATAATATATAATAATATTTATCTTGTGTACTTCTCATCATAATAATAAAATATTATGTGAGGTTGAGTTGATTAAAGAACTTTGTAAAGGGTCAAAAGAATAACAATCTGGCCGGGCACAGTGGCTCACGCCTGTGATCCCAGCACTTTGGGATGCCAAGGCGGGCCGATCACCTGAGGTTGGGAGTTCGAGACCAGCCTGACCAACATGGAGAAACCCCATCTCTACTAAAAATACAAAATTAGCTGGGTGTGGTGGTGCATGCCTGTAGTCCCAGCTACTCGGGAGGCTGAGGCAGGGGAATCGCTTGAACCTGGAAGGTGGAGGTTGTGGTGAGCCGAAGTTGCACCATTGTACTCCAGCCTGGGCAACGAGAGTGAAACTCCATCTCAAAAAATTAAAAAAAAAAAACCAATCTAACAATAATTTATTTACCTGTCATGTACCAACTAAATGCTAAGCCTATGCTAAGTGCTATATTTATATTGCCTCATTTAATTCTCACAACAGCTCCATTAAGCAGTTGCTATTTTTATGTCCATTTTACAAATGAAGATCCTAAGTCTTAGAGATGTTACATAACTTGCTTAAAGTCACATTGCACATTAAATGTGCAAATAAACATCTATTCAAACTCCAGATTACTCTTAACCTTTCTACTATAAAAATGCAAGTTATTATTTTTTTTTATAATAAGCAGTTTTCTTAATGACATTTTGGTATGGGAAGCCCATAGAGGTGATTATTTCAAATAGTAATTTTTTTTTGTTTTTTTATGAGACAGAGTCTCACTGTCACCCAGGCTGGAGTGCAGTGGTGCAATCTTGGCTCACTGCAACCTCTGCCTCCTGGGTTCAAGCAATCCTTGTGCTTCAGCCTCCCAAGTAGCTGGGACTGCAGGTGTGCACCACCACGCCCAGCTAATTTTTGTTTTTGTTTTTGTTTTGAGAGGGAGTCTCACTCTGTCACCAGACTGGAGTGCAGTGGTGCGATCCTGGCTTACTGCAACCTTCGCCTCCTGGGTTCAAGCGATTCTCCTGCCTCAGCCTCCTGAGTAGCTGGGACTATGGGCACGAGCCACCACACCTGGCTAATTTTTTTTTTTTTGTATTTTAATAGAGAAGAGTTTTCACCATGTTGGCCAGGGTGGTCTTGATCTCCTGACCTCATGATCTGCCCGCCTCAGCCTCCCAAAGTGCTGGGGTTACAGGCATGAGCCACTACACCCAGCCTAATTTTCATATTTTCAATAGAGATGAGGATTTCCATGTCCATCAGGCTGGTTTAGAACTCCTGACCTCAGGTGATCCACCCACCTCTGCCTCCCAAAGTGCTGCAATTACAGTCAGGAGCCACCTCATCCAGCTCAAATAGTAATTTACTAACGTGTTTTACTCACACATTTCTGATATTTTTAAGGGAACAGTGCTAAATAAAAATGACTACTCCTCGAAATATGTGTTTAATTTTCTAGGGAGAGGTGGATCTTGTTCCTTTTTGAAGTAGGAGCCAGGCTAGCCAGTGTTCCCTTCTCTTCTAGGAGCCGTACACTTGATGGACATAAAATCTTGCAGAGAAAGCAGAAGCCCTTTCTTTCAAAAAGATTACAACTCACATTTGCTTCAAATAAAATAAGACCTGAAATAGCTGCTCACTCCTAAAAGAATATTTGAACTTTATGAGAAAAGAGGAGCACCATCAAGTAGGCAACCATTTCTGGGGATAAGTTGATTTGGCTATCAGATTAAGTAAACATCTTTTAAATTTCAATGTATTCCATGGTCCTTGTATTAGTCCATTTTCATGCTGCTGATAAAGACATACCCAAGACTGGGCAATTTGTAAAGAAAAAGAGGTTTAAAGGACTCACCATTCCACGTGGCTGGGGAGGCCTCACAATCATGGCAGAAGGCGAAAGGCACATTTTTTTTTTTTTTTTTAGACGGAGTCTTGCTCGGTCGCACAGGCCAATTTTTGTATTTTTTTTTTTTAAGAGATAGGGTTTCACCGTGTTAGCCAGGATGGTCTCAATCTCCTGACCTCGTGATCCACCCACCTTGGCCTCCCAAAGTGCTGGGATTATAGGCGTGAGCCACCGCGCCTGGCCTGAAAGGCACGTCTTTCATGGCAGCGGACAAGAGAGAATGAGAGCCAAGCAAAAGGGGAAATCTCCTTATAAAATCATCAGATCTTGTGAGACTTATTCACTACCACGAGAACAGTATGGGGGAAATCGCCCCCATGATTCAATGATCTCCCACCAGGCCCCTCTCACATGTGGGAATTATGAGAGCTACAATTCAAGATGAGATTTGGGTGGGGACACATCCAAACGTTGTGAGTCCTGGTCCAAAATAATTATTTTGCTTAATTTTAAACCGTAGATTTTTATAAATAAACCTCTTTGAAGCACTAAAAGCTGAGTTTTTCCATTATTAGACCCTTAGAGTCTTTGAAAGTAGGTACTAAGAAACTTGTGGTCTAGGGGTAAGAAGAGCGCTGCTGCTTGTTTAGGCTTAATTTTGAGACACAAAATGACCTCAACTTTTATATCATTATAGAATATCTTGGCTATCAATTTATAATTGCCCACCAGAAAACCAAGATTGTTGATTCTTAATGAGACAAACCCAGTAGTTTGATGGAGCCAGCTCCTACATGCTGTGGAGAATTGATTACTAAACATTAAAAAAATTTTAATCCCAACATTTTTGAAGGCTGAGGCAGGAGGATTGCTTGAGGCCAGGAAGACAATACCAGCCTGGGCAATATAGTAAGACCCCACCTCTCTCTCTCTCTCTCTCTCTCTCTATGTGTGTGTGTGTGTGTGTGTGTGTGTGTGTGTGTGTGTGTGTGTGTATAAATTTTTTAATTAGTCTGGTCTGATGGCATGTGCCTGTAGTCTGTAGTCTTAGCTATTCTAGAGGCTGAGGTGGGAGGATGCCTTGAGCCCAGGAATTTGAAGTTATAGTGATGTATATATCACTGTGATCTATGTATCTATGTATCTATGTATCTATCTATCAAGAGAGAGAATTTTTATGAGAATTATATGTGCTAATGTTAAACCTTGGTAACTTGAAATCAGGCATGATGGGGGTATTTATACCTTAGAAAATGGCAAATGTTGCAAATCAGGCCCTCCATTTCCCCTTCCTTCCTCCATGTATCCCCCACCCATCCACCCACCCAATCTGCCCTGAGAGCCTGTTCACCAGTACACAACTGAGTAGAGCCGTCCTGTTTCCAATGAAGTATCAGAGAATGAACCCCAGACCTGATGCTCTGTTGCCAATGATCAGCAACCTGCTCCTCATCATACTTAGAAAATGGCAGCCCTCACAGCCTTGGTTACCAACCCAGGCAAAGGTGAAACTCCAAATACCAATGGCAAGAGAGTAATTTTCATCTCTGAAGGTCAGAAGTTCACTTTGAAGTGTCAGCTGTTGTTTGGCAATGATAGGTTGACAGGGAGTACCAAAATATTCTAAGGACTGTGGGAAATGAGGTCTAAGGTCATTTTCCCAATCAGCAGAGTAGGGGAAATTCATCCCTCAAAACATGATGGGATTTTCCTTCCAATGTCATTAATCACAATGAATATGTTTGAGGATTGTACACTAACAAGATGGGAGAAACTAGACCTCATGCAGTCAAAATACGTGAAGAACAGTTCTCCATTCAACTAGGTAATTCATTATTCTACCAATGTTGCCCTGTGTAAATCTTGCCTTCTCTGTATGTCAGCCAGGCCAGAATTGTTCTAACTTGTACATTTCATCTTCCAGCGAATGTACCAAGAACCATGTTTGTTTATTTTGTTTGTCTTCTGCGGATTTACCAGGACTTTATTTAATTCACCTAAGGCCTAACATAACATCTAACTCAAGCCTGTGAATATTTGTGTTCCTTAGTCTTTGGGCTCATGGTATAGAAATGGACTAAAATCCTGGAAAACAATCCAGGGTCTTTGCCAAAAAAAGAAATATCTATTCCTTCAGAGTATAACTATACAGTGCCTGATTTGAATCTAGTGAAATCTCCCCCAACAAATGTGGAATCCATACACACTTTCAACTCTCATTCTTCTTTTAAGACCTTAGGAAAAAGAAACTACATCAGGCATCTTTATGAGACAGGTGAGCATGAAGTTCAGGACATTTAAAAATTAACATCTAAAGCAGAAATTCTCAATTGTGGTTCATATTAGAATCATCTAAGGGGCTTAAAAAAATCTCAATACTTAGGACACACCACAGACCAACTAAATGAGAATTTTGTGGGTGAGACCCAGGCATTGATAGTTTTTAAAGCTCCCTAGACAATTTCAATGTGCACCAAGGTTTTTTTTGTTTGTTTTTTATCTTTGCTATTTATTTATTTTCAATGTGTGCCAAGGTTTGAGAGCCACTGACTTAGAGCAAGAAACTTGGTTTCCTGCCAGGTGAGATTTATTCTGTGTTTAGTCACTCTTCCTAATATATTAGAAATCTTCATTTCCTTAGTGTCTGATTGCCCAGTTGTTGGCTTTAAGACTTTAAATAGACAATGAATCATGCATTAAAAACAATGATCTAGAATAGGCCAGCTACCTGATGTACCAAAGCTATGATCTTGTTACATCCTTGCTCAAAAAACTTCTTTGTTAATCAGATCTGATATTGGTGAAAATACAGAGCAGAAAGCATTTGAATACCTTCTTTAAGAGCATAAATTGATGCAATTTTCCAGAGAGCAAATTGAAAGCATATCTCAAATTTTAATACATATATATCCAGCAATTCTACCTTCAAGAATTTAGTCTAAAGAAGTAATTGGCAAGTGTGCAAAGGTATTCATACGAAGATATTGATAGCAACTTTGGTTATGTTATTAGTAATATATATTTTCTAGGTTTTTTTTCATTTCAGTGCATCCAAGTTTTTGAAATGCTTGAGGCTTGTTCAAAAGTCTTAATAGTATGTATTGACATGCAAAAGTGTTCACAACCCATTACTGAATTAAAGAAAAATACAGGTTACCAAAAAGCATGCTTAGTATAATTCCACTTATGTTTTTTAAAAAAGAAGATCTATATTTTTACAAATTTTGAAAGTCTGGGGCTAGGTATGGTGGCTCATGCCTATAATTCCAGCACTTTGGGAGACCAAGGCAGGAGGATCGCTTGAGCTCAGCAGTTTGAGACCAGCCTGGCCAACATGGTGAAACCCCATTTCTACCAAAAATACAAAAAATTAGCCTGGTGTGGGTGCACACCTGTGGTCCCAGCTACTCAGGAGGCTGAGGTGGGAGGATTGCTGGAGCCTGGAGGCAGAGGCTGCAGTGAGGCTGCAATGAGCCACTTGCATTCCAGCTTGGGTGACAAAGTGAGACACCCATCTCAAAAAAAAAAAAAAAGGTTGGAAAATTGTACCCAAACTATTAACTGATTGCATCTGAGGAGTAAAATTATACCATGATAGGAGGGGAAAGCTTTGCCTCATTCTTTCTACACTTACGTATTATTTGAATTTTTTAAATGTACATGTGTTACTGTTATAATTTACACAATGCAAACGTGTTAAATTATTTTTTACCCACCACTTTCTAGAGAATAAAGTCTAAATTTCTTAGCTTTATATTTAAAGTGCTCAACGATTTGTCCCTTAACTACTTTTTGCCAGTCATTTAGACATGCTTGTTGGTAGAATTGAATTTCACTTTCATCTCTCCTATTTATACTCACTTGAGCCCAACTGTTCCTACCAAATTTGCCTTCATGTTTGATCTTTGGGAGCATCCTTTCCTTTGCCTGAAATGCCCTCACTCTTCCTCCCCATTCGCTAAAATCCAACCAAGCTAGGAAGGCTCAGAATGAGTGCTATCAAGTAGAGCTCTCCCTCCCTTGAATTACTGTATTACATAATATCTGATACTCAAGAAATGAATATTATCAAACAGAGGAATGAATCCTCACAGTGAAGTTCAAGGTCCTGTTTAGTTTTCTCATTTAGGAAATGGGGACATACTACCTATCACATTAGGTTATTGTGAGGATTTAATGAGATAACTATGAAAAGCACTTAGGACAATACCAGAATATGGTAATTCATGGTTCAAAAAAAACTAGTATTACCATTATGTTTTTTAAATCATTCACATCTTATCTCCATAGACACTCAATCTCTGGATACCAGAAACTGCATGCCATGTACTCTAGTATCCTTCTTCAAACTCGGTGCAGTAGAACCTTCTATGTGATACACACTAATATTTGTTGCTGATGGTAACGAAGGTTATTAAATCTATATACTAGTAACTTAATTTAATTTAATTTAATTTTTTGAGATGGAGTCTTCCTGTGTTGCCCAGATTGGAGTACAACTGGTCCTATCTCGGTTCTCTGCAGGCTCACTGCAGCCTCTACCTCCTGGGTTCAAGCGATTCTCCTGCCTCACCCTCCCAAGTAACTGGGACTACAGGCGTGCACCACCACGACCCGCTAAATTTGTATTTTTAGTAGAGACCGGGTTTCACCATGTTGACCAGGCTGGTCTCGAACTCCTGACCTCAAGTGATCCACCTTGGCCTCCCAAAGTGCTGAGATTACAGGCGTGAGCCACTGCACCTAGCCAATACTAACTTTAAAAAATAACAAATCACTTAGTTTGGACAATATTATAACTTCACAGTGCCAAGAATAAAATACAGGCATACCTCATTTTATTGTGCTTCACTTTATTACACTTGTGCAGATACTGCATTTTTTACAAGTTGAATGTGGCAACCCGACTTCAAGCAAGACTATTGGCACCATTTTTCCAATGGCATGTGCTCACTTCCTGTCTCTGTCATAGTTTTGTAATTCTCACAACATTTCAAACATTTTCATTATTGCTGTATCTGTAATGATGATCTGTGATAAATGATTTTTTTTTTTTAAATAGAGGTAGGGTCTCACTCTGTCACCCAGGTTGGAATGCAGTGGCACAAGCACAGCTCACCGCAGCCTCGATATTCTGGGATCAAGTGATCCTCCCACTTGACCATCCCAGGTAGCTAGGATCACAGGTGCACCACCATGCCTGGCTATTTTTAAATTTTTTATAGAGATAGAGTCAGGCTGGTCTTGAACTCCTGGGCTCAAATGATCTTCCTGCCTCAGCCTTGCAAAGTGCTGGGATGGACCACAGGTTCAACCATCACACCCAGCCACCACCGCCTTCTTCCTTTTCTTCTCCTTCTCCTTCTTCTTCTTCCTGTTCTTTTTTTGTAGAGATGAGGCCTTGCTGTGTTGCCACACTGGTGTTGAACTCCTGCCCTCAAGCAATCATCGCACCTTGGCCTCCTAAAGCACTAGGATTATGTGATCAGTTATCTTTAATGCTACTATTGTAATTGTTTTTGTGTGCCATGAACTGCACCCGTATAAGATGGTGAACTTAATCACTAAATGTTTTGTGTGTTCTTACTGCTTTACCAACTGGCTTTCCTCCATCTCTCACCTTTCCTTAGGCCTCCTATTCACTGAGAAACAACAGTATGGAAATAAGGTCACTAATAACCACCTACCATGGCCTCTAAGTGTTCAGGTGAAAGGAAAAGTTGTGTGTGTCTCACTTTATATCAAAAGCTAAAAATGATTAAGCTTCATGAGGAAGGCATGCCAAAAGCTGCATTAGGCCTAAAGCTAGGCCTCTTGTAGCATACAGTTAGCCAAGTTGTGAATGCAAAGGAAAAGCTGTTAAAGGATTTTAAAAGTACTATTCCAGTGAATACACAAATAATAAGAAAGCAAAGTAGGCTTGTTATTGATACGGAGAAAGTTTTAGTGGCCTGGAAAGAAGATGAAACCAGCCACAACATTCCCTGAAGCCAAAGCCTAATCCAGGGCAAGACCCTAACTCTCTTACTATGAAGGCTGAGAGAGGTGAGAAAGCTGTAGAAGAAAAGTTGGAAGCCAGCAGAGGTTGGTTCATGAGATTTAAGGAAAGGAACTGTCTCCATAACATAAAAGTACAAGGTGAAACAGCAAATGCTAATATAGAAGCTACAATAAGTTATCCAGAAGACCTAACTAAACTCATCTATGAAGGTGGCCACACTAAATGACAGGTTTTCCATGTAGATGAAACAACCTTCCATTGGAAGAAGATACCATTCAAAACTTTCAAAACTACAGAGAAGTCAATGCCTGGATTCAAAGTTTCACATGACAGGCTGACTCCCCTGTTAGGGCCTAATGCAGCTGGTGACTTGAAGTTGAAGCCAATGTTCATTTACCATTCTGAAAATTCTAGGGCCCTTAAGAATTATGGTAAATCTGCTCTATGCTGTGTAAATGGAACAACAAAGACTGGATGACAGCCATTTGTTTTCAGCATGGTTTACTGAATTGTTTAAGCCTGAATTGTTGAGACCTACTGCTACAAAAAAAAAAAAAAAAAAGACTTTTTTCAAATATTACTGCTCCTTCACAATGCACTGGACACCCAAGAGCTCTGATGGAGATGTTCAAGGGGATTAATGTTGTTTTCGTGCCTGCTAACACAACAGTCATTCTGCAGCCTGTGGATCAAGGAGTAATTTCAACTTTCAAGTCTTATTATATAAGAAATACATTTTATAAGGATATAGTTGCCAAAGATAGTAATTTCTCTGATGCATCTGGGCAAAGTACATTGAAAATCTTCTGGAAAAGATTCACCATTCCAAATGCCACTAAGAACATGCATGATTCATGGGAGAAGATCAAAATATCGACATTAACCGGAGTTTGGAAAAAGTTGATTCCAACCCTCATGGATGATTTTGAGGGGTTCAAGATTTCAGTGGAAGAAATAATTGCAGATATGGTAGAAACAGCAAGATAACTGGAATTATTATTTTTTTTATTTTTATTTTTTTGAGACAGAGTCTCACTCTGTCACCCAGGCCAGAGTGCAGTGGCACAATCTTGGCTCACTGTAACCTCTACCCCCGGTTCAAGCAATTCTCTTGCCTCAGCCTCCCGAGTAGCTGAGATTACAGGCACACACCACCAGATCTGGCTAATTTTTTGTATTTTTAGTAGAGACAGTGTTTCCCCTAACTGTCTCTACTACATGTTGGCTAGGCTAGTCTTGAACTCCTAACCTCAGGTGATCCACCCACCTTGGCCTCCCAAAGTGCTGGAATTGAGCCACCAAGTCCAGTAATTCTAGTTCTCATGGTGAGAACTAGAATTAGAAGTGGAGCCTGAAGATGTGACTGAATTGCAGCAATCTTAATAACATTTGAAGAGATGAGGAGTTGCTTCTTATGGATAAGCAAAGAAAGTGGCTTTTTTTTGAGACAGAGTCTCGCTCTGTCACCCAGGCTGGAATGCAGTGGCGCAATCTCGGCTCACTGTAACCTCTGCCTCCCAGGTTCGAGCAATTCTCCTGCCTCAGCCTCCCAAGTAGATGGGACTACAGGAGCGTGCCACCACGCCCTTCTAATTTTTTTATTTTTTTGTATTTTTAGTAGAGATGGGGTTTCACGGTATTAGCCAGGATGGTCTTGATCTCCTGACCTCGTGATCCACCTGCCTTGGCTTCCCACCTGCCTCGGCTTCCCAAAGTGCTAGGATTACAGGCGTGAGCCATGGCGCCCAGCCTGAAAGTTGCTTCTTGAGATAAAATCCACTCCTGGTGAAGATGCTGTGAACATGGTGGAAATGACCACAAAGAAATTTAGAATATTATATAAACTTAGTTATAAAGCAGTGGTAGGCTTTGAATAGATTGACTCCAATTTTGAAAAAAAGGTCTACTGTTGGTAAAATGCTATCAAACAATATTGTATGCTACAGAGAAATCTTTTGTGAAAGAAAGAATCCATCAATGCAGCAGACTTCATTGTTGTCTTATTTCAAGAATTTTTCACAGCCATCCCAGTATTTAGCAACCACCAATCACTCTGATCAGTTAGCAGCCATCAACAGTGAGTCATGACACTCTACCAGCACAAAGATTATGACTCACTGAAGGCACAGATGATTGCTGTCATTTTTAAGCAAGAAGGTATTATTTAGTTAAGGTACGTACAGTTATTTTATTTTATTTTATTTTATTTTATTTATTTATTTTTTTTTTTGAGACGGAGTCTTGCTCTGCCGCCCAGGCTGGAGTGCAGTGGCCGGATCTCAGCTCACTGCAAGCTCCGCCTCCCGGGTTCACGCCATTCTCCTGCCTCAGCCTCCCGAGTAGTTGGGACTACAGGCACCCGCCACCGCGCCCGGCTAGTTTTTTGTATTTTTTAGTAGAGACGGGGTTTCACCGTGTTAGCCAGGATGGTCTCGATCTCCTGACCTCGTGATCCGCCCATCTCGGCCTCCCAAAGTGCTGGGATTACAGGCTTGAGCCACCGTGCCCGGCCTGTACAGTTATTTTAGACATAATGCTATTGAACACTTAATAGATTACAGTCTAGGCTAGGTGTGGTGGCTCATGCCTGTAATCCCAATACTTTGGAAGGCTGAGGTGAACAGATTATTTGAGGTCAGGAGTTCGAGACCAGCCTGGCTAACTTCGTGAAACCCCATCTCTACTAAAAACACAAAAATTAGCCAGGCATGGTGGCAGGCACCTGTAATCCCAGCTACTCGGGAGGCTGAGGCAGGAGAATCACTTGAGCCCAGGAGGCAGAGTTTGCAGTGGGCTGAGACTGCACCACTGTACTCCAGCCTGAGCAACAGAATGAGACTTCATCCCAAATAAATAAATAAATAAATAAAGATTATAATGTAAACACAACTTTGATATGGGCTGAGAAGCAAAAAAATTCATGTGACTTACTTTTTTTGTGATATTTGCTTTATTGCAGTGGTCTGAAACTGAACCTGCAATATCTCCAAGGTATGCCTGTATCAACAGGAAATTATAATACTAAAACATTGCTGCCCTAAAATATTCAAATAAAACAATATGCTCTTTCTTTGGTGAAATTACAGAATATAGGATAAGTCATTTTCAGAATTCTATTTTCATAAACACAGTTGACACTTACAAGATGCTGGACAAGTATAGTGAAGTATTTACAGAAAACACCAGATGAGTTTGGTTTATTTAATATATTTTTGGCAGATAACATACCATACTTCAGTAGAAGACTCCATGTGTTCTAGAGTTTTGACATATGGGACTTTATATGCAGCCATAGAAATAGAGTGCTCTACTGCAACAATCATAGCAAGAATGACCAAGTCTCGATATGTTTAGTTCCTCACGTTTTTCTAGTTTAAAATCACCACTAGATTTCAGTTTTAAAATCTCAGTAACGTTATTGGCAGGCTGATTGAAACAGTTTCTGTTCTCACTTAATCCCACCGGACAGACATGATCTGTGTGTGCTGGCACAGTGCCATTGAAACAACTGGAGTTACCTGATACAGTACATTACTCTAGGATAAAGAAAGTCAGATTGTTATTTTATCTTTGGAGGCCTAACAAATATTTTGCTGAGCATAGCTTCTTCTTTTTTGGTTTGTGTGTCCATATACTACTTTATAGGTTAACAGACTTGGTTCCTCAGCACTGTGTGTCTAACTTTAACTGTCTTCAGTAGGGTCAACACCTTGTTCTTTAGTCAAAAATGTCAAAGTGTGAATCATTAAGAAAAGATAATAGATACCTTACCTATTTTATTTAAACTTATAAATGTAAGTAACTCAGCAATCTTTTGAAGGAGGGTCAAAGCCTTCATCTTTAGTCTCCTGGTTATCCAGTTGTTGTTGTTTTTAAGTAGAGATAGGGTCTCACTATGTTGATCAGGCTGGTCTTGAACTCTTAGCCTCAAGTGATCCTCCCACCTCAGCCTCCCAAAGTGCTGGGATTACAAGTGTGAGCCACCATGCCTGGCCTTTTTGGTTTTTGTTTTGTTTGTCTCTTTTTTAAGAGTGAGGCACTCAAACTGACCAACCAAAAAAACTAACCAGCATGTATGATATCAGTTCATTTATGTAAAACATATAAAGATACTAGAGAAAAGATAGAGTTAGGGAACGTCATGATAATAAGCAAGTAAAAAAAGCAGGTTGCAGAATCATGTGTTTAGTCTAGTCTTGTTCTGGTAAAGCAACAAACCAACACTTTGCATATTTATATATATACTAAATGAACAAGGAGAAAAGTGTGGAAGGCTGTTAATAATAGCAAACATGAAGTAAATGTGAAGACATGGAATCTGGAATGTGATGGGGAGGAAGAAAATAGTTTTGTTTTTAGACATCTTTGTATTGTAGTGAATCATTATACAAGCACGTTGTTGTCCATTTGTTAATATGAAATAGATACTATGATCATTGGCAAACTGAAAATAATTTATTAAAAAAATTAGAATTAATGTAAGAATTTAGTAAGATGGTTGGATTAAAAATAAAGATTCATTGTATTTCTAAAATTTGCAACAAGCTGTTGGAAAATACCAGTTATAACAGCAACATGAAGTGTAAAGTACCTGGGAATAAATCTAATAAAACATGTGCAAGACGTGTATGGAGATTATTATAAACTTTATTGAATGACGTTAAAGGAGACTTCAATATCTAGAGAGATAAACCATCTTCATAGATAGGTAGACTCAATATTTTATAAATACCAATTCTCAAAAAATTGATCCGTAGCTACAGCAAAGGTATATGATAGTGTGTTATTGGTAGAAGGATAAACAAATAGACCAGTGGAACAGACTGAAAAGCCTAGAAACATTATGGAATCAGCTGAAGAGAATTGTCTTGCCCGAAGTATGCACCCTCCCTGGGAGCAGCCTGCATCCAATGACTGGTCACATGGGACCTAGCCTCCTCTTCATCCTAAATAGGGACAACTATAGAGGGCTATCTCAGCTTCAGAGCTCTTTGTGGGGTGAGCTGAGGCTTTCCTTGAGATTGCATCACAGTCCAACTTGTCTCACAGCCCAGTCCTGCTTCATTCCCTGTCCCTTCACAACTGTTGACCCCAAGAGCACTCCCTAATAAACCTTCTGTATGCTAATCTCTGTCTCAGAGTCTACTTCCCCGGGGGAGTGCTCCTTGCAACACATCTCCTGCTGGTAGGAATATAAATTGATATAAGCACATTATAAAATAGTTTGGAATTGCCTGGTAAAGTTTAAAATATAAGCCAGGCAAGGTGGCATGCACCAACGAGCTGAAGTGGGAGGACTACCTGAACCCAGGAGTTGAGTCCAGCTTGGGCAATGTAGCGAGACCCCATCTCTTAAAAAAAAAAAAAGTTGAAGATGCATATAGCTTACAATGTAAATTTCCACTCTTGGGTATACAATCTAGAGAAACTCTCACACCAAATTCATAGTGGCAGTTCTTCTTGGGTGGAGGGATGAGGATGTCATCAGGATGGAGAGATATTGGGGCTTCGAAGGTACTAGAAAAGACTAAAAACTTCAAACAGCAACAAAAAAAAGAGAAGAGCATTCCTATAAAATGAGAAAATTGTCTGGGGAAGCTAAGTAGTGAGGGACTGAGCATGAGCTCACCGAAGGTTGATTGGATCAAGGACAGTTGCATATCTGTGAACAGGGAGTCTAGAATGGGCTCTGGAGTTTGAAGAGGTGGGAAGGAATCTGAGAGGGCGATATAGGTAAGTGGAACAGCACAGTAAAAGCTTTCTAGAGTGGCCAGAGTAGGATCCATGCAAGTAGTCAGACAGAATTTTTACTACATAGAATGAGGCCAGATAATGGATTGCCTTGAAAGCCAATTAAAGTGATGCACATTTGCTACATCAGAGAGAATAACCACGAATGGTTTCAAGCAGAGGAGGAGCATACTAGAAGAGGTGTTTCTGGAAGGTGAATCCAGCGTCCTTCCTGTCCCTGGGAGTAGCATTTTCACCTTGATCAATATATGCTTTAGTCCTGACTGAAAAACAAAATACTTCTAATAAATGGCATTGGCGAATAGGACCAGTAGCTAGCTTGGAAAGATCCTCCAAACTTAATTAATTACTGGACTTCCATTTGATTGCCCAGTTTGATGCTGGTCTCTGATGACTACAATGTATTCTCAGATGCAGCTGTTGTTTATGACTGTATTGTTGTCTTTGCATGATAAAATGATTAATGTTATCCTTAAATGACTGCATGGAGAGCCACTCTGTCTTTCTGATTACAATAGCATCTATGTCTGATCTTAGACAAGCCATGCTTATATTCATGAATCTACTGATTGCCATGAGAGACTCCATCCTGCCATTCCATTATGTGTCACTATGCCAGTGACATGTTATATTTATCCCAAAGTTGGAAGTCATGCAGGTAATAGACAAGGTCTTATATCCTGAGAAGATTCAGTATTAGATTTGTTTTTAGTGCCTCTTACCTCTTTGTGGAACATTAGATTGAAATATGATGCAAATGTACCTGAATGGAACTGGAGATCATTATGTTAAGTGAAGTAAGCCAGGCGCAGGAAGACAAATATGTACTCACTTATATGTGGAAGTAAGAAGCTGATCTCATGGTGGTAGAGAGTAGAATGATGGTTACTAGAGACTGGAAAGGGTGGGGCAGGTGGTAGGAGATGAAGAAAAGTTAGTTAATGGGTGCAAAAATATAGTTAGATAAAAGGAGTAAGTATTTGATAGCACAGTGGAGTGACTATAGTTAACAACAGTATATCGTATATTCCAAAATAGCTAGAAGAGAAGATTTGAAATGTTCCCAACACAAAGAAATGACAAATGTTTGAAGTGATAAATATACTACCTACCTTGATTTGATCATTACACATCATATGTATGTATCAAAATACCACGTATACCCCACAAATATGTAAAATTATTATGTTTCAATTTAAAAACTAAAAAAAAAAAAATACAATGAAAACTAGTTTAAGGCTTCGGGCTACTTCCTTGATGACAGCTGGTTTCCCTTGGTTTCTATGGCCTCAGGTGGTAGTTCTAATGGATTGCTCTGGCTCCTTTTATAAAACAGGGTCACACAACAATCCTTACCTGTAGTTGAATCCCAGCACAGAGCTCATTCTTAGACCAGAAGAGTCACAGATCCAGGGCTATTAGCTCCATGGTGTTCAGCAAAATCATTGCTGCTTCTGGTCCTTCCAGGCAGGAAAGGACTCTGGCTTTGCTTTTGTGGCCAAGTCTTTCTTTCTTTCTCTTTTTTTTTTTTGAGATGGAGTCTTGCTTTGTCACCCAGACTGGAGTGCAGTGGCACAATCTCAGCTCACTGCAACTTCCGCCTTCTTGGGTTCAAGCTATTCTCATGTCTCAGCCTCCTGAGTAGCTGGGATTACAGGTGCACATGACCATGCCTGGCTAAAAAATTTTTGTATTTTTAGCAGAGACAGGGTTTTACCCTGTTGACCAGGCTGGTCTTGGACTCCTGACCTCAAGTGATCCACTGGCCTCAGCTTCCCAAAATGCTAAAATTACAGGCATGAGCTACCATTGCTGGCCTTTTTTTTTTTTTTTTTTTTTTTTTTTAACAGGCCTGGAACCCAGGCCTCCCATGTGGTGTGTCGCTTTGGCGTGGCAAGTCTTGTCAGTCCCTAATCTTACCCCTGTAATTCCTCCTTTCCTTTAGGGCTCCAGACTTGCCCACTCCACTCCCAAATTTCAGGAAATAAAGTTCCACCCATGTACCCAGCACTCTGGCCTGGGACTATGTTCTGTGCCGCTACATTCGTGGCACCCTTACCACTAGGGGAAACGCAAGATTGCTCCTTCCTACACTGCCTGAGGAAGGGGAACTCAGGGGTAAACTGGCCAATGCACTTGGCCTACATAATATGTGTGTGTGTGTGTGTGTGTGTGTGTGTGTGTGTGTCCAGTGAAAGTCAGGTTATTGTTGGCTTTTATTATCTCATTTCAAAGAATCCTTGCTGCTTCACATTTCACTCTCATCCGGGTACTGATGCCGTCACAGATGTTTGAGGAAGAACATGGTTCATCTACATGCAAGTTATTACTTACCTGTCTTCCTCATTAGATTAGCCTTCCTAGGGTAGGATGGTCTTCTCTCTCTCTCTCTCTCTCTCTCTGACTCATGGGCTGAGCATTATGCCTGGAGCACAGCAACTTCTTAGTAAATGACAACTGCTATGTCACCAGGAAGGCACTGACTTCCAGGATATTCACCCTTCACTCCTGCTTGGAAAATCCTTTGCTGCTGGTAGCCACTTACCACTTGATTCATACCCAAACACAAAGGGAAAATAAATTCTGATGTGATCAGTATGACTGTTTTTGATGCAGAGCCAAATTTAGCAAATAATCTAATAAAGATCTTCACTTTTTTATACAAAGGCTTAGAACTTCAATAAGTCAAATAAAAAGCCTCGTTTAAGTCTAAGGCTTCTCCCATCACTCATTACTATTCAACAATATTGTTTAAGCACTGAATAGGCAGTAGGTGCTGGGAACACAAAGGTTGGTGAGGAAAGGGTCCCTGGTTTCCTGAATGAGACAAATTATTCAGAGGAAAAGACTAACAATAACATAGATGACAATTCAATGTGATGTGGTGAGTGCTGTAATGAAAGGAATAAATGCAGGGTTGTGGTGGCTCAGACGGGTGAGGCGCCAGCTCTGCACAACGGAACCTATAGACCTCACATGGATGTCATTAACCAAAGAAATTGGCAGATGAGGGAAACTCTGGGAAACAGGATTCTCTACTTGCGCTTTGGGTGCCCTGGGAGGCAGACTCCAAAACACAGCTTAGTGTTTGGGATATTTATTAGGAAAGAAGAGAAGGAAGAATCAGGCAGAGGGAGAAGTCAAGCTGTAATGCCAGCCTGGCAGCTTCAACCAGTTCTAAGGGGAGCTCTGGAGCTGAAATGCCTCCTCAGGGTTATCCCACAGTGAGCCAAAATAGCCAGACCTTTGTACTCTCACTCCAGTCATTGGATAAGGACTACTTCCAGAGGGATGTAACCTTGGTAGGGGGGATTTCTGCAGCTGAGGCAATTTCTACAAGAACTGACAGTTGAAGACCGTCTGTCAGTTGCATTCCCAGCAGCTGAGACAGCAAATCTTTCCTCACAGGGGGTTCTAGGCAGATCATCTCCATGTTCAGCATAGACTACCCTATGTGGCACTTGGATTCATTGCTTCATGTATGAACGGGGCTCTCTTCCCTAGAAGGGGAAGGTTGGTGGAACAAACTACACATGCTGCTGTGATTGGTCTTGGGGCTGCAACTGGTACTCACTTTATCTCTTCTCTTAACCATTCTAAAATCCTTGGGCCCTCAGCTAACATCTCTACTGGTTTTGGTGGCTTACCTGGTGGCATGACCCAGATTCTCATTCCTAGAGGGAATGGGCCCATGGTCTCCATGTCCTTCTCAGGCAAGGGACACTTCCTTTGTCTATTTCCATCACCTTTTGGCAAGGATGTAACAAGGATGCCCAAGTAGATTACCTCAGTTGCACAACATAGTCCTCCATGTCCTATTGTGTACTAGCAGCCCAGCCCCTTTCTGATAATCAGTCAATTATCTTTGCCTAGAGAGTGACTCCTCTCTCGTCTGCTGGTCCCTCAAAGCAAGGAGCTCGATGTGCTCAAGGACAACCTGCTTATGGTTCAACAGGACTCTTACTGTGTTTCCTGAAGGCAGTGTTCTTCCTGTGGGGATCAGAATCTCTAACCCTGCAGAGCCTAATGCAATGCAGATGAGCAGCACAAAGTCCCCAGATGGTTCATTGGGAGTGATAGTAAGTAGGATCATTCCTGCTTCTGCCCCTTGGTTCTCAGTCTCATGATTCTTCCTACTGGGACACTGCACCCTGGAGGATAATGCCCCATCCTTACAAAGTATTGGCTTTGAACTGGTGCTTAAGCATGTTTTCAGCAAACCATTCCAATTATCTATCTGGCTAGTAGCTTTGGGTTGGTTCGGTATGTGATAAAGACCAGGGAAATTCCAAGGTCTTGGGCCCACTGTCACATCTCCTTTGCTGTAAAAAGGGGATGTGTTCTGGGCCGGGCGCGGTGGCTCACGCCTGTAATCCCAGCACTTTGGGAGGCTGAGGTGGGTGGATCACGAGGTCAGGAGCTCAAGACCAGCCTGACCAACATGGTGAAACCCCGCCTCTACTAAAAATCCAAAAAAATTAGCTGGGTGTGGTGGCAGCACCTGTAATCTCAGCTACTCAGGAGGCTGAGGCAGGAGAATTGCTTGAATCTGGGAGGTAGGGGTTGCAGTGAGCGGAGATCACACCACTGTACTCCAGCATGGGCGACAGACCAAGACTCCGTCTCAAGAAAAAAAAAAGGGTCTTCTCGTCAGATGGATATTATGTGTAATTCAGTTGAGGATCAAATGCTCCATAAGCTCTTGATGGTAGTGCTGGCAGAGGCTCTGTAAGCAGGAAAAGCTAACATATAACCAAAATATTTATCTATTACTGTCCGAAAAAATTGAGTGGAAGAGGCCCACTCTATTCAACTTCTTATCAAGTAGCTGTTTGGTCTCTTGGGGATGGTGTTGCAGTGGTGGCGAAACATTGGTTTCTGTTACTGCCATGTTGGACATCTGGCAACGGCACTAGATAGGGCAGATTTGGTAAGTGGTAGCCCATGTAACCAGGCTAATGCACAGACTCCATCTTTCCACAAGGCTCTGTTCATGTGACCATCATGCCAGCACTGGGTGGCCAATAACATAGTCTGATTGACATCAGCCAGCCAAGTCATTTTTGTTTATTTGGCTTTTTAGTACCTCTTTCATGGTCGATTGTCTCTGGTGGGTATTACTGTGTGATACAAAGATCTTCATACTTCATGCCCACTTCCATATATCCATACACAAATACATATGCTACTCAATGAGAAATACTGTCAAGACACCCAACACCAATTATTCCACCTTAGTCTCTGGGTACTCATTATTCTGAGTTTCCCAGTGTAACTTTTGGGTGACTTTTCCTCACAAAGACCACCACTAACTTGGTAGCAGAATTGAGTGTTAAGATTCTTTTCATTTGTTTTTAGAAAAAGACACCATTTAAACCTGTTCTCTATAAAATGTTAGTAATTTATTACTTCCATTTTGTCTTCAAATATTCTAAAACCTCTATCCCTATTATTGTTTGTCTCCGAAGAATATCAGGCTGTATTGTAAAACTTTATTTTTAGAATGTGTAACTTGGCAGGGCAGAGAAAAATTTACACCTTGAGGGGTCAGTATCCATTACAGGAAGGTCAATGGGAGGCAAAACCTTCTTATTCTGAGCTATTATTTTCCACATGAATTTTTGGACCATTCAAAAAATATTATAGGTCAGGCATGGTGGCTAATGCTTGTAATCCCAGCACTTTGGGAGGCCAAGGTGGGAGGATCACTTGAGCCCAGAAGTTTGAGACCAGCCTGGGCAACATGCCAATTTTTTTAAAATTGTAGATTAACTTTACCTTTTTTACTTTCCACAAAGGAAACAAGACTTTGGAAAACCGCTCTCATTTTGTAGTAATGATGCTTGTATTCTCTATAACATTAAGAAATATTAAAATGTTGCTACACATTTTATTGCTGAAAGCCGATATCCCAAACTCATTTTGTGCATGAGTAAAGAATGAAATTATTTCTGACAACTACAATAAAAATATATTGTTGTTAAATAAAGGGTTGTTATTAGAAGTTATCCAACCAATTAGGCCTGTGGTGGCTGCATTAGCAGGACCATGCTCCCTGTTAATGTTAGGATCCTATACACCTTGTGAGCTCATAGGGTTTCCAAAAGCATAAGCCACCTTGGCATTTGGGTTTATAAGAATATTTCTCCTTAGTGATCTTGTTCTGATGTGAAACATGAAAGATTTGGCAAGAAGTCCTGGTCATTAACTCATCCCCATTTTTGCTACCCTCACCAATTAATTATAGAATTATTAAGGTAAAAGTCTGAAAAAGCTCAGTGTTATATGCCGTGAACAAAGACATAGGAACTTTTTGTGGTTTGTTCCTTGTCTTCAAGGCTGGGGATAATGTAGAAGTATTTTTTGGTTCCTTTGAAATAAGTGTTTAATTTTTTTTCTCCCACAATGCTTGGTTTCAGACAATGAACCACATGGCCTTTTATTCTCTTTTTCCATCTCTTTGGTTCTATATCTTGTTCATATCCACTAAGGAGTAAAGCTAAAGGAAACAGAAGAAAAGATTCAGTTCAGATGAGGAGATACAAGAGAGAAGAGACCGTGTGCTTTCCTCAAAAACCAATGTGTAGCAAGTACTCAACCTGTGTTAGATTCTTGCATTACATATCATTGATAGAAGAAAGAAGTCAGCAGGAATTTGAGTCTCAAGAAGAATCATGAATGCAATTGATTGAAACCTTCTTCATTTGATACCACGGGTGTAACTAGGATATCAATTCCTTGTCAAATAAAAAGAAATAATTAGGCATTTATTCTCTCTTAAACCAACTAGGCTTAGTTGATAAGGAAAGTTTCTCTTCACAGAAGCATTCCAGCTAATAAATGCAGAAGGAATAAAAAGATTAGAAAATAATGATTTGAGACCTCTGAAATAAGTGATTCAAGAAAAGATAATGAATGACCGATACCCTTAGTTGAAAGTCTGGTGGGAAACATTACAATGGAGGGATCAAGCTGTCACTACACTAACTCTCTGATCAATGTTAGCATCACTAAGAGTGGAAAACCAGACACTCTGGGCCTTTACATATGAGGTAACAGGAAGCTCACAAGCACCTCCTGTGAAGTGTTCTTGCAATAACAATTTAAAAAATGGTTTAACTTGAACCTAATCAAGTCTCTTAAAGAAACAAGTGATACCGTAAAGAAGCAAACAAGCCGGGCGCGGTGGCTCAAGCCTGTAATCCCAGCACTTTGGGAGGCTGAGACGGGCGGATCACAAGGTCAGGAGATCCAGACCATCCTGGCTAACACGGTGAAACCCCGTCTCTACTAAAAAATACAAAAAACTAGCCGGGTGAGGTGGCGGGCGCCTGTGGTCCCAGCTACTCCGGAGGCTGAGGCAGGAGAATGGCGTAAACCCGGGAGGCGGAGCTTGCAGTGAGCTGAGATCCGGCCACTGCACTCCAGCCTGGGCGACAGAGCCAGACTCAGTCTCAAAAAAAAAAAAAAAAAAAAAAAAAAAAAGAAGCAAACAGATAATTTCAAAATCTGGGACATTCTTCAGGGCAACTTACCTGGTTTCTACAACTAGTCAACAGCAGGGTATGAGATGAAAAACGGAGAGAACTGTGCCAGAGTGCCAGAGTGACATGGTAACCAAATGCCACCTTTGGTTTCCTATTTGAATACCCCAACTATGAAAATACTGTTTTTCTAAAAACGATCTGAGGAATTTTATTAAGGAATGGATTTTGTTTTCATTTTATTTTTTAGAGAAAGGGTCTCACTCTGCCACCCAGGCTGGATTGCAGTGATGGGATCATAGTTCACTATAATCTCCAACACCTGGGCTCAAGGAACCCTCCTGCCTCAGTCTCCCACTAGCTAGGATTATAGGCACGCCAATGCCTGGCAAATTAAAATGAATTTTTTTTTTTTTTTTTGTAGAAATGGGGTCTTGTCATGTTGCCCAGGCTGGTCTTGAAATCCTGGCCTCAAGCAATTCTCCTGCCTCAGCCTCCCAAAGTGCTGGGATTACAAGCGTGAGCCACTGTACCCAGCCAGGCGTGAATTTTAGATGATATAAAGACATTGTTAAATTTTGGGGCGGGGGATAATGGCATTATGACTATGAGTTAAAAGTTCTTATTTTTATAGACTCATACATAGGTCAAGTATACAAGATGAGATTACCTGATGTCCAGGATTTTTTTTTTTTTTAAAGTTTGGCAAATGCAAAAAGAGGGACAAATGAAACATGTTTTGTAAAATCTTCATAATTATGTAATTATAATTGCATGTAATTACCATCAGGGTGATAGGTATATAGAGGTTTATTGGAACATTCTTGGTATGCCTGCGTGTGTTTGGAATTGTTTACAATAAAGATTCAGGCATAAGAGTGAGAAGAGAAGGCAAAAAAGCAAGAACATATACTAATATGGTAGGACATTAAGCACTCTACAACCCAAGAACCAAAGCTTAAACAACTATAACTTTTTACAGGAGCGTACAGGTTTCAAATATCCTATTATGAAGAAAAAGCATTCAATAGGAAAATGATACAATGAAGTGTGTGTGTGTGTGTGTGTGTGTGTGTGTGTGTGTGTGTGTGTGTCTGTGTGTATTTTTTTCCTTTTTTTTTTTTTTTTTTTTGAGACAGAGTCTCACCCTGTCACTCAGGCTGGAGTACAGTGGTGTAATCACAGCTCACTGCAACCTCCACCTCCTAGCTTAAGGGATCCTTTCACCTCAGCCTCCCAAGTAGCTGGGTCTATAGGTGAATGCCATCATGCCTGGTTAAATTTTGTATTTTTTGTAGAGATGGAGTCTTGCTATGTTGCCCAGGTTGGTCTCAAACTCCTGGCCTCAAGTGATCCTCCTGCCTGCATATGAAATGTGTTTGGTAAAATCTGGCCTGCCAAAGTGCTGGGATTACAGGTGTGAGCCACTGTGCCCAGCCTGTTTCTAATTCCTGGGTTTTCTTTTTTGAGACAGGCTCTTGCTCTGTCACCCACGGTGGAGTATAGTGGGATGACTATGGCTCACTGCAGCGTTGGCATCCTGGGCTCAAGCTATCCTCCTGCCTCAGCCTCACAAGTAGCTGGACCACAGGTGCATGCCGCCACACCTGACTAATTAAAAAAATTGTTTTTGTAGAAACAGTCTCACCATGTTGCCCATGCTGGTCTTGAACTCTTGGCCTCAAGTGATCCTCCTCATTTCAGCATGTCAAAGTGCTGGGATTACAGGCATAAGCCACTGTTCCAAGCCTATGGTTCTAATTTCTTAAACAGCAGGCAGTAAATCTAATCTTTAGCAAAATAATAAAGTTTCTATTGATGTAGAAGTTCCTAGACAGGCAACCACATGCAATACATGAGATGAAATGTTTTAATCTCACTGCACTGTTTAAACCCCTCAAACACCTTCATTTAAAAATAATAGTTAAGAATCATTGCCAATGTAAACAGCAAACAGAGATATGACCTTGAACAGATGTCTTATTAGTTCATTGTAACTGTTTACATGAAGACTCAAAGGTACCAAGCCAAACAAGAACTGGTTTGGTACCTGCCCAACATTATAAAATGCCAGATCTCTGAGAATGAGAAGACCTGAGATTCATCCCTTCCCTGCCACTGACGTATTATATGTCCTTGGGCATGTTCATTCATTTCTCTTGGCCTTGTTCCCCAACTATTAAATGTGCATAACACTTTCCATCTACTTACCTTGGGGAAATGGTGAGGACTAAAGAGAAAACATCAGTGAAATGCTTTGACCTCCTCAGGAAAAGCAATATTTTTTCAGTACTACAGTATATTACATTTTTATTTTGACAGAGAACCACATAAAGTTTCTAAATTATAGATAATAAACCCAGCTTTATAATAATTAACAAACACTACATAGTGTAATATCTACATAGATAGTATTTCCAGCAAGGAACACTGTCCAAATAATTTTTTAATTACACTCAGATTCAATTCACCTTTAAACCTCACAGTTTCACTAGAAAGGCTGTGTGAATTGCAATTAAACAGAGAAGACATGCAAGATTTCAGCTATTCACTTAAAGGTCTAGAATGAAAGGTTTAAAACTGACTTCTGGTTGGATGCGACTGTTAGAAGTTCTGATTTTAATTGATAACCACATGGGAGCAGAATAGGTTAAAATTAGTGACTGCTTTAATTTTAGATCTTAAACAAAATTACTTTCTAATCTCCTATTGGGTAGGGACACTAAAAAAATTACAATGTGCAAGAAGTGTTCGTTCTTTACCTAGAACCACGAATGGCAGTGATATTTCTAAGTTCTTCAATTTAGGAAGAACTACAATTTATTAGGAAATAAAATGTATAATCAATGTGTTTTAACAGGTCAGCAATTTATTCTGAGTACAAAAATGCTGGAAAGCACAAATATGCAGTTTTAGTTTAAGTAGGAAAGGTTAAAAAAATTCTCTTTTCCCCACTTTACCCTCTACCTGCTCAGTCTATAAATTCAAGGATATTTAGATAAAGTCAATTACTTGCTCAGAACCCTCCAAAGGCTTCCCAGTGCACTGATTGTTAAGCCCCAACTCCCCAGAGTGTAAACATGTAGGCACCCCTCCCTTTCTCCATAACATGCAACTACGCTCCCCTTGTTCGCACCACTCTTTTTGCTGTTCTTCAAACTTGTAAATTTTTTCTTTGCGCTTGCTATTCTTCCCTTCCAGTGGGATTATTCTTTCTCTCTTTCTTATTTATTTAATTATTTTTGGAGACAGGGTCTTGCTCTGTCGCCAGGCTGGAATGCAGTGGTGCGATCATGGCTGGCTACAGCCTTGACCTCTGGGGCTCAAGAGATTCTCCTGCCTCAGGCCCCCGGGTGGCTGAGACTACAGGCACGCCCCACCATACCTTGCTAATCTTTTTGTATTGATTGTAGAGATGGGGTTTCATCATGTTGTCCAGGCTGGTCTTAAGTGATCCGCCTGCCTCGGCCTCCCAAAGTGCTGAGATTACATGTGTAAGCTACCATTCCTGGCTTTTTTTTTTTTTTTTTTTAACATTTCTTCACATGCCTGTCTCCTTTTCCCCATTCAGATCTCAGCTCAAATCTTCAAAGAGACCTTCCCTGACCCCCTATGATAAGCAGCTACTTCCCCACCCCCACCCTCTATCACATCACCTTGTTTTGACATCATAGTATTTATTACCTTCTGATTTTATCTTGTTGATTTATTTGCTTGCTTGTTGTCTGATGCTTCCCTTCTACACAGCAGAGGCATTGTCTCATGTTCACCTTTGTTTCTGTATATTACCATAAAAGTATTCCAACTATGCAACCCATTCATTCGAAAGCTCTGTCCCTGTATTACTCTCTAGCACTGATCTATCTTCTTGTGCCTATCTATTTTTCTGGGATCTAAGGTTGAGATCATCTAATCCCTAGATGAATGCATAAAGGAAGAAAAGATAGAAAATTCACTTTGTCTAATATATAACTCAACTTGGAAGATGAAGTTACTTCTATTAGAATTAGGGATTAGGGGTTGGGCGCAATGCCTCACGCCTGTAATCCTAGCACTTTGGGAGGCCAAGGCAGGGGGATCACCTAAGGTCAGGAGTTTGAGACCACCCTGGCCAAAATGGTGAAATCTCATCTCTACTAAAAGTACAAAAATTATCCAGGTGCGGTGGCACATGTCTGTAGTCCCAGCTACTTGGGAAGCCTGAGGAATGAGAATCGTCTGAACCCAGGAGGCAGAGGTTGCGGTGAGCCAAGATTGTGCCACTGCACTCCAGCCTGGGTGACAGAGCTAGACTTCATCTCAAAAAAAAAAAAAAAAAAAAATAGGAATTAAGGGCTTTTTACAATTTACATGACTCACACTCGTAAGGAAATAGCTGGCTGTGGAGTCTACTGTCCAGGCCAGGCCCTCCATCAAAAGTAGGAGTCCTGATTTCCACCAATCTGGCCTAGACCTGAAGATTTACTTGCTAATCCAAACAATTAGAGTAACTTGAGCTTCATTTGTAAGTGTTCTGGCAGCCAGGGAACCTATCACTTCTACAACTTCATTCATTAGTTCAACCAATGGTCATTGAGAGCTTACTGATTCCAAGACTTTACTAGGATCATTACAAGACCTTTACAGGGTCATTTTACATGAGAGTTAAAAGTAAATGAGACATTGTATGTCCTTAGGGAGTTAACAATCTAGTAAGGGGGGACATACAGGTAAATAAAAAATTAGAAAACAGTGTGCAATATACTCTGACAAGAGTAAGTAGGGGGTGCTATGGGAGTGTAGAGGGGGTGCCTTACTCAGCCAAGGGCAGGACTCATGCTGAGAAGCTTTCCAGGGCATGTGGCATTTACACTGAGATCTGAAACTGAGTGTAGTTGATAAGCAGTATCAGGTGATGCAGAGAAGCCAGAGTGTTCCAAGTGGTGTCTAGTATATGCAAAGACTGTGAAACACTAGAACACACAGAAAGCAGCTCACTGTGGCTATAGCAAGGTTTGGGGAAGGGGGAGAGAAAGGGAGTTAAAACAAGTAGGGACCAAATCATGAAAGTCTTATAAAACCATGTTGAGAAATTTGGACTTAATCCTGAAAATTTGGTAGTAGCAGAGTGACATGATTAAGTTGGTGATTTAGAATAATCACTCCAACTGCAATCTGTAGCTTGGATCTCCAAGGACAAAGACTGAAGTCAAGGAGGTGATTAAGAAGCCTTTTGGAGTAATTGAGGCAAGAAATGATAGTGACCTGGACTGTTAGTAGCAGTGGTGATAGAGAGAGAGGATTTGAAATATGTTTAGGAAGTATAATCAATAAGACTTGGCATTTGGATGGAGGGGATGATGAACGGGGATAGGTCCAAAGATGACAGGTTGTTGGCTTGGGAAAGTAGGTAGACAGTGAGGCCTTCCTCTAGCTAGGAAATTGAGAGGAGAATATGGGGGGAAAGTAAGTTTTGAATATGTAGCACATGAGATGCTTCTGTACATCCAAATTGAGATATTTAGCTTACAGTTGTTCATCTAAGGTTCAGAACAGGGGATTGGGCAAAAGATGTAAAACTGGGAGCCACTGGCATAGAAATGATAACTGGAGCTGTGGGAGTGGATACAACTGACATGCAGCATGTTGGAAAAAACAATCAATTCATTTTTTTTTTTTTAAAAAAGGAATTGATTTCTTCAATAAGAATAGCAAAAGTAGACTAGAAATATGCTGTCAAAGAGACAAAGGACAGCACTGAAGCCATATATCATTATTGCTATCAGAATTCAGAGTCCCCAAGAGGGCTCAAAAGTTTGAATGAACAAGGTATGGGTAGCTAAGAACATTTTTGGCAGGGTGGTGTGGGGCTACACCACTACTTGAGGGAGCTCATGTTTTTTCCCATGATTCTTCTACCTAAAGAGCTTTCTAAAAAGTGCTTTGAGATGCATAATTGCTGATTGTACTGGTTATTTCTCCAAGGTAATGCCTCTGTCCTGTCCCTGTGAACCAGTGTAGCAGCTTTCAGGCTAACTGTCAAGACATGAAATTAGCTTTATAGCATGGGAAGTGCCATTTTCCAAGCTACACTCCTTTAAATTTTTACAAAGGAAGAGGATTCACAAAAGACCAAAACTTTTTGTTTGGATAGGAAATGCTATAGGCAGGCTGGGTGTGGTTGTTCACGCCTATAATCCCAGCACTTTTGGAGGCTGAGGTAGGTGGATCACCTGAGGTCAGGAGGTCGAGATCACCCTGGCCAACATGTAAAACCCCGTCTCTACTAAAAATACAAAAATCAGCCAGGCGTGGCAGCACATGCCTGTAATCCCAGCTACTCAGGAGGCTGAGGCAGGAGAATCAGGTGGGCAGAAGTTGTGGTGAGCTGAGATGGCACCACTGCACTCCAGCCTGGGCAACAGAATGAAACTCTTGTCTCAAAAAAAAAAAAAAAAAAAAGAAAGAAAGAAAGAAAGAAATGCTACAGGCAGTCAGATGTGGTGGCTCACGCCTGTAATCCTAGCACTTTGGGAGGCCAAGTCATATGGATTGCTTAAGCCTAGGAGTTCAAGACCAGCCTGGGCAATGTGGTGAAACCCTGTTTCTACAAAAAGATACAAAAATTAGCCAGGCATGGTGGTGGGCACTTGTGGTCCCAGCTACATGGGAGGCTGAGGTGGGAGGATCACTTGAACCTAGGAGGAGGAGGTTGCAGTGAGATTGCATGACTGCGTTCCGGCCTAGGCAACAGAACAAGACTCCATGTCAAGAAATAAGAAGAGAAGAGAAGAAAAGAAAAGAGAAGCGAAGAGAAGAGAAGAAAAGAAAAGAAAAGAAAAAAGAAAAGCTGCAAGCAGAAGAAAGGAAAAAAATTTTTTAAAAAAGTTCTTGAACTGCTTTGTTCTTTTCTCAGGGATCATGAGGACGAGAAGGAGTCTTTACGGAACACCTGGTATGCACTTTATCCATCAGTAACTAACTTAATCCAATAGTCACAAAATCTAATATTGTCTGCAACTCTCGGAAACTGATTTCTGTAATGTCCCGTATTTATTGGGATGTCAGAGGCCCTAACTCATTTTCTGAACATCCTAAAGCATGCAAGTGTCAATGAAGACCGAAATTCGCAGCCACACAAGGAATAATGAGCTGAGGACTGCAAAAGCTTTCTATGGAATTGCATCCAGAAGGAAGAACAGCATTTCTGTGGGGGAAAAAAAAAAAAAAGAAGTGAAGCCATTAATACTTGGATCAAATGAATAGGGCATGTAGCCCCAAGTTAAGCCAAGAGTGTGTTAACTCATTTCATAAACTGAGAACTCAGGGACCTCAAGAATATGGAAGAGAAGCAAAATACATATTAAATATGTCATGCCTATTTTTAGAGTTTAGTAATTTTTCTTGATGATGCCAAAATACAGATCCTCTCCTTGAAGAAACATTATAGAAAATATGAAGAATAAAGGAAAAATTAATCATAATCCCACATCACACAAACCTTAACATTTCGCTGTATTTCTTGACATTTGTTCTCCAAATATAAGTGTGTGCATATGTGTGTATTTAAGACACACATTCTTTCATATTATAATGTATTGGAAATTGCACTGAGCCTTACAATTGTTGGCTTCTTTTCTTTTCCTCCTCCTCCTCCTCCTCCTTCTTCTTCTTCCTCCTCCTCCTCCTCCTCCTCCTCTTCCTCCTCCTCCTCCTTCTTCTTCTTCTTCTTCTTCTTCTTCTTCTTCTTCTTCTTCTTCTTCTTCTTCTTCTTCTTCTTCTTCTTCTTCTCTTCTTCTTCTTCTGTTGTTAACTAATTTGGGGTCTTGACACATTTAATTTCTTTTTCTTTTTTTGAGACAGAGTTTCACTCTGTTGCCCAGGCTGGAGTGCAGTGGTCCCATCTCAGCTCACTGCAACCTCTGCCCCCTTGATTCTCCTGCCTCAGTCTCTTGAGTAGCTGGGATTACAGGCATGCACCTCCACGCCCGGCTAATTTTTGTATTTTTAGTAGAGACAGGGTTTCGCCATGCTGGCCAGGCTGGTCTCGAACTCCTGACCTCATATGATCCACCAGCCTCAGCCTCCCAAAGTGCTGAGATGACAGGTGTGAGCCACTGCACTGACACATTTAGTTTCATATTTGTTTTTTCCCTGAAAAGGAAAAAAATGGCATCTGAGAATTGTGGAACTACAATGTATAATTTTCTAAAAATTAAAGTTCTTATCATTTTATTCAGAGGTAAAGCAATGTGTTTATATTAGGATAAAATATTACAAGCTGGAAAGAGGTTATTTAGAAGTATTTTCTGCAGAGGTAGGAACTATAAGAAAGAGAAAGAGCGGTGGCGAGTAAAAGATGACTTTCAAGAAAAGTTAAAGGCCTCATCCGATGACATTAGATGTCCAGGTATACTTATATGCTATGAAATATTCTAACATCAGAGCAAGCCCTTTTAATGTGTGTCCTGGACATAAATATACTCTCAACCCAAAGGAAACATTCTAATGCCTTCCTTCCAAGAATTCAGTAAAGAACAATATTCACGAACAAAACTATATTAACACAATTTAATAAATTAAGCTGATAAGATTCTTGTTTTCCATGGTTCCGCCATTACCCAATGTGACAATCCTATTTTTCACCACAAAAGAAAGCATAGTTCTTTTTCCAGAGTATATCTCTAATTGATTTAAGTGGTTACCCATTCCAGAGCCAGTGCTAAGTTCTGGTGATACAACTGAGCACATAGATAAGGTCCCTGTCTTCATGGAGCTGAGAGTCTTGTGTAGGAATCAGGGAAGTAAAGTATAGTGCAGAGAAGTAGCAGACAATGAAAGGAAGCACAGGGTCCTTTGGAAGCACAGAAGAGGGTTTTTAAAACTCAGATTTTGAAGACTGCAGGGATTTCCAGGGAATATGATATCTAAGTGAATTCAAGGATGAATAGGTGTTAGCCAGGCAAAACTGGGGTAGCAGACTGTTCCAGGAGCAAGAGACGGCCTGGTGAGTTCCAAGAATGGAAAAACTGGAGCACAGAAGGAGAGGGTGGCAAAAGAAGATGAGGAGGCAGGAGCCACATCCTGAAAGGACTTGCAAGTGTATAAAGGAGTCTAGGCTTTTCCCTGAGTCCAGTGAAGAACCATCCAAAGGTTTTAAGTGGGAGAGACATGATTAGATTGCCGGCCACAATGTGGAGAAAGAATTAAAGGGAAATAGGACTAAAGAGAGAGGTCATTAAGGAGGCTGTGAAGGTAGCCAGGAGACAGCATATTAATGTCCCAGGTCAAATTAGTAGCAGCGGGAATGGAGAAAATCGAACATATTGGAGAGGTTATCATTTAAATTACTTCTCACCATTTCTGCCTCAGGAATTTTCCTATCAAGGTGCCACAATCACCAATAGCAAGGAAAAGAAGACATATCTGGCTTAAGATCTTGTCTTCAAACAACACAGTAGATCAATTAGCTATTTTGGTCAATGATGTTAAAAAAAGATCCAAATTATGTAGAAAATGAGAGGAATTAAAGCAACAGTCAGATCAATGGAAAAAGGCACAGAGTCTTTCAAACTTTGATATTGACTCAAACAGGAATACAAGCTTAATATTTTTATTAATTATTTAGCTAATGCTGAATACAAAATACATATGATATAAAATCCCAAACAGTACCAAGAGGTTTGAAATGAAAATTCTCCCTCATATCCAGTATAAGTCTGTTCTTGCACTGCTATAAAGAAATACCTGAGCCTGGGTAATTTTTAAAGAAAAGAGGTTTAATTGGCTTACAGTTCTGCAGGCTGTACAGGAAGCATTGTGGCTTCTGCTTCTGGGGAGGCCTCAGGAAGCTTCCAATCATGGCAGAAGGCAAAGGGGGTGCAAAGCACGTCACATGGCTAGAGCAGAAGGAAGACACAGTGGGGAGGTGCTACACACTTTTAAACAACCAGTATCTTTTGAGAACTATCACAGGAACAGCACCAAGTGGATGGTGCTAAACTATTCATGAGAAAACTGCCCCCATGATCAAATCACCCCCTACCAGGCCCCACCTCCAACACTGAGAATTACAACTGAATATGAAATTTGGGTGGGAACATAGATCCAAACCATGTTACATCCCAACTCCTGCCATTTAGGTCTCCTTCCTAGAGGCAATTAATACCAATTTCTTGTGTCTTCTTCCAAAGATATATCGTGAATACAGAATCATATGTTAAAGTATTGTATCTTTATACTTCATATCCTACTTTGATATTTTCTTTACAAATGTCAAGTTTATAACTATTGTCATAGACAGTAAATTATCCAAAGATATGCGATATTCTAATACCATGTCAATTCATTTTTATAAATAATGTAATAATTCTTTTCCAGATAAGCAGATCTCATTTTAAATTTAAGTAAACATTTAAGAACTTATAGGAGTACATGACCTAACGTGTTTTGTAAATACCATAAGAGCCTGAATGAGACTCAGTCATCAATGGTTCTGCCATTATCTCAAATTTCTGATTCATTCGTCTGCATATTTCTTGTTCTAGTCTAGTTAAACAGATAACCTCTTACTATGCCCATTATTCTCTTTTCTCACTCCCAGCTGTATGGCCTAGAACAATTTTTTATTGTTTCCCTGAAAATCATGTCCATTCTATTCCTCAAAATATTTTAAAAACCAACCTCTCCTAAGAGATTAACCCTAAAACTCTCCAACCTTCGGAGATAATTTGGGATAACTCGAGAATGTTATGAATTCCTTATCCTTGCTGTATATTACCCCATTTTTCCTCCAAATCTGAAGCCAATCATCCCTTTGAATCTTTCAGTTTCAAAAGACAATACATTCTCTTCAATCTGTAAACTGGTTTGAATTGAGTTGCAACATTGCTAATACAGATACTTTTTTTTTTTTTTTTTTTTGAGACGGAGTCTCGCTCTGTAGCCCGGGCTGGAGTGTAGTGGCCGGATCTCAGCTCACTGCAAGCTCCGCCTCCCAGGTTTACGCCATTCTCCTGCCTCAGCCTCCCGAGCAGCTGGGACTACAGGCGCCCGCCACCTCGCCCGGCTAGTTTTTTGTATTTTTTAGTAGAGACGGGGTTTCACGGTGTTCGCCAGGATGGTCTCGATCTCCTGACCTCGTGACCCACCCGTCTCGGCATCCCTAGGTTCTCCCTCCCACCAGACCCAAAAAGGCCCCCTAAAGCTTTCACTCATTTACATTTCCTACTTATAAAATGAGATTAAGACTATTACCTCTTCTGCAGAACAGCTGTTCACATACAGAATACAGTTGTACCAACTACACATCATTGCCTTTTCTTGTCCAGGTTAAACTCCTGTAGTTTCACCAGCTTTTCCTTGTATAACATAGTCTTTCTCAGTCTTTTAGCTAAGATCAAATGTGTACATATGGTACAATTTCTAGGTATTTCTTCGTTTTGGCTGCCCTTAGCTTAACAATGTCTGTCTCAATAAGATTCCCATAACCAAATAAAATGTTCTATCATAGAGTAAACTAAGATTGAGTGGACATTGCTGGCTTGGGTCTCTTGAGCACAAAGCAATGACGGTAGCCATTTCCCAAGTGTGATAGTTAATTTTAGGTGTCAATTTGACTGAATTCAGGAATACCTGGAAACTTGGTAAAGCATCATTTTTGGGTGTGTCTGTGAGGGTGTTTCCAGAGAAGATCAGCATGTGAGTCTGAGTGGAGGAAGTGAGGAACATCTGCCCTCAATGTGGGTGGGTACCACTGAATTAGCGGGGGCCCCTGAGAGCACAGAAACAGTGAAAAGGCGAATGTATTGATCTATCTGTGAGAGCTGGGATACACTCTTCCTCTCTTGCCCTTGGACATCAGAACTCCAGACTTCCCAGCCTTTGGACTTCAAAACTTACACAAGCACCACTTCCCCTGAGCCCCCCAGGTTCTTAGAGCTTGGCTTCCCTGATTCTGAGGCTTTCGGACTAGGACAGAGCCATTCTAGCAGCATCCCATGGTCTCCAGTTTGCAGATGGCTTGTGGGACTTCTTGGCCTCTATAATTGTGTGAACCATTACCCTAGTAAATTCTCTATCATCTGTCTATCTGTCTGTCTATTTATCTGTCTATCTATTATCTATCTATCTTTCTTTCTATCTATCTATCTATCTATCTATCTATCTATCTATCTATCTATCCTATTTCTTCAGTCTCTCTGGAGAACCCTGACTAACACACCAAGTAAGGATAGGTCAGAAGTAAGGGACAATCCAAAATGCCAAATAAGGGGAACAGAGGGCAGGAATCGTACCTGAAACAAAGAATTGGTAATCAAGAATGATTACAATTGGAAAGTCTTGGCCGGGTGCGGTGACCGACACATGTAATCCCAGAAATTTGGGAGGCCAAGGCAGAGCATATGAGGCCAGGAGTTTAAGACCAGCCTGGCCAACATGGCAAGACCCTGTCTGCACTAAAAATATAAACATTAGCCAGGTGTGGTGATGCACATCTGTAATCCCAGTTACTCAGGTGTGAGGCATGACAATCTCTTGAACCCAGAAGGTGGAGGTCGCAGTGAGCTGAGATTGCGCCACTGCACTCCAGCCTGGGCAGCAGAGTGAGACTCTATCTCAAAAAAAAAAAAAGGGAAAATCTTCATCTGTTCTTGGTTACTTTTCTGTACAAAGTGAAACCTGCATATTTCCGGTGATAGTAAAACACAAGGACACAAGGACAAGGAACTGAATATTTTTACAACATCCTGTCCCAGACATTGGTCAAGGAGATAAAAGTAAAAGGTGCTGAGCTGGGTTGAACAAGACTTTTACTGCTTTAATATGTTGATTAATGTAGCTTCAGACAGAATAATTTTTTTAATGGTGTATCACACTGTGGGCTCAGCTGACATTGTGGTCAACCAAAGCCATGAGGTCTCTTTTATATGAGCAGAGGCCATTAACAATACACAATTCTGCACTTGTGAAACTTATTTTTGCCTCTTTAGGGCAGGAATTTACATTTACCCATTAGCGTTTCTTTTCTGAGTATTCCACCTAGTTTAGAGGTTAAACGCTTTGGAGTTAGTCTGAGATTATAACTCAGCTCATTCATCTTTTGGCTGTCTGCATTTGGGAAACTCCTTTTAACATTATTTGCTTAAATAACATTAAAAAAAAATTAATCGTATTGATTTTGCCCCAATAGTCATTTTTCCATCTATCAACTTATTTACTCATTCATTCAACAAATACATGCCTTCTAAGTGCCAGGCAGTGTGTTAGATATGCAGTAAATGCCTTCTCTGGGGTCTTAAGTTCACTAATAAAATTGTTTTACAAACAGAATTCAAGGATCAGCCCCTGGACACATCTCTTAACTGTAGCTTTTTCTCTAAGTGAGTGAGTAGATAGAAATCTATTAATGAAAATGCAGAGGCCGGGCATGGTGGCTCATGCCTGTAATCCCAGCACTTTGGGAGGCTGAGGAGGTCAGATCACCTGAGGTCAGAAGTTCAAGACCAGTCTGGCCAACATGGTGAAAGCTTGTCTCTACTAAAAATACAAAAATTAGCTGGGCGTGGTGGCAGGTGCCTGTAATCCCAGCTACTTGGGAGGCTGAGCCATGAGAATCGCTTGAACCTAGGAGATGGAGGTTGCAGTGAGCCAAGATCACGCCACTGCACTCTAGCCTGGGCAACAAGAATGAAACTCCACCTACACACACACACACACACACACACACACACACACACACACGAAATGCAGAGAGTATGATTGTTGAACCTGATATAAATACAACTGAGTAGGCCGGGCATGGTGGCTCATGCCTGTAACCCCAGCACTCTGGGAGGCCGAGGCGGGTGGATCACTTGAGGTCAGGAGTTTGAGACCAGCCTGGCCAATGTGATGGAATCCTGTCTCTACTTAAAAGTACAAAAATTAGTCAGGCATGGTGGCACATGCCTGTAATCCCAGGCACTCAGGAGAATAAGGGAGGCTGAAGCAGGAGAATCGCTTGAACCCGGGAGGCAGAGGTTGTGGTGAGCCAAGATCACTCCACTTCACTCCAGCCTGGGCGAGGGAGTGAGACTCTGTCTCAAAATAAAAATAAATAAATAAATAAATACAACCGAGTAAACTATTTTCCAGTCCATGGGCACATCTGTATACCTTTTTTTATTAAATGTCTCACATTGGGAAAACAAAACAGCTCAGGACCCAGTCAGTATGATTAATAGAAACACACACACACACAAAAAAAACACAGTCGACATACATGTTTTCCTGATGAATGTAACTTTTTAGCCTATTTTTTTCAGAAAATAACAATTTTTATTATCTAAAACTGAAAACAACCCAACAGTAGAGACATTAATTGTGGTATATGAACTCATTGGAATAACAGCTAGCAATGAAAAGCAGCAAATCACAACAATCTGGATGAATCTCACAAAACAATGTCAAGTGAAAGAAGACAGACATAAAAATACACATAGTATTCCACTTATATAAAGTACAAAAACAGGCAAAAGTTTTTACTGTTAGAAGTTGGTCTAGCGGGGAAGGGGGAGGTAGTGACTGGAAGGGGGCATGAGATTTAGCCTTTATTTTGCAGTAGTGGTCTTCGGAGTACCAATTCATGAACCATCCTGTTGTCATAACTTCAGACTTTCTCATAAAAATAAAATTTTTGTCCATAAAATATACACAAATGCATAAAGGGGGCTAAAACACATTTTCCCTAAATGGCAGAAACACCGTCAAATTTACATTTAAGTTAGAAATGATTACTTCTTCTTTCTTAAAATCCTTAGTCATCACCTCCATATCTTCTCAGGCCCAATATGCATTTTGAGATTGGTTGCATGACCCAAGTGTCTGGCAGCCTTTCTGCTAGACCAGCTGTCAATGACTGAAAAACAAGCAAGCTCTCAATTGCACAATGTGTATCAAGTCATGCAGTTCTATAAAAGGAATACTTGATTTGATCTTCAGCAGCCAGAGTCGGGCAGCCGGAAGGTGATTATAACTATGTCCGGTATTTATATCAACCTCAATCATTCACTGTCTACCAATTGACTCTAATAAGATGCTCCCAACCATATATTTAATTCCCATGAATTACTTGTTGATTATCCACACTGCAGGTTATCTTCAATAAATTTTCTTTGTCCTGGGCCGGCTTCATCTTATTCTCTCCTAGATCACTTTCCCTATTGTCCAGCTGGTGTGTGCCCAGCAGAAAAGGTGAACTAATCTTTATATCGGTGTAAATCAGTGGTTTCCAACTGGGAGTTATTTTGGCTCCAAAGAGGACACTTGGCAATGTCTGTAAACATGTTTGGTTGCCACAAATATGGGGTGCTTTTGGTATCTATTGGTAGAAGCCAGGGATGCTAGTAACATCCTACAATGCACAAAACAGCCCCTACAGCAAAGACTTATCCAGTCTAAAATGTCAATAGTGTTGAAGTTGAGAAGCCTTCACCTAAGTAAAGATAAAATAGGGAAACAATTTACAATTAACAAATACACTTCAAATTGAAGTACGAGTGATTTGGAGGTTAACCTTTGTTTTGGATTCTCTATTTCACAGCTTCCCTCATGAACAAGGGTAATGGACATTGAATACATATTTGTTATTTCTTGTGCATGCCTTTCAATGGTTATTTAACTTTGTAGCCTTTGAATTAGGGTGTAAAAATGTCTTCTTTTCAAAAGACTTTTTTATTTTTTATTTATTTATTTATTTTTAAGAGACAGGGTCTCATTCAGGCTGGAATGCAGTGGCACCATCATAGCTCACTGTAGACTCGAACCCTTGGACTCCAGCAATCCTCCTGCCTCAGCCTCACAAAGTGATGAGATTATGGGTATGAGCCACCGTGCCTGACTCCAAATAAGAAAGTTTAATGCTGATCATTTGTTCAATGGCTGGGGCACATTTATGGGCAGTAGAAATTCATGTAAAGAACTTCTTATAGGGGCTTAACAAGGATTCTGGAAGATATTCTCAGTGTCAAATATTTTGGACTCTATGAGGGTCAAGCCTGTGGGTTTTTTTTTTTTTAAATTTCTGCATGTTTATCCAATTTTTGTATGTTCTTTATATGTTTCAAAGGCCTATTTCATTATCCTCCTTTGATTCTGATTGAGTCACTTGCATGCTCAGACTTCAGTTCTGCATGGCTGAACAAATTCTTGGCATGAAGTTTACTTTTTCATCCTCACACTAAAAGTATGGTTAATATTGATAATTTTAATTGTTTTTCATATTTCTTTCAGTAGTGAGTTTGCAAAGCTCCCAAATTTCCATTTGTGTTGACAGCTCTCAAAATAGCTTCCTTATTTTAAATGAATTCATTATTATATTTTATTTGGGGAAATTAAGTCAATGCAGTGCAAAGTTATCAGCAGGCTTCCTGTACACTGTTTCATTTCATTGCTCATCTGAACTTCAAACTCTACATAGCTTACTGCATCCCAAACTTGAGCCTTCAGTATCCAAAGGATCAGTCCAAGGGTCTCAAAGAAACGTGTTCCTATTAATTGCTCATCTAAGAGTGAGTCACAGGTCTGGTTCAAAATTGAAACTCATAATAGCATCTAAGGGAGTGAACTCATTCTAGGTTCCTTGCAGGAACTCTGAGCCATGCCAGAAGATCCTAGTGGGTATAAATTCCACCAACCCTTAACCAGCACTCACTCCTAAGAACTTTGGAGTATGAGGAAGAAGTAAGGGGTGGGTTGTAGAACTTATTAATGTGCTGCCCTTCCAGTATGGTAGCAAAGGATAAAATTTAAGCTTCCAAATTGGAAAAAGAATGTGTGAGCCGATTCTGTTTTCTAAACTCAGAACCAAACTTTGGTCCTCTCCTTGGACCCTATGGACTCTGAATTGATGGATTTAGAAAGGTAATTGGGTGATTCTTTTCTACATCATTTCCAAAAAGCTGCTAACCTTGCTTCAGAAAAATGTGTTCAAAACGCATGTTAAATTGCATCTTCTTGTTGACTTTGTCTCTAACGAAAGTAAATGTACCATAATGATCATTTTTAGCATGATGATAAAGTTAATAAGAATAATAATCATGTGAATGATTTCCGTGAAAACTCTGTTAATCAGGTTTTTTTGGTTTTTTTGTTTGTTTGTTTTTGATGGAGTCTCACTCTGTTGCCAGGTTGGAGTGCAGTGGCACGATCTCGACTCACTGCAACCTCCACCTCCCGGGTTCAAGTGATTCTCCTACCTCAGCCACCTGAGTAGCTGGGATTACAGGCGTGCACCACCACACCTAGCTAATTTACATATTTTTAGTAGAGACGAGGTTTCAGTATGTTGGCCAGGATGGTCTCAATCTCTTGACCTCGTGATCTGCCCGCCTTGGGCTCCCAAAGTGCAGGGATTACAGGTGTAAGCCACTGTGCCTGGCCTAATCAGTTTTTAAAATACAGTGGAAACACAAAAGTTTAAAAGTAAACATGGCAGACTTCTTAAGTAAACTCATAGCTGGAAAGTTAGGAAAGAATTTTTTATAACCATGGGGATGCTGTGTAACAAGTTTCTATATGACAACACTGTATAGAGCTGGTGTAGTCAAATTGCTGTGACAAGGAGGTGAAGAGCAGTGATTTGATGTCAAATAGACCTTGAATCAGACCCTGGTTTTGACACTTCACAGCTGAGGGGCCTTAAACTTTCTTAGCCTCAGTTTCTTCATATTCAAAATGGAGATAATAATGGTATTTATCTCATAGACTTTGGGGACTATTAAATGACTTATTGTGTGTAAAATGTATACACATTTTATGTTTAAAAACTCAGCCCCTCTATGTGAAAAAAATACATATATTTAAAAAAATGAGGCCAGGGATGGTAGCACACGCTTATAATCCCAGCACTTTGGGAGGCCAAGGCAGGAGGGTCACTTGAGCCCAAGAGTATGAGAACAGCCTGAGCAACATGGCGAAACTCCATCTCTAGAAAAAATACAAAAATTAGCCGGGCCTGGTGGGGCTGCTTGTAGTCTTAGCTACTTGGGAGGCTGAGGCAGGAGAATTGCTTGAACTCAGGAGGCGGAGGTTGCAGTGGGCAGAGATCATACCACTGCACTGCAGCCTGGGAAACAAAGTGAGAACCTGTCTCAAACAAAAAGAAATAAAAAGAAAAAAGAAAAGAAAAGCATCAACTTCGTAGGCTTGTGGGAGAAAAAAGAAAAAAGAAAAACTCAGCCTTTCAATAAATATTAATTTATATTTTTTACTGTTATACACCAAGCAAGTAATAATGTTTTGGATACTAGTCTAAAGAACATAAGTGAAGTATGGCAAGATCATGGTCCACAAGAAGTTTCATTTAATTCTAGGGATCATCTGTAGATATATAAATATATATATATATAAAAATATAAATATATAAAAATATAAATATAAATATATATATAAATATAAATATATATATATATATATATTTTTTTTTTAAGATGAAGTTTCGCTCTGTCGCCCAGACTGGAGTTCAGTGGCGCAATCTCGGCTCACTGCAAGATCCGCCTCCCGGGTTCACGCCATTCTCCTGCCTCAGCCTCCCAAGTAGCTGGGATTACCGGTGCCCACCACCACGCCCGCCCGGCTAATTTTTTGTATTTTTAGTAGAGATGGGGTTTCACCGTGTTAGCTAGGATGGTCTTGATCTCCTGACCTAGTGATCCACCCGCCTTGGCCTCCCAAAGTGCTGGGATTATAGGCGTGAGCCACCATGCCCAGCTCATCTGTAGTAATATTTTTAACTCCTTTATGTAGTTTTTAAATTGTGGTATAATATGCATAAAACACATTATTTTAACTATTATAAGTTGTACAATTCAGTGGCATTAAGTACATTGACAAGGTTGTGAAACAATCACTATGCATTTCTAGAACTTTTTCATCATCTCGAACAGAAACTACACCCATGAAACAGCAATTCCACATTTGAGTGGTCATTTTAAAATAATATTTTATCTTTTTATGTAAAGGAAAGAAAACTACCTTTGTAGCATTATTTGAGTATATTATCACATAGAAAACGAGAAAATAGAGATAAAAACAAATGAAAGTGAAATCACTTTAAATTTCACTCTCCACAAATAAGTAGCTTCAATATTTTGTGATATGTGGGAGCTAAGCTATGAGATGCAAAGGCATAAGAATGATACAACAGACATTGGGGACTAGGGGGAAAGGGTGAGAGGAGAGGGAAGGATAAAAGACTACAATAGGGGACAGTGTATACTGCTCCAGTGATGGGTGCACGAAAATCTCAGAAATCACTATTAAAAAACTTATTCATGTAACCAAACACCACCTGTTTCCCCAAAACCTATGGAAATAAAAATAAATAAAGTCTTGTGGAAAAAAAAAAAAAAGAATGAGATTGGAGGTGTGGACCTGAAACCAGAGATATCATACCAAATTTATTAGGCCTTGACCAACTCAGGGAAAGCTTGTCAACCTCACAAACCTACATTGATATGAAATACTGACTTGAATAAACTATCCCAGTGCCCTGGAAAAAAATTTTTGTGATATAGCTGTCACTAGTTTTCCTCTTGCAAACATCTATATATGTAAAATGAAATCCTATCATGATTCTACTTTCTAACCATTTAAAAAATCTTTTAACTAGATAAGCACATTTTAGTAGATGTGGTAGGTAAATAACCATGAGGAAGAGAGGCAGAGAACTACTTCTCCATTTTAAAAAGACTTTGATGAGGAAGCAGTGAGGGGATAAAAACCCAAATGACCTGTTTTCATGAAGACCATTTCATCGGAAGACTAATTCTTCCTCAATCTACAACTGTCATGTTCCTAAAAATTACTGTAGCAATTTGGCCTAAAGCCTAATTGTCATCCTTCATGGTGTCTCGAACATAAACAAATGAAAATCTTTAAAAAATATAACACAAAACAAAACTAATAGAAATGACTCCCTAAAGGGAGGGAACAGGATAGTGGAAGAAGGAATGAAATGAGATTTTATTATCTAATTATTATTTATGTTATTATATAGTTGTATATATTATATACATATTACATATATATGTAATTACATACATATATCATATTACATATATATCTATGTAGTCAGAGATATATTATAAGATGGTGGAGACTGCAGTAAGCCATGATCACATCACTGGACTCCAGCCTCGGCAACAGAGGGAAATCCTGTTTCTAAATAAGTAAATAAATAAAATTGTATTTTACATATAAAACATTTATGTGATTTATATGGCCAAACTATATAATATACATCTTATGGCTGGATCTGAACAATTGGGGGGAAGGGAGGGTGGGGCGGCTGGAGGCTGGCCAGGCAGCTCTCTCTCTTTGTCTCTCAATTCCTGTATGTAATCACAGGGCCTCTCCAAGTGGTCTTTCCATGTAGGCTAGTTTGGCCTTTCCCATACATGGCACCCTCAGGGCAGTCAGAATGCTCACTTAGCAGCTGATGTCTTTGAGAGCAAGTATTCCAGTGAACAAGGTGGAGGCTGTATTGCGTTTTATGCCCTCACCTGGGAAGTCACACAATATTATTTCCTCTGTACTCTATTGGTTGAAACAGAATAAAAAACCAGCCCATTTTCAAGGAGAGGGTTCACAGATTGCACCTCTCGGTGAAAGTAATGTCAAAGAATTTGTGGACAGATTTTTAAACTGCCAGCCATAGCATCCTTAAAAACCTCACAACAGTACCCAACTCAAAAGGCCACAAAAGAATGGACAGTCTACATATCATGGTTACTTACAAGTAGGGACTTTTCTGATTCCCAGGCCCATGGAACAAACAATTCCTCTTAGAATTGCATATACCGCATGGATTTATCTAAAACATCATAACTTGATATCTTTTAAGTTACTTTATGACTTATCACATGTGAAACGCCCAGCCTAGTACTTGGTCCATAATAGACACTCTGTAAATATTGATGATAGCTGACACTTGTTTAAATTCCTCAGAAGTTTTTACTGATTGAGCACGCTATTAATAAATAGTAGTTTGTGTGATCTCATGATTTTCTGAAAGACTTGACGGAGTTACAGTTTGAAAGAAGAATGGACCTCTAGAAAACTAAAATTCAGTATAAAATGTTGCAGTTGGCTGATGTTTAGTGATAACAGAGAGTGGGTAGACTAGAAAAGTGCCATTTTTCTCTGTTTTTTTTTTTTTTAATTTTTCTGAGATAGGGTCTTACTCTGTCACTCAAATGGAAGTGCAGTGGTGCAATCATGGCTTACTTGAACCTTGAACTCCTGGGCTAAAGCAATCTTCCCACCTCAGGCTCCAGAGTAACTGAGATTACAGGTGCATGCTGCCATACCTGGCTAATTTTTAAAAAATTTTTTGTAGAGATAGGATCTTGCTATGTTGACTATGCTGGTGTTGAACTCCTGCCCTCAAGCGATCCTCCTTCCTCAGCCTCTATTTTTACTTTCTATCAGCTTTCTTTTGCCACAGATTGCCTTTTGAAAAACTCTCCTGAGCAACAGAAAAAAAGGAGCATCTCCCTTATGTGAAGTATCAATGTGTCATGCCAAAGCTTTTCAAAGAATACTAATGATGGTTAGAATCCAGTCTGTTTAAAAATATTTCTGAAGATTAAGCAAAACGTACACCAGATTTTTGAATCTAGGGTATTCCTTTGGCTTATAAGTAACCTCAGATTTTCTGTTAAGTCTGAAATGTCAAAAATGACTTTAAGTTATGGTGTTAGACACAGTAATTCATTTTGTAATGTAAATTAGTGTGTAATTTCCCAAACTGACAGAAATGTTAGATAATACCTATAGCTATTCAAAGAAAGAAAATCTAATATTATACTAAAGTAGAAGTTCCCTTAAAATTACAAGTCACACAAACAATGGGTAATTATAAATTATGTGTGTTTATTTATTAAAATACTCATCAATTGTAATTGATGCTACTACATTACCTAATAAAATTACAACATAGTGTTCTAACTCTTCACTAATACGCGTTGCCAACAATTACATAAATTTCAGTGCTTTTACTTTTCCTATTTAGTGACTTTTATTTACCTCAGAATATTTGTGGAATTGATATCTAGCTCCACGTATCTTGATCTAAGAAGCTCAAGAACTCTGTGTACCCAATCAGTCAATTATCATGTATCATAGGGCACAAAATTTCAGAGGTTCAAAGGCTGTTGACTGAATTCAACTGTGCTTTTCATATCACACATACCAAAAAAATCTCAAAAATTGCAAACAGATGACTCTAGAACTATATGAAAGTCTCTTCACATTCTCTGCAAAATGACCTTCTAAATCATGTTCTATAAGAAAATTGCTTTTTTAAATGGAATTTTATGAAAATTAATAATAGGCCTGAAAAAAAGAGAAGTGCTACATATACTTTATTACATTCTTTGTGGAATATGTTCTGGAAAAATAGAAGGCATTACAGAAATCACTTAACTGAGGAAGAAGTTCTACTCTGCACAAAACTCCCATTGATGTCAGTGGGAGTTCTGCGAATCGAACAAATGTTGAACTTGACCCTGCAATGTTTAAACTGCAATCCTCCCTGCTCTTGGCAGAGCCTGACTTCCCACTGAAAGGCGTTGTGGTCCGTGCTGGGATTACACAGCAGGTTAATAGTCTGGTTTTTCACTTCTTCTGGGGCAACAGATGAAACACATAATACTTTCTTTTAGGGCTATTACATACTTTTAAACACAAAAGACTTGAAATGAGGTGGTGTGAGAAAGTAAAAGGTAGAATCTGTGAATGGAAACTTCTGTTGGGAATGATTTTTATACTATCTTCTCCACTCGTGCCTGAGAAGCATCAATAAGTCCTATTTACATTAAAGGAAAAGGGAAGAATACCAAGATCTTAGAGACCACTTAGTATATCAGTATTGAAAATCAGCGCTGAGTGAGCTATGTTCACTCTGTTTTTGTTATATTCCATTACACACATATAAAGAATGGTTACCAGCAAGATCCCAATACAATTGTTTTTTGGTAAAATAAGATGGTATGATTATAAATAAAGTTAACAAAAAACACATGTTTTTACCACAAGGTAAGATACTGCAGAACCAAACTAGAGTGGCTCATTTTCCACTCAATCTCACAAAAAAAGACGTGACTCTAGTTATGGATTTAGCATAATCACGTATTGCTGCTACCCAAAAATGAGTATTATGTTCTGGAGCAAAGGCCTTGAAATCACCCAGTCTATATAGTTATACTCAGGCACTTCAATAACAACATAATCAGGGTCTTATTTTTAGCTGTTGGTATTCAGTGGAATTATTTGCCCTCCTTTGTATACTTTGTAAATGCTTTTTTTTTTTCTATAGCACATACATATTGCCCTTATGGAGAGGAAATAATAAAAGAAAGGTATCAGCTTTTGTTTGAAAGGAGCAGAAGAAGAGGAAGATGAAAAAACAGAAAGTATTTCAAGTTGAAATTAAAACTTTTTGTTTTTATTTGACAGAAGATTGTGGATTTTTAAAAAAAGCAAACCCCAGTGATTAAAAGTGAAAATATTGGCTTATACATGGTGTGAGAAATCTGCTGTTTCAGGCATTAAACATAGTTACAGGTTTACATATAGTTTATGGTTGGTGTTTATGCTCTGGTCTTTCAGGTTGCCGGGTTCATATTCCAGCTCTGCAACTTCCTAGCTACATAGTCTTGTACAGGCAGGTTATCTATTAACCAGCATCCTAATTTATTATTCTGATAGGAATGTATTGAAGAGGAGGAGGGAATGGAAGGCTTGGGAGAAGTTTACAGACGCTGAGCTGTGTTGGTTGGATCAGCTGTAGAGGCTTGGGCTCTCAGGCATCAGATGCTTGCTTGCACAGGTAGCTGAGAAGGACACTTGGGAACCATGAGCTTCAGGGTCCCAGGGCAGCTTCAGAATGGCCTTCTGTTTCATTAATTCTCTACCCAGGAGGCTCCTGGTGCTGCAGGATCCTCTTTCCAGGGGAAATCAGACTCACTCAGGAACTGAATGGCCTCTAGCAGTTTTCTTTCTTTTTAACTAATTCAGAACTTGTTACCGTTTTATTATTTTTTATGTTACAGATTTAAAAGTTTTGAATCCATACATCTTTTAATGTTAATGCCATTCATTTAAAAATATTTATCTAAAATTTTTCTTACGTATACATTATATTGAAATCCATTTTATGTTCTGGCTTTTATGAAAATTTAACCCTAAATCTTTTTTTCCTCTACTTGCTCTTTTTCACAATTTTAACTCTCACATCTCTCTCTCATCTTGTTTTCTACAAACATTTCAATCTTTTAAAAAGATGTTATTTCAATTCCTAGTTTTAGGTCTGTTTTAATCCTTTTTTTTAAAAAATTTTTATTGATTTATTTTTTGAGATGGAGTTTTGTTCTGTTGCCCAGGCTGGAGTGCAGTGGCATGATCTCTGCTCACTGCAATCTCTGCCTCCCAGGTTCAAGTGATTCTCCTGCCTCAGCCTCCCAAGTAGCTGAGATTACAGGTGCCTGCCACCATGCTAGGCTAACACATCAGCTAATTTTTATATTTTAACTAGTGACGGGCTTTCACCATGTTGATCATGCTGGTCTTGAACTCCTGACCTTCAATGATCCACCTATCTCGGCCTCCCAGAGTGCTGGGATTACAGGCCTGGGCCACCTTGCCCAGCCTGTTTTAGTCTTTTAAAAATTTATGTTGCTGGATGTGGTGGCTCACGCCTGTAATCCCAGCACTTTGGGAAGCTGAGGTGAGCACATAACCTGAGGTCAGGAGTTTGAGACCAGCCTGGCCAACATTGCGAAACCCTGTCTGTAATAAAAATACAAAAAAATTAGCTGGGCATGGTGGGGCGGGCACCTGTAATCCCAGCTGCTTGGGAGGCTGAGTCAAGAGAATCACTGTAACCTGGGAGTTGGAGGTTGCAGTAAGCTGCGACTGGGCCACTACAGTCCAGCCTGGGCGACAGAGTGGGTCTCCACCTAGAAAAAAAAAAAAAAAAAAAAAAAAAAAAGATTATGTTGAGCCTAATTTTTTCCCTTCTTCTACCTGAGCCCGTATTTTTTCTCTATTACTTGTCTTTATAATAGCTGACAGGAAGAAATTCAAGGAAGTGTGAAGAGTGGATAAAGTCCATATTATAAATGGAGGCAGAAAGAGAAGATTTTCTTCCTCTCTCTCTCCCTGACTCCTGCAGCTATTCCTGTACTAGCCTCCTTAGATCCTTCCACAGTATTCTTTAGTCCAAATAGAACCTTAATCCACTTAACCTGGGAGAATTTGAGAGTTAATTCCCTTCACGGCCTTAAATCCATTACACAAACAGCACTTTTGATTTGCCAGAACAATTTGCTGCCATCTCACACTGTTCAGTCCTTATTTAAAAATTCATGGTTTCCAAAGTATACAATTATTGGAATTGGGGAAAGTATATAATTATTGGAATTTGGGCAAACTATGGCAGATACACACCCAGAAGACTGGTGGTCTGCCTAGAGGAATATGCTCAAGGAGGGGTTCACTAGGATATGCCCAGGTCTGACCCTTTTGAGATGGTGCTTCCTCAAAAAGTTCCATGAACTTCCCTACTGACCTTCATGGAGAGTGGCACCAGAAAGACTCTTGTCTAGTTTCAGGGACCATGTTTAAACCGGTTTAATTCCAGCCCACGATCATCAGATTAGTTCACTTCCCTTTCTGTTCAGGTCATGGGAGCACCCTTTAATTATAGTCCAGTGGAGTTCTTTTTGCTTGAGAGAACTGAAAAACAATCACCACCCCAAATACAATAATAACAGCTGAAGCTGGCTAGAGTTTCATTATCATTTCATTTCAAATGGGGTTATTCCTCACCTAGGTTTTTAAAGCCCCTATACGTTTTCAAATATTGATTGGCTCTTTATGTATGTTTTTTGTAAACTTTCAAAATGTCTTTTGTAAATAGTTTAATTGGATTTTGTAAATAGTTCAACTGGATTGTTATTTTCTTCCAGACTTACAAGAGCTCTTTGTATATATGGATATTAAATTGTTTCTTATATTGTTTCTAATGTTTTAACTTTGTTTGGTGTCTTTTGCCAACAGAAGTTTTAAACATAGTTCTGTCAAACTTTTTCTTTGGTGGCTTCTGGGTTGCTCTATGTTTGGATTGCTATGTGGTAACAATGTGGCATGGTTGAACATATACTGAGGTGAGAGAGAACGGAGTTCTAATTATGGTTTTGCCACTAACCAGTAGAGTGACTTTGGGCAAGTCTTCAAACCTGTGTTCGCTCAGCTATAAAATGCACTTGAAGTAGAAACAAGATGACCTCTGAGGTTTCTTCCTGCTTATTCATCCACTACTGAACATTCTCAGATTCTAGAGTTTTAAAAGCTTATTTTCTTTAAGTAGTTCAATCATTCTCCCTGAAACGAACATTTCTCATTTGGCTACTGACATTTTCATAGTGTAAAATCTAGCTAGTGTCAGAATTATCAAAATTTCTGAATTTTTGGCATCTGGATTAATAATAAATTTTTGTATAAAATTTGGTGAGTTTATGCTTGTTTTCTCTTACAGGTTATAGCATAGGCTTTATAGAGAATAGATACTGCATTTAATATGTAATCTAAAACATGTATATTATGGAGCAACTAAGTCAATGGACATGTAATATGGCTTATTATATTTTATTGATGATAATGAATTGTAGTCCTCTTGATACAAGAAAAAAAGGATAGCTTTTATTTGTGTAGTGTTGATAGTGTGCTTTCATGTTCATCATCTCGTTTGGTGCCCACAATAATCCTATGATAAAGATTAGAGGACTTATTCTATTTTATAAATCATGAAGCATTACACAAAGAGATTAAATGATTTATCCAAAGTCACCAGCCAGTAAATGCTAATGTCAGTGCCCATACTTTTCTCTCTTTCTTTCCTTCTCCCCTCCCTCCCTCCCTCCTTCCTTCCCTCTTTCCTTCCTTCATTCCTTCCTTTTTTTGAGACAGAATTTCAATCTTGTTGCTCAGACTGGAGTGCAATGGTGCAATCTCGGCTCACCACAATCTCCGTCTCCCGGGTTCAAGCAATTCTCCTGCCTCAGCCTCCTGAGTAGCTGGGATTACAGGTGCCCGCCACCACTCCCAGCTAATTTTGTATTTTTAGTAGAGATGGGGTTTCTCCATGTTGGTCAGGCTGGTCTTGAACTCCCAACCTCGAGGTGATTCACCCGCCTTTGGCCTTCCAAAGTGCTAGGATTACAGGCATGAGCCATCGTGCCCAGCCACCCATGCTTTTCTTAAAGATGATAATATTGATGAGAAAAAATGTATTGGTTAGGTTTAATTACTACAGAAGACAAAATAGAAATATCAGTTATCTACAAGGTAGAGTGGTCAGATATAGGTAAATGAAATAAAATATCAAGAATAAAAACTATTTCTATTAATAGCTTGGTATGCTACATACCAGGAAATATGACAGATATACTATATACAGTTTTGTATAAGAAAACAAAAAGCCTCAGGGAATTTCAAGAGGTAGAAAGAACCATCCATCTTAGAGAAAAACTAGAAGAACAAAAGAATTGAAAGTAAATTAGAATGGAAAAACCATCCATCTTAGAGAACCATTCATCTTAGAGTAAAACTAAAAGAACAAGAGGATTGAAAGTAATTAAAAACTAAGGAAATGAGAGCCAGGCATGGTGGCTCACACCTGTAATCCCAGCACTTTGGGAGGCTAAGGTGGGAGAATCACTTGAGTCCAGGAGTGTGAGAGTACAGTGAGCTATGATCATGACACTACACTCTAGCCTGGGAAAAATGCTAAGAAAACTAAAATAATAGATCTGAAGCTAGAGAAAAACAGAAGGGAGAGGAAATATTTAAAAATATGTTATAATTTAGATCAGCATTTTTGAAGGAAATTGACAGCATTTATAGTCACTTCCAAGAAAAATAAATTTCATCCCAAGGGAATAAAGTATGTGTGCCAAAGTATATTCAGAATTATTTTAGAAAATTCAATGGAAAAATACCATTTTCCAATACTGATTAAATCAGATGTAGGTGAGATTTGTCGAATAGTCTGCTTATGATACAGTAGTTTTCGACAATACAGAGGGAATTTACTCTTACTATTTATTTATTTATTTCAGACAAAGTCTCGCTCTGTCACCAGGCTGGAGTGCAGTGGCGTGATCTCGGCTCACTGCAGCCTCCGCCTCCCGGGTTCAAGAGATTCTCCTGCCTCAGTCTCCTGAGTAACTAGGACTACAGGCGCGTGCCACCACACCCAGCTAATTTATGTATTTTTAGTAGAGACGGGGTTTCACCATATTGGACAGGATGGCCTCGATCTCTTGACCCCGTGATCCACCCGCCTCAGCCTCCCTAATGTTGGGATTACAGGTGTGAGCCACCCGCGCCTGGCCTACTCTGACTTTAAAATAGGAATGATGTGATGCTTAACTAGTAAATACAGTTTTTATGTAACATAGTTGGCATTTTTGAACACGGCAGTTAAGCATCTTACTACACCTCGAATTATATTCAATACCAATTTACTGGTTATTTTCATGGCATTTTTGATGCTAAACAGTTTTCTAAAATAAAATACTATAGAAAAATTTAAATTTATTAAATGTGGGAATAAGTCAGGAAAAGAGCAATTTCATTACCCAAAGAAAGATAATATTAAGTGGAAACCTGTGTTGAAGGGTGATAAGCAGTCTAACAGAAGCTTAAGTAGAAGTCTAAATAAACTTCTTTTGTTGATTTAATACTGCTCTGATTTGGAAAGACGTATGCATATTGTAATATGATAGAAATAGATTATGATTCATACTAGGGAGGACTGGAGAGGAGAAGTAAATCAGAAGAAGGCACAAAGTTGAAAATTATTAGTTTGATCATTTGCCTCAGTTGATCCAGGACAGTCTTGGTTTTACATTTGTTGTGCCTGTGTAATTATTTTTTATTGTTATTATTATTTTGAGACAGGATCTCACTCTGTCACCCAGACTGGAGTACAGTGGCACAATCTCAGTTCATTGCAACCTCTGACTTCTGGGCTCAAATCCTCCCACCTCAGCCTACCAAGTAGCTGGGACTATAGGCACCCACCCTATATCCAGCTAATTTTTGTATTTTCTGAAGATATGGGGTTTCACTATGTTGCGCAGGCTGGTCTCGAACTCCTGGATTCAAGCGATCTGCTCACCTTGGCCTCCAAAAGAGCTGGGATTATAGGCATGAGTCACTAAGCCCCACCCCTGTGTAATTATTAATAATGTCTTCGTTCACTCTCAAAGTGTCCTAGTTTGGATGACAGACTATATGGTCACCTTAGAAATAATGGAAGCATAGTACATATTATTGGTGCCTTTAAAAGTACATTACTAGGCCAGGATTGGCCCAGTAGTTACTAGTCTCAGTAACTCAGGAAGCTGAGGTGGGACAACCGCTGGAGCCCAGGGGTTCTAGGCCACAGTGTGCTATGACTGTGCCTGTGAAGAGCCACTGCAGTTCAGCTTGGGGCAACATAGTGAAACCTTTGTCTCTAAAAAAACAGTGTAGTACTAGTGATAGCTAATACTTTTGAATCTGCCAAGCACTGTGATACTGCGTTAAATACTTTATGAGCATTGTCCCATTTAGTTTTCCTAATAATCTGTAAGGTAGCATTATAATCCCCTTTCTAGAGAAGAGGAAGCTCAAGTTTATGTTTATAGATATTCAGGAACTTGCCCAAGGTCACTCAAGTAGCCAAGTTTCTAATTCAAGCAGTCTTGTTTCAGAAGCCACCCAAATCATCACAATGCATTATTTATTTCTCTCCCCACATTAAAAAACTTCATAATACATCTGAAAGAAATTCAACTTTGATAATTTACAAAATACATAGCATAGAAAAAAAGATTATTAAGCATATACAAGAGGGAAAAAAACATCAAAAGTTTTCCAAAAGCTTTTCACAAATAAAGGCAGATTTTCCATGCAATGCATAAAATATTTTTAAAAAATATGCTTGAAATGTCGAAACACGTTATGGGAGAGGTGATTCCATTCTCAAAGTATTACAGAATCCATAATATTGGTTCTTGCATGTACAGCCTCTTTTGAGCCAAAGAACTTCTTTCCTGCAGACTTGCCACCCTAACCTCCTGGCCTCTCTATCAAGACACTAAGGTGGAAGTAAAAAGGGAGAAGTCAAATGCCTATTAAAAATACACGTTATAGTGCATTTTGACGTAACTGATCCAATGCTTCTAGACTTCATTAAAATCTAACCCTATTCTAGCCTGAAGATTCACTTTTCTCAAACACTACTCTACTAAAAACTGTTTAAGGTAACCAGTTCTTTACTAGGGGTCTGGTAAAGGAGAAAAGAAGAATTATCATCCCAAATTTGTCCTTGTCCTCTATTTTTGTCTCCTCAATGCTCTTATGCAGGTACTTGGCTGGTATGGGGAAGTGATGGAGTATCCTTTTTAAAACAGTGGATGGGCTCTCTCTTAAAGCAGCTTTTTCCCCCTATGAATGCTATGTACATTCCCTGGAATGCTTAAGGCCTTAAGGCTTTCCTTCAGTTGAAATGGCTTATCTCTAGCAGACAGTAATTCCTTTTCTGAGCCCAGCCATTGGGAAGGGGAATCCCAAAGAAAAGATTTTCTGCCTTTCACAGAGAATCATTCAGAGAATCACAACAGGGAACTTGAAGCTATACTATCAATAAACATTAGTTAACTTACTCTCTAAGGTGGTCTTGGAATTCAGTTAATTGTTGCAGAATCACAGGCAGCCTTGTTTAAGGTGGGGTTTTATTTTTTCTTTAATCATAACTGAAAAGTTAAGTCCATCTTAGTGTAACGTCCTGCGGGAGGATTTTCAAAGAAAACTAATATGTAAAGCGTGGAATGAGAGTACCTTCTTTTTTTTTTTTTTTTTGAGACGGAGTCTCATGCTGTTGCCCAGGCTGGAGTGCAGTGGCGCGATCTCGGCTCACTGCAAGCTCCGCCTCCCGGGTTCCCGCCATTCTCCTGCCTCAGCCTCCTGAGTAGCTGGGACTACAGGCGCCCGCCACCGCGCCCGGCTAATTTTTTGTATTTTTTTTTTAGTAGAGACGGGGTTTCACTGTGGTCTCGATCTCCTGACCTTGTGATCCGCCCGCCTCGGCCTCCCAAAGTGCTGGGATTACAGGCTTGAGCCACCGCGCCCGGCCTTAGAGAGTACCTTCTAGAATAAATGGAAGATTTGACTCTATCTGTGTGTGCTGCTTATATGAAACAAAAGTACTCAGTGATTAATAACAAAGATGAATTGTTGTTTGTGATTGCTGAATACTCTGATTATATACCTGCCATTTCACCCTTCCATATGCGCACAGATGCAAAATTCCAGAGAAAATACTGTATAGATTATCAAAGAAATATTTGACAAAATAAATTACTACAGTTGACCTTTGACCTCACAGGGTTGACTGCATGGTTCAACGCAAATTTTTAAAATAAATATATTGGACTTTTTTTTGAAGATTTGCAACAATTTGGAAAACTTGCAAACTGTGTAGCCTAGAAACACTGAATTTTTTTAAAGTTATGTATGTCACGAATGCATAAATATGTGTAGACACTAGTCTATTTTTATCATTTACTACCATAAAATATAAACAAACCTATCATAAAAAGTTAAAATTTATCAAAATGTAGGCACACACTTACAGACCAAACATGGTGCTATTTGTAGCGGGGAGAAATGTAAACAAATGTAAAGATACAGTATTAAATCATAACTGCATAATATTAACTGTCATACAAACTGTACTGCTATAATAATTTCGTAGCCACCTCTTGGTGCTATTGTAGCAAACTTAAGTGTTGCCAGTATTTGCTTTAAGCTGTGTAATGCTAATCATCTCTGAGTGAGCAGTTCATCTCTCCAGTAAATTGCATATTGCAGTAAAAAGTTATCTCTCATGGTTCTCACATATTTTCCATCATGTTTAGTGCAATACTGCAAAACTTTAATAACACTATGGCTTCCATACGAAGTGCCACTGGTGATGCTGGAAGTGTTCCCATGAAGCAAAGTCATGACAGTATAAGAAAAAGTATGTACCATAGACTGAGGTCTGCTATTTCAGACAATTCATCTTGTAAAGAGACAATGTAAACTTATGGTATTGACATTACTGTGAATGTAGTTTCTCTTCCTTATGATTTTCTTAATAACATTTATTTCTCTACTTACAGTAAGAAGACAGTAAATAATACATATAAGATACAAGAAATGTGTTTATCAACTGTTTTATGTTATCAGTTAGGCTTCTGGTCAGTAGTGGGCTTATTAGCAGTTGTTCAGTTTTGGAAGAGTCAAATGTTATATGCTCACATAGTTGGCCGGTGCCCCTAAATTCCATATTATTCAAAGGTCAACCATATCGACAAGTGTATCCTGGATTCCTTCCTTTTTTTTTTTTTTTTTTTGTAGAGACAAGGTCTCGCCATGTTGTCCAGGCTGATCTTGAACCTCCCGGCTCAAGCAATCCTCCCGCCTCAGCCTCCAAAGTGCTGGGATTACAGGTGTGAGCCACTGCAACCAGCCAGATTCCATCTTCTTAAGGCCAGTGTATTAGGGGGCTCATTCTCACAGTATGAGTAAGCAGGACTTATTTAGCCATCAAAAGGGTCCATTTATTGCCTGTAATCCTCTATTCTCTATATATCGCTCCAAGGAATGAAACCACATTTCCCTCTCCTATCAACTCAGCCTCAGCACATGTTATCTCTATTTTTCCCTTCCAGCAAAAGCTGTTTTGGGGAAAAAATCTGATGAATTAGGTGTAAATGACTAACAAGGCTTAAAATATTACTTTTCCCAGGATTATGGTTTTGTGCTAGAGAAAAAAACTGCTTAAAGGGATAAAACTCTAATGGCAGAATTTCAGGTGAGTTGGAAGGTTTTTAGTTATAGGTACTTTTCTAGCGTGGATGGTAGTCTGCCAGCTTGGTCCTGAGTATGAGTTTAAATTTTAAAAACGTTAGGACCAGGGTAAGTCTTAGCCTAAAGCAGTGGCCTGATCAGTTGTTTAAGTTTTGAGAGGAGGGTTAGGTTTACTGGAATCTATGGCATCACATTTAAAGCGGTCTTGAATCAACCTGAAATTAGAGGCAACACTGGAATCCCAGAATCTAGCTGGTTTTCCACTAGTATGGGAGATATTCCATCCTGGGATGTCTTAGGAGAGTGACCCTTTCAGTTCAGAGCTATGCCACTGAGTTCTGATCAGACACAAAGCGGTTTTTCAAAATGGAGCAAGAAATCTTCCTAGCGATGATTACAAATAGCTTGTACAATATGTTAACTTTAGCTTTTTATGCAATGGTTAAGATTCATTTTCACATAAAATAGATATCCAGCTTGGTAACACTGGCATAGCTGCTGTCATTTCCTAGCTTCCAGCGAATACTCTTACCTCTAATTCAGCACTGAATATATCTGAACACTTCAGTACTACCTGTAAATCTTCAACTTCTGCTCTATGCTAAATAACCTAATACCTGTATTAATTCCAGCAGTTCTTCAAGTAGTTAAAAATGCTCCCAATCTGAATAAAATAACTTGAATATCTTCGGCGTTATTTCAAGTGTTTGTATCTAATGTCAACTCATTTTGATAAATAATTACTTGGTGGAATTTACGAACTCTTTCCATTGGCAAGCCAAAAAAAAAAAAAAAAAAAAAAAAAAAAAAAGGTCTGTAGGGGATATAGCTCTTTATTCAAACTTGGTAATAAATAATTATCTCTGGAATACAGACGGAAGAACTGAACCAGGGACTTCAGGGACCCACAGGCTAATTATCATCACTGTACACAGTTAAGTACAGCAGAGAATGGGGGTGGCGAATGGTTTGCTCCGCAATACGCTCCTTCTCTGGGTAAAACAAGGCCGTCTTTTCTGTGAACATATTTAAAGCAAGAACTGCAAAAACTGTACAATGTTATGGTTGAGGCTTTCTATTTGCCATATGTGTTGACAGAATGCTTAAGAGTCTCTCTCCGCAATAAACGCAAACCCTGCCAGGCTGAATTATTAGGGCCAGCGCAATTCAACGACTGCACCACCACCGAACCGCTGGGGTTGGAAGCCTGCGTCGCATCGGAGCGTACCCATGTTTCCTCTAACAAAGGCACGATCTTGAGGCCATTTCGCGGGCCCTTTTTCCCCTCTCAGCGCCAGCTTTGTCTCCCCGCCGGTGTCAGGCTGGGACTTGGAGGAGGCTGAGCTGCGCCGTTGGGGAACAAGCTCGAAGGGCGGGCGTGGGAAGCTGCGCCGCGCTGCCGCTGTGGTTTCCTGCGACCTGAGCGTGCCATTAGAGGAAGGTGGAGTGTTGCAGCTGCAAGAGATACCTGCTGCCTTCAAATCAGGGCTGGACTCCAACAACCCCTGTGCACCGATTACTGTCGTACAAAGAAACTCCATCGGCCGGGGCGGCGGAGGCCTGTGGGCTATCTCCCTGGCTGGGCGCGGGGCCGCTAGCAGACAGCAGGGTCGGCGTCGCCAGCGTTCCCCACCTTGGGGGGCTCAGAAGTGGGGGAGTGCGGGGTCGGGGAGCGGGCGGGAGACAGGCCTCGGGTAGCCTGGGCCGGAGCGGGCCTCACGGCTCGCCTTTCACGGGAACCCACTGCCGCCGGCTGCCCCTCCCACAGCCCCCGGCCCACCGCCCCCCGCCGCCGACGTCGGCCCGCACCGCCCCCGCGCGCTGACTGGCCCGCGCCGGCCTCCTGCCCGGCTGTTGGCGGTTGGGGCGAAGCCGGCGGGAGACCGCCCCGCCCCCGCCCCCGCCGCGGAGCCGCGGCGCGCAGCCTCTTCACCCGTCGCGGCCGGGGCGGTGGCGCTGTTGCCGCCGCAGCTTGTGAGGCAGTAACTCCCCTCCGCCCCTGCCCCATTCCTCCTCCTTTCTCTCCGCTCCCTCCGTCCTCCCTCCCCTCGCGGTCTCTCGCCCGAGTGAATGTGGCGCGGCGGCGCGGGACGCAGCCTCGGCCCCTGCCGCGGCCCCGCAAGCTCGTGAGGAGACAGAGCTGCCGCCTGCTCCCGCCCCCTGCGCGTCTCGGGGAGCCACCGCCGCTGGGGAAGGAGAACGAGCAGGGCAGCGGAGGGACGGCGGCGGGAAAACGGGAGAGGGAGCAGAGGGTTCGAGGGCGAGTAGGGAAAGCGGGGAGGGACGGACGGAAGGACGGACGGCCCGACGGACGGCCCGGGCAGGGGGCCGCCATTGAGCCTGCCCGACTCCTCGGCTCCGGCTTCGGGTGGCGGCGGCAGCGGCGTCGCGGACGAAGGGCGCGGCAAGCTCTATCGAGACAATAACCCTGCCGCCCGGCTCTGGGGGCGGCAGAGAGGAAGCGGTGGCGGCCTAGCGCAGCCGAGGCTCGCCGAGCGCCCGGGCAGCGTCCTCGCCCCCGCCGGCCGGGTGCCGTTGCCGTCCGGTGTGCGGGGCGCGCCGGTTGCCCGGAGCCCGAGGCTCCCGGCGGCTGTCCCTTCCCCTCCCCCTCCCCGGTGCGCGTTGAGCTGGTTTTCCGGGTTCCCCTGGACGGAGCTGGATTCTGCTTCTCGCCAAGGCAGGAAGTGAGTTTCGCACTGCAATTCCGGGCAGTGTCACGAGTGAAAAGTTTTTTTTTTTTTTCGGCGGAGATCCTAGTTGGGGCTGGGAAACTCCTGCAAAACTAGAGACCAGGAAGCCAGCCCGTACCCCAACCCCCACCAAAGCCACCTACTCTTCTGCGGGAGGCGAGTCCACATCCGCTCTCACCCGAGAGAGAAATTCAGCTGGATCCAAAGTGACTAATGAAGGCAAGGAAATCATGTCAAGCGAAGCCTTGAAAAAGCTGCCCTGAGACGCTGTCGCGCCGAAAGGTAATTTTCACGAAAAGTGTCTCTGAGTCACAAAGTTCATGGTACTTTGTGACTTGGAAAAGAGATGATCTTTTAGTGTTTTTCACTTTTCTCCAAGTTACCCTAAATCTTCCTCTTTTCATATCGAAGCGGATAATAATTGAGGCTAAATAATCGAACTGCAACCCCCCTGTCTCCCCTCTCCCCCCTCCCCGCCCCACCATCTGGACTTTGGATTTTTTGGAAGAGGTTGTAAGAATGCGGTGGGACAAAAAGTTTTCAGCAATCCGAAGAAGGAGTGCCTTTGTTCACAGGGGCCAGAAGTTTTGGCTTTCTGGAACGTATAGAGTGTATATTAAGTTGCTCAGCCTGGTACCTTCTGTTTGAGAAGAAAGTTTGGTCGCTGCAGCGAGTGATTTGCTGTTATTGAGATGGCTGCCGCGTTTGTTTATACTCCTACCGATTATATTGGCGCTTGCGTTAATCGTATATAGAGGTTTTTATTGTTTTATTTCCAACACTGATCAGTATATTTAGTTAGATTTTAGAAACCAAAAAATCTTGCCATTCTTAGTTGTTTTTCAGGGTAATATATTTCTTTAGTTGTGTGTAATTGTTTTTTTTCAGACGTTTAGCGCTGTATAACTTGTTTAATTGAAAGCAAGTATCGACTAGACTTTTCTTGTAACTGATCCATTACGAAGAAAAAAGGAGTAAGGACTAATAATAAAGAGAGAGACATAATTAAACAACAATAACAACAACCTGTAAGACGTTTGATAGGACTTCTGTGCAGTTCAGAACAGACTATATGGGAAGGGAAGTAAAACGCTTGAAACGATTTTCAAGGGAATCACAGTGATTGTGATAAAAAGCTATGCTTTTTGAGTAGTATGGTATTTACATTTTTGTGTTGGCCCAAATGTTTTTGGTCGGTTCTGCATAAATAGTGGTAGGTTCTGCCTACATCTGTGGGGGCAGGATTCATGAAGCATGGCAGACATTCCACCAGTCAGAGCTATGAACACTTCTGAACCAATGGGGACTAGTTTTGATAGCAGCAAACCCAAAGCTTTTTTCAGTGGTGTTTTAGTCTTTTTCTGTTTAGCTTTTTGGTGCAGGGAGGTGAAATACAATACTGTAGTTCTGAATATATATTGAATAAATTTGGTAACCTGTTGGTAGGTATATCCTGAATATATATTGATGTTTAGATCGCCTGTACTGTCTCACGTAATGACCGGAAACCCGAAGAGAGAGTTGATTTTCTTTAGTTCAAAGAGAAAAAATAGGTTTTAAAGATCAGGATCAAATTATTTCACAATTTGTTCTTTGCTACTTCAGCTTCATTAAGTACATCTCCAAAGGCAGTCTTTTATTAATTACAGTAGTTTTGATTTTTTTTTTCCTCCCCAGGGCATGGTCTCAGGAGATTTTTTTTTTTCATTGTTGTTAAGATTTATGAACCATCGAGTAATTCCTGTTAAGTCAAACTAGCTTTATCAAAGAATTTAAAGTGCATAACTCGTATACTTTATGATTTTGGAACGTATCATTAGGCTGCAAAAGAGTTTATTCTTGGGCATCTGAAAGAACTGAACAAAATAAATGGCATTGAACTTCAGTTTCCTTATATGGCTTATACTTGGCTTTAAAAGCAACAAAACCTTAATAGAGCAAGTCCTTTATAGAGAATTATCGCTTTATGAAGATGGTTATTTATTAGTAAATTTTGTATAAAAACAGTATTGTAGCACTTGAAAATGACTTTAAACCTCTAATTTTAGATTTAGTCCTTGATTTTTTTTTCGTTGCAGACAACACATTTTATAAAGTGAGGTGTTGACCTTTGTGTTTCTTTTTTTCTCTTCAACAAGGCATAATGTACTTGTAGTTTTCTTGGAATTCTGTTAGTTTATCACTGAATTAACTTAAATTTTAGGTTTTATACTACTGTCAAACTGTAAGTATTTTCGAAGCCTTGTTTAAACTGTGACAAAAGTTTGAAAAGAGGTTAAAAGAACAGTCATCAGTTAAAATATTTTTAAATGGCTTCAAAATTTGGATATTATTCTTAGTATGGTGTGGATTTTCTAAGATTAAATTGGCAAATAGAGAGTACTTCCAAAGTGTATGTTGCACAAAATGCACACTTAAAGGCTGTGTTTATTGAAGGTAATCATGAATTTTCAGGACTTCGACTGATTCAAGTAGTACTGTTGTGAAGTCTCCTTGCCATTTGAGATCAAAGTCTTGTAAACTTTATGTATAAAAAACTTATAGAGGTACAAACATGGAAACCAAATTTTTGTTGTATGCTCTTAATGAAGTGATAACTATGGATACATTTCACATATATCGTTGGTAAATCTCTAAAACTGATTATTTTAGACATTGTTGGTATTGAACTATTAGTAGTAAATAGTACCCTCTAAGAAATACGCTTAAAAGTTTCAGAAAATAGGTATTTCAAAATTACTTATTTGAAATAATTGCTTATGGATAATATGATTTAGACTTTAAGCTGCTTTTGTTTTGGAAATAGATTATGGCAGTACTTACAGAGTATTTGGGATTATGCAGAATTTTAGTGATGCTGGCTAGCAATTTCTTTTTTTTTTTTTTTCGTAATTGCTGCTTATCCAGATTCTCCTTATAAACCCTACTTGACTGCCTGCATTTTGACACTTTGCCTTGCTCATTCATTTCTCGAATCTGTTACATGCTTGCTTGCGTTTTCTTTTTCTGGGAATACATCTCTATTGTAAACCTCTAAAGATGTCTTTGTCTTTTCCTTTCCTTTTTTTTTTTTTTTTTCTTCGAGAGTCTCGCTCTGCCACCCAGGCTGGAGTGCAGTGGCACAATCTTGACTCTCCACAACCTCCACCTCCCAGGTTCCAGGGATTCTCCTGCCTCTGCCTCTCGAGTAGCTGGTATTACAGGTGTGCGCCATTGCGCCTAGCTGATTTTTGTATTTTTAGTAGAGACAGGTTTTGTCATGTTGGCCAGGCTGGTCTCAAACTCCCGACCTCAGGTGATCCGCCCACCTCGGCCTCCTGAAGTGCTGGGATTAGAGGCGTGAGCCACTGAGCCCGGTTTATGGATAACTCCCATTTTTCAGATTCACCTTTTAGCTGCCTCTTCTTAGGTTTCCTAATTGTAAAAAAGAAACCTAGCTACTATTCAGCTTTCTCTTCTGATTCCTTAGCTTCCTATATTTATAGTTAGCTTCATTTACCTAGCCTATTTTTTCTGTGTTCAACTGGTCGTTCTTAATTATATTTTGCCATTTCCCTCTTTTTCAAACTGTGTTAGTCTATGTTTATCACCTCAAAAAACTGTTCAAAACATACAGTAGAAAAAATTTATGGGATCTTATTTTAACAGCCCATTTAATTCTGAATATCCCCCTTGCATTTCAACTAAGTGTACATGCCAGTATTTTAACTTTATATTCATCAGTATATTGCGTGCGTGCGTTTGTTTTGTTTTGTTTTTTTGAGACATACTCTTGCTCTTTTGCCCAGGCTGGAGTGCAGTGGCAAGTTTTTGGCTCACTGCAAGCTCCGCCTTCCCCGTGTTCACGCCATTCTCCTGCCTCAGCCTCCCGAGTAGCTGTGACTACAGGCGCCCACCACCATGCCCAGCTAATTTTTTATATTTTTAGTAGAGACGGAGTTTCACCGTGTTAGCCAGGATGGTCTCGAGCTCCTGACCTGGTGATCCGCCCGTCTCGGCCTCCCAAAGTGCTGGAATTACAGGCATGAGCCACCCCGCCTGGCCATTGCTTTGTTTTATACTTTGTTTTCTCAGTTTTCCATTTTCTCTTTAGTGTTCTCAAAATTAACTGTTAAGATAATACCAGGTTGTTATTTCTTCTTATGTATTAAGACTTTGTAATCCTCTCTATCTTCTTGTTTTATTATACTTTTGTCCTCTTAAAACACACAGATTTATTTCTCTGTTCCTTCTTTTCTGTACTTTCCTCTCTGTCCTACCTTTCAAGTTAGATGTCTTTTCTGTCGCAGAATCCCTAAAAATTTGAAATTATCTTTCTTTGATTTCATGAAATAAGCACAGTGGTACTCTATCACTCTATTTTTGTCACTTCAAATTTTGTTTCAGATACCATCGAATGAAGTCCTTCTCAGGTTTTCAGTGATAGTGTGGAAGACAATAGAAAAGAAGAATATATAAAAATTCACTTAATAAGACTCTACTTATCTGGAGGTTATTATAGCTTTAAAAGCATATTGAATGTAGTAGAAAAACTAGAAAGTAAAAACTTATCTCCTTAATCAAAACAGGTATAACAGAGTCTGGGGACTTCACTTTTAGGGCCATTATTATTCAGAGCCCATTTACTTATGTACATAATGAGCTGTTTTTGGTTCTTTGGTGTCCCAGAAGGGGTGAGAAAGGTACATTTACAGCATTGTGAAGTTATGACCTGTGATGTTACAGTGAAGCAATAGAAAAATGGAAAGACGACTGAATAACTTAGAAAGTAATCTGGGACAACTTACTTTGAGGCTGAGTGCCTTGTACATTTCATTTGTCTGTAGGAGGGTTCACTCTGTTGTAATATGGCATAATTACAAGAAATAGTAATAGCCCTAAGGCAGCTGTTCTCAAACTTTTTGGTTTGACTCAAAACAGAAATTTAAAAAAATTAATTTATTTGAAAATACTAAGCTATTGCACGTTAATGTAACATTGTTTTAATAAAAATATAATTGTTCCCTAAAATATTTAGCAAAAAGAGTGGCAATGTTTTATATTTTTGCAAGTCTCTTATGTTTGGCTTAATAGAAAACAGCTCGATTCTCAAATCTGCTTCTTCACTCCATCTGTTACAATATGTTCTTTTGGTTGAAGTGTATGAACAAAATCCAGTCTTATACAGGTATTTGGTTGGAAAAGGGAGGAAGATTTTCTCTTTTTTTTTTTTTGAGATGGAGTTTGCTGTTGTTACCCAGGCTGGAGTGCAGTGGTGCAATCTCCGCTCACCGCAGCCTCCACCTCCCGGGTTCAAGCGATTCTCTTGCCTCCGCCTCCTGAGTAGCTGGGATTACAGGCATGGTCCACCACACCCGGCTAATTTTGTGTTTTTGGTAGAGATGCGGTTTCTCCGTATTGGTCAGACTGGTCTTGAACTCCTGACCTCAGGTGATCTGCCCGCCTCGGCCTCCCCAGCCTAAGGGAGGAATATTTTCATACTCTTTTTAGATAATTGTAGATACTCTTTGAGACCAAAATTTGACAAGTAGTTATGTCAAAATTTGGTAACCAGTAACTTTTTTAAAGGTTTGTGGCAGTGTTGAATCTGAGACCATGTTGGTGAATTATTTATTTCTTGTTGTTACCTTAAAATCCATTAGTTTATCTTGTACTTTGGATAAATCTTTTACCCATTCATGATTTTGTAACAGCGTGCATTTGATCATTTGGAAAATATGGGTTCATTGAGTTAAACATATTTAAGAAATGTTGACATATTTCATTATACAGTAGCATACAGAAACAAAATATCTTTATTAAAGATATAAGTGGCATTTAGAAATAAACCTGGGAATGGCCGGGCACGGTAGCTTACGCCTGTAATCCCAGCACATTGGGAGGGGGAGGTGGGCAGATTATGAGGTTAAGAGATCGAGACCATGGACAACATGGTGAAACCCCGTCTCTACTAAAATACAAAAAATTAGCCGGGCATGGTGGCAGGCGCCTGTAATCTCAGCTACTCAGGAGGCGGGGGCAGGAGAACTGCTTCAGCTCGGGAGGCAGAGGTTGCAGTGAGCTGAGATCGCGCCTCTGCACTCCAGCCTGGCGGCAGAGCCAAGACTGTGTCTCAAAAAAAAAAAAAATAAATAAATAAAAAATAAACCTGGGAATATGTAGTGGTGCTAGTGCAGCTTGAAGGCATTGCCTTTATTCTTGTAAAGGTGTTAGCTGTTTTATCCACCATTGGTTTTGCAACATCACTGTAAAATGTAAATATAATGGAAAAGGGAAAAATGTCATCTCAATATTATTATAAACACAGTTTTGACCTGGAAGATTCCTTGAAAGTGTCTCAGGGACTTTTAGAGACTGTGGACTTCCAGGGCCTACGAACTAACTGCACTTCAAGAACTTAGGTGGAAGTTGGGATTTATGGAACTTTCATTAATTAATTTTTTTCTTGTCTGTTCGTATTGGATTCTGGGAGAGTGTTGAAGCTTGATCTTTTAGCCCACTTACTTGATTTTCATTTGTTTTCAGTTATTTTGTTACTTGTTTTTGGAATAGAGTTTCTAAGAATTCTTGTTATTCATAGAAGTTGATTTTTATTTTTATTTTTTTGAGACAGGATCTCACTGTGTTGCCCAGGGTGGAGTGCAGTGGCATACTCACGACTCACTGCAGCCTTGAACTCCTGGGCTCAAGCTGTCCTGTCACCTCACCTTCAGCCGAGACTACAGGCATGCACCACTATGTCCAGCTAATGTTTTTATTTTATTGTGGAGATGAGTTCTTGCTTTGTTGCTCAGGCTGGTCTTGAACTCCTGGTCTCAATCAGTCCTCCCTCCTTGGTCTCCCAAAGTGCTGGGATTATAGGCATGAACCACTGCACCTGGCCCAATTTTGTTTTTTTAGCTTTATTTTTGGTCTACATGTAACCTTTAATCTCTGAGATGTTCTTTTAACATTGTCTTTTGTTTATTCTACTAATAGTACAGAAAATTTGGTCTTACTGTGCTTTTGGTGTATCTGTCATGCTTTTTGTGTTTTCTTCCAATACTAGATTTTCATGGTAGTCAAAGTTTTATTTGATGACCTAGTCTCCACTGTATTGGTTATTTAAATGTATGTTCCCAGCCCAATGAATCCTTCTTCTGGCTTTGGTGATTGCTTAGAAGAGGAAAGGGAGAAATATTTAATGAGTTTCTCTTTGAAGGTATGTGGATAGCTTGACTTTTTGGTACAGGTGCGTACTGTTCCTCAGGAGGCAGTCTTCTTTTTTCATACTCAGGCTGTCCAAGTGTCATACCTCCTACGTACATAGAGCTGTACTAGAGGTTTTAGCTACACAGTGTTCTACTATGGTTTTACTCTCTGGCTGACTGCTTAGTATATACTTGTCTTAATCCTTCTTGCTAAGAAAACTCATCTTTTTTGGAGATGCCACTTTCTTGTTTTGGGTATCTGGTTCCTCAAGTATATTGCATTTTGTTATTTCCCCGACCCCAATCTACTTTGTATTCTTTATAAATTCCTTTCTGTTCTTATCTGTAGGTATACCCTTCCCACGTTTTCAGCACTGCTATAGATATTTTTAAATTAAATTTTAATTTCTGAAACAATGACCAACATATGGAAAAGTTTGAACTTTTTTTCCCCCTGAACCATTTGACTAAGTTGCTAACACGATGCCCTGTCATCACCCCTACATTTTTTTTTTTTTTTTTTTGACACAGAGTCTTACTCTCTCACCCAGACTGGAGTGCAGTGGTGCCATCTTGGCTCACTGCAAGCTCCGCCTCCTAGGTTCACGCCATTCTTCTGCCTCAGCCTCCCGAGTAGCTGGGACTATAGGCGCCTGCCACCATGCCTGGCTGATTTTTTGTATTTTTAGTAGAAACGGGGTTTCACTGTGTTAGCTGGGATGGTCTTGATCTCTTGACCTCATGATCCCCCTGCCTCAGCCTCCCAAAGTGCTGGGATCACAGGTGTGAGCCACCGCACCCAGCCTGTCACCCCTAAATATTTTAATGTTTATTTCTTACAAACAAGGACATCCTCTTGCATATAATGACATAATTACCATCAAAATCAGAAAGTTAACATGAATATATTACTAACATCTGAACCTCATTAATTATCCCAATAATGTTTTTTACAGCAAACTATTCCAATTTAGAATCATGTGTTACATTTTGTTGTCATCTCTTCATTCTCCTTCAATCTGGAATAATTTCTTTCTCTTTTCTTTCAAGGCCTTGGCACTTTTGAAGATCTGAAGATAACAGGTCTAGTTATTCTGTAGAATACCCCTCAATTTTCATTTGTGCGATATTTTTCATGATTAGATCTTTGATTAGATTTTTATGATTAGATCTTCGGCAGGGCTATCATAAAAGTGATGCTGCATTCTTCTTATTACATCTTATCAGGTGGCAGGCAATTTCAGTTTGTCCTGTTATGGTATTCACTTTATGTGATTAAAGTTGTGGCTGCCAGACTTGCCCTTTTTAAGGTATTCATTCCCTGTTTGTAATTAATTAATATTTTGTGGTAGGTGCTTTGAAACTATGTAAATATTTTGTTTTGTCATATTTTGAATTCACTTATTTGCATGTACCTAGGTTTATCTTCACAGGGACACAATCCATTATTATTTATTTTGGTGCTCAAATTGTTCTTGATTGGCCAATGAGAATCCCCTGGCTTATTTTCTTTTTTGTTTTTGATATCTCTTCCTTTTTTGAGCACTGCTTTTTTTTTTTTTTTTTCTTTTAGCACAGTTAGATGTTCTAACATATCTTCTACTTTTCCTGATTGTTTTTAGTGGAAAATGGTACTTAGAAGCCAAGATCTGGGGGCTTGTGTTCATTGTTGCTCTTCGGGTATTGCTACTCTCAGGCCCTCTTCATATGTAAAGCTAGGAAATATTTTTATGTACTTACACATATTTACATCTATTTTTATTTGTATATCTATAAATATATACAATGGTCCCTGATTTATACTACTTTGACTTTACCAGGAGTTTTATTGGGGTACTAAGTGCATTTTCAGCCTATGATACTTTTGACTTAAATAATGGGTTTGTCCAAATGTATATCCATTGTAAATCGAGGAGCATCTGCATATTTCTATTATGCAATTCTAATCCAGCACCACAAGGTTCACTCTTAAGTTGTTTTTTTATTCCCCTTCCTTTCCATACTTGTAACTTATCTCTAACAGTGAGAACTAGTTTTGTTTCCATATGTTATGTATGTGAGGAAGTTAAGGTAAACATTTGTTCAAACATTTTGAGCCAGAAGTCTCTGCAGTTCAATTAATTTCTGAAGTATTTCTAAAGGGATAAAATTCCAAACTGTAAAAGGGCAAGTTTTAATTCCGTGATAAAGTACATTTAGGTGAAATGTTTCATTCCTTAGTAATTCTTGAGGCAACTGTGAAAGGGGGATGGAAGAAATCCAGTATTTTTATTATTTACATTGGACAAGTTATTTGTGGAGATAATTGCTCAATTTCAGTATGAGTGCAGTGATTTTGACGCAGTTGTGTTTTTCTTTTTTATTCTTTTTTGGAGAAGGGTCTCGCTCTGTCACAGCCCATGCAGTGCAGTGGCATGATCACTGCACTGCAGCTTTGAGCTCCTGGCCTCAGTCAATCCTTTCACGTCAGCCTCCTGAGTAGCTAAGAGTACAGGCATATGCCACCACGCCCAGCTAATTTTTCTATTTTTTATAGAAATAGAGGTCTTACTATGTTGCCAGGATTGGTCTCCAGCTCCTGGGCTTGAGTGATCCTTCCACCTCGAATCTCCCAAAGTACTAGGATTACAGGTGTGAGCCGCTGCGCCCAGCTGTGGTTTTCATATATAATCATTTTACCTCTAAAAAACTGCCTTTATCAGTAGTAAATCCCCAAATATATTTATACTATGTCAGGATTTTCTTTTTTTATTTGTTGTGTTTTTTATGATACTATGCTATTTTGACCTCCCTCCCCTGCATTGTATATTTAATACCTGGAAGTGCTGCTTTGTTACTCTACTTCTAAAGGAATTTTCCAAGTGGACATGAATCATTTTTGTCAACTTCTAAAAATAATTCTTGGTGGTATGTTGAGTGCATTTGTAGACTAATTTAGAAGATAATTGATAACTTTGCAATAGCATATCTCTTTCTAGGAAGATAGATTTCCCATTTATTTGATGTTTGATGCCCTTTAGTGGCATTTATGATTTTCATCTTGTCATATCTGTGTTTCTTGTTGATATGCATATTTGTTATTTTTAAGAAACTTATATTTTTGTTATATTTATTTCTAAAAACATTTTGGAGGGAGGGAAAGAGCTTCTGTTTTTATGAGGCTATTTCATCAATTGTATTATCTGGTTATTTAAAGGAAGCAGTTGAGTTTCATATTTATTATCTACTGTACTCTAGTGATGACTTTTGAAAAATTGCTTTTAGTATTTTAGTTGATATGCTTGTATTTTCTGGGTGTATAGTGATAGATTCATGAGCAGGAATACATTTTTTTTTTTTGTTGTTTGTTTGTTTGTTTGAGACAGGTCTTGCTCTGTCACTCAGGCTGGAGTCAGTGGTGCGATCACAGGATGTGTTCTCACTGTTGCCCTGGCTAGGACTGATTCTGTTTTTTTTTTTTTTTTTTTTTTTTGAGACGGAGTCTTGCTTTGTTGCCCAGGCTAGAGTGCAGTGGTGCGATCTGGGCTTATTGCAACCTCCGCCTCCTGGGTTCAAGCGATTCTTCTGCCTCAGCCTCCCAAGTAGCTGGTACTATAGGTGCACACCATCATGCCTGGCTAGTTTTTGTATTTTTAGTAGAGACGGAGTTTCACCATATTGGCCAGGCTGATGTCGAACTCCTGACCTTGTAATCCTCCCGCCTCGGCCTCCCAAAGTGCTGGGATTACAGGCCTGAGCCTCCGCGCCCGCCCAGAACTGATTCTTTAAGTGGAAATTGCTCCCTTTTACTCTTCTTCTGCCCCTTGAAGGTGTCATCAGTCATATGAGAACGGCCTTTTGAACCTTGTTGTTCCTGAACTAGTTTATTTATCTCTAAGAAATTAATACTAATTATAAACATTTTCTTTGAACTGCTTAGTATTTAGTGTGATGTACAGTAATATAGCTGGCCCACTTTATCCATAGGTTACATATGTATGGATTTTGTACTCATGAATTCAACCAATCATGAATTGAAAATAATTTGAGAAGAAAATCAATTAAAAAAATACAATAGCTGGGCATGGTGGCTCACGCCTGTAATCCTGGCATTTGGAGAGGCTGAGGCGGGTAGATCACGAGGTCAGGTGCTCCAGACCGGCCTGGCCAATATGGTGAATCCCCATCTCTACTAAAAATACAAAAATTAGCCGGGTGTGGTGGCTAATAGTAGTCCCTAGCTACTTGGGAGGCTGAGGCAGAAGAATCACTTGAACCTGGGGGGCAGAGGTTGCAGTGAACTGAGACTGCATCACAGCACTCCACCCTGGGCAACAAGGTGAGACTCCATCTCCAAAACAAACAAACAAAAACCAATAAAGAATAATACAAATAAACAACAATATAGCAATTATTTATATAGCATTTATATTGTTTCAGGCATTATAAGTAATTTAGAGATGATTTAAGGTATATGGGAGAAATGATTTAAGGTATATATGTGCATAGGTTATATACAAATACAACGCCATTTTATGTGAGGGATACTTGGAGCATCCTCAGATTTTGGTATATGTGAGGGTTCTGAAACTAATCCCCCATAGATACTGAGGGATGACTGTAATTATGTATATCATTAAATGACAGTTATTTTGGGCCTTTATTTGATTATTATAGTAACCTCTATATAATTTACATGTATGATAAACATGTAAATGTGTGACAAGGAAAAGGATCTTTGTCACTACTTATACCCAAAGGTTTATTTTTGTCCCATGTGTTTCATTGACCTTAACCTTACCCTTTCTTGTAAGATATATTTTTTGAGACAGAGTGTCTCTCTGTTGCCCAGGCTGGAGTGCAGTGGCACGATCTCTGCTCACTGCAAGCTCCGCCTCCTGGGTTCAAGCCATTCTCCTGCCTCAGCCTCCCGAGTAGCTGGGGCGCAGGCGCCCGCTGCCACGTCCGGCTGATTTTTCGTATTTTTAGTAGAGATGGGGTTTCACTGTGTTAGCCAGGATGGTCTTGATCTCCTGACCTCGTGATGCGTCCGCCTGGGCCTCCCAAAGTGCTGGGATTATAGGCGTGAGCCACCACATCCGGCCCTCTTTCTTGTAATATATTTAACAGATAATTTTGTGTAAATGATAGGTGTCCTCCCCAGAATACTGATGTTTTCCTCATACTCACTGTATCACTGCATTATGACTAGACTGGAGTACCCTCTCTTTTTTTTTTCTTTTTAATTAGTACAATAGGAAGCTATTAGACCAGTTGGAGAAGTGAAATATGGAGGTAATTTAGCTTATTAATGACATAACTCAGATTAGAAAAACAAATCCAAATTTCCTGACTCTGTTGGGTTTTTTTTTTTTTTTTTTTTTGTTATACCAGCATTTTCCTAGGTATGTTCTGAAGAATACAGTTTCTTTAGAGTAATACTATTTCCCAAAGATTTTTAATAGGTGTTAGAGAAAAAGAATTTTGGGCTCATGTAAGTGAGGAAATTCTGGGTTGATAGACCTGTTTTTCCACCCTCTTTTTGGGGGACACCAGTTTGTTATAGATAATTATTTTTTAGTTTAGAAATAACTGGATACAGCTTAATTTACAAAAAAAGTTTACATCAATATTTGAGCCAAGAAGTTGCAGAGAAAGATTTATCCTTAGAGTAGTGTGTAATTCTTCCTGATCTCAAGTTTTTAAAAAATAGACTTAAGGCTGGGTGTGGTGGCTCATGCCTGTAATGCCAGCACTTTGGGAGGCTGAGGCAGGCGAATCACTTGAGGTCAGGAGTTCGAGACCAGCTTGGCCAACGTGGTGAAACCCTGTGTCTACTAAAAATGCAAAAATCTAGCCGGGTGTGATTGTGCATGCCTGTAATCCTGCCTACTCGGGAGGCTTGAACTCAGGAGGCGGAGGCTTCAGCGAGCTGAGGTCACGCGACTGCACTCCAGCCTGGGTGACAGAGCGAGACTCTGTCTCAAAAAAAAAAAAAAAAAAAAATAGACTTTACGTTTTTTGAGTAGTTTCAGGTTTACAGAAAAATTAAGAAGTGTAAAAAATTCCCATACCCTCCTCCTTCTCCATTTCCCCTATTACTAACATCTTGCATTCATGCAGTATATTTGTTAGAATTGATGAGCCAGTAGTGATACATTATTATTAGCTAAAGTCCATTGTTTATATTAGGCTTCACTCTTTGTGTTGTACATTCTGTGGGTTTTGATAAATGTATACATGATTGTTGCTGATAATGGCAACAATCTGTTCAGTGATTATAGCTTATGGATGAGTGAAATGAATGACAGGAATGTTAGAAGGGATGAGAAGGAGGAATTGGGAATACTCTAATCAGGCACTTGCATTACCTGAGATCAGATTACTTTTTTACTGACAACATATGTGGGAATAATGTATTACTGTTGTTGAAATTACCCATATTGAATTTTTGGAAGCAGATTTTTAAAGTTACCACTTCTTTAAAAATGTTTATCAACATTTGGTAATCCATGTTCACAATTTCTGGAAAACTGAAATTTGAATGTAGGTGTGTTTTTATTCTGAGAAATGATTTAAATGAAAGTAGAAGGTCTCCCATCATTACTTTTTTAAAGTCATTGTTCTACAGCTCTTAGTTGGCCTCTTTCTATACATCCTATTCATCCATCAAGTCCAACTTAAGTACCATTATTTCCACTAAAGCTTCCCCGCAGTGTTTAAAATTTCCCTTTTTTGGATTTATATATTTTTCTTCTGAGCTTTTTTATTGCGATACAATATAAATAAGGTATCTTAACCATTTTTAAGTGAATTTTTCACTGGTATTAAGTACATTCATATTGTATACCCTTCACCACTATTCATCTCCAGAACTCTTTTCATTTTGCAAAACTTTAACTCTATACACATTAAATAATAACTCCCAAAGCCTCCTAGCCCCTGGCAGCTACCATTTAACTTTCTGTGTCTATTATTTTGACTACTCTAAGTACCTCGTAAATCACTTAGCATAATGTCCTCAAGGTTCATCTGTGTTTTAGCATATGTCAGAATTTCCTTCCTAAGATCAAATAATACTCCATTGTATGTATATACCACATTTTGCTTATCCATTCATCTGTGGGTAGACACTTGGGTGGATGCCACATTTTAGCCATTGTGAATAATGCTGTATGAACATGGGTCGATAAATATCTCCTTGAGACCCAGCTTTCACTTCTTTTGGATATATACACAGAAGCGGAATTGCTGGCTCATATGGTAATTCTATGTTTAGTGTATATGTATGTGTGTGTATATATATATATGTATTTTTTTAGGAACCACCATATTGTTTTCCACAGTGGCTATACTATTATATATTTCCACCAGAAGTATACAAGAGTTCCAGTTTCTCTACATCCTCACCAACATTTGCTATTTTGTTTCCTGGATAATAACAGTCCTAATGGGTGTGAGGTGGTATCTCATCATGGTGGTTGTTGGTTTTTGCTTTTTTTTTTTTGAGGCAGAGTTTGCTCTATCACCCAGGCCGGAGTGCAGTGGTGCAGTCTCGGCTCACTGCAATCTCCTCTTCCTCCCACGCTCAAGCAATCCACCCACCTCAGCCTCCCAAGTAGCTGGGACTATAGGCATGTGCCACCATGCTAATTTTTGTATTTTTAGTAGAGATGGAGTTTCACCGTGTTTGCCAGGCTGGTCTCGAACTCTTGGGCTCATGTGATCCACCTTGGCCTCCCAGAGTCTTGGGATTACAGGTGTGATCCACTGCACCTGGCCTCATTATGGTTTTGATTAGCATTTCCTTGATGATTAGAGATGTTGAGTATCTTCATATGTCCTTGTTGGCTATTTGTATATCTTTGGAGAAATGACTATTCAAATTCTTTCATTGTTTTTGAATTGGGTTGTTTTTTAGTTGTTGAATTGTAGTAGTTATATATTTTCAATACTAGTCTGTTATTAGATACATGATTTGCAAATATTTTCTCCCATTCTATGGGTTTTATTTTTACTCTCTTGATAGTTTTTTTTTTTTTTTAAATCAAAAAGCAAACATCAAATTTAAAGAAAAAAAGAAATTGTAAGAACAGTGGAGCAAATGAACTGAAAAAATTCGGTATCTTGGTCACATTTATTGGAATAGTTGGAGAAAAATAAAAATACCTCTTAGCTTAGGAAGTTGTGAGTTATCTGCAGATCTTCTCAGTTCAGGAGTGGAAGAATCCTGGAATCATTTATTTCAAAATGTATGCAGGTTTCTCTTTTGAATGTCTTACACATTTAAATAGGCCATTGTACCAAGTCTTGTATTTTTTATACAGGATAAATTCCTTGTTTCAGCCGGCTGTCAGTGGAAGGCAACTACTATAACACCATCTCCATGGACAAAGAATGTTGGAATATTCATTGATTTATATATCTCTTTATCTGTTTCTTCATCAGTTTCTATAGTAGTCACAGTTTCTTCCAACGTCATTTAAATGTTGATCACATGCCTGTAATCTGCTTTTAAGTTCTTGGTCATTTCTCATTTTCACATAAATTTCTTCATCCAGGATGAGCCTGATGGAGATCTAGGAGGTCCTTTATGGTGCTGATAATTTGTTTTGGGTCCATGTTGCCTGCCATATTTCAAACACTGCACCCTTTTTCTCCTCTCTCAAAAAGTGTCTTTGGATTTATAATTTAAAAACTGCTTAGCCATTCAGTTTAAAACTTAAATATAGAAACTGTTTTATGTAGTTTTCTAATTGTTATTGGATATTTTAGTTGCCTTAGCTAATTTTCGTTTTAAAATAAAAATAAAGTTAAAATTCAGATCTCTCTACTACCAGTTTATAAATATGTTTCACTTCAGATTTCTCATTGAAATTAAGTTTTTATTTTGAGATAACTATAAATTCACATACAGTTTTAAGAACTACTACAGTGAGGTCTTGTGTCTCTTTTATCCAGTTACCCCAAGTGGTAATATCTTGCAGAATTATAGTATAATTTCACAACCAGGATATTGGAATTTTGGTAGTCAGACACAGAATAGTTCCCTCATCCCAAGGATCACCTGTTTTTTTTGTTTGTTTGTTTGTTTTTGCTACTACACCCATCTCCCTCCTATATTCCCTTTACCCCTTGCATTTTGTCTTTTCAAAAATGTCATATAAATTGAATCAGGCTGGGCATGGTAGCTCATGCCTGTAATCCCAGCACTTTGGGAGGCTGAGACGGGCAGATCACTTGAGCTCAAGAGTTCAAGACCAGCCTGGGCAACATGGTGAAACATTGTCTCTACAAAAATACAAAAATCAGGTGGGTGTGGTGGTGTGTGCCCGCAGTCTCAGCTACTCAGGAGGCTAAGATGGGGATATTGCTTGATCCCAGGAAGTCGAGGCTGCAGTGAGCTGAGATTACACCACTGCACTCCAGCCTGGGTGACAGAGCAAGACTCAGTTTCATAAATGAATGAATAAATGAAGGAGTGAATGGAGTCATATAGTGTGTGACTTTTGGGACTGGCTTTTTACTTGGAAGATTCCAGAGTTGTTGCTTATAGCTATAATTTGTTCATTTTTATTGAGTAGTACTCCATGGCATCCGTGTACTACCAATTTGTTGAATAATTTCATGTTGAAGGTCATCTGGATTGTTGTCAATTTTTGTCTATTAGAAACAAAGCTGCTGTGAATATTCATGTAGAGGTTTTTCTGTGAACATCCCAGTTTTCACTGGGATAAAAGTATGAGTATGATTGCTGCGTTGTATGGGATACAAACTGCCAGAGTGTTTTCCACAGTGGCTGTACTGTTTTGCATTTCCACCAGCAGTGTATGAGGGATCTAGTTTTTCCACATCCTAGCCAGCAATTGGTTGTTTTTTTGTTCTGTTTTGACTGTTTTAAAAACTATTCTTATAGAGAAGAAATATATGGTATTTCATGGTAGCCTTTTCCTAATGGCTAATATGTTGAACATCTTTTCCTGTGCTATTCAACATCTGTATATTCTCTTCGTATCTTTTGCCCATTTTCTAACTGGATTTTTTTTTTTTGTTTGTAAGTGCTGAATTTTGAGAGTTCTTTATATGGATCCTTTGTTGGATATATAGTTTGCAGGTATTTTCTCCCATTCCATACCTTGTCTTTTAATTCTGACAGCATCTTTTGCAGAACAAAAGTTTTTAAATTTTGATGAAATCCCATTTATTATTCTTTTATGGATTGTGCTTCTGTTGTGAAGTCCAGAACTTTTTGGCTATTTTTGTATCCTGAAAAGTTTCCCTTGTGCATTTTTCTGAAAGTTTTATAGTTTTGCATTTCCGTCTGTGATCCATATTTTTTGAGATGGAGTCTCTGTCATCCAGGCTGGAGTGCAGTGGCGCCATCTTGGCTCACTGCAACCTCCACCTTCCTGGTTCAAGCGATTCTCCTGCCTCCGACTCCTGAGTAGCTGGGACTACAGGCACATGCCACCACATGCCTGGATAATTTTTGTATTTTCAGTAGAATCATTTAAAATAGGATCCCTGTATGTTCAATTTCATTATTATTTTTAACATTTCTCCTTACAGATGAGATTTGAGGTGACACTTAATAGGATGTAAACACATAGTTAATAGAAGTAGAAAATCAGATCCAAGGAAAGAAGTGAAGAAATGTATCACTTTTAAGTAATTAAGTTGCTGTGATAAAACATCAAATTTAGCTAAGCTTCCTGGGAGCCAGAGTTTTCATTACCCTAAATGAAGAAATATGTCACAAATTCTCCAGAAAAGACAAATATTTTTCTTGCATTAAATCTTAAATAAACTGGGTGTGGTGGCTCACGCCTGTAATTCCAGCATTTTGGGAGGCCGAGGCGGGTGGATCATGTGAGGTCAGGAGTTTGAAACCAACCTGGCCAACATGGCAAAACCTCGTCTCTACTAAAAATACAAAAATTAGCCAGGCATGGTGGCAGGCGCCTATAATCCCAGCTACTCAGGAGGCTGAGGCAGAAGAATCACTTGAACCTCGGAGGTGAAGGTTGCAGTGAACCATGATCACGCCATTCCACTCCAGCCTGGGCAACAAGAGCGAAACTCCATCTCAAAAAAAAAAAAAACTTAAATAATTTCTAAAGTGCGCATTGTTTATGTAAGAGCTATTGAGTAATGAATGGGCAGTGTTGTTGAGAACGATTTTACAGCACATATTCTATAGCTGTCAAGGTCTTTTTCGTGAGTTTTTTTTTTTTTTTTTTTTTTTTTTTTTTTTAAGACAGGATGTTGCTCTGTGTCCGAGGCTGGAATGCAGTGGGTTGATCACTGCAGCCTGGGTATCCCAGGCTCAAGCAATCTTCCTGCCTCAGCCTCCCGAGTAGCTGGGACTACAAGTGCGGGCTACAATGACTGGCTAATTTTTTTTTTTAAGTGGAGACAAGGTCTCACTATGTTGCCCAGGCAGGTCTCGAACTCCTGAGTTCAAATGATTCTCCTGCCTCAGCGTCCCAAAGTGCTGGACTTTAAAGGTGTGAGCAACTGCGTCCAGCTGATTTTTTTTCTATTTAAATAAAAAGAGAAGGGTAAAATATACAAAACACTCAGAGAAGATAAATTATATGTGAAGATAGGCTAATGAAGTTTACAAGGGTAGATTTTTTTGTTTCTAACTTGACCTAAAGATAACATAGACATAGCCATTTATGGAAACAGTATTGCTTACCCCTCTAAACATCATCATTCTAATTTTGATTTTTGCTACCTGAGTAACAGACAATTTCAGGACTTTACTTCCTACTGAGAGGATCAATACTGGAATTCTGTTTTTGCTTTTTTTTTTTGAGACGGAGTCTTGTTCTGTCACTTAGGCTGGAGTTCACTGGCCCCATTTCAGCTCACTGCGACCTCCACCTCCCAGGTTCAAGCAATTCTCCTGCCTCAGCCTCTCAAGTAGCTGTGATTAGAGGGATTTTCCACCATGCCAGGTTAATTTTTGTATTTTTGGTAGAGACGGGGTTTCACCATGTTGGCAAGGCTGGTCTCGAACTCCTGACCTCAGGTGATCCATCTGCCTTGACCTCCCAGAGCTCTAGGATTACAGGTGTGAGCCACCGTGCCTGGCCATGTTTTGCTTCTTGATGCAAAATCAGTTGAGGAAATGGTATGTTTAGTATCATATTAAGAAAGTTGAGAAATAATATATATTTATGTAGAAGTCCCTTTCTTCTCCACAAGGGCTACTTGCTATTATTATGAAGTTTATAGTTTATTCAGGAGTCAGGTATAGATCTACTCCTGGCACTTAATGCAAGTGCTTTGAAGACCCCTGAAACACCAAAGAATATGAGGAGATTTTCAGGCTTTCTAATAGTTACCAATCACATCTGTGCTGTAAAAAAAATACTGAGTCTCAGTCCTAGTTCCAGGAAATATTTAATGTCGAGCAGAGTAGTGTCTCACTTTGTTTGACTGTACTAGCTAAAAAACAAGCAGAAAACCCCACTTTCTGGTCATTGAAGGAGGTGAAGTGTTGTTTGACACCAAATGGTTGAATGTTGGGATATGAGTGCTGCTGTCAGACATAATTCCTCTAGCTAATGTTCAGCCATTCCTTTTTCACAATAAGTTAAATACCTGGATTAGTTGTCCTTTAGAAAAAGTTTATTTTGAAGTGATTATATATTTCTAGAAGAACTGCTAAATAGTCCGGAGGATTCTTATGTATCAACATCTTATATAGACATGGTACATTTATCAAAACTAAGAAATTAACCTTGATAAAATACTATTAATTAAACTACAGAGTTTTATTGAATTTCATCAAGTTTTCCACAAATGTCCTCTTGCTATTTTGGGATCCAGTGTAAGAGACCATGTTGTATTTAGTTTTATGTTTTTTATTTTTTTAATTTTCGTTTTTGTGGAGACAGGGTTTTGCCATCTTGCTCAGGCTGGTCTCAAACTCCTGGCCTCAAATGATCCTCCTGCCTAGGTCTCCCAAGGTGTTGGGATTACAGGCATGAGCCACTAAAATATGCAGGAACTTAAAATGTCTGCCCAGCCCAGTTTTCAGGTGTTTCCCCCCTCCCCTGAGATGGAGTTTTGTTCTGTCACCCAGGCTGGAGTGCAGTGGCGCGATCTCAGCTCACTGCACCCTCTACCTTCCAGATTCAAGCTATTCTCCTGCCTCAACCTCTCGAGTAGCTGGGACTACAGGCGTTTGCCACCACGCCCGGCTAATTTTTTGTATGTTTAGTAGAGACAGGGTTTCACTGTGTTAGCCAGGATGGTCTTGATCTCCTGACCTCGTGATCCGCCCACCTTGGCCTCCCAAAGTGCTGGGATTACAGGCGTGAGCCGCCACGCCCGGCCTCAGGTCTTCAGTTTCCTCCAATCTGACAATTTCTTAGTGTTTCCTTGTTTTTCATGACTTTGATTTTTGAAGAGTACTGGTTGGATATTTTGTAGAATGTTCCTAAGTTTGGGTTTTTCTGATTTTTTCTTGATTATACTAGATTGTGGATTTTTAGGAAGAATATCACACAAGGGAAGTGCTCTTCTTACCATATCAAGAAGAGTATATGATATTAACATTATTTATTACTGGTGATTTGAACTTTGGTCACTTGGGTAAGGTGGTTTCTGCCAGGTTTCTCCACTGCTACTATTTTTACCTTTCCGTAATGTATCTGTTAGAAGCCCAGCTCACCCTTAGGGTGAGGGGAACTAAACTCTGCCTTCCTGAGAGAGAAGTACCAAATAATTTGCAGGCATGTTTAAACCACCACATAGATATTTTCGGGGAGATATTTTAATACTATTTCTCCCTAAAGGTTTGACTAGTAATTTTAGCATTCATATGTAATTTTTTTTCCTGTAGGATCAGTTGTCTTTTAAGGAGTATGTCATTGACATATGAAAGAGAATATGGCATAGTAAGAGGGCTTATATCTAGTTCATGTAAAAACTTAAGCCATTAAAGAATAGTAAAAAGGGGCAATGAAATACAGTCACTTTACACTTTTGAAATTCATTTGATCTATAAGATGGTTCTGGATCCCGATTCTTGCTGTGCTGTTACATTAGAAGGTAGATTTTGTGAAGGTACTGATTACCAATCAAGTGTGTGCTTGACTGTAGCTGGATTTTATATAGAGACTAAATGCTGGTGACACGCCAGTGGAAGCCCTCAGTTTAACCCCATTAGTGAATTTTTCAAGTGAACATAAAATTGGTATGATGAGGGATATGCTAATTCTAAAGACTGCTGGCCTCTTAAGTATTTTTCACATCTTTTTCCCTCTCCGGCAGTTTACCTTATGTAGTTATTTAGACTAGTTAGACTATTGCGTATCTCTCTCTTGCATTAGAAATAAGTTTCATGAGGGTAGGAATTTTAGCTTTGTTCTCTACCTCACAACCTTGAGCAGTATCTGGCACATAATAAGTGCTCAATAAGTATTTGTTATGTGAATGAAAAAATAATATTAAGATAAAGAATTTCAGTTGAATGATAAATCTGGCGTGAGGCCTTGATACGTTCAGTTAAATAACTTCTGTAATTTTGAAGTTAGAAATATTGTGTATTTTTAGGTCCTCTGCAGAGACCCTTGCAATGAGTGGTAATTCAGTAGGCTTAGTCACCATAACTATTTTAATTTTCCCTAAACTTTTATAACTTTTGTAAACTTTTGACCTTAATTAAATGAAAAACAAAAAATCAAGGAATACCACCTCAATGTTGAATTTTCAAAATAATGGTACTTAAATATCTCCATTCATAAAGCTATGTATAAAATCCTTGTTTTTAGACTGTGTACAATTATAACAGCACAAGTTAATTATATATAAACTATAACATTTAAATTTTCATTAATACCAAATTCATATAAAAAGTGATGTTTTGCTGAAATTTAATTGGAGGTTGTATCAAGACTGATTCATTTGTGTTTGACACATGTATGCTGTTAAGTGCCTTATGATGTTAATTTTCCTGTCTTTCTCTTGGAACTGTCGCAAGTTTTGGACTACATGTCATCATGGATTTACCTTTGCAAGTTTGAATCTGCATTTATAGATTTTCTACTTGTGTGATTTTCCCAATAGGATGTAAATACATTTCAGACGTTAGGACTCATGTTCTGTGGGATGACTCCCAGACAGATGGCCCTAAGTGTAGTTGTACAATATACCTGAAAAGTCAGAAAACACACGATACTCTTGTTTTTATATCTGTTATATTTTCACATAAAGAATCATTAGCTTTTTTTTCCCCCCCACTTCCAGACCCCTTCACTGGTGCTGAATTTGAAGCAGTATATTCTATTAATCTGGGCGGGGGGAAGCACAATAGATACACTACAGAGAGTCCACAAAGCCTGGAATAACAGGTTAAATACTGTATTGTACTTTTTATTTTTAGTTTTCAAAGAGAGGGGCTCTCACTGTGTTTCCCAGGCACAAGTTCAGTGGCTATTCATAGGCATGATCATGGTGCATTGCAGCTTCAAACTCCTGGCCCTAAGTAATCTTACCACCTCAGCCTGCCAAGTAGCTGGGACTATAATGAGACCATGGGTTGGTGCCACTGCTCCTGGCTTGTGTATTTGTTTTACTTTTTTTTTTCCCTAGATTAACAATTGGACTTACTTTAAATTGTTGGATTAACAATTTAAACTTAGAGATACTTTCCCTGAAAAGGTATATGGAAATAGAAGAAAAACATAATGAGCATGTTATATGAATATGTAGCTAGCATACTTTAAAATTTTTTATGCTTCTTGACTTTACAGATACCTTGTATATTAATTTGTCTTAATTTGAAACTCATAGAACTTGTGGTTTACAGTTTAGTGAATACTATTAGCTTAAAGGATCTTATCTAAGTGCTTTATTTAGATTGAGGTGATTCAGAGAAATAAGCCTTTCAGACATGCTTGCCCTTAGCTTTTGTGGGTCTAGGAACAAGAGTACAAATGAAGTCTCATATACTGTACGTCTGATTTAAAAGTTATAAATCAATCTTAAGAAAGAACTTGCCAAAAAAAAAAAAAAAAAGTTTCGTCCTCCTTCCTTCATAAGTATACCATAATAAGACCCTGGGAGGCCAGGTTAGAATTTAGTGTTTTCAAACTCTTTGGAGTTTCTCGTGTCAAACTGTGGTGGTAGAAAGTTACTGTCTGGCTTCTGGTCCACAGCCCTCTCTGCTTCTCCCTTCTTCACTGCTTGTTACCACAATTGAGTATTTCGGCAGACCTATATAGACATCCCAAGCAACATGTTCAACTCTGTTCACACCCTCTGCATACAGTTGCCTCTTGGTAGCCTTCAAGCCTAAGGATACAAGAGTCTAGTTGGTATAGTTTTCTTTCTGGAGGACTGATCTGGTGAAAGAGGCTTTGGAAGCTTGTTGAGGGCTGTCTGGGCAGATATTTTAGGTTCCTGCATACCCACAGAATGATGTAGCGTTAGGGGATGAAACATGTGCTCCAGTTAGACAAGTCCTCTTGGCGCAGTAGACTCCTTGCTTCATGGGGAGGGTTGTATAGCTGGAGTGGTACCCCGTAACTCAAGGAATCCAGGGCTGGAGCCACTGTTGTTTAGGTCTAAGGGATTCATGTTGCTACGTTTCTGTTTCTTGAAAACTACAATGGTCATCTAAGTCACAATACTCTACCTTGGGAAAATTCAACTGGGATTTATTATGCTTTTAAAAAATATATAATGCAAACATTGTGGGGAGATTTGATTTCAGTTATTTCCTAAGCTTTTCTTGATAGTTCAACTTTACTCAGCCACCCAAGTGAACTTTTTCTTTCCAGTTGTTTTGAAACTAGAAGCTTACTGATATTAAGACATGGATTATCTGGGAATAGTTTTTGGTTGTCTGTCCTTAGCTATAAAGCAGAGGTGGCACATTCAAAAGCCAACACGTCTCATATTGCATATAAGCTAGGAATGTTTAGGCTGTGGGGGATTGTAGAACATTAATTCGACATTCTTTTGTGCCTGTACATGAAATTAGACCCCCCCTCCTCCAGACATTATAGACCTGGATTCTTTTTTAAAATGTAAAACTTACTGATTTCAGAATGTTGGTTTCCCTACACTCTTTACTTCCCTACCAGCTACTCCTTTTAAAACTGTGGTGACCAAAGAACACAGTAGCTGCAAGTTGGGTTTAGTTTGCTCACTGACAGTTGGGTAATAATGATGTGTGGAGGGAATCAACTTGTCTTTGATTGAGATGATATATTAAAAGTGCATGTAATCTACCCTCCCGCCCCCAGATTGTTCTACTCTCACCTCAGATTGTTCTCGATTATTTTCAATAAATTTTGAAAATAATCTGTGGGGGAGAGGAGAAGGAAGAAAAGCTGAGCTGCAACTCCTGTTGCAGAGGTTGTGTCCTGTGCTTGAAAAACATGTAGGAATTGGTGAAAATTAGTCATTTTAGTCTGTGCATTGACTCTTGGGAAAGTATGTTGTACAAGAGATGAGAGTAACAGATGAGAGTACTATACTGTATTAGAAAGTGAGGGAGCCCTTTGTTACATGTCAGACTTAATCTTGCCAGTCCAGTTTTGGTTACATATGGACCTGAGTACATCACATTTGAGGATTCAATTTAATGAAAATGATAAACATTGTAACATTTTAGTTTGATTTTTTTCATAGTCCTGTAAATACTACTTCATACTGTTTCTTTTTTGTGTTAATTTGCTTTTATGAATATATAGCACTTGATAAATATACTACAAATGTGATTATTTATTGAGGTTGGCATGTCCCAAAAAAGTTTAATAATTGAATGTGAAACAGTTTTAGCAGGAATATCTTTGCTCAAAGAATGAGGTTTTTCAGAACTGAAAAAAAAAAATACGCATTGTGGGCCAGGTGCAGTGGCTAACACCTGTAATCTCAGCACTTTGGGAGGCTGAGGTGGGGGGATCACTTGAGGTCAGGAGTTTGAGACCAGCCTGGGCAACATGGTGAAACCCCTTCTCTACTAAAAATACAATAATTAGCCAGGCATGGTGGTGGGCGCCTGTAATCCCAGCTACTCAGGAGGCTGAGGCAGGAAAATCGCTTGAACTCGGGAGGCAGAGGTTGCAGTGAGCTGAAATTGCCCCTCTTGCACTATAGCTTGGGTAACAGAGTGAGATTCCATCTTATAAAAACAAAACAAAACAAAAAGTGCACCATAGATTCTTAGGACTTTTATGTTAAAAAATGTTTTAAAATGGTTCGGATTTAAAAAAAATGCCAACCAATTGTGTAGCAAATATGGGGGCCACTGAGAATATTTAGGAATTTTTGTGTCTACAAAGTATGTGCTGAATTAGCAACATTGAATTTTTTTAGCTTTTGGCATTGCTTCTCAATTGTTGTAATCTGCTTCTTGAAAAGAAAATCAACTCTGGGGGACCGGGGATGGTGGCTCATACCTGTAATCCCAGCCCTTTGGGAGGCCGAGGTGGGTGGATCACTTGAGGTCAGGAGTTCAAGATCAGCCTGGCCAACATGGTGAAACCCCATTTTTACTAAAAATAGAAAAATTAACTGGGCGCAGTGGTGGATGCCTATAATCCCAGCCACTTGGGAGGCCGAGGCAGGAGAATCACTTGAATCTGGGAGGCAGAGGTTGTAGTGAGCCAAGATTGTGCCATTGCACTCCAGCCTGGGCGACAGACTCCATCTCAAAAAAAACAAAACAAAACCGAGAAAAAAAAAAAAAAAACATCAGAATATAGATTGATATATGTGTTTCTTTGAGAAAATTTTCTCATATCCCAGGTGATTTTGGCTATCGGACAAGAGGTAACTTCAGGTCAGTAAGTTGTTAGAATTCAGAATGTTGGTTTCCCTACACTCTTTACTTCCCTACCAGCTACTCCTTTTAAAACTGTGGTGACCAAAGAACACAGTAGCTGCAAGTTGGGTTTAGTTTGCTCACTGACAGTTGGGTAATAATGATGTGTGGAGGGAACTACAATGGTTTTCCCTTACATGACGCTCTGCCTTCTGCAATTTCAGTTACCCGCAGTCAACTACAGTCCAAAAATATTAAATGGAAAATTCCAGAAATAATTCATAAGTTTGAAATTGCATGCTGTTCTGACTAGAGTGATGAAATCTTGTGCCATCTTGCACCATCCAGGGCAAGATGTGAATTATCCCTTTGTTTAGCATATCCATATATGATACCCGCCCATTAGTCACTTAGTAGTAGCTGTTTCAGTTATTAGAGCAACAATACATGGTATATATAGAGTTCGACACTATCTGTGGTTTCAGGTGTATTCTGAGGGATCTGGAATGTAGTCACCCCCTAACAAGGGGAGACCACTGTATAGCAAGAAGAGTTCACATTTGTCTAATGTTATGTTAGAATGTGGCTGTTGTTAGATATTAGGAGTGCTCTCTGTGGTAGAGTGTCTACTACATTATTGAATCCTGTGGTAGTTGGGGATCAGAAATGAAGGTCCTTTGGGGGTGTGTGTGTGTGTGTGTGGTGGTAGTGGTGATGTTTTTTAAATGCCCATATAGCATGCATGCATGCATTCATTTACTTATCTTTTCACTGAACTGGGGTGATTAATAATCATACAGCATTTAAGATTTTTTTTTTTTTTGAGATGGAGTCTCGCTCTGTCACCAAGCTGGAGTGCAGTGGTGGCGCAATCTCAGCTCACTGCAACCTTTGCCTCCCAGGCTCAAGCGATTCTCCCACCTCAGCCTGGGGCTACAGACACGCGCCACCACGCCCAGCTAATTTTTGTACTTTTTTTTTTTTTTTTTTTTTTGGTACAGGTGGTGTTTTGCCATGTTGCCTAGCTGGTTTCGAATTCCTAGGCTCCAGTGATCCACCTGCCTCAGACTCCCAAATTGTTGAGATTACAGGGGTGAGCCACTGCCCCTGGCAGGAAAAAATTTCTTAAAAAGAAATTTCAACCTTCAAAACAAAAGGTGTATAAACCTGAACACAAGTTGTGCATTTGGAAGAATCTGCTCTAGTCTGCTGATATTTTTTCACCCTGAAGCACAACATAGCTGGAGTTGAATTTCTGGTGAAGACTTTAATAATTCCACTTGGAAATGACATTGTCACATCACCAGTGATCTTCACAATACACCTAAAACGGGGATTTTGAAAAGTGCTGGGATTACAAGTGTGAGCCATCATGCCTGGCCTTCTTCAAGGTAGTATAACCGTGCTGCTCTTTGTGTATGGTAATAATATTACAAGCAGCTTAGAATGTAGTTGCTTGGATGAGTCAGACTATATTTAACCAACCACTACTAAGGTATATTTATTTAGCACCCTCTCCCATTATTTTTTGCTATTATAATTTAACCCTTTTTGTGAAACTCTGGTACATATGTCTAGTTGATTTTTTAGTACAGATTGTCCCCAATTTTGGATGGTTCAATTTAGGATTTTTTGACTTTATGGTGGTGTGAAGCAATACATGTTCAATGGAAATCCTACTTTGAGTACCAATACAACCATTCAGTTTTTCATTTTCAATACAGTATTCAGTAGAGTACATGATATGTTCAACACTTTCTTATAAAATAGACTTTGTGTTTAGTGATTCTGCCCAACTGCAGCTAATGTAAGTGTTCTGAGTGTGCTTAAAGTAGGCTAGAGTAAGCTATGATGTTTGGTAGGTTACGTGTATTAAATGCATTTTTTACTTAAACCTATTATAAGTTGAAATTATTTTATCGGTATGTAACTCCCATCATAAGTCAAGGAGCATCTGTACTTTCTAAGGAGAAATTTTTAAAAGTAGACATTGCGTATACATGTATACATTAACTTTATGTATACATGTTGTCAAATTGTCATCAAGGACATTTATACTATTGTATGCCTCCACTAAGAGTGTGATAATAGATGTGTCTATATAATGCTAGCTAACACGTGGTGTTACGAGTTTTTTTTTTTTTTTTTAAATTGTCAATCTGATGGAAATAATGGTAATTTGATCACTTAAAAATTCATCTAATGAGGTGAGCATCTTAAATATTCTGGCTGGTTTTATTTCATTTTAGGAGTCATGTGTTTATTGCCCTTTTTTTCGTTTTTCTGTGGAGGCCATCTTTTTCTTATTGATTTAGAAGAAGTCTTAATATTTAGATTCTTTAATTTCATAACTTTTAATAACACAATTGATAGTGTCCTTTGTCATATGTTTTATGTAGTTTAATATATTTTATGATTTCTATCTTTGGTCATCTTACACACAGTGAAGTCAAGATTCATAGAATTTAATGTAAGAGCAGGAGATTTTAATTTGGGGTTGGTCTGTGGACTTGTAAGTATTCTGAGGATGGACTTCATAGTTCTCAAATACAAATGGAATACGACATTGGAATTATACATAAATTTTTATTTTTCTGGTGACAGATTCAGTCAAATTCATCTGGTTCTCAAATCATATGACTCTTATGACTCTGTGCCCCCTTTTATACAGCGTATATATTTAAATGCCCCTTTTTTCTGTTTCAAGTGAAATTCATAGGTAGTATAATCTTCCAACCCATACAAAGGATTTAAAAAGAAAATGCAACATAATTTTTTCTTGACTGGAACAGAAAACATGGGACAGACAAAAATGTTAGAATACTTTGCCATGACCACATTAGAAAACATAAAGGCTTTTTGCATTGGAGTTACCTGGAACCGTAAAAAAAAGTTGATGCCTGTTTCTTTTAAAATTAAACATACAGCTGTACCAGTTCCACTCCTAGGTATTTGCTCGAGAGAGGTGAAAACATGTCCCCAAAATGTATAGGGAGATTTATAACAGCTTTAATAGTCCACAAATTAAAACAACTCCGCTGTTGGTCAACAGAAAGAACAGATAAACAAATTGCAGTGTGTTCATACACTGGAATACTACTCTGCAGTCAAAAAGAATGAACTACTTTTTTCTTGATGAAATGAATATGAATGAATCTCTGAAACACTGTGTTTAGTGAAAGAAGTCAGGTACAGAAGAGTACACACTATGTGATGGATTATGTTTATATGAAGTTCAGAAATGAGGCTATAGCATTAGAAATATGAGGAGTGATTGCTTATGGAAAGTGGGGGCACTGACTGGATGTAGGGCAGGAGGGTACTTTCTGAGTAGGGGAAATGTCCTGTATCTTGATTGGGGTGTTTGTTACTCCAATAGAGTTGTAGACTTAAGACCTCGGCATTTCACTATACATAAACTTTACCTCAAAAACAAACAATGAAACAGAGCAAAAATACTGATGCCTATGTCCTGCCTTCTAGAGATTCTAATTTAATTGGTTAAGGGTGTTGGCCTGGGCATAGATAGTTCTCATGTGCAGCCAGAGTTGAGAATGATGCTTTTGTCCTTGGATGTAGGCTCATCATGAATGCAACTGCTACTCATGCAGATTGGCAACCAAATTATAATTAAGAGAGGCATTGCTGTAAGCAGTAACTCTCACGATATTTGCTGCGGCCCGCAGGCGCGAACCGCTGCCGGGTTCTGGCGCGCCCTTTCAGTTCTACTTGTCGCCTGCCCCCTGCGTTACCCCGAACTGCCGGGCGGAGCAGCATGACCCCCGCCTTGGAGAACTACGTCAACCGAACTGTTGCCGTTATTACATCTGATGGGAGAATGATTGTGGGAACACTGAAAGGTTTTGACCAGACCATTAATTTGATTTTGAATGAAAGCCATGAGCGAGTATTCAGCTCTTCACAGGGGGTAAAGCAAGTGGTACTGGGATTATACATTGTAAGAGGTGACAACGTTGCAGTCATTGGAGAAATTGATGAAGAAACAGATTCTGTGCTTGATTTGGGGAATATTCGAGCAGAGCCTTTAAATTCTGTAGCACACTGAGGAAAAACTACATACTTGGACACCCGTAAATCTTTGTACAGAAACTGATTATTCTGAGGATGATATATGGAATTTTTATGAATGTGTAACTGGATTTTGACTCCTTATTGATTCATTGTAATATGTAAATTAAAATATTTCTACATTTTATTGGGGAAAGAAAAACTCTTTTTTTTTTGCCTGAATATAAGTTTGGTAGCTTGGTTTCTTTTTTTAATTAAATAGTGTGAAAATATAATGGTCATTTTGAAAACTTTTAGCCAAAAGTAGTACTTTTTGATACTTTAGTATTTATGGAAACTAGTGGAAAAGAGAAATTAGTGTGCTATGTAAACCAAGCATTCAAATAACATTAGTAGTATAGGATATATGTGTTTTCTTTCCCTGATATTTAGGAAAATCACAGGAGGGTAAATCTTTCCTGGAGTTATCTGAATCACCGGCGTTTATCCGATTCCACTGGTGGTGGTTTGCTAGTGCTTCTAAAAGTTGCTCTCTAGCACTGAGAGGTGTGGGTAGGTAAAAACATGTTTGCTTGAGAAAACAAAAATGCTAACAAGGTTTTAATAGATTGGCCCAAAATTCCAACTTGAGTATTAAGAATTACTAGCAATGGTAGAATTGACAGAGATAATTGGTAAAGTCTCTTGATGCCCAATTGATTAGGTATGAAAGTAATACGAACACATTAATGTTGAATTTTACAGACAGTATATTATGTGAAAAAAATTGATTCCATGTAGTCTTCAATTTTTAATTTTTAAGAATTGTAATATTAGTGTTTATAAATGTGAGTAAATTAAGTTTATATTGAAGTAGTGCTAGCTATTATTGTCAGCAATTTTCCGTGGTTCATTATCCATAAACCTGATTTCAGAAGACATCAACTTAGTTTTTTAAATAATTGATAGAAACAATGTTGTAAGTAGTGTTTAGATTTCCAGGCTAGTCCACAAAATTTCTGATCAACTCATGTATAGGCCAAAGTGTGTATCTTTGTGATGAGAAGAAAACAGAAAAATATTTACATCCTTGTGGAAAAAAAAAAAAAAGATATTGCTTATCCTTGACAAGATTTTTTCAAGTGGAGAGACAACACTTGGGAAAATTTCAAACAAGTTTAATCTTCCCTTAATTTACAGTCTATTAAACTACTGTGTAAAAAAACTCCATCCCTTTGTCTTTATATGTGTACAGTTAGGTTCTAGGCTTAGATAATTGTAAAATTTTTTTCAGCTTCAGGGCTGGAGGACATTTAAAAGTTGGTACAGGATATTAACCATCACTGGCCTTTGGCAAGTCCATTCATTGTGACAATGAAAATGTTCTCATGTATTTTCAAAACGACTCTTTTGACAACTACTGACAGTCTCAATTACCTAAACCTTCCCATCCATATGTGTTTAATTTCCATTAATAGGGAAACATTTTAAACATTTGATAAAAACCTTCTTAAAACATCCCAATTTTAGGTCCACAATTCCTTCTGTGCAATTCTGAAATTCAGAAATTCCTGAAAATTGAACTTTTCTCTTTTTTTGCTGTCTTCGCTTTGCTCCCGATTAAAAGGGCTGCTTGAAGAGGGCAGGTCGCCTTAGTTATGCACAAGCAAGTGTTCTGATACTGTAGCCTCACCCCTGGGCATGAACTTTTTTCCCTAATTCATTTGGTTGATAAAATATGACTTACACTGAACTGCGATGTGAGGCTAATATTGGTGTTTATTTATATCATTTTCCCATGAGAGCTAATATTTATAAATTATACTTCTCTGCAGCAGTATTTTCCAAATTCTCAGTTCTGAAGCACATCTACTGGCCTGAAGAGTTTGAATAAGGGACTGTAGATCTCTATTGCCAATGTAAATATATTAATTATAATTAGTAAGAGCAGGAGTTTTTAATTTGGGGTTGATCCATGGACTTGTAAGTTAACATTAGCTAGCAGTTAAAGTTAGTGAAAATGCTGTTTTTGAGGGGCTTGGGAGTCTAATAAAGACCATCCAGGCTTATTTCCATTAGGACATTCCAGCTTTATTTTATAATATTAAGTGTGACTATTGATAACTTTTTTTGGTCAGTTCTCTTATTCTGTAGTCTACTTCTTTTGCATTTGAGGTAGAGAATGTGTGATGATGAATTTTAGGTATCTTTGGTGGGGAGGGTACTTTTTGGTTTTGAGAGTAAGTGGTCAATTTGACTGAGATGATTCCTGTGCTGGTATCATGGGAGCATACAGATGAGTCACTAATGAGGTGCCTTACATAGTGCTGTGTCTTTTTGGTGCTGCAGAAAGCTAGTTGTCTGACGTTTTACCAGAGAGTTGTAAAACCAAGTAAGATTTCTTATAAGTTGTATATATTTTAAGTTAATATCTGAAAGAAATGCCTGTTAGAGTAATTACTAAAGTGCTTGAGTATGTCACATTTTTTAAAGCTATGTGGATGGAAGAGCAATTGTTTGTAAATGTATAATGTATATTAAAGATGATATCTGAATAAAGAGAATCAAGAGTGTTTCTACATTTGAATGCAAAAGTTCTGTAGGTCAGTGATTTCCTTCCTGACTTGTGTCTCAAAATGTATATAAAATGTGTTTGATTCAGCATTTCTTGTTTTCTTCTTAAATTGCCACTATGAAATTTTATTGGAAAATTGGAGAAATTGGCTATTGAGCTACTAGAAAAATGTCAGAATCTATCCGTAAGGCTTCATAGTTTAAAATACAGGTTTATAGATATGTGTGTGTGTGTGTGTGTGTGTAATTTGGGTGTGGAATAACTAAAACCAAATAATAGGACTTATGCAATGTGAGAGAAGAAACAATGAATTTGTACACTATGGTTCTGCCTAAACCTCCATAGCTTTTTACTGTAATATATTGTGTTAAATGATGGTATATTTATATTTAGACATTTCATAAATGAAGGTGTTTCATATTCCTGCTTTTATATTTAATACTGAGGAGTTAAGTATCTTAAATTATTTTCCCCCTTTTTTAGTAATTTTCATCAGGGCCCACAATTTTATTCAAACATATGGTTCATCGTGAGGTTAGAAAGGTAAACAAGTAATACTCGAACTGGCAAAATTATTTTTCCATGACTGTAATATTCTCTGTGTAACTATGCACTTCTAATTAAAGCCTTTAAATCTGATATTGTTAATCAATGAACAGTTTGGTTTAGTAATACTAATTAAGAATGGTTCTAAAATTTAAAACTTTGGAAATTAGGATTGTTTAATTTAGTCTAATGCGTCTGATTTGTAATTCTTACAGTGGTTGTTCATAGGATATTATCTTTTCCAGTTAAAGGTTTTTTTGTTTTCCAGATGATCTGTCTGTCCCGAGATTAATTTTTTAAAACAACAAAATATACATTTGTCTCATTTGAGTATCAGGTCATAATTCCATTATTCATAGAAGTTTCATCATGTGATTGATTACTTTTTAAAAGATAAATTTTTGATGGAATTAGTTAAGATAACTACTTTAGAATTGCTTTTTATTGCATAGCAATAATTCTCATAGATCCATCCAAATAAAGGTGAATAAATTAGTTTTTTATTCTTTTGTTCCTTTCTAAAGTAGTTTCCTGTATGCGTTGGTTGTTATTATTTGGAAACTATTAACTGAATAATATTAAATTGGCAACTTTGAGTAGGATACAACCAAACAAATGGAATTCTCAAGTTATCACTCTCAGCTATATCTAGAGTTTGCTTTTGAGCTTTAAAAACTTTACATGACAGCCCGGCCAACACGGTGAAACCCCGTCTCTACTAAAAATACGAAAAAATTAGCTGGGCATGGTGGCATGCACCTGTAATCCCAGCTACTCGGGAGACTGAGGCAGGAGAATCGCTTGAACCCGGGAGGTGGAGGTTGCAGTGAGCCGAGATGGTGCCATTGCACTCCAGCCTGGGTGACAAGAGGGAAACTCGATCTCAAAAACAAACAAAAAAAACTACTTTACATGAAATTCTTACGGAAAATAAATGAGAATGTGCCGTTACTTTACCAATGCTAAGTTGTATACTTTACCACTTTACCATGTTACTTTACCACTGCTAAGTTGTATTTGGTAGTGAAATTTTAATATAGACAAATTTTATTTTTTTATAAGTGATTTGCATTTTTGGTGTGACTATTTTCTCTTTTTTTTTTTTTTGAGATGGAGTCTCGCTCTGTGGCCCAGGCTGGAGTGCAGTGGTGGGATCTCAGCTCACTGCAAGCTCTGCCTCACGGAGTATTAAATATAAAAGCCATTCTCCTGCCTCAGCCTCCTAAGTAGCTGGGACTACAGGTGCCTGCCACCACGCCTGTCTAATTTTTTGTATTTTTAGTAGAGACTTGGTTTCACTGTGTTAGCCAGGATGGTCTCAGTCTCCTGACCTTGTGATCCGCCTGCCTCGGCCTCCCATAGTGTTGGGATTACAGGTGTGAGCCACTGCGCCTGGCCAGTGTGAGTATTTTCTTTCAAGTTGAAAGTCGAGTTCCATGAAACTCTAATATTAGATGGATTTCGGTGAAGGTTAATACCTCTGGTTGTTTGAGGCCTGCAATATAACTAATTAAGCAGTAGTGAACCTCTTACTACATTTGCTTCAAAGCAGCGACTTCGTAATTGAACATGTGTGTCATTAATTCTAGAAATCTGTTAAACATTGATTTTGCGTTGTATCAGAGGATGATGTAGAAGAGGAATGGCGCTGACTAGTGGTTTTAAGGCACAATATTGGAATCCCCTGGGGAGCCCATAACATGTACATGCCTTGACTATGTCCCAGGCCTTTTGGAGCAGAATCCTGCTGGTTGGAGGACACACAGTGTAGTTTGGTAAAATCTCTAATTCTGATATACTCATTTATATAAGATTACTGAAGTTCTATCCTCAAGGAATATATACTTTGTCAGAGGAAGGAAAACTATATACGTGCAACAACGTGGGTTGTGTATGATGACAGCAATAATAATGATAGCCAAGGTTTGTAGGGCACTTATCCTATGCAGAAGCATTGATTTTCAGGTACTGTAGACATTTGCACTAATATTGCCTCTCTATAGCACTTTCTCAATATAGCAGCCAGAGCAATCTTTTTTTTTTTTTTGAGATGGAGTCTCACCCTGTCACCCAGACTAGAGTGCAGTGGTACAGTCTCCACTGACTGCAACCTCTGCCTTCCAGGTTCAAGCAATTCTGCCTCAGCTTCCCAAGTAGCTGGGACTACAGGTGCAGGCCACCACGCCCAGCTAATTTTGTGTGTGTGTGTGTGTGTGTGTGTGTGTGTGTGTGTGTGTATATAGTTTTTTTTTTTTTTTTTTTTTTTTTTTTTTAGTAGAGATGGGGTTTCACTATGTTGGCCAGTCTGGTTTTGAACTCTTGACCTTGAGTGATCCTTCCGCCTTGGCCTCCCAAAATGCTGGGATTACAGGCGTGAGCCCCTGTGCCTGGCCAGAACAATCTTTTAAAAACTTAAATTAGATATTACTCTTCTTGTTTAAAACCCTCTAATGAATTCTCATTGTGATTACAATAAAATGTAAACTGCTTATTATGATTTATAAGGTGGGTACTTGGTCTGGTTGGGTTCTGTGATGTCATCTTACATGATTCTTTCTGTGTTCATTATGCTGTGGTCACGCTGGTGTTTGTTCCCACGTCCAGGCATTTATACCTTCTCCTTTGGTTGGATTGCTTTTCTCCCGATCTGTGACAGGCTGTTCTTACCAGATTTGTTTTTTTTTGAGATGGAGTCTCACTCTTTTGCCCAAGCTGGAGTACAGTGGGCAATCTTGGCTCACTGCACCCTTTGCCTCCTGGGTTCAAGCGATTCTTCTGCCTCAGCCTCTCAAGTAGCTGGGACTACAGGCATGTGCCACCATGCCTGGCTAAGTTTTGTGCTTTTAGTAGAGGTGGGTTTCACCATGTTGGCCAGGCTAGTCTTGAACTTCTAAGTTCAAGTGATTTGCCCATCTCAGCCTCCTGAATGAAGTGCTGGGATTACAGGTGTGAACCACTGCACCTGGCCCAGTTCTTATCAGATTTAACCTTCAGTGAGATTTCTCTTGTTCACTCTGTCTGAAATTGTTCTTCCTCTGATTCCTCTCCCCTTAATATGTTTTTAGTTCATGGCACTTAACACAGTCTGAATTTTTCTTATCATTTACTATTGTTTTTTCCTTCTTGGAATGTAAGCTCATTAAGCCCATATATCTTGTATATATTCATGCTTGTATCCTCTTGATAAATCCATGGGATCAAATAGTGTCCCTTGAAGCATCATCACATGCAAATAAAATGACGATGCAGTTAACCTCTACTATAACAAGGTATGTTAGGCTTTTTCTGTATATGTTCTCATGTGAAATTACGTTCGAGTTGAACATTTTCTGTAAAATTGTTTAATATATAGTCATGTGCCACATAATGACATTTTGGTCAGTAATAGACTATATAAACAATATTGGTTTCATAACATTATAGTGGAGCTGAAAAATATTCCTTAGTGATATAGCTGGTATATACTTATTTTATAGTATATTACATGACTCATGGGTTTGTGTTGATGTTTGTGTAAACAAACTTTCTGCACTGCCAGTTGTATAAAAGTATAGTACAGTTATGTGCAGTACACAGTACTTCACAATGACAGTAAACAGCTGTTACTGGTTTATGTATTTACTGTATGATACCTTTTATTATCTTAGAGTGTGCTCCTCCATATAAAAAGGTAGGCCAGCCATGGTAGCTCACGCCTATAATCCTAGCACTTTGGGAGGCCGAGGCGGGCGGATCACCTGAGGTCGGGAGATCGAGACCAGCCTGACCAACATGCAGAAACACCATCTCTACTAAAAATACTAAATTAACTGGACATGGTGGCGCATGCCTGTAATCCGAGCTATTCGGGAGACTAAGGCAGGAGAATTGCTTGAACCCGGGAAGCAGAGGCTGCGGTGAGCCAAGATCGCACCATTGCACTCTAGCCTGGGCAGCAAGAGTGAAACTCTGTGTCAAAAAAAAAAAAAAAGGTAACTATAAATCATCCCATGACAGGTCCTTCAGGAAGTATTCCAGAAGAAGGCATTGTTATCATAGGAGATGACAGTTCCAGTTGTGTTGTTGTCCCTGAAGACCTTTGGAGGTGGAAGACGGATAGTAATGATCCTGACCCTGGGTAGGCCTAGGCTAATGTGTGTGTTTGTGTTTTCGTTTTTAACAAGAAAGTTTAAAAAGTTAAAAAATTTTTTTTTTTAGTAGAAAGAAAAAAACTTATAAGGATATAGGAGCTGGGTGTGGTAGTGTGTGCCTGGTAGTCCCAACTACTTAGGAGGCTTGAGCCCAGGAGTTTGAGTCCAGCCTGGATAACATAGTGAGATCCCATCTCTTAAGAAAAAGAAAAAATATTCTGGTTAGCTGTACAGTGTGTTTGTGTTTTACACTGTGTTATTACAAAAGTTAAGATTTTTTTAAAAAGAAAAAGTTTATAAAGTTATAATCTAAGGTTTATTATTAAAGAAAAAAATTTTTAAATAAATTTACGTAGTTTAAGTGTTTATAAAGTCTGCAGTAGTGTACATTAATGTCCTAGACTTTCACATTCACTCACTACTGACCCAGAGCAGTTTCCAGCCCTGCAAGCTCCATTTATGATAGGTGTACTAGTTTTTTTTTTTTTGTAATCTTTTATACCATATTTTTGCTGTACTTTTTCTATGTTTAGGTACGTTTAAATACACAAATACTTACCATTGTGTCATAGTTGCCTGCTGTATTCACTACATCAGCATGTGGTACGTGTTCTTAGTCTAGTGGCAATAGGCTACACCATATAGCCTAGATGTGTAGTAGGTTATACCATCTGGGTTTCCGTAAGTAGACTCTGTGGTGTTTGTACAATGATGAAATTGCCAAACAGTGCATTTCTTAGAACATATTCTGTCAAGCAGTGCATGATTGTTTCTTCCAACAAAGGTGCTTTTGGTTAATCAGACCTTATGCCGATTATTTATTGTGAAATAAACCATCTGAAACTTAGTGATATTATAAACCGAGAAGAGTCATCATTATTACCTATCATGGGTCTAGGGCTTATCTTGGCTTAGCTAGTTGGTTCTTGCTCAAGTTCTTATGTGGTTGCAGTTAGATGGTTGCCAGGGGCCATGAGCCAGAGCACCTGCGTGTGGCTTCTCAGTAACACTTGAGTTTCCTTACAGCAAGTGGCTGGTTTCAGAGGGCAAGTGGATGAAAGGAAAAGGGCAAAAGCCTAAGTGGCAACTGTATTAGCCTTTTTATCCTAGCCTTGGATGTCGTGTAGCATCACTTCTGTTGTATTTTGTTTTTAAGAAGCACGTCACTAAGACCAGCTCTTATTCCAGTGTTGGGGAAGAAGATTTCACCTCTTGAGGGGAGAAGTGTAAAAGAATTTGTGGAAAATGTTATACCTACCACAGACCTCATTCTGCAAAATAGTGGCATCTTGTTGGTTAGGGATTAAGTTCTAAAGTCAGTGTAAATGGAAGGTATCATGATGGGGAGACCGTTATACATCTTTGTCCGGCATGGTGAGGATTTTCTATAGGTTCAAGAAAAAGTCACTGTTTCTTCCACTGAATATCAAATAGGATATATTTGGCTTGTGTTCAGTGCCTCTCTTGTATGGAAAGTATAATTAAGTACTAGAGTAACATTTAGCAAAGTGCAGTTATCAGACTTTGAGAAGCTCTGTGGAAAAGAAAATTGACATCACTGTCAAACTCGTTACAAGACCTACATTTATTGAGTAAAGAAGATAGGCAGAATTACTTGCATTATTACTTTTATTTAATTTAATTTTAATTTTATTTATTTATTTATTTGAGACGATCTCCCGCTTCATTGCCCAGGCTGGAGTGCAGTGGCCCAATCTCAGCTCACTGCAACCTCTGCCTCCCGGGTTCAAGCAGTTCTCCTGTCTCAGCCTCCTGAGTAGCTGGGACTACAGGCGCCTGCCATCATGCCCTACTAATTTTTGTATTTTTAGTAGAGACAGGGTTCCCTGTGTTGGTAAGGCTGGTCTCAAAAATCCTGACCTCAGGTGATCCACCTGCCTCGACCTCCCAAAGTGTTGGGATTACAGGCATGAGCCACTGCGCCCGGCCTATTACTTTTATTTTAAAATTTAGTTTGGAGAAATTATATAGCTCAATTCATAAATAAATATATGAATGATGCAACTACTTTCTTTTCCTAAATATTTGTTTCAAATGAGAAGGGAAATATGATTGAGTGGTCTCTTCCCTTCTTATAGTAAAAATAATGCAGTACAGTGTTTAAGGGCATATAAGTGAATGAGAGTTAGTATCGACCTTAAGCTACTGTGATATATGTCAATTAAAAAATGCTAATGTGGCAACTTTTGGAGGATAAAGCAAAAAGAAAAAAATGCTTATGTGCGAACAAGCATGCCAGCCAGCCATGGTCACCCCACACCCAATAAAATAGGTAAAGAGGCAAACACAAAAAGTACCTGTGAGGATGAATAGTATAAATAAAATATTTTCAAAGAAACAAATTACTCTTATGTATCCTCAATAGAAAGGAAAAACTATTATTTATTCAACTTAAGTATAATTATGTTTTCTGTTGCTGATTCAGTTACTTTTGGGAAACGTAGCACAAGAAAAGCCACTCAATATGGCTTTGTGTTGGACATTTGGATTTCTTAGAACAGCTAACGAAAATGTAGTTTTTATGCCCTTTGTTTTTTGACATAAAGAATCTGAGATTGAAGAGTTAATGTGTTCAGGATTACAGAATGGTAAATGGTGGAATCTGGACTCAAATGTAAAACAGTATTTTTCCAAAGCCAGCTACTTTTATGTTCAGCTATATTGTTTCTTGAATTTTCAGTGATTTATTGGTAGGCTTTTTGTTATCTGGGAATTCCTTCTATTAAAATTATATTGTCAAGTGTTGAAATATGCAGGTTTTAACTAGTTGCATTGACACAGCTTGATTTTGTGTCACTAAAACAAAAACCACATATAAACATAGCTTTCTAGGAACAGTAGTTTCAGATACTGCCTCTTAAATTGTTCAAATATCCTAGCTTTTCAGTTCTGTTTGTTCCAAGGTGGCCATATATTGTTATTTTTCAATAATCACATATAGTTGTTTTGCCATTTTTGTTTAGGGAATTACTATTAATTGTTTTTAAATATTAAGCATGATAAACTTCAAATGTTCTTGTTTTTAAAGACCGGGTTCTCATATATTGAGTGGTTTCACTTTTCTTACCTTGCCCCCAAGTAATTGAATCAGCAACAGAAGAATATGACATTTTAATTGTCTACATCAAATTACATAATCTGGTGAAGTATGAAGACTACACTGTTAAAGTATTAATGACTTTTATTTATTAAACCAAACAGTGAAAGAGATGGGATAGGGACATTCACCTCATATTTTGTAAGTTATATTATTGGCTAAATAGTATCAGGATTGTTTTTAGTTCTGCATTGCTAACCGAGTGATCTATCTAAATCTTAAATTAGACTATGTCCCTCCTTTGCCTTAAGTCTTAAAAACTGCTGCTTACCTGTCAAAGTTTATATTACTTAGTATGGTATTTAAAGCTTTTAAGTTCTGGCCCCCTGCTGACTAATGTCATTCCTATATATTTCAAAGTCTATCCTACCTAAGTTTGTCCGCTGGCAACACTAACTACTTTTTTTCTGTATGTACAGATATTCTACACTTTGGTTTATATATTCTATTTTATTCTGTCCTATTAGTCTGTTTCCCTTACCACCAGACTATTTGGTCTCCTTTCCCCCACATTTGTAACTTTTTAATATTCTTTTTAAGACGTGTTCTTGCTCTTTTGCTCAGAGTTGAGTACAGTCGTGCAATCATAGCTCATCGTGGCCTTCAACTCCTGGGCTTGTCAAGCAATTCTCCTGCCTCAGCTTCCTAAGTAGCTGGGGCTACAGACATACACCACCATGCCTGGCTAATTTTATTTTTATTTTTAGAGACAGGGTGGTGTTGTGTTGCCCAGGCTGGTCTTGAACTACTGGTCTCAACTCCTGCCTCAGCTGGGATTACAGGTGTGAGCCACTGGGCTGGGTGGCTATCATGTTTTATCTAAAATTGGAAACTCCTTGAGGCCGGGACCATTTATCTTTGTATCTTCAGTGTTCAGCGCCTAGTAGTAACTCAGCAAATGTTTGTTTTCTTTCTGACGTATTTGTCATATTTGTATTTGTTGTATTTAGCATCAGAAAGCCAAATATGGTCATTCAGCATTAATTTTACTGATTCCATTTGTTATTTTAGTCCAGAATTGCTACCAAAGTGTTTAGGTTTCACCTTTTTGTGCCCATGAAGTCTAGTCTTTTTGATGATAAATCTAAATTGGTTGAGGTGTAATGAAAAAGGCAGTCAGTTGTCTAGAAGTGGCTGTGACAGTTGCAGATTTATCTTGTTTGTGCATGCTATTTTTTTTTTTCAGTGTTCAAAGCCTGTGTTACATCAGGTTTTCAGGTTTAGATTTCCTAACTTTGGAACACAAAGTTTCGTTTTTAGAAGAATGGGTATTGAGTCCTTGAGTGTGGGTAGAAAGACAGAGACAGACTGATTTGCAAAATAATTGAGGATCATATTTATATTTGAATTTTCACTTACTTGAACTTTCAGATTTCAACTCAAAAGCTTTGGTATAAGTAAAGTATATTAATAAGACCCATTGCATGAAAGTAACCGAAACCAGTAAAAATAAGATAATAAGGATGTAATAGTTTCTTATGGATACTCAAGGGCTAGAATGCAGTTAGTCTCAGAAAGGAATTAGAACAAGTAACTGGAAGGCCATCAGGAATCCAGAACCATCACTCTTTTATATTTTTCTCTCTTCAGATGAGCATTCTGTTTCTGTGTCCATATGGTAGAAGGCAGCAGCTCCATAGATTATGGCTTCAGATGTTACAGTTCCGTTAAATGCAGAGATAGACTTGCTGTCTTTCCGTCCCACTTACATATCCTGGGGAGAGAGAAATGATTGACTGGCTTGAGTCAGGTGCCCGTCCCCTTTCCAGTCTGCTCCATCTAGGAGGGCAGTGTTACCTGGTACCAAAATAGATGTTAGAGGGCCACCCCTTTCAAATGGGAGAATAGCCCTCACACCAGGGCTTCTATATTATAGTGCAGGTTGTTTATTCCACATGCTGCTTGCCAAGCTGTATACCTATAAGGGCTGCAGTTTTAAAATTTGTACAAAGGTGCTTTATGGATTTGTGGTAACCTTTTCTCAGAGAAAGGAGGAGTCATTGTGAATTGGGGGGCTATTCCAAGGGGGTCTGCTATGTCATTTTTTGTGGGTATTTATTGTCCATCTTAGTATTGCCAAACTCTTAGCACTGAATTATTAGATTGGCTCTCACCCTTGGGCCATGGAGTTTTATTGCAGCAAAAACAAAAATCTGTGTGTATATGTGTTTTCTCAATAGGAATATTGACAGTGGACTTACTATAATGTGGGGCTTTGACATTTGTGGACCTGCTGAGGTGTCCTTACACTCATTGAGAACCACTGATGTTATGCAAATGCTATTGAACTTCGCATCTAAGACTTCTTATTTGTCCTGTGACCTTTGATTATATTTCAACATGCATAAAATACTTTAGAGGGTTTTGGAGTGCCATGTATGTGAATGAACTTGGCACTAAGCACCCCATAGTTTCTACAGAAAAATTTAAAGAATATTTGTTACTTAAAATTATGTTTGGTTAAGTAGAAGCTTAAATTTTTGTTTTTCTTCTTTTCCTCTCCATATCTGTTGTACTATTTCACTTACAAAATAAATCTTCAGCCCTAAGGGATGTTTGGGATAGTTTTACAGGATTATGGATTTTATTCCTAAAATAAATCTGAATGCTACTGAAAGTGAAACTTTTTAAAGATAAGATTTTCATCAAGTGGTGGTATTTTAAAGCTTTGCTTATAAGTGGTAATAATTAACCTTTGAAAATCCTGCTGTAATAAGGTGTTGAGAGTGATCTAGCTTTCTTTGGAAGGTTTTTGATGTTCCTAATCATTCTCAGCCTAAATTAACCCCAAGGAAAATGAGAACTTCAACCTGACCTCTCATTGTTTTGCCAATTCCTACCTTTTTTTCTGTTTCTTTTTGGTTCTTTTATTTCTGTTCAGTTTAGGGGAAAGAATAAACTTACAAAGAAATTCACCTTAAGATATTAGGAACTTGTCTCTTCCAGATTTGTTTGCATTTTACTAGAGGATGTATGAGGAGGGACCAGAAGAAATAACTAATGGTGGAATTTCATGCACTGTGGCACTCACATCTAAGATTCTCAAATCAGGTCATGCTTTTCAACAGGTCTGGTTTAGTTTCTAGGGCAGTAGACACACTGCATAAAAACATTTTATTTATAGGGAGTTTCTCTTAAAATACCACTTGAAGAACCAAAGAAGTAATTAGTATATTGAATTGGGTAGGTGGAATGAGGAGTCAGTAGTAAGGCAAAAGGCCTCACCTGAGCAAAGGATTTGATTCAGTAGTAAAGTTGTATAAAGGCAAATTGGGAGTAGATTAAGGAGGTTTGGGGATTAAGTAATGTATTTTAGGTTTTTAAAGCGGAAAGGGATATAGTAAAATAAATGATTTTAAGGAAAAAAAATAGGTGCTGACTAAATAGAATTAGGAAATCAGTTTGGAATCTATGGTGCTAATACATAAAAGTGGGCTGAGGCCAGGCATGGTGACTCATGCCTGTAATTCCAGCATTTTGGGAGGGTAAGGCTGGGGGATTGCTTGAGGCCAAGGAGTTTGAGAACAGCCTGGGCAACATAGCGACACTCCGTCTCTACCAAATAAAAACTAAAAAAATTACCCAGATGTGGTGGTGCACACATGTAGTCCCAGCTACTTGAGAGGCCAAGGTGGGAGGATTGCTTTGAGCCTAGGAGGTTGATTGTGCCATTGCCCCTCAGCTTAGGTGACAGAGGAGAGAGGCAGTGTCTCAAAGAAAAGAAAATGCATAAAAGTGACATTAACTGATGTCCTAATATTTTTCTTTTAAATATATTTTTAAATTGAGGTATAATTCACATACAATTTACCCTTTTAAAGTATACAGTTCAATAGTTTTTAGTATTTTTACAAGTTGTGTACCCATTATCACTATCTAATTCCAAAACATTTCATCGGGGCTTCAAACCAAACCAAAACAAAACCCATACTCCTTGGCACTCACTCCTCATTCTTGTCTGTCCCCAGATCATGGCAACCACTAATCTGCTTTGCCTCTGTCGACTTGAGTATTCCTGATATTTGATAAAAATCAAATCATACAACATGTGGCCTTTTGTGTCTGGTTTAACATAGCATAATGTTTCCAGAGTTCATACATGTTATATCATGTATCAGTACTTCATCCTTTTTATAGCTGAATAATACTCCACTGTAGGGATAGATGACATTTTGTTTATTCATTGGCTGATGGACATTTGAGTTGTTTTTACTTTTTGGTCACTGAATAACGCTGTTATGAACATTAGTTACAAATTTTTCCAAGAACATGTGTTTTCAGTTCTTTTGGATACCTAGGAGTGAAATTGTTGTATCATATGATAATTGTGTTTAACTTTTCGGAGGGACTGCCAGCCTATTTTTCAAAGTGACCACACCATTTTGTATTCCCATCAGCTGTCTTTGAAATTCCAGTTTCTCCACATCCTCCCAGTATGTTATTGCCTGTCTCGATTACAGCCATCCTAGTGAGTATAAAATGGTAATATCATTGTGGTTTTGATTTGTATTGCCCAAATGACTAGTAATATTAGCATCTTTATGGGCTTTTTGTGGCATTTGTTTTATCTTTAGGAGAAATGCCTGTTCAAATCCTTTGCCCTTTTTAAAGTTTTGTTTTTTGTCTTTTTGTTTAGTTTTAAGAGTTCTTTATCTATTCTAGCTAAAAGTTCATTATCAGATATATGATTTACAGATATTTTCTCCCATTCTGTGGTTTGTCTTTGTACTTTATTGGTAATACTCATATTTTTTATTTTAATAGGAATATCTCTAGTGTTTTATTCTGGACACTGATGGTTAGTTTCCTATTGAGGAAATACACTGTTTCTAATATACTAAGAATTTTGTCAAGAATAGATGTTGACTTTTATTTAGATTTATTACCTTTTGGTATTCCCCCTTTTGTCTCATTGTATGATGAGGTATTGTCAGTAGATTGTTCTCACGTAGAGAAAAATCGTCTTGGCATTCCTAGAATCAATTCTCCTTAGTCATGTTTTACTATTACTGTTGCATTTGAGTTGCTTTCGTATAATTTAGGATTTTTTGAAGTATTCTTTAATCTAAATATAACATTTTTGTTCTTGAATCTGAATGTTAAATTCTAATGTTAGATCTAAATGTTAGATTCAAGAATACTTCAGAAAATCCTAAATTATACAGAAGCAACTAAATGGTTGCTTTATACTGACTTTGAGAGGTGTTGGTATCACAGTTATATTGAATCTTCCTTCTTTGTTGTGAACCCTGAACCTTGCAAATTTCACCTCCTGAAAGTTTGCAAGCAAGCACTGGGTTCATGTTGTCCTTTACAGTAGTAATTTTGACAAATTTCACCCTTGATTTCATCTGTGATTTTCTATTTCTTGAGAAAATTCTTATAATTTATATTTTTATATAAAGTCATGTATTGTAAAGCACGTCACTATTTGAGCTTAGTGATTTTTTATTTTTTAAAATACTTTTTTGTTTGTTTGTTTTTGAGGCAGGGCCTCGCCCTGTCACCCAGGCTGGAGTGCAGTGGCATAATCATAGCTTACTGTAGCCTGATAGCCTCAAAATCCTGGACTCACGCTATCCTCCTGAGCAGCTGGGGCTATAGGCATGTGTCACCATGCCCAGCTAATTTTGTAATTTTTTTGTAGAGACAAGGGCTCACTATGTTGTGCAGGCGGGTCTCTTAACTATGGGCCCCAAATGATCCTCCCACCTGCACCTTGCCTAAAAATACTTATCTGTATTGTTAAATTACCATTCTGATTCCTACTCGTATGTTTTATTTCTTTAGATCTGCTGGGAAATTGTCTGTTCTTTATGTTTCTCTGCTTCTACCAAAAACAGAACTAGCTGATGGATTTAGTCATTTTTACTGTTTCTCTTTTCTAAATAATTAATTCCTGCTTTTTTCTTTAAATCCCTTCACTGAATGGAGACATTGGATGGGGAGTTGGATATACAAGTCTGAGGTTTAGGAGAGTGGTCCAGGCTTCAGTAAAGCAGGCATTTCTGGTGTCCTGCATCACAGTTCTCTTGGCTCACCTCTGATTTTTAACCCCTCCTGCAGGAAATAATACTATGAAAGCTTAGACTCTCCTCAGGCTGAGCTTCCTGCTGCAAACACACTCTTCATTTTTTGGCCCCAGTGATTTCTTTTCTGTGGGAGGCCAAAAAGATTAGAAAGTAAGCATAGATTGGTAGTGAGGCAGAGGTAATGCCTATAGAGGCAGTGCTGTTCCTGTATCATACTGGATGGATAAAAGGTCACGTCTCATTCTATCTGGAGAGAATTTTGAGAGACCATCTATATGCTTCTTGGGAGGTTTAAGTAGATTGATCCCCTGTTATCTTTAGGGATGACATTGATAGTATACTATTCCTTATATTGGCTTTTCTTCCATCCCTGTCTTACTCTTCCTGTTCCCGTAGGTCATTCTCTAGACAAACTACTTTTACTCAGGTTCTTACCTCAGTCATTGCCTTTGGGAGAACCCAAACTAAGATAGCAATCATTAGAGTACTTAGTATTTAAAAGGTAGATAAGAGTTCAGGAATTGAGACTGGATGAGCACCAAATGTGTGAGTATATATAGAAAAGAAGGCCAAGATCTGTGTTCTTTGTATCGTTAGGAATGAGTTAGGAGGTTGGCATAAAGAGGAGCAACTAGCAAAGGAAACTGAGGTTTGACCAGTGGTATAGAAACAAAACTAGGAGAATGTGTGGTGTGTTGGAAGCTAAATGAAGAAAACTTGGAAAGTAAGGGGAAGCGATGCTGCTAAGAAAGCAAGGGGGAGAAATGAATTTAGATTGTCTATTGAATTTATTTTATTTATTTATTTGTTTGTTTATTTTTGAGGCAGAGTCTCGCTCTGTCGCCCAGGCTGGATTGCAGTGGCGGGATCTTGGCCCACTGCAACCTTTGCTTCCTGGGTTCAAGTGATTCTTCTGCCTCAGCCTCTCGAGTAGCTGGGATTGCAGGCATGTGCCACGATGCCCAGCTGATTTTTGTGTTATTAGTAGTAGAGACAGGATTTCACTATGTTGGCCAGGCTGGTCTCGAACTCCTGACCTCAAGTGATCTGCCTGCCTCGACCTTCCAAAGTGCTGGGATTACAGGCGTGAGCCACCACATCCAGCCGTATTTTTTTATTTTTTTATTTTTCGCAACGGAGTCTCACTCTGTCACCCAGGCTGTAGTGCAGTGGCACAATCTCAGCTCACTGCAACCTCTGCCTCCCAGATTCAAGCGGTTCTCTTGCCTCAGCCTCCTGAATAGCTGGAATTACAGGTGCCCTGCACCACGCCTGGCTAATTTTTGCATTTTTAGTAGAAATGGGCTTTCACCATGTTGGCCAGGCTGGTCGCGAACTCCTGGCTTCAAGTGATCCGCCTGCTGTGGCGCCTCCCAAAGTGCTGGGATTACAGGTGTGAGCCACTGTGCCTGGCCAGATTGTCTATTGACTTTAGATGTTTTAAGAACAGTTTTTCTTGAAACGATAGGGACAAAAGTGTGATTGGAGTGGATATAGGAACACTTGATAGAATAATTGAAGTCACTGCATGTGGACAACTTGTTTGAGGAATGTTTCTGTAAAAGACAGCAGAGTAATGGGTTGGTAGCTGTAGAGAGAGATGTGGTTTCAGGAGAGATTCTTTTTAAGATGAGAGAAAAATTACACCTGCTTGGTATAGCATATTGCTGTGTGTGGTCACAATCAGTTTAGAGTATTTTAGACTGTTTCTCTTTGTAAGGATAGACTTAATATTCCCCATCATAATTAGGGTTCTTTCTAGTGAATTTGACTGCCTTTTTCTGTTTCCATTTAGGGCTCCCTAAGTCATGCATAATGAATTCATGGAGGAAAAGAAGTTATTACAAATTACTAGGAGAAACAAAGGTGATTGGGAATTACTCTGGCATAGACATAAACATGAGGAAGTGAAGAGAAGTGATGGAATACATGTGGGGAAATTAATCCTGCTACAGGATTGCATCTTATGGGGAAGAGTTTAGAATCCAGTCAAGACTGTATGAGAGGCTGGGCACAGTGGCTCACACCTATAATCCCAGCACTTTGGGAAGCTGAGGTGCTTGAATCACTTGAGGCCAGGAGTTTGAGACCATCCTGGCCAACATGGTGAAACCCCATCTCTACTAAAATTACAAAAATTAACTATGTGTAGTGGCGTACACTTGTAATCCCAGCTACTGTGGAGGCTGAAGCATGATAATTGCTTGAACCCGGGAGGCAGAGGTTGCAGTGAGCTGAGATCGCGCCACTGTATTCCAGCCTGGGTGACAGAATGAGACTGTCTCACACAAAAAAAGAAAGATTAGACAAGAAAGCTATTTCTAGGTTTGAAACAATGCCATGATTTAATTTCCCTGTCATATTAAGCAACAGCTTTGTGAATATACATATTTGTAATCCGTATTGTCACAAATGTCTTTTTGCACACCTTTTGTTGACTTATTGTTGAAAATAGCCAAGTCAACTCTATGCTAGGAACAGGTGAAATTTACCCACAGACTTCCAGTCTTTATTTTATGCAGTTTCACCTTTTCCAAGTATTGTTATGAGCCATATTGAGCTGTTTTCTTTCCTTGTTCTCTCCCACCTCTTCCTTCAGATTATAGAATGGTCTTATGTCAGCTTTTCATAGTTAATTCTGTCTGAGATGTTTGCATTTGTAGTCATATGTCTAATTGTGGAATGAGCAAGTTTTTCTGTTGGAAAAAAATTGAGGCTTTCTTGTTTCCTAAGTTATGTCAGTCCTGCTACACTGAGATGGAAGAGAATTCCACAGATTCTTCTACCTTGACCTACACTTATAAAATAGGGCTAACAAAAATTGGTGGACTCAAAGAAGCCTTAGTGATCTGAATTTCAGAGTTAACAAGAGTTCTGTGTAGGTGAATGTGGCGGTTTGCCTGCCTGGGGGCAAGTGTCTGGTATCAGTATAGGTGGATAATATGGAGAGACATTGAAGTTATAGGATAAAGGCATTCGAGAATTAGGATCCTTGAATGACAGTGGGGGCTTTAGGGAAGATGTGGGACTCTGACAGAGCCTCAAAGACAAAAATCAAATAATTAAGCATGATACTTTGGTTCTGTCTTCCCGTTACATTTTGCCAAGAAGTCGCAGGATAGGAGAGGATTGAAAGCATAGAGAAATCATGTAGTCCTGCAAATTCAAAGAGTGCTTGGAATTTGGGGCCCTGTTGGACTTGAATCTAAAGGTAAACTGAAAGAAAAAATATTTGGAACTGCAACCCAAACTTCTACTACCTCAGATTTGACAAGATCAAAAAGGTGACTTTGGGTCAGTGATGGGGAGGTTGGGATTTGGGCTTATTACAGATGAATTCAGTCTAATTAAAGCTGCTGCCAGTCCCAGCTCAAATGGACTCTACTAGAAATCTGAATTTCCAACCTTTATCCTGGGAGAAGTAGAAGGACCTTACACTCCCTGGGAAATAACACTTAAAACAATATTATAGTGGGGCGTAGTGGCTTATGCCTGTAACCCTAGCACTTTGAGAGGTGGAAGCAGGAGGATTGCTTTAGCCCAGGAGTTCAATACCAGCCTGGGCAACATAGTGGGACCCTGTCTCCACAAAAAATAAAAAATTGCTGACTGTGGTGGTGGTACATGCCTATAGTCCCAGCTATTTGGGAGACTGAGATTGGGGATTACTTGAACCTGGGAGGTTGAGGCTACAGTGAGCTGAGATTGTGCCAGTGCACTCCAGCCTGGGTGACTGAGACCCTGTCTGAAAAAAAGCCCCAAAACCAAATGAATAAAATTATACTGAATTTCTGACTATTACCTTATAGTGTCTAGAATATTATAAAATATATGAAATATACAAAGACATGGAAAAGGGTGATTGTATAGGCTTATAGATGACCCAGTTATTGGAATTAGGAGAAAAGAACATTAAGGCAATTGGCAGGATAATATATGGGGGATTGAGTATTTCAGGTGAGTAATGGAAATGCCAAAAAACCAAATGCATATTCTGGAACTGAAAAATAGAATATCTTAAATTTAAAAAATTGATCAAATAGCCTTAATAGCAGATCTATGATAAGAAATAAAGACGGAAGGAAATGGTAAATGTGAATAAATACGAAAGTTTATTTTCTAGTTTTTAAATTTATATAAATGACAGTGGATAGCACAAAGCCAAAAATAACAATGTATTGTAGAATTTATAGTATGTGTCAGTAAAATATAAGACAGCACAAAAGATGGAAGTAAATATATGCATACTCTTTTATAGTACTTAGATTATATGTGAAATGGTATATCGTTTGAAAATGGGCTATATTGAATGAAGAATGCATATTGTAATTTCTAGAGCAACCAAAAATGTAGGATAGCTAAAAGTCCATAAAAGGAGATAAAATGAAATAAAAGGAAAACTTTATTAGAAGGTAAGAAAAGATGAACAAAGAATGAATAGAAAATAAATATGAGGCTGGGTGTGGTGGCTCACACCTGTAATCCCAGTGCTTTGGGAGGCCGAGGCGGTGGGGATCACTTGAGGTCAGGAGTTTGAGACCAGCCTGGCCAACATGGGGAAACCCTGTCTCTACTAAAAGTACAAAAACTACCTGGTGTCGGGCGTGGTGTCAGGCGCCTGTAGTCCAAGCTACTCGGGAGGCTGAGGCAGAAGAATCGCGTGAACCTGGGAGGTGGAGGTTACAGTGAGCTGAGATCGTGCCACTGCACTCCAGCCTGGGTGACAGAGCAAGACTCCATCTCAAAAAAAAAAAAAAAGAAATCATAATGTGATAGTTTTAAGTTCTCTCGTGGCAATAATTACATAAAATATGAAAGATCTAAGCCCACCATTAAAACATAGAAATTGTCAAATTTGATTTCTAAAAAGACCCAACATTATGCTTCCTACAAATGGGTACTTGAAATGTAAAGACGTTTAGTTAAAAGTAATGGATGGAAAATATATACCACATTAACACTAATCAAGAGAAAGCTCCTATAGGACTGTCGTGACATCAGGCAAAATATTAAAAGACAAGGATTACTAACAGGGAAAAAAACCTCATAATGTTAGAAGGATCCATTCACCAAGGAGGTATGAGCCCTAAATATCTATTCACGGTATAGTGGACCTCCAACATACATGAAATAAAAATAAAAGAATAGACAAATTTACAACTGTAGTTAAGAGATGCCTATACTTTTCGATAACTTACAGAAAAAGAAAGCCATAAATTGGTAAGGCTATAGAAGATTTGAACACAACTGTCAACCAATTTTATCTAATTGATATTTTAGAACATTATACCCAAGAGATGTAGTATGTGACATTCATGTACACATGGAACCTCTCACTAAGAATTATGTGGGACCGTCGAAAGTCTCAACATATTTCAAAGACTTGAAATGATAGTACTGTTCTGTTGACTGCATTGGAATTACATAGAAATCAGTAACAAAGTGAGGTTTGGTAGATTACCAAATATTTTGAAATTAAGGAAGTCAGTTTTGAATAACCCATCAGTAAAATAATAAATCAGATGGAAAATTAGCAAGGACATTAAATATATTCAGCAAAAGACAACATCAGAATTATTAAATGTGTGCTTAAATTATTAAAGTAGTACTCGGATAATTTGTATCTTTAAAGTTTAATGAAGAAATAAGGATTAGAAAGTTTTATTCTAAGGACAGAAAAAGAAATTCAGAATAAGTGAAAGGCAGAAAATATAGAGAAGAAAGCAGAAATCAATGAAATAGAAAGCATACTCTAAGAAAATGAACAAAATATAACATTTCCTCTTTGAAAAGATAATCCAGTAGATAAACCTGTAGCAAGATTGACTGAGGGGAATAAAAAAATCCGCAGATTACTGATATAGAAAATGGAGGGGTGCTTATGGTACAGATTCTATAGCTGTTAGGATAAAAAGGAAATAACTATTTAAAACTTTTGTTTGTTATTTTTAAACAACAAAAACCAATTGTTTTAGGTATCTGTTTCTGTGTTAAGAATCTCTCCACCACTTGGTGGCTTAAAACAACAGCAGTTGACTGTTTCTCTGAATTATGTGAATCAGCATGTGGTCTTTTATCCCAGGCTTCTTTGTGGCATTGTATTCTCAGGGCAACATTCAAAGAAGGTAAAGGTGGACTTTGCAAATCATGAGGCATAGGGACTGTCACTTGCCTAACAAAACTTATGCTGCATTGAGTTGATGTAAACAAGTCACAAGGCCTGCCCAAATTCATGGGGTTGGGGAAATAGATTCTATCTCATTATTTTAGGTGGTGTAAAACATTCTGGCCGTGTTTTTCAGTCTACAGTGGTTAAGTCAGAAATAGTGAAGTCTGAGATTTTACCCTATTTATAAGCTAAAAAGTTAAGCCTGCCAGAAAACAGAATACCTTCAGATTAGAGACAGAGAGATTATTACCACAAAAGCAGTAACTAGAGCAATGTCTTGTGTCAGTTCTTCACAGGGTGACATACTGAGAGTCCTATAGTACCTGCTCATGCAGTAGTGTACGTTATAGGAGAAGAACCCCAAAATAGAAAACCTGATCTTATTTAGGACCACTGGTAACCTGTCCATCCTCTCCTCTGGAGTGTAAGCAAGTCTTTTCTGGAGAGGGGAAGGTGGACTCTCTGAATCTTGCTTAGTGTTACTATCCTAGAATGTCTCTATACAAACACCTTATGTAAATAACATTACTCAGAGGACCGAGAACATGCAGGAATGTGAAATGTTTATGGAGAATTTTCTTTCAACACAGTGTACTCTCGATCACAATAATGTGCCTTCCTCTCATATACAAAATTTGATCTCTCTTCTCCGAAAGCATTATTCCATTAAAGTATGAGACTTGTTGATCTGTCTCATCAAAATGAGATCTAGATACAGATAAGGCTTCTCAATGCCATTTGTAATTAGAAAAATGCAAAATTAAGGAAGACTGAAAATACCAAGTGTTGGTGAGAATGTAATTGTAATTCTCTTTTCTGGGAGTGTTAAATAATAAAACCACTTTGTAAGACAATAGTTTTGAATAGAATTAAATTGCTTACAGACTATGACCCAGCAGTTTCATTCGCATATCTTTACCCATGAGAACAGAAGCCTGTGTTCTTATTAACACTTGTACACAAATGTACTTTTATTCAGGACAGGCTGCCTTGGTCAGGTGTTGACTGGGAAGGGGCAAGTGTGAACCTTTTAGAGTGATGGAAATGTTAACATGTCTTGATTCCTGCTGGTTATATGATTGTATCTCTCTACCATCTATACTCTTAGAATGTGTTCATTGTGTAAATTGTGTCTAAAAATATAAAAATGGAAAATTTTGCAAATGTAAGGATTCCCTGGTAATTCAGTGTGTATGTCTACCACTTAATTGCACAGTAATACATTTTTAGACATGTTTAGGTTAACCATAGTTTGATTTTAACACTGTTAAATTTTAACACTGTTCATATTGAAAAAACACCCAGCTTTCTTCTTGATTAGAATTAGGCTAATGGGACCAGACACTGATGTTGATCTTCTAGTTATAAGTATGATCTAGCCATCAGCATCTTTTCTTTGTTTCTTGTATATGTTATAGGCGTATCACATTTTATATATAGTTTTTGACTGTTGTCCTTCAGAATTACTCTTACACAGCGTTTATAATTTTTTCATTACTTAAGTAGTTTAAAAACTTTTTTTTACTCTTCTACCTTCTATCTTTATTCTTTTTCATATTATTATTTTAATTATTTATGTACTTATCAGTAAGGGGTTAGTAATGTTCATAAAATGCCTTGGAACTAAGCACAAATATACCAAATACAGATTAGCAACATTGTGATAACTACGATTAAACTAAATGATCTTACACAACCACTAAATATCATCTGATAGGTGTGGGAATGCCTGAGGAGGCTTTGTTTTACATTTTTACTAAACGAAATATTGCACCACATAAGATTGCTCTTAAATCCAGTTGAGTATACACGTGCGCCTCGAGGCGACCCCGGAGTGCAGCCTTGCCATGGCCTCCGAAGCTTCTCCGCATCTCAGGGCGCCCCCCTAACTCTCTGTGGATCTGGAGGCCTGGCATCTATGAGGATGACGAGGGGAGGACCTGGGTGACCGTGGTTATGCGACTCAGTCCCCTGAACAGAGAATGGCCCGGGGGCTTGAGCTCCCAGGGCAGCACATATGAACCCAGCATCACGGTGCACATGCGGCTGATGCCAGTGCACACCCCGGAGCCACTGTCCCCCAGCCAGCTGCTCTTCTCCCAGCTGCTCCCCGTGTGGCAGCTCTACCCCAGGAGGAGGTACCAAGCAGCAAATTCCAGTTTCTGGGAAATAGTGGACCAGATCGTTTCCATGGAGCAGCTGGTCCTAACATATTGGCCAGCAAGGAATGACTGACATTGGGAGTGGCTGGCCCTGCTTGCCCTGACTCCTCTGGCCTCATGTCTCTTCGGGCCGCCTCAGTGAGGATCTTTGTGTACCTGCTATTCCATTTGCACATCCAGCATGGCCTCCTTGCAGGCAGGAGGCAGTGGGGCCCCTGCCTGCTCAGCTTCTCTCATTTTCTTTACTTATCAGTCTTGTCCTGTTCCACTCAGATCTGTACTGAGGGCGCTTGGCCTGGATGGGCTTCACTAGGGGCCCCGTCTGTGCACTGGGCCCGTTTCCCCTGCTGGCTACAAGCCATGGGTTCTCTTTCTCCTCTCTGCCCCTCATGCTGATATTCTAGATGCCACTCCCAAATCTCCTTCACTCCATACCCACTAGGCTGCATACCCAGCCAGGCCTCTGGCACCCTCAGTGCAGCCCATGATTGGAAACTCACCATCAGCAGTCAGTGGCTTGGTTTAAGAGATGGCCACAGACGGAACTGGGTCTGGATGTGGACTTGGATGCCCTGTGGGTATCAGTTCTGCTGACACTTTGGCCTGAAATAGATGAAGTGCTGAGCAAGCAGTGTGTGCTGGAGCCTCAGTGAGTCCATCTGCACAATGGGGAGCATGGAGGGATGGGTTTGGCCTCTGCTTCTGCTTGTTCAGTCCTTCAGCCCAGAGCAGGATGCTAATTCATGAAGGTGACCTCGCAGTACTGGTTAATTAAACTTTATTGCTCACCGAAAAAAAAAAAAATACATAGCCAGGTATATCTTGTGATCTCTTTAGGTAAATAGAAAATGTGCTGTATTAAAAAAAAAAATCTTTATAGTGATTTTACTTTTCAATTTTTATAGTAATTCTCAAACTGAGACTTTTGTCAAAATAATCTCAAGCAGAGGATGGGGAAGGCTAAATGATAGTGGCTATGGTATAAATGAAATAAGATTGACCATGCATTGATTATTGTTGAAACTGTGTTGGAAAAAGGAATCACATGACATTTTGTTGTTGTTGTTGTTTTGAGATGGAGTCTCTGTCGCCCAGGCTGTAGTACAGTGGCGCGACCTTGGCTCATTCCAGCCTCCGCCTCCCGGGTTCAAGCAATTCTCTCGCCTCAGCTTCCTGAGTAGCTGGGATTACAGGTGTGTACCACCACGCCCAGTTAATTTTTGTATTTTTAGTAGAGATGGGGTTTCACCATGTTGGCCAGGCTGGTTTCAATCTCCTGACTTCGTGATCCACCTGCCTCAGCTTCCCGAAGTGCTGGGATTACAGGCATGAGCCACCACACCCGGCCCGACATTGTGTTTAAGACAAAGAATTTTGAGTTTTATACTGTACCTAATTTAGTAAATCAGAATCTCTAGGGAGAGGGTATAGTATCTGTATTTTTCAAAAACAATGAGTGAATATTAAGTAGCTAGTTGCAGTTACAGCCAAGATTTGTTTTTCTTCCTCATGAGCAGCTTTTTAAATTGGTGGCAGAGTTTACTAGGGCAGTCTATGAATGGTTGCCCAAATCCTGCTTATGAAAATTATCAATGAGCTCCTCTTTTTCTCTACTAGATTATTTCTATCTATCTGCCTACAAATCTACTGTTGTAGCTCTTCATTCATATTCGGGTCTGGTGACTACTTTATTTTTCTAATGTTTTATATAGCAAAACTACCTGAGTTGTCTGTTCTAGTTCTTCTGCTCTTTCTTGAATCCCTTCCAAGTAGTGTTTTGCCCCACCAACTAGAGGTGATTTTGTCAAGATAATCGATGACTTTCACATTAATACACAATGGCCATTCTAAGTCCTTATTAACAGAGGTGATAACATCTTCCTCCTTGAAACATTTTTTTTTTCCACCTGGCTTTTAGAATATCACACTTTTTCTGTCGGAGTAGAGTGTCTCTTTTGCTTCACTTGACTGCTTCTCTTCAGTGTCCTTTGCTGGTCTATAATGTTTTGGGGCTCAACCATTGAACCTATTCTCTTTTCTGTCTGCCCTCATGCCCTTGATGATCTCATCTAATTTCATTGCTTTAAATATCATCTATAAGCAGACGACTTTCAAATTTATATCCACAGCTTGGATCTCTTCCCACATCTCTGAATGCCTGTATCTAGCTGCTTACTCAATGTCCTACTCAGATATCTTTCAAGTATTTCAAACTAAAGTTTTTGAATACAAGCATCTCTCTTCTCTCTGCCCTGCTCCTACCATGGTCTTATTCCATTTCAGTTTACTGGCAGCTCCATTCCACCAGACTGTCATATCTGTGGGAGTATGTATGAGTGACAGAAGACTTGGTGGCAAACTTTGCTTGCTGTACACACAGCTTCGTCGCTGTTGTTATTTTTTGTGGTATGCAGTATATGTAGAATTCTTAGAGAACGTTAAACACACACGTTAAACACGTTAGTCCTATACCATTTGGCATAGCGACAAATAGTTTGATGTATTTAGGGCAATTCTGAAATTCTGAAACACATAAATGGATATCACTCTTGAGTTTTTAAGAAAAAGATGATTTATGATGTATGCACTTTTTATTAAGATTATTATTTATTAAGCTGTCTCACTTTGGAATGTGTTGGCTGCAAGTACAGAAAACATAGCAATAATTTAAGCAAATAAGGGAATTAGTTTTCCCACATACCAAGAAATCCAGAAATAGAGAATAGTTAGCATTAATTCAGCTGCTCAGCAGTGCTATTTGAAACTCCAGCTTGTTTTGTTTTTTTCCTCTGTCAGTCTTATTTATTGGCTGGTTATTTATTAATCCTCATGCTTGTTGACTTATGGTAATAGGATGGTTGTTACAGCACTAGATACTGTGAACACATACAAGGCTAGAAAAATGGGAGAGTGGTGGTATCAGACATATTTGCTCCGATTTATCAGGAAAGCAGATGTTTTTCCAGAATGAACCCACATTTCACCACCAAAGCAGACTTCAGAATATAAGCCTTTGATTTTCACTGTGTTACCCATTTCTTGGTGACCCCTCCAGGCATGGAAAGCTCAAAAGAGGTAATTGAGCTGGGCCCCTTACTGCCCTGAATAATCTAGAGTCTTGAAAGGAAGGCCAGATCACACCTGTAAACCCAGCACTTTGGGAGGCTGAGGTGGGTGGAAGGATTGCTTGAGCCAGGAGTTTGAGACCAGCCTGGGCAACATAGTTAGACTCTGTCTCTACACACACACACACACAAAAGAAAAAAAGAAAAGAAAAAAAGGGTACCTGGCTGTGGTGGTGGGTGCTTGTAGTCCCACCCACTCAAGAGGCTAAGGCAGGAGGATCCTTTGAGCCCAGGAGGTTGACACTGAAGTGAGCCATGATTGTGCCACTGCATTCTAGCCTGGGTGACAGAACAAGATCCTGTCTCAAAAAAAAAAGAAAGTCCAGGCATGGTGGCTCACGCCTGTAACCCCACCACTTTGGGAGGCCAAGGCAGGTGGATCACTTGAGGTCAGGAGTTTGAGACCAGCCTGGCCAACGTGGCAAAACCCCGTCTATACTAAAAAAAGAGTTAGCCAGCTGTGGCGCACACCTGTAATCCCAGCTACTCGGCAGGCTGAGGCAGGAGAGTTGCTTGAACCCAGGAAGCAGATGTTGCAGTGAGCTGAGATTGCACCACTGTACTCCATCCGGGGCAACAGAGTGATACGTCTCAAAAAAAAAAAAAAAAAAGTATTAGAAGGGGAAATAAATCCATGAACAGTTAACAGTGCCTGCCACATAGAACTATGAAAAATTACTAAGATATAATTGGCCGAGTTTATTTGCTTGGAAAATTATTTCCCAGTAAGTTCAAATTAATGGCATTTTAGTGGTAGGTGAAAGAGTATTTATTTATATAATGAGGCCTCTCAATAGTTTATAAATGTATGAAGACTATCCACTGTAAAGATAGCCATTTGGCTGGGTGCAGTGTCTCACGTTTGTAATCCCAGCACTTTGGGAGACTGAGGTGGAAGAATCGCTTAAGGCCAGGAGTTCAAGACCAGCATGGTCAACATAGTGAGACTCTGTCTCTAAAAATAATTTTAAAATTAGCTGGGTATGGTGGTGTATACCTGTAGTCCTAGCTACTCAGGAGGCTGAGGTGGGAGGATTGATTGAGCCCAGGAGTTTGAAGCTGCAGTGAGCCATGTTTGTGTCACTGGGCTCCAGCCTAGGTGACAGAGTGAGACCCAGTCTCTTAAAAAAAAAAGCTAGTCATTTATTTAGAAGCTAGTAAATATGTGTATGTGTGTGCATACACTTGTGTGTGTGTTTTTAAGAGGCTAATATTTTGGTGTGACTATTTGGTCTTAACTATTTTCAGTTTACAGAGGTTAATTTTTGAGAAGTTTAATTTAACTTTTATATAAATGAGGTATTAAAAGAGATGTTCCTTAAAGTCATAAGGATCCGTTTTTATTGTTAATTTTTTTTTTTTTTGCTTTCCATAGAATGTTGGCTCAATTAAGAAACATCAGGGAGATAAATTCAACCCGGTGGTAAGTAACTTCAATTTCTTTTAGTAGAAAGTTTTCAGCAGCCAGTTACAGTGACACACGCCTCTAATCTCAGCACTTTTGGGAGGTCAGTGCAGGAGTTTGAGACCAGCCTGGGCAACATGGCGAAACCCCCATCTCTGTAGAAATTACAAAAATTAGCTGGGTGTGGTGGCTGGTGGCATGGTAGTACCCTTGGGAGGCTGAGGTGGGAGGATCGCTTGAGCCTGGGAGATCGAGGCTGCAGTGAGCCAAGATCACACCACTGCACTCCAGTCTGGGTGACAGAGTGTGACCCTGTTGCCAAAAAGAAAAAAAAGCTTATTATTCTGGGTCGACACTTTCTTCTCCATTGTGATTAGAAGATTCTTATATCTACAGTATTACTTCTGATTTATAAAGTGGCTCTTCCTTATGACATACCTGAAATTCTAATTAGCAGTTCCCATGTTGATCAATTCAGTTCCGATCAGGCTAGGCTTTCTTCCTTTTGGATTACTTCCTTGTGTTACTCTGTAAAGGAGAATCAGTCTCTGGGTACTGTTACTCATTTACTTCTCTTTCATAGGTTACTTTCCTCCTCTGCCCTCAAGAATTAAGGTTTTCAACCTTTCTTATCAGTCAGCAGTTCTTAGTCTATACCACTTGCACTTGCAGGCCTATCTAGATTTGGCGCTCATTTTTATATTGGCACCAGGCCCACTGAATTTGATCTGAGGTCTAAATTGCTCTCTTTGTAGTCTCTATTCACAGAAAGTTTTCCTTTGAGACGTAAGCTCTATTTAGCTTCCTAGACCCCAACATCTAATCCTCCTTTTCTGAGTTAGTTCTCCTTTCAGAGAAGTTCTACAATTTCTGTTTGTCTGTCTGCAACATGATTAGCTCTACAGAAAAAAACTTGGAAATTGTTGTATCTCCATTAACAATTACTTGACCCTATAAATTGCCTTATACCTCAAGTGCCCTACATCTTTATATGTTATCTTTATATATTTGGACCCAGTATGGTCCAGTGGCCATTAAGCATTTAAACGTGTGACTAATAAACTGAATTTTAAATTTTATTTGATTTAGCTTTTAATAATAAGTTTAAATAGCCACATGTGTCTAGTGGCTACCATACTGGACCTAGCAGATAGAATTCTTTCCCATTCTTAAGTGTCCTCCTAACTCAGTATCAGTTGTATTAAAATGTTTAGAACAAGAAATTTTGTATTCATTTTTGGAATTTTTTAAATGATCTCAAGTACATAGGTAAAAATCTAAATTCTCTTCTGGCAATTAAAATCTTCTTATTAGATGAACTGTTTATTCTTATTGATAAAATATGCCTTAATATAAACAGATTGTTACTAAGTAGTAAACTTTTATGGATATTTATTTGTTGACAAAGATTTTAGATGGAAACATTTAATGTTTGACATCTTAGTTTCTTTTTTTAAATTCTGAAGGAGGAGTATGTAGCGAAGATTTACTGATACTTGGGAGCTTGCAGTGAGCTGAGATCCGGCTACTGCACTCCAGCCTGGGCGACAGAGTGAGACTCCGTCTCAAAAAAAAAAAAAAAAAGAACCTTCTTTCAAGTATGTATTATTATGGTATGGAAGAGCACAGACTCAATTTTTTCATGGAAAAATGCAGATAACAGTACATATCTTAGAAAGTTGTAGTGACGATGAAATGAGAGTCTGCATATAGTTTATTTAAAGAACTTAGCACAGTGCCTGGTATGGAGTGATTGAGTAAGTAGGCTGGGCGCGGTGGCTCACGCTTATAATCCCAGCACTTTGGGAGGCCAAGACGGGCGGATCACGAGGTCAGGAGATTGAGACTATCCTGGCTAACGCGGTGAAACCCCGTCTACTAAAAATACAAAAAAATTAGCCGGGCGTGGTGGCAGGCTCCTGTAATCCCAGCTACTCAGGAGGCTGAGGCAGGAGAATGACGTGAACTCGGGAGGCGGAGCTTGTAGTGAGCCGAGATCCGGCCACTGCACTCCAGCCTGGGCGACAAAGCGAGACTCCGTCTCAAAAAAAAAAAAAAAAAAAAAAAAAAAAGAAAGTTGTAGTGACAATGAAATGAGAGTCTGCATATAGTTTATCTAAAGAACTTAGCACAGTGCCTGGTATAGAGTGATTAAGTATAGTTAAAATTTTTTTTTTTTTTTTTTTTTTTTTTGCGGCGGAGTCTTGTGTTGCTTGCGCTGGAGTGCAGTGGCACCATCTCTGCTCACTGCAGCCTCCGCCTCCCGGGTTCAAGCAGTTATCCTGCCGCAGCCTCCCTAGCTGGGATTACAGGCATGTGCCACCACGCCCGGCTAATTTTTTTGTGTAAAGATGGGGTTTCGCCATGTTGGCCAGGCTGGTTTCAAGCTCCTGACCTCAAGTGATCCGCCTGCCTTGGTCTCCCAAAGTGTTAGGATTACACGTGTGAGCCACTGCGCCCGGCCTAGAATAGCCAATTTTTTAAAAAGATTGCAAGGGAAATACATATCTTACTCTTTGTCACTTTTAAAATACCGTATAATATGAAGTAGAAGAATTAGAAGCAGTGCCTTGCAGATCCCTGTTACAGCTTGAGGCAAAAGGAAAAATCGCTAATACCAGATCCCGTTTTTGTTTTAACATTGGACATTTTGTTTATACATGGATTCTTTTTCAGTAATCTGTATTTTTAAAACGTTATATTAAGATATTGTATTTATCTTGAATACTGAATTTTTTGATACCTCCTTATATTTTGTGCCTGAGGCCTCACTGGCCTTAACCTAGTCTTGGTCCTGGTTAGAGGTAGTCTAATACTCTAATGGAATCTTCTGACTACAGCAAGAATAGATTGTTTTACATAGAAAGAATTGATAACACTAATTATCATTTTTATTTATTTTATTTACTCCTAATATTGCTATAAAGTTGCCAGTGTATTTGTGTGGTGTTTGAATTTTTTGGTTTAATTTTATCTTAGAGTATGCCGCACAATTCAAATTTTTAAAAGTTGATTTTTAAACTTTTATTTCTTCAAGTTAATTGCTTTATTACTTGTGCAAATATAATCTTACTTTGCTAATATAATCTTAGCGTAGTTAGAATTAACCTATGTATATACATTGTGTACTTAATAAAGTTGGCCCTGAGAATGTTCACTAATTCAGAATTGGCCTTTTCCCTCAATTAATTTGAAATCTGTTATTTATTTAAGCAAGTTTTGCACCAGTGTGTAACCTTAAACACATTTCAGACATGTAAGTTCTTTAGAAAAACTATAGGGCCCATATTTAATTTAAACAAAATATACTTGGAGTAGGTGGGAATTTTCATGTGGAAACTTTGACTTTTCATGGGAAGGTTATAGGGTGATTGATCCCTGATGGCTGTTTAAGAAGACCTGAAAATATCTTTGCATTCCCACTCCCTACTCAAAACTGCACTTAATCAAGTCCTTAATGAAGACACGTAGAACTCTTAGAGTCAGAAATTAAGTAAAATTAAATAAAAAATCTTTGTCTTATTAGAGTTTTTTTTGTTGAGAACTAAGAAGCAGACTCAAAGCACAGTTTTGTTTGTTTTTTTGAGACGGAGTCTTGCTCTGTTGCCCAGGCTGGAGTGCAGTAGCATGATCTCAGCTTACTACAAGGTCCGCCTCCTGGGTTCACGCCATTCTCCTGCCTCAGCCTCCCGAGTAGCTGGGACTACAGGCGCCCACCACCTTGCCCAGCTAATTTTTTGTATTTTTAGTAGAGATGGGGTTTCACCATGTTAGCCGGGATGGTCTCGATCTTCTGAGCTGTGTTCTGCCTGCCTCAGCTTTCCCAGGTGCTGGGATTACAGGCGTGAGCCACTGCGCCCGGCCTCAAAGCACAGTTTTTGAAGAAGCATGTAAATGGCTACTTCATGGATTGTTTTGTGAAGTACTATAGAGCTTGAGTTTAATTTGAAATCCAGTAGCTATAAATGTGGGTATTAAAGCAATGTTAAATGGGTTCCATTGTGCTTGTATAGTGGCGGGAGAAGTGTTTATCTGTGACATATGAATTGCGATAAATGGGAATGATTTGTTCTGAAAAACCATTGTAATATGTATGTTTTTAATTTCTTTTTATTCGAATATTGCAGTGTCTAAAAATGACTACAAAACGAAGTTTGTTTGTGCGGTTGGTACCATGTCGCTGTCTACGAGGGGAAGAGGAGACTGTCACTACTCTTGATTATTCTCACTGCAGCTTAGAACAAGTTCCGAAAGAGATTTTTACTTTTGAAAAAACCTTGGAGGAGCTCTATTTAGATGCTAATCAGATTGAAGAGCTTCCAAAGGTATGCTAATACTTTCTTTCAAGAATTACGTTTGGTTATTTTTATACCTAGAAATATGATATTCCTAATATTGCTATAAAGTTGCCAATATGTTTGTGTGGCGTTTGAATTTTTTGGTTTAATTGTATCTTATTTTATACCTAGAAATATGATATTCCTAATATTGCTATAAAGTTGCCAATATGTGTGTGTGGTGTTTGAATTTTTTGGTTTAATTGTATCTTAGAGTATGCCGCACAATTCACATTTTTAAAAGTCGATTTTTAAACTTGTATTTCTTCAAGTTAATTGCTTTTATACTTGTGCAGATAACGTAAAATTTTGTATTTAATTTTAGTTGCATTGTAGCCATTAAGGTAAATAATGAGACTAAATAATTTCTGGAGTCAGTAGATTTGACTAGACCAATAATTGAAATTAATGCTGTCTTTTTCGACTTTTCATAAGACGTTAATGTGCATTGTTATAATTGAGGGTAATTGTCCTTTTACCATATCATAATTTTATTGTTAAATAGCTTTTTTTGAGTTCATACAGTTATTGTTTTCCTCCATTTATAATTTGTTTGAAAAGGTTTTGGAGGACTTAAATTTCTGAAGTCTAGTAACAACTAAAAGGAGAAAGTTAGTTTGTTGTCATGAAACACCTTCTCAAGTTATCACCTTGTTTTTTTTTCACCAAACTTTTTTCAGTGTACTTTTTCTTCTTAAATCCCAGTCTCTTATTATCCTATATCAATTTCTCCTCTTATTATCCTATACCAATTAAATTGCTATAATTTTGCCACCCAAACAGCAGTGTTTTTAAAACTGTGTAGAGACCCATTGGTAGCTCATAAAATCAATTTCGTATGTGTGGGTAGCATTTTGAAAAAAGAACCATAAATTTGGACTGTGAGAATTAGGAAATATAGGACAATTAAATTAGAATTTTCAAATAAACAAGGAATAATTTGTTAGTGTAAGTGTGTTCCATGTAATTGTGGGATATACTTGTGCTAAAAAATTATTTGTTTATCTGAAATTCAAATTTAATGAACATCTCATATCTACTCTTGCAGCCTTAATTATAAAAAATAGAAAATAGAGTGTGTTGTATATAGCCATTGTTTCATGAAAATATTTTAGATTTGTGTGTATATACATACTGGATGATGGTACACAACAGGTTTTTTTCTGGTGGTCAGTAAGAACATTTTGAAAGCCACTGCTATCCTAGGGGTTATCTTACAGAGAAATCTTTATATGGCTATGGATAAAAATTAAAGGTTGTTGGTCACATATTTATGAACTAGAAACCTAGGTTGTGGTAGGGTAATTCACTGTTCTTCTTTATATGTTGTTCTTCAGCAGGCAGTTTATCTTCCGTAGCCAGTTCTAGAGAATATGGCAGACCAAAATTTGTCTCCTCCTCTGATCACCACCAGTAGAGTCTTGGTTTAGGGGTTTTGTTGGAAAGGGAAAGTCTTGTTACAACAGTGAAAATAACTGAATCATTTATATCTTATCATACCTAACACTTTTACATTTTTAGAAGAATATTCTTCTTAAATAGGACTTTCATTTTGGAATAAGATTGCTTGAAAGACAAGCTCCAGAGTTGATCACATTTAATAGCCACTTATTTTTTGTACTAACTCAACAGAGAATACAGCTATATACTTACTCTCACTAAGTGCATTTTGCTTAAGGTAGAAGTATGAAGATATAAATTAATATGAATGGTTCAGTTGTATTCATATCTATAATAGCGTAACGAGAACAATGAGACATCTTTCCTGGTATTAGTATAAGTTAAAACTCATTCAGTTTTAATATGGCTGATATTATTTATATGTATAAAAGTTCATGAAATAGAGATATATATAATTGACATTCTTTCCTCCCTTTTTTCAATAGCAACTTTTTAACTGTCAGTCTTTACACAAACTGAGTTTGCCAGACAATGATTTAACAACGTTACCAGCATCCATTGCAAACCTTATTAATCTCAGGGAACTGGATGTCAGCAAGAATGGTAAGGGGTTTTTTTGCCCATAATTTTTTGCACTTGGGAACATGTTTCATTACTAAGATTTCTATTGAGTTTTCAAAAATAAGAATATAAAAATAAGTTAAATCTAATATATTAATATGAACTTCATCTAAGAAAATTTCATGTAAAGATAGTTGCCCCACTTTACAAGTTTTGCCACCTGTTTTGTATCAAATACAGTAAAATTAAATGTTATAGCCTTGGCTTAGAATTTGTTTAATATGTGTACATAAAATCTGTCATAGCTTAAAGCACGTGGAGAATAAATGTAAGGGGTTTTTTTGGTTTGTTTTTACATTTTTAATTGTGGTCATCATGTTGCAGGATAGATCTCTTGTACTTATTTCTCCTGTCAAACTGAAATTTTATATCCTTTGAACAACATATTCCAATCCTCCATCCCTGCTTCCCCATCCCCAGCCCCTGGTAACCACCATGCTACTCTGCCTCTGCCTCTGCAAGATGCCATATGTAAGTGAGCTTATGTGGTATTTTTTTTTTTTTTTCTGTTCCTGGCTTGTTTTACTTAACATAATGTCCTCCAGGTTTATCCATGTTACTGCAAATTAACAGGATTTTCTTCTTTTTAAAGGCTGAATAGTATTCCATTGTGTATATCATATTTTCTTTATTCATTCATCCATTGATGGACACTTAGGTTGATTCCCTGTCCTGGCTATTGTGAATAGGGCTGTAATGAACATAGGAGTTTAAATATTTCTTCAGCATACTGATTTCATTCACTTTGATACATATCCAGTAGTGGGATTGCTGGATCTTGTGGTAGTTCTAATATTTTGAGGACCCTCCATACTGTTTTCCATAGTGGCTATACTAATTTACATCCCCACCAACAGTGTGCAAGCATTCCCTTTTCTCAACTTCCTCATCAGCACTTATCTTTGGTCTTTTTACTCATTCTAACAAGTGTGAGGTCGTATCTCACTGTAGATTTAATCTGCATTTCCCTGGTGATTAATGATGTTGAACATTTTTCATTTACCTGTTGGTCATTTGTATGTCTTTTGTTGAAAACCATCTATTCAGGTCATTTGCTGATTTTTAAGTCAGATTACTTGTTTTCTTGTTATTGAGGTTTTTCAGTTTCTTACATATTTTAAATACTAACCCCTTCTCAGATGTATAGCTTGCAAACATTTTCTCCCACTCCATAGGCTGTTTTTTCACTCTGTTGTTTCTTTGGCTGTACAGGAGCTGTTCTGTGTGGTGTGATCCCATTTGTCTGTTTTTGCTTTTTATGCCTGTGCTTTTGGGGTGATATTAAAAAAAAATCATTGTTTAACCCATTGCCAGGCTCTAGAATGTCATGGAGCTTTTCTCCTATATTTTTTTCTAGTGGTTTTTTTTTAATACTTTCAGGTGTTACAGTTAAGTCTTTAATCCATTTTGAGTTGATTTTTTATATGGTGTAAGATAAGAGTTTAATTTCATTCTGCATGTGGATGTCCAGTTGTCCCAACACTGTCCTTTATTTATTGAAGAGACTGTCCTTTACCCATTATGTATGTGTTCTTGGCACCCTTGTCAAAAAATAATTGACAAAATACATGGATTTATTTTTGGACTGTCTATTTCATTCCATTGGTCTGTCTGTATTCATGTCATTACCATGCTGCTTTGATTATGGTTGCTTTGTAGCATATTTTGAAGTCAGGTGTGATGCCTGCAGTTTAGTTTTTTTTGTTCACTGTTGCTTTGGGTATTCAGTCTTTTGTGGCTCCATATGAATCGCAGGATTGTTTTTTTCTTTGTCTATGAAAAATGTCATTGGAATTTTGGTAGGGATTGGGTTGAATCTGTAGACCACTTTGGGTAGTATGGACATTTTAACAATATTAATTTTCAAGTCCATTGAACACAAGATTTCTTTCCATTTATTGTGCTGCTTCAATTTTTTTCATCGAATGTTCTGTAGTTTTCAGTGTGTATGTCATTTACCTATTTTGTTAAATTTATTCCTAAGTATTTTATTTTTTTGGTAGCTATTATAAATGGGATTGTTTTCTTAATAACCTTTTCATATAGTTTGTTAGTATATAAAAATGCTGCTGATTTTTGTATGTTGATTTTTGTATCCTGCAAGTTTACTGAATTCTACCAGTATTTTGGTTGGAGTCTTTAGGGTTTTCTATATATAAGGTTATGTTGTCTGCAGATAGGGACATTTCAGTTTCTCCTATTCTAATTTGGAATCCTTTTATTTCTTTCTCTGGTTAGGACTTAAGTACAACGTTGAAAAGAAGTGGCAGGAATAGGCATCCTTACCTTGTCCCAGATCTTAGAGGAAAAGCTTTTAACTTTTCGATGTTAAGTATGATGTGAGCTGTGGATTTGTCACATATGGCCTTTATTGTGTTGAGGTGCTTTCCGTCTATACCTGATTTGTTGAGAGTTTATTATGAAAGGACATTGAATTTTGTCAAATGCTTTTTCTGCATCCTTTGAGAGCTTTTTTTCCTTCATTTTGTTAATATGATATATCACATTTATATATATGTTGAAATTATTAACAAGGCCAAGTATCTTATTTACTATGTTTAGTTTGATACTAAGTATGGAAGATATATTCTAAAATGTTAAGTCCTTATTACCTCAGAAGGAGAGAAAAATCAGCCCTTGAAATTTTTAGAATGAGCGTGTGTTTCTTTTATAATTACAAAAAAGAATCACACGAGGATAAATTTTAAATGGTCTGACCAGATACAGGACTTTCACAAACACTAAATACTGTCATATAATACTTCTTAATAAGAATTGGGGAAATAAAGTTTATAAACAAGTCCCACCAAGTTAGTGCAACAGTGCCAGCAGTTTTGTAGTAATCATATTCCACAGCTTTTAGCTTTGTCCTAATGATATGAGTATCCAGAAGTAATCCTTCTCCTATAAGTTTTCCTAAATTTTAGGACTTACTATGAAGCATTTAGGGCTTATTAGAAGTCATCCTGTTTTCATAATTAACAGTTAACTTTGGCAAGCTAATTAACCAGGGGTCTGTCTGCACACACACACACACACACACACACACACACACACAAAGTTATGTTGGCTCACACTTGTAATCTCAGCGCTTTGGGAGGCTGAGGCGGGCAGATCACTTGAGGTCAGGAGTTCAAGACCAGCCTGGCCAACATGGTGAAACCCTGTCTCTACCAAAAATGCAAAAATTAGCCAGTTGTGGTGGTGTGTGCCTGTAGTCCTAGCTAGTTGGGAGACTGAGGCATGAGAATCACTTGAACCCCAGGAGGCGGAGGTTACAGTGAGCCAAGATTGTGCTACTGTACTCTAGCTTGGGCGACACAGCAAGACTCTCAAAAAAAAAAAAAAAAATATATATATATATATATATATATGTCTCCACTTATTAAATTCTATTTATTTTAGTTGCAGGTCATCAAAATGTATGTTTTATAGGATTATGATAAAATCAGGACTTCTGTTTTAAGGAATAAAATCTGTTTTAAGGATTTATTTATTATATTCATTCTAGGTTAAAGTGAAGGTTATAGCGGTTAGTGCTGTACTGACCTTCAGTTCACAATAACTAATAAGCTTTACCTTTAAAGATAGTACTGTATTTTATTTTACCTTTTGTTATTGAGCTGTTTAACTTTAGGGCTATTTGTATTTTTAATAAATTTATTGTTTAATTTTTATTTAGATTGGATTCATTCATAGTGGTGTCCTGCCTTTTATCTAGCTATCTTAAAAATTTTTGGCCAGGCCCAGTGGCTCACATCTGTAATCCCAGCACTTTGGTAGGTCAAGGTGGAAGGATCTCTTGAGCTCAGGAGTTTGAGACCAGCCTGGGCAACATAGCAAAACCTTGTTTCTACCAAAAATCATCAACTTAGCTGCGCATGGTGGCATGTGTCTGTGGTTCCGACTACTTCAGGCTGTTGTGGGAGGATTGCTTGAGCCTGGGAAGTCAAGACTGTGGTAAGCCGTAATCATGCCATGGCACTCCAGCCTGGAAAATAGAGCAAGACCCTGTCTCAAAAAAAAAAAAAAAAAAAAAAAAAAAATTGTGCTCAAATAAGAAACCTATGTAAAAGCTAAAAGAACGTGCATGGCTTCACCAGTTGTTAGCATTTTGTTACTTTTGTCTTACTTCTCTTTTTCATGTATATGAATTTAAATATGTTCAGGAAAAAGATATATGCGTATCATTGCTTATAAAAAATGTCGCCGGGCGCGGTGGCTCAAGCCTGTAATCCCAGCACTTTGGGAGGCCGAGACGGGCGGATCACGAGGTCAGGAGATCGAGACCATCCTGGCGAACACGGTGAAACCCCGTCTCTACTAAAGAAATACAAAAAACTAGCCGGGCGAGGTGGCGGGCGCCTGTAGTCCCAGCTACTCTGGAGGCTGAGGCCGGAGAATGGCGTGAACCCGGCAGGCGGAGCTTGCAGTGAGCTGAGATCCGGCCACTGCACTCCAGCCTGGGCTACAGAGCGAGACTCCGTCTCAAAAAAAAAAAAAAAAAAAAAATGTCTTTTTGGCTGTGCGCAGTGGCTCACCCCTGTAATCTCGGCATTTTGGGAGGCCAAGGTGAGCAGATCACCTGAGGTCAAAAGTTTGTGACTAGCCTGGTGAATGTGGTGAAACCCCGTCTCTACTAAAAATGCAAAAAATTAGCCAGGCGTGGTGGCAGACATCTATGATCCCAGCTACTCGGGAGTCTGAGGCAGGAGAATTGCTTGAGCTTGGGAGGCAAAGGTGGCAATGAGCCGAGATCTTGCCATTGCACTCCAGCCTGGGGGACAAGAATGAGACTCTGTCTCAATAAATAAATAAATAAATAAATAAAAACAGCAAAAGTCTTTTTGCTAAGCTTATTTAAATTTAAGTTGGAGGCATCTTGTCTTCACTCCTAAATGTTTGAATATACATCCCCTAAGAACAGGGGAATCAGAATAACCACATCATCATTATCACTCTCGAGAAATTTAACATCATATTTCCCCTGTTGTCTAATAATGCTCTTTTAAACTCTTTAGGCCCCTTCTCCATATCCCTCCTCTCAAGTTAAAGATCATGTAAAGCCTATAGTTGTTGTGTCTCTGGTGCTTTTAAATCAGGAACAGTTTGCTGATGATTTTCATGAAAGTTTCCATTTTTGAAGAGTTTAGATCAGTTGGCTTTTGATTTGTGTGACTTTTCCCCTCATTATTTTATTCAGGCTAAATGTCTGCCATTTCAGACTTTTCCTTGAGGGCAGTGTGAAATTTGTGTTTCCATCCCTAGTACTTAGTATAGTGCCTGGTGGTGCCTGATACATTCCAAAGTAAATGAACTGGATTACCATCAGATCTCTACGGATGTTGACAGATAATCCAGAGTATTATAGAATTCTAGGATTATTGTCACTTTAGTTGTCATCATGTCTACCTTTTCATCCTAAAGGAGTATCTCTACATATGTTGACAGATAAATTAATCCAGAGTATTACAGAATTCTAGAATTATTGTCACTTTAGAAGTCATCACATCTACCTTTTCATCATAAAGGAGTATCTTTCTGGTCTTTTTAAATGGGAGTTGTTAAGGTATAAGGAAAGGGACTCGATAATTTGGGTATTGATTTAAAATCTTACGCATTTGGAATTGTATGTATTGGGTAAACTTTGCTAACATTCTTTATGGTATAGAAATATTGCTTGGCTCAGTAATGAAAATACTTGCATATGTGCTTCATGAAAATGGATTAACCTCATGTTTATTACTCTAAAATGAGAATAGTGGAATTATGGCTATGTTCTAACCCTACAGCATCATTAAATTAATATCCTAGGCTTTTGTATAACTGTTTAAAGAATTACATGTCGTAGAGTTATGGCAACCTATTAGACTGCTAAACTGCTCTTTTACCTTTCTAGTTTAGCATTTTGTTGTTGCTTCTACTATACTGAAAACTTTTAAACAATTATTTCAACCTGTGAGTGTTTTTGAGGCATTGGAGATAATCTTTATGTGATCAAAAGATTTAGGATAAGTACTTAAGTGTTCTACCTCGAGGAGGAATGACATTACTTATTACTTATTGTTGCCAATAAGACTTAGTTTATTTGACTAAAAATTAAATTGGTCTGTTATTTTTATATGATTCCTCACATAGAAAGGGCCACATCTATTATTTAACTTGCAGAATCAGTTTTTTGCATTTTACTTTTTTTTTTTTTTTTTGAGACAGAGTCTCGCTCTGTTGCCTAGGCTGGAGTGCAGTGGCCGGATCTCAGCTCACTGCAAGCTCTGTCTACCGGGTTCACGCCATTCTCCTGCCTCAGCCTCCCAAGTAGCTGGTATTACAGGCATGTGCCACCACCCTTGGTGAATTTTTTTGTGTTTTTAGTAGAGATGGTGTTTCACTATGTTAGCCAGGATGGTCTCGATCTCCTGACCTTGTGATCTGCCGGTCTCAGCCTCCCAAAGTGCTGGGATTACAGGCTTGAGCCACTGTGCCCGGCCCTTACATTTTACTTGTTACTTGTATTTTCTCTCCTTTTAGTCTTGATGTCTAAGTGAAACTTCACTTCATTGTTCATAACAAGGCTAGCTGAAAGGAGACAAGAGACTATCATAGTGTCAGAAATTACCTTGCCAAGTAAAAATTCTAGTTATTTTAATTCCTTATCTTATATTCGTCGTAAGTGGTATGTTTAACCCATTTTACTTTTAGAGAGCTAATATTAATCAGCCTGTAGTATTCAACCCTAATATGTATGCTTTTGTATAGCTCTATTGTGTTGAAAAGAAAATTAATAAAGCACAAATATTAGGTTGCATATTAGCATGAATATTAGGTTGATGTGGCTGGATGTGAGAAATACAAATTTTGTTGCATTTTTGATTTGGTAATAGACTGCCTAAAAGAAAGGTTAGTACATTTAAGCAAATGTAACATTTTGAAATTATTAAAATGTAATAATACAATTTAAGCTATTACTGTTTTACTTATATTTAAGCTCTAGTGTTTTCCCCTTTAAGGTTTTTATGTCATTTCAGTCTAATATTTAAGTTTATCATAATATGCTAGGTACAGTTTTCAGATTCATTAGCTGTTGTGCACTGTTTGGAAGGAGGCAGGAAACTTGTGGCATACTTTGTTATTCATCCTATCATCAAACTGTATTTCTTTAAAAGCACTTGCTTTTAGGATTTTGACTTTCAGGCTGTCATAGTTTCTGATTTTTTTTTTTTTTTTTTTTTTTTTGAGACAGAATCTCGCTCTGTCGCACAGGCTGGAGTGCAGTGGTGCAATCTTGGCTCACTGCAAGCCCCGCCTCCCAGGTTCACGCCATTCTCCTGCTTCAGCCTCCCCAGTAGCTGGGACTTACAGATGCCCACCACCATGTGCGGCTAATTTTTTGTATTTTTATTAGAGACAAGGTTTCACTGTGTTAGAATGGTCTCGATCTCCTGACCTCGTGATCCGCCCACCTCAGCCTCCCAAAGTGCTGGGATTACAGGCGTGAGCCACCACGCCCGACCAGTTTCTGATTTTTTATGTAGTTCTTATCAGTGTTTTTCATTTGTTAAGTTAGCGTGGTTTAGGAATAAAAAGAAATGGCCCCTGTTCTTTGCTTCTCTGTTTATTGATCTGGTTGTTACACTGGGGACTTAATCTAAATTTGTTAGTTCATCTGTAAGCTTGTTAAACACATGAAATGGATCAGTCTAGGAAATACGTAATTTTAAGGGATTTAATATTTGTATTTATCAACAAATTCAGTTTTTTCTTTTACAGTCTGTGATAAAACTGGAATGTTAATTTGTTCTGAGTCTTAATTTGCTCTTTCTTTTCTCGAGTTGTGTTTACTGTATGCTTTTAATTTAATTTAATTTTACTTTAAGTTCTGGGATACATGTGCTGAACGTGCAGGTTACATAGACATACACGTGCGATGGTGGTTTGCTGCGCCTATCAACCTGTCATCTAGGTTTTAAGCTTCACATGCATTAGGTATTTGTCCTAATGCTATCCCTCTGCTTTCCCTTCACTCCGCATCAGGCCCCAGTGTGTGACGTTCACCTCCCTGCGTCCATGTGTTCTCATTGTTCACCTCCCACTTAGGAGCAAGAACATGCGGTGTTTGATTTTCTGTTCCTGTGTTAGTTTGGTGAGGATGATGGTTTCCAGCTTTATCCATGTCCTGGCAAAGGACATGAACTCCTTCTTTTTTATGGCTGCATAGTATTCTGTGATGTATTATGTGCCACATTTTCTTTATCCAGTCTGTCATTGATGGGCATTTGAGTAGGTTCTAAGTTTTTGCTATTGTAAATAGTGCTGCAGTAAACATACATGTGCGTGTACACTTTTTAAAGTTATAAAAAGTTCTCTCAGGTGCTATCCCAGCCGTTGCAAATAGCAACCAGTATTAGAGAAATGATCTGCTGTTGCATTCAAATGACTTTTCTTGTAGGGAAGACTGGGATGATGTGGTTAAAACATTCTGTCAAAGTGGTGGATGGGGAAAGCTGGTGGGGAGGGGAGATAAAAGAAAAACGTGTAGCTATTAATTGTCTTGTATGAACATGCTGAATAAAATGCCAGGGATTATAAGGCAGAGAAACCAGAAAGAGTAGCTCAGATCTTTCTGTCTAATATGGCAATACTAGCAAGGTTAACCAAGGAATTTCTCTTTAGTTGAATTAAAAAGCCCAGGAAGAGTGAATTGAAAGTTTGTGGTCAAAGCAGAAAGCAGTTCTTTTAACTTGAGAAAATCCGATGATTGGGGACAAATTAGTGGAAAAGCCTTTTCACATTAAGCTAAAAGAAGTTAAATTAAGAGAATATTACAGATTGATGGGGAAGTTACGGTATTTTGCTCTTGTGTTTTAAATTTCCAAAATTGCCATTCTGCCTTGTAGTTGATGCTTGAGCTCAGCTGTTTTAATAAATCACTTTATTTAAGATAATGAAAGAAAGAAAATCATGTTTTACATTGTCCATGTTTAGACTGGTGATTTCTGGCCACTGCCAAGACTTTTGATAAATGGAGACTGTTAACTAGAGTGTGCACTCATTTGTGGCCTACCATAGCATAGGCATTATTATTCATTGTGTTATATCTGGTCCAAATCATACATCTGTTATCCTCTGGAAACTATCATTTGAGTTTGCAATTTCCGGTTAGTTTTGACCAGAACTCGAGTGTTTTATTCTGTAGTATGGTAATCATTGCCTTTAGAGTGCAGGAACAGTAAGGGACTCCTATTGACTTAAATTAAACAACTTTAATTTAAAGTTGGGACAGTGGGATGTTGACATCTGCGTGTCACAGACCACCAGGGACTCACTTGCAGTTGAACAGTTTGGGTTTATTACTTCATAGTGAGCAAAAACTCATATTATTGGGATTCATGAGGGTTGCAGAAGGTGTAAAAAAAAATACAAGATTTGGGCTTTTGTTTGGTGATCTTGGGAAGGTTTCAGAAAATAATGGTTTGCCCTGGATGGGATGCTGCCAAGAAGTGGGGTAATTCTATGATTGGGTATTTTTTATTTATTTATTTTTTAATTTTTTACTAGGAGAAATAACTTTATTTGAATAGGACCTGAGACAGCATATTGGGCTAAGGAGGAGAGGTAATGTTCCAAAACAGCAGTCAAAGCTCATCGACCAAGCAGACTCTACTTCCCAGCAACCTTGCAGTTAGTGCAACCAACAAAAGGCCTGCTGGGGAATGTATTTGCCACTAAATTCCCCAACTATGCCAACATTACAAAAAAGATAGAGGTTTTTCATCATAATTAAATTTACACAAACCTCCCCAATCACAGGAAGTAAAAAATTACATTTTACAGATCTCAAACTTGTCTTCATCATTTAGTTCATCATCTTCAAAAAATAGCTCCCCTGCCTAATTCATTAGCTATGTGATCTATCCAAGCAGAAACAAGATGGCCAGGCCATGGCAATCCTCTTCCCATTTCCTCTAACAGCAGGGTGAGGCTCAGGTGGAGGTAGGGGGTGGGGAGCACAAGGGCTACTTTTCCCCAGTACAACATGGCATCTGAAGTTTGATGGGAGAGCAGAACTAGTGAGACTTAAGGGAAGGGTCCAGGGCCTGTATTCAGTCAGAATCACTGCTGGAAGAGGAGGAGGAATGCTTGTCGCCTGGGGGGAAAGCTGGATTGCTCTGGGGTGCTCCTGGGGGAGGAGGACAGGGCCTGGGGGAAAGAGTGGGTTAATAGTTGGTGGGTGGGCAGGATTGGAACCTCCAGGGCACCTGATGTTGGGGGTATATGGATTTGGCCCTGGCCGCCTGGCATTGGGATTCCACATGTTTAGGTGTGTCCTCCACCCTTTCCACCACCACCTGGGCTTGATGCCTTCTTCGCAGTCTTCAATTGGGTGTCTTAATGTTTTCTATAGGGAAGTTGATTAGAGTACAACTAAAGCTGTAATCAGTCACTATCTGGGAAAAGGTGCTGTATGGTATATTTTGGCTTGGACAATATCATGTTTTGTCTTTTTTCAGACATGATTATAAATTTGTTTTTGTCTTGATATATCATGGTTACAGAATGACTTGATGTGATATTGATGTTCTGTGAAATAGTTTTATTCAGCAGGAGAACACTGAGGCCTCCATCTGAATGCCAGGGCTTGTTTGTATTAAGACCAAGGACTAGTGATAGTACCAGGCCAGCTCCTAGGCGTCAGGAGGGATTTTCTCATTCTCGGAAGTTAAGAGAGAGAGTTCCTCTGTAACTAAGTGAGAGTGATTTGGAGAAGACAGTTGTGTTTTATGATATCTAATCTAGAGCTTCATTTTACATTTGAGCAGCAGTCTTTTTTTTTTTTTTTAAGAGGCAGCATCTTACTCTGTTTGTTGCCCAGGCTGGAGTACAGTGGCATGATCATAGCTCACCGCATCCCGAACTCCTGGGCTCAAGGGAGCCTTCCCCCTCATCGTCTTGAGTAGCAGGGACCGCAGGTGTGCATCACCATGCTTGGCTATTTTTAATTTTTTTGTTGTTGTTGTTGTGGAGATGGGGTTTTGCCATGTTGCCCAGGCTGGTCTTGAACTCTTTGGCCTCAGACAATACTCCCAATACCTTGGCCTCCCAAAGTGGTGGGAATGCAGGTGTGAGCCACCATGCCTGGCCAGCAGAATTTTCTTACTAAAAAAGTGTACGTCAAAGAAGCAGCATTATTTATTGAAGTCACGGTAATTAGAAAAGAACAGATAGTTGGCGCTGTTAGAGAATTAAGAAGTAAATTGTGATAAAATTCAGTCGTGTGTGTGTGCGTGTGTATGTATGTATGTGTGAGTTGAGACAGAATCTCCAATGCCCAGGCTGGAGTACAGTGGTGCAATCTCAGCGCACTGCAGTCTCCACTTCCCAGGTTCAAGCGATTCTTGTGCCTCAGCCTCCTGAGTAGCTGAAACTACAGGTGCAGGCCACCACATCTGGCTTAATTTGTTTTGGTATTTTTAATTTGCACGGGTTTTCTCCATGTTGGCCAGGCTGGCCTCAAAATCCTGATCTCAAATGATCTGCCCACCTCAGCCTTCCAAAGTGCTGGTATTACATGCATGAGCCACTGTGCCCTGTCCCTGTATATTTTATCTGAAAGGATAAAATAAGCCATCTTTGGAGAGTAGGTAACACAGTTGTTGAGGGTAGGCCTTGAGCAAGAACTTGAAGAAGCCATGTGAATAACTAAGGTAAGGATGTATGAGAAGCTATTTTGTAAGGTGCGAGTGTCTACAGCATGTGTGAGGACTGTTCCCTGGGTAACTAAAACAGTGTGAGCAAGATGGGAGTGCAATAGGAATAGAAACCAGGGAGGTGGCGATTTGGAGGAGCTGCTAATGAAGGGCCTCGGAGGCATTTGTACGCACTTTGACATTTACTGTCAGTAAAATAGAGTCGCTTAGAAAGTTTTGAATAGATAATTCAGAGCATGATATGACTTGTGTGTAAGTTTAATCTGGCTATATATATAGACAGGGACTGTGAGCATATGGGTGACAAACAACCAGTTCAAATGCTGTTTCAGTCATCTGAGGTGATAGTGATGGACATAGTGAGATGAGGACAGCCCCTGGATATGCTTGAAGATGGAATTGACAGCACTTCATGATGGATGGGATGTGGGATGTGAGAGAAGAGTCAAGGATGCCGTCAGTGATTTTGGTCATGCCCTTGGAAGGACAGTTGCCATCAGCTGAGATGTGGAAATATGTGAGAGTTGTAATTTTTAATAGAACAAATCAGGAGCTCAGTTTTTTTGAGTTCTAGTTGTTCATAGGGGTCTGGAGTTTAGTCAAGAGAAAAACTGTGCTAGAGATAAATATTTGGGAGTTGTCACCATATGGATATTTAAAGCCTGAGATTAGATGCATTTGCCAAGGGCATGACTGTCAATAAAAAGGCGGCTAAAGAATGAGCCCTGGTTGGACCCCAACATTTAACAGATCTGGCGGAAGAGAAGATACAAAAGCTACTGAGAAGGAGCACTACTAATGTAGGGGGGAGAAGCTAGTCAAGTGAAAATGTTTCTTTTCCTTACTGCATTTTAGCTTCTCATGAAAAAGGACTATGCCTTAAATGTCTGGTATATAGCATAGTGTCTGATACTAACATTTGCTGAATAACTTTGAAGATAGGTAATTTCAGCTTGGGATAGGTTGAGTTTGAGGCTTGTGAACAAAATCTAATGGGCATTTGAAAATTCTTAGCAGCGGCTAAGGAGGGAGGTGGGAACTGGAGATACAGATTTAGAACCTACAAATGTATATTGTAGGAATTGAAGTCAGACTAAACACATTGCTAGCAATTTTCAAAAGTAGAAAACCGGTGTTTCAAAACTATTTGCTTAGGGCAAAATTACTACTATGTATCTGAAAGCCAATAATAATTTAGAATTTGTAATTTCACAGGCATTTGTGGAGTACTTTTTATAAACCACATGCTATGGAATAAAGTACTTTAAAATATAAAAAGTATGAAGTATTCAGGGCTGGTCATGGTGGCTCACGCCTGTAATCCCAACACTTTGGGAGGCCAAGGCGGGTGGATCACAAGGTCAGGAGATTGAGAACATCCTGGCTAACATGGTAAAACCCTGTCTCTACTAAAAAATACAAAAAATTAGCTGGACATGGTGGCGGATGCCTGTAGTCCCAGCTTCTTGGGAGGCTAAGGCAGGAGGCAGGTGTGAACACAGGAGGCAGAGCTTGCAGTGAGCTGAGATTGTGCTACTGCACTCCAGCCTGGGCAACAGTGTGAGACTCCATCTCAAATAAATGAATAAATAAATATGAAGTATTCATTTGTATTTGTGGGAGATGATCCAAGTATTAATTTCCACTAAATAATATTAAACTAATAAATACATTTTTATAGGAATTAAACACAATATTTATAATTTAAAACTTGAAATTATTCTCCATATGATATTTTAGATCAGTAGAACGTATTATATAGTCTTAGGTCTTTTTCTCTTTAGATAGACTTTGTCATGTACTAAAAATACTATAACTCCTAGAAATAATATCTTTTACTTGGTTATTTCAAAATACTTTATAGATTTTAATAACAACCAATAAAGTTGAGTTATTTAGCTAAATTTTAAAATGAGTTTGAATGCCAGTGAGAACTTTATAGAATGTTTTCTTGCTCCACCCAAACATGGAATGTTTTACTTTTAAAAAATATTAAGAATTGTGCACCACAACCAAATCCATTCCATGTATTCAAGGTTGGATCATTACTTGGAAATCAGTGTAATCCACCACATCAGTAGACACATAATTAACTCAGCAGTTCCAGTCTTAGATATTTACCTAAGAGAAATGCAAACATTTCCACAGAATGACTTTAAAAAAATACAGAAATTTTCACTGCAACTTTTTCATAGTAATTCAAAACTGCCTCTGCTTCCTCTGTAACTCCACATTGGCCCCTGAGCACCACACGTACCCTAGAATTCTAGCCCCACTGCCACCAGGCACCGCTACATGCTCTCCTTAGGCTCTGCAGCAGCAGACACTGCCCTTTCATTTAAAAAATATTTAGTCAGTTCAGCAAAGGGATGCTCTCGTAGTATATTAGGAGCATCATTTTAATGCATCCTCAGTGGAGTGATCACTTAAAGACAATTGTTCGTCGAAGAACTAATAAAGATTTCACTCCTAAGGAAAAACGCAATAATGTTAAGTATTTTGTATGTAAATGAATGAGAGAAAAGATGGTAGGTAAGTGAAATTCAGCAAGCATTTGTTGTACAAAGATACAATGTACTAAATAGTAACATGTACTTAAAGTGGAGAATTGAGTCAATCGAAATAAAACCTAGCAGTAATACAAAGAATACACAACTAATACAAAGTAAACAATTGTAAAAATGCCATAAAATGCATAATTGAACTTTTTGGAGAGTTAAATTTCATTGAGTTTAGAGATCAGGATAGGCTTTCAGAAGATCCTACTGGTTTTGCTGGGAGGAAGAGCATTCTAAGTAAAAAGAATGTCTTGTAAATGAGTATTAATTTGGAGGCTTGGAATAGGATTGCCAAGTTTGTTTTACCAGTAAGAAAATTTCCCTGTCTCCCATCTCCAAAAAAAAATCTCCCACATTCCTATTTTATCATCTTTTTATTAAAAATGACTTTTTTTCTACTCAACAGGGGAAGAATGAATGATACAAAGCTACTAAATTTTAAAACTTAGATTAAGTGAAAAATAAATTACCAAAATCAGTGTAAGAAGTAGAAAACTGAAAAGGCCAGGGAATGCAACATTAAATTGAATTAGTAGTCAAAAAAAGTGCCAGTTAAAAATTCTGTGTTTAGCATTTCGAGCAACTACCAAACTGTTTTCCATAGTGGGTATATCAGTTTGCATTCTTACCAGCAATGTGTGTAGTTCCCAGTTTCTTGACATCCTCACAAACACTTGCTACTTTCATATATTACATTTATTTGTTAGGTCTCATGGGTCCTTAGTCTTCCTTTGTCTTTTTTTGACCTTGATAGTTTTGAAAGTTATTGGCCATTTATTTGACAGAATTTACTTAATTTGGATTCGTTTGGTGCTTGCTTATGATTAAATTCAGGTTGTGTGTTTTTGGCAAGTATATGTCCAAAGTGATATGATACTGTTTCTCAGTACATCTCAGATTAGTTGCCACATTATGATGATGTTAACTGATAATGCCAACTTTCAAGCAATTTTGAAGTTTAAGGTGGTGCTTGTCAGATTTCTCTACTGTGAAGTGAATTTTCCGTTTTAATTGCTAAGTGTCGTGTGGAAATAATCTTTTGAGTCTCTATTAATACCCTGTTTTTCATCATACTTTTACCCACAATTTTTAGCATCCATTGATGAGTTTTGACTGAAACAGTTACTACTGTGTCATTTCCTATTTGGTGGTTTTGCATCATTCATTTTTCATCACCTGACATTCTATATATGATATTGTGGTAAACTTGTTTACTTAAAATCATGTAGTGATGAAGTTGAAAGGGTCTGAAATGGTTCTCTAATGACAATCCTGTTAATCATATGTTAATGGAGCAATGGATCTTACAAACACAGACTATGTAAAATTCATTTTTGGAATGTCTTAAATGTTATTAATTAGCATTCCTTTAATTTAGATTAGAACAGTGCCTTTTAAAGTTGATCTGTGGGCCAATGGTAGTCCACAAATTATTTATTACTTTATTTTGGCTGTGATAATGTCAGGGAATGAGGAAATGCTCAGAATCTTTCACTGCAGTTTGATATTATTCCAGTTGTACAGTGTTTTGTAAATGTATTGGTCCACAACAGATTGGAAAATTTAAAAACCATGATCCTTTACCTCTTTTGGCTTGAAAAGCACTCGTCTAGGATACTCCAAAGCTGAAATGTCTAATAGATCTATTGAATATATCTATCATAGTATTAAGAAATCACTGCATTTTAAAGCAGTTAATATTTTTGGCATGACACTGGGTTATGCGAAGGGAAAAGGTTGAGAAAAGGGGAATATAAATATAGTTAGGAAAAATAGGATAGGTGCAGGAAAGAGAAAGTGTTTCATTATCTTAGGGTGGACAGTGCTGCCTTCAGGCAATATATCCACTGGCATATCTGATGTAGATTGTCTTCCTCTTCTATCTGCAGCTTTATTTTCAGTTTTGCTTATGTATGTTAGGAACCAGCTCAATCAAGAGCCCAGCATTTAAAAAACAATTCTTGGCCTGTGGGGTGGCTCATGCCTGTAATCCCAGCACTTGGGGAGATCGAGGTTTGTGGGTCACCTGAGGTCAAGAGTTCGAGACTGGTCTGACCAACATGGTGAAACTCCGTCTCTACTAAAATACAAAAATTAGCTGGGCATGGTGGCGGGTGCCTGTAATCTCAGCTATTCAGGAGACTGAGGCAGGAGAATTGCTTGAACCCAGGAGGCAGAAGTTGCACTGAGCCTAGTTCGCCCCACTGCACTCCAGCCTGGGCAGCAGATAAAGACTCCCTCTTAAAAACAAATAAAAATAATAAAAAAGAGTCCTTTTTTAAAAAAAATGAGAGAAACAGAAAGAATGTTAAATGTTCTACAGTTTAGGTCCTTAACATCACATGGAGAAGGCACTAATTTTCAGAAGAAAGAAAGAAAGGTAAAAATCAGTTTTTTAGCAGTATGTAATTAGCAGTTATAAAGAGGCAAATAAAATGAGGAGGAAAGATAAAGAAATTGTTGTGGAGGTCATTGTTTAGTTCACATTGATGTTGTCAGTTCATCTACTTGTTAATTGGTATATTACTTTAGAATCTGGAAGGTATGTATTATTGTTAGTGTTATTTTTGGCCTTTGTAATCTTTTAATTTGATCTTTGTTTGTTTTCTAGGCATACAGGAGTTTCCAGAAAATATAAAAAATTGTAAAGTTTTGACAGTTGTGGAGGCCAGTGTAAACCCTATTTCCAAGTAAGTTCTTAGGTGAATTATAAATTACTTTTGTGAATAAAACAATTATGAAACAGTAGTAGATATTATTGTACATATTTTAACAAAAATTTTTTATCAGTCTTAAGTCTATACAAAAAATTTCAATTTTAGAGTTTAAAAGGAATCTTTTAAATAATCTCTCTAACCCCATATACTACTAATGTAAAATCGTGATCCCAAAGAGATAGTGAGAGTGTTTTGCTCCAAGTCTCACAGATAATGTCAGAAATGAGAGTAGAATCCACATTCCCTCACTCTGTGTTATTTACACCCTAGAAGAGTGTCTTTGCCTTCAAATCAGGTGTGTGGTACCTTCAAACTTTTGAAAACAGTAAAGGAAACCAAAAGTTTCTTCACAATTTTAATAGAAGGCAAAACAACAGGAAACATAAATAAAACAATAACAACAACAACGACAATATATGATTGGTTGCAGTGTATCAGAGATTGTGAATGTCCACTTATGACAGTGATGACTGTAAACAGAAAGTTTTCCTGGCACCAAGGCTGTTAAATTTTGCAAAAATGGAACGGTGAAGCAAAAGATGAAAGAAGCATAGCAATCCAGAACCAACATGTAAAGATTATGCATAGTCTCTTCATTTGAAAATATTGCTCTAGCATCAAATTCTAGATCTTTACTTGTTTCATAATCAACAAAAAATAGAAGTAAAGCTAACACATGTAGATTGTTACATGGCCCTAACGTCATTTAGCTTTAAATGTTATTTCTTTTCGTTTGCTTATTATAAAATCATATAGTCTTAAAATTGTTCAGGAGCCAAATATTGAAATTGAAAGTAATCTCAACCAGTGGTTCTCAGCTGGGGGCTATCGTGCCCCAGGAGACTTTTGGCAGTTTCTGGACACATTTTTGGTTTTCATAGTGGGGTATGTGTGTGCGTGCATGCACACTATTGGCATCTAGTTTGTAGAGATCAGTGTTGTAGCTAAACATTCTACAGTGCACAGGACAGCCTAGGTACAACAAAATTCAGCCCAAAATTTCTCTGCCAAGGTTTAGAAATTCTTATCTAGTCCTTTTGATAGTCCTTTTGATTGAGAGTAGATAAGACAGATTTCAAGAGTGCCTGCTGATTTCAGAGTTGTACCCTAAATACATTTTTATGTATTGTGGCTCGTTCATAGATGAGTGTTTTGTTCAGATTTTACATTATTAAAACAAATATTGCCTCATTTTCTGTTTACAATGTGATGAAGATACATTGAAACAAGTAGGTTATTATAAAAGGCAAATCTTTGAAGGGGCTCTTATAAAAGTAAAGAAGTGACTGTTTTCTGTCTGTTGGAAAAATATGAGAGTCTTAGATTTTAGTAAAAGACTGAATTTCTTACATGAACTTAATTTAAATTCTGGTATTTTATGTAGGCTTCCTGATGGATTTTCTCAGCTGTTAAACCTAACCCAGTTGTATTTGAATGATGCTTTTCTTGAGTTCTTGCCAGCTAATTTTGGCAGGTAAATTATGGTTTCTTCTAAAACCTTTTATTATTAGCTCTTATAAAGTTTACAAAACTATAAGCTGCTTTGGTAGTACTACTAATTACAGTTTCATAGGCTCTTTTTAAATTATTCCCAAGCATTGTGACTTTTATAGTCTCTTTGGTGGCTTTGAATTAATTTTTCCTAGTAAACAATAATCAGTGAGAGTTTGAAGGAAAAAGAAAATGTTTTTTTAGGTGGCCAAAACAACGTTTCAATGGGGGTAATTTCTGTATGCTTGAGATACTGAAAGCTGTATTCTTAGCATTCTAAAATGATCTAATAATTGATTTATCTGTCTTCCCTGCTGTAATCAAAATTCTTGAGAAAAGGGAATCTGTTTCTGGGGGTGACCTCATCATCTCCCTGCCACCCTCAAATCTCTGAGTAATTTTTTAAACAGATGAATGAATAATAGATATGAAGTTATTACTGAGTTTAACTACTAGAGAAAATGCTAGTCAACTAAATGTTAATTTTGTAGCCATCTTTTATGTAAAAATCATTGATGTTCTTGTCAGATTCCTCTTCTGTATCTGGCATTTGCATCACTTAGTCTGTTCATTTTCTCTCTAGTTTTAGTGGAATGTACATCAATGAAGTGCCAGAGGATTTCTCCTCCTCGTTTTGTTTCTTTATTTCTTCTCAGGGCAGCACTTTAAAGTTGCATTATTGTTTTTGAATCTACCAAGAGTTAACAATTTTTGTGAGCATTTTTGGTAAAAGGTATGAAATTCCGGAGGATTGATTCTTGGGGATAATCACTTTGTCACTTTGAAAATGTGTAGAAGTGCTAACCCTTCTCCTCTGACCATAATTTTGAGGAGCAAAAATAGTCTTTTCTTCCTTTGTATTTTATGTTGTATTCTGTAATTTCTAATATATTACTTTGCATATAGTAATTACACAATTATATTGCTTCCTTTAAAACATTAGAATATAACATTAATTTATTAAATTCATTGTCTTTGTCCTAGATACGTGATTTGTTTTTTGTATTGCAGATTAACTAAACTCCAAATATTAGAGCTTAGAGAAAACCAGTTAAAAATGTTGCCTAAGTAAGTAAAGGTGCTGTTCTTTAAAAAACTTAATTTATAATTTTTAATGATTAAGTCTTTAAAAATGTAAATTTTTATTACCTAAAATGTGGTGCAAATTATTTGTAAATCTTGACTGTGTGGTCATCATATTTTAATTAGTGGTGTTAAAATATTGAAATGTATGTGTCTGTTGTTGGTGTTTAATGTGGTACTGTGTTGGTAATGATTTATAGCTCTCTGAAATGCAGTCTTGTGTGTGACGTAAAAGTCAAAATAATAAGTATGTAAAGCCCACCTCAATACTGAGTAGAAATCCCAGATTTGTCTACTAAAGTTCATACACATATTGCTCATTAGAAAGATCCATAGGATCTTCACGTGAAGCCTGGTAACAGTAGAACTTGATTGTCTGGCTTTCTAGTGTGTTGTAAATTAGAAATGGGATGATTGGTTCCCTAATGGTAAGCTAACAACAAGAAATGGCAATCCAGGAGCAAATAAAAAGATTTAATTATAAAAGAAACAGGTCTACAAACTCAAAATGCACTGTAGTCTGTGGCCATTCGTTGACCAAATATCTTAAAACACTATGAATGCATTGCTATAGTGTTACATTTTAAGGGTTGGCAAGCTACAGTCTGTGATTAAATCTAGTCCACTGTCAGGTTTTGTAAACAAAAGTTTCATTGGAACACAACCACATGCATTCATGTACGTATTGTCTGTGACTGCTTTTGCTTTACAGTGATAAAGTAGTTGTCACTACTGTATGCATCTGTTGTTGGTGTTAGAGTGGTTGTCACTGCTCTATCACTGTAGGCTCTAAACTTTTTTAGGTGTACAGGACCTAAAATATTTACTCTCTGGCCCTTTACGGAAAAAAATCTGTCAACTCCTGTTGAAATTGGATCATCAAGATTTGCCCACCCAGCCTGGGCCACAAAGCAAGACCCCCATCTCTACAGAAAATTAAAAAATTAGCTGGGCACAGTAGCATGTAACTATAGTCCCAGCTACTCTGGAGGCTGAGGAGTGAGGATCTCTTGAGTCTAGGAATTTGCACTTGTAGTGTGCAACGATTGCACCACTGCATAAGAACAGAGTGAGACCCTGTCTCAAAACAAACTTCTCACCTCTTGAGAAGGAAAACATCTCCAGTTACCCCAGGAGATGTTCTGTTTACTCAGCTTCTATGACATATTTATATCTGTTACAGTATTTGCTGGATAATGTTAACATATTTATATCTGTTAACAGTATTTGCTTGATCTATTTTTATTGTATGTCACTCTCTTCTTCCCTGACCAGCATATAACATGCATGTATGTGCATGTATATCTTTCCCCTTGGTTTCCCATGATTATCTGCGAGGACAGAGACTGTGTCTTATTTTTTATTCCAAAAGACAATGTTTTGAGTAATTGTTTTATGCAGGGATGAATGTTTATAGTGATGATTGTGAGTATAAGTTAAAGTCAAATTATAATCCATATTAAAATTCAAAAAAATATATATATATTGCAGATTTGATACTCTCATTGATAATTCCTTAGCTAAAAACGTGACTGGTTTCTAAGAGATTTGAATAACAAGATGTAAATTGTCTACTGTAATAGCTAAGCCTGCAATTACTATGTGATATCATAGGTAATTAACTGATTTTAACACCTTTTAGAGATTCAAATTAGACTCTCAGTGAATTTGCAGATATTCTTTTCTCCTTTTAAGATATGATTGTAGCCTTATAAATACATTTTTACTGAGGTAAAATATGTTTAAAATTTACTATCTTTACCATTTTTATGTGTACAATTCAGTGGTAATAAATACATTTATATTCTTTCCCCTTCATTCCTTCCTCCCCACTGCGCTCCTCAGCCTCTGGTAATCACCATTCTACTCTTATCTTCATGAGATCTGTTTTTCATTTTTTGTTTTGTTTTTTTTGAGATGGAGTCAGTCTCTGTCGACCAGGCTTGAGTGCAGTGGTATGATCTCAGTTCACTGCACCCTCCGCCTCCCGAGTTAAAGTGATTCTTGTTCCTCAGCCTCCAGAGTGGCTGGGACTACAAGCATGTACTACCACATCTGGCTAATTTTTTGTATTTTTAGTAGAGATGGGGTTTTGCTATGTTGGTCAGACTTGTCTTGAACTCCTGGCCTCAAATGACCTGCCCTCTTCAGCTTCCCACAGTGCTGGGATTACAGGCGTGAGCCCCCACACCCGGCCTGGGATCTACTTTTTTTAGCTCGCACATATGAGTGAGTACATGCTTGGCTTATTTCACTTAATGTAATGGCCTCCTGATCAACCCATGTTACTGTAGGCAGCCTCTTTTATGGCTGAATAATATTCCATCTTGTACATGTACCATATTTTCTTTATCCATTCATCTGTTGATGGTTACTTAAATTGATTCCATATTTTGGCTATTGCAAATAGTGCTGCCATAGACATAGCAGTTCAGATAACCCTTCAGTATACTGATTTCGTTTCTTTTGTATATATACCCAATAGTGGAATTGCTGGATTGTGGGATAGTTCCATTTTTAATTTTTTTTTTAGGAACTTCTGTACTGTTCTCCATAGTGGCTATGTTAATTTATATTCCCACCAACAGTGTTCAGAGATTCCTCTTTGTCCACATCCCTGCTAGCGTCTGTTATTGCCTATCTTTTTAATGTAAACCATTTTAAGTAGGGCAAGATGATATCTCATTGTAGTTTTCTCTGATTAGTGATGATCATTTTTTCATATACCTGTTTGTCATTTGTATGTCTTCTTTTGAGAAATGTCTATTCAGATCTTTGGTGTATTTTACAATATAATTTTTTTTTTTTTTTTTTTTTTTTTGCTATTGATTTGTTGAAGCTTCTTATGTATTCTAATTATTAATTCCTGTCAGATGGATACTTTGCAAATATTTCTCCCATTCTGTAGTTTGTTCATTTTGTTGATAGTTTCCTTTGCTGTGCGGTTTTTTAGCTTGCTGTAATCCCATTTGTCTATTTTTGTTGCTTTGATTGCCTGTGCTTTTGAGGTCTTACACAAAAAAATCGTTGCCCAAACCAGTATCCTTGATACTGATATTGGGAATTAACATTCTCCAGTGTTTTCTTCTGGTAGTTTCATAGTTACAGGTCTCAGATTTAAGTCTTTGACCCATTGTGAGTTACTTTGTGTGTATGGTGAGAGATAGAGGTCTAGTTTTATTTTTCTGCATATAGTTACCCAGTTTCCCAGCATCAATTATTGAAGAAACTGTCTTTTCCCCATTTTATCTTCTTGGCACCTTTTCCTAGGATGAGTTGGCTGTAAATGCATGGATTTATATCTCGGTTCTCAATTCCTTTCCGTTGGTCTATGTGCCTATGTACTATGCTGTTTTGATTACTATGGCTTTGTAGTACATTTTGAAGTCTAGTAGTGTGATACCTTCAACTTTGTTCTTTTTGCTCAGCATCACTGTGGTTATTTGGAGTCTTTTGTTGTGGTTCTGTATACATTTTAGGATTTTAAAAATATTTCTGTTAAGAATGTCAGTGTTTTGATGGGGATGACATTGAATCTGTACATTGCTTTGGGTAGTATTGTCGTTTTAACTACCCTAATCCATGAGCATGGAGTATCTTTCCATTTTTTTGTGTCCTCTTTAATTTCTTACGTCAGAGTTTTATAGTTTTTCTTGTATAGATCTTTCATGTCTTTAGACTGATTCTTAGGTGTGTATATATATATACACATACACATATATAACTATATACACATACATATATACACACACACACACACACACATATATATAAATATATTTTTGAGATGGAATCTTGCTCTGTCGCCCAGGCTGGAGTGCAGTGGCATAATCTTGGCTCAGTGCAAGCTCTATCTCCCGAATTCACGCCATTCTCCTGCCTCAGTCTCCTGAGTAGTTGGGGCTACAGGCGCCCATCACCACACCCGGCTAATTTTTGTGTTTTTAGTAGAGACAGGGTTTCACCATGTTAGCCAGAATGGTCTCTATCTCCTGACCTCGTGATGCGCCTGCCTAGGCCTCCCAAAGTGCTGGGATTACAGGCGTGAGCCACTGCACCTGGCTGGTATTTTATATTTTTTGTAACTACTATAAATGGGAATGCTTTCTTGATTTTTCAGATTGTTTGCTGTTGGCATATGTAAATCCTCCTGATTTTCACATGTTGATTTTGTATCCTTCAACTTTACTTAATTTGTTTTATCAGTTCTAACAGTTTTTTGATGGAGTCATTAGATTTTTCTAGGTATAAGATCATGTTGTCTGTGAACAAGGCTAATTTTGACTTCTTATTTTCCAATTTGGATGCTCTTTCTTTGTCTTTCCTAATTGTTTTTGCGTGATTATAACTTTTGAGACCTCACAAACAAGAGGATATAGTTGTAAATATTACAAAGTAATGTGCATTTAGGTTATATGACTATATCAAAGATGAGAGCAATGGAAAGAGCTGTTGTTTTAGATATATAGTTAAGTGAAATTTAATGCTACCTAAAGAATATTGGAGAGAACTAGTACCAAGAACACAAAAGATGTTTTACTTTTCCTTTGAGGAGAGGAGAAAGTAAAATGAGTTCAATACAGATGAGTTTTAGAAACAGATGGGAGAAAATCTGAGGAATATTGTTTATGTTTTCTCCTTGAGATAGGCGGCTAGATCTTAATCTAGGATGCAGTTGTACTTCTGAGATTTCTAAAGTGTTTGAGTATAGCCACAGTTGTCATTATTAACTACAGAGAGTTGAGATTGAGACACTTTTTGACATGACAATATATTTTCTTTTCTATTACATATCTGTATCATTCACATTTTCCTAAAATTGTTTTAAAATTTAACTTTTCCAGGCCATCATCTGTAATTGAATTTTTCCAATGCACTGCTTTTCATTTTTGTACCCTATTCTAACGCCATTGACATTATGTGCTCAATAGTTGCATGTGAATTTTCTGTTATCTTGTCATAACAATACTGAAGCAAGAAATGTAAGATTATGTTTTGTTCTTTCAGTCTTCTCTTTCTCCTCACAATCCTCTTTACTTTTTGCAAATCTCCACCTGGTATAGTTATTTGAATATAGGAAATTACTATCATAGCATGTGACTTCATACATCTGGAGAAAGATCCTGGAAACAACCTTTCGCTTGTTATGAAGGAAGCTAGAACTTACAGGTTTTCTGGGGAAAGATACGAGTAAGGAAGTAGAATTATAGTACCTGAGAATAGGCACTTAGTAAATCTAAGTGAAAGCAGTTTTATAAAAATTGGCATTATGAGATGAATTGAGGGGTTGATGACAGAATGGCATATTTAAAATGTAAAGGGAAAATTCGCTTCTAATGTAGACCAATGACAGTTTCATTACAATGATGGTGTTTGCTCTTATATTTTTTAACTAAAAAGATGGAGAAATGTTGCAACTGGGTTTTATTTTACTTACCACTTATTTTTGTTAAAATTCCAGAAAAGATAGGAATAGTTTGTTTTTTGTGCCATAATTTGAAGCGCCTGTGGATTTTAAATGATACTCATTTTTAAAGTATTAACATTAATGTAATATACTGATATTGTGATTATAACTATATTTTGCTCTCATTTTGTCATATCCTACAAAATCCTTAATACAGAATTTCTTATCTGGGTAACTGGTAGCATCTCTATATTAAATAATAGAGGTTATACAAAAATAGCAACTTAAGAGCATAAATATTTGTTTGAATTAGTTTCAAAAGGTACCTTTGTAAAAGGAGAGATAAAAGATAAAAGTGCAACATAGTTTATTTCGTTACAAAACTGGTTTGTACATCTTTCAAGTTCCTGTAGTTTCAGTGAAGTGTTGATGTTAAGTTGGAAGTTAAGAATGGTATATTATTGCTTTTATTTAAAATAAATGTCAACTACTAATTTGTGATTCATATAATATAACTTTATTTTGAATTGTATTAGATTTAATTTGAACATGTGGGGAGTAATAATACATGTACTGTTAGCATTTTGAATATTACTTTTCAGAGTTACAGTTATCTTAAAGTCTTACAAATATATGAGCAGTTTTGAAAAAGAATTTTTGTATTTATGGTAGTAATTACCAGGCATCTGCCAAAATTTATTAGCTGACTTGTACTATATGAAAATTTATTATGTGAAAAAATAGAAACTCATTATTCGTATTCTGGCTTGTGGGTTTAAATTTGTTGCAGTTGCTTCTTAAAAATAGAAATGAAAAGACCAATGAGAAGACAAAGTAAGATAATAACTGATCATCTATTTTATCTAGAAATCTAACTTCTAAAATTTTTTAGAAAATTAATATTTTTCTTTTGTCAACATGGAAAGCCCATAAATAATTACATATTCCATAAGAATGTTTTAGACTATGTTTTGAAAGCTTCCATGTAATTGATATTTTTGTAGTTAATTTTTCATTACTCCATTATGAACAGAACCATGAACAGACTGACCCAGCTGGAAAGACTGGATTTGGGAAGTAACGAATTCACGGAAGTGGTAAGTTCTCATCAGTCTCACTTTCCCTAAGTTCTTATATTTGATGAAGAACAAAATGTGAAAAGTAATGTATTTCTTTTAAAAATTGGATAAAGGTTTGCCTTTTTTTTTTTTTTTTTTTTTTTTTATATAAGATACGGAAGTTCTTAGCCAGAACTTTCCAGACAGATAGAAAAATTAACCAGACAGATGAGCATAAAATGTAAAAGCAATGAGAAGTCCATGGAAGAGATACCTAAACAATTTTTAGCATAGGAAGCAGAAAATTTGAGTGATTATAAGTGAGAAACATCAGTCTGGAATGCAGCAGGTAAAAGTAGTTCTGAATCAGAGATAGCTCCATGGGGTATGGCTTGTGAATTTATTCAGTAATAAGATACTTCTCTATGTTACTTAATAGCTAAGGGGAAAATCATTGAGTGAAACAACTGTTATTTTTGAAGTAGTAATGAGAACCTTTTTGTTTGTACTTTGTATGCCAAGTGCACTATGATGCTGAATCCAAAAGGAAAGGAGTAGTGTTTAAGTAGCTTTTGTCTCTAGTGAGTTTTCCAAAAGAACTCAGAAAATAAGCTAGATTTTTTTTTTTTGAAGAGGAACATATCCAGCTGGGTATCATTATTGCTTTTAAATTAGTTTACAAGTTTGTTGTTTAAAATTGTGGTAGCTCACAAATGATGGTTTTAAGCATAGGAATTTCTTAAAACTGTTTGCTATAGTATTGCCCTGTGGCTATTGTATTAATATTATAAATTTCAGCTGAGGTTTGAGGAGGAACATGGTAGTTTGGAGTACCTCATTCTCTAAAATACATGCTGTGCTTCCCAGATTATTTATCTATTATGTCCTTTCTCAGTATTTGTTCTGTATGAATTAATCTGTTTGTATATTGACTATTTCAAAATTCTCATTTGTTCAGTTTAAGAATCCAACAGGCTTTCAAAATCATCATTAGTTTTTGTACCATTTTGGTCTTCTAACATTATACACTTTTTAAAACTTACAGTAGAGTTATTACAAGAATGCACAAAAGGAAATTTCTTTTAATCCAAGTTACATCTGGGATTCTTATGTATATTTATAGGTTAACAGTAAATCTGGTTGACATGGCTTTTATGTATGACTGTTAACTATGGTTATTAGATATGATGGTACTCTGTGCCATCACATGATCGTTGATTGCACGTGGCTTTGTGAGGTGATAGAAATAACTTTGAAGAGGGCAGCTTTGAAGGGACAATGCCTAGGAGCAAATTTTGCATGGATATGAAGGTCTGCCACAACACTTGGATTAATTTTGATGTCCTCAACACCATATTATAAAGAATTTTCCACCATGTAATTAGAAGTTTTTACTAGAGGTTTAAATTACAGTATATTTGTATCATGTGGTTATGACTTTGTCTATGTACCTTTCCCTGACTGTGGACATTTAGGATGCATGTTGTCTTTTATCTCCCTCTTAATGAATGTCACCAGGGAACATTTGTAATTTTTCTGTTTTCTAAAAGGCTGTATCTTCTTACTGATAATGAATGAGTGCATGTTGTTATTTTATACTTCTAAGCAGTGAGTCCTATTTTTTATTTCTTTACTAATTATATAAAAACTTGACCCTATTGTGTAATCCAAAGCTTAAATGCGTTTTTTGTAATCTACTTCTATGGACTGTCTCTTCTATTTCTCCATTAATAATTTTACTGTAGTCAGTATAATGCAGTAGAAAGGCTCACATCCTGGCTCTTCTTTTTTTTTTTTCCTTCTCCTGGCTCCTTTTATTTAATGATTTGAAACTAAAGGTTATTAGAAATTCCCAGGGCTTCTTTTGCCAGATAAAGACATTCATATAAATTAATTGAATTACTGCTATCCCCTACCCTAATCCCAACAGCCTGAAGTACTTGAGCAACTAAGTGGATTGAAAGAGTTTTGGATGGATGCTAATAGACTGACTTTTATTCCAGGGGTATGTATATGAAAATTTAAATGGCATCACTTATTTCTGGCTCTCCTTTGCAGTTTTGTGAATTATATCTTTTATAATTACTTTTAATTAATAAAAAGAAATTGGATTATTCTTTATTAAACAGAAGCAAATTACATTTTTTTCCATGAGCACGTTCTTGATTATAATCTAAGAATTCTCATAATAAACATTTGTAAGTCTCCTTTTAATACTGTTGAGTGTGTCCTTTCCAGTGGTATCACTTGAACTTATGTCCCTATTTGCTTTACCCAAGGAATTGGTAAACTCGGATATTTTCCTGAGCTTTCTGTTTTAACAACTGACAAATTGTTTACTCCCATGAAAAAACCACAAGAATCCCCATATAGGCTATCTCCTTAGGAGGTAATCGACAACTGACTTCCCAAAGAATATGTCCTTTGTCACTTCTGCTATGCTACGATTAGTAGAACGTCTTAGCTTTATTACTGAATACATTTCTAATGGCATTTTAAAAACTACCTGAGAGTCTTCTTTCTTGTATTAACATTTAATTTTGAATTAAAACTTGTTGTCAAGTTCATTGCTTAAAACTTTTTACAAATTACTAATCTTAATAGAGTCATTAGATTTTCTTTTTTTACTTACAGTTTATTGGTAGTTTGAAACAGCTCACATATTTGGATGTTTCTAAAAATAATATTGAAATGGTTGAAGAAGGAATTTCAGCATGTGAAAACCTTCAAGACCTCCTATTATCAAGCAATTCACTTCAGCAGCTGCCTGAGACTATAGGTTTGTATTGCTTTCAAATTCATGCAATTTTTATCAAAATAAATTCAAGGCTTCCACATAATCTCCAGTTTCACTCGTTATGAGGTAATTATACTGCATTACCACAGGAACAGATTTTATTTGAATTTTTCCTGGTATGATCAGTCGTACAGTTTGCTCCTTTGTTGATATTACTGTTTTTTATTTACTCTAAGGAAACCTCATTTTTATTTCTAATATATTTAAATTCTTTGAAATAAGTTAATTTATCCAAATTTGGCTTAACTGTTAGCTTTTATTGTCATAGCTTTTATTTTGGTAACTTTTTTCATTCCTGTTTCATTATAGACACTCAGACAAGAAAACAGATCAGTTGAACAGATTATGAGAGATCTATAATTGAGTCTGTGTTGTTGCTTGTTCAATGATATGTCAATGGAATTGAATTATTTTGATGAAAGGACCCAAAACTTCAATCTTGACATCTTTTTGATGTTTTAATATAAAAACCAAAAATATTTTTGTATCTTTCTCAGTTAAATCACATGGTGGTTTTAGCTAAAACTACATTTTTGTAAGTTCGTTACGATTCTACTGTTATTTAGTCAACACTTCTTAAACTTAAAAAATATTTTACTGTTTTAGTATTAGGATATATGGAATAGTTTGTTATACACCTGTTATGAACTACCTTCATACTACCATTTCTTTAGTCTGTTAATTCAACAAGTTTGTATTGTCTGTTTTTTCTGTGCCATGACATTGTTTTTAGAAGCATATCTACAACAGTGAACAAGGAAGAGAAAAAGTTGCTACTATCAGTAAAGCTTATATTTTAGTGGGAGTTAATAAACAGATGTACACTGTGTTAAATAGTGATGTGGATGAAGATTGAAAGTACAGGATAAGGGAATAGAATGTTCGGATTGGGAGTGGTATCTCTTTTAGATAAGTTTATTAGGAAAGTTGTTTCTAATTCTTGTCAGATGTAATATGTCTCACAATGACTGTTGGTGGACTTGCTTCTTTTTTAAGCTGAAAAATTGTATGTTGTTTCTTCCCTCAGGTTCGTTGAAGAATATAACAACTCTTAAAATAGATGAAAACCAGTTAATATATCTGCCAGACTCTATAGGAGGGTAAGTTTTTTGTGAATGTATACACCCTCAAAGATTTTACTTTCAGTTCAGCATGCCATACATATTTTCAGATATTTGCATAAATGACCTAAAGATTTTGTAAACATTTAAGTAATTAGTATACAGGTTGAGTGTGTGTTTGATAGTCAGACCTGCTTATTATTGGTGAAGTTTAGCTTTGTGAAATGGTTTCACTAGGTTTTCAAAGTTGAGTTCAAATGTTTATATGTTCTGAAATTTTGGATTATATATAGGAAACCTTTAAAAAATAATATATATTTCCTTTTTTAAATTAAAGGTTAATATCAGTAGAAGAACTGGATTGTAGTTTCAATGAAGTTGAAGCTTTGCCTTCATCTATTGGGCAGCTTACTAACATAAGAACTTTTGCTGCTGATCATAATTACTTACAACAGTTGCCCCCAGAGGTAATGTATTTTAGATTTATCTAGATTTTTGTCTTTTCATTTTTTTCTGATTATCTTCATTATAGCTATTTAGTGTGGCTTCATTTATTTTCTTTCTAAAATAGTTTATCAAGTTATTTATTTTTTGAATAATAATTAGCTATGTTAATTTAGAAGAGGTTCCTAAATGCTTTATGTACATAAAAGTTAATAATTAGACAGTCTAATCATTATTTTTTTTATAAATATGGAGTATATTTCATAACTTTCAAAAATGATGTTTTTATGTGTTGATCAACCTGTAGGCCAAATTTTTTGATCCTCAGTTTATATTTCTCTTTCAGATTGGAAGCTGGAAAAATGTAACTGTGCTGTTTCTCCATTCCAATAAACTTGAGACACTTCCAGAGGAAATGGGTGATATGCAAAAATTAAAAGTCATTAATTTAAGTGACAATAGGTTTGTGATATTATATTCATCAGTTGGTTTATAGGAGATGTTGGTTAGATGAAATTAAGTTTCATATGATATATAATAGAATAACTAGTGCTTGTTTCTCTTTAAATATACATAGTAAGTCCTCAATGTTACTGATAGGCTCTTGGAAAGTGTGACTTTCAGTGAAACAACATATAATGAAATCACTTCTTTCGTTCATCAGTGTTTTAAGAAAATGACATTATTTGAGGACCTGCCATACACAGTTTTGCAAAAGCTGTGGTTTCCAGGAACTTATCAGTAACATTAAATGAGGTCTTAAGTGTGTATTTTTGTTTTTTCTTTAAATACAAGGAGTGGTCTAATTTTTCTGATGTTAATTTATCATACGGTGGTTGTTACTGTTCATTGTGGGTTGACTTAGCTATATATTCCTTATTCTCTCCTTACAGTTACCTTTTATTCCTAAAGTCACATCTTCACCTTAATATTGCTATTTAACAAAACAATTTTGGAATGTATCTAGTCTGTTGCTAATATTTTTCTGGACAGAAATCTGGTTTCAGCAAAGCCAAGATGCAGAGCAAATTGATCACTAGGGTTGTAAATTGGAACAACGTTTAAGTTAAAAACAGAATGTCCATACTTTTTCCTGAGGTAAACATACTAATGATGATTCAACTGCATTTGTAGAGTGTTTTCACTTTTTGCTTTCATAGTGTCTTGTGAAGTCTTCAAAACAGCTCTATGAAATAGTATAATAGTATTCCCATTTTATGTAGGAGGGTTTTAAGACTCAGATTTAAGGTGACTCACATAGCTTATAAGGTAGAGCTTTAATTTAAACTCAATTTTTTTACTAATTATGTTATTCTAACTTCTGTTTTATTTAAAAGAACCACTGCTTTCTTAAGTCAGTGTTTGACCCTTTAATTCCTACAACTCACAGTAGGTTGTGCAAATTACCTTGAAAGAAAGCCATGGAAGACTAGTTAGGCATAAGATAGCAAGGCTGAATTGGATAATTCCCTCTTAAATAGGGTATTTTCATTTAGTATTCTAATGAGCATTTATAGTTGACCCTCTGTATTTGTGGGTTCTGCAAGTGTGGATTCAAACAACTTCAGATCGAAAATATTTGGAAGAAAATTGTGTCAGTACTGAACGTGTACCAACATTCCCATTGTTATTCCCTAAACAGTACGGTATACCAACTGTTTACATAGCATTTGTATTCTAATAGGTATTATAAGTACTCTAGAAATGATTTAAAATATATGGGGGGGATTTACATAGGTTATATGCAAATACTATACAATTTTATATAAGGGATTGAGCATCTGCAGATTTTGGTGTCTGAGGGAGATCCTGGAACCAGTCTTCCACAGATACTGATGAATGACTGCACTTTGTTTTTACTCATTATCATCTTAGGATAGTCTTCTAGATTACATAACTGCTGGCTCACAAATAGAGAGCAGTGCAGTTTTTATATCAAACTATCACTAAGAGTGCTTCCTATAACAGTTTGTTCTGAGTACAAATAAACCAAAGCAGTTTTATGAGACATTCCTTAATGTGTTCTTTTCTCTAAGGCAGGGACAATTAACTGTTATTTTTAAAGGTTATTCTGTTGTCCATTTTCTTGCCAGGTGAATTGATTCAGTTGAAGAATTAGTATTTTTGAAACGAATTCTTGTAAAACTAGATATTTTGTCTTATATCCTGTACAAATAATTATATGGGACTTTTCTAGATTTTTTTCTCCTATTTTCATGTGCAACTATACAGCATTTTTCAGAAAACCTTTGAGCCCTCATTCATTTTAAATCTTCTCAAATTTTAAAGTTTAATTTTTGTTTGTATTTTTTCCTACAGATTAAAGAATTTGCCCTTTAGCTTTACAAAGCTACAGCAATTGACAGCTATGTGGCTCTCAGATAATCAGGTGGGCATTCTGATTTTATAAGTTAATGGAGTTCCTATTTGTGTTATATAATTTTGCACTGTGATTTACATAGGGTCATTTAAGAGCAGCTATACAGTGGTACACGTGTAAATGTATCTTTTATATAAGAAAAATCTCGAACTATTTAGAAGGACATAACTTTTTATAAAATAGGTATCGATTTATAAGTAATGAATTCTGTTGGACTTGCCTGATTTCTCCTAAATCTGTGAAAATATTGAGAGATTAGGAAGTCAGACTCAAACTCTGACTTTAATATCATTATCTCATACACTTGTCATATTTTATAGTGAGAACACTTAAAGTCTACTTGGTAATTTCAAGACTATAACAGTGTTATTAACTGTAGTCACCACGTTGTACAGTAGAGCTCTTGAACTTATTCCTCCTAACTTGACTTTTGTACCCTTTGACCAGTATATCCCAATCCATGCTCCAGCCCACCCCTGCCAGCTCCGAAACCCACCATTTTACTCTTAGTTTCTTTGAGTTTATCTTTTTTAGATTCCTCATATAAGTGAAAGTGTGTGACATTTATCTTCTTGTTCCTGCTTATTTCACTTAACATAATGTCCTCTAGGTTCATCCATGTTGTTGCAAGTGACAGGATTTCCTGAATAGTATTCCATTGTGATTGTATGTGTATTTGTGTACACACACTACATTTTCTTTATTCATTCATCCATTCATGGGCACTTAGGCTGATTTGCTATTGTAAATTCTGCTGCAGTGAACATGGGAGTGCAGACATCTCTTCAACATACTGATTTTATTTCTTTTGAATATATATCCAGTAATGAGATTGCTGGATTGTATGATAGTTCCATTTTTAATATTTTGAGGAACCTCCATAATATATTCCCACCAACAGTGTGTAAGGATTCCTTGTAAGTTGTTATAACAAAATAGAATATACAATTTACTGATCTTCTTAATTAAAAAATTAATGCTTGTTATTTAATGTTGAGCAATACTTTATAATAATTTATTTAAAGCTCTATTTTCCCAGTGTTGGATACACTGGTCTCATATGATACTTATGAACTCTGCAGCCAAATTTTCTTGGGAAACTGTATTGTATTCTAATTCTGGATTATATTAACAGCCCTGAGGTGTTAATGCAGTAAAGAAACCCACAAGGATTCTTCATAACTTTTTAACTGGGTATCCTTCTCTGTTCTGTTCTGTCTTGTTCCATGCTGTACTTTTCTTTCTTTTTCTTTTTTTTTTTTTTTTTGAGACAGAGTCTCTCTCTGCTGCCAGGCTGGAGTGCAGTGGCGTGATCTCAGCTCACTGCACCCTCCACCTCCCGGGTTCAAGCAATTCTCCTGCCTCGGCCTCCTGAGTAGCTGGGACTACAGGCATGCGCCACCACTCCCAGCTAATTTTTGTATTTTTAGTAGAGATGGGGTTTCACCATGTTGGCCAGGATGGTCTCAATCTCTTGACCTCATGATCCGCCCGCCTCAGCCTCCCAAAAGTGCTGGGATTACAGGCGTGAGCCACCACACCGTGCCTTGGGGCCCGTTTCTTACCTAGCCCTTACTGTTATCCCAAAAGCCTTAAATTTATGTTAATCTATGGTTATGAATAAGACTGTATTATTTACCTGCTTTGCAAATTTAGAGAGAATATTAAAATGATGATACATTGCCGTTATTAGAGGTTTTTGTTTGTTTTTGTTTTTTGACAGTCTTGCTCTGTCACCCAGGCTGGAGTGCAGTGGCATGATGTTGGCTCACTGCAACCTCTGTCACCCGGGCTCAAGCAATTCTCCTGCCTCAGCCTCCAGAGTAGCTGGGATTACAGGCGTGTGCCACCATGCCTGGCTAATTTTTGTATTTTTTTAGTAGAGACGGGGTTTCACCATGTTGGCCAGGCTGGTCTCAAACTCCTGACCTCAGGTAATCCGCCCACCTCAGCCTCCCAAAGTGCTGGGATTACAGGTGTGAGCCACCATGCCCGGCCTTATTGGAGCTTTTTAACACAGGCAATTACTGTGTCTGTTATATGTGGAACTGATTTCTCTTAATTGAATAGTATATGTTTAAACTTGTTTTGAAATTTTGCGACTAGATTCAGAAAACATTTGCTGGACCCCATCTTATGCCATTTACTAACTTCACAATGAATGAGATGTACCTCCTGATCTTGAGGAACTCTTAGACTAATTCTATTAGTAGAGTAGCACTTTTTTTTTTTTTTTTGAGGCGGGGTCTTGCTCTGCCATCTAGGCTGGAGTACACTGGTATAATTAAGATTCAGTGGAATCTTCAACTCCTGGGGTCAAGCAGTCCTCCCGACTCAGCATCCCAAGTAGCTGGGGGACCACAAGTGCGTATCACCACGCCCAGCTAAATTTTTTTTTTTAAACGTTTTTAGTAGTGATAAGATCTCATGATATTGCCCAGACTAGTCTCGAACTCCTGGACTCAAGCCATCCCCCTGCCTCAGCCTCCCACAGTGCTGGGACTGCAGGTGTTAACCACCGTGCCTGGCCTGCAGTAGCACTTTTGTGGACAAATTAATGCCAGCAAATTATACCAGATGATTCATTTTAATGAAATTAACCAAGTATCTGCTACAGTTTCTTCATATTTACAGTGTTCTTTCATTCTATTTACACTTCTCCAATTGATTTAAAACAAAAATTATATGTAGGAGTCTTTGTTCTTCAAAGTTTGACAGAATATTGAGTAAAACAAATCAGGTATGGCTAGAAAATTTCCCTTACCCTTACCATATGAAGCAATAATTTTGCTTTGAAAGAATGACATGTAGAGGAGAAGGTATACAGAGGTTTGATTGTGAATTATAAAAATAAACTGTTCTACTATTTAACGTTTATGAAAATAAATTGCTCTGGCATGTAGAACAGTACATGCAGTAATATAATTTTCATGAGTTGCTGAAGGCGTGAGCAGAACAATTATTTATTAATTCCCTCATCCATTTTGTGATTCTCAAGAACCATTTATTGAACAACTGCTTTGTGCCAGGCAGTTTAAGGTGGGAAGAACAATATTTAGAAAGTTACTTTAATAAAATGTGGTTAAGAGACTTAATAGGACTAAGCTTTAGGATCAAAGATGGGGAAGATAACCGAGGGATGTAAAGGCGAATTTCTGAAGAGGAGGAAATGCCTGCAATGCCTGAATTATCTCTCAAAAGAGGAATGGGGCTGGGTATGGTGATTCACACCTCTAATCCCAGAGCTTTGGGAGGCTGAGGTGGGAGAATCTTTTGAAGCCAGGAGTTTGAGACCAACCTGGGCAACATAGCAACATCCCATCTCTGCAAAAAAATTAAAACATTAGCCAGGTGGAGTAGCACATGCCTGTACAAGTCCAAGCTACTCAGGAGGCTGAGGCTGGAGGATCCTTTGAGCCCAGGAGTTCAAGGTTACAGTGAGCTGTGAGCCTGCCACTGTACTCCAGCATGGGCAACAGAGCAAGATTCTATCTGTAAGATAAAGTTTTTTCAAATAAAAAAGAGGAATAGGATTTTTTGTCTATTTTTTCCCCCTTAAGATTGGGTTTTCATGTGTTGCCGAGTCTGATCTCAAACTTCCAGGCTCAAGTGATCTTCCCACCCCAGCCTTCTGAGTATCTGGGATTATAGACCTGCACCACCATGACCAACTAGGTGTAGGATTTAAAGAAAAAAAAGAGAACAGTGTTCTGGTTTGGAAGAATATCATGAGCATAAGCATTTAGGTGCAAAGCAGCGTAGTATATTCCATAACTCTACAAGCAGGTCATTGTGACAAGAGTATAACAGTGAGAAGGAAAAGGTAGAAAACGAGGCTACAAAGGCAGATAGAGATCAGTTGGTGGAGGATCTTGTATGCCATGCAGAGAAACTTGTATTATATCTCAAGGATGGCAAATAAGATTTTTAAAAATCTTGTTCTCTTATCAATTATGAGTGGCTTCCTGAAAAATTGTGTTGCAGATTCTGACTTAAATTCAAGCTAGTGGAAAATTGCTGTGATTTGGGTGGCTGTGTAATTTATTGTCCCTAATAGGACACTTTTGGGGGAGTGAAAGGGGCTCCATTGATAAATACATGAGAACAACATGTGTAAATTGTGTCTGTCTCAGGCCAAATGGACATTCGATCGTTCTAGTCATGATCAATTATTCATATCTGCCATCAGTATAAAAGAAGTGATTTTTATGACACATATAGGATAATACGGGAACCAGTGTAATGTTGAACAGGCAAATAGTCTGATCTCATTGATATTTTAGAAAGGCCTTTTTGGCTGCATGGTGGAAGATGGATTCATCAGGGGTTAGTGCCAAGCATGAAGGCAGGGGAGACTGAGTTGGAGGACATTGTCATACTCTGGGCAACAGAATATGTTGCCTTGAACTAAAGTAATGAAACAGAGCTGAGGGAAGAGCAGGTATTTTTGAGGAATAATTTAAAAGATTGCATCAATAGAGCATGAAGAATGCATGTATGTGAAAAGAGAGTAAAAGCAAAGATGAGGGTCAGAGATTTGGCTTCAGTGACTAGGTGGATAATGTTGCCACACCCAGGAAAACTAACCACAAATGAAGAAATACGTTTATGGGACGATGTTAAGTTCTAGTTAAACATGTTGATTTAGAAGTACCTTTTGTATATCCAAGTAGCTATGTATAGAACACGCTGGTGACCATGAACCTAACTTCATTTTCTTCTGTATGCTTTCTGTGCTCTTGGTTTCTCTATTTAAAAATTTCTAACGTTCAGAAATTTCTCAAAATTGCTCCTGAAGTCCTCATTTTCTTTTTTCAGTACTATTATAGGTTTATTCTTTGTGCTTATTTGTAAAAATGTATTCACTTTATTTAAAAAGATTTGTGGCACAAGAAGAAATACACATTGGTGTTCAGCCTATGATCTTAATTAACTTTTTCTAGGGAATGGTTTCATAGCTTTTGTTGTTTCTCAAAAGGAATTATATAAAATTATATTAAAAAAACTTTTAAAATGTTAGTGATGGATGAATCCTGAGGAACACCAACATTTGAATGGCAGTAGACTAAGAGGCTTAAAGAGAGTAGCCATAGAAGTAGAAGGAGAACTGAATGATGATGGTCTCAATTAAGAGTGAAGAAACTGGCCTGAAGAAAGAAGTTAATAAGTTATTGTTAATAAGATAAATGCTGTTGAGAAGTCAGTTCAAATTAAATCTGAAAAATATCCATTATATGTGGCAATTAGCTAAAGTAATTATAGAGGTATATGTCAAAACCCAGATTGAAGAAGTTTAAGGAATATATAGATGATGAAATGGAATCACATAATGTTGATTACTCTTTTTTTTTTTAGATTTTATTATTATTATACTTTCAGTTCTAGGGTACATGTGCATAACGAGCAGGTTTGTTACATATGTATACTTGTGCCATGTTGGTGTGCTGCACCCATCAACTCATCAGCACCCATCAACTCGTCATTTACATCAGGTATCCAGTGCAGTCCCTCACCCCTCCCTCCTCCCCATGATAGGCCCCAGTGTGTGATGTTCCGCTTCCCGAGTCCAAGTGATCTCATTGCTCAGTTCCCACCTATTTGGTTTTCTGTTCTTGTGATAGTTTGCTGAGAATGATGGTTTCCAGCTGCATCCATGTCCCTACAAAGGACACAAACTCATCCTTTTTTATGGCTGCATAGTATTCCATGGTGTATATGTGCCACATTTTCTTAATCCAGTCTGTCACTGATGGACATTTGGGTTGATTCCAAGTCTTTGCTATTGTGAATAGTGCCGCAGTAAACATACGTGTGCATGTGTCTTTATAGCAGCATGATTTATAATCCTTTGGGTATATACCCAGTAATGGGATGGCTGGGTCATATGGTACATCTAGTTCTAGATCCTTGAGGAATCGCCATACTGTTTTCCATAATGGTTGAACTAGTTTACAGTCCCACCAACAGTGTAAAAGTGTTCCTATTTCTCCACATCCTCTCCAGCACCAGTTGTTTCCTGACTTTTTAATGATTGCCATTCTAACTGGTGTGAGATGCTATCTCATTGTGGTTTTAATTTGCATTTCTCTGATGGCCAGTAATGACGAGCATTTTTTCATGTGTCTGTTGGCTGTATGAATGTCTTCTTTTGAGAAATGTCTGTTCATATCCTTTGCCCACTTTTTGATGAGGTTGTTTGTTTTTTTCTTGTAAATGTTTGAGTTCTTTGTAGGTTCTGGATATTAGCCCTTTGTCAGATGAGTAGATTGCAAAAATTTTCTCCCATTCGATAGGTGGCCTGTTCACTCTGATGGTAGTTTCTTTTGCTGTGCAGAAGCTCTTTAGTTTAATTAGATCGCATTTGTCAATTTTGGCTTTTGCTGCCGTTGCTTTTGGTGTTTTAGACGTGAAGTCCTTGCCCATGCCTATGTCCTGAATGGTATTACCTAGGTTTTCTTCTAGGGTTTTTATGGTATTAGGTCTAACATTTAAGTCTCTAATCCATCTTGAATTAATTTTTGTATAAGGAGTAAGGAAAGGATCCAGTTTCAGCTTTCTACTTATGGCTAGCCAATTTTACCAGCACCATTTATTAAATAGGGAATCCTTTCCCCATTTCTTACTTTTGTCAGGTTTGTCAAAGATCAGATGGCTGTAGATGTGTGGTATTATTTCTGAGGACTCTGTTCTGTTCCGTTGGTCTATATCTCTGTTTTGGTACCAGTACCATGCTGTTTTGGTTACTGTAGCCTTGTAGTATAGTTTGAACCCCCCCCCCCCCCCCCCCCCCCCCCCCCCCCCCCCCCCCCCCCTCCCCCCCCCCCCCTCCCCCCCCCCCCCTTTTTTTTTTTTTCTTTTTTGTCATGTAGCGTGATGCCTCCAGCTGTGTTCCTTTGACTTAGGATTGTCTTGGCAATGTGGGCTCTTTTTTGGTTCCATATGAACTTTAAAGCAGTTTTTTCCAATTCTGTGAAGAAACTCATTGGTAGCTTGATGGGGATGGCATTGAATCTATAAATTACCTTGGGCAGTATGGCCATTTTCACGATATTGATTCTTCCTATCCATGAGCATGGTATGTTCTTCCATTTGTTTGTGTCTTCTTTTATTTCACTGAGCAGTGGTTTGTAGTTCTCCTTGAAGAGGTCCTTTCATCCCTTGTAAGTTGGATTCCTAGGTATGTTATTCTCTTTGAAGCAATTGTGAATGGAAGTTTATTCCTGATTTGGCTCTCTGTTTGTCTGTTACTGGTGTATAAGAATGCTTGTGATTTTTGCACATTGATTTTGTATCCTGAGACTTTGCTGAAGTTGCTTATCAGCTTAAGGAGATTTTGGGCTGAGACAGTGGGGTTTTCTAAATATACAATCATGTCATCTGCAAACAGGGACAATTTGACTTCTTCTTTTCCTAACTGAATACCCTTGATTTCTTTCTCTTGCCTGATTGCCCTAGCCAGAACTTCCAACACTATGTTGAATAGGAGTGGTGAGAGAGGGCATCCCTGTCTTGTGCCAGTTTTCAAAGGGAATTTTTCCAGTTTTTGCTCATTCAGTATGATATTGGCTGTGGGTTTGTTATAAATAGCTCTTATTATTTTGAGATACGTTCCATCAATACCGAATTTATTGAGCGTTTTTAGCATGAAGGGCTGTTGAATTTTGTCAAAAGCATTTTCTGCATCTATTGAGATAATCATGTGGTTCTTGTCTTTGGTTCTGTTTATATGCTGGATTATGTTTATTGATTTGCGTATGTTGAACCAGGCTTGCATCCCAGGGATGAAGCCCACTTGATCATGGTGGATAAGCTTTTTGATGTGCTGTTGAATCCGGTTTGCCAGTATTTTATTCAGGATTTTTGCATCAATGTTCATCAGGGATATTGGTCTAAAATTCTCTTTTTTTGTTGTGTCTCCACCAGGCTTTGGTATCAGGATGATGTTGGCCTCATAAAATGAGTTAGGGAGGATTCCCTCTTTTTCTATTGATTGGAATAGTTTCAGAAGGAATGGTACCAGCTCCTCCTTGTACCTCTGGTAGAATTCAGCTGTGAATCCATCTGGTCCTGGACTTTTTTTGGGTAGTAGGCTATTTATTATTGCCTCAATTTCAGAGCCTGTTATTGGTCTATTCAGGAATTCAGCTTCTTCCTAGTTTAGTCTTGGGAGAGTGTAAGTGTCCAGGAAATTATCCATTTCTTCTAGATTTTCTAATTTATTTGCGTAGAGGTGTTTATAGTATTCTCTGATGGTAGTTTGTATTTCTGTGGGGTCGGTGGTGATATCCCCTTTATCATTTTTTATTGTGTCTATTTGATTCTTCTCTCTTTTCTTCTTTATTAGTCTTGCTAGCGGTCTATCAATTTTGTTGATCTTTTCAAAAAACCAACTCCTGGATTCATTGATTTTTTGGAGGGTTTTTTTGTGTCTCTATCTCCTTCAGTTCTGCTCTGATCTTAGTTATTTCTTGCCTTCTGCTAGCTTTTGAATGTGTTTGTTCTTGCTTCTCTAGTTCTTTTAATTGTGATGTTAGAGTGTCAATTTTAGATCTTTCCTGCTTTCTCTTGTGTGCATTTAGTGCTATAAATTTCCCGCTACACACTGCTTTAAATGTGTCCCAGAGATTTTGGTATGTTGTATCTCTGTTCTCATTGGTTTCAAAGAACATCTTTATTTCTGCCTTCATTTCATTATGTACCCAGTAGTCATTCAGGAGCAGGTTATTCAGTTTCCATGTAGTTGAGCGGTTTTGATTGAGTTTCTTAGTCCTGAGTTCTAGTTTGATTGCACTGTGGTCTGAGAGACAGTTTGTTATAATTTCTGTTCTTGTACATTTGCTGAGGAGTGTTTTACTTCCAATTATGGTCAATTTTGGAATAAGTGTGATGTGGTGCTGAGAAGAATGTATATTCTGTTGATTTGGGGTGGAGAGTTCTGTAGATGTCTATTAGGTCTGCTTGCTGCAGAGAGGAGTTCAATTGCTGGATATCCTTGTTAACTTTCTGTCTCGTTGATCTGTCTAATGTTGACAGTGGGGTGTTGAAGTCTCCCATTATTATTGTATGGGAGTCTAAGTCTCTTTGTAAGTCTCTAAGGACTTGCTTTATGAATCTGGGTGCTCCTGTATTGGGTGCATATATATTTAGGATAGTTAGCTCTTCCTGTTGAATTGATCCCTTTACCATTATGTAATGGCCTTCTTTGTCTCTTTTGATCTTTGCTGGTTTAAAGTCTGTTTTATCAGAGACTAGTAGTGCAACCCCTGCTTTTTTTTGTTCTCCATTTGCTTGGTAGATCTTCCTCCATTCCTTTATTTTGAGCCTATGTATGTCTCTGCATGTGAGTTGGGTCTCCTGAATACAGGAAATTGATGGGTCTTGACTCTTTATCCATTTTGCCAGTCTGTGTCTTTTAATTGGAGCATTTAGTCCATTTACATTTAAAGTTAATATTGTTATGTGTGAACTTGATCCTGCCATTATGATATTAACTGGTTATTTTGCTCGTTAGTTGATGCAGTTTCTTCCTCGCCTCAATGATCTTTACATTTTGGCATGTTTTTGCAATGGCTGGTACCGGTTGTTCCTTTCCATGTTTAGTGCTTCCTTTAGGGTCTCTTGTAAGTCAGGCCTGGTGGTGACAAAATCTCTAAGCATTTACTTATCTGTAAAGGATTTTATTTCTCCTTCACTGATGAAACTTAGTTTGGCTGGATATGAAATTCTGGGTTTAAAATTCTTTTCTTTCAGAATGTTGAATATTGGCCCCCACTCTCTTCTGGCTTGTAGAGTTTCTTCCGAGAGATCTGCTATTAGTCTGATGGGCTTCCCTTTGTGGGTAACCCAACCTTTCTCTCTGGCTGCCCTTAAGATTTTTTCCTGCATTTCAACTTTGGTGAATCTGGCAATTATGTGTCTTGGAGTTGCTCTTCTAGAGGAGTATCTTTGTGGTGTTCTCTGTATTTCCTGAATTTGAATGTTGGCCTGCCCTACTAGGTTGGGGAAGTTCTGGATGATATCCTGAAGAGTGTTTTCCAACTTGGTTCCATTTTCTTCCTCACTTTCAGGCACCCCAATCAGACGTAGATTTGGTCTTTTTACATAATCCCATACTTCTTGCAGGCTGTGTTAATTTCTTTTTCTTCTTTTTTCTTTAGATTTCTCTTCTCGCTTCATTTCATTCATTTGATCCTCAATCGCTGATACTCTTTCTTCCAGTTGATCGAGTCGGTTACTGAAGCTTGTGCATTTGTCACGTATTTCTCGTGTCATGGCTTTCATCTCTGTCAGTTCGTTTATGGCCTTCTCTGCATTAATTATTCTAGTTATCAATTCTTCCACTCTTTTTTCAAGATTTTTAGTTTCTTTGCACTGCGTACGTAATTTCTCCTTTAGCTCTTGAGAAGTTTGATGGATTGGAGCCGCCTTCTCTCATCTGGTCAAAGTCATTCTCCGTCCAGCTTTGATCCATTGCTGGCGATGAGCTGCGTTCCTTTGCAGGGGGCGATGTGCTCTTATTTTTTGAATTTCCAGCCTTTCTGCCCTGCTTTTTCCCCATCTTTGTGGTTTTATCTGCCTCTGGTCTTTGATGATGGTGACGTACTGATGGGGTTTTGGTGTGGGTGTCCTTCCTGTTTGTTAGTTTTCCTTCTAACAGTCAGGACCCTCAGCTATAGGTCTGTTGGAGATTGCTTGAGGTCCACTCCAGACCCTGTCTGCCTGGGTATCAGCAGCAGAGGCTGCAGAAGATAGAATATTTCTGAACAGCGAGTGTACCTGTCTGATTCTTGCTTTGGAAGCTTCCTCTCAGGGGTGTACTCCACCATGTGAGGTGTGGGGTGTCGGTCTGCCCCTAGTGGGGGATGTCTCCCAGTTAGGCTACTCAGGGGTCAGGGACCCACTTGAGCAGGCAGTCTGTTCGTTCTCAGATCTCAGCCTCCGTGTTGGGAGATCCACTGCTCTCTTCAAAGCTGTTAGACAGAGTCGTTTGCGTCTGCAGAGGTTTCAGCTGCTTTGTTGTTGTTGTTGTTGTTGTTGTTGTTGTTTAGCTGTGCCCTGTCCCCAGAGGTGAAGTCTACAGAGACAGGCAGGACTCCTTGAGCTGCTGTGAGCTCCACCCAGTTCCGATTACTCTTTAAGAAGGTTGGATGAGAAGAAAATGGAATGGAACGTAAAGAAATTGATAGCTAGCAGCAGGAAAAGTGCAGGGATCCTTTAATATTGGAGAGCATGTTTACAGGTTGTTGGAAAGAAGCTGTGTGACGAGTAAGATTAAGAATATGAGGGCCAAGTGCGGTGGCTCATGCCTGTAATCCCAATACTTTGGGAGGCCTAGGCGGTTGGATCACCTGAGATCAGGAGTTCAAGACCAGCCTGACCCATATGGTGAAACCCCGTCTCTACTAAAAATACAAAAATTAGCTGGGCATGGTGGCATGTGCCTGTAGTCTCAACTACTCAGGAGGCTGAGACAGGAGAATTGATTGAACCCGGGAGGTGGACGTTGCAGTGAGCCGAGATCACTCCACTGCACTCCACACTCCAGCCTGGGTGACAGAGCAAGACTCTGTCTCAAAAAAAAAAAAAAAAAAAAAAAAGAGAAGCAGTTGGATAATGGGTAGAAAATGATAGAAAAGCTATGACAGGAATTCTCAGCCTGTTGGAGGGAGTTGGGTGTGACGTTTGTGAAAGGGAGGAGAGGAAATAGTGTACGTTATAATACTCTTAGAATATAGAATTTTCCATACTCAGAGCTGTCCTTTTTTTTTTTTTTTTTTTTTTTTTTTTTTTGAGACAGTATCTCACTCTGTCTCCCAGGCTGGGGTGCAGTGGCTCCATCTTGGCTCACTGCAACCTCCTCCTCCTGGGTCCAGGCAATTCTCCTGCCTCAGCCTCTTGAGTAGTTGGGACTACAGGCCTGCCACCACACCTAGCTTTTTGTATTTTTAGTAGAGACGGGGTTTCACCATGTTGGCCAGGCTGTTCTCAAACTCCTGATTTCACGTGATCCACCCACCTCGGCCTCCCAAAGTGCTGAGATTACAGGCGTTAGCCACCCCGCACAACCTCGTAGCTGTTCTTGAATCCTTGTTTTTTGTTTGTTTGTTTGTTTTTTAGGGAAGATATTTTCAGAGTACAATTTAGGAAACATAGAAGGATTTTCAGGTAGCATGTAGAGCCTGGTTGAAGTATTATTAGTATCAGTACACTAATATGAGTACAAATTAATAATCACTCCACAAGTTTGTGGTGATACTAATTTGCTCAGCAATGTAATATAGAGAAAGCACACAACTGGAAGGATTTTGGGCTGTAGTTTTGCCAAGACAGGTGCAAGAAAAGAATAATGCAGTGAGGAGGTCTTGGTTTGTGGCAAGAAAGTGGTTTAAGATACAGTGTGGTACAAAAGGGTAGTCAAAGAGGGAGTAAAGGGTGGGAAGAATGTTAAAAGGTCAGGGTATTAGTAGTCTTGCTGAGGGTGATCAGCAAGTACTGTGAGAGCAGTGGAGTGGGAGAGCTGCATGATGTCTGTGTTACCATACTCTGCTGGTTGTCCTTTTGCCTGACTGCTCCTCAGTCTCCTTTTCAGACATATTTGTTCTGCCTGTGCCTTACATGTTTGTGCTCCTCATGGTTACCCTAGGCTCTGCTTTAATTTCTCCATACTTTGTCTTGAAATTGCTATCTGTATCCTCATTATTCCTAACAATATCTGCAGCCCAGTTCTTGTGCCAGAGCTTCACATTCATATAGCTCAATTCCTGCTTAACATTGCCACCTAAATGTCTCAAATTCAATAAGCCCAAAATTGAGTATACCATCTTCTGCCCCATCTTCTGCCCCAAATATATTTCTCCCACACCCCCCAGCTTCTTTAGCTTGGTAAATAATACTTGATGGAGGCAGAGGCCTAGAAATACAACCCTTAACTACTGTTTTTCCCTGTACTTCAGTCCAGTTCATAGACAAGCCCTATTGAATCTTAAACATCTTCAAGTGTTTGTGTATTTTGCTTTATCCCTACTGCCACTCCCTTAAATACTGTTCACCATCATCTTTCACTTAAGACTTGCACTGTCCAGTACCATAGCCACTAGTGTCAAGGGACTGGTCCAAATTGAGATTTGGTGTGAGTGTAAGATACACACTGGTGTCTGTAGCCTTAGTATTAACAGAGAATATATATGGTCATGTTCATAATTTTTTTGATTATATGTTAAAATGATATTTTGAATATGTAAAGTTAAATGCATTATCAAAATTTCATCTTTTTTTGCCATTTTAAAATGTGTGGCTACTAAAGGATTCTAAAGTGATCAGACTGGGTATGGTGGCTCACACCTGTAATCCTAGCACTTTGAGAAGTCAAGGCAGGAGGCTTACTTGAGGCCAGGAGTTTGAGACCTGCCTGGGTGACGTAACAAGACCCCATCTCTTAAAAGATATATATATATAGCCAGTCATGGTGGCACATACCTGTAGTACCAGCTGCTTGGGAGGCTGAGGCAGGAAGATTGCTTCAGCCCAGAAGTTCTAGGTTACAATGAGCTATGATCATGCCACTGCACTCCAGCCTGGGTGACAGAGCAAGATTCTCTTTAAAAAAAAAAAAGGAAAAGAAAAAGAAAATTATAAATAATCTGTGGTTCTCATTTTTGTCTTATCTTACAGTTCTTTTCAAACAGTGCTGACAGTGTTGAGCTAACTTCCTAATAGGTCTATGCCTCCAGTGTTGCTCCCAGTTCCAATCCCTTATTACCCATTCTGAACCACATTGTAATTTGAGTGATTCTTTAATCTGATCCCAGCACTAACCTACTTAAAAACCTTTTCATTGTTTCTTTTTTCTTTATATTATATGCCTCAAGAGCCTGCTCGCCTTGTGGCTTTGTCTCTATCCCATACACATTCATTCTCATTTCTCCAAATCAGTCCTGCTTTCTTGGAACATTCTTCCTTCTCTTTCTTACCTGGCTTCTTACCGTCTTATCCTCACCTTAGACTTTCTTTCAGGAATGCTTTGCTAATCATTCAAGATAATGGGAAGTGAATTTCTCCTCCTATATGTTCTCCCTGCATACTGTACCCTGTCTACTCTGTAATTACACTTGAAATTACAATTGCAGTTGCCTATTTTGTTACCTGTATTCTTCCTCTCATAAACTCTACAAAGTCAGTAAAGATAACATGCTTTGCTCACCACTCTGTACACAGAGCCTGTCATAGTGCTTTGCAATATAAAAGGCTCTTAGTAAATATTCATTGAATGAGTCATTTTTATATTTCAGAGAAGAATATTTACAGGTGATATTTTAGGAATTGTGGCATAGGAATAGAATATCTGAAATGAAATCGGATTAAAGATCTCTGAAGTTGGGTGTTCAGGGAACTGAGAGGCCAGATACACTGTTCTCAATTCCTTTTTCTGTCTCTGTGCCTCATAAATAACAGGTGACTAGGTTTCTTATTACATCTTTGTTGACATGTAATTCATGTACCATACAATGAACCCCTTTTAAAGGATACAATTCAGTGATTTTTAGTATAGTCACAGAGTTACGCAACAATTATAACAGTTTTAGAAGATTTTCAGGGCGATAAGTTTTTAAAAGCCTTCCAGATAATTTTTAAATGCTCATCTAAGGGCACTTATTTTTTCTTCTCACACATTGTTCATCTGCTGAGAAGCCAAAAGTATGGAAATGTCATCTGTGTTTTGTATATGTTGAATTACCCATGACTTTGGAAAAATTTGGTGTAAAAGAGCCAAGAATAGATGAGTACCACCAAGAGGCCAGTACATAATAGGACAGGAGATTGACTATGGAAGGTACGGGTTATAAATGCCTCAAAGGAACAGGAATTTAAATCTGAGGATAGGGGAGGAATGATGTCACAGCATTGTAAGTACTACCCTCACCTCCTGACTTGGGGCGGATGAGGTAGGAGAGAATAAATTAACCCCTATATTTGAGGCCTGAGGGAAGCACTGTCTTTGAGAAGGGAGTAGAGCTACCATTTCCATTATCTGAGGGTCAAGGAAATTTTTCAGGAATTTGAAATGTAGGGCAGTTTTTGTTTGCTGAGGAACAGAGGGGAATGTTTGAATGGGAGTAAGATTACAGGATGGAATTAACTAGCTGGAAGGTTTTCACAGGAGTAGGTGCAAAGAATTAAGTAATAGGGTCGCATGTGAGGGGAGAATTGCGTAGTTCTCTGTCCGTCTGGAGTCAGCCAAGGCTTTTATTGGTAGGATTTTAGGTGAATAGCAAAAAGAATTAATTATATTAAAAAATAGATGGATAACATTTGTTAACTAGTTAAGGAAAAAATCATAAGAAAAAAGAAGGTCCAAATTTCCTGGGGGGCTCCACCACTGAGTGACTTACTGGTGTCATTACTGTAGATGGGATACACGAGTGCACAAGAGGAAGAAAGAGAAGCTTTTTTTCATCATTCTCTTTTCATCATTGTTTTCATGAAGAGAATCATCATTCTCTTTTCCTCAGTGATGAATTGTTTTCATCTTTCTCTTTTCAGCTGCTAACTAGAATAAACATTTAGATAACCAGACTAACCCTTCCAAGTAATTTTTTCCAAAAGCATTTTAGTGAAGGGGAATACTAGAGAGGGCAAAATAATATATAATGGAAAGGCTTATTTTATAACTTTATTAAATATATCACTGTGTTAATAAGTAATGGACTGTGGGTAAACTTAGTATATGAAATCTTTTAAAACTTGATATTTCATTAACTTGATTTACTTACTTTATACTAAAAACTAAATTTTATTTGTTGGATTTTAATATGGTTTCAAATCAATGCCTAAAGTATTATTGTATATAGTTAGATTTGTTTGTAACCTACACATTGATATTTTATAGAAAAAGTGGTATGTACTTATGCAGAGGAATTGCTGAATATGTATTTGCATTAGGGTTATTGAAAATTAAGCATTTATTTTCCTTCTCTAGTCCAAACCCCTGATACCTCTTCAAAAAGAAACTGATTCAGAGACCCAGAAAATGGTGCTTACCAACTACATGTTCCCTCAACAGCCAAGGACTGAGGATGGTAGGAATTTCATAATCTATTTTCTTGTTAAAAACACATACTAATTTAAAAGGTGGGAAGTGAACTTTAAGTCTCGAAGACTTTTACTAGTTTGATGGGACTTTAGAGAATTGACCAAAAAAGTTCATTTCAAAATAATGGAAAAATAGGGCACGATTTCAGGGGTTGAATTTAGAGGTATAATTGTAGCATATGCTTCCTTAAATGATTCCTTTAAATTAAACCACAGTGTTAAAATTGGTAACTTAAAAACATTTAGCTGTATGCTAGGAATAAATGTTAAGTGTTATGTGATAAGAATTATTAAACCAGGAAATATTTTCTTCACTCGTGAACTTAATATTACACTTGGATCTACACTGGATCAGCATAATCTATTGAACTCTGACTATAAATGCTACTCTTAAATTCTTTTATTTTGCCTGACAAGGGGGAATATACCTTTTACTACTGGGCACAGATGTTTTTTATAGATTATGGTGCGACAACCTTTTAGACTAACGAGCAAATTGTTTCTAGTATATGTTTTACTCTCTGCGTGTGTGTGTGTGTGTTTATTATATTACACTTAAAGTAACTATAATTTTTATGTATCTTCTTTCTGACACCAGTGAAAATACCTGTCGTTTGAAATTATTTATAAATTAATTCTTAATACATAGAAACACTGAAGAAAAAATGTAAATCAGTCATTTCAATCATCAGTCTTAATTTATAAACTATACCACAGGCAAGTTAAATAGATTATTGAACTTCAGTTTCCTTATCTTGAAATGATGATAATAGTTCTTTTGGAGCACATCCACATTCGTTCACTACAAAACACTCTGGAACCAAGCATTTCAGATAAGGGATACTTATGCTAGTATTCTGTCCTCTCATGTAAAAGAACAATTATCTAGTATATTGCATAGCTGATTATAACATTATTTAGAGGATGCTTACCCTTACTTCCTATTTTCCAGAAATCATCTTCAGAGACAAAGAAAAGTAGGAAATTGAGACATAAGTTTTAGTGAATAAAACAAAAAAACTTAGCTACTGATGCATTCGAGTATTTATTGTAATTCCCCACATGGCACTGCTTACAGCATAAGCAGAGTTTGCATTTCTATTTTTAACTTAATTTCTAATTCATGAAATTATTGTTCACATAAAACAGTGATCACTATTGACAGCTTAATATTAAGTATACTATATTTTGTTATGGAAACATACTTCCATATTTTATTGTATTGCTAAATTTGGAGATTATGGGTGAATTTAAATACATGGAAGAGAGATTCTTTGTAAACCTATTCTCAAAGCTTTAACTGTAGAACCTCCAGTGAATGAAGCTCTTTACGTTAGTTATCTCACAAATCTTCTAATTGGATTAGAAAGCTGAACAGGTTTTGCTACATATAAATACAAGTCATCAGATTATACCCATGAAATAATAACTTATCAAAGCAAGTCTTTTATTGCTTCTGGCAGAGAGCAAGAAATAATTATCCTATAGAAAGTAAAGAGTTTTCTAATAGTTTAGCACTAGTTCTGGAATATAAGTTAAATAAGTTTTTATTCCATTTCAGTAATTCAAAGCTAAAGCTGCTATAGCAATGTAAAAATAATAGCCAATTTGAGTCAGACACGATGCTAAGCACTTTATATATCCATAACTTCTCATCTTTACAATCTTCCAAAATAGATGCTGTTATCATTAGTTGCCTCTCCCAAAGCTTAAAATATTTATCTGACCCTTTATAGAAAAAGTTTACTCATTCTGCTCTAAACTGTCAGAATCATAGGTATATTCGTGCCTTGATTTCTTCTCATACTGATTTCTACTTTAATGATTCAAATCTACCTTGCCTTCTTTTTCTATTCTATCATTGTAATTTATTCCCTTCCTGTTTAATTTGAAAAGAGATCACAATTCAGGTAAAACATTTATTTCTGATAGGAAGAATAGAAGTAGCAAAATCTTGCCACTACTAATTTTTGATTTTGAGATTTGTTTGAAGAGTTTCTAATAGAAAAGTTTGAAATACAGTATCAATTATGATATTCTGGGTCCTCTTAGAGTTCATTTGTCACCTAAAGTGTCTCATGGATATTATACACAGAGTACTAAACAAGGTGAATGAATTTCCTTTCAACTATAAGAAAGGCTTTTGTCTTTATCCTAGTGCCTCCAAGAAATAGATGAGTCAAAAAATATTACGTATTTGTGTTTGGGTTTTATACCAATTTGAGAGAAGTAGACACTGTTCACAATTAATTCTGTTTTTCATCCCACCTTTGTGACAGGTATTGTGCTAGAGCTAAGTAAAGGCAAAAATTCTTGCCTTCAAGATTCTGAAGGTGGGAAGATTTAAAAAAAGAAGAAGGAAAAAAGAAAGATTCTAAAGGTAGATAGTGATGAATAAATGTGCAAGAGTAGGGGTGAGATCTTGGGCCTAGGTAGAGGAATCAGTCTTAATCAGAGAGAAAAGGAAGTATGCCTTCTTGTAACAATACATTTGTAGCTAAGAAAGCAGGATATTAGTGGAAATATGAGTCTGAGGGTTTTTATTGCATTTGTTTTTTTTTTTTTTTTTTGAGACGGAGTCTGGCTCTGTTGCCCAGGCTGGAGTGCAATGGCCGGATCTCAGCTCACTGCAAGCTCCGCCTCCGGGGTTTACGCCATTCTCCTGCCTTAGCCTCCCAAGTAGCTGGGACTACAGGCGCCCACCACATCGCCTGGCTAGTTTTTTGTATTTTTTTTGAGTAGAGACGGGGTTTCACCGTGTTAGCCAGGATGGTCTCGATCTCCTGACCTTGTGATCCGCCCATCTCGGCCTCCCAAAGTGCTGGGATTACAGGCTTGAGCCACCGCGCCCGGCCGCATTTCTTTTTACAATGAAGTGGAAGTTGCCTCTGGAAGTTGGGGTAAGGGCATTTCAGGGAAGTCGTAGTAATTAATGTATCATAAAATCTAAGCTTAATAGAGAAGGAAGTAAAACCTAGAGTGATTTTACAAGGAGCAAAAGAAAGGTAGTTAAGGAACTGAAAGTTTACCAGCAGTAATAAGGAATTGAGTGATTTGGAAGAACAGGCGTCGTGGTCAAAGAGGTGGAAAAGTCCTGAATATGACTGTGGTTGTGAATCATTTAGCTGATATGCATAGGGACATTGGGATTGAGGACATCAAGGAATATAAAGTTGTAGTGTTGAGGTGGTGGGCTTATCATCCCGTATTGACATCATTCAGGATATTAGCAGGTCTTAGGTGGAGAGAAAAATCTGTAGCCAAAATACTAGAGTCCTCAGTAAGTCTATACCTGGGTGATCAGTTTGAGTAGCCTCTAGAATGGATAGAAAGTGATACTATCTGATGTCCTGAATCTTCAAAGATGTGAGATTTATAAAAAAGAGTAGAAAGTGTGAGTGACCAGAATTTGACAAGAATGAGAAGCATGGTAAAAGTTAACTTACCTTGGGCTTCTGAATAAGTTCTGGTGTAAAATTGCTTTAGACACACTAATTGGAATCTCTGGGCCAAGCTGGTGATTGAAATTACAAGGGAGAGGGAATTATATGAGTTAAAAAATAGACTTTGTTGGAAACTGCTGGGCTGTCCTTGCCTTTCCAGTGATACCACAAAAGTATGTCAATAGGAATTTGAATCACATTCCACATTTGTTTTGAACGAAAACAAATACATTACTTCATTGAGTATGTGTTAAGCAATTAAAAAAAGCAATTATAAGGAAAAAAAAAATCTTGAATGGAGTAATGAAAACAAAGAAGAGGCTAAATTAAAGAATTTCATTCCCATTGGTAAGACTTGGTTTCATGACATCCTTAGTTTGGATATGAGATTTTAAAAGGTTAAGCAAGCCCCAAATAAAGGCTTAATAAAAATGATAATTAGAAGTTTTTGTATTATGTTATTTTTGTGGAAATATTCTAATTGACTATATTTGGGTATTCCAGGAGTTTCTGGGGTTCTTTAAAGCTCATTTTGGATACTCGTAATCTCTGTTTTGAGTAGGGGATAATCATTTTCTTTTAATGGGCAAAAAAATTGCGATTTTATTTTGTATTGCACAACTTCTATGGAATGATATATAATAGCTGAATGAATTAATTTTTAAGCCTTATGTATTTTTTAGATGCCTAATAATAACAAAAAACTGAGAGTTGTTAAATCTTTGCTTTTGATGTTACAGGTTGAGTATCTCTTATCCAAAATGCTTGAGACCAGAAGTGTTTCAGGTTTTGATTTTTTTTTGACTTTGGAATATTTGCAGAATTCATATCAGTTGAACCTCTCTAACCCAAAATTCAAACTGTGCCAAAATCCAAACGTTTTGGAGTGCTGACACAATGCTCAAAGGAAATGCTCATTAGAGTTTTTTGCATCTTGGATTTTTTGGATTAGGGATGTTCACCCTATATATCTGATAGAATATATAAGTGTTGGGTTTACCTTAAAATTTCCATTTTTTTACATTTTGATATAGAAAATATATTGTAAGAACTTAGTATATAATCCATGTTATGTATAATGTTTAATACAGTGTTGAAATTGCATTTCTACCATAGCACCTTTTAGAGCACTGCCCAAAACCATATATCTGTGGTGTTTTCATTGGTAGATTCTCTTCAGGAACCCTTCTGGTAAAAAAACAAGACGAATCAGCTTCAGGGAAGAAAGGATATGTGATTGACATTATAAAGAAATCTTACATTGACATTATCCAGAATCAGCCTATGCATTAGGATTTCTAATTTCTTGCATTGACCATTCTTAACTTATTTTAGACTTATTGTAATGAACATAACTCGTACAGAAATTATGAGCAAGTGATAGTTTTCCATAATTACAGTAAAATATAGTAGGTTTTTATTTGTTTCTTACTTTTCTCTAGTTATGTTTATATCAGATAATGAAAGTTTTAACCCTTCCTTGTGGGAGGAACAGAGGAAACAGCGGGCTCAAGTTGCATTTGAATGTGATGAAGACAAAGATGAAAGGGAGGCACCTCCCAGGGTGAGTCTGTTCTTTATTCTTTAAAATTTGAAACAAGTCTGCTGATATTTAAGTTGGTACTATATATACTATGATGTTTGGGGATATAAAAAAGTATTTGATTTATTCCTTGTCCTCAAGTTACTTGAAGTGTTATTGATTCCAAATATTCAGACATGAAAGAATGTGGGAACAATATAAAACTGTGTGATTTAAAACTAAATTTCATAGTATATATAACTATAAGAGGAAAACGTTATTATAGGCTAGAGAAGTGGACTAACACTTTATTTCAAATTAGTGCCCTTTATGTTTAACTTCAGTTTAGCTGACTTCCCCCCACCATATTTGTAATGATGATTTTCTCCGCTTTCCCTTTCTTTAATGATTTATTTTTATACATCTTAGAGATAAAGAACTCTTTGTTATGAACATTTTGTTTCTTTATGGAATTGAAAACATATCACAGTGATAGGAGTAGTAAATACATATTTTTGAGTTACTTATGAATGTAATTATTTGCCCCTTATACAAACTTAGCTGAATCTCAGAAAATGACAGGCTGACCTTGGAAAAATATGGCTCTTGGTATGTGAGACATAAATATATGAATATCTGAATTTTATATATACGTAGATGAATATCTAGCTGAAAAATGTGTATCTGTTTCAAAGCTAAGTGGCACAATTTTTGGCAATATTCATACTGTATGTCTCTAAATGGAAATATTTGAGTCTGATAAAATTTTTAAAACATTGAAATTTACTGTGAAGTCTTACTATTTTGTTATAAAACCATATTTTTATTAAGCCTAAAATACCTTCAAAGTCTATCATCTGTCTTCACAGTTATCTCTATGAGCTTAATATCTAATGTAATTCAGATGGATTGTAGGTTAAATTTTGTTTGAGATTGACATTAGAAATATTTGTACTTCATATTTCACTTATTTTATTTCTCTAGGAGGGAAATTTAAAAAGATATCCAACACCATATCCAGATGAGCTTAAGAATATGGTCAAAACCGTTCAAACCATTGTACATAGATTAAAAGATGAAGAGACCAATGAAGACTCTGGAAGAGATCTGAAACCACATGAAGACCAACAAGATACAAATAAAGATGTGGGTGTGAAGGTTAGAAAATTCAAAAGGATTAACCAAAGCCTATTTCAAGTTCTTATTTTTAAATGGCAGTTGATATAGTGACCCTTTTCACGTACTCTAAATGTTCAGTTAGGCACCACAGAATGATATTTCAGTCAACATGCTCACATACGTACGATGGTGGTCCTGTAAGAGTATAAGGGGCCGGACGCAGTGGCTCACGCCTGTAATCCCAGCACTTTGGGACGCCAAGGCAGGCAGATCACTTGAGGTCAGGAGTTTGAGACCAGCCTGGCCAACATGGTAAAACCCCATCTCAACTAAAAGTACAAAAATTAGCTGGACGTGGTGGTGGGCACCTGTAATCCCAGCTACTTAGGAGGCTGAGGCAGGAGAATCGCTTGAATCATGAGGCAGGGGTTGCAGTGAGCTGAGATCGCACCACTGTGCTCCAGTCTGAGTAACAGAGCAACACTCTGTCTCAAAAACAAAAAATAAGAATATAAGGGAGATGGCTGGCCATGGGGGCTCACCCCTGTAATCCCAGCACTTTGGGAGACTTGAGGTGGGATGGTTGCTTACACCCAGGAGTTTGAGACCAGCCTGATGAACATGGTGAGACTGTTTCTACAGAAAGTTAAAAAAAAAATGCTGTGCTTGGTGATGTGTGCCTGTTGTCCTAGCTATTTGGGAGGCTTAGGCAGGAGGATCACTGGAGGCCAGGAGTTCAAGACCAGCGTGGGCAACATAGCAAGACAACCTGTCTCTACAAAAAATTTAAAAATTAACTGGGCATGGTGGCATGCTCCTGTAGTCCTAGCTACTTGGGAGACTTGAGGTGAGAGGATCCCTTGAGCCTAGGAATTCAGGGCTGCAGTGAGCTGTGATCATGCCACAGCACTCCAGCATGGGTGACAGAGCGAGACACTGTCTCAAAAAAAGAAAAAACATACAATGGAGCTGAAACACTCCTATTGCCTAATGACATCATAACACAACTTTTCTATATTCAGATATGTTTGCATACGCACATACTTTCTATTGTGTCAGAATTGCCTATAGTGTTCAGTACAGTAACATGTTATACAGGTTTGTAGCCTCGGGGCCATAGGCTATATAACATATAACCTATTTGTGTAGTAAGCTATACCATCTAGGTTTGTGTAAGTACACTCTATGATGTTCACAGAGTAAAAAAAATCACCTAACAAATTTCTCCAAACATATCACTGTTGTAAAGTGCCACATGACTGCACTTGCCAGTTTAAGGTTTTGTTCTTAGCTACCTGAACTGGGAAACTGTAATAATCAGTGAAGTCCATAATTACTGTCGTTACCACTCTCTGGCTATAGAATGTCCAATTGGCAGTGTAGCGTCAGCGTAACCTTTAAAAAAATCATTGTCTGAACAGAGAACATAATGAATGCCAGAAAAATTATTATGATGGAAATTTTTTTCCCCCAGTAATATTGATCCATTTTGCCCCATTCTCATTTTAAATGTAATTGCAATGACAGACAGTTGGCATTCATTTCCTTGGGATGTTTCAGAAACTTTCACAAATTCCTAAATGGTATATTCCTTTAGGACTTTGCCACATACACATTATTGTATCACAGAAACAAAAGTTTTACATGTCATTAGAGTTACTATTCAGTCCACAATGAGCGGAAAACAATTTTAACCATCCGGAGTTGAGTATGCTGAGCTAAGTGACTCAGTTGTCCACACTTACAAGCCTTGCAGTTTCTAAGAGGAAAGTAACCTTGGCTCACTTTTAAATTTTAATGTGGCTCATGGATCTTTGGGGGCCACGTGATCCTAAAATGAGCATTTTATCTGTGAGTGTCACAGATTTCTATGTTTAAAGTTTTCGTGTTTGAGATTAGTCCCAGAATTGGAAGTTGGCAAATTGCTTACAAATTTTTATCTGAACCTTTAAAATACATATAAAACTTTAAAGAATATGAGCTCTTTATATTTTCTTTTACTTAGACCTCAGAAAGTACTACTACAGTAAAAAGCAAAGTTGATGAAAGAGAAAAATATATGATAGGAAACTCTATACAGAAGATCAATGAACCTGAAGCTGAGATTAGTCCTGGGAGTTTACCAGTGACTGCAAATATGAAAGCCTCTGAGGACTTGAAGCATATTGTTAACCATGATGATGTTTTTGAGGTATGATTTTATGATTATTTTGGAGCAATCATAAGAACTTTCAATTTAATATTTTATTGTTGCTAAAGACCTGATATTGATTGTAGAAAGTATATTAATGCATTCATCATTGAGAAATTTCATATCTGCAAAAATATCACTCATTTGTCACTTTAAACTTACAAATTATTATGCCCTTTGTATTCAGATGTTTATGTGAATTAGATTATAGGTAGTCGAGGCTACTGTAAAATACATAATTGCTTTTATTTCTGTAGCTTAAAAATGAAAAGACTACTATAAGCATACCCAGTTATTTAACTTATTTATGCATTTATCCTTGAATGTGAAAGGTTTTTTGGTTGAATGTCTGAGACAGTTTTAGATGTGGAGTTTCTTCTAGTGGATCAATAAGACCTGGAACTTTTTTTTTTTAAACAGCTTTATGTGAGATACAACTCACATACCATACAAATCACTCATTTAAAGTATTCAATTCAGTGGCTTTTAGTATATTTACCAAATTGTGCAGCCATTACTACAATCACTTTTAGAACATGTTTCTCACCCCAGAAAGAAATCCCCTACTCCTTACCTGTTACTCCTCACTCTTTATCCCCTTCAGCGCTAGGCAACCAAAAATCTACTTTATATGCTGCTATAAATTTGCCTATTCTTGACATTTCATTTAAGTGGAATCACACAATATGTGGTCTTTTGTGCCTGGTTTGTTTCACTTAGCATAATGTGTTTGTTTATCTATGTTATAGCATATATCAACACAGCATCCATTTTTATGACTGAATAATATTACATTGTGTATATCCACCCTTTGTTTATCCATTCTTCAATTAATGGACATTTGAATTATTTCCACTTCTTGGCTGTGTAATGAGTAAGTCTGCAGTGAATTTTTGTGTACAGGTTTTTGTGTGGATATATATTTTCATGAATAAAAAATGATTGCACCATTTTATATTCCCTTCATACGCTGCTAATGGTAATGTAAAATAGTGAAGCTGTAACTTTTTAATATGAATATCTGAAGTGTTTCTGATTTATAGCTGCATTGTTCACTGCAGTGTATACTAGCTACAAGTGGCTATTTAAGTTAAGACATCTTCATCCCTAAAATTTCAAAGTGCATTCAAGCACACCATCTCTTTTCCTGGTTATCCGTGAGCTGTCATTTACAACAGGAATAATTTTTTTTTTTTTAAAAAGATGGTTAATATCACTCAATACACTATGGTATGTACTGAAGCTAATGTAACATAGGCTGTGAAAAAATTATTAGGTTTGTTACAGTGAACTTATGACTCATTTAGTGTAATTTTTATGTGTAAGGCACTGTGTTTGGAGGTAAGGTGGCAGAATGGATAAGTGGATATAGGGATTTAAATGAATGCAAGCACATATAATTAAGGATACACTGTGCTAAGTGTGTTAAAAAAGTACTAAGTGTTGCAAAAATTTAGAAGGAAGATTTATGGCTGCCTTAAGGAGAAGGGGGCATTTCACCTGTGTTTTGGAAGATTTTAATTCACAGATACAGGAGAATGGAATGAAAGGGGAAGGAATTATGAGAGCAAAAGAATGGCATTTGGAACACGTGGAAAATAACATTTTACGTTACTGAATGAGTCAGAGGCAATATTATGAAATAAGATCGGTAGAGTAGATAGGGCCCTGATTACAGGGCTCTGAAAAGCCAAGCTAAGAAGTCTGGACTTAATGTTCTGTTGTCTTGAGGAGCCACTAAAGGCTTTTAATAGAGTGTTACTCTAATTCATAGAGCTATATATGGTTGAAAGTTATTATAGTTGTGAGAATATTATAGCAGATGCAGCACGTGAATATCTCAGTATAAAAAAGGGAATAGAGGGAGCAGTATCCTAATGTTTGATTAGGATAATGATGCCATGAAAAGGATAGAGGTGCAAATTGTACAAACAGGCTTGGAAGGACTAGTTGTGTTTTATTGCAATATCTTGAAAAGGTTTAATATATGTTTATAATATTTGTTTTCCCTTTAAAGTCTTATGACTTAATATTTATTTGAAGAAACAAAAATTTAATTTTTATCCCCCTCCCCACTTTTTACTAGGAATCTGAAGAACTTTCTTCTGATGAAGAGATGAAAATGGCGGAGATGCGACCACCGTTAATTGAAACCTCTATTAACCAGCCAAAAGTTGTAGCACTTAGTAATAACAAAAAAGGTTAGATGTTGAAGGAAAGTACTAAGAGTAGAAATTGCCTCAATAAATTTATAAATTTTTTTGGAATAAATTTCATTCAATATTATGTTATTTGAAACATTTTAGAAACAAATTTTTAAGCTTGGCTTTCTGAAAGGTTCTCTTTCTCTCTCTCTCATTTTTAGTGAAAGGCCTTGATAGTCTTTTCTTTCTCCTCATGCAAATTTACTTATAAAGGATGGACTTTACCGACACATAAGCCTGGATTGTAATTTCATATCTGCCACTTATCTGCTGTGTGAGCCTTGAGTTAATTTTATCCATGTGTACATATCTGATTTGACATACAATGAGGCTAATGAACAATTTTGCATCAAATAGGCTAGATAATATATCTTTCAGCACAGTACCTTATTTTTATTCATTCTATCGCAAAACATTTTTTACACGCTGTCCAACCTCTGCCAGCCATTCTTTCATATAAGACAATCTTAGACTCTTAGAGATCTTGAAGGGTATCTATCCCTTCCCTCACCCCTCCCCTCCAGCACCTGAGTATCTTTACATCATCTTCCTCAAATGTTTAGCCGTTTGTCTTTATGGCATCGATGATACTTATTATCAAGGTGGCCCTTGGATAGCTTGGGTTCATAATACTTGTAGTAGTGATACCTAAAATTTGTTGAGCACTAATTGCTTAGTTACTGTGCTAAATATTTTACGTGTTATTATCTAATTGTCACAATAGCCCCCATGATGAGGAGGAAGTGGAATGTATCTAAGAAAGAACCTAACAACCATCTATTTTAACGGTTAAGAGCTCAAAACCTAAATACACTGAGATCAAACTTAGAGTCCCATTTGCTACTGTTAACTGTAAATACAATCCGGACTACTTGAGCTGTGCTCCTAAGATCTCAGAACATCAAAGATATCCTTAATTCATATAATCTTCTATGGATATGTCTATATACACTATTTCCATGATTTGGCTAGAATTGAGTTAGTTAAAAAAACAACCTTTTAGGACTACTTTGAAAAAATACTACTTTTTATACTACCCATTATGGAATATGAACACTTGTCTGTTTCTGTTCATATAATTGCTACACACACAACCACCTCACATATTGAGAGTTTACCATTCATAAACAAGTCTATGAAACATTTTAAAAACATTAAGGAAGAGCTGACCTTTGAAAATTCCTTGATTTGTTTGGTAATTATATGTTTGTAGATTGACTGAATTGCTTATTTTTATTAGAGTGGACGGGGAAAAAATTCCATATATGTATGAAATAATTTCTTGCCCAGATAAGTTCAAAAAGGTTGTAAATTATATTTTCATCATCAGTTTTTCCAATTGTAAATGGGTGAAAAGCATATTCACTGAAATTAACTGACCTTAGAAAGCAGTACATAATAATATCACCTTGTCAGTAACTAAATCAAATTCTTAGTAACCCCAACATTGGTTACTTTTTTAAAAATTATATCACCATCTAAAAATTTAGTCTTTGTATTAGGACTGAATTTTTGGGGTGCTTCCGATTTTCTTAAGAACCAGGACGGTATAATTGCCATTTGTCATCACTGAAAAACATTTCACACAATTCTTGGGGAATTTATCATTGATATTAAATTTGTTTTGTTTCAGATGATACAAAGGAAACAGATTCTTTATCAGATGAAGTTACACACAATAGCAATCAGAATAACAGCAATTGTTCTTCTCCATCTCGGATGTCTGATTCAGTTTCTCTTAATACTGATAGTAGTCAGGACACCTCACTCTGCTCTCCAGTGAAACAAACTCATATTGATACTAATTCCAAAATCAGGTGTGTGAACATCTTTTACAGTTTTTCATTTATACAATAAATAGAAGTAGTAAGGCAGATAACGAATATATAAACATATAGGGTTTAATAAATACTATAGAAGTGGTTCCAGCAATATGTTTTCTTTCCCCATTTCTATTGCTGATTTTCTATTTAGTTTTTATACATTTCCATCTTAAATTAGATTTTCAAATGGGGAAGAATAGACTAGATTCTCAATATCCTGGTTAAAAAGTTGAATATTTATATATTTTTAGATATGGCAACATAAACATATTTGAGGTAATATAAATTGAAAGGAGTATTTTTATAGTTAGAAATGCAGAATCATTTTGGGGGCTGCCATTAAAGGATTCATTCAAATACTCTTGACTGGTGGTGTATATTTGGCTTAGGCTTAATTTTGTAGGACACACTCACTGAGAGAGATAAATGTTAATTTGTATAGCCTGGAATTTAGCTGAAGTCTAAAACACATTTTATTATTTAGGCTCTTGAGAAATTGGTTGTCTATAATGTTGGCAGTGGGTTTGAAAAGAAAAAAAAAATTTGGTTATCAGAGTAAGGCCCTGCCATTCTACCATAGTGTTATTCTATCAGCTAAACTCTGTTTGTTAGAAAGATGGGCTGGATGTGGTGGCTTAAACCTGTACACTTCGGGAGGCTGAAGCAGGTGGATAGCTTGAGTCCAGGAGTTCAAGACCAGCCTGGGCAACATGGTGAAACCCCATCTCTACCAAAAAAAGTACAAAAGTTGGCCATGTGTGGTGGCATGTGCCTGTAGTCCCAGGTACCTGGGAGGCTGAGTTGGGAGGATCACTTGAGCCTAGGAGGCGGAAGTTGCAGTGAGCTGCGATCACACCACCACACTCCAGCTTGGGTGACAGAGCTAGACCGTGTCTCAAAAAAAAAAGAGAGATTGGGGTTGGCTGGATGTGGTAGAATACCTGTAATCCCAGCAATTTTTGAGACTAAGACTATAGATTGCTTGAGTCCAGGAGTTCAAGACCAGCTTGGGCAACATGGTGAAACCATGTCTCTACAAAAAAATTAGCCAGGTATGTTGGCACATGCCTGTAGTCCCAGCTACTCAGGAGGCCAAGGTGGGAGGTTCTGTAGCCTGGGAGGTTTAGGCTGCAGCAAGTCATGATCAGGCTACTGCACTCCAGCATGGGTGACAGAATTGAGACCCTGTCTCAAAAAAAAAAAAAAAAATGGGGTTACTTGGGGTTACTACTAAACCAAAAGCTTAATGTATGGATATTTTTAACAGTCATTTAGAGTTGTTCTTAAATTTCAGGCGTATTTAAGTAAAATTTGTATATTAACGTGTATTGTTGGAAAAGGGATGTGAATTTTATGCCTGAAAATGAGTTAAGGTATTGTGTAATTACAATCAATCATTTATTTCTATTCTTTGAATTTGAGGCTATGAGCTACTGTTTAAAATACTAATTTTTATAACCTCCTAGATATTATCGTATTAATTTGTTGAATAATAAAATTTTTTTTATTGTTGGGAAAGTGGTATATTTTCTAAATCCTGCTTTTAATATAATGAATAAAGCCTAAGCAAGGAATACAGCAACACCTTTTTGTGCTGTGTTTCTAGTAATGAAAGTTTTCTTTTTTGTAATGGGAAGACCCAGTATTAGGGAATTTTTGTGGAAACATAACTTGAATATGTATTCAAGAGGACACAAATACTTTATACCACCAGGTAAAAATAAAATATTTTCTATAATTTTGGAGTGACACTTTTAAAAGTATTTGCCAAATACAGCTAGCTACTTAGAAGAGTGATTAGACTTCATGTATCTTTTTATGCCTTTTACATATTTGATATAATACTTTGGACAATTATTCAGTTCTTTGCTTTGTACAGTTCTCTTACCTGTATATTTGAATGTAATAACAACTGTGTACTTCGTTAACTGTGGTTAATTTGGTTAATAATGTAAGGCTTCAAAATTAACTGTAAAAATGTCCTGTGCACTTTACTCCACTATTCATGTTACTAGTTTTCTTTCCATATATTTGCCCTCCTTCAAGCATTTTGTTTTTTTAGCATATTCATGAAAAGATGCAGCAGATTAAAAATTCTAATTTTATTCATAGTTCAGCCCTTTGAATTTTGTGACAAATTAGATTGAGCATATTGATGAAAATTAATCTTGGTTTTATCTATAACTTAATTGTATTACTTGTCTGCAACTGAATATAAAGCTCTTTTAAGATAATATTTTTAAATTACATACTTGATAATAAATGCCTTTTGTCTTTGACTTAATTTATTAAGTTTTTTAACTTGTCTACCTACGCAATTTATTTATTAATGTTCCCTGTTACTAAGAAAGTTTGGCTTTATTATGTTTTTCATAAAATTATCTTTATTTTAGGCAAGAAGATGAAAATTTTAACAGCCTTTTACAAAATGGAGATATTTTAAACAATTCAACGGAGGAAAAGTTCAAAGCTCATGATAAAAAAGATTTTAACTTACCTGAATATGATTTGAATATCGAAGAGCGATTAGTTCTAATTGAGAAAAGTGTTGACTCAACAGCCACAGCTGATGACACTCACAAATTAGATCACATCAATATGAATCTTAATAAGCTTATAACTAATGATACGTTTCAACCAGAGATGGAAAGATCAAAACCACAGGATATCATGCTTGGAACAAGCTTTTTAAGCATTAATTCTAAAGAGGAAACTGAGCACTTGGAAAATGGAAACAAGTATCCTAATTTGGAATCTGTAAATAAGGTAAATGGACATTCTGAGGAAACTTCACAGTCTCCTAATAGGACTGAACCACATGACAGTGATTGTTCTGTTGACTTAGGTATTTCCAAAAGCACTGAAGATCTCTCCCCTCAGAAAAGTGGTCCAGTTGGATCTGTTGTGAAATCTCATAGCATAACTAATATGGAGATTGGAGGGCTAAAAATCTATGATATTCTTAGTGGTAATGGACCTCAGCAACCAAGTACAACCGTTAAAATCACATCTACTGTCGATGGAAAAAATATAGTCAGGAGCAAGTCTGCCACACTGTTGTATGATCAACCATTGCAGGTATTTACTGGTTCTTCTTCATCTTCTGATTTAATATCAGGAACAAAGGCAATTTTCAAGTTCGATTCAAATCATAATCCCGAAGAACCAAATATAATAAGAGGTCCCACAAGTGGCCCACAATCTACACCTCAAATATATGGTCCTCCACAGTATAATATCCAATACAGTAGCAATGCTGCAGTCAAAGACACCTTGTGGCACTCCAAACAAAATCCCCAAATAGATCATGCCAGTTTTCCTCCTCAGCGCCTTCCTAGATCAGAGAGCACAGAAAATCAAAGTTATGCTAAACATTCTGCCAATCTGAATTTCTCTAATCATAACAATGTTCGAGCTAATACTGCATACCATTTACATCAGAGACTTGGCCCAGCGAGACATGGGGAAATGTGGGCCATCTCACCAAACGACCGACTTATTCCTGCAGTAACTCGAAGTACAATTCAGCGACAAAGTAGTGTGTCCTCCACAGCCTCTGTAAATCTTGGTGATCCAGGTTCTACCAGGCGGGCCCAGATTCCTGAAGGAGATTATTTATCATACAGAGAGTTCCACTCAGTGGGAAGAACTCCTCAAATGATGCCAGGATCACAGAGACCTCTTTCTGCACGAACATACAGCATAGATGGTCCAAATGCATCAAGACCTCAGAGTGCTCGACCCTCTGTTAATGAAATACCAGAGAGAACTATGTCAGTTAGTGATTTCAATTATTCACGGACTAGTCCTTCAAAAAGACCAAATGCAAGGGTTGGTTCTGAGCATTCTTTATTAGATCCTCCAGGAAAAAGTAAAGTTCCTCATGACTGGAGAGAACAAGTACTTCGACATATTGAAGCCAAAAAGTTAGAAAAGGTAATTGAACGTGAGTTTTTCATTCTTTTCTTTATGAACTTAATTATTTTCCTTAATTGGCACTCTTTGTTTTCTAAACAAGATGAAACACGAGTCTCTGAATTACTGATTATCTCTTTATATTCTAGGTGTTTTTCTCTGGTACTGGGAATAGAGTTCCAAATTTAAACTCAGCCAGGACAATTGGGATGATAATGTGTGTTTCTATCCTCTCCTTTACTCCCCACTATTTCTAACAAAAATATTAATTTTATATGTTTATGTGTCTGTCTCTTTGAGATTGTGCACATATACTAAAAATAATACATGTATCTCTGTTTAGCATTTTCTGAACTTTGCTATTAATAATTGTTGATTATCTAAATATAAAAAAGTTTACTATATAGTTAACAGAGTAACAAAAAATGTATTGCATATGTAAATATTTCATCTAATATTTTTTCCCCAGTCCACAGTATATGAACTAACATTGTCACTGACACAGATGGCTTCTGGCATGGCGTTTATTCTTAACTTTTCTGAATTTCTGCATTTCTGACCTACTTAAACTCAGTTAAGTGTTTCTGTGGCTCTAGTGTGGCTTAGCAGTAGTTGCTTAAATAACTGATGCTCATGTTCAATTTATAATTTTATGTGTAGATGTTCGTCTTTTGAAAGGAGTTAAAAATGTAAATATATATCCTTGTAAAACCAATATGAGTACCATAGTCATGTGGCCCAAGTGTACAAGACATGATCTTTCTTTAAGATTTGACTTTATGTTTACTCACTAGATTTTACGCAAGCATTATCTTTCTTTCTTTATTAAATATAAATGTGTTCTTAAAAACAGGTGAACATACAACTTCAATTAGCCATTTTTTAAAATTCCTTAAGTAAAATTTTCAGAAATGCCTAAAATATATGATTAGTACCTCTTATCAGTTTACATGAAATCTCAGCCTATAATTGTTCTTTTTAGTGCAGTCCTCAACTTTATATAAACTTTAAATAGGTAAACATCCACAAGCATTAGGCTACTTCATTCTCATCTATCCATTTTATTTCATCTAGTAACCCTGTACACACTGTTGAGGCTATTTGAACTTTTGTGCTTTTTCTAAGGCACTTGGAAATGTCTTAAGCAGAAGAGTAACGTAGGTGTGTTTTATAAATAAATTTCTGGTGACGTTGTGAAACTAGATTTTAGGGGAAGAGGCTGTAGTCAAAGAGATTGAGTTGTGATGCCATTTAGTAATCTAGATAAGAAATGAAATGTGAAGTGTTATCAGTGCAGTTAAGACAAACGAGTTCAAGAGAGAGTTCTGAAATAGACTTTTAACAAGTTTACTTCTGATTGAATATTCCTATAATCAATCAGAAAGGAAAAGGGATAAAGCTTGAGATTGTGCCTTGAATAACTGGTTGTTGGCAATGTCTTTAGCTATTACTGGACACAGAGGAGGATTGGGAGATTTGGAAGATGAGATGAGTTTGGTTTTTCTGTTCTGTGTAGTTTACATCTTATATGGCTGTTCTCCTACTCCTGTCTGACAGAGATATACCTGGATTTTAGTACATAAGAAGCAAGTAGTAACTATCTCATTGTTCAGTGTGCCACTCTGCTTTTTTTTAATTGCCTAAAATATTTACATATTTTGAAATTCACGGTACAGGTTCTTGAAGAGTATATGACACTAGTTTCCTAGTTGTTTCCACTAGTTATTTAGAGGTGTGAATTAGTTGATTGAAACTAAAGAGAAGCCTTGTAAGAAAAGAAACAGGGCAAACTGTGAACACAAATCTGCAGCTGATGACTCCCATTTTCAAGGATATCATACTTTGAAGTTACATGGGGTGCTTCTCTCATCATATGCTTGCCCAGACTCCTGCCTTTCGGACCACTGGTTGACTACACTGTAGTATCTTCTAGCTCATCAGTTGGGAAGCATTTCTAGCAAATACCAAAGTACATATCCTGCCATTACCATAGCTGTACTGCATTTCTTTTAGGGTATTTTATTCTCCATGTCTCCCTTTCCCTTTCCCATTCCCTTTCCCTTTCCCTTTCCTTTCCTTTCCTTGACGGAGTTTTGCTCTTGTTGCCCAGGCTGGAGTGCAGTGGCACCATCTCGGCTCACTGCAAGGTTCAAGTGAATCTCCTGCCTCAGCCTCCCTAGTAGCTGGGATTACAGTCATGTGCCACCACGCCCAGCTAATTTTGTATTTTTAGTAGAGACAGGGTTTCTCCATGTTGGTCAGGCTGGTCTCGAACTCCTGACCTCAGTTGATCCGCTCGCCTTGGCCTCCCAAAGTGCTGGGATTACAGGCATGAGCCACCATGCCTGACTCCATGTCTTTCTTAAATGTATGCTGTGTTTGCCTGTTTCAGTTCTTAAAAAGTATTCACACGTGAGACTGTTTTTATCTAACATATGTGAAAGTTTTATCTTAAATGGATTCATGTTTGATAAACCACATTTTTAAAAGAATTTAAATTTTTAAAGAATTACTTTAAAAAATTTTTTTAAAGCATTTAGAGAGACATTTTAGTCTTAATAGTTCAGAATCCTAGCTCTGCTGCTCAGTTAGCTACTTGGACAAGTCACTTTGACTTTCCTTACCTTGGTTGATGTGTATATTAGGTGCAATAAAAGGAACTACTAGGATTGCTTAAAAATTAAATGGGTGAATACATGCAAAGCACTTAGAATGGTACCTGGCATATATAACTAAGTGCTAAATAAGTGTTTATTGCTATTATCTTCATCCTCATCATCACCATCTTTTAAAGATAAAGAAATTATCAGCTGATTAAAGTTATTTTTTAAAACAACAAAATATTGTGCAATAGGTTATTTTATGATGGTAAAATTATTTTTCTTAAAAATTTAAATGTAGTTCGTAATTTTAAAATATAAACAGATTTATTATATCAAAGATTAAGGCCTTTTTAGAAAGTGAAGATAGTCTCTGTATGTTTAGCTTGCAAAAATTTGTTTTAAATACCTATTTATCAAGGATGATGATCTTGAATAATATTTCTGTTATATATACTTACCTGTCAGAAACAATACCAATAAAATGTCAGTAGAGACATTTGTATTCATTCACACACTTACATACGTACATACATACATAAAACTAACAAAAATAGAAATTTCAATAGAAATTTGGTATTTCCTTCATGATTTCATTATTAGTCATCTCTTCTTCAGAAAATATAGTTCAGAAGATTATTTCATTGTTTAGGAAATAACTGGTTCAAAAGATGAAATGTGTTAATGTACTGCTAGTAATTATCTGTCAGTGAGATTTGGGGACTTTTTGATACATTTCTAAAATGTTTTCATTTTGAAAGATAAAATGGTAATGATAAATGCAAGAGTAATCGCAGAAGATGGGATTATTCAAGAAACAGTGCTTTTTGAAAAACTTACAATTTTGATAAATAGGATTAAGTTTAATAGATTAAGGTAAAAATTATATATGAAGAAGGAATTCTGAAAGCAGAGAGAGACAAGGAGTTCAACCTGGTTGAATTAAGGATTTATTTTGAGAACATTTGATATAAAGTATGGATATTAGAAAGTCATAATATATAAAGTTTATTTAGTACTTACAAAGTGCCAGAAACTACTATCACTGTACAGTTACCTTGCTGTACAAATGTTTCTCAATTTTCACATGAGTCTTTTGTGATATTTTTATTATCTCATTTTACCATAAGGAAATTTAGGCACAGAATAGTTAGGTAATTTTCCCAGGATGGTATGTGTTACGTAGTGGAGAGAAACAACTTTAAAAGCCCATCAGAAGAATTTCAAGTTGACACAATAAACAAGAGAGAGCCACTGTTATTTCCTGAGTAGATAGAGTACTTTAGGACATCTTAGGCAAAAGTGTTCAGGAAGAATTGATAAGAAGTAGCTTAGGAAACAGTTTCAATAATTAAACAGCCAAATGAGAGATAGTTGATCTGGGATTTTGGCTCTCGTGGTGATGACTCTGAAAAACACTTGGGTCAAAATTACTTAGTTTTAGGAATTGAGAAAAAAGATTGAAGAGGTGGCCAGGGTTTCTGATTTGGGATATTTGGTTATCAACCTTAATTAATTAATTAATTAATTTTAAAAAATAGAGACAGGGTCTCGCTGTGTTGCCCAGGCTGGTCTCAAACTCCAGACCTCAAGCAATCCTCTTGCTTCAGCCTCTCAGATAAGCAGTCCTCTCACTTCAGCCTCTCGAAGTGCTGGGATTACAGATGTGAGCCACCATGCCCTGCCAAATCAGTTTTTTTTTTTTTTAACGTTCTGGTAGTTAGGGAAATGAAGTCTTTAAAGCATTGTGGTATAATATAAAAGTTTGGCAAAAAAATAACTTAGTTGGTTTTGAAGATACTGAATTTGAATAACCAAACGTTTGTACCTAGATTTTACCTTTGTTCTTCCTTTAACCTAGGTAAGTGGTTTTCAACTTAACTATATAGGGTCTATAAATAAAACTGTACATTCTGAGTGATTTCAGAGATTTTCAGATTAATTTTGACCTCTGTGTGTGTGTGTGTGTGTTTTGCTTTGTATGTGAACCGGCATCCATTTATTCATTATCCCATTTTTCAGTAAGGAAATTTAGGTGCAGATTAATTAATTTTCCCAGGATGATATATATGTTATGTGAAGGAGGGGGAACAACTTTAAAAGCTGGTCAGAAACATTTCAAGTTGACACAATAAATAAGGTGAAGCCACTGTTACTTCCTGAGCAGATATAGTACTTTAGGATTATTTTACTGAATAAAATTATTTTTAGGAGAATGGTGGTAGAATCACGTTAAACCACTCTCAGACAACTCGAAAGAACCATATCTAACATTATATAACCTAAAGTACTGAAATCACAAAGTAGTTGTGAGACTTGCAGAAATAAAGAGTTAATTTTCACTGGCAAATTACTCAATACTCTGCAAGTCTCAGTGTGGGGATGCTTTCTTTTCATATGTTCAAAACATTCTAAAATCTTATAATTTTGAAAATTTATAAGATAAATTTATAATTTATCCCTGTTTTATTTATAGAAACTACTTTATGCTACATTCATGCTCTTATTCATTAGATGGTGTAATCAGAATGTATGGGCATTAGAAGCAGATTGAAAGTGCTACATAAATATATTACTAATTAACTACTTTAATAGCAGCAGGATTTAGACTCCAGACATCAAAGCATTGATTCAAAGTGGTAGAAGATGATGGAGGATCTCCATTCACTCCCCTACACCCACCATCTTAATTCTAATGGCAAAGTAGACATGTAAAAATGTTTCCCTAGTGGCTTTCACAATGTCTGGCCTACCTCATGAGGTCAGTTCCCAAATTAAAATTTGCTACTTTACTCAGCTGAGAGTTAGTAATAACAGATAATCTATTGAAACTTAATTAGTTTTTAAACCTTTTAATAGTCACCCCTCTTACCTCCCACTGCCAAAAACAAAAACAAAAACAAAACAAACAAAAAAACCTACCTCGAATCCAAAGATGTAAAGTAGTAGATGTCACCTTAAAAATTTCAAAATTTACTTAATTAAACTAATAAGCAAAATTTGAAAAGGAATAAGAACTTTATATTTCAAAGGTGAATGGTTACTATCAGCATTTACTAACATTCCTTATGAGAACTCAGATATTAAGCATTCCAAACCATAATATGATTAACACAGCATGGTAAGTGTTAAGTTCACTTGTTATTATACAACTATCAGTATGTAATGAACAACATTGCCTGGGACATTATGCCTAGCATTTAATTGAGCACTGCACAATGTGTTGTGACAGGAAGCGGTTTTATGTGGATGTCTGCACAAACCTGAATTTAAAACCAGACCTGTTTTGAGCTTCAGCTTTATTCGTCAGTAAAATATTTACAGTAAGCTCATGTGTTTAGAGATGACAGAGAAGGCTTTGCTGCAAGATCTGTGTAAAGGGTTAATCAGGCCACTTGAGTCAATAACACATTAAAGCTCTCTGCACAGCCAATGTGTGTGTGTCTGTTATTTATGTATGTATGAATGATTTATTTTTTTATTCCAGTCAAATGTTTATGAAACCTCCGAATTGCTTCTGCTAAATATTATCCTTGGTGAAATGGTTTGGGAAGATGCAGGTCTGGGCTATAAGTTTAGCTTTTATGTTAGAATTCACAGAATAACTGGAAGTGTACATGGTAATTTTATGGATCCTTTTCTTTCTGGAATCTTGTATTGTTTCTTGGCATCAGATGTCAACTTCAAATTTTGAGAAGGAATATATTTGCTAAGAGTAATACAGAAATGCTTGTTATGATATTTCTGTATTAATAATAAGCCATGCTCAAAATGTGGTTTCCCCAGTTAGACTGTTAAGCCCTCATCAGGGACATGACTAAAGGTACTCACATGAAAGAACGGCAGTTCATAAACAAGTGGAACAGTGGGAATCAGGCAGTGTGTTTATTGAGGGTACATCTTCAGGCAATTCTGGGATTAGCAATTAGGTATTCGTATGAACTCAGTTTGTGAGAGGATTCCATCAATGGCTCTTTAAATTTAGGCAGCAAAGGCCACCACTAACTCCTAAAATACAGTGATCTTCAATACGAGTTTATTTGAATGGGGAAAATTTGCCACACATTTTCTCGTTTTCTTCTTGTTGTAATTTTAGAGCAGCAGGAGCATTTTAAAAGTTATATTTGCCAGCCTGGGCAATATGGTGAGACCCTGTCTCCATTAAAAATAAAAAAAAATTAGCCAGGCACGGTGGTGCACACCTGTGGTCCCAGCTACTCAGGAGCCTGAGGCAGGAGGATGGCTTGAGCCCAGGAATTTGAAGCCAGCCTGGGTAACATAGCAAGACTCTTGTCTCTTTAAAAAATAAAAAGGGTATATCATAAGTTTGTGTATGTTAAAACTGTTCTGTAATGCAAGATATTTTTCTAAACATCTAAACATTTAGAAATTGAAATGTGGTTGGGCACAGTGGCTCACACCTGTAATCCCAGCGGTTTAGGAGGCTGAGGCAAAAGGATTGTTTGAAGGAAGGAGTTTGAGACCACCCTGGTCAAATGTTGTGAGACCTTGTCTCTACAAAAAAAATAATAACAACAACTAGTCAGGTGTGGTGTTGAGGACCTGTAGTTCTGTCTGCTCAGGAGGCAATATCATTTGAGCCCAGGAGTTTGAGGCTGCCATGAGCCAGGAGCATGCTATGGTACTCCAGACTGGGAGTCTACCTCTTAAAAAAAAAAAAAAAAATTGAAATGGTATTTTTGCAAATATATTTTGTGTTATGTATATTTAAACACTGTTTATTTAATACATTAGAATTTGCATAAAATGAAGTAGATCTCTAAAAATTCATTTGACTTAGAATTATTGGGTGTTGGTAAAATTTATATAGATAAATTAATTTCTGTTCTGTGTATGACTTTAGATACACATACATCTGCATATGGCGTCAGTTCCTATTTTCTGACATAAAAGATGTGTTAGGAGTAAAGGAAATAGCATTCTAAAAGCAGTTATATGTCTGTACTTCCTTTGCTTAAACATGCGAATGGTTGTATTTACATGTAATTTGTGTATATGTATATGTTGTCATGTAAATACATGGTAAATGGTTCCAATTTCTTTCAGTGACTCTGAAAATTAGTGTTGCATGATACTTCTCTGGTTTTGGGGTTACTTGAAAATAAGTCTGCATATATAACATGTCTCGTGGATTTTGCATGCTACACTAATCTCTGTTAAATCTATCCCCTCTTTATTCAGAGCATGCTGTCAAGGTCCTTTAATTCCAATTTTACTGCTGTAAGCAGTTTTCACTATGGCAGCTCTAGGGATTTGCGTAGCAGCCAAGGCAGTCTTGCCTTGAGTGTTGCAGATGGAAGAGGTTCTGGTGGGCACATTTTTCGAGTGAGTACCTACACTAGACCAATACTTTTAGCTTGTAGAAGAGAAAACCCCAAATTTTAAGTGTTTTAATGTTTCCAGGAAAAAAATGTTTACTCTGGGCTAGAAGCCTTGATTTCCTCTGAGTTCTTCCATGGCTTAGTTCTAAACCTCTCTTCAAAGCTGATACAGTCGTTATCTCTTGAGTTTCTTTGGTCATAAACTAATGATGTAGTCAGCAAAAGCAAAAAGCAGTGTACAATAGGAATAACTGAGAGTTTTTAAAAACTATTCTTTATAGTATTTTTTTCTCTTAATATTAAACTTTTCTGTTCCTAACTAAAGATTTTAAGGCTATGCTATATGTAATCCATAGACCTGTTACAGGGAAGAATAATTTTAACTCCAGTGATTGAGAATTGACTGAGAGAAAGCACTACCCTGAACTAAAGTTAATCATAATTCACTGAGCATGATTAGCTGTGAGACTGGAGAAATTGTGATAAGTATCAGTGAAAAGACAAAATACAAATCCTTTCTTACTCACATTTTACTAAACATTTCCTTAGTAGTGAAGAAGAAAGGTTTATCATTTTAACCAAAATTAAGTGTGGGGGATAAAAACACAGAGAAAGAGAAGGAAGAACTCTGGGTGGCCCTGTTTTAAGATTTTTTTCGCATAACAACTTGAAGTAGTAGCTTGGCCTCTAAAATATTTCCTTCTGCCCCTCTCCTTCAATCCTGAAAAGACTGTTTTCTCTCTAATAACCCTATTTTATCCCCTCCCCATTGTTTCCATGTGAAGTATTTGCTTACTTCTGGGTCCTTTACTTCTACCTGAGCGATGGTATCCCCTATTTTAATATATCCCTGACTCTCCTCTGGTGTTACAGATTAGGAGCAATCTCCTGGATTCTCTTGGCTCTGGCTGTACCTGACCTAGACTTAAACACTGTCCTCTGTCACCTGCCACCATGTGATTCCTATGCTGTTGAGTGGCAGTAGTCATGTTGAAACCTCCCAAGTTTGTTTACTTACTTACCTACATATTTATTTATTTATTTTGAGGCGGAGTTTTGTTCTTGTCGCCCAGGCTGAAGTGCAATGGCGTGATCTCAGCTCACTGCAACCTCCGCCTCCTGAGTTCAAGCGAGTCTCCTGCCTCATCCTTCCAAGTAGCTGGGATTACAGGTGCCCGCCACCACACCTGGCTAATTTTTGCATTTTTATCAGAGACGGGGTTTCACTATGTTGGCCAGGGGTCTTGAACTCCTTACCTCAGATGAGCTGCCTGCCTCGGCCTCACAAAGTGCTGGGATTACAGCCGTGATCCACTGTGCCCAGCCAGGAACCTCTCAGTTTAAATGATAAGAGAGAAGAGTGATAACTATCAGTCTCTCATTCCAAGAGTCCATGGGGGTAAAGATCGGTGGCTTTTATTAACTCAGGGGTAATCTTTGCCATTTATAGTCACCTGGAGCAATTGTATTTTCCAGATTCTTTTATAGTAACATTTTGTGCTTGTTTTTTTTTCAATTTGGAGCCTTTGAATCCATTGACTTTTACATTCATGGTATCCTTGTTCTTTTAAAAGGTAAACATAGTTATACATTCACACCTCAGTTAAAATTTCAAGCTGAGAGCTAAATTCATTATTATGTATTCTAAAAGCACATCTCAGAAAGGGAGAAGGAAAATAAAGTATTCATTGCGTAAATACACAAAATTAGATCATGTCTAAAAATTCTAAGCCATGGTTTGAACTAACTGCACATGATAGATCTGTTGCAGATATAATTTCTAAGATTAAATTCGAAATCCTTAACTTTACATGTGTGCTGTAGTATGTCATAACAAAGTAGATTTTAGATTAATTTTTCAATATGATGATGTAGTCTGCATTTCTATGTTGCTAGCCATAAGCTGTTTTGAACGTAACAATAGTGCTATTTATCGCTATCTGTTTTGTTTTCTAAAACATATATAGGGATGTGCTTAGAACTAAAATTGAAGTGAAAAACATATGTGTCTTGCTTCCTGGCATATTTATAATAAGAAATATTCAGGGGCTCTGTGCAGTGGCTCACACCTGTAATCCCAGCACTTTGGGATACTGAGGCTAGAGGATCACTTGAGCCCAGGAATTTGACACCAGCCAGGGCAATGTAGGGAGACCCTGTCTCTGCCCTGCCCCACCCCCCTGTAGTGAGCCATGATCACACTACTACAGTACAGCCTGGGTGGCAAAGTGAGACTCTATCTCCAAAAAGAGAGAGATAGAGAGATGTGTGTGTGTATATATATATATGTATATATATAGAGAGATACGTGTGTGTATATATATATTCAGGGATAATGAGATTGAGTCTATTTTTCCCCTAAAGCTATCGGCTTGGTAAACTATAATACAGGAATAATATTAACCAGTTAATTGGGTTTAATAGCATTTCTCCAAATCAGTACTTTTGAAACTGTTGAACTCAGTGTGGCAGAATTAAGCTACAGCAAATTTTATATTCATTTCACACCCCAGTCTTATCCCAATAAAGTAAGTTTTATAAGACTATAAGTGTATTGGTTCTGCTTATTAAAATTTAGGGGGAAAAAAAATCCCATGGGGACTGTTCTATTAGAAGAACAGCAGTTATTTATTTATTTTTACCAAAAATCTTTTTATAGTGCTCAACATGAGTGTGTTTTAGTTGGTCTTAAAATTTGAGACTCTGAACTTTAATAATTATATTTGTTCAAAGGTCTTAAAAGCTAGGTATTGCTGTAAGTAAAACTAAAAGGAAAATAACATGGAGAATTCATCTTCTACATGTGTGTATTGTACATAAATAGATTATATTTTCATATAAGCTTTTCATACATACAAAAACATCTTGCTGTGTATCTTTGGAAGACGTGAAAGATACTAATTGATGGCAATAATGATGGCAGTGTTTGATTTGGGTCTTCATCTGTGCACTATTTGGCAATACTTTTTCCTAATCGTCTCTCAAGTGTCATCCCCTTGGTTTCACATCTTAAAGAACATTATTTGTTTACTTTTTATTTCCTTCTCATTTGAAGCATACCCAAACATCCAGTTCAGGAGATTCTTGTCAAGATGGTATATTGATTTCAGGACAGCAGAGCTACTCATCAGCCACACTTAGTCACAAAGATGTTCCTCCAGACAGCTTGATGAAAGTGGGTGCTTGGGAAAACAAAATGTAGTATCTGTGAGCTTTCTATATTTTGCAGCTTTTGGACTAGATATTATATTTGCTTTAGATGAAAATACTTTTTTGAGGGCTTTCCCCCCTTTATTAGTAAGGATTTTTAAAATAATCAGAAATACAAAATAGAATTTGACCCTGTCTACTATTTCTCAATTCATTCCATGAATTTTCCACCCTGGAGAAATTGTTTTATTTTTGCATTTAGATTTCTCTTATATAGTAACACCTATTTGTTTTATCATTTGAATCAGGGCCTTTTTGGTATCCCTGATAGTAAAACTATTTGGAGAATTGAAGATGAACTTGTGTTAAATTCTTCATTCTAGGATCTTTTACTATTACCAAAGTCAAATGTAATTACCTCAAATGTAATTAGAAATCATCTTGAAAGATTTTTGTATATGATAGAATAGATGATGGTTGAGTTTTTAGTACTTTTGTTGCAATTATCTACGTATGGCCAGTGCCAGACAGATAATTTTTTACTATCCTCCCTCAGCTATTTTTCCATATTTTCTTAACTGATTCCATCCCTCTAGTATGACCAGATATAATTACGAAGCATAGTTATTTGTGACATAAAACTTTTATGTTGCCCTTCAGAGTAGTAGCTACCCAGTCATCTAATACTTAAGTTCATCTAATATATAAGTTCATAAGTTTCTAACCCTCTTTTCTTTTAACTGAGCTTTGTCACCCAGTTTTTTCTCATTACATATATTTTGTGGTTTAGGGTTACTGAGTTTGTTTTAATACTTTTTAATTTCCTGAGCCATCTGCTAATTGTAGCTTAATACATTCCATGTGTATGTTTAACACTGATGTAGGCAAGACCAAATATCTGGTGTCAGGGAGTCTTAAGGTCAGTAGTAATTACCACCTGGATTTTACCCAGGAGAAAGATACTGAATTTACATGTAGGAATAAATGGTATAAACGTATAGAAAATCATGGGCTATCTGCAGAATCGTATGTGAGTAATAAAGCAACAGCAGAACCAGTTAATTACTCATGGGCAAATCAGTTGCATTAAATCTATAGTGATCAAGTTTTTTTCCCTAAAAATGTTGGGCTAATATAGCACTTCATTTTCCTTCTCTCCAACCAGTATAAGATTTGTCAGTAACATCCTTGTGTCCTGTCACAGAATACCCATGTGTGTTCCCAGACTTCAGAATTTAACTGAGTTCTCAAGTACAACGCAGTTTAACAGTGAAATAGAATGCCTTTTTTAAAAAGTACAAATCTTTACCAAAGCTAAACTACTTTATATCTTTCAGCAAGGTTCACCAAGAAAAGCATGTAGTTTTGAAACTGTTGCCATATCTTTCTCCAAACTTTTCTACTTTGGGATAATTTAGGGAACTGGACCTCAACTATTTCCCTCAGAGTTTTCCCGTAATTTTCTTGTCGATGAGATTTTCTTTGTGTTACTAACCAACAAGAAAATTATAAGTTAATAGCTTAACCATATTTTTCTACACAAAAATCTTTTTATATGCAAATATTTGTAATATGACTGTAACCTCTTTTTTTTGTGTATAGAGATGGAGTCTTGCTCTGTCACCCAGGCTGGGGTGCAGGGGCATAATCATAGCTCACTGCAGCCTTAAACTACTGGGCTCAAATGATCCTCCTACTTGAGCCTCCCAAGAAGCTGGGACTACAGGTGTGCACCACCATGCCCAGCCAATTTTTTTTTTTTTTAAGAGATAGGGTCTTGCTGTTTTCCCAGGCTGATCTTGAACTCCTGGCCTGAAGCAGTCCTCCTGTGTAGGCCTCCCAAAGTGCTGGGATTATAGGCATGAGCTACTGCACCCCGCCTCTTACTTTTAAGATAGATTACTCATGCTAACAGAATAAGCTATTAGCCACATTTCTACAAAGGTGATTTTAAGTCAGGTTTATTCTCTAAAAATGAGAGACATTAAAACAAAGATAGTTCTCTAACAACAACAAACTAATAATTTCTATTTTTTTGTTTTTTTTTTTTTTTTTTTTTTTTGCTTTTTGCTTTATGAATAGGGTAGAATGTCAACATTTAATTTTTGTGGCTAACAGTCTGAAATTAATATTAAGAGATTGTAAAAGTTGCTAACATACACACAAGGAATAAATCAGTTTTCTACATAGATAGCTGAATTGACTTGTTAATTCTGGGAAAGAAGGAATAAAAGTAGAAAAATATATTTAAATTTGGAAAGAATTTTACCACAAAATTAGTTTTTTTCTGAAGAAAAACATCAGCAAATGTACCTTTTGTGTATGTGTGTTTGATTTAGTATGGGAAAAGATACGCATCTCGTAGACGCTTAAATTTTAAAATTTTGGTATACTATGTGCCATTTTAACATTTGGTTACTATAATATAGATACATCTAAGAAAATACAAATATAGCTCCCAAAAAAGCAAGTAATTTAAAATATAGATATGATGTACTTCCATTTGAAAGCTTAAAAAAGTGAATGTAACAAGCACTTGGGAAACTTTAGAATTAAGACATTAATAGCTTATTTCTTTTAAGGTTTAAAATTAATAGAAAAATAGTAAGTGGCATGGTATTGTTTGACTTAATTGGAATGTGAAACTCTAGTGCTTTTGTAATGCTCCAAGAAGAAATCCAAATATTTGAAATAAGACATTATTATTGGTCATTTTAAGATACTTCATGTTTTTCTTAGATGCCTTTGAGTAATGGACAGATGGGCCAGCCTCTCAGGCCTCAGGCAAATTATAGTCAAATACATCACCCCCCTCAGGCATCTGTGGCAAGGCATCCCTCTAGAGAACAACTAATTGATTACTTGATGCTGAAAGTGGCCCACCAGCCTCCATATACACAGCCCCATTGTTCTCCTAGACAAGGCCATGAACTGGCAAAACAAGAGGTAAGAATAATCAAGACTATTTGAAATATGGGAATAAGCTTTTTATGTATTTTTATAGGTTACTTAATTATTAGCAGTAAATCCATATAGAATGTTAACATAGTTGTTACCATTTAAAGTTTTATTTTTATGTTATGTTTATAAGGTATTAAACTTGGTGATTTTTATTTGACTTTGTGATCATACAACATAGGATTTAGTATTTGGGGCATGATTTATTTATTCTAGTACAGTTGCTTTTCCACAACTGGTTGATACTCCAGTAGTCAGACATTCCTTAAGAATATAAATAGGAGACCATTAAGCTGAAATTGTTCTGTGACACTTAAAATCTTAACTCCTTAGATTTTGAAATTTGACTACAGACTTCAAACTACTTTGAGTATTTAATCTTAAAAATTACTTAAAAAGTCAGCAAGCTACACATTTCTTATGTCTTGATAGTTATTAATAAAATGATCAATAATATTAGAAAGGTAGAGAACAAATGCTTTATTCATTTTGGTTGTGTCTCTGGTGAAAGGGAGTGTTTTATAACACAAGTTTTAATTCTTGCATCTTTTTCTATAGCTTGGTTATAAAAACTATCAATGGGTCATATTTTAAAATCCTACCTCTTTTGAAGCCTTTAAACAGATTCAGTAAATGAAGAGTTAGTATCACAAAACCACCAGTGGATCATTTAGATATCTTATGAAACAAGCCACTAAACAGAGATACTGTGTAATTTAGATGTCCCACAAGTGGAAACTGATAATAATATACATGTTTTGTGTTTATATACTATGGCATTAAAATCTATGATGTCTAAAAAGTAAAACAGGGTCAATTTTAATTGATTCCTATCCTTATAAGGCAAGCAATAAAATTAGGAGCTATGCTTTATATAATCTCAGCTCTGCCTTTAACTCACTAACTCATTAACATAATATTCTATGTTGTATTTCACTTCATCTGACCAAATGTTTATTTTTGATGAATTCTTATGTTTATGTTTGCTTGGACTTAACCCATCAGTATTTAAATATAGATGTTGTGGCATTATAACTTTTTCTGAAATAGTAAGTTTCCTTTATTTTCATATTAACTCAGATTCGAGTGAGGGTTGAAAAGGATCCAGAACTTGGATTTAGCATATCAGGTGGTGTCGGGGGTAGAGGAAACCCATTCAGACCTGATGATGATGTAAGTTTTCTTTGTATATTCTTGAAACACCTATAAAGTTTTATTTGCTGATTCAATACTTATATGTAAGTGAAAATCTAGTAGATGTTTATGTAAACCTAGGTAGACATCACCTTGATTCCCCACTCTATTGCTTACCTTTTTGTTTTGTAATTTGATCAGTTCAAGTTAAAACAATTTAACCAAAAACTATGAATGTTTGTGATATTATCAAGTGATCTTTAATTTTCTTATTGCTTTTTCACACATCTATAAAAGCAATTTTATTACTCTCAAGAGAAATCACTGAAGTCAGAATTACTAGAGGTAAAAATAGCTAGTTTGTTACAGTATTACTCAGAGAAGTCAGAGAGAAAACTTGTACCATGATTGAAATATTTGCATGGTGTGGAGGAGAAGTTGCTCCTTGGTACTCTGTTATTTATACATACTGTTTTTAGTTAAATAAACAATTTTTTTTTGTTATTAAAGGGTATATTTGTAACAAGGGTACAGCCTGAAGGACCAGCATCAAAATTACTGCAGCCAGGTGATAAAATTATTCAGGTAATTAAAATAAATCTTTATTTGTTTTTCACTTTATAACACTCTAATGTTTTCATAGTTTAAAATGTTTTCACTTCAACTTTGAAAATCGTGGGAGGCTGAGGCAGGAGAATGGCATGAACCCGGGAGGCGGAGCTTGCAGTGACCTGAGATCACGCCACTGCACTCCAACCTGGGCGACAGAGCGAGACTCAGTCTCAAAAAAAAAAAGTTTGATACATCATAGGATTTTGTTTAAGCTCAGGAATGTTAATTTTTACTAATTTGAGGGGGATTAGAGTACTACTTCTTGAATGTGGGCTATTGGCCTTTCAGAAATGGAGAAGAAAATTTTTAAATCTGAGAAACTCATTTTTTCCTGTCCCTTCCTTTTCTTTGTTCTTTCAGCTACTCATTTTACGTAAACACTTGCAGTCTTAGAAGAAGACAAGCCTAGGACACAAGTCTAGCTCTCATTTTCTACCCCTACCATCACTGTTCTTAGTTGAGAACTAAAGAACTAAAAAATAACCCTCAAACCAAGAAAAAAAAAAAGAGAGAGACATTAATATCTAGTAGCTGAAAGTACAGATTCTGAAAACCAGACTTCCTGAGTTTAAATTCTGGTTCCAACACTTTTTAAAAATAAAATTAATTAAAAAAAAATTTAAATAATTTCAAGCTTAGAGGAAAGCCACAAAAATAGTACAATAAACACCAGTATTACATCATTTGGTCACCAGTTGTTCATAATTTGCTACATTGTCTTTAGCGTTTATTCTCCTCTTTCTTCTGCTTTTCTCCCTCCGTCTATACACACACACACACACACACACACAGAGAGTCACACTTACTCATACACTCATATAGTTATACGCGTTTATTTTCCTGAACCATTTGGGAATCTGTAGTTTCAATTTGTGACCGAGCAAGTTACTTTACCTCTCCATGCCTGGGCTTTCTCTTCTCTAAAATAAGATGGTGAAAGAATCTTTTTTGAGCATTATGAGACTCAAAGGATCTAATTCATATTACACACTTAGAATTGTGTATTTGGTACACAGTAGAACCTCAGTAAATATTAACCTTAATTGTAAGAAATATGGTGGTCTTGATGTGATGGCTTCAAGACAATCGGAAGGCTAGCCCTTGCCCCTTGCTGTGCTACAGTTTGGTCACCTCAGACGCACGTTAGCATTATACAGCACCATGTCTGACATTATTTCTTAGTGATTCCTAACATTGAACTGCTACATGAGAATTGTCTGAAAAGTTGGACAAAACACACATTTCTAGACCCCATCTTCAGAGACTTTATTCCTTGGTTTGGGTAGGGCCTGTGAATCTATATGTTATTCTAAGTTGCCAAAGTGATAGTTATTTTCTTACAGGTTTGTGAACTACTTGGCAGAAATGCAAATAAATTACTATAAAATGTTTTTCCTAAAAGCATTTTTCCTCTTTCTTCCAGGCTAATGGCTACAGTTTTATAAATATTGAACATGGACAAGCAGTGTCCTTGCTAAAAACTTTCCAGAATACAGTTGAACTCATCATTGTACGAGAAGTTTCCTCATAAGCACTGTGGACAAAAAAAGGGGGGAAGACAGCAAGATTTATTGGAAGATACTTGCAGGGGAAATTAATATTTTGACTATTTTTATATATAAAGAAGAACTCAAAAAATTATGTTCAAATTTGTACATTAATGAAGTAATGGAACTTGTGGTTAGAGGGAAAGAACCACTGTACAGAATATAAAGGAGACTGTTGAATTCATACCATATAAAACTTGTTAGGTTTTTAAACATAGCAATCAAGGCTACAAAAACAAACCTGTGTTGTTTTTGTATAGATTGTAGGTTTATTTTTGGATTTCATATACATGACTGAACTGTGTGCAAGGCAATAGTTAGCCTTGATTTTAGCCCAGAGACAGATGGCAGAGCTATCTCTCTCATAGCTTTTATGCCCTTATTTTTATTCAACTGGTATTAATGTTTTTCTCCTGAAACTACTTTTTTTTGATGTGGGTAAGAGATTTGAAGTGTTGGCTTTTGCTATGTGCATATTGAATTGAAGAGTGAGTAGGTGAAGGTGGTGCTGGTGGGTTCACTTTCCAAGGCCAGATTAAAACAGTTATTTTCTATAAAAATCTGGAAGCAAAGAATGGGGATGGGGGGTACTATGTGGTAGTATGTTTTTATTAAGAGAATAATGCAATAAAATAGGTAATGTCTTTTTTATAAAGCAAAAAAGACAATAATTGCATTTTATGAGCTCGGCAGGATCTGTTCTTGTCATAGCCATTGACTATACATTTGCTACTGGTGATTCAGTTTTTAATTTTTTAGTCACAGGAAATTTTTAACTCTACTGTGGTTGCATGTCCATGCATTCTCTGTGTTATGGAAATCCCGATTTTTTTTTTTTTTTTTTTTTTTTTTTTGCAAATGGTGGTACTTGCAATCTGTTTTATAATTAGCGCTCCATTTAAATCTAATTTATAATTTTTATTTTAAGCAGCAAATGAAACAAAAATGGCCAGTTTTAAGATTGTGTTGCCTGTAACACAAAATGTAAGAAGGTTTAGGAAAGCCTCTTGATTTTTGTTTGGCCTTGCATTGCCTTGGTAAAGTAAAAGGAAACAGTACGCATGGAGCTAGGAAACCAAAGCAAGTTTGTGAAACTGGCACAGTGATGGAGAATTGCTGTGGAGAGTTGTAGAGCAAAGGGATGGGTCCTTGAGGCCTGCCATTGTGTAAAGGTGTTCAAATAAAGGGCTGTTTCTACAGGTTAACATTAAATGTGAACTCAACACTTCAGAGTCTTTAAAGGGTTTCTATGTGTATCAATGTAATAGTGTTTTACCACCAACTGCCTTTCTTTGTTCCTAGTTACTGTAACAAATATGTGATGATAGAGATTTATTAATTTTGTTTATCCAGACTATTAATTTTATTTGTTTTTGTTGTATGTAATCAAATAAAATTTGAGTAACAAGTAATGGTAAGGATTAATGCATGGTTATTTGGACCAGAAAAAAGTGCCATAGAAGACCAATAACTGTTTAGTTGAGGCTAGTCTGGAACTTTTCATTAGAGCAATATTTGGTTATTGCACTTCATTTTTATTTACTAAGAAATGCAATTTGGGAATTTTTAATCTGTTATGCTTTGTTTATCAACCTTGATTTTAATTAAGACTTTTATAAGACTAGCTTAAAACACCAAGCCACATTATATTTGCAAAAGTGGGTTGCACTCACTTTCCATTCTTGCTAGTCAAAGTAGGCAGCACTTTTAAAAATATGTGAACTCAAATATTGCACTTCTTTCAAGATGTTATCAATTGGTTATTGTACTGTATAGTTTTAATAATTTTGATTGAAACCCTTTAACAACTCTTTGTAAATTTTAACTCATTTTAGTTGATTTTCAGTACTATTTACATAGGAATTGATTTTTATGGATATAGTATAAGAAATGTGCTGTATTTTGATAAAATTCACTTACTGTACGTGTGTTGTAATCTAAAAAAAAAAAAGAATGACAAACAGCTTCTTTAAGACAAGTCTCGGTGTTCCCTTTATTCTTAGTTTGTTTTTAAATATTAATTTTGGCATTCTAAAATAGTTAACATTTCTTTTATTGATTTCAGATATTCACAGTCACATTCTACTTTTAATCAGAAATATTTAATAATTGTGAAGTTTTCAACTACTTTACCTTGAACCACATATATAGATTATAATTTTGGAAAAGGAATTAAGCCCCACAGAACAATGGATCTTTAGCAAACCTTAACTTCATTGTCTGCACATTACATTGAAGTATTATAAATGCAACAGATGTTATATGCACTGGTATTTTATTCTACTGTAGTTAATTAAAATTTTATAGTATTCTTGCAACACAAAGTTGAGTAAGAAACTTAACCAAGAGGAGTATTATACCAAGTTTCTTTGAAAGTATTGGAAAACTAAAATGACAAGGACTTTTAATTAGAAGTTTGCTGTAGTAATAACTTAAGTTTCAAAATTTGAATAAAAGAATTTTTTGAGGAAATGGAGAAGACATTTTTAGTTTATATATTGTTGAATAAATTGTAGTTAAGGCCTATACCCATAACTAACTTTATTTTAATAAGTAGTATATAGCAATTCATCAAAACCCCAACTGTCTTTTAGTGGTTAAAATTTCTTACTCAAACCAGTAAAAAATTATGCTGATCAGAGTAATTTACACAGTATACAGTAGTTGACACAATTTAAAGCTTTATGCTAATTAAGGAATCATCACTTCATCTGAATCAATGAAATTCTAAAATTCCCTACATATTTATTTTGTAAATATTCTTCTGACCTCTTTGGCCTGGATGTGAAGATGTATATATACTTAATTATTTTAAACACAAAACTTGCCATAAGCAGAACTACACTTTTAAGTATTAATTTGCTGTACTTAAAAAATCCCATTAGCAGCTATGTAATATTTTTATCAACCAACATTTATCCATTCCAAATTTTTGTATATATCTAGATGAGGTAACATATAGAGGATCGATAAACTAATGATGTTTAAACTGGTTTATTTACAAAATTCAGAGTTAGAGAAATTCTCATGAAAAATACACAATTTTTTTGAGCATTAAAAACCTGTATATCTGGGTGTGGAAGAAGTGTAGTTTATCTCAAATTATTATTATTTACTTCTAAAGGGAGCCGTTAAGATGGGAAATGTTTCTCTGATGGAGATTGACACGTGAAATCTGTTTGGAAGGGTATTTTTTTCACTCAGTCTGTTGCCTTTTTTGTTAATACAGCCTTCTGTTTTAATGTTCAGTGAATAGATTTCTTATGAAATAGACATCGAAATAAAAATTATGATTCATCAAGAGCATTAATTGATGAACAAGTGAACAAGATGCCTCTTTTTAAAAAAAAAAGAAATCTAGACAGGCAGCCAACTCAGACCTTCAGGTATTCCTTTGTTTCTAAATAAGAACCTTCAGAAAAAGTTGGCCATATTCTACCTAAAGCTGCTAATTCTTTACAGAATTCATAAGCCCAGGGGATAGTAAGTAGTCATTTAGTTTTGGAAAGTTCTTAAGAGAATGCTATCTTCTACAGTCTCATGAAGCAGTTTTTCAAGATTAGAATTTGTGGTCAGCTATAATACACAGTCCTAATGTCCAACCACCTGAGAAGCTCATCCTAAGCTGAGAAAGCCTAAAATGTTAGAGAATGTTTAGAGAAAACACCTGAAATTTTTTTTTAAGAGAACAACCTAGGTTTTATTGTAGAGAACAATCAAAATACTCCTGAACCTTTCTATAGAATCTTTAGGAAAGAGGCTGACAAAAAGAATCTTCTGTTACAACTTTCTTTTCTAATGTAACAACCAGGGACAATGGTGATCTGCCATGCGTCTGCCCATCTAGCTTCTCAATCGGCCCACAATTTTATTTCAGGATAAAATTTGAGAAACATATCACTGGGGAAGGAAGAAACCTAAGCTATAAAATTATGCTTTTCCCCTCAAGGGATTCAATAAAGCTTATTTTTCAGAAAACAAACCTAAAAATACTGACTTTCCTTAAACCTAATCAAATTAATTGTGTTCCTCCAAGGTAAAGCTTTAGAAGGATCTTTCAGTTGCTCTTTCAAACTTTTCCTTGTCAGAAAAGAAAAACTAACACAAATTGTTAAAAAATTAAAGCGTGAGCAGAGAGCATGGATTTTAGGATGGATGATTTTAAGTTTCCTCATCTTCATGAAAGGAAGAACCTAATACACTGAGAACTAATGCCTGTCCAGAATGCATACTAAACATCTCATATTTGGATCATCCCTCACTGCAGCATCCCTCAAAGGAACATTCATTCTCCCAAGAACAGGAGGAATTGTTCGCAGATAAATTATTCAAAGTAGCAAAATGGAACATGCTTCAATCTCATCCTGTCCACATACCTACAAGGGACAGCAAAGATTAATACTATGATAGGCAAAAGTGTTATGTAATAATCTTGCCAGTTTTGTAAAGAAGGGAGTACACTGGATCCATAATTTTTGAGAAATTCTTTGAAGGGCTAGAGCCAGAGAATTCTACCATGAGATGTGGATTTTGCTTCAGATGCCTCAGAAGACAATATAAAGGACCAAGAATGGTGGTGATAGTGCATCATAAGTAATTGGTTTAGTTCAACCACCTTTTATATGCCAAGCTGTGTGCAGAAAGGATATCTGGTTCAAAGAAGGAGCAAAGAGTGCGGGTACTTAGATTAAGAAGGAAAACCAGTATAGCCCTATTGAGCTAGCATGATCTGACCATTGGCATGTTCTTCCTTTTGCCCACCATTAGTGCAGATAGTAACACCATGAGAGTCAACAAACATAAGTACCAATGTCTAAAGAAATCAATATGTAAAATGATATCTTCTGAGGTATAAAGGATATTGAGTTTAGAAAACAAGCTGTTAATGAAAGGATTTAGATGTTTATAATGTAAAATAGAACCGTCAAAAGTAAATTCAACAGTTGGGCTGGAGAGTAGAAAGGAGACATCTATAGAGCAAATTAAAAAGCTCTTTAGGTTTAGATTGCATAGAAAGTAATGCAAATGAACTAAGAAATAATGTGAAAAGAGACATGGAAGAGGAGTCCTCATGTTCCAACATGAATCCTTCTTCAAAGGAAACAATGAAGGGGGAAAAAATAAGCTTTCCTAGAGCTGAATGAAGCACAGCATAGGTTCTCAGACTGAATGAGTCCAGTTAGTACCAAGCAAAACTATAAACATACACTTCTAGATACATCTTCATGAAATTTTAGAGTAGGTGTAAAGAACATCATTGGCAAGGCATGGTGGCTCACACCTGTAATCCCACATTTTGGGAGACCAAAGTGGGCTGATCTCTTGAGTCCAGGAGTTAAAGCCCAGCCTGGGCAACAGGGTGAAACTCTGTTTCTAGAAAAAATACAAAAATCAGCTAGGTGTGGTGATGCGCATCTGTAGTCCCAGCTACTTGGGAGGGTAAGATGGGAGGATCACTTGGGCCAGGAGACGGAGGTTGCAGTGAGCCGACAATTGTGCCACTACAGTCCAGCCTAGGCAACAAAGTGAGGCTCTGCCTCAAAAAAATTAAAAAAAGAAAAAACATCTCTTTAAAAGGTTCCAAAATGTAAAGGAAATGATTACAAAGTGAACAGGATGAGATTGACATTGGAATTTTCACCAGTGATTTGGTTACAAAAAGACAGTAAAGCAATACATCCAAAATTTAAAAGTTATTCAAGTTGGAGGGCAAAATAATGATATTTTCAGAAATTCAGGGGCTCAAAATTTACCTCCCTATAAGAAGTACCAGGGAATACTCCAATGAAATGAAAAATCTTAAAAGTAGATTTGGGATCTAAGAAATAATATTGACCAAAACCACATGTCGTGGAACAGAAATAAGTGCAATTAGAAGTGATAGTAAAATAAGAATGGAAGTAAAATACTAGATGGTTTCTACAGGTGAGACAAGAATCCAACTTAAAAATTTATTTTTATAGTATCACTGTATTGCCCAGGTTGGTTTCGAACTCCTAGCCTCAAACAATCCTCTCACTTTTCTCCCAACGTGCTGAGATTACAGATGTGAGCCACTGTGCCCAGTCAAACAAATGAATTTCTTTTTTTTTTTTTTTTTTTTTTTTTTTTTTTTTTTTTTTTTTTTTTTTTTTTTTTTTTTTTTTTTTTTTTTTTTTTTTTTTTTTTTTTTTTTTTTTTTTTTTTGAGACAGAGTTTTGTTCTCGTTGCCCAGGCTGAAGTGCAATGGTGCGATCTTGGTTCAATGCAACCTCCACCTCCACGGTTCAAGCAATTCTCCTACTTTAGCCTCCTGAGTAGATGGGATTACAGGCATGCATTATTTTGTTATTTTTAGTAGAGACAGGATTTCTCCATATTGGTCAGGCTGGTCTTCAACTCCCGACCTCAGGTGATCTGCCTGCCTTGGCCCCCCAAAGTGTTGGGATTACAGGCGTGAGCCGCTGCACTCGGCCATAAATAACTTTTTCTAAAAGAAACTACAGATTGGTTAATTTTAAGTGCGTATAGAAAAATCTAAGTTGGAATTCTTGGGTGAATAATAACTACAGAAACAATAAATATTTAGTGTTATGTTTGTTTTGTTTATATAAATACATACAGTTTGACTCTATTGCATCTTACCTATTTTTCTAGTGATGGACACCTGTGATACTGCTAATTTCTCCACTTCACCACTGCCATAGACAATGTAGTGGTGAGTATCCTAATTCATGTCATGTTATGGACCTGTGCAAAAATTTCTCTAGCATATACACCTAGGAATATAGTTGCTAAGTCACAGGGCTATTTAATTTCGGTAAATTCTGCTAAATTACATTCATAAAAATCTGTACTAGTTTATATTCTCGCTAGCTAGATGTGAAGATTCTCATTTCCTCACATATTTGCAAACAACGTTATGTGACTTTCTAACTTTGGCATATTTGGTGGATGTAAAATTTTATTTTGGTATTGTTTTGAATTCAATTTTTCTGATTACTGGGGTGTTTGACAACTACCCAGCTATTAAGGTTTAACATTCTATAAATTTCCTATTCTTTTTGCCCATTCGTCTCCTTTTTTCCCCATTTTCTGTAAAGACTAATTGGTAGCAGTTTTTTGTGTTTTTTTTGTTTGTTTGTTTGTTTGTTTTTGTCTATTTTCTTTTCTTTCTTTCCTTCCTTTTTTTGTTTTGAGATGGAGTCTCATTCTGTCACCCAGGCTGGAGTACAGTGGTGCGATCTTAGATCACTGCGACCTCCACCTCTCGGGTTCAAGCAATTCTCCTGCCTCAACCTCCCAACTAGCTAGGCTTACAGGCACTCACCACCACTCCCAACTAATTTTTGTATTTTTAGTAGAGATGGGGTTTCACCATGTTGGCCAGGCTGGTCTTGAACTCCTGACCTCAGGTGATCCACCTGCCTTGGCCTTCCAAAGTGCTGGGAGTACAGGCATGAGCCACCGCGCCTGGACAGTTTATTGTCTATTTCAGTTATTACACTCGTCATTTGAAACATTCCAAATATCTTCTCCCAGTCCATGGCCTGTTTCTCTTTGTTTATGGTATCTCGTTTGTTTAAAAAAAAAAAAGATTAACATGGATAAGGACAGATCCATCATTTACGCTTCATCGTTCTTAAGAAAGTTTTCTTCCTTCCTGAGTCACAAAGGTTTCTCCCACATTTACTTCTATTAATTACTTAGATTTACTTAACATTTAGATCTTTCATCTTGAGTCTACCACTAAATATGATGTAAGGTAGTGATCCAGCTCCAAGTTTTCTCTTCTGATGGCTACTTTTTCCTATTAATCTGATGCAAACTTTACTGTATATCAATACAGTTGCATACCTATGTATACCGCAGGACTGTTTCTGAGCTCCCCATTATGTTCTTTGGTCTATTTTTCTGTCCATGCCTCTGTGTTGTATTTTCTTTTTCAGCAAAGTTTTAAGTTTTATAATGACCAGTCATCATCTACATTCTTCTATTAACATTTTTCTATATTTTCTTTTATGTACCATGTTATTTTTATAACTAAAACTTTGTATCTATCTTAATATCTTATTAGCAGTGATTCTCAATCTTCAGTATATATCAGAGTCAATTAGAGGGCGTATGGGGCCCCACCCACATGGCTTTTAATTAAGTCTGAGTTGGAACCCAAGAATTTACATGTCTAGCAAGTTCTCAGGTAATGCTGATGCTAATGGTTTGAGGATAACAGAGAATCACCATCTTATAGGATGAGTCTTCCTTCTTTGCTCCTGCTTTTTCCATATATATTTCAGAGTAAGTTTTTTGGGCATTTATTTCCTGGCCATGATGGATTTACCCTAACTCCCGAAATGAATAAAAGCACACAAAATATTTGAAGCAATGATTTTCAAAATACTGGACATCAAGAAATGAAGGACCATGGCCCCTGAAGGATGGAGAAAAAAAAAGGTGAGCACTATGATTATCCCCAGATTACTACCTTGGTAGAATTTCCAGGCCATGGAGCAGGAAGGCAAAACCCCACAGAACCTGGCACACTCCTTATGTTGAGGAAGTGGAGCTAAGAGTTCAGAGAAACCAACAAAGGTACAGTTCACAAGGCAGAATAATGGAGAGAACAGGGCTGCACACAGAGAACCCCAAAGAACTGCATAGAGTTGCCTTTGTAAATTCACCCAAGTACTGCAGCACATGTGTGTGAGAAAAGTGCCCAAGACTGGGGAAAGAACTACCTGAAAGGATTAGAAGTTAACAGTAACCTGCACTTGCAGTTAACAGTGCCCTGTACCCACACACAATGGGTAATAATACCTCTTCCTATCTGCAAGATTGGAAAACCTCATGATTCACAAGATAGGGTAGGGTATACAAAATGATCCCGCATCAGTGGTGGGGAATAAATTAACCCTAGATAAATAACCCACCTAATACATCTTAAAAGCAAGACCTGGAAGGATTATACTGTTTCCTTGTAATATAACTGTAAACCAGAATGAATCTCAAGAAACTCATAGGCATACAATAATACCCAGCACCCACAACATAAAATTCACTGTATCTGTCATCCAACAAAAAATTACCAAATATGCAAAGAAGCAGAAAAATATGACCCATAATGAGATAAATAAATCAAAACTGACCTCAAAGCTGACACATATGTTAGAATTCATATAATGGCAATATGGTTATAACTATATTCCAGATAATCATAAAGTTAAGAGACATAAAAGATGTTTAAATGCAAATTAAATTTTTAGAAATGAAAACTACACTTGTAGAAGTGAATTCTAGACTAGAAATGTGTGAGGTATGTAATACGATGAATAAGATTAACAGCAGATCACACACTGGAGAACAAAATATTACTAAATTTGAAGACAAAATAGTAGGAACTCCAAAATGAAGCTCAGATTTTTAGAGAATTTTAAAAATGAACAATAACTATAAATTATGGGTGAATTTCACTAATATATGTGTAATTACACTTTCTGAAGGAGAGAAGAGGGGTCAGAAAGAAAAATAATAACTGATTATTTTCCAAATTTGATAAAAATTAAAAACGCAAAGGCCCAACAAACTCAACAAACTCTAAGCACAAGAAACATGTAGGAAACTATACCAAAGAATATTATAATCAAATTACTCAAAACCAGTGATAAGCTGAAAACCTTAAAAGTAGCCAGAGGAAAAAGGACATGCACAGAAGAATAAAGACAAAGGTAATGGCACACTTTTTGCCTAAAAGAATGCAAGTGAGAAGACAATAGACTAACACCCTTAAACTAATGAAAGATGAAAACTGTCAACCTAGAATTCTGTATGTACCAAATACTATCTTTGAAAAAATAAAGAGAAAAAAAATTATGACATATAAAAACTTGAAGAATTTATCACCATCAAGCTCACACTATGAGAAATATTAAAGGAAGTACTTCACGCAGAAAGAAAATGATATTAGATTGAACTCTGGACTTACACAAAGTAATGAAGAGCACCAGAATTGGTAATTACATGGGTAAACATTTAAAAATGTTTTTATTATTTAAATGTCTTCAATATATTACAAAGGTAATAGCAGATTTCTTGTCTGAAAGAACGCAAGTGAGAAGACAATAGACTAACACCTTTAAACTAATGAAAGAAAAAAACTGTCAACTTAGAATTCTGTATGTACCAAAGACTACCTTTGAAATAATTAAGAGAAAAAAAAGTTTTTATAACATATAAAAACTTAAAGAATTTATCACCGTCAAGCTCACATTATAAGAAATGTTAAAGGAAGTACTTTAGGCAGAAAGAAAATGATACTAAATTGAAATCTGGATTGACACAAAGGAATGAAGAGCACCAGAATTGGTAATTACATGGGTAAATATTTTTCAAATTTTTCATTATTTAAATATCTTCAAATCTTACCTGTTAGAACTAAAGTAACAATCATTGTAGGGTGGGATCTATAATATATGTACATGTAAAATAACAACAATAATACAAAGGTTAGGAGGGGAGAAATGTAAGTATATTATAAGGTTCTTATATGTGAAGTAGTATATCATTCAAAGGTAAACTGTGATAAGTTAAACATACATACTGTAAACCACAAAAAAAAAACCCACTAAAATAACAAAATACAAAGAGTTGTAGCTAATAATGTAACAAAGGAGATAAATGAAATCATAAAATAATCCAAAAGAAGGCATATAGAGAGGAAAAAGTGAAGACAGGGACAATAGGGACAAAGGGATAACAAAGAGTAAGATGGTAGATTTAAGCTTAACCATATCAAAAGTTGTATTAAATGTAAATGGTCTAAATATTTCAATTAAAAGGCAGTGACTTCAGATAGGCTTTTAGCAAGAGGCCAGGTACACTGGCTCATGTCTGTAATCCCAGCTCTGTGGGAGGTCAAGGCAGGTGAATCACTTGAAGCTCAGAGTTTGAGACCAGCCTGGGCAACAGGGTGGAACCCCACCTCTACTAAAAATATAAAAATTAGCTAGGTGTGGTGGTGCATACCTGTAATCTCAGCTACTTGGGAGGCTGAGGGATGAGAATCGCTTGAACCTGGGAGGCAGTGAGTCAAAATTGTGCCACTGAACTCCAGCCTGGGCAGCAGAGTAAGACTCTGTCTTTAAAAAAAGGAAGAAAGAAAGAAAAAAAGAAAGCTAACTGAACCTAGCCCCAAGCCCTTGCCATCACTTTTAGTGTACTTGACTTTGATATATAGAATGAGATGTAAGTTGAGGTTCATTTTTTTGGTTCCAGTACTGTTTATTTAAAACATTGTTCTTTCCCTATTGAATTGCCATGATGCTTTGTCAAATAAATTGGCCTTGTACGTACAGGTACATAACTGAATTCTTTATGCTGTTTCATAGATCTGTATGCCTATCTTTATGCCAGTGCCACCCTGTCCTGATTACTGAGATTTACAGTAAGTCTTGAAATTACGTAGAGTAATTCTTCCCAAATTTTTCTATTTTTTCAAAATTGTTTTGGTGATTCCAAGACCTTTACATTTCTGAATACATTTTAGAATGAGTTTATTAATTATAACACATAAAGCTTAATTGGATTTTACTTGGGATTACATTGAATCTGTTGATCAATTTGGGGAGCATTAACTTCTTAATGATACTGGTTTTCCAATCCAAAAGCATGATATTACTTGAGGTCTTTTTTATTTCTCTCAGTAATATTTTGTAGATTTTGGTGTACAGATCTCATATGTTTTAATAAATGTGTCCCTAAGTGGTTCATATTTTGATGCTATTACAAATGGTATGGTTTCTTAAAATTTAATTTCTGATTGTTCACTGCTAACTGTAGAAATACAACTGATTTTATATACAGATGCATCTTGACTTACAATAGGGGTTATATCTCAATAGACCCATCATAAGTGGAAAATGCCTTAATATACCTAACCTTCTGAACATCATAGCTTAGGCTAGCTTACCTTAAATGTGCTCAGAATACTTACATTAGCCTACAATTGGGTAAAATTATCTAACACAAAGCCTATTTTATAACAAAGTGTTGAATATTTCATGTAGGTTATTTAATAACGTACTAAAGTACAGTTTTTACTGAATATTTGTTACTTTCACACCACTGTAAAGTCAGAAAATCATTAAGTTGAACCATCAAGTTGGAGACTTTATATTAACCTTGTATCTTGCAACTTAACTAAATGTATCAGTTCTAGTTTTTACACAGACTATCATATTTCTTCCATTTTTCATCCTAAATATATGCATTTATGTTTCTTGCCTTACTGCATTGGCTGAACTATTTAGTCCGATGTTGAATAGAAGTGATGAGAACATACTTGCCTTTTCCTGATTTTAAAAAGAAAGAATTCAGTCTTTTAATATTATGTTAGCTGCTGGTTTTTTGTTTTATTGTTTTTGATAGATGCCTCTGATCAGATTGTAGAAGTTCCTTTCTAGTCTTAGATTGTTAAGACTTTTACCATAGATCGATGTTGATATTTGTTAAATGCTTTATCTGTGTTCATTGAGACAATCATAGAGTTTTCTTTGTTCATGTGTTAATATGTTAAATTCCATTGATTAATTTTTGAAGGATAATCTTGCATTATTGGGTTAATTCCTATAAGGTAACGACATATTGCCCATCTTATATGTTGCTAGATTTGGTTAATATTTTGGTAAATAATTTTGTGTTTGTGTTCATGGAAGTTATTGTTGGAAGATGACTCTCCCTGAGTTTCTTTTTTTCTGCACATCTTGTGAGGCACTGGTTACCTTTGATCTGAACTGTCTTTTCCAAAATCTTTGTAAGATATCTTGTAAGATAGAGATAGTGACTCTCTCTGAAGCAGAGGGCAGGTTTGTTTACTGTTCAATATAATAAGGATAATGTTTTCCTTTGGGGCAAAGGTTAGCTTGGTTTGCTTGTAGCCCATTATACAAGCTTCAGATTTCCTAACCTTGGAGTTCTTCAGCTTTGATGCAAACCCACTGCATATGCACCATCAACTTGGGCTGCTCTGTGTCACTCGCATGGGTCCTAGGGTTGGCGGAGAGGAACCAACATATATATGAAACACATGATACCTGCTATACTGTCAGTAATACAGTCTTTTATCTCAGACTGAAGGGTCTGTTGTCTTTTACCAGTATTAATGATATTATGGCAGTCTAAACTATTGGCTTGCAAGTAAGGTAAACTCCCAGACTCTTCACAGTTCTTGACAGTTTTTGGTGATAAAAATGGGATGCTGACAGAGACCTGACTTTCTGGAAAAGAAAGGAAAGGGTTCCAGTGGTGCAGGTAAGAGGAAATGAGAAAATTTTCTAGCATGTGATCTCACCCAGCTGGTTGGAAGAAGGTGGTAGAAGGATCCCCTACCATCTTACCTGTTAGTGAATGTTTAGAGGCTGAGCAGCAAAGGTAGGATTGAAACAAGTCCCCTGAATGGTGACTTAATGGTTGCTCACTTTCTTCCAGCAGGCTTTCACTGTATAGAAGATATCATGTTGGTTGAAAAGTCAGATGCCTTGGTGTTAATGGCCCTGAAGGCAGAATTATAGCACCTCCATCAGAAGGGATGGGCTGATAAACACTGAAAAAATTCAGGAGCCTGCCTACTAAGTGTTTCGGGACTATGTGGCACATTAACAATGCTCAGTCTTCCTGGAAGTGAAGGAAGAGCTGTTGTCTCTTTAGCATCCCACCACAGAAACACAGGCCTAGCACCTTATTGGTCTCTGTGGAGTCTAATATTAGAGACCGTATGTGCCTTACTTGAGCATTACACTTTGTCCTTTATATAGACTGTCCCACAAACCAGTAAGTGGTTCTGTGATTGCTATGAAGCCATCTGTGGCAACCTCTCTACCTAAAGACTCCCAAATCCTAATGACATTTTTGAACAATAAGTCTCAATGACTGAAGATTTTGCCAGTTGGAGTTTCTTGCAATGGGAGGCTGCCCCCGAGGTTTTGAACTTGTCATCTCCTGTTGCGGGGAACACCTCTTTTGAAAAGCAGCTATTAGCTTGCTACTGGGGAATGACTGACCTATGGAGACCTTGTGACTCTTTTGCCTGTACCAGATTATTCCTATATAGGGACTCAATGACCTAGCAACGTGGGAAGGGTCCAACATGCTCATTTGTCAAATAGTAACGGTATATTTCAGATGTTACTTCCCACCTCCATTCTCACAATGGTCATTCAGTCATTCCGTGGGGTGAATAGATGTCATCCAGTTGGTGGCTTACACAAACAGGATAAATCGGATTCACTACCCTAAGGCAACTCCTCCAAAATAAGGAGTAGACTTATTTATCTAAACTGATCTGGGACTCTTTCATTGCATAAGCCAGCCAGGAAGCCACATTGGAGGCATTGTCAATCTGCCCCTCAACTGATATGTAAGTGCCACTTGGACAATTAACTTGCCTTCTTCCTGAAAACAATGTGACTTTAGGGGTGGTAATGAGAGACCTGCAAATGTTTACGGAAACATCACCAGTAGATCATGTATCCCTCAAGTGATTGCAATTATCTCTTCAAAGTGCGAATATTGGATATTCAAGAGAACTTCCTGATGGGATGACTGACTCATTACATATGTGCAGCTGATGCAGGCAGTTATCCCCAATTAGAGTTATTCAATTAGAAAAGATAATATTTCTTCTTGAATTTAGCTGACATTTTCAATGACATCACCTTGACCCTGGAAATACTCAGGTCAGCTTCAGCTCAATGGCCAGGGTTATTATGGATGATAGAATTGTCCTAGACTTCCACGTTGCAGGCCAGAGCAGTGCGGGCAATTGCTAATACAACTTGCTCTACTCATATTAATATCTCAAACCAAGTGAAAAGGTCAGCAGGATCTTAAGAAGAAAATCACCTGGCTTTCAAAGGTAAATCCTAGCAGTTTATGGGATTTGTTTAGCTGGTTGGGTCTAGGACCTTAGGGGGCATGGTTGAGTTTACTGTTATATTATTGGTGTCATCCTATTGTTTGGAGTCTTCATTATCTTTTTTATCAAAGTGTTACTTTTGAGATATCTGATAAGAATCTGATTCAGATTCTTTGTTCCTTTATATGTAACAGATATTTCTGTAAGCTTTTATAATTACTTATTTACATTTCATGTTATTAAAATTTTTTATTTGATTGAATTCAGTCTTTCTATAATATGACTAGGAATGGGGTTTTTCTTTTTTATCTTGTGCTTTTAAAAATTTGTGCATTTTCAATCTGAATTCCTTTTATTTTTTGAAACTGGGCCTCCCTCTGTTGCCCAGAGGGAGTGTAGTGGCATGAACATGGCTCACTGCAGCCTCTACTGCCTGGGCTCCAGTGATCCTCCAGCTTCAGCTGCCCAAGTAGCTGGGACTACAGGTGCACGCCACCATGCCCAGCTAATTTTTTTTTTTTTTTTAAGAGAGAGGGTCTCACCAAGAGCTGAGCCTGCTCTTTAACTCCTGGGCTTAAGCAATCCTCCTGCCTCAGCCTCCCAAAGTACCAGAATTACAGGTGTGAGCCACTGCACCTGGCCCTGATTTCTCATTTTTAATTTTAGAAAATTCTGTCATTTTTCTTCCAATACTTGAAATTGTTCAAATACTTCTAAGTGTCAGTAATCACAATAATTGAGAAAGGTTTAATTAATCTCTTAGCTTGGGTCTTTATATATCTTGTTTATAAGTGATACATGTTTAAAATGGCACAAGAAGATTGAAAATCAAAAGATGTCAAAAGATATACCTGGTAAATGTTGAATAAAAAAGTTTTATATTAATGTTAGTAGTACACCAAATAGAGCTCAAATATGAAGCTTTAAAAAAATACAGAGAGAGTTCTTACTGACTTACTGATAAAAGGCATTGTATAGTAATAGAGTACAACTAGAGAACCACTTTTTTTTTTTTTTTTTGAGATGAAGTTTCACTCTGTCCTGCTCAGGCTGGAGTACAGTGGTGGGATATCGGCTCACTGCAGCCTCCCCCTCCCAGGTTCAAGTGATTCTCCTGTTTCAGCCTGCTGAGTAGCTGGGACTACAGGTGTGTGCCACCACAGCTGGCTAATTTTGTATTTTTTAGTAGAGACGGGGTTTCACCATGTTGGAGAGGCTAGTCTCGAACTCCTGACCTCAGGTGATCCACTGCCTTGGCCTCCCAAAGTGCTGGGATTACAGGTATGAGCCACCGTGCATGGCCGAGAACCACTTTAGATTTGGTGGCCAGGAAATGTTTCTCCGAGGAGGTGACATTTAAGTTGGGATCTAAGTTACAAGGAAGAATCAATCTTGTGAGAATCAAGGGAAAGAGCATTCTAAACTGAGAGAAGAGTTGGTACAAAGGCCAGAAGTAAGAATGAGGGAAAGGAAGCAAATTGAGATTGGAGACATAAGAAGAGGCCAATCGGGTAGAGATTTGTAATTCAAAGAAAAGAATTAATAGACTTTATATATAGTGAAAAAGGACTATAGTTCAACTTCTATAAATCTATATGTGGAAATTATTATCCAACAGCCCAATATAGCCAAAGCTATAACATGCAGATGTCTATAAACAATAGAGATTGTTTTGCAGCATTGTTTATAATAGTGAAGCTGAATCAATCAATAATTGATTGTATGAACTTACATTACACATGCACATTTTCATAATTGAAAAGTATAACAATGATTTTAATTTCTTTTTTTCTTTTTTTTTTTTTTTAGATAGAGTTTCGCTCTTGTTGCCCAGGCTGGAGTGCAATGACACAATCTCGGCTCACTGAAACCTCCGAGGGCCTCCCAGGTTCAGGCGATTCTCCTGTCTCAGCCTCCTGAGTAGCTGGGATTACAGGTGCATGCCACCATGTCCAGCTAATTTTTGTATTTCTAATAGTGACAAGGTTTCATCATATTCATCAGGCTGGTCTCGAACTCCTGACCTCAGGTGATCTGCCCGCCTTGGCCTCCCAAAGTGCTGAGATTACAGGCATGAGCCACTGCACCTGGCCAATGATTTTAAATTTTAAAAACTTGGGAAAAGAGGAAAATAAAGAGATTTGGAAGGATATGTTGTTAATATTTCTCAGGAAATATTTGAGGGGGAAAGGTGTGATGGCGCACTATCAGATTTGCTCTTTATATCTCTGTATTATTTAGATTTTAAAGTAAATATCACAATCATGGAGCTAGTAATATTTAATCAGAGTCTTAGTGAGAATTACAAAAGATAATGCATTATTAAAATGTTCATTTTTGGCTGGGCATGGTGGTCCACACCTGTAATTCTAACACTTTGGGAAGCCGAGGTGGGATGATCACTTGAGCCCAGGAGTTGGAGACCAGCATGGGCAACATAGTGCATACTCGTCTCTATTAAAAAAAAAAAAAAAAGAAAAGAAAATTTTATTTTTTTAGTTTTCCTGGTCCTCTCTTTTATCCTGTAACTATAAAAATCCTGTTACTTCTTATCATGTAGTTATAAAAATTTTATAATTAGTTATCATATAATTATAAAAATCCTGTAGTTCCTTTATAAGAAATAACAAAAATAGAAGAATAATTTGACAAATTTATCGTAGTAAGAGACTTTAATATGCTTCTCTCAGAAACAGACCTGTCAAAGAGACAAAATGCAAGCATTTCAATAGCACAGTTTACAAGTTTGATCCTTAAAAACACCTTAAAAACATATGTATGTATTATCTGTCTACCGAGAGAGAAGAGGAGGTGGATATTATACTCAATGAAACTGAAGAACATTAGTTGATTTCAAATATGGAATATTTACCACAAAAAATGATCCTGTAGTAAAACACAAAAGAACTTTCAATTTAGAAAGCATACACAACATGCAGTAAAATTAGAAATAAGCAAGAAAAAAATAAAAGAATCCATCTATCTAGACATTCTCAAACACCTTTATAAATAGCTGTCTACAATATAATAAAGTGGTTAAGTTTGTAAGTTCTGAAATCATATACTTTCTGAATTCAAATAAAATTATTTTTTAGCTCTGTGATCTAGAATAAGTCATGCAGAGATTACATGATTTATACTTTCCTCATCTTTAATGTAGGGATAGTAATAGACTCTGCCTCAAAATTGCTTTGAGGATTAAATTAAATAATGCATGCCTAAGGTTTTGGCCTGATTTCTGACTCAATAACTATTAGCGCCTGCTGTTGTTGTTGTTGTGGAAATAAAAATTTAATTAGAAAAAAATTTTAGGCCAGCCATGGTGGCGCATGCCTGTACTCCCAACACTTTGGGAGGCTAAGGTGGGTAGATTGCCTGAGGTCAGGAGTTCGAGACCAGCCTGGCTAGCATGGTGAAACCCCGTCTCTACTAAAAATACAACAATTAGCTGGACCCAGTGGTGCATGCTTGTAGTCCCAACTACTTGGGAGGCTGAGGCAGGAGAATCACTGGAACCTGGGAGGCAGAGGCTGCAGCGAGCAGAGATTGAGCCACTGCACTCCAGCCTGCGGGACAGAGCAAGACTCCATCTCAAAAAAAAAAAAAAAAGAAAGAAAAAAATGTGCAAGTGACTTATACTGAGAATGCTTCAGATCAAAACCCATGTAAAAAGAGACCCAAAGGAAAATTAATAGCTTTAAATGAATTTCTAAGAAAGCAATATATGTTGGAAACAAAATATAATTTTAACTTGTGAAGTTTTATAAAGGTTAAATAAGCACAATGAAGGGATTATTAAAGGTAAAATCAGAAATTATTAAACCAGGAAAAATATCCAGTAGAATTAGTCAATGATAAAGAATAAAAATTGGTTTCTAACAGACCATAAAGTAAGCAAACTTATAGCAACCATGACCAAGTAAAGTGGATGGAGGAAGGAGAAGAAAAAATACGTTTGAAATGACAACACAGAACTGTGTACTATGTCGCTCTTTATATACTAAATTTGAAACAAACAGCATGATTTCTAAAAAAAAACTAATTACCAAAATTACCTCAGAAAGAAGAAGAAATCCTAAGAGACTATAAAAGAAATTGAAAACAGAGTCAGATATTTAGCCTTTTAAAAAAAGACACCAGGTCCAGTTGATTTAATGGGTGAGTTTACTGAAATTTCAAAAATTCAATAATTCTAAGAAGCAGATTATTCCCAAGTTATATAAATAATCCCAAATCCCAAAACATATAAAAGAATGGAAGTCTAATTGGCTCATTTTGCCAAGCTAAAATAACACTGGTTCTCAAATTTAACTATAATAACAAAAAAGAAAATAACTCAATCTCAGTAGAATACACACATGAAACACCCTAAATAAGATGACATACTGAATGCAATAGTGTCATAGGAAGAGTAATGACCACCCCCTAAAGATGTACATGTCCTAATCTCCTGAAATTTTGAATATGTTAGGTTACACACCCAAGAGGAATTAAGGTTGCAGATGGAATTAAGGTTGCTAATCAGATGACTTTAAGATATGGAGATTTTCATGGACTATTGGGAAAAGCCCAGTGTAATAAAAAGGGTCATTAATAAGTGGAAGAAGGAGGCAGAAGAGAGAACCAAAGAGATGTTGGCATGAGAAGGATCTGAGTCAACTTGAAGATAGAGGAATGGGCCATGAGTCAAAGGATGTGTGTGGCCTCTGGAAGCTGGAAAAGGTAAGGACATGGATTCGCCTATAAAGCCTCCAGAAGAAATGCAACCCTGCCAGTACCATAATTTTAGCCCAGTGAGACCTGTGCTAGACTTTTGACCAAGGTAAGATACTAAACTTATGTTGTTTTAAGCCATTAAATTTGTGGCAATTTGTTAGTAGCAGCAATAGAAAACTAATAAAGATTATGGTACCAGTAGTGAAGTGTTTAGCCAGCTACCTGGTGACAGGTTAATTGTAATGGACTACTTCCATTATGGAAGTGGCAGTACTTTATTCTTGCTGGAATAAACCGTGTGGATATGGATTTATCTCCCCTATGCACAATGCTTCTACCAAAGCTACTGTGTGTGAACTTGCAGAATGCCTTGTCCACTTTCACGATACTCCATACAGCATTGCTTTTAATCAAGGAAGTAAATTCACAGCAAATGAATTGCAACAATGGTCCCAGACTAATGGAATTCATTGGTGTTAGCATATTCTCCATCATGCAGAAGAAGAAAGAGAAAAAGGGGGCAGAGAACTTATTTGAAGAAATAAAGGCCAAAACCTACCCACCTCTGAGGAGCAGAATAGATATGCAAATTCAGGAGCTCAGATAACTCCAACTAAGATAAATCTAAAGAGACGTACGCTGAGATGTGTCATAATCAAAAGTCACAGACAAAGAGAAAATCTTGAAAGTAGCAACTATTAGTGTATCAGCAGTTACAGGTTAGAAGGGAGTGGGGTGGTATATTTAAAATAGTGGGGGGAAAAAGCTGCCATCCAAAAATACCATATCTGGCAAAACTATTCTTCAAAAAATAAAGAAGAAATTAAGATTTTTCCTAGATAAACAAAACCTGAAGGAGTTTATCACCACTTAACCTATCCTATAAGAAATGCTGAAGGGAATTCTTCAAGGTTAAGCAAAAGGGTAATAAACAGCAACACAAAACCATATGAAAATATTGAACTCCCTGGTAAAGGTAAATATTTAGATAAATATAGAATCCTACAGTATTATAATGTAGGCATGTAAATCACTTTCAAATGTGGTAAAGAATTTAAAAACCAAAAGCATAAAAAGTAATTATAAAATTATGTTCATGAATATGCAATATAAAAAGGTAATTTATATCATTAACAATGTTAAGTGGGGAGGGTAGAGATGTAAAGGAGTAGAGTTTTAATACATGGCTGAAGTTAAGCTGTTTTTAGTTTAAAATAGATTGTTATAACTTTAAAATGTTTTATGTAATTGCAATGGTAACCACAAAGAAAACATTTATAGCATAAGGCACAAAGGGAAATGAGAAGGGAATGAAAACATGTCACTACAAAAACACTCAATGAAACACAAAAGAAAGCAGCAAGGGAAGAAAGGTGGGACAAAAAAACTACAAGACACACCGAAAACAGTTTACAAAATGGCAATAGTAAGTTCTTCCCTATCAGCAATTACTTTAAATGTAAATGGATTAAACACATTAATTAAAAGACATAAATTGGCTGAATGGATATTAAAAAACCAAGATCCAACTATTTTCTGTCTACAAGAGACTCATTTTAAATCTATGGGCACATACAGGCTAAAAGTGAAAGGGTAAAAAAAGATATGCTATGTAAATAAGAACCAAATGAGAACCATACTTAAACCTTAAGACTTAAAATAGACTTTAAGATAAAAACTGTCAAAAGAGACAAAGAAGAACATTATATAATGATAAAAGTGTGAATTCACTAGAAAAAAGTATAAATGACTACATTTATAATTTTATTACAGCTTTATTATATTGTTGATTATAAATTATACTTATTATTATAAACATATGCATCTAAGATTATAGTTCCCAAATGTAGGTAGCAAACATTGACAGAAATTAGGGGAGAGGAAGGGGAAGGATCATGGCAGATGGGAGGCAGGACTAGACTGCAGCTCTGGACAGAACAGCATGCGGAGACTTGCACTGTGAATTTTAGCTCCAGATTGACTACAAGAACAAACCAGCAATCCCAAGAGGACCCACAGACCTTCTGAAGGAAGCAGACTGCACCTGCAGGACATAGGAGACACCCCAAATGCTGTGAGTGCCCCAACCACAGAAGTGGGAAAGGGAGACCCTCCTCTCCCGAACACACCCCCCAACTGGAGAAACTGTAGGTCAGTTTTCAGGAGAAGTTCCCAATTTTACCTGGAGTGGAGTCAAGTTAGAGGGCTGAGTCAAGCGAAATTCAGGGTTGGAGGAGGCAGCAGGGAGGCCCTGAGAGCTTGCTGTATCCCCAAGCAGCTAATTCCTGCCTGGCACTGCAGGGATCCATCAGGAGGGAGGCCAGAAGAGCAGGGGGTAAAACTCCATGGGGAGAAGGACTTCCCTAGCTGAACTTTGTAACAGTTTGAACTGGGTGAGAAGCTTCCCGGCCAGAACTCAGGGGAGGACCTGAATCCAGCTTGCGGACTTCACCTGGGGTGGTTGGGAGGGGAAAGAATTAAAGCCCTTTTCCTTTGCAGCTGGGAGGCAGAAAGCCTCAGACAAGTTTTCAAGCCTGATTCCCCCTCCGTGTGGAAACAGACTCGGAGCTGTTGCTGGGGGCAAAGTGGGAGTGAGATTCGCCCTTCAGTTTGTGTGGGAGCTGGATGAGGCCTGTGATTGCCAGCTTTCCTCCACTTCCCTGACAACCTGCATGACTCTGCAGAGGCAGCCATCATCCTCCTCGTTACACAATTCCAGTGACCTGGGAATCTCATCCACATCCCCCACAGCAGCTGCAGCAAGACCCACCCAAGGAGAGCCTGAGCTCAGACACGCCTAGCCCCGCCCCCACCTGATGGTCCTTCCCTACCCACCCTGGTAGTGGAAGACAAAGGACATATAATCTTCGGTGTTCTAGGGCCCCACCCACTGTTGGCCCCTCTCCACACTACTATGGTTGATGCTTTCTGGAAAGCACCACCTCCTGGCAGGAGGCCAACCAGCACAAAACAGAGCATTAAGCCATAGAACTAAGGACCCTCATGGAGTCCATTGCACCCTCTGCCACCTCCACTGGAACAGGCACTGGTATCCATGGCTGAGAGACCCATAGATGGTTCACATCACAGGGCTCTGTGCAGACAACCCCCAGTACCAGCCTGGAGCCAGGTAGACTTGCTGGGTGGCTAGACCCAGAGAGAGACAACAGTCACTGCAGTTTGGCTTACAGGAAGCCACTTTCACAGGAAAAGGGGGAGAGTACAACATCAAGGGAACACCCTGTGGGACAAAGTAACCTGACCAACAGCATTCAGCCCTAGACCTTCCCTCTGACAGAGCCTACCCAAATGAAGAGGAACCAGAAGACCAACCCTGGTAATATGACAAAACAAGACTCATCAACACCCCCCCAAAATTATACTAATTTAGCAGCAATGGATCCAAACCAGGAAGAAATCCCTGATTTACCTAAAAAAGAATTCAGGAGGTTAGTTATTAAGCTATTCAGGGAGGGACCAGAGAATGGCAAAGCCAATGCAAGGAAATCCAAAAAATGATACAAGAAGTGAAGGGAGAGGCTGGGTGCAGTGGCTCACGCCCGTAATCCCAGCACTTTGGGAGGCCAAGGAGGGCAGATCATGAGGTAGGAGATTGAGACCATCCTGGCCAACATGGTGAAACCCCATCTCTACTAAAATACAAAAAAATTAGCTGGGTGTGGTGGTGCATGCCTCTAGTCCCAGCTACTTGGGAGGCTGAGGCAGGGGAATCACTTGAGCCCGGGAAGTAGAGATCGCAGTGAGCTGAGGTCATGCCACTGCACTCCAGCCTGGTGACAGAGTGAGATTCCGTCTTAAAAAAAAAAAAAAAAAAAAAAAAAAAAAGAAGTGAAAGGAAAAATATTCAGCAAAATAAATAGGTTAAAGGAAAAACAATCAAAAATTCAGGAAACTATGGACAGACTTTTAGAAATGTGAAATGCTCTGGAAAGTCTCAGCAATAGAATTGAACAAGTACAAGTAGAAAAAAGAAATTCAGAACTTGAAGACAAGGTCTTTGAATTAACCCAATCGAACAAAGACAAAGAAAAGACAATAAGAAAATATGAACAAAGCCTCCAAGAAGTCTGGGATTATGTTAATCCAAGAAATCTGGGATTATATTAAGAATAATTGGTGTTCCTGAGGAAGAAGACAATTCTAAAAACCTGGAAAACATATTTGGGGGAATAATCAAGGAAAACTTCCTTGGCCTTGCTACAGACCTAGACATGCAAATACAAGAAGCACAAAGAATACCTGGGAAATTCATCGCAAAAAGATCTTCACCTAAGCACATTGTCATCAGGTTATCCAAAGTTAAGACAGAGGAAAAAATCTTAAGAGATGTGAGAGAGAAGCACCAGGTAACCTATAAAGGAAAACCTGTCAGATTAACAGCAGATTTATCACCAGAAACCCTACAAGCTAGAAGGGATTGGGGCCCTATCTTCAGCCTCCTCTAACAAAATAATTATCAGCCAAGAATTTTGTATCCAGCAAAATTAAGCATCATATATGAAGGAAAGATACACTCATTTACAGACAAATGCTGAGCGAGTTCGCCATTACCAAGCCACCACTACAAGAACTGCTAAAAGCAGCTCTAAATCTTGAAACAAATCCTGGAAATACATCAAAACAGAATCTCCTTAAAGCTTAAATCACACAGGACCTATAAAACAAAAATACAAGTTAAAAAACAAAACTAAACAGCATGATGAATGCAATGGCATTTCATGCAAATGGACACCAAAAACAAGCAGGGTTAGCTATTCCTATATCAGACAAAACAAACTTAAAAGCAACAGCAGGTAAAAGAGACAAAGAGGGACATTATATAATGGGAAAAGGCCTTGTCCAACAGGAAAATATCATAATCCTAAACATATATGCACCTAACACTCCCAAATTTATAAAACAATTACTAATAGACCTAAGAAATGAGATAGACAGCAACACCATAATAGTGGGGGACTTCAATACTCCACTGATAGCACTAGACAGACAATCAAGACAGAAAGTCAACAAACAGTGGATTTAAACAATACCCTCAAACAAGTGGACTTAACAGATATATACAGAACATTTCATCCAACAACCACAGAATATACATTCTATTGAACAGTGCATGGAACTTTCTCCAAGATAGACCGAAAGATAGGCCATAAAATGGGCCTTGATAAATTTAAGAAAATTGAAATTATATCAGGCACTGACCACAGTAGAATAAAACTGGAAATCAACTCCAAAAGGAACCTTCAAAACCTTGCAAATACATGGAAATTAAATAACCTGCTCTTGAATGAGCATTGGCTCAAAAACAAAATCAAGATGGAAATCTCTCAGCACTGCCTTAGCTGTATCCCAGAGATTTTGATAGGTTGTGTCACTATTGTCATTGAGTTCAAAGAATTTTAAAATTTCCATCTTCAAAGAATAAAAATTCTTTGAACTCAATGACAATAATGACACAACCTATCAAAACCTCTGGGATACAGCTAAGGCAGTGCTAAGAGGAAAGTTTATAGCCCTAAATGCCTACATCAAAAAGTCTGAAAGAGCACAAACAGACAACCTAAAGTCACACCTCAAGGAACTAGAGAAACAAGAACAAACCAAACCCAAACCCAGTAGAAGAAAGGAAATAACCAATATCAGAGCAGAACTAAATGAAATTGAAACAAAGAAACAAAAAAATACAAAAGATAAATAAAACAAAAAGCTGGTTCTTTGAAAAGATAGATGAAATTGATAGACCACGCCGGCACGGTGGCTCACACCTGTAATCCCAGCACTTTGGGAGGCCGAGGTTGTCAGATCACAAGGTCAGGAGATCGAGACCATCCTGGCTAACATGGTGAAATCCCATCTCTACTAAAAACACAAAAAATTATCTGGGCATGGTGGTGGTGGGCACCTGTAGTCCCAGCTACTTGGGAGGCTGAGGCAGGAGAATGGCATGAACCCAGGAGGTGGAGCTTGCAGTGAGCCAAGATCATGCCACTGCACTCCAGCCTGGGCAACAGAGTGAGATTCTGTCTAAAAAAAAAAAAAAAATTGATAGACCATTAGCAACATTAACCAAGAAAAGAAGAGAGAAAATTCAAGTAACCTCACTGAGAAACAAAACAGGAGATATTACAACTGACACCACTGAAATACAAAATATCATTCGAGGCTACAATGAACACCTTTATGCACATAAACTAGAAAACCTAGAAGAGATGGATAACCTCCTGGAAAAATACAACCTTTCTAGATTAAATCAGAAAGAATTAGATATCCTGAACAGACCAATAACAAGCAGCGAGATTGAAGCAGTAATTGAAAGATTATCAACAAAAAAAAAGTCCAGGACCAGACGGATTCACAGCAGAATTCTACCAGACATTCAAAGAATTAGTACCAATCATTTTAACACTATTCCACAAGATAGAGAAAGAAGGAACCCTCCCTAATTCATTCTATGAAGCCGTTATCACCCTAATACCAAAACAAGAAAGAAAGAAAGAAAGAGAGAGAAAGAAAACCAGAAAGAAAGAGAAAGAAAACAGACCAAAAAGAAAGAAAGAAAAAAAGAAAGAAAGAAAGAAAGAAGACCAGAAAGAAAGAAAGAAAACAGACCTCAAATCAGCAACTTCATCTTACACCTTAAGAACTAGAAAAAGAAGAATAAACCCAATGTTAGCAGAAGGAAAGAAATAATGAAGATTAGAACAGAGATAAACAAAATAGAGAACAGAAAAAAACAAATTAAGAGTTGATTTTTAAATCAACAAAATTGACCAACTCTGAACTAAACTAAGTAAGGAAAAAAGAAGACTTAAATAGTTGAAATTAGTAATGAAAGAGGGGTTATTACAACTGATATCACAGAACAAAAAGGGTTATGAGACTACCATGAAAGAATTGTATGCCAGCAGATGGGATATTCTAGAAGAAATGGATAAGTTCCTAGAAATAAACAACCTTCTAAGACTAATCATGAAGAAATAAAAATATGAACAGATCTAACTAGTAAGGAAATTAAATTAGTAATCAAAATTTCCCAATAGAGGAGAGCCAAGGATCACTTGGTTTCACTGCAGAATTCCACCAAGCATTTAAGGAAGAATTAATACCAAACTCTTCCCTCAAACTCTTCCAAAGAATTGAAGAGTAAGAAATACTTCCAAACACAGTCTATGAGATGAACATTACCCTAATACCAAAACCAGACAAGACAAAGAAAACACACACCAATATCCTTGGTGCAAAAATACTAAATAAATACTAACAAGCCAAATTCAACAGGACATTAAAAGGATTATAAACTATGAACAAGTGGTATTTATATCTGGAATTCAAGGATGGTTTAACATATGAAAATAAATCAGGGCCGGGCATGGTGGCTCACGCCTGTAATCCCAGCACTTTGGGAGGCCGAGGCAGGTGGATCACGGGTCAGGAGTTCAAGACCAGCCTGGCCAACATAGTAAAACCCTGTCTCTACTAAAAATACAAAAATTAGCCAGGCGTGGTGGCACATGCCTGTAGTCCCAGATAGTCAGGAGGCTGAGACAGGAGAATCACTTGAACCCAGGAGGTGGAGGTTGCAGTGAGCCGAGATTGTGCCACTACACTCCAGCTTGGGTTACAAGAGTGAAACTCCATCTAAAAAAAAGAAAAAAAGGCTTCCGTTCCAAGATGGCCAAATAGGAACAGCTCCGGTCTGCAGCTCCCAGCATGACCAATGCAGAAGACGGGTGATTTCTGCATTTCCAACTGAGGTATCTGGTTCATCTCATTGGGACTGGTCAAGAAGTGGGTGCAGCCCACGAAGAGCGAGCTGAAGCAGAGCGAGGCATCGCCTCACCCGGGAAGAGCAAGGGGTCAGGGGATTTCCCTTTCCTAGTTGAGGGAAGCTATGACAGACTGTACTTTCAATCGGGGCACTGCAACCTAAATGCTGTGCTTTTCCAAAGGTCTCTTAGCAAACGGCACACCAGGAGATTATATCCTGCGCCTTGCTCAGCAGCTCCATGCCCACAGAGACTTGCTCACTGCTAATCCGAGACCAAACTGCGAGGCAGCAAGCCTGGCTGGGGGAGGGACATCCACCATTGCTGAGGCTTGAGTAGGTAAACAAAGCAGCCGGGAAGCTGGAACTGGGTGGAGCCCACCACAGCTCAATGAGGCCTGCCTGCCTCTGTAGATTCCACCTCTGGGGGCAGGGCATAGTGGAACAAAAGGCAGCAGAAGTTTCTGCAGATTTAAACGTCCCTGTCTGACAGCTCTGAAGAGAGCAGTGGTTCTCCCAGCACAGTGTTTGAGCTCTGAGAACAGACAGACTGCCCTTTCAAGTGGGTCCCTGACCCCCATGTAGCCTAACTTGGAGACACCTCCCAGTAGGGGCCAACTGACACCTCATACAGCCGGGTGCCCCTCTGAGATGAACCTTTCAGAGGAAGGATCAGGCAGCAATATTTGCTGTGCTGCAATATTTGCTGTTCTGCAGACTTCACTGGTGATACCCAGGCAAACGGGGTCTGAAGTGGACCTCCAGCAAACTCCAACAGACCTGCAACTGAGGGACCTGACTGTTAGAGGGAAAATTAACAAACAGAAAGGAATAGCATCAACATCAACAGAAAGGACATCCACACCAAAACCCCATCTGTAGGTCACCAGCATCAAAGACCAAAGGTAGATAAAACCACAAAGATGGGGAGCAACGAGAGCAGAAAAGCTGAAAATTCTAAAAACCAGAGCACTCCTTCTCCTCCAGAGGATTGCAGCTCCTTGCTAGCAACAGAACAAAGCAGGATGGAGAATGATTTTGATGAGTTGACAGAAGTAGGCTTCAGAGAGTCAGTAATAACAAACTTCTCCAAGCTAAAGGAGGATGTTTGAACCCATTGCAAGGAAGCTAAAACCTTGAAAAAAGATTAGGGGAATGGCTAACTAGAATAAACAGTGTAGAGAAGACCTTAAATGACCTGATAGAGCTGAAAACCATGGCACAAGAACTACGTGACGCATGTACAAGCTTCAGTAGCCAATTTGATCAAATGGAAGAAAGGATATCATTGATTGAAGATCAAATTAATGAAATGAAGTGAGAAGAGAAGTTTAGAGAATAAAGAGTAAAAAGAAACAAACAAAGCCTCCAAGAAATATGGTACTATGTGAAAAGACCAAATCTACATTTGATTGGTGTACCTGAAAGTGACGGGGAGAATGGAACCAAGCTGGAAACCACTCTTCAGGATATTATCCAGGAGAACTTCCCCAACCTAGCAAGGCAGGCCAACATTCAAATTCAGGAAATACAGAGAACACCACAAAGATACTCCTTGAGAAGAACAACACCAAGACACATAATCGTCAGATGCACCAAGGTTGAAATGAAGGAAAAAAGGCTAAGGGCAACCAGAAAGAAAGGTTCGGTTAACCACAAAGGGAAGCTCATCAGACTAACAGCAGATCTCTCGACAGAAACCCTACAAGCCAGAAGAGAGTGGGGCCAATATTCAACTTCTTAAAGAAAAGAATGTTCAACCCAGAGTTTCATATCCAGTCAAACTAAGCTTCATAAGTGAAGGAGAAATAAAATCCTTTGCAGACAAGCAAATGCTGAGAGATTTTGTTACCACCAGGCCTGCCTTATAAGAGCTCTTGAAGGAAGCCCTAAACATGGAAAGGAACAAGCCACTGCAAAAACATGCCAAATTGTAAAGACCATCAATGCTAGGAAGAAACTGCCTCAACTAATGGGCAAAATAACCAGCTAACATCATAATGACAGGATCAGATTCACACATAACAATATTAACCTTAAATATAAGTGGGCTAAATGCCCCAATTAAAAGACACAGACTGAAACAAATTTACAAGAAAAAAGCAAACAACCCCATCAAAAAGTGGGCAAAGGATATGAACAGGCATTTCTCAAAAGAAGACATTCATACAGCCAACAGACACATGAAAAAATGCTCATCATCCCTCGCCATCAGATAAATGCGAATCAAAACCACAATGAGATAGCATCTCACACCAGTTAGAATGGCAATCATTAAAAAGTCAGGAAACAACAGGTGCTGGAGAGGATGTGGAGAAATAGGAACACTTTTACACTGTTGGTGAGATTGTAAACTAGTTCAACCATTGTGGAAAACAGTATGGCAATTCCTCAAGGATCTACAACTAGAAATACCATATGACCCAGCCATCCCATTACTGGGTATATACCCAAAGGATTATAAATCATGCTGCTATAAAGACACATGCACACGTATGTTTATTGTGGCACTATTCACAATAGCAAAGACTTGGAATCAACCCAAATGCCCATCAGTGACAGACTGGATTAAGAAAATGTGGCACATATACACCACGGAATACTATGCAGCCACAAAAAAGGATGAGTTCGTGTCCTTTGTAGGGACATGGATGCAGCTGGAAACCATCATTCTCAGCAAACTATTGCAAGAACAGAAAACCAAACACTGCATGTTCTCACTCATAGGTGGGAATTGAACATTGAAATCACTTGGACTCAGGAAGGGGAACATCACCCACTGGGGCCTATTGTGGGGAGTGGGGAGGGGGGAGGGATGGCATGGGAGTTATACCGGATGTATATGATGAGTTGAAGGGTGCTGACGAGTTGATGGGTGCACCAACATGGCACATGTATACATATGTAACAAAACTGCACATTGTGCACATGTACCCTAGAACTTAAAGTATAATAATAATAATAAAAGATACAGACTGGAGAATTGGACAGTCAAGACCCATCAGTGTGCTGTATTCAGGAGAGCCATCTCACAAGCAAAGACACACATAGTCCCAAATAAAGGGATGGAGGAAGATCTACCAAGCAAATGGAAGGCAAAAAAAAAGCAGGGGTTGCAATCCTAGTCTCTGATAAAACAAACTTTAAACCAGCAAAGATCAAAAGAGACAAAGAAGGCCATTATTAAATGGTAAAGGGATCAATTCAACAAGAAGAGCTAACTATCCTAAATATATATGCAACCAATACAGGAGCAATCAGATTCATAAAGCAAGTCCTTAGAGACCTAAAAAGAGACTTAGACTCCCACACAATAATAATGGGAGACTTTAACACCCCACTGTCAATATTAGACAGATCAACGAGACAGAAGGTTAACAGGATATCCAGGACTTGAACTCAGCTCTGCACCAAGCAGACCTAACAGACATTTACATAACTGTCCGCCCCAAATCAACAGAATATACATTCTTCTCAGCACCACATTGCACTTATTCCAAAATTGACCACATAGTTGGAAGTAAAGCACTCCTCAGCAAATGTAAAAGAACAGAAATCATAACAAACTGTCTCTCAGACCACGGTGCAATCAAATTAGAACTCAGGATTAAGAATCTCACTCAAAACCACACAACTACATGGAAACTGAACAACCTGCTCCTGAATGACTACTGGGTAAATAATGAAGGCAGAAATAAAGATGTTCTTTGAAACCAATGAGAACAAAGATACAATGTACCAGAATCTCTGGGACACATTTAAAGCAGTGTGTAGAGGGAAATTTATAGCACTAAATGCCCACAAGAGAAAGCAGGAAAGATCTAAAATCGATACCCTAACATCACAATTAAAAGAACTAGAGAAGCAAGAGCAAACAAATTCAAAAGCTAGCAGAAGACAAGAAATAACTAAGATCAGAGCAGAACTGAAGGAGATAGAGACACAAAAAAAATCCTTCCAAAAAATCAGTGAATCCAGGAGCTGGTTTTTTGAAAAGATAAACAAAATTGATAGAACATTAACAAGACTAATAAAGAAGCAAAGAGAGAAGAATCAAATAGACGCAATAAAATCAAAGAGAGAAGAATCAAATAGACGCAATAAAAAATGATAAAGGGGCTATCACCCCCGGTCCCACAGAAATACAAACTACCATCAGGTTATACCATCTATAAACACCTGTATGCAAATAAACGAGAAAACCTAGAAGAAATGGATAAATTCCTGTACGCATACACCCTCCCAAGACTAAACGAGGAAGAAGTTGAATTGCTGAATAGACCAATAACAGGCTCTGAAATTGAGGCAATAATTAATAGCCTACCAACCAAAAAACGTCCGGAACCAGACAGATTCACAGCCAAATTCTACCAGAAGTACAAAGAGGAGCTGGTATCATTCCTTCTGAAACTATTCCAATCACTAGAAAAAGAGGGAATCCTCCCTAACTCATTATATGAGGCCAGCATCATCCTGATACCAAAGCCTGGCAGAGACACAACAAAAAAAGAGAATTTTAGACCAATATCCCTGATGAACAATGATGCAAAAGTCCTCAATAAAATACTGGCAAACCAAATCCAGCAGCACATCAAAAAGCTTATCCACCAAGATCAAGTTGGCTTCATCCCTGGGATGCAAGGCTGATTCAACAAATGCAAATCAATAAACGTAATCCACCACAAAACAGAACCAATGACAAAAACTACATGATTATCTCAATAGATACAGACAAGGTCTTTGACAAAATTCTACAGCCCTTCATGCTAAAAACTCCCAATAAACTAGGTATTGATGGAACGTATCTCAAAATAATTAGAGCTTTTTATGACAAACCCACAGCCAGTATCATACTGAATGGAGAAAAACTGGAAGCATTCCCTTTGAAAACTGGCACAAGACAGGGATGCCCTCTCTCACCACTCCTATTCAACATAGTGTTGGAAGTTCTGGCCAGGGAAATCAGGTAAGAGAAAGAAATAAAGGGTATTAAATTAGGAAAAGAGGAAGTCAAATTGTCCCTATTTGCAAATGACATGATTGTATATTTAGAAAACCCCATTGTCTCAGCCCAAAGTCTCCTTAAGCTGATAAGCAACTTCAGCAAAGTCTCAGGATACAAAATCAATGTGCAAAAATCACAAGCATTCTTATACACAAATAACAAACAGAGAGCCAAATCATGAGTGAACTCCCATTCACGATTGCTACAAACAGAATAACATACCTAGGAATCCAACTTACAAGGGATGTGAAGGACCTTTACAAGGAGAACTACAAACCACTGCTCAATGAAATAAAAGAGGACACAAACAAATGGAAGAACATTCCATGCTCATGGATAGGAAGAATCAATATCATGAAAATGGCCATACTGCCCAAGGTAATTTATAGATTCAATGCCATCCCTATCAAGCTATCAATGACTTTCTTCACAGAATTGGAAAAAACTACTTTGAAGTTCATATGGAAACAAAAAAGAGCCCACATTTCCAAGACAATCCTAAGCAAAAAGAACAAAGCTGGAGGCATCATGCTACCTGACTTCAAACTATACTACAAACTATACTACAAGGCGGCAGTAACCAAAACAGCATGGTACTGGTACCAAAACAGAGATATAGAGCAATGAAACAGAACAGAGTCCTCAGAAATAACACCACACATCTACAACCATCTGATCTTTGACAAACCTGACAAAAACAAGAAATGGGGAAAGGATTCCCTATTTAATAAATGGTGCTGGGAAAACTGGCTAGCCATATGTAGAAAGCTGAAACTGGATCCCTTCCTTACACCTTATACAAAAGTTAATTCAAGATGGATTAAAGACTTAAATGTTAGATTTAAAACCATAAAAACCCTAGAAGAAAACCTAGGCAATACCATTCAGGACAGAGGCATGGGCAAGGACTTCATGACTAAAACACCAAAAGCAATGGCAACAAAAGCCAAAATAGACAAATGGGATCTAATTAAACTAAAGAACCTCTGCACAGCAAAAGAAACTAACATCAGAGTGAACAGGCAACCTACAGATTGGGAGAAAAATTTTACAATCCACCCATCTGACAAACGACTGATATCCAGAATCTACAAAGAACTTAAAGAAATTTACAAGAAAAAATCAAACAACCCTATCAGAAAGTGGGCAAAGGATATGAACAGACACTTCTCAAAAGAAGACATTTATGCAGCCAACAGACACATGAAAAAATGCTCATCATTACTGGTCATCAGAGAAATGCAAATCAAAACTTCAATGAGATAGCATCTCACACCAGTTAGAATGGCAATCATTAAAAAGTCAGGAAACAACAGGTGTTGGAGAGGATGTGGAGAAATAGGAACACTTTTACACTGTTGGTAGGACTGTAAACTAGTTCAACCATTGTGGAAGACAGTATGGCAATTCCTCAAGGATCTAGAACAAGAAATACCATTTGACCCAGTGATCCCATTACTGGGTATATACCCAAAGGATTATAAAGCATGCTGCTATAAAGACACATGCACATGTGTATTTATTTCAGCACTATTCACAATAGCAAAGACTTGGAACCAACGCAAATGTCCATCAATGATAGACTGGATTAAGAAAATGTGGCCCATATACACCATGGTATACCCTGCAGTCACAAAAAAGGATGAGTTCATGTCTTTTGTAGCGACATGGTTGAAGCTGGAAACCCATCATTCTGAGCAAACTATCGCAAGGACAGAAAACCAAACACCACATGTTCTCACTCATAGGTGGGAATTGAACAATGAGAACACTTGGACACAGGGTAGGGAACATAACACACGGGGGCCTGTCATGGGGTAGGGGGATGGGAGACGGATAGCATTAGGAGAAATACTTAATGTAAATGACGAGCTAATGGGTGCAGCTAACCAACACAGCACATGTATACATATGTAACAAACCTGCACGTTGTGCACATGTACCCTAGAACTTAAAGTATAATAAAAAGAAAGAAAAAAAGAAAATAATATACCACCTTAATGATATTAAAAACAAAAACCACATGATTATTGTAATCAATAATTTGATTACAATAATTTGACATCTTTTTATGATAAAAACACTCAATAACTAAGAATTGAAGGAAACTACCTGAATATAATAAAAGCCATATTTGAAAATCCCATAGCTAACATCATACTCAACAATAAAAGACTGAAAGCTTTTCCTCTAAGATCAGGAACAAGGCAAGAATAACCACTGTTGCCACTATTATTCAACATATTACCGGAAGTTCTAGCCAAAGCAATTAGACAAAAAAAAAAAAAAAAAAAAAAAAAACGCATCCAACTTGGAAAACAAGAAGTAAAATTAACTCTGTTAGCAGATGACATGATCTTAGGTGTGGAATACCCTAATGATTACACAGATATGTGTGCGTGCATGCGTGCGCATGCGCGCGCGCACACACACACACAAACTGTTGCTATTAATAAACGATTTCAGCAAAGTTGCAGTTTACAAAATCAACACACAAAAACCAGCTGCATTTCTATCCACTACCAATGAACAATCTGTAAAGGTAATTAAGAAAACAATACTATGTATTATAGCATGATAAACAATAAAATACTTAGAAATAAACTTGGCCAATGTGGAGAAAACTTGTACACTGAAAAGCACAAATCGTTGCCTAGAAAAAAAAAGGAAAAAAAGATACAAAAGGAAAGACATCTGTGCTCATGGTTTGGAAGACTTAATATTAAATGTCCACACTGTCCAAGGGATCTACAGCTTCAATACAATCCCTATCAAAATCTCAATGACATTTATTTGCAGAAATAGAACAAACCATCCTAAATTTTATATGCAATCTTAAGGGACCTTAAATAACCAAAACAGTCTTAAAAAAGAAGAACAAAATTGCAGGACTCACACTTCCTGATTTCAAAACATAATACAAAGCAAGGATAAATAAGATGTGGGGTTGCTGAAGATAAGAATAAATCAATGAAGACAAATATATAGACCAATAGAACAGAATAGAGAGCCCAGAAATAAACCATTCTATATTTGGCCAAATGATTTTTCACAAGAGTGCCAATACTACACAACGGAAAATGGACATTCTCTTTAACAAATGTGTTGGGAAAACTGAATATCCACATGCAAAAGAATGAAGTTGCACCATTTCCTTACACCATATACAAAAGTTAAAATGAATGAAAGGTTTAAACTCTAATAGTCCTAGAAAAAAACATAGGGGAAAAGCTTCAAGACATTGGATTTGGCAATGATTTTTTGGATATGACACCAAAAGCCCAGGCAACAAGATCAACAATAGATAAATATGGCTGGGCATAGTGACCCACTATGTAATCCCAGCAGTTTGGGAGGCGGAGGCGGGAGCATCATTTGAGCTCAGGAGTTTGAGACCAGCCTACCAGCCTAGGCAACATGGTAAGACCCCCATCTCTTAACAAAAAAAAAAACCAATTACATCAACTTAAAAACTTCTGTGGTCACAGGGAATAATCAATAAAATGGGCAACTTATGGGATGGGAGAAAATAATTGCAAATCATATACCTGATAAGGGGTTAATATACAGAATATATAAGGAACTTCTATAACCCAATAACATTATGACAAATAACCAATTAGGCCAGGCGCAGTGGCTCACACCTGTAATCCCAGCATTCTGTGAGGCCAAGGCAGGAGGATTGCTGGAGGCCAGGAGTTCAAGACCAGCCTGGCCAACATAGTATAAGTAAGTAGTGCATGGTCATGCATGCCTACATTTCCAGCTCCTTCAGAGGCTGAGGTGGGAGGATTGCTTGAGTCCAGGCATTCAAGGCTACAGTGAGCTATAATACCATTGCACTCCAGCTGGGTGACAGAATGAGACCTTGACTCTTAGAAAAAAAATCAAATAACCCAATTAAAAATGGGCAAATAACTTGAATAGATGTTTCTCCAAAGAATACATACAAGTGAAAAGAAACACATGAAAATACGCTCAACATCAATCACTGGGGAAATGCAAATCTAAACCATAATAAGGTACCACCCCACACCCATCTGGATGGCCACTATCAAAAGAACAGAAAATAACAAGTGTTGGGGAGGATGCAGAGAAGTTGGGACCCTCGTGTACTGTTGGTAGGAATGTAAAAATTACCATATGATCCAGCAATCCCACTTCTTGGTATATATCCAAAGGAATTCAAAGTGGGATCTCTTAGAAATATTTGTACATCAATATTCATCACAGCATTATTCACAATAGCTAAGAGGTAGAAGCAACCCAGATGTGTCCATGGACAGATAAATGAATAAATGAAATGTGGTATGTATGTACAATGGAATATTATTCAGCTTTAAAATATAAGGAAATCCTGGAACATGTTACAGCAATGGATGAACCTTGAAGACATCATGCTAAGTGAAATAAGACAGTCACAAAAGGATAAATACTGTATGATTCCAGTCATTTTAAGTATCTAAAGTAGTCAAAATAATAGAAACATAAAGTTGAAAAGTGTTACCAAGGCCTGGGGGGCTGGGGTGGAAGGGGAATTAGTTTTTAGTGGATTTAGAGTTTCAGTGTTGCAAGATGAAAAAGTTCTAGAGATTTGTGGCACAACAATGTGAATGTACTTAGCACTAGTAAACTGTACACTTAAAAATGGTTAAGACAGTAAATTTAATGTTAGGTGTTTTTTACCACAATTTTTTTTAAAAAAGAAAGTCAAACGTAAAGGCAGAGTCTTAAACATTTGTTACTATTGAGTTTCACTTTGTAAGCTGGAGTTTATCATTCCTACCTAATGATATCTTTCTAAATTCTTATTCTGCAAGTTGACGAAGCTGCTATTCTAACTTTTTGCAATCCACAAATATGATATATATGCCTTCTGTTTTTCATCTGGGTCACTAGAAAGTACAGTGAATTTTGTCCTCCATTCTATCCCTCTTTCATTCCAAAGGGATAAAGACACTCATAGGCCCTTCATTTTAACAAGACCCTTACAGTAGATCTGATCTCATTATCTCTATGATGTAGACCCCGTTTGGATGGCAGACTCAAGTGGGATTTAGTTACATTTCAGGTTGACATTACTCTCAATGCCCTGTCTCCTGACACCCACATACCTGTCTCTGCAGAGAAAGTCTACTTCTGTCTCCAGCCACTCCTTCTTCTGTATTCTTTTTCATTTAGGGTCCTTGTGAGCAGACATAGACTACCCAATTGTCTCCTCCCGAACTGTCTTGGATTCCAGATCCACCCTTTAGCTAGTACTGGCTGTGTGAACATAGGCAAGTTCTTGAATATTTCTGTGCCTCATTTCCCCATATATGAAATAGGGATGGTAATAGTACCTAGTTGATAGGATACTGGATGACAGTAATCATTCAACAACTTACAAAAAAAAAAAAAAAAAAAAGGAAGAAAAACTCCCCTTTTGTGATACATTTTTACAGCTAGTACCAGAGAAGAAAGAATAATAAAATGGAAAAAGCTGAAGAAGCTAAAGAGAGAGAGACCACGTAAGACAGAATGAGTGAGTCCAGGCCTTCTCTGAAAGAAAGACTTGAAATAAGAGAGATGTTCTCCTGTTGACCTTGAAGAAGCAAACAGCCATCTTGTGAACCACTTGTGGAGAGAGACAGTCTCTAGGAGCTGAGGGTCTTAGCTGTACAACTGCAAGGAATTGAATTCTGCAAACAACCGGAATGAACTTGGAAGAGGACCTCAAACTCCAGATGAGAATGTGGCCCAGCCAATATCTTGACTGCAGCAGGTGGGACCTTGAGCAGTCTAGCCATGCCTAGACTTCTGATCCACAGAAACTGTGAGATAATATGTGTGTGTTAAGATGCTAAATTTATAGTCATAGTAATAGAAAATGAATACAACTAGCCATGATTTAGTATCTACTTCCATTCCCCTTGACTCCTCCAAAACTACCCAACAGGGATAGTGCAGAGCCTAACTGAAAGCCTGAAACCCTGACCTTGGCTTTGTACCCAGAACCACATTTCCAAAATCCCTCTCAGACCCCACTTTACTCCCTCAGATTAGACACCCTTGACTGACATAGACTTTGACAGATTTGGTAGCTAGAAGAGCACCCCCTTCCCTTCCATCAGACCTAACAGTATCCAGAATGCCATCTGGAAAGGGTGTGTTACAAGGAAGACCATTGCTGTCATGCAGAGTTTTATTCTGAGGATAATAGTGGGTGGCAGAAATGATCCGAATTATAGAAAGATTGATCTGCCCTATGTAAATCAATTGGTGTGGCAGTGACTAGAGTACAAAGCTTAGAGTTAGTGACATAGTTAGAATACTGTTGTTAATAACCCAGTATAGAAATGATATTGGCTCCAGCTAAGGTACTGGTAATGAGAGTTGGGAGAAGGGGATCTCTTCCTAGGTAAGGCATACCTAGAAAGTGTCAGGCAAATAAAATTCAGATAGTGTTGAAGATGACTTAGGGGTGACTTCCAAGGTTGTGTCTGGAGTTGAGGTGGTGGTACTAATTGAAATCAAGAATAATGATTTATGTGTTGCTCTTGCTTGATTTGGAGCATTTAGAAATGCCCACCTGGCACTCAGGAGAAAGGAGTGGGATAGAGATAAAGATTTGGAGGCCTTCAGTTTATTGTTGTCATGATGATAACTGGATATGAAAAGATAGTCCTCATGATGCCATTTCTGAACTTTGAACTTTCCCATTCCTTGTTATTTAAAATTAATAACTTATTTATTCTCATACTGTCATGTATGTTAGTTTCCTTTCAAGAACTATGGGAAACTCTTGACGGAAGAGGCTTTTATATCCACTCTGGTGTATGAAGTATATAATAGGTAGTCAGCACTGTGAAAAGGACTGTTTGCTTTTCTGCAATGGATTTTTTTTTTTTAAGATGGAATCTCGCTCTGTCACCCAGGCTGGAGTGCAGTGGTGCAATCTCAGCTCACTGCAACCTCCACCTACCTGGTTTAAGCAATTCTCCTGCCTCAGCCTCCTGAGTAGCTGGGACTACAGGCACACACCACCACGCCTGGCTAATTTTTGTATTTTTAGTAGAGCTGTGGTTTCACCATGTTGGGCAGGCTGGTCTTGAACTCCTGACCTCAGGTGATCCATCCGTCTGCTCAGCCTCTCAAAGTGCTGGGATTTCAGGCATGAGCCACCACGCCTAGCTTGCAATGGAATTTTACATCTCACCTTCCTACCCCATACACACACATAGAGAGAAAAGAAGTCATGGTGTCGATATATAAGGGAAGTTTGTTTGCATAGGGTCTCTTAGGCCTTTGTAAGGACAACTTTGGCTTTTACTCTGCAAGAGAGAGTATAAAAAGTGAAAAAGGCCTTGAAGAGATGTGCAGGAGGAAGAGCTATGGCATTCATAGGAAGCCTCATGCTGACTTGCAGCATAATCAACTTAGAAAACAGAAGATGTGGTATGTATATATTAAAATAGCTGGGCACAGGAGCTCACGCCTGTAATCCCAGCACTTTGGGAGACGGAGGTGGGCGGATCACGAGGTCAAGAGGGATCACGAGGTCAAGAGATCGAGACCATCCTGGCTAACATGGTGAAACCCCATCTCTACTAAAAATACAAAAATTAGCTGGGCATAGTGGTGTGTGCCTGTAGTCCCAGCTACTTGGCAGGCTGAGACAGGAGAATCAGTGGAACCCGGGAGGCGGAGGTTGCAGTGAGCCGAGATCACGCCACTGCACTCCAGCCTGGTGACAGAGCAAGACTCCGTCTCAAAAAATACAAATAAAAACATTAAAGTACTCAACACCGGAGTTCAATAGATATTTGTGGGTCAATGAATAAATTATATGTATGCTGTTCAGATTGTAATATACTCTCAAACAAAACAGTAGCATTCTATGTTAGCAATATTTCTAGGCATGAACGTACATTCACTGGAAAACTGACATCAGCAGACTGTCAAAAGTGAATCCTAAATTGGCTGCTTGGCCTCATAGGAGGTTATAGAGGGGCTGCACTTGGCTTTAGGAAAAAGTAGTTAAGATATCTTCTGACTGGCAAATCCTGGACAGCACTTCTTTAATTGACTGAGGTATTATCAGCGCTGTTTGCCAGAGCATTAGCCAGTTCCTGCTGCCAGCAGTCACACTTGCCTAATGTTTGCCAAAAATCCCATCTGCTGTCTATCCTCAGTTTCTTCACAAGTCAATGGCATGTTCATTATCTTTAGGAACAAAGGCAAGAACATGTCTACTTTAATTATCCTATTTATGGTTTTAAAATGTATCCTATTTATGGTTTTTAAATGAACTGGATTTAACAGGTTAAGTTTTTCAAGTATTATTAATATTTATGGATACACCAGGTAACTGTATACATGTGTTAGGGTATAGAACAGCAGTTTTTTTACCTAAATATTTTTGAAAACCTTCTTCTACTGTGCTAGAAAAGGTATACAGTTGTACATAATCTTTTCATTTTAAAGGAAACCTACCAATAAGCTAAAAGTTTTTATTTATCAAGCATTTATTATAAAATGTATTGCTAAAATATATTATATATAGGTAAAATATATAAAATAAATTGGCAAATGCCAATTTGTGTTGAAACGTTTAAAAAGAGGGAAGAATTCCACAGGTTTGCTATAACAGGAAAAATCAAATGTTCATTTATTTGTAATTAATAGTCTCTGGGCATCTTTTATTTTGGTCAGCAACAAAAATCTACTAAATTTCCCATCACCCTGAAAATCTAGAAATAGAAGCCTTCTGTAACAGTAGAAGATAATTAAGATAGTTCATTCTGAACAGTTTTTAAAAGTCTACATTGTCTAGTTTGTTTTAAATTCTGCTAAATATAAAAGAGGGCACACGTTAGAATATTGATTTTTTAATTCATTGTCATCATGACAAAAATAGGATTCTTGATGTTACTGAGTCTTAGAAAGTTTTTTAGTGTTTGTGGTGATACTATATATAAAAACAAAGAACTGATAGCAATGCAAATATGCAATAATATGAGAATACTTAATTAAAAGAACCCAGTACAGTACTTTGTCTATTGTATACATTGTAAAAGTGATAACTAGGAAGGTAGGAAGGCAACATTAAAAAATGCTTATGATAAACATAAGGTAAATGGAAAAGACAATTTATAAAAATATATATACTCTGATTGCCACCACAGAAAATTTATGTGAAGGCTGGAGTAATAGGTTATGGAAGGTTATAAAAACTTTTTGTAACTGTTGTCTTTCTAGACAAATATAATAGAAAATATTTGGCCACCAGCAACTAGCAGAGAAGTCTGAAAGCAGGAATTGTGTATAATTCAAAACCAAATATGATTTCTGAAGTAGTTATTTTGAAAAGGATTGAAATACTTCTATAAATATGTCTTTGAATGTACTGTGCATGAAAGACAGTTATTTTTTATACTAAATGATTTCATTTATCCAATATATTTAGTCTGTAAGTTAATATGTCCATTCTGAAATTCGACTTGATCGTCTTGAATGCTTGCACAAACACCTTCTGTGACACATAAGGTGATCTTTGGTTTCTTATGGTCTAACAGTAAGCCTGAGGGGGGTTTTGCCATAAGTCACTGGAAAGTTGCTTTTCCCTTGACTTCCACTAGATTCTAGGTCCTATCTGACCCAATTGTTTGTAGGAAAAACGTTGCTAAGGCAGTTTCTAAACTAAAAGAAATGTAATTTAGTTTGATTTAATTGTACTTCCCACAGCTTAATACTAAAACTGTTTGATTCTAAGAAGACTCAGATTAGGAACCTGTGGGTTAGATGGGAACATGGCCCTACTCTATATCTAACACAGTGATCAGCATGTGTGCATGATAGCCATAACTTTCACGAGTGTCTGGGGTATCTGGAGTCTATTTTCATTTTTAAGTTGTTTATTTGATAATCCAATAATGAGAGAGACAGTGACAACCACTTCCTGAGGTATCATTGCTAAGACATTTTCTGAGCTTTTCTAACTTTTGTAGATGATTTCTCAAATGTAACAAACTTTCTGTAGCAAAATATTTTTAAACAAATTTAGTGAAGTAATAAATGGGGAGTTCCTGAATATCAGAGTTAACTTTGTTTTTTGTTTCTTGCCAATACCAAATGTGGTATCTACTTATACAAAAGGATTAAGTAATATTATTAATTAATATTGTTAACTTGAATTATATCTTTGATTGTCTCCTCAAATGTTTACTATCTAGACTAGCACAATCCAATAGGACTTACTGAAATGATGGGTACGTTCTCTGTGCTGTGCAGTGCAGTAGCTAATAGCTGCATGTGGTTATTGAACATTGAAATATGGCCGATGCAACTGAGGAATTGAATTTTTAATTATATTTCATGTTAATGAGTTCGAATTTAAATAGCCCCATGTGGCAACTATATTGGAAGATAAAGATCTAGGCCTGCAAGATTTTATTTGTGTTGAAGAATAGCAGGATTATCTCAAATGCTGAGCCTAATTAAACAAGTTCCCTGTACTCTTCTTTTTTGAAACAAGTGCTTGGGAGTTAGCTTATTTTTTTTTTTCTATATTCAAATTGACCTATACCCAAATCTATAAATATTTATTCATCATTAATTATGTGCTGTGCTGTCTGCTGGATGCTAGGGATACAAAAATAAGCAAACAGGCCCTTTCCCACAAGCAATTTATACCCTAATAGGGAAGAAAGGTGAGTGTGTAAATAAATGCAATGGAGGTAGGACAGGGCCCAATGTGGCCACAAAGGAAGGAATCATTGGTGATTTCTGGGAGATCTCAGAGGGTGCCATGAACCATGAAAAATGGACAGGCATTTTCTTTTTTTTCCTTTCCTAACTACTAGACAACTAGGGAGAGTGGGAATCACTAGGTGAACAAATGAAGGAAGACATTTGTTGTGGACTGAACTATGCCCCACCCTGCTATATTCACATTTGAAGTACTAACCTCTAGTAACCCAAGATGGGTACCATATTTGGAAATAGGGTCATTGTAGATATACTTAGTTAAGATGAGGTCATACTGGAGTTAGGTTGGTCTCATATCCAATATGACTGGTGTTCTTATAAAAAGGGAAACTTTGGACACACACACAGCCACTCCCCCCCTAAACACACACACACACACACACACACACACACACACACACACACACAGAGACAGACAGAGAGAGAGAGACAGAGAGACAGAGACAGCACCATCTGAGGATTTGAAGATCTTGTGGATCCTGTCACAAGCCAAGGAACTACCAGAAGGTAGGAGTGAGGCCTGGAAGATCTTTTGTTTGTGCCTTCAGAGGGAGTACCGCCCTGCTAATACCTTGCTCTCAGGCTTCTAGCCTCCAGAACTGTGAGATCATAAGTTTCTGTTGTTTAAGCTGCTTAGTTTGTGGTACTTTATTACAGCAGCCATAGCAAACTAATATAGCATCCAGATTAAGGAAACAGTATTGTAAAAACAAGGCAAAAAAAGCTATGGAAGTTATTTATTAAAGTTCTGTTTTGTGATTATCTAACCCAGGAATTTTAGAAGGAAAAAATAAAGCAAGCATTAGCCTGAATGTGAAAATTTCTTTTTCTTTTTCTTTTCTTTTTTTTTTTTTTTTTGAGACAGAGTCTTGTTCTGTCACCCCAGGCTGGAGTGCAATGGCGTGATCTTGGCTCACTGCAACTTCTGCCTCCAGGATTCAAGCGATTCTCCTGCCTCAGCCTCCTGAGTAGCTGGGATTACAGGCACATGCCACCACACCCAGCTAATTTTTGTATTTTTAGTAGGGATGGGGTTTCACCATGTTGTCATCAGGCTGGTATCGAACTCCTGACCCCAGGTGATCCACCTGCCTCGGCCTCCCAAAGTGCTGGGATTACAGGCATGAGCCACTACACCTGGTGAAAATCTCTTTATAAATATTTTTCTACTCTTAAAAGCTAAGGCTATAATAATGTTTGGGGGTAAAATTACATTCCTGCCAAATATGTATCATGAATCAAAATATAAATATCTCCTGGTAATCATAAGCCAGTTAGAAGAAAGTTTTTGTTTACTAAACTTGTCTCTCTACATAAAGTAGTTAAATTAATGAGTAATAAGACCCCTCATTTCCCTACATGTTATATGAGGAAACATATGTATGAGAGGTACTACTCTATTTCTTATACATCAACTTTGGGGGAGAGAGTTGATGAGCAGAAAGTGGGGTAGGAGTCACACACTGGGTGGCTGCAGCTGGAACTGTGTTCATCTTGGTAGGCTGGTGCCCTAAGGTCCAACCTCATTCCTCCAGTTATTGCCGAGATGGGAGAGATTAGGCTGAGGGGCCAAGTTGGAGTCCAGAAGGCACCAATAACACTGTAACTCCTGAAAGCCATATCCCTTGCAAAAGAATTGCCAGACCCCACGTAGCCTTCTAGCCAGGATTCAGGAGTGAAAGAATAGGGGTCATCAATCTTTTCCTTTTGTGTGTAGCAGTAAGTGCTAACTGTTGATTGACTCATAGAAATGAGTCAGGGACAATGAACTGTAAATGACGTTTATTCATTTGTGTAGTTTAAAAGTCATTCTGCAAAAAATATAATAATAGTATGGCACCTCAGAGGAACTAAATGCAGCCAACAAGGCTAGAGCATAGCAAGTATGGCAGGTGAGGGTTTGAGGGATGCATATAACTGAAGAGGCTGACAAGGGCAAAAGAGCAGCAGGTTTGATATAGGGATCATGAATAATTATGGATCACCTTTGGACATTTTGAGTTTGAACATCTTATGAGACATCCAAGGGGAGATGACCAGGAAGCAGTTAGATATACTTAGGGCAGGGGTCTGGATTGAAGATACTGATTGGAAGATCTCAGTATAAATGTCAAAATTAAAGACAGATAAAGGGTAGGTAAAATGAAAAGAGTGTCAACATTAGGTAGGCAAGAGAGGGAGATGCCCCCTCAAAACCCCCCCCACCCGCAAGAAAAGGAAGAAGAAAAGTAAGATACAGGAATTATATAAGAGTGGTTTCTCTGACTTAACAAGAGGAGAAAATTTCAAAAAAAAAAAAAAAAAGAATAATCACAGTGTTAAATCCTGCAGTATGGCCATGTCTGATCATATTTGAAAACGAGCTATCAAAGTGGGAAATTGAGAGCTCATTTTGTATATAGTGAGAGCTGAAGTTCAATGGTAGTGAGTGGTAAGTGAATGGGGTCCAATTCTAGAAAGATTGCAAACTAAGTCAAAGTTGAAAACCTCCTGCTACAAGCACTTAGAAATTCTATATAAAAAACTTTAAGCGAGGCGCAGTGGCTCACGCCTGTAATCCCAGCATTTTGGGAGGCCGAGGTGGGTGGATCACGAGGTCAGGAGTTCAAGACCAGCCTGGCCAAGATGGTGAAACCCCATCTCTACTAAAAATACAAAAATTAGCCGGGCGTGGTGGCGGGCACCTGTAATCTCAGCTACTCGGGAGGCTGAGGCGGATAATTGCTTGAATCCTGGAGGCAGAGGTTGCAGGGAGCCGACATTGCACCACTGCACTCCAGCCTGGGCGTCCGAGTGAGACTCTGCCTAAAAAACAAACAACAACAAAAACTTTCAAATGATAAGTACACAGTCCACCTCAAAGAAAGCAATAGTAATCAAGAGGTGTCAGAAACAAAAGGATGAACAGAAAACCAGTAAGAAAATAAGGTATGTACACTATTTGAGTAGATAATGGCTGGGAGTTTTCAAAACTAAAGTAAGACTCCAATATCCAGATTCAGGAAACCAACAAAGTCCAGGGAGCATAGGTAAAAAGAAATCCACAGCTAAACACATTATAGTGAAACTGCAGAAAACTGAAAATGGAGATAAAAATCTTTAAATCAGCTAGGAAAAAGTTACCTCTTCACAGGAGCTGTAGTTCAATATATAGCTGATGTGTCAACCAAAACAGTGAAAGCTATGATGGTTGAATAATAGTTTCAGTGAGCTGTAAGAAAATTATTGTCAATACAGGATCATACAGTCAGTAGAAATAACTTGAAGAAAGATTTTCAAACAAACAAAAATTTTTTTAAAATCACTATCAGGAGACCCAAAATAAAAAAAAAAATTAAATGATTTTTTCAAACAGAAAGTGATCCCAAATGAATAGTCAAAGACGAAGAAAGGAATGAGGAACACAAATCTTACAGAAATGAAGACAGAGGAATCTGCTATGGGTAGCCAAATACCATGGCTCTCCATGGTGGTGAATAATTGTAGGATCCTGAGAATGACAAGTGGGGGATTCCACAACCTCACCAGGCAGGAGATGTGGCCCTAGCCATGGGATTCGAGGGAACTAGAACCGTGTCCTGGTAGAGAGCCTAGTGCTTCAAAATGCTTGTCTTCCTGGACTAGAAAAACTTGACCCACAGGACCAGAGAAACTAAGAAGAAATATTTCTGTCTTGAGTATTAAGTGGAATAAAAAAATCACACGAGGCTAGGTGTGGTGGCTCACACCTGTAATCCTAGCACTTTGAGAGGCCAAGGCAGGCGGATCACCTGAGGTCAGGAGTTTGAGACCAGCCTGACCAACATGGTGAAACCCCATCTCTACCAAAAATACAAAAATTGGCTGGCACTAATTAGTGGTGCACACCTGTATTACCAGCTACTTGGGAGCCTGAGGCAGGAGAATTGCTTGAACCCAGGAGGCAGAGGTTGTAGTGAGCCGAGATCATGACGCTGTACTCCAGCCTGGGTGATGGAGCAAGACTGTTTCAAAAAAAAAAAAATCACATGAATGATTGCTTAGATGGAGTAAGCTGTTTACAGACTGTCTGTATTGCAGATTACAACTAAAAACTGAACAAAACACAAAAAGCATCTAAGGTCAGGGTCTGGATTGAAGATACTGATCGGAAGATCTCAGTATATAAAAATTAAAGACAGATGGCCGGGCGCGGTGGCTCAAGCCTGTAATCCCAGCACTTTGGGAGGCCGAAACGGGCGGACAGAGGTAAGGACAGAAACCCCGTCTCTACTAAAAAATACAAAAAAAAAAATCGCGGGCGCCTGTAGTCCCAAGGCTGAGGCAGGAGAATGCTGACACTGCACTCCAGCCTGGGCGACAGAGCGAGACTCCGTCTCAAAAAAAAAAAAAAAAAAAAAAAAATTAAAGACAGATAAGGACAGGTAAAATGAAGAGTGCTGACAGTAGGTAGGTAAGAGAGGGAGATAACACCCGCCTCAAAAAAAAAGAGAAGGAGAAGGGAGGAGAAGGGAGGAGAAGGGAGGAGGAGGAGGAGGAGGAGAAGGGAGGAGGAGAAGAAGGAGAAGAAGGGAAGGAGGGGAAGGAGGGGAAGGAGGGGGAGAAGAAGGAGAAGAAGGAGGAGAAGAAAAGAAGAAGAAGGAGAAGGAGAGGGAGGAGGAGGAGGAGGAGGAGGAGGAGAAGAGGAAGAAAGAAGAAGAAGAAGAAGAAGAAGAAGAAGAAGAAGAAGAAGAAGAAGAAGAAGGAGGAGGAGGAGGAGGAGGAGGAGGAGGAGGAGGAGGAGGAGGAGGAGGAGGAGGAGGAGGAGGAGAAGGAGAAGGAGAAGGAGGAGAAGGAGAAGGAGAGAAGGAGAAGGAGAAGGAGAAGGAGAAGGAGAAGAAGAAGAAGAAGAAGAAGAAGAAGAAGAAGAAGAAGAAGAAGAAGAAGAAGAGAGAGGAAGAAGAAGAAGAAGAAGAAAAAGTGAGAGGAAGAAGAAGAAGGAAAAGTGAGAGAAATACACAAAGAAGCTCTGTGGAAAGTTAGCAACACCAGGCAGTACAAGAGGGTAGCCAAAATTTGAAAAACGGCCTGTACAGAAGTGAGTCCCACAATTCCTGCCTCCTTGACTCCCATCTTCCAGCTTTAACCTGAAGGCAGATATGATGTGAAACAAGCATAAGCAGCAAGAACTCTGAGGGAAACCCTGTTATTCTGTCCTGAGGAAGGAAAACAGGACCCCTGCAAGCTGGAGAGAGTGTGGCAATTGCTGTTTTTTTGTTTTTGTTTTTCCTGTTACTTCTCTCAGTTTTGTGCCAAGGGTGGCCCCAGTCACAGAGCTGCACTGAGGTGGTGAAGGTGCAGGGACTTAAAACTCCAAGGGAAAACTCATCTTTATGACCAGAGAAACTGGTAAACCTGAGAAAGGGAATCCTGAGTCCAAAAAGTGTGAAGGGAATCATTTTTTCTCATTACTCTGAGGGTGGTTCTAGTCATGTAGGTCTGCGTGGCAGTGTAGACAGCTACAACCCCAGGAGAAACCCATCTTTCTAGCCAGAGGACCAGAAAAGTGGGGCTCTGAGGACTGGAGAGTGTGGAGGAAAACATGGAGAGGAAAGAGCTGGAGAAGGGGACCCTTTAATTCTGTGACTGAAATCACAAGTCTCAGGCCCCACTCCTGAGTTACGCATAAGCAAGACAGATGCAAAGCGGGATAGCAAAGGCTTTAAAACCTGAACTGTGGGCCGGGCGTGGTGGTTCACGCCTGTAATCCCAGCATTTTGGGAGGCCGAGAAGGGCGGATCACGGGGTCAGGAGATCGAGACTATCCTGGCTAACACGGTGAAACCGCGTCTCTACTAAAAAAAAATGCAAAAAACTAGCCGGGCGAGGTGGCGGACGCCTGTAGTCCCAGCTACTCGGGAGGCTGAGGCAGGAGAATGGCGTAAACCCGGGAGGCGAAGCTTGCAGTGAGCTGAGATCCGGCCACTGCACTCCAGCCTGGGTAACAGAACGAGACTCCGTCTCAAAAAAAAAAAAAAAACAAAAAAAAACCCCCCCAAAACCTGAACTGTGATTTAAAAGCAACAGCAGCAGCAACAACAAAAGAACGCCTGAGTCCCAGCCTAACCCCTGAGTGGGACAAGCATGGGACAAATTCAGTGCAGCAGAGCAAAGGCTCTGAAAACTGAACTCATTGGACTCAAAACTCATAGAAAGTGAGAGATAACTTGCAGTCCAAACTTCACACACACACACTCCAGATTTAACACTTTCACAAATCACAACATAATGTTCAAAATACCCAGGATGTAATCTAAAATTATTTGACATACAAAGAACCAGATAAACATTCCCAATTCTTAAGGAAAAAATTCAACAATATATAAAAAGGATTATACAAGATAGTCAAGTGAAAGTTATGTCAGAAATGCAAGACTATTTCAGCATTTGAAAATCGATCAGTGTAAGCTGGGTGCAGTGGCTCACATTTGTAATTCCAGCATATTGGGAGGTGAAAGCAGGAGGATTCCTTGAGGCCAGGAGTTCAAGACTAGCCTGGGCAATATAGTGAGATCCCTCTACAGAAAAAATAAAAATTATCTGGGCATGGTGGCACTTGTCTGTAGTCCTAGCTACTTGGGAGGCTGAGATGGGAGGGTCACTGGATTCCAGGAGGTTGAGGCTGCGGTGAGCCATGATTGCACCATTGTACTCCAACATGGGTGACAGTGCAAGAGCCCATCTCTTAAAAATTAAAAAAGAAAATCAATGTAAGAGAAATGAAAACTTATGTTCACACAAAACCCTGTATGCAAACGTTTATAGTGGCTTTACTTATAACAGTATAGGAAACAACTCAAATAGTCTTCAACTGTTGGATAAATAAACTAGTACATTCATACAAAGGAATACTCAGAAATAAAAATCTATTTTTTTTTTTTTTTTTTTTTTTTTTTTTTTACTTTTTTGAGACAGAGTCTCACTCCATCACCCAGGCTGGAGTGCAGTGGCACACTCTCAGCTCACTGCAACTGCTGCCTCCTGGGTTCAAACAGTTCTCATGCTTCAGCCTCCCAAGTAGCTGGAATTACATGAGTGTGCCACGACAGCCGGCTAATTTTTATATTTTTAGTAGAGTAGGGGTTTCACCATGTTGACCAGGCTGGTCTGGAACTCCTGACCTCAAGTGATCGCCTGCCTCGGGCTCTCAAAGTGTTGGAATTACAGGCATGAGCCACCCCGCCCGGACACAAAAGAAACTCTTGTTACCCACAATAATGTAGGTGAACCGAAAGCATTATACCAGATTTAAAAAGCCAGTCTCAAATGCTACCTACCGGATAATTTCATTGATATGATCTTCTGGAGAAGGTGAAACTATAGAGATGGAAAACAGATTAATGCATGCCAAGAACTGGGGAGTAGGGGGGTCTTGATTACAAAGGAGCAGTATGAGAGGATTTTTTGGGTCATGGAACTGGTTTGGTTTGTGTGTTGGTTGGGGTGGGGTTACATGACTCCATTTTCTCCATTTGTCAAAACTCATAGATCTGTACACCAAAAAGTGATTTTCATCTTATGTAAAATAAAAATAAATTACAATTTTAGAAAAGTCACAAGTTGAGTGCTGGATAGGAAAATGAATGGAGATATAGCTGAAACAAGAATAGCAATATGTAGATAACAGTTGAAGCTGGGTAACAAGTACATGGAGGATAATTATACTATTCTGTTTACTTTGTATAGGTGTGAAATTTTCCACTACAATTTTTTTTTAAAAGAACATCTATAAAAGACCTACACCTAATATCATACTTAATCATGAGAAATTAGATGCTTTTCTGCTAAGATCAAGAACAAGGTAAAAGGCCAGGAGCACCGGCTCATGCCTGTAATCCCAGCACATTGGGAGGCCAAAGCAGGAGGATCACTTGAGGTCAGGAGTTCCAGACCAGCCTGGCCAACATGGCAAAACCTTTTCTCTACTAAAAATACAAAAACTAGCCAGGCATGGTGGTACATGCCTGTAATCCCAGCTACTCGGGAAGCTGAGATAGGAGAATCACTTGAACCCAGGAGGCGGAGATTGCAGTGAGTCAAGATTGCACCAAGGCACTCCAGCCTGGGTGGCAGAGGGAGACATTGTCTCAAAAAAAAAAAAAAAAAAAAAAAAAAAAAAAGAACAAGGCAAAGATGTTCCTCTCACCACTAGAAGTCATACTAATGCAATAATACAAGAAAAAGAATAGGTACACAGATTGAAAAGGAAGAAAGCAAGAATATATGTCTTTGTTCATAGATTACATGACTGTCTATATGGAAAATCCCAAAGAATCAACAGAAAACCTCCTGATACTAATAAGTGATTATATAATAGCAATGTTGCAGGATACAAGTTAACACAAAAAAGTCACTAGAAAATCTTGACTTATAACAAATAAACATTAAATCAGTAATCAAAAAATGTGCAAGAAAAATAGCCAAGGACCAGATAGCTTCACTGATGAATCCTATCAAATGATTAAAGAAGAGTTAACACTAATTCTTCTCAAACTCTTTCAAAAATAGAGAACAGAACAGTTAGATAAGAAAACTATAGACCCATATCATTATAAATGTAGATGCAAAAATCCTAAACAAAATATTAGCAAATTGAGTCCAACATCATAATAAAAAGATCTGACACCATGACCCAGTGACATTTACCCCAGGAACACAAGGGTGAATCTCAAAAGCATTATATCAGATTTAAAATGCCAGTCTCAAAATGCTATATACTAGATGATTTCATTTATGTGATATTCTGGAGAAGGCGAAGCTATAGAGATGGAAAACAGGTTAATAAATGCCAACATACACAAATTAATCAATGGAATACACTGAATTAACAGAATAAAGGGAAAGATCCACATGATTACCTCGACTGATTCAGAAAAAAAGCATCTAACAAAATCCAATGCTCTTTCATGATACAAACAAAGGAAGCTTCTGTCTTCCCTCCTCCCTGAGCTTGCCTTAGGACACCTCCATTACTGTTTTATAGTTGTACTGTCCCAATCAAACTTCCCATCTGGCACTGTCTATGTAACAGGTCATGTCCAGCTGCTGCAGCCAGGCACTTAGTATCAGGAATGAGATTCCTTCGGGACGCAACTCCCTGCCTCATCTGGTCAGTGAAAATACTATTGTTTCACCTAGGCAGGATTTTGACCTAGAGGCACTCAGTTATAATCTCACAGATGGCAGCTTCACTCCATTGGTTCCTTAGCCATGCACACACACCAAATGTTTGTGCCTGGAGTACTGAGCCGGATTACCATGGCAACAACACATTATCAGACCATCTCATGATGGTCCAAATTAACTGAAGGTCTCTACTTGAACAATTGATCTCACCCCCATTCCCTTCTTGGGCCACAAGTGCCAGTAGCCCCATATTTATTCTAGGCATAAAGGTTTTTTCATTCTGGCATTCAGCCTCACGGCTTTTTCACAATAGTAAAACTTACAGGGTGATGCTGTCTGTAGGTCTGCAGGTGATGCTGTCTGTAGGTCTCTAGGTGATGCTGTCTGTAGGTCTGTAGGTGATGCTGTCTGTTGGTCTGTAGGTGATGCTGTCTGTAGGTCTGTAGGTGATGCTGTCTGTCTGTAGGTCAACAACTCCAGGCTGACTTTCTAAGCTGGGCAAACAGCCGTGAAGAAACAGGCCTACTTACATAGCACCTGAGGAAAATCACAATAGTCATTAGTCTTTCATTCACATACACAAATTGACAACAAAGAATTACAAGATATATGCCAGCGCCCTGAAAGAAAAGATAAAAAGGAGAACAATAAAAGGAAAACAAATGAACAATTCTAAGTTATTTGAAGATGTGCTTCCATAAAAGAATGATATGGGGCCGGGCACGGTGGCTCACACCTGTAATCCCAGAACTTTGGGAGGCCGAGGCAGGTGGATCTCGAGGTCAAGAGATTGAGACCAGCCTGGCCAACATGATGAAACCCCATCTCTACTAAAAATACAAAAATTAGCTGGGTGTGGTGGCATGTGCCTGTAGTCCCAGCTACTCAGGAGGCTAAGGCAGGAGAATCGCTTGAACTGGGAGGCAGCGGTTGCAGTGAGTCAAGATTGTACCACTGCACTGCAGCCTGGCAACAGAGTGAGACTCTGTCTCAAAAAAAAAAAAAAAAAAAAAAAAGAAAGAAAGAAAGAAAAGAAAGAATGATATGCTATAATAAAAAGAACAGAAAACAAAAAATCATCTTAAGATATCTAAAATATGGTTGCTGAAATTAAATATCCAAAGAAGACCTCTACCTGGGTTAATGCAATAGATTAGGTCCCTGGTCAAACTTTCATAATGAAAAAAATTCTGAGCCAGGCATGGTGGCTCATGCCTATAATCCCAACACTTAGGGAGGGTGAGTGGGGAGGATCACTTGAGTCCAGGAGTTAAGAGACCAACTTGGGCAACATATTGAAACACTGTCTTACAAAAAAATTAAAAATAGCTTGGTATGGTGGCAAGTGCCTGTAATCCCAGCTATTCAGGAGGCTGAGGTGGGAAGATCGCTTGGGCCCAGGAGGCTGAGGCTACAGTGAACCATGACTGCACCACTATACTCCAGCCTGGGCAACAGAGCAAGACCCTGTCGCCAAAAAAAAATTCTGGATAAAATATTATTTATGGCCAGGCATGGTGGTTCATGCCTGTAATCCCAGCACTTTGGGAGGCCAAGACAGGTGGATCACTTGAGGTCAGGAGTTTGAGATCAGCCTGGCCAACATGGTGAAACCCCATCTCTACTACAAATACAAAAATTAGCTGGGTGTGGTGGTGGGCACCTGTAGTTCCAACTACTCGGGAGGTTGAGGCAGGAGAATTGCTTGAACCCAGGAGGTGGAGGTTGCAGTAAGCTGAGATCGTGCCACTGAACTTCAGCCTGGGCAACAGAGTGAGACTCTGTCTCAAAAATAAATAAATAAAAGTTAAAAAAAATTCTAAATGCATCTATGAATTGGCAAAGAAGGACTCAACTCCCAGGCCAAAACCAAAGTGAGGAGGGGCACTCAGGGAAGCAAACTGTATGGACACAAATCTACAGATTCAGAAACCAAATGAAATGCAAGCAGGAAAAATAATAATAATAATAAAATTTTAGAACACAAAAATAAAAGGGAAGATATTAAAAGCAGCCAGAAAAAATCTCACAACAGGTTATCATTAAGCAAGTAATAAGCAGACTGACAGCTGACTTTCAGCAGCCAAAATGGAAGCCAAAAAGTAGCAGTATGAATGGAATTCTATACTTCAGGGAAGTATTTTAAAGAATGAGGTCTGCTGGCTACAATTTCCTCAGCTTTCATTTCTATAAAAATGTCTTATTTTACCTTCATTTTATAATCATTTTTATAGGATATGAGATTCTGGGTTGTCATTTGTTCTTCTTTCAATACTATAATATCCCCCATTCTCTCTGATTTGCATTAATTTTGATGAGAAATCAGCCATTATTCTTATTAGTGTTCCTCTGTGTGTAAGATGCCTTTTGTCTCTGCTTTTACTTTTTCTATCATTCTTTTTCAGTAATTTGACTACAATGTGAGTAGCTATCATTTCATTTTACTTGTTTTTTTCCTTTTTTTTAAGTTCTTGGATTTGGTGAGATTGATTATGGAAAAAAGAGAGAAGGCAAAATATTAGAAATGAAAGATGGAACATCATTACAGATCTTAGCAATAGCTAAAGCATTATAAAGATATAAACAACTTTGAGCCAGGTGCTGTGGTTCGCGCCTGTAATCCCAGCACTGTGAGAGGCTGAGGCAGGTGGATCACCTGAGGTCAGGAGTTTGAGACCAGCCTGGCCAGCATAGCGAAACCCCCCGTCTCTACTAAAAATAACAAAAATTTGCTGGGCATGGTGGCAGGCACCTATAATCCCAGCAGCTTGGGAGGCTGAGGCAGGAGAATTGCTTGAACCCAGGAGGCAGAGGTTGCAGTGAGCTGAGATCACACCATTGCACTCCAGCCTGGGCAACAAGAGCAAAACTCCATCAAATAAAATAACAATAATAAAGATATAAAAAACTTCATGCCAACAAACTTAGAACTGTATGTGAACAAAACAATTCACTAAACAAGCATACTAACAAATGTGGCTACCTATAACGGATCTATGTAACTCCAAGGGCAGGTCAGTAGTCCTTGGAAAATACTTATTGGCACAAACCTCTGAATATTACAGGAAAGTTCTCAGTGCTTTTTTTTTTTTTTTTGTAAAATCATTTAGAAACTTAAATTTTGGATGCCAAATAAAGAACAAGTATAGGTTTAACTTAAAATTTGTGGTAAACACACCTGAGGCCGGGAGTTTGAGACCAATCTGACCAACATGGAAAAACCCCATCTGTACTAAAAATACAAAATTAGCTGGACATGGTGGCACATGCCTGTAATCCCAGCTACTTGGGAGGCTGAGGCAGGAGAATCACTTGAACCCGGAAGGTGGAGGTTGCTGTGAGCTGAGATCACGCCATTGCATTCCAGCCTGGGCAACTAGAGCAAAACTCCATCTAAAAAAAAAAAATTATAGTAAACACAATTTAATATATTTTAACATTAATTGTTTATTTTCTATTCAAAGATTGAGGGCAAACCCAGCGCTTCAGATTTTCAAATGTATTTGGGTCAACAACTTCCCCACTAAAAGAATCTTATTAGGTGCCAAGTAAACTTGTGGTTTGTAATTTCCATTATAATTTTGAACAAGTCTGATTTTATATATTTGAGGTATATAATAATTCTATTTCATTGTTATTGCTTCTTGCTCTGCATTCAGCCTTAACCAATACAAAGATCATGACCTCTGCTTTTCTTTAGCCAACGTTATCATTTTTAGACATTCTATGTCACTTTATTTATGTTCAGTATATAGTTAATATATCTATCAGATACTAGAAACTGTTTTAATTATTTTCAGCAGAAAGGAATTCAGTACAGGGACCTTAGCACTTATAAATCTCTGTAAGGGCTGGAGGATCAGGCTGTAAGGTACACCTCCCTGGAATGACTCTCAAAACAATCTAACAAAACTAGCCTACTTGGGGAAGTGCTGTCTCTAACACAACTGGTAATGAGCTGTTGGATCTGAAAGCTACCCCTGCAGCTCTTGGCTCTAGAAATTCACCACCTTATCTGTATTCTAGGCATTGGAACTGCCACAAAACCTACCACCTCCAGGAACAAACTATAATACCATAACTATAATCCAGGGACCAGGAATCTGCTGCTAGAACGTTTATGGAGCCATGCTACACCTGCTCCATCTACATTTAAAAAAATGAACACCCTGTGTCCCTCTTCTCAACACCTTTGGAGCATGTTCCTTGGGGTGTTTTATGCAGCTACAAAAACAAACAATGGGCAGGGAGCGGTGGCTCACACCTGTAATCCCAGCTCTTTGGGAGGTTGAGGCAGGAGGATTGCTTGAGGCAAAGAGTTCAAGAGTGGTCTGGGCAACGTAGCATGACCCCACCTCAAAGAAAGAAAGAAAGAAAGAAAGAAAGAAAGAAAGAAAGAAAGAAAGAAAGAAAGAAAGAAAGAAAGAAAGAAAGAAAGAAAGAAAGAAAGAAAGAAAGAAAGAAAGAAAGAAAGAAAGAAAGAAAGAAAGAAAGAAAGAAAGAAAGAAAAGAAGGAAGGAAGGAAGGAAGGAAGGAAGGAAGGAAGGAAGGAAGGAAGGAAGGAAGGAAGGAAGGAAGGAAGGAAGGAAGGAAGGAAGGAAGGAAGGAAGGAGGAGGAGGGAGGGAGGGAGGGAGGGAGGGAGGGAAGGAAAGGAAAGGAAGGAAGGAAGGAAGGAAGGAAGGAAGGAAAGAAAGGGAGAGGGAGAGAGAGAGAGGAAGGAAGGAAGCAAGGAAGGAAGGAAAGAAAGAAGGAAAGGAAAGGAGGAAAGGAAGAAAAGAAAGGGAAGTTAAAGGGAAAGAAGGGAAAGGGAAAGAGAAGGAAAAGAAAGAAAAAAGAAGAGGGAAACAACAAACAACTCTGTGCCTCCATAACCAGCTTGTTAATAGAAGCAGCAGAGAGATAGAGAAACACTGCCACACTCACATGTCCACCTTCCGAATTTGACTCTTATAAAATTAAAGAATTAACCATGTGATCCAGAATTTCTGCTCCTAGGCATTTACCCAAGAAAAATAAAAACTTTTCCATCTAGGACTTTCTTGTTTGCCCGTGAATGTTCTCAAATATTGTTTGTTGGCTATGACATGGTACAATCAAATGGAAAATTCTTTGGTAGTTTCTTTCAAAGTTAGATATATATCTATCCTATAACACAACAAAATGCATCGATCTCAAAAACACAATATTAAGCATAAAAGAGCATGACTTCCTTTATATGAATAGCTAGAAGAGGCCAAACTAATCTGTGGTGATAGAGGTAAAAATTATGGTTACCTTTGGGGAATTATTAAGTAGAAGAGACATAAGGTAGCTTTTTGGGATGCTGAATGTATTTTATATCTTGTTCTGAGAGGTTGTTATAAGAATTCATGGCCAGGTGTGGTGGCTCATACCTGTAATCCCAGCACTTTGGGAGGCCGAGGTGGGTGGATCACCTGAGGTCAGGAGTTTGAGACCAGCCTGACCAACATGGTGAAACCCCATCTCTACTAAAAATACAAAAATTAGCTGGGCGTGGTGGCGAGCGCCCATAATACCAGCTACCTGGGAGGCTGAGGCAGGAGAATCACTTGAACCTGGGAGGCGGAGGTTGCAGTGAGCTGAGATCATGCCACTGCAATCTAGCCTGGGCTACAAGAGTGAAATTCTGTCTCAAAAAAAAAAAAAAAAAAAGAATTCACATAATTGAGGCTGGGCATGATGGGTCTTGTCTGTATCCCAGCACTTGGCTCACGCCTGTAATCCCAGCACTTTGGGAGGTCAAGACAAGCAGATCACCTGAGGTCAGGAGTTCGAGACCAGCCTGGCCAACATGGTGAAACCACATCTCTACTAAATATATATATATATATAAAAGCCGGGCATGGTGGCACATGCCTGTAATCCCAGCTACTCGAGAGGCTAAAGCAGGAGAATGGCTGGAACCTGGAACCTGGGAGGTGGAGGTTGCGGTGAGCTGAGATCACACCACTGCACTCCAGCCTGGGCAACAGAGTGAGACTCCATCTCAAAAAAAAAAAAAAAAAAAAAAGAAATTCACATAATTGAGGAGAAAAAGAACTAAAAATCAATTTAAGCATCCATCTGAAGAAAGTAGAAAAAGAATGGCAAATTAAACCCAAAGAAAGAGGAGAAAGGAAATTTAAGATAGAGAAGCATCAAATACAAAAAAATTTTGAAAAACTAATCAAATTATAACATTCTTTGTGAGACTGATCATGGGAAAAAGAGAAGAGTTACAATATTGGACACAAAAAAGGGGACACCATTGTAGATCTTTTAAACGTTAAATATATCATAAAGGGATATTAAGAACAACTCTATGCCAAGCAATTTTCAAAGCTTAATAAATGTTCAAATTCCTAAAACACATACACATATACAACTTAGCAATACTGGCCCAAGAAGAAATATAAATATAAAATATAAAATCTGAATACTTCTATAACTATTAAATTATTAAATAGTTTGTACTTAAAAGCCTTTTCTCTTCTCTCCCTCACCCACCCCAACCAAAACAAAACAAAACAACAAAAAAAAACTTCAGATGCTTTTTAGTGAATTCTAAAATCCTGTATAGAGAAAAATCTGGTCGCTGATAATGCTGTGAATGCTGATAACAGACTCATCCTTAGCAACACTGATAGCACTTTGGGAGGCTGAGACGGGCAGATCACGAGGTCAGGAGATCGAGACCATCCTGGCTAACACGGTGAAACCCCATCTCTACTAAAAAAAATACAAAAAAACTAGCCGGGCGTGGTGGCGGGCGCCTGTAGTCCCAGCTACGCCGGAGGCTGAGGCAGGAGAATGGCATAAACCTGGGAGGTGGAGCTTCCAGTGAGCTGAGATCCAGCCACTGCACTCTAGCCTAGGTGACAGAGTGAGACTCCGACTCAAAAAAAGAAAAAAAAAAGGGGCGGCAGAGCAAGATGGCCGAATAGGAACAGCTCCAGTCTCCAACTCCCAGCGCGAGCGACACAGAAGACCAGTGATTTCTGCATTTTCAACTGAGGTACTGGGTTCATCTCACTAGGGAGTGCCAGACAATCGGTGCTGGTCAGCTGCTGCAGCCCGACCAGCGAGAGCAGAAGCAGGGCGAGGCATCACCTCACCTGGGAAGCACAAGGGGAAAGGGAATCCCTTTTTCTAGCCAGGGGAACTGAGACACACAACACCTGGAAAATCGGGTAACTCCCACCCAAATACTGCGCTTTAAGCAAACAGGCACACCAGGAGATTATATCCCACACCTGACCGGGATGGTCCCACGCCCACGGAGCCTCCCTCATTGCTAGCACAGCAGTCTGCGATCTCGGCGTCAAGGCAGCAGCGAGGCTGGGGGAGGGGCGCCTGCCATTGCTGAGGCTTAAGTAGGTAAACAAAGCTGCTGGGAAGCTCGAACTGGGTGGAGCTCACAGCAGCTCAGGGAAACCTGCCTGTCTCTGTAGACTCCACCTCTGGGGACAGGGCACAGTAAACAACCACAATAGCAGCAGAAACCTCTGCAGACGCAAACGACTCTGTCTGACAGTTTTGAAGAGACCAGTGGATCTCCCAACACGGAGGTTGAGATCTGAGAAGGGGCAGACTGCCTGCTCAAGTGGGTCCCTGACCCCTGAGTAGCCTAACTGGGAGACATCCCCCACTAGGGGCAGTCTGATACCCCACACCTCACAGGGTGGAGTACTCCCCTGAGAGGAAGCCTCCAAAGCAAGAATCAGACAGGTACACTTGCTGTTCAGCAATATTCTATCTTCTGCAGCCTCTGCTGCTGACACCCCAGCAAACAGGGTCTGGAGTGGACCTCAAGCAATCTCCAACAGACCTGCAGCTGAGGGTCCTGACTGTTAGAAGGAAAACTATCAAACAGGAAGGACACCTACACCAAAACCCCATCAATACGTCACCATCATCATCAAAGACCAGAGGCAGATAAAACCACAAAGATGGGGAAAAAGCAGGGCAGAAAAGCTGGAAATTCAAAAAATAAGAGCACATCTCCCCCGGCAAAGGAGCGCAGCTCATCGCCAGCAACGGATCAAAGCTGGACGGAGAATGACTTTGACGAGATGAGAGAAGAAGGCTTCAGTCCATCAAACTTCTCAGAGCTAAAGGAGGAATTACGTACCCAGCGCTAAGAAACTAAAAATCTTGAAAAAAAAGTGGAAGAATTGATGGCTAGAGTAATTAATGCAGAGAAGGTCATAAACGAAATGAAAGAGATGAAAACCATGACACAAGAAATACGTGATAAATGCACAAGCTTCAGTAACCGACTTGATCAACTGGAAGAAAGAGTATCAGCAATTGAGGATCAAATGAATGAAATGAAGCAAGAAGAGAAACCAAAAGAAAGAAGAAGAAAAAGAAATGAACAAAGCCTGCAAGAAGTATGGGATTATGTAAAAAGACCAAATCTACGTCTGATTGGGGTGCCTGAAAGTGAGGGGGAAAATGGAACCAAGTTGGAAAACACTCTTCAGGATATCATCCAGGAGAACTTCCCCAACCTAGTAGGGCAGGCCAACATTCAAATCCAGGAAATACAGAGAACGCTACAAAGATACTCCTCGAGAAGAGCAACTCCAAGACACATAATTGCCAGATTCACCAAAGTTGAAATGAAGGAAAAAATCTTAAGGGCAGCCAGAGAGAAAGGTCGGGTTACCCACAAAGGGAAGCCCATCAGACTAACAGCAGATCTCTCAGCAGAAACTCTGCAAGCCAGAAGAGAGTGGGGGCCAATACCCGAGTTTTGTTGAAATGTGATTGGAACACTACCCAATTTTGTATTACTCCTGTTCCTTTTAACAGCACTGTACATAATTGCACTGAGATAAAGAGACTTTTAATTGGTCATAATAATCTTTCCCTAGAAATACAAGAATTAACACAGAACATTTCTGAAACATTTTGTAATCAGTTACCGTTGCTGACTTGTGCAGATTTGATGACTGGTATTGCACAAAGTTTGACGTCTTTGAACCCTATGAGTCCTGTAAAAACTTTGCTGACCTCTGTCTCTAGTAATGTATGGATTGTTGTTCTTGCCTTTGTCATTTTCACAGTCTGCTGGAGACGGTGCCAAAGGGCAAACACTGAATCCCAGCGAGCCCAACATGTAATGATGGTTTTAAAAGAAATTCGAACTTTTAAATAAGGAAAGGGGAAATGTAGAGGACTACGTGCTCGCAAACAGGGTGTTCCCGATAAGTCCTGCTCTTGCAAACGAAGCAGGGCGTTCCCAATAAGTCCTGCTCTTGCAAACGAAGCAGGGCGTTCCCCTTAAGTCCTGCTCTTGCAAACGAAGCAGGGCGTTCCCCATAAGTCCTGCTCTTGCAAACGAAGTCAGGGAAAGGTCAGAAAAACAACAATGTGTCTTGTGACTTGGTAACATTCCACAAACGACTGTATAAAATAAAGCAGAGCGTGCGATTCGAGGCGGCTGCCATGTTTGTCTTGTCTTGTGTTGTCTTGTGTGTTCATTCCTTTGTTTAGGAAACCCGCGGACCCCAACAACTGTTGGTGGGATTGTAAACTAGTTCAACCATTATGGAAAACGGTATGGCGATTCCTCAAGGATCTAGAACTAGATGTACCATATGACCCAGCCATCCCATTACTGGGTATACACCCAAAGGATTATAAATCATGCTGCTATAAAGACACATGCACACGTATGTTTATTGCAGCACTATTCACAATAGCAAAGACTTGGAATCAACCCAAATGTCCATCAGTGACAGACTGGATTAAGAAAATGTGGCACATATACACCATGGAATACTATGCAGCCATAAAAAAGGATGAGTTTGTGTCCTTTGTAGGGACATGGATGCAGCTGGAAACCATCATTCTTAGCAAACTATCACAAGAACAGAAAACCAAACACCGCATGTTCTCACTCATAGGTGGGAACTGAACAATGAGATCACTTGGACTTGGGAAGGGGAACATCACACACCGGGGCCTATCATGGGGAGGGGGGAGGGGGGAGGGATTGCATTGGGACTTATACCTGATGTAAATGACGAGTTGATGGGTGCTGATGAGTTGATGGGTGCAGCACACCAACATGGCACAAGTATACATATGTAACAAACCTGGACGTTAAGCACATGTACCCTAGAACTTAAAGTATAATAATAATAAAAAATAAATAAATAAAAAAAAAGGAAGTGAAAATCATTATTGCAAGGAAAGATAATCTTTTGTTACAGGTGTATATGTACTCCGAATATAAAATTCATCATAATATCAATAATTAGCCCTGTCACTTAAAAATGATAATTATCTCATTTACATGTCTATGACTTTTAAAATGCATCATACTACTTCAATAAATAAATTACATTTTGGATCATTAAAAAAAAAAAGGAAAGAAAAAAAAGAAAAGAAAGGAGCAATGATTCCAAAATTATTTTGAATAATTTTCTGTACCACCGAGGCAATCCATCAAGCACCAATCAAGCTGTCAAATAAAGAGAGCATTTTTGGATATATAAGGACTCAGGAATTTTAGTGAAACAAATTCTTTTAGGAAGTTACCTAGGGATATACTCTAGCAAAATGAGGGAGAAAGCTAAGACAGACAATAGAGGAAAGATGGGCAGTAAGGACAAAACCCAATCCAGGGGACTGGCACAGTATTGTTTATATATCACATATATAAAATGTATAATATAAATATACATACACATACACAAAATACTAAATGTATATACAACAAAATGTTAAATCTTCTGAGTGGTCAGACATTAGATGAATTATTTTGTGCTTCTATATATTTTTAAAAATATCAAAGATGTATTACCTTTTTTATTTTTTCAGAGATGGGATCTCACTATGTTGCCCAGGCTGGTCTCATACTCCCAGGCTCAAGCAATTTTCCCTCCTTGGCCTCAGAAAGTGCTGGGATTACAGATGTGAGCCACTATGCCTGGCCCAAAGATATATTACTTTTGTAATCAGACTTCATAAATGTTTTCTTTCTTTCTTTTCTTTCTTTTTTTTTTTTCGACAGAGTCTCACTCTGTTGCTCAGGCTAGATCATGGCTCACTACAGCTTCATGTTTCTGGGCTCAAGTGATCCTTCCACCTCAGCCTCTCAAACAGCTGGGATCACAGGCATGTGCTACCACACTCAGCATTTGTGCGTGTGTGTGTGTGTGTGTGTGTGTGTGGAGACAGGGTCTCGCTACATTGCCCCTGTTGGTCTCAAACTCCTGGGCTCAAGTGATCCTCCCCCTCGGCATCCCAAAGTAAGTGATACCATTACAGGTGTGAGCCACCACACCTGGCCTATAAATGTTGCTTTTAGAGAAGAAACATCACCGCTTTTTCCTATTCCCCATCTCGATTCCTTATTTTAAAAACTCTTAGATAATTCGGTGCTAAAAATAATTAGGTCTTAATTAAACTCAGGTCTAAAAACTTCATATTGAATTTCTGTTTCCAGAGTGATTAACTTGGTTTTCTTTGCTTCAAACAAATACATTCTTGCCTCTAGAGGTAGAGAAACTTAAGTTTGTTTTGTGGAATAGTTTGGCTTCCCTTAGGGTACAAAGGGAAAAGTCCACATGAAATTTACTTTGCAATTTTTTTTAATTCAACTTTTCTAATTCAAGATCTAGTTACTCAGGTATACCTCAGATTAACTTTCATTAAAACTTCTACTTCATGGATTTCTTCCGAGGATTAAGTAAGGTTGAAATGTTGAAAGTTCACTTGATACTGAAAAGCATCATTCCCACCTGAGTTGTTACTAAGGGGCATCGTGGAAAAATGAAAAGGGTTTTGGGGTCAAACAGACTGGAGTAATCACTCACTGGCTAGGTGACCTTGGACAAGCTTCTTAGCGTCTGGAATTTAATTCGCTGGAATGTTACCATGAAGGCAGGGGCTGTTTTGCTCTCTGGTGTGTCCCCAGCACTGAGAATAATGCCTGACACATTCTATGCTCAACACATGTTAGTTGAGTAGAACTCTCTGTGCTTTGGTTCCTTCATTTGTAAATCACAGAAAATTTGACAAGTAATGAGAGTAATTTGTATCATTTAAATCCACAATTCATCTTTCTAGAGCTTTGGTCATATGGCAGGGTCCTCCCTGGGACTCTCATATAAATGACAAGTATTTATCATGAAACTATTCCCAGAAGTGAATAAATGCCCCTTTAAATTCCCTTTTAAGTTGTCCATAATGTTCCTTTTAAAGTCCAGTGGCAGGGACTTCTGGCCATGGTGAGGTAAAGATGTTGGCAAATGCTCTCCTAACAAACAACTGGATGAAATGGTCAGAACCAGACATTCAAGCGCTCTGGAAAATTGACTAAAGGCAGACAAATTGAGAAGTGCTTATTCCTGAAGCACTGTTAAATCTCAGGTACGAGCAGCGGGAGTCTGTGGGGTTCTTGCCTGGGGCTACTCCCATTTTCATCCATGCTCCAGTGGCATGGAGGTTCCAGCAGGGTGGGACTGACTGTGGAGGGTGGCAGCTTCACTGCCAAAGGAGGTTGACTTGATTTGGAGCAAAGGGCAGAAGACACCACCTAATAGTGTAGTTAATAAAAGTAGCAAACCTGATAAGAAGTGAAAGGGATAGGTCCACAATTCTACAAATCTTAGTTTCTGGTTCTGGTTGGGATGAGTAGGAGACCCACAGACTAGCGAGAAATAGAATAGTGATATATTCTGGCAATAAGAGAGCCAAGAGAGACTGGACAAGCTCTCCACACCACACATCTCTGGCTGACTGTGGACTGCATGCATGTACAGGGAGACCTGAGAGGGCCTAGTAAGAATTAAGACCTGGGACAGACTTCAAAACTGCCTGAATTTGAATGTACTCATAAACTCACATATAAACCCATTGATGGGGGCTGGAAACCCTATTGGCTTTAGGAATTTTGGTACAGCCTCAGACTGATCAGTGGCTGACTGCCAGGTTATGCGAGGGACAACACCTAGGAAGCAAGTTAAAACATACGAGAAATATTTTTTAAAAAACATAGCAGGGACATTAATGGCCACACACCGCAGGGGAGGCAGGTTCGGTTATCAGTCTACTGCCTCTTGGCTTCAAATTCACCCTTGAATGTCAGCTCTGTGAGAATGAATCTGAGTACTTTAAATATTTTTCCTTTGCCAGATGGCAAAATGTCAAAATTTGTCAGTAGAAGGCGCTGGAGAATCATTACAACAGGAAAGGATTTTCCTTCCTGGTTGTGGTGTCTTTCACTGGGCAGCTCCGGTAGAATGCATGGTTTCACCAGAATACAGCCCCTGTAGTGTACACGCTTGCCTATCACCACTCTTCTGTAGCTTGGGCAGCTTCTCTAGTGCTGGGATACTGCACAGAATCTCTACTGCACAGAATGTCATACAAAGATATAAAAGTCTTGAGCAACATTGTCAACCTGAGGTACATTTAAAAACACTCCACCCAACGGCATAATACACATTCTTTTCTAGTGCACACAGAACAGTCTTCAGAATAGAACATATGCTAGGCTGTAAAACAAATCTCAACGAATTTCAAAGAACTGAAATTATACATAGTACGTTTTCTAACCAACACAAATTATAAATCAATAACAAAAAGAAATTTGGACCTGTATCATAGGCTTCTGGTGAGACTTCTACTTCTAAGCAGTTTTGCCCAACACTATGAGAAATAAATGAAGTATTTCTCACAGTGGTTAGAGGAAAATACATACCTTAAGTGACAAGATCGGAAAACAAAAAGTCTCAAGGTAAGTTCTACCTTAAAGTAGAAAAAAAGAGCAAATTAAATCCAAAGCAAGCAGAACTAAAGAAATAATAAAATCAGGCCGGGTGCAGTGGCTCATGCCTATAATCCCAGCACTTTGGGAGGCCAAGGCAGGCAGATCACCTGAGGTCAGGAGTTCGAGACCAGCCTGGCCAACATGGTGAAACACTGTATCTACTAAAAATACAAAAATTAGCTGGGCATGGTGGCAGGCTCCTGTAATCCCAGCTACTCGGGAGGCTGAGGTACGAGAATTGCTTGAATATGGGAGGCGGAGGCTGCAGTGAGCTGAGATTGTGTACTGCAGCCTGGGTGACAGGGCAAGACTCCGTCTCAAAAAATAAATAAATAAATAAAATCAGAGTTAAAATCAATGAAATAGAAACAAAAAAAAAATAGAGAAATTCAATGACATTCGAAGTCACTTATTTGAAAAGATCAACACATTTGATAAATCTTTATCTAGATCAACCAAAGAAAAAAATAACCACAAATTATCAATATTAAGATTGAAAGAAACTTTGAGAGGCCACGGTGGGAAGATCATTTGAAGTCAAAAGTTCAAGGCTAGCCTGGGCAGCATAGTGAGACCCTGTTTCTACAAACAATTTTACAAATGAGTTGGGCATGGTGGAACACCCCTGTAGTCCCAGCTACTCAGGAGGCTGAGGTGGAAAGATATCTTGAGCCTAGGAGTTCAAGGCTGCAGTGAGCTATGATCACGCCACAGTTCTCCAGCCTAGGCAACAGCAAGACCTGTCTCAAAAAAAATAAAAAATTGAAAGAGGGAACATCACTACTGACATTACAGAAATTGAAAGGATAATAAGGCATTTTAACACTTTTTTGACAACAAATTATAAATTGCATATTTACATATAAATTATATACTTGCAACATATAAAGATTACATATCATAATCACGTGGACTTTATCCTAGAAATATCATATAATCATGTCAGTAGATGCAGAAAAAGCATTTTAAAAATCCAGGATTAATTTATGATGAAAACCCTCAATAACCTAGGAATATAAGGGCATTTCCTTACTTATTAAATGGTGTCTTAAAAACTACAACATCAGTGAAATGTAGAGCTAGACTCATACTTAATGGTGAATCACTGATTGTTTTCCCCAAGGATTGGAAATAAGACAAGGATGTCTGTTTTTATCACTTCTATTCAACATTGTATTGAAGGTTCTAGTCAATGCAATGAGAAAAGAAAAAATAAAGGCATACACATTAGAAGGAAAGAAAGAAAATTGTTCCTGTTGATAGACAATGTGATCCTATATGTAGAAAATCCAAAAGAATAAACAAAAAAGCTACCAGAACTAGTTTAACAAGGTCTCAGGACAAAAGGATGGGGTACTGCTATAAAGATACCCCAAAATGTGGAAGCAACTTTGGAACTGCGTAACAGGCAGAGTTTGGAACAGTTTGGGGGGCTCAGAAGACAGGAAAGATGTGGGAAAGTTTGGAATTTCCTAGAGACTTGTTGAATGGTTTTGACCAAAATGCTGCCAGTGTCTTTGCTAAATCTTTACAGTAACTTCCTCATCTTCATCTGAGATCACCTCAGCCTGGACTTCATTGTTCACATCACTATCAGCATTTTGGTCAAAACCATTCAACAAGTCTCTAGGAAGTTCCAAATTCCCACACCTTCCTATCTTCTTCTGAGGCCTCCAAACTGTTCCAACCTCTGCCTGTTACCCAGTTTCAAAGTTGCTTCCACATTTTTGGGTATCTCTATAGCAGTGCCCCCCTCCCAGTGGTATCAATGTACTGTATTAGTCCGTTCTCACACTGCTACAAAGAACTGCCCGAGACTGGGTAATTTATTTATAACAAAAAAAAGAGGTTTAATTGACTCACAGTTCTGCATGACTGGGGAGGCCTCAAGAAACTTACAATCATGGCAGAAGGGGAAGCAGGCACCTTCTTCACAAGATGGCAGGATACAGCGTGTGCACAAACGAGGAAGTGCCACACTTTAAAACCATCAGCTCTCGTGAGAACTCACTATCATGAGAATAGCATGTGGGAAACCACCTCCATGATCCAATTATCTCTCACGTGGTCCCTCCCCTGACATGTGGGAATTACAATTTGAGATGAGATTTGGATGGGGACACAAAGCCAAACCATATCAAAGATCAGTATACAAAAATAATTGTAGGTTTCTATATACTAACAAACAGTCCAAAAATAAAATTAAAAAACAATTCCTTTCCCAATAGCATCAAAAAGAATGCTTTTGGAATAAATTTAACAAAGAAGTGCAAAACCAGTAGAACACAATACTGAAAGAAAACCTAACTAAACAGACATTCCATATTCACAGACAGGAAGCCTCAGTATTGTCAAATGACAATTATTCCTAAATTGACCTATTAATTCAGTGCAATCCTTATCACAATCCTGGTGGAGTTTCTTAGGAAATGGACAAGCAGATCCAGAAAGTGAAAAGAACCCAATAGCTAAAACAATTGGAAAAGTAGAATAAATCTGCATAGCTTATACTACCCAATTCTAAAACTAACAGAACTACAGTAAGTAAGACAGTGTATCAAAGAGAGTCCAGAAATAAATCTTTCAACATATGGTCAATTGAATTTTGACAAAGGCGCCAAACAATTTAATGGGGGAATGTATAGTCTTTTCAATGAATGGTGCTAGAACAATTTGATACCATATGAAGGAAAAAATATATAGATCCAGACACAAAATACACAAAATATAATCAAGAAGGGATCAAAGACCTAAATATAAGAGCTAAAACTATAAAATTTCTGGAAGAAAACACAGGATAAAATCTTTGTGACCTCAGATTAAACAAACATTGCTTAGTTGTGACACTAAAAACATAATACACAAAATAAAACATTGATAATTTGAACTTAATCAAAATAAAAACCTTTTACTCTTTAAAAGATATCATTAAAAAATGAAAATAAAAGTTACAGATTGGGCAGAAATATTTGCAAGTCATATGTCCAGATTTGCAACTAGAATTACAAAGATTAGAATTACAACTAGAATTGCAAAAATTACAGATTTGCAACTAGAATTACAAAGAGCTCTTACAACTGTATAACAAAAGATAAATGTCTCAATTTGAAAATGACAAAACATTTGAATATTTGAATAGACATTTCATCAGAGAAGAGATATGAATGGACAATAAGCATACGAAAAGTTGCTGAACATTATTAGCCATTAGGGAAATGCAAATGAAAACCACAATGAGATACCATTACATATCCACTAGGATGGCTATAATCAAAAAGGATGATAATACTAAGTGTTGGTAAGGATATGGAGCAAACGTAATGCTCTCACATCACTGGTGGGAATGTAAAATGGTACAGCCTCATTGGAAAACAGTTTGGCAGTTTCTTAAAAAGTTAAACCTAGGCCAGGGGTGGTGGCAGGTGTCTGTGGTCCCAGCTACTAGGTTGCTTAAGCCTGGGAGGTCAAGGCTGCAGTGAGTCATGATTGAGCCACTGCACTTATCTAGCCTGGGTGACAGAGGGAGACCCTGTCTCAAAAAAAAAAAAAAAAAAAAAAAAAAAGTTAAACTTACCATAAGACTCAGAAATTCCCCTCAAAAATATCTACCCAAGAGAAACAAGGCTTGTATGTGAATGTTTGCAATGGTATTATTCATATAGCTCAAAACTGGAAAAAATCCAAATGTCCACCAACTGATGAATAAAACCCAAAATGTTGAATATTCAACAATGGATTGCTATTCAGCAACAAAAATTAATGAACTACTGATACATGCTCCAACATGAATGAACCTCAAAAACATTATGCTCAATGGTAGAAGCTAGACATTAAAGACTATATATTGTATAATTCCATTTATACACACTTTCCAGCGAGGCAAATGTATAGATAGAGGCAAATGTATGGATAGAGACAAAAAGCCTATCAGTGCTTGCAGGAGCTGGGTGTTACTGGAGTTGATTTACCTTATCAACACACTTGAGGTGGTCTATGAATGTCTGCTGCCAAAGTTCTTAGAGGTTCCCTGGTCACCTCCTTTTCTAACATTTGTGCAATTCTTCTTGCAAATCTTTTAGGTACTTTAGTCTTGTAATATATTTTGTTTTCTTTTGCATAGTCAAAGTCTGTTAAGGTTTCTAAACATGTCTTAGTCACATCCCAAATCAAGATTTGGTTGTGCAATTATTTCTTCCATGCCATGAAATACCCTTGCCATCATTGTGTACACTTTTTTTCGGTTTAAGTTAGAGTCATTTCTTTAGTAGTAAAAAGTAATGCCAATGATAAGGTCTCAGAACTAGCCCACTAGAGACATCACAGATTGAGAGTTCTGGATCCTGAAAGGCAAAGGTCATGTGGTTGAGCACTGAAGAGTTTCTGCTTCAGTTTTGGAAGAGTACTACTCCAAAACACATTACACCTGTGCATGCACACACACACATGCACACTTATGTATGCACAGTTCTCACTCTTTTTCTGATTATTTCTAGTACAACTTATTTAGCTTTCTTCCTAAGAATATAATCAGCACTCTTCTTTCAAACATAAGACTACTTACAGATCTTTCCTTACCTGAAATTACTGTTAAATTATTCCCTACTATTAGAATTTCCTTTCAGATTCCATAGAGTAGATTCATAGCAGATCCCACTCATTCAAAACCAAAACAAGAAGACTAACAGTCATCAAAGCCTCTTCTTGTACGTACAACCCACCCTTATCTTACATACTTTCCTAGCTCTAGCATTCTCTTCCTGTCCCTGTACACCCAAGAACTGCTTTCTCCAAAGTCACCTCCTGGTTCTCAGTCTGGTAAGTACCTAAAATCTGTAATGTATATCTTTCTCTTGTTTTTTTTTCCTGTTGCTTCATTTACTGGGGTTTAGTTTTTTGAATTTTTGGTTTCTGGTTGGCTCTTATGGGCCTGAGCCTCCTTGTGAGGAGCTCTTTTTATTTTTTTTCACTGAAACTTTGCCATTACTGGTCCCATGATGTTGTTTTTGAAGGTGTTAGGTCAGCATGCAGATGAAATCAAGAGGCCTGGAGATAAAGAAATAGGCGAAAATTGGAGCCATGTGAATGATTACAGAGTTTGGAAGCAGAACATGGCATGGAGGTTGGAATTTTAAAATGTATCTCAGAAGTCCATGGTAGGATAGTCACATTGGCCAGAGTGGCAGAGCTGGGATAGGCCCAGGGTTGGTAACTTTCCCTGAGGGATTTATAGAGGGATACTGTTACCTCTTCTTCTCCACACATGTTCATGTCGCTTTTGTCTCAGCAGTCACAGTGTATCTACCAGTGGGCATATTTTTTCCCTAATCTTGTCATCTTTGCAGAATTTGACACTTTTCACCATTCTTTCCCCCCCATTTCTCACTTTTTCCATATTAAAATGTTTTCTTCCTGGCCAGACATGGTGGTTCATGCCTGGAATCTCAATACTTTGGGAGGCTGAGGTGGGAGGATCACTTGAGCCCAAGAGTTTGAAACCAGCCTGGGCAGCATAGTGAGACCTCATCTCTATAACACCACCACCACCACTCCCCTCCCCCAAACCAAAAACTTTTTCTTCCCTTACATTTTGTGACTATCCTCCCTCCCAGTTTTTCTTGTGGCTTGATTTTTTTTTTTTTTGGCTGTTTGTTGTATTTGTCTGTTTAATGTTGTCCACAGCACTTTTCCTGCTACAAATGTTCCCGGCATATCTGTATCTCATCTCAATCTTAAGTCAAGTGCTATATCTTAGTTCTAGACATCTTTCCTAAATTTCATTTCAGAATGTTGTCCATAATGGATCTCAATATTTTCTGCTCTTTCCTCCCACAGCTGCTCTTCCTTCATATTTTTGGACCTAAATTATGCACTGTTTACTTAATCCTCCAAGACATAAATCTAAACTCCTCTTTCTGCTTTACTGTCAAGAGTAGATTAAGTCCAATAAGAATACTGCTTTTACAACCTTCTAAACCAGTGGTTCTCAACATGGGGTTTGCAGACCACAAGAAGGAGCTCACCTGGGAACTTGTTAGAAATTTAAAATTTTAGGCCCCACTCCAGACTTAATGAACTAGTAACTCTGGAGATGGGGCCAGCAATTTGTTGTAACATGCCGACGTGCTGATTCTGATGCACACTGAAGTCTGAGAACTGTTCAAAACTAGTTGTTAATCTGAGAGATCTATGGTTGGACTTCAGGAGGATCAGAAAGCATCAGTAACTGTAGCTAAAACTGAGTGTATGCCCATATATATTTTTCTCAGTGGAGAACTTTTATTCCTTTTGTCTTCAAATGAGTTCAATGATTCTCAAATTTGGGGCTGTTCCTTGCTTCCCATCACTACTACCTCTTACCTTTGTTCAAGACCTCATTATAGCTTATTCAGATTATTGCAATAACCTACTCAGCTTCTTTGCCTCTAGTCTACACCCTTTCCAATGTATCTCCAGGTTGCAGTGACAGTCATCTCTTTCTTTCCTTCCTTCCTTTTTTGAGGCAGGGTCTTACTCTATTACTCAGGCTGGAGTGCAGTGGCACAATCACAACTCATTTTTCACTGTAGCCTCAAACCACCAGGCTCAAGCAATCCTCCCACCTCAGCCTCCCCAGTAGCTGGGACTGCAAGCATGCACCACCATGCCTGGCTAATTTTTTGCTGTTATTGTTTGTTTGGTAGGGACGGGGTCTTTCCTTGTTGCCTAGGCTGGTCTCAAACTCCTGGGCTCAAGCAATTCTCCTGCAGTAGTCTCCCCAAATCCTGGGATTACAGGCATATGCCACCGCGCATGGCCAATCATTTTAGAACGTGAATCTGATCATGGTCATTCTTCAGCTCCAAGGTGTTCCTGCTTATGATAAAGCAACCTCTACCACGACAAATAATATCCTTCATAAAGGCTTATTTCTGTGCACGCATCTCTAGTCATTCTCAGCCCAGCAATAATAGACTTAGAATCTTCTGGACCTCACTCGAGCTCTCTTTTACCTCCCTGCCTTTGTATATTGTACATGCTCCGTCTGGAATGCTCTTCACTGCTCCTCCTTCCCTCCCTGCTTGGGTAATTCCTATTTGTTCAATATTCAGCTCAAGCAATATTTCTTCTGGGGTCTTCCATTAGAACTCAGTTTAAGAGGCCCTCCTGTGTGCTTTGAATCCCCCCATGCTTATCCCTATGGTAATAATAATTCTCAAACATTTTGATCTTAGGGTCCCTTTACATTCTTAAAAATTATTAAGGACTCTAAAATGCTTTTATTACTATCCATATTAGAAATTAAACCTGAGAAATTTGGTACTTTGAGATTCATTTAAAAATAATTATAAGCCCATTTTGTTAATATAAATAATGCATTTTTTTCCTTAGAAACTGAGACCTAGGCCGGGCGCGGTGGCTCAAGCCTGTAATCCCAGCACTTTGGGAGGCCGAGGCGGGTGGATCACGAGGTCAGGAGATCGAGACTATCCTGGCTAACATGGTGAAACGCCGTCTCTACTAAAAATACAAAAAACTAGCCGGGCGTGGTGGCGGGCGCCTGTAGTCTCAGCTACTTGGGAGGCTGAGGCGGGAGAATGGCGTGAACCCGGGAGGCGGAGCTTGCAGTGAGCCGAGATCATGCCACTGCACTCCAGCCTGGGAGGCACAGCGAGACTCCGTCTCAAAAAAAAAAAAAAAAAAAAAAAAAAAAAAAAAAAAAAAAAAAAAAAAAAGAAACTGAGACCTAAGGCAAAAATGATGCTTTTTAATGATAAAATATTTTCCCAAAACATTGGTGAGAAGAGTGGCATTGTTTTACATTTTTCAAACCTTTTTAATGTCTGGTTTAATAGAAGACAGCTGAATTCTCCTATGTATGTATTCTTTATTTTTTTTAACTTTTATTGTAGATCCAGGGGTACATGTGAAGGTTTGTTACATAGGTAAATTCATGTCATGGGGTTTGTTGTACAGATTATTTCATCATCCAGGTATTAAGCCCAGTGCTCAATAACTTTCTGCTCCTCTCCCTCCTCCCACCCTCCACCCTCAAGTAGACCAGTGTCTGATGTTTCCTTCTTTGTGATCGTGAGTTTTTTGTGTATTCAATCTGTTGTGATATGTTTTGGTTGAAATATATGGGGGAAATCTGATCTCATAAAGATAAGGTGTTGGAAAAAGGAAAACTATTTTATAGCCTTTCCAAGTAGTTCTAGATATTATTCTTTGATACTGTACCAAACTTACATGTGGTAGTTTCTTAGCCTGCATTGCAGTGTGGACTGAATCTGAAACCACTTCAATTAAGTACTGAAATCCAACAGTCTATCTTGCACACACCAGAATCTTTTTGCCTTTGTAACGGCACCCACTGGCCATTTGAAAAATAGGTGTCCACTAAGTTGTAAAAATCACAAAAATGTTGACATATTTCATTATATAATGTCAAAAATAAATTGTTAATATCATGCTTCTCTTACTAGAAAAGTCTCTAAGTACTGGAAAGCTGTCAAGCTTAAGTTGGTGGATACAAGTGTAACAAAATTTGTATTTTCCCGTGAAAATTCAGAGCTACACTAGTGCTTTTTCCGGAGACAACCATTTCACTTGGGCATGTAGCGGCAGTAGTTTCCATTTTTTCACACATATTCTTTAAAAGACGTGTATGCAAGGATGGATTTGAAAATATATATATAATTTTTAGTTCTTTATGAAGGACATTTTTAAAGTGAAACTATCATATTTTAAAACCTGAAATGTTGTATGATGTGAAGAATACAAAATGCAACTACCAGTACAGACTGGCGCCACTGCCTTGATTGCTGTTAAGGTGTCAGCAGTTTAATCTTTCACGTTACTAGTGCAAATGTCAACAAAGTGAAAAAGGTCAACAAACTCTTAATATTATTATGAAAATCGTTTTGACCTTGCCAACCCACTGAAAAGGTCTCGGTACCCTTAGGGATCTGCGGAGGGCATTTTGGGAGCAGCTGCCCTGGACTCACTACTGTTGTCTCTCATTAGCTTGCAAGTTCTATGTGAACTGTCTGTAACTGTCTGTTACGTGCCCTTGCCTCATAGTGCCTGGGACATAGCACTCAATAAACATCAATACCTGTGGAAAGAGCGAGTAAATACAGGTTATAAACCTTCATCTTACTGCCTCTTTCCTTAATTCAACCTGAACCTACACATTTTGTAAAATTTTGTTTTTTTCACAATTAGGACGCTTGCCAATTTTTTTAAATAGTTGGAGTTGGGGTGCTGCCTGTATGTGATAAGGATGCCCTATAGTTTGGTCAAGTGTTTTTCTGTGTTACCCAAGAGTCATTCCTCCTTTACAGTCCCGCACCAGCAGGCCAGGCCGCTTGGTTTCCCAGTCCGAGACCGGAAGGAACCGGGTAGACAGGAGCACAAGATTCGCATCGACTTTTGGGGAAAACAAAAACACCGAAAAACAAAACACTCGCGGAGAAACCAGCAGCAGCAACAGCCCCAGGCACCCGGGGCAGGAAGCCGCAGCCCCGCGAGACCCGCCGGGTTGCCGGGGCGACGCTTCCGGCTGGCGCGCGCAGCCCCGGGAGCAGGGGAGTTGTGAAATGGGCGGCTAGATCTGCCCGGCGCTGTGAATTCGCCAGCGGGAGCGCGCTCGCGGCCGCGCGTTCTCCGCTTTCCCGGTTCCGTCGCTGACGCGTCGTAGACGTTGGGGAGCGGGAAGGCAGCGGCAGCGGGGTCGGGATGAACAGCGGCGGCGGCTTCGGTTTGGGCTTAGGCTTCGGCCTCACCCCCACGTCGGTGATTCAGGTGACGAATCTGTCGTCGGCGGTGACCAGTGAGCAGATGCGGACGCTTTTTTCCTTCCTAGGAGAAATCGAGGAGCTGCGGCTCTACCCCCCGGAGTAAGTGCTGGTGCTCGGCTGGGGGAGGGGCGCGGGCGCCATAGAGACCTCGGGAGCCGAGGCGTGGGGGAGAGCGCGGACGCGGGCGCGCGGTGCGTGTCACGTGATCGCCCGGGCTTACCTTAGTGCCCATATTTGATTACGGCACCGGGTTCCGCCGTCCGGCTCTCCTTACTAGTCGGATTTGGGGGGTTAACTACTGCACGGAGCCCTTACCAAGGATTTAGAATGGTTGCCCTTTCCGTGCCTCCGGGACTTGTGTTAGCTCATGGGTCTTCGAATTCCGTGCCCCCTCCTCCTCATTTCCCCCCGAACTTAAGATGGCCGCAGGTGGGCCCGGAACAGCCCTATGGCAAACGCCTCATCGCGTTTTTGCACTGTGAAAATCGCGGAGACCGCGCGTGAGCCACTGTCCGGTTTTTAAGGCCTTGGTGTCAGGCCGTTTTGCTGACGAGAAAGCCTGCTGCTGATGACAAGATGGAACTGGGGCTGTATTTGTTTCCCAGGACGGTCACACAAAACTTAGCATCTTGATTTATCTAACCGAGCGCATCCATGTTCCCAAAGATATGTCTGTTCGCCGTTTTGGCAACAGATTAAATTTTTCTCCTGAAAGGTCACACTGTCCCAGAGCTTTCAGAAAAAGTGTCAGTCGGTGCAGGGTTATCCCTGCCGTATACATTTAAAATCCAGATCTTGGCTGGCATTCACGGCTCGCGGCCACTTCCCAGATGGTATATTTTGGAATGGTAAAATTTCCCTCGTACGATATTATCTATTTAGAAAACTCGCAAGGGGTTTGCAGGTTGTTCACATTCTTGCACACATAAACATTTTTTTTTTTTGATAGTAGATCTTACAGTATTAAGATCCTCTGTTTTTTGTTCGTTATATCAAAATCCTTTGAGGGAAGGGGTAATTGTTACCCAAGATTTCTTTCTTTAAAAAAGAAATTGATTTATTTCCTAGTGATGCATTTAGACCTGTTTTTCTTTAGTTTTCTATCTTAGGTTATAACAGTGCTGCTGCATAGCTATGTAAAAGTTGTGTGGTTATTTTTTACTTTTTAAGTTTTTCTTGTCTGCTTTTTGTTTTGGAATATTTCATCCATACAGAAAAGTTGAAAGAGTAATACATTGAACATCCATGTTCCCTTCACGAGCATTTTGTCTTTTTTTGGCTACAGTTGATTATTAAAATTTCCCCAGTTATTCTAATAATGCTTTTTTGTCTGTTTTTGATGTAGTATATAATTAGATATACTGTCTCCCTTGAATATGCCAAGTAATCCATGTATTAATAGTTATCTCCTTTAATCTAGTACAGTCCCGTCACCTTTTAAAACATTTGAAAGTCGTGACATTGACATTTTGTTCTGTAGTTCATTTTGTCTTGTAAAATGACCCATAATCTGAGTTTATATAGATGAGATATATAGAGATATGTGCATATATATCTCTCTCTCTTTATATTTCTTCATGACGAGATTCAGGTAGTACATTTTTGACGAGAATACTGCATAAGTGCACGCACATACATTTTGATTGATTAACCATGGCATTATTGCTTTAATTAACTTTTGGAAATGCTTTCAGCCATCTCAATTTAAGCTCTCAGAACATTTCTTAATAATTGAGAATTATATGGGGTGAGTGCCGTATCCTGCAGGCATTGGAATCAATCAGTAAAATATTTTGTACATGAACCTTTGTAAATCTTGCTTTCAAGGCTGTGGTAATATGGTATCTCATAGGTAGAAGAAATATATTGCAGAATGTTCTTCATTATCAACATAACATTTATTTGGTTGAAACCTGGGTTTGGGTGACAACACATTACCAGTTATTAACTGACAGTAATGGGCTACTTTTTTGATATCAGGTGTTATTACTTGGAGTTTAAAAGTCAAAGAGAATAAAAAGTACTTAAACATATGGAAGATTACGGTAGTGTGTGTCACAAACTGTAACACATAAAACAAAATTATTGCATACATGTAACATATATAGGCCAGGCAAAATCCTTAACTAGTTTTTCCGTAAGTGCAATACTAGATCCCTCATTCATGTTTTAAAGCAATATTAACATGCTTTATTCACAGGTTTTCTGCTTCGTAATGAAGTTGTCATTGCCTGGTCCTTATATTAGAAGACGTGTTTGCAGATTTGGACCGAAATGGATAAAAATTGCAATAGTAGTAGTTGTATTGAAAATATATTGTTTTACAGTGTCACATAAATTATTTTATGACATCTTTAGAACCGAGTAGAAAATCGTTTTAAAATTGGAAATATATTCATATATTTATTTCCATATATATATTTCCAAGTATATTGGAAATACAGTAATAGAATGTGAAAATAGTTTCTCATTTAAATTTTATGATTGAGCCAGGTGTGGTGGTGTGCACCTATAGTCCCAGCTACTCAGGAGGCTGTGGTGGGTGAAAGCATAGCTTGAGCCCACGGTTTGATTCCAACCTGAGTAACATATTGAGATCCCTATCTCTTAAAAACAAAAAATGACTAAGTTGCTAATATGAAAATTCAGATTTTAAACTTAATTCTTTTGGCATGATGCAGTGGTTGAGTTTCATCTTTATATTTTAAACGTTAAGAATTTTTTAAGGTTAGGGAATTCTTGCGAACATTCACTGTAAGCATTAATTTTTATTTGCAATTTGTCATCCTTTTTTTGTGCTGCCAGTTGATAAATATGTAGAATTACTATTAACTTTTTGTACGATAAATCAATCTCACAGCTTGTGAAAACTTCCTTACACAAGTAAGAAATCCTTGTTGTTTTTTCGGTAAATTTTTCTTTGAGGTTTAATGTACCTACAGAGAAGTGCACAGATGGTAAGCGCAGATTGGTGAATCTTTACAAAGTAGACATATACCTGTATAACCAGCACACAGGATTATCTGCACCCTGTAAGTTCCCCGTGACCCCCTTCAGATAACTAAACCCTGAAGGGTAAGCCTATCCTGATTTGTTACACTAGATATTTTTCCTGTGTTAATTTTTTTTGCTTGATTTCCTTCACTGGTCTTCAAAAGTTCTAAGAAAGAATGGAAAAATCTGTCAACTACTTATTTAAGTTTATTTAGTTTAAAAAAAAATAACCACTAAAACCACTTTATAGAAAATAGAGAAAAGGAAACAGCACTTGTGATCCCACCACTCTATCAAAGCTTCTTTCCATTTCCATGTATTTCCCTGCGGTCCTTTTCACATGCATTAATAAATATTGGACGTATTACCTCATTGGTTTTAAAAATAATTGTATAGTGCTATCATTATGTAACATATGTAATATAGTGTAATCAAAGGAATCATACACTGTGATTTTAAACTTTTTTCACTTAATTTGTCATAAGCATTTTCCATATTGCTGTTTTATTTATAGTAATAATATTTAGAGATTAGTAATTTCTGAGTGTATTGTGTGTTTTTGAAATTCTATTGTTGGATATTTTGATTGCTTTTTTTGGTATTTCAAATTAGTGGATTTTAGCTAGAAACATCGGTAGGTGTGTATTTTTGATTGTCAACAATGATTGGAGGGTCTGTAGGCGTTTAGTGGGTAAATGTTAGCAATGCATAAGTAGTCTTAAGCAGGAGGAATTGTGCTAATCCATAGGGCCACTGAAGCCCAGTGGAGAAACCCTGTTATAAATAATGCACCAACTAATATTTTTGTACATGATACTGTATACTTTGCTCATGTTTTGGCGTATCTTTTTTGGTAGGTCCTCTGTCCTCTAAAGGATGTATATATTAATGTACTGATAAAATATTGGACATATTATTACCTCATTAGCTTTAAAAATACTGTATAGTGCTATTATTATGTTTAATAAAAGACAAAATAACCCATTAGGGCCAAGAAATTTAATTGATGCCCAAAAAGTTGGTTCTTTGGTTTCTGCGTTTACTACCCAGTGAGAAGTTTTAATTGTTTTTGAAAAATTGGTAAGATTTTGTATTTTAAAAAACCAAAACTTAAGTCAACAAATGAGATCAAACTAAAATCTGCTAAATTTGGGTACTACTACTTTCTTTTTTAAAATTTATTTTTAAAATTTTATTTATTTAATTTATTTAGTAAGTAGAGAGATTTCACCATGTTACGCAGGCTGGAGTCAAACTCCTGGGCTTAAGCAGTCTGCCTGCTTTGGCCTCCTAAAGTGCTGGGACGACAGATGTGAGCGACTGTGCCTGGCCTGCTTGTTTCTATAGATACATACATTTAGACCAAATGGAATATGTCACCCCCTTTTATTTTTTTCCCCAAGGTCTTCCTCTGTTGCCCAGGCTGGTCTTGAACTCCTGGGCACAAGCAAGTACACATTTGTTTGATGAGCTGTCTGTATGTTGGCTTGCCACTCTAATAATTTTAGTTTATAATGGTCAAAATAAAATAGTGTTACCTTTCCTGAAAATTCCAAATATTTGTATTTTTATAAAGTAAATGTAAGTTGATCTTTATTCTATTTTAAGGAAGGTAATTGGAAATGAAAATTAAGAAAATTGGCTGGGTGCAGTGGTCCACGCCTGTAATCCCAGCACTTTGGGAAGCTGAGGCAGGCGGATCACAAGGTCAGGAGTTCAAGACCAGTCTGGCTAACATAGTGAATTCTCGTTTCTACTAAAAATACAAAAAATTAGCTGGGTGTGGTGGTGTGCACCTGTAATCCCAGCTACTTGGGAGGCAGCAGGAGAATCGCATGAACGTGGAAGGCAGAGGTTGCAGTGAGCCAAGGTCCCGCCATTGCACTCCAGCTTGGGCGGCAGTGTGAGACTCTGTCTCAAAACAAAAACAAACAAACAAAAAACGTTGCTTAAATTAGTGGAGTAGCCATACCTAGTATCCATACTTCCATGATAATGCTGTTCAGAAGAGACCAACATTTTTTTAACTAGTTCCCAGGCTTGTGAAATGTTGGTGGCATATCTTCACGTATAGTTACATTACAATCCAGACTCAGAGTGCATATTTCTGTGGATGTTTTAAATTTGAAATGAAGTAGATTTCAACTAGGGGTATTTGGAAATGTGGTTTTAGTTTTCAGTAGTTCTTACGTTTACATTCCTTCACCAAAGGATTGGTCAATTTAGGAATTGTTGCTTCAGTGATGACTGTCAGGCTCTTGAAGGTTTCAGAGGCAAAAGAGTTACTCTTGTTGGAATTGCTAGGGCTTTAGTAGGTTATTGTAATCATAGACTGCTTTCGGTTACAAAGGACAGAAACAGTGTTACCCAAGGTAGATCAAGAAGAGACATTATTATTAAAAAGAAAGATTTCACTACATTGAAAAATAAAGATTGTAGTACAGCCAGGCCTCATGGGAACTATGACTGGGAACTGAAAGGGTATCAGCAATCAAGATGACTGTCTGCTTCTTTCTCTCCAGTGTTTATTATCAATTCGGTTTATTTCTATCTACTCTATTTCTTTGCATACCTATTCTGTACTCATCATTTGGCTTACAGCTTACTGTAAATCACCTTCCAGCCCAATAGAGAGAACCTGATTGATTGATCTAGTGCATTTGGTTGAGCCTGACTTCCCAAATTATAGGTTGCTGGTCAGCCAGGGAAATGGGCCCTTGAGACTGGTGACTAATCACTTGTGGCTAGAGAAGCTTACAGGATCTGTTGAGGGTTTCACATAAGGAAACCATGCTAAGGCCTGTGCCGAAGCAATATAGAACGTCTTGGTAGCACATGTAGGAGGCTGTACCTAATGATTGTGGTATCTTAAGATGGTTTACCAGAAGACTTGGAAATTTGAGCCTTGAAGAATAGTGGAATTAGCATTCCAAATGGGAGTTAGGTTACCATAACCAAATGGAACAGCATATATGAAGATCCTTATGTTTGTGATGTGTTGTTGGAACCACAGGTATAATTTTTGGTTATCATCATTTACATGATGAGGCAAGAACAGAATAGTACTTTAAGGAAATTTAATATGTGGAGTGACACAATGAAATTTAGTGTTTAGAAAGATCACTGTGGGAGTTTTTGTGGAAGACCATTAATAAGGATTTGAGATTGGGTGCTGTGTAATTTGTTAAGGGCTGTTTAGTAATCCACATGAGAAATGATGAGGGTCTGAATTAAGGCATTGGTAATGAGAATGATGAAAAAATTAATGTGACAAATATTTAGAAGGTACTCTAAGCAGGATTTATTGACCAGTTGGATGAGGAGGACAGAAGGGTCAAGGATAATTTTTCAGTTAGAATAAGTAGAGTTTTGGAAATAACTTCAAATCTTTGTAGTTTGACAATTTTTTTTTCTTTTTTGAGAGACAGTCTCACTCTCTTGCCCAGGCTGGAGTGCAGTGGTATGATCTCAGCTCACTGCAACCTCTGTCTCCCGGGTTCAAGCGATTCTTGTGCCTCAGCCTCCCAAGTAGCTGGGATTGCAGGCGTGTGCCACCACAGCCAGCTAATTTTTGTATTTTTAGTAGAGATGGGGTTTCATCATGTTGGCCGGGCTGGTCTCGAACTCCTGACATCAGGTGATCTGCCTGCCTCTGCCTCCCATAGTGCTAGGATTACAGGCATGAGCCACCCTGCCTGGCTGACAAAATACTATTTTTAAGACTAAATTCGTGGGGGTGGGAACTTTATTCATTGTGGTTATTCATTCTGGGATGAAGTTGATGAGTCCCAACCATCTTTTGAATGTTGCCAGTCATTGTGGCAGAGGAAAAGAGCCAAATAGTGGTTCTCAAAGCTTCTTCATAATAGTGACACATGTTGGTTCTGCTCATATTTAACTGACCAAAGCAGGTTACATGGCCACACCTAACTTAAAGGAACAGAAAAAGGAAATTTTATTGTGTACCTGGAAAGAGCTTTGGAAGTAGTTGGTGGGCAGCGCTTAGGACGGTCACTCTAGTGACTCCTAGGTTTCAGACTTGGGTAATATGATGGTATCTTTCAGACTTGGGTAATATGATGAGATATGGAATATAGGGGACAGAGGGCAAGACTGGTAAGGAAGGAGGTTGATGAATATATTTTGGACTTACTTAGTGACCGTCAAGGTGTAATATTCCAGCAGGCACTTGGACCTGGGAGTCTAGAGCTCACAAGAGGCCTGAATTGGCGATTTGGTCATGTAAAGGTGGTGAGTTAAGTCTGGATGTGGATATGATTACCTCAGTGTCAGTACACAAATTGATTTGTCTTAGGTGTTGGGTTGGGTAAGGAGGGATTTTCGGTGAGGGCTGATGTGAATCCTGAATTGGTTGCCCTTAGGCAGAAGTGAGTTGGATGCTAAGAGGTACATCTTTTATTTTCAACTTTGGCCTTACTAATTGTGTTAATAATGTTAATAGTTTTAAGTTCTAAATGCAGATACATTTTATTATCACATTGTTTGGTTAATAGCATAAGTATATAAATTTAACCATTATTAATGTGGTTATTCTACATTGTTTAAAGATGGATTTGTTCCTGAACGTGAAGAATTACAAAGAAATCTGGATTTTTGGATTTTAAAAATGACTGTGGAATTGCTAATTTAATAGTATATCAGAATGGTTTAAAGATTCTTGATTAGTTGAATGATTACAGTTGCATGAAGTTTGGAATTAGATGATTAGATGTTAGATGTTAACTTTGCCATTTACTAGTTCTAGAATTGTAGTCGGTTTTCTTTCCTGTTTTGTAAACAAAAGTAACTGACGATTAAGTCATGTATTTTTCAAGTGATCTTTCTTTTTTTAGTGTGAAAAATCTTAAATGTTTCAAATAGATTTTAGGATAAAATCTATGTTACAGTTTACATATATACTTAGTTTCGTCCTGCTAAACAATTACAGATTTTAATGAAAAGTAATTATGGATAGGCTGACAAAATGATTATCCATGAGGATAGTGTATTTTCGAATCTAACAGGATGTATTCATTTTAGGAAAGGTTCCTTTCATTTGTGCTGTCTGGTTCATTTTTACTATAGGCCTGCCTGGGTTGAACTGAATCAAGTAGGACCAATTAGAGTCTATGCTGTTTTGCCTATAAAATATGTAAGATTTTGTTTGTAAAATCTTTTGTCTGGAAAACCATATCACTGTACAGCTCTGGTGTATGCAAAAGACCTTAATTTAAATTCCATATTACCTGATTGTTTCTAAGACTTGTGAAGTTTAGTCATCTAAATGCTTGGGAAACACATTTAAGAAGCGTTGGAATGATGATAAAATTTGAAATCTTGAGGATTGGAGCTTTTATAAAGGGATTTTTGCTTACATATGATACACTTTTTGAGTTAATTTTTGGGTTAAATTACCTTTTTTTTACATTTCACTCGGATTAAGGATTGATTCGAGTTCCAAGTTTTACAAGTAACGCAATAGGCCTGCCTCGATTGCCTTCTGTCTTGGTAGACAAATCACCATTAAATGACTAAGTTTCACTATTTTATGTGTTAATGATCCTTAACAACAAAAAGTTTTAAAGTCTTAATTTCGTAAGATTATGTAAAGATTAAGAAAGAAATTTTAAGTGAAAATGATAAAACCAAGCAAATGTTTATTAGTTCAATTGTTTTTCTTTTTATCTTGCAGCAACGCACCTCTTGCTTTTTCCTCCAAAGTATGTTATGTTAAGTTTCGTGATCCATCAAGTGTTGGCGTGGCCCAGCATCTAACTAACACGGTTTTTATTGACAGAGCTCTGATAGTTGTTCCTTGTGCAGAAGGTTGGTATCTCACTTTTTTCCTCTTATTTTAATTTCTGTCCTGTCTGTTATTGCCTTTAGCTTTCCTAGAGATTGGCAAGTAGACAATACTCTTGGTGTGTGTGTGAAAGTAAGAATGAAATTTGGAGAAGGTAAACATTTTTACCTAATAGTATTATTAAAATGGTTAATTTATGACTTATGTACATTTGAGATTTTACAATTTAACATTCATAAATTGGCTTCTGGTTTGCTTTGGCTTTCTGTAGTCAATTTGCAGATTGCAAAGAAAGCTTTCTGAAATTAAAAAAAAAATTGATATGGGAAATTACTTTAAATGTGTAATTAAGCATATACCCTGTGTGTTCAATATTAATACTATTACAAATGAAAACAATGTACGCATTTTGGCAAATTGGGGTTAAGTGATATTTATAAGAAAAATATTTGTAATTTATACTTTCAAGTACACTCTTAAGGTAATTTACCTTAATTGTTACTATGAGATCATTATTTTATATTCAGTGTAATTGTTTGCTTTGCAACTGGAATTTAATTTTTTCTTTTATTGGCCCCAAAAAGGGGCAGGAGGAGTGTTGGAAAAAAAGAAAAGCAATTTTCCAAAGCCTCCATAAAGGAAATAGTTCTTGAAGATAGGAACAAAGGCCTTAAAGTATCCATTAAATTTTATGACCTAAACTGCTTTAAGAACTAATTATTACTAATATTTTTTAGTAACTTCTATTTACAGAGCCACTCACGTATAATAGACTGTGCTGAATTTTGACACTTCTGGTGTGTAATAAACTTTTATTCAGAGCACTGACTAGCGTGTGTACAGGATTTTAGAATTGGGTTATTATAAATTAAAATGTCTTTAAGTAGATTTTCTCCGGTGGATGATTGTAACTGAGACTGTTTTAAACATAAAAGTTTATGGGAAACAGTTTGATGGGCTTTTTTTTTTTTTTTTTTTTTTTTTTTTTTTGAGCCGGAGTCTTGCTCTGTGCCCCAGGCTAGAGTGCAGTGGCGCGATCTTGGCTCACTGCAAGCTCCACCCCCCGGGGTTCACGCCATTCTCCTGCCTCAGCCTCCCGAGTAGCTGGGACTACAGGCGCCCGCCACCTCGCCCGGCTAATTTTCTTGTATTTTTAGTAGAGACGGGGTTTCACCGTGTTAGCCAGGATGGTCTCGATCTCCTGACCTCGTGATCCGCCCGTCTCGGCCTCCCAAAGTGCTAGGATTACAGGCTTGAGCCACCGCGCCCGGCTTGATGGGCTTTCATATGTAATTTTTAAAACTTCTTTTAGTGGCCAGGCTGCCATTAAAATAATATATAATAAGCAGTTTGCTGCGCTTTCAAGGTTTTATGCGTATTTCAGAATGCCTGTTCTGGGACGTCGAAAACATTACAAAAACATTAATACTATTACAAATGAAAACAATGTACACATTTTGGCAAATTGGGGTTAAGTGATATTTACAAGAAAAATATTTGTAATTTATACTTTCAAGTACACTCAAGATAATTTACCTTAATTGTTACTATGAGATCATTATTATATATGTAATATAGTGAGTACCAGGCTGGCATTTTTGAAGTCCCAGAATAGGACATTCTCAGTATTTTTCAGATAAACTTGGAAGTGTCTTTCCCATGCTTGGGGGTTAGAGTAGGTAAGGAAGATAAAAATGGATTAAAGTTCATTATTGGCCAAATATATCTTTATCTGCTGATCTGTAAGGCTACAGTGAGCTCCAGATTGGTGAGGTGGGAAAGGAGCTGGTTAATGGTTTCGTTCTACGAACTTTGTAGTGAAATTTCATACTGAGAAACTGCCTGGGAAAAAAGAAATCAGGTAAAAGGTTTATTAAAGTGGAATATTAATTATATCAGAAAATTAATGCCACCAATAACACAGGATCTTTTATTATGTTAGCTTATTACTTAATTGGAAGGAATAATTTTATCAGTGTTGCTTGGTTGGAAACTGCTATATTCCCATAGAATCTTTCATATATCTGAGAAGCCCTACTGTATTTTGTTATAAATGTTCAAGATTATGGGTATGTAGATGTCCCTTTTATTGTTTATTTTACTTGATAGAGATGAATAAATGCACAGTCAGATGTACCTTTTTAACATTTTTAATATTACAACTTGGACAGTTTTACCGTTTTTGAACAGGAAAATTTAAGCATACTTTTATTGCAATTTATAAGTAAGTAAATATTTTAAAACACTAACCTGCAATTGGTATTGGTGAAACATTCAGATATATGTTTTTCATTAGTTGTGTTAAATACAGCAGAGATGAATTTAGGGAACCTTGAGAATTTCACAGTGAGCTGTTGAAAGTCTGATTATGCACTACAAGCAAAGAAATAGTGCATTATTGTATTAAAAAAGATAGCAGAGATAGCAGAGTGAGTGTGAAATAACCAAAGGAAAGTATTCCAGTGGAGTACTGTAAGAGGAGATGTGCTGTGGTGCTATACGCAAGCAGTGTTCTGTTGACCTCACTGACTGCATCCTTTCCTTGATGTTGAACAAACAGCATCATAAGTGAGAAAAACCATAGAAAAAATTTTAAGAAGTTTTTTCAGTTTCTTTGAATTGCTGTTTTTTAGTGCAGACAGTAATGTGAGAAGATTGTAAGTTGTAAAAGTAACATTTGATGTGTAACAGTTTCATGCATATTAAGCCTTAGCCTTTGTTAATAAAACATGCCATTTCAAAATAAAATATGCTTTCATTATACTTGTCCAAATATGACCTCTTTTTGTTGTTGCGTGCATTTCAGATTTCTTTTTATAAATGTTAACACGTAGAAAAAGATACGGTCAAACATAACAAGGGTGTCAGCCTAATCATCAGTCATAACTTTATGTCCACATTTTCTAGTAGATGGATTTTGACTATTAATTTGGTTTTGTATGTTTTCTCTATGTGATATTTGTGCATTATTAGATGACTAGACTGGCCAAGGCAGACCTGTTACACTTGCCTGAGTTAGGCATTGTTTGCCATGCCACTAAACCTGCCGTCAAGTGAAATCTTCATTGGGGAAATGAGATCGGAGTCTGAACCGCAGAAGATGGACGCCCTGTCTCTGTTTTTTATTGTTTTACTTTAATTTCATTTCTTTTTCTTTATTTTGTCCCTTTTTTTGTTTTTGTTTTTGTTTTGTTAAATCTCTTTCACTTTAACTTGTGAGCTGGTTTTCCCAGTTCTTTGTAAATGGTATTTCATTAAGGGTTCATAACGTGTTGCAAATTATATTGGGAGATGATTAGCAGAGCTCAACCTTAAGATAAAGCAAATTTTCATGTGGTAAATTAGGATACAGTGTTGTGAAGCTCAGTGTGAGTCTTAATTCGTGTGTATGGACTGATAAGGTACATTTTGTTTTGAAACATTAAAACACTGATAAGTATCTCAGGAACACTTTCTGATCTCAGCGCAACATTTTTCCAGTGTTTTTTTTTTCCCCTAGTATACATCTCTCATAAAAACTGATAGCTTCTAATTTTTGTCCTTCCCCCTGAAATTTTAGGCATACAAAATCGTCAAGGAAAATAAGTAAATATAACGATCTGGGAGTAGAGGAGAAGAGCCTTTCATTTTTATAATGGTTATTTATTATAGAACTTATTTCCTTGACTTACGAAGACTTTGTTGCCTATGTGGGGAATGGATATTTGAGAAACTTACTTGCATGTAGGTTTTTGTTAGCTTGAATTTTTCGTTGAATATTTTTCAAAGGTTTTTAGCTTCTAAATGGATTCTGAGATTAGGACTATTACTTTAATACAGTGAGAGATGTTTTCCTCAGTTGATTTTGAGGAGTATAGTTTGGGAAAAATGCTAAATGCTTATTTGTTTTATACTTTTATAAACTCTGTTATTTGGAGGGTAAATTTGGTAGAATTCTGTCTTGGAAATTAAGCAATGGAGCTTTTTCTTAAAGTACTTTTACCATTACCTTTAGGTAATTAGAATAAGTATATAGAGTAATTAGAATGGTAATTAACAGTTAATTTGTTTAAAAGTTTGCTTATAGTGGAGTTATACATTTATAGTAGTTTATTACTCTTGTGAAAGGCAGTGAGAGTCTGACAACCTACTGATATTTTATTTAAGCTAAAAGTAAAAGACTTCATAACACTAAATAGTCAACTTTTGGCCGGTGTTGAATACCCTTTTTGTTTGTATAGTCTTTCTACAATGTCTTCAATAGGTAGTTTTGCTTGTTAATGGACAAGTAATATTAAATTTGGAACATTACTAGATTAGAACTCTTAGTTTCTTTAGGTGCATACATTAAGGTAGTGAAGATGGAGTTTCTGCCTCAAAACCTCAATTTATCAAGAATGTTCAGGTTTTACAAACCTTTTAAGATACCAATTTATAACAGATAAAACAGGTGAAATCAATATAAATAGTATAGTGTATATGTGGGTATATATAAATACATGTGTTACTATCAATAACTAATACATATAAAGCAGATTATTGTTATTTGATGTTTTCCATAAGGCCCACCTGCCTTTTGTTGATGCATGTTAAGAAATCTGTTCTCCAGAATTTATACTGAAATAATAAAGATAACTTTGTTTTTGAAATTAATAAAATAACATAAACTTAGAAGCTGCAAAGTTAGAAAATAGTAGGCATTTGCTAAAGCTAATAAAACGTAATTTTTATTTGCTTCCTATAAAGAAGACATAGCCATTATTTAAATCAAGTTTTAAATTCTGACTTGAGTTACATCCATGTTTAGAGATATATTCAGATAATATTGTTTAGGGATTTATCTCTGCACATCTGGTTGTTTTAAATATTTTTACAACTGAAACCAGGCATGGTGCTTGTGAAAATTTACTACATATGCTATATTTCAGTTTAGCATGCTTTTGTACATTGTCTTTTAAAACACTTTTGGAGAATTAATAATGGAAATGCTTCACCAGCTACCGCCTGAGTGTTCTTCTAAATATATCCACATGTAGTCAACTATTTAAGAATTTTTTTTTTTTTTTTTTTTTTTTTGCCTAAGGGGATAAGGAAAAATAATGAGAAAGTTGCAGTCCTTATCAGAAGTAATTGGTTAGAATTCAGAAATGAATATGACAAATCGTACTTATTTCAGAGTAAGTTTTTCATTTTTTTAGGTTGTAGGGATTTTTTTTTCCTAGTTAATGTTATTAGATTATTTTAGTGTTACTATTTTTATTAGGCAGTTAAAATGTTTTTAAGCAAGCTCTAAATTGGTTCTAAAAGTTAATATTTTAAGAAGTTTTCTGAAACCAGGGAACTTTTTTGTTTCCTAAAACATTTTTAGTAGTTTCCCAAGGCATATTTTTTGGAACTGAATTCTTTTAGGCATCTCCGACGTTGGTGAGATGCCTTATTAACTGAATGGATGTAGGCTTCCTTTTACATTGGAGTTGATTACATGGAGTAAGTTTTTGTTTTCTATTTGAAATTAAATGGAATCTGTTGGAGGGTTATCAAAATTGTTTGCATCACAAATAGGTAGTTTCAGTAACAGGATAGGGGCACTCATTAAGAAATTTCAATTCGCACATATTTGTTTTTTCTTTTTCTTTTTTTTGACTAATTTGGTTATTTGCCATTTCTGGGGATTAAACTTTAAAAAATGTTCTTCTTTTCTGTATCTGATGTTCTGTGTGCTATTAGTGATGCAGCCAACACGAACGGTTGTCATGTGTAACACAACTTTCGATCACCGCGAAAACACCGTCCTGGGAAAGCGTCCATGCTTGATATCGTTTGGTTCATGAACATTAAGTTTCCAGTACAGGTGACCCATAGCTCAAAGTGTTAAATAATTGTCTACATTATTCAGTTTTTAAAATAATATTCCATTAATGAGATTGTTAATATTTGAAGTTTTGCTCACTTTTATTTTTCCTAGTAGAGCAGGATAAAAGGAAAGACTTAAGTTCTTATTTATTTCTTTATACGGATCTGATAGATAGATACATTTATTATTATTATTTTTTAACTGCAAGGGTAATTATAAAATCATAGTGTAAAGTTTGTGTGGTGTTTCTGCTTTTTGTAATGTTTGGAACTTGCCTCTGCAGGTAAAATCCCAGAGGAATCCAAAGCCCTCTCTTTATTGGCTCCTGCTCCAACCATGACAAGTCTGATGCCTGGTGCAGGATTGCTTCCAATACCGACCCCAAATCCTTTGACTACTGTAAGTACTATAAGCCCTCTTATGAAAGAGGTGAACGTTAAACTATGTGACCAGTTGAATAGAGAGCTTCAAATTATTTGCATTTGGATCTTTTTTTTTTTTTTCAAATGGAGAGGATTCAAAAATCACTGCTTAAACTTTTTTTTTTTTCCCCTCACTTTATCACTGACTTAAACTGTGTTTTGGATTTACTCCTGAAGTAATAGGGGATTCATTTAAATTTGAGAACCCAAATACATTATTCATTAGAAAATCAGTTATTAAAACTCAATATTTTAAATAGCATAGATTATCTTGGTAACTGTATTTCTCAGTTAATGAGGACTAAGTCCATTTAAAATATGTGAAATGATCCACAACTTTGGTAATGGGAAAAAATAGGCCTTTGTCTGATATTGAGAAAATGTGATAAGGTGAAAACATGGCAAAATATTTTTCCATTAACTATGCAGAATTAAATCATAATTTAGTAATGCTTCCTTAGTGATTTCCAAGTGGGATTTAAAAAGGATGTTACTGTTACTGGCTCTTGGTTTTTGTTTAAAAAATTCTGGCCATATTTATTTTAAAAGAAGTGCCATTTTTCTTCAAAAGGCAACCTAAAGCAAAATAGAAAGCTCTCCTTAATTGGAAGTTGAATCTAGCTTTGTGGTGTTGGATAGGGATTGAATTAAGAAATGAACTATGTGATTGTAGTTAATTTATCTAGATTGTAAGAGTGGTTCCTGAAATTTTGAAGTGCAAAATTTTAGATTTGTAGTTTTTACATAACATTGCTATGCTAAAGACCTACATTCTGATTCTTGGGGGGAAATGTTTTTTAATTGAACTTATGTGTTCAAGGAACAGAATGGTGGTCAGTATGGGTGAAGCATAGTGAGTGAGGGTCATGAGTGTTTGAGATTGGAGGGGATAGATAGGACACAGATTATGGTAGGGCTTTTTAGACCATCGAAAGAGGGGTTTGAATTTTATTCTTAAGGTAATTAGAAACCATTCCTGGGTTTTAAGCAGGGATATGACATGATTTGACATGTTTTAAAAAGATCAGACTGGCTGCTGCGATAATAAGTGACATTGATTTCTTAAACTTCTGCTTAGGAAGTGCCGTTACTTAACAGTTGTTAAATCTTAGTTCTGCGCCATGTTTGTATATATAGTCATTAATGGTCAAAATGTTCTCTAATAGCAAAGTGGAAATGAAAAGAGTTGTCTTTTTTTTTTGAAAGCTCTTTTAATTCTGAAAAATTTTTTTCTGCTTTCAAATTCTGAGATCTTGTATTTCTTCTAGTTTATGTTCACATTAAAAATGATACGTTCCTTAATGCTGAAAGTAAAAATTGAATTTAGTAGTTACAGAAAGATCATTCAAAGTTTTTAAGGTTTTTGTCCTTTTCCTACCATGGCATAAATAAGGGCTCAATATTTTAGATATATATTCTTAGGTAAACTTTCAGCATGATAATAATATCCATTTCTTAGGGTTGATATGAGGATTAAGTTACTACTTCAGTTAAATTCGATGCTATGATAATTGTTGACTATTAGGAACGCATAGTCTGTTTTTCAATGACCAAGGTACAGTTTATTCTCATTCTTGTGAATTCTGTATTTTCGAATTCACTTAGTAAGTAAAATTTTTTTGAAACCCCACATCAACAGTTGCAGCACTTTTGTGGTCATTTGTGGACATACACAGAGTGATGAAAAATTTGGGTTCGTCTATATGCATGGAGGTCAAAATCTTCTTGTTTTGGCACTCAGGCTGTAAACAGGCACGTAGTCTGTTTAGTGCTATGTTCTTCGAATTGTGCTTTTTGTTGGTGATTTCACTGTTAAGATGGGCCCACAAGTGTAGTGCCAAACTGCTGTCTAGTGTTCCTAAGTACAGGAAGATTGTGAAGTGCCTCATGGAGAAAATATTAAATACATGTATTAGATAAGCTTCATTCAGGCCTGAGTTGTGGTGCTGCTGGCTGTGAGTTCAGTGTTAATGAATCGACAGTATATAACAGATAAGGTGTCTTTAAACAGAAGCACATATAAAATAAGGTTAAATATTTTATTAGTTAATGTAAATGTGACCAGAGGCTCATAGGAACTTCACCCTGTATTTTCCCTGGGAATAATGGTTCAATATTCAATAATTCATTGTTTGTGGAAACTATAGAACATAGCTACCTCAAGTAATGAGAAACAGCCTGTTTTTTAGGGTCAAGTTTAAAAGTGGCTAAAATATCCAGACAGTAAAATACATTTTGAATTACATTTAAAACTAATGTGACCTTATTTTAATAAGTCAGACATATATATGAGTTAAAGTTTGGAGTCCCTAGTCTCCTTTCATTCTCGTTGAGTTCATTCTTTTCAAGATTAGAGAATGGTAGCTTTGGATACTAATAGAAAATATGTGTTCTGTGTGTTTTTTTTCTTCTTTCGATAGCTTGGTGTTTCACTTAGCAGTTTGGGAGCTATACCAGCAGCAGCACTAGACCCCAACATTGCAACACTTGGAGAGATACCACAGCCACCACTTATGGGAAACGTGGATCCTTCCAAAATAGATGAAATTAGGAGAACGGTTTATGTTGGAAATTTGAATTCCCAGGTAACTAATTTAGGAAGAAACAAAGCAGCAGTAGCCCTTATTCTTTTTCTCTTCTTAAAAATCGTATCAGTGGATGCAGTAATATTTACCTGATTTTTTAAATGGATGTATTTTATCAAAGTGTCACTTTGTTTCCTTAGACAACGACAGCTGATCAGCTACTTGAATTTTTTAAACAAGTTGGAGAAGTGAAGTTTGTACGGATGGCAGGTGATGAGACTCAGCCAACTCGGTTTGCTTTTGTGGAATTTGCAGACCAAAATTCTGTACCAAGGGCCCTTGCTTTTAATGGAGTTATGTTTGGAGACAGGCCACTGAAGTAAGAAATCCTAAACAAAGAAATTTTAATGATTTTGAAAAAATTTAAAGTATTTTTGATGTAATTAAGGCTTTTTTTTTTTCTTTTTAATAGTAATTGGCAATTTGTGGAAAGGAAGACTTTGTGTTAAGTATAAATGAATACATGAGATACTTACCATTTTAGTCTTTAAATTCCTTTATTTAGAGACATTTATTTTCTCATTTTCTGTTTTCTAGGTTGTAATTCAATGTTAACATTATTTATATACCTTGCACAACAGTTGTAGGTCTTTTTCATAGACTTTAATAAGTCAGGTTAGTTTTACATTATGACTCTAGACTAATTGAGCAACTTAACATGTAGGTTGAACTATAGTACTTCCAGTAATAACTGTGGTAAATTCAAAATCTCCGGAAGGAAATTATAAGTGCCCACAAGTGTTTTAAACCAGACATTTTGACTTTTAAGGTTTGCTTACATCCTTGTTTGTAAAACGTTGATACAGCCTTCGAGATGAACTCCAGACCGGATACTCTATTTCATGCAGATTATTGAGGCAAATGTAGTTTTGCTTGAATTTCATAGATTGCTTTAGTTACACAATTTGATCAGGATTTTTCTGTTAAAGGATAACTAATTGTTGTTGGTGGGTACTTGTCTTCTCAGTGTGGAAGGGGTAAAGCAAGACACATGACATCCATTCATGTGCATCAGAGAAGGCATTCTTATCTCGTAGAGGAAGAATGTGCCTTGCACATTCAAAGCTATGTCTGACTCAGCCATGGTTCAGGGTTGGTTACAATGATGTACATAATATGATAATATACAGATAGCTTTCCCTTCTTCTAGAGTGTACAGGATATCAATAAGATCTTTTGATCTGAAAATACAAATAATTCATTTTTATATTGGTATCAGCATTTTAATTTATTTTAATTCTAAGCTGTGGAAAAGCACTTAATCTTGTCTGTTTGAATTAAGTTAGCTAGGGTCCAATTTTCTTTTTCTGCCGTTTTTGGTTGTATTAGCAAGGAATGATAGGAAGTGGGGATGAGAGATTAATCATGGTTTTGAGGTTGCTTTTGGGTATTCTGTATTTATATCATTCTCATGTGCTTCTGAGATGTCCTCAAATTTATAAATATGTGTATCATATAAATGTTTGTTTTATAAAATGTGTGTATTTGTGATATGCTAATATTTTTAATTTAGAATAAATCACTCCAACAATGCAATAGTAAAACCCCCTGAGATGACACCTCAGGCTGCAGCTAAGGAGTTAGAAGAAGTAATGAAGCGAGTACGAGAAGCTCAGTCATTTATCTCAGCAGCTATTGAACCAGGTAAGTCCATAACGTTGTTACATAGGTCATAGTTTAAAGATCATAGAATCTTAGAACTGGAAGGAATTTTAGAAATCATCTTGTTCAGTCTCTTCGTTTTACAAACAAGAAGACTGAAACTCAAGAAATAGTAAGTAGCGTACTCATGTCAAAGAAAAACTTAGCACATATTTTATTCTTTTCCGTGATACTGAATTGAGGCACTTTAGTCTGAGCTAATCAGCCCTGAATTTTCATAGCAAAATCAGTGCTCAAAAATGATTTGCTGAAAGCAAAAATGTTATTGCAAGGCTAAAAAGAGTAAATATATTTAAGATGTTATGATTCGGCAGGTTTACTTTTCCTCAACATTTTAATTCTGAAAATAGAAAAGAGAGCCCGTGATTTAGAAAAAAATACAGATACTGTATTTTAGCAAGGTAAAGGAACGCCTATTCAAACTTTTGTGTTGCTAATGAAAATAATTTAAAAACCCATTCTAAAAACATCTAGGTGGTTTACATTTGAGCAGATTTTCTAAATCAACACTCGGAATTTAAGCTTCAATTCTAGCAGAATAAGTGGAGAAAGGACTTAAAATCACTGTCACAGGAATTACAGACATGTTATAATCGTACGTTACGGCAGCAACATAATATTACGAACAGCTGTTTATAATCATCTGGTTTATATGTACTGCTGCAGGGTGGCTGCACTCAACGAGTTTATGCAATGACTTTCTTGGATGTTTCTGAAGGAGGAGGATGTACAGAGAGTAGGCCCCTTGCACTATATGTGGTACATTCCACTTGTGCCTGATTATTAACTGGGATCTTTAATTGTTCTGAGCTTACACTGCAAAGTGGTTTTTTCCTCCCAGAGTCTGGAAAGAGCAATGAAAGAAAAGGCGGTCGATCTCGTTCCCATACTCGCTCAAAATCCAGGTCTAGCTCAAAATCGCATTCTAGAAGGAAAAGATCACAATCAAAGCACAGGTGAGAATTTCTGCTGTCATATTTAAATTTTATTTTAGTTTTGTATTTAAAATATTAAGAGTTTATGAGTTTTTGTCAAAATATCAGAATTTAGAAATTTTAGTAGTGTACACCTGAAGTGTGATCACCATTAAATACTGTTCTAATTGTAATTCTGTAGTTGAGAATGAAATTTTGTCTAATGATATTTAATTTTTAAATATTTGAACTTATTTTTATTTTTAGAAATTAGTTTTGTGTCTAAAGATACTCTATTCCAGATTTTTCTAAGAGTAAACTAGTCTTTATATAGAAGTGACAAAAGCTGTTTTCATTCTTCATGTCGAGAAAAGGGAACATACTTAGTGACTATGCTGAAAATAATTGCTCAAGTTGCAGCTTTTTTGTTTTCTTTTCCCAGTCTATTCCAGGTCTGGGGAACACCACCCCAGATCTTAGTTTCGCGCAGTTCCCTATTTTCAGTACCATGTGTCCAAAGGAACACTTTGAGTCCTTGGTATTGCTGGTGATAAGAGCCTCCTCTGCCCACTTTTGGACCTGAAACACAGGAGTAACATGCAGTTTCAACTTCAGTTATAGTACTTTGCTTAAGCTCTCTTATTTTTCATCATAGCTTTGTCCTTTTGATTTTCTTTATCTGTCATTTCTTTGGTATAAAGGGAACCTCAAAATACAAACTTGGCAATACCATCTTGATTGGAAGTACCCTAAAGATCATTACTAAAGTTACAAATTTTGTTGTGTTTTTTAAGGTACGGAGGGGCTGTTGTTGAAATGTGAAAATATATATAGTGGATTCTAATTGCATGTTATATGTACATATGTACTCATACATATGCCTTGAGAGAACAGAGAGGGAAGAGTATATCTGCGTATGTTGGGGTTTTAAAGAAGGAGAAAGGATTTGGGGGAGGGAAAAGGAACCAGTTTATTGTCCATTGTTTTACCAGCAGGCTCAGTTTACTTTTTTGTGTGTTTGTGTGTGTTGATCAAGGAGATTCAAAGAATGAGGAAAAATAGGATGTTCTTTCTTAGATTCTAGTAAACAGGTATACACCAGATATTCTAGTGTATACTTGTCTATCCTTAGTTTGCAAAATCTCCTTTAGAATTTGGTTTTACTGCCTTTATCCAAGGACTTACAGTAAGGCACTTTCAGAACCAAGTGAAGGAGGTTGTTTCATGTACAAGAAATAAGGCAGTGCAGCAGAGGCCAAATTAGGAAAGGATAGTGCAACAGAAGCTGCAGTGGTACTAGACTGTGGATATTTCCATACGTTGACAGGATGTGGTGAGGGTAAAGGAAATCAAGGAAATAATAGAATTGGTCTGAAGAGTAATATTACAACTTCTTTTCTGAGGAAGATTGATGACCTGAATCTCATTGTGTTGATTGTAAGAGAGAGCTAATGTCCAAGACTGAAACGAGTTGAAACTTGATGATTAATAACATTGTTGTTTCTTTGATGATCTAAGTGAAGTTTTATGTGCTTTTTGAAATTATAGCAAATAATTTTGCTATCTACTGTGAGGTTTTTGTTTTTAAGTATATACAGATATTCCCCCCTCCAAGAGTTTGTGGGGGAGGGGTTATTCAGTCTAAACTGAAATTTGTTGATTAGTATTCTTATTTATGGGAGTACTTTTGTGTAGATCTGTCTATACAAATGTACACAAAAGGTCTACGTAGCATTAGAAATAATGTATATATGTTCCTTTGTTGTTTTTTTTTTTTAAATGCAGTCTCAGTCTGTTGCCCAGGCTGGAGTGCAGTGGCTCTTTCTGGGCTCACTGCACCCTCCACCTCCCAGGCGCAAGTGGTCCTCCCACCTCAGCTTCTTGAGTAGCCGAGCCACAGACAAGCACCACCACGCCTGGCTAATTTTGTATTTTTTGTAGAAACGGGGTTTTATCGTACTGCCCAGGTTGGTCTCGAACTCCTGAGCTCAAGTGATCCTCCCGCCTTCATCTCCAAAAGTGCTGGGATTACAGGCGTGGTATACATGTTCTTAACTGGCATGTATACATACATACATATTTTTGTCAGCATATTCTGTTTTTGTGCACGCATGTGGAAATGTAGCCTTAAGTTCATGAACAAATACAAAAGAGAATGAGTTCTCTTTAAATGAGAAAAAAAAAAAATTCCTTACCTAAAAACATTTGACTTGAAGATTCTGACCTGGAAGGATCCCGCTATCCCCCAGAAATCAGGAAGGGGATGATAGGCCTTTCTTGTCATTTCTTCCTCTACTAGCGGAAGTTGATGTTCTTGAATCTCACCCTGACCTATTAGTCTTAGCACGAGCGTGGGTTGCAGGAACCCTTTAACTTAAAGGCCCACCTTCTACTTTTTCACCATTTTCAAATGCTTCTAGAGCCATGCTTCCTACCTCCCATCCCTCCCCCCACAGCCTTTCCCTGTTCCTTCCCCTTCTTATGGTTAGAGAGAGGAAGGAGTTTCTTGTCACTGTGACCTTGGCTAGGACTAGGGAGGTATGTTTCCATTTTGTCCAAGTTTTGATGCCTGTTTTATTTATTGAGACATAGAAAAGATGGATAGTACTATAATTGTTATAATTTTAAGTTTATAGATTAGCACAGGAACTACTAGACATTTTATAATATTTTAATGGAAAACAACTGATTTACAAATGAACTTTGCAGCATAATGGTAAGTTGTTGTTTATTTACAGTTTAATTTAAAAATATGATTTTACATTTTCAGAATACAATTTCTCATTAAAAATGAGAGCTACTAGTGATAAATCTTTAGTTAGATTAGATCTGCTCTTGACTGCTTTTAGCATTCTTAATCAGAAAACTACTAGTGGGTAAGATTGACATGAAAATATTTAATGTCACAGTTAAAATGTAATAATTACTCTTAGTCACTGTCTTTTGACATCTCAGCTGCAGGGTAAGGTTGGAAGCCAAGTGATCAGTGCTTTTTATTTAACTTATTTATGAGAGTTATACTTAATTTTTTAAAGTAAGTTTTTTTGCTTAAGGTTGGAGAGCATTGCTTTGAGGAAAACAAAAGAATTGTATTTTTAGCAAGGACAGCTTAAAACAAATCTTATAGTAAGACTTTTTATTAAGTATATAGAAGCAAAGGCACTTTAAAAGATTACCCTGTGTGGATATCTGTAAATGGACTAATAATGTTCTCAGTTTTTCGGTTTTGCCTTAACATCTACTCCTTAACCTTCATGGCTCTTAAGTTACTAGTGATAAAGATTTCAGTGAGCTATGAATTATCTTTTTGTATTAAAAACGTGGTATATGATTTCTTATCTAGGGTCTTTGGAAAAAAATGAAAAATAATGTATGTTGAACCAAATGAGGCTAAAAAAATATATATGGAATGAAGACAATTGTATATTATTTTTAAAGCCAAATAGTAGATGAGTAGTTTAAATGGAAATTAGCTATTGAAATTTTGATTTGTAGTGTTGATTAGTATTTTAATCAACATTTTGACTAAACTGAAAAATGTGTTTAAAAACAAAAAATGATTTTGTTATTAATGAGGATTATTTGGAGGTTTTTCTGGTTCAGAGCATACCACAAAGCATGGTCTTTTTCTTTTTTCTTTTCTTTTTTTGAGATGGAATCTCACTCTGTTGCCCAGGCTGGAGTGCGGTGGCGCGATCTTGGCTCACTGCAACCTCCGCCCCCTGGGTTCAATTGATTCTCCCACCTCAGCCTCCCGAGTAACTGGGACTACAGGTGCATGTCACCATACCCAGCTAATTTTTGTATTTTTAGTAGAGACAGGTTTCACCACGTTGGCAAGGCTGATCTTGAAATCCTGACCTCAAGTGATCCACCTGCCTCGGCCTCCCAAAGTGCTGGGATTACGGGTGTGAGCCACTGTGCCCAGCCCAACTATATTTCTTTTACTGATAATTGCTCTAAGTTAATTTATTAAAACATGACTATCAAGATGAGTTTTAGCTGTATAAAGGATACTTATGGAAGTTCATTCAGCTTCCTTGGAATATATACATAAAGATAAAAAGTTTACATTTAATGTTAACTTTTAATAATGATGACATTGAGAGTTAAGAGTTTTAAACATTTACTTTTTGCTAGAGAATACTCCACAGTTTTACATACATCATCAGTTTTAATCCTCATGACAGCCCTAAGAGATGTAGGTATGATTCCTAGTCTACTTTATAGAGGAAGAAACTCAGGCTTGGAGAGGTTAAGTGACTAGCCGGAGTTCTCACAGGTAGTGTGTGGCAGAGCTGACTCTCAGAGCCAGATTGTCAGACTCCAAAGCTGTTGAGTCTAATCACTTTGCTATTTAAGTTGTGTGCGTCTGTTTTGTTAACATTTTAGTAAGTAGTTAGTATACCTCATTATGAAAAAAATCAAATTCTCAAAACATTTTTTCAGTGAGAAAGGGGGCCTAGTCCAAATTAAAATAACAGTTACCTTCCCTGCAATTGAATGTTTCCTGCAGTTAAAGGTTTCTTTTCATACAGGTTGAGACTCACAAATTTGAAAATCTGAAATCCAAAAGGCTTCAAGATCCAAAACTTTTTGAACACTTTCGTGATGCTCAAAAAAATGCTTACTGGAGCATTTTGGATTTTTCAGTTGTGTGTTTGGGATGCTCAACCAGTTTTATACACGTGTGTATGTATATAATGCAGATATTCCAAAATCTCCCAAAATGTGAAATTCAAAATACTTTTGGTTCCAAGCATTTCACATAAAGGATACTCAACCGGTAGCTGTGATTATAGTTACACATAATTTTTTAACTTGATATAGTTAAATCAAGGCATTGTAAATCCAATATTTGATTATATCTAGTTTTAACTTATGATTAATGATTTTTATTTTCCTGTCACAGTAGCGCTGTCATTAGGACTGTGCTTCCTTATATATTCTTTTTGTTTGTTGACAAACAGTACACATTCACAGGAACTACTGAACCATGTAACCACTACTCCCTATCATGATGTGTTATGACCAGATTACATGCAAGTCAACAGGGAAAAATCTTCTATACTGATTGGAGGCACAAAATGACTAGCAAAAGCCACATCTAAAACTACACGAAATAACTGTTAAATTCTTTGTTTCTGTCTCTGTTCCAGACAGTGAAATATCCAGGAAAGTTTCCAATAAACGTTGGGATTATGTAACTAAAGTATTATTTAAGAGAAAATTAAAAAATATTGTCAAATACTGTTAGGACAGATTTTAAGTTTTCTTGTTTGAAGGATCGTAAATTCTTAAAAGTTGAAATTCTAAGAATAAGTTTTGATATTCTAACAATTTGTTTTTCTTTAGAAGTAGATCCCATAATAGATCACGTTCAAGACAGAAAGACAGACGAAGATCTAAGAGCCCACATAAAAAACGCTCTAAATCAAGGGAGAGACGGAAGTCAAGGAGTCGTTCGCGTTCACGGTGAGTTTTAGAGAAATTAACAATAATTTTTTTTTCCTCAGAGTTCTATTAGTGCTCAGGGATAATATTTTAATTGGCTTCATTTGTTAAAAATCTGTTGTAGTTTAGGTTTTTAATGAGAGAAATGAAACCTTTTTTATTGTTTTAGTAATCTAGTATTAGTATTGATTACTATTGATTTGAATCTGATGTCAGTGTGACTCATGAGGTTTCCAAACTACTCACTTCAGCTTGTATAATATTAATAGCTTTGTTTAGCAGCTTCTTGTACACCTGAGTTTCATGAAAATGTATATGTAAATATCTGTAGCTGCTATAAATTGTCTTGTGTTGGTAATTGTTGAAGAGAGAGGTCTTTTTGGAGGTGGTAGAATTATTTTAGTTACGAATTTATTTATTTTTGTTTTTAAAGGGACAAGAGAAAAGACACTCGAGAAAAGATCAAGGAAAAGGAAAGAGTGAAAGAGAAAGACAGGGAAAAAGAGAGAGAGAGGGAAAAGGAACGTGAAAAAGAAAAGGAACGGGGTAAAAACAAAGATAAAGACCGGGACAAGGAACGGGAAAAGGACCGGGAAAAAGACAAGGAAAAGGACAGAGAGAGAGAACGGGAAAAAGAGCATGAAAAGGATCGAGACAAAGAGAAGGAAAAGGAACAGGACAAAGAAAAGGAACGAGAAAAAGACAGATCCAAAGAGATAGATGAAAAAAGAAAGAAGGATAAAAAATCCAGAACACCACCCAGGAGTTATAATGCATCGCGAAGATCTCGTAGTTCCAGCAGGTTTGATGATGCTTAAAATTTTTACAAAGGGATTTGCTGATGACAATTGGAAACAAAAATTTTTACGGAGGGAGAAAAGGTTACTGTATGCAAGTGGAACCTGTAAAGTAATATAAAAACGTTTTCTCCTAATTTCAGAGTAAACATTTCTCTAGCAGAGTGGAGAAAGAGATGATACTGGACATTATTTGAAAAGTTTTAGCTATTCTCTGTAACCACTATTTTAATAGAGTAATAATAATTGTTATTTTCTTAGAAGGTGGGATGGCAGGGAAAGGTTACTTTTTAAAAAATGCACAGTAAGAATTTGCCTCTTAGGCTTTTTCCTGGACTTTTCTTGAATGGTGTGATTAATTTTAATATGTAAAATGGTTTCTGAAGTTGCAGTGTTAGCCTTCTTTGTCACCTAAGTTAATTTTTATCCTTATTTTGTTAAGTGCATAACATTTAAATTTTGGTTATGTTTTATTTTGTCAGTTTTAGAGGTTGGAGTTTTTCCTTAGGACTGTGATTTCAGTTTATTAATAGGTTTACTACCACCAGGTGGCAGCAGGTTGCCATAGTAACAGCTGAACAATGAGAACAACCTTGAGATTTGAGATTATCTAAACCTACATCCTTTACTTCAGATGATACCATGACTATAAATGGAAGTTCCTAACTTGTACTATACTATCTTAAAAATATTAAATATATATTAGCACGTTTTTAAAGATATTCTTAAGATGGTTTTTTAATAGAAAATAATTTGAGATAAAGGAATATATGTTTCCCGTTTTTAAAACTTGTGCTTTAGTAGTTTATTTTTAATACCAGCCTTTGACTAGATAATAAAAGATAATCGTAGACCTTTATTGTGCACTTACTATATGCCAGACATCATGTCAGCAGACTTTTTCATGTTTCACCTTGTTTAATCCTCACAACAGGCCTGGGAGAAGATTATTATCATCGCTGTTTTAAAACATGAGGAAGCTGACGCTCTGTACAAGAAATATAGTAATCCTTTTAGTTTATTTTAGAGATTAAGTTTGAGAATTCTCTCACTAGTACTTGGTACTTACTTTTAAAGACTACCTCAGAAGCGCAAAGTTGAAAGCAATAGTATATGTTAAAACAAGGCTGAAAATAAACAGATCACTGCTTTATTTCAGCACGTTGAACCACAAATTGAAGAATTAATGTAACCTCATTTGCTGTGGGTATCGGTTTGAGCCTTGTAACTGCACCTTTACTGCAAAGTGATTTTGTTGATTCTGAGTCACACGTGCCTTTGTGTTTCTGTGATTGTTTAGACATTACCTTTCACAGCACCAAATACTATTTTAATTCCTTTTTAATAACTTGAATTTACTTTTCCTGATGACATGGGAATATTTAACTTTTTCTTGGGCCATTTTAAGTTGTTTGGTGTAGAGGAAAGTTCAAGTGTTCACATTCATTCCTAAATATATATGTATATATTTTTCGAGACAATGTCTTGCTCTGTTGCCCAGGATGGAGTGCAGTGTCATGATCTGGACTCACTGCAGCCTCCACCTTCCCGGTTCAAGTGATTCTCGTACGTCAGCCTCCAGAGTAGCTGGGATTACAGGTGTGCACCACCATGCCTGGCTAATTTTTGTATATTTAGTAGAGACGGAGTTTCACCATGTTGGTCAGGTTGATCTTGAACTCCTGGCCTGAAGTGATCTGCCCTCTTTGGCCTCCCAAAGTGCTGGGATTACAGGTGTGAGTCACCGCACCTGGCTCAAATGTATTCTTCAATAACATCTGGGGCCTTGAGAATAAAAGATGACTGACATTAGTTCATAAAGGCAGCAATTTGGAATATTTCATGCTTTCAGAAGAGCTTGGTAAAGAGTTACAATTTCTTTCTTTGAATTTTTTTTTTTTTTAGACAGAGTGTCACTTCGTCACTCAGGCTAGAATGCAGTGGTGCGATATCTGCTCGCCGCAACCTCCGCCTCTTCAGTTCAAGCGATTTCTCCTGCCTCAGCTTCCTGAGTAGCTGGGATTACAGGCGTGTACCACCACACTCAACTGATGTTTGTATTTTTAGTAGAGATGGGATTTCACCAAGTTGGCCAGGCTGGTCTCAAACTCCTGACCTCAGGTGATCCACCCGCCTCAGCCTCCCAAAGTGCTGGAATTACAGACTTGAGCCACTGCGCCAAGCCAAGAGTTACAATTTCTTGTCTTTTAGCATTTTTCTGCATTTCAGATGTTGATTTGTTACTAAATGAAAAATATTTTAACTGTTCAAAAAATAGTTAATATTCTTATTTCTAACATTGTCTCCTAATTTATACTTTTAAAGAAAATGATATTAAAGAATTTTTTAATGATTAAAAGTTACTGTCAATAAAGGTGATACCAAGAAAGGGAAGGAGAAAACAGTATTTATTGAGCACCTACTCTGTGTCACACTCTATGCTTTGTACATTACAGATTTTATCCTAAATCCTCAACAACCTCGTAAGACTTAAATTATTAATTGTCTTTATTTTTCAGTTGAAAAAACAGATTAGGTTAAGTAATATGATCCTGGTTGTGTAGCTGGGTAAGGTGTATAACTCAAATTTAAGTCTAAATCTCACCAACTTTAGCTGTTAATACTATTTCTTTCTCAAGTAATTGTCTAGCTTGCTGTTGTCTATGGGGACTTTCCTCTCCTTACCATCAGCTAGTGGGTATTAGACATCCACTTGTACATACTGCTTTCTGAACAAATAAGTAAAACAATTACACTGATCAAGGCAGAGCCATTTTGTGTAATCTTAAAGTCTGGAATACACTGACATTCACATGCTATGTAAAAAGTATTTTTGGTTCTTAGGCTGAGCTGTTAAGAGAATGGCATTGATGTAATGAAATAAGGTATCTAATTTCCATTTTAGGAAGTGTAATTTTGGAGTGTCTTGGGAATAAAAGTGGAGGAGAGAGTCTTAGGTAGAGGTAGAATTGACTTCTGTTCTCAGAGTTCTTGAACTTTGTATTTTAATGTCTTATTATATATACCGTGTGAGTGTTTTTTATTTTAGAAATGAAAAACTTTGAAAATATTTTATTGTCTCTTAGAATCAGTTTCCTGAGATGGTAAGGATAACATGAATTCCAGAGGATTTGGTTTTTCAGCTATGTGGTCACTGATTATCAGAACTTGTGAGATAGATCATTGGATATGTCCTCATACCATATCCCTTAAATTATAGACCTAGTGAAGTTCCTTGTTTTTGAGTTGAAGTAGTTTAGAATATGTATCATTTGCTAGTCTGATAAGCAAAATGGTTAATAATAAAAACGTAATCTATTTTATAATTATTCCTGTCATACTTACATCTCAGATTGTAACTATTTTGCTTAAATCTAAGCAGCTTTTACACTAAATTTTGAATTAATAGAACAACAGTAATGAAATGATAGGAGGTTGGAGGGAAAAACAATTTCTCTAAAATGATAGTAATGTAAATGCTTTTTAAAGTAGACATTGTTAATTGGGTATAGAAAGCTCACATTTTACAAGCCAATTTATGTTTCAGTTCTTGAAAAGGGCCTGTTACTTCATTATAATCCACAGTGGGGCAGTGAGGAGCTAGATACCTGACAAAGTATTTGATAAACAAAACATGTTTTAGCTACTGAGAAAGAACATACTTGAGAGAAGCAGAAACACCATTAATATTTTTTCTACTGAAGAAATTGTTCGAATAAATGAGGTGAAAAGGAGGAGGTCTTCTACCCTTCCTAATATGAAGTCTTAGATGATGTTTTCATCAGTCTGTAAAATTTATGATTCATAATTTGACCCACTCTAAAGTTAGGTAATTGAACATGTTCATAAAGGACATAAGTTTAAACTGGCCTCTAAAAAATACTGTTCATATGAGAATATCAAGGACCCTTTTGCTTTTGTATATTTGAATTGCCCTTTATTTTAATTGCTGTTTTTAAAAATGATGTATTTTTGGCTTTCAGGGAAAGGCGTAGGAGGAGGAGCAGGAGTTCTTCCAGATCACCAAGAACGTCAAAAACCATAAAAAGGAAATCTTCTAGATCTCCGTCCCCTAGGAGGTAGGTTGGAAACTTGTGCTAAAACTAAACAGGAGAAAGCAAGAAATATTTTTAAATATTTTAAATTTATCTCTTTATTTTTTAACTTTATATTTTGAATGAATAATATATATGCATCATTCAGAAATTAAAGATAAAAAGTTATATATCAGGAAGTCTTAATTTCCACTCGTGCCCATCTACACTGTCCCCATAAGTAATGACTTCATGAGGTTTTTTTGTATATGTTTCCAGTTTCATATACAGATAACAAGATGAGCATGTATCATTTTTTTCTAATACAAAAAGTAACACAAAATACACACTGTTGTGCACTTGCTTTTGTCATTTAACTACCAGGAAGTCTTTTTGTCACTTGACGAGGTCAGAGAGAGCTTCTTCAATTCCTTTTTATAATTGCATAGGCTTCCATTGTATGGCAGTACCTTGGTTATTTAACTAGGCTACAGTAGAAGGGGTTTTTTTGAATTTTCTTACCATAAATTATGTAATGCTATAATTAATAACTTTGGACTTAAGTTGTTTTTAGTGTGCATGTGTGTAGGAAAAATCTGAAGAAGTGGCATTGTTAGGTTAGGTAATAAGCATGTTTGTAATTTTTGAGAGCTATTTCCAAATTATCCTCTACAAGGGTTTGCAGCAGTTTGCAGTCTTAATTATGAGAGAAGTGACCACTTCATACATTTGAAAGCCATTTGTATTTCTTTTTCTGCGAATTGTCTGTATACTCTGACCATTTTTCTGTTGGCCTTTTTGTTTCCTTTTCTGTTTCCAAGAACTCTTTTATTATAGGGAGTTTATTGTTTAGTGATGTGATTATAAATATCATTCTCAGTTTGCTGTTTCTTTTAAAAAATGGTGAGACTTGATTTTACAAAGGTTTTTCATTTTTAAAATAACTTTCTCTTTTTCTTCTATGACTTCTTATGTGAGTCAAAAACTGATAAAAGACTTTTCCTATTCCAAGATTATGATAGAACTTTTTGTTTTTCTTGAACTTTTGTGGTTTTATAGACTTATGATGACAAGTCTTCTGTCCAGGAATGTGGTGTATCTGATGAGACTGGGCACGTTCAGGGTGATAATGGCTGTAGACAAGGAATGTGGTATATCTTATTTAGGCCATCCTTAGTGTTTTCAGGAGTATTTCAGCGTTTGTTTCATACAGGGTTTATGCATGTCTTAATTCCTAGAAATTTTTGTTGTTGCTGTTGGAAATGAGGTATTTTCTTTCATTATGTTTAATTGGAGGTTAGGTTTGTACGTAGGAAAGTTATTGATTTCTGTATATTTATTTTTTTAATCCCACTGCCTTACTAATTGATTATGGTTTTTTAGATGATTTTCTGTGATTTTCCAGCAGAGGGATCTTTTGTTTATATAGGTTTTTGGCTTTTGTGAGAATAACGGAAGGCTTAGGATACTGTAGATGCAGGTCATATTTGTATTTTTGAAACAAATGCTTTACCCAGGAAAGTCAAAACTTTTGTCTTACAAACTGAAATTACACAAAAAGATACATTCAGAAAATGTCACTCCTGTCTCCATTCCTTCTGCCTTGTTCCCATTCATCCTGTGTAATTGACAAATCATTTGATTGTCTTTTCTTTGTTTCTCTTTGCAAAATGAGGCAGATACATATTCATTTGGTTTTATTTTCTCCTTATTGCAATACATAAACAAATCTTGAATATTCGAAAACTATTAAATAGGCTATACCAAACAGTGTTTTATGAGAATGTATGGTGCCTCTGCCAAAATGACTTGTGTATCCTTAAGAAACTAACTGGGGTAAGGGTGGAGTAGGTCAGGTTGTAGGTCTCATTTATGTTACTTTGCAAACCAGCTTACTGTTAATGCTTATTAACAATGCATTATTTTAGATATCCAGTGTTAGAAAAGGATATCTTGTCAAGAACATAATCGATCTTCAGTTGCTTAGAATTTAACTGACATATCAATATTCTTATAGCAGAAATAAGAAGGATAAAAAGAGAGAAAAAGAAAGGGACCACATCAGTGAAAGAAGAGAGAGAGAACGTTCAACGTCTATGAGAAAGAGTTCTAATGATAGAGATGGGAAAGAGAAGTTGGAGAAGAACAGTACTTCACTTAAAGTAAGCAGTAGTCATTCGGTGTCTGGCACTTGAGATTGTTCTTTATTGCATACAAATGGTTTTAGACTGAAAGCTCTTTGGGGAACAGTGTCTTGTACATTGTTGGCATTTTAAAATATTTAAAATATTTAATTGGTAATTAAAAAAACTAAATGTTGAAGAGATAAGAGCCAATTAAAACTAAAATAAAACTAAATTAAATCATAACGTGGCATGCAAGAAAAATTTAAGAAATCAACAGTAACAAATGTATTTGATTTTATATAGATAGTATTTCTGCCTGATGCCATTTTCCTCAATTTATGTTTTAACAAATTTGAAAAGACTTTGTGTGGTTAACATTAGGTTTGTTGTGTTAGAATACCTAATGGAAAACCACATTCCACCAAGTGAGCTTTTTTGTCACTTGGATAAATAAGTAGTTGTGAATTAAGTTACTTACTTATATTTGTATTTTGAAATTATGAATTTTGGAACATCTGTCTTACAGTTTTATGTACTATAATACTGATAGAGGATTATCATCATCATCAATAACATTGATAACATTTATTAAGCATTTACGATGTTCCGGGCACTGTTTGTTCTTATTTAATTCTCGTTTAAATTGAGGGTAGAAATTGGAGTGTTCTTGAACAGCCTTTTCCAGGAGGCATAATGACTTCCTTTTCTACATTTCCTTATTTTTGCTGCATTGGTTTCCAGATTAAAAATATATCCTGGCATCCTTGGAAATTATTTCACTCTTTCAATAGATCTGTCTCACTTTTTCAAGTCTGTCAGCAACATTTATTGAGCACTTGCTTAAAATTTCTTTTCACCAATTCTAATTTAATTTCCATGGATTGTCCATCTTTTATGAGAATACAAAGGGGAAATTGATAGTGTTTGCGTATTCTTTACATGTGAAAACGTAATGGGAGAAAATAATACCCAGTTTTTTTAATTCGCAAAAGATAAAGTTTCACATTTTTGTCATAATAGGAGGCAGTTCTTGAGGAAAATAGTAAATGCATACGTTAATTACTCTTTGTAGGAGAAGGAGCACAATAAAGAACCAGATTCAAGTGTGAGCAAAGAAGTAGATGACAAGGATGCACCAAGGACTGAGGAAAACAAAGTACAGCACAACGGGAATTGTCAGCTGAGTGAAGAAAACCTCTCTACCAAAACAGAAGCAGTATAGGACCGACAAGTGTACCTCTGCACTCAATGCTGGAATCAAATCCAAAGCTTTTAATTCTCTCAACAAGATGTAAACAGGAAAGAAATCTAGTTGAGCGTAAAGATAGGATCTAACAGCTTTTCCAGTTGTTAGATGACTTTGTGACCATCTTGTTATTGAGTAAGAAAATAAAGCATGGACATCATGAAAATAACAGATGTTACCCAAACTCATCTTCTAAAAATCTGTGTATTTCCATGGTGGCTGACACACTTGTCATGTGATTTGTTAGTGTTTGCCAAGAACCATTGCAAATAAATTGAACATCAAAGATCCAAGTTTGTACTATCCCTAAAGACTGGAGATAAGCATTGGAGGCTCTTTTAAAAAATGCTAGTTACTGAATTTTGTATTGTTTTACTTTTTTTTAATTTCAGTATATACAGTTTGATGATGTGCTTGAAATTGGTGCAAATATATACACACCCTTGTAAGTGCAAAGTATGTAAGAAGTTTTAACATTTACTTCACAGGACTTATGGTGATTGTGTTAAATTCTCACTATTGTGTTTTCTTTGGCTCACTGTTTAGGACAGTTTTTCTTTAAAATAGTTTTGCAGATTAAAATTGCTTAAATAAGTGGATTCAAAAACTGACAATGCATGCTACTGTTCTCTTTCAAAAGGAAGAGCAACTGTGTTGAATACTAATAATGATGAATTAGTATTCAGTGTTTAGAATCATTGGGTCTACCTGCAAAATGAGCATTTCTTTTTAAATTTTCTTGACATTTCCAAGCTTATTATGAATAATATTGCAGTGTGTCTTGTCAGCTGTAGGTGGCAAAGGTGCCCTTATAAAAAGAAAACTGGCTTTTCAAAATGGGCTATGGGAGCACAAGCTGAAGCTTTAGTGCCTTCTACAATGTGGTATACTGTTTTCTAGAATTTTATATGTGCTAGTCATTCTCAATTCATACGGAATCTAGATGGATATTTCATTCATACCTGTAGAGAAGTGTGTAAGTGGTATGTCAGAACAGCTTCTTACTGATTTCACCTGATACGAGAAGGAAGTCCTGTTTTCAAGAATGACATTAGAGTCATGCAGCTTTGGGACCATCAGTTTTATACTGTGATAATTGAAAATGAAACGTGTTCTTATTTTCCTTAAATAGAAGGAAACCCTTTAGTTCTCTACATTGGATGGCCTTATTACCTCTCAATCATCTTTTCATAAATGATGTGCAGAAATTGTACTTAAGGACTTAGGAGTATATGGGAGGTTATTGGTTTTATGTTTAAGGATACGTTTACTTGAGTTTAAGATACAGGTCATCCATCATTCTTAGGCTCACTTTTTACAGAAAGTATGCAAACAGTAAAGTGACAACACTGCTAATGTTTTTCCCCAGTACTATAACTTGTGGTTTCTGAACTCATTATTATTGTATTTTCAAAAAAGTAATACCTTTTAATTAGTGTATTAAAAAATTAAGTATAATTATTTTAATGCAATCTAATACAATCAGATTACTCAGTTGCCTTACCTCATGGGAAGAGTTTCTTTTCTAGATCTAAAAAGCTGAATAGCATGTTCGTTACTTGGTTTCAACTAGAGTTTTCTTTTAATGTTAATAAGATTGAAACTTTAGTATTTGGTGGGGAATGGAAAGAGTTGCCCTTATTGCAAGTAATGAAGCCTGATTTGATTATGAAGCTGCTTAATCACTCTTCATGTGTTCAGAATTACTGTTTTTTTGTTTGTTTTTCCTTTTTGTCACTGTGTACATTAAAATTTTGGAAGATGCTTTACTATGTAAAGTATAGATGGTCATTTTAATCATTCAGCCACATATGGTTGGCTGGTAAACAGCTTATTCTGATACAAGAATGCTTGGGTGCATATGGAAAGATTGTGAAAGAGTGTGTCTTGCATCAACAGCTGTCTTATTTATGATATATAAGTAGAAATAGAGCAAATGTTGTTGGAATCTGTTATTTTTAGTACCATTTCTTTAATAAAGCTAAGTATTTTAGAGGAAAATATTTGTTTATGCATTTCAAAAAAGCATTTTAGTTTTATCCTGCTTGTTTTAGTTGGCATTGAGATTGTTGTGACGTGGAGAGTGTGTGTTTGTGTGGTGTCTATAAAACAAGTCATTTAAGGTATGAGTGTTTTCTTGTACTCTGGACCTATTACATGTTTTTTTATGCCGGTAATTAACATTTAATTTGGTTCCTGCTGCTAATTATTTTCTTTGCTGATATTTATTCAGCTTTAAAATAATCTTACTATAATCTTGAAACGCTGATTTGTAAAAACTAAGAATGAGTAGGAATACAAGAGATCTGGAGAAACAAATCAGATTGTTATTGGGGTTTAACATTTTCTTATTTGGGCTTATGGAAGCAAGGCATTCTGAGGTCTAGAGGGATGTGTGTGCGCACGTGTGTATCTGTTTGAGACATACTTTCTCTGTTGACTTAAAAGAGCTCATATTTTCATTCGTTTATTTTCTTTCAGGGTATTTTGTTTTTTTCTTTAAGACTTCTTTTTTTTAAATCCCAGGTAGATGTTGTCAGATAAACTTGAGGTAAGGCCAAGAAGACAGACATTTTATACTTGATACTTTCTGTAATTATCTTTTTTTAGCTTGATTACGTAGAGTACACTCTGTTCCTTAAGTTGTAGTTGCTATTTATCATTGTAGACAAATTCTGTTGCCTTTCAGCAACGTATACTGAACTAGTATCATAAGATGGTGCATCAGTTCATAAGCTAGTGCATCGGTTTTGTGTCACAACTTTCAAATCCTGAAGTTCTGCAGTTATTGTCTTAGTTATTTTCTATCTAATTAGCTTATAATTGCAAACACTAGTCAGCTTGTGATCTCTGTGTTTCAAGTTCTTTTCTTCAAGAGGTTCAGTACCTACTATGTTGATCTTTGGCAGTGCCGGAGGCTTAAATTTTGACATGCTCAATTAAAAATAAACACTGGCGTTTATAATGAAAAGGTTTTTTTTTTTTTTTGCCGGCGGGGGGCAGAGGGGTGGTCCAAGAGAATTTATTTTGTGATAGTATTAATTTTCAAGACCTTCAGTCATTCCTATGTCTATGTTGCTATCTTTATTTTAAAACTTAGAACCCTGATCAAACTCCCCTCTCAAGTGAAGATACTGTGTAGATTCAAGAGTTATAATGTAGAGTAATAGGCCTTTAAGTTTTTTTTCAGTCTTATTAGAAATAAAGAGCATGATTTAATTATTGTTGAATTAGCAATTAAAATGAATCCCTTTGGAGGGATGGCATTGAATAACTTACGATTTCAGTGAATCATTTATGTTTTCGTTGGAAGACAGTATCTGATTTTAACTGGGTGCATTATGAAGTAGAGCCATTCCTACGAAGTAAATGTGCAGTGCCCATGTGTTTCTTGTGTTTAAATTTATTTTTACTACATACATATTATTTTCTCATGTTTATTTACTAATGTAATTTTCACTTAAAATTAGATTGTTTATTTTCAAATTTTAAAAGCTAGTGCTCTTAAAAGAGCTAAATTATATTTCTGGAAGCAGGAGTTTAGTATAAATGTAATAAAATTTTAAAATAAAATTGACTTCCCTACTTAGTCTTGGGTTTGTGGGTGAGTTTGTTTTTAGTACACTTTTATTGGTGGTTTTGCGTGAAGAGTAATATGTTTTTATTATTACTTTTCTTTTTGAGACAGGGTCTCACTGTCACCCAGGCTGGAGTGCAGTGACATGATCATGGCTCACTGCAATCTTGACCTTTCTGGGCATGGATGATCCTCTCATCTAAGCCTCTTGAGTAGCTGGGACCACAGACATGTGCCACCATGCCCAGCTAATTGTAGAATTTTTTTGTAGAGACAGGGTCTTGCCATGTTGCCTAGACTGGTCTCAAACTCCTGGGCTCAAACAATCCGTCTGCCTCAGCCTTCCAAAGTGCTGAGATTACAGGTGTGAGGCACTGCACCTGGCAATACATTATTTTAAAAGTGAACGCTAAGCCATTTATGACTTTGGTTATATTCAGTCAGTTGGATTTAGTAACTACTAACTAGCTTTCTTCCATTCTAAAGTACTTTTATAGTTTCTAGCAATTAGTTTGTTACAATTAGCTTATATCAGATATAACATTTCTTAATATAATGTTTATAAAAGGTTTTAAGTCTGTTGCCTGATTTTTAAATTTATATCTAGTTAACATTTTAATTTTGAAAATTGCCAACTTTTGGGAGATTTCACATATTTTACCTCTAAATTTTATTTTTCCAGGATTGGTATGGAGGAGTAGTACCTTGTATTCTTGGTTTATTTTTATTTGCTAGACATAATTTCATAACTATATATGTAAGTATAAATTCATAAAAATTGCACTGAGAGAATAGGTTGATTTCAACCATTTTGAGGGTACTGGTAGGTAACACACTGTTGGGGAATAAACTAAAGAATTTCTGATTTCTACAGTAGATTTAAGTATGAAATTTGAGTATACTGTGTAGCTGTGTAGATCAACTTAATGCTTAAAAAATTACCTCCTTAATGATTAGGTTAATAGAACAGTGTTAGATTATCAAGGGAAGAGTTTGGAATGTAAACATAAACATGCTGCATAGGTGGTGTTTATTTGTGAGTAGGACTACTTTTAAATGGTACTAGTAAAGATTTATCAAATGATGCTGCTATTATGTTGCTATATTTTTAATAAAATGAAAATCTTAAAATCTTGCCACTGTTGAGTAGTAATTTCAACTATTTCTGGAACAGTTATTTGCATATTTACATCTTATTTCTGTAACTGAAAGGGGATAATAGGCTTTTCCAGGGTTCAAGATTACTACCAAAAATGGAAGGTTTTGCATACTGGGCAATCTTCGTGTTCTGTGGCAGTTAACTCTAGTCAAGGCTTTTCATATTAAACATTTTGCAGTACCCAAGTAAGTGATAGCTGCTCTCTGAATTTCCCTTCCCCCCAGCCCCCACAAATTCAGCTTCTTGCTAGGATATTTGTACAATGAAAACTATCACTTTGTCTTTTAACAGCAGGTGGAATGCCTTCTCCCATTTATAACAGGTGTAACTCTCCATTTGGTGAAAGAGCTGTGTGCTCAGGGTGGTCACTTAGGTAAGACAGCCTATTAGCCTATTAGTCTAAAAAAAAAATTACCTGTTAGATAAATTTAGAATCCTGCCTGACCTGTTGGCTTAGCTGGCCTAGAGATGTTGAGGCTATGCATATTGATTTATCTACATAGGCCAGCTATCTTAGCTGCCTTCTGTGGCTAAAGGACATGAGCCATTTTGGTTTTCTTTTCTCTTTTTTTCTTTTTTTTTTTTTTTTTTTTTTTTTTTTTTTTTTTTTTGAGGCAGAATCTTGCTCTGTTGCCCAGGCTGGAATGCAGTGGTGCTGTCTCAGCTCACTGCAACCTGCACCTTCCAGGCTCAAGCAATTCTCGTTCCTCAGCCTCCTGAGTAGCTGGAACTACAGGCGCCCACCACCACGCCCAGCTAATTTTTGTATTTTTAGTGGAAATGGGGTTTTACCATGTTGGCCAGGCTGGTCTCAAACTTACGGCCTCAAGTGAGCCTCCCACCTTGGCCTCCCAAAGTGCTGGGATTACAGATGTGAGCTACCGTGCCCAGCTGCCATTTTGGTTTTCAGATGTGTTAAACTGCATGTGTAGGGGTGGGAGAGCAGAGGCCTTTAAAATGCACCCCTTGCTGGTAGTGGGTTTGGGTTTGTGTGTGTGACCTTCTCCACAGGACTTCTTAAAAGCAATGCCAGGTTGGAATAGGAGCTGCTTTGAACAGCAGACTTCTACCAAATCATAATTACTTAAGGAGTACCATTATAGTAATTTAGTTTTTATAATTATCATTTTCTTACCTTGGGAAGAACATGCTAAGATTTGCAGAAAAGTATCTCTTTTAAAAAGTATACTACTGTATTTAATGTAGTAATAGCCACAATTGATGATGAGAGGTGGTAAATGAAATAAATTATATAGGCATGACCTTCAGTACCATGTTTCCCTCTCTCCTGAGCTTCAGTCACCTTTTCAACTATCTGACACTAAGAACTCACTGAATATCAGCTATTACAGTACTGGGTATCTTGCTAGAACTCTAAACTCATCTCATTCCAAATAAAACATTGAATTTCCAATCCCAAGTGTATGCCTATACTGTTTATTGTCTTTCACCAGCACTACCATTTTTCTAATTCCACATTGCCATCGTTACAGGCATACAGTTTTTTATTTTTTTGTTTTTATTTTTTTGAGATGCAGTCTCACTCTCTTTCCAAGGATAGAGTGCAGTGTGCAGTGGTGCAATCTCGGCTCACTGCAACCTCCACCTCTTAGGCTCAAGCGATTCTCCTGCCTCAGTGTTCCAAGTGCCTGGGATTACAGGCATGCACCACCATGCCCGGCTAATTTTTGTATTTTTAGTAGAGATGGGGTTTTGCCAAGTTGACCAGGCTGGTTTCGAACTCCTGACCTCTGGTGATACACCCACGTTGGCCTCATACTGGGATTAAAGGCATGAGTCACTGAGCCCAGCCACATACTTCATCTTATGGCACTTTGCAGATACTGTATTTTTACAAATTAAAGGTTTGTGACAACCCTGCATCTGACAAGTCTGTGGGCACTGTTTTTCCAATAGCGTGTGCTGACTTGGTGTCTCTGTCACGTTTTGGTAATTCTTGCAGTGTTTCAGACTTTTTCTTACGGTGATCTGTGGTCATTCATCTTTGATCTTACTATTGTAATTGATTTGGGAGTCCACAAACCGTACCCATATAAGATAGCAAAATAATTGAGAAATGTTTGTGTTCTGACTGCTCCGCTGACCGGCAGTTCTGTCTCTCCCTCCTCAGGTCTCCTATTCCCTGAAACACAGCATTATCAAAATTAAGCCAATTGATAATGTTATCATGGCCTCTGAGTTTTCAAGGAAAGGACAAAATTTCGTGTCTCCCTTGAAAGCTAGAAATGATAAAGCTTACTGAGGAAAGAATGTGGAAAGCCCAGACAGGCTGAAAGCTAAGCCTCTTGTACAATGCAGTTAGCCAGGCATGAAAGCCGAGTTTGAATTTAAAGAAGTTAAAGGAAATTAGAAGTACTACTTTGGTGAACACATGAATGATAAGAAAGCAAAACAGCTGTATTGCTGTTTTCGGTGGTCTGGATAGAAGATCAAACCAGCCACAATATTTGTTTAAGCCAAAGGCTAATCTAGAGCAAAGCCTCAACTCTCTTCAATTCTGTGAGGGCTGAGAGGTGAAGAAGCTGCAGAAGAAAAGTTGGAAGCCAGCAGAAGTTAGTTCATGAGGTTAAAGGAAAGAAGCTATCTCTAACAAGTGTAAGGTGAAGCAGCAAGTGCTGATGTAAGAAGCTGCCGCAAGTTATCTAGAAGTAGATTTTCTAGAAGCTAAGGTCATTGATTAAGGTGGCTACATGAAACAACAGATTTTCAATGTAGATGAAACAGCCTTATATTGGAAGAAGATGCCACCTGGGACTTCCATAGCTAGAGAGAAGTTAATGCCTGGCTTCAGAGCTTCAAAGCACAGGCTGACTCCTATTAGGAGCTAGTGCAGCTGGTGACTTGAAGCCAACGCTAATTTATCATTCTGAAAATCCTAGAGTCCTTAAGAATTGTGCTGAATCTATTCTGCCTGTGCTTTATAAACGGAACAAGGCCTAGATAACAACACATCTGTTTACAGCTTTATTTACTATTTTAAATACAGTTTTGAGACCTATTGCTCAAAAAAAAACAAAAAACAAAAATTCCTTTCAGAATATTACTGTTCCTTGACAATCTCCTGGTTGCCCAAGAGCTCTGATGGAAATGTACAAGGAGATTAATGCTTTCATGCCTATACAAACAATATTCATTCTGTAGCCCATGGATCAAGGAGTAATTTTGACTTTTTAGTCTTATTATTTAAGAAATACATTTCATAAGGCTATAGCTGTCATAGATTGCGATTCCTCCGATGGATCTGGGCAAAGTACATTGGAAACCTAGGAAAGAGTTACCATTCCAGATGCCATTAACATTTGTGATTCATGGGAGGAGAATAAAACATCAACATGAGGCCAAGCGGGGTGGCTCACGCCTGTAATCCTAGCATGGTGGGAGGCTGAGGTGGGTGTATCAGTTGAGGTCAGGAGTTTGAGACCAGCCTGGCCAACATGGCAAAAGCCCATCTCTACTAAAATACAAAAATTAGCCAGACGTGGCGGGTGCATGCCTGTAATCCCAGCTACCCAGGAGGCTAAGGCATGAGAATTGCTTGAGCTTGGGAGGCGGAGGTTGCAGTGAGCTGTGATTGCGCCATTACACTCCAGCCTGGGCAATAGAGGGAAACTGTCTCAAAAAATAAAAATAAAAATAAAAACATCAACAGGAGCTTGGAAGAAGCTGCTTCCAACCCACATGGATGACTTTGAGGGGCTTAAGACTTCAGTGAGGGACTTCACTGCAGATGTAGAAATAGCATGACAACTAGAATTAGAAGTGGAGCCTGAAGATGTGACGGAATTGCTGCAATCTCATGATAAAACTTGAAGAGATGAAGAGTTGCTTCTTATGGATGAGCAAAGAAATTGGCTCCTTGAGATGTAAGCTACTCCTGGTGAAGATGCTATGAATATTGTTGAAATGACCACAAAGGATTTAGAATATTAATTAAACTTAATTGATAAAGCAGTGTCAGGGTTTGAAAGGATTGACTCTGATCTTAAAAGTACTACATGGGTAAAATGCTATCAGACAGCTTCACATGCTACAGAGAAATCTGTGAAAGGAAGTCAATCAGTGTGGCAAACTTTATTATTTTAAGAAATTGCTACAGCTACCTGAGCCTTCACCAATCACTACCCTGATTTATTAGCAGTTATCAACATCAAGGCAAGACCCTCTACTAGCAAAAAGATTATGACCCACTGAAGGCTTAGACAATCACTAGCAATTTTTTAGCAGTATTTTAAGTTAAGGTATGTATACTTTTTTAGATATAGTGGTATTGCACACTCAATAGGCCATAGTTATAAAACATAACTTTTATATGCACTGGGAAACCAAAGAATTTATGTGACTTGCTTTATTGTGATACTCACTTTATTATGGTGGCCTGGAACTGAACCCCTAATATTCCTGAGAATGCCTGCAACTTCCATCTTGTCCCCACCCTCAGTCACATCTGCTAAGTCCTCCCAATTCTGCATTTCCTCTGGAATATCTTAAGTATGCCCTTGTATGATTTTAGTTACATGGAGTAGAATCACTCTAGCAGAAAAGTAACTGTAGTATTAGAATTGCCATTTTCCTTTTAGTCTGTTTCTGTAGCCTACGAATTGGTCTTCCAACCCCAGACCTTTTTCAAATTCATTTCAACGTGTGTTGATACTTGATTAAATGTATTTAAATTGGTCTGAGTTTTTTTCTATATGGGTCATGCTTGCCTAATAGAATGAGTTGGAAAGTAATACCCTTCTCTTCACTTTTCTGAAGGAATTTGTGTCAAATTGTTAGGAAGAATACCTCAAAAAAGCCAACCTGTGCCTGGAATAGCCTTTCACACTACAAATTCAATGTTAAAACTAGATTTAGAGTTATTCATGCTATTTATTCTTAGGGTTTATTTGTTCTGTTTTGTTTTGTTTTAGAGTTGGGTTCTCACTACGTGGCCCAGGCTGGTCTCAAACTCCTGAGCTCAAGAGATCCTCCTCCTTCTGCCTCCTGAGTAGCTGGAACTACATGCACACATCCACATGCTTGGCCTTTGTTTATTTATTCTTAAATGAGCATTGATGTTGTGTATCTTTAATGAAATTTGTCTATTTTTATCTAAGTTGTCAACTTTATTGCCATGAAGTTATTCATGATACTTCCTTATTACCTTTTAATACAAGTAAGATCTATACTGATGTCCTCTCTCACTTGTAATATAATTAACTTGTGTCTTCCTCTTTTTATTTTGATCAATCTAGCTAGAGGTTGATCAATTTATTTTCTCAATCAGATTTCACTGTCATCAATTTTTCTTTTTTAGTTCACTGATTTCTGATCTTTATTATTTATTTTCTTTTTCTTCTTTTGGATTTAGTTTGCCCTCTTTTTCTAGTTTAAAGTGTGAACTGGAGTCATTGACTTCAGACCTTTCTTTTCTAATACAGTATTTAGTGCTATACATTTCCTTCAAAGCACTGCTTTAGCTGTATTCTAACAAATTTTGCTATGTTGTATTTTCATTTTCATTGAGTTCAAAATACTTCATAATTTTCCCTTAGATTTTTGTCTTTGATCCATGGGTTATTGAAATGTGTGTTAATTAGTGTGCAAATATTTGAGAATTTTCTAAGATCTTTCTGTAACTGATTTCATCATGGTTAGGACACATCGTTTGTATGATTTAATTCCTTTGAAATTGTCTGAGACAGTTTTTACGGTCCACAATTAATCCACTGTGGTGTTTTGCATGCACTTGAATGTGTCTTGCTTTTGTTGAGTGAAGTAATCTATAATGCCAATTAGGTCATGTTGCTTGATAGTGGTGTTCAAATCTTCTATATACTTAAAAATTTTCAGTCTGCTTTTTCTATCAATTCAAAGTCTTGAAATTTCCAACTGGATTGTGGATTGTTTGTTTCTTTTAGTTTGGTTCCTTTTTAATTTTTAATATTTGTGGGGTTCATAGTAGGTGTATATATTTATGGGGTATATGAGATGTTTTGATGTAGGCATACAATGTGTAATAATCACATCAGAGTAAATGGGGTATCTATCCCCTCAAGCATTTATCCTTTGTGTTACAAACAATTCAGATATACTCTTTTACTTATTTAAAAATGTACAATTAAATTATTATTGATTATAGTGACTTGTGCTATCAAATACTAGATCTTATTCATTCTTTCTATTTTTTTTTTTTGTACCCATTAACCATCCCTACATTTCCCCTCTACCCACCTGATTACCCTTCCCAGCCTCTGGTAACCATCCTTCTATCTTCATGAGTTCAATTGCTTTTATTTTTAGCTTCCACAAATAAGTGAGAACATGTGAAGCTTGTCTTTCTTTCTTTCTTTTTTTTGAGATGGAGTCTCACTCTGTCGCCCAGGTTGGAGTGCAATGGTGCAATCTCAGCTAACTGCAACCTCTGCCTCCCAGGTTGAAGCAATTCTTCTGCCTCAGCCTCCTGAGTAGCTGGGATTACAGGCACTGCCACCATGCCCAGCTAATTTTTGTATTTTAGTAGAGATGGGGTTTCACCATGTTGGCCAGGCTGGTCTTGAACTCCTGAACTCAGGTGATCCACCTGCCTCCGCCTCCCAAAGTGCTGGGATTATAGATGTGAGCCACCACACCCGACTGGAAGCTTGTCGTTCTATGCCTGACTTAGTTCACTTAACATAATGACCTCCAGTTCCTTCTATGTTACAAATGACAGGATCTCATTCTTTTTTATGGATGAATAGTACTCCATTGTGTATATGTACCACATTTTCTTTATCCATTAGTCTCTTGATGGACACTTAGGTTGTTTCCAAATCTTGGCTATTGTGAATAATGCTGCAATAAACATGGGAATGCAGATGTCTCTTCAATATACTGATTTCTTTTCTTTTGGGTACATACCTAGCAGTGGGATTGCTGGATAATATGGTAGCTCTATTTTTAGGGTTTTTTTTTTTTTTTCTAGATGGAATCTTGCTCTGTCACCTAGACTCGAGTGCAGTGGCATGATCTCGGCTCACTGCAACCTCCTCCTCCCAGGTTCAATTGATTCTCCTCCCTCAGCCTGTCAAGTAGCTGGGACTATAGGCAAGTGCTACCACACCTGACTAATTTTTGTGTTTTTGGTAAAGACAGGGTTTTGACATGTTAAGCAGGCTAGTGTCAAGCTCCTGACCTCAGGCGATCCACCTGCCTTGGCCTCGTAAAGTACTGGGGTTATAGGCATGAGCCACTATTTTTAGTTTTTTGAGGAACCTCCACACTGTTCTCCCTAGTGATGGTACTAACTTAAACTTCCACCAACAGTGTATGAGGGTTCCCGTTTCTCCACATCCTCACCAGCATTTGTAACTGCCTGTCTTTTGGATAAAAGCCATTTTAACTGGGGTGAGATGAAATCTCATTGTAGGTTTGATCTGCATTTCTCTGATGATCAATGATGTTGAGTACTTTCCTTTCTTTCTTTTTTTTTTTAAATTACATCACAGTTCTGTAGGTCAGAGTTAAAGAAGGCTTGCCTGGGTTCTCTGCTTAAGATCCCACAAGGCTGAAGTCAAGATGTCAGATAAGGTAGGCTCTTATCTGGAGGCTCTGGGGATGAATCCAGTTCCATGCCCATTTAGGTTTGGGACAGATTTCAATTCCCACATCCTTTCTAGTTGTCAGCTGAGAACTGTTTTCAGCTTCTAAAGGTTACTCACCTTCTTCTCAAATTCCCCTCTTCCATTTTCGAGCCAACAGCTTACATCAGATTCTTCTCATGCTTAGAATCTGTCTGACTTCCTTTTCTGCCACTGGCCAGAGAAAATTCTCTTTTAATGGGGTCATGTGATTTAATTGGTCCCAACTGGATAATCTCTTCTATGATTAACCCAAAGTCAACTGATTTAGTAACATTAATTACATCTAAAAAAAATTCCCTTTGTGCCATGTAACATAACATAATCATGGGAATGGCAACTAATCATATTCGTAATTCAAAGAGAGGAGAATATACAAAGGCAAGGGTCACTGGGGGGTCATTCTTAGAATTCTGCCTACCACAAGTGAGGAAGTGGGAGGACTCAGGTGACTCTTGAGATTTATAGTGACGGTATGTGGGTGGATGATGGGGCCACTCAGTGAGGTAGGGAAATCCAGGGCAAGAAGTAGGGTCATTCATTCACTCATTCATTGACAGGTTCTTGCTCTGTCACCCAGGCAGAAGGGCAGTGGCATGATCCTAGCTCCCGGCAGCTTTGAACTCTGGGGCTCAAGTGATCCTTTTGCTTCAGCCTCCCAAGTAGCTGGGACTACAAGCATGTCCCACCACACCTGGCTATGGGGTTTAGATGTACTGAACTTGGGGTACCTTGCTACATCTAAGTGGAGACTCCAGAAGGTTGTGGTAGATATAGACCTGGAGCTCAGGAGAGAGGTCTGGGCTAGAGATACAGATTTGGGAGTAATCTTCAAACAATGATAGTTAAAATCAGGCAAGTAGATGAGCTCACCAAGAGTGCATGTAAGAAACTGTCCGAGGAAAAGACCCTGTAGACATTTGCATTAAATGGATGGGTAGGAATAGGAATCTGGGAATTTTTAGAGAGAACCGTGGAGAACTAGATGAAGATGCATCCAGAGAACGCTAAAAGTCAGTTGTGGGCAGCTGTGTCAAATGTAACACACAGGGTCTATTTCAAATAAAGATTTAGGATAGTAAATTAACCAAATCCAGATGATTCAAATAGTCCTTATTGCTGGGAACAGAAAGCAAAATGTTGAGCACCTTTTCATACACCCGTTTGTCATTTGTATATCTTCTTTTGAGAAATGTCTGTTCAGCTCTTCCATCCATTTTTAAATTGGATTATTAGATTTCTTTTTCCTATAGAGTTGTTTGAGCTCCTTTTATATTCTGGTTATTAATCCCTTGTCAGATGGATAATTTGCAAATATCTTCTCCCATTCTGTAGGTAGTCTGTTCACTTTGTTGATTGTTTTGTTTGCCAGGCAGATGCTTTTTAACTTGATAATTACATTTGTCTGTCTTTGCTTTGGTTGCCTGTGCTTGTGGGGTATTACTCAATAAATCTTCGCCCACTCCAATGTCCTGGAGAGGTTCTCCAGTGTTTTCTTTTAGTAGTTTCGTAGTTTGAGGTTTTAGATTTAAGTTTTTAATTTGTTTTGATTTTTGTGTATGGTGAGAGGTAGCGGTCTAGTTTTATTCTTATCCAATTTTCCTAGCACCATTTATTGAAGGGCCTAGCATTTCCCCAATGTATGTTTTAGGCACCTTTGTCAAAAATGAATTCACTGTAGATGTATAGATTTGTTTCTGGGTTCCCTATTCTGTTCCATTGGTCTATGTGTCTGTCTTTATGCCAGTACCATGCTATTTTGGTTACTATAGGTCTGTAGTGTAATTTGAAGTCAGGTAATATGATTCCTCCAGTTTTGTTTTTTTTTGCTCAGGATAGCTTTGGCTATTCTGTGTCTTTTGTGGTTCCATATAAGCTTTAGGATTTTTTTTTTTTTTTCTGTTTCTGTGAAGACTGTCATTGGTATCTTGATAGGGATTACATTAAATCTGTAGATTGCTTTGGGCAGCATGGACATTTTAACAATATTCATTCTTCCAATCCATGAACATGGGGTATCTTTTCATCTTTTTGTGTGTCTTCAATTTCTTTGATCAATGTTTTGTAGCTTTCATTGTAGAGATCTTTCATTTCTTTGGTTAATTCCTATGTATTTTATTTTATTTATAGCTATTATAAATGGGATTACTTTCTTGATTTTTTTCAGATTGTTCACTATTGGCATATAGAAATGTTACTGATTTTTGAATGCTGATTTTGTATTCTGCAACTTTACTGAATTTGTCTATCAGTTTTAATAATTTTTCAGTGGAGTCTAAGTTTTTTCAAACATAAGGTCATATCATTTATAAAGAAAAGACAATTGCACTTCTTCTTTTTGAATTTAGATGCCCTTTATTTCTTTCCTTTGTCTGATTGCTCTAGCTAGAATTTCCAGTACTATGTTGAATACCAATGGTGAAAGTGGGCATTGTTGTTATGTTCCAGATTGTAAAGGAAAGGCTTTTCTGTTTTCCCCCATTCAGTATGATACTAGCTGTGGGTCTGCTGTACATGGCTTTTATTATGTTGAGGTATGTTATTTCTATACTTACCTTTTTGAGGTTTTTTTGTTTTATCATAAAAGGATGTTGAATTTGTTATCACATGCATCTTGAACATCAATTGAAATGATCGTATAGTTTTTGTCTTCATTCTGTTGATATAATGTATTACATTGATTTGCATATTTCAAACCATTCTTGCATCCCTGGAATAAACCCCACTTGGTCATGATGAATGATCTTTTTAATGTGTTGCTGAATTTGGTTTGCTAGTATTTTATTAAAGATTTTTGTATCAATGTTTGTCAGGGACATTGGCCTGTGGTTTCTTTTTTTATGTATCTTTGTCTGGTTTTGGTATCAAGGTAATACTGGTCTCATAGAATTAATTTGGAAGTGTTCCTTCCTCCTTTATTTTTTGGAATAGTTTGAGTAGGATTGGTGTTAGTTCTTTAAATGTTTGGTAAAATTCAGCAGGAAAACCATTGGGTTCCAGGCTATTCTTTGCTGGGAGACTTTTTATTATGACTTCAATCACATTATTTGTTATTGGTCTGTTTGGGGTTTGGATTTCTTCATGGTTCAATCTTGGTAGATTGCATGTGTCTAGGAATTTATCAATTTATTCTGGGTTTTTCAATTTATTGGCATGTTGTTGCTTATAGTAGCCTCTAATGATCCTTTGAGTTTCTGTGGTATCAGTTATAACGTCTCCTTTTTCATCTTTGATTTTATTTATTTGGTTATTCTCTTTTTTTTTCTTAGCCTGGCTAAAGATTTGTTCATTTTGTTTATCTTTTCAAAAACTCAACTTTTTGTTTCATTGATATTTTGTATTATTTTATTTCAATCTCATTTATATCTGCTTTGATCTTTATTATTTCTTTTCTTCTACCAACTTTGGGTTTGATTTGTTCTTGGTTTTCTAGTACTTTAAGACTGTTAGATCATTTATTTGAAGTTTTTCTGCTTTCTTGATATAGGCACTTACAGGTATAAACTTCCTTCTTAGTACTGCTTTTACTGTATCCCATAGGTTTTGGTGTGTTGTGTTTCATTTGTTTCAATAAATTTTTCAATTTGCTTCTTAATATCTTCATTGACTCACTGGTCATTCAGGAGCATATTGTTTAATTTCCATGTATTTGTATAGTTTCCAGAATTCCTCGTTATTGATTTCTAGTTTTGTTCCACTGTGGTCAGAGAAGGTACTTGATATTATTTCAATTTTTGAATGTTTTAAGATTTGTTTTGTGGCCTAACATATGTTCTATCCTTGAGAATGATCCATGTGCTAAGAAGAAGAGTGTGTATTCTGCAGCTATTGGATGAAATGTTAAGTAAATAACTATTAGGTTCATTTGGTCTATAGAGCAGATTAAGTCCAAGATTTCTATGTTGATTTTCTGACCGGATGATCTGTCCAATGCTGAAAGTGGGGTATTGAAGTATCCAGCTATTATTGTTTTGGGTCTATCTCTCTCTTTAGCTCTAATGATATTTGCTAAACTGGGTGCTCCCAAATTGGGTGCATATATATTTATAATCATTGTATCCCCTTGCTGAATTGACCCCTTTATCACTGTATAATGACCTTCTATGTCTCTTATTATAGCTTTTGTCTTGAAATCTATTTTGTCTGATATAGGTATAGCTATTCCTGTTCTTTTTTGGTTTCCATTTCTGTGGAATATCTTCTTCCATCCATTTTTATTCAGTATATATGTCTTTATTGGTGAAGTGTGTTTCTTGTAGGCAACAGATTGTTAGGTCATGGTTTCTATCCATTCAGCCACTTTATGTCTTTTGATTTTGCTTTCTGGTTGTTTTGTGGTCTTCCCTTCCTTCTTTCCTGTCTTCATTTCAGTGAAGGTGAGTTTCTCTGGTGCTTTTTATTTTTTTGTGCATTCGTTGTATGTTTTTAGATTTGATGTTACCATGAAACTTGCAAATACTATCTTATAACTCATTGTTTTAAAGTGATGACAACTTGATGCTGGTTGCATAAACAAGCAAAAAGAAAACTAATAAAAACTACACTTTAACTTCATCTCCCCCTTTTTTAACTTTTGTTGTTTCTATTTATATCTTATTATACTGCCTATGTCTTGAAAAGTTGTTGTAGTTATTGTTTTTGATTGGTTCATCTTTTCATTTTTATCCTTAAGATATGAGTTGTTTACATACCACAATTATAATGTTATAATATTCTATGTTTTTCTGTGTACTTACTATTATGACTTTCGTACCTTCAGATGATTTCTTATTGCTCATTAACATTCTTTTCTTTCAGACTGAACTCCTTTTAGCATTTCTTATAAGGCAGGTCTGATGTTGATTAAATTCCTCAGCTTTTGTTTGTCTTGGAAAGTCTTTGTTTCTCCTTCATGTTTGAAGGATATTTTCACTGAATATACTATTCTAGAATAACAATTTTTTTTTTCCTTCAGCACTTTAAATATGTTATACTGCTCTCTCCTGGCCTGTAAGTTTTCCACTGAAAAGTCTGGGGCAGATGTATTGGAGCTCCATTGTATGTTATTTTTTTTTATTTTCTCTGAATGCTTTTAGGATCCTTTCTTTATCCTTGACTTTTGGAAGTTTGATTATTAAATGCCTTGAGATAGATCTTCTATTTTTTTGAGACAGAGTCTCGCTCTGTCGACCAGGCTGGAGTGCAGTGGTGCAATATCTGCTCACTGCAAGCTCTGCCTCCTGGGTTCACGCCATTCTCTTGCCTCAGCCTCCTGAGTAACTTGGACTACAGGCACCTGCCACAACGCCCGGCTAATTTTTTGTATTTTCAGTAGAGATGGGGTTTCACCGTGTTAGCCAGGATGGTCTTGATCTCCTGACCTCATGATCTGCTTGCCTTGGCCTCCCAAAGTGCTGGGATTACAGGCGTGAGCCACTACGCCCGGCTGAGGTAGGTCTTCTTTAGGTTAAATCTGCTTGGTGTTCTAAAACCTTCTTGTACTTGAATGTTGATACCCTTCTTTAGGTTTGGGAAGTTCTCTTTTATTATCCCTTTGGATAAACTTTCTACTCCTATCTCTCTCTACCTCCACTTTAAGGCTAATAACTCCTAGATTTGCCCTTTCAAGGATATTTCCTAGATCTCATAGGTGTGCTTCATTCTGTTGTATTCTTTTTTGTCTCCTCTGTGTATTTTCAAGAAGCATGTCTCCAAGCTAACTAATTCTTTGTTCTGCTTAATTCTGCTGTTAAGAACTCTGATGCATTCTTTGGTATGTTACTTGCATTTTTCAACTCCAGAATTTCTGCTTGATTCTTTTTTAATTATTTCAATCCCTTTGTTAAATGTATCTGATAGGATTCTGAATTCCTTCTCTGTGTTATCTCAAATTGCTTTGAGTTTCCTCAGAACAGCTATTTTGAATTATCTGTCTGAAAAAACACATATCTCTGTTTCCCCAGGATTGGTTCCTTGTGCTTTATTTAGTTCACTTGGCAAGGTCATGTTTTCCCAGATGGTCCTGATACTTATGAATGTTCATCAGTGTTTGGCCATTGAAGAGTTAAGTGTTTATTGTATCTTTGCAGTATGAGCTTGCTTGCACCTGTTCTTCTTGAGAAGGCCTTCCAGGTATTTGAAGGGACTTTGGTGTTGTTATCTAAGCCATATCTTTGGTAGGGCACACCTCAAGCCCAGTAATGCTGTGGTTCTTGGAGACTTGTAGGGGTTCTGCCTTGGTGGTTTTGGAAAAGATATGGAAGAATTCTCTGGATTACCAAGCAGAGACTCTTGTTCCCTTACTTTCTACCAAAGAAATGGAGTCTTTTTCTCTCTGTGCTGAGCTGCCTGGAGCTGGGGGAGGGGTGACACAAGCACCTCTGTGGCCACCACTACTGGGACTGTGCTGAGTCAGACCTGAAGCCAGCACGGCATGGGGTCTTGCTCAAGGCCTGCTGTAACTACTACCTGGCTACTGCCTGCATTTGCTCAAGGCCCTAGGGTTCTACAATCAGCAGATGGTAAAGCCAGCCAGGTTTTTGCCCTTCTCTTTAGGGCAGCAAGTTCCCTCAGGCCCTGGGTGGGTCCACAGATAGTGTCAGGGAGCCACGACCAGGACTCAGAAACCTTAGAAATCTATGTGGTCCTCTGTTCTACTGTGGCTGAGCTGGCATTGAAACCATACAACACAGTCCTTCCCACTCTTCCCTCTCCTTTCCCCAGGCAGAGGAGTCTTTCCCCATGTCAACCATCATCACAGGCCCACAAGGAGTAGTGCCAGTGACAATGTCCACTTAAGGATCAAGGGCACTTTAGCCAGTTTGTGGTGAAGGCTACCAATCCTGAATCTCTCCCTTCAGGGCAGTTGGCTCCCCTCTGGCCCAGGGTAGGTCTAGAAATGCTGTCTAAGAGCCGAGGCTTGGAATCGGGGATCCCAAGAGGCTGCTTGGTGCTCTACCCTACTGTGCCCAAGCTGGTATCTAAGCTGCAAGACAAAGTCCCCTTTACTCTTCTCTCTGCTTTTCTCAAGCAGAAGGAGCTTCTCCTTGTAGCCACCACAGCTGTGAATGTGCTGGGTCACACCTGAAGCCAGCATATCTCAGAGTCTCACCCAAGGCTCACAACACTGCTGAGTATTCAGGGCCCAAGAGCTCTTTAGTTAGCAGGTGATGAATCCTGCCAGGACTGTGTCTTTCCCTTCAAGGCAGCGGGTTCTCTTCTGGCCTAGGGTGTATCTGGAAATGTCATTTAGGACATAGGGCCTGGGATGGGGCCCTCACAACTCTGCCTGGTGTCTATCCTACTGTGGCTGAGCTGGTATCCAAGTTGGAAGACATAGTCCTCTTTACTTTCCCCTATTCCCAAGCAGAGGGAAGGGGCGTCTTTTAGAGCTGTGAGCTGCACTGCCTGGGGTTGGGGGAGGGGTGGTGCAAGCACTCCATTAGCTGCCTCAGCTGGTGTCTCACTAGGTCACGTGCCCCCCAAGTCTACTAGCTCTGAGCCCAACACAGCACTAGGACATGCAGTCCTTGTGGCCTAGACTGCCTTTCAAGTTTATTTAGAGCACTTTAGCTCATGCTGGTCAGGCTTGCTGACACTCAGGTTTTGACCACTGGGATGGGCGATTCCCCTCTGGCTAGGGCTTGTCTAAATGCTCCCTGTGTGGGTGTCCGTTGAGTTCTGTCTGGTGTTGGCAGCACTGAGTTCCAATGTAAAGTCCCACAATTGCTGTACTCTCCTTCCCCCAAGCACACATATTCCCTCTGCACACTACATGTCGGCTGCTGGGGGATGGGAGAGGGGTAGCATAGCAATTCTAGACTGTTTTTTCTACCCTCTTCAGTGTCTCTTTCAGTGATGTTAAGTTAAAACTAGGTACTGTGATCACTCACCTGATTTCGTTTCTTATGACGGTGCTTTTTTTGTGTAAATAATTGTTAAATTTGGTGTTCCTGTGAGGAGGAGGATCAGTGGAGGATTTTATTCAGCCATATTGCTCTGCTTCCCACCCTTTTTGTTTTTTGTTTTTTAGATGGGGTCCTGCTCTGTCACCTGGGCTGAAGTACAGTGATGTGATGATAGTTTACTGCAGCCTCAAACTCCTAGCCTCAAGTGATCTTCTTGCCTCATCATCCTGAGTAGGTAGGACCACAGGTGCATGCCAGCATGTCCGGCTAGTAAAAAAAAAAAAAGGAAAAAAAAATTAATAGATAAGGTCTTACTATCTTGCCCAGGCTGGTCTTAAACTCCTGGCCTCAAGCAATTCTCACGTCAGCCTCCTGTGTAGGTGGGATTACAGGAATGAACTACCATCACCAACTTAGTTCTGTTTTTGTTTTATGTATTTTGAAGCTGTTATTTGGTTCATAAATGTTTCAGATTGTTATATCTTCATATTAAACTGACCCTTTAATCATTATTAAATTACCTTTTTTATTTCTGATATTTTTGTTTTAAAATCTTTCTGAAATTAATACTAGCATTGCAATTACAATTTGTTTCATTTTTTTATTAGCATTGTATAATCTTTTCCTATGTTTTACTTCAAACTTATTTGTATTTTCATATTTAAAGTGCACTTCTTGTCGGCAGTATATAGTTTGATGTTGCCTTTTTATCCAGTCTGACAATCTCTGCCTTCTAGTTGGAGTGTTTAAGCCAGTTGTGTTGAATGTGATTACTGAGATCACTGGATTTAAATGTGCCACCTTGCTATTGTCCTCTACTTATCTCTTCTATTCGTGTTCCCTTTTTCCTCTTTATTTGTCCTCTTTTGAACTAATTGAATATTTTTAAAATTCCATTTTATCTTCTCTGTTGGCTTATTATCTAAAGTTTTTTGTTTTAATTTTTGAGTAGTTTTAAGGTTTTGTGTGTGTCTGTGAAGTGGGTGTATTTTTAAAGTTATCACAGTCTACTTTTATGTAATATTATACCATTTCATATATAGTATAAGAACCTTCCAATAATATTCATTCAGTTTTAAACTCCCAATTTTGTGCTAATTTTATCATGCATTTTACTTAACATATGTGTGAAAATCCCCACAATATGGTGTTATTTTTGCTTTAAACAGTCAGTTTTATTTAAAAAATAAAAAATTCCTCATATTTACCCATAGGTTGACAATTCAGGGTACTTTTCACTTCTTTGTGTAGATTCAGATTTCTACTTCACACTATTTCTCTCCTGCCTGAAGACATCCTTTAGCATTTCTTATAGTGCAGGTCTGCTGAGGATGGATTCTTTCACCTTGTTAAAAGAAAAAAACCTTAGACAAATTACCTTTAATAGAGTTTAATTGAGCAAAGAATGAGTCAAGAATTGGGCAGCACCTGAAACAGAATAGGTTCAGAGAGACTCTAGCACAGTCATATGGTAGAAGAAAATTTATGGACCGAAGAGGGAAAGTGATGTACGGAAAACAGAAGTGAGGTACAAAAACAGCCAGATTGGTTATAGCCCTGCATTTGGCTTATTTGAACACAGTTTGAACAGCTGGCTGCCTTTGATTGGCTGGAACTCAGTGATTAGCTCATGAGTAGATTATTCATCCAGTTAGGTTAGAGTTCACTGTGTACAGAGAAACTGTTAGGTCAAACTTAAAATGTGTAAAGAGACAGCTTTAGGCTAACGTTAACAACCTTTTGCGTGCTGAACAAGTTTTTGTGTCAGTTTATTTTTTAAAGATATTTTTGCTGGCTATAGAATTAATTTTTTTTTTTTTCTTCTCTTAGTTCTTTAAAGATATGCTGCCACTGAACTCTGGTTTACTCTGTTTCCAACAAGATGTCTACCATCATTCTTGTTCCTCTACACAGAATGCAGCTTTTTTCCTGTAGCCACTTTTAAGATCTCTTTTCTCATTGGTTTAAATCAATTTGACTATGATGTGTTTGATGTAGGTTTATTCATGTTTATTGTGCTTGTTGTTTCTTGAGCTTATTTAGTCTGTGTTGAGAGTTTTTGTTAAATTTGGAAATTTTCTAATCATTATTTCTTCATATATGTTTTCTTTCTCCTCCCTCCCCACTTTATGGTCTCCAATTATATGTATATTTAGTCACTTGAGGTTGTCCCACAACTCGCTGATGCTTTGTTCAATTTTTTCATCGTTTCATTTTGGATATGTCTGTTTCTGTATTTCTGAGTTTACTAATATTTTCTTCTGTAGTTTCTAATCTGTTGTTAATCTCATCTAGTGTATCTTAAAAAAAACCCTCAGATATTGTATTTTATAATTCTCTGGATTCAAGTCATTTTAACATCTTCCATGTTTCTATTTTCCAAGCTTAAATGTAATTTCAGCATGTAAAAGATAATTCAGATTTTTACCTTGTTGCGTGCTGATTATTTTAGTATTCTGTAGATATTCTTGATCTTTGTTCTTCGATGCACTTCAGTTACTTGGGAACAATTTATTACAAAGCTTGATTTTTAAGCTTTGTTAGAGATCAGCCTTTTCTCCAGAGATAATTTTGAACATTCCTGAAGCGATATCCTTCTGAGTACTTCATGCCCCGGGAATGTTATTCCCTCCTCTGCTTTCCACCAGGCTCTTAGAAACACAAATGATTTTCCCCCTGTTTGAGCTCTAGGGACTTTCGTTTTGTTTTGTTTTTAATCATTCAGATGTTTTTTCCTGGCCTTGGATGGGTTCTCCCTATGCATATGTTGATCATTACTTAGCTGAAGACACAAATAGACTTACCTACAGATCTTCAAAGCTTTTTCTCTGTGCAACTCTCTTCTCCACACTCTGCCCTGCCATCTTGGCCTCAGTGGACTCCCAGCTTCATCAACTCAACTCAGACCACTGGGTTTGTCCTCCCTCTACTTGAGCCGTACACTTTTTCAAGGCAGTAAGCTGGGGCACTCATAGGGCTTACATCCTTTCTTAATAAGGGATCACTAACTTGCACTGCCTGATGTCCAAAGTCTGAACCCACCGCCCACCACCCCCCACACACGTGCACACACACATATACATATCTAGTTTTTTGTTGTTTCAGGTGGGACGGTAAACACAATTCCTGTTATTCAATTTTGGCCCAAAGTAGAAGTTCAGTGTCATAATTTTTAGCCTGTGTTTTTTGGCTGTATAGTTTTTGCTGATAATATATTTTATTTACTACAAAAAAATTCACCATGTAAATGAATTGCTAAGGTCCCTCCCAGAAGTTTGGAAGGGGTTGGTACAAGTGAGGGGTTTCTGAAGCTTAAACATTATTAACTTCACAGTAAATTCCTATTTGGGTTTTATTTAGGAAAAAAGGAAGGACAAGAACTAGCCTCAATCCAGCCCAATTAGACCTCGCCCAAGTGTAACAAGCCAATGACAACCAATGATGGAGGCAGTGTTTACAAGGATCTTGATGGATCATTTAAAAACTCTTTAAAAGATTCAGGGAAACCACCCAGCCAGAGGCTTGATATCAAGACCCAATGCATCTACTTGTGTCTCCAAGGTAAGGTAACTTGGAGTCCAGGTGGCTCAGGAGGGGATAGAGGTATGGGCCATCCATCCAAGAGATTGCTCACCTGCATGGAAGAGGTTTCACTTTACTCCTTGTGCTGAGTCTGTGTTGCATGCCTATATATTTTTTGTCCTAGCTTCAAGTTTCTGTGAATTGCATGGTGTGAGAGCAAGCTGATATCAGAAACTTGACAGGGTGACTATATTCAATAATAACTTAATTGTACATTTTGAAATAACTAAAAGAGTATAATGGGATTGTTAGTAACACAAAGGATGAATGTCTTGAGAAGCTGGATACCCCATTTTCCATAATGTGCTTATTTCACATTGCCTGCCTGTATCAAAACATTTCATGTTCCCCACAAATATATACGTGTCCTAGGTACCCACAAAAGTTAAAAGTAAAAAAGTTAAAAAAAAAAAAAAAGAAACTTGGATAGAAGTTAAACTGAGATACACTATAATCAGGATAATATGATTATAGAACAAATCATGAAACTAACAATTTAAGCTAAACAATTTAAACTACAGCTAACGACTTAGATTGTTGTCATGTGTATAGTCTGGTGGTGTAAGGACAACTTTTCATTTTTGAAATTATATAGCTAATGTGTTTCTTTTGAGAGTTCTCTAGGTTCATGTGCATGTAAGCTTTTCATCATTGTTAAGAATAATAATAAACAGTAATAAATCAATAGCGATAGTAAAAATATGTTCTTTAGCTGTCTTCTCTGAAGCAAGAAAGTAATCTGGCAGCCTCTCAAAGAAACTGTGAAGCCCAGTGGGGTGGGAGCAAGACTGCTGCTAATCTCTTTGGTGCCTTTGTGCAATTAGGAAAAGGTGCTGCCACTGGGCGATGCAACCTTATGGGTGCATGGCTTGGCAAGGGGAGCTCTGTTTGGAGTTCAGGCTCCTTTGTCTCCTGGACTGGGCAAGGTTGCACGATAAATAGACTACAAAATTGTAGGTGAGGTACCAGTTGCAGGACGCTGCTTCAAGTCTCCTTCCTTCAGTCGTAGCCTCTGGCTGGCCTGTTTGGCAGGCAGAGGAATGAGAGGTTAGTGAGAGATTTGTTGATTTAAAAAAAGGATGAAAACCTGACTATGAAATCCTGAGCCCATATAAATATGCTGCAGAGGAATGAGAACAAACTGTCCACAAGCAACAGGATTTTAGAGCTTGAAAGGATCTTGTAAATAATGCAGTTCTTTCCTTTGTACCTTTACTTTACAGTTTTGGAATCCCGAAGCCCAAAGAGGAAGTGAGGAGCCCCAGGTCCCACCATCAGGTAAGCAGCAGAGTCTGGGAAGGATCTGGATGTTGCGATTCTAGCCCACATTCTTTTCACGACCCAGCATTCAACCATCGGCAATTTCTTTTCCAATATTTACCACTTTTATAAATTAATATATGAATAGATTTTCTTCCAATGTGCTTCTTACACTACAATTGATCTTGAAAATACAGATAAAAATGTAAGTTCTCTGATTCAAGGATTACAGGACTTCCAAACATCATTTATAGTATTTAAAAAATTGCAATTTTAATTTCCATGGAAATTGTGGCTTATAGCAATAATAATTCCATTACTGTTGATGAACCAACCGAGTTAATACAGTTTGTGTTCAAAGGTGTCCTAAAAGGCTGATGTAACATTATTATCAGTACATGACTTTTAAAACTATTATAGCTATTAAAATAAACAATAAGAACATCTTCTAACATCACCCTAATACGATTTCCTGTTCTTCCAGGTCTGGTGGCAAAAGTTTAATGAGGAATTTAATTGCTTAATGAATCAAATAGGTCATGTTTTTGCTCCAAGGGTTGAGGTAACACTGGTTCAGATGAAATATTAGAGTTTGGGTTAGAGAGTTTTACCTTCGAGGAATAAGACGTGCTTTAGAAATCATTTCCAGGTCCTCCAAATACTTTATTGTGCTTACCTTCATACCCTTACTAATTACTATCCATAAAATCCACCAACCTTAGAGCTAGATTTCATTTTAGAAATATTTCGTTGTCTCATTTTACCCAAATGGGATACAGTTGGGCAGCCGTAACAAAGTATCACAAACATGGGGGCTTCAAACAACAGAAATTTATTCTCACAAAGTTCTGGCTAGAAGTCTGAAATCAAGGTGTCTGTAGGTCCATTCTGTCTCTGAAGGCTCAAGGGGTGAGTCTGTTCCATGCCTTTCTCTTAGCTTTTGTTGTTGCCAGCAATCCTTGATGTTACTTGGCTTATAGACACAGCTTTCCAATCTCTGCTTCCATTGTCACATGACATTCTCCTGGTGTGTGCCCTTGTGTATCTCTTCCTCTTCTTATAATGACACCAGTCATATTGGATTAAGGGCCCATCCTACTCTAGTATGACCTGATCTTAACTAATTACATCTGCAAAGACCTTATTTCCAAATAAGGTCACATTTGTAGGTACCAGGGGTTAGGGCTTGAGCATCTCTTTTTAGGGGACACAATTCTACCCACTGCAGCATGTACCCCTACTGCTTCTATGAATACAGAACTCTACAGGCTGTCATTAATTACCAAAGCTTTCTGTGAGGCTCTTTGTGTTAGGTAAAAGTAGGATGCAGATGCAGGGTATAATCCCATACACACACCATTACTGTCTTCAGAAGGCTTACAGTCTCATAAAAAAACTGATCATAAATCAACCTGTAGCTATTCCTTAGAAAAAGTCCTTTAGGGCTTAGTCCATTTGGACTGTTGTAACAACATACCTTAGATAGGTAACTTACAAAGAACAGGAATTCGTTGTTCACAGTTCTGGAGGCTGGGAAGCCCAAGATCAAGGCAGCAGCATTGGTGTCTGGTGAGGGCCTGCTTCCTCATGGATGGCACTTTCTCTGAGTCTTCACATGGCAGGAGGGGCTAACAAGCTTCTTCAGGCCTCTTTTATTATATGAAAGCACTAATCCCATTCATGAGGGCCTTACCCTCAAGACCTAATTATTTCCTAAAGGTCCCACCTCTTAATCCTATTGCTTTGGGGATTAGGTTTCAATATATGAATTTTGGGGAGATGCAAACTTTCAGGGCATAGCGTGTAGTGATGGGAAATGCCAGGAGAACATGGTTTACATAATATGGATGGGGGGCCTCTCTGAGGATATGACATTAAACTGAGACTTGAAGGATGGCAATGAGTCAGCCATGGGAAAGATAAGGAGAATGTTCCAGGTAGAGTTAACAGCAAATACTAAGGCCCCAAGGCAGGAAAGACCTTACCACTTTCCAGGGACTAAAGGAGCAAAGAGGGGGAGATGACAGAAGATGAGATTGAAGATGTAGGCAGGGGCCACGTCTTTACTCTTTAATTGCCTAACGGGCAATGAGTGGCTTCCAAACATTTTTACTGCAACCCTACAGCTAAGAAATACCTTTGACACACTACCTGGTCCACAGATGCATATATACACAACTGGACAGTAGATGGGAAGATAGTGAGTCATCATTAGATTTTTTTTGTTGCCTTTTGGAGGTAGCATCTCTGGATCTCATGGTTTGTGCATGGGAAGGTGAAAGGATTCCAGATGATGCTCAGCAATTGGGCTTGAGCAATTGTGTTGAAGGTGGTGCCAATAAATGAAATGACAGCCTGGGGGAGGAAAAGGATTTTATTGGGGAGGGTGTAGTTGAAAATAAACAGTTCCATATTTGACATATTATGTTTAAGATACCTGGGTAGTAGTAAGAAAGCAAACTAACTGGCTATTTTCTTCTACTATACTCTCAACACTCAATGCACAAAACTTCACATCAGGTCACAAAAATGTGTCAGGGGATTTCCGCAACAACCAATTCTCCAACAGACACCAACTGGGTGTCCTAAAGTCAGCTCAATTCTGATACTGTAACCTAGAGTCAGATCCCACAGGTTAGGGCTCAGTCCCATAAGACGACCTCCTATTTCCGATGCCAGTTGAAAATCCCAGGTTGTGACTCGTGCTTCTAATGACCAGGTACAAATTGGGGGTTCCCATGACCCCCTCCTCAGGTTCACTCATTTGTTAGAGCAGTTCACAGAACTCAGGAAAGTGTTTTGTTTATGTTTCCTGGCTTATTATATAATACATCACAAAAGATACAGATGAATGGCCACGTGGAAGAGACGGCATGGTGGCGCACATCTGTAACCCCAGCACTTTGGGAGGCGGAGGCAGGAGGATCATTTGAGGTCAGAAGTTTAAGACTAGTCTGGGCAATATAGCAAGACCCTGTTTCTATTTAAAACATAATAAAAAGTTAAAAAATATATAAAATATATATAAAGGAAGAGATGTATAAGACAAGATATGAGTAAGGTGCCTTTGAGCTTCCATGCCCTCTCTGGGTGTGGTAGCAACCTGTAAGCTCTCTGAATTCTCTTACGGTTGCTATGGAGGCTTCATTATGTAGGCATGAGTGATTAAATCATTGGCCATTGGTGATCAACTCAACCTTCAGCCTCTCTCCCCTTCCCAAAGGAGGGTGGGGTGGGGGTACTGAAAGTTCTAACCCTCTAATCACATGGTTGTTTCTCCTGGCATCCTGAGGCTCTCCATTAGTCCCCAGCCGGGGATCATCTCACTAGCATTCGAAAAGATACTTATAACTTGGGAAATTCCAAAGCTTTTAGGAGTTCTGTGCCCTGAAACTAAAGGAAGACCAAAATATGTTATTTCTTCTTATAAATCACAATATCACGGTTACTGAAGCAAAATCACAGAGATTATCACTTAAATAAAAGGAAGCAAGCTTCTTTTGCTTCTGTCTTGCTGCATAGCTCTGAAACCCAGTCCTGCCTTTTGTAAGAGTGAGTGAGCGTGTGTGTGCCTGCGTGCTGTGCTGAAGGGCTTTTCTGAGGTAAAGCGAAGTTCATGAGCTGAGACTGAGCTGAGCTGTCCAATTGGTTTCAGCTGATGGCCTTTGTTAGTGGAGTTTGAATTCCTGCTATCTGTCTTGTTATTTTTTTTCATTTTCTTTCCAAATTCATTTCTGGAGCTTGGGGCCTCAAAAATAACAAGTTGTTAAAATGACTGAGTATGCTGTCTGGCTCCACCGAGCCCAGCTTCCCCCGCTACATGTCCTAAGCGGGACTGTGAGTCCTTATTTTCCAGATCAAGCTTAATGGAGCAGTGGCAGGGAACCAGGTCTGTTGATCCTCACTCAGCTGCGGGAGGACGGTGAGGCAGGTGGGGAGGAGGCACATGAAGGTTGGGAGGGCAAGAACGTGGAGGTAAAATGGTGAGTCAGAGGCAGGTGGAGATGCTGACAAATCCTTGACAAATCCTCAATTCCAGAGCGTTCTTTAGCAATCTTAAGATGGAACTGAAGTCTGGAATTGCAGAGCGAAAGTCTTTCGGTAACAGAGGCCTCTTTGTTCTGGCTCACATCCTCCTGGACCACAGTCACCCGAGGAAGCCTGCCCCACACTTACAAAGACAGGACCTCGCCAGACAGCATCTGTCCTCTTCAATATCTGCCCCCACCAAGATGTGTCTCCAGACCAAAACCACAGTCAGATCGAAGCTCAGCCCAGTACAGAGGAAATACTGAACACAGAGAAAAAATGGCAAGGCCCTAAATAGTAGGTTCAGCAGGCCCCAGGGGGCCGAGTGTGGAAGTGGATCTTGAGGGCTTGGAACTGGTGTTGGGGGGAATAGAAGGGTGGGAAGGTGAGAATTTACGCAGATGGAAGCCCTCCCAGCAAAGACACCTGGGCCCATCCTCACCCGCGCCCAGTTGCTCTCATAGCCGCGGACACAACTTGGGCCCACAGTTGAAGAGAAGGAAGGCAGAGCACGCTGAGCAGAGCACCAAGGAAGAGAGCTTGGCCCAGGAAGGTCCGAATGGATTTATTTGGTGAGACCAAGGAACCCACTGCCTCCACGGTGTTCCTCCAGAGGGCTGCTCCCTTCACCAAGGCAGCAAGGAGTACACTGGTGAGGGAAAGGTAGGTGTTTTTCAGAGGCTGCGGGGGTAGGGTGGTGGTGGCTGAAGGCTGGGGCTGACCCTGGGCCATGCTGTCCCCGAACTGGTCTCCCTAGTGTCAGTGGGTGTGACACCAGTGGATGCAGTTAATCCAATAGGCAGGGGAAACATCAGCGCTGGCTTCTAGTGATAAAGGTGGTAGTGCTTTCTCACTAGACTTGACCTGAAGAAAGTGCTCCTTCTCCCACAGTCCATCTCTCAGTGAACAATTCTGCTATCAGACAGCAGCTCAGGCCAGAAGACTGCAGCCATTAGCGCCAAGTCATGCCCTCACTGCCACCAAGTCCTGCTGTTTGTGAACGTTACTCACCCATGAGACATCCTCGCCACTCTCTCCCCTACTGCTGCGGTTCAGGTCCTCATCAATTCTCATTCTGATTCTTCCTGGAGCCTCCTTTCTCCCTCCCTCCGTACATCTAACCATTGTACACAGTGGTCTTTTAAAACTGCAGGCTGCTCATGCCACTCCCCTGAAGAAAATCTTTCAGTGGCTTCCCAATGCCCTCAGTGCAAAATCCCAGCTGGGGCATGATGTGCTAGGGGCGATGACTGAGGCCTTCTAACCACCCCAGAGCTACTGGACTACCTGGAGGAAGTTGGCCTGCAACTGGGGAGAGTGAGGCTGACACCTGTTGGTGAGCACAGCTGAGGAAAGGAGAGAGAGAGAAACTGAGGATAGTTTTTGCACTAGGATCCAAAATACTCGAGGCCTGCAGCATCCCTGGATGGCCTAGTTGTAAGAGACAATTAATTCCCTTTTTATTTTGGAATTCACCTAATTTGAAGTGGGCATCAGTTACTTCCGATGGATCACGAGGTCAGGAGATCGAGACCATCCTGGCTAACACGGTGAAACCGCGTCTCTACTAAAAAATACAAAAAACTAGCCGGGCGCGGTGGCGGGCGCCTGTAGTCCCAACTACTCGGGAGGCTGAGGCAGGAGAATGGCGTGAACCCGGGAGGCGGAGCTTGCAGTGAGCTGAGATCCGGCCACTGCACTCCAGCCTGGGCGGCAGAGCGAGACTCCGTCTCAAAAAAAAAAAAAAAAAAAAAAAAAAAAAGAAAGAGTCCTTTCAGGCCCCATCAGTTGCTCCAACCCGCGTTCTTGTCTCTTCTATTGATGGCAGACTCTGCGCTCCACACTCTGCTCCTACTGCCGGCTCCCTTTCCTGTCCTTGCCTTCTCAGTTTGGAATGGTCTCTGTGCCCCAATGCCCCCAATCCCATTCATACAAGTGCAAATTCCACCTCTCCTTCAAGGCCCACGAAGAGTTCCCTCAGACATGATCAAATGGTTAGCTGTGGTTTCTTCCCTGCACACTGCAGCTTTAGCCTAAAACATTCAGACACGGCAAGTGCTTCATGGTGCACAGAGAGCTGCGGGTCTCTCAGGAATGAACACGCTGTGCTCAGACTGCACTGCCAGGAATGCCCCAAGACAAGACAGGATCCACACCATTTATCACAGAAATTGATTTTTCTCCAACATGTATTACTAAGGCAGATCCATCTTACTTTGAACTTGGAATGTGCTGCAGCACAAAAATCACAATAAGTATTCAGCAGCAAGGTCAGTCGAAGGTACTGATGCCCAGAAATATAAATTGTTTCATTCTGATCTCCGTGAGACTCAAGAGTGGCTCTGCAGTTTTGGCACAAAACTCCTTCCAACTATTTGAGCCTTTTCTTGCATGTTATTTGGCGTCTAAGAGGAGGCTTAAGAGCCATAGCCAAGATCTACCAGTTCACAAAACTTTTACTAGCCTGTACTTCTTCTTTTTTTTTTTTTTTTTTTTTTTTTTAGAAAGAGTCTTGCTCTGTCACCCAGACTGGAGTGCAATGGTGTGATCTCGGCTCACTGCAGCCTCCACCTCCCAGGTTCAAGTGATTTTCCTGCCTCAACCTCCTGAGGAGCTGGGATTACAGGTGTATGCCACCATGTCTGGGTAAATTTTTTTTGTATTTATAGTAGAGACAGGTTTTTGCCGTGTTGGCCAGGCTGGTCTCAAACTTCTGGCCTCAAGTGATCTGCCAGTCTCAGCCTCCCAAAGTGCTGGGATTACAGGCATAAGCCACTGTGCCCGGCCAAGCCTGTACTTCTTTTGAGCTTATGGACTGAACTCAATTTTGAAATAATCCAACCCAACCCGATACTGTCCATTGTAGAATTCAAGGATTAAAGTGGGAGCACATTGCTAAGGTTATTCCAGCTTGGGTTCTCCGAACCAAGAAGATGCTTCAGGATACATAGAAGTTTGCAGAACTTAGTAAGTCTAATTATTGTCAATAAGACCAATGTAAAAACCACTGTCACGCACTGAGTCTGTTTCCTCTTTTGTCAAGGGAGGAATAATATTACCTACCTTGCAGGGTTTTTGTAAGAATTGGAAATAATATTTGTAAAGCACAGTATCTGGTAAAAAAGATAGTTAGTATATGATTGCTACTATTATTATTAATATTGCCAGTTACTGTTTATTTTAAGAACCTTCAGAGAGTTATAAACCAAATACTAAGGGGGTGCCATGGAAGAAGAAGAGAAAGGTTTCATGAAGGATTTGTGGATTTGGAAGAAAGGAAGGATGGATAAAGTTGGGCTAATCCCAGCAATTTGGGAGGCCAAGGTGGGCAGATCATGAGGTCAAGAGATTGACACCATCCTGGCCAATAAGGTGAAACCCTGTCTCTACTAAAAATACAAAAATTAGCTGGGCGTGATGGTGCGCGCCTGTAGTCCCAGCTACTCGGGAGGCTAAGGGAGGAGAATTGTTTGAACCCGGGAGGCGGAGGTTGCAGTGAGCCGAGATCTTGTCATTGCACTCCAGCCTGGGTGACAGAGCGAGACTCCATTAAAAAAAAAAAAAAAAGTCCGGCTTCTGTAGGTGAAGGTGAGAATAGGCCTTTTGGTCACAGAACTGACTCTTGTCTGGAGAACATTCTGCCTGCTCCCAATTCTTATTTAGAGCATGAATATCTTTCCGATTCATAAAGTTATATTCTAACTTCACCACCATACAGGCCCCTTCACCCTCCTCTGTTGATGTGATGGTCATATATTATGTCTGCATACAATAAAAAACCCAGCAAACAATTTTTATCTTCAATTGTCATGCATATTTTGAAGAACCCAAGAAGAGACTAATAGTCTTTCATATATGCCAGATATTTGCCATTTCTGTTTCTCTTCCTTTGCTCCTGACAATCCAAATTTCCTTCTGGTATCATTTCCCTCTGGTCTGAAGAACTTGTTTCAGTCCTTTCTTAAGAGCGAATCTGTTAGCAATGAATTATCCTAGTTTTCCTCCATCTGAGAATGTCTTTCTTTACCTTTGATCCTGAGGGATGTTATCCTGGATATAGAATTCAAATAGTTCTTTTCTTTCAGCACTTACAGATGTCGCTCCTCTTCCTTCTGGCCTCCAGGATTTCTGAGGAGAAATCTGCATTTATTCAAATTGTTCCCTATAAGCAGTGTATCATTTTTCTCTCAGAGCTTTCAAGATGTTTTCTTTGTCTTTAGTTTTCAATAGTTTATGATGTGTCTGGGTGAGATTTCTCTGGGTTTTTCCTGATAGGGTTGCTAAGCTTTTTGTATCAGTGTTTGTGTCTTTCACCAAATTCAGGACATTTTCAGGGATAATTTCTTCAAATATTTGTTTTAGACCACACTCTTCCCTCTCCTTATAAAAGTCTGATGACATGAATGTTAGACCTTTTGATATTGTTCCACAGGTCTGTGAATCAACCCAGGGACTCATTCTTTTTGACATTTTTTCTCTTTGTTGCTCAAATTGTATAATTTCTATTGATATGGCTTTATATTCACTGACTCTCCTCTGTCATCTCCACTCTGCTTTTAAGCCCTTTAGGGAAGGGACTTAAATTCAAAATTTCAGTTACTGCATTTTTTGTTTGAAATTTTCCATGGGCTCTTCTATCTTCTGTTCCTTTGCTGACACTTCCTATCTTTCTGTTCATTTCAAGAATGTTCGCCCTAACTTGGTGGAGGACTTTGATAATTAGCTGCTTTATAGTCTTTATCAGATAATTCCAACATCTGTGTTATCTCTGTGTTAGCATCTGTTGCTTGTCATTTTTAATGGAAATTGAGATATTCCTGGTTCTTCATATTCCAAGTATTTTTTGAATTTAATATTGAACTTTTTTTTTTTTTGAGGCAGAGTCTTGCTCTGTTGTCCAGGCTAGAGTGTAGTGGCATGATCATAGTTCACTGCAGACTCAAACTCCTGGGCTCATGCTGCCTTCCTGCCTCAGCCTGCCAAGTGGCTAAGACCACAGGTGTGAGCTACTACACTTGGCTAATTATAATTCCTTTTTTTTTGTCAAGATAGAGTCTCCCTGTCTCCCTATGTTGCCCAGGCTGGTCTCAAACTTTGGGTCCCAAGTGATCCTCCTACCTTGACCTCTCAAAGTGTTGAGAATGACAGGCATGAGCCACTATGCCTGGCCTAATACTGAACATTTTGACTATTTTGAAAATTTAAGTGTTGTTAAAACTCCAAGGCATATGCAGATATATTTTCTTTTGGCATATCCCTGCACTGATGCCAAATTAAGTATCATAAATTAAGATGTGTATTAAAAGTCAACTGAAATAGTTCACCAAGTAAGGGTGAACATCCTTGAAATGATTGGAAAGATAGGAGATGTCAGCAAAGGAACAGAAGATAGAAAGAAGAGCCAATGAAAAATTTCAAACAAAAAATGCAGTAACTGAAATTTTAAATTTAAGCTCCTTCACTGAAGGGGCTTAAAAGCAGAGTGGGGATGACAGAGGAGAGTCAGTGAATGTAAAGCTACATCAATAGAAATTATACAATTTGAGCAACAAAGAGAAAAAAGATCAATAAGGAAGTTCTTCACCGGTCTTTTGTGGATTGTGGTTTCGGTGGCAGGTGCTTTTCCAAACCTTTGCAGTGCTATTCAGATCTGTCCTATGTGTGTGCCACCTAGTGTCCTGTCTGACACCTGGGTGGTGACTTACCCCTTTGGTTCAGCTCTCAAAGTCATCTCTTGGCTAGTTAGGAGCAGATCCATGCATGCACGGCTTGACGATGAGCCCAAGAGTTCATCAACAATTTTATGGGATTGATTTCCCACACTCCTTTCTCTGTGTGATTTCTTCAGTACTTTCCAGTTTCCTGGGGATCTCCTTTTTTGTATTCCCCCCAGAAAGCTGGGTTTTATTGACCCTGCTCTGTTGTTCACTCCCACAACTGCATCTGCATTCAGGGCCAAGTGCTGGGAGGACAGAGAGAAAAGAGCAATGGGGATTTGCCCCACCTTTTGGGACTATTGCTCCTCTGATTAGAGAAGAAGGTTCCCCTTCCTAACAGTTTTAGGTGTCTTGGGCCCCCTTTGCCACCACGGTCGCTACCAGGACACCTGTTTACTGTTCCTGAGACTTGGAACTCTGCACTGATGCCCACTTGGGTCCTCCTGTCTCCACCCCTTCTCCCTTCCCATGCCACCAAGGCCAGGCAAGGCTATTCTGGAGTTTAAACAAAATGGTAAGCTCTCCACTGGTCTAGTGGCACTTTGAGAGCTGATCCTCCTCCCCAGTCCTCCTCTGTTTTTCAGAGTTGTTAAGTTGCATTCTGTTCAGGTTTTATCACTATATTCAATGAGGGAAAGCCAGAAGGGTCTTGCTTATGTCATTTTCCCTAGAACTGGAACCTCACTACCCAGATATCAACATTGCCAGTATTTTGGAGTCTTTGTGTCCAGTATATATTCTGGACACACACACTCACTGTTGAAATCACACCCTATGTACAGTTTAGTCATTTCCTTCTTTCAATATCATTGTGAGAATTTTCCAAAATATTATTAAAATATGAGTAAAATATTTTAAATCTGATTTCAATGTGTAATATATTTGTCATTGAAATGTTAGAAAAGGAGAAAATCATAAACAATAAAACAAATATGTAGTCCACCACTCAGAAATAACTCTTAACATTTTGATGCATACCCTTTCAGGTTTCTAAACACTTTACATGTTTAAATAACTGTGCATACTACTCTGAAAGTTGCTCTTTTTTTTGAGCTTGATAAATTGTATTAGGTTGGTGCAAAAGTAATTGCAATTTTTGTACCAACCTAATATTTTCCATACTTTTGAGTAATCTACAGGACATTTTAAAAGGCTTCACTGTATTCTATTATATACATGTATTAGAATACATTTGAGTCTTGAACAACACAGGTTTGAACTACATGGATCCACTTTTATGTGGATTTTCTTCTGCCTGTGCCACCCCTGGGACCAGCCTCATCATTTCTTCCTGCTCAGCTTACTCAGTGTGAAGACAGTGAGGATGAAGACCTTTGTGGTGATCCACTTTCACTTATGAATAGCAAATATATTTTCTCTTCCTATGATGTTCTTAATCATATTTTCTTTTCTCTAGCCTATTTTGTTGTAAGAATGCAGAATATAATACATATGACCTACAAAAGATGTGTTAATTGACTATGTTATTGGTGAGGCTTCTGGCCAACAGGAGGCTATTAGTGGTTATGTTTGGGGGGAGTGAAAGTTATACATAGATTTTTGACTGTGCGGAGGGTTGGTGCCCCTAACCCCCATGTTGTTCAAGGGTTAACTGTATATTTAAATAACCAGAAATTGTACGTTTAAGTTGCTTATAGTTTTTCATTTTGGAAGGAAGAATTTAATTTTAGCATTTACAGAAGTGACTCTTTTTGTGCATCCCTGCTTTTATTCTTAGGATAAATCCTAACATATAATTGCTGGGACAAAGACATCATATACTTATTACCAAATCATCCTTGAAAAAGATTGCACCTATTTAGAATATTAACATATCCCTGCACTTATGCCAATTATTATTCTGGAGTCTTTTGTCCAGTATACAGTCTTTTAAAATATATTCTAATCTAAGAGATTTAATATAGGCCATTTAAAAATTCCACTTAGTTACTATTTTGTAAATATAGTAGTCCTCACTTACCTGCAGGAAATATGGTACAAGATCCCCAGTGGATGCCTGAAATCTTAGACTGTACTGAATTTCCATTTTAGCTAAGCACTTACCACACATGGTGGCTATAACTTTTACAGTTTGAAGTTCGACAGTAAAACTTACACAAATTTCTTTTTCCTTCTTCACAATCTCACTAATAGGATGTTTTTTTTTTGTTTTTTTTTTTTTTTTTTTTTTTTTACTGTTGATCTTCACAATCTCAGCATGCAATTTTTATTTTTCCTTATTAAGTCAAGAAACTTCACCCCTTTACTTAAAGGAAACACTTTATGCATTTCTTTAGCATATCCAAACTGCCAGCATCAGTACGATTGGTGTTTGGGCCATTACGAGGTAAAATAAGGGTTTCTTGAACACAAGCACTGTGATACATCAGCAGTCGATCTGATAACTTAGCCAGCTACTAAAAGACTCATGGGCGCATAGTGTAGACAGTGTGGAGATGCTGAACTAAGGGATGATTCATGTCCCAGGCAGGACCAAGTGGGACTCTGAGAGATTCCATCATGCTGTTCAGAATGGTATGCAACTTAAAAGTTATTAATTGTGTATTTCTGGAATTTTCCATGTAATATTTTTGGACTGAGGTTGACCATAGGTAACCAAAACTGCAGAAAGTGAAACTCCTGGTAAAGGGGGACTACTGTACTATGGAAAATTATTTTTTGATTGAATAATATTTCACAATGTGGATGGAGCATTTTGTTATTATTAGAAATTTTTTTACCATTTAACATAATTCTGTCATGGATGTATGACTTTATCACTATCAATCAATCATCAATCATCTATCTGGCATACCTTTTTCCACAATCTAATTTTTTTTATACTTAATGAGACAGTTTATATAAAGTAAAAAAAAAAAAACCAGGCAGAACTAATCTATGCCATTGGTAATCAGAATAGTAGTTACTCTGGGGGGTTAATGACTGGAAGGAAGAGAGGGAGGGGTTAATGACTAGAAGTGAGCAGGCAGCTTTCTTGCAGGGGCTGATAGCATTCCATTATTTATTTATTTATTTCATTTTTTTAAATTATATTTTAAGTTCTGGGATACATATGCAGAACATGCAGGTTTGTTACATAGGTATATATAGGTATATATGTGCCGTGGTAGTTTGCTGCACACATCAACCCATCATCTACATTAGGTATTTCTGCTAATGCTATCCCTCCCCTAGCTACTCACCTCCTGACAGGCCCCGGTGTGTGATGTTCTCTTCTCTGGGTCCATGTGTTCTCATTGTTCAATTCCCACTTATGAGTGAGAACATGTGGTGTTTGGTTTTCTGTTCTTGTATTAGTTTGCTGGGAACGATGGTTTCCAGCTTCATCCATGTCCCTGCAAAGGACATGAACTCATCCTTTTTTATGGCTGCATAGTATTCCATGGTGTATATATGCTACATTTTTAAATCCAATCTATCATTGATGGACATTTGGGTTGGTTCCAAGTCTTTGTTATTGTGAAGAGTGCCGCAATAAACATACGTGTGCATGTGTCTTTATGGTAGCATGATTTATAAACCTTTGGGTATATACCCAGTAATGGGATTGCTGAGTCAAATGGTATTTCTGGTTCTAGATCCTTGAGGGATCTAGAACTGTCTTGCCACACTGTCTTCCACAATGGTTGAACTAGTTTACAGTCCCACCAACAGTGTAAAAGTGTTCCTATTTCTCCACATCCTCTCCGGCATCTGCTGTTTACTGACTTTTTAATGATTGCCATTCTAAGTGGTGTGAGACGGTATCTCATTGTGGTTTTGATTTGGATTTCTCTGATGACCAGTGATGATGAGCATTTTTTCATGTGTCTGTTGGCTGCATAGATGTCTTCTTTTGAGAAGTGTCTGTTCATATCCTTTGCCCACTTTTTGATGGGGTTATTTGTTTTTTTCTTATAGATTTGTTTAAGTTCCTTGTAGATTCTGGATATTAGCCCTTTGTCAGATGGATAGATTGCAAATATTTTCTCCCATTCTATAGGTTGCCTGTTCACTCTGATAATAGTTTCTTTTGCTGTGCAGAAGCTCTTTAGTTTAATTAGTTCCCATTTGTCTATTTTTGCTTTTGTTGCCATGGTGTTTTAGTCATGAAGTCTTTGCCCATGCCTATGTCCTGAATGGTATTGCCTATATTTTCTTCTAGGGTTTTTATGGTTTTAAGTCTTCATTTAAGTCTTTAATCCATCTTGAGTTAATTTTTGTATAAGGTGTAAGGAAGGGGTCCAATTTCAGTTTTCTGCATATGGCTAGCCATTTTCCCAACACCGTTTGTTAAACAGGGAATCCTTTCCCCATTGCTTGTTTTTGTCGGGTTTGTCAAAGATCAGGTAGTTGTAGGTGTGTGGTGTTATTTCTGAGGCCTCTGTTCTGTTCCATTGGTCTATATATCTGTTTTGATACCAGTATCAGGCTGTTTTGGTTACTGTAGGCTTGTAGTATAGTTTGAAGTCAGGTAGTGTGATGCCTCCAGCTTTGTTCTTTTTGCTTAGGATTGTCTTGGCTATACGGGCCCTTTTTTGATTCCATATGAAATTTAAGCAGTTTTTCTAATTCTGTGAAGAAAGTCAATGGTAGCTTGATGGGGATAGCACTGAATCTATAAAATTATCTTGGGCAGTATGGCCATATTCACGATATTGATTCTTCCTATCCATGAGCATGGAATGTTTTTCCATTTGTTTGTGTCCTATCTTATTTCCTTGAGCAGTGGTTTGTAGTTCTCCTTGAAGAGGTCTTTCACATCCCTTGTGAGTTGTATTCCTAGGTATTTTATTCTCTTTGTAGCAATTGTGAATGAGAGTTCACTCATGATTTGACTCTCTGTCTATTATTGGTGTATAGGAATGCTTGTGATTTTTGCACATGGATTTTGTATTCTGAGACTTTGCTGAAGTTGCTTATCAGCTTAAGGAGATTTTGGGCTGAGACAATGGGGTTTTCTAAATATACAATCATGTCATCTGCAAACAGAGACAATTTGACTTCCTCTTTTCCTATTAGAATACCTTTTATTTCTTTCTCTTGCCTGATTGCCCTGACCAGAACTTCCAACACTATGTTAAATAGGAGTGGTGAGAGAGGGCATCCCAGAGGGCATCCTTGTCTTATGCCAGTTTTCAAAGGGAATGCTTCCAGTTTTTGCCCATTCAGTACGATATTGGCTGTGGATTTGTCATAAATAGCTCTTATTATTTTGAGATATGTTTCATCAATACCTAGTTTATTGAGAGTTTTTACCATAAAGGGGTGTTGAATTTTATTGAAGGCCTTTTCTGCGTCTATCAAGATAATCATGTGCTTGTTGTTATTAGTTCTGTTTATATGATGGTTTATGTTTATTGATTTGTGTATGTTGAACCAGCCTTGCATCCCATGGATGAAGCCGACTTGATCATGGTGGATAAGCTTCTTGATGTGCTGCTGGATTCAGTTTGCCACTATTGAGGATTTTCCCATCGATGTTCATCAGGGATATTGGCCTGAAATTTTCTTTTTTTGTTGTGTCTGCCAGGTTTTGGTATCAGGATGATGGTGACCTCATAAAATGAGTTAGGGAGGAGTCCCTCTTTTTCTATTGCTTGGAATAGTTTCAGAAGGAATGGTACCAGCTTCTCTTTGTACCTCTGGTAGAATTTGGCTCTGAATCTGTCTGATCCTGGGCTTTTTTTGCTTGATAGGCTATTAATTACCAACTCAATTTCAGAACTTGTTAGTGGTCTATTCAGGAATTTGACTTCTTCCTGGTTTAATCTTGGGAGGGTGTATGTGACTAGGAATTTATCCAGTTCTTCTAGATTTTGTAGTTTATTTATGTAGAGGTATTTATAGTATTCTCTGATGGTAGTTTGTATTTCTGTGGGATTGGTGATATCCCCTTTATCATTTTTTGTTGTGTCTATTTGATTCTTCTCTTATTTTTTTGTAATAGTCTGGCTAGTGGTCTATCTATTTTGTTAAACCTTTTAAAAAACCAGCCCCTGGATTCATTGATTTTTTGAAGTGTTTTTCATGTCTATGTCTCCTTCAGTTCTGCTCTGAGCTTAGTTATTTCTTGTTTTCTGCTAGCATTTGAATTTGTTTGCTCTTGCTTCTCTAGTTCTTTTAATTGTGACGTTAGGGTGTCGATTTTAGATCTTTCCCACTTTCTCCTGTGGGCATTTAGTGCTATGAGTTTCCCTCTAAACACTGCTTTAGTTGTGTCCCAGAGATTCTGGTACATTGTGTCTTTGTTCTCATTCGTTTCAAAGAACTTATTTATTTCGGCCTTAATTTAGTTACTTACCCAGTAGTCATTCAGGAGCAGTTTGTTCTGTTTACATGTAGTTGTGTGGTTTTGGGTGAGTTTCTTAATCCTGCATTCTAATTTGATTGCACTGTGGTCTGAGAGACTGTTATAATTTCCATTCTTTTGCATTTGCTGAGGAGTGTTTTACTTCCAATTATGTGGTCAATTTTAGAATAAGTGCGATGTGGTGCTGAGAAGAATGTATATTCTGTTGATTTGGGGTGAAGAGTTCTGTAGATGTCTATTAGGTCCTCTTGTTCCAGAGCTGAATTTAAGTCTCGAATATCCTTGTTAATTTTCTGTCTCATTGATCTGTCTAATATTGACAATGGGGTGTCAAAATCTCCCACTATTATTGCGTGGGAGTCTAAGTCTCTTTGTAGGTCTCTAAGAACTTGCTTTATGAATTGGAGTGCTCCTGTATTGGGTGCATATATATTTAGGATAGTTAGCTCTTCTTGTTGCATTGATCCCTTTACCATTATGTAATGGCCTTCTTTGTCTCTTTTGATCTTTGTTGGTTTAAAGTCTATTTTGTCAAAGACTAGGATTGCAACCCTGGTTTTTTTTTTTCTTTCCATTTTCTTGGTAGATATTCCTCCATCCCTTTATTTTGAGCCTATGTGTGTCTTTGCACTTGAGATTGGTCTCCTGAAAACAGCACATTTATGGGTCTTGACTCTATCCAATTTGCCAGTCTGTGTCTTTTAACTGGGGCATTTAGCCCATTTACATTTAAGCTTAATATTGTTATGTGTGAATTTGATCCTGTCATTATGATGCTAGCTGATTATTTTGCCTGTTAGTCGATACAGTTTCTTATAGCCTGATAGTCTTTACAATTTGGTATGTTTTTGCAGTGGCTGGTACTGGTTTTTCCTTTCCATATTTAGTGCTTCCTTCAGGAGCTCTTATAGGACAGGCCTGGTGGTGACAAAATCTCTCAGCATTTATTTGTCTGTAAATGATTTTATTTCTCCTTCACTTGTGAAGCTTAGTTTGGCTGGATATGAAATTCTGGGTTGAAAATTCTTTTCTTTAAGAATGTTGAATATTGGCCCCCAGGCTCTTCTGGCTTGTAGGGTTTCTGCAAAGGGATGCGCTCTTAGTCTGATGGGCTTCCTTTTGCAGGTAACCCAACCTTTCTCTCTGGCTGCCCTTAACATTTTTTTCTTCATTTCAACCTTGGTGAATCTGATGATTATGTGTCTTGGTCTTCTCGAGGAGTATCTTTGTGGTGTTCTCTGTATTTCCTGAATTCGAATGTTGGTCTGTCTTGCTAGATTGGGGAAGTTCTCCTGGATAATATCCTGAAGAGTGTTTTCCAACTTGGTTCCATTCTCCCTGTCATTTTCAGGTACACCAATTGAATGTAGGTTTGGTCTTTTCACATAGTCTATATTTCTTGGAGGTTTTGTTCTTTCATTTTTAGTATTTTTTCTCTAATCTTGACTTCATGCTTTATTTCATTAAGTTGATCTTCAATTTCTGATATCCTTTCTTCTATTTGATTGATTTGGCTACTGATACTTGTGCATCCTTCACAAAGTTCTCTTGCTGTGTTTTTCAGCTCTACCAGGTCACTTATGTTCTTCTCTAAACTGGTTATTCTAGTTAACAATTCATCTAATCTTTTTTCAAGGTTCTTAGCTTCCTTGCATTGGGTTAGAACATGCTCCTTTAGCTCAGAGGAGTTTGTTATTACCCACCTTCTGAAGCCTACTTCTGTCAATTTGTCAAACTCATTCTCCATCCAGTTTTGTTCCCTTGCTGGCGAGGACTTGTGGTTCTTTGGAGGGGAAGAGGCATACTGCTTTTGGAATTTCCAGCCTTTTTGCACTGGTTTTTCTTCATCTTTCATTCACAGATTTATCGACCTTTGGTCTGATGATGGTGACTTTTGGATGGGGTTTTTGTGTGGACATCCTTTTTGTTAATGTTTATACTATTCCTTTTTGTTTGTTAATTTTCCTTCTAACATTCAGGCCCCTTCAGGCCCCTCTGCTGAAGGTCTGCTTGAGTTTGCTGGAGGTCCACTCCAGACCCTGTTTGCCTGAGTATCACCAGCGGAGGCTGCAGAACAGAAAAGATTGCTGCCGTTCTTTCCTCTGGAAGCTTCGTCCCAGAGGGGAACTCACCAGATGCCAGCTGGAGCTCTCCTGTATAAGGTGTCTGTTGATCCCTGCTAGGAGGTGTCTCCCCATGAGGAGGCGCATGGGTCACGGACCCACTTGAGGAGGCAGTCTGTCCCTTAGCAGAGCTTGAGCGCTGTGCTGAGAGATCTGCTGCTCTCTTCAGAGCCAGCAGGCAGGAACATTTAAGTCTGCTAAAGCTGCACCCACAGTCCCTGACTGGGGCTTCTGTCTTTCTTTCAGAGATGCCCTGCCCAGAGAGGAAGAATCTAGAGATGCAGTCTGGCTGCAGCAGCTTTGCTGAGCTGCAGTGGGCTTTGCCCAGTTTGAACTTCTCAGTGATTTTGCTTACACTGTGAGGGGAAAACCGCCTACTCAAGCCTCGGTAATGCCCTTCCCCCCGCCAAACTCGAGTGTCCCAGGTTGACTTCAGACTGCTGTGCTGGCAGCGATAATTTCAAGCCAGTGGATCTTAGCTTGCTGGGCTGTGTGGGGGTGGGATCCTCTGAGCAAGATCACTTGGTTCCCTGGCTTCAGCACCCCCTTTCCAGGGGAGTGAACGGCTCTGTCTCACTAGTGTTCCAGGCACTACTGGGGTATAAAAAAAAAACTCCGGCAGCTAGCTTGGTGTCTGCCCAAATGGCCACCCAGTTTTGTGCTTAAAACCCAGGACCCTGGTGGTATAGGCACCCGAGGGAATTGCTTGGTCAGCGGGTTGTGAAGACCGTGGGAAAAGCATAGTATCTGGGCCGGAATGCACAGTCCCTCATGGCACGGTCCCTCATGTCACAGTCCCTCAGGGCTTCCCTTGGCTAGGGAGGGAGTTTCCTGACCGCTTGTGCTTCCTGGGTGAGGCGATACCCCACCCTGCTTCAGCTCGCTCTCCATGGGCTGCACCCACTGTCTAACTAGTCCCAATGAGAGGAACCGGGTACCTCCACTGGAAATGCAGAAATCACCCGCCTGCTGCACTGATCTTGCTGGGAGCTGCGGACTGAAGCTGTTCCTATGTGACCATTTTGCCAGCCATCCCCCACAGTCTATTTATTTATTATACATTTAAAGAATGAATTTACTGGATCAAAGATTATTAACTTTTTTCTTTTTGCAGACATATATATGTGTGTGTGTGTGTATGTATATATGTATATATAAATGTATGATTTTTTCCTCATTATTAAAGCAGTGCTTGTTCATTACAGAACGTTTAGAAAATAAAGATACATATGAAGGAGAAGAATATCCCCCTGTGGCAGAGAAGGCTCACTTTACTGTCCACCAAACGTCTTGTTCCTTTTTCCATAATTAGTCTGGGGATAGATTTTGCAGCCCCTATCTCTCACCCACTGCATCTACATGTGACCAATGATGTGTAAACAGGTCACTTTCAAGCCAAGACTTTGAAGTTACTAGTGTACTTTCCTCAAGATGTTTTTCTGTCTGCTGGAAGGAAGCAATTGATAATTAGGCTCTAGGGGATGTGAGGAACCAGGAGATGGAAGGAGTCTGGATCCCTTAATCACTGAATGGACGAGCACCCCCTGCTGACTAGGACCACTGGGTTTCACTGTCACATGAAACTGTTGGGTTAAGTCACTGGAATTTGGTGATTTATTCTTTAGAAGGAATCATTGTTAACAAATTGGCATATTTTTTCTCAGTTTTTCCTGTACACTTTTTTCTCTTTAGTTTAGATCGTGGAATAAAAATTTTTAAGGCTATTAATATGTATTACCAAAATGCTTTTCAAAAACGCTGCTTTAATTTATACTCAAGCTATACTATATGTGAGAATGGCTTGGTCAGCATTGCTTGTTTATAGTTGCTGCATTGTTACAAATATTCTTATAACAGCCTACTTACAAAACCCCTCTAAATTATGTGACAATCTTCTAGATACCTTATTTCTCTTATCAAATTGTAAAGTTTCTGAGATTCAATGTTTGAATGTCCTTCACTATCATAATAGCTTAATCCATATTTGTTAAATGACTTTTAAGCCCAATGTTCAGAATGTTTACTGAAATCTATTTTAACACTGACATAATATAGTCTAGCAAATCATTGTTGGCTAATTAGTTTACTTTCAGAACCACATATATATATATTTTTTTTGTCATCCTTTCAAGTTAACAGTTAAAGGCTTGCCATTGATTACATCATTTTAGAGTCAGGAACACTATGCAGTTCTCTGAGCTCATCTGACTTCCCAGCCTCCAGGGTCACCTCTGCTCCATCCCATTCCCATTCATTGTTCACTTAATTATTCAACAAATATTTTTTCAGCACTTGCTATATGTCAGCACTTGGGTTTTGGCTATGAACAAAACAAAGATTCCTTTCTCCATGGAGCTTACATTTTAGAGGGGGAGATGGACATTAAATAATAGACACAATAAGTAAATTTAGATATTGTATTTGTCCATTCTTGCTATAAAAGAATACCTAAGTTTGGGATAATTTATAAAAAATAGTGATTTATTTTGGCTCACAGTTCTGCAGGCTGTACAGAATGCATGGTGCTGGCATCTGCTCTAGATGAGGGCCTCAGGAAGCTTCCAATCATGGTGGAAGGTGAAGGGGAAGCAGGCGCCACATGGTGAGAGTGGGAGCAAGAGTAGGGGGAGGTGTCACACTCTCTTAAACAACCAGATGTTGCATGAACTCAGAGGGAGAACTCAGCACCGAGCCATTAATGAAGGATCTGCCCCCGTGACCCAAACCCCTCCACCAAGCCCCACTCCACCACTGGGGTTTACATTTCAACTTGAGATTTGGAGGGGACATACATCCAAACTATATCAGACATGTTAGAAGATATGGAAGAAAAGAGGAAAAGCAGGGTAAGAGGGAGATTGCACTTTAAAATACAGTGTGTGTTAGGGTAGACCTCATCAAGACAGTGACATTTAGGCAAAGACTTGAAGGAGGTAAGGAATATCAAAGAGACAAATCATTCCAAACAAAGAAACCAGTGTGTGAAAAGCCGGAGGCAGGACTGGGTTGGTGTGTTCAGGGAGTAGCAGGGAGGAGGCACTGTGTCTGCCTCAGGGTGAGGGAGGGAGGTCAGGACTGGGGTGTGAGGCAGTGGAGCACGGGAAAGGGCATTCTAGGGCTTTGACTCTTGTTCTGAGTGAAATGGGAAGGAGAGGAGTGACTTGATCTGATTTAAATGACATGCTGACTGCTGTGTTGAGAGTAGGCTGCAGACAGGCAAGAAGAAAAGTAGAGAACCAAACGGAAGGCTATTTCAAAATCCAAAGAGATGACCATGGCTTGGGTCAGAATGGTAACAGTGGCTACAGGGAAAGAAGCAGGAATTTGGATGTATTTGGAATATAGAGTCCATAGGATTTCCCAATAGACTGGATATAGGGGTGGGGGTGGTAAAAGTCTCTACAGTACAGGTAGAGAGACCTTTCTGAAATGTAAATCTAAATTGTAAATGGCTGAATGCCTTGCAATAGCTCCCTTTCATTTACCATGAATAAATGTCAAACAAAACAAATAATTGACAATGTATAATGTAACCCCATAATGTAGCCCATGACTGGACTAATCTCTCACTTTCTTGCATTTTAAACTGATAGGAACATATACTACACTTGGTCTTAGCTAAAAGGCTGAGAAGTGGTGCCGCCTTGCATTTTCTACACCAGCCACAACCAACCACTGACTTCTCACTTTCCATCTCCACACCTTCTAAAACTCAGCTCAGGCATTTTTTTTTCTCCCCCCATGGAAAGACTTTCCCAACTTTTGGTGTATCAGTTTCCTGTGGCCACTGTTACAAATGACCACAAACTTGATGGCTTAAAACACAGGAATGAATTTGGTCACAACACTGAAGGCCAGAGTCCAAAGTCGGAATGTAGTTCAGGCCGCATACCCTCAGAAGGTTCTGGAGGAGAAGCCCTTTCTTGATTGTTTCAGCTTCTAGTGGCTGCTGGCATTCCTTGGTTTGTGGCTGCATCACTCTGATCTCTGCCTCTGTCTTCTCATGGCCATGTCTACTGTGTGTCTGTATCAAATCTCCCTCTTTCTCTCTCATATAAGGACATTTATGATTGGATTTAGGGCCCATCAGGATAATCTCCTCATGCCAATATCCTTAACTTAATCACATCTGTAAAGACCCCTTTTCCTTATAAGTTAACATTTACAGGTTCCAGGGATTAGGACCTGATCTGTGGGTGGCCTGAGTCAGCCTGCTATACTTGTTAGAGGCCTTATATCCCCAGCCATAGCACTTGCACACTCAGTTATTTCTGAGCATGTGTACACACACAGATATTCCCACTGCTCAAGGTTTCTTAAGGCCAGGGGTTATATCTTATTAATAATCACTGCTTTCCTCACCCCCAGCAGTTTCTAGCTCACAGCTAATGGTCAGGGCACATTGATTGGGTGAATGAATGAAGATTCATGAAGCAGAATTAGTAACTGCTATGTGCTGTTGGGACTTCATAATTTTGTGAAAATGAGATCAGGATTGGATTCCTCAGATATCTGCACAGTGGCTTTTCTTTGTTTCTTTCCTTTTCTTTTTGTGTCCAGCTGTTGCATTAGAACACCCTTATTAAGTGAGCCTGCTCTGTCTAGGATTTGGGCCCAGTTATAGCCCTTGATAAACATAGCAATAGTTGGATAAAAGAAGAATACATATTTTCCTTTCACTGGTATATAAAACCTAGAACCCTGAACATTTGCAGTTAGCTCTGGGTGCTAAGAAAATTGATCATGCTGCCAGTTGGAAACATAAGATCTCTCAGGGTTATAGGTAGGGTAGCAGGGTATCCTGATAATAGTCCTTCCTTTGTTATGTGGGTGGTCATGATACTGCATCAGTAGATTGGTGGGACTGCCAGAGAGGTACTTGGGAAGTGACTATGACTTTGGCTTATTTGTATAATCCTCTGCCTATTTGGTTTAGGATTTAGCTGGGGCACTGATTGGCTTAACAGGGTGGGACACCATGAAGGACACACAGGTCAATATAATATCCCAAGATTCTACTTACCAAATGGTTTCTGATTTTATTTCCATTGCCCTAGGGCTTAGTCATACATGGCTACAAGAAGAGTAGGTCTGGTGGCTGAAAAGCAGATCAGTGTTGTGCTTTTGCGGTGGATTCTATCTGTCCAGAAAAGGCACACTATTTAATTTCACATCTTGGAAATTTTCTTCCTGTGTTCCCATCATTTTCTTCCTATGTTCCTTTGATTATTGTGAGCCATGTTTGCAGATAGCAGTGACCTACTTTGCTACATTTTTGTAAATCACATTTATTATCAACCTTGATAGGGGGCCAGACGTAATCAAACATTACACTGGTTAAAATCACATGTGCTTTCAGATGCCTATGGGGCAAACTGTGGCACATTTAAAAATTCTTGAGCAAAGTCTGGATAAATGAAATGATAAATCCCCCCTGCTGTTATAGAAGTGCAATGATTTGTATTAATAGTCTGCCTTAATGCAGGGTCCTCCTGAATGAGTTGTATCTTTTTATTAATATCCTCCTTCCTTGTATTCTAGCAGCTTGTCCCAAATATCCATTAGGTGGCTTCAAGGCTAGGGAACATGGATCTCTTTTTTATCAATGAAGGAATTCAAAATATGTTGACAATGAGGGATTAGATGGAGAAAATGGAGTTAAAAAGGAGAGGGGACATGACAGACAGCTATAAGAAAGAGCCCTTTCAGCTGGGTACCTTCTAAGTCCCTTTAAACTTACTGTCATGTCTCATGACATTTCTGCAGCAACTCTCACTAGAAACTAGCGTTATGGTCTCTGCTCTGCTATGTGTGGGTAATTTAAAAGGGCCAGCAAAATCATGAAAGCCACATCTCATGCTTCGTTAGAGGACAGGAGCAGAGCGGGAAGGAGCTGGGTAACAAACAGAGCTGTCTAGATCCAAGAACACTGAGCCTGGTTTTGCCATCAGCGAGGACCTGCCCTTTGCATACATATTCTCTGGGCCCTCTGCTGTCACTGCCAACTGGCAGTGCTCATTGTCTTCCCACGAGTGTCTTTAGAGTCTGTCCCCTCTCACCCCTACAGAGGATGGTCTCTGAGTCCCGGCCAGCCCTGCAGGCTCTTATCTGGCGCCCAGCTCATGCTCAACCGGTCCCCACTCAGGAGAGCTCTGTGATGGGTTAAAATGAGGACTCTCCCTGAGAGGTGTTTGCATTTTAATAGGAGACACTTTAAAACAAATCTAATTCTTACTATTATATTACAAACATTACTATTGTAGATATGACTGAGTATAACATATACACAGCTCAGAGCTCAGATTTTAAGTGTACAGCTTGAATTTTTGCCAAGTAAAACCACAATCCAGATCAAGACCAGTATGTTAGCAGTACCCTAGATGCCTTCCTTGTGCCACGTCTGGATCGCCTGGCCTGTTGCCAAAGGCGACTACTATTTTGATTCCTGTAACCACAGATGAGTTTTACCAGTGTGTGAACTTTATAGCATTGGAATCATAAATATATACAGTTGACCCTTGAATAGCTCAGAGGTTAGGGACAGTGACCCTCCACACAGTCAAAAATCCATTTATAACTTTTGACTTTGCAAAAACTTTACCAATAGCCTGCTATTGGCCCGAAGTCTTACTGATAACACAAACAACCAATAAACATATTTTTGTATATATATTATATACTGTATTCTTACAAAAAAAATCTAGAGAAAAGAAATTGTGATTAAGAAATCGTAAAGAAGAGAAAATATAGTTACTATTCATTAGGAGGAAGAGTATCATCATAAAAGTCTTCATCCTTATCTTCACATTGAGCAGATTGAGAAGGAGGAGGAAGAGGAGGGGTTGGCCTTGCTGTCTGATGGGTGGCAGAGGCTAAAGAGAGTCTGAGTCTAAGGGACCTGTGCAGTTCAAGCCCGTGTTGATCAAGCTCAACTGTGCTTTTTTGGATCATTTTGTTTGTTTGTTTGTTTTTTTCACTCAAACTTACGTCTGTTAGAGTTATCAAGGTTGTTGCTAGCAGCTGTATTTGCTCTTTTTATTGCTGTATAATATTCCATTTTGTGGGAAAACTTCATAATTTACAGACAGTCCCCGACCTCAGATGGTTTGGCTTATCGTTTTTCCACTTTATGACAGCATGAAAGCAATGTGCGTTCAGTAGAAACCATACTTTGAGTACCCATACAACTATTCTGTTTTTTGCTTTCAGTACAGTATTCAATAAATTACATAAGTTATTCAACATTATTATAAAATAGGTTTTGTGTTAGGTAGGGGCTAGGCTAAGGTACAGTGTTCAGTAAGGTTAGGTGTATTAAATGCATTTTTTACCACAATATTTTCAACTTATGATGGTTTAATTGGGACGTAACATTGAAAGTCGAGGAACATCTATATTTATCCATTCTATTGTTGATGAACATTTAAATTGATTTGGGCCACAGTGGCTCACACCTGTAATCCCAGCAATTTGGGAGGATGAGGCGGGCAGCAGTTCACTTGAGGCCAGAAGTTCAAGACCAGACAGGCCAATGTGGCAAAACCCCGCCTCTACTAAAAATACAAAAATCAGTTGAACGTGGAGGCAGATGCCTGTAATCCCTGCTGAGGCAGGAGAATCGCTTGAACCTGGGAGGCGAAGGTTGCAGTGAGCCGAGATCACGCCACTGCACTCCAGGCTGGGTGACAGAGTGAGACTCTGTCTCAAAAATAAAATAAAATAAAATAAAATAAAATAAAATAAAATAAAATAAAATAGAATAAAATAAGGATTTGGGCTATAATGAATACTCCTGTGAATATTCTTAAACGTGTCCTCTGATACATGTAGGAGCAGGATTGCTAGGTCAAAGAGTGAACATATATTCAATTGGGTAGAGACGGACAAGTTCCAGAGTGGTTCTACCAAGTTACGTTCCGACTAGCAGTGTATGAGTCTTAGTAACTACATACCTCATTGCCAATATGTGGCATTGTCTTTTTTTTTTTTTTTTAGTTTTAGCCATTCCGGTGGGAAGGTAGTAGTGGCTCATTTGGTTGTAATTCACATTTTCATGGCAACTAGTGCTATTGAGCATCTTTTCACAGACTTATTTGCCTTTTGTTTATTCTCTTTTGGGTAGTGCTCATTTAATTTGGAATAGATTTCAACAGATGGCCTATCTGTCTGTATATCTGTGTACATCACATATATATGTGTATATAGCTATATCTAGATGATATATAGCCAGATATACATAAATCTCTGATAAAAATGTTATTGAAATAATTAGTACATACTTGCAATTGATTGAAAATTGGCCCTAATTCTCCACCTTTCCCTGTAACCACAACCTTTGAAATATAATTTGAAAATCTTCCCATAAAGAGGCAGTGTTAGTTCCCTCCAATCTTTGCTGATCTTTGACTTGTTTTGGCTGATAAGATGCATTGGAAGTGACAGTGTGCCAGTTCTAAGGTCGCGCCTGAAGAGGCCTTGTGTACTTCCTTCTGCTGCCAACGTAACAGGCTGAGGCTAGCCTGATGGAGCCTGAAGAGTGCTGAGGCACCCAGCCAGTAGCCAGCACATTCTTATTAAAGAAGAAACATGCAAATTTGGTAAATGAACGTGGTATCATATTTTAAGCTGTATTCCTTTGGTTACTAGTAAGATAGAACATTTAAAAATCTGTTTAGTGTCCTTTGCTTGTTCACATCCTTTATACATTTTCCTTTTGGAGAATTCACCTATTTGTAGAGCTTTTTAGGTAAAAAGAATATTAACTTTTTGTATTGTATATGGAAAAAATGTTCTGTAGTTTTTTATTTCCTTTTACATTTTATCAAATTTTTATATGCAAAAATTTTAAGTTTTTTTTTTTTTTCCTCTGTGGCATCTTTATTTTTCTACATGGGATGTGAACAACGTGAACATGGGTCAGAAAAGTCAGCTGCACAAAAACACTTCAGCCAATTGTAACGCAGAGGGAAAGAAGACATGGAGGGGCTGGGGGTAGCAATTTGAGATCATCCCTCCCCGCTAAGGGCTAGTGGTCCAAGCCCACAACCAGAGGGCGCTCTGGGTGGTGTCCAGGACCATGCAGTGCCGGCTCTGGGGAGCAGGGACAAGAAGAGAAAGAGGAATCACAGAGGAGGCTGCGGCTGAGCATGAGTTTATTGGACTCTGGCCTGGCGCTGCTGCTTGATGAAGTTGATAAGCCCGTTGGTGGAAGCATCGTGAGAGGTCACTTGAGCACTGCCATCAAGCTCAGGCTCAATTTTCTTAGCCAGCTGCTTTTCCAGCTCCACTCCCCACTGGTCAAAGCTGTTGATGTCCCAGATGATGCCCTGAACAAAGATCTTGTGCTCATACATGGCGACCAAGGCTCCAAGCATAAATGGTGTGAGCTTGGTGAACACAATAGAGTTGGTTGGGTGATTGCCTTCAAAGACCTTATGTGGCAGCACCCTCTCAAGGTCCTCTGGACTCTTGCCTGCAGCCTGGAGCTCCTTTCGGGCCTCCTCCGTTGATTTCCCCCTCATCAGGGCTTCCGTCTGGGCCAGGAAGTTGGCCAGGAGGATCTTGTGATGCAAACCCTTCCGTATGGGGTGCTAGGTCTGGACCGGGATGAGGAAGTCACAGGGTATCATCTTGGTGCCTTGGTGGATGAGCTGGTAAAAAGCATGCTGGCCATTGGTCCCAGGCTCCCCCCACACAATGGGGCCTGTCTGGTGGTCCACACGGGTGCCAGATTTGGTGATGTATTTCCCATTGGACTCCATGTCGCCCTGCTGGAAGTACGCAGCAAAGCGGTGCAGGTACTGGTCATAGGGCAGCATGGCATGCGTCTCACACCCAAAGCAGTTGATGTACCAGATACCCAGCAGGGCCAGCAGGACAGGGGCATTCTTCTCCAGGGGCGTCCTGCGGAAGTGCTGGTCCATCCAGTGACCCCCCGAGAGCAGCTGCTGGAAGTTGTCAAAACCCACGTGCAGGGCAATGGAGAGTCCGATGGCCGACCACAGCGAGTAGCGTCCTCCCACCCAATCCCAGAACTCGAACATGTTTTGAGGGTCAATTCCAAACTCCTTCACTTTGGTCGTGTTAGTAGACAGGGCAACAAAGTGCTTCGCCACTGCAGAAGGATCCTTGGCCGCCTGGAGAAACCACTCCTTCACCGTCTCCGCATTCGTGATGGTCTCCTGGGTGGTAAAGGTCTTGGAGGCGATGATGAACAAGGAGGACTCGGGATTCAGCTGGGTCAGGGTTTTGGCAATGTGAGTTCCATCAATGTTGGAGACATACCAGACGCGGGGACCTTCCGAAGAGTATGGCTTAAGGGCTTCAGTCACCATGAGGGGTCCCAGGTCGGAGCCGCCAATGCCAATGTTGATGACGTCCCTGAAGGTCTTGCCTGTGTACCCCTTCCAGTCACGCTCCGGACACGCTGGCAGAAAGACTTCATCTTGTCCAGAACCTTGTTGACCTCTGGCATCACATCCTTGCCATCTACCAGGATGGGTGTGTTTGACCGGTTCCGAAGAGCCACGTGCAGCACAGCTCGACCCTCGGTGTAGTTGATCTTCTCACCATTGAACATCCGCTCCCGGGCGGCCTCCACGCCCCTGGACTTGGCAGGTCCACCAGCAACCGCATCACATCCTCCGTCACCAGGTTCTTAGAGTAATCCAGCAGGATATGCCCATGGTTGGTGTTGAGGGTCAGGCTGAAGTGGTTGAAGCGATCCTTGTCGGCATCGAAGAGGCGGCGCAGGTTCAGCTCGGAGCCGTGCTCGCGATACCATTGCTGCAGCTTCTGGAACTGGGGGTCCCGGGTGAGAGCGGCCATGGCGGGACTAGAAGGTACGCGGACTCAGTTTTTTTTTTTTTTTCACATCAGTTGGGTAATATGCCTACATGGTAACAAGCCTTGAAGGAGGCACATTTCACATGAGTGTGAAAACCCAGTTATCATGCTTACCAATCACAAAAGGATCATTTCAGCTTTGTATGTGGTCAAATGTGTTAACATTTTTCTTTACAACTCTTTTTTTTTTTTTTTTGGTGCAATGGTAAGAAAAATAGTTCCCTCTCCAAAGTTATATAGTTATTTACCCATCATCAACTATTAGGAAACACAAATATTCAAAGGAATAAATCTCTACTTGCACAACGTGGGAATTGATGGGCAATTCAAGAAGATAATATGGGCATGAAGCCAGTATTAATTAGGATGCTTTCATATGCCAGTGACAGGAACTCTGCCTCAAATTAGTTAAATATAATGACATTCTTTATTTTACATAAGAAATTCAGAAGTATGACAGCTTCCAAAATTGGTTAAGTCAGCAGCTCAACAGTTTTTTCCACAAACATGTTTGTTTTGTTTTTTTTCTATCACAATGCCATCCTTGTGCGGTTGCCTTTGTGTTTAGGAGGTTTTTTCACCATCACACTGTGGCTGCCAGTGGTCAAAGGGCAACAGGCCTCCTTGTCCTATCCAGGGAAGGGTGAAGTGTTTCTCCCAGTCATAGAATGTATGCTCCTCCCTTCAGTATAACTGGGTCATCTAAGGTCATGGACTCACCCTTAGACCAATAAGTAGAGAATACTAATTAAAAATCATCTTAGGTCCATCAGGATTCCCTTTGGGAATGAAAATTAGATGACTAAATATCTAACAGAATTGAGGTGGACAGGAAGGAGGAAAGGGAGAACAGATGTTAGACAGGTCACTGAGAGTGTTTGCTCCAGGTCCTTCTGGACGTCCCTCAAATTGGGTGCCATTTCCCAATTTGTAGTCTTAAAAAATGTAGCCATTTCCCACATAGTCTAAAACAATTATGGGTTTTGGATTCAACTGTCCCCTGGTTTGAATTCAGGCTCTACCATTTATCATCTGTGGCACGTGATGTAAGTTATTCAATCTCTTTACATTTGTTTCCCCACCTGTAAAATGGAAATAATATCTATCTTGTCTGGCACATAGTAGATCTTCAATAAATTATTATTTTTATTATTATGACCATTCATAAATCAGTTCATAGTTCCAGTTTCCTTAGCTGTTTTTTGTCTTATGATATTTAAGTCGATTTGCAGTTATTATGCTATATTCTATCTGCTTTGAGGCCAGTTGTTAACACTGAGCTGACTTTTCTTTGCAACCGTATTTTCACTTGCCCTTCCACTGTCCTTCTATTTCTCTTGAACTTCTATGGGCTTGGGTGTTTTCTGCATTTTATACATGAATGGCATTGATTTTTTTTCCAGTGAATGATCTCTAACTTACAGTTCTGAGGGTTAGCATATACAAAAAATGATTCTATGGTGAAGTTGCCAACTCTCTTACATATTTTAAATCATCTTTTGGTTTAATAATAAAAACCAACTCCCTTTTCCCATTTGAAATTACATATGTAACCCGAGTTCTTTAATTTACATCACCTCATGCTATTCATGTGAAGCTGAGCTTCTTTGAAGCATCACCTGTTTGTGCGCTTGTGTGTGTGTGTGTGTGTGTGTGTGCGTGTTTTCCCCCAGTGTGACACAAGGCAATCTGTCATTCTGGCAATGAAGAATGAGTCTCATAGACAGCAGGATGGAGAAGCAGAAAGTCTCCTTGTGCTGGCATTCTGGGCTGATGACCTGGGGCCCTTTGACACGTCATAGCAGTCAGCACTAACACTCGGGTCATGACCAAATGAAGTGTCTGCAGCTGGCAGCCGTGATGAGCTGGTCTGGAGCTGAGGCATACCTTTGTTTTTCCTTCCAATGATGGGAGTGACTGCTTCCCCATTTAACAAAGCAATACATGAGCCATCTGGGCCTCCTTCACATATCCTGAAACACGTCACACCCACGGGTCTATGTGGCGATTGTTACATTTGCACAAAAGCAACGTGCCCCCCACCAATATTTTCAGAGGCAGTTGGATCTTCCTCCCCTCACTGGGTTTTCTGTTTCTTCCTTAAGGGAGATATCCCATTAGGCCACAAGATTGGAAGGCAATATAGACTAATGATTAAGCCTACAGGCTTAAACCAGCCTGCCCATGTTTCTAGCTGTATGGCCTTGTGCAAGTTAATTAACATGTCTGAGCTTCAGTTTTCCCATCTGCATAAAAAAAGAGAACAGGAACAGTACCCACCACAGAGTGTTTTTGAGAAAATAGCTTAGGGGATCCTGTACATTGTTTAGCATGGCTCCTGGCATGTAAATACCAGGTAAATACTCCACAGGTGGGAGTGTGGGTAAAAGTTGTTTTTATTTATTTATTTATTTTTTCTGCCATCAGGGAAATTTATGGAAGATTTACACCTGCTTACTCACTTGGGAATTATTTTATTGCATTTTGCTCTATTTTAAAGTTGATTTTTGTTCAAACATTCAGCAAGCCATCCAATTCTGAACACTGTTTTGGAGACCAGTCAACATCACTCCATTACTCTGCGGGACGGCATTGATCCATTCAAAGGAGTTATGAAGAAGCACATCTTCACTGCTTAATAGAGAAAAACAGCCTACCTATTTAGTGGAGAGCCTTATTGTTTGTAATTTCCATTTTCCACTCTTGCTTTGTCTTTTAGAGGAAAAGCTAACATTTTGATGTTGTACCCTGCAGAGTTTTACGAGATCCTATGTGCTAGGTCATCTCTGTAGCAGTAAAAGGGCTTAGAGACAAGTCTAGGCAGTGAGTGGGAGGAAAATAGTTGTTCTTCTTGAGTCTCACTGGATCATGGAAGCCAAGTGTGTATTGGAGGAGGCTGGTTGGCGCAATCAAATGGCGTTGACGATCCAGACATAGCCCCCTTGGCCACCACCAGGCAATGTAACTAGGTTTGCCATGTGGCCTGCAGAATGGATCTCATCATGTGGGCACTGAGATAAAATTAATTGGTAGAAATCATGCTTGTTTTGTCTCTAAAATGTCCAGAGGACCCTTTTTTTTTTTTTTTTGAGATGGAGTCTCTCTCTGTCGCCCAGGCTGGAGTACAGTGGCAGGATCTCGGCTCATTGCAAGCTCCGCCTCTTGGGTTCACACCATTCTCCTGCCTCAACCTCCTGAGTAGCTGGGACTACAGGCACCTGCCACCATGCCTGGCTAATTTTTTTTTGTATTTTTTTAGTAGAGATAGGGTTTCACCGTGTTAGCCGGGATGGTCTCGATCTCCTGACCTCGTGATCACTTACCTCGTCCTTTGGCTGGCTTTTATTTTGCTTGAGAAATAGCTTTGCAGACTGCACATTTCTGAGAGGACCTGACAGAGGGGGAGAACTTAAGCCAGGGGGACTCTCCAGCCTGGTGCTGTGGGGTCTGCATCCAGAATAGGGTCCAGCCCTCTGCCTCTCTGTGTGCTCAGGAGGATGTGGCTCAGCAGTGCTGTTGAACCCTCACACGCTGTGGGAATGCACCTAAGAAGAGAAAGTGTTTCTGCTACATGTCACCCGCAGTCTGTGGCCATGGAGGTCTCTCTCTCATCATCAGGATCTCCTTCCTCCTACCTCCTAACACCCAAGGCCTGAGAACCAAGACACCACTCTCCTGTCTCAGCACCACAGGCCCAGGACTTGAGCAGGAGCTCATGGAAGGCTTAGTGCTTGGGGGAAGCATCTCAAAGTGCTGGACTAAAGGCTCTGGACATCTAGGGCAGTGTTCTCCGACTGTCGCGTGCATGGGAGCCACCGGGGAGCTTGTTGGTGCAGGTTCCGTTTCAGGGGTAAAGTCCAAGATGCTGCATTTCTAACAAGCTCCTAGGCCATGCTGATGCTGCTGGTTCTGGGACTACAGGTTGAGAAAGGAGGGTCGAGAGCAGGTCTCAGAGTGAGGACCACCCATCGGCAGCAGCCACACCCCCTGGGAACTTGGAAGAAATGCAGATTTTGTGACCTGACCCCAGATGTGCTGAAACTGCAACTCAAGGGTGAGGGTCTGCGGGGTCTGTGTTTCAGCAAGCTCTCCAGGCAATTCCGGTATTTGCTCAAGTGTGAGAACGCCTGGTCTGGATACAGGACTGCTCGACCATTCTGGTATCACCAATGCGCTTTTTCTCAGAAATGACAGAGGGAAACTTAGAATATTAATGTCTTTATGTTTGAAGGTAAAGTTCCTGGACCAGATCACCGTGTAACAACTCTTGACATCAGCTATTTTCATTTGGCTAACAATTCTGAAGAAAGAGAGGCAAACAACAACAACAACAAATCACAAAGGAAGTCCATGCTCTCCTTTTAAAATTCACGTAGTACTGAACATTATAATTGAAGAAATAGAGACTCCCCCTCCTCATGTCTCTACCCGTTTCCTGTGGAAAGTAACCACTATTCACATCTTGACACGTAAAACAGATCTTTTTCTTCGAACAGTTAAAGGTTTATTTACAAACACACTATCTAAAGCTCCCTCCCCTTTTTTTGTTGAGACAATGTCTCGCTCTATCACCTAGGCTAGAGTGCAGTGGTGCGATCATAGCTCACTGCAGCCTCGACCTCCTGGGCTCAAGCAATCCTTTCACCTCAGCCTCCTGAGAGTAGCTGGGACTACAAGGGTGCACCATCACGCCCAGCTAATTTTTTTTTTTTTTTTTGTAGAGACAAGGTCTCACTGTGTTGTCCAAGGTGATCTTGAACTCCTAAGCTCAAACAATCCTCCTGCCTCAGCCTCCCAAAGTGCTGGGATTACAGGCATGAGTCATCACACCCAGCCAAAAGTCCATTTTTTAAATATAAAAATTACATTGCCAGCCAGGTGTGGTGGCTCATGCCTGTAATCCCAGCACTTTGGGAGGCCGAGGCAGGTGGATCATCTGATGCCAGGAGTTCGAGACCAGCCTGGCCAAGTAGTAGCTGTCTCTACCAAAAATACAAAAATTAGCCAGGCATAGTGGTGGGCACCTGTAATCCCAGCTACTCGGGAGGCTGAGACAGGAGAAGCACTTGAATCTGGGAGGCAGAGGTTGCAGTGAGCCGAGACTGTAACACTGCATTCCAGCCTGGGCAACAACAGTAAAACTCTGTCTCAAAAAACAAACAAAAAACAAAACAAAACAAAACATTATGTTGCCTTAACATTTGTGAAATACTCCAGACACGGAAATAATAAAGCTCTTATAATCGCCTCAGTGATCGAGATGCAAGGAGCATTTGTGTTCTAACATTTGACCCCAGTTCCTGACACAGCGCTCCTAATCCCTGGGCATTTCCTGGGTGATTGGAGGTTCTTCTGTTCTAACGAAATAACCCTTAGTGGGTTCCTGGATGGTTATGGTCACCAGGAAGACCCAGCCCTGATTAGAGGCCTGAACTTCCAGCCCTCCCCTCCATCCTCTGGGAGGCGAGAAGAGTTGCAGATTGAGTTAATACTCTATCATGCCTACATGATGAAGCTTCAATCAAAATCTCTAAAGTATGAGGTTCAGAAAGTTTCCAGTTTGGTGAACACATCCATATGCTGGAGAGGTGATGCACCCCAAGTCCACAGGGACAGAAGCTCCTGTGCTGGGGACCCTTCCAGATCTTGTCCTACATACTTCTTCATCTGTATCCTGTACCACATCCTATATAATAAACTGGTAAATGTATTTCCCTTAGTTCTGTGAGCTGTTATAGCAAATTATTGAACCTGAAAAGGGGGTTGTGGGAACCCCCAATTAGTAGCCACATTGGATAGAAGTGCGGGTAACCTAGGACACATTACTCGTGATTGCTGTCTGAAATGGGGGGCAGTCTTGTGAGACTGAGGCCCTAACCTGTGACACCAGTGCTGACTCCAGGTAGTGTAGTGATTGAATTGTGTACACCTGTTGGCTTGTGGCGAATTGGAGAATTGGTTGGTGTGAGAAAGCTCCCCACACATTTGGTGTCAGAAGCAAAGTGTTGTAAGACTGAGTGAACAGTTTGGGAGGCCGAGGTGGGTGCATCGCCTGAGGTCAGGAGTTCAAGACCAACCTGGCCAACCTGGTGAAACACCGTCTCTACTAAAAATACAAAAAATTACCCAGGCATGGTGCTGGGCACCTGTAACCCCAGCTACTCGGGAGGCTGAGGCAGGAGAATCGCTTGAACTCAGGAGGCAGAGGTTGCAGTGAGCTGAGATTGCACCACTGCACCACTCCAGCCTGGGTGACAGAGCGAGACTCTTGCCTCAAAAAGGACAAAAAAAAAAAAAAAAAAAAAGAGTGGGTAAAGAAAAATGAGTTTTTCCTTTTCAATATTGTTTTCCAATTTGTTCAGTGCATCTCACCTTCTTGCACAGGTATGTGGACATTTCTGAAAACCTCAAGTCCATAGGGCAGCTAGCTCTGTGATCACCCTGTGTGGGTGTAGGGGCGCTCTGGCACAGCTCTTCCCACAGTGAGCTCCTGATGGGCAGCCAGGGTCCAAGGCTGCCTGCTGGAGCTGGGCTGCAATCTGTCCACTTCTCTGGATGCTGCTCTAGAGAAGGCAGATGAGAAAGCACACGCCTCACTGCCTGCTTCTGCTGAAGGCTGTGTAAATGTCTGTCTTTCTTCCCACATTCCATTTGGTTGGAAAGAACAAGTCTTTCTTCTTATTTAATAGGTCGTTCTGGGGTCATATCTTGAGTCTCTTCTATGCTGTGAGAAAACTTGATGATCTGAATTGGTCGGCAAGGCTTCCAATACAGGAGCTGTGTCAGTCTGGGGTCAGTCCCATACGGCAGCAATCACTCCGGTTAGTTTTAACATACATAGATTTAATACATTTCGTTGGACAGCCTAGGGGAGGAGGTTCTAGTACCTTGCAGAACAACACTGCAGAATTAGCCCACCAAGGGTGTGGCAAGTGCTATGGGGGCCTCGGTAAACCTCTGCCTCAGCTGCAGGACTACATAGCTTCAGCCAGCAGCCAAGCCAGTAGAAAAGATCACTGTACTCTGCCAGCAGAAAAGCTGCCTCACTGAGGCTTTGTGGATCTTCTGCGGCATGTCTGCTCAGCTGAGTTCTCAGGGGGTCAGGGAAACAGTCTTGCTTGCCAGCCTGCAGTGCGTGCAGCAAGGTGGGCTGGAAGGGAAATGCATGAGGTGATCTGCAGTACCTCCCAAGATCTGAAGACTGGATAAAACAAGGATGAAAGTACATTGGCTTCATATTCTCCCAATATTGTTATCAGCATAATTCCATAGCCACAATGTCCTTAAGCTTCATGCGTTTGAATGCTTCTAAAACTTGGTTAAAAAAAAATCTGTTTTACTTCTTTAGAAGTTCGTCAGGCATTGTATAAAGTGATGTGTCCTTTCATTTGTCCTTCACAAAGTGCCCAGTACCTACATCTCCAGGCCAGAACTAGGGGCTAAGGGGACCTCAAAATGAAAAAGGAGACAGCCCTGACTCCAAGTCTAGTGGGGATCCATAGGAGCCACCTAATAACAGTGATCATCACCGCTGAGCAGCTACTATGTGCAACTCAGTGGCTGCACTTCACAAACCACCTCATTCATGCCTCAGACCTGCCCTGCCAAAGAAGGATCATCTATTCCTTTGACAGATGAGCAATCTGAATTTCAAAAAGGTGGGGTAACTTGTCCATTGTCACAGCCAGCACGTGGCAGGACTGGAATTTGATCCCAGAACTGGGCAAAATCAAAGTTGATGCTCTTTACTTTCTATCACTGTTTCCTATAATTGCCTAAGATTTGGAACACAGCTACACATGCAGCCTCATCACAGTTTTACAGATTTTAACCAAGTGTCAGCAAATTACAACCCATGGGGTCAAATCCAGTCAGTCACCTGTTTTTTGTAAATACAGTTTTATTGGAACGCAGCCATGGCTATTTGTTTAAGCATCGTGTGTCGCTGTTTTTGTGCTACAGCCACAGCATGGAGTGGTTGTTGAACAAATGGCCTGCAAAGCATGCAATATTTACTATCGAGCTTTGTCCAAAGTTGGTCTTGGTTTAAACAATTCCAAGTGGATTCCTTTTTATCCCTTTTCTTTCCAATAAGGGAATAAAGGGAACAACAAACTCACCATTCAATGATTTAACGTTTCTGATTGTTTCTAGTTTTGTAAACTTTCCTGAACATGTGATGATGTGAGGCAGGGAAGTCCAGTTGTGTAAAGGGCAACTCAGCCTTGGGAAAAACTGCTCTGAGCACTGCCACTTACTCACTCCATAAACTGAGAAATTGCTTAATCTGCCTAAATTGATTTGTTCTCATTTATTCACACCTTAATTTAAAAATACTTATTGGATACCTACTGTGTGGCAGACACTGTTCTACATGTTGAAGACATAGCAGTGAACAAAACAGGCAAAATCCACACCCTCATGGAGTTGTCCTTCCACCAGGTGGAGGCAGACACTCAAAAAAGAAGTAGAAGTTTGTAGTAGAAAGATGACAGTAAGTGTCGTGATGAAAAGAAAGCAAGAAAGGGGGACGGGAAATTTCAGGGCAGGGAGAGGATGGTTGGGGGGCTGCAGTTTTAAGTAGGGTGGTCAGGGAACTCCCAGTGAGAATGGGATATTTAATTGAAAACTGGAAGGAGGGAAAGAGGAAAGTAGGGGAAATACGGAAGAAAGAACATTCCAGCTAGAGGTGAGAAAAATAACAAGACCCTGAGGCAAAGCGTGTCCAGCACACAGAAGGAACAGCAAGGAGGCCAGAGGGCCCGGAGCAGGTTAAATGAAGGGGGTCCAGCAGGAGAGAAGGCCTGAGTGATCAGTGCTGGGGCCATCAAACTAGGGTCTGCTAAGGTATTGTAAAGATGTTGGCTTTTACTTTTTTGAGGAAAGAGGGACTTAACCTGATTTAATTTTCAATGTTTGGGTTTTTGTTGTTGTTGTCGTTGTTGTTATTTGTTTGTTTTTTTGAGACAGAGTATCACTCTGTTGCCCAGGCTGGAGTACAGTGGTTCAATCTGAGCTCAGTACAACCTCTGCCTCCCAGGTTCAAGCAATTCTCCTGCCTCAGCCTCCTGAGAAGCTGGGACTACAGGTGCCTGCCACCATGCCTGGCTAATTTTTTTTTTTTTTTTTTTTGAGACGGAGTCTCGCTCTGTCACCCAGGCTGGAGTGCAGTGGCCGGATCTCAGCTCACTGCAAGCTCCGCCTCCCGGGTTCACGCCATTCTCCTGCCTCAGCCTCCCGAGTAGCTGGGACTACAGGCGCCTGCCACCTCGCCCGGCTAAGTTTTTGTATTTTTTTAGTAGAGACGGGGTTTCACTGTGTTACCCAGGATGGTCTCGATCTCCTGACCTCGTGATCCGCCCGTCTCGGCCTCCCAAAGTGCTGGGATTACAGGCTTGAGCCACCGCGCCTGGCCAATTTTTGTATTTTTAATAGAGATGGGGTTCACCATGTTGGGCCAGGCTGGCCTTGAACTCCTGACCTCAACTGATCCACCTGCCTTGGCCTCCCAAAGTGCTGGGATTACAGGCATGAGCCACTGTGCCTGGCCTAATTTTAAATGTTTTAAATGTAGTCCACTTCCAGCACTGCGTTGAGAAGAAACTGGACGTGGGGAGAGTGAGCAAGAGTAGAAGGCGTGACCAAGTAGAAGGCGACTGAAAAATTCGGGTTAGAGATTATGGGGGTTCAGACCAGGGTGGTTGTGGTGAATTGGAAAGATGTGGTTGGATTCTGGCTATATTTTGAAGGTAGATCCAACAGGATTTCTTGACAGGCTAGATGTGGGGTGTAGGAAGTATAAAGATTTTTGGTTCACACCTGTGGAAGAATGAGACAACAGTTGGGGGAAGTTTTGGGGAAAGATAAGAAGTTGATTTTGGATGTGCTCAGTTTGAGACGGCCATTAGACAAATGGGAATATTAAGTGGACAGTTGGATTTATGAGTTGGGATGCTGGAAATTGGCATTATGGAGGGGTGCTGTTGTTGGTAATGAATGGTAAGGATGTGACCATGAGGGTGAGTGGCTGAGGTAGATCTTAAGGACCTGAAAAAGATCATCCCTGTGGGTATTAAAATCACCGAGAATTTTGATACAAGTACCGCTGAAGAAAGTGGCAGTCAGCCAAACTCAAAACCCCTACAGGAATTAGGGCAGTAATGTTGGCTAGGGGGCTCAGTAGATGACTGCCATAGAGGGCCAGTGGATGGGAACAGTGCAATGACATAGGACATGGAGCCCAGGGGAAGGGGCTTGGGGAAGAAGAGGGATCTATAAATGGCAGTGAAGGGCAAAGGACAGCTATCCCATCCCTGACCAGTAGTGAAGAGGCATGAGAGAGAAAATGTCCAGCACTTAAAGCAGCTACAGGAGAAGCAGTGTCCTTAGGCTTCAGTTAGAGCAAGAGGTGAAGAAAATGAGCTCAGAGCAGGCTGAGAAGAGAGGTGACTTTCTTTTCTTTTCTTTATCTTTATCTTTTTTTTTTTTTGGAGATAGAGTCTCATGCTCTGTTGCCCAAGCTGAAGTGTAGTGATGAAATCTGGGCTCACTGCAACCTCTGCCTCCCGGGTTCAAGTGATTGTCTCAGCCTCCTGAGTAACTGGGACTATAGGCACCCGCCACCACACCGGCCAATTTTTGTATGTTTAGTAGAGATGGGGTTTCACCATGTTGACCAGATTGGTCTCAAACTCCTGACCTCAGGCGATCCGCCGGCCTCAGCCTCCCAAAGTTCTAGGATTACAGGCGTGAGCCACTGTGCCTGGCCAACAGGCGATTTTCTTGAGGACTCATTGTGTGATCCTGCAGGTGCGGTGGAAGAATGGCAGAAGCTATGGGTGAGTAGTTGTGGGAAATAGGGGTCAGAGATGCTTTGGAGTCCTGGGCTTCTTATGGTGGCTGATGTGGCAGAGATAAAGGATCTGATGGTGACAAGGCAGAGGGTGTAGTCAGGGTGTGAGTGACGGAAGGAGGAAGGGCAAAGAGGTCTTGCCAGAGCACTCTGAGTTCTGCGACCCCCCTTGGCTCCTGCAAATGGAACTGCCAAGGCTGGAGTGGGTAAAGTCTACCTTGTGGCATAAGGCTCTTTCTCATTCCTGGAGTGGGTGATGCTCCCCCTTGCCTCCTACCATCAGAGTCACTGAGGTCATAGCAAGGAACAGAAACCTAGCTTTGGAAAAAGAGAGCTTGCTGGAAGATCTCTCGTGGGCTTCAAGGGCTGTCTGATGTTGGCAGCGGGAGCTCACTGTGCCTCTTTCCAGTCTCTGCTGCTAAGACCTAGCAACCAACTTTCAGTCTCTCTAGCTGTCAGTTCACATTTGGGCTTTTGAACAGCCCAGTCGACAGCATCAGGTGGTATAAGCATGTTTCCTGGGAAGTCACATTTCTGGACTGTGGGGCAGAGATCGGGGAGTTCAGGAGATTGAAGATGATTGTGAATTGGTCAGATACTTGCCAAAGTGTCTAATTCGCTAAACTTAAGCATCTCATCCAGAAGTGTGTCTGTGGGGTCACAATAATATTCTTCTCATTTAGTTGAGCTGAATGAAATGAGATAAATGAAGACAGCACTTTGCACAGCACCTGGTATCCAGTGGGTGCTCTATACCTATCAGCCATTCGTTTTAGAACCATGGGGTCTAGTAATTTGTGATCTCGCTGAGGGACAAGTTTGAACTGTTCCTGCTGTGTGTGAATCATTGGGCTCAGGAGGAAGTTGGGGATGAGGTGTGTGTGTGCTGGACAGGATGGGAGTGCTGGGGTCTAGCTAGGTCCCCAGCAGGACTCCCAGCCATGAGCACTGACATTTCAACGTGCCTTTGTTGTTCTTTATCCGGGTCTGAAGAGTGCACACTGCATTTCTATTTGTATTTTATTGCTTTTTATTGGAGGAAATTCTCCTATAGAAACTTGCTTGAACATGGGGACCCCTGAAGGTCTGGGGACTCATTCTCTGCTAATGCCAAAGGCCTCGGTCGGTCTCCTTTGGTGCCGTCTGCTATAGCAGCCCCTTCATCTCCCTGACCTTTACGGCTGACCTCCGCTAGCTTCTTTTGTGTGGTTTTCCACTTAGTTTCTATTAGGACAGATCTTGAATGTGAGCAGCCATGCATTCACCCCTGGATGAGAATTTTAGTTAGCTCTTTTATTTGGTCATTTAGAATTTATTGGCTTATGTATCTATCTGAGCACTTGTGGATAAATGTGGGCATGATGCATGCGTATGCCCTCTATTGTGTGCTTTAAAGAGATCATAAATGTATTGATGGAAATTGTATGATAAGAAAAATGAGGTTTGTGCTGAAATAATTTGGGTTCCCACTGAGAAACCTCGAGGGCACCTAAATGTACTAAGTCTGTAATGTATTATTGAAGAGGAGACTATTCTCATTCAGATCACAGTGATTTGCAGCTACTGCAAGGTCATGGAGACCCTTTCTGTGATCGCCTCTGGATTGTCCCAGGTAGCAGAGAATGCTGAACTGCTGATATCAAATGCTGATTTTTCTGATTTCTTGCTTTATTGCTGTGGATCTTGCTGTAAAACATGGGCACAATTTTGGGGAAATAAACTGCTATAGACTTGAGGAGAAAAAGCCCTAAGGCATTTTTTTTGACATGAGTCATAAATAAAATACAGTGGTAACTCAGAAAATAGATGGCTATAAAAATTCTTTGAGTATGTTACTGATGATATTATTTGATCATCTTCCTCCAATTTATCCCATCAGATATCTGAAAAGAGTAGAGAGGTGACCAAAGACAGGTTTTAAAATAGATGATTTTTAAAATATTGGCATTTTTGTGCCCACCTGCCAGTGACAGACTAAGTTTCTAAAGCCACGGGAGTTTTCCTCATGATGGTTTATGACGAATGATGAGACTACAATAAAGTATCTTATCAGTACTCATGTTCAGTCAGGATTGCCACTGAAGAGGGCATAGAATATACTGGTTTGTTCTCTTTATACTAACTATCATGGTGTTTTGTTACTTCATTCTCTCTGGTTTTAAAGGATTTCATGGCAAAATACATACTTTATTCCTTTAAGTGGATTTTAAAGTAACCATGCTGTGAAAAATACTGCATGGTTATTATGAAGTATTTTGATGCCATTTGCCTGATTCTTAGAAGAGGAAAATTTATACAGTTATGTGATCAACTTGAATGGAAAAGAATCATATTTTTATTACATAGTAAAATTCATTAGGGTAAACAGGATATAAGCATTAGACTTTGTGTATGGATAAATATTTCAATTGTCACAGACCATAAAACGCTGCACCTATAATATATAATTAACTTCACTCTAGACTGAAAAGCAGAGGAGTCTACTTTATTCCTGGCCCTGTGTTGGGTCCCTCTTCTCTGACCTGGCTATAGCCTGACACCCTCCATGCTGTTTTGTGGCAATTCAAAGAGCTCGCAGGCCATGGTGGGGTAACTTGCAAAGCAGCTTTCTCACAAGCCATTGGGAGAGAATGGACAGTGTCCTAAATGCAGATTTGGTGTAGGATGCAATTCTGGCATCTGGATGGCCCTTCCTGAGTGGGCCAGGGCCGTTTTAATATGCACTTATCAAGGCTGGTGCTGGCATGCAGACTAGGGCTGCATTAGCCCCAGGGATGCAGCGGCCATGTGGCCCCCCACAGAGATCCCTATCCACCGGCAAGACAGCAGTGTTGGACTCCAAGTCCACTTCTGTGCACCTATCCCAAAAGAATGTAGCTGCCATTTGTGTGAGATTTGACACACCTTCCCCCAAAGCCGGGGTATGATAGTCCCCAGGTAGATGTAGTTGACATCTACATGAGAGCCTCAAGACCATTCCTATCATTTTTTCCCATTTAACTTTCCCACCTCCAGGCCTTTGCACAGATTCTCCCCTCTGCCTGGAACATGCTTTTCACCAGCCCTTCTCTTGGCTACTTTCTACTTGTCTTTCAGAACTCAGATTAAAGTTTCTTCCCCTAGCAGCCTTCGGAGCCCCCAGGCCTGACTGAGACGCTCTTCTAATCCCCCACACTTCTGTTAGTGAAGCCCTTCCTGCTCCCGAGTGAGACTTTGGTTTGTATAACTGCCTCCCCACCAGGCTGGAAACCGTTTTCTCTGTACTTTCAAAAACTGCTTCTCTTTGACATTTAAATATTTAACTCATCTTGACTTTGTTTTAGTGTAAAATGTGAAGTAAGGATTTAACTTTATTTTCCAGATATTGCTTACAGAAGAATTCTTTCCTTAGCCTTTTCCCTATCTACACTGAGAAGATCACAACATATCATTCAAAATTTATTGAGAGACGTCTACGTGCCAGCCACAGTGGTTGATGCTGGGGATGCAGAAATGAGTAAGGGACTGCTCCTGACCTCAAGAAGCTTCCCTTCTGTTTGAGAAGACATCAGTGTAAACAAGCATTCACTGGATTATATGAAATTGTCATCTTTGTAGGTCAAAAATGGTCAAATATTGGCAATTTCGCATGGTTTAACCCGATATAATACAAAATAAACACAGTGTTTTAGGCTGCATTTCTCTGAAAATGGAGCCCTAGAAAATATACGCATAGATGGTTTATTTGGAAATGATTCCAGAAAGAGACCCAGGAAAGGAGGGAGAACCAATACACAACGATGCTTTTTGGAGCTGGCCGGCGCTCAGGCCACTGGTGTTTGAGCAGCTGAAACATCCATGGAGTTTTGTGAAATGTGCCTCAGCATGGTCTGCACAGGGGACAAGGAGGGAAACTTAATCCACAAGGGGCCCAGAAGGATTAGTTACCTCCCTCCAGTTCTTCTGGTGGCCCCGTGCATGTGTCCTGGGGGTTTCTGTGGATGTGCCAGTCTTGGCATCAGAGAAGGCCTGGAGCAGGAAGTGAGAGATGAGCAGAGAGGGCTGAGTGGAGGTGCAGCAGACTATACTTGCATGAGGCTGATGGAGTGGGCCTGGGACGAGTTGCTCTAGCAGTGGCTGCAGTGAGGGATGGGGCTGAGAGGACATGAAGAGATGTTGGGTACAAATGATAGTCGTGGTATATCCAAAGAGGAATGGTTAATTCTATGAGAGTTTGACTGGGGGGAAGTAAGGAGTAGTGACTAAGGAAATAGAGGGAACCTTCAAGGATTCATTTGCACCAGCGTGGGGGGTTGGAAGTGGGCATTTCAGGTGGAGGGAGCAGCATGAAAGGACACAGCACACTGGGGGAGCTTGGAGTAGATTGACCTGGTGGATATGGGGCTGGGCGATGGGATGTGACCGGAGAGTTGGGCAGAGACCAGAGCAAGAAGTGAACTTGCCGGGGGTGGGGGTGTATGAATTTGCTAGGGCTGCTGTTATGAAGTACCATAAACCGGAGGGCTTAAATAACAGAAATTTTTTGCCTGTAGGCTGGAAGTCCAAGATCAAGGTGTCAGCAGTGTTGGTTTCTTCTGAGGCCTGCGAGGAAGAATCTGTTCCACGCCTCTTTCCTAGCTTCCTGTGGTTTGCTGGCAATCTTTGGTGTTCCTTGGCTTGTAGAAACATCACCCCAACCTCTGCCTCCTACCCTCTTTATACAGAATACTCTTCCTACTTTGCTGTCTCTGTGTGCATGTCTGGGTCCAAATTTCCCCTTTTTATAGGCATACCAGTCACGTTGGGTTAGGGCCTACCCTCATGACCTTATTTTAACTCGACCTCAGTAAAGGCCCTCTCTCCAAAAGAATGTTACACATTGAGTTACTGGGGGTAGGACTTCAGCATGTGCAGTTTGGGGAAATCAGGGAATCTGCTGGGAGTCAGAAGCTGAACGGAGCCGCCTCTGCTGGTCTTGCTGGGCTGTCAGTTCCCTTTGTCTTCCCATGTTTTGCAGTGAGCCGCAGGTGTTGAGTACTGCTTCTTACACCTGGGCTCGTTTCTCTTCCAAGGATCTTACCTGCATGAGGTGTTGCAAGGCAGTTCTGCGGGGGTGTATATTTAAATAGGGTTTTTAGAAAATGTCTTTGAACATATGAATCTGCAACATCTTTCCGGGGCTAGATCATTCTTTGGTCAAATTTTATGCCATGGATTTACCATGATTCTCTTTATTTCTGGGACTTTTTAGAGGGTTATTATGTGTGTATATGTTGTTAAAGAAGAAGGTTGGTGTTAATGAGCTCGGGTTTTATTAGATCCTGGAGAGCTACTTACTGACAGGCTTTAAGGCAAGAGTGGCATGGTAAGATTAGTGTTTTTCAAAGATCGTTCTGAAAGCAGCATAAAAAAGGGATTTGAAGAACTCAGACTTGGAGGCAGGGGTGCCAGCAGACGACTCAGGCAATGATTCAGGCACACAGCAATGAGAGTGTGAACTAAGATTTGGATGCATGGAAGAACTCCCAGGAGCTTTAAAAACAACCCAGTGTTCAAGCCCCACCTCAGACCAATTAAACAATCCCTGGAAGCTGGGCCCACACACTGACATATTTTTTTTGATGTTCCCTAGGTAATTCCATTCTGGGGTCAGTGTCATGAACCACAAATCTAAGGCAAAGCAATGGGGAAGGTTAATAGCAGGTAGGGTTAAGAGATTTTAAGAAAGTAGAGTGACGGGCAGAAAAATAATTAGAATGAATATGGTGTCTTGCTTACTTAGGTGTTACTATAGCTACCAGGTATAAATTATACATTTCTAAAGAATTATAATATGCCGAGGTACACTTAACACAAAATTATATTAAATATGACATAATCTTTCTTCGATTCAGAAGGCATTTTGAGACCTGCCTATATATCTCTAGGACACTGTTACATACATAAATACACTTATCGTTAAACACCACACTAGAGGTCCACATATAGAAAGAAAGGATTGCATTGCAAACTACTGCCATCCACACCTTCCTGTGACACCATTTCACCCACATCAGTGCCCTGCTCAGAACCTTTAATGACTCACCAGTGTTTACAAAATAAATTCCAAATTCCTTGCCTGGAGATTCAGGACCCAAGGCTTCCACCCATCCCATAAATAAACCTGCTTCTCAGCCAGCCTGTTTTCTATGGGTTTTAGGCTACTTCACTGTGATAATTAGTATCAATATTGGGTGTGTGATATACATAATGCACTGTTCTAGGCACCAAATACTGTATTCTTTCTAGTTCTCATAACAACACATATGATTGGCTTTGTTGTCTATCTTACATGTGAGAAAACTTAGGTTCAGTAATGTTATGTAGCTTGCAAAGTTTTCACAGCTAGTAATTAGTAGAACTGGGATTTAAATCCACGACTAAAACCCCTGTCATTCCCACCACACTACACTGTGCCCCAGCGGGAGCACTTCAGTTTCTGCCATTTTGCATGCTGTAATTTCCTTCTGATGTGGTCCTCCTCCAGTGCTGTGCTGGTAAATGTTTAATAGCTGGCTTTCTCAATGTAGCTTTGACATGAACGTTGGTTGACATTTTAATTTACATTAATGAGCACATCAGAACTTGACTGTTTATCAACGATGTGAAGGACTTCTTTGCTGAATCAGATAATAATAGTGCTAGAAGAAGATTTCTTCCTTTTTTGGGATCATCTGCAATATAACAGCTACAGATATGAAATATTTTTAGGTTTCTTCTGCATGGTTAATATTTTTCTATCACTTTCTTACCTCTAAACAACCAACAAAACAACAAATCAAGCCATGCTTTGTGGGGTTTCCAGATTTCTGTTGTGTCAATACTCTCACTATAAAGTTAGGAAGAGATGGATGGAGACACACTCTTATATATAGTATTTTCACTGTGGAGATGCAACCAATGTAAATAATCTCGAGAACATAGATAACAGTAAAACGTAGTAAAATAGTTAGGAAGTGATGAGTTCTGAGTATTTACTGCCTTTTTAAAAAATTTTAGTTTAGGCCGGGCGCAATGGTTCACGCCTGTAATCCCAGCACTTTGGGAGGCTGAGGCGGGCGAATCATGAGGTCAGGAGATCGAGACCACCCTGGCTAACACAGTGAAACTCTGTCTCTACTAAAAATACAAAAAAAAAAAAAAAAAAAAAAGCCAGGCATGGTGGCGGGCGCCTGTAGTCCCAGCTACTCGGGAGGCTGAGGCAGGAGAATGGTGTGAACCTGGGAGGTGGAGCTTACAGTGAGTGAAGATCATGCCACTGCACTCCAGGCTGGGCGACAGAGCGAGACTCCGTTTCAAAAAAAAAAAAAAAAAATTTTTTTTACTTTAAGTTCTGGGATATGTGTGCTGAACATGCAGGTTTGTTACACAGGTATACATGTGCCATGGTGGTTTGCTGCACCCAACTTGTCATCTAGGTTTTAAGCCCTGCACGTGTTATGTATTTTTTTTTTTTTTTTTTTTTTTTGAGACGGAGTCTCGTTCTGTGCCCAGGCTGGAGTGCAGTGGCGCGATCTCGGCTCACTGCAAGCTCCGCCTCCCGGGTTCACGCCATTCTCCTGCCTCAGCCTCCCGAGTAGCTGGGACTACAGGCGCCCACAACCGCGCCCGGCTAATTTTTTGTATTTTTAGTAGAGACGGGGTTTCACCGTGGTCTCGATCTCCTGACCTTGTGATCCGCCCGCCTCGGCCTCCCAAAGTGCTGGGATTACAGGCGTGAGCCACCGCGCCCGGCCCCGTGTTATGTATTTGTCCTAATGCGCTCCCTCCCCTTGGTCCGCACCCCCGACAGGCCCAGATGCATGGTGTTCCCCTCCCTGTGTCCATATGTTTTCATTGTTCAACTCCCACTTATGAGTGAGGACATGTGGTGTTTGGTTTTCTGTTCTTGTGTTAGTTGCTGAGAATGATGGTTTCCAGCTTCATCCATGTCCCTGCAAAGGACATGAACTCATTCTTCTTTATGGCTGCATATTTGCTGCTTTTGAAGATACAATTTATTTACTGTAAATTTCTATAATTTAATTTTCAGTAACGCCTCATTTAACAACTGCCTCACAATATTTCTTTTTTTTTTTTTTTTTTTTTTTTTGAGACGGAGTCTCGCTCTGCCGCCCGGGCTGGAGTGCAGTGGCCGGATCTCAGCTCACTGCAAGCTCCGCCTCCCGGGTTCCCGCCATTCTCCTGCCTCAGCCTCCCGAGTAGTTGGGACTACAGGCGCTGCCACCTCGCCCGGCTAGTTTTTTTTTTTTTTTGTATTTTTTTAATAGAGACGGGGTTTCACCGTGTTAGCCAGGATGGTCTCGATCTCCTGACCTCGTGATCCGCCCGTCTCGGCCTCCCAAAGTGCTGGGATTACAGGCTTGAGCCACCGCGCCCGGCCGCCTCACAATATTTCTGAGAATGTAACAATCAGCTCTCAGGAGACAGTGTGAGCCAGCTCCAGCACACCACTGCTTTCCCTCTTCCTCCCCACTGGCTCAAAGTCTACCCAGTCTTCAAAGTCCAACCAAAACTCTAGCATGCTAGAAAACCTACCAGGGACATCCTTTCCTTCCTTATTGCCAGAAGAAAAAGAAAATCTACCACGTACAGTCATGCATCGTTTAATGATGGGGATTACGTTCTGAGAAATGTGTTGCTAGGCAATTTTGTCATTGTGCGAACATCATAGAGCATACTTACACCAATCTAGGTGGTATAGCCTGCTACACACCTCGGCTATATGGTATCACCTATTGCTACCAGGCTATAAATCTGTACTGCATGTTACTGTACTGAACGCTGTAGGCAACTATAATCCAATGGTACTTGTATATCTAAACACAGAAAAGGCACAGTAAAAATACTGTATAAAATATAAAAAATGGCATGCCTGTATAGGGCACTTACCAGGAATGGAGCTTGTAGGAATGAAAGTTGCTCTGGGTGAGTCAGTGAGTGAGTGGTGAGTGAATGGGAAGGCCTAGGACATTACTGTACACTATTGTAGACTTTATGTACACTTAGGCTACACTAAATTTCTAAAACATTTTTTTCTTTCTTCAATAATAAATTAACCATAGCTTACCATCACGTTTTTTACTTTATACACTTTTTTCCTCATTCTTTTTTAACTTTTGACTTTTTTGTAGTAACACTTATCTTAAAACACAAACATTGCACAGCTGCACCAAAATATTTTCATTCTTTATATCCTTATTCTATAAACTTTTTTCTATTTTTAAAGTCAAATTTTTTAGCTTTTTAATCTTTTTTTTTGTTAAAAATGAAGACACAAATGCACGTATTTGCCTAGGCCTCCACAGGGTCAGAAGCATCAGGGTCACTGTCTTCTACCTCCACGTCTTGTCCCACTGGGTCTTCAGGGGCAATAACATGCACGAACCTGTTATCTCCTATGATAACAATGTCTTCTTCTGGAATACCTCCTGAGGGACCTGCCTGAGGCTGTTTTACAGTTAGCTTTAAAAAAAATAAAGTAGACTGAGTATACTCTAAAATAATGATAAAAAGTATAGTATAGTAAATGCATAAACCAGTAACATTGTTGTTTATAATCATTGTCAAGCATTATGTACTATACAGAATTGTACGTGGTATCCTTTTGTACACCGGGCAGCACAGTAGGTTGGTTTACATCAGCATCACCACAAACACATGAATAATGAGTTGCACTATGACACTGGCTGGCTACAATGTCCCTAGGCAATAGGAATTTTTCAGTTCCATTATAATCTTCTGGGACCACTATTGTCTATGCAGTCTGTATTGACTGAAACGTTATGCAGTGCATAACCCTCACACCAGGCCTTCTTTCGACCTAAATCCTTCCGAAATCCTTCAACCCTTTTAGCTGACACCAGTCCTTAGCCCTTATCTTATACTATTGCTCCATGCTGTCTTTTGGTTTGAGTCAATCTGTTTCACCAACATTCTTTTTTTTTTTGAGACACAGTCTCACCAACATTCTTTTTTTTTTTTTTTTTTTTTTTTTGAGACAGAGTCTCACTGTGTCTTCCAGGCTGGAGTGCAGTGGTGTGATCTCTGCCCACTGTGACCTCGGCTTCCTGAGTTCCAGCGATTCTCCTGCCTCAGTCTCCCAAGTAGCTGGGATTACAGGCTCCCACCACCACTCCCGGCTCATTTTTGTGTTTTTAGTAGAGACGGGGTTTCACCATGTTGGCCAGGCTGGTCTTGAACTCCTGACCTCGGTTGATCCACCCATCTTGGCCTCCCAAAGTGCTGGGATTACAGGTGTGAGCGACCATGCTTGGCCTGTTTCACCAACATTCTGACCACCTGTGAGGACAGGGAGCTTGCCTAGTAACCTTTGCACTTTCTGACAATACTTAGCTTCATCTTCACACATGTGGCACTTGATACTATACTATTGATCTAGTTGCTTTTTGGATGAATTACTCACATGCAGTTGTAAAATCTCCATTTGTCCCCACCTCATAAAGTTGAGCACAAAAATACCAATCTGGTTCCAGGTGAAGGGGAGTTTATTTGCCTAGCTCAGACTCTGCTGACTTCAGGGGCTGCAAAATTTGCTCAGCATGACCTTGGCATGCGCTGTTCACATCTCCAGACTCACTTTTTTTGAAAAGATCATCTCTGACTCTCAGAACCCTGGCAGCCCACAGACAGGCATCATTACTGTACAGCATTCCTGCCTCCCTTGGGTCACCTCATCCTTTTCTTAGGCAAGAGTTCTGTCTACCTGTTGAATTTTGAATGAAAACCCAATGGACAGAAGCTCTGCACTGAATTCTCTATTTTGTTCCTTGCTGAGCCTCCATGAATGTGAAATACCAGCACAAAGGGGAGAGTCAGCAGGTAGAGATCAACACTATCCATATTTAATGGAGAGGGAGTCTGAGTTCACAGGTAGAAATGCTGAGTTAGAAGAAGGCCAAGTTCAATAACTTGCCTGTGCTCACTGAGTGAGTGTCTAGCAAAAAAGGAACAAATATCTTAAGACACACTTCCATGATTTATGCTTTAACATAGCACCATCATTTTAATGCCTGAGGAGGAGGAAAAAGAAAACAAGCAAATAAGAATAGGATGAAATAACTATTGGTAATCCGAAAATGTCCCTCATCTGCAATGGAGTACAAAAGAGGGGCCAGGGGCCCACATCCTTCGCCAAGAATCTGAGCTCTCTGTGACTTGGCAGCCCAGACTCTCCAACCCAATTTCTCTTTCCTTAGGAGGAAGACACGGAAACACTCCCAATCTCTACCCTCTGCTAAACAGCCAAGGTTGCAGGGCAGAGCTGCCTGGAGCCCGAAGCACAGTAGTCTCCCTAACGGTCTCCAAGAGTGTGACTTTCGATGTGGAACCCACAGTGATACTGGCCAGTGGCTCCCACAGTGGCTCTTGGTAAGGCTCTCCCAGTGACTGCATGTCCCAGCTTTTCCTTCTCCGGGCCCAGTGGTTTTTGACATCTTCCCAAGGAAGATGGGAAGCATGATCAGTAACAGTGGCTTCAGTCACAGCGCCTGCAGTTCTCAATAACTATTCCTTCCAGAAACCCTCTTTGGGGTTCCTGACATCTCTCATGTGTCTCCAGCCTTCTCTAACAGGTGCCAGGTTTCTCTGTAGCTGGGCAGCCATCTGTTAGCATCAAATACACAAATATGTATATTCTTATAATAACCACATCGACAAATGAAACCTGGGTCCCATCATCACTTCTATTCCTAGTCACATATACTCCTTTTGCATTGGACATAGAAGTACCAGTGAATATCACAACCCAGAAAGATCTAACAAATTCTTAACCTATGTTCAGTCAGACTATAGGTTGCATTCTTGTTCACATAGCTGCTTGCTTATTCAAATAGTTGATCCATTCTCCAACCACCCTGATATTTATTGAGCATCTAGTATGTGCCAGGTACCATAGCATGGGGGATTAGACCCAATCCTCCAGGTCAAGGTGCTCACGGTCTGGTAGTAATAATGATAATGATAATGATAATAATAATAATACTGGCAAATACTGATAGAATGTTTAGTATGCACCATTCCTCAGTAGCATGAGATAAATACTATTATTCTACCTGCTTTACAGATGAGATAAGCAAGGCTCAGAGAACTTGAGTTGTCCATATTCACACAGCTAGGCAAGTAAATAGACGACGTTTCATGTCATAAGCCCATAATACAGGGAAGCCCCACGTGCATGGAGCATACTCAGATTAAGGTGTGATTCAAACCTACCATGCTAATATACCCGCATTTAATTCTAATTATCTATGTACTATATACAGACATCTAATTCCAGGATTTTTCAGAGGTAATTAAATGTTAAAAAGAAGGAATACTTGTTTTAAAGAGAACGCCACAGGGAGGCACTAACAATAAAAATGAAGTGTTCATTTCAAATGAGAAAAATGTTCAGTTTTAGGGTTAGTGTGACCTGTAATTTACATGTGTCTTCTAGTGCTTCTGGCAAAACTTATCCCTCTTTCTGGAGAAGTGGTCTTTACAGTGATGAATTAGAAAGGGCCAGAAAGATTTGTGATTGCTAAAGAACTCTCAGGAAACCTCTTCAAAATAGGAAAGACCGGACGCTTGGAACCAATTTCCTTCCATGTGGAAGAAGGTCTGCAGACACAGACAGGGGAGAGTCTTGAAGCAGCCGAGCCGCTGTCGACACTGTGGTGCCTGCTGAATGTCACCTCCCTCTGTTATGCTAACACTGGCCGTTTTATTCACCCAAAGGGATGCCAGGTCTCCTTACACTGATCTTTCCATAACTGACAGAGGGCATTTGAACCTAATCGTAGGACCAGCAGCTTGAGATGCTTAATAAATACACACTCTGGCTATAGCCAGATGATGAGGGATGATACCAAATCCCTCATCAGCTCTCTCAATTCAGAGAAGAAGAAAAATCAATACGCTGCAAACCCCCCCAGGTTTCATGGGATTGAAAGAAGTTCTTCTGCTGACATATTCGGCCGTTTGTTGTGCTGTCCTGGAGAGGCAGTCCACGGTTTGGTTTCCGTCGTCTTTTGATATTCCGCTTTGGCGATCAGCTAAGAATCCTCACCATGATGAGAGCTGAATCCTCCTCGTGGTATTCTTCCACACGCGTTTGGGACATGACAGAAGTTTTTCCTGTCAGAAGGAACAGAGGATGGTGCCAAAAGGAAGCAGCTTCATGAGCTATTGGCAGCGATTCCACACTTATCTCTAGAAGAAAAGACTTAGCTTCCAAATGTGCTTTTGCAAAGCAGTAATTCTTCATTGACATCTTCCCAATCATACTTTCCTTAACTACAAATAGTTAATCTTTTTAAGTAATAAAGGACATTTCACTAAAATAATACTTTGTTTGATGCTAAGAGATTTTGGGGCTTTTGTCAATCTGTTTGAACTGAAGTATGAACCACTGTCTCACTTTGGCTTTAATTATAATTCCTTGCCTTCCTGGCCTCTGGCAGATAACGAGGCATTTTCACATATATTTTGCTATTTTATTCTTCAGACAACTCAATCAAGTGATTAGGTCAGGCATTATATTCCTTAGTTTGAAGATAAGAAACTGATGCTCAGAAGGGTTAGGTATATCTGAACCCCCCAAGTGGCAGAGCTGGGATTGGAATCCATGTTTTCTTTGCAGCACACGCAGATATGCAAACGTGTTTGTTTGAGACAGGGCCTCACTCTCTTGCTCAGGCTGGAGTGCAGTGACACAAACACAACTCACTGCAGCTTCGCCCTCCAGAGTGCAAGAGATCCTCCCACATCATCCTCCCATGTAGCTGGGACCACAGGCATGCACCACCATGCCTGGCTATTAAAAACAATTTTTTTTTTTTGGAGGAACAGAGTCTCACTTTGTTGCTCAGACTGGTCTCGAACTTGTGGGCTCAGGTGATCCTCCTGCCTTGGTGTCCCAAAGTGCTGGGATTGCAGGCATGAACCACCACACCTGGCCTCAAGCGTGGTTTTTTTTGTATCATATATTCTGATATTTATTTTATTGTATTGGACATATATTTTATTGCTTAGGGTTTCCTATGATTCTCTGAAGATTTCACAATATAGGTATGACCTCCTCAACAAGATTATGAATTTTCTACATGTGGGGATCCTGTCTTGTGAGTACGTGGAGTTCTGTACAGGAATGATGAGGGTGTGGTACATACGACATAGGGAAAGGCACTAAACCAAGAATCCGCAGACTGAGGTTTAACCTTGATGATCCTGCAGACTGGCTCTGGGACAAAAGACAAACTGCTCACCCTCTTTGTGCCTATGAAGTGGGGATCACAAATACTCAATATACAATACAATACACAACAGCGAAAACACAGCTAGACACATAAAATGTTTAATAAACATGCAGTACATTAAATTGTTGTAAGAAGTGGGAACTCACCATGCACATATGAGGTATAATTTGTTAAAAAATTTTCACTATATAAACTTTAAAACACATTCAAAAGTAGGGAGAATAGCATAATGAACCCTCCACACTCCATCTCCTAGGTACAATGATCAACTCAAGGCTTAACTTCTTTCATTTCTACCCCCATCCGTTCCCCACCCACGCTGGGTGACCTTGAAGCAAATCCGAGGCATCATATCTGTATGTTTCCTAGGGCTGCCATAACAGGCGGCTCAAAACAACAGGCATTTATGTCTCCCATCCCTGGAGGCTAGAAGTCTGAGATCAAGGTGTCATAATAGTTGGTTCCTTCTGGGTGCACTGAGGAAGCATCTGCTCACACCTCTCTCCGAGTTTCTTATGGTTGTTGGCAGTCCTTGGGGTTCCTAGGCTTGTAGATGCATCACAACCTGTGTCTTCATGTAGCATTTTCCTTGTGCTGTTGCTGTGTCTCTTCTCTTCTTACAAGATGCCTGTCACAATGCATTAAGGGCCTATTCTACTCCAGTATGATCTCATCTTAACTAATTATGTCCGTGATGACCTTATTTCCAAATAAGGTCACATTCTAAGGATCCAGGGAAGATGTGAATTTTGAGGGTTACTATTCAGTCCTCTTCAGCTAGAAATATCTCTGCACATGTCTCTAAAAGAAGACTATTGCAATAAAATAAAGCCACAATACAATGATCACACCTCAAAAAAGAGCAACAATTCCCTAATATTATCAGATATCTAATCAGACATACATTTTTCTGAGTTTGTTTAAGTTAGGATCCTCATTATTTGATACATGTCCTAAAGATCTTTTGATCTGCATCACACCTACTTTTGTTTTTCCTTTGCTATACGTTTTGTTGAATAAACTGGATTGTTCATCATAGAGTTTCCCATTTGACTTTTGCTGCTTGCTTTCCAGTGATAACTTCTCAAGGTGATTGATGGCTGATATGGTTTGGTAGTGTCCCCACCCAAATCTCATGTTGAATTGTGATCCCCAGTGTTGGAGGTGGCCCTGGTGGGAGGTGACTGGATCATGGGAGTGGTTTCTAATGGTTTAGCACCATCCCCCTAGTGCTGTTTCGTGCTTGAGTTCTCAGGAGACCTGGTTGTTGGAAAGTGTGTAGCACTTTCCCCTTTCATCTCTCTCTTTCTCTCTCTCCTGCTCTACCATGTGAAGATGTGCCTGCTTCCCCTTTGCCTTCTGCCACGATTGTAAGTTTCCTGAGGCCTCCCCAGTCATGCTTCCTGTACAGCCTGCATAACTGTGAGTCAAACCTCTTTTCTTCATAAATTGTCTGGTCTCAGATAGTTCTTTATAGCAATGTGCAGACTAACACAATGGAGTTTTAAAAAGTCATACGCTAGGTGCAGTTGCTCACACTGTAATCCCAGCACTTTTGGAGGTGGAGGAAGGTGGATCACTTAAGGCCAAGAGTTCCAGACCAGGCTGGCCAACATGGTGAAACGCTGTCTCTAATAAAAATACAAAAATTAGCTGGGCATAGTGGTGTGCACCTGTAAACTCAACTACTTGGGAGGCTGAGGCATGAGAATCACTTGAACCCAGGAGATGGAGGTTGTAGTGAGCTGAGATTGCATCACTGCACTCCTGCCTGGGTGACAGAGTGAGATTCTGTCTCAAAAAAAAAATCATATAAATTCATGGATTTAATAATATTTGATATGTTTTAATACATTGCAATTATTAACCTATTAATACTCAAATAGATCCATCTTTAGCCAGTTGGGCCTTCAGAATGACTCCCAAAGTATTTATTTCTGTCTTTGACATGACCTTAATAATCTTTGGTAGCAGCTCTCTTACTTTGTGGTATGACAAGATGTTCTAGGTTGTCTTATATGTTTCCTCCTCCAGACTCAGACTTAGAAATTTAAGAAACCTTTGTTCCTTTTTGTGAGAAAAGATACTTAGAGACCATAATCTGGGCCCTAGGTATGCTGAGCACACTGAGTTAGTCATTGCTTCTAGGCCTCGTCAGAAGATAGAGCTAGGGATTTTTATTTCAGATAAAATACATTATTAGTTCTGCCAGGCATGGTGTCTCACACTTTTAATCCCAGCACTTTGGGAGGCTGAGACTTCAAGTGGGTGGATCACTTGAAGTAAGGAGTTCAAGACCAGTCTGGCCAACATGGTGAAACCCCAATTCTACTAAAAATACAAAAGTTAGCTGGGCATGGTGGCAGGCACCTGTAATCCCAGCTAATCGGGAGGCTGAGGCAGGAGGATCACTTGAACCCGGGAGGCAGAGGTTGCAGTGAGCTGAGACTGCATTGCTGTACTCCAGCCTGGGCGACAGAGTGAGACTTTGTCTCAAGTAAAAAGATATATATATATATATATATATATATACACGATCTATCTATCTAATACATAGAAATATATCAAGAAATATATCAAGACAATGGATATATATATCTAAAATTTCTAAAACATACTGTTAATATACATATATATTAGTTCATAGTAATAGTTAAAATTAAAATTTAGAATAAGGGGCTTTTTATTTTTATTTTTATTATTTATTTATTTATTTATTATTATACTTTAAGTTCTAGGGTACATGTGCATAACGTGCAGGTTTGTTACATATGTATACTTGTGCCATGTTGGTGTGCGGCACCCATCAACTCGTCAGCACCCATCAACTCGTCATTTACATCAGGTATAACTCCCAATGCAATCCCTCCCCCCTCCCCCCTCCCCATGATAGGCCCCGGTGTGTGATGTCCGCCTTCCCGAGTCCAAGTGATCTCATTGTTCAGTTCCCACCTATGAGTGAGAACATGCGGTGTTTGGTTTTCTGTTCTTGTGATAGTTTGCTAAGAATGATGGTTTCCAGCTGCATCCATGTCCCTACAAAGGACACAAACTCATCCTTTTTTATGTCTGCATAGTATTCCATGGTGTATATGTGCCACATTTTCTTAATCCAGTCTGTCACTGATGGACATTTGGGTTGATTCCAAGTCTTTGCTATTGTGAATAGTGCCGCAATAAACATACGTGTGCATGTGTCTTTATAGCAGCATGATTTATAATCCTTTGGGTATATACCCAGTAATGGGATGGCTGGGTCATATGGTACATCTAGTTCTAGATCCTTGAGGAATCGCCATACTGTTTTCCATAATGGTTGAACTAGTTTACAATCCCACCAACAGTGTAAAAGTGTTCCTATTTCTCCACATCCTCTCCAGCACCTGTTGTTTCCTGACTTTTTAATGATCGCCATTCTAACTGGTGTGAGATGGTATCTCATTGTGGTTTTGATTTGCATTTCTCTGATGGCCAGTGATGATGAGCATTTTTTCATGTGTCTGTTGGCTGTATGAACGTCTTCTTTTGAGAAATGTCTGTTCATATCCTTTGCCCACTTTTTGATGGGGTTGTTTGTTTTTTTCTTGTAAATTTGTTTGAGTTCTTTGTAGGTTCTTGATATTAGCCCTTTGTCAGATGAGTCAAAATTTTTCTCCCATTCTGTAAGTTTCCTGTTCACTCTGATGGTAGTTTCTTTTGCTTTGCAGAAGCTCTTTAGTTTAATTAGATCCCATTTGTCAATTTTGGCTTTTGTTGCTATTGCTTTTGGTGTTTTAGACATGAAGTCTTTGCCCATGCCTATGTCCTGAATGGTACTACCTAGGTTTTCCTCTAGGGTTTTTATGGTATTAGGTCTAACATTTAAGTCCCTAATCCATCTTGAATTAATTTTCATATAAGGAGTAAGGAAAGGATCCAGTTTCAGCTTTCTACTTATGGCTAGCCAATTTTCCCAGCACCATTTATTAAATAGGGAATCCTTTCCCCATTTCTTGTTTCTCTCAGGTTTGTCAAAGATCAGATGGCTGTAGATGTGTGGTATTATTTCTGAGGACTCTGTTCTGTTCCATTGGTCTATATCTCTGTTTCAGTACCAGTACCATGCTGTTTTGGTTACTGTAGCCTTGTAGTATAGTTTGAAGTCAGGTAGCATGATGCCTCCAGCTTTGCTCTTTTGACTTAGGATTGTCTTGGAGATGCGGGCTCTTTTTTGGTTCCATATGAACTTTAAAGCAGTTTTTTCCAATTCTATGAAGAAACTCATTGGTAGCTTGATGGGGATGGCATTGAATCTATAAATTACCTTGGGCAGTATGGCCATTTTCATGATATTGATTCTTCCTATCCATGAGCATGGTATGTTCTTCCATTTGTTTGTGTCCTCTTTTATTTCACTGAGCAGTGGTTTGTAGTTCTCCTTGAAGAGGTCCTTTACATCCCTTGTAAGTTGGATTCCTAGGTATTTTATTCTCTTTGAAGCAATTGTGAATGGAAGTTCATTCCTGATTTGGCTCTCTGTTTGTCTGTTACTGGTGTATAAGAATGCTTGTGATTTTTGCACATTAATTTTGTATCCTGAGACTTTGCGGAAGTTGCTTATCAGCTTAAGGAGATTTTGGGCTGAGACAATGGGGTTTTCTAAATATACAATCATGTCATCTGCAAACAGGGACAATTTGACTTCTTCTTTTCCTAACTGAATACCCTTGATTTCTTTCTCTTGCCTGATTGCCCTAGCCAGAACTTCCAACACTATGTTGAATAGGAGTGGTGAGAGAGGGCATCCCTGTCTTGTGCCACTTTTCAAAGGGAATTTTTCCAGTTTTTACCCATTCAGTATGATATTGGCTGTGGGTTTGTCATAAATAGCTCTTATTATTTTGAGGTACGTTCCATCAATACTGAATTTATTGAGAGTTTTTAGCATGAAGGGCTGTTGAATTTTGTCAAAGGCCTTTTCTGCATCTATTGAGATAATCATGTGGTTCTTGTCTTTGGTTCTGTTTATATGCTGGATTATGTTTATTGATTTGCAAATGTTGAACCAGCCTTGCATCCCAGGGATGAAGCCCACTTGATCATGGTGGATAAGCTTTTTGATGTGCTGCTGAATCCGGTTTGCCAGTATTTTATTGAGGATTTTTGCATCAATGTTCATCAGGGATACTAGTCTAAAATTCTCTTTTTTTATTGTGTCTCCACCAGGCTTTGGTATCAGGATGATGTTGGCCTCATAAAATGAGTTAGGGAGGATTCCCTCTTTTTCTATTGATTGGAATAGTTTCAGAAGGAATGGTACCAGCTCCTCCTTGTACCTCTGGTAGAATTCAGCTGTGAATCCATCTGGTCCTGGACTTTTTTTGGTTGGTAGGCTATTAATTATTGCCTCAATTTCAGAGCCTGCTATTGATCTATTCAGGGATTCAACTTCTTCCTGGTTTAGTCTTGGAAGAGTGTAAGTGTCCAGGAAATTATCCATTTCTTCTAGATTTTCTAGTTTATTTGCGTAGAGGTGTTTATAGTATTCTCTGATGGTAGTTTGTATTTCTGTGGGGTCAGTGGTGATATCCCCTTTATCATTTTTTATTGCATCTATTTGATTCTTCTCTCTTTTCTTCTTTATTAGCCTTGCTAGCGGTCTGTCAATTTTGTTGATCTTTTCAAAAAACCAACTCCTGGATTCATTGATTTTTTGGAGGGTTTTTTTGTGTCTCTATCTCCTTCAGTTCTGCTCTGATCTTAGTTATTTCTTGCCTTCTGCTAGCTTTCGAATGTGTTTGCTCTTGCTTCTCTAGTTCTTTTAATTGTGATGTTAGAGTGTCAATTTTAGATCTTTCCTGCTTTCTCTTGTGGGCATTTAGTGCTATAAATTTCCCTCTACACACTGCTTTAAATGTGTCCCAGAGATTCTGGTATGTTGTATCTTTGTTCTCATTGGTTTCAAAGAACATCTTTATTTCTGCCTTCATTTCGTTATGTACCCAGTAGTCATTCAGGAGCAGGTTGTTCAGTTTCCATGTAGTTGAGCGGTTTTGATTGAGTTTCTTAGTCCTGAGTTCTAGTTTGATTGCACTGTGGTCTGAGAGACCGTTTGTTATAATTTCTGTTCTTGTACATTTGCTGAGGAGTGCTTTACTTCCAATTACGTGGTCGATTTTGGAGTAAGTACGATGTGGTGCTGAGAAGAATGTATATTCTGTTGATTTGGGGTGGAGAGTTCTATAGATGTCTATTAGGTCTGCTTGCTGCAGAGATGAGTTCAATTCCTGGATATCCTTGTTAACTATCTGTCTCGTTGATCTGTCTAATGTTGACAGTGGAGTGTTGAAGTCTCCCATTATTATTGTATGGGAGTCTAAGTCTCTTTGTAAGTCTCTAAGGACTTGCTTTATGAATCTGGGTGCTCCTGTATTGGGTGCATATATATTTAGGATAGTTAGCTCTTCCTGTTGAATTGATCCCTTTACCATTATGTAATGGCCTTCTTTGTCTCTTTTGATCTTTGATGGTTTAAAGTCTGTTTTATCAGAGACTAGTATTGCAACCCCCGCTTTTTTTTGTTCTCCATTTGCTTGGTAAATCTTCCTCCATCCCTTTATTTTGAGCCTATGTATGTCTCTGCATGTGAGATGGGTCTCCTGAATACAGCAGACTGATGGGTCTTGACTCTTTATCCAGTTTGCCAGTCTGTGTCTTTTAATTGGAGCATTTAGTCCATTTACATTTAAGTTTAAGATTGTTATGTGTGAACTTGATCCTGCCATTATGATATTAACTGGTTATTTTGCTCGTTAGTTGATGCAGTTTCTTCCTAGCCTCGATGGTCTTTACATTTCGGCATGTTTTTGCAATGGCTGGTACCGGTTGTTCCTTGCCATGTTTAGTGCTTCCTTCAGGGTCTCTTGTAAGGCTGGCCTAGTGGTGACAAAATCTCTAAGCATTTGCTTATCTGTAAAGGATTTTATTTCTCCTTCACTTATGAAACTTAGTTTGGCTGGATATGAAATTCTGGGTTTAAAATTCTTTTCTTTAAGAATGTTGAATATTGGCCCCCACTCTCTTCTGGCTTGCAGAGTTTCTGCTGAGAGATCTGCTGTTAGTCTGATGGGCTTCCCTTTGTGGGTAACCCGACCTTTCTCTCTGGCTGCCCTTAAGATTTTTTCCTTCATTTCAACTTTGGTGAATCTGGCAATTATGTGTCTTGGAGTTGCTCTTCTAGAGGAGTATCTTTGTGGTGTTCTCTGTATTTCCTGGATTTGAATGTTGGCCTGCCCTACTAGGTTGGGGAAGTTCTCCTGGATGATATCCTGAAGAGTGTTTTCCAACTTGGTTCCATTTCCCCCCCTCACTTTCAGACACCCCAATCAGACGTAGATTTGGTCTTTTTACATAATCCCATACTTCTTGCAGGCTTTATTCATTTCTTTTTCTTCTTGTTTCTTTTGGTTTCTCTTCTCGCTTCATTTCATTCATTTGATCCTCAATTGCTGATACTGTTTTTTCCAGTTGATCGAGTCAGTTACTGAAGCTTGTGCATTTGTCACGTATTTCTCATGTCATGGTTTTCATCTCTTTCATTTCGTTTATGACCTTCTCTGCATTAATTACTCTTGCTATCAATTCTTCCACTTTTTTTTTTTCAAGATTTTTAGTTTCTTTGCGCTGGGTATGTAATTCCTCCTTTAGCTCTGAGAAATTTGATGGACTGAAGCCTTCTTCTCTCATCTTGTCAAAGTCATTCTCCGTCCAGCTTTGATCTGTTGCTGGCGATGAGCTGCACTCTTTTGCCGGGGGAGATGTGCTCTTATTTTTTGAATTTCCAGCTTTTCTGCCCTGCTCTTTCCCCATCTTTGTGGTTTTATCTGCCTCTGGTCTTTGATGATGGTGACGTACTGATGGGGTTTTGGTGTAGGTGTCCTTCCTGTTTGATAGTTTTCCTTCTAACGGTCAGGGCCCTCAGTTGTAGGTCTGTTGGAGATTGCTTGAGGTCCACTCCAGGACCTGTTTGCCTGGGTATCAGCAGCAGAGGCTGCAGAAGATAGAATATTGCTGAACAGTGAGTGTACCTGTCTGATTCTTGCTTTGGAAGCTTCCTCTCAGGGGAGTACTCCACCCTGTGAGGTGTGGGGTGTCAGACTACCCCTAGTGGGGGATGTCTCCCAGTTAGGCTACTCAGGAGGCTGCAGAAGATAGAATATTGCTGAACAGTGAGTGTACCTGTCTGATTCTTGCTTTGGAAGCTTCCTCTCAGGGGTGTACTCCACCCTGTGAGGTGTGGGGTGTCAGACTGCCCCTAGTGGGGGATGTCTCCCAGTTAGGCTACTCCCAGTTGAGCAGGCAGTCTGTCCCTTCTCAGATCTCAACCTCCGTGTTGGGAGATCCACTGCTCTCTTCAAAGCTGTCAGACAGAGTCATTTGCGTCTGCAGAGGTGTCTGCTGCTTTTGTTGTTTAGCTGTGCCCTGTCCCCAGAGGTGGAGTCTACAGAGACAGGCAGGTTTCCTTGAGCTGCTGTGAGCTCCACCCAGTTCGAGCTTCCCAGCGGCTTTGTTTACCTACTTAAGCCTCAGCAATGGCGGATGCCCCTCCCCCAGCCTCGCTGCTGCCTTGCAGTTAGATCGCAGACTGCTGTGCTAGCAATGAGGGAGGCTCCGTGGGCATGGGACCCTCCCGGCCAGGTGTGGGATATAATCTCCTGGTGTGCCCGTTTGCTTTAAGCGCAGTATTTGGGTGGGAGTTACCCGATTTTCCAGGTGTTGTGTGTCTCAGTTCCCCTGGCTAGGAAAAGGGATTCCCTTCCCCCTTGCGCTTCCCAGGTGAGGCGATGCCTCACCCTGCTTCAGCTCTCGCTGGTCGGGCTGCAGCAGCTGACCAGCACCGATTGTCCTTGCACTCCCTAGTGAGATGATCCCAGTACCTCAGTTGAAAATGCAGAAATCACCAGTCTTCTGTGTCGCTCGCGCTGGAAGTTGGAGACTGGAGCTGTTCCTATTCGGCCATCTTGCTCCGTAAAGATAAGGGGCTTTTTTAAAAAACACCAATTGTACATCGATATCTCCTTTCTTTCAAGCTAAAAATCTTGCTTCTTCATGACGACAAAATACCCATCTGTTTTTTTCCCCACAATATGTAAATAATAGTCTTAGAAAAACTATACCAACACCACAACAATCAATAATTTGATTACAGAAAAAGTATGAGATTATTTTTCAGTTCTTTTGTCATTCATTAGGATATGTCCCACCAGAGATGTATGGCCAAATAGCTGGGTTTTAAAGTCAGTTGTGAATCCTCACCTGCCATTTCACTCACTTTCTTTTTCTTTGAATGATCATAGATATCATTTTTCTGTAAAGAGGCATTGCCCAGTGAGTGTTTTCTACCACCAGGGCAGGCTACCTGACCTACAGACCCAATTCTTCAGCCATCATCAGTATTACTTAAAAAAAAAAAGAAGATATTATAATCAAAGAAAGTTGGCAAAGTCTTATGATGGGCTATTTTGTAGCCATTCAGTGTGGTATTTATGAAGAGATTGTGTTGATGTTTGAAAGTGCGTATGATAAAAATGGGGAGAGTGGGTTGTAAAAGTATACACCCAGAAAATGAACTCTGAAATCTGCTATCCGTACAATGAAACAAAGACTAGGCATACCTTTGTAAAACATAATATTTTAACATTAAATCTACATGTTTTGCTACTAAAAAAAAAAAAAAAAGCCAATTGTAAAGGTACTTTCATTGCTATTATGCCACCAACTGGATACACATTTAGGTTCATTCATTTCACTTCACTTTTGACTTTTATGTTTTATAAATTTTCATTTTGTTTTATGATTATATGAAATGTATATTTGGTCTGAAAGTGACATCCACAAAATAAGTCCCATTCAATGAAGTCCAAATTCTGTCTCTTCCCTCTCTCTTGTATCCCTTTCTCCTCTTTCCCGTAAGTAACATTTTATTCGTTTTATTTATGGCTGCTGCACCATTTAGATAATACAAGAAACACTTATAAGCTATCATTCTCTTTTCTTTATAAAAATATAAATCTTTTAATATTCATCTAGTTTTTTTACTACATTGTTTTTAGTTTGGTCTCTCTCTCTCACTGCTCCGCTCCCCTGACCAGTACATATTTGGTATTTAGGAAAGTTTGAAATTGTATGTTAATGGTTACCTTTATATAAGTACCTTTATATAAAACCCTTTGTTACACCTTTTTTTGCCTATTGTCTGTTGGTTGTCTAGTAAGAGTGATGTTGATACTAGATAGTGACAACTTCATCCCATACACTTCCACCTCCTGATCTGAAGTCCTATCTTTTTACTCCTAGTTAATACCTAAATGTAATTAGTGAGTTTATCCTCCTTTTCATACATGATCCTCATTCTCCCTCCACAGTTGAGAGATGTACATTACTTATGTTGTCAGAGTGTATAGCCATTATGTACTACACTGTCTTCTTTACAGCCACCAATCCTTACGTTGATGTCTTTCCATATATTTAGTAGATGCCTTAGGAATGTTTTAATAGAAACACATTCCTTGAGTTCTTGAATGTTTGTAATTTTCTATGGCCTTTGTATTTGTGCATCAGTTTGTTCAGATATCAAATCTATGACAAGATATAAAATCATTACATTTTCTTTCCTTGTGTTGCTTAAATATGTAATTACTTTTTTGCATAAAGCATTATTGTCAAAACGTCTGATGATATTTTGATTTTTCCTTCCCTCAGAAGTGACTTGGTTCTTTGGCCTGGATGCCCAAAGATACTTGTCTTTTCTTTTTTAAAGACAAATTTTACTAGAATACATCATTCTAGGCCAGTATTCCTAGGTATATAGTGATATCTCATTAAGCAGTTTTGTAGTTTCAGGAAAGTTTTATTTTTTTTTTTATTTTCACAAAGCTTTACTGAATGGTAGTTTTTAGTATTTGATCTGTTTCATTGCTTTGATTTTGTTTTTCAAGGACTTATACAGTCTTGGGTCTTGTCTGTCTTCTCTAATTGTCAATTTTCTCAAATTTCTTTTACCTCTTCATTTCTTTTTTATTTAAAAAATGTCCTGCCTTCCTTCTTACATTTCTGTTAAGGCATGCTTTTGTGTTACTTATGGCTTAGTCTTTATTTCTGAAATAAACTTTTCTTTTGTTTCTAAGTACTAATCACCTCCTTTTTAAATCTTTTCTTTTCTCGTCACCTAATTTATGTGTTTTTCTAATTCTCACTTGTTTCATAGATTCTATTATTTTCTTCCTTTTCGTTTTTAAAATAGTAGGTTACAGTTCACTCTAATTGCCCAAAGGGATGTTGTTCTGATCCTTATTCATATTTTCCTTAGAATAACTTTGAATGGAATCAACTATAATCCCCCCTCCTCAAGTTTTTTTGGTCATTTCTTTAAGTGAAATGAGTTTCCTTGTACTTTGGCAAAAGAAGTGAGGGGCGACTGGGCCAGAATAGTATTTTTAGAACCATAGCTTTGGAGCTTTCTCTTGTGTTGTATTTGTGAAGTGATCAAAACCTTCTGAGATCTGAGACCCCCCCCACCCGCTTTTACCTGGGCTTTGTCTTTGCATTTCCCTATTGTTGTTATTCTGTTTGATTTGGACTCTGCTCTCAGCAGTTTCACTTCAGAGTGGGACTTTCTCTTGGAAGGGAATTTTAGTTTATTATTTTTGAGAGTTTACAGAACCCAGACTGTTTAAGCACATCCAAATTTTAAATCTCACTGTGGTCTCCTTGGACATACTGGCAAATTGTAGCTTTGCAGAAACCCTTTCCAGTTTTGGTTACCAATCTCAGGATTTTGGTATTGCTCTTCTTGTTGTTTTGTATGTTCTTATGGATGATTAACAAAAAAATTTCTAAAACATACTGTTAGGACTGCCATCGCTCTATAATCCCCTCACTATAGCTTAGCATTCCTCTTATTATAAATTGAGTACATTTTCTATATATTTAAGAGCCATTTTGCATTCCTTTCACTGTGAACTATGTGTTTATATAGCTTTAGAGCTATTTTTCTTTTTTAAAAATCCAGATAAAATTCACATAAAATATAATTGTTTTCTTAATCTTATTGTAAATTTGTTCCTTGCTAGTGTATAGAAACACAGTTGCTTTTTATATATTCATCTCGTATCAAGGATTTTTAATATGAGATCACCTCATCGCTGAACAGAGAGATAGCTTTAATTCTTTTCTAAAGTGAATGCCTTTTATTCACTTTTCTTGCTCAATTGCCCTGGCTAGAACTTCCATTACAGTACCGTATTAAATGTAGATATGGCTATCCCTATCTTCTTTCTGATTATAGGGGGAAGTTTTCAGTCTTTTACCACTAAGTGTGATGATGGTGTAGGTTTTTATAGATGTCATTTATTAGGTTGAGGAAGTTCTTATGTATTTCTAGTTTATTGAGTGTTTTTTTTTTTTTAATCATGAAAGGATGCTGGATTTTGTCAAATGCTTTTTCTGAATTCATTGATATGGTTATGTTATTTTTGTTTTTTATTCAATTGATATAATGTATAACAATTATATATTACAATTTATGAATTTATTCAATTGATATTAATATATTTATTTATTTATTTTTTGAATGTTGAACCAACCTTTATTCCTGCGATACATCCCACTTGACCATGGTGTATAATCCTTTCCATATGCTGTTGGATTCAGCTTTCCAATATTTCACTGAGGATTTTTGTATATTCATAATAGACACTGGTCTGTAGTTATCTTTTTTTTTGTTGTGTCTTTGTCTTTGTTACTTTGGCCTTATAGAATGAGCTGGAAAGTGTTCCATCCTCTTCTATTTTTTGGAAGAGTTTGAAAAAGATTGGTGCTAATTCTTCTTAAACATTTGGTAGAATTAATCAGTGAAGACATTTAGTCCTGACCTTGTTGGAAATACTTTGATTACTGATTAAATGTCTTTACTTATTATAGGTCTATTCAGATTTTCTATTTCTTCTAGAGTTAGTTATGGTAGTTTGTGTGTTTCTAGAAATTTTTTCATTTATCTAATTTGCCGACATACAATTATTCATAATATTATTTTATAGTCCTTTTTATTTCTGTAAGGTTGATAGCAATGTGTCCTCTTTCATTCTTGATTTTAGTTTTCTCTTTTTCTTCATCAGTCTAACTAAAAGTTTTTCAATTTCTTGGTATTTTTAAAGAACTAATTTTTGGTCATTGATTGTCTCTGTTGTTTTTCTATGTTCTACTTTGTTTATGCCTGATTTAATCTTTATTATTGGCTTCCTTCTTGCTTTGGGCTTATTTTGCTTTTCTTTTTCTAGTTTCTTAAAATAGAAAATTAAGCTATTCATTTGAGATCTTACCCTTTTTAAAAGCAGGCCTTTAAAGCCATGAATTACCCTCTGAGCACTGCTTCTGCTGCATCTCATAGGTTTTGCTATGTCGTATTTTTGTTTTCATTCATCTCAATTTATTTTCTAATTTTTCTTGAGATTTCTTCCTTGACTCATTGGTTCTTTAGAAGTGTGGTGTTTAATTTCCACATATTTGTGAATTCTTCAAATTTCCTTCTATTGTTGATTTTCAATTTTATTCCATTGTGTTTGGGGAGTATATTTTGTATAATTTCAATATTTTAAAATTTCCTGAGTCTGTTTTGTGGCTTCAAATATAGTCTATCCTGAGAATAATCCAAGTGCTCTTGAGAAAAATGTGTATTTTGCTATTTCTGAGTGAAGTGTTTCATAGATATCAGTTTAAATCTAGTTGATTTATACTGTTGTTCTAGTCATTTTTTTTCTCTGTTGATCTTCTGTCAAGTTGTTCTATTATTAAAAGTGAGTTAGGAAAGTTTCCAACGATTATTGTTGAACTGTTGATTTTTCCTTTTAATTCTGTCAATTTTTGTTTTTTTTTGTGTTTTAGGGCACCATTGTTATACACATATATGTTTATAATTGTTACATTGTATTGATGTATTGATCATATTCCCATTATATAAAGTCCTTTGTCACTGTGACACTTTTGGTCTTGAAGTCTATTCTGCCTGATACTAGTATACTCATTTTAACTCTGTTTGCAAGGAGTATGTTTTTCTGTCTTTTAACTTTCAACCTGTGTTTGCCTTTCAAACTAAGTGAATCTCTTGTATATAGCAAATAGGTGGATCATGCTTTTTAGTATCCATTCTGCCAACCTCTGCCTTTCCATTCCATAGTTTAATTTTTACATTTAATGTAATTATTAATAAGGAAAGATTCCCTTCTGCCATTTTTCCATTTGCTTTCTAGTTGGATTATCTATTTTTATTCCTTAATTCCTCCATTACGGCTGTTTTGTGTGTTAAATATATATTTTCTAGAGCACCATTTAGGAATATCCTAATTTTTCTTTTCTTTTTGAAAGATAGTTTGGCTAGAATTCTTGGTTGACATTTTTTTCTTTTAGTACTTTGAATACGTCATACCACTGCCTTCTGGCCTCCATGATCTAATGAGAAATTGTTTTATTTAGAGCACCTTGTATGTGGTGAGTTGCTTCTTTCTTGTTTTCAAAATTTACTCTTCAACTTTCAACAATGATGTGTTTGATTTGTGTCTTGGTATATATCTCTTTGAGTTTATCTTAATTGGACTTTGTTGGCTTCTTAGATGTGGAGATCAATGCTTCTCATCAAATTTAGGAAGTTTTTGGCCAATATTTTTTCAATTATTCTGTCTTTCCTTTTCTCTTCTCTCCTTCTGATACTACTATTATGCATTTACTGGTCTGATTGATGGTGTCCAAAATGTTTCTCAGACTCTTTCCTTTTTCTTTATTTTTTCTTTCTGTTCTTCAGATTGGGTAATCTCAATTGACCTATCTTTCAGTTTACTGAGTTTTTCTTTTGTTTGAAATAACTTGCTGTTGAACCTTTGTTGTAAAACTTCAAGTTTTGTTATTGTACTTTTTAATTCCAGAATTTCTATCTGGTTCCTTTTAATCACTTCTATCTCTTTATTGATATTCTAATTGGCAAGATATTGTTTACATGCTTTCATTTAGTTCTTTATGCATGGTTTTCCTTAGCACCTTAAACATATTTAAACAGCTGATTCAAAATCTTTTTCTAGGTACTGAGCTACCTCAGAGACAATTTCTACTGATATAGTCCCTCCTGTGTATGGACCATACTTTCTTGTTTCTTTGCATACTTCATAATTTTTTTGTTGGACACTGGAAAATTTTAATATTATAATGTGCAGATTCTGGAAATCAGACTCTTCATCTTTTCCATGTTTTCTTGTTTCTACATGTTGCAGTTATTGTTTTTAGTGGTTTTCCTCAACTAATTTTTTAAAAGTCTGTATTTTTGTCACCTGAGACCCCAAAAGTGTATGTTCTGTTACCTTAGTGCTCAGCTAATGGTTGGATACAGAGTTCCTTACATGTTTTGAAATAAAAAAATCTTCCAGTCTTTGTAGAGGAGCACTATGTGTGTGTTGGGGTACAACTTCAATAAACAGCTTTGTTTTAGTCCTCACTTTCTGCTTCTGCAGAGAGTAAAGTCAGTCAGAGGCAAGAGCTTAAGGTATGCTTAGGTCTTTCCGAAACATGTGCCCCGTCCTGTTTGTGTGTGGTCTTCCAGATTACCAGAAATATGTAGGAGTTTTTTGAAGACCTTATTCCCCAATACATATAATTCCTCAGCCTTTTCTTCTAAGTTTTTTTTTGTTAGTCTATTGTTTGCCCCAACTGTTATCCATTGATTCGCATAGCAGCAACTAAAACATTTGCCTTTAAATGTTTTTGATAAATGTCCTTTGGGTAGCAGTTATAGTGCTCAGTGGGTACCAGTTGGGTGATCAATCTGTTCTCTCACTTGTTTCTGGATTTTGAGTCACAGTGAGAAAAATTTTCCCTGTCTGTAATTCTAGAGCAATTTACCAATGCTTTCTTATGGTGTTTGTATAGATTTGCTTTACATTTAAGACTTTAATCCATTTGGGTTTTAACGTAGTGTGTGGTGAGAGAAATTTATCCAATTTTGTGTCTTTCATATGGCTATCCAGTTATCCTCTCTGCACTTACTATCTTTTCCTACTGATTTGAGATGCCTACTTTATAATGTACCAAATTCCCATGTGCAGTTAGTTCCATGTCTTGGTTTTCTATTCTGTTCCATTGGTTTCTCTAGTCTTGTGCCAATACGACACTGTTTTTCATTATAGAAGCTTTATAATGAAAAAAGTACTGTACTCCCCAAATTGTGTTACTTTTTTAGTTTTTTTTCTTCTTCTTCTGGTTATTCTTGCTTGTTTGCTTTCCAAATGAACCTTGTAATAAACTTGCTTTGTGCCAGAAAAAAATTATGATGATACAGATGGTCGCTGGCTCACAGTGGTTCAACTTACATTTTTTTGACTTTACAATGGTGTGAAAGCAATACACATTCAGTAGAAACCATACTTCTAACTTTGAATTTTGATCTCCTAGACTAGCAATATGCAATGAGCTGAAGCTCCCAGTCAGCCATGTGATCATGAGGGCAAACACTCCACACTCTACGCGGTACTACTGTGTTGCCAGTGTTTTTTGGATATTGTGATTTGTGTTTTTGCATCCCATGATGTCTACAAAACATTCATTTTTATTTTTGTTTTATTTTCCCTCCATTTCCTGGTGATGAGACAAAATATCCGTTTTTGACTTACAATATTTTCAAATTACAATAGGTTTATCTGGATGAAACCCCATCCTAAGTCAAGTCTGTATTTTGTACTGGGAGTGTGTTTTGTGTATATATTATCTTCATAAGATCTGATATGCCAAAATGTATGTCTCTGAATTTCTTCAAGTATGCTTTTGAAACTTTAAGGGGTGTTTTGTAGTTTTCCTCATAGAGGTTTTGGGCATTTCTTATTACATTTGCACATAAGTATTTTATTTCATATTTTGATGTCATAGACGGGGGCATTTTCTTCCACTTAACTGATTTTTGTGTCCATATATGAAATCTCTTAATTTTATAATCTGCTGTTTTACTGCGATTTCTAGTAGTTTTTCCATTGATTCTTGGGGTTTTCCAGATATAAAAAATATCAGCTGTTGGGATATATATTTGGTAACTTTGTCAGAATTGTGAAAACCCCATGTTAACAAAGTTCTGGGAGTTAATATTCAGTAATAAGACCCATTAATCAAGTTATTCTCTCATATGCTTCAACATTTTCTAAGATGTTACTTTGATTTTAGGCCTAGATCAGCCTCTTGCAAGTATAATTTGTTTTCTCTTTTGCGACAAAGTCTCACTCTGTGACCCAGGCTGGAGTGCAGTGGTGTGATCACAGCTCACAGAAGCCTAGACCTCCCAGACTCAGGTGATCCTCTTACCTCAGCCTCCCGAGTAGCTGGGACTACAGGTGTGCACCACAACACCCAGCTAATTTTTGTATTTTTTGTAGACATAGGTTTCACCATGTTGCCCAGGCTGGTTTTGAACTCCTGGGCTCAAGTGATCTGCCTGTCTCAGCCTTTCAAAGTGCTAGGATTATAGGCGTGCAACATTGTGCCTGGCTGCAAATAGAATTTTTAAAGTAGCATTATCACAACTATCTTAGTCTGTTTGGGTTGCTATAATAAAATACCATAAATTGGTGGCTTATAAACAACAGAAGTTTATTTCTCACAGTTCTTCAAGCCAGGAAGTCCAAGGTCAAGGCTCTGGCATTTTCAGCGTCTGATAAGGGACTTTTTTCTGGTTTGTAGAAGGTGCCTTCAAGTTGTGTCCTCACATGGTGGGTGGGGCAAGGCAGTTATCAGGGGCCTCTTCCCCGCCCCCCGTCAATCCCCCCTTCCACCCCCGAGATGGAGTCTTGCTCTGTCACCCAAGCTAGAGTGCAGTGGCACAATCTCGGCTCACTGCAACCTCTGCCTCCCAGGTTCAAGGAATTCTCCTACCTCAGCCTCCCGAGTAGCTGGGATTACAGGTGCCTGCCACCACACTTGGCTAATTTTTGTATTTTCAGTAGAGATGGAGTTCCACCACGTTGGCCAGGCTGGTCTCAAACTCCTGACCTTGTGATCCACCCACCTTGGCCTCCCAAAGTGCTGGGATTCACGGGCCTCTTTTATAAGGGCACTAGTTCCACTCATGAGGGCTCTGCCCTTGTGATTTGATTACCTCCCCAAAGCTCCACCTCCTAATGCCATTATATTGGTGACTGGGTTTCAATGTATAAATTTTGGGGGCACTCAAACATTCAGAGCATAGCAATGACCCTTTATATCCTCAAAGACACATATAGACACAATCATACATCATCATCTGTTTTGCTTTTGAGAAATAAATGTATGTATGGGGCTGAATATATTCTACCCAATGAGGTCACCAAGCAAGTTAGTGCAGTATTTTTGAAAATGCTATCAAACCCATCACCTATAATTTGTCAAAGCTGAGGTAATAGTTCCTTAAATTTTGCTAACATTCTTTTAAATGCAATTTTGTGCCTATCATTGCTTTTTAATCATAGTAATCCTATGTCACTACATGCGAGTTTGCTATCCCATTCTAATTCTGAGAAAACAGAGGCTCAGAGGCTAGTCACCTAGCTAGGAGTGGAGCAGAAATCAGAACTCAAATTTCCTAAGTCTTAATGTTCATTCTTTCCAACATACTCAAATACCTGCAAATCCTGCTGCTGCTCTTACAGCCCATTTCTTAGCTGTCCTCAGAGGAATCAGGAAACAGCTGCTCAGCATCCTCTATTGTAATATTCCTTCACATGCATGAATTCTGCGATTTTGTTCCCTTCCAGCTTCCCCTTCAGCAGGTTAAATAGCCCTGATTCTGTTCCTTGTAGAGTTTATCTTCCAACTCTTTTGTCAGTTTTAACAAAGAGGTTGTGACCCTTGGGTTCCTGCTCAACAGAGATCTTCCTCATTATTTTGTAACCTTTATACCTCCTTCCAGGGAGAGTTAAATAAAGCCTGTGGATTTTTGATCTGAATGTCTGGCAGGCGCACGCTCACACAGAAAGGTTTCCAGCAGGGCTTGCTGATGAAAGCCTTACTCCAACTTCGGAGTCTCATTCATGGCAAATGAAAGGTGGTGGCACCTCTGCTCATCCCCAAACCCACAAATGGGAACGCTGAAGGTCCAAATTCCAGAGCAAGTCCCATTTTGGCAGGAAGAGAGGTTTTAATGAGAATATTTAGAAACTAGGAACCGCTGGCTAATTACTCCGGGTGAACCATTCTTCTTTGGAAAGGCACCATCCTTTCGGCTTGCTAATCATGAGTAAAAATTACCTCTGACCCAGAATTTCATTACTGCACCTGAGCCAGCCTGAAAACTGGAGAAATTAAATGGCATAAAATAGAAGCAATAAAAGGGAGAATAAACCTTGCATGTTAACAGCTACACGGTGTTCTAGATGCTAAAGCACAAAGCATGTCAAGCACACTTCAGTGGATTTTAAGAAATCCACCAGATGCCACTTGTCCTTCAGCATCCTAGGGCTCTCTTCCTAGCCTCTTCTCTCTGTACCCACAAAAAAGGTGCCCAATTTGGATAATGACAGGGTGCTTTTTATCTTCCATAAACTACTACTTGCTTTTTCTCCTTCAGGGAGTGACACGTGGCTGATATCACTGTCCTTCAGAGGAAATGGATTCAAGAGTCAGAGAAATGGGTTCAAATCAACCTTTCTTGGATGACACCAACATCTGTTATGAAGGGAACCTGCGTAGACCTTTGATAAAAGGAAGCTGTGGTACAGTGGAGAAAGCAGTGTTTGGGAATAAAAGGACCTTAGCTGGAATTTTTGCTCTGCCATGAAATAGCTGGATACCTCAAGAAGCACTTCTCTGAGCCTCTAAATAAGAGTTGCAAACTGGATCTGGCCTGTGCATCAGTTTTCACCTGCAGACATCTTTATTTTGGCTAAATGTTTTATTTATTTTGCATAGTCCCCACCACTCCCTGGAGGTCAGACTTAGCTGGCTTCCTACTTTGACATCACCCACCTGGCTCCCCTAGTGTGCTGTCGCTCGTCATTGTGGTAAATCTTCTTAGAATAAGTGTATCTATGTTTCCCTAGTTTGCCGTTGCTCACTTGAGGTTATAATTTCCTAAAGTCGGGAAACTATTTAACTTATTTTCTTCTAGCACAATATTAGGGCCAATTAGTACTTAATAATTACTCATTGATAATATTTGTGTGTGCTAACATATACCCTCCTTTTTTCCCCTTGCCCTTTCTCGCCTTTCTGGGAAAACCTAATGGGGTTAGAAAGCATGTTTGGGGACTGGGCGCAGTGGATCACGCCTGTAATCCCAGCCCTGTGGGAGGCCGAGGCAGGTGGATCACGAGGTCAGGAGATCGAGACCATTGTAACTAACACGGTGAAACCTGTCTCTACTAAAAGTACAAAAAATTAACTGGGTGTGGTGGCACATGCCTATAGTCCCAGCTACTCAGGAGGCTGAGGTAGGAGAATCGCTTGAACATGGGAGGCGGAGATTGCAGTGAGCCGAGATCATGTCACTGCACTCCAGCCTGGGCAAGACTCTGTCTAAAAAAAAAAGAAAAGAAAAGAAAAGAAAAGAAAGGAAGAACGCATGTTTGGGGAATGGTCATAAGGTCAGATTTTATTTTACTTGGACTTTCCCTGCTCCAATTTGGACCTTCCGTATATTTAGAGCCACAAATGCACAGGTGTCTGTGTTTGGAAGGAAATTGTTCTGGGTTCTTTTTGTTAATTTATGCTAGCACATTGGGGATTGTGATGAAAGGAGACTAGATGTACAAGTAGAGCAGAGATGATCCCGGAGGTTATCTTGCTCAACACCTTTGTTTTGCAGAGGGAACAACTGAGCCCCAGATAGGGCAAGTGCCTGGTTTCGAACCCCACCCCGAGGGCTAGAGCCCAGTACTCCCTCTGCTGAGCTCCAGCTTCTATGTCTCATCCACTCCAAAGAGGCTGCATTCTGCTTGGGTCTTGGCTCAACACATTCATGTAAAGCTAATTAAATATTTTAAATTGAATACCTATACTGAGTTGCTAAAATTGCATTTTTAAAAATGGAGGTAGTGATGTGTTCTTGTAGAACTAAAAATCTGTTGGCTAAGTTTATTTTCTCAAAAGATTTATGAGTCAAGTCACAGAAACCAGATGATTAAAGAGTGTAACGATTCATTCAATTATCATAAAATTTCTGAGTATTTAATCACATTTTGAGATAATCATTTAGTTATGGTAAATGCTTTTTGCTTACATTTTTCTTTATTTTATTTAGTATGAATTGTTTTATTGTTCCCAAGAGGATATAACTTTACAATGAGTTAAAATGTTACATTGCATTTTCTTTTATAACATGGAATTCAATTGTATTGCATCTAATTCACTTGGGTTCACTTAAAGGCTGGATTTTTTAGGTGTTTTTCAAGTTACTAGAAGTATAACTTCTCTTTTTCCTCATTCTCTTTTCCTTTCCTTTTTCTCCTCTTTTTCTTCACCCTTCTTCTTTCTCCTAAATTAAATCCTTTAGCATTCTCTCCTGCTGGTAAAGGTCTACAAAGTTGTAGCATATGACAGCCAGAAGGGGCTGTAGAGATTCTCTTGTCAGGGGTTCCTGACCTGTGGTTCACCCACACGTGTGAAGTCTTAGGTGGGCTTTGGTGAGGAGCCCAAGAACTTTGAAATTGTATGCAAAATTGTGTGTTCATATGCACTTCTCTGGGAAGAGGGTCTATTGGCTTCATCACATTCTCAGAGGGGTCCTTAACCCCAAAGGATAGGTAAGAGTCACTGATGAGTACAACAATGCCTCTAGAAATCCAGATAACTCATTCAGGACCACATGACTATTTAGTGACAGAACCAGGAGTAGAAACTAAGTCTTTTGGATTCCAATACAAAGTTTATTCTGCTACACAAAGAAAGCTGTTTTAATGAAGTTTTATATATAGTTGTTATGGCTCCTTAAATCCATATTTCATGAATGGTCTAGTAATTAGAAACAAATTACTTATAAAATCAGATTAATTAAAACATCTTAACCAACACAGACAAAAATGCTTTCTAAATTCCAGGGGCTTTAATTCCTTTCATATAAAATTTCACACATCTGAGTATGTCTGATATTATATGTAACTGCATACAAATAGAGAGAGTGTGTATGTTGGAGTGGGAAAAGGAGAGAAACCTTCCAAATTAGCAAGTGTTTTCTCCTTCTAACTCATGGGAGTTACTCTTCCTTGGGAGTACCCAGGATTTCTTGAAATCCCCAGGGTATACATTCTGCTATGTCTTTCTCTTGTATTCAAACAAGTGTAACTGAATGCAAGGGAGAATGAAGCCCTTAACAATTGTGACACCCCTGATAACTGACTGTGAAGCCATAAGGATGCTGGGCACCATTGCCAGGAGCCGCAGTCCCATGGAGCACTCTCTTGTGAAGCCTGCAGCCACCAATCCCCTGGTCTCATAAGCCAGAAGAAGACAGTGCTTTCTGCAGTACTTTCTATCAACTCCCTTCTACCACTCCTGATGGACACCTAATCCTGCCTGGGCGCTATGAGCCCTCCCTGTGGGCTGCGTGACCAGGAAGGATCTATGATCCTAGTCTTCACACTCCATTTTCGCAGTTTCATCAGGTAGTAGAGATTTCCAGCTTCATTGTCCACATTAATGTAAATTGTCTTCTTTTCAGGCACAAAGATCAACTCCTTCCCAAATGTTCAGATCATGGCCAGCTCATTGATTGTTAATGACTATGAATGGATATTAAGATTCGCCTCTCAACCTCTATTTAGTCCTCAGTATGCAGAGAGAAGCTTTTTTTCCCCCTCCACTGGTAATAAAGATGATGATTTAATCTTTTTTTCTCATGCTCTAATAGGATGGAGACGAATCATGCTGAGGCAGTTTAATCACATTTGTTATAATAGAGGCTGTCATTCTTTGGATTCTGTTTTATTAGCAGCATTTAAATATCGACAGTAACTCAAATTGCTGCTCAGTTGGCCTAACAGCATGACATCTGTTTCCAAAAAAAAAAAAAAAAAAAAAAAAAAAAAAGGATGAAAATAAAGGAAAGAAAGGAAAGAAGGAAAGTAGGAAGAAAGGAAGAAAGAAAAAGTTAACTAAGCCTGTGACAGAGGCCGTTTGAAGCACTGAGCCAGGCTGGGGTCTGCTTGAGAGGGTGCCAGGAGCCAAGAGGCCCAGAGAGGAGTGGCAGGGGGAGGCTGCCTTTGAGGCTGAGTCACTGACCACACACCCTGAGTGATGGGCTCCTGAGACCTTACGTGTGTGTGCCTCAGGGAGGACACTGAAGTTAGGTCTTCTCTAGAGCTTTTAAGTCTGGCCTTTTTCCTGCTGTGGTTTCCCCTCTGCCCACATAGATCCCAGGGTTATTGGATCTCCATGACTGATGTTTTGAGTGGGTCTTGACACTGCTGAGCTCCTCAGATCCACCCTTTCCCTCAACAATGAGATGATCAGGTGATTTTGCTGCTGCATTTTCCCCACTGGATTCACCATCCCTCTCTGGGCTGTCAGGAGCAGGCAGTGAGTTTTGGCAAGATTAAGACCTCAGCAGCCCACAGAGGCGTGTCTTTCAACTGCCTGGATAGGAAAATTCACTAAGCCTCAGGCTATGGTGGCAACCGTGTGGCATCATGTTCTGGAGCACACAGCACTTGGTGGCAGCCCACTATTCTCAGAGGGTAGAAGGGATGAGTTTTTAATACATCATGACTATTATTTGATCTGTGAGAAAGACCATCTGCTAGGATCCATTTCCTAGGTGGAGGGAGGAAGAAGGATGCTACGTAGCAGGCAAGTTTCACAGTTGTATTTCCTCGGCCATTAACTTAGAGTCTGAGTTCGAAAATTAGGTATCACTCTGTGAGCCTCCCAGTATGTGAGTGGCCATTATAATATATGAATAAATCTAAGCCCCTCATGGTAGAAACTTCTTTGACTGACTTTTATACATTTTTTGGCAGAAGCTTCTTTAAGTGCTTTTCAGACTTGTTTTTCATTAAGACGGAAAAAATTTTAGATTATCTAGTAGCAATGGTGTGTGTGCGTGTGTGTGTGTGTGTGTGTGTAGAGTTTTGGATCTTGATATTGAAAGAGGGACAGTCCTACAGTCTTTCAGGGGCAGTGGTTGGGAGGAAGGCTTGTAAATAAAAGAGATTTCTAGTTTATTTCTTACTAAACCATCTGTACAAACACCCATGGACCTTCATATGATACGAACATTCATATCAGCACCCAAAACTAGACAACCCATGTTAGTCCATTCAGGCTGCTGTAATGTAAATATCAAACAAAATACTGGATGGCTTTATAAACAACCGAAATTTATTTCTCACAGTCTTGGAGGCTGGGAAGTCCAAGGTCAAGGTGCCAGCAGATTCAGTGTCTGATTAGGGTTTATTTCCTAATTTGTAGAGGGTGCCTTCTCACTGGGTCGCATGGTGGAAGGGGCAAGGGGCTTCCTGGGCCTCTTTTATAAGGGTGCTAATCCATTCATGATGGCTCTGTCCTCATGACCTAATGACCTCCCAAAGGCCCCACCTCCTAATACCATCACTTTGTGGGTTAGGATTTCAACATGAATTTTGAGGAGATATAAACAATCAGTCCACTACACAACCCAATGGCAGAATCTGGAAGGGACTCGCGGCGCTTTTAAGGCAGATGGGATTGGACTAGAAAAAATCTACTAAAGCTTCAGGTTTTTTTTCCAAAGTAGACTGAAAAAAAAAGTGTCAAGAGATATTGCATGTCTCCCTACAATTTGTCCTCTCACTGAAAGAACAGGTCCTATATGAATGGAAAATGATCAGTTTTACCTTTTGGGTACCCCTCTTTGAGGCTGGAAAAAAGATTTTTTTCCTCCCAGGTGCCTCCCTTACCATCTTTCTACATCTAGGCAGAGACTTAAAAAAAAATATCTCAAAATCATTTGAGCATATGTGTGAGTGCATGTGTGTGAGAGAGCATGAACATGTAGGTACAATAGCACTATACATTCTGGGAGATGTCATCTTCATGAATAAAGCACTAGGTTAGGAGCAGAGATATGAAGACATTAGCAGAATTCCAGTCGCTCATGAACTCTGTTAGTTCAACTATAAGGGAACAAGCAAGAAGATGTATGTAGATACCTCCACAGTCAGTCAAAGGATTATTAACGAAAACCTTCATGGAAGTGAGAATTAGCCTGGGAAACTGGCATATGACACTGTCTTTTGACAAACTCTGTTTAGAGAGATGCTTCATTCAAGGAAGACAGAACGATAACATGGGGCACATAAAAATATTGTGGCGAGCAAAGGAAGGGATATAATTCTGGGCAATTCAGAGGACAATCATACCTTTAAAATCATCACAGGCCGGGCGCGGTGGCTCACACCTGTAATCCCAGCACTTTGGGAGGCTGAGGTGGGCGGATCACTAGGTCAAGAGATGGAGACCATCCTAGCTAACACGGTGAAACTCCGTCTCTATTAAAAATACAAAAAATTAGCCGGGCGAGGTGGCGGGCGTCTGTAGTCCCAGCTACTCGGGGAGGCTGAGGCGGGAGAATGGCGTGAACCCGGGAGGCGGAGCTTGCAGTGAGCCGAGATCGCGTCACCGCACTCCAGCCCGGGCGACAGAAGAAGACTCCGTCTCAAAAAAAAAAAAAAAAAAAAAAAGGCGTCGCAGAACACAGCACAGAAGAAAATTTCTCAAAGATTTTGAACTTTCTTAAAATATGCATCAGGGGAGGAAGTCAAAAGTAAAATACAGCTGGAACAAAGAGGCCGTTGGACAAGATGAAAAAGGAGTTAGATGAATCAAGAGATTGGCTCGTAGCTAGAAGGCAACTGCAGAATTAACGACTAAATTAAAGGCAGCAAAAGCAGAATTGGGGTGAAAAAAAGCAGAGTGCAAATGTCCTACAATCGCCTTTAAAGATATTTTATTAATAATCTAGATTTTACACTTCAGATAAATGAGAAAATTAAAGTGGATAGAAGAGAAGGAGAATGTACTTAATTCTTTATCTCTAATAGGTGAAACTGAAAAAAATACAATTATCTATTAGTTCTGAAAGAGATCTATGGTTAAAGAATTATTTCAGAAGCTTGAAGTTATTTGGTGGCATTAAAAAGCTGATTTTCAAAACCCTGGATAATATAAAAACCAATCAAATAAACATAACACTAAAAAAAAAAAAAGAATCTAGAGAGTAAAACATAAGATATAGAATAGGAAATAAATTATCCTTACTTAAAGAAATAGGTTCCATGTTCTCATGTTAGGTCGAAAAACATAATCCAACTTTGTATTGCTGAGAAGCAATAGATCTAAAACAAAGTGAAGCAAATGTTTAAATATAAAAGGATAGGTATGTAATGATAATATAAAAACAGGGAAGGAATGTAAATATGAGGTAGAATATAAGGAACAAATTAAACAAGATTATGAGGCATTTTATATTGATAAAATAATATTTTTGACAAAATATGTAACTGTCTTGAACCTTTATGAACTAAATAATATTACTTTAAAATACACACAACAATTGCTATTGGAAGTAGAAAGAGAATTCAAACATCAATAATAAAAGTTACTTTGTAACATATATAATTGCTATTGTAGAATTTACAATGAATAATTCTGGAATTTATGTATAAAATTTGGTTTGTGAATATAAATAAAAAAACCTTTTCCAGCATCCATGAAAACATAATTAAAACTACTTCAAATAGATCAAGAAAAGTAAGCAAATTTTCCAAAAACTAAGAATTAATAAAACAGAAAATTTAAACAATTATAGAAATTATAAAACACTTCTCTAAATAACTTTTGAGTCTAAATGGAAATAAAAACTGCAAGTACAGATGGAGGAAATAAGCATCATCCCAGAGCCTCATTATACCCTTAATTAGAATGTTCCATTTAGGAATTTATGGAATCTTTTCTCTGCATATCATTAAGAAAATACTAGAACAACTATTTTTAGAATGGATTATGTAAGATTTCTTATAGGCAATGGTTATTCTGAGGTTTCTAAATATATCTTCTTCTTCTTTTTTTTTTTTTTGAGGTGGGGCCTCACTCTGTCTCCCAGGCTGGAGTGCAGTGATGCCACCATGGCTCACTGCAGCCTCAACATCCTGGGCTCAGGCGATACTCCCACCTCAGCCTCCTGAGTAGTTTGCACTACAGGCATGCACCACCACATTTGGCTAATTTTTGCTTTGTATATTTCATAGAGACAGGGTTTCACCATGTTGCCCAGGCTGGTCTCAAACTCCTGTGCTCACGGGATCCTTCTGTCTTGGCCTCTCAAAGTGCTGGGATTACAGGTGTGAGCCACCATGCCTGGCTCTAAATAGATCTTCTATGAGGTAGAATAGAGGAGGCAGAGTCGCCCCCTCCCCCAATTGAAAGATTATTTATTTCAATGTGAAAGCAAAATAAGAAACAAAATTTAATTTCCAAAATAAGCAAAAGCAAAAAAAAAAAAAAAAAGCCCAACAATAAAACAAAATAAAACACCCAATTAAAAAAAAAAAAAGCCACACACACAACAAACTGAAACAAAACAAGATACCACCACCACCAGCAATATCCTTGTGATCTGGCACAGTGCAAGAACATTTTCCAATCCACACCCTCTCCAAGTCTCCAGTTTGTCATTGTCCCACCACTCTGATTGTTTCACTCATTTAAATGACCTGTGTGGCTCTGTGCATTTGCATTTGCAATCCTTGATAAAGGCTAAGAGTTGAAGAACTTAGATTCTTATTATCTTCTTTTGGGTTAACAGCTATTATGGAGGAGTTTGCACTCACTGAGCCTGCTGGTGGCAAGGCTGGGGCAATCACCCCAGGTGCAAAATAAGTTCAGATGAAGTCTGTATTGGGAAGGCTGTATTTGACAGCAGGGCTCTGTCAAAATGCTAAGGAAAGATCACTGTCCAATCTTGATTGTGAGAAGAGTTAACTACATCTTCCTAAAGCAAAATAGAGAAATGGAAAAATGATTAAGAAATGATTGATAGTAGTTGTAGATTTATTAGAATAGTTTAAATAAGATTTCTTATAGGCCATGGCATTCTAAGTTTCTGAATATATTTTCTAGGTCTACTTCGTTCCTAGGTGTTTTGCATTCATTCATTTATACTTGTCTCATTCGAAAAAGGATTTGAGGCATTTCCTAAGGCTGTGGCATATTAATAGACGGGAATAGTCAGCCCCAGGGACAAGCAAAAGAGAAGTTTAAGATCAATAATAAGACCGGCTAAATGTCAGTCTGCTTTTTATTATCACAGGCACTGGCAATTCTAAACAATGTCAGTGATAAAATATTCCTCCTTGCTGAGATAGACCACTTCACTATATGTTTTAAATACAGATCATATTTGTATCTATTTAAAATAGGTGTTTGTATTTATTTTAAACTGCATTTCAAAATTGTGTATCATTTCATATAAATTGGAATATAGTTTGTATCACTTCTTCATTTATAATAAAACTTTATTTCCAGTGAAAAATATATGTGATATGCCTAAAGGATAACTGGTTGGATTTGTATAGTACCCAGCCCATGACTTGCTTAGATACATTAAGCTGCCTTTCTCTTCAGAGCATTGATCAACCATCACCATTAGCCTAGCCCCATTTGTGCAGTTTAAAGTTGAGGAACTAGGAAAAAATAAGATTTTTGGCATATGCCAGTGTTTCAATCCTGCATTTAAAAAATGTCAGGAAATATCACTCTAATTTCTGTTTTTGAAACAGTTGTCATGTATATCTAGTGATTAGCAGGACTGATGTTGTGCCACATTTAGACTCTTAGTAAACTATTTGTTGGATGAATCTTTTCCTAAAACAGTGCATTTCTATAACTTATACCCATATGCATTTAATCCGCTTTAATTTATAACTCAGGCCATTCCAAGTATCTTCTCATTGGTTCTTCTTCATCAGATTAGGATGTTTACCGTCCCTTGTGGTAAGCAAATGTCACCTTCTTCTTCAGGAAGTATTTGCATAGCGCTTCATTTGTGCTCTCTTGCTCCATGAGAGGAAGGGGAGGTCTGCAAACTAAAAACCTTTTCACTCCTTGGTGTCTTGCCACTTTTCAGTTGTTAGGAAGCAGGCCCCACACAGGCAGGTTAACGTCTTCACTTGACGTGGAAATATTAGCAATCTGCTTATGTGACTTTCCTAAGAAGGTGTTAGGCCCGTGACTGTTCTTTGAGAAAACTAAGATAAAGCAACTGTATTTTAACAAAATGTAGTGCTTTCTGCCCACCATTCTCTTCATTTTCAATTATGGACTCCAGTGACACCTTGTTCCTTAAGAAAATTGCTCTCCATTACTCAAATTTCAGGTACAAAATGATCTCCATCTAGGTGGGTGTCTCCCGATTCCTTTTGGCAGTGGTGTGTGCCTGACATGGTGGGATGGTGAGGAGGGATGCCAGTGCAGGTTGAAGATGTGGCTCCTGCCAGCTGTAAACCCGCAGAGGTGTATTCTTTTGCTGCAATTCGGTCTTCTTGTAAGTTGTCTGTCACCATCAGGCTCATGAGGAAAGGGACCAAAGAGAAAACAGAAACCAGTCTGAGCCCTCGAGGGTCTTATGTGTGGCGTAGTTCAGGCTAGTGTTACCAGGAGGGGTGAAATTGTTTGCTATTGCCCAGACTCAGAGGGCAAAGACAAGTGTGGCCCAGATTGAGAGGAGTGCAGGAGGGCTGTGGGGTGTGCCCAGGCTCACCCCTGACAATGCTACCTGTTGGATTTATCATGCTGGCCACAGGTTTGGGCAACCAAGCCCAGGTGTTAACATGTAACTTGCATAAATTGTTCAAAGGAGCTTTGGAAAGCATCAGACAAAAGTGTTACAAGAACAACAACACAACTGAGATAGGAGATAGACAGGGCTACAATATCCTATTTTACAAACCTTCCTGTTCCCTTCTTTACATTTTCAGAGGAAAAAAAAAAAGCACAGAATGCAATTGTTTTATAGCTTGCAGAGGAGTGACTTTGACAAGCTGTGGAAGGCCCACAAAGGACTGGCACTGGGGGATAGAAAGTCCTAATTATCAGAAGGAGAAACAGGTCTAAAGGTTTTTAGACACCTCTTTAGGGGGTAATTATGAATATTACTTGGAATATCTAATATATTCTTGCAGATGTATTCAAATCCACACAATTTTTCTTTGGCCATCTCTCCTTTCTTTATGCTCATGTCAGAGTCCTTGAAAACTTGGTTCCCTAGTGTTATCACATAGCCACATATTCAGGCAAATGGTCCAATAAGGGTTATATTAAAGCTATTTAACAACTGGCAGGGCAAACACCAACCAGTCAAATGGCACCCCAGTGAATCAATACAGATGCACACAACTGGCACAGCTGTCTTAGTACATGCTGGCTGAGTATCAGCCCTGGGGATGACAAGGTGAGCTGACCTTGGGAACTTCAGAATGTCTTCATGAGCTGCCGCACCTCATCGGAAAACAGGTGTGCTGCTCTTTCCCTGACCATGTCTGTCTATTTCTCTCTCATACAAGAGAAATGTGATTTATCAGAACCAGATTAAGGGTCAGGCATACCAAGGCAACAATCTATAAAAAGCACTAAAACATCACTGGAATAAAAGAGAAATCTTATGCCAGTTAGCTTAGGGCTTCTTAAAAAACTGGTGAAGTATAAATTTCTCTCTTATTGAAATAACCAGTAACCTGAAGTGGAAATATAAGGCACTAATCTATTTTGATATGTGTCTCTGTATGGAGCAAGATTCATGTGCAAACGCAGATTGCACCACCACATCTGAGACCTGCCAGCTGATGATTGCCTGAAGTCTGGGTCAAGTTCAGCTGAGAAATTGGAAGTAAACAAACTATGGTGTATTGCTGTATCCTAGACTTTGTAACAATGGTCGTAGAATTTAGAGATTCCCAATAGTTTGTCACTGGCACACTGAGATGTCACAGATGGGTACACATGTGCTACAAGATATTGTTCCTTTCAGCCCTCAAGGTGGCTGGGCAGGGCCTGCAGCGGCAGAGCTCCTGAGCAGCCTCATATGGGGCTCCTTGGAGGGCAGCCTGAGTGGAGCAGAGTCTGTGGCTGCTCTTTGGAGGCCCTGGGTGACAAGCGAGTTGAGCAACGGCCAGCACTCATGGCTCTAGGTTGATGTGTTGTGGGAGGTCATGGTGCTCCACCACTCAGAGAGCACTTGAGCAGCCGCCTGCTGCAGAGAATATTGATGCTGCCTGTTGTGGGCAAGGGTCCCGCGGAGCTGTTGGAGAATTTGCGGTTTTGGTGCCTAAGGAGTGGATGATTGGATGTGGGGAGGGGTAGAGGTTGTATATAGTTCCTGTGGGCCCAGCTCCAGGTCCTGTTTTAGAGTTAGTCACTCTCTCTATGTATTTTAGTCCCTCTTTTTCTGCATTAGTTGTCTATTGCTGCTGCAACACTACCATAAATTTAGTGGCTTTTAAGAACATAGATTTACTATCATATGGTTCTAGAGGTCAGAGTCTGTAATGGGCTTCACTAGACCAAAATCAAGGTATTGGCCAGGTTGCATTCCTTCTGGAGGCTCTAGGGAAGAAACCATTCCCTTTCCTTTTATAGCTTTTAGAGGACACTTGCATTTGTTGGCTCATGGCCTCTTCCTCCAGCGTCAAAGCCAGCAAACCACCATCTTCAAGTCTCTCTCTGACCCTGCCCTCTGTTTCTGTTGTTGTATCTTCTCTGCGTGACTCTCCTGCCTACCACTTTTCCTTAGAAGGACCTTTGTAGTGACATTGGGTCCACACAGATAATCAGGATAATCTCCCCAGCTTGAGATCCTTAATTTAATCACATCCGTAGGGTCCCTTGCCGTGTGAAACAACATATTCACAGGTCTCGGGGACTGCAGCAGACATCTTTACTGGGCTATTATTCCACCTCTCGCACATGTGATGGCTGCCCTTGTCTGATCTGCAGCTGATTCACCCTGAAGGATGATATTCATGCCCTCTGTTTGAGTGTTATCATTATTTCAAAATACTTGATGTGAATAAGTTTATTGGATTATAAATCTATTCTCATCATTAAAAATATTTCATTATGATATTGGCCAATGGGAAAAAAAGAGTGGTTACATTTTTAAAATATAATTTGAACTGTTATACATTTTTCAAAAGTTATAAAAATGACTTAAAATTTTGTATTATCATAATTATGAGAACAAAATTTCTCATTGACATGACTCACAGACTTGAAGGATCATCATTAAAAACTCTTGATCACAATGCAGCCATTTCAGCTTTAAAATCTGGTATAGGAAAGTTATGTTTGTTACGTTCATGGAAGTAAACTTGAGTTTCTAATTCTAATTTTAAAAAATGTAAAAATTACTGGGAAAGTAATATTCAAATTCAATATTTAACATCTTTCTTAATATTTTATATTTAATTTTTTATCATGATAGCATATAAAACAAAAAAAGTAATGAGGTGTTTTACACCAGGCTCCAAAGAGATATACCCATACCTCCCCAGATTACCTCAGTGTACTCTACAAATATTATCATTTTCTATGTGTGGATAATGTGAAAAAAGGTTGGAGAGAATGGATGTGAGTGACATCATCCTTTGTGACTGTGTAGGACCAACTCATAGCCGTTTTAAAGAAAATTCTACAAAATGATAGACTATTTCAATATAAGATTGATTGCTATGTTTAGAACACATAATAGATCCCTTATTTTGACCATAAAGAAAGAAGTCTATAGCTTTTATTCATAGAATATTAGCCTTTCCTCATGCCTATCAGGAAATGTTGAACAAATTCTTATCACGTGAAGAGGTTCCCAACTATTAGTCTTCTGTGGGTACCCCATGTTTTGGTCTTTCCAAATTATTTCTGAAAGTTTCCTTAGGTCCTTTTTCTTTTTTGGAGACAGGGTCTCACTCTGTTGCCCAGGCTGGAGCGCAGTGGTGGGATCATGGCTCACTGCAGCCTTGAACTCCTGGGCTCAAGTGATCCTCCCACCTCAGCCTCCCAAGCAGCTGGGGCTGTAGGTGTGCACCACCATGCCTGGCTAATTTTAAAATTTTCTGTAGAGATGAGGTCTCCCTATGTTGCTCAGGCTGGTCTTGAATTCCTGTGCTCAAATAATCCTCTCACCTTAGTGTCCCAAAGTGTTGGGATTACAGGAGTGGGCCACTGCACCCAGCCCATCTTTGATTGTAAAATAAATCTATAAATTTCAAATAATTTGAGTCAAAATGTCTGAAGAAATAATATTTTAGGTCAGGCACGGTGGCTCACACCTGTAATTCTAAAACTTTGGGAGGCCGAAGCAGGCAGATTGTTTGAGCCCAAAAGTTCAAGACCAGCCTGGGAAACATGGCAAAACTCTGTCTCTATCAAAAAAATACAAAAGTAGCTGGGCATGATAATGTGCACCTATAGTCCTAGCCACTTGGGAGGCTGAGGTGGGAGGATGTCTTGAGCCTGGGAGGTGGAGGTTGCAGTGAGCTGAGATTGTGCCACTGTAGTCTAGCCTGGGCAACAGAGCCAGACTCTGTCTCATTAAAAAATAATTTTGTTCTACTACGGATTGCAGTGGACACATTTATGTTTATTAAGAAAGCCAGCAGAAATGACCTCGTAAGCCCATGTCCTATAATGGGGTCCCTGTTCTACTGTGCATGGACACGGAGGAAGGGAATTGGGTGCTGAAAGTCAGTTTCACGCAGTCCTGGCCACATAACAATGGACCTTGGGGCATCAACAGACACTTCAAAAGAAGGCATACAAGTTACCAACAAGCACATGAAAGAATGCTCAACTTCACTGATCATCAGAGAAATGAAGATAGCCACAGATACCATCTCATACCAGTCAGAATGACTTTTATTAAAAAGTTAAAAAAAAAATACCCAAACAGATATTGGCAGGGATGCAGAGTAAAGGGAACACTTACACACTGCTGGTGACAATGTAAATTAGTTCAACCACTGTGGAAAGCAATTTGGAGATTTCTTGAAGAACTAAGAGTTGAACTACCATTTGACTCAGCAATCCCATTACTGGGTATATATCAAAAAGAAAATAGATCTACCAAAAAGACATTTGCATTCATATGCACATTGCAGCCCTATTCACAATAGCAAAGACATGGAATCAAGTCAAGTGCCCATCGGTGGTGGATTGGATAAAGAAAATATGTTACATATATACGATGGAATATGATGCAGTTGTGAAAAAGAATGAAGTCATGTCCTTTGCAGCAACATGGATGGAGCTGGAGGCCATTATCCTAAGTGCATTAAAAAAGAAACAGAAAATCAAATACTGCATGTTCTCACTTACAAGTGGGAGCTAAAAATTGGGTATATATTGACATAAAGATGGGAACAATAGACACTGGGGAATGTGACTGTGGCAGGAGGGAGAGGAGAAATGGTTGAAAAATGACTTATTGGGTACTGTGCTTGCTACCTGGATAACAGGTTCAATTGTACTCCAACCCTCAGCATCATACAATGCACCAGATAACAAACCTACACATGAACCCCCTGAATCTAAAATAAAAGTTTAAAATAAAATATCTTTGTAAAACAAAACAGAACAAACCTTGGTGCTGGAACACTTTCCTACCAAAAGATAAAGAGCCTGCATGGCCTGCGCTGGGCGTATTGGCTTGTGCGGAAATATCTTTCCCTGTTGCAAGCCCAGTGTACGCTCCTTTGTTCATCCTAGGCAGGTGCATCATATGGCACTGAGCCAACCCCGTCGCTGTATGTTTCCTCCGCAGGGAGGGGACCAGGTCCTTCTACTGCGGCAGGGGTGCACATAGCCAGTTGCTCTGTGTGGGCAGTCCGGAGAGATCTGCTGGCCATGGGGGACTGGCACACATTGCTGAAGCAGCTCTTGCCGTGTCCCTTCTCTGTGTAAGTCAAGTGTTGCTCCATCCAGTGCTTGACTGCATCATATTTTCCTTGGCGACTCCAGCACCATAATGCAATGGGCAGAGTGTTAGGACTTGTCTTCCTGGTGGTTGGTATAGTGATCGTCTTTGTTATCTTCTTGGTCTTAGAAATCCTTCTCTGGGGTTGGTAACCAGTGCATGGGATTCTCCTCCCCTGGGATTGATAATGGTGAATGACATTCTGCTTAACGTGGGGCACAGTGAGAGCCTCTTTGCTCCCCAAGGAACCCTTGGAAAGAGAGGCCAAGAGGAGCTTCCACAGCAGCACATGAGGATAGGTTGTAGGGAAGGAAGACAGGAGTTACTTGGGTAACCTGTGGCCTTCGTCTGTTCCAGGCATCTGTCCTCTGGTTGGCCACTTCCCAAGCCTACATCTCTCTTCCAGCCCTGTCATTCCTCTGCTCCAGGACCGAGAAGCTAGTGGTCCACACCGAGCTTCTGGCCCCATTTCATCTTGTATATGTGAAGACAAAATTGTGTCCAAGTAGTCTTTCCCTGCTGAAGCTAATGCAAATTTGTTCTCTGCTCTCGATACCTTGTACTCACTGCCCAATGTTGTACCACCTCCCACGCCAGGTCAATGGTTCTGATACCTCTGTTTATGACATAGGGTGACATGCATAATAACTACCTCTTTCATTCCCCTCCTCTGATTTAGAAGGTCAGAATCCCTAAGCAGGGGTCACTTTAGTACTTGGTATGTATTGACAGTAAGTGTTCAACAAATACTTATTGAATGAGTGAATGTATAATGAATGAAGAAATGAATTTTATGGAACAGATGAGATTGCATACTAAATGTTTTAGGGAAAATTGTCAGGAACAGGAATTTACCAAGGACAAAATCCTTGGGTCCCATTTTTCTGATGTGCCCTTTTTAGCTTATATTCTTAGAAGTTAATTATTTATTGAAAAAGTAGTTTATACTCATTGCATCTATTTTTTTAAAGTTACAGAGAAGTATAAAGAATAAAATAAGAACTATTTATAATCTCTTGTCTTGTCTCAGAGATAATCACTCCTAGTGTTGCTGTATATTTTTCTAGACTTGGTTTTCTAGTCATATATGTGTGTGTGTGTGTGTGTCTGTTCCTGTGTTGCAATAAAGAAATACCTCAGGCTGGGTAATTTATAAAGAAAAAGGGTTTAATTGGCTCACAATTCTGCAGGCTATACAGGAAGAATGACGCTGGCATCTGTTTGGGTTCTGGTGAGGCCTCAGGAAGCTTTTACTCACAGCAGAAGGCGACAGGGAGCAATGTCACATGTTGACAGTGGGAGCAAGAGAGAGAGCAGGGGAAGGTCCCAGACTCTTTTAAACAACCAAATCTCATGTGAACTAACTGTGCCAGAGCTCACTTATCACCCCCAGGAGATGGTGCTAACCATTCATGAAGGGTCTGCCCCCGTAATCCAATCACCTCCTGCCAGGTCCCACCCCCAACATTGGGAGTCACATTTCAACAGGAGATCTGGAGGGACAAACATCCAAACCATATCAATATGTAGTATATATATGCTTTTTACAAAAACAAAATTCTGCGGTCTTGTTTTATAAGATGTAACCCTTAGCAGTACAAATAAAACAGTGTATTTAAATGTTATGTTAATGTAGATCATCATCCTTCCTATATATTTAGAGTTTATGTATGTATTCACATGAGTGCGTGTGTTTGTGTATATATACACGTGTGTGTGTGTATATATAAATATATATGTATATATGTATGTATATGAAGAATCTTATATGTCAAGATCCCATAACTCTGGCCTCTGGCCAGGCTTCCCTGAGGCAAGGCAGTCAGACAGGCTGGGGCATGTCTTGGCCTCCCTCCCATATGGGCCCTTGAGTGGGTTGGTCACTTAACTTGTAGACTGCCTGTTTTTACCTTGCACCTTTTGTCTGCCTTATAGGATTATTGTAAAGTTAAAGGAGATGAGATACTTTCTGCTTCTCATCTACAACTCCTGATGCCAATAATGATCATCCAGTAAATAAACGTTAATATCCTTCTCCTTTAAACTTTTGTTTTCTTTTTGAGACAGGGTCTCGCTCTGTTACCCAGAGGCTGGAATGCAGTGGCATGATCCTGGCTTACCGCAGCCTTGACTTTCCAGGCTCAAGGAACCTCCCACCTCAGCCTCCAGAGTAGCTGAGACTATAGGCTCACATCACCAGGCTTGGCTAATTTTTGTATTTTTTGTGGAGACAGGGTTTCACCATGTTGCCCAGGCTGGTCTTGAACTCCTGAGCTCAAGCGATCTGCCCACCTTGGCCTCCCAAAATGCTGGGATTATAGGTGTAAACTCTTTGTGAAGAAAACGATTCATGCTTCTAAGTTACGCCTCCTGGCTTTTTTTCTTAAGTAAAAAAGATCCATTTTATGAAGAGATGAACTGAAATTACCATTATTTTGATAGCTATGTCAGAATGTCTCACCACTGCACCTTCACAATTTGCATGAATTACTGGTGCCGCCCAAGGCTAGCTGTCAGGGAACTCAGTACAGCAGCAAGGCGGTTTGTCACATCTTTATGTCTTTCTTCTTTCCCACACAGACACAGGCAGTCAGTTCCAAACACACCATTTTCTAATATGGAGGGCAGCAAACAATAATGGCTAAAAGCAGTTTCAGCACCTTTTCTCCACTACCTGATCATGCACCACCTCCCACCCTCAGGTCAATGGTTCTGAATCCTGTTTACGACCACAGGCTGCTGAGGGAGCCCCATCTTCCGCCTTTCTTATTATGTTAAAGGCCTGTAGTGCTGCTGGGGCAGAGAAGCCCACCAGAAGAATGAATAGTGGCCCAATTTTTCTCAAAGGCCCAGCAGTACGTAATTATTCCAGTAATCCCATGGGCATTCTGATTGAAGTTGTCATCATCCATGACAAATAATTATGAAGTCCCACTTAGCGTTTGGTTTCTAGGTATAACGAATGAGGTGGCAGAAGGTTTTTTGGTAAAATGGACTGAAATCCATTTAATGCCTGGATGGACATCAGAATTAGGTGAAAGATGAATCATGTGACAGTCAAGGCAAGAAATGATCTTTTCCAAAGTGGATATAAGCACTAGGTTGACAGTCTCCTGATCATTCCTTAGACTTTCTAGGTCCCACAGCCTTGGGACTCTGCAGGTGCCTACTGGGTAAGTGCATGTTAATTTATTGTGTTTAGTATTTTACAATGATAGAAACTGTTCTCTACTTTGGAAATGTGCAAAATAAGTTTAAATGTTGATAGTGTCTAACAATGTCTACATTCACAGGTGGGGAAGAATTTAGATAATTAAAAACAAATGTGTGAGCAGCCTCTTTAGATGAGCAAGGGTGGCTGTTCAGGTGTCCACCTGTGTACAAAGTATAATAATTTGTCCTCAGGCATAGTTGCTTTGGTGTCCTCTGAATGCATCCATGTCTGGTGGGGAGGGAGAATACTACCTAGCTTCAGTTTAGGCATAAATGAATGAGAACAAAAATGCATAGGCTTTAGCATAGTTTTCAGAAAAGATCAGTGCCTGTTAAGATTTCTAGACTCTTGGATCCTGGGAGGCAGTGGACAGAGAGTGTTGGATAGATAACAATGACACTGCTGCCTCTGTAAATGTCCTCATCTGCAAAATGTCTGGGTTGGACTGTCCAGCTTGAGCTCAGTGCTCCTTTCCTTCCTTGTCCATGGTTACTTCCTCCTTTGGCTCTTTCCCATTTATTTATTCATTTAATATTTACATAGTAAAGAACTGTGGGGCAAGACAGCCCCTGTCCCCCACCCCTCACCCATGTGACTCCAGGGAGTAAGAGAGACAGATAAATGAGCAGATGGTTGCAATCTAGTGGGGTAGGTGACATGCAGCCTGAGAAGGACGGCTGGAAAAAGGCAGGCAAAGGCATTGGGTGTTAGGAGGTAGGAGGAAGGAGATCCTGACGTGATAGGAGAACTTGAGAAGGGTGGAGAGGGAGTATCCCAGGAGAGGCCTGGAAGTGAGGGAACAAGCGAGGTATGTGCTATCAGGGGCACAAAGTCCTTCTATTCTCTAACTGGGGGTCTGCAAAAAGCAGGAAAGTGTATCGTGGAGAGTAGTAAAGAGGTCAGGAAAAGGCAGGACACTGGAGGTTCTTTTCCTTTCTTTTTCTTACTTTTCTTTCTTACTTTGAAACCTCTCCTCTGGCATGGAAATATGGGGACAAATAAATCCCTCCCTCATCCACACCCCCCACCATCCGAGTGCTCTCAGACACGCGGGTCAGGTGGTAGGAGAAGTGATGGTGGGCTTCATTGTCCAGCAGAGCGGTTCTCAAGTGCTTGCAGACATCAGAATCGCCTGGAGAGCTTGCTGAAACACAGACCCCGCAGACCCTCACCCTTGAGTTGCAGTTTCAGCACATCTGGGGTGAGGCCCCCAAATCAGCATTTCTTCCAAGTTCCCAGGGAGTGTGGCTGCTGCCGATGGGTGGCCCTCACTCTGAGACCTGCTCTCGACCCTCCTTTCTCAACCTGTAGTCCCAGAACCAGCAGAATCAGCATGGCCTAGGAGCTTGTTAGAAATGCAGCATCTTGGACTTTACCCCAGACCTCCTGAAACGGAACCTGCACCAAGAAGCTCCCCGGTGGCTCCCATGCACGCGACAGTCGGAGAACACTGCCCTAGATGTCCAGAGCCTTTAGTCCGGCACTTTGAGATGCTTCCCCCAAGCACAAAGCCTTCCAAGAGCTCCCGCTCAAGTCCTGGGCCTGTGGTGCTGAGACAGGACAGTGGCATCTTGGTGCTCAGGCCTCGGGTGTTAGGAGGTAGGAGGAAGGAGATCCTGACGATGAGAGAGAGACCTCCATGGCCATAGACTGCGGGTGACATGTAGCAGAAACACTTTCTCTTCTTAGGTGCATTCCCACAGCGTGTGAGGGCTCAACAGCACTGCTGAGCCACATCCTCCTGAGCACACAGAGAGGCAGAGGGCTGGACCCTATTCTGGTCGTAGACCCCACAGCACCAGGCTGGAGAGTCCTGCCAGCTTAGGTCCTCCCTGTCTGTCTGGCCCTCTCAGAAATGTGCAGTGTTGGATCTAAAATAATAGAAAGGATGTTTACAGATCAAAAGTAAGAAGACAAACCACCCAATTAGGAAATGGGCAAAAGGTTTGAATAGACATGACAGAGAAGATATATCAAATGCCAATAAGCCCATGATTATATGCTCAATACCACTAGCAGTAAGCAAACATGAATAGAACCATAGTAGTGGGATACCCCTATACTACACCCATTAGAATGGCAAACAAATAAAACAACAGAACAAAATGTTGATCCTAACAAGCATTGGAGAGGAGTCTCAGCAGCATAAAACACCCGAAAGCTTAATAAGAAGGCTACAGTCACAATCTGTGTGTCTGTTGACTGTGTCAGGACCCCGAATAGAGTCAGGTAATTTACCAGACCTTTACTGGCCCTGTGCTGATTTCAGAGATGGAGAACAAGAGCAAGACATACATAACAATTATTAGGCTGGGCACAGTGACTCACGTCTGTAATCTAAGCACTTTGAGAGGCGGAGGTGAGTGGATTACTTGAGGCCAGGAGTTAGAGACCAGCCTGGTCAACATGGCGTTTCTACTAAAAATGAAAAAATTAAGCAGTTGTGGTGGCACATGCCTGTAATCTCAGCTGCTCAGAAGGCTGAGGCGTGAGAATTGCTTCAGCCTGGGAGATAGAGGCTGCAGTGAGCTGAGATTGCATCACTGCATTTCAGCCTGGGTGACAGAGTGACACTCTGTCTCAAAAAAAAAAAAAAAAAAAAAAAAAAAATTTAATGGAGAAATAGAGAGAAATAGAGACATGCAGAAGAACGATGAAAGGGCAGGCATTCATTGTTGGCTGGTGTGGTGACACAGAGCATTTGTGCGAGAGAGAGAGAGAGAGAGAGAGAGTGTGGGAGCGCTCTGCCTGCCCCCTGCATCCTCAGCAGGAAGTGAGGGTGAGCATAGAAGCTCCTTCATTTGCTACCTGGAGCTGCCATTGTTTAGTAGTGTTGTATCACCTTGGTTATTTACGCCTCTACCTCAGCTTCCTTACCTGTAAAATGGGGATAATGCCTATCCCATAGAGTTATAAAATTTTCTGTTAATAAGCTTTATTTTTTAGAGCAGTTGTAGGTTTGTGAAGAAATTTTGCAGAAAGTACAATTTCTCATATACCCCTTCTCTCCCTTTCCTATTTCATAGTTCCTCTGGGTTTTGACAAATGCATGTCATGTATTCATCGTCACAGTATCTTACAGAACAGTTTCACCGCTCTAAAAATCCCCTGTGCTCCATCTCTTCATTCTTCCCTTCCTTCTTCCCCCACAACTCCTGGCAACCACTGATCTTTTTACTGTCTCTGTAGTTTTGTCTTTTCCAGAATGGCATATAGTTGGAATCACAGTAGGTAGCCTTTTTAGACTGGCTTCTTTCACTTAGAATATGCATTTAAAATTCCTCTATGTCTTTTCATTGCTTGAAAGCTCATTTCTGAATAATACTTCATTATAGATATGGACCAGTTTGCTTACCCATTAATCTACTGAAGGGTGTCTTGGTTACTTCCGTTTTTTTTGACAATTATGAATAAAGGTACTATAAACATTTGTGTGGAGGTTTTTGTGTCGATATAAGTTTTCAATTCATGGGGGTAAATACCCTAGGAACTTGATTGCTAGAAAGTACAAGCCTATTTTAGCTTTGTAAGAAACTACCAAACTGTCTTCCCAAGTGGCTGTGCCATTTTGCATCCCCACTAGCAATGAATAAGAATGCCTGTTGTTCCACATCCTCACCAGCATTTGGTATTGTCAATGTTTTGGATCTCAGCCATCCGTAGGGTTTCCATAAGCACTGAATAAAATGATGAATGTAAATCTCTGATCACAGGACCTGGTACAGAGGCGTTGCTTGATATCCAGCAGCTGTTGTTACTATCTTTGGGTACCTTTCCTCCTTTCTCCATGCCCTTCCTCCTCTTCTTCACCTGCTTTAATCCTCTCTTTTATTTGGGGCACAGTTTTCAGTTTTTAGTCTTTGAAAACTCTTTATCCTCCTCTCTGCCAGCCTCTTCCCCTGAAATCCTTGTCACTTCTAATTAGACTTGTGACATGCATAGTTCAAGAATCACTTGCAGTATTAGTCAGGATTCTACAGAGAAACAGACCAATAGGAGATTATTTATTATCTATCTGTCTGTCTGTCTGTCTGTCTGTCTATCTATCTATCTATCTATCTATCTATCATCTATCTAGAAATAATTTGTTTTAAGGAATTGGCTGCTCACATGGTGATGGAGACTGGCAGGTCTAAAATCTGCAGTTTGGGCTGCAGACCCAGGGCAGACCTAGGGGAGAGCAGATATACAGTTCAAGTCTGAAGGCTCTATGATGGCAGAATGTCTTCTTGGTCAGGGGAGATCAATCTTTTGTTGTATTCAGGCCTTCAACTGACTGGATGAGGCCCACCCACATTATGGAGGGTTACTGCTTTACTGAAAGCCCACCAATTGAAATATTAATCTCATCAAAAACGCCCTTACAAAAACATCCAGAATAATATTCGACCAAATATGTGGGCATTGTGGCCCAGCTAAATCACATAAAATTGACCATTGCAAGTATGTGGATAGTGTTTTGACATTAAATTAAGAGCAAGAACCTTGTTCTGAACTTTTTCCATCCCAGCCAGCTCTAGCACTGAGGCAGATTCTAAACGGGCATGATAAATATTGGCTGAAAGAAAGCTTGAGGGAGAGTCCCTTAGCTACATGGTTTCAGATGTAGTATGGGGAGGGATAAGGTGACTGCCGTATTACCAGATTGATCATTTACATTAAGGCATTCTTGCTTGAAGGAATTCACTACAGAGAATAATTTTGAATTATGTGAAAAATTTACAGAAATTTTAAAGATAGTGGTAATTCCAAATGAATTAGGGAGGCAAATTATTAACCTTCGTGATTTTGACTACCTGCCTCCTCTCCTTTTATTCCTTCTTCACTTTGGAAGGATATAAAATAAGAATGAACTGAAACTATACTTGCAAGTGTCCAAGGTTTCTGTGGAGACAGATCTTTGTAATTATTACTTTGGGGGTTGTTAGAAACTCACCTGTGAGGTACAGTGAGTGGAAAGTTCTGAGATTCTGTGGCTCAGCCAACATGACTATGTAACCAGTCTTGGTCGGTGGCCCAAGGTCTCTCTCCTTTCAGGGTTCAACCTCCAACCTTATTTCTGCTTCCTTCATGTTGGAATTCAAACTGTGAGGTAAATACACCATAGTACAGCTGAGGAAATAAGCAAGCAAAGGCCACGGGGATCAAAATACACAGGGTAGTGACGGTGGTCAGGCAGATGTTAGCTCACAAGGACAAGAGAACAGAGGCATTTGGATAAATCCAGCCAACAGGAGCAACAACTGCTGTAAATATTGTTGAATCACACACTTTCAGAACTGCGAGGGTTTTTGAGGGAATACGATATAGCTGGAAGGAACACAAGATCGAAAGTCAGAAATTCTGGGTTCAGAACTTCAATCTGCCATACTTATGTGCAATCTTAGCTAATCCAAGTGGCCTCTCTGAATTTCAGCATGTTCATTTCTATATTTGGAAAATGAGATTTTATAATTATATTTTATCTTCATAGGCTGTTGGAGCAATTGAATGAGCTACCATTTGTGAAGGCTCTATGCCAATATTATTATTGAGCTACCCTCTTTCGTTTTACTAGTGGGGAAGCCGAGATTCAGAGTGGTTAAGTGATTTTTCCAAGGTAGGATATTGATGCTGTAAAGCTTTGTCTTTTCTGTCAGTGCCTTGTTGTTGACTCATGGATGATGAGAATCGCTAACATTCACTGAGCAGTTACTGTGTGCCACAAACTGTGCTAAATGCTTTATGTGTATTTTTTTCTCAGCAAAACCTTATGAATTTGGTACTTGCATCAGTTTCTTACTACTGCATAATAAACCCCCATGTTGAGTGGTTTAAACCAATGCCCATTTATTATCTTACACTTTTGTAGCTTAGAAGTCTGGGCATGGCATGACTGAGTCCTCTGCTCAGGCTCTGATGAGGCTGAAATCAAGGTGTTAGCCAAGCTGTGTTTCTTCTTTCTTGGGGTTTTGGGGAGAATCCACTTTGAAGCTCATTCATATTGTTGGTTGAATTTAGTTCCTTGCAGTTATAGGGGTAAGATTTCCATTTCCTTGTTGGCTGTCAGCTCAGTCTTGGAGGCCTCCCACACTTCTTGCCACTGGGCCCCTGTAGGCAGTTAACAACCTGGTCGTTGCTATTTCTTTCAGGCCAGCAGGAGTTCATCACTCAGGCTTTTTTCCTCTGTGTCCAGTTGAAAATGCTCTGCTTTGAAGGAGCTCACCTGATTAGGTCAGACCCACACAGGCAATCTCCCTTTCCTAAAGCCAGTCAGTGCCGTATAACATAACCTAATCAAATGAGTGAAATCTATACTATTTATAGTCCTGGAAATTATACACCAGGGAGTATGCATCTTGGGGCCATCTTAGAATCTACCTACCTTGGCACTATTATTAACATGTCCATTTTACAGGTGAAGAAACTGAGAACAGAAGGGTTAAGTAAACTGCCTGAGGCCACACAGTAGTAAATGAAACAGCCAGGGATCAAAACTAGGACTGGCTGCTTCCAGAATCCATGCTCTTAGGCCCTCTGTTATGTTATCTCTTGCTGCTGCCAAGACCCATGGGGCTCTTGAGAAGACCCTTTTCTTCGGATCAGGAGAGAATGATAGTGCTCGATCTGACAAATAAATCTCTGTTGGAGATGGCCATTTACCCATAGGCAGCAAAGTTTACCCATAGTCACCACAGTTTACCCAGTGGCAATGGGGGCCATGAGTATGTTTCTTCTGGTTACTATGCTGCCCTAGGCCAGCAAAAACATTCTGGGGTCCTTAAGTGATGCATGAATCCAGTTTCAGCCAACCTGTTGGGCTACTGCAAGAGCTGGTTATGTCAAATGTCCGTTTCAATGTCTCTAAAGAGGTGTCTTGCAGGTGCTAGTCTCTTTTGCTTCCACCCAGGTAAAGCACATGCACCCCTGTGTACATAGTTCTCTCTCTTTTTCTCCCCCACCCTTTTGAAAGAGGCATCATGTGTGAAGACAACAGGTGTCCGGACATAGTCATAGCACCACCTATAGATGCAGAGGGGAGACGCCCAAGCAGAGCCCATGCTTCATGATGCCCCCCATCACGTAGCCACACACCTGCCATCTCCTCCTTCATGGTGTCTGTGCCTCCCTTCTGATGAGGTGGATCTGGACCTGAATGCTGGGGCTTGGGGGAAGTGGGAGGCTGGCCAAGGAGTGTTTTATTTCTGCAAGGTGGTTCCCTTACTGCTCAGAGGTGAAATAAGCAGGGGAGATACCATGCTTGCGTTTTATAGCCCTTACTGTTGACCACGGGAGAGATTTTGGGGTTGAATGAAATATTCACAGTCACCCACACATTGGTTTTAGTATTCATCTCCATAGATGTAATCCTTTAAAAACACAACTTAAATTCCTTGGCTTGAATTCCTAAGCTTCTTTACAGAAATCAGGAAGAGAGGGTGTTCTTTGGTTGGAACTCACTGCTGATTAGGGACATGGTATTTGTGTAACAGGTGGGGAGGAGTGGGATTCTTCCATGGAGGCAAGTTCTGGAACCCTCAAAGCAGCACATTCGCAAGCCCAGTGTATAATTTGGAGCTTCCATGTATGCTCTTGACATCTTTCCAAACGAGGTTTGGTAAACTTCTCCAGGATGTTCTTCCTTATTCCTTGGAAGGTGGTTGATATGGTTTGGCTGTCTCCTCACCCAAATCTCACCTTTAATTGTAATGCCCGTAATCCTTATGTGTCAAGTGAGGGAACTGGTGGGAGGTGACTGAATCATGGGGGCAGTTCCCCCATGCGGTTCTCCTGATAGTGAGTGAGTTCTCATGAGATCTGATGGCATTATACGGCAGTTTTCCCTGCTCTGGCTTGCTCTCTCTCACCTGCTGCCATGTAAGACGTGCCTGCTTCACCTTCTGCCATGATTGTAAGTTTCCAGAGGTCTCTCCAGCCATGCAGAACTGTGAGTCAATTAAATCTCTTTTCTTTATAAATTACCCAGTCTCAGGTATGTCTTTAAAGTAGTGTGAACAAGACTAATACAGTGGTCTCAGGAAGATGAGGAGAAAAGACAGGAACTCTGGTAGCATAGTAACAGTTTGTACTTTTGTGGCAAGCATGGTAAATAGTAACAAGAGGAACAATTATTTAATTTGTTTGCTAGGGAGGCTCAAAACAACCAACTAGTCCCTCTAGCTTCATTGAGGGGGTCCACTGGGGAGGCCTCAGGAGACTGGAGACTGGTTAAAAACACTGAGGGGGATGGGCACAGTGACTTACACCTGTAATCCCAGGCTGAGGATGGGTAGATCACCTGAGGTCAGGAGTTCATGGGCAACATGGCAAAACTCTGTCTCTAAAAAAATACTAAAATTAGCCTGGCATGGTGGCACATGCCTGTGGTCCCAGCTACTCCAGAGGCTGAGGCATGAGAATCGCTTGAACTCTGGAGGTGGAGGTTGCAGTGAGCTGAGATCTCACCACTGCACTCCAACCTGGGTGACACAGAGACTCCATCTCAAACAAACAAACAAAAAACATAAAAAGATGCCGGGTTGGGTAATGGGAAGAAAATGGAAGGAAGGCAAGCAAGTGTAAGGAAGAAAGATGTGGCCTGTGTGTGAACTGGTAGGCAAGGCAAGGGGAAAAGGGACAAACTCCTGTGAGTTGTCCTTTGACCCCATGTGAATGTGTGACCACCAGACAGTAAGTGATGGACTGTGGTATCTTGCCCTTGCAGGGGTTACCTGTATAACCTGACTCTTGCCTCCTTACACTTCTCTGAGCTCCTCTATTGGATTATAGGAGTTTCTTGCACAAATACTTGAAATAATCTTGAGCATTACACACCCTGTGTTATTCTCAAAGACATCATGTGGTCTATATGAACTTGACCTTGGTGGCAGGGGCAGAAAAGCTCCACCCTCAGCCTTCCATGCTCTCTTCTCTTCCCTGGGGGCTTGAAATCCGCAAACCGCCCTCCCTTCCTGTTAGGTCTGCCAGTACTCCCACAGTGGTGGGCATTCACTGGGAGCAGGCAGGGAGCCATTGAACCTGCCTTAGTGAGGCTGCTGGCAGCAGCGAGTGGCTAAGGACAGCCGTGGGCAGCTGCATCATGGCGGCTTTGGTGGCACCAGGCGGGCCTGTAGGCTCCTTGGCTCCCCATGGGCAGCAGCAGCTCCTCCAGCAGGAGCACTGTGTGCAGGTTCTCGTCCACAGGCAGCAGCCACCTGCAGACAGTTGGGTAACCCCCTGCACCTTGGTGCTCCTAAGCCCACACCAAACCTTTTCTTTCTCGTGTGTTCTTCCAGGCCTTCTACCACTTCTATAACTAAACATCTGTTTATATCCTTTTCTCCTCAAAATATCCCCAGGGGTTTCATTTTCCTGAGCGAACACCGACCCAGTCAGCAATCTTGCCTGAGTCTAAGATCATTCCCAAAGGGGGCCCAGACTCGCCTGTTTTTGTTCTCTTAGCTTTCAGGTTCGGTGTGACAGCTCTGTGGAGCCTTGCACCTATGGTTAAGAATTGTTAATATCATTGCCTTTTTTGTTTTTTTTTTCTTAAAGGCAACCAACCAGGAGATTGATGGACAGATCAATACACTGTAGTGACTAAAGCTAGGGAAAGTATAGGACAATGTACAGTGATAGAAATTTGGAGCTGAACTCCTCTTGACAGCCTCTGTCCTTCTACTCATCAGAATGTTAGCTGTTACACAAGCTTTGTCAAAAGGTGACAGAATTGTCAGTCAATGATGTGTGATGAACTTGGGCTGACACTGGTTGCTCTACTGATTTTTCTTAAGCTATACTACAGCAGGTCCTCAGATAACGTCGTTTCATTCAGCATCATTTTGTTATAACATTGGTGAGAAAAAAGATCACTTCCTAGCTGAGGCCATTGTCTATGTGGAGTTTGCATGGTCCCCCATGTCTGTGTGGGTTTTCTCTGTGTACTCCGGTTTCTTCCCACATCCTGAAGATGTGTGCATTAGGTGCACCGATGTGTCTAAATAGTCTCAGCTGGAGTGAGTGTAGGTGTGTGTCAGTGCACCCCGTGATGGGATGATGTCCTGGCCAGGGATGGGTCCAATCTTGCAGCCTGAGCTGTTAGGATAGGCTCTGACCATCCGTAACCCTGAAGTGGTATAAGTGGGTGAATAATTATCTTACTCGTTTGTGTTAATATTTCTTTCTTTTTTTTTTTTTTTAGATGGAGTTTCACTCTTGTTGCCCAGGCTGAAGTGTAGAGCCATGATCTTGGCTCACTGCAACCTCCACTTCCCAGGTTCAAGCAATTCTCCTGCCAGCCTCCTGAGTACTGGGATTACAGGTGCACACCACCACGCCTGGCTAATTTTTGTATGTTTGGTAGAGACAGGGTTTCACCATGTTGGCCAGACTGGTCTCAAACTCCTGACTTCAAGTAATTCGCCTGCCTTGGCGTCCCAAAGTGCTGGGATTACAGGAATGAGCCACCGTGCCCGGCCTATTAATATTTCTTAAATGGATGTATAGCTCACATTTATTTCCACGTTTAACACTGGAAATGTTTCGGTCTTTATTTAGAAGTTTGGTGATGTTTTTGCAACCAGAAATGTGCCATAGGAATTTAACTCTTGTCTATATCAAATAATCAATGGAAAGTTGTTATCTTTTCTCTTTTTTTTTTAGTGGTGGTTGTTTTTGTTTTGTTTGTTTTGTTTTGTTTAGAGACAAGGTCTCCGTCTGTGGCCCAGGCTGGACTGCAGTGGCATGATCATAACTCACTGTAACCTCAAACTTTTGGGCTTAAGCAATCCTCTTGTCTCAGCCTCCCAAGTGGCTAGGAGGACAGGCGTGTACCACCATGCCCAGCTGATTAATTTTTTTTTTTTGGTAGAAATAGAGTCTTGCTATATTGCCCAGGCTGGTCTTGAACTCCTGACCTCAAGCCATCCTTCTGTGTTGGCCTCCCAAAGCACAGGGGTTAGAGGCAAGATTGGTTTCATTTTAAGGTGCAGTTTCCAAGAACCCACTGATGACATTAAGTGAGGACTTACCACATATTTCACAAAGGGGATGGGTGATATGAATATGATTTACTTTTAGAGAATGAAGCAGGGCATGAGTGATTAAGTGATTTTTTTCAAATACATATTTATTTATGTATATTATTTTGAATATATGTTTCAGATGAGGTGATTTTAATTATGAGTGAGACTAATGGCATAAAGACCTTAAAAGGACTTAAGCAAAAAGAGATTTATTGGGCTCACATGATGAGAAGTCCAGAGATGGGTAGGCATCAGTGTTGGCTTAATCCAGGGGCTCTTGCCCCATTTTTGTAAGATGTTCTTGGCTCTGCTGGCTTCTTCTTCCTGGGCTTGTAGCAATGCCTAGAGAAAGAGTTGAAGGGTTGTTTCTACAAGCTTGAGAAGCCCTCAGAAAATCTTTTCTCGTGTCTCCTAGGTCCAAATTCAGCCATTTGCTCTTCTGAAACCAATTACTGGGAAGGCATTGGAATGGTATTACCTTTGGAACATTCTGGAACTGGAAATGAGATTAATTTTCCCATATGGGCTGCATGGAGGAGGATGTTTCCCTGAAGGAAATCAGGGCTTGGTTGGGGTAAAAGAAGATAAAAAGGGGTACCTGGATAATTAAGGCTGTGGAAGAGCAAAGTCCCTTTGCTGTTCTGACTCCAAAAAGCTCCCCATGTTATCTATGTAACTGATGGCTTACAATTTTTATTCATTCAACAAACATTTATTGAGCTGTTAAATCTGTGCTCAGTACAATGCTAAATGCTAGAGATACAAAGAATAATGAAAATATTGTCCTATCCCTCGGGGATTTTACAGTCTAGTGGAGGAGACATATCGGTGAAAAGGTTATTACGAGAAATAGATGAGACAGCTGTTGGATAGAGATAAAGTGAAGTGTTATGAAAACTCAGAGGAAGAAGCAACTAAATCCATGGGTAAGGGGGCTGAGGAGCAGAGGTCTGGGAAGATGGGGGAGGCTGTTCCAGTCAGAGGGAACAGCATGTGCAAGGGCATAGAGGCATGGAAGAGGGTGGAATGTTCCAAAAAATAGGACTACCTGTGTGAACATGACACAAGGTGAGCACGTGGGGAATGGTGAGAGATGAACCCTAGGATGCAGGTTATAAAAAGACTTAGACTTCATCCTGTACATGATGGGGAGGGGAAACTTGGCAGGTAGGGAGCCACAGAATAGGACTAGAAAGTGTGTTGTGGCTTCGGTGTGGACAATGAATTATGGGAGGTAAGCCCGAAGGCAGGGAGATTATTTCAATGGCCACGTGAGAAATAAGAGGCAGTGAGGACCTGAACTGAGGGACAGAGGGACTGGAGCAGAGGGGACAAATCCAAGGGAAATTTAGTGGGAAGAACCAGCTGGTCCTGATAACTGCCTGAATAGGGGAGAAGGGGGAGGTTGGGAGGGAGTTGAGAGAGAAGAAGGGATGATGTGAGTCTGGAATGTCTGTTTGAGTGGCCAGATGGTGATGGTGTCAGTAATTGAGGTGGGGACCCCAGGAGGAGGAGGAACAGGTCTAGGGGATGAAGACAAGTTCAGTTGTGGACAATTGAGGACAAAATGCTGCAGCCATTGGTAGCGCTGGATTCCATCTAGGTGGCAGTTCCAGTGGCATCCAGAACTGCCAGTCTAGAGATCAGGAGACAGCTCTGGTAGCAAGCAGGGCAGGGTGGGATATTTGAAATAGAGGGCTAGGAAAGACCATTATAAAGAGGAATCATTCAAACAGACACTTGAATGAAATTATGAAGCAAGCCATGCAAATATTTCACACAGGTAGCTAGCCAGCTCTCCAAGCTGCTCTTCCTAATGGCATTAGAGCCGTGGAACGGAGTGTTGGTGGGAAGATGCTCACTGACCAGTAAAGGCATATCCTCCTCTCTCCTCCTCCAGGTCCATGGGGCAGGAGGCTGTTCATCTGTGAACTCCAGTGAGGCTACTGGCCTTGCTGTTGAGTGTGCGGAGGACTACAGGATTCCCCAGACTCCAGCTATGCCCTCTTCTTCCCCCTTCCCACCCCTGATTTTTGAATCCGGCATTAGAACATCCCAGGTCTTCCCTTTAGGGCTTGACTGTAGCCTGTATCTAGCTGCAATGAGCTCCTCTTGGTGCAGATACTGCTTCTGAGCACTAGAGGACTCTCCTGAGCACCCATCAGCCTGGATGAGATCCAAGAAAACATGTCCTCTGAGGATGATTTCTTGTAGGATTGTGGTACAATGGATTAAGCAGGGGTGTCCACTCTTTTGGCTTCCCTGGACCACATTGGAAGAAGAAGAATCGTCTTGGGCCACACATAAAATATGCTAACGTTAACGATACCCAATGAGCTAAAAAAAAAAAAATTACAAAAAAAATTCATAATGTTTTGAATTTGTGTTATCTCATAAATTTATGAATTTGTGTTGGGCTGCATTCAAAGCTGTCCTGGGGGTTGGACAAGCTTGTATTAAAGCATCATACAGCTTATGCAAGCTCAAATTAGATTCTAATTTGGGCTTCAAAACCACCTTATCTGGTAAATGCAATGACTAAGACAAGAAACTCTCACGAAAGTCTTATTTCTTTTGTTGAATGAATGAATGAATGATGAGTACTTTTGCAAAATTCCAGGAGAATTTCCAAAAAGGGATGTGAATAGGAAGTAAAGCAAATGCTGTTTTTCTATACTCAAGGCAAGCCCCATCTGAGTGTTACTTCCTGATGACCCTTCCTGCTGTTACTACTGATTTGGGCAGAGACTTTTACTGGCTTCCTGATAATAAAGCCTCATAGGAGGGAATCTCTCAACAGCAGAAGGCTGTGGCTACTGGAACGCTGAGTTCTCTAAGACACATTGAAAAGATGCTGTCTTACTACAGTGAAGCCTTACTGTCATGGAATACACTAGACTGGTAAGATAGAGTTTATGCTAGCCAGGTCTGAATGGTACAGTACTAAAACACAGCAAATTCACTGGGTAAAAAGGGAGAATGTCTACCTTTTTTGGATAAAAAGCATTTTAAAAAATCTTATTATTTCAAAAGGGAACATGCTGTTCATTCTTCAACGAGGTTATTCTTCAGTGTCATACCGTCTGCTAAGTTGGGTCCGTACCAGGCAATATATCTTAGATTTTTGACCCACAAATGGCATATTCTTGCCGCTACAATTATCTACCGTGTCTAAAGGAAGCAGGTTTATGGTAAGAACCAATTTAAATAAAAATGAAAAATACAGCAGGCCTGAAGATATTCTGTTCTTTTCTGTTACTGCTGCTACCATATTCTGCATTGGATGTGAGTTCTCAAGTTCTGGCCCATGGGGAATGGGCAAACTATACTATGACCAATAGGCGAGTTTGGTGAATTCATTGTTTTTGCCATCCTAAAAATAATAGCCGCGAAGGCTTTCATATCTGCCACCACTAGATGTCACTAGATATCAAGCTTCTTAGAACAACTGCGTTACAGGCTTGAACAACTGCTCCCCTCATTCTATTAATACAGTATTTTAAAACTGTATCTGTACTGTATACATTTTCCACATTGAATCTTGTACATTTAATGTGACATTCATTCCTAGGAATGGAGCTTCATTCTGACCATAAGGCAGCTTACTTTTTGGATAGGAATAACTCCTCTAGCCTCTCCTTAATATGGCAAGTGAATTCAGATTTCCTTTGCTGTTAAAATATCCTGGTAAAGATGTGCATGATTCTGTTTTCACGTTGGCAAAATACTTGTCCTCTGATGGGTTTTGGCTGACTCAGTGCAACGTGACAAAAGTAGAAGCTTGATTGCCTTGCTTGCGATTTAGACTCCTCAGACAGTGTGATATTTTCATAGAGGTCATTTCAGCCATCTGGGGCCTTCAAACAGGGCCACCATGTAAACCATCTGGGATGGGTGAAAAGCCTGTACTGGTTTAGAGACCTCTATAGAAAAGGTCTTTGCTAAAACAAAACCCCTTTCTTTAAAGCCCCTAATCCCTTTATCTTTCTCTAGGCTTCCTTGTCATATTTTCTATGACAGCTCTCAGGGGACCAAAGCCAGCAGAATTTTCTATGCCTGGGGAATATCTATCTCCATCAGTAATTCAGACAGTGGGAAGGAGAACTTGTCGTGTATTCCCAAAGGGGCCCTTCAATTGTGCATTTGATGTTGACGACTTTCTTTGTCATGAAGAATGGAATTCAGGGGTGCACGGATCACACAGTCTAATGCTAAAACTTTGGAGCTTTATGAGGCTTCACAATTTCCAGAGCCCTTTCACATCTACCACCTCACTTCATTCTCACAACAATCTATTAAGGGAGATGGGGTGGGATTTTTATTTCCATTTCACAGGAGAGGAAACAGCAGCTCAGAAAAGTTAAATGGCTTGCCTTAGGTCCCTCAGCTACAAAAGGTGGTGTCATGACCCCCGCTTGCATCTCCAGGCTCCCGGGCTTTGAGACTTTCCTCCTACCATGACACCAAGTGGCTTCCTCTGGTGGAACTGTTAAGGGCCACAAGAAGCGGGCCTCTAGCAAGGCTGCTTCCTCAAAGCTGGTGAAGGATCAGGGATCTGTGGTGGGAGAATTCAGGGCAAGAGCAGAGGAGTCCCTGGTCTCTCTGCTGCCAGCTGCCCATCTTCTCATGGTATCCACCCAAGGCAGACTAAATGATTCGGATAATTGCTTGAATGGCACTGCTTGCTGAAACTGTTATTTAAAAGATGTGAAAAAGTTGGAAAGTACAGAGGAAGCCTATAAAAATACCTCAACAATTGCCAGACATTTTGGGTAGAAAAAGTGTTCAAGATATAAAGCTTGTTTCATTCAAAAAAGAATAATTGAGAAGGAGAATTTGAATATTGTTGTCAAGTCAAAATCCAGAGATTATCCTGACCTTGGAGTGGAAGAGAAGATGGACAGGATGGAGTAGACTGAGGCAATGGGAGCAACGGTGCCAGGTGGGATGAACTGCCTACCTTCCCCAACCCTGAGAGTCAGGTGTGGGTGTGGGAGAGTGCTGGGAGAATTCTTTTGTCAATATCAGGAGCTACTGTTTGAACTATATCTATAAAGCATTTTGCTAACCTGATGAAAACCACTAGCTAATCACTAAAATAACCCGTTAATCTGTCGAATGGGATCCCTTTCCTGATGAATAGAGACTTTGAAAAATACTGCTTAATCAATGATGACGACTGAACTAATTTTCCACCACAGCCAATATTTGATTGGATGGAGCTGAAATTTCCTACTTACCAGCCATGGCTGTTGGAAGTAAAGGCACTGGTCTGGTGTTATTTCTGAAAGAGGCCCTACCAGCAAAATCCATGTTTGTGAAATCCTACGCAGCTTGCTTTTCAGGCATATTCTGAAATACAGGTCTTTTCACCAGATGCCTAATTATTTCTTATGTCCAGCCCAAGTGTCATTTGAAAAACAGGCAGTAATGTTTGCCTTTGATTTCGGCGGTTTGTTTTGTAAGACTAGCCCTTCAGTTTTCATTAGAGCCAGTGGCTCTCAACTTTGGCTGCACCTGAAAATTGCTTGGTGAGCTTTTAAAAATTGCTGACACTTGGGCTTCACTCCTGGATGTTCAGATTTAACTGGTTTGGGGTAGAGCCCAGGCACTGCTTTTTTTTTTTTTTTTTGCCTTCTACCTAATTTTATTATTATTATTATTATTATTATTTTACTTTAAGTTCTAGGGTGCATGTGCACAACATGCAGGTTTGATACATAGGTATACATGTGGAATGTTGGTTTGCTGCACACATTAACTCGTCATTTACATTAGGTGTTTCTCCTAATGCTATCCCTTCCCCATTCCCCCATCCCATGACGGGCCCCGGTGTGTGATGTTCCCAGCCCTGTATCCAAGTGATCTCATTGTTCAGTTCCCACCTGTGAGTGAGAACATGCAGTGTTTGGTTTTCTGTCCTTGTGATAGTTTGCTGAGAATGATGGTTTCCAGCTTCCTCCATGTCCCTGCAAAGGACATGAACTCATCCTTTTTTATGGCTGCATGGTATTCCATGGTGTATATATGCTACATTTTTAATCCAATCTATCATTGATGGACATTTGGGTTGGTACCAAGTCTTTGTTATTGTGAAGAGTGCTGCAATAAACATATGTGTACATGTGTCTTTATAGTAGCATGATTTATAATCCTTTGGGTATATACCCAGTAATGGGATTGCTGGGTCAAATGGTATTTCTAGTTCTAGATCCTTGAGGGATCGCCACACTGTCTTCAACAACAATTGAACTAATTTACACTCCCACCAACAGTGTAAAAGCATTCCTATTTCTCCACATCCTCTCCAGCATCTGTTGTTTCCTGACTTTTTAATGACTGCCATTCTAACTGGTATGAGATGGTATCTCATTGTGGTTTTGATTTGCATTTCTCTGATGGCGAGTGATGATGAGCATTTTTTCATGTGTCTGTTGGCTGCATAGATGTCTTCTTTTGAGAAATGTCTGTTCATATCCTTTGCCCACTTTTTGATGGGGTTTTTTTTTCTTATAAATTTGAGTTCTTTGTAGGTTCTGGATATTAGCCCTTTGTTAGATGGGTAGATTGCAAAAATTTTCTTCCATTCTGCAGGTTTTCTGTTCACTCTAATGGTAGGTTTTTTGTTTTTTGTTTTTTGTTTTCTTTTGCTATGCAGAAGCTCTTTAGTTTAATTAGATCCTGTTTGTCTATTTTGGCTTTTGTTGCCATTGCTTTTGGTGTTTTAGTCATGAAGTCTTTGCCCATGCCTATGTCCTGGATGGTATTGCCTAGGTTTTCTTCTAGGATTTTTATGGTTTTAGGTCTAACATTTAAGTTTTAATCCATCTTGAATTAATTTTTGTATAAAGTGTAAGGAAGGGATCCCGTTTCAGCTTTCTACATATGGCTAGCCAGTTTTGCCAGCACCATTTATTAATAGGGAATTCTATCCCCATTTCTTATTTTTGTCAGGTTTGTCAAAGATCAGATGGTTGTAGGTGTGTGGTGTTATTTTTGAGGCCTCTGTTCTGTTCCATTGGTCTATATATCTATTTTGGTACCAGTAGCATGCTGTTTTTGTTACTGTAGCCTTGTAGTATAGTTTGAAGTCAAGTAGCATGATGCCTCCAGCTTTGTTCTTTTTGCTTAGGATTGTCTTGGCAATGTGGGCTCTTTTTTTGGTTCCGTATGAACTTCAAAGTAGTTTTTTCCAATTCTGTGAAGAAAATCATTGGTAGCTTGATGGGGATGGCATTGAATCTATAAACTACCTTAGGCAGTATGGCCATTTTCACAATATTGATTCTTCCTATCCATGAGCATGGAATATTCTTCCATTTGTTTGTGTCCTCTTTTATTTTGTTGAGTAGTGCTTTGTAGTTCTCCTTGAAGTGGTCCCTTACATCCCTTGTAAATTGGATTCCTAGGTATTTTATTCGCTTAATAGCAATTATGAATGTGAGTTCACTCATGATTTGGCTCTCTGTTTGTCTGTTATTGGTGTATAGGAATGCTTGTGATTTTTGCACCTTGATTTTGTATCCTGAGACTTTGCTGAAGTTGCTTATCAGCTTAAGGAGATTTTGGGCTGAGAGAATGGGGTTTTCTAAATATACAATCATGTCATCTGCAAACAGGGACAATTTGACTTCCTCTTTTCCTAATTGGATACCCTTTACTTCTTTCTCCTGCCTGATTGCCCTGGCCAGAACTTCCAACACTATGTTGAATAGGAGTGATGAGAGAGGGCATCCTTGTCTTGGGGCACTGGTATTTTTAATAAGCGTCCTAGATGATCTAATGTGCAGTCAGGATTGAGAACCACTGCATTAGAGCAGCTACACTAGGTGAGCTGCTTTAGAGGATGCCCTTCTCACAGGTGTGGGTAACGGAGAAACCCGGTTAGCGTAGCTTTCCACTCTAGTTTTCTGTTTCCGTGAAAGAAACTTTATTCAAATAACTTAGTGCAAACATCTACCAATCAATACTTATTTTATTTGAGAGGTAAATCACATTTTAGCACCAAATTGAAATATCTACCATCACTAGATATAATTTGCATGACAATTTAATCCAATGTTTCTCACTGTGGTTTTTTGAGCATTCCTATCAGAATCCTATCAGAATCTGAATGCTTATTAAAATGCAGATTTCTGAGCCCCATTCCAGACCTACCGAATCAATTACCGTGGGTGGAAGCTCAGGAATCTGCATGATAGCAGTTGTTCCAGGAGAGTCAACACTAATGCTTAACTGGTTTTCAGTTAGTATTAACTGTCTTTGTCTTGAGGCAATAGTAAATCTTAGTACTTTTAGCGTTTTCTTTTGTTGTTGCAATTACAAGACTTCTAGCCCTGTGGTCCCCACCATTTCTCCTTCAGAACCATACACTTTTATTTTTTTCCGTATAGGCTGTTGGCTACTGAGAGGGTTGGCCTGATTTTAACCTTTCTGGCATCCTTAACCAACTAAAATGTCCCTTGTATCTTCTCTCAGTTCTGTCACAAAGCAGAAAAAAAAAAAAGAAAAATGAAGTAGCAGCATGATATCACTGATCTGCTTAAGAACCCCGTGATTGTCTATTTTCAATTAGCAGTTTCCCTGCCAGCTGGCCTCTAAGTCGCTCCAAGCTTGCCCTGGTAGCAGGTACCCAGCTGCTTAGTGTTTGCTGATTTATTTGCGTCAAATTGTCCCTTAATAACTGTCTCTCACAGGATCAAACACCTCTGCTTTTGGCACAGTTTTCTCTTAAAAGTTTGGAGTTACAAAGCCAAGCTCTAGCCATGATGTTGAAAACCTATCATTAGAGAGCATGATGTAATTGTGAAGTAGCTGTAAAATGGTTTCTCTATGCATATGAAATATTTCAGATTCCTGCTTTACTATTGTCTGTCTCCTGGTTCTGGCCTAACAGTAAAAAGATTCTGGGTGCCGTTCTCATAATTCTACTATTATATCTTCTTAAAATCAAGTTGCCTTGAATTCAACTCCCAGCCACACTAAAGGATCAATGTGATGACTTTTGAGTGAAAAGACCAATTGAGCATATGCTAAGAGACTGTGTTTCCACACCAAACACATAGCAATGCCAGAAATATTAATAAATTATTCAAAGTAAAATTTAAAAGAACTAAGTTGAAATCTTAAAAATGAGAAACAGTCATTGAAATAAAAAGCTCAGTAGATGGGTTACAGTATAGGTTAGACACAGATAAAGAGAGAATTAATGATTTGGAAGATGGAACTGACACAGTTTTTCATTTGTAATATAGAGAGATCAAGAGATAGAAATATGGCATAAACTAGGAGTCATGGAGGATAGAATGAGAAACTCCAATGTATGTCTAATAGAAACTCTAGGAGCAAAGAATAGAGCTCTGTAAGGAGAGAATAGCAATAATGATAAAAAGCCAAGACTCAAAGATGCAGTGGCAGAATATCGTCTAAACAAGGAGACATGGGTTTCTAGAAAGAAAAATTCAGAATGTCAAGAAGAATTGGAAGAGAAAAAAAAAATCTTTTGGTGAGTTCCATTGTGGTAGAACAGCAGAATATAAAATCCTAAAATCCACCAGAGTTAGCTATGAGCCAACAGCAATCAGACTGACAGCAGACTTTTCATTGGTAATTGTCAGAAGACAATAGATACTACTCTGAAACACTCTAATCCTAGAATTTCATATTCAGCTGTTAGGAACTAACCTAAACCTAGTCAATCACTGCCTTAGTTTTTGGGTAAATTTTGGTGGCCTACAGTGATTAGTAGTGAGTGAGATTTCCTTCGGCACAATCTTGCCACCAGGTAGGATATTTATAATGAAAGCAAGTATCAGGGTGAATTCTACCATGGTCACAAACATTTTTTGGTAAGCAGGCACACATAATAGTCATGCTTGCTCTTATAAGGTCAATTAAATTATATTTCTCCATTCTTTAGGCATTTCTACTAATGCCTTGCATAAATGACTCTCTAGAGGCAGATGTGATAATATTCTAGAGGCAGGATCAGCTGACTTTCCTGTTGGAAATTAACAGAGTCCTCTATGAAATGGTAGAATGTGTAGAAAGAGAGCCCATTGCTTTGCAGGGAGTTCAGCTGCTGGCTGGACCTAATATTACACCCTGTTCATGTAGAAGTGAAGGAGGTACCTGTACAATATTTCTAACCAATCTGCATAGCTTGACCACCAATTATTTCAACAATGAAAAAATATTTCTAAATCATCATGCCGATTAATGCTGTTCTGTGGTTTCAGACAGCAGTATTTAATGGGCTTGCAGAAGTTGCCTCTGAGGAGTCTCATCTTGAATGGGATCTTTCAATTCTAGTTAACTAACCTTGGAGTGTTTATCATTGATTAGGTGCTTCCAATCTTTACCAACCACAACCATGGATTACAACTAGCATACATTCAGAAATATATGTCATGCTACTTCTTCTGAAATATTTTAAGACAAATTGTAGACTATATAACACCAGCTGGATGATATTTTAAAAGTGATGGAAAAATGAAGATACTTTAGATATGAAAGAACTTGAAAAGTTTACCACTCACAGATAGAAATAATAAAGGATGTGTAAAGCTGGAATAAAAATGAACCAAAAAAAGGGTATGGGATGCAAGAAGCAAACAATAACTTATTTATATGTTTAAAAGCAAAATATTACTAAAATTCTGACATAAAAATAACATAGGTTTATTTGGGAAGGGAGTTAAAGCAAGCTAAAGTTTAGGAGATAGATACAGATACCAAATAACTTTAGACTCAGTTAAAAAAATATAGTTAAGTATGTATTTTAAAATCTAAGGAGTAACCACTAAAAGAGTATACATAGAAAGTGAAACTTTTATTTATTATTTAAATTAAAAATATTAAATTGCAAGTTTTATTACTTCAATAACAAATAGATTTAACAAAATAGATTTAATGTTACTAAGGAACAATTCACCCACCTATTTATTGTGCCATAATAAACTTTTATTTTAGATTCAGGGGGTATATGTGCAGGTTTGTTACCTGGGTATATTGCATGATACTGAGGTTTGGGGTATGAACGATCCTGTCACCCAGGTACTGAGCGTGTTACCCAACAGTTAGTTTTTCAGTCCTTCCCTCTCCCCAAGTAATCCCCAGTTTCTATTGTTGTCAATCTTTATGTCCCTGAGTACCCAATATTTAGCTCCTACTTAAAAGTAAGAATATGTAGTATTTGGTTTTCTGTTTCTGTGTCAATTTGCTTAGGATAATGACCTCCAGATGCATCCATGTTACTGCAAAGGACATGATTTTATTCTTCTTTCAGCTGCATAGTATTCCTAGTGTATATGTACTGCATTTTATTTATTGAATTCACCATTGATGGGCAACAAGGTTGATTTCATGTCCTTGCTATTGTGAATAGTGCTATGATAAACAAACAAGTGCATACGTCTTTTTGGTAGAGTGATTTGTTTTCTTTATACCCAGTAATGGGATTTGCTGAGTTGAATAGTAGTGCTGTTTTAAATTCTTTGAGAAATCTCCAAACTGCTTTCCACAGTGTCTGAACTCATTTACATTCCCATTAGCAGTGAATAAGCATTCCCTTTTCTCCACAGCCTTGCCGGCATCTGTCATCTTTTTACTTTTTGACAAAAGCTATTCTCACTGGTGTGATATGGTATCTCATTGTGGTTTTGATTTACATTTCTTTAATGCTTAGTGAGGTGGAACATTTTTTCATATGTTTGTGCCTGCATGTATGTTGTCTTTGAGAAGTGTCTGTTCATACCTTTTGCCCATTTTTAAATAGGGTTATTGGTTTTCTGCTTGTTGAGTTGTTTACATTCTTTATAGATTCTGGATGTTAGACCTTTGTTAGTTGATGCATAGTTTGTGAATATTTTCTCCTGTTCTGTAGGATGTCTGCTTACTTTGTTGATAGTTTCTTTTGCTGTGCAGATGCTCTTTAGTTTAATTAGGTCCTACTTGTTAATTTTTGTTCTTGTTGCAATTGCTTTTGAGGGCTTAGTCATAAATTTTTTCCCAAGGCCAATGTTCAGAATGGTGTTTTCTAGGTTTTCTTCTACGATCTTTATAGTTTGAGGTCTTACATTTTTATCTGTAATCCATCTTTAGTTAATTGTTGTATATGGTGAGAGGTGGGGGTCCAGTTTCATTCCTCTGCATATGGTTAACCAACAATACTAGCACCATTTGTTAAATAGGAAGTCCTTTCCAATTGCTTTTTTTTTTTTTTTTGGTGACCCAGTCTTGCTCTGTTACCCAGACTGGAGTGTGGTAGCGTGATCTCAGCTCACTGCAGCCTCTGCCTCCTGGGTGCCAGTGATTCTCCTGCCTCAGCTGGGATTACAGGCATGTGCCACCATGCCTGGCTAATTTTTGTCTTTTTAGTAGAGACAGGGTTTCACCATGTTGGACAGGCTGGTCTTGAACTCCTGACCTCAGGAGTAAGTGCTAGGATTACAGGTGTGAGCCACTGTGCCTGGCCCCATTGCTTATTTTTGTCAACTTTGTCAAAGAAAGATCAGATGGCTGTAGTGTGTGCCTTTATTTCTGGGTTCTCTGTTCCATTCCATTGATTTATGTGTTTGTTTTTGCATCAGTACCATGTTTGGTTACTTATGGTATAGTTTGAAGTCAGGTAATATGATGCTTCCAGCTTTGTTCTTTCTGCTTAGGATTACTTTGACTATTCAGGGTCTTTTTTGGTTCCCTATGAATTGTGTGTGTATATATATATATATATATATATATATATATATATATATATTTTTAGTTCTGTGAAAACAACATTGGTAATTTGATAAGAATAGCATTCAGTCTGTAGATTGCTTGGGCAGTATGGCCATTTTAGTGATATTGATTCTCCCAATCCATGCACATGGAGTGTTTTTCCATTTGTTTGTGTCACTGTGATTTCCTTCAGCAGTGTTTTGTAGTTCTCCTTGTAAATCTCTTTTACCAATTTGGTTAGATGTATTCCTAGGTGTTTTATTTTTCTGTGTGGCAATTGTAAAGGGGATTGTGTTCTTTATTTGGCTCTCAGCTTGAACATTATAGGTGTACAGAAATGCTACTAGTATTTGTACATTGATTTCGTATCCTGAAACTTTACTGAAGTAGAACGTAAAACTTCTAAATCAGGGGTAGAAAATAAAGGATTATGAATGTAAAATTACAGAAGAAATGGACTGAAAGACACATACTAAACTCAGGGCAGTGATTTTCTGGAAGTGAAAGCTTGGGGGTGAAAGTGAAAAAGGAGGGATGAGGCTCATGAATAGATAGCAAATAAAATTGTTAATTCTGCATCATGGTGATATGGAATTCCAAAATATTAATCTTTGCGATTGTTTTTGCATTGTTCAAAAAAAAAAAAGTCTTAAGGAAACCACATGTTGCAACTGTGGATCAGTTTAAGTGCAGCAGCTTGGAGGAAATCAAAGGCTTGGATAAAAGGCACATGGAATGAGTGCCTTAAAAGCAAGAACCAGCTGTTTCAGTTGTTGTATTAAGTAGGGACTCAATAAACTCTTGTAGGTAGAGGTTCGACTCTGAACATGCATCTACTTTCTTCCTGGGACTCCCAACCCCTGCAAACAGCTATCTTTCTCTGAAGGGTCAAGATCTCTCTTGGGATTCTCTGTTGTTGTCTCCCTTGATCTACTCCTTCTGAGGGCAAGCCCCAGTAGACCCAAAAGTAATTATGGCTCCCTGGCCTAACCTCGGAATGTCTAGCCTTTAGGTATTTTCAAGTCATTTGGGCTCACTGAACCTTATAAACCCTTCTGTTGAAGACTGTTGAATAAATTCCTGGGAATATTTGAGGAAACATCCTCAAAACAATTCCTTAGCACTGCTGGCCTATGCCTGGGATGAGAGTATGCATGCTTCACCTTTGCTACGTGGGGGTGAGCTTCTTGCTCTACTGAGTGTTTGTGGCAGCCTTTCACCTCTTTGTAGAATTGTTGTCATCCTTTCTTTATGACTCCAAGAAAAACTTTACTACTGGAGGAAGAATATTCTACCACTTTGGGATGCTTCCCAAGAAATGGGATACCAAAGGAGTGAACTTCAGGTCACTGGAAGTGGCCAAGCTGGAGGGCAACCTATGGAGACATGGTGAGACTGAAAGGCCTCTCAGGTCCCTTGTACCTCTGAGATTCAAGGATTTTGGGATCATTGGTGCTAACCCCTAGAATCAGGTTAAACCCTAGAAAACATGCTTGGATAGGAGGCCTCTAAGCAACTAACAAATGTTTCATGCAAAGAAGTAACACTATTGATAGAGATTCTGAAGTCAGTTACCTTGTTAGATTAGCAAGGTATTTTCTAATGTGTCTGCGAGGCACGCATTACAGACTATTATACATTTCATCTGTGAATAAAGCTCTGCTGCTGCTGCTTCCCCTGCAGTGCAGAACTGACCAGGGGCTCCTCTGATGGAAAGCTATTTGCTTTGCAGTTAGCAAAGGGAATGAAATTCTTTTTGAACTCTTTGATGGGATATCCAGAAATTAAACTTATTCTACTGTCCCTTGAAATGTAAAGTTGCATGGCATCCATTTGGTATTTAGTGTATGCAATCTTGCTTGATGAGTTGTTAGGCACGCAGGTTTTGTTTCCTCAATTTACGTATTACCCTTCCGGGGGAGGAGCTGTGTCTTATACTTTGTGTCATTCACAGTGTCTAGCAGGGTATTCTACACACATTGGTGCTCAATGATTGTTTATTAAATCGTTAACATGAGCCAATATAGAGTTTGATAGAAATGATTGAGGTAAGTTTGTTTTAAGGATGATAATCAATGTGTCTCTTCAATACAGATAACACTTGTCATTGTTTTTGCTCCTTTATCTTCACAGTCCACTTCCATATGTTCTCCTGTGGGTCATAGGACTGTCTATACATCCATACAAAATGCAAAACAGGGGATGACATCCTAGAATGAATTATGGCAAAACAGCTTCAAACCAGCCAAGAAGACCAACAAAATATGGAGGGAAAACTGAATAAAATTAAATACCCAGAGTAATGCCTCCCAAGGCAGACCCCAAAACAAGGATTTGAGCGCATGTAACTCAACTGAGAGTTCACTCCAGAAGCCACTGGTAGTTGGGTGGGGAAGGGAGACGAGAAAGGACACCAGTAAAGGGTGTGTGAAAGCCGGGCACCTGGAGCTGGGGCGTGTGGGAGAACGCTGGGGGACAGTGTGGGACATCCCCTGGGGTCATCGCAGCTGGATATTGATTCAGTGCTTTTATCACTGGTTCAGGATACCTCTGGGGTCGTTAACTCCTTGGCTCTTCCACCTTGCCCTGTGTGTCAGCTGAGTATGTTCCCAAAATCAGAAAAAGAGCCCTCCTCGGTCAGACAGTCACGGGGTTCCCAGTAAGCAGTGTTTGTCATGTTGTGTGGAAGGAGAGCCGGGAGGATGGACAAGTTTCAGGGTGTCACTACAAGTGGCACATATGCGTGCCATGAGGTAATGCTCTGTGCAGCCCGGGAGGGGACTCCTGTGGTGGCAGCCCACATTTCTCCTCCCCTTGGGAACTTGTTTGTCCGTGTATCACTGTACCTGACCATGGCAATTCAGCCTTGGCTCTGAGGTCAGCTTCCTCTGCCACCCTCTTTCCTAAGCATTAGGCCAGGGCCCCCGACGTTGCTCCTGATGGCCAGGGAGAGCCATTTCTGGGCTTAGCACACTGGGACAACCGAGAGGCGAACAGTGAAAGAAAGGCTGTGTGGCTCTGACCATTTGTTGCCTCTGCTGAAATGGTGTTTAAGGAGATTCAGCTCCCAGAGGTGTTTTCATTTGAATAGGTGGCTCTCAGTCTAGAAGTCTACAGGTTTCAAAAGAACAGGTGTGATTTGGGCACTATGGCAGTCTATTTGTGGCAGGGCCTCAGGAACATCACACACAAGCAGGAGATCCTGGCTCAGTTCCCTCCCCGATCCTGGCTCCACAGCCTCTACTCAGAGCAGGAGACTGTAGGAAACCCCATTCCCAGGCCACAGAGATGCAATAGTCCCTGTCCCACTGGCCCGTATCCTATCCCATCAACACTGCCTGTCCTCTACTGGGAGGAGGGATCCGGGGCAGAGGGAATTCCCTTCTGGGAGGAGCTGGGCTGGGTGGAAGCCATATAACTTGAAGGGTCTCGGACTACCTGGGTTTGCATCCCTGTCCACTCAGCAGCTGTAGGCCTTTGGAAAAGTTATCTAAACTCCCTATGTCTCAGTTTCTGCATCTGTGAAATGGGATAATAATCGTACCTACCTCACAGGGTATGTGAGGATGAAATGAGTTATTTTGTGAGAAGTGCTAAGAACTGCTAAGAAGTCCTGGCATAGTAAGTGTTGTGAAATATGCAGGCAGGAGTGTGGAGCTGAATGACAGGGGATAGGGGCTCTAACCAGTGGTGGAGTTGACAAGCTGGGTGGCCTTGGAAGGGCCGTTTAACCCGTTAGAATCTCATTTTCTCTTTGTAATATTTATACAAAGTCGTTGTGAGAATTAAGTGAGGTAAGGATGTGAGCTATTGAGCACAGGGTTTGTCCCACATAAAACACCTTGGATCAGTATTGAACTGTAGTAGAAGGTCTCACTGAGGATTTACCCTGTCTTTTGCACAAGAGATGAAGTCACTGTGGTGAAACTGAAAAGGAAACTTTGTCCTTTTTGGGTGAGGGTAGGAAGGAGAGAAGATGAGGTAGGCGTGTGGATGGAGTGGAGAGGGAAGGATGAGGGGGGAAGGGGACAAAGGGGAGCTGTAGGAACTTATCCAAAGGAAAAGACATCATTATAATGAAGGGCCATCTGAACCCCTGTGTTTATTGCAGCACTATTCACAATAGCCAACACCTGCAATCAACCTAGGTGTCCAACAACAGATGAGCAGATAAAGAAAATGTGATACATACACACACAATGGACTATTAATCAGCCATGAAAAGAATGAAGTCCTGTCATTTGTGGCACCATGGAGAGAACTGGAGGACATTATGTTAAGTGAAATAAGATAGGAACAGAAAGTTAAACACTGCATATTCTCACTCATATGTGAAAGCTAAAAAAAGTTGATCTTACAGAAATAAGAAGTAGAATAGAGGATACTAGAGGTTGGGAAGGGTTGGGGGAAGAGGGGGATAGGGAGAGATTTGTTGAAGGACACAAAATTATGGCTAGATGAGTTCTAGTGTTCTATACTACTGTAGGATGACTGCAGTTAACAACAACATATAAATAGTTTCAATTAGCTAGAAGCAGGGATATTGAACAGGAGGAGAACCACTGGATTTCAAAGGCTGAAAAGAAAGATCTGCTTGCTTTCTAGGGGTTGGAGGCACAGGGATGTGAATTACAGGGAATTGAAAGAGTCAAAGAGTTCTTGCTATGAAAAACAATTCTGACAGAGAATCCCTGGAATCCTGACACTGGAGGATGACTGAGGAGGGAGGGAGGGAGTATCAGCTAAGAACTGCTGTCCTAGAGCCCTGTGCTGGGGAGAGGGGTGCACAGCTTTCACTGAGCTGAGCATTAACGTTGACCATCCTCCCTCAGAGGACCAAAGGTATAGGGCCAGCACAGGGTGGAGGGAACATCTCAGGCTGTGGGGAGTCAGAGTTCAATAGCCATGTTGGTGGCAGCAAGGAACCAGGCAGGAGTGGATTGTTCAGAGACCAGTGCTCTCCTGGCTGAATGTGGGAGGCAGGCTGGCCATTACTATGGGGCTGTGGTTATTAGGAAAATACTGGACTTATTGCTTTATGGTAGGTTGGTGACTGAGGCAGTTTTATTTTATTTTATTTTTTTAGCGAGGCCGGGGGGTAGTGGAGAGAGAGAGAGAGAGACAGATTGAGAGATGGATGCATGCTAGCTGTGGCCTGAATTAATGGAGCAAGTCTTTGCTTTGTGTCTTATTGGTAAAGACAGGAGAATTCTTTAGTGCTCTAGAGTTACCTCTTCCCACTGGGGCCTTTGGTCAGGAAAGGCAGCCATTCGAGAAACGCAGACGCTGGACCTGTGGCCCTCCTCACACAGGATACCTACTAACAGGCATTTGTAATGACTTTGAAATTCATGCACTACTTTTCTCATTTAATTCTCATAATAACCCTGCAAATAGGCATTTCTCTCCATTTTAGAGATGAGAAAATTGAAGCCTAGAGAGGTGCAGTCGTTTGCCCGGTCTCAGGATGGAGGAGGTGCTCAAACCCAGGCTGATTCCAAATTCCAGTTTGCTTTCCATATCCCATTCTCCCCCATAGGTTTCACAGTGCCTGTGTGAAGTGCTCCAGCTGTCGGGATTGAATACAATGGCAGTTCTATTGCACACGTTTTTCTTTCTTGCCGGGAGTCTAGGCTTCTTTAAGTGCATAAATAATACATAAATTAGTATGTTGAGCTGATTCCCACACTTTTTCAACAGACCTTCAGTTCTTCCTGAGATCAATAAAGCTTAAAAGAAAAAGAAAAAGCCAAGTCAGCTTGTGCGTGGATCCTGGACCTTGCTCTAATACAGACCCCGCTCCTGGAGTGTAAGCCATGCTTGACGGCTCAGCTTTCTTGTCACTAATGAGGTGGGATGTGGTTGTGCATTCAAAATCTAGCAAGGACGAAGTGAGTGCACCACTGATGAAACATGGAGAGAAATTTCTTTCCAAAGGGCTGTGTAAGAGGAGAAGCAGGAGAGGTATGTAAGATTTCTCCTTTGTGCAATGCATCCTCTGAACCACTGTGATGCCACGGGCTGCTGGACTTTCCACAGGGCCCATTAGGGATGATATCACACCGATGGAATGAAAGGGAAAATAACCAAAGACAACAGCAACAGCTCAAAACACCAGAAAAAGCAGCAGCACTCTATCTATCCATCATTGGCCCAACTTGACATCTGGAAAAGAATCCAGAGTAGCTGCCAACCAGATGGCCCCTTGGTCTAAGTGGGAGGAGGTACCTGTCCAGGCACATGCAGCCCTCCACAGTCTGAATTTCAGGCCCCCTTGTGCAGGGAACCCTCTTCCCAGCTGTACATGGTCCTCTGAGCATTTGCATGTAATTCTCTCATCTTTCCAGCCATTCTTCTCTTATTTTCCTTTTTTTAAAGGCTCAGTAGCTACGTTTTTTTTTTTTTTTTTTTTTTTTTTTTTTAGGACCATGAAGCTGCAGCCTCTGACATGATATGTAGATAAAAGATGTCACGGGGATAAGAGCTAGAGAAAGCTTTAACGAGAAGAGCTTAGACCATTTTCAAAGCTCCTCCACAGTGCACGGAGGGGCCCAAAGCTGGCGGAGCGCTGGGTGACACGCTCCCGCTCGCACCAAGGCCTCGCTCTGATGAGCTGGGCAATTGGGAGACTGTTTGAACAGACCAAAGAAAAATATCAAAAGGCAAATTGGAGTCAGGGAGAAAATGAATAGCCCATGATCTCCAAGGGAGATTACAGAGGTAATGACAAAGCAGGCAGGTTTTTAGAGGGGCTGTTATTCCAAGAAAGGTAATTTTGTTCAACTTATGTTTTTTAACGGAAAAGGGGATGAAGAGATCAGCACTAGCTAAATCATCACTGTCAGATAAAAGATAAATCTTTCATTAGGAACCATATCTTTGCATGTCCTTTTGACATTGAAGGATATATTTGATGTAAGGATTTGGGGCTTTATCAAAACTATAGTATTCTAGAATAAACAAAACCACAATGTCATGTTTTATTGGAGAACAGCCATAAAAAATGAAAAGAACTTTTAAGATTAATAGCACATTTTCCCTATAGGAGCTTTGCTCTTTTTGGTAGTTTTTTAAGATCCATACTCACAGAATGTTTGCATATACAGCAAACATAGGCTTAGATAACAAGAGGAGCTGCCTTTAACCCCTAGAGATTCAGACTCCATCCAGTCTTCCAGTGCCTGCCAAGCTCGAGAAAAGATAAAAGAAAACCTAACCAAGAAAAGACCCTCATGAAACTGTCCTGCTGCTCTGCCTCCTGGGACTTGGTGCTTCCACCAGGTCCCTCCTTGCTTCCTCTATCCCCCCTTCTCATCCGTCCCCTCTCTTACCTGGCCTGGACTAGGCACCTGCCAAGTCTCCCTGGGACTGGCATTGTGCCTATGTCATGGTTCTTGCCTTTGACTTCCCTAAGCCTGTGCCACATCACCACGCAGTCTGTTCCCATCCCCCTGGGGAGAGCTCTGCCACCTGGCTGGTCTCCCAACTCATTACCATTGGCTGCAATTCCCGAGTTTCTTGTCTTTCATCAACCCCTAGCTTCTCTGGACATGATCTTCTGACCAGCCAAGTCTCCTCCTCTTGCCTGCAGCTGTGTTCCCACCTTAATATCTGTCCTACTCTGGTAGACAAATACTTTCCCCAGGTTTCCAAACTCTTGGTCTGGCTTATAAAATGCCACTTATTTAGGAAGAGTTCATGGATCTTCATTTTTGAGCTCTGCCATTAATAGACTCAGAGACCCCCCCTCCACCCCGTGTTTCTGCTCCATTCTCTGGTGACTTAGACTCCTCATCCTCCACCCAGTGTTTTTTCTCTACCAAGAGTCAGTTCATGCTCCCTTAGAATGTCAGCTTCTATGTGGCCCATTTAGCCACTTTGTCTTCTCTCTCTCTCTCTCTCTTTCCTTCCCCTGCTCTCTCTCTATCTCCCTATCAGTTATAGGTTTACCTTTCAGCTTCCCTTAATTATCGCCTCACTCTCTGATATTTCTGAGAAATTTTATTTCGCAGCTTACACCTTTTATTTATTTATTTTGCATGAGGTTCAAAACATACAAACAAAGCAAAAGACAGAATTCTCCTATGAATTGCTTGTTCATGGGACGGGAGCCTACTTCTACTCTAATCAGTCTGGCTGCAGGTTGTCCATTTACAGAAAGTACTGTGGATGTGACATGGTTTCTACGAAGGTCTTGGGGTGAAGCAGGCACCAGGACATGTCTAGCATTTACCATTTACTATAAAGTAAATAAAGTTCAAATTGAAAAATAATTAAAAGGATCTAGCTATTCCAGGTGGATTAAAAAATGGCCTCAGATCTTTCCAGATTATCCGAGTTCACCAAGTCATCCAATCCTCAGGGAAATAAAATCAATGAAATCAGATTCTGAAATTCTGGAAAAAGAAAACGCACAAACTCAAAAAACAAAACAAAACAAAAAACTCTGAAGAGGCAGCTTTGTGCAGTAGAAGGAGTAGTGAATGAGACCCAGAAAACTTGAGTTGGGGTTATCTGTGGCACATTGCATGGGGCATTTTTCTGGGGCTGTAGTAGACACTGTGACCCTGCCCTGATCCCAATCACAGGCCCAGGGACCCATCTCCCAGAGGCTGTGGGCACTGAGATCTAACAGCTCACAGCTGTTCCTTTCTCTGGGAACCATCCACTTCTGATAGCAGCTCCCCACTTTTTGGGGGAAAGCCTACAGCCAGAGCCCTTCAGGCCAAGACTGAACTTTCTCGAGGTCATATCCTTAACCAGCACTTGCTTCTTCCTTATGCTGCTTCTCTTACTCCCTCAGATGTTTTTCCTGAAGAACACTCCCTCAATAAATCATGGGCACCCGAATCCCTGTCTCAGGCTCTGCTTTTAGGGAATGTGTGACCTAAGATAGCAACTCAGTTTACTTCTCTGTGGAGTGAAGTGGGAGGCTGGGTTGATTAGCTCTGAGGTCCCTTCCTACTCCGATATTCCTTGGTTCTTTTCTGTGCATTATCTCACTTCTATTTCCAAAATAGACCAAGCTTAGAAGAAAACTGGTGATAGTATTGGAATAGCTGCATTTCCATGTAGCTTACTACATAACTGACATAAGCTAAGGGTGTCTTAGCTAATCAGATCTCAACACTTCCTTCGGTTACCCCTGGCAATGGGATTTGGAAGTGTTGCAGGGGTGACCACTGTGGCGTGATTTTTATCAGTGTGCTTTATTATACACACACAAAGTTCCTGGCTTTCTGAACCATGCAGACATTTCAGAGTGCTGAGTTCCTGGAATGTCAACCTATTCAGTCACTTCTATCAGCCTGACTTGGTACTTGTCGACACCTAGGCAGATATTTGGAAGTCTCACATGGTGTTCTTCACATAGAACAATTTGTAAGTCATTTACAGCAATAGGCAGACTGTGTTCCAAGTTATTTGTATCTAAAAAATGTTGGTTGCACATGATTGTATTATTTTCAGTCTTGGCTTGGGTCATGGAAAAACTGAAGATGCATTAGATCATCAAAGTTAATGGCACAAACACCCTTGCAAAAGAAAAGATCTTCTCCTAAATTAAATCTTTTATAATTCCTCTATTGGATGGTTAATTCTAACTATCCAGTGTCTCCCCTTTTTTTGTCTTTAAAAGTTACCAGCCTGGGCAACATGGTGAAACCCCACTTCAACAAAAAATACAAAAAAAATTAGCCGGGGGTGGTGGCACGCGCCTATAGTCCTAGCTACTCAGGAGGCTGAGCCTGGGAGGTCATGGCTGCAGTGAGCCGTGATCATGCCACTGTACTCCAGCCTGGGCGACAGAATGAGACCCGTCTCAAAAAAAAAAAAAAGTTAACAGCCTTTGCCAGAACTTTCTCATATGACCATTGCCAAGTAGCCATTAGTGACTTTCATTTAGGAAACCGTATTAAATGAACCGACTGAACATGCAGTTCTTGGTGTGGAACTCAAGATCTGACTGCTTTCTCTTCTACTCACTTCACCTTGTTAGCATAACAAGGCACTCAACACTCCTGTGGCTGAATGAGTTTTGCCATCAGTGGGAGACAATTATTCCCAAAGGGTTCTCTGAGTGTTGCTTAGGGAATACTTAGAAATACTTAGAAAGTGCACCCCCAGCAGGGCTCCAAGTCAGCTCACAGTGTTCCTTCCAAACACACAGAACTAGCTGGGGATCATAGCAACGATGAATTCAGAAGTAAGTGGCTTTCTGCTGTTTGTGTCCCCAGATCTGAACAGTCCCGAGCAGAGACCCCTTAGGGAGCTCCCTCTGCCTTGGGCTTTGCTTTGAGCTCTGAATGGGGTCTATGGTGGGAGAAGAAAGGAGGGTGAAGGATTGGCATCTACTTATGGGCTTTGTACTAAGGGCCCTGCCTTGTGCCAAAGGGACTGATGGAGTGGACTCAGGGCTCCTTTTACTGTGTGCTGTGTGTCCTTTTCAGTTCATTTTCCTAAAATCCAGCACTATCCAGCTTCCAGGGTTCAGGAGAGGAATGGTTCAATGGGGACAGGACTGGGAGACAGAAGACCAGGCTCTAAAGACCAGTGTGAGCTTGGCCAAATCAGTTAACCAGCCAGGACTTAGATTTCTTCAACTGAAACAGAAGGGGCCGAGGACAAAATGCCTCTTTCAATCATAGAATTGTGCCATTTTAGACATGATAAAGTATCAGAAATCATCAAGACCAACCTACCAAGCTCCTCAATGATGGATGAAGAAATGGGATTGGAAGAGTCACTTCTGCACCTGCCAGGTCTGTGCTCAGAGTCACTCAGCATGGGAACTCTAATCACTGTGACTTCTGACTGTGCACCTGCCAGGTTTGGTGCCCACCCCAAGCTTTGATGATGTTGGTGACCCAGAGTCAGTTTCAGGGTTTAGTTTGAAAGTAAACTTTGAGACTCTCTGGACAGTTTCTGGCACCTAATTTGCATGTACTCTTCTATCCAGTGTAGGTAAAGTGGGTGTATAAGGGGAAATTTTAAAAATGTAGGTTATTGTCAATTTCCTTACATATATGATGTAATTTGAATGTCTCCTTCAAAATTTGAGTATTGAAATTTAATGGCCAATGTGACAGAATTAAGAGATGAGGCCTTGAAGAAGTGATTAGGTCAGCAGGGCTCCTCCCACATAAATGGGATTAAGGCCATTTAAAGAGGCCTCACACAGCAGTGTTAGGCTGTCTTGCCCTTCTGCCTTCCACACGGGAAGATGCAGCATTCTTCCCCTCAGGAGGACACAGCAACAAAGTGCCATCTTGGAAGAAGAGAGATAGGGCCCTCACCAGCTGGCACTTTGAACTGGGACTTCCCAGGCTCTAGGACCATGATAAATAAGTTTGTTCTTTATAAGTTACACAGTTCCAGGTATTTTGTTAAACCAGCACAAAACTGACTAAGACGCCTGAGAAGAAGGTGAGGGGTTCATTGGTACAATACTCGGTTGGGTAGTGGTGGGAGTGGGCACTGGGTGTGTGTCCTACTCAGAGCATAGCACAGTGGAGGTGGAGAGAAGATGAGGAGCATGATGCCTGGTTGGTGATAGAAGGGTATGGGTATTCCTCAGCATACTTCCTGGTGTTACTGATTAAAAGGCTATGGACTACTTCCGTAAAAGAGCTCAGACCTTGGACAGGTTCACTAATTCAATAAGCAGGGACACTACTGTGAGTTGTTTTCCAGGGCTGAGCTGAAAGAACACTTGATTGTCCTACAATGATGGAGTTACAGAGTATGGAGACCCAAGATTAACCTTTCCAAAGCATGCACTGGGAATTACTCTGGGTGTGGCTGTGGAGAAAGGAGAGAAAAACTGAGAAACTCAGAGACAGAGTTTGAAGAGGACTTTGTAAGTGAAGGTTTCTACCATCCCTTGGTAAGTGTGCCACTTTAAGGAAGAAAGGGGCTGGCTCCCATTTGGATCTACACATCCCTGGGGAAGATATCAGAATTTTCCGTTAAAAAACTTAGGAGTTTTAAGATCCATAAAGTCTATGTGGGGAATTGAGTTGGTAGTCAAACCCTTGAATTAAAGCTTGATTTCAGAGTCTCAGTAGGTGTGGGTGAGGTGAGGTGAGGATGGCATGGGTGCCTCACCTAAACAAATGAATCATGGGAAATACCTTGAATCACCTAGCCCCACCTTCCTCCCACTGCAGGAATCCCTCACACAACAGCTCAAACAGATGATCCTGTAGCTTCTGTTTTGGTTCGTCCATTGACAGGAAACTAACAAACCTCTTAACAATGATAGGCTTCAACAACCCACTGTGGGCTGACGTTAATTGTTAGAGGTTGCTTCCTTGCATGAAATTAAATATGCCTCCCCTTGGCCATAGTTCTGCTCTCTAAACAATTATACTGACTTTCAACATACTGTCATTCCAAAGAGAGCTATTCATCCCCCACCTTACTCTTCCCCCACGGTTTTCAGGCTAAATCTCCTCAGTTCATCCCCTCGTTGATCACAGAACACACTTCTAGATGTCTCTGGGCTCCTTTGGATGTCTTCTGATTTGTCAACATGAGCTATGACCTGGCCTCTTTCTTCTCTCTGTAAGCCAAGAGGACCATAGCACTGGGCTTTCCTGCATGTGGCAGTTAGGAGTTTTCTGAGCCTTCTTGAATGATTTTTTTTTTGGCAGTCTGGCCTGCCCTGTGCCTAGTGACCATTTGAGGCTGCCCAAAGGTTGGGGGACTTTGCCCAGGTGGGAATAGTCTGACCTGCAAAGCTTCTTTCCCCAAGAAATATAGGGGAACTAGGTTGGAAAAGCCTTGCCTGTCCTCTTCAGGGATCTGTCTATTCCTTAGAATAGTCTGCTCCTCTCATTTTCTCAAACATCATGGCCCCCCTAAGGCCCAAGGCCACAGCACAGAATTAATTTTAGTCCTAAAGAAGAGTAGATAATGATCTGGCATTTCTGATCTCCATCCATCCATCCATCCATCCATCCATCCATCCATCCATCCTAACATCAATCATTTATCAGCATGCACTGAGCACTGACTTTTTCATAGGCAATGAACTAGGAGGGGAAATAGGATCTGTGAGATGCAGTTTCCTGCTGAGGAATCTCTCTTCTCTTCCTGAGCCCCACCCCTCTGTAAGTAGTCAGAGACTCAAAGAAGACTTAAGAAGATCCACGAAGATTAAGGCAGAGCCTCAAGAAAGTCACAATCTAAAGTAAGTTTATAATGAAACATTTTAATGAGAGGTGATATGGTTTGGCTGTGTCCTCACTGAAATCTCATCCTGAATTGTAGTTCTCATAATCCCCACATGTCATGGGAGGGACCCAGTGGAAGGTAATTGAATCATGGGGGCAGTTACCCCCATGCTGCTGTTCTTGTGATAGTGAGTTCTCACAAGATCTGATGGTTTTATAAGGGGCTTCCTCCTTCACTGGGTACTCATTCTCTCTCCTGCTGCCCTGTGAAGAAGTGCCTTCCCCCATGATTGTAAGTTTCCTGAGGCCTCTCCAGCCATGTGGAACTGTGAATCAATTAAACCTGTTTTCTTTATAAATTACCCAGTCTCAGGTATTTCTTTATAGCAGCATGAGAATGGACTAATACAGTAAATTGGTACTGAGGAAGTGATGCGCTGCTATAAGGACACCCAAAAATGTGGAAATGACTTTGAAACTGGGTAACAGGCAGAGTTTGGAACAGCTTGGAGGGCTCAGAAGAAGACAGGAAGATGTGGGAAAGTTTGGAACTTCCTAGAGACTTGTTGAATGGCTTTGACTAGAATGCTGACAGTGATATGGACAATGAAGTCCAGGCGGAGGTGGTCTCAGATGGAGATGAAGAACTTGTTGGGAACTAGAGCAAAGGTGTCTCTTGCTATGCCTTAGCAACAAGTCTGGTGACATTTTGCCCCTGCCCTAGAGATTTGTTAAACTTTGAACTTGAGAGAGATGACATAAGGTAGCTGGTGGAAGAAATTTCTAAGCAGCAAAGCATTCAAGAGGTGACAGAGCATGAGAGTTGGGAAAATTTGCTACCTCATGATGCAATAGAAAAGAAAAACCCATTTTCTGGGGAGAAATTCAAGCCTGCTGCAGAAATTTGCATAAGTAACAAGGAGCTAAATATTAATCACCAAGACAATGTGGAAAATATCAGTAGGGAATGTCAGAGACCTTCACGGCAGCCCCTCCCATCACAGGCCCAGAGGCCTAGGAGCTAAAAATGGTTTCCAGTCCCAGGACCCCACTGCTGTGTGCAGCCTAGGGACTTGGTGCCCTGTGTCCCAGCTGCTTTAGCAATGGCTAAAACAGGCCAAGGTACAGCTTGGGCCATGGCTTCAGATGGTTCAAGCCCCAACCATGGCAGCTTCCACGTGGTGTTGAGCCTGCAGGTGCACAGAAGTCAAGAATTGAGTTTTGGGAACCTCCATCTAGATTTCAGAGGATGTATGGAAATGCTTGGATGACCAGGCAGCAGTTTGCTAGAGAGGAGAGCCCTCATGGAGAACCTCAGCTGTGGCAATGTGGAAGGGAAATGTAGGGTTGAGTCCCCACATGGAGTCCCCACTGGGTCATTGGCTAGTGGATCTGTGAGAAGAAGGCCACTGTCCTCCAGACCCCAGTATGGTAGATCCACCAACTGCTGGCACCATGTTCCTGGAAAAGCTGCAGACACTCAATGCCAGCCTGTGAAAGCAGCCAGGAGGGGGGTGTACCCTGCAAAGCCACAGGGATGGAGCTGCCTAAGGCCATGGGAGCCCACCACGTTGAGCCCACCATATTTAGAGCATCCACATGACCTGGATGTAAGATATGGAGTCAAAGGAGATTATTTCAGAGCTTTAAGATTTAATTACTGCCTCTTTGGATCTTGGACTTGCATGGGGACTGTAGCCCCTTCATTTTGGCTAATTACTCCCATTTGGCTAATTACTTCATTTTGGCTAATTACTCCCATTATTTATCCATGCCTGTACCTCCATTGTATCTAGGAAGTAACTAACTTACTTTTGATTTTACAGGCTCTTAGGTGGAAGGGACTTGCCTCATCTCAGATGAGACTTTGGACTTGGACTTTTAGTTTAATGCTGGAATGAGTTAAGACTTTGAGGGAATGTTGGAAGGGCATAATGATGTTTTGAAATGTGAGGACATGAGATTTGGCAGGGGGATCAGGGGTGGAATGATATGGTTTAGCTGTGTCCCCACCCAAATCTCATCTTGAGTTGTAGTTCCTATAATCCCCATGTGTCATGGGAGGGACCCAGTGGAAGGTGATTGAATCATGGGGTCAGTTACCCCCATGCTGCTGCTCTCATCATAGCGAGTTAGTTCTCATGAGATCTGATGGTTTTATAAGGGGCTTCCCTCTTCACTGGGCACTTATTTTCTCTCCTGTCTTCTTGTGAAGAAGTGTCTTCCACTGTGATTATAAGTTTCCTGAGGCCTCTCCAGTCATGCAGAGCTCTGAGTCAATTAAACCTGTTTTCTTTATAAATTAACCAGTCTCAGGTACTTCTTTATAACAGCGTGAGAATGAACTGATACAAGGGGGCAAAAGGGAATATCCCCATTACAGCATATACTAAAGGAGATGTAAGAATCTCAGGCAGTAGTATAGGAAAACTGGGGTGGTAGGAAGAAATAGCAAGCTTAGTTCAAAAAGCATTACTTAGATCACCATTATGCCTTTTGTTTAATTGAAGTTTATATACTTAATTTGCTGAAAATGTATACAACTCTAAAAGAGAGTAGGATGTTTTCATATTTATGACAAACGGGCATGGATTTTTAAAAACGCCAGGAATCCCTGGCTTGGAGCTTATTGGGAAGGGTTGGGCCCCCTTCCCTCACTGCTTCTGTTCTCCCTTTCTCCTGAGATGGATGTAGCTATTTTTACTCTCACTGCTTATAGCTTACAGTTCACTGATTCTGAAGAATGGGGAATCTTTTCTTGGCACACCCTATAGATCACCTTCTGGGACATTTTCTACTTCAAGTCTAGCTGCCCATGGTGTGGGGAAGCTGAGGAATAGAAGACAGGTTAGTCAGCAGGAATTGGCATTTTGTTGCTGTGTCCCCTACCCACTGTCTGGCTTCTCTGCAGGCCTTGCCACTTCTGTGCCTGCAAACACCTTGCTTCCTGGACCACCTCAAACCCTTTCCCTTAGTGAAACTGAGTCCAAGCCAAAGGTGGCAGATAGTCTACCCCCACTGCATACCACTGGGATGGTGCTGACATCCCAGAGGATGGTGCCCGTGGATGCAGAACAGTCAGTAGTAATGAAACTCACAGTTGGCTAGGAACTTATTAATAGCAGGCAGGGTTTGCAGCATCTCATTCAACTGCCTTGCACCAGCTGCTGTAGAGGTAACACAGCCCTACCTCTACAGTCCCATCCCTGCTCCCAGAATTTGCTCTATCTTCCAGGCAAAACTTTCCCAGGTCAAATTGCCCAAAGATTTATCTTATCTAGGTCCTGGGGGACTTTGTTCCTTTAGCGCTGTTTGCTCTAGTCAAGCACCTATCAGTTCCAGGTGGGGTTTTCCTGTGTATATAGTAGGTGCTCAATAAATGTTTGTTGAATAAAATATATGTTGGGCTGTTAAAAGAAAGCTGTATTGGGCTGATGGCAGGAATGGTTTTTGCCAGGTAGAATTCTTGAATCTTGGAAATGATTTTCATGGCGGGAAATGTTCCCGTGTGTATTAAGAGTGATGAGCTGGTGTAGTTTTACTACTCGGTTCCCTGCAGAGAAGCTGGCAGATCATGTGCATTAGAAAGTCTGGAGGTTGAGAAGGAGAGCCTAGCATGCTGAGTGTGTCCACAAAGAGAGATATTAGTGAGGCATCTGGGTCTGACCAGCTCAGGAACCTCGGAGAAGCAGGTGGGCTGCCTCAGGGGAGGTATCTCACCAACAAAACCCCATCAGTCTCAGTAAGTGGGAGCAGGGCTGGCTCCATAATTTTCAGGGCCCAGTTAAAATGAAAATGCTGAATGCCTTGTTCAAAAATTATAGAATTTCAAGATCGTGATGGCAGATCATTAAACTAATCACAAACTCTTCTAAGTGCAAGGCTTAGTGCAACGGGTCGGGTTACATGGCCCTGGGTGGGAGTCATTGCCTGTCCATATTTCCACTTTAAAGGTAGACCAGTGGTAGCGTTTTGGGAACGTATTTTCAGTCAGCTCCTCTCTGATGCATTCCCTTTTTACTCTTTCCTTGGCCTATTAGCATGAAGCCCGCTTTGCTCTGGTTGCAAACTCACTGTTTGTTCGGCATTATCTCCTTGCTCTGCTATTAGCAGCTAGCAAGTCTGAGGTCCTCCACGGTGAATAACATTATCTGTAATCCTTTCAGAAATGCTTAGCGGTATTTTTACCTCCATTTTACAAATAAGAAAACATATGGTCAGAGACACAAAGTGATTTGGCGAAGGCCACACAATTTGTAAGTGACAGAACCATGATCAGGATGGCTTCAAAAACCCATAGTCTTTCTATTCCCTACCTGTTCTTTGAGGGTACAATTGTGTCTTAATTTCTGTGTCATCTGCAGGGCCTCACACATAGCAGGCTCTCAATACTTTTTCTTATGATAAGAGAAGCAGTCAAAGGTGAAACTTGAAAGAGAGATTTAGGGATCTTGACTCCCAGGTAGCACTCTGTTCACCTGACTGGGGTACCATCCTGTCTATTTCTGAGCATCCTAAAATAAAGATAGTTGCTGTATGTTAGGGGTTTCCTGGATTATGGACCTCCATTGATGTTAAGGGTTTCCTTGCTTGGGCTTGATTTGCACATCTTCCTGCCTCTCATAGGCACTGACCTCATTCCAGCCAACCACATTGTCCTGGGTGTGTTCTCTGACTAAACCTATCTCCTCTCCTGCCCTGGGGAGCTGGGCTGATCATGCAGAAACTTAAGCAATTTGCTCTACCCTCTTTTCCCAAAGACTCAGCCAGAGCAGGTCCCCATCAGCTAGCTCTTTGCTCCCTTTCCCCAGGCTTCACCCTGACCCCCTCAGCTTTCCCAAAGCCCTTCCCAAACAAAGTAAGTACAATTGCTATCATCTCTCCAGGAAAGAGAGGAGAGAGCAAGTGAGCACACAAGAAAGGAGACCATTTTTAAATGATGCCAACGAGTCTACTTCCCATTCTTGCAGGGTAGGAGGAACACGGAGGTGAGCAGTATTCCAGGTAAAGTCATTGTGTGTGGCTATGACTCATTTTATGCCTAATCAGAACCCGTTCTAGGTGCCTGCAGGATGTTGGAAGAGCAGGTTTCACCAACATTGTAGATTCATGTAAAATAAAGCTTAATTGCCTTCCTGCTTTCACATGTGCAAGACACACATGTACAGGTGTTTCTTGGCTTATATGTATTAGTCCTTTTTCATGCTGCTGGTAAAGACACACCCAAAACTGGGCAATTTACAAAAGAAAGAGATTTAATTGGACTCACAATTCCATGTGGCTGAGGAAGCCTCACAATCATGGCAGAAGGCAAGGAGGAGCAAGTCACATCTTACATGGATGGCAGCAGGCAAAGAGACAGAATGAGAGCCAAGCAAAACAGATTTCCCCTTATCAAACTATTAGCTCTTGTGAGACTCATTCACTACCATGAGAACAGTATGGGGGAAACTGCTCCCATGATTCAACCATCTCCCACTGGGTCCCTCCCACAGCACGTGGGAATTCAAGATGAGATTTGGGTGGGGACACAGCCAAACCATATCAGCTTATGAAGGGGTTACATCCTGATAAACCCATCATGAGTTGAAAATATTGTAAGTCAAAGTGCAATCAATACACCTAACCTACCAAATATCATAACTTACCCTTGCCTACTTTATACATTCTGGGAACACTTACATTAGCCTACAGTTGGGCAACGTCATTTAACATAAAACTAATTTTATAGTAAAGTGTTGAATATCTCATGTAGTTTATTGAATATCTCCTGAAAGTGAAAAGTAGAATGGTTTTATAGGTACTCAAAGTAGAGTTTCTACTGAACGCATATTGCTTTTGCACCATTGTAAAGTTGAAAAATTGTACATCAAAGCAGCATAAGTCAGTCACCTTCTGTACGCTTCACTGTGCTTGACACACCCACTGTGCCATGGACAGGTCATGTGACCCAGAGCCTTTGCCCTGAAAGATTGTCTACCATTCCCTGCAGCCTGGGACCCTTCATTAGAGTGTCTACCATACCCTGCAGCCTGGACCCTTCATTAGAGCCACCTCTCTCTAAATTATTGCTGCCTTGCCTACATAAAATTCCCCTGAGTCTCTGAGTGTGCCCAATAATTTAAGACTCTCCAATTCAAACTCTTCTCTCATTTTCCTTTGAGTGTGATTAGGTTAGTGCTTTGTGCAGCTTGGGATCTCACTTTGCTGAATTCCTTTTCCACTGGCTTCTGATGAAGAATAAATTGAGAGGGCTGATAGGGATGTTCTGCTGACTCTTGTTGTTTGGGACAAGGGGGTGTGTTGGCAAGTCTCATTTTGAAACTGTCACTTCTTCCAGAATATGCAATAGGACAGATTTTTACATAAATAATGTGGAAAATTGATTGTATGTGCCTGCTGGGCCATAGGGAATTTCCCTTTTGGAATCAAAATTTAAGAGATGCATTTCTGAGAACACTGCAGCTAACTGAAACGTCCATTTGGAAGAGCATATTCTCTTGAGTCCTTCTGTGTGAGCCGGTTCAGGTTTCATGCTATTTTGCCCCCTCTGTTGCTATATTTTGTAACAACAGAGGAAGCGGGGGAAAAACCCTGATCTTCTGATGTTTATTTGACTATTGAGGCTAATTGTTCATTTGCTGAAAAAAATAAGAGACCAAGGGTCTCTAAAATACTACATTGTCTGTGTGTGTGTGTGTGCGTGCACATGTGCATATATGAGTATTTTTGCATGTACATGAGTATATTCTTTGTCCGTGTGTGTTAGAAAGTGAGATGTGAGCATCAAGTTTAAAAATAAAGACAAGAACATTTTATAAAGAATATTCCCCCACCTCTTTTTTTGTCTTTTCTCCCACAAGGCACTGCCTTCCAGCTGTAATTACACCCTGTATTTAACACTTGCGGAGAATCACTTATACATGTCCCTGCATACTCTTGCATCTTCATGTTTATCTTTCAATATATAATTGCGGTAGAAAGACGAAAGGAATGATCAGATTTCAGGAGTAAGAAGCAAGCTGAAATCTGAGATCACAGCTCTTTATAAATGTTTGACTCAGGAAAGAGAATTCTATCTGCCAGACTTGGTGCTCAGACAAAGCCTCAAAACACAGGCAGACCTCCGCAGGCCATTAGAAAAACCATTTCTCTGGAATATGTGTCCGTGTAGAGAGGACGAGGAAAAGGTGGTAAAAGCCTGCCTGAGATTGTAGCCACTGGAGACTGCTGATGAAAATTGTGCATAGCTGAAAGAGCAAATCGCTCTAGTTTTTCAGTGATTGCGCTGGATTTTGAAATTAAACCCAGCGGGGCGAACGTACCTGCCTGAGCTTCAAGAGATGTGGCGGGCTGGTGGACTTGTGGGCTTGTGAGCTACGAGCGTCTATGTTTCAAGCTGTGGAGCTCTGTGCCTGTCCCGCTGCAGCATCCGTGTGACTAGAGTCTCAGGACTGGTGATCTCTTTTTAGCTTACAGTAGTAGGCAGAAAGGAAGCAGATTTTACCTGGAGAGTGTGGTGGGGGAAGCTAAGGGCGGTGGCTTAGGTAGTAAATCACAGTTCCTTCTTTTGCTTTTTTCCACATCAGGGAGGCTTTAATCCTACTCTTCAGGCTAAGCTTAGGGGTGATTTAAACTGTTCAAAGTAAAGACCAGCTCTCAGAAGCCTTCAAGATTTCTAATTTGGTTAGAATTTACTTGGTGCTAGGCGGACAGAGGTGCTGGAGTGTCTTCTTTTTAGCAAGAGTTAGGTTTTAAAGTTGGCTTGTGGGGTGAAAATTGCAGGTAGTCACAATTAGGCTTGAAAATCCTTTAACAAAGTATCCGTCAAGCTGCTTAGACTGGGGAAGGGTGGGGAAATTTGTGTGGTTGGAGGGGAGTGCCTGTTCTCCCTCTCCTCCAGACTCACTTGGGGCATTTGCTCTCAGAAAATAGAGTAGGACTGGCAGTATCTAAGTTATTTTTCTCCCAGTCTCATCCAGCCAGCTGGGCATTCTTGAATTTGCTTAAGTTAAATCTATGTAGGATGCAGTTTTACTGCACCAATGGTGGACCAAAGCGAATGTGCATTTGCCTTATTTGGAAGAGGAGTGGGGTGGGCAGAAAACCTGGGATTTCATATCCTCAGCCTGACCCAGGGACCTCTGGCTTCACTGCGACACATTTTCAGGACCTCTAGCTAACAATTAATAGTTAATATATAATACTGAAAATGTGCTAGACATTGGTGAAAAGCACTTATATATATCAACCCATTCGATACCTATGATAATGCTATAACATAAAACTTTATTATCCCATTTTACAGATGAGGAAACCACATTTTAGAGCTCATTCACAGTTTTGTGCCTGAAGTAGCCTATGAAGAAGATGAGTGTCAGGAGTGTGGGTAGAGGCTGTGGAGAGGAACTGGAAATTTCAGCCTCTTTCTTGGGGTCCAATAGGGATGTTGTAAGTGGGAGGATCTTGCACTGCTCATCCACTGGGGCGTGGTGATGCCAGATTCAGCTGCCTTGCTCTCTGTCTCTGGGCTTTTGCACAGGCTGCTCCCTCTGCCTAGCATATTTGTTCCCCCAGTTTCACCCTGGTAACTCTTATTCATCTTGTAATTGCCCTGTGGGTTCTTCTGGTCTGCTGACAGACAAAACCAGTTCACCGAAACCATGGTATAGCAGTAAAGAAAGAGTTTCATTGACGTGAGGTCAACCACATGGGAGACAGAGTTATTACTTAAATCAATCTCCCTAAAGGCTCCGAGGCTAGAGGTTTTCAAGGATAGTTTGGTGGGCAAGGGGCGAGGGAATGGGGAATGTTGATTGGTTGGGGATGAAATCATAGGAGTGTGGAAAATGGTCGTTACGCACTGAGTCCCCTCTGGGTGGAGGGGGTCACAAGACCAGTTGAGTCATAAGTTGCTGGTCCAGGTGGAGTCAGCCAGTAGTCAGAAATGCAGAAGTCTAAAAAGACATCTCAAAAAGCCAATCATAGATTCTACAATAGTTATGTTACCTACAAGAGTGATGGGAAAGTTACAAATCTTGTGACCTCCAGAACAATGGCTAGTGGTCATTTAACTATGCCTATATCTTAGCAGAATTATGGCCTTTCATTAGTTTCACAAAGGCAGTTTAGTTTTGGGAAGGGCTGATATCATTCTTTCTTTAAGGTTAAACTATAAACTAAATTGCTCCCGAAGTTGGTTGGTCTATGCTCTGGAATGACCAAGGAGAGCTTAGAGGTTAGAAGCAAGATGGAGTCAACTATGTCAGATTTCTCCTACTGTCATGATTTTGCAAAGTTAGTTTCAGTCTCTCCTGGGCTCCTGTAGCTGGATTAGTGTCTGCCATGCCCCCTTTCACAACCCTCACTCTGTCTCTTTTATTAGACCAGATCCTTTTAGCCAAGGATAAAGACTTTCCACTGCTGTCTCCTCAGCACTCAGCACAATGCCTGGCTCACTGTAGTACTCAGTGAATGCTTGCTAAATGGATGTTGAGTAAGTAAAGAGGACATAATTTCCTGTCCAATTTCTAAAACACAGACACCTCCCACTTGATATCAGTCATCCCCTCCTAAAATCAGATGTTGGACACAAAAATGCTAACCATAACCTATTTCTTATTATTTGAAATGGGAAAAATTACAAAATGGTACACATCAACCCCCAAATCTTTAGCCAATTTCTGAAAACATAGAAAAATGCCTATATGTAACTAAAAAACTTATATTAGGGTGTAAAATACTTAAAACATTCCTTCATGATCCCAGACCACTAATGTGGTTATTGACAAACAACTGCTTTGAGGGCAGTAAAATCTTCTCTTCCTATGTCATGGCTTTCCTCTCTGGTTTTACTTGCTTCTACAAGTTTTTTTTCCCCTATACTTTCTCAAATTTTGGGGACGTTTTACAATACTAAGCAAAAATCAAGGTAAATTATCCAAGTCTGTGGAAATACGTTTGGAGCAAGCATAGCACAGGCAGAGCGTGGCTTGCAGTGAATATGAAATCCTACCAATTGAATGTAGAATTTGCCTTGTCTTTTCCATACATTGTTTGGTTAAAAATAATGCCCTAGTATGTATGGGTATGTAAATGTATTTTTTTTCCTAAAATTCATACATCACCTGAAAAATGTTCTATCATAGCCAGTGCCTTCCTTTCTTCCTTCTGTTTTTCCTTTCTTCTTTCCCTTTTTCCTTCCTTTCTTTTTTCTTTCAAAGTAATTGAGTCCATAAAATTTGGTTATGACCAAGGAAGGGATCAGAATATGCCATATGACATAAAGATTATTTTGAGTAAAAGGCATTTGAGAATCAACAGATGCAGGAAGAGACTTTCTCTGCACTCCCTCATCTGTCTAAAAGCAGAACCTTCCAAAAATTCTGCTATCATAAATCCTGCTTTAAGGAAGTACCAGGGGGAAAGCTCCCGTCACCAGAGATGAGAAGTTGACACTGGATGCATAAACACACCTTGTTAAAATAAGCCTTATTGTACTATGAGGAATTGATTGATGTGATTGTGGAGGCTGAGAAATCCCATGATCTGCTGTCTGCAAGCTGGGATAGCTGGTAGTATAGTTCTAGTCAGAGGCCACGTCATGCCAGACTCCTATTGACTCCGATAGAAATGGCAACATGTCTGAGAGGCCAAGGAAGAGACCTAGAGACAGAGAACAAGACATAGGGTTTACTGGCATGACTTACATACAGGGATGGTCCAGGGGTGGTGGGCTGGACAGGAGAACAACTACCATTTGTAAAAAGCATGCAGTTTATATAGCATTTTCACACCCTCCACCTAGCCACCTTCACCTAGCAACCTCCATTTAACCCAAAACAAAGGGCCTCAGTTCTTTATACAGCTTGTATTCCAAGGGATAGGCCAGGGGTTCGGATGTCCTTTATACATAAGGAGTGAGTCTTTACATTGAATTCCTTAGCTTGAGACTCTGAACACATATTCTTCTTAGACCGTAGGGTCATTCTTAGGGCATGCTTCCCTCTGCCGTAAAGCCCAAAGGCCTGAGCATCAGGAGAACTGATGGCTCTAGCCTAAATTTGAAGGCCTGAGAACTAGAGGAGCTGATGGTGTAAGTCCTAGTCTGCGGGAAGGAGATGAATATTCAGTTCAAGTAGCCAGGTAGAGAGAGTAAATTCTCCTTTCCTCTGCCTTTTTGTTTGGTCCAGACCTTCACCAGATTGCAGGGTGCCCACTTCTGTTGGGAAGGACAGTCTGCTTTACTGAGTCCACTGATTCAAATGCTAATCTCATCTGGAAACACCCTCACAGACACACCCAGAAATGACGTGCAACCAATTATCTAGGTACCCTGTGACCCAGTCAAGTTGACACATAAAATTTACCACTTCACTTGCCTTCCGTTGGTTTCTTTATATATTTCTCAGTCATTTCCCACCATTTGTTGTCCCTTGAAACCCTAACCACTTCTCTTCGTTAAAATGGTATATAAACTCCAAGTTCTAACAGCTTCTTTGAGCCGCTTTCTTTGTGAGCTCTCAAGTACATACATGAATAAACACTGTCTTTTGTTTTATTTTCTTTTGCCAGTCTGTCTTTTGTTGGTTTAATTCACAGATCCCCAAATCACTGAACCTAAGAGGACAGAAGAAAAGTTTTTCTTCCCTGATACTTTAAAAAGGTCCACTTATTTTGAAACAGGACAGGGAACTGTCTTTTGTGAAGATTTATGAATGGTGATGCCAACATGGATCACCTGTCAGTTCTTTAAGGGCCAGAGACCTGTCCCTAACTCTGAAGCCCTGGCCCTGAAGTGGGCTTGGATCCCATTTGAGAAATCTGCCTACATGGCTCTTGGCTCCTGTGGCCATTCCTCCATCTCTCTGGTCTATGGAGATGCCCAAAATTCTTGACTCATCAGTGTGATGAAGACACTACATCTTTTGTTATAAAAGCAAATATCTTACAAAAGCAGAGACATTTAATATTGGTTTTTCCCTTCTTTCACATGGTAACAGAACCCCTGAATTTTAGCTGAACATAGAATGAAGACTACATTTTCCAGTCTCCCTGTCAGTTGGTGTGGCCACATGACTGGTTCTCACCCATGGAATATGAATGGAAGTGATATGTGTCATATCTGGGTTATTGATCTTTTTGGAAGCCTGGGGATCAACAAAGATCCCCAACATTGTCATAAAGCAGTTTTTTTCCATCTAGACCTTGTGCAAATTGCTAGAGCTCAAGATTGCACAGCTCACATTTAGTGAAATCGGGAACATGTTCAGCACAGTCCCTGGCATGAAGGAGAAATTCAACGAATACATGTGTTGAGTGAATGAATGCATGAATAAAAGATGTTAGAGATCTAGGTGTTCATGCTGAATGTTGGTCTTCTTTCATTTTTCAGGATGGATGACTTATGAGTCAAAGACAGTCTTAGATCTATTTTCAGTGCCTTCAGGCTGCTGATTGCTGTCACCTGCACCTCTCCATTACCTGTATGAGATCCCTCTAGGTGGTAGCACCCTCCTTATTTTGTGTGTCCACACATGACCCCAATCCTCTCATAGGAGTTTTGCTAATTTGTTGGGGCCTAAAAAGGAACAGACTTGAAACTAAAGCATGTTGTTTTATGGAATTTGCCAACCTGTCTTATATCGTAGCTAGTTTCTTTCTTTTAAAAATGTATTCCATTAATTCAAGCATAGATTATCAAATAAAGGAAGAGAAACTCTCTCCTTGTGTAGCAGGAAGAGGATACAGTGCCTTGGGTATGGCAACCTTTTCCCATACAAGGTAAGGTAGAAAGGGCCCATTTGAAGCCTTCCAGAGCTCAGTTACCAAGAAGTGCTGGAGTTCTCAGAGCTTAATTTCCTTGTACCTGGTGTGGCTGCCTTGAACTTTGCTCTCAATTGAATCAGGCCTTAGGGTGCACTAACCCTCTTGCACAATAGATCTAGCCACACAGGGAGGGAGATAAGCCTGATGCTAGCTAACAGAGGCTTTCTAAGCAGCCTATATCCTTAGCACTGCGCCCTTGAATTTTTATCTTTTTTATTTGGAAAAAACTATCACAAGGACATGGGGCTTAATAGCATTGATTGTCTTGATAGTTTGTTGATTAAGTCCAGGAGATGCTGGCATCTGCAAATACATCTTATTAGGTATGATCAGGCAAGTAAATTGTCCCTGCCATCCAGCATGCTGCAATAATTAACTCTAATACCAACAACTAAAAGTTAATCACAGCAGGTGTAAAGCCAGGCTCTCTTTGTCTGCCTGCAAAACCTGTTTCCCACCATGGCTTCATAAGGTGTAAGCTCTGAGACTTGGAACAGGTTCTTTATAAAAGAGCCTTACCTTTCTGTAAAGGCATTCCACATAGTATTATTTTAATTTAATTAGGTTTTAAAAAGGTTAACCATGACATTTTAATAGCTTAAGTTTCACATTAATATTCTGAGAACACGGTTTAGGCCAGCCACTTGTGATTCAAAAAGATGTTTTTCTAGAAAATGAATTGACTTTTAGGACAATTACAGAAAAACAGCTTTCATTTGATTAAGATGGGTATCCTGCTATTAAAACGTGTTGTTGAAATGAAATACATATAAGACATTGAAAAACATTAAAACTTTAACTTGATACAATTCATCTTTGAGAGAGGGAGATGGGGCAGTATGTTTATGGAGATTATCTCAAAGGTGACTAATGTCCTTCAGCAATAGGCAAATTAGTGGACTGTGCTTGTGATGTGCTGTGTGTTGTCAACCTAATGTTTTATTTATTTGCCTGAGAGCCACTGTCTTCATTAGGGAGTTTAGAGAGCAAAGCAAGATGATATTTACTAGCCTGGCAAAGGAACAAGCTCTGTTCATGTTTCTTCTTTTGCTATCATGGCTAATCATTGTTTTTTAAAAATAGCTATTCAATATGCTAATGGATCCTGTGGAAACAGGAATAAACCATAACTTCCCTATAGAGGGAGGAAGGAATAATTCAGTCATACATGCACATATGGCTACTATGTGCCAAGCATTGTGCTAGCTTTGGGGGCACAGAGGCGATGAAGCCAGGGGCCTGCCCTCCAGATACTCCTGACGAGCAGGGAGCTGGCATCGATTATACAATTAACCCTCATTATATAGTGTAATAGGTGCTTCTCTTGCCCCAAAGAAACACAGGGGACAAGTAATTAGTTCAGTCTTGTGTGATTGGAGATGGCTGCAAAAAGCAGGGAGGAGCTGGGACTTGAAAGACTAGATGATTTTGCCAGAGGTAGACTGTTGCTTAAACCAGTGATTCTCAAAGTCGGTGGAAGGTGTGGTGTGTGTGCTTTTGTGTGTGTGTGTGTGTGCGCACGCACAGAGGTGTGTGTTTTAACCAGCTTTCCAGGTGATTCCGGTCCTAACTAAAGCTCAGAACATGCTCATTCATGGCCCCTTTGGTCAACTGTGAGACATTTGACTTGACAGAGCTTTGGGATTGATGGGGGTGTGGAGGGATGGGATACCAGGCTATGAAGCTGGAAATGTCAAATGAGGTCAAGTTTGAAGCAAGGGAAGGGAAGATATTAATATTTATATTAGCTATCTGTATGTGGGCCTTTGTAATGATGGTTCTGGTGCCAGGTAACAGGAACCAGCTGGAATGAGCTTAAACAAATAGGAAATTTATGAGAAAGATACCATGATATCTCATTGCTATCCAAGGGAGAACTGAACAACCAGGCCCCAGGAAGATTTTTTTTTTTTCTTTCTCTAGTTCAGTATTTCCTTAGGATAGATTTCCAGATGTAAGATTACTGGTTCAGAGAGTATGAACAATTCATGGCTCTTGAGGCATGTGGCCAAATAGCTTCTAAAAGTTTGTAGCAGTATACAAGGCCACCAGCATTGAACATAAACACTGGTTTTACCACATCCTTATCAACATTAATTTTATTGTTTCTAATTTGATAGGGGGAAATGATGCATCATTGTTGCTGTTTCAATTGATTGATGACTAATGAAGTCATTAAAATTGTGATTACTGACCAATTGTGTAGTCTTCCCTTCCTGAAAAGGATTTTTTTTTTTTTTTTTTTAATGAGGAGAGGACCTACTCTACTCTCCAGGGATTCCGAATAACCATAATTCTAGTGAAATAAAGAGGAAATCATATTGGTTTGGGTGGTTCCAGAGCTATCAGCTTAACGATGGGAGCATCATCACTACTGTCTTCATTAGCAGCTGAAAAAGGCAAGGTGCCAAGAGGACCTGCCCAAATCCCAGCTCTGCTACTTACAGGCCTCGTGATTTGGTGTACGTTTCTGCACTCCTCTGAGCCCCAGTTTCTTCATCTGTAAAATAGGGTTAATGCGTCCTACCTACTTATGTGATATTTTGAAGATCAGAATGAGGTCAGATATTTGAAAATGCTTGATAAACTATAAAGAACTATAAAAATGTAAGCTATTGCTACTGTTATATTGGCTTGTGCAAATGAACAGTCTCCGCGATGTTGCATCAGGTCAGGACTTTTACCTTTGATTGAAAAGTGGAAACTTCAGCCTTTTCACTTCTCACACAGATGGGATTCAATTCATAGACGTAAATTCAGGAGGAGATATTTACTGTGTTTGAGATATTTTTACTCCTGCCAGCAGATGATGGGCTTCGCAAATATGTGGAAGGACCTGACATTTCAGACCTTTTGGGTGCACAATTTTCTCCCCCTGTCCCTCCCTCCCTTTCTTCCTTCCACATGCTGAGCACTGGGAGCAAATAGCGAGCAAGAGGTGAGCCAACCCCCGCTCTCATGGAGCTTATGCGCTTGTTCAGAAGGACATGCTGCCCAGATGTCCTTAGGTTTGGCATGGGTCTTTAGTTGACTGAACAGTGCTTTATAGTTTATGAGGTATGTTTATAGCAATCAATATATTGAGTCTTCCAACTTCATCATGAGGACGACTAAGAGGCATCATATTTTGGAGTCAGAAAGGTCAGGTGTCTTCCCTAAAATCCCATGGCAGAGTCAGTTGTGGGGCCGGGACCTGTGTCCAGTTCCCTGGTGACTAATTTGGTGCCTTTTCCATGACAATACACTCCTCTGTCCTTTTCATTCTCATATTCGCAAGGGATTAAACTTAGCCCTGCTTTGATGAGGGAATCAAAATGATGGGATTCCCCTGCAGAATCCTAACTCAACTTAAAAGTGGCATGGCTTTTGTGATGTGTGAAATGCTGCTCCAAACGTAATTAAGAAAAGAAAGCCTGGCAGCCAGAAATTAAAAAGCTAAAATAAAAGAGATACCGTCTGAAAAGTCCCCACTGACCTAAAAAGCCAGGTAGCGGGTCCGCTGGGGTCGGAGGGGCTGTTGCTGGGAGGTGGCCGTGGCACTGCAGCAACTCAGCTCTGCTCTCTGCTGGAAACATGTCCTACCAGTCAATGGAATTACTGGAGATGCTTCTGAGGGATAAAGGGAGATAAGTGAGCCAGATAGAAAGCTTGCAGAAAATTGAACGAAGCCAGGAGAAGATGAGATGGGCTAAAAAAAGCAGTTCAGGGAACATGGGTAAGAGAAGCCTGCATTCCTTAGCCTGTATTCACTGAGGAGGGAGAGAAGAGGTGCAGTCTACACTACTGGCTGGAGGGGAAGTGTTGGTCTGAGACGTGGGCCTGGGAATGGCAGTTTCGCTCACTCCTCTGAGTCCTCTGCACATCGTGGCTGTACAATAGAATGATTTACTCACCTGACAATCTCCTCCACTGGGCTGTGAACCCTTGCAGGGAAGAACTACCGTGTTCAGCTTTTGTGTCCAGCATCTGGTAGGGTGCCCTGGGCATATCCATGCTAGCAAGCTGGCATCACGGGATTGTGCAAAGCAATGTCTGCTAAATTTCTGTTTAATACATTACAATTTTCAAGCCTTTGAGATATTTTGAACATGAAATAATAAATGCTACTACCTACCAATATTCCCTGACTTAAGTCAGGGCAGGAGCATGGAGCTGGACTTGGGAAATAATTCTGTCCCATGAATCTGCAGGTGAAACATAGATATGGGACAATTACCCTGTAACCCAGGCTGGGGTGATTTTTTAAAGACCCAAATTTCCTGGAAATGGCTTCGTTCTCTGCTTTGGTCTCAGGGAAGAATGGCGTGACTGTTGACTTCTGAATCAGATATGAGCTGTACCATCCTGCTTTCCCATGGACAGAAACAGTCTGCTCTCTGGCTTCACCTTCTGAAGGCTGCAATAGAGGAAGGTAATAATGAGTCTCTTTTCTGTACCTGCCTCCCTACTCTCTTCCTCCATCTTTTACCTTCTCCAGCCTCATCCATACATGAATGCCTGTAACCAAGACAGCAGCTGCCTGAGTGCCTCCAATTTCTCCAGCTTTTTGGGACCACCTTCCAGTTGACAGTGCAATAGAATGGCTTGAATCTTTTTCTTGGGAAGCCTGGTATTCCCTCAATATCTCCAAGAATTATAGATAGTCTTTTGTTGCTTCTCTAGCTCCAAGTCCTTGCTTTTAGTGAATTCTTCATCTTTTCTCCTTGTCTTTCCTCCTGTGTATACTGTCCATTTCTGCACATCATCTCCCCTACAGGGGCACAGCCCCTTCCTTCTCCTTTAATTCTCAGACAACCATACACACAAAGCCATGACCGCTGGCCGAATTTTGGGGTACTGGCTTTACTGAGTACCATTGATTACATTGTCGTATCACATAACAAATGGTTTTCACAAAGTCAGACTAAAAAATACAGATATTAATGGAGCTTCCTCATTTTCATTAGCTCTACTAACCACCATGTTGTTTTGGGTTTTCCACTTTCTTTCCTTCTTCACATCTCTTTTTTTCCTCCCCCAGTTGCTTTTCCCTCCCTTGCAGATTGCCTTTGGAAACAGACTCAGGAGAAGGAAGGGGAGGAACTGAACTGAGCCAACCCCAGTTATTGTTCTGAAATTTACCAATCATGGGGTACATTTGGGAAAAATAACTTCCAAGAAGAGGGATAAAAACCAACATGGCACGTGTGTACATATGTATCAAACCTACACATTGTGCACATGTACCCTAGAACTTAAAGTATTTAAAAAAAAAAAAAAAACAGGGTGGAGAGAGGCCAGGAAAATTCTTCACTGGGAAACTATTCTAAACCTGTTGAAATGTGTTAGTTTGTCATTGTCTATTCTCAGCCCAGCCTGACAAGCTTTCATGTCTAAATGTAAAACAGTAGCCAAAAGGAGACTGTGATTTCCAGTGCTTCACTGCTCAGATAGTTTCATAAAGTGGATTCCTTCTGCGCTTTAGCTGCCACTATCACTCTTTAGATGTTAAGTGTCACATGCCAGCCAGCAAGCAGCGCAAACCTTCACTGTTGGCTTTTGTTTTCATTTATTTCATGACAGCTGTCATTTAAAATCAACATTTATTGAGCACCTAATAATAGGCCTGGGGTAGGAATGGTGGAATACACACATTTGATTAAGACATGCTCCCAGCCCTCAAGGGAGTCATGCTGTAGCAGAAAATAAACGTAAGATTGTGTTATGTCCTCTAAATGGCTTTTGAAAAGATTACCCTGCACTACCTGTGAAGTAGGGAAGGCAGATGATGACCTGACTTGAAGAATGACAAAACAGAAACTCAGAGCTAGGAAGTCACTGGTCTAGACTCTCACAGCTAAGAAATGATAGAACCAGAACTAGGACCTGTGGTTTTTGACTTCTGATCTACTCTCCTTCCTTGTATCATAGGTCCACATTGGGTATATCACATTACCGGAAAGAGAAAAGAATGTTCCAAACGTTATTGGATTGGTGCCACATATGGAAGAAACTTACCAGCTCTTGGGAAAAAGAATATGTTGTGGTAGGCAGTAGCTTTCCTCTTCATCTTTTTTCTTAAAAGCCAGTGTCCAAATGCATCAGCCTCCATAAACCACATTGGGATGATTTCCAGGGGAATTGTACTCCAAGGGGTGTTTAGCTTTTTCAGATTAGGTAGGGATAAATTCTTGTTTTATTAAAGTTGTTATCCTATTCATGGGTAGATTTCTAAGCAAATATTACTTATGAGACCTGAATAATTGTTGACACCCCAGAGTTCAATAAACACTTACTGAAGGTACATAATTAGGCAAATTACATGATAAAGTCTATTTCGATATAATTTACTATTTCTTAAAGCTTATTTATCTTCTCCTGGTTAAAGAAAGCACAGTGAGGAAGATGTGAACCATGAGTGTACAAAGTCTGTGAGGTGGTGAAATCCTAGAAAACAGAGAGGAAGAGCAGACAGTAAATCTATTTTCAACATCATCTGAATCAGATTTTCATAGTGAACTGTCATTTTCTTTATGCAAGGCTTTATACATTCCGGAACTGCTGTCAGCCATATTGAAATGTATATGGACTCTGTCTCCAGAGCCACAAAGCAGAGAAAAGAAGCAAACCTTCATGGCTGAGCTGCTGAACAAACAGCTCTGGAAGACTGCCTGCTTCTGACTTGCTGCCTTATTGTTGGGTCAGGTTGATTTGAGGTTTTTGAGTACTTGTAAAACAAAACAACAAAACGAAACAAAACACATTTACCATTTTAATTGTCTCTTTTACTTTACTCTTTCATTAGCACAAACAATTGAGCGTTGGACTATTCTGAGATTTCTGTCTCTGATAGTGTCAAAGTTCTTCTGTAGGACTGTACACAGATTATCCAAACATGTGTAGGTCTTTGCTATGATCACAGAAAAATATATGACGGTTGTGTGTGAGTTGGTGGGAAAAAATTCATGGTGATTTATGTAAATTAATCAGCCCCTAGCATGGTTCCTGGCTTGGATGCTTGATAGTACTTGTTGACTATAGATAAATACTTATTGACTATTGGGCTATAGACCTCTGATAAATGTAGAATAAATTCTTATCTCTCTCTTGAAACCATCACTATGATATTAAACACTTGTCTGCATACGCTTTGTGTGTCTTAAATATGTCTTGTCATATTACTCAGTATTGTTTGATAAATAATTAGGATTGTTTGAGAATAATAATAATCATTACCATCTATTGTTTTGTAGGTGTTAGGATCTGTGCTAAGTATTTTGTATATGTTGCTTCATTTCATCTTATTAGAATTCGATAAGGTAGGCATCATTATCCTCAGCTTAAAAAAGAGGAAATCGAGGCTTTCTTTTGGTGGAAAAGTTCTTAAGAGAATATATTCAAATGTACCAGTCTTATTGTTTGTAATAAATCCTGTAAGCGTCTTCTTTAAGAAATGTTTCTCTACCTTAAGGTCTAAAATATATTCACCTCAATTTTCTTCTAAAAGTTTCAAGTGTTTTGGACATATAAGACTTTAATTCATCTGGGGTTGACTTGAACATGTGGGACCTTTGATCTTATTCCATATGGACAATTATTTTATTTCCAGCTCTATTTAGCTAAGAGCTTCTCCTTTCTCTTCTGACATATCTTGCCAGCTCTGACATACAGCAGTGATCCACATGTGCATCCACACAATGAGATATGCTACAGAAGGTCAAAGCAGCCTACATGCAGAGATATGAATGAATCGGTGCAATATGTGATGGACTAATGAGGAGAGGGTATCAAGAACCAAGAAATGTGATGGATCAAATTCTGTCCATCTGAGGTCCTAGGGGAAAAAACACAACCCAGATTAAAATAAATTAAATGATTTGCCCAGGCTCACTCGGCTGGGAAAACAGTAGAGCTTCAAAACTGTAAAACCAGTTCATCTGAGTCCAAACGCCAAGGTTTTCCACCCGACAGTGCAACACAGTCCATTTTATAACCTTCCTTGAAGAGATAACATCTATACTTCCTACTGGTAAACAGAAGACCATGCAGAGTTAGAAGGCTCTAGAAGGTGCCTCCCTCTTGGATCCCTGAGGTCCTCGATCCATTAGCTATCTCCTCTCTCCCCTGCGTCTCCCACCCCCATCTCTTCTAGGCTCCTTTCCACTAACTGATATGCTTGAATTCTTGATTATGCTTGCATATACTTGCATCTTTGTATATACTTGCATCTTGAAGAGAGAAGAACAAACCTTCCTTTGACTGCTTCCCCCTCCCCTCTCAGCACTTGGTATATGTTGTCACATTTCTCACTTGCTTATCCCCCTCTTACACAGAATCCCTAAAGGGCAGGGTCAGCTTTCTTATTCACTGTTGTACATACTACCTAACACAGGACTGGCTTGTAGTAGGCTCTTAATAAATATTTCTCTAATTAATGAATAAAGGTGGTATACTTACATGTTTCGAATCCCCTATTTCTAGTTTTGCCTCATCCTAGACTCTCGAAAGAGTCCTGTTCTGGGACAAGGGAATGTGAAATTGTTCTAGATGGGGAACTGATGATATAGTAGGCCAGTATTGTGTTCCAGCACACTGCTACCACGTGTTCCAGTTCTAGTAACCACATTCTTGCTTCATTCCTGGTCAATAAGCTTCTTAGCTCAGTGCCAGTAAATAGATCCCTGCTCAGTACCTCTGGCAGCCCAAATACATGGTCCTGCAATGAGTCTTAGTCTTCTTGACTGAGTCCCCTCACCACATGCCCCAACACAGTTTTTCCTCCAGCCTGCAGCCCGTGTACTTCTCCCCAACACACCAACTTCATTCTGCTTTGTGCCTCTTGCAGGGGCCTTCCAGAGAGCTGCCATATCTTATATACCTCCAGAATCCATCTGCTCACTTTTCTTCATGCAAGTGCCCATTCTAACATGTTGCTGAGCCCCAGAAGAATCCAGCCACTGTCCAGGAGGTCCTTAGGATCATTTCAGGCAGAACCACTAAGCCCCAGATTCTTGCTATCCATGAAGGATGGGAAGGTTGTGGGGTGAGTGGGAGGAGTAGGACAGGAAGGCAGAAGGGTAGAAGAAAGGAGAGCCCCAGGAAACTAGTAGTGGTCACAGTCTTGCTGTAGGTCCCACACCCTGTCCGAAGAAGAGACTCTATCACAGGGGGAGTGGGTGGCCCAAGCTGAGGAGGAAGCATATGTTATTTGTCTTCTATTTCCAGTACCTACTTGGTATAAAAAGCCTGACATAAACAGGTAGTCAGCAGACGTTAGTGGAATGGCAGGAACATATTCTATGTGCAGGCCATATCCCTAACACCCTATGTGACTTTGGACTAATCAATTCACCCTGAGCCTCAAATTTCCCATCTGTTAACTATGGATCATCATGACTCTCATGTCATTTCAAGGGTGAAATTATTTAATGCACTTGGGAATGTGACATCAATAGCCTCCAATATTTGTTCAGGATGTTGCCCTATCAGTAGGAGGTTTTAAATGTACGTATTCCAATGTAAGTATATTTATATATTTTAAAATTACATATTCATTCCACTATATATTTACATAATACATATTTTTAAAGGATTATGCAAAAATAAATAGAAGTTCTAATGTATTCTTCTCATAACATAATGAATGATCTTGTGCACCTCTGGGTTGCATTTATCTTACTTTGGAGATCATGACTTTAAGGTCTGATATACACATAAGGGGGAAGACAAAATATTAAGCTGTTTTTACTCACAACACTTCTGACTCTGAATGCATGGTCTTTTCCAATGCCACTTTAACTCTCAGGCACAAGCTGGGTGTCCTACAACTCAATTCAGTTTTGACATTATCTACCTTGGGTCATCATCAGATTCCACAAATTAAGGATTTAGTCCCACAAGATTGTCCCCACATTCAGATGCCAGTCACAAGTCCCAGGTTGTCACTGGCACTTCTGACCAATTGGCTGTAAATTCAGAGGGTTCCCACAATACACTCTGCAGGTTCAATAATTTGCTAGAATGACTCACAGAATTCAGGAAAGCACTTTACTTAGTATTAATGGTTTATTATAAAGGACACGATGCATGAACAGCCAAATGGAAGAGAGGCATAGGCCAAAGTATGGGGGAGGGCATGGGCTTTCCATGCCTTCTCCAGGTATGCCACCGTCCCAGCACCTCCTTGTGTTCACCAAATCCAAAGATCTCCAAACCTATTTGTTTAGAGGGCTTTTTTTTTTTTTTTTTAAATGGAGGCATGATTGATTAAATCATTGGCCATTGATGATTGAATCTAACTGTATTAGTCCATTCTCATGCTGCTATAAAGGACTGTCCCAGACTGGATAATTTATAAAGGAAAGAGGTTTAATTGACTCACAGTTCTGCATAGCTGGGGAGGCCTCAGGAAACATACAATCATGGTGGAAGGGGAAGCAAACACGTCCTTCTTCACATGATGATAGGAAGAAGTGCAGAGCAAAAGGGGGAGAAGCCCCTTATAAAACCATCAGATCTCACGAGCACTCATTCATTATCACGAAAAGAGCAGCATGGGGGTAACTGCCCTCAAGATTCAGTTACTTCCCACTGGGTCACTCCTGTGAAGCATGGCGATTATGGGAATTACAATTATGGGAATTCAAGATGAGATTGGGTGGGGAGAGAGCCAAACCATATCACCAATCTCCAGCCCTATCCCCTCTCCTAAGGTTCCCAGGTAGGACTGATAGTTTCAACTGTCTAATCCCATGGTTGATTCCTCTGGCAATCAGCCTTCATCCTGAAGCTATTTAGGGGCCCACCAAGAGTCACCTTATTAGCATAAACTCAGGTACAGTTGAAAGGGGCTTGTTATGACTAATAAAAGATATTTCTATTACCCCTATCACTAGGAAATTCAGGGTTTTAGAAGCTCTGTGTCAGGAACCTGGGACAAAGACCAAATATTTATTTCTTATTGTTTCACAGATGTCTACGGATTGCTGCTTATATTAGCATTTTAGTGACAAAACAGTAATGCCACTAAAGTATTGCTCACTGATATTTTTCTAATCAATAAAGTACATTGTATCAATGGTAAAAATATACACCACTCCCTCCATTTCATAGGATTCAGTAAAGTTACTTTCACATTAAATGTTAAAATGCTGATCATAAACATTTATGTTTTTCCTGAGTTGGCTCTCAGCCAGAAAGGGTGGCTCACCACCAGTTTAATGTCACTAGTAGCCACATGTGTTTCCTGGAAATGTAAATTCTTGCACTTATTAAAGCAAAATTCTCCTTAGGGTACTATAAACAGATGTTGTGGAGGCATTACCCACATCAGCAGAGAAAACTTTCCTCTTCTTGCTCCATCAAAGAAGTTACATTGGCGATAAGCTGGGGTTCATTTATTCCTTCACTTAACAAATACTTATGAGTACATGGCACTGGGATAGTCCTTGGAAATAAGAGATTAAACAGGAGTGATATGGTCTTTACCCTTGTTAAAAGAAAAACCTTCAGATAAACATGACAGAGTTTAATTGAACAAAGAATGATTTGTGAATTGGGCATCGCCAAACCAGAACAGGTTCAGAGACATTCTGGCATTGCCACGTGGTTGAAGAAGAGTTATAAACAGAAAAAGGAAAGTGACATATAGAAAACAGAAATGAGGTACATAAACAGCTAAATTGGTTACAGCTTGGTGTTTGCATATTTGAACATGATTTAAACAGTTGGCCATCTTTGATTGGCCAAAACTAGGTGATTGGTACAAGAGTAGGTTACAGCCTGTTTACACATCCAGTTGGGTTACAGTTCACTATGTAGGCAGAGACCTTTAGTCTGAAATTAAAATATGTAAGGAGGAAGCTTTAGGTTAAACTTAATTTAACACCTTCAGGGACTTTACACACTGAGGTGAAAGACAACAACATACAAATGAAACAATTACAGATAGAGTTAGTCTATGAAGGAAACACTCTCAGTGCTGAGATAGTGAACTGTGGGGGTAGGCATGGAATCACCTGATGGTCAAGGAAATCTTCTCTGAAGAGGTGACATTTCAGCCTGATCTGAAGGATGGGAAGCCTTGTGAGGAGTATATAATCAGGCCCTGGGACAGAGTGTTGGAAAGCATGAGGTGGGAGAGGGAAAGGTTGGAGAGTGGTAAGCTAAAGGGAGAGAGGCACAATGCACAGCTGAAGAAGAAGATAGAGACCATCCATGCAGGAAGGCAGGGGCCATATGATGCAGGAAGGCAGAGACCATCCAGGCAGGAAGGCAGAGATCATCCAGACAGGAATGTAGAGCCATCCATGCAGGAAGTTGGAGATCATCTATGCAGGAAGGTAGAGACCACAGGCAGGAGGGTAGAGACCATCCATGCAGGAAGCCAAAGACCATGTGATGCAGGAAGGCAGAGACCATCGAGGCACAAAAGCAGAGACCATCCAGGCAGGAAGACAGAGACCGTATGATGCAGGAAGGCAGACAATCCACACAGGAAGGCAGAGGCCATCCATTCAGGAAGGTAGAGACCATCCAGGCACAAAAGCAGAGATCATCCATGCAGGAAGCCAAAGACCATATGATGCAGGAAGGCAGAGACCATCGAGGTACAAAAGCAGAGACCATCCAGGCAGGAAGACTTTACCTTGTTAAGTCATGGTAAGGAATTGTGAAGACTTTACCTTGTTAAGTCATGATAAGGAATCGTGATTTTTAAGTACAATAAGAGATCATTAAAATGCAGGGAAGGACACTGTTTAGGGAATATGCTGTGAATAATGGGCTGCAAGCCTGGAATTGGGATGGGTGGTTTAGTGGTATAATGGATGTGAATCACACCTCAAGTATGCAGCAGAAATGTAACTCAGAATCTTTTCTCTGAAAATTTAGCTTCCGCATTCTTCTGGGTAGTAGAAACTTTATCTAGAGTTTAGCTTGTATAGATTCTAGACAATTGAAGACAAATGCAGTTACTTCAGTGTTTACTTTATCATTTTAGGGCTTCACTGTTCCTCCTTCTCCTCTTTCCCCGAGGGCTAGTCGGGGTTTTGGGGTTTATTTACACACCCTCAGGGCCCTGGGGAGCTGGATTCTGCTCCATGGACAGCATCAGGAAGCCCAGCAGCTTCCCTGAGATGAAGTCTCTGTTGGATTTTTATCATATTTTCTTCCTCTCGCCAGGTTCTTGCAAATCAATAGACCTTAGATTATTGAGACTACCAACTCTATTATGAATTTAAAACTGTCTGCTAAGAAACTCAGTTGAATTTTGTCTTTTCTCTGCATTGAGGTAGGTACAAATGCAGGTCACTATGCGACAAACTGCAACAAGAAAAAAACATTGCAAATTATTCCAAATGTTATCTCTGTACACTTTTTTTTTTTTTCCTGGTGAAGCGTTGAATATTTTCTTATGCTGTCTCCCAGTCAACTGCTCACCTCCCACCTCATTGTCTGGCAGCAGGGAGCTGGGGCAGAAAAATAGCAAATCTATTCTTTTTGTGGATACGTTCTTTTCATGGACATGCTCATGAGGCATCCATTGCATCAGAGAAGATTAGGACATCATAGCAGGGAATGCAAAGAGGAAGAAGCTTCTTTGTTCTGCTTTGAAGTATTAAAATAAGATCTTAAATATCAAAACAATAGCAATGTCTTGAGAGAAAATGATGCTCTGAACCTCTATGAGCTAAGGCCCTGGACTAAACAGTAGGCAAAGACGACGGGTCAGCAGAAGCTTTCTCCACCCCTAGAAAGCGGGTAAGGATTTCCCAGGCTACAAGGGCAGAGGCAAAGGGAAGAATGGCGCCCAGGACCCATCGCAGAAGGTGGAGAGTTGTTGCTTCCAGAAGGAAGTGAGGGAAGGAGCAAAGAGTGAGGCCTGGTTTTCTGTCAGGGGAAATAGTACTCCCCCGTGTGCACCCCTCACACCTTGAAGTACCAGGGGGTGGGGAAAGACAGAATGCAGATGAAGAAAGGAGATCCTCAGGTCAGAGTAAGGTTTCAGTTACAGCTTGGAGGCAGGGCAGGCATTTAGTTAAAAGGGTGAGGGCTGGGGACTTTGTTTTTCCTGCAATGTGAGTTTCAGGAAAGCCTGGGTGTCAGTGTTGTATGAGAAGATCAGGTCAGGAGAAATGAAGTGCATGGTTGGTAGAGAAGACAGATAATCAGAGGGACTTAGGTCTTGGGCAGGAACAGGGAACAGGACTGGGAGGCTTCGTAGGCTTACGTGACCCCAAGGGTTCCACTTCCAGTCACCTGGGAAGGACCTGGGTCTCCAGAGGAGCCTGATGACTCCTAGCAGCAGCCTCCTGTGACTGAGAGGGCACGAATGAGCTTATGGGCTCTAAGATGAGAATAACAGTCATGGGCAATGAGTAGTTCCACATCCTCAGAGTGCCTTGTGCTTTGCCTGGTGCCTACAAGGTACATGGGAAATGGATAATGAGTGAAGAAAAATGTGGCTTCCCATTGAATTAGTTTGCTAGGGCTGCCATAACAAAGTACCCCAAACTGGGTGGCCTGAAAAACAGAAAGTTATTGTCTCACATTTCTGGAGGCTGGACATCTGAGGTCAAGGTGTTGGAGGGTTGGTTCCTTCTGAGGGCTGTAAGGGAGACACTGTTCCCTGCCTCGCTGCTTAGCTTCTGGTAGGTGGCTGTCACTTTGCGTTTGTTAGCTTGTAGGCACATCACCCCGCTCTCTGCCTTTGTGTTTAGTGCATTCTCTCTGTGTCTCCATCTTCATAAGGTCTCCCACCATATTGGATTGGGAGCCCATCCTGCCCCTGTGAGACCACGGCTTAACAAATTACATCTGCCATGACCCTGTCTGATGGGTCATATTCTGAGGAAGTGAGGGTGAAGACTTCAGCATCTGAGTTTTTTCAGGGACACAATTTAACCTGTGACACTTGTCTCCAGCTCCTTTTCTGCTGTATGGTCTGAACATCATCATTTGAACTACTGCTATCATGTATGGAGTTAGTTTCACACTCTCATGTGTAAAAATGTAGCTTTTTAAGTTTCCCTTTAGCTTTACTAGATTTCTACCACTAGTCACTACGGTAACTGGTACAGGAAGCCCAATCTAGTCATGCCCAGGTCAACTCAGTCCAATTCAGTAATTTCTCAATCTGTTTGGGTTTAAGCTCAGTCACATTCAGGTATTTCCCACTCCCCTCCACTCCTTGGTGGGACAAGACTGTTCTTCCCTTTGTGGGGACATTACAATGCAGTGGCACTGAGGACATGCTTGGATTTATGGTCATTTGAGCTGACTTTCATGTTCTGTGTGCTGTCTGGTCTTCATCATCGGCTTCTGGTGAAGACCCCCCACCAGCATTTGCTGAAGCAGGTTGGGCCCACATGTTGGGACCACGCTGCCAGCCATAGCTGCATCTCACACTGACGTCCGTAAGACTCCATCAAGCTCTTTCCCTGGAGCATGGCCAGGATTTGCTCTCCCCACAACTGTTGGGATGTACGGGATCCTGGAAAGGTGCTCTGTAGCCCAGTGTTCTCAACTCTTCAAATGGTAATTGATCCTCTGTGGGTTTATCTGCAGGGCTTTCCAATGTGCCAGAGCTCCAAGTAGAAAGTCACCACCTGCCTCTTTTATTCCTGGATTTCCTGAAACATACTTGAGAGTTCAGCTGTCTGTTTTCACAGGATTCATTGTTTACAGACTGTTATTCCTTAGTCTACCTTTAGTGAGCTGTAAGCCTCCTGTTCACCTTTGTGTCCTCTCTACCCAGCACAGTGTCTGACACATTGAAAATGTTTATTAAAAATCTGTTGAATGAATGATGCTGGAAAGCTACCTTCTGGAGAGAATATGTGACATCTGCGGTGGATGCTATGTCTTAGAAGTTACAATGCAGTGGATAAATCATGGGCCCTGGAAGCAGAGTGGATCCTCATTTAGATGCCAGCCCTGCCGTCTGTTCACTGCACGACCGCGGGCAAGTGACTTGAGCTCTCTAAGCCTTAGCTTTCTTATAGATGGGAAACAACTTCATAGGTTGGGATCGGGTGTAAATTATATAATGTATATAAAGTACTTAGCATGCCTCCTGCTGCTTAAGTAAGTACACTGTAAAAGGATGCTTTTATTATTACATGACAGTGCTTTCTTTAGCTTTTGGTAACTCCTCAGAGCTTACAGATAAAATGGTTACCATGAGCTCCAATGAGAGACCAATGTTGCTTTGCCTTAAGTCCATGCTTGGCTAGTAGTTGAGTTGAGTGGATCAAGCTGAACTCTTGCAGACTCTGGAAAGGAGGAGTGAGAGTAGCCATGGCTGACACCTCCATGTCGGGTCCCCTGAGAGCCATGGCCATCTTGGGTTTGACACTTGCAGGTCAGCCTAAAGGATGCACGATCCTGGCAGCTGCTCATGTGTTCAGAGAGGGAGAACAAAGTTGCTATGGTTGAAAAACAAAACCACCTTTTTTTTTTTCTTAGAAGGTATCAGAAGGTGGATCTGGACTTCAAGTTCCAGAAGCATCAGAGATAGACTGGAAGATTCTAGGCTGTTGGGGAGGAAAAAGATGTATTTTCCTGGCAGGAGTTCCTTTTGGGATGTAGGGTATAAACTACTCTATGGTCACATGCTCTTATCACGTAATGAAACAGTGGAATCTCGTTCTCTTCTGTCCATTTTTCTTTTCTTTGCCAACTATGTACAGAAAGGCCTGGGTGGGGTGGGGAGCGATGACATCACTATATTCTGTCTCTAGGTTGAGCAGAAGCCAAGTTGAAGGCTGGCTCCTATTTTCCGCAATTAGGTCTCACTTCATTGGGGAAATTTTCCAATGTCATTCTATTCTGTGCGCCATGCTTTTATTTTTATGGAGGAAACTGAAAGGAGTCTATCAAATCTGAAGTGGTAGGTGAGTTGTCATAGAATACTGACCTCCTTGTTTCTGAAATGCACCAGGGGAAAATAAAGCTATTCACAACTGGTACCCACACACCAAAAATCAATCTTATGTTCAGAGTGGAGTTTAATGGAATAAGCAGCTAAACAGAAGGCTGCTTCTGCAGCCAACTCCTGCAACAACTTGCTGCCTCGGTTTTCTTGATTGTAAAATGGGGATGAGAATAACAATCCCAATTAAATTACCGTTAGTTATTTCAACTCCTAATAGCAGTAACTGACAGCATTTTTTCGAGTGTGATGTGCCAGGTGCTGTCCTTCATAGCCATCCTCAGAGGTAGGTTTTATCATTTCCATTTTACAGGTAGAAGAAACTGAAACAAAGAGAAGTTAACTAACCTAAGTTTGCATAGCCAGGAAGTGCAGGACCAGGACTTGGACTCAGGCAGTCTGACCCAGGTCAGCCTGTCCCTAATCATACTTTCATCTGGGCTCAATAATGAAGACCTGCAAAGACTGCTTGCTGGTGAGTAGTATGAGGTCATCTTCTGTAGAAGTGAAATGATACAGGAAAAGTGAATTTTCCTAATAAGGGAAGCTTTATTCTAATATTAGCCAGTTGACAAAATATTTTCATGAACATCTCTTTTCATCTTTTTTTTTTTTTTTTTTTTTTTTTTAAGACAGTCTCGCTATGTTGCCCAGGCTGGAGTGCAGTGGCCCAATCTCGACTCACTGCAAGCTCCGCCTCCTGGATTCATGCCATTCTCCTGCCTCAGCTCCCGAGTAGCTGGGACTACAGGCCCACCACCACCACACCCGGCTAATTTTTTTGTATTTTTAGTAGAGATGGGGTTTCACTGTGTTAGCCAGGATGGTCTCGATCTCCTGACCTCGTGATCTGCCCGCCTTGGCCTCCCAAAGTGCTGGGATTACAGGTGTCAGCCACTGCACCCGGCCTTTTCCTCTATTCCTAAACAGGGTGTGCAAAAAGTGACATAGCCATTTATACCCTGACGTATGTAACCTATCCTGTGAACCATATGCCAAACCTGTTCCTATGTCTTGCCGGCACCCCCAGGCACTTCCATTTCCTACTAACCAATGTTAAAAGGGGGGCAGGAAACCCTCAGCGAGTTAAGTTTAGCAGAGTTTAATTGAGAAAAAACCAATTTGCAAATTGGGCAGCTCTCAAAACCAGAACAGGTTCTAAGAACTCTGGCCAGCAACACGGTCAGGCAGTATTTATGGATGGAAAGCGGAAGTGAGGTGTACAGCTTAATTGGTTACAGCTTGTGCTTGCCTTATTTGAATCCGTTGGTTGCCTGTGAATGACTGAAACTCAGCTGCTGTAATGGGCTGAGACTCAGCTGTTTGTTACAAAAGTATATTCCTAAATTAGGCTTTCAGTTAGTTTCCACACTAAGCCAGGCTGCAGTTCCTTGCTCTTTATGAAGGACCCAATTGCAGAGGCAAGCTCAGGCTAAATTTAGATCAATTTAACATGAAGGAGACAGGTATTGATATTGACCCATTTTTCTGTTTATATAACTGTGGCCCAGAGAGGTTAAACAACTGGCTCTGGGTCACAGAGCCTGGATCGAGCCTGGACTTTCACTTAAGCATTTTGGCTCCAGGGCCCTGTGCTCTTCCTGACTGACATTCTGAATTATGACACTGTGGCATCTCCATGGCGTTCTAGTGGCAATGACTACCTTTGCTCTTTATTGATCCTTGATCGTTGGCTCTGTGCCAAATACTGTGCTAGAAATGCTAGAACGAGCTTGTCCAACCCGTAGCCTGTGGGCCGCATGCAGCCTAGGATGGCTTTGAATGTGGCCCAACACAAATTCGTAAACTTTCTTAAAACATTATGACATTCTTTTTTTCTTTTTAGGTCATCAGCTATCATTAGTGTTAGTGTATTTTACGTGTGGTCCAAATCAACTCTTCTTCTTCCAATGTGGCCCAGAGAAGCCAAAAGATTGGACATCACTGTGCTAGAAGCTCGACGTGCTGCATCTCACTCAACCCATTCCACAATTCCTCTGAATTAGGTACTGCTGTAATCCTGCTTTAGAGCTCAGGGAACAAAGACTTAGAGAAGTTAACTAACTTGCCCAACGGCACATAGCTAATGAGTGGCAGAGTTAAGGTTCAAGTTAATAGATACAGCACCAAAACTTGTGCTCTTTCAACTACGCAACCCTGCTTCTCCATACTGGCCTAAATAAAACAGATGTTCATGATTGCTGGTGATTCACATGAGGTTTGCCCTCCCGGGGGGCTGGGCATAAGCTCCTTTGCTACCTTCTTTCTGCTCAGCTGCGTCTACCTTCTCCAGAGTTCCAAGTCTTGGTCTCTCTTGCTCAGCAGTTCCCTTGCCTGGTGGGATGCATAGAGACTGAGCTGTGCTGGTCAGTGCTGGTTATATCCAGTTCACCCTCAGGCTGAGTCTGTCATTCAGTAATTTTGCAAGATGACCTAAGACCTGGTCCCTATCCCCACCTCTGTTCTTTCACTGGGGCAGCAATTTAGTATTTTTAAAAAATCTGTTGGGAACCATCATTAGATAGTGCAATTCACAGATACACAGGGACCCAGAGTGTAGTCACGTGCTCCTTTGCGCAGTAGCACTAGGGTTATTGTTTCTATGAGGAACGGGGTCAAATTCATGCTAATGGGGGATGTGCCTTCTTCATATGGAATCAGACAATGTTGTCTTCATAGAAAAATTAGTCCTCATGCAGCAGGCATAAACCTTTAAGTTTGAATTAGGGTGTTGAAGAATGCAGGCTCATTTGGTCCTGGGAGCCCACCCAGGTCGGGTTCATTGTGAACACGGTCATCCTGGTTCCCATGGTTCTTAGGTGTGGTGATTCTCTGCTGCCTCTGGGCTATGCTTGACACATAGACAACTTTGGCTTTGATTCTAGTCCAACTTGCCATGATGCACTATGCAGTCATTTTTCTCTGGAGTCTTTTTGCTTTTCCATTGTGGCTGCCAGGACTTGGCTCATTTTTGCTTTTATAACCCACAGAACAATTGATCTCTGTTCCTTCCTTTTCTTCCTTCTTTCTTTGTCCTGCCTTCTCTCCCTCCCTTTCACCCTTTTCTTCCTTCTCTCTTTCCCTTCCACTCTTCAACACAAACCTGAAGGAAAATATCTAAAAATAAGGAAATTCTGATCCCTTTACATTTTTTGTAGAAACCCTATTTATATTTACCAAATATGACTTCTCTACGGGCTTAGGCTTTTAAGACAAAAGGCAGACATATTTGCAGGCCACTTCTGTTTTCTACTCTGCCACATGTTTCCTACTGACTATAGATGTACTTTGGAGATATTGCAGATTTGGTTCCAGACCGCTGCAATAAGGCAAATATCTCAATACAGGGAGTACATGATTTATTTTTGCTTTTCTAGTGCATGTAAGTTATGTTTATACTATGCTGTAGTCTATTAAGTGTGTAAGAGCATTATGTTTAAAAAACAATGTACATACCTGGATTAAAAAATATTTTGTTGCTAAAAAATACTAACAATCATCTGAACATTCAGCGAGTCACAATCATTTTGCTGGTGGAGGGTTTTGCCTGCTTGTTGATGGCTGCTAACTGATTGGGGTGGTGGTTGCTGAAGGTTGGGTGGCTATGGAAAGTCCTCAAAATAAGACAGCAGTGAGGTCTGTCATGTTGACTGACTCTCTTTCATAAAAGATTTCTCTGTAGCTTGTGATGTATTTAATAGCATTTTAACCACATAGTAGAACTTCTTTCAAAATTGCAGTCAGTCCTCTCAAATCCTGCCACAGCTTTATCAATTACCTTTAAGTAATATTTGAAAATTTTTGTTGTCATTTCAGCAACATTCACAGCATCTTCAGGAATAGATTTCATCTCAAGAAGCTACTTTCTTTGTTCATCCATAAAAAGCAACTCCTCGTCCTTTCAAGTTTGATCATAAGATTGCAATTCATTTTATGGGTCTAATTCTAGTTCTTTGGCTATTTCTACCACATCTTCAGTTATTTCCTCCACTGAGGTTCTGAACCCTTCCAAGTAATCCGTGAGGGTTAGAATCAACTTCTTCCAAACTCCTGTTAATGTTGATATTTTGACCTGTTTTTGTGAATCACAAATGTTCTTTATGGCATGTAGGATGGTGAATCCTTTTCAGAAGGTTTTCAATATACTTTACCCAGATCCACAAGAGGAATAACTATGGCAGCTATGGCCTTACAAAATGTATTTCTTAAATAATAAAACTTGAAAGTCAAAATTACTCCTTGATCCATGGGCTACAGAATGTTATGTTGGCAGGCAATAAAGCAACATTAATCTCCTTGTACATCTCCATCAGAGCTCTTGCGTGACCAGGCGCATTGTCAATGAGAAGCAATATTTTGAAAGGAATCTTTCCATTCTGAGAAATAGGTCTCAACCAGGGGCTTAAAGTAGTAAACCATGCTGTAAAGAGAAGTGCTGTCATCCAGGCCTTGTTTTTCTATTTATAGGGCACAGGCAAATTAGATTCAGCATAATTCTTAAGGGCCTTAGGATTTTTAGAATGGTAAATGAGTCTTGGCTTCAACTTGAAGTCACCAGTTGCATAGCCCCTAACAAGAGAGTCAGTTTGTTCTTTGAAGCTCTGAAACCAAGCATTGACTTCACCTCTCTAACTAGGCAAGTCCTAGATGGCATCTTCTTCCAATATAAGGCTGTTTCATCTACATGAAAGATCTGTTGTTTAGGGTAACTACTGTCATCAATAATCTTAGCTAGACCTTCTGGTTAACTCTCTGCAGTTTCTGCATCAGCACTTACTGCCTCACCTTGCACTTTTATGTTGTGGAGACAGCTTCTTTTCTTAAACCTTGTGAATCAATCTCTGCTAGCGTCACACTTTTCTTTTGTAGCTTTCTCACTTTTCTCAGTCTTCACAGAATTGAAGAGTGTTAGGGCCTTGCTCTGGGCGAGGCTTTGGTTTAAGGCAGTGTTGTGGCTGACTTGATCTTCTTTCTAGACCACTTAAACTTTCCCATCTCAGCAGTAAGGCTGTTTTGCCTTGTTATCATTTATGTTTTCACTGGAGTCACACTTTTAATTTCCTTCCAGAACTTTTCCTTTGCATTCAAAACTTGGCTGTTTGGCCCAAGATGCCTAGCTTTTTGCTCATCTTAGCTTTCAACATGCCTCCCTCAAGAAGCTTAATCATTTCTAGCTTTTGATTTTGATGCCTGTAATCCCAGCACTTTGGGAGGCCAAGGAGAATGGATCACTTGAGGTCAGGAGTTCAAGACCAGCCTGTCCAACATGGTGAAATCCCATCTCTACCAAAAATACAAAAATTAGTCAGGTGTGGTGGTGCACGCCTATGGTTCAATCACTTGAACCCAGGAGGTGAAGGTTGCAGTGAGCTGAGATCACACCACTGCACTCCAGCCTGGGCGAGAGACTGAGAATCTCTTTCAAAAAATAAATAAAAAGAAAAATAAATAAAGTGAGATATGTGCAACTCTTCCTTTAACTTGAACAACTAGAAGCCATTATAGGATATTCATTGGCTTAATTTCAGTATTGTTGTGTCTCAGGGAATAGGGAGACCAGAGGAGAGGGGAGAGAGGGGGGAATTGCCAGTCGGTGGAACAGTCAGAACACAGACAACTACCGAGTAAGTTCACCATCTTCTATCATAGGTACAGTTTGTGGTGCCCCAAAATAATGACAATAGTAACATCAAAGATCTCTGGGCGCGGATTACCATTGTGGGAGGGGAAGAAGGTGACAGCGTCCCAGTCACTTCATGAGATTCAGCCAAGACAGTTAGAAGGACCTTGGTTATCTTGGGATGCCAGCAGATGTGGAGGGAATCTACAGACCAGCTGTGGCCAAGAGGATTTCTCATCCCTTCAGACCTCATTAGCACTGAGGTCTGAAAGTACATAGCACTTACCTCCCTCCCATAGGTGGGCAAATAGCCTAAAGGACAGGAGAGACAGATTTGTCCAGCCAGATCTATCGAATAAGCCTATGTGGCAGCCAGGACATTTTTTTTTTCATTTTCCTTTTATACAAAAATGAATGAGATAGTTATTGCTCTTGAAAAGCTCAAAGTCCAGCATAAGAAACAGAATTTTATGCAGAAAATTATAGTCCTTAGGGCTATGTGCATGTGTACGTGTGTATGTGTGTGTTGACTATTTTCTTACATTTCTAATGTCTCTGCCCCAGCCTTCTTGAGGATACTGGAAATATTCTGCCCTGCTTGCCACCTCTCACCTCCTCTTTCCTGCAGCGGGAGCAGTGACTTACCTGTTTGCTGGGAAGGGGAGAAATTAACATCCACTGCTCCACATGGGAAAGAAGGATGTGTTAAGTTCAAGGTCCCCATTCTCAAATGGCCCTTTTTCTTTCTCTTTGAAAACAGCTTCCTCTTAGCAGGTACGCACGCATGCATTCTCTGTGTGACAAGAGATGTACTCTGTCACGGGAGGCCTGAAGTGCTCCAGCAGCTCTGGGTGGCCAGGTGAGTAAGTCAGGACAAAGACAGGATGAGTGTACTGGGGGTGTGTGGCATATTAGGAAGCTCGTTTGGCTGCAGGTGCATCGCTTTTCCGCATCCAGCATCATCTGTTATGTAATGAAGCTGATAATGTGAGCTCCATCTCTCAGACTCATGCGCATTTCTCAATTGATTCCAAAAGCACAGGGGAAGGGTGTCATTTGTAGTTTCCCTTAAATCCTATCACAGGATGAGCACGATAACAGAAATATGAACAGAGGGCTATGGGGTCAAAGAGGAGGGAGTACTAGTCAAGAAAGCCTTCACAGAAAAGGTGACAATTGAACTGGGACTTGAATGGAAGGCATTAGCCTGATGTGACCCAGGAGCCTGACAGCCCATCTGATTGTTTTTTTGTCCCCACCTCAGCCTTAATGCAGAGCAGGGGACCCAGCAGGGGCTTCATAGCTGTCTGTGGAATAGAGAGATGACAACCCCTGGAGAACGTTCTCTGAGAGGGATGGAGGAGTCCTGGGAAACATGGGAGGTCCACCCTTCTGTCACACAAAACCTACCACCTCCGATGGCCTGAGGGCCATGTGAATGGTGCATAGCAAGAAGCACAGGGCCCTGCCCCATGACTGACCTCACAGGAGGATAGCATCAAAGCTCTGGGTGGAAGAAACTCAGAAGGCAGAGACAGCGGGGTGGAGTGTGAGGAAAATCTAGGACTGAAAGTTCCGAAGTCAAGAAAATGCAGGAGCTTAACATGAAGGGCTTTGAAAGAAGTTGTGTGCTTGGAAGAGAGACCAAGGAGAGCAATTCAGGTGACACGGAGTCAAGACTTTTCTTGATACAGAATGCCAACTTTGTTAGAGGATTTCTCCTGGGAATTGGCGGTGGGTGAAACATTAAAGAACTCAAGGAAAACCCAGTGCACAGACAGACAACTAACTTTCGTGGAAAACCAAGGACTAGAAAATTATTATCGAAAATTTGTTTTCTTGTGGTTAATCATTCCACATTTGAGAGCTGGTGGTTTTGCATGGATGTAATTAGGGATTACATTTTCTGGAGGACATTTTTCATGTCAAGCTGACAGTGACTTCAAAGACTAGAGAGGATGGAACTTCATGGAGAGAAAAAGAAGTGCCATGCTGACACAGTGAAGGGGATTTGACAAAAGCACCCTCCTGCATCATCAGCTTAAAAGTATCAGTAAACATGAGCTAATTTTTGAAATATAGTTGCAACTCTGTGATAACACAGAGTTATCTTTGGGATCTCCAAGTGACTTGGCTGTGTGGAACTTTGCTGGTTCAGTCCAAGTTCACCTAATCTCTCTCTCTCCTCCGGTACATACTGGTATTAAAAATGGTCTCTACCCTAACAGGGGAAGAGGACGATAACAATACAGTGTGGCAAGTGTTGCAGAAGGGGTAAGAATAGGATGCTAGAGAAAGGGGGCCTAACCAAGCCCAGAGGAAGGTCACTGAAGGCTTTCAAAGAGGCCACAATGTCTGAGACGAGCTACAAGAGGAGTTACTGAGATTTATTACTTGGTGGTGGCTGCTAAAGTCTTCCTTGGAGCTAATGCTTTGAATCTGCCCTTCTGTTTATGTCACTCCTAGCTCTTGACTTTTGACCACCTGCCTTACACATCTGTTTGGGACTATTAATATCATCAGTATTAGCAGCGTCCCAGCTCCACTTCCTCACCCTTGATTGTCTCAGCTGGCCCTCGTGACGCCTGTGTGACAACTGACCATGGGTACCTGGTATGACCCACAGCCTTGTTCCGTTTAGGCCCCTTGTGTATTAATTAGGCTCTCCCAGACTTGAGGACCAAAGCCATGCTCCAGGATCGGAAGGCTATGTGAAAGTCACTGGAATTAAGAGGACAGCAGATGTCTCAGCAGCTGTGCAGTCAAGACTCCTGGAGATCTGGGACATGGTTCTGCAGCGATCAGCTTGGCATTTCCTTATAATAGAGGCTCTGGCTCCTGGCTCCAGTGACTCTCTTGTGCTTGACGCTTAGCCTGTCAGTCTTGGAGCTGTCACTGCCTCTGCTGCTGCTGTTTTCCTCTGCTGTGGCTGTTTTCCCCTGCTCCTTCTTCCCCCCATCTCTTGCATTTGAGCATCCTCAAGGAATTGTTTCCCCAAAATCTTGGTCTAGTTGGCATTGCTTGAGTAGCAGCTTTTCTTTTCTTTTATTTTTTTGTTATATTATTTTACCAACGTCTATATTAAAGACACAGAGTAGCAGCTTTTCTTGATACAAATATGACAGTGTATGTGCCAGGAGCCACCCCATGTCTGTTTTGCCTAGAAGGGGACCCGGGGCATGGCAGCATCCTAGGTCTCCACCTAGGACTGTCTGGTCCTGGGGAGGAGTTTCCATTCCTGACCACACCCTTGGTGCCAGAATGTCCAAGTATTCTGATCACAGCTCACAGAGTTTAGCCTGTACTAGGATTTCGACAAGATTCTCTACCTTGCATCCCCAGTCTTGATTTCATCCTCATTGTGACATCATAGCTCACTGCCATGAACATTTTATTAGGTTGGTGCAAAAGTAATTACGGTTTTTGCCATTAAAGGTAAAACCTAATACCTTCTCAAGCTATTATTCTTCTAAAACAACACAATCATGCCTTAGGATGGACCATGAGGGCTACTTTTTTCTAGGCTTGGTGATTGACCAGCCCTGCCTCAAAGACTCTCAGCCTGCCCATCCATGGCTCAGCTTTGACTCCTCACATGCTCTGGGCACTTACTTACTTGCTGGGCTTCCTTTCACTTCAGCAGACTTCATCTTACTCCTATCACTCTATTTGTCACAGTTCTATGTTATATTTCTTTTTAAAAATTTACATCACATCACCAATTTTCATCTTTTTCTTTTTAAGTTTTATGAATATTTTACTTGGAGACAGAGTCTCACTATGTTGCCCAGGCTGATCTCAAACTCCTGTATGCACATGATCCTCCTGCTTTGGCCTCCCAAAGTGTTGGGATTATAAGCATGAACCACTCCACCCAGATAATTTTTATATTTTAAAATGGGAAATAGAAAGCCCCAAGCTAAGGGTGTAGCCCCGGGTCTATCCCAGGCATAGACAAGGTAGGCCAACTCCAAAGAGCCCAGATGCCCCATACAATCCATACGATCTTCCATCCTGTTCCTGGAAAGCCTTCTTCTAGGTTGCAAAGCCAGCCATTGGGACAGCCACACCACCTGACACTCTTTTGGAAACTCTGCACAGATGAAGAATAAAGATTCCATCCTGAGGGCAATAAGTCCAGCCTCAAAAGTAACTCAGTAGAGCTACTGGATGTGACTGAGTCTTTAAAGGCCATTCAGGGTCTACGCTAAGGTGATTTTTGACCATCATAGGAGGTCTCCAACTTTCTGCTATTGGCCAGGTCTGCAAGCAGCATACACTATGAACTGAAGGGGATATGGCAGTGTTTTTCTAATTTCAGTCTTTCATAGGCTCATCTTCATCATTTTGACTTTACATCACCTAGACTATGATTTATATTTATTATTATGCTATTATTATTAACTTGTTTAAATCTACTGAAACAACTATAAGATAATTTTCACTTTAATCTTATTATAGTAAGTAGTATCTGTGAAATCATATTTTTGATATATTACTTATATTTTTTCTAATTAATATTAAATAAATTCAGAACAATTATAATAAAATATTTGCTTGTGTACACGTTAAGCATTAAGTCCTCTTGTATACCTACATGGGGACACATACCACACTTTGTAAAACACAGCCATAGAGGGCCTTTAAGTGACTGGAATGGAACACTTTTTATGTCAGCAGACTCCATTCTATGCAACTGATTCACCTCCACTTGAGAGGACTTCCAGGGGATTCTCCTTGATGCAGCTATTCCTGATGCTTTGTCATTGTGGAAACCAAGGTCACTTTCACCAGGAACTTTAGTTCTTTACATGTGACAGACTTCAAACTCTCTTAGCTCAACAAGTATTCGCTTGCTCACTATATGCAAGGTGCCATGCAAGGTGCTATGGATGGAGCATTCACTCATGGCCCTACCTCTAAGCAGCTCCCTTCCTTTGTGACGTTACAAGGAAAGCATATTTCCAGAGGACGATGGCAAAGGAATTCAAGTTCCAGTTACTATGATATGATGCTGTGCCAGAGACCCCACTGAGGAAGTCTGTGGCTTAGGCTGGAGGTCTAAAGGGAACCTCTCCCTCCCCTAAAACCCAAACCTTCTGACCACTCTTCAGCCCATCAAAGGATAGAAAATGAAACAGAGCAGAGGAGAGAAGAGGAGAGAGAGATAGATGGCTAGACCTCCTCAGGTCCATTTACATCTGCCACAAGGTCTAGTCATGTCCTAGAATTTCTAGTTCAGAGTCTCCCACCACCATCTCTGCATGGGGAGCAAGAAGAAGGGATGACGGAGAAGCCTATCTGGAGAAAGTGGCATTGAAACAGATCCCTCAAGGAGGGTAATGTTTCCAAATTCATAAGTGGATTTAAAGCCCCCTTTAAGGACAGAAATGTTAGCTCTTTCTGCCATTACCTCTCTGGTCAGCCTCCATTCATTTGGTATCTAAGTAGAAATTAAGTCCATAAATATCCACAACAGATAATTATTATGGTAGGGATCCCTGGAACAATCTCCCCTATGGCCTGGTAGCTCTATGAAAATGCCACTGTGCAATGAGACTTCCTGTCTTTGGTCACCAGTCTGTCTTGTAGAGTAGCAAAATATGTAGCCTTTGATATGACCCTGGTTAATGCAGATTGGAATACTGCAGTTTGATTTTGTGCCAATGCCATGATAAGCATATTACTGCATGACTGTCTCCTAGCTGTATATGTATGTTTTGTAAGCCTGTATTTGAAAGTGTCTCTCAGCAACAGTCAGGACCATACTCAGGTGGTCTCATTTGAGGAGAAGACCAATGCCCATCTCTTGGGGTCAGCTTAAACCAACAGAATCTGTGTTGGGTCCAAGTCACTGCTGTTCCATCTGCTGGGACTCCATGAAATGTTAAGATGGCATCACCTGTCCCTTTCTGCCATCAGTGTGAGCATAACTCTGCCTAGGTGGTAAGAAATTATAACCCTGAACTCCTAACTTCATCTGGGGACACTTCTTTTTCCTCTCCTCTGGGTCTGGGGAGAATAGGAAGTAGAATGAAAGCTTAATTGGTTTTTTGCCTGCACTGTGAGTCTCGCTCTTTTTGTAAACTCCCATTAGATAGAAGAAAAAGAACCTACTTTATTTCTGCCACAGGAATGAGCAAATTAGTCCTTAAGCAGATGAATGCAACATCGACTCTGTCACCAGCTCACCAGCTGTCTAAAGAGAATGGATGATTCTTTAGACAACAACAACAAACACAGCACTTCATACACTTGTGAGAGACTCAACTGGAAGTTGTCTGCAACCTAGCAATTGCTAAAGGCTACTCGAGACATCTGTCACTTGAAAGAGATAGTCTAAGGGACACGCTCCACATCACTTTCACTGAATCCTCTAAGTACCATTTGTATATTAATTTAGGAAGCAGCAAGTGAATGCTTTTGAGGTCCTTAAAGAAAAGCCTAGCAGGAGTTAAGACTGAATATTACGCTTTTGAAAATCTTGAGAGCTGATGGAACAAGGGTCATTTTGCAAGTGCCTTTGTATTTTTTGTATGTTTATTTTTGAAAGCATTACTGGTTATACGAGTCGTTACATTTCCTAAAATTCATTGATAGGAAAAAAAATCTTTGACCAGATTAATGTATTAATTCTCCCAACAAACCTTCATGGAATGTTTTTTTGTGCACCAGGCTCTGGGCTAGGTATTGGAAAATGGGTGAAAAAGTATGTTTTCTTTTATCTGAAATAAGCTCTGGGTAACCCAAGCTGCATTCGTTTTTGCTACATCTGGCAGGAACACCAAACTAAATTTAGTGTTCAAGTACATTAACTACTACTTCCCATGCACAACTATTTTATTTTTGTTATTAATAAAATGAATTCTTATTTTTCTTATAGAAAAAGCTATAATGTAAAGAGTCATTTCCCAATGTAAAATTTTTATATAGTACAGAAAAGTTTGTCAGCTCTCTCTCCTTTATATATCCTCTAATTGTGCTCCTTAGTGACACCATTAACTGGGTGTCATGCATGAGTCCAGCTGTGAAATACACATACACATTCACTCTCACACACACTTGTGTTTTACGCCAGACGTTTTACACACACACACACACACACGCACATCCTCCAAGAGAAAGGAGGTTGAAATGGAGTATCCCAGGTGCAGGCAATAAGGAAATGCTTTATTATAAGAGAATTGTAAAAAATAACACAGCCTTCTAAAAGTAAATATGCTTTTTTTTTTTCAGATGGCATCTCGCTCTGTTGCCCAGTCTGGAGTGCAGTGGTGCGATCTCACTGCAACCTCCACCCCCCTGGTTCAAGCGATTCTCCTGCCTCGGCTTCCAGAGTAGCTGGGATTACAGGTGTCTGCCACCATGCCCAGCTAATTTTTGTATTTTTAGTAGAAATGGGGTTTCATCATGTTGGTCAGGCTGGTCTTGAACTCCTGACCTCGTGATCTGCCCACCTCAGCCTCCCAAAGTGCTGGGATTACAGGTGTGAGCCACCACACCCGGCCGTAAATATGCTTTTTATTAGCACCATGTACCAGTAATTCTAAACAATGTCAGGGATAAAATACTCCTCCTTATGAGATAAACTTCTGTCACAGTCCCCCTCCCCTGCTGCTAAACCTCTGAACATACACACATTTATACATAGGCAAACACATTTATATAGGCAAATCTATAAAAATATATGTGCGCAACATATCTTTTGTAAAATGCAATTGGAATAATATGTATTATTCTTGAAATATTTTTCTATTAACTTATATTGGACTTTTTTCTACATCATTTCTAATATATCAAATTCTTTCTTAATGACTGTCATATATTCTATCATATGAATGTACCATAAATTTTCTGTCCAAGTCCCCTATGTATATATATATTTACTATTACCATGAAAGATAGATGAGTTTTGTTAATCCAGACTGATAGTCTTTTTCTTTTAGTAGGTAAGTTTACCTCATTTACATATTTTTAAATAACAGATGTATCTGTTACATCTAATTTTGTCACACTATTTGGTTACAGTATATTTATATTTTCTGTTTATATTTTTTCCTTACTTTTTTTTTTTTTTTTTGCTATTTGTTCTGTGCTTTCTTTTTCCTTGTCTTCTAATAATATTTGAAATTTTGATATAAACTTCTAATTTTTGTTTTGTCAATCTTGGACAGTTTTTATACCACATCATAAAGGAAGAGGAAAAGTTATATTTCATATTTTCTTCCAGCTCCTTCCCCTCATCTTACTTTTTATTATTTTTTTATACTACTGAGATTTACAAAGTATACCAAGCTGAGCTCTGGGAGCATTATTATACACTCCGTGGTCACCAACAGTTCTTTCATCCATGACTTTCCCATTCATGACATGACTTTAAACACTTTTTACTTATCTTTGGGTTGGGTTGGCTAGATTTTGTCATAAGGTGTCTTTTTTTTTTTTTTTTTAAGGACTTGTATATGTGCTATGTTATTCGAATTTTGCATTATTAAAATGATTTTTCTGCTACTTTTAAACATAAAACGTATGTTTCTTGGGCCACACATTTTTTCCCCCATCAGAATTCTGTAGAAATTGTTTCACCCACTTTTTGCAGTGACAGTTGCCATCGAGAAGACTGAGGTCAGGGATCTTCTCTTTTTGGGGAACATGTTTTTCATTTTTGAATGCCTGTAGGACTCTTTCTTTTTTCTTAACTTCAGGGTCCCCACTAAGATAGGGTTCAAACTTGAGACTATATTTTTCCTTGAACAAAATTTCTATGTTCTAAAGATTTTAGTCAGTAGATTTTTATATTTTTCTGTATTTCAGGTTTTCTTTTTTTTTTTTTTTTTTTTTTTTTGAGACTGAGTCTCACTCTGTCGCCCAGGCTGGAGTGCAGTGGTGCTATCTTGGCTCACTGCAAGCTCTGCCTCCCAGGTTCACGCCATTCTCCTGCCTCAGCCTCCCAAGCAACTGGGACTACAGGCACCTGCCATCACGCCCGGCTAATTTTTTTTTTTTTTTGTATTTTTAGTAGAGATGGGGTTTCACTGTGTTAGCCAGGATGGTCTTGATCTCCTGACCTCGTGATCCGCCTGCCTCGGCCTCCCAAAGTGCTGGGATTAGAGGCGTGAGCCACCACGCCCAGCCAATATCTTTGAATATTTGTTTGTTTCTCCACATTAGGAAGATCGTAGACATGAAGAACATCCTTACACTGACTATATTTTCAGTATCATCTATTCTTCTGGTTACTTCTAATGCAGTATCTTCTCTATAATCTCTTTTATTATCTGTTCTTTTCCATTTAATTTTGTATGAATTTCTTGAGCTATACCTCCATATTCCTGTTTTCAGTATTATATTTTCTTCTCGCTACCTCTAATGTGATTGATTTTTATTCCTATGTTTGTATTATTTTAAGTTTCTTCCAATACTTCTTCAGTTCATTTTAAAATTTCTTTTTATTCTTTCATCCTGTAATCTTTGATTCTATGGTTTTTCTTCTTTACTTTCCCCAAAGAACCTAAGTTCTGTTTCTTTATAAATAGAGTAAAAGAATATAAAATGTCCTTTTCTGAAATGATTCTTTTTTGGAATAGGGTTTTTTTTTTTTTTTTTTTTTTTTTTTTTTTTTTTTTTTTTTTTTTTTTTTTTAAATCTGCAGCTTTCTTTTTGGTAGGTTGGTTTCTTACTTTTTAGGTACTCTTTTTACATTTTGCATCCTTTGTGCTAATATGTTAAGAGGACAAGTCTTTACAGGAGGATGTGGTCAGGGAAAGTCATGGATGTTAATCTGGGAAATGTCTTATCAGAACTCTTTTTAGATTTCTCTTTCTCTACCCTGAGGTCACATCTTTCCCCAGTTTTCTGATCTTCCGCAGTTGGGGAGAGCAGATTATCCAGATAGGAGGTCATTGCTGTTCTCAATGCAGACTCCAACTTACAACTGATTGCTTAAACCTTCTTTATAATAAAAATTCAAAACTACCAAATGATATAGGTTGAAAAACAAGTCTGCCCCTACACTTAACGCCTTCCCCTGAGGTAACCACTTTTTTAGTTTGTGTGTATTCTTCTGGACAAAGAGTCTATGGATGTACAACTCTATTGTTCAAATAGTAGCACTGTATATATATGGTTGAGTTTTCTCACTTAACAGTATGTGCTAGCAATTGTTCCATATTAGCATATATGCTATCTGTCCAGTCTTGTTAATGCCACAGGGTATTCTTTTGGACTCACACTCAGGGCTTACTGTGCAAGTTCAGGCGTTCTTGGCCAGCACAAGGTTTCCAAATGATGAGGAGGAAAATCTTCATTCGTTTTAACTTTTTCCATGTATTTTCCCACCTCATGAGAGGCTGGAGTTGCCAGGACCCCCGGGAGGCCTAGTGAGGGCCAAGGGACAGAGCCAGCAGTCCTCTTGTTTGCAGAAGATAAAAGGACAATCAGTAATCCCTGCTCATAACTATGCTTGTCCAAGCTTAAAATGCTAGACTAGGAGAAACTTGACTGTGATAGCTTGGTGTAACAGGTATTAAGTGGGAAAGAAGATTATGTAAGTAAATATGGTACTCTAGAGAGTTTTGTTTTCTCTCTAGTTCTCTTTCCTACAAGAGGGGATGAAAACCTCTGGATAGCAAAATGTGTTTTGTTTTAGCATGTCAGAAGCTTGGCTTATACAGCTGGCTTCACTCTGTACCTAAAATGTCTTTCATGAAAACAATATAGTTGTATCTGAAACTGGGACAAAAAACAAGTTAACAATATCAGATTGATGAAACAAATAGATTTAAGAAGGGCTGAGATAAGCCATCTGAAGTTTTAACCTCTACAGGAGAGGTGTCTTTTTTTTTTTTTTTTTTTTTTTTTAGACGGAGTCCCGCTCTGTCACCCAGGCTGTAGTGTAGTGGCGTGAACTCGGCTTACTGCAACTTCTGACTCCCAGGTTCAAGCGATCCTCTTGCTTCAGCCTCCCAAATAGCTGGGATTGTGGGTGCGTACCACCATGCCCGGCTAATTTTTTTGTATTTTTAGTAGAGATGGGGTTTCACCATGTTGGCCAGGCTGGTCTTGAATTTCTGACCTCAGGTGATCTGCCCATCTCTGCCATCCAAAGTGCTGGGATTACAGGCATGAACCACTGCGCCCAACCGGGAGATTTTTAAAGCAAATCTTGGGTCTGATTTCCCAACTTCCATCCATTCATGAGGATAGATAGAAATTTCTCCAGGGGGCTATTTGGAATGCATTTCCTGGTGAGGTGGAACTCTTCTTGTGGTGCTTTCAGCTGCAGGAGAATTCAGTATATTGTCTCCACACAAACCTTCTACATAGCCATTGGTAACTCTTGTTGATCTGTTGGTTGTTGTGAAAATGGAAATACGGTTGGACATTCTTATATAAAAGGATCTTTTGGCTAGGCACAGTGACTCACACCTGTAATCCCAGCAGTTTGGGAGGCTGAGGCTGGTGGATCACTTGAGATCAGAAGTTCGAGACCCGCCTGGCCAACATGGTGAAACGTCTCTACTAAAATACAAAAATTAGCCGGGCACGGTGGCAGGTGCCTGTAATCCTAGCTACTTGGGAGGCTGAGGCAGGAGAATTGCTTGAACCCAGGAGGCAGAGGTTGCAGTGAGCTGAGATTGTGCCACTGCACTCCAGCCTGGGTGACAAAGTGAGACTCTGTCTCAAAAAATAAAAATAAGAATAAAAAACAAATAAAATAAAAAAGGATCTTTTATTTCATGTATAATATGTGCTTTTTATATTCCTGGCATTGTGCTAAGCATTTTATATGAATTATCTCATTTAACTTTCACAAACAACATGATTAGATAGAGTCAGACACCTGGGATCAAGTTTTGACTCTGCCAGCCCTAATTCTTGGCAAGATTGTTTGACTTCTCTGACTTTCTTTTCACCTGTATAAGGTGGGGCTAGTGATAGCAGTCACCTGGATGGTTGAGAAAATTAAATGAGGTAATGTGTGAAAAGCTGCCAGCAGAGTGAGTGCCTGGCACCCAGTCAGCACTCATAAAATGTCTTTTTATATTTGTATTATTACTCTTATTACTCCCATTTTATAAATGAAGAAACTGGGGCCCACACAAAGAGTGTCTTTTGCCATGTCACCGAGCCAGTAAAGTGGATCTAGGACCCAGGTGCTGGTCTGGTAGAGACTGACCTTTTACAGATGATACTGCCTGTCCTCTTCCACATATCCAACATCACCTCTCTGGGGCTCAAAGCTTTTTGGGGATACCCTGTGCCCTAACAAGACAACATGCATTTGAATCTCCTCATACAATAGATGCATTCTCAAAGACCGTATTCACGTTGAGTCCTGTTTTTCCTTGGCCTTCATTATATGAATACTTTTATGATTGTGCCTTTCTTTCTTGCTCAATATTTTCATTCAAAGACTCATGAACACATTCAAGCCCTAGTTTACTCTCTGGAATCTTAATTATTCTTTCAGAGTTTTTATCTATTTACTGCAGAATTGCCCCTTAGCTAGAGTTATTCATAGGAGGAGCTCAGGAGCCATTTATTCAATGTGACTAAGAGTCTTACATGTGTCCCTCCACCAATTAGTTATTGCATTCCTAAAATGTTTTGCTTAGAACAAAAGATTGTTTTATGTAAGACCAAGTGGGTATTTACGTGAGAGAGTTATTTTTGTTTTGACTTTTTTGAAGTATGCAACTAATTATATCTGGAGACAAGAAGACAGCTTTTGTTATTTTAATGTCCTTTTTAGAAGATAACTCTCAAAATAAATGAAAGTATAGCTGATACTCATTATCCATGGGAATTATGTCCTATAAAGTCACTATGAACGCAAAATTAGTGAGTACTAAACAAGGGGAAATGCAGGGTTAAATTCCTGAGCGTCTCTGGTCATAACATTTTTTGTCAATCAATCAGTACATAACTCTATTTTAGGTGTGTGTCTGTTTAAAGATATCTTATTTAATATATAGTTGATTCATTAACATTGAACTCATGGCCAATAGCACTAACTCATGCCTGAAGGAAGCTTATCTAACACTGTATTTTCTCCTTAAGGCACATCACAGGCTTGCTGCACTCAGCAACAATAGCACTACATTTGAGGACCATTTTAAACAGAGAAATCACCAACACAAAGCACAAAAATGCAAAAAGTGTTTTTTTCCATGAAGACAAATAGAAAGCAGTGGCAGCATGCCTCTCCCACTATGAAGGGCAGGCAGTGTGTGGAGACTCTCATTGCAAACTTTTGTTCCAAGAATCACCATAGAACTTACCAGGAAAACCAAAATAATAAACAGATCCTTTGAAAGAAGTGGCAAACTCCATGAGACAGGCAAAAAACTTCAAGTTCCCAGAGTGGGAGAGGGGGACAGCCATCTGTGATCAAACATCCCCACTGGGGAAATCAAAAAATCTAGATCACGGGAGGAGGTTTTAACCCTACTTAGAGCCAGAACAGATTTGGGGGGCAGTATGATACATAAAAGCAGAAGGAGCAGCAGGAAGATCCTGGTAGGCACTCCCAGTCTCCAGCTTGAGCCCAGGGAAGCCATCCCTGACTGTATCTGACAAAAGTCCATGGGGAAGGCAGCCTTGAACTCAGGGAGGGGTTGCAGGTGAAAGAAACTTCCAAATGAATTTTGTGACATAATTTTGAGTAGGCACAAACTCCCTTGAACAGAGTCTGGGGGACAAGTGGGAAGTGCTGCAGATATGCCTGCAGGAGCTGACTGCCCAGCATTGCAGGCAGAAGGAGAGGGGCATGGCCTAAAAGCCATGTGCTTGCTTTCTCAGTGGGGTAGCTTATGGCGTGGGGTAAGGTGTGAGTTCTATGTGCACAGTCCGCCTGGACCTAAACTTGGTGCCATTAGCAAGGCACTGCAAGAGCAAGACCAGACTCACTGTCTGCATGGGAGCTGGGTGAGGCCTAGAGCTACCGGCTATTCCCCACTCTCCTTGCAAACTCTACTACACAGCAGAGGCAGCCATACTCCCCTCTGGGACATAATTCTATTGGCCTGAGAACCACCCCTTCATCCCCCACAGTGGCTGTGGCAGGCCCCACCCAAGGAGAGTCTGAGATCAGACCCACCTAACCCTGCCCCCACCTGATGGTATTTCTCTACCTGCCCTGGTAGGTGAACACAAAAGACATAAACTCATGGGAGCTTTATGGCTCCACTCACTCCCTGAGAAACCAGAAGACCTCCCCTGGCCAACTTAGGGAGAGCTCAAATTCCATTACTACTACTGCAGCTGGTGCTCTCTTGCAAGTGCCACTTCCCTGGCTGGAGGCAAACCAACTCAGGCCATTACAGCAACTCATGATAGAGTAGCCCTGCTCCCAGAAAGGAGAAAACAACAGCTAACACCACTGCCTGGTTAGCCAGCTAACACCCTGGTTAACCAGAGGTCCTGAGTCTGTCCATGTGACAACTTTACTGCCAGCATAACCAGCATTCAAGAAAGCCAGCACACTAAGCCAATCCACAACCGAGGACTCTCACAGAGTCTACATCACTCTCCTGCCACCTCCATCAGAACAGGTGATGGTATCCGTGGCTAGGAGACCTGAAGATGGATCACATCATTGGACTCTTTGCACACATTCCCTAGCAACAGCTTGGAGCCTATTAGCCCCGCTGGGTGGCTCAACCCAGAAGAGCAATAATAATCATTGCAGTCAAGCTGTCAGGAAGCCCCATTCCTAGGAGAAGGGACAGAGCACCACATCAAGGGATCACCCCATGGGACAAAAGACTCTGAACAGCAGGCCTTGAGTCCAGATCTTTCCACTGATGAGAAGTTTCTCATTACAGAGACACAATGGGAGTGCTGGGCGCACCAGGGGAAAGTCTGCATATCTCCCCCAACAGGCAGGCAGCCTCTGTGATCATGAAGGGACTTGGAAAAGGAGCCTTTGTTCCCCACTGGCACTCCACTGCAGACACAGCTGGGGTTCCCCCGACAGGAATGCAGCATGGATGCACCTGTAGACAGCCCTCCTGGAAAAATCCAAGGTGAGCACAGTCCCACAGGAGGAGAACTCCACAGATTCAGGCCTGCATGAGCAGCAGAGTTATAATTCCTCCCTACTTGGAACATCAACATTCCTATAGATTGAAAAACTCCCTGTCCGATCTGAATAGCTGAAACACTGGAACAGGAGTAAGGTTGTGAGGTGAATAGCTTAACTGTTTGCCTGGCAGGAGAACTGAGGTAGCCCCCACTCTTCACCCTGATAAAACCTCAGCACATCTAATTGAGAGCTCCTCCAGCCACCCTTATCAAGGCTGGGACCTCAGCCCACCATAAGGTGTTATATCTATTTACCTACCTTAGCAATAACTGGTGCCTCCCCAGGTTTACTTCTCCTACTGGCCTGAAGTCTGAATCATCAACTCAGTAAATAAAGTACTGGAGGAAAATTAAATAAACAAAGTGTACACCATGAGAAAAAGATAAGTTTCAAGACATCCCTGCCATTCCAACTCCATAGGAGACAATGAACTTGCCCACACACCAAGAACACAAATACAACAACCAGCACTGGGGAAAGCCAGTGCACCAATACACTCTATAACTAAGGAACTCATACAAAGTCTTCACCCCTACAATCATCAAGAAACAAATTAGGCTAAAATAAACACTAAAGTCTGATCCTGAAGAGGGAAACACAAGAAATAAAAAAACCACACATTCCAATCAAAAATAAATTCAAAAACAACTTGAAGAAATAGTCTACCCAAATGAGAAGGAACCAGAAAAGTAATTCTGGTAATTTGGCAGAAAAGGGTTCTATAACACCCCTAAAATGTCACACTAGCTCCCCAGCAATGGATTCAAACCAAGAAGAAATCTCTGACTTGCCAAATAAAAAATTCACAAGGTTGATGATTAAGCTAATCAAGGAGATACCAGAGAAAGGTGAAAACCAGCTTAAAGAAATTGAAAAACAATACAGGATATGGTTGAAAGATTTTCCAGAGAAATAAATATCACAAAGAAAAAACAATCACTATTTCTGGAAATAAGAGACACACTTAGGGAAATACAAGCTGCAGTGGAAAGTTTCAACAATAGACTAGAACAAGTGGAAGAAAGAAATTCAGAGTTTGAAGACCAGGCTTTTGAATTAACACAAACAGACAAAGACAGATAAAAAAGAATTTAAGAAATGAGCAGTCTCCAAGAAATATGGGATTATGGTAAATGGCCAAACCTAAGAATAATTTGTGTTCCTGAGGAAGAAGAGAAATCTAAAAGTTTGGAAAACCTATTGAGGGGATAATTGAGGAAGGCTTTCCCGGCCTTGCTAGAGATCTAGACATCCAAATACAAGAAGCTCAAAGAATTCCCAGGAAATTCATCACAAAAAGATCATCACCAAACACATAGTTACCTTGGCTTATCTAAAGTCAAGATGAAGCAAAGAATCTTAAGAGGTCTGAGGCAAAAGCATTGGGTAACCTATACAGAAAAACCTATCAGATCAACAGAAGATTTTGATTGGGGTCCTATCTTTAAACAAAATAATTGTCAGCCAAGAATTTTGTATCCAGCAAAATGATGCTTCATAAATGAAGAGGAGACAAAGTCTTTTTCAGACAAACAAATGCTGAGAGAATATGCCACTACCAAACCAACACTGTAAGAAACGCACTGTAAGAAAGGAGTTCTAAATCTTGAAATAAAACCTTGAAATACACCAAAATAGAACTTCCTTAAAGCATAAATCTCACAGGGCCTCTAAAACAGTAGCACAATAAAAAACCAAGGTATTTAGGCAACAAGTAACGTGATGAATAGAACAGTACCTCACATCTCATTACTGACATTGAATGTAAATGGTGTAAATGTTCCACTTAAAAGATACAGAATGGCAAAATGAATAAAAATCTACCAAACAAATATCTGCGATCTTCAAGAGATTCACCTAACATGTCAGGACTCACATAAACTTAAGGTAAAGGGGTAGAAAAAGATATTCCATGCAAACAGAAACCAAAAGCGAGCAGAAGTATCTATACTTATATCAGACAAAACAGACTTTAAAGCAACAACAGTAAAAAAAAAAAAAAAAAAAAAAAAAAAAAAGACACAAAAGGACATTATATAATGATAAAATGATTAGTCCAACAAGAAGATATTACAAAACTAAATATATATGCACCTAATACTAGAGGTTCCAAATTTATAAAATGATGACTACTAGACCTAAGACAGGAGACAGCAACACAATAATAGTGGAACACTTCAATACTCCACTGATAGCACTTGACAGATCAAGACAGAAAGTCATCAAAGATACAATGGACTTAAACTACACCCTAGAATAAACTTAACGGATATTTACAGAAAATTCTGCGCAACAACTGTGGAATATACATTCTTTTCACCAGTACATGGAACATCCTCCAAGACAGACCATATGATAGGTCACAAAACAAGTCTCAATAAATTTAAGAAAATCAAAATCATATTAAGTATCTTCTCAAACCACAGTGGAATAAAACTGGAAATTAACTCCAAATAGATCCCTTAAAATTACACAAGTACATGGAAATTAAATAATCTGCTCTTGAATGATCTTTGGGTTAACAATGAAATCAAGGTGGAAATTAAAAAATTCTTGAACTGAAGGATAATAGTGACACAACTTATCAAAACCTCTAGGATACAGCAAAAGCAGTGCTAAGAGGAAACTTCATAGCATTAAATGCCTACATTAAAAAGTCTGAAAAAGCACAAATAGACAACCTAATGTCACACCTCAAGGAACTAGAGAAACAAGAACAAACTAAACCCAACCCCAACAGAAGAAAAAATATAACAAAGATTGGAGCAGCACTAAATAAAATTGAAACAAAAAAATGCAAAAGATAAATGAAACAAAAAACTGATTCTTTGAAAAGATAAATAAAATTGATAGACCATTAGTGAGATTAACCAAGAAGAGAAGAGAGAAGATCCAAATAAGCTCAATTAGAAGGGAAACAGGAGCTATTACAATCAATACTACAGAAATACCAAAGATCAGTCAAGGCTACTATGAATACCTTTACACACACAAACTAGAAAATCTAGAGGAGATGGATAAATTCCTGGAAATATATAACCTTCCTAGATTAAGTCAGGAAAAAATAAAAACTCTGAACAGAACAGTAGCAAGTAGTAAGATTGAATCAGTAATAAAAAAAAATTTTGCCAGCAAAAAAAGTTGAGGACCCGATAGATCCACAGCTGAATTCTATCAGACATTCAAAGAATTGGTACCAGTCCTACTGAAACTATTCCAGAAGATAGAGAAAGAGGGAATCCTCCCAAAATCATTTTACGAAACCAGCATCATCCTAATATCAAAACCAGAAAAGGACATAACAAAAAAAGAAAACTGTAGACCGATATCCCTGAGGAACATAGATGCAAAAATCTTCCATAAAATACTAGTTAACTGAATCCAACAGCATATCAAAAAGATAATACATCATGATCAACTGGGTTTCATACCAGGGATGCAGGGCTGGTTTAACACACATAAATCAATAAATGTGACACATTGCATAAACAAAGTTAAAAACAAAAATCATATGGTCATTTCAATAGAAGCAGAAAAATCATTTGACAAAATCCAATATCCCTTTATGATAAAAACTCTCAGCAAAATTGGCACACAAGACATACCTCAAAGTAATAAAAGCCATCTATGACAAACCCACAGCTAACATTATATTGAATGGAGAAAAGTTGAAAGCATTCCCCCTGAGACCTGGAACAAGACAAGGATGCCCACTTTCACCATTCTATTCAATATAATTCTGAAAGTTCTAGCCAGAGCCATCAGACAAGACAAATAAATAAAGGGCATCCAAATTGGAAAAGAAGAAGTCAAACTATTGCTGTTTGCTGATATGATTGTATACCTAGAAAACCCTAAAGACTCATCCGAAAGGCTCCTAGATATGACAAATGAATGCAGTAAAATCTAAGGATACAAAATCAATATACATAATAAATGAGTAGCACTGCTATACACCGAACAATGCCCAAGCCGAGAATCAAATAAAGAACTCAATCTTTTTTTACAACAGCTGCAAAAAGACAAACAAACAAACAAAACCAACTTAGGAATGTACTCAACCAAGGAGATGAAAGATGTCTGCAAGGAAAGCTACAAAACACTGCTGAAAGAAATCATAGATGACACAAATGTAAACACATCCCATGTTCATAAGTGGGTAGAATCAATATTGTGAAAATGACGATACTGCCAAAAGCAATCTACAGATTCAATGACACTCCCATTAAAACACCATCACCATTCTTCACAGACCTAGAAAAAAAATCCTCAAATGTGTATGGAGCAAAAGACAGCCCACATAGCCAATACTAAGTAAAAAGAACAAATCTGGAGGCATCACATTACCCGACTTCAAATTATACTACAAGCCTATAGTTACCAAAACAACATGGTACTGGTATAAAAATAGGCATGTAGACCAATGAAACAGAATAGGGAACCCAGAAATAAAGCCAAATACTTAACAGCCAACTGATCTTCGACAAAGCACACAAAAACATAAACTGGGGAAAGGACACTCTATTCAATAAATGGTGCTAGTATAACAGGCAATCCATATGCAGAAGAATGAAACTGGATCCTCATCTCTCACCTTATACAAAAATCAACTCAAGATAGATCAAAGACTTAAATCTAAGACCTGAAAAAATTCTAGAAGATAATTGAAAAATTCTTCTAGACATTGACTCAGGCAACGAATTCATGACTAAGAACCCAAAAGCAAATGCAACAAAATGAAAATAAATACACTGGCCCTAATTAAACTAAAACACTTCTGCGCAGCAAAAAGATCAGTCAGCAGAATAAACAGCAACCCATAGAGTGGGAGAAAATACTCATAAACTATGCGTCTGACAAAGGACTAATATTCAGAATCTACCAGGAACTCAAATCAGCACGGAAAAAAAAATCCCATTAAAAAGTGGGCTAAGGACATGGATAGGCAATTCTCAAAAGAAGATATAAAAACAGCCAACAAACATGAAAAAATGCTCAACATCACTAATTGTCAGGGAAATGCAAATTAACATCACAATGAGATACCACCTTACTTCTGCAAGAATGGCCATAATTTAAAAAATCAAAAATTACAGAATTGATGTGGATGTGGTGAAAAGGGAACTCTTCTACACTGCTGGTGGGAATGCAAACTAGTACAACCACAATGGAAAACAGTATGGAGATTCCTTAAAGAACTAAAAATAGAACTACCATTTGATTCAGCAACCCCACTACTGGGTATCTACCCAGAGGAAAAGAAGTCTTTATATGAAAAAGACACATGCACATGCATGTTTATAGCAGCACAATTCACAGTTGCAAAAATATGGAACCAACCTTAATGCTCATTAACCAAGTGGATAAAGAAAATGTGAGATATACACACACACCCACACACACGCACACACACACCATGGAATACTACGCAGCCATAAAACAGAAGGAAATAATGGCCGTTGCAGCATATTGGATGGAGTTGGAAGCCATTATTCTGAAGTAACTCAGAAATGGAAAACCAAATATTTTATGTTCTCACTTATAAGTGGGAGTTAAGGTATAAGGATGCAAAGGCATCAGAATTATGTAATAAACTTTGGGGACTTTGGGGAAGGGTAGGAGTGGGGTGAGGGATAAAAGACTACATATTGGGTACAATGTACACTGCTCGGGTGATGGGTGCACCAAAATCTCAGAATCACCACTAAAGAACTTATTCATGTAACTGAAAACCACCTGTTCCCCCAAAAGCTATTTAAATAGTATTTAAAAACTGTAAAAAAATGCAAAAAAATGTGGTACCAAACACACTGCAAAAAGAACACTTGTCTACAGTGTGAAAGGAAAATAAGAACTTGAGACCCCAAACTCATGTTGCCAAAGGGAAAAGTTAAGCTCAGAAACTGAGTCACGCAAAAAGACTGCCTTTTTTTGTTGTTCCTAAACAGATGGCTGTAAGACAGACGGCCACACATTTCCCCAGGCAGCCTCCCTCACTCTGACAATGTAAATTAACAGCACATCTTCACAGGTACAGGACAAAGACAAGGCTAGAAATTGTCCCTCTGCCTACCCAGGAGACAAATGCGTATTTGACTTCTTCCACTACCCTATGTTTATCTTATCTTATGTAAAATGCACATTCACGAGAATGTGACCACTCACCTCACTACATTTCTCTTTTTTTTCTTTTCTCTTTCCCCTCCTGCCCATTTCCCCCCCTTTAAATATTGAAACCTTCAAAACCCTCTTTGGAAAAAGTAGGGGCCACAGATCCCACTGTGACTTGTGTCTCTTTTTCCTGGGTGCATCCTTAACCTTGGCAAAATCAACCTCTACATTGATTGAGACCTATCTCAGACACTTTTTTGGTTTACAACATTGTGAGAGTTGAGACAGGAAAGCCTTGTGGACCTCAGCTTGGGACCTGTGCATTGGGTAGCTCAAATTTTTCACTGTTCTGCACATGCCCATGAATGACTGTGAAAGCCCCCAATCTTGATTCTGAGGTCACAAGCAGATTTTAGTAAGTAGGCAAACTGGCAAAGTTGGAATCCATCAATGATGTGGATCAACTGTATTTTGCTTTTGAAATATCCCTTTTTGCCCAGCTTTAACTTGTGGACTTTGGTAGATTGATCTCACCAATGGCCTTCATATTGATCTCCCTCCCAGTGTCAGACACCACCCTGCAACTCTTGGTTCCCTCCCACTTTGATACCAGGCTTGGATAATAAACCTGGTATGAACAGAAGCTTGAAAAGCACATGTGCATTTTCTCTTTCTCTCTTGGACCTCAGCCATCACCGGAAGAACATGCCGGGCTCACCTGAAACAAGGGTAAGAGGGACAAATGGAGAGCAGAGTTGTCCCATCCGAGACCTTGTCTTCTAGACAAGACAACCATGAGCAGCCCACTGGCTGCCCACAGAAGAATGAGAGAGCCCAGCTGAGATCACTCCAGCCCCGTTCTGGATCTGGAGACCATGAGAAATAATCAGTCATTTTTGATTTAAGCCACTATGTATTGGATGGTTTGCTGTACATCAGTGACGAACTGATATGAGACTTGAGCATCTCTAGCTTCAGTTTAGGGATGTTAGCCTTCAAGATCTTCTGGAAGAGCACCAGGCAGCTATTGATACTACTGCTACAGGTCAATGTCTCTGCCTTTGCATCATGTGGAAGGTGGAAAAGGAGCTCAACCATTTCAACATAGACCAGGGCTGGGGTAGAACTGAGAGTATGGTGTTTCACATCTGGTTTCCCAGGCCTTGATGGGGCCCTTCCTTCCTTCCTTCCTTCCTTCCTTCCTTCCTTCCTTCCTTCCTTCCTTCCTTCCTTCCTTCCTTCCCTTCCTTCCTTCCTTCCTTCCCTCCCTCCCTCCCTCCCTCCCTCCCTCCCTCCCTCCCTCCCTCTCTCTCTCTCTCTCTCTCTCTCTCTCTCTTTCTTTCTTTCTTTCTTTCTTTCTTTCTTTCTTTCTTTCTTTCTTTCTTTCTTTCTTTCTTTCTTTCTTTCTTTCTTTCTTTCTTTCTTTCTTTCTCTTTTTTTTTGATGTAGTCTCACTCTGTCACCCAGACTGAAGTGCAGTGCTGTGACCTTGGCTCACTGCAACCTCCGCCTCCCCTGTTAAAGCAATTCTCCTGCCTCAGCCCCTGAGCAGCTGGGACTACAGGTGAGCCCCATGATGCCCAGCTTATTTTTGTATTTTTGGTAGAGATGGGGTCAGGCTGGTCTTGAACTCCTGGCTTTAAGTGATCCACTTGCCTTGGTGCCTCCCAAAGTCCTGGGATTACAGGTGTGAACCACCACGCCCTGCTGGTGCTGATTCTTTTAATTGAGCTTTAGCTTGATTAGAACACAACAAGTTATTTTTTAAAATTCCACGGATAATGGTAGTTATTTTATTTATTTTGCACTGAAAGAAAAATCTCAGGCAGGAAAAAGGAGGGGTGGAGGTGGAAAAAAGGGATGGAAATAGTTTCTCATGTTCCAGCCTCAGAACATGAAGGGAAATTCACAAGGGGCACAATACATCAATAACTACAGTATATTTCTCTAGAAAAGCTGCCGGCCCCAAGGCATAATAAAAGTTACACTTAAGAAGACCATAAACCTTTTAAAAGTCGCATTTTGAATCAAAATAATTTTCTTATAAAATATTAATTCTCAAAATGAGTTGTGAAATATGAACACAAAATGGCTTAGGCTATTTTTATTTCTGGCAATAAAGCTAAAAATTCTTAGAGAAAATGACAGCTACTAGAATGTAATTCTCAGAGTCAATGAGTGAAAATGTGAGTCTGAAATTCACTGAGATTTGATTGATTCGTGGAGTGCACAGTTAGTGAGCAGCAGCAGGCTCTGTGCTAGGCACTGTAGGGCTCACTCATCCAGGCTGTCAGAGAAACCTCAAAATACAGCTGGAGCTCAAAATAAAATTTCAAGGAAACTCATCACTGTTTGGTTGCTCTGAATTTATTTTCTGGAAACTGAATTTTAAAAATGAAAAGGTAGATATGAACTAAAGACACAAACTAGAGGTAATTATTTAAAAACAGAAAAAAACCAAACTCAGTTAATAAAGAACAGCTTTCAGTAGAACTGAAAATTCTTTAATTAACTGAAAATTACCTTATGAAAATTTATGCAAATATGATACTTTTCAGTTAATGCCAAAAGGATCCGTTCCCTGGCTTATGAATTTTACTATTGAGGTTTTGGGTACAACAAATATTCATATTTTGATGCAGTCCTGTAACAGTATGGGTCCCTGAAGTCAGACTCTCTGGGCTCAAATCTTAACTTTACCATTTATAAAATCTCTTAACTGCTCTGGGCATCAATTTCCTAATATGTTAAATAGAGATATTAATATCACCTGCTTGATATCTTTGCAATGTGCGTTAAATGAGATGATATATGTAAGTGTTCATTCTATGTCAACTATTAATAAGTATACATTAGCCGCAACCAAGAACAAGGCCTTTGTCTGACATTTTCCAAATCCATTCTCTGACCCATCCCTAGTGTTGATTCCAGTTCCATCCATGTTAATGCCTTCCTCTTCTTTTCCCCAGTAGTAAATCAATTTCAGGTATTACTATGAGAATCCCACCAGGTACGCTTCCCTCCCTAGAATACGTGAAATTGAACACTAGTCCTTCCGGGTTTGGCTGACTACACCTAAATCAGCTTCTTGGAGTGGGAGACTAGAGGAAATGGGGACCAATGGTCTCAAGACTGTTCAGAGAACCTGTTCCCAGGCTGCTGCTGAACCCCATAATGCCACTCTCCTGTCCTCCCAAACCCTGACCATCTTTTCCTGCCTCAACTTCCCTGCTTATCTGCCTCAACCTAGAAATCCCCCTGGTTGTTGGATCTGCGAAATCCCTGCCCAGGGATGGGCCCTATTGATGACAGTCTCTAAAGCTATTTAAAGTATTTGGTTACACCTTTGTTGGATTTCCATGTGCTGTATTTGAAAGTAACCGAACTTTAATTCTTTACAAATTCGTTCATTCATATTTTTTCTATGTTGAAATAATCTACTTGCTTATGGCCCCAAATTTCTGGGGATTTTTCACCCAACCCTAGGAAATCCTGTGCACCTGGTAGACTCTGAGGCCAAAATGTACCTGAATAAACTGAATGTACATCCTTGTTCTCCTCCTAACACCTTTTCAAATCTATTTAAGTGCAATTCCAGTCCAGAGCCTCTGGCAACTCCCTGTCAGACTTGCTGAGCTGACCTCCTGATTGACTGTCAATAGATCAATCCTCATCTTGCCTTATTTAACGTATATGCTCTCTTGAGCTCCTGTTACACAAGCAACATAAAGTCTGGGGGGTTACCAGGGGTAAGAAGTAATTTAGAGTTGTAAGATGAGGTACAATTTGGAAAGGCCTGACTTCAGCTGACCCAGCCTCCGGCGATAATTCCACGTCGCCATCCACACTGACTGTCATCAATCTTTCCTCTTCCAATTAGCCCCCTTCCCTGAAGAACAGTGACTCACCCACAGTTACATGGCATCCAGTACCAAAGCTAATTAGAAGTTAGGTCTCCAAGCAGTTCCTTCCTTTCCTTACCAAAAATTCCTCGTGTTTTCAGAAACTGGAGTTTAAAACAAAGCAAAACAAAAAATGCTGTGATAGAGAATAATGACGCCCCTTTGTGAAATGGAATCTGTATTTGCATGCCAGCATGTTTGTTTGGGATTAATAAAAGAACAAAGGAAGACTGAGGCAGGCTGTAATATTATTTAAATCATCCTAATAACAATAATGGCTAACATTTATTCAGCATGTACAATAAGTCACACATTGTGGCAAGAGCTTTCCATATTTTATTTCATTTTGACCCCCAACACCCTCACAACAACCCTATTATTCATTTAAAAGACCTATAGTAGTGCTGACCATGCACTTGATAAATAAAGAAGAATACAGATGTGACAGGGATAATATTTTCCAAATATTAAGCCAGTGCATTGGAATTTTACTCCTCTATAGTCCCTGGTAGCCATTTTCTCCCTTATTTTGTCCCTGGGAAAGGGGCAGGATTGTTTGATGTGACATAGGAAAGTCAAGGATAGAAAGAAAGAGGAAGAGGAAATTCTTTTCTCTCCATCCCCGGGGGCTGTGGGAAGAAGAAGGGAATCATACGGGAGAACAAAGTGATAGCAACATGAGGCCTCTGACTGTGCTTCCTCTGGCTGGAGTCCAGGGGGATGTGTGAATGTGTGTTTGTGGTGGGACGAAGGAACACTGTTAGTTGCGGTAAAACTTGAAATCAGAGGAGAACTGGTGAGACATCCTGTTTGGGACTCAGGGTGAAAACTAACTTGCTGAATGAATGACAACCTGAGCAGCCAGGCTGTAAGGCGGAGAGAATGACTGGACCCTGAATGGCATGAAACAGGTCAGCAGTGATGACTGAATAGCTCCCTACTGTTCATGCCTTTGTCTTCCTAAGTAACAGAATCCCAATTTGGGGGTAATCACTGACTCAGTTAAAAGACTACATTTCCCAGTCACCATTGCAGCTGGAGTGGCCATAGAAGTAAGTTACGGACAATGGAATGTAAGCAAAATTTGAGTGGAATTTCTGGGAAGGCCTTTTAAAGGAAGCCAGCCTGGTAGGGAGATCCTTCCCATCCTTATTTCTATTATGTCTTATAAATTTCTATTGCATTATGCCCACAAAACCAGACATAATGGCTGGAGCGACAGCTGCCATCTTGTCCTACGAGTTGATCTTGAGGACAGAAACACGTGCAACAAAGCAAACAAAGAGAAAGCCTGGCTCCATGAGGGCTTCACGGACCCACCACACGAACCCTGGATTATCACCCTCTAGATTTTTTAAAGTAAGAGACTTAAGCCTCATGCTTTAACCCATCACTATTTTGTTTTCTTGTTAGGTAGAGCTGAATGTGATCCTAAGAGATAGAGTCTCCTTCGTGTTAGGCTGAAGAGATTGTGGAGCAGGTGGGCACGCGGAGGTAAGTTCACAGTGATTGAGGTGAAGTGAAACTGCAGCTAAGGGCTGAGAGGCTGGCTGCTTAATCTGGGGATTGAATGGGAGCCACAGCAGATTCCAGGAATTCACAGTTCCAGCAAGGGCCCGACTGAGGCCAAGTCCGCAGAGAAGGTTCACCAGGCTCTGATTTAGCCAAGGGAATGGACAACATGAGAGACAGACACCACCATTGAATAGCAGTGGCCACCCTGCACCCAGGTGAAGAAGGGGGATCAGACGAGTCAGTAGACAGCACAAGGGTAAGCTGGGGTGGATCATATTTCCCCAGAAAGCTCCCCAAAGGCCAGCTGTTACCACGAGAAGGAGAAACAGGAGGGAGAGAAATGGTGAAAGATTTGGTGTTAATCTGAGAGAAACTGAATTAACTAAAGAAACTGCTATAAATGTTGGACTGGGCTTATTCTCACTGGATTGGATTAAATTGGTTTTCTTCCCCTACTATCCAGTTGGCAGTGAAGGGTATGAAAAGGATCAGTTCAGACACAGAAAAAACAAATACTAGATACATTTGTTTTGCAGATCTGAGCATGGTGCCTAAATTGGCTTCACCATGACAAAGGTATTTTTGCCTCCATTTCACAGACGAGGAAACGGAAACCTGGAGTTCGGTAAATTTAAAGTCACACAGCTATTAATCATGCCCATACTTAGTATTCCTATGTTTAACAACTTTTAGGTATGGGGGCCCAACCTGCTTCAGTCCAAGAGAAGAAGGATTGGGTAGTTTGCACAGCCAGAGTTTACTTGCTTTGTGTGTTCAGTGTTGGGTAGTGGATTGAATTAGAATTCATTTTCAGTGCCTCTCCAAATTCTAAACTCCTTTCTGCTAGATTATGCAGTATTTAGGAACTCAGTGATCTTGATCTTACTCCAAAATATATCAGCATATGGATATAAACCTATCATTCTTGTCCACTGAGATTGTCAACATATACCTGATTTTTAAATGAAAGTCAACAGCCTATAGATCGGCGCCATACATAAAGCAGCAAAACTGAGTCTAATAGATTTAAGGGGTACTGATTTATCAGGGTATAGCTAAAAGGAAGTGAGAATGGCAAATCCTAAAACATTGGCCTTGGGTCCTTGAGCAAGTCCCCAGAGCTATGTTTTTCATTTTTCATGCATTTATTCATTCATCAAAATTTTTTTGCCTCCAATAAGACAGGCACAGATTGGGTGGGGAAGAAAATAACTAGGAATAGCTGGGTAGAGGCTGATGTCTCCATGCTCTATTATCTTTTTATCATTTCTGCAACTTTTCCTACCTCAAATATTCCAATTATTCCAGAAAATTGTGTTCAAGCCCTCAAAATAGAGAATATCTAAAACACAAAGATCTTGTAAATTAAATGCCTAAGGTAAGAGAAAAGGTGTGAGAAATGAATACGTAACACCACCCAAAGGAGGATTGCTCTCACTTAAATTCTAGACTTCAGTTTTACAAGTTATCAGTAATACCTGTATTTATGATTTATATACTTGATTTGTGTATTTATAATTATGATTTATGTATATTTATCTATAAAATGTTAAATTATTAATAGTATGCCCTTTGACCTAACAATCCCAGTCCTAGGAATTCTTTTTTTTTTTTTTTTTTTTTTTTTGCGATAGAGTCTTGCTCTGTTTCCCAGGCTGGAATGCAGTGGCATGACCTTGGCTCACTGCAACCTCTGCCTCCCAGGTTCAAGTGATTGTCCTGCCTCGGCACCCCGAGTAGCTGTGATTGCAGGATTGTGCCACCACATCCGGCTAACTTTTGTACTTTTAGTGCAGATGGGGTTTCATGATTGGTCAGGCTATTGCTGGTCTCAAACTCCTGACCTTGTGATCCATCTGCCTCAGCCTCCCAAAGTGCTGGGATTACAGGAGGAATTCATATTTTATTACTATTATTATTATTATACTTTAAGTTCTGGAGTACATGTGCAGAACGTGTGGTTTGTTACATAGCTATACATGTGCCATGGTGGTTTGCTGCACCCATCAACCTGTCATTTACATTAGGTATTTCTCCTAATGCTATCCCTCCCCTAGCCCCCAACTCCTGACAGGCCCTGATGTGTGATGTTCCCCTCCCTGTGTTCATGTGTTCTCATTGTTCAACTCCCACTTATAAGTGAGAACATGCGGTGTTTGGTTTTCTTTTCCTGTGTTAGTTTGCTGAGGATGATGGTTTCCAGCTTCATCCATGTCCCTGCAAAGGACATGAACTCATCCTTTTTATGGCTACATAGTATTCCATGGTATATATGTGCCACATTTTCTTTATCCAGTCTATCATTGATGGGAATTTGGGTTGGTTCCAAGTCTTTGCTATGGTGAACAGTGCCACAATAAACATACGTGTGCATGTGTCTTTGTAGTAGAATGATCTATAATCCTTTCGGTATACACCCAGTAATGGGTTTGCTGAGTCAAATGTTATTTCTAGTTCTAGATGCTTGAGGAATCGCCATACTGTCTTCCACAATGGTTGAACTAATTTGCACTCCCACCAACAGTGTAAAAGCATCCCTATTTCTCCATATCCTCTCCAACACCTGTTGTTTCCTGACTTTTTAATGATTGCCATTCTAACTGGTGTGAGATAGTATCTCATTGTGGTTTTGATTTGCATTTCTCTGATGACCAGTGATGATGAGCATTTTTTCATGTGTCTGTTGGCTGCATAAATGTCTTCTTTTGAGAAGTGTCTGTTCATATCCTTCATCCACTTTTTGGTGGGGTTGTTTTTTCTTGTAAATTTGTTTAAGTTCTTTGTAGAATCTGGATATTAGCCATATGTCAGATGGATAGATTGCAAAAATTTTCTCCCATTCTGTAGGTTGCCTGTTCACTCTTGTCGATAGTTTCTTTTGCTGTGCAGAAGCTCTTTAGTTTAATTAGATCTCATTTGTCAATTTTGGCTTCTGTTGCCATTGCTTTTGGTGTATTAGTCATGAAGTCTTTGCCCATGTCTATTTCCTGAATGGTATTGTCTATGTTTTCTTCTAGGATTTTTATGGTTTTAGGTCTAACATTTAAGTCTTTAATCCATCTTGAGTTGATTTTTGTATAAGGTGTAAGGAAGGGATCCAGATTCAGCTTTCTGCATATGGCTAGCCAATTTTACCAACACCATTTATTAAATAAGGGAATCCTTTCCCCATTTCTTGTTTTTGTCAGGTTTGTCAAAGATCAGATGGTTGTAGATGTGTGGTGTTATTTCTGAGGCCTCTGTTCTGTTCCATTGGTCTCTATATATGTTTCAGTACCAGTATCATGCTATTTTTGTTACTGTAGCCTTGTCGTATAGTTTGAAGTTAGGTAGTGTGATGCCTCTAGCTTTGTTCTTTTTGTTTGGATTGTCTTACCTATACAGGCTCTTTTTTGGTTCCACATGAAATTTAAAGTAATTTTTTTCCAATTCTGTGAAGAAAGTCAATGGTTGCTTGATAGGGATAGCATTGAATCTATAAATTACTTTGGGCAGTATGGCCATTTTCACGATATTGATTCTTCCTATCCATGAGCATGGAGTGTTTTTGCATTTGTTTGTGTCCTCTCTTATTTCCTTGAGCAGTGGCTTGTAGTTCTCTTTAAAGAGGTCCTTCACATTGTTGTATTCCTAGGTATTTTATTCTCTTTGTAGCAATTGTGAATAGGAGTTCACTCATGATTTGGCTGTCTGTCTGTTATTGGTGTATAGGAATTCTTGTGATTTTTGCACATTGATTTTGTATCCTGACAGTTTGCGGAAGTTGCTTATCAGCTTAAGGAGATTTTGGGCTGAGATGATGGGGTTTTCTAAATATACAATTATATGTCATCTGCAAACAGAGACAATTTGACTTCCTCTTTCCCTAATTGAATACCTTTTACTTCTTTCTCTTGCCTAATTGCCCTGGCCAGAACTTCCAATACTATGTGGAATAGGAATGGTGAAAGAGGGCATCCTTGTCTTGTGCTAGTTTTCAAAGGGAACACTTCCAGTTTTTGCCTATTCAGTATGATATTGGTTGTGGGTTTGTCATAAATAGCTCTTATTATTTTGAGATATATTCCATCAACACCTAGTTTATTGAGAGGTTTTAGCATGAAGGGCTGTTGAATTTGCTGAAGGCCTTTTCTGCATCTATTGAGATAATCGTGGTTTTTGTCATTGGTTTTGTTTATGTGATGGGTTACATTTATTGATTTGCATATGTTGAACCAACCTTGCATCTCAGGGATGAAGCCAACTTGATCCTGGTGGATAAGCTTTCTAATGTGCTGCCAGATTTGGTTTGCCAGTATTTTATTGAGGATTTTAGCATCAGTGTTCATCAGGGATATTGGCCTGAAATTTTCTTTTATTGTTGTGTATCTGCCAGGTTTTGGTATTAGGATGATGCTGGCCTCATAAAATGAGTTAGGGAGGATTCCCTCTTTTTCCATTGTTTGGAATAATTTCAGAAGGAATGGGACCAGCTCCTCTTTGTACCTCTGGTAGAATTCAGCTGTAAATTCATCTGGTCCTGGACTTTTTTTTTGGTTGGTAGGCTATTAATTACTGCCTCAATTTCAGATCTTGTTATTGGTCTATTCAGGGATTTGATTTCTTCCTAGTTTAGTCTTGGGAGGACATATGTGTCCAGGAGTATATCCATTTCTTCTAGATTTTCTAGTTTATTTGCATAGAGGTGTTTATAGTATTCTCTGATGGTAGTTTGTATTTCTGTAAGATTGGTGGTGATATCTGCTTTATCATTTTTTATTGCATCTGTTTGATTCTTCTCTCTTTTCTTCTTTATTAGTCTTGCTAGTGGTCTCTTTTGTTGATCTTTTCAAGAAAACAACTCCTGGAATCATTGAGTTTTTGGAGGGTTTTTCATGTCCCTGTCTCCTTCAGTTCTGCTCTGATCTCAGTTATTTCTTGTCTTCCACTAGCTTTTGAATTTGTTTGCTCTTGCTTCTCTAGTTCTTTTAATGTGATGTTAGGATGTTGATTTTCGATCTTTCCTGCTTTCTCTTGTGGGCATTTAGTGCTGTAAATTTCCCTTTACACACTGCTTTAAATGTGTCCCAGAGATTCTGGTACATGTGTCTTTGTTTCTCATTGTTTCCAAAGAACATCTTTATTTCTGCCTTAATTTTGTTATTTACCCAGTAGTCATTCAGGAGCAGGTTGTTCAGTTTTCATGTAGTTGTGAGGTTTTGGGTGAGTTTCTTAATCCTGAGTTCTAATTTGATTGCACTGTGATCTGAGAGACTGTTTGTTGTGATTTCCATTCTTTTGCATTTACTGAGGAGTGTTTTACTTCCAATTATGGGGTCAATTTCAGAATAAGTGTGATGTAGTGCTGAGAAGAATGTATATTCTGTTGATTTGGGGTGGAGAGTTCTGTGGATGTCTGTTAGGTCCACTTGGTCTAGAGCTGAGTTCAAGTCCTAGATATCCTTGTTAATTATGTCTCTCGTTGATGTGTCTAATATTGACAGTGAGGTGTTAAATCTCCCACTATTATTGCGTGGGAGTCTAAGTCTCTTTGTAGGTCTCTAAGAACTTGCTGTATGAATCTGGGCACTCCGTATTGGGTGCATATATATTTAAGATACTTAGATACCTAGCCCTTCTTGTTGCATTGATCCCTTTACCATTATGTAATGGCCTTCTTTGTCTCTTTTGATCTTTGTTGGTCTAAAGTCTGTTTTATCAAAGACTAGGATTGCAGCCCCTGCTTTTTTTTTTTTTTCTTTCCATTTGCTTGGTAAATCTTCCTTCATCCTTTTATTTTGAGCCTATGTGTGTCTTTGCACGTGAGATGGGTCCCCTGAATACAGCACACCCATGGGTCTTGACTCTTTATCCAATTTGCCAGTCTGTGTCCTTTAACTGGGGTATTTAGCCCACTTACATTTAAGGTTAATATTGTTATGTGTGAATCTGATCCTGTCATTATGATACTAGCTGGTTATTTTGCCCATTATTTGATGCAGTTTCTTATAGTATCAAGGGTCTTTACAATTTGGTATGCTTTTGCAGTGGCTGGTACCAGTTGTTCCTTCCCCTGTTTAGTGCTTCCTTCAGGAGCTCTTGTAAGTCTGGCCTGGTGGTGACAAAATCTCTCAGCATTTGCTTGTCTGTAAAGGATTTTATTTCTCCTTTGTTTATGAAGTTTAGTTTGGCTGGATATGAAATTCTGGGTTGAAAATTCTTTTCCTTAAGAATGTTGAATATTGGCCCCCACTCTCTTTTGGCTTCTAGGGTTTCTGCTGAGAGATCCACTGTTTGTCTGATGGGCTTCCCTTTGTGGGTAACCCGACCTTTCTCTCTGGCTGCCCTTAACATTTTTTCCTTCATTTCAACCTTGATGAATCTGACAATTACGTGTCTTGGGGTTGTTCTTCTTGAGGAATATGTTTGTGGTGTTCCCTGTATTTCCTGAATTTGAATGTTGGCCTGCCTTGCTAGGTTGGGGAAGTTCTCCTGGATAATATAGTGAACAGTGTTTTCCAGCTTGGTTCCATTCTCCCCGTCACTTTCAGGTACACCAATCAAACATAGATTTGGTCTTTTCACATAGACCTATATTTCCTGGAGGCTTTGTTCATTTCTTTTCACTCTTTGTTCTCTAATCTTGTCTTCTCACTTTATTTCATTGAATTGATCTTTAATCTCTGATACCCTTTCTTCCGCTTGATCGATTTGGCTACTGATACTTGTGTATGCTTCACGAAGTTCTTGTGCTGTGTTTTTCAGCTCTATCAGTTCATTTATGTTCTTCTCTAACCTGGTAATTCTGGTTAGCAATTCCTCTAACCTTTTTTCAGGTTCTCAGCTTCTTTGCATTGGGTTAGAACATGCTCCTTTAGCTGGGAGGAGTTCGTTATTATCCACCTTGTGAAGCCGACTTCTGTCAATTTGTCAAACTCATTCTCCATCCAGTTTTGTTCCCTTGCTGGCAAGGAGTTGTGATCCTTTGGAGGAGGAGAGGCATTCTAGTTTTTGGAATTTTCAGCCATTTGCGCTGGTTTCTCCCCATCTTCTTGGATTTATCTGCCTTGGTCTTTGATGTTGGTGACCTTCAGATGGTGTCTCTGAGTGGGTGTTCTTTTTGATGATGTTGATACTATTCCTTTCTGTTTATTAGTTTTTCTTGTAACAGGCCCCTCTGCCACAGGTCTGCTGGAGTTTGTTGGAGGTCCACTCCAGCCCCTGTTTGCCTGGGTATCACCAGTGGTGGCTGCAGAACAGGAAAGATTGCTGCCTTTTCCTTCCTCTGGAAGCTTTGTCCCAGAAGGGTACCTGCCAGATGCCAGCGAGAGCTCTCCTGTATGAGGTGTCTGTTGGCCCCTATTGGGAGGCATCTCCCAGTCAGGATATACGGGAGTCAGGGACCTACTTGAGGAGGCAGCCTGTCCCTTATCAGAGCTCAAATGCTGTGCTGGAAGGTCCACTGCTCTCTTCAGAGCTGTCAGGCAGGGTCGTTTAAGTCTGCTGAAGCTGCGCCCACAGCTGCCCCTTTCTCCAGGTGCTCCGTCCCAGGGAGATGGGAATTTTATCTATAAGTCCCTTACTGCGGCTGCTGCCTTTTTTTCAGAGATGCCCTGCCCAGAGAGGAGGAATTTAGAGAGAAAGTCTGCCTTGCTGAGCTGCGGTGGGCTCCGCCCAGTTTGAACTTCCCTGTGGCTTTGTTTACACTGTGAGGGTAAAACCACCTACTCAAGCCTCAGCAATGGCGGACGCCCCTCCCCCGACCAAGCTGGAGCATCCCAGGTCAACCTCAGACTGCTGTGCTAGCAGTGAGAATTTCAAGCCAGTGGATCTTAGGTTGGTGGGCTCTGTGGGGTGGGACCCACTGAGCCAGACACCAGAGGGAATCTCCTGGTCTGCTGGGAATACTGTGGGAAAAGCACAGTATCAGTAAGACTGAAGTAGAACTAGAGATCGACTTTTACAGATCTTACGTGGAACTATTTTCTCACTTTGTTAAGTGAGAAAATTCAAGGGTCTTCCGTATGTCAATATGATGCTATTATTTGATAATAGCCCATGAGGAGAGAAAATTTATAAAGGTAACAAAGAAAAGAAAGAAATGTTTATTTCTTGTTATTAAAAAGCACTTGCCAGATGAAAAACCCTGAATTTGTGCTGTATGCCCTGAATGTGAGTCTAAAAGGCAAATTGGTTCCTTATATTAATATAGATCTCTACAGTCAGCTAAATGTTTTAATGCTTATGATGTGACTGAGATAAGCAGGGGCATAAATCAGGAGTCAGACTGCCTGTGGGTTCCCGCCAGGTACTGTCCTTGCTTTTTCTCTGGGTGAAGCAGGAAGGAGTGTTAGGAAAGCAGAAGAGAGTTCACAAGAATCTGGTGGAAACGAAGCAGGGAAGGGCAGTAGAAAGCATGAGACAAGGGCGCTACACACCTTTGTCTCTCCATCTGATCTCTGTCTGGTCTCTCTATCTGATCTTCTCTTAACAGGAACACCTCCCAGTCTGGAGATGCTGCCCCATGGCCCATATTTGGAGCTGATGTGCTGAAGGATAGAGAGGAAGAGAAAGCTGTAGTTCCTCACCAGAGCCAAGCAGCCCGTCTGAGAGGGCGAGTCAATCAGGCATCCCCACAGCCTGTCCCACCAACTTTATGTGCCTGGCATTTAGGATTCATTAATCATTCAGTGGGACAGATTCATCGTGGCCAAACAGCTCTGTGTCACCATTTCCCTTGTGAATAGAATGTGAACATAATTAAATATTTGCAAAAGGTGGGCGACAGATGGGCCGTTTAGAATAGCCTCATTTACGGTCATTAAATCGGACTTTTTGAGACAGAGCACCTGGAATGGTGATGGTCTCCTTCCGGGAAGGAATTGTAAACCCCACACTATCTGGTGTCCGGTTCCACGAGCTTTCCCAGAATCCCAAGCGACTTTCCTACAGTCCCCCGCCCAGGTCCCCAGGTCTCCCCTCCCTAACCCAGATGCCACTATGGATCCTGCTTTCTTTCTCTCCCTGTCTCAGTACACAGGGACTCATCCAATACCGCTCAGGTCCTTCACTGCAGAGGAGCAGTTTTCAGCTCTTAGAGAGCAGACAGTGGGGGGATATGGGCCCTTACCTCTGGTGGCATGATGCATAGTCACCTCTGCTTTAGCTTCGCCCGTTCCTGAATCTTCTTCCTTTCCTAAGTGTGCTTGGGAGTGAGGTACTAAACTACAAATATTCGTATACAGCTCATTTGTGGAAGTAATAAACAGCTCTCATGAGAAGGCTGATATGCATTAGGCTCTGCAGGCATGGAGATGTCCCAGAGTCCTGGAATCTGCATGTCTGAACTGCAAGGGCTGATGGAGGCTTAACTCCTCCTTTGGCATGTTTGGGTCCCAAGTTCAAGGGCTGTGAAGTGCTGTCTAAGGATGCACAGCTGGTCCTCAACACAGCTGCTCTGGAAACCAGTTTGTTCAATTTCAGAGGTGTGCTTAGACACAGTGATTTGATATGTGGGTGGAGTGGGAGGAGGTTAATTTTCCAAGGAAAAGGGGAGGGTCTACTTTGTGGTTTCTTTTATTCTATGGTAACATTAGAGCCCTACAGGAGTCAGGCCCAAGGACATTAAATTCCTGCGTTAAACTCTGAAGGCTCATGCATTCCTTCACACTCTCATCCTAAGGTGCCCAGTCTCCTCTAGAGCTTCAGCCACAGATGCTCCCGTGCCACCCTCCCTACTTCCCTCACGCATCCAGTCATCCCTCCTGAAGGCCCAGGGCCTCTTTCTCTTCGAAGTCCTCCCAGCAGCGCCCCCAGCTTCCACCACTCCTGAGGAGCTTTTTTTTTTTTTTTTTTTTTTGATGGAATCCTGCTCTGTTGCCCAGGCTAGAGTGCAGTGGGGCAATCTTGGCTCACCGCAACCTCCGCCTCCTGGGATCAAGCGATTCTCCTGCCTCAGCCTCCCAGGTAGCTGGGATTACAGGCGTGTGCCACCACACTGAGCTAATTTTTGTATTTTTAGTCGAGACAGGGTTTCGCCATGTTGGCCAGGCTGGTTTCGAACTCCTGACCTCAGGTGATCCGTTCACCTCGGCCTCCCAAAGTGCTGGGATTACAGGCATGAGCCACTGAGGAGGTTTTTATACTCTGATGGAAGTGTTGGTAGATTCCGCATGTCTATCCTCTCCTGAACCTGCTTTGAGGAACTTGCGAGCCATATTTGAAAAGGACAATGAAGGCTGGTGAGGCACAAGTACCACGAGCTTCATAGGGGCCTCATGGGGCCTAGAATCCCTGCAAATTTGACCTCCTGCTCCATGGCACATGCTTTTCCTCAGGCTCCAGCAGAGGAAAAGTCATGTGGGTCAGACCCTGCAGCAGGTGGCTCAGGGGAAAGCTTGAGTGGAAACAGGCCGGCTCATGCTCCCATTCTCTTCTTGATTTGCTTCTTTTCTTCGTTGTCCATGTCTGACTTGCAGCCTTTAGCTCCAAGCTGCTTTCTGCTGCACCATCCAGGAGTGTGGCATTAGAGGAGATGGGCTACTGGAAGGTCTGAAGTTCCTACTTCTGCCGCTATCAAGTATAGGCCAAAATATTGAGGAAAAACATAGAATAAGATGAGAGATTTTGGTGAGATGTGGGAAAGAACCTCTTAATCATTCTGGTACCTACAGCCATCAGCACACTCAGAATTTTTGAAACTCTACCCAGAAAGCCTTAAGGATGGCACAGGAGGAATCTGTATCATTTAGTTTAGGTGTGATTCTGTTCTGAGGTGGAAGGATATACTAGAGCTGTGTTTTCCAAACATGGTATTGTATGCATCCAGTGAATCATATATGTATTAGTCTGTTCTCACACTGCTGATAAATACATACCTGAGACTGGATAACTTACAAAGAAAAAGAGGTTTAATGGACTCACAGTTCCACGTGGCTGGAGAGGCCTCACAATCATGGTGGAAGGCAAAAGGCATGGCTTACATGGCGGCAGGTGAGAGCCAGTGAGAACCAAGTGAAAGGGGAAACCCCTTCTAAAACCATCAGATCTCGTGAGACTTATTCACTACCATGAGAACAGTATGGGGGGAGTTGCCCCCATGATGCAATTATCTCTCACCTCACCCCTCCCATAACACATGGGAATTATGGGAGCTACAATTTAAGATGAGACATGGGTGGGGACACAGCCAAACCATATCAATATACAAAATGTTAGATGGTATGTGGATTAACATTGCTTATTTTAATACTAAATATCCTAATTTTAATTAATCAAATAAATATCCTAATTTTAATATGCATTAGAAAAAAGTATAACTAGCACGACTAAATTCTAATTTTATGGTTATTATAACCTAGGATGAGGCTAAAGAAAGGTGATTCAATATATAGTTGATTTAGGAAAAAATATTAAATGAATAGAATTATAGGCATGATGCAGGAATGGCAAAAACCACAGAGGTGGCACACAGAGGGCAGAAGCCAGGGAAATGGTGGACTCCGTGACAGAGCTCCCACCCTGGTTTCTCACTCCCACAACCTTTGTAAGAGTCTCAGCATCATTTAGATACTGAAGGTCTCCTTCTTTCACCCACTGTCAGTGTTTAAGGCATCGTGACAAGAGAGATTTCGCCTGGCTAATGTGAATTTCAGGTGTTTGGTGAGGAGGCCCCTCAGCCTGACCTGGGTAATGAAGAGCTCTTCTCCCTGGCAGCGGAGGCTGCTCATCATCCGCCATGCAGTGTTGGGTGAATGCCCACTGATGAAGATAGAATGACCAGGCCTGCAGCATTATTAATGCCAGCATCGAATCTTTGAGCATCTGTAAGTGAAACAGTGACATGCCCTTCACTTAAGCCCAGGAGGACAATGAAAGCTAGTGTGCAGCTTGGATGGGAGCCAGAATCAGGCCTGTTGTCAGAGTAAAGCAATTCATTAAAGAAGATCTCATAGCAAGGGCTGAAGAAAGGAAAAAAAGAGGGGGTGGGTGCTGATGGAGAAGCAGCACATTAAAACTTTGTCCCTTGCGATAGGATGCACAAATGTCCCTGCCGCTTGAGGAGATTTATGACACAGAGGCCTGGGAGGGATTTGTGAATGCTGCTGATTACCTAGCCACACATCTGTCAGCCCTCCTACTCCCAAGTCATAGGCCCATTTGCCTTCTAGAATCAGAAGAAAGGGCTATCATGACATCTCTGTACAGACAGTAAGATGGTAGAATTCCCATCAGGAGGGTGTGCACCCAACAAAGAATGAAGGCATCTCAAGTCCAGTACAGATAGTAAAATGATAGTTTGGGATCCAGACGTTAGTATGCCTGGTACAAGTTTGCAAACTTAAAGGGACAAGGCAAGTCACATAACTTGAAGTGTGCCAGGAGTACAGGTGATAGGAAGTGCCAGAGATCATGCCACCCACCTGGAGGGCTCTGTGCCCCATTTAAAGGGGCAGCCACTGCTTAGCACCAGCCAATTGTTTCAATAAGGGAATTCAGGCCCTTGTTCCTAGACCTCCTGAGGTTTCAGGAAAAGCTAGACATAGGTGTTTTTAAAATATATAAAATCTTCCAATTTGAAAACATTTAATTTACAGTTTAATTTTTTTTTTTTTGAAATCTTAAAAAAAAAGAGAAAATACTAGGTGGATCAAACAAAACACATCCATGGACTGAATTTGGCCTGTGGCCCTCTGTGATAGGCAGAATAATGGTCACCCGAAGATGGCCATGTCCTAATCCTCAGGATCTGTGGATATGTTATGTTACACGGCAAAGGAAAATTAAGGTTATAGATGGAATTCAGTTGCTAGCCAGCTGACCTTGAGATGGAGAGTTCCCTGGATCACACAGGTGGGCCCCATGTAATCACAAGGATCCTTCAAGTGGATGAGAGAGACAGAAGAATCAGAGACAAAGTGAGTTGATGTGAAGAAGATGCAGTGCAACATTGCAAGGGGGCCGTGAGCCAAGGAATGCAGGAAGCACTGGAAGCTGGCAAGGGCAGGGAAACAGATTCTCCCCTCCAGCCTCCAGAGAAGATCACAGCCCTGTTGACATGTTGATTTTAGCCCAGGAAAACCTGTTTTGGGCTTTTCCACTACAGAACTATAAGGTGATGAGTTTGTGTTGTTTAAGTCACCAAATTTGCATGAATTTGTTATGGCAGCAATAGGAAACTAGTACAGTCTCTATTTTCAAACTCTAATCTAGAGATTGAGAGGGGGAATGGTAAATACAGTGAAAACAGAGGAATACTGTAAAACTCTATTTATCTTTTCTATTAATGAGGGATAAATGGAGAGGATAAATGCTAGGCTTGCAGCTTAAGTTCCTTAGTGGCCATTTTGATTAAAAAATACCTGCCCAGTTAAGCAGATGCATCTAAACTTTTAACTATGAGACACCAAGGCAATACCAGGGGCAGTTTTTGGATCAATGGCTCAGAGGATCTCTAAGTTAATAGTACCCAGTTTACAGTGGCAGAGATCCTTAGTGTTTACCACTATCTGTGAGATGTGCTGCATTTCTCTGCCTCTCCTGTGGTTGGGTTGGGGCCATATGGCCAAAGGGGTGTGGGCAAAAGTGACATAGGCTACTTTGAGGCCTGGTCCTTCAATTATCCCATATGATTTTCTCACTCTTTCCCCTCCATGGTCACCCTGGAGGCCTTGTATTCCAGATGATTAAGCTACAAGACAGAGGAGGGCTGTCCCACCTGTGCCATGAGGAAGAAATATACTTTTGTTTTGTTGAACCACTAAGATTCTGGGACTGTCTGTGGAAACATTATTTACTCATTAGTTACTGAGTGTACAAAATGAACAAAACAAGATGGCAGAGTGGATGTGGAGAGACAAGGGAGTTGAAAACCCAGGAGAGATGTGTAAAATGGTTCAGAGTAGGACTATGTTTTGCCAAGTGTGATCCGTAAACCTCTAATGAAGACTGAACACAGGTAGGTGGCAAGCAGAGCATTAAAAAAAGTGCATAGGCATGCACTTATTTGACTATGTGTTAGAAAATATTTTATCCAGTCTATATATCCACCCTGTAATTTCACAGATATTTTTTGCCTAGGAGTCAACTAGGAGTTTTAGATTAAAAAATTATTAAATAAAAATATACAAGCGGTATATAGGTATGGAAGAAAAATGTGAAGGTGGCATTTGAATGACTGAAATTTGGGGACGATGGGAGTAGGCATAGGAAAATAAAGGTGGGTTGCAGTATATCACTGGACAGAAAAGGCAGCCACCATGGCTTTTGCTATAGGTCAAACACACTTTTTAGCTCTAAAATTCTAGGACTTAAAGGAGACCTAAAACTACCAGCTCCTTGTTGCCTTTAAAATCATGTCCAACTTCTTACGTCTGGCATTCAAGACATTCTAGATATCTGAAATCTAACAATAGCTTAATTTGCCAGTTTAATTTCTACTGATCTGTGTACATGATTTTACCACCGAATTCCACCCAACTTGTAAGGCACAGCTCAAATCCCATTTCCTCCATGAAGCTTTATGGTATTGCCCCCAAATAAAAGTGATTTCACCCTCTTTAAAAGTCTTAGGGCACCTATTCCTGGTACCACCCAGATATTTGGTCTTTAAGTAGAGTTACTTGGGTAAGCATCTTGCCTTCCCATTTAAATTTTAAGCTCCTGAACAAGATTAATTTCATTAAATTTTTCATACTTCCTGATAATTTTTAGGAACATCAACATATTCGTTGTTACTTTTTGTTGTTAAAACATCTGTTTCTCATACTTCAGAGGTTTTCAAAACACAAGCCAAGAATTGCTAGATATAGCAGAATTGAGCTCTCCTATGACATAAAGGTAATTTATTAAGCTTTATGTTTGAAGAAATTTCTAGGCTTTAATGAAGATAGCTGTTGGGAATGTCACGAGGTTTGCTGTTCTGTAGTTTATTAAAATGGTCAGACTGTTGGTGAAATGTTTTCAGGCAGGGTATTCAAAATAATAGCAACTGCTTGAACAAATAGACCTCAAGTTTAAATAACAGAATTTTATTTCTCACTTATCTAATAGTCAAAGTAAGTCAACTTTCCTTGACTGACTGGAATGTGGTCGTCCAGGAACCAAGGTTCCTTCTGTCTCATGGAAGATAATGGCTTAGCCATTCTCTAAGACCTTGTCATGTGTATCCAGCTGGCAAAGATAAAACAGAATGTCAGGAGATGACAACAGGGTTGCAACTCACAGCCCATGGGTGGAAACTAGTTACATGGCCACAGCTAGATGCTATAGGGATAGGAAATGTAATCCCTGGGTGCTTTTTTTTCATCACAATTTTAAATTGTGCATGCTCTCTAGTTCATAGTTAAGAATGAGGACAGCCCACCAGCTGTCTTCCAGGTTTACCCACCACTTAATTTGACTTACAAAGAAATGTGGAGGGGTTTGGGAAATAATTGGAGCAATAGAGGAAAACACGGTGGAATAAGATGACCTGAGAACCAGGTGAAACATAAACAAAGCCCACCTGGAGCCTTAAATTGCTCTATTAATATTTTTAGGAGATGAAGAAAGCTCAGGTACTGGAGCGCAGGTATGCTGAGTTCTGGAATGGGAGAAGCACGGAGGGAGTGTGGCTTCTTTAATCTGTGTGTTTCTAAGAAGATTTATTTTGGGATTCCCATCAAGTGGAGGAGTAGAGTTGCCAGGCACTTCCATCTGGACAGCTTGCCAGCATATGCTGCTTCTGTGATTGTAACTACTGGATACGGGAGAGAAGAGCAAATAGCACTGGCACTCAGGTAGAACACTATTTTCTTTCATTGCATTTTCACCTGTTCTTTTATTTGAACTTTAAAATAATTTGGTGTAATAGGGAATGTTACCATTTAACAGATTAGAAAAGTGAGGCATGGAAATGACCCAAGACCTCTCATTAATGTCTGAGTCAGGACTAGACCCTAAATTTCCCAACTCTACGTTCAAGGCCAATTCTATTACAACACAGTCTACTCTCTGGGAAATAGTTGGTTTAGGCAAACATGAGAAATAAGTCAATTCTGTTCTCCAATTTTCCAGATTTTCTCTTCTATATGCTTTTGCTGTCTCAAAGATCAGTTCCCTAGTTTTAGTCAACACTTGCTCTTATTCCTTTGGTTGTGCTAACTTGTCCCTCTCCTATGGCCATTGGCTTTTTTTCCTAGGCTAAATCTAAAGAGATGTGTCTCTATGAGTGGGCCTCCTGTGGGAGGATCTTGGGAGCATGAGGGCCTGTTCCAGCACCTGTGAAATGTAATTAGACAATCACATGCTCCATAAAGCCAGTTCTGCCTTCAGCCAGCATTGTCAGAACCATTACTTCTTGCCAAAGTATAAATCGCACAAGTCAAATTTTATAGCTGTGAAGAATTTTAGAAATCAGCCAGTCTAGCCATTTATGTTTTGGCAATAAATATATGAGTACTTGAAAAGACATTCAATTCCACTAGTGATCAGAACAATGCAATTAAAATGAGAAGATAGTTTTTCCCTGTCAGATTGGCAAAACCAAAAATTTATCCAGTGTTAGAAGGGGTTTGGGAAAATTGGCTTTCTTTTTATGTTGTTTTATGTGTAGATTAGTACATTGTTTTGGGGGGGTGGTACTTTGACACATTTCAAAGCAAAAATTTAAATATCGGTGGCCATAGCAATTTTACAGCCAAGAATCCCTATACCTATGGAGGTGCATAAAGTTATTTATGTTCATAAATAATTGTGGTTAATTATAATGAAAAAATGGAGAAAACCTAAATGTATTTCAATAGAGGAAGGGTTAAATTAATTATGGAATGTTCATATTGCCATATTGTGAAATTATTGAAAAGAATGAGTTAAAAATGTAAAATGGTACAATTGCTTTGGAAAACACTTGGCAGTTCCTCAAAAAGTTAAAGAGTTACCATATGACTCAGCAGAATATACCCAAGAGTACTGAAACCATATGCCCACATAAAAACTTGTGCATGAATATTCACACAGCATTATTCATAATAGCCAACAAATAGAAACAACCCAAATGTCCATCAATTGATGAATGAATAAGGAAATGTGGTATATTCATAAAAAGACATATTATTTAGCCATAAGAATAAGTATTGATGTATGCTACAATGTGGATCAACCTTGAAAATAGCAAAGAAACCAGGAACAAAAGGCCACATATTGTATGATTCTATTTATTTGAAATGTCTAGAAGAGGCAAATCCATAGAGACAAAACATAGATTGATAGGTTCCAGGGACTGGGGAGAGGAAGAGAATGAGGAGTGACTGCTAATTGGTATAGGGTTTCTTTTGATGATGATTAAAATATTCTGGAATTAGATAGTGGTAATGTTTGTACAACTTTGTGAACAATATACTAAAAACTAATGAACTATATACTTTAAAAGGGCAAATTTTATGGTATTTGAATTATATAAATCTCAATAAAAAAGAATGAATTAGATTTAGTTATCTGAAATTGAGAGATGTCTCTGGTCCATTGTAGGGTTAAGGAACAACTTGTGGAACAGTATATAGCCTATTCTTATAACAAAAACAAACTATATCAGTCATGATCCAACCAGAAAAGTAGAAAACCCTCTAAATACTTAAAACAGAGGAAATTTAATTCAGGGAACTGATTGAAAAGGTAAAATGTACCCTACAAACTTAGGAGATAATATTATCAGAGCCCAGATGCTGAGGTCGCTTATCGTAAGCAGGAACCACCGAGTGTCTTTCCGATGGGAGCTGAAGCCACAGAAAAATTGCAGCTACTACCAGAGATGCCACAACAACCAGTGTGACGGGGAGAAAGACGTTTGGCTTCTCTATTCTTCCCACCCTCCAGTCTTACCCTATCACCCCACCTCTGCCTCCCTGCCACACACACATACACACACACACGTTGGTCATATCTACTTGGAAGCCAGAGGGAAAGAGAACTTGAGAAAGCAGTTCCCAGAATAGAGAAAATGTGGACCAGAGCATGGATATAAAAACAAACAGGCAGTTGCCCTACATGATCAACCCCTTTTGCAACCTGGCATTCATTCTTATTGGCCGAATAAGAGGCATTTGTCATACAAATCAAAATGTTCTCACTCTCTCCCAACAAGGGGAGACCCAAGGTCCCACTAGTTTTCATATCCATTTCAAGCGCATGATTTCCAAGTGAAATTGTCCTTCCCAAAGGTCTGGATGCTGTTTCTCTTAGTCTAGATGCCTGTTGACATAGCTGTAAAGTTAAATATCACCAACAATCATCATAAAAAAAGGGAAAAGGAAAGTAAAAGGAAATAATTGAATAATATAAACCTAACAAAAATATTTATAGCTGCTAGAGTCCTCATTTCTGTAATTGGTCATGAGACAACAGTTAATTTTTATAACTTCCTCTTTCTGTCACCCATTCTCTGTCACCTTGCCTTACTCAGCACTCTACCTGGTTGGGGTCCTTGACGTGGTGGGGCGACTGAAAACACAATTCCTAGAGGCTCCGAGTCTTTAGTGGTCATGCCTTTGTTGGATTGTTGTAGTCTTCTGTTGATCTTTACTTGGAAGTAATAAGAGGCATCTCAGCGTATCTTCTGGCTCCAGTGATGGCCTCTACCTCCATTGTGTAGTAGCAACCCAATTTCCCCCCTGTTAATTTAAATCGACTTCGTTTTCTGTGTTTTGGTGCAGTGACATGAGGAAATCAAAATAGCTAGATGGCAGTTTCCCCTTCCACTTCCTGTTGAAGCAGTCCTCACCTGGAGACAACTCCAAGATTGCGGGAACAGGAAGCGAATCTCTAAGAGTAGGTATAATAGTTAATGGGGTCAGTTCTCATTCCTTGGTTCCCAGACTCATGTTTTCTAGCTACAGAAGAAAGATCACCAACGATTTGTTGCAGTTAAAAGCATGTATTGCATTCTACAGCATGGTACCAAACCTCACAGGGTGTTGTCTTTCATTTCGCACTGTAACTGAGTCTGCCATGAGCCATTTCATCAGGCCAGCTGCTTCTGGGCAATTGAGGAATATGGTAAGGCTGGTAAATTCCATGAGTATGAAGCCATTCCTATACTTCCTTCACTATAAAGTATATTACTTGCTCAGAATGTTACATGAGATACCATGATGATAAATGAAGAACTCCCTAAGACAGTTCCCTAAGAACTCCATGGACAGTGGAGCTGACAGAGGAATGCAGAGCTCGTTATCCCAGGGAAGTTTTGGCATCCTGATGTAATTGAATGTAGGCAGTTAAATCCAAGTTTCAGTCAACCAATCAAGAAAACTGTGGAAACTGTTTCCAGCTGCATGAGCTAGAACATTGTTTGGAATCTTGAGTAAGTGAATCCTTATTGATAAATTCAGCCTCATCTCATGTTATTTTCTATTCTTGGACTCTCATCCTTCCAATTTACTTGCACAGCTGTTCTCCAGGTTCCTGCTCATATGAATTAGCATGGTCCTACATTTCCTTTGGTGCATCAAATATTTTTTCCCAGAACAGATCTTGTTATTCTTCCCTGAGAGTACAGTGGTATCTAATTCTATTTATGCATCCAGAGCAATGAGAACTCATAGGAGTAGCTCTGGAGGAGAATAATATCCCATTGCAGGAAGCTGCCTGAGATATGATCATTACATTAGAGACTTTAAACAAGGGAAGGCTAGCTTCCACAGACAGGAGAAGTTGGTCTGGCTCCACAAAAGGGGGCCAAGAGGGATTTGTCAGTTCAAGCTTCTAAACATTGGCAAATTACCCAAATGTCCTCTCAAGACTCGGGATCCCATGTCTTCTCAACTAATGTCCTAATATTAGCCTATGAGACATGGCTAGGTTTTGTGTTAGTTCACATTGTAATTTGCAACATACACAATTAGATTTTGGGCCAAATCTTCAGCTTTCCACTCAGTCGTTACTAGAAACAAGAGATTATTTTAAGGATGCTAAAGAAGCCCATTGGTTCTATACTTGTGCCTGAGTTGATAGTTTCTTTTCTGTAAGTGTTTGGCACCTTTAGAAGCAGGAGCCCACCCAACAGCTTATACCCATTGAATGAACAAGTTACAGTTGTTGTTTAATGAAAAGGACATGCTCTGAGAAATGTGTCCTTAGGTGTACTTTCACAAACTTAGATCTTACGGCCAACTGCTCCAACCACCATGGTATATGAGGTCTGTTGTTGACAGAAACATTGTTATGTAGCACATGACTGTATTTGATCTTCCAAAGCCCTGTCTTAACTGGCACATTATCCCAATCAACCTTTAGGTGACAATTTAAGTAAATGTGTTGCCACTGCCTGCCACATTTTACTTCCATTTGCAAGGAGGTAATCATTATATTTATGCTCTACCAGGTGAGCAACCCAAACCAGAATCTGTCTCTTCCTCTATCTTTCCCCTCCCTCCTCCTCCCTCCTCCATCTCTTCCCCCTCCTCCTCCCCCTCTTTCTTCTTCCTCCTCCTCCTCTTTCTTCTCTTCCTCTTCTCTTATTTCCTCTTCCTCTTCCTCCTCTTCTTTCAATAGTTTTTGGGGAAACAGGTGGTGTTTGTTTATATAGATAAGTTCTTTAGGTGTGATTTCTGAGACTTTGATGCACCCATCACTCAAGCAGTGTACACTGCACCCTGTGTATTACTTTATGCCCCACCCCCTCCCACCCTTCCTCCCAAGTCTCCAGAGTCCATAATATTATTCTTATGCCTTTGCATCCTTATAGCTTATGAGAATATACGATGTTTGGTTTTCCATTCCCGAGTTACTGCACTTAGAATAATGGTCTCCAGCTCCATCCAGGTTGATGTGAATGCCATTATTTCATTTCTTTTTATGGCTGAGTAGTATCCCATGGTATGTGTATGTGTGTGTGTGTGTGTGTGTGTGTGTGTGTGTATGTGTCTGTGTATATATATATATCACATTTTCTTTATCCACTCGTTGGTTGATGGGCATTTGGGCTGGTTCCACATTTTTGCAATTGTGAATTGTGCTGCTATAAGCATGCATGTACAAGTGTTTTTTCATATAATGACTTATTATCCTCTGGATAGATACCCAGTAGTGTGATTGCTGGATCAAATGGTATAAATAGTTCTACTTTTAGTTCTTTAAGGAATCTCCATACTATTTTCCATTGTGGTTGTATTAGTTTACATTCCCACCAGCAGTGTAAGAATGTTCCCTTTTCACCACATCCATGCCAACATCTATTATTTTTTATTTTTAAATTATGGCCATTCTTGCAGGAGTAAGGTAGTGTCGCATTGTAGTTTTGATTTGCATTTCCCTGATAATTAGTGATGTTGACTATGTTTTCATATGTTTTTTGGCCATTTATATATCTTCTTTTGAAAGTTGTTTATTCATGTCCTTAGCCCACTTTTTGATGGGATTATTTGTTTTTTCTTGCTGATTTCTTTGAGTTCATTGTAGATTCTGGATATTAGTCCTTTGTTGGATGTATAGATTGCAAAGATTTCCTCTCACTTCCTGGGTAGCCTGTTTACTCTGCTGATTATTTCTTTTGCTGTGTAGAAGCCTTTTGGTTAAATTAAGTCCCATCTATTTATTTTTGTTTTTGTTGCATTTGCTTTTGGGTTCTTAGTCATGAACTCTTTGCCTAGGCCAATGTCTATGAGAGGTTTTCTAATGCTATCTTCTATAATACAATTTTTATGGTTTCAGGTCTTAGATGTAAGTCTTTGATCCATCTTGAGTTGATTTTTGTATAAGGTGAGAGATGAGGATCCAGTTTCATTCTTCTACATGTGGTGTGCCAATTATCCCAGCACCATTTGTTGAATAGGGTATCCTTTCCCCACTTTATGCTTTTGTTTGCTTTGGTCAGAGATCAGTTGGCTGTATTTGGCTTTATTTCTGGGCTCTCTGTTCTGTTCCATTGGTCTATGTGCATGTTTTTATACCAGTTCCATGCTGTTTTGCTAACTATAGACTTGTAATATAGTTGGAGGTTAGGTAATGTGATGTCTCCAGATTTGCTCTTTTTGCTTAGTCTTGGTTTGGCTATACAGGCTCTTTTTTTGTTCCATATAAATTTTAGAATTTTTTTTTTTAGTTCTGTGAAAAATGATGATGGTATTTTGACGAGAATTGCATTAAGTTTATAGATTACTTTTGACAGTATGGTCATTTTCACAATGTTGATTCTACCCATCCATGAGCATAGGATGTGTTTCCATTTGTTTGTGTCATCTATGATTTCTTTTAGCAGTTTTTTGTAGATTTGCTTGTAGGGATCTTTCACCTCTTTGGGTAGGTATGTTCCTAACTATTTTATTTTATTTTTTGCAGCTGTTGTAAAAGAGGTTGAATTCTTGATTTGATTCTCAGCCTGATTGCTGTTGGTGTATAGCTGTGCTACTGATTTGTGTATATTGATTTTGTATCCTGAAACTTTACTGAAGAATTTGTTTCTTAATTGAGAATCTGTTTCTTACAACTTGTGCAAGAACTATATCATCCAGCAAAGTAGAAACTTTTCTGGTGTTTAAAACAAAGTGAATCTGCAATAAGGTGAATACACTTAACATTACTGAACTGTACACTTAGAAATGGGGAAGATGGTAAATTTTATGTTATGTGTCTTTTAATCACAATTTTAAAAACTAGTGTGAGTCTAGTATACAGAATTGGTTTCATTCATGAGTAGGAAGTGAAAGAAGCAAATAGGAGAGAAACCATCCAGCAATTAGCAGGAAACCACTCCTGTCCCTCTACCGGAGGGACCGAGGGAGGGGGTCATGTTTCTGGACCTTCAAATCAAGGTCATCCTCTGGGAGGTGGAACCTGGTGGGCCTGTCATATGGGTTCTGAAGCTGAAGAAGAGGTGCCAGAAAAAGCAGAGAGAAGCTCTTCCTCCCTCCTACCCTCCAATCTTGTGTCAGTGCCTTCCATTGGCAGAGCTGGCCAAGAGCCCATACAAAAGCAGAGCAGGAGAAGGGCAATGAGTCACTTGACCTGTATGTTAATCTCTTTGTAGATAGATATAAATGCATAGAAGTAGTCTCCAACAACAAACTTGTGAAAAATAATACATAAAATATTCACTAACAATAGTATATTACTAGCCACTGCAGAGACAACCTATAGTCCCTGCCCACAAGAAAATTATCATTTGGGTTAGGGGTTGAGGGAAGAAACAGAGTTATGAAAAAATATAACACAAATAGGTTTTTGAGGTATATACAGCATTGAAAGAGCACAGTGAAGATAACTGTGCTCTCTTGGGGGTTAGGGGTCATCAATGAACACATCATAGAGTGAGTAAATTCTGACTGGGCTTTAAGGCCTGAATAAGAAGTTTCCAGGCAGAAAAGGGGAGAAGATATATTCCAGGCAAAGGAATCATCATGATCGTGTGCAATAGTTGTATAAAGATTGAACTGAGTTATTATTGACTAGCTATTCTAAGTATGAGGCTCTATCTTTGATTAAATACTTTGTATTAATTTCATCAGATTTCTCTTTTGATTTTGGAATTATCTTTTGTTCTCAAGTCTCAGACATTTTCAATGGTCCTTAAAAATCCAATGGACTATAGCACTACGCCTGTGGTGTCTGATGGTTAAAACAGCCCTATCTGGCCCCAAAGAGAAGAAGCTATAACCATGTCAACAGGCTGTTCCATTCTTCTGTGCCAGGACATGTGGCAGCCCAGTACCTAAGAGGGCATACAAAAGGCCATCTTCCTGCCTCTGCTGATCTTCCACAGACTCCTCTGTAGCCCATCTCAGGCCCTTTTCAGGCTTCACACATAAAGCAGAGGCCCTAGGAACTATGCCTTTTATTTTGGAAGACAGGATGGTCAGTAACCAAAAATGACTGCTAAGCAGTCAACTGATCCCATGCATGACCCACTTCACTTCTCCACCTGCACATTGGAAGGCTCCAGGCAACTGCTGGTGATATCAGGGGTAAAGCAGGGAGCAAAGGGTCCTAGCCCTTCCATTTACAAGTTGACACATGCACACACTCCCAAAGAATGTTTTATCCAATCTGTGTGTTATAGACTGAATCATGTCACCTACAAATGTGTATGTTGAAGTCTTAACCTATAATGTGACTATATTTGAAGATAGAGCCTACAAGGAAGTAATACAGGTTAAGTCATAATGGTGGGGCCTTAATGTGATAAACTGGTTTCCTTATAAGAAGAGGAAGAGACACCAGATCTCTAAACCTCTTCCCTGTACCGGCACAAAGAAGACGCCATATGAGGGCACAGTGACAAGGTGGCCAACTACAAGCCAAGAAACAAACCCTTGCCAGAAATCAACCCTGACAGCAGCACTGCCCAGTCAGTGTTGGTTGTTATGGCAGCCTGAGCTGACTAATACACTGTTCTTTAGATGTAAGTGATGTATTCTAAATGACATATAAAGTCCAAAGGGTGTTAGGGAATTGGAAGTCGGATCTGTAAACCTTGCAACCTATTATAGTCTTTCTAGTTTCTAGGGGTGATCATGAGACAGAAAATAGAAAAAATAAAACAAAAAAGACAAATTACTGTAAATGAAAATCACAAAACTCATAGGAATCAAATGCTAAAAAAAGAGTACAGTGAACAATTAGGAAAAAATTCACCTAAAATTTAATTTTATAAAACAATCTTATAAGCTATTTATAATAATGCTTAAAATATTCAAAGAGCTAAATTTTAAAAGAATCCATAATAAAACATAAAACTGTGAAACAGCAACAACAAAGGAGAAATGAAACAATAAGTGAAGGTGAGAAAATATTAAATTAGAATATTGAAAATAAAAAAATTTGATAATTGAACACTTAAGACCCAATAGATAAGATAAACTCTAGGCTGGTCACAATCAAAGATGGAATTAATGGATTAGAATGTAGTGTTGAAGAATTCATCAGGATGCAACATAGAGATTGAAGATAACTTTTTTTTAAAACCTGAAAGCACATTTAGGAGACAAAATAGATACATTAAGAAACTGTAACAGATATCTAAATAGGGTTTCCAGAAGAAGAAAGGAATAACAAAGAGCCATCTTTGAAAATAAAATCGCTGAGGATATTCCTGAATTGAAGAAAGACATGGTTTTGATTGAAAGTGCACCCTGAGATACAAATAGGATAAATAAAAGTAAGCCAACACTGAGACACATTATGGTGAAACTAAAAAATACCAAGGATAAAGCCAAAAATGCTCTTACAAGTGACCAGAAAGAAAAGACACTTTATCGACAAGGAGAAACCAGTAAGACTGACAGCAGACTTCTCATCAGCAACAATATATGCCAGAAGACAGAAGATTAGTTTCCTGAAAGCACAGGGAGGAATTAACAGTCAACTTATTATTTTACAGTCATTTAAACTATTATTCAAGAGTGAGAGAAAAATAATAAAATTGTTAGAAACTCTGCATCTAAAAGAGTTTTACCATTCTCAGAAATAAATCATTACTTTTTTTTGAGACAGGATCTCACTGTCATTCAGGCTAGAGTGCAGTGGCATGATCTATAGCTCACTGCAGCCTTGATCTCCCAGGCTCAAGTGATCCTCCCACCTCAGCCTCCCCAGTAGCTGGGACTACAAGCACGTACCACCAGGCCTAGCTAACTTTTTTGATTTTTTAGTAGATATGAGGTCTTGCTATATTGCCCAGGCTGGTCTTGAACTCCTGAGCTCAAGCAATCCTACCTCCTCAGCTTCCCAAAGTGCTGAGATTACAGGCATGAACCAAAGTACCCTGCTAAAAAAAAAAACAAAAAACAAACAAACAAACAAACAAAACTTCTTTAAGATGAAAGCAAGCCCAGAGAAAAGGCTGAATTACAGTAAACAATTGTGTACATACAAATAAATAAGTCTATTTTAGAATTTTTTTTTAATTTATTTTCTTATTTCAATAAGTTTTTGGGGGAACAGGTGGTATTTGGTTACATTCATAAGTTATTTAGTGGTGGTTTCTGAGATGTTGGTGCACCCATCACTCAAGCAGTGCACACAGTATCCAATGTGTAGTCTTTTCTTTTTTCAATTTTATAACTTTATTTGATGTATTTGACGATCAGCGATTAGTTCTCATCCACATTGACTGTCTGTAGATTTTTGAAAGTGGTAACAGGTACATAGGTAACCAAAGTATAGAGCTTATTTGGTGAATCTTCATCCTCATTACGTTTTCTGGACAGCCGCACATGGATTTGATGTGGGACATTCCTTATTCCTTTGGCCCAGACAGCTTTGTTGAGCCTGGTATCAATGCACACACCTGGAGTTCCCATCTCCTTCATGGCAAATTTCCAAATCTCTTTGAATGCCCGAGGGCACACTTCTTGAAGCCCGCTCCATGGATGCGCTTGTGAATGCTGATGTGTATTCTTGGGTCACCACCTCATTGATGGCAGAATGGCCCTTTTTCTTCTCGCCACCCTTCTTTGCGGGAGCCATTCTGCCAGGTCCAAGTTGGAAAAGCCCAGTGTGTAGTCTTTTTATCCCTTGCCATCCCCCACCCTTTCCCCCGAGTCTCCGAAGTCCAAAGTATATGTACCATTCTTTGCCTTTGTGTCTCATAGCTTAGCTGCCACATATGAGTGAGAACATATGATGTTTGGTTTTCCATTCCTGAGTTATTTCACCTAGAATAATAGTCTCCAATTCCATCCAGGTTGCTGTGAATGTCATTATTTCATTCCTTTTTATGGCTGAATAGTATTCCATGTTACGTATATACCACATTTTCTTTATCCACTCATTGATTGATGGGCATTTGGGCTGGTTCCATATTTTTGCAATTGCAAATTTGTATGTCCACAATTGTTTCTTGTAGCTCTTTATTTCTTTTTATGTACACAATTTATTACCACTGAGATGGTTCTTTCATAACAAGATGGTTCTTTCTTTTAAAAAGTTGGTAAATTTAACAATTTGTTTAAAAATAATTAAAATTTTTGTGTGTGTTGAAAATTTGAGGGTTAAAAAAGGATAAATAACCAGATGGGGAAAGGGGGTAGTCATTGTTTAGTTAAAATGCGCTGAGTCCTTCTCATGTTCTAGAGGAGGATAGAAATAAGGAACAAATTTAGACTTTGTGAGAAAATTCATGGCTAAACATTTATGTTAAAAATTTAAAGATAACTGCCAAAGAAGATAAACACAATTTATAGATTGCAAGCCAGCTGAGGCAGGCAAAGCAGAAATATAGACAAATGTTATCAATCCAACAGAAGGCAGTAAAAAGGATAGGAAATAAAGATAAAGGATGGTAAGCAGAAACACAAAATGTAGTAGCAAAAATAACTCCAACTCTGTTAGTGACCAGAATAAATGTAAGGAGATTAAATTCACCTATTAAAAGATAGATTATCTGATTGGATTTTAAAAAGAGAAAGACACGTTATATGCTGCACACAAGAACTACACTTGAACAAAGGCTGAAAAGAAAGCATGGGAAGAGATATGGCAGGCAGAAACTACGCAGAAGAAAGCTGGGATTTCAGACTAACTTGAATTTAAGGTGGAAAGCAGATGATTCTAAAATCTCAGATTTTCTCTTTGATTTTTCTTGAGGATTCCACCATGACCTACTGCATATCTATTCAGGGTCTCACAGTTATCTCCAACTCAGTTTTGCAAAACTGACATCATTTTCATTTCTAGGCTGTCTCTGAAGCAATTATGGGCCCTACTCTCCACATAGTTGCCCAGGTACCTTTGGTCCTCAGGCCTGCCACTTTTTTCATGGTCTTGCATTGATTATTAGGGCAACAGAAATATAGACTGTATTTCTCACCAGGGCCCGGAGGCTTCCTGGAAAAGGCATGAACTCATGTCTTTGAGGAGAGTGCCCCACTGGAGTGCCCAGAGCGGAGGCAGGCGGCTCCCTGCAGGCAGATGCAGTCAGCAGCAAGAAATTGGGACTGAACTTTCCTGTCAAAATTGGGTCCTGTCACCCCTGTCTTCTTCATCTGATTCAGCTCTCTCCAAGAGGGAGCAGAGTGAAGCAGTAATGCTGACAAAGCCAACAGCAGAAAAGAAAGCTCTGCTGAGTGATGAGAAGTAGCTTAAGGGGGACAGAGGCTGGGAGAACAGCGAGTACTGTAAGGGTAGTGGGTGGGTGGTAGGGAAGGAAACTGCCGGATACAGACCCACCACTGTCAGTGTGTCAAATCCTAGCCCATCTGCACGCCTGCCTCAGAGAAGACAGGAAGGGGGAAGCGGGGGCAGGAAGTGTGGAAGCCTCAGAATATTTTGGCCCTGCTTGTATTTGACTATGTCAGTTCCAAGATGTTCACCTCAATCTGGCAGTCGACAGTGTCTTTTACAGCAACACAAATCAAATATTCTATTGGGTCAATGCAGAGCAGTCATTAAGTGACCCACCTCGGGGAACTGGATGCATCATTGTCGTCAAACCGGTACTTTGCTGTCAAGCAGGCACACGTCCCACCACTAAGGCATGGTTATTTCATGACCCAGGCTCGAACACGGGGACAGTAGCTGCAGCACCCTTGTAAACCCCAGGCTTCGTTCGGCATATATCAGCATTCTGCCTTAATTGAATTACGTAAATATTCAATTTTTAAAATGCAACAATGAGGCAATTCCTTAAACAGAATGCATGCATTTTTGGTGGCTGTTTCTCTTCTGTACTTAAGTGATCAAAGGCAAGGCAACCCTCAAATAGTTTGCAATGCTGGGAGTGGCCAGAACATAGAAAAGTGTCTGAAGAGCAAGGAGGAAGCCCCTCACTTTGACAGGCCTGTAGGATTCCCCCAAGGGCTTAATTACTCTGCTGTCATGATCCTCTATTGCTGGCCAGAGACTGAGGCGTGGACAGACACTTGCACAGTCCGAACACAAGCCTTCCCATCCTGGCCCCCGTTTGAAGGGGAAGCAGTCAGGGCCCTGGGCTCCAGGAAGACCAGAGGAGGTAGGGCTCTGCCTCCTCCAAGCCCCCAGTGATGGGCCACTGAGGCCTGCCCATCTGCCACACTGACTTGGTTTTAATGAAAACTGTCCATGTGCTGCTACTCACTCCTAATTATCTGTGCTCTGGCCTGGCTGGCTGACGTGTTTATTTTGTGGCTGCCAGACTGGTGGAGATGGTTCTTTCATAAAGAATCACACCGCTTTCAAGTTGAGTTTTCTTTTTGCCCATCATTTGTTTTTGCAAACATTTCAGGATTAATTGAACACTGTTCCCCCTTCCAACCAAAACACATGCTCGCCTTCCCTGCACAATATGGCCATCTTGGCATTTGATCATCTCTGCACACTTTCATTTCTGAGTCCCCAGTGCTGACAAAAGACCAGTCTCAAGTAACCCCAGGCCGCTGCGTGGGAGAAAATTGAGTTTCATTTCAGATTAGCCTCTTCAGTTTCTGTCTCTGAAAAGCTCATTTTCTATAAATCTAGGTTTGGATATCTTCAGGCTCACCTTGAGCATGCAGCTGCATATCTTTTGCTCGTCTTTTTAATTATCACTATGGGTTTGGAAGCTTCTACAATATGTCATGTTTTGAGTAAGGGAAAAAGGAAGAAAAGAGTTAGCTCGGGGCAGACATTAGAAAGTGTCAAATAAAAATTGTTCTTCTCTAACATAATTTCACTATTAAGACATCACTGAAAAAAAGTAGCTAGAGATTAAAATGACTGTCTCCTTTATTTCTACTATTGCACACCTCATTTTGTAAAACAAAACCAAAAAACTTTCTATCAACCTCATTATCACCCCTTCTCTCTTTCTAGTGTTGCTTAATCCCACTCGCACAGAAGAATCATCTGGGTGTTTTAAAATGTACCAATGTGTGGTAGACAGAATAATGGCATTCCAAAGATGTTCCCATTCTGACCTCCAGGACCCGCTACCTTTCCTGTGATTAAATTAAGCATCTTAGGTGGGAATATTATCCTGAATTATCCAGGTGGGCTCCAAAAGTAATTACAAATGTTCTTAAAAATAGAAAAAGGAAGTAGAAGAAGAGAGTCAGAGTGAGATGTCACCATGGAAAAAAGGCACAAAGAGATGCAACTCTGTTGGCTTTGAAGATGGAAGAAGGAGGTCTTTGGAGGTTTGAAAGGGCAAAGAGACCAGGCGCAGTGGCTCACGCCTATAATCCCAGCACTTTGGGAGGCAGAGGTGGGAGGGTCACTTGAGGCCAGGAGTTCGAGACCAGCCTGGGCCACATATGGAGACCCCTTCTCTACAAAAAATAAAAACATTACTTGGGTGTGGTGGCATGCACCTGTAGTCCCAGCTACTTGGGGGGCTGAGGTGGGAGGATGGGAGGATTGCTTGAGGGTAGGAGATTGAGGCTGCAGTGAGCCATGATCATGTCACTCCAGCAGCTTGGGTGATGAGGTGAGACCGTGTACAAAAAACAAAAAAGGCAAGGAAACAGATTCTTAGAGTCTCTGGAAAGGTCTGTAGCCCTTCTGACTTACTGAATTTAGCCCAGTGAGACCTGTGTTGAACTTGTGACCTAGAGAATTAGAAGATAATAAAATTGCCTTGTGCTAAGCCACTAAGTTTGTGGTAATTCATTTCAGCAACTATAGGAAACTAATACATCATATACATTTTCTCTAGACTACCTAAGCAGCAGGACTGGGCACCACTGGGTTGCACTGTTTCCAGGTCCTCATTCCTCCCTGCTCCTCAGCCCCTTATAATCTGCTGCTGGGACCCCAAACACCTCCGAAGCTCTTCTCACACACTAGTTGCCTCCTTGCTGACAAATCCCCTGGAAACTTCTCCCTTCTTACTTTACTTAACACTGGACACTTGACCATTTCCCCATCCTGAAGCAGTCCCCTGCTTCAGCTTCCCAGACACCGTGCATCTGCCTTTTCCTTGGACGCTCTAGTCATCCTTGTGATTCTCTGGCTGCTGCTTTTCCTTGGACCAATACTTAAGTGTCGATGCTGGGAAGGCTGCATGTTAGGGTCTGTTCTCTTCTCACTCTGTATACTTTTCCCAGGATGTTTCATCTATCCCTTTGGCTTCTATGTAGTGATGGATACCTACCCTAAATATTTTGCTCTGATCTCTTTCCTGCCTTTCACAGCCATATATTCAACCATTTATCTCAAGCCCAGTATGTCTAATGCTGAACCCATTTTCTCTACCATAATTTCCTTCCTCTGTCTATGATGTTGTTATCCATGTGGCAACTCAAGCCAGAAACCTGGAAAGCATCTTGTCTCCTTCCACTCCCTTGCCTGTTCCTCACTCAAATCTGATGAATCACTTCTCTCCATCCACTCACTACCATCTTGGTTCAGGCTACCTTCATCTCTACCTGAATTATTGCAAGAGCCAAAGCCATCACTCAAAGACAAAAATGCCATGACTCTGTGTAAAACACTTTAACATCTCTCTCATTCCTTAGATGATGAGCTTTTCACTTGTCTTCAAGTCATAGTGGCACTTTGCTCCTATTTTCCTGTCCTGTGGCACCTCCTCCCATGCTGGCCTCTATCCTCACCCCACCCTCTCTCCAAACTCTATGCCCAGGCCATTATGAACCACCGTACTTTAGTCATCTGAATTCACTATGCTTCCTCCTACCTCAGGCTTTGTACATGCCAGTCTCTCTTCCTAAACATATTCTTGTCCCACTCTGGGACTAGCTAAGTCATCTCAGGCATTGATCATAACCTAGCTGCTGCCATGGACTTTTGTCATTCTTTTAGCTGCTTAGCATCCATTCATCCTTCCTTCAATATCCTGATTTCTTTCTGGAAAATTAACCATTTTTTCCTTTGCGTCCCCTTGGTTGAATGGTAAATCCATGTGTCAGGCCCCTGTTGCAGAAGCTAAAGGTTGTAAACTCATTTCTCTCATGGCCCTGGTACAAGGAGGTGGATGAGCTGTGACCTAAGCTGGTCAATTAGATGCTTTCCTCCAGGACTTTGAATCTTATACAAATAGCACAAGGATGAATGAAATTGAAATCCCTCCACATTAGTGGCAGGGCTCTGACCAGATTGTTCTGGCTCAGAGATACTCCCTGGGTTCCTGCTTCCTAACCCTTCAAAGCTGCTTTTCTTTCTGCCCTTTATAAGCCTGTTTCTCCAGATTTTCTGTTTGTACTCAGTATCCTTCCATTAAATTCTTTTGTATTTAAGTTAGGAAAACTTGGTTTCTGTTAGCTCTTTAACTGTATTTTCTCTGGCTTCGTAGCCTGGATTAAAAACCCCTCCTGTGGGCTTATCCTTCTCAAGGTAGTTATTTTTATTTATTTATTTTTTTTATGGTGACAGAGTCTCACTCTGTCACCCAGGCTGGAGTGCAATGGTGCGGTCTCAGCTCACTGCAACCTCTGCCTCCTGGGTTCAAGCAATTCTCCTACCTCAGCCTCCCCAGTAGCTGGGACTATAGGCACATGCTGCCACGCCTAGCTAATTTTTTGTATTTTAGTAGAGATGGGGTTTCACCATGTTGCCCAGGCTGGTCTCAACCTCCTAAGCTCAGGCAATCCTCCTGCCTCAGCCTCCCAAAGTGCTAGGATTACAGGTGTGAGCAACTGCACCCAACCCTCATGGTAGACATTACAGCGTATTAAAATGGCACTTACTTCTCTTTCTCTCCCACTAGACATAAACTTTTTGAGAGCAGGGACAATACCTTGTTTGTTATTGTATATCCAGTGCCAAGGACTGTGACTGAGATATAGTAAGCATTCAACAAGCCTTTGAGAACAGTGTGAATGCAGTTTCATCTTTTGATGTCACAGAATAAATGCAGAAAAGGCTCATAGTCTGTTGGTTCCAATGTTTCCAAACAAGCTATTACCAGCTTATTTACATTATTGCCAAAAGTTTTCATTAAGGCTTCCTCTGCCCATGGGCAAAGCATGTAGACAATTGTGCAAAGTGTAAAGCAAACCAAATCAAACCCAAACTGAAAATATCAAAATAGAAACTTCCACTTCAAGGAAAATGAGTAGACATACTTTTCCCTATTCCAATCCCTAAATGCAGCAAAACTTCCTGGATGTATATAAAACAAACATAAGAAGATTCTGAAAGATGGAGAGAAGGCAGACCAATGAGGGACTTCAGAACTCATGCAGTGATGTGGTGGTGAGTTCCCTGAGTTTTATTTTTGCTTCATATGTCTCAGACTCAGAGCGGAAGAAGCTAGCAGCCTGGAAACACTAATGTACACTAATGTATAGACAGAAAGAACTCCACCAAAAACCTGTTCTGTCTAGGTAAAGGACCAAAAAAGGGATAGCCTAGCAATAGCTGCCCTATTCCAGTCAAACACCATAGAAAACTATGGCCCCATCCCAACCAACACTAGAGAAAGTTGAGCGGGGAGCCTAGGATGTCAAGAGGTAGCCAACTTCACTCCTGCTAGGGTGGTGTCAGAGAAGGCTGAGTGGGGAGCCAGGACTTTCATCCCCGACGGGTGGTAACAAGCACCTTCTTTTCTCCACATGGTATTAGTGGGAACCACCCAGGGAACCCGGACTTTCATCTCCACATGACTGTAACAAGGTGTGTATTTCCCCTTCCAGCTGGGGAGGATTTGTGGAGGCTTACTGGGGATGCGGAATTCCCATCCCACCTAACAATAATGAGTAGCTCCCTTCTCCAACCAAATGGAGCCTGTACAGAGAACACAGACTTAAACGCCCACTTGGAATTAATAGAGTGATGCCCTTTTGTACCCTGCCAGAGTAGTGTTAGAGCAAGCCAACTAAAACAAGGCTTAAATAAGATTCCAAACCACAGTACATATTGTATAAACTATCTAGGTTTTTTTGTTTATTTGTTTGTTCGAGATGGAATTTTGGTCTTGTTGCCCAGGCTAAAGTGCAATGGTGTGATCTCAGCTCACTGCAACCTCCGCTCCCAGGAGCCTGCCTCAGCCTCCCAAGTAGCTGGGATTACAGGCATGCACCACCACATGCAGCTAATTTTGTATTTTTAGTAGAGATGGGCTTTCTCCATGTTGGTCAGCCTGGTCTTGAACTCCCGACCTCAGGTGATCTGCCCACCTCAGCCTCCCAAAGTGCTGGGATTACAGGCGTGAGCCACCGCACCCAGCCAAAATATCTAGGTTTTAATAGAGAAAAAATAGATTTTTAAATAGAAATTTTATTAAATTTATTAAAAATAGATATTTAATAGATTAATTATCACAAGAACCAGTGAGGTCTGAAATAAAGAAACACAATCATCAAGATGACACAGTTGTTAGAATTATATGACAAAGATTTTAAAGGAGATATCATAAAAATGCCTCAACTATCAATTACAAATGCCCATGAAACAGATGAAAAAACAAAACATCTTATTAAAGAAATATAAAACCTCAGCAAAGAAAGAGAAGCTATAAAGAAGAACTAAATTGAAATTTTAGAAGTGAAAAGTATAATAACCAAAATGAAAAGCTCAGTTGATGGACTAAACAGCAGAATAAAGAGGAGAGAGGAAAGAGTCAGTAAATTGACAATAATAGGAATATCCAATTTTTAAGAATTGATGCAAAATAGATGTACATAGTTTCAGGGTACAACTGATGATATACTACACTCATATAATTTGTAAGGATCAATTCAGTGCACTTAGGATATCCATCTCCTTAAGTATTTGTCTTTTCTTTATACTGGAACCATTTAAATTTTTCTCTTATAGCTATTTTGAAATATACAATAGATTAGTGTAAACTATAGTCATCCTCTTTAGGACAGACCTAAAGAAGCAAAGTAAATCTTTGCTTTAGAAACTGAACCAATAATTACCATCCAAAGAAGGTGTATTAGTCCATTCTCACACTGCTATAAAGAACCACCTGAGACTGGGTAACTTATGAAGAAAAGAAGTTTAATTGACTCACAGTTCTGCGGGCTGCATAGGAAGCAGGGCTGGGAGGCCTCAGGAAACTTACAATCATGGTGGAAGATGAAGGGGAAGCAAGCACATCTTACTGTCGGGGAGCAGAAAAGAGAGAGCTAAGGGGGAAGTACCACACACTTATAAATCACCAGATTTTGTGAGAACTTACTCACTATCATGAGAGCAGCAAGGGGGAAATCCGCCCCCGTAATCCAATCACCTCTCACCAGATCCCTCCCCCAACATTGGGAATTACAATTCAACATGAGATTGGTGGAGGAACACAGAGCCACACCATATCAGAAGGTGAGACAGTATTTGCAGTCTGAACCTAACCAGATTGATGACCTGCTAAAATAACAACAGCAGCAGCAAAATCAACACGCTACAAAGGATTTTAACTGGAATGAAAGTCTACGCAAGAAAACATCACATTGTCAGGATGCAATCCCAAATTACTCAATAAACAAAGAACCCAGAAACGTGACCAATTCTCAAGGGAAAAAACAATCAATAAATGCCAACCCATGCAAAACAGACATTCGATTTATCAGACAAAGACTTTGAAGTGTGAGTATGCTCTAATGAGGGAACATAAGCATGCCTGAAATGAGAGGAAAGACAGACATCCTCAGCAGAGAAAGAGAAACTATTAAAAGAGCAAAATTGGATATTTTCAAACTGAAAAATATAATCTGAAATTAAAAATGCACTGGATTGGCTCAGTAATAAAATGGAGAGTATAGAAAAGTCAGTTAGTGGGAAGCTAAATCTACAGAAATTATCCAATCGAAATGACAGAGGAAAAAATTGTTCTCTTCAGTTCATTAAAATGTGTATGACTACTGAAAGGAAAAACTATAACGTTGTCCGGTGGGATTTTCAACATATGCATATATAATACATATGTATATAATACATATGACAACTATGATATAAAGGTCAGCGCTGGAGGCTAAAAGGATCTGTGTGGTTTTAAGACACCTACATTTTACTTGATGTAAAATATTAATTTAAAATAGAGTGTGACAAGTCAGGCAGGTATGTTGTAATTCCCAGAGGAACCACTAAAAAATAATAATTTAGAGATATATGCAAAATGCCAATAAATGAATTAAAGTGAAATTTAAACTAAAACATTTAAATTAAACTAAACTCAACCCCACAGAAGGCAGGAATGAAGGAAAAGAGGAATAAAAACAGATGACCTACACAGAAAACAAATAATAAAATGAAGACCTAAATCCAACCATATCAAAAGTTAAATGAAGTATAAATGTTAGCACACCAAGAAATTCACTTTAAGTATAAAGGCATAAACTAAGAAGATAGTAAAAGATGCATCAAACAATAATAGAAGGCTCAAGTGGCTATATTAATATTAGACAAAGCAGACTTGGAAATGGAATATTACCAGCAGTAAAGGGGGCATTAAATAATGAAAAAGGTATGTAAGGAGATATAACACTTCCAAATATATATTCAGGAGTTGTATTAATAGTTTGATTAAAAAAAACTAGTTGATTATATATATATATATTATATTATAATATATATATATAAATTATATATAAATATATATATATATATGCGATGTAGTCTCACTCTGTTGCCCAGGCTGGAGTGCAATGGCATGAACTTGGCTCACTGCAACCTCCGCCTCCCGGATCCAAGACACTCTCCTGCCTCAGTCTTCCAAGTAGCTGGGACTACAGGTGCACACCACTACACCCAGCTAATTTTTGTATTTTTAGTAGAGAATACAAAATACAGGTTTCACCATGTTGGCCAGGCTGGTCTTGAACTCTTGACCTCAAGTGATCTGCCTGCCTAGACCTCCCAAAGTGTGGGATTACAGGCATGAGTCACTGAGTCTGGCCTGATTAGAATTTTTAACAGCTTATCTTGGCATTGTAGGCAGAGTCTAAAAGAATGAGCGTAGTCTTTACTGGAAATTTAAAAATAGTAATTATGGTATGCCATCAGTTGTTTCCCAGTCTGTGAAACATCCTGTGGAAGAGCTTGTTCTGCCATCATACAGGGTAGGAATCTTGAGCCAATGTAGCAAATGGTTTCTGATAGGCTGACTCCTCATTTCTTACCCTAACAGGTGTGAGTGTTTGACACTATAACTTTGACCTGGCGTGAGTAATCGTAAATGATCCTACATGCTAACAATATTCTACTTATTGCCCTCAGTCCTAGTTTGCAGAATGCTTTCTACCTACCAACTTACTGAGAGAGATACTGCCGGAAACCAAAGCCATGGCCTTGGAGATTCTCTCATCTCCCAACTTGCCTGACCCCCTGCTTCTTGACGGCAGGAGACCGTGATGGGTGTGTCTGGCCTGACATGCCACTAGCACGTGTTTCTTGAGTGTTCTTCTTTCCTGGGTTGGAGAGTCATGATCTGATTCTGATTCTTTCTATATTTTCTCACAAGGTAAGGGAGTGATTATGGGCCAGCCTATCTACTAGCTTTTGACCCCTTTGCCAACTGTTCTTCAAGTCACAGTATAGAATCTACCAAGGGAAGTCAGGAATCAAAAAGATGTTGGTGGATTGCTGCAATTAAATAAGACCATGAGGGAATTATAAGAAATAACTATCAAGTCCAGGTTTATGTTTATTCTTTTCTTATCTTTTTTCTTCCACCCCAAAGATATTATAGATTTATGTTTAAAAGATCAATTTCATTATAATCAGCATATAGGAGGCCACTGTAAGAAACACTGAGAAAATTGTTAGCAAGGTCACCAAGAGTGAAGCTAGCAAAAATCAACTTTAAATGGATGAGGACAAAGAACACACACATACCAACACACACACATAAACCTATGGACTATTCTCAGTCATGACGATCATTGCCACAACCCTCAATAAAATGTGTGCAAACAGATAGCATATTAAAAGATTAATATTACATGACCAAAGGAATTTATTCCATGAATGTAAGGGTGTTTCAATATTTGTATGTTTATTAATATATTTCACATTAATGGATTCAAATATTATAGAAAGATTTCCATCAATTTTTTAAGAAAAATTCAACATCTATTCTTGATTTTTTAAAAAAGTGTGCATAAAATGGGATTTATTAGATATTACTCTGTTATGCAAAACCCAGTATTATGCCTGTCAGGAAAAGGTAGAAGCATTCCCATTAAAATTCGGAACAAGGAAAGAACACATCATCACTAGTGTAATTTATCACGGCCTGGTGGAGTTTTTCAGCACAATTAGAGAAGAGAAAGAAATGGATGGTTCAAAAGTGGGGATATAGGACATAAGTTATAATTATTAGCAGATTTATTTGCCTCAAAAAATCCAAGAGACAATATTGAAATACTGTTATAGTCAGGGAATGTAGCAAGGTAACTGAATAAAGGTAGTGTATGGAAATCAATAGTCTTCATATATGCAAATTATAATCAATAAGAACAAGAGGCCCCCAAGGGCAAATACCAAATATGAGAAATACTTAAGAATAAACTTAAGAAATGTACAAGGTTTATAGAATGAAAACTTTAAATACTAATGAGGATCACAAAAGGACACTTGAACAAATAACATACTAAACTGATAGAAAATTATATCCTTATAAAGATATTAATTCTCTTTAAGTTAAACTAAATTGATAACATACTGTCAACAAAATACAAACTGCAGTGTTTTTTTTGGAACTAGACAAGCTAATTCTAAAACTTATATGGCCCTGATTGCTTAACGGATAAGGCTTTGGCCTCCTAAAATTTATATGGAAAAAATAAACAATCCAGGAAAACTAGGAAAGTTATGAAAAAAAAATGAGGGAACTGTTTCTACTAGATATGAAAACAATATTCAAAACAATGCGACACTGAATATTAAGTAGATAAATATACTAATGGAAAAAGATTAGAAAGTCTAGGAATAGATCCTCAAGCATTGAGGAATTTATTTTGTGATTTTCAAAGCAGTGGGTGAGCTGATTATATGTTGGCATTTACCCCCATTCCCAACCTTCAATGCTCCCCTCTGTCACAAATATGCTGGCTGGAAGCCACATTTCTGGATTTTCTTGTCAGCTGCCTATGGTAAGGTTCTGCAACTGAGGGCCACTCACTGGTTGGGATTGAGGAACAAGAGGTGAGACGGAGCCATTTTTCTGCTTCTGGTGCCTCTTCTGGCCACAGGAGTAGCATCAACAGCAGGTAACTTGGGCTCCACCAGCATTAGTAAGAATGGTGGTAGTTTGAGCAGCATCCTTAGAAAGTAAGTTCCTGGGTTCCTGGTCAATGTCTACGGGAATGTTCCAAAAAAGCAATGACCCTGCAGCCAGCAGCTCAGCAGTGAAAATAAACTGCTGGTTTCCAGCCCGGGGTCACTAGCAGCATCATGATCACAGACTGATATCCCTTTCACCTGTTGCTTCTTTAGCCCTTCCAATTCTTTGTCACAAATTGTTTGCATTAATTTATTCTCTGCTGGGAATATCTAGAGTACTTCCACATTTCCTAATAGGACACTAGCTGATCAAAGGAGAACATAGCAATTATTCAACAAATGATATTGGTGAAACTAGGTAGAGTAACTCCTCACTTAACATTGTCTATAGCAGGGGTCCCCAACCCCTGCTATCAGTCTGTGGTCTGTTAGGAACCAGGCCACACAGCAGGAGATGAGTGGCGGGTGAGCATTACAGCCTAAGCTCCACCTCCTGTCAGATCAGCTGCAGCATTAGATTCTCACAGGACCATGAACCCTGTTGTGAACTGCACATGCGAGGGATCTAGGTTGCATACTCCTTATGAGAATCTAATGCCTGATAATCTGAGGTGGACGAGTTTCATGTTTAAACCATCCCCCGCCACCCTGGTCCATGGAAAAATTGTCTTTCATGAAACTGGTCCCTGGTGCCAACAAAATTGGGGGACTGCTGGTCTATAGGTAATTGGAAACTGGACACATAATGAAACTAACTTTACCATAGGCTAATTAGGAGAAACAAGAACTGAGTTCGTATGGCATATTTCTGGCACAAAAAAATCACCAAACTTCTAAATAAATATCCCCAACAGTTCTAATCTTAAACACTGAAATAAATATGAGCTATACAAACATTTAAGAAAGATTAATAAAAGCTGGTAAATGACTAGCCAATTTGTGGTGAGTCAGTGAGTAATGGCAGGTGTAGTGGTGGTGGGTTAAATGAAGGAATAAATGTTTGCAAAGTGAAAATTGTGAGGAGCACCTCTTACCACTAGGCAATTCAAAAGTGTGGTAGGCTTGCTGAGCAGTCATAAGTGTGGTAGGCTTGCTGAGTGCTTTTGTACCTTATCGTTTATTGTTGTGCATTTGCATGATTATTGAATACTTTATGAATTTTTTACTTTACAATAATCTGTATTCATTCGTTCCTTCTCCAGCCTGCTTATTTCAGTTCAAGGTCAGGGTGTCCAGAGCCTATCTTGGCATCTCAGGGCATAAGAGGGGAACCAACTTTGGATAGGATGTCATCCCATCACAAGGCACACTCCCACGCACTCAGTCTTACTCACACTGGGACAATTTAGACACGCCAATAAACCTAAGGTGCATATCTTTGGGATGTGGGTAGAAACTAAAGTACCTGGAGAAAGCCATGCAGATGTGGGGAGAATGTGTGAAATCCACATAGAGAGTGGCTCTGGCTGGAAAGCAATTTATTTTTCTCAGCAATGTTACGAAGAAATCGTGAACTAAACAATGTTATTCAAGGATCTGCAGTCAACTTCTGGAACTAAAAAAAATATTTGATTATTTACCCCACAGCTTATACCAAAATATATTTTAGGTGAATCAAAGATTTGAATATAAAAAAATATACCACAAAAATATAGAAGAAAACAGACCAGGCGCAGCAGTTCAGGCCTGTAATCCCAGCACTTTGGGAGGCCAACAAGGTAGGATCACTTGAGCCCAAGAGTGTGAGACCACTCTGGGCAACACAGTGAGACCTGTCTCCACAAAAATGACAAAATTAGTTGAACGTGGTGGTATGCAACTGTAGTCCCAGCTACTCAGGAGGCTGAAGTGGGAGGATTGCTTCAGTCTCAGCTACTCAGGAGGCTGAAGTGGGAGGATTGCAGTGAGCCATGATCATGCCACTACACTGCAGTCTGGGTGACAAAGCAAGACCTTGTTCCCCCAACAAAAAAGAAAACACGCACACACACACACACACACATGCACGTATGTGTATATATATATGAACACATGGCAGATTGTTAACCATATGCTCAGAGAGCTGAAGGTATTTCTTTTTTTTGAGATGGAGTTTTGCTCTTGTTGCCCAGGCTGGAGTGCAATGACACAATCTAGGCTCACTGCAACCTCTGCCTCCTGGGATCAAGCGATTCTCCTGCCTCTGCCTCCCCAGTAGCTGGGATTGCAGGCATGCACCACCACATCCAGCTAATTTTGTGTTTTCAGTAGAGATGGGGTTTCGCCATGTTGGTCAGGCTGCTTTTGAACTCCTGACCTCAGGTGATCCGCCCACCTTGGCCTCCCAAAATACTGGGACTACAGATGTGAGCCACCGCACCTGGCCCTAAAGGTCTTTCTAAGATGCTCCAAATAATATAAACATCTGAAAATTTAATTTCATAAGAAAGTTGGCATGAAAAAAATCCCACCACAGAGGAAGTTAACAGACAAACAGGGAAAATATTTGCAATGCATATCCACAGACAAACCTCAAAATCCCAACAGAAAAATCAACAAAGGTAATGGACAGACAGTTTACAGAAAGGAAATATGAATGGTTTTCTTTTTCTTAAAAAAATATCAGAATTAATGAATGAAGCCATCCCCTCCTGAGCTTTACTTTGCTGGGAATTTTTAAATTAATGATTAGATCTCCTTACTCATTATTGATCTGTTCAGATTTTCTATTTATTCATGATTCAGTGTTGGTAGGTTGTATGTATCTAGAAATTTATCTGCTGCTTCCAGGTTATCCAATTTGTTGTGATATCATTTTCCGTACTACTCTCTTATGATCCTTTTCATTTCTGTGACATCAGTTGTAAGGTCTCCTCTTTTGTTTCTGATTTTATTAACTTGAGTTGTCTCCCTCTTTTTCTTAATCTAGCTAAAGATTAGTCAATTTTGTTTGACTCATCTTGGAAGGTGTTGGATGTCTATTACCTTGATTGTGGTGATGAGATCATGGGCGTTTGCATATGTTCTAACTCATCAAATTGTACACATTAAATATGTGCAGTTTTTATATATCAATTATACCTCAATAAAGCTGTTTAAAAAACTCACAATAAGGAAACTGCACATTAAAATCACAATAGATACCATTTCCACCTGTCATATTGGCAAAGATAAAAACAAGTTTGATAACTCACTGTGGCAGTTTTAAAATATATCTACAAATTTTTTGGTACTCCTTTCCTTTAAGAGGTAGAGCTTAATTTGCCTCCCTGTGAATGTGGTTGGACTCAGCGACTCACTTCTAATGAATAAAACATAGCAGACATGGTGGTTTGTGGCTTCTGAGACTGTCATGAAAAGCACAGCTATATCCTACTTGCTCTCAGTTTTGGATCACTCTCTCTGGCAAAGGCCTATTGCTGTCAGGAGGACACTCAAGAAGTCCTGCAGAGAAGTCCACATTGCAAGGAACTGAGGCTTTCTGCCAGTAGTCATTTGAGTGAGACGTGTTGGAAGTGGATCCTCCCACTCTGGATGACTGCAGCGCTGTCCAACCTCATAAGAGTCAGCGAGGCAGAACCACCCAACTAAGTTCCTTTAAATTCCTGACTCACAGAAACAGAGATGAGATACTACATGTTATTTTAAGCTATTAAGCATTGTGGTAATTTTTTTTTTCTCTGTGGCCCAGGCTGGAGTACAGTGATCTCGGCTCGCTGCAACCTCTACCTCCTGGGTTCAAGCAATCCTCCCCTTTCAGCCTCCCAAGTAGCTGGGAGCACAGGCACAAGCCACTACATCCAGCTGATTTTTTGTGTTTTTGTAGAGATGGGGGTTTCACCATGTTGCCCAAGCTGGTCTCAAACTCCTGGGCTCAAGCGATCGCCCACCTTGGCCTCCCAGAGTGCTGGGATTATAGGCAGAGCCAGTGTGCACAGCCTATTGTTACTTTTTACACAGCAATAGATAACTAATGAACTCTTTCTGTAGTGGGGTGTGTGGGAATAGGCACCCTCATAAATTACTAGTAAAAATATAAATCAGATCAACACTATAGAGACATATTAGACAATATCTGTTACAGTAAAAATATAATTCCACATTTAGGAATTGCTTCATTAATATTTCACACCTGTGCAAGTGTATCATCCAAAAATACACTTGCACAGGTGTGAAATATTAATTAAACATTGTTATTTATTGTAGCAGTCTTTGTAATGACCAAAGACTGAAAACAATCTAAATGTGTATCGTTACTAAGACTAGTTAAATAAATATGGTATATCTATATGATGAAATTCTACGCAGCTATTACAGAGAATAATGTAATTCTATAAACAAAGACCAAAACCGTGTGCCCAGTATACTACCATTATATTATACAAAAGAAAAGACCGTGTATAGATTATCTTTGGATAGATACACAAGAGAATGATAGTGGAAAAGATGGGACTCAGGAGTGGGAGAGAACTTTTCACTGTATATCTTTTTTTGATACTTTTTGGAAGACAATTATTTTATTATGTGTGTATATTAACTATTCCAAAAATGAAAGAATTAGAAAACTAAAATAGATGAAAAGTCACTCATATTAAAGAGTGTTTATAATGTGTTGCCTGGAAAGCATTCTACTACAATCACGATAGCTAGGAGAGTATCTTCACGCATGGAATATAACTTAAGAAAGTTATGACCTAAGCCATTGTATTTTCTTCTGTCTAGAGGAAGAATAGATTTATAGGTGGTGGATGGTCTGCTTAGAGTCTAGATAAAGAGAAATCCAATAGGAAGGATTTGTTGGTGTTTACACAGACCATGGGATAAAGGCAGTATTTAGCAGATGTAAGTACTTTAATACTAGGGCAGTATACTTTATGTGATTCAAGAACATTCTGGTTTTTGTTGTTTTTTGTTTAGGTTCTGTGCTCAGTAAACTTTTAATTACTAATTGTTTCCCTAGGTTTTTTTTTTCTTTACAAGCGATCTGCTTAATATTAGACACAAGTATCAGTCACTGCAAAAATACAGATCTCATTACAAATTTTTAAAAGGCATTTTCCTTTATACATCAATCTTTTGGAGTTGGATTTGTGTGAATCAGGCCAAAGAGCCAGAACAGCAATGACTGGTGTAATATGATGGAGTTTCTAGACACATAACACTTAGGAGGAGAATCCACTCAGATTCCATCTCCCTCTGAGGCCTAGTGGAGTAGCCAGCCAATCTCTCTTGGAGAGTTTACTCTCAACTTCTAAAATGCAATAAGCATAATAGAGCACAAAGGAGAGCATGCTGAATAGCAGTTCATCTGAAAAATCCCCATGTGGTTTGATGATGTGATCCAGCTAAGAAGGCTGATGAAAGTTCAGGACTCGTCATTACATAGGGACCACATAATTGAAAATCATCATCTCACCGGGTTCTTTGTCTATTTGGAAAATCTTTGACCTTTATAATTTGAGAGGGGTGTAACCTAAGATCCTTACTAATTTCCAGAGTTTCTGATACCATTATAGGACATCATTGGCACTATGAAATACATGCATAATAGTAGTCAAATTAAGATTTGGATATGGGGAAGTCAGCTAGGCTCACTCACTAGCTGGATGATTTAAATGACTTAACGGTTACACTAACCTGGTAGCATCAGTTACGTTTTGTTTTGTTTGTTTGTTCCATAACCATAAATGACTACATTGGATAGGCCTTTAGAATCACTCACAAATAAGTGAAACTGCAAATGTTAACTTGGTGATTGTCAAAAGCCAACTCTACTGAACCTAGCTCTCGGCACCTCACTGAAAGGAATCATTGACTAACTTGAGAGATTGAGCAGGGGAATATTTGTGTTTCCCTATACAGTATCCATTCACTTACTCATTTGTTTAACTTATATTTATTGAACATCTCTTTGCCAAGAGCTATAGTATGTTTTTGGTAATCTGCTACTAGAAACAGCAGAGGGAACTTCAGATGCATGGCCAAAAAGATTTAAAGGGGACATGACAGCTGTTTTCAATCATGTAAAGAGGGAGAAGGCTTATCTCTGTTTTTCCAGAGGGCACAATTAGGGAAAGTGAGTAGCAGCGATAAGAGGAGTCAGACTTGGGCATAAATTGCAGAAGAATATTTGCCTTTGTGAGCTGACCAACAATGGAATCCACTGCGTTGCAAAACCATCTTTAGGCAGGTCAAGAAAACTGCCAAAGCACAGATAAGGAAGATGGGGCCCAGAAAGATTTAGTGACCTGGACAAGGGCACATGGCCAGTGAATGGAGGGCCTGGCTTGGAACCCAGAATGCAAGGCAGTCCAGGTCATTCAACCCTTGGCAGGTAATGATTTTAACTTTTGCTTTTTCAACCACAAAGCTTCATGATGGATTGTAATTTTGATGAAGTACATGCTCCAAGGCGAATGTGTGGGAGTGAGTCCCTGAGCTAGCAAGTAAATACCCACATCTCAAACAGACTTTGAATTTCCATGCATGTGGAATACACAATAATTCTTGTGATGTATAATAATTTCCTTTTGCTTCATTATGAAAAGCAGTTAATGCATATGGTAATGAACAAAAAGTAAAGAAATCTAAGAAAGTGAAGGTTCTTACCAGAAATATGAAGGTTTGCATTAATTAGAGTGGCATGTTAAATTCAATGATGATATGCCTCTGTGAGGTGCAATTGTTTCATTGAATGTTCCATAGTTTTGGCTATCTGCCACAGGAGTATTTGAAGTGTTCAAGGCAATGATCAAGAAGAAAAACAGTATTCTGTACTCATTCCATTGTTTTCCACAAGTTCCCTTGTTCTTCTGCTCTAAATAATTTGAACACTAGTTGTAGGGAAAGAGAAAAGATCCCTAATCAATTCTTACGGAGTGTGGGGAGGTATTGCACACAAATGTCTCATGACATGTGGCTTCCCTGCAGGTCCACACAACCCATGAAAGTCCCTGGCTCCTCTGACTTGTCAGATGTTCCAGGTTGGTGTGACTCCAAATACAGTCTCAAGGACAGACACCAAGTCCAAGATGTTTCTGCCTTTCCCTTTAAGGAATAGGCCTATTCTTGTCAGCTCTAGGCCTGAAGGCATTGTTTCAGAGTCAATCACTTTAAATATTTTCCCCAGGACAGCAGAGGCAATTCAAGCTTAAACACTGAAGCCATAGCAGGACTTTTCTGGAACTTCCCAGCCCTCCATGTTTCCCTAACATAGTAGTTCTCAGAGAGCAGGCTGCAGATCATCACCACCAGCAGCAGTATTAGGGAACTTGTTAGAAATGCCAATTTTCAATCCCCACCCCTGAGGCACTGCATCATAAACTCTAGGAGAGGCCTCAGCGATCTGTATTGTAATAAGCCCTCCTAGTGATACTGATGCAAGCTGGAATTGGAGAGCTGCTAGAAGACCTTCAGGAGTAGAAAGAGTGACTTGGGTTTAATGGTTGGTTTGATGTCCAATCTTGGCCAGCCAGCTTTTTCTCCCCCAAAGGAGTGCTCATGAAAGCCAAAAATGATCTGAACATCTTTGTGTGCATCAAGAATCTACAGGGTTTGTCTGGGATTTCCCGGAACACAGGGCAGTAAGTAGAAAATGCTGTTAGATGCCTTCTGTTTGGCTCCCTGTGGTCCTGCCAAGGTTTAAGTGGCACCCAGATTTTTCATCAATGGAAATAGAGATGTCAGCACATCCATGATGAACCACGAAGAGTGATCCAGCTTGTATAAGCTGTGCCGAGACCCCCAAACCAGCTGCTTTTTGTATATTTCTACCTACAAAGCTGTCAATGCAGCAATTTTGCCAGCTCCAATTTTACATGAGAAAGCCAAAACCCAACCATTTATATGATTCATATCTTTTATTACCAGAACCTTACCAAATTAAATGTTCAATAACTAAAATAACAAATTCTCTGCCTCTCTGTATGTTGTTCACCTAGGAAATACTTCAATCTCCATCATTTCCCTCCTCCCTTCCTCACTTGGTCCTTGTTTTTCTTCTTTATGGCAGGCTGTGTTTATGTGACAGCTGGTTTACATTGATATAAACATGCACCCCACTCCAACTGAATAAATGTCAAGAGAACAGTGGGAAGCCTATTTCTTCCTGTTACATTCTATCCCTGCTATCAATGTGTGTGCCCGCTAATGACAAGCAACATTTGCAGAGGCCACACCTGGAAGGTTGTCCACATTCCAAGAAGAGACCAGGGATAAGAGAGGTCTGAGTTATAAACCCAGAGTGGACTTTCCTCAGCAATACTTGGTCACACCTGCTCCCGGTGTGTATTGTCAGTGTGTTCACCAAGGCCAAGGTAAAAAGCCAGAGACTGCTGAGAGGGGAGGAGACACGGAGGAATAGAGTGGTGGAAGGGAAAGACCTGAACTCGCATCAGCAACCCTGAAGCAATGTCTCCATAATTCAGTGGTTTGTGATTTGGAGAGAGACCACCAACACTTCTGGATTTTTTAAACAAAAAACATGATATTGGTCTGAAGTGTCATATTTCCAGGTGGTGCTCGGGTGAGCAGAGGGTTAACTGTTTAATAAAGTCTTTCTCTTTTCATTGAAGGCAGTTGATTTCAGACTTTAACCCTGAAATATCTGCTTTTTTTTCCCTGTGATGTGGAGGAAAGAAAGAGGGAAGGAAGGGGGAAAATACTATAATTAAGATATTCATATTCCTATTCATTTTGATATTCTCTCTCAAAGAGAGTCCTGAACACATGTTCTCACTGAAAAATTAACACTAAAACCTTGAGATGTGGTTCCCTCCAGCTGGCAAGGGCTCGGGAGGCTCTCCTGTGGATTTCCTCTCAATTCCTGGCCGGGGGGCCTGGGGCCAAATAAGGAACCAGTCCTTGTTCCATGGCTTAAGTGATGCCTGTTAACAGCCTGTGTGACATAAATTTTGGGTTTGTGGATGAAAATGGGCCTCTTCCTATAAACCTCTCCCTGGGAGTTAAAGAAAAGGCGATCTGTTATGAATAGACCAATCTGGTTTGGCCTTTACCCGGATGGCAGAATTCATTTTCTAGTGTACTTGTGTGTGTGTGTGTGTGTGTTTTTAACCAAACTCCATGTGCTAAATAAAGGTCAGTGGAACAGTAGGCAGCCTGTTTCATCCTATTATGTCTCTGTCTTGCTACAAACCAGTTTAGCCTCCAAACCTTCCTGACAATACGAGGCTTTAAGGGTGGTGCTGCCACAGAACTCTGCATGGCAGGGCTGTCCTGCTGTTCTATTAAGAGTCAAGTTCCTGAACAGCATCAGGATCCCATGGAAACGGGGGTGGGTGAGATTGCAGCTAAACTGTGGGGCAGGGTCTGACTCAAGCTCTTGGAGGGTCTTGTGCCCCCACAGGCATCCCCAACATGGAAACTTCCCCCCTAAACAAAATTCTGGGGCTGGGAGTTGTGGGTTGGCAGGGGGTTGTTTGGGAGAAAATATCCAGTACATGGTTAATGTAAAGATGGTACATAGGTTATGAAATGGAGGGCATTCCTAAAGAAATGGGGGCCCCAGAGCAAATCAGTGTGCTGTTTCCCCAAACAGTTTACCATGTACAATTAATTACATTACAGTGAATTACAGGAGCCCTGAAGGTAACATATATAGAGCACATGCTATGTGCCTAGGCATTGTTCATAATATACATGCGAATTGTCTCTTCTGTGCTTAATACCGTGGATTCTCTCATTTGATCCTCTTAATAATCCTCTCATGCAGACACTCTTATTGTCCCCAATTTCACAGATGAGTGAATGAAGTTTAAGTAATGTGCCTGGGTCACACGAGTAATTTAAGTGGAAAACCGGGGGATTCTAAATCAGGTGCTGTAAACCTAGCCTTTATGCTTAACCACTGTTAAGAATGAGTCTCAAACTTTAATGGGCAACGAATCATCCAGATATCTTGTTAATAGCAGAAATGGATTCCTAAGGTCTGAGGTAGGACCTGGGATTGTGCATTTCTATCAGGCTCTCAGGAGCTGCTGGTGCTGCTAAGCTGCTCTAGGCTTCTGGCCACCTCTGGGTAGGAGGAAAACAATTGGCCCAAGGGCCCGGGGCCTGGCCTCCTCTCTCAGAGCAGTGTGTTTCCCTTGCACCGCTTGTCCTCCCCTTCCTGAAACCCAGGAAGGAGACAGGGAAAGGAACATCTGGAGTTTTCACTGTGACACTTACTCCTAGGCTTGGGAGAAGGCTCTGCATCCACGGCCATGCATCCTACCCTCTTCCTGTCTTCATGACCCTAGGGGCCAGAGTGTCCAGCAGCAAGAACATCAAAGCTGTACCACATAAGGCTGTTGATTTCCCAGCCCCAACCCCTACCCTTGTCTCTGTTCTGATAATTTAAACTACATCTTACAGCCACAAGAAAACATTTTTGTGCATTTCCCTTTTGTACTACTAGTCTAATGAAAACCACCCTGGATTAGAAGGCAGGGACTTGAGTTCCATCCCTAGTTCACATCATTTTTTGCTCAGAGGCTAGAAGCTTAACCTTTCTAGGCCTTTGTTTTCTCTATTTTTAAATGGAGCTGGTAAAACTCATATGGCTTGGGTCTGTGGCCCCACCCAAATCTCATGTCAAATTGTAATCCTCAATGTTGGAGATAGCGCCTGGTGGGAAGTGATTGAATCATGGGAGTGGATTACCCTTTTGGTGCTGTTCTCATAATAGAGAGTGAGTTATCGCGAGATCTGATTGTTTAAAAGTGTGTAGCACCTCCCCGCTCTTTTTCTTCTGCTCTGGCCATGTGAAGACATTCTGCTTCCTCTTTACCTTCTGCCATGATTGTAAGTTTCCTGAGGCCTCCCCAGCCATGCTTCCTGTACAGCCTGCAGAAGCATGAGCCAATTAAATCTCTTTTCTTTATAAATTACCCAGTTTCAGGTAGTTCTTTACAGCAGTGTGAGAATGGACTAATACAAAAACTAATCCCCAATGTGTGGCCTAGGGATACTCTAAGGACTAAGAAACCTGCATTTATGAAACAATTTGAACTTCCTTGGAAATAAGTACTCATTATGGAAATGCGTAAATAATAATACAGGTATCGCCAAAGTCTATGAATGCCTTCTGTGGCATTCAGCAACTTATTAGGCTTGATGAACAGTTCTCCTTCTGTTTGGTTTTAAAAACCTCTACTCATTACAGCGTTTCCCTGAAGTAGTCAAAGGAAGTGGCTTGCTTGAAATTCACATTTGATTTCATCATCAGTCAAATCCCACTGAAGTGCCAGGACACTGCATTTCTAGAGACCGAATTCCCTATCGCCAACTCAAGCTGTAGTATCAGTGAGTGGCCGGACTTCTATACATAAACAGGCAAAAACAGGACAATTCCGTCAGCTGTATTAGAAGCAGACACCCTGCAATGGAACTCAAACTGCTTCTTTGTTTCCCTAAAAATAGCCAGTCATTTGGTGAGTTCCAGACAGGTTCATATTCCCATCGCCAGTTTGGGGGAGGTGGAGCTGGATTCGTTGGAACAGCAAGAAAAAATTTTCCCAGCATTCTGGGAAGGAATGTAGGCTGAAGAATATGTGTGACAGGCACTTTCAATCCCTATCCAAAGTTCCAGTTCTCGCTTTCTCTACAATGTGCGGGAAAATTGTTTTTGTCTTAGGGAACGATTGCTTTATTCAGAAAAGGAGACATTCACCTGGAGCATTATCTGCCTGGGAGTTGGGCAATCACATTGTTGAGACGGTGATTTCTCTTGTACATGGAATGTCTTAACAGTCTTTCTATGACTTCATTACAAAGTTATGTTTTTATTTCCCCTGTCTCTTGGCATACAGCATAGAGTTCTCCTCCCTTTCCCATTTGATTTTCATTTGTTCTCCTGCCGAATGCATTGCAAAGTGAAGGGTTCACATTGCTGGTGACAAGGCTGTGGAATCAGAAATCATTGATAAGCATGGGGCAGGGCTGCACAAATCTAAATACACTAAGAGATCTGAAGGGTTGGTTGGTTTGTTTCCTGCCACACAGATTATCTTTCAATTTCATGTGAAGAGATGAAATGGTATGTGTTTACAATTCACCAAACGCCCCTCAATCCAATCAGTCACCCCTCACAGACCATCCCCTAAAGGCTGGTATATCTGGCTGCTCTGGTCTGCTTCTCTCATTTGTTGTTTTAGTTCTGCCCACCTTTTCTAGGTTTCCTCTATTTCTTCTTCACTCCACTTCCTCTTCTTTTCTCCTTTTAAGTCTTTACTTTGTGTCTGGGGCAGCCACCTACTTTCCTCCCCACCTCACTTAAGACTGAAGTCAAGATGTTCTCCTCTAGTAAATCTGACCACTAGTCAGATTTATATCTAGATGTAATCCACTATGCAATCCCAGCATGCCCACCTTAATTTTCCTTTCCCCTCTAGTTTCTGATTATCTTTAAAAAAAAAGTCAGAATTGACTATTACCTCTCTTGATAGGTGTGAATCCAATATAGTGTTCCAAATATGAAAATATGCCTCTTTTCTATAATCCCAGCACTCTGAGAGACTAAGGCAGGTGGATTCCTGGAGCCTAGAATTTCAAGACCAGTCTGGGCAACATAGTGAGACCCTGTTTCTACAAAAATACCAGAATACTGGGCATGATAGTGTGTGCCTGTGGTGCCAACTACTTGGGAGGCTAAGGTGGAATGAGCTGTGATTGCGCCCGTGCACTCCAGCCTGGGTGACCTGTCTTAAAAAACAGGGGTGAGGGGATGGAGGAAGAAAATACACTTCCAGTTGTTGTGAAAACAAAACCAATTCCTTATAATGTACACAAGTATTCCCTGCACCCAGGTTGTGTTTTGTTTCTGTCTAAATTGACCAGTGCCATTTTCTACCAAGTTCCCTTTTTGCTCTCTCCAGAGAGCAACACACTTAAGGGCCCAGGATTTATTTCAAAGTTCAAGTTGCCCCATCCTTTATGGTCAGCCAGAATTGGACTCTTTCTGGTGTAGCTTTCTCAAGTTGCTGGCTACTGCAGGGGAGCCTGGGTTTCACCATGCGCTTCTTGATGACTGTTTGACCTTGAGCTGAATATCCCCATCTGCAAAACAGGAATGATAGTATATACCATGTGGGATTGTTGTTAAGGCTAAGATAAAATAATTTATGTAAAATATTTACCATGGAGTCTGGCATATATTAATGGAAACAAAAATTTGTTCTTTCGTTTGTCAAATACCTACAAAGCATGGAAAGAAGTTCCATTTATGACATGAAAATGCCTTTGCCCACTCTTCCCCACCACGAAGAGACCCTCCTCACTCTATAGGGAATGATTTCGATTCACAAATCAATTCTCCCTTCTCCACTCTTAACTTTCATTTTTGGCCCTGAAGGCCAATATGTTCCAGTATCCTAGCTAGAGCTGGCTATGACTCTATACCAGGGAAGAACCATAATAATCATTGTTGTTATGAGATGGACAAAAGTCCCCTCCTGACTTTTGGGGAAGACTTTGTCTATATGGCTTTGGAATGCTCTGTTTCTATGTTTCCACCCACAAAGAGTTAGTTGACATAAAGCATACAAAATAGTTTTCATTTCCTTCACATTAAAAGATCTTCTCTCACTTATCAACTCAGGGCATTTGGTAAAGTATATATATATTTTTTATTTTTAATACAGCTATATTAAATATTTTATTAAATTATGTAAATATTTTAATTCTATTACTTATAATTTTCTAGTCATTACATTTTTTTTTAAATTTATTTATTATTATTATACTTTAAGTTGTAGGGTACATGTGCGTAACGTGCAGGTTTGTTACATATGTATACTTGTGCCATGTTGCTGTGCTGCACCCATCAACTCGTCATTTACATCAGGTATAACTCCCAATGCAATCCCTTCCCCCCTCCCCCCTCCCCATGATAGGCCCCGGTGTGTGATGTTCCCCTTCCTGAGTCCGAGTGATCTCATTGTTCAGTTCCCACCTATGAGTGAGAACATGCGGTGTTTGGTTTTCTGTTCTTGTGATAGTTTGCTAAGAATGATGGATTCCAGCTGCATCCAAGTCCCTACAAAGGACTCAAACTCATCCTTTTTTATGGCTGCATAGTATTCCATGGTGTATATGTGCCACATTTTCTTAATCCAATCTGGCACTGATGGACATTTGGGTTGATTCCAAGTCTTTGCTATTGTGAATAGTGCTGCAATAAACATACGTGTGCATGTGTCTTTATAGCAGCATAATTTATAATCCTTTGGGTATATACCCAGTAATGGGATGGCTGGGTCATATGGTACATCTAGTTCTAGATCCTTGAGGAATCGCCATACTGTTTTCCATAATGGTTGAACTAGTTTACAATCCCACCAACAGTGTAAAAGTGTTCCTATTTCTCCACATCCTCTCCAGCACCTGTTGTTTCCTGACTTTTTAATGATTGCCATTCTAACTGGTGTGAGATGGTATCTCATTGTGGTTTTGATTTGCATTTCTCTGATGGCCAGTGATGATGAGCATTTTTTCATGTGTCTGTTGGCTGTATGAATGTCTTCTTTTGAGAAATGTCTGTTCATGTCCTTTGCCCACTTTTTGATGGGGTTGTTTGTTTTTTTCTTGTAAATTTGTTTGAGTTCTTTGTAGGTTCTGGATATTAGCCCTTTGTCAGATGAGTAGATTGCAAAAATTTTCTCCCATTCTGTAGGTTGCCTGTTCACTCTGATGGTAGTGTCTTTTGCTGTGCAGAAGCTCTTTAGTTTAATGAGATCCCATTTGTCAATTTTGGCTTTTGCTGCCGTTGCTTTTGGTGTTTTAGACATGAAATCTTTGCCCATGCCTATGTCCTGAATGGTACTACCTAGGTTTTCCTCTAGGATTTTTATGGTATTAGGTCTAACATTTAAGTCTCTAATCCATCTTGAATTAATTTTCGTATAAGGAGTAAGGAAAGGATCCAGTTTCAGCTTTCTACTTATGGCTAGCCAATTTTCCCAGCACCATTTATTAAATAGGGAATCCTTTCCCCATTTCTTGTTTCTCTCAGGTTTGTCAAAGATCAGATGGCTGTAGATGTGTGGTATTATTTCTGAGGACTCTGTTCTGTTCCATTGGTCTATATCTCTGTTTCGGTACCAGTACCATGCTGTTTTGGTTACTGTAGCCTTGTAGTATAGTTTGAAGTCAGGTAGCGTGATGCCTCCAGCTTTGTTCTTTTGACTTAGGATTGTCTTGGAGATGCGGGCTCTTTTTTGGTTCCATATGAACTTTAAAGCAGTTTTTTCCAATTCTGTGAAGAAACTCATTGGTAGCTTGATGGGGATGGCATTGAATCTATAAATTACCTTGGGCAGTATGGCCATTTTCACAATATTGATTCTGCCTATCCATGAGCATGGTATGTTCTTCCATTTGTTTGTGTCCTCTTTGATTTCACTGAGCAGTGGTTTGTAGTTCTCCTTGAAGAGGTCCTTTACATCCCTTGTAAGTTGGATTCCTAGGTATTTGATTCTCTTTGAAGCAATTGTGAATGGAAGTTCATTCCTGATTTGGCTCTCTGTTTGTCTGTTACTGGTGTATAAGAATGCTTGTGATTTTTGCACATTAATTTTGTATCCTGAGACTTTGCTGAAGTTGCTTATCAGCTTAAGGAGATTTTGGGCTGAGACAATGGGGTTTTCTAAATATACAATCATGTCATCTGCAAACAGGGACAATTTGACTTCTTCTTTTCCTAACTGAATACCCTTGATTTCTTTCTCTTGCCTAATTGCCCTAGCCAGAACTTCCAACACTATGTTGAATAGGAGTGGTGAGAGAGGGCATCCCTGTCTTGTGCCACTTTTCAAAGGGAATTTTTCCAGTTTTTGCCCATTCAGTATGATATTGGCTGTGGGTTTGTCATAAATAGTTCTTATTATTTTGAGGTACGTTCCATCAATTCCAAATTTATTGAGCGTTTTTAGCATGAAGGGCTGTTGAATTTTGTCAAAAGCCTTTTCTGCATCAATTGAGATAATCATGTGGTGCCTGTCTTTGGTTCTGTTTATATGCTGGATTATGTTTATTGATTTGCGAATGTTGAACCAGCCTTGCATCCCAGGGATGAAGCCCACTTGATCATGGTGGATAAGCTTTTTGATGTGTTGCTGATTCCGGTTTGCCAGTATTTTATTGAGGATTTTTGCATCGATGTTCATCAGGGATATTGATCTAAAATTCTCTTTTTTTGTTGTGTCCTTGCCAGGCTTTGGTATCAGGATGATATTGGCCTCATAAAATGAGTTAGGGAGGATTCCCTCTTTTTCTATTGATTGGAATAGTTTCAGAAGGAATGGTACCAACTCCTCCTTGTACCTCTGGTAGAATTCAGCTGTGAATCCATCTGGTCCTGGACTTTTTTTGGTTGGTAGGCTATTAATTGTTGCCTCAATTTCAGAGCCTGCTATTGGTCTATTCAGGGATTCAACTTCTTCCTGGTTTAGTCTTGGAAGAGTGTAAGTGTCCAGGAAATTATCCATTTCTTCTAGATTTTCCAGTTTATTTGCGTAGAGGTGTTTATAGTATTCTCTGATGGTAGTTTGTATTTCTGTGGGGTCGGTGGTGATATCCCCTTTATCATTTTTAATTGCGTCGATTTGATTCTTCTCTCTTTTCTTCTTTATTAGTCTGGCTAGTGGTCTGTCAATTTTGTTGATCTTTTCAAAAAACCAACTCCTGGATTCATTGATTTTTTGGAGAGTTTTTTGTGTCTCTATCTCCTTCAGTTCTGCTCTGATCTTAGTTATTTCTTGTCTTCTGCTAGCTTTCGAATGTGTTTGCTCTTGCTTCTCTAGTTCTTTTAATTGCGATGTTAGAGTGTCAATTTTAGATCTTTCCTGCTTTCTCTTGTGGGCATTTAGTGCTATAAATTTCCCTCTACACACTGCTTTAAATGTGTCCCAGAGATTCTGGTATGTTGTATCTTTGTTCTCATTGGTTTCAAAGAACATCTTTATTTCTGCCTTCATTTCGTTATGTACCCAGTAGTCATTCAGGAGCAGGTTGTTCAGTTTCCATGTAGTTGAGCGGTTTTGAGTGAGTTTCTTAGTCCTGAGTTCTAGTTTGATTGCACTGTGGTCTGAGAGACAGTTTGTTATAATTTCTGTTCTTGTACATTTGCTGAGGAGTGCTTTACTTCCAATTACGTGGTCGATTTTGGAGTAAGTACGATGTGGTGCTGAGAAGAATGTATATTCTGTTGATTTGGGGTGGAGAGTTCTATAGATTTCTATTAGGTCTGCTTGCTGCAGAGATGAGTTCAATTCCTGGATATCCTTGTTAACTTTCTGTCTCGTTGATCTGTCTAATGTTGACAGTGGAGTGTTGAAGTCTCCCATTATTATTGTATGAGAGTGTAAGTCTCTTTGTAAGTCTCTAAGGACTTGCTTTATGAATCTGGGTGCTCCTGTATTGGGTGCATATATATTTAGGATAGTTAGCTCTTCCTGTTGAATGGATCCCTTTACCATTATGTAATGGCCTTCTTTGTCTCTTTTGATCTTTGATGGTTTAAAGTCTGTTTTATCAGAGACTAGTATTGCAACCCCTGCTTTTTTTTGTTCTCCATTTGCTTGGTAAATCTTCCTCCATCCCTTTATTTTGAGCCTATGTATGTCTCTGCGTGTGATATGGGTCTCCTGAATACAGCAGACTGATGGGTCTTGACTCTTTATCCAGTTTGCCAGTCTGTGTCTTTTAATTGGAGCATTTAGTCCATTTACATTTAAGGTTAATATTGTTATGTGTGAACTTGATCCTGCCATTATGATATTAACTGGTTATTTTGCTCATTAGTTGATGCAGTTTCTTCCTAGCCTCAATGGTCTTTACATTTTGGCATGTTTTTGCAATGGCTGGTACCGGTTGTTCCTTTCCATGTTTAGTGCTTCCTTCAGGGTCTCTTGTAAGGCAGGCCTAGTGGTGACAAAATCTCTAAGCATTTGCTTATCTGTAAAGGATTTTATTTCTCCTTCACTTATGAAACTTAGTTTGGCTGGATATGAAATTCTGGGTTTAAAATTCTTTTCTTTAAGAATGTTGAATATTGGCCCCCACTCTCTTCTGGCTTGGAGAGTTTCTGCTGAGAGATCTGCTGTTAGTCTGATGGGCTTCCCTTTGTGGGTAACCCGACCTTTTTCTCTGGCTGCCCTTAAGATTTTTTCCTTCATTTCAACTTTGGTGAATCTGGCAATTATGTGTCTTGGAGTTGCTCTTCTCGAGGAGTATCTTTGTGGCGTTCTCTGTATTTCCTGGATTTGAATGTTGGCCTGCCCTACTAGGTTGGGGAAGTTCTCCTGGATGATATCCTGAAGAGTGTTTTCCAACTTGGTTCCATTTTCCCCCTCACTTTCAGGCACCCCAATCAGACGTAGATTTGGTCTTTTTACATAATCCCATACTTCTTGCAGGCTTTGTTCATTTCTTTTTCTTCTTTTTTCTTTTGGTTTCTCTTCTCGCTTCATTTCATTCATTTGATCCTCAATCGCTGATACTCTTTCTTCCAGTTGATCGAGTCGGTTACTGAAGCTTGTGCATTTGTCACGTATTTCTCGTGTCATGGTTTTCATCTCTTTCATTTCGTTTAGGACCTTCTCTGCATTAATTACTCTAGCCATCAATTCTTCCACTTTTTTTTCAAGATTTTTAGTTTCTTTGCGCTGGCTACGTAATTCCTCTTTTAGCTCTGAGAAATTTGATGGACTGAAGCCTTCTTCTCTCATCTCGTCAAAGTCATTCTCCATCCAGCTTTGATCCGTTGCTGGCGATGAGCTGCGCTCCTTTGCCGGGGGAGATGCGCTCTTATTTTTTGAATTTCCAGCTTTTCTGCCCTGCTTTTTCCCCATCTTTGTGGTTTTATCTGCCTCTCGTCTTTGATGATGGTGATGTACTGATGGGGTTTTGGTGTAGGTGTCCTTCCTGTTTGATAGTTTTCCTTCTAACAGTCAGGACTCTCAGCTGTAGGTCTGTTGGAGATTGCTTGAGGTCCACTCCAGACCCTGTTTGCCTGGGTATCAGCAGCAGAGGCTGCAGAAGATAGAATGTTTCTGAACAGCGAGTGTACCTGTCTGATTCTTGCTTTGGAAGCTTCTTCTCAGGGGTGTACTCCTCCCTGTGAGGTGTGGGGTGTCAGACTGCCCCTAGTGGGGGATGTCTCCCAGTTAGGCTACTCAGGGGTCAGGGACCCACTTGAGCAGGGAGTCTGTCCCTTCTCAGATCTCAACCTCCGTGTTGGGAGATCCACTGCTCTCTTCAAAGCTGTCAGACAGAGTCGTTTGCGTCTGCAGAGGTGTCTGCCTCGTTTGTTTAGTTTACTGTGCCCTGTCCCCAGAGGTGGAGTCTACAGAGACAGGCAGGTTTCCTTGAGCTGCTGTGAGCTCCACCCAGTTCGAGCTTCCCAGCGGCTTTGTTTACCTACTTAAGCCTCAGCAATGGCGGGCGCCCCTCCCCCAGCCTCGCTGCTGCCTTGCCGGTAGATCACAGACTGCTGCACTAGCAATGAGGGAGGCTCCGTGGGTGTGGGACCCTCCCGGCCAGGTGTGGGATATGATCTCCTGGTGTGCCTGTTTCTTAAAGCGCAGTATTGGGGTGGGAGTTACCCGATTTTCCAGGTGTTGTGTCTCAGTTCCCCTGGCTAGGAAAAGGGACTCCCTTCCCCCTTGTGCTTCCCAGGTGAGGCAATGCCTCGCCCTGCTTCAGCTCTCGCTGGTCGGGCTGCAGCAGCTGACCAGCACCGATCGTCCGGCACTCCCCAGTGAGATGAACCCAGTACCTCAGTTGAAAATGCAGAAATCACCGGTCTTCTGTGTTGCTCGCGCTGGGAGTTGGAGACTGGAGCTGCTCCTATTCGGCCATCTTGCTCCGCCACCCCTCTATCTATATTTTCTTAAGGCTTCTTTTCCCAAAGGAATGAATGATATCTATATGCTTCTCAAACACTCAGTAAGACTCAGCCCCTATCAAACTCTAGAACATCCTTCTTGGTAATTTAATATAAGAATGCAGAGAGCATAGTCTCACATAGTGAGCCCTGTCCAAGTTCTAAATCAGTTAATTCAATGGTCAATATACTGACCACATGCAGGTCGATTGCTCCATGATCACTAGCCCTTGATGTGATTTGATTTACCTAGATTGACCATTTTGGCTCAACAACTTAATTCTTCTGCAATTTAATATATTGTTTTTCTGTTATTAATTATGACTGTGGAAATAGCCAATTAGAGAAGAAAATATTGAATAGGGATACCAGAAGGACACTTCTAATCTCTCTGTCAAAATCACTTTCAGCTGGAACAAGTGTACACTAAGGCTCTGGACAAAATTCCTGGGCCGATCACTTTTGATTGATTTGACCGCTTAATTTAGTCAAGATACCTACCAATTTGATCAGGTGGCCAATTTGACTGATAATGTATATCTGACACTGCATGTACCCAACAGTGCATTCAAAATGGTCTCTATAGCAACTGTTTTCATTTATTCATTTACTCATTAATCCAATATGTATTTATGAAACATCCCACTATATTCCAGGGGTTCTGAAAACTGGGGCCACAATAAGAAACAAAGTAGTCCTTGCCCTCATGGAGTTATGTTCTAGTGGGGAAATAGACCATAATCAGGAGAGCAAATAATCCATATAGTAATTTTATTAATTTTTAACTAGTTCATTATTTATTTTTGAGTCAGGGTATTGCTTTGTCACCCAGGGTTGAGTGCAGTGGCACTATCACAGCTCAATGCAGCCTCAACTTCCTGGGCTCCAGCAATTCTCCCACCTCAGCCTCCCAAGTAGCTGGGACTGTAAGTACAGGCCACCACGCCTGGCTAATTTTTACATTTTCTGTAGAGACAGGGTCTTACTATGTTGCCAGGCTGGTCTCAAACTCCTGGGCTCAAGCAAGCGATTCTCCTGCCTTAACCTCCCGAAGTGCTAGGATTGCAGGTGTGAGTCACCACACTCAGCCCATATAGTGATTTTAACAGAGAGAGGTGCTCTAACGAAAAAGAAGGCAAAGGGTTGGAGAACAATAAAGAAGATCATTTTATATTAAGTGATGACAGTGAGCCAGTCTGCAAAAGTGACATTTGAGTCAGTATGGCAAACCCACTATGTTGATCTCTTCCTGTCTGTCTGCCCATTCTCTTCTGGGAGAAAGTCTGGAAAAGTTTAGTTTTAAATCAATTTCCCTAATATCTACAAAAATTACTTTTAAGCTGGCACACCATGGCTGTTTCTAGAGCTTTCATTTCTGCAAGTTTTACAAATTGTAGAAGATAGTGTAGATGAGCAGATTTTTCTGAAAGCCAGTTTATGATCTCTTCTTTGTCCATTCAAACATGTCTTCTCTAATTTTTGCTTTCATTTGTGATTTAAGAGCCTTTATCTTCCCACAAAATAACAGATATTTAAACAGAACTTAAGCAAGTGCTCAGGCAAAAGTCCATTTCAGTATGTAGGGATGAAACAATTATACCACAAATAAAGCGTCTCTTCCTTAACAATCCTACTTCTTAAATAACATTTTAGTCAAATCTCACAAACCTTATTCCAAAAAAGAAAATGTCTTTGAAATTCCTGTAGTTCCAACCATGAAATGTGTCTGTTGTGAGTTTTTGGTTTCCTGTCAAAGGTGTTTTCTTCCTTACTGAAATCATCTAAATAAAGTATCTGAAGCAACTGGGATTTGTCCAGAGTTTGTTTAGTTGAACTGAGAGGCTAATTGGATTTAGGAGTTTTTCCAAGGGGAGACCATGGTTTCATGAATGAATCATTGCCTACCCATGTGGATTCAACATGTATAAAGGAGAAAGACGCAGTTCTGTGCGTTTGTGGAAGCAGATACTCCCAGGGCCATTCTTCAGAAATAATAATAACTAGCATTTATTAGTGCTCTCTAAGTGCCAGTTATTGTTCTAAAACTTTTAAAAACTTATTTTTCCAACTCTTTGATTCTCTTCATTTTATAGATAAGGAAACTGAGACACAGAGAAGTTTAGTAACCATTCCAAGATCACATAGCTAGAATGGGCAGAACCAGGAATAGAACCTAAGTTGACCATATCTGGAACTCACCCTCTTTACCTCTCCTTATGCAACCGCTCAGTGGCAATCAATGGGAGTTGCATATGCAGCCAGTGTATACAAGTGTGACATCATGAGTTGCTAATGTCCTGGCATCCTTCCTGGTTAGTTGGTGGCCCATTCTGATTGGTAGGTACCCATGCCATACTGATTGCTAAAAATTTTGATTCTATGGCAGCTTTAATCCACTTCCCACATCTGCAAGCTCTGGCTCTATGTCCTATATCTTATTTGCTGCAGAAGCCAACAGGGTATCAATTTTGCTGCTCAATTGTAGCAGAAATACAGTACAGAAACTGAAAGTGTTCTTTGTATTCTTTAAAGATCTGCTGTTTCAACTTATTCACTTGATACATGAGGAAACTGGGGCTCAAAGGTGAGAAGAGGTCCCCAGATACACTCAGCTCTGTCCTTGGTCTAGAACCCAGGTTTCCTAATCACTAGACATCCTATTGTATACACTTTCTCCCTCCCCTCAACTCCTTCCATGAACTGTGGCCTCAGAAAAGCTCAGAGCATAGACAGAGATTAGGGAGGGAGTTCAAGAAGGGTAAAGAAAGGTGGAGAAGGAAAGTAACATACTTGCGACATAATATCCCATCAAAGCATTTTGAGATATTGCCAAAATGATTGATTGCCATGCAACTGCTCTACCTGGTCCTGCTGATCACTCCTCTCTGGTCTCCTGTGTGGCTTCATTACCCCTCCCCCAATATATAATATTGATGCTCTCCAGGGGTCTCTTTCAAAGAATACATTCAAGCCTATTCTCCTGGCCAACTTTTAACTGATATCACTTTACTTACCAATGACACATCAATGATTTATATATATTTCTAGGCTCCTCTCAAGATATTGCAAGCTGTCTATGGCTTCGGTGGCTCCAGCTCAACACATCAAAAAACAAAACCCATTATTTCCTTCCCAATCTAATCTTCCTCCATTATCCCTCCTCCATGACCCCTGTCTTGGTTACCACTAACACTATGAACCTGGCATTTGAAACACTATTGCTCCCTAACTCACCTTCTATTAATTGTCAAGACCTATTGATTATACTGATGAAATCTCTCAAATCTATCTTCTTTCACCCATACATTAATGCAGACCTCCTTATCTTTCTCCTGCATTGAAAAACAATGTTGAATTAAGTCTAATATACATATACATTTAGTATACAAATAATTGTACACCTGAACATACCCATATGACCAACACCCAGAATCAAGAATCATAGTATTACCTGAACTACATCGAAGTCCTACTTTCTCAAAGACTGGTGGCTGAAATTCCACTGCTGATGTTTGTTCATTTTCATGTTCCAATAGTTACCAAAATTCAGATATCCAAGGTGGAGTAGTATTTCCAGCTATCATCAGTTAATGTATAGCTAAGGGTGTGAACGATTTAAGAGCACAGTTAATACAGGGAGAAAGAGCATGGGCCACTGGGGAATTGAGAGACAGAAATTTATCCAAGGGTTAGAGAATTTTGCAAGAAGTGGTTGGAGATGCTGATCTACACTACCAAAGACAAAACACCTGCCTGACTGTTTCACTGAGCACAGGCTCCTGTGGTAATGAAATAGGGTAATGATATCCCCTTGCCCCCAAATGTTCTGTTCATTATTTGGATTCAGCGATTTGTTGTAGAACTTGAAGGAGTCACAAATAATAACAGCAGAAATAAAAGTGAGGGTGAAACTCCTGAGGCCTTTGAAGTTACAGTAGGTGAGACCTGAGGCCTTCGAAGTCAGAGTAGGTAAGACCAAATAATTGAAAATCCATTTATGAGAGTTTACCTAACTCATGTTATATCAATTTCATTCTCTGCCTCATGATAGATCAAAGTAAAATTCTCTGTGTTGAACTGCATTTCAGAGAAGATCTTAAACAGTACATTACTTATCCGTAATTTGGTCCACAGGAAGGAGCACCTTGCAGTAAGGCTTGTATAGATAGCTTTCTTGTTCCTTTTCTGCAGGGCCTCTTTCTCTAACCTTAAGATTGCAATTTTACCCTCAACTATATGCTTTTGGCTACTACTGCTACAATCCTACCTATTTAAATAGCTATTTGTGTAGAAAAACTCTTTAGTTTTCTTTATAGTCATTAAAAGAACACTCAGATTTATTTTTGATGACTTGAATATTGATTAATATTACTGGTTAAAGATTTTGAAAAAAGGGTCTTCTTTAGGCTGGCTCTCATGCCAGGAAGAATTGATACATGCCATGGAGTTATGTCAGAATAATTTTTAAGCCCAATTGAATAGTGAGAAAAAATTTTCAAATGCAATTGAGTTGCTCCCAATTCTATCAGACACTATTCAATTGCCCCCGAAGATATAAACAGGCAACTCAATTCCATTTGATTTCTTCAGAAATGACGGGATGGCTGCTGAGTAATTCAACTGATTCTCACCTTCTCAAGCAGAGCTCAGTTATATTAAAAAAAAAAAAAGAAGGACATGTGATTAAAGGAATACTTAGTGGATGCCAGTTAACGATTAATCAGATGCCTCTTTGCCCTGCAAAAGTTGGGCTATAGTGATGAAAGGAAATACTTAGGATATAGTAGCACTCATATACCACACATTTATTCCTTCATTAAGAAGTCTATGCAGTGCCAGGCACTGTGCTAGGTGCTAAGGCTCTAGAGGCCAGGCAGAAAGACTACAGTCATTTATCTCCCCAGCTCTGTTCTCTTTTTTCTGGTGACGGTCCCTGATTTGGGGATGGGGAATCCACCCTCCATGCTGAATCTGTGCAATCTAAAGACTTTTATACCAAAATTTAGGGGCAGAACGTGTCATCTTGGCTTAAGCCAATTACTGCATTACATTCCTCTGGCCACAATAATTGATTTAAGAGATGCCACATAGCTTAAACTGGTCTAATCAGTGTGAACCTCAGACTTTTAGGAGAGCTTTCCACAACAAATCTTGCTCTTTCTGCTACCTGAAAGAATGGTTGCTCTTTTTTCCACCTGAAAGTTGTTGGCCAATAAGTTCATTTCACCAGCAGAAAGAGAGAGCTCAAAGAAGTTAGGGCTCATCATGGAGCTTAAGCATTAAGCCACCGCAGCAGAAGGCTCAGCCAAGGGATGGTGAAAAGTGGTTACAGTGAATTATTTGAGCTCAGAATTTAATTGTAGTGGAAGCTAATCCTAAACCCCTATACCTTGTAGCCCCATATCCAACTTTTTGGGTAAGAGATCAGCATGAATTGCTCAGTGGATCTAGACAGAAAAAAAAAAAAAGCCTGAGCTGAGTCTATCTTCAATCTGTATTAACTTAGGATCAAGACAACTGAGGTTGGTAGAAAGAGAGCAATAGAAATATAACAATATTTATGGGGGGGAAAGGAGTGGTTGGATTCTTTCCCTCCCTTTATATGCTCTTCATCTTCAGGATGATACTGACTCAACTGAATGAAAAGTGAAAAAAACAGTTAAGATTTCTAAATGTGTGACTGTAAGTAACCAGTACAGTACCCAGATTTTTAGTGAATTGATTTGCTGTCTGAGTGACCTGGGCAAATCAAAGACAAACAGCCTTAATATAAGACTTTAGAGTGTAAAATACATTGAAAGTAACCAACAACTCGGAAAGATCTTAATGTGACACTATGGAATGAAGTGGAGATCCCCCTAGTTTACTCAAAATGCATAGTCTTCTGTGAAATACAAACTGAAGCCGAAGGTGGAGGGCTTGGTTACTGAGAACAGCCTGGAGAGACAGTAGGTAGTGGCTGACTCTTAGATGCAATTTGAGGGACACAAAGAAAGTCACTTCTCTGACCTCATGATTTTGTTAGGAATTTGGGTCCATTTAATATAACGGGAGAAATGTACTGCCTAATAACAATCTAAGAGGAGGCATGAAATCACATAACCACATCATATGGCTTCAAATGGTGCTAGATCATGTATGTGGCAATGACAGCTGCTATCCCTTGTATATAAATTTTAACATTGTTATCATCACTTTCATCATGATGGCAAATATGAGAAAAATGGGGCATGGGCACTCAACTTCTAGCTTCCTATCTGGTATGCCTTCCTATTCTTCAGAAACTGGAGAGCTAAAAGAAGCATTTGCTAAACACCCTTGCAGCTAGAGTTCTTGATGACATTAGGTTTCTTTAACTAGATTCACCCAAAGGAGATTTGAAAGGCAGAAGTGAGGCATTGAACATCTTTCTACTGCTTTTGCAATATTTTTCTGGCAAGCACACTTGTGACGGTGCTTCACAGCACCTTCTGTGGAGGATTTTCTGCAGAAAGATTTCAGTGTCCAGTCACTGATTTCATGGGCATCAAGAGGTGAGGTGTGGAGCACCTTTTTTTTTTTTTTTTTTTTTTTTTTTTTTTTTTTTTTTTTTTTTTTTGCCAGTGCACATCTAGCAGGCAAGGGTGTAATCTTGGAGCTTCCAGTTGCAGCATCAGTAACGTCCTGATCCCTGGATCACAGCAAGGATACCATTGGGAAGTTAGCAATTCTAGTGGGAACCTAATGAGTAGCTACTTTCCTGCTTGAGGCCAAGGTAGCAGTTCCCCCTGATGACCAGTTATGTAGGGTTGTTCTTCGAGGCCCGATCCAGCTCCCTATTCTAGCCTTTCTCATGAATTTGCAAGTGCCCATGACTCTCTACTAAATCTGCTTTCACTTAAGGTAACTAGAGTTACCTTAAGTGAATGCTGATTGACACAATTATCATGATTCAAAAGATACACATTGAAAAGGTAGAAAATAGTGGGCAGGTGGTGAGAGGAAGAGAATACATGAAGTGACTGAGTTTTGTGCTCAAACTTAGTACAGTGAGGAGAAATAATTAAAATCAGAAAATCTTCAAACAAAAAAGAAAAATGAAGTTAGATCCCAACCTTACAGCATATACAGAAATTTATTTATTTATTTATTTATTTATTTATTTATTTATTTATTATTTATTATTTTTTGAGATGGAGTCTTGCTGTGTTGCCCACGCTGGAGTGCAGTGGTGTAATCTCGGTTCACTGCAACCTCCGCCCCTCCGGGTTCAAGCAATTCTCTACCTCAGCCTCTGGAGTAGCTGGGACCACAGGAGTGTGCCACCATTCTCGGCTAATTTTTTAGCATACACAGAAATTAACTCAAAATCTATCAAAGACATTAATGTAAGACTAAAACTGTAAAACTCTTAGAGGAAAACAGAGGGGTAAAGTGTCACAATATTGGATTTGGCACTGATTTTTTCTTGAATATGACACCAAAGAAAGGTAACAATAGAAAAACTAGGTAAGTTGGACTTCATCAAAATTTAAAACTTGCGCATCAAAGGACAATGCCAATAGACTGAAAAGGCAACCCACAGGCTGGGAGAAAATATCTTCAAGTCATATATGTGATAGGGTTTAATATCTATAATATGTATTTTTAAAACTCCTACAATTCAACAACAAAAACAAACAACCTGATTCAAAAATTGGTAAGGAACTTGAACAGACATTTCTTCAAAGAAGATATACAAATGTCCAATAAGCACATGAAAAGATGCTCCATGTCACCAGTTCATTGAGGAAATGCAATGTAAACCATAAGGAAATATCACTTCACACACATTATGATGACTATTATAAAAAGCCATCATAATCAGAATAAATCTGATTATTTGAAACTGAATAATCAGGAAATAACAAGTGTTGGTGAGGTTATGGAGAAATTGGAACACTTGTGTACTATTGGTGAGAATGTGAAGTGGTTCAGCCCCTGTGGAAAATGATATGGTGGTTCCTCAAAAAATTAAAAATAGAAATCACAATATGATCCACCAATTCCACTTCTGGGTATATATCCAAAAGAAACGAAAGCAGGGTCTTGAACACATATTTGTATGCCCATGTTCATTGCAACATTATTCAAAATAGCTAAATGGTGGAAGCAATTCAAGGATTCTTCAGGGGATAAATGTATAAACCAACTGTGACATATACATGCTATGGAATATTACTCAGCCTTAAAAAGAAAGGAAATTCTGGCCGGGTGCAGTGGTTCATGCCTGTAATCCTAGCACTTTGGGAGGCCAAGGTGGGCAGATCATGAGGTCAGAAGATTGAGACCATCCTGGCCAACATGGTGAAACCCCATCTCTACTAAAAATACAAAAATTAACTGGGCGTGGTGGCACACACCTGTAGTCCCAGCTACTTGGGAGACTGAGGCAGTCTGAGAATCACTTGAACCCATGAGGCAGAGGTTTCAGTGAGCCGAGATCACACTACTGCAATCCAGCCTGGGGACAGAGTGAGACTCCATCTCAAAAAAAAAAAAAAAAAAAAAGAAAAGAAAGGAAATTCTAACTTGTGCTACAACATGGAAGAATCTTGAAGACATTATACTAGGTGAAATAAGCCAGGATAAATTACATACTTCCACTTTTATGAGGTATCTGGAGAAGTCAAATTCATAGAGGCAGAAAGTAGAATGGAGTGTGAACCCCAACTATCTGAGACAGGTCTCAGTTAATTTAGAAAGTTTATTTTGCCAAGGTTGAGGATGCACTCCCATGACACAGCCTTAGGAGGAGGTACTGATGACACATGCCCAAGGTAGTCAGAGCACAGTGGTTTTATACATTTTAAAGAGACATGAGACATCAATCAACACATGTAAGATGAACATTGGTTTGGTCCAGAAAGGCGGGACCACTGGAAGCAAAAGGTGGGAAAACTTGAAGCAGGGAGGAGGCTTCTAGGTCATAAGGAGATAAGAGATGAATGCTTGAATTCATTTGAATTTCTGATTAGCCTCTCCAAAGGAGGCAATCAGATATGCATTTATCTTAGTGAGCAAGGGGTGACTGAATAGAATGTGAGGCAGGTTTGCCTTGAGCAGTTCCCAGATTGACTTTTCCCTTTAGCTTAATGATTTTGGGGCCCCAATATTTATTTTCCTTGCACATTTCCCCCTTTTTCTTTTTAAAAATCTTTTGAAGAAAGCATTTTAGAATAAAATGAGTCTCTGGTCCCAGGTTTAGTCTGATCTGTCTTGGCTAGAATGGTTTATTCCTAAACAGTAGTCCTGAGTTATAAGGAAACTTCATTTTTAGCAGGTTGTGAAGTCTCATGTCCTATGAAGAGAAAATAGGGGGAGGAAGGGAGAAGAACAATAACAGACAAAAGAAAAATCCTGGAAAATCAATAGGCCACATTACTCTGAAATTCACACATCAGCAGGAAGGTATGAAAATTGCAGTTCTGTTCTTTTCTTTGTTTTCTTTTTTTTTTTTTTTTTGTTTTGTTTTGTTTTGAGACAGAGTCTCACTCTGTCACCTAGGCTGGAGTGCAGTAGCACAGTCTTGGCTCACTGCAACCTCTGCTTCCCAGGTTTAAGAGATTCTCCTGCCTCAGCCTGCTGAGTAGCTGGATTACAGGCACACACCACCACATCCGGCTAATTTTTGTATTTTTAGTAGAGACGGAGTTTCACCATGTTGGTTAGACGGTCTCAAACTCCTGATCTTGTGATCCACCCACTTCAGCCTTCCAAAGTGCTGAGATTACAGGCATGAGCCACTGCACCCGGACAGGTTCCTGTTATTTTTTTCTGAAGTTTGAGTTGCCTAGTTTCAGTTCCCAGAGCTTTACAAAAGCACAGCTTAGTTTTCAGTGACTCCAAATTAGGAAAAATGGAGGAAAAAGAAGGAAAAAAATTGAAAACATTATTTTGAAGCCTTGTAGCAAAAAAAAATTAGAATTTGGTCCAAACTGTAGAAAATAATAAAAATGGAAAAACATTAGGCAAGACTAAAATCTAATTTTTCTCTTTCCAGTTTACCATTTTTATTAAAAACAAATCATGGTAAGACTGATTTGCTTTATTATACTTGGCCTGATTATATATGGTGTAGAAAGAATAATTATTTTTTACATGGGCTTTTAAATTGTCTTTGATGGAACTTTGTTCCACAGAAGGAATCTCAGATAAGACTTTTTTAAAGCTGAGCCCAGCCATGGATTTTTACCATCAAATACCTGTGAGTTGGGTGAATTCTTCTCCTCTTGAGGCTCCAAGATAAACATGGGGGCTCCTGGGCCTGTCAGAAAGTGACATTCTTTACTTACCACAGGTCAGGAACCCTGCATAGGGACTGTATAGACAAGGTATGAGGCCAGTTTTCCCAAGGGGCTTTTATTGGCTCCATAAATCAAGTTTGATTATTTAAAGGAAAGCACACCATTCCAGTCAAAGCCTTGGTAAAATAACCAGTTTCTCCAGTTGCGCCCTGTTATAAGGAAAACAGATTCTTATTGCACTTACGCAAATAACTATATTGCCATAAGTTAAGAATACTCACAAATAGTTTCCAAATTCTAGAGAAATCAGGTACAAAGGAACAAATATGTTCTAATTTTTGTTCATAGCATTTGTTCATACTGGATCATAGCATACTGAATAGCTCAAAAGAAACGTTTCCTTGACTCTGAGTGAACAAAACAAAGGATCAGCAACGTTTTAAGCAAAAAGTCAAAAAGATTACTTCAGTCTTCTACTAGTTCAGTCCATGAAGTTAGTTCCTGTTCTGCTTGATAATCATGAATATTTAGTTCTCCATGAACCCTGAAAGTTTTTCTTTTATTCTGACATCATAATCTACAAAGTTTTCAAAAACTTGTATTCAAGAGCACCTGTTAGAGTTTTATAGCAGATTATAAAACGACCTTCTAAAGAGGACCAAAACAAGATAACAATTGTCTGTGAATGGCAAAAACTTTTAGGGCAGCCATAATCAAAGACACGATTGAAAAGTAAATTTGTTACCTCAGTGGCACACAATAATTTAACATGACTATTATAATTATTACTGATAATGTACACTAAGTCATACCAGAATTATAGGAGTTTGCCATAATTTCAGAATGCATACAAATAACATATTTATATAAATACAGCTCAAAGAAAACAAACACCACTTCATATTTGACAATGTTTCCTGTGTAATTTTTATACCAAATAAGCCAAATTATATCATTTTTGGACTCTAGGAAACCTAAAATCTTAAAGGATTAAGTCCATCAGAAAAAGACAATTTATAATTTAATTTTGTAAAGTTTGTCAAATATCAAAGGTTTAAAACACTTGATATTACAGGTCATTGTAAAATAAGTCATTCATTTGAACAAAGTAATAATGCAAGGATTTCAAAAAAAGGGTGAAAACCTTAATTCTTTGAGAGAGGAGACTTAATTTTCCAAACAATAAGCCCTAATAAAACAGCATGAATCCAAATTAAATTTGTTTTGCAAAAATTTATAAATAATGTATAAAATTTTAATCTTGATCATAAGATATAACTTCCATAAGCCTTTTATAACCATTATACACTTGATTAAGGAGTCAGCTAATGCCTCAAGAAAACCTTGTTAATCTGACACAGAGATCCATATGCTGGTCTTGCATCAGTGTGCCTTTGATATTAATGATTAGTTTATAGAGAAACTGAACTTATTTTATCTCTCAAAATTGGTCCTTACAATTGCACATGCCCACCTCTTCTGTGATAGTCCCTGGGCCTTGAGGAGTTGAATAGCTTTAATTTCTGGCCCTATGTCTTAGGAATGCAGTTTATTTTGATTGGCATTCTTCTACCAGGCCCGAAGATGAGGCTTTAATTGCTGTCAGTGTTTAAAATTTAGCAGGACTTGGTGTCCTTTTTAGACCTAGGAGTCAAAACCCTGTAACTCAATGTCACACGTACTTTAAAAGCACATACAGAAAGATACACAGATGTAATAACCTTAACTTAAAAAAAAAATTTTAATATCAGTTTTTTCCCTAAGCAAACCAAAACTTAATAATAATGGCATAGGAATTGTTACAATAAACTGTAAAATCTGTTAGTTACCAAAAGGCAAAAGGAAAGATCTGGACTGTACAGAATATTATGTTGGAAGAAAACAATTCCTTTAGACCTTTAAGAAAACATTGTTAGCATTAGGTCACTACAAACAGAACTCGAGGACAGAATTTATACGAGCTGAAAGTGAGTTGAAGGAGAACGTCACTATTTCACATCCTTTAAAAGGAGAGAAAAGCCAGATATGGTGACTCATGCCTGTAATCCAAGCACTTCGGGAGGCTGAGGCAGGTGTATCACTTGAGGTCAGGAGTTTGAGACCAGCCTGGCCAACGTGGTGAAACACCATCTCTACTAAAAATACAAAAATTAGCCTGGCATGGTAGTGCACACCTGTAGTCCCAGCTACTTGGGAGGCTGAGGCAGGAGAATTGCTTGAACCTGGGAGGCAGAGATTGCAGTGAGCTGAGTTCATGCTACTGCACTCCAGCCTGGGTGAAAGAACTAGAGATGGTCTCAAAAAAAAAAAAAAAAAAAAAAAAAAAAAAAAAAGGAGAGAGAAACCAAAATAGTGGAACTTTAGGTTAAAAAAATTAAAATCTCACATAATTTATTAAGAATAAATCAATTCCTTAAGAAAATTTCATTGTTCTAACCAAATATTTAGTGTTTAAGTGTTTTTTTACATCATGCCCAGTCTCTAGAAAGACCATTATAATTTCCCTTTAATTATAGACAGCATGACCTTATAAAAGTTTTTAAAATAAATCTTCTTATTGTTCTTTTTATTGTGACTTACACAGACCATACACAATATGCTTGGACTTTCTAGTTTATCCTAACATACCTCTTCCTTAAACAACCAGTCATTTTATTCTAAGACTAAATTTACCATACAAGATTCTTCCTCTATAAAGTTATTTCTCTTAAGCTTCTTACAGAAAAAAAGACCTTTATTTTTATAGCTTTCTTTACATCTGTCTTATTTCCTGGTTCCTTTTACCTCATTTTATACATAACCTTTAAGTAAGCTTTGAATTAGATAAAAATTGTTCACCTTTTTAAAAATGAAGCGCATTTTTTGAAAGAATGTTTTCCTACAAATACATTTGTACTGGAAAATACCCAAATAATGAAATATCTATTATTTATTTATTTATTTATTTATTTTTGAGACAGAGTCTTGCTCTGTCACCCAGGTTGGAGTGGAGTGCAGTGGCACAATCTCAGCTCACTTCAACCTCCGTCTCCTGGGTTCAAGTGATTCTCCTGCCTCAGCCTTCAGAGTAACTGGGATTATAGGCATGTACCACCATGCTCCACTAATTTTTGTATTTTTAGTACAGGAGGGTTTTTGCAATGTTGGCCAGACTGGTCTCAAATGCCTGACCTCATTCGATCACCTTGGCCACCCACCTTGGCCTCCCACAGTGTTGGGATTACAAGTGTGAGCCACTGCACCCAACCTGAAATATCTATTATTTAATTTAATATAACTTTAGATTCTAAATTATGATGAGTTTGTCTACAAGTATTTATCCAATTACATTTACTCAATTATTTTATTTTGATCATTTACCTAGATTATTTATGAAAACTGATATTGTCATTATATAAAGTTATGGAACCACCATTGCAAAATTATAACTAAGACAATGAAAAAGATCTGATCTATGATTCCATCTTGCTTTTAACCTCTGAACTGTCCTTGTTCATTCATGGGTGTAGGCCAGACTAACTTTGGGAGGAACTTAGTTTGTACTTTAGCTTTTTTATGGTTTTTTAAACCATATACCAAATGTTGACACCTTATAGTGTTTGGCAGGGATAAGTATGAAACTGCTTAAGTAATAAATGCAAACAAAAATATATGCTGGCAATTCTTAAGACATTTCTAATATTATTATACTTTACCAATGATTTTTAAAATAGCTTGTTTATTAAAAATTGTACTTAAGTTACATAAACTTGAAAAAGCATTTGACTACTTTTTCTATTTTCCTGATAATAATTAGAGCTCTTTTATATATTTTCAGTAGTGAAATATTGTGTACACAACACATAAACACATAGATGTATTAGGCATGCCAATAGAAGTACATGTTATAGATTCATAAAAACCTTTTTGCCCAACTTATACTTTCAAATTCTTGTTAACCTGTTTCAATAGGTAACCTGTATTCATTCTTGATAACCCTAGGCAGTTGTCAGCTAAATAGTTTTAAATTTGCATATTAAAGGAAACAACTCAGGTGAAAATAAAATAGTAAGATTTACATCACAAGGTATGGAGAAAAAAAGTCTGGTGTGCTAGAGAGAAATGAAAATGGATTTAATTGCCAATAAAACATAAAATTACATGCATTATAAAGGCCTTTTAAATACACACACACACACACACACACACACACACACACACCCCCCCTATAGCTTTTACTTCAGAACTGTAGCCATGAGATAAATACAAATTCACTGGCTTGCAAACAGAAAAAACTATAGGATCCAAACTGGTTTTTTATCATAATAGAAAAATAACAGCAGATTTAAACAGGCAGAAAAGAAAATAGAGAAAAAGGAGAACTTAGGAACTCTATAGTTTGCAGGTTGACCTTAGGGTTCTTTTTCTTTAATGTAAATGTGCACAAAGACAATATTACTTCCATTTTACATAAACTCTGGCAAGTAGAGGTGCCATAAAACCTACAGAGTGTTCACAAGAGGGTCATTCTTCTTGTTTTCTCCTCATTCTTAGATTATTTGTTTCACACTGTTTTTTTTCCTAAGAGAAAAAACTGAGCTGTAGCCTAGGGTTTTTGTGTGGTGGATTGACGTGTGCTACTTGTAAACAGGACTCCACAGTGTGTCACCAGTGAGTTGTTTCTGCCCTCTTATGTATCTCACTTTCTCTCTCCAGAGGTCTATGACCTCTGAGAGGGCTCCAAACACCAGGTGATCAGCCCTTATATGCATTTCCTAGACGAGGTTTTCTTTTTTTTTTAATTATTTTTTGTTGGGGATTACCCTTCAGGGCTGCTGCATGTTGCAGGGAGTCAAACCCACAGACACTCCCATGAGGACCCTGATCACCCAGAGTGCCTTTCAGCTGGGAGGAGGAAAATGCCCTTTCTCTTCAGAGCTGAGAAAATTCAGTCTCGCATTTACCTATGGAAAGAACAGTTCAGTTCCTCATGCAAATGTGCACAGACAAGCTGAATCGATATTAATTTTGGGACAAAAAGCAAATAGAGAAGACCCTTTAGAATGCATCATCAAACTAGAATAAGGATCTTTAAACAATAACTTCCTAGGAGGAAAAAAAACAACAGCCAAGACTACTTCCTGTAAACTATGCTCAACCAGCCCTACTTTGTAGCTCTCGTTCACCATTACACACGCCAAGGTCAAATCCTCTCACAGTACGAGGTAATCTCTGGTATCCCCAAAGCCAAAGAGGTCAGGTCATGCAATATGGGAAAATAGAGCTTTAGACCTAAGAAGAATCTGTCCATGACTCTTGAAACTCCACAAAGGAGATAGAACACCCCAAAAGGGGTGAGTGGCACCTTTGCTCGGAATTCTTTAAAGAAGTTCAAGTCATTAGAAGCCTTCTCTAGATTTTTGGTACTGTAGATGGCAAAAGAGGGGAAGGACATATAGAGTGAAAGAAAACAAATGAAAGAACATTTTTTTTTTGAAGACAGGAAGGCAAACACAGAAACCAAGTGCATTTTTTTGGGGTTTTTTGAGTCTCCCCCCTTTGCAGCTGGGAGGAATTTTAGCTAAATTAGAGAGGCTTTGTTGACCTGTAATTTGGAATTCTCACTTGGATTTGACCAAGTCAGGTAGAGTTGGTCAAATCTGATGGGAGAAAGACCAGAACAAACAACAACAACAAAAACCCCCAACAATATGATCACTGAGCGCTCTAATGGTAAGGAGAAATTAAGACCAGCTGGTTGTTAAACTTTAGCCAAGACAAAACCCCAATTCTGCTACTTACCTAAGGATGGGTCTCAGGCTGAAGACTGCCCTCTACCATCCTAGAAGCAGAAAAAAACACAAACTTGTCCTCTCTGCTGGGAGCAAGCTCAAACTTGATAAAGAAGTTACCTGCCTTCCATCATCATGGAAACCAGAAATCTTGCCTTCCTTGTTGGAAGCAAGTAAAACTGAAAAAAAAAATGGGGTTGGGGGAGTTATACAGCAAAATAAACTTTAGATCTTGATCAAATTTTGGGAGATCAGGAATTCTCTGGAGGGTGTGCTCCCAGATCTCAGCAAATTGTCCTATTGGCTTGAGCCATAAAGTTAACTCAGGCTGGTACCAAGCACCAATAGGAGATTTGTCAGAATCCCTTCATGGTTACCAAAAATGTGAACCCCGAGTATCTGAGACAGGTCTCAGTTAATTTAGAAAGTTTATTTTGCCAAGGTTGAGGGCACATGCCTGTGACACAGCCTCAGGAAGTCCTGATGACATGTGCCCAAGATGGTCAGAGCATAGTTTGGTTTTATACATTTTGGGGAGCCGTGAGACATCAATCAACATATGTAAAATGAACATTGATTAGGTCCTGAAAGGTGGGACCACTCAAAGCTAAGGCGGGATGATTTGAAGCAGGGAGAGGACTTCCAGGTCATAGATAGATATGATAAGATGGTTACATTCTTTTGAGTTTCTGATTAGCCTCTCCAAAGGAGGCAATCAGATATGCATTTTTTTTTCTTTTGAGATGGAGTCTTGCTCTGCCATCCAGGCTGGAGTGCAGTGGTGCAATCTTGGCTCACTGCAACCTCTGCCTTCCAGGTTCAAGCAATTCTCCTGCCTCAGCCTCCCGAGTAGCTGGGATTATAGGCACCCACCACCATGCCTGGCTAATATTTGTTTTTGTTTTTGTTTTTGAGTAGAGATGGGGTTTCATCATGTTGGTCAGGCTGGTCTTGAACTCCTGACCTCATGATCTGCCTGCCTCAGCCTCCCAAAGTGCTGGGATTACAGGCGTGAGTATCTCAGTTGAGAAAGGGGTGACTTTGAATAGAATGAGAGGCAGGTTTGCCCTGAACAGTTCCCTGCTTGACTTTTCCCTTCAGCTTAGTGATTTTGGGGCCCCAAGATTGATTTTCCTTTCACAGGTGGTTGCTGAGTGGGAAGCAGATGGGAAGTAATTGTTTAATAGGTACAAAGTTTTAGTTGGAGAAGATGAAAAAAAATTGGAGATGAATGGTGGTGATGGTTTCATGACAATGTGAATATACTGAATGTCACAGAACTGTACCCTTAAATTGTTAAAATGGTAAATTATAGTTATGTATCTTTTACCACCATTTCAAAAAAATGAGACGAAAAATCTAGGCGATAGGTTTTCATTAGGAAATACTAAAAAAGGCCTTGGTAGGAAGTGGAGAAAGAAAGAATTAAGAGGCAAAATACAAAATAATGGGAGAGAAGTTTTTGGGTAGCTTGGACAACAGATTTCATTATTTGAGAGTCACCTATCTCTAAACTTTTAGAAGAGCAATACATAAATATATTTCAGTTAGTAGTATTATATTTTAAATGAGAAGTAATATACATTTGTATAATGTTGATGTATGTTACACTAAAGACAGAATTTCATGGATCCCATATGTCCATGTTTAGATCTCAGACTTAATTCTCCAGTAGGACATTTTAATCTATTTACAATGTAAAATAATAATGATAATAATGTAATTTGAGAATTGGCATGGAGTAATTGTCCAGGTTAACTTGTAATAGTACACCATGTATCTGCTCTAACTCTTCTGTGTGACATCATAGTGAAGATTTGATTCAATTATGGAAGATAATCTGTTGGGAAGAAGTGCCAATGATGTTTTTAAAAGAAGCTGTGAGTCCTGGAATACTTCGATTTCAAAGTAATTAATTCCAAGGGGGACCTTTCTGAGATGAAGTAGTGAGGTTATTTGGCTATGAGAGCTTTCGTAGTCATGAAGAAAAAAGAAAGCACAATTCTTTTATTAAATTAGCATTGCATCACAAAAAAGATCTAAAAAATGATTGATTGCAAATATAATGTAGGGAATAGAAGCATCTGGTTCAGGCATAAATAATGAGGCTCTTCAACATATGGCACTAATTTGCGTTTAAGCCTCTGTAATCTCACCTTTTCAAATTGCTATGCCTTTCTCAAGATGGGCTACTCTGGGTATCAGTGTGGAGCAGATAGCACAGGGGAGAGCAAGTGTTTTTCTGGTCTGTCTCTGTGAGGAAGAGGTGTTCAGTATTAATAAAGGGCTTGGGGCAAGTGTGTGTCTCTGGCTCCAATTCACCCACAATCACAGCTGAGACCCAAGAATGAAATGGCATTAAGTCCAGTCAGAAGGCTTTAAAGCTTTCAATTCTCCCCGTTTCTAATGCAAAACTGAAAACCTAGCTTTGGCAAAGCACAAAAAGATAACTTGGTTTTTTTTGTTTTTTTTTTTTGTTTTGTTTTTTTTTTAAGTCCTGCATCTCCATACCAAAGAGAGGTAGACTACATTTAGAGTCTAACTTTAACGAAACCAGAGAGGACTAAACAGCCCCTTCAAAGTTGGTGGCATCAAATGGATCTTCCTTTTCTTGCTCCTTGAAGAAGAGTTGCAGCAACATTCCTTCCAACTGTGGTGTGTCTGCCTTCAGGCTTTCTTAACCTCCAGGCAGCCACACGAACGCTGGACACTGGGCGTCTGCACTCTGCTTCTAACAACTCACAGAATAAGAAACTGGGAAAAAATACATTTGCAGAGAAGGCTGTAGATGCCCAGTGTTTCTGAGGTCATATAGGGTAATGTTTCCTTTGAATTTAACTATCGAGAAAAATGTCTCTTTGGGAGACATTTCTCCTCGGGTAATGCCACATTTAGGCCTAGCATCCCTCGATTTTCTGAAGAAGGGTTCTAACCCATGACAGGGTCCTGCCTGCTTCACTCTCAACCTGACCCTGACTCAAGGCAGCTCGGTTACTCAACCAGCTGCAGTCATGATCTTTGGCATCATAATGCAGGTTATGTCCTTTTTCTAATCTTTGGGAACAAGTCCTGTTCTTATAAACAACCATCCTGTCTTCTCATAGGAGAAACTGTGCAACTTTTCATGACACTTTCTCATAAATCTAATTTTTAAATTGATTTTTTAAAAAATAATTTTAAAAAGTTGTTCTCTGAGCTGACTGGCTGTCTGTCTCCCTCTGGTCCGCCCCCTACCACTCCTGAGAAGGAGTCTCACACAAAGTCCCAAGTGCCCAGGGCTAAAAATGAAGCTTTACTAACTCTAAACCTTTTCGTATAGATTATCTCTAATGGTTAAGATAAATATTTGTCTTTTCATTTTTTACTTCATTGCTGACATGCTTGAATTTTCCTGACAGTAGAATGCCAAGTCTTATCTCTTATCTCTTTGTTGGGGCAGTAGCTTTTGTTTTATGTTCTGCTCCAGGGAAACACAAGCAACTGATTTTGTAGAATTTTTCTCCCTCAGAAATGATTCATGTAATTGAGGGTTTTGAGGCCATGTAGACATAGCATATGCTTTCTCCACTTTTCTAATACTTGAAAAACCTCATATTGGTGTCCGATAAATTTTTAATTACTGATTTTAGCTTAGATTTTCAAACTGGAAAGCTCTTCTCATATTCTAAAGTTATCTCTCAAAGATTTATAATCTTTGCTGGGTGTGGTGGCTCATGCCTGTAATCCCAGCACTTTGGGGGGCCGAGGTGGGCAGATCACCTGAGGTCAGGAGTTCAAGACCAGCCTGGCCAACATAATGAAATCCCATCTCTACTAAAAATGCAAAAAATTTAGCCGGTTGTGGTGGTGGGCCCCTGTAATCCCAGCTACTCCGGACCTCAGGCATGAGAATTGCTTGAACCTGGGAGGTGGAGGTTACAGTGAGCCAAGATCACACCACTGTACTCCAGCCTGGGTGACAGAGCAAGACTCCAACTCAAAAAAAAAAAAGGTTTATTATCTCCATGAAAATCTATCAACCGAATTCAACTGAATAGTAGATGAAAATAAAAGTTTTGGATCCATAATAATTCCCTGCTACAGTAAATACAAATGACCAACTGAAATATAAACAAACAACACCCTCTTGTCCAATTTATTTTTTCCTGTATATGTGATGGCTGCTAAACATGTTCATTTCCCCAGTAAACTGCTCTTCTTAAAGAGCATATCCCAATAGACTGGGGGAGGAGATAATTTAGAGGACACAAGATGAATGAAGGTGTATCTGTGTTAAACTCCATGTGATTACTCCTATTCTGGAAACTGAATTATGTTTACCCAAATTACAAAAATTGATTATTTGCACACATTTCTGGCAAAACTTTGGAAATGTCAAATTATACCAGTTGGGACTTTCAGATTAGAGGTTAAAAGCGTGGTCAAATGTATTTGGTAAACATAACAGCTACTTGTTGTCTCTGTGGCAGCAAAAGCTCTGGAAAAATCTGCAACTGGTAAGGCGATGAAAGGCTCTGGGCATTTGGTGCTTTCTCGAATGGAGCTGTGGCTCTGTACAGCAGCACTTCAGAAAGCCAGAAGCAGCTGTCAGCTTGGGCAAGCTGGAAAAGTACATGATATCAGATCAGTCTGAGCTTCTCTCATTATTATGCTTGAAAACTAAGCTCTGATTTTTTCTTATCTTGCCCAAATTCCTATCTAAGGGGTCTGGGGAGTCATGCACTACAAACCATAAATTCTCATCAGATGGGTTTTATGAATCCTACACATTGTGACGTACTTTCCAATCTGACTCTGGCATAATATTATGTGACAAAGAAGAAAATCAAAATATTTTACCCCAAAACATGTTTCTTTGCCATACTTTGAAATGACCCTGCAAAACCGTCCTTTGTGGAGAAAAATTTGCATCTGTAAAAACTTCTATTAAAATAGTTAGATCTTTTTCTTCCAGGTCCTCTCAGTCCTGAAGAGATTAACTGAGAGTCTAGCACCTTTTAAAGATCTGAATGGAAACATGTGTCATCTGTTGTCTCTAAGGGCAGCCACTATGAGACTTCAAAAGAACCTGGGTATCCACAATCTCACAATCTTTTATTTCAACCAGCATTTCCTTTCTATTGATCCCAGGTCTTTTTTTTTTTTTTTTTTTTTTTGAGATGGAGTCTCCCTCTTGCCCAGGCTGGAGTGCAGTGGGGTGATCTCGGCTCACTGCAACCTCTGCCTCCCAGGTTCAAGCAATTCTCCTGCCTCAGCCTCCTGAGTAGCTGGGATTACAGGTGTGCACCATCACACCCGGCTAATTTTTTTTTTTTTTTTTTGTATTTTTAGTAGAGATGGGGGTCTAACCATGTTGGCTAGCCTGGTCTTGAACTCCTGACCTCAGGTTATCCACCCGCCTCAGCCTCTCAAAGTGCTGGGATTACAGGCGTGAGCCACCCTGCCCAGCCGATCCCTGGTCTTTACAAAATTCAACCAATTGTCAATCAGTCAACCCGAAAATGTTTACATTTACCTATAGCCTGGAAGCCCCACCTCTATTGACCAAACTAATGTATATCTTAAATGTATTTGATTGATGTCCCATGCCACTCTAAAATGTATAAAACCAAGCTGCACCCCAGCCACCTTGGGAACATGTTCTCAGGATCTCCTAAGGGCTATGTCATGGGCCATAGTCTTCATATCTGGCTCAGAATAAATCTCTTCAAATATTTTACAGCATTTGACTCTTCATCGACATGCTTCATCTAGGTGCTAAATCTGATTAAATCTAATGAAACTTAAAAAAAATCCACCTCTATGTTTTAACAGGAGTTATAACAATTATCCATAGCAGAAATAGTTATTCATGTAAAATTTTGGGAGACTTTGCATGTTTACTGTAAGATTGAGAAAGTGAGTCTGCTTTTGCAAGCTATTTAATTCTTTTTCTATTTATTTTCTTCTTCACTTTATTATAGAAAGAAGAGGCACTATGCCAGAAGTTAGCTAATGTGAGCAATATCTAGGCATAGTTTGAATATGGGAAATATAGGTAATTAAATGAAAACATTACTTTTATAAATACTCAGTAACAAATGAACCCCATGGGAAACTTCTGCTTTGTTTGTTCCCTTCTAAATTCACCTTTTGCTTTCCTGCCCCTTTTCCATTTGTCCCAGCTTGTACTTTCTCCCTGTCTTTACCTGTTAATATTACACAATATTATTACAGCACAAACCACCATCCTTTATGAGGCAAGATATGATCTCCACCTTTGACCTTCGTACAACTTAATTTCTGTGCCAGGCACTTGATACTTAACCTGAGAAATGGCTTGCATTAGAGTTAACACAACAAAGGTCTTGATTTGACTGGGGCAGTCCAGATTTACCTCAGTTCCTGGCATCACTTCTTATTTACCATTTGCCCTCAATTTTTTTTAAACAAAGATTTACTAATAATGTCATTAAAATGCACCAGCTTGGGTTTCATAGATCTCTACTTTGCACTACCACTTTATGCCACAATGTCATCTAGCAGTTTGGGGGATTCACACACTGAACAGAGTTCTCGCTTGAACATGTAGTTAATTATAAAGATGACTAGGGGTAGTCTCTCTCTTTCCCCAACATTTAAAAAATTTTTTAAAAATTATACTTTAAGTTCTAGGGTACATGTGCACAATGTGCAGGTTTGTTGCATATGTATACATGTGCCATGTTGGTTTGCTGCACCCATTAACTTGTCATTTACATTAGGTATTTCTCCTAATGCTATCCCTTCCCCATCCCCCCACCCCACAACAGGCCCCAGTGTGTGATGTTCCTCACCCTATGTCCAAGTGTTCTCATTGTTCAATTCTCAACTATAAGCAAGAACATGCGATGTTTGGTTTTCTATCCTTGCAATAGTTTGCTCAGAATGATGGTTTCCAGCTTCATCCATGTCCTTACAAAGGGCATGAACTCATCCTTTTTTATGGCTGCATAGTATTCCATAGTGTATATGTGCCACATTTTCTTAATCCAGTGTATCACTGATGGACATTTGGGTTGGTTCCAAGTCTTTGCTATTGTGAAGAGTGCTGCAGTAAACATTACGTGTTTATTACATGTGTCTTTATAGTAGAATGATTTACAATCCTTTGAGTATATACTCAGTAATGGGATCACTAGGTCAAATGGTATCTCTTTTTATTTATTTATTTTTTTTTTGAGATGGAGGCTCACTCTGTTGCCCAGGCTGGAGTGCAGTGGTGTGATCTCCACTCACTGCAAGCTCCACCTCCCAGGTTCACGCCATTCTCCTGCCTCAGCCTCCCATGTAGCTGGGATTACAGGTGCCCGCCACCGCCCCCGGCTAATTTTTGTATTTTTAGTAGAGACGGGGTTTCACCATGTTAGCCAGGGTGGTCTTGATCTCCTGACCTCGTGACCCACCCATCTCGGCCTCCCAAAGTGCTGGGATTACAGGCGTGAGCCACCACGCCCAGCCAAATGGTATTTCTAGTTCTAAATCCTTGAGGAATCACCACATTGTCTTCCACAATGGTTGAACTAGTTTACACTCCCACCAACAGTGTAAAAGCGTTCCTATTTCTCCACATCCTCTCCAGCACCTGTTGTTTCCTGACTTTTTAATGATTGCCATTCTAACTGGTGTGAGATGGTATCTTATTGTGGTTTTGATTTGCATTTCTCTGATGACCAGTGATGATGAGCATTTTGTCATGTGTCTGTTGGCTGCATAAATGTCTTCTTTTGAGAAGTGTCTGTTCATATCCTTTGCCCACTTTTTGATGGGGTTGTTTGATTTTTTTTCTTGTAAATTTGTTTAAGTTCTTTGTAGATTCTGGATATCAACCCTTTGTCAGATGGGTAGATTGCAAAAATTTTCTCCCATTCTGTAGGTTTCCTGTTCACTCTGATGGTAGTTTCTTTTGCTGTGCAGAAGCTCTTTAGTTTAATTAGATCCCATTTGTCAATTGTGGCTTTTGTTGCCATTGCTCTTGGTGTTTTAGTCATGAAGTCCTTGCCCATGTCTGTGTCCTGAATGGTATTGCCTAGGTTTTCTTCTAGAGTTTTTATGGTTTTAGATCTAACATTTAAGTCTTTAATCTATCTTGAATTAATTTTTGTATAAGGTGTAATGAAGGGATCCCGTTTCAGCTTTCTACGTATGACTAGCCAGTTTTCCCAGCACCATTTATTAAATAGGGAATCTTTTCCCATTTCTTGTTTTTGTCAGGTCTGTCAAAGATCAGATGGTTGTAGATGTGTGGTGTAATTTTCTGAGGCCTCTATTCTGTTCCATTGGTCTATACCTCTGTTTTGGTACCAGTACCATGCTGTTTTGGTTACTGTAGCCTTGTAGTATAGTTTGAAATCAGGTAGCATGATGCCTCCAGCTTTGTTCTTTTGGCTTAGGATTGTGTTGGCAATGTGGGCTCTTTTTTGGTTCCATATGAACTTTAAAGTAGTTTTTCCAATTCTGTGAAGAAAGTCATTGGTAGCCTGATGGGGATGGCCTTGAATCTATAAATTACCTTGGGCAGTATGGCCATTTTCACGATATTGATTCTTCCTACCCATGAGCGTGGAATGTTCTTCCATTTGTTTGTGTCCTCTTTTATTTCGTTGAGCAGTGGTTTGTAGTTCTCCTTGAAGAGATCCGTCACTTCCCTTGTAAGTTGGATTCCTAGGTATTTTATTCTTTCTAGCAATAGTGAATGTGAGTTCACTCATGATTTGGCTTTCTGTTTGTCTGTTATTGGTGTATAGGAATGCTTGTGATTTTTGCACATTGATTTTGTATCCTGAGACCAAGATGGCTGAATAGGAACAGCTCTGGTCTGCAACTCCCAGTGTGATCGACGCAGAAGACGGGTGATTTCTGCATTTTCCACTGAGGTACCTGGTTCATCTCATTGGGACTGGTGGGACAGTGGGTGCAGCTCACAGAGGGCGAGCTTAAGCAGGGCGGGGCATCGCCTCACCCAGGAAGCACAAGCGGTCCTGGGATTTCCCTTTCCTAGCCAGGGGAAGCCATGACAGACTGTACCAGGAAAATTGGGACGCTGCCCCCAAATACTGTGCTTTTCCAGCACTCTTAGCAAACGGCACACTAGGAGATTATTTCCCCAACATTTTTAAGATGTAGTGTCAACTAACATTTTCCTTTCAAGGACAGCTGGCAGGACACTCACTGATAATAGCAAGTGTTTGAAATGCAGGCAATGGAGGACAGCCTGCTCCTGCCAGCTTCAGGTGGTGGTGGGAGGAACTGACGTTGTCGCTCCAGCTGGACACTTGGGTGCTCCAGCTGCACAGTCTTAACGTCCATTGTGCACAGAGAGAAGGTTGTTGAAATGCTCTTGCTGGAGCGGATGTCTCCTTTACCATATGGTGCACACAAGTATTGATTTATTTTATTGTTTGGTAATACTTTTTTATTTCACAAAAAGCCCTATCATCAGCATGAGCTTTATTATTATTATTAAGATAAAACCCATAAACAAAAAACATCCACTATTTTAACCAATTTGAAATGTAAAACTCAGTAGTTTTTTAGTGTATCTGCAACTTTATGTAACCACCACCACTAATTTCACATTTCCATCATGCCAAAAAAAAGAAAAAAAGAAGCCTTGTACCTGTTAACAGTCACTCCCCACCTCCCTCTTCGCCTGTTCTCTAACAATCACCAGTCTCTTTTCTGTCTTCAGGGACTTGCTTATTCTGGATATTCCATAGAAATAGAATAACAAAATATGCAGCCTTTTGAGTCTGGCTTCTTTCACTTAGCATAATGTTTTCCAGGTTCGTCCATGTTGTAGCATATACTAGTACTTCGTCCCTTATTATGGTTGAATAATATTCCCCCATATGGTTATATCACATTTTGTTTATCCGCTCATCAAGGAGTGAACATTTATGTTATTTCTACTTTTTTATTATTATGAATAATGCATCTATGAACATTTGTGTATCCAACATGTTTTCCATTCTGTTGAGTAGATACCTAGGAATGGAATTATTGAATCATAGGGTAACTATGTCTAACTTTTTGAGAAACTACAGAAGTATTTTCCAAAGGGGATATACCATTTTATATTCCTACCAGGAATGGAATGTATGAGGATTCCAATGTCTGTACATCCATGTCAATACTTGTTAATGTCTGCCTATTTGATTATAGCCATCCTAGTGGGTGTGAAGTGATATCTCATTTGGCTTTGATTTAAATTTACTTAATGACAAATGATGCTAAAAGTCTTTTCATGTGCATGTTGAACATTTGTGTATCTTCTTTGGAGAAATGTTCATCCAAATCCCTTGCCCATTTTTTAACTTAGGTGGCTTGTCTTTTTATTATTTAATTGTAAGATGTCGTTATATGTTTGGATCATAGACACTTATCAGATACATGATTTGCAAATAATTTCTCCCACCAGTGGGCTGTCTTTTCATTCTCTTGATAGTTTTTTTTTTTTTTTTTTTGAAGTACAAATGCTCTTGATTTTGATGAAGTCCAATTTGCCTATTTTCTCTTTTGTTGTTTGTGATTTTGGTGTCATATTTCAGAAATCATTGCCTAATTCAAGGTCATTAAGACTTATACCCATGTTTTCTTCTAAGAGTCTTACAGTTTTATCTTTTACATTTAGGGTTTTTTTTTTTTTTTTTTGTCCTTTTTGAGTTAATGTTTCTATATGGTGTCAGGTAAGTGTCCAAATGTATTCTTTTCTTATGGATATTCAGTTGTTCCAGCATCATTTGTTGAAAAGACTATTCTTCCTCCAATGAATGGTCTTGGCATCCACAGTTATAGGATATTCCTGGACTCTCAATTCTATTCCATTGATCTATGTATCTGTCTATCTTTATGCCAGTAGCACAGTTTTGAATACTATAATTTCGTAGTAAGTTTTGAAATCAGGAAGTATGAATCCTCTGATTTTGCTCTTCTTTTTCATAACTGTTTTTGGGGTATTCAAGGTCCCTACTTTGCCTTAGCTTAATGTTCAGTTAGTGATTAAATAAAGATTGCTTTCAATGCCTGGAACCAAAAAAAATTCCCAATCTTTTCAGAGGGGCTCTGTTTGTGTGTCAGGTTTGCCTTCAACACAGCCAGGATGTTTATTCCCCTGCTTTAGTCTGTACTTCCCACTTCTACAGAGGTCTTTCCTGGGCATGGACGTAGCTCTGGGCATACATGTAATCTGCTAGATTCCTAGGATTATGTCAGAGCTTTTCAAAGACCTTATTCTCTAAAGCATGTCACTCCCAACACTTTTCTCTCAAGTAATTTGGTTCATCTATTATTTGCCCCAGCTGTTATTAATATGTATTGCATCAGCAGGGACTGAAACATTTGCCCATGAATGTTTTTGATAAAAGCTTTCTGCTCTTGTATCAGCTTTATCACAAGGGGAGTATCAGTCAGATGAGATCAAGGTAAGCCATTTGAGCAGGTCTTCCAGGGAGCCAAGAGACAGATCAACTAAGGACAATTTGCAGATGGTGTGTGTTCTGCATGCTCCTTTCCTGGTAAGGTACAGGGAATGTAAGCTATTACTATTAAGGCTACCGTTGAGATGGGGAATGGAGGATTGGACTAGGGTAGGGGAACATGCCACAAAACTTACTGAGATCCAGCTCATTTTTCTTGAATAAGTCCTCTCTGTGTTGCTGCAAGCTTTTAGTTAGTTTTCAAAGTTCCAAAAAATTTGTGATAGTTTTTGCCAGTTTTTTTCCATTGCTTTTATGGGGGAATGGGCTTTGGGAGTTCCTTATCCATCATCAATTTTCTCTCAGCAATGAACTTTTCAAGAACACATGTTGAATAAAAAAATTAAGAACTGAATTTTAATTTCTCAAGAAAATAAATTGTAGATGTCTAATCTCAGCAAAAAACAATTCATTTTTACCAGTCACCATAGAGGGAGTGATGACATTCCTGACCACTTGAATGCAGGAGATACAAATTTGCTGAAGAATTATCAAGATCTACTTTAAAAGTAGGTATTCTATGAAGACTGCATCTGAGACAATTTCATATGTATCGCTGCAGAAGTTTATTTACATATCACAATCTGAAATACAACTTTTTAAAAATAAAATGATTGCTATTCTAAATTAACTTCTCTCATTTTGACTCCTAAGTTCTCTTGTGTATGTACAAAAAATAGAATGATAACTGTCAATGTGTTGGGTCCATTAGCAAAAGAAGAAACTTACAAACAGGCAACTGAGGTGTGTTTTATATTTGTGACATCAGATGCATCAGAGAGAAAAATCAGTCAAATTGATACAAATGGTGGTTCATTTTTTTCATTAAATTCATGGAGTCAAAGTAAATCTTTTGAAAGTTCATTGCATTGAATTTGAAATGTTTGACATCAATGTAGATATTATTGTAAATACAGTTCAAAAGTTTAACACTGAAAATAAAATAATTTGTTTTTATAGTGTTAATATAAATACAAATTTTGGTAGAACACAGACAGCATTGCAGCAATAACAATGTTCTTACTAAATTAGGAAACAGAGCAGAAATGTATTCAAAATTGGTTGTGTGCAAGCACAGTTGATAATTGTGTGTTCAAACAAGCTGCAGTTTTCTACCAATCAAAATAGAAGTTTTAGTTATCAAGATTTACAAATATTTTTATACATGCACAGAGTAACAGAACTGTGAAATTTTCTGACAAAGCTGATGCTGAATACAGAAAAATAGTTCAATTTGGCTGTAAAATATTTTCTCTCTTCATTGTCCTTCATCAGTTGGAATTTAGAAAATGTTGTGCCTTTGGAGAACTACTTTGTAAATTTACCTAAGTGACCTAACATGGTAGTATGTTATTTTGTAAACAAATCCTTCAAATTTTGACTGCATTTTGTTCAAAAGCTAGCATTTACTAATACACAGAAGCAACATCCTTGACAAATTTTATCCTGTAAAATTAATTGCCAAAGAAAATTAGTCTGAATAGAGACAGAAAGGCAGTGCTTATGAAAATACTGAACTCAAATATTTATACATTTTAATTTTTAAAGGTAGAATTGAGGCTATCCTCCATTTAGTAGAATTTACTTTGAGCTTCCTGTGTACCTCAGCTCCTGTAAGAGTGTATTTTCTAATCTAAAATATTGTAGCTGGGCCAGGTGTGGTGGCTCACACCTACAATCCCAGCACTTTGGGAGACCAAAGCTGGTGGATGACTTGAGCCCAGGAGTTCAAGACCAGCCTGGGCAACATGGCAAAACCCTGTATTTACTAAAAATACAAAAATTAGCCAGGCATGGTGGCACATGCCTGTAGTCCCAGCTACTTGGGAGGCTGAAGTGGGAGGATCACTTAAGACTGGGAGGTTGAGGCTACACTGAATTGTGATCATGCCACTGCACTCTAGACTGGGTGACAGAGAGTGATCCTGTTTAAAAAAAAGAAAAAGAAAAATATATATATATAGTCTATCAAGAGAATTCAGTTTAAGATATCAACAATATCAAATTTAGTAATTATAAATGCAACTTTGAAAATATTAGAATAGATTTTATGAAAAATAAGGAAAAATCATACAAAATATACTTCAAAAACTATATGGGTCAGAAAAATAACAATTATATACCATTAGAAAACAGATATAAATTTGAAAATTAATTAAAATACATGAATATGTTCCAGGAATCATTATTCTGTTGTTTAATGCTCAAATAATCAATGTAAGAAACTTTTGAAAATTTCACTTTAATATACATGGACATGTAATTTTGTTTGTGAATATATTCATTTAAATTTTCTAGAAAGTTTTATATTTGAAAATAGTTTGAAAGAACTGTTTTGTTGATCCAGTTATATCATGATACCAATTTGTTAGTTAATAAGAAAAAGTCTGTAAAAATTATGTAACTGTAGATATTCTTAGTGCCTTTTTACTCTCAATGATATCCTGGTTTGGATGATAAATTACCCTAGTTATAATTATTTGCCATGTACTCAGAATGTCTGGACTTCTGGGTAATAAATTGATATTAAGTTCTCTCTCCTATAAAGCCCACCAAAATGACTTAAGGGAATAAAATGCTTTAAGTCCATAAAGCCAAAGAGTAGAGGCATGGAAACAAATAATGCAAAATGGCAAAAACTGCTGTCAGATTTAAGGCAGATGGATGGGGGTAACTTATTAAACAGAGCCTCTGGCTTCAACCCACCTTTGTGCCTACAGAGGGGAAAGCCCATCACTCCAAAAAACCCCAGCAGCTTCAGGACATGTAGAAAAGCATGGGTGAGGCATGAGGGTGAAAACCAGGGGTGTTACTGAGACAGCCTGGGTGATGTAGATTACCAGCCTTTCTCAACTGGGGATTCTGCAGAGGATTAAACCCTGCAGAAAATGCTTTGGGTTACTAATCTCTCAATTCTCCCAAGGATGGCACAAACTTACTGCCACTCTCCATGTATTGGAGAGAAGTTTATTCATTCTCTATAATGGATGCCTTAACACATCAGAGCTGAATCCTCTTGCAGCACCCCAGCTTAGAAGGACCAGTTGGAACCTTCAGGGCCACCTGCCACTCTGAGTAGATACTGTTGAAAACACTGAATTCTGAAGCCCTTGGGCCCCTTCCTCCACCTTGCTTCCTGAATGCCAGCAAAAGGATTTATACTCTGCTGCGGCAGATTAAAAGATTCTTCCCTGAGAAGATTGAAGAACTACAGAGAAAAGACCTACAAATGCTGATAGTGAAACCCTCCGGTTGACAAGCCCTGCCCAGATTCCAAGTTTTCAATAAACATTTTAGAGTCTCCCCCTTACATATGAGCATCAATAGATTGCCAGAGGTTTGAAGGAGCCATGGGTGTAAAGACAAAGGCCAATATCAGCAAATAGAAGAAAATAAATTCCGAGGCAGCAGAGACAATGAGAAATTGCAAGCTTTAAAGTAACCGTTAACTAAAAGCCTCAGAGATACACTGCATCCATGAAACAAAAAGAGTCAGAAATGTGTTGGATATAAACGTTTCTGAAGAACCTTTTGCAGATAAAGTTGAGGAAATCTGCTAGAAAACAATAGAAAAAAAAGGAAAATAGGAGAAAAAAAGAAGAAAATTAAAGAATGAATTGAGGATCTAAAAAGAATTTTAGAGCTAAAACATAAAATGGAGAGGAAAGTATAAGATCCCCTAGACTGAAGGACTCACATCTCCAGACATAGAAGGTTCTATCAAGTTCTCTGCACAAATAATAATTTCAAAAAGATCCATATTAATGCATGTTAAAGAGGGAATAACACAGGTCACATACAAAGGATGAGGAATCAGCCAGGCCTGTGACTAATACCTGTACTCCCAGCACTTTGGGAGGCCACGGCAGAAGGATTGCTTGAGCCCAGGAGTTTGAGACCACCCTGTGCAACATGGCAAGACCCCATCTCTATACAAAATTTCAAAATTAGTTGGGCATGGTAACATGTGCCTGCAGTACCAGCTACTTGAGAGGCTGAGGTGTGAGGATCACTTGAGCCTGGGAGGTTGAAGTCGCAGTGAGCTATGGTTGCCCCAATGCCCTTCAGCCTGAGCAACAGAGAGGCTATCTCAAAAAAAAAGGAGGGGGGAGGGGGAATCAAAGTGACAACAGGCATCTCATTGGCACCACAGAAAGCTTGAAGGCAAGGGAGCAAGGCCTTCAATGTCGGAGAAAAATATTTTATGTTTAGTTTCTATAGGGGAGCCAAACATACTATTATTCTAATCTCCTTGGCTATTGTTTTAAGCTACTATTAACCTCTTGCTCATCAAGTTGCTTATTTACTTCTCAGGGCTAGCAGGTATCTGGAGTTTCCCTTGAAAGAACCCAAGATTTTCCCTTATTTCCATGCTTGGGTGGCCTGCAGGCCCCTAAGAGGCATCCCTGCTCCATCTTAATTCCCAACCTAAAATTCTTAACCCAGATAAATTATCAATAAAATATGAGGGAAGAATAAAAACATTTTCAGACACTTACCTCCCATACATCCTTAAAGAGTAACTAGAAGATGTTATTTAGCAAAACAAAATGAGACGAAATAGTTCCCTTGACCCCTTTGCAGGACTCATGAAGGGATGGCTCACTTGCTCAGCCCACAGTGCTCAAGCCCCTTGCAGGAAGAGGAGCATGCAGGTGAGCAGGTGCAGGAGCTGGGGTGAGTGCCTTTGGGAACTAGCAAGGACAAACACTGTACTGGTCTGTGGCAGTGTCTAGGGATTGCCTGTGACCTCTAAAGTCCCAGAGGGCATGTGTTACAGTGTACTCTTTTGGCTTTGCTGTCCAAGGATGGCTTACATGTTAAACAGCTCAGTGGAGAGTCAGTGTGACAGCCTCTTGCACCCGCACCTGGGTACTTATCCCGTGCCCAAGAAGAAGGAGGTCATATGGACTTGAAGGATGATGAATGTGGAGATTTTATTGAGCAGGGGAAGTGACTTTCAGCGGGTGGGGAGCTGGAAAGGGGATGGAGTGGGAAGGCGGTCTTCTCCTGACCATAGTCTTTGACCATACTACTTCCCCAATCATAGTTTCTGATGTCCAGCTGCTTTTTCTCCTCTCAATGGTCAGATGCTTCCCTCTTCTGTGTGTATGTCCTTCTCTGCCACGCTGCTCTGCTCCTCTGCCAGTGGAGCTTAGGGTTTTTATGGGAACAGCTTAGGGTTTTTATGGGCAGACCAAAAGGCAACATTTGGGTGGGAAAACAGAAATGTGAAGTTCTCATTTAGGGCCATGAGTTCAGGCTTGAGGGCAGAGCCCTTGCCAGGGACCCTGCCCTTTTCTACTCCTTCTGCTCAGTATTTCCCTGCCTCCTGTCTGTATCAAAGGGACTAAATCAAGAAAAGAAGAGTCAAGAGATCCAGAAATGAAAATCCAAAATCAGTGAAGAGAAGTCCCAGGATACTTGTGTGCAGCAGCCTGGGTGTCAGTCAGCTCCCAATGGGACAGAAGGATCAGGGATGCCAGGAGGGAGGTCTCCAGGAATGAATTACAACCAATAGATGATGTAATAAGTCTGACTAATGAAAAGTAGTGCCAAGAGCAGTTTTATAGAGCTGTTGGAACTGTAGGAAGAATCAGCAAAGGCACACAGAAAATTAAGCAAATGAGAAAACAATAAGATTAAAGAAAGAAAATCATAAACATTACTTGGCTTAGCAATACACAACATTTATTCAACCATAATTGTATACGCCTTAGTATTAAGTAAACCAAAAATTGCGATTTAATAACTTTGGGAGATTGACAGTAGAGGAACCAAAGTTATAAATGAATCTGTTTGTAAAAAACACTTTCAACAAAACTTTACCAGGCTCCTGTTGTGTGTCCAGCTTTGTGCTAGGCTGAGAGAGCAAGGTGATGAAGACGCGTCTGTAAGGATTGCACAGATGATGGGAGAGATTGCAAATTAATTTGTGTTAATAAGTTGTTTCCAGCAAATTCCCTGAGGCCTTGGTTACAGGTGTGCCCATTCCTTTCTGAAAGCTCGAATCCTTTGAATGGATGGCAATTTACAGTTAAAAAAGGATTCTTAAGTTATCAATATTTTCACTGCAGGGACCTTTTCATTGTGAGCTTTTGGTACATTTAGTATTTATTTACACACAGTTAAGTGCTGTATAAAGTTAGAGACAGGCTGCAATCCTAAATTTCCCTTCCCAACCAGGTAGAGTGTTACATCCTTGGATCTCAAATATACTCAAGAAATTGCATAACTTTCTCCTCACTACTCTCTATTTATCTCTTGGCAGGGGACTAAGCTCCACTAGGCTTGCCCATTTCCTTGGGCCTCTATGAGTAGTATAGTTCCCTGAGGATTCATTGTATTATGGAACACTTACATGATTCACTTGATTCAGAAACAGGATGATTATCCTGCTTTAACATACCATTGGGAGGAGGTCTGGCAAGGTCTGGCAAGGTCTGAAGGTGAACAACCTCTTTGACAAGAAAGGAGGGCATTTCCTGATAGAAAAATGTGATTTAAAAAAAATTAAGCCATTGGACCTCTCCATCAGAAAATGAAATCTTGAATCTTTGAAATCTCTATCCAATAGAATGTTCTGTGATATGGGAATATTCTGTGCTGTCTAATACCTTAGCCCCTATGGAACTGGATTTGTGTGACTATATAGCACATCGGACCATGAGGATATTTCGTTTTTAAAATGTGGTTAGTGAGAACAAGAAACAGAAGTTTTAATTTCATTTAACTTTAATTAATTTTATAATTATATGGCCACATGTGGCTAGTAGCTACCATGTGGGACAATGCAGGTCTAGAGAGAAGCTGTGTTAGCTGGTTCAATAAGTCACTAGAAAATTTTTTAGGATTTTCTGAACCTCTTATTTTCTCTTATTTAGGAACTAATAATAAGAACCTAGAACTATAAGGGCCTGATTGATTATTTTAGAGAGAATGTAAAAAGGGAGAAGTAGAGATAGGCTTAGGGAATAAAATAATGCAAGGTGGAGGCTGAGGTAGCAGCTAGACATAAGAAAGACAAAAGTACTGTCTTTGAAAGATGAGAGTGATGGGGTAGGTGAGGGAAGGAAAGGGAGGGAGGTTGGGGGGAGAGAGAAAGGAAAGAAGAAAAGAAGGAAAGGAAGGAAGGAGGAAGGAAGGAAGGAAGGAAGGAAGGAAGGAAGGAAGGAAGGAAGGAAGGAACGAAGGAAGGAAGGAAGAAAGGAAGGAAGGAAGGAAGGAAGGACCCAATGGTCTTTCCTTGCCTGCTGCCTAGACAGAGACAATTTATCAAGACAAGGGAGTTGCAGTAGAGAGTTTTAATTTATGCAGAGCTGACTGTAGGGGAGACCATGGTTTTATTATTACCCACTCAAATCAGTCTCTCCAATAATTCAGGGATCAGGGTTTTTAAGGACAATTTGGTGAGTAGGGGCCAGTGAGTCAGGAGTACTGATTGGTTGAGTTGGAGATGAAGTCATGGGAGTTGAAGCTGTCTCCTTGCACTGAGTCAGTTCCTGAGTGAGGGCCCACAAGACCAGATGAGCCAGTTCATCCATCTGGGTGGTGTCAACTGATCCACTGGGCCTGCAAAATATCTAAGCACTCATCTTAGATTTTTCAATAGTGATGTTATCCCCAGGAGCCTCCAGCTACATGACTCCTAAACTATAACTTCTAATCTTATAGCTAATTTGTTAGACCTACAAAGGCAGTCTAATCCTCAGGCAGGAAGGGGGTTTGTGTTGGGAAAGGGCTGTTACCATCTTTGTTTCAAAGTTAAAGTATAAACTAAATTTCTCCCAAAGTTAGTTTGGCCTGTGCACATGAATGAACAAGGACATCATGGAGGTTAGAAGCAAGATGGAGTCAGTTAGGTCAGATCTCTTTCACTGTAATAATTTTCTCAGTTATAATTTTTGCAAACACAGTTTCAGAATGAAGGAAGGAACCAAGGAAGAAAGCTTAGAAAACACATCATTGATGAATAACTGAGCCTGGGGGCTACCGGCTGCTAGGAGAACCCAGCCTACTGACAGATCACACTACAAATAGTGTGAACTCAATTTTTTTATTCATCTTATCAAATTAGCCACTCATTTATCTAAGTAATGTCTTCCAGTTTAAACATTTACATTGCCATGAATAAATGAAAATGTATTTCACCTTGGTTAGCATAATCAAAGCTATAATTTTCTTTAAAATTAATAGATGAAGTCCAATATATACATTTACTAATTAGCTATTTGAACACCATGTGCACAATGGTACATGTACACAAACACACACTGATAATCTTACCTTACCTCATTTCTGTAAATTACCTAAATCCTTCCTTAATTTATTGAGTGAAGAAATATGAGCAAAGAGCCCAAGGAATTTCCTGTCATTTCTCTAGAATGCATTATGTCTTCTCCTCAGCGTGGCAATAAGAGGCCCTAACCTGAAATGTACAACTTGAAAATTTTTCACACACACACACATGAGTGCACGCGTGTGTGCTGCTTAGTTTTTAAATAAGTCTTTGGGTAAATGAATAGATGACCAGAATCATCTGGGAGCTTACATTCTATCAGAAGAAATAGCAAGTTTCTTTGGTCCAGATTTGGTCCAATGCCTTTTGTCTTCAGAAAAGTATTAAAATTTATCCTAAATTATCATAGATCTGTAAATCTAGGCTCCAAAAGATACTCCCTTTTGAAAGTTAAATGTAATAAAATTTTAAATAATTCAAGTTTGACTCACAACATTATTACCAGGGCTCACTGCCTCAGAGAAACAATTACTACATCAAAGGGGATTGTGGGAAGAATTAGTTAAAACTCTGTAGGTTGATGAAAAAGAATTGATTCAATGGTGTTTATTTATAATGAACACAAATATCTGTATCAATACTGGAAGTAATATGCTTAATTATATTTAGAACTATATACTGGGTTCTAAAACACTTTTTGACTTCTTTCAAAAGTCAAGACTTGCTCAACAAGTCTTTATTTAAAGAGCTTAAGAGATTGGCAGGGCAGCAAATTTCAGCAGATTAGTGGGGAAAGAAACAGAGCACTGTTCAGGAAAAGAAAAAACAGACATTTTGGATAAATACGCTTCAGAGAGGCTGAAATGTTAGCACCTTTTCTTTCTCAGCTTCTTCAGTTCTTACACTAGAAAAGTATAAGGGTACAGATACATTCACAGTGACATACATTTGTCAATCAGTGACATTTATTGGGTCTGCCCTCTGTAGAAACGTGAACTGACATAGAGTGTGGGATTTAAAAGAACTGCAAGACCAGATCTTCCTCTCAAGAAATTGCACCTGAAAATAAATGAAAAGCATATTCATAGAATAACACAGCAAGAGCATATGAATAGAGTAAAATCTCTAGGTACATAATCAATGAAGGCTCATTGAGTAGAGGAATTAAGAGAATTGAGTCAAGTTAATCAGGAAAAGTTCTCAAGGAGTGATTTTAAAGCCAGATTTGAAAGGTGAGAAAGAGTTTAATGGAATGGGATGAGAGGATACATCCCTCATTGCTTGCCTATCCCCGCTTACAGATGAGTGTAATTTGGGGCTTGTGCAGTCAGTGTCATTCTTCATGTTGGCTAATGGTGTGACTGAAGCAAGGCAGCGTTGCACTGAAAATGCTGCTCAAGTGCCATGTTACAGGGCAGGCAGGGGGCAGGTTGGTATTCTATGATCCTCCTCTCTGAATGGCAACTTCCAAGCTAACCTCAGATAAAAAGAAATAACAGGAGTACAGAGGCTTCTTAAGAAGAGGCAACTCAAGTCAGGAAAGCATGCTGCCCATTTTGAAACAAAAGAGTTGCTAAGCAGAGCTGACTGGAGGCACCATAAAGGAAGGAGGGCCCATAGGGGAGTGCGCCCCTTGTGGACCACGGGGGTGGCAATAGAGCGAAAGGAAGCCCAGGTGTTCCCCACAAGTAGGGAGGAAGTGTGTTGCTAACTACCAGGTGCCAAATACCTACTTCTGCTCAGGTAAGGTGATTGCCCTCTCAAGGAGCAGGGATGGGCTGGGGGCGGTGGGCAGCAGGAAAGGTTTTGAGTTCAGGCACTTATGATATGGTGTAGCAAATGTTATCCTAGAGGGGAATGAGAACACAGTTAGGACCCAGGGACATGTGCTGCCTGGGAGATGTCTGAAGACCACAGAGCTTGTGAGTGACATTTGATTTTTGAATCAGGCTGTGAAGACTCAGTAGTCATTTTCTAGGTAAAGAAGGTGGGGAGGTCATTTCAGGCAGGGGAACAAGCTGGCAAGAAAATATAGAAGCATGAAAGGGATGTTTCATGTTTAAGCTATACATTTATTTTGTGAGATTTTTCTGCGTCTAAAAAGGCACAGTCTGCACCTTGGAGGAAAGACCCCTACCTTCTGGGCAAGGGAGAGAGAAGGAAGAAATATTGGTCAGCACACTTGTGAAAAGCCAAGCAGTCTCATGAATCCGGCTGCTCATTTGTAGGAAATCCCAAGGTCAGAAGAACACATTGGACGGCACCATCAGGGAGCTGTCAGCAAAATCCAGACTGTGGCAACTCAGCCGACCCCACTTGTGCTGTAAGGCAAAGAAACGGACTGTGGAGGTGTCTGTAGGTCAAAAGAGATTTAAAACACATTAGTGAAAAACTGGGCCAGACAGAACTATAGTTTGTGTCACTTGGTGAAAAGGAAAAACATAAAGGAACACAAGAAAGACTTCTATAGGGGAATTTGGGACCAGGGCACGTGATGGGATTTTTCCAGTGACTGGAAAGTTCTTTTCTTGGTCTGAATGGTGGAACTGTTCATTAAGTTTAACATTTATTTTGTGAGGTTTTCTGTAGAAAAAAATTTTAAATAAAATTGTAAGTAAAGTTTTTCCAAGGGTGAACTGAGTTCCATGCAGAGATGAGTCTTATTTGTAGTCTTACTTGCTGGAGCCAAACCCAGCACTATCTTAATTGAGCCAGAGAAAGGCTGACAGGAAAGATTGAACCTGCTGAAGGCAGCAGAGATCAGCTCTGCCTTACTCTGGCTGTGAGAGCACCGATGCTGGAGGCACACTGACCCGCCTGGTGAGCCATCCGCTTCCACACTTGCTTTTCCCAAGGCAGAAGTTTATATCAAAAAACAGCCAGATAACAAACTATATGCATTACCCTAGGTTCTCCTTGCTAGAATGCTGCAGATATTCGATTCCTCCATTTGCTGGGTAACTTTTAATTTTAGGTAAGTTGGCTGAAAGCATATTCATTAACTCTTCAGTTTGCCTTTTAAGATGGAGACCAATGTAGGTCTAGGGCCAAAAATAAAAAATAAAAAATAAAAGCGTGTGCATGAAAACCCCCATGCCTTTCTCTGTTACCAATAATCTATGCATTGTGCAGGCCTGGTGTTGACTTTCAGATCACATCTCCCAGTCCCTGAGACAGTCGCACATGTTTGTTTTGTACTAAGGAGTTAAGCATCTCAAACGGTGTGTGTCAGCATTCAGTGTAGACAAGTGCAGCCAGACATTAAGCAGGATAATAATAAAGCAATAAGTAATATGGTTAAACAAATACATTCCCAATTGCCCTTGTCTTCTTCAAACATCTCATGCAGATGTTTCCGTCTTTATTAGCTCAGTGCTTTGGTCTCTCTCTGTTTTTCCCCTGGCATGGTGGAAGCAGTGTGTCTCGAAAAGAGCTTTCATATACAGAAGGCTGTTAGCCTCTCTTAAATATAAGCAAGTAAAAGTAACTAAGGACTGTTGGTGTGTGTCTGATGCTTTTGATACTGGTCCCCGTAGTCATTCTGGCTTGCTCGTTTTAATGAGTAAGGTTTGGTCCTTGTTGTCTTTGTATGTATTATTAACACCACAGACAGAGGCAGGAAGGATATGGTGGGAATAACAAATCAAGGATCAGCTGCTTCAGGTCAACAGGACATTCACAAACATACACTTTTCAATGTCATGACCAAGGTCAGTTGAAACTGTAATACCACTTGGCAGAGGAAGAAGAGACATAGGAAGAGCCTTCAAAGTTTAGAGGGAATGAACCAGCAAACGTTAGCCAGCATGTGTTAGTTATTCATATGAGAGAGAGCTCATTTTAAATACTAGTTCTGATCTTTTGTACAGAATTTGTGGGAGGCTAAAACCTCAGCTTCCTGGCATCCTTTTGAAATTAGTTATTCTGGATAGCTGAGCATAATGAAAAGCCAGAAATTCCTCTAATTAAGCACAAAATATTTTTAAAAGGTTATTGGGTGAAACTTTCTGGAAACTGTTTTATGTACTCTTCTGAATGGCCAATACAAAGAGTGCACACTTTAAAAAACCAAGAAAGCTGGAATACTCACAGCCCTATTTACTAATTGAATGTCCTTTGGTAAATTAATTATCTTACTGAGCTTCTGTTTCTTAACCCTGTAAAATGGGCACAACTGCATTATAGAGTGAAGTATCAAGTAAATATTGGTTAATTGTGAGAACTCTTCGTTACTGACCTCTCTTAGGCTACCAGCCTGGCTCCAGTCTTTCACATTTTAGAAAGACATTGTCAGCAGGGCACAGTGGCTCACACCTCTAACCCCAACACTTTGAGAGGCCAAGGCAGGCGGATTACCTGAGGTCAGGAGTGCAAGAGTAGCCTAGCCAACATGATGAAACCCTGTCTCTTCTGAAAATACAAAAATTAGCCAGGCGTGGTGGCGGGCACCTGTAATCCCAACTACTCGGGAGGCTAAGGCAGGAGAATTGCTTGAACCTGGGAGGTGGAGGCTGCAGTGAGCTGAGATTGTACCACTGCACTCCAGCCTGGGTGACAGATGGAGACCCTCTCTCCAAAACAAACAAACAAACAAAAACAAAAAAAGAAAGACATTGTCTGGAAAAATGCTAATGTCTCACATGGAAGGTCACAGAAAGGGTGGAAGCATACACTTGACGAAGTTGGAAGATTCACGGTTTGAGGGGTTCTGGAAGGAACTGGGATGTTTGCGTAGAGCTGGTTCTTAGGGCTGAGTATGCAGCATCTGTGTGATATGGTTGAGAACTGAAAGTTTCCCCTGCCATCTAGCTATCATCATAGGATGCCACTTTGGGTGAGACATTATTAGTCCTTTAGAACTTTTTTATTACACAGAGTCTTAGAAGGTGGCAGGACAACACACGGATCCCTCTTCAAGGAAGGTCACGCTGCCCAACTGCAAGGCATGTGCTTAGCCACAGCTTCCAGCTGTTACTGAGGTCAGCCTCAGCTTACTGACCAAGGTCACACTCTTTTTGGAACATCTGCCAGCCAGTGTCTGAGCAAGGGGATGATGGCTGAGGGCACTGAGAACATGCTTTTTTCTTCGTGGTTTTCAGCCAATGATTTTGGAAGACAGTGGTGCTAGGCCCTGGCCATTTTGGCCCAACTTTGGAGCCCTCTACTGGGCAGTAGTTCCCATTGGAATGGCAGAGACTGTCATGTCTGTATCACCGTCTGGGGTTCTTCCTGCCCCATCTTGTTTTCTCCTCTTTCCTTTCATAGTGTTACTTGTCTCAGCATCTGTCTGCTTCCCTGCACAGAATGGGTCTCACATCAGCTAGGGCGGGGAGGAAGCATTAGCACAGCTTAGACCAGTGAGTCAGGGACCAAGAATGGGGCAGACCTCTGCACAGTTTAAAGAGGACGAAGAAAGTTGTGAGGGCACATTAGGGGAGACTCCAGGCAGCCAGGAGACAGCTGCAAGAGTTGGGGTTAGGGAAGAGGGCAGTGCTGTCTTCTTCACCACGAGCTGAGGACCGGACATGGAGGCGGATCCACTCAGGGTCATGGCGATCACCCAGGAACGGGGACAGACGCAAGGCAGGCAGGTAAGTTGCTGAACTGTGCTTTACACAGGTGATCTTCAGCCTCACAATAACTCTGCCAAGTTCGATACCATAAGAAAAAATGAGACCCAGACAGGTTTGATATTCGTTTAAGCTGGTAAATGCTGAGAGTCAGCCTGTAGCTCCCTTGAGCCGAGATGCCTCTGGAAAGGAGACGAATATTGCACACTTTTTTGGGTCCACTCAGCATCTTTTGCCTTTGGGAATGGGTGGTATTCATGCCTTTCTCATGGTGAAGGGTGGGCGGGCAGGGAGTGGCAGAACGCAGGCTGACCAATCAGATTACTCAAAATCCCTGGACTTAAGTAACGATCTGGGGAGAGCATGTGACCCAAAGGAGCCAATCAATGTTTTACCCTGCCTAGGAAATGATTTGCTAGTGCAGGACTGCTAGCTAGGTCTAGGGTGTTTTGAAATGTTCTGAAGGGATTTTGGGTGACTTCCTTCAAGGAAGATGTCAACTTAAGTGTAATTACTATGGGTCGGCAGATACTCTAGAATCTTAGAAAGATATATGGACAAGTTTTAATTGTTCAGTATGTAATATTTAAAAAGGAAGAGCCGGGAGCAATGGCTCAGGTCTATAATCCCAGCTACTCTGGAGGCTGAAGTAGGAGGATCACTTGAGCCTGTAGGAGTTTGAGGCCAGCCTGGGCAACATAGCAAGACCTCCATCTTAAGAAAACAAAATAACTTAAAGGGAGGGTTGTTGAGTATTATTCTAGACTTGTATGTGGAAAACAGATACTGTCTAGGCCTGAAATCCCAGACTCCAATGGCTGGTTTAACACCTGTCCCATCGTCAGGCTCCACTGAGCTGCTGTTTCCTGCCTCATTGGTTTTATGAAACACTTGCATTAGCTAGTGGTTGTGGTTGTTCTACCCTCAGGGAAAGTGCTGTTGCTTCTTCTCTGGTTCTAAGATGATATGTCTGACAGGGTCCTTGAAAGTACCTCTAGCGCTCCTTGTTTCAAAGATTGTGAGTCATATTGTACACAGTTACTCCTCCGCCAACTCTGCCCCCAGGGTTTGGTTTGAGAGACACATTCAGTATTCAGCCCATCACCCTCAACCGCTGACTTGCTGGCTTCCCCAGCTCTCTATTTCACTGTCTCTCACCCTCCACCACATCATAGTATTCAACAGCTCATTAATATATGTAGTAATTAATTATACATTAATTATTATATGTAATAATAAACACAGCCAATGGACTTGGCCCTGTTTTAGGTATTGAGGGTACAATAGTGTACAAGACAAACAAGTATTTGCTGCATTTTATCCTTTATTGTGTGTCATTAATCAGATTTCCAGAACCCTTTTTGAATGAAAAAAATTAAACTCTTGACAAATAGTGGTCTCACAAAGATGCTACCAACTGGTAAAGTCTTTCTGAAATAATTAGCTCTTCCCATTTTCTGATAATTCTGTCTAAATGTGCTTTATATATATTGAGACTATTTAGTTAGATACATACAAATCCAAAATTTTTAAAAAAATTTTTTTGGTTAATTTCTTCCAATTATCAGAGCATAATGGCCTGTTTTATGCCTAGTTATTGCCTTAAAGTTTATTTTTTCTGGCAATATTATCACAAATCTCTTTTATTATTCCCTTATAATATCACTGCTATCTCCTTATGTTTAAACATTCTGTGTTGCAAGTTGGAAAAAACTACTTTAAAGTTCATATGGAACCAAAAAAGAGCCCACATTGCCAAGACAATCCTAAGCCAAAAGAACAAAGCTGGAGGCATCATGCTACCTGACTTCAAACTATACTACAAGGCTACAGTAACCAAAACAGCATGGTACTGGTACCAAAACAGTAATATAGACCAATAGAACAGAACACAGCCCTCAGAAATAATACCACGCATCTACAAACATCTGATCTTTGACAAACCTCACAAAAACAAGAAATGGGGAAAGGATTCCCTATTTAATAAATGGTGCTGGGAAAACTGGCTAGCCATAAGTAGAAAGCTGAAACGGGATCCCTTCCTTACACCTTATACAAAAATTAATTCAAGATGGATTAGAGACTTAAATGTTAGACATGAAACCATAAAAACTCTAGAAGAAAACCTAGGTAATACCATTCAGGATATTGCATGGGTAAGGACTTCATGTCTAAAACACCAAGAGCAATGGCAACAAAAGCCAAAATTGACAAATGGGATCTAATTAAACTAAAGAGCTTCTGCACAGCAAGAGAAACTACTATCAGAGTGAATAGGCAACCTACAGAATGAGAGAACATTTTTGCAATCTACTCATCTGAAAAAGGGCTAATATCAAGGACCTACAAAGAACTCAAACAAATTTACAAGAAAAAAAAAAAACCCCATCAAAAAGTGGGCAAAAGATATGAATAGACACTTCTCAAAAGAAGACATTTATGCAGCCAACAGACACATGACAAAATGCTCATCATCACTGGCCATCAGAGAAATGCAAATCAAAACCACAATGAGATACCATCTCACACCAGTTAGAATGGCAATCATTAAAAAGTCAGGAAACAACAGGTGCTGGAGAGGATGTGGAGAAATAGGAACACTTTTACACTGTTGGTGGGACTGTAAACCAGTTCAGCCATTGTGGAAGACAGTGTGGCGATTCCTCAAGGATCTAGAACTAGAAATACCATTTGACCCAGCCATCCCATTACTGGGTATATACCCAAAGGATTATAAATCATGCTGCTATAAAGACACATGCACACGTATGTTTATTGCGGCACTATTCACAATAGCAAAGACTTGGAACCAACCCAAATGTCCATCAATGACAGACTGGATTAAGAAAATGTGGCACATATACACCATGGAATACTATGCAGCCATAAAAAAGGATGAGTTCATGTCCTTTGTAGGGATGTGGATGTAGCTGGAAACCATCATTCTCAGCAGACTATCACAAGAACAGAAAACCAAACACCACATGTTCTCACTCATAGGTGGGAATTCAACAATGAGAACACTTGGACACAGGAAGGGGAGCATCACACACCAGGGCCTGTTGTGGGGGGGGTGGGGAAGGGGTGAGGGATAGCATTAGGAGATGTACCTAATGTAAATGACAAGTTAATGGGTGCAGCACACCAACATGGCTCATGTATACTTATGTAACAAACCTGCAGGTTGTGCACGTGTACCCTAGAACATAAGTATAATAAAAAAAACAAACATTCTGTGTTTCAGATGTGACTCTTTTAAATAGCTTATAATTTGATTTAGTTTAGTTTAAAAAAAAAAACTACACTAAACACGAGAGCCCCGTCTTTTAAAGACGTTGAATTCATCTACATTTGATGCAGTTTCTGAGGTATTTGAATTTATTCTGCCTTTTATGTTGTATTTTCCATGTATCATTGTTTGTATTTCTCTTTCGTTTCCTTTTCTGACTTCTATTAGGTTTAAACTTTTTAAAAAATCAACTTTTAATCCTTTTACTAGTTTGGAAGTTACACCTTTCATTTCTATTTTTGTGAGATTTTTCTTTAAAAATTTTAACATGTACAGCTAACAACAAAATCTAAATTATTGTTACCTAGTGTTTTAGTTCCATCTTATTTTCAAAACCTTCAACATCAGAAATTATTATTAAAGCATATTGAATTTACCCACAGAAAAGAGGCCTCTTTACTCAACATTGCACCCAACTTCTTCCTTCTTGGTTAAATTTCCTTTTTTTTCTGAATTACGCTTTATACTAGTTCTTTCAGTTGAGGGTATGTGGTTTGTAAACTCTTTCAGTATTTGTCTCAAAATGTCTTTATTTTGGCCTTATTCTTGAATAATAACTTTGCAGGGCATAAAATTGTAAGTTGCCTTTTATTTTCTGTGAAGATTTGATTCTATTGTTGTTGTTGTTGTTGTTGTTTTTACATCCCTCTATAGATACTCTGTCTTCTCTGGTTGTTTATAAAATTTTTCTCTTGATCTTTGCATGCCGAAGTTTTGCTACAATATGACTCAGTGTGGATTTATTTACATTTACCTTGCTTGGGGCTTGGTATGCTTCTTTAACCTAAAGATCAAGCATGTAAAATTCAGGAAAATTCTCTACCATTTTCTTAAATATTGCTTGTCACTCGTTTTCTCTGGACCAGGGGTCAGTAAACTATGACCCACTGGCCAAACTCGTCCACTACTTGTTTTTGCAAATAAAATTTTCCTGGAACGTAGCCACACACATTTATTCATATAATGTTTATGGCTGCTTTTGCGCTACAACTGCAGACTTGAATAGTTTGACAGATTATATGGCCCATGAAGCCTAAAATATTTACTGCTTATTTCTTTACAGAAAAAGTTTGACAACCTCTGCTCTAGACCCTCATTCTGAAACTTCTATTAGACATAAGTGAACTTCATTCTATACTTTGTATCTTCAATCGCTAGTTTTCATTTTTTTATAATTTTATCTCTCTGCGCTGCATTCTGGGTAATTTTCTCTGAAGCATGTTTTAGTTAATCCATTCCTTTAAAATTATGTGTAATCTAATATTTAGTCCATCAATGGAATTATTTATTCAGTTCTATTTTTTTATTTCTGGAAACTTTTAAATTAAATTTTAAAATCTGTTTGTTCTTTGCTCATTATGGCATCTATTTTCCACCTCCATTGCCCATTTTGAATGTTTTTAAATTGATTCATCACCTTGAGTTTTTATGGTAGTTAACCTTTTTGTATCTGCTGGCTCTTGTTATGGTGTGTCATTTCCTTTAGTGGCATGTTATTTTTGTTTGTGAGCTCATCTTCAGTGAAGGTTTGATTTTTCTTCCTATAGTATTTTAGTGTGTCCCTGGGTTTTGGACATATCTCACTAGAGAAGGTTTAATTTTGCTTTTTTTCAGATACCTCAGGGATTCACTGCTCTGGAATCAATGTTTACATTACTTTCTTGGCTTAATAACTCCTGCACCTGTGAGCAATGAAAATTTGCCCTGCATGTTGGTACATGGTATAGGCTTGGGATTTGGATTTTTTTTTTTTTTAACTGTAGACTTTTATCTCTCTATTCAGACCCCGTAATAGAGATAAGCATCCTGTGCCTTACCATTTACTTTTCTGAGCCTGTGGCAAGAAGTCTGAAGTTTGTTGGGACACCTTTTCATCAAGGAGGCAACTCTTCCAGGATTCCAATTTTGGCTGAAATCTCATTTTCATGATTTTACTTTGAGGAGCACAAGGACACATTTCCTGTTCTCTATTATGACCCCTAGGAATAGTGCCCTATCCAGGTTTGATTTTCCACCATGTCCACTCACAAGTATAGCACTCTGGCTTCTGTTCCTCATGATTTCCTTTAAAAACACAAATAAACCCCTAACATATAGTAAAGTTGGCATGTTTGAGGTTAGAGTTCTATGAATTTTAATACATACAAATTTATGTAATTAGGATACAGAACATTTTCATCATGGCAAATTTCCTCATTGTTTCTTGCAGCTAGAGATTTATTTTAAGTTCAGCATTGTATTCACTTTTTATGTTGTAATTTATGTATTATTTCTATGTATGTGTTTTAGGAATGGGGGCCGGTTAACTCAGTTTGCCATGTTTTCAGGACCACAAGTCGGCCTGTGCCCATTCTAACCAAAACGCTCATGGTAGTCATCAACAAATAATCCAACCATCTCATGTATTATTCAGGGTTCTCCAGAGAAACAGGCCTATAGGATGTGCAAATGAATATATACAAAGACATTTTCTTTAAGAAATTGGCTTATTCAATTACAGAGGCTGGTAAGTCCAAAATCTTTAAAGTAGGCTGTCCAGTTGGAGACCCAGGGGGGAGCTGATGTTGCAGTTCAAGTCTGAAGGCCATCTGTTTCAGAAGTCTCTTTCCTCAGGGAGGTCGGGCTTTTGTTCTATTCAGGTCTAAAACTGATGGGATGAGGCCCATCCACGTAAGGCAGGGAAATCTGATTTACTCAAAGTTATCCAATTTAAATGTTAATCTCATCCCAAAACACTCTCGCCCAAACATCCAGAATAATGTTTGATCACATATTTAGGCACCAAGGCACAGTCAAGTTGACAGATGAAATTAAGCATCACAACTCTGTCCCTTGTCAACTTGGCACCCATATGCATCTTCTTAAACCATACTTAATCATAAAAATAAAGACAATAACAGAGTCAGATTTCCACCTAACATGATACAACTATCTCTTTTTTTGTTTGTTTTTTGAGATGGAGTCTCACTGTGTTGCCCAGGCTGGAGTGCACTGACACGATCTCGGCTCACTGCAACCTCCACCAAACAGTTGAAGTGATTCTCCTGCCTCAGCCTCCCAAGTAGCTGGGATTACAGGTGCCCACCACCACACCTGGCTAATGTTTTTTTGTATTTTTAGTAAAGGCAGGGTTTCACCATGTTGGCCAGGCTAGTCTTAAACTCCTGACCTCAGGTGATCCTCCTGCCTTGACCTCCCACAGTGCTGGGATTATAGGTGTGAGATACAACTATCTTACATATAAGTGAAAATGTACTACTCCTTTCCCCAGAAGAGGATTCAAAGTCCCTGCGTGTTGCCTACTCCTCTTCTTGATATCTCAGAACTTAAAAACTTTGATAAAGACAAGCTAAATACTATGATATATATCTTATGTTAGGTGATAAAGGGATAAGAGTAGGAAGAAAACAAAGATGTTTGATACACACATACACATATAACAAAATAAGGAAGAAATGCTCACGAGAATGACAGTCCTTATTTCTGTAACGGGTCATGTGGTTGTAGCTGGTATTTATAACTGCCTACTTCCACTACCTATTCCATGTTCCCTTTGTTCTCATCAAGCACCTTAGCCTGTTATAGTTCTTTACCTGAAAACAGGGGGTTGGGGATGACATCCAAATCCTTCATTCCTGAAGAGTCTGGGTCATTCGTAGCCCAGCCCAGATTGGATTATAGTAGTTTTTCTGTTGACTTTAATCTTGTAATACCAAGAGATGCCTTAAGGGAACTCCTATATTCAAGATGTAATCTTCATTACCTCCATCGTGGGATAGCAGTCTTATTTCTCCCTGGTAGTCCGAATCAACCACCCTAGCCAGTGCAGCAACACCCTTCATTGTCTGTTGATTTAGAGGCATGAGGAGCCCAAAATGGCTGCATGGCAGAATCATTACTATGATCCTGGTTGAACTAAAACCTCTAGGCTAGCAGAGCATAAGGTCACAGGGACAGAAAACATTTTGCTAGTGGGTCACCAGGAGTAATAATGATGCCACTCCATTACCATCCCTTGATTCCTGGACCCACGAATCTTGGCTGTGAGTACTATATACCCAGTAGTACTATATATTGGAAACTGCAAGGTATTTCCACCTAGATGGCATGAAGCTGTAAGGCCTACCTGTAACAGAGTCTTCAAAAGGCCATACCACTGTTCCAGCAAGCCAGCTTCTTAAGAATGATGGGAGACATGGTAAGACCAGTGAATTCCATGAGCATGGGCCCACTGCCACATTTGATTTGCTGTGAAGTAATTTCCTGGATCAGAAGCAATGCTGTGTGGAATACCATGATGGTGGATAAGGCATTCTGTAAGTTCACAGATGGTAGTTTTGGCAGAAGCATTGCATACAGGGAAAGCAAATCTGTATCCCTAGTGGTGTCTTTTTATTTTTCCTAACACATAATGTTCTGGGTCAATCCTCCTTTCTAAAACAGTATACAAACATAAACACAGCTGATTACTTGTTGCAGGTACCATTAAAAAAAAAAAAAAACTGGCAGTGTGGAAAGCCCATGAAAGAATTAACAGTATTTAAAAACCAGAACAAATTTAATAACGCTTTATATAAATTTGCTGCATCCACAAAAGTATGGAAACATTCACATTCCAGGAATCAACCTGAGTTACAGAAATTAAAACCTCTCTAAATACATCCTCAATTTTCCCTGGTATTAAACACAGCCATCTTCTAGAAAGAAACACCAGTGACCCATATTTTAAACTAAAGCACACACTGCTTTTTGTAAAAAAGCAAAGTCATTTAAAGCAGCTAATTAAAATACCATTTAAGCAATTGCAATGGGTAACAGGATTGTAAAATTATTAGCGAAGTAGGAGTTTGTCACTGAAGCTTCCACATGATCTTATAGACTAGAAGTAGACTGGTCAGGCTTCATAGACATCAGCTAAGTGAAGGCACCAAACTCCATTAAGTCCTCAAATTTCAGTGTCATGTTTTTCTGAGCATCACTAGAACAAGAAAAGAAAAAGCAATGGTAAGAGAAATATACCAAGACCTATAATAGGGATTAGTTTGAAATTTTAGCCATAAAAGTTTAGTGTTGGTTTTTATATATATAAGCCATCTAGGTCAAGTACTTACTGAATACTTATATATGCTTGTGCTTTGCTGGCCATTCTGGGGAAGGATAAAAGAGGTATTAAATGCTATGAGATGCTTCAGCCTAATTGAAAAGACTTGGACAATTAAAGCTCAGGGCAGTGAGTATGACAGAGTACCAATTAGATGTGAGAGGTAGTGACTGCAGCGAATCTCAGGGAACTGTGAGACACTGACCAATAGCACCCTAACCTTAGCAGATATTCACAGCAAGGATGAATTCACAACCACATATAAATTATGTATTGTTTGGTTCTAATTTGGATAAAATATTTTTATAACTTAAACTACCCAGTCATCTGTGTTGCCTGGAACAAGAACTTCCCAGGAGGCCTAGCGATTCTGCTCAGCTTCAATTATAAATTCCATGCCCCATGGAGTTCTTATTTTTAAACCTGCAAGGCCTGGCCTAGGCACTCCCAGGCAGGTAGTGAACAGTGTGAAAGGACAGGCTAGCAAAGAGCCTCTGCCCTGGGAGCAGCACATATCTTGGTGCATTCTTCTTGGCAGTGCTATACTCCCTAACTGTGAACTTCCAAAGTCCCTCTGCCTAGGTGTTCCAGCTATACCCGATCCTTTTACATTTCCTGTTCTCTGGATGGTACTTGCCTGACTGCTGGGGTTGGCCTCCTGCTTCCAGTTCCATCTACTTCCCTCCATGTCCTTCATGGCTTCTCTGACCTGTCATGCCAGCAGATTGCTCATATTGGTAGAACTCTGATCCCAAACAGCCACTCGGAAACCCGAATTCACTCTACTCTGGATGATTTCACTCTTTTGACCTGGAAGAGGAAGAAAATCCTTTAAGTGACTGTCCTCAGAGATACTGTGTTGGTGTTCTGCTTCCCTTATGCTTTCCATGTGGCTGTGCCTCAGGCTCCCAGCCGCAGCCCATTTCTTTTCTCACTTCCACTCTCTCCCCCTGGACAATCTCATTCCCCTATGCCTGTAAGCTTCATCTTTCCTCTGATGAATCCCCTGTCCCTCCTCCAGGTTTTAGAGTATCTGAGCTGGCCAGGGACCTAAGCTGCAAGCCGCAGAGGCTAACTCAAGCACTAAAGTAAATTATCAAAGAGATGTTGTGTAGCTCCCAGAGTTGTTAGAAAAACTGAAGAACAAGACATGGAAAATAGGCTGGAAGAAAGGGGGCAAAGCTAAGCCACAGCATTTGTCCAGGGGGGTCCCATCTGCCCCAGACACTGGACGCTGCAGCTTGTTCTGCCAGTGTTGCTCCTTGGGAAATGGGTGTTGTTGCCACCTCCAGAATGAATTCTCCACTGAACTTGCTTCTTTGAGCAACTTGCTCCTAATTCAGACTCTCAGACGGGTGCATCTGATTGGCCAAACCTAGATCATGTGTACATATCCTAGCTGCAAGGGGGCTAGGAAAACAAAAATCTAACCTTTTAAGACTTTATATTGGGATATGGGCTGTCCCTCATCCGGATGCATTCAGTGGGGAATTTTCCACCTATCCAAAGCAGATGACATTGGGCAATAGAAATAAGTGAGAGAGAAAGGGAAAGCAAAGAATGGAAAGGAAAGGAAAAAAAAACAAATGTCCACTACAGAGACATGTTTTCAATTGCCCACAGCTTTACTAGATCTCCTACAAACACCTCAAACTGTGTGTCCAAAAGCAAACCCTCCATCATTTACCCCCAATGTATTCCTCCTCCTCTCTTTTCTTTCTTGATATCTGATTGTTTCCTCACTCATCCAGTCACTCAAGCCCCTAAACTCAGTTATTCTCTCTCCCTTCTAATGCCTCTGGTCATCAAATGCTTTGGATTACATATACTTTATGTTTCTAAAATACATTTCTTTTTCTGAAAGGTCACTGCCATTCCTTCAGGTCCAACACTCATCAACTTTCATCTAGATGAGCACAGGAGCTCCCTACTATTCTCCCAGCCTCTGACATTTCTCCATGGCACTGGTCACAGTTGCCATTGCATTTGTTATGGGATTGTTTAATTGTCTATTACCCATCATCCTCTTGTTCTACTTGATTCTGCCCTCTTAATGCCAACTCTGTGGTTACCTAACAGTAGAACAGTGAGAGAACCATCTCTAAATAAATGGAATTAGGCTTTTTTATTAGAATCTCAGATGACTACCTTCTGCCTTTTCTCACCCTGAGAATTGTGACTATGGAGTCACAATGTTCCCCTGTAAACCTGACTCCTAGAAAAAAAGTAAACTGAAAGGAAACAAATGAGAGGCTAAGTACATCAAATTTCTTCTCAGGTCATCCTGAGTTCACTAGACCTGGAATGGAGCATGGTGCTTATTCTCATTGTTGAGTTAGAAGTGTAGTAACTAGTCTGCTAGATGGTGCCCAGTGGGCCACATGTCTTAGTATGTATCCTTTTCTCTTCTCTCTCGCGTTGAACCTGGACTGGACCTGTGACTCTCTTTAACCAACAGAACTTGGCGGAATCTAGTGCTGGTCCTGGAACTAAGTCTTGAGAAGACCTGGAAGCTTCCACTTCTGTGCTTTTGGAAATTCTGAGCTTCCGTGTTAGAAGAGTAGCTACACTTCTGGAGACACCACATGGAAAGACCTCATGAAAAGGCCATATGGAAAGGGAGAGGCCTTGTCCAACCATCTCCACCAAGGCCCCAGGCATATGAGAGAGCCAACTTGGACAATGTGGTCCTGTTGAGCCCCCAGATGCCCACAGTCTCAGTTAACAACATGTGGAACAGAAGAACTGCCCAGATGAGCTCAGGCAACCCAGTGAATCATGAGAATAAGGAAATGGTTTTTGTTTAAAGCTTTTGTTTTGAAGTGGTTTCTTATGCAGCAGTAGATATCTGCAACAGGGGGCATTGATTAGGTGTGTGGTCTTCTTTAATTATTCATTTAACTGAACTCCACTTCCAGGCATTTAGTATGTTCTTCTGTGGGTTGATATTAGCTATTGAATGCAAAACCCCTCTAGTTCACAATCAGCACAAGTCTTTGATTTTTTTAAAAAAAGATGAACTCATTTGATGGCCCTTATCAACATTTGAAGCCCAGAAAAGCACACACATAACAAAACCAGAGCTTCAGGCTATAAATGGAATTGGCTCGATTATTCTTGCTCTTTTCTCCATCAGCCTTAGCATGGCACCATTACTGTGGTCCATGAGATAGCTGTTTAGGGCCCTGAAATAGATGGATCTGAAGTTCCTTTGGCAAGGAATAAAGACAATAATAGGTAGAAGGATGAAGAAGTTTTAATTTAGATAAATTTTACGAAGTAAGAAGGAAAATAAAAGAAAGCCACCAAATTGAATAATGTCCATCATGTTTAAAGATGCTAATTCGACCCACTGTCACCAGGGAATGAACCTTATCTTGTGTTGACATTTCCCTTACATAAAGTAGATTTGTCACTGGGAAGCAGCTGTCTGTCCAGGAACTGTGTCTCCCAGCACCTTCTGCATCTAGGTGTGGCCATATGACTAGTACTTACCAATGGAATGTCAGTGGAAGTGACATGTGTCACAATAAGCCACGGCTTTTAAGAAGTCATTATTTCTTTTCCACGCTCCCTTTCCCATTATGCTGGCTGGATATAAGTGACATCAAGGCCCTAGGGGATAGCAGAACTCCCAGATGGAAGAAAGCTGGATGTCTGAGTCATGGCAAGGAGAGCCATTCACCAACTAGGAAACCACCTAGAAATATTCCATAGGAGAAATAAACTTTTGTTGTATTTGAGCATCTCAAAATTTGAGGTTTATTTGTGTAGCAGCTAGCATTTCCCTAATGAATATAGTTGTTCACTTATTTGAAAATTCACATAGATTTTTTCATAGATGAGATCATTACTAGTTTTGAAATTAGGGGGGAAGTTCATTCATTTTCCTTAGCCTCTGTTCTTACATCTATAAAAATGGGGCTAATGCTCTGGATCCCCAAGGATTGTTCTCATACCAAATGAGATACTATAGTATTTGCAATAAATGAGATACTATAGTATACTATACTATAGTATATATAGTATAGTTTATACTATAATTTATATGTAGTATATATAGTCATATATAGTATAGTTTATACTATAATTTATATATAGTATATATAGTCATATATAGTATAGTTTATACTATAATTTATATATACTATAGTATGCTATACTATAGTATCTCTTTTATTGAACGTTATCATAAACCAGGCCCTATATAAAGCACTTTACATGCCTTATCTCATTGAATCATCCCAATAACCCTATGAAGTAATTTCAGTTAGCCTCCATATTTCACACAAGAGAAAACAGAAGCTTAGAGAGGTGAAGTACTTGCCCCATGTTACACAGCTAGTCATGGCAAAGCTAGTATTTGAACACAGGCAGCCTGACTTCAGAGGCCACACGCCCAGCACCAGGCCTCTCTGACTAGGACAATATAGAGCACCCAGCATGGAGCCTAATACATAATAAATGAACAATAAACATGAATTTTATTTTCCCTCCACTTTGAAGAAAGAGACAATACAAAACCTAAGTATAAACATACACATTTTTGGTTAAGTGCACAAAATACACACATATGCAAATTTACACAACCTTTGCTTTATTCACACTCATATTCAGCTTAGTATGTTTAAACTAGAATTTCCTGGAGTTCATGGACAGTACTGCTGTATAACATATACAGGTCATCCCAACCAAGAAGGTTATTTCGTGCTCATAGCCCAGCTGCAGCTGCATGCTTCAAAGAAGCAGCAAGAACACTGAAGAAATGAATCCCAACATGACGAATGCATTTTAAAGTTGCTTGTGAAACATTCATGTTATTGATCTGCTGGAGGAAAACTGGCAGAAAACCTAGCTCAGGATGGACATTACTGCAGGAAGTGCAGTAACGCTGGGTCCCTAAAGTCCTTCTCATTTCATTTAATATACCACATATTTTTTGAAGCAAACTAGTTTAAACACCTAGTCTGAAGTATATCTTAGAAATAGACTGAACTTTATAGTTTTGGTCATGCAGCACTCTGTATACCTGAAGTACTTTTTAAAAAATTACAAAACCATAATGGGAATGCTAGTGCTTTCTCTAAAGTCCTATCAACTATTATTAGATTGTCTATAGAACCCAAGCTCGGAGTGCTTTTTCAAAGAAGGTGCAGCAATTTTCCCCATTCTAATTGCCATACCAAGAGTAATCTGTCTTCTGGGCTTTGGAGCTGCTGAACCACTTTATTCTTTTGCCTAAAGTTTCATCAAGGCAATATGGTTAATCAATGTTTGCTGATGTTTATGGTCTAATGCCTACTGACAGCAGGTGCAAAAAGAAAAAAAACGCAAAGTGTATCCCCATTTGCATAAAAACCTTCCTTAAATTCACCAGCATGCTGTTTTGCTGTAATTTTAGTAGACAGGTGATTTTTCATGGCACCTTCATGAGTTGCTTTCTCCCCTGTCGCTGGCTCCATTTCTCTACCTGCTGTTCCCAGAAGCTGTGGTCTTATTTATGCCACATGTAGTAGTCCCTTTCAGACTATCTACTTGGCTCATTGATCAACTCTCCTTAGTGCTTGATTTTCATATTCTGATCCAGGAAATAGACTCTATCCCTGAGTAACTTAGAAGCTGTTGCTAACTTATGTGTTAAGCCATGCCAAAGGTGGGCTACGGGATTGTACAGGCATATCCCAGAGATAGGCATGTTTGGTTCCAGACCACCACAATAAAGTGAGTCATATGAATATTTTTGTTTCCCAGTGCATATAAAAATTATGTTTACATTATATTGTAGTTTATTAAGTGTGCAATAGCATTATGTCCAAAAATATATATTTACACCTTAATTTAAAATACTTCATTGATTAAAAAATGCTAACAATCTGAGCCTTCAGTGAATCACATAATCTTTTTGCTAGTGCAGGGTCTTGTCTCTATGTTGATGGCTGCTGACTGATCAGGTTGGTGGTTGCTGAAGATTGGCATAGCTGTGCCAATTTCTTAAAATAAGAAGACAATAAAGTTTGCCACACCAGTTGGCTCTTCTTTCCATGAAATATTTTTCAGTAGTATGTGATGCTGTTTGATAACATTTTACCCACAACAGAATTTTTTCAAAACTGGAGTCAATCTCTTCAAACCCTGCCACTGCTTTTTCAACTAAGTTTAGATAATATTCTGAATCCTTTGTTGTCATCTCAACAATGTGCACAGCATCTTCACCAGGAGTAGATTCCATCTCAAGACACCATTTTCTTTGCTCATCCATAAGAAGCAACTCCTCATCTATTGAAGTTTGGTCATGAGATTGCAGCAATTCAGTCACATCTTCAGGATCCTCTTCTCATTCTAGTTCTCTTGCTATTTCCACTGCATCTGCAGTTACTTCCTCCACTGGTCTTGGGCTCCTCACAGTCATCCACAAGGATAGAAATCAACTTCTTCCTAACTCCTATAACTCCTATTAGTGTTGATATTTTGACCTCCTCCCATGAATCATGCATGTTCTTCATGACATCTAGAACTGTGAATCCTTTCCAAAAGGTTTTCAATGTACTTTGCCAAGATTCATCAGTGGGATCACTACCTGTGGAAGCTATAACCTTACAAAATCTATTTCTTAAGTAATAAGACTTGAAAGTTGAAATTTCTCCTTTCAACTGGGCTACAGAACGGTTGCTATGTTGGCAGGCTTGAAAAAAACATTAGTCGCTTTGTACATCTCCATCAGGGCTCTTGGGTGACCAGGTGCATCGTCAATGAGAAGTAATATTTTGAAAGAAATCTTTTTTTCTGAGTACTAGGCTCAACATGGACTTAAAATAGTCAGTAAACCATGCTGTAAACAGATGTGCTGTCATCCAGGCCCTGTTGTTCCATTTATAGGGCACAGGCAGAGTAGATTCAGCATAATTCTTAAGGGCCCTACAATTTTCAGAATGGATTTTCAGAATGGTAAATTGGCTTCAACTTAATGTCACCAGCTGCATTACTCTCTTAACAGGAGAGTAAGCCTGTCCTTTGAAGCCAAGCATTTACTTCTCTCTAGCAATGAAAATTTTCGATGGCATCTTCTTCCATTAAAAGGTTATTTCATTTACACTGAAAATGTGTTTAGCAGTAGCCACCTTCATCAATGATCTCAGCTAGATCTTCTGGATAACTTGCTGCACCTTCTACATCAGCCCTTGTTGCTTTACCTTGCACTTTTATGTTGTGGCCACAGCTTCTTTCCTTAAATCCCTTGAACCAAGCTCAGCTAGCTTCCAACTTTTCCTCTGCAGTTTCCTCACCTCTCTCAGCCTTCATTGAACTGAAGAGTGTTAGGACCTTGCTTGGGTTAGGCTTTGGCTTAATAGAATATTGTGGTTGGTTTGATCAGGTTTCCAGAGTACTCAAACTTTCTCCATCTCAGCAATAAGCCTGTTTCACTTTCTTATATCGCATGTGTTCGCTTTTGACTTCATTCACGAACTTTTCCTTTGCATTCACAACTTGGCTAACTGGCACGGAGGCCTAGTTTTTGGCCTAGCCCAGCTTGCCACATGCCTTCCTCATCAAGCTTCATTGTTTCTAGCTTTTGATTTAAAGTGACAGATATATGACTCTTCCTTTCACTTGAACACTTAGAGGCCACTTGTAGGGTTGTTACCACTTGTAGGGTTATTAACTGTCCTAATTTTAATAATGTATCTCAGAGAATAGGGAGACTTGAAGAAAGGGGGAGAGATGGGGAAACAGGGGAGAGACAGGGAAGCATACACAGAATTTATCAATTAAGTTAGTTCACTATCTTTGGCGCTTGGTTGAAGGCACTCCAAAAGTATTATAACAGTAAAATCAAATGTCCCTGATCATAGATCACCATAATACATATAATAACAATGTAAAAATGTGAAATATGCCAAGAACTACCAAAATGTGACACAGACATGAAGTGAGCACATGCTGTTGGAAAAATAGTGCCAACAGCTAGATGCAAGGTTGCCACAAACCTTCAATTTGTTAAAAAAAAAAAAAAAAAAAAGCGATATCTGCAAAGTACAATAAAATGAAAATGAAGCACAATAAAACAAGGTATGCCTGTATCTTTTCAGAGACCTCAGAATAGCTTCACTGACCCAAACAATCTATTTCCAATGGTATAAGGTGAAAGGGAACTTAGCCTAGGGAAGTCCATTAACCTTAATGATAATCACTTAGTTAATTACCCTTCAATGTGCATCTAACTATAGCCTTTTCCTCATTATTATTATTATTATTATTTTTGCTGCAGCAAGGGAGATAAGTGGCTCACCTTTCTGCTCTCCATTAGGGAAGGGTACCTGATAAACTGAAGACAGTGTTCAGTGTTCCAGGCAGGCATTTTTTTCACTTTGGCTTCTTTATTTCAGTTGACCTTAGATTCTTTTAGGCTAAGGTGACAGTTTATTATCCATTTCTGTTAAAGGAGGGAAAAGGAGAAAAGCTTGGCCTCTTAGAAAAACTCTTACTGATTCTCTAGGTTATTAGTGTTTCCATGTCTACTCCTGTCCTGCCAATATGCAGGGTTGCGTTGAAGATCATGCAAACTCAAACGTCGGTTTTAAACATTAGAGTAGTGTTCAAAGTTAAGGCATTACTTTATCATGCTGAACTCATAAAATTTTGGTAGCACCACGCATTGATAGCAGACTGCTTTGAATCTCAGGGAGCTACAATTAAGGCAGCAAAATAGAACCACAACATTAAATGACTGTTTAGTTCGCTCTTTCTTGAGGAGGGGAAAACACACCAACTTCCTTAAACAGAAGCACTTCACAGACTCCCTGAAGACATGATACACATTTGAAAACAACTAAGTTGTGAATGTACCACTGCTTCTCCACCTGTGTGGCTTCTCCTTCTACCACACATTATTTCTAAAACACTACAGGAAGATCTTGCTAAATCAGCTTTAAAAAATAATTTGTAAAAGAGAAAAAGAGATGGGGGTGGAAACTAAGTCCTTCAGGGGGTTCAAAGGCTAGGCACAGAATGACAAGGAAGAGAGAATTAAACAAAGCCATGCTAGAGAAATCTCAAAACAAGATGCATCAGAACCAATAGAAATTCAAGATCAATTGTGTCAGCAGATCAAAGACAAGACCCAGCATAGTGAAGAGTATTAACTATCACCAGGGGAGACGCATCCTACTTACTAGAGTGAAACAGACACTTTGTTCCTCTAAGGTGATAAGGCTGGCTTTTGAGTAAAGATCAACCAAACTGAGCAAAGCAGTTACATTTTCCCAGAAGACTGTGGTTAGGAACTGAAGAAAAGGTAAATTTGCTTTATAAAAAGCATTCTAGACAGCTTAGTTACCAGAAAATTTAGAGGCAAGAGTTCAGCCTCCCTGTTAGAGGAGCTATTGTACCTAAACAGGTTCTACATCCCCTTGGCAGGTATTTTGTAGGAAGATTTCCTCTGACTGTGCTTTAGTGAGTAACCCTTGCTGTTTATCTGGCAGGTATGCAAAAAACCTGTTCCTCGATTTTAATTTAGCAGACTTAAATAAATGTATTGTTGGCTAAGAATCAGGAGCATGGCGCGATGGTAACAGTCAAGGTAGAAAGACTTGGCAGGAGCTACTGGACAGATTTGTCCAGACTCTATTTAGAGACCTGCAGGAGATGGAGAGTGATAGCCTGCCAGTGCTCTGTCTAGCTACCAGGAGTCTGTATTCATCCCAGTACTGGAATACTTAAAACAATGCTTGAAATGAACCATACTGTTCATGCGTACCTAGAAAAGTAAAAAGGGAACCAAGTATAACTAAAATTGAAGTCTTCTGAATGTCTATCTTTTTGGTTAAGATAAGAAAGAGTGCTCTCTTACCAAGATATGATAAGTACCCATATTCCTGATGGTCCATAGTCAATAGTAAAATAATTCTCAATTCTAAGGAGCAGATGGGGTAAACAGAGATAAAGTATCATGAACGGCAAATGATTCAAAATGCAACGAAACTGTCATATAGTGGTTATCAATGTTGATATTCACTACATAGCAGTTCCATTAGACGAAGATAGAATAATGGGACAATTTGGCTATTAATTGAATATTTGTGTGGGCTGGGAAATGATGATTATTGTGAAGTAAATTATCATTGCCATGTGGTACATGAGAAAATGGAACCACAGAGGAATCAGTTCAGCCGATTTGTTCTAAGGAATGGGTGCCTGGAATGATAATCCAGCTCGGATTTTTTGATTACCTCATTGTAACATAGTGCCTACCACTGCTAAGTCCATGTCAGGAATGCTTTTCACAGACACAGTCTCATAAGTTCATGAGTTCAGGTTGATTTGGAAAATTATCTCTATGAGATTCCAGACAGCTTGTCCTTCCTGATCCTCTCCCCAAATCTCTCAGTTGATAGAGTTTAGGCAGAGGTTGGATGAAAAACCTTAAGATTTCTGATTAAACTTGGCATTCACCTTAATTTCTTTGGCTTGAATGATCACTTGGAACAATTTCTTTCATAGATTTTGTATTCTCCTCAGAGCAAAACATTTAGCATACTTCTTACCTGTTGAATGAAGATGCCAAAGAGATTAAATGAACTGATAAGTTAATTTACTTACTCTCAAAGTATTTTTAAATCTCCCAGTTGGATTGTGGATGCATCCACTGCTTCTTGAAGTGCTTTATATTTTTGCTCTATATTCTAAGACTATATTATTATATGTGAACAAACTGAGTGAGCCGGCACCTCTAGACTGTGAACTTCACAAGTGCTTCTCAGTGCCAACTGTGGGACAAGACAGCTAAAGCAGGCTGGAGTTAGGCACTTCCCTTCCCCCAGGTTAACTTCCGATAAAACCCCAGCAGGTTAGAGTCTGGTTAGAGTTTCTCCTGAGAGTAGGCCTTGTTAAGAACAGAGTGCCCAGCGTGGTGGCTCACACCTGTAATCCCAGCACTTTGGGAGGCCGAGGCGGGCAGATCACGAGGTCAGGAGATCGAGACCATCCTGGCTAACACGGTGAAACCCCGTCTCTACTAAAAATACAGAAAATTAGCCAGGCGTCGTGGCGGGTGCCTGTAGTCCCAGCTACTTGGGAGGCTGAGGCAGAATGGCGTGAACCCAGGAGGTTGCAGTGAGCTGAGATCGCGCCACTGCACTTCAGCCTGGGTGACAGAGTGAGACTCCGTCTCAAAAAAGAAAAAAAAAAGAAAGAAAGAACAAAAAGAACAGAGTGCTTCTGGCATATTTCCAAAGCGTTCCTTTTCTCCTCCCGTCACCAGAAGCGTGAGGGGGATTTTCCTTTGATACTTACTATGAGAACCCGGTCAAGTTCCGGGAGATAAAACGCACAAAAGTATGAGAACTTCCCTAGGACTGGGTCTCTCTGGAATTGTTTTTAACTCTCAGACTTGTCCACACACAGCCTCCAGCAATTTGACAATTACAGTTCAGGATTTCCTACCCCAGGACTGGTTTCTGAGGCAGTTGCCACCAAGTGTTTGCTCTGGTAAGTCTTGAGTACGCACGCACATTTAAAATAATTTTTTCTTTCTGGTGAATGGAATATTTAATCATTATAAAGTATCCCTCTTTATCTTTAATAATGCTTTTGCCTTAAATTTTACCTTTTCTAATGCAGTCACAGTATTTTCATTTTGGTTAGTGTTTGGACGTTATATTTTTTCCGTTGTTTTGCTTTCAATCTTGCTATATGCTGATTTTTTTGTATTTCTTGTAATCTTTTTTTTTTTTTTTTGTAAATTCTAGCTGCTGACCTTTGTCTTTTAATTGAAACATTCTGTTCATTTAATGTAATTGTTGCTGTGTTAGGAATTAAATCTACCATATTATTATATTCTTGTTATTTCCATCTTTCTTGCCATGTTTTAGATTGATTAGAGTAGTTTTTATTATTCCATTTCTCACCCTGCCCCTGGCTTGGTGGTTGTTCTGATTATCTGTTGTTACATAACAAACCACCCCAAAACTTAATAACTTATAACAACTATTTTAGTTTGGTCATAATTTTGTAAGTTACGAACTCAAGGAAGGATTTGGTTGGGCAGGTGATTTCTGATCCACATGGCATGGCTATGGAATGAACTTCTAAGGTGGCTTCTTTATATATATATATATCTCATATATATATCTTTTTATATATATATCTCTCATATATATATCTTTATATATATATACTCATATATCCAGGCCACGGTGCTCTTTGGCCAGTCTCTCACTCCCTACCTTCCACTCACTCCACATTGTGACTCATCTTGTAGAGTCTCCCCATGTGGCTTGTTCTTCTCACTTCACAGTTATTCAAAATACAGTCATCCCTTGGTAGCTATTGGGGATTGTTTCTAGGACCCTTTGCAGATAGCAAAATCCAAGGATGCCTAAGTCCCTTTTACAAAATGACACAGTAGTATATGGATATATCCTAAGCACAACCTATCATATACTTTAAATCATCTCTAGATTATTTATAATACCTAATACCATGTAAATGCTGTGTAAATAGTTGTTATATTGTGTTGGGAATAATGAACAAAAAAAGTTTTTACTTGTTCAGTACAGGTGCAACAATTTAGATTTTTTTTCAAATATTTCTGATTTGCAGTTTGTTGAATCCATGGATGTGGACCCCACAGATACAGAGGGCTGACTGTAGCCACATTTACATGAAGGCTGGCTTCCATGAGGCAGAAGCAGAAGCTGTCAGACTAGTTTATGGATTTCTTGGAATTGACACAGCATCACTTTTGTCATACTCTTTGTCATACACTTTGTCACAAAGAAGTGACAGAGCCTACCCAAATTCAGGAGAGTAGAAAAATAGAGTCCATCTCTTTTTAGGAGAGAGGCAAAATCACATTGCCAAAAAACATGTGGGAAGATAGATGTTGCTGTGGCCATACATCTGCCACTGATTATACATATAAAAAATTATACATTTCTAAAATGTTTTTGTTTTGTTTTGTTTTGCTGCTTGCCTAGAGGTGGAAACGTATGTACTGATTTATTATGGTTTAGCATACATTAATACTTTACCTCTTACTGGCCAATGAAAAGATCTTAGAACACTTTAATCTCTCCATTCCCACGTTTATGCCATTGTTTTTATGTATTTTAATTCTGCATTTAATTACAATCACACCAGAAATTATTACCGCTGTTTCATACATCAATATTCATTTAGATTTTTCCACATATTTGCCCTTTGGTTGCTTTTCATTCTTTCCTATATTTTTGAGCTTCCAACAGGAATCATTTTCATTGTTATGTCCTTTAGTGTTTCTTATAATGTGTGTCTGTCAGTAACAATTTAAGTTTGTATCTTCTTTTTTGTATATTTCAGTTTCATTTTTGAAATTATTTTTACTGATTACAGATTTATATTTTGCAGGTATTTTGAGGATATCATTCTATCATTCTATTGTCTGTTGACAGACTGTTGACTGTCTCTGTAGAGAAGTGTGATGTTAATCTAATTGTTGCTTTGAAGCTCCTTTGGCTGCTTTTAAGATTTTTCTTTCTTTCTCTTCCTTCCTTCCTGATTGTTTGTTTGCTTGCTTGCTTTTAGTAATTTTGCCATTATATGTCTTGTGATTTTATATTGACTTATTCTGCTTGACATTTTTGGAGCTTCTTGAAAAGGCGGCTTCATTATTTTCACTATTTTTTGGAAAATTAACAGCAATTATCTCTTTAAATATGGTTTGTGTCCTTTTCCCTTTATCTTATCCTTCTGGTACTTCCATTACATGTATTTTAGATATTTTTCACTGAACTCCTGTTTATTACACTCTTTCTTATATTTTCTATCCTTTTTTGTTTCTGTGTTTCATTCTGGATATATTCTTCTTCCAGTTCATGAATTCCCTCTTCAACTCTATCTAGTGTAAAATTAAGCATGTAATGAGTTTTTAGTTTTAATTATTATATTTTCCCATTTCTATATTTTACATTTTATTCTTTTAAAATATAGTATCCAGGTCCAACATGGGACTATTTATAATGTCTATTATTTCTATTGGTTTTAAATTGCATGTTCTTGTGGTTCATGTGCCTGATTATTTTTTGCCATCTTCTAGTGATTATATATTTTAAGACACAGAAATAACTTGAAGCGTAAGAAGATTTACCTTTATTCTTGGAAGGCAACAAGGGACATGGCTATTCCTTAACCTTAATATAGGGATTGATATTATTTAAAGCTAATCTTCAGTCCCAGTGAGGGCCAGATTATTTTAATTTACCTCTGTTTCTAAGTTATAGCTTCTAGGGGTTCCAACAAAAATCATGGAAGTTTATTTGGGACCTTCCTCTTTCATGGGGCCTGGATTCCAATTTTTATTTACTTGATGAGGCTGACAAAAATCTCTGCTTGGCTGGGCATGGTGGCTCACACCTGTAATCCCAGCACTTTGAGAGGCCAAGGCTGGTGGATCACCTGAGGTCAGGAGTTCAAGACTAGCCTGGCAAATGTGGTGAAAACCTGTCTCTACTAAAAATACAAAAATTAGCCAGGCATAGTGGTACACACCTGTAATCCCAGCTACTTGGAAGGCTGGGGCAGGAGAACCACTTGAACCTAGGAGGTGGAAGTTGCAGTGAGCCAAGATTGTGCCACTGCACTCCAGCCTGGGCAACAGAGTGAGAATATATATATATATATATGCTTAACTTCTCAGTTTCTCAGATGACTTATTAAATTGTCAGTGCTCCCAGAAGATAAGCAGATTTAAGTGCTGAGCTTACCTCTCTGGTCTTTCTTTCTTCTGTATCTTTGCCTCATAATTTTTCATTGTTTTACTAGTTCCCCTGTATTTTCAATTTTCCTCATTAGTGGAATGTTCCACATTACCCAGTCCAACACTGACAGAAACAGGAAGCCTAGTCTCAAATAATTTAATTATAAAACAAGTTTTAAATTTTACCTAATCCTCATTAGAACTGGGATTGATTCAGAAAAGAATGCTAATATTGAAATATATGCCAGTTTCCAGTTATTTTTTAAACATAATAGAATGTGTGAGGCTTAACTTTTCACAAAATTCAAAGCAATCAAAAAGTGTTAAATAATAAATTGCCCCATTTTAAGTTCTTATACCATTCTCACCTACCCATGTTAAACCTTCCAATTTACATGAAGAAATCACCCTCTATTTCAAAATGAACATTGATGCTTGCAGAGAGAAGCGGAAAATCACTTTGATAATCCAGAAAAGGTCAATTTGGCACCACAAATGGAAAGGACAATAATTGATAACTGCTTATAATGCTCACAGCCCAAGTGAAAAGAATATCTAAAGAAAATATTTTATGTAGTTTTAAACACCTACTGAGCAATTCCTGGCTGTAAGAGAGTATGCTAAGTTCTACAGTTGATTCACAAAGATGAATGAGTCATAGTCTTTCCTGTAGACAAAAGTTTTTCAGAAATTTATAATTATTTATTATTCAAAGCAGAGTCCTACTTGATATTAAGATACATATTATAAAGGGATAGTACAATACAGAAGTGTGCTGCTTGTCAGGAACAGGCAGATCACCCAATGAAACAAAAGAGAAAGCCCATTAAAAGACTCATAGGTACCTGAAAACTTAGTATATAATGAGGTGACATCCCAAATCAATCTAGAAAGAAGGGTTTAGTCAATAAATTATCCTGGGACAAATGGCTTTCCACCTGAAAAGCTGAAATTGATCTTGGACATCAAATAGAATATATAAACCAAATGTAAAAAGTAAAATCACAAAGTTAATGAAAAAAAAATGAGAGAGAATGCCTTTGTGACTTAAATTAAGAATCTCTTAAATAAGACTTAAGAAAGCATAAACCCCCTCAAAAAATTAATGGGCTTGTATCAATATTAAAGATTTCTGTATAACAACAGAAACCATCAATATAGTTAACAGATGAGTAACCTTCTGCGAAAAGATATTTATGGCATCTAAAATGGACAAATGGTTAATAAACAGCATATATGAGTAATCCCTTATTCAGGTCTCTACCCAAATATTACCACCTCAGAGAAGACTTCCTTGAGTTTCTGAATACTGCTGCCTCCTTACTGTCTATTCCTTTACCTTACTTTATTTTTCTACATAATACCAATCAAACCCAACATTATATTATATAATTATTTGTTCATTGTTCTTTCCCTTCCCTAATAAATTCTAAGTTCTATGAGGTCAAGGTTTTTTATCTGTTTAGCTGAATTTATTGTCTTAGCACCTAGAACAATGCCTGACACACAGTATATGCTCAATAAAAATTTGTTAAAAATGAGTGAACAAACTTCTGAAAATGGACAATCCCCCAGATAAGCGTCAAAGGACAAGTATAGACAATTCCAGGAAGGGGAAATCTCAATGGCAAATATATGAGGAGATGGTTAGTCTGACATCAAAAAGTGTAAATAAAAAGAAGCTTGAGAAAGCATTCTATGTCCACCAGATGGGCAAAAATTCAAAAGTTAGAAAATAAAAAGGGAAGTGGGCAAGTGGAACCTCCTAAACACTGCTAGTGGGAATGTAAATTGGTACAGCCATTCTGGAGAGTCATCTGAAAGCATTCAGTAAAACTAAGTGTTTCCTTATTACCCCACTCCTGGATGTATAACCAGAATAATTCTCACACTGATCCAAGAGGGGTAATGTATGAAGATGTCTATGGAAACATTGTTTGAGGTAGCAAAACACAGGAAACACTATATGTCCTTTAGTAAAAGACTGAAACAATATAATATAGCAAGTGTATTCAGTGGAATATTATGCATCAGTCAGATGTAACAAACTAAATTTACACATAACACCATGGAAAGAGATTTTCGTTCCTCTTTTCTAATTAAAATAAAGTAATAGAATATTTTAAATGCAGTGTATTATCTAAAAGCAGGTAGACAAAATACATGGCTCTCTGATGATTACATAATTTTTCTGAGTCTGTGGCTCTTGGTAGGAAAAAGATTCCTTATTTCTCATAAATACTTTTTTTTTTTAAGCAATTTTGGGAGCCTAATATCCACTCATTCTTATTAGTTTGTTTATATTCAGAAGAGTCATTTTCATCTGCAATTTCTGGTCAGTTTTAGAATCTGTTTAATATCTACCTTGGGGAATGAAGGGCTGTCCAGTGCTGTTTCTGGATCTTAATTCACATCATAGCTTTGAAATTGAACAAAATTTACTACTTCAAGGTCTCTCCAACTGGGAATGTTAAAATGCAAATTTAGATTCATTAGATCTGGGAGGACCTGAGTTTCCACATTTCTGAAAAGCTCTAAAGTATGGTTAATGCCATGGATTCTCGGACCGCACTTTATGGAAGGGGTTGTTCTTAGGGAATCTGAGATCTCACCCAGGGTCCAGGACAATTGCTAGATTTATGTACATTTAGCAGAAGATTGCTGAAGGGGCATCTGGGGAACTGTAATGTATAGCTTGCTCCCCAAAGTCAGACTGGAGAAAGATGAACATGTTACTCTAAAGAGCTCCTGTGTAGGAAGTACTGATGCTGGCTCACACCTGAGCCAACTGCATGCATCTCATCCCAACTCCATGTTTAGTGACATTCTATTGGTATTAATAGCTTGAATTAATATTATTAATATTAATAGCTTGAAATCAGTCTTGGGGTCAGTATTTACACTATGAAGATTGGCAAATGCTACAATTTAGGGCTCTCTCCCCGACCCTGCAGAGAGCCAGTCTGCCAGTCCACCACTCTGACCAGTATTCAATAGGAAGACTACTACAGTCTTCCTATGGGGTGGACCCTGAACAGCACAGGTGGGAACTATAATTTCCCACCATGGTTTCTGGTTGGGATAAGAGTCCAATTTAAGAAGAATCAAATAATAACCACCTCGAACGGTGTGACGGAGAAACATACAGAGTTACATGGAAAAATAGAAAATAGGGCTTTAAAAAGAAAGTTCATTCCCCTACATCCATGTTCCTCACTCCAAGCATGTGTAGGCCAACAGTAAAGGAACATTACACTTGCATCAAGGGGTCTGCAGCAGGAGCTGATGAACTCTTAAAAACAAATTTATCATTTCAAGTATTCATACATATTAAAGTCAGGGAGGGAAAATAGAGAAAATATATTATTTAGAACAGGAACACTTTCATTAAAGAATTAGTAAGTCTTTAGTGTTAGCGAAGAGCACGGAGGAATCAGTGCAGTAACTGGGGAGTTGAGTTCCTATTAAGAAACTCCTGCTAAGAAATTGCTTCAACCTATATTTAATGGCTTTAGACAAATTCTGTGCATTTTGGGGGGCCATATTTTCCTAGCTTGTAAAGTAAGACTAAAAATAGCTTTCACCCATCTCGCCTCCTCACAAGCTCCATAGCATGTTGGGATAATAAATTAGGTTGAAATGAAAGTTAGGAAATATCTGAAAATGACTTTTATTTAGAAATAAATGCCTATGTACGAGTTATTATTACCTGCAGTCAGAGACTCATGTCTTCCTTGGGTAGATTCAGTTCTAATAAAGCCCAATTGGAAAGTATAGTAAGTACGTAAAAGAAGTAAAAGCTATGGAAAATCTCAGTGAGCCACCGCAGGAATGAGCAAAGAGACTGACTAACATCCCTCATCCCAACAATGTGTTGTCATCATTGTTACACTCCTGTATTACACAAAAAAGTCCTGTATTATAACCACTAGCTGTGTAATTAATGTCTGTTCAGTGGCCAACTCAGGGCTTTCATTGCTTCTTCTAGGCGTTTATTAAATTAATATTTGCAAACATTTTTAGGAGGTTGAACTTTGAAATGCCTTTTCAAGGAACCAGTCTTGTCACATGTAATTTATATTCAGATTCAAAATCATACAAAAACAGCAGTTACAAGAGGTATAAAATATAATCTTAAGTTTGCTAAAAAGTAAAATAAATGGTAATCATATGTACCTTCAACAATATGGAAGACTATTTACCAAATTATTTCTATGGCTATCTCAGGATGTTAGGATTATGGATGATACTGATTTTCCTTTCTATATTTTGCTTCTTTCTCTAAATTTTTAAAAATAAAGATTTATTATCAGAACAAATACCCACACTCTTTTTTTGGGGGGGTTCAGTTTTCCACGCTTAAGTCTGATACTTTCAACAACATTTCGTAAGACCTCGGATTTATAAGGCAACATCTTCAGAAAGAGTTAGGGCATGTAATTTGATTGTTCTTCAGCATTGCCAGATAATTTTATATCTGGGATATATTTTGAAGCATCAACTAAAGCTTGTAAAGCCCCATAGCTCTACAAGAAGCTTTTGCTTAGCTGATGAATTGACATTTTACAAAAAGCTGATTTGTCGAGTCACAGTTGAAAGTGAAGATTTCCTATGTCACTCTCCAGCACATCTTCTGGTTCATTCTGCTTCTTTCTGTTCCTAAAATCCTTTAACTTGCACAGGCATGGCTTGCCAGCTGGAACTAGAGTTATGGCAAACTAAGCATTGACATCATCTGGTCAAACACAGAGCCAAGGAAACGAACATGCCTGATATATGTGTATCCTGATTTACTTTGGAACACTATTCTATGGCTCAGAGAAAGTCAGTTGTACTTTTCCGCATTACATCCCAAAACCCACATACCACTGGCTAAAGATGAGAGTGTTACAAATGGCAAGGAAAGACGGGAAAATCCACCATATCATAGGTACTCTGAACTGTCTGATTAGGGAAAGATTATGTCTTTGGTGTTATGTTTAGAATATTTTAACTCCAGAATTTCCATTCTAGACTATGTGACTTCACCTGCTTGTAATTTGCATTTTACGAAAAGAATCTGTAGCCCCTTAGGAGACATTACCTCATCAATCCTCCCTATGGTCCTCCGGGAGAGATGGGGTCAGGCGTGTTAGGGAAGAGAAAGCAGAAATTAGGCTTTCTCTTAGGAACTCTATTTAGAGGCTTAGACCCCAGTTCAGAAGGGAATGGGAGCTCCTGAGTCCATTGCTGGGGTTCCTGCACCGGGGAACCCCTCAGGGAAGTAGCTGTTTACTTCAGCACACTCCGTCTCTGATCCATACAGTGGATTTAAGGGACCTGCTGGTAAAAGCTCCACTCTTCATCAGTCTCTTTTCTCACAATTTCTTTACCTTCCCAATGTATTCTCAAATCCCTTTTGAATTGAGCTCAAACATATAAACTGTTTTGTTTGATCCCCTAGTGTTGACTTGTGATTTTCAGGCTTTTCATTCAAATTGCAAAAAAATAAAAAATGAAGAATAAAAAATATAAATAAATAAAATTGTTTAACACAGGGATGGTATTTTATGATTTCTGCCATTATTCACAGCACCCGCCCAGCACAACATAACATACACCCTGTCCTCCACCTATCTCATCCTCCACCTTCTCATATCTCCACCTATCTAATCCTTCCCCTTCTCATACCTCCACGTATCTCATCCTTCTCTTCTCCTTCACCCAGCATTATTTTCTGATTTGTACTTATTGCTTATTGAGTGTCTTCCCCCACTAAAATGTAACTTCCTTGAGGCAGGGGCTTTCTCTGTTTGGTTCATTGCTGAATCCCCAATGCCTAGCCTAGAATAGGGCCTGGTACAGTGGAGGTCTTCAACAAATATTCACTGAAGGAAAAAACTAATGCTCAAAGGAGGTGTTCAGTAAATGCAGTATGTAGGATGTATATTTTTGTTATAACTGATTGTTGGGAGGTGGTTCTCCAGTTACTCTGCTCTGATGTCTTTATTTTTTTAAATTTTGTTCACAGAGTAACAAAGCAAAAGATCACAATTGACAGCTTTGGGATTTACAGAGATGATGAGCCCATTTTTAATGGAGACTAGATGAAGGAGGGCAGAGGAAAGTCAGTTGAATTTCGTATTTAGAGGAGACACGTTTCCTGGCATTGAAGAAAGCTGTCAGCCCAAACAATTCAGAAAAATATACCACCTAATAGAGGGGTCAGAGGGAGGTGCTACTGAGATGCAAATAGAGAATCAAGCACTTTGCATTTCCTCAGGTTTAAAGAACCTCAGCACAGGCTGCACCTGCAGGATACTTGAGGTGAAGAAACTGGAGTGCAGAGAGATGAATTTACTCATCGTTGCACAGCGACATAACATCGGAGCTGACTTCCAGTCAATGCAGTATACAAAATACTTTCTAGGAAGTATTAATTTAAAAATAAATCTATTGGTATCCCACACCTAAGAAAGCTTCTGTGGTTTCTCTTAATCCCAAAAGTATCTTAGCTAGTTTTACAGAGTCATTGATCATGTAGAATTGAGTGCAGCATTTTGTATAAGCTTCTGGTTGCATCAGCTCAAACTAGGTTATACCTTGGTTTAGGTAAGTGAAGCAAACCTCCTAGGAAGACAAAAGTTCCTAATCTCACAGAACACTTAAGTAGAAATCAATCTGTTCCAGCAGATACTTCAATTGCCTACAGCCTGTGAGTACACGAATAATCACCACGCAGGAGTGCTCTTCAGGGTCCCAGCTTTGAGCCTCTTCTCAAAAAGCTGAGGAGGGTTGAATCTGTCACTTCCTACCAGGCTGACAGCTTGAGGGCTGCTTACTGACAAGGAGCAGGATGGTAATGCTGTGCAGGTGACCTGCACAAGCCTTGAATTAAGGGTGAATTCTCTATTGAGAGCTCACGGTAATCCTTGTCCTTAGAATGGCTCTCTGACCACCTTTCCTCTTAGGCTGTGCATGTGATCAGAAAACACCGTGAATCCAAGTGGCTTAGAAACAAATTAAAACTTCCTTTCCTACAACTTGAATCAAATTAATACTCTTTGTGGGTAACTGTATTATGGAAATATAGACTTTGACATTATCAGTTCCTTCAGGATAAGACTGCCTAGAAATGTGTCTACCTTGAAATTTGAAACAACAGTTAGCAGCCGGGTACTGCTCACTGTCACCTAAATGTTCTTTGTCTCCTCCACGTATACTCTTGTTATCCATCCTTTTATCTTTATTTCATTTCCTTTCTGCCCTTCCTTTCTCCCTCCCATCCTTACTTTCTCCCTTCCTGCCTCCCTTCTTGCCTTTCTTCCTCCCTCCCTCTCTCCCTCATCCTCTTTTTTCTCCTCTCCTCCCCGGATCCTAGGCCTGCCAATGACACTCGCAATCATTGCTTAGTTCTCTCCTGGGCAGGCATGGCTGAAAGAAGTTCCTGAGCCCTTCCCTAGCACAGTTCTCAAGATGTTCTTCAACAGGTAATTTCTTTATTCAAATGAAGAGAATATTTAAGGCTATTGTATCAGTCCCCTATTGCTGCTCTAACCAATTACCATAAACTTGATGGCTTAAAACAATACAAATTGATGATTTTATTTCTGAAAGAAGTCCTAGAAGTCAAGATATCAGCAGGGCTGAGCTCTTTCTGGAGACTCTGTTTCCTTGCTATATTAATCTATTCTCACATTGCTATAAAGAAATAGCTGAGACTGGGCAATTTATAAAGAAATGAGGTTTAATTGGCTCATGATCCTGCAGGCTGTAGAGAAATCATGATGCTGGCATCTGCTAAGTTTCTGGGGGCACCTCAGGAAACTTACAGTCATGACAGAAGGTGAAGGTGGGGCCAGCACTTCACATGGCCAGAGTGGAGGAAAAGAAGATGGGGGAGGTGCTACAGACTTTTAAACAACAAGATCTCCTGAGAACTCACTATCCCGAGAACAGCACTAAGGGGATGGTGCTAAATCATACATGAAGGATCCACCCGCCATGATCCAATCAACTCCTCCAGTCCCCACCTCCAATGCTGGTGATTACAATTCAGTGAGAGATTTGGGTGGTGACAACATCTGAACCAAATCACTTACCTTTTTCAGCTTCTGGTGGCCATCAGCATTCCTGGCTCATAGTCCCTTCATTCATGTTAAAAGTCAGTGAGGCAGCATCTTCAAACCTCTTCTCTCTCTGGCCTCTGCTTCCATCGTCACATCTCTTCTGACTCTGACCCTCCTGCCTCCTCCTTATAGAGACCACTGTGATTACATTGGGGCCACCCAGATAATCCAGGAAATTTCATCTCAATTCCTTACCTGAATTACACAGGAAAAATCCCTTTTGCCATGCCATGTGGACATTTTTAGGAGCCATTATTCTTGGGTTTGGTTTTTTTGGTTTTTTTTTTTTTGAGACAGAGTCTCGCTCTGTCACCCAGGCTGGAATGCAGTGGCACGATCTCGGCTCACTGCAACTTCTGCCTCCTGAGTTCAAGGGATTCTACTACCTCAGCCTCATGAGTAGATATGATTACAGGTACCTGCCACCATGCCCAGCTAATTTTTGTATTTTTAGTAGAAATGGGGTTTCACCATGTTGGCCAAGCTGGTCTCCAACTCCTGACCTCAAGTGATCCACCCACCTTGGCCTCCCAAGGTGCTGGGATTACAGGCATGAACCACTGCGCCCAGCCCATTATTCTTTATACCACAGCTGTGAAGCCAGTGATCCACAGAAGCAAGTTACTGGCTTGAACATTCTCATTCAAAGAACAATCAGCCTTAGGTCCTATTGTGGGAATGAGCTCAGTTTCCCAAAACAAAACTAATCAATACACTGGCACGGTCTTGCTTCCGGGTGAATTGTAGTCTAAAAATGATTTGGTTTGGAGAAAGTTGGAGCAGTGGCATGGTCAAGCAGAGCTTCAGCATACACCAGACTCAGGGTTTAAAGCCCAGCTGTCACACTTGCTATAGGACCTTGGGTATGTTTGTTTAATTATAAGCAAACGTTTGTTTTCTTAGTTATAAGATGGGATTAATAACTCTTCCCTCATAGGGTTATAGGATTAAATAAAATTATATATACAATAATACTTAATATGATGCCTGGTCCATAGATAATGCTTCATTAGAGTTATTTCTTTTAATTCCTTCCTTAGTGATTAGACTGAAGGTCAAGAATGTAATTACAGTATGGCCAAAAGTAACTAGGTTGAGAGTAGTAAAATAGACGTTGAGCAATGATATTTTAAGATAAACTCAGAGGACACACCCACACAATCCAATGGGGACTGACAAAATCTATTTCTTCTCATCTGGCTTTAGTCTAATTACATTTTATGTGTCTAAATTGAATGAGGCTGTGTAAAGGAAAACCTGACCTGTCTCATGCTTAAGCTTGAAGAATTGTAGAAACCAGTTGGAATTTCTGCCATTCCCAAATTTGATTGAAACATATGATCTCAGGATTCAATCAGTCTTTAGGCATTATCCAGAACAATCTTCCAACAATGTCAGCATTCTTTGCTTGTCTTTGCTCAAACATTTTCCACAATGAGAATTTCTCTGCCTTTTGAATCATTGCATTGTTGGCCAGTTCTCACTAGAAAGTTTCTCCTTATTTTTAGCCAAAAAACTAATTTCCTAAAGTTTCTATATTTTGATTCTAATTCTGCCCTCTAAATTTATAAAAACTTAATACAATTTTCATATAACAATTTTACAGATGTATCCACTCTGACTCTTTTCGTCTCTAAGTTAAAATTCCAAACTTTCTTCAACCATTTGTTATTTACTATTGTTTGCAGGTCTTTCTAAATCTCCTAGTTGCCCTTCTCTTATTGTTCTCTGATTTATCAATGTCCCTCCCAAACTGGGTCACCCAGAGATAAACAGAGTGTTCAAGATGTGATTATATTCATGCACAATATGTGAAATATTTGTTTTTTTTGGATCTGGATTATATGTCGATTGATGAATTCTGATTGCATCAGTTTCATTCAAAGTAGTCACATAAGACTGTCATTTGGCTAATGACAAGCTGATAGTCAATCAAATCCCCAGGTTCTTTGTAAATAAGCATTTGTTTCCCCCATTCTTATCTATTCAATTGATCTATTATAATGTTTGTTGTACAAAACAGTATTCCAAAATGATAGATAACAAGGAAATAAGTGACCCAGAATCTTACGAACATGACATCAGCAATTTTCAGTTGTCCATGTTCTCACACATATGCTTATATAAATTTTATATAATTTTCATCATAACCTAGATAACATTTCATATCCTCACTTTAAAGTGTAATATATTAACATTTTCCCAAACTACTACACTATTTTTTATAATTATATCTACCCAGGCTGGAGTGCAGTGGCATGCCCATAGCTCATTGCAGCCTTGAACTCTGGGTTCAGGCAATCCTCCCACCTTAGCCTCCTGAGTAGCTAGGACTATAGGTGCATGCCACCATGCCCAGCTAATTTTTTGATGTTTTGAGGAGACAGGGTTTCACTATGTTGCTCAAGCTGGTCTCAAACTCCTGGCCTCAGGCAATCCTCCTGCCTTGGCCTCCCAAAGCACTGAGATTACAGATGTGAGCCATTGCATCTGGCCCTGTAATTATATATTAAAATAGCTGCATTAAATTCCATAGTAAGATGTATCATATTTATCCAACCATTCCCTGTCTCAGACAGGGAATTGAGGTTGTTCTATCATTTTACATAAAATTTTTTCCTTTGGGGGATTTTAATATGTTCCTTTGAAGTTAAATGACTCCTTGGCCCAAAATCATAATTTTATATTACTCTGTTTTAAATTTCCTCCATTTTAGTTTTATTCCTGGTCCAGATTTCTATGAGATGGCTTCTCGAATCCCCTTCCTCCTTTTCACCTAACATCATCTTTCAATTCAGAACAAATATAATAGAGAGTAAGTAAAACAAGACCCTGAGACTTTAAGCTTTAATACCCACTTTAATTCCTTCAGGGAGCTCATGACTATCTCATACTCATGTAACAACCTCTGTCAGTGTCAGCCTAAGAGCTCCTATTTCAGGGGTAGTTAGGAAAGCCATCCCTATCGCAAACATTCCTTTCATACTCACCAGCTGATGCCTGCAATTAGTGGAGGCCAAATTTTGTAAGTTAGTTGGAGGCAGGCTGTGTGTGGCTTTCATGTACTGTATTCCCAGTTAGAGTATCTCAGTGAATATTTATTAGTAGAAGGAATGAAAGAATACAGTATAATTAAAGATAAGACTTAACAATTTAAATTAGCCTGGGGAAGATACCACTTCATTCACACTGTTGAGTAAATTGTTGGTATTAGTTTTTTTCCCTGGGAACAGGTTTTACTATAAGGAAGAAAGTATAGGAAGCACTCCAGTTCTGCTTGAGAGAAGAAAATGATGGGCTTGGGACACCTAAAAAAAAGTACATTATAATTTTGCCTATGGCCAGCCTTGTACTTTATAAACCTATCTATTAGTGCTATTACTAATCATAGAGACTTGTAACTTGTAGGACCTGCAGATTCTACATTATAAAATGTATGAGATGCTTTTGTAGACTTCTATGTATGATTTCTGACTGGCCTGTTTAACTGGGCTAATGTTATTAACTGAACCTGCCTTTGATGTTACTACAGAAATGTCTGGGGGTGGAGGTAAGACAATGGGTAAAAGTAAACACTTGACAGTGTGTATGTATATAGAGCTCTACTACTTCTTGCTAAAGATCCAGCAGGGTGTAGATGGTAGATTGGTATCCTTTCCTGACATTCTTCACTCAAGTCAGGATCTGACCTAGGTAGGAAGAATATTAGGGTGACCAATTGTCTGAATTTGCCCAGGATTCTCCAAGTTTTAATACTGAAAGTTCCACGTCCAGGAGCCCCTCAGTCCTGGGATAACAGAGATAATTACCCAGTCCAGGAGCTGTTGGCAGTTTGATTCTCTGAGAATTAAATTGAAAAGGGGCAAAATATCCCCAGATTTTTAGATTGTATGGCCACGCCCCTTGCCATGGTCTATGGAGGGACCATGCTACTGCACATTCACTCATTTTTATTTCCATTCATATTTGCAGGAGTATATTCACCAAACCATCGCTTAGAACTGTGTTCTGAAATTAGAGGACAGCTGATAGGAATATTCTGATGGGTCCAGGGAAGTACGTATATGTCTGGGAGTGATGCTCTAGTGGGTACCTCAGTGGCACTTTCTGTCCAACCAGAGCAGTAAGAGACAATAGGTCCCTTGAAAAAGAATGGAAAGGCACCCATTATTTATAATTCAACTTATGATTTGTTGATTCATCTTTAGATTCCAGAATAGAGACACTCTCCTAGTTACTAACTTAGACTTTCAACATTCATATAAATAGTGGGACACTGCTTTTCCTCTTGACTCAGCACAGCCACACTGCCCCAACATTTGGGTCTCATTTATTAGAGCATCACAAGCTGTGCTGGGTTGGAAACATCTCCTGGTGGTGGATTCATTGTCTTTATCCTCTTTTTCTGTTGTCTTTTGTTTTTTGATATCCACAGATTAACTCATTACCTCTTCTATACACACATGTTGTTTTTAACCTTCCCTTCTTCCCCTAATTTTCTAGTCATCTCAGGAAAAATTTTCTTTTGCTATATTATCCTCTTTTTCCTATCCTGTTTGCCTTTTACAAGTATCTATATTCATATGTGTGTGTTTATATGTATGAATATGTGTGTATACACACACAGATATCTATATCCTCATAGCCTGCTTAGATACACCTGTTTCAAGGAAAAAGGAGGGGCAGAGATTTGAGTTAAATGTATTACAGTAAAAGGCCAATTGTGGTGGCTCACACCTGTAATCTCAGTACTTTGTGAGGCCAAGGCAGGCAGATCACCTGAGGTCAGGAGTTCGAGACCAGCCTAGCCAACATGGTGAAACTCCATATCTAGTAAAAATACAAAAAATTAGCTGGGTGTAGTGGTGCTCACCTGTAATCCCAGATACTCAGGAGGCTGAGGCAGGAGAATTGCTTGAGGCCAGGAAGTGGAGGTTGCAGTGAGCTGAAATCGTGCCACTGTACTCCAGTGTGGGCGACAGAACAAGACTGTCTCAAAAAACAAAAAACAAAAAAAAACTGTATTATATTAAAAGCTCAGGATCTTCAATTTCTAGAGCACTTGGAAGTGCTTGAAAGATTTCTTTCATAATTTTTACAAAAATTTTACAAAAAAAATTATTCGTCGGCTCCTTTGCTTTCTACTAATTTAACCATCCCTTTCTCATACATGGTATTCAAAATGATAGAAGAAAATAATTTCCTACTCATATTTTCTTGTTTTCTTTTTAGAAAATGATAGCATTGTAGTAGCACCATTTTCTTATTTTTTGTTCTAAATCTAAGGCATATGCATCAATATTAGGTGTTAATTGAGGCTTTATGCAGTATATGAAAATGTAAGCACTATTTTATTAGGAATCATTAGAAACAGAGGGAAAACAGGTGTTGAGGTGGTCTATAGAATGCTTCTAGATGTTTGGGGAAATAACAGGGACAAGCACGTCAGGATTTTGTGCTATGGTCCTTTATTTGTTATGAGACAGGCCTCAGAAGTCTTTAAAAAAGAGACCTGCAACCTCAGATGTGCTTGGAAATACAGCAGAGTCCCAGTATGTTCCAGCAAGTTTTATTATACTCCAGTGGGTTCCGGCCTGAGACCGTCACTGAGGTTGCTACTAAGAGGGTATCAGTCCTGCGTGAGCAAGAAGTGATCAGAATTGTGGATCTGTCCTGCAAGTGCAACATCTCCTGGCCCATAAAGAAGGAAGGGGCATTTGTCTTGCCCTTCCAGCTGAATCTGCTTTCCTGGGATCCTGACTAATGGAATGAGGAGGGCAGTTCTAGGCCATCTGAGTTCCAAACAAAGACTTAAATTACATTTGTATGCCAGAGACTTCTTGTGTTTTATGAAGGTCTTTTCATTAAATCACATAGCAAACCTGTAAAACACAGCTATTATCACTATTTTATAGATGCTGAGTAATTTGCCCAAGTTAATAGTGTATTTGACTTCTCTCTCTCCCTCAGCTCCAAAGAATCAAAGTCCTGTTGATTTTTCCTTCAATATGCTATGCACACTCATTGCTCCCCTGTCATTGTCACACCATCAAACCTATTCCCAGCCAGTGTCACTTCATGCCTCCTCCCTGCAATCACCTCCTAACCACTCTCCTCTCTCCAGCCTGCCTTGGCATCAGGACATCCGAATAGCCAAACATTGCTGCTAGGGTTCAATGCTAGAGTCAATGTCATGAAACAGCTTTAGCTATGTCACTTCCCTATTCAAATTGTTCAATGACACCTCCGCCCCCATCCCTCTACAGGATAAGGAACAAACTCTTCACCTTGACATCCACCGTCTTCCATGATATTTCCTCAGCCTACTTTTTCAGCTTTAGTTCCTCTCACCCTGCATGACAGTCAAGCTCTTTGTACCTCAAACAAGTCTTACCCTCCATGTCCACACTTCTGCTTATCATGCTTCCCCACCGGAAATCCCACCTCTCCTTGCAGATATCCTCATGTTTCCCTGAAAAACCACACTTAGGGTCTCTACCACCCCACTGCTATTAATGTATAGAGCCAGGTAACATCTCTTTTGTTTCTGTTTAATGTTGTTACTTTATCCTTTATGGTTATTAACTTTTCATGAATGTCCTTATTTTTCATGTTTTCTCAGTTATATAGGCAGCTTGGAGGCAAAAACCATGTTTTCAACTATTTTGATGTAGAAAGATAATATCTTGAAATATTAATCTTTGTGCTTTTGTTTTCTTCTTGTCCTTGTAAGTGACTTTCCTCCTCTCAGGCAGAGGCATCCACACTGCCTCAAGCAGAAAGATGAGAGCAAAAGAAAAGCAAGAGATTGTCAATGTTCTTGGTGTGTTTTTTGTTTTTTACACTTTAAAAAAATTTGTTTAGATTAAACAGATTAATTGTTTAATCTAACAATTAATTGTTAAAAACAGATTAATTGTTTAATCTGTTTATACGGATTGATTTTTAAGAATTAATGGGGAAAGTATGAGGGTTTACACCATACCCAGAGTTTGTACCATAAAAATGGAACGGGAAAGAGGATGTGACTTTCTAGAGGCCTGCATATTACTCATGGCGCACTCAGCCAAGGAGACCTCTGTCTGTCTCAAGATTGTACTGACACCTATTCAAAATGATCCACAAAGACACCTACTGCTAGTACTATGGTCCAAGACACTCATGACAGCACCAACAACCCTCAAAGACAATGAAGGCTTTGATGCCCTGGGGGAGATGGAAACAGGAAGAAAAAGTCCAGCACTACGACTTGGGTAGGACCTTGTATTCTACTCTCCTTGTATCTGTGGTGTCCCAACCAGTGGTCACTAGCAACATGTGGCTATTGAGCACTTGAAAGGGGACAAGTGTGACTAAGGAACTGAATTAAATAGCCACGTGTGGCTAGTGGCTACTGTGTTGGATAGAGAGGCTTTAGAGAGCCTGACCCAGTCTATCTGATTCCAATGACTATCAGCGTCCAGCATAATTCCTGACACATAGTAGTCACTCAGTAAATATGTCTGGAATGAATTGATGATTCACACTATACAAATACCAAATACATGTTGACCACTGTTCAAGATGGACGTGAAGCCTGTCAGCTTCAATGTTCTCTATCTACTGCTCTTAGTGTCCCAGATGTCTGTGGATAGAGACAAGGTCACATTAATATTGAAATCACAGCGCTGCAGTAGTTCAGCATCTCTTCTTGTCTCTCTGGTATTCTTACATTATTTCTGCTACTACTGCTTTGTAATAGAACACTCTCTAACTGGACATAGCCTCCTTGTTCTGGGAGTCTCCCCAAGCCCTCAGATGGCCCAGACTTCAAGAACACCCTCAGCCCAAGGCTGAGCTCCATTTCACTTCCTAGGCCCTGAAGCAGCTGTCTATGTTCCAAGTCTCATTACGGGTTTTACGTTTCTTTGTTTCATTTCATTTTGCTTTGCCTTAATGAAGAAATAAACCTTTGAGCTTCTGGCTCACCCCAGTCTTTTGAAGCTCAAAAGCAGTTCATCAAGCCAAAAGACTAGGCTGAATCAAGTAATCAACAAATACTTGTGGGCTCTACCATGTGTAAAACTTCTATTTTTTCAACCAGTAGATACTGAATCCACACCGTAACACTTAATATCTAGACATCTTGCCATACTCCTACCTTCCATGTCCCGTTCCTTCATCTTGAAAGCCTGAAACTCCTGTGCATCTCAGTCCTTGGAGATACAGACCCATCCGGGATCACCAGTTACACAAGCAAACAGATGCCAAACCAGATTGGGTTTGGTACTCAGATGAGTACCAGGTGGTATCAGGTGGTACTCATCTGAGAAAAACACTTGGAAAACCATTGCCTTAATTATTTGGTGGCTAGCTTTCTGGGAGGGGAAAAAAAAGAAGCATATTTGGATTGGATGTATGATAGCCCTCCAACTTCCTCTTAGCTTTCATATGCCCTAAAATATTCCTCAGTAAAGATCTTCCTTGCCTTAATCCAAGAAGACAACAAGTTTGAAATATGAGAATTCTTAATACCTTCATTCTCAGCTCTAAAAAAAAAAATCAGCTCATTTAGGGTTTCTGTAAGCTCTTGGGCAACTTGGTTTGTAGGTGGTAGAAAGCAGTGATTCACTGCTTTCTGTCAAGACATTGTCACTGTCAAGACATTGAATCATTTAAGTAAATCCCACTGTAAAGACTTGACTAATTAGGTGGAGCTCTATCTACCACGTGAGCGCATAAGAGTCCACTGTCAGATGGAGAGTGTTATTCCAATGATATATCATAAATTACTGCAAAACAATGTAAAACAGAAAACAACTCATTTTCTTTTCATCATTTGGATAAAATTTCCCAAAAGCCATGAAACATTTACTTAGTTCAGTTAATCCATTAACAAATCCAGTTATAATACAGATGTTTTATCCACAGGACAGTCAGCTGGATGAAATGTTCACTATCACCAGATGTTTTGCTGTCAGGAAGATACAGTGTCACTTGAAATGTTTTAAGAACCTGGATTTTTATCTGTATTTAATCACTCTTCTGGTCAATAAATTCTACTTTCAGTGCGACAAAACTTCACTATGGCAATTTAAACTGCTTTCTCCTCATTTCTAGCTTGTGTATCAGTAATAAGCAATAGTGTTAATTATCTATCAGTAATTATTCTTAATTTATTTGAAGACAGTCACTCTTTATCTTTTTCATGCAAAATTACCTCCAACCTCTTTTTAAATTTCCCTCATAGATCCTAATTTCAACCCTTAATTTGTTCATAACTGTTCTCTAGGCTCTATTTCTCCCAGGCCCTTCCTTGAAATCTCAGATGCAAATTGGGAATCCCTTGCTCCTAACTGACGTGCCCTCATCACATGGGTCCTGATGTGAGGGCTGCTACTCCAGGCTCTTCAAGGAGCCTCTGGAATTCCTGGATGCCCCAGCCTTGTTCTGCTAAACCTCCCACCCATGATTTGGCGAAACACTGCATCTGCATCTCCTCAGGTTTGAGGAACATGGTGATGTTGCAGGGTTTTGTTTTTAATAGTTACTTTTAAAAATATCAATGAATTCAAAGAGGCTACTAGTTTTATACAAATTGATTCAGTTCAGAGTTAAGTAAAACTGACATTGGGTCCAATTAATGAATGCAGCTCTGCTTGGTTCATTTTCATTTGGGGTACACTTTATTTTAAGGTGAGTTTTACATAAATGAAATTTAAGACAGCTCTCACGGATATGTGATGAAAATAATAATTATCTTTTTAACTGTGAGAAACCTAGGCTTTAGGCTACCCCTAGGGAAGAATCAAGCTGTAGATAACAACGGCAGTGTCCTTCATTCTAATCCTCACCTACCCACTTAGTTACTGAAGCCTGAGGCCCTCCAGTCTCCTTTCTTCCAGCAGATTCTCAAATCTCTGGACAGCAGTTATCATTTTTAAAAAATGGTTCTGCTAGTTATGATAGAAGAGGATGAAGTTCTGTCCTCACAAATCACACTTAGATCAGCAATTATCAGCCTTGGCTGCTGCGTCAGTTATTGCTGAATAGCAAATTTCCCCACAACTCGGTGGCTTCAATCACCCTTTGTTACCTCACAGGTTTTGTGGGTCAAGAATCTAAGCACAGCTTAGATTGTGGATCCTCTAGCTGTGGGTCTCTCACAAGGCTACAATCACTGAAGACTCTCCACTTCCCAGTTCACTCACATGATTGTTGGCAGAATTTAGTTTCTCGTGGGTTGTTGGTCTGAGGTTCCTACTGATGTTTTGGCTGGAGAGCCCCACTTAGTTCCTTACCGTATGGCCTCTCCATAGAGTACCTTACATCATGGGGGCCAGCTTCAAGGGCCAGAAGCAACAGGGCAGGAAACAGTGTCAGCAGGACACAACAGTACCAGTCACATGACCGCTGCAGTCTTTAGAAATGTAATTACAGAAGTGGTATCCCATCACTGATGCTGATTTCTGTTTGTCAGAAGCAAGTCACTAGGTCCAGCCCACATTCAAAGAGGGGATTACACAAGAGCAAGAAAAACCAGAGTCAGGGACTACCGGGGTTCTGCCTACCACTACTGCACATTAGAATCACGTGGGAGAGGAGCACTTAAACACCCATGCCCATGCTGTACCCTAGACTATTTAAATTAGTTTTTATCCATGAATGAGGTATAACTTAGATATAGTAACAAAAGTACACAGTTAATTACCACCACAATCATAAAATAGATTATTTCAATAACCCAGATAATTCCCTTGTACGTTTTTATAGTCAATCCACTTCCCTACTCCAGCCCCTGGTAACCACTGATCTACTTTCAGTCACCACAGTTTTGCCTTTTCTAGAATTTCATGGAAGTAGAATCATATAGTACATAGTCTTTTGTGGTTTTTACTTAAAAGAATGCTTTTGAGATTCATCGATGTGGTTGCCAGTATCAGTAGTTTGTTCCTTTTTTGTTGTTGAGTAGTATTTCATTGCATGCATCTATGATCATTTCTTCGTCCATAAAATCAGTTGATGGACTTTGGATTGGTGTTTGGCTGTCATAAATAATGCTGCTGTGAACATATGAATACAAGTCTTTGTGCGAACATACATTTTTGTTTCTCTTGAATAAATACCTACGGGTAATTGTGGGGTCACATGGTAAGTGTATGTTTAACTTTACACAAAAGTACCGAACTGTCTTCCAAAGTGGCTACTGCATTTTGCATTCTGACCAGTAATGTATGTGAGTTCCAGTTAATCCACACCCTCACCAATACTTGGCAGGCTTTTAAACTTTAGCCATTCTGATGAGTGTGAAATGGTATTTCACTGTTGTTTTAATTTGCATTTCCCTAATGACTAATGATATTGAGCATCTTTTCATGTCCTGTTTTTTTTTTGCAAATATTTTGCCCATTCTTAAAAAATTTGGAGTGTTTGTCTTCTTATTATTGAATTGTAAGTGTTCTCTCTATATTATCTGGATACAAGGCATTTAACAGATCTATGTTTAACAAACATGTTTTCCAAGTCTGTGTCTTGCCTTTTCATTTGCAGGACAGTGTCTTTTAAAGCATGGGTCCCCAATCCCCAAGGCCATGCTCCTATCAGGAACCAGGCCACACAGCAGGAGGTGAGCAGCAGGCAGACAAGGGAAGCTTCGTCTGTGTTTATACCCGCTCCCCATCACTTGTGTTACCACATTACCGCCTGAGCTCCACCTCCTGTCAGATCAGTGTTGGCGTTAGATTCTCACAGGAGCACAAACCCTATGGTGAACTGTGCATGCGAGGGATCTAGGTTGCATGCTCCTTATGAGAATCTAATGCCTGATGATGTGTTACTGTGTCCCATTGTCCCCAGATGGGACCATCTAGTTTCAGGGAAACAAACTCGGGGCTCCCACTGATTCTACATTATGGTGAGTTGTATAATTATTTCATTATATATTACAACATAATAATAGAAATGAAGTGCACAATAAATGTACTGCACTTGAATCATCCCAAAACCATCTCCACCATCCCCTCAACTCCCAGTCTGTTTGTCTTCCACGAAACTGGTTCCTGGTGACAAAAAGGTTGGGGATCACTGTTTTAAAGAGCAGTTTTTTTATTTTAATGGAGTCAAATTTACTTTTTTTTTCCTTTATAGTTTGTGCTTTTTGTGTCCTAAGAAATCTTTACCCAATGTGAAGTCACAAATATTTTTCCTATGTTTTCTTTGAGAAGTTTTATAGTTTTAGCTCTTACATTAAGGTTTATGATCCATTCTGAGTTATTTTTTATGGGTGACGTAAGGTAAGGGCCAAGTTTCTTTTCTTTCCTTATGAATGTCCAATTGTCCTACATGATTATTTCACTACTGAATTCCTTTTGGTACTTTTACTGAAAACCAGTTGACCATAACATTAGTGAGTGTATTTGTGGACTCTGCTATGATCCATTGATTTAAATGCCTATTCTTATATAAATATCATACTGTCTTATTGTAGCTTTGTAGTAAGTCTTAAAATCACTTAGTGTAAGGTGTCCAACTTTGATCTTTCTTTACAAAATGTTTTGTCTGGTACAAGCCACTTGCATTGCCTTATAAATTTTAGAAAGAGCTTGTGTATTTCTACAAAAAGACTGCTGAGAGTTTGATTGGGAATGCATTGAATCTATAGAGCAATTTGGAAAGAATTGGCATCTGTACAATATTAAATGTTTTAATGCATAAGCATGGTATACCTCTCCATTTTACATCTTTTTAAATTTCTTGCTGCAATGTTTTACAGTTTTCATTGTACAAATATTGTACATATTTTGTTAAATTAATCTGTAAGTCTTTCATCTGTTAGTGCTATTATAAATGCTGTTGGATTTTTTAAGTTTAATTTCCAAATGTTCCTTAATAGTGTTTAGAATTGGCTGGGCACAGTGGCTCACGCCTGTAATCCCAGCATTTCTGGAGGCCAAGGTGGGCAGATCACGAGGTCAAGAGATCGAGACCATCCTGGTTAACATGGTGAAACCCCATTTCCACTAAAAATACGAAAAATTAGGCGTGGTGGCGGATGCCTGTAGTCCCAGCTACTGGGGAGGCTGAGGCAGGAGAACAGCGTCAACCCAGGAGGCAGAGCTTGCAGTGAGCTGAGATTGTGCCACTGCACTCCAGCCTGGGTGAAAGTGCAAGATTTTGTCTCAAAAAAAAAAAAAAAAAAAAATAGTGTTTAGAATTACAATTGATTTTGTATATTAGCTTTGTATTCTATAACCTGGTAAAAATCACTTATATTACTAGCTATCCTTTTACATTTTTTAGGACTTTTTACATAGCGTGTTTCACTACTTCCTTCCTAATGCAAATTTTATTTCTTTCTACTGTCTATTGTAATTTTACTGCTTTCTTTCCAATCCATATGCCCTTTATTTCTTTTCTTGCCTTTCTGCATGATTTTAAGCATGATTTTAGCTGTAGAGTTTTTTGTACATGCCCTTTATCAGGCTAAGGAAATTCCTTTCTATTTCTAGTTGACTGTGAGTTATCATTCTTAGATGCTGGATTATGTCAGATCTTTTCCTGACATCTATTGAGATCATCATATGTTTGTTTTTTCATTTTGTTTTTACTTTTGCTAATATTGTGGGTTACATTAATTGATTTTCAAAGTTAAACTAACCTTGCATTCTTGGAATGATATCCACATGGTCATGATATATTACACATTGTATATATAGCTGGGTTTAATTTGCTAAAATCTTATTAAAATTTTATTATTGTTGGACCTTTATTTAAAAGGGATATTAGTTCTGTTGCTTTCCTTTCTTTGAATTTTTTTCTTTTGGTATTAAAATTAAAACAATGCTGACCTCTTAAAAATGGAAGTACTTGAATAGAATCAGTATTATTTCTTTCTTAAGTGTTTGGTAGAGTTCATCAATGAAACAGTCTAGGTTTGACATTTTCTCTGTGAGAAGGTCAAATTACAAATTCAGTTACTTTTCTAGATATGAGACTGTTCAAGTGGTCTACCTCTTGGGTGAGCTTTGATTATTTTTATCTTTCAAGGAATTGATCCTACTAATCTAAGTTGTCAAAATTATTGGTAAAAAGTTATTCATAACATTTTCTTATTATCCCTTTAACATTCACAGGATCACTCTTGATATTGGTAATTTGTGTTATATATTTTTAAAGTAATCAGTCTGGCTCGAGTCTTATCAATTTTATTGATCTTTTCAATAATCAGATTTTTGTTTCACAGATTTTTCTCCAGTCTTTTTTCTTTTTCTTTCATTTATTTCTGCTCTTGTCTTTTTATTTCTTTTATTCTACTCATGTTAGTTGCAATTTGCTCTTATTTTTCTTGTTTATTAAGATGAGAAGCTTAGATAATTAAATTGAGATCTTTTATCTTTTCTAACATAAGCATTTAATGCTATAAATTCCCTCCAAGGACATTTTAAACTGCATCCCACACATTTTGATATTTTTGTTTTCATTTTTATTCCATTTATTTCTCATTTCTCTTGTAGTTTCTTCTTTGTCCTTATTTGTTATTTAGAAGTATTGTATAATTTCCAAATATTTGACCACTTCCCAGATATCTTTTTGGTATTCATCTCTAGTTTCATTCTTTTGTGGTCAGAAAACACATGTCATGTGACTTCAATTTATTAAAGACTTGTTTGGGCTCAGAATATTATCTATTTTGGTGAATTTCAATATGTGCTTTAAAAATATGTATTCTGCTATTATTGGATGAACTATTAAACATAGTTTCAAACAGAATCAATTATATTAATTGGTTGATGGTGTCAATTAAGTCTTCTATATCTTTATTATTTCCTGTTTACTTGTTTTACCAATGACTAAGATTAGAATTTTTAAATCTCCAATATAATTTTGGTTGTATCTATTTCTTCTTTTGGTTTTATCAGTTTTATTATACTTCATTTATTTTGAAGGTCTATTATTATATGCATATACCTTTAGAATTTTTATGTCTTTCTGTGAAATATCCTCTCATTACTATGAAACGTATTATTTCTTGCTCTAAGGTAGGACTGTCCAATCTTTTGTCTTCCCTAGGCCACACTGGAAGAAGAATTGTCTTGGGCGACATATAAAATACACTAACAGTAACAATAGCTGATGAACTGAAAAAAGAAATAGCAAATAAAAAAAAAAGTCTCATAATGTTTTAAGAAAGTTTACAAATTTGTGTTGGGTTGCATTCAAAGCCGTCCTAGGCTGCATGTGGCCCATAGGCCATGATTTTGACAAGCTTGCTCTAAAGTCTATTTTGTCTGATACTAACACAGCTATTCTGGTTTTTTGTACTTAGTGTTTGCATCATAAATATTTTTCAATTCTTTTACTCTTAACCTATCTTTGTCTGTACATTTAAAGCTAGTTTCTTTTTTTTTGTAAAGGCATCATACAGCTGGGTCTTGCTCTTACATTTTTCTTAAAATCTCTGCCTTTTAATTAAGGTACTTAGTCTATTTACATTTAATGTAATTATTTCTATGGCTGGGCTTAAATATAATATTTGACTATTTGTTTTATGTTTGTTCTATCTACTCATTTCTTTTCTATTTCCAGTCTTCTTTTAGAGTAATACTTTTTAAATGATTTCATCTTATTTCTACTCTTGGCTTATTAGTGATACCTGTTTGTTTTATTTATTTTTAATGGTTACTCTAATGTTTACAATATACATTTTTATTTTATCAAAGACCAATGTCAAATAATATTAATATTATACCATTTTACCTACAGTTTATGCACCTTGTACCTGTTACTTGCACTTCTGTACTTTCACTGTGTGTAATTGTTGCTATAAATTTTATTTCTTCATATGGTTTGTTTTACATGTTTAGAATATATACTTTTTTACTTTAAGCCATCAATATTTTTTGTATATGATTTTTAAATAGAGATAGAAGCAATATTTTATATTTACTCAAATATTTACCATTTCTGGCTCTCTTTAGTACTTTATGCATTTCCATCTGGTATCATTGAACTTCCTTTAATTTTGCTTATAATTCACGTTGGTTGGTAATGAATTTTGGTTGTTTAAAATATCTCTAGTATGCTTTCAAATTTGAAGATATTTTTATGGGGAAAGATTTTTTTATTTTTATTTAAATTATTTTATTTTTAATTTTTGTGGCTACATAGTAAGTGTATATATTTATGGGGTACATGAGATGTTTTAATATAGGCATGCAATGCGTAACAATCACATCATGGAGAATGGGGTATCCATCCCCTCAGGGGTTTGTTTTTTGTGTTACAAACAATCCAATTACATTCTTTTTAGTTATTTTTAAATGTACAATTAAATTATTATCAACTATAGTCACCCTGTTGTGGTATTAAATAGTAGGTCTTATTCATTCATTCTACCTATTTTTTTATACTCATTAACCATCCCCACCTCCCCAGTAAAGATTTTTAGATTGGTATTTTGTTCTTTTCATATGTTAAAGATGGTTTACCATTGTCTTCTGACTTGCATAGTTTCTTGTAAGAAGCTTGATATAATTCTTGTCATTATCCCTTTTTTCATATAATATCTTTCTTCTCCAGCTACTTTTATCAATTGATTTTAGTAATTTAATTTTAATGTGGCAAAGTACAGTTTCTTTATTTCATTCTGCCTGAATTCGTTGAGCTTCTTGAATCTGAAAGTTTATAGGTTTTATTAAATTTGGAAAATTTTGACCCTTGTTTAAATGTTTTTTGTTCCCTCCCCTCTTTTTTTCTGAGGCTCTAATTACACATATATTGGCCCACTTGATAGTGTCCCACAGGTCACTATTACCCTCTTCTTAGTTTTTCAGTTGTTTTTCTGTTTCATTTTGGTTATTTCCATTATTATGCTTTCATATTTATTGCTCTTTCCTTTTCAGTGTCTATTTACTATTAATTCTACACAGTGTATTTTTTATTTAAGATGTTAGATTTTTTTTCTTCAGTAGTTTATTTGGATCTGTTTTATATAATTATTGTTTTCTCCATGCCATGGTCATGTTTTCCTTTATCTTCTTAAACATATAGAGCATATTTATAATAGCTACTCTAACTTTTTTTTCAGATTCTTGTCTGCTAGTTCCACCATCTCTGTCATTTCAGACTGCTTCTGTTAACTGAGTTTTCTCATGCATTTAGTTCTTATTTTCCTACTTTATTGTAAGCCTGTTAATTGGTTATTGATTGCTAGATGTTGTGAATTTTACATTGTTGATTACTGGATTTTGTGGTATTCTTTTTAATAGTGTTGGGTTTTTGTCCTGGTGTACAACTAATTTATTTGGAATCAGTTGAATCTTTTAAAGACTTCCTTTCAAGTTTTGTTAAATTAAAAGAGTGGCCTTTAGTAGTATGGGGCTAAAGAATATCTGATTCCATCCTACACCTTATAGATTATGATTACTTTCCACTCTTGCTCTGTATAAACTCTGGAAATTGTTCTGCCTAAATATCCTGATGGTTATTTTCCTGGCCTCAGATAGTTTCTGCTCAGACACACACAGATCAGTATGCAGGCAAAGACTCAAGAGGACCCCTCTATAGATCTCGAAGCTTTTTCTCTGGGCAACTAGTAATTTGACCAACAATATTTTACTGCCTCAGCCTCCCTGAACTCCTCTTCCTGTATTTTTACCTCAAAGAGACTACTGAACTTTGATTTCCTCATCTCTGAACTGCAATCTAAACTGCCTCCTAAGCAATAAACTGGTACAATTATTCAGCTGACCTTATTTGTTTACCCTCTGTCAGGAATCACAGTCTCTTGATATCTGCTGTTCAACATCTGTGTAGTAGGCGCCTTCTAAGATGGACCCTAATGATCCCAGCTGTTATGGTTTGGCTCTGTGTCCCTACCCAAAACTCATCTCAAATTATGATCCCCACAGATCAAGGGAGGGACCTGTAATCTCCATGTGTTGAGGAATGTTAGTGATTGGATTATGGGGGTAGTTTCCTGCATGCTGTTCTCATGATAGTGAGTGAATTCTCACAAGAACTGATGGTTTTATAAATAGTAGTTTTCTTGCACACTCACATTCTCTCCTGCCACCATGTGAGAAGTCCCAGCTTGCCTCCCCTTCACCATCCACTATTACTGTAAGTTTCCTGAGGCCTCCCCAGCCATGAGGAACTGTGAGTCAACTAAATCTCTTTTCTTTATAAATCACCCAGTCTTGGGTATTTCCTTAGAGCAGTGTGAGAACAGACTAATACACCAGCCTACTGGCATTTGTACTTATATAACCCCCTCCTCTTGAGATCTAGCAACTAACAAATAGAATAAAGCAAGTGTGATAGGATGTTACTTCTATGATTAGGTTACAGAAGGCTATGACTTCTAACTTGCAGCAGACTCATGCTGGCTTTTGATGAGGCAAGCTGCCATGTTGTAGAGATCCAGATGGCAAGGAACTGAGGGTAGCCTTTGGCAAATAGCCAGTGAGTAACAGAGGACCTCAGTCCAATGGCCCACAGGGAACTGAATCCTGCCAACGACCAGCTGAGTGAGCTTAGAAATGGATCCTTTTCCAGTTGAGCATTCAGATGAGACCACAGCACTGAATGCCCTGATTGCAGCCTTATGAGAGATCCTGAGCCCAAGGACCCAGTTAAAACATGTCTGGATTCCTGAACCACAAGAATGGTGAGACAAAAAATTGTGTGTTGTTTTAAGCTGCTAAGTTTTGGAGTAACTTTTTACTCAGCAGTGGATAACTAATTCCATCTGAAAATCATTATTTTATATATTCTGTCTGTTTTTGTTCTGTCATTTAAGATATAAGGATAAATGAGGTCTTTCTTACTCTATCTAGGTCAGAAAGAAGTCCCAAACCATTCAAATTAATATATCTAAAGACAGGACCAACATATTAATAGTTTGTAGAGCTTTTCAGATGATTTCAATATACAGTCAACTACAAAAGCCACTGTCTTAATTAAATCAGTGACTCATAACCTTTAATGTTTATGTGAATCACCTGGGAATCTTGTTAAACTAAAAATCCTGTAATCCCAGCACTTTGGGAGGCCGAGGTGGACGGATCACCTGAGGTCAGGAGTTTGAGACCAGCCTGACCAACATGGTGAAACCCCGTCTCTACTAAAAACACAAAATTAGCCAGGTATGGTGACAGACACCTGTAATCCCAACTACTTATGAGGCTGAGGCAGGAGAATTGCTTGAACCCAGGAGACAGAGGTTGCAGTGAGCCAAAGTTGTGCCATTGCACTCTAGCCTGGGCAACAGGAGTGAAACTGCTTCTCAAAAATAAATAAATAAATAAATAAAAATTTAAAAATCCTGATTCAGTAGGTCTGTAATAGGACCTGGGATTTTGCATTTGCAACAAACTCCCAGATCATGCCGATGCTGCTGGTTTGTGGACCACATCTTGAAGAGCAAGGATTTAGAGTATTGAGTGCCTTCTGTTTATTTCATCAGTTGAGAAACTTTAAGTTTCTTAACATCTATACCAAAGGATATTTGAGTAGCTTTACTCTCTAATTCAAAAACACAACTCTCCATTACTGAGTGCCTCATTTATTAAGTTATTAATTCAGCAAATATGTTTTTTTATTTCTTGTTTCACAACCTCTTTGCTAGATGACTGAGACACAGCCCCCTTTCCCTTGTAATCTGCAGCCATTCTCAGCTTAATGGATAAGGCAGACATGTAAGGAAGTACTTTATAATGCAGGCAGATAAGTGCAAAACTAGAAGCACAAACTAATTATGAACTCTGTTAGGATGCAATGATCAGGGAGTCTTCTGAAGAGGTGATGTATAAGTTAGGTTTGGAGATATGAATGGCCTTCCCAATGTGTGAGTTGGAGAGCAATGTTTGAAGAGAGTAAATACTAGGACTTCCAGCTCTGCCTCCTCTCACTGCTGGAGAGCCTTAATCTTGGTGTCTCAGGCCTGGATTTTCAGGCCTCAGGCCCAGATAACTGTTTGCTGTCATGCAAATTGGATTCTTGGTGGTCTTCACTGAGGTCTTAGAACCTGGAGATAGGTATGCAGATTACACCTCTCTGTCTTCACCCTCTGTGTTTAAGCAAACACATTTAAGAGATATTATCTTACTTTTAGTCTCAAGTTGGTTTTGTTATCAAAAAGTTTCAACTGTCAAAAATTAACATTTTTATCTCTACTCTTTTTATCAGAGTGGAGTGTAGGGGCGGGGAGTGGAACAGAGAGACAACGCATGCTTCACATTTATTTTATACTTATCAGTGTTCCCGACTGTTCCTATCAGGAGAAATATATGTTGTGAAACTTCTTTCAACGCCCTTCCAAAATATTTCAGATTAACAAATGCCAGTAATAGATGACCCTAACTATGCAGAAAGCAAAGCAGAAAAGTTTAAGCTTTTCCCTACTGGGACCATAGGTAACTGTTAGCTTCCTTTGTGCAATGTAGGCTTATGAACTGACAATAACCTAGAATTTTTCCCCTTGAGGTGGAAAAATCAGTCCCTCTGTATCTCTCCACAATTTCTTAATAAAGATTGGAGAGAAGAACAATACTAGATCCTCCCTACAGTTAGAACCTGAGGCCTCTTTGCTGTTACTACACTGAGCCTAAACTAACTCAGTGTGGCTAAGGTAATAAAATGTATAATTTCTAACTATTCTGTGAAGTTTGTGGGCACTTCCCATCTAGACTAGCTTAGCTGAGTCCAGATTATTTGCATTGGCATCACTCATACACGTCTGTATTATTTAGGAATGGCTGGGACAGGGCTTCTGTCTGATAGGTCTTTCATCCTCCAAAAGGCTAGCCCAGGCTTATTCACACAGTGGTGGAAGAATTCCCAGAGAGCAGCAGGAGATGGCAAACGCCAATGTGCAAGCAGTTTTCAAGCTTCTGCTTGCATCGCATTTGCTAATGACCCACTTGCTAAAGCTAGTTACGTGATTACAGATCCAAGTGATGAAATCTACTCCACCTCTTGACGAGAAGGCAGCAAAGTCAAGTCGAAAAGGATATGCATATAAGGAATTGCAGGCCACCATAGGCAGCCACATCTTGCTTCTATTGTCAACACTCAGGTTAAATCATCCCGCACATCAGTTATTCCTAGCCAGTCAAGTAAGTACGGGCTGGTCACTAATTGTAACCTTCAGAATTACTTGTTTATTCATCTGCAAGCTTGCCCCACTTCTTATTCATCTCCCACCACACAGCCACTTAAGTGGCTGCTCCTTTGAAATCTCGTCTTGTCCCTTGTCTTGTTCACTCTCACTTGTCTTTTACCCCAAACACCTAGCAACTCTGGCCTCTGCACATGTAGTTTCTTCAGGCTGGAATGTCCTTCTACAGTTTATTCCTCTAGTGAATGCCAATGTGTACGCTAATCCATAACTCAAGTATTACTGCCGTTCAATCCTTTCATGGCCTCCTCAGTTGGATCTAGATAAGCTCTTACACCTATGCTCTCAGGTCACCTCAGGTATAACACTAGGGTTGCACTGTAACATCACATCAAAATCCTTTATCACTCCCACTGGTCTATAAATCTCCTAGGTCAAAGAAAGCTTTTGGTCCTTTTCATCTTTCTGTTCCTGGTGCCTAGCCCAGTGTCTGGCTTGCAGTAGATGCCCAGTAATTATTGATTGAGAACATATGGTACAGAGTAAATAAGACATAAGTAATGCCATACTCAGGTAGGTTATACGGTCTGGTTGGAAAGACAATATATTTGCCTGTGAAACATCTGGAGAACAATATAAATTATTTGCTGCAAGAAATAAGCGAGGGAAAAAATATTTCCTGATTCAGTTTCTGGCATCTTATCTACCTTAAGTTCTTCCCTTTCCATCCTATCTTTTTGTTTCTCTCCACCACCAAATCTAGTCTGTCATCATTTTTCTGCAGCTCCCGTAACAGGCCTTTGGGTTCCAATCCCGGTCACTTTTGACCTCATACAAGTTACAGGTTATCCTCTGAAAATCTCCTTTTCTTCATCTGTTTTCTGAGGATCTGTGAGGATTAAATAAATCAAGACACCTAAAAGCACTTGGCCCAGTTCTTGATTCACAGGAGTGCTCAGTAAATATTAGTGTTTCTTAAGGTGCACAACATCATTATTGTTGTTACGTTTCCAGGTCACTTCTACTGCTTTTGTTCTGTCCCTAGTCATTCCTTTCCTGAGTTATTATAATCACATTCTGGAGACTCTTCCCCCTAACCCATCCTGCAACTTTTACCTGTTTGGCTTGTCTAAAAGAAATCTGACCACATCTTTTGCATGCTTCAAAACCTTCCTTGTTTCCCATTGCCTGCAGAATTCAATTGGAATTCTGGCTAAGGAGGCCAGAACTAGGCTAAGGAGGCCAGAACCTGAAGGGGATGGGTTCCTAGAGCCAGAGCCCCTGGCAGGAGATACTCACCCAACTATCACATCCCTGCTCCAGTGAAAGAGGACGGCCACTCAAGAGGGCTCATTTCTGGAGTGTTTACTGTATGCCAGGACTGTACTGAACACTGTACCTGCCTGTACCTCTTTTAATCCCCTCAGTACCCCATGATGGCAATGCTATTGCTATCCTTATGTTATAAATGAGGAAACAGGCTCACAGGGCTTAAGTAATTTGCCCAAAGTTGCAGGTAAGAAAAAAAAAAAAACGTGCTAGGGTATTTTAAACCCTTGAACTCAACCAGTACTTCTCTTCAATCATCTAAAACCATGTTAGGGTCTATTTATTTTAAGACATTATTAACAAAAAATTGCCTATAGTAATATTTAGTGCTTAAAAATATCACAAATTCTACCAAAGTGGCAGAGAGGCTTCATTCACTCTTGTTAGCTCATTTAGCACCAAGATTTGCTTAGTTTTATCTTTTGTTCCCATGCCAAACCACAGTTAAATCTTGGTGTTTGGTGGAGGCTTTTCCTGAGCACCACGTTGCTTATAATTTAAATCTCTGTAGAACTGTTTGTGTTCCTGTAGGGAGATCACTTTACCTGGAGTTTTCTGTAGTTGGCTCTGGGAATGCTGAGAGTGCATGCTTCATCCTAAGTATGCGCATACACTGCTTCTCTCTGGCCAAATTGTGCTTACCCATAGCTATGTTGTACCTGGTTTCATTTCCCCAAGTATGTGGTTTTCTGCCCTCGTCAAAGCCAAGGATGAGTGGAGCAGTGAGTCACATGTGTGATCGTCACTGTTTTCTCTACATTTTATAAGAGAACCCACAGAGACTTACATGTTTCCGTTCTTTTACCTGCTCCTTCTTAGATGTAATAAGAGATCAGAGAAAAGTGCTGTGAATCACTTGGCAATGATGAACAATGGCCTACGGCAGAGAAATGAATATGTCAGGTGTGTGGTTTTCCCAAACCTAAAATATTTGCTTTTGATGCACTTAGCAAAGTTTTAATTACAGGGTGTTAAACCCTTGGAAGTGTCATGGTTACTCAGCACTCAATTTGATGATCCTATGTAAAATAATAATAGCTTTATTGAGATGCAATTTACATATATTCACAAAGTTGTGTGACCATCACCACTATCTAATTTCGGAACATTCTCATACTCCAGTAACAAGCTCTGTATTCATCAGCTATCATTTTTATTATTCCCCTCCTCCAGCTCCTGGCAACTGTCTACTTTTTGTCTCTATGAATTTGCCCATTCTGGACATTTTATAGAAATAAAATCATACAGCATGTGGTCTTTTGTGATTGGATTCTTTCACTTAGCATAATGAGTTCAAGGTCCATTCATGTTGTAGCACGTATCTGTACTGCATTCCTTTTTATTACCAAATAACATTCCATTGTATGGATATACCACATTTAGTTTATCCTCTCATCAATTAATGGATATCTGGGTTCTTTTCACTTTGGGGATATCATGAGTAATGCTACAGTTAACACTAATGTACAGTTTTCTGTGTGAACATATGCTTTCTGCTGTCTTAGATATAGACCTAGGAATGCAATTGCTGGGTCATATGGCAACTCTGTTTAGCTGTTTGAGAAACTGCCAGACTACTTTTGTAAGTGGCTGCATCATTTTACATTCCCACCAACTGTGTATGAGGGTTCCAATTTCTCCACATTCTTGCTGACATTTATAATTTATTATTTTGATTATAACCACCTAGTGGCTATGAAGTAGCATATCTTTCTGGTTTTTAATTTTTATTTTTTGCAGTGGACTGAATGTTTGTCTCTCTCCTGTCTTTCTCCTCCACCTGCCATGTGAGGAAATCAGGAAGAGGGCTCTCACCAGAACCTCACCATGTTGGCCCCAATCTCAGACTTCCCAGCCTCCAGAACTATGAGAAATAAATGGCTGTTACTTAAACCACTCAGTCTATGTTATTCTTGTTATAGGAGCCCAAACTGACTAAGACATCATGGTAAAATAGACATAAGATAAAGTTTATAATTTAACCATTTATAGTGTACAATTCAATGGTATTAAGGGCATTCAAAATGTTGTGCAACCATCACCACTATCCATTTCCAGAACTGTTTCTGTTTCCCAAACAGAAACTGTATACTCAATGAACAATAAATTCCCCATGTCCTTCTTTCCCCATTGAGGTTTTGACTTGCGTTTTGCTAATGGCTAACGCTATTAAACATCTTTTCATGTGCTTATCGACCATTTATATATATCTTCTTTGGAAATATGTCTGTTCAAATCTTGGATCACTGCAACCTCCGCCTCCCAGGTTAAAGTGATTCTCCTGCTTCAGCCCCCCAAGTAGCCAGTTTCACAGGCACCCACCAGCACACCCAGCTAATTTTTGTATTTTTAATAAAGACAGGGTTCCACCATTTTGGCCAGGCTAGTCTTGAACTCCTGACCTCAAGTGATCTGCCCACCTCAGCCTCCCAAAGTGCTAGGATTACAGGTGTGAGCCACTTAGCCTGGCCCCTTTGACCATTTTTAAATTGGGTCATTTCTCCTTTTATTGTTGAGTTATATATTCTGACTACAAGCCTACTATCAGGTATATTATTTACAAATATTTTCCCTGATTCCATGGTTTCACTTTCTTGGTAAAGAAAGCACACGTTATTAATTTTGATAAAGTTTCATTTAGCTATTTTTGTTGTTGTTTGCTTGTGCTTTTGGTATCATATCTGACAAGCGATTGTGTAACCCAAGGTCACAAAAATTTACCCCCATATTGTCTCTAAGAGTTTTGTAATTTTACTTCTTATATTTAGCTCTATGATCCATTTTGAGTAATTTTTGTATATGGTGTGATGTAGGGATCCAACTTTATTTTTGCATGTGAATGTTTAGTTGTCACAGCACCATTTGTTGGAAAGACTATTCTTTCCCCCATTGACTTGTCTGGCACCATGACTAAAAATTAATTAACTGCAAATGGACTTTCACATGTATTCCATTGATCTGTATGTCTTTCTTTATGCCGGAACAACACTGGCTTGATTACTGCAGTTTGTAGTAAGTTTTAAAACTGGAAAGTGTGAGTCCTCCAACTTTATTCTTATCTTTCAAGATTGACTTGGCTCTTTTGGGTCTCTTACATTTCCATACGAATTTCATGATCAGCTTGTCAATTTCTGCAAAAAAGCCAGTTGGGATTTTTTGGAGATTGTATTGAATTTATAGATCAGTGTTAGTAGTTTTCACATCTTAATAATGCTATGTCTTCACACCCATGACAATACTTTTCCATTTATTTAGGTCTTCTTTAGTTTATTTAAACGTTGTTTTATAGTTTTCAGCATATAAGTCTTGCGCTACTTTTGTTAAATTTATTCCTATTTTATTCTTTTGATGCTATTATAACTGTAATTATTTTCTTAATTTCATATTTGGGTTGTTTACTGCTAGAAATACAATTGATTTTTGAATATTGGCCTTCTATCCTGAAATCTTGCTAAAAGCGTTTATTTGTTCTAATAGTGGTTTTTGGTGGAATCTTCAAGATTTTCTAAATATGAGATCATGTCATCTGCCACAGAGATAATTTTACTTCTTCCTGTCCAATCTAAATGCATTTATTTCTTTTATTTTCTTTCTTTCCTTTTCCTTGACTAATTTATTTTGTTTTAATTTTTTTAGATATGGGGGGTCTTATTCTGTTGCCCAGGCTATAGTGCAGTGGAGCCATCATAGCTCACTGCAGCTTCAAACCTGGGCTCAAGTGATCTTCCCATCTCAGCCTTCTGAGTAGCTGATACTACAGGCATGCACCACCATGCCTGGCTAATTTTTTCTCATTTTTATATTTTGTAGAGACAGGGTCTTACTATGGCTCAGGCTGGTCTTGAACTCTGACTGTCAAGTGATTCTCCCACCTCGGCTTCCCAAAGTGCTGAGATTACAGGCATGAGCCACTGCAACTGGTCTAGAATTTCTTTTGTCAGAAGAGAAAAAGTCAAGAAGGGCAAGGCCAAGAATATCTAGGAGCCCAGTATCTTGCAAATAAATCTATTTGTTGATATTTTATTTTCTCATTCCCTGATTAAGAGATCTCTCTTCTCTGATTCCCCCATTTAGGAAGGAATGCGTAACTTAAGGCAGAGTACTTCTTTTAAAACCTGTTCTTGGACATTACCTAGTGATCTATCAACCAGCATTCAACCAGTTGTCTTTTACCTCCAATCTCCTGTCTTATCCTAAACCACCATGCTGAGCACAAAGGGTAGAAAATATAAAATTTAAACAATAGAAACCAATGCACTTAGGTTGCTATTCATTTGTGTACCCCAACCACCAGATTACGCTTATCAGGTTTTTCTTTTTGGCATCCTCACCCTAGCTTGCGATATCTGATATAGTTTTTTTCTGTATACTCATCTATGTCGGTGTTGGGAAATAAATGTCCCAACTTTGGAGGCTATGTTTATCATCTGGCCTCTGCTGCACATGTGTTACTTAGTCTCCTTATTACCTGACCAATGTAGAGAATGTAAAGTGTCTTCATAAATCTAAATTTAATTTTCTCTCAATAAGAACTGGAAAATATGTCTATAAGGATGCTATAGACTACAATAGAAGAATATTCAATTCCTACTAATAACCCTGAGAAGTCTGAAATAATGTGTTATTTTTGGAATTACTATGTTACATTTTAGGCTGGCACAGCTATTTCTCAGGGAAGCGGCTGGAAAATAATAGAAAGAACAGTATGTTATGAGTGCAGTCCTGGGTTCTGGTTCTTCTGCATTTAGCTTGGTGTGTAGCCTTGGCTAAGTTGTCCCTTGAGCTCTCTGGGCCTGAAATGAAAAGTCTGAACTAAAGAATCCCTCAAGCACTGATATTCCATGATCCTGTGATATGTATGAGAGGTGCTGTCTGTAAGCCTGGTAAAGCGGGTCTGTATGCAAACCAGTGCAAGAAGGCCATAACTTTCAGGAAGCATACTGCAGAAATGATGTCACCATAGCTACCAGGGCAGCAGAGTCTCTTGAAGAAGGACTGGCATGAGTTTCAATTTCACATCCCAACAAACTAGCTTGCATTGTCTTTCCCTCCAAAGACCAGAAAGCAGGAGGGGAAGCATATGACGACATATGGTACTGGAGCATGTATTCTGGATGAGATAATTCTTAAGAACAGTGTTCATCTAAGCAGAAGGCAATGCAAATTCACAATCTCTGAAGATTGTGAGTGTACAGCCTAGGGAGTTTCCTCTTTGATGCTCCTCCCACTCTAGCCTAATGGCCATCCTGAAGTACGGTCAGAGGAAGGCCTGGAAAAGGTCCGCTAGTTATATGCTTGGAACCATTGCTCACCAATATATCACATGTCCTAGTTTGCCCAAGGTAGAGTCTGTTTACACTTGTTATATTAGTCTATTCTTGCACTGCTATAAATACCTGAGACTGTATAATTTATAAAGAAAAGAGGTTTAATTGGCTCACTGTTCTGCAGGCTCTATAGGAAGCATAGTGGCTTCTGCTTCTGGGGAGGCCTCAGGAAGCTTCCAATCACAGCAGAAGGCAAAGCAGGAATAAGGTGTTTCACATAATGGGAGCAGTGCAAGGGGGCATGGGAGGTGCCACACACTTTTTTTTTTTTTTTTTTTTTTAAACAGAGTCTTGCTCTGTCGCCCAGGCTAGAGTGAGTGCAGTGGTGTGATCTTGGCTCACTGCAACCTCCACCTCCCATGTTCAAGTGATTCTCCTGCCTCAGCTTCCCGAGTAGCTGGGATTACAGGCACACGCCACCATGCCCGTCTAATTTTTGTATTTTCAGTAAAGGCGGGGTTTCACTATGTTGGCCAGGCTGGTCTTGAAATCCTGACCTCAGGTGATCCACCTGCCTCAGCCTCCCAAAGTGCTGGGATTACAGACGTGAGCCACAGTGCCTGGCCCTTGTGCCACACACTTTTAAACAACCAGAACTCACTCACAAGGACGGCACCAACTGGGGGATGCCACTAAACCGTTCATGAGAACTCCACCCCCATGATCCAGTCACCTCCCACCAGGCCCGACCTCCAACACTGGGGACTATAACTCGACATGCGATTTACTGGGGACACAGATCCGAACCATATCACCTATTATCCCAGATTATTATTATTATTATTATTATTATTTTGAGATGGTGTCTCACGCTGTTGCCCAGGCTGGAGTGCAGTGGCATGATCTCGGCTCACTGCAACCTCTGCCTCCTGGGTTCAAGCCATTCTCCTGCCTCAGCCTCCCAAGTAGCTGGGATTACAGGTACCTGCCACCACACCTGGCTAAGTTTTGTATTTTTAGTAACACGGGATTTCACCATATTGGCCAGGCTAGCCTCAAACTCCTGATCTCAGGTGATCCGCTCATCTCGGCCTCCGAAAGTGCTGGGATTACAGGCATGAGCCACTGTGCCCAGCCTCAGATAATTATTAATAGGACCCTTCTCCTCTTTAAAGTCTCCTGGCTTAGACAATAGATTAAATAATCACCATAAGAGCATGCTTATTCCTAGGTCCAACCATTTGTTTTTTTAAGAAATGAAATAAAATATTGTTCAATTAAATCCCTTCACTTGTTTCATTTTCTAACAGTATCAGCTTCCATCTATTGTGTACCCACTTGCAGCATGCTCTGGGCCAAGGTTTTAGATAGGAAATCTTATTCACAGCACCTTAGAGGGTATCATTAGTCCCCTTTAGATATGAGGAAACTGAGGCTCTGAGAGGAGAAAAATAGCAGATCCAGAATTTGAACCTAGGTCTGTTGGCATCAGAAGCCTTTTGTCATTATGCTGCTCTGTGTTAAAAAAAAAAAAAAAAAAGAAAGAAAAGAGAAAAAAGGAAAAAAAAAACAGAGCAAAGTATTTTTAACCTTCAAGAAAGGTATACTGTCTCATTTGTATTTTTAGATTTAGAATCCTGATGAGTGAAGCACTTCAGATCCTGGCATCAACACCCATTGTGTCTTCTCTCTGTTCCTCAGTTTCCTCTTCAAGAATATGGGACGAATAGTAGTTTCTATCTCATGGCAGTGTTGTAAGGATTGAGAGCTAATATACATAGAGTGCTTAGAACAGTGCCCGGTGCACTGCACTCTTCTTAACTGCTGGTGTTATTGTCATCATCACCTCCACCATCATCACGTGATCGTTTATACTTGAACGAGGTGCCCTCACTACGCATGCTTCACTAATCCGCTCCTGCTCCGGCACCCTCAGCTCTTCCCAACTGCTGCACCTCAGCCCGCCTGCCAGTTTCCACTTACCTCGCCATCTGTCTCTGGTTGTATTGATTCCTCATTAACATCCTTTTTCTGTTATAATTTCAGTAAGTACAAAATATGTAAGAATTTTATGTTTTTACTGCAGAAACATAGTTTTTCTCCTTCTATCTACCACCTGATTCATCCAGCTTTGAAAAACTGCAGGGCTCTGCGGCAATACTTGAAACATTATAACTTGAAGAAGTGAGAAAACTGGGGTCTCTGTGACCGCTTCTTAATTTTGCGATAATTCACAGTATCACTTCTCCCCCAGTCTCTTTAGCTCTGAAATGGAAAGAACAACATTTAGTTTTGAGATTCTTATATGGAAGTTATAGTCTTAAGGTAAAGAATTGGTAGGTAACTGTTGACTTAGGCATCATAATGGTTGAAAAATGTAAAATGTTGAGGATGTCATAGAAAAAATATTTTTAAAATTAAATATAATCTTTTTCTTATTACTCAAAAGAATAAAATGTTCATTGTTGCATCTAATTTTCATGTATGTGTATTTCTAAATCATGTGTATATAAATAAACAAAAATAAGATCAAACTGAAGTACTGTTTTACAGTCTGCTTTTTTCCTGTTACAAAGTACTGTAAACATCTTTCTATTCTAATAATATTCAGTACTTTTTCAACTATTTTTGGTAGCAGAACTAATTTTCTGAAAGGAACCGTTCTGCATAAGACATAAAATTGAAGCTTTTGAGGTTGAAAAAGGAACGTGAGAGCCAGGGCATCATCCGCTGTGTCTCCCACTGGTTTATTTTTCTTCCCTACCCTTCAGTCGTTGCCCCTGCTATGGTTTGGATATGGGTTGTTTGTCCTCACCAAAGCTCATGTTGAAATTTGATCCCCAGTGTGATGGTGTCAGGAGCCTAGTAGGAGACTCCTGGGGCCTAGTAGGAGATGTTTAAGTCGTGAAGGCAGAGCCCTCATTAATAGGGCTCTTTTGGTAGTGAATGTGTTCTCATTCTAGAGAGACTGGTTTAGTTCAGGGGAATGGATGCGTTGTTATAAAACCAGGAGGCCCTTATGTTTCTCTCTTAACATGTGTCTGCTTCCCCTTGAGCTTCTCCACCATGTTGTAACACAGCATGAAATGCCTGCCAGAAGCCAGGGCCATGACGTTGAACTTCTCAGCCTGCAGAACTCTGAGCCAAAAAAACCTCTTTGCCTTAGAAATTACCCAGTTTCAGGTGTTCTTTCATTGCAACACAGAATGAACTATGACATCTGAGACACCACCAAAGAACCCTGTGGGTCCAAGGATCATTATAGCATGCCCTTATATATGTAATCAGTATCTCTTCATTTAGGTTATTTCCACTTTTTTTCTGTCATAAACAACACTGCAGTGAACATCCTTTTAGCTAATCTTGGCATGTGTTATTTATTTATTTATATCCTCAGGACACCTTTTTAGAAGCAGAACTTCTGAGTCACAGTACATGTATAAATTTTTAAAAATCAATATTGCAAGAAAAGGTCTTTTTAGAAAGTCTGTACAAATTAACCTACTAACCTTGGGTATTTTCATTACAAAAAAAATCTTGGCCAAATGTTTTGGTTAATGGCAAAACCAGAAAATTCAGAGGAAACACCAGATACCATTAAAACAGAGGAAGAGAGACAACAATCTGTCATTTCACCCTCTCCTTCCCCCCATACTCCCTCTTTCCCTCAGTCTCCACTTCCCTCCCAAAGGAATTTTGTTCTTTAATGTTTGCAGAGATCTCAAAAGCAAAGGCCCTACCCTCTAGGAGCTTGCATTTTAAGGTTAAAAGATGATAAAATGTGGAGAAAACTTGCCCATTCCTATCAACTGGGCTTAGGACAAATTCTAACATAGAAAACACTCTTGAAGTAGGAATTCAACATGTGCCATGTTGGTGTGCTGCACCCATTAACTCATCATTTACATTAGATATATCTCCCAGTGCTATCCCTCCCCACTCCACCCTCCCCACAATAGGCCCTGGTGTGTGATGTTCCCCTTCCTGTGTCCAAGTGATCTCATTGTTCAGTTCCCACCTATGAGTGAGAACATGCGGTGTTTGGTTTTCTGTTCTTGCAATAGTTTGCTGAGAATGAGCAGCTACATCCATGTCCCTACAAAGGACACAAACTCATCCTTTTTTATGGCTGCATAGTATTCCATGGTGTATATGTGCCACATTTTCTTAATCCAGTCTGTCACTGATGGATATTTGGGTTGATTCCAAGTCTTTGCTATTGTGAATAGTGCCACAATAAACATACGTGTGCATGTGTCTTTACAGCAGCATGATTTATAATCCTTTGGGTATATACCCAGTAATGGGATGGCTGGGTCAACTGGTATTTCTAGTTCTAGATCCTTGAGGAATCACTACACTGTTTTCCAGAATGGTTGAACTAGTTTACGTCCCACTAACAGTGTAAAAGTGTTCCTATTTCTCCACATCCTCTCCAGCACCTGTTGTTTCCTGATTTTTTAATGATTGCCATTCTAACTGGTGTGAGATGGTATCTCATTGTGGTTTTGATTTGCATTTCTCTGATGGTCAGTGATGAGCATTTTTTCATGTGTCTGTTGGCTGTATGGATGTCTTCTTTTGTGAAATGTCTGTTCATATCCTTTGCCCACTTTTTGATGGGGTTGTTTGTTTTTTTCTTGTAAATTTGTTTGAGTTCTTTGTAGGTTCTGGATATTAGCCCTTTGTCAGATGAGTAGATTGCAAAAATGTTCTCCCATTCTGTAGGTTTCCTGTTCACTCTGATGGTAGTTTCTTTTGCTGTGCAGAAGCTCTTTAGTTTAATTAGATCCCATTTGTCAATTTTGGCTTTTGTTGCCATTGCTTTTGGTGTTTTAGACATGAAGTCCTTGCCCATGCCTATATCTTGAATAGTATTACCTAGGTTTTCTCCTACGATTTTTATGGTTTTAGATCTAACATTTAAGTCTCTAATCCAGCTTGAATTAATTTTCATATAATGAGTAAGGAAAGCCTCCAGTTTCAGCTTTCTGCTTATCGCTAGCCAATTTTCCCCACACCATTTATTAAATAGGGAATCCTTTCCCCATTTCTTGTTTTTGTCAGGTTTGTCAAAGATCAGATGGCTGTAGATGTGTGGTATTATTTCTGAGGACTCTGTTCTGTTCCATTGGTCTATATCTCGGTTTTGGTACAAGTACCATGCTGTTTTGGTTACTGTAGCCTTGTACTATAGTTTCAAGTCAGGTAGCATGATGCCTCCAGCTTTGTTCTTTTGGCTTAGGATTGTCTTGGCAATGCGGAGTCTTTGTTGGTTCCATATGAACTTTAAAGCAGTTTTTTCCAATTCTGTGAAGAAAGTCATTGGTAGCTTAATGGGGATGGCATTGAATCTATAAATTACCTTGGGCAGGATGGCCATTTTCACAATATTGATTCTTCCTATCGATGAGCATGGTATGTTCTTCCATTTGTTTGTGTCTTCTTTTATTTCACTGAGCAGTGGTTTGTAGTTCTCCTTGAAGAGGTCCTTTACATCCCTTGTAAGTTGGATTCCTAGGTATTTTATTCTCTTTGAAGCAATTGTGAATGGGAGTTCATTCATTATTTGGCTCTCTGTTCGTCTGTTACTGGTATTTAAGAATGCTTGTGATTTTTGCACATTGATTTTGTATCCTGAGACTTTGCTGAAGTTGCTTATCAGCTTAAGGAGATTTTGGGCTGAGACAATGGGGTTTTCTAAATATACAATCATGTCATCTGCAAACAGGGACAATTTGACTTCTTCTTATCCTAACTGAATACCCTTGATTTCTTTCTCTTGCCTGATTGCCCTAGCCAGAACTTCCAAAACTATGTTGAATAGGAGTGGTGAGAGAGGGCATCCCTGTCTTGTGCCAGTTTCAAAGGGAATGCTTCCAGTTTTTGCCCATTCAGTATGATATTGGCTGTGGGTTTATCATAAATAGCTCTTATGATTTTGAGATACGTTCCATCAATACTGAATTTATTGAGCGTTTTTAGCATGAAGGGCTGTTGAATTTTGTCAAAGGCCTTTTCTGCATCTATTGAGATAATCATGTGGTTTTTGTCTTTGGTTCTGTTTATATGCTGGATTACATTTATTGATTTGCATATGTTGAAACAGCCTTGCATCCCAAGGATGAAGCCCACTTGATCATAGTGGATAAGCTTTTTGATGTGCTGCTGGATTCGGTTTGCCAGTATTTTATTGAGGATTTTTGCATCGATATTCATCAGGGATATTGGCCTAAAATTCTCTTTTTTTGTTGTGTCTCTGCCAGGCTTTGGTATCAGGATGATGTTGGCCTCATAAAATGAGTTAGGGAGGATTCCCTCTTTTTCTATTGATTGGAATAGTTTCAGAAGGAATGGTACCAGCTCCTCCTTGTACCTCTGGTAGAATTCAGCTGTGAATCCTTCTGGTCCTGGACTTTTTTGGTTGGTAGGCTATTAAGTATTGCCTCAATTTCACAGCCTGCTATTGGTCTATTCAGGGATTCAACTTCTTCCTGGTTTAGTCTTGGGAGAGTGTAAGTGTCCAGGAAATTATCCATTTCTTCTAGGTTTTCTAGTTTATTTGCATAGAGGTGTTTATAGTATTCTCTGATGGTAGTTTGTATTTCTGTGGGGTCAGTGGTGATATCCCCTTTATCATTTTTTATTGCATCTTTTTATTCTTCTCTCTTTTCTTCTTTATTAGTCTCGCTAGCGGTCTATCAATTTTGTTGATCTTTTCCAAAAACCAGTTCCTGGATTCATTGATTTTTTGGAGGGTTTTTTGTGTCTCTATCTCCTTCAGTTCTGCTCTGATCTTAGTTATTTCTTGCCTTCTGCTAGCTTTTGAATGTGTTTGCTCTTGCTTCTCTAGTTCTTTTAATTGTGATGTTAGGGTGTCAATTTTAGATCTTTCCTGCTTTCTCTTGTGGGCATTTAGTGCTATAAATTTCCCTCTACACACTGCTTCAAATGTGTCCTAGAGATTCTGGTACCTTGTGTCTTTGTTCTCATTGGTTTCAAAGAACATCTTTATTTCTTCCTTCATTTCATTATGTACCCAGTAGTCATTCAGGAGCAGGTTGTTCAGTTTCTATGTAGTTGAGCGGTTTTGATTGAGTTTCTTAGTCCTGAGTTCTAGTTTGATTGCACTGTGGTCTGAGAGACAGTTTGGTATAAATTCTGCTCTTTTACATTTGCTGAGGAGTGCTTTACTTCCAACTCTGTGGTCAATTTTGAAATAAGTGCAATGTGGTGCTGAGAAGAATGTATATTCTGTTGATTTGGGGTGGAGAGCTCTGTAGATGTCTATTAGGTCCGCTTGATGCAGAGTTGAGTTCAATTCCTGGATATCCTTGTTAACTTCCTGTCTCATTGATCTGTCTGATGTGGGGTGTTAAAGTCTCCCATTATTATTGTATGGGAGTCTAAGTCTCTTTGTAAGTCTCTAAGGACTTGCTTTATGAATCTGGGTGCTCCTGTATTGGGTGCATATATATTTAGGATAGTTAGCTCTTCCTGATGAATTGATCCCTTTACCATATGTAATGGCCTTCTTTGTCTCTTTTGATCTTTGATGGTTTAAAGTCTGTTTTATCAGAGACTAGGATTGCAACCCCTGCTTTTTTTTTTGTTTTCCATTTGCTTGGTAGATCTTCCTCTATCCTTTTATTTTGAGCCTATGTGTGTCTCTGCATGTGAGATGGGTCTCCTGAATACAGGAAACTGATGGGTCTTGACTCTTTATCCAATTTGCCAGTCTGTGCAGTCTGTGTCTTTTAATTGGACCATTTAGTCCCTTTACATTTAAGGTTAATATTGTTATGTGTGAACTTGATCCTGTCATTATATTAGCTGGTTATTTTGCTCGCTAGTTGATGCAGTTTCTTCCTAGCATCAATAGACTTTACATTTTGGCATGTTTTTGCAATGGCTGGTACCGGTTGTTCCTTTCCATGTTTAGGGCTTCCTTTAGGATCTCTTGTAGGGCAGGCCTGGTAGTGACAAAATCTCTAAGTATTTGCTTGTCTGTAAAGGATTTTATTTCTCCTTCACTTATGAAACCTAGTTTGGTTGGATATGAAATTCTGGGTTGAAAATTCTTTTCTTTAAGAATGTTGAATATTTGCCTGCACTCTCTTCTGGCTTGTAGAGTTTCTGCCGAGAGATCTGCTGTTAGTCTGATGGGCTTCCCTTTGTGGGTAACCCGACTTTTCTCTCTGGCTGCCCTTAACATTTTTTCCTTCATTTCAACTTTGGTGAATCTGACAATTATGTGTCTTGGAGTTGCTCTTCTCGAGGAGTATCTTTGTGGCATTCTCTGTATTTCCTGAATTTAAATGTTGGCCTGCCTTACTAGGTTGGGGATGTTCTCCTGGATAATATCCTGCAGAGTGTTTTCCAACTTGGTTCCATTTTCCCCGTCACTTTCAGGCACACCAATCAGACGTAGATTTAGTCTTTTCACATAATTCCGTATTTTTTGGAGGCTTTGTTCATTTTGTTTTACTCTTTTTTCTCTACACTTCTCCTCTAGCTTCATTTCTTCATTTCATTCATTTGATCTTTAATCACTGATACTCTTTCTTCCAGTTGATCGAGTTGGTTACCGAAGCTTGTGCATTTGTCACGTAGTTCTCATGTCATGGTTTTCATCTCTATCAGTCCTTTTAAGGTCTTCTCTGCATTGATTATTCTAGTTATCTGTTCATCCATTCTTTTTTCAAGGTTTTTAGTTTCTTTGCACTGGTTACGTAGTTCCTCCTTTAGCTCTGAGAAGTTTGATCGACTGAAGCCTTCTTCTCTCAACTCGTTAAAGTTATTCTCCGTCCAGCTTTGTTCCGTTGCTGGCGATGAGCTGCGTTCCTTTGGAGGGGGAGATGTGCTCTGATTTTTTGAATTTCCAGCTTTTCTGCCCTGCTTTTTCTCTATCTTTGTGGTTTTATCTGCCTTTGGTCTTTGATGATGGTGATGTACTGATGGGGTTTTGGTGTGGGTGTCCTTTCTGTTTGTTAGTTTTCCATCTAACAGTCAGGACCCTCATCTTATAGGTCTGTTGGAGTTTGCTTGAGGTCCACTCCAGACCCTGTTTGCCTGGGTATCCAGCGGAGGCAGCAGAAGATAGAATATTGCTGAATCGTGAGTGTTGCTGTCTGATTCTTGCTCTGGAAGCTTCGTCTCAGGGGTATACCCAGTCGTGTGAGGTGTGAGGTGTGGGTCTGCACCTAGTGGGGGATGTCTCCCATTTAGGCTCCTCAGGGGTCAGGGACCCACTTGAGCAGGCAGTCTGTCCGTTCTTAGATCTCAACCTCCTTGCTGGGAGAACCACTGCTCTCTTCAAAGCTCAGTTGAAAATGCAGAAATCACCCATCTTCTGTGTCGCTCATGCTGGGAGCTGGAGGCTGGACCTGTTCCTATGTGGCCATCTTGGGCGCTCCCCCTCTTTTATTTCTTTACTTCCCTAATAAACTTGCTTTCACTTTACTCTATGGACTCGCCCTGAATTCTTTCTTGCATGAGATCCAAGAACTCTCTCTTGGGGTCTGGATGGGGATCCCTTTCCTGTAGTAATTTCTGTTAAGAATCTTGAACGTTACCAAGTACTTCTCTAATTTCATCTTTGTGTCTAAGAATTGGGTTGAATTTAAAGTAGTCACTTTAAGGAAGTTAGGAAAAATAAAGAGAAAGATTAGAAGAGAAAAATTTCTCCATTTTAACAATGCGTTTCACTCTCCTAAAATAAAGCATAAATATTAGGGCAAGGTCATTAACCTGGAGGAAGGCCAAGCACTGGGGCAAGGACATGGAAAGTGTGGGAGGAGACAATATGAAATTAAGATTGGTTTAACATATGAAACACCTTCTTATAGTGTCACTGTTAAGTAGCTGGAATGGTTAAGAGCAATCACTCCAAGCCAAGTTCTTGGTGCTTTAGAAGGCTGCCACACTTTTTCCTCTGGATCAAGCGCTTAATTACTTCATTTGTCTGAGATCTCATCGTGGAACTCATTTCTAAATCCATCAGGACCTAGACGGTGTCAGGATGATGTAGCAGTCTTATAAATTTCTTTATATTATCTAGTAATTCTTATTGTACATTAAATGCTTCAGAATGACAGGAAGATGTAACTTATCATTGTGACTGGGAATGACTTTGAAAAATCTTTTTCTCCTTTTAAGAGGAGAAAAGAGCAATAGAAAGAGTCTTTCAAATCTCCAAATTAGTATTTAACTAAGTTAGCATGAAACCTGTTCTCTTTCAAGCCCTTGATTGCTTTATTAGAAGTAATTGCTTATCTCGGTTTAAGAAAATTGATTGAGACAGGTTACTTGCTTTCATGTCTCATTTATATCCACTTTATATTAAGTATTTTGAAAGCATTTTTAACCCTTAATGTTTTGCAGACTAGACAGTAACCTACAGAAAGAAGAGATATGTTCTTTTAACATCAATATATTACTCTTATTAAAAATATCATTCTCACTAATGTCAAATGGTCTTTTGGTACCTAATGATCTTGACAAGAACAACCATGTGGATTTGGAATCAGGAGAGAATAAGGTCATTTATCTGTCGTGCTGTGGGAGGGACATTTTCTTTTTCAATTTTCTTTCTCCGTTTTCTTATTACAATTACTGTTTGGGTTCATTATGACAACTCCCATCATTATGACTGTTCCAGCTCACAAGCTGGAGAAAGATTAATGGTAGAAGAAAATACAGTCTTTCTTTGGCATCAGAGCTACATCTAGCTGTTAATATAACAGAGTAGAAATACACGAAATCCATTTATAAGATTTATGCTTGTGATGGAGAAAGTAGTACAAAGTATAAAATGTTAAGATGTAGAACCTGAAGTGTTGGCAGGTAGCATGTGAATTTCAATCATTTATTCATTCACTCATTCTTTCAACAAATCTTGAGCATTAATTATGTGTGCATCTTGTACACTGAGCTTGAAATAAACTCTAATAAGACCCAGCCTCATAAGGGATGTGGGATGGGAAGTATGAGCACAGTGGCAGTTGGAGATAGAGGGCTTACATCTCTGATTTTGACCATTCTGAAGACTTGAGTTTTGATTCTGATTATCTGGTGGGAAGCTCTGGCTCTAGGTGTCTATTATAATGACAACTAGTTTGTTTGTTTGTTTGTTTTTTAACACAAAGCTTTGTGGTGAATAACCAAATCTACAAATGAAAACTGTATATTTACTAATTCATTCTGTAGTACAGAAACAATAAAAGCTCCACAGTGAGTCAATACAAGCCTGTAATTTCTCCTCACCTAAGAAATCAGTAATTCTTCCTTAACTGTTGTAACAATGAGAAAAGTTTGGTGCAGGCTGGGTTACTTTCTTCCAACATAGTAGTGTATCCATGTTGTTGCCTCCTTTGATGTTTTCAGAGATGCTTTCCTTATTGCAGGTCCCTTGTAACTAACTTCAGAGAGTTAGACTTCGTTTTTTTAACCTTGGGAAGGTCTGCTGTAGGTCTTGTTTATGGGAACACTCCAAATGTTCCCTCTGTGGGGTTTTCTTTCTCAGCTCTATAGCTTTGGGTGGGGTGTTCTAAAAACCTTTGAAGCAGAAGAGTCATTTCCTGTTTGGAGGCCTAAGTGTAAAGAAAGTCCTTTGTCATTGCTCAGAAATGGGGAGTCCATGACAATTGTTGTGCAAGAGCATTCAGCACTCTCCCAGGTAGAAACGGGTAGATCGGGTGTTGCCCTTTAATCACTTCTTGCTCAACATCATGTAGGTTATAATCAGCACTGTTCTAGGCACTGGAGATGCAACAAAAGGCAGTGTTCCTATCCCCGAGGAGCTTATAGTCTGGTGAAGGAGTCAGACAATTATGGAACCATGTGACTAGTGCTATGATAGAGGTATGCAGGCAGGGGGTGGGTGCTATGGGATCATAGAGAAAAGTTACTTAATCCAGAGAAGTTCAAAGCATTTAAAGTTTTGTTAAGTAGCACAATTTTTTGAAAGTTGATTACTCCAAAATAATCTGGGAACTTTCTCTAAGATATTTTGTAGCTCTATATTAAAATATATACATATATATGTAAATATATTCATAAAATAACGAATAAGTTTTGTACTATGTTCGTTATGGTAGCATTTTGTTATTATTCAATTTCATTAACTTTTAAAATGTGAGATATATCAAGAGGCAGTCAGGGAAATTTTCCTACGAAGGTCTTACCAAAGCTGAGACCTACAGAACAAGTATCAGTAAGCCAGAGAAAGCCAAGAAGGGGAGAGGGTGTGTTCTGTAAAGGGAAACAGCACATACAAAGACTGGGAGAGGTAGGGCGTGGTAATCCCAGCAATTTGGGAGGCCAAGCGGGGTGGATCACCTGAGGTCAGGAGTTTGAGACCAGCTTGGCTAACGTCGTGAAACCCCATCTCTACTAAAAATACAAAAATCAGCTGGCGTGGTGGTGCATGCCTGTAATTCCAGCTACTCAGGAGGCAGAGGCAGGGGAATTACTTGAACCCAGGAGGCGGAGGTTGCAGTGAGCCGAGATGGCGCCACTGCACTCTAGCCAGGGTGACAGAGCAAGACTGCATCTCAAAACAAAACAAAAAAGGCTGAGAGACAAGAAGCAATGGGTTGGGAAAGTTGGGTTAGTTCTTCCCATCCTGCATTGAAGAGGGAAGCCTAGAAGTAGGATGGAAGGGGGTGGAAGAGTAAGCAGGGGTATGACAGTGGAGAACTTTACATGTTCAATAAGGAGTCCAGGCTTTATCCTGAAGTCAATGGAAGAAGAGGGGATAATAAAGGACTTTGAACAGGACTGAGACAAGATTAGATTTTTGGAGGATGAATTGGAAGAAAAAGACTGGAGGCAGGAAGACCAAGGGGATGCTGATGTAATAAACCAGGGAAGAGAAGATGGCAATGTGAACTTAGGCAAGGGTCATGGAGAACTGAAAGAGATGATGGATTAGATGGTTACTTGGATTGGATTTGGTGACTGGCCAATGAGGGGATGAGAAAGAGGGGAGAATACTATTCCACCTTGGCCACAGCCTGTGGGTCCAGAATGTTTTGTAGGTAGAAATGAGTTTTAGATATATCAGTCTAATTATACATATTTTTGGTAAATTTGCTGTAGAGACCAAGATAGCTTTTCCTTTCAAATCTCTACTGCATGAAATCACCTTCTAGCTTAGACATCTTAAAATGCAAATCTCAGAAGTCTTACTTCCTCAGGGAGGTACATCTGTTCTTTCTACCAATTGGCGTGGGTTTTGGACCTTGTTATTTTTGAATCAGTTACAGTCTCCCTGCCAGCTGAAGGCACACAACATTTCATTACTGGCAATACTGGAGTCAAGGAGCCCTGCCTATCCTAACTCTAGGTCTGGAATTAGAGCCCATTGAGCCTATGGTAGTTCCTTTTGCTTTTGATATTTAGTTAGTAGGAAAACTGAGAGGATATTGAATTTCATTAACACTTCCTTAGAAGCACATTTCCTTAGAAGCATGAATATTGCTTGGATTCTGAACACTCTGAATCTTTACCAGGAGAAGAAACAAAATGCCATGGCAAAAGGGTAGGAGTTGTCTTTGGTTCTCCTTTAGCTCCAGTCCATTTCTGGACATAAGCTACCTCCATCCTTGCAGACCTGCCTCCCATTTGGTATCTATTAACCTTCACTATGCCCTAACCTGCCTTCCCCTCCTCTTTTACTTGACAATTTTACATATTTTGCCTTTCCACATTGAACTATGTGTATCCCCTTCCTCCCTGGCCCTCCCCACCATAATTGTGCTGTTGTATTTCATCCGTAAGACAGGCACTCTGCCCTATTCCAGCTCTTAAACCTTGGTGTGCTTCAGAATCACTGGAGATGCTTGTTCAACTCCTGGGCCACTCATCGTGTGTTTCTGAGTCAGGAGAGCTGGGCCAGGGCCTAGGAATCTGCATTTTAACAGAAGGTACCCTCCCCTGCTCCAGGTGATTCTGACTTGGTAAGGAGACCACTCTTTGAGGAAACCCACACTCTGCTGTAGCAGAACAGCCCTGCTTTTTGGTCAGGAGACCTGGGATTAGTTCCAGTGATGACTCCACCAGTCCTATGGCTTTGGGGAAGTCACTTCAACTCCCTGGGCTTCTATTTCCTCATCTAAATCCTGGAGAAGCAGGGAGATACATTACGCTAGAGACCTAAACTCCCTTCCCTTCTTTCCTGGCTGGCAAACCCCAAATCTGGATGGCTCTACTCTCTGCCTTCTCTTCTCTGCACCCAGGCTACCGAATGTGCTGAGAGAAAGTCACGGGTCAGTGGTGCTGCCCAGATGAGCTTTCAACACCATGCAAAGGATCATGGCCCTCCTCCCGTCAGCAACCTCTCCCCTGCCTTTCCAAATGCTCTTCTTTCTCCTCAAATGCCAGGCCCAGCCATTCCTCCTGCATCTTAACATGTGAACTTACCTTTCAACCTATAGAGAAAGTAGAAGCCACAACAGGAAATCCCTTAACTTCCTACCACCACACCTGCAAATGCAAAAATGCAGCGGTTTCCATACCTGTCCTTTCCTGCTTCCTTGTATTGCATTGTCTCTCCTCTGGGATATACCATTTTTATCTCAGATGCTCTGGATCTTGCTCTTTCAGGTTCCTCTGTCTGTCCTGTATCTTCCACCTCTTCCTCTCTTCAGTTATATTCCTACCACCCAGAGATTTGTGCTGTTAATATTGGTATGATCCTTTCAGGTTTTGTTTTGTTTTGTTTTGTTAATGTATAAGAGTACATTTTATTATCCCTCCTTGGAATTTTTATCAATTAAAGTTCAAAATGAAGCAGGGGGAGCTGAGTTACTATGTTATGGGACTTACAGGAATTGGGCCTCACAATTGTGGGAAGAGAGAAGTGAAGGCCCAAGACGAGAAAATTAGAGGAAGAGAGCAATCATTTGTCAGTCATCTGAGAAACCAAGCGCTCCCTCCTGGATTATCCAGGTGGGCCCAATGTGACAACAAGCATCCTTATAAGAGGGAGGCAGAAGGATGTGACTACAGTAGTAGGAAATGTGATGACAACTGGAGCCACACGAGGGTGGGGGCCTGAGCCAACACATGCAGGTGGCCTCCAGAACTTAGAAAAAGCAAGGGAATGAATTCTCCCCTAGAGCCTCCAGAAGATACCAGCCCTGCTGACACCTTGCCGTTAGCCCAGAGAAACTGATTTCAGACATCTAGACTCCAGAACTGTAAGAAAATAAGTGTGCCTCGTTTTAGGCCACCGAGTTTGTGGTCATTTGTTGTAAGAACCCTAGGAAACAAATGCACATATCCAGCCACAAAGGGAGACCACCACGGGAGCATCTCTGGAGACGTCTGTTGAAAGCTGCTGCCTCTGTAGTTACGTGCTCTAAGGATCTGCAGGCATCTGGTGCTGGGCCTGGGATCACTGTTTGTTGGTCAGCAGGGCTACAAACAAGAAGACCTGGACACAGAGTGGAGGAGAGCTGGACTCCACTAGACACTCCTTTGTCTGTCCTTACTACATCTGACGGAAAATAACTGCAGAAAGCAATGGCCACTTGGTCATCTCTAAATTTCAACAAGCTCCTCTTGAGCCAGCCTTAGCCCATATAGGGAACAGAACCCTGGGACCCACAGCTTCCACCTTAACCAAGTTGACACAGCACATTCCAGCATAGGATCATATGGGCTTATTGGTTTCCCACCATACTGAACATTATGGCAAGAGCAGTTTACTATGTTGTGGGAGATTCTTCCAAACTAATTTAGAAGAAATTCTGATGAACCATTATTTATTTAACTTTCCTTCTATTATTATTAACTTAGGATGTTTTCCATTTTTCTCTATCACAAACAGTGCTGCAGCAACTCTCTGTTCATACAAATATTTGTCAGTATCTCTGACATTTCCTGGGAATGGATTCCTAGAAAGGAGATTACTAAATTAAAGGAAGTGAATTTCTACGGAGCTTGATGCTTCCTGCCAAACTGCTTTCCAGAAGTGATGTATCAGTTTTCATTCCTATTAACATTGGGCTCAGGCCAGCATTGAATATTATATTTTAAATCTTTTCAAAGAGGCATTTCTTGACTATCTCTGATACTGGTGATCATTACTGGCTCAGGAATTGGATGTGAGCTAGCTGGACTGGTGACACCTTCCCTTTACCTCCGTGGGTTCCTACACCTTCAGAAGCTGCACCCTTGATGAAAGGGGACAACCTGTTCTGGTGAGGAATCTAGCATCTTTCAGTCAAGAACCTGGGGGAAGTATGTTGCTTAAAAATTAAATACATCCTCAGTAAACATGCACAAGAAAAACTGCTGTTCCTATATCAGAAATACAGAAACGGAAATAGAAAGCAAGTGATTTTCCCAGGTATAGCTAGCAAGTCCCTAGCAGGGTCACACTTAGGATTTACTTTCCTGAAATTTTCCATCATGATTTAAAACATTTCAAAGCATCTATATTGTGCCAAAAATTAGATTCTGCATCACACATAGGAAAGCACAATTTTCGGCTTATTGCTTAAATACTAAATCACATTAATTGGCTGTTTCCCATTGCAAATATTTGAATTAATAAGGATCTTTTTATCACACATAACTTTAAATGATCTTTTTGATTTTCAGCTTTGCTGCAACACAGATGGAACTAAAACAAAATTGTATAATGCTGAAGTGACCCAAGGAGAAAACTTCTCACGTAGATAATTTTGTGCAGAGAGTGAGTAAGCAGTCTATGCCACATCTTTCTCCAAATTTATATTTTCGCTGAAATGTAATGGGTAGACAGATAGTCAGTAATTGGTACAGTGAGAAATTAGTTCTGACTTATCTTCTCTCCAAACTGCAAAGTGTATTTTTATATACAATTTCAGAATGATAATAAAATGATCTGGTTTCCATTTATCAAAATGAGCGATGCTGAATGTCTGATGACTGGCTTGCTTTTTGAAATCTTATTTTAGAGTTATCAGACTGTCTGAGATCTTTGGGAAACTTCTGCATTAAGTGAGCCAATTGGCAAATAAACGTCTACTTACCATGTACAAACTGTGCAAGGCTGAGCTACAGGGGATGTGGCAGAGATTATCACTGGTTATCTCAAAATGGTCTCTGAACCAGCAGCATCAGCAGCATCTTGGAACTCATCAGAAATGCCTACCTTACACGTAATGGATCGGAAACTCTGAGGAGAGGCTGGGCAGTTGTGTTTTAACAAGCCCCATGGTGTATGCTAAAGTTTATTTAAGAACTCTGATCCCAAGAAACAACTTAAAACACACACACACTCACAGGAGTCAGCTCTGGAAAAGAAATGTTGTGCCATTAGCATATCAGAAAATTTGAAGAAACCTTGAAAGAGCAAAGTTGATGTGATCACATTGGCAGAGGAAACCATAGCCCAAATCATGCAGAAAAAAATACGTTAGTAAGGGAATGAGAATGTTTTAGGAGGAACTCCAGAATAGGAGAATACTAAAAATGGCAGGGGCAAAAAAAAAAAATCAAGAAAAATTCCTGGCGGAAGCCGCAGCTGTGAGGAGCCTTGTACTCTCAGCCATGGTGAACCCCACCATGTTCCTCCACATTCCAGTGGACGGTGAGCCCTTGGGCTGCGTCTCCTTCGAGCTGTTTGCAGACAAGTTTCCAAAGACAGCAGAAAACTTTCATGCTCTGAGCACTGGAGAGAAATGATTTGGTTATAAGGGTTCTTGTTTTCACAGAATTATCAAGGTTTATGTGTCAGGGTGGTGACTTCACATGCCATAATGACACTGGTGGCAAGTCCGTCTACATGGAGAAATTTGATGATAATAACTTCATCCTATAGCATACAGGTCTTGGCATCTTGTCTGTGGCAAATGCTGGACCCAACACAAATGGTTCCCAGTTTTTCATCTGCAATGCCAAGACTGACTGGTTGGTTGGCATGCATGTGGTCTTTGGCAAGGTGAAAGAAGGCATGAATATTTTGGAGGCCATGGAGCTCTTTGGGTCCAGGAATGGCAAGACCAGCAAGAAGATCACCATTGCTGACTGTGGACAACTCTAATAAATTTGATGTGTGTTTTATCTTCACCACCAGACCATTCCTTCTGTAGTTCAGGAGAGCACCCCTCCACCCCATTTGCTCACAGTATCCTAGAATCTTTGGGCTCTCGCTGCAGTTCCCTTTGGGTTCCATGTTTTCCTTGTTCCCTTCCATGACTAGTTAGATTGCAGAGTTGAATTAAGTTTATGATTATGAAATAAAAACTAAATAGCAGAAAGAAAAGTTCCCAGAGCTGAACAATGACATGTTTTCAGATTAAAAGTACCCACAAAATGCTAAGCAGGTTGGAATAGACACATCTAGATGAAATTTTAGACACTAAGGATGAAGAGAAAGTTTCTAGAGAGAGAGGGGGAAAAAAAGATTACTTAAACAGGAGAATCAGTTTGGCATCAGACTTCTCATCAAAAACACTGAAGACTGACAGGCACTAAGGAATCAAAGTTTTAAGAAAAAATTATTTTGAACAAAGTATTGGGTTCCTGGAAAAACTAACATTCAAGTTAGAGGGCAAAAAGAAAATGACAATTTTAAGCACAAGAAAGTCTTGTTGCATTAAAAAATTTACAAAGGGATTAAAGTTAAAAATATTGAGCCAGTTGGGAAACTGTATTTTAGTTTGAAAGAAAGAAATATTTGGATTACTGTCAGAATAATTCTCAAGAGGACATTTAGCAAAATTACACATTTTAAAAAACAAAAGCAACAATAAAAGAGAAAGAGAGAAAGAGGAAGAGGAAGGAAAGATGGAAAGGGAGGGGGGGAGGAAAAGAAGGAAGGAAGGAAGGAAGGAAGGAAGGAAGGAAGGAAGGGGAAGGAAAGAAGGAAGGGAAGGAGGGAGGGAGGAAGGAGGGAGGGAGGAAAGAGAAAAGGAAGGGAGGAGAAAAGGGAGGGAGGGAGGGAGGAGAAAAAGGAGGGAGGGAGGGAGGAAGGAAGGAAGGAAGGAAGGAAGGAAGGAAGGAAGGAAGGAAGGAAAATTTAGGAACAAGTTCAGATTCAGCAGCTTAGTTAAGTGGCAGAGAAAAGCTATTACTCTCTGATATCCACTTAGTGGCTTATATGAAATGAACCAGTTTTGAAGTTCAGTTTCTTCCACTTGGAATTTTGGCTTTTACATGCACAGCAAGTGTGGCTAGTACTGCATCCTTGTCCTCCCATGGCAAGGGCAAAGGACAAAAAACAGATGGACTTCCCTAAAGATTCATCATTGTCACCAGAAGAATAGCTGGGTTTCCTATGAGAGACTATATATGGTCTTCCTTCATCTATGCAATTGGGGGACAGGAAAGGTATTATTTGTCCTATGCATTAGTAGAGCACTGGTTTCCTCGCATACCTATGTAGAACAGCTGGTTGTGCTCGCTTTGTCTCCCTTATTCTGGCATACAGAGAGTGTACAACTCAGCCATTCATTGACAGTTTTTTGACCCTGAAATATGTAAACAGAAGGACGGTCCAAAGGAATCACAATGTAATCCTCTCATAAAAGTAGTAACAGCTAGCTTTGTGTACAGACAGATTTCACATAATTCTGATGCAAGCTTCACAAACAGTCCCATGAGGTGAGAAAGAGATATAATTATTTTATATATATTTTTTACAGAAGAATAATTTGAGGCTCAGAGGATTAAAGAAAACATCCAAGAACATGTAGCAAGTTAGTCAGTCTGTCTCACTTAGTGAGGACTTTCTGTGTGTCAGAACTTGCTGTTCTGAACACGTCTTTTAAAAAGGGAGGTAAGTCCCTCAATGGGGAATTTATGGGCTAGCAGAGGGAGATAGGTGGTGGTAAACATGTAAGGACATAGCCATAAAGATAATTTTAGGTATGGGAGATTGCCATGAAGAGGATAAAATAAGTCAAGTCGCAGGGGATGACTTGAGTTGTGGTGGGAGAGGGGCTGCTGCTTCAGCGTGGGTGGAGTTGGGGAAATTCTCTGGATTGAGACCTGAATGTTGAGAAGAAGACAAAAGAGGATTGGGAAAGGACAACCCTCGCAGAGGAATAAGCCCCTTGAGACAGCAATGAACTTGGCATGTACAAGGGGTACAAAAACAGACCAGTGTAGCTGGAACGCAGTGAACAAAGACAAGGCTGGTAGGAGACAGGGTCCGAGAGGTAGGAAGAAGCCAATCATGTAGAACTTTGTGGGCCATGGCAAGGAGTTTCAGTTTGGGTTTTATGCTAAGTGTAATGAGAAGTTTTATATATTTGTTTTCTTAAACATCTTTACTAAGGTATATTTTATATATCACAAAATTCAACTGTTTTGAGAGTGCAATTCAATGATTTTTATAATTGAATTAATTTACAATTATAAAATATAATTATAATTATATATTAATTAATTATAATTCAGGAGAGCAACCATCAACATAAATCAGTTTTAGGACATTCTTATTCTTCCAATAAGATCCCTCAGCCCACTGACAGTCATTCCTTTTTCCATGCAACTGCTAATCTATATTCTGCCTCTCTAAATTTGTCTTTTCTGGGCATTGCTGTAAATAGAATCATACAATATATGGACTCTGGTGCCTGGCTTCTTTCACCAGGCATAATGGTTTTGAGGTTAGGTAGGATGCGTTAGTAGTCTGCTATTTTTTATTGCTAAACAGTGTTCCATTGTATGGATATGCCACAATTTGTTTATCCATTTTTCTGTTGATGAACAGGAAGGTTGTTTCCAGTTTCTGACTATTGTGAATAATGAATGCTGCTATGAACAGTTGTGTACAAGTCTTTATGTGGACATGTTTTCTTTCATTCCTCTTGAATACATACCTACAAATGGAATTGCTGGGCTATATAGGAATTTCAGACATTGCCAAACAGTTTTCAAAAGTGACTGCACCATTTTATATTCTCACCAGGAATGTATGAAGCTTCTCATTTCTCAACTCACCAACATTTTTTGTCATCTGTGTTATTTATGGTAACCATTCTACTGAGTATGCAACTATATCTCATTGTGGACTGAATTTGCATTTCCTTAATAGTCGACTGATGAGGTTGATCGTCTTTTCATGTCCTACATTACCAATGGAAGAGTTGTAAGCAAGGGAAAAGATATGATATGATTTGTGCTTTGAAGACCAATCTGGTTACTAAATGGCAAGTAGACTATGGGCAGTTGTCCAGTTAGGAGATGGTTGCTATAATCCAGAGGGAGATAATAGTGTCTCAGACTTGGGTTATAATAATGTAGGTGAAGAGAAGGAGTTTGAATACATTATGAAGGTAGAGCCAATGGAAGTGACTGATGGATTGGATATGGGATGTGGGAAAGAGAGGTATTTAGGTAAACAACTGGGTAGGTAGTGGTGCCATTTTTTTTTTTTTGCCAAGGGGAAGCCTGATGGAGGAGTAAATATGGTGGTGATACTGGGGGGTTGGTCATAAACAATAACTATTTTGACCACACTACATTTTTGGCATCTATTAGACATCCAAGAGGAAATGTTGAATATGGAATCAGGAGGTCAGGGGAGAGTTCTGGGCGAGAGATAGAAATTTGAGTCATCAGCATATAGAGGGAATTTAAAGCTTTAGGACCCAGGGAGAGAGTGTGGATAAAAGAGAATGGAGTGGAGAATGAAACCCCAGAGCATTTTGCAAAAGTTCCTTATGGAGATCAGCGGGTAAGGACAAAAATTTGAAAATTAGGATTGAGGTAAGGTTAGGCTAAGGGAAGCATCAAGAAATATGTTAATTGACTGTAGTGTCCATGACATAGCCACTAACCCATGTGGTTCAGTGAGCACTTGAAATGTGGCTTGTTGAATTGAGATGTAAGTACAAAATACATATTGAATTTTGAATACTTAGACAAAAACAGAAGAGTCAAGTCTCAGTAGTAATTGTTGAAATGATATTTTAGATATACTGGGTTTGATAAACTGTTATTAAAATTAATTTCACCTATTTGTGCTTTTAAAAATGTGGGTACTAGAACATTTAAAATCGCATATGTGGCTCCCATTATATATACATTTTTTGAGGCGGTGCTAGTCTATAATGTTCTATCCACAGTCTCATCCTGGTTTTCCAGAAATGTCACTGTGGCACTTTAAGGACTGCGTAGGAACCTGAATTCATATAAGAATTCTGTATTTCCCCCCTTCTCACTACTGCACTTGACTATTAAAAAAATGTTTTTTAAATAATTCTATAGATATTTCCTACAAAGCTTTCTTAAGGTGCTACTAGGCATAGATGACATCCACAGACTAAAAGAAGAGTGTTAATGTCTTGGGTATTTTGAGTATGTGTTTACATTGTGCAGATAGACCAATATTTTAGCAAAGACAAAGCCACATGGATCATTTGATCTTTGTTGAGCTGGGAAACTACAGTTAAAATGGACATACTGGCTGGATGTGGTGGCTCACGCCTGTAATCCCAGCACTTTGGGATGGTGAGGTGGGCGGATCACCTGAGGTCAGGAGTTCGAGACCAGCCTGGACAACATGGTGAATCCCCATCTCTACTAAAAATACAAAAATTAGCCAGGTGTGGTGGTACGCACCTGTAATCCCAGCTACTCGGGGGGCTGAGGCATGAGAATCACTTGAACCCGGGAGGTGGAGGCTGCAGTTAGCCAAGATTGCACCATTGCATTCCAGCCTGGGCAAAAAGAGTGAAACTCCGTCTCAAAAAAAAAAAAAAAAGAAAGAAAGAAAAGAAAAGAAAAAAAATGGAGATACCATGTCCTTGATATTTGTAAGACTAACATGTCCTCGATGGCTACAAAAAAGTTCAATAAAATAAATTCTTTCTTCCATCTGGTTAAATACAACTTGATTAAATGAAGAGAAACTTGTTTAATAAGGTCACTATATGAGTTAGAAATGACTTAATTTTTTTTCTTTTCATTATCATCTTTGAAATTCTTTACATACAATAAAAATCAGTTTTTCATCAAGTTCTTGTCCTATTGCTATTACGGCAAGAGTTTCCCTTTAGAAATAAGAAGAATTCCCTTTGGCTGGAAATCATAGAGGCAAACTGTGCAGATACAAGGTGGTGAGACTTCTTCACTCTTTTCCCTCGCCCCAGTGAATGAGGTCATTTGAACAAAGTAATTCCCTCAAAGGGATAGAGTTACACAGTTTTTATGTTTTACATGACAGATGACTGCGCAGATTTCATACATAACCCCGTGGCAGCTTTTGCAGTCTCAGTATAGAAATTTCTCTAGTGCTTCTGATTAAAATACAGAATCAAGAGCTATAGTAATAGCTCATCCATTCAGTTCAATGAAGGATTGGAGGCGAGTTTTGTATAGGTTGTTAGAAAATGGGAGCTAGGGCCGGGTACAGTGGCTCACACCTGTAATCTCAGCACTTTGGGAGGCCAAGGCAGGAGGATTGCTTGAGCCCAGGAGTTCAAGACCCGACTGGGCAACATAGAGAGATGCTGTTTCTACAAAAAATATTTAAAAATTAGCTGGATATGGTGGCACACACCTGTAGCCCCAGCTACATGGGAGGCCGAAGCAGGAAGCTCACCTGAGCCCAGGAGGTCAAGGCTGCAGTAATCTATGATTGCACCATTGCACTCCAGCCTCGGTGACAGAGCGAGACCCTGTCTCAAAAAAAAAAAAAAAAAAAAAAAAAAAAAAGGAAAAGAAAAAATGGGAGTCAGAAAATATTATTAATCTGCCATATTGATCCAGGTTTCCAGGTGGTCATTTCTATAAGGCTATATCCTGCCTGTCCTACATGTGGAAGTTCTCTGAGATTTCACAGTACCTTCCTCAGACAAACTTTTGGAAGAAGTATGACTTTTCTGGATGTAAAATACAAAAATTGTTCATTTACTGCTTTGGTTCCATGTATGATGATCTTTTCCATTTTAGTTTGCTGTAGCCCTTTTAGAGTTCTATTTTCTGTTAATATTTGTAACTGCTCTTAATATTCTATTATTTTGTATGTTATATAAACACAGTTAACATAAGGAGGAGAAGGTTCAAATTTCTATCACTTAATTTTTGAAGATCTTGAAAAGAGATGGTTCTTTTATTTAGTTCAGGACTGAAGGTAGGGGGTTTTAAAAACATGCTGCTGGACTCCTGAGAGTAAACCTTTTGTCAGCAACACCTTTATATGTTCGATACATTTTAAGAGGAAGAGAGATCATTAAAGAAAGAAAGTGGTCATGCATGCTCTTCAACTCTATAGTTCGGGGAACCAGTCATAGGAATAATAGTGTTCCAGCCAGGGTAATCAGAGCAGATATGGCTAATAGATTTCAACCTGAGTTGAAATAATAAATGATTGATAGGAGCTGCCTGCAGCGCAGCTGTGTTAGAAAGGATTTTGAGGCCACATCTGGGTTCATAGGACAAAGTGTGATTAATGATGTCTGCCATGGTTGTGAGAGGAGGTAGTGGTGGTAGCCATGCCATGTATTTTTAATCCCTGAATGATAATCTTCTGATGAATAGAACTATTCATCCATGAGGTTTCCAGATTGCAGTTGGAAGATTATGGGCATATTCGGACAGCATGGAGATAAGATGCTAATTCTATTTGGGCTGATTTTATTCAACTTGTAGTCAGAATGATTTCCTGACTTGCCAGAGCCAGTAAATTGGAGAATAAAGTATGTAATATCTGTATTCCCACTGCTTGGCTTAAACTTAAACACAGGACCATAATGCATCCCAATACAGGCGCAAATAGGATGTTACACAGAAAATGGGATATCAGGCTGTTTGAATTATCATTTTAATAAAAATCTTGTGTTCTAGAAGGTAGGGATGGATTCCTATTTACTTGCCTTATTTTATGCTTTGTTTAGTCAACACAAAAAAATGTAAAGAAGAGAGTAATATTTACCCATAATGCCTCTGCCAGAGATAAATATTGCTAATATTTTGGTGTGGAACCTTCCAGAGTCTTTGCTATGTATACGTTTAAATCTGTTGGGATTATATCATAGATCCTGTTTATAGCCTAAAGTTTTCATGTAACAGCATTTAGACTTCCTTCTAAGTTAATAAATACGACTGCATTATAGTATTTAATGGATCAATAATACTGTCACTTTGATGAATACCCTTGTATATAAATATTTGTGCACTAATTATTTCCTTAGCATAATTTTCTAGAAAAGCATTTGCTAGGTCAAATTTATAAATTTTTGTTTTTATTTTAAGGGCTTTGATACTGTCTTCCAAGAAAGTATTAGCAATATACTTGATAGTTCTTGAAGAGTATGACATAAAAAGCCCAATGCATTTTCTAAGATTGATACTCTGAGAGGACAAGACAGCCCGAACTGCCCCATTCACACAGCCACACAGTTTTTTTCTCTACTCGATGATACTATATATCTCGATTGTAGAGACCATAATAATTCAAAACTGCAGCAGCCAATTCAGAAGCAGGTATGTGCACTTGGAGCCTATGGAGTGGAATCAGGTAAGATCACAGCGGGTTGCTTGGTTCTACAGACTAAGCATAGTTCCAGCTGTCCCAAGACTGCTGAGCTCTCCCAAGGAACCAAGCAATTCTGCCTTGTACTTCCTAGGACTTGCTGGGCTCATGTAGACAGATTATGCAGATCCCCTGCTTCCTTCTATTGATTAATCTTTGAGGTTACCTGCAAGCCTGTGGAGTTGGAGAGGCTGGGGAATGGAGAGCTGAAGTCTAGAGGAAGACTGGGCTTCAATTTCCTGGGAGTGCTTCCCCTCAGAATGAACACTCTAAGGAGGGTGGAGTTAGTGACCTCCTTCAAGGAAGGCTCCCACTGTCGGTGGGTCAGTTTTATTTTATCTAAATGTCTTTTCCTTTCTTTCTTTCTTTTTTATTTGTATAAATTTAAAGGGTACAAGTACAGTTTATTCCTCCTGAGACATATCTAACTTTATCCCATTCCATCGTTTTATTTTTCCTTACAGGACTTTTTGACCTTCAAAAAGTCCCCTTTGTCATTTGTGGCATCTGAACAAATGTTCAGTGTTGTGTATAAATATCAAAATAAATGACTCATACATCATAGTTAACAGTATCTATAAAAAGTAGGAAATTAAACCTTAAATAATCTATGCCCACACAATTTAGGGGAAAAAGTTGTCACTGTTTCACTTTCAAATAATAGAATCAGTATTTAGTGATTCTAACTTCAGATGTTTCATTCTCCCTATAAATGGTTGTGTTGGTACTTTTTTAAAACTAGTAACCAGAGCAACTAGAGCTACCTCTGCACATTGGAATGAAGAGTGAGCTAGAAGGCATGATAGAGGACTGTGAGCTCATGATTTGCAGGGTGAGTTTCCAAATGCACCCAGCCTGGAATGAACAGTCATTATCAGTGATAACGGAGTTTATTTTCTGACCTAGAAAATTTATTGTGGAAACACACACACACACACACACACCCCCTTCCCAAGAGACTAGAAAAAGAGTGCAATTTTTCAAATTCCATTTGTTTTCTTTTTTCTATTTATTTATTTATTTTGAGACAGAGTCTTTCTCTATTGCCCAGGCTGGAGTGCAGTGGTGCGATCTTGGCTCACTGAAAACTTCGCCTCCTGAGTTCAAGCAATTCTCATGCCTCAGCTTCCCAAGTGCTGGGATTACAGGCGCCTGCCACCATGCCTGGCTAATTTTTGTATTTTTAGTAGAGATGGGGTTTCACCATGTTGACCTGACTGGTCTTGAATTCCCGACCTCAAGTGATCTACCTGCCTCAGTCTCCCAAAGTGGTGGGATTACAGGCGTGAGTCACCGTGCCTGGCCCCATTGGTTTTCTTAAAACAAATTTAAAAACTTTTAATTCCTTATTATCAGGCTATAAATAATTTGATTCCTTAATATGTGTGGACTATGCTATATTGTTTGGAATTGTGCCATTTAACTTGATGTCTTTTTACAAACATTTTTTAGTTTCATTAAATATTTTTCAAAAATATGACTTTTAATGACTGTATAGTTTTCCACAAAATAGATATCAGATTAATTTGACCAATTTCCAAATTATTTCTTTTTTATTATAATAAATTATATAATAAACATCTGTATACATAAATCTTTCTATGCATTTCTGATTCTTTTCTTAGGATAAAAATTAGAATTGAGCCAGTCTGAAGAATTTTATCCCATTTATATTTTAACTTATTTTTAAAAATTGAGATTATATTGTATATATAGACTGCCACTCAGATTTTTTGCTTGGCAAGTTGTGGGCATTGTTCCACGTCATTAAATATTTATTGAAAACATGACAGTCTGTTTTAGGGGCCACATGATAATGTACCTTTTGAATATACCATTACTGATCCTTTTTTAAAGCCATTTTCCTATTATTGAATAATCCAATTGTTTCTACTTTTTTGATGTTATAAATATTACCATTGTGGACATCCTTGTACTTTATTTCATTAAGAAAATGTTCTATCACCGAGATTCAACAATTATTGGCGCATGGCTAATAATTGTTTTGCCTATAACTTCCAAATCTCCATTTCCCAGTGGATTATTTTGAAGAAAATAGCCCAGGACATTTTTGTTTCATAAAGTACAATAGGAAAGTGATCATTTGGCAGCAAATAACAGCATTACAGGGTCTTTTTGTTGGACATATCTAAGTTTTTAACTTGGTAATTTCTTAGAAAAGTCTTAGAAGATTCACAAGAAGTAGAAAACCACATTGTTAAAAAATGTGGTTTTCAAGTAAACACACTGTTCTTAATTTTATATTAGTAAATTTTAGGTTTTGCCAGATTGTCTGAAAACAAAGGAGTCATTAGGATATTCTGTCCAAAGACTGAGATAGAGAAAGTAATTGCTGCCCTTCCTAAATAAGCAAATGTTACCTTCTGAATATCCATAAATGGTAAAAAGGGAAAATGTTAAATATAACTAGAAGACATATTTACTTTATAAATTTTATAAAATATTCTGTAATTTCACTTAATGCTTTTAGTGCTGCGTGTAGGAAGAAAGAGCGAATGTGTGGTTCATAGGAGCAGAAAAACTGTTCATTATGATTCTCTAGAAATGCAGTAGCAGGCTTTTTCGAGTGTGATGTATCATGTACCCACCCACTCTGAGCTGTGTGAGGGAGACTAAAACTATAAACACATCCCTAAAATATTTAAGTACGTCAGAGATCAGGTATCAGTAACAGACACTCCCCGTCCTTAGAATCCAGCCATATTATCGCTGCACAGAAAATTGTCAGCCCCTTTCTCACCCACACTCGCCAGCTTCCTCACAGAAGCTCCTTCCCCAGTTAGTCAACAAATATGTATTCATTACTCACAGAGGATCCAACAAGATGCTAGGTCTTGCTTTTAAATCTTTCCATTCACAATACTATTAGATCAAAATTATTTTTTCCAAACATAGGACAAATATTTCCTTAGTTCTGTTTTTGAAACCATCTGTCTGCATCTTCTCTTCTTCCCTCACTAAATTTAAGCCCTTTGGTCTCTCTTTGAAGCAGTCATATTCAGTCTTCTTTTCTTCTCTTGTTTTCTTTAGTAGCTTTTTGTGTTTTCTTATTTATCCCACCATTTTTTTTTAATTTTCAATATTATTTTCCCAACTTTGCTCTATTTTCAGGCTGCCACCTAAGATTTGATTGACTCTTACCTTATCAACTGCTCTCCCTGTATATCCTGGTTAAAAAGAAAAAAGCAAAGTGAAAACAATAAAAACTACATCAAGGCCAAGCATTCACCCCCTAAAATGACTGCCTTGTTTTTCTGCTAGTGGAAAGTTAGCCCTACTCAGGTATACTTACTTTATATATCTTTATTAAAAATTATAAGTTCTAATTAGAAAAAGTAACTTTGGAAAAGCTTTGCTTTGTAACCCCAGACCATTTGGAAAGCAATTTTACATACAAAATCGTGATTCAGGATTGATTGCTCAAAAGAGAATGAGAGACTTGAAGAGACAGTAAGAACTTCTAGTTTGGGAAAGAGAATGTCCTAGAATACTCATGCTGTAATTGCAGAGGAAATAGCAATTTCCACTAAGATTTGTGGAAATTTGGAAAGTGGGTGGGGAGGGAGAGGAAGAAGGATGTGTTCTAAAAGGAAGAGAGCTAGAACTTGTGGAGAATTGCTTTATCAATAGCCTAGAAAAATAAGTGGTTACAGGAATGTTTCATAATCAGAAATAGACAAAGATGTATCAATAAGGGAAAGTGATCCAGAAATTTAAGATTTGATTCTTAGGAGGATAAAGGGTAAGTTAATCCTATTTAAACTCAGGATAAACCCAGGATTAAATTAAACAGTGATTAATTATAAGGATTACGAGAAAGGAAGATGCAATTGTATCAAGTATCTGACATTTCTTTAAATCATATACTAATTATATGTCCTATGTAAACAGAGCAATTAGTCATACTAATAAATATTTGTGCTTGTCTGTTTTAATAAAGAATTTTACTTTCATGGACAGAAGCATAATTACGGGGGAAAACATACTGATCTCTCTCACTTAATAATGCTTATGGGACATCATTTCTGGGAGCAACAAAACCATAACTACCACTAACACTATGACAGCTAACACTATTTATAGTTTAAATGTTTATAGTCCAAGTCCTAGTGATGGAATAGAGTTCCTTAAGGACTGACCTTAGAAACCCAAATTTACAAAATGATAGCAAATGCGAGGCCAACTAAGAAATAAGTAAGTTGCCTTTTTCCTAACAAATAATCATCAGCAAACATTTTAAATTATATAATTTGATCACTTATTATGTGCCTAACCAATGTACTTTTATAATACCTTTGAAATATTATCGAACGTATTTTTTTGGTTCCCGTAAAGTCTTAGTTGCCGTTTCCTCCCCATTATATCAAAGGTATTTATTGTCTAAGAAATGTTGTATACTGTCTAGAATAAAGCAATTTTTACATTCAAGAAAGTTTTCAAAGTCCAAAGCAAAGAATATAGGACTGGGAGTTCAGGAAGAGAATGTGTGGAGTGTTCTAATTACAATTATTGCATAACAAATCACCCCCAGACTTAGTAATTTAAAACAACCATTTAGTTTGCTCATGATTTGGGAGTCAGGAGTTTGGGAAGGGCTTGGTGGAGGGATCCTGAGATATTGATGAGGGCTCCTGTCATCAGAAGGCCTGACTGGGCTGAATGTCCAAGGCATCTTCCTCCTTGAAAAGCAATTATAGTAGAGCTCACCTGGGCTCACCAGTATGTCTACATGTGGTCTCTCCAGCACAGTAGTCTCAGGATGTTTGGACTTCTTCTATGGTGCCTCGCTTCCCCTAGAGCAACATTACAAGAAAAACAGGTGGAAGCTACATGGCCGCTTCTGACAGGAACTTCCAACTTATGCAGCAATCCTTCCTTTGGTTAAGAGCATTCCATTAACTAATAGAGCATTCTGTTGGTTAAGAGCAAATCCCTAAGGTCAATCCAGATTTAAGCAGAGAGGACCTAAATCCCACCTTTCAGTGGAAGGAGTATCAAAGAATTGGAGGACATGTTTAAACTGCCCCCCCCAAGGGACTGGATCTTAGTTCAGTTTTGTCAGATCTATAGACTTTGAGTAGTTGTCAAATTGTCACGGTGGAGAGAAAGGCTAAACAGGATTCTAAGTATATAGACACTTGTGGGAGAGAGACTGGAATAGAGTCCAGTGAATAATCTAGTTGGCAAGAGTGCAAGGTTTGTGGAGAGAGGTCGAGAAAGTGAACCTGAAAAGATTATGGGGACTTGCATGCTGGTCTAAGAATTTTGGTATTTACCTTATTATCAGTGGGTAGCCCTTGACACACAGGAGAGTGGCATGATCAAGACAGTGTTTCCAAAAGATTGATCTGGCATGGAGGTACAAGATCATTGGAAGGGTCAGACTGTAGGAAGGGAAGTCATTTATAAGGCTGTTGGAGTAATCTTAGAGGTAATGGGGCTTACTTGAGAAAGAAGGGATGATTGGAGAGTTATGGGAAGGAAAAGTCAACAGACTTGATGACCAATTGGTTATGGAAAAAATCTTGTCCACTGGAGAGTTAGTTGCATCCTATGGAGGCAACATGATGTAGCTCAGGTTTCCTGTGCGGACAGCAATGTAAACAATTCTTCAACTCTTGAGGAGGTAACTCCTGTTCTTACACTAGACATCTGATTAAATAAGTACAATTAATCTTCATCCAAGCAATATAATCTGTAAGATCATGGTTTTAAATTAGGAACTGCAACAGGTCACCATAATTGTGAATTTCTTCATATTTTTGTCTATAGAAAGCACTCAAGAAAACTTAATAATAACATTGAGAACAATAGCAACCAACAATTGAACTTCATACTATCTGGAATTTTACCCTATTCAAGAAGAGCTCTTGGCTTCCCCTGTTGGTAATCCATATTTCCACTGGTATGAACAGTCTAAGAATGGATATCACTCACTGTTTTTATTTATGGTCCATTCTACAGCTTTGAAATTAAGTTTGCATTGGGTGTTAGCAGATATTCATTACCTTTCTAAAATGCTACTTAAAAAAACTGATTGTTTGGGGAGTAGGTGGCAAAGGAGAAATCTCATATTCAGCTGGTTGATCCCATTCATAAAAGGCTACATTTAGAAATTCTCCTGTATTTATGGTGTATGCTGTTACTTCTACTAGTGGGCCAGGCTGACTCTCCTGGGCTTCTTTGCATCTTTTCTGTTTTAAAATAATCTTTATCTTGTTTCTGGAGTAAAGTTTTTGTGTTCTGTAAAATATTATGCAAGTCGACAGCAAGATATAAATAATGAACCATCTAAAGCAACATTCCAGCTAGCTAACACAATTTGAGAGGCTGATTTATACTGGAATTTTCAAAAAAAGCACAACAAATGAAAAGGAGGGAAGAGACAACCCACTAGAAATGAAAAAATAAGATATAAACAAATCTTTCTTCACAAAGAACATCCCACGTATGGATGCCTGTGAGACTCAGAAATTATGCAGTCCTAGAAGTTGTGAGCCAAGTCTTCTCTGAGGTGCTTTTCTTTCCCCCCAAAGAAGTCATAACAGGTATATATAGAGAGATCTATAATGCCTTTCTGTTGGGGAAATGAAAGTACTTTCAAAACAATCTCATAACATTGTGATGGAGGAAATGATGGCAGGTTTTGTATTACCCCATCATACAGGTGATGGAGGCCCTGATAAATGGAGTCAGTGGCAAAGTCACAAATAGCAGCCAGGCCTTCTGAAGTACAGCTAAGACTTCAGTAGTTAAATGAAAAATATGTTCCTGGTTTGTTCAGCCCTTTCTCATCTTTCAGACAGAATCTTTCTCATTGGTTTTAACCCATGTTCATTCCAGCACAGAAATGCATTCCCCCCACTTCCAAGAGACAGGGCTCCTGACTCTAATTTTAAATTTGAATCTTATATTACAAAATGATATCACAAACAATAAATGCTAAGATCAAACATCAAAAATATAGTTGGAGAGTCAAACTCATAAAAGCAGAAAATAAAATGTTGGTTGCCTGGGTCTAAGGGGAGGGGAGATGGGAAGTTGCTGTTCAATGTGTATTGTTTCAGTTATATGAAAGAGTTCTAGAGATCTGCTGCTGTAAAACATTGTGCCTATAGTTAATGATAATGTTCTGTAAACAAAAATTTGTTAAGAGGCTGACTTCATGTCATCTGGGTTTTTTAACCCCAATTAAAAAATATAATTGGAATGTACCCCCGCCCCAACAATAATAGCTTTATGACCATATGACCATAAACTGATCTACTACAACTTTGGGGAGTGCAGCGATACTTTACTATTTGGGGAGTTATACACCCCTTTTGAATCTGACAAAAGCTGTGCATGATCTCCCCAGAAAGATACACATCCACAATCACACGGGCTCCTGAAGCCACTTCCATGGTTCCATGAAAATCTTGGTTAAGAACCCAATACAGAAGGGAGAGCATGGACTTGAGAGAGACCTTGGATTAAATCTTTGCCCCATCTTACTGTGTGACTTTGAGAAAAACTATTCAATTTCTCAGCACTTATTTTTCTACTTGTAAAATGGGAATTATGCCCTTGAAGTGGGGTTATTGAGGAGATTAAATACATAATGCACATAAAGCATTTAGTACAGTGTCTAGCATATAGAATGTGTTTAGTACGTGATAATTCTTTTCCCTGATGAGATATTTAGTGGAGAAATGACTAATGTTTGGAGCAGGCATGCTGAAGCTGATGCTCAGGCCCACATCTACCTGATGGCTGAAAACATTATGCTAAGGGCAGATTGGTACAATTAATCAAGGGTTGGAGCCTTTTAAAGTCAAATCATTTTAGTTTACCCTGTTCGCCAAATCTTTTAATACTCCTTCTACATTATGATGGTTCCCTGTGGTGTGAATCCCATCTTCCCAAGATAGCAAGCAAAGCTCCCACATTTCTCAGTTTCTTTGCCGCCAGGGTGCAGTCATGTGACTTGGGTTCTGCTAATCAGATGCATATACAGAGATGCAGATACAGAAATGATGCATATGAAGAAGCAGGTGGGGTGCAGGACATCAATTCTGCAGGCACAGATGGTGGGAAAGCCAACATGGTTTTGGAATTGTGAGGAAGAGCCATTTCCTTCCCTGCCACTTCTGCATTGAGGTTCTGCGGACTGTGGAAGCTCACTCCAGAGCCTGTTTCTTCACTTCTTCCAAAGACTCAGTGAGCGTTCTAATGTCTTTTAATAATCCACTTCCTATTTAAACCAAATAGAATAGATTCCATGACTGGCAATGAAGAACCCTGACTTTCATAATGCTGATGTCCGACCATTTCATTTGATCTTCCTCCTGCCACAATTCCCTTGTTAATTCTGCAACAAGAATAAGTGTAATAAGGGATCCCAATATTGTTACATGAGTGAAATTTACATAAGAATGGGGCTTTCTATAAACAAGGGGCATAGACTTTTCCCACCTTGATCAATGTCCTGAGTGATGTCTTTGGGATGCCTGCAAGAAGAATTTTGCAGCTTTAGTCTTGAGAGCTCCTTAAGTGTTCCTTCTACCCTATTCACCATATTCATGCAAGCAGTGCTTACTAATTTGGATGTTTTAGGAAGGCAAATAGTTGCAAAGAAACTACTATAAGCATGACAGAATAATAGTGGTTTGAAGGAAGCGTTCTATGCAATTATTATTTTTATTAAAATGAAGGACTATTCAGGAACGAGGCCACTTTACTAAACAGGTGCTTTTTTCCTCCTAAAATATTTTGGGTTCATTTGATCAGCCTATACAATGCTTAAACTTTTTATTTTTTGATAAACACAGACTTTTAATAAAGCTGGTTTAAAGTTGCATGGTAGCGATTATCTCAATTCCTTCAATAAGTATTTATCATGAACTACCATATGCCATATGTAGCGCAAATAAGATGCTGAATCAGTAAGATGCAATATGCTCTCTTACCCTCAAGACTCTTATAACCTAGTAGGAAGACAGACAGACAACTCCAACATAGTGTGGTGCTCGGATCTGTTTCTTCCAGAAGAAATGGTCTTTTTTTCTGCCAGGGCACTCTTTTTTTTTTTTTTTTTTTTTAAGTAGTTTAACCTCCAGTAAGAGGGATTTCTTCTTATACCTGAAACGTTAATAAGATTGCTAAAATTTGGTGGAAACAGCACTCTTACCAAGGTCAGGAATACATCATTAAGTTTAATATTATTAACAGCTTTTGGATTGCATTCACATGTCTTATTTCCACCTGGACTGGGTGGAAATACAGGTCAGCACAGCTGTATTTCTTAGAGTTCCTTGGTGGCAAGCAACTGCTGACTTTAGCTAATTCAATCAGAAGGAAGTTTAATGGTAGTTCAGAAAATGAAAGGAAAAGCTGGAGAACAAGACTTGGAAAAGTACTGGAACCACAGCCGCTCTGGATCTGGTTAATGGGAACTAATTGATAGTCTTGTCTGGATACCACTGATCTTGTGTTATTTTTCTCAAGATTCAAAGTCCAAAGATAGGCCAATCCTGGGTTGAAAGGTTGAAGACTGCTCAAAAGGAAATATGTAATTCCTTAAAAATAAACTGGAAAGTTCTCACCAAAAGAAAACAGAATGGATATAGGCAGCCAGATTCCAAATACGTCTACCATTATGTTTATGCTTTGAGTATGAGGTTCTCATGGTGCTATCCATGGACATTTCCCTGGGTGGATATTGGCTTTGAACAGTGATGTTGCTACTTACAATGTTGTTCTCGACCCAAGCTTGGCCACCTGGTGAAGGCAAGATAGGAAAAAAAATTATTTTCCTTGTGTAAGGAGAAAGGAGGAAGGGAGGAATGGGGTCACTGAGGGCTGAAGTGGTAGTTCTCAATCTTGGCTACCATCAGCATTACCGAGGGACTTTTGCATTTTAATTATTTATTTTAAACTAAATTAGACTTCAGAAAAGTTGTTAAAAAAAAAAAAAAAGGAGTTCCCTAGTACCCTTTACCCTGCTTCTCCTAGTAACATAATTATAATAACAATATAATTATCAAGAACAGGCAATTAGCATTGGTACAATATTATTTAGTAAACTACAGATTTTTCGCTGTTTTTTTCCTCATGTACTTTTTTTTTTTTAATTCCAGGATCTTATCCAAGATCCCAAATTGTATTTAGGTGTTACTTTTTAGTTGTTGAAATGGTTCATCACACTTTAATTATCTTGCACAACCCTGATACTTCTGAAGACTAAGAACAGTCATTCTGTACGATGCCCCTCAATTTGGGTTTGCTGTGTTTTCTCATGATTGAAGTTATGTATTTTTGTCAAGAATACCACAAAGGTGAGGTTGTGCATCATAGTAAGGGGCTCAGGATGTTGATATGTATTAATAGTGATGTTTCTATGGTTAAGTTGCTGTTTCCTAAGGTTTTCATTGTAAAGTGACTATCTTTGTATTGGTATGTTAGGGAAGCATTTTAAGTCTATGCAAATCCTTTTCTTCTCAGACTTTTGCCCTCAAATTTTGATGTACATTTTTGGGTTCCATCAACCCAAAACAATGATGGCTGTGGTGTTCTCCTAATGGTGGTTCTCTATTTCCCTCTTTTCTATGTTTATTAATTGGAACTCTATTGTGAGGAAGAGCTGTCTCTGCTCCCTCTGCTTACTTTAAAATCTATTTCATTATTTATTTATATGAGTGTGGACTCATGGATATTTATTTTAGTCTATGACTTAAAACCCAATGCTATCATTATTTGTTTGTTATTATAATTTGAATTTATTATTTAAATTGCTCCAGCTCTGGCCATTGAGTGCTCCCTTAGACTGGTGTCTGCTTTCTTTCAGTAAGATCCCATCTTTTGTTGAGCATTCCCTTAATTTGTGCACCATGAGTTATTCGAGGCTTATCTTGTATTTTACCTGCTTCAGCCCTAAAAGCAACCACTTCCCACCTGGGGAAGTCATTAAATCCTAGTGTCCATACCCCAAGTCAAGCCAATCAAATCAGAAGAGCTTCGAGGTGGGACCCAGGTGGAGGTAGTTTTAAAAGTTCCACCGGTGATTCTAATGTGCAGCTGAGTTTAAAAATCACTAGACTAGAGTGGTACTCTGCTAACATTAATGTGTCTATGAAGCCCCTGGGAATCTTATTAAGACTGATTGAGTAGCTCTGGGGCAGGGACCAGGTTTCTGCACTTCTAACAAGCTCCCACGTCTGCTCATTGTCAGATCGCACACTGAGGAAAAAGGGGCTAGAAGATGGTATTTCTTCAAGTACCAAAAGCCTTAAAAAGTATTCCTAGTGTTGCAAAGTGGCTTGTGGCTGCAGAGAAACTCACTATTTGCTAGCTAACTATTCAGCATCATTTTATTTTCTAATTAGTTGGCATTAGTGGTAGAAAGAACTACTTGCCATATAGCATAGATAGTCAAGGAGATTGCTCTAAGAATTGAAAATAGAAAATGACTCAGAAAGCAAACCTCCTTAATGAATAAAAGCTAGTAAATGTATTTGCCTGTCTTCTATTTCCTCAACAGGCAAAGAGTACTGAATACATCTTTTGGAAAAATGAAAAGTGATAAAAGAACATTTCATGCTGAAAGCATAGCAAGAAAATCCCAGATGTGAGTATCCATTTTGGAAAGACAAATGCAAAAGATTGGAGTCTTCTGTGGGAAATAGGTCACCATTTTGTATTTTGTTTAAACAGAATCCCAAGGGAACATGATCCTCAGTTCTTTTTGTGTATTAGCTCAGTTTTTCCAGCTGTTTTTACAGCATGCATATTCCTGTCCAGCTGCTAAGCTGTCTTTGTCTCCTCAAGGTGGTTGGTCTCTAGGAGAATAAGAAACAGGTCTGAAGAGACACAAGGTGCAGTCAAGATCATTCCAACCACCTTCTTTCTATAGAGCCAGGCACATTTGTCCCATAAAATGTCTCTTTGATCTCCAAATTAGGCTCATCTTCAGTAATACTCAAGGCTCAGAATACTTGATACTTCTTTGGGGTAGTCTTTTAAAAACACAGATTCCCAGATCTTTGGGTGGGGCCAGGAAACCAGCATCTCCCACTCCCCTGGCCATCTGATGCAAGTGTTCCACATACAACACATTCAGAAACTTTGATCAGAGAGGTCAGATCAGCAGCATATTCCTCTTTGGTTCATTACAGGCTTGTTTTAATTTGCTAACGTAGCTTAGTTTCCCATCCTTCTCAACGCCTAGGTCAGAGAACCCAACAGTGGCAATTCACATGATTCCTCTTCCTCCCCTGTTCTTTTTGACCATCATTTAAACATTCTTCGACTTATCTTCCGGAGTTTTGTACTGTAACCCTTCCTTTCCTTAGATACAAACAAAAGCTTGAGAGGCTCGGGGGCTTTTCCTCCTGGCTGGATGATCAGAAACTTCCTGGTCTGTATCATGCTACACCCTCGGGTATAAATCAGAAACCCCAATCTAGCACACCTCAACAGCCAGCTTTTGATAGATGTTTACTTTGTCTTGAAATTGTACTTTATTAGTCATAGGGGAGTAGGCAAATCCATCATTAATAATGATAATAAAAATAGCCTACCAAAGTTGGATAATATCATCATCTTCATAATTCAAAGATACTCTGATATTCAGGATTTTTAGTGCATTAAATAGAAACATATTTACTTGTGATTTTGCAAAAATGTTCGTTCTGAGTTCATGATGTTCTAAGTTCATCTATGTAAGAAAGAAGGACAACTGATCTTCCTCCCAACCTAATGTTTGGGAGAAAGGTCATGACACTGGGAGTAGACTTAAGGGTATGATGACTTGTGCTGGAACATCCTCCATCTGGCAGAGACAGCCTGACATTCACAACAGGCCTCACCCACATGGCAGAGACTGGCAGAGACAATAGAGACTCCCAGAGGAAATGTCTCCCATCGCTTCTGAGAACAACATAGAAACCAGAGGGGGGCATTCAATCACAAAACACAATGAATACTTACCAGATTCCCAGGGGTGCTGTCCTTGTATCAAACCCATTGGGAGCATGTCTCACAGAACACATGGAAACTGATTGCCTTGGAGTGCACTGACCTTGTCTCTCCTCGCCTTAGGCTAGTCTGGTTCTGTCATGTGAAGCTACACGATTGGCTTTTCAGGAGTTGTGATGATGTTGTTTTTATTTTTCTGGCTCCTGCCTATGGTGACGCTGCAGAGAAAAAGCTGTGCTTTCACACTCACCTCTGGTCCCACAGTCTTCAACACTAGACACATGTATAAAAAGGTCTCTTGGAGGAGGCACATTTCTGACACCCGAGGAAAATATTTATTATTTAATTAACAAGATAGGAAAGTTGAACTTCAGGATTTAGATAAATCAAAACTGACTTTGGTCCAGTGGTTTGGCCACACTCCAGGAAATTTATCCATGGGTCTAACTAGGATACTTTTGGAGAACTATCCTGACTCTCTGGTCATCTTCTATTTATAGTTATCCTATGAGTTGGCCCAGTTCTGGTCTGGATACTCTTAGCCTGAACTACAGTTTATTTCCCTCACAGGAGGGTGTGGAGATGAACAAGTACACTTTTAAACTTTAAATTTTGAAGTAGAGTTTGAAATTTATTTAGTGGACTACAACTAGCGTCTTCATTTTCAATAAAATATGAATTTCAGGGTACATGGCTTAAAGGATGGGTAAGTAATGTCTCATGACATTTTATTTGTATTTGTACGTATGCATGTGTCATGAGTTCCAGTGTGAAACATAGTTATTTGAGGTTCAGATTTAAAAAGTTCAAGAAATACTGATCTAGTACTCGACTTTGATCTGTAGAGGTTAAGAGCATAAATGCTGGGACCAAATGTTCAAATCTGAATCCTGGGTCTATCGCTTCTAGCTGTGTGACTTCAGCTGAATTACTTAACTTCTCTGTCACAGTTTTCAAACATTTCACAAATATGATATGAGAATAGTAATAGTAGCTACCTCATTGGGCTGATACGAGAATTGAGTACATTAACATTTTAAAGTGCTTAAAATTCTGCCTGACACATAGTAAGTGCCTTAAAAATGCTTGTGGGACACCGCATGTTCTCACTCATAGGTGGGGATTGAACAATGAGAACACTTGGACACCGGAAGGGGAACATCACACACAGGGGCCTGTCGTGGGGTGGGGGGAGTGGGGAGGGATAGCATTAGGAGATATACCTAAAGTAAATGACGAGTTAATGGGTGCAGCACACCAACACGGCACATGTATACATATGTAACAAACCTGCACATTGTGCACATGTACCCTAGAACTTAAAGTATAATAAAAAAATGTTTGTGAGAAAAACAAATATGTTCCTCAAGTATTTTCTTTTACATATTGAATCAATACAGCAAAGTTTCTTCCCCATGGATATTTATAATATAGTATATAAATATATATTTGAAAAAACTGTCTGTTTTGAATGGCATTGTATTAATACTAGAATGCCTAGGAAAGAGAGCCTTGGAACCAGACTGCTGGGTTCCAAACCACAGCTCCACTGCTTACTTGCCGTGTGACCTTTGCAGATCCTCAGTTTCTTAATCAATAAAGCGGGACTAATAGAATCTGTTTCGCAAGGTTGTTGCCAGGATTAAATAAGACCATCCAGAGAAGATGCAGAGGACTCAGGCGATAATAACTATTGTCATTCTTGCTGTCGATTATTCAGATCATGACCTTGCTTCTTATTTCCCTATGTACTGAAAAGCAACTCCTCCTCTTCTTTTATGTGCCTGGCTGAAATTGTCATTTCAGTTCAGCTCTGGTGAATCAACCATGTAAGGGCTCAGATGAAGACGAGAACTCCTAAATAGGAAAGTAATTGTGAGGCCCGGGTTAAATTCGGACTGCCCCACTGTGCTCTCTCTTCAGCCTTGCTCTCACAACTTAGCTGCCACTAGACTTGACCTTTTGCCTCAGTAGGTCTTCATATCCCTGTGGACAATTCAGAAGCATCACACATGACAGCTGGGTTCCATTTTGCAGTATGGCTGTCTGAAGCAAGATAGACATATTTCCTTCCCCTTCATCTTGAGGGGAGGAAACTGATCAGGACAAACGTTGCTGTCCAATATGACGAAGCCCTCCGTGTGACGTATCACTTGTAAATACTATGATAGCATGAAAGGCTCACTAGCTGAAGGGGCTTTCAATTAGGGTCCTCCAGTTCTTAAGGACCTTTGGCAAGGCTGCGCTGACAAAGAGCAATCTAAGATGCTCAAGGACCTGCTACTGTTTTTCTGTAACTCTTTCCTCTTCTCCCACACGCATTTTTCCTGTATCACTTATCACAGGTTCTAAAATGGAGAATGGAGCTATATAACGCAGTATCAATCTCTCGCTTGACCATAAGCTGCTCAAGGGCAGGGGACCTGACTTACTAATCTTTGTATCCCCTGCACCTGGCACACATCTCAATCAACGTACATGGAACTAAGGCGGTTGAATTTATATCCTAGGTCACTGTGCCAGAGCTCAGAATGGGACTACAGCTGAGGGCAAGCGGGGAATCATTTATTTCCCACTGCTGAGCTGAGAGCTGGCTTCCAAGGAAATTCCAGTCACCGGACAAGCAGCATCCTCCAGCCCCAGGGAAGGCCTTAAGGGTATTCTACTGGTACCTTTAGTAAAGTTCTTTCTCCTGGTTCTTAGAAGTAAGGAAAATGAAGCAACCTGCCCTCTATCCTGTTGGTTTACAACCCAGGGCTAGGAGAACGTACATTGGAAGGTGAATCCTTTTCATCCTCTGCTTAGCTGATCATACTGAGACAGACAATGAGTAGGACCACAGAGCTTGGTCCCAATTAAATACAAGAACATACTTTGTTATCTTCCTCCCTATCAAAAGGTTCAAGTCTCAGACTTAACTTTTTAGTTTACAAACAGAAATAAAGACAGGAAATAGTCTTTTTTTTTTTTTTTTTTTTTTTTTTTTTTTTTGAGACGGAGTCTCGCGCTGTCGCCCAGGCTGGAGTGCAGTGACGGGATCTCGGCTCACTGCAACCTCCGCCTCCCGGGTTCACGCCATTCTCCTGCCTCAGCCTCCCGAGTAGCTGGGACTACAGGCGCCCGCCACCTCGCCCGGCTAGTTTTTCTTTTTTGTATTTTTCAGTAGAGACGGGGTTTCACCGTGTTAGCCAGGATGGTCTCGATCTCCTGACCTCGTGATCCACCCGTCTCGGCCTCCCAAAGTGCTGGGATTACAGGCTTGATCCACCGCGCCCGCCCTAGGAAATAGTCTTTTAAAAACTCTCCGTGTATCCAAGCCAGGCACTCTGCTGATGCATCAAATATATTTGTTCTAAGCCTGCCCATAGCCAGACAGGAGCAGCAGTAATGTAGCCATTTACAGTTGAGGAAATTGAGGTCTAAAGAGCTTAAACGGAAAAGCAGAGATTAGAGGTCACCCCCCTTTGGGTCCGCTCACTATACCAAGAAGTTTCTGCCCTTTTCCTCCAACACGCTGGTGAGTCCGTGTGCGTGCGTGACTGTGTGTGTGTGGTTCCTTTTTTTCCTATACAGCCCCCCTTCTTCTGGTCCGTTTTCTTGATTCCGCTTTTTGGAGACAAAGTCCAGTTCTTCTCCAAGGTCTCACCATCCGCTCGCCGTCTCCCTCTGACGTCCCAAGGACGGTCAGTCACTCCTCGGCTAAGTTCGGAGTCTCAGCCCTTGGCTCTGATTCTGGGCTCCGCCCCCACCCTCCGGGTACCCCCGCCCGGTCCCTGCCCCCGCGCCCAGGCGTTCCAGCCCGACCACGGCCCGCTCTGGGTCCCGCCTGCCCTACCTGAGGCCCGCATGGCCGGGGGCGTCGCAGCCTCCGCCCATCGGCGCGCCTGCCCTGCCATTGGCTCCGCGTGCTGCCAGTCTCCTCGCTCCGTCCTGGAGGCAGGTTTTGCAGAAGCCGCAGTCCCGGCGGCTCGGGCGCGGAGCTGGAGTACCGTGGATCGCAGATCGCGGACCCGAGCGGGCATGTCCCCGTGCACGGTAGCCCCCGTTTGCCCCCAGGCCCGGGCGGCTGTGAACTTAGCAGCGGGCTCGTGCGGCCCCGTCGCTGCCATGTAGTCGCCGGCGGGGCTCCCTGAAGTCCGGGAGCGGCAGTGCCAGTGAGCCTGAGCCCAGGAAGGAACCCGCGTCTTCCCCGGGAGGCGCTGAGTGCGCGCCGCGCCCCCGCCGCTCGGGAGGCACTTTGGGCCAGACATGGAAATGGGGGAGAAAGTTTCGGAGGCGCCGGAGCCGGTGCCCCGCGGCTGCAGTGGCCACGGCAGCCGGACTCCAGCCTCTGCGCTGGGCGCCGCGTCCTCTCCCGGTGCTTCCTCGGCCGAGTCCTCCTCAGGCTCAGAAACTCTGTCGGAGGAAGGGGAGCCCGGCGGCTTCTCCAGAAAGCAGCAGCAGCCGCCGCCGCCGCAGCCGCCGCCGCCGTCGTCGGGAGGCGCCCTGGGCGCCCGGCCGCCAGCCGCGTGGGCTCCGGCACGCGTGCTGCTCGAGCGCGGAGTCCCTGCGCTGCCGCCGCCGCCCCCCGGAGGAGCTGTGCCGCCCGCGCCCCGGGGCAGCAGCGCGTCCCAGGAGGAGCAGGACGAGGAGGTGGGCCCTGCCTTTCCCAAGCTCGCCCCCTCTGGGTCCCGGCAGCCGGGCGACCCCAGCTTCCCATCCCGCGCGCAGGCGGTGGTCGGGAGAGCGCTGTGGCCGGAAGATAGGGAGGGACCCCAAGCGCTCTGCCCCGAGCCCGGGGCAGCGACAGTTAAGGAGCCCCGCTGTGGGTTATTGACTTCCCTGTGGTTGTTACCCCCGTGTGTGTGTCTCCATGTGCTGCCGATGATGTGTTTTTAAAATGTCAGAGAAGCAAACTCCTTCGCGTCTGTCATCTGCCTTGGTCGATCTGTGAGTGGATGCGATCTGGACACCTGGCGTGTCCCCACAACTCAGCTCCGATTCTCCAAAGTGGGCGTTGTTTTCCACCAAAGCACTTGGGCCGAGGGGCAGGGAGTTGAGGGGGAGAAATGGTGCCTTGGGGACAGGAGCTGGTGGTGGTGGGGAGCAGTGGTAGCCGCGGAGTTGCACGCGGGGGTTTCAGTGGCGCCAGCCCCCTGGGATCACCCGCGGGTGATTTTGGCGCGTCCCCGCAGCGTCGGTCCTCTGGGAGAAGAGGACTACCCGCGCTCCCACTGCGGCGCGGGCGTGCGCGCCTGCAGCTCCCGTTCAGACTTGTTTCCAGCGTGTCCAGATGAACGCTTGTCACCAAACCGAGTACGGATCGTCTTACCTTTTGCGGGGCGGAGCGGGGTGGGGGATCTGTATCTGCCCAGTTTCCTGGAAGGATGTTCCTTCAGAACTTGTGGGTCGCTTCCTGACACACTAAGCATAGGACTCTGGCTTATTTTCTGCTTTTAAAGGACAGTTAAAGAAGCGTACAATTTCATGTCTCAGAGCCAGACTCAGTCTCAAAAAAAAGTTTGCTTTGGACGTTTCTTGTGGGGAAGTCATCTTGATCAAGCAGGGCCACAAATAAAACATCACCCTAACATAGACTTATTGTGAAATTAATTCCTGAGTGCCAGTGTTGTATTTTCCTCATCTTGGATGGGGTTAGCTTTAGTAAATATTTGCCTTTGTCCCTTAGAGTAAGCAATCAGAGGCCAATGCCCTAGCAGTAGTCCCCAGGGCCCCCAGCCTGGAAGCAAAAACTGGATCTGGCACAAGGTTGAGAGGAGACGAGTCCTAGCCTGGCAGAGATGGAACAAGCCTTGGCTGCTTAGCTGGTTCTTGGCCAAGCCACTTGCAGTAACCATGACCCATTCCCTAATTCCTCTAAGCCCCCGTTGCAAGGATCCTGGATAAGTGTCTGCAGGCCTGCTCTCTAGAACTGCCTCTGCTACTGAACTGTGAGACCTTGGGTATATTGTTTCACTCCTCTGAGGTTCAGTTTTATAATCTGTAAAAGGAGGAACTTCAAGGTAAAGTTCATTTTTACACTCATACTCCTGTTTCGAATCAGGAATTTCAGATGAATCGTTGGTTCCAAATCGATCCTAGCGGTGGGATGTCAGGAGTTTGCTGCGTGCCTCACCCACCACAGAGCTACATCCTAGCAGAGATGATCAAACTCTGTACTGTCCCAGCGTTCCTCCCTGATTACATCTCCCTTTCAAGATGCGAGGCATGTGCCACGTGTTTGCCCCTTAACTTCTGCCTCCACTTCTAGAGATGGGCACACTGGCACTGGGAAGCTGGGGGTGTACCCTAACTTAATGATTCACCAGTAGATCCGGATTCAGTATTGCTGCTGGTAGACAAGAGAGTAGTTAGTTGCTTTATGTTTTCTATTTAGCTAGGAGGGTGCTCCATGGTAAATGACATGGTCTTGCAGGTGGAGGGGAGGGATGTCGGGGAACTTCTGATCCCCATTCTGTCGCTGATTTATTGCCTGACCTCAGGGTGACAGTGCTTTGCTTTGTTGGAAGTGGATATGAAAACTTATTTCACAGGCAGTGCAGTGAGAATTGGTTGATTGAAACACATTTTGGAAAGTGGAATGATTAAATAACATGGGTCACTATTTGTGAAATCTCAGAATTGCATGTAAACTGATACAGTATTGCAATTTATTATGTAACTTAACCTGTGGCATGGGATGCTGGAAATTGCCTAGGAGCAAAATCTTGACTTGCTCTGATAATTTTAAAGTGCAATGAAAACCAAACCATGTAGTTTTTCCCCCTCTTGTGTAGTAGAGGAGTGATAGTCTTAGCGAAAGGGGCTGAGGTCCAGTGTGCATTTTCTGGTTCTTACACTGGCGATGGTATGGGGCAGGGGGTCTTCACTGTTTGTGGGCTTGTGGGTCTCTTTAAGGAGCAAACGAAAACTGTTTTGCCCCTCTCCTCAAAAAGCACCACAGGATTCGGGAATGCCAGGTGATAAGCACTCAGTTTAGTGGAAAGACGTGGGTTTGATTTCTAGCTCTGCCACCTTGACAGTTGTGGGATTGTGGACCATTCAACTTCTGCAAATCTCAGCTTTCCTGCCTTCAGTGGGAATAATAGCAATAGAGTTAGGCATTTTACACATGCTATCTAATTTAATCCTAGCACAGTAACTGACATATAGCATCAAATGCCAAGTAACTGTTAGTATTTTTAAAGTTCACTTTCGATGACATTTTGCAAAGTAGGAATACAAAGTTGGGTTATCCTGTTATTTTACTGATGCATAACTTATGTGCTACCTACTTTCAGAGAATCGGAGGCCATGTCTACTTAGCTTATACTCATAAAATGGGAATAAACCGGGAAACAGTTTTTATTTGTCTCCAGTTGTTTTGTGACAAGGCAATGTGAGTGTAATGTTATACTGTAGAAAGGCACTGAGTATAAAGCATTAAAAGACTTGTGCACAACTCAAAAAATGGAATGAGGTTCATTTAAAATTGTTATACCTAGCTTGGGGAATTGATTATTTCCAAAGGTTTTTTTTTTTTTTTTTTTTTTTTTTTTTTTTTTTTTTTTACCATAACTTACTGTATCACATTTTGAAGAGCAGCAAAATTCAAGTTTCTAGTATATTATGGCAGTGCTAATTTCTTTGGCAAACTTGTTAAAACTGTTTTGAATGTATTTAGTAATGTCAACAGAGTTTGACCTGTTTTTTACTTTATCTTACTGTCAACAATTGTATAAACTTACGAAGTCTCACACACTTAAGTCTGCCCTTTAAGCTTTTGGTGTCTTAAAAACAGTAGTTTAATGTGACAGTAATGGTAGCTTTTATGTCAAACACATGACAGCTAGACATACAGCATGACTTTTGTTTAAGAAAACTGTATCTGACTTCTTCTCTTTCCCCAAGCCTTTGAATTTGGGGTCCGTGTGTGTTGAGGAGGTAGCACACTCATTTCTGAGAGTTAACACTGTCTGGATTGAAGGACTGTTCCCCTGACAACATCTCTGAGATTTGCCTTTAGGCATTCTGCCTTGTCCTTTCCCAAAACACCCTGTGAAGACTTTAAGAAAGTACTTGGGTGCTGTTTGGTAACTGTCTCCACAAACTGGCCAAGGGCAGGAATTTTGTCTTTGCATGCCTAGCACGGTACGGTTAATATATTAGTAGGGGCTCAGTAAATATTTGTCGAATGAATGAGAAAAAATGGCATCTATGAAAATAGTTGCACATTTGATTGAAGGGTGTGTATGTGTATTCATTTATTTTGTCTGTTGTGAATTACGATATACAAACCTCTAGATCTCTTATCAAGAGAAACCTTGTGGATCACAGTGAGAAACGAATGGTTTTTCCAGGTAAATTTTGAACCAAGTCAAATCACTGAGGTTCCACTCAGAATGCTTTTGAAGAGACTTGTATATTAACTGTTACTGACTCTCCTTTTCACTGTGTTTATTAGAACTTGAAACATGCAGGGATCCTTAGAATGGCAGAAAAAGGCTTAGTAATTAAAAGGATTTCCAAGTCAACAAGAGACAACCTATTTATACTCTGCTACACTAAGGGACTTATTTTGTTGGTATAAGATGGGAAACGGTTTCTCTTATTAACATAGGCTTACAGTGATAGGATAACTTTAAATTGTTCTATTAAGTGGTATATGAGCATGAGGACTGCTTTTAATATTTTGGATGTGTGTATGGGGTGGGGGTTTCCCATGTGGTACTAATGCAGTAGATGAGTTTCTGGTGTTTGTTGGTTAAGACATTAAATAGCAAAAAGCAAGCAGGAATTCAGCAAAGCTTTTCATTGAATTTATATTTTATTAATCACAGAAGCTACATAATTCTAAAAGAGAAGTAGTGCATAAATCTTGGCATATTTATTATTTAGTCTACTTTTGGACTCTACCAAATTCAGTAAGAGCCACAGGATCAGAAAATCAGTCAACCAAAATGTATTGAGTCTGACTCTGAGACATTGTCCTGGGCACAGAGATGGTTTTGACCCCAGGAAGCTTCAACTCTAGTAAGGGCGATAGTCACTAAATACATGACTATGAATTAATTGGCTTCAAAAAGTGGCAAATAGGGAACAGGCTGTGAGGTAGCATGTGGCCACACTTGTAACTCACTGAGTCTGGTGTTCAGGACTGAGTCACTGAGGAAGTGATCTGTAAGCTGAGACCCCCAGGATGAGCAGGAGTTAGGTGGGGGAGGGCAAGGGAAGGGATAGCTGTGATCCAGGTAGCAGGAGGCCCTGAAGCGGGAGAGAGCATGGGTCCATAGCTCTGAGAGGATTCTGAGTTGTTAGGTGTGGAGGAGAGAAGAGCATGACATCTCATGACATTTGATAGAGAAGCAGCAGCCGGGTCATACAGAGCTGTCTGGACTTTATTCCAAAGGCAGTGGGAACCATTGAAGGATTTGAAGCAAGGAAGTGACATGATCAGATTTGTATTTTGGGAGGGTCAGGAAGTATGAAGCCCACCTGCTGGTAACTGTTGGTATAGCCTAATTGTTCCAGAGTTGGAATTGATAACCTGAGAAGATGTCCCTTCAGTAAATTGTATGGGGGTGAGATGGGGTCATCCCTAGTAGCTTAGGTACTCCAAGTATATACATATACCTATGAAATACATACATATGAATACATATGAAATACAATATGAAAATACATACATATGAAATACTTTTGATCTGTTGAAGAGAACATCTTAGTGTTAATATTAATGTTACTTTTCACTGCCATGCCATTGTAACTCTAGTATTGAAGGAAAAACTTCATTGCCATGATGGGAGAGTGAGGAGAGGGCCTTGCAAATGCTCATTTCCAGAGTAAACTTCAGGGACAGATTTACCTGGGGTGAGCATGAGGGGAGGAGGTCTGAGGTTGTACCTCTCTGTTGACAGGAAGTGTGGGGTTTGTGTACTAACACGCATTACCAGAGTCTTTCTTGGATTTTCCTAAAGAGGAAAGGGTCACTACCAAAGAACGAAGGCTTTTACCCTTTCCACCTCTGGTCTGAGGTACTCCAGGGAATGTCACATACTTACATTTTGCCAGTGTTTTAGAGCCTGTGACAAAGGCTATCCACTCAGACCTAGTGGATACAGTGCAGGAATCCAGGTGAATTTTTTTTTTTCTAGTTTGGCTCTGTAAGGAAGGGCATGGAAGTGGGGCATAAAGATGATAAACTGGAAAAAGAATCCTTATAGGATGTGGCCCACAGTGAGAAGGATCCATGACCTGGTGGCTTGGCCTTAGAGAAAGCTGAGTGAGGGCCAAGGGGTGTGCATCTTAGAAGAGATGATTGTATGTTTTAGATGCAAACCACCCTGTGTGTTTTCTGATTATGTGCTTACCTTCTATAGTGTTGCCAGAAAGGGCTTGTGTTCTTTTCTCTCATCCCTTTAGAGCTAGCAGCCAGTGTTTCCCTGCTCTGAGGTCAGGGTCTGTAGTGACGGAGGGCACAGATTTTTGATCCTGGTTCAGCCACTTAGAGGCTGGATGACTTTGGCTAGGTTCTTCTTGCTGAGGCTGTTTCCTCATCTGTAAAATGGGCATGTAGTTTTTATTCGTGAGGGTCAGTCATTATGAGGATTAATGAGATGTTTTATGTAGAGTACCCAGCATGATGCCTGGTGCATAGTAAGCACTCCATAATGGTATCTGCTACTATTACTGAGTGTGGAAAACCTGGTTTAGGCAGAGTATTGGTACCATCAGCACCATAGGCAGGTACATAATAAGCAGGAAACCTACAAGTCCCTTCCCTGATGGATTATGCTTCTAGCATATTTTGTTGGTAGTCCTGACAGGCTCTTTCATTCATGAGTAGGTAGATATGTAACAGTTATCCCTTTTAATTTCATGGGCAGAGCATTCCTTATGAGATACTAACAGCAAAGCTTTATGGTATATGATTCATTAACCCTTCTATTAAGACACCGTTTCTCTTTTGCTCATGGAACCTGTTCTTAGTGATCAGTTATTAAATAATATTCTGCAAGACTTTATGAACATGTAAATTACTAGCTGCACCCAGAGATTTAGTCAGAAGGCAGTGTGTCAACCATGTGCTGGGGCTGGTGACATGACCATGTACTTCATGTCAGCTTCCTAGAATAATGATTTGGGGGATGAGAAAGGAGTAGGAAGGAAAGCAGGGGATTGTCTGGAAGTCAACCTTGGTTCATATAAGTGTGAAAGATGGGGCAAGGCAGATGGTGTGCAGCCATCCCAACTTCTCAGAAGGGAAATCTGTTAGGAATGCAATAGAACTTTCAAAAATGCAAGGACTCCTCTATGCAGATTACCCAACACAAATTCTGTTTTGTCCCCTTCAAACAGTATAAACATTTTGGTTTTTAAGACAAAAATGCAAATAACCTAGTAGCCCTTTTGATATAACTCAAGCTGGTGCAGTGATTGCAGTTCACTTCTCTTCCAGACAACTGGTGTTCTGCTCTGTGCACTTGTTCAGGCTGACGTTTACACAACTTTGAATCATTTCGTTCAAAGGATCTTGTTCTCTTTCACGTGTCCAGTATTTTGTCTGGCTTCTTATTTGGTGATGTTATTTTAGGTTAAAGCATACCAAAATACAAAATTAAGCAGAAGTCGGTTTCACCAACAGCTTCTGTGCATTTGTGTTTCTCCCTTTCTCCACCCTTCTCTCATCGCCCTCTCACCTGGTTCAGAATTCCTTGGAGGGATTGGATATAGTCACCTGTGCTTCCGGGGTTAGGAGAGAAAGCCAGGCCCTAAATGTAAAATGCTGGTTCAGGACTGTGGTCCTTGGTACAGACACATACTCTGAAGTCACATTTAAGTTTATGGAACTTGTGCGAAATTCCTGGTGGCTGTTCCAGCCTCCCTTAATGAAAAACGGTCACTGCTTATTTAATGATTTGAATTCATAACTAGACACGTGTCTGCGAGACAGCTTATAAATTTGTATCCTAGGCCTGTACTCTTGCCAGCCCATCAATTCCCCTCTCAGACACAGTCAATATAATTTTGATTATGATACTTACTTCCACTGAACCTTTCAGTCCAAATGCTTTGTAATGATACTGGGGAAGGGGGAATGATGGTAGGTGGGAGGGAAGATGGAATACTGACAAATTGAACTTCTTTTCTTAACTAATTTTCTAGGCTATCATGTGGAAAATGAAGATTTAATTTTAATGTTCTTGGTTTGTGCTTTTGCAGTGTTTTCAGTGGTCAGCAAGATCGCAAGTGCACCCAATTTAGTGTGGGTGGATGACTGTCCGTTAAACTCACATCAGATGTTGGTCTTTTGGCATCTTCCTTAGAACTTGGCTAGCTCTTTTTTTTTTTTTTTTTTTTTTAAATAAGCTGAGAAGTTAGGTGTGTTGCTTTCCGGCTGGTGATTTTGTGCCTTTTTGTGTTTGTCTAACAAAAATAATCTCAGATTTCTTTCTTAACATTTTTCTTTTCAGGCATTTCTTCATACAGAGATAGATGTACCTGCTGTAATGCAGGAAGGGCCCCAGGGCCTCATCAGTGGTAGGGAAACTCAGTTAAATTGGGTTAAAATTGGAAGCTAAACTATTATGTCGGTGTACACAGTCACCGAGACTGACATTCACAAAATCCTCACATTTGAAATCACTTCTTAGGGCAGTCATAGGCAGCGAAATTGCATTGTGGTATTGAAATGGAATGAAGTTGTGATGAAATCTGTTCTGTGTATAAAAGTTCAATGACTAATTCCACAAATTAGTTTATGAAATAAATTAGTTCCCTGTAAGTATATCTAGCTCCCACACAAGACAAACTCACAAAATTTGCTTTTTACTCACATACTTTTAGCTGGAGTGGCTTTATTGAAATAACCTGAGCCCTCACCTAGGCTTCGTCTTAAGAGTGGCTCTGAGGATACTTAGACGCAGCCAAGAAGAGGAGGGGAGGATTGCTCTAGAGGAAAACTCAGCCCCAGAGAAAGAAATACAGAAAGGTTTTACTTCAGGAGAAGGGTTTCAGACATCCTAAATGAGTAGAATATATACCTGGAAAACCCAAGAAAATGTTGACTTTCCTGTCCTTGTGGCTCTTAGCAGACTGGTAAGTAGAAGCGTCCTGTTAAGTCTGTGCAACCTGAGCTTGAAAACTGAGGGTGCCTGAGCAGGAGAGCGAATGAGAGGAAAATTACTTGTCAAGTAAGACTCCCTTTGCCTTACATTTTGGTACTTTACTGTTCAAAATACTACATTGGTAAATTTTAATTCACGTACTTTTTTCTTTCCTTGGAATTACTTGGTTATTTGTTCTACAGTCATTGATCAAGTTTCCCTAAATGGCTGCCCTGGGTTATTGTTGCTTGGGGAGTGAGATAGTCCCCAAAGAGCCTGTAAGAGCTCTGAGGGTCAGCTTTAATCCACGGTGATGGGTGGGTTCTCGCCACGGTGCAGGTTCCCTTTTCAGAGGACAAGGGATTAAAGGGAAATTACAGCTTTGAACTCTCTTGATTTTTCTCCTTAGAAACTTCAATTTTATTTTTGTTTTCAAGATTTCCACTTTTGACATTAAAACATTTCTACCTAGAGAAAGCTTAGCCTAAGTGTGTGAGCAGCCTGAGGGCAACAGTTTTAGAATTATCAGGTAAGACTACTTGGGAAGAGTTATGCTAGTAGAGTAACAACAATGACAATTTTGTAACCTGCTAAAATCATACCGTTTTATATTCTTTTAATATTATTTCTGAATCACCAGTTTCTGTGTATCAGGTTACCTGTCATTCCTTGTTCTTATTCTTGTTCTTGTTCTTGTTCTTATTCATGTTAAAAGGAATTATTTTGATTTCTGATGAAGTATTGATAGCAGGCTTTAATGTGTTAATAGTAATTATTAACACTTTAATAATTACTGTACTCAGTTCTCAGGGTAATGCTGCTGTGAGTGGAAATGGATTGTAGGAATTTCATCAGTAGTGAAAGTGTTGACCTGGAAATTGGGAAATCTGAACTCCTGCCTTGGCTTCTTGCTAGGCAAGTTATTAGCATCTCTGATCCTTATCTGTGATGAAATAAGAGGTCCTTCTTAGCTCCAGTTTTTCTGTTTGCCTCTTGCTATAAAATATAACCTTTAAAACTTAGTTTTCATCACTCTACACTTTTTTAGAAACTGTTGATTGACATTTTTCTTTTGACAGACTTGATAATTGGTGGTTTTCTGATTTGTCAATAGGCACCTATTCTTCCTAATGTTCTCTCCACCAAAAAAAAAAAAAAAAAGGGTGGGGGGAGCCAGGCACAGTGGTTCATGCCTGTAATCCCAGCACTTTGGGAGACCAAGGCAGGCAGATCACCCAGCTTTATTAAAGTATAATTGACAAAAATGTATATATTTATGGTGTACAACACGATATTCTGATATGTATACATTGTGAAATGAAATGATTAAGTCAAGCAAATTATATCCATCACCTCACATGTTTACCATTTTTTTTTTTTTCGAGACAGAGTCTCTGTCACCCAGGCTGGAGTGCAGTGGCACGATCTTGGCTCACTGCAACCTCTGCCTCCCTGGTTCAAGTGATTCTCATGCCTCAGCCTCCTGAGTAGCTGGGATTACAGGCGTGTGCCACCATGCCTGGCTAATTTTTGTATTTTTAGTAGAGACGGGGTTTCACCATGTTGACCAGGCTGGTCTTGAGCTCCTGACCTCAGGTGATCTGCCTGCCTTGGTCTCCCAAAGTGCTGGGATTACAGGCGTGAACCACTGTGCCTGGCTCCCCCCCCCCCTTTTTTTTTTTTTTTGGTGGAGAGAACATTAAGGTCTATATATATATTCTTGACAGGAATTCTCACAAGGACCCTTACTCATGAATTCTACCTTTCAGATAATGCTTATATAGGAAAATATGGATTACTTATATGTTCTGCTTTAATTCCTTCACAATTATTTGGTATGTCTCTGTCAGTATCCCTAGCAAGTGTTGAGGGTACTGTCTCACCTCCCAATCCCTGCGGAGGAGGTGGACTCCAGAGAACACCGTCAGTTCTGTGTTTGTCTTGATGCTGGAGCACTCTGCTGTGTCATCTCACCCATTCAAAGGCTCAGGCTTCTGTGTGGCTTTTGAAATACTTAGATTCTTTGGATAGTCATTTTGAGCATGGCATGTCAGTTTTAGAATAAGTCTTTTAATAGAAGACTGATAGAAGCAGCAGGGGAAAGCAGGGGGAGAATGTGAGTCTTCTTTTCAGTACAGGGTAACTTTAGAACCTATGAGTTAGGATCTTAACTGTCTGGCTTCGGACTGTCCTTTAGAAAATGCTCTGGTGTGGCTATCTGTTGAGTTGTTTTTGAAGTAATCTTAACACTAGAAGATATTGTTCTAGATGGAATCACAAAGGATGGTTTTTGGTGCTAGCCCCTGGAGACTGAGTGAAGAATTGGATCTTTCTCCCTTAGATTTTTTTTTTTTTTTTTCTCCTGCAAATCCTTGGATCAGTGGCAGAGTCTGCAGGCTCCAAACAGAAAGACTTGGGTTTGGATTTTGCCTGCTGCCAGGGATGATTTTCTTTGGGCTACATGTCACAAGTCTATCACTCCTGTGTCCTAGACCAACTACTTCTGATTTTTAAGAATTAATCTTTTAATTAAAAAGGTTTGTAGGATCTTCATTGCCCTAGGCAGCCAGGGCTTTCCTGTATGTTCTGGACATTAGCTGGCCAGCCCTTGAAGTGGACTGAAAGTCTATTTACACAGCTAAATTGAAATCTATCAAAACTTGTTTTTGACCAATGCACTGATTTTTTTTTGTTTTTCAGACAGGTTCTGGCTCTGTTTCCTGGGTTGAAGTGCAGTGGCACCATCTCAGCAAACTGCAGCCTCTGCCTCCCAGGCTCAAGCCATCCTCCCACCTTAGCCTCCCAAGTAACTGGGGCTACAGGTGTGTACTACCATGCCCAGCCTTTTTTTTTTTTTTTGTAATACTGGGTTTTGCCATGCTGCCCAGGCTGGTTTTGAATTCCTGGGCTCAAGTGATCCGCCCACCCTAGCCTCCCAAAGTACAAGGATTACAGGAGTAAGCCACTGTGCCCAGCCTGATTTTTTTTTTTTTTTTTTTAACAAAGGCAGACAGTTCTCAGTTCTGGACTAAGCTATTGGTGAGTTGTTTCATAAGTTTGTTTGAAAGTCAGTTGTTTGGAACTTGGAGTGTGTAGTACCATAGAAACTAATGGATGTGAAGCCAACCAAAAGAAACCACCATCTTGGCAAGCATCTGTGCTTTAGTTTCCTTGAGTGCCACTACAAAGTACCACAGATTTGGTGGCTGAAACAACATAAATTTATTATCTCACAGTTCTGGTGGTTAAAAGTCCAAAATCAAGGTGTTGGCAGGGTTTTATTGGGTTGGTGCAAAAGTAATTGCGGTTTTTGCCCTTTTGATGGTAAAAATCACCATTAAAATGAATGGTTTTAAATCACCATTTAAATGAATGATGATCTGTTCCATGCCTCTTTGTCAGCTTCCAGTAGCCTCGGGTGCTCCTTGGTTTGCTGATAGCCACCTTCTCCCGGTGTCCTCACATTTTCTGTCTGTACATGTCTGTCTCTGTCCACATTTCCCCTTTTTTTATAAGGACACCAGTCATTTTGGATTAGGGCTTACTCTAGAGACCCAGCTTGATTACTTCTGTAATCTTTGTCTACCTCCACATAGTTTTAAATGGTGATTCGCCTTCTAGATCAGCCTACAAAAGCTTAATTAGTTCCCAGGATGATAAATTCCTAGGAATGGGATAATAGTGCTAGAAATGGTGAAGACAGTAGAATTTTGAACCTGAAAAGCCAAAGGCTGTTTTACACCCTGTTTTGCCCAGAGAGGTTGAGTGAATACCTGGCCTGAGCATCGCCAGGGCCCTGTGCCTCTGTGAGTCCCTCCTGCCCCTTGGTGCAGCGCTGCCTCTAGCTTTTTGTTAGAACATGATTTCCATTGGGGCTGCTGAAGACAGGTCTGTCTTCTCTGTAGTGTCGGGCAGTAGAGCAGCTTCTGGGATGGATGACTGTGCACAGGTAATTCTCAACATCTGCACACCTGCAGGAGCAGGGCCCTACCCTCCTAGGTGTTCTGAATGAGGGAACAGGTAAGCTGGAAGAAGGAACTCACACATTCAGCCTTTACTCCCAGCCACGTTGTGGCTCTGGGGAGCCTCTTGGAGACATGGCCATGACCTTTCTTTGTCTTTAGGACATCTTCATTGGATGCCCAAGACTCCTTCACTAATGGGAGCAAGTAATTTTAACACAAAACTAAATGTCTCCTACTGCTTTTCAGCTCACTTCTAACAGGAGATGCCAGTGAAGGCTCAGAATTTAAGAGACAAAGTAGTCACTTCAGAAAATCCATCAGAATGCCTTTAAAAATAAACCAACTGCTATCACTAGAAATAGTTACAGCCAAGGGCCCTGTGTCCATAACATTTTTTTCTTTGTGTAACAGAATTTCTTTATGCAACACGTTCTAATTTGCGTGTTCTGTCTCCTGCTCACCAGCAGACTTTCAGACTTTAAATTATCTCATGGTTTTTCTTTTAGTTTAAATTCAGATAGTAGGATAGCTCCTGTAGATGAGGCTTTAAATAATTGCTACATGCCCTTGTCCCAATGAGGACCTTACACGCAAATGTGTGTTTTTAGGGGACTCTTTGTTTTTGGAACCCAAACCCACAGAGTTTGTGGAAGGACATCTGCATCGTTTCAATGTTTTTATTTATTATGCTGCAAGCTGCTTGTTTATTCTCCTCTTTTCCCTTCCTCCTTCTGTCCTCCTCTCATGAGAGGGTTAATGCTGCATTGTGGAATTAGTGCAATTTGTTCTAAGACATGGCAAAGGCCCCATCAAAGTAGTCGATAGTCAAGTTCTAGCAATGAGAGTGATTCCTTCAGAGCCTCTCTTGATTCTCTTTAGGGATTTTCTGTGGCATTTAAAAGGAAAGTGAAATATGGGTTTTAAAAAACGATAAATACAGTCTTTCCAGTTGATTTCATAATGAGAGGTATAAGCCATTGCTGGGATACATTGGAAGGTGCTCGCTTTGTACTCCTGAAAACCCTATAATCAGATGGTGACTGTCTTGAATTGTTAAAATACTGTTACCTGCAGTTTTTAGAAATTTATTTTGATATTTAAGGACATCTAAGGATGTATATTTAATTACTGCTGCTTTCTTTTCATTTGAATGAAAAGTGGTGGATTATATAACAGTTGCCACTAAGGTATAGTTTTCTTAAACATGAGTTTCATGGATGTTCAAAATTTTGTTTCTGAATGTGTAATACAGATTAATAACTTAAGTCATTACTCTTAGATCTTGGGCAGTCAGAATAATTTGAATTTTGAGGGGCAGCTTTAACAGCTTCCCACTTAGGATGTCCTAGAAAATGAGGGCTTGATTACAGCAAGGTTTTGTGTGTATGGCTTGTTTTAACCCAAATTCGCAGGCTGGAGCTATATCTCTGGCAGTGTTTAAAGTACTGTGGAGGTGAGTGGGTTGAGCCAACTCAACTTCTGAGGTTTAGGTTTCTTTTTTGCAGTGTTTGTTTTTCTTTCCCTTGCCTGCTCACTTGACCTTCTAAAGGGCAGAAAAGGAGAAAATATTGTTAGAGTACTGGGTGGGTGAAATGTAGGGTCCTGGAGAGCAAGGGTGTTATCTTTGCACTGTTTCACATAATGAGTGCTGGTGAAGACTCCCTTATTGGTGATGAGGTTTGGGACTCTCCCGAGTACCCTGGCTGCTGCTATCTCGGCTTGCTGTGGGGGTAGAGCTGGTGTGAAACGGCCAGTTCTTTTTCTTTGTCAAGTCTACAGGTATTGAACCTTTCTACTTGCAAAGGGCCGTAGGAGTTGGTGGGTGGGGAGGGAAGGAAGATGCAAAAGCAATAATCGATCTGGTCAGTGCCTAAAGCAACCTGTAGTTGGGTTAGGAGACAGAGCACACACAGTGACTTGACCTGAATGTGCACGGTGCACTATCAAGTGAACAATGTGAGTGAAGCTGAAAGTGCCTATGGGGAGGGAACCAACCTGATGGATTTATCTGTAAGTGGATTTTCCATGGTGCCTTGACGATTTTAAGCATTGGAAAGAAGAAAAGGAGGAGGTCGTGTCAGATTTAAATTATTTGGCCTATCAGATATCTTTGCTATAAATAGTTATAGTCTTAAGAAAGCCTTCTGCTTTTTTCTTTAAAAGTCATATTTAGGAGGAATATAATTGACAGATTGTGTTTTACATATTTTATAGGTAATTTTGTATCTAATTAAAAATTACTGAAACAACATACTATGAGGATTGTAGTGTTTTCTCTATTACCAGCTTATTTATGGCTTTGTATCTTGTCAAGAGTACTATTTTTTTAAAAAAAGATTTGTATCTTGCTAGGTAATTAAACAATGTTTACAATTAATATATGTATATTTAAATAGAGACAGGGTCTCGCTGTGTAGCCCAGGCATTCTTGAACTCCTGGCCTCAAGCAGTCTTCCTGCCTCTGCCTCCCAAAGTGCTAAGATTACCGTTGTGAGCCACTGTGCCCAGCCCAATTATACCATCTAAGGCATTGTCTGAGGAACTTTCATTTTTGTTTGTTGTGGGGCCAGACTTTGGGAAGAAAGTATGTTTGATAAGAATTTATCAGATAACCCATTTATTTATTTTTTTGGGATAGCATTTTCTTCCCCTGCTTTGGGATGTCTTTTGGTTACTCATTACTTGAAATTTGCCAAATTTAGGGCGGTGATGATTTTGGCCTAGTTAGAATTTCAAACACCACTTCTGTCTCGCCTAAAGTACAGTTGGAAAAACTTCTTCAAGGAGAAATTCTCAGCCCCTGAGTTCTTGGCAGGAATCGTGGCCCCCATCACAGTGTAGCCCCCCACATGGGTGAGGTCTTGATGTCCTGTGGCCAGGCTGCCCCAGGCTCCAGGAGCTTTCTGATTCCTCTGAGCTGTGTGGATTGGCTGACGTTCTCAGCAGCTGCAAAGTAACTGGTCTTATAAAGCAGAACCTGACAGGGTGGCTAATTCTTGACGTTTACAGGTGGAGAGGGAAGTGAACCTACTGAGGAAAAACCTAATCTGTTAAAAAAAATAACAAAAAACAAAAAACCCGAAAGTCTGGATTGTATATGTCTCTGTCAGTATTCTGTAAGCACAGGGGAAAAATTCCTTCCTCACAGGGTTTGTGGATGCCAGTCATAGTTTACTGGTATGGGGCCATCTGTGGCAGCTCCCAAAGCCGTGCAAATTTATAAAGCAAGGCAGCCAAGGGGACTGGTGAAAATGAGTTTATAGCATGAATGGGGACCACTTAAAGGAGAAGGTGCTAGGTGTAAATGTCTAAGCCAGGATGCAACAATTAGGGCAGTTCAACTTTTATAATTAACATTAAACTCCCAACGGAACTTCTCTTTCACCCTACTTACCTTCCCTGGCCCAGCACATCTTATCCTTCACCTTTCCCTCAGGAAAAATAACTATGAAAGCAGTCTGTGAGGCCCTGTGTGGGTGTCTGGCCAGTTCCACTACTTCAAAGATTCTCTGTCTCAGTTATTTTTATTATAACCACAGTGTGTACTCTGGACTTTTGAAATTTGTAGCTACAACCATGCTATTAATCTTAACTTTAAAAACTAAATATTCACCCTCTCTACCTGGAGCTCACAGACAACCTAGTCCATGCAGGACATGATAGAATAGAAGCTACTCCGGAAGACTTTAGTCTTGGGGCATGTGAAGCCAAGGAGTTTATTGGCCCTTATTGAATTGATATTTGGAATCTCTAGAATTCTTTGAGTCTTGATAAGGGCCATGAGATCCCAATCTTGGATTAAGTTTTGAGAAGAATTCTATTGGAGATTTTCTGTGTTGCAGAAGAGAAGACCATTCAAGGGACTCCCAATTTTCTCATTCCCTGGAGAGTAAGTTCCCTCTTGTCATTTGAACTGGCAGATTTCTTTTGTGCCAAAAAGAGATAAAAAGACGTGGTATTTCCTACACCTCCCAACGTGATGGGGCTGCCAGGATGTAGGTTTGGGGAGAGCAGGGACCTCATGGGACACATGCAGGGAGAGATCTGTAGTCCCCTCGTGTTGGGAGGTGGTGGGGTTCTCCTGCTGGAGATGTTTCTGTCTGCAGTGAAAAACAAGGCATCCTTTCTGATGCTTTGTCTGGGGGTGGGGCACATGTGGCAAAATAATCTTTTTTGAGCTGTTAAATCTGAGTCTTTTATTTTGTGTCTTCTTTTTCTGGTATTTCACACAGGAACCAGGATGCTTGTAAGGCCTTGCCTTGGGGATATTTGCCTGGCAGGAAACTGAAGCTGTTTGAAGTTGAGGCTCCTCTCAGTTGCTTTGTAAAAAGTTGAAACCTACAGAAGAGAGAATGCTGTGTGTCCTGGTGTGGAGAGTGGTTTGTTTGTTTTGAGGGAAGAGGGAGAAAGTGAGCAGATTTCCCTGGCCCAGGAAGGGAGTCAAGATTAGTGGGTCCTGGGTTACAGGGGTTGCGGCCCAGTAAACCTTTTGGTGGCAGCATGGGGCAACAGAGGACACTGGCTACTTGGTGGGCCTGGGGAGGCTGGACTTTAGACACCGAGTTTCCTGCCTGGCAGAGGTTCAGGTGCCATAGAAGCACAGATATGCTGATTTTACGGGCCTGTGGGTGACCATGAGGATTTTGGCAGCAAGCACAAAAGGCTAGAGGCCCTTTGCTTTCTGTGACATCCCAGGAATAGCTCTGAGGGATCAGTTTCTACCATAGCCCTTGGAATCAGAATGAGTTTGATCTCAAGAGAAAAGTGGCCAGGCATGGTGGCTCATGCTTGTAATCCAAGCACTTTTGGAGGCTGAGGCGGGAGGATCATTTGAGGCCCAGGAGTTCAAGACCAGCTGGGCAACATAGTATGACCCAGTCTCCCTAAAAAAAAAAAAAGAAAAAAAAATTAGCTGAGTATGGTGGTGCATGCCTGTAGTCCCAGCTACTTGGAAGGTTGAGACGGAGGATTGAGCCCAGGAATTCGAGGCTACAGTGGGCTGTGATAGCACCACTGCACTGCAATCTGGGCAACAGAGCAAGATCCTTGACTCAAAGAAAGAAAGAAAGTGTTGAGATCCAGACAGACTGAAAAGGATCTCTTATCTCAAAGGCCATGTTTTTCCTTCTATCCCTCCCATTTGCCTGCCCTCAGCAAGGTAGTTGCTTCTTGCATTTGGCATTACCCAAAGGTCTGTTAATGAACTTACCCTTGCCGTGTTGTGGTGTTTTCTCCCCTCTCCAGACTGCAAGCTACATGAGAGCAGAGCCCTTGCTTGTCTTATTCATCTTCATAGTCACAGCAGTTGCCTCCCAGTATGCAGTAAATCTTTGTTGAACAAATAAATGCACAGAGGAAAACTTTATTCTGCAACTTAAGGGAAGTTGAAGCTCTGAAATGAATGCCAGCCACTCAGAGACTGATAGAAGAAGAACTCTAGGAAAGAGGTCCCTCACTTTACCACATGGATCACAGGCAGGTGCGGTGCATACATTTTTCACATTCAGTCCATGTGACCCCCCCCCCACCCACCGACCAGCCCCTATCAAGGTGAGCAGTTCAGAGCTGGATTCAAAGAAGAGATGTTTTAAATTTTTCCCCTTAAATTTTAAGTATTATATGTTCAAATAATACATAGGAATTAGTTTCTAGACGTCTGGCGTTCTAGCTGGTCAGTTGTCACCCATTAGGCAGAACTGTCTGGAATAAGACCAGCTCAGGCTGGCTGGACATCTGGGGCAGGTGTCTCAGGGCTCCTGGTTCTCTTCCCCAGGGCCTTCTCAGAGTGCTGGTTGAGGAGGGTGAAGCCCAGAGCAGGCCTCTTTGGAGGTGAAGGGCTTCTCTTTTGGATTGACAAGTTCTGTAAAATCCCCAAGAAGCCAGGGTTTTGCTTTCTCAGGCTCCTGAGTGGCAGCTGGCAGGGACCTCTGTGTGAAGGGACAGCTTAAGAGAGTGCCTGGACACTGCACACTCTATCTTCTGAATAGGCACACATTTCAAAATGTTTGCAAAAGCAAATTGTGGACAAGAAGAGTAAGACTTCCTTGCGTAAATAATAAGTGCTGCCCCTTTCTCTCCTTTTACTAATAAGTTTCCCTGATAGCACTGCTTGCTGGCAGCTCTTCTCTACATTTGGTTGCTGAATTGCAGTGCTCAATTATCTGTGTAATAACATGCTATAAAAACATAGAAAGCCAGGAAAAAATGGTTTTAACTAAAGTGGTTGAGCTTTGAAAAGAGACACCTTGCACATTCACATCTGGACTGAAAGGAGAACATTAAATCTGTCATTAATGATTTAATTGACTGGATTTTTTTCTAAAAGGTAAAGGAAAGCATTAAAATGGAGTATGAGGCACTCAAATTACCTTCCAATACAACCAGGAGCAGTATCTCATTAAAATGTTTGGGTTTTCTGATGCCATTAATGAGAAGTGATTCTCTGTGGCTGTTTAGCTTTTGAAAATGTGGCTAGTGCATCACAGCATGCAGTAGGCCTCCAAGAAGGCCAATGCTGGGCACTGCACAGGTGCTTTTTGTACATTATGGCATTTAATTCCATCCTCAATCTTGCCAGTAAGGTGGGGGATATCGCCATTTCCTGGTTAAGAAAAGTGAAACTTACAGAGATTAAATTTACTCATGATTCACATGATTTCAAAACCAGTGCTCTTTCACATTTCGGGTCAGTAAAAGCAGAGAGGGGTTATTATTATTTTTTTTCTGTTTAAAAGTTTCTCATGAATGGACATACCGATTTATTGACAGTTACTTTTAAAAATGTAAAAGATTATGTAGAGCGTAATTGCTGAGCTGTGCCTGAATTCCTGGCTCACAAAATTGTGAGTTAAAATGAAACAGTAGCGGTTTTAAGCCTCTAAACTTTGGGACAGTCTGTAGCACCCAGTAGATAACCATACCCTTTGTTCTTTCTGTTCCTCTTGTCCACATGCATGCTCACCCTTTCTCTACAGTCCACCCCTCCCCGTGGTACACCCTTGCGGAGCTTACCATAGAAGCACGGATTTGGAAAGGCCAGTGACCATGAACAAAGTAAAACATGAACGCATACTAATAAAGGGAGAAAGACAGTGCTCAGGAAGGCCAGGAATGCAATAAGCAGAATATTTAGCCTATGTACCTGGCAGCTGGGCTTGGATAGGGAACTAGGTGCTAGGGCAGTATTTTTGGTCCCTGCTTTGACTCCATTTGAATCCCCTATGGAGCTTTGACATTGTCTACACTGGGAGACCCTGATTCTGGGAGGAATCGGGGAGACCCCTGACTCCGCGTGTCTATGTGTGTTAAAGGCCTGCCAGGTGGTTCTGTGAGTTACCAGGGTTGTAGGAGCACTGGCCTCCTTCCTGTTGGCTTGTGGAGAAAGAGAATCTTTACTGCCGAGTGCTCTTTCCTGCCCACGGCCTTTTCTGTGCAGGACCTATGCTAGATGCATGCACGCATCAGACCTTTGATCCTCACAGCAAGTCGGTGAGGGTGCAGGGTAGTAGCCCTGTTTTATAGGTGAGGAAACAGGGATTTCAGAGAACTCAAGTCACTGAGTCTTCCAGTAAGTGAGAAGGACAGGATTTGAACCTGTCTGTTTTCCTTTCAAGTGTCTGACTTTGTTACTGTCTGATTTTCCCTGACCTTCTCCCTCAGTGTAACAAAGGATTTTGGACACTTGATTCTACTTGCATTGTTCGTGACTATTTTTGTAACATGTAGAAGACTCTAGATTTTAGTGTGCATGTTTTCTCTTAAAAGCATACTTACAAATTTATGTCACCACCCCAGCCTAACCTGTTGGATGAACATTAATGTCTCATTACAGAACTAAACACTTCCCTCTGTATTGAGGGGAGACAGACACGCTGGTTTAAAAGGCCTCAGATTAACTAGATGTGACTTTTGATGTTTACCCTGATCATTTTTGAGTGGCTCCTCAAATAGCAAGGCAGCTATTAAAAGTGTTATTCCCATTAGGAATATTGTGCTTTTCATTTCTTTTAGTAGTCTAAGAATTGCTAGTGCACGTTTTATAAAAAGAAAAGGATTTTTTTTTTTCTGACTTAATTTTGCTGAACTGATGGATATTTGAGTATGTGAAGAGAGAGGAGACAGAGAAGGAAGCCTGCCTATCTCCCTTTCTAGGGCATGAGTGTCTTTCTGTGGTCTGTAAGCCTGGAAAAGAGTGTTTTCCAACAAAAGCACCATTTTATAAATATAGTATTCTTTTCTTGGCAATGCACTGAATGCTGGCCTGTCACTCCAAGTCTTGTGGAGGGCAGTAGGGACAGTGGAAATAAAAGAAATTAGCAGGTGAAGAGAACACTTGACTATCTAACACTTTTTTGTCATTTGTTAGTACTTGGTTCCTCAAATAGAAGTATGGCCATTGTGAGAGAGTAACTTTTCGCAGGAGTAACTATAGTAGACAGTTTTGCATTTGGGGATTTACCGGGGGTTCTGCTCCTGAACCTTTGAGCTCTAAACACATCAGGGGCTTGCTGGGTACCGAATTATGCGTGTGCCACCCTCAGAGTAGGGACTTGGTGAGTGAGAGCCCCAGGGTATATGTATTTCATTCACTCGGAGCTGTCAGGTCTTATCAACCTTCGTTAGGAATATTTTTCTCCCTGAAAACTCATAAAAATTCACGTTGTAATATCAATGCCTGCAGGATTCTGTGGAATTTTGTTGAGCTGCTTATACCCTTTTCTCCTAATAGAGATATAGAGAATGATACATTCTCCTCATATACACGGGTGCAGATGTGTGCTTGTGAATCTATACAGGAAGCTCATGTATGTGACAAAGTAAGTTTGTTGAGGGGAATGAAATAAACTAATTTTCCCCCCACTGAGTCAATATGAGTAAGATATTTCTGTGCATAGTCTCAGAATACTCCATTCTGCGGAATATTTTAAATTTTATTAACCTTGTACATATTTTGCCAGATTCCTATTCAGCATACTTCTTTATTTTATTACCATAGTGATGCTCTGTTTACTCATATATCTGGAAAGAAAATAATTTAGTAGATTTAATTAAAATTTATATCAAGGTCACCTTTTTGTTGTTTGAAACAATAGATTTGTAAATTCTTACCAACACTGTATATGTACTTAGCCCTATAAAGAAAAAAGTATTTTATATATATGTAAATATATATATAAAATATCTGAAAGTAGGATATATACAAGATATATAGATACAAGATATATAGACTTTATAGGATATATATTATACCAGAATTTTAGTATTTTAAATATAGGTCTTGAATGAAAGACTTAGGTTGCTTTCTTTTTTTTCATGGAGTAAGGAAAATGGTAGTACTTAAAAATAGTTGTTACCTGATGATTATAGTTCATTGTTAGCAAAATATTCTACAGGACACATCATATCCCATTATGCTGAAGGTGAAACCCTGGTATAGTAGAAGGTGGATGCTTGTGTTTTCTTTAGCACTTTCACAACAAAGCAATTATATTGTATTACATGTAAATATTTGTGAGTGGGGAAAATAGATAGAAGTCTACAATACTACTTTCCCTTCACATTAAAACCGTATGAAGTTATGCCTACAAATTAAAAATATTGTAAAAGCTCAGTACAGTTTTAAATTTTCAACAAAGTTCTGTAGTACTTCTTTATTTGTAATAATGAAAAGTATCATTGTGTGAAATTGGTATGGGCACATTATCTCTAATATTTGCTGTTAATAATGGCATTCAACCCTAACTGATGGCTTTTAAAAAAAACAACAAAGTATGGCCTTTAGTAAAACAAAACAATATGTCACATGTCTGTAGAAATGCTGTAGTAGAGAAAAATTTAGCTCTGTGAGCAGTAGTCTCATTTATGGGAATGGTAATTATCTGTAAGTTGAGACTTAACATTTTTGTAGATTTTATGAGAAAATATTTGCTAGTCCTTGTTTTTTACATCTTTTTTTCTCCTACCTCTGTGTCTGTCTATCTTTTCTCCACCTCATATGGGGACAATTCTGTTTTTACAGGTCCTGATTTCTTTTTTTTAATGTCTCACCGGAAGTGATAACTCATTTTGTTAGAATGGTAGGGAGCTCAAAAGTGGAAGATTGTGACTTTAGTTGTGGCTTAATCAGCCCAAGCAGGTGCATTCTAAGTAAAAGAGATACTGTTTTAATGCAAATGTCCCCCCTAATTCAGAGAAAGGGAGACATGTATAGGAAATGACACAGCCTAGTTAAGTCAGAATTGTTTCTCAATAGATTGGTTTTTTTTTTCCCCTGAATTCTCTGTGCACCAGCAGCAGTGTCCTGTTAAAGTGAAGAGAGAGATAAATGAAGAGGAGTTGAGGATGACTGTGTTAATTTTTTGTTCTGAGGGATCAGAAATACTTAAGAAAAATGAAGTCAGAGATTTACATAAATAGGTGGTAGCCTCAGTAGTGTCATGTTCATTTTAGAGTAGAATTTGATTCTGGGGACCTCAAATAACAGAAGATGATTATATTCAAAATGTCCAAAGCCCTACTGTAAAGCAACTTTAACTTAAATGGCATGTGCCTTAACAGAGTGGCTTTATAGTGAAGTTCTGGAATTTTTCTCATTCTTTTGTCTCGCGGTGCTATTGTATGAGTAGCAGCGAGAAAATGTTTGGATAGCATGTCTAAGAACCAGAGCATGCAGAGAAAACAGGGCTCTTATTCTACTTTGCATCTTAGTTAATTTGGTTTTTAGAGAAGCACAATATTTTGGCTTGAAAGGCATTAGCCATATCTTCTTATTTACTTGAGTGGTGGTTACAAGAGTATTCTATATTTATTTATTATACTTTGCTTTTATGTTTTAGGTACTTTCTGCATATTTCACAATAAAAATGGTTTAAAAAGATCACTAGTGTGTTCTAGACCTTTCAAGTCAACCATACCAATTTATTCATTCTTCCATCTACCCAACAAATACTAATTGAGCACCTACTGTGCATCGGGTACTGTTACTGGCACTGGGAATACAGTGATGAACAAAGCAAGCAAAAGTCCCTGGTCTCATGGGGTTTATATTGCATAGAGAAGAGACAGATAATATGTTAGGCAATGGGTTAGAGCAGGAGTTGACAATTGTTTTCTATAGAGGGCCAAATAGTAAATACTTCAGGCTTTGTGGGCCAGATGGTTTCTGTTGCAACTACTCAACCCTGCCACTGTAGTGTGAGAGCAGCTATAGCCAATGTGTCTGTGAAAGGGTATAGCTGTGTTCCAACAACACTATTTACAGAATCATGCTGCAGGCCAGATTTGGCCCACAGTCTCCATAGTTTGCAGACCCCTGTGTTAGATGGTAGTGCACCCTAAGAAGAAAAATAAAATGGAATATGGAGTGCTGGGGTGTGGGGTGAGGGATATTTATAGTTTTTGACAGCATGGTCAAGGAAGATGTTTCCGTGAAAGTGACTTGTGTGAAGATTTGAACAAGATGATGTGTTTGGACAAGTGTCTGTCTGGAGAGAAGGGGAAACAGCAAGTGCAAAGGCCCTGAGGTGGAACATATCTCAAGAATTCAAGGTGTGGTAAGAAGGCCAGAGTGGAGCAGAATGAGTGTGGGAAAGAGTTGTAGGAGCTGAGATCAAAGGCTAGGAATGAAGTGTAAGGCCATGTCATGTCACCTTGTAGGTCCTTGTAAGGCCCCCCCCTTTTTTTTTTAAAGCTTGGAAGTCAGTTGCATAGTCACTGGAAGGTTTTTATTAGAAGGGTCACATGACCTAATTTTTAACAGGCTCACTGGCTTCTGTATAGATAATAGAATAAAGAGGTTGGAGTGAAAACAGAGAATCAGTTAAGAGGTTACTGCAGTCATCAGGTGAGAGGTGATGGTGCTTGGAGCAGGTTGACAGTAGAGGTGGTAAGAAGCAAACAGTCTCCAGATGTGTACTGAACATAAACTTGACAGAGTTTGCTCACAGAGTGAAAATGGGAGATAAGAACTGGAAAAATCAAAGAAGACTTCTAAGTTTTTGGCCAGGTGAACTCAAAAGGGTAGTGTGCCATTTATGGAGTGGGGAAGATGTAGGGCAACCAGCCTAACGACAACCTTGCTGCACAGAATCCCAGACCCAATAAAGCACCCTAGTGAGATGTCAAGCTAACCAAAGTTATGGCATCTTCTGAGTTGTGTATGCGCTGGTGGCCATAGGTGTCCTGTTCCTAAGGCTGCAGCTTGTGCTGTCCGTGGTGGGGTTTGCTCATAGCCTTCAGTCTGGGGCTAAGTTATGAACTTTGTGCTACTATGGGTCCCTGAGAGTACTGAATTCCTATGGGACAGGTGAAGATGACACAGATCCTTTGGGTGAATCCCTTTTGATCCATAAAGTTATCAAAAGAAACCCTGATATCCAGTGGGTCACCAGGGAAGCCCTCAAACACAGAGAGATTTGTGGGCTGTCATCTGGTGGCTACAAGGGTTATGGCCTTATAAGAACCATGGTTCAAAAAACTAATACCAAGCCCTCTTAAATGCTTTTCAAAAAGTAGAAGAGGGAACATTCCCAGACTCATTTTATGAGGCCAGTGTCGCCCTGATTCTAAAGCCAGACAAAGACACCAAAAGAAAAGAAAACTATAGGCTGTAATCCCTGATAAACATAGATGCAGAAATCCTCAATAAAGTACTAGCAGACAACATTCAGTAGTACATTTTAAGGATCATACATCGTGACCAGTGGGATTTATCCCTGGGATGCAAGGATGGTTCAATGTACATACAATGTGATATGCCACATTGACAGCATAGAAGATAAAAACATTTCAGCAGATGCAGAAAAAATATTTGACAAAATTTAACATTATTTTATGATTAAAAACTCTGAACCAAATAGGCATAGGAGGAACTTAGTAAAAGCTGTATATGAAGAACCCACAACTAATGCTATAATCAGTGGGCGAAAACTTAGTTTTTCCTCTAAGATTTAGAGAAAGGTAAGGATGCCATATGTCATCACTTCTCTTCAACATTGTACTGGAAGTCCTAGGCAGAGAAAACAGACAAGAAAAAGAAAAGGCATTCAAATTGGAAGGGAAGAGGCAAAATTATCTGTTTGTAGATGTCATGATCATATATACATAGAAAATCCTAAAGACTCCACAAAAACTGTTAGAACTGATCAGTGAATTCAGTAAAGTAAGATTAAAAATCAACCCAAAAACAGTGGCATATCTATACATCAACGATAAAGTCTCTAAAAGGAAAATTAAGAAAATCTCATAAGAAAAAGAATAAAATACTTAGGAATCAAGGAGGTGAGAGACTTGTACATTTAATTATAAAATATTGATGAAGGAAATTTAAAACATAAATGGAAAGGTCTCATGTTCACAGATTGGAAGAATTAATATAATTTTTTTTTTTTTTTTTTTTTGAGACAGAGTCTTGCTCTGTCACCCAGGCTGGAGTGTAGTTACACGATCTCGGCTCACTGCAAGCTCCGCCTCCCAGTTTCATGCCATTCTCCTGCCTCAGCCTCCCCAGTAACTGGGACTACAGGTGCCCACCACCAGGCCCGGCTAATGTTTATGTATTTTTAGTAGAGACGGGGTTTCACCATGTTAGTCAGGATGGTCTCGATCTCCTGACCTTGTGATCCGTCTGCCTCGGCCTTCCAAAGTGCTGGGATTATAGGCGTGAGCCACCACGCCCGGCCTGTTAAAATGTTTATACTACCCCAAACTACAGATTAAAAGTAATTCCTATCAAACTCTCAATGGTACCTTTTACAGGAAAAGAAAAACTACCCCTAAAGTTTATATGGGACCACAAAAGACCCTGAATAGCAAAAACAATCTTGAGCAAGAAGAACAAAGCTGGAGGCATCAAACTTCCTGACTTCAAATTATATTACAATACTATAGTAATCACAACAGCATGGTACTGCTATAAAAGCAGAGATATTGGCCAATGGAACAGAATAGAGAGCCCAGAAATAAACCTACATATTTATGGTCAACAATTTCTATAAGTGTGCCAAGTGTGCAATGGGGGAAGGATAACCTTTTTAGCAAAAGAATAAAATTGGACCCCTGTTTCACACCGGTCACAAAAATCAACTCAAAATGGATCAAAGACTTTAACATAAGACTTGCAATTGTAAAACTCCTAGAAGAAAACAGGGAAACCTTCATGACCTTGGTCTTGGCAGTAATTTTTCGGATATGGCAACAAAAGCAAAAATGATACTACATAAAACTAAAAAGCTTCAGCATAGCAAAGGAAATAATCAAAATGAAGTGGTTTTTTTTTGTACATGCAAAGCTCTAGAGCACTACCTAGCATACAAAAAACATTAATTCTCCTAATTCTGGTGGTCTCCCTCAGCTCACTGTGACACTTGGCCATATTGTTCCTTTCCTTCGTGTGTGTGTGTGTGTGTGTGTGTGTGTGTATCTGTCTTCTCCAGCAAGATTGTATTGAATATGGGATTTAGGTTGAGATAAATGAAAAGACAACCTACAGAATGGGAGAAGACTAACCTCTCTTGCATTCAGTTTCCTTCTGGGGTCTTTAAGCCTGCAGAAGGATGTTTTCCAACAAAAGCACTATTTATAAATACAGTATTCCTCATGGCAACACTATAAATGCTGGCCTGTCACCCCCATGACAAGGATATAACCCTTGTTGAGTAAAATATTAGCAAACTGTATATCTGATAAGGGATTAACATCCAAAATATATAAAGAGCGAATACAACTCAACACCAAAAATACAAATAATTCAATTAAATGGGCAAAGTACCTAAATAGGTACTTGTCAAAAGAAAAAATTTAAATGGCTAACAAGTATATTTAAAGGTGCTCAACATCTTTCTTCATCAGGAAAAAGAGTCAAAACCATAAAAAGACAACAGATAAATGTTGGTGAGGATATGGAGAAAAGGGAATCTTGGTACACAATTGGGAATGTAAATTAGTATAGCCATTATGGAAAACAGTATGGAAATTCATGAGAAAATTAAAAAAGGAAGCACCATAGGGCCCAGCACTCCTACTTCTGGTTATATATCCAAACGAACTGAAATAAGGATCATAAAGAGATACTTGCACCCATGTTCTTAGCATTATTCACAGAAACAAAGATGTAGAAACAATCTAAATGTCACTCAAGAGATGAGTAAAGAAAATGTGCTATATGTGTATACAATGGAATATTATTCTGCCTTTAAAAAGAAGGAAATCCTATTTGCAACAACATGGATGGAGCCAGAGGATATTATGCAAAGCAAAATGAGACACAGAAAAATACTGCATGATATAATGTAACGTAGAATCTAAAATATAAATAATATAAAATCTGAAACTTATAGAAGCAGAGAGGAGAGTGGTTATGGGATGATATTAGTCAAAGGGTACAAAGTTTCAGTTGTGGTAGATGAAGTTCTGAAGATCTGATGTACAGCATGGTGAAGCTAATATTGTATTATATACTTAGAATTTGCTAAAAGGGTAGATCTTAAATCTTCTCACATACACACGTGCACAAATGGTAACTAGAGGTAACAGAGATGCGTTTCACAATATATATGTATTCCAAAGCATCAAGTTGTACCTCTTAGATACATACAGTTTTCATGTTCACAATATCTAAATAGAGCTGTTAAAGAAAAATCATGGGTTCCATGCACTACTGATGGTTCTCACTGTATATCTTGAAGAAGGTGCAGTACTCTTCCGCTGCACTGTTAGTACATTTAAGTAACATGTAAAATACAGCACCAGTAAGCAGTTTATGACAGTAATGTCTGCTTAAAATGTTCTGTAAATTCTCAGCTAGAACATTTGCAAATTGTTTCCCAAATGCATTGCAAATTTGTGACAGTTAAAGTGCAGTAATGATTTAAAGACTGTAAGCAGTGTTTCCTGTTTCTCATAAGACAAATGCTGTGGTCTTACCTTTGTCTTATTAGAGAGTTTTGTGCCAGTGCTGAAAATGCCATGCTGTAAGGTATAAAAGGTATAAAATCCTTTCAAGGGGTGAGGGTTGAGATTTCTGTTAAACACCTAAGTGGAGATGTGAGAAAAAAAGCTGGATAAAAGCCTGGAAGTCAGGAAGGGACACCCAAGCGAGGGATGTTTGGGGAGTCCGCTGGTAGAGAAAGCTGTGGGACCAATGGGATCACTGGGATAGTTAGCAATGCCCAAGGCACTTCATGGCTTACAGGTCAGGGAGATACGAAGTAACTAGCAAAGGATACTAGGTCAAATGACCAAAGATAGGAGGTTTGTTTTAGTCTGTTCTCATGCTGCTAATAAAGACAAGTGACACTGGGTAATTTATAAAGGAAAGCGGCTTAATTGACTCAGTTCAGCAGGGCTGGGGAGGCCTTAAGAAACTTACAATTAGGGCAGAAGGGGAAGCAAACACGTCCTTCTTCACATGCGGCAGCAAGGAGAAGTGCCAAGCAAAAGGGGGAAAAGACCCTTATAAAGCCATCAGATCTTGTGAGAACTCACTATCACGAGAAAAGCAGCATGGGGATGACTGCCCCCATTCTTCAATTACCTCCCACCAGGTCCTTCCCATGACACGTGGAGATTATGGGAACTAAAAGATGAGATTTGGGTGGGTTCATAGCCAAACCATATGAAGGTTTAAAAGGAAAATGGTGGTGTCCTGGAAGGCAAGTAAAATGGTGTTTTGAGGAAGAGGATGTGATCAACCATGTTCAATGCTACTGAAAGGAAGGCAAGACTGAGAAGTAAGACTTCGCCAGGGTAGCAGTCATGGATGACTTGGTTTAGAACATTGTAGATAGAGGAGTGGTGTGTTCACGTGAGAATTTTTAGATGCTGCAATGGCTGCAAATAATTAAACTCAGCATATGCAATTTGGGCATCTGTGACCTGCATTAATGACTGCCATCTTTCTTCTAACCATTTATCACAGTCATTATCATTTTAGTATTATTAAAGAAAAAACTTCTTATAGCAAAAACTAGAGTTTATCTGTTTTTTAAAAAAAGCTGAAATAGGGAGCTATAAAGCTGCTTTTACAACATTTTCATTGGTTTAATCCCAGTTAAGTCATGTGACTGTGGGATCTTGCATATTGTCACCCCAGTTTCACTGGGTTCACACCATGCTCTTTCAGACTTATTGGAAGTTTGAACAGATTAAGTACCTTTCAGCTCCTCTGGACAAAATGCTGTCTGTGCTCTGCCCCCCACCCTGTCCCCACCAATTGCTGTTTTATGTTGCTAAAAACAAAACTTTCTTTGATTTTTAAAATTTTTTAAAATTGATTTTTAAGTGTTTTTTTTTGTTTTTGTTTTTGTTTTTTTCTTTTTTTAGAGGCAGAGTTTTGCTCTGTTGCCCAGACTATATAGTGCAGTAGTGTAATCATAGCTCACTGCAACCTCGAATCTCCTGAGCTCAGGTGATCCTCCCACTCTAGCCTTCCAAGTAGCTAGGAGTATAGGCACACACCACCACACTGGCTAAATATTTTTTATTTTTTGTAGAGGTGGAGTTTCACTATGTTGCCTAGGCTAGTCTTAAACTCCTAGGTTCAAGCGTTCCTCCTGCCTTGACCTTCCAAAGTGCTGGGGTGGCAAGCATGAGCCACGGTGCCTGGCTTTTTTTTTTTTCTTTTTCAAGTAGGCTCCAGAACTACTTAAAAATAAGGTCATTGTGAGTAGACCAAAGATGTAGGGGGAAATTGCTGCTTATCTATTTAGCTAAAATGACAACGTTGATTATTTACAGTGATTTCATCTAACGCAGTCACGTTGAATTCCTTCCTATTGATTATAGAGGGAATTCTACTTGTGCTCAGAGGATAAAATTAATAGATTGGGAAATTGGAGCAAAGGAAAAATTATTATTATTATTATTTTTTACCTTCAATCAACTTGCCCCAGCAAAGGGAAAATTAAAGATAGAGGGGCAGGGGGAAAGTCATGGTGAAGTTAGCATACAAGAATGTATACAGCAGATCCTATGTATTTGCTGGAAGAGGAGGGCCAAACTTGCTTCTGGATTTCGTAGCATTATAACAGCCTTGGCAAAGAAGGAAACATGATTATGTGATTCAGTGTTCTGAAAGCAAAAGCAAAGCAGTTACTCAGGAGAAGCAGAGCTTTTCTTGGTGTTGAGGTCTGATAAAATTTTTCATAACATAGGAGATATTGAATAGTGAATGTACAGTGTCCTTAGCAGTGTCCCTGCAATAGATAGTCCAGAGTTACCTAGAATTGTATAATATCTTACACTGAGAGATCATGCTAAAAGCATGATTACATTAGGGGTGCAAACAATGTTTTTATTTTTTGGAGAAAAACCTTCTCAGCAGATACCGGTGTTGTCCGCTTAAGGTCATCTTCATGTGCTTTGAACGCTGAGAGAGAGAGTGCAGGCTGAGATCTTTTGGAAATTGAGCCTGCATTGATAATCACCAATATCCAGGGACAGGGTGCCAAGGAAGGCTGGGATTCTTACTGGAATCCCTTTAGATAAAAAAACATACTTGGCATATAAAATATGTTCTCCTTGCACCCAGATTCCTGAAGAAGGCTTGTTGCAAATTCTGGTTTTGACACTGGTAGTGTTACTGCAAACTAGAAGAGGTAAGCATATTTTCAGGGAGATCTGCATTTGATACCTGTGCTGTTAGCTCTATGATGAGCCTGGCAGACTTGTGCCTTGGCCTCTCCCTTTGGAAGCCTTTTTCTTTCCCATCCCAGCTGTCCTGCTCTGCTCAAGTTTTAGCAAATTACTGAGAGCATTTCATATTTAAGATTTTGAACCATTTCCACCTGGGCCCACACATATCTCCATTTATCTCAGTGAAGGAATTTCAAGTGGAGCTTCAGTGTGTTTTTACCACATTTATAGCAGCTGCTGTCTGCCTATCTCCCGTTCCATTGGTATAAATTGAAATGTGATGGAATACTCTTGAGATATTATCAGACCACAAGGAATTGTCTGCCCATGGCCTCTGGCTGCTGGGAGCTGATGAAAGAATGAGAACTTGTGGACTAATATGAAAACAACTTATTAACAAGTTATTATTAGTGCTCAATAATTTTAACCAACTGAAAAGATGTCTATGAGTAGCTAATATTCACATTTGAATAGGAATATAGTTTTATTATCGCTTCTTGGCCTTTTGGCTAAGATCAAGTGTAGGAATATAGTTTTATTTTGAAACTTTGAAATATTTGCCTTAACTATTAACTTGTAAGTAACAAGGATAGAGTGATGGGCTTTTTCAGAATGGGGTAAAATGTTTAATAACAATTTTTAACTTTGTTAGGTCGGATCTTTATAGATAAGAAAGGACCATACTAGGGAGTGGTTCTCAACACTGGGTGCATATTAGAATCATTAGAGGAACCTGGAAAAAAAAATCCTTGGCCCCACTGTCTAGACCAATCAAATCAGACTCCTGGGAATGGGGCCTAGGTATTGCTGAAGTTCCCCAGGTGCTTCTGATGTGCAACCAGGGTGAAGACCACTGCTCTAGGATGTTACAGACTCTGGCCGTCAGAATGCAGTGATGTCAAACCGTAACTTTTTGGTTATAAAGAGTTATTAAAGTCTTTAAAACTTGATCACTTTTGTTCTGCAGCATTATCATGTCAACTCCGCATCCTGTTTTCATCATTTTGGGAAAATTATGACTCTTTAAATACAGTGGGGAATAGTTATAATTTTGGATTTTGTGATTTGGGGGGAGGTGACTTGGGTAGCATCTAGACTGAAGTTTATCCTTGTTCTGTCTTGAAAAGGAGACTTTGTTATAGACAGCATAAACAAAGTTGTAAGGGGAGTTTAATATAGGTGAGAAAACAAATTTACAAACACTTTAGAGTTATTGAAATTTAAAGTATTCACATATTATATTTATTATTTTCTCTAAAGGTTCTATAAGGTTCCACCTGGCAAATCTCATTAACTGGTTTTTATCACAGTATGTATAGTTAAACTCAGACTATTTAGAGCTCTTTGGGAAAACATTATTTCATTATCTCAGTTTTCTCAGATAGCTTATCCCAGCAGAGAACATTAGTACTTAAAAATAAAGAAGTGGTTCCATAGAGCGATCTCTCTGAATCTCAGGTGCCTTATAGATTTCTAGATAATTAAACTGTTTAACATTGGCTCAGGAGTAACATTACAGACACATGTGCTAGGCCGTAAAGGTGTTGCATTCAGGAGCAATTGGCAAGGCTGCTGTTTGTCCTTTTTCTGAGTGCCTTCAGACTACTGAGGTTTGGGTTCTACTTTATTTTTACTTTTTTAAATTTGAGCCTTGGTCTGGCTCATACCTTATTTTTATCATTTTTTTTTCTATAGTAGCCTCCATGTTTTTTTCTCTCAATTTGTTGATTCTAATCTGCCATGGATCTGGAAACCAGGTGATCAGATTAGTTAGTATTGTGGGTTAGTTAGAATTGTGGATCAAATAAGAATGAATAGTTTGTCAGTAAAGGCCTAAGGACTTCAACAAATAAAATCTGTGAGTTGCCATAAATGGACTGAACGGACTTTTTGTTTGCTGTCTTCTGGTCCTTTACTTGTGTCCTAGAAAGCTGTGCTTGATGGTAATTTCTAAGTAGGGGGTAAGGAGTTGCTATACATAAAGCAGTGAATGAGGTGTTAAATGAAAAACATTCTGGAATTTGGAGTTTCTGTGTTTTGTGTATGCTTTTATTTCAAAATCCGAATCTCTTATTTCAGTACTGGGTCTTGCTGAGGAGGTAAGACACATACACACATGAAGGAAAGAAGCCACAGTAGGGCTGAGTGTCACAGTGAGCTGTGGGAAAACAGAGTTGGGAGACTGAATCGTTACGTAATGCCTTTTGTGTGCTAGGTAATACTTTGTATGTACAATAAGCTCCCCAGCAACACCGCCAAATAATGTAACTTTGGTCATAAAGCCGTTGGTGATTGCTGGGTGCTTTGGAGCCAGGCTAACAGCACAAGCTTGCCCTAGATATAACCTCACAAGAAGAAGATTTTACATTTTGCGTGATTTAACATCTTGGACCCTTTATATAGTGTTGTGATGATATTTTATTGTATTCATTTAATTCTTGGAAAAAACCTATGAAGTAGATATTGCCATCCCCATTTTACCAAAGGGGAAATTGAACCAAAGAGAATTTAAATAATCTGCCAAGAGTTGTTCATTAATAATTGGCAGAGCTGGGATTTGAACTGAACCTAGGCAGTCTGACTTGAGACCCCCACACTCCTGCAAGCTATGCTCTGTTGTGTTGGGAGATGCTTGAGAGTGTTCTATTCATCAGTTGGTTTTGGGTTTTTATTACAGTGATATGCTTGACATCATAAAATTTTTCTCCTTTGGGTTATTTTCCTGGGAAAAATCCTTAAAATCTGGGTGTCATGGGTTAGATTGCAATTGCCTAAAATTTATATGTTGGAGTCCTAAGTCCCACCACTTCAGAATATGGTGCTATTGATAGTTCTACTGTTGTCAGCTTCTGAATAAAGCTGTTAGAAGTAATGTAGAGTTATTTCCTTAGTGTTTTTCATTTGTTCTTTTGCAAAGTAACTACTGGAGTGGTAGAAATGTGGGGAGTGTTTTTTAAATGCCAGCCCTAACGATGGGATTCATGTTATTAATACAAATTGAGTAGGGCCTTTAAAAAAGTCATCTGGGCTAAAATCCCAACTGTGAAATGGGAATGGCAGTGTTTGTCTCATGTGGTGCTTATTTAGTAGGTGAAGGATATTAGCCATTATTTGCCCCTACATTGGTGTACAGTGCACCCCTCTGCACAGTCTGCAACCTAGAGATCTCGTTTCTAGTTTATCAGGTAGTTCATTACAAAGTTCTACTGCTTAAGTTATTTTGATAAAGTGAGTTCTCTCTGTGTATATGTATATAGGTGTGTTTTATGACTGATGTAGATACTTGGTAATACTCAGTATAAAATATTTTCAAGACTAAAAATTATTTTGGCTTCAATATATAGAAGAATTTCTTATGTAATTCAGGAATTGTTGATAAGTATGAAAGGAAATGTTTTATAGATAGACAGGCAAAATACACATATACATGTGTATATAGATAAAACACATATAAATAGAATGATAAATCTAAAATAACAGGTAAAATACACAGATACACATAATATACACACCCGTGTAAATTTAGTGCAAATGAGTTTGAATTTTTTTCTTTTCATTCATTAACCAGTAATTTATGTTAATTTTCTGGTAGTCTATTCAAATATCCTGAATTTAAATGACTACTTACCACTGTAAAAGGGATGCTTTAGAAAACTGTACCACCTTTCTTCTGTGGCTTACATATTCACATCACCAGTCATATATTCCTTGAGGCTCAAATATCCCAGTTTGAGGGTCTGATTCTGGGGCCTTCATTGCCCCTTTACCCTGTGTCTGAAAAGACCTTCAAGTTAATTTTTGAAGACAATCTGGTCATGCCTGTAGCAGTTTCATTGAATGACTTTTCTACAAAGGTGAGAATGTCATCTTTTCAGGAAAAGGTTCCTCAGCACTACCACCTCCAGGTTGCATGAGCTGTAAAACATTTGAATGTGTACCTTACTGGCACCTGAAAGATAAGCATTAGATATGTTACAGGGTGTACAACTGGGAATTCATAGACATGCAGTGATATAACCAGATTGGGAGGGGAATAGTTATGGAGACTTGTCTGCAGGTTATACAGTCAATCCAATGTTTTTTAATTAAAAATATTTTATCACCATGCTTTCTTTGCCTGTCATTTGGTCCATTTGTATAGCAATATCAGGGCCTTCCAAAAGTCCTTCTGGCATCCTATTGGATTCTGTTGCTGGGAATGTTAGATTTTTAGTAATTAAAAACTTTTTTTTTTTGAGATGGAGTGTCACTCTGTCACCCAGGCTGGAGTGCAGTGGCACGATCTTGGCTCATTGCAAGCTCCACCTCTTGGATTCACGCCGTTCTCCTGCCTCAGCCTCCCGAGCAGCTGGGACTACAGGCGTCCGCCACCAAGCCCGGCTAATTTTTTGTATTTTTAGTAGAGACGGGGTTTCCCCATGTTGGCCAGGATGGTCTCGATCTCCTGACCTCGTAATCCGCCCACCTTGGCCTCTCAAAGTGCTGAGATTACAGGTGTGAGCTACCGCGCCCGGCCATTAAAAACTTTTAAAGATAGTTTCAAGAATTCAAATATTTTGTCAAAGCATTCACTGGGGGCTGGGTTGGTTGGTTTTCCAACTAGGTTACCCGCCTTTGTGGCTCAGTTTATTTTTTTAAATATATGCCTATCGTCTTCATTTTTTCCTATATGCTAAAATTTGTTGCTGGATCAGTTCAGCCTACCAGACAGCTGATTCCTGAAAACTAGTTTTAGAATTGGTTCTTCTGAATGGTGTTTTGGTGCAAGACCGTCGGCTTGCACTGTGGCACGCTCCTGAGAAAAACCCCCGTGGAAACCCTTATTTACCATGAGGAATCATATTACACAGCTGCCTCATTATGAGGACACAGGGGAGACCTTCCCCCTGTTCTCAGTACTGAAAAGAGTTGTGGTGTTCTAGAGTAACTGCTTTCTTTTTTTCTTTTTTTTCATTCATTCATTTATTCATCCATTCATTCAAGACAGAGTTTCGCTCTTGTTGCCCAGGCTACAGTCTAGTGATGCAATCTTGGCTTACCGCAACCTCTGCCTCCTGCGTTCAAGCGATTCTCCTGCCTCAGCTTCCTGAGTAGCTGGGATTACAGGCATGCACCACCATGCCTGGCTAATTTTGTATTTTTAGTAGAGATGGGGTTTCCTCATGTTGGTGAGGCTGGTCTTGAACTCCTGACCTCAGGTGATCCGCCCACCTCAGCCTCCCATCGTGCTGGGATTACAGGTGTGAGCCACTGCACCTGGCCATGGCTTTTTTTTTTTTCTTAGGAATATTGTTTTTCATGCAACTCATCCTGTTTCTTCTTCACATTGCCCATGACCACACAGCCACAAGGCCTCGCTGTAGTGCCTAGAACTTCATATCATGGATTTTTGTTGTTGTTTTGATTCTTTAAAAAAAAATAAATTTTGTCTTGTGCTCATCTTTTTTAAATTTTAAAAGATTTCTTTTTCCTGCTGATTTCTTCCCTTATAGAAAAAAATGCCCCCCTTTTTGGGGACTGCTGTAGGTGCTTTTTGGGACGTGTTAGGGAGCAAATAATCATAATAGGCGCTCCATGAATGTTGAAGCCAATTTCATGTGGTCTTCTTGGCAATGAGCAATCGAAGTTGTTTATACTTTGTTGCAGCTACCTGAACCTTGGGGTTGTTGTGAGGACGTTGGGCTGGGCCCAGAGTAGGGCCTGAGTGGTGGAATCAGCTATACCCCAGTTACTCTGTGCGGCCCAACCGGACCAAATATTCTGAAGCCCAGTGTGAGCCTTCTGCAACCTTCTCTTAGGACAGTTTTCTTCGGGGCTCCCTGGTGGTCCTGCCCCATCAGTGCTCCAGATGTGCAGAAAACTCAATCCTGCCTCGGGGATGCAGGTCCTGCCATCCTAGTATTGTCTTTGAAAAACTTTGGGCCTTTATTCACAAGTGACAGAGGTCTATAGCTTCTCATTGTTGTACATAATTCCTGTTAGGCTAGGTTATACTGCACACCTAAAGAGCACCAAATCTTCCTGGTTTAAAACAGCATTATGTTGCCTATCGCAGGTCTATAGGGGACGCAGGTTCCCTGAGCAGCCGCCATTTCCAACCTTGCTGGTAACCGTGAAGAGTGAAAGAGCTCTGAGAAGTTTCTATCAGCAGTTAAATGTCCTGGTCTGGAAATGACATGTTAGTTTTGTTTGCAGCTTATTTGCTAGAACTTGATACCTGTTCCAGGCAATTCTGTTATGTTCCTGGAAAAGGAGAGAACCAGAAATACTTGGTTCATCACACTAATGACTAGATTTTGTAATTAGCATTATGTTTTGTTTTATTGTTTATACTTACCTTCCTACTTTTGTTCTAGAAAAATGTTTTCAAGGATATTTGAACTTCAGAAAAACAAGAAAGTTTGGGGCAGAAATTAGTACAGGAATATGAACTGGAATCAGGTGTGCAGCTGTTGCAATGTATGCATCAAAACCAACTGTGTTTGTTGAAGGTGGACATTGAAAGCTAAACTTTCCAGCATCCCATGTGAAAAGGAAACTTGTGAGATACAAACTTCACCCATAAGATTGTGGATTTTCTCTTTTTCTTTTCTTTTCTTTTCTTTTCTTTTCTTTTTTTTTTTTTTTGAGACAGAGTTGCCCAGGCTGAAGTGCAGTGGTGTGATCTTGGCTCACTGCAGCCTCTGCCAAGATTGGGGATTCTTAACATGGAGACGGGAGTTGTCTCTGACTTCCCTGAAATTGTATGCAAAGTCTGGCATGTGTACATGGAGAGAGAGGAGTCATAGCTTTTTCTCAGGGTTATATATGACCACACTCCCCACCCAAGGTTAAAAATCAATGCATAAGGTAAATACAGACTTTTTTTTTTTTTTTTTTTTTTTTTTGAGACAGAGTCTCCCTCTGTTGCCAGGCTAGAGTGCAGTGGCGTGATCTCAGCTCATTGCAGCCTCCACCTCCCGGGTTCAAGTGATTCTTCTGCCTCAGCCTCCCGAGTAGCTGAGAGTATAGGCACACACCACCACGCCCAGCTAATTTTTGTATTTTTAGTAGAGACGGGGTTTCACCATGTTGGCCAGGATGGTCTTGATCTCTTGACCTCGTGATCTGCCTGCCTTGGCCTCCCAAAGTGCTAGGATTACAGGCCTGAGCCACCGTGCCTGGCCAAATATAGACCTTTGAATCAGAAGATGCACCCTTGACTTGTGATGCTTAGCCCAAGCAAGAATTCCTCCCCGGGGTAAGTTTAGGAGATGGCCATGTAACAAGTATCTCCCGCACTTACAGTAGACATGAGGAATTTAACAGGCACGCTTACAACAGTGCTTCGCAATATAAGCTGATGGGATTCCACAGAAGCTAGTTCAATAAAAGCAAATATGTGAGGGAGGGGAAGGGTCGATACTCATTGGTGGTGGTGGTTAGAACAGTGAGAGATGAGGCCAAACTGCTTTTCTGCTGATCTGCCTAATCTAGATGCAGATTTAGAGAAGAAAAGGCAGATTCCATAATCCTGTGGGCTATGATCCCTAAACCCAGTTTTTGGTAAGTCTCTGGTGGTAATGACATTGAGATTGTAGTTACCAATAGTACCTGGGGTGTAGCTTTCCTGTGTTGCATGTTTTGTATGGCACAAATGGCCAGGATATACAGTATACTAAGAGAATGTTGTGCTGCCTCTACTTGGAGATGAGCTGAAAGTGTGTCTGGAGAAGTGCTGAGATTGTCCTTAGAAATCTTTCTCTTGCTTAAGAGGATGGTTAGCTTCCATCTTTTTCTATGTCCCAGAACATTTTAAACATGCAGATTATATTTTTTGAAAGGGTTATATTTTATTACTGTATTAAAGTAATGTGTCATTATTGTTAAAATCTCAGAAACTTAAAATATAAAAAAAAATCGTTTGTATATACCAGTGATGTAGGGATAACCCCACTGTGGAAATGTTGGTAGCCTTCTAGACTTTCCGTACATGCATACACTTTTTATAAAACTAAAATGTGAATCATAAAACACATATGATTTAGCAATCTAGTTTTTTTCCCCCACTTAAGCATTCTTCCATATTAGAAAAGCTAGACTTGTAAAAAGTGATTTTGTATTGTATAGATATACTAAAATGTAACTAATTTTCTACTGGGCATAGGATTATTTCCATTCATTTTTAGTTGCAAACCATATTTTGATTACACTTTCACATAAGTGTTCCTGTTTGATCCTCTCTTTAGGATAAATTCCTGCAAGTCAAATTGGTGGGACAAAGAGTAGATACGTTTTTAAAATGTTGGATATATATTGTCACATCATCTTTTTAAAAAAGAATACAATGTAGGCGGGACACGGTGGCTCACTCCTGTGATCCCAGCACTTTAGGAGGCCAAGGCGGGTGAATCACGAGGTCAGGAGATCGAGACCATCCTGGCTAACATGGTGAAACTCTGTCTCTACTAAAAAACACAAAAAATTAGCTGGGCGTGGCGGCGGGCGCCTGTAGTCCCAGCTACTCGGGAGGCTGAGGCAGGAGAATGGTGTGAACCTGGGAGACGGAGCTTGCAGTGAGCCGAGATTGCGCCACCGCAATCCAGCCTGGGCAACAGAGTGAGTCTCCGTCTCAAAAAAAAAAAAGTAATATAATGTATATTAGTATTTTTCTCATACTTTTACCTGTATCAAGTGGTATTATCCTTTTAGAAAAGTATTGCTCTGATTAAATGATTAAAATGAAAATATTTAAACATTTATGATTAATAATGAAAATATTATCTTGTTTTAATTTGTACTTCTTTGATAACTAGTGAAGTTGAAAATTGTTATGTTTGTAGGTAGCTTGCTTTTCTTTCTCCAACTTGCTTGTGTCCTTGGACATTTTTCTATTAGGCAATCGATCTTTCTCTTACTGATTTGTAAGAGCTGCAAATATTTTTAGAGTAGCAATGTATTGATCCCTTCCTATCAAAGTTAGAAATTGTTATATTGGGGAAATTTTCCGGGTTTTTTTGTAGCTTGAAAATTTTATTTTTTTTTTATTTTAAAACTTTCTTCTGTTACAGATAGAAAGTTTTGATATATCTTATTTTTCTTTCTTTTTTTTCTTTTGAGACAGGGTCTCTGCCTCCCAGGCTGGAGTGCAGTGGCACGCTCACAGCTGACCATAGCCTTGACTTCCTAGGCTCGAGCTATCTGATCCTCCCACCTCAGACTCCCTAGTAGCTGGTACCACAGGCACATGCCACCACACCCAGCTAACTTTTGTATTTTTTGTAGAGGCGGGGTCTCACCATGTTACCCAGGCTGGTCTCAAGTTCAAGTGATCTGCCTGTCTTGGCCTCCCAAAGTGCTGGGATTACAGACGTGAGCCACCATGCCCAGCCTTTTGATGTATCTTTTTTAGTTGTAATTTATTCCTCAGTTTTCTTAATTAAATTTTTATGTTTTTTGTTTCTGTATCAAATACTTCAAATTAAATTAGCTCCCTAATCACTGTTAGGAAGTGTCAGGAGTTCCTTACTCTTACACTTGCGGCAGCTCCCACTCAGGGGTTCCTACCCTTCTTTGTGTCCTGAATTCCTTTGGCAGTCTGGGCAGGTCTTTGGCAGTGGTGTTCCCAAACAGGAGTGGTGGGAGTGATCCCTGCTGTGTGTAGGCAAAATGCGGATTCATGGCCTGGAGAGAATTTAAGGACAATATTAAAACTGACAAACAGCTGGATTCCTTTTCTGTGCTGGCAATCCTAAGTAAGTCAACGATAGACTGCCTCTCTCATCCTGGGTCACTCCTGCCTTTCTCCCCTCATTACACCTCTGTAGGTGAGTATCCCTTATCTGAAATGCTTGGGACCAGCAGTGTTTTGGATTTTTAAAAAAGATTTTCTTTCCATATACATAATGAGATATCTTGGGGATAGGACCCAAGTCTAAGCAGAAAATTCATTTTTGTTTCTTATATACCTTATACACATAGCCTGAAGGTAATTTATACCATGCTTTAAATAATTTTGTGTAGCAAACAAAATTTATGGACTTTGAACTATTGGAAAGCAAAGGTATCACTCTCCCACCCATCTCTGTGGACAGTCTGTGGTGGTTTGGCATCGCCATCATTCCTGACTCTGAATCTATGTGCCTACTGATAAGCAGTTATTTTCTTACACTTGTACTGTGACCTGTCTTGTGAGGTTGGGTGTAGGATTTTCTACTTGTGATGTCCTGTCGGTGCTCAAAAGTGTCAAGGATGATGCTTGGGTTTTTGGTGTAATTGGGTGCCATTTACTGAGATGGGGGAAACGAAGAACACTTTTGTGGGGAAAGCAGTAGTTAAGGGTTCTGTTTTGTACATGTTAAGTTTGGGATAGTTATTAGATCACTAAGTACCAAAGTTTAGTGGATGATTGGGTACTTGAGTTGGAAGCTCAGATAGCATGTAGATGATGTTTAATGGCATAGGAATTGATGAATTGTATAGAGAGAAGAGAATGGGTCTTGGCTTAACCCCGAGGAACTCTAATATCTAATAGGTAGGGGTTTGGAGGAAGGGAACAATTAGGAGACTAAGAAGGAAAAGCCAGGGAACTGAAGAAAAACCTGGATGGAATGATGTCATGGGAACCAAGAGAGGGGAGTATTTCAAGGAGGAAGTGGTCAGTGTGTTGATTACTACTGAGAGGCAGCTTGTGTGTGTGTGTGTTTTAAGAAGAAACAGAAAAGTGGACAACAACAAAAAATTAGTTGGAGAAGGAAACATAGAAGAGGAAACACACACCGTGTTTTGTACATTTGATTTTTGAAATTAAGTAAGTGTTTACATAATCGTAAAGCAAAATTAAGATTTAATCCTTCAAAAGCAACATGCAACAAATGCACATAATTATGTTGAGAAAGTGGTGTAACTATGTTCGGTGAAACTGTATCAAATGACTTTAAGCATGGTGTTTTAGTATATGCCTAAGGACAAAAAACAGCCCAAAAATGTTTCAAGTGCTTTTAATAATCATATTGTTGATAATAGTGTTAGTTTCACTATTCTGAGACTGTTATATGTGTATGTGGGATAAAACAAATGAACTATTTTGGTGTTGTTCAGAACTGGGATTTTTGATGTGTTTATGAAAGGAGATAAAAATGTAAGGTTAAAGCTAAGTAAGAACCTTGTAATCTTGAATTTAAATCAGTATTATTAGTGTGAATTCATGATTTATTTTTAAAAATTATTGTATATATTTAAAGCACATGACATGTTTTTATATTCATAGTGAAGTGATTACAGTGAAGCCAATTGATATATCTATCATGTCACGTGGTTACCTTTTTTGTGTGTGGTAAGAGCATCTAAACACTATTCTCAATAAATTTCCAATACATAATACAATTATGATTATAGTCCCCATGCTGTACATTTGATCTCTAGACTAATTCATCCTACAAAACTGCAACTTTGTATCCTTTGACCTACATCTCCCCATTCCCCCTACCTCTGTTCTGCTTCCTTTTTCTATGTATACAACAACTATTTTTAGATTCCACATATGAGATAATGCAGTATTTTTCATCCTGTGCCTGGCTTTCTTCATTTAGCATAATGTCCTCCTGGTTTATCCATATTGTCACAAATGGCAGGATCTCTTTCTTGAGGGCTAATATTCCACTATTTGTGTAGATAGATGGATATCCCACAATTTTTTATTTTTTTTTTGAAATGGAGTCTCTCTCAGTCGCCCAGGCTGGAGTGCAGTGGCACGATCTCGGCTCACTGCAAGCTCCACCTCCCGGGTTCACACCATTCTCCTGCCTCAGCCTCTCAAGTAGCTGGGACTACAGGCGCCCGCCACCACGACCGGCTAATTTTTTTGTATTTTTAGTAGAGATGGGCTTTCACCATGTTAGCCAGGATGGTCTCGATCTCCTGACCTCGTGATCTGCCAGCCTTGGCCTCCCAAAGTGCTGGGATTACAGGCATGAACCACCGCGCCTGGCCCACAATTTCTTTATCCAGTTGTCTGTTGATGAACACTCAGGTTATTTCCGTATCTTGGCTATTGTGAATAATCCTGCCATGAACGTGGAAGTGACAATATCTCTATGAGGTGCTGATATCATTTCCTTTGGGTGTGTACCTAGAGAGGAGATTGCTGGACCATATGGTGGTTCTATGTTTAGTTTTTTGAGGAACTCCCATACTGTTTTTCATAATGGCTGTACTTTATGGTCCATTAGCGATGTACTAGGGTTCCCTTTTCTCTACACCCTCTCCAGCACTGTAGTTTCTTGGTATTTTTGATAATAACCATCCTAACGTGTGTAAGATAATATCTTGTGGTTTTGATTTACATTTTCCTTGAATCTCCTCTTTTGAGAAGTGTCTCTTTCGGTCCTTCGCCCATTTTTAAATTGGATTATTCAGTTTTTTTGGCATTGACTTGTGTGAGTTTTTTATATATTTTGGATATTCACCTCTTACCAGATATATGGTGTGCTCATTATTTATTTTTTATTTGTTGAGACAGGGTCTCACTCTGTCACCCAGGCTGAAGTGTGGTGGTGTGATCTCGGCTCATTGCAACTTTTGCAACACAATTCTTGTGCCTCAGCCTCTTGAGTAGCTGGGACTATAGGCATGTGCTACCATGCCCGGCTAATTTTTTTTTTTTTTTTTTTTTTTTTAAGTAGAGATAGGATTTCGCTATGTTGGCTAGCTGGTCTTGAACTCCTGGCCTCAAATGATCTGCCTGCCTCAGTCTCCCAAAGTGCTGGGATTACAGGCGTGAGCCACCACGCCTGGCCTCATGATATATTTTAAAAATGTGTTTGCTTGTTCCTCCACTAAAAAGGCTTAGAAATAATGTTCAGTCCAGTGGCAATGAGCATCCCTAGTGCTCAGATTGTGGTCTCTAAATATTACTTCCCAGCAAGAGGAACTAGGCTTTCTGGGATAAATGGCTGACTCCAGGTCTCGTCTGGAAAATAGAAATGATGAATCAGAAATAGCTTGTCAAACCAGAAAACAAGGAAGCTGTCAAAGACTAGTGAGTTTGTATTAAAAAGGATTCAGGAATCTCTCATTAGCTATAAATGTGACAGTTTGGAGATCAATAAATATAATAACTATAGAGGGTTGAAGCATTCAATATATTAAAATCTATGACTTCAAAATTATACAAAAAAACCTAATTAGTCACCTTTGAAGGATTGGCTTGTTACTTTGAAAATGATAAATAGGAAAAAATAACCAGTCTGCCTTTCCAATCGGAATTGCACCTCAGGATGATGAATAATTAATACATTTCTCTTTATAGAAGTATTTTAGCTAATAAATGAAGAATTGATAGATTTAGAGTATTACCGTTTTGCACACCCTGATAAAATAATGGATTCAGGCAACGATCATTAATAACTCCTAATATCACACAGAGCTAGACATTATGTATTTCCTGATGCAAGTAGACAGCACCACCTAGGATATATTCTTAAAAAAAATTGAATCTAATTCTGTTCAAGTCTCTTGATCTAACTGCCAATTTATAAGAAATATAGTGGAAAGGGGAACATGTTTAATGATACCATGTGGATGCAGTCAGAAAAAGCTGAACCAGGGGAGACTGTGCATAGGACAAATTACAGAGTTTCTTCAAATAAATCACAAATGATGAGAACATGGAAGGAGGAACCTCAACATTATAAAAGGCTTAAGTGTATCAGTTGTATGAACATTATTTTCATCTTGGTTCATACAGACCAACAACATCTTCAGACAATTAGGGAAATTGGACAGTGACTGGATATTTGATATTAAGGAATTACTATTCCTTTTTTTAGGTGTGATAATGATATTATGTTTAAAAAGAGTTATCTTTTAGAGAGACGTACAGAAAGTTGATGATATGATGTCTGGGGGAGTGGGCAAGGACAGAGGAAACAAGAATGACTGCAGATTTATAATGGAAGCTGGATTTCTCTACTTGAAGTTGTTTCTTTTAAAAATGACTCTTATTCTCACCCCCATCAAGAATAGCTAAATATAATTATGATGATATTACTCATGATTATACACACTGAGAATACTCAGTTCCGAGACTATTCAAACAAAATTGGTGGCTGAGCATTTTGTCAAATATTGGTTCTGAATTGTGTATTATACTCTCTTACAACACCTGGTGTTTTTCCTCTGGGAGTTTAGGATGGGTGTGGCGTTAATAATACCTTGGAGTATTATTTGCTGTGGTTTCTATATTGTTATTTCTTATATAGCTGGAAAGCTGGGAAGAAGGGGTGCCATGCCATTGGTCTAAATTGAACCATACCTTTTGAACATAAACCATCATGTAAATGTGAATTTCAGAACATGGGCCATTTAATTTCTCTTTCAATGGACTGAATGATTGTTTAAAAAATATATATGGCTGACATGCTCAGATCTGTATTCTAGGGCAGAAATGTTTCTTGCTTGAGTCGGTTATCTGACATTATAGAATTAAACATAAAAACTACTTGCAGGATAGACTTAGAAAAAATCTACTTGCCATGTTTGTGTTTGCTTCCCATAAAATGTTGGGAACCATATTTTCTCAGAAGAAGGGACTCTTTGGACTTCCAGAAGTGCTGACTTCAGGAAATCTGTGTGGAACTTCCCTTATTATTGAGTTGAAGCTCAGTAATAGTATCTGTTGAAGCTATTGCTGTGTCCCTGTGATATGAAATAGACTATATATTATAATGCCCACATTTGTCTTCTATTTAAAAAATTTTGTTTTTCAGCATTACAGTCACATGTAAAGTTCAAGGTAGCAAAAAGAATGAAAAAGAGCCACAATTTAAAACTGAAAGTAAGCAAAATGGATATTTGAGAGGATTTTAGTGAGAGTGGTTTTCAGTAATTTATTGTTGTGCAGAGGACAGCTACCCTATATTGCATCACCTGCAGACTCGGCCTCAGGCTGTATGTTTAAATTTCTCTTTGGTTTTGGCTGTTTTTTTCTATGCCAGATTTTCCCTTTTGACATGCTTTTTGTTTTGATAGTCAAAATGAATTTCTTTTCTTTCAAGTATCATACTCCTTTTGGTTCAATCTACCTCTGAAAAATTAAACTATATTCATTCTGTTTTAAGTCATGATTAAATTTAAATGCAAATGGAAAATCCATTTACAATCCTAAATTGTTGCTGATGTTTCTGATTCTAAGGGATTTATTGAGCAGGAAAGAAGAGCCATAGCTTTTTTTTTTTTTTTTTTTTTTTTTTTTTTTTTTTCCTTTAAATTACATTTGGGTGACCCAAATAGCCTTCAGAAGTATAAAATGAATTTTGACAAAGAGTTATATTAGTCATTATTGGCTATATGGCTTAATAATATGTCCTATATTCTAGAGTCCTCTTATAAATAAAAGTGTTCGTCTGTAAGCTTTTTTTAAAAAAAAAAAAATGTGTTCTTAGATTGTTAGTACCTACTGTATTTTAGTAGTCAATAAACTGTTGGAGGAAAGTCCAGTTTGACTTGATTTTTTTTTTTTTCAGATTTAGAAAGAAAATTAAGATTCTACTAGATGTATTTATGAACAATATCCATAGCTTGTCAAATCTTAAATTCTTGGAATAGTAGCAAACAACTTTATGTAATAGGGATTTACTTACCAGACCTTCATTTCTCTGGGGATTATATTCAAGGGACATTTAGGAGATTTTTGGCTTTATGGCCAGTTTGCATTTAGGCAGAGGAAAGGATGAAAATACTAATTATTGTGCCAATCAAAGTCTATGCTTTAGGTAACTTGTTCATACATTCCCACCATTTTTCTCTAGTTGCTTTGTTTCTTCATTCAACTCAGAGAGAAATCTCATTGGCTCAGCTTAGAGATTGAATTTCCCTGAGAGAGGTACCTACACCTTGTGGAATTATTATCGTTCCAGAACAGTAGTATTCCATCTGGTATGGTTGGCCTCCAAAGGATACAAGTAGGAATGGTCAAGCCTATAGAAACTGGAATCCAAACTGACACTATACAGTCTCCCAAATAGGGATCTGGAAGAGATGATCATGAGGGCACAGTTCTGATGCATTATGATTCTTTGTTTTGGACAGCTACATTTGAAGTAGTTTTTTTTTGTAAATGAAAATTGGATAAGATGTCATGTATAGGATAGTCTTAGGTCTTTGAAATGTACTTGTCCATTGTCATAGCCAGACTCTGACTATGGTGGGTATGGCCCAGTCTTTTAATTTTGGGAGGTAATTTATCAAGGGGTAATACCCTGATGACAGTGTCAGAGTATCAGAACTAAGTGGAACCTTATGAATATTCCAGTAGAAGGATTAGAGGTGGGGTCAATGGATGAGCTTCTTGGGGGTGGGGGCTTGGAGGTTGGGGGAACTGGTCTGTGTGCCTGGAGTCAAATAGAAAGTGTTGAGGTGTGTCTGTTTTTTTGGAAGTGGGATGGGGAGGGGAGACACTGGGTCTTTAATCCAAATGATGGCACCTGTGCCCAGGAAAGATTAGAACCACTAAAGCAAACTCTTTCATTTTGCAGATGATAAAACTAAGGCCCAGAGGGATGAAGAGCTGTACTTCAAGTCATTTTTCTGAGTCATTGGACAAATCTAGATGATGATCTAAGTTTCTGTTGCTCTGTCTGTTGTTTGTACAGGCATACTGATTCTTATAGACAGTTATCTAAAATGTGGCATAAATTTCGTTCTTGCAGACTGTAAAGCGGATGGGGAAAAAGTTATTCCAGTTATTTCTCAGAATTACGTGCAAAGATGACGCTAGGCCAATGTTATTTTAATAATATAATTAAAAACTCAGCTGGGGCTTTGGGGAAGTGGTAGTGGTGTTAGAAAGTTGAAAGTTGTGGAACATTTCTTTCACTTTTATTTTCAAGCACATATGTTGACCATTCTTAACCAGTGGAACATAGAGAAGGTATTTTATGCTTTAATTAATTTAGCGAATGTCTACATATAGAGGGACTTTTAACACACTTTGTTCTCCCAACCACTTAAATATCTTGAAATCACACATAGTATTTGTTTAGCAGCCCTTTTATTATTAAAAGAGTAAAGGCAAATTAGGTTTAAAGTTATGTGCTTTTATTAAAAAAACAGTTTGAACTGCAGCATTTACAATTTTAGTTTTCACTTTTCAAATGCTGAAAAGTTTTTGTCCTTCAAATTCTAGTCCATTCCACCTTTCTTTCCTTTTCCCCCTTTTCTCATATATGGAACATTCTTCCCAGATTTGAAATTTTTTCCATCTTTGGTTTTAAAACATTTTAGACAGAAATATTTTCTTCACATAAGACTTAAAATAGTTGTCTTTTGTCCTATATTGCTAATGTTCTGATTTCACTATAACAGGTTAAAATGTTCTGGAATTGAGATTGAGAGGACAGGAAATTATAGGACATTTGCCAATAATTGAAACGAGATTTTTTTGTAGTTGAATTCCCCCTTCGCCATTTCATAGTCATCCACGCTACAACATGCAGTAGGTAAATGTTATAAACACTTGTTGTTGTTCAATCAAATATCAAGATTAGAGAATATTTTGGTTATTAATCATTATTAATGGATATATTTTAAAAAATGTTTTATGATAAATCATTTTTTTTGTTTTTAGAGCCCAACATTTATAAGGGATGCCACTGATTATTGGCAGACGTCAGAAATTGAACTGTGACAGCAACATAGCAACATATCTCTTAAATCCCAATTATAGGCTCTGATTTTAACCCTTCTTACAGAAGCCTTGAGCTTCTCTTAAGTGCTAAAAATTCTCTTCAATTGCTAGGCTTAAAAAAGTGACGTTCTGTCCCTACTAGTCATTTTGGTTTATGTAGGAATAACAAAAACACGGTGATAAAGTATAAACCTAATATAATTTTTCCAGGAAGCTAGTATTGTAAGGAAGAATATAGCATTTATTACCAATATTCATAGAGATATTAATTTTTAAATTCTGCTTTAACACCATGTATAAGAAAATCATTGTACCCTCTACTTCCTACTTAACTCTCATTCATGTTTAACTTATTCCTCAGCTTCAGTGGATGATAACAGATGTGTCAAGAGCACTTTATGAAACCATTTATCATGACTGTGTAAGAATAGGCCAAATAACTCCAGAGTGCTGTAGCCCCAAGCAGCTCTGCTCTGGCTGACAGAGCAAATGTCAGATTCAAGATAGACATCAGGTTTCTTTGTAACGCTGGGCTATATAACTTTAAAAGCTTATTGTTATCAATGTGATTGAAAATTTAAATGACTTAAAATAACCTTTAAATAAGGTGTCTTTCTTAGCTGTTTGTCTAAGTCATTCCTGTTGATTTCCTTTTTGGAGATATGCCCTCTGCTTCCAAATATAATATAACATCCATTGGTTTTTTCCTGGCATACTTAACTGGCCATAATATTATAGGATTACGATTTGGGGTTACGAATGTTAGTGCTTTGTATACTGAATTTCTGGCCAAGTCAACTGCCTCTTCGTAGCCTGTGTCCCCATTCTCTCCTAAACACTTGGGATGTTTTTCTAAAGTTTGGCTCCAGGATCACTGATTGGGCCATCATTTAAATATTTTATACTTCTAAAACAAATCTTCAAATGTTTAAAGAAATGGTGAAGTAGGAGAGCCCTCTCTAACACTAGTCATTCTGACCTCTGATTCACCTCTCCTCCCACTCCCCAGTGATTACCCCGTATCCTTGAGTACAACATCAAAACATTTTTTTTTCGTTTTCTTTGCAAAATATCTAAGAAGTTGTTTTTACCAAGTGACACTGGGTATTGAATAAAAAATCAGTAGTGTGTACTGGAGGTTCAAAGTTATTACCCAATGCTTTATATAAATGAATCAAATCTAAAAAATTTTTATCTAGAATTATCTGCATTATTTCAAATAAGGAAAAAAAAGGAAGTTAAAATGTCCTAAATAATCTAACTGTGGCGTAAGTGGTTTGTAGTTTGATTGAAGCCTTAGTATTGGTATAACCAAACAAAATTCCTGCGGTATGGGAGTGACGTGGGGTTTCCGGCTCCTGAACATAGCACAGGAAGTAAATGCCCAATTATATACTCACACCTGGCCAGCTCCTACCTCTTTTGCCACTGGTGGGCCATAAATGCTTCTTGAGGATTTACTACACCATTCACTTTTCATGCCTCTACTCTTATTGCCTTAAACATAAAGGAAAATATCTGTTTTTTTTTTTTAGTTGAGCTTTAGAAATGTAGAGGGAAAGGTGGGAATTAAACCTAATTCTAACTATATGTACTTTAATTACATCTGATAAGTCATTTACACTATTGATGCTATACAACTTGAGGGAAATTCCTGACTTCATTTGAGTGGTTAATGTAGGCCTGTGTGTGTGTGTGTGTGTGTGTGAGAGAGAGAGAGAGAGAGAGAGACAGAGAGAGAGAGATTTGGTATTTCCTCTTTATTTTCAGGCTTTGTGGCAATGTGGTAATTTGGGCCATAATATATAAAAAAAAAATCACAATTCTGAAGCTGCTTTTTGCTATAGATACCAGTCATTTTAGGGAAGCTTTACTCAGTTATTTTTACTGGAGTTTTCTGTGCTATGATTAGAACAAGAAGATTTGGGAAAGTTTAACTTGGCATGGCAAAGAAGGAGCTGAGCAGAAAAATATTTGGTGAAAAAAGAATCAAATGAACAGGATGCTCAAGAGTGAAGTTCAGCAGAAGCAGGAAAATAAAACAGGGCACCTGTGTTACGTCTCTTCCATAATTTATATTTTGGTTTTTATACTGGAAATGCCTTAGGTTATATTTAATGGTAGCAGAGAAAGATAGTAGTGGCTTGGTGACTTTTTTTTTTCTTAAATGAAATTATTCTGTTTTGTCTTTGGCATTCCTATTGAGTTTTTTACCCAAGACTCCAAAGAAAATGGCCTTATTAATTTTAATATTTCATTGCAGAGTAACAGTCTCAAAAGAATAGATTGGTGTTCGGTTGAACTGTATCCTGAGATGTTTCTAAATGAAAGCCTTGTCAAATATTCTATTTTTCTTTTGTGTTTCAATATTTGAATTGTCATCTCGTAGAATGACTTTAGTATGCTTGATTTACCAGTGCTGCCAAAATGAAGTCGGTTTTTACATTATTTGCAGGGTAGTCATACTTGTAGAATTAGTTCTTGAAGTAAAAATCTTACAGTAAGACTTGATGTTTTATGTTTATGACCATTCATTATGAATTGGGGCTGCTTAAATTAAAAATATTTACATTTAAAAAACCTTTAGATTTCATTTTTCTATTTAGAATTGCTTAGCTGGGTGTCTGGACATACCTTCAGAAGTATAATAGGTGTATGCTTTAGATTTCAAAAAGTATGTAAAGAATGTGGTGGTCTCCAAATGCCTGTGTTCTCTCCCTTGGTTGGGAGTTCAGACTCTTTCAGCTTTTGTGATTCAGTGTTTCATGGAAGCCATTTCCCTAACACTGAATCAATCAACTTGGTTGTCTTGCCACTTGTAGAGAGTACTTGTGTATAGATGCTCTTATTTAATATGGGCCAAATTTGAGCTGTTGAGTTTTGTTCCTCAGACATACTCAGGGTTGTCTGTCAGGTAAATGGATAAAGCATCAAATGAGAGGTGAGAACAATTGCTGTAATCAGTGCCTGAACACATGTGTTGGGCCAGGTTCTGTGCATGTCTCTCTGGTAAGTAGATGCACAGGAGTCTTCTATGAGTGGCCTCCACCTGATGTAGAGGAGCAGAAGTGGGCTATACCCTCACCCTTTTGATGTTCACAGCCATCTGTGATGCCTTTGATCGAATCATCTGTCAAGTCCAGCCCATGTCTTATCTCTTCTTTTCATTGTGGTAGCTCTTCATGTTTTAGCCTTTAGTTATTTTGATTGAACTCTTGGAGCATTCTCTGCTCAGAGATCATTTCCACTGGGAGGACTTCCCTGGTCCCATGAACTGGGTCACATCCTCTCCTGTGTGCTTCTGTAACACACTGCCTTTGTTCTTTCTGCTGCCTCTTAGCACGCTGGACCATACTGGCCTCTGTAATGACTGTTTCTCCCTCCTCTGTAAGGACCTTGACTATAAGCACTCCCTCTTTCACCCTGAATCCACAGTGTCCACTATAATCCCAGCACTTTGGGAGTCTGAGGTGGGTGGATTGCAGGAGCCCAGGATTTCGAGATCAGTTAGTCAATACTGCCATCTCATACACTGTGCTATTTGGGGCATGACATTTTATGAATTTCTCAGTGATTGTCCATTGGCTTCTCACTTTCAGGGCCTATACCAATTCACCTTTTTTTTTTTTCCCCCAAATGTCAGTCTTACCACTTCTTATAGGCTAATTGACCATGCTCCAACTTGGACCACGTATTTCAGTCAACCATTGCCACGATAATGTTGAATAACACTGTCCCTAAGTCAGCCTATTCAATAAACATTTATTCTCAGACTCATGGTCCTGCTAGTTGGATATGGACTGACAGATCTAGTCTCAGCTTGGCTGGTGGCTCTGCTTCAAGCTGTGGTCTGGCCAAACTTGTCTCCTTGCTCTGGCTTGGGCTCATCTGCTCCATATATGATCCTTCTCAGGTGCCCCAGGATGAAAGAGCAAGACTACTAGGAATCATTTCTCATGGTGATAGAAGCCTACCTGGCTCTATGGAAGAAAAGATAAGGCCTGATTTGTAGCATTTACCCATTTCTGTGAAGTAAATACTCCCACCACAGCCTATTTCAAGCTACCGATATGACATCACTGGAAAGAACAGCACAGTAGCATATCATTGGGTAATATTTTCATCATACAGCTAAAATACACAACCTCAAAAGCATAAGTAATAGTAAAATGTAGTAAAATAATTAAGTTATGAATTTTGAGTATCATTGTTTTTCTATAATTTAATTTTAAGCTAATGTAATTTTTATTAGTATGTTTAGCCACCTGCCCTGTAAGTTCCTGAAAATTAAATCAGCATCATGAGCTGGTGCAAACTGGCTCCAGTACATCAGTGGGTTAGCCCAAATACACACATGGAATACTCTAATACAGCAGTACTCCAGAACATCACTGGGTTAACCCAACTACATAACATGGAATACCCCACTTTAATACATCAGAATTCTCATACATCACTAGGTTAACCCAAATACATGCAGTAAAACCTAGGCTCCAAACTGGCACATTGTCACTTCTGTTCATATCTCATTGGTCAAAACAAGTCTCATGGTAGAGCTCAAAGTAATTGCATGGGCAAGCACACTCTGACTCTAGGAGGAGGAGCTGCAGTCACATGGCAAAGGGTGTGGCTACATGGAGGGTGAAGAATTGGGGCCAGTGATTCAGTGAATCACTCCTGCTACATACTGGCTGTGTCACATAGTAGGGCAAAATCTCTGTTATGTTAACTGCACGTAACCCCATCCTTGAAGTGCTTAAATCATAATTCTGTGGGAGTACCCATGGCTATAAGTTCTGTTAGCAGATATGATTGAGAATCTTTTTTTGAAAAAAGTATGTCTCATGCAGTGTAATAGCTGCTATTCAGGAAAGATTTAGGGGTAAAAAATTAAGTCTGAATTTTTACTCCATGTTGTGAGGCTTTCTCAGGAATAATAGATGCAGATTGTCATTTCCTAGTGGATTGCTACTTTATCATTTGATCTTTTTATACTTTTTCCCCTGAGGACCTTTGTCTGATATTACATACTCAGTCTTTTTCTCCCATGTTTTAACTTTGTGTGTCTTAAGTAGCATTGATATCTTCAAAAAAATTTGTCAAAATTCCTTTTTTGATAGTTTTTAATTCATTTCTAATTTGGGACAGCAACCAATAGTGATTGCTACCAGTAGCAACTTAATTAGATAAATTTCAGATATATTAGATGACAGTGGATAAAAGATAGATTACTTCATTTCTGTGTGACAAATTCCTCCAAAATATAGCAGCTTAAAACAGCATTGTCTGCTGATTTCTGGTGATCAGGAATCTGGATGTGGCTTAGCTGGGTGCCTTGGCCTTAACTCTTTCACAGCAGTACACTCTAGGTATCAAGCCAGTCCTGAAGTCTCATCTGAAAGCTCAGCTGGGGGAAGACCTACTTCCTAACTCACTCATGCACTTATTGCTAAGATTCACTTCCTCACTGCTGTGGGACTGATGGCCTCAGTTCCTCGCTGGCTGTTGGCCAGAGAACTCCCTCAGTTCTTTGCTATGTGGACCTCTCCATGGAGTGAGCAAAACAAGTCACAGTTTCTTTGTATGTTTCTAATGTTGGAAGTGATAGACTATAATTTTGCCATGTTCTGGTAATCTGAAGCAAGTCACTAGGTCCAGCCCACATTTAAGGGGAGGGGATTGCCTAGGGACATCAATCTGAGGATGTGGTTATTATTGGGGGCCATTTTAGTTGTTGCCTACCATAATTATATTGTTGTATACTGGGTAAAATTGTTTCGCTTTTACAGATTAGGAAGTGAGGAAGCAAAGAAGTTAAATTATTTGTTTCAAAGCCTGGGCGCTAGCATACAATGTAACTAGTTTTTCAGCTTGGATCTTCTTCATCCAAGAAGACTATTTGAAACTTTGAGGTCAAAGCAAATGCTAGAATGTAAACTGCATAAAGGAGATGTTCATTGTAATCATATCACCCTGCATAGTGACAGGAATGTAATAAGTATTTCATAAGTGCTTGTAGTGAATGAATGATTAAATGTCAACGAGAGTATGACTTTCTTAGCTGTTCCTATTCTCGTTTTCTTTGTGTTTATTTCCCTGACAACAGAAAAAGAGATGGTGCAAAGTAACAAACACATTTAAATTTTAGAAGTTCATTAGCTTGCTTATTTATATTACTGCAACTTGTTTAAAAATGGTTGCTTTATTTTCCTAAGACTCAAGACTAAAGTAATGTAACACATTTGACGAAGTAGTTATAATTAAAATTTGTTCTTTATTTCTGAAAAAGATGTAAAAAACAATGTATCTAGCTAAATATCCATGTTGCCTAAGAAATAGAATTCAATTTTTAATGCAAGCTGAGAGAGAATAACATCATTTTCCTAATTTATTTTTGTTACCAGTTCTTAGCTTATAGTAGGTCTTAAGAATTCAGTTGCCTAAATGTTGTATGTCTGTTTATTTCCTTTTAGCAATATGCCTGGCTTTGAGAATTGTCTTTGGAGTTTGGGCATAAACTAATATTATGTTTAGCTTTCCTTAGGTTCCTCTTTTTATTTGAGGGAAAAAAAAAATTGTTTGCTGTCTTTGAGGCAAGCGCTGTCATTGCTTCTCCCCACTAAGTACCAACTTTGAGTGTTTGAATCAGTGTGATCTTGATCTTTGCCTTGTTGGTGTGGTTGTTGATACCTTTGTCAGGCCACACGGCTCTGTCTGTAGGGAGTAGTTCATATCATAGCCTGTGATGTCATAACTTTTCAAAAGGGCAGAACTGTGCTAGATCCATAGTAGATTTTCTATAGTTCATTCTTGCCATCAACCTCATTTAGCTAGTCTTAAGTGTTACCAGTTGGTATAAAGACTTAAATATTCGTTAATAGCACTATGCTGTCTCATCTCCCAGGGCGTGGTAGTGTACATTCCTCTGATGCAAATGATGCGTGTTAATTCTTACTCCCACTAAAACCACATCATTTCTCCCTTTCTGCTTTTATCCCCTTTTACCGACCAAGAGGTGGCAGTTGTGGGAACTTGCACAGTCTTCAGTGTTTGTTACTTCTCTCTTTACCTTGTCAATACCTGAGCGACCATTCCACCTTTGTTGGCCTGCTTGCCTCCAGTCTTTTCTTACTTGGTGGGTCCGGTAGCTGCTGGGCCAGCCCCCTTCCAGTGCCAGCATGCCATTTCCTACTCAACCTGTGGAGGTTTCCCTTTGATGATGTCACATGTAAATACTTCAGTGTTGCATTCAAGGCTCTTTCTAATCTGGCCCTTCATAATCTGTTGCCCTGCTTCCCAGCTTGCTCTCTGTTCAGCAGCATGAGTCTCACATGTGTCATTTCCAGATGGGCCAGGGTGATTCACATCTCCTTCCTTGGCATCTGCTTTGCTGGCCTCCTCTCACTGTGCAAGGCCATCTGAACTCATCTCTAGCCCTAATTTAATTCCTCCACTAAACTCCAGCGTAAGTCTGGCTTTCTCCATGTATCCTCTGATGGCTACGGTCATTCATTTGTCTCTTTCTTCCTAGGTGCTCGGAATCTATACCATACCTTTTGACAGTGTGCATTTTTATCTAGCTAGTGTGTCTTGTTTCTTCAATAAAGTTGTAAGTTCTGTAAAGGAGGAGCATACCTATTACTTTTTTCCCTAGAGCCTGGCATAGTGCAGAACCACATACGTGTCCCAGAATTCATTGTTCAACAATTATATATTGAATAGTTGTGTGTTAAGAAACAGTGTACCAGACATTCAGCCTCCATTGTTAAATGGATCAGATAAAGTCCTTGCCCTCATGGGGCTTACAGATTACGGAAGGAAGCAGACATTAAATAAACACACGCTGTGAAAAGTGCTGTCAAGGAATTGGTGTGTTGCGATAAAGAATAGGGGCTACAGAGGGGATGGCCAAGGGAGACTCCTCTGAGGAGTAATGTTTAATAATGTCCTGATGCTAAAGTTTAGTGTCTGGGAGATAGAAGTGATACAGAATAATCCTCCCTTAAGCAGTCAGAAGGGAGAGGGAGAATACCTATTCATCACACATCCTTCACCCCAATCGTTTTTATAAGGCAACCAAAAGTGGTTTGGTTCTAAAGGACTGTGGTTGCTGTGGAGTAAGTAGATCTCTCCAGGAGCTTCATAAAAGGACTGGGAGCCCAGAGGTAGAGATGGAGTGGTCAGAGAAGAGACTGGAAGGGAGCTTGAAGATGAGGACAGAGCTACAGAAGGTGCTGTCTTGCAATTCTTGATTTGGAGGAGAAATGAAATAAGGGAAAGGTTCAGGTGCTCAGAGGAAATAGGAGAAAATTAAAGATTTAACTGTTAAAGTTTCTTTTAAATACAAATTAAGTATCATACAAATTAAGAAATGAAGTTCAGAGGAAAGAATAATTTACTGCACCAATAGAACCATTTTAATAGAACAAATAATTTTTCATTTTATTGGTAGGTGGCTTTATTCAGAATTATGTTAAGATTATTTTTAAGCAGGAAACAAACAAGATTCAGCTCAAAGATGAGAGAATCACACAAAATTAAATATGGAAATTCTAGGTTGCTGGGATATGCTTTCTGTGATTATGTTTGGTTAGTGGCCAACAAGTGAATGCATCATTTCTTTTTTTTAGGGAATTTAGGAATAGACTGAGTTCTGTTAACTTATTTACATTGAAATTGTAGGTTTTAATGAAAATCTAGAGACCTAGGTTCAATTATATTTGTTTCAATATTATAAATAATAATAATAGCTAATATTTATTGAGTGCTTTACTAAATGCCCAACATTGAACTAAATGTTTTGCATTCATTCCTTGGTTATACCTTCACCACAGCAGCAACATTGTGAAGTAGGCACTGATTTTAGCTCCTGTGATCAGCTCAGACATGTTGCATTGTGATGGGAGTCTTAGAACTTTGGTGTTAAGTGCTTCATAACTGTCTTTAGGGTATTGATGCTTGCATGTTAGAAGATTGCTACACATTAAAAAAAATTGAGGTTCATGGGATTTTCATAGATGAATAGGTTTAAGCATATTGTAGTTGAAGGAGTCAAAAGAAATGGAAGTGATTTACCCAAGTTAATGTAACTGGATAGTAGCAGAGCTAGAACCAGAACCCAGATATTTGGTTCCTGGTCAGTAAAAAAAGAAGACAAAGAGCCAATTTTAGAAACTGAGAGTTACTAGGAAGAACAGTACTCTCGATGTTAAGAGATTTCAGTTCTAGGAGTGAATTTGCCAGAGACCAATGATCTCGATGCAACGCAACCTTTTGTCCCAAGTTTCTTTGGCAGGAAAGCAATCTCAGGGTGGGTCCAGCCTGATTTGCCAGCAAATACGTAAACCTAGGGCTCCCTGAGGAGAGGAGAAAATACAAAGACAGCTCTTTGTTACAAAGAAAGCACCTAGAGTAGTTTCTCTCTCAAGTTTACACCTCAATTTGGGAAACAAGATGCATCACTTTGTAATTATTCTACACTTACTCATGCATCATAATGTGTGAAGTGCATGTGTGTTAACATTCATACTGTGGAAATTGCCTCATTAGTAAACAGGCCAACCTGGCTGAAGCATGGTAGGTAGTATCTATTGTGAGGACAAAAAATGGCCTGCTGCAGAACTTTTAATATGTTTAAAAAATTGCAATCCACAAACTATTAGCAGTGTCTCCCCCCATATTTATTTTTTTAACTTGGAAAATATTTATTGAAAATGTAAGCCCTTAGAAATTTAATGGCTTTGAAAGTTCAATAGTAGTGTATAAAAGCTGGGAATGGCATCTTGAAGGAGATGAACCAAGAATCTGGGAATGAAGAAAGCAGGGCATGTGACTTCCCAGAGGATTTGAGAAAGGCAGGCTTGGTGGAGGCAACCACAGGTGGGCCAGAGGCGTGAGTGGGGGCTGGTGCAGCAGAGGGGGGATGGAAGACCTTTCTGCTTTGTACTTGTCTTAATAATGGACTGACCACTGCATGTCAAATATTGCTCAGGGTTAGAGTTTGCTTAACTTTTTACAACCCTGAAATAATATAAATGTTGTCTCCACATTATCTTTCATAAGATTTGCCTTCTCTAGCATGTTTTCCTCAGAAATTGCCTGTTTGCTTGCTGATGAGGTTGGGAATGTTGTTAAATCCTGTTTCATTAAATTCTACATTTAACCCTTTTCCATTTAGACGGTAATTGCAATAGCTTCCCTGGGTACGTTAACTCCATTTAACAGGGAAAAATAGGCTTGTGTGTCTCAGCCATCAGTCACAGGGTTATCCGGTCTTTTGTAATTGGGCAAGAGGAAGCATTGAGGAATATTGATGAGAAGACTGTGGGGGTAGGACTCTAGATTCGATTTAAAAAACTCTGATGTCCTCTCTTGATTAGGTTCACTGGTTTTTCCATGCAATGCAGGGACAATTCTAAGGTAGCTCACTTTATTGGCTAAAAGAATGCTTTTTGCGTTGCAAGAGCACCTGCTTTCTGCTGTGTCTTGACTTTATGAAGTAAGAATACCTCCCAGTTTTAAAGTACTCTAAAGTGTTAGGCCCACATATATTTTATAAATTACTAAGTGAAATGTTTTTCTTCTCTAGCGCCTTGGAAAGGAAAAATGCTTTGGTTTATACCTGTGAGACATAATTCTTGGGTATGTAATGCATGTAAGTTCAGATATTGCGTGTATTGGTTTCATTTTTCCCAAGCAGAATTGTATTTTGAGAGCTCATACGTCTTACTTTGCCCAGTAGTATCAAATCTGTTTCTCCTTTATCTATTTATTTTTGCAGTTACCGAGTAAATATTATTCACCCTGTTTCTGAGAAGATTCAGTAAAGGTAGGAAACTTAAAAATGTTCATTCCAGAGGTTTTATGAATTATTTCTACTTCATGGATTGATTGCTGATCAGCTGAATAAATCATCTGTCTTTGCCTTCTTTTAATGACTGAATCTAGTCACCATTCATTGTTGTTTGGGTATTTGGATGTCCAGTCTAAATCAATAGCCTATCTAGTTTACTGAGAGACAAGTATAGATAAAAATTATCATTGTTTTAACAGAGGACACTGTCTTATCACCAAGGAGAATATCTTCAGAGTCTCTAATAGTTTAGCAATCTGCAAACTGATTACAATTGGACAATACCCAGAGACCCCTTAACATTCTAATTGTATCCTCATGGAATAAATTTATTTCTATCCTAATATTGCTTAGAAAAGAAATTGCATATTCTGTGTTAATGTGCTGATATTCCATCCACCTCCCCCATTCAGTAGTAATATTTTTCTTCAGCATTTTACAAATGAAGGTAAAATCGGTATTTGTAGCATAATTTCCTGTATACATTTCCAGTTAATTGAATTTTGCTTCGGTAATGTATGGCTCTGAATGAAAGATACATGTGTGAGTAATATCAGCAGGGGAAGTTTAATTTCCATTCAGCCTGAGTTCTGCTTATTTCTATGTGTTCTTTCTTCCTACTTTGCTGCCTGTCATTTCCCCTATCCATGAAGATGACTGGAAAATGTGCCATGGTTACTGATGGTTGTATAGGTTCCTTCGTTCTAATGGAATGTGACAAAACATAGAAACGGTTAGATGGACTCCACCCATACAGGTTGGGAGATGGCAAAGCAGAAAATAAATGAGGAAAGTAAAAAGTTGAAACATACTTCTTAAAATCTTCCATAGTGCTTTTATGTGGGGGAATATGTTTGTGTTAAACTATATGAAGAATATGTACAAGTTTAGTGTATGCATGTATATATTTATGTTATGGATACTAGTGAACTTTGGTTGATCGGTTTGCATTTTCCAGTCCAAGGTAACCTGGTACTGCCACTTCAGGACCTGCTGGTCATGCTGAAGAGAAGCATTAATTGGAATATATTCAGCATATAAAGAGAGCTGAGGAATAGGAGTAATTGAATACAGGCTATGTTTTTCTGCTTTTAAAAATTTGTATCATGAAAATACATAGGTTAAACAGTTGGCTTTTAGGCATAATTGTGGACATACCTTTGATTCTTCAGCTAAACATTTTAGGTTGGCCTGTCCAGACTAAAAAGGAATGCAGTTCCATTCTCGAGAAAAACAAAGTGTTACAAAGACTGGCCTATTTCCAACCAAGTTTTATGTGAGCTTAAATGTGTTAATTGTAGAACTGTTAAGGGTTTTTTCCCCTGCTTTCCTTTTAAATCAATATCAAATTAAACCTAAGTAAGTGGAATTGTCAAGGCAACAACTAGCATATAGTTTTTCAAGGAAAACACTTGACTGAGGAAAGAATAACCAGTATTGTTAAAATGAGTTTGCAGAAAAGCAGCATTTTGTAAAATAAGCATTATGAGCTTGCAGGGTGTGGTGGGAAAAAAGCCTAGTCTTTGAGTTCGAGCACTGCCTAATGGTTCCTTCATTAGTGACATTTGCATGCGTCCTGGGTGCCAGACATTGTACTCTGGTTTAGGAATGCAGTAACAAATACATTTAGCTGGCGGAATGGCTCACACTTGTAATCCCAGCAGATTAGGAGGCCAAGGTGGGAGGATCACTTTAGCCTAGGAGTTCCAGACTAGGCTGGGCAACATAGTGAGACCTAGTCTCTACAGAAAATTAAAGAATTAGCTGGGCATGGTGTTGCACACCTGTAGTCCCAGCTACTTGAGAGGCAGAGCAGGAGGATTGCTTGAGCCCAGGAGTTCAAGGCTGCAGTGAGCTATGATTGTACCACTGCACTCCAGCCTGAGCGACAGAGCAAGACTCTGTTAAAAAAATAAATAATTAAAAATTCTCACAACAGCTTGCAAGGTAGGTGGGGAAACTACCTTGCAAGTAGCCTGGATGCCATTGATGGCATGTTGATGGTGGCAGGAGGCAGACAAGTTCCTGGGTGGGAAGGGGTGGGTCCCTGTTAAAACCCTTCCTTCAAGCCAGGAGCAGCCTGAAGCCTGGGGACTGGGCTGCTAGTTCTGGGGGAAGTCCACAGCCTGGAGTGAGAACTTCCCTGATGGCTATTCAGCCAGTCAGATGGTGGGAAATATAGCTTCCTTGTTTGATAGATGGGAAGTAGCAGGACTGGGACTTGAATGTGGTTCATCTGATTTCGAATCTGTTTTCACTGATGTATCGCATGGCCATATGTATCCATCTCAACTGGATGCTGTAGCCAATGAGACAATGGATTTGTAAACACATGTTAAAGTGTTTTTAATCTAAAAGCTGGCCTTAATATCCAGAGTTTTAAAAGATTTGTAGGCCAAATGGTGAGCTAAACAACCCTGCATTTTCCTTTAAAGATTCTGTTAAAAGTCACTTTAGCTTTATGTAGACCCTATAAGTCATAACTTAAATTCTGATGCATTTTTTGTCATCACGTATTCATTGAATCATTCCATTTGTCATTTGGCCAACATTGATCGATATTGTTCCATGTCTTTCATAGACTCTAGAGATGCAAAGATGAAGAAAGCATAGTCTTCACAAGCAGCTTACAGCCAAACAAGAGATCCATAAATAAATAATGATAATGCTGTGCAGCGCATGTGCCAGCAGAGGTGTGAATAACGTACTGAGGGGATGACCTCACAAAGAGAACGAGACATTTGTTCTGGGTGTCTTAGGATGAGTAGGAGTTTGCTGGGTGGGAAAGTGGAAGAGTGGCACATGAAAGTGCTACATGCATGGCCGGGCGTGGTGGCTCATGCCTGTAATCCCAGCACTTTGGGAGGCCGAGGTGGGGGGATCACCTGAGGTCAGGAGTTTGAGACCAGCCTGACCAACATGGAGAAACCCCATCTCTACTAAAAATACAAAATTAGCTGGGCATGGTGCATGCCTGTAATCCCAGCTACTCAGAAGGCTGAGGCACGAGAATCGCTTGAACCTGGGTAGCGGAGGTTGCAGTCAGCCGAGATCGCGACATAGCACTCCAGCCTGGGCAACAAGAGTGAAACTCCGTCTCAAAAAAAAAGAAAGTGGCATATGCTTGTGAAGACATTGAGATGTGGCTCACTGCTAAACATTATCCACAGATGGGTATTTAGCCTCTTTCTTCTTCAAAACCAGAGGATATGGGATTATAAAAGTCAAGTCTCACATCATCTCCAACCTGACCATAACCAGGACTTACTTAGAGAACATCTGTAAGTATTTAGTGAAACTTCACTCCATGTTGTCTGCAGTATCTTGAAATTTGTGGTAAATACAATAAAGCTGGTATGACTTGCCTGATCACGGTCTAGGAAACATTGTCTTCATTTGCAAGTCAGTAGTTTTTGTAAGCCTCGGGAAGGATATTAATTTGGGGGATTAAACTATTTTTTTGATGGTAGCAAATATTTTAGAAACATTATATACAAATAATTATCTTGCTAATTACTAAAATAAAAGTAATATAATTAAATTCTGTAATTCAGACTTGTCAGTAATGGTGATTGGATTTCCCAACTCCTGTGTGCATTTCTAAAGTTAATTTCATTTAATAAAAGAATGTGTCTTCTTGAAAGCTTAATTTCTCTTAGCACCAGACTATTGCAGTCAGACTTTCAATATTACTGCTTTGCTAAAATGTGAAAAATCACATGTTAGCATGTAGCATTTTTTTTTTATTGCAGTAAATATGCTGAGTTAATAAGTTTTGGGAGAGTAGTATTTCCTCTGATCCTCTAGTCATCCCTAATGTATATCAGCCAGGATTAGATTAAGTGGCAAGAAATGCAACGTGAACATAGTGGCTTTACCCTAATAGAGGTTCTCTGTATTCTCATTGAAGGAAGCATGAGGTGGGCAGTCCGCAGTTGGTACAGTGATTCCGATGTTCCTTTGGGAAATCCAGACCCTTCTCTCCTGACATTCACTCATCCTTGGCATGTGCGTGTTCCCTCTTGGTCTTCAGGTGATTGCTCCAGTTCTAGTAATTGCATCTGCCTTCCATGCGGGGTGAAGGGGGAAGGGAAAAGACATGCTCCCGCTGTCTGCTTGGCTAGAAGCCCCTCTGGCCACTGTTTAAATTCCTGTCACTGGCCAGGACTGTTTTGTGGCTACTCATAGTTACAAAGGAGTCCAGGGAATGTAGATTTATGTTTTTTCCTTTAGTTTTTTGCCAGGCAAGTTGCTCTTCTGAAATAACTCTGAACTCGGCTAATGAGAAAGAAAAGGAGGATATTTGGTGACTGCCTATAGTATTTGTTGCACTACCCGCCCCATCTAAGGGTTTTCAGATCTGCCTGTTGAGAGCCTAGTTCTTTCATGCATTTACCACATCACCTTTGGAGATGGCATTAATATTTCATCTGGCAAGAGAAAGACCAAAAAAGAAAACTCAAAGCCAAAGTGGACACCTGTATTTGCCCTTCATAAGTTAGGAAATGAAATGTGCTACAAAAAAGAATTTAATATTTTTAACCAAAGGTTACACGCTGAAATATTTAGCAGTGATTGAATTCCAAGAACTGTGGTCAATTTTATTAATAGGTCCACCTAAGTTTTTGTTTTGAAAGAAACAGTGGGATGTCATAATATTCTCTGTTATAAGCTAATATACTTTTTGGATGCTAACCAAACCAAAAGAGAGTCATGCATTATAGGTGATACTTCTTTGGTGGTGATAATCAAAACAAGTAGGTTTGCCCTATACTGTGCCCAGTATTCAGTGTACTAGTTAATCCTTTTTTTTTTTTTTTAAATGAGCACTTAGCCATAAACAGACATTTCTGCCTTCATAGACCTTGAAATGTAGACTGTTGAGTGAATTCTATATTATCTGATCATTGGGGCTATTTAAAAAAAACACACAACACTCTTTGGACTATTCTTATTGCCCTTCCATTTTGCTTTCCTGTCTTTCAGAGTTTTGTTGGCTATATGTGAAACATACTGGTTAATTAAGTTATAGTCTTCCATTTCAGAGAGGCAATCAAAAGTTTCGAGAGAAAGACTTGTCTTTAGAGTCTGTCAAATCATTTCATTTTAAGCTCTTCATTTCACATTTCCGTCATGTAAAGTATCTTAATTACAGAATCTTTTTTATTTTCTAATTAAATATTGTAATACAGTTAAGGAGTTTAGTTATGTAGACACTTCATAATATGCTTAAGAACACTTAGTATTCTGAACTTCGAGCAATCCACAAACAGTTTGTTTTAAAGATAAAGGGGCAGTAGTATTTTAAAAGCTATAGTTTAGTAATTAGAGTGGGAAGCATGCCGGGTGCCTTTTATTGTTTCCATCTGTTTAAAGATAGTGAAAATAAGAAATTGAAAAAAAAAAATCTTCCAGGAGACTATAGATTATTAGCCACAGAATATTCTCTTCTTTTTTTTTGTTTTTTTTGTTTTTGAGACACAGTCTCTGTTGCCCAGGCTGGAGTGCAGTGGCTCAGTCTTGGCTCACTACAACCTCAGCCTCCCAGGTTCAAGTGATTCTTCTGCCTCAACCTCCCAAGTAGCTAGGATTACAGGTGCCCACCATCACACCCAGCTAATTTTTGTATTTCTAGTAGAGACAGGGTTTTACCATGTTGGTCAGGCTAGTCTCGAACTCCTGACCTCAGGTGATCCACCCGCCTTGGCTTCCCACAGTGCTGTGAGCCACCGTGCCTGACCTCTTTGGTAATTGTGGTCTTTGCTTGCTGGGCCCTCAGGATTGTGTATTTGTGCTTATGCTGTATGCCACCCACCTCAGTGCATGTATGTATACATGGATTGTTTTAGTATCCTAATCACAAACTCCTTTTTAGGAATGGTCTTCTTTGTGACACATTTATTTTTTAGGAGTGGTCTTCATCTATTACTGATTTCTTAGCAGTGAACAAAACAGACAAAATTCCTGCCTTCATGGAGTTTCAAATGTAAAAAGGAGACAATTAAACTTAATTTAAAAAATTGATGTGAAATGGAGAAAAATAAAGCAGGTTAAGGGAGATAGGGAGTGATGAGAAGAGTTGCTGTCTTTTACTGGTCAGTTATGGGAAGTATCCTTGAGATGATAGCATTTGAATAAAGAGCTGGAGGAAGTGAGGGGTGATTCACATGGATGTCAGGGGAAAGGGTGTTCAAGGCAGAGGCAGCAGAAGGTGCATAGCCCTGAAAGGGGCATGTCTGACTTCTGACTTGTTCAAAGAACAGCAGTGGAAGCCACTGTGGCTGGAATAGAGTGGGCAAGGGACATTATCAGAGCAATAATGGGACCGATTCTATAGGACCTGTGGGCCATTGTAAGAACTTTGCTTTTTATACTGGTTAAGAAGAAAAGTCAGTGGAAGGTTTTGAGCAAAGGAATGAAAGACATTTCTTGAGTCTTAAAACAAAGATCACTCTGGCTACCATGTTGAGGATCGATTGTGGGAGGCCAAGGTGGAAGGAGGAGACCAGCTGGAGTTACTGCAGTGATACCCAGGAGTGGGGATGGTGTTTGAACCAGGGTGGTGGTGGTGGAGGTGGTGAGAAGTAACCACAGTTGCATCCCATATGCATTTTGAAGATGAATTCAAAGATTCACTGATGGACTGGATGTGTAGGGTGTAAGAAAGAGAGGAGGTAACAAGAGTTTCTGGTATGAGAATAGAATTGGCATTTACTGAGCTGTGGAAGATTGCTAGAAGAGAAGGTGCTGAAAATCAGGAGTTTGAGGCTGGGAGCGGTGGCTCATGCCTGTAATCCCAGCCTTTTGGGAGGCCAAGGCAGGTGAATCACCTGAGGTCAGGAGTTCAAGACCAGACTGGCCAACATGGTGAAACCCCATCTCTAATAAAAATACAAAATTAGCCGGATGTGGTGACGGGTGATCCCAACTAATTGTGAGGCTGAGGTAGGACAATCGCTTGAACCCGGGAGACAGAGGTTGCAGTGAGCTGAGATGGCATCACTGCATTCCAGCCCAGGCAACAATAGCGAAACTCCATTTCAAAAAAGAAAAGAAAGAAAGAAAATAGAAAATCAGGAGTTTGATTTTGGCGATATTAACTTTGATGATGGGCTTACAAGACAGCCAAGTGTAGATATCTAGTAGGCAGAGGGATCTAAGAATCTGAAGTTAAGGGAAAAGGGCTGGAAATAGTACTTTGGGAATTATTAGCATAAAGAAGTTATTTAAAGCTACAAGACTGGATGAGGCCATGAACTTGTAGTATAAATAGAGAAGAACAAGGAGAGGATAAGACTTGCTCAAAAACCAAGAGAAGAAAAAACCCAGAATAGAAACATACAATGCAGAAAATGGGCACAGATTTTAAAATAAACTATCAGTATGTTCAAGGAATTAAGAGGTGAGACTGTGAATTTTGATAGGAGAACTGGAAATTTAAAAACAAATGGAAACATTACAACCAGAAAGTGAAATAATCAAAATAAAGAACTTAATGGAAGATTAGACTCACCTGAAAAGAGAGTTAACTGGAAGGCAAGTCAGATGGACAACTTCAGACTGAAGCACAGATAAGAGCTGAAGAGGTATGTGCAATGTGGGTGGAAGTTCTGACATACATGTCAGTGAAATCTGGAAGAAGAGGAAAGGTGGAATAGAACAGAGCACTATTAGAAGAAGTAGTGGGTGAGAATTCCTCAAAGCCACTTGAAGAGGAATGGGAGGAGAACTTGATATAGTGCATATAGAGAATATTTTTGAAGAGTTTTGTGTGAAAGGGAGAAATGAGGTAATAGCTATTGGGACGTGGGGACAAGCAAGTCTTTGATTGTTTCTTTCTTTTTAGGTATTAGAGCATGCTTATATGCTGATAGGAACGATCCAGGAGGGAGACCAGTGGAACGGGAGAGAGTGGGGACAGTTGCCTGTCATCTGCTATGTCTTTTAACGGGTAACAATGGCTGGGATCCAATGGCAAGAACAAGACGAACATTTCTTCATGACCATCTCCAAATCCCTATTTGCCTTTAAATTAAATAATTAATGAAGAAAGTAGATCTGCTGTAAGAATACTGTTTCTTAGAAAGCAGAGAAGTATTTTAAATGGTGTAATTCTTACTGTCTTTTATTTGCTCTAGTTTTAATAACATATTTAATAGCAACATTTCTCTCATGCCCTCACTCTGGTGATCACCTAACCCCCAACCCCTACAGATTTCTTCAGTATGGAGGCACTTAGGACATCTCGGGATGTCTTTAGTGGTAGTATTTGAAATACAGAGTCATTGTTAAGACGGGCAACTGGGGAGACTGATTGCTGAGGTTTGAATCACATTTTCTTATTAGGTGTGGAATTTTGGGCAGTTTATGTCATCCTTCTGAACCTCAGTTTCTTCAATGGTAAAATGTGATGGGATGGTATATTAGTATCTATTCGATGAGGTTATTGTGAGTATTGAACAAGATAAAATAAGTATATGTTCCTATAGCAGTGCCTAGCACATAGAAAATAGTCCATACATGCTTCTTGCAGCAATCTCTGGTTCTGGAAAAACTTGTTGGAAGTAGAAGGGTAGCTCTCACGTTGGGTGTACATTAGAGCCCCACTGGGGCTTTTCAAAAATACCAGTACGTGGGTACTCCCCTTTGAAATTCTAGTTTAATTGGTTTAGGTCAGATCCGAACACTTCAGTTTTTCTAATTTGCAACCAGGGTTGCAGTGGTCCAGGAAGGTTATTCATTTAGTTATTCAGTATATTCCTGCCCCCAAGAATATCTGTATTAGTCTTATATTTGCCAAGACCACGTTTACAAAGGTACTTTTGATTGAGCCTTTAAACCTTGGCTCATATTTTTATTCTGGATGACTTGGAAATGTCTGTGATGGTAATGATGTTTTCAGACCCCTCTCTGATGGTAATGATGTTTATACCTCCAGACTTCCAGTCAGCTAGAAGTGTACCGTTCTTGCTTCCCATGTGATATCTGGTCATCTGTATTCTGCTGTATGATTCTCTTTCATGGAACTTGTAGTCTAATAAAAATTGCACAAATCACACCAAATGAATTGTGTGGTATGCCCCAAATAAAATGGAGTATTCATTGTTGCACATTTGCTTTTTTCATTTGACTTAAAATATACAGCCTTTGGGACAGTTGTTATCACATTAACTCTACTATGGCAAGGAAAGCTAATTTAGTAGAGAAATTGACTGGAGTGTCTCATCTAATAGAAATAAGCATGAAACCACTTTGGTGTCTCTTCTTTTCAAGGACTGCTGTTTTTCCATAAAATTTATAAGCCCACAGTTTGATACTGAAGCCCCTATAATTCATGTGGCTGTGACTTTATCATTTTAAATGTTAATTTCCTATAAATTAATAGTCCTGAGAAATGGGAGGCCATTTAAAAATCACAGCTTGCAAATGAAATTTTGGAATAAACTTTTGGCATAGCTAGCAAAGGGGCCAGGCGAGTAAACAGATGCTTATAATGAAGTGTTGCCAATGCTAGGGTAAGAATAAGGGTTGGTTTGTGTGCAACCAGGTAGCAGGGCAGTCACTGGGGCTTGACTGGCAGTCTGCCAGAAAGAGGCAGCGTCTGTAGTGAGAGCTGCAGGATGAGGAGGCATAGCCAGATGCAAGGGGAAGGAAAGAGGTGAACATCATGCTTTGGGCTACGGGGAAGAGCATATGGGGGTCAGAAAACTGTGTGGTCAAAGGAAAGTTTGACCATACCCATGTGTGCCTGTCTTGCATAATTATTAATAGCCCCTTTTTACTCAGGAAAATGAGCTGCTTTAGACCATGAGTTATGTATCTAGTCTCTCTACCCATGGTTGAAATTGAAACTTGTACAAAGGAATGCTACAAGAAAACGTATGGGCATTTGATTCGTTAGTTGCTCTTCTTTCAGATGGCCCCTCATTCACACCCAGCTAATTACTCCATTTAGAAATAGTAGGTTGTACTTAATACACTACTGTACTATAACTGCCAGTATCTTCTTCCTCTGGGAGAAACCTTCTTTATCTTGTTTTTCTTTTTCATGAGATTCAGTCGCATTTTAGGATATGTGATGATGTTTTCTGCTTATTATATTTCTCTCATCTTTTTGTGTGGCCAGAACTAGGTCCCCAAATGCTGCTGGCAGAATTATTGAACGCAGTGATATCCAGTTAACAACCCCAGAGTCGCAGTTTATCGCCAATTCTCACCTAGTTAATTCTCTGTCCTTGTTGATGCTGAGTTCCTACTCCACCACTTATGGTCACTGAATTTTAATCTGTTCTTCATTTTACTGCAGACAGACTGATATCTTAGGAACACTACCTATTTGCTTAATACGTTAGTCTATGGAATGGGACTGCCGCTACTAATAGCATCTCTAACAAATTATCATTGATTTCTTTTTGTTCTTCAGCAAGTGGTGAAGAAATCTGGTATTCAACTTGTCAAAATGCAATCCGTTTTCATGTATTCATCGTAAATTACAAATGTTAAGGGCCAGGTCCAGTATTTATCTATAGTGAGCCTAGCTTTTAAAAGAATTGCATTTTGAAGTTTGCCTTATTTATTGAATCATTTCCTATTCACTATATGGTAAGGAAAATCTTCCATTTGAATTTAAATGAGGAAGTAATTCCATGGGATCAGTGAGCTGGTGCACAGCTTTGTACCAAATGCCAGATCACTCAGAGTACAATCAAAGCTGTGCTAATTTGGAACAGTTTTATTTTATGATAACAACTGGAAATGTAAAGAAAGAATTAAGAGTTATACTTTCTATCTTTGGCTTAATATGCTGTAGTTAGATGTCAGTACCTATGGTCAGGAGGCCTAATATAGGGAACTCTAATTTCGGAGTGGATTTTATACAGAATTTTTTATCCTGAGAGTCTTGTTTACAGGCTTTCTGAGTGTTAGTATCTCCTCTGCTTAATTACTTGCTTTGACTTTTAGTCTCCTTGCTTGTAGCAGATACATAAGATGTTTGAAACTTAATCTGCAGGCTTTTTACTGACTTTATAGAAAGGGTTTGAAAAATCACTTTTCTGCCTCGGTTGGTAATTTGTATCCATTTAAGAAGGGAGTCTGGAGTGGGTTGTGGAGAGATGCTGAATCGGGGGTATGTTAGAGGGAACTAAGCAGATTTGCCACCTGTCCTAGTTAGATTTCCCCAAGAGGAAGACGACTCTTCTCTGTAAAATGGGGACAACAATAGTACCAACCCCACAAGGTGATTGTGAGGTCTAAGTGTTAATTCATGTAAAGTGCTTAGAATAGTGCCTGGGACATAGTAAGTGCTGGAATGTTAATTGTTGGTTTGGTATAATTTTGTTTAAGAGAATTAAGAGAATCTTCAGGACATCAGACTTTCTCAAGAGAACTGTCCATGTTTGTGAAATATGATTTGCTTAGTATTCAGAGGTAGTAGGAGGAAGCCGGAGGTGGGAGGAAACCTGGCTTTGACCGAACTTGATCGACAGCTCGTGGTTGCTGAGAGGCTAGCAACAGTGGGACGTAGCAGTCTGCTTTGGCACAGTGGAAGGATCCAGCGCGGGAGGATCTGAAAACTACCCTAGAGTCGCAGAGGCACACAAGTACCCAGGAAGTATCCAGAGCTCTAAAAATAAGGAGCTTACTGGATATCGCGAGACTGCAGCATCATTAGTACATGTTCCTTTTTCTAAATCTCAGTCTAGTGCCTGTATAAGAATTCAGTTAGAGGAAAACTGTAGAATCAGCATGAGAATTTCCTTCTCCTCCAGCATCTACCACATCTCAGGCTTAGCTTTCAGGGAAGCTGGTCTTAAAGAGATAGAAGGGTGATCTTCTCAACCTCTAGGTGGATGTGCTCTGGGGCAGGGATGCTGCTAGAAAACTCACAATCTCGAAATGTGCCATGGCTTCTACAGAGTGGGCGCTCCTGGTAGAGAAGGGGGTGTACCCTATGCGTATTTATTTAAAATGAGAAGAGATCAGTGGGTGTAGTGAAAAGTACCAGTTTCCACACAGCTCCTTTTCTTTGCAACACTGCATGGGTAAAACACATCTGAGGCTATTTGAGGATGGTTGCTGTGGGAGGAAGCAGGTGAGGATCACATACAAAGGACTGTAGAGTGTTGCAACCCAGTGGAGATTCTCCCTCCTGGGCTCAGCAGCAGTGGGAGAGGCAGGGAGCAGATACCAGGAAGGCAGGGTAGAGCTAAGGCTGCCTGGCGTTGGGCTGGGAAGTTGGACAGGTGAGGAGGGTCTGAACTTGAAGCTGCTGGCTAAAGAAGGTGTTTGAAGTGCTGCTCTCAGTGCCTGCACTGGAGAAAAGGAAATTGTTGAGGGCCTGGAGAGCTTGCAAGAGCCAAGGGGCACTGTTTCTGGAATGAGAGAGCGAGAAGTACAGTGGGGGTTTGGGCTGGGTTACTACTGGGTGTCGGCATTTGAAAGGTGACATTTGAGGTAAGCCTTGAATGAAGAATAGGTTTGCCAGGAAGAAAGGGGACAAAGGCCAAGTCTGAGGACAAAGCTTATCTCCTTAGTGTGAAGCTGAATGTCTGTCTGGCGTTCAGGTAGTAGGAAGAAATGACAAGAGGTGAGCCTGGGAAGTCAGATGACTGCTGGGACGTGCAGGGTTTTCTAATGCATTGCTCAAATTTGTTTGTTTACACTGCAGAATTAGGGTGAGTTCCAGTGAAGGTGTGGCAATTAACCTTTTGCACTGCCTGGTTATAATTTTTGTGAGGCTGTTATGGAAAGTGACAGTCCTGTGCATCTTCATCTTATTCAAAGGAAGCATAGGAGCAAATACGCCAAGGTCAAATATAAATGGCTCTTGGAGTTACTGTGATTTTTGGATTAGTCGTAGCTCTTGCAGACTCTTCTCCAGTGGTACAAATAACCACTCCTTAGTTGTGTATGTGTCTCAGTTTTAAGAAACATATAATTAAAATATTTTAATTTTTAATACAATCATACTAATTTGCAATACTTTACCAACTTCTAACCATTGATTTACTTTTCTCTTAGGTGAATTGATTCCTTCCAGAGTTTATTACAAATCAGGATTGTGGAAGCCATTTAATTATGTTACTTGGTGAACACAAACTGTATTATATTTTGGATAAAATATACCACTTGACATGAAAGTTTTGGCTGGGGAATTTCTCAGAAAAACGTTTTAATTGAAGGCATAAAGAAAAATATTAAGCAAGAAATTTTCTTTTCCTTGAGGATGCCTGGCAGTGTATCTCAGTAGAACTATTTTGCACTGACCTCCCTATAAGAACAAACACAGAATGGGTTCCCAAGAAGATGAAGGGTTATGATTAGGCAGTCATCTAGAAAAAGTAAGCATGATTTTTTTTTTTTTTTTTTTTTTTTTGCCCTTTTGTAACTCAACAGGTGAGATAAGGACATTACTTGAAAGTTTTCGAACAAACTAAAAACGTTACTCACATATTATAGCTTGCTTGGGACAATCTCTATTTACACTTACCTCAGCATAATTATTAATAGCACCCTTTCGCTCTGAAGTGTCCCGATGTGGAAAGATAAATCATTTTGTCACTTTACCCATCCATAGGCCTACCTCCTTGACACATCCATTTTTGCACTGATGTTGTATTTTAATCTTTTACCATTGCATTAGTTTTTTCTTATATAGTTGCTGTGATAGTGTGTGTGCCGTTTCATAGTCTTTTTCATTTAATCTGTTATAAGCATTTTCTACTTTGCTGCACAGTTTTTGTATTTTTTTAAATTGCTGCTGTGTCAGTTAAAAATGCATTTAGGTAAAACCCAACTGATAGTATCTTAACCAATAAGAAGTTTGTCTATTTCTATTTTACTTGGCAAGAGCTGGTGCAGTTGCTCTAGGACGTTACCAAGGAAGGAGACCTCATCTTCCCATTCTTTCATTCTTTGGGGCCTGTCTTTTATCCTCCTGCTGTGTTTCCAGCATCACATTTGTGTTCCAGTGTGAAGAGGGTACAAGAGTGAAGGGTAAAAGGGAACCTGCCAGCTAAGTCTGTCCCTTGGCAGAAATCTTTCCCTAAGACCTATCTAGCAACTTCTCTGAATGTTTTCTTGGTTGGAACTGACTCCTGTGTTTACCTTAAGCTGCAATAGTATCTGGGAAAATTTCCAATTCTGCACTGGAGGATGACCAGGAAGAAGGGGCTGTTAATAGCTTTTTGGTAGCCAGTCCACAGAGTCTGCCACAGCCATAAAATATGGTTTTGCCTTAATGTGGGAATATGGTTTTGGAGAGAGTAATTTTCCTTCAAGAGTTAACCGCTGCCTTACCACTACAAAACTCTGTAACAGCCGTGACTGAGCAAGAGTGATGAGAGGTTAATGTAAGCTCTTTCAAGTGAGGTGCAGTGATCTTACACAAAGTCCAAGTTAATTTTTTTTCCTAATATAATTCTGAAAATAAAACCAACTAATTCACCCACTCTTTAAAGAGTGTGTTTCATTATCCTAGATTGTGGTGAGCCCGACCAACTTTAGAAGATCATTAAAAATGTGAAAAAAAAAGCTGTTTAATTTTTAAAAGCATCTTGTAATATCAGTGTCTTACATTGGCAAACTATAATTTCTCCCATTTTTAGCTCAGTTAGAAACTCACCAATGATGAGCATGAATATTTTAACTTGTTCAAATCCTTCTAAGTGTCTTAATTTTGTTTGATTTAAACATGCAGTGTATTTTATTTAATATCTGTTGCTGCTGTGAATCCAAACCATGTTCAGTAAATTTTGGATACAAATAATGAAATACAATTGATTTAGACAGAGACATATGTGGGTTTTAGCTTACCATGTTTACCCAGATCCTGTGTGCATATGTGCATAACTCCTTGCCCCGAAGAAAAACTGCCCCTATCTATTGACACGTGGGAAACATCATCTTTTCGTCAGTTAAAAGCTTTATTAAGTGAAATGTCCTTCCCTTTTCCCTGCCTCTCCTTTTATCCCATAGTCAATTTTTATTCTCTCCCATCCCCCACAGGCAATCATTTTAATGTACATCTTTTTATTTCAATGAGTGACTGCACAACCAGTATTGTTTCATTTGAATGTATTTTTGTCTTCTATCTTACATTGCTTATATTATTTGCATTTCAAAAAAGTATATATCCCCAAGGATTTTGGAAGAAATCAGGAGAGAGAAAGGATATGTAGTATCTTAAATTACACATTACGTAAATCACCGTGTTTCTCAGGCCCCTTTTTTATTGGCCTGTGTGCATACAGTTCCTGTCTCTTTCTGCCACCTGTGATGCATTCTCCGCAGTTTACTCACCACTTTCTCATTGATGGGTTGCTTTTAACTTCTGGCCACCACGAAGGGTGCTCCAGTGAACATTTCTGTCCTTGTTGGCTTCTGGACCCGAGTGAGGAATTCCATGGGATTTATACCCAGGGGCAGGGCTGTTGAGTCGTAGAATAATTACATACAGTACATCATTTTATAATACTTAGTGCCTGATCTCTCTAGTGGCCTATCAGGTACGTATCCCCCAGCCCTTACATGAGGGGTCCTCTGTCCCCCACATCCCTTGGTATCTTTAGCTTCCAGATATCTGCTGATCTGATTGGTGTAAAGTAGTAACTTTTTGTTTTAATTAGCTTTTCTCTAATTACCACTGTTTGAGCATGCCATCAAGTGCATATTATTTTGTGTGTGTGTGAGTGTTTTTCTCTTCAGTACATTGCCTTTCATATCCTTTGGCCATTTTTTTTTAACTGGAGTTATTTTTTGTTGATCTGTAGGGGTTTCTTGGGTATTGTAGAATTTAATCTTTTGTCAGTTTTATACATTTAAATTATCTGCTTACACTTTCTCAGCTGTTTATTAACTTTGTTCATAGTAGTCTTCTTTAGATAGAAATTCTAAATTTTAGTGTTATTATGGTCATCATTTTTGTGTGTGTGGTTTTTTTTTGCAGATTCCTAGCCAATTACCTGTCTCCTTTCTTCTTTTGTTGTTAGATGTTCTAAAAGTATTTATCATATCTTAATTTTGAAGAAACATGATTTTTACTTAGCATCTTATGAAGTTACCATCCCTTTCTGAAACTTAAATTGCTATATATTTATCTATTGGGACTACAATAGGCTAGATTTTTTTGTTTTTGTTTTGAGACAGAGTCTTGCTCTGTCACCCAGGCTGGAGTGCAGTGGCACCATCTCAGCTCACTGCAACTTCCACCTCCTGAGTAGCTGGGATTACAGGCGTGCACCGCCACACCCCGCTAATTTTTTGTATTTTTAATAGAGACGGGGTTTCACCATGTTGATCAGGCTGGTCTCAAACCTGACCTCTGCCTGCCTCAGCCTCCCAGAGTGCTGGGATTATAGGCATGAGCCACTGCACCCTGCCTAGGCTAGATTTTTTTTTTTTTTTTGAAAGATCTCTAGATGGAGTAGCTAAAACTTAATAGAAATGGAAAGCTTTAATTTCCTTCATGGCTTTTGAGCCTTCATCTTTCTTTAGCATAACAAACTGGTCATCTATATGAAACTATACCTTGTATTTTTATGTTAGTTAAAAATTTAAAAACAGCATTATATAATGTAAGGCTCTTAGGATTACGTAAAGTCTGAAAAAGTGATGAGTTGGAAAAGTCTATTCAACTTTGTTTCTCCAGAAGAGAACTTAGATACATAATGCGAAAGTTAAAACTTGACAAGAATATGGCTAATCATTGGGTCATACAACCTGATATTCCCTTAAAAATAGGAATGGTTATACTGCCTCGGAATTTTGAGAATATAAACTTAGGAAAGATGACTTGGGAATTAAATGCTTTATTGACCTATGCTGGAATGAAGTGTGATGACTAAGTTTTTTGGGGACGAAAAAGGTAGTAAGGCATGAGAGAGTAACTGTCTTTCTTTTAAATATATCCAGAGGCCAACCACCTGCTGTTTGCTGTAAGAAAGTTTCTGGACCGTTGTGGGCAAAAACCACTTAGCTCTTCAAAGAAAAAAGCACAGGGATACAAGACTACGACTTGGAGTTCTGGATCCATTACGAAGGAAAAATACTAAATTTCTTGTTTGTTTTGTATTCTTGTTAAAGAGACTGATAAGATGGTGGGAAACGGTGGAAACAAGCCTTGGTAAGAGGGATTAGAAACAAAAGACAAGTGAAAAGATTAGACAGATAGCACCTTTCAGTCTATATAAGTTCAGAGTCTCTCTTTTGGATGAATTGCATCCCAGTGTCCTGAGAAAACCTGTAGATGGAATTGCTGAGCTTACAGCTGAAAGAATTCTGAATTCTTTCAGAATTCCTGGGGAGTGAGAACAGTGCCAGAAGCGGAGATAGTGTCTTCTCGTTTTCAAAAGGGGTAAGGGTGGATTCTGCTGTGTTGCTATGGACCCCGGGCAGAATTCTAGAGTGATTAATCAATAGATCTGTGGCTGTTGTCAGAGTCCTTGGTTGCAAATGACAGAAACCAAATCTGAATAACTTAAGTACAAATGAATATTTTTAGAAGCATATTGGATATCTTGATGGAAAAACTAGAGAGCCAGTCTCAGAAAATGGCAGGCACCAGGAGAGGCCAGGCAGCTAAGAACACAGCCAGCCTGTGCTGAGGGAATGGAGGCATTAGAAGGCTGCCACAGTGCCCCTGTTATAGGACGGTCGCTGCTGCCTGCTGGACTCTTGACTCTGCCTGCCATATGCATTCTGAACTGCCTTCGCCTTCTGTGCCGTGCACTTCAAACGCGGTCCTACACAGGCACACCTATTTGCTGAGCCTGGGTAAATTGTCTGTGCTCTAGCTGCCTGTGTTCTGTGAGACTATACGTGTATTTAGCTTCCTTTTTACCTTACTTAGTAGAAGGTGGAGTTCCCTCATCCCCATTAGGTCTCTCTCATTGGCAGAACCCTCAAACATAGGAAGGGTGTTCAGAAACTACATCCAAAAGGAATGGCAAACCTTCACTGCAGTAGTCCAGAAGAAGGGAAAGAGATTGCCACTGGAAACCAGTGTGGTTAATGACGAGCCATTCATATCAGATGAAATTCATCCTTTTTGATAGGATTTCTCAGGAAATGGTTGTGCTGAATTTTAGAAAGGCCTTTCCTGAACTCCCCCACAAGTCTCATGTCTCAAGTCTCATGTACAAGTCATAACTGATTGAGCATCTGAATCCAAAGACTTTTGGGTAATGTGAGTGATGCCTGGAGGCATCTCCAGGGAGTGATCCTGGGCTCCTTGATGGTTTGGCCAAGAACATCAGGGGGAGGCTCATCAAATCCGCTTTTGAAGTTAAGCTGGAAGGGCTAGGGAGTGCATTGACGAAGAGAATTAGGATCCAAAAAGATCCCTGTGAGCTGGAACAAAGAGCCGAATCTAACGGAATGAAATTTAATGGGGAATAAATATTACATCTTGTTCTGTTCAGGAAACCAGCTGCGTCTACGTGATGAATAAAGAAGGAGCCACTTTACAGCATCACATGTGAAAATGCCTTTAACATTTTAGTTGAATGGAAGTATATGAGTCAAAAGTTTGACGTCTTTTTAAAAACAAAAATCTCTAGTAGGAATCACGTGCATCCATCACAAGGTAGAGATTTGCCTTATTTATGTGGCTTAGGTGACACATGAAATCTTCATTGATTTTTGGACACACTCAAGAATGCTTGTTTGGGCAGAGAGTGACCAAATGCAAGTGGATATAAAAGTTTGGCATGTGCAGGGCCATTAAAACAGTGAGTTGTTACCCTTGAGACCTGGGAGACAGGTTAGCTATCTACAAATACAGGCAAGTGTCTGGAAGGAAGCACATGTGGTGTGACCATGGAGGGGAAGAGTTAAACCAGTGCATGTCAGTTGCAAAGAGGGAGGTTTACAATACTATGCCCTGACTGTGCCTTGATGGAAAGTAGTAACTTGCACGTCACTTGTGACCACTACTTGTGGCCAACTATGCTCTTGGGGGATATTAAAATATTTCATGAGCGTATTTGCCCATGTTACTTTCACAGGTCTTAAGTCTCCCTGAATGTTGAACTTCCCCAAGACTCTTTTCCTCACGAGGCTATTGAAAATTTTAATATCTGCATGGGGTTAGTGAAAGACTCAGAATAACTTTCAAACCTGGGAATACGAATTCATCATAAAGCTGGAAGAGAAAGTCTTAATAGAGAGCAACATGAGACAGTAAATATTTGATTTGAAAAGATGGGATCATAAACCAATCAGCGGAGCACTTGCTGAAAATGAAGTTTTTTCTTAATTGGCGCCAGGCTGCCATAACACAAGTGGCCGCTCTTTAGGAGCTTGTAGTTTTCACATTAAAGGCATTTTATTTTAAACGTATTTTCATCCTAAGATGTCAGTATGTAGAATTGCCTGGCTGATCAAGGAAATTCTAAAGGTAATTGCTATGGGAGTTTAACGTGCTAGAGACCTAGAGAAGTCTCTTTCATGCTTTAAAAGATGTAAACAAGTTGCAAAATAATGGTTCTGTCAAGAAAATCACACATTGATTCATCATCCAGTATTGGGAGTTGGGCTAAAGGGTTTATAAAATATCTCCTTTTTGAAGGTCATCTGGTGGAGTGGTGGCTTTAGGACTTTGTAGATTTGTAGCCTGCGTGATCACCTTTCTCAATGGACATTTAGTGAGTGCATCCTGCAACCATTATTGCAACAGAGGAAAATCTTGGCACAAATACCCAGAATGGAAGTTAAAAGTTTTAAAAGTGGTATTTTCAAGGTTTTTGGCCTTTACAGTGCAAACAAGTACATGTATCTTCTCTAGCAATAGTATTTATTGACAGAGATTAGCATAAAAGTAGTTAGCTTGCAGCAGATTTGGAAATTATAGCCTTGTAAAGGATCCCCAAGTTACAACAGCAATCACCAGAAACTGCATTGTAAAAGTCTGTGCTGGTGTCTGGACTAATTTTATTCCTTTGGCATTTCTCCTCCCTGTTCTCTAACCTCTCTTTTAGTTTATTGTTCTGGAATGATGAAAAACTGTCTGAGGGCAAACACTGCCAGATATCCATTTTGCATTTGCTCAAAGTTTATGTGTTTGTTCATTTATTCAAAATTTGGTCAGTAACATTTATTGGGTGCCTACTGAGTGTCAGGGTACTAGTGGTGATTTTAAAAAATCGCTCTCTCCTGCAGCTCTGAGACTAGTAAGAGAGATAGAAAAGGAGATCTCCTGTGTTGTGTCTGCTATGCAAAGGGAGCTTGGGATGCCCAGAGCAGAGGTGTGTGTCTGAGGAAGTGTTCCCAAAGAAGTGATGTTTAAACCACGTCTGGAAAACTGGGTAGAAATGGGCCAGGCATACTTACGGCAGGGTGACTCCAGTAGCGAGACTAGAATAGCATCTGCAGAGGTTTGGAGGAGGAGGAGGTGGTGGGCCTGGAGATGGATTTGGAAAGCGTGAACTTTAGGGCAGGGCTCTTGCGATGTAGCTCTCTACCAGAATCACCCGACATTTCAACAAGTTGAAATGCAGATTCCTGTATCCAATCCCTCTCCCTCCCCTTGAGATCGGTTTTTCTGGAAGTGGGACCGGGCATATCTGATTGTGAAGTCAGGCAGAGTTTGAGAACCTTCTATGGGAATTGGAAGCATTGAAGAATCTAAAGCTTTAAGTGCCATGGTCAGGTGAGATTTTTAGGAAGATTTTTCTAATGTAATTTGCTGCAACATGGATGAACCTGGAGGACGTTATGTTAACTGAAATAAGCCAGGCACAGAAAGACACATACTGCATGATTTCACTTACTTGTGGAATCTAAAATAGTTGAACTCATAGAAGCAGAGAGTAGAATGGTGGCTGTTTGGGACTGGTAGGGGTGTGTACAGGGGGAATGGGGAGAAGTTGGTCAAAGGGTACAAAGTTAGGATGGATAAGTTCCGAAGATCTATTGTACCACAGTGACTATAGTTAACAATCATACTTAAAAATTGCTAAGTAGATCCTAAATGTTCTTATCACAAAAAAATGACAAGTGTGTGAGGCAAGTATGTTCATTAGCTTGAGTTAAGCATTTCACAAGGTGTATACATATCAACGATAATTTTTTTTTTTTTTTGAGATGGAGTCTTGTTCTGTTGCCAGGCTGGACTGCAGTGACATGATCTCGGCTTCCTGCAACTTCTGCCTCCCGGGTCAAGTGATTCTCCTGCCTCAACCTGTTGAGTAGCTGGGACTACAGGTGTGCGCCACCACACCCAGCTAATTTTTGTATTTTTAGTGGAGATAGGGTTTCACCATGTTGGGCAGGATGGTCTCAATTTCTTGACCTTGTGATCTGCCCGCCTTGGCCTCCCAAAGTGCTGGATTACAGGTGTGAACCACTGTGCCCAGCCCCCAATTTTTTTTTTTTTTTTGAGACGGAGCCTCACTCTGTCGCCCAGGCTGGAGTGCAATAATGGCATGATCTCTGCCCACTGCAACCTCCGCCTCCTGGGTTTAAGCAATTCTGCCTCAGCCACCCAAGTAACTGGGATTACAGGCGTGCACCACCATATCCTGGTCATTTTTGTAGTTTTAGTAGAGACAGGGTTTTGCCATGTTGGCCAGGCTGGTCTCAAACTCCTGACCTCAGGTGATCCGCCTGCCTCGGTCTCCTGAAGTGCCGGGATTACAGGTGTGAGCTACTGCACGTAGTCTCAACTACAATTTTTATTTGTCAATTATATCTTAATAAAGCTGGGGAGGGGGATGGTAAGAAAAGATTGCTCTGACATGAAGTCAGGTGAAAATGATGTGAGCCCGGAAGCAGAGGGGATATTGAGATAGTTCACAGGAGAGGTAAGGGCAGGGATTAAAGCTCTAGTAGGGGTTGGTGAGGAAAGCAACAAATCTAAATCATGTGGAAGATAGAATTGGCCAGATTTAGTGGTCAATTGCATGTGGTTGAGTGGGGACAACTCAGTTTCTGGTAGAAATCAAAGACACCTTATGCTCAGAGAGACCTCGGGAGCACTGTTGTGGGAGCTGCCCTGGTGGCAGGTGTAGGCTCGGAGCCACTTGGGTGTCAGCGTATTTTGCCCTCTTTCATTTCCTAACTGGGAAAAAAAGATGGTATGTATATAAACTCCTCTGAAGAGGAGACCTGGTGAGATTTTTCTCTTCTTTATTTGCATACTCTTACTTCTCTTGCTTCCCCACTAAATATCAGTGTATTTGGCAATTCTGAAGTGAACGTGTTGCATGGAAATCACCCATAGTTACACCATTCCAATGATTCTGAAGAGGTGGAAGCTGTAGGCTTCTCGTTGGGGTTGTGGGGTTGCAGGCTCTCCAGCTGGGGAGGCACTTACCTCTGTATTCTGAGCATATACACTTTGCATATGTCCTTCACAGCAGGCACTCAGCCTGCCACACGCACAACTATTATTTGGCTGTAACCGGGCTGATGGTGGAATTCATCATCCTTCGAAACCCATATTCTGAATTACTGAGCTCAGTGTACAGTTTTTTCTTTATGTTACAGTCAATATTACTTGTATTATTTTTCTATTACACATAGACTTACAAACTCTCTGCATGTAAATTGGCTCCTTCCATCCCCTTTGGGTAAAGACTGACCATGAGCAGCTTGAAGAAAAAAGGAGAGCCTTCTATCCTTAGCAGTTTTATTTGTTTGAATTGGGCCTCTGGCCTAAGTTTGAAAAGATACACTTAAATTGGAGGTGAGCTGGGGAAAGGCTGAGAATACACTTTGTTCTGAACTGGGGTCCCTCTTAATTTACTAGTTCCTGGCTCCTTTCATACTGGAAGGATGTGCTAAATTGAGGCAGAGTTCTGTTGACTTTCTTTTTTAGAGGATTCACTGGTTTGTAATCTAATTTATTTGGTTGTCTTAGAAGAAAATAAGGGAAGAGCCACGCAGCAGTTGCTAACCCTGTATCTGTGCTATCATTCATTGTCTTTCCTGACTCCCTTTGTCCTCCAGGGTACTTCCTAACCTCATTGACAGTCCCCTCCGCGTCTGCCGCCGGTGCCCCTCCTCCCTTAGTAATTAAAGAGGGAATGAGAATGTCAATTCAACTTCTCACTGAGGGCTGGTGCTAACCACAGATCTTATTTTAGGGCAAGGCCTTTCCCCTCTAGCTTCTTTAAATCCCCTATTAATTCAGATGCTTTATTTACTGAACAAACAAGCTGTGATTTCACAGAGAACAGTGAACAGGGGCTATACTTCTGGGGGAGAGAAAAATAAAGCTCTTTGTGCTGTTCTGCTCATGCTGAAGCATGGGAGAGGTTTTCCCGGTTCTTTGTGGTGTCACCCCCCGAAAACGGCAAACCTGAGGGAGAAAGAGTAAAGAGTGCAGCAATGTCCTGGTGGTTTTGATAAAAGTTCTTTTTATGGGCAAGATCTTTCAGGAGCCTCTTCCAGAGGAGGAGTCACCTTGACCTGGAGCAAGCACACCTGAAGACATGCCACTTGGTCTGAATGCCCAAGGGCTTGGGCCTCCCTGCCACCTAGGCTGGTTGTTGACACTCTTCTGGGCACAGTCATCTGACCGCCCAGTCATGGTGGCGCATGCCTTTGGCCACAAGGGGGACGAAGGCAGAGTATGATTCCACTCCAGAAGGTATTAACAATGTGATGCCACTCCCAAATCCAGAAGGTGTTAACAGTGTGATGCCACTCCCAGATCCAGAAAATGTTAACAATGTGATGCCACTCCCAAATCCAGAAGGTGTTAACCAGTGTGATACCACTCCCAAATCCAGAAGGTATTAACAATGTGTTACCACTCCCAAATCCAGAAGGTATTAACCAGTGTGATACCACTCCCAAATCCAGAAGGTATTAACCATGTGTTACCACTCCCAAATCCAGAAGGTGTTAACCATGTGATACCACTCCCAAATCCAGAAGGTATTAACCATGTGATACCACTCCCAAATCCAGAAGGTGTTAACAATGTGTTACCACTCCCAAATCCAGAAGGTGTTAACCATGTGATACCACTCCCAAATCCAGAAGGTATTAACCATGTGATGCCACTCCCAAATCCAGAAGGTATTAACCATGTGATGCCACTCCCAAATCCAGAAGGTATTAACCATGTGATACCACTCCCAAATCCAGAAGGTATTAACCATGTGATACCACTCCCAAATCCAGAAGGTGTTAACAATGTGATGCCACTCCCAAATCCAGCTTTACATTACCTCTCATACCTGGGCTGTGCGTGTGCATACCAAAGGCATTAACTTTGCAAGTTTGTGAAGGAAAAATATATCAGGCTATCAGATTTAGTCTCAAAAGCACTTTTCACAGTGACAGTGTTTCAGAGCTAGAAGAGACCCTTAGAGAGCATTTCCATTCTCCTTATTTAACAGAAAAAGACCCAGAAATACTAAATGATTTGCCTCAGGCCCTGTAACTTCTAAGCACTTATAAGTAACTGAGTCACAATGTGAATCCAGGTCTCCCAGTACTACTTCTAGATTTGCTTCCCCAGCTGCTGGGCAGGGATGACTTGAGTCAGAGTTTGAGCCAGTGTGGTCCAGGCCACCTGCATCAGATCACCGGGATCCATTGAGAATGCAGGTTCCTGGGCCCTACTCCAGAGGGACTGAGTCAGCATCCTGGTGGGGGTGACTCGGCAACCTGCATTTGAAACAAACTTCCCAGGTGCCTATCACCACACTGGTGTTGAAAATTGTTGATGGAAGTCCTCAGACTGAACTTGGGCTCTGCCCTTGTTCAGCTGCAGGCTTCTCCCTGAATGTGCTTCTTTGGCCCTAATTCTTTATATTGGTGCTTCTCATACAAAAAGGCACAGCTTGACTGATGAGAGGGCATTGCAGGAGGATCTGGGTGTTTTGGAAATGAACTGTGGTGGGGATAGTGCAGTTAGTGCTTACGCACCTATATCTCTGCTGTCTTCTCTGTCCTCCAAGCTGCCTCTTCATTAAACGACAAACTTATTTTTCATTGTCATTGTTTTTCTGCACATCTTTCCTCTAAGGGGCACTGGGCTCCCCTAGGTAGTTTTAGCATCATAAACTCAAGTTGGGCTCATTTGGGGGGATGGGTGATGATGCCTGGAGCATCAGTTAAGGTGACTGGTTACTCCAGAGAAGGCAGGAGGACTGGACAGCCAGACAGTCTATCGTGTGTGTGTGTGCTAACTGCTTAAATGTGTACACAGGTGTCCAGGCTTTATTTCACATCATAAACACATGTGCTCCCTGACCTACATGAAGGCATCTAGCTTGGACAGGCCTGCCGCCACTCTCTGGTATGAAGCTTCACATAGAAGTTATAAGGCTGCCCTGTAGGTCAAGACCAAGAGCTGTCGTGAGTGGCCCCACACCCTAGAAATGGATTAGAGTCCACACTTGCCTTTGACTCCTCGGTGCCTGAACTGCGGAGGCACTGAGGTTAATATCATCAGCATTTTCATGAATACAAATTGCAGTTTACGTGCCTTCTTGTTTTTAGGAATTCTCAAAGAACAATGTGAGGAATCGCCTAGACATTAAATGTTTTCACACATGAAAGATGCTGTGTCAGTGCTGCTAACAGTGAATTGAGTTCAGAGCAGAGCTGAAATTAAAGGTGGGGTCAGTTGAATTAGGGCTGTGGAGTCAGATCTGCTTTGAATTCTGGGTCTACTGTGTGCCTAGCATTATAACTGGGAAAAGAGGACAGTAGTAGGGACTATCCTTAGAACTGTTATGTTAGATAATGCATAATAGCATCTACTATAGTACCTGGCAAAGAGTAAGGAGAGAAGTGAGCATTATGTATTGTTGCCTTAGAGAGTGCCATTGGTAGCCATCTACTCATCTGAAGAGGTGAAGGGGTAGGGAACAAGTAACTGCATAAGTAAGCGAAGCAGACCATTTTTTTTTCCCCTATGAGAAAGAGGTCTTGCTATGTTGCCCAGGCTGACCTCAGACTCCTGGGCTCATATGATCCTCAGCCTCCTGAGTAGCTGAGACTACAGGCCTATGCCAGTGTACCCCGCTTCATCTGGATTTTAATTCCTCAAAGGCCCATCTTTGAGAAGGCTTTTTGTTGTATTGTAGATGGTTCTTTGGCTGTACTCTTGGCTGGTGGTAATGGGGAACCCTGGAGAGAATAAAGGGCAAGCAAAGGGGTGGTGGAGCCTTTGGAGGAAAGGGAGACTCACTGGAGCAGTCCTACTCCCAGGGCCTCCCTCCATCAGGGACAACACCCTGAATTTTAGTGTTGGTATGCAGTCCCTTCTGATTCATCAGCATCTACCTCACTGTCCCAAAACATAAGCTCCTCTTACTTTGAGGTCTCATCGCATCATTTTGGCTGCTACATAAAAATTCCTTAATTAAACTTCCAATTCTAAATATGGAGGTTAGTCCTCTGACATCACTTCGTGAGAAGCAAGAATACCATTAAGAGCTAACTCTTGGATGCCCCTTTGCAGTTTACTTACTTTGATTTTTATTCTGGTCCACTGGACTGTTGAATGCTTTCTGCAGGTTGGTGACCCTTTGTATTTAAAAGGTACATGTATTTAAAACATGTAGTGATGTTTCCCGGATTAACCTAGCATTTAGCACCTGACCAGAGGTAGTAAACATCTGTCTCCATAGTGCTGTTCTTACACGTACTGTCCTGTCTTCTCTTAGATGTCTTGCCTTCAAGGCCTTTTCAAGCTAGGATCAAGGTTGATAGTTTACCAAAAGTAATGTAAGATGAAGGTCTCAAAGGTAACTTTGTTGTCATGCTGGCATTCCTGGGGCAGATGTCCCTGAGCAGCCGTGCCTACCTAAAAACCACTCCGGATACATGCAGATGACCTGCCTTGGGGTTGTTAAAATTTGTGTGCCCCCAGAGGATGACCTGAGACTGGGATTTGGTTTGCCCCAGGATAGGTAAGCTAGACCCCTGGGATCCATCCTCCAGCCTGCTTTTCTAGCTTGGAAATAACCAGTAGGCCAAAAATTAAACATCAGTGTTCCCCTTGGTACTATGAGGCAGGCTGATAGATGCTGCAGAGACTGGTATTCCCATCCACCTGGCACCCAAGCGTGTTCTTCAGGATGAAAGAAAAGTTGGAGTGGAGGGCGGGGCATTGTGCTGTGAAAGTAGGTATGACGCCTTAGAAATGACAGTGTCAGATCACACGAGTCATGTGTTTTTCACCATAATCTCTTAGATGTTGGAGAACAAGCTTTGCGGCATTAAGTACTAATGTGGCCATCTATTTTAAAAGACATAGTAGAGTGAGAGGATGTTTAAGGAAGTCAGTGGGTTGTGTTCCTCACTTCTGATGAAAGCTGGGGCAGTGCTTGCTCTGCAGAACCTTTTTAAAACATCTTTCCATCCAAATAGGGCACAGATCTAAGTGGCCCTCTCCCTGCATGGCCATCCCGGCTAGCCTGCCACAGCACTTAAAGACTGACAGTGAAATTGGAGGAAAGGGAGGGAATCTATTGTACAGTTGTTGGAGGGAAAATGTAGTTGCTTCTTTTCTTCCAGCTATACTAGGAGCTTTTTTTCTCTTTTCTTTTTTATGTTCTGTTCTCAAAGAGTACTAGTTAATAATTCACATGCAGTTACCAATTAGGTAGAAATTTCATTAGAAGCTACAGTAGGTTCAATTAAATGTGTTTGGAAATCAGGTGCCTAAATTGCTCTGGAAGAAATCTGAATATTTATGTATACATGCATTGTGAATGTGGGTGTATTTAGGTGCATGTATGTTTTATACATACACATTTGGCTAAAAGTCAGGGTTGAAAACCTGCCTAAAGGGCTAATTGCCAGTTACATGTCTAATTAATCACAGATGTAAGATGTAACCCTTGCTTTGTGGGTTATAAGCAGAGAGATTTTCATTTTCATCCCAGTGTTCCTGGAAAGAGTAATGCTAGTAATTTTGGGGGGCTTACAATGTAAAAGTTGGGGAAAGAGGACGAGGGGTCACTGTCTCAGTTTAGAAATGCTGCAGAGAGCCAGCAGTTGCTGGTTATTGAGTCAGCACCTGCTGCTCAGTGCTTGTGGGAGGTAAAAGGGCGTGATGCTGACTGCTACAATTCTAGTAAGTTTTTCTGGCATAAGAGCAAGAACAAATGGATATCCGGTTGGGCACGAGTATTTGTAAAAAGAATAGCTGGCCAGGTGGGGTGGCTCATGCCTGTAACCCCAGCACTGTGGGAGGCAGAGGCAGGCAGATTGCTTGAGCTCAGGAGTTCAAGACCAGCCTGGGCAACATGACGAAACCCTGTCTCTACAAAAAATACAAAAATTAGCTGGGTGCGGTGGTGCACAGTTGTAGTCCCAACTACTTGGGGAGGCTGAGGTGGGAGGATCGCTTGAGACTGGGAGGCAGTGGTTGCAGTGAGCTGAGATCACACCACTGCACTCCAGCCTGGGTGACAGAGTAAGACCTTGTCTCAAAAAAAAAAAAAAAAAAAAAAAAAAAAAAAAAAAAAAAAAAAAACCAACAAAACAAAAGAAGTCCCAAAAGAATAGCTAAACACACAGTCAAATTAGTTCTTCACAGATGATTTGGTTTATTTTAAAGGATCAGAATATAAAAGAGCTGGAAGAAATTCATAGGGATTAACAAAACATTTGCAGAATTGTTTTAATAGAGACACAGTTGACAATTTTACTTTCTTCCTAGAGAATTTTTTCCTAAAAGAAATCATTGATAAAATAAGGAAAGAAGAAAAAAGTAATTGATCAAACTCGGGAACAAAATTCCCCCACAGAATGGTAGTGGTTAAGTAGATGTTTCATAGAAACAACTAGGTTGACTGTCAGTTTGTCCTTTGAGTGGCTTTGGGGAACCATGTTTAGGAGAGAGCTTATTACCACATCCATTGCTGTAGGAAGAGATGTGCTTTCTACTAAAGTTTGCTTCAGAAGAAAGGATAATGCTTGATCCTGTCACTTAACATAGAGGTTAAAAATGTGCACTTTAGAGCAGTGGTCCCCAATATTTTCGGCACCAGGAACCAGTTTTGTGGAAGACAGTTTTTCCGTGGACTGGGAGGAGGGGTTGTGGGGGATGGTTTCAGGATGAAACTGTTCCACCTCAAATCATTAGGCATTAGATTCTCAAAAGGAGCACACAACCTATGAGAATTTATTGCCACCACTGATCTGACAGGAGGTGGAGTTCAGACGGTAATGCTTGCTCACCTGTCGCTCACCTCCTGCTGTGGGGCTCACTTCCTAACAGGCCATGGACGAGTCTATGGCCTGGGTGTTGCAGACCTCTGCTCTAGAGTCACACCACCCACATTAAAATCTTGGCTCTGACAATATCTTTGTGACCTTAGGGTAGTATTAACCTCTCTAAGCCTCGGTTTCTTTATCGGTAAATGAGGGTAACATTATTCACCTCATAGGTGGCTGTAAGATTAACTGCATTATGTAGAACAGTACCCAACACAATAATCTGTTTAACAAATGTTAACCATTAGTAGTTATTACTATTATTATTATTGTATCATTATGACGGTGTGCACTTCCAAAAGTAGATGAAAAGTTTACAGAAAAGCCTTTCTGAGTAAGCAAACTAAAGAGTCTTAACAAATTTGCTAATTTTGAAATTTAAAAATGGGATCAAAAAACTGCCATGAAACTAAAGCTTAAAGAATTGTTCCTTAACATTACTCAGCCATTCCTCATGAGGACAGGATTTTTCTTCATTAACTCTGCTTCCAGGTTGGCATTTAAAAGTAGCACATTTTCTGGTATCAGGATTCCAATTGGATGCTTCGGATTGGATTGCTTCCTCATTAGCCCATAACCAGCTCTTCCCCTGTGATTCTTCCCTGCCCTCCAACCTACATCATATGCTCTTTTAAAAAATTACTTTGTACATTTCAGTGTCTCCCGGGAGTTGCCCCGCCCCACTGTCTTGTAAGAGTTTGTGAGCTCAGAGGGTAGGGACTGCAGCTTATACATCTTCGGTATCACCAGATACCTAAGTTGGTGCCATGTACATAAAAGGCATTTATACAAAATTTAAAAATTAAGAGTATAGCCATTGTATGTCGGTATTTAGCTAATTTAAAAAATTTATTTCTAGGGTTTTTCAACTGTTGTCATTTGTAAGACTGAAAGTCAAGTGTGCAAAGAATGTTCTTTTAAAATTTTTTTTCAGCGGATTAGTGGAAATCCTAATTTCAACTAGTTGTTTGATTTTGTAGATTTCTTATTTCTAGCAGCTTTTTTTGTTGTTATTTTAGATTCAGTGGGTATGTGCACAGGTTTGCTACATGGATATATTTTTTAATGGTGAGGTTTGGATTTCTAGTGAACCCATCACCCAAATAGTGAACATTGTACCCAATAGGTAGTTTTTAAACCTTCACCCCCTTCTTTTCCCTCATCCTTATGGGGTCCACAGTATCTGTCATTGCCATCTTTGTGCACACCCATTGTTTAGCTCCCACTTATAAATGAGAACATGCAGTATTTGATTTTCTGTTTCTGAGTTATTTCACTTAGGATAAAGGTCTTTGACTCCATCCATGTTGCTGTAAAGGGCGTGATTTCATTCGTTTTTATGGCTGCATAGTATTCCACAGTATGTATATGTGTGTGTATGTATACATATATACACACGTGTGTATGTATACATATATACACATGTGTGTATGTATACATATATAGACATAATGTGTGTATGTATAAATATATACATGTGTGTATGTATACATATACATATATGTGCATGTATACATATATACATATATGTGTATGTATATGCGTGTGTGTGTGTGTGTGTATGCGCCACATTTTCATTATCCAATCAACTGCTGATGGACACTTTGGTTGAATCCATGACTTTGCTATTGTGAATAGTGCTATGATAAACATAAGAGCGCAGGGATCTTTTTGATAAAACAATTTCTTTTCCTTTGAGTAAATACTCAATAGTGGGATTTCTAGCAGCAATTTTATTTTTAAGGATGAAGTTTACCTTAAAAAATGACATGATGTTAAGTTCAACTGATGTTTTTGTTTGAAGATGATGTGGCAGTTTTTCAGGTGCAGAGGTGTGGCACACAGTGTTAGCTCATGATCAAGTCATTGCATAAGTAGTTGGACTCTCCTTATGTCCAAATCTTATATCCATGAAAATTGTTGAGCATGTTCTCTGTTGGGTAAACCTTTAGCTTGGTTTGGACATTAATATGGACTGGCCCACTCTCCATCTATGGTCATGACAGCTTTTAGATTTGGCTTTTTAGCACAATTCCCAGTAGGTTCACAAGTCTCTGCCTTGGAGCATGTTGATGTCAAGTCTACCAAAACGAATGGCCTGTTTTCCAAGACTGCTGTGCCACACTGGTGTCAACTGGGCATATCAGTAAGGATGCCTGCAGTGATTTGACACGCTCACTCAAATGGATATGAAGTAACCTTAGGAATGTCCTGGCAGTCGTATCTCCTGAAATGCTGTCTGCATCTGATTCAGTCATATCTCCTGAAGTGCTATATGGAAGTGCTATAATGGTTTCAGACCAAGTTTGGATGAACTGAGCCTTACTGGGCAGGCTAATTTCCACAGTTGCCATTTTGGAGGGCTGAATTCTGCAGAAGTTGAACCAGACGGGGTGACTGGGACCCTGACCTATGTTGAGAAGAGGGTGCTCTCTCTTTATATCTCTTATTCTGTTTCCTTGGACAAGAAAAGTGCCAGTCTTTCCAGAGACTCTCTTGGATCATTGGTGAGTAGAGTGCTATCTTTTTTAGTACTTCTGGAATAAGACAGAGGGAAGTATGATTTCTGTATGGTACCAAATTTACTTAGGGAAAAATGATTTCCATTCTAGTTTCAGTGAGTTCAGGAGCTGAGAGCTAGGGTGACTTTGTGGACTCTTAGGCTATGGGAGGGATGGGGAAGAACTTTGCTTATACCCAGACTGGCTGCTAAAGCCAGTAGGACAGAGCCTGTGAGGACCTTCCCATGGCAGCCCTAATTGTATGTTGGGACCAGGGATGTAGTTAGCTGAAGAGGAACATTATGTGAAATTTAGCTGAAAAGCCCTACATTTACAAGTATGTCTCTACCTCTCCTCATCAGAATAGAACCTCAAAGGGGCTTTTTTCCAAGCTTTTCAATGTTTTTTCTATCCTTAGGAAAAAGTTTTAAAAGGAGGATCTGAGGGTCTCTTAGTAACAATGTCTTCAGTGTCAGTAAATGTCTTGCTTAAACAGTTCCTTTTTTTTGCAATTTAAGCTTTAGTGAAAATTAAAACAGTGGGTTACTTTGATCTTTAGAAAATTTCTTCATATTTGTGAAGACCATTAATTGGCACTTAATATTCTTGTCTTCAGGCTATCTGACTTCATGTTGCTTTATCATTCTATCTTCTGAAACATCTTATGAGCTCTTAGAAGAGAGACCAGGGTCAGGTGCAATCTCTACTGTCCCCTAATCAGAGTTTCTTCAAATCCAGGAAGAGGAGAAGATTTATTTCCTTGGAGTACTCACTTAAACTGAGCCCTCATCCACAATTTAGTGCTTTTGCCTACTCTTGTCATTCCTGTCTATTGGCTTTTATCGTTTTTATGTGAGCGTTTCCCTTCCCAGGTGTTTCTCTTTCTCTTACTTTGCTTTCCTTCCTAAACCTACCAGCACTCTGTCTTCCCTGTTAAACTTCAGCCCACTGCCTTGTTGTTTATTTGACCTACCTTGATCTGAAATATCCAGTGACTTTGAAAGTCATTTGGAGTTCTAAGCCTGCCCTTGTCCAGTGTACGCTGGTTACCTTTTGGAGTTTGTCTGTCCCCAGAGTTGATAAATAACATCTCCAGTGACTATGTAACTTTAACTCAGCATTTCTGAATAAACCATTTACTGTTTACCCCAACAGTCATTAAAATGTACAGTGCCTGGGAGTGTGTTGCACAGTGCTGACCATATGGAAAGCGTAAGGAGTGTGAGAAGGTGATGCCATCTGCAGTTATATTTTTTGAGTATCCTGCTAAACCTGAGTAGTAGTAACCATAGGTCTTTTGGGCTTTTTTCCCACATGAATTGGGCACACCTAGACTTGGCCTCCTCTATTGGAAAGCTGTAAGTGTATCATAGGCCGTGCTGTGGAAATTTTGAACAGCTAGAATCCTTTCAGTTGCATTAATCACCATAAGTAATGATTAATCTGTGTGAGACGATGGAAAAGCTCTGACTTAGGGAAACTCCACTCCCATTCCCTCACTCAATGGGCATGTGAGCTTGGACAAGTCATTAGCTTTTTATATCTCAGTTTTGTCATTCAGCAAATAAGAACCACCATACTTGCCTTGTTTGCCGCAGAGAATTGTTAATTTGAGGGTCAAATAATGACTGTAGAAGCACTTGAAGAACTTTGGAGACTTTTGTCAGGGTAAGATATTATGTGTTGCTATTTAATAAGTATTATAGGATTCTGAAATCTGGGAAGGGGATTAATTTATATGCTTCTCTTATTTTAGAAACTCCACAACCCTTATTGAGGAATTGCCGAAGTTTGTTTTCATTGTCCAGGATTAGAAAGGGCTTGTTGTATTTTTCTTCTAGTTATTGCTTCCCAGCCATGGGCTAAAATTTCAAATGCCACTGGCTAGCAGTTTTTGGAAGATTTTCAACTCCCTTTTCTTCAAATACAAGAATGTTCTCAATGACCCTTATGTTCCTTTCTCTTCCCTTGATTACAGTCACTTCATCCAAGCAGTTCTAGCCTTTCTTCAGATACTTGTTTTTAGTTCTGAGAGAAAAAAAAAAGAACAGTCATTTAAAGAACTTATCTAGCACTGTTGAAAAATTGAGGAGGTGATTTTTAAGAGAGCCAGAGCAGTGGAAGTTTTGGTAAAGGTGTCATCTGTACTTTGATAACCTCATTCCTGTTTTTCTGGAATATGAATGTGTTCACTGGCGATTCTGCTGACGGCACCTTTACAGGGGTGGCTACTCTTTTCTCCAGCGATAGGTGTCCTGAGGGTCATCTTGAAGTAGAATGGTGATAATTGCTTTCAATTTTAGACTGGTAAATAAGAATTGGGCATTTGAATTTCAGTATACTCACTGTGTAACTGCTATTGAGTATGCTTTAAGTGACCTATAATACTGATTCATTTAACTTTGTTTTATTATCCTAATAACTCTTAGAATGACAATAACTTAGGTTAGCCACTTTCCTAGGGTTCTAAAACCAAGTAAATGGTGGAGCTGGAATTGCTGTTGTTGTCAGTCATTAGACTAGATAGGTTTTCTTCTTCCTACAAATTTTATCTACTAAAAAATTTTGAAAAAAGATGTTTTTCTATGGGAAAAATCAGGAATGTCAGATCCCTTTGGAGATGGTTTATTAAGAATTCATTACCTTTTCAGTACCTATTGGTTATGATAGCTTAATTTTAAATTACTACTTTTTCAAGTGTCTTAACTCCCCTAGGATTTTTGCCAACTCCAAAGGAATATCTCATATGACATTAATGCCATTTTTTGATGTGCAAAGACTAAATTGAGTAAAACACTTTTCAGAGTAGATGGATTACAGTAAATAAAATGGCTACATAAAAAATGAACTTGGTGTCCGTTTAGGTTCCTATAACAGAATGCTATAGACTGGGTGACTTATAAACAACAGAAAATTTATTTTCCACAATTGTGGAGGTTGGGAAGTTCAAGTTAAGGTGCCAGCAGATTCAGCGTCTTGTTAGGGCCCACGTTCTGGTTCATGGATGGCTGACTTCTTGCTGTGTCACCTGGTGGAAGGGGCAAGGGACCTCCCTAAGATATCTTTTATAAGGGCATTAATCCTATTGTGAGAGGATCTGCTTTCATGACCCAATCCCCCCCTCCACAAAGTCCTGCCTCCTAATACTGTCACATTGGAGGTTAGGATTTCAATATGAATTTTGGCAGAACACAGACATTCAGTCTATTGTTCTTAGTAATGACCATCTCTTCATTCTCTATGGTAATGATTTTGAGTGTCCTAGGCTGAGAGTTTATTAAGAATTTACAGTGAATGCTGCACAATTTTATTTTGACTCTCTCCAGGGCAAGCATTTTACGTGTGTATGTATAAAAATTATAGGAACCCAAGGATATATATAAAAAGTCTCCAGTGAAAGTCATCTTTTGTTTTTGTGTAGCCGTGAAAGATGCTAAAAGTTACACTGCACTCTCAGGTATGTTATATGAAGTATGCTTCTTGCATTTTTGCACTCTCTCTCGCACTCACGCTTGTGTGCTCTGTGTCTCTTAGTTAGGTGTTCAATCGCCTAAGAGAAACATCCCAAGAGTTGCAAGAACATTTAACCTCAGTTCTAACTTCACTGGGCCTGAGGCTTGAGCACACTTATTCTTTTTGTTGCTTTTCTGTATCCGCTGTCTTCCTATATAAGCTCTTTTGTGCTCATATTTTGCTCTTTGTTCAAATCCACGTCTCTTTTGATGAGTCTCTCCTCTCTCTCTCTTTTTTTTTTTTTTTTTTTAACCTTATTGTAGGGCTTTCCTGATTCACATAGGCTAGACCCAGCTTGGGGAATAGCCCTGGTTCATCTCCCAGTGATGGAAGATGAACATGGGCTATTCTGCAAGCTGGGCTTCCATCCTTTGAATATTTGAGGCAATAGGTGTTCCACCATCAGAACACTTAAGCTAGTCTTTTACTTCTGCAGTGGACTCATTAAATCATTTTGCTAGGGATCCTAATATAGAACACAACCAACTTGTTTGCATATCATTTATCACCTTTTGATTCCCTTACCGTTCTGCAGTCATCCCATTGTGAGGGCTCTGGTCAGAGCTCTGGTCTAACTCATTGCTGACTTTCTTGCTATGTCCTCACTTGGTGGAAGGGGCAAGGGAGTATGTATTCCAGTGTGCTTTGAAGTAGTAGGTCGGTGGTAACTGTCAGCCATCTAAGAAGAAAAGAGAAGGAGTGTGCTTACACAGTCGTCTGTCAGTTGAATAATGAAATCTATTGTTCATGTAAAGATATTTCTCTGATTTTAAAATTTGTTGGTTATTTTTTTTTTTTTGCTTCACTAACATGCTTCCAGGTGAACTGTAACAATGAATATCCACAATAGTACAAAGGTTACAAAATTTTACAAGATATTTTCTAGGGATCAGCAGGTCTCTTGCTCTATTTAATATGTTATTGGAACTGAAAATTTGAAAGTCTGAATTTAGCAGCCAATCCCCTGGGAACACGTTACTAATGTTTCTTGTCATGCTTTGCCTTGCTTTCAACAAGTCATTAAAGATCAGTGTTGTAATCACGTGAATTATAAATGTTTTACAAATGTTGACTGCATTTCATACAGTTTACATTTGTAAGGCATCTAAAAAAAATCTAAGAATAAAATATTCCAAAAAGTGTGGAAGTTTTCTAGGTATAACAAAAGCTGCAAAGTAAAGACTTTATTATTTATCTTTGTATTCTTTTAGTAAGTTAAGCTCTTTTGGAAAACCATGATTTGGAAATGAAATTGTTGAACTACCAAGTGTGTGTTTTATTTTCACTTCACCACAAGAAAATGAAAGAAATGCATTTGCCACAATTCACTAACAAGATGAGCAAGATGTGATTTTAGGAAGATTTATTAAATGCCTACTATTATGAAACAATGCTAGATGCTATCAAATGTCTTAAGATTATAAAACAAAGTGCTAGATGCTACCAAATCTCTTAAGATTATTAAACAGTGCTAGAGGCTATCAAATGTCTTAAGATTACAAAACAAAGTGCTAGATGCTATCAAATCTCTTAAGATGTGGTCCTTACTCTCCTAGAATTTTTAATCTAGATGGGGTGCCTTTAGAGAACAAGAAAACTATAAGTGTACAAATGTGGAAAGAGAAACAAGCTATCAAGTACTTTGGGAGGAGTAGGAAGTTCTTATCCAAAGTTGTGGTGATCACACAAAAAAAGCTTTATACAAGGGGAGGGATTTGTTCCAACATTGAAGTATGGAAAAGGCTTAGGTAGCTAAGGATAGAATATTTTAGGCAAAGGGAATGGTACATGAACATACTTGAGGGGAAAACTCAAGCTAGATTTAAGTTGGCTAGACTAGAGGCTTACAGAGAAGATTAAGTTCAAATTCACGGTGGCTGGGACTGATTTTCAAGATGGACTAAGCTTCAGAATCGTCAGGGAGCACATTGAAAGAATAAGATACACAGGACCCACCCTGGACATCTTGAATTTGAATTTCTTGGAATAGAGCCTGGAGCTTGGGTGTTTTTTCAAAAGTTCCCCAGCTGAGTCTGAGGTGTGGGCCTGTCTGAGAACCATGCCACTGGCATGAGAAGCCAGTAAAAGTGTGCTGAAGGTCCACCCCTTTCAGTGATTTCTGGCAGCCAAGAGTCCCTCTCCCTTAGCTCGTATAAGTCAGCTTAGAAGTGGGGAGGTATTCTCCCTGCTGCTGTTGCCATTTCCAAGCTGCTGTTCTTTCTCATTTTAAAATTTGTATTCCTCTAATGATCAGTGATGTTGACCTTTTTTTTTTTTCTTCTTTTCTTTTTTTGAGATGGGAGTCTCACTCTGTTGACCAGGCCAGAGTGCAGTGGCGCGATCTCGGCTCACTGCAACCTCTGCCTCCTGGGTTCAAGTGATTCTCCTGCCTCAACCTCCTGAGTAGCTGGGACTACAGGCGTGTGCCACCATGCCCAGCTATTTTTGTATTTTTAGTAGAGATGGGGTTTCACCATGTTGGCCAGGCTGGTCTTGAACTCCTGATTTCGGGTGATCCACCTGCCTCGACCTTCCAAAGTGATGGGATTACAGGCATGAGCCACTGTGCCCAGCCAATCTTGAGCTTTTTGTCATGTTTGCTGGCTGCATAAATGTCTTATTTTGAGAAATGTCCATGTCCTTTGCTCATTTTTAATGGCTTTTTTTTTTCTTGTAAATTGTTGAAGTTCCTTGTAGATTCTGAATATTAGATCTTTGTTGGATAGATTGCAAAAATTTTCTCCCATTCTGTAGCTTGTCTGTTCACTCTGATGGTAGTTTCTTTTGCTGTGGAGAAGCTTTTTAGTTTAATTAGGTCCCTTTTGTCAATTTTTGCTTTTGTTGCAATTGCTTTTAATGCTTTTGTCATGAAATCTTTGCCCGTGCCTATGTCCTGAATGGCATTGTCTAGATTTTCTTCTAGTGTTTTTATAGTTTTGCGTTTTATATTTAAGTCTTTAATCCATCTTGAGTTAATTGTCTAAGATGTAAGGAAGGGGTTCAGTTTTAATTTTCTGCATATGGTTAGCCAGTTTTCCCAGCACCATTTTTAAATAGGGAATCCTTTCCCCATTGCTTGTTTTTGTAAGGTTTGCCAAAGAACAGATGGTTGTAGATGTGCAGTCTTGTTTCTGAGACCCCTATTCTGTTCCATTGGTCTGTGTGTCTGTTTTTGTACCAGTACTATGCTGTTTTGGTAACTGTCACCTTGTAGTATAGTTTGAAGTCAGGTAGCATGATGCCTCTGTCTTTGTTCTTTTTGCTTAGGATTGTCTTGGCTATATGGGCTCTTTTTTGGTTCCATATGAATTTCAAAGTAGTTTTTTTCTAATTATGTGAAGAATATCAATGGTAGTTTAATGTGAATAGCATTGAATCTGTAAATTACTTTGGGCAGTCTGGCCATTTTCATGATATTGATTCTCCCAAACCACAATGAGATACCATCTCACGCTAGTCAGAATGGTGATTATTAAAAAGTCAAGAAACAACAGATGCTGGCAAGGCTGTGGAGAAATAGGAATGCTTTTACACTATTGGTGGGGATGTAAATTAGTTCAACTATTGTGGAAGACATTGTGGCAATTCTTCGAAGACCTAGAACCAGAAATATCATTTGACCTAGCAATCCCATTATCAGTTATATGCCCAAAGGAATATAAATCATTCTGTTATAAAGATACATGCACACATATGTTTATTGCGGTACTATTCACAATTGCAAAGACATGGAATCAACCCAAATGCCCATCAATGATAGAATGGATAAAGAAAATGTGGTACATATACACCATGGAATACTATGCAGCCATAAAAAGGAATGAGATCATGTTCTTTGCATGGATGGAGGTGGAAGCCATTATCCTCAGCAACTAACACAGGAACAGAAAACCAAACACTGCATATTCTCACTTATAAGTGGGAGCTGAACAATGAGAACACATGGGGATAAGGAGGGGAAAAACACACACTGGGGCCTGTCACAGTGGGGAGTGGGAGGAGGGAGAGCACCAGGATAAATAGCTAAAGTATGCAGGGCTTAATACTTAGGTGATGGATTGATAGGTGCAGCAAACCACCATAACACACATTTGCCTATGTAACAAACCTACATGTCCTCCACGTGTATCCCAGAACTTAAAAAAAACAAAAAACAAAAAAACAAAACAAACAAAAAAAACTGTACTCATTGAAGTACTTGTCTTTAGGCTTTAGCACCTCCTACAGGCTTTAGCATCAACCTCCTAGTCACACCCACTCGTTCACTGATGTCATTCCTTCCTCCTTCACCTTCTACCCCTTTTCCTGAATACTTCTATCATTCTCATAACTTGAGCATCAACATGATGGTCAAGTCAACATTCTGACCTCTCTGATGCTTGGCTTCCTCAGTTCAACTGTTTTCTTCTCCCAACTTCAGCTGCACCCATGCATTCGTGGCCACACTCTGTGCTAGCAATTGGTTCTCAAAGTGTGGTGGGTCACCCACTGGATCCTTTCAAGAATCTGCAAGATTAAAATTGTTTTTATTATAATACCAAGACATCATCTGCAGTTTTTTTACTACATTTACATTTGCACTGATGGGCAAAAGTAATGGTGAGTAAAATTGCTAGCACTCTAGTGTCCAACAACAGTACTAGCAGTTATTGTATCCTTTTGTCACTCACTTGCAGTAAATAATGACACTTTCACTTAATATCCTGATGAAGCAGTAAAAAAAAAAAAAAATCTTACTTTTATTGTATCTCAACCCTTGAGAGTACTTTAAAAAAATATTCTGTGTGAAGAAATGGGAAGTATGCAGACAGCATTTCTGCACAGTGAAACATGGTTGTCTCAAGGAAAAGCTCTTGTGCGATTGGTGGACAGACTATGGTTATCAGATGTAGACATTTGGCAGACATTTTCTTGAATGGAAAGAAGTCAGCTTCTCACTTCAAGGAAAACAACTGTATTTGTTGCCAGTGATTTTAAGTCTTCAAGTGAAAATTAGAATTTTGGAAAACTTATATCCGCTACCCTGAACTTGAGAGCTTCCCAATATTTAAATACTTTTTCATGTGTCTGTTTTTGGAACATCTGTATAACTTAGGGAACCAGTATTTTCCAAATGTCTGATGTACAATGTTTCAAAATTATGCATGGATAAAAGATCCATTCAAAATGCAAGTAGACTAATACGTTAATGATATGGAAAACAGAAAGTTCATTGATATGATTGCAAATTTTAATTACAAATAACCTGTAAGAAACTAGCACTTGTTGAGTTTTAGTGTAGTGTTGAAGAATATCCACAATTATCTGAAAGTCTGTTACAATAGTCCTTACTTCTTGCAACCACATGTACCTGTGCAAGGGCAAATTTTCTTCAGGCGGTTGAACCAAAATAAGATACCACAATAGATTGAGTGCAGAAGCAGATATGAGATTGCAGCTGTCTTTTAAGCTGGACATACAAGAGATTTACAAAAAGGTAAAAACAATGGCACTCTTTCACCACTTTTTGAATATAGTTATTTGTTCATAAGGATATTACTTTTGCTGACATGTAATAGATTTATTTTTAAAATAATTATTGTTATTCTCTGGTGCTTGAATCAGGGTGAACTAATATTTTTAAAATGTCTGCTTTAATTTCTAATATGGTAAATATCAACAGATATAATCACAAGAATTTATCATAGATATGACACCTAATAACATTTATGAGTACGATGGGGGCCCGAAACCAAAGTCTTCAGGAATAGCTGCTGTCCTAAGCTAAGTGAACACCCATAAACTACAGCACCTCCCAACTCGATTCCCAACATTCCATGACCCAACCATTGCTTTCTATCGTTCCACTTGTGTGTACTTCATTTCTCCTTGGGAACCTCTGCTTCAGTGGTTCTACTTGTTTCGCTATCCACCACCCATCTCGTGGCCTGGCTTCCCTCCTAACCCAGTTTAGAGTATGTAGTCTGGACTCCTGCAAAATCCCTTGCCTCTCCCTTGCCTGATGGACTGGGCTTAACACACTTCTGACTTTGTAAATCCATGCACCCCCACTTTCAGTTGCCACAGCTGAGTATCCTGGAGACAGCTGAGTAATCAGTCTCACTGGTGTAACCTCAGCTCTGCTGTCCCATCTTACTCATTCTCATTCCCTCTTCTCTCCTTGTCTCAACCCTACTCTCAGCTGCCTTACCCACCCCTTTCTATCAATCCCCACTCCTGCTCCCTCCCTTCTTAGGCTACTGTGTCCCTATCTGTTCCTGACTCTCCTCTCCCCTTGATGGCTGCTTTTTCTCTATCTCTTTTACAGGTACCTCTTTCTCTGCCAAGTCTACAGAGGTTGGAGTAGTTTGAGGTTTTATCCTTGGCTCTCTCCTCCATCTAGACATTTGCTTTAAGTGATGCAGCTATCCAGCCCTCAACTCTAAATACCGCCTGTAAGGAGTGTCTCCTGTACCTCTGGCTCCAGCACTGTTCTCTCACAGGATCTCCAGATTCCTGGTCCATCTGTCTGCCTGGCATCTCCACTTGGATATCTGCTGGGCATCTTAGTAAGCATGACAGAGCTTTTTCTCCCCATCTGATAAATGGCACCACAACATACCCTTAGACTCCCAAGATGTGAATTGTTCTTCATTCCCCTAGTATTCTTCACATCCTCCACACAAGTTCTGTGAGTTCTGTGGCCACTGCCTTTAAGCTCTCCCTCCTTTTGGGGGACACCCCTGTTCTCACTTGAACTCTTGGACTTCCTTGGTCTCTCCGCTTCCACTTTTACCTCCCTATAGTCCAATCTCTGTCGGTCAGCTTTTATCTCATTTAAAGTATAAACCAGTTTACATCATTTCTCTGCTTAAAATCTACTGATGGCATCTTAGTACAACTAGGATACTAGTTTACCACCTCCAGGCCCTATGTGATCCAGTCCCCATCTTCCACTCTGACCCTCCCTCCAGCACAGTCTTCCCCAGCCACATTGGTCCTCCGTCTTCCTTGCTGGTATCCTGTACTCATCTCAGAGTCTTTGGGTTTGCTGTTATTTCTTCCTCAAATGTTCCCTTCCTTAGATCTTACAGCCACACCATCTTATCATTTCATTCTCAGTCAAATGTGACCTTTCTCAGAAGTTTCCTGACTGCCCCAGCAGCACACCCTCCCTCAAGCCCTGGAATTCTTTAGCACATTGCCCTATTTTATTTTTTCTTCAGAGAACTGCAGGCCCTAAGGGGTGGAACTGTTTTTGTTGATGTTCATCCATTTCACTTTGAGCAGAAGTTCCAGAGGGATTTTTTCTTAGTCACCAATCCATTAATACTGTTTTTCTCATGGAACCAACCCAAATGCCCATCAATGATAGACTGGTTAAAGAAAATATGGTACATATATATCATGGAATACTATGCAGCCACGAAAAGGAATGAGATCATGTCCTTTGTAGAGTCATGGATGAAGCTGGAAACCATAATTCTCAGCAAACTAACACAGGAACAGAAAACCAAACACCACATGTTCTCACTCATAAATGGGAGCTGAACAATGAGAACACATAGACACAGGGAGGGGAACAACACCAGGGCCTGTCGGTGGGGTGGGGGTGGGGCAAAGGGAGGGAGAACATCAGGATAAATAGCTAATGCATGCGGGACTTAATACCTAGGTGATGGGTTGATGGGTGCAGCAAACCACCATGGCACACGTTTGCTTATGTAACAAACCTGCACGGTCTGCACATGTATCCTGGAACTTAAAAAAAACCAAAACTCTTTGTCTCATAGTAGGTGTACAACACATTTTTCTTGCATGAATGAATCAATTATTAACAGTGCAGCTGTGATTGTGAAACTAGATGTATGATAGAAACTGCATGGTTGCTGTTACAGACATTTGTGGTGTTGACGGCAGCCCAGTGTCTTCTGCTCTGTGGCTTTGCCTCTATCTCCCTCCTCTCCTCCCTTGAGGCATAATAAGGGTTTTATGGCCAAAATGGAAACTGATAATTTTGTTTCCTCTGTTGACAGCAAAGAGAATAATTAACTGTAGTTCGAAAAGCAGAATTACATTACCTTTGCATTTCTTAGCAAGGTATTTTATAGAAATGATTCTATTATTTCATGATGGAAAATTGTGATGATTTATCATTCCATTGTAACCCCATACAAATTTTTGTTCTCTCTTTTTTTTTTCGTATTCAAAATATCTTTAATCTTGGTAAAATCCTTTAAGCCTTAAATTTTGATATGATATGCTTTAATGTTTTGAATTTTATGTTAACCTTGTGTGTGTGTGTGTGTGTGTGTGTGTGTGTGTGTGTGTGTGTGTGTGTGTTTTGAGATGGAGCCTCACTCTGTCACACAGGCTGGAGTGCAGTGGTGCAATCTTGGCTCACTGCAAGCTCTGCCTCCCAGGTTCATGCCATTCTCCTGCCTCAGCCTCCCAAGTAGTTGGGACTACAGGTGCCCACCACCACGCCCGGCTAATTTTTTGTATTTTTAGAAGAGACGGTGTTTCACCGTGTTAGCCAGGATGGTCTTGATCTCCTGACCTCATGATCCACCCATCTCGGCCTCCCAAAGTGCTGGGATTACAGGCGTGAGCCACTGGGCCTGCCTGACTATGTTAGCCTTTTTAGAACTTGTTAAAATTAGGTAGACTATCAGAATTTTATAAGCTACAAAGTCACACAGAAACAGAAAAACATTGCCTATTGGAAGCCTTTATTAATAGTTAAAACATTTGCTACTTTTAAAAAACTTCCCAGAGCAATGCTCCTGTGGACCATTTAACAGTTTAAACCATTTAAAAGTATGGCTTTTAGTCAGTTTTTCCCAAAGACTCTCCTGCATGGATGTGTATCTTCTCCAAGTGACCTTTTGACTGAATATTCACCTGTTATGATGTGATGCAAAACTGACTGGGCCGGGTGCAGTGGCTCATGCCTGTAATCCCAGCACTTTGGGAGGCCAAGGCGGGTGGATCGCCTGAGGTCAGGAGTTCAAGACCAGCCTGGCCAACATGGCAAAACCCCATCTCTACTAAAAATATGAAAACTAGCCGGGCTAGTGGTAGTGGGCACCTGTAATTCCAGCTAACTGGGAGGCTGAGGCACAAGAATTGCTTGAACCCAGGAGGCAGAGGTTGCAGTGAGCTGAGATCATGCCATTGCACTCCAGCCTGGGCAGCAGAGTGAGACTCCGTCTCTCAAACAAAACAAAACAAAACAAAACAAAAACAAAAAGCAACAGCTGACTCTGAGCAAGTCCTTTCTCTGTATGGAAATGAGGCTGTGAGATTAAAAAAAATGTAGATACATCACTGTATTAGAACTTCTGGATAACACATTCAAGTGTCCTTTTATTTGTATAAAATGGATTGCTTATGGCTCTTTAGATCTTTTAATATTAATATACTGAGATCATCTTGGGAATTATTTAAGACTGATTTGCAAATATGTTTTTAATCTTTTGCATTGCTTTATAAGTTCTATTTACATTTCCTAATAAAGCACATTTATTAATCATGAATATAATCATTAATATAATTAATTACGAAAATAATTATTGTTGTCATTACTATTTTATTGAAGTCATTACTAGTGCATTTTTGAACCTGTTTCAACAAATCATGATTAATTAAGGTTTGCATTCTGGGAAGTGACCAAAACTTGAGTGTTTCTCTTTATAGGTTGTATGGCATGCAGTGATTCCCAAGACCTTTGAGATAAATCATACAACTTGCTTTTTAATGAATTTACTATAAATACGTTTTCAGAGATTATGGAACTGCTACTCAATGTCTTATAGTACCCCGCTGTGTTTTCTTTGTTGCTCTGCCTGGTTCTTTATAATTAGTAAGGTGCGTCCCCGTGTCTCTCCTCACAGAGAGGGATCTGTAGCTCTTATGTCTAATTTTCTCTTTCACTTCCTTGCTTATCTGTATTTCAAGCCTAGATGTGTTTACCTGTCTAGTTTTTGTGGTACATTAGGCCTTAGTTTTCTGATGTAGCACATTGAGTTTCTCAAGAGTTCAAAGCCATTACTATTTGAATTTGGATGCTTCTTTAGTTAAGTCTTCATTCCAAAGATTACTTTTTCTGTTTTCTGAACTTGGTTTTCTGTAAACACAACATAAATCATGGAAAAAGTAGTGCATTTGAAATAAAAAATAAGGTCAGGTCCTGATGCTGGAATTTAACTGCCTTGAGCGAGTTGCTTAAGCTTTTTTAACCTTCATCTGTTCTTTTATCAAATGGAAGTGGTGATCATATCAACCTTACAGGTTATAGGGTTTTTTTCTTTTTAAATGAAAATTCCCTATGAGAATTAGTTTTCACCTTTTAGAGAACTCTACTTTACCTAAAAACCTGAACTTTGCAAGTTAAAAACTTTAGAAAATTAAATTCATATACAGTTCAAAATATACTAGACTTTTACATTCACTTTTGTCTCTATTCTTGTTACTGAAAAAATATTTTTCCCTGTGGAAGTGTTTTGGGATATAATAGCTTTTGCTCAGATAATTGTGAGTCTTCAATGAGTGCTACTCCCAGGAGCAGACTTCGAAGTTTCATGATAGAAAAAGTCTCTAATGTTGATTGACTCCTTGGCCCTTTCCTCTTTCTCCCATCAGGGACGGGAGCATTGGCTGCTGGGTCTCCTGGCCCAGGAGTGGGTAACTGCCTTATGGCAGAGCAGAGGATCCTCATCCCAGTGGTCCCTTGACTGCCATGGAGTTCACTCTTGTTTTTATTCACTTACTACCAACAATTATTTATTTAGAACTTTCTATGGGCAGGCTGCATTCCACGCTCTGAAGATAGTCTTTCCTCTCATGGAGCTGACATTAGGGGTAGAGTGAATGTGGAGATGGACAACACAGAAATAGTTACGTTATGTTAGTTGTCCAGTGGTGTGCTAAGATAAAAATAAAGCAGGGTAGGAGGGCCATGGATGGATGCTGTGCGTGTATGTGAGGAGTGATATTTTAGATAAGTTGGTCAGAGAAGGCCTTTTGGTTAGGGTAACATTTGGGTAGAGGCCAGAATGAAATGAGACAGCCAACTTTTAAGGGAATCTGCAGCAGGAGGCTTCCAGGCAGAGAAGCAGCAAGTGCAAAGACCCTGAGGCAGGACTGTGTTTGAAGATAAAGAGGTGAGTGTGGCTGGAGCAGAACAGGCAAGAAAGGAAGGACAGGTTGACAGAGGAAATCAGAAAGTTACCAGAGACCTAATCAGGTAGGACCTTGAGGCCACTGTTAAGTCTTGGCCTTTTGTAATGAGTGAATGCAAAACCACTGGACGGTTTCAGTGTGAGGAGTAACATAATTCAACTTAAAGTTCTGAGAGGATCACTCTGGCTGCTGTGTTGAGAATAGACCATAGGAAAGTAGGTGGAAGCGGGGAGATCAGTGAAGATGCCCTTGTAGGAGTTCAGAAGGGGGATGACAATGGCTTTACAAGGAAGTGACCAGATGTGACCAGAACCTGGACCTATTTGAAGGGTGGGCCTATCAGGATTCGTTATGGATTAAATGCACATCCTTGTGGCTCCCTGACAAGGTGGCTGGCATAGCACTGCTAGTGCATTCTCCATCCTTCATGAGTGTGTTCCTCATGTGGGGAGGGGAGTGGGGGGAAGGAGGCTCTCAGCTTCTCAAGAATTCCTTTGGCACTTTGAGAAAGAAAGGCTTGATTCCCAGCAAACAGATTCAGGAAGAAAATGATGCTGACATGATAAGAGTTCTTAAGTTTTAATCTTACTTTATGCAGCATTTATGGCATAAGCAGTCTGAAAAATGATGCCTTTACTGAGTCATATAAAAACAATAATATTGACCATCTTATATGTATGCATGGATGATCATTGTCATAAAAATCACTTTACATTTTGAGTAATATCTAGGTTTATTAGTTGAATCGGTGGGAGTGTGGGGGTGTAGGGATACGGAATGGGAGTAGCAAGATCAGCACTTTCTCTCCAGAGCCAGTGACCCAACTTCTGCAGGGTGAACTCTACAGGGGTGCAGCAATGAATGAAGCAATGGAGTGTTGTTTTTTAACAGCTTTATTGGGATATACTTTATACACATAAGATGTGCTCATCTTGCCGGGTGCAGTGGCTCACGCCTGTAATCCCAGCACTTTGGGAGGCCGAGATGGGTGGATCACAAGGTCAGGAGATCGAGACCATCCTGGCTAACACGGTGAAACCCCATCTCTACTAAAAATACAAAAAATTAGCCGGGCGTGGTGGCGGGCGCCTGTAGTCCCAGCTACACGGGAGGCTGAGGCAGGAGAATGGCGTGAACCCAGGAGGCGGAGCTTGCAGTGAGTGGAGATCACGCCACTGCACTCCAGCCTGGGTGACAGAGCGAGACTCTGTCTCAAAAAAAAAAAAAAAAAAAAAAAAAAAAAAGAGAAGTGCTCATCTTGTGTGTACCGTTCCATGATTTTTAGTAAACATACAGAGTTTTTGCCCTCACACTTATTGACTGTCACTCCCTGTTCCCTCCAGAAGAGTGGTTTTGTTATTCTTAGGCATGTCCAAGGTTTGGAAATAGTCATTAAGCTAGTATACAGGAGATCAAATCAGGAGGAAAGGAGTATGTTTATCTGTGCTCCAGTTTGATCTCTTTAGGCAGTCAGAAAATGTGAGCTGTCTTGGAAACACAAAGATCGTAACATTTTGAGTCACAAACTTTTATAGGAATCTGAAGCATTAACACGTGCAGACACCACTACCTTGTCCATATTTTACATAAAATACAAGAGCGTTGTAGGTGGATGATGTTGGTCAGTGTGTTTTTAGTGATTGCCAGGGTAGAGGAAGGCCAAATAGACCAGTTTTCATCAACATTATGTTCCTAGGTTAGTGTGTTCCAGAGTTTTATGACTAAGAAACACACTTCTTAAGTACCTGAGGTTTTTTTTCCCCTGTAACCATTTACATCTCATTTTATTATACCACATCTATTTGGAGGGCTCAAATCACCCTTGCAGAAGTACGCACGGTTGGGTTGACTCATTTGTTCCTCAGAAAAATAACTGTAGTGTATGAAATACGTACTAAGTGCCAAGTGTTCAGCATCAGTTTCCTTATCTGTGAAACGGGGATCCTGAGAACTACCTCATGGGTTGCATATAAATCAGTTAATAAGTTACTCCTATCTATGTAACGTGCCTCAGTTTTGAGCTACAGGCTAGACTTGGTTGACCATAGAGCTGCCGTTCCATCTTTCATCTCTGTTGAAAGCTCCTTTCTTCTGCATCCTCCCTATTGCTTGTTGCTCTGCTCTTCCACTCCTAAAAGCTTGCTGCTAATCACTGTTGTTCTTGCTCCTTCACTTTCCTCTTTCTTGTCTTTTGTGTATTCTTTCATACGTAAGAATCTTGAGCTCGCTTCCCAGGAAGCAGTCAGGGAGAAGTTTCAGCTGTTTTAGAGGGCTAAGTAGTCCTAGAGGTGGAGTCACTCAACCCAGCATGAGAGTTTTGGTGCTTCCTGGCCTGGGATCAAGCTGTGAATGTTTGGTGCCCACCAAGTCACAGAAATTGTTGCTCCACAGTCATCCATACTTCCTCTGCTGACCTAGTTCTTGCACGGAAATTCATTCCAGAAATGTCCCGTAAGCCATCTCTAGAGAGCGGAAATTGGAGGATCAGGTTTCCTGCTTTTTATTTACATGCGGTAGTTTGGAATTCTGCTTGCACAAATTCACTTGAGATTATCTAAAGATTAAACTTACTGTGGTGCTGTCTGCATTTCCCTGTAGCTTCCTTTTTTCTGTTTTTAATGGGTATAGCGTGAGCATGTTCAGAATGATAACACCAGAAACCTCACCGTAATTAAATACATGTGCTGCTTCAGTTCTAGAAAACTCTCAGGTGTGTTTCTAATCTCTGCTGTATATAGGGATTTTTTTAAAAAGATAAAAACAAAAGATATAAATGATAAAAGGAAATCTGAGCCAAATATGTAATTATACAGATGAATGTTGTGGTGTTATATTGGACAGCAGAGTCAAATCATGTTTCACAGGAACAGTTTCAGGTTCCCCTGAGTCTGCTTTGACACCTCCATTTAAAATGCTGTGAAATGAAAACCCAGTTGACTGCAAAACTGCATTTTCAGAATGTATTTTTGTAGCCATACGCCTGGCACTTACCATTAACTATTATTTAAAAACGGAGCACTCAAAGCTTCATGATTTTTTAATCAGAAGATATGTTTCCCTGATTCCCTTACCATATATATTTATTTTGCTGTAATAAAGGGTTAATCAGTCATGCAACCAAAATTAATAAATTCAAAATTCTTTTGCATATCATATGAATAGCTAGCATTTTTGAATACTTGCTATATGTTGGACAGTGTTTGAAGATTTTATGTATGTTATTTTGTGTCATTCTTTAATACCTCTTGGAGGTAGGTACTGTTATTATCCCCAATATTTAGGTAGGGAATCAAGGCTTAGTAAGGCGAAGTAACTTTCCCATGGTTACACATGATGTAAATAACAATGTTGTATTCTAAGCCAGTGGCCTTAGCAGGTTCTCTATGCTGCTTTGCATCTTAAAATATACTCAGAAAAAGAATCGATTGTGGAGTTTTATTACTGTGAAGATTCCTAGGCTCTACTTTAAGTCACAAAATCTAGCCCCCCAGATGATGCTAGTTAAGTTGATCCAGGGATATATCTTTGAGAAATATTGCCATACTGTCCCCAAAATATTTTTTATCCATCAACAGGACAAAGGACATAAGGGAAATGCAGAGACCTTAGATGAGCGAATCCATGCATTTGATGATGGCTGTAATCCACACCAGGGGCAGAGAGGATTCAGTAATGTCACAAAATCAGTTGTAAGACAAAGCCAAGCCCCAAACCCACCATTATTCATAATGCCATATGAAATGGGAGGGCAACTTAAAATTTAAAATTAAATTCATGAGAAGAAGAGGCAGTATTTGAGCTTCATAAGACACGTTATCCTATATGTTCTTTTAAGGAACATTTAGTACTTGTTATAATGAGTACTGTTCATAACTTCCTTTTGCTGAATGATATTCCACAAAAAATGTAGAATTTTCCAAGAACGTGTGTGTTCTGAGTAATGATGAAAGAAATAGTAATTTTTTTGTTAAAGTGATCAGGTAAAACCCTCAAACTAACGATTCATAGACATTCTTCATCTTCAGTTAGTCCATTTTATTCTCTATACCTGGCTGTTTTGAGTAGTTGCCATTATATGAAAAAGAGACTTAGCTCCCTGGTGTTGATCCAAAGGTTTTGGCTTCGATTGACACATAGCTGTTGCAAAATTACTCATTGTTTATATTAAATATTTTGATTATAAGAAACTTTGTTTTTAGGCCTCATTAGAATGTTTAATAGTAAAATTTCTTCATACTCTGATGTATGTTAGAGTTCATAGTCAAGATGTATGTCAGATATGTAGTCAAGAAACTACAGATGCCATGCTAGCCTTTCAGAGTTGCTATAATTTTAACTTGGAGTTATACTCACAGGAACTTTGAAAGCTTTGTGGTGGTCTTGGAAATTCAGAGTGTGGGGTGCTGCCTTCTGTCCATTAATCTGCTTTCCTGCAGAGAGGCCCTCCCCGTGAAGAGAGCCCATCATCTTAATAAGATTCCAGTGTGAGGCTCCTGAATGCCAGTCCCTCCTTGGGGAGTCCTGTCAACTAGCCAGTGATGTTGAAAGTGCTGGAAGATGTTGCCCTTTTGTGGACTGAAAATATGTCACAAACGGGCTTCCGGCTCACCATTCATTTGTTTCCAGCCATTGTTTCCAGCCAGGATTCTGGCACCTAGGTGCTGTGATAGTAGAGCCACAGCTGTATGTTCCTCCTCCCTGGGTTGGGCTGCCATTCAGAGAAGAGGTCACTTGGTGGGTATACCAGTTTGCTAAATCTGCTGTAACAAAGTCCCACCAACAGGGGGCTTAAAAACAGAAATGAATTTTCTCACAGTTCTGGAGGCTGGAAGTTCAAGATCAAGGTGCCAGCAGAGTTGGTTTCATTATGAGTCCTTGCTTCTTGCTTGTGGTTGGCTCTCTTCTCTCTTTATCTTAACATATCCCTCTTTATCTTCCATGCCTGGCTGTCCTAATTTCCTCTTCTTATAAGAACACCTGTCATATTGGATTAGGTACTTAACCTAAATACCTCTCTAAAGATCCTATCTCCAAATACAGTGAATTCTGAAGTTCTGGGGGTTAGGACGTCAACATGATTTTGGGGTATGGTGGTGGGGGAGAGCAGAATGTAATTCAGCTAATAACAGTGGGAAAATGTAAGCTCATAGACTGATGGAAACCGAGGGCAGGGGTGTGTGCTGTGGCAATGAACAATAGCTTCACTCTGGAACCCCGGTTGATTTCTTTTGGTAGCATATGCTCAGGAGTGCTTTACGAAAGAGTTACCTTGAAGACGGAGCCTATATTACCATTGACGACAGTTACAGCTACCGTTTGAGTGCCTGTTTGTACCAGACTCTTTACACGTCAACTCTGGTCCCCACAAGGACAAGGATGTTGCTGGTAGGTCCGTTTTAGAGAAGACTGAAATTCAAAATAATTAAATGACTTTTCTGAGTGTGCAACGCCAACCTAGATTCAAACCCAAGTCTGCAAAGCTAGTCCTAGTTTCACTACACTGTGTGGCCTCTGTGTCTTGCTTACTTTTATTTGTGGAAAGAGTGCAGGACTTGGAGTTGGAAGATGAGGTTCGTGCCTTAGCTTAACCATCGAAGTCTGACTACCTTGGGGCAAATTTAACTCTGTCTGAACTTTACTTTCTTGACTTGTCACATGGTATTGGTGATAATATCTCTATCACTGGAAGTAAAAACATTACACTAGAGTGTGAACAAACCTCTCGTAAGCTCTAGGTCATGTTGAATTTTGTTGTTAAAGGAGCAGTCCATAATTATACAGAGAATCTGGTAGTGGAACCCATCATACCTAACAGACTCTGGGTGAGCCACTCTGAGCTTTAGTTACCTTTTCTTTAAAAAGGAAAGTAGTACCTGGCATGTGGTAGCCCATGTAGACTGTTCTGACCTCCTTATCTGAATCGAGTTTGCTGTTGGTTTCTGTTTTGTCTAAACTTAGCCTTCCATTTTCTGTTATTATGAGCATCAAGCATTCATTTTCCCCTGGTGATAGTGAGCTGCATGCTTGGCTATTAAGGTTTTAGATGGGCAGGCTGTTGCAAACCCGTTTAGTAGCCATTAATCATTTAAAACAACAAAAGTACTATCCGGAAAGTAGAGTTTCAGTTTTCCATGCATTACCTTTGACCATAAGTGAATTTATTTCCTGGGTGGTAGCAGTGTTTCTAAAAATATAAATGATCGGGGGAAAAAGCATTAAATGCTAAAATTTCTTAATAATGGGCAAATGGGATAGAAAATGGGTTGGTAATAAGAAGTTTATCTTGAGAGATAATTACATCCTGTGCAGGCATAATGCATGTAACTTTCTTTACTAGGACCACAACTAGTTTTCCAACTTGGTGTTCTCTTTCCTCCATGTCTGTCACTTCTTTATTCCAAAGGCATTTGAAGTATTTTCTTTTTTGCAGGTGGCTGTATTATAGAAATATTCAGTGACATTAATTTTTTTCTTCTTCTGTTGAAGTTATGAAATACTACCCATTTTCAGGAAAGCACCAAGAATATTGCAGATACCATCTAGCTTTTGCTATTGCTGATATTTTGCTTTGTTTGAAATTTAAAAAAAAAAAATTCTGAAGCTTAAAATTTACTGCCCTACTTTATAGGCACCAGGGAATTTGTTATGTTCAGGAATACTGAAGCATCAAAATGATTTTTTTTTGAGATAGGATCTTGCTCTGTTGCCCAGGCTGGAGTATAGAGGTGCAATCATAGCTTACTGTAACCTCAAACTTCAGGGCTCAAGCAATCCCCTGACTCAGCCTGCCAACTAGCGGAGACTACAGGCATGTACCACTGTGCCTGTAATTTTTTTCGTTTTTTGTAGAGATGGGATCTTGCTATGTTGTCCTCGGTGGTCTTGAACTCTGGGCCTCAAGCAGTCCTCCCATCTCAGCCTCCCAAAGTGTTGGGGTTATAAGCATGAGCCACCATGTAGAGCCCCCAAAATGAATGTTTAAGACCAAATTGGCATTCTGGCTGTTTGTCTCTGTTTCTTTTTATAATTGTTATAAAACTTATATCAATTATATAAATTCAGTTAAGTTATATGTAATACTTACTTTGGTCAAATATTGTAAAAAATAATCACAAGACTGTTGGAATCCCCACTTTATAACTTACTAGCTTTGTGATTCCTAACCTCTCGGAGCCTCCTATGGCACCTGTGGGTATTAAGGAGATTTGAAGCTTTAGAAAATGAATTATTCAACTCAAATTTGGTGCCATACAGGCAAGTGGGCTGTGAGCCATTTTAATGTCAGGACTGGCTATCTCCTTTTCCAGCCAGTGTTTTCTAGTGGCCCACCATATAGCTTGATACCCTTGACTCTCACAGTAAAAGGGGAGAAGAGTTCTGGTCTCCACTGCCTCTCTGCTTACTTTCCTGAAGTCATCCCTTGCCATCTGTGGAGTTGGTGTGATCCATTTCTGCTTTGATCCTACTGACAGTGCTGCAAGTTTAGCTGCTTCCATTTCTCTCCTGGATTTAGTAATTTTTAGTTATAGAAGTGATGTGACTGCATTGAGAGTCATCCTGATCTGATTTGCCAGAGGAAGCAAGCAGTATTTGGTTTTTCAGGTGGAGAAATATTGTGTGTTTTTTTAAACTCTCCCTGCAATAGGCAGTGTCTGTTTTATAATATATGTTATACCATGTCAAGGTCAGACTATTTAGACTTTTATGCTTCTATTACTTGATAAATGGACAAAAGAGAAGGGTACTTTAGTAACATCTTGACCTCGTTAGGTGGCTGGGGTTTTTCTCACTGATCATTTTCCTTCCCCTTCATCTTTTTTCCTTAGATGTGGGTCTACAGACACATGTTACATCTTCCGTAGCCCAGGGAATTCCCTGGACTTGCCTACTAAATTCTTATTCTACTTTTGTTATATAAAATAATAGGCTGTTTTTTTGGGGAAAAATCTAGGTTATGGGGTCTTTTTCATTCACAAATAGGTATCTTCCTTCTGTGAAAAGCATTGGTTGGTTGGTTTGCCAGGAATGTAATTCCTTCTCTTATGGACTCACTGTCTGGGTTGTCAGTGGTCTTGTCTTTCCCTTACTGTGTGAGAATGGCCAAGCTCCAGCATTGCTCCCACGAGGTGCTTCCCCAAAAAGGATTTATTCTATGAGTCATTTGAATCTAATAATTAAAACAAAACAAAATAACATGTAGCTTTTAAAAAACATTGTTATTTATGTATAATATATAGAGAGAACAGTAGGTACATTATGTGCATACAATTTTGTGAATTTTCTCAAAGTGAATATGCCCATGTAACCAGCACCCATATTAAGAAAGCGGTTATTCCAAAAGTACCCTCACCTCCTTCAAGTCAATGCTTCTTCCCTGAGATGAGCACTAACCTCTAACACTGTGGATTAGTTTCGCTAGTCTTTGAACTCTATATAAATGTCATCATACAGGATGTTCCATTGTGTCTTGCTTCATCTACCAAATGCTGCATCCATGAGGATCATCCTAGTTGTGTGTAGCAATAGTTTATTCTTTCTCATTTCTGCATGGTTATGCCATTCTATTATTATTTACCTATTGTGATTGTGACAAATTATCACAAACTTAATGGCTTAAGGTAATACAAGTTACTTCTTTTATGGTTCTAGAGGTCAGAAGTCCAAAATCAGTTTCACTGGACAAAAATCAAGGTATTGGCAGGGCTTATTCCTTTTGCAGGCTCTGGGGGAAGAATCAATTTCCTTGACTTTTCCAGCTTCTGATGGCTGCCAAGATTCTTTGGCATGTGGCCCCTTCATCCTCAAAGCATATAATTCCAATATCTGTTGCCTTTTTATATCACTTTCTCCTCTTCTGTCATCACATCTTCCTGCCTCCTCCTTATAAAGATGCTTTTGAGGCTGGGAGCAGTGGCTCACGCTTGTAATCCCAGCAATTTGGGAGGCCGAGGCAGCTGGATTACTCGAGGTCAGGAGTTTGAGACCAGCCTGGCCAACATGGTGAAACCCCATCTCCACTGAAAATACAAGAATTAGCTGGGCATGGTGGTGGGTGCCTGTAATCCCAGCTACTCAGGAGGTTGAGGCAGAATTGCTTGAACCTGGGAGGCAGAGGTTGCAGTGTGCCAAGATCACGCCATTGCACTTTAGCCTGGGTTACAGAGTGAGACTCTGCCTCAAAAAAAAAAAAAAAAAAAAAAAAAAGACACTTTGGATTATATTTGAGGCCTACCTGGATGATCTTGGATAATCTCCCCATCGCAAGACCCTTAATTTAATCACATCTGTGAAGTCCCTTGGCATGTAGAATAATGTTCACCAGTTCAGGAGATTAGGATGTAGATATTTTGGGGGGCCAGTTTTCATATTGCCATGCCCATTGTGTGAAAGTACTATCATTTATTTACCCATTCTACTGTTGATGGACTTTTTGTGTTGTTTTCATTTTGGAGCTATTATGAATCATGCTGCATGAGTATTCTCAGTATTTTTGTGCATGTTGTTCTGTGACTGTTATACACACGTGCTAGTGTGTACGTGCACATACACAATGCACACTTATGTGGTATGTATATATTTAGGAAACAGTCACATGGTAAATGTAAGTTTAACCTTAAAACATAATGTCAAACAGTTTTCCAAAGTGGTTGTACCAACTTCTGTCCCTGCTAGTAGTATATGAGATTGCCAGATGTCTTTTATAAAGAATAGAGCATAGTTTGGACCTGGCAGTTTTGTTCCAGAATTACACGCATTGTTAGCCCCCATTTTAGACCCTGTGTATATATTCCAGGGTTTTCCAAAGTGTGTTTAGATGAATAGGAATCTGCAGAGACTGTCGGAGAAAAGATTTATTGGTCTTATTTTGTCAAATTAATTCCTGGACCTTGCTGGGAGCCTCACACTGTAGAAGAACACATTAAAGGTTTTAATCTTACTTAACTGTTTATTTGTTTGCTTTATGTCTGCCAAAGTGGATGGAACTTTGACTCAGTTTCCCTTTTGATATCTCAAAGAAATAGAGTTCCAAGAAATACCCTTTGAAAATTCTGGAATGAATCATAACTCAGAATGTTCTTTGCTGAAAAAGTAATGAGAAATTTCCTTCTAGAAGGAAAAAATAAACCCACTAGTATGTCTTTGAGTGTTCACTCCACAAAGACCTATCTATGGAGAAATAAAAACTATCAGAAAATGGGTTGAATTTGCCCCTATTTGGTTTTGTTTTAGTGAAACCCATACATTAGGGAAAGTTGATTTGCAATACTACAATCTTAAATTTCACATCAAGGAACCCAATATGAAAAATGGTTTCTGGTAACTGAGAACAGTGTCAGTGGGATTCATCCAAAAATGTTTGTCCCTGATGTACTTATTTTCCATCTGGTTCTCTCCACCTATTCCCCCACACCTACCCCTGCTCTTACCTTTTTTTACTTCTCTAAATCAGCATGTAACAAGAACAATCTGCTTCTTGTTTCTTCTTTCTTTTGGTCTTTGTTTTTTTTTTTGTTGTTGTTGTTGTTGATTTAAATTCCAATCTTGTTTGTATGGGTGATGGTTCTCCTTGTACCATATAAAGGTCAAGATCCTTGCTCTGGGGCACACAGCCCACCTGGAAGATACCCAACTCTCCTTCCTCAAACAGCCCTGTACGTTTCCTGGGTCACACAGTAATCTGCTGATGGTGATCTGGGGAGGACAGGCTGAGACTGATGGGACCATAGAATATGAGTAGAAACAGCACTGAGAGTGGCTGAAATTTAGTTTTGAGGTTAAAATAACCAGTGTATGGATACCACTGAGCATGAGCTCTATAATTACTTCACCTTTCTTCCTTGGCTTATGTTGAGTGTCAAGCTAGACATGAATATATTACTCAAATATTAAGAAATACATTACTCAAATAATATATTACACTATGCAGTTTGGGCTTGTTTACCTTCCTCCATTTCCTTTGCATTTCTTCTTCAATTGAATCAACATCTTTACTAGAACTTTTAAAAAAGGTTTTAGTTTGTGCATTACTTATTGCAAACGTTTCCTAATGTGCCCTCTTGTGGGGTATGTTGTGATGCTTTCATTAGTAGATTAGTTGTCAGTATTTATCTCTTTCTACAGTGGCTGGTGAGACAAGTGGAGAATTAGAGTTGAGGTTCTAATCTAGTTTGGTGATTTCAGCTTTAGATCTGAAGACTTAGAAATGAGGCCTGGACCAGATGGCCTCTTATTTTTTTCATGATGGTCTAGTTCTCTCTCAGCAATGACAATCACAATAGCTGAAATGTATTTCCGTGTGCCTGATACTCATAAATACCTTATATATATCTCAACTCATTTAATCCTGATGATAATTCCATGAGGAAAGTCCTTTTGTATTCCCATTTTACAGATAGGAAAGTTGAGACACAGAGCTTTGTTTAAGATCACCCAGATGGTAAGTGGGGGAGCCACCATTCACCCACAGGTGTCTGACACCAAGTCCCTCTTCTTAGTCTTTCTGCTAGACTGCCTCTCTCTGGCTACACAGATGAGTCACCCAAGCTGCTCTTTAGTCTCCAGTCTTTTTCAACTGCTTAATATACAAGGGGAGGACATGAGTCACCTGAGGGTGTGCAAATCAGGCCCTTTGCTAGTTGCGCATGGATATATTCTTGGTGGTCTTGGAGACTACACTAGCCACCAGTCTCTGTGCCTGTGCCTGTATCATCAAAACTGTCCACTAGGTTTTGGTGTTTTCTCCTTAGAGAACACAAGAGTGATGCTCTCTGACTTTAAAAATCCAGCAACCGAGAAGAACGGACCTCCCATTTATGAAGATAACATTGAGCATCTCTCTCTTGATGTACCAGTGTCTGGACAGGCCTGGATGAATCCTGCAGCACGGTGATTCGAGTCATTCATTGTCTTCCTTCCTTCATCTGCATCTTACTTTGGTCCTGTGCTCATACTTGGCAAATCCTGTTTCTCCACTGAAAGTGAATTCCTTGAATTTTCTTAAATCCATATCTGAATCTAATGCCTACAACTTTCTTCCATAGCTTTTTCTGCTGTTACTGCTTTTTGTCTTTTTTAAACAATACCACTTTTTGGATAATGAATTGTTGCTTTGCTGCACACTGAATGGGAGCCCCTGCTCATGTCCGGTCACTAGAGAGACGGTCCCTTCTGTCTGTTGTACTTTGTGGTCCCCACAGGTCCTACCTGTGGTTTTTCTGGACTTGTTTGGCCTTCTGCCCTGCTAAAGCATTGGCTTCTCTCATGTACATTCTCTCCTTCCATTGTATTTGAATCTGTTACCCCACCTAAGGACAGACCTCTGGCAGACTGGTCTTTGAAGTCAACAGATATGGGTTTATGTTACCCCTGGGGTCCATGATGACTTTCCAAGAGGCACTGGGCACATGGAGAGTAACAAGGAAATTATTTCAGATGTTCAGCTTCCCTATATAATCTTTCCCAAAACAGATCCACTTGGGGCACAACTGGACTAATGGGTTGTCTGGCTTTACCTCTCCCAAATCTCATCACGTCATATAGTCACATGAAGTAACCCCCACTCCTCAGGGTGCCAGAAAAAGGAACAATGAGAAGATTGTTGTATAGAGGGCATGAATCTAATGTCTTAGAAGTTAGTCCTTTTGCAAATCAAATGTCTTCTAATTTTTTTAAAGAAAACTGAACATGACCCTGAACAGTTTGTCAAAAAATGATGATTATCATGTAATTTTGTGTTTATGGTTTTTTTTGGCATAAATCTCAGGGATTTAAAGAATTAAGGGCCACAGCTATCACAACACTTCTTTCATTCCCATCAACTTATTTACATGAACAAGGCTTTTACTTTAACACCCAAAAATGGAGTGGAATCACTGTTGAAATATTTCTTCTTCTGACAATAAAAATATTCATTTATGGATACAGGTATCAAATTGTCCTATCCAGCTCATTGAGGAATGCATTTCCAATAAAAATTTACTTTAATGCTTTAATTTTTAATCATTATAAAATTATACATTTGTTCTGTCAAATTGCATTCTACTAATAGTTTTAATGATAATCAAGATTAAATTTTTAACATTTAGAACCATTTGGTCACAGGAAGTAAAAAATACATTCGAATTTTCATAACTATTTTTGTTGCAGAAGGAGTAGGATAGTATGATAAATGAAAAACCCTAAAACATAAAAGTGGTTTATTAAGATAAAATTCTGTGGGAGAAATGGAATGGAAATACAAATTTAAGGAAAAAAAAGGAACTATAAAAATTTAAGCGTAAAAGGAAAGGTTGTGCATGTATTTTAAATAACAATGGATACATTTAAAAACTTGAATAAAAGCAGTTTCATTTTAAAATTTCAATATTTACAGTGTGCAAGAAATGATATACCATGCCAGAATTTAAACCTAGGATGAACAATTTTAGATTTGATCTCTCTCTCTCTCTCTCTCTCTGTGTGTGTGTGTGTGTGTGTGTGTGTGTATTTAGAGAGGGGGTCTTACTCTGTTGCTCAGCCTAGAGTGCAATGGTGTAATCACACTTACTTTGAACTCATCAGCTCAAGCAATCCTCCTATGTCAGATTCCCAAGTAGCTGGGACTACAGGTCCACATCACTGTGCCCAGCTAATTAAAAAAAAATTTTTTTTTTTTCTGTAGAAACAGGGTCTCCCTATGTTACCCAGGCTGGTCTTGAACTCCTGGCCTCAAGCAGTCCTCCCACCTTGACCTCCCAAAGTGCTGGGATTACAGGCATGAGCCATTGTGCCCTGCCTAGATTTTGACTTTAAATTGTGTTAGAACATATATGTATTTTAATATTCTTTGTAGACCACTTTTCCAGGGCATCTGACCTGGACAGATAGGGCTCATGATACAAGCATACATCCCTTGTTTGTTGTGTTTTTTGGCTATCACCTTGACCACATAAACCATTGTAGTAGACTCCCATGACTAGAACTGATGTCACCTTTATCAGTTATATTTTTCCCTTCTGTTTTGACTTAATTACCAATAAGCCAAGCGATATCCATTCAACAAACACATGTCTCCCGGTGCATTATGCGTGGGTCTCACAGGTGAAGAGGACAAAATTCTCCCTCAAGGAGTTCATTCTGTAGGGGGAGACCAGCCTTTCAGGTCCCAGATGATGAGTATTAAGCTGGAGGGAAGCAAGGCTTTCCATGGCACACTGGACCCTGAAGAGGAGGCTTTCCTAGAGGAGCCTGGACTTCAGGCTAAGCAGAGCCCTGGAGGATGGGGACCCAGGATGGACCCAGGACTATCCAGCCAGGTGAGGGAGGAGGCTACCCTATACTCTGTGGCTTGGAAGTGGAGAGGAGGGATTCATTCCTGGCAAAAGTGCTGCTATTAAGATAGAAAGATAGCCATGATTCTTGAATTAGGAGTCAAGGGGGCAGGGAGATGCCTATTTCTATGGTTTTTAAAACATTTCTTCTCTAATTTTCTATGTAGGCAAAGGTCAAAATGGATATTTTTACTATTTTAAATTAGTAGCTATGCCTATATTCATAAAGAAAAGCCTCCTTTGGCACTTTTAGTTTTGACTGTTTTCTAGCAAATTGTGGGTGAGTACCATATCCAGTATATTAATTTTGACATATGGTCACTCCCAGTGCAGCCTCAGCCAAGCAGTCCCTTGGGGTTACAAAGGCATAGAGTTAAATTTCCCAAGTTGGAAAAAGGCTTTCAGAAATGAGTTTCGCACTCCACTTGAAGTGGCTTTGCTACCGTTTCCCTGGGGAGGTTGCTAGGCATTTAATAGATCTCCATGTTAGGAAAATAAAAATTCTTTCTAGCATTGCAGCCTAAGGTGTTTTTCCCCCACCCCTTGGCCTCAGATTTGTGTGGTGGAGGCTGCAGCTAATCTCCTTTATGTTTATATTTATAAAACGTTTCCAGATGATTATCTTTTCCCTGGTGTCATTTGGCTAGTCCCAGGTATTCATTGTCTCAGTCATTCCCAGTTAGGCATAGCCCTGCTTACTGCCTGAGGGAAGGAAGGAGGCCGTGGGACCGCTGGGTCTAAGCCTGGTTCCCACCACCTCCCCACAGCTGTTAGCCTTCCTCCATCCGTGAGCTCTCACTGGGACATGAGGGACTGCATTTCAGCTGTGAGTGTTTTGTTGCTCTTGGCCATTGCACAGTGGCTTACATCCTGTGTGTTTTAGGAAAATGTCTCTTTCAAAGGCTCTTTTCAGAGTCCACGGGATGAGATGCACAGAGACAGACTATATATATTTAAAACCAGTGGTTGGTTGTTTGTTTTTTTTTTTGCTTTGCTAAGAAAATAAAGCATAAACAAATGAGAGGGACTCTATTTGAAAGTTTTTTTTTTTTGAAAGCACCTTTTAACAGCTTGTCTTTCAGTATAAATGATATAAATGATTAAGTTATGATGTCGTCTTGCTCGTTAGACATACGGCTTCTTCTACATGTTGCCATTTTGGTATGATGAAGGCTATTTTGGTGTCTCCTGAACCTGAGGACCCCATGAGGGCCTGGGCCAGTTCAGGTGCCCAGGAGAGACTGATAAGAGAGTGAGTGTGCTTGGCCCCATGTGTGGCGGTGTCTGTCTCAGGGCCCCTGGCTCTGGCAAGGTCATGTGGTACATAGCCTTTTCAGAGAAAGGGCCGGAGGGTTTTGTGGACAGCCTTAAAGATATCTATTACAGTGTTGTTTTGTCTCTTTGAAAATAAGGAAACTGAGCTGTTTTGAGAAATATCACTGAGTTTTTTACTAATGCCTAATCTCCCCAAGTTTATCTGGATGTTCTCTGTTCCGGTAAAGCCAAGTTCCTGTAAAGCTTCATTATCCTCCTTGAATCTTCTTCCTCATTTGTATCATGCATTCAAGGTCTTGTTCCCTCTTGAGCTATTCCATTTCTCTTCTGTGCTTCTTGCTTGACTTCGAGTATAGTTTGTGAGTGCAGCTCTGCATTTTGAAAGCGTGACCTGGCGTCATCCTTAGTAATAGCTTTGTAAATTCACATGCTTAACCATGTAGACTGTAACTTCCCTCTCCTTTGGTCTTTAACACCAAGCAGAGTTATACACTAGCATTACCTAAGCAACATCCAATTTCCGGAAGTGTCTAGAGGAGAAGTGGCAGGTATTTCAAATGCAGAATCGTTGGGGTGAGTTATGGAAGTGAACTGCATATGTTTGGGAATTATTTTCCTTTTGGGGGCTAAGAATCCAACTACAGTGGACCAGCATGAGGTTGCATTGCTGTAGGGCTCACCACCACCAAAGGCACCGCCTTGGGTACTTCATCTTGCTTGGCTATTTTAAAAGCTTTCTCAAACCTAATGAATTGTAAGAAAAGATGTAACTATTGCTTTTTGAAGGAAATATAAACTAGGTTTTTTCCTTATGAGTCTTCTTCCCAATGGGAAATCACAGAGAAACAGGGCGGGGAAGGAGGAATAAGAGTTTTAAAAGTTTTCTTCCCTAGGCTGAAGAATTTCCTATTTGTGAACTATCAGCTGAGTAAACACTAAGACCAAGTGTTTAATGGGTTATACATTATTGTAAATTGTTTACAAAATGAGATGAAATCTTGTCCCATTGTTCAGTGTTTTACAGACTTGCTTTTCTTTTTCTTTTTTTTGATTTATTTTACTTTAAGTTCTGGGATACATGTGCTGAATGTGCAGGTTTGTTACATAGTTATACAAGTGCCATGGTGGTTTGCTGCACCCATCAACCTGTCACCTAGGTTTTAAGCCCCACATGCATTAGGTATTTATCCTAATGCTGTCCCTCCCCTTGTTCCCCACCCCTGCATTTCTTAATTCATTGAAAATTGGACAAACACTAAGATCTAATACATTGTTGAAACAAAATGCAATTAAACCAGACTTTATTTTCCTTAAAGTATTTGTGTTTTGTTTCAGAAAGATTTGTAATTACTTTGCCTGAATTTATGCTTGAGAATTTTTAAGCAGTTGTCATAGTCATTGTACCATTACCTCCTTTGAGGAGAGGGAAGAGTTATCCTCATAGAGAGTTATATATCAGCGGTAGGAACAGATATTCTTGGTCAAATGTAATAATAGTAATACCATTAATATTGCAGCTAATGCTTATTAAGCACTTACATATTTCTGAGGTTAATGCAAAGGCCTTTGGTAGTTCATTGTGAAATAGGGTCTCAGATGTTGGTTAGTGATAAATATTGTTTAATATGAGTTTATTAAAATTTTTTATCAGAAATGATAATTTTTTTTTCAAATGGAATGTTGGTATTTAACAATATGGTCACATATTTCTTGTGCAATTTTTTGAAGTTTTGATATCAAGGTTATGCTGACTTCTATAAAATGAAATGGGAAAACTTTCCTTGATTTTTCTGTACCATGTAACATTTTCAATAGCATAAAAATTCCATTAAAAAAAGATTTAATAGTGTTCCCCCTTTAAATCATTGTCAGCATTGTCTATTTCCATATAGTTATTGAATTTTTTAGAGTCTACTTTGTGAATCAATTTTTGATAATTTATATTTTCTTAGGAATCATCTCTTTCAATGTATTTTAATTTTCAGCATAAAATTGTATATATTCTGTATACTTGTATTACATTTCCTTTGTCTCTTTGGCTCTATCCATTTTCTTACTTCCTATGTTGTATAATAGTATTTTCTCTCTTCCTTGATGAGCCTCGCAAGAGGTTTGTGTATTTTATTGATCTTTTCAAAGAACCAGCTGTTCCACTGTTTATATTCTAATCCTTTAATTTCTGCTTTTGTCTTTTTAATGATTCTTTCTTTTGTTTCCCTGAAGTTTATTTGGCAGGAGGTTTTTCAGCTTGTTGAGTGGAATATTTTTTATTTTCTTGTTAAATAATTTGTAAGGTGACTTTTTCTCATTTTCTCTCTCCTCAAACTTTAAACATCTGTCCTTTCAGCTTTGCTTTTAGCCGATGACCTTGAAGCCTGCATTGGTGAGAAAATGGAAACAGAAGAGAGTGTCCAGAGACTCCCCCATCCCATTTCCCCACTGTCAGCATCGCCACTCCCACTCTCTCTTCCTGCTTGTTTTCTTAGGTAACTATTCACGCTTCTGCCTAGAGCCAGTCCTTTCCTGTGTTCCCCATCCTGTCTCCTCTCGCCTAGTCGAAAGAAACCTCCCAGCCTTTCTCCCCACCTCTTACGTCATCAGACTTTCCTTCTCTCCTGCATTGTGCATGTCCACACACAAGTATGCTGTCATTGTTTCATCTTCCATTAAGCTTCTCTTGTCCCCACTTTCTCACCAGATGGCTGCAATTTTATTGCTCTGCTGTGCAGTCAGATTCCTCTGGAGTTATACTTGTCTCAAATTCACCTCCCCCTACTCTCTCTTGAACCCCATCTATAAGGCTTTCATCCCTTGTTCCATAAAGACTACTCTTGTTAATGTCATAATCACCGATCTCCACTGGTCATTGAAACATAATGGTCAGTTCTCAGGCCTCATCTGGCATGACACAGTAAGTTCTCACTCTTTTGTAATGTGTGGTCCTCACTTGGCCTCTGGGACACCTCCAACTCTTAGTTGTCTTCCTAACCCACTAGTTGCTCCTTCTCACTCTCCTTTGCTGGTTCTTCCTTTTCTCCTTGACCTCTTAATGTTAGAGTCCCAGAGTGTAGTTGTAGTCCTTCTCTCTGATCTGTTTTTACCCTTCCTTTGTGATCTCATCTAGTATAATGGCTACCACCTATAAACTTATAGCCCCCAAATTAATATCTCTAGCTCTGAGATCTCTCACAAACTCCAAATGTGCACATCTAACTGCCTACTCAATATCTCTACTCGAATGCCTGGTAGGTACCTCCAACTTAACCTGTGTCCTGAACTGAACTTCTCGTCTACCCACCAGTCCTGTTCTGCTGGACTCCTCCATCCCAGGAAATGCCTGCTTCATCTTGCTAGTTGCAGAGGCTACAATGAAATCATTCTTTACTATTTATACTCCATATCTAGGCTATTGGGCAACTGTTTTTGCTTCACCTTCAAATATATCCAGAATCTCATCACTTCTCACCTTCTGCATTGCTGCTACCCTGGTCTAAAAGCAACCATTTCTCATTGCAAGTACTGCTGTAGTCTCCTAAGTGGTCTCTTTGCTTCCATCCCTGCCCTCTGCCCCCTGCCCCACCCCCATGGTGTGTGCTCAACAGAGTAGCCAGAGTGATCCTTTTGAGATGTCAACCAGACCACTCTTGTGCTCAAACCTCTGAAGTTGTGAGTAAAAACCAAATTCTTACATGTGACTTGGCCCCTGTTACTCCTCAGACCTTACCAACTCCTACTTTTTTATCCCTCATTCCGCGCCAGCCATGTGCTTTCCTTGTTTTTGAGATGTGCCATGCTCTTGCCTCCTGTCTATTTTGGGCCTCTGTGTAGAAATGTTTCCCCTATCTAGGGGTTAATTCCCTTAGCTCCTTTAAGTCTTCACCAAATGTTATCTTCTCTGTAGGGCTTAGAGTGACCACTTGATTTAAACTGTAGTCCTTCCCCTTACTCATTTACCTGGTCCTTTTTTTTTTTTTTTACATAGTATTTTAAATGATCTATCAAATTATATAATTTATATTTATTTATTGTCCACCTCCCTCATCAAAATGTGAATTCCAGCAGGGTTGGGATCTGTGTCTCTGTTTTTCACTAATGTGACCCAAGCACAAAGAACAGTGCCTGGAACATTGCGGGAACTCAATGAATATTTGTCAAATAAATGAGTGAATTAAGGCTATGATTTTGCTGCGAGAAATATTGGCTGCAGCTCATAAAATTTTATATCCAGCATCTTCATTGTACTTAGTTTCTAACTAGTTTTCTGGGGTTTGTAATCTGATTCTGAGCGAAGAGAGATGACTGGTTAGGGAAGCAATCATAGCTGCATAGCGAGGGAGAGGTGTCTGGGGAGCGATACCCTCCTTACTTCCGAGTCGGAGTCTAAGGCAGAGAACGGGACACCTGCCACATCGTTGAAAAGGGATGTGTCTGAGTCAAGGAAGTGGTGGAATTATGAAGCAACTTCCCACCATTTTAAATAAAGTCAATTAATGGAGTGAAGTGAGGGTGTTATAAGCAGAAGTGTGGGTATATTTCTGCCTTCTCATCACAGTGGGTACTTTTCAGATTCTGACAGTAATCTGTGTTTTCAGCAGCCTTGGTTTTTGGAGGTAATATGAATATTCACTCCTAAGTCTTCAGTGGCACTTCAGTGAGAAATTGGGAGAAGTAGCACCAGGAACTTAGATACCATTTTAAATCAGGAATCTGTTAAGGTATCAGTTATTGGAAGCCCTCGTCCAGAATGTTAGTTGACCATTTCTCAGTCCTAAAGGGTTCTTCTTTCTATTGGTAATTGAAATGATTCTTCCTAAACACAATGGGATCTATTTCAGATTCTAGACTCTTGCCTGTTTATTAAGCCCTATTTATTAAATGTCATGAGAAATAGCCTAGAACTAAGTTTGTTCCACTGCTATGGAAATGGCAGTGCTGGAGACTACAATTGCTGAAAGAAGGGTTAGCTTTGGAACTGCTGACTTTGCCCTTTCAGAAGGTTTCCTTCTGGAATTTTAAAACAATGGCATCAAACTTTATTGATAAGAAAGATGCTAATTATTTTTTATTTTTGATCACATATTGAGATGTGAATAATTTATTAATGGAAAGTGCCTGTTCCCTTATGAAAAATTTCAGCTTTCATTATGGCTTTATGAATCCATGAAAATGGGAATCTTTGGAGATGCTACTTGTGTGCTTTTTCAAGGAATGATCTTAAGTGAATTCTTCCTTTTTACTTTTTAATCATAGATTCTTGTATAAAATTTTTCTCACCCAGATGGTTTAAGAGGAAAGACCAAATTACTTAAAACAAAATTACATTTTTATTAAAACATTACAGACTATGACTTCCTAGTTCGTTTCAGTCTCATTTGTAGGAAGAACATTTGGTGATGGTGAAATTTATGTCAGGCAGATTCTCCCCTAAGCAGTTGCTGGACTACCTCCCTATACCCCCACCCCTCTTTGCCAAATACGTGGCCAGGATATTTCTGGGGATGGTGAGTTGAAGGGAAACAAGGGGGATATTTTAAAAGTTTGACTCAAGAATATAAAATATAAAATTGTCACTCTTAGTGGAATTATTCTCATTTTATTTCTAAGCAAACATGCTGATTGCATGTTGGCCCACTTTACCAAGCAAGGTATTAATTTTCTTCCCTAGCAGAGGAAAGAGCTCAGTTCACTGTGTTCTCTTTCCTTTTACAACAGTTATAACAACATTTGATTTGTGATATTTTAGTTGTAAGTTGTTGATTTAAACATACACTTAGAAGGTGTGGAGCACAGGGGAATACAGGGCATGGTTTTGGGTATTGACCTGTCAACCCTGGTTAACTAGGATGTCACAGAGCAAGTTTTAAACTCAAACACAGTAAATTATCCAGGTGGGATTCTGGCCACTTGTGATGAGTTATGGATTTGGATTTGGATCATTCTTGCCCTAGCTTGGTAACAGGGGAGTGTATTTATGTATTATGAATTGTAAGACCTTTTTGAATTATGGTCATATGTCACTCATGGATGGGAATACGTTCTGAGAAGGATGTCATTAAGCAATTTTGTCATTTCGCAAACATCATAGAGTGTACTTCTACAAACTTAGATGGTGTAGCCTACTACACACCTGGGCTATATGGTATAGCCTATTGCTACTGGGCTACAAACCTGTATAGTTTGTTACTGTACTGAATACTATAAGCAGTTGTAACACAATCATAAGTATTTTTATATCTAAATGTATCTAAACTTAGAAAAGGTACAGCAAAATTATGGTATTATAATCTTTTATAATATATAATATATGTGGTCTGTGGTTGGTTGAAACATTATATAGCGCTGACTGTATCTTAAATGGTCAATAATTTTTGCTTAAAGAATCTTACTAGTTGATGGCTTCAAAGATTAGGCTCCCTCTATAGGCCACAACCAACCCTTTGTTTCTCTTTGAATGTTCTTTTCTTTTTGAGAATGCTTGAAATTATTATTTCCTTATTTTTCAGCTAATTCTGCTTTGTTCTTAATGAAATATTATTTCATTTTAAAGAAATAGTGGTGTTTCTGGTCATGATTTTTCTGTTTTTTTTTAAATTTTTAAATTTCTGACAATTTTGTTCAATTGATATCTTAAGGACAAAGTAATACTGTATACTTTTTTTAAAAAATCAAAACACATATTTTTTTTCTCAGAAAGTTTAAAAGATGGCTTTATGCTTTTTTTTAATTGTAAGTATTGTTTACAAATTTGTGTTTTACTAAAAATTACTTAATACATATGAGATTTGAACTTAAAGAACATATGCATATTTTATCCTTCTCCTTACATTTTTGATTTTAAAAATGATCATAAATATTGGATGTGCCTGTGACTTATTGTCAAATAAAAGCCTCCTGCCCCCAAAGAGTCACTTGCTTCAGCTACTGTCTGAGCTTTAATGGTTCTATTATTAACAAATATGAATGCTCAAAATATGGATACTAAAAGCCCTGTCCTTTGTACCTTCATGCCAAAAAGGAGAATGTCTTTCAAAATAGTGTTCACTTCTTTGATTTCTAAAACTTCTTAGATGGCCTGCCTGTACTACAGGTGTGCGATCTTATAACATTTCTGCTTTCTTTTGGTCAGATAGCTGGTCTGTCTAGCCTTATATTTCTTTCCATTCTGTGTCTATTGAATGAGAAAGAATATGAGGCAAAAAGAATGTATCCTGTGTGAGTTTCCATTTTCACTTTTAAAAATGCAAATATTTATTTATTGTGTAGCAACTCTGCAGGAGGCACTATGGTATGTGCCAGGGATTCAAAGTTGAAATAGGTGTAATCTCTGATGTTGATGATATTCACTCATTTATTCATTGAGCAAGTAGTTTTTGAGTGCCTCTTATGTAACAGTAATAAAACAGACAAATAATTGAGTTGGCATTCCTAGTTGTGGAGATACACATAAACGAGATAATGTTAAAATCTATATACATATACGAATATTTTGTGTGTGTGTGTGTAGATGTACACATAAGTTAGATTATAGTAATAAGGGGAAAAAAGAGAAACCAGTGGAGGGAACTAGGAAGGGGGTGGGGAGGCAATGATAGATTGAAAATTTAGATAAGGTGGTCAGGGAAGGGAGGGAGGGTCTCACTGAAGTGATGTTTAAGACTTGGAGGAAGTAGATAAAATCCTTCTTGCCTAGTGGAAGTGGCAGGCATATAGGTAATCTAATTTTCATGGGGACATGAGAGCAGACAGATATAGAAATAGAGTATGCTGGAGTCCAGAGTAGATTCACTTAACCACATTCCAAGGTTCCAGCAAGCCTCTCTAGAAGAAAAGACTCCTGAGTGGAATCTCAAAGGACGAGCAAGAGCACAGAGGCAAGGAAATGATAAGATAGCTGCTTGAGTGTTCCCACTGAGCAGTTACTGAGGCTGGAGTTGCAGTTGAATTTGGAAGGTGCTTGGGGTCAGTTTGTGAAGTGCCTGGTACACCATGCTAAGGGAATTTTGATTTGATTCTATAGACACTGAAGGCCTTTAAGCTGGGGACTGACAGAGTCAGGTCTGCATTTCAAATACATCAGGGGCCCCTAACCCCTGATCTAAGGTTCTTACTGGTCCATGGCCTCTTAGGACCTAGGTCGTACAGTAGGAGGTAAGTGATGGGCAAACGAGCATTACCACCTGAGCTCTGCCTCCTGTCAGATCAGTGGCATTAGATTATCATAGGAGCGTGAACCCTATTATGAACTGCGCATACGAGGGATCTAGGTTGTGTGCTCCTTATGAGAATCTAATCCTGCCCCCACCCCCCGTCCATGGAAAAATTGTCTTCCATGAAACTGGTCCCTGGTGCCAAAAAGGTTGAGGAGTATTGAAATAGATTATTTGGCAGAGAGGTAGAGGCTGATTTAACGGGACCATATAACATAGTAGAGAAGGGTTTGGAGACTGTTCCAGTGGTTCTGGTGAGAGATATTGACCTTCGTTAGGAAGTGGTGTGCACAGGGAGGGAGACATAGTGGCCAGGATAGATTTAGGAAGAAAAGTCAGCAGAACTTGGTGGTTGCATGTAAGAGATGAAGATGAAGAAGACTCAAGTATTGTTTAAACTTATAGCGAAAAATACATTTATATCACAACCTGGTACACATGCTACGAATACACACATAACTAACTGCTCATAGAATATGTTGCTGAAACAAAGTTTCATGAAACAATATTTTACCTTACTGTAGCATACTCTGATATTTTCTCTTCCATTCTATTTCAATTTCTGCAAAATGCTAGCATTCATTCTGCATTGATTCCACTAATGGGTCAAGACCCCCAGTCTGAAATTCACCTGCACAGGCTTCTCCAGGTTATCCTGCATGGACAGCATGTTTCTTCCTCCTTGGATTTCTTTGTGGTCCAGTGTGTCCAGACACCTTTCACTCAGGGGAGAGAGGAGGAGGGCAGTAAAAAGTATTGTTTCCAAGTTCAGTGCATTATAGAAACATTTGAGGCAAAATTGTGCTGACCACTTGGTGAGCCAACTGATGGCCACATGGTGAGACAGTTAAAGAGCTGCACACAAGGATGCGTCACGGCACGTCTGCCAAGAGGATGGTTATTTGTGTTGCAGATGTCATTTATGTGGATTTTTTGGAGGGAGGGGAGAGGATTATCATTTTTTCCTACTCCCTTTGCTGCCAGAATGCCTGTTCTTAGAATACAAAGTTGGTAGAGTTTTGGGTGCCAGAAGGGCCTCAGAGGTCATGAGTCCACAGGTCCCTTGTCCAAAACTAGTGACTACTTGGTGTTGCCTGTGGTCATGGGTCACTGCCAACTCCTTGTGACTCACTTCGATCACTCCTTATAATGTTGCAGTGGAAAGCCCCCTGCAGCTGCGGTGTTTGCTTCTGGGACTCTGGATTGGGTTCATGTTGAAAACCATTGTCGGTTTTCTCTGATCAAATAACTCAGGTTTTTAAGCTCTAAAGTGGGGGATAATACCATATACTCGGTTTGATTGTTTCATGAGGATTAAATGAGACAACTTGCAGAAAGTATAGTGTCTAAGGCACAGGAAACATTTAAAATAAATGGCTACTGTTATTTTCTTCCTGTAACTAAAATATTATGGACATTGGCCTACTTTGCTCATTTTAATTTGCACTAGGAAAGATGTGGAGCCTTTCTCACTTTCATATATAGAATGAGCTAAAATTAAAGTTCTTCTGTTGGTGTATGCTGAAATTTTTAACAGTATAGAAATTTCCATGGAAAATAAAAATGCATTTGAATTCAGGAAGAAGGATACTAAAATACATCCAAGTTGAGATGGTTCCGTAGGTAGCTTCTTAAGGACCTCAGTTTTGAATTTGCTTAGGGTGAACAAAGCTGTTCAACAGTGCTGGCTTTATGCCTGTGAATGACATATACATATCTATAATATGGATTATTTTAATTTATTTTTGCTATAGTCCTTTGCATCCTAGGTCTACAGTGCATGTCAAATGACTAAACTTAAAATTTTAAACGTGAGATTTATTTAAATGATGGAAATGTCATGACTAAGAGATTGATTTCTTCTGACTAGTGCAAGTTAGAGTATAGCTCAAATCATTAGTACAAGTCTATGGAAAAAGGTAACAAAAGACACCTTCATTGGAAGAATTTTATTGGGACCAGTTTTTATGTTCCCTTTAAGTCATATGTGGAAGACAAAATGAAGGAATATTATTTTCCTTTGGAAGAACATGGCAAAAAGCTCCTTAATAGAAGTTGTGATGGCTTTCTTTATACCAGTAGGTGATATGTATAAGTTTCTAAGAAAATAACACCAAAAGTCTGTCCCTTCTGTTTGGGTCCTGTGGAGGGGATAGAGGCTTACACTGAGAGGAGGAGGGAGAGAAGATTGTTGAATGCTATTTGGTGTCTGGGTTCCTTGGCTACCATCAGCTTTTTGATAATTTTTCTCTGTTTTGTAAACAAAATACTGTGTTCTCAGGGAAGCTAATCGAAGCAAAACCACATAATATTGAGCTCTTAAATTTGCATTTTAGAAAAGGGAAAGAAGTGGAACAGCACTTAATTGACCCGTTTGAATGGAAGGATAAGATAAGTGTGTGTTTTATGTCAGTGAGTGCAATGATTATGCAATTAGGAATATTTAGGTATGAATTTTGTACTGTGATTTGAGTAAGAATAGTATAGCTTTTATTAATGCTAGGCTTTGAAAGGGGATATCTGCTAAATGATGGAGTACATTAGAAATCAGGTATTGGGGGGTATATGTGTTAATATGAACATTTACATTACAAATGAAATATCTGAATGGGCTTTGTTAGATAAATGATACTGTTGATTAGCTTTACGCTTTGAAATTCTATATATTTAAACAAGTTGGTACTTGTTTTGCTTCTGTTCAGCAGTGTGCCCACACATTTGGTCTGACTACAGCATTCTTTTTTCATAATGAAATGTGTATTAACTGTGCAGCCCTTCATAGAGCAGTGTTTTAATCATTCTCTATTGATTTATACATCACATCAATGCTGCATATTGAGGGCCTCTTATTCTAAGTCTGCTTTACTGGGATTCTCATTCTGTCTACCTGACTTGCATACTGTTCTGGGACCCTCTTAATTTCTCCCCCCCACTGTGGGAAGCCGTCGTGATTAGGAAGGCACAAAAGATTAGACGTATTGTTGCTTTCTCTCAGCTTTCTGAGGTGCATAGGAGAAATAATGAGCTTAGAGAAATATTGTCGTTGTCCATAACTGATAATAGGTATCAGAACTTATTTAAAATTAATAAATGCTAAGTTTCAAGCTTTGGCATGAGCCTGAATGATTTATTGCAAGCTGCAGATGCCAAGAGAACGTTCTGCATTTACCAAAGCAGTGAGGTAATGACGAGAGGACTGTCAGGGAGCAGCCTCATGAACAGTGGTTGTTCTTTGAAGCTAGGGTTGTTGCTACAAGCTGGCCAATACGAATGGGAATATTTTAGTTTTTTTTCTTTTGTCTTAATGTTAATTTTAGAGAGAGGAAGTATAGATCTGGTGGATGTGGATGAAGGATGCCTACATGGGCTTGAATAAATAAATCAAATCCCCTGACCTCAGCCTGCAACTTAAAATCTCATTTGGATTGAAAGACTAGAGCTAGATTTTACACATGAAGAAAACTCTGCCCACTTCATTATTATTCATGGTGAAATCCCCAAATCTCCTCCCTGAAGAGATGTATTCTTCCCAGCAAATTAAAACATCCTCTGTTTTTAGAGGCCAAATGATGATGGTGTCAACTATTGATGAAGATGAATAGGTAATTCTTTTCTCAATTTATACATTCCCCCCAACCCCCTCTACTGTTCAGGATGGGATTTATTCATTTAAACCAAGATCCAGTATTTCATTTACTGTACTCTCAGTAGGTTGTTCGCATTGTGTAAATCTCCTGGTCAGGTAATGGAGGAAAATGTTTGAAAATGTGATAGCTCATTATAAGGGCATTTGACGTAAGCATACTTGCTGGTGATGGATTGCTGATCAGTGGTAATTTAAAGGGATTCTGAGCAGTAGTTAAGGCAGAACATTTTCCTCAAATTAATCAGTTAAGATCAGGATAGCTTAAATTACAAACAGCTTTCAAAGTCTGTAAGGAAAATGTGGATTTTGGAAGCGGATCATCCTATGAATATACATACCCCTTATGCCTACCTACTGTGTGTGTGTGTGTGTGTGTGTGTGTGTGTGTGTTTCCTCTACTTAATTCAATTATGAAAGAAAACTTTGGTTGACAACATGCCATTTTGCTTTATGGATCCACATATACCATCCCCACCCCTCCACCAAAAAAAAAAAAAAAAAATAGGGAAAAGAGTACTTTACACAAGTGTTGGAAAATGAGAAACTGGGACTAGAGTGGGAGAGTTGGCTTTTAAAGTTGTCTAGATATTGGCAATAGAAATAGATATCAAGTCCTACCTAAGTAGGTATTGGAACTTTAATCAAGTATGTCTTTTCCAGTTCAATCTAGTTATACATACTGTATAAAATAAGTATTAGCCCACCTCTGAAAATTATTTCAGTTTTTGTTTATGAAAAAACTTAGATGGGCCAGAGGTGAGTCATTGTTGTTTAGAGGCATTTTGGAGCTCCCATAGGGATACACAATTGAATAATAACACTTCAGTTTAATCATGACATGCTTTATGATAAAGTAGCATTGGGTGCAGCTTAGCAATATCCAAAGATTAGAACATCTGTTATCTGTGGAGACACTGGGGTATATCTGTCAGACGTTTGCATATAGAACAAGGTGTTTCAGTTAATGTGTCATGATAGTTTAATTACATCACCTTTCTTGGGAGTTTGCTTGATTCCAGGTTCAAGAGCATCCAATGAGATGGCAACCTATCAATTTTTCTTTCTTCACCAGCCTTCACTTATGCTATTGCTTAGTTAGGTTATATCTGCTTATTTCTAAAACATACATGTAGGAAAAGAAAAAATAGGTGCCCATCATTCTATTCGGCTTTTCTATGGCATTTAATCTTGGTTTTGAAAACCACTTTGTCCTTTTTCTCTTCCAACTTTTTTGTTTGTTAACAAAAGGCAATCTTTTCCTCTGGCTTATAGTCTTCTAGCTATCCTCCCTCCTTAAAGAGTGGTGGTCTCGCCTTTGTCTCCGCTCTCATTTCTCTGTGGTTTCTATATTGCAACTCCCAAACTGATCGCTTCTGCTTGCTGTCTCTCCTGCTCCTCTTAGCTGGATTTTCACCTGCTTTCTTGATAAATCCATTAGGGTGTCTCAGAGGCAACCTGAATTCAACATGTGCAAGAACAAATTTCCTATCTTTCCTCCTCAAGGCCAGCCACCTTTGCTCCCCACAAGTAAGAACCCCATGGAGATCTGTGACTCTGTCCTCCTTCACCTTCCCTTCAGGTAGGCAGAAAGACTGCTCACTTTACTTTCCAAGTGTCTGCCCAAGTGTTCTCCCTTCCTGTGATGCCAGTCTCACGCAGGCCCTTATGTCTCAACAGCTTCCTCACTGGCCTCTTTTCCTAGCTCATCTCCTCTATCCAGTTCACTTCCTAGACTACTGCTTGTGTGGTCTTTCTGAAGCATGTGCCTGATTTGTACTATTTCTTAGCTTTACAATGTCCGGTTTCCATTGCCTTTCAGATACTGCTGGTCATTCTCAGCACTGGTTAGAGGACTAGTTCATAAACTCATCCCAACTTCCTCTCTGGCAGACTTTCCTTCCTACTGCCCTTTCTCCCACCTTCTCCATCTCTCCCCCAAGCCTCATTTTCTGGCCCCATTCATCATTTCTTCCACATACCACCCACTTTTCAGGCTTCCCCGGTTTGCCTACGCTGTTGCCTCTGATAGAAAAGCTTTTCTTAACATTGCCTCTTCTTCCTGGAAGCCTTTGCTGACCCAGGCAGAACCACTCGCTGCATCTTCTGTGTTCTTCTAGCACTTTGGGCACACCACTCTCCTAGCACTGATCACTTTGTGCTGTAGCTGTTTGCTTAGGAAGCTGGCTTCTGACTGTGGTTTCTTAAGGGCAAGGACAATGCTTTGTGAACTTTATACATCTGGTGCCTGCGATGTGTCGGCAGTCAACATTTGTTCTTTGAATGAAAAACTGAACAGATGCATACTCCATCTGCAGATGCTCAGCATCTGGATGTGCTGGGGACTGGGGACAGAGATTGTCCCTTTTTCCACTTGAGCCTTGGGCTATTCTAGCTGGTGAGGAAAATATGTAGATTGGGTGGGACCCATGTGGTTGTGGAGTGGGTTGATCCACTTGCTTCTGTCTCTTACTCAGCTGCATGTTTTCTTTAGCTTTCTTAGTATTTCGCCATTTGATCTCTAAAGCCCTGCTTGTTTTGGAAGGTATGAGAATTATTTTTTCTGGTCCAATTTGAAAGTCCTGCTGTTCTCTGACTGCACCACACTCCCCCTTTTTCTCAGCATCATAATCCAGGTCTTCCCTTCATTGTGTCTGTTTTTTATGCTTCAACCTCCATGGCTGGACTTCCAACTCCAAGTCTCGTTCCAAGGCCACATTCTCTGGAGCTACCAGGCAAATGTGTCCCAACCTTTGCTTTAAACAAAAATGGGTTCCTTTTGCCTGTCAAATACAGGCATTACATATAAGACTTTCCTCAAATACCCCCCTCCAATTGTCCTCTCTCTGTCTCCCTCCAACTCTTCTCTCTCTTCCTCTGACTATTCCTCTCCCGCTCCCTCTAACTTTTTCCCCATTTCCCCTCCCTCTTCCCCCCACCACACACATGCACACACAGTTTTCTAATCCTATTTTTACAGATATGGTTTCCTTTCTTCAGATAGATAATTTACTAATTCCTACCACAGAAATTCATCTTATAGATATCTTTCATTCTGTGGGTTGGAACCCATGAATAGAAAATTGGCTTAATGGGTCATTAAGAGATGGGGTCGCCCAGGCTGGAGTGCAGTGGCACGATCTCAGCTCACTGCAACCTCCGCCTCCTGGGTTCAAGCGATTCTTCTGCCTCAGCCTCCCAAGTAGTGGGGATTACAGGCGCCTGCCACCACACCCAGCTAATTTTTTGTATTTTTAGTAGAGAGGGGGTTTTACCAGTTGGGCAGGCTGGTCTTGAACTCCTGACCTCAGGTGATCCACCCACCTTGGCCTCCCAAAGTGCTGGGATTACAGGCATGAGCCACTGTGCCCGGCCAACTTGTGTTTTTTTTTTTTTTCTAAAGTGAAATTATAATAGAATATATCATAAAATGTACATTGTAGTATGGCTAAATTATTGCTTTGTGAAATGTTTACTTAGTGGTATATGCCTACTGGGTAATAATATAAAATGTCTTAGTATGGTTTGTAGTTAAATAATCTTGAAAGTTACTGACATACAGTAATACAAAACCATTCGTTTCTTCAATATTTAACTAAAAGCTTACTTTCTTCATGAGCCCTTTTGTGACAAGATAATAGGCTGTATGTATCCCTGTCATCTAAGCTTTTCTGTCACCTTCCTTTTTACCAAATTTTAAACAATTTTATGGCTCAAACTTTGCCTTTCTCCTCCGGTACTATGTCACCTCTGCATTTTCAATGAAAAGTTGTGGTTCTGTGACCTTGTATGTATCTACGTATTTTGTAATTCTCCCATAGTTACTGTGTGAGGCTTCTAAAACTCCCCAGCTAGATTGCAGACTTTTGGGGGGCCTTTAGAGAATTCTGGGCACCAAGTTGGATAATAGATATTAGGAACTTGGTACATACTGTTATTGGCTGGCAAGGAAGAATAATCCATAGAACTTCCACTGGTTTGGAAGTTCCTGAACTTGAATCTCAGATGGGTTCTAGGGTATCATAGACTATATTGTGTAATGTGGGTCATTTATCCATTGCACTCAAAATTCTTAATCTTAACTGTTTTCTACCTCATTTGCATCAATTTACCTTCCTTTATAAATAGAAGAACTTAGCTGAAAATGATGTACCTGTGAATCTGTGTACTTTCTGTTCAAGACTAAGTAACTTCTTAATGTTTTCTGGGCTCTCACTTTATAGAGTATTGCTGTCCAATAGAGCTTTCTGAGAGGATAGAAATGTTCTATATTCTGCAGTGTCCAGTATGGAAGCCGTTAGCCGCATGTGGCTTTTGAGCTCTGAAAACAGGTAGTGCAACTGAGGAAATGAATTCTTAGTTTAAATTAAATCTAAATAGCCACATGTGGTTAGTGGCCACTGTATTGGACGGCACAGTGTTGGAAGCTTGAAAATACATCACTTTGTATTTCTTTTTCTGTATTTTCTAGCTGTCGGACTCTCTCCACCCCTTGCAGTGTCATTCTTTCTCTTTGTTCTGTTATTCCTTAATTCTTCCACTGGACAGTTGTTAGCGTTCCATGCTCCACCCTTAAAAATATCCTATGCCCTGTATCCAAGAGCCTGTCTTGGAAGACACTGCAGAAACTATGAGAGGAGATTTTATTTTTATATTTTTAAAATCCTTGGTACCTAATTCACTTGTCATTCCTGTTTTCTTTCTGACAGCATAAATGCAGTTTATGTAGAGAAACTAGCTTTTTTAAAAAGGGAAACATTCAGGTGAATCTTTTTTTCTACCAGTATTATAGCCCCAAATTATTTAAACCATTGAAACTAATGAGAAGTGCTCAGCTTGCTATCTTGGAACTACAGAAAATGTTTTATATTCAGAATTAATCTTACAAAATAATTATACTTAGTATAAGGATGAGGTTAAAAATGTAGATCTCACAAATTTAGGTTTCATGCGGATTTCATTTTAGTTCAGTTACTATTGCTTGTAAAAAGTGATGCCAGAAATATTAGTAAATGTTAATTTTATATGTTACTTTTAAATGAACATATATATTTTGTCCTCTGTGATATTTGGTATACAGTAAGATGGAAGGTGGTATTTTTAGCTACTTGGAAGAGAGGCTAGGCTAATATCTAATGTTACATATTATATGATACTTGCTTATTAAATAAAATCTTGTATTTTTTTCTCCTGGTAGAGCAAGATATACTTATCCTAGGATCCATGCACTTTGACAATCTATGGATAACCTGAATTTGTTAGCAAAATTTTGTTTTTGTCTGTATATATTTTTATTTGGAGAGAAGTATAGGATTTACAAAGGGATCTGCGACTCTTAAAGGTTAAAAGTTACTTGTTAGGTTGAGAGATTCTTGACTGTAGGAGCTATGTTTATCACTGTACCCCCACCCCCATTCATAGTGTAATGTCATAACACAGAGCAATTACTCAAGAAATGCTTTTGAAATGGAATTGGAAACCATTTCTTTCACAGGTGACACACTGCCTTTCTTTTTAAGCAGAAGGAATCTATGAAGACCTTTATTGTTTCATGCTTCTGATGTTAGGTTTCCATTATTGCTATAAGATAGGGTGATATGGAACATTTAATCTTAGAGCAAATAGCTGTGGGATTTGGGGGATCTGGAGAAGTTATCTTTCCCATTTCTATCACTTGTTTTCAGATATCCTGTTTCAAAGCGGCCTCCGTGGCAGACCCTAGCACCATCTTGTTTGTTAACCTTACCCGCATACCATTACCCGCATACCATTGATCCTTCCTTTCCATCCTTATTCATAAACATTGTTACAGAAGTTAAACCAAACCTTGGGCTGCTTGATGATCATCTCCCTGCTACCACTTATACTCCAACTAAGAAAGAGGCAAAAGATGCAGAATGCTAGGAGATGGAGAATACTTTGGCAACCATGTAGTGAGGGATTTTTTTTTGTTTTTTTGTTTTGGTGCTTGTATGTGTATGCCTTGCCTTATATATGCCTCTTAGCCTGCTGACACACACACACAACTGGAGCTGTAGGTTGGCTCTGGGTCAGTCACTGAATTACTATTTAGTAAAATAGCAAATTACTTAGAGAATGAAATGCAAGTTCTTGGGCAGGGAAGAAAGGTAGCAACAATGATTCAGCTGCTGAAGATGGCAATGGGTCAGTGTCACGGAAAGTGATTCCTACTAGGGCTATTTTACTAAGTTCTTTAAGTCTTTTTTTTTAGGCAAAGGTAGAGCATGAGGACATAAGGATTAAAGTAGTTTTTCTGCAGTCCTGCATTCAGGTACTGTTAACAGTGGTCTATTCTTTTCTTTGCTCTTTTGCAGTTCTTCAAGAGTTTGAGTCATGAAATGTGAAGCCGAGAGAGAGATGAAACTGTTTTTCACAGGTGATAGATGGAAGGCTGTTTTCAAAAGATCAAGGCAGCAATGAAGGGTACTACTCTTGTACACTTACATATGATGCATAGGAAAACCTAGGGTTAGGAACTAGAGAATGCTATACTTGGTTGAACATGTTTGCATCCCCTCAGTTATATCCAAGTCATGTGGGCTGGTGTATAGTACATTCTGTAAAGTCACTATGAACATATCATTTGTATAACACATGCACATACTCCGGCTAGAGGACACTTAATATAGCAGTTACCTTTTCCTGTGTAAGAAATTATCCCCCACATTGAGTAGCTTAAAAAAAGTTTTATCCCAGTTTTTTGAGTTAGGAAGTCAGGAGTAGTTTAGCTGGTTGGGTGGCTCTGGGTAATTCAGGAAGGTGCAGCCAGGACTGCAGTCCTCTGATGGTTTGACTGGGGCTGGGGGATCCACTTCCAAGACAGTTCCTTTATGTTGCTGGCACATTGGTGTGGGCTGTTGTCAGGAAGCCTCAGTTCCTCACCATGTGGACCTGTCCATTGGGCTGCTGAGTGTCCTTGTGTTGTCCTTATCAATAAAAGAAAATACAAAGAGGAAGCCACAATACCTCTTACAGTCGAGCCTCAGAAATTACACACCATTATTTATGTTGTGTTTTGTTTTTCAAAAGTAAGCCACTAAGTAGAGCCTGCACTCAAGGGAAGGGTACTACCTCTTGAAAGGAGGAGTACAAAGGAATTTGTCTGCCTATTATAAGATCACCGTGCCTGGGCAGCTGAGAGTCCGTCTTTGACCTCGTATCTCTCTGTGTACTTTGATCCCTTCTGTCTTCTACTTCTGGATTCTTTCTGTGTCTAGGGTACATACTGAAGAGGCTGCTTCATCCTTTGAGGTCCTGTGCTTTTATGGAAGGAGCTTTGGGCTCATTAGAGGTTTCTGAGTGATACCTCTACAAGACAAGCCTTTCTTTTGCTAATATTGATCACTCCTTATAGCATAATTTCCAAGTCACTCTCTCGACTTGGATCAATCAGAGAATTCCTTAGGACCGCTTGAGGAAGATATGAAAAGAAGAGAGTGAGGCTGATTAGGAAAGAAAAAACCAAAAAGTCCCGCCTGTACCCTGACCTGCCATTTGTATTCTTCAAGAACACAGTTTTTGACTTAGTACCAGGAAGGACATGTGAGTTGTTCTAAATTAGAATGGGGTGCATTGTGAGCAAATAGGTCCCCTCAGTACTCATTATGCTGTATGACCTCTGCAAGGAGAGCTGACAAATTCAACCACAGATTTTTACTGAATGCCTACCCTATCAGTTGGGAAGGGTGATGACAACCCTTGACCCTCAGTGACATAAAGCACAAAGGGGTATACTCATGCTTTACATCCATTGTTTGTTGACTGAGGCTCTACCTGGCAGGGTCCTCACTCTGGGATAGACTGACAGAGCAGCCCCCATTTGGAGCAAGCAGTCACTGAAGCAGATCGAGGTAAGAGTGTTCTGGAGAATCTCACACCCACAATTTAGTGCTTTAGCCTGGACAGGACACACCCTGCCATTTCTTACACTCACTGGTCAGATTTTGTCACCCGGCCCTGTCCAACCACAAGGGCCCAGATAGTACAATATTATTGTCTGCCCAGAAGGTGGAGAGCACAAAAGAGTCTACTTGGCCTTGGCCCTATTGGCTTTCATACTTGCTATGTGCCAGGCCCCTCTTCTAGCCTCTGGGGATTCATCAGGGAGCAAAACAGACCCTGCCTTCATGAAGCTTATGTTCTAACGGCGGAGGGAGACAATAAGCCAACAAGTACAACGTGCAGTGTGTTAGATGCTAGGTACGGCGGAGGAGAACATAGGAGGAGCAGGTGCAGAATGGGTTCTGTGTTCCAAACATGTTTAATGGAGGCCAGCCATAGATGGTCACGATGCCCTCCTCCCGGTTGAAAATGCTCCGATGCAGGTCTGCTTTCTCAGATCTTGATTGTGCTGAATACTCAGCTACTGCCAGACCTTTTGCACTGTGAACCACACCATACTTTTAGTCTGTTCATAAATCCCTTTCTTCTTCTTTGACATTTTATTTCTAACTTAAGTACCATTGTTGTTTAAATTTTTGTTACGAGATATTGTGACTATGTAAGACTGAATTGTAAGAAACTTTAGAAGGTTTTTGGTCGATTACTTCCCTCTTTTAGAGCAGTTATTGAAGTCTTAAATTATTGATACCTGCATTGCCATTGCCATTTTCCTATAGATCTTTTTTTTTTTTTTTTTTGCTTAATTAGCTACCGTGATGAAGACTGCTTTATCATCAAGCAAAAAGGGCCGTTACTTAAATGCATTTGTGTGATTTATGTAACAATCATTCCTAAGTTTTCAAAAGTAATTTTTTATAGTTGAATTTCCTGCTTTTTCCTATATTCTCATTCATTGTGAAAATGGGGAAATGGCACATAGTTCTCATTTTTAGTGAAATATCATTTATGTAACATAAAGTGTAAAATTATGATATGTTTCCTTCCTCAGAGGACATCCAGTTGTTTAGTCTCATCTTTCTCGGGCTGTGGGGGCAGCAGTCCTTCTTACTTAGTTTCCTTGACCTCTGTATTTCCTGGGGCAGGAATTCTCAGGAGAAAAAAAGGAGATGAGTAGCACTGGTTTCCCTTAATCACAAAGGGGTAGAAATAGATGGTAGAGAATGACTGGGACCCTTCTTGACCCTGCTCCAAGGAATATTTAGAAATAGCTAGCCCTCCTCTCTTTTCACATATATAGAGGCATTTCGACTTTATTTCAGTCATCTCTTCACTCCCCCTCAACAGCACATCTCTTAACGCCCTGGGGTAGTTGTCATCTAATAACGTCAAGTATAAGTAGATGTTTATTCCTATGACACGTATGCCAGGTGTTAAGTATATCAAGCCTTTTGCTCAGTGTTGGGGGCCGCACATGAGACACCGGGATTCAGAGCAGGCAGCGACCTATTAAGGAAGAATGGGATTATGTTTTCCCACGGCAAATGCTAAAACAGAAGAATCAGCTAAGCATTTTTTGTACATTTTTTTTTCCTGCCAAGCAGGATGTTATTTTCCATCACTCTTGTTTTTTTTTTTTTTTCCTACTTTTTGTAGGTGACATTTATTGAGGAATACTTCCTCTCCAAGACATGCTGCTGTTGAAGTTTGTTGTGAAGGATTTTTAGGTTTCTTAGTGGTATTATGTTTGGGGCTGTACTGGGGAATTAATCCATATCCTTGTCTGGGGAATGTTGGGAGGTAGTGAGAAGTCACCAAGAGGCATAACTGCCTGAGGGCTGCTAGGCCTGTGGGAGGAACTGAGTGTGGATGTGGGTGGGTGGCTGCTGGAGGACTCCTCAGTTGTGCCCTAATTAAAGTCGAAAGGCCATCTCTTCACTTGAGGAAAGCATTAGAGGCTGATGTAAACTCTTAAAAGAGACAGAGGAGGCTGGTGGAAGGCAGCAGAGAACATGTTGTGAGGCAGGAAAGATTAGGAAGTTGCTGTATGTCTTGGCTCAGAACACTGGCTGATGATTGATCTTGAGGAACACAGTGAAAACGTGCTGTCTCTTCAATTTAAATTATGTTTGCTGTGGAGGCTCCTCAAGCATTTCCTGCTTGTGGAATGCACAGGTCCACATGGAAAATGCTGTATTTTTCTACCTTAATATTCTCATTAACTGTCATCTCCCAGAAAGAAGGTCCACGGAGTGCTTGTTACATCTGTGCCTGGCTCACAGAAGGCCTGCAAATATTCGTTCTGTTTCTCCTTTCTTCTCTCCCATCCATCAATCTTCCATAGCTGGGCTGTTTGTTTTGGAGGTGATCTTAGGAGGCTTACATAAATGTGGAGTTGGAGGAAGTAGAGAAATTCAGTGAGAACATGATTCAAAAAAGCAGAGTGGAAAAGGAAGCAGGCCCAGTGGAGCCTCTTCCACCTGTGCAACTTGGATCAGGTACAGTCGTTGCTCAAGCTGTTGGTCTGTGGCTGGGTGACAGTGCTGGTGCTGCCTGCGGGAATATGGAATGGGAAACAGTTTGGGAACAGCCTGTGTTTGACAGCTAACTGTGGGTCTCTGATACCTTGGGCAAGTCAAAGTAAGCTTCGAAAACCTCAGTTTCCTTATCTTTGAAATGGGGGTGATAATAATACCACATCAGAGGGTTGTTTTAAAGATCAAATGCGATAATATTCTGAAAACACTTAAGATGGTGCCTGGTCTGTGTGGGAGAGGGCTGCTAGATTGTGACCATGGAGAAAGGGGACATTGCTCACCCACCTTGCTTGCTTTTTCTCAAACACACTGAATGCACACTTTGACTTCAGGGCCTTGATACTTGCCATTTTCTTGGCCTGGAAGCTTCCACTCCCTGTGCAGCTCATGCCTGCCTTCCTTTGCGTCTTTGTTCAAATGCCCCTCTCTTCAGAGTGGTCTTCTCTGGTCACTAATATGATAGACTAACCCTCGTTCTCTGTCGCATCTCCTGCTTTCTTCTTCACAGCCCTTATCACCACCTGAAGAAAGGAACTTCGTTCTGGTCACTGCTATCTGCACAGTGGCCAAACCACACTTGGCACATAGTAGATGTTCAATGAATTTATATAAATCAAGCACCCACAAACCTGTTCTATAAAGGGCCAGATAGTAAATATTTTAGGCTTTGTGGGCTATATGGTCTCTGCGGCAGCTGCTCGACTCTGCTATAGTAGGCAGCATGTAGACACGACATAAATGAATGAGTGTGGCTGTCGTCCAATAAAATTTTATTTGGCACACAGGCTGTGTTTGCCAATCCCTGGAATGTCAATAACAGTGAAGGTCAGGAATGTACCTTTAGTGGATATATTGGCTTGAGCTTGGTGGGAATAGGACCTCTCAACACTGGACTCTAAAGGTGACTGTAACCTTTAGAGAAATATGTGGGATTGGAGGAAAAAGAACCCCATAGCCCTGGTGGCAAGGTGGCCTGGCTTCTGGCAGCTGTGATGATACTCATGGTCAGCTGATCGGTGTGCTTCACCAGCCAGGCCAGTCAGACGGGCACATCCTCCTAAATCAGAGCTGTTCTTTCATTTATTTTGAAATGATTTTTGTTAATTCTTAAACACTTACATGGCAGGGGAATTCACTGCTTAAAATCCCTGTATAAGGAGAGGAAATCGAGTTGATCTACTGTAAGTTCAGATGGTTATATACTAGAGCCTTGGATTTATTGAAAGGATGAGCATCTGCACCCCCAGAGCGGAGTGCTGCGTTCTCAAGCAAATTTCAAGGTCGCACTTAGAAGCTTCCCCTTAGCTTGTCTCTCGTTTCCAGTCTTTCAATCCACGCGCCTTCACTGCAGAGCTGGTCTACCAGCGAGGTGCAGGCAGGAATGGGAAAATAGACACTTGGAGCGTGGGAGAAGGAGCTGGGTCAGATGCTGACCGTACAGTTGCTCTCGCGGTTCATGTGCCCGAGTCTATTTTCAGAGTTCTTCAGATGCCAGTGTGTTCACGCTTCCCAAGGCAGCGGCGGGTTGGCACTCCAGCTCGTTAAGTTGCTCCCTGGGGTTCTTGTGTATTCGTGTATTTTGTTTTTGCCCTTTAGGGGGAAAGGAAACAGAATTGCTACTCTTATTGGCTAAGATTGGTTGTAATTTTATTAATAATTTTAGAATACATTTGTTTATAGATATGGTTAAGAAAACAAAAAGGAATGTGATACAACTCTCAAAGCGCCTGAGTGCTCCTCCAGCCGCTGCCGTGGCCTTGTTTAGGCAACCCCACCCAATCCTCGGGGGCTGCCTGGAAGACTCAAGGGACTCTTGACAATAAATTATTTTCTGTTTTTACTACACTGTGGCTTCTGTTGAATACTTCTTGGTTTTTATTTTTTATTCATTTTGTTTTTTTTTTTTGAGATGGAGTCTCGCTCTGTCGCCCATGCTGGAGTGCAGGGGCGCGATCTTAGCTCACTGCAAGCTCCGCCCGCTAGGTTCACGCCATTCTTCTGCTTCCGCCTCCTGAGTAGCTGGGACTACAGGCGCCCGCTACTGCGCCCCACTAATTTTTTGTATTTTTTAGACGGGGTTTCACGGTGGTCTTGATCTGACCTCGTGATCCGCCTGCCTCGGCCTCCTAAAGTGCTGGGATTACAGGCGTGAGCACCGCACCCGACCGAATACTTCTTTTAGTGGAGTTGTGAACCTGTACCCAAAGGTGAAATCTTTTCCTTTCCTGATTGCATGTGAACGTGGGAACGTCTTGAGTAACTTTGTGCTCTTGTAACCTACAGGAGAGTTTTCTTCCGGCAGGCAGAGGGTTCAGGCCTGTTGGGAGCCAGATTATCATCAAGAACAAATACATGGAGGAGGTTTGAGGAATGGTTGGTCAGCTAATCATAATTCAGAGTACAGTGTAATCAAGTGGCTCACATGCTCATAACCGGGGTGAATAGTAGAATAGGAAGAAAAGTTCAAGTAGATTTGTTTTCTGGGGAATCTGTCAAGCTATTAATTGTGAATAGTAGCTTGCACTTGGAATTCTGTCTAACTTTAGGACCTTGATATTTGCCAATTTCCTGGCCTGGAAGCTTCCACTCCCTGCGCGGCTCACCCGCTTCCTTCCTCTGGGTCTTTGTTCGAATGCCGCCTCTTCAGAGCAGCCTTCTCTAATCACTCATGTAATAGGGTAGCCCTAGTTCTCTGTCCCATCTCCTGCTTTCTTCTTGTTCACAGCCCTTTCTTCTTTTTCTTCTGTTTTTCTCATTGCATTTCCCACGTCCCCTCTTCCTCCTCATGTATGTGTTTCTGTCATTTTATCCTTCCCCCTTTTCTCTAGTTCATGTTCCCTTGGGAGGTTGGCAGGTTAGACCTGGCCTGTCTCTTGGGGACTGGGAATCCAGGTGGGGAAGGTTGCCTTGGGATTCAGCCCTGGGATGGCGTGACCTGGGAAGAGAGAAGCTGGGGTGTCAGTGCCATTACCCAAAGTTTTAAAGCAAGCCCTAAGTTCCTGTGTGCCTCCCACAGAGGGGGCGGGCATTTGGAAGTGTTTTGGGCAGACTGGCAGCACAGGTCTGGCACTGGGTCAGAGTCCAGGCCTCCACAGGCTGCGTTTCAGAGGCAGGAGTCAGTCAATGCAGGACACTGGGCACAAGGTGGCTCCCAGACCTGGAGTTCTGGGGACACGGGGCAGGGAGACTAGTAATGGGGAGGCAGAGACTCAGCCCAGGAAAACAAGGAGGATAGCAGGGCAGAAACCCAGTCAGATAGAATTCAGGGGTAAGACGGATCTGTGCTGAACCAGGGGGGCTGCTGTTTTAAGGTCTTGGAATTTTAAAATTTGTTCTTGTGGATTATACTTATAATTAATTATTAATAAATATTAAAATTGCATATTATGCATCATTTTGGCTAAGAGAGAGATGATTGGTCTTTGGTTCTACAGTGGGACACATCTTCAAGTAGAAGGGGGAGAGGACACAGCTCTGGGGAACTCGGGAGCTAAGCAGGGCATTGCGTGTTTTGAGTATCTCTTATTTGGCCACTTTCTTCTCTTTTCCTCTTCCTCTGTCTCTTCTTTATCCCTTAGTCATTTCCTTTTCTTTCTTCACCATTCCCTTCACGTTTTTTGGTTATTTTTTCGCTTTAAGAAGAAATAAAGCTGACAAGATAGTTCAGATGGCCCAGTGCCCCTCCATCCCCCAGAGCCATTTCACCCTCTTACCATTTGCCAGTTGCTCAGTGGTTGTCTTTCTGAATGATTTCCATTTTAACCACGTGGGGCCCCTCAGCTGCTGAGAATTCACAACTCATGTTTCTTAAGAATGCTTTTCTTAAAACGTTTATTTTGCCTCTTGGGTCAGAGCTATCCACTGTAGAGTTCCTCAAACAGCTCGTTTTTCCTCTTAATATGAAGTCATGAAATGAATATTAATATTTAGCATTTGTCCAATTAAAGAACTTAAACATTATTTTATAAGAAGTATGTATTAGTTCTTGCACTGCTATAAAGAAATACCTGAGTGAGTACTTTATAAGGAAAAGAGGTTTCATTGGCTTATGGTTCTGCAGACTGTACAGGAAACATGGCAGCTTCTGCTTCTGGTGAGGCCTCAGGAAACTTACAATCCTGATGGAAGGTGAAGGGAAAGCAATGCACGTCTTACATGGCAGGAACAGGACCAAGGGGGTGCTATATACTTTCAAACAACCAGATCTCAGGGTAACTTACTCACTATCACCAGAACAGCACCTGGAGAATGGCGCTAACCTATTCATGAAGAGTCCACCCCTATGATCCAATCCCCTCCCACCAGGCTCCTCCTCCAACATTGGGGATTACAATTCGACATGAGATTTGGTTGGGGATACAGACTCAAGCAATATCAAAGAGTTTATTGTAAAGCTTTTTCCAGAAACTTGTATAAAGTTTATTTTTGGCTTCAATGCATGTTATTGAACAGAAGGTCAACAATTGATTGTTTCCCTTTATAGTTCTGAAAAAACGTACTAGGCTAAGAAAGGGTAGGGAAGGGGAAGAGAATAAACAGTTGAGAGCCTTTTTGGTGTCAGGTATGATCCCAGCTGCATATTGATCATTAATTGACTGAGATCCTGTGAGGAGGATATAGTTATCCTTATTTTATAGATGAAATTAAAACTTGTTCACCTTAAATTTATATGGCTGATAAGTGGCTGGATGAAGTTCCAACTGTGGGCTTGCCTCAAACCACTGCCTTCCTCCTCACCATTGTTTTCTGATCCTTTCGGGTGGTGGAATGTAATGAGTTGCACAACGCCTTCAGCATCTGGTCCATAGGAAGCAGTTGCTGCCTAAAGAAGGGTAGATGTTTAGGATCTTAAAGGCCCATATTATGATCTCTTGTGACCATGGGGTGGGAGAGACTGCTCTTTCTCTCTTACCTCTTAGAACATGGTGGATGGATTTGAAAAGCCCCCAATCAGAAGGAAAATTATTATAGCGTGTGTTTAGATGCTGCTAATTATCAATTAATTGATCATTGATTAATGATCAATATACAGCTCCGTACTGCTCTGTGCTCCTTCCTGGACTGGCTTCTGGGTACCTGAGAAGACTGTAACCTATATGAGTAGATGCATTTGAAGGCATTAAGCAATACCAGCATTGCCCAGCAAACAAGGTAAGGAAAATAATTTATTAGGTGCTGGACCATAGCTCTGCTCAAAGCTGTAGAATTGCTTGTACCTGACTCTGTCCTGACATTTGCCATGTTGTAATGGTTGTGGTTTTGTGTCTGTGGACTTGCATGGAAGTGTCCCAAGGAAGATGACTGTGTCTTTTCTGTTTTCTAGCTTTAACCCTTAGCACAGTGTCTAGTCCATAGTAGACATTTGGGTAAACAATTTTTTTAAAAAAACAATTCTGGGTTGATAGAGTATGTAGGAATAGAAAACCAGAGGAAATCATATACTTCATTGTAACAGAGTGATGAATACTGTGGGACTGCAGGAAGCACAGCGCATAGACAGTAGATCGTGGGTGTAGAAATTTGGGTTCTGGTCTGCGTTCGTGCACCAGTCATCTTTCTAAATCTGGGCAGTTCATTTGACTTGTCTGGGCCTCCATCTTCCAGTAAAACCAGGAAATGCGACTACAGATGATTTTTAGGTCCTTTCCACTGCTTAATGTTTTGTGATTCTGTAATTCTCACTTAAAAATTGCTACTATAGAAACCCTAGAAACTACTTGTGTAGCCAGCCAATTAGGATTGAACTGGATCTTTTGGAGTGGTTGACATCAGGTTCTAAGAATCCTGTCTTTGTGGAGTCTTCTCAGACTGGGGATGTAAGAGGAGGTTAAGGTTGACTTTCCAAGGCTTTGGGCACCTTGCCACAGTGAGCTTTTCTGTGGAACACAGTCTGGAACAGAGGAAGAAATGTGGGCTTTGTAGTTGGGCATCTTGGGCTTGATTTCTCATAGTACCTCCTAATGAGCTGAGAGCTGTGAAGGATTCATCTTTCTGAATCCATTTACTCTTTGGTAAAATGGGAATAATACTGCCTAGTAGGGAGTCTACTTTCTCTGCCAAAACTTTGGAAGCAGGCACATAACGTCAGGTTTTGTGGCATCGTGTGGGAATATTCCCCTCTGACTTTAAATGGAAGGAAGATGACTGGTGAGCAGTGTATTCTGTTTCTGCTTGTTAAGCATGGTCAGACTCTTTAGTTATGTTGCTGATGGGGACATGATGGTATCAGGGCAATTTAATGACTTCAGATAGGTAAACAACTTCAGGCATAGATCAAACACCTAAATAAAGGTCAAGGGAACATCTAGAATATTAAAGTGACAGGAAAACAGGTGATGTATATGCAAAGTCAAATTAGTATTTTCCATGTTCTCCCAGCGTCATTGTTCCTAAAGTAAACTTTGAGAAATGATTCATAATTTGAAAACTATGCACAAAGTGTGCCATGTTTTAAAAAACTATAAAATGATACTAGCTTTATTTATTTATTTTTTTACATCTTTAGACTGTTGAATTTATTGCTTAATCACAGTCAGTTGCAATTAAATGCCTACAGTGTGGTGCTCTGTCCTTGGGGCTCTGATGAAATTGTCTTGCTGTTGGTGGATGTGTGCATGCTCATTGTGTGTGTGTGTGTGTGTGTGTGTGTGTGTATGTGTAGAGAAAAGGCATCGACTTTCTTGAAGTTGACAGACAGTCGTGAGATAGCAATATCAAAGTGCTAATTTACATATTTCTCTTGGAAGGGAACAAAGAAAATCAATTCTCTTAAGAAATGAAACTAGTGATACAGCTCTGTTTATGTGAATGCCACTGTAGTTTGATCTAATACTGTATTTGGGGATGCTTCTGAAACACTTTTTATATTTCTATTGAAGTTTGTGATTCAGAGAATTAATTATAAAACCAAAGATGGAAAACGATATTGGTATCTAGTACATCTTCCAGTTTAAACACATTCTATTGATGCATTCTTTAAAAATATGGACATTCTTTGAGAAAGTGAATTGCAGTGAACAGTTAAATAGTTTGGGTAAATTGATGTTGCTTAGCAAATTATTTGCTTACCAAATCTTTGGTGACATGAACAATTTTTGCTGAGATTCTATCTGTGCTCTTCCTCTGTCCCCCTTCCTGTTCTCAGAAGGCTTTAGGATGACCTACAACTACACATAACTGAGCAAGGTGACGCACTCAGAAATAGGTGAAGAGAGACAAAAAGGAAAGCGAGTGTAAGGCAAGGGTTCTCAACAATGGCATTGCTGATGCTTTGAGCTGGATAATTCTTTGTTGTGGGAAGCTGCCCTGTGCCTTGCAGGAAATTTAGTTAACCTTCCTGGCCTGTAGCCACCCCAAGTTGTGACCACCAAAAATGGGTTCAGATACTGTCCCATGTATTCTGAAGGGTGAGGGGGTGGAGGGAAAATCACTCTGAGTTCAGAACTGCTGGTTTAGAGGATAAGGTGAAATCTGGACCAAGGTTAGCACAGCACATGGACCTGTGAAGTCTCAATTGGACATAGGACACGCTATGCTTGTTGGCAGTGGGGTGTGGGCTTTGCCAGGGGATTTCTAGGGACTGAAGTAGAGAAACATAGAAGGTATGTGGGTCACGGGGTTCCCAGGATAAAAACAGTCTTAATGCAAAGAACCAAAAGGATTTTCTCCAGATGTTCCTCTCCCCAACTCCAATGAAGCTCCCAGTGGGTAGGGATTTTTGTCTGTTTCATTCTTTGCCCTTTTGCCAACTGCTGTACTCAGAGCAATACCTGACATACAGCCACTTAATAAATGTCTATAAAAAGAGATGAGTCTTCACAAGGAAAGATACTATGAAATATAGGCCCTTCTTTACTTGTTTATAAGAAAAGAGCAGCAAGATTTATAGGACCCCTCCCTCCCTCCCTCCTTTCCTTCTCTTCCTGTTCTTCCTTTTCTTCTTCTTAGATGACATCTCATTGTGTCGCCAGGCTGGAGTGCAGTGGTGCGACCTCAGCTCACTGCGACCTCTGCCTCTCGGGTTCAAGCAGTTCTCCTGCCTCAGCCTCCCAAGTAGCTGGGACTACAGGCATGTGCCACCACACCCAGCTAATTTTTGTTGTTTTTAGTAGAGATGGGGATTTCACCATGTTGGCCAAGATGGTCTCGATCTCTTGACCTCATGATCCACCTGCCTCAGCCTCCCAAAGTTCTGGGATTACAGGTGTAAGCCACCATGCCTGGCTGGGACCATTTCTTATAGTATCATTAAATGGAAGAATGCATTCTGGGTGGTATAATCCAATATGAATGTCAGCAAAATCAATTAATAGGTCCCAGGATGGTGTGGTCTAGGACTGTAGAGATCTTGTTGGTCTAACTCAATCTAGAGTTTTTAAGATGCTAGGGAAGGGGCCTTGCATATTCTTCAGGCACTGCAGAGAATAATATATGTTTTTCTATTCTTTGAGTGGTATAAAACAGAGATAAGAGTGCCTGAGAGGTGTCACTCAGGAGGGCCCGTTAAGTAGAGCTGCAGGTTGTAGCAGACATCAGGCCAAGGGAAGGGGAGGGAGACTTGAGCTGAGCCTAGGGTGATAGTGACATTTATCAGTATCACTTGTTACTGAGTGTGTCTGTGTGCCAGCTCTTTTCATGCCTCATCTCTCTGCATCCTCACTGCATCTCTGAGGTCTGGTCTCAGAGAGAGGTAGCTTGTCCAGGACATGGCATTGGGATTCTGTTCCTGGCAGTTCCCACTGGGGCTAGGTCCCTCACCACTGTACTGCTCTGCTTCATGCCAAAAACATAGCTGCAGATGCCCATAGCACAGGCGATCATGCCCTAGAATTCTGTGCTCTGGAATACAGGTATGAGCTTTACAGCCTGAAATAATGCAAATGCAGTTTAAATCAAATTCTCACGTGAGCCATAAAAACAAAACACAAACCAAAACCTTGGTACAATTGTAAAGAGTTTAATTTCCTTGTGAACCATTGATGATGATGTACACTCACAGAGATGTTTGCCTAGACAACCAAGTGACTTAGTACAGGACAATGATATTAATAACCATAGCTGACATTCATGGTGCACTTCCTTTGTGCCAAGGACTGTCTTAGGTGCTTTACATATATGTACTGTCTTCATCCTTACTGCCACCCCAGGAGATAGATATTTGTTGTTACTAACATCTTGTGGTTGAGGAAACAGGTGCAGAAATAGTTAAATATCTTCATTAGGATAGTAAGTGTTGGCTCTCATCTGGGCTCCTAACCACTGTGGAATTAGTATGAAACCAATAATGAGTGTTTTAACTGTAGAAGCCTGTTCTATCAAATTTTAAAATATTGATTATAGGCTTTGGTTTGAAAGTAAATAAGATCCAATTTTGAAATAAAGTCATTTCAGGTTGCCAATTCGATTCTTTATTGGGTGGCAGGGATGAGAGAGAGCAGTTAATTAGGATTACAAGCATAGTCTCTGCAGTTTTATAATCATCTATTTTCATATCTTTGGTTTCTTAAGGTATTTAATATCAAGAAACAGAATAACTGAACAATGTCTTCATAATCTATGTTACTAATCAGTCTCATTCTCTTTGTCTAAGCATAAAAAGGACTTTACTGGTGAGCCTCTCATTATGTATGCAGATGACATTGGTGATCCCTTTGAACGAATGAACTTTGGCCTTAGGGCACATGCATTCTGGATGAGTCTTTAAAATCCATGTGCTACATCTTGGGGATGAATGCAGGATTACAGAAAAGAGGAGTGGAGTAGGAAAAGGTTGGAATGATTTGGACAAATATATATGCTAGCAGGGATACAGTTAAAGAATTGAGTAGTTATTTAGGAATTACCTTTGGAGTTAGCCCTGTTCAAAAATTAGCACATTAATTTGGTATATGGAACAGATTCTTTCAAATGATGTGGTTTGCCATAACCTAAGAGTCTTTTCCATACATGAAGTGTTCAGTTTGTCAAAACACTAGAGACTCACTTTAGTTTCCAGTATGTCACCTTGAATAACATTTAATATAATTTTATTCTATTTTTTCAATAATTAAAGCCCTTTATATTAAAAATATTTCTATTTTTTTCCTGTTATATTTTAAAGTAAGAATCAGAGATTTGCAATTCATTTGCTTTTTCCACAAATATTCACAGGTGCTTTTTATGTAGTTTGCAGTGTTCTAGGGATCCAGCAGTGGACAAAACAACATAGTGCATAATTTCGTGTAACTTTAATTTTAGCAGGGGGAGAACAGCGAGAAACAAGTACCAAAGATCTCGTATGTCATGTGGTGATAGATGCTCTGAAGAAAAATAGGAACAAGGAATAAAGGTTGAGCATGCTGTTTTACATAGGCATTTACAGAGGGCATCCCAGGAAGAGTGACATTTGAATAGAGACCCAGAGGACAGAGGGGGCACAATAGCTAATATCTGGAATGTGTCGCAGGTAGAGGAGAAGATAAATATAAGGTCCTGGGTGGGAAGATGCTTGGGGCATCCAAGGTCTGGCAAGAGACCAAGGTGGATCAAGTGGAGTGGCAGGAGCTGGGACTAGAGAGGAGGACTCCAGCAGTGGAATTGGAGCATCTGGCTTCATGTTTTAGAAGGGTCACTGCTGTGGTGCTGAGAGGATGGAAGCACAGAGACCTCTTGAGATGCTATTGCAAGAGAGAAGGGGGTGGCAGGGACAAGGCTGGTAGGCATAGAAATGGTGAAGTATCATGGATGTATTTTGGAAGTTGAGCCTGGAGGATTTACTGGTTGGATATGGAGTGTGAAACAGGAGTTAAGAACAACTGAAAGGTTTTGTGACATGAGTAGCTAGAGAAAACAGAATTGCCATTTACTGAAATTGGAAAAAGTTTTCTCTTTCTGCTTATATGACCACTATTAATATTTAAAAACTATGAATTACAGAACCCATGTGCTTGGGAGTAGACGTGTCTGAAAATGAGGTCGGAGAAAATTGTCATTTAAGAGGCTGAAAGTTCTGTGTTTGTGGACAGTTCTAAAATGCCTTTTATAGACGGATGGTATTACTAGGGCATACAGCCGTAGATAAAGAAATCTGTGGTCCATACTTGCAGATGGTGGTGATGGTGATGGCGGAGACACTAAGCAAAATTAGATCGAGGCTTGTAAATGATGTGCCTTCATTTTTTACTTTTTAAAATTTATTCTTTTAATTGAAAAATAAAAATTCTACATATGTATATGCATTGTAATGTCTTAAAATATGTATGTATTATGGAATGGCCAAATCAAGCTAATGAACATATGTATTACCTCACATGCTTAGCATTTTTGGGGAGTGAGAACACTTAAACCTACTCTGTGAGTTTCAAGAATACAATACATTGCTATTAAATATTAACTGTGTGCTTTTAGTTCATCTTCATTGATATGGCCAAGCCACAGTGTCATCGTGGAGGATCTGTTTTTTCCGCAGCCTGATAATTTGTAAAACAGCATATAATGGGTGAGGGCAGTAAATATAGAAAATATAGGTATGGAATTCTGGTAATCAGCATTTCTATAGAACTGACAGTTTTGGAAACTTTCTTTGAATTCTGCATCACACTTACCTTGGTTATACACCTTTTGTCCCTTAAGATGCTAAATGTTTCCTGTGATAAACTGCTAGCAAGAGCGGGTATACATCCCTCACTTGAAGGTGGTATGCTGTGCCCCTGTCCGACTTCTGCATTCAGTAATATTAAAGGAACCTCTTCCAGCTTTTCTTTGGCACTTGTTGGAGGTTGTAAGAACTAACGTAGGAAATTTTAAGCAAATCCAGTTACTACAAATCAGTATTTATTATTGGTGCATGAGGTAAGGACATGTTGCTGTTTCAATCCAGGATACTTTGTGGCCAGCAGCATGTAGGTGACCACGGAGTAGGACCTGGCCCTCTAGGAGTACACAGCCTGCTTAGGGAGAGGAACCACAAGTATTTGAAGCAAGGGTATCATGCCCAGGCTTAGATGCCCTTGAACATCAGCGAAAGTTTCAAGACAACCTATGTCTTTTAGTTCAACTCTTTGTAGTATGAAGACTTTGGGAGTCTGGTTGGAAAACATTAAAATGGAATCATTTAAAGGACAAAGTCCAAACTGGCATGTTTGATGTCTACCATAAGCTCTAGGGTGTGATGAAGTGTAAAAGGGATAATGAGTATTTGATTCAGTATAAAAAATGAAAAATAAATTGCAGGCTGCAGTGGACCATTTTTGAGAAGCTTTGACTAACTGTAGAAAGAATAGTAAAGCCACTGACAACAGAGCAAATTTGGAAAAATGATCTATTTAGAGAGAGCCCTGTTGGGAGTGTGATTGGATGTGAAGAGGAAATGGGATCTTGGAGCATTGCATTGTGCTTATAGGTTTTCTGCTCATACTGTGCCTGAAACATTTGCAGCCCTCACAGTTCACTGCCTCAATTTTCCCAGATTTAAAATAATACTCCCTTCTTGGGGTTGTGATTTTGATTAAAAACCTTGGCTTGTGGACTAATAGCTCATGTCTATATATGTGTGATATGTGATGAATTAGGTTTTTTTTTCTGTTTTCTCCTTGATTTCCTTCTCTTTCTTCCACATTTGTTCACGTCTTTTATGGCTTTGTTGGAAATATGTACGAAAATTACCTAAATCCTATGTAGGAATTATCTTCTTTCCTCTGCTTGCTTTTCTACCCTTTGTGAATTTGTGATACAACAGTCTTCCCCAGAGTAATTAACTGTGATTTTACAAGGTGAAAAAATTTAACTTCAGGTGAAAAATAAGTAGCAGATGCTGATGAACCTTAAATGAGAAATATTTGTATTTTATGCAGCTGTCACTCATAATTAAGAGAAAATAACTAAGTAGAATGGACCCTAACTTGCTTGATTGCTTCAAAGGGTGGGCACCCATTCTTAGTGCATTTACTGGGACTATTAAATAGTAGCTATTATGGGACATTTTGTTCAATGTCTATGGCACATTGCCACCTTGTGGCTGCAAATTTGTCTTGTAATGTAAAAGTAAATTTTTTAATGTTAAGTCTACCTGACATAATCTTAATGTTACATTTTTCCTAGTATTTATACTTCACTTTGCTCACAAAAGCTTTGAGACACCTTATAAGACTACCTGGAGTATAGGATAGGAGAACTTAAGAGAATATTCTTGTTCTTAGAAGAGGCATGTTGAAGTATTTGTGGGCAGGGGGCAGTGAAGAATCATACTGCCTGCAACCAACAGTCACCATGCATGTGTGAAGAGAGGGAGAGAGAGCAAAAGCAGTGTGGCAAGAGGTTAACAACTCGCCATTGAGAATATGGGTGTTTACTGTTCCTGTAACTTTTCTGTAGTTGCAAATGCTTTTCTGAAAAGTTTGAAATTTAAAAATTGGCAGAAAAAATAATTGGGGTATTGAGCACAAAATTAAGCCAAAAAGGAGGCAAAAATAACCTCTACATTCTTTAATGATCTGACTCTAGATGAACTCAGTGATTTGGTTCTGCATTTTCTAGAGGCTATATGGAAACTTCTCCTTGGAGGCCCTCCTAAATAGGACACTGATATAATGAACAGCAGCCCTTGGCAAATACCTTGTGAGAAGTTCAGCTCTGCATTTGAAAGGGTGTGGGGTTTTTTTTTTTCCTTTTTCCCAAGTGCACTCTGGAGTCCCTTTTTCCTACTGATCTGGCTTTGATCTTGGAGTGGATGGGCTGCCAGTTTTTCAAGGGCCTCTCACTAAAATACTGACCGGCAATGAGTGTGAGATGGTACTTACAGAGAAGTGCTTGAAATCCAGATGTTAGGTCTTACTAATTAATACAGTTATGCTTAGGGGACTCTCTCAGTAGCTGAGCAGATGCACTCTGTTCTATCTCAACTAACTTGGGAAGGGTTGCTCATAAACAGGATCAAATTTCCTTTTGTGCAATAGTTTTTATTTTATTTCTATTTAATTATTTTTTATTATTTATTTTTTGAGGCAGGGTCTTGTTCAGTTGCTCAGGCTGGAGTGCAGTGCTTCAATCATGGCTCACTGTATGTAGCCTTGACCTCCTGGGCTCAAGAGAGTCTCCTGCCTCAGCTTCCCAAAATGCTAGGACTATTGATATGAGCCACTGTGCTCAGCCTGTGCAATGACTTTGAATATGATGCAGTGCATAGACAGACAAAATGGATGACCTAGTCTCCAGATTTCTATTTCTTATAAATAACATCCATGATAATCTTAACCTGAAAAAATTCAACAGCTATAACCAGGTGATCACCTCTTTTCCCCACGAAAACAAAACAAATCTCAGTGAAACGGCTCTTAAAATGCCCAGCTTTGAATGTGACTTGGCTTTTCTGTTTTCAAATTTCTGCAGAGTTAACCTTTTTATGTACTTTTTTGAGGGATCTTTAATAACTAACTGGACTTACGTAGGTGTACATGAAAATTTTTGTCCTTTGCAACTATCTTAGACACATATTCATATGTACTTACTTGAAGGTGAACATTTTAGATGGTATGGCTCTATTAAGTATGAGAGGCTTTCTTATAAAAACAGGCAGATCTTGAAATAAGTGTTGTGACACAAGGGATTTTTTTGTAGAATGCTGTCTCTTGAAGTGACTTTGGTTTCTCTGATTCTTGTGACAGGTTTTCTTTTAAAAAGCTATAAAGTGATGTAGGGATGTATTGATTTCCATTAAGGGCTAGGGTGCTTAGAAATTTCTCTCCTGCACAACATATATTTGTGAGCAATATGTGAATTTTCTTTTGTAACCAACTAAAGAGAGTGATCTATTGCTTCTCTATAGAGCAACAATCTTCAGTTTTGGGGGAGACCATGTACAGAAAGACATGTTTTATATAGTGACCTAGGATACACACACATACACACATAACTGAATAAAGGATTTCATGAAACAATACTTTCCCTTTGTTCATTGGACGCTGATAATTTTTATTCTATTGCATTAAAAAACAACAGTCACAATCTACCAAACTTGATTTCATGACCCACTAATGTGCTGTGACCCACAGTTTGAAAATCACTGCTGTTGAGATTTTTGCAGCAAGCCAGACTCTCTTTCGGATGGAAATGTGACAGTGAAATTCTGAATTCTCTAAGGTAGCAAAATTGAACACGGGATTGGGAGAATGGGTTTGAGAAGGAAAAGAAAGGAAGAAAAAGTGTGAATGACTGGTCTTTCATTCTAGGCTATGTTGATGCCCTAGCCAGTGATGCCATTCTTCCTCTTTCTGCAGCTTGACCACATATTATCCCCTCCACCCATGCCGTTTCGGAAATGCAGCAACCCAGATGTGGCTTCTGGCCCTGGAAAATCACTGAAGTATAAAAGACAGCTGAGTGAGGATGGAAGACAGCTAAGGCGAGGGAGTCTGGGAGGAGCCCTGACTGGTGAGTCTTGGTGGCTTGGATGAGAGAAGGAATTGCGTTTCTTTACAGGGTCCTGCGTGGCCCCAGAGTTCCACATGTAATCAGCCTGCTTAAGAATGGGCCTGCCTCTGCAGACCATTTCATAAAAATGTTGTCCAATCCAGAAAGCAGTTAAATTGAAAATTTTGTTAATAAACTTTGCTGAAATATAATTTACACGCAATGACAATATCCCCAATTTTTTTTTTATTATTATTATTTTTTTTGAGACAGAATCTCGCTCCATTGCTAGGCTGGAGGGCGGTGGTATGGCGTGATCTCGGCTCACTGCAAACTCCGCCTCCCAGGTTCAAGCGATTCTCCTGCCTCAGCCTCCTGAGTAGCTGGGACTACAGGACACGCCACCACACCCAGCTAATTTTTGTATTTTTAGTAGAGACGAGGTTTCACCATGTTGGCCAAGATGGTCTTGATCTCTTGACCTGGTGATCTGCCTGCCTCGGCCTCCCAAAGTGCGGGGATTACAGGTGTGAGCCACCGCGCCGGGCCAGTATCCCCAATTTTAAGTTTCCATTTGGATGGATTTTTGCAAATATATGCCTCAGTTTACTGCCGTGATCAGGATATAAAATGTTTCCCATGCTCTTCCTCGTCAAACTAACCCTTTACTGCCACCCTCAATGCCAAATCCTTGGCCCTAGGCAGCCATCGATCTTCTCTGTCATTATAGATTAGATGTACTTTCTCAAGGGATTTATATTAAAGGAAGCAGAGTGTCTACTCCTTTGTGTCTGACTTCTTTTGCTCAGTGTGATGTTTCTAAGATTCACCTAAACTGCTGCATGTATTAGTAGCATATGTTTATCTTTGTCAGAATAGGTTTAGTGTTCTATACTACTGTAGGATAACTGTAGTTAACAATTATATATAATTTCAAATAGCTAGAGGGAGGATATTGAATGTTCCCAACACAAAGAAATGATAAATGTTTGAGATGATGGATATGCTAATTACCCTGATCTGATCGCTATACATTATATGATTGAAACATCACTAGTACCTCATGAATATGTATAAATTATTCTTTGTTAATAAAAATAAAATTAGAAAAGAAATTGCCAAATGGTTTTCTAAAATTGTACCATTTTACATTCCTGATATGGATGAATGATCCAATTGCTGTGCATTCTTGCTAACCTGTGGTATTGCCAGTTTTAAAAATTTTAGCCATTTTCAGTGTTATATGGATGTATCACATTGTGGTTTTTATTTATGTTTCCTTCGTGACTGGATAATGTAGAACACCTTTTCATGTGCTTATTGGACAATTATTTGTATTTTGTGAAGTATTGGTTCAATTCTTTCACCCCTTTTTAAATTTCATTGTTAAAATTGAGAAATTTTCAAATCCAGAAAACTCACAAATTATTTTTTACTGCAAAATAGCCAAATTAAATTAAAATTGAGCTTTTAAAAAGTAACTCACCACTTAAAAATTGTACGTTATTAACTATATCACTGAAAGGTAGATTTCTGCTATTTCATCAGAGTGCTTTTTCCTCTAGATAGAAATATTTTCAGGGAACTTTGTTTCTTAACATCCCCAGAGTTTTCTTTCCATGTGATGGTCTTGTCTGCCAGTTTAAAGATGGCCTGGAAAATAAGTTGAATTACTCATTTTTTTTCTTGGAGAACTATGGACTTTGGCCTTTTGAAGATGAAATTTCTGAGAACAGAAGTGCTACTGCCACATGATTAGTGGAGTCTGGGACATCTGACGCAGTGTGCCACTCTGCTGGAACAAAGGGCCAAACTACCTCAGGGCACGGGGGAGAAATTCATCAAAAAAATTGCTGCAGTTTAAGGCAAATCTTTTCCCTTGAGTTTACTGATGCTCTTCTAATGCTTGTTAGGATATTTTTCTTTGCTTTCATTTGGTAAATGCAGACTATTTGCTTTTTAAAGTAAGAGATCCCAAAGATTATTGTAACTCTTATAGGTAAGAAAATTAAATCTTAAAGGTTAAAAGACTCATCCTCTTATTTATTAATTGCACTTAGGAAATTGACTTACCTTGATTCAACTATTTTTGACAGATAGGAGGGGCAGTAATTGTTCTATCCACTTTTGCTAAAGCAGTTTACATAAAGCTTTAAAATCATGCATGGGTGTGGCTGTTGATGCAGATATATGATCTTAAACATGAAATTTGGCCTTTAGCTTTGAAAATAAATAGATGGACTTGATTCTTTTGTCATAATTTTAACAGCTCTAGCAAGTCTATCCTTAGACAATTAGTTTGCTACACAATTATTTTTGATAACTAAATCTTTGGTCAGATAATTTTTAAAAATGTTTAATGGTACTTAGAAGAGCTTAAAAAAATCCACTGAACATCAACCTGTTTTTGAAGACAGTTCCTTGAAAATTATATTAGAATATTAAAAAAACAATTTTTAATTGTTCCTCTATATAGTTTAGCTGAAGATTTAATGAAATAATACATACAAAGCAGCTAGCCCAGGCAGCTGTTAGTATTATGTGCATAACCAATTGAATTTGGGGGGATTTAGAGTTGACGGGTGGCATGGACTCATGGAAATGAGTTTGGTACCCTTATTGACTGGCTTGCTACTTTGTGTTAGGCACTGTGTTCATGTCGGGCTAGTGTCAGGTGTTGGAGCACAGAGAAGACAGCATATTCCCTGATCTTTAAAAAATGTGTTTTCCACTAGTTTTAAGTAACTAAATAATCACGTGTGTTCTCATCTTGGGACATACCCTGTTGCTAAACTTAAAATAAGCCATACTGGTTTTTCCATCACAGGCCCATGCCTGATCTAATCTGTTACTTAATGACTGACCACCTTCTCATGGTTTTAGTTTGTTTTAATCCAAGGATCTTTTCTTTGGTAGTATTCTACTTTCCTTAAAACAAAGATTTTTAGTTTATAGTTGGACAGTTTTGCCAACCAATTATCCTTGATAAGGTTCACTAAACTTTTAGCTTTTTGAAAGGAAGATCTGTGATCAATTTATATATTTATCCCTAATAATGATAGCTAATAGTAAAAGCTTACTGTGTAGCAGGCATTATGTTTAGGGAATTATATTTACTGACTTATTTAATCCTTACAGCATCTCTGTGTGTCTATGAGGGAGACACTGTTAGCCCATTTTACACATGAGAACGCTGAGTCACAGGCAGGTGGAGTAACTTCCTTGAGGTCACAGTTCTCACAACAGCAAAGCCAGGATTTGAACTCAGGCATCGTGGCTCCAGAGTTCATGCTCACAACTGCTACACTGTTCCTAGCATATTCAGTACCTAGGTTTTAAATAAATTCTTAATTCCAGCAGTATTAATTGGAGTGAATCTTAGATGGGAAAATTATTCACTCAGTTGGAATTTGTGGCTAACTCAATCTGTAGGGCTCCCAGTCATTTAATTGTAAAAATGAAGTAAAACTAGGCAATTAGTACATATTTAACACCTTAAAATTCACACATTGGTTAACCCAGAAATTCGACTTCTCAGAATTCATCACAAGGAAATAGTCATATGTCAAGAGAATTAACCTTAGTTATATTTAAAGCAGCACCATTTATAATAATTAAAATTTCATATTATCTAAATAGCTGGCAAATGAATACTGATTAAACATTATGGTATGCATATAAAATGGGAAACAACTGTAAACATTAAAAGTCATGTTATAAAAAATATGTTTTAATATTGAAAGAGACTCACAATATATTAATGTGAAATCCCATTGTTAAATGGTCTCATAGTGTCTCATACTTCCTAAGACTTACTATATTTGTAATTAAATATATACAGATGGTCCCCCACTTACTGTGGTTTGGCTTTTGACTTATCAACTTTATGCTGAGTTTAGTGGGGTATGAAATACATTTTGATTTAGGATATTTTTTACTTCTGATGGGTTTATCAGGATGTAACCCCACTGTAAGATGAGGAGCATCTGTCTTTAATGAGGAGGAGGAAAACAATTACTTTCTGCTAAGGAATTTTCTCAAACTGGAGTGATGGTTGAGTAGGCTGTCTTTAAAAATGGGCAAGTGAAGGATGCTATGGCCTTTTTTATACCCTGCAGCTTAATCCATGGGATAGTTTTTGAGCCCGAGTTTTTCTGTGGCATTTGGTGGTGTATCAGTCAACAACAGTAATGTTGTATAACTGCAAATATCTCAGTGGTAGACAGCAATAAGTATTTTTTTTCTTGTTCAGATGGCTATAGGTCAGTTGGGGGTTGGCTGTAGGTCACTCTGGGCCCTGCTGGGCTTGGTCCCAGGATGCAGTTTGGGGCCAGATTTGCTCTATGTGTCTATCTTCTTCTTTAGACCAGCAGGTACCAAAGGCATCATCTCCTTATGAAAGACAGGAGCAGGAGAGGGCAAGTTCTCCTGTACAGGCACATTTCAAGGTTCTGCTGGTGTTATGTCTGCTAATTTCATATTGGCTAAAGCAAATGGTATGGTCAAGCCCAGAGTCAAGGGGTAGAAGCACACTTCCCTTTGATACCTTGGCCAGGATGCAGGTACAGTCATGTGCCACATAAAGTTATTCTGGTCAGTGATGGGCCGTATATGTGACAGTGGTCCCATGAGATTATAACGGAACTGAAAAACTCCCATTATATGGTAATGTCTAGATGATCCTGATTCATCTAGCCTAGGCCTAGGCTAAGGTGTTTGTGTCTTAGTTTTTAAACAAAAGAGTTTAAAAAGGAAAAGAAAAAATAGAAAAAAAAAGCTTATAGAATAAGGATATAAAGAAGAAAATGTTTTTGTACAGCTCTACAATGTATTTGTATTTTAAGCTAAGTGTTATTACAAAAGTCAAAGTTTAAAATTAAGAAGTTTATAAAGTAAAAGTTACAGTAGGGTAAGGTTAATTTATTATTAAAGAAAAATATTTTTTAAAAATCAGCGTAGCTTAAGTATACAGTGTTTCTAAAGCCTACAGTGATGTCCTAGGCCTTCCTATTCACTCACCACTCACTGACTCACCCATAGCAACTTCTGTTCCTGCAAGCTATTCATGGCAAGTACCCTATACAGGCATACCACTTTTTATCTTTGATTCTGTGTTTTTAAGGTAGCTTTCCATGTTTAGATATGCACATACTGATCACTGTGTTGCAGTTGCATACAGTATTAGGTGCAGTTGCATGCTCTACACGTTTGTAGCCTAGGAGTAATAGGCTATATACCCTGTAGTTTGGTTGCATAGTAGGTTACACCAGCTGAGTTTGGGAAGGTACACCCTATGATGTTTGCACAATGACAGAACTGCCTAAGGAAGCATTTCTCAGAATGTGTCCTTTTTGCTCAGCAATGCATGACTGTATGTACAGTTGTCCCTCAGTATCCACAGATTCCAGGTTCCAGGATACCGAAGTTCGTAGTTGCTCAAGTCACTTATATAAGATGGTGTAGTATTTGCATGTAACCTATGCATATCCTTCTGTAAGCTTTAAATAATCTCTAGATGATTTATTTCACCTAATACAGTGTAAATATTAATATTCTGTAAATAGTTGCTGCACCGTATTTTAACATTTGTAGTATTTTTATCATATCACTATTTATATTTTTCCAGATATTTTTGATCTACAGTTAGTTGAATCTGGATGTGAGAGCTGACTTTAATGCTACTCCAGAGGAGTAAAGAATTGGAACTGATAATTCAGTCTATCCTAGTTAGCTTCTTTTAAAAAAATCTTTTACAGTAAAATATCTTATTTAACTATTTTTAAGTTTCAACATAATATGTATTCAATGTAGACAATTTAGAAAATACAAAACACTATAATGAAAAAGCCCAAAACCCCATAATTTCACTATGCATAGACACTCATGATTGAAATGTTCACATTTTCCTCCCTAACTAAACTTTTGAATCACTAAGGGCATTAGATTAAAGACGAGAAAATAACCAGTGCGTTTTTTGCAGGACTGGCATTTAAACAATAGACCCGGAGCTTACTATGCACATTACTGCCTGGATTTTTATTTTGGAGGCTGATGTGTTTCCTGTCTTGAAGGTCCACAGTTTGCTAAATAGGCACCTAGAAGCCTCATGTAAACATTGACTGAGCTTTGGAGCCCCCTGAGGAGGAAGTGGAGCATTATTCTAATTATTATACAGACCCTTAAGTCTGGGCATGGATATTGTTGGTAATATGCCTGACAGCTCACAGTGAGGAAGCTGCAGAATGAAGGACAGAAGCTCGGGATCTTGAATCCTGGCTTCTTGATATGCAAATGCATGCCCCAAATCTTTGTCCTGCATTCTACAGCTGTGATGTATGTTGCAGCCTTAATAGCCAGAAAATGAGTGCTGCTTCTCCCCATGAAGAGAGGTTTTTTTTTTTTTTTCCCCCAAATGTTTGGGTTGGTTGGAATGTAAAAGAAAGACAAAAATCTATATATGTGTATAACATGCACATAATAATAAGAAATCAGCTTTGCAGACAATATAAACTAGAATTTTAAAGCTGTTAGAATCATGACGTTCTATCTTGGGAAGAAAGTTAAGAGAGTTTTCTTTTTTGGACTATGGAAATCAATTTGGAATAACGTCTGAAAATTTTTAAAAAGGCATTTTTTAGTGTTACTTTTTTACTTAAAGAGAGAAAGGAACAACACAATCCCAGAAAACATTCTTTCCTTTAAAATTAACCTGGAAGCTATTGCTTTTAATTACTGTGTAGTACCCAATGGGTTTCTCATCCTAAAGGCCTCCTTAGCTTAGTGGGCAAGTCTGAAATAATTCAGATTCAAGATAATTTATATAAAGTATGGCTGTTTTATGGGTAGCTTCGGTATTTACTAAATGTCACACTTAAATACAACTTAAACTTTCCTATACACTCTAGATTTCTTCAGTTTTGTAACACCATCAAAAGAATGCCTATATAAAAATGGTGTGTGTTAAGATAATGCTACATGCTATGATGAGCAAACTAGAAAATATCAGTGGCTTAACACAATAGTAGTTTATTTCTTGCTCCATGTAGAGTTCAAAGTAAATGTTTGGGTTCATAGGCAACACTCCTCCCATGGTGACTCAGGGACCCACATTCCATCTTCTGGTTTTGCTCTTCTTAATAGCCTTGAGGTACACCGTTTCCAGTTGGTAGAAGTGGAAAGAGAGAGGAGAAACCCTTCTGACTTCTTAAAAGTCCCAGCCTGGAAGAGACATGCTAATTTCCGTTCCTATTCTTTTAGAAAGATCTAATTACCTGGTCACAGATGAATGTAAAGTGCACGTGTGTGTGTGTGTGTGTGTGTGTGTGTGTGTGTGTGTGTGTGTGTTGGGGGTGGGGGGTGCTAGGGAAATATGGCCTCTGCTGGCCTTGCGTCAGCATTCAGCTAGATAAGAGATAGGGGGAGCAGGGCACTTACTAAGTCAGGAAAGACTAGGAGAGAAACAGATTTTAACAAAGACACAGGATGTCATGAATTCTGTTTTGAGTATGTTTGAAATGCCCGATGAGCCATACTAAATAGGCATGTCAAGTAGGACTATGGAATCACAGAAGGAGAGAAGCATCTTCAGAGGAGGAAATGATAAAATTATAGAACTGGAGGACTGATTTGTGGTTGCCAGGGATTAAGGAGGGGATGAGGTAGGAGGGAAGTAGGTATGGCTATAAAAGGGCAACACAAGGGATCCTTGTGATGATGGAAATGTTCTTTGACAGTGTCAATATCCGTTCTTGGGTTGTGATACTGTACTAAGGTTTTTCAAGATGTTATCATTGGGGAAACTGGGTAAAGAGAAGTACTTGGGATCTTTCTGTATTATTTCTTGTAACTGCATGTATATCTATAATTGTATCAAAATGAGATAATTTAAAAAGTTATATCAGTAATCTTAATACATTTGCTTAAAAGAAAAGCAGAGAGTTACTGGATTTAGTGGCTTCATTTTTCTCAGTGCATTATGAGAGACCATGGGGGGAAGGGTTGCAGTTGGGAGGGTTATATGGGAATTGAGAAGAGAAGGAGGTATAATATAGTCTTGAAGAATAAGAAGGGAAGCTATAAATGTAGTAGGATTTCTTGAAAGCATTGACAGCCCATTAAAAGTCTGAGATCATGAATTGAAAGTCAAGCCGGTCTACGTGTTTGTGCAAAAGGTTAAAGTACCAGGGAAATTCATGTACTGGGTACACTGGTTCCAGAAAACAGAGAGAGGCCTGGTCAAGGGTCATTCATAAGAGTGGTGAGGAGGGTGGACCTGAGCTATACAGGAATGAGAGGCAGTTTTAGTGCCCATGGTGCGATATTTCTGGGGCTCGAGCCAAAGCCAGTGGGAATTTGGAAAGAGGACTAGAAGCTGGGACTTGGGTGCATGGTGGGGCTGGGAAACGAGCAGTGGGTGAACTGAGTTTGACTTAACCAGCCCCTGAAGGGTGACTGAAATGTTAATATAGTCATGCATCGCTTAATGACAGGGATACATTTTGAGAATGTGATTTCCTAATGCAAACATCATAGAGTATACTTACACAAACCTACCTGGTTTAGCCTACTGTAACCTATTGCTCTTGGGCTACACATCTTTACAGCATGTTACTGTACTGCATACCGTAGGTAACTGTAACACAATGGTAAGTATTTATGTATCAGACATACCTAAGGTAGAAAAGGTCCAGTAAAAATACAATATTATACTGTTACAGGACCACCCTCCTATGTGTAGTCCATTGTTGACCAAAACATTACGCAGTACATGACGATGTTTTGAAATTTGGCACCATTTGAAATTTTTAAAGGGCAAAGAATCTTTATAATTCTCATGATGTGCTCTCTTGTGATACTCCCAATTTGGGTTCTTGGCTCTTGGCCAACCAGAAAAAGCCCAGATCCACAAAGAATTGACACTTAAGGTTTTACTGACTTAAAAACATCCTGCTGGTATTTGTTTCACTAGTTCTTAATGTTTATAAAATCGCTATGCTGAAGGCACATAACTAAGGACAAGAATTCTCTTGAGTCGGTCTAGTGTTGTTTTAGAACTTAAAAAATTGTGTAGTTCATCAGTAATAGCTTTTTAAGCTGAGGAATGTCTCTATGTAATTTCTTTGAGTCACCAGGCAATGAACAGGCAATTCTGTTAGCATCGTCTTCCCAGTGACAATGCATGATTTTAAGAAGCTTTAAAACCATTTATTGTCTTTACTGCTCCTATGACAGTTTATATCCTGGATATTTTGTTTGCTATCTAGGTGTTCTAGATAGAAGGTGTGACTATTTTGATGTATTTTTGTAAGTGTTGCAATTCCTCCTTGTCAGGAGTGGGAAGGTCTCATGAGACCTAGACTTAATGGGACGCGCAGCTGCCAGCGAGTTCCTTTGGCAGATGCTGCCTCCCAGTGGCTCTCTGTCAGGGAGCCTTCTGCTGGAGCTCATCTCCCATGCAGATGGTCTATCGATGAGTCATTGCCCCTCTAACGGGCTCACGTGGTGGTTCCCAGACCCAGGTCACCTGCCACTTAGAAACTGCCAAGTGGCCACCACCTTGTTCAGAGTCAGGCTGCAGCCTCTTGGGAGCCCAAGTCTCTCCTTCAGGCATTTTGCACCAGGGAAGCCTTCCCAGGAGGTGACAAGACAGGCATGAGGGGAAAATTAAGGAAAGAACCTGAATGAGGACTTTAAGAATGAAAAGCATTTCTCTTATACCCAGGGGCAGATGAGAGACTGGGCTGTTTGCTTTGATGTGTACCTGAGCTCTGGATAGTGTTGGGAGCCGTGCTTTGTCAGCAAATCGGGCACTTCAGAAATCAGTTTTACAGTTCTGTACCTGATAGTTTGAAAAACTTAACACTTGGTCCTGAGTGTTAGTTAATGTTTTCCATAGGAGGCCCAGTTTCTCTTAAGATGCTTGAAGCCCCCTTTCCTTTGCAGAGCAAAAGGTAACGTGGGCTTTCAATCACTGTTGACATAGAATTTCAAGATTACTCGGGCAGGAAAATACTCAGATACAGCTAAACCATTATCAGCTGCAAAATATGTTGGCTATCTGGACCTTTGGCTGGGTGTGTTAAATGTGGCAAACCAAACCCAGTAACTGGAATTCTTCAACATATACCAGAGAGGAGGATGTCTGGTAGTCCTTTAAAGTTTTTGCTGGCATGATTTTAAAACTTGTATGTGTGTAAATTTTTTTTTTTTTTTTTTTTTTTTTTTTTTTTTTTTTTTTGAGGTGGAGTCTGCTCTGTCGCCCAGGCTGGAGTGCAGTGGCGCGATCTCAGCTCACTCCAAGCTCCACCTCCCAGGTTCACGCCCATTCTCCTGCCTCAGCCTCCCAAGTAGCTGGGATTACAGGCACCTGCCACCACGCTCGGCTAATTATTTTATATTTTTAGTAGAGATGGAGTTTCACCGTGTTAGCCAGGATGGTCTTGATATCCTGACCTCATGATCCGCCCGCCCTCAGCCTCCCAAAGTGCTGGGATTACAGGCATAAGCCACTGTGCCAGGCCTGTGTGTAAATATATTTCTATCAGGAGGCTCTGTATGCCAGTTAGGCTAATGAAGAAACTTAAACCAAAAATGTACAGAATAACAGGATCCGTGAACAGAAGGCTTCCTCCCCCAACTCCCGTGCTCATTTCTTAGGTTCTAGTGTGATTCTACAAATAATGGGCTTTGGTCCTTCCCTAGGAAACAAGATTAATTTTTTGAATCCATATCTTAAAAATTTAAGTTACTTTCTTCTTAGAATTCCCTTTAGAATAAGAAACTGATTTCAGGGCTTTTTTTTAAAGCCTGTTATCAAGGTGTTGAGCTTTTTGGGTGAGGCGTAATCATATTCCTTTTTCTTTCCACTGCTTTTTAGTTTTGTCTTTTAGTACTTCCCTGGAACTCTCTTTCTGACAGGATGGACTGTGGCCCAGGCACGTCTGGGTGTGGCTTTCCTATCCTTCATGCACTGTGCTCTTTCAGGGTCTGAAAAGCACACTGATCCAAGCTTATCTTCTCAGTTCCTTATATTTGTAGACCCTCAGAGATGAAGTGGCTTTAGCTCCTCTGTGAGTCTTTAGTAGAGATGAGGAAGCCACAAACAGTGACTTGATTATATTACAGTTAACAGTGTGAAAGATTTATTGAAATACTGGAAAATTAGTATGAACTAGTAAATCTCACACTTCGTGCCCTTGAGTTGCTGGGGGAGGAGGAAGTAAGGTTGGGAAAGGTAAGAAGATGGTGAGTGGTGCCATTTCACACCACACTGGAACCCATTTACAGAGTTGGACCTAGGTAACTGGCTCTTCTGGTGATGTTTCAGTTTCTATTTTATACTTTTTCCCTTTCTTCATGTTTCAATTTTTTTTTTTTTTTTTTTAAGATTTTACCCTCTTATAGGAAACGTGGGGAAAGGCTATGTGGCTTGACATACACTACTGGGTTCCAAAGTAAAAGGCCAGTGACATCTTATTTCATACAAACTGCAGTACTAATGAGGTGCTAACTGCTCATGTACTGGAATTAGTAAACTGCACTGTACATGAATCCCCTGGACAACAGAGGCAGAGAGTAGTAGGGTGTGATGCACTAGGGAGTGGGGAGATGTAGATCAGAGAGAGAATGGGATCACTGAATTAAATGAAACAGAATTTAAAGAAAGCAAGTGATTTGCCTGGGTAGAGACAGCATCTTGCCATCTTATACTACTGTTTCAGGGTGTAAATGGAAGAACGTGAACTGGAGATCTAAGGTCCAGATTCTAGTCCCAAGTCAACTTCTAAGTAGCCTTTATTGCTGGCTCTTAGTTTCTTCATCTGTCAAGTGGGCGGGTTGGATCCTATACTCTCAAGGTCCCTTTGAGTTAAGTAGTAAATAATTTTAGCTACAGTGGTGAGGGAGGGAAAGTCTTTGTAGAAAATGGGTTTTCTTCATTTTCCAGCCCCTGCACCCTCCCTTGAACCCCTGTGCACGCACACAGGCTTTATTTGTTGCTGCGCGAGGAAGCCCACCTTTGCCTCTATTAGAGCTGCTAGTAGGTGTCCTGTCACTTGAGCACACCCAGGCCATTCATCTCTTGCTTACAGCTCATTTTTTGGTGGCCAATCAAAGCCACTGGGAATGTAGAAGTTTTTTTAACTTCCCAGATAGAAACTGAAAATGATGCTGACTTTATGTCAGTTCCACAGGAAAAAGAGTAGGTAAAGAAATGCAAATGCCACCAACCGGGAAGTTGAAAGATTTATAAAAATTAGTGTTTCTGATATATTAATGACTTTGGTGGTGGTAGCCCGCATTTGTCATTGTCATGTTCCATTGTCATTCAAGTACTTAATCACCACACATTGTGAGGGCTAAATTTATTTTCTTGTGTCTGCCTAGACAGATAATTTCTCTATTCTTTGACAGTATTGTCTCAGGCATCTGAATCAGACCTAAGCCTGAAGGGAGAGCAGAGGTTAAGTCCCCTCCTTGCATTTAACTCATTGCTGACTTGTAAAAGAGAGAATGATATTACTTAAATGTCTGTTTCCTTCTTTGAGTAAGAACACAGGGGCAATCGTGTCACGGTTTGTGTCCTCTCTAAAATTCGAGTGTTGCCAGTTTGATAGTATTTAGAAGTAGGACTTTTAAGAGATGATTAGGCTATCCTAGGGCTGCTCCCTCATGAGTGGGACTGAGACCCTTTTAAAAGAGGCTTCTTTTACACAGCAGTGTTTGGTGAGCTTGCCATTCATTCTCCTTCTGCCATGCGAGGATGCAGCAAGAAGGCCCTCACCAGACCACATGCCAGCACCTTGATCTTGAACTTCCAGCCTCCAGAGCTGTGAGAAATAAATTTCTGTTCTTTATAAATTACCCAGTCTCTGTTATTTTGTTGTAGAGGCACAAACTAAAACAAATTGTGACTGCTGTAAATTATTAATGCTGCACCCAATTCAGCTTTAAGAAGGATTTTGCATAAGGTTGTGCAGCTCCCAGTTTCCCAGTCTGTGTAAAGAAGAGGCATGTGTGTATGTAAGTAACATACATGGGCATTTGTGTGTTTACATGTATGCATGCACACACTGCATTGCACCCTTGTTTTTTATTTAGTTCCAATAATGTAGGATGGCCTGTATTTTTGCCCTAAGCTACTCTGAAGGAGAGTTAATAATTATGTATGTCATTGACCTTTTATTAAAACTTCTGAAACAAGTTTATTTGTGCTCAGATCAAGAAAAAAGGTTTAGATTGGTCTCATAATTTGAATTCTTTCTTTTGTTAAATAATGACAGCTGAGTAAACCCACTGTTTCTCATTTTGTCTTGGTTGCCAGGAATCTCAGTGCAAAGTGTTTTATTTTGGTTTTGCTCCATTTTGCTAGCTTTTGGCTGCAGTGGTGTATATGTAAATAACACTAAACAAAGTGGGGAATAATACATCACGCACATACCTGTGGCTATGAGTGTTGTTGTACCCCTACCCTCTTAGGTGTATAAACTGATAATGAAGCATGTAATCTTTAAGGCCTTTTTCTACATTCAGATTCCATTCCAAATACTGTCATGTTACTTTTGCTGACTCTTCCACCTCTATCTCCTTTGATACCATCTTACGTTGTTCTTTTCTTAAAAGAGAGATTACTTTTAATTTTTTTATTTGTGTACCTATCATTCTGTTTGCTAGTTTATAAATTTATTGAGGACTTTTTCCTTGTATCCTCAAAGCAAAGCCTTGTGCATTTCTATTTCTCATATTGCCAGATAAAATATGGGGTATCCAATTAAATTTTAATTCAGATAAGCAACTAATATTTTTTTTTTTATTATACTTTAAGTTCTAGGGTACATGTGCACAATGTGCAGGTTTGTTACATATGTATACGTGTGCCATGTTGGTGTGCTGCACCCATTAACTTGTCATTTACATTAGGTATATCTCCTAATGCTATCCCTCCCCTCTCCCCCTACCCCATGACGGGCACCAGTGTGTGATGTTCCCCTTCCTGTGTCCAAGTGTTCTCATTGTTCAATTCCCATCTATGAGTGAGAACATGCGGTGTTTGATTTTCTGTTCTTGCAATAGTTTGCTGAGAATGATGGTTTCCAGCTGCATCCATGTCACTACAAAGGACACAAACTCATCCCTTTTTATGTCTGCATAGTATTCCATGGTGTATGTGTGCCACGTTTTCTTAATCCAGTCTGTCACTGATGGACATTTGGGTTGATTCCAAGTCTTTGCTATTGTGAATAGTGCTGCAATAAACATACGTGTGCATGTGTCTTTATAGCAGCATGATTTATAATCCTTTGGGTATATACCCAGTAGCAACTAATAATATTTTTAGTATCTAGTGCTATGTTAGGAGCATACATATTCAAATTTACTTGAATTTAAATATAGGTATGCATCCTGTATTCTTATTTGCTAAATCTGGCCATCTTATCAATAAATACTGGAATGGTTCTGTGCCTAGGCGTTATCAGACATAGTCTCATAGGTACAGGCATGGTATGAATGGCAAGTGTTTAGAGGCATTATACATAGACATTCATTCAATATCCTTTTCGTGCACGTGTGTTGTGTGTGTCTGTGTGTGTGTGTGTGTTTTCCCCCTGTAGCTGCTTAGTCACATGGGAGTCAGGACCATCTTTGCAGACAACCCCAAGCAGCTCTGATACATGATATACTGTACTCTTTGATGTCTAAAAGTTTGTGTGCATTTGCCCTATTACAATGCCTTCAGTAGTCACAGTGCTTTCTTTGTGGGTCAAATAATGGGAGATGTAATGCATTTAATGAAATGTCTAGAAGAAAATGACCTGGCTTTCAAGCTTGAGAGATGACCATTTGGAGGGTGATTGGAGCAACCAAAAGACTACCTTCCCCCAACTCAGCCCACTGATTCCCCATAAGCATGGCTGAATTCTCTAAGAAGGAATGCTAAGTAGCTGGCAAAACTATTACCGTAAAACATGAAGCATTGACCCTGGAGTTCAGGGCTACTTCATGTCATCTGAGCTTTCAGAAGTTGTCAGTGGCAACTGACAACTGATAGACCAGAAATGGAAACGATGATTCCAACCCTACACCTACCATTAATTTTCAAGCAGTGCAGAGGCAGTCATGATGCTAATCTTGGCTTTGACTTTTCTTATCTTAAAAACAAGGGCATTGTTTTGTGAAGCAATTGGTGTTTTGTTAGGATTTAATTCAGCATGCAGGGTTGGATAACAATGGTTCTTAGATCCTTTTGCTTTGAAACCAGGCAGAGTGGGCTTTAACTTTCCTCATAAGGGAGGAGGGAGAGCAGGTTACCCAGTTCCTAATTGAGATCTCTCACTTCAGAAGTAGGAACCTTTAACAAATGGCCATTTGAAGGCGCTGGGGGAGATGCACTCTATGGTATTTTTGAGGAAATATTTTATGGTTATGCTCTAGATTTCTTATTCATTGATCGATATTGACAAGCATTTCTTAAGACATAAATATTACATTCTTCAGGTAACATACATAGATATTGTTGTTGAGAAAGAATTTGAAATCTATTGGAATAGACCTAGCATGGAACTAGCAAGTATTCCAAAGAAATAGATGTGATTACCTGATTATGAAATACACAGTTATGTGAATTAGACCATATGTAAGAGTTTCCATGTAAAAATAGAGAACCTGTTAGGAAATTTAGACTTGTCTGTAAGTTTCTGCATAGGTTGTGATATGGAGTTTATTTTGTCACCTCTATGGCGGCTTTTGTTCTTTTTGTTTCTCTTGTAAAACTACTGGTCCCCAACTCCTTAGCCTCTGTCATAACTGTTTAGATGTAGGGTGGTTGTCAGAAATGTTCTGTGTCTCAGGGTTGCCAGTGACATTTGAGGGCATCCATCAAAGCATCTTGGTGAGCAAAAGAGTGTCACTGAGTAGGATTCATAATTTCTCCAAGAAGTAAGATATCAAATATAAGTTGTCCTCTGGGGTATTGAAGTTAATTAGCTTACCTTGAAAATATACATTATATTGTGGAGATGGTAGACTCTTTTTGAGATGGTTTTTTGAAGAGAAAATCACAGCTGTAAAAAGTGACACAGTCTCCTCCATATCAAGTTTAAGGCCTCTGAGTTTTCTTCATTATTGTTGTCATTATAAAACAAACACTTGAGCCAAACTTAAATATTCTTCTAGGCAATGTGTAACTAAATAATAATGAAAAATATGATCCTTGGGAGAAATATAAATGAGAGACAGATGGAAAGTCAGCACACACAGACTTATGCATCTGGTTCTGTAAAGTCTAGTGTGTTTCACATGCAGGAAGAGCTAGGTGTGATGTGGGGCTACAAAAACAGATGAGATGCAGAAGTTACAGTGTAGTAGAACACACTGCATTCATAAATAAATGGCACTCTGTACATGTGCACCCACACATAGCAGTGGGTGTTGTGAAGGGGGAAGGTAAGGGTAGTAGCCTTCCTGGTTGGCACCATTGGCATTGAATCCTACTTGTGGATTCCATTCCAGTGGTGCCAGAATGGGTAAAAGCATCCTGGAGGGGGACCTGAACTATCACTGAGCACAAATTGTGTGTTCAGTTTTGTGCTGGGCACTTTAATATGTGTTACCTACTATCATCATCATTAGAGATAAGGAAATCGAAGCTCAGAGAGGTCAAGTTGTTTATCCGGGGCTCTCTAGCTACTAAATGGTGAAAGGAGGATGCAAACTGATATCTGACTGCTTTTCCATTCTGCACTCCTGAGTCCACCTGGTGGATGGAACAAGAACCAGGTATGCTCCAAGTTCCCAGTGCTGGAGAGAATTTGATCTGATCTGAAGACGACAAGGAGGAGGACCGTTGCCAGGAGGAGCTGTTTAACAGTGAAAAGTAGAGTGGATAAAAAGTAATAATTTAGTTTGGACCTTTTGTCAGATGGTATGATAGGTTCTTTGTTTACATTCTAAATTAGTTCTCATCACCTCATAAGATTGGTATCATCATCATTGTACAGCATGTTTATGGTAACTGAGACTTAGAAGGTTAAGCCTATCCAAAGTCACATGGTGGATATATGATAGTAGTCAGGGTTTGATTTTAGGATTTAAACCTCATGCCTGGGACCTTTGGTGATAGACTTGAAATCAACAGTTTGATTTTACAAGGTTAGAAATGAAGGGTCTTTCAAGGATCTGGAGGGGCAGTGAACACATTTAGATGGAGTGAAATCTTAGGGTTGCACTGACTGGATTGAGAAGTCACAGTGTGATGCAGAGGAGGAAGAGATGACTCTTATTCATTTGATTATTATTTTAAAGAGGGCCAGGTACTGGTCCTCAGGGAGGTTTTAGAAAGGTGTAGATAAGGCAGCTGGGGAGAGGGAGGACGGAGAGGAAGACAGAAGAGGGAGCTGACAAGTAGTTTAACAGCTGTTCCACATATCCACAAAATGACTCTGAGAAAAAATGGTTCTATTTATTTGCCGTTTCCTTCCATATATCTTGCCAGCAGCATTCATCAATATCTGTCATTTCCCAGGGGGGTTAGACATGTCTAGCAATTCATTCTACTGAATTATATTTCAATACGTGAATTGAGGGAGACCAGATTGCAGATGTTAACACTGACCTCTGCCCAGCATTGCATAGACACTGCCATCACCCACCTCTTTGGGTGCCCTCACTCAGGCAGACATTCATTCTAAGCAACGCTGCTTGATGTCAGAATCTTGTTACCATGTTCTCATTAGTGTAGGCTCTATTTAATACTTCTTTAAAAATCAATTTTAGTTGTCACATTAGTCTTTGGTCTCTGCAACTGGAGTTTGGGGCCAAACCATTATTTATTTTTTGATAAGAATTTTAAATCCAGAAAAATGCCACCTGAAGGACAACTGCCTTGGTGGTCTGGGTAAAACAGGCAGTTGGTGGCCAGGGCCGGGCCTCATTGCAGAATGGGAGAATTTGCTGGGTGTTGGTAAGCCCAAAGGCAGTGATATGCTTGTAATAATAGAAACATTATAGCTTGCCAAGCTTTATCGCATGTATTAATTTGGTTCTAATATCTGCCCTTATTAGAATTTGACTGAGTGATAATCTTGGTAGATAAGAAGAAATATTGTTTTTTTTTTTTTAGGAACAAGTTAAGGGAAAGTAAAAGAAAGGTCAAATATATTTCTCTTTAAGTCTGACTTTAATGTGTTTCCATTTAAAAATAAACTATGTGTTAGCATTTTTGCTCTTTTATCATATCATGGCAAGAGTAACAGGCTGGCTATCTATGATTGAGGGTGAAAAGATGACTTTATCTTTGAATCACCTTGCCATATTACCCACACCAAAAATTATTCTGAACACTGCAGCTCTGGTTCACAGTGGCAGTGGCAGCTTGAGTTTCTGCTCCATAGCCTCATGGTTTGTTCAAAGACTTTGATTTCTGTATTGTAGACATGTATGTTCTATCGTTTTTCACCTGTCCCTAGTTCTCTCACAGCATGGAATTGGGCTTTTTAGTGACTCCTTAAAACATTTGTCAGGTACTTAGTCTGTCCGGGCTTGCCTGAAAGAAAAACTTCTGATACCCGTACCCCTTGCTAGGAGCTTCCTTTCACAGTGATGCTCTGACTTGCTCACCAGGCAAATTTTATAGTTAGCAATGTGGTGTTGGCATTCTATGTTAAGTATGGAATGCTGGTGATAATATTCTAAAAAGTGAAATTGGGCATCTCTGGTGGATTTGAGTCTTGTGGAAAAACAGTTTAGCAAAAAAATTTGAGTCTTACAATCTTGATTAAGACGTTGATGCCCTCTTGGCATCACCCTACTCCCAGTACCAGCCTTCCAAAAGACTTGCAGGTGCTCTTGGTCCAGCTTTCAGTTTCCTTGTCAGTTGGAGATCATTGGTCAGTAGTCAGTGATGTCTTTAAGCACTTAGAGTCAAGGCTCTGCTTTGGACTTCCCTTGTGTGAGTGAACACACAGCACTTTTTTTTTTTTTTTAAAGCTAGAATAGCAGTTCAATATAGGAGTCAGTGAACTTCTGCACTTTCTGGTCACAGATCTGTTGGTTTCTCAAATTGTATTCATTTATGCCATTAAGAAGAGTGATTTAGCAGCATTGTTGATGCTGTCTAGGTACGGTCATTCTTTTGCAGTGAGGACAAGAAATTGGAAGTCAGTCACCCATGTGAGTGGAAGATGAAGGGAACCATGTCTCTGTTGTGGGAGCACAGCTGAAGATGAATAAGGGAAGCTGTAATTGCCTGTGAGGATGACAGTCATGACGATGAGGGAACAAATGTTTAGGAGTGAGCAATGGGGCAGAGAAGAAGAATCTTTTGATGGCAATGGAATTAGGGTGATGGCTGCTGAGTCATGAATTCTGCCCAGATTTAGACAGTGACTCTTTGCGGTCTTTGCCCCTTCTTCATTTCTTAAGTTTGACAGGTTCTTTAAAAGCTCATTTCCTCTAACGTAAAATGATTGGGAGGGCTTATGTTATAAAGTATAATTTGCAAAAGCAGGTGGTGGTATAGTTAATGTGGATACATCCTTTTGGACAACAAAAAGGATCCCCTTATTTTTTCCTCTATAAGGTACAGTGGTATTGGCCAAGCAAGGGATTAGGGGGCAGGTTAAACACTGTGGTTATATATATATATATATATATATATATATAAATTTACCATTTAACTATTTTTACATGTATAATTTAATGGCATCAAGTACAACCATCAGCACTCTCCATCTCTAGAATATTTTCATCATCCCAAACTGAAACCTTGTACCCATTAAACAGGAACTCCCCATTCCTCACTCCCACCAGCCCCTGTAAACCACTGTTATATACTTTCTGTGAAAGAATGCATTTGATTATTCTGGATACTTCACATAAATGGAATCATACTGTGTTCAGAATTGGTTCCTTCTGGTAGTTTCTTGGTCTCGCTGACTTCAAGAAGGAAGCCGCGGACCTTCGCGGTGAGTGTTACAGCTCTTAAAGATGGTGTGTCCGGAGTTTGTTCCTTCAGATGTGTCCAGAGTTTCTTCCTTCCGGTGGGTTCGTGGTCTGGCTGACTTCAAGAATGAAGCTGCCGACCTTCGTGGCGAGGTTACAACTCTTAAAGGGGGTGTGGACCCAAAGAGTGAGCAGCAGCAAGATTTATTGTGAAGAGAGAAAGAACAAAGCTTCCAGTGTGGAAGGGGACCCCAGTCGGTTGCTGCCGCTGGCTTGGGTGGCCACTTTTTATTCCCTTATTTGGCCCCGCTTGTGTTCTGCTGATTGGTCCGTTTTACAGAGCACTGATTGGCCCATTTTACAGAGTGCTGATTGGTGCGTTTACAATCCTTTAGACACAGAGTGCTGATTTGGTGCGTTTTTACAGAGTGCTGATTGGTGCACTTACAATCCTTTAACTAGATGCAGAGCACTGATTGGTGCATTTACAATCCTCTAGCTAGACAGAAAAGTTCTCCAAGTCCCCACTAAACCCAGGAAGTCCAGCTGGCTTCACCTCTCAATACAATGTCTGACCTTTTGTGACTGGTTTATTTCTTTCAGCATGTCTCCAAGGTTCATCCATGTTGTAACACAAGTCAGAGTTACCTTCCTTTTTGAGGCTGAGTAATATTCCATTGATATATATATGTGTGTGTGTGTGTGTGTGTGTGTGTATATATATGTGTGTGTGTGTGTGTGTGTATATATATATATAACATTTTGTTTATCCATTCATCCCTCAATGAATACTTGAGTTGTTTCCTCCTTTTGGCTATTGTGACTAATGCTGCTATGAATATGGGAGTACAGATATCTATTTGAGCCCCTACTTTTACTTCCTTTGTGTATTACCCAGAAGTGAGATTAAGCAAGAGAGATTTTACTAGATACAAGGGAAGGTAAAATGGTGAGAATGTCCCTCCTTCCAGGTTAGTGGTGGGTGTGAACTTTCTGGCAGCTGCTTTGAGAGCTTCAGTAGAAATGTCTAGGCAAAGAAAGGCTGTTAGCCAAAACCTATTAACCTATATACCTGTAAAGATATAGGATGAGAGAACAATGTTTGGCAACAGAGCCTGTGCCCTGTCTGCCTGCTCATGGCACCAATTCAGTGCCAGCTTGCCATTGTTCTTTTTGTTTCTATTCCCTTAACTTCTGCAGTGCTACCCCTGTTCTTCCTGCCTTCCTTTTATAGCCGTCCTTAAAATCTCCCCAAAACCCTTGATAGCAATATCTGGGCCACTTCAGCTTCCCCTTTTCACGGTTGGTACCTTAGAGGGATGTACACATTTTTTTCAGAGTTCTCCTGTATGATTGAGAACCAGAGATCATATCAAGAGAGAGCTTTGTTATGTAGTTACTAGGTCTTATTTTCTCTTTGATGTCCTGCTTGTAGTCCAAGAAAAATAACCTAAAATGTAAGACTATGGACTGGCTAATAAATATATGTTGCACTTCAGGTGATACGGAACTTTTTTAATGGAAGCTTTCAAATCTAGTCAGGTACCATTATTCCCCAGTGATAAAGTATGGTATGGCCATTCTGCTAAAATTATTGCAGACTTGGTATTTTTCTACTTCAGAGGGATACTTTCAGCTTTGGGGTGCTTTGAAAGCATGTATCGTGGCTGGGCACAGTGGCTAACACCTGTAACACTCCCAGCATTTTGGGAGACCGAGGTGGGTGGATCACTTGAGGTCAGGAGTTCGAAGCCAGCCTGGCCAACATGGTGAAACCCTGTCTCTACTAAAAATACAAAAATTAGGCAGGCCTGGTGGTGGGCACCTGTAGTCCTAGCTACTCGGGAGGCTGAGGTAGGAAAATCGCTTGAACTGGGGAGGTGGAGGTTGTAGTGAGCCGAGATCGTGCCACTGTACTCCAGCCTGGGGGACAAGAGTGAGACTTTGTCTCAAAAAAAAAAAAAAAAAAAGAAAAGAAAAGAAAACACATTCCAGGAGAGGTAATATGTAGGCTTGATAGAGCCAAGGCATGATCTGAGTCTAGATTCAGTAATGTATTTATTTTAATATACATATAACCATACAAGGCTACAGAACTTTCCACTCTGTTAACTAGGGGCCCTGTGGCTCAAACAGCAAAAATAACCAGTACAAAAAGTCCATTCAAACAACCCACACCTCTGTGGTTGAGATTTGACAAGCTCTTGTATCAATCTGTCCAACTGAATCCAGCTTTAATACAGACTTTTATTTATTGCCTCTAAATTTCTAGTCATGCCAGTAGAAAACATTTGATACATGTTTCAATAAGCATAGTAGAATTTTAGAAACATTTTCCCAAAGAACACAGAGCTAATCCAGCTCCAGTTGTAACAACAAGTTCAATTTGGTATTAAAATAGAGCAACCAGATTGCTAGGCAAGCTCACCTCTCTTACGACAAATTAGAAATGGTATTATCCATTAATTTCCACCCTGTGCAGCTGAATAATGCCATTGACAGATGCTAATTTTCTTAAATTGTAGGCAGCAAATGATGCATGAATACGACAGCAACACACTTTTTAGAGGCTCTTGATAGTCATCAAAAAGTGAATTTATGTAAAGTTCGATGTAATCACTATCAACTATGGTATCATGTTAGTGCCTTCTAATGACTGTCTTAAATCCATCTGTTGTCCTCTTTTCTCTATTAACACTAATGGGGGTCTAGGCAGGAATAAAATATCCCATGTGTTGTATTAACAGACCGTCCAATTTATAACATTCATATGATTCCTCAGGACAAGACCTATGCAAATAACGACATCTAAAATCTTACCCATCATTGCATTATAAGCATTTCATTCTATATGTATATAAGTGCTTCCTAATCTTTTCCAGTGGTTTAACAAAATTTTATTTCTGCTCACTTTATAATTTAATGTGTGTTGGGTAGCTCTTGGTGTTTCTTATTTTTTAAGCTTATATTTATTGAGTGTTCATTCTACATTTTCTATTTTTAGATTTTACAACAGCCCTAAAGTTTGGCTCTGTTCTACGCAGGAACCTGAGGTTTAGAGAAATTCATGTTATAAGTGATGGGAATTTAGAACAGGAACTCAGCAGTCTGACATTAAAGTCAACCATGACTAGAGCAATTAATTTTTTTACCATTACTGGCAAAAATCTTTCTGTCCTGTTGGATTTGAAGAAGGTGTTATATAAAAATATGGGCTAAGGACAGATCAGTTATTGGATGTCAAAATCTTGTCTTTTGGGTTAGGCTGTTGAGGTAACAAAGGAATTGAAGGCACACCTTTGGTCTTGTTACCAAGATTGGACTTAAACGAGATAGCCATAAATGTACATAATGTTAAATTGAGTGATTTCAGAGAAGGACGAGATGGTATACATGCTTGTTCTCAGTGGTCTCTGCTTGCTTTACAGTATCCTGTGAGATGTAACAAAACTGCAGTATTCAAAGCATGGCTCAGAGTGTGCGGAGAGAAAGGGCATGGCTCAGGTGTTCCTTTCTTAGTGTTCCCCAGCACTGGGTGCTGGTTCTGGATTCTGTTCAGAGTCCAGCTTCTCATTGAACCATGCTTAGTCTCATTGAGCCAGGGTCCTAGCTTATGAATTTCCTGTACTGAGGCCTTACCTGGGAGTTATGCCTGCTTTTGTTTCGCCCTCTCACTGGCAGAGAGAGAGAGCCTTTCCCAGTCCCTGTTGCTGTGACTTTGATGTTGAGATTCCTCATGGTACCTCTCTGCTACCATTCCCCATCAAATCTCTCCCCTGGCTCCTTGCTTTTCAACCTAGGACCTAGGAGTCCTCCACGATCACCCAGACCTCTGGGGTCCCTGACCTGGGCCATAGGAACTACCATCTTGAGGAGTTGAGGGAAGATGCTCCTAGCTAGTTTGCCATGCAAGAATACAAAATGCATTTTTTTTTGCTATGAATTATTAAAAGTAATATTATAAAATATGTACAGAAATTAATAGAGAATAATTCTATACAACTCTGTATACCTATCAGCCAGCTTTATCAAAGCTTAGTATTTGCTACATTCTCCAGATACATTAAAAAATTTCATATTAAATTTATTAAAACCACAAGTCAAAAACTTAATTCCTCATTTACACTTTTAAGTTGAAGTAGCAAACCCTATTATTCCCTGCTGGTAATTTTTAAAACAATAAAATATTACAGATCCAAAATACTCCTCCCTGCACCCACCCCTCATTTTCTCTGCCACAGATGGCTACAATTCTGAATTTGCTGTTTATCACTTACAAGAAGAAATATTATTTGTTTCAATATCTTTCAATATGATTCTTTTGTGTGTGTGTGACCTGGCCTAAGTACCCAGTTACCGTGTTTTATTCTGTTGCTATGGTGGTGGTGGAGGATGCAGGTCTTATGATAATATGAAGTGTGATAGTATATTGACTGCTTTTCCATGTCCTAGGTCGAGTGACTAAGTGTATTATCTCCTTTAATCTTATCTACCATTTTGTAAGTTATTATCCCCCTTTTAGAGATGGGAATATTGGGGGCTTGGAATTAAATAAGTTGCTCAACTGCATGTGACTGTAAAAACTGGGTTGCAGACTATGCAAGGTGGCTCATGCCTGTAATCCCAGCACTTTGGGAGGCTGAGGCGGGCGGATTGCTTGAGGCCAGGAGGCGGAGGTTGCAGTGAGCCAAGATTGTGCCATTGTACAACATGGTAAAACCCTGTCTCTGCTAGAAACAAAAATTATCTGGGCATGGTGGTGCGTGCCTGTAATCCTATCTACTCGGGAGGCTGAGGCAGGAGAACTGCTTGAACCTGGGAGGTGGAGGTTGCAGTGAGCCGAGACTGCACCATTGTACTCCAGCCTGAGTGAAATAGACCCTGTCTCAAAAAACAAAACAAAACAAAAAACCCTAGGTTGCAGACCCATTTGTGCCTGATTCCAAGCCTGTGGTTTGAATCACTCTGCTCCCATCTTTCCAGGTGCTTTTCTCTCTTAATATATGTTATTTTTGTATAAATATAGAATCATTCTATTTTAATTTATAACTTGTTCTTCACCGAAGCATATGTGATGAATATTTTCCTGGAGTAGATTGGGCTTTGGAGTCAGAATCCTGATTTTTGCCCATTTGTGTAGCTGTATCCCCTTGCCTAGTTATGTACCTCTCTGGGTTTAAACTGGAGATAATAGTACCTATCCCATATGATTGTTAGGATGTGGCAGTGCCTGGTATATAATAAGGCCTCAATGTATTTTAGCTATTATGTTATACTTGTAAAGGAAATTTAAGAAAATTATCTGTTCAGTGGTTTTCTTCCTGTTGAGACTTCACTAATTATTGTTCTAATAGTATGGTTTCCCTGCCTTTCAGTCAACAAACATTTATTGAACATTTACTAAGTGCCAGGCCCTATAACAGGTACTGGGGATACAGAAAAGAATAAACTTATTTCCTCACATCAGGGGAATTATATAGAGACAGTCTAATAATTATTTCTTGTCTTGTATTGTTATTATTATTATTTTATTTGTTGAGATGGGGTCTCACTCTGTCACCCAGGCTGGAGTGCAGTGGTGTGATCTTGGCTCACTGCAACCTCCACCTCCTAGGCTCAAGCTGTCCTCCCATCTCAGCTTCCTGAATAGCTGGGACCACAGATTTGGCTACCACACCTGGCTAACTGTTTAATTTTTTGTAGAGATGGGGCCTCACTATGTTGCCCAGGTTGGTCTTGAACCCTTAGGCTCAAGGGAACTGCTCACCTCAGCCTTCCAAAGTGTTGGTATTACAGGCATGAGCCACTGCACCCAGCCTAATAATTATTTTCTACTAAAGGAAAAAAAGATTTGTTGAATTCTTCACTGAATAAAAATACTTTGCCTTTAATTTTTTCTATTTTACATTAAATTCTCCCAAGTTTTTTTTTTTTTTTTTTAAATCTACCCTCAGTTTTCTTTAACATGAAGCATATGGAGGCAGAACAACAGTGAGGCTATAGTGGGTTCTCTCCATCATGTAAACCTTGGCATCATATAGCTTCTGTACCTCTTATCATTCCCTTTCCAAAACATGAACAAAGAAATGCAAATAAACTACAAATAAATAAATACAAATAAAATATAGAAAATGACATAGGAGGGAGAAAAAAATGGATTCAGATTATTAGAGGTTTATATATTTTTAACAAGTGAGCCCTTCAAATACTGAGTGATTTCTGTATTAAAGAAACCATTTATCCCTGTAATATTAATGCAACATTCCTAAATGCAATCTATAGTTTTCCTGCTCTTCCTCATTAATTACCTGCTTTTGGGCCTACAGGGGACCTGTTTCTCAAAGCCATTCTTAGTTCAGCTTTTAGTTCACATTTTGAAATAAGGCAAGGAAAAAATTAAAATTCTAGACATCAAATGCAGCATACCTTGTCCAAAAATATGTCTGAATGTTTTCGAGATGGTGATCAGAACCACAGAGGTTCACTATCACGGAATCTTCAATGATAGTGTTTAAATTAATTGACATTTGCTGCATTTATTTGCTTGGAAAAGGTCAATCTATTATGTGGAGTTGGCAGGAAGCAGGTGACAAAAATCAGTATCACATTTTGTTTTTGTAAGAATATATAGGTTGTAGAAAGAAAGTCTAGAGGAAAAATCACTAAATTGTTGATCGTGGTTTTCTTTGGTGTGATGATAGGTAATTTTTGTTCCTTTGTATATATTTGCATTTTCTTCTTGTGAATGAAAAGCTCATCCCAAATAAAGAGGATACGTTTCATTTTTACTGCTGTTATGGCTAAATAGTTAACATTTACTGAGTACTGTACTTACAAACTGTACTTACAAATTTCTCTAATGCCCTCAATAACTACATAGTCAATTCTATCGCCCCCATTTTAGAGATGGAAAAAACCAAGTCCAAGAGAGACTAAGTTTCCCAGTGTCATTCGGCTACAGAGCAGGATTTCAAAAGAAGATCTAATTTATCTCCAGAGTCTGTGCTTTCACTCTATAATAAAAGAGTGGAAAAGCAATTTTGGCAAAAGAAGCCATTTTTTCCTCTGCAACTAAAATACAAATTTTTGAAAGCACTTGGCTTAAATAAAGCAATGGACTTCTTCACATGGACAATTGATGGGAGATGCCCCTAGCTCCTGTGCTTTGACAGTGCTGGTAGTTAGCATGTACAGTAATGGTAAACTAGTTAATATACTACGATCGTTATTAACCAGTGCAATATGCTTGTGGGATGCATGCCTGAGGGAAGAATGAGGAACAGATGTTACCTGTGCTACAGGGCCACCAGCTATGCATGCTGTAATCCCTCATGATTCTGGAGAGGAATGAGGCTGGAGTCCCCAACACATGGCCCTCAAATGAGATTCTCTGTGTGGTCTGCCATCTTGTCATTGTCTGTTTTTATGGAAGAAAATGTCTACAAGCCCTTTCATCGTTTAGTAAATATTTATTGAGCAGCTATTATGGCCAGTAATTATGCTAATATTGGGGCAAAACAGATGAAAATTGAACGCAGTCTCGACTTTTACTGACCTTTATTGCTATGTGAATATTCATGTCCATCCTAACTTTCCTGAAGTCAAAAACCATTTCTTGTGTGTTAATATTAGTCAAGTCCATGCACCAAGGAAGTAACACAGTGTGAATTGGTTCAGCTGTTTGACTTTTAAAAACATATATGTATATATTAGAGTTCAAGGTTGATGGAAATTGCTCAGTGTACCTAGACTGACATTGATGTCCTGATTTATGCAAATAGATATGATTATGTATCCCACAGACAAGGTTGGATGGCCACCTGCACTTCAGAGAAAAAGGGCTGGGGGAGAGGCACCAGCCCCATTTCATCTTGAAAGAATTCTGCTTCCTTTTGTTGGTCATGATCTCCACTTTGTAGATTATTTTATAATTGAGTCCTAGATCACTTTCCATATTAGATTTTTTCAAAAAACACTTACAAATGCACACGCTTGCTTCTGTGATGCTAAGAATGCTTTGTGTACTTATACATATTCTCAACGCATTCCCTTGGTATAGGCAGATGGAAAAAAAAACACCTCATCCTACCTTGATGAGGCTACACTCATGCAGGAGATGATGTTGGAGGTTAGGGCCAGACCCTGCCACTGGATCTCCTGACTGAATTAGAACACGTTTTCCCAGGTTGCTATTAACAAATGTTATTACTGGGTATGGCAGAAGTAATACAGAACAAGGTTGGCCAGGAATAGACACCCAACCCTCACCCCCATTGCAATAAGACTACTGCCGTCTGCCTGTCACTTACATTTTCTTCTCTTTAACTCCAACAGGGAGATACCTCCTTCCAAACCCGGTGGCGGGACAGGCCTGGCCGGCCTCTGCGGAGACGTCCAACCTCGTGCGCATGCGCAGCCAGGCTCTGGGCCAGTCGGCGCCCTCGCTCACCGCCAGCCTGGTGAGTGTCCGCGGGCGCCGGTGGAGGCTGCTCTAGCTCACCACCTCCCTGGGGACAATTTAAGTTAATTGAGTTTAACTATATTTAAACGTACCCACATGTGACGTTAAGCACAGATTTGGCAATGTGAAATTCCTTGCTTTCAATGTGCTAATTTCTACGCCTGTACCCGGTTTGGAGGATTTCTCTCAATTTTGGCCTCATCTCTACCCTTCTCCCAAAAGAAATGAAAGTATTTCTAGGCCTTTTTGTAGCTTTTTATTTGGAAATAATATAAAACTTATGGAAAAGTTGCAAGAATAAGAAAAATTCTTAGAATACCAGTTTATCCTTTATCTAGATTTGACTAATTAACGCCTTGCCAAATTAGCTTCTTAATTTCCTTTCTCTTTGTGTGTATGTGTATGTATGTGTGTATATGTACATACACACATGATTTTTGAGCTATTTGAGAGTGCATAATCTATATATCATAGACCTTTCTTATCATGGTTATCAACTGGAGTAAATTTATGACTGATACAATCCAGTTATCTACTCTGTCACCTGTATTTCAGTTTTATCAATTGGCTCATTAATGTCCTTTATAGCATTTTCCTTCTTCCAGTGTAGGATCCAGTCTAGGGTCATGTGTTGCATGAAATTGTCCCTCTCTTTAGTCCCCAAACATCTGGGATGTTTACACAGCCTTTGTCTTTTATGACATTTGACATTTTTGAAGAATTGTTTAATGGCTTATTTTTAAGGGAATATTTCTCGTATTTGTTTGCTCTCTCCTCATGGTGAGATTCAGGGTTTTACATTCCAGGCAAGAATACGACACTGGTGATGTCATGTCCTCTTAAGGAATGAGCTCTGGAGGCCCATCACATCCATCTGCCCCTCTCTGTGATGTTAATTGTGATCATCCAGTCAAAGTGTTGCCTGATTTCTCTCTGTAGTTACCACTTTCTCTCTCCCAATCTATGAGGGAGGTACTTTTAAGCAATGCAGATACGCTTTTCATCAAAATTTCCCCAAGAATCCATAGGTGATTCTTGCCTGGATCACTCTTTTCTGTGTTTGAAAATGGTGATTTTTCCAACTTCAGCACTCTCCATAAATACATGTGTATTTGTTAGCAGCATGGACTCACACATTTCTATTTTTTCCCCAGTGTAGACCTTTATATTTAACATGCTTATTAGATTTTTTTTTTTTTTTTGTGCTGGTGGCCCTTTCCTAGTTTTGGCCTTTGATTCAACTTAGAAGTCTGTACAAGTTACTTTTGCATGGCTGGTAGGGTTGTATGATATGGAAATAGATTTTTAAACATTTTTTATTGATGAAGATGCAAATGATATATAAATCAACATATTGTGTCTTCTAATTTTATGCATTGGTAATAAATTATGTTGGATATTTGGAAATAATGCAGTAATGGATAGAGATTTTGTTCAGGTCTAGCCTCTAGTCCTGCTTTTGCCATTAGATAGCTGTATAAACTTGGACAAGTCCGTCTCTCAAATTCTCTCACCTCATTTGTACCTGTAAGGTGAAAAGAGGCACTAAACAGTCTATAAAGTCCCTTTCTTCTCTAGAATTCCCTGATTCTTCTTTCAGAATAATTTTGAATGTGTGAAATAATTATTTTTAAAGAAATTTCTTTCAGGATAGTTTATGACTTCAAAATTGACTAAACCAAAATTCATCTTTTTTCTCTCATGAAAATACTGGGACTTTTAATTCATTTTTATTTTCATTTTTAGGGACAAATCTTGCTTTTTTGCCCAGGCTGGAATACAGTGGCGCCATCATAGCTCACTGCCACCTCAAACTCCTGGGCCAAGGGATCCTCCTGCCTCAGCCTCCTGATTAGCTGGGACTACAGGCGCGTGCTACTGTGCCTGACTGGGGCTTATTTTTAAAAGATACAATTAACGTGATGGTAGAGAGCATTTTCCTCCATCCTACCCCTAAGTCCAAAGGGACTTTTTCTCCTTAGGGAATTTTATTAAAAGCTTATTTTACTCTGATTATTTACTTTTTAAGGAAAGAGGAAAATACTTCACAATTCATGATTTTTTTTTGACAGAAGTGCTTTCTTAGCCACTGCAACTTTATTCTTCACACCTAAATAGTAATCCTGTATGTTTATTGTCAAGTCAATCATTGTGATTCAAACAACACTGTCACAAATATGTGACAGTGATAATATGTCTTAAGTAATATATCTTCTTTTTGTTTGTTTGTTTGTTTTTTGAGACGGAGTTCTCTCTTGGTGCCCAGGCTGGAGTGCAGTGGCGCAATCTTGGCTCACATTCAGGCAGTTCTCCTGCCTCAGCCCCCGAGTAGCTGGGATTACAGAAGTGTACCACCATGCCTGACTAATTTTTGCATTTTTAGTAGAGACGGCGTTTTGCCATGTTGGCCAGGCTGGTCATGAACTTCTGATCTCAGGTGATACTCCTGCCATGGCTTCCCAAGGTGCTGGGATTACAGGCATTAGCCACCATGTCCAGCCATTCTTAAGTAATATATCTTTTTACTAATACTAATGGTCACATACCAAGAAACAGAAACTGACTTATTCATTGATGAAATGCATGTCACGTGACCTAAGATATTTGGGAAGAGGATGCAATAAGAACTATCAGTAGAAAACATGAGAAGAGTACCTCCCAAAATCTATCAGATGATATTGTTATCAAGGAATCACTTAAATTATTAGCTTGTTTACCTGCAGGTTTTTGTGTTTATAGTGTTTGCTTAATATAACACTGGGGAAAATGCTGAAATACCATGTAGAAAAACCTTATAATAGTACCTGGCATATAACAAGTCACAAATGTTAGCCATATTATCATTTCTGTTGTTGTTATTATATTGTAGGTAAGCTTGGGCACAGAAGCCAGAATGTGATTAGTCATTTACTACTAGATAGTGAAGATTTAAAATTTAACCCTTATCTTTCCCTTCAGAGAGTTCATTAGTTCCTAATTGTAGTCTATGGAAAACTACTTGCCCCTCACCTTCTGCTGTATTAAGAGCAGCAGCCAGAGAAGAGCTGCCAGATGGACGACCATCTTGATTTCCTTATTACTCTGCTGCCATGTGCCCAGATTTCGATGCCCTATCACTTATGTTGACATGTCACTCGAGTACATGTTAGTGACCTTTTCTGCTTTTGGTACCCCTTGTCAAACCACACAGTTAAAGGGGCATTAAAGTTGATCTGTTTTGTTTCTGCCTCATTTAGATTGGATTATATCAAAAGTTCTCTGCCAATTACAGCTAATAGATCTGAGAGAGAATTGTGCTGAAGAGGTGGGCATGTACACCTTGTAGAATTTTGTTCTTTGTGTTTATGCCAAATATCTCTCTGCTAGACTGCAAGCCCCTTGAGAGCAGAATTCTTGTCTGATTTTTACTTTTTACTTTTCACTGCTCTCAGCACAAGGCCTTGCACATAGAAGGTGTTCAATAAATAATGTTGAAGGAACAAATAATTATTTATGGAAAAGCGACATTTTTTTTTAGTTGCAAAGTGAGCATGATGGTGTGATTCTTCATGCTGTAATGGGTGGCCTAATAAGATCATCCATCTAAAATCTCTATAGCTTTGCTATTCAGTGTGCATCTTACAATTGTGATTGGCCTTAAAGCCCATGTTCCAGGCTAATCCCATTTAGTGTCACATCAGCCGCTCAAAAAAATATGGTGACAAAATTCGTGAAGAGATTATTAGTGTCTGCATTCAAGGAAATTTCATTAATCTGCTTTTAAGCAATCATCTAGTCACATTTGTTTATATATTTTGTTGATTCATTGACTAAATTGAAGTGATATGTGTGTTCAAGTATGGTGGGGACTGGAAAAACAAGGAACCAAATTGGCTTATGTCCAGATGATAGCATTACACTCGATATAACAGTTCCATGCCCAGTTGCAACAACATACATTTCAGAAAAGTATAGGCCCTCAACGTGAGAAGTATTAATATGTTAGTAAGATATAAATGAAGGCCCTGAGGTTTGGTAGGTATGAATTTTAGTAAATGCATGACCTTTAGTGATTTAAATGCCATAGGCAAGCTTGAAGGTATTGCTAACTACCTTCTCAAGGAAGAGATTAATTCCTAGCCTGAAGTATCTAGTTTTCCTTGGCAATGCTAAATGTAGTTGTGTTCCCTTTCCCAGACACATTGGGCATTTCAGATAAATGGCATGTTGCCAATTCATCCTAAGTAGCCTGGTAGCTGGCAGAATACATGCTCAGCCAGTGTCCGCCTGCTGGGACACCAGCCGGGAGTTCTGATGAAGTGTCAGATGTATACTTCATATACATTAATCTGAAGAGGGGAAAACTCATTTTCCCATTTGCTTCCTCCATCTTTCTGTCCCTCCCCACACACATGGGTAGTTTATCACAGAAGTCATAGTCGTCAAAAGCTGGGGGATTTATACAGATGCTGCTTTCTGGCAAGAAAGATGGAAATTTCAGGAGGCAAAAGCAGGACCAGTGGCAACTTATTTCTTTGTAGGAAAATAAGGTTGTAAGCCTTGATGCTGGAAGTTTAAAATGGCTTCTGTGGCCATCACCAGAAATATTCACTCCATTTGTACTTGGAAGTAATAGATAGATGGCAGAAGCATCATGAACATTAGTTTCCGGTATTTTTCTCCAGTTTTCTGTTTGGTTGGAATCCTGTGCCTCATCTTTTTTGTGTGAAGGTTTCATTCACATTGTTCCCATTGAGGTCTTCCTTGGCCATCCTGTTTCAAACTGTTCCCTATATTGCTTGCCACGTATTTCATTTCCTTCATTCATTTTTCTCCATAGCTTATCACTGTCCAGTATACCATATCGTTTGCTTATTTTATTATATATCTCTTACTACCCTAATGTAAATTTCATGAAGGCAGAGATAATTCTGTTTTCCCAGCTGTCTCCTCAGTGCCTAGAATAGTGCCTGGCACATAGTAGGGTGCTCAGTGAACTTGTTGAATGCATAAACATATGTTTCTTTTCTGTACATTTTCAGTGCTATAGAACAGACTCTTGTATATTTATGGTTTTGTTTTTAATCTGTGATCAGTTTCTTGCTTACATTATGTAGCCTTTCCAAGAAGCTCTTCTTCAAGCCAGAGAGAAATTAGTTATGGAAACCTTATTCAGGAATTAAGCTGTAATCATTTAGTTAGAAAATGAGAATGAAAGGGAAAAGCAGAGTGGTTGAGAGCATGGGCTGCCTGAGCTCAACTCCAGCTTCTACCATTTATTAGCCTCAGTTAGGGCTAACTGTGTGGACTTCAGTTTCTTCCTTTGTGAAGTGGGACTAATGGTTGTAATAACCACATAAGGTTATTGTGACAATTAAATGAATTAACTCTTGTGCGGTACTTTGCATAGTGCCTGTTACTCAAGAAATGCTGTCATCGATGTTCTTGGGGTTGGTAGAAAAAGTGTTTCTTGGAGGTTGTGAGGTAGCTTTAGGTGGGATGGTATTATCCAGAAGGGAAGAAAACAAGCACTTTTCCCGTAGATCAATTGAATTGAGGTAGGAATTTAACCTTTTTGTCCTTACTTGCATGATGTGGGAGTAGCTTGTTTCTTTTTTTCTTATCTTTACTCAAAATGTGCCAACCAAACTGAAAAATATCTTTGTAGAATCCTTAACATTTTTGAAGGGACAAGGTGCTTTCAAATGCTATATTTTAACTTTTAAATATTAGGTTAAGTGGCATAATTTTGTTTCTTCAGTGGCTGTCTTTTGACATCGTATACATTTATTTTAATGGAGAAATTATATTTCATGATGTTCTATAAATATTAAAACCAAACTATTTAAACTGTAATATATTCAGAGAGCCTTGATGAATATTCATCTTTTCCATTTGCAAAAAAAAAAAATGCATTATAAGAAGTCAGGGAAAATTTACTAAATGTATGCAAAAGTGTATTTTTCCTTTTTAATTCATTCAGAATGTAGAGACATAATGTCAGCATTTATTTAGGGTGCAGACTTTATTTGCAGTCGTTTAATATTATATCAATACTTCATTAGCCTTATAGCTCAAAAACAAAAACCTGATCCGAAGTCCAATTAGTTAACTCTGAGAGAGTATCTGTTAAATGTTGATGTAGGAACAATTTGAATGCCCTTGAATAAATTGCTTAACCAAAGTTGTAGAATTCATCTATGAATTAACATTTCTCTATTGCTGTCATGACTCAATTTAAAGGCTGCATAATATTCCAATATATGGATTTATCATAATTTACTAATCTGTTCCCTTTAGGTTATTTCCAAGTTTTTCCTACTGCAAATAATGGTGATGAGTAGATGTAAAATAAGTCCTTATTCACCTCTAATGATTTCTTCAGGTAGATTCTTGGGGTGGGATTACTGGGGCAAAGAATATAAGCATTGTTGACATTCTCCATAGTCCTTGCTAAGCTGTTTTCTAGGAATGCCATACAAATTTATACTTTTAGATTGGTAAAGTGCATCTCACTATACCCTGGTCAGCAGTCAATACTGTTATCTTTAAAACTTTGTTGGTTTGGTTATAAAATTATTCTTTTAAATTTATGCTTTAGTGAAATTTATATGGTTATTGGACCTGTTGAACTCTTGTGCTAAAGCCAGTAGATAAAGCGAATGTGAAATTAGGGTTATCTGTGCTGCCTCCTGTAACATCTTTCTTTTATTCCCTAAATCAGCTTACCAAACCAACTGTTGGTAACCTGTATTGCTCTTGGGATACAGGAACTGCTGAGTGTGATTACAGTGTGTGTAGCTGAAGGCATTATTCCACAGCTCAGAATTTTTTTCATCTGGAAAGTAGTAATCTCAATTGTGAAATAGTGCCTTCAGCTGTGGACATTATAATCAGAGTCTCTGGAGTGCTTGTATTCCAGGAGTAATACATCTCATAGTTATTACCCTCTGAGCTAGGTTCTGTTTATAGTGAAGGGATGAATTTTCATAACTCAGTGCTGAAATAGCGGTGGGGAGCCCTGAGCAGATTATTATAGGACAGGCCTAATCCATGAAGATCCATCTCATTATAGGCTCACCTGGGCCCATCCACCGAGTAGCTGTTTTAACATGAGTCCGTAAATCAAAGATCAGCTTACAATGAAGTCTGAAATCCTCTCTGTAATCCAACTACTGTCTCTGTGAAAAGATACTGTAAATGTGTGTTCTTATTGTAAACACGGCTGGGTGCCCAATGGGTAATGAGCAGGCATGTGAAGGGCATTGCGATTTGGTCTATGAAATATGTAGTGAAGACCTACATATTTGGGGGAGAAGTTTGTTTTTCCTAAAATGAAATTCCACTCAGAGCAGTCACTTAAAATGTCCACATGTCTTAGTTTTTTTCTTCTTTTCATTTTGCAGAGGTTAAAAAATGTTCATTACCTTCTTTAGGTATTGTCCTTCCTAGAAAGGATTGGGCACCAGCTGGAGCAGCTCTCTAAGTGGGTCTCTGCGTGGGTTTGCCTGGACAGACCAGTCAAGTGTGACTTCTTGTTATCAAAGGCCCATTTGACAGCCAGTGAGGCGAACGGTGCCCATATACATTATGTGGGTTTTAAAGAATAGAAACACATGCCCTCTTTTAATTATTTACCATCACAGAGGGGAGAAAAATTTGGAACAGCAGTACTACACATATATGTACAGAGACTTCTATGTGTTGGAGATTATTTATTACCTGTTTACCCACTTAGGTCAGCTTGTCCACCAAGCATAAAGAGATGATCCATAGGGTGGTAAATGCCTGCACCTAGCTGTCCTATTCCTTACTGTATCTGTAGCACCAAGGGCAGTGCCTGGTCTGTACTTAGTACTTAGAAAATAGTTGTTTATGAAAGGAGCACTGAAGAGATGTTAATTCTGTTTCTGTCATTTTTGGAGGTTCCTGGTGCCCAGACTAGCTGAACGGTCAGGCTGTTCAGGGTTTTACTGGTTTCCATGTTTGAAGAAACGATTAAAATAATGTGGCAAAGCAGTGACGGCCACTGTTATGGAAATGCTCACTGGTGTGGACAGGTTCCCCTCTGGTGGACTGCTGAGGTGGCACAGCTTGTCCTTTCTGGCATCCTATTTCCTCCCATGGCAAAATACCAGCATTGACCTGTTTGCTGTCTTATTCTCAAAAGAAACCAAGAAACCCATAATAATTAGCTGTGCCAGGCGCCGTGGCTCACGCCTGTAATCCCAGCACTTTGGGAGGCCGAGGCGGGCGGATCACAAGGTCAGGAGATCGAGACCACGGTGAAACCCTGTCTCTACTAAAAATACACACACACACACACACACACACACAAAATTAGCGGGGCGCGGTGGCGGGCACCTGTAGTCCCAGCTACTCAGGAGGCTGAAGCAGGAGAATGGCTTGAATCCGGGAGGCGGAGCTTGCAGTGAGGCGAGATCGCGCCACTGCACTCCAGCCTGGGCGACAGAGCGAGACTCCGTCTCAAAAAATAATAATAATAATAATTAGCGGTTTGTTGGAGGAAAGGTATTGGGATGTAGCATTTCCTGTCTTGGGAAAAAATGGAAAATTATCCTTTTACTTCAGAGGCTTCTTAGGAAATTCCTGGTTATTGTGACTCTGGGAAAACATGCCTCAATATGTTTCCTACTTTGCTTTTTCTAGATATAGTTTTGTGGTTAGTATAATGAGTAGTAGTGGTAATTATACTTATTCCTGGTTCATTGGCACCTGAAGCTTCAATCTACTCTGGGATTCTGAATCAGTGTATTCCCCAGGATGCTTATTGATCATTTAATTGGCTATTAATGGATTCCCTCTTATCTGACTAGTATGAAAAGCTGCATGACACGTGGTCTTGCTTTTAAGGAGCCTATAAACTAGTTGGAAGAAGACTTCTGGGAAATCCGAGATCAAGGTAGAAGATAACAACATGCTGGAGAGTTCGGCCATGAGAATTCACAGAAGCAGAAGAATGACTTGACCTGCAGGTGTCTGGGAAAACTTTGCAACTTGAACTGAGTGTTAAACATTGAGTAGGTTTTGGTTAGGCAAGCTTCAAGGCCAAGTGGAAATTGTATACAGTGTGATGGGGAGGGGGAGTGGTAGGTAAAGGTAGACAGTGCAGTGGACAATAATGTTTCTTCCTAATGTGATATTTCTAGGATAGCTGAGAAGGCAGAGGAACCACCTGAAAACTCAGAGGCTCATGGATATCAGTGATGAAATGAGTTCCGACTTAATCTGCACCCTAGAATACCACCACCACCACTCATGGTCGTGCCATATAAGGTGGATGGTGAGCCTTCACTTTCCTAAGTTAAGCGAGTGTCTTCAATTTAGGAATTCTCCAAAGTGGAAAGCATGGTATTTTCTGGTACTTTAGCCAAAAGGAAGTAAGTCTGTGCATTTGTTAGATTCAGTGGCTACATATTCATCATGGCCTACTGGATTGTGAGATCTTTGTGATCTGACACTGGTAATTTGTTTTTAAGTGTAATGTGGAGCAGTGTGGTAATGTCCAACTTAGCTACTTGGGATCTACTAAATCTTTTATAGTTCACGGTACATCAGCTTCCATTAAAAAAAAAAGTCTTCAACAATGAGTGCTAAGTAGTGGCAAGCATTTTTACAAACAATATGTAGAGGCATAAAGCCCTTGCTCAAGTTTTGATAATTCTGACCCCATACCTAGGACTGGTTGTCATTCCAAGCCCTAGTGCTGCTTCAGGTTTGTTTCCTCAGATCCCAGACTTCTGTTCCTTCTGTCTGTCATTTACTTATTTGTCTCTGTATCTTTCTTTCCAAGATGATCCACCAACAAAACTTGAATTCTTCTCTGGATGGTGTATATTCTAGATAGTCTATGAATTGAAGGTACATTACTGTTTTCACAGTAGAATTCTGTATTTACTGAGTAATAATTGGGTTCTAGTATGTCATGGATGAATATGTAACCCCAAGAAAACAGGGGCATACATTTGTCTTTCTTTTCACAAGAATTAATGCCTTTTCTAGTACTCTTAAGTAGGAAGTATCTCTTCATTGCCTGTAACCAACTTGTTTTTCTTTAATTAGAGATGCCTTCTGCTTTGTTTATAAGGGTGCTTCATTAGGTTTGTATGGGTATTTCTTTCCTTGTTTGTCTGTATAAGTGTAAGTTGGCATTTTTTCCCCCTTTGGTCCCTAAATACAGTGATGAAGTTTAGCTTTATAAATATGTTGAACAAGTGATACTTTGTACCCCCTTTTTGTAAAGCTGTGATTTAAAAGTCATTAATTAAACTTAAAAAAAAAAACTCTGAGTGTTGTTCCTGTTTTCTGGATACATTCATCTCCTTGACAGATTCACACGATGGAGGGTTGAGGTTTCTCATCTTTAAGGGCTTCTGGAGTTTGTCAGAATAATGGGGGGTAGTGAACCACCTGCCATTCATTCCTCCGACCTCGGACTCCTCTTCCCAACCTCTTGCTTATTCCAGAAAGAAAACTCTTCTCTACACAACTCTCTTCTCTGCCTAGACAATACCTGTTTGTACTTTAGCGTATGCACTGCCTCTTCCTTGCCCTCTTTACCCACCCTCACCCCAACCCAGGGTACATGACCCTCCTTGGAATAGTGCATATCGGAACCAAAGCAATTATTATATAAATAGGTAGGACTGGAAGCATCTCTTCCTGCCTTCTCCCCCTTTTCTCATCGTCCCCAGAATGGCCTGAATGCCTAAAGAGCCCAAGAAAATGAGCTGCAGCTGTTGAAGATGCGAATCTAGGGTATTTCCTTGGGTGGGCTCTTTTAAATGACACCAGATGAAATATCATGGACTTATATTTGGTTGTGCCCATAGCACCTCTGTGTTTTAATTGAACTTTGATAGCTCTGCTTTTGAATATGAACCCTGTTATTGGAGAATTTCGTGGATGGAACAGATAGACCTTGGCTCACCCCTTTCCCATTGTCCAGAGAGATCATGCTTTGCTGTGGCTCTAACCTCAACTGTGATCAGTTGTGTAAGTACTTGATTTAGAATTTAATTGTTATAGGCAGTTTAGAGTAATGTTTAAGAGCATGGGCTCCAGTGCCTGGCTGCCTGGGTTGGAGTCTTGACCTTACTACTTACTGGATCTGTGACCTTGACCAGAGAATATAACCTTCCTGTGCATCTGGAAAATGGGAATATTAATAGTACCTATCTCATGTCATTGTTACTGGAGTCAAGTGAGATCATACAACTGAGGATATCCACTTGGAACACATAAGAACACAAAAAATATTAACTATTATTGTCATCTCAGACAAGAGGAGCTGATGTATTATTAGATTATGGAATTTAAGTTTCATTAAATGTACATCCAAAGTTTATGATTTATAGAACTGATTAAGCTAGCCTTGTGACGATAAGCTTTTCTATTATTCTTTTCAGATAACTGCAGATCTGCCATGTTTTCTGCGGGATGACTTGTCAGACATGAGGCTTGTTTGAAATTAGAAGTTATGGAGGAAGGATAATATAACATTTTTGACATGAGTAGACTTTAAGAGATGATGCCTTTAAAAGAAGGCATTCTTTCAGTTGCATTTTGGTAGATGGGATAAATAAAATGGGTGCAGATACACCATGGAATATTATGCAGCCATAGCAATGAACAAGATCATGTCCTTTGCAGGAATATGGATGGAGCTGGAGACCATTATCCTCAGCAAATTATCGCAGGAACAGAAAACCAAATACCGCATGTTCTAACATATAAGTGGGAGCTAAATGATGAGAACACGTGGGCACAAAGTGGGGAACACCAGACACTGGGGCCTGTTTGAGGGTGGAGGGTGGGAGAAGGGAGAGGATCAGGAAAAAGAACTAATGGGTGTACTAGGCTTAATACCTGGATGATGAAATAATCTGTACAACAAACCCCCATGACACAGGTTTACCTATGTAACCTGCGTTTGTACCCCTGAACTTAAAAGTTAAAAAACACTAAATAAATAAATTTTAAAAAAGGCAACTAGAAAAAAGAAACCCAACTCATTTCTTTTCATTCTTGTCATTGGATTACACAGAAGATTACAGAAAAGATCAGGATCCTGCTCTTCATGAATTTTCTTTTGGTATAAAAAATATGACTTGTGGGTGTTCACCATATACAACAAAAATGTGACTTGAACAGATGTCTTGCTTTCTTTTGAATTAACATTTTGTATACTACTATCATACTACCTGTATATTTGGACCTTTAGAATATTAACAGTTTTTTACTGAAAGTATTATTAATATTCCCATCTTTTTTTGCCTTTGCCAAATTTGGCTATCATTTGCCCAGGTGTAACAAAGTTAGAAGATGCCTGTTGGGCCTCTAACATTTTTTCTGGCTCAGCCCATCAGTAAAAACATTTTTTAGTAAGCATCCCTAATATGTAAATGTATTTTAAAGTGATTGTTATGTGCTTAGAGGAGGTACTGAAAGTATTTTTACAGGCCTGTGTATCTCCACTAGGAAACCGTTAGAGAGGACATTTACTGTAGAATTTCAGAAGGGACCTGGGGCAAATTCGGTTGCCACTATCATCGAGAGGATTGGAGAATCCTGGGGTAGGTGATAGGGAGGTTAGGGTGTACTTGGAGTGTTTGCAGCTGTGACTGTCCGCCAACCTGTAAGGAAGTGTGTTAGCTATCAGTACTGGTACATACCAGCTATCAGCTTGAATATCAACATATGAAATGTTCTAAAACCAATAAAAAGAGATGTTAAAAAATGAAAAATGATGTTCTAATATTTGTTTTCTAAACCCCAGTTAATTATATTGTGCACCACGATGTTTAGACCCCTGGAATAAACCACAAGATCTGCTTTTTAAATCATCTGGAATAGAGCTTTACTGATTAAAAAGAGTTTTAAATATTCAGTGAGGCTGCCTGTCTTTTCTTTTTGGAAAGGTTTATTTTATTTTTAAGTGGAAAAAATAGCAGATCTTTGTTACAGATGTCATTAACTGCCACTAAATTGACACAAGTGTTGACAGCTATTGTGAGAACTATTTCAAAGCTAATTATGTTAATTAGAATGTAACATACCAGAAATTGCATGTATTCAAACATCATACCATCACTTTTTGTGTTTTCTTTTCCAGATGTAAGACATTCATTTGTTGCTTGAAAAGCTGCAGAATTATAACTAAGATAACAAATAATTGTCAGCAAATAAAATTGGTTCCGTAGAGATATACTCTAATTGGTTAGCTATGTAAAAGACAGAAACAAATGTTAGCATGTTAAGAATATAAATTAGGAACATTGCTTATGAAATCCTTAGTTTTGGGCTTTTCATTTAAATAAGCCCTCTTATTGCTCAATTAATATTATCGTTTGGTTTATGACCCTTAAAAATATATTCCCTTTCAGCATTTCTTGGGGTTCTAATTTAGCTTTCTTATACATGTTAGACGATTTGCAATTTAGATTTTAATTTGATTTCTATTCTTTCAAATACCATTTTTCTTGTATTTCATTTTTATTTAAAGCATGATTCTCTCTGTATTCATGGAAGCTGGGCATAAACAAATTGCTAGAAAAATCAAGCTATTAAGTGAGCTGAGAACATAAAACATTTAAATAGGAATTTCATATAACTAAACTAAGTATTTGAGAGCCCAACCAGAGAATTGTGGCTCTTTGAAAACAAACTTTAGGGGACTTAGTGTTCCTAGTCTACCCTCTGTTACAGTTCTTTTTTTAAAAAATGCATTTCTATTGTCGACTTTAAATCTTTGTCACTTCTTGCATATGTAAAGGGTTAAATGTGTCTCTGCTTAATGACTTGGGGGCCATATCTGTCAGAAGACTGAGTTTTGGTCTTTTAGGTCTTTAGAGTTTTGAGTCTGTTTTTATCTATCGAGAGTCTTAGCGTGAATCTCTCTCTTCTAATTTGGGAGTATGGGGGATTGTTTTGCTTTTCCAGTTGTGATCCTCATAAATCACCCTAACACTTTCAGTGTCATGACCTTAATTCTCTAGGACATGCAATATACCTTTCCCAATTAAGCGGACTCATGGTTTGGCTCAAGAGTGATATTCTCAGAACGGAAGAGCACTTCTTCTTGGCCCCTCTGAGAATGACCACTGTGTAACTCTGCTTACCTATTCTGGGTTCTGCCTACGTTTCTGCTAAGATTTGTATTCAGTGTTTTGGAGGCTGCTCTCATCCTTAGCATATAGGCTCTTTGCTTTGCTTTATTAACTGTTCTTCAAAACATAGCAGATGATGAAAAAGACTGGTACGTTTGAGGCTGAGAAACTTAGTACTGAATTCTAGTACTGACACATCTTGGCTCTGTAATTTTGGATATCTGTCCTTTAACCTCGTGAGGCCTGAGGGTGTCCATTAGTAAAACAGGAATGATTAACCTGGCAACATTGTTGTAACAATTGAAGGACATAATTCATATCAGAGCCGATTGCTAAGTATTGGGTGTATTTCTCTATATACATGAGTCTGTTTCTGGACTCCATTTTGTAGTTGGTCAATCCATCTGTCCCTGTGCCAATGTCACACTTTTTTAATTACTGTAACCTTTAACAAGCTTAAATAACTGGTCAAGAAAGTTCCCTCATGCCATGGTTGTTCTTCAAGAGCGTTGGCTGTTTTTGGCAGGTTTATCTTCTGTTTAAATTTGCTCATGAAATTCTGTAAGCTGATTGAGATTTTGATTAAAATTACATTAAATGTGTAGATCAATTTGGGGAAATTGACATTTTTATTATGCTGACTTTTACTATTCTAGAGCATGGTATATTGCTCTGTTTACTTAGGACTTTAATGTTTTTCAATAAGGTTTTATTTTTTACAGAAAGAAGTTGTACATCCGTTGTTAGATTTATTCTTTGTAACCTTAATATCCTTTAAAAATAAACATTCTAGCTGTTTGCTAATGTATGGGAATTCAGTTGGCTTTATTAAATGAAGATTACTAATTTATAATGATTCTTATCTGTAGATTTGAAGGGGGGTAATTTTGCATATAATAATCTGCAAGTAATAAAAGCTGTGCGTTTTCCTTTTCCAATCTTTGTAGCTTTTCTTTCTTTTTTCTTATTTTCATTAATTAGGACTTCCAGGATTAAGTTGAATAGACGTGGTGATACTACACATCCTTGTCTTAATCATAAAGAGAATGCTTTCCACATTGCATACTAAGTATGATAAATGCTATGGGCTTTTTTTTTTTTTTAAATCTCTGTATCAGGTGAAGAATACCCCTTTTCTTGTTTCTTAAATTTTTCTTTTGCTATTAAGTGCTTTTGTTACATTTGTTGATGGCCATTAATCTTACATTTTCAGAAAAAATACGACATTGTCATGACAAATACGTTTATACAATATTCTCGTGCATTTGGTTTATTAATAATTTGCTTAGGATTTTTCTATGTTTATAAGTGGCATTAACCTGTAGTTTTCATTTTTTGGACTATCTTTGTCTAGTTTTAATATCAAGGTTATGGTAGCTGAACAAAGTAGGAATGTATATCAGCCAGCTATTACTGTAATAGGGCTGCATAATAAATCACAATTCCCCAGTGGCTTGCATTAATAAGGATTTCTTGCTGTGGGTCTGTGTGTTGGCTGGGTTAACTCTGCTTTGGCCACGGATCTGTGGTTGGCGTAGCTTCCATCCAGACTGCAGGTCCGATGTCTGTCTGGTCTACATGTCTTCCCGTGGGACCCAGGTGGAAGGGCAGCACTTATCTGTGGTATGTTCTTCACATGCTGAAGGTTGGAAACTCCTAGAGTGGTGAGCAGAAACAAGGACTAGACTTGGAACTGCCACAGTGTCACTTCTGCCCACTGACCAAAGCAAGCCACATGATTAAATCTGGCATCAGTGGAGTGGGGAAGTCTGTCCTTCTAATGGAAGCAGAGAGTGGGAAGGGTGTATTTGCTAAACAGTGATTTGATCTACCACAAGGAAACTTCCATCTTTTTCTAATCTCTGGAAGGGTTTAAGAATGGACTCTTCTGTATGTTGCCTATAAAGGCATCTGGACTTGATATTTCCTTTGTGGGGGGACTTTTAATTGATCCAAATGGTTAATGGTTATAGGACTAGTCTGATTTTTAAATTTCTTCTTAATTTGGTGTTTTGTGATTTTATGGAAATTTGATTATTTAACTTTGAAGATTATCTGTTTATGCATTCTATGTGGCATCTTCAGTTTTAAGTCTTTCTTCATTCTTAATATTGTTTAGTTTTGCCTTCTCTCTCTCACTTTGTTAGTTTTTCCAGAGGTTTGTCTACTTCATTAATTTGAAGTGGCTTCTGAATTTCATGTCATGCTTAGAAAGATACTTTGTCATCTTCAATTCTAACAATACTGTCTCATACTTTCTCTTCATATCTTTATGCGTTAATATTTAGTGTTTAACCTATTTGGAACTCATTTTTTAAAGGAGTAAAGGAGTGGTTCATCTTCTTCCTCTTTTTCCGGAGATAGCCAGTTATTCCAGCATTATTACTGGGCACCTTACTAATCTATAATACCACTTTTCGCATATACTACATTCCTAAGTACATTATAGATCTGTTTCTTGACTCTGTTCTATTCTTTTGATTTGTCCTCCTGTATTTGTATCACTCATCAAATTCTTCTCATTTCATAGTATATTTAGCATCTAGGTAGGACTGGTAGAGGAGCCTTATCATGCTTGCAGTTAAATTTATTGTCACATACATTTAAAAGACTTCTCCTCATTTTAACATTTTTCTATCCCTGGCAATATCTGTATCATCTTCTTTGAAAACCAGTGAGACAAAAATCATCCCTTGTGAAAATATTGAACTGCAGCTGCTTTTATATAGTCATAGTCCTTTTGGGTTGTCACTGGGGAGAGAAACTGTAGTTTTGTCAGTTTTCCTTGTTCAGCTCCTAGCCTGGGCACTGCACAGTGTTGAAAGGCCATCCCTGAGGCTGATGTGACTAGTTCTCTTGGAGTTCTATGACACATAACCCCGAACCTCGTTGCTTCCTGGAGCAGGACTCAACGATGACTGCAGCCATCAGCCTGAGAAGCTGGACCTAGGTGGTGGCAGGTGTCCAAAGACTGGGGATATTTTCAGAGACAGGCGTTGAGATTGTGAGGTCCAGGTCTTCTTTTCGACTTGGACATTTGCTTCCATTGCCAATCTCAGGGGCTACTGCTTTGATTTTTTGAAGGGAGAGACCAAGCTTCCTTTTAATTTGCAGTTGTGAAATTATAAATATCTCCAACTGCCATGCTAGCTGTAGAGGTGTTCTCTGCTATGGAAACTTTTTCTTGCTGGCAATGTCCCAGGAGCCAACAAAAGGAGAAGCGAAATGTTAATGACTGTACCACTTTGCTGGGCATGAGCTTTTTCCCTAAACTGTCTCTACCCTGAGAACATCCTCTGCCTCTTGTGCTGATGAGAAGGATGTGCTCGAAGGGGGATGGGTGCTGACAGCACATCAGGAATAATTCCCCTCATCCATCAAGCCTGACAACCCTTGGATTCCTTACCCTGTCAAAGCAGGGAGAGGCTTGGGCAGGACTGAATGGTCCCCACTTGTCTGGCATTTTAAACAAATCTGCATCTGATATGAAATTAACTAGATGCAGCTGAAGTTGCTGATGGCAACAGTTTTCACTAAAGTCGGAAGCTTCTAACCTGTCCCACAGGCTGTGGAGTGTCACACACTTGCATCTAAATTATGAGCATCATCTGTGCCCCGTCTGTGCTGAAAGCTCTTCATTAAGAGGGAAAGACTGGGAGTCCTACACTAGGGCAAATAAAATCCTGTTGTTGATCAGGTAGAACTCAATTTAGCTTCCTCTCTCAGGATCATAGATCCACTTGATCAGTTGGGAAATGCAGGATTAGATTACTTCTGCGTCCTTTATTGAATATTTTCTATCATAAGTTGAAAAATTCCCATAGACAGTTTTAAAAAATGTTCTTAAACTGGAGAAAAATCGTGCATAATATACAACCATTCTTAACATCTTTAAACATACATTTTCCTTTTGTGCATCCTAGTAACGTGATAGAAAATGTGCACTTTTTAAAAAAAATTACATCTCCTGTTTTCCCCAAGATGCCAGTCTTGGGCTGAATTTCATATCTCCTTGGTTTTCTTGCCTGTGTGATTCTAATTTCTGCCTTTGGCTTTCTCTCTAACCCCGTTTTCCTTTCCTGTGGTTCATAATCTGGCAGTGGAACTCTGAGAGCTTCCATGTGGTAGCAGGTACTAACCCTTTGTCCTGGGTACCATGTCTCACATCATTCTTATCTTCATTAAATGTTTAAAAAGCTTTTAATTTTTGTGGGTACATAGTAGGTACATATAGTCATGGGATACATGAGATGTTTTGATAGAGACATGCAGTGCGTAATAATCACATCATGGAGAAAGAGTATCCATCCCCTCAAGCGTTTATCCTTCATGTTAAAACTCCAGTTATACTCTTTTAGTTATTTAAAAATGTACAATTAAATTATTACGGACTGTAGTCACCCTGTTGTGCTTTCATATAGTAGGTCTTATTCATTCTTTTTATTTTTATGTGTATCCATTAACCGTTCCCACATTTGATCTCTTCCTACTCATTCCTCTAATTCCCTGTGCCCCACTTTCCCTGCTTGGAGGAGTTTGCATTCTCATGCTCATGGGAACCGTGGGGCTGAAGGTGCCCTGTCTGTTGGGCATTTCCTCCTCTCCCTCTCCCTAAACCTGGCGAGGACCTGGTTCCGGAAAGAATGTGTCCCTCAGGCAGCCGCTTCCCTAAGACTGTGCCGTCTTCCACTTCCACCCCCATCAGTGCTTTTGTGTTGGCTGCATTGATATCAAAGCTGATATTCCTGGATATCTCTAGATGGCAGCATCCACCTCCCTCTGCCTTGAGGCTATGATGGAAAAGAACAGTTGACTCGCTCCAAGGATAATGTTTACTATGCCGCCCTGGTCTTCACTGCACATGTGTTTCCTTGCCCTTTCTTCTACTTCCACGTGTGTTTGAAACTCTGCAGACAGTCTTGAGGTGGAATATCCAGTACACTCTTTACCCGGCTTCCCTGTCACAGTCTTCAACTCGCCAAGTCAGAGACATGAATCTAATCATTCTGTCGTGTTCAGTCCAGCGGAATTTTGTTGGGAAGAGCATTGCTTGACACCGCAGCCTGAGTTTGTTAGGTAGTTTCTTACAGGACTGCTCAGGGGGACTCGTGGGTAGTGCTGCTGTCTCATGAAGGAGGTGAGGTGTTAAATGGCAGGTCCTGTTCTCGTAGGCATGCCCTGTGCAGGCTGGGCAGCCCCTCTGGCTTGTGAAGCTCTGTTTTGGTTTTCTAAGCAATTCAGTTTAACATTCATGTCAAATAGCCCCTATTAACTAAATTAAGTTGTTTTTTTGGTTCAGAATACTTTACATTTAAAGATAATGCAGAGGTCAAATCAAGCACAGAAGAATGTTCTGTTTTTAAAAGTAGTATTGTGTTGGAATTTTAGGCTAATTATACTTTTTGTTAACCTACCTGTTCCCCCGTGAAACTTTGGACTCCTTGAAGCCCAGCCAAGGTTGTGTCTCTGTGTCCTCTGCCGTTGCCAGATCAGGGCCGGGACACAGAGAGTGCTTCAGAAACATCTCTGCATTCACAGCATCCTTTTGCCCTGCATTTGGTAGTGCCTGATCCTGTAGCACAGACATTTATCTCAGAATATTTAAACACGTATTTTCTCTGCCTTACCTTCTGTGTTCTGGTGGAATCGTGTTCAGGTGATTTAAACAAAATCTGGAGCAGCTCAGGAGGCACCTGTGTTCTACTGGAGGCGGTGCCTGTGTCCCAGGCCAGCCTTTTCCCTGCCTTCGTGGAAATTAAGCCCACGCAATAGAGATGAGCCAGACTCTGAATTGTAAGAAGCATTTTTGTATAGCACTTCTTTGGGAGCTGTAGCGGTAGAAGAGGTATTTATTTTCTGAGGGTATTTTAAAAATGAGACCTAGAATTTCTCCTTGGATCGGAGGGATCATTCCTAACTGTTGACCACACCGTGGCTGCCTGTCAGCAGGTATACATCCCCCCTCGTTCTACGTTTTTCTTTCTTGATGCCTTTCTCTACATAGTTTGAAGCAGAACTTCCCCCCAGCCCCCAAAATGTGGTGTTCAGACAGTTGGCTTTGGACTCAGAGGGAAAGACGTATGAATTCATCTGGGAGAAAACTTACATGGAGCTGGCCCTTAAGGCATTTCTACAGTGATCACTAATTAGAAATGTTCTTGCTACGTGTCACTTTTCTAATCAACTGGAGGAGCCTTAATCGTCACCCATGTCACCATTACAAATTCAGAACTGTCTAGTTGTGATTGGCAGTCGATCAACAACAACTTGTAGCATCCTCATTTGGGGGATAATCTTCCTGGGGGGAAGAGGTTCAGTCATCCTGTTGTCGTGTTCCTTCCTTCATCGCTGCTGATTTGCATTTTCACAGTAGCTTTTTAAATACAGGGATGTATGAGAAAGAAAAAAGTAGCCCACAGTGTTGCTACTCCATTGACATTTTTATAAGAAGTAAATATATACAATATTAGAAAATCCCAAGATTACAGAAAGGTATAAAATAAAAAATGATTCCTTTCTCTCTTTCTTCTCCCTATGAGTAATTATCACTATTTGTTTCTTGTTTCAGAAAAAAATTATGTACAGTTAAAATATATGACTTTTTGTTTGTTTTCTGAGACAGAGTCTCGCTCTGTCGCCAGGCTGGAGTGCAGTGGTGCAATATCGGCTCACTGCAACCTCCAACTCCCTGGTTCAAGCGATTCTCCTGCCTCAGCCTCCCGAGTAGCTGGGATTACAGGCACACACCACCACACCCAGGTAATTTTTGTATTTTTAGTAGAGATGGGGTATACACAGTTTGAGACTTGCTTTTGAACTTAATCTGAAGATCTCTTATAGTAGTACATACAACTTTCCTGTGTCCTTTTTAATAGTGGAAGAGTCATTGCATAGATGCACCATTGTATAAATTGTCTGGCCAGTCCCTGGAGGGTGCACTCTCAACAGTTTTAAAGCCTGTGAGTTCTGTGATGCCCAGTGTGAGAATGCTTGGCACACCATTACTTTTAGTTGTAAAGGGATTTGTAGTTGGTGAGGTAAGTCTTCTCCTGGTGTTTAATCAGAATGCCTTAGAGTGTGTTGTGTTGTGTTAAATGATGGGTGGTGTAACAAATACACTTGAAGTTCTCACTGGCTTAATATAAAGAATTTGTTTCTTCCTTACCTACAGGCCATTTTTGCAGGCCCATGCTCCATTCCCTATGGTCACTCAGGGACTCAGGCTGACAGACATTCTGCCATCTTTATGTCACTTCCAAGGTCCCTCTGGGTGTTGACACCCTGATTGGGATATGGGAGAAGGAGTGCATGGGAAGTGTTAATGGGCCAGATCTTGAAGAGTGGCACACATCTACCCATATTCCATTGTCTGGAACTCATTCTCGTGACCACACCTACTGCAAGGGAGGCTGGGAAATTTATTCTAGCTGTGTCCTCAGATGAACAAGTAAGTAGCCAGTTAATATGGCCAAAAGCATGAATAGGAGTGCTACCAAAGCATCTGTTGCCCTGAGGAGTGGTGTGTCTGGGCTGTCTGCCGCCTTCTCCAGTGTGGCCAGCATTGGGCCTACTGGCAACAGTTCTGGAAGGGCTGCTACCCCCACTCCTCTCTGCAATTCTTTCTGCCTTCCCTGCACCATCATAGGCTTTACTGACTGTCATAGGGTATTGGCCATATGTAGAGATTTTGATACATACGTGTGGCTGAACTTGAGCAGAGAAGGGGGGTAGCAAAGTAGGATGGGAAAGTGTCTGCTGAGTCCCCCAGAGGACTTCCTTGGGAAAGCAGAAGTTCTGATAATGCTGCTATCACTTTGCAAAATGACCACATCCTTTCCCTCTATTCTTTTAAGTGGGGACTGTTTGCAGGAAAAACATCACTGGGGGCTTTTCGGGCAATGGCATTCTGGAATAGAGCAGAGCCAGGCATGCACAGGAGCCGGACAGAGGCTTGGAGGATCTGCCAGGCAGAAGTGGCTCATGTTGGCCTCTCCTGTGCGGCCACCTGGGCTCCCTCACAGTTGGCCTCTGAGCACTGCAGAGAGAGATGTCAGTAACGCTCTGCTGCCTCTCAGCTCTGCTGCTGAGGAATCCTAGCCTGGCTGTGGCCGGGAATAAATAGCTTATGGCCACATGCAGCTTGATTGTTTGCATATTAGTGAAGGTAATACATTACTCTGCGACAGCACTCTGCTTTTTGTTTTTAATGACATCATTTTTGGGTAGGAGGGAAAAATAAAAAGCAGCCTATATTCATGAAAAAAATACCTAAAGGACAGACTCATGTAAACACATGAGAACTTTAACTGAGAAAATGATCCAGGAAAGACTGGTAAATAGGTTCTTGGTCCCTCTACCCAGTCCCCTTCTTTGCCACTTTTCTTTGTTTTTATTCAAATAAATTGGTTGCATTTCCTAGCTGGGGAAAGCCTAGGAATATTTCTGATGTCTTGATAGAACATATAATACATTCTGGGTAGGCTAACATCTGTTATCTTAAGCTTTTTAGTAGTCAGTCATGTCAAGAAAGTCTAATCTGGTAAAACATCTTGATTTAGCCATCTGTTGGGTCCTAGCGCACTCGCATTTAAAGGGAGCAAACGGGCAATGAAAATGAGTTTGACCTGTTACTCTCAAACAATGAAGGCAGTGCACACTCTAAATAATGGTACCTGTCAGGTTTTCGGATGCTTTCCTCAGAAAGGAGAAAAGATATTTAAAGGATAGCTGCAAATGCAGCAGGGGTGGGTAGAGAACCTGGTGACTTTAGGAATCAATACTGGAATTGTGTACCTTGGCTATAATTTATCAAAACATCTCCAAGTATTTTACAGAGGAGTACATGAGTGCCCTAATTTTACAAATGAAGCAATTGATGGCTGTAAACTGCTTCTTAGCCATGGTCTAGGGCCGTGTTTGGGTCAGGAGGGAGAGAACCGCAAACAACATGATGCAAGGCTGGCACGGGCAAGTTGGATAATGGTGAAATCGTATGCATTAGAAGGCCATCGATAAGTCTCATTATCACACAGCCATTGGGTACAGAGCTGACCGCTGAGCCACACCAGACCAGGAAGTATGCCAAGGAAATAATCAATAGAAGATACATTACTGAAAATTAATATTCTGCTGCTGAATTATTTTTATCGATTTAAGGATTGTGAAAATGGCCTTAGATAGTTTTATGAACAAAAAGCCTTTGCATTTCTTGAGTAGAAGACCAAAATAACAGAGGAAATCCCATCGCTAACACAAAACCTTGAAACATGGCCCAGGAAACAGAACACTTACTGTCTGTCCTCAGGAGAGCCCCTGCCTGTGTTTACTTAGAAAGGTGGGTTACCTTGCAGAACCACACGGGTACAGCTTCATTGCTGTGGTCAAATCTTGGCTCCGATAGAACCTGTGTTAGGAAATAATCAGAAGAAACATTAATAGCGTAATCTACAAAGTGGATAAAGAGCAATGCTTGCATTGTGTGAAGTGGGTCAGACTGTTGAATTAGGGAGATGTAGGACTGAGGGGGAATGTGTGAATTTTGAACATTTGGGAGTGGAGTAGAAGGCTGTGGTTTGCTGAGACGGACAGCTCTTCTGCATTGCCCTTGGTACGTAGTAATGCTGTGTACTGTGGGGCGCTGTCCGTGGGTTTTGGGAGCTGCTGCTCTTGACCACGTGTGGTTACCTCTTCCTGCTCCCTTCCGTTCCCATCTTCCCTATTCTCTCCTTTTCATTCTGAAGTCCCCACCTCTCTTGTAGTTTAGAAGTGTATTATTTATGGGAAATAAAAAGTTAGCTGATAAGAAGCAGCATCACTGGGGCTCAGTTTACACATCACTAAAATGGAGCATTTGAAACCCATGGTTTCCAGCGCCGAAGTGGAATGTTTCTAGGATTCAGCTAAGACCAGCCTTCCTTATGGAAGCATTTCCTGGAAAGTGTTAATGAGAATGCTGTTGCATTCCAGGAGCTTTTAAGGAAATCTAATTCCTGACAAAAATATTCTTAGGAAATCTTGCTCAATATATAGTTATTAATCTTTTATCACCTTCTTTTGGGGAGCTTTTCATCTCAAGACTTTTCTATTAAATTGAAAAAATGTGTTTGGGGTGTATTTTCACAAATATGTATCGCAATTTTAGAGGAATATTCACATTTGCTGAATCTAGGTATAAGCATGTTTATTCTTCCAACTTTACTGGAGGTTTGACAATTTTTAAACTAAAATATTGGAGAGTAAAACCAGACAAGTATATTTTTCCCTCCTTCAAGGAAACTAAGACAAATGAAAGGAAACAGTTTATTAACTGAGTTTTCCATGGTCATACAAGAGTGTAGCGGAAGAACCAGAAAGAGATTCCAGCTGTTCAGTTGCCTTTCTTGTACTTTTTGGCCTTCTCTGCTCCCTTAGGAAAGGCAGATGCAGGAGAGTTTCCTCCAGGTGCAGCTTCTGAACAAAATCTCTCTTAGTCTTGCAACATTGCCGTGTATTTTTACTTATAAATTATCCAAATGGGAGAAGCAGGAGATTGGTACTCAAGTGTCAGTTTTATAAAACTGCTAATTACATGGCATTGAGTAGATATTTCACCTACTGAGAAGAAATAGGTGGTTTTAGCTCTGAACCTGGAATTTTTATTTCTGACAGCTTGAAACAGAAAAATGAGACCATAGGAAGTAGTATTTAGTTGTGAAAGAAGGAATGTTAGATGCAAATCTAGTAGTTTGATGGGGAGACAAAATAAGAAATGTATTCTGCACTCTTACATTGCTTTCAGAATTGTTTTGTTGGAAGGTTACTGGGAACATGAGATAGTGTGATAAGGTCTTTAATTATCCTGCTTGTCTGTTCATCTCTGGAAAGTTAGGAGAGAGGAGTTGAACACTTTCTGCTTCACCCAATCCCAGGGACCTGTGTGGGTTAAGAAGAGGAATGGGCCTCCAGGGGCCACTTCTCAGGAGTAGACTATGCTGTTTGGCTCCTTCTCTCTCCCCTGGGACCTTAGGGAAGGCGATATTTTTCAGTTTTGTGATATTACCTGTCCTAGTAATAAATTATGAAATCAGAATAACCTGTTTATGATCAACATGTACTTCAAACTTATGGCATTGGGAAAAAGTAAAGAATTGCTTACTGTGCCTCCTTAGTGCTAGGGAGCTCTTCGGTGCTTGGTCATCAACATGAGAGGGAGGTGATCACTTTCATCCTGGCCTCAGGCAAGCATTGTCCTGTTGTGGGGCTTTTTTCACCTTTGGCTACCTCCCTCGCACCTAATCAAGCATGAGGAGCAGCCACAGGTGTGCAAAAGAGGCCAGCACTCCCTTCTGGCTCATTCAGAGCATCACCTTCTAGAGCACCTTTGATGGGACAGGCTCCGCATTTCTCATTCGATGATCCTCTGAAATATATTTCTTCTGATCTTCAGCTCCAGAGACAAGGTGAAGTGCACTGATGGAGGTGGTATTTTGTCCACTAGGTGGCACATCAGCAAATCTTCTTTGCAAGGGATGGAGGTAAAAATGTTGGGGATTTTTTAAAAGATGGATCCGTCAAGCGTGTGAGATAAAGGTATGCCCTGTGTGCAAGGTGATTCACTAATTCAACTGGAGGAAGAAAACCTTCTAATTCTCTCATTGTAACAAAATTGCGAGGAAGAACTTTTTAAATGCTAATAGACTGGTTAAAATTAAAAAGCTTTATGATGTTTCCCGGAGATTTTTTTTTTCCCCACAAAAGTTGGGCTGTAGATCACTGCCACAAGTAAGAGAATGCTGTTAATCTTGCTAGCATTCTGAGTATATAGAATAATGCATGGAAGACGTTCAGACATCCTAGGTTTATATATTTGAATTATGTTCTGAAAATGGTGCATACTTGAGCTAGAGGGATTCCTACCAGTAACTTTTAAAAAAAGTAGTGGAATGGATTAGGTATAACTTACATTTGAAGGAATAGACTTCATGTTGCTAGAATGCATTATCAGTAATTCTTATTGCATGCACAACTAAACATAGCTAAAGGAATAACTCCATGCTGAGCACATATTAGTTATGATTTTTATACCAAAATGTTTAAAGATACTTCTTTAGAAGCATATAAAGGAAGCAACATTTCTACTTCTCAATCCAAGTATCCCTTCTGAAAACTGAGTAGTGAAATTTGGAACACAGTTCCCCCTTATCTGAGGCTTGACTTTCTGTGGTTTAAATAGGTGAATACAGTACAATATTTTGAGAGATTACATTCACATGACTTTTATTACAGCACAGTTATAATTGTTCTATTTTATTGTTGTTAATCTCTTACTGTACCTAATTTATAAATTAAATTTTATCACACATATATATTTTAATAGAAAAAAGCAGTATATATGGAGTTTGGTACTATCTGTGGTTTCAGGCATTCACTGGGCATCCTGGAACTTACCCCTAGAGCGGAAGGGGGACTGCTTTACTTGTATTTCAGAAGACAAATAACGTTTTTAAAAAATTCTGCTTTCTGGTGAAGTATTCAGATTTTATTATATTTTTTCCCCCTAAAGAAATTGGTATTATTTCTGATGACTTAGGGTATCGCTTTACCAATAAGAATCAGATTTAATTTATTAGGTTTGTCTGTAGGTAAAACAGAATACATACATCCTTTTGAATCCAGTTTTCTTTAGAGGACAGTTGAAGTATACAATTAACAGGCTCCTCACAAACGTCCTTACCTGCTGTCCCAGAGGAGAGTGGTGACACATTTTCAGGGTTGTCAGGTAAAGTCTGGAATCATCACCAGTGTTCAGGTGGCATTAGAGAAACCTCAAGGAGGAAAAGAAGGAGGAACCTGTTTGCTTTTAATAATTGAGTCATGTAATGTGTTTAGTAAAGCCAATATAGATAGGACTTATCCAGTTCATCGAACTTCAATTTTAGAGGAAGATTAAGGAAAAGTGCCTTGCCTTTCCATGCAAATGCTAGTCTTTGGTGAAAAGAGATTAAAGTCATATTATTTTATGGCATGCTCATCTAACTCGCAGCCCAGGACAGCTTTGAATGCAGCCTAACACAAATTTGTAAACTTTCTTAAAACATTATGAGATTTTTTGTGTGATTTTTTCTTTTTTCTTAAGCTCATCAGTTATTGTTAGTGTTAGTGTATTTTATGTGTGGTCCAAGACAATTCTTCTTCTTCCGGTGTGGCTTAGGGAAGCCAAAAGATTGGACACCCCTGTTCACAGCCACAGGAATCAGTGCTTCCTTTCCCTTCTGTTTCTCATCAGTCACCTCTCTCATCCCCTCACCTTTCCTCCAGTTTTATAATCATTTATGATAAATATTATAGGAACACAGTAGGAAAGTCTTTTAGGTATTTGAGCTGTTTTATTTAAGAGTGTAGTAAGCAGAAGGAAATTACACTCTGCGAACCTGGAAAGAGGGAAATGGACAGAATTTGTGGGGTCTGGTTTTGTAGACCTGTACGGGTATCAAAGTCCAGGATGGTTTGAGGTTGGAGAGAATGGCTGCCTTAAGGAGCCAGGCCCACTGTACCCTGGCTGCCATCACACTGCATTTTCAGCTCCATTACCCGTGTTTGCCTTTGCACATGCTGCTCTCTGGGCTTGGCATGCTTCCCCTAGCTCCCCATCGTCTTCTAGCCCACTTAGAATTTCTGCTTCCATTAGACTTGGGATTTCTAAACTTGTCTCCACTTGGGGATCACCTGGCGTGACTTCAGAAACCACTTACTTCCAGAGATTGTGATTTAATTGGCCTGTTTGTGGCCTTAGTTTTTTCTTTGAAATTTATAAAAGACCCTCCAGTGATTCTAATGTGCAGATAAATTTGAGAACTGCTGTTTTGGACTCTGTTCACCTCCTCTCTCAAACGTGCCCTTACTCTTTACCCACCCTTCTGAGTTATTCCCTTCCTCAGTGCTTCTGCCCCACCAGCACCTGGAGGATCTTGTCCCCGCGTCTCCACTTATCTCCTTGTATTTTGTTTGTTTATCTATGTGTCTTGCGACCCCATGACTGCATTCTGGTCGGACTGAGCCGTTTTCTTCTTTCTATTCTCAACATCCGTCGTAATGCCTGATTCATAGTAGATATTTAATGATTGGTTTTTGAATCAAGGGGATAAAACAAAATAGTGATACAGTGATTTAAACAAATCGATTCATGTACTTCTGACTTAAGGCATTTTTATTGCCCAGGTAGATATTTCTCCCTTACTTGAAAAACATTGACTCCCTAATCTCCTGTCATTGCTTAAAGCAATGATAAGTATATAAAATTAAAGAGGAATATGTTCTGTTGTGTGGTATTAGCTTGAGTCACAAAAGCCAGCTTTAGATAAGGGGACAAAGAGGGCTAAGCCTATATTCAATAAAGCCGAAGGAAGTGAGAGTAAAGTGCTGTCAATTTCTTAGAAAATAATTCCCCATTGCCTTACTTAAAGAATAGTATTTATCTAATTGATGATAATCTGCTCAATTTATTATAGCATTAAAAATGCAAATCAGTTAATATACCAAAATATTCATTGACGTGCCTGAGAGTTTTTAAATTTTATTTTATTAGGTGATAATGGGAGGCATAATTGTGAATGTTTGATTCTGGCAAAATACAATTAGTTTCTGTGAAACACATTGTGCATTAATGGTATCATTAAGATTAATGAATATAAATGAATGAGCTGGGGATTGCTAACAGAACAGAGGGACTTTATATCAGTGTATAAAACTTGAGATAGATTGCCTTGATTTTTAAGGATAATGTGCTAGAGCCCCTATTAAATTCTTGTATAAGCTAGAGAAACAATAAATCCAAGAAGTTAAATCAACTTCCAGAAAGATCAAACTTCTTAAAACATCTACTGTCATTTTTTGGAAGTCTGTTGTAAATGGATTTCGGTTAAAGAAAGCCATCCGTAAATTTTACTTTAAGAGCTATTTTAAAGATAACTTTTAATAGAAGTTTCCAGGTCCTGTATACGTAAGAGTGCATGAACATTTTGGTTATAAATCATTGCTCATTTAAATTAGATATGACTTTAGGGTGTTCTTGTATCTTCCAGATGTTCTGCCGTAGACATCTATTACTTTCATAATTTTAAAATGTTATTAAGAAAACTAGACATATGTTTGTTTTTCTTGAACTAAGAGATGGAGAAAGGCAAAGGAGAGAGCAGCTGCTCATCAGGGTCTTGGGGAAGAGCCATGGGCTCAATGTATACCCTGACCCCAAGAATCATATGGTATTTTGAGTATTGATGCTCGACTCTGTGGTTTTGTAGTATAAAGAGAAACTTTGCTACTAAAAATTTAAAAAAAAGAACAGATTTCACTGTGGTCTGTGCCCTTGTAGTTTAAGCATTGTAATTTCCACATCCTTTTGCTCAACTAGATAAATACAAATACTGTGTCCTCAGGTGGTGCTTAATGTGACTTCTTCCTATGTATATATCTCCTTGGTCTGATCTTCGCTTAATGCTTCTGTTTCTCCCACTATATGCATATGTATGCGTGGGTACGGGCACATTTGGTTTTTTATTCGTTTGTGTGTCTATCTGAAAGTTCTACAGGGCAGCGCTTGCCCTTGGATTGCTGCTGCAGTGGTGATGAGGACGATGACCAAAGTGCAGGAAGAAGGGGAGGTGTTCAGGAACATGGCGGCCGCCTCGGCCCTGCGTTCTGGCCTACGAAGCCTGAATTCTCTTGTCAGCTCTGCCTTTTTTACTGTTTTCATGACCTTGGGCTCTTCTTGGAACCTCATTGTCTCATTTTCCTCATTGGTAAATTGGACTGATCTCTTCTCTTTCCACTTCTCAAGAAGCTGATGAGGATTAATGAGATAGAATCTGGAGCCCATTTTGTGTTACAAAGAGTCCACTTAAGGGATGCTAGAAGACAGAGTTAATGTCGTAGAGAAGGGGAACACACATTGCTTACCGTGTTCTGTGATAGACTCTCAGGGAGCACTTCTCTTTCAACTGTTAACTAGTTGGCAGGTGGCAGCCTCATTTCTGTTTGTGTCTGAAATGGATGGCATGTTAGCACAGGATGATAGGAAGTCAAACCAAATGTAGGGAGTAGTGGAATGGCGAGCAAGATACATGGGGGAACATCTAGCCTTCTGCATTGCTACCTGAAAGAAACTTAGCTATTAAGAAAAAAATTATATATACCTCTCAAACCTATTTGGCCTCTCAGTGTCTGTGAAAGTCACCAGAAGTGCTTGGCTATGTGTGTGTAATGCAAACAAGATCAGAGTGAAGCTTGTGGTCAAAATCTTAGAATTAGTTTAAGGTGATGCCTCTAGGTAGACTAAGGCTGAAAACATGATCTTAAACTTAGGGTTTAAAATAGTCAGCTTGCACAGTCACTTCAGATCTAAGTTGTAATGCCTGTCTAATATAAAAACACAGATGTAAGAAAGAATGCTTGATTCACACGAGGGATCCCATACTAATTTTAGTTAACATGTATGTCTTTGGTCAATCATATTTTAAATTCGATTGGGTGACAAGGGTGACAAGCTTGGTTTTTTGCCTTAGAAAATTTTCCAGAGTCTTTTCCATTTCGTGTTTACTTTTTTTTTTTTTTTTTTTTGAGAAGTTTGGCTAGGCAACAGTGCATTTAATCTAGAACTTAGCTTCTCCTCACTGTGGGATTTTCTTTTTTTCTTTTTTTTTTCCAACGGGGTCTCACTCTGTCCCCCAAGCTGGAGTGCACTGGTGCAATCTCAGCTCACTGCTGCTTAGATCTCCCAGGCTCAATTGATCCTCCCACCTCAGCCTCCCAAGTAGCTGGGACTACAGGCACACAGCACCATACCCAGATAATTTTTGTGGGATTTTTTTTTTTCTTTTTAGAGATGGGGTTTCACACTTCTTAAACAATACAAACTATGTTGCCCAGGCCTGTCTTGAACTCCTGGGCTAAAGCAGTCCACCTGCCTTGGTCCCTCAAAGTGCTGGGATTATAGGTATGTGTCACTGCGCTCAGCCACTGTGGGATTTTTAAATACATATATAGCCTGAACGTGCTTTTTCTAATCTCTGATGTAGTAGCTATACTTGGAATATAGAGTCCAAAGTTTAAAAAATAATAATTTTCCTTGATCTTTTATCTCTAGGTTCATCTTTTCACTTTAGGGATAATTGTAGGAATCTCTGTTTCAGAAGCTCATAAAATGCTTAGATGATGCCGTTAGTATTATCTTCAGTAAATATACATGTTAACATATGAGTTTCTAAAGCTTCTGCAATGGATAGTTATCATACAATGGCAATACTGCCAACATCACTTCACTCATCTAGTTCCTTCTTAATCTGTATATTAATATGACATATGGGACTTTGCTAAATATTAGTTCATGGTCCCAGTGTTAGCTGTGCATCATTTAGACAGGAAGGGACATAATTGAAAAAATATATATTGGAGCTATTTCCAATCATCAGATCTTCATAAACACTCTCGTATGAAAAAAAATGAAGTTCTATTACCCAGTTTTATTAGAAATGCTATATTTTGTTGGATTCGTGTGTTTGCAAAGTAGAGAATATTTTCCTGCTGTGATTGATGTTAGGGCATTTATGAGGATAGTCTGCTATATTTCATATGTATATGAGGGTGTCATTGTTAAAATGTTCAAAAGAAAATTATGTATGTGATTTATATTTTATTATTTCTTCCTAGGATGTAATTTTTTCAATACCATGATTCCTGTCATATTGTCAGTAGTGATTTGATGGCTAATATGCCAGAAATAATTAGATAAAAAAAGATGATGCAAACGTCAAGGCAATATAGCTTTCTTGTGAAAAGACTTAAGCAAAATCATGCATGTTACCTTGTAGAAATCACCAATTGCATACATTTAAGAAGTCTTCAGGATTGCAGGTGGGAAGGAAAACAGAGCTGAACGCAGGCAACATGGGATGTGGCTTATTTCATAGGCATATGCTCGCTACTGACCCCACCTGCAATTTTTGCTAAATGAAACGTGTTTTAGAAAATGCTCCTCTTTGGATAAATTCAGACTTTGTTGTATTATCAGTGGGAAGGTATGAGACACTCTCTTTTCTTTGGAGTGGAAAAAATTCCTTCTTTCCCTGGAAGGCAGACTGCCCTTTGTTTTAGTCTTTCTGACAGGTTCAAAGTCTGTTTTATTTGGTGAGAAAAAGACATATACAGTACGTGTCTGCTGTGTCTTTACCTTTGTTAACTTTAGAGGTTAGAACTTTATTTAAAATTTCAAATGACTATTTTAAAGTATAGGGAGAGAAAATTTGTGGCTTTGGTATTTGTTCCTGAGTGTAATATCACCTGGCACTTTAAATAGTGTGGAACCTGTTTCCAGGTGTCATTTTACTTTTGAGTTTTGATGACACGGTAATTAATATCTGGTTCATTTGTATGTTACTTTAATGAATAGTAAATATTCCTAAAGATTAGCCATTAATAACAGCAGGCAGTAATATTGTAATGTTATGGCATTAATTTTATATGGTAATAAAGATTCATGTCAACCTTAGCTGAGGATTTAACCTGTTCTCAGTGTGAACATTAATGCTGTAGTGTGTGTTTTAGGCATGTTAGGCTCAGCTCATCACTGGTTTCTGAACTCTGCTGTCTGACTTGGGAGACTGGTGTTGAGGAGGGGCTGATGGGAAACCTCGGTGCCCTCCTCAGCCTTGAGCATGTTCAGAGCAGGATCCTTGAAGCCAGGAAGGTAGCTGAGCAGCTGTGTGAAGCAGACGCTTGGTGAGACAGTAATGGCCTGGAGGAGGATAGAGGGTTAGGAGACAGGACTGTGGGTTCAGTAGGGAGGCACCAGGTGTCCACAGTGAGGGGCATGGGCTGCCTTTTTACCTTGAGGGCAGTGAAACCAGTTTCTCAATTTCCCAGAAGGTTGCCTCTTCACTTCCCCAGCTTCCTGATGATAAGCCCATAATATTTTCATTTTACAGATGAGAAACCAGAAGTTCAGGGACTTGCCCAGCCTACCAGCTTTCTCTTTGGCAAAGCCTGCACAGGGACTGGCTCTCAGCACCTGGTACTTATAAGTACACTGGGGAGGCACGGCTTCCAGGAAATCAAGGCAGATGTCAGAGTTGGGGTTTTTCCTCCTTTCTTCCCAGCACTGCTCAGAACAGAGTGAGTGGCCTTGCCCTGAGTCATTTCACCTAAAAGGAAAGAGAATTAAGGAGTTGCCTTCCATGGTAAATTCCAGAAAAACCATCAGACTAGAAAATGAAGAGCTGTCAGAACCCCTGCAAGTTAGCAGGGATGTGTGTTATGCCTGACATGGCAATGGGAAGGGTGCTCTTGGTTTTGTGGAATACACTTGATTGTAAATAAATGTGTTATATTTAGGACTGTATAATTTTGAAGTCAGAAGGATGAAGAGTTGTTCAAGCTCAGAGTGGGGGCCCAGAGACATTTAGGAGGAAAATAGAAAGAAGCCTGTTTCTGACCAGCCCTCTTCCTCCACCCCTCCTGCCCAGGGGAGTATCTCTAATTTCCCCTCTAAAGTAGCTGGGGGCCCTGCTGCTTGTCTCTTTTATAGGCACATGGCTCAGAGAATTGGGGATTGGAATGCTCTTTCTGGTGTGCTCTGACCATTGACAACTTATGATGTGCTCATTTTTTCTCAGGAGCTAAAGGATCTGACATCTTTCACATTATTAATTCACTTTGAAATCACTGTTTCCTTCTCTGTTTAAACTCCAAGAGGCAGTAGAGCATGGTGTTAGGAGCTCAAACTCTGGAGTCAACCTGATCAAGGTTGGTATCCTATCCCAGCTGATATGGTTTGGCTTTGTGTCCCCACCCAAATCTCATCTTGAATTACAATCTTCATAATCCCCATGTGTCAAGGGAGAGACCAGATAGAGGTAACTGGATCATGGAGTCCGTTTCCCCCCTGCTGTTCTCATGAGATCTGATGGTTTTATAAGGGACTCTCCCCCTCTTCACTTGACACTTCTCCTTCCTGCCATGTCGTGAAGAAGGTGGCTTGCTTCCCCTTCACCTTCTGCTGTGATTGTAAGTTTCCTGAGGCCTCCCCAGCCATGCTGAACTGTGAGTCAGTTAAACCTCTTTCCTTTATAAATTTCCCAGTCTCATGCAGTTTTTTTAGGTAGTATGAAAATGGACTAATACACCACCCCTACCTTGGCTTGGCTGTGGAATCGAAGGAAATTATTTAACTTCTCTGAGTGTTGATTCTTCATCTGTGAAATGGGAATTATAATGGCTTCTCACTCATGTTGTGAGGGTTTGATGAGATGATACATATAAAGCACTTATAGCAATGACTGGCACGTAATGTGATCAACAAATGTTGGCCATTTTTTTTTTTTTTTAGATGGAGTCTTGCTCTGTTACCCAGGCAGAAGTGCAGTGGTGCAATCTCGGCTCACTGCAACCTCCACCCCCTGGGTTCAAGAGATTCTCATGCTTCAGCCCCCTGAGTAACTGGGATTACAGGTGTGTGCCACTACACCCTGCTAATTTTTATAGTTTTAGTAGAGATGGGGTTTCACCATGTTGGCTAGGCTGGTCTCGAACTCCTGACCTCAGGTGATCCACCTGCCTCGGCCTCTCAAAGTGTTGGGATTACAGGCATGAACCATGGCACCCGGCTGGCCATTGTTATTAATATTTAGAAGTGAGACATTAGGGAAAGTAAAGTACAAAAATTAAGAGGGAATTTAAATGTAGACACTAATCTCACAGCTGTGTTGCTCTTTGGCATTCAAGATATTATAATCACAATAATGGATGTATGTATTTTCATGAATCATCTGTTTCTCCTTTGTAATCTTTTATGATCTAATACAACATATTCATTGGCCACTGGCAGTTATCTATGAATGGAAAGAAGTAATCAGTGAATGAATGGAGATATTCATCCACTTGGCCATATTGACTTACCTCTGAATGAACATGTAGAAAGACATATGAACCCTTGGTCTGTTGTCTACAAGTGACCAATGGGATATCTATTTTATGGCTGTCTGCCTTGTTGAGAAGTAGTGATCATGGTCACACTTAACGCAAGATGGTGTTCAGGAGAGATCCCACCCCAAACTGTAGTGATGGTATTGGAAATCACATTCCTAGCACACCCAGAACTCTGACTGGTGGGATGAGGGACAGGGCAACACAGTGGTACTCCTCTCTATCACTCCTCTGTCACTCTTCCTTCTGGCTAGTGTGGTGGGAGAAACAACATCTTTACCAGAGGACGATCCTCTCCACTGCCCTCCAACTTCGGCTCCCATGACTTTTGGGTAGGCAGTTCAGTGAGAGCTGCCAGATGGGGCTGGATTAGGCCAGTGGAGTGGAGTGGAGTGGGAACGCCTCCACTGTTCCTCACAGTACTTCCTCGATGAACATTTCAGTTGCTGAAGAATGGGTAACATCAGAAGATTTGTTTACTTTGGGGTAACCAACACAGAACTAGTGAAAAGAGATAACTTATTTCTAAGTACAGACATGTGTCACTTAACAGGGACATGTTCTGAGAAATGTGTTGCTAGGTGATTTCATTGTTGTGTGAACATCACTGACTGTACTTACACAAACCTAGATGGTATAGCCTATTGCTCCTAGTCTACAAACCTATACAGCATGTTATTGTACTGAATACGTAGTCAGTTGCAATACAATGGCAAGTATTTGTATATCTAAACATAGAAAATGTACCTTAAAAATACAATATAAAAGATATTTCATATCTGTATAGGGCACTTATGAATGGAGCTTGCAGGATTGGAAGTTGCTGTGGGTGAGTCAATGAGTGAGTGGTGAGTGAATGTGAAGGCCTCATACATTGCAGTGTACTACTGTAGACTTTACAAATAATGTACACTTAGGCTACACTGAATTTATAAATAATATTTTTCTTTATTCAATAATAAATTATCCTTAGCTTACTGTAACCTTTTTACTTTATAAACTTTTTAATATTAAAAACTTTTGAATTATTTTGCAATATCGCTTAGCTTAAAACACACATTATGTGGCTGTACCAAAATATTTTTCTGTCTTTGTATTCTTATTCTTTAAGCTTTTTTCTGTTTAAAAATGTATTTTTTAACTTTGCAAACTTTTTTGTTAAAAATTAAGACACACACACACACACACACACACACAAACACACACACTGGCCTAGTCCTACACAGAGTCAGGATCATCAAGATGTCATTAGGCAATAGGATTTTTTCAGCCCTATTATAATCTTATGGGACCACCATCATATATGTGGCCCATCATTGGCTGAAATGTCAGTATGTAGCACATGACTGCACGTGGAAGATATCTGGCCGTGTAAATCAGAGGACAAACCCATATCCTTGTACCAAACATCACTGTGGACAATATTACAAAATCTCAATGTACGCTTTTTTGAAATATGTTCAACCAGACGTTTTCTTTCCCACTGGTTTTTCTCAGTTGGTATTTGGAGTTGTTACTGTTTCTGTAAACCATTTAATTGCAATAATTCTTAAAATTTAAATTTGACCTTTATGACAGTGACCATGGATTTTGAGTATTCCAGGAAGTAAATTATGCCTATAATAGAGTGGGCATGTGGTGTATCCATACAAATAATTTTATTTTAATGAAATACTACAAAGCCCTGGCTTTAGATTACAATTAATGACAAAGCCTACCAGATTTTATGATTTGAATACACATGTAAAAGCAATACATATTGAGGCTGGTGCTTTGTGAATTGACTTACAATATTGTGAACATATTCCATGAAGGTATAAAATTGCAGGAAAAATGAGTTTATTAATGGAAATTAGGCTAGATCCTAATTATTACCTGTGAATAGTGTCATCATTTGAAGTTTTTATTGCATTTTAACACATGGCTTATCTTGATGAGAAAATATATAGCAAAGGGTAAATGTAGCAATTTTCCTTTTACTATTCCCTCCGCTAAGCCATTATTGCTTGATGTTATTTTTCAGCAGCCTTTCATTTTTGTCCCAAATGTTTTTGCCTCTGGCTGGTTTTATTTCTTTAAAATGTATGTGTATCACTTCTCAAAATGATACATTTTGACAGGTAATCGATATTTTTTCATACTAGATTTGATGGTATGATGGTCATAATCCTCATTTTAGACTTAGTTAATGGTGGAACACTCACTTAGACTTTATCTCAGAATATTCCTTTGTTAAGAAACATACTTTTTGTCCTTAGCCAGATTCCCGTTTGTCACTCCCACCACCTCCCAAACACCTCGAGCTGCAGAGTGCCTAAGATGCACGCACGTCGGCTGACATTTTGACAGTGTGTCCTCGAAATGTCTTCTGATAGTGCTTCCTTTGTTCTCCTGATGACCTAATTTGTGTTTCAAGGGGGAAATTGGTTTGTCCCCCCATGACCCCTCCATCCCCCATCTCTTTCTCTGTAGTGGGAACTTGGTGTCCTTCTCTAGACCCCGGTTTTTCTAGAAGGACCAGCACAATGAAGATGGTTGTCCTCAGAGTAGAAGTGTATGTGTGTACACCATGCTTGACTTTTGCTTATAAAAATTGAGCTTCTTGGGTCAAGATATTTTCCAAAATCAGTCAGGACTTCCTTTTGCATCTGTGGGCAGATAGCAATGACACTGTAAGTTGGTAAATATATTTGGAGTTGCTGCCAAGGCTTTGTCTAAAACAACTCTTGACATTCAGGGAACTTTTTGTGCTCCTCCCTCAGGAGGGTGACTTGAGGGAGAAAGCAGGCAACAACTATCATTCCCTTTGTTTTCACTGAAGAGCCAGATTTTTTCCTTGCAGGAACAGATTCAAGTGCAGGTGAGCCTGTGAAGGTTGGGGTCTGTTCTCCACCAGCATTACAGATTGCCAAAAGATATAACAAGGCTGGCCCTTTCTCCCTCTCTTAGGTGGTTTTTGTTTATTTTGTCCTTTGATTTAAACAAAAAACATAGTTTTAAAAATCTTTTTAAAAAATTCATTTGTGCTAGAATTTGTTGATACACTTTGACTTGAAGAACGACTAGTTTTTGTGCTGTGTTTTGCATTAGAGATTCTATTACTCCTCCACATATAAGCAAGAGCTAAAATCTCTCTGGGGCTTTCTTCCTTAAGTGGTATGAAATGAACATGCCTAAGTGGAAAAATACCCTGACACCTTTCTCTGCTAGGTGTGGCATTTCTTGACAGGCTTCTCTTTGTATGTCTGGAGATGTACGCAAAGACCTTTTGGGAACATAAAATGCAATTAGTTTTCCTCAGTGGTTAGATTCATAAATCCCTGAGCTATTTTTAATGACATAATCTAATCAATTGATAGCAAGCCTAATAGTGTGTTGACAGACAGAAAGAGATGGAAAACGAGTGGAATAGCAGGTGAATGGGTAGGGAACAGCTAGACACTTCCTTCCCCTCTCCCACATTTAAACATCACTAGATAACTGGGTTAAGTAAAATCCAGGAGTTAGTGATTTAAAAAAATGTTTATACCTGTCTTCCTAACTTTCAAGAAAAATAATTATTCTGATGGATAGAGTGAAAGAGGTAGTTCTTAGACAAAGTACTGTTAGTCCTTGTATCTCTCTCAGGATCAAACTATTCTCTCAATTTACATATCTTTAGAATAGACACCAAGGAGGAATAATTTATTGTAAATTGGTAGTGTCGTATGTTGTTACTCCTGTGCCATGCCAGTAATGAAAACTTAATATTCATCTCTTGGTTGCTTTCAATTGAAATAAGATGAGGATGAGCGGAGTAAACAAGCTGAAACAGACTGTGAAATTGCACATGATGGGAATTTTTTTTTTTTTTAGCTGCTTATAGACTATACATAGGTTAAATATTCCAACTAATGATGGCTCTTAGAATCCTCCCCCACCCCCCATTTTTACATTTTGATCAGGTATCAGCAGAACTAAGTTATTATCATGAGGGAAATTAAAATCTAAACTGTTTCTGTCTTTGGGCTAGGAATTGACTGGCAGGTATTTATGTAAATGAATGGGCTTTCACGCTGGGAGGTGTAAAGGGTTCGGTGGCTGGAGAGCAGCTGCCTTGAGCCCTCCGTTTTCGGGTTTGCAGGCAGCATGTGTGTTCTGCTACATTTTTGTTTTCTTTGATGCCTTCAGAAGAGATGAGCGCCAGGCATAGTGGTGCTGCTTGGCTGACCAGCTGTGCCCTAGTTTTTCACCATCCCAATCAGCGGCTGTCTTTTACAGAGGTGTCTGTCACCACTGATTTACTTAGCCACTGTGACCTTATAGTTGCTTCAGATGGGGCTTGACCCAAAGCTACTGCCAAAAGCCATTTAGTGGTCTCCTGGAATACTACAGCCAGCATTTTGAAGAAGAGAAAACAAGGATCTCACAATTTCCTGTCTAATAGCAAGAGCCTCCTCTGCCTGGATAAATGCATTAGGTGTCTGAGCCCACTTGCTGCTCTCTCCCACCGAACTGCAAGCATCCGTGATCTCCGAAGTTGCTGGAGTGAATAACTAAGCTGGACCAGCTGACTCTGGGCTCCAATCAGCTAGAGCGTGATGTAAGTGTTTAGCAGCTGCTGGGCTCTGAATTAGCGTGCCGAAGTAGAGGTAGTACAGCATGGCTAGACTGTTGTGAGAGGCTCAGAGAAAGCAGAGGGTGAGATGGATGAGTCCAGCATTCTAAGACGAAGAGGGCTCCAGGTAGGAGACTGCTCCATTCTTGACATGTAGCATTGTCAGTGGCCAGCCATTGAGAATTTCAAAGTTCCCTTGTCATTCCTTTACTGAGCACGAATATGTGCATAGTTCTTAGTATCTACATGGCAACGCTATATGGAGTTTCTAGTTACAGGTATGACACATCACAGGGTTCAATGAGGAAGCTGCTTTTGTCAGAGACAATAGATACGACTTTTAGTTTGACACTTTGGTGGTTTGTTTTTCTATTGGTTATTCAAGAATAGTTAAATCGTGGCTGGCAGTGACAGCTGATGCACTGATCTGGCATGCTGTCAAGTGTCTGGGAAGTCTGTCGAGGGGTAGCAACTCCTTTCAATTCTGGGAACACAGGACTCAGTTTTGTGTCGGGATCAACCTCCACTCGGCGGCATCTGTCTGATCGCCTTGCAGTTGTGTGCAGCTGCTGGGAATTTTCCCCGTCAGTGAAATGAAAGTTTTTGCTGGCAGTTCAATCAAAGTTTGCTGTAATTTGTTTATGTTGAGAGAAGAAAAGATATGTATCTCACTGCCTTGCTTTTTTTGTGCCCAAGTTTCTCTAATGAAATTACTTTGACTTTATTGTACAAATACATTCTGAGTTAAAACTTGGCAAATGAGAAAACTTGGGAAAAAAAAGAAACAATGAAACATCTGCTTGGCAGTTGATAAGTTTAAGGAAGCCAGAACATCAGTATGTTCACCATTAGTATGGTTAACTCCTGCATAACTCTTTGTCCTGTGTGGAAGTGATATTTTTTCTTTGTGAAAGAATCTAATCATTAGCCATTGTTAAACTCATATATTATTTTCATATTAAAAAAATGCTTGCGAATACAGAATATACAGCACATTTAGAAATATTTCCTTAATATTAAGTCTTTGAATCTCAGCTCTCTGCTTTTTGTTCTAAGTATCAATTATTAATACTAATAGTCACATTACTATAATATTAATATTATAATATAGGCAACTAAAGGATTATTTGAAGCTAAACAAAAGAGGGATTAGAGAAGTTGGGGTTACATACCATCTATTGTTCAAACCTAAGTAAACAGACTACCTCCTTAATGAATTTCAGTGTGGTCATTGTTTTTGAATGCACAGTGTGGTTAGTCACTGCTGTGGATTTCCTTTTCTTTGTTTTCATCACCTCTATAAAGTTCTGGTAATGCACAGCTGTTTGTGTCCACGTCCTCCTCGGGGTCACTTGTTAAATATGGAAAGGCTCTTTGTTAAAAAGATGATTAACTCTATTAAACTCTGAATAGTTCAGATTATTAGTGACTGGATAGTAATTCTTCTGTGAGTTTTCTCTTTCCGTTAATTCATTTTAAATGATCTGAAAATGTGTTTTTCAGAAGAAATTCCTTTTTGAGTTTTTGTCATTTCTGTAATATGTCTATTATCACAACTTCAGAGGAGATGGTTGAAGCATATGGTGCTTGTGAGGGGCATGAATTTCATGGGCCTTTAATTTTAGAAATAAAGGAATCATTATTTTTCATTAATTAAAATAATGGAGCTGTTTTCTATTTAAAAGATTTGCTACAAAACAAAGGAATATTTACTAATATATTATTAGAGTGCTAGGTTTTTATTGTACTTAATATATTTTTACTACACCTGCTGTCCTCTGTATAATGGATAAAGAATATTTCTCTTCTGGATGAGATAAGTCTTCATGCTGTGAAAAATAACAACATAAAAGTGCTTAAAAGTTCTGCCACTTCATGGTTACAACTTTACCCTGGCTTAATACAAAACCTAATTTGCTTTTACTCCCATTGCATCTAACATTTAAAGAAAGACATTACATAGAGTAGCTGTTTTTAGAAATTCCAATGTAAGGAGACTACTTACAGAGTACACATTTTATGTATTTATATTACCACAGATGTCACTGTAGAGTTCATAAGAGTAACGCCACCTAGTGAATTTAAGAATTAAGTTAATTTACAAATATAGATACTATGTGGAACATTTGAACCTGCCAATGAGGTATATTTGTATTAGTAAAGCTAGGCTGAAACCTGCATATCTCCATTCCTGGCTCCAACCCTATGTTGCAAGGTAATCCTGAGCAGGTCACACACCCTCTTGGTGTCTGCGTATTCTTCTGTAAAATGCACACTGTAATATGTGAGTTTTGAGTGTGCTAAATAAGTAGATGGGTATAGTTGAGTTATTTAAAATTAAAGGTCATATAACAAATGTACTAGCATCTAGGAGGAACTCAATAAATATTGTTGAAAACCAAGGGATGATTTCTATTCTTTATAATATTCCATATCATTGCTCATGAAATGAACTTGTTGTATTCATACACCATGTTTGTTGTCTGAATTTGTCCTTAAGTTAGAACAGTTATCAATAAAGCTAGTAAACACATATTTACAGGGATTATTATGACATGCTAATATAGGGGAGTTTATATTATTTTAAAAAGCGTCTGTGCATTGAATAGATACATAGTATGTGAGACAAACCAGCTCTTTAACTTAAAGCCCCGTGTAAAAAATCTGGAGTATACACTATTCTAACTATTAAATCTAATTGTACAATAATGTATTATGTGTTTAGTATAAAATGATGCAGTATGTATTTAGGACCAATTTTAAAAAGTTCAGTACCTCTAGCTTTTAAAACACAAGACTATTAGTGGTGTTTTTAAAATTTGGACTTTGAAAAATTATTTTTAGTCAGAACATATAATTTCTCAAAGCATGACAACCTCATAAAATGGCAGCACAACTGAGTTGTTCATCTTAAGTGACTGCACTTTTCCATCTTTTCTATGGACTGTATTAATATTTCCATACTACTGATAGCACTTTAATCACTGCCTTTGAAATGAGAATGAGAGAAAGCGGCCCCAGTGATTCCCAGTGTTCGAATCTAGGAAACTTTCAGATTGTATCTCAAAACATAGGGAATTCTGATGGATGAATGGGCTTGGGCAGACCTTGTACTTGGGGCAATTTGAATTTCTAGACAGGTCTAATTCATCAAGGGATAACTGGCTCCTTTTGGGCCTAATATTCCTCATACGTGGATCATATTTTTTAACTGTCAGAGAAATTAATTGTTTCAGTGATTTCTGTTATATGTTTCTCTTTATTTGTTTTAATGAAAGTGTCCCTACCCCTAATGTGATGGATTCTAAGGCTGGAGAACAATGAACAACAGGCATCATAAGGCAGGCATGACTTACTAAAAGAGAGGGGCATCCCAGAGTGGCTGATGATGCCTTTCCTGCCATCCTCTGGTGCTTTGCTCTGCCTGGCGTAATCTCCTGATCACACCCCTCTCACACCTCCTCCCCACAATTAAATATTACCATTTCCATCCACTTCCAGACTCTCACATTCAACTAGAATGTGAAAAAATGTTTTCCCCAAATTTCCTATATGATGCAGTTAAACATCAACAAAAAGCAATGAAATGTTTATTATTTAGACTTCTAGATCTGTGAGTGTGTTTAGTTTTTTTTTGTTTGTTTGTTTTGTTTGCTTCTCTTTCTTCTAAACCAGACCTCAGAACCCCTACCCCTGTCCCCTGCCCTTCCCACCTTATTTGAAACAACAACAAAAAGATAACATTCTTACCCTGGCTTAGGCTCTGATTTTCCACTGGCCTTGGTCTAGAATTCAATTTTAGAAAACAAAAAAGCAGATAGATTCTTATGTTCTAACTGAGCATCAAACTGCCTCTGTCTCATGGTGCATGAATGTATATTCAAGTCACAACATCTTAATGTTTCTTCTGTGTCAACTTTGATGTAATTATGGGTATGTTTAAACTTTACCTGAAATTCAATAGTAGGATCATTACATGGGTGTATTACTCTGTCTATATTCATTTGAAGAATCTGGGTGGCTATAGGGAAGAAGTCTAGTTGGAGGATTATAATAGAAACATTTATGATAATATTAATTCATCTTTGGGATAAAGCACTTTTGTTCTTCAGCAATTCCAGAAAGACACTGAGACTTCTTTGGGTCAGGAAATATCCGGATGGCAAATGAACTTTTTGCAGTTGTGGGTCCTTAGTTTATTAGACAAATCAGTGCCATATCCTAGTGGTGTTTCTTATCCATTGGAGTCGTTCAATTTCTGCCTCTGAAATAGATATAGTACTATAGTTTCTATTTCCTGATCCTTAGGGGGATAAAAATGGTATGTCCTCAAAATCTTGTGTTCAGAAAAAATTCTATTTTATACTCTAAGAATTGATTTTAACTGTAAAATAAACAAATTTGTTTACTAGCTCCTTTTTTGCACCTTCTGGCTGTCTGGTATAATTGTTAATAAACTACAACTTTGTCATCTCTGTATTTTGGTCAATGAAACAGCAATTCTCCAAGTCATTCTAGTTCCCACTTTTGATTTCTCCATCTCTTGACTCCTGTCATCAAACCCTGTCAATTCTACCATCAAAGTATGTCTAGAGGCTAGGCCTAACTTCTCCCACACCTGGATTGTGGAAATGTCTGGTACCCCACTGAACCCAGACCCATCTCCAATCCATCCTGCTTTTTAGCCCACAGCTCACATCACTGCTCTGGTGTAAGATCCTCCTATGACTTTCCCTGATCTACTCCAGGATAGGCCAAAAATGCATACTGTGAGTTTAGCCACAGTCTTCCTTTCAGGTCTCATCTCTAAATCTTTGCCTTCCAGATGCCTGTTTCATAACCTGTTCTCCCAGTGTTTGGAATCTCCAAACTACATGCATCCCCTTTACCTACAATGTCCTTGCTTTATTTTGTACAAATTCTTCCTGCTTATTAGCCATTAATGTGAATTTTAATTTTCATGAAATGTTCTATATTTACTGCATTCCATTCTGAACTTGATAATAGTCGTGATTTTATTTGCAATCTAATCCTATAACATGCATTATTTTAAATAATTTAAAATTATTTAATGTAGGAGCATCTTACACTGAAACTGTAAAACCATTGAGAATTACTGGTTTTAGAGTCAGATATGTGTTCAGTGACATTGAATAGCTCTGTAACTTGTGTTAAGTTTCTTGACCACTCTGAATCTCCACATCCACATCTGTAATATGGAGATAACTAAATGAGGCATTAAAGATTAAAGGAGATTGTAAATCTTTTAGCACAGTGCCTGGCACATTGTAGTTAGTTAATCTTGGCTCTCTTCCCTCTATCACCACAAAGACTTGCACAGCAATTTTAAGTAATTAAATATAGGTGTCAGGCAGGGTCCAGGCAATGAAAAGATGGCATACATGTCTTACATAATTTGAGAAGAACTTAATAGAGAGATTGTTGTAAGAAGGATAGGCAGGAATTGGGAAAATTTAAGGGATGGTGCAGTACCAGGAGCTAGAAGTGACAGGGAGCCATTACCACCTCTAGGCCTAAAGGGGTGAGAGAGGGAACAGTTACAGAACCCGGAGACAGCAAAGACATGAGACAGGACCTGTGACCTTAGATAAAAGGACACAGCCAGTCATATCTGCAGGGAGGTACCAGGGGATATCTCAACCTTATTTTCTGAACTCTTGTTGTGCTTCCCATTAGCAGAAGCCAGCTTAGACACCAGAGGGCAAGGGAGCCCATGGATGTTGTCCATGCAGGCCAGACTCTGGGGCCCAGTATGGGGCGGGGAGTAGATTCAGATGGGCAAATGAAGTACACCTAACGTTGTTTTATAAGGAACACATGCTGAGCTGCCCCTTGCTCTTAGCATTTTGCAAGCCAAAGTCAGTGTTCAGGTGTTCATGACCTACATCACTGGGGCCTGAACAGTTCAGGAATTCGAACAGATTCAAAGCTGCTTTTCATGAAAAGCCATGGCCCCCAGCCATTGCCCACTGTTGTGTGAGATAACATAGACTCTCCAGTCAGGCTCCTAATCCTCATGGGAAAATTTTAGTTCATCCCCTTCCATTTTAGTATCTGAAGCACATGGCACTCCTTTGAATCAATAATGCAGCATACCTGTGCTGCAGGTCCTGTAAGCAGTCTCAATTTTAAATTGCTCTGCTCTACAGATCCTGTGATAGCTTGGCTCAGAGAAGTGATGTGTGAGAGGAATAGCCCAGGAGACCTCTTGCCATTTATCTCCTGGATTCCCAGGGGTCTGCCCTGCAGCAGGTCCTATCACCAGAATGCAATGTACCTACACCACCCATCTCTGCTCCCCTTGAAATCCCTTTACAGAATTACAACTTCACATTATGTCCTTGGCTTTTATTGAGTGTTGCTAAAAGGAATGACTGTGAGAAAACATCTTTGAGCTTTTTGTAAATCTCCCTTTGAAGTCTCATCCATTATGTTGTGCCCTGTCTCTTATATTAGGCCCACATGATAAATTAGCTTGGAGCTCAGCACTAAAAAAGTTTCTCCCTCTCTAGGTGAACCAGTTTACTTCTTTTAATCACATAATGAGAGCTGTGATCTATCCTGTGTCTTTCCATTCTTGCCTTAGCTGTCCAGACCTGTTTCATGCTCAGTTGCAATAGCTTTCTAGATAAAATTAGCCACCACTTCATTATTAATATTATGGTTCCTTTTTAAGAGTTGTGTGGTTTTATTTATTATATAAAAAATTAAGTTGCCTCAAAAGATTTCTTATGATGACCAAAAATTTTTGATATTGCATTTAAAACAATAAAATCATTTGAAAGAATGACAAAAGATAAAGGAGACTGAAAGCCCAGCTAATCAATAAATGAGATAAACTATAAAAATTGAGAATTACATGAACATGGGAAGATCAATATGCATGCAACCACCAGTCATTGTGTCGTTAGCACTAGAGCATAACCAAATAAGATGTTTGAATTTATTTGAAACTTATATTTCAAATAAATTATCCGTAACCACAGAGCTTTTTAAAGTGTCCTAGAAATCACTTTTTTATTTTTGGAAGCAATCAAAATCCTGGAGATTGGCAGGTAACATGAGATACACATGTTGGAGAACCACATTGCCATTAAAATCATGCTTTTGGACTGGGTGCAGTGGCTCACGCCTGTAATCCCAACATTTTGGGAAGCTGAGGTGGGCGAATTGCTTGAGCCCAGGAGTTTGAGATCAGCCTGGGCAACATAGTGAAAACTTATCTCTACAAAAAAATACAAAAATTAGCCAGATGTGGTGGTGTGCGCCTATAGTCCCAATTACCTGGGAGACTGAGGCCAGAGGATCGCTTGAGCCTGGGAGGTTGAAGCTGCAGTGAACTGTTCGTGCCACTGCACTCCAGCCTTGCTGACAAAGTGAGACCCTGTCTGAAAAAAAAAAAAAAAAAAAATCATGCTTTTGACAAATATTTAATGATATGGGGAAAAGCTGAAAATAGTGTCAAGTGAAAAAGCAGGCTGTCTATGTATGTATGTACAGATCATTTAAAATGTGCATTATATGTTGGTGAGGTGCAGAGAAAAGGCAATGCTTATACACTGCGGGTGGGAACATAAATTAGTTTGGCCACTGTGGAAAGCAGTTTGGCAGTTTCTTTAAGAATTTAAAATAGAACTACCATTTGACCCAGCAATCCCATTATTCGGGATGTATCCAAGGGAATATGAATTGTTCTGTCGTAAAGACACATGCACGCATGTGTTCATTGTAGTGCTATTTACAATAGCAACGACATGGAATCAACCTAAATGCCTATCAATGGCAGACTGGATAAAGAAACTGTGGTACATATACAATTTGGAATACTGTGCAGCTGTAAAAATGAATGAGATCATGTCCTTTGCAGCAACATGGATGGACCTGGAGGCTGTTATCCTAAGCATACTAACAAAGGAACAGAAAACCAAATACTGCATGTTCTCACTTTCAAATGGGAGCTAAAAACTGAGTACCTGTGGACAAAAACAAGGGAACTTAAGACACCAGAACCTACTTGATGGTGGGAGGAGGATGAGGACAAAAAAATGGCATATGGGGTGCTATGCTTATTACCTGGGTTATGGAATAATCTGTACACTAAACCCTCATAACACACAATTTACCTGTAAAACAAGCCACATGTACCCCAGAACCTAAAATAAAAGTTAAGAAAGCAAGTGAAGTGTGCATCCTACACAGATATATAGACACACATACATGTGTCTGGGTAAAAGGTCATGCAGGAACACGTGTGTGTGTGTGTGTGTATGTGTATACTGTAGCCTAGTGGGGTAGAAGGAAAGAGCATTCATAACCTTTTGAGTGTTAACATTGTCTCTAACTCTTACTGCGTGATGTTGGCTAGGCTATTTAATTCCTCACCAATAAAATACTAGCACTTAATTTTAGCAGAGTTGCTGAGTATGAATTCAAATGAGGTATAGAAAGCTTAAAAGTATTTATTGTAGCTAACATTGAGAGCCTGTTTTCTTTTTCTTCATTATCTAAAATAACATGAAAATGTACTAAAATGTTAATATTCATTATATCTTAGTGGGATATAAGAATTTTTCTTTGAACCGTCCAACAGTAAGCATGTTTTACTTTATAATCAGTTAAATAAGTGGGTTTTGGGTGCCTGTTTTTAACTTTGCTTTCCTTCGTTGTCTAAGAAAAGCCTTTATGTGGTATTTAGCACCATCAATGAAAGGTCCTTAAAGGATCTTTTCTATTTTGTGCAGTCTTTTGGAATTGAGCAAGATAAATCAACTTTAATTTGGTGCATGCCTCTAAACCTTAGGATATGGTTCGCCTGTAGCTGGCTGCCCTATTGAACCACCTGGAAAGCTTTCTAAAGCCTATAGTCTAGATACAATCACAGCAATTCAATTAGCATCTCTCAGTGGTGTGCAGCCAGAGTTGAAAACTCCTGCTCTTAGGGGATCAGGAGTCCAAGTAACTCCCAAGTCATCAAACCTACAACTTCTCAGTATCCAGATGTAAGGTTTGACAGCCTTTAAAATGTATGTCAGTGCTTTGATCTCCTTTCTTCAAGTGAGACTTGATAATATATATATTTTTTAATGTGGAGGCGTATGGAAGGTGGATATACTCACCATATTTGTTTTTTGAGCTTCCAAATAACAACAATGATAGTAACATGAGAGCTCAAACCATTAACCAACCTGCCTTGGGGGGGCAATTATCATAGTGGGGTAGCTGGAGGAAGCTCTAGACCATTACCTCAAAGGGACCTATGGCACTGGCAGTGTCCAGGTGCAGTTTTAGGTTTTTAAAATTGCTGGCACGTGCTCCATGGTTTCCATTAGAAAACCACCTTCAGGGCATGATAAGACAGTTGCTTTGTCCCTTGGTATGTTTTCCTAATGCTAGATACAGTAATGCCTGTGCTTTGGAAACCTTTATCATAGATACTCTTCAATAATGTACATGTTTGAGTTCTCAAAACATTGGCTATTATACTTAGATTGTGAATGTATGTGCTTTTTTGATGAGGCAGTCAAGGACAGAACCCCATTCTTTACTTTTCTTTCAATAAATGTTTCATAATAGCATATATTGAACTGTTTGTGTCAGAGAACTGTGTGCTGTATCTTAAACTTACACTATTGTACTTTTATCTTAGACTCTAGCAGTACAAAAATGGGTGGAATGTGACACTGACCTGTGAGGGGTTTCTATTATGGTAGGTAAGACAGACAACAGTTTCTGAAATAGCAAGTGCTACAGCTGTCATCAGTGAAGATAAGGGGCCCTGAGCATGGTGCCCTGCTCTGCTGAAGGAGGCTGGGAAGGCTTCAGGGAGGTGGAGATATTTCTGCCAGATGGTGAAGGATGAACAGGCGCTGATTAGGCAAGATGAGGATTCTAGGCGGAGGAAGCAACAGTATGTGCAAGGTGTGGTGGCTGAACAGGGTGCACCTTTTTCAAGGAATTGCAAATAGTGCATGTGGGAAGCAGGAAGTAATGAGCAGAGTCCCAAGAATGATGCTGTCTGTGTTCAGGGATTTGGGCTTCATAGTCTAGCAACAGGAAGCCATTGAAAGACTGTAAGCAGGGCATAGAAATATTTTATCAACTGTGAACTATTCTGTCAACTATTAATGAAGAATGCTTGGGAAGAGGCCAAGAATAGAAGCAAGATAAACAGCTAGGAATTTAGAAATGAGGAGGTGGTAGATGATGCTGCTGGACCGCGTTGGTGACAGCGGAATGGAGAAAAGGCAACTAAAGGTAGAATTAACAGGACATGGTGACCTGTTGATGGTTGGCAAAAGAGAGGTGGAAGAAGCTTGAGGTGACTCTATGGTTTCAGGAGTTAGGGATTTGAAACAAGAGCAAGAGATAAATATGACTTGGATGCTGAGAAGAGAATTAGTTCGTTCTGTGAATCTTGAGTTTGAAGCACCTGTGGAAGCCATCTAGGTGCAGATGTTTAGTAAGCAGTTGGATATGTAGTTTTGGACTTCTAAAGAGAAGTCAAGCCTGGAGAAAGACTCTAAAATTATCAACTTTAATAATTAATTGAACTAGACCATGAATAAGGAGAGAATGCAATTTTACCCAGACTCATAGATTTCTGTTAGAAGAGTTTTCAATAATTGTACCATAATGTGTATCTTAACACTTATTTTGCAGGAATGGTTAAAATTACATGGTGCACAAAGTAGTTCTGTGGTTTAGTATCAGGTCTTGAAAATAATATGTCCAGTTTTGAAGATGTGTAGGTTTTTTTTTTTTCCCAAATTGCTTCCAACTTTGACAACTTGCCTACAAGTCTCATTCCAATACAGTTTTTAAAAGGCAGAATGAAACATCTCAAACTAGGGGCTGTAATGGAAAAAGCAATTTATTTTTAAATGAAGATGATGAGGTTGGTGTACTGTATTGCTTGAACACTGAATGAATTTAAAAGAGTGAGATTACATCAGATTCAGCCAAGACTTTTGTTCCATTTGAATGGAGTATCTGTAATTGAAGATGGGGATTCAACTAAGAAAAACACATGACATGTACATTTTTATCAGTTTTCTTGCACGCTGTTTCCAGTTTCTTTGTGCACGTGTGTGTGTTCACAAAGCCATTACATCATATTGATAATTAAAAAAAAAAAACGGATGCGTTCTTTTGCAACAAATGAGAATACAAACTTAATTTTACTAGCATCACTTTCTTTTTGAGCTTCAACCTAGTAGTTTAATACGTTGAGAACATGCAATCCTCAGGAAAGTGGTAGGAATTCAGAGGTAGAATCTGTAACAATAAGCTCAAAATGATTAGAGAAAACATTTAATATTTTCTAATTGGAAATTTTAAAATGAAAAATTTTTAGCTTTGTGCTAAAATTTAAAACCTAGGTCTAGAAATATTTCATTTTATATTTTTATCTTAACATTTTTCATGATGAGATAGTGATTATTTAATATTTTTAAATTACCTGTTTTCTCAATTTTAGCATCGTTGTGAATGAAGGTAAACATTGAATTATATTGATTCAAGATTGATTTGACTATATTTTTTCATTAATAATATATTCCAAATATAGATTGTTAAGCTCACAGATTCATTTTCCATTTCTGTTTAGCAATCAAGCTAAGAGACAATATGGTTACTATGAATCAAATTTGGATAGTGTGATAGGTTCAACCCTCTTAATTTTTTACTTCTGTAATAGACGTGTACATGCATTCCCTTGCTTGGCCTCATGATAGGCAGAGATACTCCCGCCCTCCACCTCTTAACTTTGGGCTCAGCCATGTGACTGTTCATTGGCCAATGAGCTATTAGTGGATGTGTCATGAGCAGAGGCTTAAAATACACTTCTGCAGGTTCAAAGTCTTGTACTTTGATCATCTACCTTGAGAAGAACATGCCCAGGGTAGCTACTGCCTGTTTACTCTGGGTCCCAGAGCAAACCCCTGTGGAGCTGGCATATGTAAACCTGCAGCTTGGAGTCAAGACCAACAGACCCACATTCTCCCTCTAGACCTACAAATGTGAGAATAAGCCACCAAGTTTTGTAATGAGTTGTTACCCAGCTTTATGATGACAAAGATGACTAATGTGGGGAACAAGCATATGTTGTGGTTAAGAGCACTGAAGCATACTACTAGGAGCACTGAAGTCTATTACATTTCTGTTTGAATGTTGGCCCACCACTTACTGGCTTTATTTTCTTGGGCATGCTATTTTCTTCTAAACTTTATTTTGCCATCAATAAGATATATTACTTAGCTCCCAGGAACATGGTAAAACTAAATAAGATGTGTGCATGTAAATTACTTAAAGCAGTGTGAAGCAGAAAGTAAAATTACTACAAGTTCATAATAAGTTGTGGCTGCTGTTACTGTTGTATCTGTAGACAGCTGAACCTCCTCTTCTCCTTCCCTTGCATCATATTGCTTTCCCGAATTCTACCTTTATGACTCTGGAGCAGGTTAAAACTTTTCTGAGGCTTAGTTTCCTTTTCTATGATATGAAGATATTAAAAATTAGCTGACAGGATTATTACGATGACCATACCAATGGTAAGCAAATATCTAACTGTCTTAGTCAGTTCTGCCTGCCCTAACAGAATGTCATAGACTGTGTGGTGTGAACAGCTGACGTTTGTTGCCCACAGCTCTGGAGACTCAGAAGTCCGAAATCAAGGTGCCAGCAGATTTGGATTCTGGGTGGGGGCCCTCTTCCTGGTTTGCAGACAGTTGCTTTCTTGCTATATGGTGAGAAGAGATACCATGTCTTTTCTGTTTTTAATAAGGGCATTAATCCCATCATGAGGGCCCCACCTTCATAACCTAATTTAACCCTAATTACCTCCCAAAGCTCCCATCTCTAAATGTTCATACCACCACTTTGTGGATTAGGACATCAACATGTGAACTTTGGGGAGGGGGATTCAAACATTCAGACCACAGGGTTAGCTCTGGCTAGGCGAATGGGTACTAATAAAAATAGCTTTGTTATGTTCACTATCCATATATTCCTTCATTCCCTTATTTATTCATTTCTTTAAACTTAGTTTTTCATTCCTAGTTTCTGAGTTTCTATTATGAGCCGTACGTAAGGCCTTGTACTTTTGACTTAATTCTTGGTTTCTAGCAATCCCTGTTCTCATTACAATGAAGTAAGAAAGACTGTGGAAGGCAGAAATTGAAGGAACAAAAGTGCTGCAATTAGGAAGGCATGATATATTAATAAGGTCATTCAAATAGTACTTGTGTATTTGTTGTACTATCCTTTTTCTCCTGTGGGCTTTACAACAGTAACTCTTCGGAATAAGGGGATTTATAAATGGCAAGGAGTTGCTAATGTGAAACCAGTAAAGGTTTTTGATTGTAGAATTACAAAATGCAAATTAGTAGAGATTCAGCATTAGAGGGCATGGTGAATGGGGTGGGGTGTGGAATCACGGGGGACCTCATACGTATAGCATGTCTCTATTAATCAGTGTAGCAGAGATGGCATCTAAAATGCTTTTGTTTTAAACGGACAAAATTTGCCAAACACCTTTTTGCCTTTCTACCTGGAAAAATGTTTTGATGTGTTGGCTTTCCATCTCCTGATTCTTCCTCCCACCCCCACCCCCGCCGCACCGTGGCACCGCCCCACCGCCCCGCCAAGTGTTGTTGTACACTGCCTTGTCTGTTTCATTTCCACGTGTGGAAATGACCACATTAGCTAGTAGCTCCTGGTATTGTATGCTTCCTATCCAGAATTTGTTCCCTGGAAAACCTGTGTCTTCAACATACTTGCTTTGAAATTATTTTGATCTGTATCAGCGGGAATAAGTTTTGAGATCCTGGATATTAACTTCTGTATGCCACTCTCTCTAGAAGCTAATTGACTGATTTGAGGTGGAGGCGAGATGAGAGTCTATACATTTGACCAATTTCACAGAGCTTACTTTGCAAGCTATTGAAATGCAAATACAGACTAGCCTAGAGATTCTAAGAATTCACACATTCAGTTGTTTTCTTCTGAAAAATAAGCATTCAAAATTCATGCACATTCTATTATTCATGTGCCTTATATTTAGGTTCCGCTTGTATGTCTAGATAAATCTTATCACCATTATTTAAAATTTCATGAATGAAACTTTGCATCTCTAATACCAACACTAGCCTAGACCAATCAAAATAATTTGAAATGCAGCCCTTAAATGAACTCCTCCATGTGTCTATATATATACATTTACATATACACCTTTGCCATTGCCTTATCTACAACTGTCTTTTAAATCTACCCCATGTAAAATGGGTAACAATTCAAAACCTCTTTTGTATTGTTTTGCCTCAGGAAAAAAACGGAATCTTTGGAATGTGCTGCTTAAAAGACTTCTATGAGATAGAGCATTAATGTCAAAGCACGTTTTCTTTGTTTGATAGTTGTCACATTAGTGGTCCTGAAACAGAATACTCTTTTCTGTGCTGTCCATTCATTTGTATTTTTAAGTCATCCACCACTTTTCATTTGTCAAGCACATTAAAAAGAATATTGTGTGTCAGCAAGACAGTTCCTCTGTCATTTGATCTGCAAGTTAGCCTTCCTGAACAGTTAATGCCTTCAGAATCCCTTTTTTCCCTAAGCCATGGTCACTTAACAGAGGGGAGAGTGACTTTCTTGGCCAGATCCAAGACTCCCCCAGCTGAGTCTCCTGCCTAATGCCTGTTGGTGCTAGCACTAACATTTTCTGATCCAGTCTTCGATATGTGATGAGGCTGAGTATATGGCATTAAGTTTGGAAGAAGGAACATAGACTTAAATGAAGTTCTTTGTTAAGCTTTATGTCCCTGTAGAGTGTTGATGGTGGTTTGAACTGAGTCACTTCCTGTCACTTTCTGGGAGCTATATCAGAAAAGACTTTATCAGTTCTCTTTGCTGCCTTTGAAGTTCTGTAATGTCTAGGTAGGGTCAGGTTTCTGGGAAAATAACAAAAATTCATGGAAATTTTGATACACAGCCAGGGTGTATTAGTGGCTCATACTTGGAGCACAAAGGGGTTGCACAAAGTAATGGAATTGGACCCTCTTTCCTAGTTTCATCTATTATCTCAGGTTTTAGCTCCCCTCACCCCCAGGCTTTCAGATTTGCGCAGATGGATGTGCTGGCGGGGATAGTGGTGGTGGTGCCCGGTGGCTGCATAATTTCCTGCCTCCTCATGCAAGAAGGGTGTCTTTCATTATACTAGCCCTTCCTGTCATTGTCAGACACTTTCCTTAAGTTGTTCTAAACTGAAAGCTGGTGTGAAGTCTGGCATTCATCTTTAACAGCTGGTTCCAGTCAGTCGTGTGTGTGTGTGTGTGTGTGTGTGTGTGTGTGTGTGTGTGTGTGTGTGTGTGTTGGGGCAGGGGTGGTTATGGGTTCTTGGTTTCTGCTATCCACAATTCCTCCTACCTCCTGGGTTTTCTTAGTTATGGACTCCTATGACCTTTCAGCTTTCAGATGCAGGCACACATTTATGTTCTTTTCAGTATTAATGGAATCACTTCGGACATAGTATAAGAATGTTGATTTTTGGAGCATCTTTGAATTTTTTCTGTATGCTGAAAACAGTAATCAGCTACATTCTTCCTAGTACTGTCATCTCTTGGTATTAACTTGTGATCTACGGGAAGGTTTTAGCTCTATGGGGTCATCATTGGACCAGTCTCATGAGAACATTCATTCACTCACCCAATGGATATTTGTTGTGCATTTTTGCTTTGTGCAAGGCTGGTTAAACAAGGACAAATAAGACCCAATTCTGGTTGTCTTCTGGGAGCTTATGGCCAGAAATGGAGATGGCAGACTGGTAACTAGACAATGCAGAGTGAGTTCTATGATGGTTAGCCTGACGTGACGCATAGTAGGTGCTCCAGAAAGGGATAAGTAGATGAGTGTAAAGAGTGCTGTAAGGGTACCTGAAAGGATGCTCGTCCAGCTATGGAGTTATCAGAAGCCTGGCATACGTGGTTGAGTTTGGCAATGATTACTGTTCCGTTCACCTTACATTTTGGGTCCTATTGAGAAATTCAAAGGGAGAGATCCAATAGACAAGAAGGATATATATGAGCTTGGAGAGATGAGGATGCAAATGGCCTAGAGATAACAATCTAGGTGTCATTATCTTATGGGTGCTAAATGAAGCCATGGGAGTGGAGATTATCCAGGGAAAGCCTGAGGCACGAGAAGAAAGGAGGAGCTAGAAAGTAACACTGACCCATTCAGGTCACTCATCTTTTTTTTTTTTTTTAATTATACTTCAAGTTCTAGGGTACATGTGCACAACGTGCAGGTTTGTTACATATGTATACATGTGCCATGTTGGTTTGCTGCACCCATTAACATGTCATTTTCATTAGGTATTTCTCCTAATGCTATCCCTCACCCCTCTCCCTACCCCACAACAGGCCCCAGTGTGTGATATTCCCTGCCCTGTGTCCAAGTGTTCTCATTCTTCAATTTCCACCTATAAGTGAGAAAATGTGGTGTTTGGTTTTCTGTCCTTGCTATAGTTTGCTCAGAATGATGGTTTCCAGCTTCCTCCATGTCACTATAAAGGACATGAACTCATCCTTTTTTATGGCTGCATAGTATTCCATGGTGTATATGTGCCATATTTTCTTAATCCAGTCTATCATTGATGGACATTTGGGTTGGTTCCAAGTCTTTGCTATTGTGAATAGCGCTGCAATAAACATACGTGTGCATGTGTCTTTATAGTAGCATGATTTATAATCCTTTGGGTATATTCCCAGTAATAGGATGGCTGGGTCAAATGATATTTCTGGTTCTAGATCCTTGAGGAATTGCCACAGTGTCTTCCACAATGGTTGAACTAGTTTACACTCCCACAAACAGTGTAAAAGCGTTCCTATTTCTCCACATCCTCTCCAGCACCTGTTGTTTCCTATTAAGGTTGCTAATCTTTAGAAATATTTTAAGATTAGTGGACCAAATGAATGAATAAATAGACATTTATTTACTGGATGGTATATATTTGGCCCTCTTCTGTGCTGGAACTTCAAGAATACTCTTGAAAATTGTACCCTATGAAAGAATCATAAACATAACATTTATTGACCTTCTAAGTGCCACGTGCCATTCTGAGTGCTTTACATGTGTCAGTTCATTTCATTTCTGTGACATACCCTTGGAGGAGGTGCTGCTATCCTCAGGTGCTGCTATCCTCAGTTTTTAGAGAAGAAAACTGGAGAGTTACCTGACCTTTAGTGAATTCATAGAATTAATAAGTGACAGAGTCTGGCTTCAAACCTAGATACCTGGATTCAAATCCAGGGAGTTTGGCCACATTCTTAATGGTCTTATGCTTTTTTGCCTCTCTGAAGTAGGCCAGACTGATGGCCCCACTTACAGTTATCATCCACTGTGACAAGTTCAGTAGCATGGAAACTCAGAGATAGGTGTGGTTAGGGTATCTATGCGGAGGTGGTTAGTTGGGTAGAGGAAATCGTGATGAGTTCCACACATGCATACTTCTCCAATAGCCTTGAGGAGCTAAAGTTATGATGTATTTTTTTCAATTGTAGGCTTAGAGGGGGATATTAGTTCTTGATATTTTGTCCGTGAGAGGCAGGATGAGATAATGTCCATTATACTAAGAGGCAGGCTTTCCTGGTCTACGGAGGTACAGCTAGTTTGTTGCTAGAGATTAATGACGAGTCCTGGAGAAAATAGAGTTAATCTATGACTGTAAATTATAAAGTATGTAATTGTATCAGAAGAGGTATGTTATGGTATAAAATTTCTGGAACATTCTCTTGAAGGCTGAATTCCATAAACTAGTTGGTATGTAGAGAGTCAGGCTGGTAAACAGAGAAATGAATAAGGCCGGAAAATGGAGATTTAAAATTTTAGTTGCTGTTTAGGTTAATTTTAGTTCTTATAAGAGAGGATGAAAGACATCTAAGGGGCTCATGGAGATAAAATGGTGTCTGGAACATTTATTAATTTTATTATGGAAAATAATTTTGAGTTGTATATAATTTGCCTATAACTTTGTATGACTTAACTAAATTTAGATATTCCTGCATTAGAACGTGTGGTTCCCTGGTGGTGTCTACCTCCCTGGCACTCATTTCCCCAGTGTCTTCTTTATCAGCCCGTATTTTTCCATTTGGGAAAGATTTTCTGTCTTACTGGACATTAATTAGAAAATACATAGCCTCAACAATAACTCAGAGCTATTTTGAGTGTTTAAAGAAAGCTTGTTTAGGAAGATGGCAGTGCCATGAAAAGTAGGGCCAAAAGATGGTTCTGGAAAAGTTGACACTGATCCAGATCTAGGGGAGCATGTGATGTAGATCTGTCTTAGTTCTGTCCCACGGACCGCAAGGATGGCATGTGACCTACACTGAGTCTAGCAGAGTGAGTTTCTGTCCCGTTACTGGGACTGCTGAGGCAAAGATGCTTTTTCTTGTTGGACATTAATTGGGAGATACAAAACCGTAACACAGCCAGGCATAGTGGCTCACACCTGTAATCCCAGCACTTTGGGAAGCCGAGGTGGGAGAATCTCTTGAGCCCAGGAGTTTGAGACAAGACTGGCCAACATGGCGAAACGTTGTCTCTAATAAAAATACAAAAATTAGACTGGGCACCGTGGCTCACGCCTGTAATCCCAGCATTTTGGGAGGCCAAGGCAGGCGAATCACCTGAGATCAGGAGTTCAAGACCAGCCTTGCCAACATGGCAAAACCCCATCTCTTCTAAATAATACAAAAATTAGCCAGGCATGGTAGTGGATGCCTATAATCCCAGATACTCGGGAAGCTGAGGCAGGAAGAATTGCTTGAACCTAGGAGTCAGAGGTTGCAGTGAGCTGAGGTCATGCCACTGCATTGCAGCCTGGGTGACAGAGACGCCATCTCAAAAAATAAAATGAAACAAAACAACAATAACAACCAAAACACAAAAATTAGCCAGGTGTGGTGGCGGGAGCCTGTAATCCCAGCTACTTGGGAGGCTGAGGCACTAGAATCACTTGAACCCGGGAGGCGGAAGTTGCAGTGAGCTGAGATTGTGCGACTATTCTCCAGCCTGGGCGCTGGAACAAGACTCCTTCTCAATAAAAAAAAAGAAAAACCTTAACAGTTGCTCAGAGCTACTCTGAGTGTATGAAGAAAGATTGTTTTAGGAAAATGGCAATGCCGTGAAAGGTGAGACCAAGACTTGGAAAGAAACCAAGTTCTTACAGACACTGTAAGGCCACTGGATCAAATGTTGTCCTAAGCAAAACCTCTTGCTGGATTTTTGTGTTGCACCAGTGGATAAATCCTTTATATTGTTTAAGTTACTGTGATTTGGGTATTTTGATACTTGGAACAAAAAGTATCCTACTGTTTTGGGGTTTTAATTTGCTTACTGTTTGCTTAAGACACAGATTTTTTTCTTTTGAATATTCAGAAATTTTCGTTTTGGTGTCAAAGTAAATTTAGTGTATCCCCTTTCTAAAATGCCTTGCTTTTTCCTTCTACAAAGTTTTCTTATCCTTTGTTATTTTACAATTAAAACATGTTTTATATATAAATAATTTGTTTATGACAAGATTAGAAGAGGCAGAAAAAAGGTGATAACTTAAGGAATGCAAATTTATTTCAGTAACATTTGTCATACAATATTAATTTTTTTTCTTCTTTGAAGGATTAGTATGTTTGTGCTTTTACTCTGCTAACCTCTTAAAAGCAGGCAGGTGGTTTTTTTGTTTGTTTACTAGAATTACTAGGCATGACTTCACCAATGATCAGTTAGCCTCCGTTACTACAATTTTTAACCTAAATGATTTGACAGTGATAAACAGCTGATGTGGCAAGTCTGCGAAAAGCTTTATATTGTTATTGCCTTTTATCACTTGTGCTCTAAATAATTGTTCTCATCTGTTGGCTGTTAGATGCAGTTTTGTGAGGATTAGGATGTATGGAACAGAAAATCCTGCCTAGTGATTTTTTTAAATTCTCTATTTCTTTTCCTTCTTTTCTCCCTAGTTTTCTTCCTCTTCTCTCCAGTGTGTTTACTTATGAAAGTTGTACTCGTGATTGAAGATCCAGTTCCATAGACCCTCTTGCCAGACCACATTTATGTCTGTAGCTGCAGCATTTACACACACGGCACGAGCAGCTGGGATGTCTGGTGTGCTCATATCAGAAAACTCTGTCAAACATGTGGAGATGATTGCCTTTTATGCTGCCTTCCCCAACGTTATGCTCTTCCTGCATCATGGGTTGAAGCGATGGAATTTTGTTGAGGGTCAGAGCCTCTGCAAAACAGGAAACCTGTTGCACTCAGTGAAATAATGACTCTCAGTATTCCCATTATGGATAATTGTGGGTGTCCCTGCTCTAGGTTTCCTTGGCTCCTTTACGCATCTTTGTATTGTGATGAGGGGGTCATAAGCCAAACTGGGGTTCCATGTCTAGAGACTGCTCCTGCAACATTCTTGCAGAGCTGATGGAAATTTTGGGGGGTTCTGTCTAGTTTTGTCTGGTTTGTTCTTTTCTGGTTCATACCCCAATTCGAAGCTGAGGGAGCAGTCAGAAACTAGACTCTGTCAAGTCTTCACTAAAGTAACGTCTGTGCCCTCCTCCTGAGGAGTGTCTCTCCGTTTGTTGGCTGGCTCTCCCTCCTTCTGCATCCAATTCCCTCCTCCTGTCTATTCTCCCCTCCACCTCCCCTTTCCCCTCTCTCTTTCCCCTACTCCTCTTCTGCTTTGCTCCCTGCTTTTCTCTTCTCCTGTCCTTTTTCATGTACTCCATCTGCTCCTTTCCTGGAGTTCACTTGGGCAGCTTTTTGCCCAGAGAAGTAAGCCAGGGTAAGGCATTCCTTTTGCAGACCCCCTCACCTAGCCGAGCTCTGGTGAGAGTCTGTGGAACTGCCTCTTGCCTGTCTCTTTCCACCCCTTGGGTCTGTAAACTTCTTAAGATCAAGAAAATTGTCTTGCCCCCGTTATACCCCCAACACATGGACAATAAATATTTGTTATTTTCAAGGGCTGCAGTTAGCAGTTGATTTTATTTCTCTTTGTGTTTTTGAGCTATTCCATTAAGAATTTATGTTATGTATTATTTTTATAATCAGGGCAGAAAGTTTGAAAAGAAATAGAATTTGATAAAAGCTGTGTGCACAATAGAGGAATCTCTCTCAAGGTCTGCTCAGATGTTAATGGGGTCCTTGGCAAAAGCATATTACCTCACAGGCATGAGGTCATTATTTACAGTGGTTACATCAGCCAGAATAAAGATGATGAATTCTGGATTCTTGTCCCTTCACATCCTCTGACTCACTGCAGAATTCCAGGTAAAGAATTTGCCTGATTTGCCTTTTATTGCCTCTGTAACTCCTCCAGGGTTCAAGTTTAGAGCTTTTCTGTTAAAAAATAAAAAATAAAGCATTCTTTTGCCTCAACAGCTGAAGCTTGAAGTGCTTTAGAATTAGAGAATTGTAGAATTTTAAGTCTAGGAGAGAAAACTTTGATTTAATCTAGCTTCATGACTTCATCTTTCAGCTAAGAACACTGAATTTCAGAGAAATAAAATGAACTGAAGTTATGAAAATAGTGAATGTCAAAATCAAGGTGGTGGTGTTCACAGTCGTCAAACATTCCTTTGTTTGTTCGCTTTGTACATGTAGCCGACGCTTGAGTTCTTCTGTGTGGCCGCATTGAACTACAGGTGGAGCATCTCTTATTTGAAAATCCAAAATTTGAAATGCTGCGAAACTGGAAACTTTTTGAATGCCAACATGATGCTACAAGTAGAAAATTCCACACATGAGGTCAGGAATTTGTGGAATTTTCATGTGTGGATGGGTCACAGTCAAATCACAGTCAACCTTGTTTCATGCACAAGATGATGATGATGATGATTATTATTATTATTATTATGAGATGGAGTTTTGCTCTTGTCGCTGAGGCTGGAATGCGATGGCGCGATATCGGCTCACTGCAACCTCCACCTCCCAGGTTCAAGCAATTCTCCTGCCTCAGCCTCCCAAGTAGCTGGGATTACAGGCATGTGCCACCATGCCCAGCTAATTTTTTCTATTTTTAGTAGAGACGGTGTTTCTCCATGTTGGTCAGGCTGGTCTCGAACTCCCGACATCAGGTGATCCACTCACCTCAGCCTCCCAAAATGCTGGGATTACAGGGGTGAGCCACCGCGCCCGGCTCATGCACAAGATTATTAAAATTACCTTCAGGATATGCGTATAAGGTGTGTAAGAAACACCAATGAATTTCATGTATAGACTTGGGTCTTATCCCCAAGATGTCTCATTATATGCAGATATTCCCAAATCTCCCCAAATTTGAAACACTTCTGGTTCTAAGCATTTTAGAGGATTACTTAACCTGTATGCCTCTTTTTTTTTTTTTTAAAGAAACTAGTTCTTGCCTAACAGATATTACTCCATTTCAGAGTGTTCATTAATATCCTTCAGTGTGTCTTCTGATTCAATTTAAATTGCAAAACCCTGTCCCAAGATGTTGCCACCATTTTAAGCCTTTTTTTTTTGAAGAAAAAAAGTGCATACATGTGAGAAATGTGTTCTCTTATAATGGAGAGAGGGTTTCTCCTGCAAGTACAGGCTGCTTAGGCAGTACTTATACTCGGTGCATGCCCAGCAACATTTCCCCATGGATGATAATGTCTTATGTAATTTCGAATGGTTTCAAATCATTCTCAAATCCAATGGGATTTTAGCACAATATTTCATCTTGTCCCTGTTTATTGTAAGAGCCATAATCTAATCTTATCTGTCTGTCTGTCTATTATGTCCAAACATTCTGTAATATTTCCCAAATTGACTACTTTGAAGTCTACATTCTCAATTTCCTGCCTGTCTTTGTACCTATGTATTCCACGCCTCAGCAAAAAGGCTCAGAGAAGAGAAAAAGAATTGGGTAGAGAATCTCCTTAACCGGGGTTTAATAGGAGGGTGGGCAGGAGCAGCAGTCTAATTGATTAGGCTGCTAGGCAATTTGAGGCAACCTCTTAGTAACAAATTTTTGTTACACAAAATTTAACACCTATGGCGAGAGCCATGAGGATGCTTTGAGTAGCCTCAGATGCATTCTTTTTGTGTTGGCCGTTGTTCTTAAAGGACAGTTTAATTTGTGTGAGCTACTGTTGTGTCTTGCTGTCACTTTTATTCCTTGGGAAATGACTCTTCAGAGTCACCGTTTTCTTAATGTTTTAAAAACCTGTGCTACATATCTAAATCCCTTTTTATTTTTATTAACACCACATATCACTGGATTAATGTAGTGCCTGCGCTTCTCTTAGTGGAGCCCCTGTTTGTATCAGCGTTTCCTTGGTGTAAACTTCCTTCTGAAAATGAGCAGTAGCTAATTGTAGAATCATTCTTTTTGGGAACATTTTTGTCTATACCCTTTCTTTTGACTGTTTTCGGACTTCCTAAGTGTGCTTAATTTCATCGTGTTATTTATTGTAGAGCTAGATAGGTTTTGGAGGTTCCTTTAGTTTGATCCCCTTATTGTATCATCCAGTGAGGTTATCTGACATTAGTAAACTCCCAGTATATTTAATGAATAGTCATTTCCATGAACAGTTTTAGTACTGGGCTCAATGTGGTGGACTATTTTGAAAATATAACATACCATGTTATAATGAAAGTTTACTAAATAGTAAATGTGTTAGACACTGTGTGTGTGTGTATTTTATATATATGTGTGTGTGTGTGTATATATATATATATATTATATATATGTGTGTGTGTGTGTATATATATATATATATACACACACACAAATCCTCAAAATGGCTAGGCATTATTAAGTCCATTTTTTTTTTTTTTTTTTTTTTTTTTTTGAGATGAGGTCTCATTCTGTCGCCCAGGCTGGAGTGCAGTGGTGCGATCATGGCTTACTGCAGCCTCGACCTCCCAGGCTCAGGTGATCCACCACAGCCTCCTGAGTAGCTGGGACTACACGTGTGCACCACCATGCCCAGCTAATTTTTGTACTTTTTGTTGAGATGGGGTTTCGCCGTGTTGCCCAGGGTAGTCTCAAACTCCTGGGCTCAAGCAGATCTGCCTGCCTTGGCCTCCCAAAAGGCTGATATTACAGGCATGAGCCACCATGCCTGGCCTATTAACTCCATTTTACAGAAGAGGAAACTGAGGCTCAGAGATGTTTGACAAATTGCCTGGACACCATAACACTTGTCTGTGTGGATACAAATCTGTATCTCTTTGGTTTCCAATTTGTGCCACGGTCTGGCCCTTTCTTACTGCAAAATAATTTTGAAGGAGAAGTTGGGCTGAATTTTTGCACAACTGAAATTCATTTAGACTATACTTTTGGCTACATTTCTTCCAAATTAGAAACACAGATAAATCTTTTGTATAGAAAATACCATTGCAGTGCAAGTTCTCAGAGCTCCATTGTGTCAGTGGGTTGAAGTAAGTTACAGAGATAGTTGTCAGTAATCTTCAAAGGATATCCTAATGAAATGTAAATTATCTTCCTTCTCTAAATAGAATTCTCATTATATTCCCTTTGGTGAGTGAAGAAAGAGATATGCAGAAAATATGATGAGCTGAAGAAGAAGACTGTAGGATCCTGTTTGAAAGTGGAAAACAGATGACATACTCTTCTCAACAGTGTCATAGTGGATGGTACACCCTGGTCAAAGCCCAGAGTGAGTCTTAAGAGGAGGGTGGTTAATAAATCTCAAGTCCCTTTGTGATTTTCCTCCCATATATTCTCATGTCTATTCCTTAGTTCATGACCTCATGCCATGATTGGTAGAGAGTCAAGTTATTGCTTGTAATGAAAGTGAACTTTTGTTCAAGTCATGTTGGTTAAAGTGGATTCTATTAATGGGAGGAAAATAGAGGCATGTTCGAGAAGCCTGCATAAGCAGGGTGATAATTTAATCTACCTGGAGTAAGTGTAACTGTTCTAGTCATAGGTTTAATAGATCCCAAGTGTGTGTGTGTGTGTGTGTAGGTCACTGAAAAATCATTTCCCCATATCTTTGTTTTCTATTTATTCTAAATGATCATATTTATTTAAGTAGGATGGTTAGGTTAGGATTCTGTGGAAAAGCTGATGGTATTTTAAAAAATAAATAGTATTAAACAAGTGTTTTATGAATAAGTGAGAAAGAACCCTCCTGTTTTTATGAGTCTGTCCTTGTTAGTATATGGTGAGAGGGAAAAGTTATATCACAGAAGATGGAAGTCTCACATAAATAATCTTGTTCAGTAATGATTACATGTGTTTATTCTGAGTTTGTGAAGAAGTTACTAAGTCTCATCAGAAAGAGGAGAATGTAGACTTCAAAACAGTTGATTTGAAAAATATTACAGAATGTTTGGACATAAAGTTTTTCAATTCACTGCTTCATGGGTTTTCTGCCTGTGGGAATAGTTTTTTGAATGAATGGAAGGAAAAGACCTAATTCCTGCTAGGATTTTTTGTGGAAAAGGAAATCAGAATTCTTTTCTAAATATATAACTTATGTTTCAAACAGATTGAATAAACCTTTAAGTATCTTGCATCAAACATAAAGTGCATTTAATTTAGCAAAGCTATTTTAATTATATATTTAATAAATTACTTAAAGGGTCAGTAGAAATTAAACATTTATAACAAATCATAGTTTAAAATAAGTTAGGGAAGTTGCATAGATTTGCTACAAATTTTGCAAATTTGCCTTTTCCACAAAGGCAGGGACTGACTTATTTATTTATTTATTTATTTATTTATTATTTTTATAAAAGATGGTGTCTCCCCATGTTGCCCAGGCTGGTCTTAACCTCCCCAGTAGCAGGATTGCAGGTGTGCACCACTGCCCCTGGCCAGTGTCATTTTTAAAAGTTAAGCTTTGTGCCTATACTGCCTAGCACATAGTAGATGCTTATTGAATGAGCATGTGAAAGAACAAGAATCAGACATCAGACACTCTCTGCCTAGAATATTTATCCATATTCTTGTTGATTTAAAATCATGATTAGTGTGTATACTGGTTATCTATGGAGTTGTGACAAATGACTCCAAAACACATCTGCTTCAAACAGCAAATATTTACCATGTCATAGTTTTTGTGAATCAGGAATCCAGATGCAACTTAGCCGGGTGATCTGGTGCCAGGTCTGTTACAAGGCTAATATCAAGGTATCGGCTGGGGCTGTAGCCACTTCAAGGCTGGACTGGGGCACCACCTGCTTTCCAAGCCCACTCAGATCCTTGTCATGTTGTCCTCCTCATAGGACAGCTCATAGCGTGACAACTCACTTCCATCAGACAGAGAGAGCATGGGAGAGAGCAAGAGAGGGCAGGCAAGTGACCCCTTCTTGGGAGGAGAAGTTACAGTCTTGTAACCTAATCTGGGAAGTGACACCTCCTCACTTTTGTTGTATTCTAGTCCTTAGAAGTGAACCACTAAATCCCATACTCAAGGACAGACTAAAAAAAGGTATGAAGACCGGGAGCCAAAGATGTTTAGAAACCATTGTAAAAGCTGCCCCATCAGTTAGAAGAGGAAAAAGACGTGAGCTGGGAGCATCTCCACAAGCAGAAGCAGTCACCCTTTCCTCAGTGCTTTGGTATATTTTGTACCCGCCTTGACATTAGCCATTGTCACATTTTATGACATGTGTGTGTAAATTCTGCCTTGCTAGATTTGTGAGTTCCTTGACGACAGAGACTTCATCCTGTTTATTTTTGCGTCTTTGTTCACATGCTGTTTGACCCTCAAGTATTTCGAAAATAGTAGAGCTATGGTTTGGTCCTGTGGCCCTGATCTCATGTTGAGATGTAATCCGCAGAGTTGGAGGTGGGCCCTGGTGGGAGATGTTGGATTGCAGGGTGGGATCCCTCATGAATGGCTTAGAGCCATTCGTTGAATGAGCTTTTGTGGGATCTGATGGTTAAAAGTGTGTGGCACCTTCCACACCTGCCTCTCTCTTGCTCCCGCTCTTGCCATGTGAGACTCCTGCTCCTCCTTCACGTTCTGCCATGATTAAAAGCTCCCTGAGGCTTCCCCAGAAGCTGAGCAGATGCCAGCACCAACCTCTTTTCTTTATAAATTACCCAGTCTCAGATACTTCTTTATAGCAATGCAAGAATGGCCTAATGCAAGTAGAATCCACAATTAAGAAAAATACATTTAGAGCTGGACTAGGTGATGTTTGCTCGCTTCATTTGCGTTCTCTTGAGAACAGAGCTGGAGATGAGGATTTGAGGGCAAGTAGCTTTGGGATGTTGTCAAGAAGCAGGGATGAGGGAGGTGAGATAAGGAAGCAGTGCCAGTATAAGGGTGCTGTGATGGGCAACGGGAATGTCATTTGACTGACACCTCCTGAGACACACTGAAAGAAACACTCTGGAATTGGCTACCTGAAGGACTCTTATTGGAAACCAGAGCATTTGTCCACCACCAACTCCTGTGTTCTTTGGTTAATGGTTGTTCTCCCAGGGGAATGGACTTTGTTTCACTTCTGGGCCTTAATGGGCTTACATGGTTTTGGAGAATGCCTGGGGCAGAAGAAGAAAAGTGTGTCTATTTGAGATGGGATACTTGGCCAGGCCTGGTGGCTCATGCCTGTAATCCCAGCACTTTGGGAGGCTGAGTTGGGAGGATCACTTGATCCCAGGAGTTTGAGACCAGTCTGGGCAACATAGCAAGACCCTATCTGTAGAAAAAAATATTTAAAATTATCTAGGCGTGGTGGTATGCACCTGTGGTCCCACTTGGGAGGCTCAGGTGGGAGGATTGCTTGAGCTTAGGAGTCTGAGGCTGCAGTGAGCCATGATTGCACCACTGCACTCCAGCCTGGGTGACAGAGCAAGACCCTGTTTCAAAAACCAAAACAAAAGAGAGAGAGAGAGAGAGAGATAGGACACTCTGCATGAGGTTAGTCCGAGCTTGCACTGAGTCCCCATTGTGGCTAAGGCTGATGTCAAAGGGTGCAGGGAGAACCTGTGGGGTGTGATGCAGGCCTCCCCAACCCCCGATTGTGTGGTGTAGGTGTCAGCTGCACTTGCAGACAGAGCACTAAGGCCTGATCCCAGGTAGGACCCTCATGGTTTGGATGGGAAAATGTGGGAGATCAGAGACATTGTTAGCCTTCACCTGGAACTTAAATGGCGAAATCCTTTTGTATAGTAGTTATGGGAAGATTTAAGTTGATTTATTTACTGTTTCCACTTGAACAGAAAGAAAAGTGAGATATTGGTCTCAGTTTTGAAGAGTTATTAATTGCCCTCACATGTGCCAGTCAATGTCAGTGCTGTCTGGAGGAAAAGATTAGAAGTTCCTGTGTGTTGCCTTTATCAGGAAGACACGTACTGACTGATTGCCTTCCTGATTTTGAATCTGATTTTGCTTATATCTGATTTTGAGTCAAATACTGTGCATTTGCACAAAGACAGCCCTTATGCCCGTATTACTGTAGGAAGATCTTTTGATTGTGCTTTTTATTAAATTAGACTGTCCTCTTGTTTTAAATATTGACCTAGACAAGAATTATGGTGATGTGGCTACATGTCCAGCTGTTAAATGTGGTCTTTAAAATAATTGGAAAAGGTTGTGAAATGCTGAATAATATAGAGAATTATATAACAAACACCTCTCTATCTGACATCTAAAATTAAAGTTTATATTTTGTCATTTTTCTTCAGAGAGTATTTTTCATAAAAGCAACTGGACATTATAAAAAGAAGAAAACTTAAAACATAAAGGAAATGTGACAGGACCAAAAACCCCTCCTCAGTCTTCTGTTCCCTTCTCTGTTCTCCCTCCCAGAAGCAAACACTGTTGTAGATTTGATATGCTCATTTCTAGTTTGTGTTTTTATTTGCTCATGTACATTTTGGAACTTTTTTCCCCCCAATTAGAATAGGTTTTTAGATGTCTACATTGATTCATACAGATTTAGTTCATTCATTTTAAGTGCCAGTTACTATTTCATCTCATGAATATACCAGAGTTTATCCTTTCCCCTAACAATAAACATGTTTGGTGTGTCTAGTTTGGATTTTTGTTTTCACTATTACAAACAATGCTTCAGTGGACATCCATATGTGGATTGCTTGCTGTCTGTAGGTGAGTATGATTGTAGGATCTATGCCAAGAAGCAGAATTGCTGGGTTCTGTAGTATACACATTTTTAAACTTAATGGATATTGCAATAAACTTGTCAAAGTTCTGAATCATTGTATATTTCTACCAGCAGATCTGTTTTCTTTTACACCAACATTTTGAGACTTTTGGATTTTCACTATTCTGATGGGTGTGAAGTGACAACTTTGTTGTTTTACTTTAGTTTTTACTAAATCACACCAAAGAGTTTATGTATCTTTTTATATGTTTAGTGGTCATTTTGAGTTTCATCTATTCTAATTTGTTGGGTCATATATTTTGCCCACTAACTTTATTATTTCCCTTTTTCTATTAACATATATATTTTAGATATTAGAAATATCTTATTTCAGTCTGCTATTTTCTTTAAAATTTACTTATGGTGTCATTTGTCATGTAGAGGATCGAATTTTAATGCAGTTCAATTTGTCAGTCCTTTTTTATGAGTTTTACTTTCTCTACCTATTTAAGAAATATTTTCCTATTTACAGGTCATAAAATATCTTTTTTTCTGAATTTATTTTTTCTTTTTTTTTATTTTTTTGAGATGGAGTCTCACTCTCTCACCCAGGCTGGAGTGCAATGGTGCAGTCTCAGCTCACTGCAACCTCCGCCTCCTGGGTTCAACTGATTCTTCTGCTTCAGCCTCATAAGTAGCTGGGACTGCAGGTGCATGCCACCATGCCTGGCTAATTTTTATATTTTTCACATATTGTAAATACTTTTGTATTTTGTATTTTTAGTAGAGACAGATTTTACCATCTCAGCTAAAGATAGTTGGCCAGGCTGGTCTCAAACTCCTGGGCTCAAGTGATCCTCCCACCTCAGCCTCCCAGTGTGCTGGGATTACAGATGTGAGCCACCATGCCTAGCCTTTTTTTTCTAAAATTTTAAAGTTGTGTTTTGACATTGTTTTTAATTCATCTGATTTTTGTTTTGAGTATGGTATGAGGTATGGATCAAATTTATTTTTCCAGGCAGAGAGTGAATCTTTGGCGTATCATTTACTTAGTGTGTCTTTTTTTCTTGTTTGTTTCACCACCTACAGTTTATACTACATTCACATTGGTGTCAGGGTCTGTTTTTCAGTTCTCTACTTGCCCCAATCTATTTATTTATGAGTGAATCCCACATGATTTAACAACTGCAGTTTTGTAATCAATCTTGACTTTTGTAGGGCACGTCTCTTATTTTTGTTCTTCTTTTATTTAGAATTGATTTAGATATTTTTGGCTATTTATGCTTTTAAGTAAATTTTTAAAATTGTTTCATTTCACCAAAACAAATCTACTTATAATTTTGGTTAGAATTATGGTGGCTCTTGAAATTAGTTTGGGGAGTATTTGAGCCTTTCCTTCTAGGTATATGGTATATGTTTCTGTTAATTCTGTATTCATTTGTGCCTATTAAGCTGTTTTACATTTTTCACTATATAGATGTTCTTCATCCTTTTTGATAGATATATCTCTAGATGCCTTATGATTTTTATTGCTATTGTGAATTATATCATTTTTTCTTTAATGTTTTCTAATTGGTTATTACTAGTATATGTAAATACTATTTATTTTTGTTTGCTGATCTCGTATCTAAAATCTCTGAGCTCTTTTAATCAAAAAATAATACATATATTAATAGAATCTCATATTTTAGTAGAGATATTCTATCAACTGCAAATAGAATAGCTTTCTAATTATTTGCTTCTTAATTTTTCTTCTATTATTGCATTAGTGAGGACTTTTAGTATCTTGATAAATCACAGCAATATTATAACGCTTCTTATTTTGTTGTGCAGCATGAGAATTAAATACTGCCTCTTTTTCTTGACTTTAATCTTCCTTCCTGTAATCTGTTAGGCATACATTAAGATTTCTTATTCTGTCCTCTCTGTTGGTAATTACCATTCTACCTTTTTGGTATTTTGACATTCCTTAATATTATACTATATTTAAGTATTAAAATACTGGAGTTTTTGTTGGTGTTAGTACTTTTATTTAAGACACAGGTCAGTGTCTTCATTGGTTCTCTCTCCAATCCCATCACCCCTGTCCTTCCTTGCCTCCCCGTTGCCTTAAACCTGTTACCTTTCCCATAAACCCTCCTTGTTGCACCACCAACAGGACTGGATTGGAGAGTTTTCTTTTGACTAACTCTTCAATTCATTGACATCTTTAGACTATGTAACAGTTTAAGGGGCATCTATATCTTACCACCGATTTTTATCAAATTCAAAGATAGTTAGAAAGCAGTGACACTGAGGAATGAATTAAATGTAGCCCCTGGTTTTGAGGAAGCTGGGTGAAGGCTTGTCACTGAGTGCAATATCACATGAGATAAGTGATTTAAATACAAGAGGAAGAACAACTTAATGAAGACAGTACAGTCCGTGAGCATCTCACATCCTCGGAGTGTGAGTGACAGCAGTGACGGCAGAAGAGAGTGCTATGCTGCCTAAGGGCCCATCATCCTAAAAGTTAGGGAGGCATGCCTGAGACTGTAGGTCATATTGTTTATGGCTCTTTTAGAATTGGGCTTTTAATAGAGCAATAGATTTTGGTTGAAGTAGGTATTTGGAAGTCCCCAAAACATCTCAGCATAGTTAAGGTCACTGAACTTAAACTGATAACTCAGTACCACCTTAAGGAAATGATTTGATGTATTTTATTAATCAGTTAGGACTAAGGAGAGGCTCTTTGGGGTGGTGGTTAAGAGCACAGACCCTGGCCAAATTAGATTTGAATTCCAGCTCCACTTATCAGCTCTGTGACCTCAGACACCTTTTTAAACCTTTTACACATTTATTTTCTCATCTGTAAAATGGGCCTAAAAAAAGCATTTCCTAGGGCTGTTATAAAGAATACAGTAGTTGATACGTGTAATACACAACAGAGTGTAACACATAGGAACTGCTATATGTAACTGCTAACTATCTGAAAAATCATAGATCCACAAGGATATTTGCTCTTTTAGAGAGCAAATTATTGCCTTGCCATTTTATTGAGGCAATAAAAAATGCTATCCTGGCATTTTATTTTTGCCCATTACAGAGGTTCACAATTATGAGAAGTGGTGCTCACAGCTGTAGGTCATGGAATACTCCTATTCCTTTGTGAGTGTTTCAGGATTAAGAATGAAGGAGTTAAAGACAGAAATCTTACAATGTTTCTTTAAATATCTTTCAGCTGCATAAGATTAGCACATTTTTCTTGGCAAAGATCACCTTTTTAGTTTTTTTTTCTGGAGTATTTTTCGTCAGCAGCCTTTCTTGTTTTTCCTTCCAAACACTTCCTGTGCTTCTATCTTTCTGTCATCTGCCCTTATTCTATTCCCCATGCCTCAGCACTTCCCTCCCACCTCTTCCCAGCCTGAACTTAAAAAAAAAAAAAAAAAAAAAAAAAAAGGAAAAAAAAAAAAAACCCAAAAAACAAGTTTGTTCATTGATTGTTTAGCATGCTTCCTTCCTACTTGGCATGCCACTAGGCGTCTAGGACAATCAGGGTGGAAGTGTGCTGACAGCATGGGAAAGGCGCTGTGGATGGCGGCGGCACTTTCATGATGGAGTGGGGATCCCTGGCTGGTGGGCAACAAAATGCAGTGCCTGAGTCTGGTGCTAGGAAGGTCAGCTATGGGGCCATCTGCTCCTAGTCTGGAGTCACTGCTCAGTCATTTTCTAAGAGTTTTGCTCAGGATTTGCCTTATAATTGGGTCACAGTAACTGGAGGCACCTATTACATCCATCTGCTACATGTGATTTATTTAGGTGAAGACAGGGGATCTGAGATATCAACAGTCCCACAAAGTCTGGAGCTCATGGGGACCTGAAGCCCCTATCTAGGCTCTAGTGCTTTCATTCAAAAATGTAAAAAATGCTCAAAATCCCCATGAAATCTATTATGTGGAGTTTATAACTGGAAGTGAATTGGGTCAGTGTTAGAGGTGATAGAAATCAGCAGGTGCTGAGAGCCTTCTCTGTGCCACTAATAACCAATATTTATTAAGTGTTTACTCATGCCAGGGACATGCTGAATATGGCATAGGCATAACGTATCTCACGGCCCTGTGGAGGTAGCTGTTATCCCCATTTTACAGATGGGGAAGCTGAGGCTCTGCTAGGCATGTAGAGCCAGAATATAAACGTCTGTGGATCATTTAGACCTTTTTCACTATGATAGAGTGCCTTCCACACATGCTGTGTGAACCCAACAGGGCAAAGCCTAGCAGTAAACCACTGTGGGGAGCCAAAATGCTGTGTTTTACATTCTCCTGTTAAAAGTAGGTGTTAAAGAGTGCAGAATGACATTATGGCAATGTGACCTAAACATGAATGAGGATGATTTCATTTTCATTTGTTTGAAATATGCAGAGTTCATGTCTTCTGAGCCTCGGGGCTTTTATTAATAAGAGGGAGGGATAAGATGACCTTTCATCCATATACCCCACCCTAGAATTTATAGTGATTACACCCCTGGTAGAAGATGTGATTATTGTTGTGTTATAGATTAACACTGTTCTATTAGGTGTTCAGTATTGTAATGATGATTAGTGTGTATGTGGGCTCTTCATCTGTTTCACATAGGAATCTATGTGGTAAGAAACTGCCAGAAGAGAGAGAGTTGCGATAAATGCTATCCTACCCCAATCTGCAAAGCCAGGCTGCTTCTCCTTTCCTGGTTACCCTGGCCATTCTCTTCATGCCTGCTAAGACAAATGAAACAAGTCAAAACAGCTTTGAGGAGTACAGCACATCCCCTGCTTAATTTAAACACCAATGAAGTCTAATTTTCAGAGCCATATTACTTCCTGGCAATAATTTGCTTTGGGTACAACTTACAGCTATGTTGAAAATTTTATTTTGCCTTCAGAAAACTGGTTTACCTTTAGATTTCCACCCCCCCCCCCCACCCCACATTTCCCTGTGGAAAATTGGTTCTCTTAATTTAGGTACCTTGTAATTTCACTCATTAAAAAATGTGTGCCATGTGATATCATTAGATTTTTTTCTACACTGAAGGGACATAGTGGGCTGACATATGTGCTGCAGTATAATTGTGCTGTGTTTTTGGAGCTCCAGTCAGTAATTACATCCATAAACTTATTGTCTATGGTAAAATATGTTAACTGGTCTTTGACATAAAATTCATTAATTTGAATCAATATGTAATGTTTCAAAATGCTCTAACAGAAGATCATTGACCAACGGATGTAATATAGTCTAAGACCACACATTCTCTGTGAACAGCAGTCAAGGTAAATGTTTTCTAAATAGTTTGTCAATGCCATGATTTCCAAAACACACATATTATCAAGGCTACAAGAAATTTGAACTATGACATGAGCCCAATAATTGAATTTACTCATCTATAAAACAGAGTATCTTAGATATTTTTGATCTTTGTAAAATTGAACTAGCTTTCAGGCAGGGTCTTGGAATTTCAGACTTCAGATCCCCGCGCCTGATTACCGATATGGATTCTGAGGTCCAGGAAGGCTGAGTGACTTGGCCCTGTATATACCACCAGTTTGTGGCCAGGGGGAGAATTGCATCAGTTTCTCTTCCCACTATCCCTTGGAGAACTTCCTTCTCCGTGGAATCTGAGTGGATTCTGTACAGAATGGCTTTTCTACTTTCCTCATGTTGAATAACTTTAAAAGGTAAATTGAAGTGTAACAGGGTTGGGAAGTAAATTTGAATTCAAGGTAAGAATTGCATCAGGAATCCAACCCCAGGGTTTTCTTTTGACTTGAGACTGCAGACCTACAAAAATTACAGTAATGTGAAACCTTGACAAAAGAAAAATCCCAGTGATTAGATATGTGGGCTTCACAGATAATATCTAGTTCACCCCTTCAGCATTTCTGGGAAGTGAGAGCCAGAGGATAAAAACTACTGTGCAGCTTCCCTGCTCAAAGTGTTTGCCTCTCCTCCCATCAGACCCATAGGCACGTCCACAGTGTTTGTTTCTAAAACAGCACATTTTTGAAGGTGAAAAACACTTGCTCTTTAAGAAACTGGGACTGAGCAGAGAAGGAACAAGGGAAGGAGTCACTGTGGTTGCAGCTGCCTTTGACCCAGTGGTTGTGCAGGTGCCTTCTGGCTTCGGTCTGACCTCCAGATCGCTTTGTACCTTTCCCCATATCTCCCTCCTCCTTGTTTCTCTCTTTCTCCTCCCACGCGTACCTCTTTCCCTTTTCCTTTTCCTCTCCCCATTTTTCATGCTTTCTTTTCTTCCCTCTGTACCCTTCCTTCTTCCTTTTTCTTTCTCCCACCTCCTCAGCTGCCACACGTCAGCCCTCTGGTGTCTGGTTGGGTTCAGCCCCACAGGGAGTCCTGGCAGGAGACAGGAGACGAGAAGGAGGTAGAATAAGAGAATGTGATCGAAATCATTGCTCCCTGGCTCCCTGCTGGTGACTTTAGCATTGGGTGGCTGAATGCTTTACTGAAAAAGGAAGGACACCTGTCAGGTGACCTCTTCTCTTTTAGGTTCTGGAAGCAGCTTCCTCTCTTTTCCTCTTCAGGCCTTGGGGTGGAAAAAGAGCCCCACTCCTTTGTAAGTAATCCCTTCATCAAATTCTTCTCAAGCCACCCAATGTGAGAGTTCGATCTGTGTTTTGCAGGAATCCTGACTGAAACACTGAGTACGGTTGAGATGATGATGAGTAACTATGCATTCCACACACACATACACTCTTGCTTCACTGATTGGTTTAATAAATATTTATTGAACACCTACTAAGTGCCAGGTAGAGAACAGATGAGACAAAGTTCCTGGCTTTGTGGAGCTTACAGAAAGACAAACACATACATATACAGTATTACGTCAGGTGATAATAAATGTTATGGTGTAAAGGAAGATGGAGAAAAGGAGCGATGGGTGCATCCCTCTTTTAGAGGAGGGGATATTTGAGCATTCCTGAATGAAGCATGGGCATTCTTTGCAAAATACTTAAGAGAATGTTTTCCAGTGAAGGGAATCCCAGAGATCCTGAGTTGAGAACGTGCTGGGAGGGCTCTGGGAACAGCACAAAGACGAGTGTGGCTGCAGTGAAGTAAGAGCTGGGAGCCGGTGAGCCATAGGAATCCAGACAGGCCGCCAGGCTGGACCCAGAGAGTAGAGGGAAGGGCAGGGGAGGTTTGGGAGGAAAGTGACATGGGTTATCTAATGAGGGCATCTTTGCATATTACGGCATCTGCCCTTGGTGGAATACAGAAAGCAAAAGTAACAGAAGAGAGAGATGAGGCTATTGCTGGAATCTGCATGACTCAGATGGCGTTGTGGGTTGAATTATGTCCCCCCGAAAATACATGGAATTCCTAACCCCCAATACTGCTGATGGGATGAAGACACAAGGAGAAGACAGCCATCTAGAGGCCAAAATGAGGCTTGGAACAGTTTCTTCCCTCAGCCAGCAGAAGAACCAACCCTGCCAACATCTTCATGTTAGACTTCTGGCCTCCAGAGCTGTAAGACAGTTTCTGTTGTTGAAGTTCTCCAGTTGATGGTACTGTGTTACAGCAGCCCTAGCAAACTGACACAGATGGCTTAGATGAGGTTGAGGACAGTAGAAGTAAGAAAGGGCTGAATTAGTAATATATTATGAAGTTAAAACCAGTAGGATTTGCTGAGGCATTAGACATAGGAGCCGTGCTAATTGTTTGGCTCATGAGAGAGAACAGGAGAGAGAAACTGAGATCAAGGGTGAGACAGTAATGTTGACCGCTGAGTCATTAGAGCCACTGGGTAGATGGTAGTTCTCTTTGCTGGAGATGACAAACACTGAGGAAGGTGGATTTGGTGGGCAAAGGTCAAGAATTGGCAAGGGACATGTAAAATTTGCAATCCCTGTTTGACATCTCAGATAGTTGGAGATGTCAAGGAGATGTGACGGAGTCATACATGCCAGCTATGGTGACCATCACACTCTACTGTTGCTGCCTCTGAAACTATAAAGCTTGGACCACTCATTGCCACTGAGGGCCATGCTTTAGAACTGGTTTTTCAGAGGTAGGGTGGGCACCACTGGTTGCACACAGGATTACACTAGTTAATACACAAATAGTTTTAATTTAGCATTTAATATTTTTAAATATGTATAAGGAAAAATGCATATTACAAAGACACATTTTCAAGATGTCATTACATAGGCCATCATTAAAATGAAAGTATTTAAGTTTTTTTTTAAAGTCATCTACTTAAAACTATTAAGAAAATAGCACATGTACTATATGTAATAGTACTTGTAGTGCTGCATGGATATGGGAAAAATTAACAAATGATTGAAAGTTTGGGACACAACTTAAAGCATTTATAATGATGAGTTTTCTAGCCCTGTCTCATCACAATCTAAAGACCACTTTCTTAGGGCTGTTTTTAACTACAAGTCACATCATCAATTCAGTAAGTAAAGATGAGCATTTGTTTGAAAAATCTGGAAATAGGCCGGGCGCAGTGGCTCACGCTTGTAATCCCAGCACTTTGGGAGGCCGAGGCGGGCGGATCACTTGAGGTCAGGAGTTCAAGACCGGCCTGGCCAACGTGGTGAAACCCCATCTTTACTAAAAATAAGAAAATTAACCGAGCATAGGTGGCGCATGCCTGTAATCCCAGCTGCTTGGGAGACTGAGGCAGGAGAATCGCATGAACCCTGGGGGTGGAGGTTGCAGTGAGCCTAGATCGCACCACTGCACTCCCGCCTAGGTGACAGAGTGAAACTCCATCTCAAAAAAAAAAAAAAAAAAAAAAAAGGAAATAGAGTACATTGCTGGTAATTGCTGCCAAAAGTATTGGCAAGTATTGTTTCATGATGTAAAATATGAACGTTACGGTGAAAAAAAGTAGCTGCTGTCTTAGGGTCTGCATTTCAGTGATGGTGGTATCCCATTTTGGTGACTCACTTCTCAAGCTAATTTGAAAAGTCTGAGTTTAACCGGACTTTTCTGGAGATGAAGGAAAATGATCTCTTCTCCTTACAAGGTTATTAATAATAGAAATTTCATAAATTGTGATTAGTTTTATGGGTTTTTAGAAGCCTATGATGTCATAATTGAAAATGTGCTCTACTTCTAAACGGCACATTTCTTTGATGTTCATTTGGGTTTCTGATCCCTATTTTGATATGCTTGATAATGGTTAAATCTCCCTGTCTTACAGATTCTATCAATTGATTTATTTTCATGGAATATTTTTGACTTTGCATAATCCCATATGGCTTTATTTATGTTCAGGGGTCCCTTTAATAGTGCCTATTTGTAATAGCTTTGTTACATTTAAGTATAGTGTTTAGTAAGAGCTTTGGTTGGGGGTGAGATATAAACTATCTCAGAGGTGAGTAGATAAATTTATTCTTCTCTGAAAATGCATGTGATTCTTTTCAGAATTAAAACTCTTTTTTTTGTTTGTTTTTGTTTTTTCTTTTGAGCCAGGGTCTCACCTCATCATCCAGGCTGGAGTGCAGTGCGTGATCACGGCTCACTGCAGCCTTGAATTCCTGGGCCCAAGTGATTCTCCTGTCTCAGCCTCTCGAGTAGCCAGGACTATAGGCGTGGGTTACCACGACAGGCTAGCTTTTTTTTTTTTTTTTTAAGTAGGTCTTCTCATGTTGCCCAGGCTGGTCTCAAACTCCTGAGTTGAAGAGATCCCCCGACTTCAGCCTTCCGAAGTGCTAGGGTTACAGGCGTGAGCCACTATGCCCAGCTAATTTGAATGAATCTTTTGAATGGACTTTTAAGAAGCAGGCTGGTGGGCCTTCAAATACTTGTATGCTCCGATATATGATTTTCTGGTTTTCTAGGCTAGAAATGCCTAATGAAAGATTTTTTTTTAATGGAACTAGTGCTAAAATTATAGATATACTTAGTTTTAAATTTTCCTTATGCTTCTCATTTTGATATAGAATAACTTATACCTGATTTAAAGAATTAGGCTTTTATAAATTGTCTGATGTTAACAACTAAATTCACTGGGCACCCATTATTTCATGCCTGATACATTGTTTTCCATAGAGCATTCTTGTAAATATGTTTACATGATGCAAATTAAGCTAAAGTACTAAGCTATCAGATCTGTAATGTTAGGGGAACAATAATTTATTTAAAAAGTATGATGTGTAGTATTAAGGAATATTTATAATTTCTAAAATGACTTAATAGGAGAAGGCTTGGTAAAAGCAATTAGCATAGAGATGAAATATGTCTCATTAAGTTTCTTCATTATGCACATGTCAACTCTTCTTTTATTAGTCTCTAAGAGTTTATTTACATAACTGAGGGTTGCTTCTTTTATTAATGATAGTTATCCCAGCAAAATGATTTTGGTTGGGTTCACCTAAGCAATAGAATGTGCTTCCCTTTCCACAAAACTAATGGTGAGGAATCCACCCCTTCCTCAGCCAGCTCCCCTTGCAGTGAAGAGCCCTCTTGGCATATGCAAATAAGCCATTCAGTTTAGAGCCCTGTGGGGCTTGCCCAGGTCTAATTTGTTATTTTGCTGATGTTGATGGCATTAACCAGGAGGTAAGTGATAGCAGGAGACTGATGTCTCAGTCTGGAATGACAGTACCAGAGTCTGAAGGCTGTCATTTAGAAAGAGAAACGGATTCTTAAAATTTGGGAAAATGAAGTCACAGATTTTGCCTTTAGTGTTGAGTGACATAATTTAATGTTCTCCTGAACACGGAAAGCTGTGTGAACAAATCTGTTATATGGGATCGTGAATTCCTTATGATATCACTTATGAGAGCCCTGTTTGCTTTTTCAAAACTGTATAAAGTATTACATAATCAAACTGATACAGCTGTACTTAAATGACTAAGTTCAAAGGTTTAGAATTTGTACCTTTCTTGGATGTGTCATAGGATCTGGTAGGTAGCAAGACTGGGAATAGGGAAAGAAAAATATTTTCAGGTAGGATCTCCCTAAAGTGAAGAAGCAGGCATGTTCAACTTCTAAGGAATTAAATTCTTCTCAAAGGTTACCATCTTGGATCTAACTATGTGCACCTTTCCACAAAGTCTCAGTGTCACCAAACTAACTAACTAACTCTCTCCCTCTCTCTATATATGCATACAAATAACCATCACAAACCTTTTTTTTTTTTTTTTTTTTTTTTTAAGCAATAGAATACCAAGTGACTAGTTCATTGAAAATTAAGGTTAGTTTAAGGTATGAGTCACATGGAGAAAAACTTGTGGTGAGCTGTTTACAGTTCCTTTATTTTCACTCCATATGTAATTTATTAAATGACTTTAATCCTCCAGGCTCTTCCTTGTTTCTATGAAGATGTATTACTGGAATCTCTGTGTAAATACATTGATTATTTCATGGCCCTATTTGTTCATTGCGAGCAGACTATTGTTACAGATTTATTGTACTTGAAAATAAATTAGATAAAATGGACACTGGGTTTCAAAAACCTAACCCTTGAAGGATGTGCTTGCTCTCTTTAAACCAGTCTCCTACCTACTGGGAGTTTAAGATTCAGATCCTGGGTTTAATATCAACATCTGCCCCCTGCTGAGTTCATGGCACTATTAGCTAATTAAAAAATAAAGTAACATTTTCACCTTGGAGTCAGAAGAAGAGCAATAAACCACAGGCCCAGGATTTAGTTAATTTGCACATTGACTGTAATTGTGTATTTAATGCTGAGGTTAATTTTTTCCCGATGAGTGGGAGCCTGGCACTGTGCTTTGGAACTCTTAAATCAGTTGTAACCATTCCATAGGGAAGGTTAATAAGGGTGATTAGTTATTCAGATAGATTAATGAGGATAATTATTTATTTACATTTGATAACTTTTAGGTGGGGAAAAAGCTTTAAAACCACCTTCTGATAAACCATTAAGTTGAAAGGAGCACTTTCACATCAAACTAAATAAATAATCCACAATGCTTTTTTTCAAACACTGTATTTCTCATATGAAAATTCCTGATTCTATGGACATGGGAAGACATGCTCGGGTTTTTGCTTGGTTTTGTTTTGTCCAATAGTCAGTAAGTCAATGGAAAGATTCTCTGTTCTTAAAGCTTTGGTACATTTTCTAGGTCAGCAGAGTTTCAAGACTGTTTCCTTGTATTTTTTTCCCAGAGAGGGTAGAGAAAGAATGCATGTTGGCAGGGCGGTTACTAGGAAAAACATAATCCTGACTGGCAATCTGCTACTTAGAACATTTCCTTTTTGAAAGGTAAGCATTATACTGTGAATGCCGAAGCAGTGATTGTTGGCAACTCAAGTGGGTGTGATTGATACACGTCTTAAAAGTAATAGAGCTGTTATTCCTAGAAGAAGAAGAAAAAGAATACTTAAGTATTGTAATATAGAAATTGCATTTTTATCTAAGGAGGGCTTTTCACCCTCCTCTGTTAAGAGAGCTGAGCAAATGCTAGCCCTCATATGAGGGTCATTTCGCTGCTGATGTTGGCTCTCACTTGCATGGGGCCTTTAAGCCCAGGGATTTTGTGAGACCATCTCCTGGCTGCTTTCATCTCCCTTTCCCTGGAGTTGATGCTCACAGTGGGTGGTACTTGCTTCTTAAGTTCTTGTTCACTGTTGTCCAGCTCTGAGAGATGGAGAAGTAAAACTCTATACCATTAATGAGGCCCCATTCCAGACTTCCCTTTTAAATATAGTACCTTGGGTTGTATGTTTGTGTGTTTGGCATGGAATGAATAATAGGAAGGTGTTACGCCTTTCCATGTGACCCATATGTCCAATATGTATACGAGGACGTTAACAGGATTGGTCTTAGGAGAGACTACTCTTTTACATAGGTTTAAATTACAAACGTAATGCTAAATCTCTGTTTCAGCCAATAAAATATAATACGCATTTAGGGGCAGAGTTTATGGTGGCTGTCAGACACCATGAATTCTGCCAGGATGACAGAGAGAGAAGCTTCTCAGGCAGGACACTTGTCATGGTTTGGAGGAAGATTGTGATTTCCACATCATTTTGTTCATATCTAAATGGGTGGCAATTCTAACCCTAAGAAGGCTCTGCAGTACTTTCTGTTATTTCAGAAAGATGGACTTCATATTCAGAGAAATCATGTTTCAGTTTCCCTTAGTGTTTTTGAAATAGAGACAACTATCAAATAATAGAAAAATGAAGATCTGATGGGAAATATCTTAATACTGGGTTGTGTTTGTGACTTTATTACACACATGCTCATACAAGTTTGTTTATAACAAAATAACTTGCACATCACATGTGCTTTTGTGGGGTAGAATGTGTCTTGTGTTTTTGTTGTTGATGTTTAGCTAAAACAAAATATAGTGCCGTTAAACACTGTCCCTCTCCCTTTTCTGACCATTTCTCCATCATCCCACACCCCACCTTCTCCCTTCCCACCTCTCGTTCACTCCCCATCTTCCATTCACTGTCAGGAAGGGCAGCCTCCGAAGAGCCATTTCAACTCAGCCCGACATCGCCAGAGACTAGTGGACCCAGCTACTTCAAAAGTGAGTGTGTCCCGTTGCCCTGGGCAGCGGGTGTGCATGGCGGCACGGTCCCGCTGCGGTAAACAGGGTGTGGGGTTTTATTTATGCTGGTATATTCCAGGGTTTTAGAATATGGATATTGAGAGGAGTCAAAGTCTTCTCTATTAAATCAAGACCATGCACATCAGTGGTATTCTGGTAAGTGTTTAACAACCAGTCCTGAAAACAAAGTAAATCCCTGATGGTAGCATCTGCTGGTTTCCCTGGTGTAGATACTCCCACCCTGGCCAATTTCCAGTACCAGTGTGACATCACTGAACTCAGAGCTGGAAAGAGAGGCCCAGTGGAACACTGTTGTGTAGTTGTATTATGTGGTTTTCCCACCGTATAAATACAATTGACGTAAACCGTCGTAAAACATAGCAAACTACATAGGAAGTGTATCAGTTTTAAGTATCTATTACCCTTGTTTTCAATATAAGATATTTACTTTAAATTTAGACATTTTTCATTCACAATAATGGCAATTTTTAACAAGTGGCTTGGAAAGCTCCTGAAAATTTACCAGGCTGGGATGGGTTGTCTTCAGGGCAGCAGTTATATATTTTACGTACATGTTGAGAATAGTCTTAAGCCAATTATTGGTCATGCCCAATTCTTTTTAATAGTTAGCAGTAGCCAAAGAAAAGTGGCTGAAGTTTTGTGTGAGGATTTGCTCATCCCACGCAGCTCAACTAAGTCTCAGGCCAGTTCTGTGTAACAGACTTTTATTAAACAGTTATTAGCAAATAGGTTTGAAGCATTCATGAAGCCTGTCCCATAAACTCAATGAAGTTCCAGCCTTCTGGCTTTTTTAAGTGCTCCAGTCAAATTTTTCTGGACAGTTCCACTCCAGGTCAACGTGTCAACTTTCCAGAGGCAGGATTCTCTCACCTTTTTAGTGGGCACCAGGGAGTGGGCATCCTGTGACCCAGCTGCTGGACATAAGGCTATTTAGCAACTGAACATCAGATGTCCTGAGGGTACGAACTGTAGACATCCCTAGATTCTCATGCTCTGTTCATACAAGGGTGGAAAATTTTGCCAATTCACTTATCTTAAACACCACTAGTTTCATTGATGGAAACCTGTTATTAAACATCTGCCACGTGAGCAGCAAGCCACTGATTTTGATTTCACCAATGAAAATCCATTTGAGTATGCCAATTAGCAAAATCTCTGGTGTTGACTAAGACACAGATGCCTCTGATACAATGCTAGTTTACCACCCTGGGGAAGTCAATTCTGATTAGGACCACTGACTGTGTATAGGATATAAATTTTTTTTTTTTTTTTTTTTTTTTTTTTTTTTTTTTTTTGAGTCAGAGTCTCACTCTGTCACCCAGGCTGGAGTGCAGTGGCGTGATTTCGGCTCACTGCAACCTCCACCTCCTGGGTTCAAGTGATTCTGCTGCCTCAGTCTCCCAAGTAGCTGGAACTACAGGCGCCTGCCACCATGCCCGGCTAATTTTTGTATTTTTAGTAGAGATGGGGTTTCACCATATTGGCCAGGCTGGTCTAGAACTCCTGACTTCAAGTGATCCACCTGCCTCAGCCTCCCAAAGTACTGGGATTACAGGTGTGAGCCACCACACCTGGCCAGGATGTAATTTTAATCCATAAATATATTACATTGCCTATGCTGAAGTGTTTGAAACTAGACTGCAGATGTCATAGCTCTTTGTCACATTTATTAAGTGTCTAGGGCTTCCCTTCCCGCCGAGCCCCAGACAACTCGCTGTAGCTCAGTAGCGTTGAGATGAAGTCATGGGAGTTCTGTTGATACATGAAGGAAAAAACAGACTAGCTTTGAATAAGTCATATGGTTTCATCATGTAACATGTGAATTTTGCTAACGTAGAGCACAACTCAGAGTACGGCGGGGCCTTCTTGGACCCTGCCTAAGATTTTTCACTAATGAGGCACTAAAATACTGGGTGCATTAAGTACATCTACTGTTACACACAGCGTGCACCTCTTGATTGGTGGTATTTTAAGGACTCAGCTCAGCATGTGCTTTTGCTCCCCCTCTTTCTTTTGTCCTGAATTCGTTTCATTCTGTTTTGGCATTTGCAGAAATACCGTGCCTCACCGTGCAGTGTGTTCTATAGTACACTGTAAATTAGCTAACTTTCTTCTACTGGTGGTGAGAGTCTTTTTGTTGTTCCATTTTGTTTTGAGCAAGAATCATGGCTTCTTTTTCTAGGCAGACTTTAAGAGGAACTCATTAAACTGTCATAGAGAAGATGTCTGTTGCCTTAATGTGCTTTGTGAGTTGGTTCAGCCACATTACCAAATAGGTTTAAAAGGTCACATTCTTTCCTCCTCAAAACACTGCAGTGGTAGAAATTTGAGGAGGGCCTAAAAATGTTTTCTAACATTAGGAAGCCATAGGAGAAGCCACGGTTTGCTGTGTGGATGCATTACTTGGACAGTAAATGGCAAATGGAAATGTGCATGTGTGTAGCCAGTGACCTTTTTTTATAAGCACACTTTGCTTAGATTCTGCACTATGTCATTTTCAACTCAATAACCTGAGCCGTAGTAAAGAATTCTTACAAATTACAGGTTCCTATATTCTGGGGGTCAGTAACAAATTACGGTAAACCAGCTGCCAAATCTTTTGAGAACATTGATTTTATCGTGAGTCTACGTCGAAGTGTGTTCAGATAGAAATGTTTAGCTTTACAATGGCAATATGATATGGTGCAAATAATATACTGGACTGGATTGTATGTTAGACTTTGTCATTAACCAGCTCTGTGGACTTGGGTGATCATTTAACACTGAGCCCCATTGCTCTAGATTTTCTCATCTGTGAGGAGAGTATAAGAAATCTTCCGTTAATCAAGTACGGAATTGTTGCTTTTTTCCACTAAGGCTACTTATAACTAGATATATTACCATTTAGTCTGAGGTTTTCGCCTGGTGTTTCTCAATCCTAAAATCTTTCTACAAATGTCATTTCTTATTCCTTGCACAATATTATTATTAGGCAGTCTTCTCTCAGTATCTTCAGAGGAAGTTAATTTTTAAAAGAGAAATTACTTTAAAGCTATAGGGGAAATATGGAGCAGAAATAAGGGACTCATTATTTTACTCAAGGAGTTGGCTTTTTTTTAGCCTGGTTTTTTTCTTTGTCTTAGAAAGCCTTTTGTGCTTTGAGTATAGAAAAACAAGCTTTTAAATCTGTTTTATTTGAATAAGAGTAAAGGGTTAGGGGAAAACAAAGATAAGTATTATGCCTCTGATTGGCTAAGCTTGTCTGCTGGGAATTTCTAAAGTGCCTTTCACTTTGAGAATATGCTCACCTGTCTGTCCCTCAGTATGAGCGCTGTAATACAGCAAATGAACAAAGAATGAAGCAAAACGGGCAATAGGAATAGTAGTTCAAAGACCATGGAGCAGTTATTTGTGGAGCTGGTAAAGGCCTCTGTTAAATAAAAATCTATTTGATATGGGAGCATCAGGGACATGATCTGGTGGACAGATGAGAACACGAGAGTGTACAGAGGATTAGTTTTCAAATCTCCTGGCATTTCAGCACAAAAGAATGATGAAGATTTATTCTACATGGGCTGTCATTTTACAGTGGAAGCTTTGCTGATCCAGAATAAACAGGTTCATAAAGATGGTATGAGATTTTGAGTATGTGAGAGCAAATAGTGGTAGGCATAGCATCTGATCAATTTCAGAACCCGAAAGTGTTGTAACAGTCTACCCTTCTTTGAAAAACAAACCAAACTACCCAAATTCACAGATAATCCAACTACCAAAAACCTTCATATAATTCTAAAATACATTATTTCTGTCTGCTGTAGGGCTTGAAAATCTTTTATCCTAATTCTCAGCAATTTCTTTACTTTTCTCTAATGATAACAAGGTTTCTAAAACCTGGGCTTTCCTGCTGGGAAAATCCGCCCAGAGCTATCTCAGAGCAGATGGTCTTCTTTTCTCACTACTGTAAACCTTTTAGGATTGATCCTTTTTTTTCATTTTTACCTATCTGAAGAATAAGTGTCTTTGAGACCTTAGAAACCCACTGTTCACAGGGAACAAGAAGCTGTCTTGGCCGGAGTTCATAGTTGCATAGATGATATAATATAAAGGTAATGGAAAATCAAGGAATTGTGTTTCTGTCTGTAGCATCAAAAAAATAGGTTGATTTTTAAGCACTAAGGGGATAGGCTTTAAAATATCTACATTTTTGAGCCTTATTATGCATTGAGTTTCTGGATGGTAATTAACACCTTCCTAGTCTTAGGAATTTCAAGTGTTAAAGAATAATTTCTTTTTCAGAGGGTGCAATACTTGTTACTATATTTAAGGACATAGAAAGATGAGGAAGGGATTGGAAGACTGGTTGCCATAATTATTCTGGGAATATTTTAGTCACATAAAATGTACTTTGTAAACTTTTTATAAAGGCCTTTAGGGATGATAAATTTCTAATAGAAAATTCTGAGGCAGCTTATAGTTTTTCTGTGTTTTTACATCAGTCATTTATAAATTATCTTTGGTCCCAACTAAAATGAGCATGAATCTCATTTCTGAAACTTATTAACCATGACTTTGAGTCAATTACTTAATCACCCTGAGAAAATCACAGCTTCCTCATCTGAAAAATAGGGAACAAAATAATCTCAATCTCATCAGGTTATTTTGAGGATTAAATGAGATAATGCATAAACAGTTTTTACCACATGATCAGGCACTTAATGAGTACCAAACTATAACAATCTTTTAAGTTATGATTACTGTTACCATAGTTATTTGGTAATCATTTTTTCCCCTCATTTGTAAATAAGTGGTTAGGACCACATGATTGTTGAGGTAAAATGTCTGCATTATTAAAAGTCTATACAGTTCTATGTATTTTTATTTTTTTAATAAAAATAATTGTAGAGACAGGGTCTCACTTTGTCACTCAGGCTGGAGTGCGGTAGCACAGTCATAGCTCAGTGTGATCTCTAAGTCTTGGGTTCAGGTGATCCTCATGCCTCAGACTCCCAAGTAGCTAGGACTACAGATACACACCATCACACCCAGCTCACATTTTTATTTTTATTTTGGTAAAAACAGGGTCTTGCTATGTTGCCCAGGCTGGTCTCAAACTCTGGGGCTCAAGCGACCCTCCTGCCTTGGCCACCCAAAGTTCTGGGATCAGAGGTGTGAGCCACTGTGCCTAGCCCCAGTTCTACTATACGTTTCTAAAAATTGCTTATTGTACACTCAGCAGTGTGTTAGCCACGGAGGAATATAAATTGCAGTATTTAATTCTTACCCCCTCAAGTGTCATTTAACTGGCACAAATAAATAAATGAAGCAGAGACAGTAATGAATTGCCTGGTAAACACTCTCAGTGCAATGTTGATTTTGAGTGGAAGGAGATCTGAGTGGCAGCCAGAGAAGGTGTCCTTGAGGTGGTGGTTTTCCATGTGGGCCTGGAAGGTGGGATGGGACTTTTTAAACAGCATGAGCTTAGGCATGTCCATTATGGGAATGCATGCAGTAGTCATTGGTCGGGCCAGGAGACAGGGGATGTGACACAGGCCGAGATGAGATGGAAGGTATGCTCCTGTTGTGGCCCTCTGTGGTGGGAGACACTGCAGCTCTGAGGTCATGTGCCCTATTTTCAAATTCTGTATAGCAGCTATGAAGCAAAGGGAAAATCTTTTATCTTATCAGTACAACGGGGGAAGTCACACCATGTACCTCATTAGGAATGTTATAATTAGATGATCTGGTGAAGCCATTCCACAGAGTGATCAGGCTGTTTTGGCCTAAGTACAGCCAGTACTGAGTTAAATGAGAAATAGTCTGCCCTATGGCCCAGCAGCCTCAATCCTAAAGAGGACGTGTTTGTGTGAGAACATGTACCCAGGTGTCTTTTGGAGCATTGTTGTGACAGAAAGTCAGAGGTTTTGTGGGCGTTGACAGTTGAGGGTGGTTGGGTAAATGGGGGAATGTCATAGAGTACCATTTAGCCATTGGAAGCAACAGCCCGAAGGAACACGCAGCAATGCGGATAGAGCCTAAAACATATCACTGTGTGGAACCAAGCTTAAAACATCAATTCTTCAGTATCATACTTTTAATGTCAGTCAATTAAAAGTACACACCACACAATGTACATTTTATAGGAGCATGTGCAAATAGCTGAATGTCCATCAGATATAGAGAAAGATTGCTTGGAGGCAGGAGGGAAGGGCCTAGGACTGGAAAGTAGCCTTGCAGATAAGTAAACGGATGAGTGATTGAGGAGTAGGAGTCAGCCTACTCTCTCCTCTACACTTGGACCTCCACAAGGAGAAATTGGTAGGCAAAGAAATATGACATAAGGGAGGCTTAAATGCTTGAGAAGTGGATGCAGCCACCTGTAAGGTAAGTACTGCTATGGGGAGCAATGGGGTAGCTAATACCGACATAGTACTCACGTGGGCCCAGCATACTCCCAGCTGCTTTACACACGTGTGAACCACTTTCATCTGCACAGCAACCTGAGGATTTTGGGTACTGTTAACACCATGTTGCAGATGAGGAAACTGAAGCATGGTGAAGTTCAGTAACTTGCACAGGGTCACACAGCTGGTCAAAGTGAAGCCGGGATTCAAGCCTGATTAGTCTGGCTTTAAGCCCCTGTTCTTAACCACTAAGCCTTGCTGACTCCTGATGGATGTAACTAAAGTGGAGATGAGAGGTAAAAATGCCTTCCACAGGTGGTACCACTGGCACAGGCCTGGCATTCGCAACTACTTCCTCTCTGTGGAGGCTGACCATTTTCTTTCAGTGTGTGCACATGTATATAAAACTTCTTATTGAAATATAATATAGACTCATTAGTGTACAGTTTGATGAATTTCCACACACTGAGCAAGATCAAGCAACGCAGAACAAGATGGACAGCCCTGAAAAACTAAGGAAAACAAAAACGTCTGTCATCTGTACTAGGCACTAAATTATGATGCTGGAAAACAACGTCGTGAAAAACATAAGCCTTTAAAAGTAAAAACAATAGAAATGTAAAACTTTCTGAAATTGCTAGAGATATCAGGCGTTCCTAAGGCATAGAAAAAGCCCCTCTACCTTTTCATTGATTTTTTTTTTTACTACAGTTAGTTGCTTCTGTTATGACTGGCCGGGAGGCATGGATGACTCATGATGGAAAGCAGAAAAATCTCTCAATGAATTTAAAGGCAGCCTCCTGTTATCAAACGATAAAGCAGTTTGAGCTGCAAGCGTTAGTTAGACATAAATAAATAGATAAATACCTATCATGATTGGATCATAAGGAAGACCTTGCAGTGGCCAGATAAATGAATTTTCTTCTCTCCTGGTCATTGTTTAACTCTGTAGGACAACTATCTTAGATGTTCAATGTCGATTCCTGTGGGCCACATTTGGCAGTTTGCAGGACAAAGCTATGACAATGTGTATCACACTAAAAGGATAATGTTTTCCCATATTTCAAATGGTCAATTCTATGTCCAGAAAAAGTGTCATGTTGTGTTTTGGGGCTACTCTTAACACATCTTCTACCTACCTGGCAAATTTGTACACAACAATTTCAGAACCTTTGGGCAGTGAGGTTAAATAACTCACACAAGATCCCAGAGCTAGTAAAAGGTGAAGCTAGGATTCAGACCAGTTAATCTCTGTACTTTGCCGTCATAGCCTAGTCGTTGCCACCAACACCTAGGAAGGACTGGGCCTCTTTCCTGGGGCACAGACTGTGCTAGGCAATGCAAGATTTCTCAGGGTTCAAGAGGAAGGCAACCACTATACCATCATTTTTTCTCTTTTAGTCTGAAGTAATCATGATGTTCTTTATACCTAAATGCCAGAGAAATCTTTTGTCCTAGATACCGCTCTTCTGGCCCCTGGCTCCTATGGACCTAGGTAAAGCTGCAAAGCTGATGGAAGAGTGTGCATTCTCCTTATGGTTCCTAGCCCAGTTTACAAGGATTTTTTTTTGTCTCCGTTGGCTTTAACAAGAACTGCAGACCCCTAACAATTCTATTGAAAAATGGGCGAAGCAAACAAATGAACAGTTCACAGAAAATCAAATACGAATAAATGGCTCATATGCATAGGAAATGATTCTCAACTGCCCTTATAAGAAAAGTACAAATTAAAAATTGTACTGATATATATATATATAATGTTTAAAATAAATATAAGTTTAAAATATATATACACATGCACACATATATATACACACACATATATATATACACACACACACATATATACACACACACATATATATTAATTACCTGTTGGTTTGGCAAAAATCTAAAACTGGGAGTATTTCTGGTTTCTAAAACTGGAAATCTAAAACTAAAAGTATTTTGCAGCTATACTTTCTGGGAAAATAGCTTGCTTTCTTTGTTTTGTTTTGTTTTTTGAGACAGTCTCACTCTCTCACCAAGGCTAGAGTGCAATGGTGCCATCACTCACGACTCACTGTAGCCTCGACCTCCCTAGGCTCAGGTGATCCTCCCACCTCAGCCTCCTGAGTAGCTAGGAAAACAGGCGCACATCACCACACCCAGATAATTTTTGTATTTTTTGTAGAGATGGGATTTCGCCATGATGCCCAGGCTAGTCTCAAACTCCTGGGCTGAATTGATCCACCAGCCTTGGCCTCCCAAAGTTCTGGGATTACAGGCATGAGCCACTGGTCTGGGAAATAGCTTTCTTATAATTCTGGTAGGAATGTAAGTTAGAACAACTTCTGCAGATGGCAAATTGTCAGTGTTAATCAAAATACATGTACCCTTTGACCCACCAGTTCCTCTTTGGGGAGTAAAGCCATCCGATAGACCAGTGTACATGCTGAATGAGTCCTGGAAAAGATTATTTATTATAGCATCCTTTTTAATACCAAAAGATTGGAAACAACCCAAATATCTTTTAGTAGTTAAGTGGATAAACAAATTATGTTTCCTTTGTGCTATGGAATACCATACAGCTATATAAAAGACTGAGGGCTTTGCACTGATATAAAAGGATCTCCTGATCAGAGGGAGAAGTCAAAGGGCTGAATAGTAGGCTTAATATGTTTCATTTGCTGTAAAAGTAGGAGGGGAATAAGACTATGTACTCATTGGCTCATGTAGTCAGATGTTACATATTTGTGCATAAATTCTGGACAAGTTCATACAAAACTTAGAACAGTGGTTCTCTCTGGGAGAGTAATATGGGAATTGGGTGAATGGGGGACTAGGATGGAAAGGAGTTTTTTAAAAACTAAATGCTTCTCTATACTTTATAGACTGTGGTAATCTATTAACCTTTCCAAAAAAAGTGGGTTTTTTTTAAACATAAAGAAATCCAGAGCTCTTGACCCAGAGTTTCTTCCTTTCATTCTGTGCCAGCTGCTAAACCTCCCTGGTCCCTTTTAACTTCTACTGGATTCCTCCTGAATTGCCTAGCTTCCCCTTAACAATGGACCATTTGAGGAAATTCACAATCCTCTAAAGTTTATTGCAACAAAAGGTAGAGAAGGAGAAGTAGAAGACGAGAAGGAGAAGTAGAAGACGAGAAGGAGAAGTAGAAGAGGATAGAGCTTATCTCGTTTGTTTTCAGCCTAACATCTCTCTACTCAGACCCATACAAGTAATTCTAAGGAGAGTGGATTCCACTTATTTTCCATGATGCTATATATAAGGTATGATAGAAACACAGTATTAAAGCACCCAAAAATACCAAAGATAAAAAATATCTTTGAAACTCAGTTCCACTAATGCAGTATATACTGACATTCACTTTGTGGCCAAGCACTGTGCTAAGTGCTGGAGATTTAGTACTTAGACTGGAAGGTGAGTGTAGCCAGCTGCCTTTTGAAGAATCACTCCTTCCCATAGATCTTGAACACCGTTTTATTTCTGTTGTAAGAGTAACACATATCCAGAAAAATGCAAGTATTAATGAACTTTCACAAATTGACTCTACTCATGTAATCAGCACCAAGATTGAAAACAAAACAGCATCACCAGCCCCCAGAAGATCCTCTTGTACTATCTTTGTAGCAAATTTTATATTCTATTTTGAATTTTCTATTGTTTTGAAGTTTTGTTTTTGTTTTCAAAATATTGTATTTTTCATGATACTGCTTCCCAACATTATAATTTATTATCCAGCAAAATGACAGCTGTTTTGGTTTTTCTATGTTTTTACGGAAAGGATGGGATTGAATTTCAGAACATGGGTAAAATAATATGTGTAAAGATCATACTCACTATGGCTATTAAGATTTCAATTGCTGGAATTTCTATGTTAAGTCCACTTGAATATTGTGACCAAAAACATCTGGGAGGAAAATTATATTTAGTCCATTTCTCTTTCCTAACACAGGAATGCAGTTATTTTTCTCCTGTTTTGCAGCTGGCAAAAGTTGAGTAGGCATAGGCGAATTGTTACAGTCCCACCTCTCCTATCCTTATGGGGACTTTTATTTTTAAAGACTTTAAAAAATTGGTGAATTATAATTTGTTGACTTTTCCCAGTCATCAGAGTTGTGCTTGCCAAAGACTGTGTAACAGGAAATTTGCCAAGATGGGATTAGCAATTTGTTTGGAGAAAGGGTGTAGGAAATATTTTAAATTTAAAGGTGAAAAGATCACAGATGAGGTTAAGTACAAGTTACTCAATTTGGCTTCTATTTACGAAGAACTACCGAAATTATCCCTTTACCTTTAGGGACTTCTGTGTTTCATTTGCCCCCAAGTCCCCTTACCCGTCAGGCAACAAAAACGAGTCAAAACATAACCAGCAACTCTTTAAAAAAAATTAAGCATTTAACCGGGCAAGTTTTATCAAGTTTTGTCCTGCTTCTGTGGCTTCTGGAAGGAGTCTGTTTCCTGGTAGTGCTTGAGAAGAGAAACCTGGCATAGGTTTTGCTGGCCAGTGCTCAGAGGCCAGTGATAACTTTTTGTAACTGGTTTCAGTGTCTTGATAACTCTGTTGCCTGTTTTAACATTTTTCAGGTGAATGTGTTTTGAGTTTTTTAAATTTTATTTTATAGATACTCCCTTTCCATTACCTCACACACCTTTATCTATTTCCTGCCTGAAAAAAGAGATTTGACTCTGATGTGCCCAAGTATGGTTTTCCTTGAATTTATTCTGCCTAGGATTTGCTGAGCCTCTAGGGTATGTGGATTAATGATATTCATCAAATTTGGGGACGTCCTTGGACATTATCTACTTAAATATATCTTTTAAAGCACTTTCTCTTCTCTCCTGGGACTCCATTTATATCTATACTAGGAAGTTTAATATTGTCCCACAGATCTTAGGCATTCTTTTTATTTTTGTTTTGTTTGTGCTTTTTTTTTTTTTTCTTGGCAATTCATTTGGGATAATTTCTATTATTTTGACTTAACTTTGCTGATCATTTATTGTGCTTTACTCTGCCAGTTAGTAAGCCCATTTCATTGTGAGTAAGCCCATTTCATTCTAATATATTCTTCAGGCTAGATTTTTCTTTTTTGTTTTTATAATTCAATCTCTCTGCTAAAAATTCCCACATCTTCTTTATGTTGCCATACATTTGCCACTGTATCCTTTAGCATACTTTTTAGTCTGTCTGACAGCACCAGCATCTTGACTATCTCTGTATCTGTGTGTCTTCTCTTGACCATGGGTCATAACAATATCCAAACCTAGCTCAAGCAGGGAGCAGAATGACTCAGCACCCTACTACAGTGTGTGACGCAGAAGAGGCATACCTTTTTCTGAAACTAAGTAGTATTTACCTCAGCGTCGGTTTCTCCCGAGATTCAAAATGTTTAGCACCTACTTGAAAAATTACCGATACGAGAAGCAGCAAAAACTCCTATTTCTGAGATTTCCTTTACCACTTAGGAGGTAGACTATAACCAGGGACCATTGCTCTCACTCCTACAGTCAAAATAAGCTAAGTAAGTAATAAAAATCATAGTTTAAAAAAATTGTAAAAAATGCTAAGAACATAAATCTTGAAAAAGTAAATTCCAGAAATTGGCAAACTCTTCAAAGGAAAGAAGAGGCCCATGGTTTCTTTCACCCCGGTGGATTGGCAGGAAGAGGAGGAATCTGCCATGAATGGGGTAAGAAGGAATCAGCCAAATTGAAAACCTACTTCTCACTTCTAGCTTTTCTTTCTGTCTTCACTCATGTTGTGAGCAGTGGTCTCTTGTGATTATTTACGTCCTATGTGGAAGTCTCAGAAATAGGAAATTTGTTCAAGAAGACTAGGAAATTTGCCAGTAGGGAAAAGAGAACAGAGATAAGCCTTGGCCATTCATAAATAGGGCACAGTTATGTTGTCCTGTCACTGTTATAAACGTATGGACATGGTAACACTCCTTATTTTCTGGATTTATCTTTCATGTGAGCTGCAGGCCTACCTATGGTATGGTAGTCATGTATTTTTATGCCTTGTGTTTATTTCTTTAGAGATTTGATCACTGTAGTACACAAGGGACTTGTTTCTGTAGCTCTTGCTTTTAGTCTTTTTTTGGGGGGGATTTGTTGCTGCAATCTTGCAATTGTCCAAAGGGACACTTTATTGAATTACAGCGTAGGCCACCGCCTCTTTCATCATAGCACAATTCAAGACTGAAATTCTAAGTCACTAAGTACAATAACTGGTACATCGTGTGGCAATAACAGTCCCCATTTTCCTTGTGGTCATTCTATGATTGCACTAAAATTAGGGCTCATTTAAACCCCCATTTTTCAAAGTGTATTCTTTCAGAAGCACATCCTATGTTTTCCCAAAAAGTGTTTCATATTAAATTTGGGTAGCACCAGAGATTATGTTCCTTGCTCTTAGAAAATAAAATGCTAATGATTGTAAAAAGTCTTGGGGAAATCTTAAAGTAAGTAAATCCTTTAAGCTATGTTTAATTAGGTGTTTCTCAAACTTACTTGAACACAGAACCTTTTAGCAAAGGAACCTTAAGTTTTTCTTGTCAAATAAAGCCATTCACAAAGTGCAGAACATTCTTTGGAAAATATCGAGTTAAATGGACTCTGTTGCTCTGTATTTTGGGGAGTATGAATAATTCATATTGGACTGTCATTCTGTATACCTGGAAACATCTTCTCCACTGTCTCCTGAGAAGAACCCAGGAAGCTTGCATTTGGAGGAAGGAAGAGCTCTACCCCAGAAGCCTGTTTGGTTGCAGCATTGTGGCTTAGGTCTCCTCATTATAAGTGTTAATGTAGTAATGCTCTGCTACTGTAGGAGTATCCTGGTCTCGGCTGCCTGACTTCTCCAAGGACTGTCCTAGTTTGCTAGTCCAGGAAAATAAGCTAGGTCAGCTGTCATATCCCCCCAAATGAAAAAAGACAGTTAGCTGCCTAGACTGCAATTGGAAGGAAAGGTCAATCAATATATTACCTTTCTTTCCATGTGTTCCTTGGCCGCCGGCAGAGTTGTGCCTTCTCACTAGTGGTGGTAATCTCTTCTGCTAAATTTTATTTTAACCTTGCAAATAGGTGAAAGGAAGGGCACAGTTAATAACGTCTTCCCCCATATACCTCTGAGCATATTATTTGGGCTGAATCTTGCCCCTCCTTCCCCTAGCAGTAAGGCCTGCACAGTCCTGCTTCGACAGAGTGTTATGCAAGTAGCTGGTTTTATTTATTGTGGGAATTTCTCCTAGAGCTCTGTCATGCTCTTGCATAGACAGAATGCAAACATTTTTGTGATTCTTGACAGTAGCTGGGATCTATGTGGAATGGGGGTTTTCAAAACATTTCTCAGTCAATATGTTTACTCTACTTCACCAGCCATGCAGTGTGATACGGTGCATCACCAATACTTGAAATAGACTGCAACAGGAGGTCAGAATGGAGCATAGATTTTCTAACACAGCATGTTAGATGAAATGATTTTGTGTACTTTGAAGTGGAAAATTCAATCAGAATTTTCCACACTTTTTAGTTAAAGCAACACTGTTATTTATTGATGAAAGGTAGACTGAGAAAAATACAAAATGCAGAGTCTAGCATATTATTTCTGGTCATAGCAAGAAATACTTTTGCAATTTAATGAAAGCTATGCAAGATAAAAAGGATCTGCTTAAAATATACAGCTATGGAATGCTTGGAACATATGCCAATATGTTTAGCATGTGGGTGGATAAAAATGGAATCCAGCTTTGCAAGACGTTTGTTTTTCATTAAGAAATGGACTTCATGCTTGATAAATGACAATTACAATTGCCCAGGTAATCCATTTTGGCTTAGTTTTAAAGTAACCAAGTTCATTTAAAAGCACCTGGGAGTATCAATAATAAATTCAAGGATAGATTCTCTAAGTTTTCATCAAAGTAGGCTTAGATAATATTTAAATTTATTACTAGTTTTCGTCTGTCCTTTGGTGCACTGAAGATACATCAGCATAACTACCTATTATGTAGATGAATAATTTATACTTCCAAATTGCAAAACCTTAGGGTTGCAATGTCAGATTTGTGCATGAATATTTAAGATAGAAGAATAATCTAATATTAGAGTGCTCAGTGTGTGCCGGTTACTCTAGGTGCTTTACATATATTATTTCATTTAGTCCTCACAACAACTCTGACTTCTCAAATCTACAATATCCAGCGACGCAAGAAAGCCACAGAAAGGGTAGGTAGTTTACCCAAGGCCATATGGAAAGATGGGGCTGGCACTCACTTTGGCATGCAGACTCCCAAGCCAGACTTCTGAGACACTCTACCAGGCCATGTACCTGAAGCTCTGCCACCTCAAGATTTTCATCCTGGTGGTCCTAAGTAGGGGTGAGTAAGCCACTTAATTCAATTAGCATATAAGACTTGTTTTTAGATTCTTTCTTTAAAAGAGGCATAATTCTTCAAGAGTTTCTTTTACTCTAGATACTGTTATTTTTTTTCTGGTTGATATACAGTTCAACTCAGTGTAATTCAGTTTTCTTTTTTAAACTAGCATTTAAAGTGACAGAACCGTTTAAAAGTATTAGTGCAAATTCATCAACTTGTCCAAATAGTGTAGCTTCAAATGATAGTTTAGGCTGCCTAAAACTTTGTGTTGTTCAAAGTTCCTTTGTTCTAACGTGGATTCTCCCCACCTCCTTTGTTCGAACTATTTTATATCATCAGTTTTTGTTGTTGCTGTGTGTGTGTGTGTGTGTGTGTGTGTGTTTAAACTTTTATTCTGAAGAAAGTGAGTCCAGAATCAACTATCAGTTTCATGTTTCCAAGGCAATCCAGTGTAATTCTGTGTAAAAACACATACCTTCTGTGTAATTCAGTAGGCATGCCAATCCAATACGATCTAGTATGCTTTTTATTTTTCAAAAGAAGAACCTAGTTAGTATAATAGAAACTAAAGTGAAAACCCCCTAAACTCATTCATACATTGCAGATGGCTGCATTCACGTGTAACTAGGGTAGGGTCTTCTTGCTTGGAAATGACTTGATTTTTTGGTTAACAAAAATAAGAGGCCACTTTATGAACATTTTCTTAAGTCTCAAAAATAAGTGTCCACTCAGTTGTATAGTCTTTGTGATCCCAAAAAACCACAGGGGATCATTTTGACTTTGAGAGAAGGATTCTGTCTTTGTAGCGAGAACAAAATTCAGTCTTTAGGAAGAAGCAATTAAAACCCCAGAGCCTTTTATTGCTTTAAAAAAAAAAAACTCACTGCACTGAAATATTTTCTGCTAATTAGCTGTCACAAACATGTTGCCATTAAACTTGGACTCTCTTTGGTTAACTTCAAAGTCACTAACACGCACTGTACAGCCCTCCCAAATATATTTTGGAAAAGGGAAACAACTTGACAGATCTGTAATCAATGTTTTCAAGGCTTTTGTTTCTCATAGAACCTAATCCTGATTTAAGAACATTTGTTCATTTTCGTTGGGTAACATACACCAGCCTTTATGATGCCAGGGCTGTGTTGATGTCTGGTGTGTATTTGGAAACACTATGCCAGAGCTAATTTGCAAAGTTTATTTAGTACTAGTATTAGCCAGGAATGTACTTAGCTACAGGTAACAGAAAACCCAACTAATAGTAGCTTCAATAAATTGGGATTTATTTTTCTCATATAAGAATATTTGTTGGTAGAATGTCCAGGGCTGGTGCCATATGGAAACACTATCATCGAGGACCCTGGCTACTTTTGTCTTTGCTCTTCTTTTTTTAATGTGAGGACCCTGACCTTGGGCAAATCATGACATAACTTTCCTAATACTCAATTTCCGCATCTGAAAAAAGACTGAACATTCTTCCTATAGTTGCAGGATAGGGTAAGGCTTGCATGAAATCCTATATGAGAATATGTCCCTTTCAGGAATAAAGTTGATGTTTAACGCTGCAATGGCAACCACAGCTGTGCTAGTTTTCATAGTGGTGATGGGGAGGGAGGATATGAAGTGGGGAATAGGGGATCTTACCTTAACCCATGGTCTTCATTCTCAAAGTTCTCGATTCCTACATACTTTCAGATGATGTTATTTAAAATAGTACGTTGGAGAAAATACTTTAAAAAATGGCAGGTACTGTACCCTGTAACAAATAGAATCTATTACTGATTAAGTGATATATATCTTCTATAAACTAATTGTTTATTCTGTGACCTCTTTACAATAAATTTCAGTACCATTAAAGGCTTAAGTTTACATTATTGATTATTTGAATATGTGTGTCATTAATCTTCCATTGTGCTCATACATTTTATATGTACATTTTAAGTGTCGTTTTTGCATTTAGATGGAGAGGAATGGCCAGAAGAAAGTAGACTTGTGGATATTAGCTTCATATAGCACTTCAAGAGGTCCCTTGAGCTGATTTGCCAGTAAATTTCTACACTGAAATAGGCTTTCAGAATAGGGACTGCTAGATAAACCACAAGGTGTCCGTAGTAAATAAAAATGATTAATCTCAGCAGAGTAAATTCACTATCACTGGTCAAATAGTCTCATCCAATTCTGTTTCCTGGTTCTATAAAAAGCCTTTTTCTTTTTGTATTAAGGTTGTCTATAATTTTAATAGAACACTTGAATTATTACCTGATTTAAAAAAATTGGTTCATAAAAGGATATTGATTCTTCAAATTAGGGGCAGTTGAAATGTACGTTTATTAGCAAACCGGTCCCTTGATGGGTCCTGGAAAGTCCTGTCAAGAAAACTCATCTTAAATCTATGTGAGAGACACCTTCTTAGAAATGATCACAATTCTTAATGATTGGCTGTGGATTGGACAGTGAGGTTGGTGTGGAAATGCAAGTGAACTGAAAAGCAAAAGTGGAAATCTGTTAAGCAGGGTTCTTTCTAGTTGCTGAGTTTTTATTCCACATCATTGATATTCACTTCTTTCCCAGGGCATTTTCCTGGGTAATGAGAAGACTCTAAAATCAAATAAAGCTTTTGAACATTGAAGATATTTGCCACTGTTCTGTTGAAGAATCCCATAGATTTATAGTGATTCTAAACGATGTCTCATATCCACTATATTAACTAGCTTTTTAGAAGCTTATGAACATTGTAGCTTTTATTGATTCTAGGGAATTGGACCCAACAATAAGCAATAAAAGTCGATGGTAACTTTCTTCCCATATAGGGCTGTGCAGATCAATACCCTGAATTTACTGTAATTTGCTGGTAATGGGTAGAAGAACGGAAAACATTGCGGAGCCTTGTGGGGCACAGCTGTGCAGTGTTGCCTTTTTATCTAAGCTCACTGGAGGTCACAGGCTTTCCCAAGTAACAAGAAACATAGTTAAGTGGCAGGGCTGATACACATATTTATCAAGAGCCTTCATAAGTCATTCTAAGGAAAAAAAGGAAATCACAAAAGTTGTCCACAGTAACTTTAATTTTATAGAGATCCTGAAGGACCTTGAAATCTGCACTATCTTAAAGACAATTAAAATTCTAAATATGTAACTAGCATTGGTGTTTGATCTCCTGCTAAAGTAATTTTCCTACTGATTAATAGCAGGGTGTGTGATTTCACTGAAGTCTAATTTGCTTCGAATCTTCAAATGTATTCACAGCCCTGTGCCCAGGTGATTTAGAAGTGGAGAAGATGTGCGGGTCACACACCCTTGCTCTTTTATTGAGTCCTTGCTGTCTCTTTACCATAGCTCTGTAGTTGTGCCCTAGGTTCCTTCTTCTAATTCAAGTAGTGCACTTAAATAGTCATAGCTGACACTAAGGGTGCTCTTAGGTTTAGGAGCTGTGCCACGTGCAGGACATGTGTCAGCATTAATCTTCTCAACACCCTATAAGATAAGCTGTATTATCTTCATTTTGTAATTTTGGAAATTGAATCTTAGGGAAGTTAAGGTTTCTGAAGGATGCTTCCTGGCATTGACTTGGATTATAGAATATGGGTATGTCTGAATCCTGATCCTATCTGTTTAATTACTAGGAAACATACAATTGACTTAAATAAGGATTGTTTTAAGCTTTGAGTTCAATTGATATAATATGTGTTTTATATTTTAGCTTTTGTTAAGAAGGACTGTGCCTTCTCTAATTTGATCAAAACTAGTTTCTTTAATTTTAAAAACGATGCAGAAACTTTTGCTTGAAAGAGACAGTTCTTTTGTTCTTTGAAAACAAAGTGAGCACACAAAGTACAATATGACTGTGGGCTGGAAGCTATTAACCTTGATATAATAATGCACTTCACTTAATATATAATAAACAATAATCTAGAGCTGTTGTTCATGTAAGTGTTGGCTACTACTCAGCAAAACCCTGCAGAGAAGCATGTAAACTTTGACTTAGGAGACAGATTTCCCCTAGGTCATACTGACTTGGAAGACCGTATGTGTACAGATGTCTGATTCTCAAGCTTGATTTTGACATCAAGGGTATAACGTGTTAGGAAGCATCAAAACCCATAGTAATTGGCTAGAAAGGAAGCTTGTTTCATTTGTCCATTTACTTGAGGTTAGCTGATTATTTGACTTGTTACGCTTCTTCTGCTTTAAAAGGTCTCTGTTAAAAGTAACATATTCACAGGGCTTTGCTTCAAATAAAATCAGAGTCTATAAAAGTAAGTGTGAAATTTGCTTAGAAAGAATTGCCAAGATCTGTGTTTTTTCTCTCCTAAGAGTAATTGACAGTGTGTTACCAACTATGAATGCAGCTTGATAGCCTATACGAGGAGTCTGTGGTGCAAATGTATCAAGTCATTACTTGGTGATGAAAAATAATTAACAAACTCTGGACTTGGGCAGATGTGGATTCAAAGACAAGCTAAGCCTTTTACCGGCTCTATGACCTTGTGTGAGTTACTTAGCCTGTCTGTACCTCAGTTCTCTCATCTGTAAAATGAGAATAATAGTGAAGTTTAAGATAATGTATGTCACTGTGCAGTAAATGTGAGATGCCATTATTAAGGTAGTAAAGGTAGATGAGTTTAGTAAAGAAAGACAGTTCCCACTATTTGTGTAAAAAATTTAAAGGTGGAAAAGGTGGTTGTCATGAATGATGTTTAACTTTTCATCTAAGCAAAATCTGGGATTTTATCTTACAATTTGTCTCATATTCCTACTCATCAGGGACACGCTGGTATAACTTAAATGGTTTTACCACCTTTTCATCCACTTTCAGATTTTCATTACGTTTAACTTCCGAAGGGCCCTCAGTGCTTTTAGACAGTCTTTTTTCCTCATCTCTGGATGGTACCCTGTCCTGAGCTCCCACGACTGTTCTAAACCGGCCCAGGAGTTGAGCATTTCCTCTCAACTCCTGTGGATCCCGTACACACAATTTTCTCTTGACTCTGCCCCTCCTCCTCCTCCTCCTCCTCCACCTCCTCCTCCTCCTCACTGCCTCTTCCTTGTTCCTGGCCCTCAGCCATGCTTCCTGGATAATTAAAGAAGTGTCCTAACTTCTTTCCCATGTTGCCCTCCCAGAGCAATGTGACATGCTAATGCCAGAGTTATCTTTTTTAACATGTTGATTAGGTCAGCTTATTTTCTTCTTCAAAATGTTCCATGAGCTCCCCATTGCCTATAAGATAAAGGCAGCCACTTCCAAAACCCTTCCCTGCCTCTATACTCCTGTCCTGCTGATTTTTCCTTCCTGCTCTCTGTTCCAGCCATGTTGTTTCATGAGTGTGTTCTGTTTCACTCCACCCTACCTGACTACGTCTGTTCTCTTTACTAGAATTCCCCTTCCTCACCTACTCCCAAGGCTGCCTGGCTAATTCCCAGACATTGCAAAAGAAAGACCAGGCTCCAGTATTGTGTCACTTAGGAATTTTTGAATTACAAAGACTAGAAAATGCAAGTTAAACTGGTTTAAACAATAAAGAGACTCAATTGGCTCATATACCAGAGAAGTCCAAACACACGCAAGGGTAGATGTGTTTCAGAGATTTCACCCAAGTCCCAGTTTCTACCAGGCTTTCTTGTCTGCCACCTGTGATGCCTATTCTTGTGGCTGTCATTAGCTTCATGGGTTTAATGCTACTTCTTTCCCATTCGATCTCTCGGACAAGGGAGGAAGTTCTTTCCCAGAAACCCTGAGCAAACATCATTTTGCATCTTACTTGCTCAGGTTGAGTCACATGTCATCTTTAAACCAATTACTTTGACCAAAACAGTGAGTTTTGTCATTAGTTTAATTGGAGCTTATCCTTGACATTGAAGGTAGTATCATTTCCACTGTATTTTGTTAGCATGAATAACAAGAAATGTTGGGGAAGAAACAGTCCTGACCCTCCTCAAAGAAACTGATCACCCCCCTCCCTTTTGTATTACTGCATACTTTGAAAAGACCTCTATTCCAGGCCTTTTCACACTGTATTTTACAGTGAGTAAAGTCCTTTATCCCCAGGGTCTGGCACAGCACCGGCCATATCCACGTTTACTAAAAAGTGTGTGATTGAATAAAGGAAACCCATTTTGTTTGCTTTAATCCCCAAATGTGCCCTTGCCTTTGCCCTTGGTAGAAGAGTTTTGCCTTCTGTATTACTGAAATTACAGAACTTCAAGTGAATTGCTCCAGTTTTACTTTGCTCTATCTTTGAAAACTACCTGTTTTCACCTGTTCCTTTATTCCTCGTTAGGGGAAAGAGTGCCCTCTTTATTATCAGTACTAGCCCTCCCTGCTTGTGTATTTATTCAAACCTCTCCTTTCAGTACCTCACATCACCACTGTCTCCCACTCTCTGGCATTTCCATGGTGGAGTATAGGGGAAAAAATTGGAACTGGATGATATAGGTTCATTTGATTCCACTATCTCATGGCTTTGCAACTCTGGTCAATTGCTGATCTCCTCTGGACTTTCCATGGGAAGACTTGTGTGTCCTATCCAGGCAGCCAGCTGATTTTGTGATGAAGCTTATAGACTCAGTTTATGATAAAATCTTAATAAGCCACACTAGACAGTGACTTTGTCTGCATAAAGAGCTTATGAGAACTGATATCACAGTCTTGTTCATTTAGGTTCATGGCAGAAAAAGCCAACTTGGAAAGAAAGGAATAAGGTAGCAAATTTCTTTATTTTTCAAAGAAAGTGACTGTTGTGGTTTTGATCAAATAAAATTTACATATAAATCCAGCAAGCATTTTGTTTTAGCCTTTTGTGGTTTATTTTATTTATTTATTTTTTTTGATGTTGTTGTTTTTTTAAGTCGGAGTCTTGCTCTTTAGCCCAGGCTGAAGTGCTGTGGCGCCATCTCGGCTCACTGCAACCCCCAACTTCTGGGTTCAAGCGATTCTCCTGCCTCAGCCTCCTGAGTAACTGGGACTACAGGCACATGCCACCACACCCAGCTAATTTTTTTTTTGTTGTTGTTTGTTTGTTTGTTTGTTTGTTTGTTTTTTAGTAGAGACGGGTTTTGCCATGTTGGCCAGGCTGGTCTTGAACTCCTGACCTCAAGTGATCCACCCGTCTCGGCCTCCCAAAATCCTGAGAGATTATAGGCATAAGCCACTGTGCCTGGCCGGTTTATTTTGCTTAATTTTACTAGCACAAATAAATATATGAAAGTGCATTATGATTATAGATACAAAAAGAAAATGAAATAAAATCTGTGAAAAGAGAAAGATAATTTAGGATTCTCCATCCATGTCACATTTCCCACAAGGATTTTACTGTTATTTTACAGGTTGGGTGGTTTGACTCTTCAGGCATTTCTATGGGGATCTCCCTACTGGTTTTCCAGCTTGACTACTGTCTTCATTTAGGAAAACATGTATTTATGAGCAACTTACTGGATTTTTCAAGTGTTGTTAGAATGTAGACCATTTTTACCTTCTAATGATTTACAGCTAAGTCCTGTGTAAGATCTGGTTCTATGGTATGAACTTTTTTGTCCTCTGCTTCTGCCTTCACAAGTGACTCTCAGAAATGCAGACCAGAAAAATGGCACCCAAAGCATTTCTTTAGGAGATCCTATGCTTTGTCAAATAGTGAGAGCTCCATTTTGAGTACCTTTCCTTGCCTCACACTTCTTCTCCCTTGCAAAGGAAATAAGTAAAAACCTGAAGCTTTACCTTTGTAATGACAGCCCAGAAAATTAATATTCCCTAAAGAGAAAAACAATCCAAAGGCAAATGGTTTATGCAAACCAATAGTCCTTAGGGGGACTTAACTACCAACCTCTAATAAACAACGTACGCAAACCACTCTCTCTAGATCTCTAGGGGTGGGGCTCAGGCGTTAGTATTTTTAAAAACTCCCTGGGTGACATTAATGTGTTACCAGGCTTCAGAATCACTACTTGAGCTGAATTATCTCATTCCTTTTTATTTTTTCTCCTCTGTTAGCATTTACACATTTAAGTAATACTGCATAATCTTGCACCTGGTGATAACTCTTTTGTTTTATATGTGTGTGTGTATGTTGCCCCAACTAGCTTTTAAATGTGTTTTGTTTTTCCTTATGTGTCCCTAAAAGCACCTGATATACTGCCTTACACATCTCGGCTTCTTTGAACTCTCTTCGTAAATTAATTGTTAGTGCAGAGTACTTGCAGTAACTCAGTCATAGGATGAGGCCACCAATGACTAATGAAAGAAAGATGATGATGGGGAAGTGCATGCACTTGAAATTCATTGGTGTCAGGAAAGGGGTGAGGGAATGGTGTGTGCTGGACAATGCCACTCTGTTTCTATGTGGGGTTTGGGAGTCATGGTGCAGAAGGCAAGTTGCTCAACTTCCAAATTCCCTTTGTTTTTTGGAGGAACTCCCAAAGTGTGGATCTTGGTAGACTTGGCCCCACCTCCCACTATACTAGTGAGGGAGCCAATATTCCTTTTTCCTGCCCACTTGGAAGCTGGGGCAGAGACCCAGGTGTGATCATGTAACCCTCACAGGACACCTGCGAGGACAGATGAAGTGAAGGTGTGTGGGGGCAGTTAGGGATTCTTCCTGGAGGCTGAGTTCCCACTCAAGGTTCAGCTGCAGAGGTGTCCTAACTGGGCTTTTCCCTGGGTGTGGTCATACTTTCTGGGTTTAATTTTTTGGTTCCTGCCCACTTTCTGACCTTGTCTGCCCAATCATCCTATTGCCTTCAGGGGTGCCAGTAGTCGTCCATACATTGATTGTTTACTTGCCAGTCTCATTAATTTCTGTTGCTTTCAAGAACCCCAGCTGCTGGATAGAGCAATAGGTTAGTTAACAATGTATAGCACAATCCTCCCTTCTTCTTTATTTTAAATGGCAAAGCCCCCATGGCTTTGTAACCAGGTGTGTCTGTTTTCCTTTTTCTATCAATTCTCTCCATTTCATCCAGTCCCATGGCTTACATACAATCTTAGTGTTAATGACTCCAAAATCTACCTCCAGCCTTAACCTTTTTCTTGCACCCAGATTCATTTGTCTAGTTGCCTGTTTGGAATCTTCTACTTGGAATTCTTACAGACAGACATCCTGAATGTAGCATGTCAAAGCTAAACCGGTTTTCCATCTAACTATTTGCTCAGGCAAAAAACTTATGACTTCTCCTTGCTTTGTCTTTCATGCTTCACATCTAGTTTCTGTGTAAATCTTATGAAAATGTATCTCAAATCTGACTGCTCCTTCCCATCTTCATTGCTGGTCCTAGCCAGAATCTCTCTCACCTACAGTATTTCTATAGCTTCCTAAAAAATTGGTATAAATATTACCTTAAAGTAAGCTTTGAATATTTAGATATTTATGTGTTCATTTCTTCTGTTCTCCTGCCCCACACCAGCCTTCCCTTCTCCCCGTCTCCCCGTTTTGATACGCTTTCTTTAATATTTTGGAATAATTTTAAAATTTACAGAACATTTACAAGATAGCTCAGAAAATTATTGTATTCCCTTCTTCCAGTCCCTCAAAATGTTGACCTCATATGTAACCTTAATACATTTGTCAAAATCATGACTTTAACATTGAGACATTGTTATCATCTAAACTACAAACTTTATTTAGCTATCACCAAGTTTTCCACTAATGTCCTTTTTCTGATTGAGAATCCAATTCAAGATTCTTCGTTTTTTCGAGATTCTTCATTGCCTTTAGCCACCCTTAGTCCTCTCTCATCTGTGACAGTTGGTCAATTTATTCTTGTTTTTCACAGCCTTGACAGCTTTCAGGGTCACTGGTCACATGTTTTTAGAAGGTTCCTCCCTTTGGGTTCGCCTGAGGCTTTTTCACGATTAGAATGGGGTTCTGGATTTTGGAGAGAATACCACAGGCATGAAGTGTTCTTCTCATCACATCATATCAGAGGATGGCAGCGTGATGTCAACGTGGCTTACCACTGATGACGTTAACCTTGATCACTCAGTTATGGTGGTATCTGCAGGTCTCCCCACTATAATGTTGCTATTGTTCCCTTTCTGTATTCTGTTATTTGGAAGTGAGTCACTAGGTCTCAGCCCACTCTCAAAGAGAGGAGATTTAAGCTCTACGGCTTGAAGAAGGGAGTATCTACATATATTATTTGGGCTTCTGTAAATGTCCTCTTTCAAATCATAAATTTACCCTTAGTTAGGAAAGAAGAGTTCAGAGATTTTCTAAACACGTGCAGCATGTATAGCAGTATTGTTTTGTTTGTCTATGAGTAGCTGTTAAATACTAAAAATTATAAATAGTTTTAAAATTACCACTGTGGTGATTGCTCGTACCTGTAAAACATTGCAGTTTTCTCCCCTGTCTTCATGAATGAAACAGTTGCCTTCTCTTTTTGAAGCTGAGGATGGCTGGGAGAAAGGAGCAGAATCATTTACCCTTCTTTCTTGTCAGACTCTCCATGAGTTTTCTTCCAGGATTGGAGGGATCTTTTGGTATCCTCGGGTACGTTGAGAGATCTCAAAAATAACAGGATTCTCAGACAAGATTAATTTTATTTAATCTTTATCTTTAATGCAAATATTTGCTAGTTAACACATAAAAGTCCGGGGGGAGGATAAAATATCAAGCAAGTAATGATAAACAGGAACTCTCAAATGTTAAATGTCATTGAATCATCAATATCAATGAAAATCTAGAAATTTTTAATCTTAAGAATTTCTTTAATCCAGTGTCAACAATTAGCAAATTGTTTAGTTCAGATGGATACTTCTTGCTGTTTTTTCTTTTTTCCCTTTTTCTTTCCTCCTCCAATTCTTACCTGACAGTAAATTTTTAACACACACTCCACATATGTCAAGCACAAGCTTAGGTTTATGACTCAGACCAATTCCACGTCTTATCTAATTATCTGAGTATGTGTTAGTGACCTTATCCTGACATTAAGAAAATAAAATGAGGACACATACACAAAGTACCGCAGGGACTTTGGCGATAAAATGCCTTGATGCCGTTCATTTACGTCTGACGGGTGCAGATTTATCAGCATGTGGCCCTCATCCATTAGGGCAGGAGCTGCTTCCTGCTCAGGCTGCAATTGCTTAGCCCTCCTGGTATTTGCAGACTTTTGCAGCTACTGTTCACAAGGTCTTGGCCACAGCACATTCATTTCTCTCACTTTATTACCATCACATGTGATTCCAATTTGCTAGCAAATTGAGTTTCCAGTCCTGAGCCTGACATTCAAGCCGTCAGGTGGATTAGCTCCTTCAGCTTGGTTAGCGTGGTAGCTTCAGGTCAGTTGACAGTGGCCTATTAAATGTCCTTTGCTCCTCATCTTGGAATCTCGGCTGCCATCCTGTGGAGCAGCAGTGCTGGGTTACCCACTGTAACCTTCCTCCTTGTTTAGAACTCATAATTCTAGACCTACTGGAAAGACTTCTGATTAAAAGCAGAGTTGGTTTTTATCCCTTATCTTGCTGTTTCAGCAGCTTTTTCTCAGAGCAAAGCAGCCAGTTTATGCTCGGGTCATTTGGTGGAATATGATTGATGGAACTGTTCGGGTCATTCATTTGGTCCCTTTCCTCTTATGTCTTCTGAATGATCTATTTGCATATATAGTTGAAATAACATCTGATTTATTATTTTGTTGTTATTAATGATAATACCTCAGGTACCTTTTATGCGGCTGTCAGATCAACTTACTGGACAGAGCAGTATTATTCATTTGGTCTCTAGACCTTTTGCTCTGCAGTAGTATCAATTTCTTTCTAGGAGAAATGGCCTGGGTCTGGTACAGTGTGGTGTACTTTGTAATCTTGGCTACTCAGGAGGCTGAGGCAAGTGGATGCTTGAACCCAGGAGTTTGAGATCAGCTTGGGCAATGTAGTGAGACCTCATCCTAAAAATAAATAAAAATTAAAAAATAAAAAATATAGTGTGTTGAGCTATTACATCTAGGAAGTTCTTTTTCTTTTCTTTAACCTGAATACAACACAGATTTCTCAATGCTTGTTGTAACCAAAGATCCATGTATAGAAAATTACTCATTGGTTTTCTATTTATGTTTTGGTTCCCAAGGAAAACGGTCTTGGTCAGAGACTTTTCTCTTGTCATTAGAGGTTTTAGTAAATGAAGGTATATTTATGTTTTAGAATCAGGGAGCCAAGTTCAGCAAACACTATAATTTCTTGGAGCTAATCAAGGATTAAAGAAAAAAGCAAAGCAAAACAAAACAAAAAGGCACTTTACCACTGAACCCTAGAGCCCTTGAAAAGAAAACATTTGCTATTGGGAGAAAGAAGATGACAATTCATTCCTAAAGTTGCTGATTGTTTTTCTTGCTTTTAAACAGTTATGTGATTACTATATCTGTATGGAAATATATTTGCCAGTTAATAAGTAAGGCCTGCTGTGTTTAAAGCAGCAGCCACAGAGCTCTCCTCTGCTCTGGTCTGACACTCTTGTGGCCACTTTCTGTAAGCTGTGCTGGAGTAAGTTGTGCTGTGGAAAAGTGATAGCTGAGCCTGCTGTCCATGACAAACATTGAAATAGTCAATAAAAATAAGAAACAGGAAAGGTGAGTTTGAAGCTGATGGGGAAATACCTTTCAAAGGATAATGCTCAAGCACCTGAAAGGCAGAAAAATAAATGAGAATTATGGGCATGAATAACCAAGTTTAGTCATAGTGGGCTTCAGTTTGAGTTTAAATAGCCAAATGACTCATCGCTTCCTATTCTTTAATAATTGACAGCAAGTAATTATTCTTGAGCTTTGAAAACTTCATTAGTGGATAGAGGTATTTCTGAATCTATTTTTGTTTATTTCTTTGGTTGGCTTGTTTTCTTGTGTGTGTTTTTTTTTTTTTTTTTTTTGGTTTTCCACAGCCTCTTGATGATTAGGTAGATAAGAATCTCAAATTGAGAGAAGTGTGAAGGCACCCTTTTAAAACTATGAAGCACTCTAATAATTGTCATGGCTGTCTGATTACCTTTTAGAAGTTGATTAAGCTGCTTTTAAATATCCCAATGAATAAATGGATGTTTTGAGAAATAACACCAAAAGGAAATCTTTTCCATTATCATTTAAAAAATAGAAAGTGCAATCTTTGGTATGCATAATGTTTTGCATGAATATATTTCTGTTGAGGGCAAATAGTTCGATTTAATTGTCCCTTTCATTGCACCTTTCATTTAATTATAATCCTGCAAAATGTCTCCTACTTCTTATAGCTAAATCCTGTTTGGATAAATTCTTTGCTTGCTCAGATTTTCCGTATGCTCAATTGTAGGGCCATGTAACTCAACTCAGTATTTTACTGTAGTTGCTTTGGGAAGATTGATGGTTTTTCTGCTCTGGAATTCAGATAAGCTGTGTTTGTACCTTAAACACAGTGTGTAAAGAGAACCGTGTAAGAAGGGATCCAGCATAAAATTATGACATTAAAATGTTTTCAGTATAGGAAATGCCAAATCAAGCATAATGAGGGATGATACGTTCTTTGTTATCCGTTTGGTATCATAGTAATCTAAGGTTAATGCAGCATCACTTATATATGGTTTTTTTTTTTCTTTTGCAGAAGGAGCTGAGTCTCCCCAGAAGAGGAAGTTTGTAAGTAGTAGGATTTTGTTTCCTTGTTTTCTTTTTATTAATATATAGTTTATAGTTTGATTCTTCTCTGAGTCATTAGTGGCAATTGTAAAATGAATGATAATCAACTGAAGAAAACAAAAAACTGAATTTACTTATAAAAGTCAAACAGTAATAATTTCATAATTTTCAGGGTTTGTTCCATATGGGCATTGTAAACCTAAATGCATATTTATTCCTTGGAGAATCTTAATTTTTTAAAATGCTGTTATATAATCAAGCAAAAACATTATTTGGTCAGGAGATAGTGTAAATTGATCTGAATCAAGAATGAGTGTTCTTTATGATCTGAAATCCATGATTTTTTTATACTATGGATTTTATATGGAGTAAATTATGTACTTTTGAATCTGAATTGGAGACTTTGAATCAGTTGAACTTTCCATTATTAGATCTAGATCTTACTGAACTGATTCATGTCATGCTCTTGTATTAAAATAATGGATTTATGAACTTTGACTTGATTTCTTTATAGTGTGTTTTAATCTTTTATTTTTAAGACCATTAATATATTTGCACAAATCATAGTTTTTTTTCCATTAGCAAGTTGCAGAATGAAATTGAGGACAGAATTAACTACCCTCAATATTTGACCACATTTAAAGTCAGATTTGTTATCCGATAGTACTGTGTAAGGGCTGGTCTGGAAACATTTACATTTGATGTCTGATTTAAGTTGAAGAAGTTAGTAGATGGAGCACCTCCTTTAAAAAAATAGTATTTAAGATAAGTTTTTACAACTCTCCTCTTGGAGGATTAGAAAAAAATTTGGTAACTGTTGAAATATAGGGTTTATTCTAGGCTAAATTTTGGAAAATTTCAGCCTTTGCATCTAAGAACCAAAAATTCATCAGCTGTGAACATTTTATTACTGTCCATTTTGCTTCCTGTCTTTTGTACAAGTTTAGGCTGCCAGGCAGATACTGGATTATTATTTTTGGAGAATGTGCCAAGATAAATTGTCACTAGCTTTTAGCTTCCATCTCTCTGTGCTAGAGTTTAACAGAAAATAGTTTGCTATAGGAAATGGACTTAGAATTAAACTCTTTCCTCTTCTGCATCATGATTAGGACTCTGTTGCCTAAACTTGGAAAAGTCCAAACTTTTTGATATTTCCCATCATGACAAGACAAAAGAAAAATAGAAAACTACATGAAATACTTTTATAGAAAAAAATCTCATTTGCTTTTTTGCACTTTTCTTTAAGGCTTAAACACCCTTTCTCTTTTATTTGAAAGCTTCAGAACTTAAGTCAAATCTTGCTTTTAGTCTTTTTAATAGATTGCACATGGGTTTTGTTTTTTGTTTCTTGTTTTATCACATTAGTGTTTCCAATAATATTATAAAGATCATGTTAATTACAGAATTAGATTTCATGTTTCTATTTAAGGGTAATTTCCTCTTTTGCACTTAAGTCTCAATTCTGTTAATGTTAGCTGATAGCCATGAGTTGATGTGAAAATACGTGATAAGGAAAGTATTTTAAGTTTCTTTATTTGAGAAAATGGGATCTTTAATGAAAAAAGAATAATGACATAAGTTGTTTGGAGCCCATCCTTTGGAAACATAGTAAGAGAAAGTTTGATTTACATCAGAGCCATTTAAACTCCCCTCCCTGTTAAAAGTCAATTGAGCATTCAGATGATGAGCATGAAGCACACTATATATGTATATGTGAACACAAATCTACTTTTTTCGTGAATTCTGGGAAAATTAGTACTTTCAAGTGAGATAAACTAAAAATAAACATGCTATTTTGTATTTTCTGTTAAACACGAATATTCCCCAGAGAATTAACGATGCCTGATATACCTGTGCTAGAACCCATTGTCACTCAGCGTTTTTAGTGAATACTGTACAGAATGCCAGTAATTACTTTCCTCGTGCAAGGTTCTTTTATGACTTTGAGAAAGGGAAAATGCTTTTTAAAATAAATGCTAGAGTAATTTTATACAAATCTAATGAAGAAAGGCACAAATGTATCTTTATTAGTATCAGCTAGCCAACGTAATAGTACCTGATAATTAAACCTGTTAACACTTTATTTACTGCGTACATGACTCCTCCATAAATGCTTTGAAATCTTTTTATATCTTCTCCCAGAAAGATTAGAGATTTGCTCTTGCTGTTCTTTTCAGTCTCTTTGTTGTTGTTGTTGTTCCATATTAACATAAGCAACTGCACACAGTGTGATGTATTTCTTATTGTCTTTGGTTATATAGCAATGTGATCCAACTTGTTAGAGAGTGTGTACCTTGATAAAGACTGAAAAGGCCTCTTTTGATATATCTACTGCTTCAAATCTGTATGTCTTGAAAGATAGCAGTTTTAAAATTGCATTTTCAGCATTCTGAAACTTACGGGGTTTTCCACATTTTTTTGAAAATTTTGAATATTGCTTTAAATAAGCTTAAAGATAACTTTTATATCGAGAATCATGGTAAAAACATATATTACATTGAAAGCTTTCAGAAATGAAAGACCTCAGGAAATTTTTTTTGTTATTAATTGAAAGTATAAAAAAGCAAACTATTCTGTCTAGAAAAAGAAATTCAGATCCTCACTAATTTATTATTTATGATCATTTTAATGAGAACTAACTTGAAGACTCTCTTGTTTTATAAACATTTTTAAAAGGTGTAGAAGCAATGATTGTGACTGGGTAATAGACAAGAGAAGTGAGGGAAACAGCTTTCTAGGCAAGATGCTGTTATGAGATAATCAAGTAACTCCAGATCACTTTTCCAGAGGCATTACAGCTTCCTAGACAGCTGGATTTTAGCTATTTCTCTTCTTTTTCCATTCAATGAATAGCCATTTGCCAAGGCTGCTTCTGATCCCAGATACTTCCTGTACTTTCCCCCTCATTCTCCTTGGAACTAAAGTTATCACATTGCCTTATCCCTCTCCTTCCAGCTACCTGTCAAAATCATAATATAGTCAGATAGTGAAATATTATACAGCAGGTAAAGTAACTGGACAAGATTATACGTATCAGCAGGTATAATTATCAAGAATAGAATGATAAGTGCTAAAAGCAAATTCCAGGTACAAGATGGCATTTATTTATTTATTTATTTATTTTGAGACGGAGTCTAGCTCTGTAGCCCAGGCTGGAGTGCAGTGGCCGGATCTCAGCTCACTGCAAGCCCCGCCTCCCGGGTTCACGCCATTCTCCTGCCTCAGCCTCCCAAGTAGCTGGGAGTACAGGCGCCCGCCACCTCGCCCGGCTAATTTTTTTTGTATTTTAGTAGAGACGGGGTTTCACCGTGTTAGCCAGGATGGTCTCGATCTCCTGAACTCGTGATCCGCCCGTCTCGGCCTCCCAAAGTGCTGGGATTACAGGCTTGAGCCACCGCGCCCGGCCGCAAGATGGCATTTATATTATAAAACTTAAAAGTATGCAAAACAATATGTTGTTTCTGAATACAGGCATTTACAGTAAAGGTATAAAAGATGCATGGAAAGCAAGTTTATGATAAAGGTCACTTACTAGTGGAGAAAATGAAGTAAATTGGATTTGAGAGGCCTCTGCAAGGAGTTTCACGTATATCATTAATGTGGTAGTGTGTATATGGGTGTTTATATTATACCCTCTGTATTTTTGGTATTCTTGAAATATTTTATGTAAAATACTCAGTGATTGTATGGAAGTAGGATTAAAATTGCTTTAACCAAGTATTTATGTAGATTTTTAAGTAATTTGAATAACAATTATGTAAACATTCTATTTTGAATAAGAAAATATATCACACCTGTATTTGTGTGTGTGTGTGTGTGTGTGTGTGTGTGTGTATTTGGTTAATTTTGTCTCATAATAAAGATTGCTCCAAATAAATATGATTTGACAGTAACTAAAATATCTACAGTGGCAGATACCAATTGGTTAATGCCAGAACATCATAGAAAAAATTATGATGATAAATTGTAATAATCTTGAAATGCTTTAGTATATACTACCTGAAGCCAGGGGATGAAGCAAATGAGATAATAGCATTTATGATGGCATATTATTACACTTAGTTTCAGAACTAGATTTGTTGCTTTAGATTTTTATCCCATCAAAGAGATGTGACTCTGAATGCCTGTTCTTTGTGTTCAGCAAGGTGCCCGGTATAATAACTACATAGTGCAGACATTTGTGGAGTCTGTACAAATCTGTCTCCCCCTCCTAGATTGGGAGCCTCCAAGCAATGGACCTGCCCTGTTCTCTTAGGTTCTGTCACTGTGCCTGCGCCATGAGGACAAGTGGTGATGCCACGGCCGGATGGCTGATGCCAGATCCTTCATGGTTTCAATTCAGTATGGAACACATCAACCTTCTGCATGTTGTTTGATTTAGATTTTTCTAATAACTAATTTGTACCGTCTGTATTTATGAAAGCGCCATTATTGTTGTGGTACTTTTTTTCTAAAATCCACCCATATTTTGCATGTAAGTCCTGAAATCACATTTCTAAGTGGAAAAATTCACAGGGAAATGTTTGTTTTCAGGCAAGGAAAGTGCAAAAAGTGGAAGAGCCCAAGATGTGAGCCCACGATGGTTAGGAGCCAAACCAAGGTGTCCCTGGCAGCCATTATTTATTTTTAAAGGACTCCTTTGTGTTTTGTTAATTGCCTAAATAAACAGCTCTCCAGGACAGAGAGGCTTCTTTTTTCATGGAATTCCCTAGAGTGCCTTGATGGTGTTTATACCCTGGAGAGAGGAGCAGGAAATCTGCTCAGGCCAGCTCCTGTGCCGCCTCCTGCTTTTAAGTGGTCTTTCAGATGTCTTCGTACAGAGAAGAAGGAAACTGTGTTATCTATTCTTAGCAAATAGGTTCTCCCCGCTACTTAAAATGACCTTTCCTCCACCTTGTTTAATTATAAGCCTTGGTGCATTGTTTCATGGCTTTGTAGGTCTGGGATCTATAAAATTATCTGCAGTTATCACTTCATTTTAGTAGAAGCAGTGACTGACACTTGGCAGTTTCTTAGCTTTAAGTTCTCTGGCCACACATGCTTGCTTGCTTGCTTGATTGATGGATTGGTTTATGATATTTGATTGCGACAGCTGTTTTAAATGTATTTTTATTTATAAAATTTTTCCAACTCTTTCGAAAAATAATTTCAACTTTTAGGTTCAGGAAGTACATGTGTAGATTTGCTACAGGAGTATATTGCATGACACTAAGGTTTGGGGTAAAAATGATCCTGACACCCAGGTAGTGAGTGAATATAGTACCCAAACTGTAGTTTTCCAGCCCTTTCCCCTTTGTCTCCCTGCACTAGTAGACCTAGTAGACCCTAGTGTCTATTATTCCCATCTTTATGTCCACACACATGCTTTAAGGATGCTTTTAAAGGAATATCCAAGGCCAGGCGTGGTGGCTCATGCCTGTAATCCTAGCACTTTGGGAGGCCGAGGCAGGTGGATCACCTGAGGTCAGGAGTTCAAGACCAGCCTAGCCAACATGACAAAAATCCCATGTCTACTGAAAAATACAAAAATTAACCAGGCTTGGAGGTGCATGCCTGTAATCCCAGCTACTTCAGAGGCTGAGGCAGGAGAATCATTTGAACCTAGGAGGTGGAGGTTGCAGTGAGCTGAGATCATGCCCATGCCAACCTGGGCAACAGAGTGAGACTCTGTCTCAAAAAAAAAAAGGCTGGGTGCAATGGCTCACATCTGTAATCCCAGTACGTTGGGAGGCCAAGGCAGGCAGATCACAAGGTCAGGAGATCGAGACCATCCTGGCTAACACAGTGAAACCCCATCTCTACTAAAAAATATAAAAAATTAGCTGGGCATGGTGGCGGGTGCCTGTAGTCGCAGCTACTCGGGAGACTGAGGCAGGAGAATGGCATGAACCTGGGAGGCAGAGCTTGCAGTGAGCTGAGATCACACCACTGCACTCCAGCCTGGGCGACAGAGCGAGACTTCATCTCCAAAAAAAAAAAAAAAAGAATATCCAGCAGCAGGAACCCAAAGCAGAAGCAGCTCCTAATATGTATAATAGTCCTGGAAAAGTATGTCTCTGCATGCTGAGGAGTTGCTGAGAGTATTCAAATTATCCCAGAGGCAATTTAAAAGGTTTTACTTATTTTAATTAACTGTTCTAGCAACAATACTAGTAGCTGGTAACAATATTCCTCTTTATAGGGTTTGTGAATGAAAAATAGTCAAACTCTGTAAAATATTTGAAGGGATTTATTCTGAGCTCAATATGAACGACCAAGGCCTGAGGCATCATCCCAAGAGGTCCTAAGAACATGTGCCCAAGATGGTTGGGTTACACTTGGTATTATACATTTTCAGGAAACATAAGACACCTGTCAATACATGTAAATTATGCATTGGTTTGGTGTGGAAAGTTGGGATAGCTGGGTGGGTGGTGCTTACAGATCATAGGTGGATTCAAAGATTTTCTGATATTGGCAGTTGGTTGAAAGAGTTATTATCTAAGACCTGGAATCAGTAGAAAGGAGTGTCCGGGTTAAGATAAGTGATTGTGGAAACCAGGGTTCTTATTATGTAGAACAGATGGTAAATGTCTCTTGTCAGGCCTTAAAAGGTGTCAGACTCTTAATCTCTCCTGGATCAGGAAAAGTTCTGGAAAGGGAAGAGAGTCTCTACAGAGTGTAGATTTTCTCCACAAGAGACAGATTTGCAGAGCCATTTAAAAATCTATCAAAAAATATATTTTGGGGTAAAGTACTTTAATTTCTTTCAGGGCCTGCTATCTGTCATGTGATGCTATACTAGAGTCACATTGGAATTTGGTCTCTTACTACAAAGAGCCTGCTTTGTCAGTCTTAAGATCTCTGTTTTAATGTCAGCTGGTCAGTTGTGCTGAATTCCAGAGGGAAGGAGGGTATCATGAGGCATGTCCGACCCTCTCTTCTTATCATGGCCTGAACTAGTTTTTCAGGTTTGCTTTGGAATGCCATTGGCTGAGAGGGGGGATTCATTCACTCAGATGGGGGACTTAGAATTTTGTATTTGGTTTATATGTTTTTATGATTTTTCTCCATTCACCCTTTCGTTATTCCTCTGAGAGTGGTTGGAGTCTATTAGGGCTGGCCTTGGAATGAGTGGGCTAGGTATCTACTGGCATTTGATAGTTTCAGGTCTGCTAGGAGGTCCACCCCCTCTGACCGCAAAGGGGATTTGCATCTTAAACACATCTGCCACATGTCAAACATTCCAGTAGTAGAAATTCATCTGCCAGATCTTAGAGATGCCTTTGGTACCTCACTGAAATGTATGTACCTTTGGTTAGGACAGGTTGTCACCCAAACTAAATTTAGCACAGCAGAAGACGATTCATTAATGGGATGCTTCTGGTGAACTGGCAAGAAACAAGGCTAGCAGAAAGTTGAGCAGGTATTGAGAACCATTTTACCATATGAATGCATTAATAAATGCATGAAAAGAATAATGAACTTATTTTACCGCTTCCTAATTTTGCCTTTCTTGGTTAGGGACAGTAGAGGGCATCCAGAGATGAAATGAAAGATGAGAGTGACCAACAGAGGGAGAGAATATTGTCAAAAAGTAGTTAGGACCACAAAGCAGGGGAACTTGATGGTAGCTTCTGGGTGGAGCTGGGCCTGCTAGACTTCTGAGATAGTTTGTCTTACAGTAGATATATTTGTTGGAGAACTTTCTCCTTAGTTCAGCTAAAACTGGGCTCTTTTCACACGGCCAGGAAAGATTAGGCTCGTGGACATACAGAAGGGTGGGGAATATGGAATTTACGGGGTGAAAAGGAAAAATAACTCTCAGCAAAGTGAAGGAGAGAGTCCTGCTAGGAGGTTTCCCACCTCACAGATAGAATTCCAGGTCACCACACAGGAACAGAAGAGGCCAGGCTCCTCCCCTTTGCAAAGGGTGCAAACTTCCCGAGGCTCTACCTCATCCTCCCGGGGTGCAGGTGGGCATTACTCCGAAAGAATCAGCTGAAAAAGGGAGGGCTTCATCCAGGACCTGCAGTCTGGTATTTCAGCCTTCAGGCTCTTTTAGGCTTGAAAGTGGGATTTTGTCAGGGACCCTTGGCTGTCTCCTGTCTCAATCATATTGAATTGTATGTATTGGATTAGGGTATTTCTAAAATTGGAATTCCTAATTTTGACACAAGATATGAAGTGAACTTCTGTATAATTGAATGGGCATAGGTCGATTGTGTGTGTGTGTGTGTGTGTGTGTGTATTTTTTAAAAAGACTTACATTCAGGCCTGTTATATATCAGAAAATACTGCCTTGACTGCCTGTTTAGAAAAGTAGTTTGAGTAAAATGAGATTATTTCTAGCAGGCAAGGAAAGGGAATCAGCTTGGTTTTCAACTTACTTGAATTACATTTGTGAGATTGTCAGCAAAGTAAAGGCAATATTTCCTGAAAGAGAGGGAAAGAGTTTAATTCAAACAAAATAAAGGACATGTAAACCATATTTGAATAAGTTTTAAAATAAATTTAGGTTTCTTAGCACTTTCTGTCCTCCCACTCCCACAGATATTGAAGCAAGAATTCAAAATATCTATTGTCAAAGCCACATGGAAGTCCAGTGTCATTTTGAATGTTAGAAACCCAAAAACAAAACGAAGAAAAAAATCGAGTGTCACATCTGAATTAGCATTTAAAGTGGCATGTTTATATAAAAAGAAAACAGTGTAATCTATCCTGAGAGTAAAGAGAGGATTTCAGACTGTGGAAGAATGTCAATTGCATTTATATATTCATCGAATAGCCGGTTTGGTATTTGGTACGTATTTGCAGCTTTCCTTATCACACATGCATTTGTCTTCTGTGAAGTGGGTAGGGAAGAGATTTGGGAGATAGAAACAATGTAGGATTGATCTTCTTACCTTTGAAAATTATACGAAGACCTTAGTTTTGTCCCAGGGGAGAGGATTAGGTTACCTGTGGGAGGTTTGTCAAAAATCTGTGTGCATTGCCAAACACCCTCGGGAATGCAAATCAGAGTCTCGTGTGTATTGAGGGCAGGGTGAGGTAGAGGCTTGAGTACTTTTAACCAGTTTTCAAGGTAAATCTAAAATGCCACTCCCAGTTGAGAATTAATGTTCTTAGCGTTTTGGTGGGTGTGCATAGCTTTTGGATAGCCAAAGGCAGGAGCAGAAGTTCCCTATTTCATATTTACTGGAATAACTTTTTAGCAACTCAGAATCAAGTAGGATTGGGGGAAAGTTTTTTAGTGAGCAGTGCTTTTCAGCAACGCTTATTTAGAGGCACCTATTGAGAGAGGCGGGTATCTGTGCTGTCTCACTAAAAGCCACCTTCTCACATCTGTTAATCAATAGGTAATCACTGAGTAGCATTTCGGAGCATGGACTCAGAAGTCACACTGCCTAGGTTTGAATCCTGTCTCTGCCATTTAGCCGACTGTGTGACCTTAACCTCTATGTGCCTTAGTTTCCTAAAGTAGAATGATAATGTCATTGTGTCCTCAAATTATTTAGAGGATTAAATTAGTATTTGTAAAGTGTTTATAACAGTACCTGGCATACAATAAGTACTGTATGTTTTCTTAAATAAATAAATAAAATATATTGGGAATTATGCCCTTCTTTCTCTCTCCCCATATCATTTATTTTTGTCCTGTTGAATTAGGCAAAAGACCACAAAGTAGGCTGGGGAAATCCCCTTAAAGCTAGCTCATTGGAGTAGCATTTTCTCAGGGGCTGTTCTGTTTCCATGAAGAGGTGTGAAAGGGGCAGTTGACCCCATGTCCTTGGATAGCTCTTTCACTTGTACCCTGTGTTGGTCAACCCTAAGGACACAAGCTCTCTGCACAGATGTGGGGACAGATCCCACAGGTGTTCCGGCTCAGTATCATTAGGCTTTGAGGGAACTCACTCCCTGTCCTCAGTGGCCCCTCTATCAGATTTAAGCCATCTCTTCTCAGCAGGGTAATCAGGGCACTCCTTGAAATTGTGTTTTGGGACTGACAGGTGTTGAGAGAATAATATGGTATATTATAGCAGTCTATATGGAAAATTTTAATCATAGAATTTCAGAGCTGGAAGAAGCCTTAAGAGAAGTCTGACTGAAAATATCTTTATTTAGTAAACAAGGAACTAATGACTCAGAAGATTTGAGGCTTGCTTGTGCTCGGGGAGTATATATGTTGATTGCAAACCATGACCAGAATTTAGGGTTCCTAACTCCCAGGGACTGGCAAGCAGCCTTTCCTTTTTGAGGTCAACATGCTTGGGTTAGAAAAACAGATATCAGCAAGGGAGTGGGTACTGATATGGTTTGGCTGTGTCCCCACCCAAATCTCACCTTGAATGGTAAAAATCCCCACGTGTCAAGGGTAGTGCCAGGTGGAGATAATTGAATGATGGAGATAGCTTCCCCCACACTGTTCTCATGGTGGTGAATAAGTCTCACAAGATCAAATGGTTTTATAAATGGGAGTTCCTCTGCACAAACTCTCTTGCCTGCCACCATGTAAGACATGACTTGCTCCTCCTTCACCTTCCGCCATGATTGTTGGGACTCTCCAGCCTTGTGGACCTATGAGTCTATTGAACCTCTTTCCTCTATAAATTACTCAGTCTCGGGTGTGTCTTTATTAGCAGCATGAGAGCAGACTAATGCAGGTATGTTTCGTTTTATAAAGAAATGCGAGCATCAACACCCACAGTATGGACCCAGTAAAGGGTAGACCTCATAGAGTTTGCTTGACTTCACCATGTTTGTCATAGTTTCTTTGAACATTTTGGAAAGTAAAGCCTCAAACTTGCCTTAAGAGTGTCCCCTTAACACTGTTGCTGAAGGGGAAACCTGCAGCCACACACCCGGCACTACCAGGATGCTGAGTTTATCTCAGACTGTAAAGAGAATAGTGACAGCCACACTGGTGTGGTGTAATGGTCCCAGCTGCAGTAACTGGCAGTCCCCAAATATATTCATTATCCAATTAGCCATGTGAGCAGAGCAGCTGAATTCTGTATTGTTCTCTCTTTACCCCTGTTGTGTGGTAGCAAGTTGGGCCCTGGTAGCTCTAACAGGGAACTGTGGAAAGGTAGGACTTCTCTTGTGTCCTGGTGTTTCTTGGAATCTGTGCCATCTCCTCTGCCATTTTGACTCTTAAGATTTAAATTCTTCTTTTACTCCTTGTGGCAGTAGACTATCAGACCTGAGTAACTAGAGGGAAAAACCACACCAAAAGGTTTTCAGGGTTTCTTTCTCTACTTTTCTGAGTTAGGGACCTCACCCTCTGAGGATTTTGGTGGTCCATTTATTTTCATCTGAATACACATGTGTTTTCTTTTCTTTCTCTCTCTCCTTTTTTTTTTTTTTTTTTTTTTTTTTGGGAGACAGTCTCACTCTGTCACCAGGCTGGAGTGCAGTGGTGCAATCTTGGCTCACTGCAACCTCCGCCTCCCTTCAAGCGATTCTCCTGCCTCAGCCTCCCAAGTAGCTGGGACTACAGGTGCACGCCACCATGACCAGCTAATTTTTGTATTTTTAGTAGAGACAGGGTTTCACCATGTTGGCCAGGATGGTCTCGATCTCTTGACCTCGTGATCTGCCCACCTCGGCCTCCTAAAGTGTTAGGATTACAGGCGTGAGCCACTGCACCAGGCCCTTGTTTTCTTTTAATAGGTTGTTTTATGACATCGCCTCTTTTGGGATGATGTTGAGGGCTTTCCCATGCTTAAGTACAGGAACATGAGACAAACCCATGGAAATACCAGTAACTGCACACTTCCTCCCAGTGACCGTGTGAGCTCTGCTTCATCCCACACATCACTCACTTAACTTTTGACCAGCACCATAAGGAAATTCTCTGCAGATAGTTCTGTGAACACATTTGCATGAGAGGAAAAAGTTTTACTGATTACAATCTATGTGTTTGATTTGCATGTGGAAATGGGTGGCAGGAATCTGACCTAGCATAGACAGACACATTTAAAACTTTTTTTAGATTGCAAATTCTAATAATAAATTCAGGCCGGGTGCAGTGGCTCATTCCTATAATGCCAGCACTTGTAGAGGCCAAGACAGGGGGATTGCTTGAAGTCTGGAGTTGGAAACCAGCCTGGGCAAAATAACGAGACCCTGTCTCTACAAAAAAAGACAAAACAAAACAAAAAAACCCAAAACAAACAACAACAGCAACTACAAAAAAAAAGACAAAAAAAGTTAGCTAGGCATGTATCTATAGTGCTAGCTACTAGGGAGGCTGATGCGGGAGGATTGCTTGAACCCAGGAGTTTGAGGTGCTATGATCATGCGCCTGCACTTTAGCCTAGGTAACAGAGTGGGACCCTGTCTCTAAAAAATAAATAAATGAATGAATTTAAACATGTATATTGTAGAAATATAAAGTAATCTTTCAAGAAATATTTACATATTTTGTAGATGTTTATGTGAAGATGTTCTTTGTCAGAAAATACTAATTTAGCTTATGCTTTGTGCTCTTTATTGTGCAGAAAAAACGATTTTTAACTTTTGGTGTGTCATAGAGATCAATGGCATTAACCTTTTGGTAACATTAGCATCGAGTGCCTAACTCTTCCCAAACCCTGATTTTCCAGTGCAGTCTTTTATTGTTTTGGGGGGTGATGGTATATGCTTCTACTTAGACGGGTCAGCTTTGAGGCAGAGATTATCTTCTAGATTTATTTTGTTTTTAGGAAATTGAGGAGGGCATTTGATTTGAGAAATTGGTACTGTGTGCCTTCCATGTGCGGCTGCTGTGGAACAAGTGGTAATGTTAATTGCAGGGAGAGTAGGACCTTCCCACTGTACTAGCAGCAGGACAAAGTAAGGGAGAGTTCTGCTCCTTTCTCAGCTCCTTTTGACCTCTCTCCCTAGGCAATAAACATTCAAGTTTGCTTTGTGTGGGGCACATGAGTGGGTTTACCAGGGGTTTTGTATTTCAGCACATAAACCATAGTGTTTAGTACCTTAACAAATCAAGAATCAATTATCTGCAAGAATAAGCAGAAGGTTTTTTTATGTCTAGAATAAATTAGCTTAAATGCTAAAACCAGTCCTTGTGGATTAAAGAAGCACTGGAAGCAATGAAGTATATTTTTAAAATGCACTTGACATCATACACTGGAATGAAATTAATAGATCACTACACAGGTTTCATGTCTTAGAGGAATAGTGGTGGCTTTTTAAGGTGGATTTCTAAGGCACTACCAATATGTATGTAGAGGTAGTTGAATTTGATAGAATCATGGGGAGAAATGCCATCAAACACCTGGTTAAAAGCATATTATTTGATTATTATCTTTGAGAATTCAGGCCACTTAGCTTTATTCTCTTTTTTCTTTCTTTCTTTCTTTTTTTTTTTTTTTTTTTTTTTTTTTTTGCTGAAAGATGTTGGTCAGACATACCTTTAAGATGATGGTGGTGACTGTCTTGGGAGTCTCTTAAAAGGAGAATTAAAGCAGAGACACTTTAAATTGGTTTTCATAAGGGTCTAAGTCTTTCCCTCCCAACACACACCACATCCACTATTTAATATCATCTAGGCTGTATTATGTTCATGTACCCAAGAATTGTGAATTCTGTTTGTGTTAACCCACAGAGGAATTTAAAACCACAAAACAAAACCTCTAAAACTGCTTCCTTTCATGGATTCCCAAGTAGCATGAACCAATTTCAGCTGTCCCTACATGGTATGGTAGTGAGATTTTCCCCAATAGCTAGCATTGCATTTCTCTCTTTAAAAAGCATTATTGAGACATAATTGGCTTATAATAAACTGTACATAATTTAAAGTGCACAGTTTCATACATTGATATGTGTATACACTCGTGAAACCACCAGCACAGTCAAGATAATAAAATACCCATCTCCCCCAGAAGTTTTCTCCTGCCCCTTTGTCATTGCTTCCCCACCCCCACATCCCCAACCAGACAGCTACTAATGCTTTCCATCCCTAGAAACTAGTTTGCATTTTTTTTAATTTTACATAACTAGAGTGATATTGTATGCACCCTTGTTTTAGGCCTGGCTTCTCACTCAGCGTAATTATTTTGAGATTCATCCATGTCATAGCATATGTCGATCATTTATTAGGATTTTTTTGCTAAGTAATATCCTATTGAATGACTATGTCAGTTTCGTTAGTCTCTTGCTGCTGGACATTTGGCTTATTTATAGCTTTTGGCCATTATAAATAAACCTTATATATGTGATCTTTAAATGTTTTCTCCCAGCCTGTGGCTTGTGTTTTTATTCTCTTTATAGCATCTATTGAAGAGCAAAAGCTTTATTCGTTCTTTAAATGCTTTTGGTGTTGGATCTAAGCCATCTTTGCCTAATCCAAGGTCACAAAGGTTTTTCCTATGTTTTCTTCCAAAAGTTTTATAGTTTTAGATTGTACATTAGGTCTATGATTAATGTGTTGATTTTTATACATGGGGGGGAGATATGGATTGAAGTTGATTTCTGCATACACGTCTCTAATTGTTCCCGCACCATTTATTGAACAGGCTGTTTTTTCTCCACTGAAATGCTTTGAACTTTTGTCAAAAATGAGTTGTCTGTGTATTTGTGTTTCCATTTGCAGACTTTATATTTCATTGATTTGTCTTCATATCAATCTACTGTCTTGATTATTGTAGCTTTATAATAAGTCTTGATCTCAGAAGCATTAGTATTCCAACTTTGTTCATCTTTTTTCAAAGTTGTTTTGGCTCTTCTAGTTGTTTTAATTGTAGAATCAGTTTGTCAGCTTCTACAAAAAAAAGCCTGTTGATATTTTTATTGAAATCATATTGAATCCATAGATCAACCTGAGGAGCTTTGAAAAGTTGACCAGTATTTATACTGAAATTCTAGTCTTAGAGATGGATTAAAGAGGACAGTGTGTAAGCTGATACAGTGTGGAAAGATGGGATGGAATGGCCCCCAGGTGTGTTGATGGAGGAGAAGGACCAGGCTGGGGAGTTTGAGTTGAGGAATGAGTGATCATAAATTAGCAAGTACTTTGTCCAAAAAGCCTCTCAGAGAAGTGCAAGGGATGTAGTTGGGTGGGTGGTTCAGGGAGTAGCTCAAGTAATGATTTGAAGCTGAAGTCAGAAGAACTAGCCACATTTCTTCTAGAAAGAACTATAATGGAGAGCTCACGCTTAGCATAGAGAGGAGGTAGAAGAGGAAGAGTGTGACCAGAGGAGGTTCCGTGGCTGGGAAGAGGACCATCGGTCCAAAATGTTGTGATGCAGGGGACACTGAGGGTGACATCATGCTTTAATGATTGCTACAATGCCTGAGTCTGATACAACAATGAAGGTCAGTTATACACTTGAACTGATTGCTTGTCTAGGACAGTGGGTCTCAACTGGGGGTGATTTTACCCCCAAAGATGACATTTGACAATATCTAGAGACCTTTTTGGTTGTCACAACTATTTGGGGACCAGGGTTTCTCCCACTATCTTCTAGTGGAGAGAGGTCAGGGATACTTCTAAACACCTACAGTGAACAAGACAACCCCAAAGAATTATCTGCCCAAAATGTCAGTAGTGCTGAGGATGAGAAACTCTGGTCTGGAGAGTGAGAATCAGAAAAGAAGGCGGAGGCCTGGCGAGGTGGCTCACACCTGTAATCCCAGCACTTTGGGAGGCAGAGGTGGGTGGATCACTTGAGGTCAGGAGTTGGAAACCAGCCTGTCTCACCTAAAAATACAGAAATTAGCCGGGCATGGGGTGGCACACACTTGTAATCCCAGCGATTCAGGAGGCTGATGCGGGAGAATCACTTGAACCCGGGAGGCAGAGGTAGCAGTGAGCTGAGATCGTGCCACTGCATTCCAGCCTGGGCTTCAGAGTGAGACTCCATCTCAAAAAAAAGAAAAAAAGAAAAAAAAAGGAAGGTGGAATGAGAGCTGATTGGTTGCTCTGAGATTTCATGTTTTCTTCTGAGGAGAAATATTTGTTCTCTTGTATAGTGACTGGGATGTTTCCCTGGATGATAAGAAATTAGTCTGTGGGACTCTTCTTTGGGAATATTTTCAGAAGATTTCTAAAAAGGTTATCAAATAAAGCTAGTTTAACAAAAGAATAGCTTGACTAAAAGTAATTGGAGGAAAATTTTAGCATTTGAACTAGTGTACTTAAGAAAATTATTCTCTTTGGATGTGACGTTGTCCATAGATGAGTTTGTCAATGAGTGTACTTTTCGATACAAGTAATAGAAAATGTAACTCAAAGTGATTGGAGGAAAAAAATTGCTAGCTGTGTAACTAAACAGTGGAGGCTGCCCGCGGACGCTGGTCCCGAGGCTCAGTGCTGTCTCAGGGACACAGGTCCTCCTGCACTGGGGGGCTGGTCCCGAGGCTCACTGCTGTCTCAGGGACACGGGTCCTTCTGCACTGGCTGCAGGCTTCCCACCTGACTTATCCCTCAGTGTCTGCCCACAGTTTCCAGAGTTAATGGAAGAAGAAGAAGAAATTTTCGTCTCCTACCATAATGGGTTTTTCTTCAACTGGACCATTTTAAATTATGTGTTTAATCCTGAACATGGGAGTGTTTCTAGCATTGCCATCATTAGCTTAGACCTGCGCTGTCCAGTGCAGTAGCCGCTAGCCACATGTGGCTCTCAAGCTCTTACAATGCGGATAGTCAAAACTGAGATCCAGAAAAAGAATGCGAAATATCTCATTAGTAATTCTTATGTTAATAGCATGCTGAAATGATAGTATTTGTGGATATATTGGGTTAAATGTTATTAAAATTATGTTAACCTGTTAATGTGACTACTAGAAAATTTTAAATTGTATAAGTGGCTCTGAATTGTATTTCTGGTGTAGAACAGTAGCTTAGCGCATTCAGGAGTCCTTGGAAATGGAGTGTAGTCAGTTCCACCCAAACTACATGGCTGATACACAGAGGGGAGAGAGAGAGATGGAATGGATATTAAGCAAGTAGCCCCAACTGAACACAATTGGTGAGACTCGCATAGGCAAAAAATGTTTGTTCATTTACTACTGTTTTACTAAAGATGAATGTATAGAAATACTACTGTACTACCATTTATAAAAGTTAATAACATAGTTTTGAAAATTATGAAATTACTATTGTGATCATGGTAACTAGTGAAACAGCACAAAGATATACAAAGAGAAAGTAAATAATCCCTATCCCTTCCAATCCCTGTATTTATCCACAACCTTAGGTAGTCATTGTTAGACTGGTGTGTATTCTTCCATTCTTCACTTCATGTGCATACAGGTGCAGGTACATTTGCATACATTGATTCGTTGCAGTTGTTGCTACTACGTGTCTTAAACAAGAATGTTAAACACTCACTCCTCGATTTTCTTTTGTCACCTTATCAGTCTGCCAAGTCAGTAGACACAAATTTATCAGATTTATTTTAATAATTATATTATGTTCTACATTATAGATATGCCACATTTTATTTAACCATTTTCCTATTAACTGACATTCTTGTTGTTTTCAGTACTCCCTTTTTCCCCTCCCCACAACAAACAATGCTGCAATAAACATTTTTGTACCTATATCCTTACGTACTGGTCCTTTTTTTCCTATAGGATAGATTCCCAGAAGTGGAATTGCTTGGTCAAACGGTAGGTGTATTTCTAATTTTAATAGCTATCACTTTACCCAAAAGAATAGCAAATCACCTTCACACATAAGAATGCCCATTTCCTACATTCTCACCAGCACTGGATGTCACTGCCCTTAATTCTTTCCAACCTTATTACGCCTGGTCATTACTTTAAATTGCATTTCCTTCAGTATCACTGATGTTGAGTATATTTTCATATGTTTACTGTTCATTTACATTTCTCTTTTCTTCATTTCATGCTCATTTTCACTGCCCATTTTTCCATTTAGTAGTGTTTTTCAGTTTCTACAAACTCTTACATGAAAGTATTAATCTGTTGTTGTATGCATGCAAATGTCTTTGCAGTTTTTATCTGTTTATGATGTCTTTTGCCAAATGAAATTGTTAATTATTGTTTAATCAAATATGTCTTTTTCTTTATTGCTTCTGAATTATTTGTTTTGCTCAGAGTGGTATTGTCCATCCCAAGGTCATGCAGATATTCTCTTAAATTTTCTCACCATTTTAAAAAAACATTCAATCTTCAACTTAAAATTTTGTACACGAGGTGAGGTAGGATTCTCTTTCTTTTTTTTTCCCTAGATGGATGACCAGTTACTTAAGTCCTAGTTAACACAAGAAACTTTATTTTTCATGGGATTGAATTGTTGTCCTTGTCACGTATAAAGATGCCATATATATTTGGAACTGTTTCTGGACTCTCTATTCTGCTCCTATCTGTCTGTTTCTGTGCCAACACCATTCTGTTTTGAATACACTGGCTTTTCTAGTGACTTATAATTTCTGGTAAGTTCTCCTTCACTCTCCTTTCATACTTTCATGACTTTTTTTAGTCAGTTATTTTTCCACATTGTTCTGGTTCAACTAAAAATTTTAAATTGAAGGAATTTTATCCTAAATGCTTTTAAAATGAAAGGTAATACAACACTACTCAATAAATAGAACCAAATATTTAATATTTCTCAGTGTGGGGATCTCTTTACCTGATGCCACTAATTGGAAGAATATTTACTGAGAAACTAAAGATTACTTCTGTCAGTTTTAATTCTTTAAATGTGATTTACTTTATCTCTGTGATGATTGCACAGTTATGCCAAGATGCAAATATTGGGATACAGCCATAACTTTTTAATTATCCATTAATTAAATTATTGCATTAAAGCTTAAGGGGTTCAAGTTTTCAATGAATGTAAGTTTCTAGTTTTGTATGTCTGTTTATGTACCAAATTATGAAGTATACCCATATCTGGACTGGTTGAGAGATTTGCAAATATGATGTGAACAAAGAACTATAACTGAAGTGTACAATAAACCATGTACTTTGGAATCTTTTGTGATTTAATGCTTTTTAAGCTTAATGTTGAATATTACATGGACTTCAGAAATTTTCACACTTGAAACTATGGACGAAGTTTCCTAGTATTTGATAGCTTTTGACCATTCTTTTAAATTTACACTGTATTAATATAATATTAACTTAATTGTTTTTACTGACATTCTTAATTTCTTTTTGGAATTCATTAGCTGGTATAATACTAAAGTAATAAATACCTTGTGTTTTTCTAAAGGCATCTGAAATATTGGAGCTAAATACTAAAACTGGGATTAAAAATAATGGTAATTTTAGCTTACAAATGAAGACAAACAAATGTGAGGTCTCTATTTTACTTATGGAAGTAGAAGGACATCCCCATGTACGTTCTACCTATGTTTACTTGATGAAGTAGAAAAAATTATTAGTTTATTCTGTAGCCAAATATAAAATGGTGAAATGATTGGTATATATTAATGAATGGTATATATATATAACAAGTGGTATATATTAATTACATACTTAGATGAAATAAAATTGTTTTAAAAATTGAGATTTTGTTCATGATCAGCCTGGCCAACATGGTGAAACCCCGTCTCTATTAAAAACATAAAAATTAGCCAGGCATGGTGACACGTGCCTGTAATCCCAGCTACTTGGGAGGCTGAGATGGGAGAGTTGCTTAAATCTGGGAGGTGGAGGTTGCAGTGAGCCGAGATCATGTCACTGCACTCCAGCCTGGGCGACAGAGCAAGACGCTGTCTCAAAAAGAAAAAAAAAAAGGAGATTCCTTCTAATTTTAATAGTAGTATAATTCACAGAAATAGATTGATGTAGCACTTTCTTGCATGTATATGAATATTAAAGATGATAATTAGAAAAGAAGGGGAAATTAAGTTATTTGCATTAAGGCCAAAAAAGGACAGTCAACATAGAGTTAAACTGAAATCTTCCATATGAATTTATCATCTTTACTAAATCAAAACAATTTTTCCATCTCATTCAAAAGAAGGTAATAAACAGGCTGGGCATGGTGGCTCACACCTGTAATCCCAGAACTTTGGGAGGCCAAGGTGGGCAGATCACTTAAGGTCGGGAATTCGTGACCAGCCTGCCCAACATGTTGAACCCTGTCTCTACTAAAAATACAAAAAACTAGCTAGGCATGGTGGCACATGCCTGTAATCTCAGCTACTTGGGAGGCTGAGGCAGGAGAATTGCTTGAACCCAGGAAGCGGAGGTTGCAGTGCACCGAGATCAAGCCCCTGCACTCCAGCCTGGGCAACAGAGCAAGACTCCATCACAGGAAAAAAAAAAAAAAAAAGGTGATAACAGTTACCTTCTCTAGTAGTCATATAAAAAACTAATAGTCACTTTATTTACCCTGATTTTGGTCTCTGATATTATTCTCCACTAAAGGTCTTCAGGACTGTTTTTGGAACATAACCGGATGTCATGATTGAAATAGGCAGAATTTTGTTGGAACATTTTCTTTTTTTGGAACTCTTTCTCTCTCTCTCTCTCTCTCTCTCTCTCTCTCTCTCTCTTTCTCTCTGTTTCTCTCTCTCTCTGTCTCTCTCTTTGTTTCTCTCTCTCTCTCTCTCTCTAACAAGGGTGCTTTCAAGGATGTGTGGAGGTTCAGCAGATGAACCAAATTGAGGTAACTTCTGCTGGCCAGTAGTGAAAATTTAAGTAGCAAAGAGGAAATGGTAATTATAAGCCATTTTAACAAGTTGAACCTCTCAAAAGCCAAGAGTCAATCATGATATATTCAGAGGTGACAAATGATACAAACTATTGCTAAATAAAAGTCATATTGTGCTTCCAGTGTTTTCAAATAAGCTGCATTTTGAGCAACTCAAATTGTGTTTCCCACACTCATTTTAATCATTATCAAAATTGACAGTTGATAAATATAAAAAAAGAGTATATTTTAAATATAACTCTGTGTATCTGTGTAAATTCCACATTGTTAATTTTAAAGTAAAATTGTTTTAAAATAAAAGTAGAACCAGATTTAAAAACAGTAAAAATCACTATATAACAGGTATCATAAGATTAACACCTGTTTCTTTTATAATACTTGCATTTAAGTGTTATAAATGTGTTTCTCTTATAATACCTACATTGAAACATTGAATGTTTCTTTTCTTTTCTTTTCTTTTCTTTTTTATTTTTTTGAGATGGAGTTTCGCTCTTCTTGCCCAGGCTGGAGTGCAATGGCGTGATCTTGGCTCACCGCAACCTCCGCCTTCCGAGTTCAAGCAATTCTCCTGCCTCAGCCTCCCGAGTAGCTGGGATTACAGGCATGCACCGCCACACCCGGCTAGTTTTCGTGTTTTTAGTGGAGACGGGGTTTCTCTGTATTGGTCAGGCTGGCCTCGAACTCCCTACCTGAGGTGATCTGCCCGCCTCAGCCTCCCAAAGTGCTGGGATTACAGGCGTGAAAATCTTTCTTTTATAATACTTATATTTAACCCTTGAATTTGTTCCAGGGCTGCTTAATTTCTAATGACTCTGGAAGATAGAGTTATTTACATTAGAATAGAGAACTTTTCTGTTTTTGTGAAACAAGTGAACATAAACAACCAGAAAGCCTGGGGGTTGGAGTGAGGATTGGAGTGCGCAGACAGTGCTGTGACTGTGGAGTTTATTATTACCAAAGCCAGAAAAATCACAGCAGCTGCAGTGGACCAAGATGCCCAAAAAGCTACTTATGATTAGAGGGTACAAAGTGATAAGCTGGGATGCACTAGAATAATAAAATAATGTTCACATGACTTAAAGAATAAGGTGGGGTGGCAGGGGGGTTGCCCTAAAACTGCAGCATTGGGTTAAAAAAATATCATGTATGTTGATTTAAATGAATCAACTAAGGTTAGGTTAGAGTCCCTAAGTCTGACATAAGGATACTAAGCAAATGAGTATTCTGTGCTGACTAGAAAACAATAATATACCTCCAAAAATTTTCAGGTCTCATGTTCAAAGCAGCACTCCGTAAAGGCCGGGGACATCACTCCTGGACCTAATGAGGTGAGGTAAACTGCAGCCCACCTTCGTCAGAGGCATTCTTAATTTATATCAAACTGAAATAAAACCCTTCTGTGACATTGTAAAAGATGAAAAAATAGTACAACTAAAAATTAAAAGTGCGGCCGGGCACGGTGGCTCACACCTGAAATCCCAGCACTTTGGAAGGCTGAGTTGGGCAAATCACTTGAGCTCAGGAATTCAAGACCAGCCTGGCCAACATGGTGAAACCTCATCTCTACTAAAAAATACAAAAAATTAGCTGGGATGGTGGTGCACGCCTGTAATCCCAGCTACTCAGGAGGCTGAGGTGGGAGGATGGCTTGAGTCTGGGAGGCAAAGGTTGCAGTGATCCTAGATCATTCCACTGCACTTCAGCCTGAGTGACAGAGTGAGACCCCATCTCAAAAGAAAACAACGAATCAAGATTAATGTTTTGCATACATTAATTATCAATTTAAGATTTGTAAAGTTTGTGTACAAATGGCCAAGATAAAATGTAACTTCATGTAACGTTCTAATTAAATAATAATATCTTCTCGTGAAAATGCTGCCTTTATTCAATACTACCTTCAAGTATTTGGTACCATCTTAAATTGTCTTAGAATGAAATGCCACCAGTCTTTCATCTTTATTTTGCCTTAGTCCACTGGTAGAGTATGTTAAGCCTCCTACACGCAAGAGGTAGCAAACTACTGACACAGCAGATTCAGTGCCTGTGCGGAACTTCCATATTGCTGAAATTTTAAACGGCTCTGTCAGTGGGAAAGTGTAGCATCCCAAGAGAGGATGCAGTTCTTTTGGAGTACGGACCCACTCTGTTTCTGGGCTCGCTGTGGAAATTGTAAATTAGCTGTAATTGTGACCTGAGTGCTCGTCTTCCCTGCTATCATGTCTTCTTGCTATTAAGAGATGAGTTGAGACTGCTCCATTTATTGAGATGAAGCCAATGGGTCAGCAGTCAGTGACCCTTATTCTCTGTGCCTTAAAGAGAAATAGCAGCCTCTTTCCTTTGGGAACCTATTGTGAGCTGGTGACATGTACTGCCAGTTGCATGTAACTTCCAGATTAGGTCATGTCAAAGGACTATCTTTTAAAGTGACACATTGAATTTGGTCCCTAGTTATGAATCCTCCAATACTTGTATACATCTAAATGTTTAAATGTCATCCTTTTCTCCGTTTTCTGCTGTCATTTCTGCTAAAAATGTCACAAATTCTAATGAATGAAATAACTGCTTGCAAAAAATATATACTGTCTCTTCTAGTATTGCCTTTGTTAAAGGCCAGCTTACTATTGCTTCTAAAGGGATAGGACTATTGAGATGTATGAATAGAAAACTTCAAAAGTGAAGCCATCAAAGTAATAGAAAATAAAGATATTTTAAATATAATTGCAGTTGAATTCAGTAGTGAAAAAAACGTCAAAGGATTTCTTCTTAATGCCATCCTGAGGTGTGGAACATTTTGTAAGAATGAGTAGGATATTCACAGGAAGAAGAGCACCTCAGCATTCTCCAATTTAGGGCGGCACATGTTCCCCAACCTCCAATTTATCTGACCGGGTCTCCACCGTATCTGTTAAGGCCCCTTCATTTTCATCTTCTCAGACGTCCAGCCGTGGAGCAGAAGATCACATTTGTTGGGGGCACTGTGACTGAACAAATATTTTCTTTTACATGGTGCTTTCAGAAGAATTCTTTTATCTCCTAGATGGCCAGGCTCCTTGGAAGCCTGAACAATGAAAAATCTGAGCGATCTATTTCAGCGCCAGAATCCTGTGAGCTCAACAGACTTTGAAGTGGATTGCTCCCCATTGTGGGGCCACAATAAAAAGTGGGGTTTTTCATAGTCCTTGTATTAATGTCTGCAAAGCCAGATGGCTTTGTAAAATGGGCGCAAAAGCAGTATAACTGATTAAAAGAAATGCTGGGTAGTGAAAGGCTTTCATACCCAATGTGAGTCTGACAGAAAGCATTGTCCTCTGGGGATATGTTAATATTGGGGAATCTCACTCTCCCGTCTTCAAGGGTCAGCCGAAGACAATCCAGACAGGTGTTGGTCACAGGAGCCTTCAACATGAAGGCTGAAAAAATACGTCTAACCGGCCATTGAGAGAATTGCCACAAAACAAAATAATGCAACTGACTGGTGAGGAAGTGCTTTCTGTAGGTAGAACTTTCTGAGGTTGTGGCTATCATGTTCTCTTTTTCCTGGCTTTTTGTGATCATAAATCTGCATCCTCCTGTAACCCCCAGATTCCATTGTCTCACACCTAAGGGTAGCCAAACTCATGCTTCTTCTCAGTATAGTCTAAATGACTCTTGAGGTTGCAAAGATCTTGCCTGTTGGTTGCTGCTCTAGAAATCATCCTGCCTGTGTTTGTAACCCTGCCTGCTGACCTTAACCTCACAACACAGTCATATATTTCAAGTTATTTGGGGAGAAGGGGGTTGGTGAAACTTGGCCTTGTACATAAAGGGATTCAGAGATGTGGCAAATTGTTCTCTGGCTTCATAAGCTGTCATTCAATTATTGGGAAATGGCGTTCAGGACCGAAGGAGCAAAAAGCTCATCTTAAGATGCGTTTTAAAAACTTGTCGTAAAAGAGTTAGGTGGCCCCTGGTTTAGATGCTTTTCTATCATCAGGAAACCCTTTAATCCTTCAATAGATGACATATGATAGGATTTTAAAAACCACGCCACGTTGCTGTTCCATTTTCTCCTTGCTGCCATCTCATCTCCCTGACTCATCAGATTTGGTACTGATCTGCTTACAAAGTAGGAAAGACAGAGGGCCTGGCACCTGTCTATTCAGTTGAAATAGCCAATTTCAGAAGAGTTTGTACATTTTGACCTTTTTGAACTTCTATGGATCCTTTTGAAGATGGAAGTAATTCTAACCCGGAGGCATGCCCAAGAATTATTTTGGAGAATAAACTGATATGTGTATCCCTATTATTGTGGTCTATCTTTTGAGTAAAAATATAGAATTTATAATATTTTAATAGGACTAGTTGGTCTTTGTAGAAAATAAATATTTCAATTGATCATGTAGGTGGTCATTTTAGAAAAACTAGAAAATACAGAGAAGAAAAAATGCATTTAAAATTACCCCATATTTTATCACTTAGGGAAAAGATAGTTTACAAAGCAGAGAACTGAGTTTTACTTCCATCTTTTGATGCATTAAATAATTTTTCTTTAAGTACTTTCAGCGTTACAGTCTCAGCATTTAAGAAACAGGATAACATTTTATTTTACTGTGAAAATTCTTAGATCATAAAGCATGGATCATTTTTTCTGAGTATTTATATTGTAGAAAAATACAGAAATGTGAAGAATAAGATAGTTTTTACCCATAATCTGACCATGTAGGATAGTCGGCACAAATGTTTTTCTATGTGCTTTTAGACTATTTTTCTAAATTCTTATTTGATAATTATTGATTCTTGGCATTTGTTTTCTTTCTAGCTGGGAAGTGCTTTCTGTAACTGACCCGTTGTATATTAGTTGAGTGCTCTGCTTGCCCACAAAATTTGCTGCATCTTTAAACAGAAACAGCCGGGAGAGCAAAGTGTTAGACAGTTTTTAGTGGTCATGTATAGTTGTTTAGGGTACTGAGGCAGTTTCAATAATTCATTTTATGAAATTCCAAAAGGTAACATTTTTCCTTCAGCTGTTGGTGATATTTGTTTAGGTTCAAGAAAACTTTTACATTTTATGTGCAGGGAATCACTCTAAGCAACACATTTAATAAGTTCCAGTAGTCAACAGAGATGCTATATTCATTTAGGGAATATAACAGATTTTCTTTGTTTTGCCTTAACACTTGGGGCTTTATAAGATTTCCCCAGAAACCAGCACTGTAGCCATTCTTAGCCAAGTTATGATTTATAGAGTGATTTATTGATCATGGAGGATTTCCCAGAGTTCCTCAGGATATATCATTAATGTAACTTTGTATATACTGTCCTGCTGGAGGGGAGGCTTCCTGGGGTAAGGAGTTTTGTTCCCTGCACTGTGCCTAGCATGTAACAGGTGTTCCATAAATATTTGTAGAATATTGTTTTGTGTGATTTTTAAATCGTGTGTCTCCCTTACTGCCTAGCACTCTCATTGACTAACCCTTTAATTGGTCAAGTAATTATTGAATTCCCACATTAAATTGCTCCAACTTTTAATAAGAACATGCTATGCTCCAAATATAATGGTGACTGTTGAGTCCTCCATTTAATGAGCTTCCAGCCTAGTACATTTTTTTTTTTTTTTGGATTTAAGTCTTTTATGAGAACAGATGAGTGATGGATTCACTACTGATTAATGTTTTTACCAGTCTTCTATATAAAGGAATGCAATTTAATTCTCATCCATTTGGGATTTTTGTCAAGGAGAGATTTTGGCATAGGTGATGTAGGCTCCCATTTACTGGTATGAATTAAGGAGTTCCAGAAATAGATAACTATGCAAATTATTTCCCATTAGTCTGGCTTGAATTCCTTATATCACAGCCTTATTGGTGGTGGTGATGGTGAGATAATACAGGTGAAAAATAGATATCAGCTGATAAGAATAAAATTAAATTATGTTCCGGCTGGGCGCGGTGGCTCATGCCTGTAATCCCAGCACTTTGGGAAGCCGAGATGGGTCAATCACCTGAGGTCAGGAGTTCAAATATAGTGAAACACCATCTCTACTAAAAATACAAAAATTAGCCGGCATGGTGGCGTGCACCTGTAGGTAGTCTCAGCTACGTGGGAGCCTGAGCCAGGAGAATTGCTTGAACCTGGGAGGCAGAGGCTGCAGTTAGCTGAGAATGCGCCACTGGACAGAGCAAGACACCATCTCTCTCTCTCTCTCTCTCTCTCTCTCTCTCTCTCTCTCTCTCTATATATATATATATATATATGTGTGTGTGTGTGTGTGTGTGTGTGTGTGTGTGTGTGTGTGTGTGTATAGCATTGTTCCTATGGCTTGAATACATTGATAGATTTTTTGTTGTTTTTTTATTTTGGGGTTTTTTTTTGCTATATGAAGGGAAAAAAGGAAAGAGTTAAAACAAATGAAAGTAGTAGGACTGTGGTAGGACTGTGGCCAAGGAGCACCATCATTTTGGGTGGGTTTTCTTTGTACTAAAAGTATAAAGACATGCTAGAGAATAGTCACCAAATTTACATCAGTGATTACATCTGAGGGGAGAGAGGGGAACTGAGATGAGAGAGAGTTCCAGAGCCTTCAACTGTGTTTATGTATGATTTATCAAGTTGGGTAGTTAATATGTAGGTAAGTATTCATTATGTGATTCCCTTCCTATGTTTTTTAATTAAAAAAAATAAAATCTGGAGAATGGATATGCATGGAAGTGAGATTTCCTCCTGTTCTCTTTTATCATTAAAGGGTTTGGGTTTCTTCTCCAGCTCTTATAGCCTCTTCTATTTCCTATGTCTTCCAGACAGATCCTGTGGCAAGATGGCCAGGAGAAGGAAAGAAAGAGAGATGTTATGGAAGCAGAGAATTACATTTAATAGACAGTGACCCATAGAATACACTGAGATATTTGGCCTTGTAGAATCCTCAGAAGTGGGCAGTTGTAATACCTCCAGATGTGGAATTATTTACTTGTACTGTTCTTTCACTCAGTTGGTTTCTATTTCTACATAAGCCTTTGACAGCTACATATCCAGGTGTTAGTATCACATGTGCAGGCTTTGAAATTTAGGTACCCAATTTAGCAGCATCTGACTTCTCATTTTCTTGCTCATAGTAGTATATGATCCCTGTCAGGATGGAGGGGCCCTGTACCTGCCGCTTACTCTCAACCAGTGAATATTCCTGGAAACACTCCTGAAGTCTGCATGGCTGGAGCCCCATGTGTATAAATGACGGTGGCTGAAGGGGCTTGAGAAGTAACTTGGTGGAGACAGAGAGTGGGCAATGATGTGGCCGGACACTTGAGAGGAAAGGAAGCAATGTGCTGGACCCAGAAAGGTGCTCGAAGATGCTCCATCTGCCTTGTGTATCAGTTTGCAAGGGCTGCCATGACAAAGTATCACAAATCACGTGGCTTGAACAATAGAAATTTATTATCTCACATTCCAGAAGCTAGAAATCCGAGATCATAGTGTTTGCAGGTTTGATTCCTACTGAGGACTATGAGGGAGAACCTGTTCCATGCCTCTCTCCTAGCTTCTGGTGGTTTGTGGGCAATCTTTGGCTTTCTTTGGCTTGCAGAAGCATCACCTCCATCTCTGCTTTTATCTTTACATGACATTTCTCTGGTCTGTATGTCTATCCCTGTGTCAAAATTCCACTTTTTTTATAAGGACACAGTTATATTGATTTAGTGTCCACCCTAATGACCCCATCTGACCTAGATCATCAGCAAAGACCCTATCTCCAAATAAGGTCAAATTCAAAGGTACCAGGTGTTAGGACTTCAACAACTTTCCAGGGACACAATTCAATGCATAATACCCCTCCATTCCCATCCCTACTGCTCAATCCTAGAAGGCAGATTCCACCTGCCAGGTGACATGGCCCAATTGAGCATGTTGTGGTTTGTGGGATGTCTCCTCTTTTCTTACTGAGTTCTTCAGAATGGGGTCCATAGTCCCACTGATAGACAGTGAAAGGACTTGGAAAAACACAGGGATAAGACAAATTACTTGTTGGGAAGAGGACAGTTGAAGAGTGCATTTGCCAGATTGCGAAGTCAGGAAGAGGGATAAGTTGCTCTTTGCTATTGTTTCTTTCACGCTCGATCCGGGCTTTTCTCCACAGCTCATTAAGGCAAAATCTAATTTATCAAAATCCAAACAATCCCACTTTCAATATAATGGCAAATAAATACCATCTCTACTACATTATCTGTTAAATTGGCCTTTGTGGGTAAACCTAGAAACCTCCCGGCTGTTTTATAACATTGTTTCTCTAAGAATGTGGTCTGGTTTCTCAAACTTATAGATGTACCTTCAGAGCACAGCTTTGTATGTTGTGGAGATTAGCTGGGGAAACAGGAGTTGGTGAGGACTGGGGTCATGCCAGCCTGAATTCTTTTTCCATGTTGAGTGCTTCTGGAAAGATGCAGAGGGATGCTTTGGGCAAGGGCGCTCTTCCGTGGTAGAAGGCCATTGCCCGCTCAGTAGTCGTGTCTCCTTGGTGAATGGTGATTCCCCTGAGGTGGAGGAGATCATGCTCAGGCCCAGAATTAAAACTGACTGGGTGACTGGGAGAAGCATCAGCTAACCCAGAGTCTGTGTGTATTAGCTGTGTTCTCCAGAGAGAACCAATAGGGGATGGATGAATGGATAAGAGGGGATTGATTAGGGAAATCTGTTTACATGATTATGGATCTTGAGAAGTCCCACAACAAGCTGTCTACAAGCTAGAAACCCTGGAATGACAGTATCATGGTTCAGCACAATACAAGTCTGAAAGCTTCAGATGCAGGGAAACTAATGGTGTAAATACCAGTCTGAGGCAGAAGGCCTAAGAACCTTGGGGGCCATTAGGGTAAGTCCTGGATTCCAAAGGCCGGAGAGTCTGGAGCTCTGATGTTCAAGGGCAGGAGAAGATACATGTCCCACCTCTAGGAAATGGAGAGGAGACAATCACCTTTCCTCTGTCTTTTTTGTTCTATCTGGGCCACCATCTGATTGGGTAGTGCCTGCCCACATTGAGAGAAAATCTTCTTCACTTAGTTCATGGACTCACATGTCAATCAGTCTCCTCTGGAAACACCCGCAAAGACACACTTAGAAATAATGTTTTACCAGTTCTCCAGATGTTTCTTAATCCAGTCAAGTTGACAACTAAAATTAACCATCACACTGTACTTCCCCTTTGCCTTAATGATAAAACTCTGCTTTTTGTCAGGCTGGTGATGTTTTCAGCTAAAAGGATATACCTATCAGCCTCCCTCTCCCACAGCTAGATACAGTTATGTTACTACATTCTGGCTGATGAGATGTAAGCAGAGGGAATTAAATTAGAGGGATAGACCTTTAAAGGTGGGGACCTTTTTCCTTTTCTCCTTTATCTGGAATGAATTCGTATTGGCCAGAGCTCCAGCAGCCATATTGGTCCATGAAATAAACATGAAGGTAGACTCTACATGCTAAGGATGATGGAACTGCAAGGTAGAAGTAGCTTGAGTCTGATTACTTGGTAGCTACCAAAACACCTCTGCTTCTGAAATTCTTTTACCTAATGAAGCAATAAACTATTTTGCTTAATCACTTATTTGACTTTCCAGTTATCTGCAGCCACAGCTAATTCTAACCCATAGAGAGACCCTTTCCATAGGAACCCCAATCACTATCCTGTAGAGGATATAGTATGTTCAAAAAGAAAGGTCAACCAAGTGGAATGAAGGAAAGAGAATTACTTTCCAAGACCCTAAGAACAACAGGTCTGCTGCGTGCCGTGGTATCTTTTCCCTAAAGCATCTTGAATGTGAGCAGGAAGAGAAGACTGAAACTGTACCCCCTTTAGCTACTTCCTTATTTCATCAAATTTCACTTTTATCTAATACCATAGATGGTGTTGGCCATTACCATTTTCTGCTAGCTCACATTGAGTTACAGCAGCAACAACATTTTGGCAGTAAAACATTGTTTTGAGTACTTCATTGCTTTTTACTGTTGTTTCAGAAAGGTGAGTAGAAAACGGAAGTATGTGCTGATTATCTGGTAAAAAGTGTAGTTCCCGTAAACTAAATGGAGCTGACACCACAGGGAAATTATCTGGCTTTCCAAAAAGGTCTAATCTTTAGCTTCAATAAGACATTCATTGTATTTGGACCAGTGGTGTGTGTATATGATTGTGAATGAGAAGAACAAAGGTAAAGGATGTGGACAGATCAGAAGTATATCAATGAGTATATGAGGAAGAATTAGGAAGTTTGAAATGTTTTATGTCTCAAGGAATAAAAACTTCCCTGACAATACATATTTGACCCTTTGACATGCTTTCAGGAATGTATGAAGCAGGAAAGTAGAGAGCTGCCTTTATACCATTCTATCTGAGTTCACTGTCTTGCAGCAACTGAACCATTCTCTGAAAGAACATCGTGGATTGAGAGGAAATAAGGATGGGTGTGCCTGCTTTAGATCACACAGTGCTGGACCTTTGAGGAAGGAGAAGCAGAGATGGATAGAATTGTTGTGGCAGAACTGAGCTTGTAGACTTGGTCCTGTGGAGGGTATCCACTCTCCTTCTAGCTGTGGAGGGTAAATAAAGGTTCCTGTAAAGCTTCTTTGTCCGTCTTGAATGATTCATGTTTCTCTGCATCTTTGGATTTAAAACCAGCCCTCAGAGATGAAGATTTTCATGGAGGACCAGACTTAGGGGAAACATAGCTTCTGAGAACTTATTTTATCTGTAACAAGGCCAGTCAGTTTCTAAGTGTCTCATTCTAAAGTCACAATGATATGAGACCCTAAGTAGTAGCTACTGCTTGGGGAACTGAGAAGGCAATTCATGCTATCCATTTATACTTACCTGAGTATATAAAATGACATATTTTCTCACTGAATGTGTTTATACTTATTTTTATGGAGTTTCAGACATTTACAAGGGTTTTCTAAAGGTTTAATTCTAATCGCAGGTCCTAGTACCCTGTTTTTCCCTCAAGCTATTAATTTTTCCAATTGTGAGTTTACTTTTCTTGGTGCTTATCAGGAACCTAATTCTTTGTTGTGAGGGTGGAATTTCTGTACTGGGTTTGTGGAAATCTCTTCTTTCTGTATCTTTTTTTGGGAGGGAGAGATGTTGCAATGAGGTTGGTGAAAGGAGCCGAGCCAACTCTGATTCTAACAACAGTTTTCTTAATATATTTCTAATGAAGTTATTATAGTTGTCACTTGCTGATGAAACAAGATTGAGCTAGACATTATGTTGGATTTCATTTATTGATGTCTAGTTTTTCCATGGCAATCCAGAAAGTTTAGAAATGGTGTTTTCTTTATTCATGCAATACCTGGCCTCCATCACAAAAAATATTTAGTTCATATTGAAGACAGCATTGTTGCCTGAAAGGCATGTATATATTAGTACACTGTGTTTAAAAAAAAAAAAAAAAAAAAGGAAATAGCATCCAGTTCCCCAATACAGGACGATAATAGTTTCCCACTGAAATTACAACCAGAATAATACTGACACCTGGTGATCCCGTGGCGTGGTCTCACCAAAGCTTTAAAAGTACATGGAAGGAGCCCTGAAACCATGTTATCTTCAGGAAATTATAGTTTGTATCCAGTTTCGTTTTTTCAGGGGTGAGGAGGAGTGGTATGGAGTATATCTTCAATAGCTTAGCTGGTAAGAAACATCACATTGACTTCCTCCTTCAGTGAACTATCCCTTCTGAATTGCTCTACATAAAATCTTAATGAGGGCTTTTTATGCATAATCTGTTTGTCAAACTGTGATTTGAATTATTTGAGAGGTTTCTGGAGATGAGTAGGTAAAAAGTCTTCATCAGGTCTGTCACCATTATCAGAAACATGCCAAAACCTTATCAGTTTATATGAGGTTGGCCTTTTCATTGGGAATTATTGGGCATGGAGAGGGGGGTTCAGTCCTATAAATGAATGCCTTGTTTTATCTTCTAGTTTACTTACTCAAACAGTAAATTCATAAGATGGCTTTTCCAAAGAAGACTCCAGTTTCTTTAGTTTATTTTAGCTGGATAACATGTGATTTTGGAAGTGGAGGTTACTGAGATCTCATGGCTACCCCACAGGTTGTATATTTCAAGAAATAACACAGTTTGTTTTCTCATGAAAATAAAAAGGGACAAGTAGAGAAAAAACGATATGAGATAAATGCGTGTTGAAATTGTGCTTATGCTTTGAATTAAATTCCTTGCATGGCTGATTTTTATTTAAGGCCAGAAATGATGAAACCTTGATCTGAAAGCTGCATTACAGACTAAAGAGGTGATGAAAGTTTTCTCCATATTGGGGTTGGTAATTAGCTATGCGTGGGTCATGGGCTGATGATTAGTTCTGTTCCTCAGAGCATGTCTGCAATCTTTGATATCTACTTAAGCTATGTAAATAATTTACACAGTTTTTGTTATGATTTTTCTATTAGTCTTTGATAGAATGAAACCTGGTATTTTCTCTGACAAACCATGAAATTTCACAATTAAATCCTTTTATTCATCTAAAGTTGGTACTTGGTGAAAATAAGTCTCAACAAAACATTGTGTTGGGGCTTTCAAAATATTAGTTAGTGGTTCTTTGGCATCTAGTAAACATAGCTTTTCATAATTATTTGTAATCTCCTCATAGTTATAGCCTTTAATTCTGACCTAAATAAGAATCATATTTTGAAACCCATAGCCATTGGGAAACCAGAGATTTTTTGCTCTTCAAGACCTGACTTTTGCATATCTCAAGTTTATTATTTTTTACTACATTTAGTCCACCATAGATTCTGTTCATATCTCTTTAACTGAAGTAAACTAAGTACTTATAGTTGTGATAAACTCCATATGCCTTCATTGTACTTGTATGCCCCTTTTATATGGAAAAATCTCTAGTAAATATTTCAGTGGTGATGAGCTATTTTCATAATTTGACTCACTGGAAGTGAGATTGTGAGATTTGGAATTGTGGATACATGTGTTTAAGCTTCCATCAGCAAAACGTATTAATAATTGTTCCACATTCTTTTATTGCTGCAGAAAAAAAATATTTTTGGTCCCAACTTATTTTTCTCTTGATTGCATGCCAGCATCTTCTCCTTATTAATTAAATAATGCACCTCTTACAGACTGTTCTTGTTCTATCTTGTTTGGGTATTCTTATCTTGGAATCAGTGGATAGCTTTCTGGAGTCTGTGAATTCCCTGAAATTGTATATAAACATGTGTGCATGCTGCTCTCTCATGGACCTTCTCCCTCTCCCTAAATCTTAGGCTTCTTGTGGTACCGTGATCTGCCTGACACTTGTTCATTATGGAGTACCTAATGGCAAAGTGGCTGCATGTGGAGACTGCTGAGTTCAGTGCTTCCCAAGCCAAGTGGTAGTAGTTTGTCTTTATATTTAGAGGTATTCTTCTAATTTAAATAATGTATGAATGTCTTTAAAAGAAAAAAATCCATACCCACAATATTGACTTAAATAGTTGTTATTTTAATGATACTTTTTTTTGCTTTTATTTATTTTTTTGAGATGAGGTCTTGCTGTGTTGCCCTGGATGGTCTCGAACTCCTGGTTTCAAGTCATCCTCCAACCTCAGCCTCCTGAGTAGCTGGGATTGCAGGTGTGAACCACCACACCTGACATTAATGCTACTTTGTTTATAAAGAAAAAAGTCAGATATAAACTTCTGTGTTTAACAGTTTTTCTGCTAAAACAATTTACAATAAATACAACATAATTGCAGAAAAGTAGCACATAAAGTAACAATATGAATTTAATATTGCATATTAATGTGATACTCTGCTGAGACTAAATCACACTTTACAATATGAATATACTATTGACTACTCTGACAAAGGCTTCCTTTATTTTATTTTATTTTTTTGAGTTGGTATATTTATCATAGACAATCTCAATTCTCCTATAACTTTTCTGATACAAAGCCTTTAGTGACGATTCCATGATATTCCATAATATCATTTGGTCTTCACTTCATTTGTGTATTAGACCTCTGATCTTTTCTCATTAGCTCAGGAAAATTGAAGCAGCAGTATTTAGCCAACTTGATTATTAGTACATATGAAATATGGCACTGAAATCATGGGGCAGTCTGAAATTAAAGGATAGTAATCACACATTTCCTGTTTTGTAAGACTGTTAATGACATGGCAACAAAAATTTTTAAAATGTATTAAGTATTAATATATCCCTGAAAATTTTTTTTCAGATTGCAGTTTGAGGAAGACTGGCATAGCATATACTAAGAGTAAGAATTGGTGCAAATTACTTTTAGTGGATTAACTGCATAAACCTAAGCTTTGCATTTTTTGGTATTTGGCTTTGGCTGTCTCTTTGTCTAAACCCAGCCTTGCTCTTAGCTATCTCATCTGCTACAGGTAAGCTAACCTGGCAGCAAAGGAGGAATTCAAAGGGTGAGATGGCAGAGAATGTTGTCCAACCACGAGCTCTGATGAGTAAAAAGGTCTCTGCCATCAGTGGTAACATGGAACTCTTTACTGGGTGATTCTATATTTTCTGTAAATATGTTTCCCAAAGACATATGCATTTGAAAGCGATAATTACTATAGTTAGGATCATGTCCACAGTGTTTTTTCAGGAGGTAAGGCTGTCTTCCAATCTAGTTCTGACACTTAGCTGCTGTATGACTTTGCCTCTGCTAAAATGGGAATGGTGGAAATAGGACCAATCACAGGCTTTCGTGAGAGAGTGTATCAAAAATGCTTTTCACAGTCGTTGGCTTACGCTTGGCACCAGTGGATGTTTGCTGACTCCTAATGCCACTACCAGTACTACAAGAAAAATATTCCCAGTAGCAACTCTTTGAATTCATTTCACATACAGAGAATACAAGTAAAGGTCTGAGACAGGCATCCCCATTTCTCAACTTGCGGTTAGTCATTAGATTTTGATACTGTGTGGTATGATGTTTTTAGCATAGAAGGTGGTGTATTATCATTAGCTTTTTTATGAGAGTAATTACCATCTTCTAGGGTACTAATGGAGGCCAATTATAATGGAACCTTGCAACCTCATTACTATCCTCTGAATCTGCCCTTTTGCCCTTTTCCAACCTGGTTATCCCTCCTTTAAATTCCCTCAGCTGTCGTTCTATTGTGTCCTTTTTCCCCTTTCTGTCCAGGGAAGCCTAAGGGAAGCTTTGTCAGCTCCGTACTCAGTGTGCCACTTATTGCCAAAGAAGTTGTAGCTGCATTTGCCACCATTGTTCTAACTTTGTGCTCCTCAGTTGTCAGATGCATCTCCATAGACACTTTTCTCCCTGAGTCTTTCTTTCTTCTTCTTCCTTTTTCCCCTTTCCTTTCCTTTCCTTTCCCTTCCCTTCCCTTCCTTCCCCTCCCCTCCCCTCCCCTCCCCTCCCCTCCCCTCCCCCCCTCCCCTTCCCTCCCCCCACCTTTTTTTTTTTGACAGTCTCGACCTGTCACCCAGGCTGGAGTGCGGTGGCATGATCTCAGCTCACTGCAACCTCTGCCTCCCGGGTTCAAGCAATTCTTCTGCCTCAGCCTCCCGAGTAGCTGGGATTACAGGTGCCCGCCACCACACCTGGCTAATTTTTGTATTTTTAGTAGAGACGGGGTTTCATCATGTTCGCCAGGCTGGTCTCGAACTCTTGACCTCAAATGATCCACCTACCTCTGCTTCCCAAAGTGCTGGGATTACAGGCATGAGCCACGGCGCCCGGCCCCAAGTCTTTAATTCTAAAGTCAGGTTGCTTTGTCTCCACTTAACTGATGTGAACACCAAGGCCCAGAATGATTATTTAGCCTGCCTGGGGTCTGAAAGCTATTAACTGACAGAGGATCCAAGCTCCAGTCTTTATCACTTCTCTGACAGTTCCCCTGTTTTCTTGTCTTTGTGTTATTCTGGTATCAAAACGAGAAAGTGTGCATTTGCATTGGGCAGGGTCATGTGTTTCAAATGGACTCTATCAATGGGAACATATTTATAATAGTCTGAGTTTAATTCCTGGCTTTTGCCATGTAATAGTTGCATGATCTTGGACAAGTTACTTAACATCTCTGGTCCTTCCTGTCTTCACTTGTGCGATGGAGATAGTCATAATGGCATGCTTATCATGGGTTGTTACAATGATTAAATGAAGTGATATTTGTAAATGCACCTGAAACAGTTCCTGACGAATATTAACCTTTATGTGGGTATGTTAAATAACAATGAAAATGACTTCAAATTACAAATCAATGAAAAAGTCGTTTTAAAATTTCTTTTCCCAGCGTCATCTTTTTCTTAGATAACCTTCAGTGCTGAACTCCTTATGCGGCCCAAATCCTTGATTTTAGAAAGTCCTGAGACTGATGTGTCTGGGACCTCGCTTATATGCTCTTTATCTTTAGCAATATCTTCTCTGCTACTCAGAAGCTCTTGTACCCATTTCTTAATTACTCAACGCTTTCTCCTGGATGCCCTCTCTCCTCCTCACTACAGGGCAGCTTTAATTACATCTCCCACTTCTTTCTTTCTCTTTAATCACTCTGCAACGGACAAATTCCGGTAAGCTTTCACTCATTGGAGGTGGAAGGACAAGAATCCAGGCTTTACCATGTGAATCACAGAGAGGCACTCATGTTATTTTTAAAGCACTTATGGTACTTTACTATTTAATAAATATTTGAACCCCTACTGTATGTCAAGCACTGTACATTTAGGTGTGAAAAATATTGGGGAGGCACAGTGAACAGAACGGACATGGCCCCTTCTAAACTTCATAAGTACTCATTCAAATTAGGAGAACAAAATCCCTCTCACCAGAAAGGCTAAGGGGTACCTCAGTGCACACTCATATGTACTGCTTTATTTATTGCACTACCAGACTGTCTTCCCATCTTTGAATCTCCAAGACCTAAAAGTATATGGCACCTAGTAGGCCTGGAACAAATGTAAATGGTCTAATGGATCGGGCATTTATTTTGGTGCATAGTAGGATAACATTTTCTTCCCCTTTTGCTAACCACTTTCTCCTCCAATTACTTAGTAATTCTCCTCTCCTCACAGAAATTCTTTCAGGTTTTGTGATCTGTATTTTCTTTAGCCATTACTACACTATTTTTAACAAGGGTTGACATATGTTTCTATGTTTGCTCTTCTTTTACAGGTTTTTATGAGTACATTCATCTCATTTTTTTCAACTATTCATTTTTTTCTAGATAAGTTAGAATCATGGTTGAGGTTCTCCTTCTATGCTGTATTTCCCTAAGGCACATATTAAAAGTATACATTTTATTTAGGAGAAAGTGTCATCCTGTGGCATCTAATTTTTTCTTCTAGAAACATTTTTTATATTCAGTCTAATGACACTGGTATTAGTTTCTCTTTCTAAAGTGTTTTGTTCCCCCTTGTAGTTAACCCATTTTTTTTAATGATTATACCTTTTATTTTAGTTTTGTTTTTATGTTAATAGTTTCTTCTTTTATACCACCTTTTCTTGTTGTCATTGGTAGCAAAATTGGAATTTTACGTTTCTATGGGATCCATTCAGGGCACTTAATTTTTATATTTATATTAATTCCAATAGTTTTTCAGTTGAGTCTGTTTAGTTTTTTAGATATAAAATTATGTACAAATAATGATTTTTTAAAATATTTATATTAATTCCAATAGTTTTTCAGTTGAGTCTGTTTGGTTTTTTAGATATAAAATTATGTACAAATAATGATCATTTTTCTTCTTTTTCAATATGTTTACCTCTTTTAGAATTGTCATATTGCATTGAATCTTATTCCAAATCAGCATTACATAATGATTATGGTAGACGGTTTTTTCTTATAATACTTTTAGTGCCTTATTAAGATAAATCTAGACTGTTAGTGTAAAATATGCTGTCTAGTATAAGAAATATTAAAATTTTAAATGCCGTATAATTGAAAATTTGTTTTTAGTTACATGGTAATTTTGTCACATGGTGCCTTATTCATATTTCAGTGAAAGCTTCTTGCTATCCAGAAAGGAAAATGGTTTCAAGATAAGAAAAAATTGCCTGAATTTAATGGACCTGTCTTTTAATCAGAAGAACACTATCTTCTTGGCTTTATAATGACAATGATTGTGTTCTATTCATGAGGTTAAAGAAGAGTTGGGCAAAGGCCCCCAGGCTGTCCGTTGAAAACTCAGGGGGACCTTCACCCTGGGAACAGGGCTGAATCTGAGATACACCAAATTATACCTAAACCATAACCAGCCTTGACTCAGCTCAGCCATGATTGCACTAAGGTGATTAATTCTCTATCTGCCTATATGAGGAAGAGTAACACCCTCTTGTAGAAAATAACATCCTTTAGTGCATGTGTTCTCAGTAGGTACAAGATTGGTTCCTCCAATGTGAAACAAATATTAAATGTTACAGTGATTTGTGCACCTTCAAAAACCCACAACATATAAAGAGATAAAACTGGCAGGTTGCAGAAATTAGTAACAAAAAGTCTAATAGAGTTCTTTATGGAGATAATAGTGAAAAAATAAAGGTTGGGGAACACTGATCTAGAGCCTTTTCAGTTTTTTAGTACACTACCTGATAATTAAAAGTTATAGATATTCTAAAAGACAAAAATATGTGACCAAAAGACAGTAGACAGACAATATAATGTGCATTTGCAATTTTGCTTCAGAGATTGGAGTTAGAACATACGGACTTAAAAATACATAATTAATGTTAACATATTAATCAGTTAACAAAATATGTAAAAGAAAAACAGATGGAAATTTGGAAAATTTCATCAGAGAATTGAAATTTGTGAAGAGAGAAACAGAAAACTGAAAAGCATAATATCTGAAATTAAGAACTCTCTGGATGCGTTTAACAGTTGATTAAACACAGTGGAAGACAGGATTAGTAAAATGGAAAACAGGTAAATAGAAAATAATCAAACTAAACCAGAGAGGAAATAATATGTAAATGTATTCCACTTGCAAACTGTTTGCAAAGTACCATCTTTTTCCATATCCTTGCCAAAAATATGTATTTTAACAATATTTATATTTTGCTAGTTTCTGTGTAAAGTGGTATCTCGTTAATTTGAATTTCATTCAGTAACAACATTTTACCTTTTTGTTGTATTTTGCTAGTTAGGTGTTCTTTTCTGAGAAATATCAATTCATATTTTGCCATTATGTATCTGGGGTCATTTGTAACAATTTGTAATTTTTTTCTGAGGTAATGATCTTTTGTCATTTCTGTTACAGATAAATTTTCTAGATCGATATAACATTTGTGGTGAATATACTGTTTTATTTTACAACAAAAATCCGGATTTATTTGTATACAAGATACCTCAGAGATATTGCTGGGTTTTTGTTTTTTTTTTCCCAGACCACTGCAGTAAAGTGACTGCAATAAAATAAATATCACAATAAAGCAGCACACAACTGTTTTGATTTCCTAGTGCACATAAAAGTTATGTATGCACTATACTGTAGTCTATTAAGTGTGCACTAGCATTCTGTCTACAAAAACAATGTACATTAGCCAGGTTGTGGTGGCTCATACCTGCAATCCCAGCTACACAGTAGTCTAGGGCAGGAGGATACCTTGAGCCTAGGACTACAAGGCTGCAATGAGCTATGATCACGCTCCTACACTTCAGTCTGAGCAACAGAGCAAGACCCTGTCTCATAAATATATATTTAGCCTTAAGCGAGTCATAATCTTTTTGCTGATGGAGGCTCTTGCCTTGATGTTGATGGCTGTTGATTCATCAGGGTGGTGGTTACTGAAGATTGGGGTGACTGTGCCAATTTCTTGAAATAATTCAACAATGAGGTTGCCACAGCAATGGACTCTTTCTTTCACAAAAGATTATCTGTAGCAGTCAATGCTATTTGGTAGCATTTTATCCATAGTAGAACTTCTTTCAAAATTGGAGTCAACCTTCTCAAACCCTGCTATTGCTTTATCAACTAAGTTTATGTAATATTCTAAATCCTTTGGTTTTATTTCAACAATGTTTACAGTGTCTTCATTAGGAGTAAATTCTACCTCAAGAAATAACTTTCTTTCTCATCCATAAGAAGCAACTCTTCATCCGTTCAAGTTTTATCATTAAAATTTAACAATTCAGTCCCATCTTCAGGCTCCATTTCTAATTCTAATTTTCTTTCTATTTCTACTACATCTGCAGTTCCTTTTTTCACTGAAGTCTTGAAACTCTCCCAGTCATCTGTGAGAGTTGGAATCAACTTCTTCCACACTTCTGTTTAGGTTGCTGTTTTGACCTCTTTTTATGACCTTTTTAGAAGGTTTTCAATGTACTTTGCCCAGATTCATTAGAGGAATCATTATAGCTGCCATAGACTTAGGAAAAATATTTCTTAAATAACCCAACTTGGAAGTCAGAATTACTCCTTAATCCATGGGTTGCAGAGTGGATGTTTTGTTAGAAGGCGTGAAAACAACATCAATTTCTTTGTACCTCTTCAACAGAGCTCTTGGGTTACAAGGTGCATTGCCAAAGAGCAGTAATACCTTGAGAGGAATCTTTTTTCCCGAGCACTAGGTCTCAACAGTGAGCCTAAAATATTTCATAAACTGTGCTGTGAACAGATATGCTGTCATCTAGGCTTTGTTGCTCTATGTATATAGCACAGGCAGAGCAGATTTACCATAATTTTGAAGGGCCTTGGGATTTTCAGAATGGTAAATGAGCATTGGCATCAACTTAAAGTTACTAGATGCATTAGTTCCTAAAGAGGGAGTCAGGCTGTCCTTTGAAGCTTTGAAGTCAGGCATTGACTTCTCCTCTCTAGCTATGAAAGTCCCAGAAGGCTGTATTGTCTATATTGTAATCTGTAGTTAGATCTGGATAACTTGCTGCAGCTTCTACATCAGCACGTGCTGCTTCTCCTTGCACTTTTATGGTATGGAGATGGCTTCTTTCCTTAAACCTCTGCTAGCTTCCATCTTCTGCAGCTTCCTCACCCCTCTTGGCTCTCATAGAATTGAAGAGAGTTAAGACTTTGCTCTAGGTTAGGCTTTGGCTTAAGGAAATGTTGTGGCCGGTATAATCCTCTATTCAGACCATCAAAACTTTCTTCATATCAGCAAGAAGGCTGTTTTGCTTTCTTATTGTTTGTGTGTTCACTGGAGTAGCACTTTTAATTTCCTTCAAGAACTTTTCCTTTGCATTTACAACTTGGCTACTGTTTGGTGCAGAAGGTCTAGCTTTCCATCTGTCTTCACTCTTGACATGCCTTCCTTATGAAACATAATCGTTTTTAGCTTTTGATTGAAAATTAGAGATGTGTGTCCCTTCCATTTTCACTTGAACACTTAGAAGCCATTGTAGGGTTACTAAGTGGCCAAATTTAATATTGTGGTGTCTCAGGAAACAGAGGCCCATGGAGAAGGAAAGAGGTCGGGGAATGGCTGGTCAATCAAACAGTCAGAACACATACAACAATTATCAGTTAAGTTCATTGTCTTATATGGACACAGTTTGTGGTGCCCCAAAATGGTGATAATAACAACATCAAAGATCATTGATCATAGATTACCATAAAAAACGTAATAATAATGAAAACAGTAGAAACATTGGAAGAAGTACCAAAATGTGACATAGAGGCATGAAGTAAGTACATGCTGTTGGAAAGATAGTGCTGATAGATTTGCTGTATGCAGGGTTGCTATACACCTTCAATTTGTTAAAAAATGCAATTTTCTGCAAAGCGCAATAAAACTAGGTATGTGTATTCTGAAAATTATACTGGAAGACTATATAAGGTGATAAAAGATTAGCCTTCACAACATATTCTAAACAACATTGATAAGCGTATTGTTATTATATTCTGTATTCCAGACTGTCATACATGTTTTTATGTGCATGTTTCTGATAGTTACCCACGGTAATTTAGCTTGATGACAAAAGCTGTTGGGGAATCTCAGTTAGGTTTCTTCATGACCACCTTCTTGGTCTTGGATTAATTATATCAGGTTACTTTATGCTTAAAAATTAATTAATGTAACCATTGTCCAACTTGCAAATTTAAAAGTTATTTAGGTATAATTAGCTAGTGGCTGTCATGCAGTGTGAAATATCACTCCGTTGATGCTGGTATGAGAATGTGGGTAAAAGTGAGAGAAAGTGAGTGTGTTGTACCCTTGCAGATCTAAAACTGTTTGATTATTGGCATACATGTGTAGAAAAATGTTTATTGATCTCTTCCTGTCATGATAAAGTAACCATGATCTATGCCATGCTTCCAATGTTTGAATAAGGGTAGTTATGTCAGGAATGATAGTGTAACATAAGGATTGCTTATTTTGTCTTTGGAAGTTGACTTTCTTAGTCCATTCAGGCAGGTATAACAAAATATATAAGCTGGGTGGCTTATAAACAGAAATGTATTTCTTACATTTCTGGTGACTGAGAAGTCCAATATCAAGGTGCTGGAAGATTCTGGTGAGGGACTCTTTCCTGTTCATAGATGGCCATCTTCTTCCTGTGTCTTCTTCATATAGCTGTAGGTAGAAAGCGGTGTGGCAGCTCTCTGGGGCCTCTTTTATTAGGTACTGATGCCATTTATGAGGGTCCTGCTGCATGACCTAATCACCTTCCCCTTCCAAATACCATCGTATTGGGGGGTAGGGTTTTGGTGAAATGCAAACATTCAAACCATAGCACTGGCCATCTCCATTCTACCTCTTATCACCCCACTTAATGTTAGAAAAGTTAAATACCCCTTCTATGTCTTAATTTCATTTCATTACCAGTGAAATGAGGTTGATAGTAGTATGTACCTCACTGCATTAAATATGATAATGCACATTGGGTGCTAGCCCAGAGCAACCATTTATAAATGGAAGCTATGGTTAGTATTTCTAGCAAAAATTCATGTTCTCATTGTGTTTAGCATACAGGATGTTAAATAAGACTCTGAGATAAAAGAATATTTAAAGGTGCTTCCCCATTTTATAAAGTTAATTTTTTTTTTTTTTAAGCAAGCAGTAAGTGCAGGGAAGTCTCAGGAACCTAAATAGCTCTTGTTTTCTTTTCTTTTTTTGTCCAAGTTATTTATTTAATTATTTTATTATTATACTTTAAGTTCTAGGGTACATGTGCACAACGTGCAGGTTTGTTACATTTGTATACATGTGCCATGTTGGTGTACTGCACCCTTTAACTCATCATTTACATTAGGTATATCTCCTAATGCTATCCCTCCCCCATTACCATCCCCCTCCCCACAATAGGACCTGGTGTGTGATGTTCCCCTTCCTGTGTCCAACTGATCTCATTGTTCAATTCCTACCTATGAGTGAGAACATGTGGTATTTCGTTTTCTGTTCTTGCAATAGTTTGCTGAGAATGATGGTTTCCAGCTGCATCCATGTCCCTACAAAGGACACGAACTCATCCTTTTTTATGGCTGCGTAGTATTCCATGGAGTATATGTGCCACATTTTCTTAATCCAGTCTGTCACTGATGGACATTTGGGTTGATTCCAAGTCTTTGCTATTGTGAATAGTGCTGCAATAAACATACGTGTGCATGTGTCTTTATAGCAGCATGACTTATAATCCTTTGGGTATATACCCAGTAATGGGATGGCTGGGTCAAATGATATTTCTAGTTCTAGATCCTTGAGGAATTGCCACACTGTTTTCCACAATGGCTGAACTAGTTTACAGTCCCACTAACAGTGTAAAAGTGTTCCTGTTTCTCCACATCCTCTCCAGCATCTGTTGTGTCCTGATATTTTAATGATTGCCAATTTAACTGGTGTGAGATGGTATCTCATTGTGGTTTTGATCTGCATTTCTCTGATGGCGAGTGATGATGAGCATCTTTTCATGTGTCTGTTGGCTGTATGAATGTCTTCTTTTGAGAAGCGTCTGTTCATATCCTTTGCCCACTTTTTGACGGGGTTGTTTGTTTTTTTCTTGTAAATTTGATTGAGTTCTTTGTAGGTTCTGGATATTAGCCCTTCGTCAGATGAGTAGATTGCAAAAATGTTCTCCCATTCTGTAGGTTGCCTGTTCACTCTGATGGCAGTTTCTTTTGCTGTGCAGAAGCTCTTTATTTTAATTAGATCCCATTTGTCAATTTTGGCTTTTGTTGCTGTTGCTTTTGGTGTTTTCGACGTGAAGTCCTCGCCCATGCCTATGTCCTGAATGGTATTACCTAGGTTTTCTTCTAGGGTTTTTATGGTTTTATGGCTAACATTTATGTCTCTAATCCATCTTGAATTAATTTTCATATAAGGAGTAAGGAAAGGATCCAGTTTCAGCTTTCTGCTTATCGCTAGCCAATTTTCCCAGCACCATTTATTAAATAGGGAATCCTTTCCCCATTTCTTGTTTTTGTCAGGTTTGTCAAAGATCAGATGGCTGTAGATGTGTGGTATTATTTCTGAGGGTTCTGTTCTGTTCCATTGGTCTATATCTCTATTTTGGTACCAGTACCATGCTGTTTTGGTTACTGTAGCCTTGTAGTATACTTTGAAGTCAGGTAGCATGATGCCTCCAGCTTTGTTCTTTTGGCTTAGGATTATCTTGGCAATGTGGGGTCTTTTTTGGTTGTATATGAACTTTAATGTAGTTTTTTCCAATTCTGTGAAGCAAGTCATTGGTAGCTTGATGGGGATGGCATTGAATCTATAAATTACCTTGGGCAATATGGCCATTTTCACAGTATTGATTCTTCCTATCCATAAGCATAGTATGTTCTTCCATTGTTTGTATCCTCTTTTATTTCACTGAGCAGTGGTTTGTAGATCTCCTTGAAGAGGTCCTTTACATCCCTTGTAAGTTGGATTCCTAGGTATTTTATTCTCTTTGAAGCGATTGTGTATGGGAGTTCATTCATGATTTGGTTCTCTGTTTGTCTGTTAATGGTGTATAAGAATGCTTGTGATTTTTGCACATTGATTTTGTATCCTGAGACTTTGCTGAAGTTGCTTATCAGCTTAAGGAGATTTTAGGCTGAGACAATAGGGTTTTCTAAATATACAATCATGTCATCTGCAAACAGGGACAATTTGACTTCTTCTTTTCCTAACTGAATACCCTTTATTTCTTTCTCTTGCCTGATTGCCCTAGCCAGAACTTCCAACACTATGTTGAATAGGAGTGGTGAGAGAGGGCATCCCTGTCTTGTGCCAGTTTTCAAAGGGAATGCTTCCAGTTTTTGCCCATTCAATATGATATTGGCTGTGGGTTTGTCATAAATAGCTCTTCTTATTTTGAGATACGTTCCATCAATACCGAATTTATTGAGAGTTTTTAGCATGAAGGGCTGTTGAATTTTGTCAAAGGCCTTTTCGGCATCTATTGAGATAATCATGTGGTTTTTGTCTTTGGTTCTGTTTATATGCTGGATTAAGTTTATTGATTTGCATATGTTGAACCAGCCTTGCATCCCAGGGATGAAGCCCACTTAATCATGGTGGATAAGCTTTTTGATGTGCTTGGATTGGTTTTGGGTTTGGGCTTGGATTTGGATTTGGTTGGATTTGGTTTGCCAGTATTTTAATGAAGATTTTTGCATCGATGTTCATCAGGGATGTTGGTCTAAAATTCTCTTTTTTTGTTGTATCTCTGTCAGGCTTTGGTATCAGGATGACGCTGGCCTTGTAAAATGAGTTAGGGACGATTCCCTCTTTTTCTATTGATTGGAATAGTTTCCGAAGGAATGGTACCAACTCCTCCTTGTACCTCTGGTAGAATTCGGCTGTGAATCTGTCTGGTCCTGGACTTTTTTTGGTTGGTAGGCTATTAATTATTACCTCAATTTCAGAGCCTACTATTGGTCTATTCAGGGTTTCAACTTTTTCCTGGTTTAGTCTTGGGAGAGTGTAAGTGTCCAGGAAATTATCTATTTCTTCTAGGTTTTCTAGTTTATTTGCGTAGAGGTGTTTATAGTATTCTCTGATGGTAGTTTGTATTTCTGTGGGGTCAGTGGTGATATCCCCTTTATCATTTTTTATTGCGTCTATTTGATTCTTCTCTCTTTTCTTCTTTATTAGTTTTGCTAGCGGTCTATCAATTTTGTTGATCTTTTCAAAAAAACAGCTCCTGGATTCATTGATCTTTTGGAGGGTTTTTTGTGTCTCTGTCTCCTTCAGTTCTGCTCTGATCTTAGTTATTTCTTGCCTTCTGCTGGCTTTTGAATGTGTTTGCTCTTGCTTCTCTAGTTCTTTTAATTGTGATGTTAGGGTGTCAATTTTAGATCTTTCCAGCTTTCTCTTGTGGGCATTTAGTGCTATAAATTTCCTTCTACACACTGCTTTAAATGTGTCCCAGAGATTCTGGTACATTGTGTCTTTGTTCTCATTGGTTTCAAAGAACATCTTTATTTCTTCTTTCATTTCATTATGTACCCAGTAGTCCTTCAGGAGCAGGTTGTTCAGTTTCCATGTAGTTGAGCGGTTTTGATTGGATTTCTTAGTCCTCAGTTCTAGTTTGGTTGCACTGTGGTCTGAGAGACAGTTTGTTATAATTTCTGTTCTTTTACATTTGCTGAGGAGTGCTTTACTTGCAACTACATGGTCAATTTTGGAATAAGTGTGATGTGGTGCTAAGAAGAATGTATATTCTGTTGATTTGAGGTGGAGAGTTCTGTAGATGTCTATTAGATCTGCTTGGTGAGTTCAATTCCTGGATATCCTTGTTGACTTTCTGTCTCGTAGATCTGTCTAATGCTCTTGTTTTCATTATACCATGTACTCTATAGCATACAGTTGAAATATATTTATATAAAGTTAAGATAGTAGCAAATTTCAAGAGGCTCATTTGTTTAATGGAACTGCTTGGTGAATGCATTTCTCCAAGTTTTGTGTTTAAGCAAGAATTATTACTAATAGTACTTAAAACTTTTTAGTATTTATTTGAATAATTTTATTGTCTCCCCTGGAACACTAGGATATCAATTACAGTGCTGGAAAATGTGTGCTTAGAGAAAAAAAGTGCTGCCTTTTCCCTGTGCTAGCATTCTGAAAGGTTTTGAGGCTACGCTTGATAAGCATGCCTTTTTTCCCCCAAAGAATCAAAGTTAGAGCACGACAAATGAAAGAAATTTCAAAATCATTATGCAAAGTGTGTTTTGTATTCACTGATGTTCTCTGATATGTCAATTTCTGTTTTTAAGGAATCTTAAGCATTCTTATAACATTAATCTTGTGTTTGACATAGAGGCTGAGACTTCTTAAAGTACAGGTAACCATCTCCCCATTCTTTGCTCTATTGGTTTGTTAGAGTTGATGTGTAAAATTCCTAGTTTTAAAACATTTCGAAGGTATTTTCTGATTTTGCTATTTTTAAAAAATCGTTTACAATTCCTGTTTCCTTCTGAATATCTTTGGTGCAGCTATTTGCTTTCTGCATGGCCACATGAGTTGCATTGCATCTGTTTCTAAAATAATGTGTTTAATATTCCACCAGTACTGAGAGTTGGTCCTGAATTGCCTTATATGATAAACAAATGGGTTTGTAAAGTTGCTTCAAAGGTCATCATCTTCTACCCTTTGGTGGTTGTTCTGAGTACTTTTAAAATGAAAATCTTCAAAGCCATCTTTAGATGGTACCCTTGCTTTCAATCATGATAATGAAATTAAAAATGTTATTAAAATGGTAGTAACTTGGCTTTAAATTGAAACTCTATATTAGCATAATAGAAGGCTTTAGAACTTCTTTCTAAATAAGACTTTCTTTGCAGGAGATAACATTTGTAAAGCATCTACCAGAGTGGCATAATAAATCTCAAATATCTTGCCTTGTTTTTCTTTTTCTCTTTCTAATATGTGTTTTGTATTACTTCTGATGTCTCATCTCCCTGTAGTTATAGAAACACATAGACTTATACCTAGGTTCTGTTATTAGTTTCTTATTGCTGTGTAACAATTTATTATAAACTTAATGGCTTAAAACATCCATGTATTATCTCACAGTTCTGTCAATCAGAAGCCTAGACAGGGCTCAGCGGGTCCTCTTCCAAGCTCTCCTGGCTGTTGGCAGAATTCATTTCCTTGCAAGAGTAGAACTCATGGCTCTTCCATGTTCTTTGAGGTTGGCAGTTCTCTGATGCTTCCCCTTCTTTTAAAGGACTTACCTGATTAGGTTAGACCCACCTACTATAATCTCCTTTTTGATTTAGTCACAGATGATTGACTGATGGCCTCATGATGGGAGTCATATCCCATCCTTTCTACAGGCTCTGCCCACAGTCCACAGGACCATGGGGATTATACAGAGTGTCAGTCATTGGGGAGGTCTTAGAATTCTGCCTGTCATATCCTGGGTTTTAAAACTTTTATATGGGGAAAGTCATTTAAGGAAGAAAGTAAATGAACGTCTGTTGACTAGGTTGCTAGGTACAATGGTATGACTTCCATTTTATAAATGAGTAAAACTTAAATTTGCGGAGACTGATTGACTCGAGATATCACTGACTTAAAAGGGCCAAACAGACATTCTTAGAGGCAAAAGCTCCAGTTGAGTGAGAGCCTGGTTTTTAGTTCTTTTTCCTAAGCAGTTCAAGTTTCACATGAACTCTTTCTAAACAGTTCACATTCAGGGGTTGTTTAAAACCTATGAACATATTTCCCCAAGGAAATCATGCTATAAATGATAAGTTCCCAATTGGCTCCGCAAAATCCAACTTTAGTCTCAGGAAAATTGTCTTCAGAGTCATCCAGAACCTCTTGGGGCCTAATCCCTGTGCCCCATGAAGGTAGTTGAGGCCTTATGGCTGCCTTGTGTGGGGAATGCCCCTCAGAGATGAAAGTTAACTGTGGCTCATCCAGCGACAAGGAGAAGCCCATTCCGTGCCCTTAGCTGTCTCTGTGTCTGCTGGAAGTAGGTGAAGGCACTGGCTGCATCCACTCTGTTTTGGTAGGGAAAGCTTCCAACACTGAGTATTGGGATCATATTTAATTTGTCAGTTAGGTAATTATGGTATACCCTATATACGGAATCTTACTGGCTGAATGATCTTTTATAGAGAATCATTATGTAGTGATAGTAGGTTTGTTAATGGTTCCCATTAAACTTGCACATAACTTGCACAGCAGTTTATGTGTTAAACTACTTAACAAGCATTTTCGTCCTTCAGCTAGTTTCTTCAACTATGTTTCTTTGAATCCGTATAAAGACATGGCTTATAAGGTTTATTTCAAACAGATATTTACGTGTTAGGTAGAAGCATTTCAAAATAATGCAGCCTGTCTTTTTCTCTTCTTCCTTTCTTGACTTCTCTCACGTTCTTCCTGTCTTTAAAATGTGCTTGAGAAAAGAGGGAGAAACATGAACAATTCCCAGGGAATCCCCACAGGAAGGAGGAACCACTCTCAAACTGAAATTACTGAAGAGAACCAATGTGCTGCTCATGACTGGAATACAGAGGAGCTGTGTGTGTGGAAGGTCAGGCAGAAGGTGACTGAGAAGGAAAAAAATCAGAAGAAGGAATATCTGGTTTTATTTTTCTTTAACTCTTTTTGTTGCTTTGGTCTCTATTTTTATACCTCAGTGTCATGCTTTGTGACTTAGATGAAATTATTGAACTTCTTTGTAGCTCTTATAAGCAAGATATTGATGTTTGCCTAAATTTAGACCTTTCGTAATTCTAAATTTTACTTTCATTCACCGCCTCAGGTAAAATAAATAAATAAATGAATTCTATTCCCTTTTGATCTTCATTTCAGGTTATTCAAAATGTATGGCTGACAGCCTTCAAAGGAATGATACAGGCATTGGATGTTTTATTCAGTATATTGCTGCTCTGCCCTTTTGTGCAGCTATTCCAATTGCTATAGAAGTACCTGAAAGGTTGTCATGGATTTTGCCAACAGTAAACGACAAGCGGTAATATATATGGTGAATGTTCCAGGTGTATTGGAAATTACCGTTGCAGCTTCTATTTCATGGAAGTTTGTTTTTCACGTAATGCTAAAAGTTCAGTCTAAATTCTTTAGTCAGATAGATTCAGGTCTTACCTCATACATAATATGTGGAGTAAAAATAATTCAGAATGCAATTACGAGTCGGGAATGCATAAAAGCACATGGTAACTTTTAAAACAGATTGTTTTTAATAATTCTGTGCCTGTGGGACAAATGACATTCTTTTTTTATGCCCTCCCCACTTTAGACATCCACTTTCTTTTTCATTGGCCGCAGTGAAACTTTGGAAGATCATTACCTTACTGCCCCCTAATGAGATGTAAATAAAATGAATGATTACAGCTTGATTATGGTCCAGTATTTATGAGGCTCCTGGTAACTTGCTGCATAAATTTAAGTATGTGAGTAAATTCTCTTAGGGACCGTCAATGTGAGAGTATTTTATTTTTCTTTCTTATTTTTTATGATGTACTAATTCTTTTCACCTCTGGATTCTTTATTGTTGTTTCTGCCCTAGAAGAAGTAGGACCGTGGAAAATGAGTATATTTTTTCTGCATGACTTTTATGGTCCCTGTAGGGTTTGGACCAGACCTGAGTTGCTGCCTGATCCTGATCTGTCAAGGAACAGTGAAATAAAGGAATATGGTTTGGTTTTTTTTCTTCCTGTGCCCTATCCATCTCCCTACAAAGAAAAATGTATGAACATTTCTCTCTTCTGCTTTTTCTTATAAAGCACATCAAGTTTCAAGTCTGAGCTTTTGTGGAAATCACAGTATAATGGGTTAACAGTCTTCTCTGATTCTCCGAGGTTTTAAGTATTTTAAGCTTCTTACTTTGCCATCTAGATATTGGAAGCTAACCTCCCACTCACTTTACTACTCAATGCTGCTTCTCTGTGCAGCCTCTTCTTTCTAGAATTGTTATTATAGTGAAATATCCATAGGAGTATCTTCCTTGCCTTATATAATCCTCCTCCAACCTGCAAAGCATTTCATGGCAGGAGACAGCTTTTTTCCTAAAGCTTGCACATATTGGCAAAGCCTGGTTGGGTAGTGTATCCTGGACCCCATGGGAAAAGTAAGTTGATTTTTTATTTAGATTTGAGATCATGGGTATATTTTAATTCTTAATGTTGGGTCTCAAGAATTTCCCCTCTACAGTCAGTAGCTGATGATGTGAGGGGGCAGCATGAGCCTGACATTGGTAAAGATACATTAATACTTATTTAATAATCTCATGTCACCTGGAGACTGTAAAAAATCTAATCTCTTTCCCCTGCAAAATACAAAGGAAAATAGAGTGTCTAGATGACAGAGTTCTCGTGTAAAGTGGACTGTCTCGCTTATGCACAAGGCAAGTGTCACAGGTTCCATTCCATCCTGCATACCCTGCGTATAAAGAAGGGGTAGGTGACGAAGGAGGCTGGCAGCTTAAAGACTTAAACAGGCTGAGGGACTAAGTTCCCAAGTTGGCTGGGCAGACAGAAAAGGAAAGGCAAGACGAGAACCTGTGCCATATTCCAAATTAGATTACCTGTTACAGAGCCAAAGACTGAGTTCCAAAGAGCCAAAGTTGGAGTGTGAGGAGGATAAGATACGTGTGCAATCGGATTCCAGGTTTTAGATTATCTAGAGAGGGGGAAGGCATTACTGGCGTTCATATGTAGTCTCTGTGTAATGTTACCAGAGATTGCTCTTCAGTAGCTCTCTGCTTGTTTGGTTACAGAATTATCCAAACATATGCTTTTATACTTCTTTTCTACCTCCTGATACCCAGAGCCTTTTGTTGTCCCCCTGCTCCCCAAGCTTAGGTAGGGCACAGCAAAATCCCTCAGCCTGTCCTTTTCAGGGCAGCTTGCACCATTCCTCCACAGCACTTTCCAAGCTATGTAACTACTCTTGGTACTCACAAGCCATGTCGCTGGGCTTTAAAATGCCATCAGTGTCCACTGGTGTGGCTGGAACTGAGTAAAACATGGCAAGCTGAACTTCTTAAGATGGCCCAGAGTAATTTGAATTTCTCTAGTCAAGAATGGGTAAATAAGCCATCTGGAAATAGTCTCCCAGTTGAATTTAACACCCCTTATGACCTACTTTTCATAATCTTTGTTAACTAATTAGCTCTTTGCTTTGTCAGGTGCCCACTGTGTGTGCGAGCATGGTGTTAAGCACTTAATATAAAACAGTGACTATAAAGGCATGTGACTCCTGCCTTCATGGGGCTTCTAATTCACACCCCCCAACAAGTTTTTAATAGCACTTTTGAAAACATTGCATAAAGTCAGATATATATATACACACACACACACACACACACATATATATGATACACATGCCAAAAGGTAAGCTGGAGGTACTTGTCAAAGAACTATGAATGCAAACAATAGCAAAGAGACAAAAATATTACATTAATGAATACATTACCTGGGAAAATACTACTGGAATCATTTTGTCAAACAACTCGCCCATACTATGATATGGAAAAGTGTAGCTTACTACAGTAGAAAGAATGCAGTAGTTGGAGTCAGAACTGATTTCAAGTCCCAGCTCAATCACTTATTAACTATTGATGTTGGGCAATGGTATGGTTTTGCCGTGTGTCCCCACCCAGATCTCACCTTGAATTGTAATGATCCCTCCATGTCAAGGGCAGGACCAGGTGGAAATAATTGAATCATGGTGGTAGTTTACCTCATGCTGTTCTCATGGTAGTGAGTGAGTTCTCATGAGATCTGATGGTTTTATTATATAAGAGGCTTCTGCCTTCGCTTGGCACTTCTTTTTCCTGCTGCCATGTGAAGCAGAATGTGTTTGCTTCCCCTTCCACCATGATTGTAAGTTTCCTGAGGCCTCCCAAGCCATGCTGAACTGTGAGTCACTTAAACCTCTTGTCTTTATAAATTACCCAGTCTCAGGTATGTCTATTAGCAGAGTGAGAACAGACTAATACAGGCAAGTAATTAATTATTTTGGTCACAGATAGCTCTGTAAAATTTATCCCTTTAAGATTCTGTGTTTTCTGTTATACTTAGGGTTCTATGTTTTCCCATGGATTTGTCTTTTAATCCTATTTTTCGTGGTTCTGATTTAATTTACTTTTAATTTTCTACTTTGTTTCATTTGTTGGTTTAACAAAAAGTTACTGAGTAGTCTGTGTATGTGTGTATTCTTATGTATTGCCTCAAATCCTAGATGGAATGACGCTGAGTATAAATAACTTTTTTAAAGAGGGAGTGTATTTGAGAAGTGTCTGAAAGCTGTAAAACCTCTAAAATAGATTCTTTGCTTTACGAGAGCTGCAGCTTGAGACTTTGAGGAATCCCCAAATTCACAAGCTTGGAGAATTTTCACAAACTGCAACCAGCACATAGGAAAAAGAACATGATTCTTGCCTTAGAACTCCCCTTTGAAAATCCTGCCACTACCTTGCCCCACCCTACGCCATATTCCGCCACCTTAACCACTATCCTGACTCTGATAGCATAGGTTGCCTATGCCAGAAATTTGAAGTTACATATATAAGTAGAGTCATAGGGTAAGTATAGTAGTATACTGTTTTTTTCTTAGTTGTGGAGAATATACCTAACATAAAATTTTTGTTTTAGCCATTTTTAAGCATTCAATTCTGCGCCATTAAGTACATTCACAGAGTTGTGCAAGTATCACTGCCATGCATCTCGAGAACTTCTTCATCTTTCCCAACTGAAACTTTTTCCATTAAACACTAACTTCCCATTTCTCCTTCCCCTAGTCTCTGACAATATTCATTCCACTCTCTGTCTCTATGAATTTAACTACAGGATGTGCCAAAATAGAGTAGTAGCTACCTAGAGCAGCCTCATAACAATATTTGTCCTTTTGTGTCTGACTTATTTCACTTAGTGTAATGTCTTTATAGTTCATCCATGTTGTAATGTGTGTCAGAACTTCTTTTTAAGGCTGAATAATATCTATTGTATGGATATTACCACATTTTGCTCATCTATTCATCTGTCAATCAATGCCTGGCTTGCTTCCACTTTTGGCTATTGTGAATCATGCTGCTGTGAAAATGGGTATATACATATCTTAGTTCTTGCCTTCATTTCTTTGGGTATATACCCAGAAGTGGAATTGCCAGATCATATGCTAATTCTGTGTTTAAGTTTCTGAGAAGCTGCCATACCATTTTCTGCATCGGCTGCACCGTTTTACATTTCCACAGTTATACTTCTTTTTGCTCAACATTATGCTTAACTTGATGTTTGCAAGGTTCATCCACATTACTGCTTGCAGTTGTGGGCCATTCAGTCTCATTGCTGTGTGGTGTTTCATCATGTGAATGTGCCATAATGTACTTAGCCATTTTGCTATTGATAAGCACTTGGGTAATTTTCAGTTTTGGGTTATTACAAGCAGAGCTACTATTAGAGGGCATTTAAAAATTAGGCCTTAAGGTTCCATAGCCTTGTTATTTTCTTATGAAAAGGAAAGCATTAAATCGAAGACATTATTTGAACAACAACTCATAAAACTTTCCGGTTGTATCACTTGGTAATTTTTGTAGCACAAGTGATGGAATAGCCAACCCATGTTATCCTAAGAAAAGGGGACGTGGCTTATCCATGACTGGAAAGTTTAGGTGTCCAGCTTCCAGCAACACTGACCTATTCCTTGCCTCCTGGCCACATCAGTCCAACCTCTGCTTTTGTCACATCTCCTCTAACTGTATCTCTTGTATCCCTCTTTTATCTTATAGGAAATCATGATTACATTATATTACAGATAATACAGAATAATCTCTTCATCTCAAGACTCTTTTTTTTTTTTTTTTTTTTTTTTTTTCTTTTTGAGACGGAGTCTCGCTCTGTCGCCCAGGCTGGAGTGCAGTGGCCGGATCTCAGCTCACTGCAAGCTCCGCCTTCCGGGTTCACGCCATTCTCCTGCCTCAGCCTCCCGAGTAGCTGGGACTACAGGCGCCCGCTACCTCGCCCGGCTAGTTTTTTGTATTTTTTAGTGGAGACGGGGTTTCACCATGTTAGCCCATGTTGGGATGGTCTCGATCTCCTGGCCTCGTGATCCGCCCGTCTCGGCCTCCCAAAGTGCTGGGATTACAGGCTTGAGCCACCGCGCCCGGCCCATCTCAAGACTCTTAATCACATCAGCAAAGCCCCTTTTGTCATGTAAAATAATATATTCACAGGTTCTGAGGATTGCTACATCTTTAGAGAGGCCATTATTTTGCCTCCCATGGTGTGTGTGTGTGTGTGTGTGTGTGTGTGTGTATGTATGTGTATTTTTTCCCACTGATGAACCAATGATAATGTTCCTCTCCTTTATAACTTTGTGCTTTTCTTTGGAGTTAGTAATTGGGGTGTTTTTCTTCTCTTTAGGTTTTATGTAGCTGTCATGAATCCTTTCCACATTGTTCAGTAGAACTATAAAACTCTTGTTTGCACTTTCCGTGTTATCAAACATATCAGATAACCTGTAAGTTTTTTTTCTCAAAGCCTCCTTCCTGGACACTCCATTTTTTCTGTTCCAAGCTGGATGGTGTGCTATCTACGTCTACTGCATGGCGGCAGTTTTTGGTGATTTTCCTCACCCTTATTAACATCATGGTAATTCCCTTTGCTTCTCTCCATGTACCACCCTTTCTTTGATCTCATCCATTTCTCTTCAATGGTTTCTTTCATTGTTCATGTGGAGCACATCCTGCAGGAGCTTCTTGAGAAGAGGTGTATAGGTGGCAAACTTGACACCTTAGGTAACAATGATGAACCCTCTCTGATTGGGGAGAAATGGGCCCATGTTGTCTGGGGAAGGAAGAGAAGCAGGAGAGAAGGATGAGAGAGAGACGGATGAGGAAGAGAGGAAGATGTTTCCACCCTGGTCTTTTCTCGTAATGCCTCTGTAGACCAGAGTCATGTCTTAGTCATTTTGCTTCTTTAATGCCTTGCCCACAGTGAACACTTAAGATATGTTCTTCAGTGAATGAACACATACAGATAGATTCATATTTCCTGCTCTTTGAAGTGGTAGAGAGTCCTGAGAAGCCATTAGCCAGCTTCTTACAAAGACCTGCTCGAAAAATGAACTCCCGTTATTAAACGATGCCACCAAAATCAAAGCTGTTTCTTACCTCCTCATCATATAGAACATAAATCTGATCCCCTCTGTTAACTTTTATTCTACTCTCCCTGCTTCACCAGATGATACAATCCTTGAGACCCAAACTTACATATGGATCATCTTTGCATCCCTGATAATGCCATGCATTGTATAATGCTCACTAAAGGTTTGTTCAATGACTCTTCATCACAAACATGGCCTTTCTGTTGTGCATTGAATGAGCCTGCCTTGTTCCAATGTCAGAGACTGCAATTGCTGCTCCCTCTGCCCGCAGCACTCTCCCCGACTCTCATGACCTGGCAATTTTAATCCTGCAGATGAAGCTTGCCCATCATCTCATCTTCCCAGCCTGATCTAAAGATACTGTCTGTTCCCTGACTCACTGCCCATCATCATGTGATGGGAGTACCTGTCATTATCAGAAATGACCTTATGTGTGTCTTTATTTATTTTCCCTGATAAATGGAGACTTTATAGATGTACCTTTCTGTCTCATCCACTGCTGTATCTCCACACCTAGAACAGGGGCTGCAGAATAAAAGTGTATTAAATGAATGATATGAGCTGTTGAGAGAATGACAATGTTAATAACTTCATGTAACCTTTACTGGATTACGTGAGTGGTTAGAGAGCACATACACATTCACCTTCTTTGAAAGTTTTCCTCAACTGTGCACATCTTTTAAGAATATAGAAATAATTGAACGTTCAGGGAACACGATTGCCCTAAGATTTTGTGTATTCCTTATGGCTGCCTTGGATCTAGAAAGGAAAAAGGTGAGAAAATATTGCATTGGGGAGATCTGTCCCTTGAATTTCATCTGAGAAGTCAAAACTCTTAGTTTAAATCCTGTCTGCCCAGGTGCCTCAGACACATGCAAGTGGCTTTACTCTTGAGTCAGCCTATTTAACTATGGCCTCAAAATAAGCAGTGGTGAAGCTTATTTTGTATGTAGTTTGGGTCATATTGCTTTTAAGAATTCCATATCTAGGTTGCTGTTCCTGTATGGCATGGAGACCCTGATAATTAGGTTTCTGTGACTTAGAGACAGTCTGAGGCTCTGTCTATAAAAAGCCATTCCTCCTGAAAATGGGGCAGAAGTATATACATACACTGAAGTAATATTCCCAGAGGAGAAATGTGGCATGAGAAGCCAAACAGTTCGAGTGCTCCTCCCTCACCCCATTTGAGTGCAATGAAATCAGAACCGACATGTTAAAAGTCGTCAGTGATGCCGAGGGTCCTGCAGAAATTGACCCTTGTCTCTAAAGCAAGGTTTCTAGAATAGCACTTTTGATTTGAGTCTGGATAATTCTTTGTTGTGGGGGCAATATCTGTGTGCTATAGGATGTTTAGCGGCATCCCTGGCCTCTACTCACTAGATGCCAATAGCAGTAACCCCCTCATTCCCTGCTGCTAAGGGTAATACCAAAAATGTCTTCAGACATTGCAAAACCTGGTTGAGAACCACCACTCTAGAAAATGCACAGAAGTATCTAGCTTTAAACCATGCCTCTGGGTTTGTTTAAACCCCATATTTCCACCATTAATGCAGCAGTGGTAGGGAAGACTCCTTAACTTCCATCTTGTCATATAGATATGTCTTCTTAGTCATATCAAAGTACTGTGGTTTAAACCAATGTCCCCCCCACCCAACCCACCTCTACACACGACTCTAGTGTAGCCTTAGGCTCTTCTTCTGCACGCACGTGTGTACAGCTAGTCCATAATGTATGCCTCCGAGCCAGCAAAGGTCTTTTCTGGGTCTTCATGTGGTATCTGAACATGTCCCAATTCTCCAGTTTCTTAAGACTACTCTTTGAGGTCATTGCTCTGACACTGTTTAGTTATGTAGTACTGTGGTGAGCTACAATTATTTAAAAAATGAAAAATCTCCTGAATTGGTGGTTTCTGCAATATAGGGAGGGTCATTCATTCATTTTCAGCACATATTTATTGAATACGTACGTGGCTGCTGTTGGCACTGGGAATAAACAGCTATAAACAACACACACCACACACTTGCCTTCTTGGAGCCTACACTCTGATAGGGGAAGACAGACAATAAATAAATATAACGTATGTTAGGTGAAAAATACATCAAGATGAGAAGAAAAGCTGGGCATGGCATCTCACGCATGTAATCCCAGCACTTTGGGAGGCTGAGGAGGGAGGATCACATAAGCCCAGGAGTTCAAGACAGCCCTGACCGACATGGTGAAACCCCATCTCTACTGAAAATACAAAAATTAGCTGGATGTGATGGCATGTGCTTGTAGTTCCAGCTACTCGGGAGGCTGAGGCAGAAGAATCGCTTGAACCCCAGAGATGGAGGTTGCAGTGAGCCGAGATCACACTACTGCACTCCAGCCTGGGCAACAGAGAAAGACTCTGTCAAAAAAAAAAAAAAAAAGGAGAAAGGGCAGATGTGGTTGCTCATGCCTGTAATCCCAGCACTTTGGGAGGCTGAGGTGGCTGGATCACTTGAGTCCAGGAGTTTGAGACCAGCCTGGGCAACATAGTGAAACCCGTCTCTACAAAAAATACACACACAAAAATTAGCCGGGCCTCGTGGAATGTGTCTGTGGTCCCAGTTGCTCAGGAGGCTGAGGTGAGAGGATTGTTTGAATCCAGGAGGTGGAGGCAGAGGTTGCAGTGAGTCATAATTGTGCCATTGGTCTCCAGCCCTCCAGCCTGGGAAACAGTGAAACCTTGTCTCAAAAAAAAAAAAAAAAAAAGAGAGGAGAAGGAACACTGGATGAGGGAGTCTTGTGTTTTCAAATAGGGTCAAGCAAGATGTAAAGGAAGTTCGGGAGCAGGATGTTTGGACATCTCAGGGGAGAAGAATTCTAGGCAGTGGGAACGGTGAGTGCAAAGGATGAGGCAGGAGTGTGCTTGGTATATGTGAAGGGTAGTGAGGAGTGTCAAGGAGGGAGCTGTAGAAGAGCGGGTGTGGAGGTGTGGCATGGACATACCATATGGAGCTTTAGACTCCTGGTGAGACTCTTCTTCAATTTTTTATAAGACAAAATTTCAAACATACACTGAAGTGCAGAGAATAGTATAATGAACCCCTTATTTGCCTATTACCCAAGTTTAATAAATAGTAACCAAAGCCACTTTAATTTTATATACTCTTCCCCTCCCCAGATCATCTGGAAGCAAACTCTACATGTATTATTTCATCTGTAAATATTTTTGTATGTATCTATAAAAGATAGGGAATTAAAGGTAATCATGATCCAATATTATACTTTAAAATGATTGGCTAGTTTTATCAGATATCCAAACCACGTGTGTACAGATAGGCACACACGTATATACATATACTCAATATATATTTCAGGCTGAAGTGTGTACATATATAATATCATGCTGATTATTTCCTAAATGCCTGCTTATGTGTGTGTTTGTTTATAGTTTGATTAGTTTGATATCAGGACCAATTAAAAAGTTCATATATTACAATTAGTTGATAGTCTCTTAAGGTTTTTTGTTTGTTTGTTTTTTGTGAAAACAGGGTCTTGCTATGTTTCCCATGCTGGTCTCGAGCACCTGGCCTCAAGTAATCTTCCCACCTCAGCCCTCCAAAGTGCTGGAATTACAGGCATGAGCCACTGTGCTTGGCCTTCTTTTAAACTTTGGGCTCCCCTTCCATCTCTTTTTTCCCCCCATTAAAATTTTAAGAAACCAGGTCATTTGTTCTGACTTCCGTATCTGGCTTTTGCTGCTCACGTCTCTGAGATATTGTTTAACATATCCCCTTGTCTCTAACCTGTAACTTGATATTTTGATGTAGAGACTTGGTTGTATCCGGGGTGCTGGAGTCTTTTTGGTAAGATTACTTCGTGTGTGTTGTCTTGAGAGGCTCCCGTTGTCCAGGGTTTCTCTCTTTGTGATGTCAGCAGACATTGATGATCATGGCTTAGATTCCCTGGTTCTTTAGAGTCTGAAAAATTGTGATATTTTACGACCGCAATTCCCCCTTTATTTACCAATTGGAATGCATCTACGAAGTAAATGATTTCCCCATCTGTGAAGTATAACTCATAGGGAATGCAGGGGATGTGCTTGATTCTTTCCCTTTATCAGTTTTCAAGATGACTGCAGTAGTTCTCTAGCATCCTCTCAAGGTGACGTAACTTTCTCTTCTTGAACTCATGACTTTAAACATTTGATATGTTGTAATACATTACCATTGTTGTTCCTATTGATGCTTGATTATCCCGTTTGGGGCCAAATGTCCTAAATTTATGGCTTTTAATCACAGGGAAACTGTTGGAGGATTTTGAACAGAAGAGCAACATATTCTGAAAGAGATCACTCTGGAGTTCGTGTGTGGCCACCAAAGTGTGGAGGGTGCCGGGGAGGAAGTAGACCAGTTAGAAGGAATAATCTAGCCAAGATGCAATGTATTTTGGATCAATGTATTTTGACATTAGGTGGAAATAATGGTGGCATTCTGGATCTTTTACATTGGAAGGAGGCTTATTTTGGGGTTTTGGAGGGCAGGATGGTGAGTTTTCTTTTGGGTATGTTAAATTAAGGGTAGTAAAAGGAAACTGAAGCAAAAATATATTGTAGTCCATTGGCTATATGGAACTGAAGTTTACTTCAGAAGATCTGTGTGTAGAAGCCTATGGAATAATATTCTAATGTGTTTCCTGAGATGAATGTCTACCTTAAAAGTTAAAGAATTTGGGGATTTTGCTTTATTTTTTGGTATAGGGTGGTAACTGATTTTTTTCTTTTCTTTGTTTGTCATAATCTGGCTGTGACGCCCATGCTTTCGAACTTTCCCCGAACAACTTTCCTAAGGAATGTTGAGTCCTCTTTTTTGTGTTCTATTATATCTTGTTTGTTTGTTTGAGATGGAATCCTGCTGTGTTGCTCAGGCTGGTCTCAAAACTGCTGGACTCAAGCAGTCTTCCCGCCTCAACCTTCTGAGTAGCTGGGATCCATTATATCTTTAGTATTTCCTTTTGTGATGCTTTTTTCTCTACTAAATTACAATTACTTTTTACATCTCTAGCTGCCTGTCTATGGAGTCAGTGACTATATTTCAGGTATGGATTTGTTACCTCCAAAGGGTAAGAGGATTGGTTGGTTCTGTGAGCTCACACTGAGAAATAAGTTGGTACCTAGTTAACATTAACAAATGCCCCAGAGCAAGTTGATAGCTAAGGATGTAGAAAACAGTTCTGAGAGTATCTTATAAACCTCCACTGGCCCATATGTACCTTTGTGGAGTTAGAAACAGGTAGCCTTCCAGAAGGGCACAGAGCTGAGGGAGACTTCGTGAAAATGAGAAAGATGGGGTGGAAGCAGCCCAGAGCCAGGTGCAGGCATAAAACCATGGAAAGCAGACTAGATGTTGGTTCCACCTCCTTCCTTGCCCAGGGCACAACCCGAACAGCTGCCCGTGGCATCCCTGCTTAGACAGGCCTCTGGGATAAGAGTAAATTTACAGACCAGGATCTAATCCTAGTATAGCCGCCAACTGTGTGCCCTCAGTTTCTTCATCTGTAAAAAGACCGAGTTTGAATTCATAGCCTTTGAAATATAACTGCTTGAATATACTTGCTATTTCTCCGCAGTTTGGTGCGCTGTCTCTCTCTTTGAGTGTGTGTGTATGTGTGTGTGTGTGTGTGTGTGTGTGTGTGTGTGTGTGTGTGTGAGAGAGAGAGAGAGAGAGAGAGAGACAGAAAGAGATGCCTTGTAGTACTTGAAAATTAGAGTTCTTGATAAAATAAAGCTTTAATTTGCTCTAGTGTTTCTTCTCAACAAACCAGAGGTTGCCAAGTTTTAAAACATTTTAAAATGCATTAGAGGAAGTGAGTCAGTTACGTTCTTCATACACTACAATGGAAGTACACTTAGTTCCAAGTTATGAATGCTGTCAAAAATTAGGTTCTTTGAACAAATACAAGATGAAACTTTCAGACTTTCAAAATTCGTGTTCTCTCTTTCCCTCCTTATTCATATTAGATTGCTTTTGTAAAGTATACAGCACTGCGATCTTAAAAATGAGCTTTTCGAAAATAAAAATCCAAGTGCCAAGAAAAATCTCTTGCATTTCCAGTTGGTAGTTTCCTATCGTCGGGTTTGCCTGTTCACACAAGTCTCTGCCGCACAACAGAGTCAGACTTCCCCCAAATTAATGCAGTTAGTTTATTCCTCGTTCTGATGATTGCCATATATAGAGAAAGATCTAATTATTTTTATGTGGCACTATTCCTCATTTCTTTCTCGGGGACTGTGAGTGATTTAGTTAACTCCACCAAGGGAAGTGTAAGACGAGCCTCCTCAGGGTGGCTGAATTCTATTCGAGAGCATCACAGGGAGGTGGGGAATAGTTGACGTGTGCTGAGATAAACTCTTTTACAAGTGTGACACTGTTGCTTTATTTTTTTTGCCCCAGTCTGCAGGGTGAAAAGGACTTTTCATTTCAATGAGGTGAAAAGTGGGTCTGTGAGTAAAGCGACTTTCTTTAAAAAAAAAAAAAAAAAAAAAATCAGAAACCAATTACTTGATATGCAGAGCTGCAAGCCTCGTTCCTTTAACAAAATCAGTGCAGTGTGCACTGCCGTTAACCTGAGGAAAGCAGCTGACATCTCTTGATTACGGCTAGAGGTGGAAGGACCCAAACTTGCAGCCTCCCCCTCCCCCTCGAGAGAGTGTTAGTCCAGTCCTTTAGAGAGGTTCGGTTTGGCTCTCTGTCATCACCGGGACGCTGGCAGGGAGTGTGTGTCATGGTTACAATAGAGTGTGCTAACATATAACAACCATGAAAGCCCAGCGGGAAAGGCTACAGATTCCGGGGCTGACCTTGGAGTAAGTATTGTCTGTCTTTAATATTTTAATGCTTTCTGCATGGCACTCGCTTTCCGGCGACCAATAGCTATTTAGCATTTGTTTGTACTGACAGCCTCAGAGCACTGCAGTGTGAGGTAGAGGAACATGTCTTAAATGCATGGTATTTGGTTTCAGCTAATGTGGACACCCAGACCAGCGTTTTGCATTGCAGTCAGGGGAAAAGCATTGCTGCATATTTAAAGTTACTAAACCCCAGTTCTGGAAACATCTTAACAGCTCATTGTGAAAGAATGTATCAGTAGGCCATGGTGTATCTGTCTTTTTCTCCTTCTCTCTTACTGTTTATCCCCATGTTGCCTTTTTCTAAAGAAAGGCCTCTGTCTGCATTGAATAATAGAAGACATTACAATGGATTAGAGTGCAAGAGAAGGGTTATTTGTGACGTTCATTAGATGTGATCCATGTTTTATCTGTGCAACAGAATATTAATGAACTGTGGTACATTTAGAATCCTCTCTGCAGAATCTCCAGCCACTGCATGCAATGTGTTTACCTAGTTGAGCTGTGTGTTTGCTTAGCTGTTTTTTTTTTTTTTAACCCATTAACTCATCTGACTACTGCCTTCTGATGTAATGTAGCTATATGAACATGTCCACATCTAATTTGTGGCGCAGAAGTTAGACATCTGTGATGCAGGAAGTGTCAGCAAATTTTTATTTTAAATCTGTTAGTCAAAGATGCAGAAGCTGTGAGTTAGTCTGTGCTGGCACACTTAAAATAATAAACAGTAAAATATAAATCCGGTAGAAAAAATATAAATATCCCTCTTTCTAACTTACAACACAGATATAAAATTACATTTTAGTGAAATCTGTACAGTCCCAATAATCTCATACTGGACTGTCTCCAGAAAGAGACTGCAGGATGAGAACTGTGCTTGGTTCTGGAGATTTATTATTCATTTTGAATTTTGTAGATGCATCATACAAGAGAAATAATTTTCCTTAATTGATAAAAGCATGACATTCTGAAGTGAATACTTTTCTAATCAGTCCTTGCTCTAAAATTGTGCCCTGATTTTATACTAACGAGCAGCTCACTTACAAAAAGTTAGAGGGCTCTTACAACCTTCTTGCTAGCTGTGACATTCTTCATATTAGAGGTTTGAATAGTATTTACCCATTGCCCTAATATTTCTCCCATCTCCACCCCCACCCTAACATTCAACTCTCACCATCTGTGTGGAATATTTTAGTGGCATGCACTCATTCTTCTACTTAACCCTCCACTCTCTAGCATTCTGGAAATGCATAACTAAGCCATAACTCTATGTTTAAAACCCAGGGGCATTAACCTCCAGCTTTGCTTTTGCCTCTGTTTTCTGTTGTGCTGTTTCCTGGTTGTTTTCTTTGGACTTAGTAGATATCATTTCACATTAGGCTTTTTCTTTCTTTCCTCTTCTTCCTTTACTTTCTTTTTGTTTCTTTCTTTTTTCAATTTTGTCTACATTAAGAGGAGACACTTCAAAGTAACTTTTTAAAAACATGAACTCAGTTGTATCAAACATTCCATTTTATGATTAGAAGGACTGAACTATGCCACGAGTTTTATGACCTTGCCAACGTTGACACAGGACATAACAGTCACCTAAACACAGGGAATCTTTGGATGTTGTTTTGGTATCAGGCCACGCCCCCTCCTTCTATCCTCTTATCTTGGTAAATATTACCGTGAATTTAAAATAGATAATTCTGTTTGCCTAGGGCGTGTGAGAGTGAAATAGAGAATCACTCTTAAATATCATCGTAGTATTAGTATGTGATTTACTTTGAACATTTCGTTTACCTTGAAATGCAAAATTACTCTAAAATAGACATAGCTAACTTTACATTCATTCATGGAGAAAGCTAATTCTGCAGTCTTTGAGTAAATTCAACTTCTAGCCACTGCAGAGGAATGTTACAATGGAAAGTCTTATCACTGATTCTATTAAAAGCAGATTTAATGTATATAAATTTAATTATTTGGCAATCTTATAGTCTTAACTCACACAGCAAATGTGTAGAACAGCTCTCGAACTTTCGTTCATGAGACATTACTGTTTTTCTTTCAGAAGTGTTTATTCCATAAGCACTGCAGCTGTGGAGTATTACATGAGCCTATTTTATGCTCTGTAGACGCAATCTAGAATATTCCATCGGATTTATCAATACACACAGGGCAGTTTCTGATTCCTGTTTCAGGTATTGAAATCTTAGGTGTCAGACATCAAATATATATTTCAGAAATTAATAAGTTGTTAATTTATAAGAAATTTATGATGCCTAAATAGCCTATGCATGGCTTTCCAGTTTCTGAGAAAGGCAGATTTTTTTATTTTTTCTTTTTTCATTGTAAGTATAGAATTGAGTACATAGACACTTCATAGCAGTCATCATGTGTGTTTCCACATGGAGACAGGGAGCAGCTTTAGTGCCTATGCATGCCGATTTTAGGACCAGAAGGAATAGATAAGACTGTTCTTAGACAAAATGATGGACATATCAGGGGACATTCCCGAGAGCTTTCCAATGAGCTGCTAAGTTAGAGTACAGCATGTTTAAGAGCAGCAGCTTTTGAATATGTTCTGAGTGTATAAGGAAAATAATTCCGTACTAATTCCAAGTACTGGTACCAAATCAGAGAATGGTCTTAGAAGATATAAAACTTTACTCTGTTGAAACATTGTATTTTTAAAATTAGAGCATTTTGAGCAATAATTTTATATTTTAGTTTAAGACCAACACAGCCAAGTCTCAATTATCCATATAATGGGAGACAAGGATGGTATTTAGAATTTGCAAACCATGGTAAGCCCGTATCTGACTTTAGCCATCGTTGCCAACTCTCTGTGCCAATGAAGAGCACAACCAGCTTGAATCAACTGAAATACAGCTTTGTTTCAAGACCTCATTCTCTAAGATAGGAAAACATGATACAGTGTAGAGCCATCGTCCAGCGGAGAGGCAAAGTAACATTCTTTAAGAAACTCTCTGCACTAGCCAGGCACGGTGGTGCGTGCCTATAGTTCTTGCTACTCAGGAGGCTGAGATGGAAAGCTCTCTTGAGCCCAGCAGTTCAAGTTCGGCCCAGGAGGTATATCAAGACCCCATCTCTAAAAAAGGAAAAAGGCAGCCACGGTGGCTTACGCCTATTATCCCAGCACTTTGAGAGGCTGAAGCGGGAGAATCACTTGAGCCCAGGTGTTTGAGAACAGGCTGAGCAACATGGGGAAACCCCATCTCTACAAAAAAATTCGAAAATTACCCTGGTGTGGTGGTGTGTGCTTATAGTCCCGGCTACTTGGGAGGCCGAGGTGGGAGGATCACATTGAGCTCAGGAGGTGGAGGCTGCAGTAAGCCACTACACTCCAGCCTGGGTGACTAGAGTGAGACCCTGTCTCAAAAAGAACAAAAAAAAAAAAAGAAGAAGAAGAAAGGAAAGGAAAGGAAAGAAACTCGTTGCACTTTGGCAGGAGTTTCTGTTGCTCACTTCAGTCTGAGAGTTGGGGCCAGAATACCTACAGAATACTTAGCTAATTTTTACTTTGATTTTGCCATGTAAAAATACTTGGTAACTGACTAGCATCAACTTCATGCTTTAATATCTATTGGTTAAATTGTTGTACTATATCTAATTTAAGTTTTATCTCTCTAAAAATAGAGACATGAGGCCAGAAAGAAAAAAAGATAAATGAACTCTATTCCAACCACACTGTGATGAATATTTGAGAACTGGCTGGAATAATCGTGGTGGTTTGGATGGTTGGGTGGGGAGTCGGGGGGCAGGGATTATAATGGTTCATTGACAGTTGGATTTGAGAAGACCTTTCTGGAAGGTAAAATAATGTATAACTACCTGTAATAATTTTTGAAATTGTTTATTTTGAATATACGCATAGGAACACTTTTTCTCATTGCCCCTGAGGATTAGATAAAATATTGAGTCTTTGTTATAAGGAAGACTTGTTTTTCCTTGCAAAAGTGCTTAAAAACGTATCTTCCTATATGGAAATGTTAATTGCTTTGCTTTTTAAAAACTATGGTATTTCACCTAAATTTTTATTTGCATTGTCTTCTTAATCTGGAATAAAATATACTCAGTATAAAATGGCACTGGATTTTCTTTGATGCAAAAATCACATGTCAAAGATATCTGCCAAGTTGCTTTGTGACAAAGAAAAGGCTCAAATAAAAATGGCAGCTGTAGTTTTTAAAATGTAAATTTCAGCAGGAAGCATTTTACTTGTTCTGTCTTTTAGAGCTGAAAAGGGCAAGTGATTAGATGATTACCTAGTGGTGTTGATAAGCTTGCCGTAGTGATTCTGGCCTAAAGGGAACACAGTCCCTTAACTGAGCTATGCTATTTTTACTGCAATCAATTCTCCCACTTGGAATGACATTATTTTAACTTTCAGTCTCACTCCCAGGAGCCTGAGTCCAACCCCATCCAGCCCAGGCAGTCCTTGTAGTCCTCTCTTGGCCTTTCACTTTTGGAGGTAAGCATGCTCCAGGGCCTGCCCAGGGCTGCTTTGTCTTTCTATTGCCCCATTTCCCACCACCAGCATTTGATGACTTCAGACTCTGCAATCCACAATAAACCATTTCTTCTTGATTGTTGCCCTAACGTTAACATACAGGGCAAGGAAACTGGTCGAATTGTTTACTTGGTGACTTACTTGATCACTGACTCCATGTAGCATATTTACTCATATTTCACTTGGTGTCTCTTGACTCATTGTTCAATGTGTGTGTATATATGACAGTTTTTCATTTTGCTTTCTTAGGAAATGATCTGCACTGAATTCTGTAAGTTTTGATCAATATAAAGATATAATGTATTAGTTTCTGGAAAACATTTCATAATTCCTATGAGAGTATCACAATACCTGTTGCCTGAAACTGTTTTATACCCTATTATTTACAGGATAATGTATTTAAATTGTCTAAAGGGTTAATATTTTTAAAATCATTTTTTAGAACTCCAAGATATATACTCCTCCCCCCTCACTCATAGGCTGATTATATTCACTTTTCTCTGTTAGAGAAATATCTCCAAGGAACTCTTACATTTTAGCATAGTTTGTTATAAGAATACGTGATAGAAAATACTGCTACTATAGTGTCTATAGTATGTATATTCTAATAGACTTTTCATGAATTCACTACTTACGGATATAGTGAATCTAACCGTATCTAATCAGAAGACATACATAGAGTACCCAGCATCCCTTTCCCCTTTTTAAAAATCCTACGGGGCTGGGTGCGGTGGCTCACGCCTGTAATCCCAGCACTTTGGGAGGTTGAGACGGGTGGATCATGAGGTCAGGAGATCGAAACCATCCTGGCTAACACAGTGAAACCCTGTCTCTACTAAACACACAAAAAACTAGCTGGGCATGGTGGTGGGTGCCTTAGTCCCAGCTACCCCTTGGCCGGCTGAGGCAGGAGAATGCTGTAAACCCGGGAGGCGGAGCTTGCAGTGAGCCCAGATCCGGCCACTGCACTCCAGCCTGGATGAAAGAGGGAGACTCCGTCTCAAAAAAATAAAATAAAATAAAAAATAAAATATCCTACGGAAGAAAGTAGAATCAAATTATCCGTTGATGCAAAGGACAACTTAAATTTTTTAATGAATACTTTTTATTTCATAAATGCAAATGAATGATGAATCTGCCACTTATGACCACTTCCTGAAAAATATTAACTTACAAGCCTTAGATGATGTGAGTGGGACAATTTAACACTTTTGTTTCTTTCATATTTCTAAAGTAAGGCTGAACTGAAATCTGCAAAGAATAATTGACTAGGGAAACAAATTAATGACTTGGAACTTTAGTTCTACTCTTCTGCTGATGGGATTATATTTATTATTGTAAAAGTGACTTTCAACATGAGAGTTGCTTGTAATAGCTTTTATAAAGCATCCTCTAAATTTAATAGATCCTAAAACATAAGAGTAGTTTTTTTTTTGTTTTTTTTCCCCCCTATCTGGAGAATTCCTTTGCTCTTCTAATGTGTCCATTTTGGTTATCCAACTGCACGAAATTGAACTGTGTCCTGAACTTTTTTTCTTCAGTGTAATATGTTTTCATTAAATACAATACTCGTATTTCCTTTTCTTTATTCTTCCTAAAGGCAATAGGCTACTCAATATGAAGATGCCATCATTAGTAGAAGAGAAAAGAGAATTAGATTCAGTGCTAAGGTACTGCAGAGGAGGATGAGGTTCTGAAGAGTGTTTTGGGGGAAAAGTTTTAGGGAACTGGTTGCGTTTGAGCTGGACCTTGAAAAATCTTGGAGGTTCAGTGGGGAGGGATTGGTGGGGGCAGGGCAGGGGGTGAAGGATAAAACCAGACAGAGAAAAAAAAATCTAGGATGTTAGAAAGCATAGTATATGGTAGAAATAATGTGTGTCACTAGGACATAGGATAGGTGAAATAGAAGAAAAGTTTGGAACTGTATAGAGATTGATATAAACTTGAAAATTAATTTGGAGTCATGCATGCTATGTAAGGCCTTGAATACTAAAGCTAAAAAGTTTGACTTTCATTTTGTAAGTGTTCAGGAGTCAGAAGATGTTTTGAATAAGGAAATGACCAATCTGAGTTCAAACTGAGGAAACGTACCTTACCAATGTTAAGAATAGATTGTATTTTAGGCAGAAACTCCAATGAGGATTCTAGTACAATATATCATGAGTAATAGGTCTGGGATTAGGACAATTGCAATAAACTAAATTAAAATTTGCAAAGTACTTTATAGTTGGCCAACTGGTTTTATATACTTGGCTTCATTCCATTTAATCCACCCAACACTACATGAGACAGAAATGAATATTGCCTTTGTTTACGGATGAAAATGCTAACACATACAGAGTTTAAATAGTAGCCTAGGACTCAAAATGAAGTCTCAGATCTTTCCACTGTGACTAAAGACATACACATGCTGCTCTGAGATCATTTATATTGAGTTTTAATTATCTGGTTTAGGTAGACCTTGTGACCTTCTTTAGTCATTTTTATTTCCCCAGTGCCTCACTCTATATATGGAATGTACTAAGTGTTTGAAAAATGCTTATTAAAGAATGAATAAATGAATGAATAAGAAATAGAAGATGTATTGGTTACAGTGCTGCTAATATATCAACCACCAAATAAACATACAATGGCTCAAATACAATGGAATTGGATTGTTCACTCATAGATGAAGGGTTTGCGGGAGGATCTGCTCCATAGAGTCATTAAGGGATCCAGGGGGATCTTTAACCCATGGCCTTCAAGGATGCCTTGGGCATCGACATTTAGCTGGTGGAAAGGGAAAGAGCATGAAGGATGATGCACTGACAGACCTGAAGGTGGCACACATCACTTCCATTCACATTTCATGGCCTGGAATGTGGTATTCTGACTGTATCTGACCACAGGGAAGCCTGGGAAATATGGCTTGCTGGTGTCCAGGAAAAGGAGGAAATAAGTTTTGTTAAATAGTTAGCAATCTTTGTTGTAGAAGTTGATGAAATAAAGGTGCCCCATAGCAGGTGTTCAGTAGATAATTTTCAATGAATGACTGACTTACGCTGCGATTTCTAGCATTTAAACCCCAAAAAACAGAGTTGGGGAGGGAGGAAAATGTTGTAATAATGAGTCTGGTCATAAACACGGTGAGAAAGTTCTAGGTAGAGATATCTAGTTGGCAGCTTGGAATTGGGTATCTCTGATAGTGTGCCCCAAAATGATGGTCTGATATTATAAATTGCAAGACTCCATGTTCATGCTATTACCACACAAAAAAAGCATGTATTATGTCCCTGCACAGATTTTGTTTTCCTACCATTGATTGTGAAGGGTCAGATTTGTTCTTTATTCCTTTCTCATGAGTGGGGCTTGAAGGTCTAGGAGAGAGTGGTGGTGGTGAGTATCACAGTGTCTGTGCCCTTTTGAGGTGCTGACACACAGAGTTTCTAAATATGGCAATAGAAGATTCTATTCTTTTCATAGTAAAACCTTGGCGGCAGGCTGTGCAGAGACATGAGTCAGCTCTCCATCTCCAGCGGAACTCCAGGGGCTTCTCCAGGCCAGACTTCCTGAAGGTTGGCCAGAAGTAAGACATCTGCAGCTTCCAGGACAGCTCAGTTGCTAAATAGGACTTACGTTTTGTTTGGTATGTCTGGGTAATAAGACCTTGCACTGCCGTATGGAGGTTATGGTAAGACAAATTTGGGCTCAGTATGAAATAAAGAATTTTCTAAGGAAGCTTTCTGAACTTTTAATGGGCTGCCTCATCAGACCATCAGGAAAGCCAGGCACCCAGTGAGCTGGAAAGATGCAGACTGTATTCCTGCACTGAGCAGAGGGTTAGACTACGTTATTCTCAAAAGCCCTTCCATCTTGAAAATCTCACACTTCTTAAAAAAAAAATCTTCTATCAGGGCTGGAGAAATAGGCAAAATACACACTTTGTCTACAAACTAAATATATATATATATATATGGCCCTAAATATCAGTTTATGAGTTACCAGTGTGACAGAGAGCATCTTTAAGACCTTAAGTGGAATTTATGTACAACTTTCCTTTCCTCCTTCTGAGGCTACCATAACTACTCAGAATTTCTCATGACCTCCAGTACTTAATAAATTGGCTACCACTTAGGGGCTGTTTGTATAAGGGTGACATCAATGCCTCCTGAGTAATATAGATGTGACTTGTGCCAGCTCCTAGTCTGGACTGTGATTAGATAGCAAGATTCCAGAAGAAACTATCTCATTTCACATTCTCAGTGTCTTTCTTGGCACCGAGCATGCCTTGCCGTCAATAGGGACCCAGTAAGTAGCTGTAGGCTGGAACACCATTACTCAGTGGCCAAGTTTTTATTATGCCATAGTGATGTTCTTTTGTACTTCTGTTTCATCCTCCAACATCTTCCTGGATGATAACCACTCGAGAACCTGCTGGCTGCATGTCCTGTGTTCCTTGTATTTTACTTCTTCCATCCTTTTCTTTGCATCTCCATTTAGTTTCTGGAGTCTCAGGGTGGTAAACACACAGTCAGCTATGCCAGAGTTGGCAGTAGAGGAAGTACGCTGTTTCTTCTCCTTCCATCTCCCAAATCTCTCTCTCCCTGTTTCAGCTGTGACTGAAAACACACATGCCATGTTGCTGGTAGGAAATAGTACTACTTCCAGAGAAGAATATTATCACTGTGCTATCAGCTCCACAAGGACAACCGTTTTTGTCTACTTTTTCACACGTGTATCCACAAAACCTAAAATAGTTCCTGACATACATAGGAGAGTCTCCGTAAATATGTACTGATTTAATGAATGAATGTGTTATTCCCTGGGATTCAAGCCTGTTCTGATGTTTTCACCTGTGCTTAAACATGAGATCGAGTTATATAGTAGGTATGTTTTGAGAGCAGTGCTGGCACCTTGAGAGAAAGGGTTTATTTTTTATTCTTCTATAAATAGTAAGTTATAGCCATCAAAATGTAAAAACTGAGTAGATATCAGTTATCTAGGACAAAGTAGAAAGGCATGGTTAATTAAAGTTAAACCCCAGCGTATATTAGCAGATATGCCTGGCTATGGTGAGGGACAGAGAAAATGATACAGAAGTCATGGCAGATCACACACGGAAGAGGATAAGTTACTCTAAGGAACAGTAGTAGAATAGAAGCGCTGGAGGGCAAGGCCTGTCTATCTTACATACTGCTGTCTCCCTAGCCCATGTAGCATAATGTGGTACTAAATAACTAGGTACTAAATAAATTATTTAGTTGTTGTCATTAAATGTGCTTTGAAGCAGTAAGAGAATTGTGAATTGGGGACTGCTTTTAAAAACCCAAAGCCCTTTAGCGAGTCTGTGTTCTTTTGCAGCCACGTTCTGTCTGTGGCTGGGACCCTGCGGCAGCTTTTAAAGCTGCCATTCTCTGTTTCAGCACAGACCCCACCTAGCTGGCTTCATTCATTCACGGTACCTGACTGGCCCTGGAGACTCTTGAGTTTGAGACTCCACAGACTAGGAGTCATAGTGCTTGAGTCTTCCTCACAGACCTCACCACATACAAGCTTTGTGACCTTGGGCAGGTGTTAAACTTCTTGGACGCTTGTTGTCTTTATGAATCCCTTACGTCGTTGGCAATGTAAGAACAGTAGCTTATAGATTTTTAGTGCAATAACTTTTTGTGAGCAAGAATGGAGCATATGGTGGTCCTAAGAGTGATGGGCAGGAAAGGTAGACAGCACCTTAACAGGGAGGGCATTCAGCATAATTCTCACCTAGTCCCATTTGCCAAGAGCTGGCCCATTTGTCCTGTTGCTGCTTGGAAAGGTTACTGGGTATCCATGGCTGCCTGAATCCCCCTCACTTCACTTGTTGCCATGGTGAGGGGCAGACATCATAGCCATTTACCAAACACATGGCAATATGTTGTGATTTTGTGTCTCCTTTTCACAGGGAACCTGTAAGACTGGGAAAGTCACCCGATGGCTACACCGCTAAACCCTTTTAGTTTATTTTGCCTTTTCGGATGAGAGGGCCCATTTGTCTTTTTTATTCTGTTTTTCCCCCTTTCACTTTGTGGAGAACATTGGAAAAATCTGAAGATACTCGTACCAGATGGTAATTTCTTTGTACTCTACAGACACCAGTTTCTGTGCTTTTGTGAATGTGATGGTTTAATGAAGTCCCGGAATTTTGTTTCTGAATTGTCATGTAGGATCGAATCTGTGTCACGCAGGCACTCTTAGGAATGGCTCAGCCAAGCAGAGATGAGCTTGATTATGAACGCGGTGCCAGCCCTGTGGGTGTGGGGCTGGGCAGCGATGAGGAAGGTTGGCAGTCTCAGCTGTCACTGGGGTGGTGTGGACAAGCCACTTAGCACTTCCCTCCACCCCACCCTTGCTGGTTTCTGCCAGTGCCACCACCTGTAGACTTCTCTTGCTTAGTAAGAAAGAGGATGTGTGTGCGGTGCTCCAGAGGAGGAGAGGGTAAGGGTTAGGAGACTTCACGTGGGTAGCAGTAATGGGGAAGGGCAAGCATAATAAACTTACTTTAGAAAGGTTGTTTCCGTTGATTTTTCTGAAATATGGTGTTTTTAAAATGGATGTAAGCTCATCTGCTGTAAACTTGCAGAACGTAGGGGATGAAGTCTTGTGAGGTCAGATGGCAAGCAGAGCTTTCAGGTCCATGGGGTCCTGGCACAGCTGAGTCCTTGCAGCGTCTTCACTCATCCATGTGTAGACACCTACATGTTCCAGGTCCAGACAGCCATTCCAGGGCCATGGTTTTTGTCATGATTATTTGTGGTTTTTTCTCTATGCACTCACCTTTTCACATTAACTTTTCTGTTTTGTCTACTGTCTTGAGTTAAAGGCCCAAATTACTAAGCTGGATATTTGCATATGCAGCGGGTTAGTGTCCAGCATTGATGGGAGCTTGCGACATGCCTGGCACTGTTCTTAGTGCTGCACGTATGTTAACTCACACAGTTTTCACCCTGTGGCTGGGAGGCAGGTACTGTCTTCATTTTATAGATGTGAAAACTGAGGCACAGAGACAGACTTATCTGTGGGGCCCACACATCTCAGTTTGCCCAGATGCAGATTGATGTATGCCTTATTTTTTCCCAGTGGGATGCTCAGAAGCACCCCCCTTTCACTTTCGAAACCTCCAGGTTTGACCAACAGATTATGCCCTGTTCCCAGTGTCTAGAAAGTTACCTGGTCTGATTCAAGCTCAAGTCTCTGGCTGGAGAGCCTGTGCCCCTGTTTCTTCAGGACTTCAATTTGTGGTCATTTTCATTTGCATTCACAGTGTAAGATTCCATTTACTGGCAGGTGGATTTGTTACTGTGTCTGGAGTTTTCTTGCTTGGTTGCCTAGATGTTTTAGTCCTCTGTTGAGAGTGCACTCATGGGTATGAGGAGCATGTTTTGACTTATGAAGCCCAATATTACTTCTTTAAAATTTTATTTTGGACAGAGCCTAGGTGATGGAAAGAAGGGTAAATTGGGTTTGCTTTGGAAATCAGGCCATGGGCCCCAGCAACTCCAGTCTGAGCAGCCTGTGCCTTGTTCCCTCAGCCCAGGCCAGCCTGCTACGGCCCTGGGGGTGACAAGTGTTCTCACCATTGCTGTGTTATTCAGAGGGCTCTGGGAGCCCTTTTAGGAGACCAGCCACTTCAGGCCTGAGTAAGAATTCCTCACCCCCATTTGCAAGGAGCCCGGACACTTTCTTGATACTATCCACTCTTAAACATTTCTTTGGACCTCGTAGCTCAAGATGATTCGTTACTGTGTGGTCTTTTCTGGGCCAAATATTGTGACTACTTAAGTAACTTTTTAAATTTTGGTTTTTGAATATATTGAAATTATTCTGTGGAGGCTTAACAGTTATCTTTTTTAGTAGATCTTCTTGGAGTGAATAAAAATTTACTTTGCTCTGTGTGTGTGTGTGCACGTGCATGTGTATGTTGAGGGGAAGTTAAGTCCTATGTTCCATTTTGTTAAGGCATTTCTTTGTCACAGGAGAAAAAGACATTTCACATCATTTTAAAAAACCTATTTCCAACATTTAAAATATGGATACAGCCATTAACACCCACCCTGTTGATATGAGAATTAAGTTGTGATGTTCTTTGAAAGCGTACGATGGTGATGATAATGTGAAACTCAGAGATGCCTCAGTAAAAGGAGTAATACAAATGCAAAAACCTTAAAAAATTGTCATGTTTCTCCAGCAGGAACATAGATAATAATGCCTCTTGGAGGTGGCGTAAGAATTAATTAGGTAATGTACGTGGAATGTTCCAAGAAGAGTGTTCTGTTTTGTTATTATTAGTGTCATATTGTTCTTGGAACCCAGCATTCAAAATGAACTACAAAACCCAACCTTTGTATCAAGGATGTTGCATATTCTAATTGAAGTGATAGTGAATGATGAGACATTATGAAACTGGGAGAGCTGTACTAATGGTCTGGGGTGAAAAGGAGATGAGCTAAATTTCATGGTTTCTTACACTTTTCTACTTATTTATCTGACAATTTGTTTAGCTGAATCATTACTGGCTCTAGTTAATAAAACATTATGGAGATACCCCATGTTGAGAAGAACATGTATTTTCTTGCAGTGGTGTTGTTTATTTCTCTCCTCTTTATATAAAATACAAATTGGGCTCAACTTTAATCAAGCTCTGAGTCAAAAGCCATCTGTTATTCTTCCCTTTTAAAAATCTTTACAGTGTGCACATGTGTGGATTTGGGGGCATGTGTGCATCATCCACTAGGAAGTCCTGTTGATTCTGCCTTCGCAATATGCGATGCTGACCACCTCTCCTATCCCACCTTAGTCTGAGCCACTGCCATTTATCCCTAGATTTGTGTAGTAGTAGCCTCCTAGCATGTCTTCCTGCTTTAGTTCAACCTTTGCCCTCCTGTGATCCATCTCCATCCAGCTCTCAGAGTGATCTTTGTGAAGTGAGAGCTGCTCCTGCTCAGAACCTTCCAGTGGATGCCCACTGTCTTCCATGATCTGGCTTCCTGCCATGTCTCACCCATTCCCTCTGGCCTCATTGGACTCTGCCTTTTCTTGAGCACTTCAAGCATGTTCCTGTGTCAGGGCTGATTATTCCATGTTTCTAAATACTCTCTTCCTACCCCTTCAACTTTCTTTTTTAAATCCCAAACCTGTTTTTTAAAAGTTGAAAAAATTGTATGACCATGTTCATCTTGATTCACCGGTTAACACTTGCCACATTAGATCTTTCTCCCTGTCTTCCTCTCTTAGCCCCTACATGTATTTAAACTTTTTTTTTCTGCTGGACCATTTGAGAGTAATTTGTAGACATTCAGACACTTCACCCCTAAATACTTAAGCATGTATCTCCTAAGAATAAGTATATTCTCCTATATAACTATATTATTATAATAGCCTTAAAATTGAACATTATTATATGGGCTATGTCAGCTTTCTCCTGTTGTTTCAAAAAATGTGTCTGTAAAAGTTTTTTTTTAATTTCAGGATCCAGTTAAAGATCAGATGTTCCATTGAATTGTCGTATCTCTTTCTTTACTGTCCTTTAATTTAGAAAGTTATACTATCTTTCATCATCCCTCAGTACTAGACAACTTTTCTGTTGAACATCCCACAATTTCAATTTGTCTGATGGCTTTGTCATCTCTAGGTTCAGGTTAAATCTATTTGCCAAGAAAAGGCGATGATGTCCTCCTCATAGCATCACACCAGGAAGTCCAGAAGCTGGTGTCTGCCACATTTTCCCTTTATGGTGATTATGCCTTTACCTTACTAAGTAATCTCTGGTGTCAAATTTTTAGTCCATATGAATATACTCTTCCCAACAAGATTTCACCCTGTGGTTTTTGCATTCATTGATGACCTTGCTTTAATCATTTATTACATTGCTGTTTGTCACAATTTTTTATTTCTATTATTAGTTAGTGTTCCTCAGTTGAAGAATATTCCCTGTTTTCTCTCCCTTCATTTTAAGGAATATTGACTCATACATTTTTCTATAGAAGAAAATGGAAGACAAATATATATTTGATGTGTAATAATCTATAACCAGCATTCCTCTTTTTGTTGGTCAAGTTGTCCTAAAATTCATCAGTGGGAAGCGGAAGCCGTTTAAGCTGGCTCCTGGGTCCTTTTAACATGATGCTATTAATCTTTGAGCACCTCTTCACTTTCTGGCACAAGATGTTCTAGCAGCCCAGAACAGCTGAAGGAACACTGAAATGATACCTGAATGGTGCTCTCCTTCACTTCCTTAGCATCTGTACTAAATGTTATTGTATCAAAGGCCTTCCCTGGCCTCTCTGTGACAGCATCACCACCACCTTTTGGACTGCTTCATGATATTTCTTATAGTGAATATCTCACCTGATACAACATTTATTTATTTGTTTGTTATTTATCTTACCCGACTAGCATGAAACCTACAAATTACAAGGGATTTGCCTATTTTGGCTATCATTGAGTCCCTAGTATCTGGCACATAATATGTCCTCAACAACCACTTGTTATAGAAATGAATGAATGAATGAATTTATCCCCACCTTGAGCCTACATCAAGCTTTTCCAGATGAGCTACTGCTGCTTTTCTATTTCATGACACTGAGATGAATCAGACTGACTGCAACGGGTTTATAGATGTTTGTCTGGAGTTCATTGCAATTTTGCTTCTAGTAGCTTTCCTGCGTTTGGGTTCTGGTAGTATTTGGAAGTATTACTAACAATGCATTACAAATGACACTTCACTGCAAGGCACTTGCCATGGACCGTGGAAACATGTTACGATGCATTTCTTTCTTCTCCAGCTTCTCTGAACAGAAAGTTTGATCATTTTAGAAATAAAAAATGAAACACTTGACTATGTTAGAACTTTTTACCATGGAATATAATGCTGGCAACTAAAAATTGAATAGAGTAAGGGTTTTATTTTCTAAATGGAAAAAAAATAACTATTTGTTCTGTACTTAATACCTTGAAAGCTTTCATGGGACTTTCAAAGTATAAGAGTTGCTTCTTATCTTCAAAGAATTTCTATTCTAGCTGAGATTGTAAGAATTAAGAATATGGGGTGGGAATTATGCATTAACACTTAATATAGCTGATGCATGTCATGGGCTGAATGGTGGCCCCAAAGATATCAGGTTCTAACCTCTGAAACCTGTAAACATTACCTTAGGAAAAAAGGAGTCTTTGCAGATGTGATTAATTTAAGGATTTCAAGATGGAGGGATTATCCTGGATTATCTCAATAGTCCCTAAATTCAATCATAAGTGTCCTTGTAAGAGAGGCCGAGGGGGATTTGGCCCACAGAGAAGCCAGAAGATGCAAGGAGCAGATTCTCCCTGAGAGCCTTACAGGGAGCCTGGCCTATTGACACCTTGATTTTGGCCCTTTGACACTGATTTCAGATTTCTGGCCTCCAGACTGGGAGAATCTCTCTCTATTGTTTTAACCCACCAAGTTTGTTGTCATTTGTTAAACAGCTGCTGCAGGAAACAAATGCAATGGTAAACTGCATTCTGTTGTTTTTCCTGGGACCCTGAAGTGATGAAGTGAGGGCAGTGTGGTGGGCACTTCCACATTCATGTTACAGAAGAAGGAGCCCCGGGATAAGGGAGCCCAGTGACTTAAACCAGCTGTTCCAACTCTGAGCCCAGTGCCCCTTTCACTGTGGCCCCAGCCTCCTCCTAGTGACTGGAACCAGTGCTCACAGAGTGCTCATCATGATAGTTTAAAAAAGACAGACCACTGTGGCTGGAGAGACTAAGGACAAATGTGTGTAAGGTGGAAATACAAAGGTATCCTTAAAGGAGAAAAGTATTGAGAGAGTCAGAAGGTGACCAGTCCTGCTTCCCACAGTCCAGGGATGTAGTCCCTGCTTAAATGCTGTTTAGGCCGGGCACGGTGGCTCACGTCTGTAATCCCAGTGCTTTGGGAGGCCGAAGTGGGTGGGTCACCTGAGGTCAGGAGTTCGAGACCAACCTGGCCAACATAGTGAAAACCCTTCTCTACTAAAAATACAAAAATTAGCTGGGCTTGGTGGCACATACCTATAATTCCAGCTACTCGGGAGACTGAGGCACAAGAATTGTTTGAGCCCAGGAGGCAGATGAGGTTGCAGTGAGCTGAGATCACACCACTGCACTCCAGTCTGGGTGACAGAGCTAGACTCTGTCTAAAAAAAAAAAAAAAAATGCTGTTTAACCTTCCAGGTGTTGGATGCCTCTGAGCATTATATTCATGTGTCTGTCTGTGCATGGAGAAGAGAATCCCTTGCCATGTAGTTGACAGCACATTTTAGCTTTACCTCATGGGATCTTTGCCTCTGCTGTTGCCATGTGCATGTACCATGTACATGTGGGTAACACCAACATGAGACTCCAAGAGAAAGCCACAGGATGAACTGGATGGTTCCAGCCCTCTGAGGCATTACCCCTTTCTGGAAGGCACTCAGATGGGCTCACTCCTTCTTCCTGGCAACCATCAGAGTTCTCCTGCTACAGGCCCTGCTGTGAACTGCTCCAGCCCTCTTGATCCACACTGCTGCCACCGCTGCATATATGATGGGTCCTTTCTGTTCTCTAGTTTACTAAACAGTCATTTTGCTTCTGTAAGCCAAGCACAATACTGGGGAGATGAAGATTAAAAAGGATTCCATCCCTCCCCTCAGGGAGCTCTCAGACTTGTATGGGGAACAGAAAGGGAACTAGCTTGACTGAAGTGTGGTAGCAGAAGTATGGAGACAGTAATCTCATGCTCTCCCTCTGCCCACAAGTGCGGAGAAAAGAACAATGTGTTTAATGCACAGGTCTCTGCAGGCTCATCCTGGAACCAGGAGATAGAAGGGATTCCATAGGCTGTGGCATTCAGAAGAGAGATCTGGACAATTAACATCCCCACAGTGTTGATCTGGAGATTTTAGTGTGATGATTATAATGTGTTGTAATTCTTTACCCATTACCTTTATGAAACTTGTAAACTACCTGGGAGCCTTGATCCTGTGGGCTTCCTATTTAGCTCAGTTTGAGGTTACATAGAATATAGATAACTAAGTACCCTTTTAAACACTTTTAATAGCCACTGACCCCTATCCTCAACTTCTTTGCATCTATAGTTTTCTATTGATAATGATTGGAAATGTAAAAGGAACTAAATTGTATAGACATCATGTAGAGAGTGGCAGGCCAAGAGCTTTAAACCAAGCTACAGATCTCTGTGGCATTGGGGTGTAGGGTCAGCATCAGGGCTGATATAGATAGTCTCACCTTCATGAATATGAGGATCCTTTCTATTATCAGACTTTTTTTTTTTTTGAGACAGAGTTTCACTCTTTTTGCCCAGACTGGAGTGCAATGGTGCGATGTCCGCTCACTGTAACCTCCACCTCCTGGGTTCAAGTGATTCTCCTGCCCCAGCCTCCCTAGTAGCTGGGGTTACAGGCATGTGCCACCATGCCTGGCTAATTTTGTATTTTTAGTAGATATGGTGTTTCTCCATGTTTGTCAGGCTGGTCTCAAACTCCCAACCGCAGGTGATCTGCCCGCCTCAGCCTCCCAAAGTGCTGGGATTACAGGAGTGAGCCACCACGCCTGGCTATCAGACATTTTTAGAACACCCCACATGATCTCTTGATTGAGAAAGTAGAAAAAGCAGAAAATGACTGCAACCTCAGAGCATTTACTTTTTTTAATTTTATTTTATTGATCACAACAGCAGCTGTACACATTTGCAGGGGGCGGGGGCGGGAACCTCCTGCCCCTATGCATGATCTTGTTTATTCAGTCTATTGTCAGTGTTTAGACCCATAAATCCCTCATAATAGCTTCTCAGGCATGAGTCGCTGTTCCTCACCTTGATGTCCGCATCAAGTTCTGCTCTTTGGTTTACATTGGCTGTTGTTTCCTTCCAAAAGGAAAAAAGATTACATATGACTACAGTTACAGAAATAAATGAAATGTCATTTGATTCTGTATTCTTTTGTGAAAACAATCGAAAGGCTTTGGCATAAAATGTAGGGGTTTTTTTGTTTGTTTTTTGATTTTTTTTGGTCAGTTCTGTGTATAGGTTTGTGCATTCCAGTGACATCTTAGAAAATACTGTCAACTACAGAGGATTCGAACTCAGAACCTAGAACCCAGTGATCATCCTGTCTCCAAAAGCATTTTTATTTCCATTCTCTGCTTCTTTGAAGTTTCAAAGTAGATTTTCTTTTTCAGTGTAAAATCAGCTGCCTAAAGTACTGTTGCTGTAAAATCACATGCATACATTTTTATATTGGTTGCTTATTTTGAGGCACTGTTTTGTTATATGCACAAGTTTATGAATTTGACTATGAATGAACATGAAAGAGGATATACTTTGAAGTCGTTGTGGTCATTTTAACACAGAACTAAAAACTAAAATCAGAGATCTTTCTAGTAGAGTAAAATGCACTCCTCTATTCTCCCCTTCACTTTATGAGTTTTATAGTTTTTTAAGTACATCCAAGGTTGGGTGAGTTGTAGTAATGAGAGGAGGGTTTACTAAAGGAAGTAAAGACTTAAAATGTTCCTATTATAGTTATTCTGTGTTTTAAAATCAGTCTTTAGGAAGTCTTCTTAAAACTCTTTATAAGCTATGGCATGTCAGCAAATATAACCCACTTTCGTTAGGTTGCTGTACTAATGCTGTGGGAAGGATACCAAGATGAGAAGACTTCTTATTTTAGTTTTAAGTGACAATTTAGTTAAGCTAGACACCTGAAAAAATAAGTGGTACAACCAGAGGCCATGAGAATTTAGGACCAGGATTTAAACTGGACTACGAAGGTGGATTCAGGGCTAAGTATGTGGAAAGGAGGAGAGAAGATCACTGGGGATGAGCAGAAGGATAGGAGTGAAAGGGATGATGTAGACATGTTCAAGGATGCTGGGTAAGTCAGCTTGCCTGAGAGCTTACATAAAGTGAACATGGGGACAGAAGGGATTTTTGTGGAAGAGGAACATTGGGAATAGACTATAATGTTTCACATGCTAGTCTTGAGTTTTCTTTTTTCCGTGTAGGACATGTCTGGAGGTTTTTTAATTAGGAAAATAGAATAACATGATAGCTTAGTAAGATTTCTGCCTGGGAGAGACTTGGTCTGAATAGAGGAGAAGGAAAGTGCAGAAAAGGAATGATGAAGAGCTGAAGAAAGGCAGGCTTGAGCAGGGAAAGAAAGAACAGAAGACATCGTGAAAGAAGAGTTGACAGGACCTGCTGAAGGATGGGAGGCTTTTTACGCAGATTGGGAGAATTGTGATATCTCACATAGAAGCAAGGTTAACAGTCCATTTTGAAGATAACAGTTTCATTTTTAGCTATGTTTAGTAATATTGAACCTGAAAATGATGGCACAGCAGCCAAGTAGAAAGGTCCAGCCTGCTGTTGGAGATGCACCCCAGGGAGAATGTTCAGAACTTCATATGTAATGTAGATGAAGGTGTAGGAGGTGTTAATGGAGACACTGAGGCCTCTTTAAAATTGTGAGTAGTGGGGGCAGATGCTCTGCAAAATCCACCTTGCTCCTTGTTCCTGTGGTTTCGGTGTGGACTCAGAAAAAAATATACTGATTAGTTTGGGGAAGCATGTTCAGCTGCAACCTGTGACTGAGATTTCTTGAGTTCAGTTAACTAGGGAGTAAGCCTGGTGTTCTGCTTTGGAGAAACACCTGAATGGCCTTTAGGTCCAATTTGGGTTCACCCTCTAGATCCACTAGAGATGCCCCAGAAGCTAGAGAATGATCCTTGGTTGTGGGGGCAGGGACACATTTGTTTGTTCTTTCTACTACTAGGATTGGGCTGCTGGAATTGAATGTCATTAATACATCAAACTAGCTGTCAAGAGACCAAATGAGCTTGCTTTTGAGGTCCTTTTCACACTCCAGATACTGAAATTTCAGGCAATAATTTGTCCAGCTTGCAGGTGTTCTATATATATTATTAGAAAATGTCATTGAACTTTGTGAGAAACAATGGTTATTGGAGCTCTTTTAGCCCCATGGCTCACAGTCATTAAGTGTGTAGTTCACATATGTATAGAATACGTTTAACTCAGAACTGTCTGCCTATTATGAGTATAGACAGTTGTTATGGATCTGACCAGGTTTTGCAGAACAATTCTGAATGATGTCATCTTTAATTTATCAGGGGAAAATCATTGTCAGGCACCACTATTATTGCAAGATTTTTGGTGCGCAGAAGTTATCTGAGGAAGACTATATGCCTTCCTAACTTCAAGCTACTTGCTGGATGCAAAATTCTGTTTGGATATAAAGAAATGTTTTATCAGTTCTGAATAGCTGGGTTGTGGGGAGTAGATGAAATTTACTGTCTCTTGCCGTGGCTGAAATGTACATATCTGGCCAGAGATAAGTCCCTCAAGGGTCAAGGATGGCCTGGTAAGTAGAGCCAGCTGCAGCCACAATGCTAGATGCATGACAACGCCTCACACTTGGCTGTGTGTTCGTCACTTATACCTACCTCCTTTGAAAAGGATTTAAGGTAGTTTACAACAAAAACATACATGTGAAATTAGTTAAAAAGGATAAGCAAGTACTCAAACTCTAATATACATTTATGTGGCACTTGAGTAAGATAACTAATCTAATTGAGGTCTGAATTTAACTTAGTTTCCTACTAGTCAAAGCTAAAAGGGAAACAGACTAAAGAAACCATGTGTGGTTTTGGAGCTCTATGACTTGTCCTCATGTGGAATTTTACAAGAAGTCTTTCACGAAATGGCTAATGACCTCAATTCATCAGAAAGGGTGAAAATATATTTTAAACGAGTCCTTTTTAGTATGGTTCAACAAAGAATGTTGTAAGTTCTGTATTTGTTGCAAGAATATTGCTTCCCAGCAGTGATCTAATTCATCTAGGGCCAGAACTGAGAGATACATTTACATAGCGTGTCTCTCTTTGCCTTTCAGTTGTCACTCTTCTCCACCTAATTTCGATCATTTCCAAGGAGTCTTTAGTTTTAGAATAAATGCTCCAGCTGGGCCTAGAAAGTGTAGGTATTCTGGGGCAGTCAAGAAGAGAGCCTTCTGCTTTTGATGCTGGTGAAGAGCCTGAGGCCTGACAGTAACACGCTTCCCCCTCTTACCCAAGGAAGCAAACTGCAGGGATGTTTGCTGATCAGGATATTTTCTTTCTCATGAAAGAGTAAAGACTATGCTAAAGAAATACTAGTGCTGAACTGAGACTCCAAAGCTCTGCACAGGGGAGTATGGGAGAGATTGTTTGGGCCTAGAAATTTTAAAGTCAAAAGTTTGTAATCCTGTACCTTTTCCATTTACCTCATAATATGGTAAAACATGTGACTTTGAGTGGCATCACTTATTTTTAAGCCCACAAGTGGGAATTTTTTTGCAAAATGTTACCTAGAATAGCTGAATATATTGATTTGATGAATACAGCTATTTAATAATGTTTTTATTTGTTGGAAATTATCAGCTCAAAATAGCAATTTTATTTTGGAAAGGCTTTGGACTCTGCAGTCAATTGTTCATTTCTCTACTTTAGGAATGGCTAATAATAGATATTTTCTGACGACATCCACTCAGAAGTTTGTGTTGAGAAAGATTCTGAGGCTCCGTCTGGGACTTAGTGGCTGAAAACTGTATAATCAATCGGCAGTATTTACTGTGGCGATGGAGGGATGGGGGTGGGGATGGCAGCACCTGCGCCAGGGATTTGCCAATGGAAATTGTGTTCAGAAACTGGCAGAGTTGCATTGAATTTATTTTGTCAGAAATTGGCCAGAAGCTTCAGATGCTTCTAAAAACATCCTTAGTTTGTTGTTCTTGGAGAACATGGATTTCATAGCCCTATAAACAGATTTGGGTTTTTGAGAGAGAATGCAGACTAGGGCCAAGCTTATTTTTGCCCCATTTAAATTTGAGATTTCATTTTTCAAGAGAGGCTCTGACCCACTTTGATTCTGAGGGCTGTAGAGTAGTATTGCTTCTGGAGGAGCATTAAAAACTCGGTGTCTCTGCCAAGATCAATTGGCTCAGTAATTGTTAAGTGCTCTCTAATTTGAGGACACTTCTCACACACAAACTCTTGCTTGATTCTCATAAAAACCCAATGAGATCATTCTTACTCTTTGTTTATTTGAACTTTATCCCATGATTTTTTATTGTGTTTGAGGCAGCCATAAAATGATTTGAGGCCTCAATTTTGTGGGACTAGGTAGAATAGGTGGAGTTGTTTGATGGTGTTATTCTTATTTTAAAGATGAGGAAGTCAGGATTTACAGAGAGAGGTGAACTTGTCCTGAGTCTTACAAACTAGGAGGTGGCAAGGCCAGGATCTGGTCTGCTCCTGTATAATGGCCTTGCACATCTCAGCTTTCTGCAGGTGACATGTTCTTTTATCTTTTAACATCGTTGGCCTTATCTCATTCTGAACCATGAGCATCCTGTGTTTGAGAGTGTGTGCTTTCTTTTAACTTCTCCATTTTTCCTTACTTCAGGAGACTAAAGTCGATTCTAATAACAATTTGGTAAAGTGTCTCACTTGGCATGGAGGGTCACTTAGAGATGTAATATCGAGTGATCTGAATGTGTCTGGACACCATGACCTGCCTAACTAGGAAAATGATGTCATAAAAGAGTATTTATTTATTAAAGTGTGTATTTCTGAAGCCACCGTGACAATCTATTTGAATCTCCTATTGGTAGTCAGGGAGAACTAGCACATCCTAACAAAATGACATCAATAAAAAGCACTTAAAGAGCTGACATTAGAAACAAAACTCATGTTCCCCTTGAGAATGTCATATTGCAGCTTAAGCCCATACCCTGGGCTGTCTGGCTTAGTAACAGAATCTTGCTTTGACAGCCTTTTGTTCTCCCTAGCTGATATTTTGGCGGTGGATATCAGCACATCAGTTAATGTGCTTTCCCTCCTGTAGGAACTGATTTGACTACAGTTATGTTAGCTCATATTTTCTCCCTCATTAAAGTGCCTATTTGCAATTTGTTCGAAGGAGGTTGCCAGCCTGCAACCACTGTTGGAGTGTGGTGCCCTTTTACTGGTGATTAATTTGCACAACTATACAGGGTTCATTGTCTAGCTGGATTTAGTTTTCATATCAATCTGAATTCCACTAAAATAGATATCAAGGAATGCTGCCCCATTCATCAGAGAGTTATAGCTTTTATTGAACACATAGCATTTATATCACATTTTTATTTAGGAAGCTAAGGGGTGAGTATTGCCTTCACTATGTACCTGGCTTCATTTCGTGGAGGTAGATACACGGTTTAAATTTCCAATCTTTTGCTGCCACGGAGCTTTTCTTGTGTTCTTCATACCTGTGTATACCTTCTTCATTAAGAGGATATGAAATGTCAGAAGTATCAGTTTCTCCTCCAGGCAGCATTTGTGGGTGAGATCCCTGGTCAAACCAATGCATTGATTTAGTTTTGGAGACAATAGTTAATGCCACTTATCTCTGAGGAGCTACTTTTCCATGATCACAGATGGCCATACCTTAGCTTTGTTCCAGAATCTGTCCGTGTGACTTTGGAGCTGATCATTTTCATGATTTTGGTAGAAGCTAGGCTTGAGGATTCTGCTTTAATGGTGAAGAGAAGGTTATTTCCATATACCTGGTTCTCCCTCTGAGATATTTTAACCTACCATTTGCATGATACCTGCTTTAGGGGACTTGGGGCTATTTGCGTAGTGTCTCTTAAGTGCCAGTTTCCTCATCTATATATTGGGGAAGTTAACATTAATCTTTCCATGTTTGAGGATCATTAAGTACCAGGCACAGGGGAAATGATTAGTAAATAGTTGCTACAAAACTGAGGAGGAGGGGAAGGAGGAGGGATTAGAGGTATTTGCTTATGTCATGTTGTGATTTGGTTATTTCATTATGTAATGTTGTGGTTTGTCAACAGAGGGTTTATGCCAGTGTTATGACTTTATACAAAGCCTTAGTAGAGTGGAGCTCCTGAAGGAATACAAAGATGTAACCTATGACATCAGATCGTGGAGCTTACAGAGTGAAATATTGTTCAATTCAAACAGAGGAGGACGGAGAAAGAAGTCCTGGACCATGCATCTCAAAATATTTTGGCCGACAGTGTTTAGCGGTAACACAGAGGAGGCACTGTGTTCATTCACACAATCTTCGTGTCAGCAGGTGTTTTTGAGAAGCTACCACCAGCCAGGCTGTGTTCTAGGCTTTAGGGATACAGTAACTGACAGGATAGAGAAAGTCGCTGCTCTCATGGAGCTTGTATCCTAGTGGGGTGCAGGGATTGGGAGAAGAGGATGTAACATAAACCAGAAAAACACTGCAGAGTGACAAGTGAGCTTCAGAGAAATAAAACCGGGGAGCCGTGGCTTCTTTCTTCCTGAAGGAGTGGTATGCGAGCTGGAACTAAATGACCAGAAGGCAACAGCCATGAGAAAACCAAAGCAAAAGCCTCACAAGTAAAGAGACCGCCCAGGGCAGGAGCAACCTAAAGAAGAGTGGTGTGGGCACAGGGCACACATGTGGATGAGTGGTCAGAGAGGCAGGGCCAGGTCCACAGGACTTCGTAAGTTGGAGTAAGGAGATCGGGCTTTCCTTTAAGCAGGATGGAAAGAAAGCACTTGATATTTTTATTTTAAGTTCCGGGCTGTAAGTGCAGAATGTGTGGGTTTGTTACATATGTACGTAGAAAACACTTGATATTTTAAAGTAGGGCAGTAACATAATCTCATTTGCCTCTGTAAAGTTACCCTGGTTTCTGTGTAGAGGGTGGATTGAGCTCAAAAAGTAGTTTAGAATGAGAGAGAATGTTGCTTTGGACTACAGGGGTAAATAGTGAAATTGGAGAGAAGTAGATGGATTCAGGCTGTATTCTGAAGGGGAAATGTGTAGGGCTTGCCAAGGGATGAGTTGGAGGATGGGGGCGGGATGGGGGACATTGAGGGAAACAGCAAAAACAAGGATGGGTCCTAGATTGTCCACCGGACTAACAAGATCACGGTTCTGTTTACACAGGTGGGGAAGACTTGAGAGGGTGGGGAGCAGGATCGTGGAAGAAAATTAGAAGTTTTGTTTTGTTTGTGTTGAATTTGAGATCCTTATCTGATACCCTTGTGAAGTCTGGAATTCCAAGGAGAAGTTAGGTCTGGAGAAGTAAATTTGGGACTTTTAGGTAAGTAGGTGGTGTACAGGGTCAGGGGACTGGATGAAGTCAATTAGTGAGAAGTAGCTTCAGGACAGATTCCTGAGACACTGCAGATTGAAATGTCATACTGAGGATCTGGAGAAGGCATGGCCAGAGATTAGGAGGAAGACCAGGCAGGTGATTTCAAAGAAGCAGAATGAAGGAGGAGTTTCACACAGGAGAGTGGTCTCCTGTATGGAGTGATGCTGATCCTTCATTAGGAGGATATGAAATGCCAGATGCCGAAAGGTCTATGCCCATCTGTGCACAGGCCATGGAATTAAAGGACCATTTTGGGGAGGGTTCAGGAGAGGTAGGTGAGTAGAAGGTAGAATGCAGGTGCTGGAAGAAATGTTCGACCAAAGACAAAAGCCTTTAACATGTCAGCAGGTTGAGGGACCCTAGATTTTCCTGCTGGGCAAATTGGAGTTCTGGATCTTTGAAAGGTACCGAAGAACGATCCTTTTTGATCGTTTATTTGATCTTTGTTACCAAATCAGGTTTATTTTTAGTGCCAGCCTTATCTGGGTAGTAGGCCTGGAATGATTTTATAACCTACCTATTTATTTTCCTTTAACCTGTAGCCTGCTTGTGTGTGTCTGTGTAGCTGAAAGAGACTTTGGAGTAGCTAAGATACAAGGTTGGGCTTAGAGGAAGGATTAGGTTTTGGGGTAAGTGGAGCAAGGGTGTATGGGATGGGAAGGGGAATCAAAACAAAGGCAAAGAAGGTAAAAATAACTTTAATATGTGGGGCTGCTTCCTATGTCATTGAATTAGAAAAATAAAATGGCAATATATTTAGCATAGTAGCGAAAACTTTAGCAGGTGGTACAGCAACAAGGGAAACCTAGCTTCATTGATTCCTTGCATCTCACCTACTTCTAAAAAAGATTCAAGTCACCTACATGTAGACAGCACAGTGTAGAACCACTCATTCATCCTGTAAACATATATTGATTGCCGATAATGATCCCACAATAGAGGCTGTGCTACCAAGATGGGTGACCCATGACCTTCCCTCAAGGAAAACAGACAAAAACAACTGTAATATAGTAACAGACCAGAGGAAAGGGATTAATTCTGTCTAATTCTGTTTCAGCAGGATGTAGAAGGATGAAAAGTTGTCTATGAGGAAGAGAGGAGGAGCTAGCGAGGCATCCTGTGCTGGGCAGGGCAGGGTCACAGCGGGAGCAGAGTGCAGGGCAGGTTCCCTGGAGAGCACAGTGCTGGGAAGGGCAAGGGAGAAGCGTTAAGTGCAGAGTCTGGAAAGGGAAACTGAGCCCAAGAGGGACTTGACTTTTGTAGAGAGTATGGATCCTTATGTTTTTACACAGAGAAATACTTGCTCTTCATTTTAGAAAGAAAATCCGTAAATGTGCATCATATCACTCTGTCTTTTTCTCTGTTTATTTTTAGCCCTGTGCGTCCAAATGCTGGGACAACATCACCCCTTGGATGAATTGCCACCACATTAAATAAAACATATCCAAAGCTCATATTCTTCCTTTCCAGTACTTTATCTCTGTCTCTCCAAATAGACATATATTAAAAATATATATGTATAAATTTAAATATATATATATTTATTTTGAGTCAGGGTCTCACTCTGTTGCTCAGACTGGAGGGCAGTGGCATGATCATAGCTCACTGCAGCCTCAAACTCCTGGGTTCAGTTGATCCTCCCACCTCCTGAGTAGCTGGGACTACAGGTGCACATCACCATGCCTGGCTAATTTTTTATTTTTTAGAGATAGGGTCTTGCTATGTTGGTCAGACTGATCTTGACCTCCTGGCCTCAAGCAATGCTCCCACCTCAGCCACCTGAGAAACTAGGATTATAGGCATAAGTCACCACGTCCAGCTAAACCTGTCTATATTTTGTTTCAAACAAATGTGCATGTAACACATGTATGCTCTTACCTCTCAAAATCTTAAAGAAGTGTGAGATTATATAAACTTACTAGATTCTTCATGGTGTTGCATGTGTTAGAGTGAATCTTCCTCAATGCTTGTGTATTTAATAGCCTGAAAGAATAAATTTTTTTCTAATGGGCATATTTTCGCTGAGGTTTTTTTAAGTTAAATATGTATATAAGTGTGTATAAAGTTTATGTGAAAGAAACGAGAGCCTTGTTTTCGGAAGCTCTTCTGTGTCTTGAAGGTGACAGGTTTTTGCTTTCTTAAGTGACTTTACAGATGAAAAAGGAGTCACACTTTTACAGTTGATTTGGTGTAACCCTCCTTCATCAGTGTCTAGCATATAGAGTATGCTGATGAGTCATGTGCAATGTGTTTTGAAAATCAGAACTTTTCAGATGAGCTGGAGGCCTAGATGCCTGAAATGGCTTAGGACATAAACTGCTCAAAAATAATTTTAATACTCTTTTTTTTGTGATTTTTTTTCTACTTTGTTTTTAGGTGCTCTGCAGGTTCAGAGAAACTTCTCTAGTAACAGACTGTAGAAATGATCCCTAAAGTATGGTGTTTAATTTCAATACTCTTAAAGAAAATCCAGTTTCCTTTGTAAAATGTTCCTTATGTAACAAAACTGTACTGAAAACATGTGGTGTTTTTCTATCTCTTTATTTTGTCTGCCTATACCACTGAGAAGTTAATGGTTTAAGGAAAATATTTCAAGCCCTACAGATCATGTCAAATATTTGGCTTGGTAGGATTAATATTTTACTGCGGAGTGACAGTGCTAGTGCTGTCCTAGTTTTAGGGATGATTATGTAAACTAATGAGCCATCCATTAAAAAACTTAGGGAAACAAAAAGCTATTTATTATGTGGATTACACTGACTATAGTTAGGATTACACTGACTATAGTTAGGACATGGAACTATGAAACAGTTACAACGTGGTTGCATTTAATTAAAGTTGCTCTTTTTGTGATGCTAAGGTTAATAATTATGACACTGTGCAAATGTTTAATATTGCTTTATTAAAAAAAAAAAACAACAACTCAATGGTTTGTTGTTTTGTGCCTAGTTCTCCACTGGCTTAAAGCTGACTTTTCACTTAAGTTTACCATCCTCTGAATTATTTCCATTACAACAGACCCTAAGAATGCAGTCGGCTGGGGGTGTTGTAATTGTATACTTCAACCACTAGAGGGAAGAGACTGTAGTATTATTCTGGGGAAAGAAAAGGTGCTTAGTCTCTGTGATTCCGTCACTAACCTTTAACCTGAAGGGGGTTATCCTTAGCATTGGGATTACCCTTCTTCCTCTTTTAGAGAAGAAACTTTGGGAAGGAAAAGGTAAAATGAAGGATATTGGACCAGGGCTTGGTATATGGATATATCTGCCTGAAATTTGGGGTTCATTCCGTTCCTTCAAGACAGCTTCCAATGGGTGAGCCGCTTTGTTAGGGGAAGTGAGTGATTCTTCCGGAACTATTTTATCTGTTAGGTGTAAAATAACAGTAACATGACTAACATTTCTGGAATATCAGACACTGTTTTAAATACTTTAAAAATACTAACTATCCTGGCAACAGTCCCATGAGGTAAGTACCATTATTCCCATTGTACAGAATAGGAAACGAAGGTACTTAGAGGTTAAGTAACTTATCCAAGATCACAGAACTAGAAACTACTGATATTGTAGTTAAAAACATGGGCAGTGGCTCCAGGATTTATGTTCTCAAGCACTGTACAATACTGCCTTTCCACTTACACCCAGTTTCTCAAGCACGAAGAGACGTTCACAGAATTTTGACAAGTTTGAGTCTACAAAGAAGAGAGAGATTTTGGTTGAAAAGCACAACAAGAAAACTGTAGAATCAAAATTTATACCATAATTTACCTAGGAACACATACATTGTTCCCATTTTAACGTTTCTAGAATCAGGTTGTGGCTTATAGCTTTATTCAGGAAAATAAGACATATTTGTAAACATAATATATCAACTTCAATAATTGTTAAATTTAATGCTCACAAAAACGTTGTATTTGAAAACGATTTCTATTTTAGATCTTTGTACTTCATGAGAATTTCCAAGTGTGTGTGAGGATTACTGAGATATGAAGCGAAAATACAAAATAGTTATATTTTACAGGAAAAAAAGGTCATGTGGGGGTGTTGGTGTGTTTTAATTTGTTTGACAATATGTCAGATGGGGCTTCCAAAGGTAAGAGTTTCTAGGACCCTGACGTTGTTAAATGGCCTTGGATCTCGCCTCTTCTCTAGGATCCACGGAAGCATTTTCAAACTGCACCTGCCTCTCCTTGTACCTCCTTGCTCGTAATCGGGTTTAGGCTCTTTACTTTCCCTTCAGGAAGCCAGTTATTCTCATCAAGGCTTCAGAAATAGTCCTAGTGTTGAGCACCTGGGAGAGCTGCTTGTCTTCAGAGTGGTTTGACCTAGTCATTGATGAGTTGAAGTTTTCACTGTCTCACTGAGGCATGTGGCAGCTCAGAATTCATTCAAGCAAACTGGGCAGAGTCTGTGGTATTCAGGAATGGAGGCACAGCAGGAATGCAGGTCTGTGGCTTTGATCAAAACCCCTATCTGCAAACAAGCAGAACTCTGTGAATGTGGTGAAGCATAATTTTTTCCCCACTGACATTTTGAAATCAGCTCCCTTACAGAAAGAAACACAGTTTTGGACAAACTTTAGGGAGTTTCCAAGAATTTTCAATAAACAACACAGTCACACTAAGCAAAAATTCTTTACAACCCAGGAAGAATAAAACATTTTTCTAGAATATATAAAATATGGTAGTTTTATTTAGTAAAAATATAAAGGAACTTTAGACTATCTTAAATCTCTGTTTTAAAGGATTTTTATTTCATCCTCATATTCTTTAAATTTTTAAAATTTGTAATCAATGGCAGAATATTCGGAGACCAGACACATAAATAAATGAGCTGAGAAATGTGCTTTTGTAGCTTTATTCTTGATCTCCACCTTAGGGCATTTCTGTGCTCTCCAGCAAGCCTTCACAGGTTTCATAGGGAGACACAGAGGATTGAGACTTAGAATTTGCCAGCTGTTGACAGATCTATGGAAGAGTCAGTGTGGTAAGAAGTTAATTTCATAAAATAAAATTTATGAATTATCAATGGATTTCTATTATTCATGCTTGTTTTCTTTTAAAGACCTCTTTAAAAATGTATATGGCCTTAGAAACTATTGATTTTGTTTGGAAATCAGTAATAAACCTCAGAAATATAGTCTAGGTTGGGTATGGTGGCTCACATCCGTAATCCCAACACTTTGAGAGACTGAGGCAGGAGGATCACTTGAGCCCAGGAGTTCAAGACCACCCTGGGAAAACATAGGGAGACCTCGTCTCTACATAGAATTTTTTAAAATTAATCAGATGTGGTGGCATATGCCTGTGGTCCCAGCTACTAGGGAGGCTGAGGTGGGAAGATTGCTTAAGCCAGGGAGATCGAGGCTGCAGTGAGCTACGATTATGCCACTGAACTCCAGCCTGGGAGACAGAGGCCTTGTCTCTCCATCACAAAAAAACCTATTAGTTTATATTGAAATTTAAAGAGTCATATGAGCATTCTGTATTACTTGTCTCAGGTGTTAATGAACTTACCTGGTCATGTTTCTCTATGAGACTTTTTCTTAAGTTACTTGATTTGTAAGCTTCTAGGTATAAATCTCTAGAGTTTCCTGGAATCTGACAGATTAAAGTACATGTGATTGCTTTGGGGAAACAGATATTATTTTTGTTTTGTTTCTCTATTACTACTATTAATAGACGCAAAGACTAAATATCAATAAAGGCCAAAACAAGCAAAGAAACTGGCAACCCTTTTGTTTGCAAATATGCACGCACTCTCCGGCGAGGTTCACTGGTCCACGGGAAATGGCCAGGGAAGTCGCGCTGGCGCTGGCTCTCGGGTGAGGTTCTCCAGTCCACGAATGCGGGGGCGAAGAAGTCACACCCGTGCTTACCGGCCGCGGACTTTTATGCCTGGGAGCTGGAAGGGGAGGAGTTTGGGGCGTGTGTGTAGGCGTGGCTTCTTAAATTTCGGTGTCCCCGGCTTGACGTCACTCTGCGCATGCTCAGTTGATTTGGCTCTTACCCCGGGCATGGGAATTTTTCCCTGGCGCGGGAAAATCTGTGATGAAGAACCCGGAAACAACAAGGACTGCTCCATCTTGTTCACCTTCCTCCATCTTGTCCCTTCTCCCTCACCCAAACAATTTTATTTATTGGACTATTTCTTACAGAAATAGTTACGAATTTAGTTATTCCCTATTGAAATGCTGATTCTTTGGATAAAAAAATAGGTTCAGAATTATTTGAGTGAAAGCTTCTCAAAAATAGTGACTCTGAAATTTAGGACTTTAAATTGCTACCTCACTCAAAGAAGAAATTGTGTCCTAAACTGCTCTGAAGTATCAGTGGGTTGAGAGAAGGGATGTTACAGAGACTACAGGCATGAAACAGTCTTCTGCTACTTTGTGACTATAAAAACTGGCTGGCTGGTTTGCAGATTCTGGTCTATTCATTTCTTCACTGTTTCCCACTTGTTCTTTCATTTGCTTCCCTTGGAGAGTAGCAAGTTGAAAAAAATTCAGTAGTTTTGGCATGGCTCATATTTAGGAAATGCCACCAAGAGTTCTTTTTTGTTTCTCCTCGAAAATTGCCCTTGTTTGGATATTTACATGTTATATCATGGGCATAACCCTTGGGTCCCGTGTTGACAGAGGAGTATTAGACTCACCCAGAATATTACCTGTCTTCTATCTTTAAAGCACATATGAAATAGCCTTTGTGATTTGAGTGACTGGGCCAGTGTTCTCCATTATGTGCAGCAGGCTTCACTCCCCAATAAAGCTGAAAGTAACAGACAATACCTCAAGTTTTAGGTACTTTACAGATACCTGGCAGCTCTCTGAAGTATATCCAATCCTGTTTCTGGGACAAAATCACTGGATGGATCTTTCTGAGTCATGATTTTTGCAGTAATGTTTCTGAAGCTATAGCACTAGATACAAAGGATAAATAGAAAAATGATTATTTTGAAAGGGGAGAGAAAGGACTCTGGCAGTATCTGATGCCACTCTAGATGTTAAATGTGGTTATGTTTATCTTTTAGCCCCAGGCAGTTTATAGTTTAGGATTTTTGAATGATTGAAGGATGTGCCTCTATGAGCCCTCACCAGAGACAGCCTGGGCCTTACTGCTTTTTTCTGTGTGTTTTGCATCAAGCAGTGTTATTTGAAGGTAGCTGTGGTTCCTTCAGGGAAGATGAGTTGGCAGCAAGGCAGAAGGATATAGTCATGGAGCAAGTCACTAAAGATTTGTAAATCATTCTCAAAATATATGATGTGATTTAATATATATTAAAACAATGATAGCAGAAATAAATAATAAATCACGTAGGATGCACTGTTTTCAGTTTCCTGTGATGCCTACAAATCTTTTTCTGTATGCATACATGACTTTATGATTGCAATCATAACACAGGTGTACTTTTTTCTGTTGTTTTTTCATGTAACATATTACCATGCTGCTATATAATCTTCATAATGATCATTTTTGGTGTCTGCATAATTAGTAAATAAGTCATCTACTCTTGATAACCATGAAGAAAATAAAAGAGATAGTGTCTATATCAAGGACTGATGTCCTTTTCAGTGTTTCGCATCTTCACTTCTGGTTTTCTCTAATGAAAATAAATAGAGAGATGGAGTGATAGCTACCACTCCTTGGGAAGCCTGTCTCTAAATTCTGATGGGCAGCATCACCTACTAAACTCAGAAAACTCAGACTTCCAAAGTCATGGGCGGACTCTCCCCATCACCTTTATCTTGTATTTTCATCTAAAAGTTTCTAAACTGTAAAGCCAGCTAGATGTTCACATCTTCTACGTTATCAGCTAAACATTACTTCTTAGTTATCAGTCTCATCTAAAGCCTTAGGTGAGATTGTCTGTGCAATACAGGCAAGAACAAGATGTAGGAAAGGGCAGTTGTGAAAGAGGAAGAAGTGTGCTAGGAGAGGAGATGAACAGAGGCAGCCGATTGTGAAACATTACTCAGATGAGCTGATCAGAATTCTGTTCAACTTTGTAACTCCTCCTAAGTGCGATGGAAGGTTTCACTGTGTAAGCTGACATTTCTGAGCCAGGAGCCCCATACTGTGAGGTGGTGGCCAGCAGATTGCAAACCTTGAGCACTGTTGATGTAGCACTCTTGATTCTCATCTGTTCTCTGCTATGGCTGTATGTGTTGATCATGTTTCCAGCAGGATTGAGTTTCTACCTTGGAAAAAGGTCACCCTGCTCAAGTTCCTGTTTTTATTCATCTTTTTAGAGGAGACAAAATAACACTTTACTTCAGCCATACTTATTGGGAAGGAAAGTAAAAACCCAATAGTGGTGCTTGGATCATTTATTAATAAACCTTTTAAATATGCCTGAATATCATGGACTTTTTATTGATCATTCTATTACTCATTACGGAGATTGTCAATAATGGCAGTGCTTTAAAAGAAAAATCATCCAGCCAATTGACAACAGTAACCTGATTCTGGAAGCATCCCTTAGGGCTTATCTGTAGAAGTTAGAAAAATAGAAAAATAACTGTTTTTGTTTTTAATTAACCTTAGAAAAAAATGTGTGTGCAACCATTCATTCAGCTGAGTGTCTGCTGTGTATTCTGAGACATACACAGATGAATAGAAACTGTCCTTATACTTGGAGAGCTTTAAGCATAGTAGGGAATTAGACCTGTAAAGACATAATTGTGTTGCAGTGGAATGACTGATATAAAAGAGACACGCATATGAATAAAATTCACTGGGGAGCCAGGAGAAAAACCATTTATGTCTGCAGGAAAAAGTCAGGACCACTTTGCTGGAGAGGTGACCTTACAGCTCATGCTTGAAAGATGTCCTGGTTTCCAGGCAGAGGAGCTGGAAATTCTAGGAAGAGGGAACAGGATGTGCAAAGGCAGTGAGGTGTGGCAGAGCTTACAGTGTCTGAGGAGCTTAAAGTAATTCGGTATTTCTGACAGGTACATAAACAACAGAGGGCACATGTTAAGGGATGAGGCAGGAGAAATAACAAGGGATTATAGCATAAAATATTCCGTTAAAAAAGGTTTGATATTTTGGTGGAGTACCTCTCAAACTTTAAGAATCACCTGGACATTTTAGTAGAATGCAGATTTCTGGGCTGTACTTCCAGAATTACAGAATCAATGGGTGTGCAAAAGACGCCCCCCCCCCCCAAAATCTGCATTTCTAACAAGCATTCCAGATGATTCAATGATGGTAAGACAGAAACCATGTGTGGAGAAACATTGCTGTAGAACAATGGGGACCCATTCAACTTTGTTTCATGGGAGAGTGATACGACTGTGTGCACCTGTTTGAGCTGAGCAGTTTCGGAAGAATGGTTTCACATTGACAGTGACGAGCACCAAGAGGAAGGAACGGTAGTGCATTAATCTACACAAGAGATCGCGGAAGCCATGACCAGGGTCATGGGAAGTGAGGAGAAGACGTGAAAATCTATTGTTCCTTTATCATTTTATATGGAGCGAAAACTCGTACCCAATTTTCTTTTATTTTCCAATTTTCCAATCTAGTGTATTTTTCAGCCACTTTTAAATGGGATTTGCTTTTCTTTTCAGTTTTCTATTACTGCTGTGTACATGTCATCTGGCCTTGTTTTTCTTTCTCCTTCGTATATGAGCATTCTTAATTCTGTATGTACTTCATTTCCTAAAAGCTACTTATAAAGACAATTCTTGTTTCACATTCATTCATTCATCATTCATCTGTCACTATATTGGGTGACTTGACTGGCTGTTGTTCTCATTCCTATTAACTGGAGTAACTTCTCTTTGAAAGTTTTTTGATCACCAGGAACTTTTAATACAGTTGTCTTCTATAACATGTATGACAGTACATTGAATACAAGAATATTTCTGTGGTTGGCAGCAGGAACATCGTCTTTACCTTTCAGTACTCTCAGTCTAACTATATAAAGACAGTTAAAGCTGAATTATCTAGTCTCATGGGAAATAACAAGTTTGTGTGTTTTGGAGAAAGGAGGAAGTAATCCCAAATTATAGTTATTTAATTCTTTGAAATGAAGAGCATCATTTTTTATTATATACATGTCTTGATAATGTTAAAAGTAAGTTTGCTTCTCAAGAGTTCATTTTTTTTTTTTTTTTTTTGAACAGTGAAAGAAAGCTTTCATTGTACAACACGACAGAGGGAAGCAGGTCTGGAATTCAAAACTGTTCACATAAATGAACAGCCTCACCAATCTGCAAATAATGACACATATATTCAAACAAAAGCAAAGCCCTGCATGGATTTAAAGCCCAGTCGGCTTTGAAAATACCTGTTTGCCCAGTTGCCATAGATAAGGTAGTAAGGATTTATATCTAGAAAACAGAGATATTTTTTCATTTTCATATTATAAAATTCCTGGGAGTAGGAAAGACTTATTTTTAAAAGCAATTTTAGTATTTATTTCCAAGACTTATAGATCTTTTATTAATACATATGCATTATTTAGTGTGTGAAAAAATATCAATCAAATTTTATGAAAATACCAGAGTAAAAGTGTGTATTGTTTCTTAATTTGTAAACTCTTCAAAATATTCTAAAATTCTCAGAAACTTGAACTTTCAGGTCATGATAATAGGACTGTCAAATGTGTGGCTCCTGGAAATCAGAAATTGTTGTTTGTTTGTTTGTTTTTGAGATGGAGTCTCTCTCTCTGTCTCCCAGGCTGGAGTGCAGTGGTGTGATCTTGACTCACTGCAAACTCCACCTCCGGGTTCAAGTGATTCTCCTGCCGCAGCCTCCCAATAGCTGGGACTACAGGCACCTGCCACCATGCCTGGCTAATTTTGGTATTTTTAGCAGAGACGGGGTTTCACCATGTTGGCCAGGATGGTCTCAAACTCCTGACCTCAAGTAATCCAGCTGCCTCCCAAAGTGCTGCGATTACAGGCGTGAGCCACTGTGCCCAGCCAAAAATTTTTTAAATTTAAAACAACCTAGGCACAGCACAGTGGCTCACATGTGTGATCCCAACACTTTGGGAGGCTGAGACAGGAGGACTGCACGAGCCCTGGAATTGGAGCTTGCAGTGAGCCATGATTTCACCACTGCACTCCAGCCTGAGAAACACAGCAAGATGCTCTCTCAACACACACACACACACTTACACACACACACACGCACACAAACTTGTAAAAAAAAAAAGTATAAAAAAGGAATAAATCATAATTCTGTACTTGTAGATGTTCATTAAAAATACTTTGTTGGCCGGGAGTGGTGGCTCAAGCCTATAATCCCAGCACTTTGGGAGGCAGAGATAGGTGGATTGCCTGAGGTCAGGAGTTTGAGACCAGCCCGGCCAGCATAGTCAAACCCCGTCTCTAAAAAAAATACAAAAAATTAGCTGGGCATGGTGGCAGGCACCTGTAACCCCAGCTACTTGGGCGGATCACCTGAGGTTGGGAGTTTGAGACCAGCCTGACCAACATGGAGAAACCCTGTCTCTACTAAAAATACAAAATTAGCTGGGTGTGGTGGCACATATGTGTAATCCCAGCTACTCAGGAGGCTGAGGCAGGAGAATCACTTGAACCTGGGAAGTGGAGGTTGCAGTGAGCCAGAGATCGCGCCATTGCACTCCAGCTTGGGCAACAAGAGCGAAACCCCATCTCAAAAAAAAAAAAAAAAAAAAATCATTGTTTTAATTTCCTCTGGTTACTATAACAAATTATAACAAACTAGCTTAAAACTAGCTTATATTTATTTATTCTCTTAGAATTTTAAAGGTCAGAAGTCTGAAATCAATTTCCCTGTGCTGAAATCGAGGTGTCAAGTGAGCTGAGCTCCCTCTAGAAGCACTGAGGTGGAATCTGTTTCCCTGCCTTCTCCAGCTCCTAGAGCTGCATTCCTTGCATTTTTTTGGCTCTTGGCCCCTTCCTCCATCTTCAGGCCCAGCAGCCTACCATCCCGTTTCAGTGCCACATTGCTGCCTTCTTCAAATATCCCTCTGCCTCACTTTCATAGAGACACTTGTGATTATATTAAGGCCCACCTGGATAGCCTAGGATGATCTCCGCAAGATTCTTAATTCCATCTGCAAAACTCTTCATGCTATGTAAGGTAACATATTCACAGGTTCCAGAGATTAGAACCTGGGTATCTTTGGAATCTATTATTCAGCCTACTGTAATTCTAATTCTTTACTGGTTTTCTAAAATTCTATTTTGTGACTGCTTTAGGATTTATTAACAATTGCCCTTGTCTTGTACCTTTGGCTTTTTCTCCAATATTATGCTATTATAAGCAATTCTGAGATTTCCATATTCACAAATCTTTGTGTGCATACTTGATTGTATCTTTTGTATAAATTTTGCATATGAAATTATAATTCAAATATATGTGTGTATATATTATATGTACGTGTATATATGGACACATACATTTATACATGTGTTTGGACACATATGTGTTTGGACACATATATATGTGTGCCTACTACATGTATGTATATGTATGTGACCATATATGGGTCTATGTGTGTATATGTTTTCATTCTCCAAATTGCTTTCCAGAAAGTTAGTAGAGAGTACTTATCTTCCCCATGCCCTCACCAACATTGAGTATTATCTTTTTTTAATCTTTACCAATGAAACAGGTAAAATTGATACCTAATTGATGTGTTTCTTTTTCTTTTTCTTTTCTTTTCTTTTTTTTTTTTTTTTTTTTTTTTTTTTGAGATAGAGTTTCGCTCTGTTGCCCAGGCTGGAGTGCAGTGGCGTGATCTTGGCTCACTGCAACCTCCATCTCCTGTGTTCAAGCAATTCTCCTGTCTCAACCTCCCAGCTAGCTGGGATTACAGGCACCTGCCACCATGCTAATTTTTTGTATTTTTAGTAGAGACGGGGTTTCTCCATGTTGGCCAGGCTGGTTTTTAACTCCTGACCTCAGATGCGCCACATGCCTCTGCCTCCGAAAGTGCTGGGATTATAGGTGTGAGCCACCGTGCCCAGCCTGATTGATGTTTTAATTACATTTTATGATAACTAGTAAGAGTTAACTCTTGTCAAGCCTGACATTATATTTATGCCCCTATGAATTAACATTTCTTTTAACCTTTTTGTTGGTATAGAAGTGATATAACTTAATAGAACTCCTTGACTAAATAACTTCATGTCCTCCCTGACATACTATCTTCTGATGTGTGGAATAATTGGAATTGATCTTAGCAATGGAAGGAAATTCTGATTGTTACAGAAGCATGTGATTTCTACCTCTCTATATGCTCCCTGTATGGTACTTTGATGAAAACTCATACTTCTCATTTTAATGACATAATTTTCCATAACTTTAGATGTATGACCTGGAAAAAATATTCAAGAAAAGAAGAACAGATAAATTAACCTTAATCTTAAATTACCGAAAGGTCTTAGTGTCAGCTACTAAAGGGCTAAATATAACCATGCTGACCCACTTAAACCAAATTGACACTTCTTATAATTGCACTATAATTCATGCTCAAGAGCTGTATAAGAAATGATGCACCTTAGACCCAAGCTTCTGGATCAAGAAGCACCTTGTCCTTGAAGTTAATTCCAGATTGAGCATCTAATGCAATTATCAGTAACTGGGGTTCACTGTTACCATCTAAAAGCATTTAGCACTTCATACACAACTAGTTGTATATTTATGCTTAAACGCAATTCGTTACATATCGTGGTCTCTGTTGAGATTTTGAAATTTGAAACAATAGACCTGCCTAATAGTTACAGCTTATATAGATAATGGAATGGACTCATGAACCCATGAAACTGAAATTGAAATAGACAGGAAAAGGTTTTTAAAACATGTATAGGGTCAGTCTAAAATAGTAGGCAGGTGGCCCTAACTTTGTTATCACACATCTTTCTAACCTGTAGCAAATCCATCCTCACTCTCTTCTTTCCCCTGCCCACCCCTTCACCCCCAATCCTTTCTCTATCTTTTCTTCCCTTTCTCCCTTTATTTAATATTCATCCCAATGGTGGTAGTGATGGTTTAAAGATGAGGGGATAAAGCCCCTGCCCTCAAGGAGCTCTTACTCTAATAGGGATTGATAATGTACACAAACTGATTTGGATTTTGATACAGTGGAAGAACCCTGTCATGCAGGAGCTCTCAAGAGCAGAGCCCAGTAGAGGGATATCTAATTCATTAGAGATGGGGGACTCCCATGAAGGCTGCCTAAAGTGACAACAAGGTTGGTCTTAAAACAAGATAGGAGTTAGGAGTTGTTGGGTGATGCATTGATCTCCAAGTGTTGCTGTCTACTTCATAATTGGATTGCTGGCTTGGCTGGAGGCCAGTGCTCCATGTGGTTTATTGATAGATCTTCCAGACAGCTGTTTTAGAATGGAGAGATACACTCATCTCTGGATCTCGCCCAGTAGTCTCCTTCTTTTGCACGACCCCTTCATCCCTGTAAGGATGCCATGCGTTTTTCTGGCAGTGTGTTCAGCTCTTCTCCCATGGGGAGGAACTCTGTTGGGACTAAGCTATGGAACTTCCGCTGCTTGAAAGTCAGAAGGTAGAATGCTGGAATGTGCTTGCAAGACGTGATTCTGCACCTTCCCCAGTCCTATGGGCTGTGCGCCATATGTGTATTCTACTCTACTTATCAATCATACATATCAAGGAGTCACTCACTGCCTTGGGAGGTAAGTGCTTCATTTCCCATATCTATGCACTGTCTTCTCTTCTATTTTGTTAGCTTATAGGTTATCTGCTAACCTTTTCTGTGTCTGATTTTCCTGGGATCCAGAGAATGCCTGAGAAAGACCTTGCATTCTCTTTCCATTCTGGCCAGTCTTCAGCCTGTACTTTACTTGCTTTGGACTATATACTTTACACCACTTTTGGAGATTGTGTAGTTCTTTGCTCAGCCTATCAGGAAATAGAATTCTTATGTTGTTTCCTTTGTTTCGGGGTTTTTTGGGTTTTTTTCTTTTCCTTTTTTGCTTCTGGGTTAATGTTTCTTTCATTTTACTCATTCACTTTAAAAATCTGAAACTCTCTTACCTTGTGGTATTATTTTAAAGTATTTTTTGGTATTTTCCAGGATGATACAACCTTGCGTATTATCTGTCTTAGTTTTCAGCATTCAGACCTATCCCTACAAGTTAATTTTTGTCTATCTTTTTATCTTCCTCCATATTTTAGCACTGTAGTGCAAATTTGTTTAATAATACTAGAAGCGCTTTCTTTCAACCTGTTCCTCATTGATGTAACTTTCTTCCCATTTCTATCCTGGTATTAAGCTTTATTTCTTGGGATGTACAAAATGATTACAAGGATTGCTCATTCAGGACAGCCAGTTTGCTGTTCACACTTCTAGCCTCAAACTCTCAAGACTACATTTAGAAGGTATCCAAAGTGGACTTGAAGTTGAAGGTGTGGACAGCCCTGGGGAACTAGTCACTTCTAGGTGCTCTGAAAATGGGCATGGGAAAAGGTCAAAGTTAGTTTAGGACACAATCCTTAGAATAGGCTAGGATCAGGTAGAGTGCTTATGAAATCTCGACTTAGTGTCTTATTGGGCATGGCGTCATGTCTCGAATGTCCTGCACAGGTAGCTGACAGCTTTGCAGACTTCACATCTCCACATTAGAAAACTGAGTCTTTTCATAGAGTCTAAGTTCAAGATAAGACTCCGGGCATATTCTCTCTTAATATTGTTCTATGTGGACTGGAGAAAACCCCTTCTTAAAGGGCATATGTTGCTGGGCGTGGTGACTCATGCCTGTAAGCAGTTTGGGAGGCTGAGGCGGGTGGATTGCCTGCAGTCAGCAGTTCGAGACCAGCCTGCCCAACATGGTGAAATCCCATCTCTAGTAAAAACACAAAAAATTAGCCAGGCATGGTGGCGGGCGCCTGTAATCCTAGCTACTCAGGAGGCTGAGGCAGGAGAATCGCTTGAACCCGAGAGGCGGAGGTTTCAGTGAGCCAAGATCACACCACTGTACTCCAGCCTGGGCGACAAGAGGGAAACTCCATCTTAAAAAAAAAAAAGGTGGGGGGCTTGTGTCAACAGGTGGACAGTAAACAGAATTCAAGTCAGTAAAAAGGACCTGGCATTTTTTGTATGTAGGAGGGGAGGTAATAGTGAAGGATTTGACCCTTTCTTAACTACTTATTTCTTCCTAAGCTTGCATTTTAGTAGGATGAGAAACTTATTTTTCAGTTTCATTTACCTTATAAAACCAAGGGCTGACAATATCATTCTGATTAAATGAATGAAAGTTCTGAATCACAAAGTTTGTCCATTGTTGTATAGGCTTCATTGTTACACAATAGAAAATCTTGCTGAATATCTGTATATTGACCTAGACCAGCTATAGTCTTAAGACTTTCCAATAATCTCAGTTCCGTCTTTGTTCTGCAGTTGAGTTTTACTGCAGTCGCAACGATAGTTTCTGCCCATATAATGATTTTGTAGGAAAATGTCAGTAGTTTTGACAATTTTAATTCTTGTGTTTACCGACTGCTCTACCTTCTGAATCATATGTAACCAAATCAAGTCAAACAGGTTAGAAGACAAGTCATACTTCAGTGTCACATCTACTCTTATCTTCATGAGTGTGGGAATGTGCCATCCACTTTCACTCACTATATTAATTCATTCTGGCTCCTCATGTACTTAACCTATTTTTATTTTTTCAGTTTGGATACAACCCAAATCCTCCTAAGCCTTTTAAATGCAAAAAAAGAAAAAAAAAATTAAAGTATATGTAGTTAAAAATACTCATGTCTTTACCCATCTTTACCCATTCCTTTGAGAATTTCTGTAGAGGCTTTCTCAAAATGCAGAGAGTGGAAGTAGTAATAACATCTGATGCCTGGAGATTGGGGTATCTGTCATTTAATCAAGAGAAGAAATAAACATTTTATGTCATTGATATATCTGTTTTAGTTGCTACCATCTTTATAGGTTATGCCCCATCTTTATAGGTTATAGGTTATGGGCTTTTCTAGAAAAACTATTGAGAATATGAGAGTTGGGAGGTACTGAGGTCCTCAGGTCTTCAGACCACCTAGAGGTTGTGTTCTACTCACTGTATCTCCTTCAAGTTTTCTCTGCTCCAACAGCTCTCAAAAAATTCACTCTTGTGTCAGCTCTTTTCATCTTTAGATCCAAACCCTCTTTCACATAGTTCTTATAGTTTCACATAGCTGTATTCAACTACTACTTGTTCCCTAAATTTTTTCTTCTTTACTTTCCACACAGAGTTCTTCAAGCCAAAACGTGTATAGCACAAGTTCATGTCCACCTTGATTACTCTTCTCCGTGCAGCTTATAATATGTAATTATCCCTCTTGATCTTGGATACCTACAAGTGAGCACAAAAAGTTATTCTCTGGGCTTGCCTTTGAGGAGGGGACATGGGACTCAAAAGGAGTTCCCCTTGAGTTTGATTGTGACATTTCTTAGAGCCATGTAAAGACCTGAGGAATGTTAGCACTGATATCTTTCCAGCTACATGATATAGATAAAAATAAGAGAAAGTCTTTAGAATTTAACAGCATCTTCATGGGATTCTTAAAAATTCAGTATTCTTTGAGAAAATCAATGGATCTACTAGTACTAATAGTTTCAGTGCATCTTAAGAGAAATAAGAGATACTTGGGCTTCTGAAGTATCCATTCAAAAAGGATTTACTAATATTAAATGCCTATATAAACCCAGGAGCTGTCAGGTTCTGAAAATATGAAGATCAGTAAAATGTGGCTTTAGCCTTGAGAAACTCAGACTAATAGGAAAGACAGCAGTAAACAGTCAATTATACACAGTGTGATCAGCAGCCCAGTAGAGACATGTTGAAGACCCTAGAGAGTAGAAAGAAGCACATTGTGGGTGTCCTCTGCTCCAGTCTTATGTCTCTCCGCATAGTATTCTTTCAGCTTCTGTATACTGCCTACATTTATGTGCAGTGTGTGTAGACACTGCATGAAAGGGCTTATGTATGCCATCTTCTCTTCATTTATATATGTCAGCCTCTTAGAGGTTGGTCCTATTACGGACCCCATATTGCAGTTGGGGAAAATGGGAAGAGATTTAAGGTCATAGTAAGTGTCTATCCAGAATTCAGACCCAAAATTTTGCTCTTAACCAGTGCTCTGTATCACCCCTCTCAGAGAAGCCTTTATCTGGAAAAATGGTTCCCAACCAGGGGTGATTTTACCTCCCAAGGGACATTTGGCAATGTCCTCAGACATTTTTAATTGTTAGCACTGGCATCTAGTAGGTCAAGGTCAGCAATGCTGCTAAACACCCTCCAATGCACAAGAAAGCTCCTCAGACAAAGAATTATCCAGACTATGTCAACAGTGCGGAGGTCTAGAAACTGCTCCGGAGCTCAGGGACTATCTTTTGTGTCAGCCTTCAAAACGTACTTTGCAATACTTAGAAATACTTTTTAAAATAAGAGCATGGGGCAAAAATGCTGGACCAAGCTCATTAATATCTGTTGAAGTGTGTTTTGTCATTTAATGTCCCTGAATGTTTGGGATAAAGTCCCAAATGTAAAATTGAGAAAATAATACCTTCTTTGTCTACCTCTGGGTTGCAAGGATCTGTGGAGGCTCTGTAAGAATGTGAGGCAATAATGCATACAAAAGCCTTGGACACGAAATATCATCTAAAACTCTTGGAGCCCTTGGTGTGAAAATATTAATGTGGCCACAAGAACTAGATAAAGAAGATCCCACTGCAGGCTTCTTTTTGTTTACCCCGCCTACCTTGTCAGCTTACACCCCCTCTACCTTCTCTTTATCCTCCCATCTTTGTAAGCGAGTTTGTTCCTAGTATTTACTGCATGGATTAAGCCATTTTTAGAGGTAATTTTTGCTGAATATATACTTTTTTGATTTAGTATTTCTTCCCATATTACACCAGACTTAAGGCAGCTAATTTAAATTATATTTTTTCTTTATGTACTTTATACAAACATTCATGGATGGGGAAGATACTTAAATACCACGCCTTTCTTCAAAATGAGTAACAAGAACATTCAGCCCCCTTCATGCCGTCCTTTCAAGGTCTAACGTTCTTGAAGGGGCAATACTTATAGCATTTGCCACATAAATGCCAGGTTGTGTCTTTCCACGTCGGGGCTGATCATTACCTAGATCTGTAGTTGCCAGCCATGAAGAAAAACAGGTGTGCACCGTGGTCATTGATAGAACAGATGTAAACTCATCAATTTAGTATACTGAGGTTTTCGGTGAGTGTGGCTTCCCGTCCGCGTGCTTTTCCTATACAACCAGCGGCGTCCCGGCAGAGGAGTCACTGTGGACTTCCCTAGAGCGTTGTCAACGGCCATCCCTCCCGCGGTGAATCACAGGTCGGCCTCAGGTGCGCGCAGCACACACCCGGAGCAGCCGCGGGTTTATTTATTTATTTATTTATTTCCGGGACGGATCCATTCCGGGCTCGGGGGAGGGGGAGCAGTGGCCGAGGCTGCGGGGCTGTCCCGGCACTGGCTGGGGTCGCACAGTGGCCGCCTGCTCCTTCTCCCGTGAGCCCCCGCTCCCCAGGCACGGCCGGGGCTGGTGGGGGGAGCGGGGACGCTGGGGGTGGGGGGCCGGGAGAAGCTGGGGGCGCGGCCACCAGGCTGTCCAAGGACAGGGCCCTGCCGCCGCCTCCTTCCAGCCGGACCCTGGAAGGGTCCCCAAAGGTGTCAGGTTCAAGTCCTCCAATAGGCCCATTTTTAAAAAGTGCTTTCAAGTTTCCGTTTTTTTCAGGAGGGGAGGGCAAGAGCAGCTTTTTCTATTCAAATTCTTTTCCTTGTATGTAGATACCAAAAGGAAACTCGGCACTGGGCATGTTCGGATGTGAATGGTTTTGCTGATAAGCAACAGCCTCCGGAACCAAAGCCTCAAAATAGTCATCTCCCCCGCCCCCCGCAGAAGCTGCGAATGGTATCTGCCAAACAGATGACAAAGTACCTCGGACTGAATCCCACAGACAGCGTTTTGAGCAGAACGCACGGCTCAACTCTTGTAATTACTGTTTATAGCTGGCCGAGCCTGACTAGGAGAGGGCAGACCCGAGAGGAAATCAGTTTCCTGGACCTTTGAGAGGAGGCTGTGTGTTAATTAAAGACTAGGACGGGACGGGTACTTCTCAGACATGCTCCAAGTTGTTCTTGAGATCACAGTTCCCACCACGTTTTCTCTGGAGGGAGTGAATAGATAATTGTGATTTTTTTTTTTTTTTTGTCTTGTCTTTCTTCCTTTTTTTTTTTCTTCTTTTTCTTTTTCCTCTCCCCATTTTAGTCATATGGCCTTGAACCCACAGTGAATTGAAGAGAGAAAGAAATGGATATGTCTGACCCCAATTTTTGGACTGTGCTCTCAAACTTTACTTTGCCTCATTTGAGGAGTGGGAACAGGCTTCGGCGAACACAAAGGTAAAAACGCGGGGATCTCTGCCTGGAGAGGGAATGCTTTCACTTCCCAGAGGCCCACAGGCCCAGCTGCCTGTGGGTTTTGTGTATTGGGTGACACTTTGAAAAGTTTCTGCCCTGTTAGGGGAGGAGGCACTGTTTCAGGTATTTCATCGTCCTTGTGGTTTCCTGGGTAACCCTGATAAATGTACTTCTCGTAGTTTTTCTCCTTTTGAAATGTGGATAATAAGACATTTCCTTGTGAGAGGTGGGGAGAGAAAAAGGGAAGGAGGAGGAGGTACTTTGTCTAAGTCTGTCCTTTGATCTGATCATGTTTATCCATTTCATTCACCCAGTCATTGAGGCTTCTGGTACTTCTCGTTGAGCCCTTCAGATGTTCTTATTAAATATTTGACCTTTATAAGATGCAGATGTACAATGAAAAGATAGCCCAGGTTAGCTATTTCATACTATCTGTGGAGAGGCAGATCTACATAACTTTGTCATTTTGATTTTTCAATGGTTTGCTGACATTTATTACTAATACAGGACTGGCCTTTTCATTTTGTAACGTATATTTGACAGAAAAGATGGGGAAAGAAAAAGAATTTTAAACTCAAGATGAAACTCATGCCACAAGTGACAGGCAGTTCCAAGAGTTTGCTGACACTTGTTTTGAGAGACTATGATTTTAAAGGAGGCATTTCTCGCCACATTTGTGTCCAGCACAGAAAAGTAGGATTGTTGTGCTTTTAGAGGGGCACACCCTCTGAGTTGTGTTAATACTGATTCTTTGTTTTCCTTCAAAACTTGCCTTGCATGTACATGTGAACATGCATGAGAGCAACTTTGCAGTCAAATAAACAGGATGCAGGCTATCAGATTTGGAGCTTCACAATCTCTATGCTTCGGTGTTCAAAGAACCCAAGTAAATGGTCTGTTCTTTTTGATTATACCTGTAACTTTTTGTAGTATAAATGTGGATGTGTGATACTTTAGAAAACTTAGTTTTTCCTTTTGAAGTTTTTCATGGTGTTTCTTACATTTCAGAAACATCCTGGAATACTCACATACACTGTTTATATACACAGGGGCACACACAAATCACATGTGCACCTGCGTGTATGAGAGAGCCATCCGGCAGGTTTCAAAGTCATATTTGCTTTTTGATGCAGTTTGAAGTATTGAAGCTACTAAACTATGTTGGATTCTGAAGTTGTGCCTTTTAAATAACGTGACTGTGTTTTTCTCATTCTGCCATATATGGTCAGAGACCCTCTCTTGTAGTATTGCTCATTTTTGTTCAAGTTGTGTCAACCATGCATCAAACCTCCAAGAAACTGATAGAGTTGAAGGAGATACATGCTACACATGAACTAGGCCATTGCTGATTATGCAGATAATTCGTATAATTTCTTACCATTTCAACTTGACAGAATCCCTTAAATATTTCTGAGTTGTGTAGTCCTGGCTGCGGTACAGCTTCTACTCTTCCCTGGAACCAGTTCTTAGAGAGAGAAGTCTGTTCTGGCATCGTATGTGTGTGTCTGAACCTTGTAGAGCAGTTGGAGCCTTTCTTCTTCCTACCTACCTGTTGACAGTATTATTGGAGAGAGTCAGATGCAGGAGGATTCTCAGGCTGCTCTGAGCCTGGCTTTAGGGCAGTACCTATCCCACCTGAACACTCCAATTCGGACAGCTCACACTGACAGAGAGCCTAGGTTCTAAGGTAACCTGAATTCTTCCCAGTAAAATGGGAGAGCATTGGGTGAGCTGTTTCCACCCCAAGTCATGAACCCGTATCTTCAGTTCGGCAAAATAGAGATGGAAGTGGATTTTCTTCTCCCCGTTTTAAGAGTAGAGGTTATGATAGCCTTTTTGTTGCTGGAGATTTTCAGGTTTTGCAGTTTGGAAATAAACATCCCAAAGATCATCTCTACATCCATCGAGTCATTATCTGTCTCAAAGGACTAGCATTGCTTTATATTTATTATGTAGATTCGGAAGGCCAGGTGTCCTCATCTCCAGGGCAGCGTGTGTGGCTATTGCATCCTGTTACTATACAGTGATCAATTCTGGCTCCATGTCCTTCCCTAAGGACATGAAACATGTGCTTACATTGTGACTTCCACTTTTGGGATGCCCCTTAACTGTTCTAAATCCTGTTTCCTTTTCCAAGTCTAACCCCATACCTTACCTGGCTGAGTAGTTTGTCTCCTTTCCAAAGGAACTTTCTGTTCCCAAGTTGTCCTGTTTTGCCATCCTTGATAAGGGTGTCTCCAGTGTACAGGTGAGGACGCCTTGCTCTCACCATCAATCAGATATGCCTTAACCCTTGAGATATCTCTCATTCCCAAAGTTAGTTCCTTTCCTGCACACTTGCTGACTTGTGTGACAGATTGTTCATTTTGAATATTTTATACCAGCTATTTGTTCGGACTCACATTGTATTCTGGAGGACTTTATCTTAGCTTTTTTTTAAATATCAGCTTCTTGCTTCTATCAAAGGGTGAAATTCAGCTTTGAGCCTGTGAATGAGCATCTTAGAACTCATAAGGATAGAATGTTTGTAACACTTAAATGAGAGCTTGAATGGTTTCAGACTCTTACCTTAAACCTTCATTATAGTAGAAATTGTCATCATGGATACTTTTGGTTTGCTACATTACAGTTGCCTTATAGTTCAATGTGATGCTGGTTTGTTAGTTAATTTACTCTCGGAGAAAAATATTGAAGGTTTTTCTTATAACTCACAGCCCTACTTTTGCCTGTAACTCTTGGGGTTCCTGGGGAAAGAAGCCTACAGACGTACTCTCAGGCCTAGATTCTCAAAGATGACACGGTACTGATGAACTGAAAGACTCTGTCTCTTGTGCTATGTCCCAAGGACAGTATCTTATGCCCTTCATTCTTTTTTGTCTTGACCATGGCAGACATGAGATTGTTGGAATGCACGCTGGCTTTTGTCTACTGTTTTGCTGTACAGCTTACATGTTCCATTGGAAATAGTTCCTTCTATATAACTGGCTTTGTCCTTCTCTCCCTTCCCCTCATTTCCTCAAGGTAGTCTCAGTACAGCCATTCACCTGCTGCTTTGAGGGACAGAAACCTAGGCTTAAATGAAGAGACTTTTTATACCAAAATGTGTTGGTTTAGACTGAAGTAATGATTGCATGTTTTAGAGATTTTCAGTTTCATAGGTCTGTGGCTATTCCATTCATTGAGGATCCTCTCACAGCTCAGAATGGAAATGAGTTGGCCTGTATTCACGTCGCTGCTTATGTTTATAGCATCTTTTCTTTGCCCATTGGATTAAAAACTTTTGGGGGGAAATGAATCAAGCTTCTCTTTTAATTATATCTGCTCTCTGTCACACCTTAAAGGGCTACAATTGATTTCTAAATGTTGCTGCGAAGTTTTGAGTTGGACCTTTAGTCTTGCTGAAGTGCACTCTTGAGACTCCAGAAGATGCTTGTGTTTTAACCTTAATGTTCAGAAATCTGTCGTGTTTTCATTTTGTTTAAGTGATAATCTCTCAACCTTCATGACGCCTAAATCAATAAAACCATTATCCATGCCAATGGGTAGTTTGTGACTCAGTTCATCACCTTCAGCAAGTTTCCAAATTATTTTTCTGAGAAACAAAAAATAAGTTTTTGGGGTTTTTATTTTGGTAGGTTTTTTTTTTGCAGAATTCACATTACTCAGCAATTGCTACGAACAGCAGGTACCTTCAGGGATCTTAAGCTAAATCCTGTAGTTGTCAGGATGTATTGAATTTTTTATGCGTTCGGCATCTTCCCTTCAGAAACATCTGTAGTGTTTGATGAGATTTTCCTTTGTTTTGCTCATGAATGTATGTCATGACTATGAGAACTATGGAGAATCCTCTTCCCTCTGGCCCTGGTATTCCAGGTGTTAGTAAACCTGTACTCACCCCTTTTACCCAAATCTCAACTCCACATTTATTAAGCACCTCATTGTGTACCTGGGCACTGTGACCCAATTCTGAAAGCCATAGGCTTGCTGTCAATGAAGACAAGTAAATGAATCATTGCAAACCAGGATAATCCAGAAGTATTTACAAGGTACATATAAGCCATAGGAGTGGTCAGTGGGTAACAGAGAATTTGGTCTCAGGGAGCCAGAAGAGACACCACATAGAAAAGGTTTTGAAAGATATTTTGGTGTTGACGAAAGTGAAGAACAGGGCCTTTCCAAGGGGCAGGAGAAATGGTGTGTACGAAGGCTTGGTGACCTTGGCAACGCAGAGTCCCAGGAACTAGACATGGCTTAGTATGGCTGAAGCAGAGAGTTGGAAGGGGCAGTACTACACAGTGGTTAAGAGGGTCGTTCTGAAGCCCATTCACCTGAGTTAACATCTTGACTATATGAGATTGGTTATGTTAACTTTGGACTTCAGTTGCTCCGTCTATAAAATAGGGATAAGTATTTATCTTATAGGATTGTTGTGAAGATTAAAATGCATTCATATGTGTAAAATGTTTAATGAAATGACTGGCATATAAAAATTCTCAATAAATTTTAGCTGTTAATATTATTGCTGTCATTACAAATGAAAATGAGTAGTGGGTGATGAAGCTGGAGAGGAGAGCTGAGGCGCTTGGCATTTGAAGGAGTTTGGTTTTGATCCTGTGCTGAGGAGACATGTCTAGCCATACTAGGGTTTAGGTCTGGGACTGGGGGTGAGACTTGGAAGCCAGTTAATAAGTTCTTGGGGTAGTCTATTTAAAAGATTTTGCAGGGCTAGATAAAGAATGAAGTGAGATTGTGCCTTTGAGAGATATGAAGGATATGACTTTGAGAGAAGTCGGTGAGCCATTGGCTCTGAGGGAAGAAGAAATATTCCATGATGGCCCTGGGGTTTTTGACACTGGGAATCAAGGAGAGGGAGGAACCACCTGTACTTATGAGAGTGAGGCAGGGGAAAACACAAGAGCCTATATTACACTTGTCCATTTTGTCCCCTGAAGCTCAGTTATTCACATTTATTGAAGATCTTTTGTGCACTGAACACCATGGGATATTTATTCCTTCATTCAGCCAATATCCCAACCCTGTATCCCATGCTGGTCAAGGGACACAGTGATAAACGAGATAGACAGAGTGCTTAGGCCTCACCAAGAAACAAGTATCTAACTAAGTCAATTGCCAAATTGTGGTCAGTGTTCCCATGGCTGTAAGCAAGAACTGAGATGAGAACATAACCCTGTGGGATGGTGATGGGAGTTACTTCAGATAACATGGTTAGGGAAGGTCTTTCGAGAAGGTGATATTTAAGGGAGCCCTAAAGGATAAGAAAGAGCCATCGTGGGAGGAGTTTGGGGACAGGCATCTGGGAACATCAAAGGCACTGAGACTGGGAAGAAAGAGCCCCCTAGGCAGGCAGCTGAGTACATAAATCCAGAGCACTCAGACAGGCTGTGCCAAAATAATAAACATGGGACTCACCATTAAGGCCATCTGAGAAATATATCAGATTAATACATGGGAGAATTAAAGATACCCCACTTAAGGTGTGGGCAGAAATTCAGCGAGGTACGGGAAAAGAGACTTAGTCGGAAAAAGTCCCCTAAGAAGGGAGGGGACCAGGAGGGCGCTGTCCTGGAAATCCCAGGAGGAAAATGGTCAACACCCCCAGCACTCCACAGAGAGTTGAAGTGAAGGTGTGTGTTGTATCTGGCAACTGGAAACTCATGGATGACTTGAGCATGAACAGGCGCCCCAGGGTAGGGGTGTCATAACCCAGAAAAGAGTGAAGCAAGGACTTGGAGAACATGGGTGGTGGCCACTCTCTGTGGGCAGCTAAATACAGCAGCAGCCCAGCTATGATGGCCTTGCCTCTGCACGTTCGTGACTGGCCCGCCAGCCCTCCTCCCTGAATCATATCCCCTTACTCACTGTTGCTCACTTTGTTGTCAGCTTCATTGCCCAAATTGGCAATGACAGTTTCCTTTTCACCTCCCTCTGGAAGTTCAAATTTCTTCCACAGCCTTATGACTGTTCCCTTCTGACATGTTTATGTTTGGAGTTTCTGTTACTGTAAAGCCCTGACCGAGTGTCTCTGGCTCCCACACACCACCTTTTGCTCTCCTCCTGAGGCCCTGGTACTCCAGCCCCTCCCCTGCAGCCTAGTCCACAGGAGACTGAAGTCTGGCCCCACTTGTTGCTCCTCTCCTCCTCTCCACGCCTGACCTGCAGGCTCTGCCCCTCCCTGAGTCCCTGCGCCCATTTCCTCCTACTCCTTGCTTTGCCCAGGCCTGTTTTATAGTTGCTTCCTTTCATCCTTGTACTTTCTTTATGCTCTTGACTGTGTCTTCGGCAGGCAGGACAGGCTTACAAATCATGCAGGGCTCGCTCCTTCAGTCCTTCTCTCATTTCTAGTTAGCTCTCACGTTGCTAATATTCCATGACGCCGTCCAGCAACCTGGGCTGCCCTTGCTCTTGACCCTCCCCCGCCCCAGCCTGGTCAGGGATACCCCTAGAGCAAAGGAGAAAACTGAGCTCCAAGCCCAGAGCTTCCAGCAGCCGAGTGGCTCCTGTTGAGAGCCTGGCTGTCCCGACTGTGGCAGCATTCTGCAGATTCTGGGCATCTAAGGCTTACCAGATACAAAGGATGGAAGCAGAAATATGCACAGTTCAAAAATGTTGCTTTTAGCTTCTAGTGTGAAACTTACAATAGGAAATCACAGACTGTTTTGCCCCTGTAATATGTAGGTCTTTTGTGAGACAAGCGGGAGTGAGGAAGCGAAGAAAAGAGTGAGAGAGAAGGGGAGAGAGAAATGTGTGAGAGTGTAAAAACTAGATTTCAAAAGAAATACATTAAAAATAAAACATGAGAATTATGGAGCATATGCTGCATGGGGAGACATGGACTATTCACTGCTATTGTGTGTGTGAGAGAGAGTGTTTCTGTGTGTGTGTTCTTCACTCAAGGCAGTGGTGCGAGTAGTATATTGATGAGTGCACAGTGATGGGTAGAGCATTATATTCCTTAATGGTTTTGCTTGCTTCTCTTTACATATCTCTCCTATTATCAGAAGGCCAAGTGATGATACCTTTAAACAGGAATCGTAAGCTTCAAGATAGAGACCATTTGCCTTCTGGGTTAAAGATTGACAGGTGTTAGGGTCAAGGAATCATTTGAGTTCCTGTATGGAGATGGCCCATAGAAGAGGAAGCTTGGAATAGAATTCAGTCTGAATAATTTGGGAAAGTCCTCCTTCTGTTGGTTGAAATGGAAATAGCTGGTCTCTCACAGAGATGGAAACTGGAGGCCCTGGACCCCAGCCTCACCCTCCATACACACCCATCTCTAGTGTGAGTAAGCATGCACAAAGCTATGTTAATCTGAGCTGTCTTCACTACCTGTAACTAGTCATTTGGGAGTGACATCATGGTAACTGAGTAATCCTTTTGAAACTTAAATAGTAGAGCCAAGATATTAAAATGGTCCTGGGGCTACCCGGATGAAAGTAGGTACAAAGTGTGCATTAAATTGTCTACTAAAAGTAAGAGTCTCTATCAGTAGGAACTTGTTTTTTGTGATAATGTGGCTCATTTTGTAACTAGATAGATCTCAAAAGTTCATACATTTGTTAATACTTGTAGTTCTGGTACTCTTCTTATTTCCAGGCAGACAGAAGAAAAGAAAAGGAAAAATTCCACTAGGAACTTGGTTATAATTTCTGAAAATGTTGACCTTAAACCTTATTAATAGAATAAAAGGACCTGTGGGAATTTTAGCTACATGAATGTCTATTGGACATGCCTATTTGAGAAGGTAATCATACTAATATCACAAGTGACATATCATATGGTTTTATTTTAAAGAAAAAAGACCATAGCAGAGAATTTAGGCTTTGATCAGTACTTGAAGGTAAAATAGATTGGTAAGAAGAATAGGCAGTCATTAATGTATGTCTCTTATCTGAAGCACCCCATTGCTTACTTTATTATAGAATCCTGGAAATTTTTACATTCTGCTTTGTGGTCCTACATTTATCAGTGACTGATTTTGTCAGAGTTTGAGAGCTCTTAGCAAATTGTAATTGCAGGCGCTAGTATAAGCAAAATGCAGATCTTGACATCTGGTAGGCCAACCACCATTTTTATTCTGAAGTTCTTGAATAAACTTTTAGCTGTTCAAAGTAAGTCCCGGCACCCTGTGCCCCTGGAAAATTTCTAACCTGACATGGAAGTTCAAGTGGCAGTATCTTTTAGAGGTAGTATATTAGGTTCCAAGTGAATCACCTAGGTGGAGGGAATGAGAAACTGAAAATTGGTGAAATTGGCTGAGGTCTCCTAGGGTCATAGAATTCGAAGGGGAAGAAAGCTGATAGATTTACCAGGCCCATTTTGCCATATGAGTGTTTATTGAAGCTGTCAAACAAAACAAAAGCTGTAAAGAGGTATGCTTTATTCTATCTAATTTTAAATGTTACAGTGTATGTTTATGTCTCACACTTTACTGGGTTTCTTAAGAGTCATTATTGGAATATTATCTAGTCATTGACAAATTTCTCAGCTATGAAATCTATAGAAAGTCACTGAATCCATAGCTTATATAAAAATCACTTATACCTCTGTCACATTAATGTCTTCTAAAATGCAATATGATTAATATATTTAAATTGGGAATTATAATAATTAAATATTTTACTTTTATAGATTTATGGTGGGGTTGAGGGAAAAAAATTATGTTTGGCATGGGAAAAACTGCCAGCTGAATAAAGTACTCGAGGAAATATGGTAAATGAAGCCTTTGTTACTGTAAAACAATAGCCACTAAGTGGCTATTATGTAATGTTATTTCTTATGTCTGATTTGAGTGGCTTGTTGATCTTGGAACTTGAGATATAATTCCTGTAAAAATATTACTTTCACTTGGCTAATCTCAAGACTTTTGATACAAAAATCAAAGACTTTTCCAAATAGATTACCTAGATCAGGAACTAAGCACTGGAGCTACTGAAGCTATATCAGAATTTTTTTTTTTTTTTTTTTTTTTTTGTCCATATAAGGACTGATTTTATCTACTTACTATTCCCTATCCTAGTACCCATCCAGATAAACACAAGTAATTTGCTAACCCCAAAACTGGTGTATTGTAAAATTAACCTAGGCTTGTTCAACCACTGCAAAGGGCAGGCATGTGGCAAAACAATTGATAGGCACATCAGCTGCCTTGGCAAGTTGAATGGATGATTGTAAGTTCGCATTTCCATAGTGGGTCCCTAAGCAGAAGGATTTCTCATCTTTGATCTCAAATGGCCTTAGTGACCAGTGGAGCTAAACAGATGTGGGATAATTTGGGTGCTTTAGGTAATAGTTCTTGTTATGGATTCTGCAAAATAAGCCTCTAAGCTTATGAATCATAATTTCCTATATGTTTTAGGATTTGATGTCTGGGGTTATGTATTTGAACCATGGAATAAAAGTTGCCATGTTTTTACTGTGTGGCCTGTAAAGCTTATATGTAGCGTTCTTTCTCAGTAGATGCCTTCTCTCCTGTGAAGTTCAGGCAAGTTAGCCTTTGAAATCAAGGATTTTTAAAGTGAAAAATCAATAGTGGTTTTGTTAACATTGGATCCCAGGCTTGAGATCGGAGACCTGCCCTCTTCAGTCCAGTTATTGGATCTCGGTGCTTTTTAATGCTATTTTACCAGCATAGCCATGGCCAAAATGCCATTTTAGCAGGTAGACTTCATTTTTCTATAACACTGTGATTGATTATATATTATTTGATGGCTTCTTATAGAGGAAGCTCTTTAATCAAGAGCAATCGTGGCTTTTCTTACCTTTTGAGATTTAGCCTTCCAATTGTCTACCTTCTCACATCAGATCTAGGGTGATTTGGGGGCCAAAAGGTACAGATACTGAACTGATTAGATATTAATATGATACAACATTTTTATGCCATTTCTAGGATATAGAAACATTCCATGGAATGGGTCCCAGGTTGGAAATCCATGAGGGAAAAGCGTTCTGACTCTTGGCGCTGATAAACATATTCAGAAATGTTGTATTCCAGCCAGAGTAAATATATATGCCCTTTATACTTTTTTTCAGTTAGCAGAAGTTACTTCTAAACACTTATTTTGGCATTAAGGAAGCTCGTCATGACCTATTGTTCCAGAAAGATTATAGTCCTCGTTTTAAGCCAGTTCTTTAGTTCCCATGTAAGTGACTTGCCCGGCCTGGAGCTGAAGAAACAACCCCTGCTTTTCAAACCTTCCATTCTTATATGTGTGCCCAGCAGGCAGTGGCTTGTAGCTGTTCCTTCAGCCACTTAACAGGTTTGATTTCAAAGCTTTTAATAGAGAAACTAACATGTTTGGAGGGGATTCATGGCCCAACATTTATGGATTTTGTTGGGAAGTCTCAGGTGTGTATTTATCTTAAAGTATATGTTAAGGCCTATTAGATGAAAGTAATTGTTTGTGCTTTGTTCTGTTTTGGTTTTGCCTTCTAGTCCTAGACTGAATTTCTTAAGATTATTTTAGGGATTGGATTGGGAGGGAGTAGTTCTGAGTCCCGAAGGCTATATACCTTCTCTTGCAGTTCCTTTTCTTTGGCTTCCTGGAAGCACTAAAGAGGAGTCAAGTGACTGTAAATTCGGCCAAAAGACAGAGAAACCAAGAGCTGGAAATTAACCTCTGAAACATGGGAAGTTAATTACATTTACAAACACTTGGAGGGGTTATTTATGAGTCATGCATCTCTCTGACCCTTTTACTGCTTTGGGAGCTTGTGGATGAGGCTGAATCACTCTCTGAAACCTGATAACCTGATAACCTAGTTTGGCTAAGTTTGGCTTCTGAGAACAGGGTCTGAGGATTTATCACGTCACCTCATTTTTTCATTTGTATGACAAATATTTATTGAGTTCCTTTTATGTGACCAGGGCTACGATTATCACCTGGGAAATGAAGATATGTATAGCATGATCCTTTTCTTCAAGTAGCTCAATCTAGTGGGCTTTAGACAGTAATACAGACAAGGAATTAGAGTGACGTGCAGTAACTGGTAGATCTACCAACATCAGCCCAGGAGGAGGGAGGGGGAGAATATCTGTGGAGACAGTTTGATATAGTCTCATTTAATCCTCACAACAACTCCATGAAGGATATGTTATTATATTTATTATACAGATGAAAAAATTGAGGATTAGAGAAATTACCTAACTGTCCCCAAATCTCACCAGTAGTAAGTAGTGAATTTGGATAAAAACTTTACTATCTTATGGCCAAAAGAAATATAGCTCCAACAACATTCTAATTACTGAAAATAATATTTGTAAAGCAAGATTTTAGTACCTTTTTAATTTTATAGGACAGTACCCTCTTGGCAATTCAGAAGATATTTGTGGAATATAGAGCTCTGATAATTTTGATCTTTCATTTAGAAAATGCTGCCCACTGTCTGAGGGAAGAGAGTGAAAAACAGAAGTAGGTTTTACTTTGTTTTAAGATTGCCACCTGCTGATTCTCTTTCCTGTTAATGGAAATTGTAAATGTATTCTGCTGTAATTTCCTGATCTTAAAGTATCACAGTTTATGATGGTGTTTAAATGGGTTTGTGCTTTTAAATTGAAGCTTTACTTACGGTGTAGCTCTGCACAGCTGCTGTCTTCCAGGCCTTTGAATGAGTAACACCCCACGCACTGAGGCTTATTTTCCTGAGCTTTCCCTCTATGTTTTATAAAATCCTGCACATTCACATAAGTGTATATGTTATCCACACATTTCAAAATCCATACCGATCTTCTAATAATGCATGTAGTTCATCCCTTAGAAAGGACAACAATTCTTTCTGCTTATATGGATGGCAATACAATGGGTATGCCAGAAAATATCTGTTGGGAGATTTTAGAGATGAATTACTTATAGTCTTCTTTCCTTTTTAAAAATGTAATAATTTGGCTTGAAGGTGCTATTGCTAACTGTTTTTAAGGAGGAGATGACTCGATGGCATTCAAATACACCTTTTCCTTTGAGAAAATTACTGTGTTTAGAGAACGGAAAAGTAACTGCTTTGTAATACATAAAACAATTGCATAAGAATAGACTATAAATAATCTACAACACACAAAGGACACAAATATTGTGTCCAGAATTCTCTAAACCACACACACACAAACTTTACTGGCCATCTCTTAGCTTTTGATAATACAATACGTGAGCTGTTTTTGGGGAATAGCTGCCCCTACCTAAAGACGGAAAGAAGTCTTCCCTCTAGGGACTTTGTTAAAGGTTAAAGAAAGTGTGTTTTATCACTACTAACCTAGACCCAAGACTTACTCAGATTTGTACTGACGCAGGGTTTACCACTTGTATTTACTCCAGGCAACTAGGTGTTAGTTTTGTTGAGACAGGTTTATTGAGATAACGTTTATATACAGTAAAATCATCCTTTTTCAGGTATGTAGTTCAATAAATTTTAACAAATAAATTTATGTAGCTAACATGCAAGTAAAGGTATAGTGTTTCTTTTTTAATTTTTTTTATTTTTATTTTTTTGAGACAGAGTCTCACCCTGTCACCCAGGCTGGAGTGTGGTGGTGTGATCTCAGCTCAGTGCAACCTCTGCCTCCTGGGTTCAAGCGATTCTCCTGCCTCAGCCTCCCGTGTAGCTGGGATTACAGGTGTGCACCACTATGCCCAGTTAATTTTTGTGTTTTTAGTAGAGATGGGGTTCCTCCATGTTGGTCAGGCTGGTCTGGAACTGCTGCCCTCGTGATCCGCCCATCTCAGCCTCCCAAAGTGCAGGGATTGCAGGTGTGAGCCACCGCACCCGGCCGAGTATTTCTATTACCTCAAAAAATTTTATGTAGATTTAGCAGTTTGATGATGCTAATATACGATTAGAATAAGACATTTGTTTTGCTCTCCTTTCCTATTTTATAATTATGTTTTACGTTTTATTAATATTTCACAATTTTTTCTTAATATCCTTTTTCTATTCCATCCAGGATACTATGGTACACTGTGTCATCCTCTTTAAAAATCATTTTTATTAGGAAATGATTAACATATAGTTAGATTACATGGTGATATTGTCAAGTGAAAAATGCATCAGAATGAAATACCTGAAAGATAAGCAAACTAAATTGTGTGGTCTACTATTAATATGTAATAGCTCTTTTGGACAGACAACAGTTGCTTATCCCTGTAATCCCAGCACTTTGAGAGGCAGAAGGGTCACTTGAGCGCTGGAGTTCAAGACCAGCCTGGGCAATGTAGGGAGAGCATTGTCTCCATAAAAATTTTTTAAACGGCCAGGCGCGGTGGCTCACGCCTGTAATCCCAGCACTTTGGGAGGCCGAGGTGGGCAGATCATGAGGTCAGGAGATTGAGACCATCCTGGCTAACACAGTAAAACCCCGTCTCTACTAAAAATACAAAAAAAAAGAAACAAAATTAGCCGGGCATGGTGGCAGGCGCCTATAGTCCCAGCTACTCAGGAGGCTGAGGCAGGAGAATGGCTTGAACCCGGGAGGTGGAGCTTTCAGTGAGCCGAGATCGTGCCACTGCACTCCAGCCTGGGTGGCACAGGGAGACTCCATCTCAAAAAAAAAAAAAAAAAAAAATTTAAACATGCATACCTGTGGTCCCAGCTACTCCGGAGACTGAGGTTGGAGGATTGCTTGAGCCCGGGAGGTCGCAGCTGCAGTGAGCAATGGTCGTGCCACTGCACTTCAGCCTGGGTGACAGAGCAAGACCTTGTCTCAAAAAAAAAAGTCCCTTTGATACTACATAGATGAAAAAACTTATAGGAAACCAGATAAACAGATATGACTAGCAGGAAATTGTTAACAATAATTTGGGGATGTTTACTGGGGACGGAAACAGGGCCTTGACAGTGGAGGACTTGGAAGGTGTATAATTTAAGATATAGATTATGATTGTTGGAAAGTAAGCATGGAGATCCAGAAGGAATCGTAGAGTTTTTCTATGCAGGTGAAGATGGAAGAAAATATGTATTTTACAAAAGATAAATTACAAGGATGTTATTTGCTTTGTAAAATAACTTATCAAGTCCTTCTACTATTTTTATTATATTTTAATTTTAATGAACCTTATATAACCTTTAAACTAAATTTTAAACTAATACATGCTCAAGACAAAAAATGGGGAAAATATTTTTTTAAAAATCACCCCAAATTCTAGTACTCAGATATAACCACTCTTACAAACTTGGCAGAGTAATATTTTTCCTCTCTGCGTATGTGCACACATGTTGCATGCATACCACAACGCAGATATTTTATTGTACCTCCTGGTTTATTATCTGCTGTTTTCCCTTAATGAGATTCTTTTAAATGCCCAACTTTGCAATGGTAAGATTTCTAGAAATTTTAAAAAATACCTATAGTATACAAGAAGACTGGGGCGGGTTGATGGTAAGTCCTGGGGCACACTGGAAAGGAGTCTAGAGGCTGCTGTGCTAGTTAATGCGCAGCTGCACCCATTGTGGGCATGTCCACAACCAGCTTCCTGGTATGCAGTGGAGATGGGCCCATTGACACTAGTGAAGGCACCCTGGATGGGCTCACATTTCAGGTCCTGTTTTTCTCCTTCTGTATTCGGATCTCTCTTGAAATGCTTCCTTTAAAAATACTAATCCTAGCTGAGAAAGACTCCAATTACCATCTCCCCACAGGCTTAAATGTTAAACCTCAAGATCTAAACTTTATCCCTTATGTATGTGAGCAGGCTTGCCAGATGGCAGGCCAATTAATATATTTTTGCAAGGTGTAGAAATGTTTTTTCTCCATAGGGGAACAATGAATCCATCTGCTCCTCATCTTCCTTTCCCCTCTGTCTTTTGGGGAAAATCATATTTAATTTTCAGACATAAGTTATGCAACTTTGTAAGTGATAGTTTCTGCTTTTTAAGGGAAATAGTTTTAATAACTGAAACTTTTTTTTAACTATAAAGATGTGAAGAACCCTGTCATGGACTAAAATATATGGACATCTAAGTTCTATCCAGGGAATTACTGTTTTTGAAAGTTGAGTATATAGAGTTGTATGTTGAAAATTTGATTCATGGAGATATAATCTGGAATAGACTTTCAGAAACGTCTAGTTGAACCCCCTCATTGTAAGGTAGGAAACTAATGTTTAGGTAACAAAATTTCAAGCTGGTAAACAACAGAGATGGTCTGGGAATCTTGTCTTCAGGTTGCAAAGTAGGACAACCATGGTGAAAATAGAATCTTTAATCTCTTGAGGCGAAAACCTAGTTAAGATTCAACTAGGAGAAGTATGCTCATATTTATGCCTATTCTCCCTTGAGTTTCAGGCACTGAACTGTACATGTCACCTCTACAGTGTCTTTTTGCCCTCAAGTGGCAATTCAGATCAGCAGGTAATTAACTGTTTAGTGACTATGCCTTGCCTCCCAGTTCTGTTGAAAGTTCCTGAAGGATAATTGCCACATCCTCTTTTAAAGTACTTATGGATGGTGTACTACCTGGTCATGGAATGAATGAATTACTGAATATATAGATATCAATGAGGTTATTTTACAAAATTCTCTCAGAGAGTGTTGGAATTCTAGGAGCATGACCACATTATAGCCTTCCCACAATCTGCCACATTATCATACAGAATTTGGTTTCTTTTCCCTTTGGTATGAAGGAATTTACCACTGACTATTCCAGAAGCTTCTCTTAGAAGGATTGCTTCACCTACTTACCATCATGTTTGATGTCCTCCATATTTTGGTATAGATGGGCTTGTATCAGTTACTGTTAAACAAGAAGGAAGGATTTAGACTTGGCATTATTTATTTTATTCAAGTTGACACCTCTTCCTCTGTATTCTTGCTAAGAGGCCCTTCTCATACAGTAGAAAGGGTTTAGACTTTGGATTTGGACAGACGGTTGGAATCCTGAGTTAGACTGTGACCTTGGCAGGCCATCTCATGTATGATGCTTGGTTTCCTCATCTTTCAGTATGGAAAATAATCAGCAAGCCTTTTTTGTACCATAAGTAAAATGGATTGTGAAGCACTTAGAGCAGGTGTCGACAGACTACAGCCTATAGGCCCAATCTGGCTACTGCCTGGTTTTGTGTACTGACCTTTATTAGAACACAGCTACACTGATTCCCATGGGATGGTCTGTGGCTCTTTGTGCTACAATGACAGAATCGAGTAGTTGCCACAGAAACTCTGGCCTGCAATTATCTGGCCCTTGACAGAAAGACTTTGCTAGCCTCTTACCTAGGACAATCCTTGGCAAATATAGAGACTCAATAAATTGTAATTTTACTCTTTTTCCATTGGTTGTTTCAAGTTCAATCTTTCCTTTAGGCACTTTTTCAAGAAAGTGAGTTCAGGCATGGCCTTCTCTGGTAACCCTTCTACAGCCCCACCCCACTTCTGGAGTATAGCCAAGGCCTTGAGCCGTGGTACAGGACAGAACATGTTGAAAGAGGTATCTTCATGGCCCCCACACCCTGATATGTATCATGTCCTGACTTGAATTGAATGTTGTGCATGTTACAGAAATAGAATTTTCTCTTATCTAAGTGTAAATACAGGCATGCTGTATAGATTGCAACATATCCCAATTTAGCTTAGATTATTTCTTACTATATATTGCAAGGTGAGTCCAGTCTATGCTCCTTCAAAAACTTCTAAACACATTTGAAAATCCACTAAAAATATTATTACAAATTACAAATACCATATTTAGCAAGGGACCTTCTGAAATCTTAAACCAGGAATTTCTGAAGCAACTCTGAGCCATTTGAACAAAAAAGTTCTCAAAGGAGCAATAAGATTTTTTTGGTGTGTTTATTTTGCTTTGTTTTTTAAGCAAAGTGAATTCACAGTTTCTTAGCAGTTTTGATTAGGGACACCCTGGTGTCTGGTAGAAGACTAAGACTGAGAATAGACTGTGGTAGAATGTGCCAGGTGAGGACTTACTGCTTGATTACCACACTTTAACTCCCACACACAGTGGAGAGAAAGATGAGAACTTTTGAGAGCTGCTAAAGGCAGTTATGTTTGCTTGGTATTTTTTATTTTAAAAAATGTATTGAGGAGTCATTTTTCAGGATACTAAAAGGATTTATTTGTTCAGTATTTTAACATTTCCTTGTGTCTTAAAAAATACTGAAGAAATTATAAGAGCATTACCCAAAATTTTGTAAAGTTCTCCTTGATTCTCTCTGTCCCCTACTTCCTGCATATTTTATTTCCTTTGCCTTCACACAGTCCTCAGCTAGCATTCATTCCAACATGTTGTAATTCTGTATATACTTATCTGAATTCCAAGCTGACTGCGAGTGTCTTGAGGCACAGACTTTATGCCAGCATAGTGCCTGGCACATAATAGACACTTAATAAAGGTTTATTGAATGAAAGCACCACACAGTGAGCATATTTGTGCATATAGCGTTTTCTATCTTTTGGACTATGTCCTTAGGATAATTTCCCAGAATAGAGATTGTTATGCCAAAGTGACGTGAACATATTTATGAATTTTAATACATCATGCCAACTAGCTTTTTGTCTACTTGAGGTGCCTTCCAAGTTTGTGACTCTCATATTGCTTGGTACATTATTGCTAGAATGTCAGTCTGGTGTTCCATATTTTCTCTACCAAAAAAAAAAAAATGACAGTAGGGTACATTATTGCCAAATTCAAGTTTGGAATGAACATTGCATATACTTTAGGATGAAGAGCTTCTAAGGAATAAAATTCCCTCATGTGGAACTTGGGAAACAGGGAGGCAGGCAGCAGTGGCAAGGTACTGGATAAAAGATACTGTTATGGGGCAAAGAACTTCTGGAGTTTCATTACTACTATGAACCTTTACTGAATTGTCATCAGTATTTCAAGGAAACAATTGAATATTTTTGTTTACTTTTCCCCTTTAACACATTTAATGTTCAAATATGAAACATCACTAAATGCAAATTGCTGTTAATGCATATTCTAAGTTCTGCTTTTAACAAAGTCTGAAACTGTTTGTGTAATGTATAATGCATTTCCATCTTCAATAGATCTGATCTGTGTGTGTGAAATAAGATGGAGCCTCCATGCTGTGACCTTGAGCAACAGTAGCTTTTTTTTTGAGTTTGATATTTCCCCTCCCATACGCCTAGAATATGGCAGGCCCATAAATTACCAATGATAAATAGCCATATCTACCTTTTGGTGCAAGCATGTAATTGATGAATACATAGAATCACCCAAGTGATACTTTATAAGATGGCATGTAAAGTTTGTGGGATCTAAGCTAAATAGAGCAAGAACAATGTTCTATTAGAAATATCCTGTGGAGATTGATGATTTTAATGAATAGGAAGGTTCAACAGATATTCTAAATAACTATGATTTATGATTACTCTAAGTTACATATTCCATTGTATATATATTATCGTCCAGCTTAGCTTTAACCCACATTAAGCCATGACTTCAATTTCTGGGGAGACAGTGACATAAAGGAATGAGAAAAAGTTCTTACGTTGTAGGTCTGGCTTTCAGATAATATCCCTCATCTTTTCTAGCAATCTAGAGTCTGTGGGCCTTGACCTACTTAGACATTTTTAGGAGAATCTTTGAGGAGCCAATAATTACATGGTAGCACATGATCATGCATTGGTCATTCCAAGCCATAGCAGCTGAAAAGGACTCTATGAACAATGATGTCACTGTTTCCAGAGCCCATTGCTTTAAGACCTTAAAGATACATCTAGGTGGCTTGCGGAGAATCAAAGTTAGAAAGTCTTTCTGTGGACCCTGTGTGTTATTATTTAGACAGTGCCAAATGAATCTTCATTATGTGGATCAGAGTGAACATGCTGGAGGACTAAGAACAGATCCTCCTAACCCAATGGCTTTAACTCTGTTAAGATGGGTACTTTTATTCTGAGTTATTTGCAAACTTATGGGTGGAGGGCAGGATGGTGGGGTAATTATGACATGATATTTTGAGTGTTTGAAAGACTGGCAAATGTAGGATAAATATGCCTCCTTAGCTTATTCATATTCTGCACTCAGTTTTTTAAAAAATTTTTGACTATTATTGCTCCATCTCTTCTCCATTCTGTTCATGTCTTTTATTTTTTAGAATAGAAAAAAATGTTTAATTGTGTGCACATACAATTTACCATCTTGGCCATTTTTAAGTGTACACTTTAGTAGTGTTAAGTACATTTACAGTGCTGTGCAACCACAAAACTCCTTTCATCCTGCAAACCAAACTCTACTCATTAAAGAGCAACTCCCCATTCCTCCTCCCCCAACCCCTGACAGCCCCCATTCTAACTTTCTGTCTCTGTGAATTTGACTACTCTAGGTACCTCATTTAACTGGACTTATGTAGTATTTGTCTTTTTGTGGCTTGCTTATTTCACTTAGCACAATGTCCTCAAGGTTCACCCATGTTGTAGAATGTGTTGGAATTTTCTTCCTTGTTTCAGGCTGAACAGTATTTCATTGTGTATATACATATCTATATATATACATGCACATACAGATAGCTATATATGTACACATGATATATATCTATATATACACATACATAATCGTACAAGCATATATATAGAGGGTACACTGTTGTGCTCAAAATGTGGGGTGTGTATATATATATCTCTATATATACACACATTCAAAAGACTTTTGAATCTTTTTTCTAGAAAGGATTGTGTTATCTTTATCCGAAATAATGTTTAAGTACTATTTGCAGTCATTGAGGATAATCTTCTTTGGTGGTAAATAGGTAAACTGATTTTCTGTTTCTTAGATATTTGAGCTTTAACACTTAATATCTCAACTTGCTTTTGAATACCTTGAACAAAGAAACTGATAGGTCCACACGTACTGATGATGATGAAAGATTGTAAGAAGGAAAGGGATGATGCTTGTGAGAACCCAGGGCCTCATTCAGTGCCTAGAACATGCTTCCATTTTATGTTCGTTCTTTTGGGGATCCCGTGTGTTTTTTCATTTTTAGCTAAGGTCGTCTGGAATGAAACAGTGTAATGAGATGAGCCCTGAAGTGTGACTCCAGAGATCTTGTTTTATATAACTGTGTACTCCACGAATATGTACAATTATTATTTGTCCATTGAAAATAAGAATTTAAAAAGGGATCTTGTTTCTATTCACATTTCTGCCACTAACTAGTTGTGTGACTTTGGCAAGACATTGTAGAATCACTATTCTTACCTGTTTTTTTTTTTAATTACAGATTCCATTGGTAGTATAGTAAAGCCTATGGATGTAATTTCAGAATAATATTTTTAAATGTATAACATAAAATACCTAATATAAAGGAAACCAATTATAATGAAATAGTCATGAACACATTAAAATATTTGTGATATATGTGGTTCTTTATTAGCACATAAGATACCAAGATCTAGAGGCATGTCTAGTAACTACCGTAACTTTGAAGTGATAATGAATACAAATAATTTTTTTTTTTTTTTTTTGAGACAGAGTCTTGCTCTGTCACCCAGGCTGGAGTGCAGTGGCACGATCTCGGCTCACTGCAACCTCTGCTTCCTGGGTTCCAGCGATTCTCCTGCCTCAGCCTCCCGAGTAGCTGGGACTACAGGCGCCTGCCACCATGCCCGGTTAATTTTTGCATTTTTAATAGAGACGGGGTTTCGCCATGTTGGCCAGGGTGGTTTCGATCTCCTGACCTCAAGTGATCCACCCGCCTCTGCTTCACAAAGTGCTGAGATTACAGGTGTGAGCCACTGCGCCCGGCCATAATTTTTTAATATATCTGCAACAACTGTTAATGTGATATGGAAAAGTACGTGGCTAATACTGTGATGACAGATGCATAAATGAAGGCAATGTTACATTTCAGTTTCTGGTTAGTGAAAATCATAATTTTTTTAAACAACCCAAGTTCATGGACACAGTGAGTTCTATTCATAGGCATCTTAAAAGTCCACAGACTCCAGGTCAGAAGTTCTCTGGTGTCTCCGGTGGCTTAAACACTAGTAGTGGAGTGAAAAGCTGACCCAGGTGGCCTCTGGAGTTTGTCATGAAACTTGATTATCAGGGGCCTGGCATAAATGAGGGGACGTTATACCAAAAAAGTAACCTTTGATTTACCTGGTCAGCACTCCAGTCAGAAGAGTGCTGGCTTTCATCAGTTACATTTACCTGGCATGTAGCTAGGAAAGCCCAGGAGTATATTAAAACAAAGAAGAACTATATGAAAGGAGTAGAGTAATTACCACCAGGATCATTTGCCTCTGGAGGGCCCCAAGGCCAGGACTTGCGGAAATGTGACTGTGTCCCCTGCACTTGTGTAGTACTTTAAAGGAGCCTGTATCTCTCAGCATCTCACCATTCCTTTGTCATAACTGCATGCTTTTCCCTAATTAAATGTGGCCACGAATGTATAAAGATTGTGTACTGCACCTACCTACTTGTCAGGCTTGAATTGGTATTGCTCAGCTGGATGTAAAATCTTTGAAATACAAAAAAGCTAAGGAATAATAATGATAAAGCTCTTCTCATCTGTTAGTCTTAAAGCAGTTTTGTTTTCTAGAGTTTGTAAGTGTTTTAATGATCAAGGTCTAAGTATGTAATGAATAAGAGAAGTGGTGAGCAAAATTTATCCTAACCTTTTCAGAGGAGTGAAGACATTTCTTCTCATTACCTACATACCTACCACCTTCAATGCTACATTTTAGAGGGGAAAGAAATACTTTAAGAGGCAAAGCCTCAAATGCTTTTAAATGCCGTGCCACTTGCCTACTACAACAGCATCTCACAATAGTTTCTAATGGAGAGGAGCATTCTTTTTGGCTTTACAGTTACTGCATTAATGCTTCTGTGTTAATCTGGGTACAAACTCACAGCCTGATAGAATGGGGAGTAGAGCAAAGTACAGAGACTGATTTGTCTATCTGCTTGTGAAATATAATTCATGCAACCATCAGCAGAATGCTTTGTAAACATGGAATTATTTTCAGGTTATGAGATCCTCTACTAAATTAGATCGGAAGCTTGAAGCATAGACTGTAAGCAATTTTTCCTCCTTTAGTTGCTGCTATGGATCAATACATTTTATTGACTCTTCTAGGGTTTGCATACAATTTTCTATCATGGTCATTTATGCTAATCAGCATGAGACAGAATAATTGCAAATCATAGCCCCTTAGGCATACTTCTGGAATATTTGAGACCACAGTTAAAGAGATGGAAAAAACAATTCATCATTTTTTAATGACTCATGGAGGCTGACACAGATGTGGAGGGCAGAGACTCCCTCCCTCCTTATCTTTGGGTCTCACCTTATATTAATGTTTTAATTCTTAATGCAGATGAAAAAGAAACTCTTTGAAAATAAATCAAGTTTAAATTAGCCACTTAGGCCGGGCGCGGTGGCTCATGCCTGTAATCCCAGTGCTTTGGGAGGTCGAGGCGGGTGGATCACGAGGTCAGGCTATCAAGACCATCCTGGCTAACACGGTGAAACCCCATCTCTACTAAAAATACAAAAAAAAATATTAGCTGGGCGTAGTGGTAGGCGCCTGTTGTCCCAGCTACTTGGGAGGCTGAGGCAGGAGAATGGCATGAACCCAGGAGGCAGAGCTTGCAGTGAGCGGAGATCATGCCACTACACTCCAGCCTGGGCAATAGAGCGAGACTCCATCTCAAAAAAAACAAAAAAGCTAGTTACCTTTATTTGTGAAAATCCAAATATACCATGTTAAATATGGAAGGTAGAATATAATATATCCTATTTTTAATGATTTTACATAAGATTATTAAGTTATCTTCAAGAACGCTTGTTTATATAATTATTGTAAAATATCAGAGTTATTGCTAGAAAATATATAAGGATATTTATCTACATTTTTAATGATATAATTCAGAGAATTAGTGTAGAAGACAGCAGTTTTATACTTTAATGTTGTACTAAGAAAGGTGATTTGAGTGCTGTTCACACTTATTGGCAGTACTGAACTCATTGAAATATGTAATCATTACAAAAAGAAAATAAAATGTATCTGTCTTGAGCAGTAGTTCATACAGATGTTCTTTATTCTCATCAGATTCCCAACTATGCTGTGGAAGGAAAGTTTAATCTAGCCACATACCATATCTCTGTATGCACTCACAGATGAATGTAAATATATGTTGTGCACATAAGGATCTGGAGGGGCTAATGATACCTCCTGGTACAACTGCAAAAAGAAACACAGTTTAGTGATGGAGTCTTAGACATGGTTCCTGGATGCACAGTTGTTTCTAACCATAGAACTGCATCAAAGATGGCAGAACTTCCTTCTAGTTTTCTTTTGATAATTCCAAATAAAAACTTTACCTGTCAGAATAAAAAGTAGAAGCTGTGCATTTTACAAGAATAAGCCTTTTCACCATAAGGGTTTTCAGTCTAAAAATATGTTTGTGGATTGTTAATGAATAGAGTTGGATGAATAAGGAATATTTTGACTTTTAGTCTGTATTAAGCAATTCAGATATGAAATATCCTTACTTCTCTGGAAGCTACTCTTTAGGGTAGGATCTCTTGTTATAACCACCTCTAAGTTTAAGATATGTAGAGGAGATTTCACTTGGAGATGAAGCTTGGAATTTGGAGCTGAGTGTAGTTGACTCTCCATCCTCTGCATTTATTTGTTCATTAATTCAGTAATATTAGTTGAGCACCTTCCATGTGTTAGGGATTGTGCTGGCGAGGCAGTGGTGAAGGAGACAGATGAGTCTCTACCTTCTTGAAAGCTTGCAACTTTATAGGAGATGCTGTGGAGTTGGGTGTAGAGACAGGAAAACACAAAGAAGTAACAGAATTTACAGTATCGTGTGTGAGTACATGTCTGTCTTACCCGTCTCAGCCATGCCATGGTGAGGAATATTGTAGACTTTGAGGGCATCCAGGAGACACAAAACAAGTGGTCTGTAAAAGAAGTAAACAACCCTGATGGGTAAGAGATCATTGAAATGTGGAAGACTATAATCCAGGCAAAACAACAACACCACCACCACCACAAAACAAATAGCTGTAGTAGAAAGAGACTCTGGAGTGAGAGTTGAGGAGAAATTCCATTAGAGTGACAAACAGGAAATGTACTCTGAGGGTAGGATGTGCCACTGAAGGGTTTTGTACAGGACAATAAGATCACATTTGCCCATAGGAAAGATTTCTAGTAATGAGGGATTGAACTGGAGTTGTGCAAGGAGTCCAGGATCTGAGTTAGAGCAAGCATCATGGGCTTCTGGGGCAGATGGTGATGATGCCACAAGCAGGTTGGTGGCTGTGAGAATGAAGGGAGATGCTCAGGAAGTGGATGACTAACTGAATGATTAGAGTGAAGAAGAGCTAAAGTGGAGATTGTGCTCATAGTTCTGCTTTAGCCTGTTAGATAATGGTGCCAGTTGCTGAAATGGGGAACACAGAAGTAAGACATGTTGGATGAAGATGATAACTTCAGTTTGGGATTCATTGGACTGGAGCTTCTATAGACACACTCAAGTGGAGATGCTGGATATGTGGATCTGGATGGAAGGCAAGAGAATTCCAGATTGGGGATTAAGAGTCATCCACCACCGGGCATGGTAACTTATGCCTGTAATCTCAGCACATTAGAAGGCCAAAGTGAGTGAATCGCTTGAGCCAAGGAATTTAAGACCAGCCTAGGCAACATGGCAAAACCCCATCTCTACAAAAATAAAAGATAAATTAGCTAGGCATGGTGTCATGTGCCTGTAGTGCTCGCTACCTGGGATGCTGAAGTGGGAAGATCACTTGAGCCTGGGAAGTTGAGGCAACAGGCAGCCATGATCACGTAACTGCACCCAGCCTGGGCAACAGAACAAGACCCTGTCTCAAAAAAAACAAAAACAAAAACAAAAAGTCATATAAATAAAGATTAATGAAGAGCGCCAAAGTTATTTAGTGTTGAATATTTCTTTTCCAGGAGCTTCAAGTATTTATGGTTTGCTTAGACCCAGGTCAGAGTCTAATGTTTCTGGCCCTCTGCATTCCCAAGAGAAATGGAGGTGGGGATGGGGAGACAATTGGTTTGTTATTTAAAAAGTGTTTTCTAGGAAGGACAAGCCATAGAGCCTTCCATATACTTATCTTTCCCATAGGCATATATGTTTTGTTTTACTTTGGAGTAATATTTGGGATGTAAACATCTTTGCTTGTAGGAGGATCAGATATCTACTGAAATTTCATCAAACTGCTAACATGTTTCTTTTAGTTAAGTATATTGAGGGACCTCACCATTCTGTGTATTTCATCTCTAAGAAAAAGGAAATAAGGCTGGAGAGGTTTGAAAGAAATTGAGCAGGAAATTGGGGTTGCGGAATTCCATGGCAAGGTGAAGGTGTTTTTTGATTGTTGGGTTTTGTTTGTTTCTTTCTTTCTTTTTTGATAAGAACAAAAAGTGTTTGCTACTTAGAAAACCTTTATTGGCAGCATTTCCGTGTCCATGAAGAACAAAAGTGAGGTGGACAGAATAGTAGGAGTTTTAGAAGGAAAGTACATTTCCTCATGGGAAAAAGGTAGGAGAAAGGAAAATGCAAACTCATTACTGTTGACTTTATAATTTAATATTAACATTATTGAAATGGCTGTGGACCTGAAAAATTTGTCCTGTTTACGAGTTTGTACAAAGTTAATCCTAATTATTCTGAAACTAAGACTCATTTTTTTCTACATTTGGACTTCTCTAAATTATATACTTAAATTTTGTTTAATGAAATTTTTTCAATTAAATAAAAATGTATTATATGTTTAAGGTTGGAATATACTAATATTTCACATGATTCCTTGTTGAGTGTTATATATATTTAGGAGCATCTAGGAAATTGTAAAACCAAATTTCAAATTAAATGTATATTTTTCGGCCGGGCGCGGTGGCTCAAGCCTGTAATCCCAGCACTTTGGGAGGCCGAGACGGGCGGATTACGAGTTCAGGAGATCGAGACCATCCTGGCTAACACGGTGAAACCCCGTCTCTACTAAAAATACAAAAAAACTAGCCGGGCGAGGTGGCGGGCACCTGTAGTCCCAGCTACTCGGGAGGCTGAGGCAGGAGAATGGCATAAACCTGGGAGACAGAGCTTGCAGTGAGCTGAGATCCGGCCACTGTACTCCAGCCTGGGTGACAGAGCGAGACTCCGTCTCAACAAAAAAAAACAAACAAAAAAAAAAATGTATATTTTTCTTATCTAAATATTTTGTATACATATGAGTCATTCACATCCTTATAGGTTTTTATTTAACGAATCATTTCTCAGGGCAATACAACATAAAGGCTCTATAGTTAATTTAGTAATAGCATAGCATGATACCTCTATTCTGTATCTCTTTTGTTTTATAGTCTTAGAAGCAATATTTGATGGCTTAGGGTTGTTTTCTTTTTAAACTTTGGCTTGAATCAGGTTAGCACTGAATGAGAGCTCTGAGATGACCATCTGATGTTTATTAGATAGCTGTGGTAAAATGGCATAATCATCATTTTGGTTTTGAAGAGGTAACCATAGCACTGGTGGCAAAAATGGGTCATCTGAGTGACATTTTAACTCAGAAAATAAATACGTTTTCATTTCTGTACATCACCATTCCAGAGCAGGCCTGGGACAAATTGGTCAGAGTCCCAAGGGGTGATATTTAGAATAAGATCTGTTTTGTATTAGTAATGAGGTTGTGGTTTTAAGCCCTTCCATTCTGTTTTGTAGTTTCAAGGGAGTTAATTTAAAACATTAAAACCATACAAACATTGTATATTTGGAACACCTCACGTCTTCTAAGTGTTCTGTACCTCAGCAGTTTTTTATCTTGGGTGTTTGTGTCACTCTCTTACAATGTCTCCTTTTATAAAGCCTTGGGTATCTCAATCGCTATGTTTTTATTTAGTATTTTAGTTCAATAGAACATTGTGCTAAAGAGGCCAAGGTCATGGATGTTGATTCTATGCCAGTTAACTGTTATGGTGAAAGTTTTTTCCTATAGCTTTAGCTGGTATTTTAGAACTTGCTGGAATTTGACTATTTTTGTTCAAAGTGTGGATAATGCTGCCTAACTCATTCACTGTCCTGTAAAAAGTAAAATTGATGTCTATTGGGTATAACACTTCCACATAGAATATTTTTTTTTCTGTGTGAAAGAAAGCGTTTACTTTCATCTGTGGATGATCTCTGACTAGAGTAAAATGTATGCATTTATTAAATAGATTAATATCAGTTCCTGGTGGGTGGAGATTATCAGTCTTTAAATTACTACCCTTTGCTGCTGTCCTCTGCATAGATACAGAGAATCTGTCAGCTCCCTGGCTAGTCCAGCAGAAAGCACTGGACATTTCCCAGAGTTGATGGCAGAGGAGGGTCGTCTCTTGTCACGTTTTTAGCCTGATTTATTGCCCTTGAATTTTTTAGTAAGGACATATTTTAAGTTCTGTCTGGGGACTAAGGGCTTGGATCATTCATGCAGTGAACTTTGAATAAGTTGGAAAGATTGGCTGGGCCCTATTATCATAATGGATGGCGACTATTTGACATTTACAGTGGTATGCTCCATTTGCACTAAAATAAATGAATTTGTATTTAGAAATGATTTGCAAAATTTTTCCCTATCACACTTAATGTAGAGGTTATTTGCATTCAAAGTTAAACACTGAAAAACTGCATGCAGACTTAGTGAAGATTTGTAAAATACATGTTAATTGGTATATAACACCATTAAACCTGATTGTGCTGATCTGTTAGCTGGAGAATGAGCAGGAATCATCTTGTTCCCATATCCCTACAGTCTAAATTGTTAGAGTTTCTAAAGACGGGGGACTTCTCTGAAGTGAATATTCCTGTCAGGCCTGTTGACCTTACTGCCTAGTGACCTATTTATAGGTCAGGATGGCAGTTCTCCCTGCTGGGTCAGTTTTTATTCTACCTTCTTTTGTTAGAGAACTAATTTGTACAGCTCTTACAGGTGGAGAACTAGATCACTGGCGTCCTTTACTGCCTCTGATATATGTGGAAATGAGTCAGTGGAAAATTCAGTTACTCATCATGACCTACTTCTGTCACTTGCGTTGAAGGGGTGCTTATTTGTCAGAAGCAATCTGCCCCCCTTCCAAAAACTCTTGCTCCATGGCTGCTTTAACTCATTTAACCCATAGATTCTTTCAGAATGTTTGCAGTTGCCTGAATCTTTCTGTGAATTATCCTGCTGTACCTGTAATGCATTTTAGATTGAGCCTCTGGAGGCCAGTGAAAAACTCTGACTTTGTATAGCTCTCAGCGCAGCCTGACCCACAGTCTCTGCTTTCTAATGAAAATTCTAGGATCTTTAGGAGAAACTGTAAAATGGAAACTTCCACTAATTTAAGAAGGGGGAGATTTAAGAAAGGTTAGGGTTTATTATGACTAAACTTCCCCACCCACGGTTTCAGCAAAATTGATCTTTTCTCATTTTTATTAGCTTATTCTTTCAAAATATTCATTTATTCAGCAAAGTTTAATTAAGCGTGCCTCTGTGCAAGGTATTGCATTAGGGTCACAGAAAGAACAAGATATATGCTTGTCTGTAGTGCCTAGTAGGAGAGCTATAAGGTATCATGTTAGAATAAGTAAGACCAGTTTTAAACACCATTTTTATTTTGGGGGAGTGCAGAATTATTTTACATCAAGACCAAAATAAGGGTTACTTCTTACCTGACTTGATGATTTTCAGCAACATAGTCTGGTCCGTCTGGAACAGTGGGTTTACCTATTTCATATGGTCACATGTGTCGGTATGTACAATGGTTATTTACCATAGACTTTTAGGTAAATGATGAGAGGATTATTGAGAACAACAGAATTCAAAACTCTTGAAAAAGAAAATGATGTGTATCATATATTTTAAGCAGAAATACACAGACACACTTATAGTAACTACAAATGACATCTAGTAGCTCAGACCTATTGCCATTTATTTTATGTCCAGTGTTGTACTAAGTATGAAAAGTGATACACCGTATTTATACGCATACAAGGTGAATTTCAATCCAACATTAAGATAATTACTTTATGTTGTAGAATAATATGTAAATACTTTTTGCCCTGTTCTAACCATGCTCACAAATACTTTCAGATTAAGAATGAATGGTCATACTTAAAATAAATAGAAACTAGTATTTGATGAGGAGAATGGTATTCCTTTGGAAAACCATCTCATTCTTGGCAGTTAATTAATTCTTACTGTGAACATCTAACCCTTTAAAAAAAAGAAAAAGAAAAACACTCTTGCTGACTTGATAACACTTTTTAAAAAGTGGCAGCTAGTAACATTAAAGTAACAGTGAAATTTTTCTCTCAGCTAACTGATCGAGTTGTAAGGATTACTTTTTTGGGTTTTCATTTCTTTGTGGGTGTGTGTGTGTATGTGTGTTTTTTTTTTTTTTTCAGATTGTTGCAGATACTTCTCCTTTTTGAAGAAACTACACAAAAGAAAAAAAAAAGCAGTCAAGCTGAGCTAGTTTGGCATAGTATATTGCAACATAGGCATAGTCAGGATTTATATTCTAAAAAATATTCTGTGTTTTTTGGCCAAGGAACAGAAACTCCTGGTCAAAGTCATAAATAAAGCAGCCGATTCAAAAGTAACTGAGTGTTAGTTTGCATTAGTGAAACAGTCACAATGCTAAAGCAGTGATGTGTGGTGCCCTGTGAATTTTGTTACATTATAGTGATCTAGATTCCCTAATATGATAAGTTGATTAACTTTGACTCTCCTGTGGAAAGACAGTCTGCCTGTGGGTTTTGTTTGTTTGTTTCTCATTACCATTGCCACCTTGACCCTGGCTTTTGTAACCACATTCAGTGATAAGCAAAATAAGTTTAGATTTCAAAGAAAAGTATCAGTTTATTGTCAAATAATATGGCGTTGTGAATCCGCATCTACATATGCCATCCATCTGCAGATGGATGTAAACAATGAAGTATGAGAATAAATTTTTTAACTCTTATTTTATTTCACTTTAGATGTGTAACCCTGTTTATCTATTTGATCTTAAATGAAAGAAGCACTTCACAGCAGCTTACTCTTTACAGCAGACCACATTTCAAATAAGAGATTAGAGCATAAACCAGTTGGCTGGTGACTTAAGTACAAAATGTCTTATCTAGCTTTGTACAGTCTATCCATTTAAACAACTTGCCTAAAAGGCTTATATCTTTTGTTGTGGTGTCATCACAAGCCACACCTAGAGAGTTTATAATTGTTCCTTAGAGCTTATTCAGATGTTTTCTGCTAAGTTGCCTTTATGTAAGATGCTGAAAGCCACCTGGACCCTGAACTCCTGACATAATTGAAATGCTCTCTGTCACCACAGAAGCATGGCATTTCTGCAACCTATATGGAAAGGGCTCAGAAAGGAAATGGACGGGATCCATGTCAAGTGATACTTGTGGGCCTGTTTAGGCTGGGTAGAGATAGGGGTAGGGGTTATGTAACAATGATTTCAAACCCACAACATCCCTTCATTCTCTCTGGTGCTAGATTCCTAACTTATGTGTTTGCTCCATCAGTTCTCTAGCCAGAAGTTCAATAGCGAAAGTCAGGTGACCTTCCTGAAATGTCAGACACTGCAGTAACAGATAATTCAGTCAATCTCACTAACCCCAGGACTGTGAGCTTTATGCTTTAACAAGTGACTGTGTGATTCTAGTTAGATTTGGCATTGCAGCTTTGACTTTGTAAGTTTTCCGCAAATTGGATGTGAGACACTTTATATTCCAATGCAATATGATAATCACTGCCCAAATATAAATTCAGTAATTAAAGCTCCAAAAGGAGTGAATATATTTAACAATAAAAGCTGGGAAAAGATGACGTCTGTGGAGTTCTTTATTATTTTAGAGTAGCTGGTTATGTCTAGCACTATAAAAATTGTGTGCTCTATAGGATTTTCTAAAATGATAGTATCTTCATTGATGAGTGCACCCCTGTAACTCAGAGGGTTAATTTATAAACCAAAAAGAAAGTTCCCCTATAGGACTGCTGGTTTAGAGTGAACCATAGAGACATAGAGATAACCTGCATTCACTTTCAAACCTCTGCAACTCAAGTTGTGTTTTTTTCAAATCTCTGCAACTCAAGTTCTGTTTGTGCTTTTTGCATTTTAAGTAAAGGAGTCCTTTTTCTTTTGGCTTTGCTATTTCTGAAATTCACCAAACCTGCCAAAATCTGGCTGGGTCTCTCCCACATCATCAATAACTATTAGAATGGGCCTGGCCTGGCTTGGCTTTGATTAGCATTGCTGTGACTACTTAAGGAACAGCCATTGGATTGTAATTTAAGGGGTGCAAACAATTCCTTTCATTAGCAAACTGTACGGTCAGCATTCTGTGCTTTGTTTTTGTTTTCACATTTTACGTCAGGTTCTGAGGAGGGACAGACTTTGGCTAAAGAAAAAAAAAAAAGGCATACAGAATGTTGATAATTTCCTGAAAAAGACAGTTTGCTGGTATTGTGGGTTGCCGTTGAGTAAGTTAGGACTGGCTGGTACTTCTCAAGAAAGCTGGATCTACTATGTCAAGTTTTCTACTATAAATGCTTGCTGTAGCCTTTCTGATGTGGCCAAGTGACACAGAAACCAGGAATCATCAGATTCTTCCTGCTCATCAGAGTTACTTATTGTCCAAGCCCACATGGAGTGATGTGGCCTGTTTTAAGCTGGGATGTGGTCCTCCTTGATGCCCGTGGTGGAGAGGAACATCTGTAACTGGCACTTACAAAGTAAGCTTGGCTTCCTTTCTTCACGGTGTGTTGCTCACCTCTATCCCCAAGCCACACAATACCCACCATGGGGCCTGTCATCTTCCACCCTTGTAGTCCTTCAGTGGAAAGGAGTAACAGGTCTTTGTTACTCACATGGTTAGCTACACAATCAGACACGACTGTGTTTAAATCATATCTAGGGTACTTGTAACACCTAATACAATGTAAACGCTATGGGGAGGCCAGACACCACTGCCTCCCTCATTCCCCACCCCAGTCTCAGGAAAGCAGACCCCTCTAGGCTTGAGAAGCTTACCCATTGCCCTCCCTGTGGGAGTGTCTCAGGAAAGAGCCTGGGTTGGGGCCTACTTTTAGCATGCCTCCCAACATCCACTCCCTTTCCTGGGACCAAAACGCATGAAATACCCTTCAAGGCCCAGGAGGCCAGACTCTGAATACAAAGACTTGGTACAGAGGAAGGAAAAAATACTTTCATTCTCTTCCTGCAGAAAGAATACCACAAATTAGTATCTCAATAAAGTATCCTGTGGCGGGACCCATTGCCCGCCCTCTCTAGCTTCTGCCTTTCTGCTTAGAAATTGTGGCTAGCAATATTTAAACGGACATCAACTTTTCTTTATAAAACTCACATTTTCCAGGTTAAGAGGTTAAAATATTCATGATTAAAAATTTTTGAAAACCAGAGCACAAGCATATATACATTCATCCTCCCATATTCCTGCCACTGAGAAGTAATCACTATTATGATTCATGTACATTTTCTTCATATTCATTTTCTTTGCATTCTCTATGCAGTAGTCCCTCAGTGTCCCGAGGAGTTTTTTCCAGAACCTCTCTTGGAAACCAAAATCTGAGGATGTTCAAAATTTGAGGATGTTCAAAATCTGACATAAGATGGCATAGTATTTGCATATAACCTACCCATATCCTCCTATATACTTTAAATCATCTGAGGGTTCCTATAACACCTAATGCAATGTAAATGCTTTGTAAATAGATCTTATACTGTATTGTGTAGGGAATAATGACAAGAAAAAATGTGTTCAGTACTGATGCAGTTTTTTTCACCAAGTGTTTTCTGTCTGAATTCGGTTGAGTCTGTGAGTGCATGGCTCACAGATACAGAGACTGATGTTTAATATCAGCCTTTGGATGCTATATATTTTCTCCTATGTCTTTGTAAGCATTTTTGGAGTAATCCCATCTTGTGGTTGTAGTATAGCTTAACTACATTTTATTCAGGATTTTTAGGAGAAAGAGACTAATCATTTGTCCTACACTGTCTTTTGTTCATTGTCATCCCAGAAAAAGGCCAAAAAAGGATGTATGTATAGGAGAGATTGGTTGTTAATTGGCTGGATTAGAAACAAAACTCTGCCACATAAAAGAGGTAGTTAATTCTAGGGTGGTTGTTGAGTGGTCTCCAGTAAAAAGGAAAGGTTGGGTGCAGTGACTCAGGCTTGTAATCCCAGCACTTTGGGAGGCGGAGGTAGGAGAATCACTTGAGCCCAGGTGTTCAAGACCAGCCAGGCAACATAGCAACACCCCATCTCTATAAAATAAAAAGAAGAAATGAGAAAGTTAGTGGCTAAGCAGAGAGGTGATTGTTGAGGGTTCCAGCTTCCCAGTTCTTGGAGGGCAAGCCAGTTCTGTGTCAGGCTCAGTCCTTGTTCTCTTTTGAAATGCCCTCTCTTCCCTCAGTTCTAGACTTTGTCATCATTTGATTTTAGGCTAGCGTGACTCAGACAGAACTAGATCTGTATTGTGGGGTAGAGTATTAAAAATACATAGCTCATTTAGTACATAAAAAGCATTTGGAGGACAGGAGAACCAAAAAATGAGCTATCCTGAGAAGCGTTGTCAACCCTATTTCTATTCCTGAAACTTATCAATTTTTAATAAAACATTTAAAAAAGATCAGGGAAGCAGTTTTCTTCATTTCTGTACAAATTGATTAACTCTTTCTCCTGGATGAGCTAGAGATTAATCTTTTTGAGGTAAAATCATCTCTTAGAAGAGAGAGTAGAAAACTAATCAGTGTTCTTTCTCTAAGAGGAAGTTTTAACAGTTGAAAAATGACCCATCTCTGAAGCAAGGCTTTGACAACAAGAGCCAGGAGAATTTGGGAGATAGAGTTATCATCTATAATTAATATATCATTAATTCTTTCTAACTATGGTGCTACACTCATTGCCCAGGTTTTTTTTTTTTTTTTCTTCTTCTTCTTTGAAACTAGAACACAAACATTAATTGTTGGTTCTTCTGGTGTTTGCTGTGATACAATAATCCAAAAAAATTATTTCATAGATGGAATTATGTTTTGTTTAACAATATATTATGGACACATTAATCTTCCCAGAGACCTCTTCCATCAACCTGTTTCATATTTCTTAATGATAAAAAAAATTTGCTTCTTTGTTAAATATCTTCTCTTTCTACAGCACTTATTTCAGAAAATGCCTTAACCTAAGATGGGGTACACTTTGTCTACCTGGCTATTGGAATCTTTCTCTAACAGTTGCATTTCTAGTTTAGATGACTTTATATGCTGCTTTATCTTTATTTTTGCCTTTAGTTTCTCTCTTTTTTTTTTTTTTTTAACATAGCTTTTGTCAAATCTTAGGTAGACTGATTTTTATTATTTATTTTTGTCCTCCCAGTTATACAAAGTCACTTAACTGAACAATGGATCTATTTAATAATGCAAGGAAAAGTCACCCTCCCTAGATTTCCTGATTACAAACTCCTTATAAGCACTTGTCTTGGGCCCTGGTACCAGTCCTCTGCCTGGGGCAAGATACTCTAAAAAATGTTGGAGGATTTTTGGTGGAGTAACATGGCTACTTACACATCAGAAAAACAAGTTGACTTAGAAGAAGTAAACCAAATTGATGATGGTGTTGATGGAGTGGAGTGGGAGTTAACTTTGTCCTGTGAAACTATTTATCTCCAAGTGCTAGTCTTCAATTTGTAGAAAGACAGCATAACCTCATGCTTACCACTTATCTGCCTTCTTATACATTATTTTAAAATATTGAGACATTTAGATATAAAAATAGGTGCTCATGTGATTTTTTTTTAAAAAAGTAAGACGAAAATGATTTCTTCTTATTTGAAATACATAGCATCAATTTTTTGGTGTACTGCCCGGGAGGCAAGCTAATAGTACAAAGTGTTTTCGCTCCTTACCATATACTTTTGTGAGTTCGGAAAACACTGCAGCCTACTGTAATAAGCAGTCGCTGAAGCTAGTATCTGAAGACCCAGGCCTCTGGAGAGAGATCTTTAATTTAAGGATGTAGAGAACACTGTTTCTTTTATATAAGCGAGCTCCACAATTTTATGATTATACTTGAATGAAAATATGTTATGACCACAAAGCCAAAGGAGTGACTTGCTTGGTAGCTATTGACAGGTTTTATTTTCAAGATGGATTTAACTGCATTGTTGTTTTCAGGCGTATTTTACCCTTTCAATAGGATTTAGGGTCTATTTAGAGAAATTGTAAGTGGAAGTAAGCAATAGAAGAGTTCATGTTTATTTCTTTCATAGTACCATTGATTTCTTTTCAGTAAGTTGAGACATCCTAATTCTGGTCTTGATATGCAGTTTAATTTCATGTGGGTGAATTATTCGAGATCCCTTTCAATATGGAAAGTTGACACAGTGGGGTCCCATCTGTCTATACTATTGAATTTCTGCTTAGAAATACTTCCATGTGAAGGTCAGGGATTCCATAGCTTTCATAAACAGGAATCCAGGGACACAATGAACAGGAACTCTCTGAGTCACTGCAGGGAATGCAGAATGAGTTTAGGTTGGGTGTCTGGTGAATATGGTGAGGAGGAATTGATGTGTTATCCTGGAGCTTGGAGTACTTACTAATAAGGACCAAATCTCCGACTAGGGACAAATGAGTTCATCTCATTAAACAGAAGGCTGGACCTGTGAGAAACAAGTGGTCATACCCAGAAGAAGCAGGCCGGAGATCTGAAAGTGACTGAAACCATGGTTAAACTTTTCCTTATTAACTGAAGCACTCTGTCTCATCCCATCTCCTGCCATAGTTTTAATCTAATCCACACAATTTAGTGAGGCCTCTTTCTACACACAGATCCGTCTCCTATCTGCTTTCTTAGAGTCTAGGGAGTTCTTGGAGGACGGTAATGGTGGAAGGTACCCGACGAAAGGAATGACATCTTGAAAGAATTAAGTACAACAGAAGAATCTAAAATTTGAGGTTACAAGGCTATAAGATTTGCAAATATAAGATTTTTTACTGTTGACTTTGCTTTATTTTGAGATATCTATATATATCTCATATATATATATATATCAGATATATATATATGCAGTCAGTATATCTTATTCTGATTTGCTGGCCAGATTTGCTTTCTGATGCATGTTATAATGTGGACATTAGTTCTTTTCCCCAAAACCAGTGCTGTACAAGGATGCTTCATATCATAAATCTGATTTCTGGGTTCTCTTGAACACTGAGAGTGAGTTATCTAGAAATAAAAAACCAAAAAGGTCATATAAAAGGAGGCATGATCCAGAAATATGGATTTGATTTTGAAATCCACGAGAAAACAGTAGGACAAAAAAAATCTGCTACATGTGTAAACACAGTTCTCTCCAGAGAGTTGTGTCTGGCTGGATCTGTTGGTTTGGGCAGGGATAAGGAAGGAAGTGCCTGCTTGACACGGGTAATTCGTGTGTTGGATCATCTACCTATGGATCTTTGAGAATACACTGTGTGGGAAGGAGTGTCCACATTGTGTCCACATCTCACCTGTCTACCATGAGCCCGAAAAATCTGTACACAAGTGTATCCTGGGATAAAAATCATGCTCCACTTGGTAATATTGGACTGTCTGTCCACCAGGGTCAGACTTACTGCCTCCAGAAAAACCTCACAATCTGATGTAAAGCTCCATAGCTTGAGCCATCTCTTGTACCTGACCCTCATGCTATAGACTCAAAAGTCTGGTTTGATTGGTATCCCAAGTACCAGCTCCATCTTTTAGTTGTGGATTCCTAGTTACCAAGCTCATGTAATTTCTATGTATGACCAGAATGCTGAGATATTAATTTTTAAGTGTACATATAATCATTATTGGGCCTAGGCCCTTCAAAGGTCTTATTCTCTGCTTTGTAGACTGTCTAGCAAGATTGTTAAAAGCGCAGGTTCTGAAGGCAGACTGCCTGGGTTTAGATCCCGGTTCTCCCACTTACTAGTTCTATGATCTTGGACAAGTTACTGAACTTCTCAGTTCTTCACTTTTTCACATCTATAAAGATGTGGATAAAAATAAGTCCTACCTTATAGGATTGTCATGAAAATTAAACCATTGCTCGGAGTGTGTTAAATGCTTTGTCAATGTTAGCAGTTATTATTATTTTTGTTCTTTTTAATCACTTCTGGGCAGACCTCTCCATGAAGCTAATCAGAAGGTTGTCTGGGGACTATGGTAGCAGAGGAAGATTGGGCTGATGTGCGTGGTTTTGACAGTGTTCCAAATCACTGAAGTCTGTTGAGTACAGTCCTTTGCATGTTGCTCCAGCTTGATGTTGACAATTAGAAGCCCTTGGCCAGTGTTTGAGTGAATCCTTTGAACTTGTGGTTCTGAAGTTTTTGTTTTTCTATATTTCTAAAGGCCACCAATTATACTTCTTACTGATACATTCTTTCTATAACTAGGACAATGTTTACATTTACCATCAAGCCTTGCTGCTGTAGAACTAACCTCTTTTATAAAAACAAATATGCCTGAGAGAATGTATACCAGGGAGAAAGACCAAATATTTTATTTTGTTCTTTTTTCTTCCACAACATCAAGTACTCTAGAATTATTTTAATGGCCAAGATTTATAAAGTACTTGTGACTTTATAAATTAAAAAATTATAAAAAAAAAAGTGTGTGACAGGCACTATGATAATTTCTTTACATACATTATCTCAGTTAATCAAAAGAATATCGTTGCCCTCTGTGGTCATTGATATTCTTTTGGTTTTTGTGACAGAGTCTTGCTCTGTCACCCAGACTGGAGTGCAGTGGTGCAATCTCAGCTCCCTGCAACCTCCGTCTCCCAGGTTCAAGTGATCCTTCTGCCTCAGCCTCCTGAGTAGCTGGAATTACAGGCATGTGCCACCATACCCAGCTAATTTTTGTATTTTTAATATAGACAAGATTTCGCCATGTTGGTCAGGCTGGTCTCGAACTCCTGACCTCAAGTGATCCGCCTGCCTCGGCCTCCCAAAGTGCTGGAATTACAGGCATGAGCCACTGTGCCTAGCCATGGTTATTGATATTATTATCCCTGTTCTACAGATCAGTAAATTGAGGCTTATCGGGTTTGGAATTTGACACTAGATCTACTAATGTCAAGTCCTTGTATTTGATGGTTGCATTCTCCTAAGAAACTGAGTCCATTTAATTTAAAACAGAACTATCTCTTCCTTTGTAGAACAGAGTTACTGTATGTTCACATAAGAAGTAGTCGAGTATATCCATATGTCTCATGCAGATTTCTACCTTCCAATGTACCCTGGTTGTGGGAGCCACTTATCATCCCTTCTTAGGCTCTGTTTGCCACTAATTGGTGGTGCTACGTTGGCAAGTCACTTCATTGTCTTCCAGACCTAAAATTCTGTTACTTACCCCACAAATAACAACAGCAAGGAACACTCATTACCCAGACTGAATACTGAGCATCTTAAAGGCCAGCATCTTCTGGTAATTCCCCAGCCCTCCTGTCTTTAGCAACAGAATTGGTTCCTTGTGGCCAATTTCATCTTTGCAAAATGAGAGAATGACTAAGAAAACATTAGTGGATGCAAATGAGGAAAAGAAAAGACATCTGTCAAGTTAATTAAGGGAAAACATTCCTTTGACCTCTTTTTTTTTTCCCTGCGCTTTTCACCAAGGTGGGCTATTCTTCCTTCCTTAGAGACTACTTCCCTTTTCGTGTTAGAAACAAATAGTAAGGACCAAGCACGAAACTATGGGATAAACACACAACTAATTTTAATATCCATTTGGCAGTTTTCCTGTTGCTTCTCCATTTAGGAAACATTTTCTTCTACTTCTGCCCATTATCACAGCTTTGACATTCATGTCATTAACAGAATGTCATTTTGCAAGATACTGAATTAGGAGCAGCTAGCAACAAAACATGCTGAACAGAAAGACACTGGCTTTTTGCCACATGACTTCTCACAAAAAAGAACAAAGTGGAGCTCTGGTGTCGGTTTCTTATATTTGTATGTTTGTGTTCTGATTGTGGAGGCACATGAAATCAGGGACAGTTCACTTGTGGGCAGAACATTATGCCAAACTGCTATCTAAAAGCCAAATGCTGTAGAGCTGGGAGGTGTTAAATAGTCATGCTGTTCATTCTGGGCTTGAAATAAATTTCTGTTGAGTGTCATAAAAGGAGATTTGGTGGTCATGGAAGTAAGCCCCCTTCCCTTTTGTGGGTCAAAAATAAGCAGTCTTTGGGTCCTCTGAAGCAGAAGGAAGGATATTTTTATGGTTAGTGATTAGCTATGTAGCTAAATTATAGACTAAAATATATTCACCAAATTAAATATTTCTAGTGGTAGCAAGTTAAACTGAGATTTAATTTCTGTATAGAGAAGGCTGAAATGGGTAAAACTATATTATAATAATTCAGTTGCTATGTATATATTCAAATAAGTTTTCGATATAAGGACATCTCCCAATCAAGCTTTCTAAAGCCAATGACCATTTCATAAAAGCAGTGCAAGTGGGACATGAGGTACAGGAGAAAAAAGTTAATAGTAGAATTTTACTGTGTTATTTCCCAAAAGGAAGACTGGAACATTAGATTTAAGTTATTGTATTAACTCTGGCTTGAGACTGCCCCCACTGTCTAAGGTCTTTTTAAGAGTAACTTCCTTATCCCTGGCCAATTGAGAATAATCTAATGACATTAAATTAATTGAGTGAAGTAATTTTAACAGTAGGACTTTGAACTTAGTTTTTCTGCTACTTGGAAAAAGATATATCAAATTGTGACATTAATATACTTATATTGAGTACAAAACACGGAAGTTAAAAACAAAAAACAACTTGTTTATGTCACACACATCTTCCCTACCCCCAGCACACACTTGTAAAGTAGATGTTTAGAAAACCATTATTTTGTGTTTTGTGTATCTTTTCTTTTTTGCCCAGTATGCCTGTTGACTTCTCTTTGGTCCCTATAATAACTGAAGTATGGACAGCCAACCATTTGGATGTCTGTCTCATAGGTATTTGATCTGACCTTTCCCCCTGTTATAAAACTGGCTCCACCACCTCCACTTTCCCCCAATTTTGCTACTTTGATAACCCAGCTCTAGGTAGGGCCAGCCTGGTCATAGCCGCTCTTTGTCCTTGGCAGGCTAGATTAGACCATGTGAGTTTTAAATGACTTTATACTACGTTTTAGGTAACATCAGCCCCTGGAGAAGTTTCCCAAGTTACAGCACATGTCCTTTAGCTCTTAGAGATAATTACCTGGCCTTTCCAGTACTCTCTTCCCATCTTCATCTCAAATGGTAACATTCTTTATTGTGTGTCTTTGATCTTTGGGCTGTTGTACTAATCTTAAATCCAAAAGCCGGCTCCATCATTGACTCTCCCAGCCCTTGAGGTCCTTCCTGTAAATAGATGACCTGCCCCGATGACCTAGAATCCCTGGGGTGGGTATGCAGACCAGGTATCTTTTATGACTCATGTTGCAGATAAATTGCACTAAAAAATTAATAGGCAATGAGATATAGGCCCTTCTCACATTAATTACTTTTTACTTCTAACATTTAAAAAAGTTGGATTTATTCTGCTACTATAAATCCTTCCTTCTTCCCCACCTTTTTTTTTTTTTTTTTAAATTAGAGAGGGTCTTGCTCTGTTGTCCAGGCTGGAATGCAGTGGAGTGATCATGGCTCACTGCAATCTCAAACTCCTAGGCTCAAGTTATCCTCCAGCCTCAACCACCTGAGTAGCTGGGACTAAGGCACACACTACCATGCCTAGCTATTTTTTAAAATATTTTATAGAGATGGGGTTTCCCTATGTTAACCAATCTGGTTTCAGACTCCCGGCCTCAATGAGCCCTCCTGCCTTGGCCACCCAAAGTGTTGGGATTACTGGCGTGAGCCATACAAATCCCATGATATCCAGCTTCTACTTGACTTTGATCATTGTGTCTTGCTCCCTCTTTTAATTAGACTGATGATCCCATTGCGGTTTTATTCAGAATGATATGTAAGTCGATTGTTCCAGTAGGATGTTTGATACCATGCATCCAGTACCACAGACTTCATCAGCTCTTTGTGTTTTCTTAGCTATGTACATTGCCTTGATCAATCCAGTAGTATTGGACTATAATATGACATTTTAGATCAGTTTAGTCTTATAAATTGGACTATATGTTTGTCCTCCAAGTTAAATTATAAACTTCTGGAAGGCAGGGACCACATTTAGCCAGTCATTCAAAAGTATTTAATGTATATCTATTCAAGTAATTTTTTTCTGTGTTCTTCTGGGTATCCAAAGGGATTCAGTGTTACATAAAATATAATCCTTGTTCTCAAAAAATTTATAGCCCACTCCTAGGCTGTAAGCTTCATGTACAATCCCAGGTTATGTGTTATGTTATTGAGTAAATGACCACCAAGTGATACTGTGTTTGCCAGGTTTACTGCAATACGACGAGGTGAATGTCAGCCACCAATGACACGTGCTAATATTGTGACGTCAGAGCCCTCCATGTTAGCCCCATAGAAATAACTATGCTGATATGTCCAACTTTGAAATAGAGCCACAAAATGGAGAATAACTCAGGAGAAATGAGTTGTTAAAAATGTACATTCATGCACAGTGTAACATTTCAGTCAACAACAGACCACATATATGAAGGACCGCATATACACAGGTGGTCCCACATGATTGCAATGCCGTATTTTTACTGTACATCTGTGTTTAGATCCTGTCAACCTGAAAGGAGAAGTTCAAGGCAAAATTAAGATACGTAGAGAGTTTCACTGGGGCTAAGTTTGAGGATTGCAACCCTGAGCAGAGATTCAAGTTGCTCTGCATGTGCACTCCAATTAGCACCAGTTACAGGTAGATTTTTAAAGGGAAAGAAAAGGTAGTTCCTAAATTGTTTACCAAGAATTTATGTTAAAATAACACAAGCTATTAATTGTGTATCCATTGTCATTTCTGTCGTAAATTCCAGGAACATGAAGATAATGAGTGAAGCAACTAGTCAGAAACAAAATGCCTTTAAACGGTTTTCCCCCAGGCAAGGTGAGGATGTGACTGAAGTCCCTACTCCTGCCTCTCTGGGCCTGATAGATTTTGCATATTTCACGTAGCTCTGACTGCTCTGAGCTATTTTTCTTTTCTCAATACACAAATACCATTGTGTTGCAGTTGCCTCCAGTGTTCAGTACAGTAACATGCTACACAGGTTTGTAGCCTGGGGTCCATAGACTATCCCGTATAGCCTCAGTGTGCAGTAGGCTCTACCATCTAGGTTTGTGTAAGTGCACTCTGTGATGTTTGCACAAGGACAAAATAACCTAATGAGGCATTTCTCTAAATGTATCTCTGCTAAGCAACAGGTGACTGTATTTTCGTCAGGCAGATCACTGAAATTACGAGATTATTTAGGGAAGTTATATGAAATGGATAGATAATCTGCAATGCATAGTATGTTCTGTAAAATTCTAGTGTATATTGTTTATGAAAATGTGTTTAAAAGCTGAATGGGAATTTATCTCACACTTCAGCAAATTTTTGTTATCTCTTTTCCAGATTCTGCCTTAGAGTCTAGTTATCTGTGAATCAGTCTTGTCTCTCCTTTTATACTTTAAACACTTTGAAACAGCTTCGTTTTCTTATCTCACACAGTACTTTGTACATGGGAATAGACATTCCAGAAATACTTGTTATATTGGATAGTGCCTTTTCTAATATCTACATGTTCAGCTGTTTCTCTTTTCTTCTATGAAGACAGAGAATTGGGCCAGAACTCACTGTGGATTTATCATAATGGATTAGATATATTTCCAGGAAGTACTATATAAGGTAATATCTATTTTCCTATTGACTTTCTTCAGAATTTTTGAAAGCTTATCCCTTTCTCTAGCTATTGAAATTAGCCTAATTTTTGGTTCATAGGTGAAAGCAGTGTAGGCAACCATTCATTCCCATTTAGTTAATACCTTTAGAAGAGGTTTTCTGCTAATAGAAAAGTTAAGTTCAAGTATCAAGCCAGTAATGTCAATAATTACATCCCCCTGATCACTATGACCTGAATCATTACATTGATACAAATATGGAAAGGCCTGAGGCACTCAGGCTTGAGTCGCCTCAGCATCATCACTTGCTATTTCTCCAAGTTTTTTGAGGCTGTACAAAAGAGCACAGACTGATGTAACACATTGAATTTTGGGGCTGTGTTTGTACAAACTAATTTTTAAAGTACAATACTATATTTGAAAGCAGAATCACAGGCGATAAGAGTGCATTCAATATGCACATCAATTCGACATCCTAACTGGTCCTCCTGCTTCCTCCTTTTAATCTAGCAGCCAGAATGATTCTCTAAAAACAAAAGTCAGGTTATGTTCAGAACCTTCCAACAGCTTCCCTTGTCACTCAGGCTAAAAACCTGACTCTGCACTGTGGGCTGCCGGCTGCTGCAGACCTGCCTCCTGCCATGGCTCTACCATCCTCTGCTGGCGCTCTTCCCTGGCTCTCTGCACACTTGCCATGCTCACCTGCCTGCTGCTCCTAGAACACTCCGGCCTCAGGGCCTCTGCTTTTGCTGAATGCTCACTTCCTTGCTTTCTGATCTTATCCTCTCTTACCTCCCCAGTGAGGCCTTTCCTGACCACCTGTTTGAAATTGTGAACTCCCACCCCTGCACTCTCTGTCTACTTTGTGCATTATTTTTCCTCCATCGCTATCTCATGTACCACAGATTTTACAAATTCGTTATGTTCATTTTCTGCTTTTCCCTCCAAAATGTAAGCTTCCTTGAGAACAGAGACTTTTGTTTGTTTAGAATAGTGCCTAGCATCTTAGGCGCTCAGAAAGTAATTTATTGAAGGAATTAATGAAAGCTTGGGAGGAGCCGTGATTTCATGGGCCATAAGGAAGATGATCCCAGCGAGTTTCTTAACTTCACAGTAGTAGCAAAGGGTGTGTGACAAAGGCAGAGAACAGCTTTGTTCTCTGCTGCCTTCTAAGGAGTAATAGTGCTTATCCAGCCAGCTACTAGGTGTGGCCTTGTGCTATTCAGAAAAAGTGGTGGAGATGTAGACTTGAGGATGCCTAGAAAGAAAGGGTCGACTGATTTACATGAGAAAGACAGTTATTTCTGGGAGAAGACAACAGAATGTAGGCAAAAGTAGAGATATCCAGGTGAAGCAGCAATAAGCAGGATTTGGGGAAGAAGTGTCCAAAGAAGATTTTAAGAAATGTTTGCTTTATGTTGCATGATATAACATGATATAATTTTTCTTTCAAATATAGCCTCTTGTCAAAGACATTTTTCAAAGCTTTTTCAATCAAATGCACAGAGTTCTAGATCTTTAATGTTGCAAAGAGGAAACAGAAATGTCCATGATATATAATTTTAGTGCATTTAGGAATCCTAAAATTTGCTTCAAAGGAATAATCTAAAAAAGGAATGAATTAGACCCATATTTATGTTGCCATGGTTAAACCTCAAAAACATAATGTTGAGTGAAAAAAAAGTAAGTTACAGAATATCTAATTCTGTATAGATATTCATCCAAAAGTATAATTCATCCAAAAGTCAAAAACATGACCGTCATACAAATATGAAATGAACATGTATCAAATATTTTGTTTAACATATCAGTGAGGTCAACAGTAACATATTAAAACAGGTTCAAAGAGATTTTTTAAAATCAAACACATATGAATATATATACATATATAGTCAGGAATTATGAAACAAATTTGCTCATAGATGCAAAATTAGTATCTTATAGGACATTGATAGTAAATATTTGAGTTCATCTTTCCTTGGGGTGGACATTAATTGTATCTTCACCAGATAAAATTCATTCACATTATTATGGATGAGAATCATTTGCATTACTCCCAGTTTTCTACTTAACTTAAGCATCTACAGAGTTTTAAAATCACCTAGTCAATAGAAAAACAATGTGTATACCTTTACAGAATCAAATAATTCCCAGGGATCGTCTACTATACAAAGCCCAACAAGCCACTAAAAGGTAACTCTTAATTTCTTTTGTACAATTTCAAGTCTCTGTTTTTCCTGTTATGTGATACTACTAGTGAAAAGTGGAACCACACACATGTAGTGTGGTTATACATATAGTATGTGTATGTAGTATCATACAAATAGGACAAATGATACAGTTGCTTGTTCCAGTGTGGTAGGAATTGTTGGATTATTTTTCTATTTTTTTAAATTTTTGAGACCAAAAAAAAATAAGTTTATGACTATTTCTCTCATCTGTTTCAACCTCTTCATTGTGAAGAGATGGAGATAGAAACCTGCTTAGTTTATAACATTTATTCTGCAGTACCACATTAGCTAGACAATTTCTGCCTTCCGGTCATGCCCTATTTCTTCCATTTCAGACTTCTTCTTTGTTTAAGAAATATTCATATGATCATCTTCTCTTAAGGTGTGAGGAAACAGTTAGCAGATGTTCATGGACAGTAAAGCTCTGGTCTATGATTGGTCTCCTGTGCAAATTTATCACATTTTCATCAGGACGAAGTAATAATTCTAGCTTTCCAGAATTACCGGGGCCCCTCTTACTCAATTCACTATATTATTACTGCCCCTCAATGGTGGTTAGTCTTATGTTTTACTGAATGTTGACCTTTCAAGTCAGCTGTGAATGTAAAAATCACGGCCTGTTGGGGTTTCCTCTCTTCATTGTTCTTGCCATGGTCAGAAATGATCAGAATTTATGTCTCAAAGTGAATGTAATTTAAAATTAAGTTAGATTTCAGCTACTCAGAGTAATTGGAAAAGGCCACAACCTGGTGGGCCTCGCAGTTTTTAGAGACCTGGTGGGGGATGGCTAACAGGTTCTTCTGCCAGGAAACAAGTGGCAGACCCAGATGTGAAACTTTTACAGGTCCCACCAAGCCTTTCTTATGGAGCACGGAGCATAAGGACAACTTCTGCAGAAATGGAATGGGGTACTTGGAACCAAAAATACATACACCTCCTTCCCCACCCGCCTCCATCTTAGTAGCCCATAGTCCTCTTTGTCCCTCACACTGAGCCAGGCCTGACTTAGATGATGAAATGCATGGCCTGTCTCTTTATCTTCCTAGCAAATGGGAGGTGCTTTTGGCAGCAATTAGGAAATTGAGAAGCTCCTTGTGAAACTGTTTTGGCGATGGTAACAGTGAACTCAGGGAGCAGGTGTGGTGCCTTGTTCAATCCTCATTTCGCCTGCCTGAGCAAAAACCATGCAGACAAATAAAACACTTCCTGGTGGTGACCTCATGTCACTCCAAAGCATCTCCACCCAAGCACCCATTCAGCTGTGACATTCTTACACACAGTATTCTGTCCATGCCTGCTCACCTCCTACCCCTCAGGGGCAGCCAGTCCTCCTCCCTCAAGGTCCTATCATCAGAACATCTTTCCTCCTTCCCATTCTTCTCAGATTCTATAGTCAGCAAGGTGCGTTTCTTGTGCTCTAAGTTAACTTTCTGTGCCTCATAGTTGCCCCTAGGAGGAGCTTCCCAAGGAGGTTCCAGATAAATGAAGAAAGTAAAAATAAATGCTTACTTGTGATCATCAGCTCCTGTCCTAATCCATTGTTTATGCCATTGTCTCAAGTTGTTATATGACTGTTTTCTCAGCCTAAATTCTGAATTTGCAAGTAGTGACTCTGTGCCATTATGTTAATACAACAATATTTGTCACCTTCTAAATTCAGAGAACAAACTGTGCATCTTATCCACAGGAAAGTAAGTTTTTCCATGTGCTGCTTCAACTGGAGAACTGAGAGAGGAGGTACTTTGTGGGAAATGGTTAGTCTCATATTGAGCTTTCAGATTGCAGTATGCGCATGGTGGATGGCTTCTAGCTGTTGAAGAATGAAGTCAAAAGAATGCATTTAGGGATGGAATAGTTGCAACTTGAGTTCATAACTTTTGTTTAGTTTCATTTTTGCGGGCGTGTCCCTGTGTCCCTAAGGATGAAAACTGGAGATAACTCTTTACAAGCTCAAATGCTTGGATAAGGGTGAATAATAAAGAAGAGATTCCTGCTACAGGAGAAGTAGTATTCATGTTTAATCTGGTCACACATCACCTGTTTTTGCCTTGGGTGACTTTGCTTGAAAAAAAATAGCAAGGCAGAATTGACTTAGTTGTGCTGGTGAAAAGGAAGGAGGCTTTAATTTGTCTGAGTGGAGATGTTTCCACTATTTTATCACTTAATGGATTAAATGAGTAGGCGTGGCCGTGAACACCTGGAGAGGCTGCCTGACATGCAGGTGCCATAAACCTCTGCTTTCATGGGCAGAAAAGTATGTGATACCTGAAGAACAGGGGTCAGCTCAGCGTTTTGCACCAATGTTATTATTAGTGTGGGCATTGCCAGGTGCTGTGGCAACCTAGGTGGCAGATACAGTTCCAACTCAATTGGAGTTTTCTTACTGTTGGGGTTAAGTGCAGATTTTAATTCATTTATTGGGAACCAGATACTTAGAGTAATAAGATTGGGTGACTGTCAGATATACCAGAAGCAGGTAGTATTGAGATTGGATGACTTTTCCCTCCTGTACCCTGGAAAGGTTTTCTACAGAATATCTCAGTAGGGTCCTAGGATTTTAAAAGTATTTAGATATATATATATAAAGGCCTAGGTATTTGGGAATGAAATGCAATGTAAAGTGTCCCTCTACCCTTGAAAATTTTAGCAACAAATTCATTCATAAGGCTAAGACCCCATTTCATAAGTATAGAGATTTATCTCCTGTACATATGGAAATATATCTTAGCCTATACTATATAAACACTGGCTTTGCTACTTTGGGAACATTTGATGTTTAAAAGCTTTCTATTTCATTGTCGAGAGAGATTCCGGAAAGTTCCAAGTCTGTTGTAATTTTAATATCATCTCTAGCTTCATTTTGAAAGGAAAAAAGGTTAGAGGAGACTCTTTCAGTGATGAGTTATGCTTAGGTTATTCATGGCATTTATCAATAAGATATACCTTCGATAATTTGTTTTGTGTAACATATACCTATACCTTAAATATGGTAAACTGTTCAAATTCTGAGGTAGTTTGTTTTTAACTTCTCTTCTTTTAACTTGCTCATGTATTCATAGATGAAGTAGCCTGTTTTCTTTCACTCTACATTGCATTCATAATGAATCATCTATTTATAAAGATTAGAAATCTGTATAGAGAAGTAGACGCACCCAGGATGACTGTAATGTAAATCTGTTAGTATATTGACCAAACAAGTATATTTTATTTGCGGGTTTTATTTAGACATTTCTTTTTGAGATTTTTTTGAATCACATTTTTGAAATCACTTTTCTACCCCTTTTTGATAGACTTTAAATAACTAATACAATTTTGAGGGTTTGTTGTTTGTATTTTCATTTTTTTTTTAATCTAAATTGTTCACTATTTTGCCTGTTGTGGTAGTATATGTACATTAGTGTGTATGGTAATATACATTTCTTAGAAAATTTTTAAGTTTTTCTTTAAGAAATAACATTTTCTAAATTTAGTTTTAAGTATATCAGTATATTTTATACCTAGTTAAGATATTCATTAGATTACTATTTGCACTGATACACATTTCTTATTAATTTTATTTATACATATAAACAATAAATATGTTGAAAAGATTTTTATACATGATGTAGATCAAGTGCTAAACATGAAAAAATATAGCCATTTTTATAACAACCTGAATTTCAGTTAATTTGCTGAAAGAAGTTTGCTGACATTTCCAGGACATAAATCTGTCATTTATAATTTCTTCTATTAGCAACAGCAAGTTAATATATTTAATATTTCTGTATTGGAATGAAAAGAGACATTAATTTGAATTAACACTAAATATACAGTATCTTTTAAAAACAATCAGACTGTCTGATTTAATGATTGTGAATTTAATAGGTTGAATACATACATTTCTTGATAGATGAGTTGATAATATCCAACCCACCTTCATAATTAAATATCAAAAGTCTATTCTTATTAACAACTGCTTTAAGGCTGAGTAAACATGATCTTAATTAAACTCACAGATAATACTAGGGAATGCAGATTGCTGCACTAAGGAAAACAAAGTGATGCAGCCCGACCTTAAGAAATTATAAATATGGGACTGTTGACAAATGATAATAAGCAGCAAACATCTAAGAGAAGATAACTCCGAAGTTCGTATTGGTGAAAGAAATTGGGTTTGGTTTTGAAATGTATTATTTGAATATTTAGAAATGTTATCTCACTGTACCTAAATTAGAAGTCCAGTGAAAATTCCTGTTTCAGGAATCTGGTATAACAGAGGTCTGTCCTGCATTAAGAAGGTATTGCAATAAACTCTTAATGGTGGTTGAGGGCAGCATAGTGTAGGAGGGTAGAGGCACAGAGCCCTGAACCTTGTTATAGGTGAATTAAATGAGGTAACTTGCTGAGTTTTATCACCCTCCTCTGACTACTGTATTGCTAATAGAGAATGAAGTGCCCATCTATTTTGAAGAAAAGCAAATGAAAATAAGATAATATCCACTTCACCATCCGCCAGTTTTGTATTTGTCTTATTCTTTAAGGCTTGTGAAAGTTACTTTGAAATCAAATTAGCCATTTTATAACTTCCTACTAGCAGAAACAGGAACAAATTGTTGCCCTGTGCTCATGTGTAGTAATTTATTTCTAAGCTCTGGGTATTCACGATCAAATCAGTAGCTAACATGCTTGTGAAAGAGGACCATCACTGTTGTTTTTATACACTGGGATCTGATTTTATGATTCCAGAACATTTACCTTAATAAAGAATTTGTGAATGCCATATACAAGATGAAAAATGAATGAGTGGTGAGATACATTTATCTTAGGCATCAGCTATTCTGTTGACAAAAGGCACAAATAAGAAATTTTGTCTAAATAATTAGATTTTTAATTAGTACATCATTATATGATTAACGTCATTGCGCTTCATTGCATGTAATTTTGTATTAGAAATTTTGTGTCAACAAAGACGCTACCTGTGGTTTGCTGATTTGAATCCTTAATTTATCACTTGTGTGTATGGCATGTTGCATATTTGCAGTCAAGCGCTGGAAGAAGGTATTTGATTATTGCTCCACTGGTGGTGAGGAATATTGATGGTGTTGTGCTTTATGAATACATTATATTTTCTGATATTCAAGAGGCAGCCACCCCTCAAATATTAGTGAATGCATAATTGTAATAATTTTAACAATAACACGAGCACATAGGTTGTTCAACCTGGTCCATGTCTACCTGGAACATGCTTAAACATTATCGATGCTGTATTCTTTTTAAACGTCGTTTTTTCTTTCATTTTGATAGTTGCCGAACAAGCAACCGGAAAAGCTTAATAGGCAATGGGCAGTCACCAGCATTGCCTCGACCACACTCACCTCTCTCTGCTCATGCAGGTAATTGGTTACCATTTCTTGAGTTTTATTTGATTTCTTTATTTGTTGGTTTTTAAAATAATTAATGCATTTTGAGATTTGGTGTGTCTTCACATGTTATCTTTGTTTTCCCGTTGTTTTATCCCTAAGTTGTTCTTTGCGACATGTTAGCCCAAATCTTATCCTTTCTGTTTAACTGTTTGGACTCTAAAATATAGAATTCGTTTTTATATGGGGTCCCTTTTTAATTATTTCTTTCTCCATTTCTAAATGCCTGGATGATACAAGACATGGTTTTCATGTTAGGAATATCCTTGGGAAATGTAAACATGATAACTCATATGAAAAGTACTAATGTTAAGAACTGTTCAGCATATTTCTCCCTAAAATTGAACTTGTCTAATATATTGTGATGGTCGTTTTAGGGACAATGAAGATTTAAGAGACAAAGCCTTTGGCCTCAAGTACGTTATAGAATTATAAGGAAGGTTAGAGCAGTACTGTAAAAACTAGACAATGATAACTGCTTTATATGCTGGGTTTTTGTTTTTGTTTTTTTTTTTTTCAAAGTTCTATCCATGGTGATGCAAAGAAGAGAAGGGTTAATTCCAATAAAGAAAGTCTGGAAGCCTTTAAAGGAGCCATTTGCCCAAGATGTTGAAAGATGAGCAAGACTTTGTTGGCTGGTAGAGATGGAGTGAGAGAAAGGGAATTCTCAGTGTATGGCTAGAGTGTGGGATGTGTGTACTTCATTAAGAGAACATAAGGATGGAAAGGCAGAGGAAGGTCAGGAAGTGGGAGGAAGTTTGACTTTGAAGCCCTTTTAAGGGTTTTAAGGAGGATCTGTGTTATAGGAAGGTATCTTCAGGATTGTGGAGGATGAAGGTTAGAAGAATGAGCTCTTAGCCCTACTTCACTGTACTCTTGTGAAAACTCTTAATTTGACTCTCATGTGATCTCAGATGATCTTGACTTCATATTTAAATGCAGGGCTATCACTCTCACCCAGAAAGCAGTTCTTAAGCTCAAGGGGCCTTTCAAGTTCAGATTGGGAGTTGTCTGTTATATCACTGGGGAGAAGAAGGGAGAGAAAAGTAGTTGCTCCTTTGGAGTGAAATTTTATTTTCTCTGTAGAAATAATTAAAGGAATTAAAGGTGGTAAAGTAAAAAGGTGAAAGATAAACAGATAAAATTATGACACTGTAAAATGACCACTAACATCTAGAAAGGCCTCTGCCAGGTAAAACCTTAGAGTTGGAGAAGCTCTTACACAGATGAAGACAAGTTCTAGACCACTCATTGCAGCATCATCTGTAATAGCTAAACATTTGAAGTAACCTAAGGATCTATGACTTGGAAAATGGATAAATGAATTGTGGCATAGTTATATCCAAAACACACTGTGCACATAGAAGACAAATGAACACTACTCAGATTTGCTTGGATGAAGCTCAAATATATTGTTGAACAACAAAAGCAAGTCACAAAAGAATATTATGTAAGCCTTTCATATGAAGTTAATATGCTACATACAATATTTTGTTCAGGGATATATTTTTATATATATATGTATACATGATATATATCCTACAATATGATTATATTCTATACATTCATTGTATTATATTTTATGTATTTTTATAATATAAGAGCCTAAAGGAAAACATGATAATGTTAAAGACCAATTTCATGATAGTAGTTACCTCTGAGAGAGCATGAGAGGGATATAATTAGGGAGTGGGTGTAAGCAGTGGTAACATTATATTTCCAAGGCTACATGATGAGGATACATTACTTCTATTACTACCATTTCTGTTTTTGAGATTGATATTACACCACTGTCATTAAAATCCTACAGAGGGTCAAACAATGCCAAATACCTTACTTGGGACATCACTCTGGCACCCAGCACAGTAGTGTATGCTAGATGTTAAGTGAATGATGGATTCTGTTTTTTACTATATAATTCTGTGATTTAAAGATTTTAATTTCACTCCTCCTTATAGTATTTATAGCAATTTCACCATCCTTTATGTGCCTGTTGATTAGTCTTTTATAGCTGTGATTTTCTTCACTTCTAATATTGAGAAGACAGAACATGTGGCTAAGACTTTAATGATCCTTTTAATTATTTTTCTTTTCTCTCATAGACTTAGCTTAAGTTATTTCTCCTTAAATATTAATTTAGAATTTAATCAGAGGAGTGGGCAGAGGGAAGCCTGTCATTCAGGTTCTAAGAGTGTTTTGTTTTTGTTGTTTTTGAGACAAAATCTCCCTCTGTTGCCCAGGCTGGAGTGCAGTGGCACAATCTCAGCTAACTGCAACTTCTACCTCCCAGGTTCAAGAGATTCTCGTGCCTCAGCCTCCCGAGTAGCTGGCATTATAGGCCATGCCACCATGCCCGGCTAATTTTTTTTTTTTTTTTTTTTTTTTGTATTTTTAGTAGAGATACGGTTTCGCCCTGTTGGCCAGGCTGGTCTCAAACTCCTGGGCTCAAGCATTCCTCCTGCCTCAGCCACCCAAAGTACTGGGATTATAGGCATGAGCCACCGCACCTCACTCAGCATTGTTTTTCTTTATGTTATGGAGCCAACAGGTTATTGTTCTCTCAGAGGCAGTAGAAGCCTGTCAGACTTTCTGTGAGAAGTGGCATTTATCACTGTCTGATAGATTCCTATTTCTGTATAAAAGGAAGAACATGTGAATACGATACAGGACTAGGCCTCACATCTTGATAACATGCAGCGCCTCTTCACCGGCCACTCCTTTTGCCTCACCCTTTCTATTGCTACGTTCTCTATCCTGCATTGGACACAGAGTGCCAGCGAGGTTTTCTATGCATCTCCATCAAAATGAGATGGAAGAACCTCCATCTTTCAGCACTTATTAACCTAAAAGATGAAGCTGCACTTTCTACTTTTCTTAGGTGGGGATTACATGAACCAGGCCAGTCATCACGGACACATCGTTTGTACCTATCAAATGTATCAGTAGAGAGTGCTCTGGGGAGAAAGGGATACTGGCATACACAGTGCTCCGAAGCGTGTCTTCACAAAATAGTGTTTGTGGGGAGCCGGAGATTCCTAAAAGAACAGTGAATAGGACAGTCTCATTGAAAGAAAAAAAAAATAAAAAGAAAGAAAAGGCATAGAAAATCACAGGCTCTCACGTCCAGGAAGATTCTAAGCATGAAAAGTAATCCAGAAGTCCCAAAGGGAAAAGACTAGTGTATCTCTCTTACAATGAAAATTTCTATATCAAAAACAAACTCAGACGAAATCAAAGTACAAAAAATGTTTGTGCCCATGACTGATTGCCAGTTTACATGAAGAAATTGTGTAAATTGATATGAAATATTGAATGCATCAATAGAAAAATGGGCAAAAGATGCAAATAGCATGACATAAGGAAAAAATGGCCAACAAAACATGAAATGATATGTCATTGCAATTATTTAAAAAAGTGGCCAGGCACAGTGGTCACACTTGTTATTGCAGCACTGTGGGAGACTGAGGCAGGTGGATTGCTTGAGCCCAGGAGTTTGAGCCTAGATGACATAGTAAGACTTCATCTCTACAAAGTTTCTCAAAATTACCCAGGCATGGTGGCACATGCCTGTGGTTCCCAGCTACTCAGGAGGCTGAGGTGGGATGATCGCCTGAGCTGGGGAGATCAAGGCTGCCGTGAGCTATAATGGTGCCACTGAACTCCACCCTAGGTGAAAGAGATAGTGTCATTCACCTAGCATGGGGTCAAAAACCTTTTTTAATTGATAAAATTCAGTGACAGCAAAGATGTGGGAAAGCAGTCCCTTTCCCATGATCTAAGGGTTGATGTGAATTAGTGTAACCATTTTGGCTAGTGGTTTTCAGTATTGGTGAATATTTCAAATGTGTTACCCTTCTGCCCAGCAAATTCATGTAAAGGAATTTATCTTATTGATATTCTCATAAAATAACAGAAAATTTTAAGTATAACATGGCTTTTGTACCTACCAAATGGAAAGGTACCAGTTTTTTCTTATTTAAATTGTTCTTCAATAATGGACTAGTTAAGTAAATAATGATTCAGGGGTATAACCCAGCACTAAATAGTTGTTACAAAGAGCAAGGTGGGCTTTTGTGTGCTGGTACTGGAAGGATACATCAGATACATTATTAGGTGAAAACATTGCATGTTGTCATTTCATGTGCATCTGTGTTTTAGAGTGTGTACATACAGATGAAAGCACACTTGTATATTCATGCATAGTCATAGAAATTTGTGGAAAAGGAAAGGAGAAACTGTTAAGTGTTTAGGGAATAAGAAAGTAGGGAAATTAGCACATAGGGCCTTTCTGATAAAAATAAGGCTCTAAAAATAAAACCCATAAGAAAACAATCTAATATCTGCAGTAGTTTTCTATTGCTGAGTAACAAATTACTCATAATTTACTGGTTTAAACAACATGCATTTATTAATCTTACAGTTCTTCAGGGCAGAAGTCTGGGCAGGCTCACCTGGGTTCTCAATGCTCAGGGTATTATAAGGCCAAAATCAATGTGTTGGTTGAGCTGGGCTCTTATCTGGAAACTGGGAAAGAACTCACTCCCAAGCTCATGCAGTTGTGGACAGATTTAGATCATTGCCTTTGTAGAACTGAGTTCCCTGCTTCACCTTGGCTATCAGCAAGAGGCTGCTTTTCAGCTCCTAGAGGCTGGCTGCCCTCTGCGATCTCGTAGCCAGCAGGGGCACATCCGGTCATTCTCACACTTCAAATCTGACTGTTCCTCCTTCCATCAACCAGAGAAAACTCTTGCTTTTAAAAGGCTCACTTGGCTGGGTGAGGCCCCACTCAGATAATCTCTATACTTGAAGGTCAACTGACTTCAGACAATTACAGCTTAAAAATCTCTTCATAGTAGTATTCATTTTTGATTGAATAACTAGGGGACTGGAATTTTGAGGAGACCATGGTTAGAATTCTGCCTACCACAGTAACACTTCATATTGTATTTTGATTTAGATGGGTAGAAGTGGGAGCTCTAAAAGTGATACTTAAGAGGATGAGCCACAGAGGAAAAGGAGACAAATAACTGAGACACAGTGACTACAGGCTTTGAAAGTGCTTAGGTAGCAAATGTAGCCCTGTTGGCCAAAATACCTATTTTCTGTATCTTCAAAAGTTGTTTTACTGTGAATTTGCAGGTGGCTACTTTGATGTATTTTAAAAAGTGTTTCTATAAGGAAGGATGGAAAGGAGTTTCACTTTTCTGTTGGGCAACTTTAGGAGTTATTGAAGATAGGAAATATCCCTAAATCTCTGTCTATGTGTATATATAGATTTAGGTTACAAAGAGACTTCATTTCTTAAGGGTTAGTCACCACTGTACTTATGCAGCTGTGTTCTGCTTGTTTGTTTAGGGTAGGCACATGGGGTTTAGGCAACAAAACACAACATTCCGAATCCCACTCTTCAAAATGAATCACATGAACATTTTCATGCACATCCCTTCATTATCTTCTCTGCCTCCCACCCCACAATCACCCATGGGGCTTTGACTTAACAAATAAAACTCAGCTTATAACTTAGAGGGTTTCCAAGGAGAAACTATATGACATCATGTACATTTTTAAACATAGTATCTTCATTATCTCGGAAACCTCTTAAGGACCTTTCTCTTTTTGATTTAGAGTCTCTCTTTTTGAGCCACACATGAGAATTGTTTGCAACTTGCTCACCTTGCACTTCAGCTATATCAGTTCCACTCCCCTCAATCTTGCAACTCGTTCATTAGATGAGATACTAAATTGGATGGTGATAAAGGCAATGGTTTTATAAACAGGCATGTTAATGCAAAGAATTGAAAGTTAATAGTCTGGCAATAAGGTAGATAGGGAAAAATAAACAAAGCGGACTAGTGAATTCAGAGAAGACAGTCTGGGGTAGAACGGGGTAAGTAGATATTCCAGTGTGCCGGAGATACTCCTGGGAGTATCACTGATACAACCCAGTGCCATCCTTGATATCAGCATGAAAGTTTGTAACATTCTACTGCCCCAGGACTTTAACCTTGGAAGATGTGTAGTTGGGCCATAAGGGATTTAGTAAAAGCTGAAATTTTGGCACACAATGCCAACCAAGCACTTATCTGTTTACTAATATGCATATGACTGTTTCATTTTAAAATTTCTAGAGATTTCATAGGCTATGTTGCCATGACTCTAATCTTCAAGGCTTGGTTTGCTTTAAAAGCATGAGTTTCTGATAATAACAGTAAAGCTAATAATTTGTAAGAAATATGAGAAATCATCTGGGAAATATAAATCCTCTATCAACCCATTACTCAGAGATAACCCCTGTTACCAGTTTATTGTATCTCTTCAGTCTTTTTTCCTGTATATACTCTGTGTGTGTGTGTGTGTGTCTGTCCATCGGAACATGTGACTGAAATGCCTATGCTGAAACTTATTCTCCCCTTATCATCACCAAATAGTACAGTGTTTAAGAGTCTATCAATACAAGCCAAATATAACATCTTAGTATTTGTAATGTACATGGTTTATTTCTATGGGATTTAGACATTTTCCATACTCATTAACCATCAGTATCTCCTTTTATTATTTACCTTTATTTTTATCCTCAGTCCCTCTCTTTTGTTTAATTTTTATTTTATTGGTTTATAAGACATGAGAATTGATATTAATCTTTTATAATCTCATCAGTATCCTTTTTCAGTTTGCCGTTTCCCTTTTTATAACAGTGAGGTTTTTTTTTTTTTTTTTTTTACTAATAGAAGTTATTATTTTTCTTATTTTTCATACTGTGCGTGTGTGTGGTCCAATCTGTCAATCTTTTTTTTTTTTTTCTGATTTCTTCCATGTTTGTTGTTACGTATAGTTGTATAGAGTTTTGCTTTTTTAACAAGACTGGTCTTGCTCTCAGCATCACCTGCTCTGATCTTATTGCTTCCCCTCCCTCTTTCTGCTTGACAAGTTCAGTATCAGTGATGCGTTTCTTTACCTTTTCATACTCTTAGTCTGTCAGTATAGGGCAAAAAAAAAAAAAATCTGAATTCTTTCTAAACTGTATTGGTGAGCCTACAATGAAAGGACGTCTGTAAGCCAAATGGGCATTACAACTGTTTTTCACCTCCCCAGACTCCTGGAGTTGACTTACACACACACCTTTCTGCTCAGGTATTTGTGGTACCATCAGATTTTCATGCAGTGCTCAAAGGAGAGGCTATTACTTATGAATTTTAGGTTGCTGGTGAGAACAGTTTAGTCATTAGAGATGAATGATCTTTAGGTGCCCGTGAAAAAATTCTCTTTATAAGATGAGGCTGGGCTGGGCACAGTGGCTCACGCCTGTGATCCCAGCACTTTGGGAGGCTGAGGCGAGTGGATCATGGGGTCGGGAGATCCAGATCATCCTGGCCAACATGGTGAAACCCTGTCTCTACTAAAAATACAAAAATTAGCCGGCGTGGTGGTGCACGCCTGTAGTCCCAGCTACTCAGGAGGCTGAGGCAGGAGAATTGCTTGAACCCAGGAGGTGGAGGCTGCAGTGGGTCAAGATCATGCCACTGCACTCCAGCCTGGGTGACAGAGCGAGACTGTCTCAAAAAAAAAAACGAAAAAAGAAAAAAAAAAGTGAGACTGGAGACATGGCCCTGAGTGAAATATTGCCTTTGTTGTGTTTATTTTGTGACTTTCATTCAGAAGCCTTCAGCAGATTTTCCATGCTTGAAATATTGTTCCCCAAATGGTTGAACCTGCTTTATAGATCTTTAATAAAAATGTTCATTCAGCAAGGCAATGACCTCCTTTGGCTGCATAGACATGATAGTACAAGACAAATAGTTCCCTTGCCTCTTTAAATTTGGGGAATAGGACAAAGGAAAATTATGTGCTCACAGAGATGTAGCAAATTAATTGTTAGCCTTAATAGGAATTAAGTTTCCTGGTGCCCCACATAACCACTGTTTCTTTAAAATAATATTAACTTTCTTTTTTGTTTTTTTCAAAGGGATTTCTGACATCATACATTTCCTTTTTTAAACAAATTTATGTCAGTCTCAACAAAATCAACTTGTAAAACCTTATCTTCAATTTAGAGCACCTTGCTGTCCTCCTTGTAGAGTGTCATTTTATGTTGGTAAAATAGGCAAATCATGTGGCTAAACTTTATCCAGGTGATTCCTTTAGTCAGCCATGGGTAGAGCATCACCTTGGAATCATCTAATTTTATTAAAACCTTTTTCACTGAGTCCCAAGATCAGATTTCTTATAGTGTGTATGTCCAAGCTATATCATTTCACAGTGTATCTATTCTGTGATTTCAAGTCATTTCATTAATAAGTTTCTCTGCATTAGGGAGAATACCATCTTTATGTTCCATGCTGCTCTCACTTTTTTTTTTTTGTTCTTAGCCTTTGTGTAATTGCCAATTGTTACTTAAGTAATGACACATCTTGCCCTTCCTGCTTAGGGAAAAGAATGATAAAATCAGATGGACTGACGTCAGTCAATGTGTTTTCCTAGTCTGGGGTACTGCTTTGTGTTGAGTCAATAATCGGGCGTATATACCAACATCGTTAGTCTTTGTTAATTCCTTTATGCAGATCCATCTGCCCTGTGCCCTTCATTTATCATTTTGGCCCTTAAGAAGTCGGTAATGTTGATGTATAATCTATTCCTAATAATAATTCAATGACATTGTTCGTATTTCCCTAATCTCTGGGTATAAGAGAATTTAATCTGAATGGTCTTTGATTTAGATTTTTATTCTCTCCTTTATTATAAATCAAAGCTATTGGAAACGGATGCCTACATTTAATTTTAAAGCTCCTCCATGTTAACAAAAGTGGTAGCAACATTTTTTTTTTTTTTTGTAAGAACATGAGTCATCCTGGGCAGCCACCCATAGGGTAGGTTTTTCATTCTGTTTAATTTTGCTTTTTAATAAAAATTTCGCAGCATTTTTGTTGTATTTATGTATCCACGGGGGACTTTGTTTAGCTAGGGTTGGCTGCTGAAGTCCCAGCTGGATCTTAATTACATATTTTCCATGTTAGAATTGACAATCCTTAAAGAAATATTGGGTGTGGGGTGAGAGAGAGTTGATCAAAGGTGACTTCCAGCTTGCTGAGAATATGGAAGACTGGACGGGGCATTTCTCAAGATGGAAGAAATAAGAAAAATGAATCAGAGGTCATACTTAAGAGTTCACTTTGCTGCATATTGGGCCAACTTGCTCATGACATCCAAGTGATGTAAATAGGCAGTTGTTGTTACATAGGTCTGAAACTCAGAGGTTGTCTCTGTATTAACGATGTCAGTTGGAAGCCATTAATTCACTGATGGTGTTTAAAACCATGAGAGGGGAGGAAATCATTGAAGGGAGATTTGGAGTGAGAAGAAGCCAAAGCCTGGCTCTACAATGCTAACATTTTAAGGTCCTGAGAGGACACATGGCCAGCGGGAGACTGAGAAGCAGAAACCTGAGAGGCAGAGGGAAGGTGGAGAATGCAGTCCATAGAATCCAAAAGCAGACAGGTGCCCAGAATGAGGGAGGCATCCATCTTAACATCAAGTCAGCCAGCCCTATCAGGCGCTTCACAGATGTTCACTGAAATAATAAATAATTGTTTATAGATAAATGGCCAAAGCCTCATTTGACTCTTAGGACCAAAATTCAGCATGTGCCCTAATGCAAGTCAAGCATTACTTTCCCCAAAAGAGGGAGTCTTCCTTAACACTGAAGTGCCTACAAAGCCCCATACATCATACATGATCTTAATTACTTTATTTTGAAAGTAGTTTTAGCAAATCTTTTATTTGCCTTGTCCATAATATAATCCGTTTCAACCATTGCTAAGCTGAATGGAGGCTGTTGCCTTTCAAACTCTCCCATAATTTAGTTGCCAAGGTGAGACTGATATACAACCTCCCAAGTCCACAAAGCAACCAAACAGGGCAGTGCTTCACCTAAAGCAAAGAAATCTAAAACTTTGTTTTTTTTGTTTTTTTGTTTTTTTGTTTTTTTTTTTTGAGACGGTGTCTCGCGCTGTCACCCAGGCTAGAGTGCAGTGGTGCACTCTTGGCTCACTGTAAGCTCCACCTCCTGGGTTCACGCCATTCTCCTGCCTCAGCCTCCCAAGTAGCTGGGACTACAAGCGCCCGCCACCACCTCTGGCTAATTTTTTGTATTTTTAGTAGAGACAGAGTTTCACCATTCACAGGATGGTCTTGATCTCCTGACCTTGTGATCTGCCTGCCTCGGCCTCCCAAAGTGCTGGGATTACGGGCATGAGCCACCGCGCCCGGCCTAAAACTTTCTATTTTTGACAGAAAATTGACATTGGGAATTCTTGAGGTTACTTTTTCTATGAGAAGAGATTCTTATAAATTTTAGAGAGGGGAAGAACTCTTGAAAAACTAGAGTCTCAAAATAGTCAACTTCTTGAAAGTTACTGAGATAGGATAATCTTTTTAATAACAAATTTTGTAAAAAAAAAAAATACAGTTGGAAATTAAAATAATTGGTTTATCTGCTTTGTCCATTTTTGTATTTGATGTTTTCAGATTTAAATCTGGTGCAGCATATAATTACATATTTTATTGCTTAAAATGTCTAAATAAATAGTATAAATGGCAATGTATTAGTATATATATTCTAAGTCCCTAAAAGTTTATATATTCAAACTGGGAAAAATAATTTTCTCATCTGCTAGTTGAAAATGAGAAATTGCCTTGTCTCTAGGGTTGCTTTTGTTCTAAGGTATGATCAGCGACCACCTAGAAAGTAAAAGGTACATTTAAAATTCTTACTAAGTCACCTCTCACTCTTGTGGTTTTGCGAACATGGTGGTCTCTGACGGGACAGTTTCAGTGACCGTCACAGTGATTTCTGTGGCTTTGGCTTTTCTGTTCCTAGCTCACTCGTCAGAAGTTTACTCTCAGGTTTATCTCTGAATTCGAGTTAGAAATCCTCAGCTGTGTGTAAATAGAGACTGTCTTCCTCCCGGCATTAGCTGGTGAGAGAGTGTGGATTTGTATCACAGGCAAACTAACTGTTCCACAGAAACAAAAGGACTTGAGGCAGGGGCCCTGTTAGCGTGGGGATCAGCCAGCTGTCTTCATTAAGTGCTCACTGCCATAGACAGAAGGCTGAATGCCCAACACAGCCACAGTGGCCTGTACCCATCAGGCAACCAGTAAGGGAAGTTTAAAAGTCTGTATCTTAAAATCAAGTATATATGCTAAAAAGCATTTTCTTTTTTTGGCACATTTAAATATCATATACAGGAATGATGTCTCTATCTTTGAACTTATTCATTCTGGCATAATTGCAGCTTCAACTTTATGATGCTTTAATGCAGATTTTTGAAATTGACTGCAGCAATGTGTGAGTACTTCTCTACAAAAGCCATGTAAACTGCAGACTTTCAAGTTCTAAGCTTTCATGTTTGGAGTAACAGTGGGTAATTGCAGAGCTTGTCATGAAGTGTTTAGGTGTGCACACACTGTGGTAACCCAGAAGTTTAGAGGGTTCAACCCTGGGGAGGAGGAGCCCATCAACAGTCTGTACTGGAGTTGGTAGCATATTTTGGTTTCCCTAGTCAAGGGAGGAGAGAGGTGGATAAAATTTAGAAGTGTGTAAATACAAGAACAGTCATATAGTTTTAGGGGGGAGAGATGAATTTTGATGGAAAAAAATCTGAGCTATTTTAGATGTTTTAAAAAATATTTTTAAAAACTTCTTCTATTTACAAAAGCTGTGTATATTCAGTATAGAAAACTTGGAAAATACAAGAACAAAGAAGAATTGAAAAATCATCTATATTGTTCCCCTGAAAAGAAACATACAGATAAAAGAAAATAGAAATAAGTAAATATAAATCTATATTCTTATCCATTACTCAGAATTAACTACTTAACATTTGAATGTATGTCTAGATATTTTATATATCTATATTATAATAGTTATAACATGTTTACATAAATTTCTATATATAAACATGATTTATATATATACATTTGTATATACATGTATAAATGTATGATTGTAAATATAATTTTATGTCTATATCATTTTCTTTCAGTGTTATGTTTTGACTGTTTTTATATGTCATTAAATATCTTTTTTCCCCTAATAGTTGGTTTCAAAAGATACAAAATACTATATTTTATGAAAGTGCCATAATTGCCTCCCGCTAATGGACATTCTGGCTGTTACCAGTATTTTTGTTCTTATAGGTAATGTTGTGGTGGATAGCATTATTCATGAATCTTTGCGATCAACTCTGATTAGTTACTCAGTTTAATCCAAGAAAAATGTTCTTTCAAGTGTTGGCCTTTTATTGTCTTGTGTTTGTGTTGTTGGGCTTTCCATTATTTCCTTACTTAGATTTTTGAGGCCTTAGAAGCCAGAGATTGTATCCACAGGAAATGCTCTTTAATGCTTGCTGCAAATGACATTTAATAAGCATCAAGAATGTGTTGTATAGGCACCAAAATAACTTTACACATATCTAAGTACCTCTCAAGTATGTTCTCCCTAGCTGAAACAATAGCTAGTTGTGTTAAACTTCCAGGAACTTTGTACCCAGTGACATCATGATGACCTGATGATGTCAGTGAGATGAACGAGGAAGGAACTATTGCAGGAGACTACAGAACCTGTCACACTTTTGTTCCTCCCAGACATTGAGGACTAGACTTTAGTGTAGAAAACCCCATCTACTATGTAACTCAGAAAATCTGCTACCCGAACCCCTTTGATTTTGAGATGGCTGACAATTAACGATACACTAAATGGTGTACATAATAAATACTGGACCTCAGGGTAAAAGATCTGGTCTTTACCTAGCCCTCCCAGTTAGTAGCAGTGCTACTTTGGGCAGTTCACTCTCTGGGTCTCAACCTCCTCATCTATCAAATGGAAGTAGTCAAACTTGCTCTTGGAATCTCATATGATTGTTTAAATGGGAAAGTATTCTCAGTATTATAAAGTACAGCAACAGTGTCAAGTTTTTAGAAACTACTAAAGGATTATTACAACCAATCTGAATTTATAGCTAGAAATTTATAGCTAGAAATGATAGGACATCGTAGTGTGTAAATACAAAACAAATTAGGACACAGGCTTATTGGCATCTCCAAGTGGATTATTGACAAAGGCATGTGTCATCCATGTAACACTGTCTGCTGGGACACACTTTCAGTAGTCTGTGATATTTTCATTTTGTATACCAACCCTTGGAGGTCCCTTTGCTAGTACAGTTACTCTCGTTGAGAACTGATTTGGGAAATTAATGACATTAAAAAAAAAATCAACTCCAGTGGATCAGAACTACGGCAGTTCCAGAGAGGCTGCCTCAGGGATAGGGAGTGGCAAGGGTGATCTGGTAGTGGGATTCACAGCCTCTACCCCACCTTTGCCTCATTCAACCAGAGAAGCTCAACCATTTGGACTAAGGAGTAATCTTTTGTTTGAGCTATAGAATCGGTATACATACACATACATGTGGGCTTGAAACCATTCTAGGAAACAAGAGACCCAGTGCACCTAGTGTCCAGGATCCTGTGACTTGCTGGTGTCTCAGTCAGCTCTGGAGCCCTGCTCCCCAGATCTCTGCATCTTGCACTCCTCCCAGTGAGACCCTGGAATCTGTCCCTGAAGATGCCTTCTAGAAGAATCAGGAAAGACCTGGGACATCTCCAGAGTGAGCGTGAACCTTGATTCACTCTTCTCTCTGGGTCCTGAACACAGTGTTTGGATGAATGGTTTTCTTCATTTATGTTTCATCTGTCCTATTCTGTTATATTAGTCTGCTCTCATGCTGCTATGAGGAAATACTCAAGACTGGGTAGTTTATAAAGGAAAGAAGTTTAATTGACTCACAATTCTACATGATTGGGAAGGCCTCAGGAAACTTACAATCATGGCAGAAGGTGAAGGGGAAGAAAGGCACCTTATTCCCAGGGCGGCAGGAAAGACTGAGAGCAAGCAGGGGAAATGCCAGATGATTATAAGGCCATCAGATCTTGTGAGACTCACTTCCTATCCTGAGAATAGCACGGGATCCAATCACTTTCCCCTGGGTCCCTCCCACAACACGTGGAGATTATAGGAAATACAATTCAAAATGAGATTTTGGGTGGGGACATAGCCAAACCACACTATCTGTCAAAGAACTTGGGTCTCCCATTTAAATAGATAGTGGTGGTGGGGTAGGAAGAAACCTCACTTTTCCAAAAAGAAATACAGACATTTTTTTTTTGTTTACAGGCATTTTGTTGTGATAGTTATCATTTATGGGATGTTTTAAGTATAGAAAAAAATTCTAGTATTATTTTAGAAATGAATTATATTGCTGTGGTACATTAAAATAGTAGTCAAGAGATAAACAAGATAATAGTAAGCTAACAGGTCCCATGCAACTAAATCAAGTCAAGAATAGTCAGCAGGAGATGGCACCTACCTGAGAAACACGTGGGCTGAGAGAGGAAAACTTACTAACCATTGTAATAAAAACCGTGCATTTCCTAAGTATTCTGCTGACCCTCCTGCTGACACCCTTCTCATTGGTGGAGAGTCGCTGATACACGTACACCTAAGGACGTCCCCAAAGCATGAGCATTCTAAAGTGGTCTGTGTATTAAAGTATCAGATGTTGATGAACAGAGAGACTGGCATTTAATTACTTGGACTCTGCTCATCTTTTATCCTTGGATGTAAAGAAGTTATATTTCACGTTAATTTTCTTAAAGTTTTATCATGGTCTGCTAACAATCAAATATGACTTTGAACAATTCTCTTAACTTGCCTTTAATTTCCTTTTCTGTTAAAGGAAGAGATTGGAGATATATATACATATACATATATATATAATTTTTTAATATTCCTTCTAAGGCTGTACCTTCATATTTCTAGTTTTTTGCCTTTAAAGAAGATTTTCTTTCACCCTGTGTTCTCAGGATTAATTTGTATCTGCCTTGTGTTCTCCATTGGAGGCATGCTTTTAATATTCCAGGTCTGATGACAAATGATACTCTCAGCGTCTAAAATATTAAAGAGAAGAGAATGGGTTAGCAGGTTGGGGCCAACAGACATAAGATGTGAGGGCATGTCCAAGTGACCCCCAGCATGTTCTGGATATGTACTCCACATTTCATTAGCATCTGAGGATGGATGTGCCCTTTGGAAGGAACTTTGAGAGGAAAACAGGTTATCCTGTGGACCGTGCCTCCCAGGAACTTTGAAGGCCAGGCATCCCCTTGTTTATCTGGAGAAGCAACACATCCCAGTTTGTGGTAATTATATCTATCAGCTGGGACAATTAGGCCTAAAGCCTATTTTTGCACATGTGGGAATGTACTGGAAGTTCTCCAATAGTTACCAGAGTGACCGGCCAGTGTCTGAAGGAATGAACGTAGTTTTGAAGGCTTTGAGAGAGAGAAAATGTGTGTGTGTGTGTGTGTGTGTGTGTGTGTGTGTGTGTGTGTGTGTTCCTCAGCAAAAGAACATGCCCTACTTCAGTGTTTAGAGATGCAAATCATCTTAAATAGGCCAAATGCAGGAAATGAAACAAGTTCCTTAATTGGTAAAAAAAAAAAAAAAAAAAAAAAAAAAAAAAAAAAAAAAGCCCACTTCCTTGTGGGATCAGTAATGTGGCTTGGGAATGAACACATTCTAGCATCCTTGAAATTAAAAGAAAAAAAAATAGGTGAATTGGTTCACATTTGGTGCTCTTATGCCATTATTTCAGTAGGAAATGTGAGTTTTAAGCTTATCATTTCATTTGACAGTTTTGATTTCCAAAAGAGAGGGATCAAATGCAAATTTTTCTCCCTTCTCTGGAGACATAGGCAGACTTTTAACATCAAGAGATGTACATACCTCCCCTGACAACACATTTCACATAAGCAGTATCGGTCTGCCCTGTCAGTGGTCCTGTGAAGCTGTTTCATTTCATCCTACTGTTCTTATTGTTGACAAAAATGAGGGATGTTCATTTCTTCTAGTGATGTGGGCTTTAACTGTTTCTGTCATGAGTGCAGTGTGCCTATCTAACCTGAATCCTACTTACCATTCATTTCCTGAAATTGTCTTTACTAGCAGGGTAGAAGTTACAATATCTAAATTTAAGTTGCTGACCTTTATATACTTCAGAATGAGCAGTTGACTTGTGAGTTTATGTTTGATAGCTAATCATGCATTCTGCTTTTTATTAAAATACCCATAACATCTGCCACCACCCCTTATTTATAAAACTACTATAATACTGGAAACTAAGAACATACCAATGATCATTCATATCTTGAGTAGGAATGAATCCTGTTACCTGTGTCAATATAAAATCTCGTGTCAGTAATCAGCTCATGGCTAGACCACAGAAACAGTATGATAGTGAGATAGGCAGGAGACAGAAGGTAGATTTCACCTTCCTGGACTACATACCCTAATATCAGAGACTATATACCTGTCCCCACAATCAGAATAGTTGGCAGTCACCACCCAACCCCACACCACAAAGAAGTCGCATTTTGTGCTGATCAGAGCCATTCATTGCCCTCCCAACAGTATTATCTTTCTGCAGGAGATTTAAGAAACTATACTTTCCAGTATTAAACATCCCACATCAGATAAATTGGAGATTCATTTATTAATCTGTAATAATATGCCTTTTTGGTGGGGGAGCCAGATTAATGAAACAAAATCAATGATCAAAAATAGTATCAATGAAGACTTTTATAAGTCAGAAAACAGTAAAATGGGTACAAATAGTGGAAACAAACAAAACTCTGCTCTAGAGATAGTCTTGTGACTTTTAAATTTTTAAGCAAAGAAGGCAAGAGACCTACAAACAACTGAAATTATCTGAACAGGATAAAAAATAAAATAATTGCTAACAAAGGAATAAAATGCATGCTGACCTCAGTCATACCTTTCACTGCTAGATAATGATGTAATGGGCAGAGAACTCTATTTGCTAAGAAGATGTAGGTAAGTAGGGAGGGAGGTAGGTAGATAGATAAAATCATATATTTAAGAACACACAAAATAACAGTCCATGGATCTTTCCTGGAAAAGTCACTTAAAGATATACAGAAGATGGCTGGGCGCAGTGACTCATGCCTGTAATCCCAGCACTTTGGAAGACCAAGGTGGGTGGACCACCTGAGGTCAGGAGTTCACGACCAGCCTGACCAATATGGCAAAACGCCGTCTCTACTAAAAATACAAAAATTAGCCTGGCATGGTGGCATGCACCTGTAGCCCCAGCTACCCAGGAGACTGAGGCAGGAGAATTGCTTGAACCCAGGAGGCGGAGGTTGCAGTGAGCCGAGATCATGCTGCTGTACTCCAGCCTGGGCAACAGAGTGAGACTCCATCTCAAAAAAAAAAAAAAAAAAAAAAAAAAAGGATATACAGAAGATGACTGAAAAATCAAAATGAACTTAAATTGGAAAGATGAGTTATAAAAGTACTATAATATTGATAGGAAAATGAAAGTTTAAAAAGATAATTTAAAATGTAGTATAAATGATAATCCACTAATAGCAATATAGATCTAGAACTCATATTAACTAAGATCAGAGACAAGGGTCACAAAAGCACACATGTGCGAAGTTCCTTAACTTACTTTGAGGCATGGGGGAGGAAATAAGAATAAATATTGTATTTCTTTTCAACTCATTAATTAAAATATGCATGCAGGTGTGTTTTTTAAACATTTTGGAATAAAACTTACTAGCATGAAAAGCAATTATTTCCTTTTATGTTACTGAAGAAAAAGAAAAATAACCAGCAAGGAATAAGAAAATTATCAACTTTACTTTGAAATATAAATGTTATGCTTTGGTAGAACAGTGTAAGAATTATTTACTGTGAATTTTTGGGATTATAAGAGTGCTGATTAGTTTAATATTATAAACACTGTTAATACATCATAGCAGCGTGTCAAATGTTCATCTGAATAGACATTGAAAAAGCCGTTGGTAAAATTAAACATCCATTTCTGCTAAAAATTATTTAGAAAATGAGAATGAATTGAGAAATCCATAATGTAGAAAGACGTCTAATTTAGACTAGTGGCCAGTGTCTTACTTTAGTGAAATACCAGAAGCATTCTGTTAAAATCTTTCTCCATTAATATAACACTTTATTCTACACATTCTTTGCAGTCAGATAATACATAAAATGGAAACAAAATGTATAATTCAAAGATGGTAAAATTTGTTATGTTCATATGACATAAAGAACCTAGAAAATCCAAGAGAATACAGTGAATAAGTTTTAAAATTAATAATGAAGTAGGTTGTATACAAGATGGATATGTAGAAGTTAATGCTGTTGTATATTACCAACTGTGACAAGTTAGAAATGATAGTAGGAGAAAGGGATGATATTCTGTGACAGCATTCCATGCCCTTTTCCCATAACCCCACCCCCACTGCCCACCCTCCCAAAGGGCAGAAAATACCATGCTTTGAAATAACCAGAAGACTTGAAAGGGATTGCTGTGAAAACACAACAAACTTTATTTGAAAACTAAACTGTTATGAATAATGGAAAGATATGTCCTGTTCATTGGAGAAAAGGCTAAATATTGTTATTTTCCCCAAATTATAGTTCTGATGTACTTTCAATTAGACTTTTCATGAGTATGTATATGTGTGGTTAACTGTTTTCTTTATTGCAAATACTGAATGCACTCTGTCTAGTTTAAGCAGAGGAGGAATTTATTAAATTATATTAGGTAGCTCACAGAATTAGTAGTAGTATCAGAGAGTGAGCATTGAAGGCCAAATACCCTAAAAGAACACCCAGTCCACACCATGGCACTGTGCCAGAGCAGGTCCAGCTCCTGCTGCTTCTGATCTCTGGGGTGCAGAAACTCTTGACACTGATGCTCCCCAAAAGGAATGACTCTGCTGCCACTTTTGTCACCAAAATTTATTTCTTTGGCAGGTCTTCTTCTTATTGCGTTGTTTCAAGCCAAAGTTGAGTTTAGCTTAAAAACTCAAAAAAAAGCCTAGCCTGTATTCTAACTGCAAGCAAAGCTGGAAAAGTGGGTGGTGGCATCAGCCCTGCAGAGGCAGGACTCAGCTCATGATATGGGAAATTCCTCTTACATAGGGAGGTTGCTTAGAAGATAACTGGGGGACCATAAAGATGACAAATGCTTACAGTGGTAACTTGATGTAATGACTCCAGGGTACATCTAGAAAACTCAGTAGATAAAATTAGCCAAATAAATCAGTGAGTTGGACCTGACCTACCTGAGATTAACACATATCAGAAAGTGACAATACAAGCATTCATATATGAATAAGAACTGGAAGGAATGGATGAAGATATGTTGAAGAAAACATCACAAACCACTGCAAAGGAAATAGTTTAATAAGCAAATGGTACTGGGAAAAGTATATGAAAAATACTTAAGGTGAGCTTCTTTCATACTGTATACTAAAATGATTCTCATATGGCTTTTAAATTACCTGTAAAAATTAAATGCTAAAAAGTAAAATTAATATATAGTTGAACATTTACTGTATTTAGGATGGAGAAATAATTTCTGAGTATGAAAAAGTAGAAGAAATCACTGAAAGGAAAAGATTTATAATAGAAGTTTAAAATTCTGTAAGTTAAGAAATACTGTGAACAAAATTAATACACTAACAAATAACTTAGGACATATCTACGAGAAGTATAATGGGCAGAAGATCAATATTGTTAAGTCATAAAGAGCTTTTTTTAATGAACGTATGAAAATATTACCCCACTAAATAAATAGGCAAATGACATGAACGGACATCTCACAAAAGAAATAGAAATGACAGATAAACAGATGAAAAGTTCAGACCTCTCATTAATCAAATAAACATACATCAAAATGATGAGACATCAGTTTTCACCTGATTTGCAAATATTAAACAGCAAACATGGTAATATTCATTTCTGATGATGGTATACTGAAATGGATATTTTCACTACATTAATGTAAATTTACAACAGTTTTAAGAGAGCAGCTTGATATTTTATGTCAAGAACCCTAAAAATAGTTCACATCACTTGAACTATTATTTGCATTTTAGGAAATATAATTTAAGGAAATAATCAGAAAAGTACTCAAATGTATATTTTAGGGTGTTAATTGCAGCATTAATATGTAATAGTACAAAATTAGAAACACCCTAAACATTAAATACTAAGAAGAGTGATGGTTAAATTGTAGTCCATCTGTATAATGGAATAATTTGTAGCTATTTAAAAATCACATTTTAGAAAAATATTTAATAGCATAGGAAGATTGTAATTATAATCTAATTATAAAGAGCACGACACAAAACTGAGTATGGTTTGTGATCTAATTTGAAAGTATATTTGTGTACACATGTGTACACTGTAAAAAAAGACACTACAATATTACATTAGTAGGGTTACCAATTTCATTTTTATACTTTAATGCATTTTGCAGATCCTTTGCCATGATCATGTGTTAGAGTCAGATTTTTAAAAGTTATTTTAAAGGTGAGCAGTTCTTTTCCTATAGATTTTAAATGTTTCACTAGAAAAATTCATGTGCATATTGCTTTCACCCTCACCATCTGCCTCAGTCTAAAACAGTTAAACAGTTTTATGTGTAGCATTTTCCAATATTAGTAGCAGTACTAAAGTTATCCCCTCAGTCTAATTCGTCCTTAGTCAGCCCCATGGTAGTGATGGGCATACGTTACTATCTTCTACCTAACATCCACCTAGAAAGGTATACGTCTGCTGGAGGTTAGTGTAGGATCTGAATGAAGATTGGAATGGGTTTGTTGTTGTTGTTGTTGTTGTTCCTTTTTAGAGAGGGTTTTGCTCTGTCACCTAAGCTGGAGTACAATGGCATGATCATGGCTCCCTACAGACTTGAACTCCCCAGGCTCAGGTGATCCTCCCATCTCAGCCTCCTAAGTAACTGAGAACTACAGGCATGCACCACCGTGCCTCGCTAAGTTTTTGTATTTTTTGTAGAAACAGAGTTTCTCCATGTTACCCAGGCTGGTCTTGAACCTCCTGGGCTCAAGTGATCCACCGGCCTCAGCCTTCCAAAGTGCTGGGATTACAGACGTGAGCCACCACACCTGGAGTTGGAGTGTTTTTTTACGACATGCGTTGCTGAATAAAAATGTCATTGGTGGGGACTTGAGTTCATTGATGTTGTAAAATATTACAAAATATTTAGCAGAAGTTTGTCATCTTTATCTTTTAGTTAAAAAAAGTAAATAAAAAAACAGCCTAAGAAATATTGTTCTTCATTAGGATTCCAAAATGATAAATCTGCTAGCCTATAGGGGAAAGGTCAAAATTTTGTTTTGCTGTAACTGTAGGTCATAATATATAAAAGCTAAGCACTCCCTTAGGCATTATCTGACACATTTTTCCACCTGATAGCACATTTTTAAGTTGTAAAATCATGCTATGAAATGATTAGCTATTATAACATTGGAGGTTTTTTATTTTTGAAATTATAATTTAATTAATTTAATAACCAAATATAGATCTTGTTATTTATTATCTTTATTACACGTCTAGGTAAAACAGAGCCAGGAATTCCTACTGTAGTAGCCCTGGGAAACTAGTCCAGGTGTAACATTGCCCGTGATTAATTGGTGATGTACTCAGCCTGACACCATTCCACTCTACTGCTTCACTGTGGGAGATGCACCTTGATTGCCCAGTGGCCTAATCTGATCCAATGACCTCTTTCTGGGAAAGAAAAAAAAAATTGAACCTGAGCACCCTGCAGTATTTAATACCAGGAACCATCTCCAATTTCTTGAGTAGTTGTCTTCTCTTGCTTCCTATGGTGCTTGCTTCTGTATTTCTGTTCTTGTTGGCCCCTTTTGCTTCTTCTGCTATTTTAACTATTGGAATCCCTTGGATCACATTCTCTGTCACACTTACTTGTGGCGTAAACTCTTTTACCAAGGTCCTCTCTTTCATGCATGTGCTGATTTTTCCCACAGCTTTATCTTGGATCTGGACATTTCTCCTGAACACAGATGCATGTGTCTGTTTACTAACACTCTGTCCATCTGATTGTGTCCCACCAGCACCTCAAATCCAGCTGTTACCCAATACCAAATTGATTCTCTCCAATTTGTTTATTCTCTCTGTAATTAGCAACATCATCCACCTTGTCACTCAAACTAGAAATCTCAGCATCATCCTTTGTTACACCCTCCTGCCGCTTTCCCTCTGAAAAGTGTTTTACACCTGACCCCCCTCCCCAGTGCCACAGCCACTGGGATGTTGCAGTGACAGAGAACTGGGAGCCTGCTTTGGCACTTCCTGGGCTCCACCTCCTTCAGATCTGTCTCAGACACTGAAGCCCATTTTTCTGAAAGACAAGAACTTAGTTATGTCTTTTACCTAATGTAAGACATTTCATGGTTCATCATGACATACAGGAGTATGGTGGTTATTAAAGTGATTCCCAGAACAGCAGCAGCATCTGCCGCCACCGCCAGACTAGTTAGCAATACAAACTCTGAGGCTCCAACCCAGATCTACTAAGTAAGTAGCTGTGGGGGGTGGTGCCCAGCACTCTGTGGTCTAACACATTTTCAAGGTGATTCTGATACACTCTCTAGTTGGAAAATTACTGCCCTGTAGGTTCTAAAGCCTGGCAGTGCATTTGAGTCACATGTGGAACTTAAAGACATACCCAGACCCAAGGCCAATTAAGTCAGAAACTTAAGGTGTCTGGCCTGGCCTGGCCTATATCTTTTTAAAAGCTCCCCAGAGATTTTTGATACAGAGCAATGGTAGAGAACAACTTAAACTGTAAAATTCACTTTTTTTTTTCCAGCAGAATCTAAAGTAGTGTTTCGGAAACCTGAATGCACACTGGAGTCACCTGGGAAGCTTTAAAAATGACTGATGATTGCCCTCCACGTCCCTCCCTGTTCTGATTTAATTGGTTTGCAGTGTGACTTGGGCTTTGGGGTTTTTTAAGTTCCCTAGGCTATTTTAATGTGAAGCCAAGGTTAAGATCACTGTTCTAAAGCTAGGATTCAGAAACACTATTGTGCCTAAGAAGCACCTGGAGTACTTGATAAAAATAAGGGCCCCACTCAGGTGACGAATCACCTGTAGTACTGCCGTAAAGAATATTTCCAACTGGCCCCCGACTGTTGTAGTTATGCTTTCAACCATCCACTTTGCTCCTCGCCATTCACTCTCTGCCTTAATTTCCTACAACTCCCCGTCCATGGCATCAGATTACTTCACTTTACTTAAATGTGTCTTGCTTAAATCATTGGAAGAAAGTGTAGGTTATTCAAGCCAATAAATTGTCCTAAATCAATTGATTAGCCATTTGGAAAAGAGGTAAGCTGGACTGCTATCTCACTCCTTCCAAGAAATAAGCCCCATATAGATTTTAAAAAATGAATTAAACAATAAAAGTACTAGAAAAAGGCCAGGTGCAGTGGCTTACGCCTGTAATCCCAACATTTTGGGAGGCTGCGGCAGGTGGATCACCTGAGGTCGGGAGTTCGAGACCAGCCTGACCAACATGGTGAAACCCCATCTCTACTAAATACAACAAAATAGCTGGGCGTGGAGGTGGGTGCCTGTATTCTCAGCTGCTGGGGAGGCTGAGGCAGGAGAATCGCTTGAACCTGGGAAGCAGAGGTTGCAGTGAGCCGAGATTACGCCATTGCACTCCAGCCTGGGCAACGAGGGCAAAACTCTCTCTCAAAAATAAATAAATACATAAATAAATAGAAAAAAAGTATGGATACATTTGGAAAATAATTTGGGATTGGAGAAGGCCTTTCCAAACAAGATAAAACACTAAAAGCCATAAAGGAAAGTGGTTGACAAATTTGATTAGATAAAAACTTTTCCACAGAAAAGTTACCATAAGCAACATTAAAAGGTAAACATAGATGAGAAAACCAGTCTTCAATATATTGACAGTGTTGCCTTGATGTGAAAACAAAAACAAAAACAAAAAAAACAATAAAAGACTAACAGAAGAACTCAGTGGAATAAAGTATGAACTCTGCGTAGTTTGTACAAAAAGAAACACAAATCGTCAGTTAACATTAAAAGATGCTCAGCTTCACTCATAATCATCTGAAGAAACATGATAATTAGCTTGTTAATTGGCTTGATTGTGGTAATTATTTTATAATGTATTTGTATAGCAAAACATTACATTGTACACCTTAAATATGTACAATTTTTGTCAATTATACTTCAATAAAACTGGAAATATAGATAGACAGATAGATAGATATCTCAAGCAATCTGATGTTATCTATCAAATTGCCAAAATCTGAAAAAATTTAGTATTGGCAAGGTGGAAGGTAGACAGCATCCTGTATGTCACTAGTGAAAATACCAGTGCGATGTCTTTGGGGAGCAATTTAGCGAGAAGGACCGAAGTGCAAAGTGCACCGTACTCAACTGTACCCACCAGTTTTGCTCATAGGAATTTAGCTCTTGGAAGTAAGTTTGTAAATATTTAGAAGATATTCACTGAATCTTCAAAACACTAAAATCAGTATAAATATTCATTCATAAAATACTAAGTAAATGATGCTAACTGAAATATTGGAATATTATTTGGTGCTGAAAGATAATAGAGATTTAGATGGGCTAACTCAGAAGGTTATAGATAATTAAAAAATAGCAAATATAGAACTTTAAGCTATATAAATATAGAGCATTATATTTGATGTATTATTTTGGGAGGAATTTTTATACACATAATATATGCTTGTGAATATACACATATTTCTAGATAGGTACATACCCTATCAAAAGAGGTCACTTCTGAATTGTAGGACTGGGGATGGGGAGGTGGAGGTGGAGACGCAAAGTTTGGTACAGAGCCTGACACAAAAGTGTTTGAATGAACCAGTGAGTAACAGAGGTTGAGAGAGGTTTTTTGACTTTATCGTATGTCTACTTGAATCATTTGAATTTTTTTCCATGTATATATAATTGCTTTTGTAATAAAAATTTAAACATGTAAAAACATACAGTTCATTTTTGGGACTCTGTCCCTTCATTTTCCTCTGCCTCAAAGCCTCCTTTCCTTTCACTTTTTCCTCTAGATGCAGATCGAAGGTTGTCCCTGCAAAGCTATCCATTATTGTCTCTTCCGAATTCACATCTTCCCTATTTTATTGTTACCACCGTGAACACAGTTCCACATGCTGGGTCTCTCTACCTTGCCTTGTGGTTTAGAGGCTTGTGGTCAGGGATGGTCTGATTCAGCCTTCTTTCTCCAAAGGCTACCAGGGGTCTGCAAAACGGGAGGGAAAAGTGGTAGTGCTTTACTGTCCCGCTTCTTAGCACTAGTCTGCCTTATCGTCACACCTGACCTGACACGCAAAATAATTCACCATATCTGACCCCTTGAGTATTCTCAGAATACAAAGCTTTGGCTTCGTTAAACACAGCCTTCAGAATGGTCAGTGTTCCATTGCATCCATTGTCACTGCCAGCATAACTTGAAGGAAGCCCTGAGTATCATTTGTCTTTGACCTTCTGGCCCCAGCAAAGTGTCCTGCATATATTAACTCTGCATAAGTGCTTGCCAAATGATTTAAAATTTTTAAATATGTGCCTTTTATGTACTTACTTTTTCATTCAAAGAGGGACTTAAAGACCCTGCCATGTCCTTTAAGAGAATAATCCCCACTTTTTTTCTCCCATCTCAGTGCACCTCAGAATACCTGAAGGATTCAACACCTTGCAGTAGTAACTGTGGCTGTGTAAGGTAGTGATTCTCTGAAGGTTGACATTTGTGCATACAGAATCTCAAGAGTCGCGTGTGGCTTGAAACAAACTCCACTAGTCACACTTATCAATTATTTTCAGATTATCTACTAAAGATATCATGGATACATGTACAGAACGTAATGAAAGGATCCGAATGACCATGTCCCTATTATGGATAAAGGCAAATTATGTTTTTATGCAAGAGGGAATGATAAGAAGAATTAGAGTAAATACTCTTAGTTTTGCTTCTGATAATCAGTTGTTGAATCTAGATCCCATGCCTTGATTTTAACTGTCCTAATAATTTTAAATAGTCTAATATTACATGGACCGTATAATAGGCATTCTGCCTCTTATAAAAATGAAAGCAAGCACGAGATGCACAGATTTTAAGTCAAATATTCATGTTTGTTAGGTACTGATTAAAATGAAAACTGGTTTGAACAAACACGAGTAGTTGATAGTGAAAATGTAAATATTATGGTTAATTAATGTTTTCTTTATATATTATATATAAATATATAATAAATAAATATATATATTTTACAGAGGTTTTTAAATCTTAGCCTAGGAACACAGGAGCAATAGAAGCTTAGCATGTGGGGAGGGGTTCCTATTTTAGAGGGAAGGGAAAACTCTTCATATAATTGGGTAAGAGTAGCAATAGGATTTGGGGTGGGGGAGGTTATGTACCTGCTTAATCCAGGAGGATACCTGTAGGCATTTGGGATTTCTGGATTATTGACATGGTACGATATACTACTTGTTTGGTGTGATAGGGAAGGAATTTCAGGTCTTAATGCTGTTTTGACAATACTTAGAGGTCGAAGTGAGGTGAATGTATAAAACAGACATCGAACTAGTATGATTGAGACAAGGAAGAAGAGATGCTCAATTATGGGAGAAAATAGGGAAGTGAGAAACAATTTTAAGACTTCCTGGTTAAGAACTCTCAGGGACAAGTGGAAGCTTAGAACATGATCTACAGTATACAAGGAATTCTAAGGCTGTGGTTCTCCACCCTGGCTGCACATTAGAATTATCTCATTTAAAAGGGGTTGGCCAACTTCACCACTATGTAATATATCTCTGTAACACAACTGCACTTGCACCTTTAAAACTATAAAAATAATTTTTTTCAAATGTTGACATATATGGCATTTGATTTTTAAAATATTCTAGTGTGATAAAGCATACTTTTTGTGAAAATAAAATTTCTATGCTCCAGATATAGAGAAAGCTAATGTTGTATGAATAAGATGTCAGTTTTTCTATTATTTGTAATGACATTTTAAATGTGTTTCAGCAAGTGCCTGGGATTAATCACAAAGGGAAAAATAATAACTTTACAATGAAGAACTGGTGGACACCACCTTAGCCACGTGACCAAAGTTATCAATAACAGGATAAATCAATCTCATGTATCTCTGGATATGTTACACTGAGAAAGATAATTCATTACTTACATGATATTGCTCCCCTGCAAATTTCATAACCTAAATCTAGTTATAAGGAAATACTACACGACCCAAATTGAGGGACATTCTGCAAAACAACTACCTGCAGTCTTTTTTTTTTTTTTTTTTTTTTTTGTGACGGAATCTCACTCTGTTGTCAGGCTGGAGTACAGTGGTGGGATCTCAGCTCACTGCAGCCTCTGCCTCCAGGGTGCAAGTGATTCTCCTGCCTCAGCTTCCCGAGTAGCTGGGACTACAGGCACGTGCCACCATGCCCAGCTAATTTTTAACGGGGTTTCACCATGTTGGCCAGGATGGTCTCCATCTCTTGACCTTGTGATCCTCCCAAAGTGCTGAGATTACAGGTGTCAGCACCATGCCCAGCCTACCTGCAGTGTTTAAAAGTGTCAAGGTCTTTAAGGCAGAGGTACAATTGAGGAACTGTTTCAGACTGAATGAAACCAGAGAGACATAGCAACTAAATGCAATGCGAAATGCTGGATCAGATACTAAAGCAAGAGAAGAGAATAGCCCTAAAGCACATTATTTGGACAATTGGTGAGATTGAATTTAAATATGGAGTACAGATTACATAATAACGTATCAATATTATATTTCCTAATTTTGAAAATCGAACTGTGGGCGTGTAAGAGAATGTCTTTGGTCATAGGACATATATACAAAAATTTAGAGTTATAAGACCATGTTTCTGACTTATTTAAATAATGTTAAAATCCAAATTTAAAAATATGGAGAGAAATAGTAATAAAGTAATTGTAAATGTTAAACAGGTGAATCTGAGTAAAGCGAGCAGAAGCTGTCTCTACTATTGTTACAACTTTCCCCTAAATTTGAAATGTAAAAAGTGTCACCAAAAAGGGAAGTTGGGATAGGGGCTGGATGTCATTTTTAAAGCTTCAAAGGTGATTCTCATATGCAGTTCCCATTGACACCTGTTTATTGATCTAAGGAAATGGAGGAAGTGAGTGTGAGAAAAATATTAGAGGAATAAATATCTACAGGCCAAGAGTTTCCAAGATTTCCTGTATGGTTTATGGGAACTGAAAAGTCAGAATTCTGATTTGATAGATTCTTGGCACATCACATACTATTTTATTATGAAGCAACAGGGTTAAATGCCTTTGATCCTTTAAGTCTGAACACACTTCTGAAGTTAGAAATTGAAAAATGATTAACTTAAAAGGAAAAGGAAAACATCTTTTCACATATTTTGCTTCTTCCAGATAGAATTCATGTGTACCAGAGGCAAAGCATTTGTTAAATGGGGCCACATTAAAGTTAGTGTTTATTTTTTAACTAAGAGCCAAAAGAAAGAGATTTATAATAGAGAATACCTTTAGATGGAATTTAGAAAGTTATATGGATATGTGTTTCATTTAAATACTTTCTGTTTGACTAGAAATTACTCAGCAGTTGAAACAAACAGTCTGAGAAAAACCCATTTCCTGATAACATCCACCCTTCTTCTAGGAAAAAGGGGAAATTCTTTGTATCTAATTATGTTAAAGAATTAAATCCCTTCATGTAAGATAGAAAAAAAAAATAGGTACGCATTAGGTTACATTCTTTAACTCAGAGTCTTATCCAGGTTCAGTCTATAATTAATTATGTAAGATTAATAGAATGAATCAAGTTTCATGAAATTGCACGAAGCTTAGGAATATCTGTTACAGTGGCTATGTTCTTACCTCCCTTCCTTGACCTTACAAATGCTATTCAGTAACTTTAAACAAGGGGTAAAAGTCATCTCTTCTCTGTTGCTAGGAAGATGAATTACTGTAGATGGGAGGAAAACATACAACTAAAAATCAACTTTCTTCATCACTCTTGACATTCAGCAGTCTTTACTTGGGATCACCTTGAGATGTGACATCAATTCAGAGTAATAAGGAAGGGTCAATGAAAAGCTAAAACATTCTCAAGAACCCATTATAACACATCTCCAAGGGATTCCTGTCAATGCCATGGCATTTCAAATACAGTACACAAGTTCCAGAGAAACAGCTTCATGAAATGGAGACAATGGGTATCTGTGTGAGTCTTATGACAAGAAATTGACCTCTTATTGGGTCTCTCTTCCATTCCCTACATGTTTGTCTCTTTATAACCTCGTCAGTCATTCCTTAGAAAACATTACATGTCCATTTATCAACAGTCTATTGTGAAACAGTTTTCTTAAAAAGTAAATATATTTAAGGGCTTTGATTTAAGAAAGTTTCTATGTCGCATGGATAAGGATCCAGAATTGATTTCACAAAGTAAGTCTGGAGTTGGATATACACATCTGTATCTATCAGTAGACGTTTAGCTCTTTACATTGTGTTCACCTATAATCGGTTCTAGCAGATAGCTCAAAGCCCTGTGCATAAAAAGAACTTATAAATAATTATTAAAGTAGAAAAAAACTGTTTTCAGCTTGCTATATAACAGGGATGAGATTAGACACTGAGAACTCAAAGTACACTTTTTGTGTATCTAGATGTATAACTGGAGTTTATCCCTTACCATCACTTACAATTATAAATTATTTAGAGAAAGAAGTGGAATATTGTCTACCTATTGTTATATCCATTTAGTTTTACTTACGGGGACAGGAGACGGAATGATTAAAATGAGCATTATCCAAACTTTAATATTTAGCCTGTAGAATTTTCCTTCTCTACAAATATTTTACTTAGCATTGTTGACTGGTTTGAATGTCTGAAATAGATTAGGACCATTAAATTCATTATGCACTGAATAATGAGATTAAAAAATGTTATTTAATATACAATAAGAAAATTGTAACAGGATTCTTCAATGTTTAGGTACTCTAAATGTTACATTTGAGAACTGCAATTAAATGTAACATCGTTATATATGATTGCAGAATTGTGGACTATGTGAACACATTTAATATATTTGAAATTATTTTATGTGGAGCCTCCATAAGTAAAAAAAAAAAGACTAAAGCTTGCCCAGGTGTTCAAGTTTTGCCCTTAATTCTCTCTCACACTGATAAACCATATTCTCCCTCAGTCTTCTCCATCTCAATTAATGCCATCATATACTCACTTGCTTCTAAAATCTTTAAGTCTTCTTTGCATTCTTTTCCCCTTTATTTCACGCAATCCTATTTTCCAGCAAATCCCATTGGCTCTGCTGCCAAAACATAACAGCTCTTCAATCACCCTATCTAAATCAACATCTCTCTTACCTTGTCTGTGCTGGTAGCCTCCTAACTCATCCCCCTGCTTCCACTCTTGCCTGCTTAAAGCCCACTGGCCACAGAACAGCTAGAAGGGTCTTTCTAAAATGTAAATCAAATCATGTTATCCCTCTCTATAGAGTAGATGTTTAGTAAATACTTGTTGGCTCAATCAGTCAAGCAGTGAGTAATGGTGCTATAGCTATGGAAGGGTCAATAAGACAGGGACAGGAAAAACCAAAGATTCAGAGAGCCCAGATTATAAGAAAGCCTTGATTCATTGTGTATAATTCTGTCTTTACTTGAAACTTAAGCATATGAGTCTGCTTCTATTCATTGGCCTGCCTATGAACACTTGACAACTTACCCAGAGAATTCCACTGACGGCCAATCAAGGTTTTTTCTTGGCCACTTAGAATCGAAACAGCTGCCCAGGTTTAATTAATATTCTACAATGATATCTGGAGAGGAGCCAGTTGGAGACAGGTGTCTAAATGAAAGGGAGATTCCTAGCTCTTTTCATGAGTCACCTGTCTGGGTCTGGTGAGATGGACTCAAAGTTCTCGGGGGAACAGAACTGTTATTTTACAGAGTTCACTCTGGTTGAGGTTCCTGCATCGTGTTCCAGTGCCCACTTTATCTGCTGGTGTTCATCATACAAGGAGATCCTAGGTTTGATTCTGTGAAGTTTGGTTTTAGGATTTTTAAGCAGTGTCCATTTGCCAGGAATCTCCAACACAGCAATAAGAAACACAGCACTGATTGTTATGGTGCAAATGTCACAACTCATTTAAGGGGATCATCAAGTAATGGCAACAGGGATTCAAATGGGGGCTTACTCTTTGATCCACCCGGAGTTTAAATGGCAATTATCATTCATTCTTGGATTCCCTCAGTCCTGATAGAAATTCAAGTCATCAGAAACTATCATTTCGCAAACAGACAGCTATTAAAAGCACGTTAATAATCTATAGAGGGCATAGCATATGCCTTTTAAAAAGATTTGCAGCTTGCTTCTCGTAGCGAAGACACAGGACTTCTCCAGTCTAATTACAAAGCAATCAAACAATTTAATTAATCTGGAAATCACGTTCTTAACAATAGCTGCCACTAAAATGAGGCACCCTGTGTAGTGCCGTTAGGTAAAGTATGTTTTTCCTACACTGCTTATGTATTAGCCATGCTAGTTCCCCATGGGGATCATGGAGTTAATTACCTACCTAATGCCTGACCACTACTAAGGTTTACTTTACCAGGTCAGAAACAGCAGCAGCGATGCCAGCAGTCTATAAAGTATCCTAGCCCTCAAACATCCAAGAGCCAGCAAATCCCTGGGAGCAGCAGGATTTTAGTTATAAGCAAGTGCTGCACATATGGGCAGAGAATTAACTGGCACCAGTTTTCATTTGGGAGTCTCTCAGGTATTGCTTTGCAGATGGGTGGATGAATTCAGAGAGCAGTGCTATGAGGAGTGAAGGTCATGTATAGGACTCAGGTTTCACTCCTTCTTGCTCTCATCCTGGGAAAGCACTGTGCATATGCACAGCAGCCAAGTCCTCATTGCTGAGTTTGGAATGTATAGTATGTGCTTTATAATTTGGCCTGTTCTAAATTAGCAGTATTTTGATCACTGCATAACAAAATAGTATTGCTAAGTCTTCAGAGACTGAGTAGGAATTAATTTTTATTTCAAATAAGAACAAAGACTTCAAAGATTGACTTCTACCTGCCAAATCTGCTAGTCTTATAATTCCTCCCTAAGGCAAATGGAGGAATTTCTGTAATACGTAACACAGAAATCTATAGAATGCTCATTTACCCTTTTCTTCTGTTACCACCACCACCCCATTGTCTCTCCCCAAATTTCCTATTAGGGGATCAGTCATTTTCCCAATCTACCCACATTGGAAACATCAGTCACTTTTTTAGCCTGTATCCTTTTTCACTTGTTTCTAATCCGCTAATGACTATGCTTGGTTTGCGCACCAGAATATCCTTTCTATTGGCCTTCCATGTGCTAGTCTAGGTCCCTCCTCCTCTGCTACTCCCTTGGCCACCCACACCAAGTACTCTCAGGCCAGCTTAGAATCTCTGGCATCTCTCTCTTGCCTCCAAGTATTTCTTAAAGCCTCTAACTAATCAGCACCAATAAACAGCTCACTGGCTTTTCCAGTCCCAATTCCCTTCAGCCGGAGAAACTGTCTTGATTGCTTTGCCCTACTGTGTTTGAGTTGTTTCTGACTCCTTCCTGAAGTCGCCTTCTGTTTCTCCTCTTACCTAAAACCTACTAAACTGCCCTCAAATTGAGCTAGAGTCCCTTGTCCTTAAGGAATTATCAGTTTCTCTAGCCCACATCGTTCTCACTCATTTTCTCTAATATCCTCTGACAGTTAAGAGCCTTAATGATAATTCATGTGTGTATGTATATGTGTGTGTTTGTGTGTGTATATATGTGTGTGTGTGTGTATAAAGATAGGTATGTATATATATTTGCATTTTAATTTAGCTTTTTGGCCTGATATGAAACAGAAACATCTGTGATTAGTAAGCTAGAACCAACACCTCTATAGTCTTGAAGTTGAAGATGTGGGAATTTAAGTTAGATTTTACAGCAGTGTAGTAGATGAGAAGAAAATGAGGAAAATGTTCAAGCGATGGACCTAGAAACGCAGCCTAAGATGCGAGGGCAAAATCTGAATATGCGAAATGGTTAATGGCAGCCTTGTTTTTTTGTTTTTTGTTTTTTGTTTTTTAAGAGCAGAGTTAAATTCACCTCTTTATCTATGTCTCTGCCTGTTCATCCTGAAGATGATGGGTCAGCATGGGAACCATTCACTAATATCCCGAAAAGTGAAAAGGGTTTTAAGCCAATTCCTTGTTTCTTCCTTCTTCAGATTAAAAAATATATATTAATAAGCTCTCTATTGTTCTAGTTGATCACATTAGAATCTCCAGATATAGTGTTTTCTTTACAAAGCACACAGGGCTAAGAATTTGGTGCCAGGTTTCATTAGCCTTATGATTTCATTTTAAGTGAATAGGTGTAGCAGGGATTGTTCTTAGAATGTCTTGGCTTCAGATAATCAGTTGTTGTGTTACGCCTAATTATTTACTGATAGTTTGCTCTATATGGTGTGTGAGCAAATTGAACACTTTTCCCAAATGAAAAACAAAATTTATGTGAATATTTCTGGCATTAGATTATTTCCTTTAGGAAACAAAATTTTTAGCCATCTTGAAATTTGAGATTTTTAAAGGAATATGAAGATAAATATACAAGCTAAATTAGGGGTGTCAGGAGAGGGGATGAAGGCTGTTGAGAGAAGTTGAAAGAACTTAATTTAGCTGTGTAGATAAATGGACAAAATGAATCCTGGATTACTGGATGGCAAAAGCAGAATTCATTTCTCCAGGGGCCCAAGGAATAACAGATGCAAAGCCATGATAAATTTCATTGCAGCAGGGGGAAAAATGCTTCATGATTCTCTATCCATAAAGAAATGGGCTTCTCAGTGCTTCCCAGTTAAATGGCTGTGATTGTGCTGTCTGTCATAAAGTTAATGGCATTTGTTGAAGACATCACTATAAAATTTGCAACCTTAAGTTAATTGAAGAATTTCAGTGGAGATATAGTCAGTCCAAACGTCCTCAAGGTAACACTAAATGTATCCTCCTTAATGTGTTAGTCTATTCTTTCTGCACACTGGTAATAAATTGTTTACCTTTACAGCCAGGTACTGACTTTGACGTAAAATCTTGTATTCCTTACACCCAATTACAGTAGTCACTTTCATTAAGAAACCAGTAATGTGGCAATTGACTTGGTGTTAGGGATTAAACGTAGCTTCCTGATTTATTTTTCCTTTTTCTTTTTTCTAGAAGGTACAGGATTGCTTTGCAGCCTTTCCTTGCCCACTTATTTAAACCAGCTACAGTTCCATGTGGTCCTCAGACAATTCTGCCAATCTAATTAAACATGTAGAGGGAAGCAGGGTGGTCTGGAGCGTCCTGAACTTGCCCTCGCCAGCTGCTGGCCAAGCTTTCTCAATGATCAGCAGCAGGTTGAGTGGGCTAATGGAGAAAGTAACAAGCCCCAGAGGAGCTGCCCTCCTTCCAACGAGCAATCACTGCTCCACACCACCCCTGAAGGCCTGGGGAAGATGAGCTCTGCCAGCCTTTGTGTGGCTGTGGCTTTTTGAGGCTGCCTGGTCAGTCACAGTCCAGCTGCTTAGGAGCAGAGGGATTGTTGAGGAAAATATTGACAAGGGGTAATCCTGCTGAGCCACTTGGCAATGCTGAGCTAGATCTGGGTCATTGAGAAATAGGTCCAAACTGCTGTGGTCTTCCCAGTGTTTTACAACTAGTTCTGACACATCCACCTTTAAAATATGTGCTTCAGAATATGAGGATTCATCTTCAGGAACTCAGACTCATTCAGTCTACTGTAAACAAAAAGTACTAAGGCTGCCTGCTAAAATGGAAAACACTTCCAATTGAAGCATATGCTTACCCTTGCATCCTGCTCATTGAAATGTTCGCATCTGGAGGGTCACAACCAAGACTTGTGTATATTCATTACTCTATCAGATTGAAATATTTGTATTGTTATATCCATGCAGGACTCCTGGTTGGTGATATAGCTGAATGTGTTTATTCATGTGTCTCGCACACTTAAGAAAGCTGTGCTGGAACTCATGCTCCCCCATCCCCATCTCCTCCCCCGGCCCACCCCACCATCCCTGGTCCAGGTAAAACTAAAGCATTATTGGAGGAAAGGACGTTCTACAGAAATGTAAATAAACTTATTTCTAAGGAGAGGATTCTTGAGGTGGAAATGATACAAAAACAAAATCGTGTAGTAAAATTTTCTCTTTTCTCTCTCTCTCTAGGAAATAGCCCTCAAGATAGTCCAAGAAATTTCTCCCCCAGTGCCTCAGCCCATTTTTCATTTGCACGGAGGTAAGGACTTTATGTGAGTGGAGGCATAAAGTCTTATAGAGAGAATCCCATTTTCCTCTCCCACCCCCCACTTTTCCCCCTGCCCACTTCTCCCCCTCCCCGCGTCTTCCCGTCCCCGCTTCTCCCCCTCCCCTGCTCCGTGCCCTGCGAGGTCCTGCTCATTATTCTGTAAGGCCTTCTCCAAAGCCCCACTGGCCAGAGGAGCTTAGGCTGCCACAAAGCTTTGTTTTAACACACCTGCTTTAGCAGTTTCAAGCCAGCAATTTAGTGATCCCAGTGAGAAAAAGCCATGCATGGGCTATAGGATGTTTTCTCCTTTCTCTTCCTATCATGTTTGCAATTGGGCACCAGACGTCAAAGATAGATGTCTTATAACTGGACCACTGAGTCAAGAGGAAGTGTTTTCGTTGTTCAGAGGATAGCAGGCACACAATGTCACGTCACACCATGTTCATTGTGGATTTTCTACTCTGACGTAGCCAAGTCAGAGGAGTGTGCACAGTCATGTCTTCTGTGTTCTGCATGTGGAATTCATCTGCCTCGCCCTGTCAGATGCAGTCCTTCACCTTCCTGGGCTCCTTCATCCCTCTCACGTGCATAGCTTGTCCTCTTCTGCCCAGGAAAAACACCAAGAAAACAAAATGGCACCTTCAGCCAAGTTTCTGAATATTCAGGAGAGACTCGGTTTATGATCTGAATGTCCTAGATATTTGCTCAGTTTTCCTCAGAGACCTAACTATATCCTGAAGTGGATTAAGGTAGCACTTAATAAAGACACATAGGTAGGTTAAAAAAAAATACTTGTTCTTACACACATGAGTAACCAGCAAAACTTGGAGCGCCCTCACGACCGTTTGTCAGCGTGTCATGCATTTTACATTACTAAGTCTAAAAAAAATAGTTGCCACATTTTCAGAATTGTGTGTAATTAAGATTTCATTATAAATCTGCTGTGAAAATGTTTGTTCTTTCATAGTTAAGTTGTTTCCCATCATGTGTTAAATGCCTTTATATATCTCACCATGGGGACAATAAAGAGTGATAAAAACATCATCTCCAGGGAACTTATGGAGACCCATACGCTGTTTTTACCCCCAGCTCCAACTTCTCTTTTTTTAGCTTCTTAAGTACTGTAAGAAAATGTACTGGTCCCAGAAAGCGTGTTTGCCCAATGAATATTAATTCATAATAGTGCTACTATTCTAAGTGGAAAAAAATCCTATAAAAATTAATAAGTAAGTGTTTACTATAGTCTTTAAAACCTCTCTCTATAAAGGGGAGAATGCATTTATTATAAGTAATAAGAAAAATGGAAATCTCATGGAGTGCATTTAAACATGACAGAAATCACAGTATCTTAATCCTGGCAGATTTATACAAATGAAGAGAATCTAATAAATAGGTGACTGAAGGACACGTGAATCTGGTTTCCGTGCTATTAAAAAAATACATAAACCCCCCAGGCATGTTAATTTTTGACGAATAAACCATAAACCGTGACAGGAGATTATCACAGGGGACCTCTAGTTCATTTGCATGAATTTCCGAATGGAACTCCCTCCACACTCTTCAAAAAGTATTAATTTAGATTAAGACATGAGTGATCATCATTTTAAACTGTTATTCAAGTAAACAGAACCCTGTGTCATGAAAACTCAAATTGGTGTATTTTTATGTAACATCTGGGATATTTCTCTCCATTTTAGAGTTGATTTTTCCTCAGGCAACGTGGAGATTCCACTCCTAGGTCTCTGTTACCTTCCATTTGGTGCACATTGCTGAGCCTTTAAGAAGTAATGTCATTTTGAGACTCCCACATTTTTTTGTTTTGTAAAATTTAGTCCAATTGAGGAAATATTGCTCGTTTTTAAAAGTAGTCTTGGGTAAAGGGATAAAAGTCTGGCTTATTAATCTTTTCTGATCTTTCTTACCTTATGTGGTAATACTTCCCTAGTAGCCATCCCCTGTAACAAAATAGTCCAAGTATAGAGTACAAAGTATGATGACACAGACTTGCTTTCTACATTTTCAAATGCAGATTTGAGAGTGAAATAATCGAATTAATTTTTTACTACTAAGTAAAATAAAAGATGAAAGTAAGAACCATAGTATAGATGTTGTCTGGAGCAAGGAAATATTTTCACATTGCTAATTGTGGTATTAATTTACAATCCGCCTGATTGTGGACCTACTTAATCCTTTTTTCCCTGGTGGTAAAATGGAGGTAAAAATACTCTCCTGCCATTCCCAGAAGTTGTGGAAGTTTATGTATTGCAGATTGCTTTCACTTTTGTAGGAAACATAGAGCCTTCCAAGAAATGCTGTGGGTCTCTCCTAGTTGCCTAGTTATTATGCACTAGGTTGAATCTCCAAGTGTATTTCTACAAGCCAATTACTACTACAAACTTCCCTGCTGAGTTCAGGTCATCAGACGATTGTTGAGTACTGGGCTGGAAGTCAGGCCTACTAAAGATCATTGGCTCTTGTTATCAGTTTCCAGATGAGAGTGTTTTTCCCGCTCCGTTTCTGTTTTTATGCATTTGAATCTGCTGAGTCTGATCATTGTAACCTCTCAGTTACACCTTCAGAATTCTGGAGTAGATTTGAGTTAACTATATTGGCATAGTTCAACTTTTTCCAACATCAACTGGAATATTCGGTGTATCACTCCAGGTAACTATAACAATAAATCTGCTTCCTCTTCATACAGTTAGAATAGCCAGGTTGATATTGGAACTGTTTATTCTTTCTTTGTTGTGTACCATATTAATCTAAATTTTTGTGAGTGGTATTGAAATAAAGGTTGTTATTTTTTTGCTGATCTTTTTTGTGTCCTGTGTTCCCATCAGATGTTTTTCTCTTCTTACTTTTTCATGTAATGTAACACCAAGATTCCCACCCACAAGGGAAAAGACTCTTTTCAAAAAAGGCTTGTTGCATTGGCAAGAATGTAGTCTTGTCTTCCTATCACATTTCAATGGTAGCTACTGCAAAGAAAAGACAACATTGTTAGCAGGATCCAAATTGCACTTGTGTGATAGTTTTCTTGAAAAAAGGGCATGTTCTCTCAAGTACTGTATATAGCATGTATAGTAACTTCTGATGTGCAGTTGTCATGGTAATGAAAATGCAGTGGTCCTTTGTGCTCCATTTGAGTAAATAGACACAGACAATTTAGGGAACTTTATGAGTTGTAAATTATTTCTGGTCCGTGGCTGTACAGAGTACTGAGCACATTCATGTTTAAACATCTTTCTAGTTGTGTGTTTTCCGGAGCAAGCAAATGTAATTTATGCTTCAGAACTAATAAGAACATGTCTTCTCTTGGAATTGCTCATTCATCTGAAATATGTTCATTGATACCTGAGGGGAAGGAGAGTTAATGAATCACAAAACAAAATCATAGTGGGGGGAAATTGTGTCCCTCACTCTTTCCAGAGACTAGTTTCTGATAATTGCTATTAAATGGACTAAATAATTCTTTTAAAATCATATCCTTTTCTTACTTTATCAAATTGGAGGTGCTTAAAATATATAGTGCAGGTATGGATTCTTAACTCTTTAATAAGTGTCCATTTAGCAATCAAGTATCTTTATAAACATGTTATATAATTACTTTCTTCTTAAATCATTAACATTTTCAGTTGATTAAAAGTATTTCAAAAGAACATATAACTTATCTCAATTTATTTTATCTGGTATATTTACATACATCTTATTTTGCTTCTTTTTTTTTTTTTTAACATACTTGATTCAATTGTACTCCAATCATGGTACAGAAATGACAGGTAAATTTTACTAAAATCTTAACATTGTGGTAGTTCTGTGATTTGTCCACTTGACTTTTTCCATTTGTCTTTGTGGACCGTTTGCATCTATTGGAGGTTATATCCATGGCAGCCTATAATTTTATTTTCCCATGAATATAAATTTAGGCTAAAATGTCAGTTTTTTACATTAACATCTAACGGTGACATTTCTCAAATTCAAGCCTGATGCTGTTGAATTCCCTAACTTCAACTTATTGTGAATGTGTCTCTGGTAAATTTTGTCCACTCTTGTCACTTGGCAAGTTAACATAATTACAAACGTAATAACACAAATTACGAAATGTCCATATATGACACTGCAGTCTTATTGATCTAAGAATGCAATGTTGCTGTTTTTAAAGTGTGTGTTTCCTTTTTTGCCCCTTGGCAGATTTGCATAGAACATTCAAAATGTTCTGTGGCTTTTAAGGCACAATCTTATTCAAAATTGCATTTAAAGTAATAGCCTGGAATGCCAGAGATTTCAGAAAATTTGCTTTCTGGTGTCCCCTTCCCTTTGCAGCAGTATTGTTTCTACTGCTGCATTCACTCATCTGAGACCCTTGTAATGACCCTTATTCACAGCCAAACTCCAACTGAGAAACCACCCATTCTGTCATCACTTGAAGATAAAAACCACCCTCTTCATGGCTCCTCCCAGCTTTGCCTCTAAGACTGAGGCAAACAACTTAGTCTTTGCATTAAGTTCTATCACTGATGGAGAAGGTTTCTTTCTGCCCCGACTGTTAACCAGCCAGAGCTGGGCTGCATGCTCAGACTCGGCAGGAGGCTTTGCTGTAACAAGCCAGGTCATGTCCGAAGGCAGTAACTCTTAAGAGATTCTAAGCATAAGGTCAGTTACTTACTTAATGCTAAAGTTATTTGACACTTCAGGCCTGAGCCAGCCATGAGCCCAATGATCCCTTCTTCCCTAAGCATGATGAGTAGAACTGTTCCCTTGAAAATCATAAGCAGAAAGTGTTTCAGATGCAAAGAAAGTCCCCACAGGCTCTTGTGCCATGCTGGAAATCAGCCCCTTCCAAAGATCATTTGCTCTGGTTATCAGTTTCCAGATGAGAGTGTTTTCCTCCTCCCTTTCTGTTCTTATTCATTTGAATCTGCTGAGTCTGACCATTGTAATTATCCCTGGTATTCATTTTGTCAGAGTATATTAGTGAGACATCAATAATATGGATCAACCCATTCACTTTCTACTTGTTTGGTTGTATTGATTCAGTTTAAATAAAAGTCAACCTACTGTATAATGTTTGTTTACCGTTACCCTTGCTGAGCATTTCCACATCCTCACAGACTATGTTTGTGTCATTTGTTTGACTAAAAATACTTAGTTTCCCTGGAGTTCCCATGTGACAGTATGCCAACGTTGGCCTAAGCTAAACTCATTTTCTCAATAGGACTGATGGACGCCGCTGGTCGTTGGCTTCTCTCCCTTCCTCTGGCTATGGGACAAACACACCCAGCTCTACGGTCTCTGTAAGTGCCTGACTTTTTTTTTTTTTCTCTTCCTCACAACAGCAGAGCTATTACACAGGCAGTGTTTTCTCTGGGTGTTTCCTGGTAGGGAGGAGAAGATAAATTCTGCATGTCTGCCACTCTGAGTAAGCGACGCATCAAATGATGGCCTGACAGACATAAAAAGGACATACTTTCACTGCAAGCTTTTAAACTGTAGTGCATAAATTGAGTAAGTTCCAGGATCACACGTTTGGAGGAGACTGGAAGCTTTCATTTTAATAATGTTTGGTGTAGTTTGGGGGGAAAAAACACAATCTAGTTTTATTGCTTTGGTTCCATGCCAGTGACATTAGTGCTAAAAATGCCATTGAACTTTCACAGACTGGGTCTTTCTTCCTATGTGGCTTAGATAGAGGTTTGTTTTGTTTTGTTTTTTTCTCTCTTTCAAAGAAAGAAAAGGCAAGTCTTAATTTATGCCTTCTAGGTAAGAACTTTGTTTTAAGAAGAAATTAAAACAACTTGGAAGAAGGTTAAGATAAATAGAGATATGGTGGAATTATGAAAATAGGATAGAGGAAAATGGATACTCTTGCCCCAAACTTAACATTTCAGCAAGAGACCTAGCCATTACTGGAAACTATAGGTTAGATCTATGTTTTTTTAGTTTACATTAGTAATCATGTGGGATAACTGTATCTGCAGGGCTGTAGAAACAAGGTGGTCATTTAGAAAGGCCTAGTAGGTTGCAGGTGTTCAATATATGGAGTGATCTAGCTCTATTTGTACCAGCGAGGAATGTGGACCTAGAGCCTCATTTTGTCAAAATCTCTGGTTTATTGTTTAGGGATATCCATCTATTGTATTTTTTAGAGCCCCCAGCACTCCATTAAGCACATAGATTTAGCCACTTAATAACACTTGAATGACAAGAAACTACAGTTAAATAGATAAATTCTAACTGGTATCACCTCTGCCTTATACTGATGTATTTCCAGAATTCCAAGTATAATAATATAGCGTAGATTTTCTGGTGTCCCTTTAAAACCAAATTGTTAAAAACTGTTGCGTTATTTTTACCATCTCTTTTTGATATTTCATTGAGCAAAGGTAATTTATTTTTCTATCCATTATTCCACTTTGTTGTGATATATGAGTCTATTGTCCATTAGATCATATTTTTAGAAACATGCTAACAACCTTGAGTGATTTCAGAGGCACATCAGCATCAGTAAAGGATGCTTAAAAATCCTGAATAGCATGAATGAATAAAATTGTCAGTAAATAATAGTGAAGTCATCCTTGATTCTTATGGCAGTCACTATCAGTGGTTATTGGCCAGTATTTTAGACGTGTCTTTTAAATCCAATTTTTTTTTTTTTATTTCAACTCTATCACCTTGCATTGCCTTCAGTCAAGTTTTATTATAACTTGGACATAGAAATCTCTCTTTTGCAAGAAAAATAGGGCAGAGTTCAGGATTTGTATTCTTTCCATCTTTAGTAAGTCATTCATTTTTAAAAGTGAATCCATAATAAAAGGTGAGCTACATAAAATCGGACCCTGTTTGGTAGAAATAATTTTTAAAATAATTTTGTTTTATAAATACTTGTTATATGCCAGGCCCTGGTCTAAATTCTTAAAATGCATTGGCTCATTTAATCTTAGCAACATCCCCTATCAGGCAATTGCTGTTGTTTTTTTCATTGTATGGGCCAGAAATCTGAGGCACAGAGAGACTGTTTAACTGAGGGACTGTTTACTGTTCCAATGTTTTCTCAATAAGAATATGGTGAGCAGTTTTAGAACCCAGTCTCTTGGCTCTTTAAAAGGAATTTATATGGCATTTCTTCAGATAAACCTTGTCATTAATAAAGCTGACCTGATCATCAGTCAAAATGGAATCGTTGCTGTCTCTAAATTCTGTATGTGCCTACGGAAGACACCCCCAAGACCGTTTTTAGTCTACACACATACTTTGTGTTTCTAACAGCTCTTCTCTGAAGTGTTTATTTTATTGAAGACATTAGTATCATATAATTATTGGGCTCAATATTCCTATTTTTTCCTCCCAAATGAAATTTGAGCTTCCAGAATTATTCCTTTTGCCAACAGACAGAAGGGACTATTTAGATTATGAACTGCAGGTGCTGTAGTGTGAAAGTTCAATTATTTTTTCTCTTTATTGGTTATTGATAAAAGTGATGAGTGAAAACTAGAAAAGCTACTTCTCTATTTTTCTCAGTTTCTTTGTGGTCCTACTCTTTAAATATTAGGGCAGAAAGTGTGTAAAACTTCTTAGTAGTTGCAAGTTTTTCTTTTCTAAAGCTAATCTGAATCACTCTTAGATTCTCATTTCCCTGGGTTAACTGTTAGTCATTTAGCCAATCAGAAATGTACTTTAACTATTTAAAAAATCAGATGTAGAATATATACAAATAAAATTTCAAGCACTTTGAAAATATAGTTTAAACTTTACAGATAATTTCAGCTGTTGTCTGAATGCCAGACTGAAATGTAAACATTATAATATCTGTATCCTTTGGTTATTATGGAAACTGCAAAATTGCTAAATGTTAAAAATGCTATATTCTGAAATCGGAAAGATTTAGCCAGATGAAGTAAATCAGTCCTCCCAGAGAATATTCAGTGTTGCAATTTCTTCTAACATCACAGTTTGCAGTTAAAATTAATTTGTGGAGCTTTTCCAATATGATATTCAGATAATTCTTAATTTTGAAATAAGTACTATAGAATTGTAGCAGTCAGAAGACATTCTCCCGTATGTTTCTTACCAGATAAATTATTTTCTGCTGAGTGAAAGTACAGAAATAAGAATATAAGTACTAATAAAAATATGAGGTATGTCTATAAAATGATACGATTTAATAAAAAGTAGAAACTTGTATGTGCATATGAATACTATCCTTTGCAAAATGGTTACCTGCAGAGACTAAATGCTTATTGAATGATATCATGACTCAGAACATGGTTTTGGAACTCTAATTGCCTTAAGAACTAGCAGCATAATTTTTTTTGTACTTCTTCATTCTTTGGACCCTTCTCTGAAGTCAATAGATACTGTTCCTGTGCAAGTGCAGTTGCATAATACCTTGAGCCTGGTGTGTTTTGGAATTTTCACTTTGAGAAAGGTAACATCCCTGTTCTGTACATAACAGACCAGCAACAGTGGGGCCAGCCGCTCATAATCAAATATATTAATATTTCTGCAGCAGCTTGAATCAACATTCATACTAAGTAGATTAAATAAATATTTTAAACAGCTTCACATCAGTTCAGTTGGTGCTTTGCCACCAAAAGAGATTACTGTAAACTTAGGAACAAACTTCTGAGTTTGTGGGTTTTGAAATCTTGGATACAGGATTGTGGACATTGATTTACCTTTGAGAAGTATCTATAGATTCTTAATTCTGTTTTTCTGTTTGCTAATTTCCTTATCTTTCCTCTGATCACCACTGCTTATCTCCTGCTTGCATTGATTTTATTTTTTTTTCTTGATTTCTTGACTGGATTTAGTTCATGTGTTTTATTTCTTTTTTCTTAGTGAAAAGTGTTTAAGGCCATGACTGTACTTACTGAATAGAACTTTGATTTATCTCATAAGTCTTTCTAGTAGTGTTCTCATTTTTTTATTGCTTGTAAAATAATCTCATTACATTATAAAAATTCCTCTTTGTCTCAATATGTACTAAGATGTTTTATAATTTCAAGTTATAGGAATAATTTTTAGGCTTTAGGCGTTAATTTCTAGTTTTGCTACATTACAGTGTTTTAGTATTTATGAAGGGTACTCTTAATATAATGATTTTTTTTAAAATGCTTACAAGAACTGACATTTTAAAATAAGTAATATCTTTCAAAATGTGCTTATTCTAACCATGTTTCCATTTACTAAAAAATTTCTCAGTCTCTTTTATTAGAATTACTTAGGAGTTTACCTCCAACTAAAAATGAAAACAATAGTTTCTTTGCTTTTTAGTTAAATGTTTCAGATTGATTAAAAGCAGGGTTATTTAGCTGTTCACCTTTCCTGTCTTTCCTTGTTCCAAATGTTGAATGACGATTTCTAAAAAGCAAATCTACAGGCATGTAACAAAAAACTCAACACGACTTGAAAGTTTTTTTTTTATTTTAAGTTATAGTCTCAACCCTTCACTTTCTCCGAGAAAAAAGAATAAAGAAAATTCAATTCCAGATTTTAAAACAGTGGCTTTATTGAGAAAAGTATCTTCTTTAATCCTTCCCCTATTTTACTCATGGCACACTCTGATGCATTATAAAGAGAGGTTTCGTTGCCTTATTGACCATCTCATATCATATCATTTATTTTATGTTATTTACCTAAAAGTCAGTATTTGATTTTGAGCAGCAGTAAACTCGGGGGTGCCATGTTCAACTGAAAGCTAATCTGCGATACAGTGCTCCCTAATGTCACTCCAGTGGTTGCTTTCTTACTTTGGCTTTGACTGGTTCCGATCCATTTTCACAGCCTGGATTTTCTCCAGAGAGAAAACTACCTTTTGGGAAATTATAAACAAATGAGGCAAAATAGGGAAAGCATTTTGAACTCTGAGAGAGAACATCAAGTTATACATTTAGGCAGTAGTTCTTACAACTTTAACCTGAAAAAGAAACAATAAAAATGGTAGTATTACCCAAGTTTAACTCATCGATCTCTCCTATTCTTTTGAAGAGTTTCTTTCTGAGATAGTTATGTGACCTCACTTTGGTTTGTTTCAGTCATCCTGTTCCTCCCAGGAGAAGTTGCATCAGTTACCATACCAACCAACACCGGACGAGTTACACTTCTTGTCGAAACATTTCTGTACCACCGAAAGCATCGCCACTGAGAACAGATGCAGGAACACGCCGATGCGCCCCCGTTCCCGAAGTCTGAGGTATGTGGGCCTGGCTGAAAACCATTACTTAATTGGATTCTCTATTTTCAAACATTTTGAGTGAAGACTTTAGTCCTTTAGTTCATATGTGTGTGAACTGACTTGCAAACTATTACAAATATAGCGTAATGTTTCCATGTACACATAATATTGTTAATGACCACTGAAAGGCATCTTATAATTTTCCTTTTCAGTTCTCACAATTTGCTGATTGCAGCAGTAGTAGTAATCATGATGGTCTCAGGACTACCTATGAAAACGTCTAGCCACTGGAAATTTCAAGGCAGTGCAAAAGCAGTTAATGTTGTTATGTTAAGAGGTAACAGCTTGGTGGAAATAGAACGACAACAAGAATAGGAGGATTTTTTTAAATTCCAGATTTCATATTACAAAATATCCTTTTATTCTTTCTTCCTGTCATAAGTCTTACTTTCTCTAAGACTGTGAGCACATTTTTAGGAGTTTGTGTCACCTGAAGTTTGTGGATGCCAAATGTAGTCCACTTGACACTGAATAGGGCCAGTTTTACTGTGAGTTTGTTTCTTCAGGAAGCAGAATCTAAAACAGAGCTTCTTGTTCAGGATGTTTCTCCGGGAGTGCTTTTGAAATTAGCACCTGTGGGAGGGAAGGGGGAGGCAGGATTGGGCAGAGGGAGAAGTCCAGCAGCTTTAGCCAACTCCACAGAGAGCTCGGGAATGACAGGACTCAGCAGAGTTGCTCCCTTGGCCCAATTGTGCCTTCGTTTATATCCCTACCTCAGTCATTGTGTCCCTCACTGGATGTGGCACCCTGGGAAAGACTCAGCCTCAGGCGAGATGACTTCTTGCAGCTGATGCCATCCCTGCAGGGACTGACAGCTGAAGGTTTCTGTGGACAGCACTCCCAGCAGCCGGGCAACAGGTCCTTCTTTGAAGGAGGGATCAGGACAGGGCATCACCTTGTCCACTGCAGCATGAGATCTTGATGCTATAGAATTAGTGAACTTTGATATCTTAAGGTTTTATTATATTAAAAAATAGCTTGTTTATTAGGTGGTCAGTTGAATATCAAAGTTTAATGAGAAGCAATTTGCCTTTGTACTTTTTGTCTTCACTTAGACTCATAAGCTAATAGTAAATATAGCCACACTGGATAATTGTGAGACATGTTAGATTATTCTGAGATATGGAATTAACAACTGGTTTTACTATTTCATCTACAGGCACCATGTTTTACCACATGGGTGCCATTTTTTGTTTTATTAAAGGAATTCCTAAGATGCGTAGTATAAGCTGTATCCCTTTAGGAATATAAACACACTGAAGTTGCACAACTATATACCACTAGGAAGGAAGATGAACCTACTATTGAAAGAGTAAAGAAGAATGCACAACAGTTGTATGCCTCTGTTTCATATTATACATAATGCCTACCTCAGCATCCCAGATAAATATTTGCTAGGCTAGAAAATGAATTTCAATTATGACACCTGTGCCATGGAAGACTCAGACCTTTTCAGTGATGTGTGGCAGACCGCAGGTGTATGATAAAAGTGTGAAATTACACTGTTAAACGTGTCCTAGATGTTGCTGTTTGTAGCTACCCTATTTTGTTTTATTTTGCAGTTTGTTAATTGTTTTCCAGATCTTATGCAAGCTCACACTACGTGCAGAATATAATTTCAATTTACAAACACTTTCTGAACTAGTATTGTATTGTAACTATGATGATTTTGTGGCATTCCACTTCTTGAGCTTTTTTTTTCAGTCCTATTCAGAGTGTTTCTGTGTTTGTGGGAATGTATGTGTGCATGTGTACTAATGACTGATTTTGTACTTTATTATCTAATATACTTTTCTTACAAAGGTTGCATAGTACTTTTGATGCAGCTGACTGTTTATAAATAAAAAGCTTATTTTCATTTCATGCTGTGGCAAGTTTAAAAGGGTAATTTGCTTTGCTTGCAGCCCTGGACGTTCTCCCGCCTGCTGTGACCATGAAATAATTATGATGAACCATGTCTACAAAGAAAGGTTCCCAAAGGTAATGAATTGAATTGAAGATGCCTAGCATCTAAACGAACAGGCAGCATAGGTTTAGAGTCTGTAAGGTGGTTTTGTTATGGGAAGTAAGGGTCCAATCTAGTAATGATTTGCATAAAACAGCTCCATAGTCTTCTTAGAAAGAGAAAATAACTTAAAAAAAAATGTTAAGCTAACAACTGCTGAGAACTAACTGTGCTCTCTGTATGCTGAGCTGGCTCTAAAGTGAACCTGCCACTTGTGCACCACACATGGGGCAGGCCTGGTGAGGTGCCATAGGGAGGGTCTACTTTGAAAGGCCTCTAGACTGTGCACTTTGTACCCATGTTCTGGTCCTACACCATATTGTTAAGTAGAGACTGTTTTTCTCCATTAGAAGCCTGTAGATTGGTGTGTCATGAGAGGTTTTTTTTTTCCACATTACTTTTCTGTGATTTCCCATCTCTTTAGACATTGTATTTCTAACCCTATTAATTTAGAAGAGAAGGCACAGTTGTCGTGTTCTCCAGTTAGACTGGTAAAAGAACATGAATTGAGAGAGCAACTGTGAAGAGTTGCTGCCAAGCCCTTGGCTGCAAGGACCTGCTCTCAGATGGTCCCATTAACTCACCTTGTTTCCACATCTTTCCCGCCAAAGCATTTCTGCACATTTGAGAAAAGGCCACTCTCCATGTTTTTCCTGATCCGCCCCCACAGCCTGTGTTGCCCTAAGCTGGAGAACAAATGAAAATCTTTGGTTTCATAAATCAAGAGTAGAGTACTTATTATTTGCAACTAACCCAGCATTGATGTCATTGATTAAAGCTGTTTTAGCTATTTATCACATGTCACTTGCTCACCAGGGAAACAGATACTGACTGTTACCTAGTTAATGCAGGTTAGGATATTAGAGGGGAGGAGGAGAGAGGAAGGAGAGGGAGTCTCCCTGCATATATAATTAATGTAAGTAAGGAATATGGATTAGGCAGTGGGTGACCAGAGAGAATGAAATGAAAGTTGGAAAGGAAATTTTAGGTTTATTTTACCAAGAGAGTCCCCTGGACTTTTGCATAGGATGTAGCTTTTTGGGAAAAGAAAATGATATAAGATGTGTGCTCCTGGCACATTAAAACCTAGCCAAAAAAGATACATTTTTAGCTTAGGTCATGGAACTCTAGCAACATCCTGATGTTTAAGTACAAAAACATAAAGAAATATTTGATATTTTGGACAATCCATCTGAAAGAGCCCAAGATCTTAAATGAAAGCATAACAATTCACAGATACAATTTGAGTTACTTGAAGAAGCTTACAGGGACCATTTTACATTTGATAGAACACAGAAAAGGGAGATTATCATTCTGAAATATTGATTTCACTTATGTATCCTCAGATCTTTATTTCACATGCTGAGGCTGCTGCTTTTTTTAAGCAACTTTTTAAGAACAGTTTTAGCTTCACAACAAAATTGAGCAGAAGGTACAAAGATTTCCCATGTACCTGGAAAGGCTATGTATGAACACCCCCCACATGCATTAGGGTTCATTCACCCTTTGTGTTGTACAATCAGTGGGTTCGGACAAATGTCTGATGACGTGTATGTACCATTATTTTATCATTAGCGAGGCTTCTTTTAAATTTGATTTCTAGAATCCCATTTAATGACTTATGGAGGTCTCTGAAAATGCTATAAAAAATGTGATGGTCGAATTGTTTACATGTGTGTTTCCTCGTATTACATCTGTGTATGTGTGTCTTCTCTATATAGGCTACAGCTCAGATGGAAGAACGTCTAAAGGAAATTATCACCAGCTACTCTCCTGACAACGTTCTACCCCTAGCAGATGGAGTGCTTAGTTTCACTCACCACCAGATTATTGAACTGGCTCGAGATTGCTTGGATAAATCCCACCAGGGCCTCATCACCTCACGATACTTCCTTGAATTACAGCACAAATTAGATAAGTTGCTACAGGAGGTAAGAACCATGCACCGTATAGTTTTCTGATTCATTTTGCTTTTCCCTGAAAAAAAATTCTTTTTTTTTTTTTTGCTTACAAGTTATAACCATGAAATGGAGTTCACATTCCAGAGAAGCAAAGAAGAAGGAAGAAAAAAAAATAAACTCACCTGATTGCTACTTGCTATAAATTGATTCTGGTCATCATTTATAGTAATAGAAAATTAATGTAATAACCTTTACAGGAACCTTGGTACCCAACAATCTATGACTCTAGGATAAGTGGATTGTGAAGGATTTTGAAGCAGTGATTTCTTCCCCCTTTAACCATAAAGTTATAAATTGCCTGAGCGTATGTGTGTTATTTGATGATGCTATCTAGTTCTAATATCTGAAAAAGCTAAATGGAAAATTGCTGGCTTCTTCCAGGCTGTGTGTTCTATTAATTAACCTGCACGTGGTGCTGGGTAGTAAATGGCAACTTATATTTTCATTAGTGTCAGTTCTTTTTCTAACAAAATATCCAGTTTCCAAAATGACAGATAAACACAGGTCCTGTCTAGGCCTAACACTTGCATGCCTAGCACCTGATAACACCCAGGACAGGAAGACAGTCTGTATGGGGGAATGGAATGCATGTATAATATTGCTCTTCTGACTGAAATTGACCAGCCACAGCCTACAATGAAACCTATTTAGCCTATGTGTTTGTATATATTGTGTTTCTGTATCTCACAAGGCACAAATTATGCCTGTGTAAACATAATTAATAGACACTTTTCTCTAAAACATGAATATGTAAATAATTGCAGAAAACTGAAGGAAAATATTAGCATCCTAATTTTTGAGAACTCTAACTGTCCTTGCCCCTGCAGAATTTAGCTGGCCAGATAAGATCCTTCTCTGGCTGGCAGCTGCTGCTTTTCTCCCCTTTGCCATCTAGGCCTTCTATACTCTTTCCCAATTTCTCACATTGCAACTGACTGCAGTCCACTGAAGCAGTCCCTTTCAGACTATCCTTAGGGGTGAACACATTGTTTTTGGGGTTTTTCTGTTAATTTCTTACTTGGCTTGGACCTGTTCTCTCCCGTAAACTAAAAGGAAAATGAATTTTACAGGAAAATGATCATATACTTGAGTTTCCTGGCAATGTAAAATTGCTAAATGAGTTACATTACAATATAAAATTGCTGTAAGAGTTGCCACATGCTTACGCTTAAAATTGTACTTAGATATCTCATCACGCACAGGTAACAGTCATGGACTGGTCCCAGTCCACAGGCTGCCCTTTGACTGCTCTACACTAGAGTATAAAGTCTCTGTGGGCAGGGATATTATTTGCTTTGTTCACCTAGGATGGTGTGTGACACATAGAAGGACTTTAATATTTTTTGAGTGAATGGCTTCTGATACCCCTCAACTCACTGACATCCTCCTTATTGTCATATCCACTGGACATTTTACTGGAATATTACTGCATTCAGCAGTGTTAAAACCCTCCTTTTCTCTGTCTTCCTTTTAATTTATTATTTTTGAGACACCTCTGACCGTTTCTTCTCTGCCTCTTCCAGGGGTTTCTCTTCCAACACCTGTTTTCTATAAGTTTTCCCACAATCACATCCTTAGTCTACTCCTCCTTCTCTCCTAGTCATCTTGTTGGCTGTCTTGGATTAAAGACCTGTAGACTCTAATGGCTTCAAATCCTTATCTCAGACCAGTAGTCATCTTTCACATTTCAGAATCATGGATCCACCTGCCTGCTGAATCTCTTTCTACCTGGACAGCCCACTGAAGCAGCAGTCCCAACCTATGGAAAACTAGACAGCATTTCCTCAATCACACATGCTTCTCCCACATTCTTTTCATCTGTCATTGGCACTGCCATCTACCCAGTCAACTGCTGGAACTCTGAGAATACTAGACTCCCTCTCTCCCTTCGTCAAGCAACCCATTAGACCTCATAGTTTATTTCCTAAATATTTCTACAACCCTTCTTTCCTGTTCTATAATCACTACCTGGCTCAGACCCTCATCCAGCTCAAATCCTCATCCTCACCAATCTGCCTCCCTCCAGTCTTAACTCTTCAAATTCATACTTTTATGCAGCTGCAAGAGTATCTATCTAAAACTCTTTATTGGCTCTATTCTGCCCATAGGTATAAACCATAACATGGCCCGTTGCTGTGACCTTCGTCTTAATGCATTTAGCCGTAATGAGTTGTACTGACTTCTGCAGTCTCACTTTACCAACAGACAGGGGGCTCTTTGAGGAACAGGAGTCATCTCTAACGCTCTGGTGCTGAATTCAGTGCCTGGTGTTTATCAGTTCCTCAGAAACCGTGGAAGTGGGGAAGGAAGAAAATAGATACGACTGCATACCAAAATATTCAGCCTATTAGGATGTATCAAGTAATCGAATTCTGCTGTTGCTTTAATCAAATCAGAGTCCAAAAAATGCTGGAAACACTATGCATATTACTATTTATGAGAATATTTTGAAAGTATGTTTGCTAAATAGTGCACTTTTGAACAGAAGAGGCAGACACAGGAATTCTGTAGTCAGCCTCTGTGAGATACTCCTAATTCTGCAATTCTGTCCCAGGATATTACCATAGTTACCAGCTTAGTCCTGTGTTTTTCATTCCTTTATAGGCATGCCCTGAAAAGGGTAGGATTGCTATCCAAAGCTATTTACACTGAAATCCCCTACTTAATTTTGTTTCTGTGACAGACGCAGCAGATTGTTTCATGACAATTAAAATAAAATTTTAGGGTTTCACAGATCACGTGATGGGTCCTATCATTATTTTTAAAATGCTGATTTTTAAAGAAATTTCTTTTTTGGCCAGAGAAGCATGTATACTTGTGGCATAAAGGTCTTGTTGGTTATAAATAAGAATGGTTTCTTGTTTAGCTTTATAGATAAAGGCTTCCTTCAGTCCTTTTGTAAAAATTTAAACTATTTGCCTAATCACATTTACAGTATTTTTCCAGAACATGGAGCTAATCCACTGCAGGGGGGCCTGCCCTTTTTAGATAGAGCCAAATTGTGGAACTTGCCTTGGTTTCCCCAGGATGCAGTTGTCAGTTCCCAACTGTGACATTCTGTGCTCTGTAGGCCTATCTCCCAGCCATTTTTCTCATTGTCTGTCTTTTCCATAACCCAAGTAAAATCCACGTTTCAGCAGCTTAATGCCTTTTTAAAGCCCTGAGGCCTAAGACAATTCCAGATGAATGCTTTTATGTCTCCATTCTTTTTTGCACTTACAGAAGTTTAGCCAAAGACAATAAAATACATAGGAAGCTCTAACCTACTCTCAAATCTGGGTCATGGTTATGTTTTATAGTAGCCAACCCTTAAAATACAGACACAGGGTATCCGTTAGTGTTTCCCCTTTGGAGCTTGGTGGTAACAGCCAGGAACCAATTTCTCTTCACGGGCTAATTGTGTCTTTATTTTGTGTTGTTTTCACAGGGCTCCTTCTCCCCACTTAAGTTAGTAGATAAAATACTGTTTGAGTTAATGTAAATTATATGTTTTATCCTTGGCTATGACTGATAATTCTTAGAACTAAGAAGTTAGAATGAACTGATTATGATTTTTGAAATTGAATTTATTTAATCTAAACTGACTTTTTTTAAGTTTATTAAGATAAAAAATTCTCATTTCTCTTTGAAGAGACAACCCAAAATGTATTTAGGCTTTTCGGATTTTCTTTATATTCCTGAATTTATAAAGCAAAAATTATTATAGTAAGAAGAAAGCTCTGTATCCTGCCCAAAGTGTTAACTAAGAAGTTAGGTGTTTTGGTTTTTTGTTTTTTGGTTTTTTTGCTTCATCTTTAAAGTTTTCTGTTTAGTTTGGTTGAGGATAAACCATAAAGAAGATGTAACCATATTTTTTGTCATTCACTGGATCTTCCAAAAATCTATTTTTGTCACAAAGCAAAAATTGGGAAGAAAATGTAAAGGCAGTTTCAATATTTGAGATGCATATATATGTGCATCGTTATATATGTCCTAGCATCCTTCCTGGGTACTAGGACCTGTTGTTATAGTTACTAGTTGGTTTTCTTTGAACACATTCTATTCTACGATTATTCACCGATGGTCATTTTTCCTTTTAATGTCAAAAGCTAACTGTTTTACTTTTGCCGGTATATGGTTTTTGTGCCTGTGTTTTGGAAAATGACTTTGGGTTTGATGGTTTAAATTCAGCAGACATATTACTTCTGAGTACGATCATTTTTTTGTGTGTGTGTGTGCGGTATTTATTTCAAATGTTTGTTAAAACAGCACTGTTATTTCTCAGGACAAGAGCAAAGATCACCCCCTGCAGAAGCTTGGGAACTATGTACAGAACTTTATAGAACAGAGGCCATACTTTAGCTTAAGCCTGTCTGCTGACCAGAGAATGGAATTCTGCGTGGACTCAAGGAACAAAAGGAAACTAGGCAGGGAGAGGGAAGAAAAGTGCCCATCTGAATCAAACTTCAGCTGCCATCAGGGCACATCTTGTGGTGGTCACAGATTGTAGGCTGTTTTTGGAAGATTCGGGTTCAGCACAGGATTCCATTTGTCTACTTGGCTACACCCCTGGCTGAGGTGCCATGAGGTCAATGTCACTCAAGTTCCTGGCCAGCCAAACTCCCGCAGCAAAGAGTCCCAAATTTAGTATCAAGTTCCTCCGGAAGTCATTCCTATCTGTGGCAAAGCGGTAGACGCCCCGAAGCCAATCTCCCACGTTGTCCGGTATTTCGGGAGTTTCTTTAGCCGAGCCAGCAGCGCTCACCGTGACCCCGCTGGAAGCCATAGTAGGAACCTCCGCATGGGCCGCGGTGGAGAAACCCCGATCATTTTTTATAAATTTGATCTCTGCCAGTTCTTTTCATGTGGGTAGGGGATTGGTCCTTGTCATGGTAAAGCACCTTCAAGAATGACTGTAAATGTTTATTACCGTGTCTGTGAAATTATATTGTACCAGCATCACAATGAAATAGTATTTTTTAATCCTTAGAGGAAAGTAAATCATAAAAACCAAGATTAAGAAAGTCTAAAAGTGAACGTAACAGAGAAGTTTACATTAAAACCTCTAAACTTGTTTTGTGCCTGTCTTGATATAGATTTATCTGATTTTTTTCAAGAAAATATTATTGAAAATTTAAATGACTATTAACAAACAGCTTTGCTCTCAGAATATTTATTGTGCTTGGGCAATATATAAAATAAAAATTTTAAAGATTTTAAGTTAAATTTTACTAAGTTAAGTGCCTAGGTATTATTTATTCAATGTGTGAAACTGAATTCACGTTTATATACCCAGGTATAGGTTGAGCATTCAAATTCCAAAATGCTCCAGAATATGAAACTTTTTAAGCACCAACATGATAACACAAGTGGAAATTATCTTACTTGACCTCATGTGATGAGTGCACAAAATTCTTTAAAAATATTGTATAAATTTACCTTCAGGTTATATGTATTAGGTGTACATGAAACGTAAGTGAATTTTTGTGTTGAGACTTAGATCCCCTCCTCAAGATATCTCATTATGTATATGCAAATATTCCACAATTTGAAAAAAATCCAAAAACTTGTGGTCCCAAGCATTTTGGATAAAGGATACTCAACTGGTATATACTTTATCCAGCTAACACTTGAAAAATGCATTGTACGCTTTTTATGTGTGATAATATAATTAATATATAGGCGAATCATATTGTATATGTGAAATATACTTCAAGAATGTGTTAAGTGTCCAGGATAAAAGCAGTCCTTCACTATATTAGTCATTTCTTATGTCTAAGATGTTCTTAACTGGAAAATCAGGGTTCTTGATCAGCTTCCCACTCTCCTTGTACCGTGTGCTTAATGTGTCATAAACTTTTAATGTCTCCTTCATTCATGGTTCACATTAAGCGCCCTTTGATTTTTAGCACAGATAATATATCAGAGTTTTGCAATTAAGATTTAGCTAATAGAAAGATTTTGTAGATATAGGAGTTTAATAGTGTCCATTTATATACAGATAATGTCTGTTTATCAATCTTTTAACAGCATTTTCTAAATCACTTGATTTTTGAACATTTGCAGTGATCAAATTAGCCTGCTTTGCTGATTTTCTTTTCCATTTAATGAAACAACTCTGCATCATCACTCTCTTTATTGCTTTTTCCTAGGCTCATGATCGTTCAGAAAGTGGAGAATTGGCATTTATTAAACAACTAGTTCGAAAGATTCTAATTGTTATTGCCCGCCCTGCTCGGTTATTAGAGTGCCTGGTAAGTTGCCCCTCGATGTGACTACATTATTTATTGTTAACTGGGAAAGCAGTTACCATCAGAAAGCTCCAGCTTCATTTGGTTTCCAACACCAGAGCTAAATGGAAAAAGTCAAAGGGAATTACAAGTTGTGAATGTTTATGACGTCAATATGTGACTTGTCCTTTCTGATTTTAAAGAGACTTCTAGACTTTTGCTCTACTAAGTGATAGTCATACGATATTCTAGGCAAACTTGAAGTAGAATCATAAAATAATGTGCTTGACCTTTTCTCAGCATAATCACTTTATGTCACAGCTAATTTAAAACTCTTGCTGTACCTCACTTTTTTGGAGGTGCCAAGATGCAGAGAAGGAATAGAGATAAATGCAGGGGTAAATAGTAACCTGTGATTTATAATTATTCTTTGTTTTAAAATGTGGCAAGTTAGAAAATAATATGCTAACCATCCCATTTGGGAAAATACAGTAGAGCCTCATGCAGACCTGAAAGAATGAGACTTCTAGAGATGATTAGTTCATTTTAACAATTATATGTTTTTGGCTGGGCGTGGTGGCTCACGCCTGTAATCCCAGCACTTTGGGAGGCTGAGGCAGGCAGATCACCTGAGGTCAGGAGTTCCGGACCAGCCTGGCCAACATGGTGACACTCCGTCTCTACTAAAAATACAAAAATTAGCCAGGTGTGGTGGCGCACACCTGTAATCCCAGCTACTTGGGAGGCTGAGGCAGGAGAATTACTTGAACCCAGGAGATGGAGGTTGCAGTGAGCTGAGATCACGCCACTGCACTCCAGCATGAGCGACAGAATGAGACTCTGTCTCAAAAAGTAAAAATAAATAAAATTAAAAATAAATACAATTATATATTTTTGGCCAGTGATCATTTTCCTGTTGAGAAGTTTTTGTTTTATGGAATTTTGATTTGAGGTTTCAGTTAAAACTGTGAACAAATATTAAGCTGTGAACATAAGAATTATTTTAAGGATCTACTAATATAACATCAAAACTCACTTTTAAGTTCCACTGGCTATTAAAGTAATTATAACACCACATACAATACAGCTTTTCAGAAATACACACATACATACCTACATAATACACATATGGTTGCAGTGCTTCGGTCTTGCCCTTATTTTAACTATCATCCATAATAATTTATAATAGTGAAATATTCACAGCACCAAAAATATATACTAGTGCCTTGTCAGACACAGAGGGAAAATCTTGAGGAGAAAGGTAAGGAGTTGGGAGGTGTAGGGAAGGGCTTTCTATCAATGGTGAGGACCCTTAGAATCATAGAATCAAACACACCATTTGGCATTGAGTGTCTCTGGAAGGCTAAAAGGAAAAAAACTTGGATACTTCAGCGAGAACTGGGTGACTGGTAAATCCTGGTAGAAGGGTTAGTTAACTTTTTACTGCCTCTCCTGTTGTAGCTTTTGAATTACGGACCACATGTTTGTACTTCCCACAATTGTTTAATTTAGGGGAAAGTTTCATTTAGCATTAAAACTTGTTTTTCTGGACAATAGATATGCTAAGAGCAGATCTTGCTTTAAAGGAGGAAATCAACTTTTTACAGTAATCACTCATAATCAGAAGAGAAAAAGTATAGCTTCTCAAAGATAGAAAAAAGTGAACTTAGAAGTAGCTTGGAAATATTGCTGCTTTCAAAGTACTCTTTAAAGCTTAGATGAAACTGGAGTTTCATAGTATTAGGGGATGCTTCCCCCAAGCTATCATCTTATCCCTATAGGCTCTGTCAGTCATTGTAGTAGGTGTGTATGTAAAAGACTCTGAGTATTTACATTGGTTTAACTTTACTCCATTTACAGCAAGTTTTTTTTTTTTTTTTTAATGACATTTAGAAACTCCAGAAAAAATCCAGGAAATATAACTGAAATTAATAACTGGGCTTAGGCAATAAGCATAATTGTCTACAACACATAAATCCATGGCATCCCTTTGGGCACAGAGGAAAAACCAAACTTGGTTTCTCCTGCTGTGCTCTCACAACATGATTCTGACACCAGTTATGTGGGAGCCCCACACAACAAGCAAGCAAGCAGTTCTGCAGCAGACGCCAGCTGGGTGTCCTCCAATTCCATTCCAACACTGTCTACCCAGAGATAGCATCAGATCCCACCGGTTGAGGGGTCAATTCCACAAGAGTGCCCCTACTTCCAGTGTCAGTCGCGAGCTCCAGGTGGTTTGCCTGTGCCCCTCACTGTCTTGCTGTAAACCAAGGTTCCTATGACCCCCTCTCTGAGTTTCATTAGTTTGCTAGAGTGGTTCACAGGACTCAGGGAAACACTGAAGTTGACCAATTTATTATGAAATACATTAAAAACTCTACAGATGATGAGATGCATAGGGTAAAGCATGAGGAAAGGAGTGCAAAGCTCCCTGGCTGCACTGCCTTCCAGAAAACTCCACACGTTCAGCTATCCGGAAGCTCCCCAAATGCGGTCCTTTTGGGTTTTTATGGAAGCTTCATTACATAGGCATGTTTGATGACATCATTGGCCATTCATGATCCACTCACTTAACCTTCAGCTCCTCTCTGAAGTGGAGGTGAGGATGGAGCTGCAACTCCCAACCCTCTCATCATATGATAGGCTCCCCTGACAACCAGCCCTCTTCCAGAGGCTGCCCAGAAGTGCCCAGCCACCCGTCAACTCACTAGAATACAGAAAGCCACTTATTACTTTGGAGATTCCAAGGGTTTCAGGAGTGGTATTTCAGAAAACAGGGATGAAGACGAAACATACATTTGATAGTATCACAGCATCCATCTAGAGTGTGGTGATCCTGAAGATATTTATTACACACTAGAAGCAACAGGCAGCCACATATACACAACAAATTAAATAGATAGGAAAATATATTCTCAAAGTTTTATAAGAGACAGAGGCTTTAATTTCCCATTTTTCTTTCTTGGTCTTTATGTGAATAGTGGTAACTTAATTTTATAGTTAACTAATAAAAAAATGGTAACTTTGAAGTTTTTCTTTCTAATGTTTTTGGATACTTCTATATTAAGAGAGTTTCCTGCAGCATTTTTGAGTAAGTGCATTCTAACATTCCTTTTGTTGCTGGTTGAGTGGAGAGAGAAATTGAATCTCAAATCTTCTGGATGGAAATTCCCAGATTTTACAACTTTGCCAGAAAGGCACAATTAAAAATCAGACCTGTTCATTTCCGATGAGCGAGATCTTAAGTGGAGCGTAGTACCTTCCTATTTACATTACAAGCAAATTGGAAATGATCATTATCTTTGGGTTACCATGTGCATAAATGTGTTGGCTTAGAATATGAATAGGCTTCAAATATGAAGTGAGAATTACATACTTTTAAAATCCATTTGCCTCCTTTCTGCATAAGTAACTTACAGCCATGTATATCCAGCAGTTTTATTGTGAATGGGATTTATGTAATAAAACCTCAGACAATTTTGGCTCAAAGAAGTATCCATCTGTGTTTGTCTTCTGCTAGGAATTTGATCCGGAAGAATTTTACTACCTATTGGAAGCAGCAGAAGGCCATGCCAAAGAAGGACAGGGTATTAAAACTGACATTCCCAGGTACATCATTAGCCAACTGGGACTCAATAAGGATCCCTTGGAAGGTGAGTCCCTGGGTTGTTCCTACCTTTGACTTTGTTTATGCACCGTCGCCTCATAGAGGAAATCTTAAGTGGCAAATCTTTATTTTTTCCTCATGTTTTGGTTCTATCTATTGAAAAGTCCATATCTGGGGACTGGTTGCTATTTGAAGGAAATAGCCATAAATTGGGTCCTGAGATGCGACTGAGCATGACCCATTTTGTGTCTACCTAGAGTGTGGGTCAAGACCTTGACATCCTTAGAAGCCTGTCAGCCTGAGAATGCCAGAGTGTCCCAGAGGGTTTTGATTTCAGTCTTCACTGAGTAGTTTTTCTTCTGCAGAGCTCAGTTGGGCTCTTTTTGAGAGTGCTTCTAATTTTTAAAATGTTTCTAAAGACATTATCATTAATTAAACTGACATTTAAATTTGCAGTTGACATAAAAATGCGGTTGATGGTAGATTACTTTAAATTGAGTACAGTATTCATAGGGTATATTCTTGTTTACTTAAAGTATAAAACATAGTAATATACAGGAGAACCAATAAAAATGTTTTTTTAAGCTTACAAAAGGATTTATGGGCTGGGCGCAGTGGCTCACGCCTGTAATCCCAGCACTTTGGGAGGCTGAGGTGGGTGGATCACGAGGTCAGGAGTTCCAGACCAGCCAGGCCAATATGGTGAAACCTTGTCTCTACTAAAAATGCAAAAATTAGCTGGGCATAGTGGCGTGTGCCTCTAGTCCTAGCTACTCGGGCGGCTAAGGCAGAAGAATCGCTTAAACCCAGGAGGCGGAGGTTGCAGTTAACCTAGATCGCGTCACTGCACTCCAGCCTGGGCGACAGAGTAAGACTGTCTCAAAAAAAAAAAAAAAAAAAAAGAAGTTGATTCACATTTTAAAATAATATTATTAAATTAAATACAGAAAATAGGAAGCATCCTGCAAGTGAACTTTTAAAAATCTGATATTGGTAAACCACTCCCCTGACAACCTGTTCCTGTTCATGATTCTTTAGGATTGTTATTTATAACATTTAGTTATACACTCCCCTCCCCCAAAAGACAAAAACTATCATTGACTCCTTCATTCAAAATTGTCTTCCCAGTTCATTAAATTGAATTTGCAAACAGTGTTTATCTTGTTAAATTGTTTGTAATGGTAAATGTTGGCACAGAGATTTTCCCATCTGAAGCCAGGGAACCTGCTGCTCTCTGCCCTGCTCTCCTGTTTCCCTGCTTTGTTTGCTCCTATGGCCATCGTATCTTTGCTTCCAGTGAAATGATGCATGCATTACTGTGAGATAATGCCAGATAAATTTATACTGTACTGAAAGCAATTCCACAACAGATTCATCACTTATCAGAGACTGGTGGCTGCTTTTCTGAAAAGTTCCCTGGGGAGAGATTTTTCCCCATGGCTTTTAAATTACCATCTTTACCTTTTTGAATCATGAGTCTTCAGAAATGGTTTAAATCAATGAAATAAAAAGGGCAGATGTTTAATGGTATTTAGATGAGTTTTAAAAATCACTTCAGGCATTACAAAATGATGCCTTAGCTTCCTGCTTCAAAAGCTGACTCTTGGTTCCATTCCATTACTACCCACTGCTTACAAATAATATGTATTTCTCAGATAATAGTTATTTAGCAGAAATTCTATTTAAAACAGAACCATCTTTTAATTTTTTTTTTATGAAAATAGTTGGAGTTGGGGAGACTGTCAAAGTAGATTATAGTGACTCTTCACGCTGGTATAGTTAAGATTGCGTCAGCTGTTGAATTGTGGACCAAGTGAGTTCTTTAGTTTTCTTACCTGGCAGTCACTGTAGGCTGAACTTTGGTAGGTGAATAATCTGAGGCCCTTGTAGAAACTAGCTTTCTAGAGGCTCTAAAGAAAACATGAATAGTGATCTTTAACAAGTTTGGAGTTTAATCACTGGGAGTTGTGTTTTTAACTCTTGACACTTAATTTAAGATCTGAGGCTAGTTTTTGTTGGTTTTTTTTGGGTGGTTTTTTTTTTTTTGGGGGGGGGGGTTTGAGACGAAGTCTTGCTTCGTTGCCCAGGCTGGAGTGCAGTGGTATGATCTCGGCTCACTGCAACCTCTGCCTCCTCAGTTCAAGTGATTCTCCTGCCTCAGCCTCCCGAGTATCTGGGACTACAGACGTGTGTCACCATGCCCAGCTAATTTTTGTATTTTTAGTAGAGACAAGGTTTTACCATGTTGGCCAGGCTGGTCTCGAACTCCTAACCTCAGGTGATCTGCCTGCCTCGGCCTCCCAAAGTGCTGGGATTACAGGCATGAGCCAGGATACCTGGCCCTGAGGCTAGTTTTTAATCTATTTGTTAACATTTGAAATATGACTTCTCCAGGTAATTTAATAAACAATTGCACCACAGTGAGTGGATCAACTGAGGTCAGGAGTTTGGGAGTAGCCTGGCCAACATGGTGAAACCCGTCTCTACTAAAAATACAAAAATTAGCTGGGCGTGGTGGCGGGCGCCTATAGTCCCAGCTACTCGGGAGGCTGAGGCAGGAGAATCGCATGAACCCAGGAGGCGGAGGTTGCAATGAGCCGAGATGGCGCCATTGCACTATAGTCTGAGTGACAGAACAAGACTCCCTCTCAAGAAATAAAAAATAAATGATTACAAACCCTGATTGTTCTACATTTGTTTCCCTTTCCTGTCAGCGTCTAAATTAACATACCTTAGACCTGTCCTTTGAAGGTTAGGAATTGGGAGTTCTGGAGCTGGGCTGCCAGGTCGGCACCCTAAGCCAGCACTGCACACTGTGTGAACCTTGACTATCCAAAGTGATGCACCTCTTTGTGCCTCAGTTACTTCCATAAAAATAAGATAATAGGCCGGGCGCGGTGGCTCACGCCTCTAATCCCAGCACTTTGGGAAGCCGAGGCGGGCGGATCACGAGGTCAGGAGATCAAGACCATCCTGGCTAATCTGGTGAAACCCAGTCTCTACTAAAAATACAAAAAATTAGCCGGGCGTGGTGTTGGGCGCCTGTAGTCCCAGCTACTCGGGAGGCTGAGGCAGAAGAATGGCGTGAACCCGGGAGGCGGAGCTTGCAGTGAGCCGAGATCGCACCACTGCACTCCAGCCACGCAGACTCCGTCTCAAAAAAAAAAAAAAGAGATAATAATAGCATCTACTTATAGGATTGTTTTGAGGATTATATGTTTATATTTGTAATTGCTTAACATAGTAAGTGTTTAATAGATGTTAGCTGCTGTTGCTGTTTTATTTAAACACTATTAATATTTGTCCCTTTCCTTGAGAGCCCTTCCAACTAGATGCATTTTAGTTCACCTCCAAGTCCACAAATCTAAGGTGCTAGTCATATTGGACATTGACATCATTTGAATGAGACCAAGAAAGTACATAGTTTGCGCTGAACTCATTTTTATTCTGGAATTTCCCCTATAGGTAAACTGAGATGGTTGTTGTCAATATCCACTTATTCCACAATCTAGAATTTATAAATTTTTATCTAAAGGTAATACTCCAATGTTGTTTTGCTTCATATCTCTTATGCATAATATCTGCCCAGAAGGGATGATCATATTTATGAGAACGTAAATACAGAAAATAAGAACCTAAGAAATTTTTAATTATTTAATTTTAAATAAAATTAAGTTTATTTAAATTGAAAACTTTAAATATATTTAGATGCACACAAAAATATGTAACTAAAAACTGACTTTTATTGTGCATGTTCAATTTTGAAAAATTGGAAAGTACAAGTAAAAGAAGAAAATACTATCTCTGATCCTGTCACTGAGCTAAGACCTATCATAGTTTTAGAGAAAATTATTTCATGTTTTTTAAATAAAAAATGATTTTTTAAAAGTTTAAAAAAATGAACAGTAAAAGAATTTGATTTTCTCATCTACTTCTATAAATTCAAGGATGTATTCCAATGCGAATTGATCAATTTAGACACTTTTGTCTCTTAACTAAATCATCAGGGTAGTACTTAAAGCTGGTGTCAAGCATGTGATACCCAATCCAAGGCTGATTACACAATATAATTAATAATAAATAACAGTCAACATTTAGTAAGCATTTAATTTTTGTTAGTATGCTAAGAGCTTTACATGCATTATCACATACAGTACTCACAAAAAGCTCTAAGAAGTAAGTAATATTGTTTACGTTTTACAGCAGAAGAGCTTGAAGTTAAAAGGTCAGTCAGTAAATGCAGATAGTAGTGGTAACCTAAGTCTTTTAATATCCAAATCCCTCTTAACCACCATTATTACTTCCTCTCTGACAAATTTCAAACTCTTAGTGTCTTTGGCAGGGTATTTCTCAGTGGATATGAAGGAATGGAACAAGAGATATGCACCACAACTTAAGAATCGTTCCCTAGCTGTAGTCAGTGCTGCTTTGATGCCCGCCAGAGCCTGGAAAGACTTGCCTCTCTCGGATACCTGATTCTAAGCAGAGTTGTTGACCCACCAAAGCCTTTCCAAGCTATGGTGATTGCATCAGCCAATGAGTTCCTATGCCCAGCCTCTAAAGTTCCTATGTCTAGGTGTTTGCAAGAAACGGGGTTCTGGGGAGGGGCATGTAGTGAACAATTTCAAAATACCAGTTGCTGCCTTTTTTTAGATTTAAGATTTTCCCATAGGCACATTGGAATCTAGAGCAATTTTTTTAATATTGGAGAAACTATTTTTCTTTTGTTTCAGCTTAGTATTCTTATCCAATTGCAATATTTTTATTAAGCTTACCTTTTTTTTTTTTTTTTTTAACTTAGAAATGGCTCAATTGGGAAACTACGACAGTGGGACAGCAGAAACTCCAGAAACAGATGAATCAGTGAGTGTAAGTATATTTCTTGATGAAATATGATGGTTTTTCTGTTTAGCATCTGGAGACTTTGGCTGTGTTCGTTTATTTATTCAACAAATGTTTATTGTGCTTCTGTGTGCAAAGCACTGTGCCAGGCACTAAGCATACAATTTTAGCCCCTTCTTTCAAAAAGAAATGAAACTTAATAAAAAATCACATGCAAAAAATAGAAATGATAAATATGAATGAGATCTATGAAGAAAAAAAACCATGTGCTACCATAACGTAAAGATATTTCCCATAGTCTGTCCAGTCCCAAAAGATTTCCCAAGGAAATGGCACTTGAGCTAAACATAACAAATTACTAGGGTGTGAAGGGGCAAAGGAACATTCCAGACACAGGCTACGTCAGAGGACTAAGCCAGGGAGACGACAGAAACTAGAGCACTTGAGTAAAAACTGGATACTTAGGTCCCTGTTGTTCATGTTTGTCAGGTTTTTTGTTTTTGTTTTTTAAGAGCAATGGGACTGAACTTTGGAGGAGATGTATGGGTATATGAGGGTGGGAGGAGTGGACAGGGAGATAACCCAATCAGAGTTATGACTTGAAAAAAATCACACTGACTGCAGTGCAGAAAGCAGTGGGGTGGGAGGAGGAGGGAGGGGTGACCACGTGGAAGCCAGTTCAGAGGCTGCTGCCGTGGCACAGGTGAGAGGCCCTGGATGCTGGTGCCGTTCTCCTCAATTGTGAACACCAAAAGAGGAACCAGGATGCATCAGATTAGGGATTAGGAAAGCAGGAGCAGGCTGTGTAGCCTAGGGGATAAGAACCCAGGCTCTGGAGTTAGGTTGCCTAGATTTGAAAACACTGCTTTCTACCAGCTGGGGTTTGGGGGAAATTTCTGTGTGCCTCAGTTTCCCTGTTTGTAAAAGATTAAATGAGATTTTTATGTAAAACGGTTGGGACAGTATCACATAGTAAGTGCTGAATAAATGATAGCTGTTTTATTAATTTTATTATCTGACTCATAATTTTGAATGTATCGAGACTAAAGTTCCTTTGAAACATTCAAGAAGATCCATCAAACTGGCAGCTGTATATAAGGTCTGATATATTCTGGCACTCAGAGGGAGAGTTTCTGGTGGAGGTGGAAGTGACTTAGGAGTCATCCATGAACATAAATGAGATCACTCATGTAGGGAAGAGTTAATGAGATTAGCGAGCCTTGGACAGAGCCTTGCAGCCCAAAGCCATGAAAGAGCAGTAATAGTGAGTGAATTACCTTCTGAGCCAGTGCAAAGTAGATAAGAAAATAAAAAAAGAATAAAAAAGTTAAAAGAGTAATAGTGAGTGACTAAACAAGTAAGTGGTCCTAGTCTTGAAGTCTGTTTTCTGTGATGGAGCATTGGCAGGTGATGACTAGATAGATCCAGATCTTGGCCAGAGGCCAAGGGGGAGAAGAGGAGACAGATGGTTCAAGTTGAAGAGGTCAAGTAGTCTGGAGGCCAGAGTGTTGGGTCGGTTATATGTGTAGACACTGAAGTCACCCTGGATGGTGAGAGAGCTCTTGGGCGGAGCGGAAGGTGGGTAGCCAAGTCTTCCAAAGATGAGTGGGGATGACAGGGTCAGTGATGACAGTGCTGAGTTGAGGATGATGGCGCCCACACAGGGTTTCTTCCAAAACAATAGGAAGGGAATTCTGGACTCTTGCAGAGGGCAGCAAAGAGCTGGTAACTCCCTCTCCATGCTAAGATAAATGGGGCATGAGAGAATTTCTTTTAAGCATTTTTTTCTATTCCCATCGTTTGAGCTAAACTTTTAAAGAGCTGTCTTTTTGAAACTTGTTTTGTAAGCCATGTTAGATTTCTAGCATGGAAGTGAAGAAAGGCAGGCATTCTGTACTTGGGTGTTCCACGTGTTGCCTACTACTTTTCTGAGCAATGAAGATTGCTGCAGGAATGAAAGAGACATGCTCTGTCAGGAATACAGCCCCATGTAGAGCCACTCCGGCCCATTCTTTTTTGGCCAACAGAAACCAAAGGGAAAGCTTGGCATTATGGAGTTAAATCCCAAAATGTTAAAAGACTAGGACAAGGCCAACCTGAGTAGTTTACAAAAAGAAATAAATATCAGGAATTGTCCTTGATTGCCTGGAAATGTGGATTTGCTTCAGTGACAGTGTCACAAGGAGTTTGTCAGCATTGCTGTGGATGATGGCTCTGTAAAGCTATGCCTCAGGTTCCTGTGGCTGGAATACTGTACTTCCACATATTATATAACAGCATATAACTCAAATATTATCTATTTGCTGATAAAATACTTTTCTTAATTCTAAACTACTTTTAACTTCCATATTTTGTTTCCAAGAGCTCTAATGCCTCCCTGAAACTTCGAAGGAAACCTCGGGAAAGTGATTTTGAAACGATTAAATTGATTAGCAACGGAGCCTATGGGTGAGTAATTCAAGAAAAGCTCTCTATTGTATTTCTGCACACTCAAGTAATACATTCATTCTTCACATTTATCTAAGGCCAAATAGATGCTGTATAAGGACTTGACTTTTCAGATCACTGCTTCTTCCCTGAGACTTGTACTGTACAGCCAAAATTGCTTCTTACTGGACACTTCATTAGAAAACATGCCAAGTGACCAAGTAGTTACTTAAGAGGGTTGGAGAGAAAGACTTTCAAGGAAAAATTTTATTTACTCTTGTTTCTGCCTCCTTCATTTTTGCCCTTCTGGGTTAAAAGAAGTACCTGACTCTTGATTGAGATATATATGTATATATTAAATAGTATATTATATATAATCATATATTTATAATTTTCTGTATAGTATTACTACATGACAAATAGCCTGTATTTCATGTCTGACCAGCAGACAACCTTAAGATAAATGTCTTTAAATAAGTCTGGTTGAAGGTTTAGAGCAGGAGTGTCTAATCTTTTGGCTTCCCTGGGCCACATTGGAAGAAGAACTGTCTTGGGCCACACATAAAATACATTAACATGAACAACAGCTGATAACTGGAAAAAAAAATCACAAAAAACTCATAATGTTTTAAGCAAGTTTACGAATTTGTGTTGGTCTGCATTCAAAGCCATCCTGGGCTGCGTGCGGCCCACGGGCTGTGGGTTGGATAAGTTTGATTTAGAGTAATATGTTTGTTTTAGTCTTTATTACACCAGGATTTTTTTTTATTTCGTTTTGTTTTAAATTTATTTATTTATTTATTTTTGAGACAAGATGTTGCTCTGTCCCTCAGGTTGGAGTGCAGTGGTGCAATCATAGCTCACTCACTGCAGCCTCAAACTCCTACACCGGGATTTTCAAAATTGAGCTGTATACTATAATCTAATGATATTAATGGTGTTCCTTCCTTAATCCCTTTTTATAGACACACAATTTTCTCCTTGTGGCGGTAAACAGTGACAGGATTCTTCTGAGTTACTAATAGTTTAGAAGCGTAATTAATGCACAAACTATAACCTGATCCAGTTTAGACAGCCCAAGAATTCTAGTTTAATTAAATATTAATTCCAATTCTATCTGTATATAAAGAGCAATAAACAATCTCATAGACATTTATTGCTGTTTATCACGCAAATGAGCAGATGAAATAAAAGAGGTTTTTGTTGTGCCACAAGGGATGTTTCTGTTACCATTTTTTCGCCTCGAATATTTTCCACACCATTAACTTAAGAACTTAAATATTTGTGAGTCCCTTCTATGCTTCACTGATTTGTTTTCAGGATATGTCAAATGCCATATTTCCTGTTGTGGCTCATAAATGCTTTCTGATGTATTTTTGCAATATTTTATTTTTCAAGGACCTCATTGAAACTTTTCTACCTAGGAAGATGGTTCTAGCATGCATTTATTTGTGGTTTCTAGTTGCTTATCATTTGTTTTTTAGTTCTTTACACTTTTGGAAATGACCTGAAGATTTCTTTCTTCATTAGGGAGAAGATTAAACTTTGATTTAATGGGTATATGGGTTTGAGCACTGCTAGATTTTATTAGCAGTGGAATTCTGGAATAAGATGATCTGTGAAGCACCACTTTTAAAAATGCGGGCATATATCTTAGCAGTATTTGGAGTTCTAACTGGTTGAGTAAACTCATTTGTAGTGCAATTAAACCACTGTATAGTAGATGAGGTATATCACACTTTGGGGAATAGTTGGGAATATACAAGAAGTTAAACAAGCTGTGAATCAGTAAACACCCAGGATGCAGGCCAAGTCATTAATGCACTCACAAGCTGCCTGTGGGAGTCTCTGCTGATCAGCCAAAACTCTTTTTTTATTTTTCTCATCTCAGATTTAATCTCTCATTTTATTTCTGATAGATTTTCTCCACATTTTAATAATCTTTAATTTGAAATTTGAATGGAACCACCCCTATTGGTTCACCCAGTCAGTGAGGGTGATTGCAGGCTTATGGGAACTGGCTGAACAAATGTATCCCCCTATGGGTGGCTGAACTGGCCCTTCTAGAGGCTTCCTTAGGTATCCATGCACAGGATCTACCACTCACATCAGTGACTCAGAAAGGCACCGATTCCGTGACTCCTCAAAAACTGGTGGAGCTGGGAACTAACCCTGTCATTAGGAAGGGCTTCTATCTGCAGTGCTAAAACACACATGGCTTTCTCAGCATTATGCTTGGTGAAAATTCATGTTATAAAGCCAAGTTGATAAACATCTGATTTCCTTCTCTGTTTAACACACTTCTGATCCCTGACTGGAAGTTAAACGTGTCTTTTTGCCAACTTAGTGCTTTATAGAAAGCTGGGGCTATGTACCTGGCACTGTGCTCGTTTCTTTATATATGTTCTCTTCTCACAAGAGCCCTTGTGTGGTAGTTGATATTATTTCCACTCACATGTAGGCAAGGAGAGGTGCAGAGACAGAGTCACGGATATCCTGATTTCTAAGTGGAACTCGCTTCTCTCTATAAGGTATCCATTTGTTAAAATGTTTAGCCATCCTAATTGGAGTTGTAGAGGTACTGCTTCTTCCAGTGAACACTTCCACCAGGATCTTTAAGTCATAACTTCAGATGTTTTCAAAGTAAAAGAATAAAATTGACTTAAAATTTTTAAAAGTAAAAAACTAATTTTGAAAGGCGCACCATTTCTCCCCCACTTTGCCTTTCCTTCTAATCTTGATGCACATGATTCTCTTTTACCTGTGAAGGGGCCTGGGACATGTCTCAAAGAGGCACATGTGCACAAGCGGCATACGCCCTGTCTCCCACATGCTCTCCCTGTAGTCTTTCCTCTCAACTTTCCTCTGGCACACGCACCCTCATTCCCACATGGAGATTTGCTAGCACGGAGTCACGTATTGGGCTCTCAGAGTCGTGCATAATTTTATACACGCTAGACATTCATGCTCGCAATAAGGGCTGATTCATTCTGCTCTAGATCCTGTCAGCTTCTAGTTCCACTTCTCCCCACCCTCCCACACCTCAGTTCTGCATGGGTGGGGAGAAGCTTGGCTCAGAGAGAACTAAGGTCTTTGGTTACGTCTTCCCCGCCCCCCGCCTTCTACCCTTGGGTTTTCCTGTTTCACAGGGAGGTCAGTGTAGGAAGAGAGACCGAAGCAGCCTCTTCAAAGAAAGCACAATCTCTGGGACCAGAAGGCAGAGAAGAAATGTGGAGCCATATCAGTCAGTGCAGTACAACTTTTAACACTGGGAGGTGTACCGTCCACTCAACAGTGTTATGTATCTGGCTGTTGGTGGCTGTCGTATCTCTCCTTGTTTCTCTCTGTCTCTCTCTCTTTGCTAGCTTTAAGCACATTTGGAACATCAACTTAAAAGAGAAAAGGTATACATACATATATATGTATATATATACACAACAATTATTACTAAATAAACAAATTTCAACATGACGAGTAACATTCCCAAAGCAATACAGAAATGTAAAAACCCAAGAACAGAAAACAAACAAAAAATCTACCCACAACTAATTCTAATAAGGAAGTCTGTTTGACCCTTGTGACTTCATCAAGATATGCATGTCCTCAGGCGGCGATATCTCAAGCTACTTATAGGATTCTTTTAAATTGGTTTAGGTCAGTTTTCCCAAGGATTAACTGATTATTGTAAGTACATCATAGCAAGGGAAAGCAGAAAGTCAAACAAAGTTTTATGAACTGATAATCTGAGAATAAAGACTAAAGCCATTTTTTATACAGTGCCACAGAGAGACCCAGTAAGGATGCTGGTCATACTGGGCTGGAGGCATATTTGTCTTATATTTTTTCATAAAATCATGGATAAGTCCATTCTTCCTTCACTCCTATTCTCAAACATATTGCAGAGTAGTTATTTATGTAAGAAATGGTGATTCTTGATTGAAAATCAGAATGGCCACCTTGTGGTCATCTGTGAAATTCATAATATACGTCTAAGGCTCCTCAGCACTAAACTTACTCAAAACCAAATATTGAAGGAAGAGATAATAAGCTGTATGTCACTTTACTCTCCAGAATAGGCAAACTATAATACAAAGATACTGGTTTCTCCCTGTCAGTATTTAAAATTCTAACTTTCATTTTGAAATATATATTTCCTGTTTGAAAACCCCCTGTTTTGGTTTTTTTTTTTTTTTTTTTTTTTCATTATTATACTTTAAGTTCTGGGGTACATGTGCAGAACGTGCAGGTTTGTTACATAGGTATACATGTGCCATGGTGGTTTGCTGCACCCATCAACTCGTCATCTACATTAGGTATTTCTCCTAATGCTGTCCCTACCCTAGCCCCCAACCCCTCTTCAGGCCCCGGTGTGTGATGATCCCCTCCCTGTGTCCATGTGTTCTCATTGTTCAACTTCCACTTATGAGTGAGAACGTGTGGTGTTTGATTTTCTGTTTCTGTGTTAGTTTGCTGAGAATGATGGTTTCCAGCTTCATCCATGTCCCTGTAAAGGACATGAACTCATCCTTTTTTATAGCTGCATAGTATTCCATGATGTATATATGCCACATTTTCTTTATCCAGTCTATCATTGATGGGCATTTGGGTTGGTTCCAAGTCTTTGCTATTGTGAACAGTGCCGCAGGAAACATACGTGTGCATGTGTCTTCATAGTAGAATGATTTATAATCCTTTGAGCATATACCCAGTAATGGGATTGCTGGGCCAAATGGTGTTTCTAGTTCTAGATCCTTGAGGAATCGCCATACTGTCTTCCACAATGGTTGAACTAATTTACACTTCCACCAACAGTGTAAAAGCGTTCCTGTTTCTCCATATCTTCTCCAGCATGTGTTGTTTCCTGACTTTTTAAGGATCGCCATTCTAACTGGTGTGAGATGGTATCTCATTGTGGTTTTGATTTGCATTTCTCTAATGACCAGTGATGATGAGCTTGTTTTCATATGTGTTGGCTGCATAAATGTCTTCTTTTGAGAAGGGTCTGTTCATATCCTTTGCCCACTTTTTGATGCAGTTGTTTGTTTTTTTCTTGTAAATTTGTTTAGGTTCTTTATAGATTCTGGATATTAGCCCTTTATCAGATTGATAGATTGCAAAATTTTCTCCCATTCTGTAGGTTGCCTGTTCACTCTGATGATCGTTTCTTTTGCAGTGCAGAAGCTCTTTAGTTTAATTAGATCCCAATTGTCTATTTTGGCTTTTGTTGCCATTGCTTTTAGTGTTTAATCATGAAGTCTTTGCCCATGCCTATGTCCTGAATGGTATTGCCTAGGTTTTCCTCTAGGGCTTTTATGGTTTTAGGTCTTGCATTTAAGTCTTTAATCCATCTTAATTTTTGTATAAGGTGTAAGGAAGGGATCCAGTTTCAGCTTTCTGCATATGGCTAGCCAGTTTTCCCAACACCATTTTAAACAGGGAATCCTTTCCCCATTTCTTGTTTTTGTCAGGTTTGTCAAAGATCAGATGGTTGTAGATGTATGGCATTGTTTCTGAGGCCTCTATTCTGTTCCATTGGTCTACATATCTATTTTGGTAGCAGTACCATGCTGTTTTGGTTACTGTAGCCTTGTAGTATAGTTTGAAGTCAGGTAGCATGATGCCTCCAGCATCCTTCTTTTTGCTTAGGATTGTCTTTGCAATGCAGGCTCTTTTTTGGTTCCATATGAAATTTAAAGAAGTTTTCCAATTCTGTGAAGAAAGTCAATGGTAGCTTGATGGGGATAACATTGAATCTATAAATTACTTTGGGCAGTATGGCCATTTTCATGATATTGATTATTCCTATCCATGAGCATGGAATGTTTTTCCATTTGTTTGTGTCCTCTCTTATTTCCTTGAGCAGTGGTTTGTAGTTCTCTTTGAAGAGTTCCTTTACATCCCTTGTGAGTTGTATTCCTAGGTATTTTATTCTCTTTGTAGCAGTTGTGAATGGGAGTTCATTCATGATTTGGCTCTCTGTTTGTCTATTAATTGTGTATAGGAATACTTGTGATTTTTGCACATTGATTTTGTATCCTGAAACTGCTGAAGTTGCTTATCAGCTTAAGGAGATTTTGGGCTGAGATGATGGGGTTTTCTAAATATACAATCATGTAATCTGCAAACAGAGACAATTTGACTTCTTCTTTTCCTAATTGAATACAGTTTATTTCTTTCTCTTGTCTGATTGCCCTGGCCAGAACTTCCAATGCTGTGTTGAATAGGAGTGGTGAGGGTGGGCATCCTTGTCTGGTGCAGGTTTGCAAAGGGAATGCTTCCAGTTTTTGCTCATTCAGTATGATATTGGCTGTGGGTTTGTCATACATAACTCTTATGATTTTGAGATACGTTCTGTCAATGCCTAGTTTATTGAGAGTTTTTAGCATGAAGTGCTGTTGAATTTTGTTGAAGGCCTTTTCTGCATCTGAGATAATCAAGTGTTTTTTGTGGTTGGTTCTGTTTATGTGATGCATTACATTTATTGATTTGCGTATGTTGAACTAGCCTTGCATCCCAGGGATGAAGCTGACTTGACCATGGTGGATCAAATGACAACATTTGTATATCAATACTTATCTTCTATTTGAGGGATGGCCAAGTTATTTTCTGTGCTCCTTTGTATTTCTGTCCTGCTACCATCATCTCATTAGGAGCAACTCAAGTTATCTGTGGATTCTTGATAGTAGCTGATCAGTAGTTGAAGAAAGAAAAATATACTAAAAGCCTTTAATCTGATACAAAAAGAACTAGTAGTTGGTTGTTTAATTTAAAAGTTAGTCAAAGTAGAAAATAATTTAAAAAGATACATGTTTTAAACATTTTAATTTAGCCTAAATATACATAAATTTCCTAGTCTGTTGATGGAAGGCCTTTTCAAGAAAGTCAGTGTAAACCAGACTTACAATACATTGTTTCTGTTTTCCAATTTTACCTTCATTAATGGTGAAACAAGAACTCGAAGCAATATGAATGTAGGAATCTAGATTTTTGTTATTTTTTCAACTTTTGCCAATCTTGTCACCCACATTAAATCAACAGGAATTTAATTTAGTAACTCACATTTATTAAGATTTTCTAAAACATTTGTTTAGTTTTCTGATAAACAATAGTGCTTACCCTTTTTACACTCATGTTTCATCAGTTTAAATATTTGTTTAAATTAGTTAACCTTAATATCAAATCTAGCCAGCAAAACAGGTGTGGGAATCACTCAGAATGGTGGGAGCCCAAGGCTTTGATCATACTGAAGAGTACCACCAGTTGGTGTGGAAAGCGCTGGGCACCCAGCTGGCTGGTTTACAGTGAGAGTGACAGCACTAGATCATTTGGTGCATTGATTATGGGAGGTATGGTGAAGAAGCTTTTTACTATTCAGTGAAGGAAGAACTAGAAAAACAGAAATGAGAAGAGAAGAAAAATATGAGCAAAGCAAAAATAATAATAATAATGTTTAAAAATATAGATGTGTGATTTGCTGAATAAAGGAAAAAGATGAGCAGGATGAGAAGACAGAGATAAAGATACACATACATGAAAGAAAAAGTAATTCCTAGCTGAACATTTAAGGGAAAAATGTTAACGTTGATTAAACTGGGATTGAATATAGTGGAAATTTATGTCAGTAAATCACCCTGATATATTGATTGAGCGGGAGCATAGGGTGTCCTAGGCCCCCTTGCAGTCATTGTTCAGGGACGGTTAAGTAACTAGTGGAAAATCCATTTCAGATCACATACCACCTGTTTTATAAGGTGGGCACTGGACATGCTTTACTGTGATTGATGGCTCTTCAGGTAAATGATTTCTTGTTTGATTATTGGAGATTTCAAACTTGTTCTCCCATGATATTGACAAGTGAGGAGGACTTGTGACAAAGGAGCCCATCCAAGACATGTTCCTTGTTGCTCATCATTTCCAGATGAACTGTTAAGACTCCTCCTTCTAATTCTCTTATTTCCTTTATCCCAAGCCTCAGTGGGTCTCTTGTCTTTACCTAGACATAATTGGCTCTATAAAGTATTTGGGGGAGGCTTTAGGCAGAAATTGAGTGCAGCCTGGTCTGGTTGTAAAGTTCTCTGACACCTTGACCATGAATTTGAGAGAACAGAAATATAGCTCCATCGTTGGCCCGCTCTTATGCTGAGAAATGCATTTCCTGTTGAAACGGCCATGGGGTAGCACATGCTGAGGATTGCAGTGAGGAAATATGCTACCCTTTGTTGCAAGACACCCCCATATAATGTGTTAAACACGTACTTCTCATTTATCTGGAAATTTCTTCGGAAGTAAATGTCTCTGAATTGGAAGCCAGATACTCTAAGAAGCTGTGGAGTTTTTTGCAGATCCCAAGGGTATCATTTAGAAAATTATTGCTTTAGGGTCCAGGCACAGCGGTACATGCCTGTAGTCCTAGTACTTTGGGAGGCCAAGGAGGTCAGGAGTTTGAGACCAGCCTGGCCAACATGGTGAAACTCTGTCTCTACCAAAAAACACACACTAAATTAACTGGGCATGGTGGCATGCAACTGTAATCCCATCTACTCAGGAGGCTGAGGCACAAGAATCGTATGAACCCAGGAGTCAGAGGTTGCAGTGAGCCAAGAGCGTACCACTACACTCTGGCCTGGGCGACAGAGCAAGACTCTGTCGCAAAAAAAAAAAAAAAAAAAAAAAAAAAAGAAGGAAAAAAAAGAAAATCATTGCTTTAGTTGGTTGAGAAAAAGTGTGTAATATATATATAATGCTAGAAAGGATCTAGTTTGTTATATGTGTGTAATTTTGTTAATTCTTTCCTGTTCTGACATATATCAGATTTTGATGTGTTTGGAAAAACTGAAAATGTCAGCTAGCTATTAGGAAATAGCTCACTTTGGGAACTGCTCATTTCCTTCCTTCAGCAGTGAAGATGAATCTGATGCCTGAATATGACCCTTGGCCTTTAACTGAAAGAATTAAAAAAAAATCAATCTAGCCAAAGGCGTTTAGCCTGGGATGGGATGTTTGTAGCTGCCACCTTGTGGGAGCTACATTCCACCTGCCGTGTGAACTTTTAAAAAGTTGATGATTTATATGGTTTACTGTATCCCCAGAACATCCTTACTTTCTCTCTTCCTGTCAACCCCAATACTTCTGCTCCCTTTCAGGGCAGTCTACTTTGTTCGGCATAAAGAATCCCGGCAGAGGTTTGCTATGAAGAAGATTAATAAACAGAACCTCATCCTTCGAAACCAGATCCAGCAGGCCTTTGTGGAGCGGGATATCCTGACTTTTGCAGAAAACCCCTTTGTTGTCAGCATGTATTGCTCCTTTGAAACAAGGCGCCACTTGTGCATGGTCATGGAATATGTGGAAGGTATATCAGTATCTGACACGGAGAACATGACACCTGTACCCAGAAATTCCTTGCTCATTTGTGTTGTTGAAGCTTTCTGTATTTGTGCCACATAATGGCTGTATCCACCTAGGAACTAAAGCCCAGGCAAATGAGATGGCTGTATTCCCAGTCATTATCTTCTGATAATTGCTTGTAAAGTGCCTGCTCTACTATAACAAAGGGAAAATTAGTGCTATCTGGAAAAAGGTTGTTTATCTTTTTTAATAGTTTTTAATCCTAACTACCTCCTCTCAGTTGGTCATTAAAGTTGGAATATAGGTGATGGGATTTTTTTCTACTTATTTTTATTACGTATCATAAAAATACTCATCACAATTAGTCTTACAGAAAGAAATATATATTCTTTTCAGTCTATGGTATGAAATAAAATGGAAAAGGAGGTACATTCAAGAAAATGAAGCCAGTCTTCCTGATTTTTAGCTTTTTTTCTTTCTTTCTTTAAGAGGTTTGTGGACTACCTTTTCAGTGCTCCAAGTAATCTTATTTCCATCAATTTTACATTAACTTTCTGAGTTCAAGTGACCATGACTTGTTGACATAAAGTTAATAAGATGAATAGATCAGTAGCAATTTCAAAGCATCTAATTTAAGCTGTTGTCATTGAACAGAATCCCAAAACTATAAAACTCAAACATTAGTTATCCTTTTAGTTTAACCTTTCCATTTCATAGATGAGCGAAATAAAGTCCAAGAAAGGAAGACTTACTAGATAGAGTGGTAGATAAAAGACAAAAACGTAGCTTGCCTTATTTTCATCTAATGTTCTTTCTACCACACCAATATTTTGCTTTTTTAACCTCTGTTGTGGTTATCTTAACAAAACCAATAACTAACATTTATCACACATTTAGTATGTGATATGTGTTGGGCAATATCCTAAGTTCTTTATATAGATTATCTCATTTAATTCTCATAAGAATTCTAACAAAGATGACATTGTTACCATCCTCGTATTACGGATGAAGGAACCAAGAGTAGTTTGCCTAGGATGTCTCAGCTTGTAAGAGGCAGAGCTAGAATTTGGACTCAGGTAGCCTGATTCTAGAATCCATGTTTTATGCTGGTATATTTTAAATTGTTAACATGATCCTAAAATTATGCTAGCAGTTCTTTAAAGTACAGTTTCACTTCAGAGCCAAACCTTCTCTCTTATGAATACTATTTCTTAAATAAAAATCTGTATTTTCTGCATACCATGTCTTAGTTAGAAACATGACAGGTTCACACACCGACTCCAGTTGTGACTATGATATGCTGTGTCTATGGGTAGAAATGATTTCACCTTGAAATTCTGCAGTCTAAACTGATTTTCTCCATTAAGCCTTGATCCTATAGCTACTAACTCTTTTTCCTGTGTTATAGGGGGAGACTGTGCTACTTTAATGAAAAACATGGGTCCTCTCCCTGTTGATATGGCCAGAATGTACTTTGCCGAGACGGTCTTGGCCTTGGAATATTTACATAATTATGGAATTGTACACAGGGATTTGAAACCAGACAAGTATGTACACAAATGAAATATATATCTTCTTTTGCCCAATACAAAGTTCTTGTATGTTTATAAAGATGTTTCCTTTTAATGCAATGTTCATTTTTAAATTCTTCCATAATGTCCAAAATAAGTTGTTTTAACAGTATATATGGTAATTTGTATGTAAATCTTTAAAGGATATGCTTATGTGAAGTTCAGGAAACTCATAGAAAAGAGGATACAATGCGTGTGTGTGTGTGTGTGTGTATATAAATATATATATATAAATACTTTAAGTTCTGGGATACATATGCAGAATGTGCAGGTTTGTTACATAGGTATACACATGCCATGGTGGTTTGCTGCACCCATCAACCCATCATCTACATTAGGTATTTCTCCTAATGTTATCCCTCCCCTAGTTCCCCACCCCCCACAATGCTTATATTAATAATTTATCAGTCGGGCGCAGTGGCTCACGTCTGTAATCCTAGCACTGTGGAAGGCTGAAGCGGGCAGATCACGAGGTTAGGAGATCGAGATCATCCTGGCTAACGTGGTGAAACCCCATCTCTACTAAAAATATAAAATAATTAGCCGGACGTGATGGTGGGCCTGTAGTCCCAGCTACTCGGGAGGCTGAGGCAGGAGAATGGCGTGAACCCAGGAGGCAGAGGTTACAGTGAGCCAAGATCATGCCACTGCACTCCAGCCTGGGCGACAGAATGAGACCCCGTCTCAAAAAAAAAAAAAACAAACAAACTTACCAGCAACAAGAGAAAAAGATAATCATAAAGCCAGAGTTAATTTTTTTAAGTTTTTTTTTTTTAAATGATGTAAATGTGATAATGGCTTCATAGAATGCTACTAGTTGTTTTCTGGATAGTTTCTTTATTTGGTGCCATACTTAGATTACCTTTTCCTACTCCAAGATGAAGTGCTTGATATTACATTCTGTTTTACTCACAATTTAATTTTTTAGTAATTTTTAATTTACGTGGAATTGATTTTGGTGTCTGATCTGAGATACAGATAGACTTTTTTTCCCAGATGACTAGCTATTCATCTTGACACCATTTATTAAATATTTCATGCTTTATCCACTAATATGAGATGCCTCTAAAAACATTACATATTAATATGTAAAGACTTTAAGTGTGCTGAAAAGTTTATGGTAAAGTTGACTCATGCTTATTCTACAAAATTTGAAAAATTCAGGGAAAAAAAAGAGAAAAAAATTCATCCACAATATTACCAAAGACAACTATAACATTTTGGGATATTTCCATCCAGTAGCTTTTTTAAAAAATCCCTCTATTCTTTTAATTTTTAAATTACTATAATACTGTATATACTATTTAAACTTTTTATTTTCCCACTTAAAATGAAAAGTTTTAAATATATTTAATTGCACATTCTTTGCATGTGTAGGAAATACAGGTTTTGTGCTTAATGAGTAGAAATTTAAATTAGAGATGGAAGTTGAAATCTGAAACAATATTTTTCTGTTTTTTTTGTTTTGTTTTGTTTTGTTTTATCTTTTGTCTCATTTGTATCACAAATGGGTTGCTTAGTTCCTGGTATATGCCCTTTCTTTTTCATTTTTCTTAATGTGAAAATGGAAAGGGATCAGAGTTTCATACTCGAATTTTTCCAGAAGTTTCAAAGTGTTATAAATGATGCTGTATGTGGCTGCTCCAACAAAGATTAGCTACGCCTTGTCTCTAGCCCTCCCTTGTGAATTACACTCAGCTGCTAGATGGAAGTATTTGACATCTTTGTGTGACTTCATCTCTTTCCAGGCTGGGTTTTGTAATAAGCTTGATGCCCATATATTAAATAGTCTTGGAAATTGATGGGGGTAGGGGGCAAATGAAAATAGATAACCAGCTTATAAAGTGATTATTGTGTTATATGTCCTTCTGCCTCATAGCTTGTTGGTTACCTCCATGGGGCACATAAAGCTGACAGATTTTGGATTATCTAAGGTGGGACTAATGAGCATGACTACCAACCTTTATGAGGGTCATATTGAGAAGGATGCTCGAGAGTTCCTGGATAAACAGGTAAGCTTGGGTGCCATTTAGTTTATTGAGAAATACAAAGTATGGTATTGCCAGTGAAGTTCAGAATCAACTTGTGTGGGCCATCTTCACATTAGTGCTGGTGGTTTAGATGTCTGTATAAACCTTACATTTAATAAAGTGCAAATTGCTTCCATTTTTCTCCCTGGGCCTCTTTGAACTGTCTGCTCCCTCTACATTCCTCTCCCAACATTATGGTCTATTAGCAAGACGAAGGATCTAATTGCACACAAGTGAGAGTGTGAGAGAGACAAATGGAAAACTGTTTTTATAAGGAATTCAGGAGTCTCAGTAGAGTACTTGTGAAACTCATGATGCATTGTACCATCACGGGTGCTAAATCCAAGCCACGGCCCATTTCCCTTTAAGCATGCCTCATTACCATGTGCCCACAATCTGTTCATTGTAAAGTTACTTAAGGTAAACACAGCTCAACTGTCATTGCTTTTATGAAATAACCTGTGTGTGAATGTATTTTGGTCATATAGATACTAAAACTCTCTCTGACAATGACAAAGTTAAAAATGCATTATTATTTTAAATTTAAGGATTATAAGTGGTTTTAATATTGTATAATAGGTAAAACTACCAAACAGGGTCAGATTCTCAATTTGAAAGTAAACATTACATATAATTTAACATTAGAGCAGAACTGTAAACTTCCCATCTTTGGTAATAATTCTTTGCCTTGGTATTTTAAATACTTTATTATACTTGTTGCTCTTAAGTTCTTTGTCCATGTGATTCCATGTGGTTGAGCAGGTGCATTCTGGGCAAAATAATTGGTGACTAGCCATCTTGCTCATTTTAATTCATGTCTAATATTCCAATTATTCAAATATTGCAATTATCTTTTAGGTCTGCGGCACACCTGAATACATTGCACCAGAAGTGATTCTGAGGCAGGGTTATGGAAAGCCGGTGGATTGGTGGGCCATGGGGATTATCCTCTATGAATTTCTGGTTGGATGCGTGCCCTTCTTTGGGGATACTCCAGAAGAGCTATTTGGACAAGTCATCAGTGGTAAATATCATCAGGAGTTATCTTTAAGTCACTGTTGGGAAGCAGCTATTTAATGTAAATCTGTTGAGTGTCACAGTTTTTACTACTAAAATGTTAACCTTTATCAAACAGTTGAACCAACGAATTAAAAGAACTGACTCATCAAAGCATATAACTGACATTCTTAATCTCAAGAGAGCAGTTTTTGTTGAAAATTGATCTGAAGAAATTATGTTAACATAGAATTTGGAAATGTACTAGCAACAAAACCATTTTTTATCGTGTGCTTTTTCTGCAAAGGAAATTGGTGTGGGATTTACAGGCAATTTAATTGCCGTCCAGTCTTCCTTTCCATGATAGGAAAGTTGCACCATGGAAGAAAAGGTTAATGTGGGTAACATTTACATAAATGGGGAAAATGGCTAATGGCATAATGAAGAAATTAACAAAAATATAATAAACCCTAAAACAAATGTCTACCAAATAATAAATGATGAGAATGGGAAAGCAGCAAATTGAATCCACAGATTGTTAATGATTTCATTGGTAGTTGTTATGGTGTAATGTTATTTCTGTAACAGCTGTTCATCTTTCATTTAAAATTCAATAACTTTCAGATCTTAACCTGCAAGCTGACCCTAACTATTGTATGTGGCCTGTGGCAAAACTAAATGATAATTAAATAGGGTGTATCACTACCCTACCTGCCGATTTTATAAATTTCCCTGGAACAGATCAGAAAGGTCTCTCTTCTTGAAAGTTTGTCAGGCGTCACTGACATCTTTATCAGCCACCTTCGGTCTATTTGGACTGTGTTTACAAGGTCCAGCATGGAAGTAGGGGAAAAAATCATTTTGCATGTGAGGCCGCTTTATCACAGCAATCTTTTCTGTCATTGACTTTGCAAGCCAGGCATATTTGTAAACTTTAACAAAGCAGATTTGTGAGTTGCCTGCAGTGTATGACCCCTTTATACAATATCTGAGCTGTTTATGGATTTATAACTAGGCTGTTTTCTGATATACTAAGGCCTGAATGGCAAAGGGAATCAACTGTTTAATTAACACAAACAGCAAATGCTGGCTTTGTTCTTGATGCCTTACGGCTCAGATGCATATTCATGTTGTATTTTCCAAATCAGATTTAAACTGCAGCAGAGGAAGCTAGAGGCAGGCACACACAGAAATAACTCATGTTTTTATTGCATTTCCGTACACAAAAGCACGCACACCTATCTTCAGGCAAACTCCTTCAGAATGAGAATGTATTCTTAATATTTATGACAGATTTTAAATACTTCCATTACTATGATTACTTTGTGTTGTTTTTTTTTCTTCTTCTTCTTCAGTCTTAGCACTTTGACCTTTTTTGTTTATTTGTTTCCGGAAATAGTTATTTTTGCAAAATTACTTCTTGTTTCTTAGAGCTGAAGAACTCTATGGCTGTGGCCAAATTGTCAGTTGAGGAAATTAAGAGAGAAAAATCTTACCCTGAGATAATCCCTGGATGGATATATTAGCCACCTGAAATGGAAGTGTTTAGAGTTTCTATTATTTTAAGTCTTTTAATAACTAGAGAGGCAACTTTTTGGAAGCCAATTCTTTGAAAGAAAAATGAATTTAAAAAGCAAATGAAAGATCTGCTTATTGAAATATTCTCTTCCTACCTTGTAAAAAATCTGTGCTACTTATGTCTTATAAAATAATGCTTCTCAAACATGACTGTGTTTAGGAATCGACTGAAGATCTTGTTGAAATGCAGACTCTGATTTAGTAGGTCTGGAGTGGGCCTGACATTCTGCCTTTCTGACAAATTCCCAGGTGATGACCATGTTGCTGGGACCTGGACCCTCTTGTGAACAATACGGTTATAAACAACTTTTCTTCCTTCTAGATGAGATCAACTGGCCTGAGAAGGATGAGGCACCCCCACCTGATGCCCAGGATCTGATTACCTTACTCCTCAGGCAGAATCCCCTGGAGAGGCTGGGAACAGGTTAGAGCCCATGTGTTTTAATTTTGCTAATATGCAAGAAATAATGTCTACACGGAGCGCTCTGAAGCTTTTGTTGTTTTGCTTTTGCATAGGCAACATCTGTTAGTTGATGTAGAACATGACTGCAACACTTTATAGCAGTAATATTTTGGATTTTGTTTCCTGATTCAAAGCAGTGTGTACACTAAGAGGGTTGGTTGGTTGTCTTTGTTTTTTGTTGTTTTTGTGTTTGGCAAAGCAGAAATTATGCTTAATTTGTTTCAATAAATAAAGCTTCTCTGGAAGAAAACCTCAAAGGCACATGTAACTCTTCTGTCCTGAAAAGCATGCATCTTAAATAACTTGAAACAGAGGATTCGCTATTTGGAACTCTTTTTGTTTTTGTCTTTAAATATACATCCCCATACGGATTTGACCCAGCATGTTACTATCCACAGGCTTTGAAATGGGTTATCAGTACTTGGACTAATTACTAGAAATGAGTGCCTGGGGTTGAACCATGCTGTCCTGTCACAGTGATCAGCACAGTGATGAGCACCATGACCCAAGAAAGCGAATTAAAAACCACTGCCTTTCAGGATTAACAAGATAGTAGATTTGCTTCTTGCTGATAATTTTTTCTGACTGTTCTGCCAGCATTTTATTCCCTTTTCTTCTCTGTATTCTGAATAGACAGACGTAGCGATCCCAGTATAGAGTCCCAGTCTGCCCGAGTATGTGAATTTATGTAGATGAGACTAAATATTAAATATAAATGCACATAGTCTAGCCAGCCTCCATAATTTTCATCAGTGAAAAGTGTTGGCTTGATGAATTATTTACTCTGAGCTGTTTCATTCTACCCCCATTTTAATAGAAATAACAGAAAATACTGAAGAAATCATTTTCTCCCCCATTTTTTTCCAAGACAAAAATTTGAAACAGCTACAAATATTTATTGTATTCTCCACATTCACCTACCGATTCTCCTATTGGAGGTCTCTGTTCTTACCTAAGTGTAGACGAATGCAGTGCTAATAGAGTTTATGATAATGCGTTATAGCAAGGGTCAGCAAGCTACAGCCAGATTTGTCCCACAGCCTGGTATTGTAAATAAAGCTTTACTGAAACACCTCCACGTCCCACTTATTTAGGTATTGTATGGCTGCTTTCATGCTACAAGGACGGAGTTAGGTAGTCATGACAGACTGTATGCCATGCAAAGACTAAAATGTGTACTGTTTTGCCTTTTACACAAAAGCTTCTCAGACCCTGCATTAGAGAATCCAAAAAGGCTTAAAATTAGGGCTTCACTAGAAAACTTCTTTTAGTTGAGCCTCTCACTAGAGCACCTTGTGCCTTTTTTACTTTTTTCAGTGGGTGAGTGGACTTTTAACCTGAAAACCCAATATAAATTGAGGTTGAGGGCATAAACTCCACAGTCAGCTAACCTGAGTTTAAATCTCAGCTGTATGACCCTGCACAGGTTACTTCTTTTTCTAGTGCTCATCTCCTCATTTGTGAAAAGGAAATGTTTGAAGTGCTACCTCATAGGATTATTATAAAGATAAAAACAGATCATTCTAGGGAAGAGGAGGCATTCTGCTGGATGGCTTTTTAAAACATTTCCTCCAGAGTCATCTGCCTCATTAACAACAGTTTTATCTTAAAATTATTTTCTAAGTTCATAAACTGACATGATTTCTTATTCTGTTATGAATGCATACTGCCCTAGTCCTTCAATCAGCCCATAATATGTGTTTTTTGTTTGGTTTTTGGTTGGTGGGTGGGTGGGGTGGTTTGTTTGTTCATTTATTTAGAGATGGCATCTCACTCTGTCACCCCGGCTGGAGTGCAGTGGTGTGATCTTGGCCCACTGCAACCTCCACCTCCCAGGTTCAAGCGATTCTCATGCCTAAGCCTCCCGAGTAGCTGGGACCACAGGTGCATGCCACCATGCCCAGCTACTTTTTGTATTTTTAGTAGAGATGGGGTTTTGCCATGTTGGCCAGGCTGGTCTTGAACTCCTGGCCTCAACTGATCCACCCACCTTGGCCTCCCAAAGTGCTGAGATTACAGCCTTATGAGCCATCGTGCCTGGCTCCATCATATATGTTTTAATCCCTGTTACCTGAGGTCAGGTGTAGAATTTTCCACTTGTGGTGTCATATTGGTGCTCAAAAAGTTTCAGATTTTGGAGCATTTCAGATTTAAAATTTTCAGACCAAGGATGTTCAGCCTGTATTCTGCCCCGTATTTACCCTCCAGGAAAACTTGGATTCTTGTTTGAGCTTCATTTAACTAGACAAGGATGTGATAATGATCAGCATCTCTGTGTTTATAAATCATAGGCTGCAAGTTACTTCTCTGCACATTTTCTCGTTGACTGCTACTTTCAGTCTTTTTAGGGTTTGACAGTTTGAAGAACGAATCTCCTAACAGAAACCCAGAAGAGACATTTAAAAGACCCTACCCAAGCTCTTAGAATTGTCAAGTGCTTGCCAAACAGGCCAGTCCAACATGACAGGTCCCAGTAGGGCCCAGAGCCTGAGGCTGAGAATCCCGCAGGCCTGCCATGCTGCTCCCAATGACAGCATTTTGTATTTAATGCATATTTAGTGGGCAAAATAATGCACCGTGAAAATGTGCGAATGCACATTTGCCCAAGAGATTAGAGAGGCTGAGAAAAAGGGTGTGAAGAACATAATGGATGTTTAAGAAACTTCCATGAAAGGAGAGAAAAGGGAAAGTGTTAGTGTCAAAGCATAACTTGCAATTTGGGAGCTTGTCCTACTGGAACTATACTTTTGAACTTGTAGAATATTGAGTGGCAGCCTGACTCATTGGACTTCAGAGCTGCTCAGATGTCACTGCTACCCATGTCTTGAATAGTTTCTTCATTGCCCTGAGTCTCAGTTTCCTAGTCTATGGAAATGGGCGTTGTATATACTTCACAGGATTATTGTGAGGAGTAAATGCAAAAATGTTCATGAAGGTATCTAGTTCATTTACTAAGTACCTAGCAAGAGCTCAAGGAATAATGTTTCCTTTCCCTTCATGATGAATTCTTACAATGAGAACTATCATTTGCCTGAGTGATTTGTTTTTAGCTCACGATGCTATCACCCATATTTTACCAAAAATTTAGCCCAAAGTCATTTTCCCCCAATTCCCCCCCACCCCGCTTTCTTTTCTTCCTTATCTCTCCATAAGTGCATGAGAAACTGGACCAACTAATACCAGCTTCTCATAAGTGAGGCACAAAGGCCAAAGGGTGAGAAATGTGAGCTAAATCAACCATGGGCTGTGAGTCCTTGAGGAGGACCCATTTGTCATTGTCTACAGGGATGAAATGAAGGCTCTCACCAGCTTGGGTCCCAGAGGATAGCAGGTGGTGGGGTAAAACCCCCGACACTGGCTGCAGTCTGGTTGAGCTCTTGGCCCTAGAGAAACTGCTTTTCTGATAAAGTTGAGCAACCCAAAATGTGAGGGCTGGACCGTTGATATGGCCCCATGAGCAGCAACTGAAGTGATAGTCATTGTGGTCTAGTGGAACCATCACTGCACTAGGAGTTCAGAGATGTGTGTTGTGGACCACTAACTAGGGCTTCCCCTATCCGACATCCTCACCGTGCTGACGACCTCCATGTTGGGTAGGGAAACAGTTAAGCCCTCTTAGCTTTCGTATTCTGTTTCTCCAAGTAAAAGAGCGCTAGAAGAAAATGAGATGGGCACTTGTGTATACGGGCATTGATTAGGGATAGGTGAGAGCAAGGATGCATGGTTGGCTGGAATGAGACTCTGCAGAGGTGCTGTAGAACAGACACATGAGTTGGCTGTTAGGCTCAGGTCCCCAATATTGGCAGTTCTGAATCTGTTTGCAAAGCGATGCAAGAGAGATGGTGGAGTAGGAACAAATTAAAGCATGCCTCCGCCTTATATGTGGCACTGAGGTTGGGCCTGGGTGTTTTTAGGCAGGCCGAGGTTCAGCCTTGAATCTTTACCCTCTGGGGGATCATGGTCCATGGTGTTTTATTGCTTATGCTTCATTTCCACATCCACAAAAGGTGTTGTAATGCCCACTTCGTGTGGTTATATTTGATGATTTAATTAAAGGAAACAAGATACCTGTCCCATAGCATCTAGTGCAATACTTGTCACAAGTTGACTCTCAGTCGTAGCTGCTCATGCTTATTGTCAGATTTCAGTATTTTGCTAGAAATGTGGAAACCACCTGGATAGAATAAGGTAAAGATTCTAATTAAATGTTTTATAAAGAAGAATCCATTTCCCCCTTTTTTGGGTAATTTCCTCACTTTGATGTTTTCACTCCATTCCATCATTTTCAGAACACCAATTTGCCCTGGCTGGATTCAGAGCTAGGGCTGACACTATGCCTTATGCTAGAGGGGTCCAGTGAGGACAGAGTCCAATCTTTGATCCACAGACAGCAACCCCCAACCAAGATTCACAGCCCATTTTGTATTCAACTTGGCATTTCTCATCCTATTCTTTTTGTACCCCACAGAGGACAGGATGAGAGGCCTGGGTGACAATTACAAGAACGAGGCATTTACTTGCACCTAGCAGAGATCTTTTGGCAGGGAGGCTGATTAGACCCTTTATTAACGTCTCAGATATCTCTCAGAGTTTTTTCAGGGTTGATTCTTTGTTATCTCTCCAACAATATGTGTGCTGGTGGCAGGGCAGGGGTCTGATTGTTATGCTATGATATTATATCGTGTACCTTTTTCTCTTTATATGGGATACGGTATTCATATTTTTGATGGCCTGTCCTTTAAAATCACTCTTTAAAATTATGAACTGAATTGAAAACATTTCACTGAATTATGCTATCATGCTGACTTGGCAAAAAGAAGCCTAAAACTTGGAAATGGTGATTGATATTTTAGAGGCATTAAAAGTCTTTAAAACAGATTTGTCAGTTTCCTACCTACGAATCTGTAGTTCACAGAATCTAATTCTTATCTATGTTAATGAGCAATCCAATAAAATTGAATGGTAACCCCTATAAATAATATTTAGGAAAAATTTATCAATATTCACTTCTCCTCCAGAGGAAATGTTGCTGTGAACACATTTTGCACCTTGTTAGAATTTCTCTGGGTTTTTATTGAGTGAGTCTGCTGTGGGCCAATATTTATCCACATCTCCAGGTTCAGCATAATGTGATTTTAAGTGTCCACAACATTAACCTTTGAAAAATGGAGGAAGTCATGGAAAAAACTAACAAAGAAAAACAGTGCCATAGCAACTGCTGTTAGCAACATCACATCTCCTACTGACAAATTATCAGAAAAAATTTTGGGGCTTTGGTTGTAGAATGAAAAAGTATGATTTTCATGTCTGTATTTCTTTGCTGATATGTTTTCAAAATTGTTAAAAACTGATGTTTGCCTTTGCTTAGTGGGGATAGTTTAACACTTTCCTCTCTGTCTCTACCTGCCCACTTCCAGGTGGTGCATATGAAGTCAAACAGCATCGATTCTTCCGTTCTTTAGACTGGAACAGTTTACTGAGACAGAAGGCAGAATTTATTCCCCAACTGGAATCTGAGGATGACACAAGTTATTTTGATAGTATGTGCTTTATCTGACATAAAATATCGTTTGGCCTTTACTCGATAAATAATTACCTTTGCTTTTGAAACTCTTCATATCTCTGAGTTCTTAAACATAATGCTGATTCGATACAGAAACTCATAATTAAAATATCTAAACACTGAAAATCTGAGTAATTGGACCTGTTCCCAAACATTTCACTGCAGCTCGGTCTGAGAAGTATCATCATATGGAAACGGAGGAAGAAGACGACACAAATGATGAAGATTTTAATGTGGAAATAAGGCAGTTTTCTTCATGTTCACATAGGTTTTCAAAAGTAAGTGAAATGTGGCATAAACATACAGAGTCTCTCTGGGAGGATCTCCCGCTGGCCAGATAGTATCCCCGAACAGCTGGACACTTACTCTTTTCCAGGGTTTGAGGTCTCCTATGCCCAAACTTCCTTTTTTGTTGAAGAAAAGTGATCCCCTCAACTTATAGTCTGTCCGTATGCTACTGTGAAAATATATTTCTCTCTCCATGAATTAAGATCTTGTTTTCTTAGGGGCATAGCCTTGCACCCAAAGTCTTGTTTTTGAAGTGTGTAACTGCTACTTATATGATGACTTTGCCTTGAATGTCTCACCTGGCTCAATGCCAGGCTGTAGAGGCACCACTCGTTGCTTTTAACTTAGGATGACGAGCGCCAGCTTCACTGTGTGCAGAGTCATCTCCTAGGGATTACACAGAGTACAACAAAAGGAGAAGGCTCAGTCCTTGACATAAGCAAAGATACCTGGGGACAGTTGACTGTAAGATTGTAAAGTCTCGTAACTGCTGGGCATGGTGGCTCACACCTATAATTCCAGCACTTAGAGAGGCAGAGGCAGGAAGATAGCTTGAACCCAGGAGTTCGAGACCGGCCTGGGCAATATAGCGAGTTCCTGTTCTCCACAAAAAGGAAAAAAAAAAAAAAAGACTCGTAACCAGTAAACAGAAATTATAAGCCATATTGAAAAGGCAGTAGGAAGCCAAGCTAGAATCATGAAAATGGTAGAAGATAATAAAGCTGATGATTGAGAAAAGATGCCTTTTTACCAGAAGAGGTAAGATTAAAAAAATAATTAATCAAAACAAAACTGATAGTTCTGAGACAGAACAGGGCCCTAGGAAAAATGGAAATCAACGTGAGGGTGCCCTACCTCCCTTTTGCTATTTTCAGTAGCTACATATTTTCTGTTGCCATGGCATTTTGCATGATTGTCGTTTAGCTTTTCTATAACATTTAGTGATTTTAAAGTGCTCTGTAGCTTTTTCTAAATGATTACCTAGATGCACCTGCAAATTGGCCAGCACTACCCTCCCTGTTTATGGGAATGGCATTGAGGTAAGGATTTCCCTGGAGAAGGTGGTAGCCAGTCTGTCCTAGAGCCAGGACAGAAGCTTTGCTAAGTGTGGACTCAGACCAGGACTGTTCTCTGGGCCATCAAAGACAACAAAGCCAACCCCTAAACACTGCTTCCTTCTTTGCCTTGGTGGGTATTGCATTTTCCCACTGTCTCCTGTTCTTTAGCCACTTTCCTGCTATTCCTAGTAGATTACAGGAGGCCTCAGGACCATTCCCATGAGAGCAGCAAGTGTCTGAGCAGGGCAGTAGGGAGTGCTTCCTACCCTAGGCTCTTAGACCCCCATTTTACCTTCTCTCTTTCCTATGAGACAACAGAGGTTCAGAGATAGCTGAGACCTTGGGCTTACCTGAGATCCGATCCCCTTCAGGAACCCCGGCACCAACATAGGAAACTGCCTGTCTGTAGATGTGATTTGTAAGCGAAACAAATACCTCTGGCTCTTACAACAAAATATGTACTGCATCCCTGCCACACCACCACCCAGTCTTGAAACAGATAGTTTATTCTTCTGTTGGCACTCAATTCCAATTCATTTTTCTTCTTCCTACCCCTGACTGGTGGCCATTAAATCTTTTTCTCTGTTATTTTCTTTTTCCAGTTGACTTCATGGTTAAAAAGTAATCAAGATGTGCATTGATCCCGAGGCCTAGAACTCCACTGCATCTGTGGATTTTGTTTGCAGATACAAAGTCCGCAACAAGATATGATGAGAGGATGATGAATTCATAGCTCCCTATTTGTATATATGTACACACTCACACTCACACTCACTCACTCTGACCCTTCCTCTCAGGATTCTGGTCAACAACACTGGAAAGTACTTTCTGAATACACAATTTCAGTTCAGAATTTAGTTATCCTCTCAGGTTTTCCTCCCAAGACTTGGAGTGTTTTTCTGACAAACTCTTTTTAGTAGATATTAATAGCACCAATTATTTGCCTTCCAGGTTTTCAGCAGTATAGATCGAATCACTCAGAATTCAGCAGAAGAGAAGGAAGACTCTGGGGACAAAACCAAAAGCACAACCTTGCCATCCACAGAAACACTGAGCTGGAGTTCAGAATATTCTGAAATGTATGTGAAATACCTCTTAAGTAATATAAGCAGTAGCTACTAGAGCAGAGTTTCTTAAACTTCAGTGAGCATCAGAATACCTGGGAGACTTGTTAAAACACAGATCTCCCACCTCCAGAGTTTCTGATCCAGTAGATCTCGGGTGGGGCCTGAAAATGTGCATTTCTGACAAGTACCCAGATTATGCAGATGTTGCTGCTCTGGGTACCACACATTAAGAACCACTGTGCTAGACATCTCTTGGTTAGGCTTATCTAAGTCCGATTTTCACCTGGTTTCTTCCAAAATTCACCTTTAACACAGTTTTCTAGTATGTGTATATGACTTTGTTTTTGCTTTTAATTAAGGCAACAGCTATCAACATCCAACTCTTCAGATACTGAAAGCAACAGACATAAACTCAGTTCTGGCCTACTTCCCAAACTGGCTATTTCAACAGAGGGAGAACAAGATGAAGCTGCCTCCCGCCCTGGAGACCCCCATGAGGAGCCAGGAAAGCCAGCCCTTCCCCCTGAAGAGAGTGCCCAGGAGGAGCCCGAGGTCACCACTCCTGCCAGCACCATCAGCAGCTCCACCCTGTCAGGTAAGCCTCGGGCCATAGTGCCTGCTGTCCTCCTCACCACACTAAGTGACTCCTAGCGCTCGGTCCCAGGGATGGCCTTGCCAGGCAGTAAAGATGGGTGTTTTACGCTGCTAGACTTTCTCCATGACCTCAGTCCTTAGGCTTGGGACACGATCTTCTGAGATCTAAGATGAGATATCTCAGACTGCTCCTCAGTGCTCAGCCATGCAGCAAACTGTTATTGCTTCGGTTTGACCTTGGGGCCAAATTTCACCTTCTCAGCCAGGTTGCAGGGAATCTTTTGAGGGAAATAAGTCAGAATATGCTAAGGGAGTGTGTTCTCAGTTGTTGATGCACAGGTATGTCTTATGCAGTTGCATCTAACTCAGAGTTCAGTGTGAGAGCCAGTATCCAGTAGTCAGCTTGTCAAAATTACCCTTGAAGATGTCTTGAATCACCCGTAAGGCACAGTATAAACCCAGGTTTCTCTCTAGCATTGAAATAGATGGTTGTTTCTTTGATGGAGTTGGCTTTTGTTAAAGGGTTATGTTGTACCAAATAATTTCTCTCTCCACACTAGACTCAGGCTCAGTGCAGCGTAACACTTAATGCTGTCCTGGTCCATCTAGGACTAAGGAGGGGAAAGGGGAGTCAGAAATACCAACATGATTTAAATTGGTATGTTACGTGCATATGAAATAACTCCACTGAAGACAAAAGTTACCTTCCCCATCTCTGGGTAATTGGAGTAAGAAACTCCTGAGACATCTTTGCATGTTTGAGAGGCAGTTAAGTGGGCTTGGGCCTTTGAAAGCACTTTTTTAATGTTACCTTTGTGTGATGTAACCTTCCTGACAAGAGGAACAGTGTCTTCACAGATTTTTTAAGGAGCTTAATATATCGTGGATACTTGCTGGTCATTAATAATGGAGGTATCCTCACTAGATAATCAAACTTGCAATTAACTGCCCCAGAACAAGCCTCTTAAGTTCATTTAAAGTATCATTTGGTTTATGAAAATTTTATGCACAGCATGTTCTTCTATAGAGTATGTGCATTTATGCTTTTTCAAAAAGTAAAAGATGTATATGGCTTAGAATTGCTATAATGAATGTTTTCATTAAGCTACATTCAATATGCTGTATTGATAACCATGAATGATTCCAAGATTTTTCATCAACATTTTTTAAACTAAGTGAATATTCATAGTGTAAGCTTTTTTTTTTAATCATTTCAAGAAAAACAAATTTTATGGACTGGATTTATTTCAACCTCACTAAGAAGTTTGGATCTGTGAAGCTTCACATGTGCTTATAGTTTATTGTGGAGGAAAATAATGTTAGATTTTCTTCTCTCTCTTCACTTCAGTTCTGTTTTCATTTTGCATAATTCCACTTATCCTAACCATAAAGCCAAGAGAACAGCAATGAGGAAGTAGTGTAAAGGCAACCTGTTAGACTAAGATTCCTGAGCATCTCTAGCTCATGTTGATGCTCAGATCACATGTAGATATCTTGGTATTTTCTGTTCCTGGTTACAAAAGCCTTTATCTGGTTCTTAGTTACCTTACTCTGAATAGTGTATATTCACCTCGATTTAAAATTTATTCTGAATATAGTGAACTGTTTACTATCTCTTAGTCTCCTCAGCCTACTCACTACTGGAAGAGTAGGAGGGGAAGGGAGGGGAATCATGTCTAAGCATTTGATTGATTACTTTCATAATTAAAAAAAAATCCACCTAGGTCCTGCCATGCATTTTGATTAATAGATTCACACCATCTTTCTCTCTCTCTCTCTCTCCCCCATACACACACTAAAAATAATCAAAGGCCTTGGGGGCTGTGCAGAATAGAGAGATGAGCTGATTTGCTTATAGCCAAGGGTAATTAGGGAGTCTGAAAACCGTGACTGTAGTAAAATTAAATTTGTTGATTTTTATATTGCTCCACCACCAAAAAGAAGGAACCCTTGACATTTAGAGAACATTAAAGTGACATTATCTACCATTGGTAGAAAAGAAGCTCACGCTTATATGCAGTGCTGCAAAATGAGATGGCAGAGGCAAGGGGGAGAGGTGACACACGGTTGTATATCCACACTCTGGCATTTAGGGAAGTACAACTTTATACCTGTTTCTCTTTTATCATGACTACATTGTGTTTGAAGCCATGCAAAATAAATGTCTTGAAGTCTTAGATGTAGGGGTCGAATGTATCCAACAATTACTCATTGTAAAGAGATTCAACTTTTCATTTTAGACTTGTCAGTGATCCCATCCAAACCAAATTACAAAGAAGCAAGTGTGTACCTTACTCAAAGGGAAGCTTCAGTTTTGTGAGATGAGATTTATTACTTGCGAAGCAGTTTTTATCAAGACCTTCAGTAGTTGATTTCTGTAACAGAATGGAATATACTGTTAAATGAGAATGATCTTATCTTATAGGAGTAAAAAGATTGATATTTGCCTTAACGTTATCTCTCTTTGTTGGTCAGATGGGTGTTATGTGTAAGTCCATGAGTATTTTCCTGTACATACGCACAGTAGATGACCACAAAGTGTGTCATGCCTAAAGCCGCTGTCCAAATTCCCAGCTTCCCTTAGCTAGACCACAGCTGTAAGGTCTGAACTTTGTCCATGAGCTTGGGCCAAACTACAACCGTACCACTAAGTGGTGTATAGACGGCAATGTAAGAGAAATGCTGGTTAAGTCTAAGTCTAATTCTTTCCTAGGCAAACAGTGTCATATGGTCAGCACTTCAAAATGTGCTGGCTGCTCTTTCAAAAGATCGTTTATAGTGGTGTGAAATACTCTGCATGGATTGTATCTCTAAAGGTGATGAGGCAGTTGAAGATTTTTAAGCATGGGGCTTATAATATAGCATTTAGAAGTAAAAATGAGATGAGCATTGTCTCTCCTGGATGGACGAAAATGTGCTATCAATGATGTTTTTAAAGAAAAGCAAGATAGAAGATCAATAACCTGGGAAAGAAAGAGTGAGACAAATCAAAAGGAATAGCTGTCCAGCTTCCTTCTGGGGGACTCAACATGTCACCCTGCTGCAGAGCTTTCTTTACTCTCAGCCTCTGCATTCACTGGACCAGCATCAGTGATGTTCCATTTCTGCACCCACCTCCATATTTATCCTCTCTTATGCTCCATTGTTGAGGGAAGTCCTCATTTTTTTAAGTTAAAAATAACTCCAGTTTATATTAAAGATTAACAAAATTAAAAGTAAAGAAGGTGTGGTTTAGAGGGGAGAGGAAATAGCATGAGGGAGGATCAGCATTTGATACGCTGGATTAAAAGCCAGGAGGATGAAGTGAGCTTGAGTAATGAAGAGAGTAATATCCCCTTTGTCTTGCTTGTCGTTTGAAATGTACAGGGAGCTTAGAATGGAGGCATACAGCCTGAGAAGCGAGAAGAGACACGTTAGGCACTTTTCTATCAGTTACTTGCCTCAGTCTAGTATGAGGTGTGTTCTAAGAGCACAGGCATAAGCCTACGGGGAGTGATGAAACAATGTCCACGTGTCAAAATTATGATTAACAGCATTGATAATGATAATCAGTATCATAAGGTAATCACCGTATGAAGTGGGTGGCCATGGTGTTTGGGAGGTAATCTTTGATTCATAGCACAGCCTTTCATGGTATGGGTGGTAGGGGCACCAGAATTGTCTCTGCAAGGTTTCAAAAATATAGATTGTTGAAAGAAACTAATTCCTTTGGTTAAATGGAGTCATGGATTGAGAATTAGCAGACATGTGTACAGGTAGAATGAAGCCTGAATAGACGCCTCTTCCATCTCTTCCTTCTCCACGTCACCTTTCTCAAACCAATCACATGTTGTTAATGTTCGCCTGACACTGTCGGGACTCACCGGCCACATAGGATTATGTTCTCCAGCATTTACTCTTCCTGCTGTCTCTCTCTTCCCCTCTTCCCACCTCTCCTATCCTAGATTTTCCTGAACGTGTTTATCCCTTCTTCTTTGTGCAGTTGGCAGTTTTTCAGAGCACTTGGATCAGATAAATGGACGAAGCGAGTGTGTGGACAGTACAGATAATTCCTCAAAGCCATCCAGTGAACCCGCTTCTCACATGGCTCGGCAGCGATTAGAAAGCACAGAAAAAAAGAAAATCTCTGGGAAAGTCACAAAGTCCCTCTCTGCCAGTGCTCTGTCCCTCATGATCCCAGGAGGTAGAGAGATACTACTTGCATGAAACTGTGTGATTTGTGCATGTGGTCCCGTCCCTCCTCTCCCAATTTGGAATGCTGAACGAGATGCAAGATTGCTTGAAGTAATAACGGGTCATGTCCCAGGACAGCTCTTGAGAGCTTCTGCCTGCAGACTCTGAATTCTTCCTGCAGGATTTGTAGGGCCCCCAAGGAGCATTTTGGCCTATTTCATCTCACTTTCTGCATCAGGGGTACAAGAGAGGCTTCCTTCCCATGAAAGCTTGTTTCTGTTTTGTTTCCTTTCTTTTTCTTTTCTCCCTCCAAGTTAAATGATAAATTTTCCTTCCTTAAATAATTTTTTTTTCTCTAGACTGTATACTTTATACACTTTATAGAGCTGTTTACAGCATTTGTGTTGGAAAGCTAAGTATATAGTTTTTCTCATCTAATGAATGAGAAAAATAGTTACAGAATATAAGCTTTTCATTCTGGAGATAGAGTCACAGACAGCATTGAAATTCTAGGTTTTCCCAACCCTGTCGGTTGAGCTATGCTTCCTCCTACTGGTAGCAAACCATCTTCTGCCCTGTTTTGGAAAACTGGGCTTAATTGAAGTTTTGTTGAACTGTAGTATTTTCCCACAAACTGGTTTTGCCTCTACTGATCTCTAAGTCTGTAGTAATCCCACTGGTAGAAATGAAATATACACCCTGATGGTTGTGATATCACTCCAAATGACAGCAAGAGACTCGAGTTATATTGCAGATGGCTTGTTTTTGGAAGAATACAGATCATGTACAAAAGGGATTGTTTTTGTTTTTAAAATTTCATATTTGTGCAAAGAGCAATTTGACAGAAACAAATGCTCATTTGGGAGTAGTGCTCAGTCTAGCAGATTCAGTTTCTGGGAGGTGTCCCGTTTAGCTCCATAAAACAAACACCTGTATCCCTAGTCTGTATGACTCTTCATAACCTGAAGATGATGGTCCCGGTGCAGCTGCACAGACAGGAAGGTAAGTGGGATATGGGCCAGTGTAGTTTTGAAAGCTGGTGAGGAAGTCTATACTTTGGTAGAATAAGGAAATCATTCAATTTGGGGAGATAAGGGAGACCATCAGAAGGTAAAGAAGAGGGGGCCTGGCCTTTCAGCAGTTTGGATCTGTGTGTGTCCACAGTGCCCTACTCCCACCTGCATGTCTTGAAGTTCCCTGCCTGCCAGCATGCATCTCTTCACCTGTCCTTTGATTAGACAGAAGGGATCCAGCAGAAAAGAACCAAGATGCTACATGAAGTCAGAGAGGGAAGGAGCATGGGTTGTGGTACAGTTGGCTTTGCTCTTCTTTGAACAAGCATAAGAATTGAAATAGTGGGTAGTATGGATACTTTCAGCTTATGGTAGCCACAGTGGAACTCACCACACCCTGGTGAGCCTTCAGTAGCACTGGGAACTTTGTAGCCTGGCTCCAACTGAGCTCCTGTGTAAACCTCAGTATGTTTTGTAGATTATTCTGCCTTTTCTCAAGTGCACACACACACACTGACAGTCTCACATAACTGGTTAAGGTCTGTTTAGATTCATGTAGATGAAACAGGGATATGAACTAAAAATAAAAGTGTTCATTTCTGCTGCTATAACAAAATACTTTAGACTGGGCAAGGTAATAACAGAATTTGTTGATCACAGTTCTGGAGCCTGGGAAGTCCAAGATCAAGGTGCCGACAGTTTCAGCATCTGACGAGGGCTTGTTCCTCATGGACAGCACCTTCTCTGTGTCCTCACATGGCAGAAGGAAAGAACGAACTCTCTCCAGTCTGTTGTATAAGGGCACTAATTCACTTATGAGGGGCAGAGCCCTCATGACCTAATCACCTCCCAGAGGTCCCACCTCTTAAAACCATTACTTTGGGGGTTAGGTTTCAACATAGGAATTTTAGGGGGACACAAACATTCAGAGCATAGCAGTTTGCTTCTAAAACAAAGAAAGCAGTAGATTTGGTGTTTTGGAATATGCACTGAGATTCTCTTCAGGTTTCCCTATCTCACCTTCATTATCCTCTCAGAGACCTTATTAGAATTGCAAGTAATATGTGAAGAGAATCAGTTGTCACCACAGTAATGGTATTCGTTTATAGAGAAGTCACCACTTCATTGTTTTCCTGATTAAAATTTCTTTCCTTTTTTTTTTTTTTTTTTTTTTGTGAGACAGGGTGTTGCTCTGTCGCCCAGGCTGAAGCGCCGTGGCACAATCACGGCTCACTGCAGCCTCAACCTCCCAGACTCAGTTGATCCTCTCACCTCAGTCTCCCAGGTAGCTGGAACTATAGGCACATGCCACCTTTCCTGGCTAATTTTTTTGTATTGTTTGTAGAGACAGGGTTTAGCCATATCACCTGAGTGGTCTTGAACTCCTGGGCTCAAGCCACCAGCCCACCTTGGCCTCTCAAAAGTGCTGGGATTACAGGTGTGAGCCACTACACCCGGCCAGTTAAAATTCTTTAATCAGTATTCATTCAATAGCATTGTAGAAATCAGCTGGTAAATTGATAAACTGCTTTCCTGGCCATGTGTGTTGAAAAGGACCATGTTAAAATTGTTTAGTGAAGAATTTGGAATCCAGTATCTGTTAATATAATACATACAGTCTTCACATGAAAACACACTTGAAATACATGCATCTATGATTTATTTCTTTACTTAAAATAAAACATTAAAATGTCACAGCCAGAAGGTAATCTTTGTGCTGTCTTTTAATAAGCATAGAAACTAAAAATTTTTTTTCTCTTTCCTAACTGAAAAATTAGTTAAAATAGCAACACTCTTGAAGTTTGACAGTTTTGGAATTCATCCTCATTACTGATAGAAACATTTTTATATTACTTTGTCTTCATTTGGCTATTGGAAACAAATGGATTTGTGTTGTGACTGTGCCCCCAGTCCTGGCAGGGCTCATGGGGTGAGGGTTGCCTGCATGGATGCTTGTGTGAGCCACATGGGCTTTGATGACTGGCTTCTTCGTTACAGATATGTTTGCTGTTTCCCCTCTGGGAAGTCCAATGTCTCCCCATTCCCTGTCCTCGGACCCTTCCTCTTCACGAGATTCCTCTCCCAGCCGAGATTCCTCAGCAGCTTCTGCCAGTCCACATCAGCCGATTGTGATCCACAGTTCAGGGAAGAACTACGGCTTTACCATCCGAGCCATCCGGGTGTATGTGGGAGACAGTGACATCTATACAGTGCACCATATCGTCTGGGTAAAACCTGCATGTCTCACACTTGGGATTTTTCATTTCCAGCCAAGCTGGAGAGTGGATAGGTTGGCTGATAAATAGCAAATGTATTTACTTTTAAGTTTGCATTTGGGACCTGTTTCATTTTCCTTTTAGAACTCCATCCGTGAATGTATACGGTGGAATTGAATTTAGCAAAAACGAGTATCTCATAATTCTGTCCAGTTTTCATATTTGATTGTTCTTTCTTACATACCAAGCTGGTAGACATAGTCAAAGGCAATCCTATTTCCATCCTTCTTTTATTTTTTCTTTTTTTTTCCTAGCCTTCTTTTTAAAAATTACCTTCTCAAATCACATGAAATGTTTTGGTCATTCATTTTTATTTTTTCTTTTTGACTCTGGTACTTTCAGTCTGAATCACCTGAAAATTTCTGAGTACCATAGAAAGTTTCCTATTTTAGAATAACGATAGAACAGGAATAGTAACCATACCTGTTAGATTTTCTATTAGAAGCTTAGGACATTTGCTAATTAGCTCATTATGCTTCCAGAAGACACAGTAGGTGTTAGAGTTGTCATTTGTTTGCCTACAAATATCCTCTCCTCTCGGACTTTAGAACGTAGAAGAAGGAAGTCCAGCGTGCCAGGCAGGACTGAAGGCTGGAGACCTTATCACACACATCAATGGAGAACCGGTGCATGGACTCGTCCACACAGAAGTTATAGAGCTCCTACTGAAGGTATTGTATTTTTTTATGTCAGGGCCATGCTGATGAGACAGCATGATGGTACAGCCCCAAAGGGGCTAGTACCAGGAGATTGATTACCCTGTAGCACACCCATGTCTGATTACTGAGGAAGTATTCAGTAATCTCAAGTTTAAAGACAAAGATATTATGAACTCTCTGGTTTTATGTAATGAAATGATGTCTTTATTTCTGCATACTCATTCCCTAATTTAATTTTGCTTCTCATTCTAAATTGTAAGTAGTAAGAATTCTCTTTGTTTATATACCTTACACGGTGACATCTCTTTGGGAGTCACCTGTCCTAAAGGTGACTTTCTTCAGGAACTTCTAACAGGTTTCATTCTAGTATACAAGAAGACAAAATTGTATTAAACTGTGAGGTTCGATCTGAAGGTTTAGTCTGAGAATTAGAGTTCCTTTGAAAAACAAAATTGTAAATATATACACATGTACTATAAATTATAAAAAATAAGTGGTAGTGAAAGAAGAGGTTCTAGCAATTATTAGGCCTCCCCTCCATACAAATTAACTTAAATAGGGATCAATTTATATTTAAAATGTAAGCTGAATAGAGCCTATGGAGTAAGAAGGTCACAGGAAGCATAACTGTAAATGGAGAGAAAGGACACACACTGATCCTGTCAGACTGTTCTGTTTAGTTATTTGATTTGCTACTTGCTGACTCTAGAATATAAAGTTATGGTTCAAAATATGGATCTGGTTAAAACAAATAAAGATGAATGTATGGGTTTGAGTTAAAATTTTCACAGAAAATGAAGGCTAATTAGTCTATGATGAGAAATGGAGTCCCTACTTAGAGAATTATTTTACAGATCAACAGATTTATGGACGACCTCTTGTTTCTTAAGCACTGTGCTTTGGACTCTGGAAGGGGCAATGAGCCAGAGAAATGTGAGCATAGCTGCAAAGAACCTACAGACTATTTAGGGAGACAAAGCATAAATACATATAAACATAAATACTTGCACATCATTTAAATATAACGTTTATTCAGACTGTTTCTAGCACACTTGCTCTGAAGCAGGTGCTGTTGTAGACATTGGTTACATGGGGACTGAGGTGTGGTCTCTGACCTTGAGAAGTATGGGAGATGTAAGTGAGCAAAAACCACAACAACAACAACAAAAGAAAACACAATTTAATTAAGGCTGTAGGAGAGAGAGGAATGTCATACTTTTGGAGAGAACATTCTATAAGTGGGGAGAGGCCTCACAGGGAAGTGACATTGAACTGGAATTTGGAAGGCACTGTAGAGAAGTGGGTGTGCACATCTTTCAAACATGCAGTTAAATGACTTTTCTCCTCTCTTCTCTGCCCTTTCCCCAGACCACATAAGTGTATCTTCCAACAATTCAGAGTCTGGCCTAGGTCCCAGGAAGAGTAAATATTGTGTATATCCAAAGGTCCAGTGTGTAGTAGTAGATGGGAACATTATTGCCATTGATTAGTTCACAGTATTAATGAGATTTTGGTCTTGGGCTCAGACCTTGGGCTCAGGGGCTGGGGGCTCAATAATTTTGTGGGATTAAGGTAAACCATGAAGTTTTCCTTTCCTTGCTGTCCAAAAGTTACTATAAAAGGAGCCAAGTTCCCTGTGGCCACTTTTATTATTTCCTGATTCATGTTTTGCTGTACATGTCCTTCAGTTTGGTAGCAAAAGCCTTAAGATGACTGGAGTTAGCCTACCCTTTTGGTACATATGGCCACTGCTTAGAAACAAATGCCACTTCTGGCACCTATGTGGATAAGACCTGAGGTTTTTCGATGAGCATCTGTCTCTGATAATATTTTTTGTCCAACTGGGATGGAACAATGATTTCAGAGTGAGCGTCCAAGAAATGGGAGGCAGAGCAGGATTGCTGACTGAGATCCCTGGACTGTGAAACTCACCTGCAGTGACCATACACTCCTCAAGACAGAAGTCAAGATGAGACACAAAGTTCATGAGTCTCACCAGCTGCTTCTCTCACAATCCTGAATCCTGTGGTCCATGGTGGTCCCTTTCAGTTCAGAACCACCTGTTGTGGACAAGAACCCAGGGAATTGTTTGGTTTTTTTATCCTTTGTTTTCAGTTCGTAAGGATTGCAAAGATAGGCTGACTAAGGTGCTTACTCTTTAAAGTGCTGCCTGAACTTTTCTAGGCGCTCGCCTTGACCCTTTGTATTAGAGAGTAAGTCTGTGTTCTGTGGAGGAGCTTCACTCAGTGTCACTCATCCCACTACACGTTTTCCAAATCTTCTTATCAGTGATTTAAAAATGGCTAAAGGGATTTCAAATAGTAATATGTGTTTTGTCTTCTACATTCTTTATAGCAGCGTTATATTTTATGCAGAACAGCTCCTGCGACAGCGTATCTTTAGATAGTATCATATGTCTGTTCACAACATCAGAATAAGAAATAATATACTGAAATATATATATTGAGAAATATACATTGGCTTATTTCGCTGAGACATAATTGATCACTTTCGTGATTTACTTTGTAAAGTATTTTAATAGAATTTTGTATTTTAAAACTTATCTTCCTGCTTCTATGAAATTTGAATGTGTATTTCCCCTAGAGGACTCTGGCAAGGTCTCTTAGCAGACTTAGATGATCCCATTTCTATTATCTTGCCCTCTTCTGGTTATGGAGCACCTTGCACAACCCAAAGCCTTCATTTCTGGATGCAGTCAATGTGTGTCACTGAAACTGCTTAAACACAGTGGAGTGGAGAGCCATTGGCACCCTTTGAAGCCATGGTGTACTCTGTCACAAATCCAAAGAGCATCCTGCCTGTGTTCATAAAGGAAGCACTCAAGAGGAGTAAGCAATGTCATGAAACCAAGAGGGTACAAGGGATTTAATTATCTTCCCAGTGAACTGTGTAATCATGCTGCTTCCTTCCAAATTTAACCAGTGACTCTTGAAATCAGAGTATTAAGTGACTAGTGTCAGTGCTGGGCTCCTGTGTGCCATCATTGGTTTAACAGCAGGGAAGTTGGCTGTATTATGGTACTCTCAAATGCTGTTTACACAGTGTTTTATACTTGCAGAGGACTTTACGGAATGTCATGGCACTCTTAGAGAAAGGGGGAGAAGTCCTGACAGAGGGCTGTAGGTGTATGTTTAGAACTGCATGACTACCTGTACAGTGTTTGTCTTTTGGATTATGAATATAGTAAGCATTTTCCATGTTTCATAGAATCACATTTGGTCTTGTTTACCTTCACAACTTCAAAGTGAACCTGCTATGGGAGCACTATCTTCCATGCATAGACAAACTTGTGTAAAATCACTCAGCATCCTCGATCCATGGAATTATAAAATGTCATGGTTATCCAGTTCAGCTCCCCACTGGCTATGTGAATCCCTGACAGTGTCCTCCTTCAGCTTCACCTCAAAGCTTTCCTGCCATGAGGAAAGCTTGTAGACAGCATCAGTCTTTCTAAAAACAACTTTACAAGTAGACCGAGGTCATTCTTCACCCACTAGTGTTACAGGTGGAGATGATACTTGGCCCAGTCCTATTACCTGTTCCAATTAGCCAGGCTTAACTTCTGTGATCCAAGAAACTTTCTTCTCAACCAAGCTGCTTTTTAAGTATAGCATTAGTTTAAATCCCCAATGCATAGGAGAAGCCATAAAACTTTACCAGCCTCTACTTCAGAAATTTCCTTTCCATGGCACTGGGGAGCTTCTGTGTACTAAAATGGGGGCCATCAAATAGCTTGATTACCATCCACCCATATCTGTCAAGCCCCTCATATGCACAGAGCCTTGTGCAAAATACCACAAGGGCCACACAAAAATGACACGTAAGAGCTGGGCACAGTGGCTCATGCCTGTAATCCCAGCACTTTGGGAGGCTGAGGTGGGTGGATCACGAGGTCAGGAGTTCAAGACCAGCCTGGCCAAGATGGTGAAACCCCGTCTCTACTAAAAATACAAAAATTAGCTGGGCATGGTGGTAGGCTCCTGTAATCCCAGTGAGACAGAGAATTGCTTGAACCCGGGAGGAAGAGGTTGCAGCGAGCCGAGATAGTGCCACTGCACTCCAGCCTGGGCAACAGAGTGAGATTCCGTCTCAAGAAAAAAAAAAAAGACACATAAGGATGATAGTTAATGGGGCAAGAGCGCTTGATGCCTGCCACACTCTTGTCAGTGGTTTTACAGGAATAAATGCATGTAATCCAAACAGTTACCCTCTGAGGTAGGTGCTATAAATATAAATGTTCCCATTTCACAAATGAAAAAAAAAACAAAAGCAGATAACGAAGCAGCCTAAGCTTATCTGCTGGAAAGGAGCATAACGTGATTTGCACCCAGGCAGTGTAGCTCCAGAGCCTGCACTTTCCACCACAGCACACTGCTCTACATATGAAGTCTCCAGTTGCCAGTAACTTAGAGTCTAATGGTCACAGGGGGCAACAGTGGCAATGCCAGGCTAAAATCAAAATGTTCAACTTAAGTAACAGACTATAAACATGGCAGAAGTTCCAAAAGAGGGATGGCTTTTCTCCAGTGTGGACAGGAATGGCATCAAAGAATTGAGGGTTATCTATGCAAGGCTTTGATGGATGAGTGGCGATTCAGTTAGTCAGGGGTGCACAATAGTCTAGGCCAAATAATGAGATGTGTAAACACGAGGACAGGAGATATCAAGATTTATGAGGTATACAAGTGAACCATCAGGCCGAAGCCTGGGTTAATGTGAGGATACAGTGTGCAAGATGGCCAAGATTGGGTAGTGAAGGCGTTGAGGACGCAGGGATGCAGGGGGCCCATCCCCCATCTGTACTTTCCAGAGAAGGAAATGCAAAAGCGGTCGTTCGGTGAGTTACCCAGGGCCAAACTGATAAGCTAACTTAGAGCCAGACCGAGAGAAGAAATTGGACAGCCTGACTTCTGCTATTGTATTCAATTCCAGCAACTTGAAATAATTTTCTTCATACTGTGCACCAGTCATGAAAATAGTTTAAAGTAAAAGTGAATTAATTGAACATTCAACAGTCTGCCAGCTGCATTTTTGTTATTTTTTTCAACAAGTGCTACAGAAATTCTCCTATATGAGGTCAGTCATTAATCAGGAGAAGTTGATTGTGGGTGAAGCGACCTAGTAAGCCACCTTGAGCAGTTCAGGTAGCACTCGCTGTAGCTGACTGGATCCACCAGGTGGCAGGCTTCACAAATCTCGCCTATCACTTTTCCAATCATTTACCATTTTTGTAACCATTAATACTTCCAACCTAATTATTGTACTCTGCATCCTTTGTGTCTGTATTTCCCCTTAGAGAAGTTGTCTTTGACATATGCCTGTAGGTTAAATTAATTTTCCTCTGGAACAGCCGTGTGTGGAGACAAGAAACAGAACCGGGCTTGGTCTTTATAATGGTAGGAGCATTTGTACTGAGTCTAGTGATGTGCTGTCATTTAGCAAGCCCTGGTCTTCACTATTTTCTGATGATAAGTATGTTGAGGATTTATATGTGTCTCATACAATTTTATATGTTGATGGCTCCTTCATTTTATCTTGACAGTCTTATACTTTGACCATGCCACAAGTCAATCAAGTGCCTGTTTCCCTCACCACCACTCATTAAGTACCAGCTACGCACTGTGCCAGGCTCAGGAGAGGTGGAGAGGACTGGGGGGCATTCCCTTCCTACAGGGAGCGGGGTTTGGTAGGAGGAGCATTGGGGGTGAGCAGCAAGAGAGCCAGTCTTCCACTGGACTCTCAGTGACCTTGGGAAACAAGAGCCTCGTTGTCTCAGAACCCGTTTTCTTCATCTGCAAAGGAAGGATGACAAACTCTTCCAGGCCATGAGGGTAAAACAAACAACCCTTATGACTTGTTTATGAAAATACATTTAGAGAATATATATGAAAATGGTTTAAAAATAAATATATGCTTTTAAAATGCCGGGTAGCATTGTTAGTCTCTTATGGCTAGAGATATAGAAGTCAATCCTGAATTGTATTAGAAAAGAGCAGAACTGGATTCCAGCTCAAGTGGCACACATGATAGAATAGCCCCAGCGATCATTGTGGTTCTGCGCGTCCACTCTCTGCATATGGAGGAAGACTGAAGGAACATCAGTGACACAGGAGCTCGCCATGCTTGTTGCCCCTTTCCTTCACCATAGGAAATACTAAAATTTCAGTATAGCCTCAATTTGTGAAGAGAAGACCCCACTCCAAAAAACCTTCAATAGTAGACCTTACATACTTACAAAATGATTTTTCTCATTAAAGAACAAATAAAATGCAATCTCTACTATCAGATAAAGGTTTATTTTTAATGTTTTGGGGCTTGCATAAAGAATGTTTATTATTTTGCAATAGAAAACAAAATAAACTGTTTTCTCTTGTTGAAGTTAAAGCCCTCTTTCCCTAAAATATTTTCTGCAAATATGACATTAAGTATGAAAGTACATTATCTTAAACATACACAGAATTCTAAGTCAGCCGTGGTTGTGCGCTCCTATAATCCCAGCTACTCAGAGGGTGAGGCAGAAGGATTGCTTGAGCCCAGGAGTTCGAGGCTGCGGTGAGCTGTGATCACACCACTGCACTCCAACCTGGGCAACAGAGCAAGATCCCATCTCAAAAAAATTTTTTTAATTAAAAAAAATTAAAGAACTCTAAAACAAATAATAAAATACTAAGACCTTCCAATATTAAACTGGATGTAAGACTGAATAAATCATTTCTTAAAGAAATACAAATAACCAAACTAAATAAGGGACAACATCAAACCGTATAAGAATTTAAACATAAGAAATCATCGGCTGGGCATGGTAGCTCACACCTGTAATCCCAGCACTTTGGGAGGCCAAGGCAGGCAGATTGCCTGAGGTCAGGAGTTCGAGACCAGCCTGACCAACATGGAGAAAGCCCGTCTTTACCAAAAATACAAAATTAGCCAGGCCTGGTGGCACATGCCTGTAATCCCAGCTACCTGGGAGGCTGAGGCAGGAGAATCGCTTGAACCTGGGAGGCAGAGGTTGCAGTGAGCCGAGATCGTGCCATTACACTCCAGCCTGGGCAACAAGAGCGAAACTGTGTTTCAAAAAACAAGCAAGCAAAAAAGAGAACAATAGCAGTAAGGAAATATTACATAATTTTGATTCACCCATCTGATAGGATATATTGCGCAGCCAGTAAAAATCATGTTTTTAAAGATTATTTAATGATAAAGGGAAACTTTTTCCAAATTATATAATACACAATGAAAAAGCAACATAAAGCTGTAAATAAACTGAGATTTAAATTAGTTATAAAGCATGTGTACATGTGTACCTATTTACACATGTATGAGAAAAGACGAACAGGAAATATACTGAAATATGACTAGTGGTTGGGTGGTAAGCTTCTCAATGTTTTTTTTATACGTCCCTGTTGTCTTCTTACTGTAGCATGGATTACTTCCCAAATCAAGGGGGAAAGTAGATGCTATCTTTAAGACAGTCATTCCCTGTCTTTTCCGTCCTCTGCTGCCACCATACCTAACTCCCCCTAACTCCCCTTCACTTGGTACCACGTTGAACTGAGCTCTAGGTATCTTCCATGCATGGGCCTTTAGAAAGATCCTTTTCCTTGTACCTCTTGTACTTTCGTGGTAATTGGGGCCATCTGTGACCTTGAAAAGACAGGTTTACCCCCTGGTTATTATGAAATTCAAGAAGGGTAATTAATGCCAGGGACTACTCACCTACCCTGGGCCCCCCCTCGGCCTGACTGCTGACTCTGTGCTCAGTTGCCCTAGAGGCTGCCCAGCAAGCCTCTTCCCAGGATTGAGAGAAAGGACACCGAAACTCACCAGAAATTACCTTACCCTGTATGACCTGGTTAAAAAGATGTTTCCCACTGGCTGGCATAAATGTTTCAGTTCTGCAAACTGACAGGTTTTATGGTGATAGAAAAGAAGCCTTTTAAAATAACTCAAATTAAAAGTCTCATTTGGTTTTGTTACTCTACAATTTTTAGGCCAAAGGAAAAACACAAAAAGGAGAAAAAAGAAAAATCAACCAAGAGCAGCCAGCCACTGGGCACATTACTACTTAACACTTGTGGAAGAAGTAGTTATCTTGTTTATAGTGTTCTTTCCTTGTGTTGCACTGGGTGCAAAAGGCTTTACAGACTTGCTCTCATGTGGTCCTCAAATGAGCCCCAGGAGATAGGTAGGATTATATTGTTAATTGGTATAGGAAGTTGAGGTGTAGGGAGGGTAGCAGGCTGCTAAGGGCACAGAGCTTGGATTTGAACTCAGATCTGTGGACCCCAGAGCTCACCCTCTTAAAGAACCTTCATATTTTGCCTTCCACCCAGTTTGTATTCTGACAGGACTTCTTTGATTGAAGGGTTATATAGAAACAGAAGGCCTTTTATATGTATGCTCCTTTCTATTTGTATTTGTCTACGAATCTCTCATCTCTGTTCTGATCTTGCTTCATCACAGCATTTCCCTTTAATACCACCTCATCTTTTCTATAGAGTGGGAATAAGGTGTCAATCACTACTACCCCATTTGAAAACACATCCATCAAAACTGGACCAGCCAGGAGAAACAGCTATAAGAGCCGGATGGTGAGGCGGAGCAAGAAATCCAAGAAGAAGGAAAGTCTCGAAAGGTTAGTAAAATCAGTATTCTTTTTAAGTTTGGTGTATACCTATGTTGGGGAAAAGTTACCCCTTAATTAAATGCTTACATATGAAGAAGATCTATTTTTCTGTGAGAAATTTTATGTTATGGTTCACATATATGTATACATTAAAGTCCATATTCATAATAGCATTAATTTCCATGGTAAAAGGATTTACATATTTACATTGTAGAAGGACTCAGATTGTTTTTTATCATGTGTGAATGTCAGGAAAAGCCCTTTGCTGTTTTTTAAGCCTCTTCACTTGATTTCAGTTGAGTTGGATTGAGGAACTGGATCTTCAGGTAGTTTTTAACATGAAATCTACATTTAAAATGTCCTTTACATTATCAAAAAACAAACAGTTGCTATTTTTAAAATGCCAGATATTCTAAAATAACCATATCTTTAAAGATTCCAAACAAGCCTAGAAATAAAAGGGCTTTGTTTTACTCACTGAAAAACGAACTAGCTTATATACTTCTGTAGCCTGGAAAGCACTGATCAGTATCTTTTTGTGCTGCTTGCAGACACTAGCAAGACGTATGTGTTTCTGGCAGGGCTGTTTCTTTCTAGACAGCTCTCTGGATGTGCCTCCTTTGCAATGCCACAGCATTTCTTCTTTACCTAATTGGACCTGATGAGTCACATCATATTAAAAAGATTTTTGATGATACAAATGTAGAAAAACAAGCAAATGAAAAACCATGTATTAACTCGGGGGGGAAACAATAATGTTATACAAGAAAGGAACAGAATTATGTTTCATATGGCCCAGCTGTGAACAATATTTATACTATAAAATGCAATATTGGCCAATTTTCTAACCAAAAATTTTGCTTTCACTATATTGGGAAGAGTAGAAAAGGGGAAATACATTTGGTTGCAAGGTAGAAGGGTGTTGTGTAAGAGCTTAATTATCATCTTTCATAGTAGGAAATCAACAGATAATTTCTAAAACTGAAAAACTAAAAAATAGCAGTGTACAAACATTTAGCAATATGTAGACAAATGGGAGAGAAAAAACAGGTAAAAGAATACAAAGCGACTTCTTTGGGGAGTAGAGAAAAACTCCAGTAGAGGAGTTGCTGTTTTTCATTGTACATTTATAAAACTATTTGACTTTTTCACCCAAATACACTTACTACTTTGATTAAAATTACACACACACTAGTTCTTCTCTTTATTATTATGCTTTACATTTTGGCTGTGCTTTAAATCATTTAGAACAAATTGTTTCAAGGGCTGGCAACCAGAAACTTTCTGTTTTAAGCTCACATGGAGTGGGTTAGATCTTACCATATACAGGCTCATATGGTAAAAGAACTCTGCACAGCCTGATGCCCTACTAAGCTGTCAGAAGCTGTGCTTTTTGCCTTAAGATGTGCTCGTTGAGTACCAAGTCTACATTTGCTTCTGCTGCAGTACAGTGTCTGCTGCCCTGCTGATACGATACGCTTCAGCTTCGCCTTTCTCGGGTTTTCTATGTCATTGTACAGCCTGCATTGTTGTTAGGAATATTCAAGAGCCCACAGTGGAATAAGCACAGCAAATAGCCCTTCATTGGCCTCTGCCTAGCCTATCACCATTAAATAATTTGATTTCCAGTACAATGGTTTTGCTTCCAGAGGTTTCCTTTGTATTACCTCTTAGTTAAATTGTGTCCACATATTTAGGGGTAGGTACTCAGAAGCTTTCAAGCAAAGAACATCCTCCTCATAAACCTAACAAGTAAATGAATGTATTTTAAACACATTTTATATTTTTCCTATTTTCCCAACTCTTCTTAAGTGTTTGGAATTGAGAGAGCCTCCACTGTCTACTATCAAATGCTCTTCCTTTACATGCCAAGAAAGTTTCTAATAGGAAAGTGGTGTTCCGCTCTTTAACAGGATCTACTGTTGTATGCCTGTCCCTCACACGGAGTTATTGAACTAAGCACACTGGTATTTTGGGGAGGCAGGAGTAGTTCTGAAAGAAGACTCTGAACAATTTTTTCCTGTTTTTGCTCTAGGAGGAGATCTCTTTTCAAAAAGCTAGCCAAGCAGCCTTCTCCTTTACTCCACACCAGCCGAAGTTTCTCCTGCTTGAACAGATCCCTGTCGTCGGGCGAGAGCCTCCCAGGTTCCCCCACTCATAGCTTGTCTCCCCGGTCTCCAACACCAAGCTACCGCTCCACCCCTGACTTCCCATCTGGTGAGTGAGTCTCCTGGTCTAAACAGCAGAGGGGAGGAGGTAAAGTCATGTGAGGTCCCAAAAAGCATGAGGCTTGTTCCAGCTGAAAGAAAGCAGGCTGAAGGTATAAATTATAAAGACAGATTTATAGAGAGGTCATAAGATGTGGCTATTCTGACCAATCAAATAAGAAGTTGGGGACTAAACCTTGGTGTGGAGAGGTTTATCTGAAAAGTGTTTATCCACTGGTTAAATGCTGAGACAATTTGCTGACCTTACCTGGCCTTACCTAATACAGTCTGGGCTACAACCGTGGAAAAAAAGGGGAAAATGACCATGGATGCTCACAGCCTTCTGTTTTCCACCCACAGGTACTAATTCCTCCCAGAGCAGCTCCCCTAGTTCTAGTGCCCCTAATTCTCCGGCAGGGTCCGGGCACATCCGGCCCAGCACTCTCCACGGTCTGGCACCCAAACTCGGCGGGCAGCGGTACCGGTCCGGAAGGCGAAAGTCGGCTGGCAACATCCCACTGTCCCCGCTGGCCCGGACGCCCTCTCCAACCCCGCAACCCACCTCCCCGCAGCGGTCACCATCCCCTCTTCTGGGACACTCACTGGGCAATTCCAAGATCGCGCAAGCCTTTCCCAGCAAGATGCACTCCCCGCCCACCATCGTCAGACACATCGTGAGGCCCAAGAGTGCGGAGCCGCCCAGGTCCCCGCTGCTCAAGCGCGTGCAGTCCGAGGAGAAGCTGTCGCCCTCTTACGGCAGTGACAAGAAACACCTGTGCTCCCGCAAGCATAGCCTGGAGGTGACCCAAGAGGAGGTACAGCGGGAGCAGTCCCAGCGGGAGGCGCAGCTGCAGAGCCTGGATGAGAATGTGTGCGACGCGCCGCCACTGAGCCGCGCCCGGCCCGTGGAGCAAGGCTGCCTGAAACGCCCGGTCTCCCGGAAGCTGGGCCGCCAGGAGTCTGTGGATGACCTGGACCGCGACAAGCTGAAGGCCAAGGTGGTGGTGAAGAAGCCAGATGGCTTCCCAGAGAAACAGGAATCCCACCAGAAATCCCATGGACCCGGGAGTGATTTGGAAAACCTTGCTCTGTTTAAGCTGGAAGAGAGAGAGAAGAAAATCTATCCGAAGGCTGTGGAAAGGTCAAGTCTCTTTGAAAACAAAGCGGCTATGCAGGAGGCGCCACCGCTGGGCAGCCTGCTGAAGGACGCTCTTCACAAGCAGGCCAGCGTGCGTGCCAGCGAGGGTGCGACCTCGGATGGCCCGGTGCCTGTGGAGCACGGCCAGGGTGGCGGGGACTTCAGACGGGCCCCTGCTCCTGGCACCCTCCAGGATGGTCTTTGCCACTCCCTCGACAGGGGCATCTCCGGGAAGGGGGAAGGCACGGAGAAGGCCCCCCAGGCCAAGGAGCTTCTCCGATGTGAGAAGTTAGACAGCAAGCTGGCCAACATCGATTACCTCCGAAAGAAAATGTCACTTGAGGACAAAGAGGACAACCACTGCCCTGTGCTGAAGCCCAAGATGACAACTAGCACCCACGAATGCCTGCCAGGGAACCCCGTCCGACCCATGGGTGGGCAGCAGGAGCCCCCACCAGCTTCTGAGAGCCGAGCTTTTGTTGGCAGCACCCATGCAGCTCAGATGAGTGCCGTCTCTTTCGTTCCCCTCAAGGCCTTAACAGGCCGGGTGGACAGTGGAACGGAGAAGCCTGGCTTGGTTGCTCCTGAGTCGCCTGTTAGGAAGAGCCCCTCCGAGTATAAGCTGGAAGGTAGGTCTGTCTCATGCCTGAAGCCGATTGAGGGCACTCTGGACATTGCTCTCCTGTCCGGACCTCAGGCCTCCAAGACAGAACTGCTTTCCCCGGAGTCTGCACAGAGCCCTAGCCCAAGTGGTGACGTGAGGCCCTCTGTGCCACCAGCTCTCCCCAATAGCAGTGGGAAAAGGAATGATACCACCAGTGCGAGAGAGCTTTCTCCTTCCAGCTTAAAGATGAATAAATCCTACCTGCTCGAGCCTCGGTTCCTGCCCCCCAGCCGGGGTCTCCAGAATTCACCAGCAGTTTCCCTGCCTGACCCAGAGTTAAAGAGGGACAGGAAAGGTCCCCATCCTACTGCCAGGATCCCCGCAACAGTCATGGAAAGCAATCCCCAACAGAGAGAGAGCAGCTCCCCCAGATGCCAAGACCACACGACCGACCCCAAGCTTCTGACCTGCCTGGGGCAGAACCTCCACAGCGTTGACCTGGCCAGGCCACGCTGCCCGCTCCCACCTGAAGCTTCCCCCTCAAGGGAGAAGCCAGGCCTGAGGGAATCGTCTGAAAGAGGCCCTTCCACAGTCAGAAGCGAGCGCTCTGCTGCGAGGACTGACGTACGCAGAGAGCCCTCCATGGAACTGTGCTCTTCAGAAACTGTGAAAACCAGTGACAACTCCAAAAACCTCCTCTCTCTGGGCAGGACCCACCCAGATTTCTATACACAGACCCAGGCCATGGAGAAAGCATGGGCGCTGGGTGGGAAAACGAACCACAAAGATGGCCCAGATGAAGCGAGGCCCCCGCCCAGAGATGACAACTCTCTGCACTCAGCTGGAATTCCCTGTGAGAAGGAGCTAGGCAAGGTGAGGCGTGGCGTGGAACCCAAGCCCGAAGCCCTTCCTGCCAGGCGGTCTCTGCAGCCCCCTGGAATTGAGAGTGAGAAGAGTGAAAAGCTCTCCAGTTTCCCATCTTTGCAGAAAGATGGTGCCAAGGAACCTGAAAGGAAGGAGCAGCCTCTACAAAGGCATCCCAGCAGTATCCCTCCGCCCCCTCTGACCTCCAAAGACCTGCCCAGCCCGGCTGCCAGGCAGCATTGCAGTTCCCCAAGCCACACTTCTGGCAGAGAGCCGGGGGCCAAGCCCAGCACTGCAGAGCCCAGCCCGGGTCCCCAGGACCCTCCCAAGCCTGTTCCTGCGCACAGTGAAAATAGCAGCCACAAGCCCCGGCCTGGCCCTGACCCGGGCCCTCCAAAGTCTAAGCACCCCGACCGGTCCCTCTCCTCTCAGAAGCCAAGTGTTGGGGCCACAAAGGGCAAAGAGCCTGCCACTCAGTCCCTCGGCGGCGGTAGCAGAGAAGGGAAGGGCCACAGTAAGAGTGGGCTGGATGTGTTTCCTGCCACCCCAGGCTCCCAGAACAAAGCCAGCGATGGAATTGGCCAGGGACAAAGTGGGCCCTCTGTCCCACTGCACACTGACAGGAGTCCTCTAGACACCAAGCCACAATCCACCAGTGGTGGGCGGCCCCTCGAGGTGCTGGAGAAGCCCGTGCATTTGCCAAGGTCGGGACACCCAGGGCCTAGTGAGCCAGCGGACCAGAAACTGTCCACTGTCGGTGAAAAGCAAACCCTGTCTCCAAAGCACTCCAAACCATCCACTGTGAAAGACTGCCCCACCCTGAGCAAACAGACAGACAACAGACAGACAGACAAAAGCCTGAGTCAGCCGGCCGCCACCACCGACAGAAGGGCGGAAGGGAACAAATGCACCGAAGCACTTTATGCTCCCGCAGAGGGCGACAAGCTCAAGGCCGACCTTTCCTTTGCGCAAAGCGAGGCCCGGTTGAAAGGCGCGGAGCGGCCAGCCGCGGCGGTGGGGAAGGGCTTCCCTGAGGCCAGAGGGAAAGGGTCCGGTCCCCAGAAGCCACCGACGGAGGCAGACAAGCCCAGCGGCATGAAACGCTCCCCCTCAGCCACCGGGCAGAGTTCTTTCCGATCCACGGCCCTCCCTGAAAAGTCTCTGAGCTGCTCCTCCAGCTTCCCTGAAACCAGGACCGGAGTTAGAGAGGCCTCTACAGCCAGCAGCGACACCTCTTCTGCCAAGGCTGCCGGGGGCGCGCTGGAGCCTCCAGCCCCCAGCAACAGGGACCATAGGAAGGCTCAGCCTGCGGGGGAGGGCCGAACCCACATGACAAAGAGTGACTCCCTGCCCTCCTTCCGGGTCTCCACCCTGGCTCTGGAGTCACACCACCCCGACCCAAACACCGTGGGCGGAGCCAGCCACCGGGACAGGGCGCTCTCGGTGACTGCCACCGTAGGGGAAACCAAAGGGAAGGACCCTGCCCCAGCCCAGCCTCCCCCAACTAGGAAACAGAACGTGGGCAGAGACGTGACCAAGCCATCCCCAGCCCCAAACACTGACCGCCCCATCTCCCTTTCTAATGAGAAGGACTTCGTGGTACGGCAGAGGCGGGGGAAAGAGAGTTTGCGTAGCAGCCCTCACAAAAAGGCCTTGTAACGGGGCAGGCCCCGGGGCAGGACTGTGGAGACCCGTCCTGAACGGGCGACTGTCTTGACTACCTTTCAAAACCAGCACTGTGTGGGAATGTCCGCCAGGCAGAGCTCGGAGCCTCATTGAGAAAGGGGAGAGAGAAAGACAAAGAGAGGACCTTCTTCCAGATGCCTTCCCAGTTGTAACCGGTAAAACTGTTACCAGATAGTGTTTGTACAAAAGCAACAACAACAAAAAAATTACCTTTACAGTTGAGGGTTGTTGAGGAAAAAGATTTTCTCTGTAAATATATACACCGTGTTTGGTTTGGGATGTAGAGTCTATACCTGGCTGCTGATTGCGTCGTTTACTACAGCTTTTTTTAAATAAGATTTTTGATTTACCATTTATCATAATGTAGTAATGAAGCAAAGTGGTCAAAACTGGGTGTGTGTGACCAGAGATACACCCATATTCGTGTATATACACATCCACCTACATGTTTTGGTCTGTGGTTTAAGAGACTATTTCAAGGTTCCATTTTTATAAGCTAAAACATTCTAAGTAAAGATGGAAGAAAGCCCTAAACACAGTAGATTGTGAGTTTTTATGTGTATTTTAACCAGAGTTTCTGATAAGTACTGTGTCTGGCTACCTATATTTCCAGATCTAAAGCAGGAACTACTCTAAGTACTGCATTTGGAATCCTCCTCCATTAGGAATGGCCAGGACAAGTGGAGCTAGCCATTTTCATTACATGGCCATCCCAATGGACACTGGATCCCTGGTCCAACTGTCTAAAAGGCCAGTTGTGCCTGTCTGTGGATGTGGATGTCTGGCCTTCACCTGAGGTAGAGCGGGGACTATAAACACACATCAACTTTCTTTCTATTTGCTTTCTTTTCCTTCTTTTCAAACTCTTAAACTTAGGCCTTTATGCTGTGAGTGACTAGTCCAAGAAGCACACATTTAGTAGTAGTCCTGCACCAGCCCTGCTCTTGAATAAAAAGGAATATTACTGGCTGCACCCAAATCTTCTAGTACTTAAGTCGAGTAATAAGCATCAGGCATTGGAAGAGGTTTTAAATTTGCTTTTTTGAGGAAAAGAACTGGGGGTAGATTTTGGCATCGTAGCATATCGATTAAGGAATAATCAGGACATCAGATACATTTTAATACATAGCTGGGGCCTTACGTTGTAGATGAAGCTTGCTGTTTTTAGCAAGTTCCTGGGTTTCACATTCATTTCTGATGCATCTAGTAGCTCCATACATTTCATAACCTGATCTCTTTATTTGTATGCAAAAAATACTGTCTTAATACAGAGCAGCATTTTTGTAACAAAGAGACTGGCTGGAGCTATTTGGTGCTTGAATGTGACCATCCTTTTTACTTTTGCTAAGCCTTATTTAAATTTTGTATACCGTGGAATACGTAGAATTTGTCAAATCATTTTAGTGCTGAAGGTTTTGATTTTTGTTTTTGTTTTTGTTGTTGCAGTTTCTTTGGTGGCTTGTTTTGTATTGTAAGATGGCACTTGCTGATATAAGTACTAAGGCACTAAGAGAAAATACAGATAAGTATTTATAAGATGCTTGGGAACCATAGCAGAATTTTTTGTTTGGTTTTGCAAGAGAAAAAAATTACCAATAAATAATTAATCTACCACCCAAACTCTCTTGGGGATGTCTTAGTATCTTCAGACTATAAAATTGTTCATCTAAGCACAGCATCATCTTACGGCCCTATGGATTGTAAATCTTCTAGTGAGGCTGTAAACTCCACTCTGAAAACAAAGGCATAACTTAACCAACTGCTCAGTTGTCCTTCATTGTAAAATGAATTGGCATTGGGAAAAAGGAAAAAAACAAACAACAAAAGAAAAAAGAAAAAAGCCTCCTCCTTGCCCCTAATTTTTTTTTCCATATGGTTTTAGCCATTCCCCATCACTACATGGTGAAGCTATAAAAAATACATATATATACTTTAAAAGAGTTTAAATGAATTTCAAAACTGGTCTCAACGTTTATAATACGTATCTGTGTTTGGCAGTTGTCATAACCCAATCCTACACTCAGCCATCGGGACAGGTCTATCGGGGAGATAGTTCATGGTTTACAAGCCTTTGCTTTTTAACTGTTCAATTTCCTTTAAAGCACAACTAGCTATTTGTTTACAAATGATATTTTTATGTATATTTTGTATAGCGTATCATCATTTTGCCAAATACGTTTTTCATTATGAATGAGTAAAGAGTACTTAAGGTTGCATTCATGTATTACATGTTTGTTGTTGTAAACCTCTCCAATCAGCTGGTAGAAATTCTCCTCATTGTGTTCTATTTGGTCGGTCTCTGTATGATTGTAGGATGTGCTCCTTGGTAGTACTCCCAGCTGTAGATTTACCAGCTTAAAAGTTTGTTAGGATCTGTGCAATAAAGTGTTTGCAGTCTTATTTTCTCTAAGAAATTCCTTATGGATGTCATAATTGTTGTATATTGAACAAAGTATTTATACTTATGCAGTTGCATAACATTGAAATAAAAATTTAGCATGAAAGATAATGACTTGTAAGTTTTTTTCTAATATATACATTCCACCTCCAAAAAATATTACTGATTATTACTCTGGTATTATGGAAAGGATGGGCTTTTGCAGATTACTTTTTGCTGAGTGGAACAGTTTGCCGCCTCTTTTTTTTTAAATGTACACAAATATTCTTCAACATTAAGTCCTTTAACTGGGCATAATGTTGAAGAACATTATGCTCACCTGTAGTCCTAGCTACTTGGGAGTCTTAAGGCAGAAAGATGGCTTCAGCTGAGGAGCTGGAGACCAACTTGGGCAACATAGACCCTATCTCTACAAAAACTGGAAAAATTAGCTGGGTGTGGTGGTATGCGCCTATTGTCCCAGCTACTCAGGATGCTGATGTAGGAGGATTACTTGAACCCAGAAGTTCAAGGTTGCAATGAACAAGCTGTAATTGTGCCATTGCACTCCAGCCTGGGCAACAGAGCGAGACCCTGTGTCTTAAAAAAAAAAAAAAAAAAAAGATTAAGTCCTCCTTTAACTTCTTCCTATTTTTTTCTACCAACCTTCTTCCTTTCCTGCAGAACTTACCAACTTCTACACCCACACTCGCCATCTTCCCACACTCAGAGGGTCTTAATTCTCCCTTCTCTGTGACACCACCACCACCTCCTCTCATTCTCTCATGAACTTGCTCCATCTATTACCATACTCTGCCTCAGCTTTCTCGTTTTCCTCCCCACCTGTCTCTTTCCTTTCAGAAAACCCCTTTCTTTGCCTGGCCTTTTCCCTCTGTCCCTTCTCAGGTAACGTTCTATAAGAGGAGTCTGCACTTAGTATTTTTGGGTCTTTACCCCTTTTAAACCTGGCTCTGTCCCCCATGCTATCAACATTGCTGTGGCAGAGGTCACCAGTGACAGCTGACTCTAAAGCCCTCTTGTCAAGACATCACTTCAGTAGACCATCTTGAGAACTGGTCTGTCCCTGACAGCCCTCTCTCCTAGTTGTCTTCAACCTGTTCTTTTTCTCTCTTTACATAATTTCTTCCTTGTCCTCTTGTCCCCTTAAATACTGGTGTTCCCTGGGTTCATCCTTGGTCTCTGAGCATTTCACCTTGGCTCAGGCACCTCACACTCAAAATGTCCAAAAATGTGCTTATTCTGTGCCCCTTCTCTCAAAGCTCACTGTATTCCCCATCTTTTCTCCAAGTCAGATCCTAGATTTCTACCTAAACTCTTTTTTCTTTCCTTACATCTAAAAAAAAAAAAAAAAAAATGTTTCACTGATTTCACAATATACTCTTCCATGCAATCCATGTCCCATCTCTATTGTGCTACTGGCAGCCTTAGTTTGGTCTCTATCATAGTCTCTCTCCAGATGACCTCAACAGCCTCCTAACTGGTTTTCTTGCCTTCGCTCTTACCCCTTCTAGTCTGTTCTTTACCATGTCCCTAGAGTGATGTTGCTCAAGTGTAAGCACACCATGTTACTATCCTGCTTTAAACTTTTAAATAGCACCCATATTCTTTGGGTAAAGGCCAGTTCCTTAAGTGTATCCTTACTCTAGAGGACTCCAGCTTAGCATGTGTGCTGGACTCAGACATCTGGAGGAAGCCTTTTGGAAAGGCCTGGACTGACCTGTGGACCCTCTTTGCTTCACTGTGTATCTGCCTCATGGCACTCACTGCATTATTTTGGAGTTATCTTTCTACACGTGTATCTTCTTTGCTAGACTTCAAGCTCCCTGGTTGTCTTGTTTTTTACTTCTAGGACAAAGCACATAGGAGACATCAATAAATATTTGCTGATATGGTTAGGCTTTGTGTCTCCACCCATATTTCATCTTGAATTGTAAGCCCCATAATTCCCACGTGTCAAGGGAGAGACGAGGTAGAGTAACTGAATCATGGGGGTGGTTTCCCTCCTGCTGTTCTCATGATAGTAAGTTCTCATGAGAACTGATGGTTTTATAAGGGGCTCTTCCCCACCCTTCGCTCAGCACTTCTCCTTCCTGCTGCCGTCTGAAGAAGGTGCTTGCTTCCCCTTTGCCTTCCACCATGATTGTCAGTTTCCTGAGGCCTCCCCAGCCATGCTGAACTATGAGTCAATTAAACCTCTCTCCTTTATAAATTACCCAGTCTTGAGCAGTTCCTTATAGTAGTGTGGGAATGGACTAATACATTTGCTGAACCGAATTGAACAGGAAAGGAAGTATTAGTAGTCGCTACTGTTTGTAGCACATTTACTAGGAGCCAAGTAACACACTAAATACTTTATTTGCATCTTCTCATTTAATTTCCATGCCATTTGAACTATACATTGCTTCATTTTATAAATTAGGAAGCCAAAACTCGGAAAGAGGTTAAGTGACTAACCCTCATGATTGGCAGGACTGAGGCTTGAACTCAAGCAATCTGACTAGACAGCCCATACATTTAACCTCTACCATTAGACAAGACCTGCCTCCTCCCACACACTCTTCTACTACAATATAAATTGCAAGATGAAATGGGACAGAATCATGACACAATGTTTTTCACTGCCTGAATGATGTAGTTTTCCCTGCTTAGAGGAACCCACTCTGCTAAGAATCACAGTTTTAAAAGTAAGTATGAAAATGGTCATTTTAATGGGACTGTGTATCATGCTATGCAGAAAAGTCACTCTTCATCATAAAAGAAAAAACCCACAAAGGATATTAAGTACACACATCACAGAGTCAATAATGGCCATAGCAAGAGCTGTTAAATGAGCAACCAGGTTAGAGCGAATACATAAACTAAATGAAAAGCAAGAGAATGAAATTTTAAAGGTATTTACCTTGAGCTAGACCAGGTAAAACTAATGAGGGTCATTAAAGGGCAAACAATTAGACATGCTCTTGTAGGTCTGGCCAGTCTGGGGCACAATTTCTTGTACTGTATTTTCAGCATCCACATAGTGTTATTTTATCTTATTTGGGATTTTAAAAATTTGAAATGTAGCTAAATATGTGTTTGGGTGTATAATATTTCCCTAATAAACTGAGGGCTACCTCTTTTAAGCCCAAGGCATTTTTTTTTTTTTTTTTTTTGAAGAGACATTGGTTGCTCATGCTGGCCTCAAACCCCTGGGCTCAAGGGATCCTCCCCGCTCAGCCTCTCAAGTACCTGGGACTACAGGGGTGCCCAGCTCTTCAAGGCATTATTTTTCCTTCTTTATAACAATGTAAGCAGAATGTGATGCAGCCTACAAAAATTACAAGTTCTCCCTTTTGGAGGAGGCATGATGTGGGGACATGGGGCAAGACTATGAAGAGGACCAGATAATTCATGAACTAGAGATAGGAATTAAGGAGAAATCACTTCTAAAAATCGTACCAACCCTCCCACAGGGGGCAATGGCAGCTTCCCTTGGCTGTTGAGCACTGAACTGCCAAGCATTTACAAGAGGAAAAGGGGCTGGCTTGAAGACTTCAGGTGAGGTAGCACATCTCAGCTCTAACATGCACGTGATTCATGTGGGGATCTTGCGAATTCCGCCTCAGAAGGTCCATGGTAGGGTAGAAAATTCTAACAAGCTCTTCTCAAATGACTCAGATGCTGCCTGCCTGTTGACCACATGAATGCCCTGCCTGGCTACGCCAGGGAGTTAGAATCTCTGAAGACTGGGCCTAGGCATCTGTAATTAAAAAATAATAAAATAACCTCCACAGGTGGTTCTAATGTGCATTCCAGGTTGAAAAGCAAAAACAAATTTCCCAGTTAGAGGATGACACTTGACTCATTCTACCACAACATGAAATCATCATGATCAGAGCTTGAAGACATTTCCCATATAACTGCCGTTCCAGTTGAGCCCTAAGGACCCTTTCCACTCAAAGTGTGGTCCTCAGACCGGCAACATCGGTGTGATGTGGGAGTGTGTTACGAATGCAGAATCTCAGTCCCCTGACCCCCTGGCCTTCCCCACCCCTGGACCTGCTGATTTTCTGCATTTCCATGATAGCCAAGTAATTGGCTTGCCCTTCAAAATTTGAGAAGCATTGTTATCACTACTCCCCAAACTTCCTAGAAGATGAGAATTACTTGGAATATTTGTTAAAAATACAAGTTTCTAGACCTCATCGCTGATCCGCTCACTCAAAAATCTCTAGGGCAAGGCGTGAGAAACTGGGTTTATAATCAGTGGACATGAGGGGTAGGTGATTCTTCTCAGGGAGGCATGGGAAATAGTAATATAAGAGTATATTTACCATCTGTGCTCAAATTTGTCTCCAGCTAAAGTCTACTATGATGATTATTAGTGGTTTTTAAGCCTTTGGGCATAGAAAACTCAGAAACCATTGAAACCATCAGGAAGGCAGCAACCTAAACTTATTGTCCACCTACTGTGTGTATGTGTGTGTGTATACATATATACATACTCAGTACTAAGCATGTGTGTATACACACACACATATATATGCTTAGTACTGAGCAAGATGCTTTTCATCTGCCCTCCGACTTAAACATCAACACAATTCTCAAACCCGGTGGTGCCATTCCGTTTTATAGACGAGAAATCAGGCCCAGCCAGGATACGCCGTTTGCTTAACATACACCCTGGAAAGAGAGCTTGGATTAGAATCTGAATTTTTCTGGTTCCGAAGCTCTTAACCTTTCTAAGTATTACCAGGTGCCATGTAACTGAATTCAGGTTCAGGCCCCTCTATGAATAATCTAAGCTATCTTATTTCCTCTTTGCATGTAGAAAAATCATATGGTGCTAAATTATGAATTTGATGATTGGTGGGAAACGGTAAGTGAAGGAAGCTAATAGTTCTCTGTAATAGGGCTTCTTTATCAGTTCTAATTAATCAGACAATTTCTCATCTAGCATTTTCGGTTCACAACGCAAATGTAACATGAAAAAGTGTAGCTATAATAACTACAGAAATTTGCTTCCTTCATTCTAGGCCAGGCATTAAGAAAATCTATGGTAGGGCAGTTCTCTAAATTTCATTTCCCTCCTACCAGGATGCTTTTATTCCTCAAAGCAATCATTTTGTGTTATTCCTTTCTTTCTCTACCCCCTATATGTCTCATATATCTAGAAAATTTGGAAATGACCAAGGCTTTGCCAACCTTGGTTTGATTACATTTCGTGATGCTGAAAGCCAATCCCCCTGACCCATGTTCAAGTTATCTGGCAGTTGAGACACCTCAGACCCTGAACTGAAGTCATTAGCGCTATTCCTTATAGGAAAACACTCAGCAACATCTCACTGATTTCTGAGACCCAGCATTTCAAAAGACAAGATCACTATCTCTTACAATATCACTGGCTGATGGTGGGGCTGTCAATTCCAATACTTGTATGCAGGCAAGCATTTGAAAAGGGGGATGAGTCTCAAGACTGAAGTTCTCTGTACACTCTGTGAAATGCCAGTTTAGTATGTCCAGACGTGGGAAAAAGATCTGTTGCATATGGTTACAAGTTATCACCCCACACAGCTTGATGAAATGTCTATTGCTCTTGTAAAGCTGAAAGCCTCTAACGAATAGTCATCTGCCATTTCATTAAGCACTGCCAGAAGATGGCTGTCAGCATCTGGGAAAGGAAGAATGAAAAGTTGTTTGCAAGGCCTGCAGCAAGTATGTTGCAGCTACAAAGTCTGCATATGTCAGGCTGGCATCACCATATCCTCCAGCCTTAACCTGTCTAAATAAAACTCATTTGCCTAAAAGTTCTGAATCTTTGGAACTTTTATGTATGCTGTGTTAAGCAGTGCTGTACTGAAATAATTTTCCTGAGTTGGAGACATATCTACTTCTGTTGGGGCTGGAGGCAGTTCTGTGGACATTCCCTGTAATGCATGTCCTACTGCCCCATTCAAATGGGGATCCTTAGAACAGCTATGGCTCCCTCTGTTCCCTCAGAAAGAGGTAAGAGCAACACACAAAGCTTCAGCTTTACCATTTGCATTTGAAAACACAAAGGCTTAGAAAAACATTGCCTCCTTTTCAGTACCTGTGCATTCTCACAACCGATGGATGATCTCTTTGTTTTTTATCTTTTTAAAAGCAAAAGTCTTCCTTAAAAAAATAATTCCTTTTTCTCCTTATTGCCCAGACCTGGTCATTGAAGGCATGTTGGAAATATAAATGAGAAGAAAGCATTTGAATCCCTGAAATCCTACCAGTCACTCTGTTTCTTTAACTTATAGGTATTTTTTTGTTTTGCTGAATAATGAAATAACAGTGGGCTTGCTCTTTAGCCCACTCTTCTACTCTTCCACTTGTGTCACCAAAACACCAGGGATTTGGTCTAGGTCCTGCTGCTCACTGCACAAAAAGCCAACCACTGAGATGACAGGTATCACCAAGGAAGAAGCCATTAATTGGGTGATGCAGCAGAGGAGAGGAAAGCTCAGTCTCAAATCCATCTCCCTGACCAACTAAAACCAATGGTTTATATAGCACGCAAAAAAAAAAAAAAAAATGTAACAATGTGTAAGAAAACAGGAACTTGGGAGGGGCAAGGAAGCAGTCATAGTGAATGAGGGGTGCGGCATCTGGTGTGGCAATCTGGTTTCAGTTCTTCGATACTTTTTGTGAGAGTCTTGAAGGTCATTTCCTGAGAAAGGAACTCAGATAAAACAGAAGTTTCAAGCTTTAACAGCAGAAGGGTACATATCTATGTTTATCCAAAAGCAGCTGTCTATGAAACTCTTGGGCCAGTTTCACTTGAATATTAAAACAAATATATTTCAATGTTTATAAGCAAACTTCTGCAATATATATAATGACTGCATGATGTTTCATTATACGTTTGAGCCATACTACTTTCTTTCCCGTGGTATGGCTTTCTTTCAATAAATGTTTTTCCTTTCTTTCAATAAATGTGTTAGAGAGCCTCAGGTACAGACCATGGAGGCCATCTTACTCTTCTGTTCCTGGCACATCAACTTTGGCCTATTCTAAGGTTCATTTAATTATTCCAACAGTCCCTTCCATTCTCTACCACCACCCCATAAGCAATTATGTTAATGGTTTATCTTTTTGTTTTTGTTCCTGAAAAATGTATGTATCATTGTTTTTATGCATGCTTTTTTTAAGTTATGTGGATGGCCATGTTAATATATTATTTTGTTGGCCAGGTGCGGTGGCTCATGCTGTAATCCCAACACTTTGGGAGGCTGAGGCAGGTATTACAAGGTCAAGAGATCAAGACCATCCTGGCCAACATGGTGAAACCCTGTCTCTACTAAAAATACAAAAATTAACTGGGCATGGTGGTGTACGCCTATAGTCCCAGCTACTCGGGAGGCTGAGGCAGGAGAATCACTTGAACCTGGGAGGCAGAGGTTGCAGTGAGCCAAGATGGTGCCACTGAACTCCAGCCTGATGACAGAGTGAGACTCTGTCTCAAAAAAAAAAAAAAAATCTATATCATAATCTATATGTTTATGATTCAACTACATTGCTATGGCTACATCTAATACACTGCTTCTAACTACTGTCTAGTGCTCCCTGTCTTGAGCATCTCCCCCATTTTACTCACCTACTTCTTAGTGCAGAACACTCAAATTGCTGTGAACTTTCCCCTCCACAAATAATGCTGCAATGAATATCTTTGTGGACATATGATGCTTTCTTGGGAAAAAACCCCAGAGCAGTTTGTGGGTAATACATTTAATTTGATTAATTGTTGCCAGATGGTTCTAGAATGGCTGTACCAGTCTACATCCCCATAATCAGGGCATGTAGTTCCTAAAACCCCACAGCCCCAACTAGACTATCATCTGGCTTTCTCTTTGCCAGTCCAATAGATATAAACATTTATCTCATTTTAACTTGTATTTCTCTGGCTGCTAATAGAATGAACATGTTTTTAATGTTAAGATGTTCCAACTAAGAGCATGGAGTATCTCCTCATTTATTCAGATCATCTAATATCCGTAATCATTTATCTATTGTTGCACATTTAGGTTCCCTCCAAGGAAGAGAGAAAGAGAAAAAGGGAGACCCAATTTATTTAGAAAGCCCATTAATCACCTTGGAGGGCGGAGGAGGAGATGGAATGGATGTTCTGGTGGCGACTTGTCCTCTGCTTACCTTTGCAGGATCCAGCCAAGTGCTAGAACATTAACAAAAGATGGGGAGGATTGGAGGATGGTGTTCAATGAACTTCACTGCTTAATAGTTCATGAGCAATAACAGCTTTTAAACAGAATATGTAGATTAATTCTTACCTTTATCAAGTTCCACAGTATTCAACAAATGATTTCAAATTGTCAATAGCTAGGATAAAGTAGAATGGGTGGGAGTGGGTGGGAGAGCAGGGTGGCGTTAGGAGCAGGGTCTTAGAGTATGGTGGTGACGGCAGAAGGGACTAACAAGCTGCCGGACCAGGACGTTTCACCCTTGGATTTGAGGGTTCCTTAGCGCTTTTTCCCCATTTTGTTAAGAAATTTCCTCTTATGGGATAAGGAGCAATTCTCCAGCTCATTTGACTCATGGGGCCTAACATATACTTGTGCTATTGGTTGATAACATTAAGATAAGGGAAGGATTTTACATGGCCAAGAGTCCAAGACCAATCCCAGTCTAACAGAATCCCAATATCTAGGGATGAAGCACAGGAATCTGTTTTGTAAAGAAGTCCCCCGATTATTCTGGTGTTAAACTAGAAAAGCCCACTGGGCTCATTCATTCCTCCACAGCCTTCAAGCTAACTCCCACCATGTTACACCTTCATACTCAGCATGTCAGGCAATCAGCTCCAGCCCAACACTTGGGACCCCCCAGTCATGACTTGCTAAGAAACAATCACATCCCTCTTGCTATAATTCAAGCTTCTATTCAGCATTCAGGGCCAATGTCAGCTACCCGTCTTGCACACTATACTAATATAGGAAAACATACAAGAGCCATTTGTTTCATACTTTTATAAACATCAAAATTGCAAACAACCCTGATTAGAGAGTTGGACAAATAAGAATGGTATGACAGTTTTCTGTCTTGGAATTTTACAGATAATGCCTGTGTTCAAGGGCTGTGCTGTACTAAGCAGTGGCTGCTGGCACAGGGAAAGGTGTAATTCTCTCCTGGATTGTAGGAGTTGCAGCTCACACAGAGAGACCTTTATGATGTAGGCCAGTCAGCTTTTATGGACTTCGATGCTATTTGCTTCAGTACCCTTTGAAATGCAGGGTCAGCTCACTGAGCTACATCATGCAATAATAACACATTTTTATAGGAGTAGCTTGTCAGAGCAGCAACAACATGCAATACATAAAACCAATAAACACACCGTGTTACAGATTCTATCCTAGTAAACAGGATAAAGCAATAAAATTGACAGCAGCCATCAAAAAGCTCCCTTTCTGACTTTGTGGGGTGAATTTACTGTTGCTTAAAACAGAGCAGCTGTCACAAAGCCTTAGATCAGTTATGGAGCAGCAAGCTGCATCGCATGGAAGGGAGCGGGCCTGAGAAGGGAAAGCAGGATGGGCAATTATGCTTTGCTAAGGCTTGGGCCCCTTCACTGTTAGTGTGATGCAATTCACATCAGAGATTTTCTACAGAATGGTTTCGTTTTTCCAAGTTACATATTAAATATTATGGAGGACAGTATGTCTATGGGTTGGTAAATCAGCAATTAGTATTTCCCATCTGCAGCTTAAATCCCTAAGGCAAGAAAGGGCTTACCTATGACAGAATATGCAGGGACTCAATGGGTTGGTGCTATCTAAGACTGGATTCTTAGAGTGTGGACCTTCCACATTTTACATGGAATCATTTGACTGGGAACCCAGAGCCAACCTTAGTCCAACAGCATCTCAGAATCTGGTGGTGAGGCCTGGGAATCCATTTTGTAAAAACTTCCCTTTGAGATGCCAGTGAAAAACATGTGGGAGGCCCAGGAAACTGTGGCGAGGTCAGGAGCTAAAAGTCAGCGGCATGGGCATGGTGACAGAACTAGGAGCTAATAAAGGCTCAGGGATCAGCACATATTAAAAACATATTGAGTCTTGGCTGGGCACGATGGCTCACACCTGTAATCCCAGCGCTTTGGGAGGCCCAGGCGGGCAGATCACTTGAGGTCAGGAGTTTAAGACTAGCCTGACCAACATGGTGAAACCCCATCTCTACTAAAAATACAAAAATTAGCCAGGTGTGGTGGTGGGCGCCTGTAATTCCAGCTACTCGGGAGGCTAAGGCAGGAGAATCGCTGGAACCTGGGAGGCGGAGGTTAGAGTGATATATATATATATAGAGAGAGAGAGAGAGAGAGAGAGAGAAAGACTCATTACTATGTCCCCGGCATGTTCTAGGGTATCCTTGGGCAAAGACCCTCTCATAGAGCTTGTATTTGGGAGAAACAAGACAGGACAGACTAATTAAAACAAATGAAGAAGATAATTCCAAATACGGATAAGCATTATAAAGATAATAAAACCAGGTGAGGCATAGAGGTTACTTTGGATTAGCTAGGTCAGAGAAGAACTCCCTGAGAGGAGAAAATATTAGCACTAAAATCTCAAGGAGATGAAGCAACAAGCCATTTGGAGGTCAATGGCAGCGTCTTCCAGGCAAAGGAAAGAGCAAGTGTGAAGGCCTGAAATCCCTGAGCAGGGAAGAGGTTCACCCACTGCTATTCCCTGCCTTTCCTGCTTTTCCTGGGGGTGAAAAGACAAAAAGGATGACCCCCAAGTTTCCACTCTGTTATGACGTCCCACTAGTACGCCCTCAACTTAAGGGCTAATATATTCTGATTGGTTTGATACATTTTTACTTTGTTAGCCTATCAGAATTGTATAACTACAAGTTACCATCTCTATCTCTACCCTAAAACTGGTTATGGAACAGAATCCAGGCCTTGTTAACGCACCACTTGAGTCCAGGAGCTCCCGCCCAGCTTGTCTGGCAATCAACTTCAGAAGATAGAGGCCTGCGTGAGTATGGCCCTTCAGGTCTAAGTCATGACATTGCTCTTTGTCTATCTGCATTCAGTGGTCCAGGCCACTGTCCATTGCTGATGTGACCTTTACTGACATCCCCAGCCTCAACAGAAACCACTTCTCACTCATCCAGCTTTACTGTGTTCCCAACAGCTAGCATGCAGGGCTGTCTTCTTCCTCATTTTCATGTCAATATGCTATTTCAAATGCTCTCCAAAACAAATAGGCTTTTAAGGGCTAGTCTGAGAACCAAACCACTATTTATTTCACAGATCTTCTGGGAAAGAGGCTTCTAAGAACCAGATGAGAAGAGCATTTTGGATCACAGCCCACCTGCAAGTTAGGATCTGTAACGTAAGAGCCAGAACACCAGATAGGCAGAGAGAGCCTGCCTGGTTTCTGAACTGAGTGAGACAAACATGGAAGAAATTCTAAAGCTTGGGGATGGGTTCTTTTCTTTATAGCCATTCACACCCTAGGGGCATTACAGAGACCTTAAGGATTAAGAAGATTAATGGAGTCTATTTGATACCAAGTTTCATTTCTCAGCCTTTTCTGTTAAATTCATTATGCTTTTCTTTTTTCATTTAAAATAAGCATTGAGACTTTGTCCCCAACTAAGTTTCCCAAATGGCTACATGACTGAGAACCCAGACCCAAGCACAATGCTGTGGCTGGGGTGGGTAGCGGGCTGGCTTCAGTTCTGCCAAATTGTGGGGGCTGATGATCTCCTTTCAGGGGAGGGGTGTGGGGTGCTGGGAGGGATGTCGGTGAGTAGAAGGGGAACGGCCTCCCTGTGGGTGACTCTGGAGCTGGCAGTCCTTGCCCAGCCCCTCCCGCTGCTTCCTCCCACTCTTCCACATGCGGAAAGGGTTCTGTGCCTCTCACAGCAGCATCTGGCCCTCTGGCCTGAGTCGGTTCGGTGTACTTGCCTAGAAGGTTATTTAGCTCTGGAACTCACAGGAGTAAGAAGCTCAGAAAAGCACAGTGAGTCCCTGCCCAGCTCCAGGACCAATCTGAAAATTCTGGTCTGGTCACCAGCAGTTGACAGTTCCTTCACTTACAGCAATTTTGCTAAGCACATTTATTTGCTTTCTCTGGAAACCTTCAGCACTAAATGTGTCGGTATTTACACCTGAGAAGGTTTTTAACTGCAAAAAAGAGCAGAATGGTGAACAATAATAAAAATACTGTGAGAAAGAAAACGCCTATGGCTGTAATCCCACAGGACAGCTTGACATCAGATAGCTTAACTCCCCTTAGAGACGGCGGGTTTGCACACGTGGTCTCCTCCGAGCCTTCAAGTTTGTGCAGGTTTTCTTTGTACCATGTTAAGAAATGAATATTCGAGCAAGTGCAGTCCAGGGGATTGTGACTGAAATTAATGGTGCTCTGCTGGGACAAGATGGGGAGGAGATGGGGTGGGATGATGTTAATGCTGTTGGCGGCCAGATTGAGGTAAATTCCCTTAAAATGACTAACAGAAGCAATGCTGTCACATGTCAGGCTGTTGTGGCTTAAGTCTACATGGCTCATTTTTCCCAAGCCGTGGAATGCTTGCTGGTCTATAGAGAGGAGACCACAGGAGGATAAAATCAGAATCTCCAAGCTGCCCACGGTCTGAAGTAGGTTGGTCTTCATGATAGTCCCATCTTGAAAGTGATTGCCTTTTAAGTTGAGATGCCGGAGATCTGGTAGGCCTGCTAGAAGATGCTGATTGCTGGTATCAAGGAAGCAGTAAGTGAGATTCAGAACCTGCAGGAAATGGAGGTTTTGGAAGGGACTTTGTGGAGCATTAATGTGTAAGCGGGTAAACGCCAAATCCAGGAGTTCTAGCCGAGGACATTCTTTGAATGCCTGACTCTGGAGACCAAGAAGCTCATTGTGGCTCAGGTTTAAGGTTTGCAAGTGGGACAGGTTTCTGAGTTGCAGATTGCAGCAGTCAGAAGCCTCTATGTTATTATGGCTTAAATCAAGTGTCTGAAGGTTTCCTAGTTTCTCCAAACAGCCAACACCAAGGTGAAGTTTCTTCACGTTGCCTCTGACGTAGAGGTGTGTAAGGGAGGGGAAATTGGCAGCACTGATTTGACACAATTGGTCAAAATGATTTACACTAAGAACTAATTTCTTGAGCAAGTTCAGACCCTTAATCCCAGAGGGTAACCCTGCCAAGTGAGTTGCTGTCAGATCCAATTCCTGGATTTGGGTGAAGCACTGAAATGTGGTGGATGAGAAGTCAGAGAAGTGGTGTTTCTGCAGGTTGAGGCTCTCAACAGACATTTCACAGAGTCCCTTGAGCATGGCTGAACTAATGTCTTCGTCATCAATGTCCTCAAATGTTCCCAGCCAGAGAGACTGAGTAGTAGCGTTCTGCAGACCATTGAATATAACAGACAAATTTAGAGTCCCTCCAAAGTTCAAACTTTGGAAGACTATTGAACCAAAAGCCCCAAGCTCAATACCTTTAACATCATTGCCATTGAAGTTCAGGCTTAAGTTGGTGGCCTGCTCCAGAGACCTCATGTCTTCTCTAGAGAGGTAGTGTATAGCATTATTCTGAAAATCCAGTACTTTCAGATTCCGTGCTGGGAAGTCTTTGGGGAACTTAATGGAGGAAATATGGTTGCTTCCAAGATACAAGCTTTCCAAGTTTTCCAGATTGTGCACTGGAATAAACTCGAGATTGGATATTCCCGTTTGGATTAAGAAAAGATGCTTCAGTGACTTGGGCCCATTAAGCGATGTTTCTGCCATGAATATCAAGGGATTTCCAGTTAACACAAGTGTGTTCAATTGATGATGGCTTTGAAAAGTGTTTTCATGTATCCAATTAATCTGGCACCTTGAAAAGATAATTGTATTTAACAATAATTCATTTGCAAAAAGGAAAAATAAAAACCTATACAGTGACACACATTAACAAAGTCATCTTTTGTATCATTCAAAATCAAACATAAGAACTTTCTTCAGTATCAACAGATGGCCTATTGAAGGAATTAATGAGTAGCCTCACTTCTGAACACTCCAATCTAGATTTTTTTCCGGGTATCTCACCCCTTAGATTGAACCCTCAGAGGTTTGTGCCTGTATTCTAATGAACCACACATCATTTGATTGTGGGCAAAAATCAAACTATTATTTACTGTTTTAAGTAATACAAAATATGTCATATAGAATGCATAATAGATAATATATACTATAAATACATATATATATATATATATATATATATACACAAAAATCTGTGTCATCCCGGGCAAGTTACAACTTTTCTCAACCTCTGTATTTTCATCTGAGAAAACCATCCTGGTATTGCACCTAAAAATACTGGATTACACACACACACACACACACACACACACACAGATGGTCTCCTCCTCTAACCATAAGTTGGATGATAATATGCACCATGGAACCTCACAGTGCTGGTTTTAAAGATGAAGCGGTACTATGGATGTGGACATTCTGTCCACAGAAGCTGAAGTTGAAGGACAAAATAGAAGAAGCAGAACTGCCACAAGGGGTGCAGACTGAAGGTCCACACAGAGCCTGTCCCCTCTCTCTTACACACACACACACACACACACACACACACACACACACACACACAGTACAGTCCTTTCATTTTCTTCCCTTATTTTCTTGTAATACTTCTGTCTACTGGTTCTCAAACACTGGCTCAGCATGTGGAATCCCAATTCCACCACTATAACAAAATAATGGAACTCATTTTCCAATTTCTTGGGGCGGGGGGAAGTAGATGGTGTGCTTTTCTCCTAGAAATTTTTCTTAAATGTCATTACCCAAAAATAAACTATGCCAAAATTCAGCATAGTTTGGCATCTGATTTAATATAAGATTATTTTCATTTTTGCTATCAGTATTCTTTAGAACTGCTCAAACAGTACTATTGTTGCAACTAGTTTGAGAGCAATCCACTTTCCTCTCCATTGGTTGATGTTTGTTTAAATTACATTTCACCCACACAGAAGTATTTCATAGGGAGGTATAAACATGTAGTATAAGCAGATTGTCCCTGGGCCTCCAAAAAAGGTCCTGCAAATAAACTGAGCACATAGTGTACTTTAACTTAGGTAAAATATCAAAAGCACACATACAACTCAGATACATACCTAGTTAAATCCAAAAAGGTAAGATTCATGAGTCTGCTGAAGGTTCCATTGTGAATTGTAGGCAAAAAATTAAAGCTGAATTCCAAAAATTCTGTTGTGTTTGGTAGAGTGTCAGGGATTTCACTGAGACCTAAATTTTCACAGTTATATGTTTTGTTGGCTTCTTTCTGATTGGAGAAACAAAGTAAATTAATATTCGACTTAATAATTTGATTGACTATCTAGCAAAATTATATATGTTTTACCTTCCGAGCAGCAATCGTACTTCTAGTAATCTTTACCAAATATACACTTGCCAAAAACAAGATGATGAATGCACATTATTAACTGTAGTAATTGTTTTGTAATAGCAAGATTGACAATAACCAGACTGTTCATCAATATAGGACTACTTGAACAAAACATGGTACATTCACAAAATGGAATCCTTTAAAACTGAAAAAAAAAAAAACTCCATATATTGATATGGAGTGATACCCAGGATATATTTCAAGGTGAAAAAAGCAAACTGCAGAACAATATATATAGTGTATATAATATACAGTATGTAGTATAATGTACAGAGTATGCCTTTTGTGTAAGAAAGGTATGTGTGAATTTTCTTATATTTGTTAAAACAAACCATGCAAAAAAACCCAACGACTGATTGCCTTTAAGAAGAGGGAAGAGACCAGACAGAAGAGCAGGGATAGATGTGAGACTTCTCTGAATGCACTTTGTTTTACAGTTTTGATTTTGGTTGAATGGAAATGTTTAATTTCAGTTTGAAACAAACAAATCAACCTTAGATAAGTATCACCAAAATGAGACAATCAAACATTACATACTTTCGGATGTGAGACAATGTGAGGTACGCAGCATTGTCTATGAAGTATTCTTGCCAAGAAAAAAATTAAACTTGAAACTCATTAAGATTTTAGGTTTAACTTCACATCTCAAAGTGATATGTTGGGTTTAAGTGGGACATTCTATAGAACAACTGACTTTGTTTTCTCTCTCTCTCTCTCTCTCTCTGTGTGTGTGTGTGAGAGAGAGAGAGAGAGAGAGAGAGAATGAGAGAGGAGATAGTGCTTGTTAAAAGACACAGAGATATAAAATTTACTTAAGAGACATAACCATCAAATAATAGAGTAGCCCTCATTTAGAACCTGATCCAAATAAAGCAGTTCAAAAAGGCATTTTATAGATTCTTAGGGAACTTTGAATGAGGACAGAATTCAATGATATTAAGGAATTCTGGATTTTGTTAATGACAGTGGACTTGTGGTTATGTAAAATAAATGTTCTTAGTCTTTTCAGATGCATATTTAAATATTTAGGAGTAAAACGGCATGATGTTGGAATTGGCTTTACAATACTCTGGCAAAAAAGGATGAGAGGAATGTAGAGATGAAGTGAGTAGGCCAAATGCTTATGATTGTTGCATTTTTAGGTTCTTTGTTACTATTTTTGTATATGCTTAACATGTTTTCTTAACTCAATGCTTAAAAAAACTAGCAGGGTGGCATAGACCTGAGGCCTTGCAATCTTGAAATATGAATTAATTTTAGATCTCTGGATTTGTAGGCTGCTGATACCAGACGGTAGGCTTTTGGGCACGACCCTATACATAAGTTCCTACACATGAGGTTGTTCCTCATCCTGTGCCCCAGGGTAGTCATGGATTCTGAAGCCTGCCAATCATGTCCTAACACAAGTTATGTGTTGAACTAAGTAGGTAAAAAATGGGAAGTGGTTGTTTAGAAGCCTGTAGAACTGTGGGGTCATTATTTATCTGGCTAATGCTTTAAGACGAAGGGTAGTAGGGCAAATAGAAAGGTCTGACAGGGCAGGTATGAAAGTCTGATGGAGTATATTTTGCCTGTGGAGTATCCTTGGAAAGATATAAATGATCTCTAGGGAAAGTTCCTGTTATGCTTTGAATATGTCCTTCAAAGTTCATGTGTCAAAAACTCAATTGCCATTGTAATACTAAGAGGTGAGGCCTTTGGGAGGTGATTGGATCATGAAGTTTCCACACTCATGAATGAATTAATGCTATTATTGCAGAGTGTGTTAGTTATCACGGGACTGGACTCCTGATAAAGGGAGTAAGTTATTGGGAGGCCAAGGCGGGCAGATCACAAGGTCAGGAGTTCGAGACCATCCTGGCCAACATGCTGAAACCCGTCTCTACCAAAAACACAAAAATTAGCTGGGCATGGTGGCGCATGCCTGTAATCCCAGTTACTCGGGAGGCTGAGGCAGGAAAATCACTTGAACCAGGGAGTTGGAGGTTGCAGTGAGCCAAGATCGCGCCACTGCACTCCAGCCTGGCCGCAAAGTGAGACTTCGTCTCAAAAAAAAGGAGGTGGGGGGGTAAGTTAGGCCTCCATTTGCTCTGTCCACATGCTTGCTTTCACCTTCCTCCATGGAATCATGCAGCAAGAAGGCCCTCACCAGATACCAGAGCCAGGATCTTGGGCTTCCCAGCTCCCAGCTATGAGAAATAAATTACTTTTCTATACAAATTACCCAGGCTGTGGCATTCTGTGATAGCAGCAGGAAACCGACTAAGACAGTGACCTTGGGTGCACAAGAACAAGGACATCCCAGGACCTTGGGCCAGCTCTCAGATCATCTCAGGCTCCAGGTGAGTTAATCCAACCTTCCAGCCCCTGCCTTTCCCTGACACATAGTGGCTCATTAGAAGCCCCACTGAGACTTCCCTGGCCTGGAAAAGATCTACTCTGGTACGGACTCCAGATCAGTGGCTTTTCTCATGCTGAGTTACAAACAGATCTGCTTAGTGGGAAACAGAACTGCACACATCCTGCTTTGCTCTGAAGCAGGAGGCTCTTGAGATGTCACCATTATAACCTCATTTTCTTTCATTCCAATTTCTGTTTAGTGATGCACTTTTTTGTAGCCACAGAACATGCTCATCACAGAAAGTCACCAGTTGTCTTCGATATTGTGACAACATTATGACTGTCACTGATGAAAATGCTTTATTTATATGTCCTTGTAATTTATTCTTCGTTTTATAGACCGAAAGTCCTCCAGGCACTGCCACAAATCCACATAATGTCCTTGAAATGCACACTTTGCATTTAAAACTTAGATTTAGCTGACTGGTGGGGAAAAAAACCACGTGTTGCCAGACCTATCCTCGGTGCCCATGAATATGGACGACCCAGAGAGAATATGCATGTGCAGCTGCTGCCCCAATAGTTGCAAAGGTGCTGATCAGCTTAGAGGAGACATTTTTCTTTTCTGGTCTCCTTTGGCATAACTGATGTCACATACGGTTGGAGAAAAGGGACTTCCTCAGTTTGTCTCACTCTATTCTGGCCCTACAGCAAAAGGCTCAATGCTGTCATTTCTCTCCTTCTCCTGAATATGTAAGTGCCCATGATACCTAAATTATTCTGTGCCTCAGCCTTTTGTGTGCTTTACTAAGCACTTTACTGCACTAATGTGATGCAGAAGATTGAGAATCCAGGAGGAGTTCTACTAAACCAGTGGCCTGAGTGAGCTCCTTGAAAATAGAAAGCAGGTAAATGAAGCAGCTTGGTTTCAATCCAGTGAAAAACTGATAATGAGTGGATGACGCTACCAAGAGGATCAAGAAGGCCACCATGAGCCTGTGCCATAATATTGAATCATCTCTGATTAGGTGGAAATGGCAATAGATCCTGTGCCTTTGATTTTTAGGAGAAAGAGGCAAGTGACAAGAAATACAACTGATACGAGAATTTAGAAACCAAACACATTTTAGAGAATGTCTAGGGCTCAGCATACACGTAGCCCTTCCCTTATAGCTTTTATAATCACAATTGTATCATCCAAATGGCCACGATGATAGAGGCACCAAAGCACCACATGCTCTGGAATTATCTAGGAAGCATTAGATTGTTTTCAGACTATTGTAAGACAGAAAGTACACACACATGCATACACACACACACACACTATTATTCACATTCTTTTTGATTGAGAGTACACTACTGCTATCATGACCCTTAAACCCTAAACACCAAGGTTTATATATCCTAAAATCAAGGATATTATATGACTACAGTGCCATTATGAAATTCAGGATATTTAACATTGATACAATGTTATTATCCAACGTATTGTCTATATCCAAATTTTGACAATTGTCCCATTATTATTCTTTACAGTAATTTTTGTTTTTCCAATCCAGGATCACACATTGCATTTAGTTGTTGTATCTCCTTAGACTCCTTTAATCTGAGACAGTTCCTCAGCCTTTGTCTTTCATGACATGAATGCCTTTTGAAGAATGCAGGCTCATATTTTACAGAATGTCCCAGTTATAGGTTTGTATGTTCCTCATGATTTGACCCTGGTTGTACATTTTTGGTAGAAATATTGCATTAGTAAGGGTGTGTCATTCTCCCTATCAATGTTCAAATGAAACTTTTTGAGCATGAGTTCTGATAGCCAGGGTCCCAGAACAGTAGAATGGTAATGCAACAGAGAGTCAAAGGACAAGATGCAGAGAAGGAACACTGGGCCTCAGCAGACAGCATGGCCACCGCCAGGACCATGTGCTTCTGTTACTTTTTCTGGGCAGACACCCACTACCATTGCAGTTTCTCTGATCTCCACATGACCATTTCCTATAAATCCAGCCTTTTCTTCCTAGAGAAGTCTAGAAATGTGGTCAATTTCCAAAGTCCCTTTCTCACCTCTCTGCTTCTGCTAGCTCCACTGCAGAAGGGACTTCTTGATGTGAATTCACACAGTGAGCAGAGCTCTGGCAAGGCCACGTGGTATTCATGACAATTGCCTCATGTCCATCACTATTCTAAGTCAAGGGGCATTTGCTTGGGACCCACTGTGCACTGGGACCTGTGTCATCTGCTTTGTCTCGAGCTCTGTCTCAGAGCTGTGCTCCCAGAGCTACATCTGTATTTGCAATCCCTTTTCCCGCTAGGTATTCATTTGCATTTTTTCAATCAGGCTCTTATTTTCCTCCCTTCTGCTGTATATCTAACTCCGTCTCATCCCGCTGTATTTTCTTTCCTTGCAAGTGTTGAAACATTTTCTAATTTGGAACTCTTTGAATTTCACTCAAGTGTTTATTCTCACCTTTTCGAATTTCTCATCTGCACTTGACACACACAGCAGCCAGCCCCCCATGCATGAGAAGTCTGGGACATTGACCTCTAACCCTTCCTCATTAATCATGCCTCCATCCAAGACAGAGCAATTGACTGAGTCAAATCCCAGAGCAACAAATACCTTCTGAAAACAAAACAAACACTCCCTAGAGAGCACATCCCTATAACTTCGTTGTCAATCTCATTCCTCCAGGCAAAGGGCATTCCAGTTGCATGCACTTTATTTCCTGTTTGTAAAGTCAGACTGCTTGGGTTCAAATCCTAGCTCTCAACCACCAAGCTGTGTTATCTGAGCCTCCCTTTTCCTCAACTGTAGATTGAGGTTAGGAACTTCACCTTGCAAGTTTACTGTGAGGATTAATGTGATAATGTGTGCCAGCACTAAACAAGAAGAGTTAGTGTTTAACTGGATCATCACAACCTCACATCACTATCGAAAGCTATTGGGAACCCCTTGTGTCTATGAACTTGGAGTTCCTTTCAAAAAAGAGCTCTGCAAAACAGTCCCCATCCCACACCTAGGGACTGAAGGGCTCACGTTTATCACAGTTTTGAGGGAAAAGGATGGCCAAGCTGAGCTCACTTGAAAAGGGGAGGCATGCCCGCATTCTCAAGTAAATATTTCAAGAGTGCATCTAAAATAATACCACAATCCAAATCACAGAACACTGAATTCTAGCTGCTCTTTGCATAGTTATCAGCTTCCAAAGACTTGATATGGGTCCTAATATTTTTGTTTAAGTCACACATATACAGGGACACAAACATTCACAGAGAGAGACAGAGAGAGAAAACATGTAGCATTTGACAATGGAATAATCTATGTAGACTATAGGTGTTCATTGTAATAGTCTTAGAACTTGTAGGTAGGTTTGGATATTTTTCCAAACAAAAAGTTTTTTTAAAAAATTAATCTTGACTCCTACTTGTATGCAAAAAACAAAAACAATTTTGATAGATCTAAATGTGAAACCTAGAAATAGAAAATAAATACAAAACAATAAAGCTTCTAGAAGAAACATGGGATAATATCACAGTCTTAAGGTAGGCAAAGATTTCTTAAACAGGACAGAAATGTACTGAAAATACAGGAAAAATAATAAGTCGAGGTATATTAAAAATAAGAACTTTGGGGCTGGGTGCAGTGGCTCATACCTGTAATCCCAGCTCTTTGGGAGGTCGAGGCAGGCGGATCAGGAGGTCAGGAGATTGAGATCATCCTGGCTAACATAGTGAAACCCCATCTCTACTAAAAATACAAAAAATTAGCCAGGCATGGTGGAGGGTGCCTGAAGTCCCAGCTACTCGGGAGGCTGAGGCAGGACAATGGTCTGACCCTGGGAGGCGGAGCTTGCAGTGAGCTGAGATCGCGCCATTGCACTCCAGCCTGGGCGACAGAGTGAGACTCCATCTCAAAAAGAAAAAAAAAAGCTTTGGTTCAGCAAATGATACCATTAGGAGAGTGGAAAGGCAAGCCACAGAGTGGGAGAAGGTATTTGCAATCTGATGGAGGACTTATATCTACATTACATAAAGAACTCCTACAAATGAATAAAAAAAAGGCAACCCATGTGAAAATGGGCAAAACACTGCAACAGGCATTTCACACACATAAAAAAGAATATGCAAATGACTGATTAATTGAACAATTTAATTTTTCACCAGGAAAATAAAAATTAACTCCTAGTGAAGTACCAATACCCACCCATCAGCATTGCTAACATTTTAAAAACAAACAATACAAAATGTTAGTGAGGCTGTGGAGCAGTTAGAACTTATGCACATTGCCACAGAGTATAAACTGATAGTAACACTTTGCAAAACTGGCAATATCTATTAAAGTTTGAACATAATGTTTACCCATGATCAAATACATCCACTCCTAGGTATACACCTAATAAACATTTGTACATCTGTTTACTAAAGACATAGACAAGAATGTCCAAAGCAGCATCATTCATAATAGCCAAAAAATTGGAATCAATGCAAATGTCCATTAACAGCAGAATGGATAAATAAATGGTGGCTCACTAATACAACAGAGTAACATTAAGCAATAAAAATGAACAAATGATTGCTGCACACACCAATAAGTCTCACAAATTTAATGTTGAGCAAAAAAAAGGCAGACACAAAAGAGTACACACTGTATGGTCCCATGCACATAAAGTTTAAGACCAGGCAAAACCAATTCCTGGTGATGTAAACTAGAATACTGGATGGTTTCAGGGGTTAGTGCCAGGGAGCAGGCATGAAATGAGGAGGGCTTCTGAGGTGCTGAGAATGTTCTACATCTTGATCTGTGTGCTAGTTACATGGATGTGCTCACGTGGTGAAAACTCGTTTAACTGCACACCTATGACTTGTGAACTTTTCTATATGTATGTTTTACTTCAACAAAAAGTTTATTAAGCTCAAAACAAAGCCAGACAAAAACTAGTTTTAGGCTAGGGCTTATAAACAAGTGTGAACTGAAAGAGCCAGCCAATCCTTCCAACTGAACCCTTTGTTAGGCCTTTCTTGCATTGTTATAAAGAAATACCCAGCATTGGCTGGGCGCTGTGGCTCACGCCTGTAATCCCAGCACTTTGGGAGGCCAAGGCAGGCAGATCACGAGGTCAGGAAATCGAGACCACCCTGGCTGACACAGTGAAACCCCGTCTCTACTAAAACTACAAAAAATTAGCCCAGCGTGGTGGTGGGTGCCTGCAGTACCAGCTGCTCGAGAGGCTGAGGCAGGAGAATGGCATGAACCCGGGAGGCGGAGCTTGCAGTGAGCCGAGATCGGGCCACTGCACTCCAGCCTGGGCGACAGAGTAAGACTCCGTCTAAAAAAATAAAAAAAATAAAAAATGAAAAAATAAAAATTAAAAAAAGACAGGAAGAAAAAAATACCTGGTACTGCGTAATTTATAAAGAAAACAGGTCTAAATTGGCTCACTGTTCTGCAGGCTCTACAGGAAGCACGGTGCTGGTATCTGCTTGGCTTCTGGGGAGGATTTGAGACACAATCAGAGCAGACGGCGGAGGCGGAGCAGGCACGCTACATGGTGAAAGCAGGAGAAAGAGAATGACAGGGGAGGTGTCACTCTTTTCAATGACCATATCTCAGGAGAACTCATTACCACCAAGAAAGCACCAAGCTGTGACGGAGCTGCCCCCACACGCCTCCCACCAGGCCCTACCTCCACCACTGGGGATTACAGTTCAACATGAGATCTGGGCAGGGACACAGATCCAAACTATATCAGATCCCAAGTGGCGAACTGGGCCTAAATTTTAAATAGAGCCAAGAAGCCACTTGCTGCCTAGAGGTCACACATGTACTCTGAATTTCTGAAAATTTCCATCTCTGTTTAATTTTGGAACATTCAGATCTCATCTGAACCAACCAATCAGGGCTTAGCTTTATCAACCAGTCAGGACCGAGCTGCACCAACAGATCAGAACTAAGCAAATTTGAATCCTTCCGCTGCATAAATGAATCTGACTGGGAACCTGAGTGGCAAGTTTCTCTCTATGGAAGCCAAGTTCCTCATTTGTTCTCTGGAATGCACCATACAAAAGCTACGTGTCAAAGGCCGTGTCTCTCCAGTTTTCGAACTGTTCATTGGAATACAGTCTCGTTCCTCAGATTCCTCTTCAGAGAACTTTTGTTCACAGGCTTAATAGGGTAATGGTGGTCACAAGAACATGCAGACGCTGTGTGGTTAACAATGCATGACCTGAAGGGGGAAGAAGAAAAGAGGAAACAAAAGCAGCTGGGAAGGGTGAGTAAAGTTCGGGGTAATTTACGTTTGAAAAAGGGCCAAACCCTTAAGTCAAAGGCAAGAGTTTATTCTTTTAGCCAGCCCTCCTTTTATCCCTTGCCAGCAGCCTGGAAAGTTCCGGACTGTCAGGAATAAGTTCCATGTGTCTTTGCATCCCCCAGCTCCCTCCTTGGTATCCACACAGTAGCAAGAGCTTCCTAAACAGCCTTAGAGTCTTGTTCTTGAGAACTCACACATGATAGATGAAACAAAAGAAAATACAGATCTGATCCTAACTGAATAGTTCACAAGGTCGTTTAAAATCAGACTTCTTTCAGAGGGAGGGCTGCAGGAAGGTTGTTGTATTGGAAGGTTTCAGTTTCATCTGGCTTATCCAAAAAGGAAAGCCTTCGCTGCCACACAGGGCTAGGCTTGCAGGCCCTAGAACCCTGAGCACCACTCCTGAGACATGAATAGCACTGAAGGCCCCAGAACAGGCAGCCAAAGGACTCGGGGGCCTCCCCCTGATGCAAGGATTTCAGAGTTAAACGTATAGGTATATAAGAGTGGGGCATTTAAAAGAGCCTGCTTCCCAATGAGCTGAAAATAAATGGTGATGTTATCCTATCGGAGGCTGTTGCCTGGAAGTGATAACCTGTGTTCCTGATCACTGAGGGGATGGTGTCCTCATTCCTACCCACTTGTCATGCCTCCCAAAGGTCTGTATGACATTGACCTGAAACCACCTTTGCAAAATTATGACAGCAAGAGAAATATGACATAGGTGACTCCATCTTTCTTCTAACCTCCAATTTCTCCTTGGTCATTCCTGGGTATAGACCAAGCTGAATTTGGGACAAATTTAGTTTATAGTTTAACCTTAAAGCAAGGATGATAATAACCCTTCCTAAAACAAAAGCACATTTTTAAAGCTAAAGAAAGGTTAGGATTTTTAGAGGGGCTTGAATTTGCCTAAGGTGTTGGCATAGTTACTCCTTACTGTGCAGGAGTCGTGTGGCCAAAGATCACGAGATTTGTGACTTCCCCAATTACTCCTATAGATAACATCACTATTATAGAATCTAAGACTTTTTTTGAGATATCTTTCAGACTAACCCCACCCAGACTTCTGACCTAACCCATCCTGTGGCCTCACCCAGAGGTGGACTCAGAACTGAGGACCGTTTTCCAAAACCTTATGACTTCTTCCCCAACCAGTCAACATTTGCCATTCCCGTGTGCCCTGCCCACCAAACTATCCTTGAAACTCCTAATCTCCAAAACTTTGGAGTGATTGATTTGAGTAATAGCTTTGTCTCCCACCTGGCGTGGCCAGTCTCGCATCAATTAAACTTTCTTTACTTCAGTGCCATAGTCTCAGTGGATTGATTTTGTCTGTGTAGTGGGCAGGAAGAACTCGTCGGCAATTACAGACCTTCCAACCTGAAAGATGAGGGCACAGCCTTCTGGGGCTGATAGAAACGTCTTACTCTTCCCCATCTGTTATGAGCTGAATTTTCTCTCCCCCACCACCAAATTCATGTTGAAATCCTAACCTCCAGGACCTCAGAATGTGACTGTATTTAGAGACATGGCCTTTAAAGAGGTCATTAAGGGAAGCTGAGGTCATGTAGGTGGGCCCTGATCCAATCTGACTGGAGACCTTAAAAGATGAGGAAATTTGGACAAACAAAAAGATACCAGGGACACTCATGCACACAGGAAAGGCCATGAGAGGACAAAGAGAGGAGATGGCCATCTGCATCCCAGGGAGCAAGGGTGCAGAAGAAGCAAACTCCGCCAACACCTTGATCTTGAAATTCCAGCCTCCAGAACTGTGAGATAATCAATTTCTCCTGTTTAAGTCACTCAGTCTATGGTATTCGGGTTTTTTGGTTTGTTTTTGTTTTTTGGTGTATTTGTTTGTTTTGAGACAGAGTCTTGCTCTGTGACTCAGGCTGGAGTGCAGTGGCACAATCACGGCTCACTGCAACCTCTGCCTCCCGGGTTTGAGTGATTCTCCTGCCTCAGCCTCCCAAGTAGTTGGGATTACAGGCATCTGCCACTACGCCCAGCTAATATTTGTATTTTTGGTACAGTGGGGTTTTGCCATGTTGCCCAGGCTGGTCTTGAACTCCCAGTTTCAAGGCATCCACCAACCTTGGCCTCCCAGAGTGCTGGGATTATAGGCGTGAGCCACCACACCCTGCCCAGTCTGTGGCATTTGTTATGACAGCCCGATCTAACCAACATGCACCTTCCCAGCCTTCGTTTCTCGTGGGCATGATGCCTCCTCTTGGCCTGCTGCTAATTCCATCCTAATGCCAGACTAACAAGGCTCTGCTCACCCAGCTCTGAGCCTTACCCCAGCGCTGGCTTTGCTCTGCTCTTCTGATCCTCTGACCTCCTTCTAGTCCTTCCCCAGGGCACCTCCACATCTGGCTACTCCTGGCTCTCTTGTTCTTCTTCTTCTTCTATTTTTTTAGACAGAGTCTCGCTCTGTCGCCCAAGCTGGAGTGCTGTGGCGCGATCTCAGCTCACTGCGAGCCACAGGCGCCCGCCACCACGCCCGGCTAATTTTTTGTGTTTTTAGTAGAGACGGAGTTTCACCGTGTTAGCCAGGATGGTCTTGATCTCTTGACCTCGTGATCCACCCCACTCGGACTCCCAAAGTGCTGGGATTACAGGGCTGAGCCACCACGCCCGACCATGGCTCTTACTCTTCTTTTAACCTCAACCCAGACCAGCAGCTCACCAAGCCACCAAGACTCACGGTCCCTCCTGTATGTAGCCCTTGTCTGACAGACCATGTGGTATTGGACACTTGTGGGGTCAGAGAAAGCAGGAGGAAGTTTGAAGAATTTCAGAGGATGGCAAGAGACAGAGGTCCTTCTCCTTTCTCTCTCACCACCCCCTCCAAGAACTTCCCACAGGTTGATAAATATTGCTGTGGTCCAAAACAGAAGGTGCAATTTGGCTCTATTCTCAGATTTTCCTCCTGTGGGTTAGTAAAACAGATGGAGGGCTGTCCAAGTCGAGGAGAAAGCCAGACTCATTCAGAGTGATCTTTTCAATGCTCAAAAACCTGGCACAGGCCTGTCTTTACTAATTCTCACCCTGAGAGCCAGGAGACCAAAGGACTCATTGGGATAGTGGCCATGTGAGCGTGGGGATGTTAAACCAACAACTCCCCAAGGCTGAGGCAGGTTTAGGGTCTGCTTTGTGCACAGAGACCCTATTAATATCTTATGACTCACTTGGGATTATTTGGGTGGAATTGTTTGAAGAGGAGAAAAATTCTCATTGCTTCCTATTAAGATGCCACCAGATGATCCCCTGGCTGAGTTCTTTGGCACCTTTCTCACAATAATGAAAAAATTATATATATACCTCATTTCCTTTTTAAAGACCCTGGATATTGGGATGCCAAGGTTCAGATTGAACTGCATGCTAAATCTCAAAATTTTCAGTTTAATCTGCATGAAGACAAACAGTTTGGACTCACCTCAATGCACATCTGATCCAAGGAGGTGATGACTTTACAGCCGGCAGAAAACAGCACCACCCAAAAGAAGCAGCTGACGTCAAACGCCATCACAGGACTGGTGCAATCCCAGCTTGGTGGGTTTACCCAACGCTTGGAGCTGAGAAATGGAATCAAACTATGAAGGCCCTGGCAATTTGGCAGCCAGAGAGGTACTCAGAAGGGTGATCTTGGAACAAGAAATGCTGTTGACTGCTCAGCATTCTGTGGCTCTGTGCTGAAAAAAAAAAGGAAGTCCCTTTTGCATACCACCCATCTTTGCCAAAAATAACTGAGGACCCAGCCCCAGAATGGCCCATTGCATTTCCTGGCACTGAACATGAATCAGTTGTGCAGTCCTTTTGGGCTGATCACACAGACTTTCGTTGTGATGGTTCCAATTGACTTTATGCCAACTTCAAGTATTTGGCCAACTCCAACAGCTTCTGGTCCTTTTCCCCGAGAGAGGCTGTGGAAGCTCTACTCACCAAGGAGGCCACTTTCTCAGTTGTCCTAGGTGAGTGAATAGAAGAGGTGTCAGAGAACATGGAAAGGCAGAGCACTCTGTGGGGGCAGGTTGAAGAAATGAGCCCTTCAGTGGCACCTGCTGAGCTGGGAACTGGAGCAGGAGGGAGCAGGCTTGAGAGTATATCTGTTCCTTGAGCCTCAGCTGCTGCCTTGGCCACCTCGTCCATTCCCACCTCTGGTCTTCATATAGGAGGAAGATTACTTCATCTCTTGACCTGGCGGTTCAGACTTGTTGAAGCAGTTGGGGTGAACTCCTCTCGTGTTCCCTCCTAACCTGGTCTGGGGAAGTAGGGGACACTGCCATAGATAGAGCAGCCTGGCTAAAGGAGGGCAGAGTTAGGGATGCCAGCCTTGGCACTATTCTTAGAAATATCTTTGAAGCAGGATTGCAATTACTCTTATTATGGAGCAAGATGTGGCAATGATTAAAGAAAGCCAAAGTTCAAACATTCCTCAGTAGGCTGCATTTAGTTACCTGTTCTGTCTGTTCTTCAGCCCTCTGGTATGCAGGATATATTTGGTGTTGCTGTTCTCCCACTCCATTTCCAAGAGCCCAGTTCTTAGTATCAGAGTTCACAATGACTTGACTACTACTACTACTACTACTACTACTACTACTACTACTACTACTATTACTACCACCACCACCACCTCTACTGTATTACTATGATGAAGCAAATGACTATAGTATCTGCCACTTATTGAGCCCTTACTGTGTGTCATATACTGGGTCAGGTTTAATTTTTTGTTGTTGTTGTTGCTGCATTTTCCTATCCTTGACTGTTTCCACATGTTCTATAAAAGAGATGTTATTGTTTCCCTCATTTTATAGATATAGAAACTGATGCTTAAGAGAAATTAAATGATCTCTCCAAGTCACACAATTAGAGAGTGGTGGATTAGGGCTTCAGATCCAGAAAATCTCACTGCAGAGATTGTGCTACCACTCTTCATGGTTTAAGAAAGGACTTTGCCTCCTGAAGGAGCTGAAGAGTAGATGAGGTGAAGAATGTTGTTCATCTGGAGATTTCAGAGAAGATGCTAAAAAGCAGAGGGGATTGGAGGAAATATGTACTTGGCACTCTGCTAGGCCTGCTACGCATATTTGGGCTTTCCCTGGTCACCCTTAAAATGCCATCTTCATCAACAAAATCATCTCTGAAGATGCTATCAGCAAGACACAGTCTTAAGCAAACCCAGACCAATGACAGACCACTTTGCTTCAAATAAGACATCCATCAGTGTGCAATGGGAAGAGCTGAGGACTGGGAAGGGTCTAGTGCTAGACCACAGATCCTTGCTTACCAACTGAGTGACCTTGGGCAAGTCATTTCACTTCTCTAAGTCTGTTTTCCCATCTGAAAAACAAGAATTATAATTCCTGTTCTGCTTACATCACAGGGTAATTATGAGGATCAAATAGGATCATGTATGTGAAAATGCTTTCCTTACCTTAAAGTCCCACATAAACATGCAGAATGTGAGGCAAAGATTGAGTAACGAATTCTGATGTCATGTAAATATCACTCTCAGGAAATTATCTCCTGCCCCAGAGATGTTGAAAGGCATATTACTTTCCTTCTTAAAGAAAGGTCTGGTGGCTCAGTTAAGGCCATCAGATTTTGTCATTTTCTGAGGCTATATCATTTGTATATGATTTGCATGTGTTTGCATAATGAATTCAAAAGACTCATTGCAAGTATATAAGAGTAAAATAAAATGAATGAATATGAGTGACTTTCTGCCACAGCATTCAAATCACATATTCAGGGCATACTACCCTGAAATATGAAATAGATTAAAATTTAAACTATTGCAAACAGATGAGAAGATAGGTTTTAGAGTTTAGAGGCAAGAATGAAACTCTTATTTGGATATATCCAGAATTTGGATATAAAGAATCACATTCTCTTACAGGTCACCCCATCCAAATGATTTTCATGCCTGAATTCTCTCCTATACACCTCTCTGTATCACCCCTCTCTGTAGACAAAAACATACTCTCTGAATTATTTTTCAGTCTATTCTGAAATGCTTCAGGTGACAGAAAACTCATTGTCCCTCACCCCCCAATGGTTTTGGCCAATTTTGACTGTTTAAAAGGTTTTATCTTATATTGAACTGTTAAAGTCTCCTTTGGCCAACAGAGTAAGTTCAAGGCCTTTTCTACCTTCAAGTATTTGAAAATAGCTACCATATCCCTGAATCTTTCCCTTTCTAGGTTAAAAATCTCTAGTTCCTCAAACTATGTAATAAATTCATGTATTACAACCCCTAGCAGGCTGTTTATCTAAATGTTTTCCCAATTGCCCAAGAAAAGCACTGACTTGAATTTTAATCCTAGCTTTGCCACTCACTGGTTGTGTGTCACTGGGACAGTCTCTCAGTCTCAATTTACTTATCTGCAAAATGATGGAGTTGAACTAGCTTATCAACAAGGTACTTCTTTATTTAAAACTCCATTACTCTATTTCAAAACTATGATTTCCAATTTAGTTTTGTAACAGAGTTTTTGGCTTGAGCCAATAATATTGAGTTACACTTAATTTTTGTTAATAATCTGCTCTTTCTTTTTTCCAAGTAGTCTCACATCTTCTTGGCAAACAAAAATTACAGAGAGAAGTTTGGCTGGGTGATGGACACCGTGATTTCTGCAATCCCAGTTGACTCACAATGCCATTAAGGGATTAAACTGCCATCACCCATGCTGAGAAACAGTTCTTGCAGAGATATGAAGAGGGAGAAGAGAACATGAGAAAAGGCACCAGAAATGTGCCTTTTATTTCTACTGATCAGCATCCATGTCAGTGAGGAAACAACAGACTGTGGACCCCAGAAATTTTCAAAAGTTCAAGCATCCTTATATTAGGTATTAACATATATTACATACAAATCCCAAAACATTGTTTTTGTTGTTGTGCTATCTTTTATTCTACTACATTTGCATGCAGTTCATCCCCTGTGGTCAGCTGTCTCCCTATGGGTGACCCCATAGAACTACCCAATTTCCTGTCTGGTAAGGCCCATACATTCCCTTCCTTTTTGCCATGTATTTATAATCTGGGAGTGATTTGGGATTCTAGGATACCTTATTTGGCTCTTCAAGCTCTTTCCTGGTGATAACTCAAAGGCTAATGTACTTTTTTTTTTTTTTTTTTTTGAGACGGAGTCTCGTTCTGTCACCTAGGCTGGAGTGCAGTGGTGCGATCTTGGCTCACTGCAAGCTCCGCCTCCCGGGTTCATGCCATTCTCCTGCCTCAGCATCCCCAGCAGCTGGGACTACAGGCACACGGCGCCAAGCCTGGCTAATTTTCTGTATTTTTAGTAGAGATGGGGTTTTACCATTCACAGCATGGTCTTGATCTCCTGACCTTGTGATCCATCCGCCTCGGCCTCCCAAAGTGCTGGGATTACAGGCGTGAGCCCCTGCGCCCAGCCAACTAATGTACTTTCTTTCAAGGACGTGCAAACCAGAATATGCTTTTGTGATCTAAGTTTAGCAAAAAGCTAGATGTTTTTAAAATAATTTCATTAGGGAATTAAAACAATAATTTATATTATATCTTATGGGCACCAGTTGGTAGTAAAATGACCTATATTTTTCCCCTCTGTATGTTTAGTTGTAGTTCTGCTTTTTGTTCAAGCCTACTTTAGTACATTCCTGCCTCCAGATGGTTAAGTTTATTTGCATCTAAAATTTAACGTGAATATTTTAAATATTGTATGGCCAATTTTACTCTTTATTGTTATATTTCCCAATGTATGTTTGTTTATTTTATTTTATTATTGTTATTTTTTCAGATGAAGTCTTGCTCTGTCACCCCGGCTGGAGTGCATTTGTTCAATCTCAGCTCACTGAAACCTTGCCTCCCAGGTTCAAGTGATTCTCCTGCCTCAGCCTCCTGAGTAGCTGGGATTACAGGTGTGTGCCACCATGCCCAGCTAATTTTTGTATTTTTAGTACAGATGGGGTTTCACTATGTTGGCCAGGCTGGTCTTGAACTTCTGACCTCAGGTGATCCACCTGCCCAAGCCTCCCAAAATGCTGGGATTACAGGTGTGAGCCACCATGCCCGTCCTGTTTTTTTTAATCAAATTATTATAGCCCAAGGTTCAGAGCCATAAGGGCCCAAAGTCAAGCCCATCTCTCTCTGAGGGTTATTGTTGTGTGCTTCATGAGTGCACCAGAACAAAGCCATCTGTTCCTCTACTCTTGCCTTCTTGTCATGCTGCTTATGCTTCTGTCTTTGTGGTTAATGATACTTGTGAGGCCACCAAGCTAGACAGAGCAAGTGATGGTGATGCTCCTCTCACACCTTGAGAGGAAACAGGGCTCTCCTCATGTCTAGCTTGAATTTATAGGGGAAGAAAGACTTTTCCTCTACCCTCTTTGGTTCTCAGACTGGAGCCTGTGAATTGAACTGACAAAAGACAGATTAACAGGAGAAAAAGCATAATAATTTTATTTGATGTTAATATTTTTATGTGGCACAAGGGCTTCCTAGAAAGACAGGAAGATCCCAAAGAGGCGGTTAGACCCAGAGGATTACATACCATTTTAACAAAGAGCAATCAATTGTGGAGATGTCACAAGAAAAGGAAAAAGGGATTTGAGCTAGGAGCAGTAAATTGTGGGAAAGTGACTGGGAAATATATGGGGAAATTAATGAAAGGTAAGGGTTAAGTAAGGTCTGTTTTGACTCCTTGTCTCCAGTGATAAGAATATTCTCCTATTCCTGGTACAGGAATAGCACCTGTCTCATGGGAAAGTTATGTCCTGTTTTTATGTAAAAATGGGGAGGGCAGGAAGTCTCCCCTGCATCTGCAATTTCTCAGTTATGTTCAGGTCAGAGTAATCAACACATCAAAGTGGTGTATTTTGGGGTGTTATGTTCTGTTCCCCTTCAATTTCGAGCTCAACTGTGTACTTTTGAGGCTGGACAGGCTTGTGATGCTGACCCTCATCCAGAATTTGACTATTTCTCTGCACTTTTTTGTTTGTTTGTTTGTTTGTTTGAGATAGAGTTTCGCTCTTGTTGCCCAGGCTGGAGTATGATGGTGCAATCTTGGCTCACTGCAACCTCTGCTACCTGGGTTCAAGCAATTCTCCTGCCTCAGTCTCACAAGTAGCTGGGATTATAGGTGCCCACCATCATGCCCAACTAATTTTTTGTATTTTTAGTAGATACAGGGTTTCACCATGTTGGCCAGGCTGGTCTTGAACTCCTGACCTCAGGTGATCTGCCCGCCTCGAGCTCCCAAAGTGCTGGTTTTACCAGCGTGAGCCACCACTCCCAGTCCTCTCTGCACTATTATTGGTGCTGCTGCCAATGCCACCACCAACAGTGCAAGCATAGTATCTTCACATTGACATAGAGATTTTTTTGTGACAGAGGTGAGCTGTCTAAGTCCTTTCATGCCTCTGAGCCCACATTTTCTTGGCTTCCGTACTCAGGGGAAGGGGAGGTCTTTACTTGTCTGATCCAAGGACGTTTGCACTCCCTGCCCCAGGATTTACCTCTTTCCAAGATGAGTGATATTGGAAATATTCATTTTCTGGGCTCTCATTATAGCAATTTGAAAACTATCTGATGTTGGAACATTCCCCAAATCTGAGTTTCAGTATTTTTTTGTGGTCATCCAGTTACATATATATAGTTCTGAAAATATGTGTAGCATGTTAGAATATTTGTCAGGCTTTAACTTTCAATTAACCATAACATCAGTGCCATTCACTAACTTCTCTTTCATCTGATGCATTTTTTGAAGGCAGAAATGTTAAAGGCATCCTTAGGGTTTTTCTCTCAAACTGTAAATGAATGTAATATTAACAGGAACTGAGATACAGGGACTAGAGTGAGTATAGGGCTGGGAATTGGGATTCTGAGATAAACTCTCAACTCTGAAATAAAGTAGCTTCGATAGTGGTGCATTAAAATCAGAAATTTTAAGCTAAAAATAAGTTTTAAAATAATCTAATCCAACCCTATCATTTTTTCATTAAGAATGTAAATGAACAACCTATCAGTCTTAACAGTCCCAATAGTTGAGATTACTTATATTATTATTCAACTTACTTATATTATTATTTACTTTTAGCCCTTCAGGAACATTTTTCACATCTTGTCTTATGTCAGGCTTTTTACTGTAAGCATTGTATTAGATTAAATTCCCACGGCCCTTTACAGTGAGCGTGGGAGGAAAGGATTGCCCAATCTAGCTAAGAGTAGGCAACAACTTCCGTAAATGGCAATGTGGCATCCTTCCTTCATTCTAGTGAACCTCAGATATGTCCCATCAGTATGACTGGGAGCATTTGTTGCAGGCAGGATGGGGTAAGGGAACCTTTTGTTTGTTCCTCTGCTCGGTGTGCAGCCCTGTCTTCCACTCGTGAGCAGGATTAGCAGCAGACAAGAGTTCAACAGCCTTTATGGGTTTCCATCTTCAGACACAGATACCTATTTGACCTTGGACATGTCATTAGACTCTAAGTGTTCCAACTTCTTCTACAAAAGAGAAATACTATCTCCCCTGCTTACCTCTGAAGAGTGCTCGTGAAAGAAAGGACTATAGAGAATAACCCGTAAAGGACTATAAAGAATTATTTTTATTTTATTTACTAAATTTTTTTTGTTTGTTTTTTGGCTGGGCATTGTAGCTCATGCCTGTAATCCCAGCACTTTGGGAGGCTGAAACAGGCAGATTGCCTGAGTTCAGGAGTCCCAGACCAGTCTGGGCACCATGGCAAAACCCTGTCTCTACAAAAAATACAAGAATTAGCCAGGCGCGGAGGCGAATGCCTGTGGTCCCAGCTACTTGGGGGGCTGAAGCAAGAGGATCGCCTGAGCCCAGGAGGTCGAGGCTGCAGTGAGCTGGGATTGCACCACTGCACTCCAGCCTGAGTGACAGAGTGAGCTCCTGTCTCTAAAAAAAAAAAAAAAAATTACAAGATTAGTAATTAAAAAAAATTTTTTTAGAGGTAGAGTTCTTGCTGTGTTTCAGACTGGTCTTGAACTCCTGGCCTCAGGTGATCCTCCTGCCTCGGCCTCCTGAGTAGTTGGGATTACGGGCATGAGCCACCATGCTTGGCAAGAATTACATGTTATTTCTAGCATAAAGCATGTGTGAGTGACCAGGCTGATTTATTGTCCATATTCAGTTTGTGATTTTAAGGAGCAGCTCCTCAGGAGGCAAAGTAAAAGGAAGAGCAAAAATAAAATGTATGTAGGGAATACATACTATATGCCAGGTACTCTTGTAGACACTTGATTTGCATTATCACAAGTAATTTCAGAACTACTTGTTGATGTAGGTCCTATTTTTATCCCGTATCTATAGATGAGTACACCAAGGTTAGGGTGGTTCAGAAATACACGCAAGGTCGCAGGTCAGAAAGTGGAAGTTCCAGGGCTCCTAACTCTCTCTGTCTGATCCCAGACTCACTCTTGCTCCCCACCATACTGCTTCTCAAGAAATCCCCTTGCTTGTAGCAGAAAGAATCCCAGAACCCCAGCCATATGGCAGGAAATGTGTTCAGCGCGGACTTCTCAAGCGCTCAGGTTTGCATTCAGGCCCTCCCAGTTTGCGGTCCTCTGTGGGGATTCTTTCTGGCACTTATCTGACAACCACATTTCATAGGATGGAGAGGGTATTTGGAAGAGATGTCAGCCTTAGAAATTTAATCAGCTGGGCCAAAAGCAATCAAGATGCCATCTGGACAGGCTCTGACTTCCTGCCCAGAAGATAAAGACATCTGGACTTAGTAAATGCCAAGGACATGCTGACTTGGTCCCCAGGCCCGTGGGCCACTCCTTGCTTCATGCAGATGTATTTTCTTAATTGCACAGAATCTACGGACTCTGAGCTACTGCCGGGATCACTGAGTGCCTATTGCTGTTGACCACCAAAGTAAACACTGCAAGCTGTAGTGACTTTCCAGTGCTAAGGAGATGGAGTGACTGCAAAGGCCACAGTAAATAGGACTCTTTAATGACAGGGCAGGAGGAGGCTGCCCCAGGCCCAATTTATTGTTGATACAGAGTCTCTGAATTAGGGCACATGATGACTGCTGATCGTTAAGTAGGGCTGCGAGGAAATGTTTGTACATATGAAGAAGCTAATTAAGGTGGCTTGCCAGGTCTGCATACTCAATCTCTGCTTATTGAGGCTTCTTCCTTCCGTGAGGGAGGCTCTCTCCAATCACGTAAGATCTCCAGCAGTCAGCCTGCATGTGAGTGCCCTGGGCAGAATATGAAGGGACTTGGGGACGAGCTTGGGAACTAGAAGTAAATGGTTAAGATTTTGCAGAGGGCTTTTATTGTGGCAATATCTGAACATTTGCACATATTTTCTAAACATCTTTCTAGAGATGACTTGAATCTCACATACCTGTTTCTGTCTATCTTAAAGCAGTTTGGGTCCTTCCAATAAGCGCCCAAAGCCACCAAATTTGGTATAGCTGGGACCAAAATGCTTTGCTTTTCCCCAATAACTTCCCCAGAGAAAAGTGCTACTTGCTCTAAGTAGACTCGTGAGATTTCTGTTTTATAAATAACACTGATCAAAACTATTGTAAATAGTTCTCTTTCAGCTCCTGCATGGCTGGAACATATGTAAGATTTTTAGGTTTTTGAGATTTGCTAGTTTGGGTCAATTTACATTTGGGAGTTTTAATTTCAAAATAATAAAAAATACTGTGTCTCTGAATGTTTTCCATGTTTTCAATTCCAGCCTAAGTTCTGGAAACAACTATCATTTCTGACTTAAGAACAAAACCAAAGCAGCGCCCAATCGCAGAAATGTATCACTTTATTATATGGAGATTGATGGAGAGTTGGTCAAAACCTTGCTCAATCCCCCTGACATCCGTGCTCAGGAAAACACATCTTCATTATTTTTCTTTGGTTTTTATAGGTTGCATTTGTTTCTTTACCTGTCATTCATTTCATTCGATTGCATTTTCTTTCTGAAAGTCTTTTTCCTGTAAGGCCGGTTTGGTCAGCATTCAGTTCTTGCTTTAATTGGGCCTATCTCTTTAAGTTTTCGTCCCTTCAGATTTTTATATTCCTTTTTATTGTTGAATCGCACTTTAAGCTGTGGCTTTACATTGTCGTACCTTCCCATTTGTTCCTCATTCACCAGAACTTTGTTTCTGTGGGATCATCATCTTTCTTGGTCTGTGGAAGGCCCAGGTAGCACCCATTTGTTTTCTTCCCTCAGTGTCTCGTTGGGGCCCACTCTTCTGAGTCCCTGGGGTTGCTCAGATGCCTGATCATCTCTGCAGCCAACACCATCAAAGAGGAAACCTGCCTGAGATCCCGGCTCTGAGCTTATTCCAGTTTAGGGTCTGGGACCTAGTGGCCAGCGGAGGCACCATGGGATGTGTTTGTAGGAGGTAAGTCAGGGAGTGGTGGGCTCCAGCCCCCTGAGATGTGACATGCCCCACAGCCCTGACATTGGCCAAGGCGGTAGGCAGTTCACCTCTGAGGTGAGGCAATTCTAGCTTTTTGACCTTTTTTTTCCCCCAAATGAGATGCGAGATATGGAGCCTGTAGAGAAGAAAATAAGAAACTAAGAACTGGTGTGTCTCGGGTTTTCAACCAGAGAAAAAATCCAGTTTATAGTGCAGAATAAGCGTATACCATGATAAGACCAGCCATAAACAGACATCAAGGTAGAGAAAAAGTCCTTACAGAGAGCAATGGCCAAGTATGGTGATATTCTAACATTCTAGTTTCAAATTCTAGCATAGTTTTTCTCGTTGGAACATAATTACTGTAGTTCCTGTTGCAGTCTATAATTAATAAACGAACAAAAAAAGAAGTAAAAAGAGGAAATTCTAAAATTCCTCTTTTTCCTGTTCCCACCTTCTAAGTATGGTTTAATATGCTTTAAACAAATCTACCATAACAATTTTAATTTGTAGAACTGGTAAACATTATTCTATCAAAGGACTCATATTATTTGTGACTGTGCTCACAGAATAGAGTTCCTTGTAGAATTTCTTTAAACTGTAACAAACCTGGTGCAGGTTTTTGATGACTTGATTTTTAAAAATGTAACTACCCATATCTTGGCTGTATAAAGCAAGGCTGACTTGTAACTTTGAAACATGCACATTAAATAGCCAAGAGTCAATAAAGAAACTGAACAAATGACAAAAAATGTTTGCTTCAAGTGAGTCAGTCGTGTCAAAACTACTCTCAGAATTGATTTGGAGATAGCCTAGGCTGTGGTTTTCAGAGAAACCTGTATAGCCGGGTGGGGCACTGTGGTTCAGTAGTTTCTGGAGAGGTCAAAATGTGAAGTCAAAATGCTGTGCTCATATGGGAAATGACTGAGCTCCATTGCAATTCAGACCTATGACAGGGGGTTAAGGCACCTGCTAGCCCCAGGCCTCAAGCTCTGTGTGGATGCAGTGGAACTGGATACTTGAAGAGCTGGTTGTTTTCCAGGGCAGGAGATGGCCTGCTCCCAATCCAGAATTCTACCAAGAAAATAGCCTGGCCATGGCCTACACTTCCCAAATAGGTGCACCTTTCTTTTTGGATTGTCACCTTTTGGAAAAAAAAATACATACTTTCATCAGCAGAATTGAATTTGGAAGGTTGCTGATGTTTTTTAAATTCGTAGAATATGAAGCATTTACCATCTTCATAAGAAAGTTCATTAAAATACTACCTTTTATCCCCCTCTCGTCTGAGAAATGAATATCTAGCACATAGTGCTTATTATTGCCAGGTACTGTTCTAAGTATTTCAGAGATGCAAACTAATGCAACCCTATGCCTAGACTCTGAGTAGTCTTTTCTAGGCAAATAAACACAAGGAAGCTAAGTAAATTGCCCAAGGTCATTCACTATGTGGATGGGCTGGGGCTTGAACCTAGGGAGTCTGGCCCCAGAGATCAAACAAGAGAAAGAAGGCATCAGGGAAGCCTGAAGAAGGGGGAAAAAACCCACCAGAACGACCAGTTTTGCCCAATGCTTTGAAGAAAACTTTGAATTCTGTCTCCTTCCTTGCCCATGAAAAATGTCCATTTATTTATACTCGGGGTCAAGGGCAGAGCAAGGTGGGAGAGTGCCAGCCTGATGCTCTGTGACCCCACCCCAGCCTCGTCCCCTAGGCTTTCTCTTATGCAGTGCTCTCCCAGGCTCTGTCATCTCCTTAAACATGGGTCTCCTTGCCTGGGTGAACCCTGCACATCCTTCTGAGCAGCGCCACCCAATAGAAATGGGAGCCGCATATGCAACTGTAAGTTTTCTATTAGCCCACCTTAAAAATGTAGAAAGAAAAAAAAAATCACCAAACAAATCTGTCATTGCTTTCTTCTTCCACATTTTGCTTTTTAAACTTGTGTTTTATTTTTAAGTTTTTTACTTTAAAAAAAAATCCCAAAAAGTAGATAGAAAACAGCTCCTGGAAGAATTTACAACCAACTGCATCGGGGTCTGGGAAACTGGACCAGGGTGGGGATGAGTGGACGGGAAGGGGTCCACTGTAGTCACTGCAGCCTCACTGGAAGACCAAGAGAGCGGGGTTTCTTCAGTCAAAAGGGAGACAGGGAGGGGAAGTGGGAGGAGGGAGAGGAAGTGGGAGTAGGGTGGTTGGAGGAGACGAACAGAAAATAAAATGTCATTGTTGTCTGCTTGAATCCAGAGAAAAATACCTGACCATGTATGGAGGGAGGATGCCCCAAGGGGAGGGAGGTGGTCTGGAGGGATGCAGGGTAGGGAGGCTGCCCTGAGACCCTGGGCAGGCCCTGGTGGAGGAAGCGGGCAGGGGCCTCTGGGATTGTGGGACACAGTAGCTATTGTGTTCTTGTGCCATCGCCCTGTGTGTTCCCAGAGCAGCTCCTTGCTTCATTTTGCTTTCTCTTAATAGATGATATGGCAGTCCTCCCTGCCCCAAAGTGAAAAATTAATTAATTTCAGGAATATATTTTATTTAACTCAATATATCAAAATATTATTGCAATCATATAAAATCAATGTAACTGATGTGAAATATTAATGAGATGTTTACCTTCTGACTTCATATTGTGTCTTCAAAACCCAGGGCTTGTTTTACATTTCCATCACATCTCAATGTTGGCACTATGCTGACACTGGAAATATTTGATCTGTATTTAGATTTCATAAAATTCATAGCTAAAATACTAGATTCACATAACCAAGTTGTTCTAGGCACACTTAAAAGTTTTTCAATCACTGAATCGAGTACTAATTTTTAATGTTTGAACAAGTTAAAATGAAATAAAATGTAACATTCAGTTTCTCAGTCTCCATTTCAAGTGTTCGCGAGGCACACGTGAGCTGGAGAGAAATGAAACCAAATAAACACGGGTCAGTGAGTTCCGATTAAACAGCCGCCTGAAATCATTATTGACTGATGGCTGTTCTTGCTGGCTACCTCGGCACGGCACACGGCAGGCAGGCCTGAAGTTTGGGTTCTCCGCGTGGAGCGTGGTCAGGTTCATTCCTCTATGGTAGGCGGTGACAGGAGTTAGTTTGCAAATGCTAACCCTGCCACCTAGTGACCACTTTCTGAATGTCACTTGGAGATTACCACCTGAAAATTCGTGGTGACCTCAGCCTTGCGGCCCTTCCAGACATCTCTGAGACTTTCTCCTCCTCGGAGGCCCCATGTGGCATGGTGCTGCTGATGTGTCATAACTGTTTTGGGGCTGCATTAGCGATCCCTGGAGAATATGCACTGAGTTATATCTCCCTTTGTTTTCCCACAAGAGTAAGGTGCTTGGAGAAAAAGGGACATGTCTCAGGAGCATCCTATGTGCTGAGGAGATGGCTTCTGTCCCCACAAGGGTTAGAGTTCCAAATTTCTCTTGTGCCTGATTTGATTGTAGCACCTGAATGTTCTGTTTCTTAATATGTGTCCCTCCTCCATTGAACTGCGAAATCTGTGAGTTCAGGGACAATGTCTTTCTCATGCTTGAGCCCCATCCCGTAGTTTGGTGTCTGCCTGACAACTGTCAGGGGAATGAGTGGCTGGATGGCATGGCTATAAACTCCCAGTCTGCCCAGCATTCTTGCCGTCATTCTCCAGATGGGGCATCTTCCCTTTTCCACTCTCAAGATGAACTGTGTCATCTTTAGGTTTCTTTACCCCTTAGCCTCCCCCTTCTTCCATTACATGCTCAGCACATGCTTAGTAGATGACCTTGCCTTGAACTTTGGAAATAGAAAGCTGAAGTTAGGAACTCCTTGATTTACACCCAGCAAACCTTTTAACCTACCTATCCGTGTGCCTACACATGCACCTGATCCTCCCTGGATACACTGCCACGCCTTCCAGGTGTGCTCCGAATCCCCGGAACCACTCATCGGGATCACCTGGGGAGCTTTGACAGTGATTGATGCCTGGGTCCCAAATCAAAAAGTCTGATGTCATTCGTCTTGGGTTTAGGCTGGGCATGGGGATTCTAGAAAATGTCCCCAGGGGATCCTAAACTGCAGTCAGGATTGAGACCTGCTCTCTGCATCCTCTGTTTCTGCCTTCTCAGGCTTCAGCAAGTAGCCCCACTCTTACCTGCGTTTCCAACCATTCCGGTTTTGGATCATTTTCCAAATCATGTGCAATTGCCCTAAACTCTGCCACATGAAAATAAGAATAAAAAAAGCTTTCCTGGATCCAATATTTATAGCAACTATCTACTTTCTTTATGCACTTTCCAGGCCAAACTTCAAGAATAAGTCACCCACACAGGCTGTTTCTGCTTCCTCCTCATCCTTATCATAAGATGTACTCCAGATTGGATTCTGTTCCAGGGATGATCACCCTGTCATTCAAAACGACTCACCTCCCTTGGCCTCCAAGACCCCATGTTCTCCTAGTTTATTTCTCAGGCTACCTTTCCACCTGATCTCCCAATGTTGAGAGTCAGGACACGTGCTTGGCTGTCTTTCTTTCTCACTTCACTTCCCATGGCTTTTCAGTCCCTGGGACTTTGGAACTTCAAGCCTGTGCTCCGACCATTCTGTCAGTCCCATACCTGCATATCCAAATCCCTATTTGGCCTTCCTTTCCAGAGGTGTGTGCTAGACATCTCAGATTTCATGTTCCAAATGGAATTTTAAAAAATTATTTTAATTTTTATTATTTTTTATTATTATTATTTTTGAGACAGAGTCTCACTCTGTCACCCAGGCTGGAGTGTGGTGGCACGATCTTGGATTACTGCAACCTCCACCTCCTGGGTTCAAGCGATTCTCCTGCCTCAGCCTCCTGAGTAGCAGGGATTACAGGTGCATACCGCCACACCCAGCTAATTTTTGTATTTTTAGGTAGAGACGAGGTTTTGCCATGTTGGCCAGGCAGGTCTTGAACTCCTCACCTCAGGTAATCCCCCTGCCTCGGCCTCCCAAAATGCTGGGATTACAGGCATGAACCACCACACCTGGCCCCAGATGGAATCTTGATACACCACCCCCTGAGAACTATTGTATAATAGTTCCTATTGTATTAATTTCCTATGGCTTCTGTAATAAATTACTAAAAATGAGCTGACTTAAACCAGCACACATTTATTTTCTCATAGTCCTGAAGGCCAGAAATCTAAAATCAATTCCTCTGGGTTGAAATCAAGGTGTTGGCAGGGGTGCACTCCCTCTGGCGCCTTAGGGGTGAATGTGTTCCTTGCCTCTTACTGCTCCTGTTGGCTGCTGGTATTCTTTGGTGTATTAGTCAGTGTTCTCCTAAGAAACAGAACCAATAGGATCAACCTATCTCTCTAGAGAAGACCAGTGCTCCAGCTCATGCAGTCACATAGGAGAAATTCCCTCTTACTCGGCCTTTTTCTTTGACTCAGATCTTCAGTTGATTGAATAAGGCCGGCCCACTTTGGTGAGGGCAATCTACTTTACTCAGTCTATTCATTTAAATGTTGATCTCAACCAGAAACACCTTCACAGTCACATTAAAAATAATGTTTGGTCAAATGTCTGGGCACTCCATGGCCCAGTCAAGTTGACACATAAAATTATCACACTTGGCTTGTGGTGGCATCACTCCAATCTTGGAGGCCAGCATGTTCAATTCTCTTTCTGCCCTGTCTTTACATGGCCTTCTCCTCTGTATATGTGTATATGTTTTAATCTCCTTCTGCCTCTTTTTTATAAGGATACACGTGACCACATTTAGGTTCCACCCAGATAATCCAAGATCATCTCCCCATCTGAAGGTCCTCAGTCACATCTACAAAGACTATGTTTTTCCAAATAAGAGAACATTTACAGGTCCCAGGGATTAGGACATGAATTTCTTCGGAGGACTATTATTCAGCCTATTACATCAATTCATACAACAGCAATTTTATCCACCCAATGTCTTAAACCAGAAATTTGGAACTCACGTTTGTCATAAAATTCTCCTCAACACCATTTAATCCATCCATAATTCCTGTATTTTCTTTTTAAAAATCTTTTTTTTTCAAGATCACCATGTTCTCATTAATAAATCTTAAATTTCCTCAGTAATTTCCCTCTCCTCTGCCACCAACCTAACTGAAAACACAATATCTTTCCCATTCTTTTTTTTTTTTTTTTTTTTTTTTTTTGAGACGGAGTCTTGCTCTGATACCCAGGCTGGACCGCAGTGGCCTGATCTTGGCTCACTGCAGCCTCTGCCTTCTGAGTTCAAGCGATTCTCTGCCTCAGTCTCCCGAGTAGCTGGGATTACAGGTGCCCGCCACCACGCCTGTCTAATTTTTGTATTTTTAGTAGAAACGGAGTTTCACCATCTTGGCCAGGCTGGTCTTGAACTCTTGACCTCGTGATCCACCGGCCTTGGCCTCGTAAAGTGCTGGGATTACAGGCTTGAGCCACCGCACCTGGTCCTCATTCTTATTTTAATAGTTCATTGATGCCCATTGTAATTTTCTCTTTATTTGTGATGTTATTTGTTAAGTGTCTGTCTCTAGTCACTAGATTATTGGCATTGTGAAGGCAGGACCATACATGTTTTGTTCATCATTATATTTTAGGTCTCAGCATATAGTGCTTAGTACAGAGTAGATGCTCAATAAATATTTAATATATATGTGAATAGATGGATGGCACCTTTTCCACCACGAGGAAGCTCCCAGTCTGGTAAAGGGACCATTAAATATATTTTTTAAACCCCAAATTACTTTGTTGATTTCAACTGTTCCTATAAGAACCATCTATATGCCAGGCATTGTATTAAGCTCACAGGATCCAGTGATTAACACATAATATGAAATTCCTTGTTTTCACAGAGCTTTACCTTCTAGCTTGAGAGAAGACAAAGGCATAATTAATACATAATAAATGCATTTTATGTATGTATATGTGCTTAACTATAACCTTAGAAAGGGATAAGTGATATGAGAAAAATAGAGCAGTTTAGAGAAGGGTTGTATACATTTGCAATTTTTAGATGGTGCAGAGCTTCTTGAGAAGTTGAAATTTGAGAAAAGGCCTGAAGGAGCTGAGGAGGTGGGTGAGTCATGAATGCATCTCAGAAAGGAGTTCCCCAGGCTGAGGGAGCTGCACCTGAGGAAACCCAGGAGGCAAAGGTGGTCCTGGTCAGGACGGATGAGGAGGCCGGCGTGGCTGGAGCACGTGAGCTAGGTGGAAAGAGGCCATAGATGAAGGCAGAGCTGCCGGGGGAGCCAAACGTGTAGGGTCTTTTTAGGGCAGTGAAAGGACATTGGTTTCTTGCAGCAGAGAAGGGCCATCATCTGACATATTTTAAAAGTATCTCTCCAGCTCCCTTGTGGACTGTAAGGGACCGAGAGTTGAAACAGGCACCCAGGAGGAGTCCTTCCAGCAACTGAGGTGAGAGATGATGGCGGCTTGGACCAGGGTGACAGCAACGGAGGTTCTGAGGAAATAATTAGATTTTAGATACATTTTGAAAACAGGGCCAACAGGAATTTCTGACAAATTGGATACGGAGGGGTGGGGGTTTGGGGGAAGAGAGAGAGAGAAGAGAGAGGTCAAGAATATCACCAAGGTTTTTGGTTCATGTAACTGAAAGCTAGCCTAAATTCAGAGTTTTGTCTGGAACTTCTACCCCAAACATTTTAATTCCCTAAAGTCACTGGAATGGCTCAACAGCGCTGAACTTTCCAGACAGCTGCATGGAGTTGTCATCCATCCTTCTCTGAACTTACGCCCTGCTCCTCTCCCCTATCTGCGCACAGAGGACTTGGTCCGATTCCTCCTCCAGAACAATGCTCGGCCCACAGCCTTCATTCCCTCCGTGATGAGCAGTCACTGTGGACCCTTACCTTCCTCTTGAGGTTGGTCTGAGTCTCGGCATTTACACCCACAGCTCTAGGTAAGGACGTGCTTTGGGGTGTCGTTCTGGCCCTTGCCTTTGCGCATAGGGCTCTAGTGGCCCAATTATGTTGCTGCAGCAAAGTTTCTCCTTGTTCCGGTCTGGAGCAGTTGAGGTCATTCAGCCCCTGGATCTCTGCTGGCACAGGTGGCTTGGCTGAGTGCCACTTTAGGTAACTGTGACCTGTTTACTCAACTTCTTCCTGGAGTTTTGATATTCTGGTTGTCAGGGCCTCTGGGAAAGTTTATACGAGGGGCTCAGTGAAGAAGCCGCAGCTGTTCTGAAATTAGGCTCCTTTCCCCCGTGAATGTGCAGCTATGCTGGTGTGTGGATCGGGTGCACAGGGCTTTGAGGAATGTGGCGGAGACTCAGTGGCAAGAACAGTTGTCTGTGATTGCTGGGCCTTGTTTTGACCCAGTCCCTCACCCCACATAAGCCTCTCAGCCAGGAACGTGGAAGGGTCAGGCCTCTCACGTTTCCTCCCCTGTGAGATCGGATCGCCACTGTCATGGCATTTCTCCCCATCTTCAGTTGCCGGGCAGACCCTGTGTGTGTGCGCGCACGTCCTTGAGCCCACAAACCTTGTGTATTTGCAACGAAAGTCTCTGGGGAGAATGAATTTAAATGGACTCTCAACTATTTGTTCTGGAGCGGCATGGCTCGTGTTTACTTAAGTCACCAGCCTCCTTCCTAAATGCAGTCACGAGCTCTCCGAAACTCCACAGACACCCAAACGATCAAATATTCAGAGAACCCGTGCCCTTCCCCTGCTCTAGCCCCACAGGCCGGTCTAGGTTGCTGGTCTGACCAGGAGCCGGCTGGGCAGGGTGGCTGTGAGCTGCCGGTGTGGCCCCAGGCTAGTGAAAGGGTCCTCGGTGTTCAAAACCAGGAAGTGCTGGCAGGCTTCCCTCACTGGGGAACTGAAAGTGGTGAAAACAGAGGATGCGTTCCTCAGCCTATCACTGAAAGCCCTCTGCGCTGAAAACTGCTTCCGAAGAGAAACAGAGACTCCACTGGTCTCTTCCCCATGACTTGCCCTTGCCCTAATTAACTTCTGAATTTACATCACCTGTGAGTTCTGTCCTAATTCAGGGACTTGGGTGGGTAGGTTTGGGACAGTGGCCAAAACCAAGGGACTGTCCGCATAACCCTTTAGAAACAGCCATGACCTGGTGCAGAGCTGAGCCAGCTTTGGCCACACTCTTTGCGATGCTGACTCAACACAGCTCATTATATCTGATTGAATTTATCTTTCATTACCACGCAATCAAATTAAAGGACAAGAAGGCATTTTTCTCCCTGTTCTGAAAGTGGTTGCAGCAAAACCCACTATGAAGCGTTTATTCTTTCTTGTATTCTTTAGGCTTGGCAGAATCAGAGGGAGGTAGGTGTGTGACTTCATTTAGGGGAAGGTGAGCTCTGATGGCAATATTTTCTCCAAATGCCACACATGAAGTGGGAGACGTGACAGCCAAGCCTGCAGGGACCCTATCTCTGAAAATGTGAGTGGAACAAAGCACCTCTGGGCTCTGGATCATTTTCTTGTGTGCTCCTAGGGTCTAGTTGGTTTAAACTCTTGAAGGCTGCAGTATGTTTTTTGATATGCCCCATGTGAAGGGACATTTATTTAGCATTAACTGTGGACTGGGCACTGTTCTAATGGCTTTGCATGTATTCACTTAGGTTTACAAATTACTGAATGTTGTTAACAAAATCTAAGGAGCACAGGAGTGTGCACTGTGTTCTTTTGTTCCTGTAAAAACAGCAATCATTACATTGCAAGTGAGGGAAAAGTGGAAGGGTACCCGAGAAAATGGTAGACTGGTTGTCTTTGAGGAGATGAACTCAGGGACTGTGGTGTGGGAGGGAGACTTTTCATTGAACATACACTGTGCTCTGTTTGAATTATGTTTGACCATGTGGGATGCATTCTTATTTCAATATAAAAATACTGCATTTATTTTTAAAGGGAACAAAATGAAAACTTTGTAGGCCCAGGCAACTTTATGGGTCAGATCCTGAATCCTGGAGTAGGGCAAGTCCAAGGCAATACTGTATGTAAAATGGCAGAATGGGAGGGGGAACTTTGAGAATTATTTTTCTTCAGACAAAAAGACACAAAAGAGCTTGCTATCCTGGTGCCTGAGGAACAGTTCTAATCTCAAATTGGAAGCTAGAAATTTAGGAAGGAGAACTCGAAATAGCAGTAAAGTCCACTTGATGTGAACCAGTGTCAAGGTAAAATGAGAAATGTGAGCCCACCCCTGTAACTCACCCACTATGTATGTGTTGTTCTAATTCCAAGATTTCCTCACTCTGCAAGTCAGGCAGGCCTCGCTTTCCCATCCTACCAGACTCAGACCCAGCTGATGAAAACCTACGACGTGCCTATTATACATACAGTCAGAACGCTGGCCCAGTCATCTGGTCCTCAAGTGTATGTATTATAGATGGAGGTTACTGTGCTAGGGTTGTGTGGAAGCCAAGACAGCTGGGACTCAAAGTCTGCCATTCCTGGAAACCACTCTCTACAAGGATAACACATACATCAAAAACTCTAACTGAGAACTGACTGTGATTAGGACCACCAGAGGAATAGGTAGAGGGGCATAGGGTTTCAGAGAAGAGAAGGATTACATTAATCAAGAGGCAATTGGGGCATTCCAAAAGGGCTTTGCTTGCCATTGGAATTTTGGTAGAGGGAAGGAAGGATACTTCATGCAGAGAGAGTGGCTTAAGCAGGGAGAGCCAGGTGTGTTTAGGGAACAGGTACAGAAGTGGTTGAAATGCATTGGAAAGGGAGTGGAGGGAGAACAGCCTGGAAAGATAGGGAAGGGTAAGCTTACAGGGAGTCTTGAAGTTATACATTCTATGTAAGCAAGGGGAAGTCATTTCATTGTTCCAAGCAGAGGAGTGGCAGGATTTGAGCTGCAGTGCAGCAGAGGGAAAGAGGTAAGAATGAGGGTTTGGGAAATGGTCCAGCTGAGAGCCAGTGAGAGTAGAAGCAGAAGGAATGAAAAGAAGCCATTAATGACAGAGTTTTTCAAAAAGCAGAAAAGAGAAATGACAATTGATGGGGTGTTAGAATAGAGGGAGCAAGGGGTGAACTTTTGCACCTGGTTTATCAGGAAGAAAGGGCTGGAATAAACAAGTTTGGAGGCAGTGGTGCCAAGGAGGATGATGAGTTAGCACAGGGATTTTGGGGGTCTTGCACACAACACAGAAAAGTGAGACTGGAGCTGAGCAGAGGAGCTAGAGATATTTTTGGGAGTGACCTCTGTAGCTGAAACAGTCCAAGGCCAAAGAATAGATGATCTTTGCAATGAAAGATTTTTGAAAGGAGAAAACAGGACATGATCTGGCAAGGTAAGCCAAAGAAAGAGGAGACAAGATAGAATAAGAAGTGGAAGGTGGAATCATGGAATCATCATAGTTCTGGCAGTGCAACACAGGAGTTTGTGATACAACTTGCTACATGCACAGAAGTTTGAGGAGGATGAGATGAGAAAGGCCACTGTTTAAGGCAGCTCAGAGGTCACTGGTGACCTTTAAGAGAACTGATTTTGGAGAGCATTGGGTGAAGGAAGCAGAAGGTTTAAAGCATAGTTTGCAAATTTCAGCACCATAGGTTGAATTTGACAAGTAGTATTTAATTTGATCCTCAATACTTAAAACATCAAATAAATGTATAGCATTTAAAAATTGGTAGCTTTCACATAAAAATTCATAGTTCCAAACCCACGTGATCTGGTCCCTCAGATCACGTGGGTTTGGAATTCAGGCTCTCATTCCTCTGTAGCTGGGTGTTGGCTGGAGCTCTTCTAGCAGAGGCGTGGGTTGGGGAGGTAAGTGGAGTTGCCCCCTCTGTAAATGCAGGACCAGCCAAAACTGGGCCTACTCTATTGATAATGGAATGTCAAGTTACCTTGTAGGTAGAACAGAGACAAACTGCAAGTCATATAGCCTGGGCTGGCGCAATAGAAAAACACCTAACAACACCTGGAACCAACAATTCCTCCCCATGGAACCAGGAAGACTGTGACATGACTCGAACCTGAATACTGGAACCCTTTCAAAAGTGAAGGGGCCATTGGCCCAGGAGATTTGGGTATAAAATCCACCTCAACCTACTTTACTGTAAATGGTCAAATTTGAATCTGTCCAATCAGACCCTTCCAAGCCAACATTCCGAAATCCTTTCCCTTGCTCTATCACCCCTTAAATCTTGCTCTAGACCCCAGATTGAGGAGGCAGATTTGAGCATCTCCTGTCTCCTTGCTGGCTAGTCTTGCAATCAACCTTTCTTTTCTCAAAAGCTGATGCCACAATATTGGTTTTTTGTGCATCTGGCAGCGAGCCCCTTTGCTCTATGACACCTCCAGTGTGCCCCATCTGGTCTGGCTCTCTCAACTCCACTGCCTGTCTGTTTGCACTTCTGGTGAAAGCATGTGAAGGTGGTGAGGGAATATAGGTTATTTACACAGACGATGCCTTTGAAAGTTTGGAGATGATGTGCAGAAAAGAAAGAGGATAGTAAATCAGGGTGCTGGGGAGGAGAAAATGGGTGTGTTTGGGTAAGGCAGACTCAAGCCCTTTCTGGTGTTGCCCAAGGGGAAGGACTTAAGTAAAGAACAGGGGACAGAGAGATGAGAGAGAAAATGACTGATAAACTCATAATTCGATGTGGGAACTAAGAAAGAAGCAGCTTTGGAAAGGAAGAGGAACCTCTGCTTTTGAAGTAGGAAAGAGAGCAAAGAACAGAAATGGCTCAGGTTGGGGCAACTTTAAGAAGGAGAGGAGGGGAGTCAGGCACGGGAGGTTCATGCCTGTGATCCCAGGACTTTGGGAGGCTGAGGCGGGCGAATCACCTGAGGTCAGGAGTTTGACACCAGCCTGGCCAACATGGCAAAACCCAGTCTCTGCTAAAAATAGAAAATTAGCTGGGCGTGGTGGCAGGCACCTATAATCCCAGCTACTAGGGAGGCTGAGGCAGGATAATTGCTTGAACCCGAGAGGGAGATGTTGCAGTGGGCAGAGATTGTCCTGCTCCACTCCAGCCTGTGGGATAGAGCGAGACTCTGTCTCAAAAAAAAAAAAAAGAGGAGAGGAGGGAGGGGAGGAAGGAGAAGAGCTGGGATAATGTTCCTTGCTGGGCATGCTAATAAAATGGGGCTTCGGTCAAGGTGAATCAGCACATGTGGGGTGGATTCTAGGGCAGAGCAGTAATTTGGTGGCCCTCAAGTGGATCTTCTTTAAGTATTTGTCCAATAGCCATTTTGTGATGGCAAAGAGATAACCAATTTTCTCTTTAAAACATTGCATACCTATGTTTATATTTTGAAATTTAGGCTTATTACATAAACTGAATATAGTATATCACTTAGGTGAAATTGTCTTTCATCTCACTTTTTTCTGTAGTGTTAGGCGCTCCCGTTTACTAAGTATGGAGAAAGTTACATGGACAGTTAGTAACATTTTTTTCAAAGTGTATTTAATGGCTATTTTGTAAAATCTCACATCCATGATAACAAAACATCTTCTTTATTTCTTTGGTCCACTCTCTTTTTTCTTTTTTTTGAGACTCAGTCTCGCTCTGTCGCCAGGCTGGAATGAAGTGGCATGATCTCATCTCACTGCAACCTCCGCCTCCTGGGTTCAAGCAATTCTTGTGCCTCAGCCTCCTGAGTAGCTGGGATTACAGGCATGTGCCACCATGCCCAGCTAATGTTTTTAGTTTTAGTAGAGATGGGGTTTTACCATGTTTGGTGAAGCACCAGGATGTTTCACCAGGAGATCATCAGGATGGTCTCGATCTCCTGACCTCGTAATCCACCCAGCTTGGCCTCCCAAAGTGCTGGGATTACAGGTGTGAGCCACTGTGCCTGGCCTTTTTTTTTTTTTTTTTTCCTGAGCCAGAGAACTTCCTAGGAGACTTATTAGAGTAATTGCATTGAGATAATAAAGTGAACAACTGTGACTAGTGAATCAGACTGCAGCCTGCATTGTGCAGTGTCTGTATTTCCTTAGCTCCTCAAGTGTGCCAGGATCTCCAGATCTAATCCCAAGATCTGGGATTCTGTCTGCACTGAACCATCCAAGGTGCTGGAGTGTGCCACAGAGAAAGATCGTGTCGTGCAGAATGCTTTTTAACTTTACACATTGGTGGGAACCAGGAGTGGACTTTCTTTTGGCCGGCAATGTGAAAAGTGTCATGTGGAGAGCTGAAGCCACTGACAACATATTGTAGATTTACTTCCCTGTTGGTTTAGTTCCCCTTTCTGATAAATTGGCAGCTGTAGTAGCTGGCCCACTCCTTCATCTGATTTTGGATGGGGTTTGGGCTCAATATGGAATTGGTTTGCTGTCAGTATTGCTGAGGATACAAAAGGTCTCTTCAAGGTAAATAAAAGGACCACAAAGCCTCAGACAGGAAGCTGCAGGTCTGTGGCAAAGGCAGAGAATAGAATGATTGTCTCAAGAGGCTAGTAGGGTGAGCGTGACTGAAATGACAGGCCTTGCAGGCTCTTCCTGGGGCCAGACTTGCATGTGGACTGAGGGTGGCTGGAGGTGGGGGGTGGCTGGGAAGGGAAAGAGAGGAAACTAGAAGTATAGAAGTACAGGAAGCTGTAATCAGATTTTGGAATTCTAGTCTCTATTATTGTTGTGAAATCTTTTCAAAGTCTCTTTTTTTAAAGCACAGTTTGGAGGCTGGGTGACTCACACTTGTAATCTCAGCACCTTTGGAGGGTAAGGCAAGAGGATTTATTGAGACCAAGGGTTTGAGACTAGCCTGGGCAACATACAGAGACCCCATCTCTAAAAAAATAAAAAATTAGCTGGCTGTGGTGGTGCAGCTGTAGCTACTCAGGAGGCTGAGAGGGGAAGATCACTTTAGCCCAGGAGTTTGAGCTATGACCATGCCACTGCACTCCAGCCTGGGTGAGGAAAGAAGACCCAGTCTCTAAAAAAGCAAAAAAACAAACAGCAAAGTACAGTCCTATAAAATGATAATTTCAAAAACACTTGGTCTATGATATGTGAATTGCTTCGAGGACCGTCACCATAAAAGTTTCATGTCACGAAAACACTTCCTGTTTCCAAATTGCCTTTGGTCTGAATATCCAAATTGTAATACATTTGTGGCAACCTCCAAAATAATGCATTTCTCACGTGATGGAACATGGCACATCACTTTACCTGTCATTTTACTTTTAATCATAACTGAGTAGCATTGGTCACTTACACCTATTGACGAGAGAGGCAGCCTTCCTGGATATATTTACGTCTTATTAAAATCATGTAATTAGCATTTGAAGAGGGAGGAGACACATCATGGTGATGATGGCCATGGGTTACGCTCCCAGGGTCTTGGTTTCCTAATTGTAAACTCTGGAGGACTGATGGTGGCGTGGGCTGGAGAGTTTCTAAAGCACCTTCCCCCTTTTTAAATGTCTGAAAACATGACAAAAGCTAAGATAGTGTTTAGGACTGAGTTTGAATGTTTCTGATATGCAGGCAGCAGCGCAAATGTCTCAGGTTGGGATTTGCATTTGCTTGTTTTTTTTAGGAAAATAGGCCATTTGTATCATTGCCTCAAAAAAACTCTTTTGAACTGCACGAAGGCAATTACTGTCCATTACGTGTTTAAAGCTCCCCATAGCTAGGATGTACATTTGCAGGCTGAATACAATAGAGCTCTTTAGAGAACACAGGGAGGCCTTATATAATCAGTGTGAACAATATATTTACTCTCATTTTGTAGGATTTAGGATATGGCATTGCTACTTTCAGTGATTCTGGAGACTGTGGGTTTTGCTTCTTTGTTTGCTATGGATTGTGTGATGCTACTGATGTCCAAGATCTGGTGCAAGGACCAATGAATAGCATGTGTCTTTCCTGAAATGATTCCACTCTACGGCCCCCGCAAGAATGGAAACCTTCCCAGGGAACTTTTTAAGGAATGTTTCAGGTCCCAATTTCTGTGGTTTTACTGATTTCCCCTTTTTGAAGCAGTCAACTTTCAAGCATTGCCCTTCTGCTAGTGATCACTGGCATATCGCTGGCCAGCATGGATGAACCCTGAGAGTAAGAAAACCTTGCCGCCTCCAACTGGATACCCCCTTTAATGGTCAGAATCCCACACTTGCCAAATCAGCATATTGATCTTATCCACAGAAATGGTGTGGTAGCCCAATTTTTCTTCTGTCTGCTTCCACCTCGGAAACTGCATTGGAATGTGTCTCCCGCTGGTTGCACTTACTGAAGGTCATAAGAAATAGTTGATGAATTCTGTTTACCTGATATTTAGTTACCAGGTCCCCTAAAACTTCATTTCTGGTGGGCAAGTCATCTGAATCCCATAGCACAATATGCTGTCATTTAATCAACCACTTCGTTACCACATAGTGTGAACAGCTGGCTTCTCATCCTGGACTAAGGAAGTCCTTAGTGCAGTCCACTTTGAAAATGGGAACTAAGGCCAGGAGTGGTGACTCATGCCTTTAATCCCAGCACTTTGGGAGGCTGGGGTGGGTGCATCACCTGAGCTCAGGAGTTTGAGACCAGCTTGGCCAACATGGTGAAACTCCGTCTCTACTAAAAATAAAAACTCAGCTGGGTGTGGTGGCACGTGCCTGTAGTCCCAGCTACCGGGGAGGCTGAGGCAGGAGAATCACTTGAACTCAGGAGGTGGAGGTTGCAGTGAGCCGAGATTGTGCCACTGCAGTCCAGCCTGGGCAACACAGCGACTCTGTCTCAAAAAGGAAAAAAAAGAAAAAAGAAAATGGGGACTAGAAATCAAACAGAATTCTCTTTAACTCTGTGGGTCTGGGGTTTGATACCCTGAGAATTTTTGGTACCTAGTGATGTCAAAGTTTAAGTTTTGAAGGTATGGGCTATGAGTGGCAAGTAAACAACAGGATAAGTGTAGGTATGTGTATATATATGTGTGTGTGTGTGTTTGTGTGTGTGTGAGAGAGAGAGAGATTTGAAAAGATAGGGCTATGAAAAGACTTTCTTTTGGCCATTTTGTTGAGTTTCTCTATAGAAGGCATGGTTTAGAAATCATTGTACTGTATTCTCATTGATTGCTTTATTAATCATATATTAGGGACTATTGTGGAGGTACATGGTCCTGCATTGTTTTTATACAGCTTCCAGGTAGGGTCTAAGCCAGGAGGAGAGTGACATACTTTTCCTCCCAGAGTCTCTCTAACAAGTATATGGTGCATGATAGAAGTGCCTCACTATAGTTGGGAAAGCAAGATTATTATCCTTGTCTCCAACACTAGCATAATGGTGGAAATCCTGCTGCAAATTTCTATGACATGTGTTTTTGACTACTTTATTTAAATACATTTGGAAGTGGTACATCCTTTTTACTTTCTGCTAGAATTGTGAGTGTGTTAATCATTCCATTCAGGTTTGACTTCTGAATCTAAATATAATGATGTCTTAGACTCTAGGCAGAGTGACTAGGAAGGTGGAAGATCAACATGGCACCAGGAAGACCTGGGTTTGACTTTCTCTCCCCCTGGTCATTGATTGAATGACCTTCAGCAAGGTACTTGGCCTCTTTGGTATCTATTCACCTGGGAAAATGGTGCCTACCCTTAAAAAAATTCACAACAAGGTAAGTTCAAATAGGGGTATCTGTAGGGAGTTGCTTTTACATGAGTGGAATTGTAGATATAATTACTATTATTCCTTCTCCTCTCCCAAAGACTGATTTGTCAACTGACTTCAGATGTTTTAGCTGCTTCTCATGAGGATGGACTGACCAACAAGGCAGGGCATGATGTTGTTCTTGAGTGCAATGATTTCTAAACTAGAAGTGGTGTGAATGAACATCCCTGTCTTGTTCCTGATTATGGAGGGGAGCACATTCAATATTTTAACGTGAAGTATGATGTTAGCTGGAGATTTTTCATAGATGCCCTTTGTCTTAATGAGGAGGCTCCTTTCTATTCTGCTGATAGAGTTTGTGATGAATGCATGTGGAATCTTGTCACAAGTTTCGCTGCATCTGTGGTGATGATTCTATGGTTTTCTCCTTTGTTCTGTTAATGTGGCAAATTGCATTGGATAATTTTTGAATATTGAACTGATCTTGCATTCCTAGGATGATACTCATTTGGTCATGAGGTATTATCTCTTTTATTTGTTGCAGATTTTTATTTACTAATATTTAAAGACCTTTGAATCTATGTTCATAAGTGATATCAATCTGCAAATTTCTTTTTGTAATGTCTGTCAGATTTCCATATCGGGGTTAGTCTGGCTTTAGATTTTCTGAAAGACTGTGTAAGATTGATATATATATATTTTTTTCTCGAATGTTTGATGAAACTCATTAGTAAAAGTTATCTGGGCCATTGGCTTTCTTGGTGGTAAGGTTTTTAATCACAAATTTAATTTCCTTAATAGGTAAACTAGATAATAGATTAATAAACTCAAAGTAAATTTAATAGATATATTTAGATTTTTGTATTTATTCTTGTTCTTTCATAAATCGCCTTTTCCAGGAATTTGTTCATTTCCCTTAAATTGTCAAATTGATTAGTGTAATTTTTAAAATAATATGCCAGTATTATCTTTTAATAACAGCTGTAGTAACTATACTGACAGACCTTTAAGTCTGTTATTGATAATTTGTATTTTCTGGTTTTTTCCTTGATCAATCTTTCTAGGAATTTTTCAGTTTAATGAACATTTTAAAACACAGTGTTTTCTGTTTGTTGTTTGTTTGCTAGCTCGTCAGTGTCTGTGGCTGAATGGTTGGCTAGTTTTAATTTGTTATGTTAAGAGATCCGCTTCACAGTGCTGTTAGGGGATTATAATAGCAAATGGTAACTAACAGTTAATAATCAGCTACTTATTAAACTTCCTAGGGGGGCAGGTTACCATGTTATGTACTTTACAGAGATCATCTCTAATATTCCATGCTAAGTTAGGTATTACTTTACCAATTTTGCCAGGATGAAATGGTAGTTTGGAAAGGTCACATGCCTTGCCCAGGGTCACACAACTAGCAGTGGCTGACCAGGAGCTGGGAACCTGCTGCCTGCTAAGCCTGTGAGATTTCCTCTCTACCTTGTTGTTTCTCTGCAGGGCTTGGAGGGATTCTGGTTGAGTTGATGGCTTTGATTTCTCTTGTCTCCAGCTTTTTCCTAGCCTTTCACTCTCACTCATGTGCTCCTCAGACAGAATGTCCTCTCCCCTCTGTCAGGACATATCCCTATTAATTTAAACCAGGTTAAACACTCAACTCCTCTTCAAAGCAAGCACTGACTCAACCTCACCTGACTGTGACAAAACTGTCCAAGTGCAGGTGTTCTCATTTGAAGTCTGCAGATGAGGCCTGAGAGCGTGATTTTATCCTTAAAGATTATTCAGTTAAGTAATACAAATGTGTTAAAAGTTAATTTATCATGGTTTTTAATGATTTATACCTGTCTAATTCCAAAAACTATACCAGACAGTTTAAAACAGCATGCGTAACATTGTGCTAGACTTTATTTATATTAGTCCTTGTCCCCACAAAAATCCCATGAGGAAGCGATTATTATTCTTTTCCAAGTTCATGTAATGAGAAAGGAGCAGGTTCAAATTCATGCCTCCTTTCTCCAGTGCCTATGCTTTTTATCACACCCTCCTGCCTATTTACTATTTATACCATAGAGCAAGAAAGATAATTATAAATCATGCAAAAGTTGTTTATAATATTGAAACTGTCTTTGCAAAAGTATGACTGAGACAGTGAAAGAGATCTAACTTAACCGACTCCATCTTGCTTTTAACCTCCAAGCTGTCTTTGTTCATTCCTGGGCTTAGGCCAAACTAATTTTGGGAGAAACTTAGTTTATAGTTTAAACAAAGACAGTAACAGCCCTTTCCCGAAGCAGACTTCCTTCTTGCCTGGGGACTAGATTGGCTTTGTATGACTTAGCTAGAAGATTAGAAATTATGGTTTAGGAGTCATGTAGCTGGAGGCTACAAGATTCTGACCCTCCCTAAACTGCTCCTAAGATCAGTATGCTTGAGATATTTCACAAACTCTCCACTTGATGGACCAGCTGGCCCCACCCAGACTGATAAACTGGCCCATCTGATCTTTTGGTCCCCACTCAGGAACTGACTCAGAGCAAGAGGACAGCTTCAATTCCCTCTGATTTCATCTCTGACCAATCAGCACTCCTGGCCCACTGGCTTCCCTCTACCCACCGAGTTATCCTTAAAAACTCTGCTCCCCAAACGCTCTCGGGGAGACTGATTTGGATAATAATAAAACTCTGGTCTCTCGCAGAGCCAGCTGTGGTGAGTTTTTCTTTCTCTATTACAATTCCCCTGTCTTGATGAATCGGCTCTGTCTAGGCAGGGGGCAAGGTGAACCCCTTGGGCGGTTTCAATATTGGTGACCAGATTCTACCTCTGTTACATTAATGTTTGGAGATTAGCACAAAAACTTGCTCTGAGCTTCCTGGTAGGAAGGAAAAAAAAAAAAAAAAAAAAAAAAGAGAGAGAGAGAGAGAGAGAGAGAAAAACCTATGTGCTTACACATTTAAACATATTTAAACATACATTTATGGTGGTAAATTTGATGAGGAAGTTTACACTTAATTAAAAAGTCAGACTGTAGTTCAATAAAAAATATTTGAAGTCACTGTTAGTTTCAAAATGTTTTAAAAGTAGATTGTTGAAATCATAATCCTGAATAACACAGTTTGCTAGAAGTCCAGAGCTCAAATTAATAAGAAGCAGCCAAATTTCTACTCACTTTATGCTCTGTAGGCCCTGCTAGTCTCCTGTACCTATTCAAGAAGCTGTGGTGGAAATATGGGCATTAGAGAGAAAAGACCTGGGTTTTCCTCCTGGAACCATCACCTACCACCAGATGGGCATGTGGCACGTTAGTTGCTGCCAAATCTCCCTTGCTTCGAGGGTCCTCTACCTGTGTCTCCAACCCCTTGCAAGAGTATCTTCTCTGAGCATCTCAGATTGGAGTTTCCTTCTTCAGTCTGATTCTGTTTTTCCTCTTTCCAGGATTCCTTACAGTGTATGGTCCATGGAAAGATTCCTATTCTCGTCTCTGAATACATATACATATATATGTATATGTATGTACATGTGTGCATATAAGTATACACATGCATGTGTGTGTTTGTTTCTATCATTTCTAAGGACCTGGAACAGGAGAACATTCTGTGTGCTTAGTCCACCTTCTTGGACCTTTCAAAACCTACTTTCAAATAGTGACATAAAGGAGCTGGGCAAATAGAAAGCAAATAAAAGGCTTATAAAAAAATAGATTGTTTAAAGCACTGAATGAAATCCCATGCCACCCCTGCTCCTTTAATGGACAAGTTCTAGATGCCAATCTGTAGATGATGTCACCTATTTGCAGAAAAGCCTGTTGATCACAAGGTCCCTAATAAGTGTGTGTAATACAATAATTGTATATCACCATTTTGTTTATTGTTATACATTTTTTTGTCTTCACCTCTGGATTATAAGCTCCTTATGGGTAGAGACCCCTTTCCTAGGTCTCTCAGATCCTTTTGGGAACCATATCAGAAGCAGACCCAGGAAATTCTCACTAAATACTGGTAGACTCTAGTCTAAAGTACTTTGAGGCCATGACAGGAGACATTTAGTAAACAGGGGGGAAAAAGATGACTTAGACGCCTGGTGGGAGACAAATCGTGCAAGAGGGAAATTGGCTCGGCAGTCTCGCTGTCTGCTTGCAGGGCTTCTTATTTAGGCTTCAGCAACCTCAGATGGGGAGATTACAGTGCTTCATGCTGTTCCCCTACCCTGCTCGGTGGAAGGGATACTTGGTGGGGTCATTAGGCAGCTGTGATCTGCCATGACTCTAGGTTGGGTGGATATGCAGGCAGATATTTGTTTTTCGAACAACCAGACAGGCTGTCTCCTGAGATCTGACCAAAACTGGAACTTGGAGGAGATTCAACTGGCTTTGGTTCAAACCAGAAAAACTGAAACAATGCTAATAGCCCGGGAAAATTAGTGAGAAATGCTTACTCACCTTCAGCCCATCGTCTATAAACTCTTAGCATGAGGATTTGAGTAGCCTGGGGTCCCCTGTAGATACCCTCACTATGCAGAATTATGAATTCAGTTTCCCTTATGGGGAAGAATGATAGCTAAAAAATTATAATAATAACATTAAGTGATATTGTAGCTGTGTGAACATGTCATGGCCACAGGTAAAAATGATAGAAGCGCATTCACAACGTGGAAGGTTCTTAGGCTGTAGACAATTAGAGTAAACTCCTTCAGGAAATCCTAACGATGCCAGGTATTGAGTGTTGATCATGACCGAAATGTCAGGCACATCTAACCATCTGGAATCAAGTGGGTGAAAAAGAAAATGTCTCCTAAGATGGAAATAAAATGGAGGGGCGAATTGGCAAGAAGGTTGTTTGTTTGTCAGTGCTTTGGAAGCAGGTGGCCTGTTCAAGCTAGTGTCAGCCTGCTGTGGCCCTGTGAACCTGGTGCCTAATCCTCGTGCATTGTACAGTCTTCCATTTGTGTCAGAAGATTTCCAGCTTGTGCTAGCTTGTGCTAGCTTGAAACACAGCAGCCAGGCAAATTCTACGGCTTCTATGTCTTTCTGTGTCTGTCTCTCTCTCTTTCTATCTCTTTCTCTCTCTCACACACACACTCACACACATACACCCACACACGTACACACGTATGAGGGAGAGCAAGGTGGAACAGAGAATGTGGTTTAACTTTCACAGCCTTAAATGAGAACTTCTTTGTTAGTAAAAAGCAAACAGAACAAACTGCACACGGGGTCAGCGTGCTCTGGAATGCAGAATTGTTTGTCCCTAGTCAAACAGCCGCCTGATGTTGAGTTTACATGATGTTTCAGCAAACCGAAACAATGAGGACGTTTACCATTAACTCCAGGCCTTAGCCATAAAGTCAGGATGTGGAAGATCAGGGTCACTAACTCTGATCCTTAAGGCTCTCAGCAAACAGCTCTACCCAGGGCAAAACAGCTACTTAGACCAAGTCATCCAAGTTTATTAAACACCTAGGCTTTTTCCACAGAGTCTGTGGATGCAAAGCTGGACAGTCCCAAGCTTCTTCATAGGACATGCCTTTAAGGACCCTGTTGAGGTCCAGCTGAAGACAGAAAAGCAAACAATGGTGATGTGATTTTTGTTAAAGTGATATTCATTTTAAACACAATGTCCAGTTTGACTATAGCAGAAGGAAGTTCAGAAAAGTTTCCAAGGGGAGGTAGCATTTGAGTTGAAACTTGAAGGAACAGTAGAAGTTTGCCAGGACGGCACACTGGAGGCGATGGGGTAGGAGCGGAGGTGCATGCTGGACAGAAGGTGAAGTAAGTGCGAGGTGTGAGGAGCACAGTCATCCCAGAAACTACTACACATAATTTAGCATTGTCAGGGTGGAGGTGGGGATGGCAGGGGATGGGGTTGGGAAGGTGGTGGCTGGATCAGGACGAGTCTTCTGCATAGATCAGCATGGGTGCTCCCCCTGTGGAAGGAGGGATGCCAGTGAAATATTTTGAGCAGAAGGAAAGGCTTGGCCATCTTTGCTTCTTAGAAATATCGGTGGCCTCAGGAGGACAGGTTGCAGGGTGGATGGCTAGAGGAGGTGATGTGGTTCTATAGGGAAAGGGAGGGCAAGTTTGCAGTGGACATTGGCTGGGAGCCTCTGAGGCCCAGTTGAATGATCAGAGACTGACACAGGTAGCTATGGGGATTGCGAGTAGGAGGGTGGGAGAGTGGGAGTGGGATGTTGGTCAGCCCTGGCTCTGAGCTGCCCCAGGGCCTTACCTCTGCCTGGCTTCTGACAGCTGTTCTCCCTGCTGGACAGTGGCTTCACCACTGGCCTGGGGCAGCAGGGGCTGGATAACCAGATCATGTCAGCTTCGAGAGGGGCATCTGATATATGCTTCTCTGCAGTGTCTGGAGTTCAATAGTAGGTTTTAATAAATATTTGCTAATTCAATGGAGTCAAGCACTGGTATATGAACCAGGGGTGCAGTCGTGAAGAAATCACAGCAAAACCCTGTCCTTGGAGAACACATATTCCAGGTGATGAGACAGGAAATCAGCAATAGAAATAAAATACATAGAAAGCTAGGTGGTGAAATGTGCCATAAAGAAAAAGTAAGGTTGGGAAGGTGGTTTGCAATTTTAGATGAGGTGGCAAAGGAAGGCTTCTCTGAGCAAAGACCTTTAGGATGGAAGGGGCCATGGTTTTGAGATGTGAGAGAAAAGCATTTCAAGAAAAGGGGAGAATTTGTGCCAAGATCTCTAGCTGGGTTTGCACTTAGCATATTGGGGAACAGCAAAAAGGCTGGTATGGCTGCAGGGGGAGTCTGTGGGGGCTGAGAAGTGGGGTGCTGGGCACATTGTGTAGGGCTGAGTGGACTCAGCCCTCCACTCTGCGTGAGATGTAAAGTGAAATGTATTCTCCTGCTGACCCTTGCTGTGCACAACTGTCTTCTCCTACCCGTCTAGTTGCAACTCACCCATGCTCGGTGTGGGACATTTTGTAAGACAACTGGCCTGGACACATGTAAAAAGTCACTGTCATTAAAATAAGAGGTAAGAGGACTGGTCTTTATTAAAAGGGCCTAAAGAGCTATAGTAATCAAACATAATGCTTGAGTTATTGGGATAAGGAAAGCCATTGGGATATAAAGCTATTGGAATATGGCTAACAGTAGATGATATGAATTACTCTTAATTTGTTAGGTGTGATAATGGTATTAAAGTCTTGTAGGAGAATGTCCTTATTCTGAGAAAACAAATGCTGTGATATTTAGGGTTGAAATGTCATAATATCGGCAACTTACTTTCAAAGGGTGAGGCCAACACACGGCCACACACACACATAAGATCAAATGGATACATAGGTAGATAAAGCAAAAAATGCCACAATATGAGCACTTGGTGAGTGTGGGTGATGGGTGTGTATGTATTTGTTGTACTAGTCTATTGCCTTTCATTTTTGAACATTTTCATATTAAAAAGTTGGGGGAAAATCATCTATGCTATGGTCTGTTTCTTTTGGGCCTGTTTTTGGTTGCTGTTATTTATTCTCATGAGCTTCTGGCCAGCCCCCTAGGCCATTTATTTACTCCAGATGGGAAACGTTTGCCGTAGGAGACTCAAAGGAGACACTGACTGCAAGAATTTGGGTGAGGTGTCAGAATGGGTGGCATTCCAAACCCTTTTGGGCTGGTCCCTAACAGGACAGGACTGGGAATGAAAGGATGGCGGATGCCTCACAATTTTACAAGACACTTTCAGGACAAGGAGAAGGTAAAGGAGAGATGCAGCCTTGGAGAGCCTAATTCCTCTCTGGAGTGCGTGCTTTTCCCTGATGTCAAGATTCTAAATTATTCCACTGTTTACCTGCTGCGTGACTTGACAAAAGGGTAATGTGATTTAGAAACTCAGCGGTCGTCCAGAAAGTCTATTTTCAGCCAGGCGGTTACCAGGCAATGTCAGGGGATTGGACTCTGCTGTATTAAATCCCAGATTTAATCCAGGAGCTGATGTATCTGTGAATATCAGAAAAGCACAACAGCCTTTTGCATGGGTCGTATCAATTCCATACAGTATTTTCCTTGCGGAAGTAAGAATTAACACATCCAGAAAGCTAGGCTTAGCACCTTTGGATCTCCTGATGAAAATTTCAGCCTATTGTTAGGATGTGAGCATTTATATACATACCCTGCTCTGCCTGCTACACAAGACAGAAAAATAAAAAATTACCCTGGAAGAATAACTTAGATCTTGGGGAAAAGAAGAATGCAGGTGGTAATATATAAAGAATTCCCTGAAGATACAGCTTGCAGCCTTTTATTTTGTTTTAAAAAGTCTTTTGTTTTGCTGCAGCAATAGAAATAAAAGATAAAAATAATTTGAAAGTAAAAGAAGCAGAAAGATAGTCTTTGTAGGTTTTTCTGTTCTTGAGATGGTAATCATAATGGCAAACCCAAGGACAGCTAACATTTATTGAGTGCTTACTATGTGCCAGGCATAGTAAGCACTTTATACCCTTAACTAATTTAATCCCTGTGACAAACCTATTAGGAAGCTTTTATTATGATCCTCATGTTAAGGGAGCTGAGAACCAGAGAAATTAAACAACTTGTACGAGGTCACATGGCCAGTAATTAACAGAGATAGTATTCAAACTGTCTCTTGAGTAAGCTAAATAAAACGCTATCCTATTTTTTGTAGAGCCATATATCTTTATTCTCTCCTTTCTCTATGGTAAAGTTTGTTCTGGTCCCTCTGTAGGATTACAATAGGTTGCAAATGCAGGTCCCACGTAATTCTAACAAGTCTGATCACTAAGTAGCATTGTCAGGGGAGTGGTTCCCAATCCGTGACTCTGGGCCTTGGGGCATCAATGATTTATTATTATCACTAACAATAGCTCGCTATGTGTCATGTCTTCTGCTACATATTTTATGTTTTATTTCAGCGTTTAAAAAGATTTGCATGATTCATGATTGTTGTAAAGCAGGACTGACTATATATACATATTTGAAATGAAAGTTTCACAAAACATCATTTACCTTTACTATGTGTGACACACTTTGCTATTTTTCATTTAATCTATTTCATTTAAACATGCTGACTGTGGCCACGGGCAGTAGCTCACGCCTGTAATCTCAGCACTTTGGGAGGCTGAGGCGGGTGCATCACCTGAGGTCTGAAGTTCAAGATCAGCCTGGCCAACATGGTGAAACCCTGTCTCTACTAAAAATAAAAAATTAGCCGGGTGTGGTGGCATGCACCTGTAGTCCCAGCTACTTGGGAGGCTGAGGCAGGAGAATCGCTTGAACCCGGGAGGCAGAGTTTGCAGTGAGCTGAGATGGTGCCACTGCACTCCAGCCTGGGCGCCAAGAGCAAAACTCTGTCTCAAAAAAAAAAAAAAAAAAAAAAAAAAAAAAAAATGCTGGCTGTGACATGCTAATTGATTTCGTGTCCTCCTAAATGGTTTAGGAAAATGCTTCTCCTTTAGTTCATTTTGGTTTTCACAAGAATCTTATAAAGTCAATATGATTTTAATACCCATTTTACAGATCAGAAAACTGAGTTAATTTGCTCAGAGTCATGCAGAGAAACCAAAGTCCATAGCTTATAATTTGCATTGTACTCCTTTTTCAAAACAGATTTAGTTATGTTAAAGAAACAGCTTTCCAGATTCTTACGTACTTAGTGCATTGCCGGTGGACTGAATAAATACAAGATCTCGCACATGTGTATGTATGGGTACTGTTCTAGATCTAAAATATGCAGATGGTGTTGTGATTTACAAAAATAAAATATTCCTAAGTACATTTAAATTTACTGTAGGTTTAGTTATGCATGTTTTCAATCAAATGATTAAAAATTACAGCTTCTAATACACAACAATCTAAGAAATTATTAGAAATTAGAATTTCTTTTTTTCCCTAGGAAATGGATTGAAAGACAGAGGCCACGCTTCAGCAGAAGTAGGCTTAACCAGGGATTTATGAGTTACATTTTTAGTTTCATCAAACTTAGCATATGCATCAATTATTAGTAGACAACTACAGCAGTATTAGAATATAGGAATTTGTCATCAATAGAAATTACTGATATTTTCATATCATCTCACAATGTTGCAAATATTCCAAAATATCCATGCTCGTTATCACATCAAAATTACACAAGTTATCAGATCTACCATTAGATATTAATATTTAGTGCATTGGTAAAGAAACCATTTGCATCAGTATATCACAAAATTTGTTTTGTAATATTTTGATTGATAATTAAATTTCAATATAATTTTATGCATTCAAATACATTATAATTTAGAAAATAGGAATGTAAAAAGGATTCCCTGGCCTCTCCAGATGACCAAAGTAGGACATGGCTCCAAAACAGATGAAGGCTTTAGCTAGAGCAGGGGGAGGGGCTTCAATGTAGCTGATGGTCTATGGATTGCCTCTTTAGAACTGGGTCATCTTCCTAGCTACCCAACAGCAACATCGATTATTGTGAACCATCTGGCAAAGGGGCAAATCGGGTGCCATTTCTAGGAGAGGTGGGAATTGATGAGGCACAGTGAGTTGTTTGGTCCTTTAAGCCTTTCTCTGGTCTCTAGTCTGCCCCTCCTGTTTCAGTGTCACATCTTTGTCGTCTTATTCCCCATGATGTGCCTCTGCCTCTTGCATTTACCACACAAACTCATGTAAGGAACTTAGAATTAATTACTGTGTTTTGCTGAATTTCAGTTGAGAAAGTCACCATGGCTTACTGGATGCTCATTGTTCCTGGTCTCAACAAGAAACCGACATGACTGATGTTCTTCAGAATAGGGTGGCAAAAGCCTACATTTCTGGACTGAGTCCTGGCATTAGTCTTCCTAAATTATCATATTGCCTCACAGAAATAAAAGGCTGGGGAAGTGACCAGTGGTTTAAATTATTTCTAGGCCAGCATTGTAAAGTTCTGTGAACACTAAATAATAAATAACAGACCTACATGCTCACAAAAGTCTCTGCTTTGATGAAGCCTTGTGCTGGTTTTCATTTGTGGTGTTAAATTTAGCCATAATGTTCTGTACATTTACAGAAAAACAGATTATTATATGATCTATGAATTTAAATGGTTGACAGAGCAGAATTATTTTTATCTTGGGATCATAAAAATACACTAGCTTTAATTTACCTCTGAAACTCCTTTGAGATGGTATAAACTACATGATTTTATCACAGAGATCTTTCTTAAAAGCAAACTGAATTACTCTCTTCTCCTTTACAGTTTTCATGTTCCTCTACTGTCGATAGGTTGGAGTTCAAGGTTTTTAGGATGGAATCCAGTGTTCATGGATCTGCCTACCTCTTCCACTTCATGGTTGGCCATTTCCCCACATATATTTCTATTTTAACCTTACTAATGGTATTTTGCATTTTCCTGCACACATTTTGACTTCTCCGACTTGCATGACTCTGCACAGGCTGTTCAATCTTGCTTCCTGCTTTACTTCCTAGAAAACACCTATTGGTCCTTCGAAACAACTCTCAGGTTTTACCTTCATTGTGAAGATTTCCTTTATGTTGACCTCCATTCACTGCTACCCATCCATTGTAAGTAGGAGAATCTGTCTGTGTTCTCCTGTTAACGGACAGTGTTGATCTGAATGCATTAAAATGGTCAATTAGCACAAGAACAGTGTCTTCATCTCTTTTCCAGGTGCCTAGCATATGGCAGAGGCATATATGATGTTGAAGGAATATTGGAGTTACACTTACCTAACTGATGGCATGTTGGGAGGATGGAGTAGTACAATTTAAGGATTTCATGCTGTATGGATCACTTCCTGTACCCTTTCTTACATCCTCTTAGCCTACCTTTGACTCCAGGCGTTGCTGTGCTGACTGCGTGGTTGTAACCTATCAGCCTCTCTCTTCAGCTGCACCACCAAACTCTAACTTTCTGACCTGGGGCTTCTCTGAGACTGTTGCTGACTTTGCAGAAACCAGGTTAGCCATTCTGCCCTATGCACACACCGGAAGTGGGAATGAATGAAAACCCCATAGGGCAATGATGGAAGCCGAAGATGGTACTTCCCTCGGCATCCCTTAGAAAGACATACCCGGGACTCATTCTGCAAGGCAACCCAAAGCATCCCAAGAGGGGCACGCCTCACTTGCCCATACCAGTGGTCAGCTCAGTGAAAGACCTCCGCATTGGTTTTCCCTCCCCCTGTTTCAACCTGCCTTGTTCTTTCCTCCTGCTCTTTGGAATCATTTCCCCAAATAAACTCCCTTGTCTCAGGCTCAGCTTTTGGGGAGAACCCAGACTAAGACAGCTTATTTAAAATCAGTTTTACTCAGCCAGGCGTGGTGGCTCACACCTGAAATCCCAGCACTTTAGGAGGCTGAGGCAGGCGGATCATGAGGTCAGGAGATGGAGACCGTCCTGGCTGGCTAACACAGGGAAACCCCGTCTCTACTAAACACACACACACACACAAAAGCCGGGCATGGTGGTGGGCACCTGTAGTCCCAGCTACTCAGGAGGCTGAGGCAGGAGAATGGCGTGAACCTGGGAGGCGGAGCTTGCAGTGAGCCGAGATTGCACCATTGCACTCCAGCCTGGGCAACAGAGTGACTCTCCATCTCAAAAAAAAAAAAAAAGAAAGAAAAAAAAAAAAGAAAAAAAATTAACTTTACTCAGTTAACTTTTTCTTAGATTTAGAGATGTTTGGAAACTATTTGCAAGACTCATAAAATAAACACTAAATAAAGATGGTATAGAAAACAAGTAAATAGGGTGGCATCCATTATATTGTATGTAAATGTGCTATAAAGTATGAAGTGTTGTGAATTAGGCATTCTTTCTTCAGTCAAAAGACAGACTCAGACAATTGCTTAGTTTTGTTAAAACATTTCTCCATAATTCTACAGCTGTGTCTTAGATGGTAACTGAATAATAATGTTTTGATTACAGCTTTGCAGATGTTGAGGCCCTAGACACAGCAGCTTTCTTCAATCAAGTGGTGAGGCCCTAGAAGACACATGTCTTTCCCGTAGGTCAGTGCAAGGATCTTGAGCATGAAACCCTATGCTCAGAGCAGTGGGCTGAAAGGCTTGCTCCCATGTGTGTGTGTATGTTTGCATGTGTGTGAGTGTGTGTGCATGTGTCTGTGCCTGCACGTGTGTGTTTCTTTCTGTGTAAGCACAAAGTATGGATTCCAGTGTCATTATTTTGTATACCACAATTTTTGGATTACAAATAGAAAAATGACATTTCTTTTGGGAATGGAGAGTATTGGACAGTAAAATTGATATCTGAAACCCTGTGCATTTCCAATCGCTTAAACCACAGAATTTTTGTATCTTTTGCATCTAGAAGAGACATTCAAGTGCACTCAGTGCTACAGACCTAGATCGTTTCTAACAGAGAGCAGCACTAGAACCGGAGCCTTTGGAGGCCCCTTCTCGCATATCACATAGCCTTCTCTTAATGATCCTGCTTTTAAACCAGAGGTCAGCAACTTTTTCCTGTAAAGGGCAAGATAGTAAATTATTTTGACTTTGCAGGCCCGTGGTCTCTGTTGCAGTTGCTCGGCTCTGCCGTTGTTGTGTGAAAGCAGTGGTAAAGGATACTTAAATAAATGAGTGTGGCTGTGTTCTAATAAAGGTTTATTTACAAACATAAGTATAGGTCTGACTTGGCCCACAAGCTGTGGTTTCCTGACCCCAGTTTTATACTGTTGAAGTCATGACAATTTCTGTTTGATGGTCACTAAAAGGCTATTGAGTCTTAGAAAGGCAAAGCTACCACCTAGCCTGGTGGTAAGGTGAGCTGTTGCATCACAGTCCCCATGACTTGGCTTCTTTCCAGGCCTGCATGTGCTCAGATCTCCAGCAGCCAGAAAAGTGGGCCTGGCTCCCACAGTGCTCCAGTTTCCAAAAGGAATCACACATTCCCTTCCTGTGCAGATAAAAGAACAATTGTACCATGGGAGAACTTACTGGAAAGTAATGCGAGGTCACCAGGAAGGAACAGGAATTCACTCCTCGGTCACAGTCTTCATAGTCTGGTTGGGAGTCAATCAGATCTAAAAAGGTCAGTGAGAATGCATGTCTGACTTTGGAAGGCCTCCAGCGCCTTACAGTCATGGAATAGTGTGTTGGGTTGTTATTTCCAGAGCCTATTCAGAGCTTCCTTTGGCTGCTCTAGCCATGTCGTCTTCCTCACAGGCGGGTATATAATTCCCCCCGCCACGCCACCCTTCTTTTCCCCTCACTTATCATCTGTCAATGCAAAGCTATTGTTCATGTTAACTAAAATCACCAATAAACAAAGATTTTTTTTCTCTTCAGTTCACCTTCCATAAAACTTGACTTTCAGGTCCTTTCCTCTGTCCCCTTGTCTCTGGGAGCTGGTCCCAGGTCTCAGGCCCGAGAAAGCAAACATCTTCCATAAAAGGTCAGTGCAGGGAGTTTCGGTGAAACCTTATGCTGATGCAAATGGGCTAGACGATTGCTCTGGTGATTGTGTAGATTCACGTGTGTACACGTGTGTGCGTACATGTGTGTCTGTGTATCTGATTCTGACCTTTAAATTAAGCTTCTTGAGTCCCTGCTGAAGGAAGTTCTTTCAGCAGTGTGGGTGCCCTTGGTTAGCTTCCGGGTGGACATACTCTCTTCATTATTGTCAAGTCTTCATTCTGTCCCTCCCATTTTTCACCATGTGAATCCACCTTATGGTCTGTTTCAAAGTTGAACGAGACAAGAACTTTCAAAAGCTGGATAAAGGATGGAATTTTCAATGAATTTAATGACCTAATTCTCAAAAAGGTACATGCAAAAAAAAAAAAAAATTAAAAAGATATCTGCAGTTACCTGTTCTCTTGTCTTTTTTCCCCCCCCTGATTGCATCATCTCTAAAGTTGCCTTTCTTGATGATCAACTGGCCAGCTCTGTAAAGGGGCATAAGTTGCTAATGGGTCCTTGGAGTTGAAGTGATTTAGGGGAAAAAATCATACATTATTATTATTTCCCCCAAGTAGTACTCTGATGCGTGGGGAGAGGGATGCTGGAGTTGTGTGAGGAGTGGCAGAAATGAGGAGGAAGGAAGGAAGGAAGGAAGGAAGGAAGGAAGGAAGGAAGGAAGGAAGGAAGGAGGGAGGGAGGGAGGGAGGGAGGGAGGGAGGGAGGGAGGGAGGGAGGGAGGGAGGGAGGGAGGGAGGGAAGGAAGGAAGGAAGGAAGGAAGGAAGGAAGGAAGGAAGGAAGGAAGGAAGGAAGGAAGGAAGGAAGGAAGGAAGGAAGGAATATTTGATTATTTCTTCATAAACAACCAGTTCCTTTAGCACCTGCTATGGTTCCTGCTGCTGTGAGACGAATATCAATGGCTTCAATATTCCATTGTTTGTGACTGAGAAGCATTTGCCTGCTGTTCTGGGCTGCTTAGTTTTCAGATTGGCCACAAGGCAGAAAATGTGGCAGATATAAAAGGAAAATGTTGGCCAACATGCCCTACATCAGGTGAGTTTTCTCTCTAAAGCCCATTTCGGAGTTACTGCTTCTGCCCTTTTTGTTTCTTCACAGCCTTTGGTTGATTTTTAGTTACATTTCTTTTCCCTGACGAGTGGCGCACCCTTAAGTGTGCAGGTTCTACTGTTCTGCTCACATTAACACTTTTGTTAGTTTTTTTTTGTAATAGCCTACTTTGTTTTGATAAAATCATTACTTTCTTCAGCAACACTAATGCAAAGGAATGATTCATGAATACAAATGAAAGAAAGAGCTCACAAATCACAGAGGAGAAAAGGTGAGGAAAGAAGTTATGTTGGGTACTTGAAATGGATCATTACCACCAGGTGGCGCTATTAAAACACCTCATTTTAAAATCCTAAAAAAGGGTTGCAAATAAGGAAAATGCAAAATTAGAGTCTTTCACACAGAAAATACTTTTTATCAAAGAGAGAGAGAGAGTGAGTGTGTGTGTGTGTGTGTGTGTGTGTGTGTGTGTTTAGAACATAATTGTTTTTGGAAGAAGTAAATATTATGGGAAGTGGTGATACTTTGTTTTTAGAAAGATGGCTCACAATTAATATTCTTGTAAGTTAAACACTAAACCTTTTGAATATAAATATATTTAATCCCAACTAGACCTTTTCTAGAATCTTCTGAAGCATGATGTTGTAGACATCAGAAAGATGGTTTACGTTTACCATTCCTCAACCCACTTTGATTCTACATAGAGAGCTTGCACAGTGGGGGCATTTATGTGAAAGCAATTAGTATCCCATTAGGGGAAACATGAAGCCTGCAGGTCTCAGATGTTCTTGACTGCTTTGGGAACTTGGCGTGTAGAAAGCTGGTAAATTAATACTCGGTGGAAGAGAATTCTTTACTTTAAAACATGTTGTCTATTATGTGACTCCTTGCTGCTGGTACCATTGTTATTTAAAGTGGACATTTTCATGTTTGTGCATTCTGTATGTGCATAGGGTATCCATTTACTGACAGAGAGCTGAAAAGTTGATAATTCACATGTTTGTACATCAAAGATAGGGTGTTGATATAATGGTCCAGATAATCTTACACTTGAAGAGAGGCCAGAAGTAGAAAGTGATCTAACACAAAAAAGCATTAATGCCCCGAATTTTACGTTGATTCTCCCTTATTTCAGCCCCAGAGCAACTCTCTGAATCAGATGATGTTGATAACTCCATTCTTAAGGCGAGGCTCCAAGAAGTTAAATAACTTGTCAGTTATCACAAAGCCACACTATATGACAGAATCAGGAGTTAAGCTCAGAAATTATTCTAGGGAGAAAAAAATGCAAGAAAATGAAAGGGAAAAGGCCTATGTTGTTTTGCAATTTGTATTTAGATAAAATAATGTGGATAGCCTTGAAAGAAAGTGGAAAGACATATATATATATGTGTGTGTGTGTGTGTATATATATTCTACTTATGTAATTTTTATCAATTCTATCTCAGTATACTATAACATATTCCATCATCCACAAAGCAGGAAGCCTGGGAAAACTGCTGGGTTTTTCTATACCTGGGGAAGACAATACAAGTTGCTCATGAAAGTTGTAGCTGTGATAGCTCCCACATAATTCACACTACAGAGGCATTGACCCAGCTGGAAATGCAATGCATTATATAGAAATCAGCTCATCCCTATCTGGAAAAATATATGTTAATGGGTATATGTGACTCCAAGGAGAGTGCCTGGTATATACTAGACACTCAACATGTTGGCAGGATCTGAGCCTACAGCAATATAAAACCGACAACTTTATATTGTTTGGAAGTATCTGATGAACTCTATATTTCTTGTTAGAGTTTCTAATTGAATTGTATTTAGGGTAGTAGCAGTTCTTAGCCACATTTTGCAGAGACGCTTCTGTGTCCACTTGGGAAGTTATATGGGGGAAAGATCGTGTATAGGGGGCAGTGGTGTGTGTGGTGGGGGAGTGGGCTTTGGCATCCACCCTAGCTTATGTTAGAGCAGGTGGGCTATTTCTGATACATGTGACATTTCTAATACTGTGCTTGCATATTTTGAATACTTAGCTTTGATGTCAAGTCCTATAATACATCAGGGATTTGTGATTTATTTGAAACAATTCATCACTTAAAATATTATACTTAAAAGATTCAGAACCTTTATGATTTTTATAAAATGATAAAAGATCCCCTGTGTTCTATGGTTATCAGAATTGAAGGTGACACAATATCTGAAAAGAAAAAAAAATCATTATATGCCTCAGAGAGATGCGTCACAAAGGAATTTAATTCCTAATTTGATAAAAATGAAAAGAATCTGATTCTTTGATGATAAATCTTGAATCAGCTGGAGGCTGATTAACATATATAGAAGTAAGAGCAACTCAGAAGTGTTTTGACAGAAGCAGACGACCTGGGGCTTATGTTGAAGTTTCTGATTATGTCCTCTAATGGTTCTGAAACATGGCCAGGAATGCCATTTATTTATTTGTTTCTTTGTTCACTTATTCATTCATATGTATTCTGAGGGTGACTCTTTTTTTTTTTTTTTTTTTTTTTTTTTTTTTTTGGAGACAGGGTCTTGTTCTGTTGCTGAGGCTGGAGTGTTGTGAAGCAATCACAGCTCACCGCAGCCCCAACCTCCTGGACTCAAGTGATCCTCCCACCTCAGCCTCCCACAAAGCTGGGACTACAGGCACACACCATCACGCTTGACTAATTTTTACATTTTTTGTAGAGACCGGGTCTTGCTATGAGGCCCAGGCTGAACTTGAACTCCTGGGCTAAGGGGGTCTTAAAAGGTGTGCTGTTCATATTCTAGCCTAGTAATTGTGTTTTCAGTCATTGGTGTCACAGAAGTGCCACCTGCCTGTTGTTCCAATTGAGCTTTTACCACTTGTCTATTTTGCTAATGATTTGCTACAGTTGAAATATAGTGTGATTTGGTCTAGCTCCCAGCTCCCAGAGACCACAGGAAACACAGACAGGTACCTGCTTGATCCTCCCAAGCTGCAAACATTCTTGGGCGTGTGTTGGGCAGTACACACTGTACTTCCTGTGTCATGCCCACATCCAGCTGTCAGGCCCTTACCCCTGAGGGCCTGGGGGATACATGGGAGAAGTTTGTTGATTTGGGCTCAAGGTCAAGCAGTCTATTTTAGAAACCTTAGGAGACTTAGTTTAAAGAATATTAAAAGGTCTCATAAAAGAGATTTGTAAGGTTGACTAGCAGTTGATTTGTTATGAGATGGAAGAGTCATACATTATCTTGGTATTTAATCAGTTAATAAATCATTTCAATATGGTATATCTTTTTTTTCTTAAAGCAGTTTTTTTCATAATAGCAAAGGATGCCAAGATTATTGCAATCTTTGGTAATCTCCTGTGAAATATGCCCTTTGCATTTCTTTTCATGAGTTTCCACCCTTCCCGGTGTCAAGAAACAACAGAGGAGGGGAAAAAAACATTTAGGGAAAATCACCAAATGCAGAGTCAGGAATCAAATTGAGATTTTTGGGCTCCAAGTCCAGAATACCATGTTGACATTATAAATAGCCAACTAGGTATTTAATAGCTTATCTCTAAGAGCTTGAGATTGTGGCTTCGATTTTGAGACTCACATAAAAGCCAACTCTTAGGGAGCGACCCCTAAGGTGCACATGTATTACTGATTTATTTACACAAAACCTCGTTCCATAAAAGAAATAAAGTGGTCTGCAACAATAACACGTACTGTATAATAATGGTAAAATGTCATACTGAGGAACCAAAAGATAAAGATCAGGATAAAATGCTGATACGAGCTTAACCAAAGGACTTCAAGTATGTTATGAGGGCTCAGACAGCTGTTACAATCCAGCCTCATATCTGGAAGCAAGCCAAACTGATTCCAAGTGTGAAGGGGGTCATAAGACAAAAAGTAAGAAGCACAGAGCTTTCTCTGACAAAACATTTTATCTCTGAGTACTCAGAATTTTCATTGCTCCTTAAATCACTCATTTCACTGCACACTAGACAGCAAAATAGTTTAATCCTACTAATTTGTCTCTGTATCAAATCACCACTTATTATTAGAGAGAGGGCCCTATGCAGGTAAGTTTTGTTGGCCAAAGAAGGTCAGGTCAGGAGCTTAGCACCTGGAAGCTGAGATCCAGGTAGGCAACCCGAAAGGCTTGGAACCTGGTCAGGGAGACAGAAGTATGAAGCCAAAGAGCTCTGACGACAAAATGTGATCTACATCACAGTTTTTGTCTTTGTCTTCTAGCATTAGTCCTGGTGTAATTGATTACAAAGTAAAAGTAAGGAAGGGATTTATAATTGCTTTGTAGAGAAATAGTTCTAAGAAAAGAAAGAAAGTAGTCAAGAGTTGCTCTCTTTCTACACAGGAAGACATAGAAAAGTTTTGTTTGATGTTAGCTATAACAGAATCATTCTAATAAGGCCAAGTTAAGACCCAGGGAAGCAAAGAATTCAGGTGAGCATGATTTTATTTCCCAGTGATACAGTTTGGTTCTGTGTCCTCACCCAAATCTCATCGGCAATTGTAATCTCCGTGCAGGGAGGGAGGACTTTTCATCCCCACGTGTCAAGGGAGGGAGGTGATTAGATCATGGGGGTGGTTTACCCCATGCCGTTCTCATGATAGTGAGTTCTCACAAGATCTGATGGTTTTATAAGGGGATCTTCCCCCTTCGCTTTCTCCTCTCTCTCCTGCTACCATGTAAGACATGCCTGCTTCCCCTTCTGCCATGATTGTAAGTTTTCTGAGGCCTCCCCAGCTATGCAGAATTGTGAGCTAATTAAACCTCTTTTCTTTATAAATTACCCACTGTGAAAATGGACTAATACACCCTGTCCTTCCCAAACTTTCATGTGTCAAATTGTGATGCAAGGAACAGGTATCTGCAAATGAGCTCAAGTGCCCACTTTGGGTTGCCTTGACAAAGATTCACTGTACTGAGGGCTTACCCTCTACTAGCGGGAGGTGCTGTGCCCAAGCCCAGCTTCTCTCTTCTGGCATCTATGCCCAGCCCACCTAGCATGCAGGAGTCTCTCTGTACTCCCTGCAAGGAGGCCACTTTCTCATGTATACCCTTAACAAAGGTATAGAGACAGGGGCGTGGGTTCCTTTAGTGGAATGTAAGCCATGCTGCTTGTCCAGCAGAGTGCCTTGGCCCACAACTCCATGGGGACAGTGGGTGACCCCAGCCTCCTCTGCTGTTGTGGAGCCTAGCTGTGCAAGTCTCCATTTTCTGCACTAAAGCCCTTTCCTTAACTCATACTTTGAGACTTCATGGCGTTCTCTCTAAACTCCACACATGACAGGTTGCAATCCATGAGAGACTCAAATTTAGAACAATTGTTCTGAAGCCAACAGAAATGGGAATCTTTTAGAGCCTAGGTTTACATTGTGACCTAGAGGTCTGTTGAATAACAGCAAAATGGCATTTTCTTTATTATTAAAAGTCATCTTGTGTTCAGGGTTAATTCTCATCATGAAGCTAATTGACTCTTCTTAGGCACCATGATTTAGCCTCACAGGGTAAAATGCTCCCTCTACTTAAATTCTCATCTCATTACTGTTAATTGTGTTTTTCTCTGTAGGTAAGTACTAACTAGGCTGTAAAAAGAAGTGCTTCTGGTCAGATTTCATAGACTCTCAAGTGAATGATGTGGCACACTGTAGAGGCCTTGTCAACGCAATCACTGTCACTAATGATTATTTCTCTAGCTCAGGGAGGTACTCTGCAGGGCTGGCTGCATGCTGAGTGAATTCTTGCGTTGGTGACAAACACAGGCTCTAATGTCATGAAAACAGTACAGTCTTATGCAAGTGTAAGTCATCACTGGGTTAGTATTCTTTTTATTGTTGTTGGAACATTGGTTAATTCAATTCTGTCTCTGAATTGAACTTTAGGATTTGTTTTTATGACAACTAAGAGCATTGCTCATAAATGAGGGAAAATGAGGATTGAATTGGTTTTCACAAGTCTTTCTTTTAACCTTGTGTCTGAATATAGTAGAATTGTGTAGTCCTTGTTGTTTTAGCATAGGTTACTATGTAGGTTCCAATAGCTCCTGAGTCCATAATATCCCCGAAAATAGAACATCTGCTTATACGAAGCCTTATATTGCATATTAAGCCCACTTAGGTGTATTCAGTTCTATATATCTACCACTTTCAACATTAACAAAGGATTTTGAGTTTTAGACAAAAATCTAAGTCATTAAGTGGAATAAAAAACAGTGCTATTTAAGTTGAAGTGCTATAAACGTAAATACGATAATAGATTGAGGATTATACATTGCAGGAAGATTTTCTCTATTTTTTTACCCCTAGGTGCACAGAATTTTATTGCTATTCATCATAATCTTTGTTTCAAGCAATATGTGGTTCAATATTTTTAATAATATAATGAACATCCAGGGACCAAGTGCCCAACCCCAGAGCAAGAACATCACCAAAAATAAAATCTACCGTTACTATTACTCTTTATTAACTTGTATTGTCCCCTACTGGTTGTTTTAATTATCATCATTATCATCATTTTATTGAGGCTGAGCAACATCAGCACATAGATTTTTAAAATATATCAACTGTTAAATTTTACTCCCACAAGCTATGTAAACTGCGTGCTGCAGAAGATTAAGCAAATACAACCAATACTGCACACTTTTGGTCAATCAAAAAATATCATGCTCCTTTGGGAGTTCTCTATTTGCAATTGCAGCCTAAACTGCAGACCTCGTGAGAGAATTCTACTCCTAGCTGGTATCAATATCCCACATCCCTGAGCCTATGTGACTATGTAGTTGCAATCTTGGTTCTTCCACCTATTCATTTATTCAGAGGAAATTTTCTGAGCATCAGACACTGGGCTTTTTACCAGGGTTTCAAACACAAAATGAGGGAGGCCAAGTTGCGGAGAGATCATTGTAATTTGAAGTAAGAAGTGTGAGAAAAGCTCTGTACTAAGGAGGTGGTTTGAGCAGGAGAAAGGAAGTGTACTTCTTTCTGTTCTGGGAGTGTTAGGGAAGACAACCAGAGAAGGTGATGTTGACATGAGGATTTTCCTGATGAAGAAGAGGGGGGAAGTTTAACACAACACCAAACAAAGTTACTTTAATGGAGAATGGGGAGGGAGATTTGAGACAACTCTTCTTCATCGTCTGAAAGCCTGCTAGCTTTGTCCAGTTGTTTTCACCTGCCACTAGTCAGAGAAGGAAAGGCTTCAAACTACTCTGAGACCCCATCCCTTAGTTGGGGTTTCTACTGTGCAGATGCTATTGGAGCTCAGGTGTTTTTGAACAAATGGAAAGATATACTTGTACTGTCTCAGAATGTGCCATGCATAAATATAATGAGCAGCAAGCATATAGTTGGGAGAAGCCATTGTGGATCCAACATCTTTACTAAACCCAAGGACAAAAGGCTGTCTTCTAATTATCAGTGATATTACAGTGCCATTCTGGAAGTAGCTGCCCTTCTGTCTCTTAAACAGGTACACAGTTTGGTCTTTTCTCCAATAGAAGTACAAAATGCATTTGGAAAACTCCCAAGAACCAAACAGAGCCATGTCCCCTGAGGCTCCTACTTCACTTGCTGGAGATAATGTGGGAAAGACTAGTAACCAAGGATTAGAAAATCACATTTGGGGTGTACAGTCTATATAATGATGCCGTGGCAACAATTCTTTGTTTCTTATAATAATTGAGTCAAAGGCTTATAGTATTATGATTCTACAGCCAGAGCTGACAGCAGATTTCTGTGGACCTTACTCTCTCAATTAGATTTCTGTGGCTTAGCCACAGGAAGCCATCAGAGGTTAAAGATTTAATTTTTCTCAATGGTGTGTCCTGAAGAAAAATGATCAGTATGCAGTTTTCCTACTGCCTCTATGTCTTGTAACATTTTAGTTTATCTTCACTTTCCCGCCATTGTCATTATGGCTATTTATTATTATGGTTGTGATAAATGGGCTGATGGCGTCCTTATTCTCACTTTCTGGGATTATGCTCTAGTTTGAAGAGTCTGCCCTGTGTGCTGGGAGACACACAGTTCATCCAGACTGACCCCAAATCTTCTTTAATGGGCATGGGTTAGATTCACAAAGTTAATTTTCTCTTCCCCTTCATAAACCTTAGTTTTAAAATCATCCTCATCTAGTGGTAAAGAAATTCATTCGGAAGATTCATTTAAATTTCCTCTCAGCAGATGGAAACAATGGACTTTTGTGGACTGTGCTGAAAGTTATTTTCAGGTTTCAAAAATACCAACTAGTACTCGTGGGCAAGGGTAAGATATGACAAGGCAATGAGTGGTAAGGTGTAGGGCATGATCTAGTTGATACTTGGAAGATGCTTGGAGGGTTCTTTTTCATGCTTTATAATCTTGAGAGCATTAGAATGATGTTATCTTATTTTCCTTCTTCTGACTCCATGGGGGCCCTCTAAGGTGAAGATTTGGATATTCTGCATTTTGCCAAGCAATGAAAACTTACCATCAGGAGCTGTGTCCTGAGAACAGGTCATGATTTGTAATGACACCTGCAGAAAGTCACAGGGAGGGCTGGAAACCAGAAAACCATGATTCAATTTGTGCATCTCCCTTTGATTCTAAAGGCAAATAGCACTGGATTTTTAAAATTCATTTCACTTATTGTGATGATTAATTTTATGTGTCCACTTGACTGCCCAGAGAGCTGGTAAAAACATTATTTCTGGGTGTCTGTGACGGTGTTTCTGGAAGAGATTAGCACTGGAATTCTAGTAAAGAGGATCTGTCCTCATCAATGTGGGTGGACATCATCCAATTCATTGGAGGCCCAAATAGAACAAAAAGGTAGAGGAAGGATGAATTCACTCTCCCTTCTCCAGCAGAGACATCCATCTTCTCCTGCCCTCAGACATCAGAGTTCCTAATTCTTGGGCTTTTGGACTGCAGGACTTAACAGCAATTCTCAGGCCTTTGGCTTAGACAGGGAGTTACACCATGATCTCACCTGGTTTTTGAGCCTTTGGACTTAGACTGAATTACACTCGTGACTTTCTTGGTTTTCTACCTTGCAAATGGCAGGTGGTAGAATTTTCTACCCTCCACGATCTGCTGAGCCAATTCCCATGATAAATCTCCTTTGAGATATATCCCGCTCTCTTTCTCTCTTTTTTTTCTTTCTCTCTTTCTCTTTTCTTGTTGGTTCTGTTTCTCTAGAAAATCCTTACGAATACACTTATGCCAGTTTTTTGTTTATTTATGGAAGTGAGTGGATGACTCAGGTTTACCTCTTCTACCTTGTGAGACAAGGTACAGAAATTCCCTGTTCATCACACCCACTAAGGGTGGGGAAAGACGTTTATTGCTATCTCTTCCCTTCCTTCTTAGGACACAAGTTCACAGAAAAAAATAACATGAAAAATCTCCCATGAGTTATCTCTGAGTTACATAAGAGCTTCAATAAACTTTCCTGAGTTCCTTACAAATCCTCACTTACTGTATTCTCTTTGCAACATTATGATGTAGGTGTGATTATCATTCCCAGTTTTTAGACAAGAATACTGAGGCACAGAAGGGTAAAGTAACTTTCTTAAGTGCACACAGCTAGTGAGATGTGGAACAGGGATTCAAACTAAATAGTTTATTCTGGATACCCCACCCTCAGTCTCTACACGTGGCTGGTTCTTCTCTAGTATTTCTTAGATAAATATATGCCACATGTCTGTTTAAAAAGCAAAGAAGCAGACATGCACATACAACTTCTTTATTATCAGAGGCGACTAGTAATTTTGTGCCCACCATTTTCCAAGTACAGCGAGCTCTGATCCTAACTAAGGCTACTGACAATTTGGAGGGTGCCACAAACAGGATTGTTGGCCGTTTTGGTGACCAGCCTACCCTTCCTAAGATTTAGGAAAATTATGTCCATAAGCTCAAACCCCAAAAGTGTTAATGAATCAAAACAAAATGAATGGGCTTCTCAACTGTAAACTCCAAACGAAAGTGTAGAATAAGGCATGGCAGTGTTTTGATAGTCAAGGTCAAAGAATTCATTTCCTTTTTCAGAATGAACCACTTTTACTGTGTCAGACTTTTATAGTCTTGTATAATTTATGTACTCCCCTGATGTTGGAGGTTCATGGAAATTCAATGAAATTGCTCTAGGAAACCATAATCATCGATTTATTGAATTTTGGATCCTCCTCTGGGGATTATGGTTAATGCCCCCTTTTATAATTCCAATGTTCTATGTGACATCTGAGCAATGAGTGTTTTCCCCTAATGTGGTATTAAGATTACGGACCCAAATTGTGTTGATTTGTAGCAAAATGGCAGTTATTTGTTGACTCGTTTGACTGTCCTTGTCTTGGACTCTATGTTCCAGTATAGGGTAGGGAATAAATTGCTGAAATGTCTATTCTCTCTGAATTTCAGAAAACAAATTGCAACAGAGACCTATCCCAAATTAAGTGTACTTCCTGTTTTCCACTTAATTTGGAAGTTTCATTTAATCTAATAATAATGCTTTCTGGGCATTACATTTCACAGCTCCCTGCTGTAAAAGACAACATAGGTAAAGATGTTAGCTGGTGAGTGAAAATAGCTCAGGAATGGGTAAAAAACTAACATATCGTGAGTACTGTGTGCCAGGAATGATACTAGTGCTTTATAGTATAAAGCCAATTCTCAAACCAATCCTTTAGACGGTTACTAATCACATCATTTTATGACTAAAGAAAGCAATATTCTAAGACTTTGAGTATTTTTCCCATAGGTTCAAGTTAAATAAGGACTGAGGCTGAGATGCAATATGGGTCGACCTGTTGTAACGTGTGCTTCTTCCATCAAACAGTGCCCACCACGAGTCAGAAGATCTGGATTTGTTCATTCATCCATTTGTTCCACAGATTTTTTCTTGAGCACCTACTGTGTGCTAGTTACTCTTCCAGTCTCAGCAGTTCAACAGTATTCAAGATAGAAATTCTGACTTCTCTAAATCCTTGCCTTCAAGGTGGTGATGAGGGGCAGGTTGAGGGGAGATGATACACAAGACACAAATAAATAAAATGTATAATATACATTTTTATGAAAATAAAACAATGAGATTTCCTCTAGATTGAATGGTCAGGGAGCACCTTGTTGAACAGGTAGCATGGGGAATTTGATCAGAAGGAGCAGCTATCAGGGAGAAGAGCTTCCAGGTAGAGGGCATAGCTTGTATAAAAATACCCTAAGGAGGAAATGTGTACATGGGCAACTGAAAGAAGGAAAGGGTGGTGAAGCACGCTGAGCAAGGGGAGAGCAGGCAGGAAATGCGGCTGGAAAGGTATGTGGCGCTCACATCACGTGCAGCCTCACTGGCCAGAGAAAGATGTTTGGACTTTTAATTTGTTACAGGAAGCACCTGGAGAGTGCTAAACAGGGGATTGATATAACTTGTTCATTTCTGAAATCCAAAGAATCGGTGAAAGCAGGAAGTGTGGAATTGAGAGGACCAGTTAGGTAGTTATAATACTAACAAGACAGGCAAAAGTTGCTGGTGCCTCCACCAGGGTGGTGGCAATGGAGATGGGGAAAAGTGGACTATTTAGAAAGGAATCCTGGAGACAGACTCGTCAGGACTAGGTGGTGCCTCTATATGCTAAGTGTTGTTGCGCAGGAAATGGGGGACTTTTCAAAATAGTATCGCTGGGCATCAACCTTGTAAAAATGAAGACTAGTTGGATTCCAGTTGTTTAAGTCTAAGTTTCACAATAAGCAGTTGTAAAATATAACAGGGATGAGGTTCCATTCACATAACAGCAGACATTGTAATACATATGAAGAAGCGAATGCATTATTGAGAGAAGTCAAAGAAAACTCGAATCTATAGACACACCTTGCTTTTCCTGGAAGGAACAATTTACTCAAATTATATGGCTATCAATTATTTCAAAATTATACCAATAGTGTAACAAAATTCTAACCATACAAACATTTTTTTGGAAACAGAATAATTTTTAAATGCATTTAAATGAATAAACAGTTGGTAATAATGAAGAGAAAACTTCCATCTGAGACATTAATATGGCTTATAAAGCTATAATAATGAAAATAGATAATAGTGGCATAGGAATCAGGACAAAAGTTTGTGAAATGGAGCACTAATTCAAGATATAAGCAGAATTATATATAATGTTTTGGTATAAAATACAGATCTAATTTTAAATGAGTTATGGATTGACAGATTGTATAGTAAATATTGTTGTGACATTTGGCTTAATAAATAAAGTACATCTTACATCAAAAAATGCTGCATAATTTAAACATTTCAATGTAAAAAATAGTTTGGAAGAACAAGAAGAAAATTTAGGTGAGTACTTTTATAACTTTGAAGTAGAGAGAAATTCTCTTTAAAGAGATCAACAATTGAAACCAAAGAAGAAAGACACAAATTTAAGTTCTCTGCAATTAAAATAATTAAAAATTAAAAGCAAATGAAATAATTTGAAGAAATATATTGAACACATTATTTTAGCAAGCAATTACTATACAATGAGCCCTGAAAGAAAAATAAGCTATTGACATGAGTAGGGATTTCACAAAAGGTGTGATACTAATCCCAAAGAACATAGGAAAAATGTTTCACTCAGTGATAATTAAGGAAGTCAAATAAAGCATTGGTGAGATCTTATTATTACCCCATTCAAATTGGCAAAGATGATAAAATGCCTATGTCCAATGTTGATAATGGTGTGCAGAAAAGGAGAGTTTAACACATTGCTGAGCGAGGGAGCATTCATAAACTTTCCCCAGGCAATTTGGCAATATGTGAAAAATGTGCATTTTGTTTCTAGGAATTTATCCTAAAGAGATAAAAGAGTGTGTAAGAATGTACCTATTAGAATATTTATCACAGTACTCTGTATAAGACCCATGATGTCCAATAATTGCTTACATACATTATGGTATAGGGATAACCATGGAAACCAGTATTAAATATGATGTGGTGGAAATGTATTTATTGATGTAAAAAGACCTCCACAAAGTAGTTTGCATGAAAATACAAAGCTTATACAATGGTACATGAAGCATGATCTCCATCCTCCTTTTTCGTTAAATTGTGAATATATGTAGAGTGTATGTTTGTAGAATAGGTTTTGTAAAGTTATCCCTGAACAAATATGGATATACAGTTGCCCTTGAATAACACAGAGGGTAAAGGAGCGGAGCCCAACCACAGTTGAAAATCCTAGTATAACTTTTGATTCCTTCCAAATTTACTAAGTCTACTGTTGACTGGAAGCCTTACTGTAGCATAAACAATTGATTAACACATATTTTGTATGCTATATGTATTATATACTACATTCTTATAATAAAGTAAGCTAAAGAAAAGAAAATGTTAAGAAAATCATAAGGAAGAGAAAATATATTTACCATTCACTAAGTGGAAGTGGGCCATCATAGAGGTCTTTATCCTCATCATCATCTTGTTGAATGGGCTCAGGAGGAGGAGGAAGGGGAAGGGTTTGGGCGTGCTGTCTCTGGAGTGGCAGAGCTGAAAGAAAATCCACTTATAAGTGAGCCCATGCAGTTCAAACCATGTTGTTCAAGGGTCAGCTATAGTTGTTTCTGTTCTCCTTTTGAATGTGTCTAATAAAAAAAATTTCTATTATCAACCTATTTGAAAGTGTGGGCTCTGGATTCAGGTGGACCTGTGTATATCTTGACACCAGGAGAGTTAACTAACATAACCTCAGGCTTTCACCTATAAAACATATATGCAGTTGTACACCACATAATGACATTTTGATTAATGACAAAATGCTTATACATGGGTGTATCATATGCTTATACATAAGATTATAAAGGAGTTGAAAAATTTCTATCACAAATATTTACCATTGTGTTACTATTTCCTTACACTGTTTAGTACAGTAACATGCTGTGCAGGTTTTCAGTCTAGGAGCAATAGGCTGTACCATATAGCCTAGGTGTGTAGTAGGCTATACCGTCTAGGTTTGTGTAAGTATATTCCACAATGTTTGCATGACAACAAAATTGCCTAACAATGCATTTCTCAGAACATATGCCTGTCATGAACTGACTTGTGATTATATTTTTTATTTCTCACTTGTGTCAAAGAGTGTCACAACGCAGGTTGCCAACAGCCAGGGCAATGCAATGATCACTTTGGGAGGATGATAAAACTACCCTGAAATTACTGTTTCAGGGTGTAATTCCTGAGAGTGCCACATCCTCTACAGTTTCAGTTGATCAGCTGTGAAACTAGTTGATTTTGGAGAAAAATAGGCTAGGAATAGCATCTGTAAACACTTTTAAGTAGTTTTAATGTTTTCCTACCTGATGGATAAGCAAGATATAGCATATTAAAGCAACAGTGAGAGAATTTAAAAGTTTGGTTTGCTTCAAAGGGTTTGTGATACAAACACAGTGCATGTGATTCCTTCTGAAATATGCCCTGAGAGGGGCAGGGACCAGTCTGTGGGTTATTTATCCCCAAAGGAGTCTTTGTTCAGACCCGTGGTCATGCCATTCATGTTTCAAGAAATAATATTTTCCAAAGTGGTGCCTCTTAAGCTTTTGTTTAGTTATACTTCCAGTTCTCTGGGGCTGAAGGTAAGAAGGGAGGATTAATTATGCCTCACATGAATGTTCTTTTGTCATTAAACTCTTGACTCCTTACTCTGCTTTTCTTCTCTTGCTCAATTTCTTCTTTCTTCACCTTATCTGTGAAACACGTTAATCTCCTATTCTCAGTTTTTCATCCAGGAATAGATAGACTTAACTGTTATAGAGGAATGCTTTATCCACACTTTTTTCATATTTTTCATGTGCATGACTGCAGTCTTCCATCGGAAGGTTGCAGGGAGTAGGGTGATCATGAGTTATAGAACCTCTTTGTCTAGTCAAGGAATGCCACCAGAAGTTTTAAAGGAGCTTCCCATCTAGTCCTTTATGCTAAGAAAGTGGGTGAGTCTGGGAATGGCCTGTGGATATTTTTTTTCCAACAGGCATTCATTTTAGTTGCAAGAGAAGAACTGGAGCCAATGAAATATATACAGGCTGACAAGTGGCTTATTTGAGTTAATATGGAAAAAATACAAAATAATGGGAACTAGGTCAAAAATGGCAAAAGGGATTATAGCTTAAATGGAGACAGGCTTCCAGACAATGAAGGGAAGAGGGTCTGGTAGTAATAGTGTCTATAAACCCATACCCATCAACTTCACATCTGGTGGTAAGTAGGAGGCCAAAGGAATACTGTGATGAATTGACAGATGACAAAAATGAAAATGAGAAAGAGTTGTTAGGCTCTGTGGAGCTGGACTGACGTACAGAGGATGAGGAGGGCTTGAGTTAGGAGAATGCAGGGGAGCTTCTTTTCCAGTCTCTTCATGGGTGACCAGGTGATTGACTCACAGGAGATGAGAGGAAGGCAGAACGGTAGATGGAAGGAATGGTGAGAAGATGGGCATGGGATTTCCTGTTGCAGTGACCTGCTGGGACTTCAGGTGTCACCACCTGTGACTTCTTCAGATACTCCAGCTTTTCCCCTTGTGAGCCTTGTGGCTTTTCTGTCACTGTTAATTTGCAGCAGTCTCCCTGAAACCAGACTCCAGGAAGAAGTCAACTACTAAGTAAGGTCCTTCTTAGCTAGGACCCCTGCATCTTCCCTAACATCCTGTTACTCAGTCTTTTTCCCTCCAGCCTCCTGCCGCCCAGGGAGGCCATGCATGCTCAGACATGACAGCCTTTTGGACTTTAGCACTGATTCTCCAAGCTTTGCCAGTCTCTTCCATTACTGAACCAGGACACATATGAGCTGGGTTTAAGAGAGCAGCTGGATGCCTTTCAAGACTCATCTGAACTTCAGCTGCAGTGTATTTTTTGTGTGTTTGTCTACATTAGGGATGTCTGTTCATGCTGGGAAGCTGAGCAGGAATCCTTTCTTTTCTACTTGCTCTGCAGAACGCCATGTGAAGGAGGTGTCCAGTCAATACTCCAAGGTAGTTAGGATTCCTACAGAAACAAGGGAATGGACTGTACAAAAATAACCAATGGCTCAGATAGACATGCTGAGCTCTGGAATATGAATTCAAATGTGGCTCTTTGACATTTGAAACAAATATGATGTCTTAGGAGGATGGGGAAAACACAGTCTGTAGAGTGCTTTCATCAAGTCAGTCCCCAGCAGGGTTGGGTTGATGCTCTGAGGCCTCTTAAGGTGTAAGAGAAATATCAAACAGGTAAGCTTAGCAAGGTCCATCCTAAGGGAGCGGCGTGAACTCTCATGGATCAACTGAAATGCTCATAGTTCCTTTACCAGTAATGACTTAGGCACTGGCCCCCAAATGTAAGGATAATCAGATGGCTCACATGGACTGTGTCTCCTGATAAGCCTTCATGACAGTTTGATGCCTGGTTGTATGACAATGGATGTTGTGATTCTGAGATTTCTTTCATTTTTGTCTGTCAGAGTGCTTCCTAGTTACCAAGATATGCAGTCTCAGCCAATCCTTTAAAAACTAAAGTTAATTTATTCAATTGGAAATAAGCACCGTCTAGGGCATTGGGAGATACAGCCATGAAGAAAAGCCCCATAGATGATTACTTTCAAGGCTCAGACATTCTTGTAGGTGGTGAGGGGAAATGCATAATTAATAAGTTATTGCCTAGATAGTATAATAAATGGTGATAAATACTAGGAAAAGGAAAGGCAAGAAGGGCTTAGAAAGTGTAAGGAGAGTTGACTTTGATTATCTTAAAATATTCAGGTGTTTAGCAGTACAAAGATACAATTTTTGATGTCTGGGTGATTATTTTCAAGTTATATTCAGTTTGGGTGAATAATATGAGATTTGTATAACATAATTTTCAGAGAACTTTCATGTTTATCATTTCCACAAACTTTGCCTTCACCAATCTCATGTAGATAACTATCTTGCTCCATTGAGGCTCAGATTTGAACTATATTAAAGGTAGTCTTTACAATGTATTTAGGTGATTACTGAAAAAATGCTGTGTTCCACCTTATGACTGTCTCATAGTGAACTGCATCAAGCATTCCTTCAGGAAGCCTAAGAATGAGACATCTCCCCAGTGGCCTGGTGGACTGTTAAGAAGCTCTGGTTTAGGGGGTTGTTGTTGAACACATCTGCTGCATGTCAGTGTTCTGTTGCATGGTCTGGGATATTTGTGAGGATAATCTTCCTCCTTCATGGATTTGGATCATGTAAGTGACAGAGAGACCCTGCAGACCATCACAGTCACATATGTGTGGACATTTCACAGTGATTGTCATGCCCAGCCTCTGATATTCCAGCTCAGCTGTGCATTTCTCCTTGGTTGTCCTACTTTTCATATCAAATTCAGCTTGTCTAAATGAAGCTCATTCTCCTCTGCTGGACCCTTCCCATCTGGCTTTTCCTTCTGAATCTTAAATCTTGGCGGATTCTTTATACCCCTACCACACCTCCCCACCAACCCAATTAGAAATCTGCTCATTTTCCTGTCCTTTCTTCTAATTGCCTGTGGGCCAGTTCAGGACTTCCAAACTCTGAACACACATGTGGCAAATGGTGATAGTCTTCCCCTCTCTGGTCACCTCAATGTCAGTTTCGATCTTCTCTTCCTTCTCTTTGGACTCCCATCCTTTGTGGGCATAAACCTCATGCCCTAATTAGACCAATCTGAAAATGCCTGGCAGGTTTCCATTTACTGTTCACTTTGCTTATCACCCCTCCCACTGGTCCCCAGTTAGGAGAACAAGTTTCCCTTCTCTCTGTCCTCTCTAAATTTGACTCATCTTTCAAGATCTTGCTCAAATGCAGCCTTCTCAAAGATAGGGTTGCTAGATAAAGTACAGAACACTCAGTGACATGTGAATTTCAGATAAACAAATACTTTTTTTTTTTTTACTATAAGTATTTCTTAAACATTGCATGGGGCATGTACTAAGAAAGTATTTGTTGCTTATCTAAAATTGAAATTTAACTAGGCATCTTATATTGTAATTTGCTATATCTGGCAACTCTTCTCCATAAAGTTCTCTTTGACTACCCTGTCCTTCACGGAGCTTGGTTTTGGTCTTGGTGCAGGGCCTGTAGCACTTACAACCTTGAATCTTTTTACAAGAGAGTGTAACTATAACATTAAAAATGAGCACTGGAGCCAGGTGCAGTAGCTTACGCCTATAATCCCAGCACTTTGGGAGGCTGAGGTGGGAGGATCTCTTGACTCCAGGAGTTTGAGACCAGCTTGGGCAACACAGGGAGAACCTGTCTCTACAAAAAATAAAAAATCAGCCAAGCATGATATGCATGCCTGTGGTTTCAACTACTTGGGAGGTTGAGATGGGAAGATCATTTGAGCCCAGGAGGTCGAGGTTGCAGTGTGACATGATCATGCCACTGCACTCCAGCCTGGACAACAGAGTGAGATCCTGTCTCAAAATAAATAAATAAATAAATAAATAAATAGCACTGTTTTTATTCTTTAATTCAGATGTTACTGAAAATCTATGTGCCAGGAAGGGCGTAAGGCAGTGTGGACACAAGAATAAAACATGGTCTCTGTTCTCAAGAATCACCGAGTGCAGGAGGTACCAGCACACAATTATGTGGTAGCATATTGGTAGCCACTGGTGTTCACTATGCTTGCATGAGCTTGAACTTGAAGGATGGCTAGATGTGGGGGAGCCAGGAAGCAGGTCATTTGGGGCAGAGAGAGAAAGATGTGCAAAGAAATTATGGAATGACCAGGAATTTGAAAGAAGTTCATTGTCACTTGAGGGGGAGTGTGAGTCGTATAAGGTAAAGCAGTGGTATGTCTGCAGGTATGCTTGTTAAACATTTACCAGCATATTCCTGAAGATGAGGTTTGGAAGGTGGACAAAAGCCAGATCATGAAGATTTTGCATGTCATGCTCAGGAGGCTGAGTTTTATCCTGAAAACCATGGAGAGCTATTGGACCACTTAGGGTAGAGGCATGCTCAGATTTAGGTTTTAGAAAGATAACTCAGAGAATGGACAAGATTGGCATCAGGGAGACAAACTGATAGGCAGCTGTGGTGGTCATGCTAGAGCTATGGAGGGTAGTGGTATTGGGGTGGGGCAAAACATTCAAGAGATGCTAAGGGTGTATCATCAACAGGGCCCGGTGGCCAAGTTGGATATGTATGGTGATAGAGGGGGAGACCTGGTCATTTCTGGCTTGGACAACTGTAGGGATAGCAGACACATACCTCAAGTTAGAGGATATGGAAAGATAAGCAGGCTTTGGGGGTGAGGATTATGAGGAGCTCTGTCTAAACTTGTTTTGTCTCATATTTGGCATTTACTATGTTTTTTGTTGTATTTTGTTGCTCATCTTTTTAGGTGGACTCTGATCCTTCTGAGGTCCTGGATCAGATTAACCAACGTGGGTGTGCCCCGCACCTTTCACTCATTACCACCCCTCAAAAGGTCACTTTGCCAAACATGAGTACATGAGCCCCCATGCTAAGCCTGTGAGCAGCTGCAAGCCATATCATCTGCACAATTGAGCACGGCAGGAACTTTGAACCAGGACCCAATTTCACCCCAAGGATGTGCTTCTCCTCTGAGGGGAGCAAAGCCCCTGGCTTGACCTGGCTCCCTTCTGGGAGGGAGGACCATGTCTCAATTTGACAGCAGGAGGCTGTAGGTCAGTGGGGTGATGACCTGGCCCTGGGAGACCTGCTCTTTCTCTCAGCAGAACCCCATAAATCCTTCAAAAGGAAGTAAGTAATTCCCTCGGGATCAAGAGAGCCCTCCACATTCTTGAAATAAATGAAGGCAAAATGCACAGGGATTTCTGAGAAAAGTAAATGTGGTGTGAGCATGATCCCTGGGTGTTACTATGCACAGAAAAGGCTTTTTTTTTTTTTTTTTTTTTTTTTTTTCTCCCTCCCCTGAATAGTGTTCTTTGCTCTCAAGTTAACTCATGCACTGGATTTGGTCCAAGTACATTTTGTTTCTTGATTTCCAGCCAGGCTTCTCTCAGTTGTGATGCATTCTCTTCTTTGCTTCCCTCCTTCCCCAGTCCTGTTCTCTCTTTTTATAATGCTTTCAACTTTTCCATGTGACTGAACGAACACAGAGGAAAACCCACCGGCTTAGGTAGGGCTTCCACCAGAGTGGGGCCAAAGGGACTTCTTTGTGAACGGCCAGCCCCTCACTCAGCCCCGGCCTGCACGGCGAGGTTTGTCTGAGGCAGCTGAAGCAGAAAGCATTTGAACTCTGCCCTCTACCAAACGATTTCCAGATGTGTAAACCCAGCCTCCCGCTGCACTCTGACTGTAGCCCTGCCAACGTACATCTGCAGATTCCTAGTGCACAGGAAACTTGAAAGAGTATCTTTTACAACATCTGCTGTCTTTTCCCAGCTCTCCCTCTCTGCCTTCTCGGACTTTGCCCCATATTTTATATCCTCTCTTCAACAAATCCATTAGAGAACCGCTGCACAGCCCTTCTTGGCTCACAGATGCCAGCTGTCTGTTTCACCCCAGAGCCTGTTCTTGGCTCTCTGAAGCACCACTAGAATCATTGACCGAAGCATCACTAGAATCATTAAAGAAGCTTATTGGGCTCGTGGAGGGGAAAAAAGGACCAAGTTTTCTCCATTGGATTGGTGCCAGTCCACAAGCTGCAAAGGGAGATTTAGCCATAAGGAGGTCAGAGCAGAGCCCTAAAGATGGAAACACGAGTTCACATGGAGAGTTTGCCTGCTATACTGGAGAGAAGGTGAGGTCTACTTAGAGGGGAAGCCTTTTTCCATGGACATTCAGTTTCTTGGAACAAACAAGGCAGGCTTCTGTGAAATGGGAAGTATTGATGTACAGAATGAATTCCTTGCCTTCCCCTTCCCTAGGGCCTGCTACACATCAAGCTAAGAGGCCAGAAGGGGATCTTTTTATAATGTAACTCAAAGGAGGGGAGAAAAGAGCCAGAGACCCTTTTAGCAAATGGAGCAGATGATTTTTACTGAGGTGTGCACTCTCACTAGGGAAATGGCTTGATTGCTGTGTAAATAGATACTTGACCTTCATCCTGCCCTTCATCCATATGGACCCTAAATGCTCTCCAGCTCCATCCTAGGGACATGGAATGGAGGCAAGTGTCAAAATCTTGGTAAGGAAAAGAGGGTGCACTATAGAAGGGAGCAGAGAATTGAATGGGCCTATGAGCTCAGGAGCCTCAGGGAGGAATAGTTACAAGTGAGAGGTCCCCACCTACATGGGACCTATGCCCTAAGCATGCAGGCTACCTGGGAGGCAGTGAGCTAGCTGGGTTAGGGAAAACTGTTACTGATTGCCACCCATGGTGGGTCTAATGTGGCTTAAGAGGTGACTTTCTGGTTCCTGGCAAGACCATCTCACCCTCTTATCTGCAGGACGTAATAGTAAGTGGGTGACATTTATATTTTCTGCTTCAATAGTCCCAAACACTTTAGACAGACTGAGGCTCTCAGATGAAGCCCTATGACTTGGCTGACTTGGTGCACAGTAGCCTCCCTATTTACAAAAACAAAAACAAAATCCACCAAAACACATTGGCCTTGTACTTCAAGCAGGAAATACAAGAAAAACAAGGGGAAGAGATAAAGCAGGTTTTGGAATTCCTTTCCTTCACCCATATCTTTCCTTACAGGTTTTCCAAAGACTTTGGAACACCCCTGTAGCCATAGTAGCTCTTTTTTGAAGAGGAGAGGAATCTGTAGATTCTTTCATATGAGGGTGGGTGAGTAAAAGTTAAGCAAACCATTTCCTTGTGCATGATTATTTAACTTATGGTTAACCTATGGTTAACTGTGGAGCTCTGATACTCTGGCAACCTCCTGAAGGTAGAATGCAAACTCCATTTCTAGGCAGCATTGCTGATGATAAAAATGACCCCTGATTGGTAGATTGCAACTGGCCTGGGAGGAGCCATAAATAGATCGTAATATCTGCCAGGGACGCGATGCTTTGTGCTTCCCTTAATGTGGTTAGGTTTTTAAGGTGCATCTTGGGGCAATTAAATCAATGTCTAGGGAGTTGTCACAGGAGCTATTGGCTCCTTTGAAGAGTGAGCTTTTTAATCAGGTTAGCCTTCACATCTGCCCAATGTGGAATTCATCCCTCATACCTGAACTGCCTCTGGGTAGAAGAAAATGCTAGACGGCTGCGAGTTCAGAGAATTTGAAATGGAACACAAAGTGTATTTGATATACCTAAGCCCAGGGTCAGACAGATTCTAAGCTAGTCCTGGGTGATGATCTCTACCTCCTAGTATGTATAATCCTTCCCCTTGAGTAACTTGCTTCTAACAAATAGAATATGCAATATTGAAGGTGTGACGTCTGTTACTAGGTTACAAAAAATTGTGATTTCTGTCTTGTTAGCAAATTCTTTCTCTTATTGACTTTGATGAAGTAAGTTGCTATGTTAGACAGGTCTACATGGCAAAGAACTGAGGGCACCGTATCGTTCACAGTTAGCAAGCAACCAGAGTTTTCATTCCAGAGCCTTTGAGGAACAAAATCCTGCCAACAACCACATAAGTGAGTTTGGAAGCAAATCTTCCTTTAGTCACACCTTCAGATGAGATCTCAGCCCTATCTGACACCTCGGTCATAGTCTTGTGAGAGTCTTAAAGGAGAAGTCTAGCTAAGCTCTCCCTGCATTCTCGACTCTCAGGAACTGTGAGATAAATATATATATATATATTATTTTAAGGTGATAAATTTTAGGGTAGTTTGCTAGTAGGATGACCAACAGTATTGGTTTGCTTAAGACTAACTCAAGACTGTTCCAGTTCTAGCACTGATAATCCTGAGTTCCAGTAAATCCCTCAGCCTTGGACAAACTGGAACAGTTTTTACTCTATTTGTGATAGACAATTAGTACATGTATGCATATGTTATTTCTCACTTAAGCAAGTGTATCTTCAAGATAGACTCCTAGAAATGGGTTCTTGGGGTCTAAACAGTAAAGTCACCTGGAATTTTATGTTTCTAAATTCCCCTTCATAAGGTTTGTACCATTTTGCACTCCCATCTGCAAGGTGAAAATGCTTGCTTCTCCATGGTCTCCTGTTTTCATTACCGGTCTATTTGATAATTAAAGCAATTTAATCTTTTATTATCTAAGTATAAGCTGATTCATAGTCTCTTAGAATAAAGAAATACATTCAAACATTAATTAACACTTGTAGAATTGAACTGTATGATTTATACTTTATTTCGATGAACTCATTTCACTGAATATACTAAGAGAAACACAAATTTAACTGAATGTAGTCAGACTGTCACTGTGTATGTGTGCATGTGCATGTCTCCTCCACCTTCTTCCGCCGTAACTTGGTCTCATATAACTGATTGTCTGGTCTTTCCATTTCATAATCATTCTCTTGCTCTATCATGAGTATAATTAGCCCAAATGGCATGTTTACCTTCAGTAGCGTACTGGGCACCAAAAGAACATGTGATGTGGTGGAAGAAAAGGTAGTGATTTGAGTGGACCCCTCTGTGATTGCTAGCAGAGTTGGCAAGTTCAAATGTCTATATCGTCAGGCAGATAACTCAAGGAAATGAGCATGGCTGGGTTGGGAAGCCCGTGAGCTGTATAGCATATGCCCTGTCTAAGCAATCAGTTCCAGCCATCCTGTGGCCAGGGAGGGATGCAGCTGAGTTTGCTATTGCAGTTTTTCAAGTTAAACTGGAATTAGAGTTTTAGGAAATCTTTAATTGTGATGCCTTACAGTAGAAAAAGAAGAACACAAGATTCAGCAAAAACCATATTTATAGGCCGGCACTGACCTGCAGGCTGCCAGTCTGGAGATGTGGAAATGTGAAAAAGTGAAAAATAAATCAGCATTTACTGAGCACCTGTGGGCCACTGTTTCTCACCTAATGCTGGGATACATGCATTATTAACCAATTTTCTGATCAGGACACTGAAGCTCATGGAAGTTAAATAACTAGTCTAAGATGATCTAGCAAAACAGTGGCAGATCCGTGGCCAAGTCTTTAGATCCCTAAATCTATTCTTTTCACTCTCCCAAGTCATGGTTGGCACCCTCTCTGGTGTACGTGATCTCTCAGTTTTCTTTAGAAAGCATGTTCCAGAGCTGAAATAAAAAAAGCAATATCCCCCTTCCTCTTAACTCTGTTACCCAGTGGCATAAACCACACAGATACCGTCGCGTTTGCAATTGTTTGGGAAGTGTTCTCGGGTAGTTCCCGGAGCAAGACTCCATGGAGTGTCATCTTCGGTGTGTGTGTACAGTGGCTTCCTTTCAGCTGGAAGGGCAAGGAACAAAAACCTTTCAGTTTTTATTTCCCCTGTACTGGTTTGAACCCCCTTCTAAGAACCATTATGGGGATGAAGGAAACGCAAACGCAGGTAAAATTAGATTCTAAGCCCAGCGTAGATGAGTGGTTCTGCCTTAGGTCCTGTGCCTGGCAGGGCTTGCGATCTTGTTTATTAGCCTCCTGTTTATAGTCCCTGCATTCCCCACATTGCTTCCCCAGTCAGTTTGGGAGGTGGTGTGAGTGGAGGATTTGTGAAATGGTGTAAATGGGGCTCTTGTAAACAGAAATGATGCTGAGAAGGTTCAGACACAGTGGCAATCAGTTATGCTAGCTGCTGGTCCTCTGCATTTTATAACCTAAAGAGACTCTTTTATTATTATTTTTATCATTTCTTTTAGTTATTTTTTCATAAATCTGCTTTTGAGCTCTTCAATCAGCAATCCTCCCTATTCTTTCCACTCATCTGGGGCCTCATTATTTTTTTTAAGGTTTTGGAACTTGTACCTTTATCCCTGTTTTGTAGATTTAATTACGTTTGCAATGATTTGGAGAAAATTGTCTGCATTCTTTATAGTCCAAATAGGTCAGCCTCTATAAAATGCATAGTTTTGTAGTTTACTAGGATATGTTTTGATGTTCTTTGAGTACATTGAGTATTCATATAAGAGGATGAGTGAAGTTAGTACTTTGGCTGCTAAGGTAACTTTTTCCTGGTTTGCAGCAAGTAACAGAGCTGGGTACTCTTTTCATGCAGTTCTGGAGACACGGAGAAGTGTGACTTGTAACTTGTATGATTGTCTTCATTTTCCATTTAACTGAAAAAGAAAAATGAGATCAGCAAAGTAAAATAATAGAAATATCCAATGACATCAGCAAATGTGTTTTCTGAAAGCTAAACCAGGCGAAAAATCATGCTATCAACAACTTTTCATTTTTAACGTTCTCTCTCTAGTTTTCAGTATCATTTGCTAAAGTTAATTAGATCCTAGAATAAGTTAGGAATTGCTTTGAATTGCTACTGAGACATTAACAAAATAAGGCCTCGTGTGTTGTCTCTCATGTGAAACAGAAGCACGGAGTCCAGGACTGTGAAAGCAGCTCTGCAATCATTGGGAGCCCAGGCTCCTTCTGGGTGTTTTGCTTCTCTGTCCTCAGTGCTTGTTTGCTATGTTTGAAGTTATCTCACTGCCTAGAGATGGCTGCTGCTGGAGCTCATTCCATGATTTCTGCCTTGCAGACATCAGGACAAAGGAAGGGAGATGGAGATAGGCACTGGTGACCCACTGGAATCAATTTCTTTTGAAACATTCAAAATGTTTCCCTGAAGCATTCATTGATAACTTCTGCTTCATTTGCCAGCAACCTGCATCTATAAGAGGGGTTTGGGAATGTCGTTTTCAGCTGGGCACACTGCAAGGCCGAATCATGCAGGTGGCGGTTACTAAGAAGAAGGTGGAACAGCTGGTGGGTGGGGAAATAGCAGCTTCTGCTGCAATCCCAGTGCCTGACTCCTGGCTTTCCTGCCCATTCAGGGATAGGCCTAGCACTCTGGGGATGATGGTGATGCTAGGGAGAACAATGCGAGCAACAGGCTACCATGACCAGTACAGTATGAGATGAACTCACACAAGGCCTGCTTCTGTGGCCAAATTAGCCATGTATATCCATATCCTTCTATTACCATGCTGTTACCATGTGGTGTATTAGTTTCCTATGGCTTATGGCTGCTGTCACAAATTAGCACAAATTTGGTGGCTAAAAGCAACAGAAAGTTTTTCTTTTGCAATTCTGAAGGCTAGAAGTCCAAAGGCAGTTTCACTGAGCTGAAATCAAGGCATGTACAAGGCTGTGCTCCCTCTGGGGAATAATATAGAGGAGAACTATTTCTTGCCTCTTTCAGCTTCTTGCACCTGCCAGCAGTATTGGGCTTGTGGCTACATCACTCCAACCTCTTTCTCTGTCTTCACATTCTTCTCTGTGTCTCAAAACTCCTTTCCATATAAAGATACACGTGATTATGTACAGGACAGACCCAGATAATTCAGGAGAAGAATGCCTCTCAAGACTCCTAACTTAATCACACCTTTTGCCATAAGGTAATATTCACAGGTTCTGAGGATTAGGATTTAAGCATGTCCTTTTGGGGCCACCATTGAGCCCACTACATATGAGGAATAGTTTGTACACTAAAATGTCTTGTCTGGCATCTATGTAAAATGCTTTTTCTCACTGATAACCCTAAGGCTAGTTGGTTTTCTTCCAAGTATATGAAAATATGTTATACATATATGATCAAAATCATACAAAGAACCATATATTTATCTTCTTGTATATGTTATAGACATCAGGTAGTGTTAAATTGACTTGTCGGTATGACCTTGGATTTTTGGTTCTGATTGTTTTGTTATTTTGTGTATTTTTTATTAGTTTTTTTTTTCTAATAAGGTTTATCAAAGTATAGTTTACACACAATAAAATCACTCATTTTAGGCATACAGTTTTATGAGTTTTGAGAAATGTATGCAGTTAAATAGTCCCACCAAAACCAAGCTATAGAGTATTTCCATCATCCCAAAAAGTTTCCTCATGCTCCTGTATAATTCATCCCTACCCTCCCTGGAAACCACTGGTCTGATTTTACTTCCTACAGCTTTTGCCTTTTCAGTAATGTCATAAAAATGGAATAATAGAGTACATGGCCTTTTGTATCTCATTTCTTTCACTGAAAATGATACTTTTGAAATCCATCCAGGTTGTTGCACATATCAGTAGTTTGTTTGTCCCTTTTCACTGCTGAGTAGTATTCCAATGTATATATGTACCACAATTTATCTATTTCCTAGTTGATATTCACAAGTGTTGTTTCCAGTTTTTGACAATTATGAATAAAGATGCTATAAACATTTTTATATAGTTTTCTGCATGAAAATATATTTTCATTTCTTTGTGATAAATGCCTAGGAGTGGGATATTGCTAGGTTGTATGGAAAATGTATGTTTGACTTTCTAAGAAACTGCGTAAGAGTTTTCCAAAATGGCTGTACCTTTTTGTGTGTCACTGGTAAAATATGAGAGTTCTAGGGCTTTGCATTCCTGCCAGCCTGTGGTAATGACAGCTTTTCATTGTTTGCTTAAATTCTAAGAAGTGTGTAGTGTTATCTTGCTATGATTTTAATGTACATGTCCCTAATGACTAACAATTTTGTGCATCTTTTTATTTGCTTATCTGCCCTCTATCTCTGTGATGAAGTGTCTCTTCAAATGTTTTTCTCATTTTTCAATAAGATGGTTTATTTTCTTTTTATTATGTCGTGAGCGATCTTTATGTATTCCGAATAGCAGTCCATTATCAGATACGTGTTTTGTAAGTATTCTTTTACAGTCTTCACTTGTTTCCATTTTCTCAACTATCTTTTATGCAGCAGAAACTTAATTTTGGTGAAGTTCAGTTTATCAGTTTTTTCTTCTATGATTCTTACTTTTCTGTCCTATCAGAGAAACCTTTGCCTAACCCGATTTTACGTAGATTTTCTCCAATGTTTTCTTCTAGAAATTTTGTAGACTTAAGATTTTATTCTGAGGTATATGACCTATTTAGAGTTAATTTTTGTATGTAGTATGAGGTATGAGTTGAGGTTTTTTTTTTGCATATGGATGTTCAAATTTTCCAGCATCGCTTGTTGGAAAGACTATCCTTTCTCCTTACCTCTGCACCTTTGTCAAAAAAACAACTGACCATATATCTGTGGGTCTTCTGTTTCTTTGTGTGTATTTATCCTTTTGCCAGTAACACACTGTCTTGATATTGTCTTGATAAGAAATCTTGAAGTTAGGTAGTGATAGTTTTCCATCTTTCGTTTTCAAAAGTGTTTTGGTATTTCCAAAACACTTTATTTTTTTTTTTTACTTTTTTTTTTTCTTTCTTTTCCATAAAACTTTTAGAATCAGCTTGTCAATTTCTTCGAATAAGCCTTCTGGGATTTTCATTGGGTTTGCAATGAAACTATAGATTAATTCAGAGAGAATTGACTTCTTAACTATATATGCATATATACACACATGTGTGTATATATGCATATATGTGTGTATATATGCATATATAGTTAAGATGCCAATTGTGTGTGTGTGTGTATGTGTGTGTGTGTGTACATATATATATATATATATGAGATAGGATCTCATTCTGTTGCCAAGATGGAGTGCTTGATGAGATCACGGTTCATTGCAGCCTAGACCTACTGGGCTCAAGTGATCCTCATACCTCAGCCTCCTGAGTAGCTGGGACCACAGGCGAGCACCACCCACCCAGCTAATTTTAAAACTTTATGTAGTGACAAGATCTCCCTATGTTGGTCAGGCTGGTCTTGAACTCCAGGGCTCAAGGAATCCTCCCACTTCGGCCTCCCAGAGTGGATTAACAGATGTGAGCCACTGTGCCTGGCCATCTTTACAATATTGAGTCTTCCAATTTCTGAACATGTTAGGCTCTCTATTTATTTAGGTCTTTTTGTAAATCTACTTAAAAACATTTCAATTTGTAATTGTTTATTTTTTGTATGTAAAATTACAAATAAAAATATTGGCCACTATTCTAAGACCTTGGTAAAGTCACTTATTCTTGCAGGTTTTTGTGTGAATTTCTTAGGATTTTCTATGTAGGAATCACATTTTTCTGGATATAGAGGCAGTTTTATTCCTTGTGCTGCGATCTGGATACCTTTTATTTCTTTTGGTGCCTTATTGCACTGGCCAGGACCTCTAGTAATATGTTAAATAGGAGTGGTGGGAGTGGATATTCTTGCTTGTTCCCAACTTTAGGGGAGAAGTATTCATTCTCATAACATGAAGTATGCTATTAGCTGTAGGCTTTCCATAGATATCCCTTATTAATATGAGGAAGTTCTTTTCTAAGTTTTCTGTAAGTATGTCTCATAAATGTGTGCTAAAATTTATCAATTCTATTTCTGCATCTGTTGAGATGATGATATGGTTTTTCTTTTTTAGCCTGTGATATGGTGATTTTTGAATGTTGAGCCAGTTTTTCATTTCTTGGATAAATCCCACATGGTGATAACATATTATTCTATTCATATATTGCTAGTTCAGTTTGTTCATGTTTTGTTAAGGATTCATGTTTTGTTACTTTCCCGAGGGATATTGGTCTGTAGTTTTCTTGTAATATCTATGTGAGTTTTGGTATCAGAATACTGCTATTTTCTCCTCTGCATATTGTTAATTCTACTTGTTTGGGAGGTTTCTCAAACTGGCTTTTGTATTCTGTTTTATTCTCCATCACTTTTAATCTTTAGGTCACCAGGACTCCTTCCCCAAGTTGATCTTTCTATATATGTTTTTTTTTTCTAATATGAATATTAAACATATACCATAAATAAACATGTTGAAAATATATTATCATTTACTCTCCTATTTGTAAACCCTAATATCCCTAAAAATATCAGTAGCAAAGGGAGGAATGGTGTAGGGGGAGAAACAGTGTTTGTGTAAGAGCATAGGGCTTCTGTCCTGGTTTTGCTTCTACCTTTCTATTTGCCCCACTGATTGTATGAGATCTGTGTTCTAGAAACTGTGTTTAAATATACTTTATGTACATTGCCTCATATTGTTCCTTACAATATTCATATAAAGAATTCGTATTTTTCCACTTAACGGATGAGGAAACCAAGGACTAGATGCGTTAGCTTGTCCAAAATTATCCTCTCAGTAGGGATTTGAAGCAAGTCTGCTCCATCCCTCCCAGCTTTGGCATTTGAAGACAGAGGGGGCCGCCCTCACTGGTGACCACTGACTTGTGACTGACACTCTTCCCTCCATGCAGTGAGACTGAGGAGGCCTGGCCCAACTTTCCCTACCACATCTTTTTTCTGGCATTCAGTGACATGTAAAAGTTTTCAAGAAGAGTACTTTGTAAAACAGATGGCAGAATATTTCTCTTTTTGTACTCTTCTCCTCGTTTAGACCCAGCAGGTGAAGCTCCATAACAGGAGAGGAGAGATCCCTGTGGGATGGTAGAGCTCATGAAGAAGAAACCTGTGACCCACAGAGCTGAGGAAACCTCCCCCAACACACACACTTGAGGCCAACAGTAAGGACAGAGAATCAGGGGCAAGGAGTGTGAGAGAGGGAAGGATGAAGTGATCCAAAAGTATGCAACAGCTCAGTGGGTAGAAAAGGGGCTAGGGAGAGGCATGTCTGAGATACAAGGGCATTTGGTGCATTTCCTTCTTCCAGGTCTCCGTTGTGCAGAATGTGTGGCCCAGAGACATAGAAGCCATGGGGCATCTTTCCAGGCACTCAGGGGTGTGTCCAGCATGCCCCCCCTCCACAGGGAAATTAACAGAGCCTTAATGAGTAGAAAGCATTTTTAATGAGAAAAACTTGGAATTATATTAAGAAAACATTCCCCCAACCACAAGGGGTACCAAGAAACCAAAGAATGACTCAGATAAGTCCAGCTTGGCAAGTAGGTGAGATTATTAGGACTTACATATGAGGCGCTCCCGGATGGCAGCAGGGCAGCTATGCTTATCCATGCCACCTCCCATTCCTAAGCTGCTTTGAAGCTAATTTTCCGACTCTTTGCCAATTGTGTGTGTGTGTGTGAGGTCAGGAGTTCAAGACCACATTGGCTAATATGGTGAAACCTCTACTAAAAATACAAAAATTAGCCGGGTGGTAGCGCACACCTGTAATGCCACCTACTCAAGAGGTTGAGGCAGGAGAATCGCTTGAACCCGGGAGACAGAGGTTGCAGTGAGCCGAGATTGTGCCATTGTCCTCCAGTCTGGATGACAGAGCGAGACTCTGTCAAAAAAAGAAAAAAAAATTCCTCTTTCTTTAAATATCACTTGAAGATAAATTTTAAATGGCTACAGAATATTCTATTGTATAGATGCAAAATAATTTAGTCTACTATTGTTGGATATTTGTATTGCTTACGGGATAGATACTCAGAGTTGGGATTATTGGGGAAAAATAGAATATTTTAAAGATATGTATTGCCAAGTTTCTTTATAGAGAGGTTGTCCCAATGTATACCCAGAGTAGAGGTACGTGGGATGCACATCTAGCCACAACAGCCAAGGATTCGGTTCTATGCTTGCCAGTTGTATAGATAATTAACAGCAATCCCTTGAATCAGTCAGTTCATTAGTCAACCTGTGTGCTTATGGCTGAGCTCTCCCAGTTACTGTTTGGATGACCTTTGGCATCTGGCCTTTCTATCTATAACAGCAAAATGGAGAATTTTAAAAACAGGTAGAGTCTTTATAGTTTCTTTGCTTTCATTTCAGAGAGTTTGATAAATAAAATAAAAATTGAAAAATATTTTATAAATCATAAAGCATCATCCGAACATGGTAAGCACTGCTGCATGGCCAGTAATCTTTTTGACCTTGGGGGAGAAGGGATGTAAGGAATATATGGAATGTCAGTCTTATAATTCAAGAGCTTTAAAAATTGGTAATATTCTACATGTGGCATCATTACAACAACCTGTGTCCAGGATTTCCTGGAACTGTCCTCCCTCTCCCTGAAAATTCCATGTGCCAGACATTGTGTCTCAATTTTTGGTTCCAAAATATATTAATTATAGACATCATGTCTATTTTATAGGAAAGTTTATAAACCTCACTGAAGTTAATAGGTTTAAGGATGATTTCTGTAATAATGTAAATTTCTGTTAGTTTTGAAAGACAAAAAAGGCTAGTTGCATAAATATATTACTTCCTTTGCTTTTGATGAGTCTGAAACATTGTGTGTGTGTGTGTATCTGTGTCTGCGTGTAAATATGTACATACACATATTTTTTTTAATTGGCAAAAGTTCTCTCCTTTCAGATTTGTAGTACATGATTAGTTTCATTTTCCTTCCTTTAATATAAAGTTGATTTCAAATCAACTAAGCAAAAAGGAGTGTCTTCACTCAAGAGTCCTTCCTTTCCCTTCCCTTTCCCCTCCTCCCTCCCCCTTTCTCCTTTTCACTTCCCTTTTCCTTCCCTTTTTCCTTTCCTTTCCTTTCCTTTTTCCTCTCCTTTCTCCTTTCCTTTAATAACTTGATCCAGCCAAGTGAAAATCATCCATCTCGGCCAAAAGTTTGTTGGCAAACTGATATTATCCTACAGTGCCATCCTGAAGGGAACAGTTTTTGCTGAAGGTAAAAGTTTTATAAAAGAAAGCATTTTCATAAAGAAAATAAGTCCTGTTTTACTTTGTTTCTGTGGCATTGCTGAGTTGGACAGCAGGTATAGATCACTGATGTCCACACAAATAGGGTCACCGAGGAACAAATGTTATTCTCATGGTGACTCCAGCAGCTGTGATCATGGTGAGCTCTTATGGTCAACAACGCGGTTCAAGATTTTGATAGGAAATGTGCGCATCATGTCTTCTCACAAGCAAAAATTTTAAATGACTGAATCATTAAAAACATCCCACTCATCTGTTTCTTCCTGGTCTTTTCTGAACTAAAACCTAAGCAGAAACCTCCTAAATTAGTTGTGTTTTCGAGGAGTTATTGCTCTAACTGTACCTGACACAAACATATACAAAGTCAAACACATAAGTTCCTAGCCTCAGGGATCTCCACCTGGATTCTGGGGCTTCTTTGGATACAGATTCTGGAAATTAGATGAAGAGGTTGAAAGAAATTGGGCTCCTCTCATCCCTGCCCACCTACTCCCCTCATTTATCCTACTCCTCTACCATCAAGGGCCCCTTGCATCCTTCCCTAGGGAACCTGAACATCCTGGGAGGAGCTGGTTTTGAAGGCCAGACACTCCCCACACCCCATGTCCTCCAACTCTCCTCCAAGCCCAGATGGGAGTGGTTGGACTTAGATTATCTCAATACAGATAAAAGGCTTTCAACAGATAATTTACTGAGTAGGTAAGTCAAGGAGTATCCCTTGGTTAGGCCTAAACATTCCTGCCAAAGTGCTGGAAGTGGGAACATCAGGGAAACCTTGTGTGGAATCAAGATCTGGTGGCCTGGGACCACTCAATCATTGCCAGATTCTGGCATTCTCCTACCCGAATACACCTTTGGACTAGAACAAGGCCAAGGAAAGAAACGAGATTCAAGTGCCCCAGCCTACGCCACAGAGGTCCTTCATTGCGGGGATTGTCAGCTGCGGTGTGGGAGGACAGCAGAAACTTTATGAACCATACATTCCTACAGAGTTTATATATATGTTTAATTGGTAAAAATTAAAAATATATTAAAATCATATATTAAAAGTTAAAAATATATTTTGCTCCAGCCCCAACTAACTCCTTTGTTAATATGGCCCTGCTGAGCAATGTTTTTGATTAAAAGGTGTCACATCCCTTAGGTGAGTTGGGGATGAAAAAAAGTTGAAAACAACTTTGCTAGTGGACTTCGTAATGCCATAGGCTTGTGACCTTTGCCCATTCCCAAATCACTCTAGGCTGAGCTGCTAAGTCCGGGAGCACGATAGGCAAGGACTTATGTAACAGGAGAACAAAGCACCAAACACTCAGAAGGATGACTTTAATATGGAAACCTCTCCTTTCCACAAATCTGTGCCCATGCAGCCACCACAACAAACGGGGATATGAACAATGCCAATTGTGCAGACTTCACAGCACCCATAGATTGCAGCCACTTCTCAGATTCATTTTAACAAAGGCATAAATCGAACTTGTTGTCGGCTAACAATCCCACATTGTCTTCTCTCTCGCTACATTCTCAGAGCTCTAAGAAGCACTGAATGCTTGGACACAAAACCCCATGTGACAGTAGATACGTGCCAACTACCCCAAGATCCAGACTTGCTTGACACTTGATCTGAACATGACCATAACAGCAGCATTACAGCCTTTAATCCAAGTAATTTTCATCTACGGAGGGTCTTTTTATCAACAAGCCTAGTCCAAGGGCTGCCCTGGCGGGCATGTGGAATGTCTAACAGATTACTTAGCCCAGTGCCTCAAACTGGGGGACCATTTTCCTCTTTCTTCCTCCTCAGTGTTTAGCAGATATAATTACACGGTTGTGTGATTACAGTGTGTTATTTACCATGAGATAATAGGGTGGCCAAAGCAGCTTGAGTGCAGGAATTGAAAATGCACAGATCATTTACTTTAATGGCTGCACAACCTTGGAAATTGTCAGAGGGTCAGAATTTCATGACAGAGTAACTTATCTCAGGTCTCAACATCCAAGAGGAACATGGCCTCTGGGTTCTCTGCCTTGGTGAAGGAATCTTTAATGGGGAAAACAAACCTCTCCCCTTGTGGTGCCTGGGAAGGCACCCAGAAGTCTCCCTTTTCTTATCTGTCCCTCTCCTGCGATGCTGCAGAGAAATGGACAACTTTTTGTAAAGAGCCAGGTCTTAGGCTTTGTGAGTCATAAGCTCTATGTTCAATTCTTCCAATGTAGCACACAAGTAGCCATAGAAAACACAATACACGAATGAGGGGGGCTGTGTTCCAGTAACATTTTATTTATAGACACTAGAATCTTTGAATTTCACATAATTTTTCAACGTGACAAAATGTCCTTCTTTTGATTTTTCAGCCACTTAGAGATGTAAAAACCATTCTTAGCTTACCGTTTATACTAAAATAGGTAGCAGACTGGTTTGGCCTGCAGGCTGTGGTTTGCTGACCATTGTCTTAGAGCATCTCAAGATGCAACATGGAATTTGGAAAGGAAAGCTCCTGTAGGGCTCCTTCCAGCCATGCGGATCTGACATTTGGGTAGAAAAGCTTTATGCTTGGCCTGAAGGAGCTTGGCCTTAGCGTTCTCATCTTCTCTCTTGGGCTACCCTTATTTCCCTAGCAGTCTGATTTAGGAATAAACTAATGATAATGAAGTCCTCAAAGGAACATGAATTCATGTTCAAACATCTTTTATGTTGTGACTTCCTTTTTTCTCAAATTCATTGTGCTTTTGAAACATTTTATTCCTCTTTAGCCAACTGTTCTGAGAGTGTTGTTGGCTTTGAAGATTGTAGTAGTTTCAATGAGATAAGCTTGTCAGATTTTTGAAGCAAAGAAAGGTGTGAAAAGTCACTGAACGTCAACACGCCAATGGGGCCACTTTAGGTTCTGCTGAGTGCCCAGTGGAGCCCACTGAAAAGCTTTGTCTCTTGTCCATTTCTCTGTTCTTGTGTCTGCATAGAAAAAAACCTTTCCTCAGATATCTTTTGGTTTTCAGTGATATATTGCTTTTGTGAAGCTTTCAATGAAAGAAATAGTTTTGAACATCTATGTGTCAGGTTCTATACTTGAAAATATAACAGACCCTTTGGATAAGATTCCTTGTGAGAACTTAACGACGACTTATAATTTTCTTTTGTAGAGCTGAACAACCTTTAATATGCCTTTAATTTTGTTACCTCTGAGGATTTCAGGCTCCCTGACCTTAGATAAAAGACCAATATATGGGAATAAGAAAAGGTGAGTGGATCACAAAAGGCCCCTCTTGCCTTTGCCTGCACTGAATCTGTCCTTACAAAGGAGCTAAGAGAGATAAGCGTACAAGATGCTGTCATCCTTCTGTCAGAGACTAGGGTTATACCAACACAGGCCCCTCTCTCTGACTTTTTTGGCAAAGAAAGACAGAACGCAATAGTTCTGTCCTTTTTAATGCACATAGGTTTGAAAAGGATTTTGAAGCACAGTTTAGTACAATTAGACTGAAAGTCTTAATGTCGTTCTTCATAAAAATGTTGCATGGCTTCTGAAAATGCTGAATAGCTTTATCAGCCACATTCAAAACTTCAGCAAGCAAGCAAGGCCTTCTCTCTCAGCCTGCCTGGGTCAGACACACTGAAGGGCCCAGTGCTGAGCTGAGTAGCCCTGGGCCAGGGAGCAGTCAGTGGACCCAGACAGAGTCCAACCCTGGACGATTGTTAATGGGTGTTACCTGTTTCAGGTATATTCTCAGCAAAAGGTGAGCAGCTTTTCTATGCCCCTACCCTCAGGTGGGTGCAGGCAGCCTTGAGTGCAGACAGTTGTTCCCAGCCTAGAGGGAGGGAATGTTCCCGGGACTTGGACATTTTAAGGCAGTGACTAAGAATTTGCTCTTCCTCAGTTTCAATTTTACCTGTAAATGTGACAGGATGATTCCTGCCAACAGTGCCTGGCACAGAGGAACTTGGAAACACAGGAACTTCAGACATCAACACATACTTCCTGGTTCATTCTGACAACCTCTTGTCCCGACCTGAGAGTTAGTCCTTATGTTTTCTTCTGTGTCCCCATCTCTCTCTCTCCCTACCTCACATGCATGAACACACACACATACACACACATGCACACACAAATTTCCTACTTGAGACCTGTGGCTAGATATAGTGGTCATCCACAAACTACACAACGCATTGACCATGTGTAGGTGGTGGGAAGGCCAACCTTCAATACCAAACCAAACAAGTGCACCCTCTAAGCCCTGAGTACTGTTCCTCTCATTGGCTGCCACACAAATACTATTAAAGGTGGCTTGCATTTCTATTCCCTATTCCACTTCCTATCAAGAAATAGAAAGATTAGTTCCCCATAAGATGTGAAAAGCATTCCTATTACATCCAATACTAAGTGATTACTACCTGCCAGGCACTGAGTTAGAGATAAGGATTTGAGTGATGAGACAAAAAAGATTTGCCACTCTCTGGGCCACAGATTATGTGCGTAACCTTCTTGAGCAATTCTCTGAACTTCTCCGGACTGAATCTCTAGGATTGGCGCCTGCTCTGATAGTCTGAGAATTCAACAGAAATGGAGAAGCAGGAGGGAAGGATAGCTTTGGTGGCAGGAGCAGAAATGACTCCTGGACAAATGTTTGTTCAGTGACAATACTATCAAGAGGAAAGAATGAGAAAATAGTAAATGAGGTAACAGTCACCTGGACACGAGGAGACAGCAGCCCATTGTCGAGGGAATTAACCAGAATTTGGAGATCCCCTTCAGAAATGGATCATTTGCCTCTTTGAAAACAAGGAGCTCTTTCACCTGCACAGGTTGCTTACAAGGGGAAGGAGAGTTTTCCTCTTCTTTGGCTGGTTGTTGACTTGGTCCTCTGTCCCTTCTTTGAATAGACCAAGGGATCTAAGTAACTTTCAGCAAGTGGATGCTCCTTGAGTATGGAGGGTTTGGAATGGAAATGAAGCATAGGAAGAAAAGCACAAGTCTTGAAGCCACTAAAAGCAGCCTTCAGCCACACACTTTAATGACTTCTTGGACCATCCTAGGCAAACTTTTAAGTCTCTATTTGTCTTTGTTTCCTCCTTTTTACAAAGGGGGCTAATAGGAATTCTTCCTGTTTGGATAAGAATTTACAGTTTTCATATGTGTGCTCATTTAACTTCATGTGGGAGGTAGGTGGGAAGGAAGACAGATACTAATTTGCTCAAATCCTTTGATAATAGGCTGTCCTGTGAACAGTTAGCTATAAGAAGCATTTGAGCTAGAGTTCTAGTCTATCTGGAGTAACTTCTAAATTGATCTTTTAGGAGCCTTTCAACTGTGAGGTTCCCTTGAACTTACAGCCATTCTAAGAGTGTTATTATAAGTGTAATTACCCACACATAACACAAGATTCCAACTCTGCACACAACAAGAGCTAGACTTATCTCTAAGAAGTGTGTCACTGTATTTCTTCCAGCTGGCACAATACGCTCTTGGAAGAATTCAACACTACTGAGGCAGGCATGGGGGATTCTAGATGCATTCAGCTTGTACTTCCCAGGTTGTTGGCTTTGTAGATAAAGCACCTAGCACAGCATAAGTGGTTGGTTCTTCCATCTAGTTTGTCTCTAACCCTTCAGGATGAACTTGAGAATGAAACAGCAATTTCTTTATTCTCCATCCCAATAGAATTTTGAAGGATTCTTGCTGTATTGTGCATAGAAAGCCCTCATTAGCAATGCAAGCACTTCAGAAGGCAATGAGTGACTCATACAAGGTCCAGAAATAGCACTGAGGAAAATTGCTTTTATGTAATTTTTTCCCCAGAATGTCATGCTGTGAATACTTATCATCACAGCAGAAACACGTGGGAAAGATCACATCTTCCTGGGCCTGCAGGGATGTTCTGTCTCTCAGAGTCATGTCACTGCCTTACAGGCCTCCAGGAGCCACAAGAAATTTGAAGGAAGCTGTTTAAGCACAACAGGGGAGTGAATAAATGCAGGGTATATGTAAGCAGTAACTCCTGTCTTTAGTTTTAATAGTAATGCATTCAGCACATTTGATTTGGTTTATGTTTTGTTGGTCTTGCTTTTGCTCCCTGAGGTAGACTTCAACATTTCAGAAAAAAATTGTGTTAAAACATAAATGATACAAAATTTACCATTTTAATAATTTTTAAGTGCACTTTTCAGTGACATTAAGTACATACACTTTTTTTTTTTTTGAGATGGAGTCTTTCTCTGTCACCCAGGCTGGAGTGCAGTGGTATGATCTTGGCTCACTGCAACATCTGCCTCCTGGGTTTAAACGATTCTCCTGCCTTAGCCTCTCGAGTAGCATGGAATTATAAGCGTGTGCCACCACACCCAGCTAATTTTTGTATTTTTAGTAGAGTTGGGGTTTCACCGTGTTAGCCAGGATGGTATTGATCTCCTGACCTCGTGATCTGCCCCCCTTGACCTCCCAAAGTGCTGGGATTACAGGCGTGAGTCACCGCACCTGGCCAAGTACATACACATTTTTGTGACGCCATCACCAACACCCATCTCCAGAGCTTTTTCATCTTCACAAACTGAAAGTCTATACCCACTAAGCAGTAACTTCCCATTTCCCTCCCCTCAGTCCCTGACAACCACCATTTTGCTTTCTGTTTCTGTAAATGTGACTATTTTCAGGTACCTTATATGAAGGGAATCACACGATATTTGTCCTTTTGTGATTTGCTTATTTCACTTAGCATAATGTCTGCACGGTTTAGCCATGTTGTAGCATGTATAGGACTTTCATTTCATTTTAGTCTGAATGATGATCTCTCATATGCATGTAACACATTTTGTTTATCCGTTCACTCATCAAAGGACACTTAAGTTGCTTCCACTTTTTGGCTACTGTGAAGAATGCTGCTATGAACAAGAGTGTAGAAGTATCTGAGCCTCTGCTTTTACTTTGGGGAGTATATACCCTGTGGAATTGCCAAAAATAGATTTTTGAAAATGAAATGGGAAGATCCTGAGGGAAGTAGGTGATACAATTTTTACTCCATCAATAAATTAGAAAGAGAAAGGGCAGAAGTATATGATCCAGGACTCTGAACCTAGTGAGATGGATGGAGGTGGTCACCCAGGCAGGGTAGGGAAGGAGAGAGGGGCAGGCTTGATCTAAAAGGAGGTCAAGCTATTGGCAGGTTGAGATTTAGGCCTTAAAACATTCCTTGGAGAGGCTGTAGCCAGGTTAGAAGGAGCTCTTGAAAGTTGAGCCAGGGTCAGCACATCCAGGGGCCATTTGAATGGATACCACCAGGTGCTCATTCAGAAGACTGACACCAGATCTCTCTCCTTCACTGCTGAGTGAGGTCCTGTCACGGACAGCTCTGCCCATAGCCCAGTGATTACCTAGCAGCAGGATGTCTGCTGGTTTTCCCTAAGCAAGTAAAAGGTGTGACCTCAAAGTGTTCTGAGTTGAAAGCTGTCTTGGAGTGGAAGGGATGGACACATTTCCTGCAGCTTCCTTGATTCAATTGGCCATTGGGAGCCAAATCAGACTCTGGAGCTTAACACATGGTTTCTAAGGAGTCCCCAAAGGGTGACTCTGCTGTGTGCAGCATTCCCAGCTGTGAAGAGCATGTGGGTTGGAAGGCAGATGAGATGGGGATAAGCATGGAACTTATAGCAAAAGCTTAGAATGGTCACCCTTGGTGGACTGGACTAGTCTGACCTGGCACTAGTATCTGTCCTCCCTAGGACAGGCCCAGCCGGTGCCCCAAGGACTTGCATTTTGTTCCATGCAGCCTCTAGCATTAGGCAATGATCGTAGCACCCTGGATAATGACCACTCTTGGAAAGATTAGCATTCTACATACTTAGTTTTGAAAAAATTTACGTAACTGGTGTTCTACTTTTTCCTAGAATCTTTGCCTCTCTAAGGACAAGTCTTTGCTCTTGTAAAGGGAGAAAGGGATCCAAGAAAATATTGGTATGCAGTAATTTTTGATTAGCATCCCTAGCCAAGTGATAAAGATACATTACATGCTCCGAAATTCTATAAGAGTCCACCCAAATCCCTGATTCATTGCCTAAAGGGGCCCTTTGCAACACAATAGCTTACACTTCAGGCCCAGATTTCAAGAGGACTCATTAATCAGTGATGTGAGTTGGTGAGTGAGAGGGTTTGGCCCCATGACAACTTGGAAAGTTTGCCATGATTTGGAAAGAACGGCAGCCCACATTCTGAATAGAGAAAGGGAAAAGGGGACAGAATTCTGTGCTGAACAATAATGAGAATAACGTGGAACTGCTTCAAAAAGATGTCCAGCCAGCAGTAGAGGAGTACACCTGTGCATATGGCGAATGTTGGGGTCCAGGCTTGCTCATGGTCACGTCTGGGAACAGACTGACAGGGATCAATGGGATGCTCACTTTAAGAGTATCTAGGCAACTGTCATAAGAATGTGTTTTATTCAGAATAAAAAAAAAAATCACTGTGTTTGTAAAAACAAGGATGTTCTTGTTTAATTGTCTAGGTTTCTGACATTTTGACTTGTGGCTCCTTGAGACTTGAGTGGCAGTGGAGATACTAATTTTTATGCATGTTGGGCATGAGATATAAACAAAGTAGATATTTCCTTTATGATTCACAAAGTAGTGGGAAGGATTCTGCTTTAGGAATCAGGGGCAATGGAGCTAATTCTGCTGCCCTGCTGCAACTCTATTTGAAAGTATGATGTATTATTTTACCCATCAGGCCCTCTGCTTCCTCACATCATTATGGAGTGGGAGTGGATGGAAGGTAGCTGGGTTAGATGTCTTTTACTCACGACCCAGAGGGCTTCAGAGATCTTGCCAGTCCTTTGGAATAGTTTATAATATGTTATATCTTTGTGGATATAAGTATTTTTTTCTCAAAAGAAGGCTTATTGCTTTTATCACATTTTCTAAAGTGGTCTGTGGCTCCCCAAATGTTAAGAACTCTTGTACTAGATCGCTAAACATCTCCTCTAACTCTTACAGTCCTTGAATATGCTGTTGCACATCTGTGACTCTAAGGTTTATCCAGTTTATTATGAAAGGTGACTGTGATGGTATCTTCCCTAAATCTGTTTTGTTTCATTGTAACGTGAGAAAAGTTGCAGGTATGTGAACTTTCCTAGTTCATTCTCATTTTCTGGACTCAGCTGGGGTTTCTTGGGAAAAATAATTGAAAAGTAGGAAATGGGCATCTTTAACCCCTTTAATCTTTACAACTCCTGATTGTGTCTGCTCATCCCACCTTGCAGGGTCTCACACAGCCCCACTGTGAAGCCCAAGCAGATTTCTGCTCTCAGCTCCTTTCTCGTTGATCCCTTTCTGCCTTCACCCCACCCTCACTCCAGTCTTCCACCCAAAGACAGATGCTCCTTGACTTATGATGGAACTGCATCCTGATAAGTTAGTAGTAGATGTTCCTTTACCAGACACAGAGGGGATCCTGGAGGTATTAAAAGGTTGATCCACTGAAGGTTGAAAATATGTTTAATACACCTGACCCATCAAACATGAAAGCTTAGCCTGGTCCACTTTAAATGCACTCAGAACATGAATTTACAGTTGGACAATAATCTAGCAACCCCGTACACTGCAGAGTATCAGTGTTTACTCTTGTGACTGGAAGCTGTGGCTCGCTGCCACCGCTCAGCATCATGAGAGAGAATTCTACTGCATGTAGCAAGCCAGAGAAAAGAAGAAAATTCAACACTCAATGATTTCTATGAACGCATATTCCTTTTGCGTTGACATAAAGTCAAAAAATTGTTAAGCTGAAGCATTGTAAATCAGGGGCCATCTTAATGCCCATTCTCCATCTGTTCTTTAAACAACTGACTTTAATTGAAAAGCTAAATGGGGAATGATCTTCGAGCAGGTGAATCTTTTAATACCTCCAGAATCCCCTCTGCATCTGGTAAAGGAACATCTACTACTAACTTATTGACGTCTGCACATGCAAAAGCAAGTGGGTATGGAGGGATGTGTTCTTTCTGAAGGGGAGAGTTCCTGGTGCAGATTTCTTACTGGCTAAACTTGCTGGAAACACCCACAGAAGTGGCACATCAGATCATTCTGCCCACAAGCATTTTAAAATAAAAATGAAATCAAATGATCCTCTGTTCGACATACACAAAATTCACTGTTTCAAAAACACTTTCAAGATGATTTTTGTTCCTTTAGATTTCTCATTCCAAGGATTTTGCCCCACCCAGCAGGGGAATTACTGAGTATTCTGAGAACTGTGTCTTCTGCCCTGAGAGTGACCTTCTCAGTGTAAAGCCATGCCTCAGAGATGGTCACAGACAGAGCGTGTGTCTTTCTAATGGAAGTGAGAGAGTATGCATGGTGGGGGGAGGGTGGAGAGAGAGTTTTGCCAATACTACTATCCTGTTCATTAGCAATATTCACAGCTTTGCTTTCTTTGATTTGTGGGAAAACTCTTTTAGTGAAATGACACCTGAGACTGTCCAATTCTAAGGCAAGGGTGAAGTAAACTGATAGAGAAGTTGATAGGGCACTGCTGTTACAGGTTACTTTGTACCTGTTTTGCAAAACTTGCTGAAGTATGAGCTGGATGGTGCAATAGTGAGATCTTCCTATGTTCTCTCACAGGCACTCCGATTTTGTTTTCAGAGGATAAAAGTTCATTTTAAGCCATTTGAAATTCTGAAAACCATGGAATTTCATTTTTCTTCTCCTTTTTAAAACAAAAGTTATTCTCCATGTAAGACACATTAAATGTACAATTTTTTTTAAAGGAATTACTTTGTGAAAACAAGTCCATGGATTCAATTTTAGACTTCTTATTCTTAATGTTTCCAGCACCTATCAACAGGAACACATGTGGCCCCACAATTCCCCATTTATGCAGGCTATATTTCAATGTAGGGGGCAGTTAACCTTTTCCCTTCCATTTGGTGATTCTCTTTACCAGCTATCTTTATTTTCTGTAGAATATTTTAAAAAAGAAAATGTAGGAGATATTTCTATTCACATCACATGTTGTCAAAGCCCTCTTGTGGGATGTGGTTTAACTCTTTAACAGTGGCCCTTTGATAGCTGAAAATTTGATGTTCAGCAATTACTGCTTTTTGAGAACTCCAAGTACATCCAGCATTGCAGTTTTTTTAAACAATTGGCTCTTTTTTTCTGGGTCCATTTCTCATCTCACTTGGCTCCCCATAGAGATATGAGACAGGCCCTCTGTTTCTATTGAAGTAGAACAACTGACATTTATGGCTCAGCTGGAAGTAGAGAGGTGGATTGACTGATTCAGGCTTTCATTTTTTTTTCTCCAACTGAAAATGTGATATGGGTTTGTTATGTTTGCTTAATCTTATTTCAGGCTCCCCTATAAAAATCCTGGTGGGAGAAAGAAAGCAGAGCATCAGCATATGTGTTGAACTTGGAATAAGAAACTTTAATCCTTGGAAAAATGGTATTGTGTAAATTACAAGTTGTAACTCGTCCCAATATATTCAGACAGTGGCAGGAACGTTTTATTTTTTGTTTTAATGCTCAGTTCACACAATAGTGCATTAAAGTGGCCTTTTGAATGCTGATTTCCCTTAACTTTTCTTTAGGCCTATATTTATTTTATTTGAGAGAAACCCTACGCCTTATATGAAGTAAAACGATGTTTTGCATTTACGGATGGTGCACCTGACAGTCAGAGGTTGAGCAGGTTTGCTAGTGGCCAGCTGTTTGCTCGTGCCCTCAGCATCGGTATATATTTTGACTGCAGAGAACAAATAAAAGGCTCCATTGATTGGGCACTTATGTGCTGAGCCTTGTGCTGCATGCTTCAGGTTCATTGGTGAATTTAGGACTTACAAGATCCTATGAGGCAGGTCTTCTTACCAGCCTACCACTTTATTGATGAGGAAACTGTGGATCAGAGAAGAGAAATAGCTTTTCCAAGGTCACATTTGAAGTTAGGAAGAAAAGGGGAGTATCTGAGTACAAATCAGTACGACGTTATATCACTTTGACTCAAATGTCAGATGCAGCCCCTCTTGCCACTTCAAAACAAGATTGCCTTGATATCTACCCCCATCCAAAAATCTGAGAAAAAGTTCAATAGCATTGTGTGTGTTCATGGGATGAATCATCTTCGGGAGAGGTGGTTCAGCTGAGTGATAAAGAGCCTGGGGTCTGGACTATGTTACTCAGCCTCCCAAGCTTCACCTCCCCCATCTAGAACATGGAGGTCAGAATAGCTTCTACATCAGGTGGTTGAAATGAGGATGAAACTGGTTCTTTCATGCCACAGATGTTGTGCCTCAGGGCAGTCCTGAGCCCATGGGTGTGCTTGGGCATCAGTCTTGTTGATTATTATGGATGTTACTTCTCGACCGGCTCTCCTGCCTCCGCTTCAGGGTATGAATGGTCTCGTCCTTGGTACCTGGGTCTCACCTGTGTCAACCCTGACAAAGAGCTTAGCCCTTTTGATTTCCATAAAACTACCCCTATTTCTCCAGGCCTCTCTCTCTCTCTGTGTGTGTGTGTGTGTGTGTGTGTGTGTGTGTGTTAGGTGTTACCAAGGGTTTGAGAGAATCAGAGAAGAATGTTACATTTTCATGTCTCAGTAAAGCACATGACCTCAGTTGGGAGTTAGATACACTTTTTCTTAAAGGTCCACATTGCTCATGCTGTATTTTTGATTGCCTTGTCTCCTGCTAACCCTTGTCCTCACATTCTCCTATTCTACCTTCTTAAGTTGTTTTCATAAAGAAACAGTTTTCTAAAGAGAATTTTGGAGCTATCTGTTAAGGTAATTGAAACTCTAACACTGACTTCAGGAAAGGGAAGCCTTTTTGTCGTTGTTGCTGGTTCTTTCCTTCTTTTCTTTTCCCCTCCCCTTCCCTTCCTTTCTTCCTCCCTCCCTTCCTTCTTTCTTTTCATCTTCCAAAACATAAGGAAAGTGCAAAAGTAACTGATTGGGTATTTTCTAATATCAAGAAAAATATGTCTCTTGAAATGTGATTTTATCCCTTTCTAGTGCTATTGAATTTTCAGAGATTTTTTTTTTCCTTTTTCTGCTAATTACCTCTTGGAAGAGTGTATTTATCATACTCATAGCTCAACACAGACTGATGGTGGAGCCACTGCAGAGCTGTTGTCTGAGAGCAAGTTGCTCCTCTCAGCGGGACATCCTCAGTGTGCCCCCCATGCACAATTTCATCTCCCCACTGACTCCGTGGTGCTAAAGCAGGACGGCTGGTGAGGGATGGGATGCTCTTTCTAGATGGCCTCCCTCCCCTCAAGATAGGAGCCCACTCCCTTGGGGAAGAGAAGCAGGGAAAAAGTGAAAAGATGCCGGTGGCTTAAAGTGTGGAGGGAAGAGCCTGGGCAAAGAAGAGAGGAACTGACTATAGCTGGACTGACCTAGCAGAAGTGTGGTTAATACACAATGTGTGTATGTGTATGTGTGTATGTGTATATGTGTGTGTGCATGCAAGCACATAGTTATGTAACTATTTTTCTGATTGCATAATTAATATATGTAAAATAAATTGGTTAGGAAAACATGAAAAAAAAAACCCAAAAGAGATCAATAAAAATATTCATAGTTTCACCACCCAGAGAAATCTCTGCTGAAATGTTGCAATATTTTTTTGCGGTTGTCTTTTGGTGACTATACACACACAAATATAACATATATTTTAGATCAGAAATGAACATCTGTTCACTATCGATAACATTATTTAAGATAAAGCAGAATAAATATGTCTTTTGCCTGACAAAGGGAGCTTGCTCCCTGCTCATCACAATGTTGTGGGAGCCTCTGCTTCTTTCGAGTGAGCTCACCATTTTGTAGAATTCACTCAGCTCAATCATGTGTATCTCATCGTTTGCTTCCCTACTCATCCTCTTGCATCCACTTTCTTCACCTTTTAGTTAATTCTAAATATCCTCAACTCTCTGTGCATCATTTGGCCCCATCTGGAGCTTCACAGATTGAAATGCCTATTTGCAAAAGTTTTTACACATGGATGATCTGCAAGAGACACCTACTGTTTTTTCATAGGCGCCTGTGAAATGCATCATTTCAACATTCAAAAGTAAAGCAGGATAATATCCAGTTTGGAGGTACAGTCTCTGAAGGCAGGCAGACGTAGGTTTGGGTTCCTTTTTTTTAGCCACAGTTTTATCATCAGCAAAATGGTAAATTAAAAGTGAGAACTTTACTCTGAATTATTATAAAGATTCAATGAGATAACCTGGGACATGTGCTCAGTACAGCATGTGGAGAGTACACAATTTGTGAACATAATGGTTCAGCTGCAAAATCGTAGAGCAAAGTAATGGGCAGTATTTGTATGATATTTTCCCAAGGTGAGCCAGACAAGATTGAACTTCCCTGCAAGTAACTGACATCGAGGTGAGCTGAAGTAGTCATAACAGTGCAATATGATAGGAGCAATAGCTACTTGAGTACTTCCTACAACCCCAGCACTTCACAAAATTTCATTTCATTTTTGCTGCAATCCTATGAAAAGGTTACCAGCATTTTGTCAGTTAGGATATTTGAACCAGTTAGGAAGCTGGTTTAAGTGATGAGAAACCATGACAAGAAGTCTAGAATTAGATCAGTCTGCAGAGTTGATTGATTCAATAATCCAAAATGTCAAGTGCAGTCCTCATCCTTTCTCTCCGTTCTGCCATCTCCTCCACTGGCTTCACTCTAAGACTAGAAGCAAGATGGCGGCAGCCGTTTCAGACATCACAGCCAAACATAGCAAAGTCCAGAGTGAGACCATCTGTTCGTGTGCCTCTCTCTTAGAAGTGAGAAATATTTCTCCAAATGTCTGCAGCAGATTTTTCTTTCTGTTTTATTGTTTAGAGTTTTGCCCATTTCTGAACCAATCATTGGGAAAGCAAATGGAATTACTCTTAGATCAATCAGATCTACTCCCTTCTGGAGTTAAGGGTGGGATAAGCTCCTCTGGGGCTCATGGCTATATGAAAAGGGGCAGATACCTGGCAAAACTGGAGTTTTGTTATGAAAGCAGAATGAAAGCAGTATTGGCACCCAACTTAAAGGATGAACCCTATTTTTTAAATGAGGAAATGGCAGTCAAAAATCTTAAGTAGAGTGTCCGAAATCCTGTGGCTAGCTAGGGACAGAGACAAAATTCTAATCCATAGTTCATCTGACTCCAATGATTACCCATATCTCTAAAACAGGTAAACCTATAGTTTGTCCTGTGTCTTTTGAAAATATTCAAGCCATGAGACTGCATTAAGCAAGATTATTTTAAGAGGTTGTAAAAGCTTATGGACCAATTGAAGCTAACACTTTGCAATGTAGGATGCTGAGAAGCCATGTGCAGCCAGGGTGATCTGGCATGGAGCCAGAAAGGGAGTAGCGCCTCTGGAGAAGCTGTGGAGGTGAAAAGGTGGATCCTTCTACAGTGACAGGTCATACAAAGAACGTGTGTGGTCTTGTCCCAGAGTCCAAGCTGTGGCAAGGATAGTGAGAGAGGAAGTAGTGTTCCCATTACCCATCAGTGATGTTTCCAATACCAGCTTCCAGGCTCTCTCTTCTTCACAGATGTTTACTGAGCTACTTAACAAGAGAGCCAATAGAGAGAAGCAGTCTTCTCATCAATATGCTTGGTGAAAAGGGGAGTCAAATGTTAACATGAGGTCCGAGTTAGAACCAGAATCCCCTGGCGGGGTGCTCTAACCACATTCCCGTCTCTCTCACAGCTCCATCAGCTGCCCTACTTTGAGTTCCCTGGGATTACATCCTTGACCTTTCCTTGACTTTATGTGCCCTCGCCAACTATCTTCAAAGGCAACCCGGATGCCAGTGACATTTAGTGACGTGTTGCAGACTCCTGTCTTTTGCGTAAACTCTAAGGCTTGGTCCCACCTATCTTTGTGTGCCTTCATCTGATTACTTCATAGGATTTTCAGACTCAGTATGTCCAAATACGTCTGTATCTGTCACCACTCCCACCCAAAACACAATAGAAATGTTTGTTTCTATTCCTTCTGGCTGTTGGTCCAAGAATAGAATCCTTGGGCTCATTTTGACTCTGAAGTCCTAACAGACACCTCAGTAGCTGACATGTCCTGGTCCTATTCAGCCATCTCCATCTTTCCACCTGTCGACTCCATCCTAATTCAGGCTTCATCCTTTCATACTTAGGCTATTTCAGTAGTTTTTGCCTTGTCATCCCTCCTTTGATCTTTCTGCCCTATCAAACCCATATCCCACACTGTCACTAAAGGTATCTTTCTGAAACATAGACATGGGTCCACTACCTCACTGAGTAAACTCTGGAAGTGTTCTCCAGTGTCTACAGGGTAAAGTTAATCCTCTTCGGAATATCATATAAGGCCATTCACAGTATTGTCCCACTTTATCCTTAGAGAATTTTCTTATCCTTTAAAGAACTCATACCTATCTTTTAAGATCCAGCACACATATTCCTCCAGATTTCCCAGGTAGAACTAATCATTCCTTTTCTGTGCTCCTCCAGTGCTTTGTGCATACCCTGGGGTCCTGACACTGCGCTTGGAGCATTATATTGTAATGCCTCATTTTTAGACTGCGCCACTGTGAGGCTCATGTTTCTCTTTATATTTGCATCTCCCATTTTCCTAGTGGTATTTGGAAGACAAGTGTTGATGGAAAGGAATTAACTTCTTTCGGTTATGTGCAGTGAATGTTCATAGTGAAACACTAAACTAACCAATGCCTGTATTTCAGTTTTTCTTTTACTTGTTTTTTAACCTTCACATTGTTCATGTAGGAAACACATAACCTTTGTAACAACTTTAATTTTTTGGTAGTGATCCTCACTCTTAGACAAGAGGGTAGATGGAGGTACTCCTTCCTCCTTCCTCCTTGTTTCTAGAACATTACTGCGCTATGCTACTATAGATATGTTTAAAATGTTAAAAGCTATCAGTTTTAAGTTCACATCACGTGCCAGACTTAGTTCTTCATTGTTGTACATGTATTACTTCATTTATTTTAATTATTTCAGTAATTCAATGACCATAGTACTACTCTTTCCCCGATTTACAAACGAGGAAACTAACGCACAGAGAGGTTAAGTAACTTGACCAAGATCACACACTCAATAAGTAATGAAACAGGGATGTGAGTCCAGCCTGTCCTGTGCCAGAACCAATGATCTTGACCACTAATGGCCTCTGGAACCACTAATGACAGCCTTGTTTTTATCTTATAGTCACAGTTAATCATTTGTTTTCACAAAAGATGTGACACCTCAATTAAAATCATTAGTGGTCAGGAGCAAATGTGAATATGTTTGAATTTCTTGCCTTTGGCATCTTCTAGCTGGGACTCTGTTCTAATCAACACATTCTTCTACTGATACATGGAATCAAGACATTTCATCTCACACTCACTTAAGTTAACAAATGATCACTTCTCACGGATGTGGGCAACAAAAGATCTGAGTCATTAATTTGCTAAAATGTTTTCCCCATTGTGAACTTTAAATCTTTTCTCTTTTATCCTCATAATAACACACATATTTTTACCCCATATACACTGATAAATAGCAGAATCTTGCTACAGACTAGAAATTCACTGACTCGGACCTCAAGGAGGAAAGAAAAGGGAATGCACTCCCAACCAACAACCATTAAAGGTGAAGGGCTCTAATTATTCTGCTGGAACTGGAACCCATGGTTACAGGGGTCTGAGCATTTGAAACCCTCAGGCTGAAAACTCACTTAACTTTCTGCTATGTGTGTGTGCATTGTGGGGCTGGGTTGTGTGGAAGGAAAGGAATAAAATAAAATCCATTTCAAATTCGGAGTTCACCATCATTTTGCTTACACTCTGGAGAGAAGAAAAATGATCCTGTCACTTTAAATATAGCATAGACTGCCATATAGATCTTATGTTTTGTTCTTTCTTATTTTCTTCCTTTTCCCTCCTACCATCCCTCCCTCTCTTTCTTTGCCGCCCTCTCCCTGTCTTTGTATGTCATTAGCCCACAGTTTCTCCTTGTTCTGCTCTTGAAGTCACTTTGCTGTTTCTTTGCGTTTGTTTTGGGATCATTCTGCATGTTTGTGTGCTCTCTCCTTATCTAGAAAGTCCACCCTTCATCTTGGTATCTGCTGGTTTCCTCTCCACACTACCCACTTAGAATACAATTTTGGGTATGAAAATGTGTGCTAAGCAGTGGCTTGGAAACAAATTCCCTCTGCAGATGGCCAAAGCCCTGCACTCCTGGGTCAGTGGTTGAAGAATTCTCCTTTCATTGTGTATAGCCTTCCTTGTTTTGTGGGTTTGCATTTTTGCCTCTAATCGAGTGTCTCTGTTTAAAATCAGTAAGACTAATTCTTACTGGGCACTGGGATGGAAAAAGTCATAAATGTGTAGGGCTGGGCAGCCCAGGGTCTGATTTGTTCAAATTAAGTGAGATAAACCCCATGGAATACTTAGAAGAGAAATCGGCATATTCAGGCACTGACCAATGTTTTCTTCCCTTCTTTTAATTGCTCCCTCAATTATTTTTCTCCATAAACACTTAATATCTGCTCAAGCTTTCCAGGGGGAACAGTGCTTTTTGGGGGGCAGATGGGGGTATAAGGATGGGATAGCTTACACAATGCATAGATAGAAACTTATTCAAGTCCACTTGGTGATGTGATATTGTTTGTTGGATTCTACATTGACAAGTTTTCTTTTCTACTCCACATCATGGGCTGATTTTGGGATATTTAAATCTCATTCTTTCTGTGGTATTTAAGTCTCAGTCGTTCCACCTGGGGAGGTGGAAGGACAGAGAACTTACAAAACATACACACAAAAAAAAAACCCTCTCATGAACACAGGTAGAATGCCATGTAAAAACCAAGGCAGAGATATGGGTGATGCTTGTGTAAGCCAAGAAATGTCAAAGATTGCCAGCAAACCACCGGCATCTGGGAGCGAGGCATGGAACAGATTTCTCCTCACAGTCTTCAGAAGGAACCAACCTTCTGACACCTTGATCTCAGGATCCTAGCCTCTAGAACAGTAAGAAAATGTATTTCTGTTAAGTCAAAAAAATTAAAAATAGAAAACAAAAATAATCCTCTCATGATTTACTGTTCTGTGGAGCTTGAAGGGGAAGAGACACCACATGTTAAAATTCCCAGCCCAGTGGTCATGAGTTTCTCACATGCTGGGTTGCACAGGCCTTCCCTATATGCTCGAGGCCTGTTGAGAAATTCTGAGCGTTGGAGGCCTTTCCAGGGCCGCCCTCAGGAGAGAGAAATCCTGCTGCAGGGTAACTCCCTAAGATTAGAAAAATGTAGCTTTGCTGGCCAACTGAAGCAAGGAATGATTCATTTCCTGTCATTAACAGAGTGAGAAAGATGTCGTTCACAAAGTTCTTTAAGCTGGAAAAGCACATTATGTGAAATACTCAATTTCCTGCTGGATGGCACCAGCTCTCCAACTTGCCTTTCAGCAGCAGCATTGCTTCTGGACAGTTCCAGATTCTGGGGGCTGCTGGGCCACATGCTAAGTGGCTCAGGTGCCTGATGTGCAATTAGCTGGGGGAGAAAGGACATTACGCTAACTCAACCCTGGGTTAAAATAATAACCTTGGCTATCCCCTGGATGATGTATCGATGTTTAATCCTCAAGTTGCTATAGAACATTTCTAAATATTTAGCAACTGGATTGCAAGTTAAAACTTTCATGTTCAGGCTCTTCTGGTTAAAAATCAGCTAAAACAAAACCAAACAATCTGAAAAAACGAAAGACCAAAACTCAACCTCGCATTTAAAATTGTGCTGGTTATTATTTGCAGATAATCCCTTCTTGACGAACTAATCTTTTGCCTCGAAAAACAAGTTTACATCTTATAGTCTATTTAGCTTACTTTCTGATATTGCCAGATTATATAATCATAGGTTTGAATTGATAGAACATTCCTTTTTAAGGAGCTGAGAGAATTTAATCTTCTTTCCTATTTAGTTGCAGAATGCCCACAGGAGAAACAAGATGGCAACTAAATTTCCTTTTTTACAGGCGCCAAACAGCCTATAGTTACAGAGAGGATATGTAATTTGCCTAGGATCATACAGCTAGAATTGGGATCTGGTATAAAAACCTTGGTGCTGTTTGCAGTCTAATGCTGCCAGCACTTGGCACTGATACCCCATCTTGAATGACTAATAACCTCTGTGTATGAAGTACCAGAAGAATATGGCCTAGATTGTCTATCCCTGGGGCTTCCAAATGATACCTTACTTCATCACCACAGAGTTTTATGATGCTGGCATTTTTATCCCCATTTCACAGGTGAGAAAATTGAGGCTCAGGGTCCTATAGTGGAGAGAAGTAGAGATAGGGTTTGAACTCCGATCTACCTGACCACGTTATCCACTGCCTCTGGAACATATATAAGAAAAGATATGTGGACAGGAAACATACAACAATCAGTGGTTCAGTGACATCCAGGAGTCAGTGTTCTGGGAGAAACTGAAAAGTAAATATTTTAAATAAATGTTTATTTTCTGGCTCCTGGTTATAATAAAATTGTTAGTTTGTGTTTCCTTTCAGTCAGAGTTAATACTCTAAAAGAAAGTGAGAGTTGCAGCTAACAGAGTTTTTATGTAAGAGGGGAAGTAAGAGGAGCACAAAAAGGAAAGGAGGGTACTTGAAGACAACTTCTGTGCAGTGTGGCATTGGCCAGTCCTGAATGGATTTGGAGAGATCTGATTTTGGGCAAGGACACTGGACAGAGTGGGAGAAGGGGCAGGAAAGGCATCACTGGCAAGATATAACTAGACTTCACGAGCCTCAGGGCCCTCCTCACCTCAGTCAGAAGTATTTAGGCAGTATTTAATTAGACACTATTTAGCAATACTGCCTACATGCCGAAATCCCAGAGGGGAAACAGTAAAAACCCAAGACACTCAAGGAGAGAAGGATTTTGGAAATGCCAACAGGAGAAAAAAAGATTTTCCTGGCTCAGGCCCTCTTTGATGACCTAGGAAAACTGGCTTGGGAATCAAAGTCGGGTGAAGTATGGTCCTGGTATCAGCATCACTTGGGAGCTTCTTAGAAACCAAATGCTCAGGCCTTACCCCAGACCTACCAAATCGGGAATGCTGTGTGGGGCCCTGCTGTTCAGGTTTTAGTCAGCCCTGCAGGTTTTGGATGTGCCTAATCTTTGAGAACCACTGCTCTGGAACATACAGAGGTGAGCCCTGGGCAAAAGGGTGAGAGAGAAGCTTGTCCCAGGTACACCTTTACATTTATTAAAGTGATTATTTGATTCATAGCCATGTGCCCTTCTAGGCTGTAAGTCAGACTGTGTGGCACACAGGAAGATACATTACTCAGCTTCCTTTGCAGTCAGATTGGAGCCATGTGATTGGGTTCTGGCCAATGGAATGTCATGGAAGTGAGGTCATCCATGTCAAAGCCGGGGTCCTGGTTGGTATACAGCCAGCCTGTATGGGGACTCTGAGAAATAAACTTATATGATGCAACTACGATCTGGAGGTTGTTTTTCACAGCAGCTTCATTTCCCTGATTAATACAGGCTATGAACAAAAAAGTAGGCAAGGTCTGATCTGTTTTTGCTTGTGATTATATTCAGGGTGATCGTCGAAATGTTAACCGATGCTGTGTCAGTGGGACAGTCACTCTACACAGACACTGACTACAGGGCTTATAGGGGCCTGCAGGCTTAACCCTTTAGATCAGGGATCCGGGCGAGCTCCAGAGGTTCAGAGGGAGAGGGCATTGGCTGGGACAGTACAGAAGAACTTCAGTATTTTAATGACCCATACAGCTGTACTGGTGCATGCCAATTGTATCACTAATATTCAGTACAGTCATGATACAAGTAGGCAGACAACAAATAGTTTTTTGAATCAAAACCACATAATTTGAATATAATATAGTTAGGGTCCTATTGAGCATTGAAGATAACAATTGCAGACATCCGTTAGGAGTCTCCCCTGGAATAAATTGTCTATGGAATCTACAGGCATCCCTCTGGGCTCCATTTGAGCCACTTCCTTACTCTAAAAGATGGATGGAGACCTCCCATTAGAATGGAAGTCCTTGACTTTGTTGGGTTTCTGAATCCCTTTGGCGTTTAATTTGAGCTCCTTTCCTAAACAAATGCACGTAAAAATAAGGATGTGGATACTGTTTTAGGGGGTTCATATGTCCTTTGGGCTCCATCTCCAGGAATGAAAAGTAAAACAAGGAGGAAAAAATTTCTGGAAGTGGCTAAGTGTGAACCAGGACCTATTTGCCTTTTAGCATAGAATATGTGTAAACTGCAAAACCAGGACTTAACGAGATTTCTGGAGCATCTGTAACTTTCATGACATTTTATTTTCTTGGTTCCTGTCTTCTCATCTGTAGTGAATAGCAATATAAACTCTTAAAAAAAAACGCAACAGGAAAGAGTGTTGCAGCTTTGTGTAGAAATGAGTATTAGCATTCATGTCATAATTTGTAAATTGAGTTTATCAAGGCAATGTATTAAAATGCTGCACGGGGTCCTCAGGCACTTCCTTCTCTGTCTCAGCTGCTTAGAGCTACAAGAGGTTCTTCGTGCTTCCAGAACCTGTTTATTTTAACACCCACCAGAGGGGACCCGTCTTCCTGTTTCCCCACTGGATATAAAAACCGTTGGATGGTGAATCCTGCAGATCTGACGGGAGGAATTTCTGGCTAGTGGGAGGTGGAATGATTCACTTGCTGATGTTAGTGCAGTGAGAAAAATCTCATTCATAAATGTTCTCTCACTTGCAGCAACTTTAACTTTACTATGTTTTTATTACTGGATCATTCCAGACCCTGATGAGTCTTCAGCATGATCTAGAAGGATGTGAGGACACTCGCTATTCCACAATGGCCTCTTTAAGGAATAGTGGGCACTCCAGGGGCCAGAGGTAGACAGTCATCCTGAAACAGAGGTCAAGGTTATGCTTGACAAAACAAAGCATCAGTTTTTTTGTTTTTTTTTTTTGGATGATGTAAGTCAAAAATCAACTCCCATTGAGGTTAAAAATGTTCTGGCTGCCTAGCCCTGTTGCTGTCAAAGGAGCCCTCATTTTCTCAAGCCTGAGAATTGAATATTTTAGGGAAAGAACTTTAGAGGTCTTCTGCAATTTGCAGATGAGCTTGAAGTCCTGGGGGATGAAAGAACTTGCTGAAGTCCAGTGGCTGTCCAGGGGATGAAAATACTGCCACTTGGCAAGGGCAGTGTTTTTTTGTGGAGATGTGTGATAGGGAAAAGGTGAAGCGTGGCCAAAGGAAGGGGTGCGGGTAGGTTTGGAAAGCCTTTGCAAGGATTTGTGCTTAATCCTGGGAATCATAAAACATTACTCAAGATCTCTGAGAGTGAGGGAACCATTGCCAGGATTTGTCCATGAGATAAGTTGAGAGGGGAACAGAGAGGGCACATGTGGTGAGTGTGTGGAAACAAATCACCTGATTAGCAATTTTTGCCTTGAGCCTACTATGAGTTTGGTGCTTAAACTCGGGGCAGTCCTCACCCACACACCCCAGAGGGATTCCCTCCACACGTGATGGGCTGGCGGGGCTGAGCCAAGGACAGGAGTGATCAGGGAAGGAGGACATGGTGCCAGGAATAAGGGAAGCAAAGTAGAGGCCAGGGGTGAGGGAATTAAAAAACTGGAACAAGGAAGGATGCCAGAGTTCCTAGAATCGTGATCCCTCAGGAGCTGAGGAGCTTGTGGGATTTGGAGATCCTCACAGTGTAGCTCATCAAAGCCAGGGCACAAAGGCAGACCACCAGTCTCCGGAGAAAAAAGGTGCTGGGTCTGGGGCTCGGGCATGGTGTTCTGTGCCCACTGACTCATTTCCTGCTGAGTCTCAGGGAGGTTTGGTTATTTACACTCAATTACACATCTTAACTCTGCAAATGTTGGCACTAGGATGTAGGCACCTCTTCCATTGCTTTTAGTTGCAATCAGATAGGAAAAGGAACAGATTAGTGCCTGACATAGAGTTAAGTCCTCAAAAATGTTTAGATGTGAGCACCTTGTTGGTAATGATGTTGGTAGCTCGTTGCTATCCATTTTCACATTAGCCAAGAGTCGTTTCTCATGTTCACCTGGGAAGGTGGCTCTGAGTAGAGATATCTTGGTGGGGACAGAGCTTACAAAGAGAGAATTTTGATGGGGCTCCCTGGAGGAGTGAGAGTGTACCACGCCTGAAAAATTGCTTCTTAGCTGGTGAAATAAATGCCCTTGGATTACTCAGTGCAGGAAGTGAGTTGCACAGTAGATAATGAGGCGGAATTTCCTCCCCAGCTGTGGCCTGGTGAAAATGTAGACCAAGCCTCAGTAGTCAAGGTGGTAAAGGGGCGAAGTGAAGGGAGAAAGACGAAGAGGGGTGGGATGGATGCTCTCAGCTAGAAGCAGAGTGGAACCTCATCTCAAACAGGAGGTAGAACATGGACTGGCATTAAAAGTCCCTCTTAGAGGCTCTATGTGAAACCCCATGAAAAAGCTTATCACCTAGATGTGACATTTTAATGAGATTAAAATGAGCCTTGACGAAGTTGAGTCAGATGGGAGTGAGGGAATGAGGATTATCTGTGCACTCCAGCTTTTTGTGAAGTGAAGAGTGTATATAAATTATCTAAAAACCCTCAGCAGACCAGTAACTGCAGATTTTGTGTACTTCTAATGAGAAAGCATTTTAGTTTGGCAAACACATCAGTGCTGTGTGTCCCCAACGCCCAGTGGTATTTGCCTGCTTAGCTTTTGAACTCCGAGAAGTGGTATAGCAATCTCCAGTGATCACAGGAGATTTCAGATCACCAATACATTTATACAAGGAACATCTTAGCACATGGCTTAAGAAAACCTCACACTCTAATTACATGCTGAAAAAGGTCATTGCGCAGAATTTCTTAAGAAGAATTCCAGTGTTTCCTACAGAGAGGCTTGCAGGCTGAGGCTATTGTGACATCCTGCTGTAAAGCCAGTTTTTTGTGCAATTTCCATGGAAAAGTGGGGAAGAACTCTATAGCCATGAAGTCTATGTGAATTTGGAAGGCTTCTTCTTCTAGCAGAAGCTCTTTGGTAAAGAGATTCTAAGGGAGTGATGTATATGGAAAAAGTGGATGGATTCTGAAGATTTAAAAATAATCAACACATTCTTGGGGTTCATGTGACTACAACTCTATTGTGTGGTTTCTTTGAAGTGCTGGGTCTTTGGACTGAAATTTTAAACTCATCTCACTGTGGCCTTTGGAAACAGAGCATTAAACCTGTGTCATGCATGTTAATGCTGGGGCAGAAGAGGACAGAAGATAATTGTATTCCTCAGTATTCACACTATCTTTAGATTAGGGAGGGTGAGCGCTCGTTGGAGAGGGTGTATGTTTGTGTCACTTTTCTGAATCTTATACAGGATGCAGCAGTCATGTGATGATTGCCAGGTTGCACAAGATCACTAAGGCCACAAGAGGCAGTGGATGAAAACTTCAGGTGGGTTTCAGGTATCTAGGGTATCGACAGGCAGCAAACCTATACATGTCTCTAGGGCAAGGGTCTAATTGTATGTGCATGTTAGTGAGAGGGTGAATCTTATTTCAGTACATTTTATCCTGTGGTTATGTAGGGCTGAAGTTACATGTGTAGGCAGACTTATCTGGCAGGGCAATAGCTCTAGAAGGTTTGAAGTAGGCAGATTCTGTGTCAGAGCAAAGACCGTTTCTAGAGGCAGTCACCAGTGAAGGTGTTTTCTAAAATAACATTAAGACTTCTCACTTACTGTGTTGATATCTACTAGGGTTTCTGTTACTACTATAATTGGACTTCTTAGATCCAGAGTCCAAAGCCCTGAGTGCCCTGGGAACTGACTTCCAGCTTTGAGCATGCCATTACTCCTCTTCAGCCAGCCATACCTCTTACCTTCCTTCTACTGTTGACAGAACAATTATTGATCACCCATTGGGTGTTTCTTATCATATTCTCTGGTTGCTTTATTCCTGGTAGTGCCTCAGCTTTTCTAGGATGGAAGGTGAAAGTCTTGTTGCTTGGTCCCATGGAGGGTTTTTCTATTTGCTGGTGCAGCCTGTAGAGTATAGAACATAGCACAAAAACATAAGTGCTATTTATCAAATACTTCCAGTTCTTCTCTCTCATGGGTACTTGTGTGGGCTGCATATCTCAGACCCCTTGTGGTTGGGAGGGGTCATCTAAATAGGTCTGGCCAATGAGTTGTGAGCAAAGCAACATACATCATCTCTGAGTTGGAATATGTCATTGTCAATGTGAGACCCTCCAGAGCTCTCCCTTACTTCTGGGAAATGCTTAAGATAGTGACCTATTATAAACAGCCCTTCTGCTGACCCATGATAAGATATCTGCAATGCTTAAAGTCACTAAAATGTTGGGATGTTATTGCAGCATAACCTGACCATTCTTGACCAATTTAGACAGTTACCTTTTATGAGATTCAGGATCTTCTTCCCTGTTGGGGAGTAGCCTGTTGTGATTTTAGAGGTTCCAGAAAGGCTATTCTGCTTCAGAATATCACCACCTCTACATATCTCCTATACCAGCCCCTGAGCTTACCACACCTGCCTGAAGCTATGTGACTTAGGGCAACTCATTCTTTGTCTTTCTGAGCCTTTGCATTCCAGAATGAAAGATTGGAGGAGATGACCTCCAGGGCCACACACAGCTGACTTTCTCTCAAAGGCAAATTGTTCTCCTAGGCACTTATTCTGGTAAGACTAATAGCCTGAGAGGGGCTTTGCAGAGTTTATGGATCCTTCTTTAAGGCCACAAATGTTTCTGCCCTTTGTTCATTCTAACATCAAGGTCTTTTCATGTTTTATTTCTTCTGCCTTAATTACTCAGGCTCAGGGATCTCAACTGTCATCTCCCAAGAGACACCCAATGTGACACAAGTTACTCATTCATATTACCCAATTTCATTTTTTTTTTTTTTTTTTTTTTTTTTTTTTTTTGAGATGGAGTCTCACTCTGTCACCCAGGCTGGAGTGCTGTGGCCGGATCTCAGCTCACTGCAAGCTCCGCCTCCCGGGTTTATGCCATTCTCCTGCCTCAGCCTCCTGAGTAGCTGGGACTACAGGTGCCCGCCACCTCGCTCGGCTAGTTTTTTGTATTTTTTTAGTAGAGACGGGGTTTCACCGCATTAGCCAGGATGGTCTCGATCTCCTGACCTCATGATCCGCCCGTCTCAGCCTCCCAAAGTGCTGGGATTACAGGCTTGAGCCACCGTGCCCGGCCCCCAATTTCATTTTCACCAAGGCCCTTAACAGTGCTTGCAATAGTCATATCTGTATATTATTTTATTGTGTAGAAAATAAACTACGCTAGAGCAAGGAACTTGTCTTTCTCATTCGTGGCTATATTTTCAGTACTTACAACTGAGCCTGGCACATGGTGGCCCTCAGTTAATACTGTTTGAATTAATGACTCCCGTGCTAGGGGCTGGATAAACTAAAGGGAACAACAGCCTGAACCATGTGTGAGCAGGCCCAGAAGTCACAATAAGCAAGCTGCCATCCATGTGCTTGCTCTTTTGGGCAGAGTCTGCACACAAGAACTGATTCCTATACCTGGAGTTTGTTGGGAGCCAGGAGCACCAGCACCATCTGTGGTTCTCTGCCTCTGGCGCGCAGCTTTATTTATTTTTTTTTAATAAAATGTTGCTTTATTTATTTGCTTTAATCCTCATTTCTCTACATTTGTCTATTTAGTAATAGCCAATGAAATAAAAAATGTGTACCCCACTGCACTCCCACAGCTGCAGCTGCTGGCACATACAAGTTAGTATGGATTCTGCTGCTACTGCCCATATGAAGCACTTTGGCCAGCACCCCCAGTTGGAGCACTGGGGCCAGCAGACCAGGAACACCTCAGTCCCTCCAGTGCATCAGGGTTCTAATCTTGAGGGGCCAGAGAACAAAGCCAGGGGCCTGGTACCAGCCCCTGAGGGTTAGAGCACACACCCAGAAGTGCTGAACTGAGATTTGGTCCCCTGAAATCTTTCATAATTGAAGCCTGTCAGCTGAACCCAACTTATACCACACACAAACCCCCAAGACCATCAAAGAAGATAAAAGCAAAAAACCCTAAAGTACAACAACTTCAAAAATTAAAGGAACATCAGCCCACACAGATGAGAAAGAACCAGCACAAGAACTTTGGCAACTCACAAAGCCAGAGCATCTTCTTACCTCCAAGCAACTGCACTAGTTCTCCAGCAATGGTTCTTAACCAGGAAGAAATGGCTGAAATGACTGAAATGACAGTCATAGAATTCAGAATATGGATAGGAATGAAGATCATCGAGATTTAGGAGAAAGTTGAAACCTAATCTAATGAATCAAAGGAGTATGATAAAATGATACATGAGCTGAAAGATGAAATGACCATTTGAAGAAAGAACCAAACTGATCTGATAGAGCTGAAAAACACACTAATTTCATAATACAATCACAAGTATTAACAGCAGAATAGACCAAGCTGAGGAAAGAATCTCAGAGTTTGAAGAAAGGTTCTCTGAATTAACTCAGCCATAAAAAAGAAGAAACAATAAAAAGAATGAACCAAAACCTCCAGGAAATATGGGATTATGTAGAGATCAAATCTGTGACTCATTGGCATCCCTAAAAGAGAGGGAGAGAAAGTGAGCAACTTGGAAAACATTTGAGGATATTGTCACTAAAAAATTTGCCCAACCTCACTAGAGAGGCCAACATTCAAATTCAGAAAATGCAGAGAACCCCTGCAAAATACTATCAATATACAAGACAACTATCCCCAAGACACATAGTCATCAAATTCTCTAAGGTTGACATGAAGGAAAAAATATTAAAAGCAGCTAGAGAGAAGGGGCAGGTCACCTACAAAGAGAGTTCCATCATTTAATCCAGTCAAACTAAATGTTATAAGTGAAAGAGAAATAAGATCCTTAATATTAACCTTAAATGTAAGTGTGCTAAACATGCAAATTAAAAGGCACAGAGTTGCAGGTTGGATAAAGAAGCAAGACCCAGTGGTATGCTGTCTTCAAGAGATCCATCTCACATCTCACATGCAATGACACCCATAGGCTCAAAGTAAAAGGATGGGGAAATATCTTTTAAGAAACCAAAAAATAAAAGCAGCAGTTGCTATTCTAATTGTAGACAAAACAGACTCATTATTTTGTAAAGGGTTCAATTCAACAAGAAGACTTAACTATCCTAAATATATATGCATCCAACACAGGAACACTAAGATTCATATAACAAATTCTTAGAGACCTATGTAGAGACTTAGATAACCACACAATAATAGTGGGAGACTTCAATACCCCATTGACAGTATTAGACAAATCATCAAGGTAGAAAAATAACAAAAATATTCAGGACTTAAACTGATTGACTAAATGGACCTAATAGACATGTACAGAACTCTCCAACCAAACCCAGCAGAATATACATTCTTCTCATCTGCACTTGGCATATAGTCTAAAATCAACCACATAATAGGCCACAAAACAATTCTCAGCAAGTAAAACAAACAAACAAACAAACAAACAAACAAACTGAAATCATACCAACCATATTCTCAGACCACAGTGCCTGTGGTCCTAATAAAAATAGAACTTATGAACACAAAGAAACAAACAACAGACATTGGGCTGTACTTCATGGGGGAGGGTAGGAGGAGAGGGGAGAGGAGCAGAAAAGATAACTATTGGGTACTGGGCTTAATACCTGAGTGATGAAATAATGTGCACAACAAACTCCCATGACATGTGTTTACCTATATAACACACTTTCATATGTACCCCCACACCTAAAATAAAAGTTAAAAAAATAAAGAAAATCAATACTAAGAAAACCATACAATTCCACGGAAATCAAACAACCAGTTCTTGAATGACTTCTGGGTAAAAAATGAAATTAAGGCAGAAATCAAGAAATTATTTGAAGTGAATAAGGACAAAGATACAACATATCAGAATCTTTGGGACACAGCTAAAACACTGTAAAGAGGAAACCTTATAATGCTAAACACCCACGTTAAAAAGCTAGAAAGATCTCTAATTAACAACTAGCATCACACTTTGAAAAACTAGAAAAAGAAGTGCAAACCAACCCCAAAGTTAGCAGAAGAAAAGAAATAACAAAAATCAGAGCTTAATGGAATAAAATTGAGATGTAAAAAACCAGAGGAAATATCAACAAAACCAGAAGTTGGCTTTTTGAAAGATTAAATGAGATTGATAGATTGTTGTCTAGACCACTAAAGAAAAAAAGAGAAGATTCAAATAAACACAATCAGAAATGACCAAAGGGACATTACCACCCACCTCACAGAAATGCAAATACCACTCAGAGACTATAACATACACCTTTATGTGCACAAACTAGAAAACATATTAGAAATGGATAAATTTTGGAAAACATACAACTTCCCGAGATTGAACCAGGAAGAAATAGAAAGTCTGAACAGACTAATTCTACCAGATGTATAAGAAAAACTGGCACCATTCCTACTGAAAGTATTCCAAAAAATTGAGGAGGAAGGACTCATTCTCAGCTCTTTCTATGAGATCAGCATCATCCTGATACTAAAGCCTGTCAGAGATGCAACAAAAAGGAAAACTTCAGGCCAATATTCTTGTTGATAGATGCAAATATCTTCAACAAAACACTAGCAAACCGATCCCCAGCATATGAAAAAGCTGATTCATAATGATCAAGTAGGCTTTATTCCTGGGATACAAGGTTGATTTAACATATGTAAATCAGTAAAGGTGATTTGTCACATAAACAGAACTAAAACAAAAACCATGTGATCTCAATGGATGTGGAAAAGACTTTCAATAAAATTCAGGATTCCTTTATGTTAAAAATGCTCAACAAGGCCTAGTGAGGTAGCTCATGCCTGTAATCCCAGCACTTTGTGAGGCTGAGGTGGATAGATCTTTTGAGGTAAGGAGTTTGAGACCAGCCTGGCCAACATGTGAAACCCATCTCGACTAAAAATACAAAAATTAGCCAGGTGTGGTGATGCACACCTGTAGTCCCAGCTACTCTATCTGGGAGGCTGAGGCAGGAGAATTGCTTGCACCCAGCAGGTGGAGGTTGCAGTGAGCCGAGATCGTGCCACTGCACTCCAGCCTGGGTGACAGAGCAAGACTCCATCTCGAATGAATGAATGAATGAATGAATAAAACCCTCAACAAACTAGAGATTGAAGGAACATACCTCAAAATAATAACAGCCATCTATGACAAACCCACAGCCAACATCATACTGAATGGGCGGACGCTGGAAGCATTAACCACTGATCACAAGAACGAGGTGAAGAGACCACTCTCACCACTCCTATTCAACATAGTAGTGGAAGTCCTAGCCAGAGCAATCAAGCAAAGAAAGAAAGAAAAGGCATCAAAATAAGAGAGGAAGTCAAACTGTCCCTGTTTGCAGACAACATGATTGTATATCTAGAAAACCCATAGTCTTGGCCCAAAAGCTCATTCAACTGATAAACAACTTGAGCAAAGTTTCAGGATACAAAATTAACATACAGAAAATCACTAGCATTCCTATACATGAATGACAGCCAAACCAAGAGTCAAATCAGGAACAGAATCCTATTCACAATTGCCACAAAAATAATGAAGTACCTAGGAATTCAGTTAACCAGGGAGGTGAATGATGTCAACATTGAAAATTACAAAATACTGCTGAAAGAAATCAGAGATGACACAAATGAAAAAACATTCCATGTTCATGGATAGGAAGAATCGATATTGTTAAAATGGCAATACTGCTCAAAGCAATTTACAGACTCAATGGTATTCTTCTCAGAATTAGAAAAAAATTCTAAAATTCATATGGAATGAAACAAGAGGCCAAATAGCCAAAGCAATCCTAAGGAAAAAGGATAAAGCTGGAGGCATCATGTTACCTGACTTCAAACTATACTACAAGGCTATGGTAACTGCAACAGCATGGCACTGGTACAAAAACAGACACATAGACCAATGAAATAGAATAGAGAGTCCAGAAATATTGCTATACAACCATATGATCTTTGATACAGTCAACAACAACAAGCAATGGGGAAAGGACTCCCTATTCAATAAATGTTGCTGGAATGACTGGCTAACCATATACAGAATAATAAAACTTCATCCCTTGCTTATGCCATATACAAAAATCAACTCAAGATGGATTAAAGACTTAAATGTGAACTTAAACTATAAAAACTCTTGAAGAAAACCTAGAAAATGCCATTCTGGACATAGACCCTGGCAAAGATTTCATGATGAAGATTCCAAAAGCAATTGCAACCAAAACAACATTGACAAATAGGACCTAATTAAACTAAAGAGCTTCTGCACAGCAAAAGAAACTATCAACAACAGAGTAATCAGATAACCTACAGAATTGGAGAAAATATTTGCAAACTGTGCATCTGACAAAAGTCTAATATCCAGAATCTATAAGGAACTTAAACAAATTTACAAGCAAAAACCAAACAACCCCAGTAAAAAGTGGGTAAAGAACATGAACACTTTTCAAAACAGGACAGACATGTAGCCAACAAGCATATGAACAAATGCTCAATATCACTAATCATTAGAGAAATGCAAATCAAAACCACAATGAGATGTAATCTCACATCAGTTAGAATGGTTATTATTAAAATGTAACAGATGCTGGCAAGGCTGTAGAGAAAAGGGAATGCTTACACATTTTCTAGTGGGAATATAAATTAGTTCAGCCACTATGGAAAGCAGTTTGGAGATTTCTGAAAGTACTTAAAGCAGGCCAACCATTTGACCCAGCAATCCCATTGTTGAGTATATACCCCAAGGAATATAAATCATTGTACTATAAAGACACATGCATGTGGAAGTTCATTGCAGCACTATTCACAATAGCAAAACATGAAATTAACCTAAATGCCCATCAATGGTAGACTGGATAAAGAATTTGTGGTACATACACACCATGGAATACTATACAGCCATAAAGAAGAACAAGATCTTGTTCTTTGCAGCAATACAATGGAGCTGGAGGCCATTATCCTAAGCAAACTAATGCAGGAATAGAAACCAAATACCACATGTTCTTACCTATAAGTGGGAGATAAACATTGAGTACACATGGACACAAAGAAGAAAACAATAGACACTGGGGCCTACTTGAAGGTGGAGGTTGGGAGGAGAGTGAGGATCAAAAAACTACTTATTGGGTACTATGCTTATTACCTGGGTGATGAAACAATGTGTACACCAATCCCCTATGACATACAATTTATCTGTATAACAAACCTGCATATGTACCCCTAAAACTAATATAAAAGTTGAAAAACATTAAAAAAAAACCCGGATTTTTAAAGTGTCTAGCTTCTTTAGAAAACATCCATTCATTGTCAAATGTCTATCAGTCTGTTGGGTACTAATAGTATAGTCTTATAACTTATAAGGACGTCAGGCAAAAAGCTGGCTAAGCAACTAGGGGATCAGCTCAATTGACAGATGTGTTCATACTGCCTATAAGCCTCTGAAAAGTCAATGAATCCAATATGTGATTCAGAAATTAGAATTAATTTTTTTTTAAATGTGGCTTTTATGCACAATGCATTTTTCATTTTCTTCTTCTGGAACACGGAGGGAATGAACAACCTAATGACTCCCCCTTTCATACCCAAGCCATCTCTAGCTACGTTGGAGGACTTTTCACCAGCCAGGGAATTTGGTTTGCATGTGATATGGCTGGTGAGCCTGTTGAGGCTGCTCTCAGCTTGGTGCAGAGGATTGGGTTCTGTATACTCTCAGCACAAGGGCCAGTTATCCAGTCCTCACTATTGGCAAAGTAGCAAATTGCTCTTTTGTGGGGCTTGGGGAAGTCACAATTGGTTGTCTGTTTCTTGATGGACACAATAAAGAGGCAGAGCAGCTCCATCTCCCTGAGCCCAGCACAAGAATTCAGGCACTTTGCCTCCTGCCTCCAGCTCTCCCACTAACGGGCTCTTCCTGCAGAGTCAGTCAGGCAACCCTCTGTGACTCAGCTCCTTCCTTTGCAAAGTGGGGATGGTCAGATTTATTCAGGATTTGTGAGGCATGCTTAAAAAGGCCTTCAAAAATGCCAGCTCCCGCAGATGATTCTGTGATTTGTGAACTGGCAAAGAGGTTGGGGAATTTCCCTTCGTTGGGTGTAGGTCTTGGCTTTCTGTGTGGAAGTTGGGCTGGCCAGCATAGAATTCCCTTGATTTCTTCTGCTTCCTCTTGGGACATGGGTCACACGGAAGGCGGCCCTATCCTTGCCTGTCAGAACCACATAAGCCGTACCGTATCCTAGGCCTCTCCTTGTCTCCTCCTATTTCTCATAGAAACTCACTTCTAACTCAAAGGATTTGAACAGATGGTTTACATGGAAGGAAATGTAGTAAATGAAGCATCATATGGAAGAAATACGTAGCCTTGAAAATAATTGAGGAAATGAAAATGAAAGCAACTTGAATTACCAATAATGATAACTGATCCAACCCGATAGACTAAAGGCACACATGCCCATTAATTGCTTTGTTAGAGGCTCTCTATTGTTCTAGTCTTCTGAGCAGTCATCCGCCATGGTCTAATAAAAGTTACATACACTTTGAGGAGTATATTCCAAAAATAAAAAAGGGTGATTATTAAAAAATGCCCACAGCAATGAGGTGTACTGATTAATACATTAAAAAGAGATCAGGCCTAGTGGCTCATTTCCTATAATCCTAGCACTTTGGGAGGCTGAGGAAGGAGGATAGCTTGAACCAAGGAGTTCAAGACCAGCCTGGGCAAGAGAGTGAGATCCCATCTCTACAAAAATTTAAAAAATTAGCCAGGCATGTTGGTGCTTAACTGTAATCCTAGCTTGGAAGACTGAGGCAGGAGGATAGCTTGAACCCAGAAAGTCAAGGCTGCAGTGAACTATGGTTATACCACTGCACTCCAGCCTGGGCAACAGAGTGAGATTCTATCTGAAAACAAAACAAAACAAAACGTACACTAAAAAAAAGGAACAATAACCCAATGTACCGTTGTCTCTGGTAGGAGGTTGTCACCTTCATAAGATATATCGAAACACAAAAACAGATAAAATTACTATTACATACAATTACTGAAATGTTAACATATAAGTTCAGGGAATTACATGATATATATGACATAATATTTATTGAAAAATATTTTGTCCACATTAATTATAACTGTGTAAAAAGGCATTTATGTGTTCTTATGACTATCCAAAATGCACTCAGAATGATATACAATGATATAAATTTGTTTCAGTATTTACTCATTAAAAATATAGAATTTTAGAAAAAAAATTAATAATAACCAAACACAAAACAAGCACAATTTTCCAATGTATTTCTCTCCTGGAAAGAGGCATGAATTTTTGCTTCTCCTTTCCCCAGCACATGGTACAGTGCCTGGCACTTAGTAGATGCTCAGTGTACATTGGCCAAAAGTTGTCAAATGACAGTCAATTACTTTAGGACCAGGCTTTCTCCCAATGAATCTATGCAAGTGTATTGACTAGCTAATATATAACCCTTTCTGTTGCTGTCTTCACCACTTAATGGTTTTATTCAGACTAGATTCACGTGTATTCAGAGGATTTTTTTTTTTTTTTTTTGAGACGGAGTTTCTCACTTGTTAACCCAGTCTGGACAACTCCAGCAACCTCTGCCTCCCGGGTTCAAGCGATTCTCCTGTCTCAGCCTCCCGAGCAGCTGGGATTATAGGCATGTGCCACCACGCCCAGCTAAGTTTTGTATTTTTAGTAGAGATAGGTTTCACCATGTTGGCCAGGCTGGTCTTGAACTCTTGACCTCAGGTGATCCACCCGCCTCAGCCTCCCAAAGTGCTGAGATTACAGCCGTGAGCCACTATATATATATATATATATATATATTCATATATAAGAAATGAGCTCAATGCCAGGAAGGGAGAAAGGTCTGAATGGTTTTGGTGAGAAATTCCTTAATTTTCCATTCAAATAACTAAATTTAAGAAGTCCTCCAGTAGGCCTTGTTCTGGCAAAACAATAATGAGGGGAGAATGATATCTCCTTGTCATGATCCGTCTTGTGATGCTCTTTGGTGACACACAAGGAAATGGAGAGGAATATAACGAGTTTAATTGTTCAGTTGAAACAGACTTCTGAATACTTATGATTTCCTCATCTTCATAGAATGCACTGAGGTTTTCCCTGAAAGAAGAATCACTGCTTTTTAAGACAGGAAATAAGGTGGCTCTTGAGATTAGAGGAGGGAGATGCTTTCTCCTCTACTCTCAAAAGTGACACCAATGTCATGGGGTTGGTGGGGAGGGGACATCAGAACACAGTATGGTTAATGATTGAAGCTCCTCTGTCCTAGCTCTTCTGGCCCTGAGGTGGGGATGTGGTATGTTCTTGGTGATAATGTGACTGTGTATATGTGTGTGTGTGTGTGTGTGTGTGTGTATGTCTGTGTACTGAAAGTCCAGTGTAACTAACTGCAGTAGCATTGGGAGTGCAGGCTACAATGATACAGAATAAATAGAATTGCAATAGAAATTTTCTCCATTTACTAGAAATCTGGGGCTCCTCATCTTAATAACAGAGATGCACTCTTAGCCTAGGTTCACTAGGAAACAGCCCGAGGCAAAAGCTAATGTGCTTTTCTGTACTTTATGGAGGGAGTACCATTCCACGGAAGCAAGTGTGAGGAAGAAAAAACGATGTGAGACAGGGAAGGAGGGAGAGAAAATACAGTGAGGCTCATGTTACTGCATGGACTACAGCTTCGTACCATGTCCAGCTGACTACTCAGCCACTGGGATGTCTTTGTAGAGGCCACATGAAGAGGCAGCTCAGAACCACCCATACCCGCTGCACTTCTGGGTTGTGTAACTAGTCGCTCTGGGAAACAGTTGGGGAAGTCAAGGCCTCTGTGGGTCCAGCCAGCCAGTGCACAGTTTCTCCTTGTCAGTTGTGGATTGAGAGTCCACTGGTCAATATAGTGGCAATGGTGGCAGTAGCACCAGTGGCAGCAGAAGTCTCAGCTTTCTTCTATGGGAACACCTTGAGCCGTTGCTAGGGCTTCTGTGGCCTACGTATAAAAGACCTGTCGAAGGCTGAGGGGGTCCAAGCAGCACGCACCGTGTCTAGTGCAGGTGGGCATGTGCTGATATGGCCACAGTTCCTCTAGCTCTTTATTCAGTACATAGAACTGAAGCAGGCTGTTAGAATGCCAGTGTCAGTGGAGGGAGGGACATGCCTAGTTCATTGCATGTTTCCCAGCAGTGGACAGTGATTCTGCTGAGCTGCCGGATCACGTATTTTCAACAACACCAATGGCTCTGGATATGACAACAGCAGAAGCTATGTCCCTATACATGGTGGATGCTGAGATTGATTTTGTGGTTTTCTCTATGAGACATCATGAGGACTGATTCCCTGCTGGGTCCACTCTGAGGTGTTGGACTTATCAGAGGAAGGGAAAGAAAGTTACTCATCCTTGATAAGGAAGCTTGGAATCATTTAATTAAAATAGTTAAAAAATATGACCTAATTTGTATATTTCAACTTAATAAAAAGGGACCTACCCATGGTCCATAATCATCCACGTATCTTGGTTACATTTTGAGGCATGAGTGAGTTACTTTGTTAGGGTAGAAAGTGAGAAAGCAGAAGGTGGAAGAATAGAAGAGGACTTAGTATTTAAATGTTCCTTGGTAGTGATTTTGTTTAAGTTAGTACAGATGTAATGGCACCAACGGCATTCTAATTATAACTTGGTAGGGCTCGGCACATGGATTGAGACATACACATTCCAAGAATTCAGCTTTTAGCAGCATGTGGAATACACCTTAGTCACTTAGTCAAGAGACTGGAATCCATACGCTTTCCCATATGTAATGTGTTAGTTTATATGTGTCGTGCTATTTTGGAGAATAAATAATAATTGCCTGTGGGAAACCCGAATGATAAAATATATTACGTGAATAGCAATTTTATTTTTTCAGTAACCAATAAATACTTACTAAGTACTTAATTGAGTTTTAAATGGTCTTTGGTTAGGCCCAAAATAGGGCTTTTTTATCTTGATGTTATGTATTTTTAAACATTGAGGTTAGAGTCGATCAATGAACTTTCCGTTTAGAGGGTCTGGCATTTCTCCCATGAGTCCTGTCGGTTAAATAAAAGATAACAAGATTAAAATTCCTATAATGTCAAACACTTACTGTCTTGAGGACTTGGTTTGTCTTCTGGGTATATGATGCCACCAGAACATCTCATTCCCATTCTTACTGTCCTCATGATCTTGGTGAATTTATAGCTGTGGCTACTTAAGAGTGATAGCATTAGACCACACAATGAATTGTTGATTTTAAATGAGTATTGATTAGAGCCCAATCAATGAAGAATAAGAAAAAATATATCTATATATATTTTCCGTGTAGAAGGAGTTTAGTGTTATTTCGGAATGGAATAATAAGTCTCTGGGTTTTCTTTTATTTCTATGTCTGGACAAGACTGAGACTTCTATTCGCAGTGTCCTGTGGCATCAATCACATTCTGCTTTGTACTGAGGCTGTTTTGCAACACTCACTGAAATAGTTTGGCTCTGTGTCCCCACCCGAATCTCATCTCAAACTGTAACCTCCACGAATTTTAATCCCCACGTGTTAGGGCGGAGACCTTGTGGGATGTGATTGGATCATGGGGACGGTTTCCCCCATGCTGTTCTCATGATAGTGAGTGAGTTGTCATGAGAGATGATGGTTTTAAAAGTGTTTGGCAGGTCCCCCTTTGCTCTCTGTCTCTCCTGCCGCCATGTGAGATGTGCCATGCTTCCCCTTTGTTTTCTGCTGTGATTGTAAGTTTCCTGAGGCCTCCTCAGGCACGTGGAACTGTGAGTAATTAAACCCCCTTTTAAAATAAATTACTCTGTCTCAGGTAGTATCTTTAGAGCAGTGTAAAAATGGAGTAACACACCCGCTTTTTTTTTTTTTTTTTGACATAGAGTCTCTCTCTGTTGCCCAGGCTGGAGTGCAGTGGTGGAATCCCAGCTCACTGCAACCTCTGCCTCTCAGGTTCAAGCAATTCTCCTGCCTTAGACTTCTGAGTAGCTGACACTACAGGCATGCACCACCACATCTGGCTAATTTTTGTATATTTAGTAGAGATGGGGATTCACGACGTTAGCCAGGCTAGTCTTGAACTCTTGGACTGAAGTGATCCACCCACCTCGGCCTTCCAAAATGCTGGGATTATAGGGATAAGCCACTGTGCCTAGCCTACGCTCATTTTTTCACCTAGATTTTAATCTGCTTGAGGTCAGCGATGGTTTGTAGTATCCCTTACAGAGTCTTGAATTTAGTAATTCATGCTCTTGATTGTACAAGAACTGAAATTTCTAGTAAATTATCTAAGGTTAGCTAAGGGTGCATTTTAATTGCCTCAGGACTCTGAAGCTTTGCAGAAGCATTCTGACACCTTGCCTTGAATCACATTTCAATAAAGGTTCTTATAAACTATTTCCAAGCAGGTGAACTTTTTCGAATGTCATATGTAAGGAACCATATGGGCGTAACATTGGCACCCCCAGTGACACTAAAGATATGTTCCAAGCATGCCTGATTACAAAGCCCATTGATTATGTCTGCAAATGTCCTGGATCTTTGAAGAAAGTATAACCACTTATATACTTGCTTCCTTTGAGCAGAATCCTTTATTTGCTTGGAAAACACTGGTTTATGTGCTACTCTGAAAATAGGGTTAAGACTAGGGAATTGACAGGGAGGATTCAGAATTGCTTCTGGAAGGAAAGACAGGCATCCAAATTCTCTTGGAATGAAGTTTTAGTTAAATCACAACTCTTTATTTGATCCTGCATAGTCAGCACCCAGGTTTCTTTTGAAGTATAGTCCTAGGAGCTGTTAGTACCAGTGACCTTCTAAAGTCATGCCACGGCTTAGCAGAGAGACAGTACCGGAGCTCAGACTAAAGATTCTGAGAAGCTTGAACATATTCTGAGGAGCCATCTTTGTCTGGTTCTGTTTTTTATGGTTGCTTTGAGCCATGAGCCCCCAGAGGTTCAGCTGAGCCTTGAAGATAGTGGTGTTTGAATCGAGGACTCCATTGGTTACCCCCAGCCCAAAGGAGTCTTCAGTGTAAACCAGGTGGGGGACTGTATTACCACTAACATACACAACATTTACTTCTTTTTATACCTTTGGAGGTTACATCTTTCCTCTTCATTTCAAAATATTGGATTCAAAGGGCATGTGTCTGTTTTTATGTTTCTTTGGTGATGGGGTAGAGATATGTGTGATCACACATATTGTTTTTCTTCTTCGAATCTTGAACTTTCAAACCCTTTCTAAGGATATCACAATGAGTCCAGGCTGCCTAATACTTCTTCCCTGGACCCTCTCCAGGATTTTGAGCCAAGTGTCCTCAGGGGAACTGTGTACCCATCATGCCTGAATGGAGGAGAGAAAAATGTGCCCTCTAGACACTGCAGTGGATGTCGTGAATGTTCAGAACAGCAGCCTTTGCATCAATCTTGCTTAGTGCTTAAAGAGTGAAATTGGAATCTTCCTAACACAAATAAATGACAAATGCTTGTGGTGATGAATACCCCTATTGCCTTGATTTAATCATTACTCATCATATGCTTGCATCAAAATATCACGTATACCCCATAAATATGTATAGCTTTTATGTTTCTATAATAATTACAAATAAAAAATTTAAAAATCTTGTTTAGTGCTTCCATTAGGGGAAACTGCCCTTGCAAGTGGTCTAATGCATAGAGGTTCCTCTCCACCCCTCCCTGTCCAAGGCTAGATATGAATATGCATGAATTTGACTATAATTAGGTCACAGAAGAGATGCTGTGAATCATATCATTACCAGGCGAAATGATATATGGTACTGCTTTTGACAGAAACAATGTTTCATCCACATTTGGAGCTTCTTGCTTTCATTTACCAGGCGATTGTAAAGGAAACTCTAGCATAAGGCAGAAGTACCTACTTTCTCTTGAAAATAGGTCTCTCTCAGGGACAGACATTATCTGGCATGGGAGGACTTGCTTTCTTGTGCCAATGGTGATTAAACAACAGCAACTAGAAAATAGCCTTGGTACGTAGTGCCTGTTGCCATTTCTCATTATTGTCAGAATGTCTTAAATTGCCAGGGGTGCTTTTTCCTTGTTGTTATTGGTTTAATTATGGCAATGCCATCCTATGGGAGAGAACTAATTAACCTTCTGTCAAGATACCAACTCTGCTATATTGCATATGACATTAATGGCTCGGAGTGTTTCAGGGCAACTTTTTAAAGCTACTTTTCTGTTTTGTTATTGTTGACACCTTCAAAAAAAAGGTATTTTTTTCTTTTTTTTTTTTTTTTTTTTTTTTAGCAAATACAGTTGTATGCAACCTTTTGAAATTGATATGGATATTGTATTGCTGCTGATAATTATTATTTAAAAAGATGACAAATAAAGGTCAATTTAGTGAACTGCAAGAATTTCTCACAGGAGTATTTACCACCTGAAATAAATGGAAAGGAGATATCGAAGTGAGGAAAGATAGGGGAAGGAAGATGATATTCTGCAGATGCCAACCGAACACAAGATACTTCATACCTCCACAACCCTGCAAAGTAGGATTTATTATCTTCTTTGTATAGATGAGAAAAGTCAAAGTTCTGAGAGGTTGTAAAAGTAAACTACAGAACCAGTGGTCACATACAATCAGCATGATTTGTCTCTATGAGATGAAATAAGTTAGCTTCATTCTGAATTCCATTTTATGTCCTGTCTTGTTTTTTTTCTGTCTTTCCTTAGTTCCATTTCTTGTATCATCCTATATTCTTACATATTCATGTCAGCTGTCTTAGCTCCTTTCTGAAAAAATCATAAGGTATGAATAAATAAAAATAATTTTCTCAATGATCCAGTAAGGTAAACATAACCATTACTGTTACTTTATAAAGGGGAAAGAGGTGAGACAGCTCCTTCTAGGAAGAAACAGCTTGCCAGCCTTGGAGAAAATGCCTGGTACTAATGGTTATTTCCCGTTCCAAGAGGAAACTATACTGAAATAGCCGGGTCAGATTTCAGGACACTCATGGGGGCCACATTTTCCAGTGGGAGAAGTCCCACTCGTGAATATGGCTCTCCCTGCTGCTTCCTCCATCTAAACAAATGATTAGAATAAGAACTTGGCTCAGACCTGTTTTTTCTTCCCCTTCTTGATGGCTAGGTAGCCAGGTTCTTCTCAAAAACACATTTTGTATTTGGGAGTTCTCATCACATTTAACTTGGTGATTGAAAGGAAAATACCACACTGAGGTCTTAAGCTTATGTCAAGGACTCTTGTCCAATTTACCAGAAAACTCTGGTTTGCAGGTGATATGCTTCTGGCAAATGGTAAAGTGCACTCTTATTTCCCAGTTCTCATTGTCCTATGTATATATATACCCCATAGGAAACCACAAAGTTGGAGGGATGCAGATGGTGGTGAGGATATAGAGCAACGCTTACTGGGCCAAGGCAGAATTTGGACCTTTTGGCATCCTGGCTGTATTGCCACTTTACTATCTCAGCCCAATTTCTTTTTCTTTTTTTTTTATGTGTATAAATGACAGTGACTCTGTGTTTTTTCTTATGTTTTATTTTCTTTTTAATTGACAAATAGTAATTGTGTATATTTATGGAGTATACTGTGATGTTATAGAATATAGTGTGGATTTACAGATTTATGGAGTACAGTGTGATTCTACATGTATACTTAGTGGAATGATCAATTAGGCTAATTCACATATCCATCACCTCAAATATTTAACATTTCCTTCTGGTGAGAACATATAAAATTCTCTTTTAGTAGCTTTGAAATCTACATCATTATTTACTATAGTCATCATTCTGTGTAGTAGATCACCAGAACTTATTCTTCTTGCCTAGTGAAACTTTGTACCCATTGACCATTGTCTCCCCTTTCTTCCTCTATCCCCTATCCCCCAGCTTCTGGGAATCACCATTTTTCTCTGTATAAGTTTGACTTTTCCTAGATTCTACAAATAAATGAGATTATATGGTATTTGTCTCTCTGTGCCTGGCTTATTTCACTTAGTATAATGTCTTCTAGGTTCACCCATGTTGTTGCAAATGACAGAATTTCCTGCTCTTTGAAGGCTGAATAGTCTTTCACTGTGTATACACATTACATTTAAAAACTCCATTCATCTGTTCATGTGCACTTTGGTAGTTTACATGTCTTGGCTATTGTGAATAAGGCTACAATGAATATGAGGGTGCAGACATCTCTTTGACATACTGATGTCAATTCCTTTGGTTACATACCTAGAAGTGGGATTGCTGTATTATATGGTAATTTTGCTTTTAGTTTTTTTGAGAAACTTTCATACTGTTTTTCAAAGAGGCTGTATTAATTTATAATACCACTAGCTGTAAGTGTTCCTTTTTCTTCTCATCTTCTCCAACACTTATCTTTTATCTTTTGGATAATAGCCAGTCTAACGGGTTTGAGGTGATATCTCATTATTGTTTTAATTTGCATTTCTCTGATGATTAAAGATGTTGAGCATTCTTTATATATCTGTTGGCCATTTGTATATCTTCTTTTGATTAATGTCTATTCTGGACCTTTGCACATTTTTTATAGGATTTTTTGTTTTCCTTTTATTGAGTAGTTTGAGTTCCTTGTTTATTTGGGGTATTAGCCCCTAATTCAATAGATGATTTGCAAATATTTTCCCCCATTTGTGAGTTGTTTCTTCATTCTGTCAATGGTTTCCTTTGTTGTGCTGTGTTGTTTCCATTTTTAGTTTGATCAAATCCAGTTTGTCTGTTTTTGCTTTCATTGCCTGTGTTTTGGGGTCTTACCTAACAAATCACTGCTGAGACCAATGTTTTAGAGCTTTCACCTATGTTTTCTTCTAGTAGTTCTAGTTTCAAGTCTTACATTTAAGTTTTTAATCCATTTTAATTCTTATATAAGAGGTAAGATAAAGGCCTATTTTTACTCTTCTGCCTGTGGATATCCAGTTTTCTTGATGCTATTAATTAAAGGCTGTCCTTTCCCCACCGTGTGTTCTTGATACGTGTGTAAAAAATCAGTTGATCATAAATGTGCAGGGCTATTTCTGGGCTCTCCATCCTAGTCCATTGGTTAGTATGTCTGTTTTTATGCCAGTACCATGCTGTTTTGACTACCATAGCTTTGTAATGTATTTTGAAATCTGGTAATGTGGTGCTTCCAGCTTTGTTATTTTGCTTAAAATGGCTTTGGTTATTTGGGGCCTTTTGTGGTTCCATATATATTTTGTAAATGTTTTGATCTATTTTTGTGAATAATGTTATTGAAATTTTGAAGTGATTTCATTGAATTTGTAGCTTGTTTGGGTAGTATGGGCATTTTAGCAATATTAATTCTTCTAATCCATGAACCTGGGATATCTTTCCATTTATTTGTGTCTTCTTCAATTTCTTTTATCAATGTTTTATACTTTTAAGTATACAGATCTTTAACCTCCTTTGTTAAATTTACTTATAAGTATTTAATTTTTTGATACTATTCTAAATGAGATTTTCTTAATTTCTTTTTTAGATAGTTTATTGTTATGTAAAAATGCTACTGATTTTTATAAGTTGATTGTTTATCTTGACACTTTACTGAATTCCTTTATTCAGTAAAGGAATAAAGTACTAAAAATACAATTTGGCTTTGTAACACATTCCTGAATATATTACAAAGCTATGGTAGTTCCAACTTTGTGTGTGTGTGTGTGTGTGTGTGTGTGTGAAGTCTTTAGAGTTTTCTAAATATAAGAAGAGGCCATCAACAGAGACAATCACTTCTTTCTTTCCTATTTGAATGTCTTTCATTTCTCTTCTTTTGCCTAATTGCTCTGGCTGCTAGAACTTTCAGTACTGTGGTGAATAGAAGAGGTAAAAATAGGCATCTTTGTCTTATCCCTGATCTTAGAGGCAACGCCTTCAACTTTTCACCATTGAGTATGATGTTAGCTGTGGGCTTGTCATGTGTGACCTTTATTATGTTGAAGAATATTCCTTCTATACATAATTTTTGAGAGTTCTTGATTATGAAAGAATGTTGAATTTTGTCACAATGCATTTTTTTTGGCATCTATTGAGATAATCATATGGTTTTTGACCTTTATTCTGTTAATATAGTGAATCACATTTATTGATTTGCTTATGTTGGATCATCCTTGAATCCCAGGGGTAAATACCACTTGATCATGGTGAAGGATCATTTTGAATCTTTTTAAATCATTTTGAAGGGTAGTGGAATACAGTTTTATAGTATTCTGTTGAGGATTTTTGCATCTATGTTCATCAGGGATATTGGCTTGTAGTTTTCTTGGAGTATCTTTGTCTGGCTTTGTTATAAAGGTAATACAGGCCTCATAAAATGAGTTTGGAAGTATCCTCTCCTCTTCACTTTTTTGAAAGAATTTGAAAATGGTTGATATTTATTCTTTAAATGATTGGTAGAATTTATCCTTGAAGGCATCTGGTCCTGGGATTTTCTTTGATGGGAGATTTTAATTACTAATTTAATCTCCTTACTTGCTTTGATTTGTTCAGATTTTCTATTTCTTTGTAATTCAGCCTTGGGAGGTTTATGATTCTAGGAATTTGTCCATTTCTTCCAGGGTGTCCAATTTGTTGGCATGTAGTTGTTCATAGTAGTCTCTTATGATCCTTTATATGTCTGTGTTATCAGTTGCAATGTTTCCTCTTTCATTTCTGATTTTATTTGTTTGAGTCTTCTGTCGTTTTTCCTTAGTCTGGCTAAGGATTTGTCAATTTTATTCAGCTTTTCAAAAAACCAACCCTTAGTTTCACTGTTCTTTTCTATTGTTTTTCTAGTCTCTATTTCATTTATTTCTGTGCTGATCTTTGTTTTATCTGTTAATATTGGGCTTTCTATGTTGGGCTTAACATGTCCTCCCCACCCCCAGGTTCCTTGAGGTATAAAGTTAGGTTGCTTATTTGGGACTTTTTATCTTTTTTGATATAGGTCTTTATTACTATAAACTTCCCTCTTGAAGCTGCTTTTGCTGCATCCCATAATTTTTCTTAATTCCTCTTGTTATTGATTTCTAGTTTCATACCACTGTGATCAGAAAAAAATGTTTGATATTGTTTTGATCTTCCTAAATTTGTTTAGACCTGTTTTGTGACCTAACATATGGTCTATTGTGGAGAATGTTCCCAGTGCACTTGAAAAGAATATGCATTCTATTGTTGTTAAGTGGAATGTTCTATATATGTCTGTATATGTATATGTCTGTTAGGTCCATTTGGTCTAAGTTCAAGTCCAGTGTTTCCTTATTGAATTTATTTATTTATTGTTTTGGAACAGAGTCTCGCTCTGTCACCCAGGCTGGAGTGCAGTGCCGCGATCTTGGCTCACTGCAACCTCCGCTTCCCAGGTTCAAGTGATTCTCCTGCTTTAGCCTCTCGAGTAACTGGGATTACAGGTGCACCACCATGCCTGGCTAATTTTGTATGTTTAGTAGAAATGGGGTTTTGTCATGTTGGCCAGGCTGGTCTCAAACTCCTGACCTCAAGTGATCCACCTGCTTCAGCCCCACAAAGTGCTGGGATTACAAGCATGAGCCACCATGCCCAGCCTCCTTATTGAATTTTGCCTAGATGATTCGCCTGTTGTTGAAAGTGGGGTATTTAATCCCTTATAATTATTGTGCTGCAGTCTATGTCTCCCTTCAAATCTCTTCATGTTTGCTTTATATATTTAGATACTCATCCAAATCTCTTCATGTTTGCTTTATATATTTAGATACTCATCCCAATTTCCTTTTTTTTTTTTGGCAGAGAAATAATTTACTATAAGAGAAGTTTGCTGAGTTCAACACTTTCTCAAAGTGTGGTCTAGAATAAAATTGCTAAATGCCTGGAGAAAGGATAACCCTCCTCCCTTCTGCATTTTACAACAAACACTGAAAACAGTTCCCCTATTTTCTGCTAAACTTCACGTGGCTTCACAATCCCAGTCTATATCCTTATTCTGTCCGTCATTACCTATTGATGAGAGATGGCATACATTAGAAATATAGTCACCAATTTGGATGAATTAACCAGGGCTCTTGTCTTATAAAATACTTAACAAATTCTGGCTCCAGAGTGTAAAAGGTTGGGGGAAAGTATCAAAGACCTGTAGATTACCTTGCTAATCTGTGTTCCATCCGTACAATCATCAATCGATTAATATATATACATATATATATTAAAAACACATGAATATATATCTTATTTTCTCTCCTTACCCTCCTTTATTATTCTTACTCAGTATGTGCCTAAAATTAAAGTCTATATTTATTCACTTGATTTTTTTTTTTTTTTTTTTTGAGACGGAGTCTCGCTCTGTCGCCCAGGCTGGAGTGCAGTGGCCGGATCTCAGCTCACTGCAAGCTCCGCCTTCCGGGTTTACGCCATTCTCCTGCCTCAGCCTCCTCAGTAGCTGGGACTACAGGCGCCCGCCACCTCGCCCGGCTAGTTTTCTGTCTTTCTTGTAATAATTAAAACTTTACTGTGCAGAGGTCTGCTTGTGTACTACTCCATCTTTAGCCTTTAGAACTGCAGTTGGCTCATAATATATGCTTATAAATATTTGTGGAATAAATGAATAAGTATATGAATGAGTGCAAATGAGGCTCATTACTTTTTACATTTATTTTTAATGAATCCAGAAAGAAAAAAACCTCGGTTCCACTGAATGCCAATTAGGAAGCATTCATCCGTGGGCGCTGCATTGGGAAAATCCACTCTGAGAATGGAGGCACCACTGAGAATATGGAAAAAAAATTTAGGGACAAAACAAGCCTCAGTCCTATTGCTTGAGCCCAAGATAGAGAGACTGGTTCAAAACCTGCCCTACATCTGTATTTTCTATTAATTGATCTTTAAAAAACCTCCTGTATTATCTAAGGTGCTTTGAGCTGGAATCTTTGTTAATTGCAACTGAGGTTATTATTTATCTGCAGGGATGATGTCTGTGACAAGAAAGTTTGGATTCAGAGAGGAAAGAAGGGCAAAGCAGGAGCTCAGAGTAGGGCCAGCTAAGTAGAAGCTGTAGGTACTTCAAAATTTTGTCTACAGTAGGCTTGATCTCTCTTGCCTCCTCCTCCCCAATGTTTTCTTGAAGGCAGTAGGAGCTCTGATAGGAGGTGATGCTGAGCTCAAATCCCTTATCTAGCACTCTCAGGAGTGTGACCTTATCTCAGACCTAAGCTGCTTTGTATGGAAAAGGAGGATAACACCTGATTACAGGGGCTGGAGGAAATTAATAAAATAAGCACATATCATTCCTAGCACATAGACTGTGCTCAGTGATGTAAATGTTCTCTTGCTTTGGTGATCTGACAAAGGAAACTTGAACAATTATGTCCCAGATGGATGCTGAAATATTTATTCAAAAGTAGTTAATCCTATGTAAATGGTGTTTCTAAATTGCTGCCAGTTTTTGAAGGCCTAGAGTTTCATATAATTAATTAATGACTTTCAAAACAACTTCTCTACAGTAATAATCCCAGTGAGAAGAACAAAAGCTTCTTTTGGAGGAGAAACTGGAAAATTTCCTGCTTTTTATTTGGAACAGCTATGGGGCAATTCCTTTTACATGCTTTTGCTCCCCTAAAACATAGTGGGGCTGATTGAAGGATACATACATTAATTAGGAAAGACCTCCTATTGTTGCCTGGAGCAAATTTATAACTACAGAAGATACTTGAAGTCATGTGTTTTATTCACTATAATGTTCAACAAGTTTATGTGTATGAGCTCAACATGTTTTTTTTTTTTTTTTTTTTTTTTTTTTTTTCCTGGACCTTTGAGTGAATGGAACCTGGTATACGGCAAGATCTAGGTGCTGTGCTACTTTCCCATGACAAACCGAATGCTTTCCCTAAAAATAGTTGATCTATTGAGCTTAATGCCAATTTCCAACATTTCCTTTTTAACATTATATTCAGGTGATCGTGCATGTTGCAATTCATTTCATTTTTGATCAGTTTTGTGGAATGCCTACTGTGTGCTTGCTAGAAGGAGGTTTTACAGCGGAATGCTCTACTCCAGAGCACTATAGTCTCTGTGGTCTATTTTGGAATTTCTCCTTAAGTTTATTACAGGAGTTTTATTTACGACATTTGTTTTGTATTTTATGTTGTTCCAAGTTGTAAACATGCCACAAGTAATTTCCCTTTCTCTTCTTCTAGGCTTTATTTATGTTCTTTGGAATTCATACAGATACATCTTGATGTTCTGAGGAGCTGTTACTAATGTGCCCCTCTGGGATCAGACTGATTTTGACTGTGAGAACTGGCATCTTTGAGATCTCATGAAAAAGAACCCCACATCAGAACTCCAGGCCTGGGAAGTGCCATCCCATTGTTCCATTGAGCGAATGCAGGCCAGACTGAGACAGAATGATAGATGTACTACAATTCTTTGAGGCTGTGGATGAACTTTTTAAAAAAATACATTTTTATTTTGGAATAGTGCTAGATTCAGAGAAAAGTTTCAAAGAAAATACAGAGTGTTCCCAAATATTCCTCACCCAGTTTTTCCCATTGTTAGTATGTTTCCTTACCACGATATGTTTGTCAAATCTAACAAACCAACATTGTTCTAGTACTATTATTAACTAAACTCAATTTTTTGTTTTTCACAGATTTCTACATTAATATTCCTTTTCTGTGCCGTGATTGAATCCAGGGTACCATGTTGCATTTCGTTCTGATGTCTCCATAATCTCTGGTGTGTGACAGTTTCTCACACAGTTCCTTGACAGTCTTGAAGAGGCCTGGTCAGGTATTTTGTAGATGTTCCTCATTTTGGATTTGTTTTATGTTTTTCTCCCAGTTAGACTGGAGTTACAAGAAAGAGAAGAAGTTCCTAATCAATAATCTGTCAATGTGAAATGTTATCAGGGAACATGTTATTGGCATGATTTATCACTGATAGGTTAACCTTGATCATTGGGTTAAGGTAGTGTTTTCCAGGTTTCTCCACTGTGAAGTTATTATTTTTCCCTTTCATAGTCTATTCTTTGGAGGCAAATCACTGAGTCCAGCTCATGTTCAAGGTGGGAGGGGGTCTAAGCTCCACTTTCTGGAGGGAGGATTATCTACATATAGTAGATGGAATTCTTCTGTAAGAAAGAATTGTCCCTTCTCTTCCAATTTTTTTTCCTTTTTTGAGATACTGATGGGATGGATGTCTTCGAAATCAGTAAGAGGCCTAGTGCTATTTTTTTGAGAGATGTGTAAACGTTGATTCTCCCACCTGTTTCTTTGAGAGCATCAGGAGACTTGAGAAAATTCCTGGGGCAAATATTTCTGCTTCACACAGACAAAAGCAGGCTTGCCCTGGGCCCACGCTTCAGCTCCCCTTCAGCAATTTTTTTTTTTTTAGACGGAGTCTTGCTCTGTCGCCAGGCTGGAGTGCAGTGGTGGGATATCGGCTCACTGCAACCTCCGTGTCCTGGGTTCAAGCGATTCTCCTGCCTCAGCCTCCTGAGTAGCTGGGGCAACAGGTGTGTGCCACCACACCTGACTGATTTTTGTATTTTGGGTAGAGATGGGGTTTCACTATGTTGGCCAGGATTGTCTCGATCTCTTGATCTCGTGATCCGTCCGCCTCAGCCTCCCAAAGTGCTGGGATTATAGGCATGAGCCACTGTGCCCAGCCCCCATCAGCATCTATCTGGGCCTGCTTTTCCCTAAGTGCTCACCAGGAGCCAGCAGCACCCTTTCAAGACCATCCCCCAGGTACCCAGGACCTTGGAATTGTCTTAGCCCGAATGGCTCTGAGCCTACTTCCAGAATCTCCATGGTCTTCTTCTGTGGGCCTTTTCTTCAAAATGAAGACTGGGCCACTGATGTGCATACTCCTTGGCCTGATGGGTAGTCAGATGGCTGCTGTGGATGGAGTCTGGATATGCAGTCTGGGATATGTGGAGGAAGAAAAGTCCCCTCCTCATCAACACGCCACATTATTCAGGAAGATGATATCAACATGATTTATCATGGATGAGGTTAACCTTGATCGTTTGATCAAGGTAGTTTTTCAAATGAAAAGCAAACATCAGAAAATTGACCAGTGCCTCTTTTAAAAGCTTTTTCACTGGGATTCTTACTGCTCAGAAGTTGTTTTGAAAGTGATTAATCAATTACATGAAACTCTAGGCCTTCCAAAATTCTGAAGCAGTTTAGAAACAACATTTATGTAGGATGGAGGTGTAGAATAGAGCCGAGTTTAGGGGGGAGAAAAGGACAGTGGTCAGGTCAGAGACTGGCATTGGTTCTCCTCTAGATGCCATGTTCTGAGGTCACATTCTGGTGCAAATTCTAGTAATTTGGAATTTGGACATCCGGGTTGTTTGAAGGAGCGTATTTGTTAAGGTAGGAGAAAAGATCACATTGTATTTAGCAGTTTGTTTGCTTGATTTATAATTTAGACATATGGTGTATGGGCTTGCCATAGGCCCTGACAATTTGAGGCAGGCCTGTTTCTGTGAGCAAAGTTAAATGAAGAAAATGTCAGGGCTGTTGACCGTAATCTGTTCCCCAACTCCAGCTCTGTGGAATGTAATGCCCTCAAGACAACAGCTGTCACTGGGTCTCTGTGGACTTCCCTTGTGGCACACAATTTTCTTCAGATTCCTTGAGAGGCCTGAGTGGAGGGCTTTGCCACTGACACAATAGAGGGCTTGTCTTTGTATTTGTCTACTGAGAATTTCCTTTATTCACCTAGAATGCCATGCTCACTCTTCTCTACCTACCCAACCCTCCACTATCTGGAATTCTACTTCTTCCATGAAGTTTTCCTTAATTCCACAAATCCCCTTCATAGAAATGTGATAAGGTCACTTAGTAGCAGTTGTGGGTTTTCACAGATGGCTGCCTCTTTCCTCTAGGCACTTGGAATGCAGTGCTGGTAGGAGGCCATAAGGGGAATAGCGGCTCCAAGATCAGAGGGCTGTGTGGCCCCAACCTCTCCGTCCTCCTCAGGCACACTCAGCGTGGCTTTATACTCAAGGGGCTGAATATAAATGTGCTATTTTAAAATCTATTTAAATAAGATGTATATTAGAGCAAGGCTGAGATAAATGCTTAAGAATAGGTACAAATTGATGATTATTCACTAGTTACTATTGATACACTCATCATGATTTTCTCCTAGGTTTATTAAAATGTTTTTTATAAGTCATCTGCAATTAATTACTTGAGTCAAAATCTCTTTCGGGGGAAGATGTGGAACTCTAGGATTTCAAGTAACTCTAGGAGGTGCCAAAACCCTGTGGTCATATCCTAATCAAAATGACTTATTGGCTCTTGAGGATCATTTTTCTTTCCCAGCCATGCGTGGGACTTCAGCTGTCCTCTTTCTCTTCATCTTTATCTCTCTCTCTCTTTTTTTCAATGGGTATATGGGAACACTTTTTGTTTTTAGGGCTGAACAAAAATACACAGAGAATAACATCCAGGTTGGAAGGAACTCTTCCTTTTCTTGTTCCTCCCAACACTGACTTTCTTCAGTAAAGTACTAAAGGTATGTTGTTTTTACTACTTGTTTTCACAGCTTAGTTTCTCTAAAGATAATATGTTCCTCTTTTTCTTTTTTTTAAAAAAGCTTTATTGAGCTATAATTGATAAATATAGATATTTAATATGTATAATTTAGTGACTCTGAACATGTAAAAACACCCATGATACTATCACCACAATCCAGGGAAGACATATTCAACAGCTCCCTTTATTGGGACACCAAAAACAGAGATCCCTCCTTCCCTGTCTCTTCCTCCCTCCCTCCCTCCTTGTGTCTTCCTTCCTTCCTCTCTCTCTCCTTTCTCCCCTTTCTTTTCTTTTCTTTTCTTTTCTTTCTTTCTTTCTTTTCTTTCTTTCTTTTCTTTCCTTCCTTCCTTTCCCTCCCTCCCTCCCTCCCTCCCTCCCTCCCTCCCTCCCTCCCTTCCTTCCTTCTTTCCTTCCTTCCTTCCTTCCTTCCTTCCTTCCTTCCTTCCTTCCTTCCTTCCTTCCTTCCTTCCTTCCTTCCTTCCTTCCTTCCTTCCCCTCTTTCTGTAGAAGGACTTAATATGAGACCTACCCACTTAACAAGTTTTGAAGTACACAATATTATATGGTTAATTATAGGCAGTATGTTTTACAGCAGATTTCTAGAACTTACCCATCTAGCACAACTGAAACTTTAAACCCATTGAACAATGAGTTTTTCAATATATTCCTCTTCTGTGCTTACTAATCTTTGTTTTTGAAAATAAGGTCACTGTGACTATAAGAGAACATACCTAAAAGGTAGCAAAATGTATCAAGGTTTTAAAATAGAGATATAAAATGTACTCATTGTAAAACTCCCATTACATATGTTTTTGATTTCACATCATTTAATTATATTCTATCTTTCACTGTCCTTCACTTGTTTTATTCATTCATGTATCAAATATATATTAAGCACCTATTATTCTAGGTCCTAAGGATATAGCAGTGAACATACAGACAAAACTTGTCAGTGTTATGAAGAAAAATAGAATAAGAAACAAGGATAAGAAGTGCTGGAGTGAGAGTGGAAAGTTGTAGTTTAAACAAGATGATCATGGAAGGTCTTACATAAAGGGGATACTTAAGCAAAGGTTGATGGAGATGAGGGTTCAAGGCATTTGAATCTGGGAGAAAAGGCATGGGAAATAGCAAGTGCAAAGTCCCTGAGGGAGCAGGCCTGGTGTGTTTGAATAGGGAGGAAGCTAGGGGAGAGCAGGGTGAGTAAAGAGGGTCAGAGAAGAAGAGGCTGGGCGACAAGTGGGACCACCTGCATAAGATCTTGTTGGATATTTAGCACCATCCCTGGCCCTACACACAAGCGACCAGTAGTATTTCCTCACTAGCTGTAGAAACCAGAACCATCCCCTATGTGGCAAAATCACTGCCATTAGAAAAATGCTGCCTCAAGAGAACATGTGGCAACTATGACTGTGGTCCCTTCCAGGTCTAAAACGCAATCATTTTGAACCTACTGTATATGCGATCCTTCACTCATGTATATACACAATCTTTTAAATTCCATCTAACACCAGACTCACTAAACTTAGGATCACTTACATTTTTCTTCCTCTCTTCTATTTTTTCTCCCCTTCTTTTTTTATCTGTGAGCCATAGAACGATGACACTTGTGGGAAATAAGTGTAAGAATTGAGGCAAAGTTACATCTTTTGTGAGAAAAAGAAAAATCAGAAGTTTTAACTTAAAAACACCATAAAGAATCAATGCTCTCCATTTTAAAGCCCTAACAAATATATAAAAGCCAGGTTCTGCAATATCTTCTGTTCCTACCAAATAGTCTTTTGATTCAAACTCTCCCTTAGGCACCAACATTCAACCTTAAGCATCAGGTTGAATAAAAATCCACCTGGATTTAATATTTCATGGTCATAGTTAATTAGTAACATTATAAGAATATGACTTCCCACTCCGAAGGTCTACCTTGGGAACAGAGCTACCACTGAAGGAATCATATTAGGATAATACACACTTGGAGTTCCAATAAATGGCTTTGAAATGAACTTTTGAAAATGATTTATAAGCATATGACAGCATCTGCTTTTTATGATTGACTTATAGCATAGACTTAGTGCACGGTTCTGTGGAACTTAGTGTGTCCCAGTGTGGCTTTAAAAAAATTTGGTTTCTGGCTCATGAAATAGAGAATTGAGATGAACAGTGCCAAGAATGGTTGCTGATACCACCCAGTGACATCCATCACCTTCTCCAGTAAGTGCTTCTTTGCTAGGTATTGTGAGGAGTTAAACAAACTGTCATGGTCCCTAAGTATGTTTTGTCTATAGAGCAGGCAAGAAAAATAGAAAAATGTACAGAAAATGCAGATATGCATAATGCCATCTATATTTCCATCATCCTGAGAGTTAAATAACTGTGACTGGTGGGAATAGAATAAATAACAGGGGCCAAGTGGGGTCAGTCAATAACCACCCAGAATAAATTGCTAATCAGAAGCGGAGCTAGCACAGGCTGATAAATAACAAGGTTACTTTATCTGAGGAAAGAACCTGCTTTTCCTCATGTTGGTAATTATATCAATACAGAGAAAGAGACAATTTGGCGTTCACTGGGTTACTGCCAGATGATGTTCTAAATTGATGACATGTTCTCAGGCATCCTCTCCTCCAGTTGCCTGGCTCAAATATAAGTGGCCGCTAATTCCAGTTTGCATTACCTGAGTAGCTTGATAATCGCCTTTGTGCCTAGTGTGTGTGTGTCCTGAAAACTTGGGCTCAAGTCCATGCAGAGCAGTGCTTTCAGACTTCACCATGTATGCCAATTACATGGGGATCTTGTTAAAATGCAAATTCTAATTCAATAGGTCTGGGTAGAGGCTTGAGATTCTGAGTTTCTAATAAGCTCCCAGGTGAAGCCAATGCTGCTGATTTGTGGAACACAATTTCTCTTTTAAGCATCCACACTGAGCATGAGCCCCAAGCAGTGGGTGTATGGGGGTGCACCGCCTGTGTAACTTGAAGAGCTGACAGGTGACACCCCCACCACATTTGATCAGAGGAGTATTGGGCTGAAGAGTTCATCAAGGGGAGGGAGAGAGAATTTGAAAGCAGTGGCAATAGAAGTAAGAAGTGTGGATTTAGGGTGATGTCAACAAGACAGCTGACTAGAAGTGCCTAATGCTCATGCCCCCTAACAAAAAAAGACCCAAAACAACAAACACACAACTACATCTTAACTAGAGTGACTGAAAGAGAGTGCTGGAGTACAGCAAGAGAGTGATGGAAACCCTGGGAAGCATAGAAACTCAGGGCAGACACATAGAGAAGGGAAGAAAATGCCTTGCCTCTGGCACCCTATCCCCCAGTCAGGAGCAGCTCCGAAACATAAGGGGCTTCTCTCTGCTGGAAGATAAGCAGGAGGCCCCCGGAGGCCGCTGTCACTGCTGTGTATACCTACAGTTTTGGATACTGGAGAATCCTGAAATCCTCACAGGCCCTGAACCTAGCTTTGGGAGATGCTTGGAGTTCACACAGCTGTACTACTCCAGAGAAGGCTTCCACTTGTGCCCTGCCCCCATGGCCCAAGCTGCTATTGTGCTGCAACATCTCAAACTAGAGCCACTGCTAGGGTGTGTCCTGCTCCAGGGCCCCGTAGCCACTACATCTCTTCATCTCTGAGGCTCTACCACCATTGCACCATGCTCGCATCCGTGGTAGCATGTTGTACCCCAGCCAAGCCGCTGTAGCTCCCTACTGCCTGGGAACAAGCCACCTAGGAGGCAGTTCATCTCTCTAATCCCAATGGCTGCCACACCCTGGCTACTTGGAGACTGGGTCCAGTGGAGCAGCCACATCCCCTGGACACCTGAACCAACTTGGTGCCCCACACTGAGGGAACTGGAACTCCAGCCTAGGGGATCAGCCTCATCCCCAGTGCCTAAGCTCACACAATGCCTTGCCTTTTGGGGACCAAGTGCACTCGTCCAATGGAGAAGCCACACCAGAAAGGCAGAGCCATACCCCTCACTGCCTGAACCAACCTGGTACCCTGACCTGCTGGGAACCAGCATCTAGGGGTCTCTTGCTTATTTTTTTCCCACAAGGAGAAGCCCCTCCTAGTTTTGAGCTGATCCTAACTGGGGGATAGGGTGGCAGAGAGGCACGGCATTTCCTTCCCTTCTGTATGTGACTGCCCTGAGTTTCCGTGCTTCACAGGGTTGCCACCACACCCTTGCTGTATTCCAGCACTCTCTTAGGCACTCTAGTCAAGACATAGTTGAGTATTTATTTTGATTCTTTTTTTGTTGGGGTTGGGGATGAGCGTCATGCACCTCAGTCAGCTGTCTTGTTGACATCACTCTAACTCCCCACACTTGTTACTTTTATTCCCAGTTATTTCAAATTTCACTTCTTCCTCTCCTTGATAGACTCTTCTTCAGCTCATTATTCTTCTAAAAACATGTGTTCAATTGGAGCAGCTGTACCCCCCAGTGCTTGAGCCAAAGTGACACCCCACCCTGTGAGGAACTGGGGCCCTGGCCCAGCAGAGTATCTGTCCCTCCAGACACCTGAACTGATGTGGCACCCTGCCTCCCAGGAAGACAAAAGCTTGTTTGAACTGTGCCACCACACGCTCTGGATCAAAAAGCCACAGCACCCCTTCTTGCTGTATCTGGATCAGCCCTCTAGAGTCAAATTACTGAGGTGCTATACCTCCCTGGGGCATGGAGCCATTGTTGCACTGCTTCTTCTTCCCTGTAGCCCAAGCCACTGCTGTGTCCTGTCATTCCTGGGTCCTTGTTGACACCATACCTGGCCTTGCAGAGCCTGGGTTACTTCTGTGTCCCACCACTTCAGGGTTCAGAGGCACCACTACACAGTGCCCCTTCTCCTGGTGCCCAAGTTGCCACTCTTCAGGAACCAAGCATCTTGAACACCCTGTCTTCCTTGGAGCCATGCCAGGGCTACACCCTGATTCCCAAGATCAGAGTTACAGCTGCATTCTTGTCCTCCTGGGCCTTAGCTCCTGGGGAGTGTGTCAGAGTCACAGTCCTTAGCTTGGTGGAAGAGCTGCATCACCTGTGTTTCAGAGAGTGAACCCATTCAGAGAGTCTTTCCCTATGAAAGCCACTATAAATTTGGAATAGACGACTGTTCCATCAGATGTGCAGATATCAGCACAAGAACACAAAAAACATGAGAAATCAAGAAAACATGATGCCACCAAAGGAACACAATAATTCTCCAGTAACTGACACCAAAGAAATGAAAATTATGAGTTGCCTGGAAAGGAATTCAAAATAATAATCTCTAGGAAACTCAGTGAGATACATAAGAATACAGATAGACAATTCAATAAAATTAGGAAAACAATCCATGATCTGAATGAGAAATTCAACAGAGATAGAATCTTAAAAAAGAAGTAAATATTAATAGCATTCTTGGAGCTGAAGAACTCAGTGAAAAAATTACAGCTAAGAACTTCAACAGAAGACTAGCTCGAGTAGAAGAAAGACCCTCTGAACTTGAAAAATAGGTCTTTTGAAATAACCTAGTCAAAGGGGAAAAAAGAAAAATAATGGAACAAAGTGAAGAAAGCCCACAGAACTTATAAGACATCCTTAAGTGAGCAAGTTTTTGCATAAGGGAGTTCCAGATGGAGAAGAGATGAAGAAAGGCACAAAAAAATTAATAAAATAATGACTGAGAATTTCCCAAACCTTAGGAAAGATATTGACATCCAGATTGATGAAATACAAAGGTTCCAAAATAGGATCAAAGAGGTCCTCACCAAGGCATAGTATAATAAAAATGTCAAAGTCAAAGACAGAATTTTAAAAGTATCGAGAGAAAAGTGTCAAAGGGCATACAAGGGAATCTTCATTAGACTGTAAATGGATCTTTCTTTCTTTCTTTCTTTCTTTCTTTCTTTCTTTCTTTCTTTCTTTCTTTCTTTCTCTCTCTCTCTCTCTCTCTCTCTCTCTCTCTTTCTTTCTTTTTCTTTCTTTCTCTCTCTCTTTTCCTCTTTCTCTCTCTGTTTGTTTTGTTTTGTTTTCTGAGATGGAGTCTCACTCTGTTGCCCAGGCTGAAGTGCAGTGGCATGATCTTGGTTGACTGCAAACTTTGCCTCCTGGGTTCAAGCGATTCTCCTGCCTCAGCCTCCTGAGTAACTGGGATTATAGGCATGCACCATCACACCTGACTAATCTTTATAGTTTTAGTAAAGACTGGGTTTTATAGGCATGCACCATCACACCTGACTAATCTTTACAGTTTTAGTAAAGACAGGGTTTTGCCATGTCTTTACCATGCTGGGCTGGTCTTGAACTCTTGATCTTAGGTGATCTGCCTGCCTTGGCCTCCCAAAGTGCTGGGATTACAGGTGTGAGCTACTGTGCTCAGCCCAAAACTATCAGTGGATTTCTAAGCAGAAAACTTGCAGGCCAGGAGACAATGGTGTGACATAGTCAAAGTAATCAAAGAAAAAAAAAACTTGGCAGCCAACAGTAGAATAACCGCAAGTCTGTTCTTCAGAAATGATGGCAAAATGAAGTGTTTTTCAGAAAAGCAAAAGCTGAGGAAATTTATCACCACTAGACCTACCTTACAAGAAATGTTTAAAGGAGTTCTTCAGCTGTAAACAATGAAAACATATTGTTATCATCATGAAAACATATGAAAGTATAAAACTCACTAGTAGAGGTAAATACATAGTCAAATTTAGAATGCTCCATTAGTGTAATGGTGGTGTGTAAACATTTCAAACTTCTAATGTGAAGGTTAAAAGTTGAAATAATTAAAAATATACCTATAATAAATTGTGCAGGAATATACAATATAAGAAGATGTAAATTCTGACAACAAAATTATAAATTATGGATGGAAGGGTAAAAGTCTGGAGTATTTGTAAGTGATCAAAGTTAGGTCATTATCACTTAAAAGTGTCTATTATAACTGTAAGATGTTTTGCATAAGGCCCATGGTAACCACAAAGCAAAACAACAACAACAACAAAAAAAACAACAAAAAAGCAAAACTACAGCAGATACACAAAGGGGAGAGAGAAGGGAATAAAATCTTAGCACTATAGAAAATCATCAAATCACAAAAGAGGACAAATGAGAAGGAAGGGAACAAAGGATCTACAAAACAATCAGAAAACAGCAAAATGGCAGCAGTTAAGTTCTTACCTATCAATACTAACCTTGAATGTAAGTAGATTAAATTTTTAATCAAAATACATACTGGCTTAATGAATAAAAAAAAAGATTCAACTATATGTTGCCAATAAGACACCCATTTTAGCTTTAAGGACACCCATAGGCTGAAAGTGAATAAATGAAAGAAGATATTCCATGCAACTGGTAAATAAAAGAGAGAAGGAGTGGTTAGACTTTTATCAGACAAAATAGAATTCAAGCAAAAAAAATTACAAAAGAAAAAAGTCATTATTTAATGATAAATGAGTCAACTCATCAAGAGAAACAACAATTATAAACATTCATGTACCTAATATCTGAGCAGCTAAATATATAAATTGAACATTACCAAATATGAAGGGAAAAATAGATAGCAATGCAGTAATAATAGAGGATGCCAATAGATCCACTTTCAACAATGGATAGACCAACTAGACAGAAAATTAATAAATATTGGATTTGAACTGCGCTTTATACCAAATGACCTAACAGACATATATAAAACTTTCAGTCCAAGAGCAGTAGAATGTACATTCTTCTCTTATGCAGATGAAACATTCTCCAGGATAGACCATTTATTAGACCACAAAACAAGTCTCAGCAAATTCAAGAGGATTGAAATCATATCTAGTAATGCTTCTGACTACAACAATATGAAACCAGAAATCAATAACAGGAGGAATCTTGGAACATTAAAAAAATAAGTGGAACTTAAACCATATGCTGGTGAACAACCAATGAGTCAAAGAAGAAGTCAAAAAGGAAATAAAGAGTATCTTGAGACAAACAACAATGAAAACAGAACATATCAAAACCTATGAGATGCAACAAAAGTAGTTCGAAGAGGGTAGTTTATAGCAACAAATGCCTACATTAAAAAAGAAAGATTCCTAAATAAATAGCCAAAGATTATACCTCAAGGAGAAAGAAAAATAGCATACTAAATTCAAAGTTAGCAGAAGGAAGGAAATAATAAAGATCAGAACAGAGATAAATAGAGAATAGAAGTACCATAGAAAGAATGAATAAAATCAAGAATTGGTTCTTGACAAAATAAAGAAAATTGACAAAACCCCTAGCTAGGCTAATAGACAAAGAAAAAAGAGAATAGACTCAAATAAAATCAGAAATGAAAATGGAGATATTACAACATTTGCCTCAGAAATTAAAAGGATCCTAAGGGACTATTCTGAACAATGACATGCCAACAAATTGGATAACTCTGAGGAAATGGATAAATTCCTAGAAAAATATTACCTACCATGATTGAATTAGGAAGAAATAGAAAGCTTAAATAGACCAATAGCAAATAAAGATACTCAAGATGTAATTAAAAACCTTCCAACAAAGAATAGCATAAGACCAGATGGCTTTGCGGCTGAATTCTACCAAACATTCAGAGAAAAATTACCAATACTTCTTAAACTTTTTCTGAAAAAATAGAGCTAAAAAGAATGCTTCCAAATACATTTTATGAAGTCAGCATTACCTTAATACCTAAGCCAAACTAAGAAAGACACTGTAAGAAAATAAAAGTACAGATGAATTTTTTGTGATGAACATTGATGTAGAAATCTTCAGTAGAATATTAGCAAACTGAATTCAACAGCACATCAAAACAATTATACATAATGACCAACTGGGATTTATCCCTGGCAATTAAAGCTGGCCTAACATATGCAAATAAATCAATGTGATACATCACATTAACAGAATGAAAGATAAAAACCACATGATCATCTCAATTGGCATGAAAAAAGCATTTGCCTTTCTTGATGAAAGCTCTTTACGGTTTAGGCATAGAAGGAAAGTTCCTCAACATAATAAAGGCCATTAAAAAAAAAAAAAAAAACCCACAGTTAAAATTTCAATGAACACGGAACAACTGAAAGCTTTTCCACTAAGATCTGGCACAAAGCAGGAATGCCTGCTCTTGCCACTTCTATTCAATGTGGTACCGGAAGTACAAGAGCAATCAGACAATAAAAATCAATCAAAGATATCCAAATCAGAAAGGAAGAAGTGAAATTATCTCTATTTGCAGATGACATAATCCTATATGTAGAAAACCTTAAAGATAACACAGAAAAATTATTAAAACTAATAAGTGAAATCAGTAAAATTGCAGGATACAAAATCAACATACAAATATTTGTAGCTTTTCTATACACAGATAGTGACCTAGCTGAAAAAGAAATCAAGACAATAATCCAATTCAAAATGGCATAAAAAATAGGAAAATTTTAATCACATAGGTGAATAATTTATACACTGAAAACTCTAAAACATTTCTGGAAAAATTGAGAGTCACAAATAAATGGAAAGATGTCTGTGTTCATGGATTGAAAGAATTAATATTGTTAAAATGTCCATACTATCCAAAGCAATATACAAATTCACCACAACCCTTATCAAAACTCCAATGGCAATCTTTACAGAAATAGAAAAGAAATCTTAAAATGTACATGCAATCACAAAAAACCTTGAGTAGCCAAAGTAATACTGATAAAAAAGTTGGAGGCATCACACTTCCTTCCTGATTTAAAATTATAAAGCTACAGTAATCAAAACAGTATGGCATGGGCATATAAACAGTAACATAGACCAATAGAATATAATAGTTCAGATATAAATCCAAGCATATCCAGCCAACAAATTTTGGACAAGGGCACCAAAAGGACACAGTGGGGAAAGAATGGTCTTTTCAATAAATGGTGCTGGGAAAACTGGATTTTCCTACATGTAAAAGAATGAAATTGGACCCTTACCTTACGACATACACAAAAAGCAACTCAAAATGGATAAAGAACCTATATGTAATGCTTGAAACTATAAACTCCTAGATGAGAACATTGGGGAAATGCTCTATGACATTGACCTTAGTTAGACATGAGGTTTTTGATATTATACCAAACTCTGAAGCTAGGAAAGCAAAAACAAATGAATGTAACTACCTCAAACTAAAAAACTTCTACACAACAAAGGAAACAATCAACAAAATGAAAAGTCAACCTATGGACTAGGAAAATATACTTACAAGCCACATATCTGATAAGGGATTAATATCTAAAATGTATAAAGAACCCTTACAACTCAATAGCAGATTTTTGTTTAAATGAGCAAAGAATCTGAATAAACATTTCTCCAAAGAAGACGTAAAAATGGCCAACAGGTATGAAAAGGTGCTTATCATCACTAATTGGCAACATATAGTTCCTTTATCCATATGCAAGGTGCAAGGTGAAGACTATAGTTAATAAAATTGTACTGTATTAGGAATTTTTGTTAAGCAAATTTTAGCTGCTCTTGTCATGAAAAAGTAACAATGTGAGATGTCAGATAAGTTAATTTGTGTCACTATAGTAACTATTTTATTATCTGTATGTATCCTATAACATCACGTTGTAAACCTCAAATATACTCAAAAAAACTTACTTAAGAAGTTGTGGATTTAATTCTTCTCTCCATCTAGTCCCTCTTTTTTTATTTTTCTCTTTCCTCTCTTCAGGACTGCATGCTTCTTCTCTTCCCTCCTGCCCAGCCCCTTACACACACTAGACCAAGAGAACTGATTTAATTGCTCTGGGTTGGGGCCCAGGCATTCTCATTGCTAACTCCTCACTAGATGATTATGACATGCATATCTACTTGAGATATACTGATTTATCATCTTTAAAAAATACTTTATTTTTGAAATAGTCTTAATTCAACACCTAGAATTGCTATATGCAATTAAATTCATAATGTTGATTCTTGTTGATGATAACCAAGATCTCACATGTAACAAAGTTGATCCTATTCCACACCGCTGCAGAATGTAGCATCCTTGTCACCTGGACTTTTAGGCGAAAGCCTTCTAGCTGGACTCCTTCTCCACAGCCCTTGCTCACCCCATGGCCGGTTCTCTAGGTTCTAGAGAACCTGTGGCACTGGTATCACTGGCCTTGAGACGCAAAATTCTAGGCCTTGTCCCAGACCTAGTGAACTCAAATCTGCACTTTAACAAGGGTCCTACTTTCACATTTCTGGGTCAATATTTTAAAACACAGTTCTTTCCAGTGACTCTCTGGGTATCCCCTGTGTTGCACTCCTTATTGTGTGAGTCTGGAGTCCAGCTCAGGGCTCCCATGTCTGCTGAGGACAATGGAGGGAGGGACCTGCTTTCCTTCCCAACACTGCCCATTCTGCAGTTTTCAGTCTGCCAGATGGTGGCATGACTTCCTTCCTCGTATGAAACTGTGCACTGGTGGGTGGAAATTTTTCCCTGAAGAAGTGAAATTCTGACTAAATTAATTTGCTTTTGGGTCTGCACTGATTTCTGAATGTCAGGACAGGTAGCGGGGGTCAGCGTGGTCCTGAAATTCTCATTAAAGTTGCCTCAATGGGTATGGCGGCTTGTGATCCCCATGGAGCATCTTGCATTCTAGGTGTCAGCCTTCTGCTCACAGATGGCCTCTTCAGCACAGCACTCGGGCCATGACGGACCTCTGTTGCTCCTTTCTAGAATATCTTCTTGACAGTCCAGGTTTCATAAATGTCCTCATCGATGAATGGAAGTATCTGTATTCAAAAATGAACATGCCAAAGGCAGCTTAGACTATTTTTCCCCCTGTAGCTTCCTGTCATTTGTGGTGTTCTCTTCATAAACCGCAGGGCTCGGCAGTAACGAGTGGCTGTTTACAGAGCTCTGGCTGTAATTAAGTAAAATTGGGTCTGCTCTCTGAGTATGGTGAGGAAATACACTGACATCCATTATGCACAAGCTGGATGGGGGAACAACACAATTCTTGTCGGTTTTGATTCATGTTCAAGCTGGAGGACATGTGAAGGAAGAAAAACTTTTGTGGATCAAAATAATGTGTTATATTAGAAGCAGAGCTGCCAAGGAGCTCCTGGCATTGAGGTCAGGAAGAGAAGGGAGGAAGGGCCAGCTTTCTGTGGCTGGGAGGAGAAGAACAAGACAGTAGAAGGGACTCTGGAGTGACATGGTTGGACTGGAGAGAAGGTTAGTAGGTAGTATCAATATTTTCCGTGCGAATGTCCCAGAAACATCTCATCCTAAAAGTTGATATTGCCTTGGATTCTACCCCGGTCACTCTTTGTCACATAACTCTGTTTTTCTTTTTCATAGAATTGATCACAATCTGAAGTCATCATCCTGATTTATTTGGTGACTTACTTATTGTTTGTCTTCTCCTCTAGAAAATTTAAGCTACACGAGAATAGAGACCTTACGTGTCGTGCTATTGCTATACTCAATGCTGGGTATTGTGACTAGAAAATACTAGGACCTGTATTCGTTTTCTATGGCTGCCATAACAAATTACTAAAAACTAGGTGGCTGGAAACAACAGACACTTGCTCTCTTGCAGTTCAGGAGGCCAGAAGTCCAAACAACGTGTTGGCAGGGTTGGTTCCTTCTGGAGACTCCGAGGCACAATCTGTTCCAGGCCTCCCTTCTAGTCTCTGGTGGTTACTGCCAATCCATGGGGTTAACTCCTTGGCCTGTAGCTGTATCACTCTAATCTCTGCCTCCACCATCATGTGGCCTTCTTCCTGGTATGTATCTCTGTGTGTCATCTCCTTTTCTTATAATGACATCAGTCATTGGACTTAGAATCTACCCTACTTCAGTATGACTTCATCTTAACTTAATAATTACATTTGTAAGGACCCTCTATCCAAATCGGGTCACATTCTGAGGTTTGAGGTAAACACTATTCAATGCACTGTAGATGCTCAAGAAACATTTGTTGAATAAATGAGCCATATGAAGTTTCCTGTGACCTTTGGGTTTAAACTCAAGGGCAAATAGAGGACAAAAGAAAGGAAGAGGCTACTTTTGGTTCTAAATAATCTAGAGGGCAGCTCAACCTTGTTTGCTGAGTACAAAAATCCCATTGTTCTCAGAAATACTCTAGTGGGAAGACATTGAGGAGTAGACAGTGTTCTTTACTATGGGAAGGTCAGTGGATTTCTAAGCAGAGGCAGCTATAATGTTAGCAAGGCTCTTGGACTAATTTACTCATGTATAACTGGAGGCTCTGACACTGGACCCAGAGCTGGAGTTCCCCTCAAGCTGTGTGGGCTTGGGGTACCAGCAAATAAAGATTTAAAAAAAAAAAAAATGACAGCATCTTGAGAAAGTATTTGAATTAAAAATTTGTTTGAGAAAACACCAAAATCATCATGATAAAAATGATAATTTAATTAATTACTTTATACTTATTCTTTAAACCTGTTTAATTTTGAATCCCACATGATTTAGGGACACTGTAATGTTCTCAGTGCTCTCCAATGGTTTTAATCCAGGCCTTATTGAACCCCCATACTTCTGAAACCTCCATCAGAATAAAGCAGGGGCCAGGGAAGATAGCTGCTCTTTGTAAGCTGCTGTCAGTTTCTGTTTAGCTGGAGGTTTAAGTTGACTAATCAAGTCTGTAAATCAGTGCATGTGGGATAAAGCCAAAATCAGATTCTGGACCATGGGAAGTCAAGAGGCTGTGCCTGCTAATATGGAAGTCACCCTTTTTTTTTTTTTTTTTTTTTGGAAGTCACCCTTCTTGAAGTCAGCATGGTATCTCTGAGAGATGATGACCAGAAGGCCAACCAGTGACCAAGGGCAAAGAGGAAACTGTGTTTTAACAGAGATGCTCAGGGGTCCTGGGCTCCCTGAAGTTCAACCAGAGTAAAGTACGATCTCCCTTCTGTCAGCCACAACAGTTGGGTGGCCTGAGAAGATTGAGGCATAAGCTGATCACACCATCTATGGAATGGCCTGGTTTGTGGATCCGTTGTTGTGAAATGTTCTGTTTAAGCCTTTTATTCTACATGGTTATTCCCTTGAGTATCCCCTGAATTATCTATTCTTAGACATCATATACTGGTTTCAGTCATTTTTGAGATTGCTAATGCTTAGGAAGAAGTAATTCAGGGAAAAAGATAACAGCCTGGACAGCTGTTGTGGGTTGGCAAGAATTGACCCACTGGAAGGGAAGAGTCACTGAGAACAAGATGGCTCATTGAGGTGGCAAGTGACAGCTAGGACTGATTTGTGTAATATGTAAGTATCTCCAGAGAGATTGAAGGAATAAACTTTTCAAAAGACTGCACTTGATTTCTTGAAGTTCTGCAGAATGGGTTCTCAGACTACTGGGTATTAAAGGCAGAAATGACTTGTGACAACTAAAGTGATGGGAAACCTGGATTGCACACTCTAATTCAAATTCTTCCAAAGTTACTGGGTTTTCATATATCTTGATTCAACTTGTCTGATGTTGGCATTTTTTTTTTTCTCAACTACCATTATTCGTTGACCACAACTAATTCATTTCTCCAATTGATCTGTGTGTTGCCAATAAATTGCCACATCAACAACCATTGTACCAGCGAAGTGAGGCTTAGCTGTTGAGGTCTGACAGCTAGCTTAAACAACGCTGTGTGTGGGACTCCTGGGGGACTGGGACTTTGCCAAGTCCTGAAAGGCAGTAAATGATGTTTACTCACAGACGTGTTGGCTGTGGTAAGGTATTGCAAGGAAGAATAATTAGCATATGATTTTTAAAGAGTTTCTTAATTCAGAGGAGCTGTATTTGTTTTTATGTAAATAACAGAGAATGTCCTGTTCAGCGGACGCCGGAAATGAATGCTTCAAAGCATGCAACCTCTTAGAAAAGAACTGGAAATTTGCACACATTTGCATTGCATGATTATCATACTTATGAGTAAAATAGGAACATGGACAACTGTAGTGCCTGACCCGTCTCACCCTCCCCTTATGGTGAGGAGAGCTGCTCTGTTCTAGGGTGACTGAGGTTCCTGCACATGCAGAGCCTCTTTGGGCACTTAATCTCAAGGACCCCATTTGTTTTTGAGTCAATAACATCTTTGGTTCCCAGCAGAAGGCTGAGTGTGAACTTTCTATGGGCCCTGACAACAGCTGGGGATTCCTTTCCTTCCCCTTCTGTTTTCCTGCCTCCCACAACCTCCCAGGAGGCAGGATAAAAGAGTACGGCATTGCTTTTCCTTTCTTCTCTAGCTTTGATTTCCTCTTCTTCCTTTGTGTTTCTGAATACTTTAAAACAAGCAAACAAGTAAAGTATAACTCATCCCCTCCTAAGCCTTGCTCTCCTTCCTGGTGTTTTCCCCCTTTATTGTCCTACCTTACTTCCCTGCTGACTTGTTTCTCAGTTCCTCAATTCTCTTCTCTCTCTTCGTATTAGTTAGGATTTGGGTTTGGCTGCTTCAAAGTAGAATAAATAACAGTGGCTCAAACTAGATCAAAGTGGATTTCTCTCTCATATAACAATATGAGCTGGTAGGTGATCAGAGGGGTGGGGCAGTTGGCTCTGCATGGGGGTCTAGGAACCCGGGCTCCTCGTAGCTTGTCCTGCCATCCTGTAGGGGGATTGCTCTCATGCTCTTGGTCAGTGTTGACACTCTATGACCCCTATTTCTGATTTCTAAAGAGAGGTTCTTATTAAATTCTCTTCTGAAGAAAGGAAGAGGGAAGATGTGGAGGTAAAGGGCAACCTGGTAGGTCCTGGAAATTGTATTTAGCACTTCCACTGGCATGCTTTTGGTTATGTTTAGGCACAAGAGAGTTTAGAAGAAGTCTCCAGGTGATGGCCAAGCACTCAGTTAAAACTCATGGGGCTCTATTATTAAAGAGAAGAAGTAGAGAATGATGTGAGGAGACACGAAATAGGAGGTTAGCTTATCAAAATACTAGCTTATGCAGTTGGAAGGAGAAGAGAAGTAAATACAAAGTATTTCAGAAGGCTGTCTCAGCAAAACAGCCCCAGTCTTAGCGTGTGGTTGTAGTCAGGCTGCATCTTTCATTTATGCTGAGCGTTCTGTGTAGAAGACCAGCCTTTCAATTTACTTTAAAAACATAAATGTATCTGAAAGGTCCCCCTCCTATTGAGTAAAATCAGAGTGCAGATCGATAACGGCTTTCCGGTCAGTCTGCCTGAATCTTGTCAGAGCTGGGTCCACCTAGGAATGTTGCCAAGTAGTTTTAATTTTGTGGCTCTTTTTGCTAAGCTGTCAGTATGAGTCCCAGTGGGGAGAGCAAGTCATAGTACATGGATGTATTTCCAATTGGTTAGCTCAATATTTAAACCCTTTTATACAGACTGGTAAATAGCCCCCCAATGGTAGTGACTTGTAATTGTAGCTGACGAGGAGAAAACAATAATGGAGCCAGTTATTTAGATTACATCTCTTCAATCCCTTGGAGCAATCTGGTCATTTAGAAGAGTCTGCCATCCACGATGCATAATTGCTAAACTAAAGGTTCTTATTAAATTTGCACTGGGCGACTCTGGTGAATGAATGCATTGGTAAAAATCCTTTGATGTTCTGGATGCTTTTTAGCAACTGGTTAGTCCCCGTGGTTTCTCTCCTATAATTGTGCACAGCAGGCTGACATGAAGAGCATAACCTTTTTTTTGAGGTGTGAAAAAGCATTAACTTGTGCTATTATTTTGAAGTCGTGGCTACTGTTGGGGTGAGCAATATGGAATAAATATACACCCCTGAGTTTTCACTGTCAAGAGCTTTTGTAGCCTCTTCTTTTCTCCCTATTCCTGAAAATACTCTTGCAATTACTTCTTTTTAGGCTTTAAAGAAAAGATTTTGGGTGATAATATATATCAGAGTAAAACGTCAACTTTATTTTCAGAATTACATTCATTTATGTATTAAGCATTGATTGAACAGTGACTGCATGCTGAGCCCTGTGCTGAGTATAAGTAAATGAAGACAAATAAGACATAAACCATGCTCTTAGGAAACTCACACATTATGAGTAAGATAAATTAATGTTACCATATTGCATGGTTTCTTGAGTGTAATAAAGAAGGAAAAAGCACCCCTTCAAAACACTAGTTGCACATAAAATCTTTTACTGTCATGCACGCTTGCTTTGCATGATAAAGATATTAAAGAGAAAATCTGCTTTTACTATAGGCATCAATATTCAAACTCTAAATTATTCTGCTAAAGGCCTGCAACACCAAATTTGATTTATTTGAATTGCATCTGGGGCATTTCAAAAGTCTGAGAACTGTTGCTACCGACACTGTAGGCTTACCTGCATTGCCTTTATTCCTCCCTTTTCACCTTATTTTGCAGTGAGAAAGGTGTCTGTCTTCCTATCCAACGTTAATTTTTGTCCACTTTTTTCTTAGTCCAATCTTTTCCTACTGCTTCAAGATGTCTATCTTGAGTCCTTGTCCACCTTTCTGCTTCTATAGGAGGTTCTTTGCCTCCTAGGGTAAATTCTACCAACATGTCAGTGTACCAGAAACTCTCCATAATAAAATATTATCTTCCTCAACCTCATGCCCCCTCTGGTAATTGCCCTATCTTCATATTCAATCTTCTAGAATGAGCTATTTACACAGATTTTCTCCTTTTTTATTTTTCCTATGTCATTGCTATCATCCACAAACCCAGTCTTATCTCTTTGCTGAAGATTTCTTTTCTTTTTTATTTTTCGACACAAGGTCTGGCTCTGTTGCTCAGGTTGGAGTGCAGTGGTGAAATCTTGGTTTACCAGATGCAACCTCTGCCTCCCAGGCTTAAGCCATCGTCCTGTTGCAGTCTCCCATGTAGCTGGAACTACAGGCACATGCCACCACACTCAGCTAAGTTTTGTATTTTTTCTAGGGACTAGTTTCCCCATGTTGCCCAGGCTGGTCTTGAACTCCTGAACACATGCAATCCACCTGCCTCAGCTTTCCAAAGTGTTGGGATCACAGGCATGAGCCACAACGCCCGCCACTGAAAAGATTTCTATTAATTCACTAATGACCTCCTTGTTGCAAAGCTAGTTAATATTTTTCAGTTTGCTTTTACTTTATTTATCTGCAGTGCTAATACAACAATTATCTTTCTTTTTAATTAACTTAGAAACTACACAAATGCAAGATACACTTAAGGTAAAATACTCTACCAATATTGGAGGTATATTAAGTAGTAATTTGCAGCCCCTTTTTCTCTGTGACTCTCAAGTCTTATTTCTTAAGGACCTATTTTTTGCCATCTCTTCTGTATTTCTCCAGAAATATTCATTCAGATTCAATATTTAAAAATATACAATGAGATCATACCACACATATTGTTCTTCAACCTGCTCTTTTTATGCAATGTATTTCGAACGTCTTCACATTATCTGCACATACAGAATCGATTCTTGATAATTGCAGCATATTGTTGTAAACTACTCCTTCTGAAAAGCTCCTGCTCTCCAGACCACTGCAGTGTCCCTCCTTCCCTCTGCGAGCATTTTCTGTCTCCTCTGCAAGATCCAGTTCCTGTTCCTGTGTGAGTTTGCTGAGGATAATGGCTCACTTATAAGTGGGAGCTGAACAATGAGAACACATGGACACAGGGAGGGGAACGACACACACTGGGGCCTTTTGGGGGTTGGGGGGCAGTAGGAGGGAGAGCATCAGGTTAAACAGCTAATGCATGTGGAGCTTAATACCTAGGTGATGGGTTGATAGGTGCAGCAAACCACCATGGCACACATTTACCTATGTAACAAACCTGTACATCCTGCACATGTATCCTGAAACTTAAAAATTAAAAAGTAAAAAAAAAAAAGAAATCCAGTTCCTGTTCTAAGTCTCAACTGCTTTCATCTTCTCCATGGTAGATGTCATCTACTCCCATTGTCACTATTATGTGCTGTTGACTCTCTGATGTTTATCCTTTGTTCAGATCCCTCTTCTAACCTCCATACTCAACTGTCCATGCATATTTCCACTTGTGTATACTGCAAAAATCTAGAACTGAAAACATCAGGAACTCAACTCATTATCCTCCTTTGATCCCGTTCCCCAAACCTACTTCTCTCTAGTTTCCTATCACAATGAATGCTATTCCCATCCAACAAACTGCTAATGTCAGACACATGGGGTCCTTCTTAATTTTGCTGTCTCCTCAGTCTTCCTGTTATCACCATTCTTTCTGTTTTTAAAAATTTTTATTTATTTTTAGATTTCAATAGCTTTAGGGGTACAGGTGGGTTTTGGTTACATGGATGAATTATATAGTGGTGAATTCTGAGATTTTAGTGCACCTGTCACCTGAGTAGTGTATATTATACTCAATATGTAGATTTTTTTCCCTTTACTCCTTCCCATCCTTCGCCTTCTGAGTCTCCAAAGTTCATTATATCACTCTGTATGCCTTTGCTTACTCATAGTTTAGCTCCCACTTACAAGCAAGAACATATGGTATTCAGTTTTCCATTCCTGAGTTACTTCACTTAAAATAATGGCCTCCAGCTCCATCCAAGTTGCTGAAAAGGACATTTCATTCCTTTTTATGGCTGAGTAGTTCCATGGTGTATATATACCATGTTTTCTTTTATCTACTCATTGGTCAATGGGCACTGAAGTTTGTTCCATGTCTTTGCAACTGTAGATTGGTAATCACCAATTCTTATTGAGTTGAATTCCTAAATATTTTTTAACAAAACCACTTATTTACATCCTCATTGTTATTTCCCTAACAAAAGCCAACATAATTCCTCATATGAATTATTGGAATGAACCTGCTAATCAATAACCCTTCCTCTAGTCTTCTCCCTTTTAATCCATTCTTTTCACTATGAGTGACATTTCTAAGACACAAGACATGGCAAAGTCTTAATTTCTCCATGCAGCCAATAAGAGTCTTCAAGTTCAAACTTGTCTGTTTTTCTGGTCTTACATCTCATCACTTTGTGTATCAGTTCTACACAAGCTAGGATAAACTTCTTTTGCAGTCCTAAATGGGCCCGACCATCTCCCATATCTGGGCCTTTGCCCACGCTGTTGCTTTCTCCCAGAACCCATCTCCTCCATGCATATTCTCTTTCTGCAACTTGACCGACTTTTGTTCAACTTCTGGTCTCGGCTTGGATATAATTTCCTGAAGCAATATTTTTTTCACTCCCCCCTAAATCTAGTTGGCTGTCCATTTCACATGTCCTCCCTTCACACACGTTACAAGTCGAATGACATTGCTTTGTAAGTTCTTGTTTCCATGACTTCATCTCTTGCTATACTGTAAGCTTGCCAAGACAACAATCATGACAATGTTATTTGCAGCTCTATCTGCCCTTATTGCTTAGGCCGGGTAGATTATTAAATATTTATAGAGTAATTCGGTTTCGTGAAATAATGTCTTAACTTCATGAGAATTGACAGTCCTTTTCTAATTTTCTTTCTGTTGATTGGGTTACTTTATTTAAAAATGGAGATGTACTAGGCTGTATCCTTTCTTTCTCCCAGTCTCTGCTTATCCCGAAATGGTGCATATTTTTATTTCTTTAGAGAACTCAAGTAGAAACTAGGCTCCCAGATTCTTAATAGAATCAGGAAATGACTGATAACCGCTTCCAGCTTTTCCCAAGTTGATATGCGTATCTCTTCTGTGATAGTGTCCTCCCAAGGCACAGAGGGCCCAACGTCACGCCTGCTCTTGGCATTGGAAACTTCTGTGGGTACCACTTGTCACAGTCATGAGGCTGCAGGACAGCTCTGACTCTCAGGGTCCCCTTCTCTATAGCAAATAGACAATGATGGCATTGGTCTGGCCAAGATATGAATCTTAAGATTCTTACGAGTTAATTACCTGCTAAAAGAAAGCTAGAAGAATGATAAGAATGTAAAGTTTCAGGAAAAAATTAAAATGTCCAGCACTTTCCTACAAGGTAAACAATAATTTCTGTAAGAAAAAAATGTGTGGCCAGAAAGGTGATATTTTTATAGAATTCTTTTCATGGAATGCCACCATGGAGTCCTGTGTATTCTGGATTTAATTACTGCTGTTAGCCTGGGGCCATGTTGGAGCTGCTTTTCGAATATTTTGCTGCCTTGACTTAGAGATGGAGAAGTATAATAAATTCATAAAATATCTGGAATGCAAAATTTATGGGACTTGTGATTGAATTTGAGAAATGAGTGGGAGACGTTGGGAATAGGTTTCTAACATGGATAACTAGATAGATGGGGGCTCCACAAAAAGTGTAGGAAATAGAATGAGAAGTAGGTTTGAAGGCAGGAAAGGAATAATATGATTTTAGACATTTTCCGTTTCACTTTTCTGTGGACCGTTCAGGGGAAGATGGCAATTAAGATAAAGAGTTGAGAAGCTCATGAGAAATACTGTGCTACAGATAGAGATTTCGGGATTCCTCAGCATAGAAATGGGAGCTGAAACCACAGCAACAGAAAAAAATTGGCTCTTAATTTTCTCTAAGTGGTCATTTAGGCAAGGGTCCCCTATTCAACTCTGGTACCCCTTTACTTGAAATTTCCAAACTAGGTCCTCTCCATTCCTGCATCCAGTAACACCTTCTGAAATCCCAGCACATTTGTGATTCACTTTCTGATCTCCTGGTGCTTCTTTCCGCCCGGGGTGGAGAATGTGAGAGCGAGTATGTGTAGCATGAGGAAAGAAGAAGTAGGCAGGGACAGGGGAACTCACCAAGGAAACAGAAAAGAATCCATCATAAAAGCAGGAACAACTCCAGGAAACTGAGTGGAGAGAGCTTCAAGAAGGAGGGAGTGGTTAGAAAATAGCTCCTTTGGATTTTCTTCTGAGCTGGTAAAATCTGAGTTTCCTTCTCCCAGAAGACAGTGACCACAATTGCCCATTGCTTGCTGCTTGCTATGATGTTTTTCATTTTTAAGAACATTTCTAGAAGGAGCCAGAGTGAGGTAAGATGAAAGGTCTCCCTTGGAAAAGTGTCATACATGGGAGAACTAATTACTTTGGGAAATTACATTTAAAGTGATCCCCATACTAATTTATTCTATGGGTGGGAGGCTTGACTGGTTCCTTCTCAGACATGCATCCCCTAGCAAGTTGCTTCATTGGCTTTCTACCTTGAGTAAGGCTGCTTCACTCGATGTGACTCGGCATCTGAGAGTACCTCACTTGGTTGTCACTGGGTTTCCCTGTCAACCACAAAGGGTGCATGTTACTTTGAGAGGAATCTTCACCCATATGTTTCAACTAGGTTACGAAAGTGAAAAGTGAGCATTGAATTTTCAGCTTAGCAAAACTCTCAAGGAATGTGGGAAATAGCTATCCTCAATCTTTCTCTTGGGAAAGGGGTTCAGGGTTGAGGTGAGGATCATGGATAAAGTAGAAGGTTGGCAACGTCTGCCTTGCACATCACTTTGTAATTTTTTTTTTTTTTTCTTGAGACAGAGTCTCACTCTGCTGCCCAGGCTGGAGTGCAGTGGTGTAATCTCGACTCACTGCAACCTCTGCCTCCCAGGTTCAAGCAATTCTTGTGCCTCAGCCTCTGGAGTAGCTAGGATTACAGGCATGTACTACCATACCTGGCTAATTTTTTGTATTTTTAGTAGAGACAGGGTTTTGCCATGTTGTCCAGGCTGGTCTTGAACTCCTGAGCTCAGGAAATCTGCATGCCTCGGCCTCCCGAAGTGCTAGGATTACAGGCCTGAGCCATTTTTTAAAGTCATTTTTCACTTTGCTCATAGTAGTTTTGATTAGACTATGTTCTAATATTCTCTTCAAATAAACAGTTTAGTCTAAATGCCCTGCTTTGGTAAAATAGATCCCAAGTACATGCCTTACAAATTGGAGAGGGACTGGGCGATTGGGATGGGATAGGACAGACAGCAGTGGCAGCAGTTCTTTCAATGTGGAACAGACATTTAAGCTACTTGTGGCTGTGTATGTTTTAAGGGCAATGGGAAAGGAGTTATTGAATATCACTGTGTTGGACGCTTCCCACACACATGTTATTGTGTAGGTATTACTGTTCCCATTTTACCTGAAAGGGAAATGACAGAGAGATGAACTTGTCCAAGGCCACACTGTAGATTACAAACATTCTGACTCATGAAGTTCCCAATGTAGGAAGATTTCTTATGAAAAAGATGAGGCATACACTTGATTTGGGTAACACAATACCTTGATCAGAGCATTATTTTTGTTTCAGTGCCAATGACCATGTATTTTTCCAGCGAGATACTGATGTTTGTCTTTTATCCTCACTTGCTCAAATGAGTCAGAGTTACAGACTTTTAAAAGCTTAAAAAGGTAATTGAATAAACTGTCCTTGTAAAAGCACTCTGGGCTTAAGGAGGTTTGACTGTTCTGGCTTATGTTAAAGACAGAGAATTATATTTTAAAGATAATTGCATGCTCTTTTTAATAAACCAAAACATTCACAAACACAGGCACAGTGTCAGCCTCATTTGCTGAGCCAGCTGATGGCTGTGATTAGCTTGTGGTAATGACTCTTCAATTCCCTAGGAGAAGAGAGTCCTGCAGGATCTTAGTGGGTGAAGGGAGAACAGACTGGCTCAGTGGGCCAGCCTTCACATGTAACTCAACACTGCTTTCAGAATCCAATACATTAATTCAGAAGGCTGTGAGTGAACACTACACTACACACTGACAGTTAAGTTGTACAAGAGGCCCTAGGAAATGACACACAACTAAAGTAACACAGCTACTTGCAGTCTATTATTTAATATCTCTAATTGCTTCCATGATATGTATTGAACTAATACTCACTGATTGCTCCTTCTCTGTGTCCTTTGCTAGTTTGTCCATATCTTCCAGATCTCCATGCTTTCCAGGGCTGGAATCCTCTTCTCTCTATCTGATTCACTTACTTAGCTATCTTATCACAGCTTACCAAATGCCATCTGGAAGCTGGTGACTTCCAAAGGTAAATCTTCAACCCAACTTCTCCTCCAAACTCCAGGCTCATATCTAATGCCTCCTTGACATTTCCTCTTGATTTCTAATAGACTTTCTAAACCCAATATGTTCAAAGTGGACTGACTTCCTAATCACCAACCTTCCCAACCTATTTTTTTTCTGTATCTTAGTAAAAATCTGTCCAGTTCCTCAGACTAAATAAATTTTGAATTATCCTTGACTTCTCTCTTTTTCTTACTCTCCACATCTAAACCATCAACACATTATATTAGTTCTATCTGTAGAATATATCTGGAATCCAACCACTTTTCACCATGTATTTCTGTATCATCTGAGTCCAAGCCACTGTCATCTCTCATCACCCTTACTCAGCAGTCAGAGTGATCCCTTTGAATGAGATTTAAAAGACATTATGTTCTGCTCAGAACCCTCCAGTGGATTCCTTATCACTTGGAACATAAGTCAAAATTCTTACAGTGGCCAACGATACTCTCTGCTCCTACCACCACCCTATCTTTTCTTTGACCGTATCTCTTCCTATTCTTCATCTGACTCTTTTCGCTGCACCCACACTCATCTCCCTGCTAGTCACTGAACATATTAGGCACACTCACTAAGAGGCTTTGTTAAAACACAAATTTCTTCCATGCAGCAGGTCTGGGGTGTGACTGGTTAATTTGCATTTTTAGGAATGCAAATTGTTAGAAATACAAACCTAGAAAGGTTCTAGGTGATGTAACTATGTGATGCTATGGTGATGAACCAAATCTCTGGATGAGTGGATGGAAGCTCTGACTTAACAGTGTTTGCTGATTTCTGTGATGTGAACGCTTCCACCACAGCCAGTATCAAAATGATGAACTGGCTCACACAATTCCTGAAGATTTAACAATCAGCTATCACGAGTGCACCACCACAGCCTCTGGTCCAGAAGAGCTCTCCAGGGCCTACATGGGGGAAAGAGTGAGGAAGGGAGCAATTATGTATTGAGCATTTATGATATGCCAGTCACTGTTCTGGTCCTTGACATAAAGTGTTTCACTTGGTCCTCATAACAAATGTATGAGATTATGTTTTGCAATTTTAGTTTTTTAGAATAGGAAACTAAGAAGTAAAATTACTTGAGTCACACAACTGAGATTTGAAACTGGAAACCCAAATTCCTTCTCCTTCTAAAACAAAACACAACAAAACAATACCTTGGGCCTCTTTGGGTGGCACCATATCACTGGGGACATCACTGTAGGGCTGGAGGATGAAAGATGTGAGAAGCTGAAGGTAACCTATGGCATACATATAGTCTGACCTTAAAGGAGACAAAATGTTATCCAATTGAGTTTCTGGAATAGAGCTGTGAAGAGTAAACCTATACTTGAAGTAAGTTAACTACGTGGGGGCTGCAGCCAACAAGCCAAGTGCAGCTAGAGAACATGTGCCCTTCCCTGATTACTGCCTGATAATCCAGGAACTAGTAAGTGCAGATCAAAGGAGACTGCAAAGCTCATATATTGAGAATTCTGATGCCAGGTGCTAAAATAACCTTCCTTTGAGGGCAAGTAAATACCTTCAATTGATGGAACAGAAGTTGCTCCAGGCAAAGGTCCCACTTGTTCCTCTGCTTAATTGCCTTGCTACCCTCCTTCTGGATGGAGCTTCAATCACTGTACTTTCTAAGCTTGGAACCCCTGGGACAGGTTTCCACTGGCATGCTTTGTAAGCAACTGGAGTGATTATCCAGGCATCAAAATTGCTTTCCTCGGGCTTTTTTTAAAAGCCAAGTTTAGTTTCTGCTCTTCTGAATCATCTGGAACATTGCCCTTGGCCTCACCATCCTGTGCCAGTGGAGACCTGGGCTCAGGCTGGGTAGTTGCGCTACCTGGCCCAAACAAAAAGGCTCCAGGCCCTAAAGGTTACAGACCTTATGCTGACCCAAGAATCCAAGGCAATGCAAAGCAAAGTCCAGGGTGATGAAAATGAAGTTGCGTATTCTGGGCTGCCTTGTTCTTCACAGTTTTTATTAGGTTATTTTATGGAGAGCTCTGGACTCTTGCAGCCCCTGAGGCATTTCGATGGAGCTTAAAGTGGCAGAGGAAAAGTAACCCTGAAGAGGAACAGGGAAGGCTCCATCTCTTCTGTAGATGGGCAAGCAAAGGATATTTCATTTCTTTCATCATTACACATTCATTCATTTATTCATTCACTCACTCATTCACTCATTGAAATGCCGTTAGAGCAAGTACGGTGGAAAACTAGAGGAAGGAGACATTACTGTGTAGATGAGAGAACACTTCTTGGAAAGCTTTAAGAATAGCTTTTGGAGATACAGTTATGAGGACATGCTAGGTGGGAGGAAGGGAGAGACCCAAGGCTCAGAACCTGCAAATGTCAGAATGCGTGTGTGTGTGTGTGTGTGTTTTAACCCACTCTAAAGCACAAGAATCAAGTTAAAGCCACCAAAACGTGGAATTCTTTTAATTTGTTATGTTTCATCTAAGCCCTTCTTATAGTCCTCAGGACGGCCTGAGAAATGTACTGCCCTTTCCTTTTCTCCTGGTAAGGCCTCCTATACCTCAAAGCCAAAAAGCAGAAAGGAATATAAGGTTTTGTCTGATATGAATCTGCTTAGAGAGAGTGAAGGCTAATTTTTGGAGTTCATATGACTACTGCTTACCTGCAGGGGGTACTTTGAGAGGACCTAATAACAGAGAACCGAAATGTCACCTTAGTGACTAGATGACCAAGGGATGCTGGGCTGAGACTGAGCACACTCACCCACTCAAGCCCTGATGGGAGGAGCGGTGGGGGCGTGGCCCCTGGTGTGAAAGAAGCAAGGTGCTGGGAGAAGCAGCCTATGTTGATTCTTCCCATTACCTCCTTACCACTCCACTTCCACCGGGAGAGTGCAAAAAGGCAGGGTTGGGGGCGGGGAGCCAGGCCAACAGTGGGGTCCCCTCCACCAGGACAATGGGAGTGAGGAAGAAGCATTTAACCCTAGTATCATGCACTGGTTAGAGAAAGGAAACATGGCTGGAGGTTATGGTTGTCCTCAAAAGAGGCAAGGCAAACTTCTTCCACAAATCAGGGTCATCACAAAACATCTCCAGCAGAGCATTTCTTTTTTCTTCTTCCATGAGATGTAGAGATGGGAAAATCTTACCTTACAGAAACTAGTCCCAGGCAGGCAGCCGACCCTCAGTGGGTTCTGTTGACAGTGATTCCTGGCAGGCAAAAGAGGAGTGAGAAGAGGAGTAAGAAGGGTCAAGAGAGAAAGGACCTGGTGCAGCAAGAGATGGGCCTCAGGAGCCTTTGAGGCTTTGGGAATAATGCAGATGTACCTTGACTCTATCTCTCCAGGACTTTATAAAAGAAAAAAGGATGATGGCAATTTTGTAAGGCAAGAGTAGAATAAGGCTGAGTTTGTACTTTCTTATGCGTTCAAAAGAGAAAGAAGGAAAGAAGGACCAAATATGGAATTGGACTTCATTTCTAAGCGTGAACCTTCATCACTTTCATCAGTAGCCATCTGGCATGCTGTGTTCCATGGCATTTCTCTAAAATGACTGGCAACCTCCAACAGTTTCCTTGGCACCGCCACTGAGAAGCCTCCGTCCTTAGCGATGTGCTGGAAATAGTCAAAGCTCAACACACACAGGTGATGATACTTCGATTATCAGCACCTTATTCAACCCCAATAGAGTGAAACCCTCCCCTCTGTGTGATAATTCCAGATGCAGATTCAGTACTTCTTTGTTTTTGTCTCCTTCTCATGAGGCTTCTAGAAAGAGTGCCAGTAATGGAGAAGAATAGCAACTCACAGATACATATAAAAATCCTCCCCTCCTTTAGGTTTCCATTTCACTGTATTCACATATCTTTACAGCACTTATTATATGGTACTATAATTATCTGTTTATATGTATGTATCTTCCAGTAGATTTTAGCACTTAGAGGAGTGAAAATACATCCATTTCATCTGTGCATCCTCCTCACTGAGCACAGATGCTCAAGGAAGGCTTGGATGGACAAATTTTTCAGCTTTATGCTTTCTACCCTTAGTACAACTGGTTCACAACAGGCATTTTCAGAATATAAATGAAACTCTTAATTTTTCCAAAAATAGATAATTCTGAAGAAGATTTTCTTTTGTTTTCTAAGAAGTATGAACCTTTCTCCAGGTGCTATGAGAGGAATCAAGCCAACACCCAAAGCAGCCCTGACCAAGAAAACCAGGACATTTTCCACAAGCACAAAAGTGTTCTGGTATTCCAGCCAACATTTGGATTTGGCAATTGATTTGACTGACTTGGTCCAAGAATTTATTCAGGCTTTCAAGACACCAAACTGAATCTCTCAGCATTTTGGAAGAGAGAAAAAAATATATACACACACAGAAAGATCACACACACGAAGATTTGACAGACCGATAAAAATTTACAATAATTGTGTCATAAGAAGTTTACTTTATGCTAGAGGGAAGAGAAAACATACAGAACCAAGATTTGGACAGAACTAAGTTCTCTGAAGAACGGAGCCCATAGATTGGCAAGTCCTTGTAACATTTTATGAAAAAAATTTTGATGGAGCAAATAGCTTTTATTGATTCAATTTGCACATCCAAATGAAATGCTGCTTGTTTTATGTTACAGTTGGTTTCTAAACCTGCTGCTTTATGCTTGTATCTGTGGGTGCACATGCATACTATCTACTCAGTAATATTCAGTGATGTCAAATGCCTTGCTGAAAAAAATGGATGTGTCTCTAAACCTCAGGTGATGGCTAAATTATGTGTAACAATGTTTGACACAACAAAAATTCCTGAGCAAGTTAAGAACTTGGGGTATATCTTGAAGATATCACTATGGTTTTTGACTTGTAATCAAATTTTCTTATAAGAGTTTTCAGACTATTAATTATCTGATGTGAAGTAGCTTCTCTAGTTGACAATACTTTCTGAAACTGTCTAAGCTCTGATGATACTTATTTGTGGTGGCATTTGGATAGCCTCCTCCAGGATCTACTTTGCAGAAATTTCACTAGTGAAATGCACATATAAATACCCAAAACACTGGAATATCTGTACCGAGCATGCATTTTCCATTTTATTACCTCCCAAACAACAAGGACTGGTTTGTTAAACCAGCTAGATATCACTTCCTGAAAGCAATATTTCTCAAGTTCTGAAACAAAATAGGCTTCTTTAAAACATTTAAAAACAATAATTTCAACTTTTATTTTAGATTCAGTGAGTACATGTGCAGGTTTTCTACCTGGGTAGAGTGTGTGGTTCTGAGGATTAGGGTAGTGAGCCTAGTACCCAATAGATAGTTTTTCAACACGTGTTCCTCTCCCTCACACCCCCCTCTAGTAGTCCCCAGTATTTATTGTTGCCGTCTTTATGTCCATGAGTACCCAGTGTTTAGCTCCCACTTATAAGTGAGAATATGTGGTATTTGGTTTTCTGTTGCTGTGTTAATTTGCTTAGAATAATGGCCTCCAGCTGCATCCATGTTGCTGCAAATGACATAATTTAGTTATTTCTTGTGGCTGTGTAGTGTCCATGATATATATGTACCACATTTTCTTTATAAGTCACTATTGACAGGTACTTAGGTTGAGTCTATGTCTTTGCTGTTGTGACTAGTGCTGTAATGGACATACAAGTACTTGTGTCATTTTGGTGCAACAATTTATTTTTATAACAGAAATATCTGTTCATGTCGTTTGCCTGCTTTTTAATGGTTTTTGTTTTGTTCTGTTGCTTGTTGAATTATTTAAGTTCCTTACAGATTCTGGATATTAGACCTTTGTCAGATGCGTAGTTTGCAATTATTTTCTCCTATTCAGAACGTTGTCTGTTTACTCTGTGGATAGTTTCTTTTGCTGTGCAGCAGCTCTTTAATTAGGTGCTACTTTTTTCATTTTTCATTTTTTTTTAGAGACAGGGTCTCACTTAGTCACCCAGGTTGGAGTGCAGTGGTACAATCATAGTTTACTGTAAACTTGTTCGGGAGATTATCTTGTCTCAGTCTCCTGAGCAGCTGGGACTACGGGTGCGCACCACAATGCCTGGCTAATATTTTAAATTTTTTGTAGAGATGGGGTCTCACTGTGTTGCCCAGGCTTGTCTCAAACTCCTGGCCTCAAGTGATCCTCTTTTCTCGGCCTCCCAAAATGCTGGGATTACAGGTGTGAGCCACTGCACTCTGCTTCTTTTAAAAGCAAAAGAAAATCATTGAAGATTCCCTTGGGGGTCCTGGAATCCCAGTTGGATTGACACTGATTTAAGAAATTAGAGTTCCAACTCATGAAAATATCTTTTCAAAGAGAATCTCAAAGATATATTTTCCTCTGATATTCAAATAAGGAAACATATAGTAATCATTTGATATATTTTTACAATCAGAGTTATGAAAAATGCTGAGAACAAAGGGTGCACCTACAAATAAAAGACTCTCTCTGAAAGTCTTCATATCTTGAATCTCAGCTAAGTAAATGATGGAAAAGAACTAATGATTTCTTACTTTGAAGATGTAAAGATTAAAGAGAAGTGAATAAGCTTTTGAATTGTATGTAGACAGTTATTTAAACCTTCTTTCAGAGATTTAGAGTCCATTATTGGGCTTCTATTGTTGATAGTTCTAGAGTAGAGTAAGAGTGTGAATTTTGGAGTTAGACACATGCAGGAGTAGATGTATAGCTTGCTGTCTGAGAAATTAGTGGTGAGATCTTAGGCAAGTTATTTAACCACTCTTAGTCTCATTTTTCTCAAGGTAAAATGGGATTAACCACTGTTTATGAATTTTGTGAGGTCTAGAAAAATAATACACGGTATGTTTCTTATCATAAACAGTAAGTGGTTATGATTATTTTTACTGTATATGTGTTTGTTTCTCGTTGTACTTTGACCTACTTGAGGTTAGAGACAGTCTTACCCACAATTAATGTGTTCAGCATGTCAAAATTCAGAGCAGGGTAGTGGTTTAATAAAGGTAACTGAAAGAATGAATGAAAGAGTGGAGAAGTATCAGAGAGAAAGTAAAACTGCCTCCTAATTACTCAGCTTACAGCCTACACTTGTAAATAATGAGAAGGCTTCATGCCCATTCCCAAAGCCTGTTTTAATAAAAAAAAAAAAAATCAGGTTATTCAATTAGAGCCTAATGCTAAAAAACTTGGGGCCTTTGATTCCTAAATGAAAAAAAAAAAAAAAGTAAATATGTCCCCGACATCACTGGAAATATTGTTAACTACAGATAATTATTTCAAAATGTGCCATTACTCTTCTGGTGATTTGGGTGAGACACACACGCACGCATGCACACATACACACACACACACACACAGAAAGAGAAAGAGAGGGAGAACGAGAGGGTGAGGGTTATGATCAACTCAACAACTTTAAAAAATAGTCAACAGTCAATCAGTTTGTTTGCCTACTAAAGGTAGGAATTTTACTTTAGAAGTTATATCCTAGAGGTGGCACTACAACTAGAGAACTGATGAATCAGATAATCAGAGGGTTATAGGATTATACCCATGACCCTTGAATCTTGGCCTGAATCTTAACTGGGTACTCTGACTGCAATGGTTAATTTTCTGTATCAATTCGGCTGAGTCTTAGTGCCCAGATATTCAGTCAAACATTATTATGAATATTTTTGTGAGGACATTTTTGGATAAGATTTACATTTAAATTAGTGGACTTTGAGTAAGGCAGAGAATCCTCCATAATGTGGGTGGGTCTCATCTAGTCAGCTGAAAGCTTGAATAGAATATAAGGATGATCTTCCCTGAGCAGGAGGGAATTCTGTAGCAACAGCCTTTGGACCTTTATGGGCTCTTCCTGGTTCCACAGCAGACTGCCTTTAAACTTGAACTACAACTGTTTTCTGAGCCACCAGCCTGCCAATCTCCCCCATTAGATCTTGGACTCCCCAAGCCTCCAGAATCATCCAATTTCTTAAAATGCATCTCTTTCTATATATCTGCACATCCTATTGGTTCTGTTCCTCTGGAGAGCCCTAATACACTAACCAATGAGATCTATAAGTTTAGTAATTGATGATGATTATGTTACTTTTTTCTGGCTGTATCATTAAGAAAACTCAGTCCAACTTTTGTCCAATGCTTTTCAGAGTGCTTCCCAAATGGCCCTAACTCATTGGATTCTACACATGTCCAGTGGACTGCCTATCTCAGATTACCTGGGGGCTTGGGAAAATTCATATTTCTAGGTTCTACTTCAGATATATTGAATTAGAATATCTATGATGGGACTTGGCAATCTGTGTTTTTGACAAATTCTTCTTCTAATTCTTGTGCATATAAAGTTTGAGAACTACTGGTCCACTGGGTCCTATGGTTTATGTTTCTGATTTTGTATGTACAGTGAAATTACTGGGAAAGAGACTAGTATAATTAAGACCAAAACTAGTAGCTGAAGAAGGATTCAGCAGTGGGAATAACGAGCATTTAGATAATACATTCTATTTGGATATACATTGCTTTCTACATGTGGGTTATGGTTGGGTTATACATTTAATTTAAATGTGGAATCTAATTGTTATTAGACAGGATTATATGACAGATTCAAATTGAAAACATCACAGAAATAGCCCACAATTCTTTGATTTAAAGGAAAATTGGGAAAACATTAAGGGAATGTACAAAGATGCAAAAGAGAGTGACACTGAGGGCCATGAAGAAGATACAGATAGTTATGTAGAATGGCAGGAAAAGACTGTCCTCTGGGCCCTGGTTTAGAAATGCACCTGCTGGAACTGATGGAGCACTTGTAGTATCCACCTTCTGGCTGTGGCCAATTCTTAATTCTGTAAAGGAAGGTAAGGGAAGGGAGAGAGGGATGGACCTTATCTCCATGGTGTCAATGCAAATTGTGTAATGCACAACACATGGGATATGCTTTTCATCAATACTGTGCCAGAAAGATTTGACTCACCTGATCATTGAAATGAGTAGGTTTGCAAAACAATTAGCATATGGAATAGATTACAAAGCTGGTTATCTTAGCGTCTGGCTTACTGGTACTCCACATTTCCTATAACTCTAGAACATAAGAACAGCTATTCCCATAACAGATGCAGGCCAATAACATGAAGAATGACTTATTTTCACCCAGGATGACCCTCGTAGTTATTAACATGGCATTGATTTCCTGTTTGCCTTTTCTGAATTGACACGGAAAATGATCTTTAACCCCTAAAAAAGTCATGAAGACTAAATAGTCAGACAAGTGAATGTTGATGAAAGAACCTAATTCTTTATATTCACTTTGGCTTTTCTGTGAGCTATTCATATGGACTGATTAATTTTTCAGAGAAAGACTCACTGGTTAAGTTCAAAGTGATGACAAGTAATAAAGTTCAGCTTAAAATGCTCAAAAGTCCCATTTTCTCTCCCTTTTATATCCAGAAATATTTGGAAATAAGGACACCATGCAAAATCCTTGGAAATTTAGACTACCTAAGATATTTTTAAGTTAAAGGAATTAGACTGAATGTTTTCTCTTCATAGAAATACAGTCAAACTATTTAGTTATTTTAGGCAGACCTGTTTGTTCTGGGACTTATAAATTCTAAATTTATTTTTAAAACCTTTGGGAAGAGAATTGACTATAAAGAAAGAATCCAAATTCCTATGGTTACCACTACTGAACAAAGAAACAAACACCACCTACTCCTCATCTCTGTAATCAAAAACAAAAGCTAGTTATAAAACCTGAAGGCATTTTAAATTTGGTTTATAGAACAGGGTGAAAAATAAAATGCAAATAATGGATCAGCAAAATTGTTCTAGTTCAGGGGTCGACGAACTCTGGCCTGCAGGCAAATCCAACCCACTGCCTGTTTTTAATATGGCATGTGATCTAAGAATTATTTTTATGTTCTTTAGAGATTGTGAAAAATATAATAAAGAAGAATACGCAACAGAAGCCATATGTGGCCCACAAAGACTAAAATATTTATTATCTTTCCTTTTTTAGAAAACATTTACTGACCCCAATCTAGTCTAAGTAAGAAAATATTTAGAACCATTCCGTTATCTCTGTGATCCCTGACAATCTGCAAGTCTCCTCTGAGCCTGCTCCCTTATCTGTGACTTTGGGATGATTAAATCTGATCAAACTTACAAATAATAATTTAAAAAACCTACCTGTTTACCAACCTCTCCTACTCCCCCCATCCTCCTCCCCAGCCTCTGCCAACCACGATTCTCTATTTTTGCTTCTGTGAGGTTTGGTGGTCTATTGTACAGTAAGGTGACTATCGTTGACGATAATGTATTATATGTCTTAAAACAGCTAGAAGAGAGGATTTTGAATATTCCCACCACAAGGAAATGACAAGTGTTTAAGGTAATGAATAGGCTAATTATCTTGACTTGATCATTACACAGTGTATACATGTATCAAAATATCATGGTCTACATAAATATATACGATTATTATGTCTCAATTAAAGACAAAATAAAACTTAAAAGTGGAAAAAAAGAAAATGGAGGGAATTTGAAAACCATTACTTGCCACTAGGCATTGGTCAGTAACATTACCTAAAACGTGCAGCCTCTGTTCATCGAAAAATAAAGGTTTTGATAGAATTGCTTTTGCACTGGGGGGAGGGAATTGGGGAAGATGAACTTTTATTTTTGAGGGGCTTTATTTTAGGGACATTGCTTTTCATCAAATAATTTGCTTTGAGGACACATTGGATATTTATCCCAAACCAAACTCTGATACTTTGGACCAAGTCAAGCAGTGGTTTATCTTTGTTGGGTAAATGAAGTCATCCTTCATAGACTGTGCCAATCATCACCACAGGAAAAGTGCCTGTGTGAGTGGGGGAAGGGGAGAAGAATAGTAAACATACTTGAAAACAAAATCCTTTGGAGCACCCTCACTTTGGAGGTGTGAAGATGATACAGGGTCCTGGATGTTGGGGAATTACTGAGACCCAGACACATGTGAAATGACAATGTCTGGAACAGGGAAAAGGTGGACATTAACTTTCTAGTGAGAACTGAGAAAGTTAAGAGGAGACTCAAAGCCCTGGCAAACAGGGTGAGAATATCTATTGGCATGGAGGAAGCGGAGTGAGGCAATAAATTTATTCACAAATTGAAATAATGAAAATGATCATATACTCAATGCCACACTCCAGAAACTGGGTTAGCTAACCACTTTATTATCTCATTTAATTGTCACAACCACATTGTAGGTAGGCAAAATTATCATCCTTTTATAGGTAAATAGGCTGAGAAAGGCCACAGAGAACTGAAGAAGCTTGTTAAGGTCAAACTAGACAAGAGTACCCGGGAAGTCCCAGGAAGAGAAGAGTAGGAGAAAAGAGATAACTGGCTGACACTCTGAAACCTCAATTTTGATCATGAAATGTCTGGATTTTACTGTGTTGTTTTAATCTGTCATCCTGATGATACCCTATCCTAAATGGTATAAGTGAAGGCCCCTACTGGTAGTGATAATAAACCTGATTAAGTAGTGAATTTGAGGCAGGGAGAAGAGGAAGTAGTTTAGGTTTTAAATAATTTTTAAATTATTTAATTTTTCAATTTTTAAATAATCAATTCATATGAAAATTAGTGAAGTGAGAAAAACTGTGTTTTATCTCTTGACTAAGGTAGGTTCTTTACTAGGCAATAATTTGTAAGCCTACAAATTGAGTAACAGTGGTATACTTAAAAGTAACACAACTTCTTTCAAGTCTTTCACAATTTAGATTGTTGTGAATGTATGCCAATTCTCCATAGAACATGGTAATTCAAATAATTCAAGTGAGGGCTTGCTGCACGTAGACTCAAGGTTACAGGAACACCACATCCCTATTCACTAATATCCCAGATCTTTGTATAATAGTATTACATGGTGCTGGACACAGAAGAAATTTCAGGGGCATTGAGTCAAACCCTCCTTATTATTCATAAAAGGAAACTAAGGTACATAGAGGTCATGTGATTAGCCCAAGGTCATGCAGTGCATATAGGTAGTGTAGGTGGAGTGGCAGATGTGAACTGTGCATGACTTAGATGTAGCCTCTGCTGTCTCTGAATGGTCTACCTGTCTGAAAGAGAGCTAAATCTGAGCCCTTAATATAGGATATTCTTTGAGAAGTCCAACTGGCCAGTTGGTGGCAAGGTGTCTACATTGGGTCCATCTGGAAGGGGCAAGTGGTTCATTTTCATAGGGATGGATATCTACTCTGGGTATGTGGATGACTTTCCTGTTTGCAGAATCTCAGCCATCATAACTATCTGGGAATCCATAGAGTCTCAGCCAGCACTACTGTCTAGTCTGACCTACCAAGTGTGAATCCAACCAGGAATCTAACTTCACAGCAAAGGAGGAGTAAGAGGAATCACCATAGGATCCACTGATTTTATCACATACTTTGCTACCTACCATCCAGAAGGAGCTAACCTCAAAAAGCCATCAATGGCCATCTGAAGGTCTGGTTGAAGCATTAGCTCAGAGGCAACTCTCTGAAAGGATGGGGTGCTATCTTTCAAGAGACAGTATATGCATTAAATCAGAGACCTCGCTATGACACCATGTCCCCAACAGAAATAATGTATTGGTCTGGGAACTAAGAGGTGAAAGCAGAAATGGCTTAACTTAGCATCATTCCCAGTGATCCATTGGAGATTTTGTGCTTCCTGTTCCTGAAACTCCGGGCTCTCTGAATTGGAGGTCCTGGACCCCAGAGAGGATAGCCTCCTTCCAGGGGACATAGTCAGGTCCTATTGAAGTCCAGGGTACCCCTTTTGCCAAAACAGTCTGGACAACTTTGTGAGGGACTGGTAGGCAAGAAGAAACGTCACCATCCTGGCAGGGGCAATGGCTCCTGACCAGCAGGGGCATAGGGCTGCCTTTGCACTATGGGGGCAGGGAGGAATGTATGTGGAACCTTCTGATCCACTTTGGCATCTGCTGACACTCTCTACACTGTTAGACCTGTGAGTGGATATGATAGCACCTCCAAGCCCAGAAGGGTATGCCTGTCAAGAGTTCAGATCATTTAGGAATGAACGATGATAGTGAGGGTGGTGGAATTTAGAATGGATAGTGGAGGTAGGAAAGGATAAGAACCTGTAGTGACTGTCAGGCCAACTAACATCCTTAAGTAAGAGGGGCTTCAAGGAGCCATGGAGCAGCTGCTCCTAAGGCTGTGTGCAGAATAGATCTGTGCAGTACAAGAGGAGTGTGGTGGCCATAAAAAGGAACTCTCAGATATCCTGCTGTGAGTGCATTATTGGCTAATGGCCCCATCTGCCATCAGTTCCCACTGAGTACTGGCCTGTTCCCACTGATGCCACACTTCCCACAGGCTTCTCTCAGCCCATGACTGAGCACTGCAGGGATTAATGCAAGCTCTTCCCTGCAGTATGAGAGCCCCCTCTGATGGGTGACTTGGCTTGAGGATTTCCTACTAGCTTGGCCAAGACTTCCCTGGAGGTGAACTGAAATCTGAGACCCCTTCTTCCCATCCCTCTTTCCTTCCCCATCTCCTTCACAGGGCTCAGACCCATATCATAGTCTGAATGGTTGCTGCACATAACCATTCCCAGATCATTTGTCTCCCCTGCCTTATCTGAATTCCCTTCCCTTTTTCCTTCACAAGTGTTTCCTCCATAAATCTCCTGCATATAAAATCCAATCTTGGTTTCTGCTTCTCAGAGGACTTGAACTAACACAGCAGTGCTGTTAACACTTCTCACTGAGTCTTCTGTGACTGATTTTGGTGTGTGAGATATTTTCAGCCTGCATCTTCTTCCTCCTTCTCCTCCTAACATTTCTCAATTCTCCCAACCCAAAGTTTTTTTTCCCAACAGAGTGGACAACTCCTGAAGGTTCTTTTATTCCTCCTTATTTCATACCACCACCAGCTCAGATTTTTATATCCAAATTCTTGAGTTAAAGTCTTTCTTCAGTAAACTATATGCTACCATCAGCCTCTTTCCTTGAAGGTCCTACTCTAGGACCTTCTGCTTCGCAGTGAGTCCCACATCAATGAGGAACGTTCTCAAAATGTGGGGGCCACTCCTATCCTGCAGACATGTGCAGACCCAGACTTGCCATGGTCTCTTAGTGCTGTTCATCAGTTCAGCATTCTTTATAGGTAATTAGTTAATCCTTGCAAAAATCCATGAGGTATGTGCTATCAGTATTTTCTTTTTTTCAGATGGTGAAATAAAGGGCAGAGTATTTAAATAACTTGCCATGAATCTACAGCTAGTAAATTCTATGGATGCCAGATCTGAACCAAAGCACTGTATGGAAGAGAGAAAGGAGATGACAATTAGAGAAGGAGACTGGATCAACGAAAGCCTTTTTTTTTCTTTCTTTCTTTAAATTCGAGATTTGAGTTCCCCTCTTGTCTTCCCAGTTCTGGACCTACTGTAATCAATTAATTATAATTCACTAAATCATTCATTTATTTGTATTTTTATTTAGCAAAATGCATGTGTTGAGCACAACAATTTCTGATTTATTCATTGCTGCTTACTTGCTTGTTTGTTTGATGATCGAAAAAGATCCACTGAGCTGCAGAATTCTCTGAGACTCTTAGTCTTTCTTGCCTTGTCTACTCTTGGCTCTTCTTGCATTGATACTGCAAAGAATATAGTTTCTGGACATTCTCAATTTGCAGATGTACCAGCTTCAACCAAAACCTCTTGATACAAAAATCTGGTTGTTTACTCTTTGTTGTTCTTTGTCTTTAAACAAAAATAAAGAGTATCCAAGAACTCTTATAGGATCCTACACAATAGAATGCTGTGACAGATGGACGTCTTTCTCACATGAGTTTCTGGACACCATGCGTGAGCCCTCTGGCAGTGCCGCCTGTGTGCATGGAAGGGGTGGTGATGAGAATTCTCAGGAAAGTCCCTCATGTCACTAGCCTGGGGCCCTCCCAATACCCGGCACATTGGAGCAGGGTTAAATGGAACTTCAAGGATTTGTGCAGGTGGAGTGGAACAAAAGGACAGAAACAGCTGATCAGCTTTAAATGTCTAGGCGGCTAAATCAGGATTAACCTTTTTGGCTTTTGTGCTGATGAGATTTAGAGAGCCCTGCACGTCGTCCAGCTTAGAAGCAGATTTTTCACTCAATAAGATTCGTACTGTTTTATAAATATCAGCCACTAGATAACTCGATTCATACCACTAGTTAAAGAATAATAATGCCCCTGAGTTGAAATCTATATGTTAATTTTATATTCTATTTAAATTAATTGAATTGATATGAGGATAAAAATATTTGTCAATGTATGTTTCAAGCTGTGCATTACTGGGAAAGGTTAAAAAAACCACAGACATTTTATCCAACCTCATTTTTCAATTTGTCTATGGATGATGTTATCTTTCTTTCAGCCAAATAATTAAGTACTTGATGGCACTTGTTCATCCATTGTCTAACATGCAGCAAGTCTTGAAAATATATGTCAGGACTGTCTCCTTCTTCATCCAAATGAATGAAAATTATGTCAGGGGAAGTCATATTCATAAACTGACTATATGCCAGACACTTCTTTTCTATGTAACCTGTTTAATTCTTAAAACATCCTATGTTAAAATGAAGACTCAGAGATTCAAAGATGTTAAGTAATTTGCTTGCAGTAGGTGGCAGAGCCAGCTTGAGACTCACATATTGGGACTCCAGACCCAGTGATTTATTCTCTCACTGTGTTCTTATTTTGCTGTGGAGACTCCATAGAAAAGTATAGAAAACCATGGGCTCTGGAGCCAGAAAAACTCATGATCAAAAGGCGCGTCTGCTACTATTTTATTTGTAAGACCTTTGGAAGTCATTTAGTCTCTCTAAGACTCTATTTCCATATCTGTAACATGGAGATACTTTTTAACATAGTTGTTTTAGTGATGACATGACATAGTATAGGTAAAACGTTTAGCATGCTGTATGGTACATCATTAGCTATATCATTCAATGGTACTGATATCCAGTTTTTTTTTTTTTTAAGTCCATTGGATATTCTTGGCATTTAACAACCCATAGGAAATAATATTTCATCTTATTTTTAAAAATAACATGCTTTTTTGAAATGTCTTCAAACCTCTCAGATTTTACATTTTACCATATCTCCCCTTGTAATGGAGTTCTATATACACAAGGTGTTATGGGAAAGGGAAATAAAGTTGATACTGAGCTGGTTAGATCTTAACATTATTAATTGTAGGGCACTGGGGTTTGGTTAATGGCCTCAGTTACAGCACCAACTGGATTCACCTAGCCTTTGTACATTTATTGAAGGATGCTTTCTGTTCCAGTTTCTCTGCAGACCAGATCAGAAGGCTTAGGTCAAAGTTGAAATCCTGTAGTATTAGGATTCGGATATTTGGAGAGCTAAGCTAAGGGATGAGATCTCAAAGATAACTTAAAAAGACTGACTCCACTTCCAATGACAAACTGTGACCTGTGCCATCAGAGAGAACCTCATCAGGAAGGACTTTGAGCTCTGAATTAACCTACCCCTTGGAGAGGTTCTACATGGACCCATCAAATTCCAATCTGTAGGAAAAAAGGTACAGCCAATTTTCAGGCTACTTTCAAATACTACACGAGCTAGTTTGGTGTCTAATGTAACAATTGTACATGTTTTAGTGGCTCCACAGTTAGACTTGTTGGACACTGAGGAAGCCATCTATCAGCGAGTTGGTGAGTTCATAATTTAATGAAAACCCTTCCTTTTATCACTCTTAACATTATTGTGCATTTTCTTAAGCTGTATTTATTTGGATGATTCTAGCTACCTGTTGTCCTGAGAGACTACAACTTTTATTTCCTACAAAATAGTTATTCCTTCTTACTTTTATCATCTTCCTTTTAGAGATGCTTAAGCAATGTGTGTTGTTTGTTTAGAGAAAACTTATGAATAGTTATGGTTTTCTAACATTACGATCTGACCTTCAGGGCAAATCATGCTTACAATGTCCTTTGTTCTCTGAATCAAGCCATATAATTTCCATCACTGTCAATGCTGCCCAACTGTAAGTGGAGACAGAGACTACTACAATGTGCTGATTTGATTTCATAAACATTTGGTTCTACTCACATCACGTGCATATTATGTGAAATATATTATATACAAAGGCTTAGGCCCTCATAACCTGAGGATTTATTCTGTCTGTCCCCTTTATTCATCTTTGTCTTGCTGCTTGGAGGTTGGCATTTGTGCACAGATTGCTGCGAAAATGCCCATTGACGCCTAGAGAATATGAAAAATGGCTTGGGCAGATGTAGGCAGCTGGTGCCGATTTGGGTTAACAGCTCCTTTATGTCAGTGCCCACATTCTGGAGCTGATTAAAAATAAGACTTTTCCATCACTCAGAACTTATCAGCAATGTGCATATGTATTTTTGTGTCAGCACCTATGAACCTGGAGAGAGATGTAGAATACAGTCAACTTTTAACATGGGTTATCACAGCTGGCTAGGATGGGGGTGATTATTAACTTTGTATGTATACAATTTTTTTGTTTGATGTATTACATCAGACATATAGTGCTTTAAGAAAAACCCTGTAAAATGAAACAAAACACGAAGTATAATTCTACAAAGAAAAAAAGTTATAAACGAAATCAGTGATTCTCCGAATTGTATGTGCATACCTGTGGATCTTGTTAAATTGCACATTCTGATTCAGTCAGTGTCGTCGAGAGGAGCCTCTGTTACAGTATTTCTGGCAAGCCCCCTGGTGATGGCAATTCCATGGACCAATCTAGGGACCACACTTTCAATAGCATGGAATTAAAACTGGAGGAAGATAACAGAACTTGTTCTCTTCAGTAAAAACCAGATGGAAGTAGTGTTGTCATTTTTTCTATTTCTGTCCCTCCTTAAAAATATTCTAGTAACTTCTAAAATCTAGATAAAATTTAAAATACTTCTTCAAACCAGACTAGAGAAATGGTTTAATAGGCAGTTGATTTCTGCAGCACAGTGCTAGCAGAGTAAGCATCCTGTATAAACAATTATATTTAATTCAGTCAAGCATACATTTACTAGAAAAGCATTTGCTTTAGGAGAATTCAATGCCGTCTGTTTTCCCCCAGAATTTATGTTCTCGTCATAAAAATAAGACTTGAAAATTACTCTTGGCTGGAAGAGAGTAGCATTGTTTGTAGGAAAATGGTAGACATAACAGTTTAAAGTCAAGTATAAGGTTAGTACAAGGAGCATGCAGAGAAGGCTGGGATCACCCAGACGAGCAGCTTAACTTGGACTAAGTTTACAGGCCCAGTACGGCTGGATGGTATAAAGAGCCCAGCTTGCCTCTTTAGATGAAGTCATTGTCTCTAGAAGGTGACTCTTGGATGCTTGAGAGAGAGAGAAGCTTAAGAGTTTTTCCTAGGTTCAGGTTTCATGCAGCCAACGTGGGATTAGCTGCTGATTAGCCAGGAATTGCTGACTAGGATCAGCTCTGTTCAGCAAAATCTCATTCTCCCCATCACATCCTCATATTCAATTACTCTGACTAAAATAAGTATTTGGGTTATGTCTGCCAGATGGTCAGCTTTCTTTTCCCTAGAAGAGCTGTTCATTAAAGTGGATTAGGGAGAAAAATACTTGGTAGAAAATGTATAAATAAATGAATTACTTATTATATCTTTGTTCTGTAATTTGAAGATCCCATAAGGGAAATAGAAAAGAACAGAAATACTGTTCAGCTCGAATTCCTGCTGCCCCCAAAGCAGATTAGGCAGACAGTATGCCAGACTGCCTGTATCTTTTGATACCACACTGCAAGCATGGCTTATGGTGCATACAGTTCATGACTTATTGCAGTATGGATTTGTTAGTAATGTTGTGTCCACTGTCATTATTGAAATGGATAGCTTTTAAAAAATGTTATCATTCTCATTTGATATTTGAAAGTACATTTTGTTTGTACATGACTTTATTTCATTTAGGGACCTATTTTTTTTCACAATGAAAGATAAAATGTAATTTGTATGAAATCCAGTGAGAAGAAAGAACTTCTACCACAGAAATTGGAATTTAAATCTGTTTTTCACAATTGTGTTAATGGTATTAAGTTGAGGCTACTGATATTACCATATGCAATTAAAATAAAATGAGTTCTGTAGCATAGAAGAGATTTCCAATTAGCAGTGGTGAATTGGTGACAATTTCATTCAGTGATCCAGTCAAGTCTGCGACCAGTGACAGTGAGTATAGCGGGTATGTCAATATGTGAACATTTGCAAATTAATGCTCACCTTACAAAATCAAGTAAATTTGGAATTACTTGAATTTGCTCTGGGTAAAGAATTTTGATGAACTGTATTTACTGATTCTATTTTCAGACCTAGCCTTTTGTGTCTTATTTATTTTCATTTTGTTGTCTTCATTTTGAAAGTTCTACTAGTAGAATGTAAAGCTGCTTTTTAATACAGAGTTGTGAGATTCTAAGCATTTTTATCTGTATTTAAAAATATAAATGAACCCATACTTCATTGCTGAGGGATCTCTTATGTCAAATTAACTTCCATTTGCTACCCATTAAAATAATGTGTTTCCTTAGGTACATCTGGCAGAGTTGTTTGCTCTTTTCTTTCTTCATTTCTGCCCTCACACTGCCTATCCATTTCTGATCTCACACTTCCTATCCATTTCTGATGTGACCGCCACCTCTATGTGGGAGACTTACACAACTATCCTCTGAGCATGGTTCTTTCCTAAGCTTCAATTTCACTTCTCTTTCTTCCTGATGACTTGGTAGTCTTCCCACTTAAAATTGAACTCATCTTTTGCTCTTAAAATTATATCCTACTCTAGATTTCCATATTTTTTTTCAATGTGCCGCCACTCTTACTGCAACTCAAAACTTTAGTCTTCATGCCTTCATGTCTTCCTTTCCTTCTCATCCTTAACATACATCCCTATCATTCAGGCCCTATCCCACTGACCTCATTCTCATTTGTTATTTCCCACCACCACCACCCACAGACCCTACCCTTCTCATGCCTGGATTATAGCAAAGCTTGCTTGACTGATCTCCCCATTTGTTCCCACTCACCACTCTTTCCTCATTTGCCGTCTGGTTAATATGTGCATTAAGGACAGGGCTATCCCTTAGAATTCTTGTATCCTCAGAAGAGAAATTCCCACAATATAGTGTTCAAATCTTGTTTTTTCGAAAGGACAAGAGGTCATTTCTGATATTCACCATATGTCTCTGGTTAGAAATTTGTAACTAAATATGGTACAGACTTCATTTTAAAAACGTTATGCAGAACAGTTAATTTTCTGTGATTATCAGTTGGCTTGGAAGATCTCTACGTTTTTTCTCAACTTCTAAATTTCTCAACCCTAAATTTTCATAATGGTAGTATAAGCAGGATCTCTATGTGCAGCCCAGTGTAGAAAAATCTATAATTTAATATACATTTTTATTTGATAAAATATATAAATTTAGCAAGAGCATGTTTTTCTCTTATATTTTTCTAGTTACTTAAAGATTTTTAATTTACAATGGTAGATTCAACTGTAAAAAGAAAAAACAGACTTATAAAGTATGGATTTTAAACAACTAACCATAAGAAGAAAAAAATCAATCTGTCAAATAGTCTTTTAAAAAAAATCAGAGAGGAAATGCCTGAAATTGACCAATAGTGATTCTTAGTTAGTGTAGGATGCAAAATATTTGCTCTGAGAAAAAATAATCATAATTTGTTTAATCTTTCCTCTTCAGTGAGAACTTGAGAACATAGCACATGTATCTGAAACTGTTTTCCTAGAAACATGACACCTATGCTTTAGAGAAAAAATAGTACATTTTACTATGCCAGTTATAGACGGACTTAGTTTTAAAAGATCATTTTATTCATTAGCAAAGCAAATGACAATGATAACAAAACAACAAAACCCACCATCACTGCCCTATAGCCAGCAAACAAGAAACTCCGTATCTGTTTTACACTGTTTTAAATCCAGTGCTTTCTCACACTTCTCTGACTGGTAAAATCAATGTTATGTGATGATTTATCAGAATTTTCTCCTCCACCCTATCTCCTAATTGCACATATCCATTGTGAAAGGAGCCCTGTGAAGGTTGCTGGATAATATGTCTTCGAAGATCACTCATTATTTATTTATTGTACTCAATGGAAGTTTTAAACTTTTTCTTAGCTGAAGGATGTATAAATCGCATGAGAATGCAGCTCATTCCAAGAACATAAATTCCTACATCTTTGTGGCAGATATCACATGTGACCCTTTGTATCAATTAACTGAACAAATCCTCAAGAGATCCAGGCCATCTTGGTGGCCTGAGTTTATATTCAAAAGCAGAGGAATCGTGTGGTAGGATCATTCTCTGTACCTCAGTTCCAACCCAGAAACATTTTTCACTAAAGTTATCAATAACTTCCCAAGTTGCTAAATCCAGTGGACATTTTAGTCATTTTCTATGACCTCTCAATGGTTACCTATTCCCTTTCTTCAAATTTTTTTTCTCTGTCTTCATAATGCCACTCTTTTTCGAATCCTTCCTTGTCTTCTGACTGCTCTTTCCCAGTCTCCTTTGGTGGTGCCTCCTTTTCTTACCAGTCAATAACTGGAGCTACAGACTGAGTCCTGGGCCCCTTTCTGGTTCAACTCATACTCTTCCTCTAGGCATTTTCATCTATATCATTGTTTAAATACTAGCTCTATATAGATAAATCCCAAATTTCAATTTCAGGTTCAAACGGAGACCAGACCACATATTCAAAAGTCTATTCTAAAATTCATTTGAAGGTACCATGGGCATCTCAAACATAATCTTTTCTCCAAAGATGCTCCATAGCTTTCCTTCTCTCCATAGATGGCACTTCTATCAACCCAGTTGTATAAGCCAGAAGTTGGAAGTCATCTTTGACATCTCTTTCTCCCTCAATCCCCATATCCTGATGATTTCTTTAAGCATATTTTGAATCTCTCTGTGTCTCTCCATCTTTTTCATCCCTATACTGGCTCAACTCACAGTCACATTTCTCCTGCAAATATTTTCACAGCTTCCTGCCTTGAGCATCCTAATTGTTCCTTATTTTTCTAATAATTCTTCATCATCCTTACTTTTGTTCTAAATTCTTTTTCCACACTGCAGAAGGGAATTTCTCTTCTGTTTGAAGTTTGCAATGACGTCTTATTGAACTTAGAATCAAATCCAAACTTGTTCATGTCGCTGGTGCACGAGGTTCTGTGGGATCTGACTCTCACCTGCTTCTCTGGCCTCATGTTTTGCTTCTTTCTTTGCTCATGATAGGTTCTTAGTTCTTAATTTTTGAAAAATGCTTTTTGCCCATCTCATGGGCCTAGTATTTCAATTCCTGGGACACCTTTCCCCACCTTTGACTGAAAATACCTGCTCATTCTTTAGTAATCAGCCCAAAAGTCACCTCTTCAAAAATGTCCCTTAACTAGGTTTCCATGTGATAGTCTCTTATTATAAATTCTTATAAATCTCTTATTATTTATTTTTCACTCCTAGAATTTATATTGTCCTGTATTTGAGAGATTGTATCTCTCACATCTCATTTCCTATAAAACTCAAGCCCTGAAGTTTCTCTCTCACTCACTCTAGCTTTTGTTTTCTCCTTTCCTAATGCTAGATAGTGCTCTGAATATGCCCATCTCTTCCTAGCAACCTGCTTAACAAAATTATATTGGGAGCTTGGAATAGTAAGATAATTTAAACCATGTAAATTAGTAAATGTTATAAATCAGATACCCCTGTCCCCAGCTAGTTATTAAACATTTGCTACCAAATCACGGTACATGTATAAATGCATATACAGTTTACTGAGCAATTGTGTTAAGCACCTAACTGGTATGCATATTTTCTTATTTAATAGAGTAATCATGTGGTAGATATTGTTGAATCTCCATTTTACAGGTAAGGATATAACTTTGGAATTGCCAGATGTTCATCACCTCATATAGCATATAGTTGGCATTGAATAAATATTTTTATACAGTTGAATGAATAACTTGGGGAAGATATGGGTGCAAAAAATTATGTTTTCTATTCTCTTTAATAAGATTCTGTTGCTGCCCACCTGCAAATTTTAGTAATGTTTATCTTCTGTTTTAAACATTTTTAAATTATAGAAGATATTTTTGGTTTTTTTTAGTATCCTAATTCCAAATACCTTCTCCATAGCAGTAATAAGTAATATAAGACAGTTTAATATTCTCTAGAAAGTTCAAGGGAAATGAGTAAGAAGTAAAATTCATGTATCAGATCAAATTGTCTTTCAGGTCTAAAGGCAACAGACTGACCTCCTTGAAAATAAAATAATTCAGGAAAATAGAGTTCTTCTTGAATAATACTCTATACTATGAAATTCAGCCAACCAAGAGGTGAATCAAACAAAGAACAAATGGAAAGGTTGTTGTAATAGAACTAACATTATGCTTTAAATCTTTTTCACTTTTAAACTGGCAACAATTGTGAGAATTTTGATTGTAGAACTGAATCAAGATGGTAGAAACATTGAGCATATAAAAATAATGTAACTAACGAAAAACAAGATGTGAAGGAAGATAAGGAGGAAAAAATGTGAGATTAAAACTTTTTCTCTTACAGGGTGTCAATGAGTATTGACTAAAGTTAAAATTGTTCTAATTCTTAAAGGTTTTACGTATTACATTTTTAATTGGAAGAATCTGTCTGAAGTGTAGCTATTTCTTCAGTCTTTGTTTTCTTCTGTTACATTCAAGTAAAATCAAATTCAAGTTTTTATTCAAAAGTATACTATATAATATGGATCTAGTTTAATAAAATGTTCTTTGTCTGTAAATCCCATCTGCCCATTTTTTTTTTCCTGCTTTCATGAAGCTGATTTTTGAGAGAGAGGAGGCAAGCTCCATCCCCAGCCCCTAATATTGGCTTACGGTCATGAGTCCTCAGTAAATAGTAATGGTGGCAATGGAGATAGAACGGTGGTGGAGGTGGTGGTTGACATGGAAGTAGTGGTGGTAGTGACGCTGTTTTGCATCAAGGTATGTGCATTAAAGATCACTAACCAACGACGATCTCATCATTAATTATTCATGCTACGTAGAGTACTGTAGGGAGGCTATAGAGGAAACTTGTTAACAGCCCACGATTTAAAATTAGATTTGAATCCTGGCTTCTTCACTGAATTGACTGATAACTAGGGATACCTCTAAACTTCTGCTTCATTAACTTTAAAATATTATCTTCATCTTGGGACTCTTCTTAGAATTAAATGAGATAACGTGTTTCCCTGGCATCAATATGAAGTGTTCAATGCATGCTGATTGGTGTAGCTGTCATTTCTGCTGCTGCTCTTATTCCCTATTAAAATAAATCACATTTTTCTTGTTAGTAAATTGATATTTATAAGTATAATTTGCTTCTAGCTATCAAGGCTGTAGAAATTCAAACACATTCTGATTTCCTGGACATTAAAAACTCTAATGACTAATGAAGGGGAAAACTTAGTTTGAAACAAAACAAAAGATTAGATTTGGACTTACTGACTTCCAGTCCATTTGGCTTCCTAAGTTCACACCTTAACATCCCTCCTCTACTTCAAACATGTAGCAATGATAGATAGAAAGTTTAAAGAAGAAAACCAACCAGACATAGGTGTCATTCAAAACAAGAGGAGTATCTCCTTGACCCCCACATGTATAGAGATGAATGAGAATCAGTGCATGAGGCTGAAGCCACATCTTTCTGAATTCTACTTTGGAAGCAGGAAGTGGCAACCTGGAGTTCAGCTCCTCTGGCATACTGGGGCCCGAAATTGTCCTGCCAAGAAGAAACACCAAAACCAGTCTCATTACTTGAAAACTGATTTTCACCTGGGGATGATTTTACTCCTCAGGGGATGTTTGACTATGTTTGGAGACATTTTTGTTTGTCATAACTTGGCAGGGGTGTGAGGGTGCTACTGGCATCTAGTGGGCAGAATCTAGGGATGCTGCTAAACATCCTGAAAAGCACAGGACAACCCCCACAACAAAGAATTATCCAGTTCAAAATAGCCTTGGTACCAAGGTGAAAAAGCCCCCACTAAAGGGTGAGCCCTCCTACTCAAAGGTGGGCCCTCCTACTCAAAGGAGACTGATAAAGCTGTCATGGGCCACAGCCCAAAACTACATCTTTTAAAAATTATTTATTTTTGCTAATTGACAAGTAAAAGAGTGTGTGTGTGTGTGTGTGTGTGTGTATACATATATATGGTGTATGACATGATGTTTATGTAATATACACATATACACACAGACACATGGTGGAATAGTTATATTAAGCTATTTAACATATGGATTACCTCACATGCTTGTTTCTTTGTAGTGAGAACACTTAAAATCTACTCTTTTGGCAATTTTCAAATATATAATGTATTGTAATTAAATCTAGTTACCATGATGTACAATAGATCTCTTGAACTTATTTCTTCTAACTGAAATTTGGTGTCCTTTTACTTCCATCCCCCAGCCTCTAGTAATCTCCATTTTACTGTTTCTATGAGTTTGACTTTTTTTAACACTCCACACATAAGATTCTATGATATTTGTCTTTCTGTGCCTGGTTTATTTCACTTAACATGATGTCCTCCAAGTTCATCAGTGTTGTTGCAAATGGCAAGATTTTCTTCTTTTGTAATGCAGAATAGTATTTTTGTGTGTGTGTGTGTGTGTGTGTGTGTGTGTGTATCACATTTTCTTTGTTTATTCCTCCACTAGTGAAAACGTAGGTTGATTCCATATCTTGGCTATTGTGAATAATGCAATGAACATGGTAGTGCAGATATCTCTTTGACAACTGGTTTTAATTCCTTTGGATATACACTAAAGTGGGATTGATGGGTTGTATGGTAGTTCTATTTTTAATTATTTTGAGGATCCTCCATAATGTCTTCCATTATGGCCATACTTGTTTACATTCCTAGCAACAGTGGACAAAGATTCTCTTTTCTTTGCATTCTTGCCAACACTTGTTACTTTTTGTCTTTTTAGTAATAGCCATTCTAATAGGTGTGAGGCGATATCTCATTGTGGTTTTAATTTGCATTTCTCTAATGATTAGTGAAGTTGAGCATTTTTCTTATATTTGGCCATTTGTGTATCTTCTTTTGAGAAATGTCTGCTCAGGTCTCTTTATAGGGTTATTTGCTTTGTTGCTATTGAGTTGTTTGAGTTCCTTATGCATTCTGGATATTAACCCTTTATTAGCTGTAGTTGCAAATATATTCTCCCATTTTGTAGGTTGTCTCTTCACTCTGCTGATTAATTCCTTGGTTGAACAGAGGCTTTTTAGTTTGACGTACTCTTATTAGACTATTTTGCTTTTGTTGCCTATGCTTTTGGCATCATATTAAAAAAAATCTTTGCGCTAACAAATGTCATGGAGATTTTCTCCTATGTTTTCTTGAAATAGTTTTAATTTTAGGTCTTACATTTAAGTCTTTAATCCGGTTGGAGTTGATTTTTGTATATAGTGTGAGAAGGGTGTCTCATTTCATTCTTCTGCATGTGGATATCCAGTTTTTCTAGCGCCATTGATTGACGAGACTATCCTTTCCCCATTTTGTATTCTTCTTATCTTGGTTGAAAATCAGTTGACTAAATGTATTGATTTATTTCTGGCGTTTCTCTTTTGTTTCATTGGTCTCTGTGTCTGTTTTTATGTTAGTAACCATGTTATTTTACTTACTATAGCTTTGTAGTAGTTTTTCAAATCAGGTAGTATGGTGCCTCCATTTTGATCTTTTTTTACTCAAGATAGCTTTGGCTATTAGGTTGTTTTGTGGTTATCCAATACAAATTTTAGGATAGCTTTTATTATTTCTGTAAAAATGCCATTGGCATTTTGACAATGATTGCATTCAATATATAGATTACTTTGGGTAGTATGGACATTTGAACAATATTAGTTATTCCAATCTATGAACCTGAGATATCTTTCTTTTTATTTGTATTTATCTATTTCTTTCATCAGTGTTTTATGGTTTTCAGTGTACATATCTTTCATCTTTTTGATTAAATGTATTCTTAAGTATTTTTTGTAGCTATTATAAATGGAATTGTTTTCTTGATTTATTTTTCAGATAGTGTGTTGTTAGTGTATAGAAATATTACTGATTTTGTATGTTGATTTTGTGTCCTGCAACTTTACTGAATTAATTTATTAGTTCTAATAGTTGTTTTGTGGGAGTCTTTAGGGTTTTCTGTATATTAAAGAAATGAGAGTTCGCGAAGGCCAGCAGTGGATGTTGACGCGATGTGATTTCTGTCCAGTGCTCTGAATGTCAAAGTGAAGAAATTCAATGAAGCACGGGTAAATGGCGGGAGTAACTATGATTTTCTTAAGGTAGCCAAATGCCTCATCATCTAATTAGTGACGTGCATGAATGGATGAACGAGATTCCCACTGTCCCTACCTAATTTCCAGCAAAACCACAGCCAAGGGAACAGGTTTGGCAGAATCAGCAGGGAAAGAAGACCCTGTTGAACTTGACTCTAGTCTGGCACAGTGAAGAGACATGAGAGGTGTAGAATTCAAGATGGTTTAAGACTTAAATGTTAGACCTAAAACCATCAAAACCCTAGAAGAAAACCTAGGCAATACCATTCAGGACATAGGCATGGGCAAGGACTTCATGTCTAAAACACCAAAAGCAATGGCAACAAAAGCCAAAATTGACAAATGGGATCTAATTAAACTAAAGAGCTTCTGCACAGCAAAAGAAACTACCATCAGAATGAACAGGCAACCTACAGAACGGGAGAAAGATTTTGCAATCTACTCATCTGACAAAGGGCTAATATCCAGAACCTACAAAGAACTCAAACAAATTTACAAGAAGAAAACAACCCCATCAAAACCTGGGCAAAGGATATGAACAGACATTTCTCAAAAGAAGACATTTATGTAGGCAACAGACACATGAAAAAATGCTCATCATCACTGGCCATCAGAGAAATGCAAATCGAAACCACAATGAGATACCATCTTACACCAGTTAGAATGGAGATCATGAAAAAGTCAGGAAACAACAGGTGCTGGAGAGGATGTGGAGAAATAGGAACACTTTTACACTGTTAGTGGGACTTTAAACTAGTTCAACCATTGTGGAAGACAGTGTGGCAATTCCTCAAGGATCTAGAACTAGAAATACCATTTGACCCAGCCATCCCATTACTGGGTGTATACCCAAAGGATTATAAATCATGCTGCTATAAAGACACATGCACACTTATGTTTATTGCGGCACTATTCACGATAGCAAAGACTTGGAACCAACCCAAATGTCCATCAGTGACAGACTGGATTAAGAAAATGTGGCACATATACACCATGGAATACTATGCAGTCATAAAAGAGGATAAGTTCATGTCCTTTGTAGGGACATGGATGCAGCTGGAAACCATCGTTCTCAGCAAACTATTGCAAGGATAAAAAACCAAACACCGCCTGTTCTCACTCATAGGTGGGAATTGAATAATGAGAACACTTGGACACAGGAAGGGGAACATCACACACTGGGGCCTGTAGTGGGGTGGGGGGAGGGGGGAGAGGGGAGGGATAGCCTTAGGAGATGTACCTAATGCAAATTACGTGTTAATGGGTGCAGCACACCAACATGGCGCATGTATACATATGTAACAAACCTGCATGTTGTGCACATGTACCCTAGAACTTAAAGTATAATAAAAACCAAACAAACAAAAGAAAGGAGAGTTTTCTATACCTAAAAGAAAAAAGAAAATGAAACAAAGTGAAAATATTAATTTATTTGCATTGTATCACTGTTTTTCAGATAAAAACTGTTAGTGACTGGTATGGTTTTTTCAGAATATCCTGACATACAAAAAGCCAGACACACAAATGTCATCTGTAAACAGAGACAATTTAACTTCTTCACTATCGAGTATGATGTTAACTATGAGCTTGATGTATATGGCTTTGACAATCTTTTATTTGTCCATATGCCTGCAGAGACACCTAGAAAGTTGTCTATTGAACATTAATGTCAATTTGAGAAGTTGTGGTGATTTTCAAAATTACCTGTTATAACTTGATTTATTTGTCAGCAGGCGTCACTTTTACAAAAACAATACACTCTTTATTATTCAATTTGTTTATTGCTTTTAATATGGTGATTGCAAAGAATTTGTGCTTAGATAAAATATCACCTAGACAGTAATTATGTTTTGTGTGTTTTAATTAGACATATTGGTGAATAAAGAATCAACCCTGAGCTACTTTTAAAGTATAAGTAATTGGAAATGAACTCTCTGCTTTGAATCCAATTGAAGAGCAAGGTTTACCAAATCTCTGCTTTCTCCATTAGTGGGAAGAATGATGAGGCAGCCCAGGGCATGTTCATGCAAAGCAAATTATATGATTTCCCCATTTAGCCACAGTTGGCTAATTATGTTAATTATAAGACTGCAGGAGAGCTGCAGGGAGTAAGCAACTCTCCTTCAGCACGATGACTTAAATTTTACTTTAAGAACTGGTTTTGAGTTGATAATCAGAGGCAAAGAATGAAATATTATAGTTATTTCTTTACCTATAACAGATATATAGCCAAGAGAAGAGAGAAAATTGGTTGGGTAGTCATGAGACTTGATCCTAAGATTGAGAAGCCTTTTAACAAAAGACTGTAGAAGCAGGACTTAAAACCAGAGTAAACTCAAATATTTATAGTTGGTATAATTTTGGTGGGTGTGCCAATACTTTGAAAACTATTGTCCTCACTAATTGATAAATTGATAAATGTTTCTCATCATGCTCTGTTTTTTCTCTCGACGCTATCTTTTCCTTTCTGCAATGCAACTGATGTGGACTTTTTCTTGGCAAAGGAGTCACAATAAAATTAATAATTTATTTGAACTGATTTCACTGTTCTTAAGATGAAAACTGCTAGTGTGCTGGTGTGATTTTTCAGCATATCCTGATATACACACAAACAGATAATATTTTTCATGCTAGTGATTGTGAAAGAGAGTGGCGTTTTGGGCTAGAACGTATGTCCTCCTGTTGTGTGGTTTTTACTGTGGAGGCTCTCCTTGTTATGATGACCACTGAATGCTTTTACTCTTCAAAGGCACTCTTTATGGTTTTAAATCACAAACTTATAAAGTGGCAATTGCAACCTTTTACGAATATGGTTTTCTGCTGCTTTGTGTTGTAAAGGTAACCAATGTTAGCTACATTATTTGTTAAAGTCTTTCACAGGCTGTGCTAGAGACCTAACTAATACCTCTAACATTGTTTTAGGAGGAAAATGGACTTGAATTTCAAGTTCAAGTTTACAAATAACAGTTTGGAACACAAATCTTTTTAAAACTGTGGATCATTAAAAAAAAAAAAGGTAGAGCTCTGTATTCAGTTTATACTGAACATGTATTATGGGTAGGATACATCAGGAGGAAACAAAATATCTACACCGGGGGAAAACACAACCTGTTAAGGAACCTGTAATTTATTGAAAACGTTAATAAGATATAACAATGTACTTTTGAGTGCTAAATGGGTTGTATCAAATATACATGTTATTAAAGGTCAGACTCATGAAATTATTCAACTGAGAGAATATACTGCCATCTGTCCAGATTCGCCTTTCTTAAATCACTTGCCATGTACTCTCTTGTATCAGGAAGGAACTACACATGGGAAATGTTTAAAAATTATTTCCCTTATTGAAATTATGAAAAGTCTTCCCATGGAAATAAAAACATGAACTATAGATCTCACTTATGCTATGATAATTTTATATTTTTACATATTGCAGAGTAATGAGTGTTTATTGATTTGTGGTGGGTGGAAAGGATACCTATGAGCTCTTTTCTAACAACAGTTTGCAGAAGTCATTTGGATCTGCATTATACCTTGTATTCAATATAAGTGTCACACAGTTGTGAAGTACAAGAGTTCAGAGAATTACTCTGGTAAATTTTCTCCGGGAGGACGACACCTTGGTTCTTCTCTTTTTCTTCCTCTGTTCTTCCAAGGAGTTTATGACTTTTGTTTTTACAGTAGGTCCATGTGACAATAAGGCATTTGTTATTTTGGATACTGGTGGGGCTGATTGTAGAAAACCTCAAAATAGGTGCATATATTCCCTCAATAGTTCCTTTTTAGAGTCCTCTTCATGCCTTTCAGTACTTTCTTGTTAGCATTTTCCATTGTAAATATACAGGGGAAAGATCTAGGCATCCAGGTCAAGCTCAACTCTTTCATCTTTCCTAGAACTCAACCCTTGGGGAGTAATCAACATTCATTCTCCTTGCTTTCCTCTGCTTCAAGAGACTCCTAATTTGGTTTAGGCATTTATCCTTGGCACGTTGGCCATTCGCTTCAGGAGAGGCTGACCAACCCTCGATACCAGAGAGAAGATTCTGATTGGTCTAACCAGTCATGGCAATTTCAGTTGCCTTGCCAATAACTGGTTCATGTACTGCCTTGTGGTATGTTTTGGGCCAAAGCTATGTGAATGAAAGTGTTCTATGGGCTTCTAGGAAAAGCTTCCTTGTTCTTACAAGAAGACGCAAGAAAAATATGGCTTATATTCTCTCTAGAAATATTGTCAGGCTTGCATAGTGACACCTTTGACCTGGAGTGGGTACAAAGACAGGGCACAGAGCCAATACGTGAGTGAGAGCAAAGCCTAGAGCGTTACAGGAAGATAGAGATATAGCAGGGGTTAGCAACTATTTGTCTGCAAAGGTCCAGATAATAAATATTTTAGGCTCTGTGGGCCATATGATCCGTGTCACAACTACTCATCTCTCTTGTTGCAGCACAGAATAATACATAAATGAATGTCCTTGGCTGTGTATTATATAAACAATACATTAATGAATGGTCTTGGCCGTGTTCCAATAAAACTTTATTTAGAAAGAAAAGTAGTAGGCCAGATTTGGCCTGTGGGTTGTAGTTTGCAGAGCTGCAAACCAGAACCCAGTTTGGTATGTGTCTAGAAGGCCTCTGAATGTACACTTCTTGATATGTGAAAATGTAAATTTTCTAATTGATTAAGGCAGTTGCATCAGTGTTTTTTCCCACTTGAAGCCAAAACATCCTTAGAATTATTGTCTTTGGTAAGGGAATAAGACTTGTCTTCTCTGCAATACAGGAGTAAGTCCTGTATTGCAAAAGAAGCTTTCTGAAAACAATGTCATTGTCTTTGTTGTTTAATTGACTTTTGCTTCTAATGCCTCAAATCTAAGGCTTGATTAGAGGTGAGCAGAACCCTAAATTTGTAGATTAGTTATTCTAGGATGAATTAGGCCTTATGGACAATCCCAAGTGTGATATGGCTTGGCTCTGTGACCCCACCCAAATCTCACCTTGAATTGTCATGATCCCCATGTGTCAAAGGTGGGACCAGGTGGAGATAATTGAACCAAAGGGTGGTTTCTCCCATGCCGTTCTCGTGATAGTAAGTGAGTTCTCACAAGATCTGATAGTTTTATAAGGGGCTTCCCTCTTTGCTTGGCACTCATTCTCTCTCCTGCTGCTCTGGGAAGAGGTGCCTTCTGCCATGATTGCTAAGTGTCCTGAGGCTTCCCCAGCCATGTGGAACTTTGAGTCAATTAAACCTCTTTCTTAATAAGTTACCCAGTCTTGGGTGTTTCTTCATAACAGCATGAGAATGGGCTTATACGAAGTGTCATTGTGTTAAGAGCTGTTCATCTTGCTCATACAACCAGGCACAGTGTGTTTTACTGGATGTATACTCTGACTGATGTTTTGATGACAATTGAGCACTCTAGATATGGATACTCCCATTATCTTCCCTCATTGAAAATCTGAACATGACAGTTTCACCACTCCCCATTGGTGTCTCTTGGGAACTTTATAGGGCATTTGAAAAAGTTAATGTAAATACTATTCAGAAATGACGAAAAATGGTTTTGTGAAAGAGGAGAGTATTGATTCCTTGGGGAAGACGTAATTAAGATCCTCTGTGATTAAGTCTTTCCTGGCTTGGTCACTTCTTGCTTCTAGCTTTGGTGTAAATCTTCATAATATAACTATGAAGTTTGTAATTGAATTCTTCTGACCACTTTGGAGTACACCAGGAAGGTTTTAATTACTTTTTATGGATTATGTTCTATATTTCCTCAGGGGCTGCCTCTTTTGAGTAATTCCAGGCTTTTGAATTACTTATCCTTAAAATAGCAGTTATTCTAGGCTATTGTTATTTAATTGACTCTTCCTCTGTCTCCTCTTTTCATATCGTATTCTTAACTTAGTGTAGAATCTATTTGAGAACCATTGTGTAGGAGGTCTGAGTACTATTAATTATTTTGAAATAGAGGAAAGCTAAAAGTAAGGAAAGGAGATATATAAGAAAGAAAACTTAATGGTAAAGACAATGAAAGAATCTGCTAGAACGTTCAAAACTCAAAAATGCCTAAGAAATCTAATAAATTGAAACCCTGACCAACCAATCTTCAATCTTCCTTCTTGAGGTTACATCACACACCCCTCTGCACTCTGGGTGGGAGCCCCACTCCTTCCCTCTTACTCTACTCCCCAGATCAGCTCCATTTGTCCTCCAGGCATTCAGTTAAATTGTCTTTCTCAGATAACAGTGTATATCAGATGATTAAAAACAGTGAATAATGTTAGTGTCTGCTTGTATTACATCTACTAAGTAACACATCCTTTTATGAGGATGAAGATTTTACCATGCCATATCTTCTCTTCTTGCAAAATTAGTCACAGTTACTATAAGATCAGGAATGACAACCAAAAGAGAAATTCCTTGAGAATCATTAGCTTGTCTTCCTATGGCCTTGTGGGAGTCCCAGCATGTACCTGAGTAGCAAAATTTAGAATTGCTTTTCTTTTTCATGTATCTGAAGCTCAATTTTTGTCTTCTCTACTTGTACCCACTCTGGAAACACTTAGATTTTGGAATTGAATAGGTAGAAGGGATAGTTGCAGTCTAGGGTATGATTCAAGAATACAAAAACAAAAACCAAACATTAAGTGTTATCCAATACTTGAACTCATCTTTAAATTTGCAGGGGAGTCTATTTGATAAATTAGAATTTAGTGAATTTGAATTTGGTCTGCTATGAAAGGTGGAAAAGGAAAGGATAATGTCAAATATCAGACAGCAAGAAACAGCCTTGGCTGACTGCAACATTTTTTCTCTTCCAAAGACTAGATGCTCCCTAGCTTATAGTGACACCAGGAAGACAGCACCCCCCCGCCCTCAGTGTTTGTTTTCTGTAGCTCTTTATTTTGGATTTTACTAGTTTTTGATGCCTCCAAGGCTAAGAGGTTTGAATTAATTGAATTGAACAAAAGGATGAAAAGGGTTTAGTTCATTGGAATTTTTCCTTAGAAATCAAAATATAAGTTTTGCCATTGGAAATAGTGGTTATGTGAACAGTTTTGTTTTCCCTAAGCATATCCAGCCACTGGGTCTAGCGGTGGGAGATGGGGAAGGAAATGGTCATAGTCTAGGGGTTGTTTTTTTCCCTAAAGTGAGATAATCTCTATTTGGTCTATAAAAAACAAATTTCAATTCACTCTCCCCATTTTATTCTTGATAAGCACAGATAAATTCAGAGTTAAAAATTACGTGTCTATTATCTTTGGGAGGATGAAGTAAAATAATTTTTTCATATTTATTAAAATCTCAATACACTGTGGTGGGAGCTGAAAAAATATTTGTCAGCATAAGGAAGCTGGTCTTCTAAGACTTATTCCAATTTTCCTTCCATTCCTGCATATCCCAATTCTCTGCTGTCTCTCTCACTAAACATGCCAAAATTTAGGTACAGTGTATATCCTGAAAAGACTTAAGTATGTATTTTGTATCGCACTTGAGAATCTGATGAAACAGTTATGTTTTAATCCAAGACTGAGCTGAAATTGTAAACACACATATTATCAGTTCTTGGAGGGAAATGAATCTCCTGTTGTTGGAGATACTATTTTATTTTCTGATGTTCTTAATGTTCCTGATTGGAACACTCAGATTAGAGTATAACTCGATAACAAGAGAATGGGAACTGTAAGAAAACATTTTAAGTGGTCCATTTTCAAGGCATGATAAATCTAAGCACTGGCAGCTAGCCTGTGGATGTAACAAGCCACACAGCTCATGCTCCTAGAAAGTGATGATAAGCGAACAGAATGTAGAGGAGGTGTCAGCCCATAAAACAGAAGAAAGTTTCATTATTGGGAAATCAAAACTTAAGCAGAGAAGGGGACGGGGTATAAGCTTATAAAGGGGATAATGAAACTTAGGTGACACCCAGGAAGATTGTAACCTCATAGTACTCAACCAGTGAGGAACCGAGAGAGGAACGTGGGTGTTAGGAGATAAATTACCTGCTGTAGCTGCCCTGGGTGTGCCTGCCTACCAGACACCCGATCTTGCAAGATCACTATTAAAAGTCTCACTTTCGCTGTTCTTTGTACCTCTGAGTACACCCTTTGGGTTTGCATGGGTGAACATGTTTCTCATAGGGACCGTCAGAGGACAAAGATGATGAAAAGAGAATTGAGACCCGCCTTAGAGAAGAAAATCCATTGCTCATCCCTTAACATCGATATTCCCAAAGCCCTACTTTCTCAGTTATTTCTTTTTGTTTTGTTTTTTTTTTTTTTTTTTTTTTTTTTTTTTTTTTTTTTTTGAGACAGAGTCTCGCTCTGCCGCCCAGGCTGGAGTGCAGTGGCGTGATCTTGGCTCACTGCAAGCTCCGCCTCCCAGGTTCACGCCATTCTCCTGCCTCAGCCTCCCGAGTAGCTGGGACTACAGGCGCCCGCCACCTCGCCCGGCTAGTTTTTTTTGTATTTTTTAGTAGAGACGGGGTTTCACTGTGTCAGCCAGGATGGTCTCGATCTCCTGACCTCGTGATCCGCCCGTCTCGGCCTCCCAAAGTGCTGGGATTACAGGCTTGAGCCACCGCGCCCGGCCTCTCAGTTATTTCTTAATCCAAGATCTCTTCCTGGGCATTCTTGCCCACTCCCTTAGCCTCAATTCTCTCCTAAATATGCTTATGATTCCAATATCTTAATCTCCAACCCATATCGCTCTCCTGAAATCAAACACTGTAGATGTATCTACTTCTGAAATGTGCAATTTGCTGCCCCATAAGACATGTTTAGATCTCAAATCATTGTCTTTCTTCTTTAATCAGACCATTCTCCTATGTTCTTTAATGCTGTTCATAGTTACACTATTCACCCAGTTGCCCAGTTGTCCATTCAATTTCAGAAGGAAATCTTATATTGGTGTATTCTCTTCATTCCCAAAGTTATCTCTGTAGTTCTGTTCTTAATTTTTTCACTTCTCTATGTCATTGTCTCCTAGATGAATGAATTCCTGCCTCAGCATCTCAGCCCTGAATGTAATTACTTTTTGCAATATTTTTCAGATTTACTGAAATATAATTGACATATAATAAGCTACAAATATTTAGAGTATACAGTTTGAGGAGTTTTGAAACCATCACTGCAATAAAAATAATAACCATATCCTTCATCCTCAGATGTTTCCATGTACCCCTTTGTAATCTCTCCTTCCCCCACCCCCCATACCTCCATTCCCAAGCAATGATTGATCTGGTTTTTAATAGATGGCTTGTGTTTTTTAGAATTTAATGTAAGTATCCTTTTTTATAAATTCTTTGACTCAGCATAATTACTTCTTCCTAATTAGGATTCCTTTGTTTCTTCATCTTGCTTTATTTTGCTAGAATCTCTAGTACAATGTCAAATAGAAGGGACAAGAGAGAACATTTTTCCCTTGTTCTTGATGCCAGTCTTTCAACATTAAATATAATGTAGCTGTTTGTTTTGTAGCTGTCTTTAATCAGGCTGAAGAATTCTTTCCATTTTTAATTTGGAATTGTTTTCATATATCTTCTATTATGTCATAAATCCTATAATACCCTGTAATTGTTTTGGCCTTAATTATCTTTTAAAAAACATTTTAAAAAATTTAAAAAATCATTTCCAGTGCTATTCATTACTTTTATATCCAGCTTTCCATCCAGTATCAATTTCCCTCATCCTGAAATAGTTCTTTTAACATTTCTTATAGTACAGGGCTGCTGATTATAAATTCTTTCAGCTTTTCTATGTTATGAAAAAGTCTTTATTTTATCTTGGTTTTGGAAAAATATTTTTCCTGGGTATAAAATTTCAGGTTGATAGTTTTTTTTCTTTTCTTCCAGTCTTTTAAAAAAATGTTGCTCAATGCCTTCTGTCTTCCATTATTTCCAAAGAGAACCCTGCTGTTATTCTGGTCTTTGTTCTTCAACTATTATATCTTCAGTATGTAATGTGTCATTTTCCCCCATGACTGATTATAAATTTTTCTATTTATCACTGTTTTAAAACAAAGAGGATTATGATGAACGTCAGTGTTTTTTATGCATGTTTCTTATGCTCGGATCCATTAACTCTGATTCTGTAGGTTTATAGTTTATATCCATTTTGAAAAATGTTGTGTGGTAGTTTTTACAAATACTTTTTCTGTCCATCCTCCCTTTCTTCAGTGACTCCAATGCATACATATCAGGAAGGCTGAAGTTCTCCCACAGATCACTATACTCATTTCAATTGTGGGTGGTGGTGATTGTGGGTGGTGGTGGGGCGCTATTTTTATACTATGTTTTCAGGTTCACTGATACTTTTTTCAATAGTGTCTAACCTTCTGTTACTCCTATCTAGTTTATTCTTCATCTCCAACATTATTATGTTTTTGTTTTCATGGCTCTAGAAGTTTGGTTTAGGTACTTAAAAAACTTTTATGTCTCTATTTAGCATGCTCAAGCATTTTTCTACTTCAGTATTTGGATATTTGGAATATAGTTACCACTTTTAATGTACTTGTCAACCAATTATATTATAGGTGTCATCTCTGGGTCTGTTTCTGTTGATTTTTTTTCCCTTCATTGTGGGTTATATCTTCCTTCTCTTGTGCTAAAGCCTGGAACTTCTCTCTATATGGGAATTTGGGCAGTAATAGGGCTTAGTTCATTTTGTTCTCCTCTCTTGGGAGTCATTGTCTGGCACTGTCTATTTCAATTTCTGAAAACCTTGTTTTATATACTTTAGGGTTTTTTTGTTGTTGTTTCAGGCAGAATGTTAAATCTGGTTCCTGTTATTCAATCTTGACCCAAAGACAAAGTTTCTTTATAATTTATTTTGTGTACTGTGGCTTGAATTATTGTTCTGAATCTGTTTTGATTTTGTCATTTCCCTGCTTAAAAAATTTTGGTGATAACTCTTTACCTTCAAACCAAAGTTCTAATCTTTAGTAGAGCATCTAAGGCCCTTTATGTTATGGCTCTTTCCACCCTAATTTTTGACCATTAGTTCTCCCCTTTCCCACCCACACTACCTCCTACACACATAGGCACCTATAATCAAGTCATACTCAATTAGCCACAATTCCTAAAATATACAACTATATTGTTTTTATGATTTGCTTTTTCTTTATCTATACTACTTTCCCTCTCATGTTGATGAAATCTGACCTACTTTACAAGTCCACAAATCCTAGTTCAAATATAACCTCTTCTTAAAACCTTACGTGACTTCTTTCCTCCCCTCTCCTATTCTCTTCCCCCTACTGCCCCTGGAAAGATTGTAGCCTTCTTCTGGTTACCTCACCAGGACATTTCTGTTCCCTACAGAGCCAGAACTTGGAAAATGTATTCTGTAAAGTACCAAATGGCAAATATTTTAGACTTTGAGGGCCACTACATGTATTTGTTGCATATTCTTCTCCATTTTTTTTAAACCTTTTAAAATATAAAATTCCTTCTTAGCTTAGGGACCAAGCAAAAACATGCTACAGTTGGCTGCAGTTTTCTGCTCTCACCCTTAGAGGATAGAGATTATATTTCATTCTTCCACCCCATAGAGTGCCTGTCCCAAGAGTGTGCTCAATAAGGATATGCAGTTATTGAATAATGAACATAAAATAGTCCATATTATGCAAGTGCTTAAAGTGTGACAGTGACTATTCTAAGAATGTAAAGTAGGTTATATCATTTGGTCTGCACAAATCAGGTTATATTGTTAGCACAGTTTCATAGATGAGGTAGTTGAGGCATGGAGAAGTTGAGGGATTTACCAAAGGTCATGCAGCTAAATCTCTTTAAGAAGTTGGAAAAGGAATGGGACTGGGACAGGAGGCAATTTTATATGTTTATCCTCTGTTGGGGTAGACTCCCCAAAGAGGATAGAATGTCTCTGAGATCAACATACTCAACATCCCTGTCTTTGATGAAAAACAAATGTAGATAGACATGTAGCTACAGAGTCTTCGACATAAAAATTGGATGAGCTTCAAGAATAAGTAACACATCTGTTCCCTTTTATGTTTATCACACAGTTTAGAGAACATAGCAAAACTGAGTTTCTAAGAGGTTATGTATTATTACTTTTTAAAACATGAAAAGTCTTGAATATATTACCATCTTCATATTTTTTTCTTTAAAATCTAGAGAAATCCTGTTCCTCTTTAAATATAATAATATCCTTCAAACAAAACACTTTGTCTAAACTAGTTTACTCCAAAAGCATATCTGGTTTTGAGTAAGAAGCTAAGGAAACATCATTTGAAGCCACATACAAATATTTTGTTGATTTTTTAAATTTTTTGACAAAAAAGGAAAAGATAATCATCTTTGTGTTTTATAAACAACGTTACCTCATGGCTGAAAGTTTTGTGACAGAGTGAACTAATGTGAGTTTATATTAAAGATTTTGATGCTGCTTTTTGGAAATCTCAACAGACTAGACTCCTCAGCACAGTGGGATTGGAACTTCAATAATCAATCAAACCATCATCATGAACCAAAATACCCTCAAAGCAGCTGCAATTTACAATTAAGGGATAATGATCTTTATAGGAAAAATTACAAGGACATAACAGGCACCTGCTGTCAAAATTAGGTTTTTCAAAAAGCAGAAGCTGTTTCACTGCTGCAACTTTAAGCAATGATTATTATTAGGGCAATTTAAAGCAAATTAGTAGGTGTTTGGAATTCAAAAAAGCAATATATTTACATCAAGAACAGTATTGTGAAGACAGTTAATTTTTCCTGCTGGGAATTCAATGTGTTTTATCAAATGGCAACTGTGCCCTTTCCTGCATTGAATTCCACCAGCTGGAATGCAGATGCGAGAGAGCAACTCAGAACAGGAGCATTGAATCTGAGGTGCCCAACAAGGGCCTATTCTTTGAAATTAGAGAAGTAACTGGCATCTAGATATTAATATCTTTGACTTTTAGTCACTGACATTTCTCTTTTCCCCAGAATTTCCTGTTGCTTACGTTATTGTGTTCCTAGGCATTGTTACTGACAGCCAGTAAACACAAAGCAGTGAAATAAACGAAAGAGAAAAGCAGCATAAATATGGACTGCAGATAGGTTGTCACTTGGGGGGCATTGCCTATTCTCACAAGTATCATGGTTACCTCTGAGAATTAAGGAAAATTGGAATTGTAGACGTAGAGCTTCATTCCTTAAAAATAGGCACTTTGAATGTGTTCTTCGCTGAGGACACATTGTTCCTAATCACTGGTTCAACACAAATTGGGTCTTGTGGTTGAAAACTGGAGAGGACTGTGTCTCCGTTGCTGACATAGTCAAGGGACTGGTTGAGAGAAACGTAGGAGGGGTTTGCTACTGAGTCCACGTCCTCGGCTTACCTGGCATAAAGCCACACAAAGGATAAAATTAGCCATCACATAATGGGGATGAGGTAGAAACTCTTTTCCCTTATTAAATTAAAAAAAGAATTTCTCACATGTTTCACCTGGGGAGCAACAGCACATTCAATGGCAGGTGGGGCTGAGAGGAATGACTATTTGATTGGTGGACTTGTTCATTTGGTAACGCATTTCTAAAGAGTTGAGCAAATGTTATAGGTAAGCTGGGCATATTTATTTTACTTGTTACGTATTTTGTTTACTAACTTGTTATTTTTTATTGCGTATACAATCAGTGACTCCCTGAGAGGATTATTAACCAGTGGCCAAGTTATGTCAATCTTATTTCTGCAGGAGAGCAGTATTATAGAATGATTAAGCAACAAGACTCTAGACCCAGAGATGAGTCTCTAAATGGGTAACGTCAGGCGCTTTTTAATCTTTCTGTTTCTCAGATTTTGCAACTGTAAAACCGGAATGATAAAACTTGCTTTATAGGAATGTTGTGAAGATTAAATAAGCTAATGACTTAGGCTCAGAACAGTACAGGGTGCATAGTAAACACCAATAGATGTTAGCTCTTATTGTTATTAGTTTTTGGATCTGCTCCTTTTTCTCCATTCTCACTGTAATGATGCTTCGGCTACTTGTTAGTTCTTGGCTACACTTTGAAGTCATTCCTCACTGACCTCTCCATACTTAGGATCTTCTCAACTGCATTCATCTTACATGCATCTTACATCCTACTGCCAGATTAATCTGGTAGATGGCTAAGGTTTTTACGCTGCTGCTCAAAAAGACTAAACTTAGAAAATAAAGTCTTAATTCCTGTGCTTGGCACTGATGACTATACTAGTTTCCACTGTCATTTACCATTGCTGCCCTCTGGGACTTTTCAACCCAGCCAAAATGGACAATTTTTCTCTTCTCTATTTATGTACTGCATTATTCCACCTCCTCACTTTGCTCATGGTGAACCATCTGCCTGTATCACCTTCCTCTTCACACTCTTCCCTATTTGGCTAAGACTTATTTTTGAAACCCACCTCACAAGGCTCTATCTATGGAGACTTCTTGACCCCTTCCATAGTTCCATAAGAGGTAATATACCCTTTCTCCTACCTTTCATACCAATTTATCTGTATAACTTTTATGTTTCTTCTTATTTTCTGCTATATGTTTTAGTTACTTAAGTACACTTATTAGTCATTAGAGCAAATTTATGCTTGATACAACTTTAGATTTCCTTCACATTTACACAGCACCTTATTCATAACCAGTGCTCAGTGCACACACACTGAGGGAATGAATGACTCTCCTTGGCTCTATAGGCCCAGCAAGGGGCTTGCAGCTAATAGATGTTCTGTGTCTTAAAATGTCTTACATGATTTGAAAAAAGAAGCAAAGAAAAAAATTATTATTCGTTTTCAACCAGCATATTAATTATTCATAGTAAAGCGTCTCTGACTTTTCAAAGTAAGAATTGCATTTTGAACTTACAGAAATCACAGGCTTTGGGAGTCCACACAGACCTTAGAGGGAATGGTCCAATCCCCTGTGGGGAAAACTAAGGCCTAGATGGGGAGAGTGACTAATCCAAAATCAGGTAAGTTATTGATAAAGCTGAGACTGTTAATGAGGTCTGTACTCTCAGGCTAGCACGTTTTCTTTTCTATTGTCATAAAATCTCTTTGTGGTCTTAGAGTAGTAATCAGAGAGTTTGAATAAAGTCCTTTTCAAACTCTAAAATAATTTTCAAAGGGAAACATTATTTATCAGTTATAAAGAATTTATAATTAGTATAATGGCAAATCTTGAAGGATGAGACAATTTAGACTGCGAAATATTTGTGAAACTTAAATACAAGAAATGTTGAAAACTGGGATAGCAAGACATATGTGTACACTGGCTCTCCCTGAACGGCAGTAGCTGACTCACACTTTTCATGCGTATGAGTGTGTAGAATCATCTACACACTCATTGCCTTCCCTTCCCTCCATTGCAAAGTCATTGTTTGTTTTTCTCTTTCTCCAAATAGCAACCAGTTATTTTCTCAGAGAAGGATTTTCCTCATCTGTAAAATGTAGATGGTAATTTTAACCTCATTGGATTTATGAGGATTTAAGTGGTTGTGTCTGAAGCACCTGATGCAAAGCAAGTGCTGGGGATTGTTAGTCCAATTTCCTCTGTCTGCCTGACCAAGAGATAGCAAATGCATCGCATATATGTTCTATTCCCTATTTGAAGACCAGGTTAGACAATAAGAATCTTCATAATACTTTCTGAATCCAAAAAGAGCCTTAGCATCCCTTTCAGCACAACATTTTAGGCAGCTACCATCAATCAGATGGAGTTTACACATGAGAGAATGTATTCGTCATCTCGTCCTAGATTATAAACTCTTTGAAGGGATAAGTGAGAGATGATATTTTCCTCTCATTTCTAAATATGGTTCTGCTACATCTGTCTGCTTAGTTTCCACCGCATCTCAGTCTAGCACTTTGCCTTCTGACTTTTGTTTTGTTCTGGCTCTAACCATGCTCTTGATTCCTATTTCTTTTCCCATATTCTAATGTGATTCCAAGAAACCAAAATTGTCATTTACTAGGCTATAGACATATAAAGTTATATTCTGCTGAGCTGACTGTAACGACTTTGTTAATTTGTTAGTTTTCCATTTTCTCAAAAGAAAACAAGCATTTCCCTCCCTTTTGTTTTTAACAAAGAAAAAAAAAGAAAATATTTTAATCCAAAACACAATTTTGAAAGTATAAAGATCTGACTAAAAAACAAAAAAACCCGAAAATTAAAAGCTGAATGTGATATTTTGCAGACACTTCCTTATATATCGGAAAAACATTGGTCTGAACATATTCTCTTTTGAGTTTTGGAAATTTCTTGTGAGTAATATCTACTCCTTAGTAGTGATTCTAAACATGTTAGTTAATATTGTTTAAAATGATGCAAAGGTGGCTAATATCCAACATCAGATAGCTGTGCTGAGATTTGAACCCTATTTTGACTGAACCCAAAGTCCCATCCTGTTGACTACCGCATAGTACTGTACTGCCTCCCCAGACTAAACTGTCTCTCCGTGCTGGTTCTGCCACTTACTGTGTACCTTAGGTAAGTGTTTCACTTTTCCAATCCTCAGTTGTCTCATCTGTAAAACCAGGAATGTGTCATGAGGGCTTATAGGAAATATTTGTAATGAGTTCTTACTGAGCGCAAGGCATGTGCAAACCAGCACAGAAATCATCATTAATTTCTCCAAGTGTATTTTCAATGTAAAAAACAAGGAAAATATTTATGCAAATTTTCCACTGGGAAGATAGCATTTGATTTCCTTCTTCTGGAAGAATGCATGACCTTTGACAAAAATCTCAAACTTAAGCAAAAAATTGCTTAATAAGCTAGAGTTTGTCAGATTTAGTGAGAGATGTAATGATAGATCATTTGCATTTGAATTCCTTTTTCTTCCTTTTTAATAAAATAATCATCTTCAAATATTTTATAGAAAGCTAGGATTAAAAAAAACCAGCCTTAGCCTGAGTAAATGATAAAAAGGAATTGATTGTAAGTTTTAATTCATTTAATATTAAATGAATATATAATTAAAAGCTTACTTTTAATTTAAAAGTCTGTCAGTGGAAGGATGTACATTAAACTGTTAAAATAATGTATCTTGATGGTGATAGAAATATAGCTGGAGATGAAAGTAAGAATTATTTTTTCTTTATGTATTTTTGTATTAATTGAATTGCTACAATAAGCATGTACTAATATTTTCAATAGTGAATATTTTGAAAAGCATTAAATTTTTAATTTTAATTATTTTTAGTTTTGGCCCTTTGTAAAATTATGATGCAACTGAAGTTTGTACTGTGTGTGTTCTGCCTCTTTATTTTTATATTTATTTATTTATTTTTTTTTTGAGACGGAGTCTCACGCTATTGCCCAGGCTGGAGTGCAGTGGCGCGATCTCGGCTCACTGCAAGCTCGCCTCCCGGGTTCCCGCCATTCTCCTGCCTCAGCCTCCTGAGTAGCTGGGACTACAGGCGCCCGCCACCGCGCCCGGCTAATTTTTTGTATTTTTAGTAGAGACGGGGTTTCACTGTGGTCTCGATCTCCTGACCTTGTGATCCGCCCGCCTCGGCCTCCCAAAGTGCTGGGATTACAGGCTTGAGCCACCGCACCCGGCCTCTGCCTCTTTATTCAATAAGATTTTATCACATTTTCCTCTCTCCTTACTGCAGCATCTATATTATTTTTCTATCAAAGTTTACTGCCAAAAAGTGTATGAGAAATTAGTATACCCTAAATATAGAAAATTTCTAACAATAAACATTTTTGCCTCTCTAAAGGATATTTGCTATTCAACAAGGGTTAAAGTGATAAGGTCAGACATAAAGAGCCTCTTGCTTGAATTTCTATTATTCATCGGCAAGAAGGGCACAAGTGTTTGAAAGTGAGGAAGACTTTCTGGCTCCTTAAAGTCATATACTCTAGATGCTGGAAGTGTCCTATTTTGCTATATGCATAAATATGGACCTGGTTACTGGACCATGTGGTAGGATTATTGAATGACTGATGGTGGTGGTTTTGCCCCTGTATACATAGACCATATACACCATTATAAAAACTTTTTTTTTTTTTGAGACAGTCTTTCTCTATCACCTAGGCTGGAGTGCAGTGACATGACCTCAGCTCACTGCAGCCATGACCTCCCAGGCTCAGGTGATCCTCCCACTTCAGCCTCCCGAGCAGCTGGGACTATAGGTGCGCACCATCACGCCTGGCTAATTTTTGTATTTTTGTATTTTTTTTTTTTTTTTTGGAGAGATGGGGTTTTACCATATTGCCCAGGCAAACTCTTGGAGTCAAGCGATCCTCCTGCCTTGGCCTCCCAAAGTTCTGGGATTACCAGCATGAGCCACTGTGCTGGCCATAGCTTCTCCTCTCCTGTCCCTTCCCCTCCTTTCCTCTCCCCTCCCCTCCTCTCCTCTCTCTCTCTCTCTCTTTTTTTTTTCTTTTTAAGTGATTACTAGGAGCCATTGCAAGATTGTGAGCAGATGAGAAATAAACTAACTGCTTTAAGTTTTAAAATGATTATTCTGTCTGTTGGGTTGAGACTAGGCTGCAGAGACTAAGGATTGGAAATAGATCACTAAGAGGCTGTTGCAGTAATATAGTTGAGAACTTGCACTGAGTGAAGGCAGTGGTGGTAATAAGGATTGCTCAGATTCTGGATATATTTAAAGGTGGAGCCAACTGGTATTTGACACCAATTCTTGACAAGGTTCTGGTGAAAAGTTTAGCTAGAAGGGGCTAAAAGAAGTATTGGTTCTAGTCTACATTGTCTTCTCTTTCTTCTCCTGGTTCTGCGAAATCCTCCAATTCCTTCCAATTTGTATTTGATTTAGGTCAAACGAATAACGTTCTCTTATCAGTATTAATAGACTAAAGAAAGTTTATCACTCTCTTTCATTGCTGAAAATTCGAATTTTAAGTATAGAATCTTCATAAACTAATTGAATAAAAGCTATGATGATTTATGTTCTCTTTAGTATTTATAGGTACGTATGGTACTAGAATTTAAGGAAATGCAGTTCTCTAATATCTATACGGCAAACAAATGTCTGCTGCAGAGCTCTGGAAATTTTAAGAATGCCTGTGTTTTATCACTGCAGTGCATTAGTATTGCATTATTAAATGTTATTCCCTGGCCCAAACTGCATCAGTGGTTTTTTTTCCATTTAGGTTTCTCCTGTCTACTTATGTATGAATGACGTCAAACCAATCAAGCCGCTGTGAGAAATCTGCCACTGATAGATAATTATTTGCTTATATTACCCATAAGGAGAACATTATCTGTTTCTTATCTATTTAATTAAGAAGAAAGACTAGAGAAGATATTTGTTTATTTCTCCTTTAAAAAATGTTTTCTGTCTGGCCATGGCTATAAGACAAATAAAGGTTTTTTAAAAAATTTCAAGAACATTATTGTACTTTCTCCTTAATACTCCAATGGCATGAGAACATTTTGTGATATTTTCTCAGTTCAGTCAAAGAAATCAATGGAAACCAAGCTGAATGACTGTAAAATGTTCTGGAACAACTATTAAATAGAAGCCAGGGACCAAGAGAAGAGCTCTGGGGATGCTTTATGTTACAAACCTCTTTAAAACAGAATATGGATAAAATCTTTTTCAAGGACTAGTATAAAGCTGTTCCCTTTAACAAACTATTTGAGTCCTCAAATGATCTTTCCTTCCTTTTCTTCTTTGGCTGATTAGTATTCACACTAATCACAATGAAGTAAACAACCTTAAATAAAGTAAGATTTTTACTTTGCGGCATCAGACAAGAGCCCTTAATGAATGAATACAATATAACAAATAATGTAATTGGTTGAATAGGACCTGAACACCATTTCTCCAACTTTCTGGAGAAAAGATGAAGTCAACTTAATATTCCTATCAAGAAAAATGGCAAAGCATATTTTTTCTTTCTCGCTCTATCTTCTCTTTCCCTGTTTCTCTCCTTATCCCCTCATTCACATGTGCAGAATAGACACAATGATAATACCTGCATTTAGTGTGAAGTGGTCTTTCAAAACATGACACAATACTCTAAACAAGTATAACCTGACAGAGAATATACCAAAGGGAAGTGACAACTGGCCACTTGAAACTGGTAGATCTATAAACATCCTCAGACCTTTGTTTCTTTAAAGAAAAAACAGTAACTGACTTTCCTATAACATGCTGAGTACAAGTAGTTTAAAGAAGTATTAGAATCGCTTTCCTTTCCTTCCTCCACAGCTCCAAGCAGGAAACCATCTTATGACTATTTCCTTACCAGCACGACATAAGTAGAGTGGCCATATGTCATATTGCATGACTCTTGTGCTTACATAATTATTAAAACTGTCAACCTGTCCCAGTTTAGATAATAAGTTATATGATGGCCTTTGTCATAAGAGATTCTGATCTTTAAAGGAGTTGCACTTTGACTCAAGGAATGGGCTAAATGTCACTGTAGAGGTTATCAGAGAGGCACATATGTAGAATGGTACTCATGTATGGGAACACGTTTAGACTAGTTCAACAATCCAGGTGGTCAAATTTCTGTAGTTCCATGCCATAGAAAGTTAATGTAAATTATCTTTTTTCCTCATTTCTTAACTTCCTTAAAAGATAACTGATGAAAGTAAAAATATCAGCAATTAATTTGAGATTTATAACGTGTAGTGCTAAAATATATGACAATAATAGCACAAAGAACACAAATCATATATGTGAGTTTGTATAATTGGAACAAAACTACCGACTCTCTTAACCAAATTGACGTTTATAGAACAATTCATCTGACAACTTCACAATAAGAATTCTTTGCAAGAGGACACAGAACGTTTACCAAGATGGATCAGATCATATGTTGAGACATAAAATAATTAAATTCAAAAGATTGAAATCTTACTGACTACAACAGAATTACATTAGAAATCAATAACATTTAGAAAATTTTGAAGTATCTGAAAATTAAACAGCATACTTGTATATTGGTAAAAAACAAGATAAATTTTAAGATTATTTCTAATTAAATAATGGTAAAAACCAAACTAAAAAAATTGTGGGATGCAGGTAAACCAGCAATTAGAGTGAAACTGATTGATTTAAATTCATATTTTAGAAAATAAAAATAGACTATGTAAGTATATAAATATATAAAAACGTATGTGTGCATGTGTATTGGCCAGGGTTCTCCAGAGACACAGAACAACTAGGATGTCTATGTATGTATGTATGCATGTATCTAGCTAGCTAGCTAGCAAAGAGGGGATTGATTAGGAGAATTGGCTCATGGAATTATGTAGGTGAAGAAGTCCCATGATATACCATCTACAAACCGGAGAAGCAGGGAAGCCAGTAGTGTGGCTCAGTCCAAGTCCTAAAGCTCTTGAATCAGGAAAACGGATGTTGTAACTGTCATTCTGAGACTGAAGGCCTGAGGATCTGAAGGGCTGCCGGTGCAAGCCATGGAGTCTGAAGTCTGGAGAACCTGAAGTTCTGATGTTTAAGGGCAGGAGAAGAAAAGTGTGCCAGCTCCTGGAAAGAGAGTGAGTTCACCTTTTCTCTGCCTTTTTGCTCTGTTTGAGCCCTCAGACAATGGAATAGCCTGCCCACATTGTCCTCTGAGTCAAATGCAAATTTCTTCTGGAAACATCCTCACAGAAATGTCCAGAAATAATGCTTTATCAGCCATAATAGTATCCCTTAATCTAGCGAAGGTGACACCTAAACTTAATCATCACAGTATGTCTGTGTGTGTGTGTGTATAAAATGCATATACATATATAAAAATACATAAGCATATATAAATTAGGCCGGGCACAGTGGCTCATGCCTGTAATCCCAGCACTTTGGAAGGCCGAGGTGGTTGGATCACCTGAGGTCAGGAGTTTGAGACCAGCCTGGCCAACATGATGAAACCCTGTCTCTACCAAAAATACAAAAATTAGCAGGGCGTGGTGGCAGGCACCTGTAGTCCCAGCTACTTGGGAGGCTGGGGCAGGAGAATCGCTTGAATCCGGGAGGTGGAGGTTGCAGTGAGCTGAGATCGTGCCATTGCACTCCAGCCTGGGTGACAAGCGAAACTCCGTCTCAAGAAAATATTTTTTAAAAAGACATATATATGTATATAAAATAGATATATATACATATATAAATAGAAATATATATGCAAATATATAAAAAAATAGACAAAAATTAATGATCATAAAAGAATGTTCTGCCTTTTCAGCAAGGATAGTGGAAGGAAAGGGCACTTCCTACATCCTGAGGGATGGGAAGAGATGGGGGGCGAATTCTCTGCAGTTCCAAGCAGAAAGTCACTGGTTCAACATGAAATACACTAAATTAATGAGATTTCTTGGCCTTTGGTCATTCTGCATTGGAAGGAATGGTGGCACTGAGTTGAGGTGTTTTTCATGCGTTGTGAGATAATGCAGAGTTCATTTCCTCTCTGATTTATAGCTCACTGTGGAAGTGTTGTAAAGAACTAATTTGGAAGTCAAATGGTAGATTGAGCATTGGTCTTAAACCCAGCACCATCTCAGCTTTCCTAAGTTGAGGTATTTGTGTCAAATCATTAGCATCCCTAGACAGAATAAAATACATTCCATCCTATGATACTTGTCAAGAATATTGATATGTAGGAATGAAAAGTGTTGACGACAACATTGGTCATTATTTTATGACTATGAAAGCACACATTCTCTCTCTTTCTCTTACAGAAACTGGGCTCTTAAAGTAACTGATTCATATTGTTTACCCACATAAAATTGTCTGTTTTGTTGTTAATTCTGGGTGTGCTTGGTAAGTAACTGTAACTATTAAAACACTTAACTATACCTTGGCTCTTCTCCATGTTTTTTTTTTTTAAATAGAATTAAGAGTTTGCCTTCCCTTATGGAGAAGACCTGATTTTATAAACAGTGCTTTAATCAGTCCTGAAGCTCAGAATGAAGATGAGACCTCTAGGAGGGTTTTATTTAAAGAGAACACTTAAAGCCCAGAGTCAATGTTGTTTCTATTTTTAGCCTCTTTCTAGGAAAAACCACCAAGACTCTCTCAGGATAAAAAGTCTTGTTAAATTAAAATATAATTTAATCAAACCCTAAACCTGAAAGTATCTTAATTGCTCTTCCCATAGAGCAAGTTATGGATTCTCTTCCTTTAGCTTGGCCTGGCATGCTCATGGCCACCTTTAGGGCCCAGTAATGACTGTTGTCTCCCTTTAAAACCTGCCTCTGTTGGAATCCCTTGGTTAAGCTTTGTGAGTTGATTTCTTTCTCTCCTGGGATTTTATAGCTTCTACTGGAGGGCAAAAGCTGTTTTTTTCATCTTTGCAACTACAAGGGTAGTGTCTAGCACACCATGCTAAATAATTGCTGGATTAATAGACAAACAAAAATCAGTAAATATATAAAGTAAGCACATGAAGTTTTTGAAGTAAATTGAAGGTTTCAGAAAAAAAAGGGGTTTTTCTTTTTTAAGAAAATGTTCCACAAGTATTTCATAAAGGAGCCTCCATTTAAAAAACAATGTATTTAAAATGATCTACAGCTATTCTTGGACTTATGATAGGATTACATCTCAAACCCATTGTAAGTCAAAAATATTAGTCAAATGCATTTAATACACCTAACCTACTGAACATCATAGTTTGCCTAGCATACTCCTAGACATTTAAGGTATAAATGCACTCAGAATACTACATTAGCTTACAGTTGGGCACCATCATCTAACACAAAGCCTCTTTTATATAAAGTGTTGAATAGCTCATGTAGTTTATTGAGTATTTTACTGAAAGTGAAAAACAAAATGGTTGTATAGTTACTTAAAGTATGGTTTCTACTGAAGGCATATGGCTTTTATAGCATCTTAAAGTTGAAAAATCTTAAGTTGAACAATTGTAAGTTGAGGACTGTTTGTATTAATGATGTTTGTTGCTTTCTTGTTTGTTTTCTGAGACAGAGTGTTACTCTGTCACCCAGGCTGGAGTACAGTGGTTCACTGCAGCCTCTGCCTTCTGGGCTCAAGTGATCCTCTTGCCTTGACATCCCAAATTGTTGAGATTATAGGCATGAGCCACCAAGCCTGACAAGTTTGTTTTTCTATCTAGAATGAATGAATATGAGTACTTTAGCTTACATGGCATAAAAGGAGCCACCTTCTCTCATTACCTGCAATCATGAGGTTGTGTCCTAGATGAGTTGTCTCAGCTACCCAACATAAGGCCACTTTCACCAACAATCTAAGGCATTAAAAAAAAACACATAATATGTTTTACTAATTTTTGTGTAGAGTAGTATTATGTCTAATTGAGAATTATTAACTAGTATTTATTTATTTAGGCTACACTTATGGTCAGCTGAGTGACTAATGTCTGTTTGACTGCCCTGTTTTCTTTTCTCAGTGGGGCTGGGGTTCTTGGTAGATAAAACACCAATGTTGTCTGTTATTTATAAATGAGTCTTTTGTATTGTTGGTTGACATTTTCAATCCTGCAACCAGATTCCATAGCTTCCTAGCTAGGGAAAAGGAAGCACAAGAATGTATTGTGAGGCACTGGGAAAATGCAAGACTGCTTGAATATCGCCTGGTTACAATACCCACCACATTATTTTGGTGATTCTCAATGTTCTTGCAATCACTTACATGATACGTGCTTTCCTGATGAGACTCAGAGCTACATAGGAACTAGGTCATTGTGTACTTTATTACTATTGTATTCCCCACATCCTTACACTTTGTGAGCAAGTAATAAGTAATTCTCAAATGAATGAATGAATTGGGATAGGAAATGCACATCGAATGTTATTTCCTTCTTTAGTCTCTCTCTTCCTCCATAACTTTCTACTTCCTGGCACTAAAAGCAATCTCTGTATACTGATATTTAAAAAATCTTAGCACGTAGTATTTTCTCTGGGCAGTTCTTACATAATTTACTTTCCACTTATATTGTGGTTATTTAAGAGGCTATCTAATCGTAGTACTAGATTGTCAGTTTCTTGTCCAGAGGATATTTTTCTGATTTACTTTTAGATTTCCTATAGTGCCTATGCATTTTCACAGTCAATTAAGTAGCTTGTTGAATGAATGAATTATAAGGAGCCTGGTAAAACTTAAAGTGACATTTACTGAGTTCTACTTATTAATATTCAATGAATATTTTATTGGGAAAGCAAGGAATCTTACTTTCATTTGTATTAAATCAACACAGCATCTAGTCAATGACCACTGCTTTTCTTTCTGGCTTTGTGACATGCGGAGACTGTGGGGGTACCTTGTTTAAGTAGGACACACTATATAGAAGCACACCCCTCTGTGATTTTCTAATATCATTATTCAAAACTTCTCTAATTACATTGGCCTTCTATTAGACAAATGTGCTGATTATCATGGTGTGCTGACAGGCAAAAAATGCTTTTAATTACATATCAATTTAGCTTTTGACTGATCAGCAGCAACAAGGTTCTGGTTACTGGAGAATAAAATTAAGCATGTGGCCCTCTAAACCTTTGAGTCCTTGTCATGTAGCTTATAATGAGAGAGGCAGAAAGTTTCCCTATTTGTTCCCACTTTGGGGAATATCTTGGCAGTGAATTCTGTGGGTCTTCTTTGATTCCTTGGGTAACCTCATTCAGCCTGAGATTATGCATGCCTCAACTCAAGGAAAATGCATGGCATTTTGAAATGCATCTGCATGCCTTCCCTCAGAGTCTTTTCTGAGCTCAACCCTTAAAACATCTTATATGTGCAAATAGGAGCAAATGACTTTTCTCTCAGATGGGATTTGGAGTGGTTCATGGGCTTTTAAATCTTTTTTTGTTGTTGCTGTAACAAGACTGGGAAAAACAGCAAAACAGAATGAGGGATGGAATGAGCAGAATGACCTTTAAGTAGAACCAAGGGAAAAAAAGTAGCAAGTGGAGAAATAAGGAGAAACCCAAACCCTGGAATGTCCCAAAGTCCAAAGGCATGGAGGGTTTCAAGAAGGGAAACTCTTGAAGCCCGTCAGTGGAGTGAAGGGCTACTATGTTAGTCTGCTTTAACTGCTATAGCAAAATATCATAAATTAAGTGTCTTGTAAACAACAAATGTATATTTCTTACAGTTCTAGAGGCTGGAAAGTCCAAGATCAAGTCCTGGTTGATTTGGTGTATGGTGAGGGCTAGGATTTTGATTCATAAATGGTGCCTTCTTCTTTTTTTTCTTTTTGTCTCACCCATGCTGGAGTGCAATGGTACAATAACGGCTCACTGTAGCCTTGACCTCTTGGGCTCAATAGATCCTCCCACCTCAGCCTCCCGAGACAGGCACACACCACCATGCCCAGCTAGTTTTTCGTATTTTTAGTAGAGATGGAGTTTCACCATGTTGCTGGGGCTGGTCTTGAATTGCTGAGCTGAAGCAACACATCTGACTTGGCCTCCCAAAATGCTGGGATTACAGGTGTGAGCCACCTTGCCCAGCAATAGTGCCTTCTTGCTCTGTCCTCACATGGTGGAAGAAGTAAGGCAGCCCTCTGGGATCTCTTTTATAGGGGCACTAGTTCCATGAATGAGGGCTGCACTGTTGTAAACAAATCTCCCAAAGATCCCACCTTCTGATACCAACATTCTGAGCGTGAGGATTTCAACACCTGAATTTTGAGGAGACAGAAACATTTAGACCATAGCAGCCATGCAGAGAAAGCAGAGAACAAGCACTGAGAAAATAAGCAACTTGGTTTGTCAGAAGGGCTATTGGAGATCCCAAAGTTTGCCTTTTCAGTAGAACAGTGAGAGGGAAGCTGACTATAAAGAGGTAATGAAGAAAAAAATGGTGAAGATACATAAGCAATGATTATATCCTGCTCAATCTAGGAATGTGGCCATGTTCTCTGGAACTCTTTTTTTTTTTTTTTTTTTTTTTTTGTCTGTTCACCTTTACTTTTCCATTCTGTTGGCCCAGTTTGAGTTATGAAAAAAAGCCTTCTCCTTTGAGTCAGGGAGGGGAAATAACTCTGTAGTTGGGGAATTTGAGCAAGTTGGCAAGGTGACCTCGTTGACCACCTTCACATTCAACTTTTCCTCTATTTTAAGAAATTGAATGATGATGAGTGGTTCTGTTTTGACATTAGAACTACTTTTATGGTTTTCACATGTGAGGAGATTATACCTGAGCCTCTAAATGGGCTTAAAAAAAAAAGATCACAATGACTATAGGAAGGTGGTAAGAGGAGAAAGCTTGTGGAAGCCAGTTGAAAAGACTAAGATTTTGAAGATGTGGTGGTGGAGCCAGAGGGCATGCATTTATTTCAAAGGCAGAGATTTAGAGTTTCAGTGCCTGGCACTGGCCTTGGGTTAGATCCATGGGCTTGCTTGTTGATATTCTCATAAGGAAAATCAAGATAAAAGATTACCATGTCAATGATTTTGTTTTCTTTGATCTCCTGTGGCTGTGTGCCACACTGATTTTGCCTGGGAAGCCCCAAGGCAGTTTTTGTAATAACTCAGTGTTAATGTTGTTGAAGGAAGGTCTGTTTACCCTTTGCCTCTCACACCTTCAAGGGATGGAACAGGGGGAAGGTCACTAAGTGAGAGGTCATAAAGGTTGGGTTCTGGTGATCATGCTGTGTTATGTGCCTTATGAGTTTTATCCAGCCACCTGGCATTTCTAAAACTTAGTGTTGTTTTTTTTTTTTTTTTTTTTTTTTTTTTTTATCTTAAAACGGCTTTAAGAATACCTCCCTATCTTCTAAGATGATGGTAGAATCAGATGAAATATGTTAAAAAGCACATTAAAACCAAGGAAGAATGCATTATAAATAAAATGCAATGTTATCAAGCAACCCAAGAAGGGAAGTGGAAGACAATGAGGAATTGAAGCAGGGCTAAACATTCCTTCTCTTTCTCATTATCCTCATCCCTATGGGGGTAGCTGTGAACCAGCCTCCCTTGTAGGCCCCATAATTCAATTGAACTGATTTCACACTGAGCCAGGAAGTGAGGGGGCAGGGTCCAAAGCTGGAAATGGAAGATCTGGGATTCTGTGTGGTTTGTACGAAATGCCTTTCATTGGGCCTCACACATATTTAGCCCTCAGTAAATGTTTATGTTATTACCTCTTCTTGTCTGCTCTCTTTCCAGCCATATATTTAGTGCTACTCCCAGATAGGTTCAGGCTTCTGGGGTCCAAAGCATATACAATATTGGAGAATCTCTTCAAGTAGAAAAATATAAAAATATCTTCTTTTACAAATTTAATCAAGATATATGGTCAGGTGGGCACATTCCTAGGAACCACCCAAGGCCTTGGAAGTGGCCTACACAAGTGAGGAATCTTGAGGCTTCTGCTTTGGATGGTAATGAAATGCTCAGTGTATATATATATCCTGTCTACTGCAATGTTCAGCAACTTCTGTTTGTGTGTATGTGTGTGTTTGTGCATACACACGTGAATTGGCACATAGTCTGTTCACATAATATGTATATGCACACACAAACTTCTAAATGAACTGCATTGTATGTATATTATTTAACATTAAAAAAATTAAAATGAGTTAACATGTTTGGTTTGAGAGTTTTATAACATCTATTGAAATCATTCAAGAGCCTTTGAATCTCTAGAATATCAAATGTGAGAATCTTTGCTCCAGGTTACTTTTTGCTTCAAAGTATCGAAAATCCAACCTATAAATGTGTTGTTTAGGTTACAAAACTTTAGGCTATGTTTTCCTCTCTATAGTGATGGAGCAGAAAATAATTTGAATGACTTAGTCCAGTCTGCTGCCTTCAGCAAACCTCACAGATGTCTTGCTTGACACATAAGACACTGTCCTATTTTTAAAGTCTTTAGAAAGGAGCTCTCCTTACCTTGCTTTGAAAACTAGCACCCGTGTTAGGAATTTCCTCCTGTGGTGAGCCTAAAATCTCCAGCGTGTAACAGTGCTATGTGAGTTGCCATTCAGAATGCACCTGTATATTAAGGTCAGGAAGACATCTAGTAAGTGCTTGCTAATTTTATTGTTAAGAAAATTCACTTCTTTGAATCTCTAGTCTGCTTTCCCATTTTTTGTTTGTTCTGCTTTTAGTAAAACTGACAGAACCTTCCAGCCGGTGTTACACCATTGTCAATTTCTAGTTAGTGGAATCATGGTGCATCATCTACTGTACACAATCTCTATGATGAATGTCCACAACAGAAAGGATATTTTCCTGGGAATTGATGGAAACACACTGTGCAGTAGATGTCAGAACTCAGTTTATCATTTGGCTTAAAAATATTTTTACCTTTATTGTAAAAGATATAGAAAACTTGAAAAGTAAATAAATAGAAAACAGAAATCATTGATATTTCACAGCCTGCAAATAACAACTATTAATATTTTGATGTGCTTTATTCTGTTTTCTTATTTATGGACACACACAGATATTTATAGCAGACAGAATATTTTATCCTTCCCTTTACTCCACTTAGTAATATATAATGAACATTTTCTCATATCACTAAAATTTATCCAGAAACATTAATCTTGATAGCTATGTGATATTTCATCTTATGGATGTGCTTTTTTCATTGCTATTTTCTTTGATCTGGTTCTTTATTTACATAGGGTTTGCAGAACATTAATAATATTTTTATATGTGTTTTAAAGTTTAAATCAAGCAAAACACCATTGCATTCTCATTTAAAAAGTCTCAGATAATTAAAGTCATCCAGTATTTCTCATCCTCAGAAGTTACTGTTTTTATTAGTTTGGTGTCTGTGTAGTTTTCTTATGCATTAACACTTATATATGTGAGCATTCAGAAAATACAGGTTTTTTTTTTTTGTCATTTATGTTTCTTCATAATTTGAGAAACCATTTATTATCAATAATTCAGATTCTAATTTTGATTTTCATAAATAATAACAAATGACTCTGTAGATAGATGTTTAGTGCATCTCTGATAATTTCTTCTGGATTAAATTTATAGAATTATTGGGTCAAAGAATATGGCTCAATAGAGACTATCTTTAATAAGAAAGTATATACTAACATACATGTTTCATTATTATAAACCTGGAAGTCTTCAGTGCTGAATTGATGTATTTATCTGTCTAATAAATAAGACTAAAAAAGCAAAACAAATGAAAATTTGGGAAAAATTTATAGTAGCAAACCATGGGGTAAGCTAAAATATAGCATTATTCTGAGTGATTAATGGAGTGTAAGAAACAGAACCTGATGAAACCACAAAGCCAGATCTTCAATGGACAGCGAATCCAAGAAGCAGAGACTGATAATCTTAGCACATGAGTAATGTTTCTCTATTTAATGTTGCCATAATCACTGCTAGCCTTAGGCATCCCCATGTAATTTGTATATTTTATGTTATTTTGCTTGGAGCTTAGCATTCCATTATTACTATTTTCTTGAAAACTCATCCTATCAGTAAGTTTATGTTTTCAAGGATTTTGTGTGTTTTAAAAAAATAGGATGAGATATTTATGGTTGGTTATGAGTTTGTTTAGACTCTTGTTTTTTTTGTTTTTTATTTTTTTATTTTTTTACTTTTTATTTTTTATTATTATTATACTTTAAGTTCTAGGGTACATGTGCATAACGTGCAGGTTTGTTACCTATGTATACTTGTGCCATGTTGCTGTGCTGCACCCATCAACTCGTCAGCACCCATCAACTCATCATTTACATCAGGTATAACTCCCAATGCAATCCCTCCCCCCTGCCCCCTCCCCATGATAGACCCCGGTGTGTGATGTCCTCCCTCTCGAGTCCAAGTGATCTCATTGTTCAGTTCCCACCTATGAGTGAGAACATGCGGTGTTTGGTTTTCTGTTCTTGTGATAGTTTGCTGAGAATGATGGTTTCCAGCTGCATCCATGTCCCTACAAAGGACACAAACTCATCCTTTTTTATGGCTGCATAGTATTCCATGGTGTATATGTGCCACATTTTCTTAATCCAGTCTGTCACTGATGGACATTTGGGTTGATTCCAAGTCTTTGCTATTGTGAATAGTGCCGCAATAAACATATGTGTGCATGTGTCTTTATAGCAGCATGATTTATAATCCTTTGGGTATATACCCAGTAATGGGATGGCTGGGTCATATGGTACATCTAGTTCTAGATCCTTGAGGAATCGCCATACTGTTTTCCATAATGGTTGAACTAGTTTACAATCTTACAATCCCACCAACAGTGTAAAAGTGTTCCTATTTCTCCACATCCTCTCCAGCACCTGTTGTTTCCTGACTTTTTCATGATCTCCATTCTAACTGGTGTGAGATGGTATCTCATTGTGGTTTTGATTTGCATTTCTCTGATGGCCAGTGATGATGAACATTTTTTCATGTGTCTGTTGGCTGTATGAATGTCTTCTTTTGAGAAATGTCTGTTCATATCCTTTGCCCACTTTTTGATGGGGTTGTTTGTTTTTTCTTGTAAATTTGTTTGAGTTCTTTGTAGGTTCTGGATATTAGCCCTTTGTCAGATGAGTAGATTGCAAAAATGTTCTCCCATTCTGTAGGTTGCCTGTTCACTCTGATGGTAGTTTCTTTTGCTGTGCAGAAGCTCTTTAGTTTAATGAGATCCCATTTGTCAATTTTGGCTTTTGCTGCCGTTGCTTTTGGTGTTTTAGACATGAAGTCTTTGCCCATGCCTATGTCCTGAATGGTACTACCTAGGTTTTCCTCTAGGGTTTTTATAGTATTAGGTATAACATTTAAGTCTCTAATCCATCTTGAATTAATTTTCGTATAAGAGTAAGGAAAGGATCCAGTTTCAGCTTTCTACTTACGGCTAGCCAATTTTCCCAGCACCATTTATTAAATAGGGAATCCTTTCCCCATTTCTTGTTTCTCTCAGGTTTGTCAAAGATCAGATGGCTCTAGATGTGTGGTATTATTTCTGAGGACTCTGTTCTGTTCCATTGGTCTATATCTCTGTTTTGGTACCAGTACATTGCTGTTTTGGTTACTGTAGCCTTGTAGTATAGTTTGAAGTCAGGTAGCGTGATGCCTCCAGCTTTGTTCTTTTGACTTAGGATTGTCTTGGAGATGCGGGCTCTTTTTTGGTTCCATATGAACTTTAAAGCAGTTTTTTCCAATTCTGTGAAGAAAGTCATTGGTAGCTTAATGGGGATGGCATTGAATCTATAAATAACCTTGGGCAGTATGGCCATTTTCACGATATTGATTCTTCCTATCCATGAGCATGGTATGTTCTTCCATTTGTTTGTGTCCTCTTTTATTTCACTGAGCAGTGGTTTGTAGTTCTCCTTGAAGAGGTCCTTTACATCCCTTGTAAGTTGGATTCCTAGGTATTTTATTCTCTTTGAAGCGATTGTGAATGGAAGTTCATTCATGATTTGGCTCTCTGTTCGTCTGTTACTGGTGTATAAGAATGCTTGTGATTTTTGCACATTAATTTTGTATCCTGAGACTTTGCTGAAGTTGCTTATCAGCTTAAGGAGATTTTGGGCTGAGACAATATGGTTTTCTAAATATACAATCATGTCATCTGCAAACAGGGACAATTTGACTTCTTCTTTTCCTAACTGAATACCCTTTATTTCTTTCTCTTGCCTGATTGCCCTAGCCAGAACTTCCAACACTATGTTGAATAGGAGTGGTGAGAGAGGGCATCCCTGTCTTGTGCCAGTTTTCAAAGGGAATTTTTCCAGTTTTTGCCCATTTAGTATGATATTGGCTGTGGGTTTGTCATAAATAGCTCTTATTATTTTGAGGTACGTTCCATCAATACCGAATTTATTGAGCGTTTTTAGCATGAAGGGCTGTTGAATTTTGTCAAAAGCCTTTTCTGCATCTATTGAGATAATCATGTGGTTCTTGTCTTTGGTTCTGTTTATATGCTGGATTATGTTTATTGATTTGCGAATGTAGAACCAGCCTTGCATCCCAGGGATGAAGCCCACTTGATCATGATGGATAAGCTTTTTGATGTGTTGCTGAATCCGGTTTGCCAATATTTTATTGAGGATTTTTGCATCGATGTTCATCAGGGATATTTGTCTACAATTCTCTTTTTTTGTTGTGTCTCTGCCAGGCTTTGGTATCAGGATGATGTTGGCCTCATAAAATGAGTTAGGGAGGATTCCCTCTTTTTCTATTGATTGGAATAGTTTCAGAAGGAATGGTACCAGCTCCTCCTTGTACCTCTGGTAGAATTCAGCTGTGAATCCATCTGGTCCTGGACTTTTTTTGGTTGGTATGCTATTAATTATTGCCTCAATTTCAGAGCCTGTTATTGGTCTATTCAGGGATTCAACTTCTTCCTGGTTTAGTCTTGGAAGAGTGTAAGTGTCCAGGAAATTATCCATTTCTTCTAGATTTTCTAGTTTATTTGCGTAGAGATGTTTATAGTATTCTCTGATGGTAGTTTGTATTTCTGTGGGGTCGGTGGTGATATCCCCTTTATCATTTTTTATTGTGTCTATTTGATTCTTCTCTCTTTTCTTCTTTATTAGTCTTGCTAGCGGTCTGTCAATTTTGTTGATCTTTTCAAAAAACCACCTCCTGGATTCATTGATTTTTTGGAGGGTTTTTTGTGTCTCTATCTCCTTCAGTTCTGCTCTGATCTTAGTTATTTCTTGCCTTCTGCTAGCTTTTGAATGTGTTTGCTCTTGCTTCTCTAGTTCTTTTAATTGTGATGTTAGAGTGTCAATTTTAGATCTTTCCTGCTTTCTCTTGTGGGCATTTAGTGCTATAAATTTCCCTCTACACACTGCTTAAATGTGTCCAGAGATTCTGGTATGTTGTATCTTTGTTCTCATTGGTTTCAAAGAACATCTTTATTTCTGCCTTCATTTCGTTATGTGCCCAGTAGTCATTCAGGAGCAGGTTGTTCAGTTTCCATGTAGTTGAGCGGTTTTGATTGAGTTTCTTAGTCCTGAGTTCTAGTTTGATTGCACTGTGGTCTGAGAGATAGTTTGTTATAATTTCTGTTCTTGTACATTTGCTGAGGAGTGCTTTACTTCCAATTATGTGGTCAATTTTGGAATAAGTGCGATGTGGTGCTGAGAAGAATGTATATTCTGTTGATTTGGGGTGGAGAGTTCTATAGATGTCTATTAGGTCTGCTTGCTGCAGAGATGAGTTCAATTCCTGGATATCCTTGTTAACTTTCTGTCTCATTGATCTGTCTAATGTTGACAGTGGAGTGTTGAAGTCTCCCATTATTATTGTATGAGAGTCTAAGTCTCTTTGTAAGTCTCTAAGGACTTGCTTTATGAATCTGGGTGCTCCTGTATTGGGTGTATATATATTTAGGATAGTTAGCTCTTCCTGTTGAATTGATCCTTTTACCATTATGTAATGGCCTTCTTTGTCTCTTTTGATCTTTGATGGTTTAAAGTCTGTTTTATCAGAGACTAGGATTGCAACCCCTGCTTTTTTTTTTTCTCCATTTGCTTGGTAAATCTTCCTCTATCCTTTTATTTTGAGCCTATGTATGTCTCTGCATGTGAGATGGGTCTCCTGAATACAGCAGACTGATGGGTCTTGACTCTTTATCCAGATTGCCAGTCTGTGTCTTTTAATTGGAGCATTTAGTCCATTTACATTTAAGGTTAATATTGTTATGTGTGAACTTTATCCTGCCATTATGATATTAACTGGTTATTTTGCTCGTTAGTTGATGCAGTTTCTTCCTAGCCTCAATGGTCTTTACATTTTGGCATGTTTTTGCAATGGCTGGTACCAGTTTTTCCTTTCCATGTTTAGTGCTTCCTTCAGGGTCTCTTGTAAGGCAGGCCTAGTGGTGACAAAATCTCTAAGCATTTGCTTATCTGTAAAGGATTTTATTTCTCCTTCACTTATGAAACTTAGTTTGGCTGGATATGAAATTCTGGGTTGAAAATTCTTTTCTTTCAGAATGTTGAATATTGGCCCCCACTCTCTTCTGGCTTGTAGAGTTTCTGCCGAGAGATCTGCTGTTAGTCTGATGGGCTTCCCTTTGTGGGTAACCCGACCTTTCTCTCTGGCTGCCCTTAAGATTTTTTCCTTCATTTCAACTTTGGTGAATCTGGCAATTATGTGTCTTGGAGTTGCTCTTCTCGAGGAGTATCTTTGTGGCGTCTCTGTATTTCCTGGATTTGAATATTGGCCTGCCCTACTAGGTTGGGGAAGTTCTCCTGGATGATATCCTGAAGAGTGTTTTCCAACTTGGTTCCATTTTCTCCCTCACTTTCAGGCACCCCAATCAGACGTAGATTTGGTCTTTTTACATAATCCCATACTTGCAGGCTTTGTTCATTTCTTTTTCTTCTTTTTTCTTTTGGTTTCTCTTCTCGCTTCATTTCATTCATTTGATCCTCAATCGCCGATACTCTTTCTTCCAGTTGATCGAGTCGGTTACTGAAGCTTGTGCATTTGTCACGTATTTCTCATGTCATGGTTTTCATTTCTTTCATTTTGTTTATGACCTTCTCTGCATTAATTACTCTAGTCATCAATTCTTCCACTTTTTTTTCAAGATTTTTAGTTTCTTTGCGCTGGGTACGTAATTCCTCCTTTAGCTCTGAGAAGTTTGATGGACTGAAGCCTTCTTCTCTCATCTTGTCAAAGTCATTCTCCGTCCAGCTTTGATCCGTTGCTGGCGATGAGCTGCGCTCCTTTGCCGGGGGAGATGCGCTCTTATTTTTTGAATTTCCAGCTTTTCTGCCCTGCTTTTTCCCCATCTTTGTGGTTTTATCTGCCTCTGGTCTTTGATGATGATGGTGACGTACTGATGGGGTTTTGGTGTAGGTGTCCTTCCTGTTTGATAGTTTTCCTTCTAACAGTCAGGACCCTCAGCTGTAGGTCTGTTGGAGACTGCTTGAGGTCCACTCCAGACCCTGTTTGCCTGGGTGTCAGCAGCAGAGGCTGCAGAAGATAGAATATTGCTGAACAGCGAGTGTACCTGTCTGATTCTTGCTTTGGAAGCTTCCTCTCAGGGGTGTACTCCACCGTGTGAGGTGTGGGGTGTCAGACTGCCCCTAGTGGGGGATGTCTCCCAGTTAGGCTACTCAGGGGTCAGGGACCCACTTGAGCAGGCAGTCTGTCCCTTCTCAGATCTCAACCTCCGTGTTGGGAGATCCATTGCTCTCTTCAAAGCTGTCAGACAGAGTCGTTTCCATCTGCAGAGGTTTCTGTTGCTTTTGTTGTTGTTTACTGTGCCCTGTCCCCAGAGGTGGAGTCTACAGAGACAGGCAGGTTTCCTTGAGCTGCTGTGAGCTCCACCCAGTTCGAGCTTCCCAGCAGCTTTGTTTACCTACTTAAGCCTCAGCAATGGTGGGCGCCCCTCACTCAGCCTTGCTGCTGCCTTGCCGCGAGATCGCAGACTGCTGTGCTAGCAATGAGGGAGGCTCCGTGGGTGTGGTACCCTCCCGGCCAGGTGTGGGATATAATCTCCTGGTGTGCCTGTTTGCTTAAAGCGCAGTATTGGGGTGGGAGTTACCCGATTTTCCAGGTGTTGTGTGTCTCAGTTCCCCTGGCTAGGAAAACGGATTCCCTTTCCCCTTGCACTTCCCAGGTGAGGCGATGCCTCGCCCTGCTTCAGCTCTCGCTGGTCGGGCTGCAGCAGCTGACCAGCACTGATTGTCAGGCACTCCCTAGTGAGATGAACCCAGTACCTCAGTTGAAAATGCAGAAATCACTGGTCTTCTGTGTCGCTTGCGCTGGGAGTTGGAGACTGGAGCTGTTCCTATTTGGCCATCTTGCTCCTTTTTTTTTTTTTTTTTTTTTTTTTTTTTGAGACAGAGTCTTGCTCTGTCTGTCACCCAGGCTGGAGTACAGTGGCGTGCTCTTGGCTCACTGTAACCTCTGCCTCCCCGGTTCAAGCAATTCTCCTGGCTCAGCCTCCTGAGTAGCTGGGATTACAGGCACGCATCACTACACATGGCTAATTTTTTGTATTTTTAGTAAAGATGGGATTTTACTATGTTAACCAGGATGGTCTGTATCTCCTGACCTCATGATCTGCCTGCCTCGGCCTCCAAAAGTGCTGGGATCACAGTAGTGAGCCACCAGGCCCGGTCTAGACTCTTGCTTTTTATCAGATAGTTGACTGAGTTTTACTACTTGAAAATTGACCTAGATGCTTATTAAGAATCACATATTAAAAATACACATGGAGACACATCATAATTCCAGTTCACAATGTTTCTTTCACTTAGTTCTGATATTCATCATTTACTGGACATCAAGCAATTCCTTTTGTTTCAAGATAGTTATTTTCTTTTACTAATTCCAGGAAAGCTGGATTAAATAGTTTCATCTTAAAGTCATGTATAATGTGGTTCATTTTAAAAATTATTGTTTTTTTGGTGTGGCTGACTATATTAATAGAAAATACTCTAAATTGTTTGCCCAATGTTAATGGTTATTTCTGGCTTTAGGTGACTTTTTTTCACTCTCTTTTTCCTGTTCTTTATTTCCTGAAGTTTTCATACCAAGCAAATATCGTTATTACAAAACACTAAGTTATTTTTGAAGATATTGTGTCTCTTCATGCTCCTAGTATTGTTGTGTAACAGCATATAGCATACTATCACAGGCATTGTCACGTCTTTTTACATTTTAATATTAGCTCTTGATGGGTAAAAATAGTTTACTGTCTTAATTTATATTTCCCTAACTATTTGCTAGTTTGAACATTTTCATTATTTGTATTAAGCATTGCTCTCTGGTAAATAAACACTCCTTCAGTGTTTCTGCATTTGTCATGTCAGCATCTGTAGCATGCAGGCAATTTTAGAGACTCAATGTCTTCCCAGTAATCACTTTTTTTAAACTGAAATTTTTATTAAGATAATTTTAAATTCACATGCAGTTGGAATAAATGATACAGAGAAATTCTGTCCTTGTACATTTTGCCCTGTTTCCCCCAATAGTAACATTTTGTAAAACCATAGTGTAATATTATAACCAGGATATTAGCATTGATATATTCAGAAATCTTAAGCCAGATTTCCTCAGTTTCAATTGACCAATTTGTGTGTGTGTGTGTATGTGTGCATATAAAGTTTTATACAGTTTTATTATCTGTGTAATTGGCATATTCACCAGCTCAGCCCAGATATTAAACAATTCCAATACCACAGGGAGCCCTCATATTGCCCTGTTATCACCACATCACCTGCCTCCTGCTGTCCCTTTCAAAAACCTCTGCAACCACTGATCTGGCCTTCATTTCTAAAATTTATCTTTTCAAATACGTTATATAAATAGAATCCTACAGTATGTAAGCCACACATTTTATGAAGTTGAAGAAAACTTGCATGTCGTGTGCTAGCACTGCTTTCTTCTTTTTCTTCCTCTCATACCCGAGAGCAGTTACCCGGCATCCCTTGCCTTCAGTTTTCTATCTTGAAGCTTTTGGCTTCTCGAAACTCCCTGCTTTTCAAAGAATTTCGTTCTCACATCAAGTAATTCTATAGATTTTGAAGAGTACTAGGAGCATGGAACGACCGTGGCCAATATTGACAGGGAAATGAAATAAAACCTTAAGTTGTAAGAGTGAGAAAATCCCTAGAGCCATGGGTAAAGTGACTATTTCAAGACTGTCATAATTTCTCTCCATAGTGTGTGCCACAGCGATGCTGTAGCTGAAGTTCAGAATTCTACCAGGGGCTTTCATGATCAACACAACATGGCAAAGTTGTCAGAAACTTGAGGGAAAAGATTCTTTTTGCTTCACTATCTTTTTTTTTTTCTTGGACAGTCTCACTCTGTTCCCAGACTGGAGTGCTGTGGTGCGGTCTCAGCTCACTGCAGCCTCAACTTCCCAGGCTCAAGTGATCCTCCCACCACAGTTTCCTGAGTAGCTGGGACAACAGATGTGCACCACCACATCTGGTTTATTTTTGTACTTCGTAGAGGCGGTTTTGCCATGTTGCCCAGGCTGTTCTTGAACTTCTAGGCTCAAGCAATCTGCCTGCCTCAGCTTTCCAAAGTGCTGGGATTATAGGTGTGAGCCACTTCACAGGTCTTTCTTCACTATCTTTCACTAATTTCACTAAAATAATTTCATTAAAAGAAATTATGTTTTCAAGGGTTTTGTGTATTTTTTTTTTAAATAGGGTGAGATATTTATGGTTGGTTATGAGTTTGTTTAGACTCTTGCTTTTTTTTTTTTTTGAGACCTAGTCTTGCTTTGTTGCCCAGGCTGGAGTGCAGTGGAGTGATCTCAGCTCACTGCAACCTCCACCTCCTGGGTTCTAAGTGATTCTCCTGGCTCAGCCTCCTAAGTAGCTGGGACTACTTAGAGCCCTTATCCCAGTTTTCCTATTTTGCTGCTCATGTCCAGATGCCTGTTATCCCTTGAGCTCTATGAAATAACCCAAGGAAATGGCTGGATACCCATGTTTTTTAGGGCTCTAGATAGTTTACTTCAGTGTGATTGTCATATGTTGATAAATCAAGTTATTTTACCTTGCTAGAGCCAGAATTTTCAAAATGTAATAAAGCCTAAATAAGTCTTAGGAAATATTTGCAAAATATAATTCAAATATATCTTTATAGGAGAAAAATAAATGGATGACTTTTAAACAACTAGAGTAAATATTAAGATTACGGTGCTGTTATTGTAGTGGGTAGCACTGGATTACATAAAATTGAGCTGTAAATGAAATACAACATTTAAAATGTTTGCTTCTAATTTGAGTCCTAATTTGTCAGGGAAGTGAAAACAAATCCCAGTTAGTTCTGATTCTCTCACTCCTCCATTTTCACCTGAGTTGCATCTATATTCCAGGTTTTATCTAGTGCCATAGATGTGTTAGTACACGTATTTAGAAGAGGAGGAGAATTAAGCATTGATGAGACTCAGTTAAGACCTTACAACATGATCACAATTAAAAATATTTTTTTCCCTTGGGATGCCGAGGCAGGCGGATTGCTTGAGCTCAGGAGTTTGAGACTAGCCTGGGCAACATGGTGAAACCCTCTCACTACAAAAAATAAAAATAAAAATAGCTGGGCATGGTGGCATGCATCTGTAGTCTTAGCTACTCAGGAGGCTGAGGTGGGAGGATCACTTGAGCCTAGGAGGTTGAGGCCACAGTGAGCCATGAGTGTGTCATTGCAAGACCCTGTCTCAAAAAAGAAAATACTTTTCCCCTCCTCTTGCAGGTTGCCAAGACTGATTTTAAGTCAAAGAATAAAGTCAGTAAAGCCTCTCTTGGAAGGCTTTCTCACATGACCCCTTCTCCACCTTCACCCTCTCAGAACAGTAGGGGTAAGGAGGCCTTCTTACTGAGCAGCATTCAAAGACCTTATGCTTGGGCCAAGACTGTCCCCATCTTCTGCTGCATCAAGCACAGGACATTGACACCAGTAACTCCTGGAAAGAGACTAGGATGCAGCAAAGTTAGTTCTCAGATGGAAATTCACAATGATAAATGCCTAAATTAAGAAAGAAAGATGTCAAATAAAAAACCTAACTGTATATCTCAATGAACTAGAAAAAGAAAACAATCCCAAAGTCAGCAGAAGGAAGGAAATAATAAAGATTAAAACAGAAATGAATGAAACAGAGACTGGAAAAACAATAGAAAAGATCAATAAAACTGAGGTGGTTTTTTGAAAAGATAAACAAAATTGAGAAGCCTTTAGCTAGACCAACTTAAGAAAAAAAAGAAGAGGTAAATAAAATTATAAATAAAAGAGGAAATATTACAACTGATATCGCAGAAATATAAAGGATCATAAGAGACTACTGTGAACAATTATATGGCAAAAAGTGGATAATCTAGACATGATTGACAAATTTCTATAAGCACAAAACCTACCTACCAACAGTGAATCATGAAGAAATAAAGAGAAAATCTGAACAGACCAATAATGAGTAAGGAGATTGAATCAGAAATCAAAAAACTCCCAAAAAAGAAATGTGTAGGACTGATGGCTTCACTGGTGAGTTCTACCAACATTTAGGAAGAATTAACATGACTTACCTTCAAACTCTTTCAAAAAATTGAAGAGGAGGAAACACTTTCAAACTAATTTGATGAGATCATTGTTACCCTGATCCCAAAGCTAGACAGACACTATAAGAAAACAAAATTATGGCTGATATACTTCATGAACAGAGATGCAAAAATTCTCAACAAAACACTAGGAAAACAAATTCAACAGCACATTAAAAGAACCATAGACATGATTAAACAGGACTTATTTCTAGGATACAAGAATGATTCAACATACACAATCTATAAATGTGATTAGCCACTGTATTAGCTTGTTCTTGCATTGCTATAAAGAAGTACCTGAGACAACAATTTATAAAGAAAAGAGGTTTAATTGGTTCATGGTTCTGCAGTCTGTATAGGAAGCATGGTAGTGTCATCCACTCAGCTTTTGGGAAGGCCTCAGGAAGCTTACAATCATGGGGGAAGGTGAAGGGAGAGCAGGCACATTACATGGTCAGAGCGGGAGGAAGAAAGAGAAAGAGAGGAGGTGCTACCACTTTTAACCAGATTTCACATGAATTTACTCACTATCACAAGCTCAGCACCAAAAAGATGGTGCTAAACCGTTCATGAGCAATCCACCCCCATGATCAAATCACCTGCCACCAGGCCCCACCTCCAACACTGGGGATTACAATTTGACATGAGATTTGGGTGAGGACACAGATCCAAATCATATCAACCACATTAACAGAATGAAGGATAAAAATCATATGATCATCTCAATAGATACAGCAAAGCATTTGGCAAACTTCAACATCCTTTCATGATAGAACCTTTCAACAAATTATGTATAGGAGAAATGTACCTCAACATAATAAAAGCTACATATGACAAACATACAGCTAACATCAGACTCAATGGTGAAAAGCTGAAGGCCTTATCTCTAAGATGATGAATAAGACAAGAATGCCCACTATAGTCACTTGTATTTAATATAGTACCAGATGTCCTAGCCAGAGAACTTAGGCAAGGGCAATAAATGACATCCAAGATAGAAAGAAAGAAAGTTAAATTGCTTCTATTAACAGATGATTTGATCTTATATATAGAAAACCCTGAAGTCTCCAAAACTGTTAGAACCAATAAATTTAGTAAAGGTACAAAATCAACATTAAAAATCAGTAATGTTCTTGTACACTAACAAGGAAGTATCTAAAAAATAAATCAAGAATACAACCCTATTTACAATAGCCTCAAAACCCTAAAGTTCTTAGGAATAAATTTAACCAAGGAGGGGAAAGACTGGTACATTGAAAACTGAAGGAGGTGATTAAGTCCTGAGGGCTCTGTCCTCTGAATGAGATTAATGACCTTAAAGAAGAGGCTTGTGGTAACCCTTTTCTCCTTCCCTCACGTGGGAACACAATGAGAAAACGCCATCTTTGAAGTGGAGAGCAAGCCCTCACTGGACACTGAACCTTCTGGTGTCTTGATCTTAGATGTCTCAGCCTTTAGAACTGTGAAAAGTAAATTTTTGTGGCTTATAAATTACTTAGTCTAAAATATTTTGTTATAGCAGAATGAATGAACTAAGTACTCAAAGCAAGGTATAGATTTCTGTTGCAATCTCTATTAAAATTCAACTGACATTGTTCACAGAAATAGAAAAAAAATTCTAACATTTTTATTGAATCACTAAAGGCTCTGAATAACCAAATTAATCTTGAGCAAGAAGAACAAAGCTGGAGGTATCATACAACTTGATTTCAAAATATTTTTAAAACTATAGTAATGAAAGCAGCATGGTACTGGCATTAAAAACAGACATATTGAACATAATAGAGAGCCCAGAAATAAATCCATGCCCTTATGGTTGCTACAGTTTGAGTGTGTCCCCTCCACAGTTTACACTGAAATTTAATTTCTATTGTAGTGGTATTAAGAGGTGGTATAGTTACTTCCTTTTGAGAAGTGATTAAGTCATGAGGGCTCCAGCCTCCTGAATGGATTAGTGCTTTATAAAAGGGCTGGAGGAAACTAGGCCTTGATTTGCTTCTTCTATGTAAGAAAACAGCAATCTTCACTTTGCCCTTCTTCCTTCTGACACTTGAGGACACAGCAAGAGGGCCTTACTAGACACCAAATGCTGGTGCCTTGATCTTGGACTTCCCAGCCTCCAGAACTATAAGAAATAAATTTCTGATTTTTAAAATAAATTGCTCAGTCTCAGATATTTAGTTTTAGTAGCACACATGGACTAAGACAATAGTCACTTGGTCTTTGACAAAGGGGCAAAGAACACACAATGGAAAAAAGGTAGTCTCTTTAATAAATAGTGTTGGGAAAACTGGATATCCACTTGCAAAGTAATGAAATTGAACCCCTATCTTATACCATACACAAAAATTAACTCAAAATAGATTAAAAACTTACAAGTAAGACCTGAAATTCTAAAACTACTAGAAGAAAACAGAAAAATAACACCTTTCTTGACATATTTCTGGGTAATGGTTTTTTAAATATGATCTCCAAAGCACAGGCAATAAATGCAAAAATAAATAGGATTGGATCAAGCTAAAAAACTTCTACACACAAGGGAAACAGTCAACCCAATGAAGTGATAATCTATGGAATGGGAGAGTATATTTGCAAATGACACATCTGACAAAGCATTAATATATAAATATGTAAGAAATGCAAACAAGTCAATAGCAAGAAAACAAATAACCCTATTGACAAATGAGCACAGCCAGGTGTGGTGGCTCACACTCGTAATTCCAACACTTTGGGAGGACAAGGCGGGTGGATTGTTTTAGGTCAGGAGTTTGAGACCAGCCTGGCTAACATAGTGAAACCTTGTCTCTACTTAAAAAAAAAAAAAAAAAAGCTGGATGTGGTGGTGTGCCCATAGCCCAGCTTCCCAGGTGGCTGAGGCAGGAGAATCACTTGAACCTGTGAGGAGGGTGTTGCAGTGAGTGGAGATCATGCTACCACACTCCAGCCTGGTCAATAGAGTGACTCTGTCTCAAAAAATAATAATAATAAAAAGAAAAATAAATTAAAAATGGGTATGAGACCTGAATAGACATTTCTCAAGAGAAAACATACAAGTGACCGCCAGGAAGATGAAAAAATGCTCAATATCACTGATAATTAGGGAAATACAAATCAAAACCACAATGAGATACCACCTCACACCTGTTAGATGGCTATGATGAAAAAGATAAAGATAAACAATTACTAGCATAGATGTGGAGAACAGGGAACCCTTACACACTATTGGTGGAAATGTAAATTATTGCAACCAGTATGGAGATTCCTCAAAAAATTAAAAATAGAACTACCATAAGATCTAGCAAATCAACCTCTGGGTATATATCCAAAGGAAATGAACTTAATATGTCAAAGATATATTTGCACTCCATGTATATTGCAGCACCATTCACAACAGCCAAGATATGGAATCAACCTAAGTGTCCATCAATGAGTGAATGGATAAAGAAAATGTGGAACACACCTCAGCCTGGAACACCGTTCAACCTTACAAAAGAAGGGAATCCTGTCATGTGCAATAACATGGATAAATCTGAAGGAAATTCTGTTAAATGAGTAAGCCAGGCACAGAAAGACAAATACCACATGATCCCACTTATGCGGAATTTAAACCCATAGAAGCAGAGAGTAGAATGGTGGTTTCCAGGGGCTGGGTGAGATTAGGGAGGATGGAGCAGTATTGGTCCAAAGGTATAAACTTTCAGTTACATGGGATGAATAAGTTGTGGAAATCTTTGCACAGCATGGCTACTATAGTTAAACACAATTTATTGTATACTTGAATATACCTAAGGGAGTAGATCTTAAAGTTTTAATTTTTTCCAGCTTTATTGTGGTATAACTGACAAATAAAGATTGAATATATTTACTGTGTACAGAGTGATGCTTTGAGATATATATATATATATATATATATATATATATATATATATACACACACACACACACACACATTGTGAAATAATTAACACAAACCAGCTAATTAACCTATTACCTCACGGTTACTCTTTTTTTTTTTTTTTAGTAGGTGGTGAGAATATTTAAGACCTACTGTCTTACAAATTTCAAGTACGTGATACAGTATTATGAACTATAGTTACCACGCTGTACATTAGATCCTCAGAACTTATTCATCTTCTAAGTGGAAGTTTGTACCCTTTGACCCAATTTCTCCCTCCACAGCCCCTGGCAACCAGCGTTCTAATTCTGATAGTAGACTTCAATGTTCTGACAACATACACACAGAAAATAACTATGTGAGGTGATGTATGTGTTAATTAGCTTGATTGTGGGAATCTTTTCACAATGTATACATACATGAAGACACCACATTGTACACTGAAAATATATACCTCAATAAAGAAAAAAGTAACAAGAAATGAAAAAAATAATAAAACAACGAAAAAAACCCTCAAAGACCTCATGCTATTGGAAAGAGACAAGGAACTAGGCAGGCCTTTGTGTGCAAGCCCAGGATCTGCTCTTTTCCCTGTTAGTTTTCACCCCTTCCTTCCTTTACATCCTTCCTTTCCCCAATGCGTTGGACTCAAATAACTATTAGGAGGAAAGAAGTGAAAACAAACTAACATGTGTAGCGCATGTACTATATACCAGACGTTAGACTTTGTTCTCCCTTGTTTATGTTCTCCAACCCATCATCAAATCCTGTCCCTTTAACCTTCACAGTGTCTCCCGAATCCAGACACCGCTCCCTATCTTCCTGCTACCACCCTGGAACAAGCCACTAGCACCTCCCTCTCAGATTACTGCCTTGGCCTTCTAAGTAGACCCTGCTTCTGGTCTTGCCTTTAGTTTCATCATAGCATGAGAGCCAGTGATCCCTTCACAAAGTCATATCATATCCTGCTCAGAACTTCCAGAGCTCCAGTCTTTTGCAGAGTAAAACCCAAAGCCCTTACATTAGCCTTCAAGGCCCTACAAGATCTGCAACCCACTTATTTATCTGACCTCATCCCCCACCTCTCCATTCCTGTCCCGCTCTGATCTAGCCACCCTGGTATCTTTACTGTTGTGTCAAAATGTGAACACGTTCCTGACACAGAGCCTTTGTATCTGAGGTTCCAGCTGCCAGAAAGACTGCCCCATCAAATATATGCATGAACAGATAGAGGTTCTTGCCAATCACCTTCTATAAAAAATGGAATGCTCTCCTGCACTTAACCATCAGGCAACCATTTATTTATTTGTTTATTGTCTGTCTCCTTGACCCCTATCTCACCTCCATTGTATTTTCTAAGAGGGCAGGGATGTTTTGTACACTGCTGTGGCCCCAGCTCCTGGAAAAGTTGGCATAAAGTCGGTCTGAATACATGTTTATGGAATGAATGAGTGAATTGACACAACAATTGGTGGAGTTAAATACTTTCTCCTATTTCTACAAATGAGGTCAGTGCTGCTCAGAATGAAAAAGTAATTTATGAATACTCAGACAGCTTCTAACAGGTGGAAACAGAAACAGACCCCAGGAAGGTTTTCTAGTCAAGATAGAAAGAAACCAGGAGAATAGTTATAAAGTGGTCTTGCAGATAAATAATTTATTATTAAACTATCTTTCCTAACATTGAGATTAGTTCAAAGAGGTTACTTAGAAATAGGCAATGTCTTATCTCAGGGTAATTGCTAACTGTTTCTGGAAACATTCTCCAAGACAGACCAGAAATAATGTTTAACCAGATATCTGGGCACCCTGTGGCCCAGTCAAATTGATATATAAAATTAATCACCACATCACTCTAGGTTACAGAAAGACAGGTAGAAAAGAAGGGAATAGTAGGTGTTTTGTCTTGTCTTGTCTTGTCTTGTCTTTTCCTTCCTTCCTTCCTTCCTTCCTTCCTTCCTTCCTTCCTTCCTTCCTTCCTTCCTTCCTTCCTTCCTTCCTTCCTTCCTTCCTTCCTTCCTCTCTCCGTTCACTTCCCTTCCCTTCCCTTTTTCCTTTCCTTTTTCCTTTTCTTTTTCTCAATCCCCTCCCCTCCTTTCCCCACCTATTTCTTAGTTTTCTTTCCTCTCCTCACCATTATGCTTAATTCCATTCTGCCACCTTGGGTTTAACCTGCTAGGCCCTGACTTCCTTGAAAGACTTTCTCTTTGAAACTTATCTTACCACTTGTGATTAGAGCTTCACTTTTAACTCTGTTTCCCCTTGTCTAAATCATTCTTCTCTCACCCCACTACTCTATCCTCTTGGAGGTTCCTTCTCCAACTGAACACATGATAAGTTATACATCTGTAAATGAAATAGATAGAATGGGAAGAGAATTTAGGTCTGGGTGAAACTTGAACAGGAGGCAAGGGAGGAGTAATGGGGTTGATCTGTCTTGCTAATTCTTTCTCTCTGCTTTGTTCACTCCATCTACTCTGAGGCATAAACGTCAACCCCTGGAATTTACACAGGGTAAACTAGATGCCCGCACAGAGTAAATGAAGGCAGTAGAAAAATGTTGAATGATGATGGGAAAGATCATGTACCCATGGTGCAACATTTTGAGTGATTGTAATTTTAACGTTTTAACTAATATTGATTTTCATTTATTTATTTTTAAATTATTTTAAATTTTTATTTATAGAGACAGGGCCTTTCTCTGTCACCCAGGCTAGAGTGTAGTGATGCAACCATAGCTCACTGTAACCTCGAACACCCGGGCTCAAGCGATCCTCCACTTCAGCCTCCCAAGTAGCAGGGAGTATAGGTCGGTGCCACCATGCCTAGCCAATTTTGTACATTTTTTGGTAGATGGGGTCTTGCTATATTGCTCAGGGTGGTCTTGAACTCCTAAGCCCAAGTGACCCTTTTGTCTTGGCCTCTCAAAATGCTGGGATTACAGGCATGAGCAGTGTGCCCAGACAGTTTTAATTAAGTTAAATTTAGTTAAAATAAATTTTATTTTTCTGTTTTCTGGTTCTTTCTCAGATTATGTATTTTTAAAACAGAAAAGAAATGCTTATGCTATAATGCTAAGCAAAAATAAAAATTTAGCATTAAGTCTAGCTACAAATATGTAAAAATTACAGCAGAAAAATAAAAACGAAAGGAAACATACCAGTTTGTTAAGGGTGATTGTGTTTGAATGGTGGTTCTAAGACTTATGTGCATATTGGGGAATGTTGTTGCTAGTGTTGTATTGTCCAGTTTTGTTCCAATGTGCATGTTTTATTTTTATAATAGAAAATATAAAGCATACTTCACTAAAATGATGTCTTTTCTCTCCATTTTTATTAATGTCTTGGGTCCCCAAAAAGCCAATATAAATTATAAAGAGGGCTTATAAGCATCATTCCTTGCTTCTTAGTTACTTTCATTTGAAAAAGATGTACATTTAATTAAAATGCTATATGAAATATAATTTTACTAGTCTTTCTCTTCCATAAAACAGCACCATGTAGCACTATAAAAATAATATTAGACAAGAGTTAGGCAATTTAAATCTCAGTTCTGTATCTATCCCCAGTGACCTTAAACAAAACAGCTTCCTCCCCACTTCAGTTTCCCAGTATATGATCCTGAGTAGGTTGGGCCAGCTGGTGCCTTCTAGTTCTTCCTGCCTCTAAAATACCCTTGCAGTACGCTCTCTACTTCTGGGGCATTGTAACTAATTTCCCTACTATCTCTCCTGCCTGTCTTCTCTCTAAGAGGACATAATGACAATGGTCTAAGATATCGCAGCCTCGGGGATTTTAGCAAAATGTGAGAAATATTTTTTAATTTTTATTTTTCATGAGTACATATTAAGTGTATATATATAGGGAATACATAAAATATTTTGACACAGGAATGCAATACATCATAATCGCATCAGGGTAAATGGGGTATCCATCACCTCAAGCATTTATCCTTTGTGTTACAAACAATACCCTTACACCTTTTATTTCAAATGTACAATTAATTTGTTATTGACTACAATTACCCAGTTGTGCTATCAAACACTATATTCATTCTATTTTTTGTACCCGTTAAAAAATTTTTAAATAAGCAAGATTACACATGCGGTGAGTTTTGTGACAGATCTAAACCTGTGATACAACTATATTTTTGCCCATGCATTTAGCACCATTGCCCTAGTGCTGCTTTTCCAACTTTGAGAACCAATGATATCATAAAGTTCAGCAATATATCTCTAAAGAAATCATTTCCTAGCCCATCTACAAAATGATTGGCCATGAATGGAAATAGTAGTAGTATACATTTACTGTTACTTCCAGGGTACATTTGATGGAATTCTACAGGAAGAGTCTTGGTGCTGGGGGATGTTCTAAGAGCATAATGCAAGCAGATAGTGACTCTTCTAACCTAACATGGTTGAAAGAAAACCCTGGTACACTCCTGATGAGGCCCTTTGGCCTTTTGAGGCTTTTTCTTATGAAAGTTTATTCTATTAGGTTGGTGCAAAAGTAATTGAGGTTTTTGCAATTAAAAATAATATAGCAATAAATTAATAGAGTAATTAAATTCATATGAATTGGGTCATTCTTGTTATACTCAACCAAATCAGAGTCGAGAGGCCAGGGGTAAAAAGTACTTGGGGGCACACAGCATCTGCTCCAATAGTTAAATTATCCATAAGCCCAGCTGCTGAAATGGCCTGCTGTACCCTGTAAGACCAGTTCTAACTAGTAGCTGCTTACATGGCCTGCTGTGATTCTAAACTAGTTTTACCTACTGCTGTCACGCACCAATCAGAACTTGCCAGCTCCCAAGAGCTTCTCGAGTGCCAATGAGCTTTCTTTCAAAACAACAAGTAACATTTCTCCTTCTGGTAAAACCCTCAACCTTTCCTTTGTTCTTCAGACATACTGAAGACCACCTGGTCTGTGTGCATGCCCTAATTTGCAATTCTTGCTTCCCAAATAAAATGTTAAATTTGAAGACTATTTCAATATTTTATTTTGATTTTGACACTCTATTTGCCTTGTCTGTCTAGTCAGTTTGACTACTGCTACTAGACATGGATGTATACCTATTAAAAGCACAGAAATACAAACCATGGAGCAGAAGGAAGACTGGAATTTCGGGACTATGTAGCTGGTTTGCATATCTGTAAGAAAAGAGTTTGTTGCTGCTGAGATAGTCCAGGGAATAAAAGAGCATGGCAAATTATAATATTATTGATGACGCTGATAATAGTGGCTCTTAGCACTTCCTGTGTTCTAAGCATTGCTCTAAAAATGTGGAAGGTTTTGTGTTATTTAATCCTCATGATGGATGGCCTTATGAGTAAGGTGTCATTGTTATCTCTATTTGTCTGAGAAGACATAGGGAGGATAAATAACTTGATGGAGGTCATATGAGAGGTAAATGGAAAAACTGGGGTTTGAACTCAGACGAGTGTGACTCTAGAACATGGGCTCTTAGCCACATGACTATTCCCTTTCTGCTAGTCAGTATTTGGCAATTGGTGTGGAATTTACACATGAGTCAGGAGCCACCTAGGCATTCTGGATTTTGTCTGTTGCTCACTTTCTGTTCCCGATACCTGAGGCATCAGCCTGCTGCCTCCATACCTTTCTGCCACATGAGATTAGGGTTAGGGTCAGGAAGAATATATTGCTACCTATACACCACCCTCTCCTCACACTGCCCCACCCTAATCTGGCCTCTTTCTATCCACATCCAATCCCCTCAAGTGAAAGCATACAACTAGAAACTAAAATAGGAATTTTAACAGACACACTGGTGTATGTTTATTCTTCTTACTCTGTGTTATTTTTTGCTCATTCTAGATTATATTTGCATTTTTAGTTGTTAATTTAATTATCAGATATTTGAAATATAAAGAGAATTTAGAAAATAAAGCATATTTCTACCTTCTATTTTTAACAAATAGGGGTTTGAACTCAGACGAGAATGACTCTAGAACATGTGCTCTTAGTCACATGACTATTCCCTTTATATTTCCCCCTACTTGCTCAGATTGTTTTCTTTGGTGAAGAAGTAAATGTTACAGAGGTTGCCAGTGCCTATCCCCATCCTGCCTCCAGCATCTTGATATTTGTTAAGGAAGATACTTCAGGAATATTGGCGTTTGCCTTGCCAAAAAAGGCATTACTTAAGCACTGTATGAGACCTTAGGGATCATATACTCCAACTTCTTTTGACAACTAAGTGCTGAAGATTCTAGGAAGTAGGAAGTAGGCTTCCGGAAATATAGCAGCATTGGTCACCTAACAATGTTGGTTTTCCTATTACTGATTGACCTGCTGCTATGTCAGGAGTGTTTGCATGAGTGTTGGGCCGAGGGTACCATTCCCATTTGGATCTTTAGAGTTTGTCATATCTCTTGGCCCTGTTTACTCATTTTCCTTCCCACTGCAGCTGGGTTAATTCAAGCCCTCGTTAACTCCAGATGATAGTAGTAGCTGCTCTGCAGGCCTTCCTGCCCCTCAGCTTAACACAGCTTTTACACATCACATACATCACACATCTGGGTGTCAGCAAGTCTCTTTTGAGCTCCCTGGTGTACCCACCTCCATGTGAACTTCCGTAAGGGGTATACAAAAGGGGAAGAGATTCTGGTGTCTAATGTAATAATAGTAATAATAATAATAATAATAATAATAATAATAAAGATCTCTAACATTTATTGGTGGCTTACCATCTGACGGGAATTGTTCTGTAAACTTACATGAATTAATTCATTAAATTCTCATAGTGTCTGTATGGCACAGGTACTATAATTATCCCTATTTTAGAGATGAAGACATTTAGGGTCTAAAACAGTGACTTGCTCAAGTTTTCCCAGCTAGTATGTGGCAGAGCTAAAATTTGGATGTGGGCCATCTGACTTCAAAGCCTGTGTTATTCACCACCATTGTGGTCCTGCCTTTCAGTGAAGCTGTTGATGACAATGAATGGGAGAGCAAGCCCATTTAGGGGATCCAATTTTTGTTAGTTCTTAATGCATAGTACACTCTGTCAGATTCGTCAGTAGTCAGTGTTTAACATCTTTTGAATGAGTTCTCTTGGGAATCATTTTGAAATTGAATTATCTGTGACACTGACATATTTCTCCATAGGAAAAATGTCATTGGTACTACTCTTTAGTAGTTAAATTTCAAGAAAAATCCATAGTTTGTTTAAGCCATGATTCAACTGACTACCCCCATTTGCAATGAGATAACAAGAAAAAGAGGAATGCCATCACATTATCAGCAAAATGAGAAGGCTAAATGTTATTATATTTTAATCTGAAATGATTGTGCTTGAAGGAGAGAAGAATAAGGAAGTAGACAGAAATGTTGGAGAAGATTTTAGATTTATGAATATTTTCAAGGGCTTTGAAGACAGATATTTATTTGATCTAATTTCACTTCAAAGTTAAAAGATTTCCTTTTATTTGACACAATTGTACATGTAATAGTTTTTTATGCTTCTAGAGTTCCAAAACAACAAGAACTTTTAGTTGTTGTCATTTATAAATGTAACCAGGAGAGGCTGGGTACGGTGGCTCACGCTTGTAATTCCAGCACTTTAAGAGGCTGAGGCGTGGATTGCTTGAGCCCAGGAGTTTGAGACCAGTCTGGGTAACATGGAGAAACCCGTTGCTACAAAAAAATGCAAAAATTAACCTGGTATGGTGATGTGTGCCTGTAGTCTCAGCTACCTGGGAGACTAAGGTGGGAGGATCACCTGAGTCCAGGAAGTCGAGGCTGCAGTGAGTCATGATTGCACTACTGCACTCCAGCCTGGGTGACAGAGTAAGACCCTGTCTCAAAATAAAATAAAATAATAAATAAATAAATGATATAACCAATAAAAGATGAGAGATTTTGCTGGAGTAATTAGAGAAGAGGTAGAAAGAAAAGGAGAAGGGGGAAGGGAATTATAGAGGATACAGACACTTGTTTTGTAAACAGATCTTTCAAGCTGTAATTAGCTTAAAAAATAGGCAAGGTAGAGTAGGTGGTGAGTGTATATGCCTTCCAAGTAGAAAAATGATTGTGAGGAAAAGATTTTCAGTGACACATTTCCTTCTGCCAGTTGATAGTAGCACCATTGACTAAACCAACATGGTGGATGGAAGGAGGAAAAAAGTGTGCAACCAGCTGGAAGAAACTGATATTCCCAGAGAGGCATTTGTAATTTTACAAGTACTTTGCATTTCTCTGATGTAAAGTATATTCTTTCAGGTTGGAAATGGATTAGGCATACTTTTGAGAAAATGACATTAAAATTCTTGCACAGAATACAAAAGAGAATGTGTTAGATAATTATCATTATTTTTTTCATTAGTAGAAATTTCCCCTCTCTTTTCTTTATTTTTCATGCCTTTGCTGAGGTGCCCCTGCAGGGCCTCTTCTTTTAAGTCTAGATATTCCTGAGCTCTTATTATGAGGGATGTAAGGAGAATTGCAAGAGCGGTTTCAAATAATCTGCTGTTTATTGTGGCTGGGGAAAGCTTGCCCAGTTATTTAGGCTCTGCTCTGTTCCTATTCCACCTTCCTTATCTTTTGTTTCTTTGTTTCATGACACAGTTAGTCACTGGGGTGGAAATACATCTTTTAGTTACCGTAACAGAAAACTTTCCTCCTTATTATCCATGGAGCTGGAGTTAAAACTCAACCTTGGCTGCAGAGAAGAGGAAGTCCTGGATTTGACATTGCTAAGGGAGTTAGAAATATTGCTATTTTCAAAACATGTCACCAGGTCGTTAATTAAACACTAAAACAAGTAACTTGAATCAGTTCAAGAAAACGCTGTCCCCCACAGCTCTCATTTTGGCCCATATAAAATACACTTGATTTAAATCTTATTGAAAACTTCTCAGGCTTCCAATCATCAGCACTACAGATACTAACATAATTTTTTCCAGTTTGTGAAAGGAGGAAAATGGACCTAAAAATATTTGATTATTTCCACTTTCATTGTCTAGCTAATGATAGCAGCATAATTATTGATTTAAGATACCTACTGATTTGAAGTGCTTGTGGTGTAAAACTTTGTAAGTTCTGGTTATGTGATTCGCTTTGAGGTTAGTCCTGGAAGCACTTTATTCTTAGGAGATGCTGGGATGGGCTACTAAATAGGGACATCCATTCTGCAGAGAGTATAAAATCTGACTTGCCTAAAATTCTTGGAGGAGTGATAAATACCATGGCATCTTATTTATTTTTTACTTTCTACTTAGAACTGCAACTCTGAAATATTCCAATGAAATTGTTCAATTGCATCATGCAACTCAAGTCAGGGGATGCAAAGCTTTTTCTCTTGATTTCTGGATTTATAGGTCCCAAGTGAACTGAAACTGGTGATTTCTTTCTGCTGAACAGCAGTTTGGAGATGGTGCTTTTGAAATTTTGTAAAGTAACATTTCAGAGAAGTTCCTTTGGTCCTTTTTCCTGGGATACGATAAGCAGGAGGGAAAAACATGGCTACCCTTTACAATTCTTTTACTGGATAAATATTAAAACACCCTAACTTCACACTGATGTTTCTAAAAGTTTTTGTGCGAGAACCTTGAAAAGCACTATATATTCATACACTTCACATCACTTCTTTTTTTCGGTTTGAGATAGGATTAAACATGACCTTTAAATGCTTATTAGTAAAGTATATTTTACTAGTAAAAATAAAATTAGTAAAGGTGATTTTTTCCATTTCCATTTGTATATGCAACCCCTTTAGTTGTAGAAATGCAACTTTTAGCTATCCATAAAAGAACGTTTTTTTTCTTTTTTAAAATCCCTTCAATAATATGTATTTAGTTGTAATTTACTATTTTCCACTAAATGTTCCATAAATTCTCACTGGAGAAGCCACTGGAAGAATGAGCCATGCCCTGTGGAGAGCCTTCATTATGGAGTTTTGGGGATTGGGTGGGTATGCATCCTGTTTAGATGGGTTCTATCCGGTGGCAGGGACAATAAGATAAATTTTGGTGAAAGGCTTAGCAGGGTCACATCTGGTTAGTGGCATCACATTACTTTTCCCAAGGCAAACTAGAAAAAACATATAAGTCAAGTATAAATCAGCAGATATGAAAGTGTTCAGAGGAAAGAGCTGTACATTCAGATTCAGAATGATCCCTTCACCATGTGGCCTGGAAATACCAGAATGATCTAACATCACTGAACCCATTGTTCCAACTATAAAATGCAGACAGTGGCCATTTGCTGTGGAAATTCAATGAGATACTCTCTACATAAATGTTTTCTAGTCTCAAAGATCATGTACCATTGTAACATGCCTTATAACTTTGTCATGTCTTATGCTTTGGTCAAACTGATACCCATTTCTTTAATGGACTTCATTTAAAAAAATTAACTTGTAAAGGAACAATGGTAGGTTTGTAGAATTGAGGTCTGAGATACGAGATGTATTTGCGAGGACAAAACACAACAGCTATCTTGGCTTGTACTCCACTGCCCTCTCTCTAGAGGGAAGTGTCAAGAAAAATTAGACCCTGAAGGATAAGGCTGAAGCTTGACTGTGCCATTTATTAGCTGTATGATGTGAGGCTAATTACTGGCCTCCTCTGAAACCTTTTCCTCTTTTAGGTGTTGTAATAATCCTATCTCTTAGAGTTATATTGAGGATTGCCTAAGACACCAGCACACCTAATATATAATGCTCTGCAGATGAAAATAATCATAACTTAGAAATAGGGCTTACTATGTATCAGGTATGGTTTTAAACACCTTAAAGGTATGAACTCTGAATTTTCACAGTATCCCAAGGGATTGATGAAATTTTAATCACCATTTTATAGGTGGAAAAACTGATGAAAATAAGATTAATTAATTTGCTCAGTATCAGACAACAAATAAGTGGCAGAAGCAGGCTTTAAGTGCAGGGCAGACTGGTATTGGGGTATGTGTGCCTAACCATTACACCAACCTCCCTCTCTAACCAGGAAGGATCTGTTCTGTAAAGGAATCCAAGGCCTTGATTTTGATTAATGGAACATGTATGCCTTAGTTATATGCATCATACTTTGAATTCTGCAGAAACTTCTTGTAGAAACTTTCCTAAAATAATGACCTAGAATAACATAATTATTGTGTAGTAATAAACAAGATACAATGCATTCACAGCATATACAGATTTTCAAATACTTAGATTCTTACATACACCACTGAGAGAAGCAGTGTATTATTTGATTAGATTAACTGCCAATGCTATCCTTGTAACTGTATTAGCACATTCTTAATGGTGTCTTTTCTTGGAGATTTCTTTAGTACCATATAATTTAATAGTTTGCATCAAAAGTTACTGCCCAAGACCATGGGAACCCACCTCTTGCATCAGCATGACCTGGATGTGAGACATGGAGTCAAAGGAGACCATTTTGGAGCTTTAATATTTGACTGCCCCACTGGATTTTGGACTTGCATTGGGCCTGTAGCCTCTTTGTTTTGGACAACTTCTCCCATTTGGAAAGGCTGTATTTACCCAGTGCCTGTACCCACATTGTATCTAGAAAGTAACTAACTTGCCTTTGATTTTACAGGCTCATAGGTAGAAGGAAGTTGGCTTTTCTCAGATAAGACTTTGGACTATTGTCATTTGAGTTAATGCTGAAATGAGCTAAAACTTTGGGGGACTGTTAGAAAGGCATGATTGGTTTTGAAATGTGAGGACATGAGATTTGGGAGGGGCCAGGGGCCGAATAATCTGGTTTGGCTGTATCCTCACCCAAGTCTCATCTTGAATCCCCACATGCTGTGGGGGGACCCAGTAGGAGGTAACTGAATCATAGATGCAGGTCTGTCCTGTGCTGTTCTTGTGATAGTGAATAAGACTCATGAGATCCGATAGTTTTAAATAGGAGAGTTTTCCTGCACAAGCTCTTTTTTTCTCTCTGCCACCATGTGAGCGTGCCTTTCAGCTTCTGCCATGATTGTGGGGCCTTCCCAGCCACGTGAAACTCTAAGTCCATTAAACCTCTTTCTTGTGTAAATTGCCCAGTCTTGGGTATATCTTTATCAGCAGCATGAAAACGAACTACTACAGTTACTTCAGTAAGTGTTTTTGTACATCTGCAGAAGTAAGCTGGAGTTAGAAGACTTTATTCGTTTGTGACGTTGGACAAATCCCATAAATTCTCTGAGTGCTATTAGTATTCTAATCTGCCAAGTAGGAATATAATCCTTCCTGTGTCTATAGTGAGAATCAGATGAGAGCATTGATGTAAACATCTTCTGCAAACTCTCAAGTGCTATCTAAATATTAAGGATCCTTATTTAGTGTCAAGGGAGTTCCAGGATTTCATGTGATTGCTGATTTAAGTGCCTAGAGAGCTGGGATGTGAAATCTACTTTTCTCAATTTAAAATCTTGGCCAGTCATCCAAGATATCACCCCCTTGGGAATCTATGGGGCTTAGACCACATTGCTTAACTGATTCCCATGGCAGGTATTGGCTCATCAAGAAAGATGATTTCTATGAATCAGATAAGGGCTGGCACAGTTGATCTCCATGATCCCAACTCTGAGAATTTAATTTGAAAATTAAAACAGAGGAAGCTTTTCTGCAACTTTACTGAACCTGCAAATTAAAACTTCAAAGTTATTTAGTAATAGCAATTTATAGCAGAACAGTTGCAAAGAAAACTAAACACAATTACCATCAGTGTTTTGAGTGAGCTCCAATTTTCCACAGGAAATGGAGAACTCTTTTTCATTTTAGCCATAGGAGCTGGTATTGTTTATTTCCTCACCCATTTGTTTTGTGTCTGGAAATGTTTCAAGATCCTCCAGCCCAGCAGGTCATCTTCTCTCCTCCTTCTTGAAGTTCACTCATCTCCTCCTCTTCTCCTTACAGTTCTTACAGGTTCTCAACTGTTCTCTTCCTCTTAATCAGTGTTCTTCACATTTTTCCTGCCCCCATCTTTCAGTCTTCCCTCCTTTACCTCATGTGCTGAGTTTTAATTATGCACATCTAAAAGCATTGTGAATTAAAGTCAGGAGCTCTAGTTCTACTATCTTTTCCTCCAGCATCAAATGAGATTCACCTGGAGAATTGAAGGCATGGGAGGAACAAATGAGCCTGTAATCGGAGACAAACCATTTTGGAGAGAGTAGACAACATTGTCTTTCAAACAAGGGCAGGCTGCCTGCTTTTGGCCTTCTTGGAGGAGCTCTATCCTACCAAGCCTCGTGCCTTTCCCGATAGCAGCCCTGGCTTCCCTGTCCCCAGACTTTCCTGGCTGTCCCCTGGCTGTCCTTCAGCCCCTCTCTATGCCTTTCCGAACTCTTCACAATTCTGCCAGTTTTAGAATGAAATGATTGCATTAATGATATTTGAAGAATTAAAATTCTTCATTTGGCCTCATCAAATTATTTTGTGTCATTGATGTCTTTGACTTTCCTTTGGATAATATCATATTCGATTTTGTCGTAGTTAGAAAAGTTGTTTTTTGTTCTTAGATTTAAGTCTGCCTGTCCCCCTGTTTGCTATGTCATTCCTGATTATATCCACTTTCCCCCTACCAAGATCACGCAGTATAATTTCTTCCTCTCTGGAGTGTTTAGAGCTTTTAAAATCTTGCACATCATAAATGAAAAGCAGCTGGGTATTTGAAATTTGCAAGTACAAATACTCAATGGAGAGTCAATACAGTATAAGGGTATGACAAATGAAACTGTGTTTTTGACATGACTGTTTGTTCTTATAAATTCGAGTGATTCTTGACCCACTAGTGCTGCAGCCTAAACTATAAGAAATCCCTTAAATATTTTAATACTGCCACATGTTGATTTCTATAACATTCTCTGTAGGGCTTTGGTAATACTCATGTCAGTCACAATGTGTTGCCTCTTTTACTTAAGCTCAAGAATTTATTCTCTGCCCACATTTTAGAAATGTAAAAGCACTTTTACTGTAAATATTTAGGTTAAATTGTAGTATGTGATTTTTTTAAAGCAAAGATCTTGGTGTGTATATTTTTCAGATTATAATTTGTTCAGATGTAGTAGGATGGGTATATAACTTTACTAATGAAGAAAGTTAATAAAAGCAAATTGGCAGAACCAGAGAAGATACAGCAGGTAGAGAATACTAAAACCCCATGTTTACATAAAATGTAAATACATCTGTTTGAGTACCTCAGTGTGGCCTTACCATTAGTTCTGTCAGTAAACATTCCAAACTTACTGGGTTTCACAAACATTTGTTAGCACTACAGCTTCATCTGAATAATAATAATAAATTATACTTTCTAAAATGCTCACTGCGTACCCGACACTATATTAAACACCTACACATGTTACCACATTTTATCCTTAGGACAACTTGGTGCCATAGATATTATTATTGTCATCTTAAAAAAATATATCTCTAGGGCTGTGGTTTGAGAAATTAGGTAACTTGCTAAGTTATACGGCAGTTTAAGTCAGAGTTTGAGCGCATTTCTTTCAGGCTAGAGACCTTGTCCTCAAGTATGTTGTTAACTGGGAGGAAAACTCATCTTTGAAGAAGCTGAGAGCCTCTCACAAAGGGTACCATGTTAACCTGTGGAAAGTAGACTTCTTTTCCTTGTTTCCTTCCTTGTCAGAGCCCATTGACCTGACAAGAGAGAGATGGAAGATCCTTTCCAAATGTATCTTAAATACATATCTTTTTCTTGAGCACACTGGAGTTTACCACTCTTCTCTCTCTTTTGTAAAAATAGAGTCTTAAATGATTAAACTGTAGTATATTTCCCAATCAAATTTCCCTTCTGGTTGAGGAGGAAAGTAAAAGACTGGCATTAGTCTCCAGTTTTGGAGCAGTTAGTATGAGATACATGAGAGTGGTGAGAGTGATCATATAGATGAAGAGTGGTGAAACAATAGCAGTATTTCAACATTCTGTTGAGTTATGGTCAGAAGCAGGTGAAGTATTCCCAGTCTCTAGGGCCATCTCCTGCTAAACAATGTGTTGCTTAATAATGACCTGGAGAAACACATCCATCAGAGTAGTAGGCTTAAAAAACTCAGCCCCCCAAATGCTAATTTTAGATGCTTAATAAAATGCTCTGTTTCAAGGTATGTTCTTCTTTCATAGTTGGAAAAGCCATCTCTTGTGGGTTGTCTTGGAGGTTCCATTTCAGGATGGAAAACTTGTCCATCTATATTTCTACCAGAAATTTCTTTTGTTCTTCACTCTCATCTGGTTAGAACTGTGCCCTGCATATTTTTTTTCCTCTCTGACATTTCAGTGGGTAGCCAGGCACAAGGACCAAAGGGCTATCCGAAATATGAACATGGGTTTACTGTAGTGTTTTTTTAAAAAATAAAGCTCCTTTTAAGAACTTTCTTAAATTTGTCTATCAAAATGGCCATGAATACAATTTTCTGAGAGTTTGCATGAAGCCATAATACAACACAAATGATTTCAATTAATATTTGGTCCAAAGGTTGCATGTGATGTTTTAAGTACTGTGCATTTCAAATGCATGAGATTTGCTTTCATATTGAATAGATGTAATCAAATGAAGCAAATTTCAGTGGTCCAGGGAAAGTAACAGAACAGCTATCTAAATTCAATCACTCTCCTCCATTTCCATCCTTTTGGGTGTTTTCACCATGAGCATGATGAGCTAACCAGTTACTTGATTGACTAGCAGAAGTCCTACCCATCACAACTAGTAAGCTTTATAATCCTTTTTTGAAAGTTAACAGAGCCCTGTGGACATTCCAAACAACTCTGGCACTAAAAGAACTCTCATAGCTATTTCCTGCAGAAAACGGCAAGAGTATTATAGCAGAGTTGAGGATTTTCCTCAGAGAATAAGGGTAATTTGGAACTTCAGCTTACATTTTAAAATCGATCTTTATGTAAGGTGAGTATGTCTTAGCACATACCTGTTGTCCTGGCATAATTATTAGTAGTGCCCCTTCCGACTCTCAAAGTGCCTGGTTTGGGACAGTTAATTTTATGGTCACACTAGTAACGAGGTACATATATGGGAATTTGGAGCCTGAGCAATGCCCCTGCCATTTTAATGTCAATATTAGAGTATATAGAAAAGATGTAAACCTGGCAGCAAATATGACTTGTAGAATTATTCATGTTCTTAAAAGTTCTATTGTAATAAATGCTCTTTGCCAAGTGTCTAGTATCTGAGTTTTTAATTATGTTCTTTGTGCAAACCTTGAATTAACCACAGACTAAAATGTTTATTACCTCCACCTCATCTCATTTGAAACAGAGTAGAGATGTCCTATAAAAACAAAGAAAACAGGAAAAAATAAGGCAAGAAAATTGGTGAAAGAAGGGAGTGAAGTTAGTAAAAGTAAGATGAATCCTGGAACATATTTCTTACTCCAAAGATATGCTTTAAGGTCTTGTAGCAACAGGCTGAAATTCTATTTTTTAGGTTCCTGGAAGCAAGTAAAATAAATGTGATCAGTTACACGATTCACAGTGTCTACACAGAAGAAAATAAAATGGTAGGGGTATGAGAGACATTCATATTGTCCAAGATCAATAATAAGTACAATGGAAACATGAAGGTGCTCCCAATGTTTCCCCTTTCTCTGGCAGCCCTGCCATAGCAATTCCCCTCAACTTGTTCCTCAGAGTCCAACTCTCATACTATTTCGATATTTCCTTGCACCATTTTTTCACCTGGCTGTCAATGGGGCCAGAGTGTGATAGACTACTTCCTTATGTAAGCCACAGCAGTCAGTGAAATAACTTATCAATCAGAGTGTTTTTGTATTCGAGTTAAACTGACTCTGCATCTGTCATCCTAGGCCACTTCCTTAAACACTAGCTTCCCTAGGAATCCATTCTATTACTCTTTCCCCTTATTGCCTGCCCTCCTTGCCTGGTGCATTCCCCTCCCAATCTTTTCTTCTACTGCCTTTCATCTCAACCCTTCCCACACATTTTGCCGTCACCAACATCTTCTTCCCTTCTATTTTATCCTATGATGTCACTCTCTCTTTTATTTGCCTCATACCATTGGGCCTGGATTGGATTGTGTCTCCCTTATTTTTCTACTTCCAGGTTAATACCTCCTCATTTCTGCGTGCAAGTGTTTATTCTTTGAGGTCAATTTCACTGTTAAGTGATCATCCCTTCTTGCCCCAATTTCTGCATATGAGGTCTTATATTTAGGTCTTATATCTTATATTAGATCTTATATCTGGTCTTATATCTTATATTTAGGTCTTATATGAGTTTTGTTTTTGTGTATGACATAAGATAAAGGTCCAGTTTCATTCTTTTGCATGTGGAAATTTAGTTTTCTCAGCACCATTTATTGAAGACACCATCCTTCCCCTGTTGTATCCTCTTGGTGCCCTTGGCACCAAAGATTAGTTGACCATATATGTTTGGATTTATTTCTGAAACACTCTATTCTGCTCAACTGGTCTATAAGTCTGTTTTCTATGCCAGTATCATATTGTTTTGATTACTATAGCTTTATAATATAATTTTAAATCAGGAAGTGTGATGCCTCCAACTTATTTTTTCTTTCTTAGAATTGTTTTGATTCTTTGGGATCTTTTATAGTTCTTTACAAGTTTTAGTATTGTTTTCCTATTTCTAAGAATGCCATTAAGATTTTGATAGAGATTGTGTTAAATCTGTATATTGTTTTGAGTAACATGGACATTCTAACAATATTAATTTTTATGATTCATGAGCATGGGATCTCTTTCATTCATTTGTGTCTTCTTCAGTTTCTCTCATCAATGTTTTGTAGTTCTCAGTGTACAGATTTTTCACCTCCTTGCTTAAATTTATTCTTAGGTATTTTGTTTTATTTTTTGGATGCTATTGAAAATGAGATTGTTTCTTGATTTGTTTTTTCAATTAGTTGTTTTCTGTGTATACAAATGCTACTGATTTTGGTGTGTCAATTTTATATTCTGAAAGTTTATTAAATTCATTTATTAGTCTTAACAGTTTTGGGGTGGAATCTTTGGGCTTTTATACATATAGGATAATGTTATCTGCAAAGAGAGATAATTTTATTTCTTTATTTGGATGCCTTTTCTTTGCTTTTCTTGTCTGATTGCTTTTGCTATTATCTCCAGTACAATGTTGAATGTAAGTGATGAGAGTGAGCATCCTTCTGTTGTACTGGATCTTAGTAGATAAGGTTTCAGTTTTTCTCCATTGATTATAATGTTAGTTTTTCATAAATGGCCTTTACTATGTTGAGGACCTCTTCTTCTGTACCCAAACTGTTGAGAGTTCTTTATCCAGAAAGGATGTTGGACATTGTCAAATGCTTTTTCTCCATCAATTGAGATGATCCTGTAGTTTTTATCTTTTTATTTTGTTAATATGATGTATCACACTGATGGATGTATTTTAAGCCAGCCTTGCCATGCCAGGGATAAATCCCATTCAGTCATGATATATAATCTTTTTGAGATGTTGTTGGATTTGGTTAGCTAATATTTTACCTAAGATTTTTCCATCAGTGTTCATCAGATAAACTAATCAGTAGTTTTATTTTCTTGTGCTATCTTTCTCTGGCATAGGTATTAAGGTGATGCTGACCTCGTAAAATGTGTTTAAAAGCATTTTCTCAAGGTCTATTTTTCTCAGTAGAGTTTAAGAGGTATAGATGTTGATTCTTATTTGAATGTTTACTAGAATTCAATTGCGAAGGCATCTGGTCTTAAGCTTTTCTTTGTTGGGAGGTTTTTGATTCTTTAATTTGTTTATTTGTTATTGGTCTGCTCAGGCTTTGCATTTCTTCTCAATTCAATCTTGGTAGGTTGTATCTTTCTTGGAATTTACTCGTTTCCTCTAGATTATTCAATTTGTTGGCATATAATTATTCATAATAATTCCTTATTTTTTTATTTGAGGCATGTGTTTTACTTTCTTCACTTTCATTTCTGATTTTATTTGGGTCTTCTTTCTTTTTTCTTAGATTAGCAAAGGCTTGTCAATTTTGTTTATTTTTTAAAAAACCAAACTCTTAGTTTTAGTTTTGTTGATTTATTTTATTTTTTTCTCTATTTGATTTATTTATATTCTGACTTTTATTATTTTGCTTCTGCTCACTTTAGGTTTATTTTGTTCTTTTTCTAGTTTCTTGAGGTGTAATATTAGACTGTTTATTTGGAATCTTTCTTCTTTTTTAACGTAAGTGTTTATTGCCATAAAATTCTCTCTTAGAATTGTTTTTGGTACATTCCATAGATATTGGTATGTTGTGTTTATATTTTCATTTGTCTCAAGATATGTTTTAATTTCCATTTCGATTTCTTCTTTTACTCATTGGTTTTTCAGGAGCATGTTGTTTCATTTCCACATATTTTTCAATTTTCCAGCATTCCTCCAGCCATTAATTTCTAGTTTCGTATTATTGTGGCCTGAAATGATATGAGAGACAATTTTAATCTTCTTAAATTTGTTAAGACTTGTTTTGTGGCCTAACATACGGCTTATATTGGAAAACGTTCCATGTGCACTGGAGAAAATATGTGTTCTGCAGTTGTTGGATGGAAAGTCCTTCCAACAACTTTGTAGGTTTGGTAGGTCTATTTGGTCAAAACTGCAATTTAAATCCAGTATTTATCAATTTCCTGGGTGTTTGAGCTATGAATTGTTGAAATTAGGATATTGAAATTATCTACTGCTGGGCACGGTGGCTTGTGCCTGTAATCATAGCACTTTGGGAGGCCAAGGTGGGAGGATGACTTGAACTTAGGAGATTGAGACCAGCCTTGGTAGCATAGTGAGACCCTGACTCTACAAAAAAAAAGTGCATGCTTGTAGTCCCAGCTACTTGGGAAGCTAGAGGATCACTTAAGCCCAGGAAGTCGAGGTTGCAGTGAGCCATGATTGTGCCACTGCACTCCAGTCTGGGCAACAGAGTGAGAACCTGTCAAAGGAAGGAAAGAAAGAAAGTACGCAAGTAAGCGAGAGAGAGAGAGAGAGAAATGAAAGAAAGGAAGGAAAGAAATGAAAAAGAAAAGAAGGAAAAAAGGAAGAAACAAAGGAAGAAAGAAGGGAAAAAAGGAAGAAAAGAAAGAGAAGGGAACAAAGAAAGGCAGAAAAAAGGAAAGAAGAAAGGAAGGAAGGGAAAAGGAAAGAAGAAAGGAAGGAAGGAAGAAAAAGAAATTTTATTCTATTGTCATATTATCTATTTCACTCTTCATGTTTAATTTTGCTTTATGTATTTATATGTTCTGATGTTAGGTCCATATATATTTACAATTAATATGTACTCTTAATGACTTGACCCCTTTGTCATTAAATAATGATCTTTGTCTCTTGCAACAGTTTTTTTTTTTTTTTTTTTGAGATGGAGTCTTGCTCTGCTGCCCAGGCTGGAATGCAGTGGCGCGATCTCAGCTCACTGCAAGCTCCGCCTCCTGGGTTTACGCCATTTCTCCTGCCTCAGCCTCCCGAGTAGCTGGGACTATAGGTGCCTGCCACCTCGCCCGGCTATTTTTTTTTTTTTTTGTATTTTTAGTAGAGGCGGAGTTTCACCGTGTTAGCCAGGATGGTCTCGATCTCCTGACCTCATGATCCACCCATCTTGGCCTCCCAAAGTGCTGGGATTACAGGCTTGAGCCACCGCGCCCGGCCTCTTGCAACAGTTTTTGACTTGAAGTCTAGTTTATCAGATAAAAGTGTAGCCACCCCTACTCTCTTTAGGTTTTCATTTGCATGGAATATCTTTTCATCCTTTCATTTTCAGCCTTTGTGTGTCCTTAAAGCCTAATTAGGTCTCTTCTAGGCAGCATATAGCTGGATCTTGGGTGTGTTTTTTTTTTTTAATCCATTAAGCTATGCTATGTCTTTTGATTGAATAATTTAATTCATTTATATTTATGGTTATTATTGACAGGTCAGGAGTTATCACTGTCACTTTGTTCTTGTTTTCTTGCTGTTTAGTAGTTCCTTTGTTCTTTTCTTTCTCTCTTGTTGTCTTCCTCTTTGACTTGACAGTTTTCTAGAGTGCTAAGCTTTGATTCCTTTCTTTTTATCATTTGTGTATCTGCTGTAGTTCTTTTGTCTTATGGCTACCATGAGGCTTACATAGAACATTACAGTTATAATCTATTCCAAGCTGTTAACAACTTAACTTCTGTTGCATATAAAAACTCTAGACTTTGACCCTCCCATTCCATAATTTGTTTTCATGTTGCAATTTACATCTTTCTATATTGTGTATTTCTAAGCAACTTACTGCAGTTTTAGCTATTTTTGACCATGTTTACTTTTAACCTATATACTGGAAATAGATATGATTTACACACCACCTTTATGGAACTGGTGTATTCTGGATTTGATGCATTTCCCCCTACCAGTGAGTTTTATACTTTCATGTTTGTTCATGATGGCATTATTGTCCTTTAATTTCTGCTTGAAGAAGTCCTTTAAGCATTTCTTGTAAGGCAAGTCTCATAATAATAAATTCTCTCAGCTTTTGCTTGTCTGGGAAGACTATTTCTATTCATTTCTGAAGGGCAGATTTTCTGTGCATAGTATTCTTGGCTACCAGGTTTTTTTTTTTCTTTCTTTCAGCACTTTAAATATATCATCACATTCTCTCCTGGCCTGCAAGGTTTTTGCTTGGAAATCTTCTGGTAGTTTAATGGGCATTCCTTTATATGTAACTTGGTGCTTTTCCCTTGCTGCTTTTAAAGTTCTCTTTTTGTCTTTGAATTTTGGCAGTTCTGGTTTCAAGATTCCAGTTCCCTTAGGGACAAGGAATTACTTCAGCTTGACTCTAAATGGTGGGTGCACTAATGACTGGTAGAGGTCATGAAGTGGCTCTGTAGTAGCTTGTCCTTAGTAGATAAGATGTAATAGCACCTCTGCTTGGGTATGGCATGATATGAGGCGGGCATGGTGCAGTGGCAGCTTAGCTTCAGGAATGGAGAGATACGATACCTATTTGGCCCCAGAGTATGATGCACTTTGGCAGTGACTCAAGTTATAAGATGTTGCAGAGCAGTAGCAGCTTGAGCCATGAGGTGCAATGCACAATGTCATCTCCTTCTTTGGGAGTATCTCAGTTGTGTGCGCTCTGTGAGCTTCCTTAACTGGGTTCAGAGCCTTTGAGGGCTGCAGGAATCTCCAATAGCAAAGATCCCAGTTGTCCATGGTGGTAATGGGATCTTCTGGGGTCCTCTTGCTTACCTTTCCCTGCAGGGAGAAGACATTCCTGGTTCTAAACTGGTCAAAACTTGGGGAGTGAAGTGGCAGAGGTGAATTGCCTCCTTCCTTTTTCTGTGTGCCCATCCTGGGTTTCTATGTTCTATAGGATTTCTACTGCTTCTCTGCTGTTCTCTGGTGCTCTCCTTTAGTTACTTTAGTAGTTATTTGTTGTTTTAGGGTTTTTTTGAGGGGCAAAGGAGTGCTAGGAGCTTCTAATTTGCCATCTTGCTGATGTCACTCCCAATTTTTAAATTACACATTATATATAAGATAAAATTTAACTCTCTCTCTCTCTATATATAATATATACATGAAGCTCCTCTCTATAAAAGCTTAGACTCAACTTTCCATGTCATTACTGTACAACCACTAGTGGTATCACACTTTATCGTATCATTAAATCCTGTTTAATATCTCACTGTCTAAATGCTTTTTGTCTCATTCCAGATGATACTTCTATTTTCACAGCACTTTAGTATTTAAAGGGCCTATATATCATGAAAGGACATGACCCAGGTATGCTGAAATCTTATTTCTAGTGTCTACAACAGGTTACGCCTACCTCATTTAACTTTGGACCTACGCACTTTCAATCTGAGGCTCTGGGGCACTTGATTTGCATTCACTATATACAGTTTCCAGCTTTCTGGAAGTCCAGCATTGCATAATCTTGAGGGAAGGAAATTTAGCAATGTGCTATTTGTGTGTGTGTGTGTGTGTGTGTGTGTGTGTGTGAATTATACCTATAGTAATTGGCTTGCTCCAGCTTTCTCTTTTTTACTTGGGATTGTGTTTCCTGTTTATATGAACTGGGGTGATCCAGAGGCCTCCACAGGCAATAAATCCTGCAAGGGCAGAAAAGATAGGAAAACATTCTTTCCCCTAACACAATTCACAAGATGGCTTTGGAGCCTACAGTGCAGTTTTTATGGTTTTAAAAATGTTCTAATGTGGATGTGCCCAAGGAAGAATTAAGAGCAGCAGAGCATTTCTCTCTTCCAATTCTCATTCAGAAAAAGCTCTAGGAAGCAGATAAGAGATTATGGACAGGAATAGAATCATATTTGATGTGAAGACTGAAGTTTAATTATGAATAGAATCAGGGAGAAAGTTATTTCTGAAATCTCTCTTTCCTCCCTGTAGTTGAATTTTCCAAGATAAAGTAGAAGAAAATGTGTATGCTTTATCTACAAATGAGCTGCATCTGGAGAAATGATTTTCTCTCCTTTATGGATTATTTGTTTAATTTACTAGAGTGCACCAAATAACAGACATTTGGCTTGTTTTCTTCTCAATACTCTTGTTTTATAGATGAAGAAACTGAAGGCCCAAAAGACAGTAGGTTCTCTTTTCTTAATACATGGTCTTCTCTCTTTTCCCATTCATCTCTAAATCTTTTTAACATACATTCACATTCCTTACCTACCCCACCCCCTCCACAATTTCATGTTATTGATCTTGGTTTTGTTCAGGTCTCACTGGCAACAGCAGGTTGAATATAAAGGTGAGATTCCTGAAGTGTCAACAAATAGTGATCGAGCAGTTAAAACTCAAATCACATTCACTGCAATTACAAGAGATTGAACAGAGCAGACATGTGTTCCTCAAGCTCTCCTGAGTCTAGAAGGAGAAATTTATAAGGAAGCACATCTCAAATCCCTGAGACAACCCATGATGCTCAATGAAAGAAATCAAAGATCCAATATCTGGAGAAAAAAAAAAAATCTGGCTGGGCGCAGTGGCTCAGGCCTGTAATCCAAGGACTTTTGGAGGCTGAGGTGGGCAGATCATAAGGTCAGGAGATTGAGACCTTCCTGGCCAACATGGTGAAACCCCATCTCTACTAAAATATAAAAAATTAGCTGGGCATGGTGGCAGGTGCCTGTAGTCGCAGCTACTCGGGAGACTGAGGCAAGAGAATGGCGTTACCCTGGGAGGCGGAGCTTGCAGCGAGCCGAGATTGTGCCACTGAACTCCAGCCTGGGCGACGGGACAGAGACTCCGTCTCAAAAAAAAAAAAAAAAAAAAAAAAAAAAAAAAAAAATCCAAGAACTTCCAACAATGGTTTGTTTTTAGTAAGTAAAACTGTTAAAGGAGATGTGAAGTTGTAGAGAAGAAAAAGCAAGTGTGTACAGAGAAGAGTTAAAAAAGAGACAACTCCCTCAAGTGACCAAATGGCCCAGGGCTGGGCAATAAATTTCTTGACAGTTTCTCAAAGTCTAAGAAATCTGTGTTTATAAGTTACCTAAAACACCTGCTCAAGTTTCACTTTTGGGTGACTTATCTTCTGTAGAATTTAGCTTGAGTTTTAAAAAGTGATGAGTGATTACTGAAGCTGACCCTGATCCCTATTGAGTTTTTCAAATTAAATGGATTGCATTTTGCACAGATAACTTGTGTTGTAATTAAAGTATCAGGCATCAGCTTCTCTGAAAAGGGATAAACAATGGAATGAACTCTCAACATTTCCATTAACTTTTTTATTTTGAACTGGTTATAGACTCACAAGAAGTTGCAAAAATAGTGTGGAGAGATCTGGTGTACTCTTCAAACAGCTACCTTCCTCTCACTTCCCATGGTAATATTTTATATAACTAGAGTTCATTACTAAAACCAGGAAATTGACATTGATATAATACAAGTAACTAGTCTACAGATCTTACTCAAATTTCATCAGTTTTTACAGGTACTCATTTTTTATGTGTGTAGTCATAAGAAAATTTATCCCATTTACAGATTAATGTGCCACTACAGCTCAGATACAGCACTGTTGCCTCACCTAAAGGAGGAAACGAACCTTTCACACTACTCATCTGTAGTCACCTTACCTTAACTTTTCGTATGAATGAATGCACCATGTAGTCCATTGTCCTTATTTGTTGTTCATGAGACAGGAAACAGTCTTCTTATCCATAAATATATGGATAAAACTTTATATATATATATATATATATATATATATATATATATATATATATATATATCTTGGATAAACTAGAGAGTGTTTTAAAGGTTCATCTTTTTGTGGGAGAGAAAGAAAATACATATTTGGAAATTCTTTATTTAAAGGTTAAAAAAGGTTAAAAATCAGATGGTGTTAAAGCAGACATTTCATATGCATATGCTTGATAAGCAGACAAGTCATGTACAAGTGTGAAAATGCAGAATACAAATAATGGAAACCTATGACATATTAATGGAACTTGAACTCAAGTAATGCTCAGTTGGCCAAAGAAAGCTCATAAGACAGCCTAGTTCAACCTGCAAACCACGAATTTACAGTTACTATCTTTAAGAAAGAGATGAATAAACTTCAAAACTTTGAAAAAATCAGAATTTGTCTCAGGAAAATAATGACATTCCATAAGGAAAACTTCCTACAAATAAGTTAAATCTTCCTCTTGCCTTCCATTTGCTGAGCTGGGTTCATGTGATGTAATCATAGAATGAAGAGGAATAAACCAAGCCAAAAGAGGCCAGAAAGGGGACAGGCTCAGGACAAAAGGAAAGAGAAAAGATATATTTAAAACACCAGTCAGACCCTTTCTGGATGTCATACTTCCTCAGTTTCAGCACCAGAGTTACTGTAGATGTTTATTTTGTGGTTTTCATTCTTCTCTCTGCAAAAACATTCTTCCTGATAAAGTTGGCCATGATATTCCAGCAGGACTGCCCACCACTTTGAGAGGGTTGCTCATGATGGGCAGATCTTCAGCTGTGAGTGATGACTCTTTTACTCAGCCTGGGTCTTGGTGGGAATGGGGAGTTCCAAGGCAGGTAGTCAGGCAAATAGCAGCCATGATAAAGGTCTATGTCCAAGCCAGGACCAGAAAAGCAAACTCAGTTATCTATATGCAAGCTCATTGTTTTTTTCCTCATCTGTTTTAATGCATGGGAGAGATCTTATTAGATGAAAAGGTACAAAACACTGGGCCTAATTTGAGTTTTTAGTTTATTTTTTGAGTAGTTCTATTTATTTGTAAAGGTTGGTATATCATGATTTTTATTTTTGTCTTTGATGTTTTCCAAGGAACAAAGAAAAATATTTACTTGCTCTTTTAAAAGATATAATAAAACTGATTTTATATTACAATTATTATATGGCTCCATCTGATGTCAATCAGTATTTTCTTAATCTAACACAGGTTATTGAATTTCAGTGATCTTACTTTCCTGTATATTATCAATTATTCCTAACTACAATGAAAAAGAATGATGAAATAGCCTAGAGGAATAATGAAATAGTCAAATCATTACTATTATACCATCCTTCAGTTTTTTTCATTGTTTTGCTTAAAGTTTTATATCAACTTTTAAGAAGGTATAAAAGAAGTCTGGAAACATCATATTTATAGTTTATTTCTTAGCTTTTTTTTTTTTTAATTTATTATTATTATACTTTAAGTTGTAGGGTACATGTGCCTAATGTGCAGGTTTGTTACATATGTATACTTGTGCCATATTGGTGTGCCGCACTCATCAACTCGTCATTTACATCAGGTATAACTCCCAATGAAATCCCTCCCCCCTCCCCCCTCCCCATGATAGGCCCCTGTGTGTGATGTTCCCCTCCCTGAGTCCAAGTGATCTCATTGTTCAGTTCCCACCTATGAGTGAGAACATGCGGTGTTTGGTTTTCTGTTCTTGTGATAGTTTGCTAAGAATGATGGTTTCCAGCTGCATCCATGTCCCTACAAAGGACACAAACTCATCCTTTTTGATGGCTGCATAGTATTCCATGGTGTATATGTGCCACATTTTCTTAATCCAATCTGTCACTGATGGACATTTGGGTTGATTCCAAGTCTTTGCTATTGTGAATAGTGCTGCAATAAACATACGTGTGCATGTGTCTTTATAGCAGCATAATTTATAATCCTTTGGGTATATACCCAGTAATGGGATGGCTGGGTCATATGGTACATCTAGTTCTAGATCCTTGAGGAATCGCCATACTGTTTTCCATAATGGTTGAACTAGTTTACAATCCCACCAACAGTGTAAAAGTGTTCCTATTTCTCCACATCCTCTCAGCACCTGTTGTTTCCTGATTTTTTAATGATCGCCATTCTAACTGGTGTGAGATGGTATCTCATTGTGGTTTTGATTTGCATTTCTCTGATGGCCAGTGATGATGAGCATTTTTTCATGTGTCTGTTGGCTGTATGAATGTCTTCTTTTGAGAAATGTCTGTTCATATCCTTTGCCCACTTTTTGATGGGGTTGTTTGTTTTTTTCTTGTAAATTTGTTTGAGTTCTTTGTAGGTTCTGGATATTAGCCCTTTGTCAGATGAGTAGATTGCAAAAATTTTCTCCCATTCTCTAGGTTTTATTAAGTACAGTTGAGAATCCAGGAATTTTTTTAATGTTTCTCCATAATGACAAAAAGAAGGAGTTGACAGAGAAACAGTTTACAAATTGGCTAGACGAAGATAAATGCAAGGAGACAAGAGTGGTCTTTGACATTCTAATAATGGTGTGAAGTTGATTGTATAATAAAAATTTTAGTGAGGCTTCAGATAACAGTATCTTAGGTAAATTTTCCCAAATTCAGTAATAGATGAATGAATTACACATTTCTAAGGGCAAAATGAAAATGTAGTATTTTCATGGTCATGCAACAGAACAGACTTTATTATGCAAATATTTTGTGACCAGAATCTAGACTATTCTATTGTGCCAAAAGGCATATTACACATTCTTTCATTGTTCATAAAGCTTGTGCACTGAAATTTACTTGATATCATTAATAAATGGATAAACAGTTGTATATACAAAGTTGAGTAGTAAAAAATAGATGCTGTAGTAATGAAAAAATTGATTGCATTCGTCATTCTAATTGGTATTTATAAATCTAAAAATTAAAATGTGTTATAATTAAGGATCAAATAAGATGACCATTTTCTTTTCAATAAAATTATGTACCACTGAAGTTTATCAAGGATCACATTTTGATGATACAACTGCATGAAGCAGAATTAGAAGTAATGACAAGACAGAGCCTAGCAGAAATATATTTGAAATCTGAGATCAGAATTTATAAGTTGGATATGTCTCTCTAGTTGAATTCAAAGTACATTGACTTTTCTATCTATCCCTCCCTCCCTTCTTTCTTTCCTTCCTTCCTTCCTTCCTTCCGTCCTCCTTTTTCTTTCTGTGTCTACCTATTTATCTGCCTCTCTTTAAAATCAGGAACATATGGAATAAAAATTTGGGTGTGCTATATTTAATTCTTATTAAAATGTCTAATAAGGTTTTTTCCCACTCTACCTTTATGCTTACTTTTGTAATTATTCATGAGATGACAAACATATACAAAATAAAAAGGGACTATTGTGCCCAGATGGTAGTTATATCTACTTTCCTGGTATGTTGTGGGTTAAATGGGGTAGAAAAAACAATACTTACTCAGTGAACATTAAGAGCTCCTGGACGTTATTGTCTACTTTTCTTATTTAAACATGTATTTGATATAAATTTTGTGAAACAACGTGACATACATTATGAGGAATATTAGCCTGAAGCTGATACAATATGAGTCTAGCCCTCATTTTGCCACACTGCTATGTGATCTTAAGTAAATGATTTTGTTTTTCTGCACCTTAATTTTCTAATTTTGTAAAATGAGTGGGTAAGAAAGTTTTTCTGTCTCATGCACGATGAAAGATGTAGTCATGTTGAAATGAATAAAATCTGCTGTTTTCTTCTGTAGGCCATCAACACATATGTGGGCCAATTCTATTTCTTAAATTGTTTTGTTGGAGGCTGAAGCAGATATTATCCCGTCATCTTTCTCATAAGCCGATCTTTCATTTAACTATTCAGTCCTTCAGCCACCAAATACTTAAGTACCTGTTCCATGTCAGCTGCTGAGGAAAAAAATCAGACCTTGTCCTTAAAAGTCAGATGTGTCAGAAGTAAACTCAGCAAAGTATGTAAGTGTTTTGTTATGAATCTAAGATACAGAAGAAATTCAAAGAAGGAAGTCATGTAGTCTCTGGGTGCATTGATGGTGAGAGTAGTTACGCTAAGAAAAGGGGTAAGGGAAAAGGTGATCCTTGAGCTGATATTCATACCAGCTAGTATAGTAATTCTTTTATTTTTACTATTTGTTCCATGGCAGAAGAATCTGTTACTGAGAAAAGGGGCTCACTGCTCAATGTGCTAGAAGCCAATACTATGACACGGAGCTTTTGAGTAAACAAATTATTTTTATTGCAGGTTGACCAATAAGGTGATAGGAGTGTATCTCAAACCTGTCTCCCTGTGCTGGCTCTAAGGCCGTATTCTTATTAGAAACAGTTTGGGAGATGGATTCTGAGATTAGCAGGTGACTGATGCAAGGAAAGGGGATATCTGGAAAGTCCTCAGGCATGCAGAGTTATCTCTTCATTTCTCTTCATGGGTCACATGTGCAATTTCAATGGGAGTTAGTATGAAACATGCTGTGGAAATGTGGTCCCTGACACCAGCAGGTTCATTCTGTGCAGACTCCAATCGGCCATATTGGTTTTAACAGATTCAGCCAGCATTTTAATCTCATTAGCAGAGAGTTTCAGCATTTCAGCAAGTTGTATCTTTTCTTATCTGTCATCCTGTGAGGTCAAGAGTTTCTATCAGTCACTGGTTTCTTTAACTCTTTGGGGTATGGTTTCAAATCCACAATGGCCAGGTAGGAGTCTCAACTTCTATCTTAATGGAATCATTGTCAATTCACCTGAAATAATCATCCTTCCTTGGGAACTAGAACCCCTAAGCCAACAGAACTCCACACTGTAGGAATGAAAAGTATTAGATTTAGTAGTGAAAGGAGACACTCCTACTTCCATTCCTTGATTCTCAAACTGTATTTCCTAATTTTAGGGGAACTAAGTTTCAGGAAGCCATTACATTGTTCTATGCCAAAGTGAACACCATTGCACTTCTTTTGCTGTGAAATGTTACTTGGTTAAAAGCATTTTTTTCGTATGTGAAATATCACAAAAGTGAACACAGCATCCCAACCTCACAGTTGGTTGTGATGACAGAAGCATTGTAGGTTGGCAATGAATATCCATATTCAGAACATATATCCATATTCAGAATACAAGCACCCTTTTGGAAGGGGTACGATGAAATCAATCCTTCATGATGTGGCTGGCTGGTCTTCCTAGGGAATAGTGTTACATCAGGGCTTTTCTTTTAGCCTCTGCTATTGGATGATGATGCATTTAGAAGTAGCAGTCACCAGATCAGACTTGGTGAGGAAAAGTCCATTTGGTGGTTTTAAAATTTGTTCACAAATTCTTTCACATACTTCCCTTCAAAAGGTGGGACGAATTCTCTCCTTCAATGTGTGATGAACGAAATGATTTGAATCTAATGAATAGAGTGGCAGGAATGATGCATTTGGCTTTGAAGCCTAGATCATAGAAGGATGTATTCTGCTGGTTCTCTGGGGATGTAGGGGTGTGCGGAGAAGAAGCCAAGTTTTGAGGACAGTCAAGCAATCTTTGGAGAGGCCCACATGAGAAGGAACTGAAACCTCCTACCAAAAACCAGCACTAATTTGCCAGGCATGTGAGTAAGCCACAGTGAAAGAGAGACTGTAGTGTCGGTCAAATCTTTAGATGACTGCAGTCACATCTGACAATTTAAATGTGACTTCGTGAGAGATCCTGTACCAGAACCACCCAGTTAAACCATTCCCAAATTCCAACAGGAAGAGGTACCCTTGGAATAAATTCTATATTTTCTAATCCAAATTCCCTCTTTATATATCATCCCAGATATTAATGACAACAAAACATAGGCCCTTATTCTTTCTTGCTGCCTTATTTTACACTCATAGTAAGGTTGAATGAACTGTGTTTTTTGCTCTCTTTCTCATATCACATACTGTGTTTTTTGCTCACTTTCTCATCCACAAACATATCACATAAATATTTACATTAAATAAACACTTTTTTTGTACATAATCTTTTGCAGATAATATAGGGACCATATTAGAGATTCCCTGCCCTACTTTTCTCATCTCTACTAGGAATCTTAATGAGAGAGAAGACATAGAAGTAAAATACATTAATACAATTTTAAATATCAGAGTATGGATTACTATATCAAAAGTTGGATTATGAAATAATATATTTAAAATTTTAACAATTCAGATTAAAAAATTAACTTCTTTTATTGCATATGTTAATTGGAAAAATATATAAGTACAAAAAAATTAGGAATCCTAAATAAATTAGAAAACATTCATAATTCCATTACCCACAGTAAACAGTATTAATATGTTATGTCCTATGCCTCTCTCTATTTTATTTTTAAACATGGATCATGTAGCAATTACTCTTTTATAATCTCTGTTTTACATAGTGTTCATGAACATAATTCTGTCAGTAAATACTCTTATGTTACATATTTAATAGACATATATACACAAAATTATTTATTGAATCAATCTATTAGATAACTGTTTAGAGTGTTTCCAATATTTTTACTATTCACAGTGACACAAATAAATATTACATATATTAATAATTATTTTCTTAGGGCAATAGAGTGAAAGAATTTAGAGTAGGTTTACTAGCAATTGCCCTCAAGAAAGGTTTCAATAAAATCCTTTGTTGTGAGTTGATGTCATAAAGGCTGCTATAAATTCTTAAGAGGTAAAAGTTCAAGTCCCTTTATCCTGACAATTAACTAGATTAACTTTTTGTTGGTAGGGTTTGGATTTACCTGAGACCATGTAGGTTCATTATGTTTCTTATAGTTAAAAACCTAAGAAAGCTGTTACATGTGTAAACACATCAGACCAATCTGGTTCAACTTTTATGTAACAAAATTGTGAGTTGTTTTTCAGTTGCCATGGCCTCCCAGGTTGAAGGTCATATAACATTAGCACTGGTGGAACCTAAGTGCTCAGACTAAGGAATGGCGATTTAATTAAGAAGCGGACACCATATGGTAGGATCCAAGGTCTAATCAGATTGAGCTCTGGCGTCACTTCATCGAAGGATCCGGTCTGAGGAGGTCTCCTGGCATCACACCATCACAAGATCCAATCAGAGCACACTTCATTACCGTCTGACTATAAAACCTGTCCCAACTCTAAGCTTGGGGAAATAGATTCAAGCTTTTTCTTCTGTCTTCTTGCCGGTTGACTTATAATAAAGCTTTTCTTTTCTCAAAACTGATGCCATAGTAATGCCTTCTATGCACATGGTGCAGTGAGCTCATTGATTGCTCAGTAATACATAAACTGACTAGGAAAAAAATCCTAGGCCTTGCTGTTTGCAAGATGAAGTTTTGGCAGATGAGACTCTATTTACCATTGTGTATGCCTCTCTACACTGTGCTGTACTGCACTGCAGAGAGCAGCTCACCAGGATTCTGCCTAACATATTCTCAGGGAAGGTGTTGTATAAAGCAAAGTTGGTCCCAGTAACAATGTCTTAGTGGCAAAGCTGTTAGTTAAAAAGAATGGCAAATCTTGAATGTTTACTTAGAAGCTCCTTAAACCAAGGGGTCACTGATCGCTGAAACCAAGACGTCATTGATTGCTAATTTTGGAGCAGTGGCTCCTAAACTTTATCATGGATAATTATGACTGAGGTACTGATTACAATGTCTCAAACAAACTCTGTTTCTTAAGGCCTGAGATGATACCTACTCTTCTTATCAAACCCTCTAAGGGTTTTTGATGCAGGTGATCTTGCCTATAGCCCACATTTTAAAAAATGGGCTCTAAGATTGTATAGTCTACCACCCTCATTCTGATAGTGATGAAAACTGAACCCAGAGCAATGATTAAATGCCATTCCATGAAACTCACACAAGAGTCTGGCTAGAACTTGACTCTCCTCACTTCCAAATTAATAGTATTAAAATGATACCCAAGGACCTCACTTTTTTAAAAGAGAAAAAAATGCATGATTATTGGCTTAAGAGATTTTTCTCTTAACAACAACAATAAAAGTTGTTTGGCTAGAAATCCTGAAAACTTGAACTAGCATGTCCCAAACATCAAACAGAAAAAGGCGCTCCTGTGGAAAGAATGCATGGGCAACATGGCACTAAGAGGCTGATGATTCCTGCAAGGACAAAGTCTCAGAATACAAATGACAAACTATGTTCGCACAGTTTCCTAGGAACTTAAAGCACTCGGTAGACAATTTTTTCTTATCACGAATAATTCTTACACTGGACTTGTTATTACTGATTCCATCTTACTGCCATAGAGACAAAAACTGAAAGAGAAGTGCCCGGTTTGTGGTAATGAAGGCTGTAGTGCATACAGCTTAGGGGCTGAGGAGCTGCCTCAACTTCTGTTAAGATGGCTGGCCCATAATCAAATGAGTCCTCAGGTCTCCACTTGGCATAGGAGAATCATTTTTAAATATGATCTGAGCATACGCCTTGTCCTGTAGATTTCAGATTCCTTTTAAGGCCTATTGTTTTAAGGTCCTATAGCCTAATGTCTATGTACAGATAGATACATGTAGATAAAGATAGTTGTAACCACCTGTATCCCAAGCAGATTAGATATAACTTAGAATAACCACTTTCAGTGCTGAAGTAATGAAAGTAGAATAGAGAAGGAGAAGCAGGTTTACATACTGATTTGTCCCAATGCTACCTGTTCGGGAAGTAAGGCTGATGTACAAAAAACCACCTGTAAGACCATAAAAAAATGGTCTTGGAACTCTTGGTCCCGGTATATAGGTTATCAAGTTTAATTTGAGCACCAGAGTATGAGCCTTACTTTTCTTTTTTACTTTTTAATATTTGGGGAAAAAGAAAATTGCCATATATTAAAAAAATATATTGCTCACTGTTTTCAGTACCTGAGAATAATTTAATTTTAAAAATAGATTGCACGCTTGAAACTTATAAGTTGCCATTGTGAGTTATAAAGTTCTGAGGTTTGTTTACTTTTTATAACTTATAAGAAGTTGCCACTAGTTTGCATTTATTTATTCTATTGCTATGTATTGCACACCTCAATGGAAACAACGGTCCATGGAAACAATGGGGTCAGTGGAAACAATGGTAATACTACTGCTCAAAGTGAATAACCTGTTTCTATTTATTAATTAAAAGTTTTGTATAATATGTTTACTTTTTCTATTTATGTGCAATTAAAAACCGTTTTAGGCAAATAGTCTCATTAGAAGGACTGGATTAATGACTATGAAGAATGGAAGCCCAAAATTAATTGTTTAGTGAACTAAAAAGGTGAATAACACTTGTCTAAATCTTTACTGGGCCTAATGAACAGATATTTTCTACTTTGCAATAAATGTCTGCCTTTAGACATATATTTTTGTAATCCTGATCTTTAATATAGACTCAATTATCTGGCTAAGTGGAGCTTCTCTGCATAATTTTATTGCCATCTTATAAACCATAGAATTTTTATTTTGCCCGAGGAAAGGATAAAAATGAGAATGATTGATGATTCCTATTTATCTTGCACACTGAAAAAATTTAATGCCGTATTTGCTTCTGTCGTCAGTATTAATTTTTCATTTTAGTGTCATGGGGGAAAATTGTGCAGCAGTATTTGCATATCATATTATAAAATTCTTTTTTTCTTAAACGTACATAGAATATTTGCTTTCCCAGACAACCTTCTGTTCTTCTTCCTTTCCAGCAAGTTGTTCATAATTTAGATAATAAAGTCAACTTGGCAATGGAGAAACTCAGACATAGAAAGATATTAAATAACATTCTTAAGCTAGCACAAGCAATTTGTGACTCCGATGTGATCAGAATAGGTGGTAGTTTTTTCACTAAGTCACATATCCATTTGATATATGAAATACAGAATATTCTTAATGTTGAAATGTTCTCTCAATTGTATAATAATGTTTGAGACATTAAGGTCTTTGCAAGTCATGCCATATGGAGATGCTATTCCCAGTACACCATGAATATGTGTATGCATCTGTAATTAGTGATAAAATCTTACTTGTTGTGATCACATTGGAAAGAATGAAGCACATTCTTTTCATGCTATCCTGAATGTCTCTGCAGATTTATTGCTTAGAACATATTTACTTGTTTGTTGCAACATCTGCTAAACCTGTCTGTGTCTTATTAAAATAGCAGACCTAAGTATCAAGTGGTGTCATTGGACATCACTCTTGGGTTGGTTATGCAAGTTTAATCGGGTAAAGGTCATGTTTGAAACATGTGGCACTCACTGTTTTCATAAGTTAGATTCTGCTCATTTCAATAACAAAGCTATTCTGACAACCGGTGTTGAGAATTGGATAGAATTCTACATAACCACCACCCCACAAACATGGGTTAACAGTGATGTTGATAACGATTTGCACAGGACATAATTGTTTCCAAATGAATTCAATATGTACTATCTCATAGACAGAGTCGATATATATAAAGGAGGCAAAGGATACCAGGCATCCATATGGAGCTTTACTCAACTTGAACAGATTCAAGCAGCTTTTTAATTAAACCTTGGTAATTTTCCCCTATTGGAGGCAGCTGGAAGTCTTGGACGACCCCCTCCAAAAGCTTATCACATTTTTCAGCTTATCTCAATCCTATCACTTTTTCAGAGTTTACCTCTCTAAGTAAATATCCCTGATTTTTCTAGTCCATTTCTTCCTCTCTGATTTCTGATCTCTTAAAGCATTTATTGTCAGCATCCCATTATTTAATACTTGAATACATACTGCCATTATTATATAATATTTAAAAAGTTATGTTCCACATTGTTGGTTCCTGAGCGGTGTCCCAGGCTAATGTACAGTGTAGTAAAGTTCTTTATTTGAAGGGAACATAAGCCAACCCAATCATCTCCAAATTCTGTTTTCTTGCACCCACTGCCCTCATAAACCACTACTGCTCCAATGTTTCTCTTTTCAATGACCCAGCAAACACCTGTATAGTATCTCGTTATATGTATATACCACATTTTAATTATACATTCAATTGTTGATGGATATTGAGTTGTTTCCACATTTTGGTTAGTATGAATAGTGCTGCAATGAATATAGAAGTGCTAATGTCTCCTTGAGGTCTTGTTTTTATTCCATTAGAAGTGGGATTGCCGGATCATATAGTAGTTCAGTTCTTACGTTTTTGAAGAACTTCCATACTATTTTCCATAGCAGCTGTGCCATTTTGGATTCCCATCAACAACATTCAAAAGTTCAAAAGTTCCTTTTCTCCACATTTTCGCCAACACTTCTTGTCTTTTAAAAAAATTATAGCCAGGCCAGGTGCGGTGACTTACGTCTGTAATCCCAGCACTTTGGGAGGCCGAGGCGGGTGGACCATGAGGCCAGGAGATCGAGACCACCCTGACTAACATTGTGAAACCTTGTCTCTACTAAAATTACAAAAAATTAGCCGGGCATGGTGGTAGGTGCCTGTAGTCCCAGCTACTCGGGAGGCTGAGGAGGCTGAGGCAGGAGAATGGTGTGAACCCGGGAGGCAGAGCTTGCAGCGAGCTGAGATCATGCTACTGCACTCCAGCCTGGGTGACAGAGCAAGACTCCATCTAAAAAAAAAAAAAAATTATAGTCATTCCACCAGGTGTCAGGTGACATCTTATTGTGGTTTTGATTTCCTTTCCCTGATGATCAGTGACATTGATCATTTCTTCATCTATCTATTGGCCATTTGTATGTCTTCTTTAGACAATATCTATGTGAGTCTTTAGCACATTTAAAAACTGAGTTATTATGTTTTTTAAACCACTGAGTTGTAGGAGTTCCTTAGATATTTTGGAAATTAATCAACATAAGATACATAGTTTGCAAATATTTTTCTCCCTTTCTGTAGGTTACCTTTTTACTGTGTTGCAATAAACTATTACTCTTCAATAAAAATGAATGAACTTTGAAGGATGAGGTCTACTTGGCTTGGTTGGGATAAAAAGAAAGACTAATCTTAGGGGCCTGCCTTCTGCCAGATGCAGTGCCGTTACCCCACTATTTTAAAAAAATAGTTTTTTTTTTATAGTAAAGGTTCTTTGTCTTACAAAAAAAAAATGAACTACTGAAACACTATAAAACCTGAATTAATCTCAAAAATATCATGTTGAGTGAAAGAATACAGACACATATGAGGATATGTTTTATGATTCCACTAATATGAAATTTCAGAATAGGCAAAACAAACCTACAGTAGCAGGAAACACATCAATGATTTCTTGAGGCTAGAACTTCAATGTGCTTGAGAGGCCATAGTGGGTTGATTGAAGTGTTTTATATTACATTTGGGCTGATGATAGCTTAGGCATATACATTTGTCAAAACTCATTTTGTTATACACTTAAAATGGGTGCATTATATTTAAATTATGTACTCTAATGAATTTAAACCTTTGAAAAAAGGTGCTAAACATTAAGAATAAAATAGTCTTCTAGGTTTTGCCACCGTGTGTTCCTTGCCTTATAGAATAGTCCCTTGAACTGTTAGGTTGGTGCAAAAGAGTTGCGATTTTTGCTATCAAAGGTAATGGCAAAAGCAATTACCTTTGCACCAACCTAATACTGTTCTCCTACTTCATCCTGATTTTCTGTTGCAAGAGTCCAGCACTTAAGTGGTTAAGAAGGAGTTTCTTGAATGTTAGGAAAGGAAATAGGCAAGACACAATTGACCAAGCTGGAATTATCTCTTGCTGTAAGAGGTAAGCAGAATGGCAGGAAAACTCACATATCATTTTCATTGTGTCATAGCTGTAATGCTTTTACTGATTACTCGATGTATGAATTAGATCCAGCTTCTTTTTCAAGAACCTTACAGTACTATTGGCACATATACACCATGGAATACTATGCAGCCATAAAAAAGGATGAGTTCACATCCTTTGTAGGGACATGGATGAAGCTGGAAACCATCATTCTCAGCAAACTATCGCAAGGACACAAAACCAAACACTGCATGTTCTCACTCATAGGTGGGAATTGAACAATGAGAACACTTGGACACAGGAAGGGGAACATCACACACTGGGGCCTGTTGTGGGTTGGGGGGAGGGGGAAGGGGAGGGATAGCATTAGGAGATATAGCTAATGTAAATGACGGGTTAATGGGTACAGCACACCAACATGGCACATGTATACATATGTAACAGACCTGCATGTTGTGCACATGTACCCTAGAACTTAAAGTATAATAAAAAAAAAAAAAAGAAGGAAAAGTCATATGGAAAGTGTCACTACAAAAGAAGTATGGAGTGTTATGTAAGTTCATGTGTATTTCTGACAGAGTTTTGACACAGCATTGTGCTCAAGGTCAGCCTTATTTCTTAAAATAAATTTTCAAAAAAGAACAAGGATAATTGCTTATATTTCTACTATTTAATGAAAGGGCAAATCCCAAATTTTAAGAATAGAAAGTGCTCAATAAATTTATAGTTGCTTGATAAGCTTTTAAATTACTGTTAGGTTTGGCAGAATCCTCTGAACAAAAAACCCAAATAATCATGACATTAGGAAGACACAGGTTTCCTTTTTCTCTCTCCTATAAGAGGTCTGGAGATGGGGAGTCCGGGACTCCACGTTCACTTTCTCATCCTTGGTGTCACTCATTCATCTTCAAAATACAGGGTGGCTGCTAGGGTGTTACTGTCTATCATGCACTTGTTTCAGTGAGAAAGAAAAATGTGGTTAGTGGTGGAGAGGGCCACAAATGAACACCCTCCCTGGGAAACTGGCTGCCTTTAAAGAACAATCCCAGAAGCCCCCCTCAATTATTTCCATCCACTTAAGTCTCAGTCGCAGAAACTTGCAGAAAGACTAGTGCTATGGTTTAAATGTGCCCCCCAAAAAGTGTGTATTAAAAACTCAATCACCAGTGCAACAGCATTGGAGGCAGGGCCCAATGGGAGGTGTTTTCATGAAGGCTTCACCCTCATGAATGGGTTAATGACAATTATGAAAGGGCTTGAGGCTGCAAGTTTGATCTCCTCCTCTCTCTTGTGCATGCTTTCCTGCTCTTCCTCCTTTATCCACAGGATGATGCCAAGAAGGCCCTCTCCAGATGCTAAGCAGATGCTGGCACCATTCCCATTGACTTCCCAGGCTCAAGAACCATGAGTCAAATAAATTTATTTTCTTTATTAATTACCTAGTCTGTGGTATTCTGTTATAGCAACACAAAACAGACTAAGACAACTAGGAAATATAATCTCTTAGCTGGGCATGTTGCCTCCTTGGATAAAATGAGATTCTGTCAATAAGAAAGAGGAGAGGATATGCAAACTAAGTGGCCAATTAGCAATTCTCACCACAATCTGTTTTTTCAGTAATCTCAGATGGTGAGGGCTAATGTGGATGTTGTCAACCACAATAGGTAATTTATGTGTATCCTTTCCTCTACTCTGTGTGTTGTGTGGGGGAAATTGTTAATTCATTTGTTAGGCCCCCAAAACTGGCCATATCAAAGAAGAACTCTGTTCAAATAAAGCTGCCAAATAAATACTTATGTCTCCCAACTGTTTGTCTTTTTATAAAGTCCTTATAAATTTGATAATCCCCTGCTCAGGTTATGGGTTATACCAATGGATTCCTTTTTTTTTTTTTTTGGAGACAAAGTTTCACTTCATTGCCCAGACTGGACTGCAGTGGCACAGTGGCATCACCTGGGCTCACTGCAACTTCCGCCTCCCAGGTTCAAGTGATTCTACTGCCTCAGCCTCCCAAGTAGCTGGGATTACAGGTACCCACCACCACGCCTGGCTAATTTTTGTATTTTTAGTAGAGACGGGGTTTCACCATGTTGGCCAGGCTGGTCTTGAACTCCTGACCTCAGGTGACCTGCCTGCCTCAGTCTCCCTAAGTGCTGGGATTACAAGTGTGAGCCATTGCATCCAGCAGATTTCCTTCTTACAGGATAAAATAACCCTATTAATTGTGGCAAATGCTGAAGTTTTTTAGGTTCCACACGTACTTCTGTTGTGTTGAGATTTTTCTTGGCACATAGGAGAAACAACTTTCATGAAGTGCCAAAACAAACAAACAAACAAACAAAAAACAGAGGCTGAGAAGTATCTCTACTAAAGCAATGTCATGGGATATTATAGATAATGCAAAGGTAAACTGATTAGAAATTGGCATCCATAATTTTAAACGAAATGGTCAGTGTCAAAGTAGAAAGTTGGTCATGCTAGGAGTTACCTGAGAAAAGTGTGTATGCATCAGACTGGTCCTCTTCCCAATGTTCAAAATGGGCTAATTATCCTACAAAACAAAATAGAAAAATGCAGTTTACTGTAATTTACAAGCACTAGCTGGTGCCAAATGGCTAGAGATAATAATTAATATTAGCTGCCAAGGTCTCAGCAATACTAAGAAAATTGAATTATTACTTTATTGGTCTCTCAAATAGGATGATAGGATATTTTTCTAAATCTTTTTGATCCATGGCAGGAAGAATGTTGTTCCATTTGAAAGCACTGCTATTATCAACAATAATGGAAAGGACAGTAAATGGCACCCAGACCTAGGGCATCTCATCATGACACAATTTTTCACTATATCAGCTCTGTGGCAGGTGCTATGCTGAATGAAGTTTAAGTATGGTTTCTGCCCTGTGGCCCAGATCCATTTTGCAGTCATTACTCTGTTTTTCGGGACTAAATGGCTGATTGTGTAGTTAGGTTCTTGCCAGTGCATTTATCTACAGCAGCAGCATCCATTTTCGTGATGAGTGGTATGTACAAAATTGAACAGGAAGAGGAAAAATAAATGAATCACAAAGCCTGTTAGAGGCCCTTGAACATTTGGCCCAAGTGCTAGTAAATGCTAAAGGGGAACATATTTACTGTAGTAGAGATAGATTAAATGGATTAAATTGGTAGATAATTGGGAAAGGTATGTGGGAAAATTGAATGAGTATAATGGGTAAATAGCATAGTACAAATGGAACAAGTTTCTGATATCTAAATTGGGCACAGCGAAGGCCAGTGCTTGCATCACCCAGATGAAGAGACTGCAATTTGCTGAGGCTATAGTGTTTTAGCCCTCCACAAACATTTGATTTGACACATTTTAAACTCAGCAGTGCCTTTCAGAAGAAATACTTTAATTAGGCAGAGAAAAGGGATACAGTGCAAGATAATGGGTCTATGAGAAGGCCCACAGACCATAGACTCATCTATTCATCTCAGGGGAGAGATACATAAGAAGGTGGAGTCTGTGGACATACCATTAGCATTGTGGAATGCTATGATTAGCATCTTGCATAAGAAGGCAGAATTTTTTTTAGCTTTTTTTCACAGCTGTTTGTTTTTGCATTCATTCCTTCATTAATTCATTCATTTCTTCATTAATTAATTCATTCAACAATTATTTCCTAAGTGCTTCCCACATATAAAATGCTGAAAAATAAACAAAAAACATTTTTTATTAAAGTTATGGTCAGTGTTTGAAGGGTCAAGACATTTATACTTGGAAATATAAAATATAAAGAGCATGCATTTTGCAGGAAATGGGGTGACAAATGGCAGCTAGGTCATTGGTAATGGTCATTTCTTGAGTCTTTCTTCCTAGGAAGTGTTTTCAAATATCCTCTGAGGAATGAAACAAAGCATAGGATCTTAAGATTAAGAATTACAACCATCAGCTTTCCTTCTTTGTGGTTCATAAACACCTGCTGAACAGTTTTTTTCCGATTATGTGGCTGACAAAGTAATGATGACTTCATTGTATATTCCTTGTGTTTTAGCACTAGTGGACTTTTCTTATTTTCAAAAGGTTATCTCCAGTGGAACTGGCTTTTACTTGAGTGAATATTCTGATTATCGGAGCATTTTGTTATATAAATTTGAATTTACTATAATACAGTTAGCAATAAAACTATCCCAGAAATGATATAATCTGATTTGAATTATTAGATACTTCAGGAATTTCCAAAATAATACAAGAAACACAAAACCACTAGATCAACCTAGTAATTATGATGCAGGACTACATATGTGGAAGCTGTGAAAAGTGGAGCTAAGCCTATACTAAACCTAGAAGATACCCCTAGATATTATTTTAAAATGAATCTCTGATATTAGCTTATGTTTTGACTCTTTTTCATAGAAACAGAACACAAAAAATATAGAAAAGAAAAGAACATAAGAAGCAAAAGCCAGCTAAATGAGGAACAGTGATACTGATGCATTAGATACATCAAGAAAAATTGTGCCGGGATATTGTAGATATAAGCTTTATCAAAACTTAAAAGCAAAGGAAGGTCTTGTTTCTTTCTTGTCTCTAAACACTACTTTGAACCGTGTCAGCTCTCCCCCAGGCTCTTGCCCTAAGCAATATTATCATTGCCCACAAAGTGGCATCTTCTCCTTTTTTTCCAGCCTTTTTCATAACAGCAGAATAACAGTCCTCTTTTCCTCTATCCTTGGTGTAGTCAGTATAGGGGTTGATCCAACGGCTGATCAAAAAGAGAATGAAGCCATACCAGAAAAACTATTCTCCTTGCCTAGTAGCCTAAGCTATGGTGGCTGCTCAGAGAACTCACTTCTTTGTGCAAAGTATGGATGAAGTTGCTACCATCCTAAATTATAGATTTTAAAGTTTGAGTTTTAATAATAGGGGCATATTGTAAATTCTAGGAGTGGCTGAAACATTTCATAAATTTGCAATGTCAAATAGTGTTTAAAAGTTTTGTATTTTTAAAATTATCATACGGTAAAATGTACTTTTTTGGTGTACAATATTACAATTTTAACACATATAGATTTGTATAATCACTACTGTAATCAGGATATAGAACAGTCTAAACAACCCTACAGAAGTGTCCCCATGTTATCCCTTTATCATTACACTCTCTCCCAATCCATGACCAATGGCAACCACTGATTTCCATCACTATAGTTTTGTCTTTTTGATAATTTTCTTTTTTTGAGACGGAGTCTCACTCTGTCTCCCAGGCTGGAGTGCAGTGGTATGATCTTGGCTCACTGCAACCTCCACCTCCTGGGTTCAAGCGATTCTCCTACCTCAGCCTCCCAAGTAGCTGGGATTACAGGTGTGCACCGCCACACCCAGCTAATTTTTGTATTTTTAGTAGAGACAGGTTTTCACTGTGTTGCCCAGGCTGACTTCTAACTCCTGGGCTCAAGTGGTCCTCCTGCCTTGGCCTCCCAGAGTACTGGGATTACAGACATTGGCCACTGCAAATGTAACATAAAATTAGTGAGAATATAGTACAAATAAAATCAAAGAGTATATACACTTTTGAGACTGGCTTCTTTCACTTAACACTATGTCTTCAAGATTCATTCATTTTGTTGCATGTATCAGCAGTTGATCCATTTTAATTGTGAGTAGTATTCCATTATAAGGATGCACCACTTCATACTATCCATTCACTTGTTGAAGATTTGGGTTGCTTTCAGTTTTTGGCTATTACATATAAAGCTGCTACAATTATGTACAAATTTTTGTGTGAACATAATTTCTATTTGTCCAGGAATATGACTGCTGTGTTAGATAGTAAGTGCATGCTTAACTGCCAAACTCTTTTTTCCAGAGTGAGTATGCCAGTATGTATCAGCAATGTATGAGAGTTTTGGTTTTCTTGCACTTTGCTAGCACTTGGTATTATCAGTATCTTTTATTTTAGCCATTCTAATAAATGTGTAGTGTCATCTCATTGTGATTGTAATTTGCATTTCCCTAATGGTCAGTAATGTTGTATGTTTTTTCAAGTGCTTAACTGCCATCCTTACATCCTCTTTGGTCCTTTACCTACTTTTAAATTGGGTTGTTATTTATTTATTTTTAAATTGACAATAATTATGTTTAATTATTGGGTGCAATGTGATGTAATTATACATGTATACATTACAGAATGTTTAAATCAGGCTAATTAACATACCTATCACCTCACTTATCCTTTTTTTTGGTGAAAATATTTAAAATGGAGCAATTTTGAAATATATATGTAATTATTAACTATAGTTACCATCCTGTGCCATAGAACACCAAAATTTAATCATCCTAACTGAAATTTTGTACCCTTTGACTGATATCTCCCCTTTCCTGACCATCTCCCACCCTCAGCCTCTGTAACCACCATCCTACTCTCTACTTCTATGAGTTTGAATGTTTAGGTCCCATATATAAGTGAGACAATGCAGTATTTGCTGAATTTTGAGTTCCTTATATTCTTAATACGAGTCCTTTGTCATTTTTGTGATTTGAAAATATTTTATCGCAGTCTGTAGTTTTATTCTCTTGACAGTGATTTTTGTCAGAGTAACAGTTTTAAATTTTGATGAAGTCCAATTTATTAATTTATATTTTTATGGACTGTGTTTTTTGTTTCATTTCTAAGAACTTTTTGCCTAACTGCAAGCCATGAATATTTACTCCTATTTTTTTAGAAGTTTTATAATTTTACACTTAGATATTTGTTCATTTTGAGTTAATCTGTGTATAAAGTATAAAATTTAGGTATAGGTTCAATTTTTGCATATGGTACAATTTTTCTAACAACATATCTAAATTATCCTGTCTCATGAATTGCTTTTATACCTTTGTCAAAATCAAATTGTCATATTTGTGTAGATCTATTCCTGAACTCTCTATTATTCTGTGCATTAATCCACATGTCTATCCCTTCATCAAGACCACATTCTGTTGATTACTATAGCTTTATAGTAAGTCTTAATATTGGATAGTGTGATTTGTACAATCTTGTTTCCTTTTTCAATTTTTTTCTAGTTTATCTGCCTTTCAATATACATTTGAGAATCAGTCTGTCTATACCTATATAAAATTCTCCTGGGATTTTGGTAGGAATTGCATTAAATCTATAAGTCACTTTGGGAACAACTGACTATGTTAGGCTTCCTAATCCATAAACATGGTATACCTTGAAGTCAAAGGTCTTCTTTGTTTTCTTTAATCAACATTTTCTGTTTAACATGCAAGCCCTGACCATATTTTTAAGAACCTGTATCTAAGTTTTTAATATTTTGATCTGATTATAAATGGTAACATATTTAATTTTTGTTTTTTAATTGTTTACTGATTGTATATAAAAATAGAATTGATTTTTGTGTGTTGACCCCATAACACATAACCTTGCTAAATGCACTTAATGGTAGATGGAAAATTTTTAAAGATACTGTTATGAATTAGCATAAGATGCATTGAGAAAAAGAACAAGAGGGGGAATTTGTTCAGAGTAGTCCACGCCCTCAATAGAGGAATCTCACTGAGTGTTCTTTATACACAAAAAATTGCAAATCTCAAAAGGGATGGGCTTTTCTAAGCAATAAATGTCTTTTCCCCTCTTTCCAAGTTTTCCTTCTGTTTCTCTCCTATCCAATAAATTTTATTATATAATTGTCAGTCATTTTTACATGTAAATATTGGAATTGGTAAGATTTTTTTTCTTTGCCCAAGAATGTATCACATGGGTTTATACTTGATTCATTCCATCAATAAAAAGAGTATGGTTCAAAGATAATTTGGGGTGGTCCCACCCCTCTGTTTAAGTTATTCATAGCTTCTTTTTCCCAGGTTGTTATATGTTAATTGTTCTATTCTGTCTTTCATCTAGAAAAAGATTTAGTTTAATAATATCACACCTGTTTTATTATTTAAGAGTACATCACTTAGTTTGATGAGACAGGAGTTTATAGTTTGTAAAGGTATAACCCTATGATGCCATTTAGTTTCTTGCCCCAATTTCTAGCAGCTTGGGATAATGTATCTATTACATTAAAATAGCTACACACCTTTCTCCCTCCCTCCCTACGTCCCTCCCTCGGTCCCTCCCTCCCTTCCTTCCTTTTTTCCTTCCTTCCACCATCTTTCCCTCCCTCCCTCTCTCTTTTCTTTCTTTTTTTTTTTTTTGCTGAAAAATCTCCAGAAAAAAACTCTCATTCTTGAGTGATGCATTCCATTGTCTGAAGACTCAGTAAAAGAAGAAAACAGATGGTTATTTTCCTCCAACATTAGCTTTACAAAAAGAATGCCAGTGGTGTTTGCATCAGCTGCAAAGTCAACTAACCCTCAATTATCTATTGTGGCCTTTTATTGGGCTCAGCAAAGCACACTGCACATTAAGGTGGCCATTTAATAAAACTTAAACTACACAGATATTTCTAAAACAAAACGAAACAAAATAAACAAATCAGCAGAGCACTGCTAGATGTAATTGGTAAATTCAAATAAAATAAACATGTGCAATCAAAGTGAAATTAACATTTTAATTTTATCAAATTTTGTAGAAGCACTCAATTCTGGAAAATATATATATTTTTCTCTCAGAATATAAAGAATACTAACTTACCTTTGCATAAATGGATTTTTTAACATACCACTACATTATGTGTATTGTATGCCCTTCACAATTGTTCCTTTTTTGTTATGGGTCTTATCTGAGTGAATATTCTCTATCACCACCATATATTTGAAATTAGAAAACCAAACCAGGCCCCAACCCCAACCTCACCCAATAATAATGCCCTGTTATTGGACAGATTTTTATATTTAACAAATATTTGAAAATGTCAGACACGATGAAACAAAACTAATTTGAGTCTATTTCAAGCGTCCAGTCAATATTCAATGAGAAGTGATAATTAGATATTGAACTTAAGCGTAACTATTAGTCACTAGCAACCTGTCCATATTTCTTTTTTTCTTTTGCTAGTTAGATAATTTTAACATCTAACACCACCAGCAGCATGGATATGCTTAATTAAATTCCATTAATGCAAAAACATTATTTAGCACCAACTGTGTACTTGGCACTATTTTGTGATCATCATTCCTCAAAGATGAAGAATTATTTCTCTCTTCAAGGAGCATACATGAGCGTACAAGTGATAAAACACATAATCAAATAAATATTGTGTATGTAAAATAAATTCTAGTTTACAGTTATTGAACCTATTATTTGTTGGGCACTATACTATGTTTCATGTATTTCAAGTTATTCAATGTCATAAAGAGTTTACATGGTAGAGATTATTAATATGTAAAATTTTTCACATGAGGAACTTGAAGCTCAGGAAATTAAATAACTTGCCCACAGTCATACAACTAGAAGAACAAAATTCTACCCCATGATGTCTGACATCTTTGTTCTTGACCTGACACTTTAAGCATGAACCTTTTACCTATCAACCCTTTTATGGTTTGTAAAGGCATAACCCAGTAATGCTTAATGAAACACCACAAATGTAGTTATGTGTGATAGGGTATCAGTCATTGTATAGGAGTTTAAAAGTTGTCATTATTAATCTCCTTGAATCTATGGATTTTTGTAGTTCTTTCTAAAATTCTACCTCATGACAACTTTGTCCTCAGAAAGAAGTTAGTAGTTTCTTCCAACCTGCCACTACAACTGCAGTTTTGAATAAAATGTTTATTGCCATTTTCTTCTATTTCAATTTCACCTTTAACCAAAGAGTTATATAGAAGTGCATTTTGGGTTTGTAAATATATTAATAAATTACCTTTTATTGTTCATCTTAATTACACTGTCAAGTATAGTCTTTGTTATACAGATGATTTGACATTTGAGAGATTTATTTTGTGGCTTAGTTTGTCATCAATTTTTATAAGATTTCCTCATGAATGGGAAAAATTATTGTGATAATGGGGTGCAATACTCTAAAGATAAAGATGTATATGTCTTATTAATTTTTAATTTAAATCTTCTACAGTACAAGTGTTTTTTGTCTGATAGAGGACTTAAAATATCCTACCCTAATATTGTAAATTTGTTAATTGCTCCTTATTATTCTGTCAGTTTCTATCCAATTAATATTGAGACCTTATCATTTGTAGTAAATAAGCTCATATGTATTAGAACTCCTTGGTGACATAGTTATTTTATTATTGTAAAGTATTCCTCTTGATCTTTACTAATTGTGCCTTAAATTCTACTTTATCTCCCATTATTTTGCCACAATAGCTATTTTCCATACCTTTGTTTTCAGCATTTCTGAAATATAAGCAGAATTTAGCTGCATTTTAATCTGCCTATATTTTTGGGGGGCATTTTATTTGTATATTTCCCCTATCGTTGCTATTTGTTGGGAGCAGAAGATCTGCATCAGAGGGCTAACTTTCAGCTCTACTTGGCTAGAAGTCTTCTGTTGGGCTTTTGATGGTAGCTGGAAGTCAAGTATTCTATGTTACGCATCCCCAAAGAGTTAGTATTCTATGTTACTGGCCCCCAGTGTGCTGATATTCCATGTTACTTACCCCCAGAAAACTAGTGTTCAGTGTTATTGACCCCTAGAATCCTGGTATGCCATTATTGCCCTTTAGTCTGTTGATATTCCATGTTATACATCCATAGAGCACTGGCCATTCATGTTACCCAACCCCGGAGCACTGGCCTTCCACGTTACCAGTCCCAATGACATTGGCAACCACAAGGTCTCGTGGTGCAGTTGAACAAAAGGTTATCCTACCACTTCATGGCACTGGATTTGTAGATGTCCCTGTAGAGAGAACCAGGGCTTTCCTGAAAATTTAGGGAGTTTGATTTGTAAAGTATGGCTGACAGAATGTAGCCAGTACTTTTTTTTTTCTAATAAATAGGAGAAAAACCAGTAACCTAGAATGAGGGAAAAATCATAACTGTACATGTCACCAAATGTAATTTTTTCAAAAGTCAAGGATCATGCAACCTGGAAACAAACACAGAATTAGCTTATTTAGAGAAAGCAAATGTACCAATAGAGAAAACAAATGAATTGTAACCAGGAATGACTTACCTTACAAGACAATTTAAGATCACTTAAGGAACCTATGCCTGGGTGCTTTTCTCAGGAAGAACTGAAAATAAATGTTAGTGGTCTCCATAAAAGTTCTGCTTCATGGTTTGGCATCTTGAGAATTTACCCTGATGCCTGTGTGAGAGAAACTGTCCAACCCTATTAATCACTTCTCCTCGACCTAGTTTGCAATGATTACGTTTTTAATATTTAAGGAAGTCTTCTTTCTAATTATAGCCTCCTGGCTTGATTGATGCAGAAGCATGGAAGTAAATCAAGTCAGCATGGTAACTCCATCCCAGGGCATGCTTAACCAAAAGTATCTTGTGAAGAACTCAATGTTCTCTTCTGTCTAACGTGCAACAGAATATGTGAAGTGGATCAACTGTTAATGAGCAGAAAAGTTTATTAAATACGAGTACTGTTTTAAATACGAAAGTGGATCTAGGAGTATTAGGTTTCCAATGTTAATATCCATGTAAGTACTGGTATGAAAGTATTTCTAGGTCAAATTAGTCCATGCAGCATACTTGGTGATGTTTTAAAGATCAGTGTACATGCCAGTAAACAAAACAGAAAAGACAAGGCACAGTTCTGTAATGATTCTAAATTGTCCAAACTGGATGATGTTTGTTACTCATTCTAGTATCTTTTAAATCGAAATATTGAGGGCAATGTAATGACATCCTCACATCAATGACTTCCTAGCTATGTGGTCTTTTTCTATATCAGCAAGGGAAATCTCATTTTATCTAAACCAGTGAGTCTCGATGTGCCTCAAATTTACTTACATTACAAATCAGGTAAAATTAGGAAAATGTAGTAAGTTTTTGATTTCTAAATCACTTCCTTGTTTATATATTCAGGTTATATATATTTCTTACTTTTGGGGTGTTCAAAATAATTTTGAAACATAGTAAAATGAAGACAGTACTTGGAAATTTTTAATGTGCTTTCTTAGTGTAAACAATAACTTATGAAACTCTGCATAATTTTTTTTTTCTAATTTTTGGGTATTGTGAAATTTAAAACCCTGGAATCATTGACTCAAGTCATTCTTTGGCAACAAAACTAGTTATTTCAGAGAGTAAGCAGATTAAGTGGTATTTTTAAGACTGGAAATAGTATTTCCAACATTCTTACGGAATAAAAAGTGGCATTTGATTAAAGTACACTTTATTTGAGTACACTGAAAGTGTTTTGTAGCTCTCCCCTCATCTACCCACTAGTTGTGCTCAAACAAAAAAGGGGCAGATAAACGGGCCTAAAAGGAATTGAAGCCAAAGCAAGACACTTATGTCTTCAGAAAAAAATCAGTATTACATCATTTCCAAGGCAGTAAAAATGGAAGACTTTGAAGTGGCTGTGCCCTCAAGCATTTCTTCGGCTTGCTTACACCATGGGTAGTCTCTCTCAGATGATTCAGTTTGCCTTATGAGAAAAATATGTATGAAAAATTTGAGACACTTGTCCAAGTTGACAATTCACTCTCTTTGGAGGAATCAAGAAGTAAAACTCTTTAGCCAATATGAGGAGACACACACACACACACACACACACACACACACTTCACATTTTTAATTTTAAATGCAAATATACTATAAATGAATGAGCACATACATAGGCACATCACACACATTGATTCTTTTTTAAATTTGGATTTCTTTCCACATGTTGGCAAAATCCTTCACCTACCGGGGCTAAGAAACAACATCTTAGCTTTGGTGCTGGTCCTGATTTGGGCCATCCTCTGCATCCTGCTGGTCCTCACTGGGCTGGTTTTCCTATAATAGTAATGTCTCTTCTATGAGGATGCTGATGACTGGAGCTTTTCAAGTCAATGTTTTTAGACTTGCTACCATGGCTGCTCTAGTTATGACTACTTTTTATCATTCATCTTCTTTGTGCATGTCATATGTTTGTATATTTGGATAGTTTGAAAAAGATGTATAATCATCTTTTTGTCAGATAGCTTTTACACGTGGTGATCAATGCTGTAATTTGCTAAACAGTTTTCTCTTCTCCAGCTGTACTGGGAATCTGTTTCCCTAGACTACACTTTCTCTTGGGCATCTTGGATTCCAAGTCAAGAAGAGTAAGATCTCCCTGTCCTTTAAAACATGGTGCCCTCACTGGCTTCTTTTTTTTTTTTTTTTTTTTTTTTTGGAGACAGAGTCTCACTTTGTTGCCTGGGCTGGAGTGCAGTGGTGCAATCTTGGATCACTGCAACCTCTGTCTCCCAGGTTCAAGTGATGCTCATACCTCACCCTCCTGAGTAGCTGGGATTACAGGTGTGTGCCATCATCACCAGGATTTTTTTTTTTTTTTTTTTTTGGTAGAGACAGGTTTTCACCATGTTGGCCAGGCTAGTCTCAAATTCTTGACCTCAAGTGATCTGCTTGCCTTGGCTTCCCAAAGTGCTGGGATTACAGGCATGAGCCACTGTGCCCAGCCTCCGTTACCTTTTAAGAGACCTCCCTGACCACTCATGATCCCTCTGTTAACACCAGCTACATATATTGGTAACTGCAAAGACTATACTGTATGTTATCTCATGGATTGTTTTCTAGATTCTAAGGTCTTTATGATTCCTCTAGGAACTGATAGTTATTTGCCGCTGTGATTTGAGAAGAGGTAGATTGTGGTAAACCTCTTCCAAATTAATTGTTTTCTAGGAAAGAACAGATCTCCCTAGTATCATGTTTGTACTATTTCCTCTTTAACTATATCAGTCCTTCATCCCATGGAGCTTCTGTGCAAGAGCTGTGACTTATATAATTCTCTATCCTAGGATAAAAGCCTTTCTCTGCACTTTTAACTCTTTACTATTGTACTTGCCACTGACACGATCTTCAGAATTTTTTTTTCATGTTTGAAGACACTTGCTTAGATTTGCCTTTTTCCCTTTTTATTTGTCCAAATTTATGGGGTACAAATCTATGCATTGTATTACATGCATAGATTGTGCAGTGATCAAGTCAGGGCTTTTACGGTGTACATCATACCCATTAACCAATTTCTCATCATCCTCCCCTCTCCCACGCTCTTACCCTTCTGAGTTTCCATTATCTATCATTCCACTGTTTACATACATATGAACACATTTTACACCATGCTCTTATGAGTGAGAACATGTGATATTTGTCTTTCTGTGCCTGGCTTGTTTCACTTAAGATAATGACCTTCACTTCCACCCATGTTTTGAAGGGGTCCTAAGAGCTTGTAAGTGTATTTCCTACAGCTGACAATAAAAAAGATTAAACAATTATCACATGAAAGAACTTTTAAGGACTCATGTATGTAAATTTAAGGAACAGGAACATTAGGATGACCTTAAGATATGTTTACACATGAAAGTGTCCAAGCCTATAATACTTTATTATTTTAGCATTTACAGAGTACTTTTGCTAGGTACTTTGCTAACTTCTTGAGATTTAATGGTGAAATAGACATGGCTTTTGTCTGAAAGGAGGCTCAAAGGTTTGCCGAAGCTCCAAACCTCTGGAAAATAGACACTTTAAAACACAGGACCTAGATATAGTTAAACATAGGCAGTTAATATCTCATGGATGAGAAACATAAATAGGTCATTCAATATGATCTCATTTACTTTCTCCATACGTACACTACAGGTAGTTATCTTAGATAACTATAGCTGTTCTACAGTTAGAAATTATGAAGCCAATAAAAATGCTTTAATTGCTGTTCTTTTGCATATCATCTCAAAGCAACTTTAACTTGAACTCTTCAAGTGAGATTTCTTGTGGAGATACACCTGAGAAGAACTTGTGCACTGTGAACTTCCTCACGTTCATGCCCATTACTTGGTTGGCACCCCACGCTGAACTAGAAGGAGCCAATACAAGAAGCTCAGCATCCCTGGCACCCTACTGTTAAGTCCACGGGCCAGTCTGCAGGGGATGGAGAGTTTAGATTTAAATCAACCCAGCACAGGGCGTGGGGCCAGGGGAACAGAAGTAGTCCATATCAGCCATAGCAGTCTTCTGGCCGCCTGTGGCCCAGCCCTGAAAGCTTTTACCCAGTAAATTTTTTAAGCTTTCATTTTAGCTGCCTAGACAGATGTTCCAAATTTATATCTGCTTCGTTTAGTGCAAGAACCAGGTAATGAGGAAGAGGCCAGTTCCAGTAAATGATCCCCAAGGCTACAGTTCTTTCTATTTGGGCAAATAGATGATAAAACCTGTACAGCGTTCCACGAATGCTCAAAGTCAGTTTCTTCAGTGGAAATACACTTCAAATAACAAATGTTACAGCAATTGGCAGGGCTCTGCCTCACAGGAGGGTGGCACCTTTTATTTAAAAAGGCTTGTTTTTGTGAAAAACAAGAGGGGCCTCATTTATGAATGCAAATGATGCCTTGCTTTTGTTTTACAAAATATTGAGAGATGGTATTAGATAGTATGATTGAATATCTGGCACACAACATGCACTTGCGCATGCACACACACACGCACACACACACAAGCCCATGGCCACCCAATGTATTTGTAAGCAAGTCAGAGACATACATTTTATACACTAGGATATTCAGTGCTTTAAGTTTATGGAGATTGATGAAAAATATAAGTCATCCCCAAGTGAGGGAGTTTTCATAATTGATGGTTTTGGACTTCAGAGACCAAAATTGATCTTCTGATCCTTTGGTTGCTCAGGGTGGATGGGTAAATCACGCTCTGCTTTTATCTGACATTTGATACTGCCTTTACATATGACCTATCCCTGAGTGCTGGGACCTTGTGTCTTCCTACAAGTGCAAAATATGTACTCCTTGCAGGTTAAAATCAAGACCTTGGCTTCATTTTGAAAACAGCATGCACAAACCAATTATTTTAATGTTTCATATTTTCCACTTATGGTGATTATAACCTGTTTGGAACTTTGTTTTTAGACCAAGATAATTTTTAATAAATGGTCTGAAAGCTTCAAATCTGTTGACTTAATTATCAAAATCCATGTTCCTGTTAAAAAACTCAGGAGAACATTTTGATTATGGGGATGACTTAATAGATAATTAGGTAAAGTGATTTGGCAGAAGCAGCATAGTCAAGGCTCTTTTGCAAGGAAACTTGGCTCCACAGAAGGCAAAACTCTTCAACCAACAGGAACTTGTGCATAGACCTTTTCTTCTCACAGCTCTTTTCCTTTCTGAAATAAAGGGTGCATGAAATCCTGAGCAGGCAAATTAACTAGACAAAGCACTTAGAAGCTGAATTTAAAGTGCCAATGGAGACCATTGGAAAACTGTATCGAGTGCTTTTAGTGAAAATTCTACCGACTAATGATGTAGTAATGAAAATGTGGTATGTATATACCATGGAACACTGTGCAGCCATAAAAAATAAGGTAATCATGTGAGTGAATTAACACAGGAACAGAAAACTAACTTACAAGTGGGAGCTAAACATTGAGTACAGATGGACGTAAAGATGGCAACTATAGACACTGGGGGGACTACCAGAGTGTGTAGCGGGGGAGAAGGGTATAAGGGTTGAGAAACTACCTGTTGGGTACTACGCTCACTACCTGGGTGACAGGATGATTGTACACCAAACCTCAACATTATGCAATCTACCCATGTAACAAACCTGAACATGTAATCCCTGGACCTAAAATAAAAGTTGAAAAAAAAAGTTTACTTGCCCAGTTGCAGGCCAACAGATGTAGTCTTATAACTGGCAAGGACTGTGAAGAAGGGCATGACATGAAGAATAAAGAGACAGGATGAATACAGGGTGAACATAATTCCCATGTCTTGATTTCAGATTAGACCTATCCATTGGTATGGGAAGTACATTATCCAGATCCATTCCCTTTGAAATTGTTCCAGAGATTTGCCCAGAGATAGTGGAAAATATCCCACAAACCCGCGGGTTGTTTTCTGAACACCTTACTTATTGACACAATGATCACAGAAGTTATTCAAAATTTTGTCTGGGAAGAAGATAAAATTAGATGCAATGCTGAGATTCCACTGGACATGATGATAAGCATGGCCATAGTATTTGTGAAGAACTTGCTCAATGGATGAGGTGCCATATGATAGAGGAGTGACAGATGGCTCTTCCACCATGTCTCTGTGTGAATAGAAAAAAAATATCATAATGTTGCAGTTTCCCATTCTTTTGACTCATGCTCCTGTCTAGCCAGCAGCAAGCTACCACAGGCAAATCTTGAAAGAAGAAAACAACCAAACTCAGGTTTTGGCATTTATGTTGCAGTCGTTTGTTAAACTTTTTTGAAGCAATTTTTACTACTGAGAGTATCTACAGCAGTGACTTTCAACATACATCTCATTGTAACATCCCAGTGTGCAATAATTTGTGAGGTATGTCACAAGAAATATGCATGGTACTTAAATGTGTAATACATCATTTTGCATAAATTCACTTGGATTCAAGGTTATTGGTATAATGATATAAGTCACACTTACTAGTATTGCAAAATGCTTTCTGGAAAAACAAAATGGGTTGGACCTTGGAAACCAGCTAATTTTATTTTTAAAATCTGGTTGAGTTGGACAGAGTGTCTTCTGTGCCATTGAGTCTCTTACCAGTGTTCCACCAGGGGAAAAAAATTGAGAATCTGTGTTCCACTTATCTATTGCTGCATAACAAACCACTCCAAAATGTAATGTCCTAAAACAAAAAAAACCATTCATTTTGCTTGTGAATCTGCAACTTGAGCAGGGCTCAGTGGGGATAGCTGTTTTTCTGCTCCCCTCGGAATCAACAGGGTCAGCTCTAAGGCTCAGGGCAGGAATCATCTGAATGCTTACTCACTCTCACATCTAGGGAAGGTATGTGAGTTGTTGTGGCCAGGGGATGGACTGTGGCACATTGTATTTTCCAAAAGTGGCCATAGCTAAATTCCTAGTCCCACAGGCTCTTCCAGAACTTTGGCACTCACCTATCAAAATGTGGGGTGAATGTTCCTTCCCTTTGATCCTGGGAAGGACGGTGAATACTCTGACCAATAATGTATGGCAGAAATCTTGCCAGCCTTGACTTTAGAGGCTGGGCTGCAAAGGGTAACGTGACTTCCATTTGAAATTTCTCTCATGATGCTCAGTCCCCAAAGCCCAGGCCACATGAAGAGGACATTGGTAAGTGGCTGACAATCCAAGCTAAGTTATCAACTAACAACTAGGATCAACTATCTGACATGAGTAAAGAGTCTTCCCCTCACTCCAGCCTCGAGATTTGAACCTTCCTAAGCTGACGCCCTGTGGAGCTGAGATGAGATACCCGCACCCTGCCCCAGAATCTTGTCTAAATTGCAGATGTCTGAGTAAAATAAGTAGATAACTGTAATAGGTAGCTGAAACACTCTGCTTTAAAGATTAAAGAGGGGATGTGCTCAAAATTTTCTGAAGATTCCAGAGGTTATTCTGAAACAAAAGTTGTTTTGTTGATTATTGCTGCTTATGTATTTTTCCTGTCTAATTAGAAATGGGCACCAATCTCTTATCAAAATTCACTCCTTTCCACCAAAGTGTATACTCCCATTCTCTAATTTTCGAGATAGCATCTTTGTGGTAAAATGTGAACTCAACATTGCTAAATTGACAATCTGTAGATTTTTGTTATTTTTGGCAGTTTGTGTCCTAATATTCTTTACTTCTATTCTCTAACTTATTTCTGAATTGTTAGATAAGATGAACTATAATTTTTGAACTGAATGGTAATGACATAGCATGGTTATTACATTAGTGTTTGGTAGATTTAAAGATTTCAGGGCTTTCATGTTAACAGAAGTACAACTTGATCAGACACCAAAGAGTATATAGTGATACCATGTGATGGTGTGTAATGAAACGTAAACAAGGCCAAGATTGTTTTAAATAGAATATTGCTATCTTCACCAAGTTTTATGTTAAATAGGAACACAATGGCACATAGTTTTTGCTTCTGAAATGTCACCGTGTTGTTTCTTTATCGAAAGAATTCTGATAAATGATAGAAGTCTCCCGTTTCAGAGATAATAATTGATAAACAGTGCTGCAAAATTTCCACAAATTTATCAAGAAAGAAAAGTTTCTCTATAGGCATTGTCCATCATTCATTCTGTCCTTTAAGTAGATTTTTAAGGATCTGTATCAAACACAATCCAAAGCATTTTCAAACTTTAGCGTTCATTAGAATCATCTAGAAAGCTTAAGTCACTGACTGTTATGCCCCAGCCCCATAGCTTCTGATTCACTAGTAGAGTGAATCCCAAGAAATTGCATTTCTAACAGTGCTGCCCCTCCCAAGACTACAATATGAAGATTACTGATCTAGAGAAACAAGATAAAAGCCAAATATGTGGAGATATTTTTCTAACCACTACTCCGAAATATATTCAAATTTAAAGCAACTCTCAAGTCATCCCATGACAAAATAGTTTTCATTCATTCAAAGGTTAAACAAGTGATTTCTCTTAACCACATTTTCTCACATACTGGGGCAAAGTGCAAGAAGAAACAAACTGATTCTTTCAGTCTGAATGTCATTGAGTTCTAAATGGGTTCTAAAATTGAGAATGTGTTGTGAGAGAGAAGCACAAGCATTAATCACCAATGCACAACCAGAGAATTTGGTTAGTTTTACTAGTTTAGAAAATAGCCAGAATTCTGTATCAAACATCTCAGTAATAAAAGTGGAATCAACAAAATTAGATTATGACTGGGAGCTTAAAGACCAAATTTGTTCTGGTCTAGATGCCTCGGACATCTGATTCTCAAGAAAGCCTCATTGTCCTCAGGAAAAATATGAAAGATCTCTTTCCTCAACTCCTGAGAAGGAAACAGATCTGTTACCCTGAAGGTTTTCTTTCAGTATTCTACATATTTTAAACTAAATGAACTTAATTGAATTACTCAGAGAATTGGCCAAGTCAGCAGTGCTTTAGGTTGGCTCTGAAATTATTGAGGTCTTTCTGTTCACAGACTTTCTATTGACTCCTTCTGCATCCTTAATTTAGTTGTTTCTTTCTAATTTAACTCTTTCATAATTGGATAATTAGAGTTTCCATTTTCCATTGTGGACCATCTTGCTTTGACTTGCTGAAATGCATGTTTATGAATATATACTTTCTATTAGTGCTTTGCTAAATGTCTCATTTATTTAAAAAAATTTATCTTTTATTATAAAAAGAAATACATGCTCATTGTAGGGAAAATACCAAGACATTAAAGAAAAATTAATATCTCAAAGGCTATCATTAAGAGACATGTAGTAAATATCACGATGATTTTCTTAATACTCATTTTATATATATGCTCACTATATATATTTGGAATTTTCAAAAATATAAATTAAGAGTTACCTAGGAATAAACTTAACCAAAAAAGTGAAAGATCTCTACAATAAAATCTACAAAACATTGATAAAAGAAGTTGAAGAAAACACAAACAAGTGGAAAAATGTTTCATGTTCATGGATAGGAAGAATTAATATTGTTAAAATGTCCATACTATCCAAAATGATATACAGATTCAATGCAATCCCTATCAAAATACCAATGACATTATTCATAGAAATAGAAAAACAAGCCTAAATTTGTATGAAACTACAAAAGACCCCAAATACACAAGTCTTCAACAAAAAGAACAAAGCTTGAGACATCACACTATCTGACATCAAAATATATTACAAAGCAGTAGCAACCAAAACAGCGTGATACTGATATAAAAACAGACACACAGACCAATGGAACAGAATAGAGAATCCAGATGTAACTTCATACATTTACAGCCAACTGATCTTCAACAAAAGCACCAAGAACACACATCGAGGAAAGAACAATCTCCAATAAATGATGCTGGGAAAACTGAATATCCACATGCAGAACAATGAAACTAGACCTTTATCTCTCATCATTTACAAAAATCAACTCAAAATGGATTAAAGAGTTAAATATAAGACCTAAAACAATGAAACTACTAGAAGAAAACAGAGGGAAAATGCTTCATGATATTGATCTGGGCAAAGATTTTTTGGATGAAACCTCGGAAGCATAGGCAAAAATAGACAAATATGATTACATCAAATTAAAAATCTTCTGTACAGCAAACACACACCTAAGTGAAGAGACAATTTACAGAATGGGAGAAAATATTTGCAAACTATGCATCTAACAAAAGGTTAATACCCAGAGTGTACTAAGAAACTCAAATAACTCAATAGCAAAAAGCCAAATAACTCAATTTTTAAAAAGGCAAAAAATCTGAGTAGATATTTCTTAAAAGAAGACAAAAAAATGGCCAACAGGTATATGAAAAAATGCTCAACATCATGAATCGCCTGGGAAAGGCAGATCAAAACCGCAATGAGATATTATCTCACCCCAATTAGAAGGGCTGTTATTAAAAAGATGAAACATAACAAGTTCTGCTGAGGATATGGAGAAAGGGAAATACTTACACGTGGCTGGTGGGAATGTAAGTTAGCACAGTCACTATGGAAAACAGTATGGAAGTTCCTCAAAACATTAAAAATAGAACTGCCAGGCCAGGCATGATGGTTCACACCTGTAATCCCAGCACTTTGGAAGGCCAAGGTGGGCGGATCACCTGAGGACAGGAGTTAGAGACCAGCCTGGCCAACATGGTGAAACCCTGTTTCTACTAGAAATACAAAAAATTAGCCAGGCATGGTGGCGTGTGCATATAATCCCAGTTACTTGAGAGGCTGAAGCAGGAGAATCGCTTGAACCCAGGAAGAGGAGGTTGCAGTGAGCCGAGATCACACCATTGCACTCCAGCTTGGTCAACAAGAGAGAAACTCCATCTCTAAAAACAAAAAAAAAAAAAGAGAGAGAGAGAGAAAGGCTAGGTGCGGTGGCTCATGCCTGTAATCCCAGTCCTTTGGGAGGCCAAGGCGGGCGGATCACGAGGTTAAGAGATCGAGACCATCCTGGCCAACATGGTGAAATCCTGTCTCTACTAAAATACAAAAAAAAAAAATTAGCTGGGCATGATGGCACACACCTGTAATCCCAGCTACTTGGGAGGCTGAGGCAGGAGAATTGCTTGAACCCAGGAGGTGGAGGTTGCAGTGAGCCGAAATCATGCCACTGCACTCCAGCTTGGTGACAGAGTGAGACTCCGTCTCAAAACAAACAAACAAAAAAAACTGCCATATGATCCAGCAATCCTGCTATTGGCTGTATATCCAAAGGAAAAGAAATCAGTAGGCCAAAGAGATATCTGCACTCCCATGTTTATTGCAGCACTATTCACATTAGCCAAGATACGAAGTCAAATTAAGGGTCCATCAATAGATGACTGGATTAAAAAATTAGTATATTTACACAATTGAATACTAGTCATCCATTAAAAAAGAATGAAATCCTGTCATTATAATTTTTTAAATTAAGGGTTATATTATAAAAATTTAAAAAAATCAATATTTTTACTACTTATAATCATCATTACTGCTATTAATATTAGTAAAATTTGTGAATGTTTACTAAATACTAGACATTATGCTAATTTCTTTACATATATTATCCTTTTTTAAAAAAATTCAACTTTTAAGGGGTACATGTGTAGGTTTGTTACATGGGTATAAAATTAGAACATGTAAATAGAAAAAAAATGAAAAAAATTATAACTTACCCATAATAAATACCATTCCTTCCCATCACAAATACTATATTTACATTTTAGGGTTATCTGTTAAGATTTTTATATGCACATGAATGCATTTTTCGAATCTGAATTGAATAGAATTTTTTTGAATTTAATAGAATTTTCTGTACAGATTGCTATGTATGGATGGAGGGGTGAATTATGAAGAAGCACAAGAAAGCTTTTGTGGGATGTGTACATTTAGTATCTTCATTAGTATCTTCCTATTATGGTGTGTGATAATGTCAAAATTTATCAAGTTGTACACTTTAAATATTTGCAACATATTGCATGTCAAGCATACCTTAATAAAGCTGCTAATTTTTTTTTTGAAAAAGGAAAACAACATGGTTTTGGCCACAATTGTGGTGGAATGTGAGTCCACATTGTATGCAAGACTCTGTAAGGTGGTTACTCTTCCAGAAGCATAATGATTGGGAAATGACAATATAAGCATAAGAGGATGAAATTATATCAGCTCATAAAACAGAATCGAGGGAGAAGAGAGAGTGGGGTTCAGGTGGCAGCACTAACTTTTATCAAAGGAGGAACAGTAGTTCTTTTATGTTTTGATATTCTTGGAGAAGTCAAAGGTTTTCATATTCTCCCCAGCAGGGGCCCATTTAATGACCTAACAGCCAGCGTTTATTGAGACTGTGTTTCTCACTCACAACCCGTCTCCTCACACAGGAGGCAGGACACAATAATAAAAACTGGAAAATTGACAAGGGACTAAAAAGAGGGCTTTTGGAGTATTTCCCCCAATCCTGGTTCAACAGACATTTACTTATTACTTACTATGTGTAATTGCTACCTTTTATGTATCTATAAAATATATGTGACAGAAACACATAACAGATAGGTTTCTGCCTCTCTAGTTCAGAGGTAAATAAATAAATACTTATACTTGAGGGCTTTTGAAGCACAATTCTATTAGAAATAGAGGTGAAGAGAGGCATCTGTATACAGTAAACTGTGTCAGATTAGCAAATTTCTTGGCCAATTTAGTTTTACTTTAGGGTAAGAAATATGTACTCTACTACTGATCCATTTCCATTTCTAATTGATTCCCGTAATTATCCTAAGGAATTTTCTGTAGTAAATACCAAACCTATTTAAACAGAAATAATAAAAGTGGGATTTTATTTTCAAATTCAGTAGAAGTGTCTTGGGAGATCATCAAAACCCCAAGTCCAGAGGGTATACGTCATGGTAACTGTTTATTCTTTTAGCCACTCAATCAGAAAATATTTACTATGCTTTTATTAAATAACATTTGTTATATAACCAACCTTCTATTAATGGGCACTTAAGTTTTTTCCAACTTTTTACTATTGCAAACAAATGGCAAATACACATTGTGTGTGTGTGTGTGTGTGTATGATCTTTGCTTGTCTGCAATTTTTTCCATTAAACATATTCCTAAAAGTGGAACTGCTGGGTCAATGAACATAAATATTTTAAATTTGTGTAACTATTGCCAAATTTCTTTTCTGCATTGAGTGGATTCAGTCATGGATTTTTGTCTTTGACCTTGGCTAGAAAAGTTCTAGTGGAAACAGTCTGAAGCCAGATTATAGAAATTCAGGGAGGGGAAGAGGAGGCAGCCTGTGAAAATAACTCTTTCCAAAAGTTCACTGATGATACTGGAGTATAAAGGACTTTTTCCTTTATCACAATTGAGGAAAACTTTGCAGAGAAATCTCAGCTTCAAAGCTCCCCATGGGGACAGCTGAGGCCTTTGTTGTGACACCATGACACAGCTCAACTTCTCCTTCTGCTCAGTCCTTATTCCTTCATCCTCCCAAAGGCATTGATCAGGGGAGATGAACATCCTGTACACACTAATCTTCATCATATAGTTTCTTTCCCAGAGATCCTGACTTCAAATGTCTGTCAACCTATATTCCATACCAAGTAAATATATTCTTCAAAAACAAACTCCTTTTTGGACAATCAAAAGCCAAGAGAATTCATTGCCAGGAAGTTTGCCCTGCAAGAATACTAAAAGTTCTTCAAATGAAGGGAAATTATTCTATATGAAAGCACAGATCTTCAGGGAGAAATGAAGAGCATGCCTGTATTAACATAAAAGTCCATTTTTGTGTAAAAAGGCAAACAATGAAATAACAATGCATTGTGGGGTTTATAACATATGTAGAAATAAAATATATAACAACAGTAACAAAAGGCAGAAGAATTGGTAAAAACAATGTTTGTGATATGGTAAAATATTCAAGGCAAACTATAATAAATTGTGGGTGCATATTTTAACTTCCAGTGTAACTGAAATAATACAAAAACATATGGCTCAAAAGCCAATGGAAAAATATCATGAATAATAAAAATATTTGCTTAATTCAAGATAAGTAAGGAGGAGAAGAATAAAAGTTCAAAGAACAGATAGACAAGTAGAAAAGAAAAAGCAAGATGGTAGAAAAATCCCAACTGTGTCAGTAATTACATTTGGTGTAAATGCAATAAACACACCAATTAAAGAAACTGTCAGAATGGATTAAAACACACATGTGCACACACACATACCTGTGCACACTCACATGGCCCAAATACACACTGTTTACAAGAGACACACTTCAAAGACGTGGTTAAGTTGAAGGGCAAAGAGTGGGCAATGATATATTATGCAAATATTAACCACTTGAGGAATTCTATGGCTACTCTCCTCTACAAAGGTGAGATTTCCTTGTAGGGCTTCAGGGAGGGAAAAGAATAGCAATTAAAAAGAAGAAGAGATGAGAAGAAGAGCTAGAAAAGAGTAGGAAGACAGGGAGGGGAGAAAAAGAAAAATGAAGAGAAAAGGAAGGAGAGAGAGAGAGGATTTGGAAAATTAGAGGGGCAAGAGTTAAAGAGAAAAGTAGGGAAGTAGAAAAGAATAGTGAAGGACCAATTGGATGGGGAGTTACTGCTATAAATTTCACAGGCAATTTCTCTTTGGCAATCAAGTTTCTTGTAGACCCACGTGTTAGTTTGTTTTCATGCTGCTGATAAAGACATACCTGAGGCTGGTAAGAAAAAGAGGTTTAATTGGACTTACAGTTCCACATGGCTGGGGAGGTCTCAGAATCATGGGGGAGGTGAAAGGAACTTCTTACATGGCAGCTGTCAAAAGAAAAATGAGGAAGAAACAAAAGCAAAAACCCTTGATCAACCTGTCAGATCTCGTGAGACTTACTCACTATCACCAGAATAGCACGGGAAAGACCGGCTCCCATGATTCAATTACCTTCCCCTGGGTCCCTCCCACAACACGTGGGAATTCTGAGAGCTACAATTCAAGTTGAGATTTGGGTGGGGAGATAGCCAAACTATATCAACCCATCTCCCAACTCCAGACAGTGCTTTTTAATAGGACTACTCCCTAACTTGTTCCTTTTCATTTTTCTATATATAACATTTTTAAGTGTCCAACCTTTTTCTTTTAAATGTGAAAAAGGGCCTCTTCTGGGTGAGGAAATACAACAAAATGCTTTACAATGTACAAGTGCCACTAATTACTTCAATTGCTTGCATTTTCCTGAGCCACACCTTGGGAATGCTAAGTACCCCATTCCAGGCTACATGGCCAACACTCAATCTTCTGCTGAGGGAGTGATTTTAATAAGTGAATTCTCAACTACAGGATTTTGAAATGAACGTTATGAGAAAGATTTATGTTTGAAATGACTATGAATCTACGATTACTGACAGCGCACAGCTACAGATGGAAGTGAAAGGATTAGAAGCAGCTGATCCGAAAACAATGCAGTCTCAATATAAGGCCTTAGGTGAGGTTTTTTTTTTTTTTTTTTTTTTTTTTTTTTTTTTTTTTTTTTTTAAATTAACATTTATATGGAAGGAGAGAACTTGTTTATTTCAGATTGTTGTCTTGGATTGACCTCAAAATAGAGGAAGCACATTGTAGGGTTTTAAAGCTATCCTTGAAATGGAATTAGCTTCATAAATTTTGCCTGTCGAATATTTGGCATTAGTGATTGGAGCTAAAAGGAGTTAGAATTTTCTTATGATAACTGAACCACCCTGCAGCTATTTTTCTTTCACAAATATGTGAACATTATCCAAAGGTGTTAGAATTGGGAATAGCAAATACATGTTACACATCCCTGTATTTCCCTGTATGCATGGCCAACATTGCTAATTAAGCTTGGCATGCCTTTTTCTGGTTCTTTCAAATCCTTCTCGATGTACCACCTGGGCTGTACCACCAATCATCTAGGCATGATATGCAATTTCTTAGCATTTTTTTTGGTGCCCCATTCTCCTTCAGCAGTCTGTGCTTATGGACTCCTCACAGTAATGTTATTGATTTTATTTTTTAAATGTATAAAGTAAAATGCATAGGATTATTCTGACATGCAGTTACCAAGATGTTTATAAAAACCTGTAGTATAGTAATATATTTGCTTCATTATAAACACAGTAAAAAATCTACCAGTGGTTTTAATAAAAACTATTGAATTTCAACACAGTGATAAGTATAAATAATTAATCCGTATGTACTGCTATAACATGACATGAAAATAGTTATATTTTATACTTTTGACAAAGTCACAGGTACCACTACAACTGTGGGTTCTTCCATTCTCTCTTTCCTTCTTTTTGCCTTTATTCACAATTGAAGGAATACTAAATTTTTGCTACATATAAATAAAAATAGTATGTAATTATTTTTCCGTCCATATGGTCCCCAGGTTAGAAACCCCAGGAAGGTTTCATGACTGAGGGATCATGAAAGTTTGAAACCTAGATTTTCAGCAAAAGCAGTTAATAGACTAGATAGAAGCAAAGAGGGTTAAGTGACTCTTTTCTTTATGGCATAATAATTTCCCATAATAAGAAATACATAAGAAATCTGAAGCTCAATAGTAAAGATGAGTATTTAATATTAATCACATCGGTAGTAGTAATAGATACATTTTAGGCCTCTAATGCCTTTTATCACTTTTTACCTTGTTTCTTTCTCTTACTTTACAATAGGAGGCAGGCCTTTCCCTTCCAACATTGTGCTCTTAATGACGGTAGTTAAAATCTCTTGAGATTTCTGTACTTGGAATGTGTTTTGGGATATTGTGGGTATCCTAGATATGAAAATATAAATGACATATATTCTAGTAAATATTGGCTACATGGTCATATATTTTTTAAAAAATTCTTTCCCTTCACGGTCCTAGAAGATCAATTCTATATTTCATATAGGCTGATAAGGAATTGATGGATTCCTTATTGATAAGGAATATGATGGATTTCATATAGGCTGATAAGGAATTGGATGCAGCAAGCCCCACATGGTAAGGTCCTCTCCGCCTGGTAAGCATAAACAGTCAAGTGCCAGCAATGTGGGTCTGCAGCTCTTGGACTTGTATCTCATCTGGCCCTTTTTAAGAAAACTGGAGGGAGCAGAAGCACCAGACCAAAATGCAAAGCCCAGGTCAGATCTGCTTTGACATCATCTTCCCTTTCCTTCTCTAGTAATGTGTAAATGGCAACAACCTCTTATTGTGAAATTGGCCTTTACCATCCATCGTGCAGATGAAAAATTTAATTAGTGGGAATGGTGGGGAATATGAAATACATTGAAAATATCTGACTATTAAGAGAAAGTTGTCCAAAGCAGGGATAATATCCCTTTAAGGGTGAAAAAGAAAACGTTCACAAGAAGGAAATTCAGAAGAGGATATATCATTCAGTGACCAAACAAGCCTTGTCAAGTTTTTAAAAAGTACAGTTTAGAAAATTAATGGTTAGGATTTCAGTGGGGCATGTTCATCAGCAAAACGCTATAATGTTAGAAACAGTATCCACTGTTGGAACCAGGCAGGGGCCTATTATTACTGGTTTAGAACGGCATATTTTCTTAGCTATATTAATTCTGTTAAAAATAATTCATTTTCCACTTTTGTTTTTCTTTCTCCCATTGGAACTGCAAAGACATTAAATAGAAAAGGAGTGGATTAAATGAATGTTTTATCTGAGGAGAAGTTATTAAATGTTACACAGTTATAGTCACAATAAATAGCATAGGTAATATAGGAAACTTCATATGATTACTGGTATACCTCATGGCATTCTAAGATAAGGTTCTCCCTTGAAATGAAAAATATGTACTCTTAATAAACCATTTGGGAATTGCTGCTGGAAGTATTTGTTGGATTGACTGGAGTAGCACTTCTGTACTTGATTCATATACAGCATAGCCTTGCCAAGAAAGCCACGTTTTACCATACCACAGAAGTTTTCATGAGCTTGCTCACTCTTTGCCAACCCAGTTCATCCCCAAAGAGAACCATTTGTTGAGGGCAGCAGCTCCCTAAGCTCACAGATCCCAGGCTTACCATAGGCACACAGGATTCTGTAGTCAGCACCAGCTGGTGGCACTGTCATATTGCCATGAACAGTCTCCTCTGATTGGTGATCCCAGAAAGGCAGGAGGAGGAAGAGCCATCACTGGGAAACAAGTTTTCTACCACAGCAGGGCAGCAGCTATGTCCACCTATACCAACCATTCTTGGCCAAGGCAGTGCCTGGACATATGTGTTCCTACACTTTCCTTCCATCTTCCAGGGGATATTTACTTAACTGTCTCATTTCCAACAAATCTTAAACTTTCCCTATAGTAGAAAAAGGGGAAACAGTTTTCACTAGTTCTGGCACAAGCTTTGCCTCTGGTGGCATCAGTTCTCTCCAGCTGCTTTGCTGGTCCCACTGTCAGAGGTGGCATGCCAGCTCTGCATTATTCACACCTGGGTCAGGCAGCTTGGCCTTGAACCTGACTAGCTGATGGGGCAACCTGGGAGTGGAACTGGATGCCATGATCTGCAGCTCCTGAGTGTGATTTGAGATGCCAAGCATGTGTGCACAATGTGCACTCATTACAGATGAGTCATCTTTTTGTATTGTGCTGGTTGGGTCTTGTCTTGCCAAGCACCACTTAGAGCCTTTGTTGGCGGGGCCTATTGCCTTCACTTACACCACATGATGTGCTTAAGGATCACTTATCCAAGCAACATGGCCTCTCTTCACGGAGGCAACCGAACTTCTTACATTTCAATACCTCTCCGACTGGTGAAAAACAAGCCCTTCTGCAGGGCCAGTGTCTTTAGAGCTCAGAGCCACACTGCTCTGCAGCTCTGCAGGCTTTGCTGAGTCCTTTGAGGGGATCAGTAGGAGCCGGGGGCATGGTTCCTGGCCCTGGCACAGACCCTTCCCGTAATGTGATAATCCCAGCAGGCCGGCCCTGAGGAGGAGGCGGCCAGCATGCTGTCCTCAGAAATCAACTTCTGACCTCCTGGCTTTCTTCCCCTTTCCCCAAAACTATTTTGTTTAAAATGCTAGCTTCTCTGTCATAAATTATTCTTTAGTTAAGGGGTTTGGCTCTAGTGTAAGTTACTGTGGTTTGAAAAGAAAAAGGAAAAAAAAAAAAAAAAAGAAGGAATATCTTAGTTTAGCCAAGACCCAAACCCTAACCAAGAAAAAGTGGAAACAGGCTGGGAAAGGTGAAGTAACAGGCAGGGAGTGGGTTTTTATTCACATGCTGTTTTAAACTGTGCAGCTCATTACTTGTTGATAATATGCATTTTAGAAGTGTCTTTCTGTACCCGAACTTCTCCAGGGAGTGGGCTAAGAAGAATATACGTTTTGATGGTAGCATTGGATTCTTTGGGTTATCACCCTGCTTAGAGCTGCTTCTCTAACATGCCCCTGAAAGTTCCAAAACAGGCCAGGGACCAGAACTTCTCAGACAGAAGTTTTCCTGAGGTCCACAGAGATCATGGCCATGAGTGGAACAAGAGCAAGTGGCAGGGATCCAACAGTGTGTGACCAGGAGAGCATGTCAGTGGCATCTCCACTTGATTTTGCAGAGAAAGCTTTTGTTTGTGATTTAGCTGGCACTTTCCCATGCCATTATTGGTTGTTTAGCAGGAAAACAAAAATTAACCCAATGTCCAATCCAATTTAATGTTTAACTCTTAATTCCAATCATTTAAAAACACTCTTCACATAGTATAAAGTCTCTTTTGAATAAAAATACTCAGTCTTTCCAAAGTCTCCTCCTCCCTCATTTCTCTCTTTTCAATGGCCTCTGGTTGTGTGAGGCCTTGGGAGGAAATAGGCTCCTAGCTTCTGGCTTACCCTTATGCATAGTGACTGGTAGTAGCAGCAGGTCTCCTAGGCACTGTGCCTTGACCCCCGGGTGGTCCTGGCCTCACTGGCCCCATATTCTGCAGCAAAGAAGAGTGTGGCCTCTTCTTTTGGCTTTGAATGTTTCGTGGAGCGTCCACCACCTTCTTGCTGCTTTGGCCTCCCCATCATGCTCCCTAGCTGTGGAGCTTCACCCTCTGGCCTCAGTAACCCCTGCCTTTACAAGGGCACTTTGCCTGTCCCTGGTAGGGTCCCCAGTCGGCCCATTCTCCCAACTCAGCATGCAGGCTATGGGGGTCAAGATCAGCTCAAGAGCCAAGCCCAGGGCCTCTCTTGACCTGACTGGGATGCCTTATCTGGCGTAAGGGTACCTGGCAGCCTGAGAGGTAGCACCTACTCAGAGAACATGGTGGATAGCCAGGCAAGAACCACCTGACTTCTCTGTTCCCTCTCATGCCTCCCACCCTTGGGAACAAAACCCAGGGAGGGGCAGCCAGAAGACACATGTCTGGTGCTGTTCCTTCCTGACTAGGTGTCCCCTTATTTTTCCCAGGGAAGAGATTAAGGAGTGAGATATCCTTGTATTTCTGTCTTCCTCTTTGCTCCAATTAAGCCTTCAGCAAGGGTACTTGGGGTATCACTTCTATCACAGAAGACATCAATTAGCTGGGCTTCCTAGGGTGGCTCTCCACCCGCCAAAGGAATAGAACAAAGGAGTTAAGCAAAGCCTCTCTTTCCACAAAGCCTGGTTTTAAAACCCCAAATCTCCCTAAGAAGTGAAATGCCAGCCTTACCATGGGGTGATATTTCTAATAACTTGACCTTTAGGGTGAGAAATTGCAATAAAATATCCATTAAAGGAGAAAGTAAAAATGATATTTGCCAAAGGCTGAGGCAAGAGAATCGCTTGAACCCGGGAGGCAGAGGTGGCAGTGAGCCAAGATTGTGCCACTGAACTCCAGCCTGGGCGACAGAGTGAGACTCTGTCTAATAAATAAATAAATAAATAAATAGGATTTTCAATATTTAAACCTCATGAGGCCAGAACTGCCTCACTGCACAACTCCAGGAAGAAAGGATGGGCGCCCCTTGGAATTGTGGCATGTGTCACTATTATCTGTTCTTTTAAATGCATGTGTCAATCTGGGGTAGAGCTGCAAGTCAAAGGAAAGGATGACAGAGGTAAAAATCTTTTTAGAATGAAGTGTTAGTCAAATGTTTAGCCATGATCTTTTCTTCTTAATACTATTTGCTCCTGTGATGGGGGAATAATCAGGAAAAAGGAAAGTTACATTCAAGTTAAGTGGTAAGAAGCTGCAGGTGAAACATACTGTAATTATCCTGTTCCTGACCTTCTGCATTGAGAATGTTTCTTTCTACATGGCACCAGTAACCACAGATGTCTAGTGTTCTTCCCTCAACTGTGCCCATACTCCTAGGATACGATCCGGATGCTACTGTATTTCTATCCTTTGCCTGAACAGAAAGTCCTTCTGTGCCTTAAGCTTACTTTGGTAGTTTCCCATGAAAGTTTAAAAATGAATGTTAAAATAAATGACATGCTAAAGTGTACAGTTTCAAAGGGTGAATTATATCAATAACACTGTTGTTTTTGAAGAGAAAAAAGACATGCAATCATCCACACACAGTATTTTTTTTTCTCATTAAAAAGGATGGGCATATTAAAAACAATGGGTTATATCACACGAATGTCTTTGAATGTTGATTTACTTACTGAACCATAAACAGGAAATTTCTCTGCATTAATTCACATAATATAACACAGTCTTTTTAATGTTACCAAATACATGTTATGGACATAGAGACACACACATATTCAAGAATTCCTCTTTTGATAAACACTTTATTTGTTTTTTTTAAACTAAAGTATTTAAACACTTAGTAAATACATACATTATGTGCAATTATTACCATGGAATAAATTCATAGCAGTGGAATTGTGTGGCTTATGGTATATGTATTTACAATTTAATAGATATTGACAGGTTACTCTTCAAAAAAGACTAATAATTCATAATTCCACAAGCAACACAGTAAATTTTTTTGTATCCCTGATAAAAATAGATGTTATAAATTCTTTATTTTTTACATTCTAATGGATTTAAATTATCTCATTTTTGCTTCAACAGAATTGAATGCTTTTTGATGTTCTGCTTGCAATTTACTATTTATATCGATTATTCCAACATCTGTTGGGTTATTTTCCTTTCTGTTATTAATTTATAAAAATGTATAAAAGCTATTCATATAAAAATATATTAATCATTTTTTTCTGTCATATGTGTTACAAAACTTTTCTCTATGTGATCTCTTTTTCAAACAAATCTTTTAATTTAAATATATCTGTACGTGTGTGTGTGTGTGTTCCCAGAATTGGTAAAATCGTCTCCCCTGCTTTTAAGATGGTACATATAACATTTTTGAAATATTTCATTGTTTTATTTTTTACATATAAGTCTTCTATCCATCTGGAATTTATTTTTACCTTTGGTGTGAATTAAGAGTTCAACTTAATTTTCTTCCAGATGGATAACCAGTTGTTCAAGCTCCATTTATGAACTAAGCCAACTCTTCCCACTGTTTGAAATATCACCATAGTCATATATTAAACTTCAGTTTATTCCAGGATTTATTTCTCTTTACTCTCTTTATTGCACTAACTTAATTGTCTATTCCTATGCCAGGACTATAGTCTTTTGTTTGCAGTAGCTTTACAGAATGTTTTCTTTTCTGATAGGGCAGGTCCTTCCTTCAATAGTTTCAATGACCAGGGAGAAATGTATAAAAGATTACCCATCAAGTTGCTTACTTTAGTTCATGAGGGGCAGGAGGAGGAGCATTGGAGAAGTCATACAAGGTGAAGATGGAAAAGGAAAGGAAAAGGGAAGTGGAAGAAAACACTGCAAGGTAAAAGTTATTCATATATATATGGAAAATCTCATTCACCTCTTTTCCTTCTTCCCATTCCATAGAGGATGATGGTGTGAATGTTAGCAGTGAAATACATTATCACCGTCATGATCATTTCCAAATGAGCATCTTTTTGTGACTACCCAACTGTTAAAATTGGTAAGGTCTACTTTCTAGTGGCTGATACCTCTGCCATTATAGCTGTGAGTTTGCTGAATTCAGGGAGGAATATAGTTGATAAAATCTGGCCCTCTGAAAGGAGAACCATCTTTTACTCCAAAATGATCAACTACACTAAATTATTACTTTTCAAAAAAGAAAAGCAAATTTTTATTTTTTGACAAAAATTGTTCATATTTATCATGTACAACATGTTTTGAAATATGTATACATTATAGAATGGTTCAGTTGAGCTAGTTAATATACGCATTACTACACATTTTTGATAACAACACATTCCCAGAAGAATGATAATAATATTGTGCTAAAATCTGCTACATATATTGTTTTAAAATTCAAAAGGCTCATTTGTTTTCTGCCTCAAAATGGATGATTAAATGTGCTTCTGATAAGTCTGTTTTGAATGGAACATTCAATACTGTTTAGTATTCATTTTTAAAGCCAAATAACATACAAAATGATCATTTTTTGTTCTCTTTTTATAGACTCAATTTTTATTTTAGATTCAGGGGTTACACATGCAGGTTTGTTACTTGAATATTTTGTGTCATGCTGAGATATGGGGTATGATTGATTCCATCACTGAGCATAGTACCCAATTGCTAGTTTTTGAACTCTCTCTCTCCCTCTCCCATCTTGTGGTCCATGGTATCTATTGTTGCCATCTTTATGCTCACGAATACCCATTGTTTAGCTCTGACTTATAGGTGTGGGCACGCAGTATTTTGTTTTATGTTCCTGCATTAATCCACTTAGGATAATGGCTTCCAGCTGCATCCATATTTCTGCCAAAAAAAAAAAAAAAAAAAAAAAAAAAAAAGAGCTCATTCTTTTTTATGGCTATGTATATTCCACAGTATGTATGTACTATATTTTCTTTATCAAATTCACCATTGATGGGCAGCAAGGTTGATTTCATGTCTTTGTTGCTATCATGAATAGTGCTGTAATGAACATATAAGTATATATGAATTTTTGGTGAAATTATTTATTTTTTTGGGGGGGTATATACAAAATAATGGGATTGTTGGGTCCAATGGTAGTTCTAAGTTCTTTAAGAAATCCCCAAATAGTTTTTCATAGTGGCTGAATTAATTCACATTCTCATTAACAGTCCATAAGTGTTCCCTTTTCTCCACAGCCTAGCCAGCATTTGTTAACTTTTTAGTAATAGCCATTCTGACTGGTGTGAGATAATATCCCATTGTGGTTTTGATTTGCATTTCTCTGATGATTAGGGATGTTGAGCATTTTTTAATATGTTTGTTGACCACTTCTGTGTCTTCTTGTGAGAAGTGTCTGTTCATGTCTTTTGCCCATTTCTTAATGGGTTGTTTTGCTTGTTCAATTGTTTAAGTTCCTTATGGATTCTAGATATTAGACCTTTGTTTGCTCCATAGTTTGCAAATATTTTCTGCCATTCAGTAGGTTTTCAGTTTGCTCTGTTTGTAATTTCTTTTGCTGTGCAGAAGCTCTTTAGTTTAATTTGTTCTCATTTGTCAATTTTTGTTTTTGTTGCAATTGCTTTTGAGGACTTAGTCATAAATTCTTTCCCAAGACCCATGTTTAGAATGATGTTTACTAGGTCTTCTTCTAGAATTCTTATAGTTTGAGGTCTTCCATTAAAATCCTGAATCAATCTTCAGTTAGTTTTTGTGTATGGTGAAAGGTAGAGGTTCAGTTTCAATCCTCATATGGCTAGCCAGCTATCCCAGCACCATTTAATGAATAGGGAGTCTGTTTCCCATTGCTTGTTTTTGTCAACTTTGTAGAAGATCAGATGACTACAGATATGTGACTTTATTTCTGGGCACTCTATTCTGTTCCATTGGTCTGTTTCTGTTTTTGTACCAGTACCATGTCATTTTGGTAACTGTAGCATTATAGCACAGTTGGATGTTGAGTAAAGTGATGCCTCTGGATTTGTTGTTTTTGTTTAGGTTTGCATTGACTATTTGGGCTCTTTTTGGTTCCATATGAATTTTAGAATAGTTTTTTCTAGTTCTGTGAAAAATGACGTTGGTATCTTGATGGGAGTAGTGTTGAATCTGTAGATTGTTTTGGGCTGTATGACCATTTTAGTGATATTGATTCTTCCAATCCATGAGCATGGAATGTTTTTCCATTTGTTTATATCATCTATGATTTCTTTCAGCAGTGGTTTCTAATGTTCATGTAGAGATCTTTGATCTACATGGTTAGATAAGTTTTTTTTGCAACTAACGTAAAAGGGATTGCATTATTGATTTGGCTCTCAGCTTAAATTTTATTGGTATATAGAAATGGTATACATTTTTGTATATTGATTTTGTATCCTCTAACTTTACTGATTTTTTTTTTTTGTCAGTTCTAGGAGACTTTTGGCAGTCTTTAGGGTTTTCCAGGTACAGAATCATATTGTCAGCAAAGATAGATAGTTTGACTTCTTCTTTTCCTATTTGGATAACTTTCTACACTAAATTATTAACAGCAGAGCTGAATATCATTTTGGAAGTTAAATATCCTGATGGACCCAACTCACTATTGCACATTTAGCTAAGTGCAGAAAGAGAAAATTGTTTCAGGAAATAAATCTTGAATTTCTCTCTTGAGTAAAAGGATCCTTTCTGCTTCAGGAGGTTTTATTTACACCAGCAACCCCAAGGGTCTCTCCATCTACTCATTCTTTCTCACGTCTTCAGTTAGTATGCTACGTTAAGAGTACACATTTACATAATTGGCTATTCCTGATTGGAATAAATGTATTTTAACCCATTTTGGGAAGCATGCAGTAAAAACCCACATTGTAGATTTTTGGAAGCCTAATTGTTTCTTTTTTTCTTTCAAATTCTCTCTCTTTTTAAAAAAATTCCTGATGCTTCCTCAGTCTTTATGACTTTTTTTCTTGTTTAGTTAACGTGATTATATTCTCTATGAAACTATTATAGACTTACCCTTTGTCTTATTGCCAAGGAGAATGTATAATTAAATCCTTGATTTAATGTATAGATTTTGTGTTCAAGGAATGGCATGGGAAAATTTAATGAAGTCATTTTAGTGAAGCAATTAGCAGTCATTTTGCATGTGAAGCTTAATTGGGGAAATTGGGGGTGACTGTAGAAATAAGATGATGTAGGAAACCTAAATGCTCACTTTCTCTTTTTCTTTTTGCATCACCTACTAGTGCATCACCTACATTGCTCTTACTAGAATGGTTTATGTATAATTCTCCTTGAGAAAAAGTAGGTACCATAGACTATATGTTTTCATAACTATTTTTTGAGTGTTTAAGTTAGAATCACCAGAAAGATGTACTTGAGATGACATTCTAGATTGTTAATGTGAAAAATACATGTCAAGAGTCATACATAAGATGAAGGTTTCAAATGATAGGTGTTTAGTTTCTATGTAGAGCTTTTGCTGCCCTCTAAAACTACATCAAAAGATATATTTCAAGCCCCCTTGGCTAGCTCTTCTGAGGATATTTTACACAAAAGCCTCTTAATTGGCTGTCAGTGAGTAACACCTAGTTCTTTTCCTGTCCATCAGATGTGGGAGAAACAAAGAGAGACATAAACTCAACAATATAATATTGTTGGAAATTATCTTATAGACACAAGCTTTGATTCCACATCTGCAGACTTGTGACTAAAAGGAAAGGAGCCCCCTCCCCTTTCTTTCACCATTACTCTAAAGCTGGTCTCAATTCAAGATAAAAAGAAACTTCTAAACTTTAAGATTATTTTCATATCAAAGAGAGATAATGAAAACGGCATTTTCATCAAAATTATAAGCTTATGTTTTCTTTTTAAATTAAACGTGTTTAAAAAGCCAATCTCCAAATTTTAGCACAGATGCTCATAAAGGATAGAGGCAATGGTTATTTAGCCAAGGGGGTTAATAATTAAGTGTTTCGTGAAGCTGGCCTTATTTGCATTTTAATTCAAAAAGAATATTATAAATTAAAAGGAAAAAGCATGTTTCTAAAATAGTGTCAAAAATCAAATATCAAAATAAAGATCAATCCTTTTAATTTGGTTCAAAAATTTTTGAGATGAGTAAGATATAGTAAGAGGACTGTGTGATAGGAACATACTTCTGAAATCCTTATCCAATTTTGTTTCTTTAAATATTTTCTATTTTCTCTCCTAACTAGGAGACATAATTTTGAGAGATAGCTGGAACTCATTGCTTCCTAGATTTTTTTTCGGTTTAAAATTCCAAAGTCCCAAGTTGTAAGAAAAATAGATGGCATGGATTTGGAAAGAATGGAACTTTCTTTGGAAGACAGAAAACATATTTTTGGGCTAAGAAGGAGAAAGATTCTGCAACCTGGACAGAGGGATCCTGAATACTGCTTCCTGGGCAGTGCTACATAGGTAATAGAACACCAGATGGATCTGGCAGGCACTAGAAGAGAGCTTGAAATCTGTTATGGCTACATTCCAGTAAGATCCTGGACCACTACTTCTGCACAGAAGCAGAAGAATGGTTCCCATGCTCTGGAGTAGAGCTTTAGAAGTAGTGAAGACACAGTTCTAAAAAGCTAAGCAGACAGCAAAGAGGGCTGTCTTCAGGGATCCAACTGAGTGCACAAAAGGGTAATGAATGGTTCAGTGAATGTTTGTGTAGTATTAAGGTTTGAAGAATCAGATGAATGCCACGTACTACACCAAGTCTTCATACTCGTACTAAAGATGAGAGGGAGAGGACATGGCAAACTGATGGAAATGAAACTTCCGTCATCTGACACAGTGGCAGTTCAAAATGGAAATTTAGTTGAATTATAGACAAGAAAGGTATAATGTCTCACTTACCCGAGAGTGTGAATTGAGATTTATGCTCGCGATATTTGAAAATGATGGGGGAAGATGGGGATGAGTACCATGATATCCGCTGACTTCTATCACTTTATCACCGTTAGTTGAAGTCAAAGAAGAAGAGTTCCTTTCTCTAACAAGAACATAACTCTCTTTGATGGCTGTTTTAAAGGATGGTCTACATCAGTATAATGGCAAGAATTTTTAAAAGTTCCTTAAGGTTCTTTGTCTCCATGTTCTGCTGTGAGATACTTTGCTGCCAGAAGCCTGCTGTCAGCAGGGCATCAACATTTTTTCTTCTCTTTCACTTTCTTCATTCAGTTTGCTTATTTATTAAGGCTGTCTTCTGTTTTATCACCCAGAAACTAAGTAATATTTTAAAATATATCTTCACTTTGATATAGACTATATAATACCTTGAAATTAGTTTACCTGCTTCTCCAAGTTTCCATTTTTTATCTTTAATATGTATTATTTGCATCACCTTAAAGCTTTATTGACATTTAATTTTTCCCTTTACTTTTTTCTCTTTTAAATTCATCTTTACTTTACTTGTGATCATTCACTTCTGTTGTATTTTTTTTCTTTTTTGTAGCTTTGTTTTGAATATATTGTTAATTTTTATTTTTTATCTGAATTTTAACTTTAGTTCCTATATTATTTTTTTTCTCTAAAATGTTTTATCCTGGTAGTTATGTATACCTTTTCATGGTCTTAAGATTCAATTTCTTTATTCTTTGACATTTATCCTATTATTTTATTTTATATTGTCTTCCTTTCTCTTAAAGTATGACTTCTTTTCTAAATAGTAATATAAGAAGCAGAGTTCAGAGCATGAAAGCAGTGAAGAACACTGAAAAAAGATTGGAAGGTTGAAGTTGAATAAGGTGATATTATTATCTGATCAAGTAGATGTTTGCTGATATTAACATAGCATTTTTGCAGGTCAAAATTATTGTGGTCTTATGATTTAGGGTTTTGGAAATAAACAGTTGTCTGTTTGTTCATGAACTGGAGCAGACCCTCAAATTTATTTTTGAGGAAAATCTCTTGGACTTTTGACTCACTCTTATTCTACAACAGGATGCACTATATACTTAATGAGCTTTCCAACTCTCCAAAAAGAATAGCAATACCACTTGAAAATGAAAATATTTAGATCCTTCTTACAAAAAAAATCCTATTTGATGAGCAATTTGAAAATGTATGCCAACATTTGAAATATGCACAGAACAATTCCACATTGAAGAATGGAGATGAAATTCTATGGAAATATTCACAAAATACTTATGTTATTTAGCAGGGCATTTCATTTTCTTCTTTGGGTATATATGATGTGTATGTTAAAAAAGTGTAAGTTGATTCTCTGGTTCCAGCAACATAAAGATTGAACTTCTGATGCCCCTTGCTCATTGCAAACAGAACATTCAGGATAAAATGCATACTTTTAAAAAATTTCAAAGTATCTTTGGGAAAGCATCTCTAGGAGCCAACAACATAAAAAAGGCAAGTCCATGAGGTGATGACATGGTGGTCTTCCTAGGATTTTAGTCTAAGATATAAGACCAAATATTTGGGGATAACAATTGAAAAACACATGTAGAGAGAAAAGTTGTGTTCTTGGAACCTATTTCTACAGAGGTCACTGGGTAGATTAAGTTAAAAGAGAGATAACTTAATGCAGATTTAGAAATAATTTCTAGGGAAGGGATAGTATAAAGCCTTACAATTACAAGTGTTCATTGTCATTATAGATAAGCCTTTTAAAGGTCACTTTAAAAAGTTAGAAAAGGATTTTGGGAAAATGTTGAAGTGGTATAGTTTTTGAGTCTTCCAGAATTCCTCTATAAATAATACTGCATTAATTATTTTCTCACACTTTCCCTTTTAAAAGTGATTCTACTCAGTTACCTCTATAGAAATAGGTTCCAAGGGTACAACTCCTCTCTCTACATGTGATTTTTATTTTTTTTTATTATTATTATTTTATTTTATTTTATTTTTTTTTTTGAGACGGAGTCTTGCTCTGTCGCCCAGGCTGGAGTGCAGTGGCTGGATCTCACCTCACTGCAAGCTCCGCCTCCCGGGTTTATGCCATTCTCCTGCCTCAGCCTCCCGAGTAGCTGGGACTACAGGCGCCCGCCACCTCGCCCGGCTAGTTTTTTGTATTTTTTTTTTAGTAGAGACGGGGTTTCACTGTGTTAGCCAGGATGGTCTTGATCTCCCGACCTCGTGATTCGCCCGTCTCGGCCTCCCAAAGTGCTGGGATTACAGGCTTGAGCCACCGCGCCCAGCCTATTTTTATTTATTTAGTTTTTTGAGATGGAGTTGCGCTCTGTTGCCCAGGCTGGAGTGCAGTGGTGTGATCTTGGCTCACTGCAACCTCCGTCTCCTGGGTTCAAGCGATTCTCCTGCCTCAGTCTCCTGATTAGCTGGAATTACTGACACCCACCACCACACCTGGCTAATTTTTCTATTTTTAGTAGTGACAGGGTTTGGCCATGTTGGCCAGGCTGGTCTCGAACTTCTAACCTCAGGTGATTTGCCCACTTTGCCCCCTCAAAGTGCTGGGATTACAGGTGTGAGCCACCAAGCCTATCGCCTACATGTGATTTTTAATTGTTATTCCTAAATATTTGGTCCCATATCTTTGACTAAAATCCTGGCAAGGCTACCATATCATCACTTCATAGCCTTACCATTCTGACTTTAATTTTTTTTTTTTCTGTGTTATTGGCTCCTAAATTATTTTTTAAGCTGACCAGCAACTAGGATTGTTACTTTGGGGGGAAAAGGACAATATCTACAGTAGTAAGAGACAAGGTATTACAAGACCCACAAATTAGAGGAGGTAAAGAAATTATGACATTGCAAAATCTCAGTGGGCAGGCAGAAAGAAGAAACAAACAAGAGTATTCCAAAGTAGTCAACAGCAACTTACTGGAAAGTACTACGGGCCAACTTGAGAACAGCAGCTGAAATTGGAAAAAGTTTTTACCCACACCGATTTGAAGATGAGTACAAGGGATATGGTAAGGTCTGAAAAGGCCAGAGCAGCTCCATAAACTTTCAAAATGAAACACAAACGTCTGAGAAACCAACAGGAACATAGTTCAAATTAAGCAGAGCAGTGAGAGTGGGAGCAGAAAGCAAAAGTTGAGGGAGGGGAACAAAGCCAGAAGATCGTCAAAAAGCTCGAAGATTGTCAAAAAGTCAGAGGCTATAGCTGTTAACACTTCATTAAAGCTATAGGGCAGAGTTCCAGATTAGTGTTGCTAAAAGAAGTTGCATTCCACCCATTCAGGAAAAATAATTTGAATTTGATATGACGTTATTATAAGAGAGAGAGAGACAGAGAGAGAGAGAGAGAGAGAGAGAGAATAAGGAGCATACTAATGTCCCTACAGACAATTGAAGCTAGAGAGACATACTCATAAAACAAATAAAAAATATAACCTGAAATCTTAATCTTTCAAAATGAGCTAAAAATTAAGAAAGTGATAGTTGATATGAAAGAATATAAGAATAAAATAACTTAGACATAAGATGTTAGAAGTCAGGAAAGAATTAGTAATCAAAGGAAAAAATAATTTCAGAAATGATGACTAATTTGAATAAACACAAAAATAGTAAACAACAAATAATACCTGAAGCTAAATAGAAAAAAATAAAATGCAGGAAGGGAAAATAATTTTTTAAAAAGTGAAAGATAAAGAAGATAGGCGGGAAAGTCTGAACATGAGTATAATAGGAACTTCTGAATAAGAAAACCAAAACAATGGGAATAAAAACAAATACTGAAACTATAACTTAAGAAAATAGTTTTCCGAGGCAGGCAGATCACTAGGTCAGGAGTTCAAGACCAGCCTGACCAATATGGTGAAACCCTGTCTCTACTAAAATTACAAAAATTAGCCAGGTGTGGTGGCTCATGCCTGTAATCTCAGCTACTCGGGAGGCGGAGGCAGGAGAATTGCTTGAACCCAGAAGGCGGAGGTTGCAGTGAGCTAAGATTGCGCCACTGCACTCTAGCCTGGCGACACAGCGAGACTCCATCTAAAAAAAAATAGAAAAAAAAAAGGTTTTGAATAGTTTTGAAATTAAAAACAAGTCAAAAGTACATATTGAAAGAGCTCACTATTTATATGAGAAATTTGGCATAGAAATATGTTATTTAAAATCTGCACAAAGCAAGTCATTTTATAGTAATGGACTATAAAGAAAAAGAAAAAGAAATTGAAAACTAGGCAAAAAGCCCAAGACATTTATCAGGAAAAGTAGTACAGTGTCATCAAACTTTTTGACAGGAATGCTGTTTGCCAGAAAACAATAGAGTAGCATGCTGGAAGATACTTAATAAAAGAAAGCATGAACCAGTGGCTTTATGTCCAGCCCAAATAACTTTCTGTTTAAAAATTGCACACAAACCATTATAAACATGCAATAATTTGGTAATTTTTTTTGAGAAATCTACTCAAGAATAAGCTTCAGCCTAATTCTTCAACAATAAAGAATGAAGAAAAATTTACATAAATAATGGTGGTAATACTGAATATGTAATTACATGTAGCATTACCACTAGATGGTAATTATATGAAAGAGTATAGTATGTAATGGCTATATACTCTGAAAATAATTTCATAGTACAACTTTCAAAATATTAGGAGAGATTAGGGAAAACATGGAAAGTAGGAAAAGGTTACTGTTTACTTCATAATTATTATTTGAGAGTAAATTAATGTAATTTGAAACCAGATGTTGGGGGAGATGCAGGGAAAAGAACAAAAGAGGGTATTACCTCTTAATATTGCTCATAGTAAGAACCAAATAAAAAATAACCAAAAAAGAGGAAAGTACTATAGATATGTTGCAACATATAAGAAATTAATATATAAGTGTTGTAGCCAAACTATTAATCATATTAAAAAATAAAATGGGGTTAATTTATCTATTAATTTTTTTGATTGGTAAACAAAACAACATCCAACACTATATTATATAAGAAGCACATCCAAAACAAAGAGATTTGGAGTGGTTTAAGATAACTAATTGTTAAAACTATATCAGGAAAATAAAAATAAAAAGAAAGCAGTGGTTAAAATATAGGTATCCGACTAGGTAGAATTCAAACTGAAAAATGAGAAGAGATGAAGATACTTTGTAAAGCTAAATATTAAAACACATAATGAAAATGAAACAGTTATTCATATTTAAAACACAGAATCGTCTTTCACACTACAGGAGATTGAGGGGGAAAGAGAAGCAGTCATACTAGAAAATTTTAACACACTTTTAAAATCCAAACCAGATGAGTTAGAGTAAAAATTAGTGATGATGTAGAACAGGGTCATCAAATATTTTCTATGAAAGGCCTCATAGTAAATATTTCAGATTTTGTGAGTCAGTTGCTTCTGCTCAACTTCGATGTTGTAGTGCAAAAGTACTCGGAGACAATACCTAAACAAGAATGGCTATTTTCCAATATCATTTTATTTAGTTTGCTAACCCCTGATACAAAAAACCTAAATAACATAATCAAATAAACTTTATGTATGTATGTTTAACTGTGCATATAAGGACGTATGTGCATATATATCTTTCAGTGGAATCAGATTAGTTATCTAATCAAATATATATATATATACATGTATTTTTAACAGTATGAGGAACACTCACAAAAATTGACCTTAATTTAAACCATAGAAAAATCCATAAATGCCAAAGGTTAGACTTAATGCAAGACCATTTTCTTACCATACAGCAATAAAACTAGAAATTAATGACAGAAAGCCACCACAAACATTTTAACACCTGAAATCTTATGAGATCAAATCCTACATCCATAAGACTAAAAAATGAAAAAGAAAGAATTAAAAAAAATTCAACATGTTAGAAATTAAAACACAAAAATGCTCAACATTACTAATCATTAGAGAAATGCAAATCAAAATCAGAATGAGATATCATCTCACGCCAGTCAGAATGGCTATTATTAAGAAGTCAAATATAACAGAGGCTGGTGAGGTTTCAAAGGAAGGGAAACACTTATATTCTGCTGGTGGGAATGTAAATCAGTTAAACCACTATGAAAAGCATTTTGGCAATTTCTCAAAAAACTTAGAATTACCATTCAATCCAGCAATCCCATTATTGGGTATATATCCAAAGGAATATAAATTGTTCTACCATAAAGACATACACACATGTATGTTCATCACAGTACTATTCACAATAGCAAAGACATAAAATTAACCTAGATGCCTATCAACGGTAGACTGGATAAAGGAAACCTGGTACATATACACCATGGAATACTATGCAACCATAAAAAATAACAAAATCATGTCCTTTGCAGCCACATGGATGGAGATGGAGACTATCATCCTAAGCAAACTAATTCAAATACGGAGAAAAACAATATCACATGTTTTCACCTATAAATGGAAGCTAAACATTAAGTACACACAGACAAACAAAAGAGAACAATAGACGCAGGGGCCTACTTGAGGGTGGAGAGTGGAAGGATGGTTAGGATTGAATAACTACCTATTGGGTACCATGCTTATTACATGGATGAGGAAATAATCTGTACACCAAACCCCCATGACACATAATTTACCTATATAACAAATCTGCATGTCCCTCTGAAACTGAAAGGTTTTTTTTTTTTTTTTAAATGTGCAAAAGTTCTGAAAAAACTCCTCACTTAGAAGACACACAGATGGCAAATAAGCATATGGAAAGATGCTCAACATTATATATCACTAGATTATTTCAAATTAAAACAATGGGATACCACTACCCACATACTGGAATGGCTAAAATTCAGAACACTGACAACACCAAACCACTGGCGAGGATGTGGAGCAGTGGGAACTCTCAATCATTGCTGGAGGGAATGCAAATGGCAGTCACTTTAGAAGGCAGTTTGGCAGTTTCTTACAAAGCCTAACATAGTCTTGCCATACAATCCAGCAATTGCACTTTGAAGTACTGATCCAATTTAGTTTAAAAGTTGTGTCCATACAAAAACCTGCACACAGATGTTTATGGCAGCGTTACTCATAATGGCTAAAAACTGGAAGCAACTAAGGTGTCTCTCAATAGGGGAGTAAATAAAGGAACTGTGTTAAATCCACACAACAGGATATTACTCATCTCTTTAAAAAATGAGCTATTAAGCCATAAAGAGACATGGAGGAAACTTTAATACATGTTACTAAGTGAGAGAAACCAATCTGAAAAGGCTATACTATATTATTATATGATTCCAACTATATTATGTTCTGGAAAAGGTAAAACTATAAAGAGGAAGAAAAGATGAAGTGGTTGCCAGGGTTTGATAGGTAGGTAGAGGGATGAATAGGTAAAAGTACAGAGAATTTTTAGGGCAGAGAAAATTACTCTATCTGATGCTGTAATGGTGGATACAGGACACTAACATTTGACAAAACCTATGTAACTGTACAACACAGACAGTGAACCCTTGATGTGAACTATGGATATTCATTAATAATAATGTAGCAAGATTGGTTCATCAGTTTCGACAAATGAACCACATGAATGCAACATGTTAATCACAGGAGAGACTGTGTGTGAGAGAAGGGTTATATGAGGACTCTGTACTTTCTCTTTAAATTTTCTATAAACTTAAATTTACTCTAAAAATAAGGTCTATTAGAAAAAGAAAAATTTAATAAAATAAATGCAAAAATCAACAAGTTAGAAAACAGAAATACTATAAAACTAAAAGCTGTGTTTTTGAAAAATAAAACAATAAAATAGATAAGCTGCTAACCAACCTAATTTTAAAAAGTGAGGGGGAAATGATAAGTATACACAATTAAAAAGGACAAAAGAGAAATAATCATGGAAACAGAAAAAATTAAAATAACTTTAGGCAACTACTTACAATAGCTCCATGGAAATAACTTTGAAGACCTAAATTAAGTAGATGAGTTTTTAGAAAAAAATGCAGGTTACTAAAATTGACCCCATTGGAGACAGTCTACATAGACAAATGATCTTAAATAGAGAAAGTAACTAAATACACCTCCCTAAAGAGAAGATCTCCAGATAGTCCCATGGAAGAATTCAACCAAGTCTTTAATAATAACATAATTATAATACCACTTAAATTATTTCAAATCATGAAAGAGAAAAAATTTAGAATTTATTTTTATGAACTAGGTATTACATTGATCTCCAAAGATGACACATTATACCAGAAAAGAAACAAGAGACCAGTCATATGAATTTTGGATACAAGAGTCTTAAATAAAATTAAATACTAATGAACAGACTCCATAGGTACATTTAAAAAGAAGTATGAACAAGTGGGTTTCATATTAGAAAAAACATCAAGAGTTCATCCTATTAATAAAGCAACATTACAAAATCATTTTGATTATTTCCACAGATTCAGAAAAGGCAACATCTAAGGACACGGGTGTCAAGAACCTTCAATAAAATGAACTGATGGATACTTCTGTAATATGATAACACATATATCTATAACATAACTCTACCTTAGGATCCAGAAATTCCACTAAATAATCATCAACAGATATTGCAGTAGATTCATTCAATAGACTATTGTGCAGTAGTTAATAGGAACTAGCTAGTGCTAAATAGACTGGCTATGCACCTACCTGCTAATTTCTATCTGTGTGACCCTGGCAAATCTACTTAATTTCCCTGAGTTCTGGTGTTTCTATCTGTAAAATGGAGATAATGATATCTACCTTCCAGTGCTGCAGTAAGAATTAGAATTAACATATGTGTAAAGCTCTTTGCACAGTGTGAAACATGGCAGGCACTCAGATGATGATCTGAGAAGTGCACTAATGCTGCCAAGTTTATTTAACTAGGTTATAGCAAGCAGACTAAATAGAGCTTTAATAATAAGGTAAAAGTTACCAGATGCTTTTCATAATGTTGTCTTAGCTGAGGTTCATATCTCTTATTGCTTGAATTACAACAACCTCCTGTCTGATCTTCCTGACTCCAGTCTTTCTTCTTATCAAAGGCTGGATGTATAAGGAGAACAGGAGAAAATCAAAATGTGATGTCAAGTTTCTAAAATTAGAGGGTTGTGAAATAAATTTAGTAGGCCAAAGCCAGAATTTTAAACAATAAAATAGATTAGAAAATGTCGGTGCATTAAATGCTCTTTTGTGAAACTAGTTATTTTAAGTTCTATTTCTATGTGTGCCTACCGAATTCTGATGGGAGAGCATTTACTGTGGGTGACAAAGTTTGATAGTCTCCTCATATTGTCCATTCTCTGTAAGTCAGCTGGAGTGATTGCCTCTACTTGACAAGGCAATATGTCAAGCCATTAGTTTTCAAAGAAGTGACATCTTGCGGGTAATGAAGATTCCTTTAGATAGGTTGCATATGGATCTAATATAAATAAAATACACTATTACTCTTACAATTTTCCTCTCATTTCCTGCCTTTTGATCATTTCTTTGTAGTTAACAGCTTTGTAAGAGCAGTATTATAGGGAGAATCAAAATGTGATGTCAAGTTTTTAAAATTTATAAATGACTGTTAAGTACTACTCAACACTTACTGTGCTGGAATTATAAGAAGGAATTATAAGACGTACTGCTATCTCATCATTATGACATCATTATCATTATCATCATACATTATCTTATTAAATCCTCACACCAACCGTACAAGCCTAATGTGGAGGAATTAAAATTTGGCAAAGTAATCTGCCACAGTTACATAATTCAAGCTGGTTTCTCACTTTTATATTTAAAATGACAAAAGTATGGTCACAGCAAAGGTAGAAATGAGGGGCCAAATTGAAAAGTTGAATTTTGTAGTTGATTTATCAAAAACAAAAACAACAAAACAATCTTCCTGTCCATGGGTTATAGAGAATAGTCTGGACAATGGATATCATGCTGTACCTCACAGTGTTTTTACTTTGTCTGGTACATTTTGCTGTACCATTGAGAAATTAATAAGAACTAAGAAACAAATATCACCCACTCATTCATCTTTTAGGGACATTTAGAAAGATGTTAAGCAAATAGGAAAAATTAAAATCATAGTCAATTAAGGAGTTAGGCATGTAAGTGAGGTACAGCCTTGCAATTAAAGATAGAATTGCTATGAACATGCAAACCTAAGAGAGAAAAGAGAGTTAAGCATTTAACTCCCCTGAAGCAGAGAAGAATTTCTGAAGAGATGGCACTTGAACTGAGTATTGATGGATGATCAATAGATTGCCAATTGAATTCTTATGGGCACATTGAAAAATATAGAGCCTGTGGCAGAAGTGGCTCCAAAAGGCCACAGCAAAGAGCAAACATCTGGAAAACTGATAAAAGCAGTAGCCAAGTGATCAGAGCTAGAGCACGACAACTCCCTTGATGCTTCCTATGCCCCAGACTTTAAAATGTTTGGAATGATCTTGCTTTATAACCACTGATGGCAGTATGGTGGTGGGAAATAAAGGAAATATTTGGAATGAACAAGTTTGACAACAACTGTTCTGAAGTGCTGCATGCCTCATCATTTTCATTTTTTCAGATTCAATTTCTTTTTTCATTGAATGAGGCACAATCATAACAATTCCATTACTCTGAACATTTACAGTTCATTCCCAGATAACACGATTAGGATTATCCTCCCGCTGCCCTGCATCCCCGCTCCACTGCTTTTGAATTCTGGACAATAGCATTAATCAGGAGACCAAAGGAATATCATTAATTGCCCTTAAATTTCTTGGAAGTACTAATTTGAGGGAAAGCCCTAAAGGATCTTTCAGCTATTTGTTTTTGGACACATTAAATAATGGAAAAGAATAAAATCAAGAATAGGACCTGTTTTACTTTTCCAGATCCCCATTGGTTCAAGTGCAGAAGAAACCACAGATAGAAGCCCACAGATGGAGGCCTGCTGATCATACAGCTGTGTCTTTGTTGGTACAGAAAACCAATTGTGGGTAGGAGCAATGGAGGAAGAAACAATATTAGAATGCAATGGCATTTTAATTATACTTACCATAATTCTAATGTTCTCTTCTGTGGTGAAGTGTTCGGGGAGTTGTCTTGAAATTAGAATCCAATCCTGCAAACTTGAATCAATCAGAGCAGTGCTGTTAGGAAATATACAGAGAAGCAAGTTTGAAAAAGATTTTCCACTAGTCTTGCTTTGTAATGTTTAGACTTCCTCTGATGACTGGAGAGGAGAAGGGAGAGAGAAAGCCAGGAGATTAAATGGCCCATTTCTGTTCCTTAGGGATGTCCACTGGAGAATGATCTTAACCCCTTGAACTATTTAAACTGCCTCTGAACTGCCTTCTTACAGAAGCCAGTTATACTGGACATGAATCCTATTTTCCCAAAAGAGGTAATATAGCTCTAAGCTAGTGCTACCATTCCTATTTTCCAGGATTGGAAACTTCAGAGCCAATTAAGTAGGCTACTTACTGAGAGTCATACTGAATTTCATTTCATAGGCATTTATGAGCCTGCTATGTTCCAGGCACAGGGATGAGTGAAAGAGATGCTGGTCTTGCCCTCCTGGAGCTCGTTGTCTAGTAGGAAAAACATTTATCAAGCTAATGAATTAATTACATGGCAACACATGTGATAAATGCAAAGTAAAGAGGGATATGAGAGCACGTAAGAGTGGGACTAGAAATGGATGAAGGGGTCATCGGAGGCTATCCTGGCTAACATAAGCCTTTTGTACTGAACAAATTATGCAGTTTAAGAGGGAGGAAAGCAAGCTTCAAGTAGAGGTTACAGCATGTGTGAAGACTCAGTGGCTGAAAAGAGTGTGATTTAAACCACAGTCTTCAAAGTATGAAGGAAGCAGACTCATCTTACGTGGCTGAAACAGGAAGAAGAGAGATATGGCTGGGGGGTGGCACACAGTTTTAAACAACCAAATCTCATGAGCACTCACTGTCATGAGAGCCACACTGAGGGGGAAATCAGGAAGGGAAGACTGGGGTGACTGGAGTACAGAGAGCTAGCACATGAGGCCAGGAAAGGGGTGGAGATTAAACTGGAGAGCTCTGTGACATGGTTTGGGTCTGTGTCCCCCCAGCCCAAATCTCATGTCAAATTGTAATCCCCAATGTTGGAGGTAGGGCCTGATGCGAGGTGATGGGATCAGGGGCTGGATTTCCCCCTCAGCGCAGCTCTCATGATAGTGAGTGCTCATGAGATTTGGTTGTTGAAAACTGTGTGGCACCTCCCCCATCTCTCTTTTCCTCCTGCTCCAGCCATGAAAGATGAGTCTGCTTCTTTCACCTTGTGGCATGACTGTAAGTTTCCTGAGGCCTTCCAAGTCATGCTTCCTATAGAGCCTGTGGAACCATGCGCCAATGAAACCTCTTTTCTTTATAAATTACCAGTCTCAGGTATTTCTTTATAACACTGCAAGAATGAACTAATATATCCTGTGAGCCATACTAAGGATATTTCGCTTTATTCTAAGGTTCTAAGATGGGAAACCAACAACTTTAAATGCTCTGACCTGAGCATTTTGGAAAGGTCTATTTGGTGATTGTGTATAGGTTGATTTGGAAGGTGGCAGGTGTGGAAGCAGTTTTAGTTAAGAGGTGCTTGTGGCAGTAGTGATGGAGAGAATCTCACAGATTCAAGAGAGTTTTAAGAATCATGTTAGCAAGGTTTGGTGACCGATTTGATATGACCTATGTAAAAGGAAGTGGTGGCAGGGCACAGTGGTTCACGCCTGCAATCCCAGCACTTTGGGAGGCCAAGGCGGGTGGATCACCTGAGGTTGGGAGTTGGAGAGCAGCCTGGCCAACATGATGACATTTTGTCTTTACTCAAAATACAAAAACTAGCTGGGCATGGTGGCGCATGCCTGTAATCCCAGCTACTTGGGAGGCTGAGGCAGGAGAATTGCTTGAACCCAGGAGGTGGAAGTTGCAGTGAGCTGAGATCAGGCCACTGCAGTCTAGTCTGGGTGACAGAGTAAGACTCCCTCTCAAAAAAAAAAAAAAAAAAAAAAAAAAAAAAAAGAAAGAAAGAAAGAGAAAAAGGAAATGGTTCTGGGTGACCCTAAGTTTTCTTAATAAATGAGTAGATATTTGGTTGTACATTTGCTGACATTAGGACTCAAGAGATCGACCAAGTGTGGAGAGTGAGGTGAGTGCTGGGAAGAAAAATGGTGAGTTCAAATTTGTGCAGTTGAACTTAGGGTGCTTCAAGAGACCAGGGTGACTGAAGGGCAATAAACCTGAGCTTGGGATTCCTTTTCTGCTATTTACTATCCATGACACCTTAGGCAAGTTTCAAAATAACCTTATACATCAATTTCCCCATCGGTAAAATGGGAATAAGAATAATAGTACCTTCACTGGGTTGTGAAGAATAAGTGAGAATACATACGAGACTAGTAACCATCCATAGGGCCAGGAGTGGGATGAGGTGGTCTACGAAAGGGAACACTGGGTAAACTGAGATGACTTTTCCTCTTTATTATTAATTAAATTTTTATAAGAATGTATGTTATTACATATACACTTAGAAATGAATACAATAATATATGAAAAGAATATGAAAGACTATATAAAAAACATCCATGTATAGCACTCAGCGTGGCACTTGGAGAACAGTCAATAAATGTGATCTGTGTGTAGATAAAAGGGACCTGGAGTTCAGAGAGAGGGCTGGTCTAGAGGTGTGCATTTAGTAGCTCTTGCCATTCTAATGATAACAAGAGGTGTGGGAGTTAATGAAATCATCTCGAGAGAGAACATTGGGTTAAAGGGGGACGAGGGTTGAATGTTGAGGAATTTCAACTATTAAAGATAAGTGGAGGGGAATGAATTGGCAAAGGAGTCTTAGAAGGGGCATACAGCAAGGCAGGAGGAAATCTCTGCCCATGTACTCAAGGCGCGCTTGCATTCAGAAGAGGCCAACGGTATAGCATGCCATCACAAGCTCTAATAAGTGGAAACCTGCGAAGTGTGCTTTGGATAAGCAGGCTCTTTGGATAATCAGGCAACAAGATTTTGTTTCAATTGTCTGGTTCTTTATTTTAAATCAAACCTTGGCTTCTGTCCTGGAAAATGGGCCAGTCGGCTGGCGGAAGCTGAATTCATATTTCTTACAGATTCTCTGTCTATAAGGAGGGGCAGCTTAAAAGTGAGTTTGCTGATGTCGAAGAGGAAAACAAAATGGTACAAAGAAAAGGAATCTCAGGCTGGGTGCGGTGGCTTGTGCCTGTAATCCTTGCCCTTTGGGAGGCTGAAGCAGGCATATCACTTGAGGTCGGGAGTTCGAGACTAGCCTGGCCAACATGTCGAAAACTCGTCTCTACTAAAAATACAAAAAAATTAGCTGGGCATGGTTGCATGTGCCTGTAATCTCAGTGACTCGGGAGGCAGAGGCAAGAGAATCACTTGAACCCAGGAGGTGGCGTTTACAGTGAGCCGAGATTGTGCCACTGTACGCCCAGCCTGGGCAATAGAACGAGACTCCGTCTCAAAAAAAAAAAAAAAAAAAAAAAAAATCATTCTGTTCATTCCATTATTTCTATGCTGGTCAATTTACAGCCTTTAATTTTTTTCAACAAAAATATTTTGTTTTCTCAAATTCTTATTCTATAGACAAACATCTCTCTAATTTTCTTTCTTTTTAATAAAAATGGACACATTTTCCCCTTATTGTTGGAAAAAAGATGATTGACCCTCATAAAAAAGAGGCGTGTCTTGTTTATAATATTACAATAAAAAATTATAATAAAGCCAGTTCATTTCAGATAAGTGGAAAACTTCCAAGGTGAGGCAGGAGTTAAATTCTATGTTCTGTTGTTTGATTCCTTTTTTTTTTTTTTTTTTTTGGGACAGAGTCTTGCTCTGTCGCCTGGGCTGGAGTGCAGTGGCCGGATCTCAGCTCACTGCAAGCTCCGCCTCTCGGGTTTATACCATTCTCCTGCCTCAGCCTCCCAAGTAGCTGGGACTACAGGCGCCTGCCACCTCGCCCGGCTAGTTTTTTGTATTTTTTAGTAGAGACGGGGTTTCACTGTTTTAGCCAGGATGGTCTCGATCTCCTGACCTCGTGATCCGCCCGTCTCAGCTTCCCAAAGTGCTGGGATTACAGGCTTGAGCCACCGCGCCCAGCCTCTGTTGTTTAATTCTATACAATTTTGTTTTAAGAGACTAAAAATGCTAGTTTGTATCAGGAAATAAAAACCCTAAACACACCATGGGGAGACTGAGAAATGAAAGACATAAATGGGTGGCAATGAATTTGCATATCAAGATGGCATACTGAAGGACAGGAGTCAGAGTTCCACATTCTCCTTAGATCCTGAGCCACAGTGATGGAGGGAATGAGGGTTAAGATGCTTTAATCTGCCCATCCTACTCTGCTTCAGTTCTGCACATTCAGGGTGCCCGAGAGCACAGGGTTTAAGTCCTGTGTTTTACACCTTTAACCTCATAGTGGTCTGTATAGAATTCCAGACAAGTCGTTTACTTCTATGAATATCACTTTCCTAATCTGTGATTTGCTGATAACAGTCTTGCCATCCTCATAGGCTCTTAGGAGTGATGGCTAAATTGATTCAGGCATAGCTCTCGGTATCTAGAAAACTTCCATGTAGTTTATTTATTTATTTATGTATGTATTTATTTATTTATTTATTTTTCTTGAGACGGAGTTTCACTCTTGTCACCCAGGTTAGAGTGCAGCGGTGCTACCTTGGCTCACTGCAACCTCTGCCTCCCAAGTTCAAATGATTCTCCTGCCTCAGCCTCCCGAGTAGCTGGGATTACCGTCATCTGCCACCAGGCCCAGCTAATTTTTGTATTTTTAGTAGAGACGGGGTTTCACCATGTTGTCGAGGCTGGTCTTGAACTCCTGACCTCATGAGCTGCCCACGTTGGCCTCCCAGAGTGTTGGGATTTTAGGCGTGGGCCACTGTGCCTGGCTGTGTAGTCAATATTCTTAAACATGAGAATTAGTGGAATGGCTAATTTGCTCATTTTTATCTGTCTCAAATTTATTTAGGAAATACTCTTCTTTTCTCCCTAATCTAGTCCCAAATTTCAATATTGGCTTTACAAACATTACAGATATGACCCTCAATTGAGAAACTCAGTTACATAAAACAAATTTTTTATTTTGCTCAAAAATAACTTGATTTTTATTTTGAGATCTTATTTGTCTAGCGAGGTAGAAATTTAATCCCCATCAATTTGCAAATCTCTCTTCTCCCTTTTTCCCCTCCTTTCCCTGGGGTTTTAAGTAAATCTGTCAAGCATCTATAATAGTGAAACTTCAGAAGGAGGGACATTTGTCCTTAAATATGCAAGGAGTGGCTTCTAGGTCCATGCTCTAGCCCAGTCCTGGTCATCCATCATCAGTAGTCCCACTGGGAAGCTGGTTTTTGGTTTTTGTTTGTTTTGTTTTTTTCTGCATGGTTTCATCATGTCTGATGTCTCCCTAATGGCATATGTGCCAGCCTGTGGGATCCCTTCCCTATGTTAGGGAAGCCGTGCTTTCTTCCAGCTTCTCTTCATTATTTGGTTATACTCTGACCCTCCAGGGTCTCCTAAAATCTTTGGTTTTTGTAATATAAAAATCAAAGACTTGTGTTATTTCTGCTCTCTCACCTGTCACCTTCCTTCTTTGTAGCAATATCATACAAAGTCACTTACATACCTGGTGAGAGAATAGAGAAGGGACTCCCAGACAGGGAAAGACTGAAGGCTAGTACCTCACACGGACTGCCCTGGCCCTTGCATTTACAGATAGGCTGTGGAAGTCAGTGCTGTCAACCATGGAGCACATGGAGAGGACAGGTAGTAAACGAAATGTCATACAGAATTTGCTATGTATACACAACTCAGCAGAAAGATGTTTTAAAAGTGCAAGTTTTATTTTTCTTAGAATGGACCACAACTGTATATACTGACTTAATGAATTTTAAACTATCCCATAAGTAATACAAGAAGGCTTATTACACAACCTAGTGAGAGGAATCCTGAAGCTAAAATCGGCATACCTATATCAAAGCGACAGATGAGGCCCAAACGTTACAAATGCTTTGGAAAAATGCACTTTTTTTTTTGGTGTTTGTGCTTTGACGAAACATCTGACTCTGCTTTTTCAGCATTTTAAGACTTTTTCTTTACTTTTTCTGGACCCAATAATTCTACGAATTAGCAAGAGAGAAAACAAATATTTTCCTTCACCCACTATGGTCCACTCTTATAATGTGGCTTTCCTGTTTCCTGTTTACTTTTTGCATTAACAGTAATTGGAGGGAAAATAAAATCAAAATTTGGTGTGTATAGGGGACAAAAGGGTTCAGAAGCATTATTTACCTACTCAACTGAAGCAGACCTTGGTGGCCATCTGGTACACCATATTTTTGGGTAATTAACATGCATCCACACTTCTATTTTGTTTCCTTTTTGAAGTGAATCTGAAAATGTGTGCTAACAGACTGTCTGTAACACAAAGGAGCCAATGTTAAAAAATGATTATACTCATCTCCTTTTAAAAAACAATGAAAAAAAAAACACCCCACAAACTTTGTTTTGCCACCAAAGGCAGAAGCTGCCTTCCAAGCTGCCAAAGACTATGGGTCCCAGACGGAATTGCTTGTTCTCTTTAGTCACCACATTTGGTGAGCAATGTTGTAGGCCCAGTCGTCCCCCTTCCTTTCCATCACACTTGTCATCCAGAGCCTTCGGCGGAACATTTACATGATCAAATGTTCACGGCCACGGTGGTGCAGCCCCATTCATGGTTTGAATTGAATTTGGGATTAGTTCTCAGTGCTTAACAGCTTGAGTTTGTTTTTCCAAATGACTTTATCATAACTATAAATTCAAGTGAGTCAACTTATTGGATGATGCTCTGTGTGTCTGTGTGTTGGCAATATATATTCAATTTAATCTATACTGAGAAGAAATTATTCTTTCTGGCATAAAGCCTTCCAGGAGAAATCAACAAATAGGTCACATAAACAAGTTTAAACAATTTCTTGCTGGAAGATTTTGCTGTACAATATGTCAGTGCAGTTGCTTCATCCACAAAATATCTAGAGGTATTTTAAGTCAACCTGAACAAATAGATGAGAAAGGCTGTCATGGTGAACTTAAACAAAAATATTTATGATATAAATAAAAAAATGCAGATGGAAAAAGTGCTTGATGAGTAAAGGTGGGAACTAAATGAAATTGTATTGTAGAACACTAATCTCACAATATGAACTTTGAAAACTAAATTGTTGGCTTCTAATACAAACTGATATTTAATATTTATTAAAATGTAGAGTGGTTAGCTTGTTTTGGTTGAACACATTTTCTGATTTTAGAATAGTTATTTTATATTTTATATAGAGTTATATATACTAGAAAATAAATATTTTAGAGGCATTATTGCACCTTCTTTTACTGACGAGAAAACTGTTAGAAGCATTACATTACTTGTTCATGTTTACTTGTCTAGTTAGACCTTAAAATAAAATGAAACTTAATTTCATTTAATCCTTCTTCCCTCTCTTTCTTCCTCCTTGAATTACTTTATGCCTGCCATGATTCTGCTGTTAAGATAGATGCTTGGGATACAAAGACGCATAGATAATAAGACCAAAATAGGGATCTAGTTCAAGAAAGACAAGATAATATACAAGCTATACAGGTGTGAGTATGGAGATCCTTGCAAATAGAGAAGAGTGTTCGAGTGTGTGTGTATGTGTATGTGTGTGCATGTGTATGTGCACACACGTGCATGTGTGGTGTGTTGGTGGGAAGGAATCCAGTGAGTTCTAAAGATCCACAGGAATAGAGAATTCTGCAAGTATTTGCTCCAAGCAAAATAAAATACAACTGTTGTCTCATTACTCTCTGTTGGTTCCTTTTTATAAATGTATTCAATTCCAATGGCACCGGAGAAAAAGCCATAATTTGGCTAATGTCTAAAATGACACTTCTCTTGTGAGAATTTCAAGTTCAAGATGTCTGTGCCACACCCTCATGGAAATGTGAATCTTATAGTGTTACGCAAAAAATGCCACTGAAGAAAATGTTTAGTTCATCCAATTACTATTTAAATCCTGAAGAAAGCTATTCTCTTTTAAAAACCATCAGAGGGAAAAATTTTAGAGCCCTTTTCTTACTTAGAGGAGGTGATACATTTTACTTCTATAATGAACACTCAAAATATAATAAAATTCTTGTGGTAATATTTAAATCTCTCATTCTGATCTGTTCAACCCATTTCATCTTTGCTTGACCGAATGGAGAAGAAACACAGCTGGTTTTCACTCACTCTGTAATGAATGCTTGCTATTCTTATTGAGGTTAAAGTGACTCAATTGCTTCTAACTTTCTACAGTGGCCCTATTTTTTAAGGAGATAGATAGATATGGATGAAGATGCATTATATTATGTATTTATTATTATATGTACTATATATATCATAGATATATATGTATTAATACACACACACACACACACACACACACACACACACACACCCCTCCACAGTAGACTGTGCTTTGGTTGATTTTAATGCATTGCTAATAGAACTAGTTGGCATAAGCAATGTTCTGGAAGACTTATTAGAAGCTATGGATGAGTGATTCTCAATGCTATATTCATTGGTTTTAAGCCAGCTTTGCCATTAACTATCTGGATGATCTTAGGCATATCATAAAGCCTCCTCTGTAAAATGAGGAGCTTAGGTTAGATGAAATCTAAAGATTTTTCCTGAACGAGTAGTCTTTGACAGTGGTTTCCAAACTGTTCATGCCCTGGAGTTGTAAGATTTCATAAAGGTGTCATTGAATTGAGGGAAAGAGTGTCCAAATGAGAACTTTGAGTAAACCTTCCAGAACTCTCATTCCCCCACTTCAAACACAGCAGCTAGGCTTTGTGTGTTTTCCAGTTGAGTTTCAGTGTAAGAGTCTCATTTCAAAAACACTTTAAATTTTGCGAACATCTGTCTCTGATAGAAGGTAGGATCAGCTAAGTCATAGGTAGGTGTGATATAAACCGGAAAAAGCAACGTGTGTTTATTGGAGTTTAAATATTTTTATTATAAAACATTACATGCAGAAAATTGCATAAGATTGTAGGTATGTTTTAGCATTTGTCTGTAAAGCAAACATTCATATAACCCCATCAAGTCATGAAATAAAATAGTGCTGGAACTATAGACTTTCCCTTATATGTCTTACCACTCTGTCTTCACTACCCACTCATCATAAAATAATTATGTAGTTCTAGTACTCCTTTTTTAAAAAATAATTCTTGCCTTCCTTAAAAAGTACACCAGTTCTGCCTGTTCTTGAACTATATATAGATAGAATGTTGTTATTAATATTTTACAACTTGCCTTTTTCTGGCCACACATTTGTAAATTTATCTATATATCTGCAGTTGATTCAAATCTGTTTCAATATTGAGTCCCATTGTAAGATTATAAAACATATACTCATTCTTGGCCGGGCACGGTGGCTCAAGCCTGTAATCCCAGCACTTTGGGAGGCCGAGACGGGCGGATCACGAGGTCAGGAGATCGAGACCATCCTGGCTAACACGGTGAAACCCCGTCTCTACTAAAAAATACAAAAAACTAGCCGGGCGAGGTGGCGGGTGCCTGTAGTCCCAGCTACTCGGGAGGCTGAGGCAGGAGAATGGCGTAAACCCGAGAGGCGGAGCTTGCAGTGAGCTGAGATCCGGCCACTGCACTCCAGCCTGGGTGACACAGCGAGACTCCATCTCAAAAAAAAAATAAAAAATAAAAAAAAAATAAAAAAACATATACTCATTCTAATAATGGTGAACACGTGAATTATTTCCAAAAGTTGGTAATTATGAGCAATATTGCTATGAACAGTCTTAAGCATAAATCATGGTATACATAATCAAACATATCTTTTAAGGTATATATATGCAAAAGTGGAACTATTGGATCTTAGTTCTGTCTATTATTATTATTATATTATTATTATCCTTTAAGTTCTGGGATACATGTGCAGAACATGTAGGTTGGTTACATAGGTATATACATGTCATGGTGGTTTGCTGCACTCATTAACCCATCATCTACATAAGGTATTTCTCCTAATGCTTTCCCTACCCTAGCCCCCCAGCCTCTGACAGGCCCCATTGTGTGATATTCCCCTCCCTGCGTCCATGTGTTCTCCTTGTTCAACTCAAACTTATGAGTCAGAACATGCAGTCTTTGGTTTTCTGTTCTTGTGTTAGTTTGCTGAGAATGATGGTTTCCAGCTTCATCCATGTCTCTGCAAAGGACATGAAGTCATCCTTTTTTATGGCCACATAGTATTCCATGGTGTATATGTGCCACATTTTCTTTATCCAGTCTATCATTGATGGGCATTTGGGTTGGTTCCAAGTCTTTGCTGTTGTGAAGAGAGCTGCAATAGATCATAGTTCAGCATGTATTTTTACCAGACAATGAAACACAGTTTTCTAAAGGTGCTGAAACAATTTTCACTCCTACCAGTATAAGAGCTCCTGTTGCTTATATCCTTGCCTACATTAAGTCAGAATTTTATTTTTTCTCAATTGGATAGGTATGTAGTGGTATCTTATGATATTAAGTCTTGTTTTTCTAATGACTAGTTTTGTTCAGCACTTCTTTATTTGATTACCAGCTGTTTGTATTTCTCCTTTTGTAAAGTGCCTGTTAAAGACATTTGCTCATTTTTCTATTGAGTTGTTTACTCTCTTCTAATTGAATCACAGGAGTTCCTTATATAGTCTGAAAAATAATTATTTTTTGGTTAATATGCTTCAAATATTTTCAAATAACTCCATTTTTCTTTTTACTCTATGTGATTTCTTCCAAATGAACAGAAATTTTAATTTTAATGTGATTAAATTGATCATTCTTCTACTCTACAAAAATTTGTGTCTCCTTTAAGAATCTTTCTATAGACCTACAACAAAGTAGGAATAAAAGGAAAATTTCTCAACTTGATAAATAATACCTACAAAAACCCCTATCTAACATCATATTTAATGATGAAAGACTGAATGCTTCTTTCCTAAGACCATGAACAAGACAAAGATGTTCATTCTTGCCACTTCTATTCACCATTGTACTGGAGGTCCTAGCCAGTGCAATTAGGCAAGAAAAAATGATAAAAGGCATCTGGACAGGAAAGAGAAATAAAATTATCTCTATTAACAAGTGAGGTGATCTTGTATATAGAAAATCCTAAGAAATACATTAAAAAAATTAATAGAACTAACAAATAAGTTTAGCAAAGCTTTAGGATACAAGATTAATATATGAAAGCAATTGTTTTTATATGCACAATCAATGAGAAAAATGAGAATAAAATTAAGAAAAAATCCCATTTACAACAGCACCAAAAATAATAAAATTCTTGAGCATGCAATGTCCTTCCATTTGTTTGCGTCCTTTTTTATTTCGTTGAGCAGTGGTTTGTAGTTCTCCTTGAAGAGATCCTTAACATCCCTTGTAAGTTGGAATCCTAGGTATATTATTCTCTTTGAAGCAATTATGAATGGGAGTTCACTCATGATTTGGCTCTCTGTTTGTCTGTTATTGGTGTATAGGAATGCCTGTGATTTTTGCACATTGATTTTATATCCTGAAACTTTGCTGAAGTTGCTTATCAGCCTAAGGAAATTTTGGGCTGAGATGATGGGGTTTTCTAAATATACAACCATGTTGTCTGCAAACATGGTACATGTATACATATGTAACAAACCATTGTGCACATGTACCCTAGAAGTTAAAGTATAATTTAAAAATTGATAAATAAATAAAGAATAAAATTTTTAGGAGTTTTATTAAAATTTTATAGAAGAAGTAAAAGTCTTGTGCAGCTACAAAACTTCATTGAAAGGTATTTACAAAGACATAAGTAAGTAGAAAGACATTTTATATTTACGGATTTAAAGATTTAATATTGTTAAAATGAAAGTATGCTCCAAATGATCTACAAATTCGATGTAATTCCTATCAAAATTCAAATTGCCTTTTTAGCAGTAAATGATAAACCAATCCTAAAATTCATATGGAATTTCAAGGGACCCAGAATAGCTAAAATAATCTCAAAACAGAACATAGAGGCTTACACTTTTTTATTTCAAAACTTACTACAAAGATACAGTAATTGAATGCTGTAGTGTGGTAGTGCTATGATAATATACATGTTGATGAGTGGAATACAATTGAGAATACAGACATAAATTCTTACTTTTATGGTCAGTTGATTTTCAACAGTGTGCTAATATCATTCAATGAGGGATAAAACAGTCTTCTCAACAAATGGTGTTGTGAAACTTAATACTCATATTCACAATAATAAATTTGAACTTCTATCTCATACCATACACAGTGAACCCAAAATGGATCACAATTTTCAGAGCTAAAACTATAAAACTCTCAAAAGTAAACATAGCAGTAAATCTGTGACCTTCAGTTAGGCAATGGTTTTTAAGATACAACACCAAAAACACAAGGAACAAAAGAAAAAGATAGACAACTTGGACTTCTTAAAAGTTAACACTTTTGTTCTTCAAAGGACATCATTATGAAAATGGAAAGACAAGTGACAAAATAGGAGAAAATATTTTTAAATTATGTGTCTGATAAGAAACATATATCCAGAATACATAAGGAACTCTTAGAATTCATCAATAAAAACACAACCTAAATTAAAAATCTGGGCAAAGGATTTGAATAGACATTTCGTCAAAGAAAATATACAAATAGCCAATAAGCACCTAAAAAGATGCTCAATATCCTTACTTGTTTAAAAAAAAAAAAAAAATCAAAACCACCATGGGATATCACTTTACAATCATTAACATAGCTAACATTTAAAAAGAGACAATAACAAGTGTTGACAAAATAATGGAGAAAGTGAAACCCTCATATCTGCAGGCAGGAATGTAAAATGGTGTAGCCACTATGGGAAAACAGTTTGGCAGTTCTTCCAAATGTTAAACATAGATATACCACATGACACATCAGTTATATTCCTAAGAAATAAAGACACAGGAGAAATAAAAACACACACCCACAAAAAGACTTGTAGATGAACATTCATAGAAACATTATTCATAATACCTGAAAAGTGAAAGCAACCCAAATCGTCAACTGGTGGATTAATTTAAAAATTGTGGTATATCCATATAATGGAATATTATTTAGTCATAAAAAAGAGTTATTGATATGTACTACAAATATATGAACCTTCAAAACATTATGCTAAATGAAAGAATGTAGTCACAAAAGACCAAATACTGTATAATTCCTTTTAAATGAGATTTTCAGAACAGTCAAATTGATGGAGACAAAAAGTCGATTAGTGGCTGTCAGGGACTGAGAGGAGGAGAGAATAGGGTTGATGACTAATGGGTACAGGCTATTTTTTTTAGTGTGAATTGGAAATCTTTTGTAATTGGATAGTGCTGATAGTTTTATAATTCTGGGTATATATTAAAAATCACTGACTTGCACCAGAATTGCACTGAATTTATAAATCAGTCTGGGGAGAATTGACATTTTTTCAAAATCTTACAAATCATGAAGATAATAAATCTCTTGTTCATTAAATTTTAATATTTCCCATTAAAGTGTTATAATTTTTATCTAGAGCTCCTGCACATCTTTGATAAGATTTACTCCTTGGTTCTTGATATTTTGGAGGCTTTGGTAAATAAATTCACTTTCAGTATTTTGTTTTCTAACTGTTACTGGAAAAGCAGTTGATTTTTGTATGTTGAGTTTTGTATCAGTGACTCTACATTCTCCTATTAATTTTAAGGTTTACATGTAGATGCTTTTGGATTTTCTACATATTTAATCCTATCATCTACAAATAGTGACAATTTTTCTTCCTTTCCAATTCTTATATCCTTTAAAAAATGCTTAATTCACTGAACAGACTCAATGTTGCAAAGAAGTGATGATAACAGGAAACCTTGTCTTATTTCTAATACCAAAAGAAAAGCTTCCAACTTTTTACCATGTTATATGATGTTGGCTGTGGAGTTTCTATAACTACTTTAATCGGACTAAACAGATTGGATCATTGTTTCCAATTCTTTATTCCTTCCCTATGTTAGAATCATACATTTACACATTATGTCATGTAAATGTTTATTGCTTCTTATTGTTGGTGGAATTTATTTCTCTATTCCTAGATGTTGATGTTGACCATGTGACCTTTCTTTGGCCTAGAAGATATTAGTGAATATGATATAAGCAAGTATTTTAAGTTTGGTTGCATGGTTTGCTTGTCTTCCTCTTTCATCACTATGAGAAAAAAATATTCTTTGATAGCTGCTTGTTTGAGCAGAATCAAAAAATACGTAGAACAGAATTGATCACGATGTTCAGCCTGAGATAAGCCCAATCAATCACAGCTGAGCCCATCAGAGCCTTACCCTACCCCATGGCTTGTAATCAGTGTTATAAGCCACCAAGATTTGGAGTTTAGAGTTTGTTTGTTAAACAGTACTATTATAGTGAAAAACCTCCCTGATATGCCCTCTAGTCCTAGTTTGCTAAAAGTTTGTATTATAAATGGACTTTGAATTTTATCAAATGCTTTATCTGCATTTATTGAGATAATAATATAAATTTTCCCTCATCCTATTAATGTGGTAATTTATCTTGTTTGATTTTTGAATGCTAAACAAACCCTGCATTCCTAGATTTAAATAAACAGACAAAAAGGCTTAGTACTGAGGTATTATTCTCTGTGTTTTGCTGAATTCAGCTTGTTTATTTAATTTTTTAGTTTGTGCATCTATGTTCGTGAAAGAAATTGATTCATAAATTTCCTTCATCATATTGTCCTTATCTGATTTTATTACCAATGTTATGCCATTCTTTGGAAGAGTTTGGCCACAATTGGAATGATTTCTTCCTTGAATAACATTTATAACATTCACCAATGAGGATATGTAAGCCTAGGATTTTCTTTGAGTAAATATTTAGAACTAATAATTCATTAAAAAATTATTATAAACTAATCAAAACTTCTATTTCTTTTTTAGTGAGTTTAATTAGAGAGAATTTGTGTTTGCTTTTGTCAGACACTGTCAATTTTGCTGTAGAACTGGTTCTACCTAAGGTTCTACCATTGGGCTGCCTCAAACCCAGTTCTGGGACTCTGGAATAGGTCTCGTATCATACTCTAGATCCAGATTCATGCTAGCATTGTTCTGAAGTCACAGCCCCTCAGGGACAGCATTTTTTCTTCCTTTCTTTTTACCTCTTCAGCGTCATGTGTTATCAAGACAGCTTCTCCTCTCTGTATTTCGCCATGGTTGAGAGGAGATGGGTCATGTCTAGGTCTTTAAATCAGAGAGAGTAGGCTCCTGGGAGCCCATCTCAATAGAGAGAAGTTCTCTTACAAGTCTCCTGGCTCCGGACAGATCCTGGACCTTTGAACTCTATCTCTCTGATCCCAGCTGGAAACAGAGTTCAAACAGTAGATTTCTAGGTAAAAGCAGCTTTTGAAACTACAACATCTTCTTCAACCTTCTGCTTATAGATTTTCAACCAAAATTTAGCCCAGGAGCTACCCTATGTCTTTTTTTAAAGACTTCTTTCTTTCTTTTTTTTTTTAGGGAAATTTTAGGTTTACAGCAAAATTGACAGTAAGGTACAGTGAGATCCCATTCCCTGCTTCCACACGTGCACAGGCTCCCTTATTATCAACATCCCCTACCAGAGTGGTAGACTTGTTAGGATTGATGAACCTGCATTAATAAATCATTATTAACCCAAGTCCACAGTTTACATTAGGGCTCACTCTTGATATTGTCTATTCTGTAGGTTTGGACAAATTTATGACATGTATCCACCATTATCATAATCATACGAAGTATTTTCACTGCCCTAAAAATCTTCTATGCCCTATTTATCCTCCCTTTGTATTTTTAGGTTTGTAATGGGAAAGAGAGTATAATAAAATGAAAGTAACACAAAGGGGAGATAACAAAATTCAAAAGATGATTATAATAGGAATCATGGAACTATGATCCCTGATGTTCTCTGATAATGATAAATGGAAGATGCTTTGCACTTCTACTTTCTTTTTATTTCTGTGAATGAGATGTTCCGTATTCCATTTTCAAAACCATTATCAGCTGAAGCATTGAGAATCCCTCCTTTCCAGGACAAAGTCTTCCTCCAACTGGGAGGGCAGTATATGGACAGTAAAAGGACTGTCTCACCAGCTGCAGTTCTCTCTGGGAATCCATTAGAATTTTCTAGGATAACTTGGTACATATTATAAAAGGAGGATAAGGAGGATATGGAGGCCTAGGTATACTCCTAGCTCTTTTGGTTTTCTAATTAAAGTTGCTGGCAAAAACAGCGACCACGCCTTTCAGGAAAGAAGCTGCTTACAGCCACTGAGTGAGACAAAATACCAATATGGGTCAATTTTTGCTGTATCTGAGAATGGCATTTCTTATTAGAATCTAACAGGTAATCATCTCTAGGGCTGTCATACTTTTCTTCCAGTAAAGGCATCTCTTTCTGAGCACTGCTTTTTCTCCTGCCTGCATGGTTTGGTTTCTTAGTCTTGGCTGTCTATTTGCATTTTGCCTTTATATAAAGGGCTTCTATATGTTTTTTCCCTCTATTTGAGACAAGCCTTTCTCATTTTTATCGAAGTAGCTATAATATTTGAGGTGTATGATATAGCATTAAGAGAGAAGAAAGTAAACTAGTTTAATAAGCAGAGCTACTAATAACTTCCCAGTGACTTGGGAATTTATCCTTTTCTCCCAACTCCCATGGTCATGCCAGGAGTCACCGCCACATAACAATGATGGTGACTGATGGTATGGCAGTGCCCTCTGGGGCCAATCCATGACACACAAACTCAGCTCAATACTGCTTCACTTGCGCTAAATGCAGCCTCTGAGACTGGAGTTTGGCTCTGCTCCAAGGCCCCTTTCTGGCTTCTGTCCTGGAGTTTTTATATATGATCTGCAGGTGTTACTGATATAATTTGTTCAGGAGTTATATATGATGTCATGCTTACTAACCTAGATTTTCCTGTGGTCAGTATAGTATAGGAGAAAACTGTAGAAATGATATTACTGATGATTACATAATAAAATAGCATCCTAGAAATAGCTTTGTGTGCCTGTTCCTGAAATGAGAGCATATGGTTATCACTAATTTAGAGTTGCCTTTGAGAATTAATTTAATTTGGAATAAGAGATCCAGGCAGTATTTAGCATCAAACATATGATTATAATTTTAGAATTATGAAGAGAGAAAGTTTTACCTCAGTGCATTTTAGAGTTAAGATGCTTTAGAGAAGATAGAGGAGGTTCTTGACTTGAGATGGTCTGAGATGAGCAGACGTTATGGATTGAAATTAAGGATGGGTCTTAATAACTGAATGAAAACATGTTTTTCTTGGTCATTGTGTTGACTTGTGAAATTTATTCCAAGCACTGCGAACATCTACTGTCTCCACTTTTCTATCCTAAAACCAATCTAGGTGGTGAATGGAATATACTAGGGCAAGTGTCAGTAAAGAAGAGTGACTTCTGGGAATATAATATGACTTCATGTTACAATGACTAGAAAATGGCTTCACTTGGGGGTTTCAATGTATTTAGGTTTATAATTTAAATATATGAAAAGAAAATTAGAAAAAAAAAAACCTTCGTGTAAATTTTAACACCATGTGCTTTCATGATTTGCTTATAACCAAACAGAAACATGAGGAGAAAAGGGTCTTTGGGATCCTTGGAGTTAATAATATTTGTGGCAACTCCCATCTTTGTTACATAATATCTTCTTCCCTTCCAAAGAACTATGAGAAGTCTGGTAAAAAAATTCAGGAAAGCTGAATTAAATGAAATGTTCTAGAAAATGAGCCAGGACATTAGACTGGATATGGATGCTTTCTGTCCCTAAAATATCTCATCCTTGTTTTTACTTCTCTTGTTCTCCAGCTAGCTTGTAGACAAAAATATTTCCTTATACAAATTGTTTTTTTACTCAAAATAATTTGGATGTTCTCAATTGTAGCAGTAATAATGAAGTTTCAAATATGTAATATATATTGAGCATCTTCTATATGTTAGATATTATTATTTTACATATATGATTTTGAATTCTTTGCAAATCTTAGGTTAGTTAGTGTTTTTCCTGTTTTACAGATTTGAGAAAGCCGAAGCGCACAGAGGTTATTGTGCTCAGGTTTGTACAGATGGTAAGTGATAAAGTAGAGATCTGAATACAGGTCTGATTGGTTCTACATCTGTGCTGTTTCCATTACACCTTACTGCCTTTCTTAGTAACATACAATACTCATTTGTTTACAGTAAACAAGCATACCACACTCTCTCAGTTAATCCAATAATAATACTGCAGAAGCTATTTCTGCCTTGTAGTAGAGAAATTAAGAAATCGAAGTCCAGGAAATGGAGGGATGTTCCCAAGTTTACTCAACTAGAAAGGAACACAATTTGGATCTGAATTCAAATCATCAGGATTCTCATCTCCGATGCTTCAAACTTAGCTTGGCCCGCAAGACTGCAGATTGGCAGGCAACTTTAGATAATGCAATTTCCGAGTAGTAAATGTTGCTGCTCTTTCAAAAGTAATCAGAACAATTAAAAGGAGAAACCACTTAGCAAATACCTACTTGCTGACCTTTTTCTTCACTTTGTAGTCAGTTGAATTTAAGTTTAATTTAGTGTTTGCCTCCAATCAAAGAATTACACTGAGTGTCTTTTTAAGAAAGGTTTTCTCTCAAAGGCTACATTCCTATAGCAAAGATGCAAACAAGAACACAGAAAAATTTATGACTGTAAAAGAAAATAAAAAGTCCCAGGATGCACTGTGTAAAATCTGGAATAAACACATCTGAGTCTGGCAACTCAACTCCTGGGAGTAGGCGACACAACTACACAGGCCGATAACTGCAGGGATCAATATTTACTGGTCAGATGACAGTGGTGTGTGCAGTAAAAGCTGTTCTGGATGATTAACTCAGCTGATTAGCACAGCCATAGATGTTTTACTGAGAAGGAATATTTGTTGTATGCCCAGATTCCTCTTAATACAATTGTTGGTAATTGCAACGTGTGTGTGAGTGTGTGTAGGACAGAGGGAGGGAGAAAGGAAATGAACAGAGTGGAACTATCAGGTTCCACAGGTTCAGCAAGACCTCCTAAAGAAGATAATGTGTATTATTTGCCTTTGATTTTAATTTTCATTCTTTCCTCAATTTGCTGAAAATGTAAAGCCATTGTTGACTTACAAGTTGTAAAAGTCAATCATTATTTTGCTTGATTTCTTTGTAGCTTTTCGAGCTTGTTGATCATACGTTCACCTTTTGACAAAATGCTTTTCTCTTGGCTCCTTGACATCCTATTTCTTCACTCATAATATCATTTACGGGCTATATTAATCTATGTTTTCCTTACAGGTTCCCATTTCCCCCCAAATAAGTCAATAATATAAAACCAACTGTACATTTAAAACACAAATAAATCTAAATATCAATTGAAGTAATAAAAGTGAATGAAATTCCTATTAAAAGACACAGACTCCCAAAATAAAATAAAACAAAAACATTAAAAGTACAAGGAAGGGCAGAGTTGTATTAGGGACATGCTAACAAAAAGTAGAAATTGTTATACTAGCATAAAAAAGATTTAAGGTAGAAATTATTACCAAACACTAGGAAGGTTATATTTCTATATTGACTGAGGATTAAATTTATGATGAAAATATACTTTCCACTAACAAATACATTTTTATATATTTGCTTGCTTGTTGTATTGACTGACTACCTGATTAGAATGTAAGCTTTGCAAGGCAAGGAACATTGTTAGAAATAAAGGAGAAGTTGCTGAACACAATGAAACCCAACTATAGTGAAGATTTTAACTGTCTTTGATGGGGTACCTGAAAGTCAAACAAAATGCAAAGAGATAAAGGGGCTGGATAATATAATTAACAAAATTGGTTTATCAGATGTATGTTGAATGATGTCTCTTGCAACATAAAATTAAATAATTATTGAACGAACACTTACTATAAACACCTGCTAGTTGAAATAACAAGACACTCTTGATTCTTAATATGCCAGGGAATCTGGCCTAGTTTGGAGGACATTGGAATCTTTTTTTCTGAGGAAATGGCTTTTAATATGAGACCTGGAGCATGCGTTGACACTTGAGTGAATGGTGAGAGAACATCTTTAAGAATGGGGAATAATGTGTGCAAAATATCAACATGAAAAGATGTATGTTGACGTAAATGTCTATAAACTCAGAGAAATAGCGGGAATGCTCAACACCAAATTGTCAGTACCAATTACCTTGAAATAAAAGATGCTTTCATTTACTATCCTATATAATTGTTTACATGGTAAGATTATGGTGAGTATAAGCACTATTCAAAGTAAACAAACAAAGTCTACTGAATGCAATTTTTTTTTTTTTTTTTTTTTTTTTGAGACGTCTTGCTCTGTCACCCAGGCTGGAGTGCAGTGGCACGATCTCGGCTCACTGCAACCTCCACCTCCGGGATTCAAGCAATTCTCCTGCCTCAGCCTCCTGAGTAGCTGGGATTACAGGCACATGCCACCACCCCCGGCTAATTTTTTGTATTTTTAGTAGAGACGGGGTTTCACTGTGTTAGCCAGGATGGTCTTGATCTCCTGTCCTCGTGATCTGCCTCCCAAAGTGCTGGGATTACAGGCGCAAGCCACTGTGCCTGGCCCTGAATGCAATATTGATTGAGGATTAAATTTATGATGAAAATATTATCATGTAAAATATACATCAGCATACAAACTCAGGAGTGAAGACAGGTGAAAAATTCAGGTGAAGGTCAAGTTAATGAAAGGTGTCCATTTCAGAAGCTTTGATCTAGGGTGCTCCTCAAAAGTGGTTCTCTAAATTTAACAGGAATGCGGATCATCCAGGAATTGTATTAACATGCAGATTAGGATTTGACAGGTCTTGTGCTGTGGCTTGAGGATCTGCATTATTAACAAGCTCCCAGCTGATGCCAATGCTGCTGGTGGTACAAGAACCACAACCTTAAGGATGAAAGTTCCAGGTAATTATACTAGGCTGCCAGAATTGAGAACCACTGAGCTAGAATAGTGTCATTTTGTCTTTCTTTTCCTGTGCCTCTTTCCTATCTGTCAAACTATTTCTCCTCCTCTAAGTCTCAACTCATGGAAGGCTTTCAGATCGGTCAGGCCTGGACATTCTCCAATTGTGTTCCTCCAATGTGTCCCAATAGCAGAGTTTCTCAAACTAATGAGCAAAAATTCCTCAGGTCATTATCAGACATGCAGCTTCCTGAGCCCAGCTCCAGAAGATAAGAATTAACTTGGTCTAGGGTGGAAATCCAGATACAAGCTTCCAGGAAGATTCTGAGATAGCTGGTTCTGGAACTTAATTTAGAAATGTGTTCTTTCTATTCTATCATCAAGTATGGTGCTCCATAGATATTTGGTATATAAGTGAGTGTATGTTCCCTTCCTCCTTTTACTTTGTGACTATAAAAGTTATAAATGCCTCATATAGAAAACATGTAGATACTAAAAAGTATGGAAAAATAGAAAAAAGTGACTGGTCATCCTACCACTGAAAGGCCAACATTTTCTGAAGTTTAACATATTTCTTTCAGATCCTTTTTCCTGAACATTTTGTTTCACTTGGCTTAGAACACATCGTGTATGTATTCTACCCTAAATACTTTTTGGCAATAGAAAAGATAAAGATATTTTTTGTAGCATCGCTCAGTTAAATGTATTGTTTCAAATGCTAAGTTGGACAGTCTTTCACACTTTTGCTTTTCTAGGATTGACTCATTCTTTGACAGTAATTTACCAATAAATAAATAAATACAAAAAACATTATTCCTTGAATTTGGGGATCCTGTATTTCATCTTCTCAATTCATGTTTTATCTCGTTAAAGATCATTCCAGATAGAAACAATTTCTCATTTTCCAGAAATTTGCAACAGAAAGATTTCCAGAAGTAGTCATTTTTTTTCCTACATAGTTAAATCACCATGATTTTTACATGTTAATTAAGACTTACGTGTTGCCTTTTTGACCTCTACCAAAAAACTGTGTCAAGATGTTGACATTTGCACAGCAGAATTATAAGGCAGGTGCTTGCATACTGAGTACCCTAGAACTACATCTTTTGTCCTTGAAAAACCCAGCCAAAGGCATCATCTCACTTTTATCTCCACAAATCATGTTGTCTTCAAAAAGTTAGCAAAGCACAGAGAACAGGTAAGATGTAATTCTTTTCCTGCCAGCAATGTTGTATTTTATTTCTGTTACCTTTAAAAATAGTATATTAGACAACTTATCTCCTTATCCCTTTTCTTTTCCTTAGAGATAAACATAATTCACCTATTACTCTCCCTATTATATGCAGAGATAGGTTCAAAAGTTTTTTGTATTTTGAACTTATGAACAAATGCTGTTAATTGATAGAAAAGTACAAGTTTGTTCCCTGAAAGAGACTTTTAATTTAATAATAATCTAGCCCTAAGTAGCCTAGAAAAGTTAAATCAATTCTTCCATTGCTCTGAGTTTACTTCCAAGAAGTAATTTAGCCCCCAGGAGAAAACCGACTCAATGATGTATCAGTATAACAAAATATAAAATACCTCTCCCCATTCTTAGGCAAATTTGTTGAACCTTATGAGCATAGGTATTTATTGTTGCTAAGACTTGATAATTATGAAGATAACTTCTTCCCCACAAGGACATTGCATATGAATGGGAAAAATAAATGTAGCATATATATGGATTTTATAGCATCCAGTTAGGACTCTGAGTGTTCTGAAAAATTGTAGACAAATTCTACATGGCCACAGTGGCATGGGGTAATCATTAAGTGAAAACAGGACCATGTGGGTGGTTACTCTAGATGATTTATTCAGGCCTAAGGTGGAGGGGATTGAGCATAACCAATTTTTACGGAGCTTTCTTCATCTTCAAGCATCACTGTACCAGATTACCTGAAATGACTTCCAACAGTACTCTGAACTCGCATCTCCACGTAACTCTGGCATATTCAGAAATTTAATTTTCTAAACTTTTTATGTCCAAACAGAGAGAAATGACACGTGATAACTGAAACTGGTTGAGGACTAGGAAACAGAACATTATCAAATGTTTGCTATTGATCTATTCATGCAGATGATCTTGTTTAGGATCATCAATTTACAATCTTGTGGCCAAATTGATCGTTCTAATAATCACAATAAATACATTGCAGAGAGAGAGAGAGAGAGAGAGAGAAACAGATTACTACATACTTTTAATAACTCTCAAGACAAAAAGGATAAGATAATTAACCTTTCACAGTAAAACTTGACATTTTAAAAGACTGCATTCCAAACTTAGGACTTTGACATTTTTCTGTAAGAGTTCAAAGCTCATAAATATATTTCATTCTATGGCAGGTACTAAGTATTTCTCTTAGTTATATATTGCATAGAAAAACTTTTTCAGAACCTAAATGTATACACCAACCTTCTTATGTTTCAGAAATACTGGCAGAGAAAATATGTTTTTAATTTTTTTTTTGAGTGTTCCAGGAGGCTAAGACCCTTTGACTTCTCATTTCCATTTCCTTGGAAAGAGAAATTGAAGTCAATCCTTTCCAAGAACCAGGGCAGTCTATTTTTAGCCTTCACTGATTAAGACTGTGCTATCTAAATAGAAATGAATTTGAACTGCCTGTACCTTTTACTCCCAAATAGTACTTATGAGGTTTCTATGATACCAACAGGGTATGTTCTCGAATCTATGCTTGCACAGTAAATTGCCCTTATTTGAGTTCACTGAGGAACATTGTTGGGTCAAGTTAGGTCAACCTTTCTTTGAATTGTGCTTTTATTTTGTGCTTTTCAAGGGAAATTCAGTTAAAATCAAATCTTGCTTCATAAAAATTTCATTTTTCTAAGGTAGATGATGAAATTTGTTCAACTAACAAGGGATCAGATAGATAAGGAAATTTATTAAAGCTAAAAAGAGAAAACCAGGAAATTATAGTTTATGTGGGTAAAGCAAAAAAAAAAAAAAAAAAAGCTAGCATCATGACAGTGGCAGATGAGATGCAGGAAGAGGGAAATAATAAATATGGAGGATGGATGCTGCACCATTAAATGAAGGGAGAGGAACAGTGAGGCTCAAATGCAGAGCTTTGTGCAAGTGGGAAATGAAAAAGAGGCAGACAGAGAGCTCCTTGGACGAAAGGATTGAAAGTGAAGCCATAAATGTACCAGAAATAAGAGGCAGAGAAAGTACCATTATTAAAATAGCGATGTTGCCAGAATTAGAGACTTGGAAGAATAAAAATTATCCGGTTGTAAATTCAGAACTATGTTTGGCCATTTATGCCCATGATGTTTGGAGAAATATAAAGGAGAAACAGCTGTTGTGTAGATTTAAATGATAAAATAGAATTATAGGGAATGAGAAGACCCCAGGAAAGGAAATTATAGGCAATGAGAAGACCCTAGTGAAAAAGACTGCCACTTTTTCTCCTCCTTGATAGAGGCAGATAGTATTCGAGAAGGGAGAGAAACTTGAGGGGAGGACAGCCGAGTCAGCAGGAGAAAGGCAGGTAATAGCCAAGATACTTCGAACAGTTCCTAGGTTTTCCACATCTGTTGGCTACCTCAAATCTTATTTCTTCCTTTTCTCCTGAGATCCAAAATGCTCTCTCCCCTCTCTGCAGGTTCCTTAAACAATGACAACTTTAAAAGACTCCAGATGGCTTTGAAAAAACTTGAAAGCCATCCAAGGTGCACTGTAGGCCTTTGTAGACACCCCATGTGGAGCTAGTCTGAAAACTCTATAGTTTTTCTGTTTGGATTGTGTCCTGGGGATGAGCTGCAGGGCCAGCACACACACACACACACACACACACACACACACACACACACACACACTTAAAAATTAAAAATGAGCCAGCCCTAACCCATGTGTACTCAGAAGTAAAAAGGTAAGCTCTTTTTGCTGTGAGCTCTTGTAGCCGTTGGCCTTGGTATTCATCACTCTGTACCCTGCCTGGCCTTGCTGTGAGGAGAAGGCAGAGGACATAGAGATCAGGTGAATAACTCACTCTTTGCTTCTTAAATGTCAGTTTATAACCCACTGCTTCAGTGGATTTACTGTTTGGATAGAAATTTAACCCACCATGGCTTCACTGGGAATATATTAGAAAGATTCATAGACTCAACCAATTTTGTCTAATTTTTCTCTAGAACAATTAAAATACCATTATCAATTATCTACAGCCAATCTCTAGAGGGAGTTATTTGAAATGACTTTAATAATAACCAATGGGTATACGCAGCTACTTTTAGAGGATGGGCAGCTTTTATAAAGCTGAATTTAATATTGTATTTTCCCAGGAACAAAGTGGTTAAGAATTGAACTGTGTAAGAATCATCTGGCATCACTGGTTTATTGGAAAGAAATAATCCAAAGTCTTAAGATAATATGAAAATGCAAGAACTTTGAAGAAAAAGATAAATTCACATGCAGAATCAAATTCTAAGAAAAGCAAAGGTTGAGTGTGTATGTGTGTTGTGTGTATGTGTGTGTGAGAGAGAGAGAGAAAGAGCAAGTGGAGGAACGAAATGTTCGTTCTCTTGTCGTGTTGACTGATTTATAACAAGATTATTTGTGCTAAAAATATCTGTTTCAGGCTGTCCAGCCCCTCTTTCAGCTGGTAGGTTGATGGGGTGATTATGGAGGGCAAAAGGTTGAATAGCAAAGTCTAGGTGTTACATGAGCATTACTTTTAACTATGCTTAAACTTATGGGGAGATAGTTTATTTTTAACACTATTTCAACATCAGTACATCTTGTATTCCATCTGTGGACATGAGACACAAGGGATTGAGGGATGCATTGAGAGACTGGTTCGGCTGACAAAGTTGACCTACCTAAAATATTCTTTTCAACCCCTTCCGGGATAGTAATGACAGATGCCAGAATTTTTATTAGAATTCCAGCCTTTAGGTAAATAAAAATTACAGTAACATCCTTTGGTCACTATGGAGGCTCTTTACACTCCAATTATAAGCATCAAAGAAATCCTTGGATCAGTCATCAGGTAATCAGGGGAATGCAGTGTGTTCATGGTGGCTGCTTATTTTTCTCCAATTCACATGCAGAAGATTTTTTAAGGGATTAAGGGGAACTTGCAGATTCAATGGGGACTCAGATCACATATTGGTTATTGATAGGATAATATCATCTGGAAAGTATTTAGACACAGGCAGAAATTTCCATCTATAAGACAAAGATAAAAATCACCAGTAACTGTGGCTTTTTGAGCAACCCACTATCTAGTGATATCGGAATCTAGCAGCAAGAAGGAAATGGAAATTTTGCCATCAGCTTCTGTGCATCAAGCATAGTGTTTTCCGAACTTCAGCCACACAGGCTCCACCTTCATCATTTAACAACAGCTAAAATCGCATGTACAGATATTTACTGAATATTTTATTTAAATTGCCTCACATTAGCTTAAATTTATTTTAAGCAAAATTAAATACAAAAATAAATCAATGTTGTTAGATTCAGGCTGGTCATTGTTACCACTTAAGGTTCTGACCCCAGTTCTGCTCTTTCCATGTTCAAGAGAATTAGGTTTCAGAGGAGTGTTAGAGACTATCAGTAACCTGAGACTTTCCCCTGGAAAGCATCAGAAAGAGTGAAGGAGAACTAAAAGAGCAGTGGCAATGTTATTTAAGGTGCAATTCCTGAATCTCTTATAAGCATTAGGGTAACACCCAAATCAACTTCAGCACTACCAGGGCAGGTCTCCCACACTCTGGGAAACCCTGGGGCAGAAAGTCAGTGTGCAATGCCAATGGGATCTCACGTGACACATTCAACTGAGCCCCTGCTGAAGGGACACATGCAACGCTCCATATGCTGTCTGACCGGGACCTGCCACAACATCACCACAACTGCATCACCCACAATAGAACAGAAAACGGAAGCTACTAGAGCAAGGCTAAGGAAGTGCTGAGAGGCGGGTCACAGAGAAAGGCAGTCATCTTTCTCATAACCCTAATCCTAACCCTAAACCTAAGCCCTTTTCTCCCAGAGAAGTCTAGGGAACCTCACTTAGGATGAGATAGAAGATAGAGGAAATCTCTGTTTTTTTTAAGAATGCATGAATGGCACCTTTCTTGACCACCTCATTTTAAACATTATCCCCCATTGTATTCCCTATTACCTTTTCCTACCTTAGTTTATTTCACCTGGGATTGTATAAATATTATATATCTACACAAAATCATTATATGTTTACATTTGTTAATCTGCTTGCTTATTGATTGATTGTCTCCACTGCCAGAATGTAAGCCTAGACTCTAGGCATTTTTGTGTTTCATTCCCAGCCATATTCACAGCCCCTAGGATAGTAACTAGCATATAGTAGGTGCTAAATAAATATTTGTTGAGTAAATCTGAATGAATGAATGAATGAATGAATGAACTGCCTTCAGAAAGGAGATAGGTAATGAGAAAGGACTTTAATTCACCAAAAAATACTGATCATTGTAAGTATCAGTTGAATTATTTTTGGCATAATATATGATTCAGTGTGAGCAATGTGTATTTTTTGCTTAAAAAAACAAAAATGTTGGCATGGAGTTTGAAGTGATTTGTTTTTAGGAGTCAAGGGCTGCATTCACTGATGGACTCATGGAGATGTTCACAGACAGACATCTCCATGCAAGGACAGACATTTTTAGGAGTGGGAATGAGGATCTGATGTTTGTAGCTTGTCACAAGGAAACTTAGCAGAAAGTCTTCTATTAGATGCTTATCAGATGCTCCTTAAGTATCATTGATTAGTCACATTTCACAGTAACTGATATTCTTGATCACCACCAATGAAGCATTGAATCCACCCATTAGCAATGAAGTTCTGCTTATCTGTGCACCTAAGAAGAATATGGCCCTTTTTGGAAAGCTGAATTAAAGCAACTGGTAGGAGGAAGAAATTCCATGGTGCAGGATTCACAGGTGTGTTCCATGGATTAAAGCTGTGAGATAATACTGGGTGTATGCAAAGAATAAGGAAGGAAGAGAAAAATGGTCCCATAATTTGGGGATACTCTGGGTTAAACAAAGTTAGACAGCCTATTGAGAGGCTTTCAGAGGCAAATCCACTAGTTTTTCCCAAGTATATTTCATGACAAAATTACCATTCTACCTCTCCCTTACTCAAGGATCCCAGGAGATTGATGACCTAATGGGCTTGTTTTGGAAGCCTTGATGTATCTCTGTGGGCTTCTGGGGAACTCTTCCAGATGAAGAAGAGTCCTGTGATGAAGCAAAGATGTCTGGCCATTTCTGAGCAAAGGCATAGAATCAAAGAGAAAAGTCAAGGGCTGCATTCACTGATGGACTCATGGAGATGTTCACAGACAGACATCTCCATGCAAGGACAGACATTTTGATTATGAAGTGCAGTCTTTACTGTTGGCTGATAAAATGACTGATGTAGTAGGATGAACAATGAACCATGTTCCAAGTCCCACTTTCCCATGACCTTCGATGGCTATTTTCTGGGTCTCAGTTTCCTCATTTGTAAACAGAGAGTTAGATTAAGCAGTCTTTGAAGTCCCTTCCCATTCTAACACTCAATAATTAAATGGCCTTTAGATGTCTGTTCTAGTCTTAGAGTTGTTTTATTCTAAAGGACAAACAGATGAGACACAGATGAGGAAAGAATAGCTAATCATTTGAAGCCTGGATGTTACTGGCTGAATAGTAATAGTACTGGCTTTCATACCTAGGATGAAAAACCTTTAAAAAGCCACCTTCCCTAATAAGCCTGTAAATAGACCTCCGCCAACAAGATTCAAACACGTCTAAGGCTTGTGCCCAGTATGCATGAGCAGAGCCCCATGGCACTTGCTTAATGTTTAAATTTTTTGTATTAATTTTTGTATTATTTTGAGAGTGCAAAAGATAAGTTTTAATTTTTCTCATTTTAGTGTTCCTTAAAATGGCATTCTTGATCTAGAGCCAACAGGATTCTTAAATTTTAAATGGAAGCTTCTAGTGACTCAGACTTTAATTGGACACGCCTCTTGGCTCAGACTATAGATAATTAGTCCGTTAAACATTAAGGAACTCTGTACCTCCAAGCCTTCAAAGTAAATACTACAGCCGCAATAGAGAAGATACATATAATATAATTTATTATAACTCTTGTATGGTTACACAAAAACAGGAATAACAATGACAGTGCTTTTTACTCTAGGATTGCCTTCTTGCAGTCTCCTCATTATTCCAACTTCCAAATTCCAAGGAAGTGAGGCTGTCATAAATGGGATGACCACTTCATTCAAAGTGGAATAATGACAATACTAGGGTGATATGGTTTGGCTCTGTGTCCCTGCCCAAATCTCCTGTTGAATTGTAATCCCCAGTGTTGCAGGAGGAAAATAGTGGGGGGTGATTGGATCATGGGGGAGAATTTTCCCCTTGCTGTTCTCATGATAATGAGTTCTCATGAGACCTGATTGCTTAATAGTGTGTAGCACTTCCCCTTTCACTCTCTCTTCCTCCTGCTCCACCATGTGAAGAAGGTACTTGCTTCCCCTTTGCCCTCCCACTATGACGATAAGTTTCCTGAGGCCTCCCCAGCCATGCCTCCTCTGTAGTCTGTGGAACTGTGAATCAATTAAAACTCTTTTCTTTATAAATTACCCAGTCTCAGGTAGTTCTTTATAGCACTTTGAGAACAGACTAATACATAGGGTAAAATTAGGGTTTTCTGATTCAAACTAGAATCAAAATTTGAGGTTCTCAGTGCTAGTTTTGAATTTGCCACTGACTAGCAAGAAAGTGTTAGGCAACTCATTTAACTTGCCTGTGTCTCAGCTTTGCTAGTGTAAAATATAGATGTTAGAATATAAAATTGGACATCCCTTCCTGTTAAAAATTTTTTTAAAGGATTTATCTTTATATTCAGGGAATGAGATTAGGATGGGAAGGAAAGAGTCAGTTATGTGTCCACAAGGAGGCAGGGAGTGAAAATAACATGGCTTAAGCATCAGGAGGGTCTGTGTTCCAATCTTGGCTCAGCTGTTTAATGGTTATTTCTGAGCAGGAAGTTAAGGAAATGGACATGGGAGGGGCTTTACAGACAACTGTAACATTCCTTCCCTTAAACCAAGTAAGTAAGTGGGTGTTATTTGTGTTGCAATTATTTATATTTTACCTACATTTTACATATTATTTTTATCTGGCCACTATTTTGTACGAAGTGTTAAACCAAACTAAAATTCAATAAATGTGAAAAATAAATAAAATAGATTCTTCAAAAAGAAAAGAGGAGCATGCATTACATTTTGATCAAATTTAATGTTTTTTGTTTTTCTATAGCGCATTCAATTATTATGACTTTTTCCTCCTGACCCCTCATGAAGTGACCTCTGCTTACCTACCGGTCTTCATCTCCCATCTCTCTCCCCTCTGCTCTTAAGTTCCTCCATAGTTTCTCAACCATGTTATACGTGACTATGCATCTGCGTCTTTCCACATGTTGTCATTCTGTCTGGAATGCCTCCTTGAGCCTGCAAAGAATTCCTACCGATTCTTTCTTTTTCACCTCAAATGCTTCTGAGAAGCCTTCTCCATCTTCCCCCAGCAGATGTGGGTGCTCCTTCTCCTCTACTTGACTATGCATTGTAGATCTCTGCTTGAAGCAGTTGTATATTATAATGACTTGTATAACTGGCTCCTGCTTGGATAGTCAACCCCTTGAGGGCAGAGATTGAATCTTGGAGCGTCCAAAATCTACCTGGCCATGTTCACCCATCTGGTTTATTTATCCATTCCCTCTCTCTGTCTCTCTCTTCAGGCACATCTCAGGGGAATTCAAAATATGGCTGGTAACTGAAATGTAGTACTAAATACATACACATGCCCCTCTGTATCTGCAGGTTTTCAACCAATCATAGATGAAAAATATTTGGAAAAAAAAAACAAGAAAAAATAATACAAGTAATAAACAATACAGTATAACACCATTTACTTACATTGTACTCAGTATTATAAGTAATCCAGAGATGATTTCAAGTGTATGGCAGGATGAGCATAGGTTATATGCCATTTTTATGCCAATATTATGCCATCTTATACAAGGGACTGAGCATCTGAGGGTTTTGCTACCTATGGGGATGTTGGAAGCAATTCCCTGCAGATACCAAGGAACAACTGTATGGAATAATTGAACAAATATACTGGATATTCATTAATATTCACTAGTATGAAGAAAAGGAATGGCATGGAGGAGCTGAGCAGGGGAGAGGTAGGGTGTTTGAGAAACAGAGGTAAAAGGACTTTTGTTGATGGGATTTGGGCTGGGCATTCGGAATGCTGAGTGGAGGGAGAGGATGTGAGTACCCAGCATGGTCACCGTTATTATTGGGGAGGACTGAGGAAGATTCAGAATACATCTAGCAGTTAAGATTTGAGCACCTGAGCTTTGGCAATAACCCTCTTTTGATGGAGAAGGCCCTATTTTTGTTACTTTTTGATATACAGAGTCAAATATACAGATTATTCACAAATACAATGTTTAAATCTAGATTTACTGACATGATTAGTTAGCTTTCCCTGGACAGTTTCAGGAAAAATATCACACACACTCGAAAAAGAAACTGTTTTGTTTGTTTGTTTGTTGTCCAAAAGGACCGTTTCTATTTTCTTTCCAAGCACTCTCCCACCTTCATTTTTCATCATTCCCTTCTGTCAGGTCCCCTGAAACGGAAACAAGCTTATTCCTAATGCCATTCTTTCATTCATATTGTTATGTTCTCCTGAACATTATGATTTCCTTATACAAATCCCATTTATCCTTCAAAAACTGGTTTGAGTTTGCTTCTTCTATGAAACCCTTCCCGGTCAGTGTGGTCAATACTGAGATTTCCCCACTGTCAATGGCACCTCGCTGCTACCCACTGACTTAGCCATTCCTTCCATTTTGCTCTGAACCATTTCCTCCTGGTTCATTTATGCTGATGTTGATTAGTCAGCAGGAGAGCAAGCACTGTAAAAACAAGGCCCATAATTTACATACACAACCTCTGTATCCTTGTAGCCCCGGTATATTGTTAATCACATAATTTTCACTTAATAAAATACTTACCTGATGATTTGGTTGCTGACAGGGAAATCACCCACTAAGATTAGTTGCCAGTGTGATAACCAAGCTTTGGTTCAAAGTCTGATTTTGCAAAGTATATCTTGTGTCTCTTCTTTAGAGGCAGGCATAAGGGAAAAGAATCATGATAATGATTCAACTTCTGAAATTCTCAGCTTTTGAGAGGTGTTCACTTTCAGAAGGGGGAGCAGGGTAAAAGGTGAACTCCAAGGTAATCTAGGCTTACACTTTGAAATCCAGGATTAAATGGTTTCAGCACAGTGCATTCTATCAAGAACTAGCTAGAGGCCAGAGGTTTACTGGGAATTTGAGTTGAGCTGATCATAGCTTTGCATTCATCAATGAGGGGATTACTACTTAGATCTTATAGGCCATTTATTTCCTAATTTTAAAAAAGGTAACTTAATTTAGTGTTTTTTTCTTATTAATATTTATAAGCTTGAAAAATTTTACTATATCCCTAATATTGTAAATTCTGCAATTAGCAGTTTTGCTCCTAAATCTCCATGCATGTCTTTGCTGATTTCCCAGGACTAGATTCCTAGAGGTGGGGATTTCTGGGTTGCAGTATCTAGACCTTCTTAAAGTGCATGTCTTTAAGTTGTTGTGTTTTGGAAAACAAAGAGAAAATTATGACTTGGTGCATGATGGTGAGGAAGAAGAATATTATGGCTTGATTTTTATAGATTTTACTGAAAGATACTTTCTCTTTCATTTTTGAAATTCATCTCCTAATTGCACGATTTTTTTCTTCATCATCTACCATAGAAGAAATATGCAAGGGTAGCATGCAGAAACCGCGTTGTCAGGGTACCGTTTTGTATGGGAGGCTGCTTAACTCATTTTGATCACTGTGCATAATATTCAGGTCAGTTCAACCCAAGCCACCTCTAACATTTCCTGGAATGGTTCTTCAATTTGTATGAATACAGAAGTAGGATTATTTTATGACAAACCGAAATTCTAGATCTGACTGCAAATTTAAGCATAACTACGTGGTATAATTATATGTATGCACACATTATTATATATTCCCTCCTCACTAAAGAATCATTGAAAAACCCCAGTCTGCTGTGTCTAAATAAAAGCAGGCTCTGTCACATTCCCAGACTGGGTGCTGTACTTTGCCTATGTTAGATATGCTGATTGTCCTGTATGAACCCCATAGTGTTCACCGATGAGGTCCCTAAAGCCATGGAAAATCTGCCTGTGCCTATACACTTGCCCAAAGTTCACTTTAAACAAGTCCAGGCATCAACAGCAGCTATGGAGATTTTGCCACTTTCAAAGAACTCTTCAAAAAGGCCATCTCTAATTACTTGCTAGTGAGGAAGAACTTCGTGTCTTTGCTGTGGGACCTTGCACTTTTCTGGCTCTTTAACCTGAGTACACTGTGTTCTCTGGCTGACTTCTGTGTTCAAGGTATACTATTGAGAAGAGAGGAATTAAATTTTGCTCTGCTTAATCAAGAGCATAACTTTCTGATGGGAAAGTGAGTAAAAATGGGTTTCTCCCATTGAAAATAAAATTGGATATTATGATATTTCCCTCTTCTTTGAGCTTTGGCTGAACCCTGGACATGTCCCTGCTGTCATAATCACTTTAGTATCTGCCTCCTCCAAAGGCTAGTGTGCTTAGGGCCATGTTTTCTTCACATTATACATCCAGCACCTTGCTCAGCTGGCACAAACTTTTGCTAAATTATTTGTTGTTAAGCTGTTGTCAAACAGTTGAAATATCTTCTTAGCTATTTCTGCTCAGCATTTTGCTGTATGATCACTTCATCTCCCTTTTGTGGATCACAGCTATTCAAAAAATATTAAGTCTGCTTGGAGCCAGAAATGAATTTGGATGTGCATGTATCCTATTCCATGAAATGCTGTTGCTGATCTACATGTTGAAACTGTGTTTTTAAAACTTTAATTCAGGAACATGGTGTCACAATAATCTTTTTTTTAATTAGCAAATTCATTTGTATGCATAGACTTACAAAAGTATTTAGATTTCAAACGTGGATTTCCATTTAATGAATTATTATAATTAAATGCATATAATACTACTGGGATTATATCAATAAGGAAAGACAAAATTATGCAGTAGTGACAAACAAATATCAAAAACTGAAATCTTCATGGTTTAAAACAACAGGGTTTTACTCTTAATCATGGAACACGTTCTGTTTCATACTGTTTTCATTTAGGCTTGCAGGCTGATGGAACCTCTACTATCCAGAACATCACTGATCTATACAGAGGAGCAAGAGTGAAGCACATGAGTTCTTAATGGCTTCTACCAGGAAATGGCACACCTCACTTCAGCTTATGTTTTATTGTTCGAAGCAATTCACATAGTTAGCTACACTCCAAAAGGTAAGGCATCACGATTCTTCCATGTGCCCAGAGAGAAGAGAAACATGTAGTATACAGAGGTAATGAAGACCTCCATCTAGGTTCTGTGATCAAATATGGAGTTCACTCCTTTTCCCTCTGCTAAGTGACATAATTATACTGATTTCAGGGCAAAGAAGATCAACCATGGAAGAACCCATGACTTTATAAAAGGGTGTGGGTGAACCAAGTAGCAGAAATGGCTAAGAGATGCTGGGAATCCAATTTAGGAGTATTGTTGGTCCAGCAGACAAGAGACTGAATTCAAAAGAGCCGGTTTGGGTTTAAATCATTGGAATGATTCCTTGAGTTCAGATAGACAAGAGGTTTAACACAGGAATTCAGACAATTCAACCAAGCTTTATTCCCTGAGAAACATAATTACTACTCAGAGCAGAGAAAGAGTGTCATGAACCAATAAGCATAACTAAGGAAAATTTTGAATCTAAGAACATGCTTATTGCATTCTTCTGCATCTTCAGCTAAAGAGGACAGAAGAGGCCTCATGTACATTGTTTTAAGGCAGATCATGAAGTTATTTAAGAGACTCAAGTGTGCTTATGTTACCTTAATAAAGTCTAGGAAGCTTCCTGGAAGCTCTTCTATGTAAAACAATTATTCTTAGCCTTTTGAGTCACACTTCCCATTGAAAATCTGAAAATCTAATTCCATGGAGGAAGAGTAACCTTTTCGAAAAATGATCCTTGACCTAAACTCTATACTTTATATAAAAATTAACTCAAAATAGATTGTATAGTTAAAAGTAAAATGTAAAACCATAAAACACTAAATGCCCACAAGAGAAAGCAGGAAAGATCTAAAATTTACACCATAAGATCACAATTGAAAGAACTAGAGACGCAAGAGCAAACACATTCAAAAGCTAGCAGAAGGCAAGAAATAACTAAGATCAGAGCAGAACTGAAGGAGATAGAGACACAAAAACCCTTCCAAAAATCAATAAATCCAGGAGCTGGTTTTTTGAAAAGATCAACAAAATTGATAGACCGCTAGCAAGACTAATAAAGAAGAAAAGAGAGAAGAATCAAATAGACGCAATGAAAAATGATAAAGGGGATATCATGATCCCCACAGAAATACAAACTACCATCAGAGAATACTATAAACACCTCTACGCAAATAAACTAGAAAATGTAGAAGAAATGGATAAATTCCTGGACACATACACCCTCCCAAGAGTAAACCAGGAAGATGTTGAATCCCTGAATAGACCAATAACAGGTTCTGAAATGGAGGCAATAATTAATAGCCTACCAACCAAAAAAAGTCAAGGACCAGATGGATTCACAGCTGAATTTTACCAGAGGTACAAGGAGGATCTGGTACCATTCCTTCTGAAACTATTTCAATCAATAGAAAAAGAGGGAATCCTCCCTAACTCATTTTATGAGGCCAGCATCATCCTGATACCAAAGTCTGGCAGAGACACAAACACAAAAAGAGAATTTTAGACCAATATCCCTGATGAACATCGATGCAAAAATCCTCAATAGAATACTGGCAAACTGAATTCAGCAGCACATAAAAAGCTTATCCACCATGATCAAGTGGGCTTCATTCCTGGGATGCAAGGCTGGTTCAACATATGCATATCAATAAACGTAACCCAGCATATAAACAGAACCAAAGACAAAAATCACATGATTATCTCAATAGATGCAGAAAAGGCCTTTGACAAAATTCAACAGCCCTTCATGCTAAAAACCATCAATAAATTAGGTATTCGTGGGACGTATCTCAAAATAATAAGAGCTATTTATGACAAACCCACAGCCAATATCATACTGAATGGGCAGAAACTGTAAGTGTTCCCTTTGAAAACTGGCACAAGACAGGGATGCCCTCTCTCAACACTCCTATTCAACATAGTCTTGGAAGTTCTGGGCAGGGCAATCAGGCAGGAGAAAGAAATAAAGAGTATTCAATTAGGAAAAGAAGAAGTCAAATTGTCCCTGTTTGCAGATGACATGATTGTATATTTAGAAAACCCCATCATCTGAGTCTAAAATCTCCTTAAGCTGATAAGCAACTTCAGCAAAGTCTCAGGATACAAACTCAATGTGCAAAAATCACAAGCATTCTTATACACCAAGAACAGATAAACAGAGAGCTGAATCATGAGTGAATACCTATTCACAGTTACTTCAAAGAAAATAAAATACCTAGGAATCCAACTTACAAGGGATATGAAGGACCTCTTCAAGGAGAACTACAAACCACTGCTCAACAAAATAAAAGAGGACACAAACAAATGGAATAAGATTCCATGCTCATGGATAGGAAGAATCAATATTGTGAAAATGAACATACTTCCCAAGGTAATTTATAAATTCAATGCCATTTCCATCAAGCTACCAATGACATTCTTCACAGAATTGGAAAAAACTTCTTTAAAGTTCATATGGAACCAAAAAAGAGCCTGCATTGCCAAGACAATCCTAAGCCAAAAGAACAAAGCTGGCGGCATCACGCTACCTGACTTCAAACAATACTACAAGGCTAGAGTAACCAAAACAGTATGGTACTGGTACCAAAACAGAGATATAGACCAATGGAACAGAACAGAGCCCTCAGAAATAATACCACACATCTACAACCATCTGATCTTTGACAAACCTGACAAAAACAAGAAATGGGGAAAGGATTCCCTATTAAATAAATGGTGCTGGGAAAACTGGCTAGCCATATGTAGAAAGCTGAAACTGGATCCCTTCCTTACACTTTATACGAAAATTAATTCAAGATGGATTAAATACTTAAATGTTAGACCTAAAACCATAAAAACCCTAGAAGAAAACCTAGGCAATACCATTCCGGACATAGGCATGGGCAAGGACTTCATGTCTAAAACACCAACAGCAATGGCAACAAAAGCCAAAATTGGTAAATGGGATCTAATTAAACTAAAGAGCTTCTGCACAGCAAAAGAAACTACCATCAAAGTGAACAGGCAACCTACAGAATGGGAGAACATTTTTGCAATCTACTCAGCTGACAAAGGGCTAATATCCGGAGTCTACAAAGAACTCAAACAAATTTACAAGAAAAAATCAAACAACCCCATCAAAAAATGGATGAAGGATATGAACAGACATTTCTCAAAAGAAGACATTTATGCAGCCAACAGACACATGAAAAAATGCTCATCATCACTCACCATCAGAGAAATGCAAATCAAAACCACATTGAGATACCATCTCACACCAGTTAGAATGGCGATCATTAAAAAGTCAGGAAACAACAGGTGCTGGAGAGGATGTGGAGAAATAGGAACACTTTTACACTGTTGGTGGGACTGTAAACTAGTTCAACCATTGTGGGATACAGTGTGGCAATTCCTCAAGGATCTAGAACTAGAAATACTGTTTGACCCAGCCATCCCATTACTGGGTATATACTCAAAGGATTATAAATCATGCTGCTATAAAGACACATGCACACATATGTTTATTGCAGCACTATTCACAATAGCAAAGGCTTGGAACCAACCAAAATGTCCATCAATGATAGACTGGATTAAGAAAACGTGGCACATATACACCATGGAATACTATGCAGCCATAAGAAAGGTTGAGTTCATGTCCTTTATAGGGACATGGATGAAGCTGGAAACCATCATTTTCAGCAAACTCACCCAAGAACAGAAAACCAAACACCGCCTGTTCTCACTCATAGGTGGGAATTGAATAATGAGAACACTTGGACACAGGGTGGGAAACATCACACACTGGGGCCTGTAGTGGGGTGGGCGGAGTGGGGAGGGATAGCATTAGGAGATATACCTAATGTAAGTGACGAGTTAATGGGTGCAGCACACCAACATGGCCCATGTATACATAGGTAACAAACCTGCATATTGTGCACATGTACCCTAGCACTTAAAGTCTGATTAAAAAAAAAAAAAAAAAAGGGGGAAGAAAATCTTTGGGACCTAGGTAAGAAATTCCTGTACTTAATACTAAAAGCATGATCTATAAAAAGAAAAATTGATTAATTGGAGATCATCAAAATTAAAAATATTTGCTCTGCAAAAGACTCTGTTAAAGGAATCAAAAGACAAGCTATAAACAGGAAGAAAATATTTCTAGACCCTGTCCTAAAAAGAACCAATATCTAGAATGTATAAAGAACTCTCAACATTTCACAGTAAAGAACAAACAAAAAATCTATTTAGAAAGTGGTCAAAAGACATGGAGATGTTTCACTGAAGAGGGTATACAGATGGAAAATCAGCATGTGAAAACATGTTCAATATAATCAGTCATTTGGGAAATGCAAATTAAAACAATTAGCCATCACTTACATACCTATCAGAATGGCTTAAAAAAAAAAAAAAAAAAAAAAAAAAAAAAAAAAAACTGGCAATACCAAATGCTGGAGGAATGCAGAGAACTGGATCCCTCTTTACACATTGGATCCAAATGTAGAGAACTGGATCCTCTTTATGCTGGATCCCTTTACACATTGCCAGTGAAAATATGAAATGATACAGCAACTCTGTAAAACACTTTGTCAGTTTCTTGTAAAACTAATCATGTATATTTGTTTGCTTGGGCTACCATACAAAATACCACAGACTGGGTGGCTCCAGTAACAGAAATTTATTTTCTAACAGTTCTGCAGGCTAGGAGTCCAAGATCAAGGTGTCAGCACATTTGGTTTCCTCTGAGGCCTCTTTCGTTGGCTTGCAGATGGCTGCCTTCTTGCTGTGTCTTCACATGGTCACTCCCAGTCTGTGTTGTCTGCGTCCTAACATCCTCTTCTTATAAGGACACCGGTGTTATGAGATTAGACCCTATCATATGATCTCATTTTACATTGATTACCCTTTAAAGTTCCTATCACCAAATACAGTCATACTGAGGCAGTAGGGGTTAAGGTTTCAACATATGAATTTTGAGGAGACAAAATTTAGCCCACAGCACCATGCAACCATCACATGACCTAGCAATTGCACTCTTGAGCATTTACTGCAGAAAACGTAAGACTTACGTTTTAAAAACTCTGTCCATAATTGTTCATAACAGCCTTATTACTAAGAGCCAAAAACTGGAAACAATGCAGATATCCTTCAATAGGTATGTTATGTGAACTGGATTGTATATCCATACCATGAGAAGCTACTAAGCAATAAAAAAGAAATGAACTATTAATATATGCAACAATTTGGATGAATCTCCAGAGAATTATGTTGAGTGAAGAAAAAAACTAATCACAAAAATCATACTCTATGATTTCGTTTATATAATATTCTTGGAAAGACAAAATTACAGAATAGGGAACTGGTTTGTGGTTTCTAGGCACTAGGGACGGGGTGAGGAGAGGGAGGTGGGTGTGGCTGTGCAGGGGCAACAAGAGTGATTCTTGTGAGGATGAACATATTCTATATTTTGACGGTATCAATGTCAAACAAACAACTTTTATTCAGTGCTTTTTTCCTCTCCTTTTCTTCTAAATGAGTCTAGCTAGATGTTTATTAATGTTTTTGACCTTTCAAAGAACAAACTTTTAGTTTTGTTGATTTTCTGTCATGTAGATCTATCTTTTTCCATTGATTTCTGCTCTTAATTTTTGTAATTTTGTTGAAAGTCTCCCTCTGAATGCAGACCCTGTGATGGGGTTTGGTGTACAGGGTATTTATTAGAGATGAATTCCTGGGGAAGGGAGGAAGCTTCACTTCCATTGGTCAGAGGGAGAAGTTCAACTGTGACTGAGGCCTGAAAAACCTTAAACAGCACTGTAGGGAGCTGTAGCCGTATTTAGCTGTCAGAGGTGTCCTGCACTGGTCTGGAATAGCTGGGATTTTATACTTCCACCTCGCTCAGTCACCGAGAAGGGCATAGCCGTGGGTGTGGAGGCTCTCTGCAATTGACACAAACCCAAGGGAGCTGGACAGCCAGGGGCTATTTGTGACAGCCAAGGTCATCTGTCTTCGCTGACACTGACAGGGGATCTGAGAGCCTCATCTCTGCTGTCACCACAATTCCCTTCTTTCTTTAAGAATCCTTTTTTTTTTTTTTTTTAACTAGACACTGGAGATCATTCTTTAAAGCTTTCATTTTTTAAATATAAGCATTTAAAATCAGTACCTTACTCTGTAAACACTGCTTTAGCATCATTTCAGATTTCGATATGTTATATTTTCATTATTTATGCTTCAGAATATTTCCTAATGCCCATTGTGATTTCTTCTGTGACTCATGGGCTATTTAGAAATATGTTGATAACCCGATAACACCCAAATGTTGGCAATTTTAATTATCTTTTTGATGTTGAGTTATAGTTAATTTTCACTATGGCTAGGGAACATATTCTGAATGGATCAAGCCTTTGAAATATACAAAGAATTACCTAAAAGATAAAGCATATGGTTTATATTGTTAATAATCTATGTATATTTGAAAAGTTTGCTTATTCTCCAGTTGCTATAGTACTGTTTGTAAATATTTGGTCAAGTTTGTTAATGAGAGTTTTTCAAATATTTTACAGATTGATAGAATTGATATCTGCTTGCTTTATCTCAGAGAATGTGAAAGCACCTCCAATTGTGACTGTGGTTCAGTCTATTTCTCCTTTTAGTTCTGTGAGTTTTGCAACATACATTTTAAACTGTGATATTAGGTGCATATACATGTAGGCTTGACATGTTTTCCTGATATATTGATCCTTTTATCATTATAGTGTATCCTTCTTTAGTATTAGTGCCTATGTCACTTATATTTTCTCATCTTTTTACTTTTTTTCTGTCTGTATATTGAAAGTTTGTCCTTTGTAGTTAGCATATATTGAGTCATGAATTTTTTTAAAAACCATTCTCACAACCCCCCTCTTTTTTTTTTTAAGTTGTAATTTTAAACCCCCCTCTTTTAATTGTGTGATTTAGACTTTTTCGTTCATTTTTACATTTAATTATTCATATGGTTGGGTTTAAGTCTACGATTTTGCTTTCTCTGATGCCCATTTTGTTTTGTTCCTTTGTTGTTTCTTTCATGCCTTCTTTTAGATTATTCAAGCATATTTATTATTCTATTTTATGTAATTTATTGGCTTTTTATTAATACAGTTTTGTATTTCCCTCTAGTGCTTATGCTATATGTTAAAGTGTGCATCCTTAACTTAATGCAAACTACCTCGAATTAGAATTTTGCCACTTTACAAATAATTTCAGATGCTTTCAATTCCTCCTGGTCTTTTTTTGCTATTGTTCATATATATTTTACTTTTATATATGCTATAAATCCCATAAAACATTAGTTTTTGCTTCAGTCCTTTTATAATATAAAAATTTTTATTTCATATTTACCTCCATATTTACTCTTTTCAGTTCTGTTTGTTTCTTTCTGCAATTGCATGCTTCCATCTGAGATCATTTCCTTTCAGTCTGAAGAAATTCATTCAACATTTCTTGTAGTATGGTTCTGCTGGCAAAAAATATTCTCATCTTTTTTTTGTTTAAAAATGTCTTTATTTAGAAAAATATTTTTATTATTAGTGTTATTTTTGACTGACAAATCATCCTTGTATACATTTGTGGGGTACAATATGATATTTTGACATAGGTATATAATATGGAATGATTAACTCAAGCTAAGTAACATAGCCATCACCTGGCTTACCTCTCATTTTTTATGGTGAGACGTTTGACATTTACTCTCTAAGTTATTTGGAAATATACATCATTATGTATAGTTGCTCTAAAGTGCAACAGCTTTCAGAACCTATTCCTCCTCTCTGAGACTTTGTACCCCTTGATCAACAACTCTCCATTTTCTCCTTCCCCATCTCAGCTTCTGGTAATGACATATAAGTAAGATTCTACATATAAGTAAGAATTTGTCTTTCTGTGCCTGGCTTATTTCATTTAGCACAATGTCCTCTGGGTTCATCCATGTTGTTGCAAATGGCAAAATTTCCCCAACTTTTTGTAAGGCTGTGTAGTATTATATTGTGTATATAAACCACATTTTCTTAATATATTCATCTGCTGGTGGACACTTAGCTTTATTCCATATCTTGGCTAGTCTCAATAATACTTCATTGAAAATGGGAGTACAGATATCCCTTTAACAGATTGATTAGATAGATAGACAGACAGATAGATAGATAGATAGATAGATAGATAGATAGATAGATAGATAGAGAGATATCTCCTTTGGATATATACACAAAAGAGGGATTACAGGATTGTATGGCAGTTCTATTTTTAGTTTTTTGGGGAATCTCCATACCCTTTCCATAATAGCCATTCTAATTTACATTCCCACCAACAATGTATAAGAATTCCCTTTTTTCCACATCCTCATCAACACTGTTATCTTTTATCTTTTGGATAAAAGCCATTCTAACAGGTATGAGGTGGTATCTCATTGTGGTTTTAGTTTGCATTTCCTTAATGATTAGTGACTAATGATTAGTGATGCTAAACATCTCAGCTCACTTCAGCCTCTGCCTCCTGGGTTCAGGCGGGCCTCCTGCCTCAGCCTCCCAAGTAGCTGGGGTTACGAGCAGGCACCACCACACCCAGTGTATTAGTCACGGTTCTCTTAGAGGGACAGAACTAATAGGATACAGATAGATAGATAGATAACTTATTGTGGGACCTTGTGGTGGTGTAAGTTAGTACTTAATAAACCCTTTAAAGGAGAGTTTATTAAGTACTAACTTACACCATCACAAGGCCCTGTAATAGGTTGTCTGCAAGCTGAGGAGCCAGGAGAGCCAATCCAAGTCCCGAAACCGAAGAACTTGGAGTCTGATGTTCGAGGGCAGGAAACATTCAGCACTGGAGAAAGATGTAGGCTGGGAGGCTAGGCCCATCTCATTGCTTCACGTTTCTCTGCCTGCTTTATATTCGCTGATTAGATGGTGCCCACCAGATTAAGGGTGGGTCTGCCTTTCCCAGCGCACTGATTCAAATGTTAACCTCCTTTGGCAACACCCTCACACACACACCCAGGATCAATGTTGCATCCTTCAATCCAATCAAGTTGACGCTCAGTATTAACCATCATAGCCAGCTAAGTTTTGTATTTTTAGTAGAGTCAAGGTTTCACCATGTTGACCCAGCTGATCTTGAACTCGTGACCTCAAGTGATCTGCCCGCCTCGGCCTCCCAAAGTGCTGGGATTACAGGTGTGAGCCACTGCTCCCGGCCTAAGCATTTTTCATGTACTTGTTGGCCATTTGTTTGACTTTCTTTGAGAAATGTCTTTTCAGTCCCTTTGCCCATTTTGCCCATTTTAAAATCAGGTCATTTGTTTTCTTGCTATTGAATTATTTGAGCTCCTGATACTTTTGGATGTTAGTCTCTTAGTGGATGTTTGATTTTCAAATAGTTTTTCCCATTCTATGGGTTGTCTCTTCACTTTGTTAATTATTGCCTTTACTGTTTTAGTTTGATACAATCCCATTTGTCTATTTTTGTGTTTGTTGCTTGTGTTTTCCGGGTCATATCCAAAAACTCATTGCCCAGACCAATGTTGTGGAGTTTTCCCAGGTTTTCTTCTAGTTGTGTTACAGTTTCAGTCTTGATATTTAAGTCTTTAATCCATTTTGAGTTTATTTTTTATATAGTGTGAGACAAGGGTGCACTTTCACTCTTCTGTATGTGGATATCCAGTTTTTTCAACATTTATTCAAGAGACTTACAAAAATATTTTCTGAAGAAAACTTTTGCCAGGTATAAAATATCTATATAGGCAGGCACAGTGGCTCACACCTGTAATCCCAGCACTTTGAGAGGCTGAGGCGGGCGGATCACGAGGTCAGGAGATCGAGACCATCCTGGCTAACACGGTGAAACCCTGTCTCTACTAAAAATACAAAAATTTAGCTGGGCGTGGTGGCGGGTGTCTGTAGTCACAGCTACTCTGGAGTCTGAGGCAGGAGAATGGCATGAACCCGGGAGGCGGAGCTTGCAGTGAGCCGAGATTGCGCCACTGCACTCCAGCCTGGGTGATGGTGCGAGACTTGTCTTAAAAAAGAAAAAAAAAATTAACAATATTTTCCCCTTTCACCACCTTAAAACTGTCATTCATTGCCTTATATCTCTTGTTGTGTATGTTAAAACATCAGCTGTAATCCCTATTATTTCTCTGAAGATAATATTTCTTTATTTTCAGCAATCTGATGAAAGTGGTGATTGTGGTAGTAGAGGAAACATGAATTTATTGATCAAATCTTGTTCCCTCTTGATTAAAAAAAATTACCCCTCAGGGCACTAAATACGTCAAACAGCACCTATTTAGTTTTCTCAGTGGCAATAGGGAAGCACCTTGGAAAGAAATAAGAGCCATGGATTGTGGTTGTAAGATAAGGTTGTGTTGGTGAATCCTCATCAGTAACAAGAAATAACTGCAACAACTGCTGCATAGAGCACTTTGGTCTGCAGAGATGATAAAGACAGTAGTGATCTGCCAACATGACCTTAGAATTATTACAGGCTTTCAATCCCAGCACTTTGGGAGACTGAGGCGGGCAGATCACGAGGTCAGGAGTTTGAGACCAGCTTGACCAATATGGTGAAACCTCATCTGTACTAAAAACACGCAAAAAAAATTTGTCAGGCATGGTAGCACACGCCTGTAATCCCAGCTACTTGGGAGGCTGAGGAAAGAGAATCGCTTGAACCTGGGAGGTGGAGGTTGTAGTAAGCCAAGATTGCGCCACTGCACTCCAACCTGGGTGACAGAGTAAGACTCCATCTCAAAAAAAAAAAAAAAAAAAATTACAAGCTTTCTCTAGGGCTGTTCTTGGAGGAAAACAGGTAAGAGTATGGATCTGAGGTAGCACATAACTTTAACTTGAAACAATATATTAGGGTATTTCCCTTTTTTTTGTGATATGAGTTGAAAACATGTTCCCCTCCACTCTACCCTACTCAGTTTTTCATGATCCTACTATAAATGGTACTGCCCAGACCACAGCTGAGTACACATTTTAGGAGCGATACATTGAAGGGCTACTAGTTATAAATAATGTATGAAAAGAGTTGAAACTGAGTGTGGAACAAAGACTGTATTCAAATGGTTATCACATGAGTGAGATATTATATTTATTCTACACAGAATCTTAGATCAGAACCAGAACATATGAATAGAACCTCCAACAAGAGTTTTTAATCTAAGAGAAGAAAGGCATTTCCATGTTTCAAGGTAATGAATTCCCCATAGTGGAAGTAGACAACCACAGACCATCGATTTTGGATTTGATTGGGGGTGGTAGTCTTTCTGCATTGAGTGGGGAGTTGTATTAGATGGTCTCTATTGCTTCTTTCTCTTGTTAACTTCTGTGATGGACAAGTTTTGAAGTTAATCATAAAAGGCTATCTTTGAGGTAATACATGGATACAAAAAGATAATAGTAGGTGTAGAAATAGAAAATACTCCTTTAGTGGCTCATGCCTGTAATCCCAGCACTTTGGGAGGCTGAGGCGGGCGGATCACAAGGTCAGGAGATCAAGACCACGGTGAAACCCCATCTCTACTAAAAATACAAAAAATTAGCCGGGCGTGGTGGCGGGGCCTGTAGTCCCAGCTACCCAGGAGGCTGAGGCAGGAGAATGGCGTGAACCTGGGAGGCGGAGCTTGCAGTGAGCCGAGATCGCGCCACTGCACTCCAGCTGGGGGACAGAGCGAGACTCCGTCTCAAAAAAAAAAAAAAAAGAAAATACTCCTTCAGGCTACACACTGATGAAAGAACAGAGGTTGAGTCACTTGAGTGCCACCCATGTTGTATTGATCAAGACTTCATTCCCCAAAATAGGAAACTCTTTAATTGAGTCTTGAAGTGTTAAGAGCTGTAAATATTCCCAACTGTCATCTAATCAAGCTCCTTCATTTTACAGATACAGAAATTGAAGCCCAGGAGAATCGATTTGCTTAAGTCAGTGATTTTCAAAGTGCAGTCACAAGAATACTTGTCTTAGCTCTTGGAGAACTTGCTTAATGTACAGATTTCTGGTCCTCATCGTAAAGCTACTCTAGAAATGGAGTCACATAATCTTTGTTTTAACAAAATGTCACAAGTGATTCTGTGCACATTGAAAACTCATTGGCCTATATCACAGTGTTGGTTTCTTACAGAGTCCTGAAGAAGATTCAGGCCTCTAAACTCACAATCTGTTATTTCCCATTATTCCAACTTCCCTGTCTTTGAAATAAAGTCTGTTGGCAACCCCTATAAACTAACTTCCAACCTTGGAAATTAGTCCTAGAGATAAAATTGTGTTACTGTTTTGAGATTGTGTTACTATTTACAAAGTGCAAAATAAATAGTTTGGAAAATATAAACAAAGTCAGTAAAATCAAGGTGAACCCCAGGGATAGAGGCTATGAACATCATCTTGATTATAAATTCAGAAAATTTTGGAGCAATCCTCTCCATGCTGGACAATGGAACACAATGTGTTTGTTTCTTTCATTTGAACTAGTCAGAGACTGAGACCTATTTGGTCCAAAGTAGAAAAATTATGGTTTGCATATATTTGCATGTTTGGCACACTGGTGTATTTCTCAGCATTTTAGAGCACAATGAGCATAATTGAACTAAAGGGCTTGGGTTAATATTTTGTTAATAAAGCTCAATACATACAAAATTATAAATGCTCTTTATTCTTAATAGTTAGATCTATGGAGATCACATTATGACAACTGAAGACAAACTAAGAAAAAGTTAGATTTTATACTTGTTACATTAAGTGAAATAGGGGATCCAAAGTCAAAATTGAAAATGGAAAAGATGTGTCTGAATATAGGCTTTGAAACTCTATTGTGGGTCAAAAGTACAAAGCTTGATCTAGCACTTATAGCAGGAAGGAAAGTTTATTAAATAAACTTGAAGGCTTATTTTTAATATCAAGATGGTTGATGACATACTTGCCAGAAATTAAGGAACCCTGTTTCTTGCATAAGTACATAGTTGAGAAAATGAAGTTCCATCTTTATTACCCTTGGCCAATAGTCTAATCAAAGCTACAATGAATTTAAGCTCTCTATTGGGTGTCTGCAGGTGTTGTATAGAAAATATTTAGTAATCTTAGGCTTCTGCTGTTGTGGAGTTCCAAAGGTTTCCTGCTATACCAGGTTTTAAATCCTTAAAGTTGCTTTTGTATTCATAAATCCAGCAGGTAATGGGAGACTATTTTAAGTATGATCTGGTGAAAAGAATGCTTTAGAAATATGCTTCTGGTGGTGGCACTATAGTTTTAAATTCTTTGGAGGGAGAGAAATTAGAAGGTAAGAGAACCAAAGCTATTGAATTAGTGGAAGCTGATAAAGAGCTAAAATAGGATAAAGTTTTATAAATTATGATTTCATTATAATTCACAAATGCTTTTATATAAAGAATAGAGAGGGAATAGTTGAAGGTGAATTTAAAATGTCAAGTTTGATGACTGGTACAATAGCAGTACCCTTAATAGATATAGGAAAATAATGAATGAAGTCAGGTTTGGGGATGAGGATGAGTTGACTTTTAAATATATTGGCTAGACTAATGATTTTCTAGAATGCATTTGGAGAAATGACAATGAGAATTTAAAAGAAGTCAGGACTAGAGATATAGATCTGGCAAACACTTACATTTGTATGATTATTACAACCATAAGGTATAAAATCTTTAGAGGAAAGAAGAAAGCAGCAGAAGGCCAAGAACTGCATTTTGGGGAATAGACACAGGCAGAGAATAAGAGAATAGTATATTCTTGGCAATAATGAAAAGCAATTAGTAACACAGGAGAAGATTCAGAATAATATAATGTCAATGTTAAGGAGTTTTTAGATGAAAAATTATATATTATAGAAATAAAAGTGATTAAATACAGAAGTAAAAATCAACTATGGCAAACAAGTATTTGGGGGTTTATTTGAATAATTAGAATAAAGAGAAGGAATTGAATATTACAGAGAAGGAGGAACAAGTTAGTAGATGGGGATATAGAACAACAAGCATAGACCACTAATTTGAGGTAAGAGACAAAGAGATACATTCTACACAGTGAGAAGTCAACTGAATTAAGCAAAAAAAGGAAACGGTAATAAAAGCTATAGAAAGAGAGTTCAGTAATTGAAAATGCTAGAAGATACAAGTTTCTGAAGGGAGCGGCAAAGAAGAGACACAGAGACTTAATGGAGGTCTTTGCTTTGGTAAGAAAGGGAGGCATATTTCCGCTAAAACTGAAAGTATAGCTGTGTAGTAGGGGACAGAAACAGAGAGGAGGATGAGTGAGATAATTTTTGTTAAATGATTTTCCCCTTTCTAGTGAAAAGAAAAAAAAGTTCAAAGATCATCATTTGTATTTGGCCACAAGAAATGAGAACTTGATGACCTGTGGCTTAAAACACAAGTATGTCTCCTATTTGTTTAATACTTAATCTAGGGTTAAGGAGTTTTAAGATGGGTGTGGCAGCTTAAAAATGTATTAAGGACTAGGCTCTAGCTATCATTCTGCTCTGCCATTCTTAGAGAAATTTTTTTTTTTTTTTGGTCCCCAAGCTGTTGCCTCATGGTCGCCAGTTGACAAATTGTATTGCAGCAGATATCACATCAGCATACTGCCTTGAGACAGAAAAGAAGGCTCAGAACAAAAAATGGATTTGACTTTGTGAGACTTTTTCTTCTTGTGCTATAAGAAAAATCTTTCCTAGAACCCTACCTCACCAATCTAGATGATTTTCCTTTACTTCTAACTCAAATTTTGCACAGAACCCCCTTTAAATGCGAGTGAGTATGGGAAATGAGTATCTGGCATGGGAAAGAGGATTACTGAAATTACTCACAGAGACTGATTGTTCTTTATCCTCTGGGATTTGTGGAGAAGCCAACATCTGTGAGATCAAGCAGTGTTGCATAATATCTGAGTAAATTGGGGAACTGTTATCAGGAAGATTGGATATATAATGACTCTGTAGTAGGCAACAAAAAGAGCAAATTCCAGACCACCATTTTGATTATCCAGTAGTAATACATATCCTTTCTCCATTCATCCACATATATATCCTTTATTTAATTTTCAAGTATTTAGATGTTTTCCAGATACTTTGCTACTAATATCAAGTTTAATTATAGATTTCAATCCTTTTAAACATTTGACACTTGTTTTATTACCCAGAATATGGTCTATATCATAAATGTTTCATGTACACTGGAAAATATAGACAGCCCCTGACCTGTGATGGGTCTACTTAATTGTTTTTTTATTTTGTTTTGTTTTTGAAATGGAGTTTCACTCTTTTGGCCAGACTCGAGTGCGATGACATGATCTTGGCTTACTGCAACCTCTACCTCCCGGATTCAAGTGATTCTCATGTCTCAGCCTCCTGAGTAGCTGAGATAACAGGCACGCATCACCACACCTAGCTACTTTTTGTATTTTTAGTAGAGATGGGCTTTCACCATGTTGGTCAGGCTGGTCTCGAACTCCTGACCTCAGATGATCTGCCCACCTTGGCCTCCCAAAGTGCTGGGATTACAGGCCTGAGCCACTGCACCCAGCCTACTTAATAATTTTTTGATTTGTGATGGTGAGAAAGCAATACATATTCAATAGAAACTACAGTTCAAGTACCCATAGAATGATTCTGTTGTTCACTTTTTACAACATTCAGTCACTTACATGAGATGTTCAATATTTTATTATTAAATAGATTTGGGTTAAATGATACATCACCTATAAGCTAATACAAGTATTTTGATCATGTTCAACATGGCCTAGGCTAAGCTGTGATGTTTGGTAGGTTGGGTATATGAAATATCTTTTTGACTTATTTTCAACTTCCAATGGGTTTATCAAGTTATAACCCCATCTGATATAGTTTGGATGTTTGTACCCTCAAAATTTCAGGTTGAAATGGGACTCCCAATGTTGGACGTGAGGACTAATGCGAGGTACAGCGTCATGGGGGAAGATTCCTCATGAATGGCTTGGTGTCCTCCCCACAGCAATAAGTGAGTGCTCACTCTATTAGTTTAGGTGAAAGCTGATTGTTTTAAAAAGCTTCGCTGAAAGTAGAATTTTCAGCAGAATCCTTACAAGCCAGAAAAGATTGGAAGCCTATATTCTGCACTCTTAAAGAAAAGAATTTCCAACCAAGAATTTCATACCCAGCCAAACTAAGCTTCATAAGTAAGTGAAGGATAAATAAGATCCTTTTCAGGCAAGCAAATGCTGAGGGAATTTGTTGCCAGCAGATCAGCCTTACAAGTGATCCTGAAAGGGGTGTTAAATATGGAAAGGAAAAACTGTTATCAGCCACTACAAAAATACACTTAAGTACACAGACCAGTGACATTGTAAAGCAACCACACAAACAAGTCTGCATAATAGCCAACTAACAACATGACGACAGGATTAAATCTGCACATATCAATACTAATTCTGAATGTAAATGGACTGAATGCCCCAAATGAAAGGCACAAAGTGGCAAGCTAGATAAAGAAGCAAGACCCAATGGTGTGCTGTCTTCAAGTGACCCATCTCACATGCAATGACACCCATAGACTTGGAATAAAGGGATGGAGGAAAATCTACTAAATGAATGAAAAATGAAAAAAGCATGGATTGCAATACTAATTTCAGGCAAAACAGACTTTAAACCAACAAGATAAAAAAAAAAAAAAAAAAAAGACAAAGGAGAGCTTTACAGAGCTTGTAAGGGTTCAATTCAATAAGAAGACCTAACTATCCTAAATATATTCTTACCCAATACAGAGACACCCAGATTTCTAAAGGAAGTTCTTAGAGACCTTCAAAGAGACTTATTTTCCCACACAATAATAGTGGAAGACTTCAATACCCCACTGTATGAGACAAATCATCAAGGCAGAAAATTAACAAAGATATTAAAGACTTGAAGTCAACACTCGATAAAATGGACCTAATAGACATGTATACAACTCTCCACCTCAAAACAACAGAATATATCTTCTTCTCATAGCCACATGTCATGTACTTTAAAGTCAACCACACAGATCTAAAACAATCCTCAGCAAATTAAAAAAGCAAAAACAAAATCATACAAACCACACTCTTGACTACAGTGTAATAAAAACAGAAATCAGTATTAAGAAAATCACTCCAAACCATAAAATTACATGGAAATTAAACAATCTGCTCTTTATGACTTTTGGGTAAATAATGACATTAAGACAGAAATTAATAAATTCTTTTAAACTAATGAGAACAAAGATAAAACATTCATGAATCTCTGGGACACAGCTAAGGTAGTGTTAAGAGGAAAATTTATAGCACTACACGTCCATGTCAAAATGTTAGAAAAATGTCAAATTAACAACCTAACATCACAACTAGAGGAACTGGAGAAACAAGAGAAAACTAACTCCAAAGCTAGCAGAAGACAAGAGATAACCAAAATCAGAGTTGAACTGAAGGAAATTAATATGCGAATAACCATACAAAAGAGCAACAAATTCAGGAATTGGTTATTTTTAAAAAATTAATAAGATAGATAGAACACTAGTTAGACTGATAAAGAAAAAAAGCGAGAAGATCTAAATGAACACAATTAGAAATGACAAAGGGGACATTTCCACTGACCCCACAGAAATACAAAAATCCCTCAGCGACTACTATTATCACCTCTATGCACACAAACTTGAAAATCTAGAAGGAATGAATAAATTCCTGAAAACATACAACCACCCAAGATTGAACTAGGAAGAAATTGAAATCCTAAACAGATTGAATCAGTAACAAAAAGCTTACCAAACAAAAAAGCCCAGGACCAGATGGTTTCACAGCTGAATTCTACCAGAGGTATGAAGAAGAGCTGGTACAGTTCCTATAGAAACTATTCCAAAAAATTGAGGAAGAAGAACTCCTTAACTCATTCTATGAGGCAAGCATCATCTTTATACCAAAATCTGGCACATATACAACAACAGCAAAAATATCAGGCCAGTATGTTTGATGAATATAGTTGCAAAAATTCTCAGTAAAATACTAGGAAACTAAATTCAGCAGCACATCAAAAAGCTAATCCACCACAATCAAGTAGGCTTTATTGCTGGGATGCAACATTAGCTCAATATATACAAATTGATGTGATTCATCATATAAACAGAAATAAAAACAAAAACCCCATGGTTATTTCAATAGATGCAGAAAAGGCTTTTGATAAAATGTAACATCACCTCGTGTTAAAAAACCATCAATAAACTAGGCTTTGAAAGATTATAATTCAAAATAATAGCACCACCTATGACCAACTCATGGCCAATATCATAGTAAATGGGGTAAAGCTAGAAGCATTCCCCTTGAAAGCCAGAACAAGACAAAGATGCTGTCTCTCACAGCTCCTATTCAACATAGTACAGGAAGTCTTGCCTAGAACAATAAGGCAAGAAAGAGAAAGAAAAGGCATACAAATAGGAAGGAAGGAAGTCAAACTATCCCTGTTTGCAGATGACATTATTCTGCATCTAAAAAAACCCCGTGGTCTCAGCCCAAAAGCTCCTTGATCTGACAAACAACTTCAGCAAAGTTTTAGGATATAACATCATCATATAAAAATTAGTAGTATTCCTAGTATCAACAGCATCCAAGCTGTGAGCCAAAACAGGAAAACAGTTCATTCACAATTACTGCAAAAAGAATAAAATACTTAGAAATGCAACTAACCAGGGAGGAGAAAGATCTCTACAAAGATAATTACAAAACAATGCTCAAAAAAATCAGAGATAACACAAACAAATGGAAAAATATTCCATGTTCATGAATAGGAAGCATCAATATCAGTAAAATGGTCATACTAGGCCACTGTGGTGGCTCACACCTGTAATCCTAGCACCTTGGGAGGCTGAGGCAGGCTGATCGCTTGAGCTGAGGAGTTCGAGACCAGCCTGGGCAGCATGGTGAAGCCCTGTCTCTACAAAAAATTAGCCAGATGTGGTGGCACATGCCTGTAGTCCCAACTACTCAGGAGGCTGAAGAAGGAGGATCATTTGAAACTGGGAGGTAGAGGCTGCAGTGAGCCAAGATCAAGTCACTGCACTTTAGCCTAGGTGACAGGGTGAGACCCTGTCACAAAAATACAATAAAATAGAGTAGTCATACTACCCAAAGCGATTTACAGATTAAATGTTATTCCTATCAAACTACCAATGAAGTTCCTCACAGAATTAGAAAAGACTGTTTTAAAATTCACATGGAACCAAAAAAGAGCCCAAATAGCCAAAGTAATCCTAAGCAAAAATAAGAAAACAAAGCCAGAGGCACTATATTACCCAACTTCAAACCATACTACATGACTATAGTACCAAAACATCATGGTACTGGTACAAAAACAGACACATAGACCAATGGAACAGAATAGAGAGCCCAGAAACAATTCTGCACACCTACAACCATCTGATCTTCAATAAAGCTGACAAAAACAAGCAATGGAGAAAGGACTCCCTATTTGATAAATGGTGCTGGGATAACTGGCTAGCCATATGCAGAAGATTGAAAATGGACCTCTTTTTTACACCATATACAAAAATTAACTCAAGATAGATTAAATATTTAAATGTAAAACCTAAAACTATAAAAACCCTGGCAGATAACCTAGGAGATACTATTCTGGACATAGGAAGAGGCAAAGATTTCTTGATGATGATGCCAAAAGCAATTGCAACAAAAACCAAAATTGACAAATGGAACCGAATGACACTTAAGAGCTTCTGCACAGTAAAACAAACTATCAATTGAATAAATAGATAACTTACAGAATAGGAGAAATTTTTTCCAAACTATGCATCTGACAAAGTCTAATATCCAGCATCTATAAGGAACTTAAACAAGTTTACAAGAAAAAAACAACCCGACTAAAAGGTAGACAATGACATGAACAGACACTTTTCAAAAGGAGACATATATGAGGCCAACAAGCATATGAAAAAATGTTCAACATCACTAATTATTAGAGAAATGCAAATCAAAACCACGATGAAATGCCATCTCACACCAGTCAGAATATCTATTATGAAAAAATCAAAAAATAACAAATGCTGGCAAGGTAGCAGAGAAAAAGGTATACTTATGCACTGCTGGTGGGTATATAAATTAGTTCAGCCATTGTGGAAAGCAGTGTGATGATTCCTCAAAGAACTTAGAACAGAATTATTTGACCCAGCAATCCCATTATTGGGTGTGTACCCAAAGGAATATAAATTGTTCTACTGCCATAAAGACACATGCATGCATATGTTTATTGCAGCACTATTCACAATAGCAAGGGCATGGAATACCTCTAGATGCTCGTCAACGGTACACTGGATAAAGAAAATGTGATACACATATAACATGGAATACTACATAGCAATAAAATATGATTGTGTCCTTTGTAGCAACATGGATGGACCTGGAGGCCATTTTTCTAAGCAAACTAACACAGGAACAGAAAACGAAATACCACATGTTCTCACTTAAATTTGGGAGCTAAACAAAAATGAACAGACGGACACAAAGAGGGGAACAACAAACACTGGGGCCTACTTGAGGGTGGAGAGTAGGAAGAGGGACAGGATCAGAAGAAATACCTGTCAGGTACTATGCTTCTTATCTGGGTAACAAAATAGTATGTATACCAAACCCCCACGACACGCAGTTGCCTATATAATCAATCTGCACATGTACCCCTGAACCTAAAATAAAATTTAAAAAGTAAGTCTGGTACCTCTTGCTCTCTTTCTTGCTCATTCTCTTGACATGTGACATGCCACTTTACCCTCTGCCATAATTGTGAGTTTCCTAAGGCCTTCACCAGAAGCAGATGCCAGCACTGTACTTCTTGTACAACCTATAGAACTGTGAGACAAAATAAACCTCTTTTCTTTATAAATTACCAAACCTCAGATATTCCTTTATAGCAACACAACACAGACTGACACACCATTGAGGAGCTTCTATAATGTTTATTTTGCTGTTTTGGGTAGAGTGCTTTAATTAGGTCAAGTTGGGTGATAATGTTGTTCAAGTCTTTTATATACACACTAATTTACTGTTTGTTCTTTAAATTATTAGAGAGGGGTGCAGAATTCTTTAACTATCATTAAGGATTTTTCTTTCTTCTTCTGTAATTTTTGCTTCACACACTGCCCCTATGATTCAATCAACTCTTACTGGGTCCCTCCCAGGAGATGTGTGATTATGGGAACTACAGTTCAAGGTAAGATTTGGGTGGGGACAATGCTAAACCATATAAACTGCAATTGAGATTTTGATAGGGATTGCATTGAATGTGTACATTGCTTGGCTAGTATGGACATTTTAACATTATTAATTCTTCCAATTTATAAATGCATATCTGTTTCCATTTGCTTGTGTCTAGTTTTTTTCATCAGATTTTTCTAGTTTTTAGTGTACAAATCTTTCACCTCTGTGGTTAAGTTGATACTTAAAAAGTTTATTCTCTTTGTTGCTGTGATCAATGAGATTTAAAAAAATTTGCTTTGTGGCTAGTTTGCTGTTAGTCAATAGAAATGCAACAGATTTTTGAGTGTTGATTTTGTGTCCTGCAATTTTACTTTACACATAGAATGAAATATATTTATGAACTTTGAACTCTTATAGGAAAAAGTCAAAGTCCTAAGTTTGGAATGCAGTCTTCCAAAATGTATGGTTTTACTGTGAAAGGTTAATTATCTTATCCTTTTTGTCTTGAGAGTTATTGAAAGTATTTAGTAATCTATTTCTCTCTCTCTCTCTCTCTTCTTTTTCATTGACTATTTGCTCTGGCTAGGACTTCTAGTACTGTATTGAATAGAAGTGGTAATAATAGGTATCCTTACCCTGTTCCAGATCTTAGAGAAAATGCTTCAGTTCTTCTGAGTATGATGTTACCTGTGAACTTTTCATATATGGCCTTTCTTGTGTTGAAGTAAGTTTCTTCTATAACTAGTATGTTGAGAGTTTTTCTTATAAAAGGGTGTTGAATTTTGTCAAATGCTTTTCCTGCATCTATTGAGATTGGTATGTGATTTTTAAAATCTATCATTCTGTTAACGTGGTGTATCACATTGATGGATTTACATATGTTCCTATCCTCCTTGCATCCCAGATACAAATCTCACTTGGCTATGATGTATAATCCTTTTAATGTGCTGTTTAATTTGGTTTGCTAATATTTTCTGAAGGATTTTTGGATTTGTGTTCATCAGGGATATTGGCCTGTAGTTTTCTCTCCTTGTTGTATCTTTGTCTGGCTTTGATATCATGGTAAGGCTGGCCTCATAAAAAGAGTATGGAAATATTATATCTCCTATTATTTTGGAAGAGGTTAAGTAGGATTAGTATTAAGTCTTCTTCAAATGTTTTATAAAATTCACCTGTGAAACCATCTGGTCTTAGGTTTTTCTTTGCTGGGAAGTTTTATATTACTGGTTTAATGTCTTTATTTGTTATTGACTTTTTTAGGCTTTCTATTTCTTCTTAATTCAATACGCTTTTGAATAATTAAATTCCCTTTTGATAAAATAAAAAATTAAAAGGGAACTAGAAAAAGAAGAACAAACTTAAACCCAAAGTTAGCAGAAGTAAGTAAATAATAGAGGTTAGAAAAAATATAACTTCCATGTACTTGTGAATTTTCCCATTTTCTTTTTGTTATTGATTTCCAGTTTCTATCATTGTTGGGAAAAGTCTTATTTGTGACCTAGCATGTGATCTATCTTGGAGAATGTTCTATGTGCACTTGAGTAGAATATGTATTTTGCTGCTGTTGGGTGGAATGTTCTGTGTATGTTTGTTAGGTCCATTTGGTCTATAGTGGTGTTGCTCAGTTCTCCTGTTTTCTTATTGATTTTCTGTCTGAATGTTCTATCCGTTATTGAAAGTGGAGTATTACAATACCCTATTATTATATTGCTACCTCTGTCTCCCTTCAGGTTAGTCAATGTTTGCTTTATATATTTAAGAGATTTGATGTTGCATGTATATGTGTTTATAATTGCTATTTTTTCCTGCTATATTGACCCTTTTATCATTTATGTAATGATATTCTTTATCTCTGGTGACACTTCTCAACTTAATATCGATTTTGTCTGATATAAGTATAGTCACCTATGCTCTCTTTTTTTTTTTTTTTTTTTTTGAGACGGAGTCTTGCTTTGTCATCCAGGCTGGAGTGCAGTGGCAAGATCTTGGCTCACTGCAAGCTCCGCCTCCCGGGTTCATGCCATTCTCCTGCCTCAGCCTCCTGAGTAGCTGGGATTACAGGCGCCTGCCACCATGCCCGGCTAATTTTTTTGTATTTTTAGTAGAGACGGGGTTTTACCATGTTAGCCAGGATGGTCTCGATCTCCTGACCTCGTGATCCGCTCGCCTCGGCCTCCCAAAGTGCTGGGATTACAGGCATGAGCCACCGCGCCTGGCCTATGCTCTCTTTTTGTTACCGTTTGCATCCCTTCACTTTCAGCCTATATGTGTCCTTAAATCTAAAGTGAGTCTCTTGTAGACGATACATAATTAGGTCTTGTTTTTTAGAAATCTATTCAGTCACTAAATGTTTTGATTGGTGAGTTTAATTCATTGAAATTGTAAGTAATTATAGATAGATAAGGACTTACTATTGCCATTTTGTTAATTATTTTCTGTCTCCTTCATAGTTCTTTTGTTCCTCTCTTCCTCTCATGCTTTCTTCCTTTGTGATATGATTTTTTGTAGTGATATACCTTGTTTCTTTTCCATATATCTATTTTTGCATTGACTATAATTTTTCTCTTTGTGCTTGTTGTGAGAGTTGCATAAAACTTATTATAGTTATAACAGTCTATTTTAAGTTGACAACTTAACCTTAATCACATTCAACAACTCTACCCTTTTAAACCACTTCCCCACTACACACAATTTATGTTATTGATGTCAGAATTTACTTCTTTTTATATTGTATATTCACTAACAAATGTTTATGGTTATAGTCATTCTTCAAACATTTTTCTTTTAACTTGTCTACTAGGGTTAAAAGGATTTACACACCACCATTACAGTATTGCATTATTCTGTATTTGTCTATACATTTACATTTATGAGTGAAATGCATACCTTCATATGCTTTTGTGTTGCTGTTTAATGTTCTTTCATTTCAACTTTAACTTCTTTTAGCATTTATTGTAGGGCAGGTTTAGCAGTTATTAACTCCCTCAGTTTTTGTTTGTCTGGAAAAAATTTTATCTAGCTTTCATTTTTAAAGGACAGTTTTGCCAGTGTTATAGGATTCTTAGTTGGCATTTTTTTTCTTTTAGTACTTCAAATACATCATTCTACTCCCTCCTGGTTTGCGCAGTTTCTGCTGAGAAATTTGCTGATAGCCTTATGAAGTTTCCCTTGTATATCATGAGTTGCTCTTGCTGCTTTCAAGCTTCTCTCTTTATATTTCACTTTCGAAAATTTAACTATAATGAGTTTCAGTAGACCTCTTTAGATTCAACATGATAGGGATCCTTTGGGCTTCATGAAAGCAATGTTCATTTTCCTCCAGAGATTTGGGATGTTTTCAACCGTGATTTCTTTAAATAAACCTTACTCTCCTTTCTCTTTCTCTTCTCCTTCTAATAGTCTATGATGTACACATTGGTTTGCTCATTGGTATTTCTTAAGTCCCAAAGGCTTTCTTCACATTTACATTCTTTTTACTTTTTCCTTCTCTGTATAATTTCAAGTGGCCTGTCTTGAAGTTCATCAGTTCTTTCTTCTGCTTCATCTAGTCCGTTGTTATAGCGCTCTATTAAATTTTTCAGTAAATTCACGGATTTTTCAGCTCCAGAATTTCTGTTTGGTTCATTTTATGTTTTTTATGTCTTTGTCGAGCTTCACATTTTGTTCGTGTATGTTTTTCTGAATTCATTTCAATGTCTATGTCCCCTTGTAACTCCCTGAGCTTCTTTAAGATGACTATTCTAAATTTCAAGTGGTTCATAGATCTGTGTTTCTTTAGGGTCAGTTACTGGAGTTTTATTTTGTTCTTTTAGTTGTGTCATGTTTCCCTGAGTCTTGTAGCTTTTTCTTGGTTGTGTATTTGAAGAAGCCATCACCTCTTCCAATCTTTACAAACTATCTTCAGGAAAATCCCTTTCCTACTTAGCCTGGCCAGAGATTCTGGGTGAGCTGGTTGGTGATGTTTGTGGCCATCTGCCTGGTAGAGTCTGTGGGAAGATGGACCTGCTACTGGGGTCTGTGGGTTAACTGCTGAGATCTGCACACTTGTTGGGAGCCCCTCCCTCTTTCCTTTGTTCTTAGTTACCCCAAGACAATGTAACCATGCTGATTCCTTCAGTGGTTTGGGTTAGGCATGACAGAAGCAAGCCACATAGGTGTTGCCCCAAGAGACTGAAGAATTCAGATGCACACTTTATTATTTCTTTCCGCAAGTGGAGAACTCACAGGCAGAGGGAAACTGTCTTGTTGCTACATTATGCTGGCTTAGGGAAGGATGACACAGGTAACGTGAAACTGTTCTTACCCTTTTAAATGCATCATTTCTTGTTTTTGTGCTCAACCAGGGTGCTATAACCTCTCATTTAGATTATGGAACTCACACACAAAAAACCATTTTCATCTATGAATGGTTGCTAACTCAGTGCTTCTGTGGGAGGATGAGAGCTATGAGCTCCTATTCTTCCATTTTACTAATGTTACTCCTGCAGCTTTCTTTGGACTACTGTTTGCATCGTATTTATTTTTCTTCTTTACTTTAAGCCTACATGTGCCTTTTTATTTAAAGTGAGATTCCTATAGATCGTATGTTTTTGGATCTTTTTTATCCAATTTGATTGGTTCTGCTTTTTGATTGGAGTGTTTAGACCATTTACATTAAATGTGATTATTGCTATGATTGGGGTTAAAATGTATCATTCTGATATTTGCTTCATGTTTATCTAATCTCTTCTTTGTTGTCTTTTTCCTTTTTCTTTGCTTCTTTTGAATAAACTAGATTTTAAAATTATTATCTGTTATCTCCTTTATTAGCTTATTTTTCTTTCTTGAAGGATAGTCTTAAACATTTCTGGTCTTCTGGTAATGAGTTCTCTGTCCTTTTGCACATCTGCAATGATTTATATTTTGCCCTCATTTCTAAAAGGTATTTTTACTGGACATAGAATTCTAGGTTGATAGAGTACTTTTTGTTTTGTTTTCCTTTTTTTTTTTTTTTTTTTTTTTTTTTTTTTTTTTAGTACTTTGAAGATGTTGCTCCACTATATTCTGGTCTGCAATATTTCTGATTACAAGTCTGTTATTCTTATTTTTGTTCTTCTGTAGTGTGTCTTATTTTTCTTTAGCTGCTTTCAAGATTTTGTTTTTAATCTGTTTTTCAACAATTGATTATGATGCTTATATGTGGCTTTCTTAATGTTCTTTTGGTTCACAATTTGTTGTTCATCTGGATCTATGGTTCTATAGTTTACATCAAATTTGAAAAATTATCAGTCATTATATTTTCAGAATTTTCTTCTGTCTCTCCATCTTTCTCTCTTTATGGAGAGTTCACTTGATGTCTCCAACAGAACTGATATTCTCTTAACTGTTTTGTTTTGTTTTTTTTCTTTTGAGATAGAGTCTCACTCTGTAACCCAGGCTGGAGTGCAGTGGCACAATCTCAGCACACTGCAACCTCCGCCTCCAGGGCTCAAATGATTCTCCTGCCTTAGCCTCCCAAGTAGCAGGGATTACAGGCACACACCACCACACCTGGCTAATTTTTGTATTTTTAGTTAGATGAGATTTTACCACGTTGGCTAGGCTGGTCTTGAACTGACCTCAGTGATCCGCCCACCTTGGCCTCCCAAAGAGCTGGGATGACAGGCATGAGCCACTGAACCTGGCCCTGTTGACTGGTTCTTTTTTCTCTGTAATACATTTTGACTAGTTCTACTGTTAGGTCTTCACATTAGTAACTTTTCCTCTGCAAAATCTAATCTTCTTACTCCCATTCAGTGAAGTTTTAAACTCAGATAGTGTATTTCCCATCTCTAGAAGTCTGATTTGAATCTTTTCTATAGCTAACATTTTTTCTCTCTATCATGCTTGTATTTTCTACCACCTTCCTAAACAAATGGAGTATATTTACAATAATTGTTTTGATGTCCTTGTCTACTAATTGTATCATGTGGTTCATGTCTGCATTTGTTTATATTGATTTACTTTCTCTTGGAGATGGTTCATATTTTCTTGTGTCTTTTTATGCGTGGTAATTTTTGTACAGATGAAAGTCACAGTAATTTCACATCATTAGATACTATATTTACTCCCTTTCTGTTTTAAAATTTTTTGTATTTTTGTTAAATGTGTTAAGGTTTTATTCTGAGATAAAGTTCAGTCACTTGCAATCAGTTTGATTCTTGCTTTTGAGCTTTGTTAGGGTGAATCTAGAGCGACCTTTATTCTAAGGCTAATTATTTACCATTACTAACGCAACACCTTTCTAAGGACACTACTCGATGTTTTGTATGTTAGGAGGCTTGTAGTCTCTGGGTGTTGGGAGAACAAACTATTTCTAGCTTTGTGTAAGCCATAGGGATTATTCCACCTACTTCTCTCTGATGGTGTCTCCCTTGCCTTTGTAGTTTCTTCACATGCATGTCTGTACTCAAGTAAAGACTTGAGGTTTCCCCTCTGAAGATCTCTGCAGCTCTCTTATACTTTCTCTGTACAACCCTCTCCTCTTCTCATACTTTTTCCTGAAAACTCTAAACACCCAACTGAATTTCAAAGTCTGTCTCCTCACCTCAGGGACGGAACCACCAGGCTCTGATTGCATTCCTTCTTCCTGTTCTGCAGGCTGAAAAGGTTCTCAGTGCTGTGAGATGGGACACTCATTGGACTCACTTTCTTCATTTTCCTTATCCTAGATACGATTGTCCTGTGCTAACTATTGTCCAGTGTTTAAAAACTGGTCTAGTTTTCTCAAGACAGAAAGGTAAGCTTGTTAGCCCATCATGACTGTAATTAGAAGTACTCCCATATCTATGCTTCACATGAAATGCACTCATCCCTCCCAAAGGCAGTGACTTCAAAGTGTCACACAATTAATGCATTTAGCTTGAACTTCACCATCTCTGGGTAGTGAACAGTTTTCTATATCATGTCTTGATATAGTTTCTAATGGTCTGACAACTTAGAATCTAAAATAAAAGCTTTACTTCTTTTTGGCTTGATGAAAATAGAGGCATAGGAAAAGAATTTGGCCTTAAGAAAACTAAAGAAGGATTAGACAAGATTCCATGGGAATATCCCAAGGAATTAATATAAAATTAATAATGGCCCAATAGTTATTATACAACTGTCCTAGTCATCCTTAGAAAACCCTATGAGTAAAATACTAGTAACTTGGAGAAAAAAATGTATTTGTTCAGAACGTATTTTTTGTAAGCATAGGGGACTCTCCAAATTGGTGCTATATTCACATATGTTTCAAAAAAAAATAGAACTTTAATTTCCAAATTAGTCTTTCAATGGAGCTTGGTTCTTAAAGGACCATTATTTAATTCAAGTTGTTCCACCATGTAATGTATTGTAAATACCCTTCAAGTGTCCAAAGGGAGACCACTTTTGCTTTTTGAAGAATGTAAATTGGAAATGGCACACAGCAGGTTCATAATAATTATTGTTGACTAATGGCTTTCACCATCATTGGGTATAAATGGGTTTTATACCCTTGATTCTATGAATCACTTAAATGACCCAGAATTTGATCCAAAATATAAGTGCATTGAAATGGCTGGCTAATGAGTGAAGCAAGTCTTAAATATACAATTACTGTGGTTTCAGGATGAGTCACATGGGTGGAATTACAGAGAAATGCACATGTTTTTTTTCTGTTCATTTTACACCTGATCTGGAAAGTATAATGATGCCTTTAATTGTACCATGAATTTCAAGCCAACACCTTTTCAAATCACTCACTCTTGCTTTCAAAGTAAATTATTTAGAACTTTAAAGAGAAAAAAATCTTCAAACTCAGACAGGCTTAGTACTATGGATTGGGAGAGAGTTAAGATGCCATCTCTACACAATATGCCGTTCATGCTAATATAGCAAAGTTGGAAGATGTGAAGGGAACTTAAGAAAATCTGAAACCTTGTGAAACTAGTTAGAAGTAAAATTTATTGAATTTAAATTCCAGGTCCACATGTTTGTATAATATGATCACTGCTCACATTTATTTACTTAATATTGAAACTAAACTAACATTGCTAGGTTGCAGCTGTTTAGATTTTGATAAATGACAAACAGAATTTTCTTCTTACAAACAGTGCAAGAGATCAGATCCATACTTTAGAGAAAAAAAAAAAAGGAGATTGAGAGAGACTCACAGGAAGTGGGTTTGTTCACTTTGGAATTCTATTTATAAATAGATCAAATCAGATGGACCCTAAGCCAGAGGGTGGCCACATCTTGTTTCCATAAACACGCACATTCTAATCACCTTTAGACAAGATTGTTTTGGCCTTTGTTTGGCTTTATGCATAGTAAAGTGCATCGGCTATTTATATTCCTGCCAGTAGGAAATGATGGGCCAGGTTTGTGGGGCTTTTTATTTTTAACAAAAATGTTAAAGCTATTTATCTCACCCTGATCCTGCTGTCAAAAAGCTCTAACTACTGGAAAGACAGAGTGTCTGAGGAGACAACTGCCTCAGATTGTCAGTGAGCCAGTGACTGTGCTGCCTAAAAATATTTAAAAGTATTTTAATTCCTTTATTAAAAGCAGTTTATAAAAACACATAATTTTCAAGGAAGTGTGGGTGGAATAATACAGAATATAAAATGCGCTGACTTCCATGTTTGGGCTATTTAATTTTTGTTAAGAAAAACAATTACTTTTTCCATTTATTCTAGGAGACAACAGACACTTATTTTTAAAAATATTTCAGGATTGTTCCTTCTTCTAGAAATACTTCTTTTTCATACTGCAACTTGCAGTTCAGAGGTAGCCTCCATTTTAAAATATGAGTCCATCTCCTGCCCTCAGAGCCTGAGGCTTGAAAGGTTAAATTACCTGCCGTAGTGCACCCATCTGAAACTGATAAATCACAGTCTTCATCAGGATTTCTTAAACCTGAGAGTGAGCTTGGGTTGGCTCCCTCCAGGTAGTGAAAGTTATAAACTATACAACATGGGTGCAGCTGGTAGCCATATCTCCTGCCCTCTGTAGGAAAGTGAAGTCTTGTAAGAGAGTTTCAAGCCAGAATATTGTGACAGGATGAACCCATACTTTGTGTTGAGACCAACTGTGTTTTGAATGGTGTGTGATCAAATCACATTATGTCAAAATTTGGGGTCTAATATTTTACAGTTATGGTGTATCAGATTGCATAAATATATTTTCAAATTACTTCCACTTACTATTATTCAAACTATTGTGAGTCAGTCATACAAGCATAAATATGGAGCAGCTATAAAGGGCATTGTTCCTTTAGTTGATATTTATTGGCCAATTATTAGTATGTGGGGTTTGCGTGAACATCAAAGATGAGCACATAGAACAGTGTCTTCATTCAATGTACTTATAATCTAATGGGAGGACAAGTAAAAGAAAATTTTCACCCCAATCAAATATGCATATGTGGTTACAATTTTAGATGAATACATGGATTTATTATAAAGACCAAAGGATTATGACCTCTTCTCCTCCAGATACAATGGCATTATGAGTTCACAGTATAAAACTCTCCCTTCCATTTCAAAAACATCAACAGTGTTATGTAGAGGTGACCTGCTGGATCCACTAATTGCAATGAGGCAGAGGCAACCGGGAAATTACAAGCAGAATTTTCACGAGGTCTGTCTTATGGTAGACTCGCTGAGTCCATACATTCACTTGGCAGTTATTTCCCCCGTTCCCAAATTCATGATCAGGATGGACATGCTTAGAAACTGGAAGAAGCCTCACATTTATTGCTTGGTCTGTGAAGAATAGGAAAGACCAAGGTTTTTTCCTGGAAGCCCCTGAAAATGGCCCTCTTCCCAGCTAAGATTGCAACTTGGAAAAAAAAAAAAAAAATACTGCATCCTTGGTGGAATGGCAGAGATTATTGCAATTTTCAAAGACTTAAATGATACTGGGCTGGCGATTCTCATTATACCCCCATTTAATTCACTAGTATTACTCCTACACAAAGCAGATGACAATGGATGATCACAAATTTAATTCAGAGCTTGTACCAATCACAATTGCTGTGCCAGAAGTAGTACCTTTAACAGAACAGGTTAACATAGCCTCTGGTACACAGTATATGACTTCTAACCCAGTGAATGTTTGTATTTTAAAATCCATCAGGATGAAACAAAATTGTAAAATTGGAGATAAGGAAGTCTAGGGGAGAGGCATGTAATCAGATCTACAAAAGTGGGTCCTAAAAAGATGAGACTCTTTGTATATCAAAATAATAATTACTACAAAACACCTTTAGAAGAAGCCCAAAACAAATATATGGAAAGAGCAAGTACAATTGGCTGATGGAAGGAATAGGTGTGGTAAAGAAACAGAAGTTATACATGGGCCCAAGAGCATGGACCTTCTTGTACCAAGCAGTGTCTAGTTACTGTTGTTGAAGAATGTCCAATTTATTGGCAGCTGGGAGTAATTCATGCCTCAAGGAGACTCACACAGAATGTCTAATTTGCTGACATTACCCCAGCTCAAGAGAACCATTTTATAGTGAAGGAGATAGGACAAAGGACACATGATCACATAATAATAATCCATTAATGATAATAAATGCATTCATTCATCTAAAAATTATAATGACATATGCATATTTGATTGGTGAGGTTGTTTTTACTTATCCCCTATTAGATTCTAAGTTCCTTGAATAAAGACACTGTCCTGTGTGTTTATCTTTCATGTTCATACAAAGGCTACATACTAATAATTGGTCAATTAATATTAGCTAAAGTGTCAAATTAGGGATAGCACTCCATGAAACTGGAATGTTATATAAATACTAATGGCCATTATATGGAACTGTGTCTTCAACTGGTAGAATATAAAAGCCTGGAGCACTGCTGTCCAATAGGATTTTCTGCAGTAATGGAAATATTCCTCTACGCTTTCTGATATGGTAACCACTAACGACATGTGTCTATACAACACTTGAAATGTGGCTAACATGACTGAGGAACTAAAATTTTAATTTAATTCAAAATTAAATATCCATACACGACTAGTGGCTTCCATATTATGGCATAGGTCTAGAGCCTTTTTTTTTTCCTAGAGGGGCAATACTTCTACCTTGAGCTGTAGTAATAATATCACTAAACATAAAAGTACAAATACTGGCTGGTCACCTCTCCCCGCCCACCATTTGGGTAATATGGGGTTGCTCATTCTGGTGAATCACACGCAAAAAAGGGAATGACCATACTGACATGGGTAATCCATTCTGATCATCAAGAGGAGGTGAATTTTACTGTTGCATAATGGGTCAGGGACTCCAGTTTGGGACCAAGGAGATTCACTGAGTCATCTCATTTACCTCCCATGCTCATTTTACTTATGAGTAGGAAGTTAGATCAACAATAGACTGACACACATGTTAACCAGGGGTTCCTCAGCTAGCACATCTGTCTGAGTGACTGGTCTTATAAAGTGACCTTTGAGGCCAGTCATTCCAACTGACAGATGTGCTGGCTGAGAAAGAAGAGAATCTGGACTGTGTGGTAGAGCCCGTAGATGATGATCTCAGTACACTATTTGGACCAACTGAAGTAGTAAGACCATTTGTCCCACGAACTGTCCTCTTGTAAGAGTTTTTTTTTGCACAGATTCTATGTCTAACCACTGTTTTGAAGAAGCTTGTATGGTACAAAGGAAACAATGTAATTGCCAATGAATTACTAGTAATGTTTAGTAAATAAAACTAAATTTAGTAAATAAAACATTACTAGTAATTCATTGGCAATTACATTGCCAATTGGACAGTGGTTACATGGGCATGTTTACTCTACAAACGTTTATTGAGCTATGTACTTTAGATATTTGAATTTTACAGCATGTATATTATAGTTCAATAAAAATATTTTAAAAATAAGAGAGCTCCACACAAACTTGCCACTACCATATCTAGCAATGCATATACATCTGTCCTCATTCACTTTGTTTTCTTGAACTCACCCAGAACATTAACCAAGATAGATCACATTTGGGGTCACAAAACACACCCTAGAAAATTTAAAATAATAGAAGTTATAGAAAATATTGTTTCAGACCACAATGGAATGAAAGTAGAAATCAATAATAAAAAATCTGAGAAAACCCTAAATTAGTGGAGATGAAGCAACACACTTTGAATAGCATATGTGTCAAAGAAAAATCTCAAGAAAAATTTTAAAATATTTTAAACTAAGTGGAAATTAAAATATAACATCAAAATTCATGGGATGCATTGAAACTGCTTAGAGGGAAACTTACCATATTGAATGAATGTATTAGAGAAGAAAAAAGATTAAAAATTAATGATTTAAGCATATATTTTAAGAAATTATAAAAAGGAGAGCAAATTATGTTCAACATAAGCAAGACAAAAGAAATAATGATAGAACCAAAATAAATAAAATTCAAAATACAAAGTCAATCAGGAATATCAATGAAACCAGAGTTGATTCTTTGAAAAGATCAATAAAATTGATAAACCTCTAGCCACGCTAACTAAAAAAAAAAATAAAAGACATAAATTACTAATATAAGAAATGAAAGAAGGGTCATCACTATTGATTCCACAGACAATGAAATATAATAATATTATGATTAACTCAACTCTATTCCCACAAATTTAATAATCTAGATGAAATGGGTCAATTCCTTTAAGCACAATCTACAAAAACTGACACAGGAAGAAATAATGCGAATAGGATTATATCTATTAAAGAAACTGAATCAATAAGTAATAACTCTTCAACTTAGAAGGCACCCAGCTTAGATGGGTTCAGTAGTAAATGATACCAAATATTTAAGGAAGAAAATATATGAATACTCTACAATTTCTCCCAAACTATAGAAGTAGAATAACTTTTTCTTAATTCATTCTAACATTACCCTGATGCTAAAATCAGATAAAGACATTAAAAAAAGATAAAACTACATGGCATGTATCTTATTAGACAAAAACATCCTCAACAATATATTAGTAAATCAGATTCAACAATGAATAAAATAATTATACACAATGTGCAAGTGGGGTTTATTTCAGGTGTGCAAGCCTGATTCAACATTCAAGAAACAATGTAATTCATCACATCAATAGGCTAAAGAAAAAAATTCTATGATCATAATGCAGAAAAAAAATTTGACGAAATTCAATACGCATTTATGATAACCAACAAAAAGAACAAAAAACGAGAAAGAGAGGGAAACTTTTTTTTTTTTTTTTGAGACAGAGTTTTGCTCTTCTTGCCCAGGCTGGAGTGCAATGAAGCGATCTTGGCTTACTGCAACCTCCACCGCCTGGGTTCAAGTGTCCCTCCTGCCTCAGCACCCCCCAGTAGCTGGGATTACAGGCATGCACCACCACGCTCCGCTAATTTTGTATTTTCAGTAGAGACAGGGTTTCTCCATGTTGGTCAGGCTGGTCTCGCACTCCCAACCTCAGATGATCCACCCCCTCAGCCTCCCAAAGTGTTGGGATTACAGGCATGAGCCACCACGTTCAGCCCAGGAGGGAACCTTTTTTAACCTGATAAATGCCACCTTTAAAAATCTTATACAATACATAAACGTTAGATGCTTTTTTGCTAAGATCAGGTACACAGCAAGGAATCTACTCTTCCCACTCCTATTCAACACTGCATTGGAAGTGATAGCTAAGTAAAAAAGACATCAAAAGGAATAAAAACGATACAGGTTGGTAAGGAAGAAATAAAGTTGCCTTAGTTTGCACATGACATAATTGTCTATGTAGAAATCCCAAATAATCAGTTAAAAAAAACTCCTCAAATTAATAAATGATTATAATAATGTGACAGGATACAAGGTTAATATGCAAAACTCAATTGCTTTTTTATATACCAGCAATTAACAATGAGAATTTGAAATAAAAACATATGATTTCATTTACATTAGCAACAAAAATATTAAATACTTAAGTGTTAATCTAACAAACTATATATGAGAAAACAACAAAACTCTGATGAAAGAAATAAAAGATTTAAATAAATGGAGAGATATTCCATGTTCATGGATAGGAAAACTCAATATTATCAAAATGTCAGTTTTTTTCCAAATTGAACTTAATCTGACAAGATATCAATCAGCATCTCAGCATGTTAGTTTGTGGATAGCATCAAATTGATTCTAAAGTTTATATGAAAAATCAGCCAGCCATGGTGGCTCACACCTGTAATCCCAGCACTTTGGGAAGCCAAGGTGGGCAGATCTCTTGAGCCCGGGAGTTCAAGACTAGTATGAACAACATAGTGAGACCCTGTCTCTACAAGAAATACAAAATTTAGCTGGGCATGGTGGCACAAGCCTGTAGTCCCAGTTACTTGGGAGACCGAGATAGGAGGATCACTTGAGCCCGGAAGGCTGAGGTTGTAGTGAGTTAAGATCCGGTCACTGTACTCTAGCCTGGGTAACAATGAGACTCTATCTCAAAAGAAAAAAATAAATAAGGTTTATACAAAAACGCAAAACACCCAGAATATACAACTGATTCTTGCAAAAGTAAACAATCTGAAGACTGATGTTACCTGACTTCAAAACTTCCTATAAAGTGGCTCCCATTCCAAGATGGCCAAATAGGAACAGCTCTGGTCTGCAGCTCCCAGTGTGATCAACGCAGGAGACAGGTGATTTCTGCATTTCCAATGGAGCCTCTGCTGGTGATACCCAGGCAAACAGGGTCTGCAGTGGGCCGCCAGCAAACTCCAACAGACCTGCAGGTGAGGGACCTGACTGTTAGAAGAAAAACTAACAAACAGAAAGGAATAGCATCAACATTAACAAAAAGGACATTCACACCAAAACCCCATCTGTAGGTCACTATCATCAAAGACCAAAGGTAGATAAAACTACAAAGATGGAGAGAAACCAGAACAGAAAAGCTGAAAATTCTAAAAACCAGAGCGCCTCTTCTCCTCCAAAGGATCACAGCTCCTCACCAGCAACGGAACAAAGCTGGACAGAGAATGACTTTGATGAATTGACAGAAGTGGGCTTCAGAAGGTCGATAATAACAGACTTCTCTGAGCTAAATGAGGATGTTCAAACCCATTGTAAGGAAGCTAGAAACCTTGAAAAAAGATTAGACTAAAGTCTAACTAGAATAAACAGTGTAGAGGAGACCTTAAAAGACCTGATGGAGTTGAAAACCGTGGCACAAGCACTACATGACACATGCACAAGCTTCAGTAGCCAATTCAATCAAATGGGAGAAAGGGTATCAGTGATTGAAGATCAAATGAATGAAATTAAGTTAGAAAAGAAGTTTAGAGAGAAAAGAGTATAAAGAAATGAAGAAAGCCTCCAAGAAATATAGGACTATGTGAAAAGACCAAATCTACGTTTGACTAGTGTACCTGAAAGTGATTGGGAGAATGGAAGCAAGCTGGAAAACATTCCACAGGATATAATCCAGGAGAACTTCCCCACCTAGGAAGTTGGCCACCTAGGCCAACTTTCAAATTCAGGAAATACAGAGACCACTACTAAGATACTCCTTGAGAAGAGCAACCCCACGACACATAATCATCAGATTTACCAAGGTTGAAATGAAGGAAAAAATGTTAAGTGCAGCCAGAAAGAAAGGTCAGGTTGCCCACAAAGGGAAGCCCATCAGACTAACAGCGGATCTCTCTGCAGAAACCCTACAAGCCAGAAGAGAGTGGGGGCCAATATTCAACATTCTTAAAGAAACGAATTTTCAATCCAGAATTTCGTATTCAGCCAAACTAAGCGTCATAAGTGAAGAAGAAATAAAATCCTTTACAGACAAGCAAATGCTGAGAGATTTTGTTACCACCAGGCCTGCCTCACAAGAGCTCCTGAAGGAAGTACTAAACGTGGAAAGAAACAACTGGTACCAGTCACTGCAAAAACATGCCAAATTGTAAAGACCATCAATGCTAGAAAGAAACTGCATCAACTAATGGGCAAAATAACCAGCTAACATCATAATGACAGGATCAAATTCACACACAACAATATTAACCTGAAATGTAAATGGGCTAAATGGCCCAATTAAAAGCCATAGATTGGAAAATTGGATAAAGAGTCAATACCCATCAGTGTGCTGTATTCAGAAGACCAATCTCATGTGCAGAGACACACATAGGCTCAAAATAAAGGGATGGAGGAAGACCTACCAAGCAAATGGAAAGCAAAAAACCAAAAACAAAAAACAAAAAACAAAGCAGGGGTTGCAATCCTAGTCTCTGATACAACAGACTTTAAACCAACAAAGATCAAAAGAGACAAAGAAGGCCATTATGTAATGGTAAAGGGATCAATTCCACAAGAAGACTAACTATCCCAAATATATATGCACCCAATACAGGAGCACCCTGATTCATAAAGCAAGTCCTGAGAGACTTAAAAAGAGACTTAGACTCCTACCACAATAATAATGGGAGATTTTAACATGCCACTCTCAATATTAGACAGATCAACGAGACAGAATTTTAACAAGGATATCCAGGACTTGAACTCAACTCTTCACCAAGCAGACTTAATAGACACCTACAGAACTCTCCACCTCAAATCAACAGAATATGCATTCTTCTCAGCAACACATTGCACTTATTCCAAAATTGACCACATAGTTGGAAGTAAAGCACTCCTCAGCAAATGTACAAGAACAGAAATCACAACAAACTATGTCTTAGACCACAGTACAACCAAATTAGAACTCAGGATTAAGAAACTTACTCAGAATTGCACAACTATATGGAAACTGAACAACCCGCTCCTGAATGACTACTGGGTAAATAACGAAATGAAGGCAGAAATAAAGATGTTCCTTAAACCAATGAGAAAAAAGACACAATGTACCAGAATCTCTGGGACACATTTAAAGCAGTGTGTAGAGGGAAATTTATGGCACTAAATGCCCACAAGAGAAGGCAGGAAATATCTAAAATTTACACCCTAACATCACAATTAAAAGAACTAGGGAAGCAAGAGCAAACACATTCAAAAGCTAGCAGAAGTCAAGAAATAACTAAGATTAGAGCAGAACTGAAGGAGATAGAGACACACACACAAAAAAAACCTTCAAAACATCAATGAATCCAGGAGCTGGTTTTTTGAAAAGATCAACAAAATAGATAGACTGCTAGCAAGACAAATAAAGAAGGAAAGAGAGAAGAATGAAATAGATGCAATGAAAAATGATAAAGGGGATATCACGACCAATCCCACAGAAATACAAACTACCATCAGAGAATACTATAAACACCTCTACATAAATAAACTAGAAAATCTAGAAGAAATGGATAAATTCCTGGACACATACACCCTCCCAAGACTAAACCAGGAAGATGTTGAATTCCTGAATAGACCAATAACAGGCTCTGAAATTGAGGAAATAATTAATAGCCTACAAACCAAAAAAAGTACAGGACCAGACAGACTCACAGCTGAATTCTACCAGAGGTACAAAGAGGAGATGGTACCATTCCTTCTGAAACTATTCCAATCAAAAGAAAAAGAGGGAATCCTCCCCAACTCATTTTACGAGGCCAGCATCGTCCTGAAACAAAAACCTGGCAGAGACACAACAAAAAAAGAGAATTTTAGATGAATATCCCTGATGAACATTGATGTGAAAATCCTGAATAAAATACTGGCAAACCAAATTCAGCAGCACATCAAAAAGCTTATCCACCTGATCAAGTGGGCTTCATCCCTGGGATGCAAGGCCTGTTTAACATACGCAAATCAATAAATGTAATCCATCACATAAACAGAACCAAAGACAAAAACCACATGATTATCTCAATAGATGCAGAAAAGGCCTTTGACAAAATTCAACAGTCTTCATGCTAAAAACTTTCCATAAACCAGGTATTGATGCAACGTACCTCAAAATAATAAGAGCTATTTATGACAAACCCACAGCCAATATCATACTGAATGGGCAAAAACTGGAAGCATTCCCTTTGAAAACTGGCACAAGACAGGGATGCCCTCTCTCACCACTCCTATTCAACATAGTGTTGGAAGTTCTGGCCAGGGCAATCAGGCAAGAGAAAGAAATAAAGAGTATTCAATTAGGAAAAGAAGAAGTCAAATTGTCCCTGTTTGCAGATGACATGATTGTATATTTAGAAAACCCCATCATCTGAGTCTAAAATCTCCTTAAGCTGATAAGCAACTTCAGCAAAATCTCAGGATACAAACTCAATGTGCAAAAATCACAAGCATTCCTATACACCAAGAACAGACAAACAGAGAGCCAAATAATGAGTGAGCTCCCATTCACAATTGCTACAAAGTGAATAAAATACCTAGGATTCCAACTTACAAGGAATGTGAAGGACCTCTTCAAGGAGAACTACAAACCACTGCTCAATGAATAAAACAGGACACAAACAAATGGAAGAACATTCCATGCTCATAGATAGGAAGAATCAATATCATGAAAATGACCATACTGCCCAAGGCAATTTATAGATTCAATGCCATACCCATCAAACTACCAATGACTTTCTTCACAGAATTGGAAAAATCTACTTTAAATTTCATATGGAAACAAAAAAGAGCCTGCATTGCCAAGACAATCCTAAGCTGAAAGAACAAAGCTGAAGGCATCATGCTACCTGACTCCAAACTATACTACAAGGCTACAGTAACCAAAACAATGTGGTAGTGGTACCAAAACAGAGATCTAGACCAAAGGAACAGAACAGAGGCCTCAGAAATAATGCCACACATCTACAACCATCTGATCTTTGACAAACCTGACAAAAATAAGAAATGGGGAAAAGATTACCTATTTAATATATGGTGCTGGGAAAACTGGCTAGCCATATATAGAAAGCTGAAACTGGATCCCTTCCTTACACTGTATACAAAAATTAATTCAAGATGGATTAAAGACATAAATGTTAGACCTAAAACCATAAAAACCCTAGAAGAAAACCTAGGCAATACCATTCAGACCATGGGCATGGGCAAGGACTTCATGACTTAAACACCAAAAACAATGGCAACAAACGCCGAAATTGACAAATGGGATCTAATTAAACTAAAGAGCTTCTGCACAGCAAAATAAACTGCCATCAGAGTGAACAAGCAAGCTACAGAATGGGAGAAAATTTTTGCAATCTACCCATCTGACAAAGGGCTAATATCCAGAACTACAAAGAACTTAAACAAATTTACAAGAAAAAAATCAACCCCACCAAAAAGTGGGCAAAGGATATGAACAGACACTTTTCAAAAGAAGACATTTATGCAGCCAACAGACACATGAGAAAATGCTCATCATCACTGGATGATGCAAATCAAAACCACAATGAGATACCATCTCATACCAGTTAGAATGGCAATCATTAAAAAGTCAGGAAACAACAGGTGCTGGAGATGGTGTGGAGAAATAGGAATGCTTTCACACTGTTGGTAGGAGTGTAAACTAGTTCAACCATTGTGGAAGACAGTATGACAATTCCTCAACGATCTAGAACTAGAAATACCATTTGACCCAGTGATCCCATTACTGGGTATGTACCCAAAGGATTATAAATCATGCTACTATAAAGACACATGCACATATATGTTTATTGTGGCACTATTCACAATAGCAAAGACTTAGAACCAACCAAAATGTCCATAAATGATAGACTGGATTAAGAAAATGTGGCACATATGCACCATGGAATACTATGCAGCCATAAAAAAGGATGAGTTCATGTCCTTTGTAGGGACATGGATGAAGCTGGAAACCATCATTCTGAGCAAACTATCACAAGGACAGAAAACCAAACAGCACATGTTCTCACTCATAGGTGGGAATTGAACAGTGAGAACACTTGGACACAGGGCAGGGAACATCACACACTGGGGCCTGTCATGGGGTTGGGGGATGGGGGAGGGATGGCATGAAGAGAAATACCTAATGTAAATGACGAATTAATGGGTGCAGCAAACCAACATGACACATGTATACATATGTAACAAAACCTGCATGTTGTGCCCATGTACCCTAGAACTTATATTTAAAAAAAGATTAAGAAAAAAACTTACTATAAAACTACAGTTATCAAGATAGTGTGGTATTGGCAGAACCATAGACAATATATCAATGAAACAGAACAGTAACCCAGAAATGAACTCACACAAAGTCAAGTGATCCTTGAAAAAGAGCAAAGGCAATTCAAGGGATAAATAATACAAAACAACAACTGGACATCCACATAAAAAATTAATCTAGACAGAAAACTTACACATTTCACAAATATTAACTCAAAAGGGATTATAGGCCTAACTGTAACAAGCAAAACTATAAAACTCTTAGAAATAACTGTAGAAAACCCAGGTTCGCTGGGTTTGATGATGGCTTTTAAGTAACAAGACCAAAAGCACAATCCAGAAAAAAAAAATTTGATAAGTTGGACTTCATCAAAATTCATACCTTCTGCTCTGTGAAAAAACAGAGAAACTGCAAAAGACAGTGTTGATGAAACTGCACTGTGAAAGACAGTGTTGATGAAATAATGAAAAGTCAAGTTACAAAATGGGAGAAAACCTTTGCAAAATACAGATCTGATAAAAGGCTTGTTTTCAAATTATACAAAGTCTTGAACTCAATAATAAGAAAACAACCTGATTAAAAAATGGACCAAAGACTTAACAGACACCAAAGAAGATAAAAAGGTGGCAAATAAGTATATGAAAAAATACTCAGCATCATATATCATTAGAGACTTGGGAATTAAAACAATGAGAAACCACCGCGAACCTATTAGTGTTGTTAAATCTAAAACATTGACAACAACCATGGCTGGCGAGGGTGTAGAGCAACAGAAACTCTCATTCATTGCTGATGGTAGTGCATAATGGGATAGCCATTTTGGAAGACATTTTGTCATTTTCTCACAAAACTAATGCGCTCTTACCTTATGATCCAGTATTTATGCTCCCTGTTATTTACTCAAATGAATTGAGGAATTACATATCCACAAAACCCACACAGAAATGTTTAAAACAGCTTTATTCATGATTGATAAAACTTAGAAGCAACCAAGAAGTCCTTTAATAGATGAATGAATAAACAAACTGTGGTTCATCTATGCAATGAAATACTACTCAGCAATATGGAAAAAAATAATGAGCTATCAAGCTGTGAAAACACATGGAGGAACCTAAAAGGTGCATTGCTAAGTGAAAGAAGCCAATATGTAAAGGCTACAAACTGTATAATTCCAACTATTTGGCATTTTGGATAAAGCAAAACTATGGAGACAGTGAAAAAAAGAAATCTGTGATTGCCAGGTGTTCAAAAGGAAGAAGGGATGAATCGATGGAGCATAGAGGATTTTTAGGATAGGAAAACTGTTCTGTATAATACTTTAATGTTGTATCTATCATTATACATGTATAAACACCTATAGAATGTACAACACAAAGAGTGAACCCTAAAGTAAACTATGGACTACAGTTAATAATATGTATCAATATTAGTTCATCAGTCATAACAAATACAGCACACTAATGCAAGATGTTCATAAAGAGGAAACTGGGATGGTGCCGGTGGTAAGGGGGGATATAGAAAATCACTTTATACTCAGTTTTTCTGTAAACATAAAAGGTTCTTTAAAAAAGCCTTTTAATTTAAAAAGACAAAATCTTCCCCGATAAAAAAGAAATGTAAATAGAAAGATTAATATCACTATACATTAGTGATATGCAAATTAAAACCATAATGAAATATCACTATCTATTTAACAACAGAATGGCTAAAATTTAAAAGACTAAAAATACTGAGTGCTGGCAAGAAGCTTTAGAAATATCTCATACATTCATAAATTATTGGTGGGAATGCAAAATGATACAGCTAGTTTAAAAATCAATTTGTTTCTTGTAAAGATCATCATGTACTTACCATATGATGCAATATTTTACTCCTAGGTATTTACCTAAAAGAAATTAAAGCATGTATACAAATAAAAGATTGTACAAGAATATTTATAGTAGCTGTATTCATAATTGCCCCAAACAGGAAGCAACCCAAATGCCCATCAAGTGGTAAGTGGATAGAAAGAATTATGGTATATTCATACAATGGAATATTACTCAATAACAAACAGGAACACAACAACATGAAGGAATTTTCAAAGCATTATACTCACGTATGTGAAAGAAGTCAGACAAAAGGCTATGAAGAAAAACCCATTGTAAAAATGAACAAAATATCTGAATGGATATCCAAAGGACATTTTAAATGGCTAATAAGGACATAAAAAGATGCTCCACATCATTCATCATTAGAAACATGCAAATAAAATCCACAAAATCTTTTTATACTTATTAGGATGACTATAATAAAAAAGATGAGCAGTGACAACTGTTGGAGAGGATATGGAGAAATCAGAACTCTCATGAATTCCTGGTAGAAATGTAAAATGGTAAAGCACTTTGATAAGTTTGACGGTTACTCGAGAAGTTAAACATAGAGTTAGCATATGAACCAGCAATTCCACTTCTAGGTGTATATTCAAAAAAGAACTTTTTTAACTTTTATTTTAGGTTCAGAGGTATATGTGCTGGTTTGTTATATGGGCAAATTTCATGATATGGGGCTTTGGTGTACAGATTATTTTTTCACCCAGGCAATAAGCATAGTGGGAAGGAAAGGATCAAAATAATGTAAAATGTATGCCTACCCAAATACTTGTACAAGAGAGTTCATAGAGGCATTATTTAAGCCAAAAAGTAGAAACAAGCTAAATGTTCATCAACTGAGGAATAGGTAAACAAACTATGGCATAGCCATATGATGGAATATTATATAGCCATAAAAAGGAATGAAGTACTGATACATGCTACAACATGGATGAAACTTGATAACATTATGCTAAGTGAAAAAAGCAAGACACAGAAGGCCACATATTGTGTGATTCCACTTATATGAAACATCTAGAATAGGCAAATCCATAATGATAGATAGAATGATAGTGTTTTCTAGGGGATGGGGTAGAAGAGAGTGGAGAATGACTGTTAATGGGCATGGGTCTTCTTTTGGGATTGAAAATATTCTGGAATTAGCTAGTTGTGATGGTTGCAAAACCTTGGGAATGGGCTAAATACCACTGAACTGTATACTTTAAAAGGGTGAGTTTAATGGTATGTGAGTAATATCTCAATTTTTAAAGGCTGTGTATAGTATGATAACATTTATATGACATTATGGAAAAGGCAATCATAAGAACAGAAATCAAATTGCATAGGCTGAGGGTTGGGGAAGGGGATCCACAGAAAAGGGAAGGCAGAGGCTCTGGGATGATGACAAGTTTTATATTTTGATTAAGATTGTACCTATACCAATATATGGATTTGAAAAACTCACATACATAACAGGACTCAATTTTACTGTATGTAAATTATAATTCAACAACCCTATCTAAAACAAAGAGGAAGATAAAGATACTATGAGAGAGAATGAGAATGATGGAGAGACTATATTAATCATATATCCATGCATGAGAGGGAAACTAAATTTTTGGTTACATTTTTGTGTCCCATATAAAGAGTAGGAGCTTAGGCTTCTCACAGTCCCAGGTTCATCTCTTAGAGCCAGCAGTTTTTGACTGTGACTTTGGCACGATTTTTAATCTTTATGAGCTTCAGTTTCTTCATCTGTAAATTGCAGGAGGGAAGAAAAAGGAGAAAAGTGATTAATAGTGATTGGGCACCTGCTACATACCAGAGACTATGCTGAACATTAAAGGATATTTTAATTGTAAAAGTATACATATTTAGGGCAAAAAAAAGCAAAGGTCTCATACAATTTTAAATTTGGAATATGCTATAAGAGTTAATAAATATGCTCTCCCCAAGTGTTTGAAAGTATTATACAAAAGCAGCTGTCTCAAAGGAATGTGGTTGGTGGTGAGAAATGTGTGGTTTCCAGGAAAACATTTTTCTGAATGTAAAGATGATCAGTCCTGGGTTGTACAGGGTGGGCAATAGTTAAATAGCCTGATACCTGCTTGTTTTGTTATGACTATAAATGGCAAACAAAACTCATCCCAGGTAGAACTGATAGCACCATAACACCAAATGTCTAGTCAATTAATGAGACTTGAGCTTGAATTAGCAGCAGACAAGGGAGGCCACCATCCCAGCTGACCACTGGACTTGGAGGAGCTGCAGAGAGCAGCCTGGGTTAGCTCCTTAAGCTTACACTGTATAAGTGAGGGCAAGTCAAGGGATGCTCTTTGGAACCCTACTGCCATTGGGCAGAAATACAGAAGGCTAGGATTCAATTAAGCAGCAACTGGTTGAAATTTGATCTGAAAAGGCTTTTACTGTCTTCTCCATGGAAATCACAGTGAATTTTACGGCCCACCTCACTTCCTCTTCCTGAAATTGCAATCATTTCTATGGCTTTCTTTAACACTTTTTGTCTACCATAGAGTTTTGCACTTTATAAGTAGTCTTCATCTGTCATATCTGACTCTCTTTATGGCAAGATTATCTTGGGGGCAAGAGGGTGTCATTATCTATTTGTCCTTTGTTCCTCTCAGCACCTGAGACGTCAGGATTTAAACTAACTCTGCTATGATGGATTGACCAGATTTACTTGAACTCTTGAAATGAATAATCGAGTCTCTCTCCTCAGGTATTTATGTTCCTAGAACTCTTGGCAGGTCCCAAGTTCTGACCTTCTTACCATTTTTGTTGAGATAAAAGTTCTCAGGAAAAGAAATAGTTGGTCTTTGGGCAATCACAATTTCTCTGAGCCTCAGTTCCCCACCATAATATAGGCCAGAAATAGACTTTTTCTCAGGTTGTTGTAAAAAAAAAAAAAAGATAATGTAGCATAACACCTCATGGTACATGCTCAGTAAGTGGTAGCAATTATTATCATTACCTTTTTAGCAATTCTCATTCATAAATGGCTCTAATAAGTTCACAGGAGAAGTAAATAGAAGCAGCGAGATTCCTCTTCGGTGAAGATGCTGCTATGAAGACCCCACAGGATGGCTATGTGGCACAAACCAGATGAAGCATATTGCTGGAGCACTATCCAATATTTCCAAGCAAGCAGAGCCACTGAGTCAGGGATGGTGTCAATACATGCAATATTTGAGGAACACCCTTAGAGCGAGATGCGGAAAAGGGAAAGATTAACCTAAGCCTCTCAATTTGTATTTGGCATTTCTATGTAAGGAAATGAAGTGTTTCTTCCAAATAAATTACAGCACTGAAGGAGGTACTGATTGAAGATTTCTGCTGGTGAAGTTACTTTAAAAGTACAATCCAGTTTCAGAATTCTCTTTCCTTCACACATCACTTAATTTGCTAGTTTCAAGTTGGTATGGCCCCTTGAAGCAAAAACAGGTGCTTTTGAGAGTGGTGAGAATTCAGAATTAATGGCAGGCAGAGATGTATTCTATGTCTGAAAACAGGCTATGTATCTAAAACATTCTCTATGTCTGTGCTACTTAAGTGCTAGAATAATAAAACACAGGATGAAGCAGAACAATTGTGCGATTGTTTTTAACATCCTCAAAAAGGATTTCAGGGCACCATAAGCTGCTAATGAATTTCAGGAGGCAGGTGCAAGACATGCAATTACTTTTCCATTTTCATCCCTTTTTATCATTTGAGAGCACTTACAGATTATTCACTGGTTTTCATGGTAGAGGCTTTTTGTGAGAAATATTCTATCAGAAAACAGCTATTAAACATTGTTCAAGATGTCTCTAATTAGGAGGAAAATAATAAAGACAATGAAAAATGACAGTTTCTCAAATTTGAAGAATATTAAGTGGTTCTCATTAAAAGTTTTAAATGGCTACTTTACTTGATTTTACTAATATGCTTGGTTACGAAAGCTTATAATTCAGGCTCTATTTAGTCTTTCTCCGAAGAAATCAAAAATATATCGCTTCCCCACGCTCATTTCAGTGAGCTTTGCCTTTAGTTATCATTGGACTGCTCACATCTGCCCCCTCTTCTTTGCTCCTTCTACAGTCTTCCTGGATGCCAACTTCTTGGTATATCGAGTTCAGGCTTCTGTGGCCAACAGTAGAGTAGGTTTGGAGCACAAACCTGAGTTGAACTGGGACTTAAGAAACATAATCTTCTTATTTCATGTCATTGCAGTACAGCTTTTATACTCCAACCCTCAATGCTACCACTTTCCCCTCTACCATCAAGAAACCTTTTAGCTTTGCAGTATTATGAAGAAAGCAAAAGGTATCATTGTTCAGATTATAATCAGCAGTGGAAAGGCATTTTCTTATGCTCTCAGGATTGTTGCTAAGGTCGAAGTGGAAACCAAAATCACCAAGAACTTAACTTTCAAAGTCCAGAGAGTTTCCAGCGTTTAGAGCTATCTCCCCACCCTAAAAAGCTAATCAAGAATACCCCAGAATCTGTTCCATGAATCCAGTCACCTTTCCTGTTCCCAGCCCAGTCATACGGCAAGAGGACTGGGTGGAGAGAAGATGGCCAGTTTTGGGAAGCATAGTGCTCTTGGAGAGAAGCTCCATTCTGTCTTCACATGGTGGCAGTAAGCTGGGGGCTGTGGCTTCCCTGAAGCCAATGCAGGAAGGTCTCAAGAGAATCACCAGTCACATAGATGTGTTTGCCACTTCATTACCCTGTTAGGCAACTGCATAGCTAGTAGAACTGCTTATCCATCCCTAGGTCACTGAATGTGGAGAAAGAGAACTGGAGAGTGACTGGGAGACTAGGGAAGAGGTAAAGACCAAGAGGCTTGTGCTCCTACCACTTAGCATGGAAATAACATGTGGATGTTTTTCAGATTGAATGGACCCAACCTAAGATAGCTGGGTTTACTGGTGTCCCCCCAAAGAGAGCAGCCCAAGTGGCAGGAATGGATCTTTGATGGGTGGAGAACCGCCAAGGTGGGAGCTGAAGGGGCGGGGGTCAGCAAGAAATGTTAAGTCACAGCTGAATTTTCTCATCAGAAACCATGCATTGAGGAGACCCCAGCTGTTTCCTCCAAGACAGACATGTGTTTGGCGTGGGAGACAGGCAGCACTTGGATGTCTGCCACACAAAGGCATTGTTGAACGGTTAGTGCTGGCAGGAGAGGCAGCAGCAGTCAACCCAGGAGATGCCTGCAGCTTTACCAGAGCACTTCCTTCAGGAAATTGCCTCTCCCAGATCTTCTCCTAAATCCTACACCGAAGGGAAAGGTTTGGGAAGAACATACTTTGTTCGTCTTCCCCAGACAGGCCTAGTCAGTGCTAGAGACAGAGAATGGGTCTACATTTAGTGTGATGCTTTTACTTTAGAATGAAGATGACTGAATATTAAATATGAAAGCCAGTCATTCTTTTTCTTTTTTTCTTTTTTTTTTTTTTTTTTTTTTTTTTTTGAGATGGAGTTTCGCTCTCGTTGCCCAGGCTAGAGTGCAATGGTGTGATCTTGGCTCACTGCAACCTCTGCCTCCCAGGTTCAAGCGATTCTCCTGCCTCAGCCTCTCGAGTAGCTGGAATTACAGGTGCCCGCCACAACGCCCAGCTAATTTTTGTATTTTTAGTAGAGACAGGGTTTCACCATGTTGCCCAGGCTGATCTTGAACTCCTGACCTCAGGTGATCCACCCACCTGGGCCTCCCAAAGTGTTCATATTACAGGCATGAGCCACCACGCCTTGCCCAGTTATTCATTCTTTTCACACATATTTATTTATTTTCTTTCACTCCTCTAGCTAGTTAAATCACCAAACTCTGCAGCTTCTACTGACTATCTCCCTTCAAACCACCTACCATTCCTTTTCTTACTGTCATCACCTTAGCTCATGTACCATCATCTGATGTCCCATAGGGATCTGCTGTGTGGGATCCTACATGGGTACTTGCCCTTCCCAAACATTCTCCACCCTGAGTGCAAGGTGATGTTATGAAACATAGATCTGATCATGTCACTCTCTAGTTTAAAGTATTTGTTTTCACTTGCCCTTGGGATAAAGCCCAAAATCTATAGCACGGTGTATAAGACTCTGGCTGACAAAGACTTTGCCTATGTCTCCACATTTGCTTCAGAGCCCACCCTCCCTGCCTACACTCCCTTCGCACTGATTCCTTTCAGCTTTTCGAAAGACTGTCATTCTTATTCTGGAAGCTAGGCCTTTGGCATACAGCTGAGAACATTCTTTTTCTTCACTCTTTGCTCATATAACCTTTGCCAATCTTTCAAGTCTTAGCTCAGAAGTCCTTCCTCAAGAAAATTTTCACTGACCCTGGATTAGGTTAAATGAGCTTGCTATATATGACATGGCACCTATGCTCCTCCTATTAATGTCCTAGTCAATATGAAATTACTGTTTATGTGTGTGGACTTCCAACTAGAGTTTATGGTCTCTGAAGAGAGAGAGACTGTTTGTCTAGTACACCATCATATCCCCAGTACTTAGCACTGGGCTCATTGCATGATAGGACCTCAATATTTGTTGAGTTGTAGACCTTCTGTATTGCTTTCTCCCTGTATCTTCTTTCCTTCTGTTGAAAACTGTAGAACATATTAGTAGTTTCTTACTCAACATCTATTTTCCAGCTTTCTTCTATGCTAAGAGGGTCCTGATTTTGTTCAAGTTTCTGCCTACAATATGGCCAGAGATGGTGAGACCCTTTTGAAGACATTCAATGAGGAAAATGTTATTTTGTTTCAAGTACTGACACAGAATCTGTTTGAAAAGCAGAAAGGAAAACAAAACAACTAAAAGCAACAAACCTATTAACTGTCTGGTATGAAAGAAACTCATCCATTCATCCATCCACTCACACAAAAAATACTACTATATGGGAAACATTGTACTATACATTGAATACCAATGGTGAGTAAAACAGAATGATCCCTTCCCTTATGGAACAAGTAAGAGTTGCCCAGATGTATGTTGTGTTGTGTGTGTGTATGTTATGTGTGTTGTATATGTGTTGTATGTATTGTGTGTGTGTTCAGGGTGGGCAGTGGTGGTCCAGAGGGAGCATCATGTGTAAAAACCCAGATTTGAGAATCTGTGTGACATTTGGGGGAAAATGAAACAGTTCAGTTTGGTCAGAGTAGAGAATGAGGTGGGAAATGGTAGAGATATGCAGCCCAAAATGTACATGGGGCAAGTGATGAAGGACATTGTTAGCCATGTTAAAGAATTTGTGCTGCCAGGTACAGTGGCTCAAGCCTGTAATCCCAGCACTTTGGGAGGCCAAGGAGGGAGCATCACTTGAGGTCAGGAGTTCAAGACCAGCCTGGCCAACATGGTGAAACCCTGTCTCTACTAACAATACAAAAATTAGCCAAGTGTGGTGTCGCATGCCTGTAGACCCAGCTACTCAGGAGGCTGAGGCAGGAGAATTGCTTGAACCCAGGAGGCAGAGGTTGCAGTGAACTGAGATCCTGCCACTGCACTCCAGTCTGGGCAACAGAGTGAGACTCCATCTCAAAAAAAAAAAAAAAAAAAAAAAAAAAAAAGGAATTTATGCTAAGAACAATGGGCAATTTTGGAAGGAACTGAACCAAGGCAGGGAGTTTAGCAGGATCAACCTGGATGTTGTGCAGAGATTAATCTGCAGGGATAACAGGGGAAGCAATAAAAATAAAAGAAGCCATGGAAGGTCATTTAATACAGTTCCTAAATTTTTTTCCATCATGGAATTGAAATGATGATTTTTTTTTTTAAGGTATCCCTTAAACTAGAGGGAATCTGAACTCCCTGAAAAGTCTCCCACCTACTGGAGGGGATGGTCCTGGGAACCAGATCCCTGGGGCCAGTAGGCATCCCCAAGGGCTGAAGGGAATTAATATTTCGGCTTTTCACCACACTTGTAAGTCATTTTCTGCACACCTGTTGGAAAGCTGATTTAATCTCATCTCTGGTGCTTACATTCCTTCTTTTAGGACATCAAAGTGAACACAAATAACATCAAAGATAAGGAGGGTGCTTGAATAAATTGCCAGTAAGCCTCACTCTTCCAACTTCCTACTACCTCTCTCTCTCTGCCTGGCCTTTTCATGGTTTCTAGGTAATGCAAGTCTTCTTGATAGTTATGACTTCCGGATAACTTTCTCCACTTCCTGTCAACTGTGCCAGTCAACTTCCTTATACATTCCCTCAGGGCTCTACTCCAAGAAGATAACAGTAGTCAAAACAATAATAAAGCCAATTAGTTCACTAATGTTTAAGTCAACAAAGTATTATTCCATCAGAATAATAACACACAAGTGTCAAGGATGTCATTAATGTGAAATTATGCTAGTCAGATTTTCTGACAAGAATGTACAGAAACAATTGAGGTGAAGACAGAAGAGAGGAATTAGAAGGAAGAAGAAAGATGCCCACGGAGTCCTTAACTATAGCCTATTGCCCTTTTAGTAATTCCCCAAGTTGATGAAGGTGGGCTTAAATTGCATAAAAAGGGAGCTAGGCCTCATTGGAGCCTGTAGGGCCTCCAGACTAGACTATACTTCCATATTAAACAAGGCTTTGTGGGCAGAGAATTTGCTTCTTCAAAAAACTTTATGGGAAGCTTCAGCAAGTATCTAGTAACTAAATTTCAAAACATTCCTATAGAGCAAGCAGTGCACTATTTTTCTGCCTTGTTCAGGAGACAGGGAGAGGTATGAGGAGGTCAAATGATTTGTGACAGGGACTGCCTCAGGAAAGGCTGCCTCTTCAACTCTGTATTTTACTCAGCACATGACATGATGTGAAGGATCAGGAAATGTCTCCATGAAAGGAAATAATGCATCCGAAAAGACGAAGGGACAGCAACAGCCCCGATGTTGCTCATCAGTGCTTCACCAAATTCACCAAATTAGTGGACTTCTGGCTTTGGTACCATCAGATGAAACACTAACCTGCTTTAAAATTTTTCATTTGGCCTGTGCCCTAATGCCAGGAGATTTTCATTCACTTTGGGACAGTAGGACTAGGCCTGGGTATCGTTTGAAAAGTGCTTTTAAGTGTGTTGATATGCACTGTATTAGTTTGCTAGGGCTGCCATAAAAAAGTACCACAGACTTATTTGTTATATGACAATAAAACTAATACCACTGATGTCCTCTTAGAGTGAGGGGAATGGTGTGGGTGGTGGAACATGAGAGAACATAGCAGGATGATGTGGTTGGTGGATTAAGTGAGGGAATGGGAAGAAAAAAGGAAGGAGGTTCTCAGGCCCAATTCCCAGCTGTTTCCCTGGAGGCCAACTACCTGCCTTCAGTCATAGTTAGATTCCCTCCACGTTATTCCCTTGATTGTTTTTCAGGAAAACAAACAAACAAACAAAAAACCCATGTGAAAATAACCATTTCTTAGTTTAAATAATTTAACAAGGGCCTTTGACTCCAATTATTCTTCCTGTGGTATTGGACTCTGGCTCTTACTCAGGGAGGGAACCTCTGAGGGCTTTGCTCTTATATAAAATGTATCACTATTATGTGATTCAAACAAACAAACAAACAAACAAAACCCAGAAAAACCAAGTACCACAGACTATGTGGCTTGAACACCAGAAACTTATGTTCTCAAAGGCTCAAAGTTCAAGATCAAGGTGTTGGCAGGGTTAGTTCCCTCTGAAAACTGACCTTGACTTGCAGACGATGATCTTTTTTCTGTCTTCACATCATCTGTCTTCTGTACTTGTCTGTGTCCAAATTTCCTCTTATTCTAAGGACACCTGTCATAACGCATTAAGGCCCAGACTAATGACCTTATTTTTATGTAACCAGTCCTTAAAGACCCTATGTCCCAATACTATCACATTCTCAGATATTAGGGAGTTAGGACTTGAATATATAATTGGGGCAAAAATAATTACAGTTTTGCCATTGAAAGTAATGGCAAAAATCGAGTAGCCAGGCGCGGTGGCTCACGCCTGTAATCCTAGCACTTTGGGAGGCTGAGGCAGGAGAATGGCATGAACCTGGAAGGCGGAGCTTGCAGTGAGCCGAGATTGCGCCACTGCACTCCAGCCTGGGCATCAGAGCGAGACTCCATCTCAAAAAAAAAAAAAAAAAAAAAAAAAGAAAGAAAGAAAGTAATGGCAAAAACCACAATTACTTTTGCACCAACCTAAAACATTTTCAGGGGAAGGGACACAATTCAATCCCTAGAATAAACCCAATGTTTTGTCCCACTGCTGTAGCAACATGGATGTAACTGGAAACCATTATCCTAAGCAAACTAAGGAAGATACAGAAAAACAAATAGCACACGTTCTCATTTATCAGTGGGAGCTAAACATTGGGTATACATAGACATAAAGACAGACATAAAGATAGGAACAACAGACACTGAGGAATATAAGAGCAGGAAGGGAGAGAAGGGGGTAAGAGCTGAAAAACCATCTATTGGGTACTGTGCTCACTGCCTGGGTGGGTGACAAGATCATTTATACCTCAACCCTCAGTGACACATAATTTACCCATGCAACAAACATGCACTTGTACCCCCTGAAACTAAAATAAAAGTTGGAAAAAATAAAATTATAAATATGAAAATGTAGACCGACTCACCAAATGGTGAATGTTAAAGATAGAATAGGCCTTAAGATTAGAAGCTCTTGCTTTTCATTTTATGGATTACAAAAAGGCCTAAAGGCTAACAGCTTTTCACAGCAGAATGATGATTAGCACCACACTCTCCTGTCACAATCTGGGAGGGCAGGACATCCCAGGTCTTCTTCATTGTTCATCCTGAGAGCTGAAAACAGTGATGGATGCTCCATCAGTATAGGTCATCAAATGAATGAATGAATGAATCCAGTGATATTTTCCCTATAGCACCCTTCCTCATGTCATCAGAAGAGATTATCAAGTTGTGAGAGTGATGATGCAATGAGGATTCTGAAAAAATAAATTCTTCTCGTGAGTGGCAGGATGGGCTTAGTGGAAGGTGAGAGGTATTTCTTCTTAGGAACTCTATTTCATTTTCTTAGAGGTATTTTCCTCTGTAAAGGTAGACAAGAAAAGTTCCCTTGATCAGAATCACCAGGACAGGGGAATTTTTGCTCTTCTTCCCACTTTCTCAGTTGGTATCTGCCATCTTGTGCCTCTGGCTTGATAAACAATGTGTAACCATGTATCTAACTAAACAATAACATAATGTGCATGGCTTTGTCCAGGGCCTGGGGAAGGCTCCTAATCCTATCTTATGTGTTACTGAGGTGGGGGAACAATCTGTAGCTTAGCTACTGGACATGCCTAATAGGTAAAGAAATGAATTTCCAATAGTCCCTGCCACTAATCATTTTGAGGCAGCTGAGGATGGAGATTAGGAGCGACTGGGGAAGAGGATATAGAATAGAGCTCCTTGCCACATAGTGACTTGTATCACTACACTTACACCTGAAAATGGTAAACTTATTATTCTCATCAGTTTGATTCAGAAGGGAAGTGTTCTCCAATCTCGCAATTCAGGTCTTCCCATCTCTCTCCCACTGAATTTCCCCCAAGAACATGGAGACTAACCATACTCACCCAGATAAATCTGCCTTGACCTGGTGGCCACAGTTACCATCCAGGGCATGTAACAGGCAGGTGGCCATGGGGCTCTGAGGAGGTTGTAAGGACCCACTTTGTGGCAGTATGTGCCTTCCTCTTGCTCCTTCATGTGCACTTTTAAATGTCAGCAGCTGCAATAATTTGCTGTCAATAAACATCCCACACAGCTTTTGAACATAAGAAATAGATTACATCATTTTACAAAAGCAGAGATGTGTCAACTGTAAATCTCAGCTACCACAGCGTATGTACCAGAGTCAAGGCTTTTGCAAGACACATGGCTACCTTTCTGAGAAGGTGGTGAATGGCTCTAACCAGGCACCGTGACCTTGTTGCATCAAGACCACAGCAGAGCAGGGGAGTTTTTCCTAGAGGGTTTAAAGCCCTTTTCCATTTTTAATAAACCACACCTCAGTTTTCATCCCAGTGTCCTGCACACACACATTTTCCTTTGCCCTGTATGAACTTACCCCTTGGAGGCTCGAGGCCCTCTGGGATATGGGAGCAGCTTCCTCACTCGGGTGCCTCCCATCCATCTCTCTAACTTAGTGGTTCCCAGCCAAGGGTAATTTTGCATCTGCCTTCCCTAAAAGATACTTGGTAATGTCTGGAGACTTTTTGGTGGTCACAACTGGAGGCTTGCTATTGGCATTAAGAGGGTAGAGATCAAGGATGCTACTAAACACCTTGCACAGAACAGCCCCACAACGAAGAACTGTCTAGCCCAATGCATTAATAGTGCCAAGCTTATGGAACTGTGCCATCAGCAAGGACAGCCTCTTGGTCCACAGTTCATGGTCTGTAATTCCATTCTGCTCACCTCCACATCTGCTCTTTTGGAAGAGGAGTTCCCCTCCCTCACTATCCACCTTCTTGAACACCCACTTGCTGCCTCCAGAGCTTCGCTCCCTCCAACATTTCCCTTTCTCTTACATCCTTTATCATTCCTCCTCCAAGTCCTTGATTTCTCTTTGTCTGTACATACGAACCCGGTTTTCTTAACTTAGAAACCCACACAATTGATGTTAAGTGACTGGTGATTTTAAAAACCTTCTCTGAACCCTTTGAAATACATCCTCTTTCTTTTCAACTGGAAAATTTCTCCAGTTAGTGAAAGTGTCTTTGTTCCCTCTGTCCCTCCCCTCCCACCCACCCGTTTTTTGTGCTGCTGCTTCTCCCTCAATCTCTTAAGTGGCCTTAGCTTAGACTGTAGGCTTCTCAAGACATTTAGGATGGTTGACCACTTGCTCTTTCATAAAGCTCTCCCCTTCCTTGGCTGCTATGTGTGCATTCAATTACCCTAAAGCTGTTCTGCTGTCTCTTTTTAATAATCATTAACTGACAATACAATGATAACATTTAGAAGGTTTTTTTTTTTTTTAACGAAGTTTTCTTGCCACATGGTGTTGATAACACAACTCCTAGCATCTGATGTGTGAATAGTGAATTGGCAATAGATTTTGGGTATCACTAAAAATCTCTTTGAACATCTTTACAAATCACAAACTGCCATCCATCCTGCCTTTGGGTTTCAATTTCTACAACAAAATGCTGAGGTGAAAGTTGACTGTGGCAGCCTCTCTGTCTTTGACAGCTCCACTCCTTCTTCCCATGTGGTTGGCTCAGACTACACTGCCCTTGAGTTTTTGTTCACTAGCATAACTCCAATTTTTACTTTTATATTTTTGCTTAAACTGTATCTATATACGCAACCATGTCTTTTCTCTTAGGATCATAGAGCACATCTATATTCTCCTCTGAATTTACCAGTTTTATAAAGAAGGGAGGGATTCTCTCTTCAAATTATCTCATGTGACTAAACATTTGGTGTGACCTTTGATTGTCACTGGCCTTTACAGCAGGGGTAGCCAAAGCGGTCTGCCCATTTGATCGATTCCTGCTGAGGTATTACTGCCCGGCTTTACGGAGTGCTCTTCAATCCCTTCAGGTGCTTTTAATTTTCAAAGATCTTCGGAAGCATCTTCCGTTCCTTTCTGACCCTTTGCTATTTGACAGGTTCTCTCAGAGCATCTGCATCTCCTTGCAGACTCCGCAGACCACATCCTGGGCTCCTTTGCACCCCTTGCAAGGTGTGGTGGACTGAAATATTCTTGTACCGTCTTTCTTTCTGCTATCTTCTCCAGTGCTGTCACTGCTGCACTATGTTTGTGTTGGAGTTTGTGTGGACAGGCTGAGATTTCTCTGAAGGGCCACAGGTTACTCTTCACTGGGACTAGAAAGCCAGTTCAGTGTCTTTCAATGTCACTCTTCTAATGTTTCTAAAGCTTCCTTTCTCTCTACCTCCCTGTTGTATCAAGTTTCCAGCACAGAATGGAGATGGGGAGGTTGAAATCTAGGCATCTTACTTCATTACTGATTTTACTCTTCCCCCCCACCTCCCCACCTTCCACCCCATAACATCGCTCAGATTAGAAAAAGTGAGCTTCATGAGCTTCAGGGTTTTCTTCCTTTGTGTTTGTGCCTAACCTGGCATGGAGTAAGTGCAACAACCATCACACCCACCCTGAAGGTTGGGTTGATCCAGGCTATTGTAGCCCTTGATGATTGAATATTTTCTTTTATGAATGCCTATAACACTTTGGATCCATAATACTCAAAGATAATGCATCATTATATTGCTAATTATATCATTATGTCCACAACCTTCCTCTAAAATTTGGTCGCAAGAACTTCAAAGGTTGTAGCCTCTGTCTATGGTGTCATGGAAAGATATTTGGTATTTGTCCTTAGTTTCTAATATAGAGCTCCTAAAGTGCTTGGAATTTCCTGAGTGATGAGTGTGTGATAAGGGTGTTTTTTGTTCTAATGAAGTGACTCTTGAAAGGCCCCTAGATAGTTTCAGGATGAAGACTGGTTGCCAGAAAGACCAAGACATGATTAGAGGTTTGGGACTTTCAGACCCACCTGCAATCTCCCAGAAGGGGAGAGGAGCTGGACACTGAGTTAATCACCCATAGCTAATGATTTAATTAATCATGCCTAGGTGATGAAGCCCCTATAAAAAGTCTATAAAAATGATGGGGGTTCAGGAGCTTCTAGGTTGGTGAACACATTGATGTGCTAGAGGGTTACATACCCAGAAAGAGCATGGAATCTCCACTTACAGCTCCCCACCCCCATACCTTGTCCTTTGCATCTCCTCCACTTGGCTATTCCTCTATTATATCCTTTTTCTTAAACTGGTAGATGTAAGTAAAGTATGTTCCTGAGTTCTGTGATCCTTTCTAGTAAATTATTGAACCTGAGAAGGGGGTCATGGAAACCTCTTATTTATAGCTGGGTGGTTAGGGGTTCAGGAGACCTGGAGCTTGAAGCTGGCATCTGAAATGGGGGAGGGCAGTCATGTGGGACTGAGCTGGTAACCTGTGGTGTCTGCACCAACTCTAGGTAGCTAGTGTCAGAATGGCATAGAATTGTTGAATACCCAGTCTGTGCCTGGAGAATCAGAGAACTGGTTCCTCTGAGGAAAAAAATAACCAAAATCAAAACCAAAGGATCTCTCTCATTTGGTATTAAGAGGGCAGGAGGGTTGTGAGTAAAAACAGCTCACTGTCATATAGGTTTTACATTCCAAGGCCTAGGAGTATACCATGACTTTCAGGAGTTTGAATAGACTCCCTGCTAGTGTGAGAGAACATGCTTTGAATCACTGAGGGCAAGTTAGGTGAAGACCATTGTAGTCATTTTGAGTTGAAACGGAAGAAAAGAATCAGAAACTACTGGTTAAATGTTCTTCCCACAAGGTGTCCTTTTACCTCCTGTTACTGAAGGCTCCTGCGTTTCGAGTCAACATGCCTACCTATCTCAATTCCTCAGTAAATGGAGACCATGGAGCCTCTGATCATGATAGTATTCCCAGGTTCATTTGACTTATACAGACCATAGATGAGAGACTGGACCTCAATTTTGGGGGTCTCTACATGTGACATAGAAGAGGGGAAAATGGGGAGGTAGTAGACGTCCTACTAAGGGTAAGTAATGATCCCAAACCGTGATTATGAGTAAAACTCTATCTGATCTTTTCAGCCGAAGACACCATCTTCCAGAAATTTGCCAAAATGACGAATACAAAGGGAAAGAGGAAAAGCATGCTGTATATGTGCTCTAGGCCTTTTAGAAAACATGGAGTTGCTCCTTTGGGCATGTATATGCGAATCTATGAGAAAGGTGATATTGCAGACATCAAGGGAATGGGTACTGTTCGAAAAGGAATGTCCCACGAGTGTTATTTTGGCAGAACTGGAAGGGTCAGTGTTGCCCAGCATGCTGTTGGCATCGTTGTAAACAAGTTAAGAACAAGATTATTGCCGAGAGAGTTAATGTGCACATTGAACACATGAAGCACTCTAAGAGCTGAGATAACTTCTTGAAATGTGTGAAGGAAAATGAGCAGAAACAGGAAGAAGTCAAAGAGAAAGGCACCTGGGTTCCACTGAAGGACCAGGCTGCTCCACCCAGAGAAGCACACTGTGTGAGAACCAACGGGAAGGAGCCTGAGCCACTGGAAACTCTTCCCTGTGAATTCATGGCATAATTGGAGCTAAAAAAAAAAATAACTCTGGACTGTAAAAATGTTTCTCTTCATTGAGTAGAAGTGTGGTGTCCTCTCCCCCAAAGAAATATTTAAAGCAAATTTTAACTGTGTCCTAATTCATTATGTAATGTATTTACTATTCAAATGTAACATATTTCTTGCTGAAAGATGTGAGGTGTTTTATTGTGCAACGAATTACCCAGCTGGTTAGAAAATGGCCAGATAGGCTGGGTGCGGTGGCTCACGCCTGTAATCCAGCACTTTGGGATGCTGAGGCAGGTGGATCACAAGGTCAGGAGTTGGAGACCAGCCTGACCAACATGGTGAAACCCTGTTTGTACTAAAAATACAAAAATTAGCCAGACATGGTGACGCATGCCTGTAATTCCACCTACTCAGGAGACTGGGGCAGGAGAATCGTTTGAACCCCGGAGGCAGAGGTTGCAGTGAGCTGAGATCATGCCACTGCACTCCAGCCTGGGACAGAGTGAGACTCTGTCTCAAAAAAAAAAAAAAAAAAAAAAAAGGAAAATGGCTGGATATTATTTACGAAATATTTCTACTGGCTTGAAGATAGTCCCTCTAAATCATCATGGAAGAAATAAAATAATTTACAAAAAAACTCAATCTGATACGATAATTTACAATGAAACATATCATTTGAAGATTATTATTGCTGTACACCTATTTTATATTTCTAGTTTATGATAAAACCCTTTTTAAAAGTTGTTGGCTAGTGAGGCATTCAGAAATCTACTCACTCCTTCCTCCCCAGGCTCTGAGTGCATTGCAGTGAAATCATAATACCCAACATCTGATGTGTGTCTAATGCATTAGCAGTGAGCTGGATGTCACTTGAAATCTCCTCCCATGGGAACCAAGTGAACCACAGATTATTTATCTCCACCATTCATTTATCATTCATATACTTTGCTTTCATTTTCCAAAGAGTAAAATGTGGAGATAAATAGTCCTATCTGTTTACTGGGACATGGAAGACAAATATTCCCTCTTTTTTTCTTCTTGCTTCTACCATACAGCTATATGTTTCCATGAGGTCTGTCTAGCTAACTCACCAGTAATTTCATGGATGAAAGGAAGATAGGTAGATAAAAGTAACTGGATTTAGAATAAGTAATTGCATTTCACTTACTCCTCAGGGTCCCCCTCTGTCTATTGGATCCAAATGGAATACACACTATGAATTCATTAGCAACTCCACATGGTGGCCACCTGTTGCAGATATAGCAATTGGCTCACTCAACTCCATTCCAACCCCCATGTAACAGGTTTTGCATCAGGTGGTGCTGTGGTTTCCAGAACAGCCGCTTCAGCATCATCTAAGCACTTGTTAAGACACCTAAGCATTTGTTCAAATTCTTAGGCCCCACACCTACTGGATCAGAAATTTTAGGTGTGGGCCTTAGCAATCTGTGTTTTAGCAAACTCTCCAGTACACTACAGTTTGAGAACTGCTGTCCATCTTTGTAGCTCAAACTGTAATCTGCATCAGCATCACAACTGCCTGAGAGCTTCTTAAAAATGCGTAATCTTGGGTCCTAACTTGCACCAACTGAAAAATGCAGATTCCGCAATTTTACAAAATACCAGGGTCATTCATGAATACAATACATTTTGAGAAGCCATGCCTTGCATCTCTGGTTTAGCACTGGCTACACATGAGATTCACCTGCAGTGTTTTTTAAAAAGCAAATATACTGAATCCCCAGTGATTTCGATATGCTTGTGATGAGGTATAGCCTCAGTGTTTGGTTTCTCAAAGTTCCCCAGGAAGTTCTAATTTGCAGTAAAGTTTGAGAACCACTCACATGTCATGCTAAAGACCAGGAACTAAATATAATATTTTCCAGCTAACTTATGTCTTCCTTCAAGTATATGTATCTGAGCATGGTTTGCAAAGCATACATGAAGAAGAGTATGACACCAGTCATGGTTTTTCTGAAGCAGCATTTCAGGGGTGCCAAGCTCCATCTCCAGCTTCATAGGCGTCAAGAGGGGGGGCATTGGTTCTTCTGGGGTGGATCTCAGCAGAGGAGTAGTGGAACTAGAGCTTGCAGTTGGGAGAGAGGTTCACTGGTTTCCTGAGGCCCTGAAGACACGACAATGGAGATAGCAGTTCTCCCATTTTGTTAGCATTTAATTTCTTTTAAATACTTTGCTTTTTAAAACAGCTAGAGTGTTTTTGTTATCTGCACTGAACACTGCCTGGTCCATCTACGTAAAGTATAAATTCATGTCCATGCCTATCATTGATTGTTCACAAAGTGACTTAATTGAGCTGAATTAGTATGAGCCCTTTTCATAAGAATTTGATTTCTATCATCAGAAACAAAAATTAGTCATAAGGAAACTACCATGCAATCAAAAGCTATGATCTTAGTTAAGAACAGTTTTTTGTCTAAATCTTATCCTCACTCTTTTCATCAGTATACATCTTCCTCAGGCTCAAGTGTTCAAGTCATCTTTGTGATGATTATAAAACATTGTGTACTGATACTTGCCCTGTCCAAATCTTAAAAGGCCATCCTATTTAGAGAGGCATGGATGATTCCTTTGCTGTGTGGTAAGAAACATAATAAAATCATATTTTCCCACTTATTTCAGGGGTTAAAAAACCAAGCATGATTTTTTTGCATATAATTTCACATATCTGCTTTTATATTCACCAAAGAAAGGGACCTAAATTTGGTAAAAAATAAAAAAAAAAACCCACATTATTTTATTTTCAAATGGTGCTTTTTGATGACTAAACTCTTTTACATTAGGTGTCTAATTTCTCAAGAGTCTTTTCTGTGCACAAACAGTAACAAGGGCTTTTGGTGTCAGGAACTGATGGTATAGCTAGAGGGCAGATAGGAAGATGGAAAGCAGAGAAAAGGAAAGAGTGGTAGGGAGACTGAGGAGAAGGAAAGGCTCAGCAAGATCAAAGTTGCCACAGATTCCTTGCACGTGGGAGACAGGCATTAGCTATGGGTACCCTACCCTGCATTTTAAATACAATTGCTCATTTTTCATTTTTCCTGGATGTCCCTTTCCATGTTGGTGGTCAGCAGTTACTGAAGCATTCCTGAAAGCTAAGTTGAGATGGAATCTCCTTCCTAGAGACTAGTGGCCACACTACGTAGGATTTTCACATGGTCGCTATTATTTTAAAGGAGCAGAGTAGCCAGAGTGAATGGACCACCTGTCACAAGACAATCCGAGGTGCTCATTGCCTTTTCCTAATTGGTCCCATTTACCAGCAAAGGAAGCAGGGGAGGTGGTTGAAGACAATTTACAAGTAATGAGGCTCCCTTTCCCATAACGTTTGCTTCCTTTGAAAATAATCTCGAAGAGTAGCCCCCATCACACAACTTCACACCTGGATGGAGTTGCGGTAATGTACAGTTAGACTTGCGCTTACCAGGAAAGATCAAGAGATACTTTGTAGCCTAAATGGGACTGAGATAAATGTAATCTTTTTGAAGCCGGGATTCTCCATGGATATATAAGCATTAATGATTATCTTTATGGACAATGAGTTGAAGCTAAACTGCACGTGGAGGTTGACATGTACTTACAGACACAGCTTTACTTCCACTCTTGTGTAAGCAGGAGTGCTTATCATGTTGAATTCGTTGTTGGTTTTATGCATTTTTTTCTTTTCTCATTGTGAAGGTTTGTGACTTTCCTTTTAACTTTGCAAAGCTTTGGTACAAAGGAAATTTTAGAACACGAAAACATTTTTCAAATAATTTCAAAATGAACTGTATCCCCAACTAATTTGATTTGTAGGAAGAAAAGAACAAAGGCTTACTAACAGAGAGCTTTAAAATATAATATAATTATTTACACGTGCAAGCATGTTTAAGCATGCGTTCTCAATGGAGGCACATCGTGCAATACTTTCATGCTCTAACTGTTGCCCATTAAAAAAATCCTGCACCATATGCAGGTGTGATTATACAGCCAACTGCCAATTCTGACTGGCTCAGGGATCCGTTTTAAAATGTCCAGATGGATATGAATGTCGAATTTGGCAGTTAAATTATAGAGTCCAATATATCCCTTTTAAGTTCTAAGGCAATGAAGAAAAATATCGATGTTTCTCTTCACTCCCAAATAGATTTCAAAAGAAGACTTTGGTTTGTAAAGTGGGATTATATTTCCTCATTTCTTTTGAATATCAAGATAAACTTTGTTGTGACTTTTATCACTTTTCTTCAGTCCAAATACGTTAACTAACAATCTCCATTGTTTTTGGTGGATAAGCAAAAAATTAGCAAGAAATTGGCTTTGGAGGTAACCTGGTGTCTTTAAACAAGTGTAAAGTGAAAGAGAAATGAAATGACCCCTGGGCAGCTCCCCAGAGCCTGCCATCTACCCTCCAGAGACATGGTTTACAGGAGAAGGACATTTAAACAGAACAGAGGGACAAGAAGGCATCTCCTTGATTCTTGTTTTGAATCACAAACATGCACATCTGCCACCCCCAAGGGAACAAGGCTCAGCAGCAACTTGCTATCATCAATGTATGGGAAAATGCCATAAATATCACAGTTAATATTTTCTTTTCCCCTGATTTAAAGTCCTCAGTGGTATTCAGGAAACTCCAGATTATTGACCATCTTTTTATAGAACGTGTGTGGCAGATAGAATGTAGATTTGTCTCATCAAATGTGTTGTACGGGACTTCCTTCTTGAAGACAAGAGCTCCTGCAATACATCTCTAGAGCTTCACCCAGGGCAGGCTTCTACATAACATTTCTGCCTGATTGAAGGGAAGTAGCTAATCCTGTCCCATGATGGACCCAGCATAGCATCTGTAGGTGCTTTAAGCATGGGGTGGAGATTGAAGAAAACAGAGGTGCTTTTAAAATGATCTATAGGAATAAGATCAGGAAGACTCCAAAAATATCTGCTCTCATCACTTCTATTCAACATTGTACTGCAGGTACTAGACAGTGTAACTAGACCAAAAATGAATAAATGGATAAATAGAAAAGACATTTGTATGGAAAAGGAAGAAGTTAAATTATCATTATTCACAGATGACATGCTCAACTGTTGAAAATTTGATAGAATTCACACACAAAAAAAGCTACAGGTTAAGTTTCTATACTAGCAATAAAAAAATCAAAAATTGAAAGAAAATTTCCTTTAAAATGCATAAAAATAGAATGTACTTAGAGTTAAATCTGACAAAAAATGAGGATGATCTGTATACTGACAGAAATTAAAGAAGACCTTTATAAATGAAGAGTTACACCATATTTACGACAGTACTCAGTATTGTTAGGATGTCAGGTTTTTGTTTTCCAAGTTGATCTGGAGATTAAAGGCAATGTCAATCAAAACCTCAGCAATTAGTAAGCTGATTCTGAAGTTTATATGTAAATGCAAAAGACAAAATATAGCCAAAAGAACTTTGATGAAAAGAACAAAGTTGGAGGACTAATATGATCTACTTTCAAGATTTATTTATAAAGCTACAGTTATCAAAACACTGTGGTATTTGTATAAAGACTGACAAATAGCTCAACGAAACAGAATAGATAGCCCAGAAATAGACCCATATATACATGGACAACTGATCTGTGACAAAGTGTAATGGTCGTTAGTGTAAAGAGATAGTCTTTTCAACAAATAGCACTAGTCTTTTCAACAATTGTATATTCATATGTAAAAACAAACAAACTGCAATCAACAATTCATGCTATATATAAACATTAGCTCAAAAAGATTATAGACCTAAATATCAAACTATGAAATTGTAAAAGAAAACGTAAGTGAAAACCTTTGTGACTTGGGCTTAGGCAAAGATTTCTTAGCTAGTACACCAAAACATAATTGATAAAAGAATAACTTGTTAAGTTGGGTTTCATTGCAATTAAAAACTCATGCTTTTAGAAAATATTACTAAAAGATTGAAAAAAACAAACCACAACCTGGAAGAAAATATGTACAAAATTATATGTCTGAAAAAGAAGTTATATGCATAATATTTAAAAACTCACAAAACTCAATAATAAGAAAACAACCCCGTTAAACAATGGACAAAAGATCTGAAGGGACACTTCACCAAAGGAAATATATAAAGACAAATAAGTATGTGAAACATATTCAACATCATTTGTCATTAAGAAAATGCAAATTAAAAACCGAAGGAGATGCCACTGTACACCTATTAGAATAACTAAAATGAAAATGACTGACCATATCAAGTGTTTGTGAAGGATGTGAAGCAACTGGAATCTTCATATACTACTGGTGAGAATGTAAAATAGTACAGCTACTTTGGAAAAACGGCTTAACAGTTTCTTAAAAAATTAAACATATATGTACCATATGATATAGCTGCTCCCTTCCTGGGCATTTACTCAGGAGAAATGAAAGCTGTCTATATAACAAAATTTTAGCCAGGCACTGTGGCTCACACCTGTAATCCCCAACACTTTGGGAGGCCGAGGTGGGCGGACCATGAGGTCAGGAAATCGAGACCATCCTGGCCAACATGGTGAATCCCTGTCTCTACTAAAAAAATACAAAAATTAACTGGGCGTGGTGGTGTGTGCCTGTAGTCCCAGCTACCCGGGAGCCTGCTACCTGGGAGGCAGGAGAATCGCTTCAACCCGGGAGGCGGAGGTTGTAGTGAGCTGAGATCGCGCCACTGCACTCCAGCCTGGCAACAAAGTTAGACTCTGTCTTAAAACAAACAAACAAATTTTAGCAAATTGAGTTTAATAATTTAATTGGCCTTTATTAGTGATCCATTAATTAACCAGCATCCCATATATGAAAAAGAAAGGCACTCCGCTAAGCTGAGCGTAGTAGGTGGGTTTTACAGGTAGAAAATAGCTTAAGAAAGCAGAAAACAAAGCAGACTGGCCATTTCAAAGTTACTTTTCTTATATGATTAAAGTAGAGAGGATTTCATTGTCATGCCAGTTCCAGTAGATTGGGCTTCTATTAGTTGCTGTGAATCTCCTGTTCAGTTGGACCTCATGGCACCTAACATGAGTGACTCTGTTCTGGTTTGGTCTGATCTGTTACACCTAGTGCAGGAGCTCAGCCCATAAAAATGCCCCCCCACCATACCATCAATTTTATTTGACAAGCCTAAGACCTACAGAGACTTGAACATGAATGATTATAGCCAAAAACTGGATATGACTCAAATGTCCACTTATAGGTGAATGAATAAACTGACTATGGTATATCCATACAATGGAATATTACTCAGTAATGAAAAAGAATTAGACTACCTCATGAGCCACAATATGGATTAATCTCAAAATAATTATGCAAAATAAAAATTTTATGGTTTCATTTATATAAAATCTTAGAAAATGCAAACTAATCTGTATGGCAGATCAGTGGTTCCCTAGGCATGGGAGTGGGGAGTATTGCAAAGGCAGGATTACAAAGAGGCATGAATAAACTTTTGGTAGTGATGAATATGTTCATTATCCTGATTATGGTGACAGTTCCAGGGAGGGATACATATGTTAAAACTTATTAACTTATTAAATATGTAAAGTTCAGTGTACATCAGTTATACTCTAATAAAGCTATTTTAAAAAAAGACAATGGGGGAAAATCCCTTTCCACTTTCAGTCTCTCTATACCTCTTTTTAATGTATGGTTAGAGTGGCAACTGATACTCTTATATTCCTTGTATAATAGTGGCTCCTCTGTGAACTTTCATTTAAGTTTTTATGTGCTTCAAAGTGTTCCACCATTCTTCCACCATATCATTTTAAGGCCCCTCCTTTTTGTTTTTGTGTTAAGGATATTAATTTATCCTCTCTATATTCATTTTGCCTCTGCTGACCCCTTCCAGAAGACAGTTAAATCTCTATGCCTTTCTATAAACATTGGAAGAATTGCCTTTTCACAGAGACATGACATTTTCTATGGGCATTTACGGGAAGAGACAAACTGAACCAGATCTTCCTCACAGTTGAGCATGCCAAGGACAAATCCTCCAAGTTTTCCCTTTCTTTTTCTTCATAGAACTTGCGGGCTCCAGGACCCTCGGGGATGTGTCCTTTGTGAGCCACACTGTCTAGTGATTACATAGAAGTACAGCCTCAGGCAGGTGTAGCTGAGCACCCCCACTCCAAAGGGGAGCTTCTGCACTTCCAACACATCTATTGTGACACTGGCTACAGAGAAATTCCTCTTATATTCTTTTTTTTTTTTTTTTTTCCCAACATTTCCCTGTTTAGCTCTGTGTTATGCTGTGATTAAACTGGGCATGAAATGTAGCACAATTACTTCAAAGGCAATTCCAGTTGACTGGATCTTTTCTCATTTATTAAAATATGAAGCATGTTGAACCTTCAAACTTTTCCTTTGATATCTGTATCCCTAAGGTGTTATTGGAGCTTTGATTCTCTGTATTTCACGTGGGGAGAGCAAAGAGCGTTCTAGTAGGAAACAATCCCTAAATATTTCCAGAACTTGAGTAGCCTCAGTTTTTGTTCTGCCAGTTTATTGTGGAAATGTTCAGAGAGAGGTTCTTCCCAAGGAAAAAAAAAATCACTTACTATAAAAATCTAAATCTGAGCCTTTTTGGAATATTATTTCAGCTAGTGAAAAGTTTACCCTGATTTTATCTGTTTGTTTCCTCAAGTAAAAACAGCTCAAATGACTGTTATTGGCTAGAAAATCAAGGAAATAAAAATGGCATTTGCCTGTTGGGTAACTTTGAGCAAATTAATTGAACCCTTGTGCCTGGATTTGCTCATCTTTCAATTAAGGAAGAATGGTTTCTTAAAAAGTTGTTTCATGTTGAAGAAGTCTGTAGTCCATATCTGAGTTTTCACCTGTCTAGTCTTCTGTGGTGGCACGATAGTTAGCAAAGCTTCTAGATAGAAAACATTTTCAAAACAAACGTCTTCTAGTAATAAAATACTAATTTAATGTTATATAATATTTGATTCATACAGAATAAAGCATGTAACATATGTGTTTGTCAAAAGCATAGCAAGAAATGCATACCTGTGAACATACCACCAACTATCAAAATTACGTGTGTCCTCCTCAATTCCATCCTCTTACATATCCCACTGCTTAAATTTCTTGCTTTTTTCCCCCAGTAATCTTACTACACATGTACATATTGCTAAATGACATCTCACTTAACTTTCCTTATTTGGGGGCTCAAGAAAAAAATTAATCATTCTAAGTATTGTCATCTGCAACTTGCTTATTTTTTCTAAGATTCCCCCATAATGTTGTCTGTATCTATAGTTAATTCATTCTTACTGCTATTTAATATTTTTACATACATAGTTCATTTTCTATCTATTCTCCAGTTGATGGAGATCTCAGTTTGTTTTTTTCTATTACGAAAGTACAGCTGTGAATGTTTTGGTGCATGACTTCCACTGCCCCTGTGCAAGAATTTTTCTCCTAATAGTGGAAGTCCTAGGTTATAGAGTACGTATTAGAATATATATAGGTATACCTTTAGAGAATAATGCCAAATTATTTTTTAAAGAGATTGTACAATAAATTTTTTCATAAAGCATGTGTTGTGTGGGTCCTACTATATCAATGCAATATTTCTACTGTATTCCACAAGCGGAGTGTGTGGAAATGGTGCTTGTTTGATAGAAACTTCTCTTCATCTAGCTTCTGTTTGTCTACCTGCACTAGAAGTCCAACAGCTCTAATCTTGAACTTAAGGATCTAATCTTGATCAGGGATGAGGCTGGCAAGGCACATCCATTTTCTCAGCCTTGAAATCCCTGAACTGCCTTTCAGCTCCAGGTGCATTCCCACTCTTAGCCTCTTTGAACATGAAATTGGCTATTCACCCTGTTTTGGATAGCTTTCTGTCTATATTTTCCCTGTAGCTGAAGTAGCGAAGGACCGCATGTCCCATCTATTTGGCTTCTAGAATGAGATGCTACCTGCATACATTTCTTAGCATAGCTTTATTCTTCCTGCCCTTTGCCTCTTTCTTTTTTGCTTAAACTTTTTCTTTCTTTTAGTAAATGTGAACATATGTTTTCAGATTTGGGGGGTAATATTTAAATTAATATTTAATTTTAATTAATTTAATGTAAATTATGATTTATTTTATATTTATTTATTTTATAAAGTAATCCATAATCACATTTTTTGATGAGTCATAAACAAAGACCTCTTGAATACTTACTTTACTTATTGCCAGGTACTAAGCTGGGTGCTCTGGCTACAAAGATAAATATAGTGTAGTAATGAGTGGACAGAAAATCATCAGATGACTCCACATGGTGTGATGATTTCTATGTGAAAATTATAGACACACAGGATGTGAGGAAATACGTACAAGAAAGCATGGACTCTGGTTGAGGGAGTGCAAAAGAGGCCACAGAGATGGTAGCGGCTCAGCTGTGCCTCTTCAGGTGAGTTTGCCAGGTGAGAAATGGAAGAAAGGCAGGCAAAAAAAGAACAAGCCAAGAGTCCCAGCGGAGACTTGGCCGAGTGTCCTGGGCTGCTGGAACATTCCTCTTTGAAGGCACGAGCCATCTAGTAGGATGTTCAGAGGTAAAATGGACTGAGAAAAATGTGAATTAATGGCTCTCCCTCTTCCATTGTTCTTTCAGGGGCAAAAGCTGACTTGGCAGAAGCTGTCTGATACCGTGGGTCATCCTGACCTTGAGGCTGCGCAACGTGCCCTGGCAGATTCAGAGTGTGTCCTGCTAGAACCCATGTGCTGGACTCACATTTTCAGTGAGTAATGGGCTGAGGTCAAAGGCTGTCCTTGCAGGAGCCTTTCAGGGTTTTATATATGTATATATATCCAACCCAATCTTTGTGCTAACAGAAAACTAGAATATGTAGGAAATGAAAATCCCTATGCCACACTCTAGTCAGTACTTTCACTGCCTTCCCCACTGAACAATTAGTAAATACTTCTACTATTTTGTTCTGATTGCTGGGAATTTTATCCCCTTCTCTCTCCTGCAGGAGAGAATGAGTGAAAATTAGCAAGTAAGATAACTACATTCATTGCCTGAATGCTAGAGAGTGCTGCGTGCCCCCAGATTGGATTTGTGGAGTGAAGGCTTTGATCTCTGCTTCCTACATGTGTCTGCGAGGATTGGTACTATGGTACTAACTTATTTCTTCCCTTTCATTTTATCCTGACTGACTGAGATGCATGAACTTTGACTTTCCAAAATCTGAATTCTAACTTGTCTTAAGAGTCAAAATAGACCATGGTCTACCATTCTACTCCCTCCTCAACTAACCTTTCTCAGATTGATGCAACAGCTAGACTCTGTCTAGGAAAGATTGAGGTCTTGGAGACATGCTATTTTTCCTGTGTTTGCTGGCCCTGGTATAAATTGAGCCAGCTCAGCACTCTTCTCCAGTGTCTGTTTTTAAAGCCTGTGCTTTTATGGTGCCAATGGCACTTAGAGGGGATTTAATGGCTGCCTGTAAAGGCTGCTAACTCTGAAGGCTCAGGTGAGGCAGTGTGAACAGGGGAGCAGTAGCAATTTTTTCCATAGCATTATCTTCCACCAGATACCTGCAAAAAGTCTCTACAAAGTACCTTGTTTTGACTGATTGGGTTAAGGAGTTAAGCAAAAAAAAGAAACAGATATTTAAAACAAAAGCCATGCTAAAAACGAAGAAGAAGGTAGACTTTTATTTTAAGCACACTTTGTCCTGCTCCTTCCTATCCAGCCTGAGAAAGAATCAGCAAGTTCATACAGGTGATACCATATCACATGACGTGAACACGTCAAATATTTTAGAGTCTGTTTCAACGCGAAAGCTGTACATTGAAACTAATGTCAATTTTGCTGGTAAGATTCATTTGCTTTTTTTTCCCCAAATGGTTTGTCTTATAATTTTTGCTCTTAACTATAACTGCTATAATTTAGAGTTAAATTAGAAGTCGAAGGAAAAAGATAACTTACAGTGCAGTGTTCTTATATAGCTGAAGTTTCCAACAGTTATGTCTCACAAGTATCTTTAAAAATAGCGTTATTATTCATATCTCATCTTTCTCAGCTTGTAATGTGCTATGCCACTCATACAGTATACTTTGGAGGAAGTTGGGGTTTTACCTTCAAGTTTTGATTTGGAGAAATGTAAAGAATGTAGGCTTTAATTTAAAGTCAGATAGGTACATATTTAAATCTTGCTCCCACCAGTAAGTAGCAGAGTGACACTGAAATACTGAAATATCATTGAATGTCCCTGAGCCTCATTCTTCTCGTAAGTGTCATGTTTCCAGGGATGGCAAACTTTTTCTGTAAAGGGACGAATAGTCAAGATTTTAGGGTTTGCAGGAAAAATGGTCTCTGGTGCAACTGCATACTCAATTTTGCCATTGTAGCACAAGAGCAGTCATAGGTAATACATAAACAAATGGATGTGGCTGTGTTCCGATAAAGCTATCTGCAAATGCAAGCTGCAGGTTTGATCTGGTCTATGTGCTGTAGTTTGCTGACTCTGATAGAGATAAAGATATTATGCCCCAGTGCTGTCATAAGGACTCCATGCTATATACAAGATATGTGGAGTGATTGGTGCTGGCATAAAGTCAGCTCTATGACTCAATTCATTCCCTCACTCTGTGCCTCTGTGATCCCCTTTGCTGCCAATAGTGATCCAAGTCAGAATACAGGCAGGTAGGGGAATGCATTCTTTAGTAGGATATGACTGTTTGGACAGAGTTTCTCTTTGCATCCTACTTATTATGTATAAAAGTACTGATAAAGCTCTGAGCACAGTAGGAATGTCAGTTTTTTTTTTTTTTTTTTTTTTTTTTTCCTCCCTGGTGTCAGGGCAAGAGAGGAAAAAGTATTGCTAAAGAAAGTGACCCCTTGGCCCAAGGCAGCCTCTTGATTAAATCTTCCTGTTAGAGCTTTGAGAAAAAGCAGAGATAATTGGACGGTGTCATCTTCCCCTCTGGGCAAAAGTTTTCTGATTTTGTTTTCTGGCTCTGTTTCTGATTTTATCTCTTGATGATGGTGGGTGCCTGTAATCCCAGCTACTTGGGAGGCTGAGGTGGGAGAATTGCTTGAACCCAGGAGGTGGAGGCTGCAGTAAGCCGAGATTGTGCCATTGCACTCCAGCCTGAGCGACAGAGCAAGACTCTGTCTCAAAAAAAAAAAAAAAAAAAAAAAAAAAAAAAAAAAGAAAAAAGAAAAAAGAGTTATCTCTATCTGAATGGATAAAGAAGGATAAATTACATGTGAGATTTTAGTTTGAGAAAAATGTGGCATGGTTGAATAATTTTTATTTAAGCCTTACCCCTACATTGCAAGATGCAGATTTGTATGAAAGTATCTGTTGCTGTGAATTGATTTAAGAAACAGGATCTACTGGATCATTGGTATAGAGAATAACCCTAAATATAACATTTATTGAGAACCTGTTATTTTTAGAAAGTAATATATTTCTACTCTAAAAAATTTGGAAAATGTAGAAAAGTATATAGGTAAAAAATAAATAAATAAAAGGTTAAAGCAAAACAATAACAACGAGAACCAAATCTTTCCTCTCTATGTCAAATGTTGATATTAGACATTTTAATGCTTCTTGTCTTTTATAATAGTTGGACTTTCCATTTTTGTTAGTTTACAAAACTGGAATGATATCCTATGTTCATACGGATTCATTTATAAGCTGCTCTTTGCACAGTAATGGCATGATGTGAACACATTCCCAGGTCTTTAAAAACCTTTTATGGCATCATTTTTAATGGCTATGGAGGATTCCAGGGATTGAGATAACACATTTGGAGGTTGATCTTTCAAGACCATTTAGGAACTTTCACTTCTCCTTAGCACTTTTGTCATAATTTTAAAAAAAATCAAGAAGTTAAAACTCATATCAGTTTGTTTGTCTCTTTTGTAAAGTGGGAAGAGGTTTGATGCAGAAGAATCATGAGACAACAGGATTGTCCTTTCCAGCTGGGTCAGGGCTAAAGGGAAGCAGCTGAGCATGGTTCTGTGTTGCATCTTGGCAATGGGATCCCAGCATCAGTGGCCAACCTGTTCCTTAGGGGCATTGCCTTAACCACAGGGCTGCATGGTGACAATTGGGGAGTTGACAACATCTGCTCATATTGTATAGTCACCACATGCATGCCCTGTCTTGATTAATTGGGTTGTTTCATTTTAGACATTCTCTTGTCACAGAACATTCTGTGCTTGTACCAGTGATAATGAGTTACCCAAGGGATAGCCTCTTCAGAACTAATAAATCTGTAACTCAGAGTACTGAACACATCAGCATCTTTCTGAAGATACAAAGCAATACAGCTGTGCATTAGTGACATTTAACATTGTAATATTTGTGTCTGGATGAGTAGGAAATGTTATATACTTTAGCAATTAACCCTTTTGTCTGTGGCATTAATGAATGAGATTAGAGTTGGATTTAAGGATTTGTTAAATGACAAAGTCCAGTGACCTTAATTACTCTAATGCCATTCCTAATCTTATCTGACCTGAGTAAATGAAATGCATTTTCAGCACATCAAATGGTAAGGGTTGTTACTTTATAATGAGTAAACTGCTGGTCAGAACTCTAGTGTTAAAAATGGCATGAGAAATAATGGAACATCCACTAATTTATGCATAAATTTCTAAAAATAAAACTAAAGAGACTTCAAGTCTGGGCCATGTAACATCTTCTGTCAATCCTTTTATAACTTTAAATAAAAATTGCTTTCTTGCCCCCCAATTAAAAAATTTACTCACCCATTGTGAAAACAACAGATGATGTAGAAACTTACAAAGGGAGAAAGTAAAAACCTTCTATAAATCTGATTGCTGAGATTTAACCAATGTTCACATTTTTATTTATATCCTTCTGGGAATTTTTTTCTATGCATGTACACATAAAAATATATACTTTCCTAATATATAGAAATGGGATCATGTTACATGTATTATTTAATAGTATTCTCTTTTTCAGGCTAAAGAATCTATCCTGGGCTGATACTGTCCCTCTCTCTATCTTCAGACCACAGGAACTTAATTGCTTTTGCTTCTCTTCGGAGCTGCCACCACCTCCCCAGCTTCTTAAGGTCTCTCCCCAAGACCCCCTGCAGAAGACAATACAGCCCCACCAGTTTTGCTTGGCTCACTCTCCGCGAAGCCCAACGCACAGACCATTGTTAGGGATTTTATTGCTAACTGAGTAGGAAAACAGAAGGATATAAAAATAAAAACCACGGCACATTGTATAGGTTTGACATATTAAGACCTTCCTGTTGCTTGGCTAGGTGGTGCTTTGGGGGCCTGAAAGTTAATTGTTTGTCATCTTTAATCCTGGGCAGAAACCTCACCAATCTCCCCCTCACTTAGATATTTTACTACCTTGAGCTCCTTAAAATCAGTGATCATCCAACTATCTGTGGAGAATATTCAGTTGTATTTTATGAGTTTTTTTCTTTAAAAAATTTTTTGTGGTAAAATACATATAACATAAAATGTATTATTTTACCCATTGTAAGTATGTAGTACAGTGGCATTAAGGACCTTCAAACTGTTGTACAATTATTACCACTGTTCACTCTAGAACTTTTTCATCATCCCAACGTGAAGCTGTACCCATTAAGCATCAGCTCCCCCTTCCCCCGAAACCCTGGCCCCACCATTCTACTTTCTAATGACTGTTCTGGCTACTTCACATAAATAGGATCATATAGTATTTGTACTTTTGAGACTGGCTTATTTCACTTAGCATAATGTCCCCCAGGTTCAGCCATGTTATCTCATGTGTTATAATTTCCTTTCTTTTTAAGACTGAATACAATTTCATTCACATTTTATTCAACATTTATGCATTGATGGACACGGGTTGCTTCCAGCTTTTGGCTATTGTAGATAATGCTGCTATGAACGTGAGTGTACAAATGTCTGTTTGAGTCCCAGCTTTCAGATTTTTTGAGTATATACCCAGAAGTGGAAATGCTGTATAATCCTATTTTTAATTTTTTGAGGAAACATACTGTTTTCCATAGTGGCTGCACCAGCTTACATTCCCACCAACAGTTGTTTCTCGACTTCCCTACCAACAGTTGTTATTTGCTGGGTTTTTTTTTTGAATAATAGCCATCTTAATGAGTGTGAGGTGATATCTCATTGTGGATTTGATTTGCATTTTCCTAGTAATTAGTGATATTGGCATACTTTCATATGCTGATTAGCCATTTGTATACAGTAGTCCTCCTTATATGCAGGGATGTGTTCCAAGACCTCTACAGGATGCCTGAAATCTCAGATACTATCAACCCTGATGTCCATGTCATCTACCCACAAATTTAATGCCTTTTCCATCTTAACTAAACACTCTGCACCATGGCCACGACTTTTGCGGTTTGAAGTCTGACAGCAAAACTAGCACAAATTTCTTCTTTTCATCTTCACAATTTCATGGATAGAAGATTCGTTCTTACCAAGATCTTAGCAACCTCCACATACATTTTTTTCTTTCCTAATTAAGTTGAGAACTTTCACCTTTTTACTTAATGGAAGCACTTCATAACTTCTCCTTGTTATATCCCAATTGCCAGCATGACTACTCTTGCACTTTGGGGTCGTTATTAAGTAAAAATAATGGTGACTTGAACACATGCACTGCAATACCTGAGAGTAGTTGTGATCACTGAAATGGCTCTAAATGACTAATGGGTGGGTAGCTTGTGCAGTGTGGATATGCTGGAAAAAGAGTTGATTCATATCAGAGGTGGGATGGAACAGGATGCCACAAGATTTCATCATTCCACTCAGAACGGCACACAATTTTAAATTTATGAATTATTATTTCTGGATTTTTCTATTTAATATTTTGGACCATGGTTTACCATGAGTAACTAAATCTGTGGAAAGCAAAACTGCAGATAAGAAGAGATGAATGTAGCTTCTTCAGATATTTGGCTCATTTTTTAAAATCATGTTTTTGTTTTGTTTTGATTTGTTTTTTAACTTCTCTTTCCTTGTGGATTGATAGTTTAATGAAATACAGTAGTATTATTTTCAGTGAATTTTGGAATATCAAGATGAGGAACTTCAGGATGAAGTCCAAAATGTCTACTTCTAGCCACAATTAAGTAAAAGAGACTGACTCAGTCTTCCACCTTAAACAACCAGAAAACCAGAAAAATACATGAAACAATGGTTTTCAGATACTGGACAAAAAACCCCTGCATATGTATGATCCCTTCAGAGTGATGGCGCCATGGATTGAATGCATTTTTCATCCAAAATTCATACGTTGGAACTTAAACTCCAATGTGATAGATTTTAGAGGTGAGGTATTTGGGAAGCGATTAAGTCACGATGGTAGAACCCCTATAAATGGGGTTACTTTTCATATAAAAGGGCTGGAGAGAACTAACCAGACCCTTCTTGCCTTGCATCTATTATGCCTTGTGAGGACACAGCATTCATCCTTTTTGCCCTTTTGGCCTTCTGACATGTGAGAATGCAGCAAGAAGGCCCTCACCAGACACCAAATGCTGGTGCCTTTATCTTAGACTTTCCAACCTTCAGAACTGTAAGAAATAAACTTCTATTCCTTTTTTCTTTATTATTATACTTTAAGTTCTGGGATACATGTGCAGAACATGCAGGTTTGTTACATAGGTATACAAGTCCCATGGTGGTTTGCTGCACCCATCAACCCATCATCTACATTAGGTATTTCTGCTAATGCTATCCCTCCCCTAGCACCCCACCCCCACCCCCAACAGGCCCTGGTGTGTGATGTTCCTCTCCCTGTGTCCATGAGTTCTCGTTGTTCAACTCCCACTTATGAGTGAGAACATGCAGTGTTTGGTTTTCTGTTCCTGGGTTAGTTTGCTGAGAATGATGGTGTCCGGCTTCATCCATGTCCCTGCAAAGGACATGAACTCATCCTGTTTCATGGCTTCATAGTATTCCATGGGGTATGTGTGCCACATTTTTTATCCAGCCTATCACTGATAGACATTTAGGTTGGTTCCAAGTCTTTGCTATTGTGAACAGTGCTGCAATAAACATATGTGTGCATGTGTCTTTATAGCAGCATGATTTATAATTCTTTGGGTATATACCCAGTAATGGGATTGCTGGGTCAAATGCTGTTTCTGGTTCTATATCCTTGAGGAATTGCCACACTGTCTTCAACAATGGTTGAACTAATTTACACTCCTGCCAACAGTGTAAAAGCGTTCCTATTTCTTCACATTCTCTCCAGCATCTGTTGTTTCCTGACTTTTTAATGATTGATTGCCATTCTAACTGGTGTGAGATGGTATCTCATTGTGGTTTTGATTTGCATTTCTCTGATGACCAGTGAGAATGAGCTTTTTTTCATATATTTCTTGGCTACATAAATGTCTTCTTTTAAGAAGTGTCTGTTCATATCCTTTGCCCACTTTTCGATGGGGTTGTTTGTTTTTTTCTTGTAAATTTGTTTAAGTTCCTTGTAGGATCTGGATATTAGCCCTTTCTCAGATGGATAGATTGCAAAAATTTTCTCCCATTCTGGAGGTTGCCTGTTCACTCTGATGATAGTTTTTTTTGCTGCACAGAAGCTCTTTAGTTTAATTAGATCCCATTTGTCAACTGTGGCTTTGTTGCTATTGCTTTTGGTGTTTTAGTCATGAAGTCTTTGCCCATGCCTATGTCCTGAATGGTATTGCTTAGGTTTTCTTCTAGGGTTTTTATGGTTTTAGGTCTTACGTTTAAGTTTTTAATTCATCTTGAGTTAATTTTTGTATGAGGTGTAAGGAAGGGGTCCAGTTTCAGTTTTCTGCAAATGGCTAGCCAGTTTTTTCAACATCATTTATTAAATACGGAATCCTTTCCCCATTGCTTGTTTTTGTCAGGTTTGTCAAAGATCAGGTGTTGGTAGATATGTGGCATTATTTCTGAGGCCTCTGTTCTGTTCCATTTGTCTATATATCTGTTTTGGTACCAGTACCATGCTGTTTTGGTTACTGTGGCCTTGTAGTATAGTTTGAAGTCAGATAGCATGATGCCTCCAGCTTTGTTCTTTTTGCTTAGAATTGTCTTGGCTATATTAACTCTTTTTTGGTTCCATATAAAGTAGTTTTTTCTAATTCTGTGAAGCAAGTCAATGGTAGCTTGATGGAGATAGCATTGAATCTATAAATTACTTTGGGTAGTATGGCCATTTTCACAATACTGATTCTTCCTATCCATGAGCATGGAATGTTTTTCCATTTGTTTGTGACCTCTCTTATTTCCTTGAGCAGTGGTTTGTACTTCTCCTTGAAGAAATCCTTCACATCCCTTGTAAGTTGTATTCCTAGATATTTTTTTTTTCTCTTTGTAGCCATTGTGAATGGGAGTTCACTCATGATTTGGCTCTCTGCTATTGGTGTATAAGAATGCTTGTGATTTTTGCACATTCATTTTGTATCTGAGACTTTCCTGAAGTTGCTTATCAGCTTAAAGAGATTTTTGGGCTGAGACAATAGGATTTTCTAAATATACAATCATGTCATTTGCAAACAGAGACAACTTGACTTCCTCTCTTCCTGTTTGAATACCCTTTATTTCTTTCTCTTGCCTGATTGCCCTCCCCAGAACTTCGAATACTATGTTGAATAGGAGTGGTGAGAGAGGGCATCCTTGTCTTATGCTGGTTGTCAAAGGGAATGCTTCCCCAGCTTTTGCCTATTTTAGTAGGATATTGGCTATGGGTTTGTCATAAATAGCTCTTATTATTTTGAGATACGTTCCATCAATACTTAGATTATTGAGAGTTTTTAGCATGAAGGGGCGTTGAATTTTGTTGAAGGCCTTTTCTGCATCCATTGAGATAATCGTGTGGTTTTTGTGATTGGTTCTTTTTATGTGATGGACTACATTTATTGATTTGTGTACGTTAAACCAGCCTTGCATCTCAGGGATGAAGCCAACCTGATCATGGTGGATAAGCTTTTTGATGTGCAGCTGGATTCAGTTTGCCAGTATTTTATTGAGGAGTTTCACATCAATGTTCATCAGTGATATTGGCCTGAAATCTTTTTGTTGTTGTTGTGTCTCTGCCAGGTTTTGGTATCAGGATGATGCTAGCCTCATAAAATGAGTTAGGGAGGAATCTTTTTTTTTCTGTTGTTTGGAATAGTTTCAGAAGGAATAGTACCAGCTCCTCTTTGTACCTCTGGTAGAATTCGACTGTGAATCCATCTGGTCCTGGGCTTTGTTTGGTTGGTAGGCTATTAATTACTGCCTCAATTTCAGAACTTGTTATTGGTCTATTCAGAGATTTGACTTCTTCCTAGTTTAGACTTAGGAGGGTGTATGTATCCAGGAATTTATCCATTTCCTCTAGATTTTCTAGTTTATTTGCATAGAGGCATTTGCAGTATTCTGATGGTAGTTTGTATTTAGGTGGCATCAGTGGTGATATCCCCTTTATCTTTTTTTATTATGTTTATTTGATTCTTCTCTCTTTTCTTCTTTATTAGCCTGGCTAGTGGTCTATTTTGTTAATCTTTTCAAAAAAACAACTCCTGGATTCATTGATTTTTTGAAGGGTTTTTCATATCTCTATCTCCTTCAATTCTGCTCTGATCTTAGTTATGTCTTGTCTTCTTCTGTAATTTGAATTTGTTTGCTCTTGCTTCTCTAGTTCTTTTAATTGTGGTGTTTGGGTGTTGATTTTAGATCTTTCCCACTTTCTCCTGTGGGCATTTAGTGCTATAAATTTCCCTGTAAACACTGCTTTAGCTGTGTCCCAGAGATTCTGGTACATTGCATCTTTGTTCCCATTGGTTTCAAAGAACTTATTTATTTCTGCCTTAATTTTGTTATTTACCCAGTAGTCATTCAGGAGCAAGTTGTTTAGTTTCCATGTATTTGTGCGGTTTTGAGTGAGTTTCTTAATCCTGAGTTCTAATTTGATTGCACTGTGGTCTAAGAGACTGTTTGTTATGATTCCTGTTCTTTTGCATTTACTGAGGAGTATTTTGCTTCCAATTATGTGGTCAGTTTTAGAATAAGCGCGATGTGGTGCTGAGAAGAATATATATTCTGTTGATTTGGAGTGGAGAGTTCTGTGGATGTCTATTAGGTCCACTTGGTTCAGAGCTGAGTTCAAGTCCTGAATATCCTTGTTAATTTTCTGTCTCGTTGATCTAATATTGACAGTGAAGTGTTAAAGCCTCCCACTATTATTGTGTGGGAATCTAAGTCTCTTTGTAGTCTCTAAGGACTTGCTTTATGAATCTGAGTGCTCCTGTATTGGGTGCATATATATTTAGGATAGTTAGCTCTTCTTGTTGCGTTGATCCCCTTACCATTATGTATTGCCCTTCTTTGTCTTTTTTGATCTTTGTTAGTTTAAAGTCTGTTTTATTAGAGACTAAGTTGCAACCGCTGCTTTTTTTTTTCCTTCCCATTTTCTTGGTAAATATTCCTCCATCCCTTTATTTTGAGCTTATGTGTGTCTTTTGTGTCTTTGCACTTGAGATGGGTCTTGACTCTTTATCCAATTTGCCAGTCTGTGTCTTTTAATTGGGGCATTTAGCCCATTTATATTCAAGGTTAATATTGTTATGTGTGAATTTGATCCTGTCATTATGATGCTAGCTGGTTATTTTGTCCATTAGTTGATGCAGTATCTTCATAGTGTTGATGGTCTTTACAATTTGGTATGTTTTTGTGGTGGCTGGTACCAGTTGTTCCTTTCCATGTGCTTCCTTCAGGAGCTCTTGTAAGGCAGGCCTGGTGGTAACAAAATATCTCGCATTTGCTTGTCTGTAAAGGATTTTATTTCTCCTTCGTTTATGAAGCTTAGTTTGGCTGAATACGAAATTCTGGAATGAAAATTCTTTTCCTTAAGAATGTTGAATATTGGCCCCCACTCTCTTCTGGCTTGTAGGGTTTCTGCAGAGAGATCTGCTGTTAGTCTGATGGGCTTCCCTTTGTGGGTAACCCGACCTTTCTTTCTGGCTGCGCTTAACATATTTTCCTTCATTTCAACCTTGGTAAATCTGATGATTATGTGTCGTGGGGTTGCTCTTCTCAAGGAGTATCTTAGGAGTGGTCTCTGTATTTCCTGAATTTGAATGTTGGCTTGTCTTCCTAGGTTGGGGAAGTTCTCCTGGATAATATCCTGCGGAGTGTTTTCCAACTTGGTTCCATTCTCCCCATCACTTTCAGGTACACCAGTTGAACATAGGTTTGGTCTTTTCACATAGTTCCATATTTCTTGAAGACTTTGTTTGCTTCTTTTCATTCTTTTTTCTCTAATCTTGTCTTCATGTTTTATTTCATTAAGTCTATCTTCAATCTCTGATATCCTTTCTTCCGCTTAATTGATTTGGCTATTGATACTTGTGTATGCTTCACGAAGTTCTTGTGCTGTGTTTTTCAGCTCCATCAGATTATTTATGTTCTTCTCTAAATTGGTTCTTCTTGTTAGCAATTCCTCTAACCATTTTTTCAAGATTCTTAGCTTTCTTGCATTGGGTTAGAACATGCTCCTTCAGCTCAGAGGAGTTTGTTATTACACACCTTCTGAAGCCTACTTCTGTCAATTTGTCAAACTCATTCTCCATCCAGATTTTTTCCTTTGCTGTCAAGGAGTTGTGATTTTTTTTTTGAGGAGAAGAGGTGTTCTGGTTTTTGGAATTTTCGTCCTTTTTACCCTGGAATAAACTCCTATTCTTATAAATTACTCAGTCTGTGGTACTTCTGTTACAGCTACACAAATGAACTAAGACAAATGAGGAATAAACAAGATGAGCCCTACTATTGCCTCAGCTTGCTGTGTGGAGACAGCCTGAAAGCACACCTCCAGGGGACCAAATTAATCCTTTGTACCATAACTGCAAGCCACAACAAAGTCCACCACACATAAAAGAATACAGCAAAATCCAACACCCAACTACCAAAAATGCCTGCTCTCCAGAATCTAATAAAAAATTACCAAATCTGCAAAGAATCATGAAATGTAATCCATAAACAGGAAAAAGAAACCCACTGGTAGAGGTGAATTATGATAAAAAATAAAATGGAAAAAATGAAATAGAACGTATAAACCCCTATCTCTTTTAATTATTAGATTTAATGGACAATAAAAAATTACATTGCTCAAATTCCTATAAAATTTCTAAGGGCCTACTCCCAAGTTTTGTAATACTTACAGCTCTGTGAACTGGTAACAATTCACACACTGTCACCAGGTCTCTGGACCACACTGTGTGTAGCCCTGTTTAGGTCAACTTTTTTTTCACCCCTAGCAGGTTGACTTGAATATGCAGTTAGTGGAAAAAAAAAATCACTTTTGAATATGTCTATATAAGAATGTTGTAACCTTAAGTGAATTACTCTTCCTCCTGGGAGTCCAGACTAAGAGGCTCCCATCTCAGGGGTTTTCCAGCACCATTCTAGATCCCAGGGAAACACATGAGGTAAAAGCTGGAGGTTTTAGAGTGAAGTGTGCCAGATAAATTTATGAGAGGCCTAATTAGCACAATCATTTTAGATAAGTAGAAACACAGGTTTTAAGTTAAATGCTTCTGAACCTAATTATTTCCTCTTTTAGCATGGACTTCAGAGGAAACTGCACTAAATCATTCTGGAAATAGATTGCCAGTTCACAAGATGCTGAGAACTAATTATTGAATGCACTGAATCTTGTGCATGTTGTAACTGCTAAGAGTGAAGACATGGGAGAGCAACCATAGGGCTCCCCACCAGCCACTTCCTCCTCTCAAGCAAATGTCTGTAGACACATTGTTCCAGAAGAGTACAGGGTGTTCGATGTCCTATTAATTGACAGCACTTTTCCCTTTCAGTCCTCAAGATCACTGCTTAGCCTGCCCAGGTTCAAAACTCTTGTGTGTGAGCTGGGAGGAAAAAGAGAAAAAAGATGAAATGAATGTGAATAAAATAGAAATAAGCAAATGTCATTGATTACATTTCATTTGTTACTTTCATTATGGAACCCATTGCAACCCACCTATCATGTCTTTTGTTTCTCATCTATAAAAAAGATACAATGATAATAGTACCTACCACGTGATGTATAATTGAGTTCACATGTGGAAATATATTGGCACAAGTAGGGTGTTCAATACATATTAACTCCCTATATCTACAGCTATACATCCATATGTGTTTACTTCTTTCCTTCATTCTAATCCACTAAAAAACCATACAGTATCTGGGTGATCAATTTTAAAAAATTATGCAGTTGATCTTTTTAAATTAAAAGCACTAGTATGATTTTACAAAATGTAGCACTGTTTAATTTAAGATAGAGAGTTTTCATTAGTTTCTGTGATAAAAGCATATCTCACCAAGGGCAAGTTGAGTCCTGAGGTGTGGGTGTTATGATCGATCTTTGAGGGCAGGCTGCCTGACATGTACTTCATCATCCTCGCAAAGGTTCATCACCTCCTTTTGTTTTTCTATAGAATCATTGGTATCCATGTCCTGTGCCTGGGGCATTTTGGTTTATTGGTGAGAAAAGCAATTAGATGGCAGAGCACTCAGTGATGCCTGCCCTGACTAGGTGTTGCCACATGAACCTTGCAAATGCCCAGAAGAGTGAGAAAGGTGAAGCATTTGTAGGCTAGGTCTAAAGCTAAGGATGGCAAATCACCTTTTTATTTATAAATTCCAAGTCCACATCCCTCTATCCTGCTGTGTAAAATATAATCTCTTGGTGATTGGTTTAAGGTCCTAGATGATGCTCTGCCAAGACATGAAGAGGATCTCTGGACATAGGTGTTCATATCTGAAGCTTTTGTGAGCACCTGGCCTGGTCACAGACAACTATAGAAAGTCTGGAGCTGGGCACAGTGGCTCATACCTTGAATCCTAGCGCTTTGAGAGGTTGAAGTAGGAGGTTCACTTGAGGTCAATAGTTCAAGACCAGGCTGAGCAACACAGACTTCATCTCTACAAAAGTGAAAAAAGAAATACATTAGCCAGGGTGGTTGTACATGCTTATAGTCCCCTGATGTAGTTTGGCTGTGTCCCCACCCAAATCTCATCTTGAATTCCCATGTGTTGTGGGAGGGACCCGGTGGGGGGTAACTGAAACATGGCGGCAAGTCTTTCCCATACTGTTCTCATGATAGTGAATAAGTCCTACAAGATCTGATGGTTTTAAAGTGAGAATTTCCCCCATACAAGTTCTCTCTCTTTGTCTGTTGCCATGCATGTAAGATGTGACTTGCTCCTCCTTGCCTTCCACCATGATTGTGAGGCTTCCCCATCCATGTGGAACTCTAAGTCCAATTAAACTCTTTCTTTTGTAAATTTCTCAGTCTTGGATGTATCTTTATCAGCACCATGAAAATGGATTAATATATCCCCCAGTTACTTGAGAGGCTGAGGAAGGAAGATTGCTTGAGCCCAGGAGGTTGAGGCTACAGTGAGCTGTTAGCACACCACTACATTCCAGCCTGGGTAACAAAGTGAGACCCTGTCTCTTAAAAATATTAAAAATACATACATGCATACATACATAAGTAAAATCTGAAGACAGCACCTTTCCTTCTAATAGTAGGTTGCTGAGTTTCTTTATAGATTTCAGTGACTGCTCCCTATATGAATGTGTAAACTTCCCATAAGATGGCAAGTGTGTTCCTAGGGATGAATAATTACATTTGGTAGCAGTAAATAAAATTATTCTGAAAGGTCTCGTCTATAGAGAAAGAACCCTTAGTTATCTTCACGCTTGGCTAAGTTGGTTTTCTGAAATGAGAATGTAATATTCCTGAGAGATTGAGTGTTCATATTGAATTCTTTTCATCTAAAAAAATAATCATTTACAGAGGTAGAGGTGAGCTTTCGTGCTAAACTAGATGTGGCAAAAACTTAGGTAACAAGGAATTTACTTTTTATTTTTCTGCTTTCTAACTTTCCTCCTTGACATTCCCTAAATTACTACTTTTGACCACTTTTTAAAAAATGTACATGTCCTCTCATGACACAGTCTGCCAGTCTCTTGGCTTTGTGACAGAGACAGCCAATTCCCTCTCCACAGCTTTAAGACTTCTTGTTATACGTAATAATAAATCTCTATCATCTAAGCCATCTTGATTCGGTGTTCTGTTCCTTGCATCTGAAAGCACCTTGATTCTTTTTCCTCTAAACAATAATGAGAGAATGAATCATTCTAAAGCTAAGTCATAATTGTGTTACTCCCATGCGCAGAAATCTTAGTAGCTCCCTACTCCCAACCAAAAAACAAAACCCCACATTTATAATGTAGTATTTAAGGCTCTCCTAAATTATGTCCCAATCTGCTTCTCCAAGCTTATTTCCCATATGCTTAGTTTACCTGGTCCCTTCCATGGGTTACAATACTTTAAGAGCTGCAGTGAGGGAGAGAGGAGAGGGCCTGAACAGCTGGGCCTGAACCTGGACCAAAGTACCCCTTGCCCCTACTCTCCTCTTCCAGTTTCCACCCTGCCTTCAAAAAATGTTTGATTTTGACCTAAAAATTCATTTATGTTTGAGAGGCAGAAATCATTGTTAGTAAATTCTCCTGTATCTCAGTGCAGAAAAAACAACAAATTTGAGTGTCCTTAAAGATGAAGGTTGCCTTTGAGAACATGGTTCCTAGATTCCTCAGCTCCAGGATAAGCACTGCCATGGGGTAGCCCTGGTCATATCATGTGTGCTAGAGATGAGAGATTTTTCTTTGGCAGCAGGAGATATATCCAGAGAATGCTGAAGCTCCAAGACTAAATTCTGTAGCAGAGATCAACAAAGAAGAACAAGGCATATGGTTGACCAGCATAAAGGCATGCAGCCAGCAAGCACGGAACCACTGCCACCGCCTCAGCTGCTGAGTCTGAGAACAAGCCTGAGAGCCTGCCCCTGTGTGTGATGCAAGCTTAGGAGCTCTGTCAGTGCATTCCTGTCACATTAAAGTGAAGGGCTCTCCATCAAGAAAGAGAGTGAAAGCCCTAAGTCAAAGTCAAAGGGGATGGGTTCTGCCCTTACAGCAATGTTCCTATTGGGACAGCCCCACCTGGTTTCCAAATTTCCCAGTCAGACTGAACATGGGAGCTTGTCAATCAGTCCTAGACACCTCTGTGACAGTGATACCGAGAGTAGAAGCCATACCCCTAAAGTACTCCTTAAACCAGGTGGGAGCATGGGCCTGAAGAAAGAGATTGGAAATGGTGCCAAGGGAGGCATTCCCACCTACTCCTTTGATCTAAGAGGTCCTGAGACTAAATAATGTACTTCTGCTGACCACATAAAGTTCCAGGATTCCCAGCACACAACACACTTGGTGAGGCCCTCAAATCCTGTGGCCCACAGCTCTTCCATATCTTCCCATAGCCAGACTACTGCACAGAGTCCACACCTTCTTGGAAGACATCAGCCCAAGTGGTACATGTGCTTTCAAGCTTCAGAAGTTGTATGGAAAGGTCAGGTTGAAACTGATGCCTCTTTCCAAATCCAGAAAATTCCTAGCAGCAAGATAGAGAGAAGCAAAACCCTGAACACACAGATATCTGCCTTTGGAATGATCCAAAACTTTTCCCACAACAGCCCCCAGCTCCAGCCAACCAGGGCCATATGTGTCTTTCTAGACTTTCAGGAATGTTAGGCTCTGAAATGTAAAGGCCAATTGTCTCCAACCCTGCATCCAATCCAAGTCTTTCTGGAGTCAGTTGTCCAGACAATGTGCCCCAAATTCTAGATGATGGAAACTTCTCTCTTGGAAAAGAGGTCTTCGGTGTTCTTGGGGTACACTCCCCAAATCCCCAAAGATTGTTTTCAGAGACGTTTTAATAGCAGCTGGCAGAGAAACAGTGAGATTTTCCTCTTGGGATAAGCACAGCTGACATAAGGCCCAGCATAGAGATGACTAGGATGATCCCAGGCTCTTGGTGAATATTCCCATTTTCCCTTGACCAGTTGAGAGACCTCTCAGTCCTACCAGGGAAGACTTTTCCAAAGCACTGTCCCACAGATGGGCTCCAGTTGGGAATTTGAGTTTGGGATGGGATGGTTCTTCATGTCATGAAATAAAATGTCCATCTAAATATCAAACGTGGGATCTAACTCTCAGATGATACCTCAAAAGATGAGAGGCTGGGTGTGCCCTGGGAGATGGTGAATTACAGTCAGGTAGCTCAGCTTTGCTGCCTGCTCAGCAGAAGACAGCACCCCTGCCATGTGGTGAGCACCCTCAGCAGGAAGATGACATGGGAATCAGGTCATTCTTTCCCATATCTTGGGGTCCAAACAGCAACAGTGGTTGGCAGAATCTTAGCGAACCAATCAGACTCAATAAAAGGACTAAAAGCTCAGTCATCACCACCACTACCTTTCAACCCTTCCAGAAACCCCATTAGCCTCAACACAGCTTCAGCAGTTTCACATGGCCTGAGGCAGGGGCCCTTGAATAAATCTATGGCATGCAGCCAGGCGTGTTCTCTTGATGTGAACTCTCTAAAATCTCCCACTCTACATAGCCCAGTCCACAATGTGGGACTTGCCCTGGGAAACCTCAAGTTTCCCCAGGTTCCATCATACCTGGTAGGCCTAGTGGCAAATCCTGATGCTGCTGCTTCCATTAAACTGCACCATCTTGAAGTGAGCAGGTTTGGGAAAGGATAGGCTCTGGAGGTAACATGTACTAGACAGAAGACTTCTGCAGATTATTTGATGATTGATATTTTGAATATACATTTTGATATCTTGAGTGTCCAACTTTGCAGTGTCAAGTTCCACCAGATTATATCATGATACCATGAAGCTAGTGGTTAACTCAAATGAAAACGCCCCTCCAACTCCCTCACCCAACTTATCATTAATAAAAAACATGCCAGGAATTGGCATTAATAATACATAAAATCTTCAAATTTTAGACCCAGACTCTATGATTCCAATGACAACCCTCTAGCTCAATGGGCATAACCTAGCCACTTCTCACTCCAACTTGACGCCCTTCCTGAATGCCACGGGACCCAGCATACTTCCCCATAGTGCTCCAATGGGGCCTGCTTTGATGTCACACAATCCTATGATGAGTCACAAGTCCTAGGAGCCTTGGCTGGCATCACAATCCCATGATGGGTCATGAGTCCCAGGAGCCTTGGTTGGCATCTCAAGGACAGAGGAATTTCTCTAGGTGTTTGTAAGCCTGGAGGCCCAGAGTGTCTGACTCCTTTGCTGTGCTGGGAAACAGCATGCCTTCAGCATTTGTGGACCCAGATCTGCAGCAATCCATACATGAGTTTGATCTGTCTTCAATGATTCCATCACAGAAGTCCAACCAGACACTGAAATATATTTCCCTCGAGGGAAAATCTCAGGCCATAAACAATGCCAGGGTTTTTGCAGATGGAGGAGGTGACAGGCTGACAAGTTCCAAAGTGGCACTGGCATTGCCTGGTCTAGGGTCAGCACAAGCTCTGAGCATCCTTTGGGTACAAGTGTATCCTTTCCAGACTTTCTCAATGACATTGCTGGCCTTTCTCAAGCAATAACACCAAAAAAAGAAAAAGAAAAGAAAAAAAAAAGGAACTAAGTTTAGCATAGGATAGGGATGGAAAAGAAATCTTTCTTTTTTAAAAATGGTGAAGTGTAGGACGTTGTTTTTGTGTTCAAATGCTCTTCGGTACTGTCTCTCCATGTGTATACAAATTCACCTTCATGTTTCTCGTGTTGTCTCTCATCCTTCCCCATCTCTGTTAAGTGTGCTTCACAGACATCCTGCCCACCTCGCTTCCCTCCTCTCTTTTTCCCTTGGGTGCTGACCTACAAGGTGTTCCTCTGGGTGATGAACGTAGTCAGGCCTCCACTTCCAAGCTGAGCTTCTTCCTGGTTTTGCGGGAAAGAGAGGTCAGCCATTGGGCTTTCTATGGTTTTTCTTTCCCCGCTTTTGTCTTCTCCTTCACTTATATGCCCTTCCCAGCACCACACCCCCCCGCCTTGTTTCCTGTCTTCCTTTTACTCAGAATTCCCAGGTGAATTGTATTAATGTGGGAGTGGAACAGATGCTAGAAGTTACCCAGGACTTTTGTTTTTGTTTTCTTCTTTTTTTTTTTTTTTTGATGTTGTGGTTATTTCCCTTTCTTCCTCCTCCCACACATGCAATGTTAGAGCAACTGCCATTCCATTTGGTACAGAACCACTCCCTGGGGCTGTGATGTCCGAAAAATAGAATATATTATTTATTACAAAATTAAAAACCAGAAAGATCACTTTAAGGGTGAATCAAAAAATCACTTCCATGAGACGCTTCTTGGTCTCCCAGGAAGAACAAATGTCATTTTCTTTGGAACTTGCTACTGAGATCTAACACTTTCTTCTCTCATGTTCTTATAATATATATTATATATATATATATTTAATTTCAGCTTTCCTATAAACTGAAACTTCATGAGGGTTGGGGCTGAGCCTGATTTAATTTCAGATGTTCCACAGTGCTTTGCCTACAGACATTGTGCACAAAAATTTTCTCTAACCACTTTAAATTATAGCTAAACATGGGGAATGGTGAAAAGGATCAATTAAAGCAAGCCACAAGTTGGGACATGAAACTCAATTTATGAAATTAGAAAAAAAAAAAAAAGTAGACATGAGAAGGACAGAACCTGAGCTATAAATAGCTTCAGGGAGACTAAGCAACAGATGGCAGAGGGGTTTGTATGAGATCACAAGTTGCTGAGGGTGAACAGCCAGAGCCCTCTGTAAAGAGAGGGAAGTTTATAAAATTGGCTTCTTAGCAGAGTGAGGCAATGTCAGGATTTGCCGTGGCTTGCACTGGCTCAGAAAGCCCCCACATCAGCTGAAGTGAAGTCATGTTGATGACCGCCCTGCACGGCTGGCTGTACCTTTAAGGATGCAGAAACTGGGAATTTTCATAAAATTCAGTGTTCCTCAGGAAAAGCTGGAGGTTAAAATTTTATCAGATTCAGTGCCACTGTAAAATGGCTCCTTTGTGGCATCCCCAAATTAGTTTCTCCCACAGAGCACCTTATTTCACCTAGTCCCGGGTCAGTTACAATAACTGAGGGCTTAGAATGGGCAGAGTGCACATGGAGAAGAGAAACAGGCATCTGTGTCTACCTCAGAAACAATTCTGTGTACATGACTAAATCTTAATTTTTTGCAACCATCCTTTTTAAAAGTGATTGTTTTCTACATCTTATTTTTATTTATATTAAGAATGAAATCTGCAAATGAAATCATGTCTTTTGAAGCAACATGGATGAAGCCAGAGACCATTATTCTAAGCAAAATATCTCAGGAATCAAAAACCAAATACCACATATTCTCACTCATAAGTGGGAGCTAAGCTGTGGGTATTCAAAAGCATACACAGTGGTATAATGAACATCAGAGACTCAGAAGGGATGAGGGATGAAAAACTACCTATTGGGTACAATGCAAACTATTTGGGGTGACAGGTGCACTAAAATCCCAGACTTCACCACTATACGATTCATTCATGTAACTAAAATCTACTGTATCCCTAAAGATATAGAAATTAAAAACATTTTTTAAAAAGAATAAATATTCTCAAGACTTAAAAAAATGAAAGAAAACAAGTGTTGGTTAGGATGTGGAGAAAGAGAACCTTTCTAGACTGTTGGTCAGAATATAAATTGATACAGCCATCTTGGAAAACAATATGAAGGTTCCTCAAAATACTAGCAATAGAATTATCATATGATCCAGCAATCCCACTTCTAGACATATATGCAAAAGAAATGAAATTAATATGTCAAAGAGATACCTGCATTCTCATGTTTATTGCAGCACTATTCACAGTAGCCATGGTATTGAATCAACTGACATGCCCATCAGCATGAATGGATAAAGAAAATGTGGTGTGCATATACAATGGAATACTACTCAGTCTTTAAAAAGAAGGAAATCCTGTCACTTGTGACAATACAGATGAATCTACAGGATACTAGGCTAAGTGAAATAAGCCAGGCACAGAAAAGCAAATATCACTTGAATTCACTTATATGAGGAATCTATAAAAGTTCACTATAAAAATTCACTAATATGAGGAATCTATAAAACTCGGCCAGGCGCGGTGGCTTATGCCTGTAATCCCAGCACTTTGGGAGGCTGAGGCGGATGGATCATTTGAGGTCAGGAGTTCGAGACCAGCCTGGTCAACATGGTGAAACCCCATCTCTACTAAAAATGCAAAAATCAGCTGGGCATGGTGGCAGGCACCTATAATCCCAGCTACTCGGGTGGCTGAGGCAGGAGAATCGCTTGAACCCAAGAGGCGGAGGTTCCAGTAAGCCAAGATCGCACCACTGCACTCCAGCCTGGGCACTAGAGTGAGACTCAGTCTCCAAAAAAAAAAAAAAAAAAAAAAAAAAAAAAAAAAGAAAGAAAGAAAAAAGAAGAAGAAAAAGTTAAACTCATTGAAGTGGGGAGTAAAATTGTGCTGGAATATGGGGGTTAGAGGACAGACAGGAAAGTAGATATGATTGTCAAAGGATACAAAGTTCAGTTACAAATAATAAATTCTAGTGATCTATTGCACAGTATGGTGACCTTAGTTAATAGTAATGTATGGTTCAAAATTGCTAAAAGAGTAGATTTTAAATGTTCTCACCACAAAGTAATAAGTATGTGAGGTGATGGTGATGCTAATTAGCCTAATTTAATCATTACACAATGTATACATGTATCATAATATCACATTGTTTCCCATAAATGTATACAACTGTTATTCGTTAATTAAAGATAAAATTAAATTTTAAAATGTTTCTGTAAAGCTTGCTTAAGTACCACAATGATAACCCTCTGAAAGTAGCCTCTGACAAATGTGCAATAAATAGGTACTCTTAAGATGAGTAATGTCATATTTAGGAGTCCTAACTTCTAAACTTAATGCTGATGAGAAATTCCCATGGCATTGCTACTGTGGGGACCACATACAAGCCATGGACAGTTCATCAGGAATTTTATCACTCTCCTGAACTTAACACTCTCTATTTACTCACAAGTATAATCTGCTTTAAATCCAACTGAGGAAAATTTAGACTTGCCAAATTAAAAAGCCAGCAGAATGATTATCTGCTAAAGAAAAGGATCATTTGCTCTATCAATACTTCAGGTAACAAGCTGCCTTAGTACATTTTAAAGTCTGAAAACATTTATTTCACAGCAACTCTGGATTCCTGGAAATGGATGTGCCTGTATTTTTCTTCAGTGCTCTAGCACAGACCCAGACCATTTCTGAAGCCAGTTAGAAATAAGATGGACAACTAACAGTCTGCGTGATGTACTCTGTGGCTTGTGAGTCCAGAATTAGAGGCCAAAGAAGAAAGTAACTGAATCCATTTTTCTAGCACTGATTTGCTGTGAATCAATTTTAAACCTCAAAAATCAACTATTTTATTCTGCTGACAGGGAAATCATATTACATAGCCTACTCCATGTAAAGTAGTTTTGGTTTCTGAAAAGGAAAAAGAACATGATCGGATTTAGCAAAATGGTGTATTAATAGGGGGAAAATCAGATCATCAGAGAATATTAGAGCTTAAATGGTCCTTAGCATTCTCAGTCCAAATCCTTTACACTGTAGATGCTAAAACTACAGTGGACATTTGAGTGGTGTCTGTCCAGAATTTCTTCTCTTCCCCAGTCAACCTTAAGAGACAGGTCCATTTCCAGGAAAGAAGTGATAAAGGGTGATGGCATTACTGGCATTATTAATGCCAGGCCTTCTGAAGGGACTCCTCTGAAGCTTCTCACTGTATGCCACACTAGATATTAATACATGCAAATTTTTTATATATAGTGGGTGCCAGGAAAAAAAAAATGGTTATCATATGAATTTGAAGAATGCTCCACGTTTATTATTTTCATGAAGTAAAGCAGATTTTTTTTTCTTTTTTGGTTTGTTCTGACTTGTTTTGCTTTGGCCTGGGGTGGGGTAGAACAGAGAGAGAAAGGGACTACAAATTATGAAGCATAATCCTGCATTGACAGGCATACAAATGTAAACACAGCTTTGAGTTTGAATTCATCTATATAATGTCTAAACCATGCAGTTCTGTCATTCTGTAGATCAACTTAAGAAATAAAAGACAAGGCAGGTTTCTGGTTAAGATGTATCCTCCTATTCTGTCCTATACTCTGATCTAGGAGGATTTCGAATGCGCTGCAGTGACATATTATGGCAAAGTGTTCTGTCTTGAAAATAAATAAGATATTTCAGTTAAAAATAGATACAGAGATTAGAAGTGGATAAATCTCATTATGTTTGGAATTTGGATTGAATTCATATGAGCGTTCTAGGAGTTCTGAGACTTAATGACAAATTACAGAAATATTTGGGGATTAAAGAACTCATCAAATCCAGGAAAAACATATGGCCTTTAAGGACTTAAAAAACACACACACACCATACACACGCACACACACACGTGTATATATATGAATTGCTATTTTTAACTTAGGAGAGAAGAATGAATGAATGAGGCTGTAAGTTTTCCATGTTTATGTGTTTTCCACTTCTATGGGAGAAGAGGATGCTATTCTGACCCACGTGGTCTGGAGCAGACAGATTAAATATAAGAGCACACGATAGTTTCTCAATGGCCATACTAAGAACTGGGCTTTCTTGTGGGTACAAAAAAAGAGATAGCCTGGCCTGAATTCAAATTATGTCTCATTTTAGTTGCTGTGTGGCCCACTTGTGCTATTCTTTCTCACAGAGCCTCCATTCCTTCAACTTGAAGGAGGAGGGTAACAGAGTGAAGGTAGGAGTCCCTAGTACAGAGTAAACTTTAAAAACCATGTCTAACTTAAAACGGAGAAACTTAAAAACCCTAAAGATGAAAGTAGAAATTTACCTTCATGTTGACAATGTGAAAGGCTCTGTATGTTTCTGAGGAGTCCTGCCTCTTTTGTACTGCTTATGTAAATGGAGTCCTGCTTATGCAAATGGGCCTATTTATTCAACCCTGTGTCAGTAGTTATTTATGGGCTATAACACCAGGAGAGGCAGTGGCCCTTAAGAGAGAGAATCGGCCAGGCACGGTGACTCATGCCTGTAATCCCAGCACTTTGGGAGGTTGAGGCGGGTGGATCACAAGTTCAGGAGATCGAGACCATCCTGGCTAACATGGTGAACCCCTGTCTCTACTAAAAAATACAAAAAAATTAGCTGGGCAGGGTAGTGGGCACCTGTAGTCCCAGCTACTTGGGAGGCTGAGGCAGGAGAATGGCGTGAACCCAGGAGGCGGAGCTTGCAGTGAGCCAAGATCAGGCCACTGCACTCCAGCCTGGGTGACAGAGTGAGACTCCGCCTCAAAAAAAAAAAAAAGAGAGAGAGATAATCATGGGCTTGTGGTAAGAACTAGGCTTGAGCTCTGACTCCTCCAGGATCTCTGACTTTGGAAAAATTATTAAACTTCACTGAGTTATGGTTTCTCGTCTGTAAAATGATATGATGGAATGAAGTCTGAGTCTCCCCAAAATTCTTATATTGAAGCCTTAACCACAGTGTGATTGTATTTGAGTGTAGAGCCTTTAGCAGGTAATTAGGGTTAGACGAAGTCACAACGGTGGGCCCCTTATAATGAGATTAGTGCCCTTATAAGAAGCAGGCCAGAGCTGTTGCTCTTTCCACCATATGAGGATACAGCAAGAAGGCAGTCATCTGCAAGTCAGGAAGAGGGTCTTCACCAGGAACTGAATTGGCTGCCACGTTGTTCCTGAACTTCCCATCCTCCACAAATGTGAGAAATCAGTGTCTGTTGGTTAAACCACCCAGTCTATGCTATTCTGTTGTAGCAGCCTAATCTAAGACAGATAGAAATAAGAATACCAATCTATTGTATAGAGTTGTTAGGCCACAAATGAGACACTTGTATATTAAATGTATGTAAATTTTCAATCAATTTTAAGTACTATATTAGGACCTAGAGAGATTTGAAAGTGAATCAGACACAGACCTTGCCCTCAGAAAGTTCAGTTTCCCAAGTGATGTAAGACTCTTATATAATCAACAAGTATACAAAGTATGAAGGGCCACATTCATTAATTCTTCATTCATTCATTTATTTAACAAATATGTTTTGAGCATCTAACTATGTGCCAGGTGTTATTCTAGATTTTCAGGAGACTGCAGTAAACAAAAGAAATTCTGTGTTCTTAGAGAATTTGTATCTGAGTTTGGGAAGCAGTCAATATACAAAATGTTAAATATGTCTGGTATTGGGAAGTGCTTTGAAGAAAAAAAAAGTAAGACAATAGATAAGAGTAATAAGGGGCACATGGCCATTTTGTACAAAGTGATAAGGAAAGCTCTAGCCAGGTCTGTCTGATAAGGGACATTTGAGCATATGCATCCATGAAGGGAGCCAATGATCCAAGAGGTTTTTGGGAAAAAAATGTTCCAGGCAGAGGGAGCAGCAAGTGCAAATATGGTGAGGCAGCTGGGTTGTTTATTTATTTGTATTTATTTATTTTGTGAGACAGCGTCTCACTCCATCACCAAGGTTGGAGGGCAGTGTCACAATCTTGGCTCACTGCAACCTCCGCCTCCCAGGTTCAAGTGATTCTTGTGCCTCGGCCTCCCAAGTAGCTGGAATTACAGGCATGAAACACGATGCCTGGCTAATTTTTGTATTTTTAGTAGAGACGAGGTTTTGCCATGTTCACCAGGCTGGTCTCAAACTCCTGAGCTCAAGTGATCCACCGGCCTCGGCCTGCCAAAGTGCTGGGGTTACAGGCGTGAGCCACTGCGCTCAGCCAGCAGCCTTAATCACACAAAAGATTCTTCAAAGGGGTTCTGGGAATTCAGAGTTGAGATTATTTTCAGCTAAGGGTGATAATGACACAAGACCCTAGAGAAGGGGCTTGTAAAAAGATACCACAAATTTTTATATTATTTCATACTTTTTACTTGTCTTTTACTTAGATCATATTTCATAAATTCCTATCAATAAGTACAGTTTTTTAATTCTTATTCTCCTCTCAAAGAAAAGCCATAAACATCACTTTTCATTTTCCTATAAACAAAATGAATGAACATCGCTATTAGTTATCCTTTCCATTTCAGATTACTAATATTATCATCATTTTCAGACACAAGGTAGATTGTAGTTAACAACCTGTGCTTTGAAGTCAAGCAGACAGTAGCTGATACCCCAATTCAACTTCTTACTAGATTTCTCACCTTGGGAATATTGCTTAGGCTTTAGAATCATAGTTTCTGTCACCTCTTTTTACCTATGGCTCCTCATGGATATGGTACTAAAAAATTGCTCACTGTTGCTATCCTTTTCCATCCTGTCTTTACTGAAATATTCATAAACATCAAACTAGAAAGCAAGAAGCCCCAAATCTAAAAGTCACACTATGCAAATTGTATACAAAATAAATGAAAGTGAAAGTGTGAAGAGAAGTAAGAACAAATATATATACATCTTTACTGAATAAAAAGGGCTTTCATAGATATTCACCTATTAATTCTTTGATAAACTTGTAGCCTGAATATTATTCATCTTCAGTCGATTGATTAAAAAATACAACTCAGACAGATTGAATTATTTTGGCTAAGATCACTCAGCTCGTAACTGGCAAGGCTGCAATTTGTATTGCTCTTCTGAGTCCAATTCCTTGGGGTTAGCTATTGGTACAACTAGTGCCCAAGCAGTCCTCGCAAGACTGGAAGAACTTCCAAATGATTAACCAAGTTGGTTGCATTATGGGCGGCCTCCCTCCTACTTGTGGAATTTGTTTTCTCACTGAAGATTATTTTAAAAGTTACCTAAGCCTCTTCAAAAAGCTTCAGAAATTCCTGGTTATATGATAGATAATGATGTACACAAGGCTTCCTTCTGGATGATTCTACAGGGTCTAGAATGTAAATAGTTTCTCTCTATGGTGAGCAAGATCTCTGTGCTATAAGGCTCATTTGGTCACTCATCTGGGAGCTCTGCAAGAACTGGGACCATGTCTTACTCATCTCTGTATCCCAAGGCCAGCCCAAAGCCTGGCATGTGGGAAGCACTCAGGTGGGGTTTGAGCACCAGCATGCTAGGCATTATGATGGTGATGCCTGTTAAAAATCATTGGTTAAGCTCCACTTTTGCTGCAGTAAACAGACTAAACATCAGCTGTCATAAGAAAACATATTACCAGGCAACTTTTCATTTTTTCATCCCGAATCCAAGCAACTGGCCAGGACGGTGAGATGACAGCCCTGCAGCTTCCACATCTCACATCATTTCTCTCTTCTCCTAGTTCCTTTTCAGACAGCTTTTTTGTTTTTTGTTTTTCCAAAAGCCCAAGCCTGAGCCAGAACTACAGGTTTTGTTTGCCCCAACAGGGAAAATATTTTTAAAGCGAGGATGTTAAATCACCCTGCACTTTTAGTCTCTTGAGTATCAGTGTCGACTTAAACCTTCCCCATGGAGAAGGGTGGCACTGATCTCTAGACTGGTGAGGGAAATCAGCACCAGCTTGGAAGGTAGCTGCACTGAGTTTCAATCTCTGCACTGTCGTATGACAATGGCTGAATTTATTTACCAGTTACCTGCACTGATCACCTTACACACATTGCTTTCTTTAACCCTCTGTGAAGGATTCTCATTATCATTTGCATTTTGAAGATGAGAAAGTTAGAGCAGAGAGGTGAAGTGACTTGCCCAAGGTCACAGAAAGTGATCAGCAGATCTGAGATGAAACAAACCAATTGGACTTCACAGCTGTATTCCTAACTATGCTACATCAGGCAAGTGAATGACCCTCTCAGCACCTCCGTTTTCTTGTCAGTAAGATGAATGGAGGAACAACGACTTTATTGGATTGTTAGGAAAAGTAACTGAGATAATGCAGGCAAGCTCCTGACACTTAGCAGTTACTTAAGATATGTCAGTTCTCTCCTTTCCTTTACATAACCTGGAATTGGAGAGCATCACCTCTTAAGCAATCCTTTATAAGTATAAAGCTGAAATTAATCCAAATCACACCAGAGCCAATGACAATAAAGTTGATTTGTTCAGACTTATTATTTTGTTTCAAAAAGATCTGTCTCCAGTTTCCTCGGCAGCCCCACAGAGCCAACCCAAACTGAAAACACATGCAGCGAATGCAAACTTATTGGTGAAACATGATAGACACTTCAAGAACCAGGAAATTCCTTCTTTAAATGACTTGCTCCTTAGCCAAAGCAGTTATGGGTTAAACAATACAGCAGTGCGGCTGTGGCCTTCAAGATGCACAGTGGGGCTTCAAGCTCCTGGAGGGAATGGAAGCACAGGGCTCTGCTTGCCAGCTGGCACCGACACTCCACGGACAAGATACGCATGGCCTGGCCTTCCAAGTTGAGAGCAATTGCTGGCAGTACACTGTGAGCATGTGAAGCTAAGGGAGTATTTTTTTTTTTAAGTCCCATCATTGTTTTTCTTTCTTTAAATGGTAGCCACTGAAAAGCTATGCAAACACTTCAGCTGCGGAATATTTAATCTGACATTTGGCATGGCTCCCTTGTTGATCCAAGACATAAAGTATGCAGTTGTTTCATTGCTTACTCAAAAAAGATAAGCTAGATACAATTTAATTTTCCTTCTCCTTGCTTTTAGCTGGGTCCCTACATGGATTCATCCTTGATTCCCAAGCAATGGGATGACAATTATAGACCACAAGAGCAGAAGGTGAATAGTTCATTTAACTAAATGGGTCAATTTAATACTTTTCTTCTGGGGGGTGAAGGGGGATACTCTGCTAAAAGCTGTAGAAGTCCCTGTTCTTGTGGTGTGTTCAAGGGTTTGGCAGCTCTTCTCACTGGATTTGGTGTTTCAGGGTTTCATGTGCTGTCATGGAAACATCACCAGAATGGTCCCCTCCTCACTCTGTTGTCATTGGTTTTTAGCAAGAGGAGAACTAACATCTTGTGGGAATCTTCCACCTGTTCACATTGGACATACCTCCTGGCTGTATCTGCTCTTTCACTCCATCAGGACAAGCTTAACTATCTCACTGGCAGATTTGGTTTCCTAAAAGTAAATCTCCTGTAGGTTCCCTTTCACTGTCATTGAATGGTTTCTGACCCTAGACAGGTAAGGAGAACATTGCCCCTTCTCACAAAACACAGGGATCCAAAAAACTGTGTGGGCAGTTCTTGTTTCTCAGCACGTGCAGGGAAGGACACAGAACTGTCCAACATTCCAAAGGGAACAGAGACCTTCCTTATCCAAGTGTTCCTCCGCTGGAGAGTTAGGACAGTTGCGGAATGTAAACAAACACACTTTCTAAAGTCTCATCCTTTCTGCAGGTGGACCAAGAATGCCAAAAACACTGGAAATTATAGTCCAATGAGCACTTTATTCATTCTCCTGTGTTTCAATGTCCACTGTTATAACAACTGTGATTTAAACATCAGGCTACTGTCACTTGACTGCAGGTAATGATACAATTTTGCTTTAGAGAAATATTGAAACAGAGTTCATCCTTTAAAAAGGGATGGATGAGGGAATGAGTAGAAGAGAATCAAATGGATTTGTTAAAATACACCAAATCTTTAAAACCCTGAAACTGCTAAAGTAAATGGAAATGACAAATTTGGATATTCTCTTAGTTCTGATTTAAGTTTCTGGATCCTGTTCCAAATGAAAATATATCTTTGTTTCTAATGGAAAATTCAAAGAACACAAACCTGAGCTTTAAAAGCCATGTCCCAGTTTGTTCTTTTATGGTGTTTGAGCTTGAGGGATTCAGTTTGGTGAGAAAGGAACTTCTTAACCTTAAAAAAAACTTTAGTTAACAGACAAAATTGTGCTTGAAGGCAGGGAACTCTTATAAGAATGGCCTTTCTGGCAGGAATAACACAGTTATATCTTGCAATTATGAATTTGTATTTAAAATATCTGTCTAAATACTATTAATACAGTTTTTCAAAGATAGTGACAAATGATTTTTACTTTCTTCTTTATAACTTTTGTCTCTCTCTCCTTTACAGTTTTGGACGTTGAATATCTGTTTTGTATATAAATGGAAAAATGAAAGTTAAAAATACATTCTTTCTCCAAGGATCTAGCAGTGAACCTTTTCTTGGAGTGCCTAGTAAGTCCTGAAATGAGGTAATTCTGAGCATCCTCACTGCAATGAGGCACTCATTCTGGGTCTCGAAACTTCTGTGGAGAGTTTCCAGCAGCCTTCTTTAAAGGGTTCAAACTCTTTTTCCACTTTTTCCAGGCCTTCCCCATGTAAGAAGGTCTTAATATCATGTCTCTATAATGCATCAATTATAATCAAATTATGGCAGTGATAAACTAAATTCCATAAGCCAATAATATTTCATAGAAATTGCTTCCCAAAGTTTTGTGAACATGTTTTCAGTTGTCCAGTGTCTTCAAAGTAGGTGGCAGGGCATTTCTTGGTAAGTAATTGGGAAGCATACCAGAGCTCTGAAAGTCCTCCTAAATTCCTTAAAATATAGATTACTATAGATAATTGAGTAACTCTTTAGGGTCTAGAGTGGCAGAGTAGTGACATCTCACCTGCTGACCCTAATTGATGGGGGGAAGCTTCTGGAATGTTCTATTGAGAGGAAGTAGAAGGAATGGGCTCAGGCTGATGAGTGATGTTGGCACCATGTCTAAGGTAGCAATATTGGTGACACAGTTGGTTTTAAATTGCCAACCCTGTTCTAGATTTTGTCTGATGAGTTTCTAGTGATTTGTGTAGTAGTCAAAATGTCTTTCCCAAAATGTTTACTTGGACAATATGGAAGCATATCCTAGGAGTACCTCACACTATTTCTCTCTTCTTTCCCACTTTCCTGTCTTTTTTTGCATGACAGGAGCTTCGGGGTTAGTGGCCAAAGTTTTATGAAGACTCCATGATCCGCGCTGGAGGCTGTGATGCTGTGGTTAAGTTCTTAGTGAACACTGTCACCCTTCTCTTAGAAAGCCAGCATTTAGAACCCGTGTTTCATATTTGGTCTTAAAAAAAATAAAAGTAAAAGGAATGAAAACAAGAATCCTTCTTTTAATGATTTGCCTTTATATTTGTATTTCCCCCGGTCCTGTACCACTCCACCACAGAAAGGAAATTTTAGGGCAAGATAATCCTATGAAGGCAGTGCTAAACTATCTCTCAGCAGTATCTTTTGCCATTGCCTTTCAACAGATTTCTTATTTATATTTAGATTGTAATGTATTCAATGTATGCAATGGAAACCTTAGAGGAATCAACTAAAGCTGAATTCCTATGGAAAAAATACTTTACTTCCTGCCATATTGCTGCAACAGAAATTTTATTGGCAAAGTAAGTTGCAATATTACTCCCAGCAGAAGATTTCTGCATATGTAAAAAAAAACCTGGGAGTATAATTGCTTCATTCAAAAATAAAAAGAGGAAAAGAAAAAATGAGCAATTGGGAATCATGTTGCCATAACCATCGTTAAGCTCTGTGTTTATTAAATCTAACTTATAAAAAGCTATATTTATTAAACATAAAAAGAAAGCAGTGAATTGTCTCAAGATGTTATACCCTATAAGGTTTACGTCCATACAAAATTTGTTAAAAGAAAAAGAAAAAAGGAAACAAGTTAGAACTTCTAATATTGGAAATACAAGGATTTAGCAGAAGATAGAAGTGAATGCAATTTTAACATTTCCCTAGTAACTATCAAAACCAGATAAAAAGACTACAATGAGGCAAAAAAATGTAATAAAATTATACCAGCAGTGAATCTTAGTAACAGTGTCAATCTAATACTATAAAATGTCTGACATTTCTATCAGAAAAAAAAATGGCTTTTCAATCAAAACAAAGATCCCATGTACCACCACACAACTTAGGGAATAATAACATCACATAAATTATGAAAAATAAAAAGAGAACATTGTAGGAGATTCTTCTAAATATCTCTTAGTTTAAAAGGACAAGGACTGAAAGAATTGGGAGGCTGTGGGAAAAACCATTGCAATTGGAACCCAGCTCTGTTCTGCGTGGAGAGTCCTTGAGGAAATCCAGAGAACGTTTTTCATATTTGTCTCTGGCTCAGAGAGTTATCAAGGCTCTTTGAGTGGTAACGGGGAAAAGCAATCTCTAGAAGGTAGCTCATTGAAGATCTGGGACTCAACCCACTAGGAGCTATTGCTGCTGCTACGTATTATAAGTTTATAAGCGTAAAAGCATTGTGATGTGTGAAGGGGAAAAGCTGTGGCAGACAAAAAAATATATAGTTTGTCCACTCACCAAACAAAAAGTGCATAGTAGTGGAGATTTCCTGATCTTAAATTCGTACTAGTGTGACTGGTAACTCCGAGTCTGCTGAATGAAACAGAATATTCTCTCAGCTCAGTGGAACTAGAGCTTAGTGAGGTAGTTTCCATAATACATAGAAAAAACTTACAGTCATAAAATTATTTGAATATAATGGCTCAAAATTCATACCTATCTCCTCAACCAAAAGTTGCTGAATTGCTTAAATGGCTGAATCGATTCCATTAACTTGTGGCAGTCAGGCATTCAGCCTACATTTTATGGGGAGATAGAAAACTCCCCCAAGTTAAATGAGAGGAAATGCAAAAGAAATACATCATACTATTTATTTATTTATCACCTGCTTTTTTTTTCTTTTTTTTGAAAATGACACTAATAGACATTTCTCTTTTTTAACTAAAGTAAATGTAATAAAATAGACTAAATGGGCTGGGGAGGTTGCTCACACTGATAATCCCAGTGCTTTGAGAAGTTGAGAAAGGACCATAGCTTAAGCCCAGGAGGTTGAGGCTGCAATCAGATATAGTCACACCACTGCACTCCATTCTAGGAGACAGAGCAAGACCCTGTCTCTTAAAAAAAAAGAAAAAGAACAAAAAGTACGATAAATTTTACATTCTAAAAAAGAGTATCATTTTAACAAATATTTATTCTGGGAGACCCAAATAAAAGTAAATGTTGCTTTTGTTTTAAGGAGATAATATAAAATATAAATTCTAAGAAATGATAAATTAATAGACTGAAATTAAAAAGTACAAACTTAGCAATAAAAACAAGTAAGTTATTTCAAAATTTAAAATTTTATTATAAGTTGAAATAGAGAGCAAGTGGGGACAGAGAGTGAGAAAGAAAGAGAGAGAGGAGAATAGATGCAGAAAGACGAATCACTGGCATTCAGGACTAGCAGCAGGAAGTTCTACAGTTTGGAGAGGGAAGGGACAGAATGCTGGAAATAGAAGGTAATAGATACCAAATGCAAAAACAGAGATCCTGTGTATGAATAATGAGTATGAATGAAAAACTGAAAAAAAGATTTTAAAATGTAAAAGAAAACAAACTAACTGAATTGAAAGAATTTTTTACTGTACAGAGTAAAAACAGTACTCTACTTAGACAAAATTATTGGAAAGCAATCAATAATTTCTTATGATATTCTGAAATTGAAAGGTAAAGAATTCTGAAAGCACTGAGACAGAAGAATCCAATCACTTAAAATAAGAAAAAATGTCATGCTGGCTTCAGACTTCACCTAGGTATGTATGTTACCAAAATACATAGCAGACACAGCCCAAGACGAGAAACTATTCAAATGCCTACTAATGGTAGTTGTATATTCCCATCACAAAATAGTAAATGGCAATAAGACTAAACTATGTATGACTATATGCAAAAGTATAGGTGAATCTCATAAAACTAATATTGAATGAAAGAAGCCAAAAATAAAAAAGTAAATCCTGCATGAATCCATTTACATAACAACACAAAGTAAGGCAAAACAAATCCATGCTGGGAGAAGTCAAGTAATGGTTACCCACGAAGGGAGAACACCAGCAAGGGACGGGTGAAAAGTTCACTGGGTGGCTGATAATCTTCTGTTTCTTGATCTGCAGGCATTTTATAGTGTGTTAAATTACTCATTTTATAAAAACTTACCAAACTGTACATTTGTGACTTGTGTACATGAATAAAGCATTTTTAAATATTGAAGTAAAATTAGAGCAATCATTGAAGATAGGGAGGATTCAATGGATCGATGCTGTGAATAGAATTTTAGATGAGTATATTAAAAATCTGATGGTAATAATTAACTATATATGCCATAGCTTCAAAATCAGCAGAAAAATAGAGAAGGAAGAAAATTTTATCAAGTTAACAGGAGATAGGAAAGATGAATAAAATGGAAAAAAAATAGCATAGTAAACAGAAAATAAAAAATAAGATGGCAGAAATTACTCCAAATATGTCAGTCTTCACAATAAAATATAAATGGATTGAATTCACTTTTTAAAAGATGCAGATTATAAAATAAGATAAAAACACATTCACAGTCAAGGTATTGGTTTTAAAATGTCATTCTCTAATAAAAGCAACCAGGACCCTCTGGAGGAGTGGTTGATTTCAGAGACAGGTGAGGATAAATAAATATCCAAAAGTTCATGATGATAAACAATCGAATGAATAAACACATAATGGAAAATGAGTAATTCTTCGTTATGGAAGAATTCCAATTAATAGATGTAAAGGAGTTGAAGAAAATAGAAAGTCATCATAGGCCACATAATAATCACTGCAGATAAGAGCCACTAATGATTCTTAAATTAGTGGGTAAAAGTATGAGTAGACACAGAATATTGCATAGCCTCAAAGTATCAACTGCTCCCAAAATATTAATTAATTACAGTGGGGAAACCTGGCAGGTAACACAGCAACCAAATAATAACAGTTAAAATCATCAACAATAAGACAAATCAACAACATGTAACCCCCGATCTGATGCACTGAGAAGGGCTTATCTCCTCTGTGTTGTTCTTCTCAATAAGCAAAACCTTAACCTAACCCTGAGAAAACATCACACAAACTCAATCAGTGGGCTATTCTGCAAGATATGTGACTAATATTCGTCAAAGTGTCAAGATCATAAAAGAGAAGAAAAGACAAAGACATTGCCACAGACTGAAGCAAACCCGACAACTAAGTAGAACGATCAGGATCTTGAACTGAATTCTGGAAAATGACTAGTACAAAAACTGGTGAAGCCTGAATAAAGTCTGTAGTTAATAGTATTGTAGTGATGTTAATTTCTTGATTTTCATAATATTTATATGGTTATGTAAGATATTAGCATTACAGGAATTAGAATAAAAGGTGTATGGGAACACTACTAGTTTTGGAACTTGAAGTCTAAAATTATCTCAAAATAAAAAAGAAACTTTTCAAAAAAGAATCAGATCTTAGTAGTTTGTAGCGTTCAACAGCTTTTGAAATTCCTTATTATACTTGGTTAGTAAGGTTTACTATATATTTTTTAGTCAATATTTATAAAATATTCTCCTGGAAAATATTTGATTTCCCCAAGATACAGCAATTTGTAATAATAGAATTCTATCTATATTTCCTATATTTTAAAACTACTTCTGTTGAATAAATGTGGCCCATTTTTGTTACTTATTCATGTCCTTTTTTACTTCTTGATTTAACTGTTGAAGTTTTATTTGTTTTTTATCAAATAACCAGTTTAATCATTTCTTAAACCCTGCTAATTGTTTAAAATTTTTTATTAATATTTACCTTCTTTGTAATAATTTGAAAATTCTAGTTGACTTGCATTTTTTTCTTCTCTTAGCTTACAAATGTGGGCAATTGGCTCATACGTTTTCAAGCCTCTTGCTGAAAGCTTCTGAGGTTATGCATTATTTGAAGATCACTCTTTTGGCTGTATTTCATAGATTTGAATCTTTCATTCTTCATGATATAATGGCTTGATAATTGGTAACATCGTGTTGTGTGTTAGTTCTTTCAAGCTGCAACAGCAAGAATACCACCCCAAGTGGCTTAATCAACAGAAATTTAATTCTCATAGTTCTAGAGGCTGGGAAGTTGGCCAGTTTGGTTCCTGGTGAGGGCCCTCGTTATGTCATCACATGGGGTAGCAGAGGTGAGGTGGGAGGTGATGAAGGAGAAGCAATCTCTTTACTGTCGCTTCTTATAGAGGCACTAACTGTATCATTAAGACTTCACCCTTATGTCCTAATTATCTCCGAAAGGCCCATGTCCATATACAATTAGAATTTTGAGGGGACACAAACATTTAATTCATAACACATTGATTATACTTTAGTCCAAATATATGCAAATTATTTATTTGCTCGATTTTATTTTCACTGATTATTATCTATTTTTAATTTGATTCTTCTCTGTAACCAACATATAGGTCATAGATTATACTCTGTGATTAGGTTCTGTGGTATACTGAAGTCAAATAAAAAATCTGTTTTTGTGAAAAAGTATATACACTCTATACAAACACAAATGACACATGGGCATGCATGTACTACATGCAATATACAACCTCAGCATATGCTTCTTATATAGATATATCTAAAATTAAACAACAAAGAAAGGTTGAAAATAAAGGGATTCCAAAAGATACCATGTGGGTACCAACTAAAGGAAAGTTGGTACAACACTATTTGTACCAGGCAAAATGTAAACTTAAACCACAAAGCGTCTTCCTATTTTGTGGAATATGAAGAAACACATTGCTATCAAAGAAATATTAAATTAGAAATATTTACTCATGCTGAAGCTGTGTGCACATAGCACCAGAATTATACAATATATAAAGAAAAAATTAGAAAAATTATAAGGAGAATTTGCAAATCCACAGTCATACACATTACAAGTAGACTGCAAATTCTGCTTGTTAAAGAAAACAAATTTAGTTATAGAAGAAAGGATTTAAAATAAAGTTTTCAAACTTTAATATATACCCACAGAGAGAATAAATATTGTTTACAAGTTCACATAAAACATTAACAAAAATCAACCACAATACTTTGAGATTTACAAAGAAAATCTCAACAGATATCAAACAGTTCATAGCATAAAGAACACTTTCTCTGAAGAAAATAGAGTTGAATTAAAATTTTTAAATAATAGAAAAAAATACCATAGTTCTAGAAATTAGAAAAACATTATTGAAATGTATGTATTAAACAGGAAATCTGATACAAATTATTATCTATTGTTTATAGAACAACAATGAAAATACTGTATATAAAACTCAAAGAATAAAACTAAAGTGGCAGTTCGGCATTAAAATCAAGTTATAAAACAAATATAACATTGAAAATAAATAATTCAATGCTGAATTCAAGTAGCCAGAAAAGGAAAAAAATGCTGTAAATGCAAAAAAGGTCAAGGAAGGAGGTGTGAAATATAACATGCATTTATGAAGTAGAAAATAAATAGCAAAAAATAATAACTACAAGCCAAAAATTGATTCTCTGAAAAGAGTAAAAAAAGTATAAATCTCTCAATAAGAATGATCAAAATCTAGGAAAAGACACAAATAATTTATGGCAGGAATGGATTAAATAACATAATTACTAGTAACAGTTGAGATGTTAAAAAATATTTGAAGAACTAGGAACAAATTTATACCCATACATTTTGGATAATTTCCTTAAAAATATGAATTATAAAATTGACTCCAGAATAAATAGAGAAATTAAACAGATAATAACTACTAAGGAGCTTGAAATTATAGCAAAAATATTTTTCTCGCAAGACACCCACCTGCCCAGATAGATTTTCAGGCAACTTTTACCAAAATTTTAAGAAACAGATAATGCATATATTATAAAATCTTAAGACAATTAAAGAGAACAAGGCACCCAGCTTATTTTGTAAGGGTAGTATAACCTCGATATCAAAATCAGATGACAGAAGTATTAGAAAAAAAACTAGTCCCAATATTCTTAGGAGGGTAGATGAAAAATAAAAAATAAAATTTTATTCAGTTGAATCCAGGGTGTGCATGTGAACATATGGCCATGTGTGTTTATCTTTATACATATCATGACTAACTAGACTTTGTCGCTGGGAAGCAACAAGAAATCTATCTGTTTAAATTGGTATATATTAACAGACTAAATAAGAAAAAAAGTGCCAAACACCGCATGTTCTCACTCATAGGTGGGAACTGAACAATGAGATCACTCGGACTCAGGAAGGGGAACATCACACACCGGGGCCTATCATGGGGAGGGGGGAGGGGGGAGGGATTGCATTGGGAGTTATACCTGATGTAAATGACGAGTTGATGGGTGCAGCACAGCAACATGGCACAAGTATACATATGTAACAAACCTGCACGTTATGCACATGTACCCTACAACTTAAAGTATAATAATAATAAATAAATTAAAAAAAAAAAAAAAAAAAAAAAAAAAAAAAAAAAAAAGAAAAAGCTGTTGGCTACCTCATACTTGCTGAGAGTTGGGTAAGAAGTATATAAAAAAAAAAAAAAAAAAAAAAAAAAAAAAAAAAAAAAAAAAAAAAAAAAAAAAGAAAGGATAAAGAAAAGCTACTCAGAAGTTACCGATAAGCCCACCTGATAGATTACTTAACCCCATTAATAATGAAAAGAAAAAAAATTTAGATGCCATTGTTTCCTAAGTAAATTGACAAAAATGGAAAAGATTGAACTAAGCAGTGATGTTGTGTCCAAGGAATGAGTGGTATAGATTATTTCAATGATTTTGAAGGTAATTTAGCAAAATAGATTACAATTTAAAGTTCATGATTTTCATCTCAGAAAATCAATTTCCAAAAATATGTTTTAATAAATAATTGGGAAATGGTACAGATATTATGTTCAAGGATGTTTATTTGTGAAGTGGTATGGTGTGTACAACTAAGAGAATATTGGCTTTTATTCCCCATCACTCCTAACTCTGGATGTGATATCTGAGTTAAGACACCAAATTGGATTTTAAGTGAGGACCTGACACAGCTCTATGGATCAGGAGACAACTCATAACCACTGTATCCCTGAGTTTTGTACACTTGGGCCAGCATTACTTATTTATCCTCAAAATATTAATTACGGACTATTAGTCCCTGACAGATGGGATAGCCTTAGAAGTAGCCTGAGCCTGTGGTTCTCAAGCTTGAGTGTGCATCAGAATCACCTGGAGAGCTTGTCAGTCACCAGTTGCTGAGCCCCAACTCCAGAGATTTTGATCCAATACACCTGAGAATTTGCGCTTCTGACAAATTCCCAAGTGTTGCTGATACTGATGGCCCAATGACCACATTTTGTGAAACACTGCTCTAAAGGAAATCTGGTCTGATTATTTTCCTCTATTAATGAAATAGTTGACCAGAGAGAAAATAGAAACAGAGTCTAGGGCATAAGCCATTCTTATCTGCACCTCTCCTGATACATCCTCCCTTTATTTTACTTTGAAAGGGACATTTATAGCTGTAATTCAATCCCTGAAACCTCACAATAGCACCATTCTCTTCCTATATAAAGACCAAGAGTGAAAAACTAAACAAATGCGCGCGCGCGCGCACACACACACACACACACACACACACACACACACACCCCTTAGGCATGGGACAGCTTCTTCCTGCAGCTCATCTAATAGGATCTAGTTACTAAGGTACAAGGATCTTTTTAAAAAGCGCAAGACTACATTTTTAATGCCATTTCCTACATTAACACTGAAGGCACCCTGCTAAGCAAGATTCTACCTCATATTACAAAATCTGGGGCTAAACTTTTCCAACATTCTCTCTATTCATGGGCTTCTTATCAAAGGGAAAAGAGAAAAAATAATAAAAGATAAAAACATATACATAATTTGCCAAAAAGATATGGAAAAAACAGGCATTTGGCTTATTAGGCAAAATGAGGCTGGGACAGGTCTGATCACCTCCATCAGAATGGGAAGACCGGGAATTGAGTCTGTCCAGTTGTCTATTTGCCAGAGAGCACATCAGCACTTTAAGCTGATGACTGCACTGCACTAACTTCACGTTTCATTAAATTACAAAATGTAATTCAATATGACTGAAGTAATGAGGCTTAATGTGTTGGCTTGGTATACGTCAAAAGACACAACTCATTGGCAACCATAACTCAGCTATGTGGTGTTTAATCCACCCTCCTAGCCAGAGCCTACCTGACTTTGAAATCTTTTTGTTTCCCTTTAAATTCTGAAATAATAATTTTATTGCTTTAGAAACATCATTAATTTCCAAGTCTAATATTTGTTCCAATAATTTATAATCAGAAAAACAGGCAACTATTTTCCCACACTCAATCTTTTAAAATGACCTTTATCAAATATTTTGGTAGTTAAGAACATACTTGCAGAAACTCAATTACTAGAGCTCAAATTCTGGTCTTGCCATTTTTAACTGTGTAGTCTTGGGCAAATCAGTTACTTTTTGGGTAAACTTTATTTTCCTTAACTGTAAAGTTTTCTCATTGAATTAAATAAACTAATACATGTAAAGTACTTAAGAGTCTCACTACGTTGCCCAGGTTGGTCTCGAACTCCTGGCCTCAAGCAATCCACCTGGCTTGACCTCCCAAAGTGCTGAGATTACAGGTACGAGCCACTGTGCTTAGCTCATAGTAGGATTGCTTTCATTCCCTTAGTGGTTACCATTGTATAATATATCTCATATTCCAAGTGTTTATCTCTCTTTCGTTATGTTTTGTAGCAGTTTCGTTAATATCTGATTCACATGCCATAAAATGCACCGATCCAGTGGTTTTCGGTATAGCTACAGAGTTGTGCAACCAGCACTACAATCAATTTTAGAACATTTTTATCACTCCAAAAGAAAGTCTATACCCATTAGTTGTCTCTCCCATCTCCTTCCACTCCAAACTCCAGCCCTAGGCAACCACTAATCTACTTTCTATCTCTAATGATTTGCCTATTCTATACATTGTGTTTAAATGGAAACATGCAATACATGGTCTTTTACATCCAGTATCTTTCACTTAATATTTTCAAGGTTCATCCATGTTGCAGCATGTATCATACTTCATTTATTTTTATTGCTAAATAATATTCCATTATATGAATATGCCATACATTTTAAAAATTCATTCATCAATTGATGGACATTTGGGTTTTTCCACTTTTTTGGCTGTTATGAATAATGCTTCTGTGAATATATACATATAAGTTTTTGCATGGACATATATTTTCATTTCTGCTGTGTCATATAGTAATATGGTTTGGCTGTGTCCTCACCCAAATCTCATCTCTAATTGTAATCCCAATATTCCCCATGTGTCAAGAGAGGAACCTGATTGCAGGTGGTTGGATCACAGGAGCAGTTTCCCTCATGCTGTTCTTGTGATAGTGAATGAGTTCTCACAAGATCTGATGGTTTTACAAATAGCTTCCCCTGGGCTTCTCTCTCTCTCTCTCCTGCCACCATGTGAGGAAGGTACTTGCTTCCTCTTTGTCTTCTGCCATGATTATAAGTTTCCTGAGGCTTCCCCAGCCATGTGGAACTGTGAGTCAATTAACTCTCTTTCCTTTATAAATTACATAGTTTCTTCTATTTCTTTATAGCAGTGTAAAATGAACTAATACAGAGAATTGGTACCACAGAGAGTGGGGTACTGCTATAAAGATAGTTGAAAATGTGGAATCCACTTTGGAGCTGGGTATTGGGCAGAGGTTGGAACAGTTTGGAGAGCTCAGAAGAAAATAGGAAGATGTGGGAAAGTGGGACTTCCTAGAGACTTGTTGAATGGTTTTGACCAAAATGCTGATAGTGTTATGGACAATTAAGTCCAGGCTGAGTTGTTCTCAGATGGAGATCAGAAACTTCTTGGGAACTGGAGCAAAGGTCACTCTTGCTATGCATTGGCAAAGAGACTGGTAGCATTTTGACCCACCCTAGAGACCTGTGGAACTTTGCACTTGAGAGAAATGATTTAGGGTATCTCGCAGAATACATTTCTTTTTTTATTATTATACTTTAAGTACTGGGATACATGTGCAGAACATGCAGGTTTGTTACATAGGTATACATGTACCATGGTGGTTTGCTGCACCCTTCAATCCATTATCTACATTAGGTATTTCTAGGAGAAGAAATTTCTAAGCAGGAAAGCATTCAAGAGGTGACAGAGTATAAAATTTTGGAAATTTTGCAGCCTGACCACGTAGTAGAAAATAATAACTCATTTTCTGGGGAGAAATTCAAGCTGGCTGCAGAAATTTGCTTAAGTAACTAGAAGCTGAATGTTGATAGTATGACAATGGAAAAAATGTGTCCAGGGCATGACAGAGAGTTTGTGGCAGTCCCTCCAATCACAGGCCTGGAGGCCGAGGAGGGAAAAATGGTTTTGTGGGCCCCGCTGCTTTGTGCAGCCTCAGGACTTGGTGCCCTGTATCCCAGCTGCTCCAGCTCCACTCCAGCTGTGGCTAAAAGGGCAGAAGGTACAACTTGTGTCATTGCTTCAGAGGATGCAAATCCTAAGCCTTGGTAGCTTCTATGTGGTGTTGGGACTGTGGGTGCACAGAAGTTAAGGTTTGGGAACTTCCTTCTAGATTTCAGAGGAGTATGGAAATGCCTGGATGTCCAGATAGACGTCTGCTCCCAGGTTGGGGCCCTCATGGAGAACCTCTGCTAGGGCAATGCAGAAGGGAAATGTAGGGTTGGAGCCCCCACACAGAGTCCTTACTGAAGCACTGTCTAGTGGAGCTATGAGAAGACAGTTACCATCCTTCAGACCTCAGAATGTTAGATCCACCAACAGATTGTACCATGTGCCTGGAAAAGCTACAGGCACTGAACACCAGCCCATGAGAGCAGCTACAGAGGCTGAACCCTGCAAAGCCATGGGGGCAGAGCTGCCCAAGGTCTTGGGAGCTCACCCTTTGCATCAGTATGACCTGGATGTGAGACATGGAGTCAAAGGAGATTATTTTGGAACTTTAAGATTTAATGACTGCCCCACTGGATTTTGGACTTGGGAGGCACCTGTAGCACCTTTGTTTTGGGCAATTTCTCTCATTTGGAATGGGAACTTTACCCAGGGCCTGTACCCCCATTGTATCTTGGAAGTAACCAACTTGCTTTTGATTTTACAGGCTCCTAGGCAGAAGGAACTTGCCTTGTCTCAGATGAAACTTTAGACTTGGACTTTTGGGTTAGTGCTGTAGTGAGTTAAGACTTTGAGGGACTGTTGGGAAGGCATGATTGGTTTTGAAATGTAAAAAGGAAGTGAGATTTGGGACAGGCCAGGGGCAGAATGATATGGTTTGGCTCTGTGTCCCCACCCAAATCTCATCTCAAATTGAAATCCCTATAATCCTCATGTGTCAAGGGAGGGACCTAGTAGGAGGTGATTCAATCATGGGGGTGGTTTCCCCCATGCTGTTCTTATGATAGTGAGTTCTCACAAGAACTTATGGTTTTATAAATGACAGTTTCCTCTAGGCTTTTCTCTCTCTTCTCTGTCTCTCTCTGTGTCTCTCTCTCTGTCTCTGTCTCTGTCTCTCTCTCTTTCTCTCTCTCTTTCCCCTTTCTCTCTCTCCCCCTGCCACCATGTGAAAAAGTTCCTTGCTTCCCCTTAATCTTCTGCTATGATTATAAGTTTCTTGAGGCTTCCCCAGCCATGTGGAACTGTGAGTCAATTAAATCTCTTTTCTTTATAAATTACCCAGCATCAAGCATTTCTTTATAGCAGTGTGCAATGGACTAACACGTATGATAAATCTAGGTAACTTTGTGTTTGACCTTAGAAAAAGTCAGGCTGTTTGTCAAGTGGCTACCTCATTTTTAAATCCCACCAGTAACTTATGAAGTTTCCAATTTTTCCACATCTTCACCAGTACTTGCTATTATCTGCCATTTTCTTTATAGCCATCCTAGTGGGTTCAAAATGGTATTTCATCATCATTTTGATTTACCTTTCTCTGATAAATAATCTATTGCTTTTTAATTTTTGCTAGAATATATGCCAAAGTAATTTTTTCCTAAGTAATATGAAGGTACTTATATTCCTGAAAATGTACTTGGGGCTGGGTTTATATTATACTTTTAATCTAATTCGTATATTTTAGCTACTTTAAACATGTCTTCTTAACTACTTAATACATACTCTATGAAATCAATATTTTCTAATTCACTTTTTGTTTGCTCTTTTGTTTTCCTTTAGAGTTGCAGTCACAAAGAAAATATTTGATAGGTTTAGAGGAAAGGCATGGAGTGTATAAAACTGGCATTACTACATTGTAAATTTCTTTTATATATTTTAATTATTTTTTTCTCCAAGTGGAGATATGATTACCACATAGTGATTAACAATTTAAAAAAGAAGTGTTGGCCCTGGAATATTCTAGAAACACAAGAAAATAAATTAAAGGTGGGGGGAAACCTAGAGGTTATATCTTAATTTCTATCGTTGGAAACTATATCAAGTTTTTTATAATCACAATTTTATTTATAAAATCAGAATTTTATAATTAAATGAGAAATTATATGCATGTTGACAAAGCACTCCCTGTTTGTTGTGATCAAGGAGTAGGAATTTCTAGAATGGGCAGTTTGTCAGTGCTGGAGCACAATTGTCAAAGTTTGGACACACATGTAGAGGCATCATATATGTTCCCGTGAGAGCTGGAAAAATGTAAAGAGCCCTGGAGCTAGTCTAATGTCTTACTTTATAGATTAGAAAATCAAGGTATAGAAAGTCTCAAGTCTCACAACCTGCTCGTAGCAGAGATGAGGCTAGAATGCAGCTCTCATAAATCTTAGACCAGTAGTCTTTGAATTATCCAATGTGCTGTAGACTGAATGTTTGTGTTTTCCCAAAATTCATATGCTGAAATCCTGACTTGCAATGTGATGGCATTAGGAAGAGGAGGCTTAGGTCATGAGGGCTGTGAATGGGGTTAGTGCCCTTATAAAAGGGACCCAGAGAGCTTCCTCCTTCCCTTCTACCACATGAGGACACTTCAAAAAAAAAAAAAAAAAAAAAAAACAGGAAGTGAGCCCTCACCAGACATGAAGTCTGCTGAAGCTTGGATGTAGGGCTTCCCACCCTTCACAACTCTGAGAAATAAATGTTTACAAACCACCCAGTCTATTTTATTCTGTTATAGCCACTGGAATAAGACTAAAACATGTTTCTTAAGTTAGTGAAACACTTCTTATTTAATACACACATACAGACATCCACACATCTTCACAAAAATCTCCCTTGAAATGCTAAGACCCATTCAAATTAAGACATCCTCTTCATCACGCCCCGCTGATAGTTATGTGGTACAGAACAATATAAGATTCCAGCGTCACCTGATGTTGCTTTTTTTGCTGTTTTACTTTTGCATCTGGTTGTGTATATTTTCAACAACAATCTCAAATTAAAAATTGGGGCCAGGTGCAGTGGCTCACACCTGTAATCCCAACACTTTGGGAGGCTGAGGCGGGTGGATCACTTGAGGTCAAGAGTTCGAGACCAGCCTGGTCAAGGTGAAACCCCGTCTCTACTAAAAATACAAAAATTAGCTGGGTGTGATGGTGTGTGCCTATAATCCCAGCTATTCGGGAGACTTAAACATGAGCATCACTTGAACCTGGGAGGCGGAGGTTGTTGTAAGCTGAGATTGTGCCCCTGCACTCCAGCCTGGGTGACAGAGTGAGACTCCATCTCAAAAACAAAACAAAACAAACAAACAAACAAACAAAAAATTGGGAGGGGCTTAATTTATCTACCTGATGCAGACAGTTGCTTTTACCCATTGTATTCCACTGGGGCAACAAAAACCTGTTATATGTTATTTCCCAATTAATATGTGTCTGCTGGGCACCTATTCTCTCTATAGAGCCATGGCAGTCACTCTTCCTGGTGGACACTCTGGTGAGTGTCAACAGAAAAAGCAAAGGTCCTCACCCTCCGTGCCCATGCTATTTGCCCATACTTTCTTCTTTATCTTTCAATATTACCCCTTCCAGACTTTTGAATGACCAGTGAAACAATTCACCACTGCCCAAGAATCCCTCAACCATTTCTCTTTTAACCCAAAGTGATGATCAGATGTATTATCTCAGACTCTGTCCATTAGTAAAATTTTTTCTTACTGCCCCTTTACTGGGCCATTTATGAAGAAGACTGTAAAACAATAATAGTCCATTTTTTGCTTGTATCGACATTCCAAGGTGACTCATCTGTGAATAGTCTCTTTTTCCTCTTCCTCAGCTGGTGTTAAGGAGTCCCATGCAGTCATGGGTGCAAACTAAGAGAGAGAAGTCAGTGGAGCAGTGGTTGATGACAGGGTCCTCTGGGCCACTTGATTGTGTAGCTTTCCTGTGTCTCTGGTTTTGTGCATTTCTGATCCAAGATACAATTCCATCTTATGGTGGGTTGCTATTGAAACCGCCTGACCCCTGGCTCGGTAGTCAGACAGACCCAGCTATAAGGACAGCTGTGGCTCCATGGTCACTTCATGGCCTAGGTCAGGAGGTTGAGCTCTATGAGAGCCTAGTAACTTAACAGGAGCTATATTTGAATGGTGTATATGGTTCTAAACTTCAGATAGCATGGCCTTGCTCCAGAACTGTAGAGGTCATCATGATTTTCCTATAAAGGCTGGCTGTAAGTTCCACAAAATGTTTCTTGTTATCACAGATGCCTCTAGTATTATAGCTTCTGCTGGATTTTATTGTACAAGGTACAAGTCTAAATCTACCATGGCCTGTATTACTGCTTTTGGTTCCACTTAAAACTCTTGACCTTTGTTTCACTCAGTAAATGGATTAGAGCAAAATTTCCAGGTACAAAATATGCTGCCTCTAGAACCTGTGCTTCTGTCTTTATGGTAGGAGAAGAAGGTGCAATAATCTTGCCTTCACTTTAGAGGGATGTCTAAGCATGCCCTGGATCTCTGGACTCTTAAAAACTTTACTGATATTGCGGAAACTCAAATCTTTATAGAGTTTATCTCTCACGCTCAGAAACAAAAGTGTTCCACCATTGCCTTCAAATCCAATTCACATGCTGTCAATACAGTGGGCCAATGTGATAGTCTGTGGAATGTCCAGTGGGTTGTGATCCCTTCACACCACATTATAACACCACATTATGACATTATAACAGATAATGTCAGGTACCACTCCAATGATGCCTTCAGGATAAAGGTATTCATTTCCTTAGCTACCAGAATTGTTGGCTGCTGATGGGTCACAGCTGAGCCTCTATCCAGTACTGCCTATAGACAAAGGGAGCTCCCTCACTCAAGTTTACACATCTTCTCCTAAGTCAACCGCATTTGATGATGAGTTCAAGTGGCCCTTCTCAGTCTGGGATACCTCTGAAGCACAATCCCAGTGTCATAGTGCCCTCGGAGAATTGACACAGCACTGAGGTAAAATCTTACATGTTGTTCCTGCATTAATGGGAATTGCTTCTGATCCTCCTTCTTAATAGGGACAGAAAAGAATGTGTGTACCAGATTATGTTCTTGAGGTCGTGTCGATGTGCTCAAGCAGAAATACCACGTCTGGCACAGCATCTACAATTGGGGCTAATGCTTGGTTGAGTAAGTGGGAGCGCATTATCATCTGCCAGGATCCATCTGCTTTTTGTAGTGGCCAGACTGGTGAATTAAATGGGGATATGAAGGTGATCAAAACCTAGGTCTTTGAGGGTAACACTAACCTTTGACATTCTACTTAGGATGCAAAACTCTTTTTATTCCCTCTCTTGAATAGAGGAAGGGGCAGCTTCATAAACTACTTTGCATTCCACATTATGATAGCCACTTCACCTCAGGTCAAGAAACCAATGTAGGTTTTCTGCCAACTACTAAGCATGTCCCTCCAAAATACACATTAGCTGAATGGGGAAATGGCCACTAACTGAACCCTTTGTGAAATACTCAACATGACTCCATTTATTACCTAGCCCTCAGATACCACCACTCTACCAGGGGATATGATAATTCTTTAAGTCCTCAGCTATCAATGTTAATACAGAACCTTTGCCAAACAGTCCTCAAAACCTCTGGTTATTCCTCTTTCTCCAGTATGTGGTTACCCAGGAAAGTGGATGTTGTTTCTTCTAATTAGGGGCTTGTTCCTGTATACACTTGCTGTGGTGCTGCAGGGTCTCTTCGTATTGCAATGTGGCATACCTTTTCATCAGTGAGATATAGGAACAAGTTTGGAAATTGATTGTTGTGAAGTAAAGTGCTTGGGGTTGAGAATTCAGCTTTCTCTGGAGCTCTGATACCCTTATAATTAAGGAAGAGTCTGGTTCTCAGATTTTTCTGCTTTTCAGTTACTGGAGATGAGTCTCCTTATGTTGCCAATAAGACCCTCTAACTTTCAATTTTATCTTACGTTGAGGAGTATCTTCCTTGTATTGTGCTGTCTTTTTCCAATACAAAGTAGCACAAGAGCAGCCATCCAAATTTATAATATTTATGAATACTAGTTCCTCCATACTTCTCAAACTCTCCTGAGACATTGCACCAATAAGTGCATTTGTTTTAGCTGGTATCTCATTTTGATTCAACACCGATAATAATACTATTAATAATTCCACTCCAGCACACTGGGGGCTATTAGTTCCTACCACTAGTGACAGGGTCTTCATTAGCAGCTGATGGGCAGGTAATCAAGTTCTAAAATTCCATTTTAGAGTCTGCTTCCTAGTACTACTCCCAGTATCAACTCTTTTTGTAGATTCCCCAGAAAACAGACCCTGAGATAGAGAATTTTGCAAGAAATTTGCAGGAGAAATGAGAGAAGCAAGGCTGTGAGAAGGAGAAATTGAGCTACAATGTGGTGGCAGCAGAGTTCTTAACTGGCTTCACTAGGATCTATGGCACTGTGATGGTGCTTTAGTGGTGTCCCAAATTGAGGCAAGAAGGTCACTTGAACCAGTCATTGGACACAGGCTGCCTCCAGAAAAGTTGTGTAAACTTTAGTAAGGCAGCTCCCTTTGTCTGCGGGCAGTTATGGAGTAAAGGCTCAACTGTGAGTCCTCAGCAGCCAGCAGTCCTGCTAGAGGAGGAAATGAGCACCTCAGCCCTGAAGGAGCCATCTGAGTGGTGTGTGACAGTATCTATCACATCATGATTCCAAGTGTAAAGATCTCAATGAATGCTCCGGAAATTTAGTCTTTTGTTGAATTTTGAAACCATAGGCTGAATCCAAGGTACCTGAATTTTACTGGAGTAAGAAAATATCCTGCTGGGGTAAAATAAACAAAATCTCTGCTGAGTAATATATCATATTTCTTCTGATTTATCTAAGAATTAGCACACACTGTTGAAAAGGGAAGTATGCTTTTGAACATTAAATATGTGGTCTTCAGGCTCTGACAGTAAAGGCTACTAGGAAGGGTGAGAGCTTTTTCAGGTAAGCACATGGTTCCCCAGTTGTTCTCCAACAGAAGTTTCGATCATACTTGTCAAAGATATCATAAAGTTTTAAAAAGGATTAAATCTTTTTTCCTTTCACTTCTTTCTCCTTTGAGTCTCCTCCCTCCAGAAGCACTTATCTCTATGTGAGCCTATTAAGATTCTGTCAGGTTCCCTGTCTAGGTACCTAGTAGAGACTGGGGCTAACCCACAATGGCCATGACTTCTTTCTTCTCCGAAGGATGGACACACAGAAAAAATAAAATAAAATAAGAGCATACCATAAAATTGTAAGGAAACAGATGATTAAGAAAATGGGGAATTTAGATTCTAGTAACATTTTAACATTCTGTGAAAGTCAGGGGAACATGATATGCCAACCAGAGGGAGAGAGCATTATCAGGCACTCAGTAACAAATCTGTGGATCTGTCAACCAAAATGTTAGTAAGATGCTTCTTTTGCCAAGATCTTTAAGATTAATGGGGAAAGTCTGAATTATGCAAACACCATAGCTTTAATAACTATGAGAGAAAAGTCCCTGAGAGATTATTATGACTATAGAAACACTTCAAATCCTACAAATGCATATATATTATACTAATAAGAAAAAGTCTGGATATAGAACTGAAGAGGGTCAGTTCACTCTTTCTCCTCTCTCTCTCTCTCTCTCCGTCTTTCTCTTTCACACATTCTCTAGAAGCAATAAAAGGTTGTCAGATCAACCAATAACACTCTAAAACTCCAAAATATGTCTGAAATCACAAAATAAAAATAATATTATTTGCATGATGAAATGTACTCTGTCTCTGATTGCATAGACCTCAATGTGAGAGTGTATTTTCCTCTATTATTTAACGAATACTATGGAAACAAAAACCTTAATACAGTAAATCTGGGGTTGTAAACTGCTGTCACATAAATTAAGTCTGATTTATCAATAGTTTTTGGCCCCAGATATCTATTTTATTAATATTCAGAAAAATCTGAATCCCTAGAAACACAGACTTCCAGGCCTATGTGGGGCGTACACTCATCTTTTCAGCCCTCCCCTTCGTGGCACTCTCTTCCCATTTCATTTAGGGATTTGAATTAGCAACTCTAAGAACAAATATAAAAAGAGCCAGTGAGGCAATTAATAAATAAAGGCTGGGAGAAGTCAAGAATAAATTATGTTGCTGAATAGCTAACCTTAAAGACATAACTAATAAAAATAAACTAAAACCTTGCTGTATGAGGTTTTTTTTAATGTAAAACAACTAATTTGACCAATTATCTACACATGTGGTTATAAATTACGTAATATATTCAGCTAAAGAAAAACAAGGCCCTCTAGATACCCATGTTGTAGAAGCTGTCGCTTAATGACATAAATAAGCTCTACACCAAGCAGAAAAAGGAATCATTAGCTTTTTTCTAAGTAAAAAAAAATACAACAGTCAAAACACTCATAAGCAATTATAGATAAGTTCCTTAAAGTTCTGAGCTTATTAGCTTGGGCTTATTAACCACAAATGCTCAATGAATAGTCACTTGGTAATTATGCTAGGAACACTCTTGTTGACTTAGAACCAATTCTAAGAACTGATGGTGACAACCAACACAATTAAAATTAAACTAGAGAGCTGTACTGAGGGAAATGAACTCAGGAAACCAAAGCTCTGTTGGATTGTGGAGACTTGAGAGAATCCATGGGGTTAGAACATTCAAAGTATTCACTTTTGACGGCCTGAGTACAGTTAAGCCATTGGTATTGTGTGTTACGGAGGTGGCATCAGGTTCCTGGCAAGCTGCACTGGAATGAAGGAAGCAATACCTCATGACATTTGCCATGCCATATGGCAGGTGGAGGTTTCTCAGAATGCCATCCAGTGTCACCTCATCACAGGAACTGTTTTAGTGAGAGTTACTTGATACATGAAACTTGTGAGGGAGTTCAAATTCCTGTAGATGATTGTATTATCCAGAGGAAAAGACAAGGGCTAAGATAACCTGAGAATTCTGGAGGAGCCAAGCCAAGAAAGAAATGCTGTATACAGTGAGAATAATCTAAAAATTAGAGGACCAGCAAAAGTCAGGATACTCTATGGATCAATATATTTACTGAGCTTCGAATAAAGTGACTAAGGATGTGGGATCTAGGTCAGACTGATAATTAATGTTACTCCCAATTCTATTGTAATTTTCTCCAAAAAATAAGCATAATTGCTATTTATTATGTACTTCTTGTGTGCTAGGCAATGTGCTTTATGCTTTTCCTACTTTAGGATGCTTAATGAACATTTGAGGACTGAAGGGATGAGTTAATTCTTCCAGCCACCCTGCAAGGATTACAGATGAGAAGTTAAGCATCTTGTTCAAGCTGTTACTACTAACAGACAAAATAAATAAAATAAAATCTAAGTCTGCCTCACTCCAAATCCCATGAATTTTCCACTGTTGCTTTGGGCATAGAGTTGATGAATAAGTAAAGTTATAAGTCACCAGTAACCACTCACGAGTAGTATCAGAGTGGAATAAGAAAGAGAATGACTGAGAGAAGCTCAGCAAGAAGAGTCTGAACAATATCTGGGAAGGTGGAAGTGATATGAGCAGCACTGACTTTGACAGATAGAAGCTCAGAAAGTGAGACTGCTGGACTTGGATTAGGTACTCACCTTCTGACCTCAGACATTAAGTATCTGCCTGTCATTAGGCATGATTTCTTGTAGAATGTAGGCTTAATGTCTCTGAATGGTGCCTTCTATAGAATGTTCTATTTCTGGGGCTGGGAAGTTTGGGGAGAATGAATGAAAAGTTTGTGCAATATGCGTGTGGTCTCAGCTGCAGGTCTTTCTTGACTCTCAACGCTCACATGGTTGTGGCTCCCAAAGTCTGGGGTCTCATTAAAGTATTCTCTCACTTTATGCACATAATGAGCTTACAGGAGGAGCGGTTCAAGCAGCCAGCACTTTTCACCTCCTTATCTATCTCTGTGGACTTTCATCTGTAACCAACCATGGGACTTGTAAGCTGGGACAGTGGAGACCCATCTGACCTTATGTGTGCAATTCATTACTACCTCCTACACCCTCCTGGAAGAATTTCCAAACAGTTCTTCCAATGACAATCCAGCTAATATGTATATTCTCCTGGAGTAGTGGCTCTACTTGTCCAGACAACATTATGCTTGCCCCATGTCCATGTAGACATCTCTGCAGACCATATAAATTATCATGTCAAGCAGTTAAGCCATTTGGCTACTGGGTACAAGAATTGATCTGCTACCAATGCCGTTTGCTAATGCCATCCAGTGTAGGATAGATGCAATAAGTTGAAGCTCAGTCAATGGACTTTGTCTTACAAATGCAGCTGCTTCTCAATTATCCTGACTAATGAGGCACAGAAACAGCCTGTGAACAATGATGGATAGGTCTCAAGCTGTTTTCAGTAAAGTACATCTTCTATAGGAGGATCATAACAAAACCACACAAGGAGTATGTGTCCCTCAATATAAAGTGAGGACACCTAGACTGATTTTGAACTTATATTTCTAAGTTACACCGATGTTAAACATTGAATTGCAGCTGAAGCAGATGGACTTAACTCCAGAAATCCAGGGAGGCTGCCAAAGAGCCCAAGCTAACAGATTGCTGTAGCCATATAAAATAGGTCAAGTTGGACCTTATGCATGCTCCAGGGAAAGCACTGAGACACACACACACGCACACACGCAGGCGCGCATACATACACACACACACACACACACACACACACACACACACAGATTTGAGACATAAAGCCCTGATTATGTAGATATTTTATATATGCATATATAAATATCCCTGTATGTACCTGCATCTATATCTATATACATATAGCTAAGCAGAAAGTGACATTTCTACACTAAAGTCTTGTTCTGCAGAAATCATTTTTAAATACAAGCTGAAATTGTTGTGGTATGGGTGAAGCTGTGCATACCAAAGTCCTCATATTTGCAGTAAATGAACCCCTTTTGAAGAAGTCTAAATTAACATCAACAATTCTGAATTCTATACAAATAAGAACTATGTATTTTGACTCTAGAATATCACCAAAGGATAGGGCAACATGTTAAAGCAATTCTGGATAAAATTCCAAGCATGGGAACATTTCATCGGCTTCATCATGGAAATCTGTTGCAATTATTACTAACAAAATCAAGTGTCTTCAATTAGTGAAGTCTGTTTCTAAGGAACATACATTGTTTCCAAATTACCATGGCTTCCTTCACTCTTGTAACCTACTGTAATTTTTTCCACAAGGGTTATTAAGTAATTTTGTTTGTCTAAAGCTGCCCAGAAAGTATCCTTTGCAAATACTATTCTTTTATATTTTTATTTAGAGCAGAGCTGTTGGATGATGCCTCATTGTTAGACGAGCTTTGTTAATCCCATTAAATTATGCAATAACAAGGGATCGTTGAAACATGGGACAGCTGTATAAAAAAGGTTTTCAGGTACAGTGGAGGTGGATTATTATGGCATCTCCCAGATGCTGATTTTTGCCTTGGAATCACCCAAACTAACCCCTGATGGGCATCTGTGCCCTGAAGCTTATCACATACTCTGTGTGTCTGCCTCTACTCCCACTCCCAGGGAAGCTAACACTGGTCCAAGTCCTGTTTCAGAGCTTTAATAATTAATTAAATGCTTTGGAAATAACTCATTTATTAAGGAGGACCTGCTGGCCCAAATCTTCAGCCAAGTGTCTCATTCTATGATTCCTCTCTGCCTGCCTGGACTCCATTTTCCTTACCTTGTCACCTTGTAAACCTGGACTTGCAATATGCAGGTGGAAATGCAGAAAATCCAATCAGAAGAGCCTGTTGAAAGGCTATTTGAAGCTGCATGCAGCAATTTTGTCAGTCACTGTTATCATTTCCTATTCTAGAGTTTTCCAAACGTCAAAGTTGTTAATCATATAGAGGATTGGCTATGAAGACAAGAATTACAGGGTGTCTTGCCCTCAGAATTTGAGAGGTGAGGTGGAAAACAAGATATCTCTTCATTCCTCATGGTTAGTTTTCATTATTTAGTGCACAATAAACAATTGGGCATTTAGTTTATTCTTTTCTCTGACTTTTCAAACTATAAGATTGTTTGCTAACTATAGGTTAGAGCCTTGTCTCAGGAAACAAATTCATTGTATGGTTACCAGTGAAAATAAAATATATCAAAAGTGAGGACATGTTCTTTCACATACATATATACAAAATGTGTGAACTAGAGAAAGATGAGGAATGCATTTTTTTGTACTATGGGTTGAGACTGAAAAAGTAAAAACTTTCAAATGGCCAAGGTTTTACATCAAGATTCACATATTCAGAGACCTGCAGGGGACAGGCAGATAACATAAATTTATACTCAGGCCTAGGACTAGCCACAACAAGACTGGGGGTGCCGTGGATTACTGGAGAGTGCATGCCCCATTTAATCTGTAAATGCAAGTCAATTTAAAAAACATTAATTAATTTAAAATTTTTAATTTTGGGGATACACAGTAGGTATATATGTATGGGATTTTGAGATATTTTGATACAGGCATACAATGTATAATAATCACATCAGGGTAAATGGGGTATCCATCACCTCAACCATTTATCCTTTCTTTGTGTTATAAACAATCAAATTATACTCTTTTAGTTATTCTTAAATGTATGTATTTTTAAATAAATTATGTTAACTGTAGTCACCACGTTGCACTATCAAATATTAGATCTTATTCATTCTACCTAACTATATGTTTTACCCATTAACTATTCCCATTTCTACCCTCCTTCAACCACCTTTCCTAGTCTCTGGTAAATATCATTCTACTCTCTAGCTCCATGTGTTCAATTGTTTTAGTTTTTAGCTGTGACAAGTAAGTAAGAACATGTAACGTTTATCCTTCTGTGCCTGGCTTATGTCGCTTAACATAATGACCTCCAGTTCCATCCCTGTTGCTGCAAATGAGAGAATCTCTTTATTGTTATGGCTAAATAGTACTCCATTGTATTAATACCACATTTTCTTATTCTGTTCATCTGTTAGTGGACACTTGGGTTGCTTTCAGATCTTAGCTGTGAATAGTGCTGCAAGAAACATGAGAGTGTAGACACTTTTTTGATATGCTGATTTGTTTTCTTTTAAGTATATACCTAGCAGTGGGATTGCTGGATCATATTTTTAGTTTTAGCTTTATTTTTAGTTTTTTGAGGAACCTCTAAACTGTTCTCCACAGTGGTTATACTAATTTACATTCCCACCAAGAGTGTACAGGGTTCACTTATCCCTACATCCTCACTAGCATTGGTTATTGCCTCTTTTTGGATAAAAAGCCATTTTAACTGTGGTAAGATGATATCTCATTGTAGTTTTAATTTGCATTTCTCTGATGATCAATGATATTGAACACCTTTTCATATACTTGTTTGCCATTTGTATGTCTTCTTTTCAGAAATGTCTATTCAAATCTTTTGCCCATTTTAAAATCAGATTATAGGTTTTTTTTTTTCCGATTGAGTTGTTTGGGCTACTTATATATCATGGTTATTAATCAACTGTCACAGGAATAGTTTGCAAATATATTCTCCCATTCTATGGACTGTCTCTTCATTTTGCTGATTGTTTACTGTGCAGAGGCATTTTAACTTGATGTGATGTCATTTGTCTTTTTTTTTTTTTTTTTTTTTTTTGCTTTGGTTGCCTATACTTTTGGGCTATTACTCAGGAAATCTTTGCCCAATCTAATGTCCTAGAGAGTTTCCCCAGTGTTTTCTTTTAGTAGTTTCAGAGTTTCAGGTCTTAAATTTAAGTCTTTAATCCATTTTAATTAGATGTTTGTATACAGTGAGAAATAGGGGTCTAGCTTTACTCTTCTGCATATAGATGTCCAGTTTTCCCAGCACCGTTTATTGAAGAGATTGTCCTTTCCTCAGTATATGTTCTTGGCATCTTTGTTGAAAATGAGCTCACTGTAGATATATGGATTTGTTTTGTGTGTTCTCTATTCTATTCTATCATTCTATGAGTTTGTTTCTATGCCAGCACCATACTGTTTTTGTTATTATAGCTCTATGGTACAATTTGAAGTCAGGTAATGTGATATTGTCAATTTTGCTCTTTTTGCTTAGAATTCTGCATCTTTTGTGGTTCTATATAATTTTTCTCAGTTCACTGCAACCTCCACCTCCCAGGTTTAAGTGATTCTCCTGCCTCAGCTTCCTGAGTAGCTGGGATTGCAGGAACCTGCCACCACTCCCAGCAAAATTTCTTTTTTTAATTGGAGATGGGGTTTCACCATGTTGGCCAGGCTGGTCTTGAACTCCTGACCTCAGGTGATCCTCTTGCCTTGGCCTTCCAAAGTGTTGGGATTACAGGCATGAGCCACTGTGCCCAGTCGGTTCCATATATATTTTAGGTTGCTTTTTTTTTTTTTTTTTTGTATGTCTGTGAATAATATCATTGGTATTGTGTTAATGTGGCCAGATGCCCCTTTCAGGTTTGTTTTCTCTAAAATAAACCTGTGTTGACCATCAAGCCACTTTTTGTGTTTTTTTCCTCTTTCTTTAATTCTTACAATAAGGGGTTGCATTGAATTTGTAGATCGCTTTGGGTAGTATGGACATTTTAACAACATTGATTCTTCCAATCCCTGAACATAGAATATCTTTCTGTTTTTGTGTGTGTGTCCTCTTCAATTTATTTCATCAATGTTTTATATTTTTTTTCATTGTAGAGATCTTTCATTTCTTTGGTTAAGTTACTTCTTAGGAATTTTATTTTTTTTGTAGCTACTATAAATGAGATTACTTTCTTGATTTCTTTTTCAGATTGTTTACTGTTGGCATACAGAAATGCTACCTATTTTTACATGTTGATTTTGTATCCTGCAAATTTGTTTATCAATTCTAATAATTTTTTGGTGGAATCTTCAAACAGGGACAATTTGACTTCTTCATTTTTTTGAGGGTTTTCATCAGGAAGGAATCTTGAATTTCATCAAATGCTTTTCAGCATCAACTGAAGTGATCATGTGGGTTTTGCTCTTTATTATGTTGATATGCTGTATCTTATTGATTGGTTTGCGTATGTTGGACCATCTTTGCATCCCTGGGATAAATACCAGTTGGTCATGATAAATGAGCTTTTTAACATGTTGTTGAATTTGGTTTGCTAGTATTTTGTTGAGGTATTTTATATCAAATGCTTAGCAGAGATACTGGCTTGTAGTTTTTGTTTGGTTTTGTATCAGGGTAATACTGGCCTCATAGAATGCATCTGCAAGTATTCCCTCCTTCTCTATTTTTTGGAATAGTTTGGGTAGGATTGGTGTTAGTCTTTCTTTAAATGTTTGGCAGAATTCAGCAATGAAGCCACCAGGTCTTAGGCTTTTCTTTGTGGGGAGACTTTTTATTATGGCTTCGATCCTGTTACCTGTTATTGTTCTGTTCAGGTTTTGAATTTCTTCATGGTTCAATCTTGGTAGGTTGTACGCGTCTAGGAATTTATCCATTTCTTCCAGGTTTTCCAATTTATTGGTCTATAGCTGCTCATAGTAGCCTTAATGATCATTTGAGTTTCTGCAGTATTGATTTAACATCTGCTTTATCATCTCTAATTTTGTTTACTTGGGTTTTCTCTCTTTTTTTTCTTAGATAGTCTGGCTAAAGTTTTGATAATTTTATTTCTCTTTTCAAAACCCAACTTTTCATTTTGTTGACTTTTTGTATTGTCTTCATTTCATTTTTACTTATTTCTGTTGTGTTCTTTATTATTTCTTTTATTCTACTAATTTTGGGTTTGGTTTGCTCTTGCTTTTCTAGTTCTTTAAGATGCATCATTAGGTTGTTTGTTTGAAATATTTCTACTTGTTTGATGTAGGCATTTATAACTATAAACTTTTCTCTTAGTACTGCTTTTGCTGTATCCCATAGGTTGTTGTATTTCCACTATCATTTGTTTCAAGACATTTTCCAATTTTCCTCTTAATTTCTTCATTGACCTACTTATCATTCACAAGCCTATTATTTAATTTCTATGTGTTTGTATACTTTCCAAAATTCCTCTTGTTATTGAGTTCTAGTTTTATTTCATTGTGATCAAAGAAGATACTTGATATAAGTTCATTTTTCTGAATTCTTTAAGATTTATTTTGTGGCCAAACATATGATCTTCACTTGAGGATCATCCATATTCTGAGGAGAAGAATGTATATTCTGCAGTCACTGGATAAAATGTTCTGCAAATATCTATTAGGCCCATTTGATCTACAATGCAGCTTAATTCTAAAGTTTCTTCATTGATTTTCTGTCTGCATGATCTGTCCAGTGGTGAAAGTAGGGTGTTGCTGTCTCTAGCTATTATTGTGGTGGAGTCTCTCTCTCTCTTTAGTTCTAATAATATCTGCTTTATATAGCTAGGTGCTCCAGTGTTTGGTGCATATATATTTTCAATTGTTATATTTTCTTGCTGAATTGACCCCTTAACACTGTATAATGATCTTTGTCTCTTTTCATAGTTTTTAACTTCAAATCTGTTTTGTCTGATATAAGTAGGGCTGCCTCTGCTCTTTTCTTGGTTTCCATTTGCATAAATGTCTTTTTCTATCCCTTTATTTTCAGTCTATGTTTGTCTTTTTAGGTGAGGTATGTTTCTTGTAGGCAATTGATTATTGATTCTTGTGTTTTTATTCCTCAGCCACTCTATATCTTTTGATCGAAGAATTTAGTCCGTTTACATTCAATGGTATTATTGATAAGTAGGGACATACTCCTGCCATTTTAAAAATTTGTTTTCTGGTTTTTCTTTTTGTGGTCTTCTCTTCCTTCTTTCCTTCCTTCCTGTCTTCCTTTTAGTGAAGGTGATTTTTCTCTGATGATATATTTAATTACTTGCTTTTTAATTTTTTGTTTATATCTGTTGCATGTTTTTGATTTGAGGTTACCATGAGGCTTGCAAATAATATCTTAAAACCCACTATTTTAAACTGATAACTACTTACCATTGATTGTTTACACAAACAAATAAGCGAAGTGTGGCATCTAATTCATTCTGATTCTGGTTATCATCTTCACACACATTTTCATTATGATTTTATTTTTCATTGACATAATCTGATGGAAATTTGGAGAAAATAAAAGCAATATAACAAAAACTCTACACTTTCACTTAATCACCCCATTTTTAAACTTTTTGTTGTTTGCATTTATGTTTTATTGTGCTGTCTTGGAAAATTGTTCAATTTGGTGTTCCTGTGGGGAGGATAATCAATGGAGGCTTCTATTCAGCCATCTTGCTTCACTTCCTCCATAAGTCAATATTTTAAAGCACAAAAGCCACTGTGCAGGCCTAAAAGAACACACTGGCACAATAGCCCCTCAATTCCTTCAAGGGTCTGCTTGGATGTCATTTCCTTAGGAAAACCTTCCCCAGACTAGACAAGGACCCTCTGTTGTATGCTATTCTAGCACCATATACTTTTCATCAAAACATTTATTAGAATTTTATCTAATCTCTTTGACTATTTGTTTAATGACACTACCCACAAAATCAGGGCTTTTGCCTGCTCATGTCACTTCTGTGGCCTCAGTTCCTCATGCAGTATCTGGCACATAATAGGTATATAATGAATATTTGTAGGATGCATGAATGAGACCATCAGGAGGAATATTAAATAGTACAAGTTTAATAGTGCATTGTAAAAACATTATTTTCAGAAATTATTTCATGGTTTATTCACTTATCTGGCAAACACATATTGAGTACCTACCAGATTCTAAGACCTTCATTGTATATTGAAGATAGAAAACAGATTATGTGATAGTCACTACCTTCATGAAGTTTACAGTCTAATTATACCATTAAAAAATTTAGCATTTAAATATTATTAAATAATACATTAACAGTGCCTTTTTAAATGGTAAAACATAGTTTTCAAGTAATTTTTAAAATGTGGCATCTAATTCATTCTGATTCTGGTTATCATCTTCACACACATTTTCATTATGATTTTATTTTCCATTGACATAATCTGATGGAAATTTGGAGAAAATAAAAGCAATATAATTAAAACCATATTTCTGCAGAAACTGCCAAATAAGAAGAAAACAAAGAGTTGGTTTGGAATTATGAAGACATCAATGCATTTGCATTAAGTGTAACAGGAAGCTAAATCACTTCTACCTATTAGTAAATTCACTTGGGAAGGAGCCAATAAGCATGTTATCCAATTATGAGATACAGTTGGCTTCTGGAATGCGAAAAAGGTAAACATAAAAATGAAAAATGGAAGTTTATGACTGCTAAGAATATTCTGAACATTATTCTTTGTGCACCCCAAGAGTGTTAGAAGCAAAAAAGATGAGAGAAAAAGCCTGGTCTCTGATGGTTTTTCCTTGACCTTAAGACAAGAATATGATGATAGAAATAGGTTTGGGTTTTAATCACAAATCTTCATTTTCTATGTAATTGTTCACTAGTTAATTAATTAATTTGAGACAGTTTCCTCCTTTGCAAAATGGAAATAATAATTCTTAATTTATAGCGAATATTAGCGATACTTTATGTTAAATATGCAGCATATTGCATAGACCATGGTGCAATATAAGTGATGCTACTAATTGTCATTCTATAATATCCATGAGAGTACCATAATTTCAACTGATTTTAATGGTAACTAAATAGATTTAGAAAGGGAATTATAGAATACAATTTTATTTTTGTACTGGTTTTCGACAAATCTCTTCAATAATCTAAACAATCATATAATGTGAAGATATGTACTGGTTTGGAAGGCAGTTTGAGAATATCTATCAGAAAATATTTTTAAAAACCAAATATAAAGCCTAAAAATCCTAAAAGTATTGAAATTATACAAAGTATGCTGCCAAACCACAATAGAATACAATTAGAAATTAAAAATCAGGATGAATTTTAAAATTTCATAAATATGTGGAAATTGAACAACATACTCCTAAATAACCAGTTGGTCAATGAAAAAAATCACAAGCGTTAATAGGAAATACATTGAGTAAATTAAAGTGAAGCTACAATACACCAAAACTTATGGGATGTGGTTAAAGAAGTAGTTACAGGGAAACTTATACCTGTAAACACTTACATTGAAAAAGAACCATATCAAATCAATTACCTAATTATCTACCTTAAGATACTGAAGAAAGAAGAACAAATACACCTAAAACAAATAGAAGGAATTAAATAATAATGATTAGAGTGGAAATTAATGAAATTACAAATATACAAACAATAGAGGAAATCAACAAAATATGTTCTTTAAAAATCAACAAAATTGACAAAGCTTTTGCTAGATTGACCAAGAAAACCAGAAGATTACTCACATTGCTAAAATCAGAAAGAGGTGACCTTATTACCAATTTGCAGAAATAAAAAAGATTATTGGAGAATACTGTGAGCAATTGTATGTTGGTAAATTCAATAATGTAAATGTAATGAACAAATTCCTAAAAAAAAAAAAAACTACCCAAATTGACTGAAGAAGAAATAGATGATCTGAATAGATCAAAATAGAGATTAAATTAGTAATTTTTAAAAAGCTGCCGACAAAGGAAATCTAGGCTCAGATGGCTTCATTAGTGAACTCTGCCAAATATTTAAGGAATAATTATTAGTGATTATTCATAAACTTTGTCCAAAAGTAGAAGAGAATAGAATACTTCCTAAATCATCCTATGAGACAGTATTACACTGATACCAAAATCAGACAAAGATATTACAAAAAAAGAAATCCACAGACCAATATATTTTATAAATATAGGCACAAAAATCCTCAAAAAGAAATACTAGCAAACTGAATTCAGCAACATATAAAAACTCCTACCATGGCCAAGTGGGATTTATCATAGGAATGCAAGGTTGGTTTGTTATCTGATAATTAATTAGTTTAATGCACCATATCAATAGAATAAAAGTCAAAAAAAAAAAAAACCACCATGATCATCTCAATAGAGGCAGAAAAACATTTGGTAGAATCCAACACCACTTCATGATAAACGCATTCAATAAATTAGGAATAGAAGGACATTTCCTCATTCTGCTAAAGGTCATTTATCAAAGAAAATATATAGCTAATATTATGTTTATTTGCAGATGGTACAACCTTGTACACAGAAAATCCTAAAGAATATACACACAGAAATTAGTGCTAAAAAACAAGTTTTGGAAGGATGCACGCTAGATCAGTATACAAAATCAATTGTATTTCTATGTTTGCAATCCAAAAATAAAATTAAAAAATAATTTTATTTACATTAGTATCAAACAGAATAAAATATGTAGGAACACACTTGAAAGAAATGCAATACTTGTGCACCGAAAACGTCAAATCATTGTTGAAATAAATTTAAAAATACCTAAGTAAATGAAAAGACATGCCATGACCATGAATTGGAAGAGAATGCTATTAAGATGGCAATACTCTCTACATTGATGTACAGGTTAAATGCAACCCCTCCCAAAACCCCACCTCGTTTCTTTGCGGAATTTGACTAGCTGATTTTAAAATTCATATGAAAATGGAAGAGACCAAAAATAGCCAAAACAATCTTGTAAAAGAGCAAAGTTGGAGGATTCACACTTCTTTATTTCAAAACTTACTACAAAGCAAATATAAGCAAGACAATGTCATACCAGCATAAGAATACATATAAAGGTTAATGGAATCAGAGAATCCAGAAATAAATTCTCGCATTTGTGGACAATTGATTTAGACCAGCATGCCAAGACATGCTGAACATAGAATGTAAAATGGGAAAAGAATCTGACTAGACAATTCTGCAAAGAATATATAAAAATGGCCCACAAATACAGTAAAAGATACTCAACATAATTATTCTTCAGAATAATGAAAATCAAACTTCAGCGCAATGCTACTTGACACACATTAGGATGGTTACAATCAAAATGACAGATAATACCAAGTGCTGGTAAAAATATGGAGAAACTGCAACCTTCATACACTGCTGATGTGACTTTAAAGTAGTGTAGCCATTTTAGAAAGCAGTCTGCAGTCTGTAAAATGCTTTTTAAATAAAAAACATTTAATTTACTATACATATTTAAATTTTAGAAAGTTATTAGGCAGATGCACTTTGCTTTGTCGGTTTAGTTTGATCTTCAATTACCATTTTATGAGATCTTTCCAATAGCTTATCCCATATTGTAAAATGTGCTCTTAAGTGAATGGGTAAAGACAGACCCTGGAATTTTAATATAAGACTTGGCTGGTCAGGTTGAAGATTGTGAACTGCTGACACTTCATACTGGAAACAAATACTTGTTCTTGGAATAAGAGGGCCCTCACTCACATCAGTGAAATTACCTATTCTGTGTAGCTTGACTATTCTCTCAGGGTTCTGAGATGCTTTCTTTTCTATGGAATCTATTTTATACTTGTTTTGAAATATTTCCAATGCCACTTTTGCTTCAGCATCCAGAGTTTCAAATGGAAGGTCTTTATAAATTAAAGCATGAACATCCTTTGTGAAGGAATGTAGGTTCTCTTTTGTCGAATGTAGAGAATTACCATTTGACTCAAGAATTCCACTCCTAGGTATACACCCAAGAGAATGAAAAATATATGTTTATATAAACATTTGTGCCTTAATATTCATAGCATGTTATTCATAAGAGCTCAAAGTGGAAGCAATCCAAATATCCATTAACCAATAAATGGAAAAATAAAATGTATATTCATACAAATGAGTATTATTATGCAATTAAAAGAAATGAAGTTCTGATGCATGCCACAATGTGAATAAACCTTAGAAACATTATACTAAGTGAAAAAAGGCAGACACAAAACCAAAAATTGTTTGATTCCATGTATATGGACTATCCATAAGAAGTAAAGCTATAGAGAGAAGTAGATTAGTGGTTTCCTAGGTCTGAAAGGGATGAGAAGATTGAGGAGTGATAACTTAAATGGTTTGTGTGTTTTGGGGGAGATAATGGAAATGTTCTAAAATTTATTGATTGCATAATTCTGAATATACTAAAAATCATTGCATTTTATACTTAGAGTAAATTGTATGGCATGTGGATCATATCTCTGTATGTCACCATTACAAAAAATAAAGAGAAAACCTTACACATATCCTTCTACTCAAAATTCTGGATGTCTATATTAGAGAAACATTTGCATATTTTCACCATAAGTTTGACACAAAGAGATTCACCTTTTGTGATTTAAAAAATAAAAACAACCCGTCAATAGGGAGTCTCAATAATGTGTGGCAAATCTGTACCACGAAATACTCCACTTTTATTAAAGAATGTAACAGACCTTTCTGTATTAACACAGATAAATTTTCCACATTGTTAAGAAAAGCAAGTTGTCAAAAAATATGGAAAGTATGATCCCATTTATGAACAAAACTATGTCTTCATCTACATGCATATATAAATACATAAAAACAAACTGATGAATGTATATCACACTATTAACAGTAGTTTGTTCTGAAGTGAGAATGCTGGTCGGTTTATGAGAAGTAGAGCAAGAGAAGTTGGATGGGGTAACCTTCACACTCCACACTATAAATTTCTGTATTGTTTGCATCTTTTCAACAAGAAAGTATTTATGTATTACCGGTATAAAATAAAAACAAAGAGAAAACAAAATACAATGAATGTTAACACATGGACCAAGTCCCAAGGCAGTTCCTACCATCAAATTGTGGTAATGAACTTGTGAGCTAAATGAACAATAGTATTGGTGCAGGATTAATATGTTCTTCACTACCCTGTTAGAGCAGAATTTTATTTTACGGTAGAAGAGAGATGACATGCTTTGACAAATGTTCTGTCTGCTGCGTGTTCAGGCCTTTGTATTTGTTATTTCTTCTGCCTTGAATGCTCTTCCTGCAAATATCCACATCCAACTCTGCCCCCCTCCTTTAGATATTTGCCCAAATATTTTCCTCTCAGCCAAGTACTGCCTCCCCATGCTACCAAACTTCAATGTTCATTCCCTTCTTACTTCTCATAACCCTTCCTGCTTAATTTTTCTCCATAAGACTTTCAGCCATCTGATATTCTACTGAATCCACTTATTTGTCTAATGTCCATCTCTTCTTAGTACAAGTAAAGTCTATGAAGGTAGGAACATTTGTCAAGTGTTTCAGAGCTGTAACCCTGGAGCTAGAGTGAAAATTAGCACATAATATGTGCTCAGTGAATTTTTGCTGAATGAATGAAAAAATCATTTAATAATAGCATTTGAATCAAGAGCTATTGACACAGCTAGGATAAGAAAAGGATTATATCTCTGAACTCTCATCATCAAATCTCTTCCATTGAGCAAATAATTTAACAACTAGACACTGATGGCCTCAGGAAGATTTTCAGATTTTCTTCTATTGACCAAAACCATTTGCTCCCATTCACCCAGCATTCGTCATCTAGATGCACAAAGAGGAGAAACATGAGGACAGAAATGCCATTTTCCTTTCTCTCTTCTTCTTGTCAAGCTAAACTAATCACAGAATCACAAATAAATCTGAAATTTTAGTATTTAAAATTAACCATCTGAGGGTTCTTTTGATGATCCCAATTTTGTTGGCAACATCCAAAGCATCATAGTCATGCATTTTTTTGTTCATCAGGCCTGATCAGTGTGTTGATCTTGGCCGTGTTAGTGTCATGAAGCTTCTTCACAGCCTTTTGAACTGGCGCATGTTGGTTTTTAACATCTAAAATAAACACATATGTGTTGTCTTCCCTATTCTTGTCTGATTCAAGTGAAACTTGATGACATAGCGATCAAGCTTGCTTCTCCTGGTGGTACTTTTCTAAGGACATTCTGCTGCCTTAAAAGCTGCAGTGTCTTGGGCCACCAGAAGCAGGGTAATGTGAGGATCTTTTGAGTGTGGTTGTGGATACCTTTCTGTACTGCCTTCTTGACCTTCAAAGACTTTGCTTTATCTTGATTTTGGGAGGAGCAAAGGTTTCCTTCTTCACTTTCAGGGCCATCTTGGTGAGAAGTTACATTTTTAAATTTAGTTATTCATCCACAACAGAACTATTAGGACTTACTATGCAGAACCAGTTTTGGAAGACCAAACACAGAGAAGAAAGAGGAAGTTAAAGATAATTAACAGCAAAACCACCTAAAGGAGGAGTGCCCACGGATGAGATGTGAAGCATTTATTCATCAAGAGTTAGAAAAACTGATTTCTTCCTCCAAAAAGCCACAGTAATTTCACAACAACAGAAAAGAACATAGAGTCATAAAACCACAAAACACTACCATTTAGTCTTATATTTTTTCTTTGTCTTCTCAAATGCACTGATTTAGGTATTCCAAAATGGGTGAAAGATACGTCTATTTGTCACTGTTTAAAACTCCACAAAGAGACTCTGAAATCCAAACACTGCATGCTCTCATTCATGAGTGGGAGATGAGCAATGAGAACACATGGTCATAAGGAGGGGAACATCACACACTGGGTCCTGTCAGGTGTGGGGAGCTAGGGGAGGGAGAGCATTAGGATAAATACCTAATCCATGTGGGGCTTAAAACCTAGATGATGGGTTCATAGGTGCAGCAAACCACCATGGCACATGTATACCTATGTAACAAACCTGCACATTCTGCACATGTATCCCAAAGTTTAAATTAAAATAAATAAATTTTTTTTAAAAAATGTATATTTTAGAGGCCTAAACTCTTTAAACCTGATTTCAATCTCTCTTGTTTCAATTTAAATTCAATGCCTCTTCTATAGTTCTTGGATAAAGAGAGAGACTGCCCTTCTTGGGAAAACAGATTTCTCTACCCAGGCAGATCTACAACTGGTTAGGGTATGGCTGCACATAGTGTGCTTTATACTGCAGTGCGAAACACTGCGTTCCGTAAACATTTCTAAGAACTATTATAAAGTATTAAGGCTGCTCTGCCAATCAGATTCTAAGTGAGCTAAACACTCCTCACCCTCTCATAACAGAGTACATGTTGCCTGCAGCTCTGGCTGTTAAAAGGAGAGAGCAATGTTCCTAAACAGATTGGGTGGTGAGCAGAGGCCCCGTGATTCACCCCTAAATTAGTTTTAACTGACAGGTTTTGGAAGTGAGGCTGGCTAGGGTCTGGCTGCATGGATACTACGTGCTGCCCTGTCCAGTCCGAACAGCTCGGAAGGAATCTTGAGCCGTGTGATTGGGTAGGGTGGGGGTGGGTGGCTCAAGAATGTGGGGTAAAAATAGGAGCAGTGATTTCCAAAGTCCTTGGCAAGCTGTGTGGAACCTAGTGTCTCATTCAGTACACGTTCCTTGAAGGCAAACTACCAGATCAAGTTTGGAGAGATTGTTGTTTGGGCTGGTTTGTCCTTTGGGTTTTGTACAACTTTGAAAAGAACAAACAAGAAATTGGTGTTTCTCTTTCATACTCTGTCTCATTCCATTCTCTATTTTATTGGATTCCACTGTGTCAGCTGAATAGAAGAAATATACAGCCCTTGTCCCATATTTCCATAAGCACATATTTTTACTCATGCTACAAAGTAGTAATTATTCCCATAAAATAATGATGTAATATTAATTAAGATGAAATTTTGAGATTGACACCACCAATGGCAAGATAAAGATTATTTATTATCTCTGCTATTGAAGTGTTTTGTATTGTACTCTTTGTCCAAGGCTTCATAGATAATTAAAATTCATTGACTGCACAAGTGTCTCATGAAATGTGTTAGATTGTTTTCTGATATGCAAAAATGTCCTGACATAGTTTGTAAATGTGTGCTGCACATCTCCAGCCAATTACCATACAAAATGCAACTATATCTTTTTGTCTATCACTGAAGCCTGAACAGACAGCATTAGACTCAACTGCATAATTCTGGCCTAATTTTCGTGTCTGATACTATAGTGATGTTGTGAGGCATTGACTTAGCAACAGGGGTAAATGTTCTTTTTGAATATATATTTTTTTCTTCAGCTTCTTTGGAAATATGCCTGCATGAAGAAGCACACCTTCAGCCTCTTCAGAAAAATGAGCATGTGTTTGCACCCCTTTTGCCCCCACCCTTTGTTTTCTCTTCCCAAGTTGTGATGATTTGATAAGATGAGGGTTTGTGCTGGCAAAATTCCAAAGGGTGAACAAATTGGGCTGTATTTTCATTAATGTAAAACTGAAAATATTGCTAAATTATTGTGGCTAATATAATTTGTGTCTGCTCAGGCTTTGTATCAGTTTGCTAGGGCTAGCATAAGAAAGAACCACAAACTGGATGGCCTCAAACAACGGAAACTTACTGTGTCACAGTTCTGGAGACTGGAAATCCAAAATCAAGATGTCAATGGGATTGGTTCCTTCCGAGGGCTGTGAAGGCAAAATCTGTTCCAAACCTCTCTCCTGGCAGTTTGCTGGCAATATTTAATGTTCCTTGGCTTTTATATCTCTGCCTCTCTCTTCATATGACATTTCTCTGTGTGTGTATCTATGTCCACATTTTGCTTTTTCAGAAGGACACGAGTCATACTGGATTAGGGGTCCATCTTACTCCAGTATCTTAATTAATTACGTTTCTTACTTATTTACATCTGCTATGACCCTATTTCCCATTCTGAGGTACTTGGTCCCATTCTGGGATACTTGGGATTAGGATTTCAACATAAGAATTTTGGGAGGACACAATTTAATCCATAACAAGCTTCAGATAAATAATAGACTATGTAATTCAATGAATATATATATTGAATTGTAGGTTCAAAAATAATGAAATAGAGAAACTGGTTTTCAAGATTAACATGATATTTGCTTTTCAACTCCCCCAACTCCACCACAGGAGTTGAAATTGTCTCCCCGAGAAGGACTCTTATATCTTGATTTGCCAAGCAGTAGGAAGAAGAGTTATAACTAATGGAGTGAGCCTCGCTGTTGGCAGAACTTTAGTCCAGCCTTTCCTAGTTCAAGAAATAAAAAAGACTTTTTATTTAGTGAAGTTTTCAGTGACTTCAATCACTTCTTCCTTCACTGCCTCAATTACTTCTGGTAAATATACAAGAGCATGTGCTTACTTAGAGGGGCACAGCATTTATTGGGGTTTGACCTGACTCAATCACAAAGTATATAAAATGAGCCAAAGACCTTTTGAGGTTTGCAAATTCTTATAGTGCATTACCTTGAGAATTCAAAATCCAGTGCTTGTCATCTTCTAAATCCTAAAAAATACTGTAACAGAGTAGTGGGTTGGTAAGTAAGTGTCCCATCGAAAGGCATGGCTGACCAGAGCCTTATTAGTTATTAGAAGATATATAGACTAAAGAATCCAGAAATTAGGACTAGAACTGCTCAAGAGAAGGTAGGAAAGAAAATGTATGCATTTGAGGTATGGGAGAGAGGTTCAGTATAGCAGGCAGAATGTAGTATCTGAAAAGGCCTGGCAACAGATAGCAGGTGGCATGCCAGGATAGCAGTGGGGGGCCCAACTTGAAGACACAAGGGTCTATGGTAGAGTTTGGCCCTGAGAATCCAGGAGCAGATGGTGATCAGAAACACAGGCAAGCAGTTGGGATCTGAGAAGTCAGAGCCAAGCCTCAATGTTTTTTAGAATTTTGCTCTCAAATATGGTATAAACCCTCTTTGACACTTTTCAGTTCTTAATATGTTAGAGGCATTGATCTTTCTCTGCTAGAGTCTTATCACTGTGACATTGCTCGAATTCTTCTCAATTCTCCTGCCTCCTAGTTATTTCTTTACTAAATCCATTCAATTTGTGTTTCGGGGAAAGAATGGTGATCTTAACAAAAGGAGATTCAGTAGAGTGGTAGGGTTATAGATGTCAGCTGGAGTCGGTTGAGGAGAGACTGGAAGATAAGAACAGGAGAGTCTTGCCATGGTGGGAAGCAGCCCACCTGCACCCACTCTGGAAGTCATGTCATCTTGCTCCTTCTCTTCCAATGTCATCCATACTTTGATGACTCCTCAATTTGTATCTTCAAGCCTGACTTCTCTGCTGGACTACAGACTCCTATTTCTAGCTTGCTTGAGCTCTCTACTTGTATGTCTCTAACAGAATCAATACTCTACAAAATAGCCAGAGGGGTTTTTCTGAAAAGTGAAGTAGAGCATGCCATGTTTTACTTAAAGCCCTCTCATGACTTTCTAAAATGCTTAGAACAAAATCCAAATTCCCTATTACGACCTCCAAGACCCCTAGTAATCTTCCTCCCTAATCTCACTTCTATGACTTTACAGTTCTTTCACTATTCTCCAGCCAGTCACACTACTAGTCTTCCATTTGTTTAGTGAGCAAGCCTCATGTGCTTCTCTGATTGCAAACTTGCAGTTCATTCTACCTGGAGCAATCACCCACCAGATATTCACTTGGGCTTCCTTCTCAGCATCCGTGTCCAAGCCAATAGGTTACCTGGTCTTTAGAGCAGCCTTTACCAAATACATAATCTAAAGTAGCAAAGTAGCATCCATCCACCCAGCCAGTCACTCTGTCACATTAAACTGGTTAATTTGTTTCACACTGTGTATTGCTATCTGAAATTTATCTTGCCTATCTCTTACAACTATGCTGCCTGTTTCCGCCCGCAACTTCCCTTCTCCAAATAGACCATAACACAGGGAGGAATAGAGACCATGGGTTCAATTTTTGGCTACGTATGGCTTTTCCAGTACTCAAAGTAGCATCAGTACATAGTAGGAATTTGATAAACATTTATTGAAAAAGTGAGCAAAAACAGGTCCAAAATTCAACCTACTGCTCTGGTGCAAGCCACCTCCTTTTCTTGTCAATTACTGAAATAACATCCTAGTTGGTTCTCATTCTACTTTTGTCTCCTTCAGTCTATTCTCAACACAGCTCTCAGAGTGAACTCATTAAAAAGGAAGTCATTAAAAAAGTAACCACTTTTGTGCCCCAAATCCTCCAATGACTTCTTGTCTCAGTGTAAGAGCTGGAGTCCTCATATCCCAATCTTTTCTCCCTCTCTGACTTCATCACCTATTATTTTCTCTCTTCCTCATTATACTCCATCTACACCGACCTCTTCAGTGTTCCCTGAGGACACCAAGCCGCTCAGGGTCCAGGAATGTTGAACTTGCTGTTCCCTCGAGTGCAACGCTCGTCCCTCAAATATCCATATGGCTGGCTCCTTCACTTCCTTCAAGTCTTGACTAAAATATCACTTTACCAGCAAGAACTTTAAAGGCCACCGTAATATAAATATTCAACGTAAGTTCCAATCTTAATGAAAATAAAAAAGTATCAGTAAAGGGTCAAACATTTAACTTGATTTGATTTTCATCAAATATCTTGATACCATTTATTCAACATTAATAATTATGCTATTTCAGGCCTGGAGTAATTAGTTGTCTATTAAGATAGTGACTGTATTCTGAGATACATCTCTTGTGAAAAACCCTCAAAAACATTGATCTGGTCTTTGTTAATATTATCTGGGTCAGAGAGAAATGATTTTCCCTTTCCTTATTTGAAATCCTCTTATGATAGCTTATCAATGAAAAAAGAGCAAGATTTTTAGTACTTATTGCTTATTTGTTTGCTCATTGGATCAAAAAGATGTGGACTTATTGGCTAGAACTTGATAACATTTGTTTCTTTCTCATTTCATTCAATATTAGATCAAGATCAAGAAATATTCTGTCAACTGTTTTCTTTGCAAACAACAAGGTTCTAGCACTCAAGTACTTTATGTTCCTTTAGTGTCCACAACAGCATATGTAGATGATCTCCTTTGATCCTGATCCCAATATGCCTACTTCATGATTTCACTATTTGTTAACTCTAGTAAAATGGTTTTGTTTTACTTACTAGTAAAATGCTTTCTTCCTATAGCATGGCTTTCCAATATTAACATAATAAGAATATGTTGCTTGCTTCTTCATCTATATTCTACACATGCTGAGGAACTATTTAAATGTATACAGCAGTGGTTTCAGCCAAAATATGAAGCAAACTGTATGCTATCAGCTATACAAGCTCCTACCTATTTTATGCAGTGATACTATTAGTACATTATTATCAATGTTTTAGCTTCTGAAATTGGAACTGACTGTATATTCCCTGGAATCATCAGAGATTTATGAATCACACTTGAAGAAACACTGCTACATTGATGGGGAGCCAATAAAGCTGTTTTAAAAATTATGTTTAAAATATATTTAAAGGAAAGTGAGTAGGGCAGATGAGGAAGCAGGCAGAGCAATTGTGGGATAAAGGAAATGGATGTTCATTTATGTATACTCACCCTTCCAGTTGACAAGGCAGGAAGTCGCATTGGGAGCAACTGGAGTCCTACCACCAGGTGACCCCATTTCTCCCATGCTGTACCTCCCAAAGGATATAGGAGATTGAGTGCTCTCAGTTCTCAGTGCTCTCAGCTCAGTGGCTCCAATCTTTTCCTGTCTGGGGTTGTCTGAGAACACAATGCATCCTTCTTCTTTTCTGTCTGTCACTCCCCCACAAGGAAACTCTTGGGCAGTGTTTTGCACATTGGAATGGGAACAGTTTAAACAGAGTAGAAAGCCCCAGTAGCTTCTATCCACAGTTGGCCATCATCATTTCATGGCCTAGTGCAGAGCATAACGTTCACCATGAGGACTCCACAGAGAACTTCACTCTTAAAGTACTTTCACATTCATTGTTTTCTTAGGTGTGGCTAAGCTGCCCAGCCCAAGGAAATTTTTCTCCAGAACTGGAAAGAGGTTTATTGAAGGTACAATTTGGTCATAATACCTTCTCCCATTGAGGCAAAACATTTATACAGTTGATAAACTCTGCAATTCAGAAAGATAATGAAAGCCTTCTACCATCTTATTCTGTTTCTGAAATTTAGTTTTTGCTGAAAGAAACGCATGGACATTTCTAAGAAATGGGTCAGGGTGAAAATGGAGTTCAGGTCATTAAGAAAGGAAGAAATGGGTCTCTCAAAATATGGGAGCAGCTCAGAAATATTTGCCTTATTCAAGAAATAAAATTTGCTGACATGGGTGACATGCTCTTCAATCTTCATGGAGATTTTCAAGTATCAGAGCCTACTGAGAACACAAATTCCTGCAGTTCAGACATGTAGCTTAACAGATATGCAATCTATGGTGCAAGCAGTTAAAATCTTTAATCATATTGATGAAGTCTTTGGGATTTCAATGCACTTGAGAACATGAATTAATTCTCAAGGACAGCTGCATTCATGTACCAGACATCAGAACCCGGAAGTAGAGTAGATTCTTCTTTTTCTATAAGTATCACAGTGATGGTCAGGAGCTCTCCTCCCTTTTTTTTTTTCATCTCTTTTTTACTCTCTTTCTCCCATCCCCATACCCTCTCCTCTCTTTCTCTCTCTCCAGAGTTATTTAGCCCCTACCATGAACCAAGTTTGGTACTCCACTGCAGAAATTCTAAGATGAATGTAGTACTTTGCCTGCCTTCAAGATGCTCATACACTAATGAAGAGGCAGACATCTGGTTCATGCCCTACCAACGCAGGGCATCTCTGCTTGTCAATATCTCCCAGTATGTCTCATTAATACACTGCTGCTTCCTTAAAGGGGATTTAAATAGCTGTGTAATTCCATCCTGTCTGACATTCTGAGGGCAAAAATGCAACAAATTAAAATTAGAGTATGATGGAATTACTGAACATAGAATACACTTCATTAATGTATTCTATATGTTAATTAGAGCCTCAAATTGGGGTTGGTTTCTACATATTTATAAGAACTTTTGATATGAGTGCTTGTGCAGTGATTCAAGCCACTAACAGAAATATTAAATGTAGGAAAACACTTCCCAAAAGATATGCACTAGGGAAACACCAAGCCCTGCTCTGTGATCATTACAACTGACCTTGTGCTACTCTTCCTCTGTGTCATTAGGTGGACTAAATAATAATGTAACTTCAAATCTGGCATACAATTATCATTAAACTCTTCAAACTTTGAGACATTTAAAGAAACCAATTCAGGTCTTCTTGTTCATTAAATAATGTGAATTTAATTACCGGAACTGCATCTTTCCTCGTAAGCACAAAACATACAACATTATTTTTAAATGTGTAGTTGAGGTAACAGAAAAAGTAAGAAAAATCCCCAGGTAACAGGTATTCTGAGAGGCAGAGTATAATACCCTGAGGCACAGCTGAGGCTTTCATGGTTGGTTAGCTCTGGGTGACAGGGTCTGTGGGAGATTAGGGGAGTAGGGTTTGCCAGTTCAAGTAGCCTAAGAGCTTTTATGTTAAAGGCCTTAGAATAACAGAATACATCACTTAGAAGCCCATGAGGGAAGAACTGGAAACCTTGAAGGACTAGCCCTCAGTAAAATGCAGGACTAAATCATCTGTGCTCACTGATACAGGAAGATAACAGAAAAGCTTACCTATCTCTACTTGAGTTCCTGAAGAATTTGTACTCTGAGCCTGTTTCATGCACAAGTGTGTGGTTCAAATTTATACTAGCTTCAAAGTCTTCAATGTTCAGGAATATCCAAAATGAGAAGTTAACATAAATATGCTCCTGTGCCAGTGATAATTCTAGACACCTGTTAGACACAAGGACAACATTACAGCATGTGTGCTCCACAACTTCCACAGATAAGGTACCTCTAAATTTGAATCTGCACAAGTAAATAATCTAAAATGGACAAGAAACTAAAAGACACAACAGGTAACAGCATTAGAAGATCAATATTTTCACATTAGAGTGTCTTCTAATAGATAATATAAAATTATTGTGTTCACATAATTAAAAGTAATGAAGAGAATCAAAGCTGTAAGAAATGTACAAAAACTAAAATAAGCAAAAGCCACATAGATTAAAACAAATAAAAAAGGACTTTGTAAGTCAAGCCATAAGCAAGTAGCTTATGCTGCATATTAAAAACAACTAAAAGCAAATATTTTGAATTAGAAGGTAGATTTGAGGAAATTAAATGAAACGCATCAAAGGAACACAAAGAAATTGAAAATGTGAAAGAGAGATTATTCAGTGACATGAAGGAGAATTAGATCTAATATATGTATGCAAAAAGTATAAGAGGAAAAAGAGAAAGAATGACAAAGAGTCAAATAGTAACAAAATGGTGGCTGGGAATTGTATAGAACTGATGAAAGACATGAATCTTTAGATCCAAGAATTAAAACCTTTAACTAAGATAAACAAAGGAAAACTCTTGACAATGGACTTCTTTTTTTTTTTTTTTCGTTATTATTATACTTTAAGTTCGAGGGTACATGTGCATAACATGCAGGTTTGTTACGTATGTATACTTGTGCCATGTTGGCGTGCTGCACCCATCAACTCGTCAGCACCCATCAACTCGTCATTTACATCAAGTATAACTCCCAATGCAATCCCTCCCCCCTCGCCCCCCCATGATAGGCCCCTGTGTATGATGTTCCCCTTCCCGAGTCCAAGTGATCTCATTGTTCAGTTCCCACCTATGAGTGAGAACATGCGGTGTTTGGTTTTCTGCTCTTGTGATAGTTTGCTGAGAATGATGGTTTCCTGCTGCATCCATGTCCCTACAAAGGACACAAACTCATCCTTTTTTATGTTTGCATAGTATTCCATGGTCTATATGTGCCACATTTTCTTAATCCAGTCTGTCACTGATGGACATTTGGATTGATTCCAAGTCTTTGCTATTGTGAATAGTGCCACAATAAACATATGTGTGCATGTGTCTTTATAGCAGCATGATTTATAATCCTTTGGGTATATACCCAGTAATGGGATGGCTGGGTCATATGGTACTTCTAGTTCTAGATCCTTGAGGAATCGCCATACTGTTTTCCATAATGGTTGAACTAGTTTACAATCCCACCAACAGTGTAAAAGTGTTCCTATTTCTCCATATCCTCTCCAGCACCTGTTGTTTCCTGACTTTTTAATGATTGCCATTCTAACTGGTGTGAGATGGTATCTCATTGTGGTTTTGATTTGCATTTCTCTGATGGCCAGTGATGATGAGCATTTTTTCATGTGTCTGTTGGCTGTATGCATGTCTTCTTTTGAGAACTGTCTGTTCAGGACATAGGCATGGGCAAGGACTTCATGTCTAAAACACCAAAAGCAACGGCAACAAAAGCCAAAATTGACAAATGGGATCTAATTAAACTAAAGAGCTTCTGCACAGCAAAAGGAACTACCATCAGAGTGAACAGGCAACCTACAGAATGGGAGAAAATTTTTGCAATCTACTCATCTGACAAAGGGCTAATATCCAGAACCTATAAAGAACTCAAACAAATTTACAAGAAAAAAACAAACAACCCCATCAAAAAGTGGGCAAAGGACAATGGACTTCTTATGGTAACAATAGAGGCCAGAGTATAAATAAGCATTATTGTTACATTGCTGAGAAAAAATAACTGTCAACCTAGAATTATATACTAGACAAACTATCAATCAAGACTGAAAGTATAAAAAGGGCGATTTTAGACAAAAAAAGATACAGAGGCTTTATCATAACATACCCTCACTTAAGTAGTTATATACCTCAGAAAGAAGAAAGTTGAACACAGAAGGAAGAAAAGAGTTTCCAAAGGCAATAATGGGTAAAATAACTGGCAAATATAAGGTAAACCTAAACACATGCTAATGATATAAAAAGGAGAATAATGATACACAATGTGGGGTTCATAAAAACAAAGTTAAAGTAAAAATCTTAGACAAGTGGCATATAAGAGAAGAGGGGATAATCAGAATTAAAGTGTTTTTAATATTTGAAAAGGTTGTAAAATTATGAATTCACTGTGGACTTTGTTCAGACAGGCATACATTTTAAAAATGAAATGGTAAACCATAAAAGTATAGAGATTAAATGTTTAATTTCCAAACCAATGATAGAAAAGAAAGAATTAATATAAAGAAATCAGTCTAAATACTTGTTTTGAGAGGAGAGAAACCAGATATTAAAAAATCATAAAATAAAGTAATATAAATAAGAACTGCCAAAATGAACTATCCTCATCAGTTAAAAGATTCCAAGATTAGATTAAGAAACAGAATATAGCTCTTTAATACTTATTAAAGTTTTATTTTGCCTTGTTCTGGTGGTATCAGTATGTTTGGGCTGCCATAACAAAATACCACAGACTGGAGTGGCTTAAACAATGAACATTTATTTTCTCATAGTTTTGGAAGCTAAAAGTCTCATATCAAGGTACTATCAGAGTTGGTTTCTGGTGAGAACTCTCTTTCTGGCTTCTAGACAGTCACCTTCCAGCTGTGTCCTCACATGGACTTTCCTCAGTGTCTGCATAGAGAAAAAGAGGATGAGGTTGCCTCTGGTATCTCTTCCTATAAGCTCACTAATCCTATTGGCTTAGGACCTCACCCTTATGACCTTATTTAACCTTATTTAGTTACTTCCTTTGGCCAAATACAGCCACACTGGGGCTTTAACATGAATTTTGAAAAGACACAGCCATGTAGTCTATAACATTGGAACTCCACAAAACAGAACTTGAGGCAAGAATTAAGATGCTAACACTTTTTAGTAAATGGAAGTATGAAGCAGGATGAGGAGGAAAACAAGGGAATAAGCCACTGAAGAAAAAGAACAAACTTGGAAGGTTCATACTATTTATTATAAAGCAACAATAATTAAGACAGTGTGGTACTGGTGAAAGAATAACAGATAAAACAGAATAGAGAGCCCAGAAAGAGACCCACACAAATACAATCAACTGATCTTTGACCAAGGAGCAAAGACAACCAAGTGGAGAAAAGATATTCTTCCCAGTAAATGGTACTGATGTTAACAAGTGGACATCCACATGCACAAAAAGAACATAGACATTTACTTTATTTCTTCCATAAGATATTAACTCAAAATTAATCATAAAGCTATGTAAAAGAAAAAGCCATGAAGCTTCTAGGAGAAAATATGGGAGAAAAAAATCTGTAAACTTGGATTTGGTGATGAGCTTTTAGCTACAACACAAAAAACATGACACTTGAAGGGAAAAAACTGGTAAGCAAAATTTATTAAAATTAAAAAATGTTTACTTTGTGAAAAACCTGTTAAGAGAAAGAAAAGAGAAACCATATACTAAAGAAAAATTTGCAAATATTTGCAAAACGTATGTTAGAATAAGGGCTTATATCTAAAATATGCAAAGAATACTTACAGCTCAACAATAAGAAAACAAGTAAAAATGGGCAAAAGATCTAAACAGACACCTCACCAAAGAAAGATGCAGATATACATATGTAAAAATGTTCAACAAGATCTGCTGGTAGAAAATTGCAAATGAAAATAATGAGATACCAATACACACCTATTAGAATGGCTAAAATAAAGTCAAAAAGAAAAAGTTGGCAATACTAACAATGGCCAGAGAAAATTCAGAGCAATAGGAATTCTTATTCATTGTTAGTGGAAATGCAAAATGGTGCATGCAGCCACTTTGGAAGACAGTTTGGTAGATTCTTACAAAGCTAAACATAGTTTTACCATATGATTCAGCAATTGTTTCTGGATATTTATACAGCTAATTTGAAAACATACATCCATAAAAAACCTGTACACAAATGTTTAGTTTTATTCATAATACCCCTGCTCCCCAAACTGGAAGCAGCCAAGATGTCCTTCAATTGGTGAATGGATGAATAAACTGTGGTATATATACATAATGAATATTATTCAGCAAAACACAAAAAGAGATAGCAATCCGTGAAAAGACATGGAACATTAAAAGTGTATTGCTAAATGAAAGAAGCCAGTTTTAAAAGGCTACATATTATATTATTTTAATTATATGATGTTCTAGAAAAGATAAAACTATACAGTCAATAAAATGATCAGTAGTTGCCAGGAGTTCAGGGCAGTGTTTAGGGGGAGTGTTTAATGAATGAAGCACAGGGGACACTTTTTCAATGGTCAAACTATTCTGTATGGTGCTGTAATGGTAGATACATGTACTATGCATTTGTGTGAACCCAGAGAACTTCACAGCACAAGGAGTAAGCCTTAATGTATGCAAATTTTAAAAAAAATCATTTAGATTTGAGGAGTCCAGATTGAAATTCAGAATGTGACAGAACAATCCAACATTATTAGAATATGTGCAACAACTTCACTGAAGAGCATGGAAAATAAAGGAGAAAAATCTAAGTAACATTGGAAATGCCTGGGAAGTATAAGACTAAAAGCAAAAGAACTGTATGTAAGCACAGAACTCTAGTTGATAAAGTTGTTTTCCATGGGGAAATGTGTTAACAATTCTGACACCATTTTACATATATGCTGGATAATGGATAATAGGAGCCAGGTTTCTCATTGTTATAGTGGTAGGATATAGATAAGAAAAGGGAAGGCTAGAATGATCCATATGGTAATGGATTCTAGTTGGAGATATCAGTATGAAATCATGTTTAGCTTACTATTTACAGAAATTATTACAAGTAGAAATATTTGTAGATATTTGTGTATACAGAGGTGACTATAATACACATATTTCCTTGTTCTGCCAGCTAAGAGGGCCTGGAGGCAATTATGTCCCAGCAGTAAGGAACATGCCTGATTTCTAACACTATTTTCCAATTAAAAAAACTTATCAGGGCTCCTTGGAGAAATGGCTGATTCTAGGATTTGGGCAGGAATATGCAAGATGAGTCTGGAATACCTTGTGCCAGAAAATAAGAAAATGCTCCAAGTAAAAATTTATAGGGTATGTCAAAGAAATACAGGAGACAATTGAAAGAGTTCCCAGTAGTCAAAAGTGAAACAATTTAAGAAAAAAACAAAACAAAAATGAAGTGTTGCATTATAAATGAAAGTGTAAGATAAAATTCGAGTTCATGTTGACATAAATAAATGATAGAATAAGTAAATAAAACGAGGAGAAAAGACAAATCCCCCAGGCAGAAGAACTCCGAATAATTTTTGTAGATATTCTGCCCTTAAGGGTAGGAGCATAATTCCCCACTTCTTCAACGTGGGCTATGCATAGGGACTTCTTTCTAAACAGTTCAGTCTGGAAAGGGGAATAAGAGTAACTTAACTGTGGAGAAACCTGACAAACACTACCTCAGGTGATCAAGGTTAACATCAGCAGTGATAAACCATGCTAATAGTATGTACTTTTGATGAAATATAATGAAAATAGCAATCTGTGGTCTTTCTCCTCAAAAACATATAATTCTAGTCTAATCATGAGAAAAATATCAAATAAATTCCGATTGAGAAAGATTCTACTAATTACCTCACCAATATTCCCCAAAATGGTCAAAGTTATTAAAACAGGTAAAGTCTAAGAAACTGTCTCGGTCAAAAGAGGCCTAGGGAGACATAACGACCAAATGCAAGGTGGTGTCCTAGGTAAGATTCTGGAACAGAAAGGGGATATTTAGATAAAACCTAAGGAAATCTGAATAAAGTATGGACTTTAGTTTTTAATAATGTCTCAAAATTGGTACATTAGTTATAACAAATGCACCATAGTAATGTAAGATGTTAACAATAGGAAAAATTGGCATGGATGTATGGAAACTCTTTGTATTATCTTTGCATATCTTTATATACCTAAACTCTTCTAAAATAAAGTGTTTACTTCGAAGGAAGTGAGGCAAAGAAAAGTGAAATACAAAGCAATGCAAGGTGTTCCTGCACTGGCTGCCTCCTTCTAATAAGGTCAAAGAGACTCAGCAGGTAGCTAGGCAGCCATGTTCAGTTGGTACACAGGTCTCCAGAATGGTATAGAGGAGAACTTGTACCTTTGAGCAGTTAATGGGAGAGAAAAAGAGGGAGAATTTGTCTCACTTCTCCTTTCCTCTTAATTCTCTATTAGTAATGGCTCACTCCCTTGGGAGCTAATTTCTCTACAGGTATGGATGATATCATTTGGGCCCTCAGTGGCTACTCAGGAAGCCAGGTTCCCCATCCATGGTGTATGGTTTCACCAAATGACAAAACTGAAGAGGCAGCAGACTGTTGGTGTGGTGACAACCAAGAGCAATAAAGCAAGGAGGTTAAGGGAAACTGGGAAGACCCTCAATGTCTGTGTTCAAATGTATACCTATAAAAAGAAGATGCAGGAAAGTTTAGATAAATGGGAAGAAAAATACAATGGAAAAAATTATACATAATAAAAATTGTTCTGTTGATATTAGATGAAGTCGAATTTAAAATGAAAAACATTATTAAACATAAATATGTGTCACTGGCTGGTGCTAAAAAACAATTAGGAAGGAATATATAACTTTTCCAAATCTATATATAGATAATGGCATAACCTCTAGATATAGAAAGTTAAATAGAAATTAAAGAGAATATTTATAAACATCCATTATATTTGAATTAAAGTACATCTTTCTGAAGAGTTGATCATACATGCAAACAAAATTCTACAATATCTGAACTACAAAAATGAATCCTTATCTAATAAAAACTTACAGATCTCTACATTAGTCATTAGAGAATGAGAATTCACTTTATGCTTATATGGGACATTTATAAAATTTGCCTATGTATCTGGACATAAAGCAATTGTCATCAAATATTGAAGCACTGATATCTAAACACCTTTTCCAATCACCATGCAGGGGTCTTGCTTCAAATTCTTCAGAAGCACACCTTGAGACAAGGATTTGATTGAAGGTGGTTTATGAATCTATGAACATTAGGAGGGAGGTGGGGAAGTGATATAGGAAAGGAGAGTCAGACAAGAAAGAATATCTTTTAAGACAGCTACAACAGTGGATAATTGGAGTTTAATTCAATTGAGAAACTGATAAATCGTGGAAATATGTCTTAAAATTACCCTACCCGAGGTGTGAGAGCACTGGGGTGTTTATGCACTAACTCCCCTTAGTCATTGACTGGTGATAGTTCCTAAGAGATACTAATTATCCAGCACTTCCCTCCTGTATTTAAGCAGAACACTGTTTTATGATTGCAGAAAAAACTCTCTGACTCAGAGAAGCAGGTAATAGCAATTAGAAGTTGTCTGGAGCACAATGAAATAATAAGGTCTAAGGAATATAGGTAGGTCACTGAAAAAAATCAGTTATTGTAACAAAGCCAAAAAGCAATTTTAGAAATGTAACAAAATCAATATGTTTATAAATCTTTTTATTTCTAATTTTTAAGTTCAGGGTTTAATGTGCAGGATGTGCAGGTTTGTTCCATAGGTAAACATGTGCCATGGTGGTTCGCTACCCAGATCATCCCATCACCCAGGTATTAAGCCCAGCAGCCACTAGCTGTTGTTGTTCTTCCCGATCCTCTCTCTCCTCCCACCCCCTGCCTTCCAACAGACCCCAGTCAGTGTGTGTTGTTCCCTGCAATGTGTCCATGTGTTCTCATCATTTGCACACGCAAATACATATATATTAATTAATAACTCATAGAGCAAAGAAAAAGCTTAAAAATTTAAGTTGCAATTAAAGGCAAATCCTTGGAGATGGAAAACAGAATATACCAGGGACTGAGAGGAAGGGAGAACGGGGACTTACTGCTTAGTGGGGACAGAGTTTTCTATCTGAGACACTAAAAAGTTCTGGAAACAAATACTGATAATAGTTTGTGACATTCCGAATGGTCTTAATGTCATTGAACTGTCCACTTAAAATGGTTAAAATGATGAATTTTATGTTACATATGTTTTACAATAAAATGTATTTTTATTGCAATAATTTGATTGCAAATAAAAATATTTAGAACATATAAATAATGGAAATACTATATATTAAAACTTTTGTAGTCAAGTAATGGTGGACTTAGAAATTTATAGTCTTAAATGAACATATTAGAAAATAGAAACATATCATATAAAAATTAATAAGCCAAACATATAACTCAAAAGATTACAAAATATTTGAATAATTTCTATGACTATACAGAAAAAATAAACAATACATACTAAAAAGATAGTCCTAATGTGATTGTCCAAGAAAAAGGAAAGATGGCAAAAATCATAATACTGGAAATAAACGAGAGGTCAGAAATTAGGATTTAATACCACATGTTCTCACTTATAAGTGGGAGCTGAACAATGAAAACACATGGAAGGGGAACAACACACACTGGGGGCTGTCGGTGGGGGTGGGGGACGGGAGAGCATCAGGAAGAATAGCTAATGGATGCTGTGCTTATTACCTAGGTGGTGGGTTGATTTGTACAGCAAACCACCATGGCACACATGCACTGATGAGACAAACCTACACATCCTGCACATGCACTCCAGAACTTAAAATAAAAGTGGATGAGAACAAAAAAGAAATTGAGATTTAATAGAGACTTAAAATTCAGAAATAAAAAAAAGTGTTGGTTCTGGCTGTAACAGAGTGATAAGAATCACATTCATCTTTCCACTGTAAATACCTATAAAACAAACTATAGGAAAAAGCTGTTCTTTGGCATTGAACGATAGGCAACATAAGGCTTTGATCTCATATTGCTTTTTTTTTTTTTTTAGAAGAAATTTAAAAAGAGAGAGAGAGAGTAGGGATCCACATGTGGTGAGCCCCACATTCATCCAGCTCTCTCCCTGAGGCACCTTCTAAATTGTAGCACAGGGAAGTAGGAACCTACCATAGAGTAGAGGTCTGCCTGGATTGAGCATGTACATATTAGAGTTTGGAGCTGCTGAGGCAACTGGGATTTGTGGGAACAAGGTACTAGGAGGAGACAGCTGCACAAAGAAAGACTCCTAGAAATCTCCAAAAGGGTGCTCTGGACTCTTTGGCTAAATACTAAGCTATGCCTGCACAAAGTAAGACTCTGGAGGGCCAAAGAATAGCTTCTGGGGCAACGGTGAGCAAAACAGAGATTCCGAGAGTGACACAGCACTGGGAAACAAACCACAGCGAGGAGACCTCACAAACAACCCAGGATTTCCGTTGAAATTTCAGAAATACGGTGCCTTAGGAGTAGAGCTACTCTGGCTCTAGGATAGGGGCTATTCTAGACTTATCCAAAACGCCTAAAATCAGTCTCAAATAGACTTAACCATAAAATCCAACACTCCTTAAAAGAAGACTGCATAAGCCAAACTCTCACCAATGAAGCACCCCTAAAGTTGAGCATACAATAAAACAATTACTAGACAGATAAGGAAACAAGAAAGCATAACCAAAACCAGGAGAGAAAACAGTCAATCAAAACAGCCAGAGGTGAGCCAGATACGGGAATAAGCATACAAAGACTTTAAAACACATAACAGAAATATGTTTAAGGGCTTAAAGGAAAAGCTGGACAAAATCAGAGGATGGGTGGGCAAACTAGCAGATAAACAGAAGTTACAAAAAAGATCCAGGCAAAGTCTAAAGTCAAAATGATACAATATCTAAAATTTTTTAAAAATCACTAGAAATAAGTAGTTTGGAAACTACAGAAGAAAATATTAGTGAATCTGAAAATAGATTTAAAAAGCTATCCAAATTTAGACATAAAGTGGGGAAAAGAGCAAAAATAAGTAAATAGCGCCTATGAGATAAGAACCAAACACATGTAACATTGGTCACACAGCTAACCTACATATCATTGGAGATCCAGAAGGAAAGGAGAGGGGGATTGGGGTAGAAAAAGCATTTGAAGAAATAATGACTAAAAATTTTCCAAATGTGATGAGAATTATAAACCCATATTTCCAAAAAGCTTTAAAAACCCTGAGCAGAATAAGCACACACACACAAATCACACCTAGGCGCATCACAATCAAGTGGCTAAAAAGCAAAGTTTAATAAGAATCTTAAAGGCAACCAGAGGGGGGGGAAAAAAAAAAAAAACCTCAGGGGAAAAATGATTTTTTAAATACCTGCTAACATATTGGAACAGCTAAGATAATGGACAGTATTTTAAAGTGCTGAAAGAACAAACAAGAATAACAATCAACCCAGAATTCTCTATCATGTGGAAATTTCATTCAAAATAAAGGCAAATAAAGCCATTTTCATATAAAGAAAAGCTGAGATAATTCATCACTAATACAGCTTTAGTACTACAGGAAATATTAAAGGACATCCTTTAGGCCCAAGATATAATACTGGATGGAAACTTGGACCTTCATTCAGGAATAAACGTACATCCTAAAAAAAACATATGAACGTACAGAAGCTAGCCATATAACAGAGATGACATTTCACTTAACTGAAGAAAGAATGGGCTCTTCCCTTACTGGTGTGGTGCTGTATATACTGGTAACACTGAATTACATATGTATCTCATATCATATACAAACATTAACATCAGATGAATTGAAGACAAATTTGTTAAGTTAAACTTAAAATGATTAGAAGAAAAAATTTCATTGGAATAAGGAATTATCTCTTAGTTAACATAGAGAAAAACACAAACAAAAAAGTAAAAACATGACAAATTTGGCGTTATCACTAACAATAAATAAAGCTTCTTTTAATAATAATAAAAGATTTTAATGACAAAATGATTTATCACACACTAAAAGAAAATATGTGCCATTTATTTATTAGACAAAGAAAGTTCTAGAACACATTTTTAAATCTCTTCTAAAAATAAGTAAGAGAAACAAAGTCAGCCCAATAGAAAAATGGTCAGTCTTGATCATGTGATTCACAGAGGAAATATAAGTGACCAGGGAGCTTGTGTTCAACCCACAAGTAATTAGTAAATATAAATTAAAACAATTGGTATTTCAAATTGGCATACCATTTAAAACTCCTCCAAAACATAGCATAATAACTAACCTGATAAAATAATAATTAACCTGATAATACCAAGTACTGGCAAGAATGTGGGAAAATGGGAACTCTTCCACATTGTTTGTGGAAATACAACTGTTACAATCATTCTGGACAGTCATTTGACTAATAATAGTCAGGATTAACGTGCGTGTTCCAGTGTGCTGTCTTTTCCTTTCTAGATATTTGCTACGGGGAAGTTCTCAAACACGTAGACAAAAAGATACATACAGCGATTTTTGACTGCAGTAATTTTTTTTTTAATTTTATATCTTATTTTATTTTACTTTTTTGAGACGGAGTCTCACTCTGTCGCCCAGGCTGGAGTGCAGTGGTGCAATCTCGGCTCACTGCAAGCTCCGCCTCCCGGGTTCACACCATTCTCCTGCCTCAGCCTCCTGAGTAGCTGGGATTACAGGCTCCCGCCACCATGCCCGGCTAATTTTTATATTTTTAATAGAGACGAAGTTTCACCATTTTGGTCAGTCTGGTCTCGGACTCCTGACCTCGTGATCTGCCGCCTTGGCCTCCCAAAGTGCTGGGATTACAGGCGTGAGCCACCGTACCTGACCCAATAATATTTTTAATAGCAAAAATGTGGAGACCATCTAACTGCCCTTCAAGTAGGGGAATGGATAATAATAAGTTGGCTTATTCACAGATTGAAGTTTCATATAGGAGTTTCAATAAATTTGATCTATATACATTAACATGGATAGATCTCAAAAATAATATTGAGTGATAAATGAAAATTATAGAAGATACATTGTTGATATGCTGTATGAAACTGAGAAATCAAAATATTAGCCCAAATTATTTATGAATGTTTATATACAGTAAAAGTATAAATCCATGCACAGAAATGGTGATTAACATCAGTGTAGTGTTTTCTAAGGATGGTGGGGTATAAAGATGAGAGTAGAACTCCATCTATGTCTAAAACATATTATTTACTATAAAACTATATATACAGAGAGAAATATAAAGTAAATTTTTTAGAATGATAGAGTCCATTTAATTTTGGGTTCAAATGTGTTTATATTATTTTTACATAATGTCTTTCATTTGTTTTATATTAAACGTTTCTTTTTAAAATTTTATTTACGTATGACACATTGAAATTACACAAATTCTAATCCTACAGCTTGATGAATTACCACAAAGGGAGTATATCTGTGTGTCTGAAGAATGATCTGCTCAGGTTCTTTTTCAGAATCTACAGGTGCATTTAGGAGCAAAGTGAACTCATATGTCTCCTCTCCTTCCCCTCCCTTCCCCTCCCCTCCCCTTGCCTTCCCTCCTCTCTCCTCCTCTCCAATTCCCTCCCCTCCCCTCCCCTCCCTTCTCCTCTTCTCCCTCCCTTTTTTAACCTCCCTCCCCTTCCTTGTCATCCTCTCCTCTTTTTTTCCTCCATTCCCTCCCCTCCCCTCTTCCCTCCCCTCCCTTTCCCTCTTCTCCCCTCCCCTCCTCTTCCCTTCCCTCCCCTCATTTCCCTTCTCATCTCTTCTCTTTCCTTCCCTTCCCCAAATATTTTTCACTGACTTATTTTAATTTTCTCCAGCTTCTCTAGTTCTTCTTTTAAATTACCACACCCATCTCCTCTCCAACAAAAAAAGTATATCTTTTATTGATACACACATGCACACACCTACAGACACACTCAAATAGCAAATCCAACAATTCAAGTCTCTAAAGGACACTCTTTAGTGGGACTTCAGTATTGTGTTAAATGTTATAACAAAAATATTATAAAATTTTAGCCTAACACAAGCAATATCCATTGGAGGAATTAACAAAGTTGGACAAATAATGTTATTAGTGTAATGTAGTAGCTATCAGTGATTAATAAATGGATACAAGAAGACACATTGAAATGTAATCAAAGTACATAAAGTGTATCTCAAAGTAAGTTTTATCCCTAAAATAATAAAAACTCTGAAATTCAGATGAAATACCAAAAACCCATAAAGACAATTGGACATTAAAAATAGAAATAGAACCATATTTTACCATGGCACATAGCTTTGTGATAAAAGACTACATTTTTCAGTCTCCTTTTCAGTTGAGTGTTGTCGTGTGACCACACTCATCTGGTTTGGGCCAAATAAACATGAATCAAAGTGATGTGTAAAGGCTCTGAAACCTGCCCTTAAAGAAAAGGGACAGGCCCTTTTCTCACCCTATTCCCTTTTAGGCTGGCGGGAAAGAGAATATGAAGGCAGGCGCTACCGTCGTCGTTTTAGAACTCAAATGGATGGTGACAGTTGAAGATGGCAGATGAAAAAATTAACAGTCTGGGTTGCAGATATGATCTCCACTGTATTCAAACTATTATACAAAAGGGAAACTGTCCTCTAACCTGTTTCAGCCATTGTTATTTTTGGATTTTAGTTATAGAAGCTCATAAGTTAATTCTTATACCATGCAAATTACCTACATTTCTTTGCTATGACAGAGAAATACATGAAGGTGAATGTCAAATAAAAATAGAAACAAGTAACAGGACACAATTGCCAAATACCTTTTAGGACTATGACCCAGTACTCATCAAACCTACTCTTTGGCTTTTCATCATTTCAAGCTGAAGTTCTTGTCCCTGTGACCTAGTGAAACAGTGCTTATTTTCATTGTTGACATAATTATTTCCATCCAATGATAAGAACATTGGAAATCTGCTCTTAAGTATTGTTTTCCCAGTCTATCTCACACCTTTTTGTCTAGCTACAGTACAATAAAGAAACTAGAACCTATTTCTTCCCAAGGTACCAGATATTATGACTTTACTTTTGATTAGTTTGATGTCTTTTTTCTTTTTCTCAGATATATCTTTGAATGATCATCAGAAAAATTATTACACTGACTTTACTAATTTTTGTTTTCTGTAAAGAAAAGCATGGAATCCTCCTTTCTGCACGATATTATCTGTCACTTTCCTTGCAACTTTGAATTTGACTAAATGTTTCTTTAACTACAGTTTGTAAAGCCCTTAGTCTGTCATTGGCTCCTTTTTTTTTTTTTCACTTTATTCAGATTAACCAAAAGATAATGATTCTTTTTTTAACTAATGGTCCTGGATTATCTCTGCCAGTTGGCTGATGAGTTGAAGATGTGGAAAACACTATCCATTAGAATCTGGCTGGTGTCCCCAACAGAACAAAGGTCAGCCCCAATATGGAGAGCACACATTGCCATGAGTGATGCTTTCTATCCAGTCTAATCCAATTCCTCTCAGTGGTCAGACACATAGAAATTCTCCAAAGCACAGAAGAATCAAAATACTTGTAAAATTCATCTGAGTCAAAGTGACATGTTCACCAAATGCACAAAGTTTTTCAGATAAGAGCATTTTTATAAAATGACCCTTCCTTCTAAACTATTTTCAAGCCACGAACTATAGCCTTTTTGTAAACAAATTAAAATATGCCATCAGAAATTTGAGAAAATACTCACACTCAAAAGCCACTGTCCTTCAGATGTCTGTGATCCCTTTTAAATCTTTGTTAAAGTACATGTCTAAACAGCCTCTATTAGAATAGCACTCAACAATTCTAATTGCTTTATAATTGTAGAGAAACCACTAACAACATGCATGTGTTTTCTTTACCAGAGAAGCACACTAGAGTTCGAGAATATAAAATTCTGAGATGAAGGATGTGTGGTAAAAGGAGACTGTGCTTGGGCTTTGTGTTACACAGCTCTGCATCATTTCATTTCCAACTAGCACTGCCAGATCTTGGGGTAAAGAATCAAAGCCTTGTTCCCTCATTAGGACAGGCTTCACTGATTGTTTAATGATGCTTTTATTTCTCTTTTATTATCTTTTGCTTCTTTTCATAAAAGATCCTATAGTTTACTGGATTTTATCAGAAATCCCAGCAATATTATTGTTTCATTTTTCAATATTAAAGAGGATTGCTGCATAAGAAAAGTCATCTCCTGAGATTTGAGTTCTGCTGCCAGTGCCAGTGCCTCTTCACTGAAACATTCATGTTTTCATTTCTGAAGCAGCAGCAAATGCTGCGGTAAAAATATTCTTCTTCCTTCAGTGGCTGGCAAAAATTTGCCAAGGCGGCTAGGAGCTGAGACAAAGTTTTGAAAAGGAAAAGAACATTCAAGAGCCCAAGCATTCTTGAATTTTAATTCTGTCTTTGTCAAATGCAAAGTTTCAGAGCAAATAGAAACACCTCCTTAGGATTAAATTAAGCATTTACATGGACTTCAATTATCATTTATATCCTGAGGAAGGACAGGGGAGCATGTTTGCCGTTGTACACACTTTCTTTTACCATGCACAGAACATTATAATCACAACTTAATAATTTAAGGGACACATTAAATCACTAGGAGGGACACATTTGCAATAGAATTGTCCATGTAAAAAATACTGGAGTCTCTGAAATAGCCCTAGCATCTTTAAAATATATTAAGTAGACCGGGCGCAGTGGCTCCCGCCTGTAATCCCAGCACTTTGGGAGGCCGAGGCGGGAGGATCACCTGAGATCAGGAGATCGACACCAGCCTGACCAACCCAGAGAAACCGCATCTCTACTAAAAATACAAAATTAGCTGGGTATGATGGTGCATGCCTGTAATGCCAGCTACTCGCAAGGCTGAGGCAGGAGAATCGCTTGAACCTGGGAGGTGGAGGTTGCAGTGAGCCGAGATCGTGCCATTGCACTCCAGCCTGGGCAACAAGAGTGAAACTCCGTCTCAAAAAAAAACAAACAAACAAACAAAAAAAACTATCAAATATTCAGTGGGAATTTACTACGTGCCTTGAGCCACACTCATATCTGTCGATGAAAACATACAATCCTTTGTCCATGAAGGAAGTGAGGAAACATGACACATATTAAAAATAAGAGAATAATGACAAGTCAAAGAGTCAAAGAGCTGTGTACCCAGAGAGCATTGTTTTGATCCAACGTACTTTTCTTGAATTAGACCCTGGATTGATGCCAGAAGTCTGCTTTGAGAGATTTCTAAGAAACAGCTTGAATGCAATTCACTACAGTATTTCTTATATAGTTATTAGAAAATCATTTGCCTCAAACAAATAAATAATCTAAAAATCACAGAAATAACAAACAAGGAGATGTTGTGAGATACAGATAGAAGTGCTGAGGTTAGAGAAAAGTGAGGATACTCAAGGAAGTTTTCTTGGAAGAGATAAGGCTTGAGCAGTGCCTTGAAAAAAAATAGGTAAGTTACAATCATAGAAAGGGCAGGAGAGGAGTCAAGACTGAAAACATAGTCATTTATACATTAATTCAACACGTATTTATTAACCCATGCCAAACTATGTACCACCACTTAAAGTGCCACAACAAAAAATGAACATCATTTCTCTCCTTGGGGAGCTTACTTTCCAGTGAAGAAATATAGGTAGCAAGATAAGACAATGAAATATTTAACTTGGGGCATGGCTTTCTTTCCTGCACTTCCTGACCATAGTATCGGGCAGAGCCAGGGGTATTCATACCTCCTAAAGGAAAACTAGGATTGTTATGGCAGAAAGAGAAGAAAACAAACAGTAAACCTCCATGGTTTTCATTTTTTATTCCTTCTAAGCCAGAAAAATTAGAAGACAGTCCCCAAGGGAAGTGGAGTAGAGGAGCTTATCACACGCATGCACACACACATACAAACACACGCACACACCACAGAAAGAAAATAGACTCTAGATGGGGTTTACCTGTGCTGAAAGGAGAAAGAGAGGTCATGAGGCAGTACTTTAGAGGAGGTCAGATAGGGAGGAGTCAAGCAGAGAGGAGGCTGTTAACAGAGTGAGCATATCAGGGACTGCCAGTGGTCAGAGCCAGAGACTACATGGTACTGGCCCAGCACTCACAGACCTCTGGCTTTTGGACAATGCCCATTGCCCCTGCAGAGGAGGCAGCTATTTTCATGATGGGAACCAAAGGGCATCCCACTGGCAGTTCTTGCCCACGCACTGCTGTGGATCATCACCGTGGATCATATGACTGATCCACGATGGTGTCAGCTGAGATTCAGTGTGCCTGTATCTCACTCGAGAATTAGCTGACGCTCTGTGAACCACTCAGGTCACTTTTAACCTTCTGTCACAGAAAGTATAAGTTCTTGAATCCTGGAGAAGGGGTAGTGATAAAGAAGAGAAGATCCTAGTATTGGTTCTTGGATTGGCTGAATGGTGGGAAAACCCATGTATGTTACATAAGCTGCATTTTCACATACGTGTGTGTGTATACACTTACCTACGGCTAAAGAAAGGGCTGTTAGAGTCCAATAAAGTTTAACAATGAAATTTTAAGAAATTAACCCTATAATGCCCGGTAATGTAATGGGATAAAGAATGATTGATGTTGATGCTTCCCAAACTTACATAACTATAAGCATCTCCTGGGGCAATTGTTTAAAAGGCCAGTTTCTAAAAGTAGATCTACCATTCAATCCAGCAGTCCCACTACTGGGTATCTACCCAAAGGAAAAGAAGTTGCTATATCAAAAAGACCCCTGCATGTGTATGTTTATTACAGCCTGATTCACAGCTGCAAATATATGGAATCAAGCTTAGTGCCCATCAACTGATGAGTGGATAAAGAAAATGTAATACATATGTATGTGTATATATATGTAATATATATATATACACACACACATACACCGTGGAATACTACTCAGCCATAAGAAAATAATGAAATAATATCTTTGCATCAACTCAACTGTAATGGGCAAAGGATTACTTTGCTCACTAGTTTGTTTCCAAGATTGTGTACAGCACCGAGCACAGAGCAGGTGCTTGATGACTATTTGTTAAGCGCTGAGGACAGTGCTAGTGCTCTGGCCAGATCTCCTGGGCCCTAGGATCCTTTCAGTGTGTAACACCCACCATGCCCCCCACCCCACTTCTGTGTGATTTTGCTTCTAATGACCTACACCTTGATTTGCTTTGAGGGACAATCTGTGACATCTGGAGCCACATCATCCAGATATTCAGAAAGTTGGACATGCCTGGGGTTTTATATCTCTGAAACTGATCTTTAGGGAATGAGTGACTACTGACTCTGTGAGAGTATGAAAGTCCAGCTCCCTGATCTTAAAGAAGAAAAACTTTGAGGTATAAATCACACTCCTAAGTTTCTCTTTAGAGTCAGGCTGAAGCCAGCCTCCACCAGACTTTGCTTAGAGTCACACCCTGGCTTGGCTCCTTCTCTTGCCCTCCTCTGCTGCCTGCATTCCTTTGCAAGTGTCTCTAGCTTATCTTTAACAAATTATTTGCACACAAATCCTCAACTCAGGGGTTGCTTTTGGGGATCCCAACTCAAGACATTTAGTAAATTGAACAAACTGTTCCTGATACAGAGAAATATTTATTCAGTTAGTATGTCCTCCAAGGCTCATGAAGAATAGGGCTACAGGGGTGAGGTTTGTATTGCATATGTTCTAACAGACACCAGGTATCAGCCAGAGATTCATTAATAGAATAGGAATACCAGAATAGCTCTTTCTATGGGTAGCAAAGGTCTATGTGCAACAAGGGCAGAAGAAAATGAGAGGATGATAGTGGATTTTTAAGGTAGAAAAGTAAATCTCTATCTGGAGCGTCTTCTCTCTGCTGATACACAGTACACTTGAGAGCACGGATTTCTTGTTAAACGGTGATTAAAAAGCTTTGGCCTTTAGCCAGGCAATGAAAAGAAATGCATATTTTTCTTAGGTGTGCCTGAGCTATTTTTTAAAACCCTGTGAAAAGCTGAGCAATAAAAACATGAGAGGAAATGGCCAAAGAAATTTCAGCTTTGTAACTGTGAAGGCTGCATGTAAAGAGCAGAGATATTTGCAAGCTGTCAGAAAAGACCAGGGTGTGCATGAGTGTGATTATAAGTGTGAATGTTTGCAGCGGATTATGTCCATGTAAAAGTAGTTTATTTCTGACAGCAAAAGGAAAACATAGAATTTCTTTAATGCAAAGCCATTTTGAATAAAATTATGGAAGATTTCAGAGGGATTATTCATAAACTAAATCAGAATAGTGCTTCCTTTCATCTAGGATGAGAATAAGACATAAGATCCCTATATATGTGTTTATATATGGATACATATATATATAAACATCCATTTAAATAAAAGCTGCAAATGTAACTCATTCCTCTAGGCATAGCTAAAATTACTCACCATAGTCCTTGTGTTAGAAAACAAGTTCTCCTGGTCTAAAACGCTTTTTTTTATATATTCTAAAGAATTTGGCACCTCTCCAAATTTTGGCCAACCTGTAAAATGTTCTATGGGAATATTATTTCCTGAATTCTATTCTGTTCTATTCTATTCTGTTCCATTGATCTATTTGTTTATCTCTATGTATCTATGCCATCCAGCCTTGAATAATGAACTTTTATAATAAATCCTAAAATCAGGTAGTAGTATTCTCCAATTTTGTTCTTTCTGAAAATCATTTTGGATATTGTAGGCCCTTTATATTTCCAGATGAATTTAGAATTAGACTTCTTTCTATCAAAAGAATACCCTGCAAATATTTGACTCTTATGTTCAATCCTTTTAATTGAGGTATCCATTTTCATTTAGTACAGTTATTGAGGTGGTTAGATATAGTTCTATCATCATATTATTTTATATTAATCTCATTCATTCTTTATTCTCCTTTCTTTTTTTATCTCCCTTTCTTTGATCAACATAGCATTTTTTATTATCTCATTTTATCTCCTGTGTTGGCTACTAAATAACCCTTTCTTTTGTTATTTTAGTAGGTATTTTATGGTTTATAGTGTACATTGTTAATTTATCACAGTCTACTTTCAAGTCATATTATGCCACTTCATGGATATTTTAAGAAGCTTTACAACAGTATGCTTTGATTTTTCCCTACAGAGCCTTGGTTCCACTGGTGTGTCTCAACATATTTTCATATCTTTTATAAACCCCATACTAGATGATTAGTTTTGTTTAAAAAGCCAATTATCTATTAAAGTTATATAAATTACAGGAACACAGTCTTGTGTATTTACTCATATTGATCCCATTTTAGTGCTCTTTATTCCTTTGTGTAAATCCATATTTTCAGGGATATCATTTTCCTTCTATCTAAAGCACATCCTTTCACATTTCTTATAGTTCATTTCTGCTGGTGATGAATTCTTTCAGCTCTTTTATGTTTAAAAATGTTTTTATTATGCCTTGGTGTCTGGAAGGTATTTTCCCATGGCATAGAATTCTATGCTGACTATTTTTTTTTTCTTTTGGATGTGGAACACTGTTTTCTTGCATTGTTTCTGATTTTAGAAAAATCTACTTTGTTTCTTATCTTTGTTTTTCTGTACATAACTATATCTTTTTTTCTGGTTGTTTTACAAATTTTCTCTTTATCACTGTTTTTGGGCAATTTTATTATGATGTGGTTTGGTGTAGCTTTTTTTTTTTTCTTTTTCTTTTTTTGTGCTGGTTCTTGTGTAGCTTCTCGGATCTATGGATTTGTAGTTTTCATCAAGTTTGGAAAAAGTGTAATCATTATTTCTTTGAATATTTTTCTGTCACCTATTCTCTTCCAGGGACTTCAATTACACATGTATTAGGCTGCTTGAAGTTGTCTCACAGCTCATAGACGCTCTTTTTACTTTTTAAAATTATTTTGTTTCTGAATGTTTAATTTTGAGTAATTTCTATTACTACATCTTCAAGTTCACTATTCTTTTCTTCTGCCATTTCTAATTTGATGCTTATCATATCCAGTTTATTTTTTCATACTGGGCATTGTAGTTTTCATATTTAAAAAATGTTTGATTTGGTTCCTTTTTTATATCTTCCATGTCTCTACTTAACATTTTGAATATGTGGAATACAGTTATAACACCTGTTGGAAAGTCCTTTTTTTGCTAATTCTAACATTTATGTGAGTTATATGTCAATTTCAATTAATTGACTTCCTTCTCATGATTGGTCATAGTTTCTTTACTTTTACCATACCTGGTAATTATTTATTGTATACCAGAGATTGAGAATTTGACCTTCCTAGGTGTTAGATATTTTTGTATATCTTTAAATATCCTTTTGTTTTTGATGTGGGACATAGTTACTTAGAAACTATTTGGCCCTTTTAGGTCTTTCTTGTAAGATTTGTTATGCAGTACTAGAATCACGTTTAACGTGGGAGTAATTCTCCTCTGCTACTGAGGCAAGACTTTTCTTACTACTATAAACAACTGCATGTGACTTACAAAGTTTTCCACTCTAGCTGATAGAACAGGCACTTCCTGATCCTGTGTGAACAATGGGTGGTGTTCTCACTAATACTTGTGGTGGTCTTTTCTTCAGCTTCAACTCCTTTCTTCACATGAATGTGCTGATCAGTACTCTGCTGAACTGAAGAGGCAACCCCTGCAGTTTTCCAGAGTTCTCTCTCTATGAAATCCTTATTTTCTCCTACTCTGTGTTGTGAGCTTTAGCTACCTTGGTCTCCCTGGATACTCAGCTCTGCCTCTTTAACTCAGGGAGTTTGCTCAACTACACCTGATTTCCCCTCTCAGCTCTAGTCCAGGAAATTCTCTCAAGGCATTAATCTGAGGCAGCCAAAGGTCTTACTTCATTCACCTACAATATTCCAGAGGTCACTGTCCTTCATTATGTAATATCAAGTGTCTTAAAAGCTAATGCCTCATATATTTTGTTCAGTTTTTCATTCACATCAGGCAGGAGGGAAACCCCAGTCTCTGAAACTCAATTTTGACCATGAGTGAAATTCCTAGCATGGTATTTAATTCAGGTTTATCTTTATTTTCTAGATATGAAAACTAAGGCTTAGAGACGTTGGGTAACTTAATCAGCATCACACACCTGGTAAGAATTGTAGCCAACATTTGAAATCTGGTTGTCTGACAGAGTCTTTGTGTTTCTTCACTTCTTTGTTTAACCCTAATTCCTGGATATTTCAAATCTAGGCATGATAGATCACAATAGTGACTAAACTGCAACATATTGTTAACCAGCAGACCTCATTCTCTAACCATACCAGTTAACAGAACATTTACTGTAGGCCTTTGGTGATTTTTCAATACAGAGACCCCCTGTAGGGGTTCATGGCTTTAACTAATTTTCATATGTATTACTCCACAATGCAATGACATCCTTTCCTAACTGACCTTTCAAAGATAAATAGTCCACTGTGCCTATATAGAAAGCATTGTTCCACCAAATTACTTCACACTTCTCTTTGCCTTCCCAGTGCACAGTGAGTGAATGTGACGGGAGGAAATTTACCAACTGCAGCATAACACATGGCTCCTTTTTCTACAGTGACTGAGAGACTACAGCTTTCTCTAGGTTGCAGAGAAAACAATGCTTCCATGCAGACATCCAGAATCATGTGCACAAACATACTGGTTGCAAAATAATCCTGGTCTCAGCCTCTGTCAGCAAAAGCAAAAGTGAAGTTTCACCAACTAATCTCACTTCTTTCTCATCCTATGGTTTCATTGTTTTACTAACATTTATAAAAGTTTATATTTTTCCTGAAAAATCTTAGCATTGAATTTAATCCATGGTTATTCAAAAGTTTAAATTATTCAGGAGCCTTTCTAATATATATGGTTAGTGTATATGTATATATAAAATACATATCAGAAATATACATGTATATATGTAATAATTACATTACTGGATTAAAATGAAGTGGTGAGTGAGCCAGGTCCTTTCTCTTTTTGGTTTTTCACTTAGTAGGCTTTGGTGTTTGTGAGAAATGAGCAAGATTTAGGAGAAGTCCATCTAGAGCACAGAGGAGGGTGGAGGCTGCCCACAACTAATAGCGTTATAACTATCAGCATATTTACGAGGTTACCACAGATATAACTTCTTTTAAAGGGGCAGCATTGAAAGTGTTTCTTAGTCATATGTAAATAATTGAATGTATATTGCACACTACTTAGAGGAAGAACTGAAACCTGGTTTATCAAATAACTGAATTAGCTTCCTTTCTTGATGAGATTTTTCAAACATCTTAATTTCTATCTGCAAAAGGTTTGACGTTGGTTGTTTTGGGGGATCTGCATGTAAAACTGTTTCATCTCATTGACCGGCTGAGATATTTCTTCTTGGTTTAGCTTGATTGTATGTTCATATTGATGGTTGTTATCATTTTAAAAGACACTGAGCCAAACTTGGATGCACTGATCAGAAGAATTCAGTTAAGTAATAATAATAATAATAAAAAACCAGCCGGGCGCGGTGGCTCAAGCCTGTAATCCCAGCACTTTGGGAGGCCGAGACGGGTGGATCACGAGGTCAGGAGATCGAGACCATCCTGGCTAACACGGTGAAACCCCGTCTCTACTAAAAAATAGAAAAAACTAGCCGGGTGAGTTGGCGGGCGCCTGTAGTCCCAGCTACTCGGGAGGCTGAGGCAGGAGAATGGCGTAAACCCGGGAGGCGGAGCTTGCAGTGAGCTGAGATCCGGCCACTGCACTCCAGCCTGGGCTACAGAGCGAGATTCCGTCTCAAAAACAAAACAAAACAAAGCAAAAACACCATAAAAAACAAAAACAAAACAAAACAAAACAAAAACAACGCATGTACCTGCTAGACTTCAGATGCAGATAAGATACATAATTCCATTTGGAATTCACTGGAGTAGAGCCAGTGGCTCCCATCATCACCAGGAGTAATTTTCTGGGCTGTGAAATGCTGCATATGACTTGGGATAGTTCTGTGTGCTGAATTAGTTCCAGAGACTTGAATATACAGGTCAGTGAACACACAAAATCTCTTTTGGTTCCAAAAATAATAATGGTATTTTTTATTATTTTTGGAACCAAAAGAGATTCTGTGTGTTCACAGAATAATGGTACCTTTTATTTGCATATGGTATTATAATTCTGAAAACACAGAACTACATTTTTAAAGAAGTTTATAATCCAGCTTGGGAAACAAAACAAAAATATGTAGAACGATTAAGTGCTCAACTATAGTTCAGCTGATTATATAAGCAAAGGAAAATAGAATGAAAAATCTAAACAGAGTCATTGAAAGAAGCTTTCTATAGATTGCTTAGTAGACACAGGTGAGGAGAAAAGCTCTCACAACTCATGTAAAACAGCCTGGGCAAAGGCAAGAAATAAAAGTATAATACATGAGGCCAGGCGTGGCTCACGTCTGTAATCCCAGCACTTTGGGAGGCCAAGGCCGGCGGATCACAAGGTCAGGAGATGGGGACCATCCTGGATAAAATGCTGAAACCCCCATCTCTACTGAAAAATACAAAAAATTATCCAGGCATGGTGATGGACACCTGTAGTCCCAGCTACTTGGGACACTGAGGCAGGAGAATGGCATGAACCTGGGAGGCAGAGTTTGCAGAGAGCGGAGATCACGCCACTGCACTTCAGCCTGGGCAACAGAGTGAGACTCTGTCTCAAAAAAAAAAAAAAAAAAAAAGAGTAGAATACATGAAAGGAAGTGACTGTGAAGGGCTCCTGTTGATCCTGTTGTGGGGGCTGGGAGACAAGCTGCTATCAGATGATGAATGGCCTAGAAAGCTGAACAGAATGTATATCTAATGCCAAAGATAACAGGAAGCCACTGTAGGCTTTTGAGCAGATGAAAACTCTAAGTGCAGTTCTGTGATTAGCCTGCAGTGATATGCAAGAGGGCTTGGGGGAAAATGAACTGAGAGAGACCAGCTTGAGCTAGAGGAGGAGTTTAAATCAGGAGCACTACATCGGGGGATTTGGGAAAGGGCCAGTTAACACTGTAAAGGAAGAAATGACAGGTCTTGAATATTCCCTGTCTCACTCTTCACAATTCCAATGGGACATTTCAGGAAAGAGTAGTGGAGGACGGAGGGTATATATGACCATTTTTCTGATATCATCTTATGTAGGTATTTTGCTGCTCATCTCCTTTGGATGCCATCTGTGTGACTAACTGATCTTTCTCCAAGAAAGGATAGAGTGTGGTGTGGGGTTTAAATGCATAAGTGCTAGGACTTTTGTACTCTCTCCCTCCACCCCTTTATAGGATAGAATGGAAATTTTAAAAAGTAAAATTGAGAAACTAGAGACAATTAAGAGAAAAATATTGGGGAAAAAAAGATTGTTAAGAAAGGAAAAGTAAGCAAAAGGGAGTCAGGAAATAAAAATAAAGAAAAACAGGAAAAGGAAGAGACAGAAACTGGACAAGAAGCAGACAGCCCAGCTTCTGAGGGTTTGGATTGCCTCAGTGAAAAGCTAGTCTCTAAGTGCCACATGTGTCTGCCAGAAGAAGGGTAGAATTATACAGCTTACAGACTTTTCCCCTCCTTTTGATTCTTCAGATTACTGATGCCCAAAGAGGTCAGATGACCTGCACAAGATTAGATGACTATTGCCACTGGAGACACGATGAAAATACAGGTCTGGAATAGAGTGTGGCATGGTCTTTATTCCAGTCCCCCACTTCCTTCTCCAGAAAGGATAGTGCATAGTGTTAGGGACTACACCATTCTGACCACTAAATTGGGCTGCTGTGGTCCATATTTCATTCAGATTTAAAGAAAGTAGAACATAAAAACTAAAGAAGAGAAGGTGCTATATTAAGAGAAAAAGAAAAAAGCTGGAAGTAAAAGAAGAATCAGAAATAACAAACTAAAAGAAAAAACATTCCTCAAACAATCTTGAAAAAAGAGAACAAAGTTTGAGTTCTCACACTTCCTGATTTCAAAACTTATTTTATTACAAAGCTACAGTAACCAAAACAGTGTAGTACTATCATCAAGACAGACTTAGACCAATGGAACAAAATAGAGAGCTCACAAATAATCTCTCACATATATGATTAAATGTCTTTCAAAGAGGATCCCAAGACTGTTCAGTAGGTAAAGGACAGTCTCTTCAACAAATAGTGTTGGGAAAACTGGATATCCATAAACAAAATAAGGAAATTGGACCCTCACCTCACACCATATACAAAGATTAACTCAAAATGGATCAAAGACCTAAACATATGATGTAAAATTATGTAACTCTTAAAAGAAAATAGAAGAAATGATTCTCGACTTTGGATTTGGCAAGGATTTCTTGGATATGACACAAGAAGCACAGGTAACAAAAATAAAAATAAACAAATTGGACTACATCAAAATTTAAAAATTTCTGTGCATTAAAGAGCAAACACAGAGTGAAAAAGGTAAATTGTGGAATGGGAGAAAATATTTGCAAATCATATATCTGATAAAGGGTTAATATCCAGAATATATAAAGAACTCCTACAACTTAACAATAACAAAAAACAAATAATGTATTAAAAATGGGCAAAGTTCTTGAATAGACATTTCTCCATACATGATATTCAAATAACCAATAAACATATTAGAAGATGTTTGACATCACTAATCACTGGAGAAATTCAAATCAAAACCATCTCACACTCATTAGGATGGATGTTATAAAACTAAAACCAAACCAGAAAATAACAAGTGTTGATAAGGATGTGAAGAAATTGAAACCCTTTTGCATTGCTGGTGGGAATGTAAAATGGTGCAGTTGCTATGCGATTCCTCAAAAATTTAAATATAGAATTATCATATGACCTAGTATCCTCTACTTCTAGGTATATAGCCAAAAGACTTGAAAGCAGGTGTTGAAGAAAAATTTGCACATCTATGTTTATATCAGCATCATTCACAATAGGCAAGAGGTAGAAGCAACCCAAGTGTCCATTGGTAGATAACTGAGAAAACAAAATGTGATATATATATATACACACAAATTTATATATATATACACACACACATATATACACATAGGTGTGTGCATATATATATATATATATGCACAGGTAACAAAAGTAAAAAATAAGTTGGACTACTTACTATTATATATACATAGTATCAATACATATATACATACATACATATATGTATATAGAAATATACCAAAAGTCCATGGACTCATGTATGTGTGTGTATGTGTGTGTGTATATATATATACACATGGTATACATGCACACATGGAATATTATTCAGACTTAAGAAGGAAATTTTGATACATACTACAACATGGGTAAACCTTAAGGATATTATTTTAAGTGAAATAAGTCACTTACAAAATGACAAATACTATATATACCACTTATATGAGGTTATCTAGAGTAGGGAAATTCACAGAAAACGAAAGTAGAGTGGTGTTTTCTAGGGGCTGAAAGGGAAGAAATGGAGAGTTGTTTAATGAATACTGTGTGCCAGACTTGCAAAATGAAAAAGTTCTGGAGATTGGTTGTACATGAATATGAATATACATAACACTCCTGAACTGTACAGTTAGAAATAGTTGAGATGGTAAATTTTTATGTTATATGTTTTTTTACCACAATTAAAAAATTTAAAAAAATAAAATGAGAAATAAAAGTATTCAATGACATAATCTGTTCATATCATTATACTCTCCCCAGAAATGTTTATAAAACTAATGTACTTAAGAAAATTAACACATCTCTTTTTTAAACATGTATTTGACCTATTCATGAGTAGACAAACATGTCGCTCATTCACATATAGATATAAATATTTCATTTTAATTTTAATTTACTTTTATTACATTTTAAAGTGTTATTTCTCCGAGATGTTAGAATATACTTCTTAACTCATGAATCCTTTTATCTTTGTGTGCATGATTAAAAAAAAAAAGCTATCGCATAACATTTTCCCCATACCCTTATCTCCAGCCCATCAGTAACATCTTTTCTAATCAGATTATAAAAGAGAGAAGAAAAAATAAACTGCCTCTTGGGAAGAGCATGAGCCTGAAGGCATTATCTCATATTGTTACAGTAGCCTGTTGTCTCCATATAGAAAGTGAAGAACCTGGATTCATTTGCTCAAAGAATAGAAAGCATTTTCTATTTTCAAGGAACTTTCAGTCTAGAGAGAGATGATTTGCCACAATTGTATATGATTAATACATAACATATCTATAAATGATCTTAGATAAGGAATATATAAGACATAGTCCTAGATGAAGAAAACACAAAAATTTGCATTTAAAAATATATACCTAGTTATTTATATGCATATATATATATACACACACACACATATTCCTTATATTTACACACAGTCTTTTAAATATATTTATACAGTATTTCTATTAATTAGGGAATATACATGTATCTATGCACACACATAGACATACACACCTTTTCTGAGGTGGATATTTTATTATTGTCAGTTCTGCACAAGTTAATAATTTCATTTAAAATCCTAACAGATATCTTCTTAAAAATCCGATAAAATTGTTTTAAATTCACCTGAGCATTAAAAGAAACATTCAAGAATGACTAAAAAACATTTAAGCATTAAAGCCAGCGTCCTCAACCCCCAAGCCATGGACTGGTACTGGTCTATGACCTGCTGGGAACCAGGCAGCACAGCAGCAGGTGAGCGGTGGGTGAGTGAGTGAAGCTGAGTTTCGCCTCCTGTCACGTCAGCGGTGGCATTAGATTCTCATAGGAGTGTGAACCCTATCGTGAGCTGTGCATGCAAGGAACCTAAGTCGCACGCTCCTTATGAGAACCTAATGATAAATGTAATGCATTTGAATCATCCTGAAACCATCCACCACCCCACCCCACCCCATCCATGGAACACTGCCTTCTAAGAAATTGGTCCCTGGTGCCAAAATGGTTGGGGACTGCTGCATTAAATTACAAGAGGAGTCATGTTCTGTCAAGTGTTTTAGAATCAAGACTGTTACTTATTTTGAAATTTTCTTTGATATTGTATTATAGTACTATAACAGTACTGAAATAGTTAAGTACTAAAAAATGTTTGCCAAAGTAAAACTTATCATAGAACTGTAGTCCTTAAAACAATTACAAAAGCAATTCTACTCATAGGAATTGATTTTGCAAACATTCTCACATAGTTTTGAATTCATATATGAATAAAACTTTTCACTGTAACATTGTTTTTGATAGCCAGAAAAGAGAAACAATCTTCCTGTCCATCAATAGGGAACATGTTTAATTAATTAGAACATATCTATGACTCAAATAATATATTATTGTAATAATGAATGAAGAAGCTTTTTATTTTACTATCTGGAAATATCTTCAAGATTTACCATTTATTTCCAAAAAAAACAAAAAACAAGAACAGAAACAAAAAAAGCCCAGCAAAGTGCAGAACAACGATTATATTATGTTTGCTTTGTGGAAAAAAAGTTTATTTATTTTATTTATCTAATATATTTATATATATTTTATGTATATCTAGGATAATGTATAATAGACTAACAATAGTGTTTGCCTGTAAGAAAATTAAATGGTCAAATAAAAATGACAGGGAATCATTTTTACTTTTTGACTTTCGAACCATGTGAATGGATTGCTTATTTTAAAAAATAATATAAAAATAAGAAACCGAAAACTCTAAATAGTGTACTTCTATAATTTACATAGAAAAATAAAGCAAAGATAAACCCTAGTATGTACAGTGTATGATAAGGACAGCATCAAAAATCAGTAAGAGGATCCTGATTTCCAGGCTGGCATGTAAGGAGCTTAGAAGTTATCACTTCATCCTAACAAGCAAAAAGCTGATAAAACTGAAAAATCAACAACTCTTCTTAGATATTTCAGAAAAAATGAGTTCATAGGGCAAGTCACTGCCTCCAAAATTGGAGAGACGGGCAGATACAGAAAATCACAAGCTACCAAATAAGGAACTTTCCTATGACACAGTACTGGGTAGGAAAACCTGAACTCTAATTGACAAATTGCTGAAAACTCAGTGTGTTCAAGTCTGAGAGTTAAAAACTCAGGGGGCTCAGTCATAGGAAGACCCCTAAGTCTTTGTGATTTTTACTTTTAGGGGCTCTATCAGGATCTCACAGTGACCACCAGATAGAAATCCCCTTGTGCTTCTGGCAGGGAATGGGAAAAAAGTAGGCACTTAAAATACATCCCAGAGCCTTGTGTTCCTAACAAGACCTGCCCTCAGGAGAAGCTATTTTACTAGTACCTAACCTACTGGAGTTTTATCAGTTTATAAAAGCCCAACCATTCTAGTAGAATACCAACTCCATCCTCCTCTGGCCATCCTGTCTTACCTAAGAAGTGAGTGAGGGGATTGAGAAGCACTTGTAAAGGTTACAGCCCAGGGTACAGGTTCACTAAAAGCCTGAAACCTAATCACAGGACTACAGAATGCTTTCCCTCCTTCATACCTTACTATGGCCTACCTACAGCAGTTTCTTTTACCCAGTACATCATGTCAAGATTTCTATTGGGGGAGCCCGCCCCAATATTTCAACATAGGTTCTTTCTATTTTCCATAAGTGCCAACCAGCTGAGAAATAAAGAGAGACAGTACAAAGAAAGGAATTTTACAGCTGGGCTGCTGGGGATGACATCACATATCAGGACTGTGATGCCCGCCTGAGTCTCAGACCAGCAAGTTTTTATTAAGGGTTTCAAAAGGGGAGGGGGTATAAGAACAGGGAGTAGGTACAAAGATCACATGCTTCAAAAGGCAAAAAGCAGAACTACTAGTAAGGGTCTAACAAAGATCACATGCTTGTGAGGGAACAGGACAAAGGGCAAAAGCAGAACTACTGATAAGGGTCCAACAAAGATCACAAGGCAAAGGGCAAAAACAGAACTACTGATAAAGGTCTATGTTCAGCAGTGCACGTACTGTGTTGATAAACATCTTAAACAACAGAAAACAGGATTCAAGAGCAGAGAACCAGTCTGACCACAAATTTACCAGGGCAGAGATTGTCCCCACCCTAGTAAGCCTGAGGTTACTGCAGGAGACCAGGGCATATCTCAGTCCTTATCTCAACCACATAAGGCAGACATTCCCAGAGCAGTCATTTGTAGACCTCCCTCAGGAATGCATTCCTTCCCCAGGGTATTAATATTAATATTCCTTGCTAGGAAAAGAATTTAGCGATATCTTCCCTACTTGCATGTCCATTTATAGGCTCTCTGCAAGAAGAAAAATATGGCTCTTTTTGCCTGACCCCGCAGGCAGTCAGACCTTATTGTTGTCTTCCCTTGTTCCCTAAAAATTGCTGTTATTCTGTTCTTTTTCAAGGTGCACTGATTTCATATTGTTCAAACACACATGTTTTACAATAAATTTGTACAGTTAACACAATTATGACAGTGGTCCTGAGGTGACGTACAACCTCACCTTATGAAAATAACAGGATTAAGAGATTAAAGTAAAGACAGGCATAAGAAATTATAAAAGTATTATTTGGGAACTGATAAATGTCCACGAAATCTTCAAATTTATTTTCCTCTGCTGCGGCTCCAGCCAGTCCCTCCATATGGGGTCCCTGACTTACTACAACAAATTTCAACAAATAACTACTACAAGGTAAAAAACACATTTGAAGAGACAGAGCAATCATCAGATCCAGATGCAGACATGGCATGGATGTTGGAATTATCTGACTGGGAATGTAAAACAACTGTGATTACTATGCTAAGGAATGTAATGCAAAAGGTAGACAGCATGTAAGAAGAGAGGAATAAGGTAAGCAGAGAAATGAAAATTGTAAGAAAAATTTAAAAAGAAATCCTAGAGATCAAAAACACTGTAAGAGAAATGAAGAATGCCTTTGATAGGCTCATTAGTAGACGAGATGTGGCTGAGGAAAGAATCTCTGAGTTTAAGGATTTATCAATAGAAACTTCTAAAATGGAAAAGTAAAGAAAAAAAAATGGAACAAAATAGCCAAGAACAGTGAAACACCTACAAAATGTGTAATATACCTGCAATGGGAATACCAGCAGGAGAAGAAAGAGACCGAGGAACAAAAAATGTTAGAACCAACAGTGTCTAAAAATTATCCCCAAATTAATGCCACACGATAAATCACAGATCAAGGAAGCTCCAAGAATAGCAAAAAAATTGAATAACAAAAAAAACTGTACATAAGCATATCATATCAAAATTGCAGATCATCAAAGAAAAAGAAAAAAAAATCTAAAAAGGAGCCAAAGGTGGGGTAAAAAACCCACCTTAACTGTCTCAACTATAGAGGAACAAAGATAAGAATTACATCTGATGTCTCAGAAACCATATAAAGCAAGGAGAGAATGGACTAAGATATCTAAAGTGTTTTGAGAAAAAACAACTCACCTACCTAGAATTCTGAACTCTGAGAAATTATCCTTTAAAAGTGAAGGAGAAATAAACACTTTCCTGGACAAACAAAAATTAGGAGATTTGTTTTCAGTAGACTTGCCTTGCAAGAAATGTTATCAGAAATTCTTCAGAGACAAGGATAATGACATAGGTCACTAAGATTATGTAAAGAAAGAGTATTAGGGAAAGAATAAGTGAACCCTAAGTGACATAAGAGGGTGCATCCAGCCAGACACACTATAGCCAGCAGCACCTTTGAATGGAATGACCATGTGCAGGGTCACACAATTTCAGAGCAACATGGTAGGAGCCACTTGCAGGCAGGGCTGCAGCTCCCTGCAAAAGCTTCTCCTCTGCTTACATATTCACTAGCCCAGTAACAAACCAAGCATACCTAAAAATCCTTCCCTGGAATGACAGGCAACACACTGACACCCATTTGACTAAAGGGCTCAAATGGGGTAAATGAAATGTTAAAACAATATCTAACAGATTATGGCCACTGCGTTTGGTTGGTTTGTTCAGAGCTGTTCAGGAGGAAGTACATGCACAAAATCTCTTTGATGAAACATCTCGTGGCACACTGTGATAGCAAGGCCCCTTGTGCAGAACCAGGATCTTTTGGGGGTGAGCTATGTTTGTCTTAAGCAGGGCCTGGCTGTGTTTGTCAGGCCTCTGAGTCCAAGCTAAGCCATCATATCCCCTGTGACCTGCACGTATACATCCAGATGGCCTAAAGCAACTGAAGATCCACAAAAGAAGTGAAAATAGCCTTAGCTGATGACATTCCACCGTTGTGATTTTTTTCTCCCCCAACCTTAAGAGGGTTCTTTGTAATCTCCCCCACCCTTAAGAATGTACTTTGTAAGATCCACCAGCTGCCGGCAAAACATTGCTCCTAACTCCACCGCCTATCCCAAAACCTATAAGAACTAATGATAATCCCACCATGCTTGCTGACTTTCTTTTTGGACTCAGCCCACCTGCACCCAGGTGAAATAAACAGCCTTCTTGCTCACACAAAGCCTATTTGGTGGTCTCTTCACACAGACATGTGAGACAGTGTTGATACTCCCTGTGTATCCTTCTATCCTTTTGCCTGAAGCTGCACTGACCCCTCACTTCCTCCTTTAGTGTGCACTGGATAGCACTGCCAGGTCTCCCTACTTTCAGCCAAAACCAGCCAAAATCAGCCATGAACACCTTAGTGAGAATAATCAGACAAGGAATTCATTCATTCACAGCAAACAGTAAGTGCCTTTCCAAAGGCACTTATTTCCCATATTAGGCTTATACTGAAGTGTGGAACAGCAGTCTGCTCTGTTTCCCAGTTTGAGGAAACTTGTGGAGGGGCACATGTCTTTCCATGGGCAGTTGAAATCATAGCATGGCCCATTCCTGACAATCCATGCTTAAGTGTCTGTAAGGCGATGGTGTATCTTTATTTGAAACAAATTTCCCTAGAGGCATTCTGTGTATCTGAAAAGGACCCATCTTGTGTCCATCCAGCACTGTTTGTTCTTTGTAGAATTGAATCATCCTACCAAAGAGTTTCCATGATAGAAAGGTCAAAGGCCTGACTTTAGGTTTAGGCTAGGGGAATGATAGCATCCTGGAGCACCTTGTTTGGGTGTATAAAGAACTGCAAGGTGAAAGTCAGCAGTCTCAAGACTTTCTAATAACTCAAGGCTAAGAAAAACATCTTTTCCATGGTGACTCTTATGGCTTTGTTTATAGACACAGAAGCTAGCCTCCAGCCCCAAGCAGAAGTTTGCTGGAATGTATTTGTTGGAGGTGGTAGTATCTTGTTTGTATTGTTAATAAAGCAACTTCTTTAAAAGCATATTTTATATATATATATAGAGAGAATATATACACAAAAGTATATATATGCATTCTATATATATAGAATATACTTTTATATATTCTATAAATTCTATATAGTACATATACTGTATATACACTTTTGTGTATATATGTATATAAAACTATATATATATTCTATATATAGAGAGAGAATGGGATGAAGTACAAAAAAATGGAGTTGGTAATAATAATAATATGATGCTACTGATGATAATGATAGCTAACCTATCTAACTTTCAGAATGTGTCAGACACTGCTCTCTGCACATTACATGTTATAACTCATACTTGTCTTACCAAACTTATGAAGTAGGTATTATCATTGTATTTAATTTACAAATGAGGAAACTGAGGTAAACAGAGATTAAGTTCATAGTATATAGCTAGTACATAGCTTAGTAGGTTATAGATTTAAAAATTAGTTTCTTGCCCATATCATATACGAAAATAAATTCTAAGATAATTTAATTTAAGCAGTTAAATCACAAAATTAAATCAGAAAATAATTAGAAGAGATTTTTTTTGAATATTTATATGATGTCTGATGGGGTAAGATATTTTCCAAGCATACAGTGAAAGAAATCACAAAGGAAAATCTCAACATCTCTAAACAACTACTTTAACTTTTAAATGTCTACAAGCACACAAAATTAAGAAGCAAAACATGCCCCCAAAAAGCAAATAAAATACTCCTAATGGCTAGTACCCTCAATATGTAAAGTGCTTATAAAAGTCAATAAGAAAAAAAATACTACCTTGAAAGACAGATGATCAAAGAATAGGAAAAGACAATTCACAAAATAAAAAAATAAACATTACTAGGGCTATATGAAAAATAATAATAGCTATTATTGAGTTTTTACTCTGGACCAGGAACTGTACAAAATACTTTTATTAAATTATTAAATCTTCAAAACAGTTGTGTATGATATGCATACCCAAGGTCACAAAGTTAGTAAGTAATGGGAATAAGAACCCAAGTCTGGCCAACTCCAAACTCATTATTTAACCATTATGGTATACTTCCTGCAGTAGTGTGCTGGAGCCAACAAATTCCAACTTGCAAGGGTCCACCGAATACTGCTTCCTAACTCTATGTTCAGTCATGTTGTGTTGGTAGCTTGAAATGGGCCATGGTGGTAGTAGTTCTACCACAAAGATAAGTAAATGCTACAAATGAGCCCCCGCCACCTCCCCAGAGAGCTAGTTGTTAAATATTTACCAGAATACAAAAAAAATGAACTAAGATTCCAGTTTGATACTACGTTTGTCTAGAAATTAGCAAGGATTGAGAGACAAGCACAGTAAACTAAATTTTGATGCTAAAGACATGTAAATTAGCTCAACCTTTTTGGAAAAGTATTTGGTAGTATGTATCAAGAGTCTTTAAGAAGCTTATGTATTTCAGTCTTATAATTCCACCACTGAAAATCTAGAGGAAATAATCAGAGATGCATATAATGACCTGTGGATGTTCATTTTAATATTATTTAAAGTAAAAATGTGAAAACTCCTAAACTAGACAATATGAGGACAACAGTTAAATAAAATGTGTAATAATCATATAATGGAATATAACAAAGCTATCAAAAAATTTTGGTTTTAGGTGGAGGAAGATGGGAAATAGGAGACAGGGCTAACATGCAGCTCCCACCTGGACAGACAAAACAGCATATGGAGACTCACACTGTGGACTTTTCCTCTAAAAATCACCACAGGAATGTACCAAGAAAGCCAAAAGAATTCACAGAATCCTTTGAAAGAAGTGACATGCCGACCAGGTGTGGTGGCTCACTCCTGTAATCCCAGCACGTTGGGAGGCCATGGTGGGTGGATCACCTGAGGTTGGGAATTAAAGACCAGCCTGACCAACATGGAGAAACCCTGTCTCTACTAAAAATGCAAAAAAAAAAAAAAGAAAAGAAAAGAAAAAATTAGCCAGCCATGGTGACACATGCCTGTAATCCCAGCTACTCGGCAGGCTGAAGTAGGAAAATCACTTGAATCCGAGAGACGGAGGTTGCAGTGAGCCAAGATCGCACCATTGCACTCCAGCCTGGGCAACAAGAGCAAAACTCTGTCCAACCCCCCACCTCAAAAAAAAAAAAAAAAAAAAAAAAAGGAAAGGTGTGACATGCCACTGCAGGTTCCATGAGACAGGTGAAAAACTGAGTTCCCAAAGTGCGAGATGGTGAAAGCCTGACTCTAAACACATATCTCCACTGGGGAACCTGAAAATCCAGATTACAGGAGAAGAATTTAACCTTACCCAGAGCTGAAATGGATTTAGCATGAAAAATAAAAGTAGAAACAGCAGTGGGAAGAGCCTTGTAGGCACTCCCATTCTCCAGCTCAAGCCCAGGGAAGCTATGCCTGACTTTATTCACGGGGGCACTTGGGGAAAGCAACCAGCAGGATTTGGGAAGGGTCACAGGGTGAAAGAAGCTTCCAACTGAACACTGTAATAATTTTGACCAGATGCAAATTATCTAGAGTAGAATCCAGGGAGCAAACAGGACCTTCTGCAGAAAGAAATGCAGGAGCTATGGCCAAGAATGTGGGCAGGTGGGGAGAGGTGAAGCCTGAAAGCTATGCTTGCTTTCTCAGCTGGGAAACTTATAACCTGGGGCAAGGTCTGAGTCCCACCTGCTGACTGCCTGCAGAGAGAGAGCGAGACTGGCCTTGTCAACTGCCATGGGAACCGCATGAGAACTATGGTGACAGAAGCAGCCATAATCTCCTCTGGAACATTATCCTGTTGGCCGGAGAACCACACCCCATCCCCACAATTGCCATGGCAAGCCCCACCCAAGCAGAATCTGAGCACACAGAATCTATTTCACTCCCCTGCTGCCTTCATCAGGGCAGGTGCTGGCATCCACAGCTGGGAGACCTGAAGACAGATCACATCACAGGACTCTTTACAGACAACCCTGGCACCAGCTCATAGCCTGGTAGCCCTGTTGGGTGGCAGGATCCAGAAGAGCAATAACAATCACTGCTGTCCAGCTCCCAGGAAGCTTCCCTATGAGAAGTGGGGGAGTACCACATCAAGAGATCACCCTGTGGCACAAAAGAACCTGAACAGCAGCTTCTGAGTTCCAGATTTTTTCAATGAAATAATCTAACCAAATGAGAAAGAATCAGAAAACTAATTCTGGTAACATAACAAAATAAAATTCTATAACGCCCCTAAAAGACCACATTACCTCCCCAGAAATGGATCTAAACCAAGAAGAAATCTCTAAGTTGCCAGATAAGGAATTTGGAAGGTTGATTATTAAGCTACTCAAGGAGATACTAGAGAAAGGTGAAAAGTAACTTAAAGAAACTAAAAAATAATACAGGATATAGTTGAAAAATTATCGAGAAATAGCATAAAGAAACTACAATCACAACTTCTGGAAATGAAAGACACACTTAGAGAGAAATACAAAAAGCACTGGAAAGTGTCAACAATAGACTTGAAGAAATAGAAGAAAGAACTTCGGAGCTCAAAAACAAGCCTTTCAAATTAACTCCATCAGATGAAGAAAAACAAAAATAAATTTTAAATAATGAACAAAGCCTTCAAGAAAGTTTGGGTGTTCCTGAGGAAGAGGAGAAATCTAAAAGTTTAGAAAATTTGTTTGGGGGAATAATTAAGAAAAACTTCCCTGGCCTCACTAGAGATCTAGCCGTTCAAATACAAGAAGCTCAAAGAACACCTGGGAAACTCATCACAAGAAGATCATTACCTAGATACATGGTCATCAGGTTATCTAAGGTCAAGAAGAATGAAAGAATCTTAAGAGCTGTGAGGCAAAGCATCAGGTAACTTACAAAGGAAAACCTGTCAGATTAACAGCAGATTTCTCAGCTAAAACCCTACAAGCCAGAAAGGACTGGGGTCCTATCTTTAGCCACCTCAAAGAAAATAATTGCCAACTGAGAATTTATTTCCAGCAAAACTAAGCTTCATCAATGAAGGAGAAATAAAGTCTTTTTCAGACAAAGAAATGCTGAGAGAATTCTCCATTACCAAGCCAGGACTACAAGAATGCTAAAAGGCATTCTAAATCTTGAAACCAAACTTCAAAATACACGAAAATAGAACCTCCTTTAAATCTCACAGGGCCTATAAAACAATAACACAATGAAAAAAAAATCAAGATACACAGGCAACAACTAGCATGATTAATAAAAGAGTATCTCACATCTCAATACTAATGTTGAATGTAAATGGCCTAAATGATCTACTTAAAAGATACAGAATGTCAGAATGAATAAAAACCTACCAAGCAAGTATCTCCTGTCTTCAAGAGAATCACCTAATGCATAAGGACTCACATAAACTTAAGGTAAAGGGGTGGAAAAAGATATTCCATGCAAATGGACACCAAAAGAAGCAGGAGTAGCTACTTTTATATCAGATAAAACAAACTTTAAAGCAACAGGAGTTGAAAAAGACAAAGAGGGACATTATGTAACGATAAAATGATCAGTCCAACAGGATATCACAATCCTAAATATGTATGCACCTAACACTGGAGCTCCCAAATGTATAAAACAATTATTACTAGACCTAACAAATGAGATAGATGGCAACACAATAATAGTGCTAGACTTCCACACTCCACTGACAGCACTAGACAAGTCTTTAAGACAGAAAGTCAACAAAGAAACAGTGGACTTAAACTACACCCTAAAACAAATGGACTTAACAGATATTTATGGAACATTCTACCCAATAAGTGCAGAATATACATTCTTTTCATTAGCACATGCAACGTTCTCCAAGTCAGACCATATGATAGGCCACAAAACAAGTCTCAATAAATTTAAGAAAATTGAAATTATATCAAGTACCCTCTCAGACCACAGTGGAATAAAACTAGAAATTAACTCCAAAAGGAACTTTCAAAACTATACAAATACATGGAAATTAAATAATCTGCTCCTGAATGATTCTTGGGTTAACAATGAAATCAAGATGGAAATTTTAAAAAGTATTTGAACTGAACAATAATAGTGACACAATTTATCAAAACCTCTGGGATACAGCAAAGGCAGTGCTAAGAGGAAAGTTCATAACATTAAATGCTTACATCGAAAAGTCTGAAAAGGCACAAATACAATCTAAGGTCACATCTGAAGGGACTAGAAAATCAAGAACAAACCAAACCCAAACCCAACAGAAGAAAAGAAAAAACAAAGGTCAGAGCAGAACTAAATGAAATTGAAACAAAAAATACAATAGATAAATGAAACAAAAAACTGGTTCTTTGAAAAGATAAACAAAATTGATAGACCATTAAAAAGATTAACCAAGAAATTAAGAGAGGGGGGTGGAGCAAGATGGCCGAATAGGAACAGCTCCAGTCTCCAACTCTGGGTGCGAGCGACACAGAAGACAGGTGATTTCTGCATTTTCAACTGAGGTACAGGATTTATCTCACTAGGGAGTGCCTGACAATCAGTGCTGGTCAGCTGCTGCAGCCCAACCAGCGAGAGCTGAAGCAGGGCGAGGCATCGCCTCACCTGGGAAGCGCAAGGGGGAAGGGAATCCCTTTTCCTAGCCAGGGGAACTGAGGCACACAACACCTGGAAAATCGGGTAACTCCCACCCCAATACTGCACTCTACCAAGGATCTTAGCAAACGGGTACACCAGGAGACTATACCCCACACCTGGCCAGGAGGGTCCCACGCCCACGGAGCCTCCCTCATTGCTAGCACAGCATTCTGCGATCTCGCGGCAAGGCAGCAGCCAGGCTGGGGGAGGGGTGCCCGCCATTGCTGAGGCTTAAGTAGATAAACAAAGCGGCTGGGAAGCTCAAACTGGGTGGAGCTCACAGCAGCTCAAGGAGTCCTGCCTGTCTCTGTAGACTCCACCTCTGGGGACAGGGCACAGCTAAAAAACAACAACAACAAAAAGCAGCTGAAACCTCTGCAGACGCAAACGACTCTGTCTGACAGCTTTGAAGTGAGCAGTGGATCTCCCAACACGGAGGTTGAGATCTGAGAACGGACAGACTACCTGGTCAAGTGGGTCTCTGACCCCTGAGTAGCCTAGCTGGGAGACATCCCCCACTAGGGGCAGACCGACACCCCACACCTCACACGGTGGAGTATACCCCTGAGAAGAAGCTTCCATAGCAAGAATCAGACAGGTACACTCGCTGTTCAGCAATATTCTATCTTCTGCAGCCTTGGCTGCTGATACCCAGGCAAACAGGGTCTGGAGTGGACCTCAAGCAATCTCCAACAGACCTACAGCTGAGGGTCCTGACTGTTAGAAGGAAAACTAACAAACAGGAAGGACACCCACACCAAAACCCCATCAGTACGTCACCATCATCAAAGACCAGAGGCAGATAAAACCACAAAGATGGGGAAAAAGCAGGGAAGAAAAGCTGGAAATTCAAAAAATAAGAGCGCATCGCCCCCTGCAAAGGAACGCAGCTCATTGCCAGCAACAGATCAAAGCTGGACAGAGAGTGACTTTGACGAGATGAGAGAAGAAGACTTCAGTCCATCAAACTTCTCAGAGTTAAAGGAGGAATTACGTACCCAGCGCAAAGGAACTAAAAATCTTGAAAGAAAAGTGGAAGAATTGATAACTAGAATAATTAATGCAGAGAAGGCCATAAACAAATGGACAGAGATGAAAACCATGACACGAGAAATACGTGACAAATGCACAAGCTTCAGTAACCGACTCGATCAACTGGAGAAAGAGTATCAGCGATTGAGAATCAAATGAATGAAATGAAGCGAGAAGAGAAACCTAAAGAAAAAAGAAGAAAAAGAAATGAACAAAGTCTGCAAGAAGTATGGGATTATGTAAAAAGACCAAATCTATGTCTGATTGGTGTGTCTGAAAGTGAGGGGGAAAATGGAACCAAGTTGGAAAACACTCTTCAGGATATCATCCAGGAGAACTTTCCCAACCTAGTAGGGCAGGCCAACATTCAAATTCAGGAAATACAGAGAACGTCACAAAGATACTCCTCGAGAAGAGCAACCCCAAGACACATAATTGCCAGATTCACCAAAGTTGAAATGAAGGAAAAAATCTTAAGGGCAGCCAGAGAGAAAGGTCGGGTTACCCACAAAGGGAAGCCCATCAGACTAACAGCAGATCTCTCTGCAGAAACTCTACAAGCCAGAAGAGAGTGGGGGCCAATATTCAACATTCTTAAAGAAAAGAATTTTAAACCCAGAATTTCATATCCAGCCAAACTAAGTTTCATAAGTGAAGGAGAAATAAAATCCTTTACAGATAAGCAAATGCTTAGAGATTTTGTCACCACCAGGCCTGTCTTGGAAGAGACCCTGAAGGAAGCACTAAACATGGAAAGGAACAACCGGTACCAGCCATTGCAAAAACATGCCGAAATGTAAACACCATCGAGGCTAGGAAGAAACTGCATCAACTAACGAGCAAAATAACCAGTTAATATCATAATGGCAAGATCAAATTCACACATAACAATATTAACCTTAAATGTAAATGGACTAAATGCTCCAATTAAAAGACATAGACTGGCAAACTGGATAAAGAGTCAAGACCCATCAGTTTGCTGTATTCAGGAGACCCATCTCACATGCAGAGACATACATAGACTCAAAATAAAGGGATGGAGGAAGGTCTACCAAGCAAATGGAGAACAAATAAAAGCAGGGGTTGCAATACTAGTCTCTGATAAAACAGACTTTAAACCATCAAAGATCAAAAGAGACAAAGAAGGCCATTACATAATGGTAAAGGGATCAATTCAACAGGAAGAGCTAACTATCCTAAATATATATGCACCCAATACAGGAGCACCCAGATTCATAAAGCAAGTCCTTAGAGACTTACAAAGAGACTTAGACTCCCATACAATAATAATGGGAGACTTAAACACCCCACTGTCAACACTAGACAGATCAACGAGACAGAAAGTTAACAAGGATATCCAGGAATGGAACTCATCTCTGCAGCAAGCAGACCTAATAGACATCTACAGAACTCTCCACCCCAAATCAACAGAATATACATTCTACTCAGCACTACATCACACTTATTCCAAAATTGACCACATAATTGGAAGTAAAGCACTCCTCAGCAAATGTACAAGAACAGAAATTATAACAAACTGTCTCTCAGACCACAGTGCAATCCAACTAGAACTCAGGACTAAGAAACTCAATGAAAACCGCTCAACTACATGGAAATTGAATAACCTGCTCCTGAATGACTACTGGGTACATAACGAAATGAAGGCAGAAATAAAGATGTTCTTTGAAACTAATGAGAACAAAGATACAACATACCAGAATCTCTGGGACACATTTAAAGCAGTGTGTAGAGGGAAATTTATAGCACTAAATGCCACCAGAGAAAGCTGGAAAGATCTAAAATTGACACTCTAACATCACAATTAAAAGAACTAGAAAAGCAAGAACAAACACATTCAAAAGCTAGCAGAAGGCAAGAAATAACTAAGATCAGAGCAGAACTGAAGGAGATAGAGACAAAAAAAAACCCTCCAAAAAATCAATGAATCCAGGAGGTGGTTTTTTGAAAAGATCAACAAAATTGATAGACCACTAGCAAGACTAATAAAGAAGAAAAGAGAGAAGAATCAAATCGATGCAATTAAAAATGATAAAGGGGATATCACCACCGACCCCACAGAAATACAAACTACCATCAGAGAATACTATAAACACCTCTACGCAAATAAACTAGAAAATCCAGAAGAAATGGATAATTTCCTGGACACTTACACTCTCCCAAGACTAAACCAGGAAGAAGCTGAATTCCTGAATAGACGAATAGCAGGCTTTGAAATTGAGGCAATTATTAATAGCCTACCAACCAAAAAAAGTCCAGGACCAGATGGATTCACAGATGAATTCTACCAGAGGTACAAGGAGGAGCTGGTACCATTCCTTCTGAAACTATTCCAATCAATAGAAAAAGAGGGAATCCTCCCTAACTCATTTTATGAGGCCAACATCATCCTGATACCAAAGCCTGGCAGAGACACAACAAAAAAAGAGAATTGTAGACCAATATCCCTGATGAACATCGATGCAAAAATCCTCAATAAAATACTGGCAAACTGGATCCAGCAGCACATCAAAAAGCTTATCCACCAATGATCAAGTGGGCTTCATCCCTGGGATGCAAGGCAGGTTCAACATACGCAAGTCAATAAATGTAATCCAGCATATAAACAGAACCAAAGACAAAAACCACATGATTATCTCACTAGATGCAGAAAAGGCCTTTGACAAAATTCAACAGCCCTTCATGCTAAAAACACTCAATAAATTCGGTATTGATGGAACGTATCTCAAAATAATAAGAGCTATTTATAACAAACCCACAGCCAATATCATACTGAATGGGCAAAAACTGGAAAAATTCTCTTTGAAAACTGGCACAAGACAGGGATGCCCTCTCTCACCACTCCTGTTCAACATAGTGTTGGAAGTTCTGGCTAGGGCAATCAGACTAGAGAAAGAAATCAAGGGTATTCAGCTAGGAAAAGAAGAAGTCAAATTGTCCCTGTTTGCAGATGACATGATTGTATATTTAGAAAACCCCATTGTCTCAGCCCAAAATCTCCTTAAGCTGATAAGAAACTTCAGCAAAGTCTCAGGATACAAAATTAATGTGCAAAAATCACAAGCATTCTTATACACCAGTAACAGACAAACAGAGAGCCAAATCATGAATGAACTTCCATTCACAATTGCTTCAAAGAGAATGAAACACCTAGGAATCCAACTTACTAGGGATGTAAAGGACCTCTTCAAGGAGAACTACAAACCACTGCTCAGTGAAATAAAAGAGGATACAAACAAATGGAAGAACATACCATGCTCATGGATAGGAAGAATCAATATCGTGGAAATGACCATACTGCCCAAGGTAATTTATAGATTCAATGCCATCCCCATCAAGCTACCAATGAGTTTCTTCACAGAATTGGAAAAAACCTGCTTTAAAGTTCATATGAAACCAAAAAAGAGCCCGCATTTCCAAGACAATCCTAAGTCAAAAGAACAAAGCTGGAGGCATCACGCTACCTGACTTCAAACTATACTACAAGGCTACAGTAACCAAAACAGCATGGTACTGGTACCAAAACAGAGATATAGACCAATGGAACAGAACAGAGTCCTCAGAAATAATACCACACATCTACAGCCATCTGATCTTTGACAAACCTCAGAAAAACAAGAAATGGGGAAAGGATTCCCTATTTAATAAATGGTGCTGGGAAAATTGGCTAGCCATAAGTAGAAAGCTGAAACTGGATCCTTTCCTTACTCTTTATACGAAAATTAATTCAAGATGGATTAGAGACTTAAATGTTAGACCTAATACCATAAAAACCCTAGAAGAAAACCTAGGTAATACCATTCAGGACATAGGCATGGGCAAGGACTTCATGTCTAAAACACCAAAAGCAACGGCAACAAAAGCCAAAATTGACAAATGGGATCTAATTAAACTAAAGAGCTTCTGCACAGCAAAAGAAACTACCATCAGAATGAACAGGCAACCTACAGAATGGGAGAAAAGTTTTGCAATCTACTCATCTGACAAAGGGCTAATATCCAGAACCTACAAAGAACTCAAACAAATTTACAAGAAAAAAACAAACAACCCCATCGAAAAGTGGGCAAAAGATATGAACAGACAGTTCTCAAAAGAAGACATTCATACAGCCAACAGACATATGAAAAAATGCTCATCATCACTGGCCATCAGAGAAATGCACATCAAAACCACAATGAGATACCATCTCACACCAGTTAGAATGGCAATCATTAAAAAGTCAGGAAACAACAGGCGCTGGAGAGGATGTGGAGAAATAGGAACACTTTTACACTGTTGGTGGGATTGTAAACTAGTTTGACCATTATGGAAAACAGTATGGCAATTCCTCAAGGATCTAGAACTAGAAGTACCATATGACCCAGCCATCCCATTACTGGGTATATACCCAAAGGATTATAAATCATGCTGCTATAAAGACACATGCACATGTATGTTTATTGCAGCACTATTCACAATAGCAAAGACTTGGAATCAACCAAAATGTCCATCAGTGACAGACTGGATTAAGAAAATGTGGCACATATACACCATGGAATACTATGCAGCCATAAAAAGGATGAGTTTGTGTCCTTGGTAGGGACATGGATGCAGCTGGAAACCATCATTCTCAGCAAACTATCGCAAGAACAGAAAACCAAACACCGCATATTCTCACTCATAGGTGGGAACTGAAAAATGAGATCACTTGGACTCAGGAAGGGGAACATCACACACCGGGGCCTATCACGGGGAGGGGGAAGGGGGGAGGGATTGCATTGGGAGTTATACCTGATGTAAATGATGAGTTGATGGGTGCTGACGAGTTGATGGGTGCAACACGCCAACATGGCACAGGTATACATATGTAACAAACCTGCACGTTATCCACATGTACCCTAGAACTTAAAGTATAATAATAATTTAAAAAAAAAAGAAATTAAGAGAGAACATCCAAATAAGCTCAATTAGAAATGAAACAGGAGTTATTACAACCAATACCACAGAAATACAAAAGATCACTCAAAGCTACTATGAAAACGTTTACACACACAAACTAGAAAGTCTAGAGGAGATGGATGAATTCCTGGAAATATACAGGTCTAGATTAAATCAGGAAGAAATAGAAACTTTGAACCAACCAATAACAAGTAGTGAGATTGAAACAGTAACAAAAAATTGCCAACAAAAAAAGTCCAGGACCGGATGAATTCACAGCTGAATTCTATCAGGCATTTGAAGAAGAATTGATACCAATCTTACTGAAACTATTGTAAAAGATAGAGAAAGAGAGAATCCTCCCTAAGTCATTCTATGAAACCAGTATCATCCTAATACCAAAACCAGGAAAGGACATAATAGAAAAAGAAAAACCACAGACGAATATCCCTGATGAACAAAGATGCAAAATTCCTCAGCGAAGTACTAGCTAACAAAATCCAACAGCATATCAAAAAAATAAAACACCATGATCAAGTGTGTTTCATACCAGGGATACAGGGATGGTTTAACACACACAAGTCAATAAATGTGATCCATCACATAAATAGAATTAAAAACAGAAATCATGTGATCATCTTAATATTATTTTAGTTTAATTAGGTCCCATCTATTTATATTTGTTTTTGGTGCATTTGCTTTAGGGTTCTTTTTCATGAAGTCTTTGCCTAAGCCAATGTCTAGAGGAGTTTTACCAATGTTATCTTATAGAATTTTAGTGGTTTCAGGTCTTAGATTTAAGTGTTGGATCCATCTTGAGTTGATTTTTGAATAAGGTGATAGTTGAGAATCCAGCTTCATTCTTGTACATGTGGCTTGCCAATTATCCCAGTACTATTTGTTGAATAAAGTTTTCTTCCCCCACTTTATGTTTTTGTTTGCTTTGTCAAATATCAGTTGGCTGTAACTATTTGGCTTTATTTCTGGGTTCTCTATCCTGTTCCATTGGTCTACATGTCTATTTTTATGCCAGTATCATGCTGTTTTGGTAACTATGGCCTTGTAGTATAGTTTGAAGTCAGGTAATGTGATGCCTCCAGATTTGTTCTTTTTGCTTAGTCTTGCCTTGGCTATGTGGGTTATTTTTTGGTTGCATATGAATTTTAGGATTTTTTTTTTCTATTTCTGTGAAGAATGATGATGATATTTAGACAGGAATTGCATTGAATTTGTAAATTGCTTTTGGCAGTATGGTCATTTTAACAATGTTGATTTCACCCATCCATGAGCATGGAATGTGTTTCCATTTGTTTGTGTCATTGATGATTTCTTTCAGCAGTGTTTTGTAGTTTTCCTTGTAGAGATCTTTCACATCCTTGGATAGGTATATTCTTTTTTTTTTAATTTATTATTATTATACTTTAAGTTCTAGGGTACATGTGTACAACGTGCAGGTTTGTTACATATGTATACTTGTGGCATGTTGGTGTGCTGCAGCCATCAACTCATCAGCGCCCATCAACTCGTCATTTACATCAGGTATAACTCCCAATGCAATCCCTCCCCCCTACCCCCTCCCCATGATAGACCCCAGTGTGTGATGTTCATCTTCCCGAGTCCAAGTGATCTCATTTTTCAGTTCCCACCTATGAGTGAGAATATGCGGTGTTTGGTTTTCCGTTCTTGTGATAGTTTGCTGAGAATCGTGGTTTCCAGCTGGATAGGTATATTCTTAAGTTGTTTTTTCATTTTTGCTTTTGGTTTTGCAGCTGTTGCAAAAGGAGTTTCAGTCCTGATTTGATTCTCAGCTTGGTCACTGTTGGTATATAGCAGTGCTACTGATTTGTGTACATTGATTTTTGTATCCTGAAACTTTACTGAATTCATTTATCAGATATAGGAGCTTTTTGGATGAGTCTTTAGGGTTTTTTAGGTATACGATCTTATTGGCAAACAGTGACGGGTTGACTTCCTCTTTACTATTTGGATGCCCTTTATTTCTTTCTCTTGTCTAATTGCTCTGGTTAGGTCTTCCAGTACTGTGTTGAATAGTAGTGGTGAAAATGGGCATCTTTGTCTTGTTCCGGTTCTCAGAGGGAATGCTTTCAGCTTTTCCCCATTCAGTATTATGTTGACTGTGGGATTGTCACAGATGACTTTTATTACTTTGAGGTATGGCTCTTCTATGCCAATTTTGCTGAGGGCTTAATAACAAAGTGATGCTGGATTTTGTCAAATACTTTTTCTGCATCTATTAAGATGATCTCTATCAACCACTTACGTGGATGATAGTGATGTTCCTTAGTCCTCATGTCCCCTAACGGAAGAAATCTCTTCCTTTTGTTATCGATTGTACTTGGCTTATACTTCTTGTGTGTTCACCATCATAATATCTACATATATAAAAACTAAACCTATTCTAAAGTCTCTACTGTCTAGTATGAATTAAACATTTATATGCTTATTTGCACAGCAAAATAATAATAATAATAATAATCAGCAGAGTGAACAATCAAGAGAGTGGGAGAAAATATTTGCAAACCATGCACCTGACAAAGGACTAATATCCAGAATCTACAAGGAGCTCCGATAAGTAAGCAAGAAAAAAAAATACCATTAAAAAGTGGGTTGAGAACATGAATAGACAATTATCAAAAGAAAATATACAAATGGCCAAAAAACATGAAAAAAATGCTCAACATCACTACACATTAGGTACAATGTACACTACTCTGGTGATGGGTGAATCAAAATCTCAGAAACCATCACTAAAGAACCTTTTCATGCAACCAAACACCACCTGTTCCCCCCAAAACTATTGACATTTTAAAAATTTAATTTAAAAAATTGTTTTTAAGTTCAAACACATTGTAAAACCATGAACAAAATTATTCATGTATTATTCAATATATATATACTTCTATACATATATACTACATATATTATTCAGTATATATGCTTCTATACATATATACTACATATATTATTCAGGTACATAGGTCTTTTTTATATACCTCAGTTGAGTTTTGTATTTTTCTTTATATAAACCTCTATATATTTTATATATGTCTGTGTGTGTATAAATGTATATGTGTGTATATATATGCATATATATGACCATATTTTAAAACACTAAATATATGTCTGAAATCTATATACTTAAAACACCGAATAAATGGAAATATATTTCATACTTACGAGTGTGAAGACTGAATATTATAAATATGGCATTTCTTTAAAAATTTACTTATAAGTTTAATAAAGTAAATATAAAATAAAACACACAATTCCAGTAGAAATTTTGTTTTTTGAACTTGATAAGATGATTCTACAATTTATCTGTAAAATTGTATGGGATTATGAATTACTTTCTTATTCAGGAATTTTACATACCAAATTTTATATAAAGATATATAATATATGACTTTACACCTGAAAAATACTTGCTATAGTAATATAAATGTTTAATTCATACTAAACAAACAGTAGAGATTTTAGAATATGTTTAGTTTTTATATATGTAGATATTATGATGGTGAACACACAAGAAGTATAAGCCAAGTACAATCGATAACAAAAGGAAGAGATTTCTTCCGTTAGGGGACATGAGGACTAAGGAACATCACTATCATCCACGTAAGTGGTTGATAGAGATCATCTTAATAGATGCAGAAAAGGGCGACAGAGCGAGACTCTGTCTCAAAAAAAAAAAAAAAAATAGATGCAGAAAAAGTATTTGACAAAATCCAGCATCACTTTATTATTAAAACTCTCAGCAAAATTGGCATAGAAGGGCCATACCTCAAGGTAATAAGTGGTGACTGTTTGAGAAAAACATTCTAATCAGGATTATAATCTCTTCACTTGAAATCAAGATGACAAGCCTTTTGAAGTTCCATTAGTGATATCACTTGTTATTGGAAATTGACTGGAAATACCCTCAATTCATGGTGGTTTTATAGTTCCCGCTCATGGAGAAGCTATTGTTTTTGTTGTACAGCTTTGCATTCTCTTAGGGAAACTGTTGCTTTCAACTTTGGTAGGACTAAAAATTAAATGTCTGATAATATGTGAGTTCTAAATCTCAAAAACTGTGACAGTGGCCTTAGGATTCATGTCCAGATTTATTTACTTTTCCCTAGAATAAACATTAGAACCAAATATAAGTTTTGCAATGGAGACAACCTTGTGTACAGGAAATAGCATGGAATTTGAAATTCAAAGACCAATGCTTAGAGTCATATCTCCTCTTTTGCCTGAGTAATATTGAGCAAGCCAATTAACTATACATTTTTCTTACATCATTTATTCACTCAATCAATCAACAAATATTTACCACTCTAACATACATCAAACACTGATCCACACCACAAATCAGTAAAGACAGAAAATGCCTATGCCCATATGAATCGTGCATTGTAGTTGCAGACACAGAAAGCAACACCAACATAGCCCAATAAGGACTAATGTAATTTTTAGATAGTTAAAAGTGCTTGAAGAAAAATAAGACAGAGTAGGCCGGGCGCGGTGGCTCAAGCCTGTAATCCCAGCACTTTGGGAGGCCGAGACGGGCGGATCACGAGGTCAGGAGATCGAGACCATCCTGGCTAACACGGTGAAACCCCGTCTCTATTAAGAAATACAAAAAACTAGCCGGGCGAGGTGGCGGGCGCCTGTAGTCCCAGCTACTCGGGAGGCTGAGGCCGGAGAATGGCGTAAACCCGGGAGGCGGAGCTTGCAGTGAGCTGAGATCCGGCCACTGCACTCCAGCCTGGGTGACAGAGCGAGACTCCGTCTCAAAAAAAAAAAAAAAAAATAAGACAGAGTAGAGTGATAGAATGAGTAGGGATAGAGATGGGTGGATTGGAGGAGTAGGTTGATGAGATGGTCAGGGAAAGCCTTTCTGGGGTTGTGGTGTTTAAGAAAAACTCAACCAGGGATTTAGCTCTGTGAAGAATGTGGGGAGAACGTTGAGGCAGGAAGCACAGTTGTAAAGGCCCAGGGGTAAGGGAAGACCTACTAGAAGGCCAGTCTGGCCACGGTGGATGAGCAAAGGGAGAAGGTGGTGGGAGATGAGATCGGAGTGGTAATACCGACCTCATCACCACAGGGGCCATGGAGATTAAATGAGATACAGGTGTGAGGATAGCCACAGTTTTAGTCCATGATTCACCCTATAAATACTAGAGAATAGTAAGGAAGTAGGGCCCTGGCTTCTTTATCATCATTTGTGATTTGACCAAGTCACAGAGGTTCTGCATTTAGACAGAAGGCAATTCAGCAGGTAAGATTTTCTTCTGGAGGTCTTACCAAGGCCAATCCATGTGGGCCTCATTGGAGGCCACATTGTGTTCTATGCAACATGTTTATTTCTTCTGCAAAACCCATCATTGGCCAGCACCAATGGCTACCTCCCTCATGCTGCAGATATTTGGCACTGAGTGTGCACTTCTTCCATTCACTCTTGCAATGTCATGTATAAGAACAACTATTTGGTAACACAAGAAATGGTTAGGGAAGATTTGACAATGCATGGCACAGTATAAAGAGGATGCCTTCAAGGAAAGTTTCATTTCTAAATGTATGCAGCCGTATATGGGCAATGCTTACCATCTTACCTTTATCAGACCCTTTCCATCTGGGCTCAATTGCATGTCTTGCAGTCGAGGTAGTCTCACTTAACATTTGGAGAGATATAATCACCAGAGTATGATGTGGAAAACCAGACTCAGTCACAATCCCCTTTTCCCACAGTCTAAGAGGGAGTACGATTCACTTGGTTTAGCATTTGACAACATAATGCATGGCTGTCAGATTTGCCCCTCTTCCCAGATCATCGCCTCCCTTCTGCTACTCTGCTATTACGTTTGACCTCGTTGCTCATTCTCCTGTCACTGCTACTCTTCCCACCTCATCCTGCTGTGCCAGCACATGCTACACTCTCCTGGGGCAAAATGTCTGCCCAGAAGTGTGGGAAGAAGAGGGAGAGGCTGCTCTGCTCATTTTCCAGGGTGACAGTTGTCTCAATATCTTGGTGTTGAAATACCTGCCCGTCCACAAGCCTCCAGGCACCATGGTCCTAGAACACAGACTCTTTCATAAGCCTTGGGCTCACAGAGTGCATGTGAAACCTACACAAGTTCAAGCGGACTTGAAAGTTTTTCAAATATGCTTTTTGTTATTGATCCGCACATTCATCTGCACATCTGGCTTGGAAAATCTGAAGCCACAAGATGAGCTCTTCTCGACTGCCTTACTGCTGTAATAAAGCCAAATGCAAGCATGAGGCTCTAAAAGGCAACTCCCCTTTTGACTGAATGCTCTCTCCTCTCTCCAGAGTTCATTGTGGGGTTTCGTTGTGTTTCAGTTACTTAGATAACATTTAAAGAGGTGTCTCCATAAAGTGAGAGATGAAAGGTTAGTCACATGCCCTAGGCACTTCAAACTCTATCGCCTCGTATGTGCCCCCGAACATAAAATAAAAGCCAACTTTGCCATTAGGCAAAGGCCATGTAGGCAAAGTCTTTGGTGCTGAGCCAGAAATGAAAACTGCCAATTCAATCTCCTGGGTCCCATTGATTCCTCAATAGGAAATAGAAGGCTCTCACACTGTGGGTTGGAGTTGCTACTTTAAAAAGTTATCAGAAAACTTTGTGAAAACTGTCATTGGATAAGTCATTCAGGCTCTACTTTCAGCTCCTTCTTTTCTTCATACTGGGACTGGATGTGTTGATTTCCTAAGGGCTGGCTTTGTTTTAATTATAAAGAGAATCAGGTTTGTCTGGACTTTGGAAAATTATACTCCTTGAACTTGCCATTATTTTCTACAGGAGAAATCTCGTAAAACAAGTTGTAATGGTAGAATGAAGGGCCACACGCTTCTGAGGGACAGGAATGGGAGAGTGAAGGGTGTAGATTTCAGGCTGCTGGTGTGAGCATCCCATGTGTTCACAGCTTCTATCAATCTCTCCATTAAGATCTTGTTTTAAATGCCTACAGTTTGTGGCTGCTTTCTTTTCTCAATCTCATTCTGCCACCTATGTTATTGTTTTATTGTCATTTCAGTCCCTCGGTCTACAGTGAGACAACCAAGAGTCTAATCTCTGTTTTTATAAGAATAAAGGCTTCCAGCCCCAGTCCTTATAGACACTTCCTCTTGCTCAATTTATTCCAACAAATGTTTACCAAAAGCCGGCTGACATCAGCAGTGGAATTACGAAGATGAGTAAGTTTCGGTCCCTGCATTAGTGAGTCTTAGAGTCCTTAGAGTCTAGTAGAAGAAACAGACACTTAGTAGATAATTTTAATAACTTCAATACAACACATACAATACATTAAGTACTGAACTGGAAATCTTCCCCCTGTTCTATGGAAATACAGAGCAGAATGACCCTAGTTCAGCCTAGAAGTTCAGAAAAGACTTCCTGTGAGAGGCTATAACTAAATTGGGTCTCTAAAGATGAGCAATGTTAAAATAAGCAGGAAAGGTATTCCAGATGGAAGGAACAGCGCAAGGGAAAGTAGAAAGTCCTAAGATAGCATAGGATCTACAGGGGTTCATAAGCAGTTGATATTATGTAGGCCTGTATAGCATATGAGTTAAGAAGTTAGGAAGAAATGAATTTATACAGGTTGATCTGTGGCTGCCAGGTGCTAAGGGCCTTCCAGGTCCCGCAAAAGAATTTGAATTCTATAACCGATGTGTAGCCTTTGAATGTATTTAAATGGGAACTGATGTGGTCAGATACAAATTTGAGGTAGATAATTTTGGAAAATTTTTCAAGTATGGATTACCAGGGGATACTATGGAAGACATGGAGATGAGTGATGAGGCTACTGGGTCCAGTATAGAGATGATAAATGGGGATGGAGAGAAGCGATGCAATTGAAAGATTCTGGACTTGGTAACTGGCTGATTGATTGATTAGATATTGGAGAGGTAAGAAAGAAAGACCAACTGAGGTAACTAGGGTTTCTTCATTGTGATGGGGTGGTTAATAGGGCAATCATTGAATTAAGCACGATAGAAGAATTAACCTGTTTGTAGGTGTGATTGCCATATAAGAGGCAGTGAAACATACAAGACCCAAGGGGTCAGAGTGCATGGATCCTATATCTAGTAGTGATTTGCAGGGACAGTATTAAAGATTTCAAGGACAAGATTTTTCAGGTGCAGAAGAAGCTCATCCTGGCCTAAGCTAAGGTTTCTGAAAAGGAAAAAAAAATGAAAGTATGCAAAGAAAAATTCTGATTTGGAAATACTGTAAGTGGTTTTCTTCCCCTGTCTCCCACCTTCATCTCTTGACATGCTCTAGCGGCCATTAGAGTGTGTTTCCTGTAAGTCAAAAATTCCATGTACCACCATTTCAATCCGCAACAATTTATTCTTAAAGCATTTCTCTCTCATTTCCAATATTTCCCATAAACTGTTATGAAAAACTGGTCAGAATGCAGCTTCTGTTTCCATCTTGTTTAAATTTAACTTCCACTTGTTTAAATCTCTCTGTGATTCTATCAGCAACTAAATACATATATCGCTTGAGAATTAGAACTACACATTTCGAGACTATAGTAGGAAGCAGTTGCATTTGCTTGTTCATGGGGAATGCTCATTGGCTGGAGGCTTTTGTCTCTTTTGGCTTCTCAAGTTCAGTTACCTTTTGAAGATTTAGGTAATTCTATCTGAAAACAAAAAGCACACTTGACAGAGAAATATTAAGATTTACTGCAGAGATACAATTAGGGAGATGGATTAATTGCAATAGTTTAAGTCAAAACTGCTGTTTGAACTACCACTATCAAATAAAATACAATGCGAGCCACACATGCATGCAGTCACATTACAAAAGTAAAAAGAGGAGGGTAAAATTAATTTTAGCAATATACTTTACTCAACCCAGTGTATCTGCAACATTATCATTTCCTCATTTAATCAATAGACATGTATTAATGAGGTTGCTTTTTCACATGAAGTATTTCAAATATGGCATGCATTTTATACCTACAGCCTATCTCAAATCAAATATTAAATTTCCATAAAACACACTTGATTTGTACTTAGATTTCATAAAATCCGAGTTATAAAGTTACATCTACCCACTTTGTTCCAAACACACTTAATATTTCCTCAGGTGCATTCACCAAACTTCAAGTGTTTGATGTTCTCCTGCAGGTACTGTGTTGGACAGAGCAGCTGCAAGTCTTTTAAAATCTTTCCTTTCACCCAAATCTTCCAATGCTGCAAACGAGCTTAGAGCAATTGAATATTTCAGGAAGATATATATGAACGTTTTGCAAATCACCTAAGCCTTTGAGATCTCACCTAGTAGCTCTAGTTAATGGAGATATCAAACTAGCTAAGCTGGGCTTCTAAAGATCTTTAGAAGAAGGCGTGAAGGTGATGCAATGGAGAAATAACAAAAAACAAAAGCATTCGGCTAAGGCAGGCAGAAAGGTGTCTGGTAGTGTCCTGTAAATATATCTGTGAAAGTTTTAAAACACTCGTTTTATTGTAAAATATTTTTATAATGTTAAAGTAGCCTTCAAGGTTAGTTTTAAATGTTGACATAAGTTTTCATTTTTGTTTGTTTGATCTTTTTTCCAAATACATGATCTTAGAAAATTCACCAATTACCATGTGCTCCAGTGTAAACCTAGTTACCCTCAGAAGTTAAGAATGCTGGCCAGGCATGATGGTTCACACTTGTAATCCCAGCACTTTGAGAGGCTGTGTGTACTAGTCTGTTTTTATACTGCTGATAAAGACATGCCAGAGACTGGGTAATTTACAAAGAAAAAGAGGTTTAATGGACTTACAGTTCCATATGGCTGGGAGGCCTCACAATCATGGCAGAAGGTGAAAGGCACGTCTTACATGGCAGCAGGCAAGATAGAATTGAGAGCAAGTGAAAGGGGAAACCCCTTACAAAAACATCAGATCTCATGAGACTTGCTCACTACCACAAGAATAGAATGGGGGAAACTGCCCCCATGATTCAGTTGTCTCCCACAACATGTGGGAATTATGGGAGCTACAGTTCAAGATGAGGTTTGGGCTGGCACACAGATAATCCATATCACCAAGGCAAGCGGATCACTTGAGGAGTTTGAGACCAGCCTGGCCAACACGGTGAAACCCCATCTCTACTAAAAATACAAAAATTAGCAGGGCATGGTGGTACACACCTGTCATCCCAGCTACTTGGGAGCCTGAGGCAGGAGAATAACTTGAACTCGGGAAGCAGAGGTTGCAGTGAGCTGAGATTGCACCACTGCACTCCAGCCTGGGTGACAGAGCAAGACTCCGTTTCAAAAAAAAAAAAAAAAAAAAAAAGAGAGAGAAAAGAAAGAAAGAAAGAATTCTTATTAGTAAAGTAAATGTGGTTCAAGATTAAAGCTCACTGCCCACCCCTGCCTCTGGCCCAAACACATACATGGAGACCTGTGTGGCTTCAGAGCAAAAAACCTCTAACAAAGGCCAGCAGCAGAAGTATTTGGACAATGTTGTACGCAGCGTCAGAGTTCAGCAGTCGGAAAGATTGTTTGTTTGCCATCAAATATTTTAAATTTCTGGCAGGGGTGGAGTGAGAGGTGGAGAAGCAAGGAATCTTTCCCTGCTTCTCCTTTCTGCCTGGTAAACTCTGTCAGGGTGAGCCTGGCAAGCACTCCGCCTATACTCTGTACCTGCACTGAACATGAGCCAATGTGTGGGGTCTAGAATGGGAGTGAAGGCAGAGGAGGTGATGGGTGGGGCAAATCCAGTGTCCTTCCCGGCTACAGCAACCTCCGTGCTTTCCCCGCTACCTCCTACATCTTTTGTGCTCAAGGTTCACTTCCCTTTAGTGACGATTTAGCAGATCCCTTATCTTCAGAGTCTTATGACACATTCCAGGAAACACTGGCCTTTCATGCCATCGACTTCTTGCGACATTTTAGACTAGTTCTCAGAGCGTGATGTCTGCTGTCCTATCTCCCCCTCCTCTAACTCACCATTTTCTACCTTTTGTTTTTATCTTGAACTCATATTGTGTTTAACATTAACATTTAGACAAACAAAAACGTTTCAGCTTTTTGACTGCAGTTAATCAGGATTTTGAACACAAGTCGGTTAAACTTAGTAACCATTTATGGAACACCTGCCGTATGCTAGGAGCATCGGTAGGTACTCTGGTGTCAGACATACCATATAACACTCAGGTGGGGGGAAAACAAACTAGAAAATGCTGGCCTTTCTTCCACGTACAAACTGGGTGACATAAATATTTAAATGGCCAGATATTACTAAAAGACAAATTGGTAACAGAGTATATATAAATTTTTCTTTGTTCTCAAAAGTCATGCTGGTGATCTATTTGCATTCTGATCCTATTACACCCCAAGTGGATATTTTATACAAACAAAGCCAAGAATAAATGGAAATCACAAAAAGTCTTGCCAGCCCTTTGCTTCAGATCTCTGGCTACTCATCTTACAGTGATGACTTGGGCCGAGGCTTCCTTTTGAGACATTTTATTAAATGTGTTCAGTAATTCATTTTTGCCCCATTAGAAGCATGGATCCTGAGATTTAATCTGTCTTACTCGTAGAGAATATTTGACAATTAAATACCTAAAAGTGATCTAGGTAGAAGAAGACAGGAACCACTGAAAATACAACATGAACATAATTTCACATTAAATCTGAGACGGATTTGGATGGGTAGTTTGGGAGGTGGGGAGTGGCTGGTGGCAAAGGAAGAAAGGGAAAAAAGAAGAAAAAGTACGGTTTCTAACCTCCTGGTTAGAAACAAAAACCCTGGAAGGGAGGGACACATATCCATCTAACCAGCTTCTGCCTGTGCCATCTCTAGCACCCGTTTCTAAATTCTCCTCTCCAAAATATTCACGCCTACTTTTGGTGTGAGATGTGTAAGAAGGTTATTTTTACCATTTTATTTTTACTCTGCGAGAAGGTTATTTTACCTTGTGTGACTGACACAACAGCTGTCAGTGCTCTGGAAGAGGCAGACGCCTTCAGTGACAACTTAAATGGCCACCTCTGGCCGTCTAATCCACAGTCCTTTCCTGACAAGGAAACATCACGGGTCGCTAACAAGATGATCAGAGTAGGAGTTGAATAACAGTAAGAAAGAATTGGAGACAGTTTAGGGGGACGGAGTTGACTTGAAAGACTTAAAGATATGGACGCAAAAGAAGAGAATCTTTTGCAATGGAGAATAGAGTCATGGTTTGCTCCTGAGAGAAACACAGCTGAAGAGGAATTATTAATGATTGACTAGAGCACTGTAATGATGTGAAGCAGCCCTGGCAGGCAGCATGGAAAGAAGGAAAGGAACCGTAGCAGCATTGTGGGCCGGGGGAGGGGGAGTGCAGGGAAAGGATTCCAAAATAGGTTCCAATATGGCTCTCAGGGTCTGATGTGGCTCCTTTCCTAGCTATGTGATCCTGGAGAAGTCATTTAGCCCCTCTGAAATTCACTCAGCTTCAGTATTTTCATCCACAAAATGAGAATACTAGCTGGGATAATCTTTCAGCTACCTTCAACTCTAAAATTATTATCTTCCTCTTACCTTCTATGATTCTAAAATCTTGGGAGGAAGAGTTGCGAAAGTATTCACTAAAATCTAAAACTAAACAGCTTCAATTTTCACCAGTGATCATTTACACAGCACAGGAGGGCAAAAGGGAGGGTGTCTGCATTGAGTTAGTTTTGTTGATGCAATGAACAGTGCGGGGGGTTGGGGAGCAGGTAGGATACGCTTTCCTTCCACTGTCTTTAAAAATAATAACAATACTACCTTATAGTTGTATTCCGTGTTATTCTGTTAGAAACTCTTGCAAATCCATTGCCTTGATATTTATAGCAATTAGGTGAAATGGGCAAGAAAGTTTTTTCGTTTTTGTTTTTGTTTCATCAGTGACAAATTCAGAGTTTAAATGAGTTTCTTAGAGTTGTAGAGCTGGTTACTGATAGGGCTGGGACTAGATTTCTGGTCTCTAGAACACTGGGGTTGGATATGTGCTTTTGGGTACCTTTTGGAACAGTCTTCCCAGCAGTATCCAGAAACATGAGGAAGCTGCCTGGTTGTCACAATCCCAAATGACTTCAACAAGAGGATGCAGCTTCTCAGACTGGACTGTATTTGTCTTTGGTCAACTTATAACTATCTTTTTGGTAAGATCCTCCAAAATTGGGTGCAAACACCCTGGAGGTACACAAGGTGATGCATTAGGGTGCAGAGGAAAAACACTAAGAAAATGCTATTTACATTCATTTTTCATCTTTTTAAATCTATTTTTTGTATGTTTTATGTTACATAATATATCAGCTTAAAGTATCAGAATAGGCAGTACATGAAGATAACTTACAAATGGGGTATATGTTATACTGATTTAATCCATGATCAAAACTATTTCAGGACTATGTTTTACAAAATTGAGGGAAAGGCCTAAAGGTTGCATCATATGGCTGATAACAGGAGTCTTCTCTTGCTCTTATCCCCTAAGATGACTTGGAGAAAATGGGAAAGGTTGTGGAAAAGAACAGGTTCAATCAGAATCTTGAAGAACATCCAGAGAAGTAGATGAGCAAATGGAACAGCTCTGACCAAATTAGGGCAGCTGGTCACATGCTTCCTACCAACACAAAGGTCTCTTTGTTTTCTGCGCACACACTGCAGTCCTTTGTCAATCATAATCAACGATTCCATTCAGCTGTTCTTGCCACCACTTCTCTCCTGTCTTTCTAGTCTGCTGGGCAACAAATGTAAGGTAAAACTTCACAAGACCTTTAAAAGATAAGGTTGAAAGAGAAAAATACATCCTAATCAATGAACCTACCCAGAGGAAATAACTGGGAGATTATTCATAACTTACAACTTAGTTGCCAACTAATTTTTGGTGTTTTCCGAAGATCATTGTACTATACTGGGTAAGTTTACAAAATAGAAAAGGAATAATGGTGAGGAGAAAAGTTATTACCTCTTGTCTATGGACTCCAGGAAGGGCACCCAAGACTATGAAATTATTAACACAGAGACAAAGATGGAGTGGCATGTAACACCAGATAAGTAAGTACTCTTTCTACAATGGCAAGTAGAAAGTCATCTCTCAGGGTTAATATTTGGGACTTTTCAAGGAAGGAGAGAGCTATAAAAGGGGTAAAAGGTTTCCTTACACATACAAATATTATAGGGCACAAGGAGCCAGCCTAAAGATTTTGCTCACAGAATGCCTGTGTCATTAAACCACTCTCTTTACTTGCAATTGTTGGCAGACATCAAAGCCACTGTATCATTGTGATGATATTTCGTAACAGCAGAGACCATAGGCGTCGTCTCATGCAATTCTGGTGTGCCTAACACAGTTCTGCCTGGAAGGCATCCGAAGGCTTCCAAGCATGAGCCTTCTGAATTTCGAGTGTGGTGCTGTGGAAAGTGCTGGATTTGAGGGGTGAAGGCAGGGCAAGGTCTTTGGTTTCTTGTTCCACTTCTGTCACTAAATTCCTTGGGTGGACTTCTTAATCTCATTTTATAGAGTAAATTCATTATAGAGAAAATTATGGGAAAGTTTCTTTCTCATATGTGGCATTTATTTATTCATCAAACATTATTATATTTCCTATGTTTCAACACAATATTAAATGCCAGAAATACTAGTGCTTAAAAAATACTTTTTCTCAGAGGGCACACAGTCTGAATAGAGATAAGATTCATACAGTATGGTTAACTGAGTAGAAAGCAATATATGAATGAAGACAAATAAGTGATATCTTAGTAAATGCTATTACACATCTTAAAGGAAAAGAAAAAGTTATCTTGTAGTACAAAAAAAAAAAAAAAACCCACAAAGTTATCATGGTTTCCCTCTGGCATCCTCTTCCGCTTTGCTTAGTTCTGGCACCCATCTTTGCTGGATCCCATTGGCGTACAGATGAGAAGAGTAGAAAAGAGCACACAGCTTGAAATCACAGAACTGACTTCTTTTTTCTCTATTCTAGAGCATGCATGCAGCACGCATTCATTACTGCATCTGATGGAAGCACAAAGGGAGACACAAAGATGCAGAGAACAATGGTAAACAATTGGTGAAATGCGTTGGCAAATTGAGTTCAATGCTGTCTATAACGAATGGCAGCTATTTTGTGTGTGTGTCATCTAAATAAAAATAAAGTGGATTAACAAACAACTGTACCTGGCTGAGGGAAGACTGCCGCCATTTTTTTAATAAGTCAGTTATTTTATTGTGTAATTTATAATAAATTATTTAGACTACTTTCCTACCACGTATTTCCAGTAGAGGGATTTAGAAAGCTAATTTTAAGACCAGGCATGGTGGCTCACGCCTGTAATCATAGCACTTTGGGAGGCTGAGGCAGGTGGATCACTTGAGGTCAGGAGTTTGAGACCAGCCTGGCCAATGTGGTGAAACCCTGTCTCTAGTAAAAATACAAAAATTAGTAGGAAATCACTTGAACCTGGGAGGTGGAGGTTGCAGTGAGCTGAGATCATGCCATTGCACTCCAGCCTGGGAGACAGAGCAATACTCAGTCCCAAAAATAATTATAATAATAATAATGATAAAGGAAAGCTATTTTCTTTTTTTTTTTTTTTTTTTTGAGATGGAGTCTTGCTCTGCCACCCAGGCTGGAGTGCAGTGGCGCTATCTCAGTTCACTGCAACCTCCGCCTCCCAGGTTCAAGCAATTCTCCTGCCTCAGCCTCCCAAGTAGCTGGGATTACAGGCGTCCGACACCACATCTGGCTAATTTCTGTATTTTGTATAGTTGGCCAGGCTGGTCTCGAATTCCTCACCTCGTGATCTGCCCGCCTTGGCCTCCCAAAGTGCTGGGATTACAGGCGTGAGCCACTGCGTCTGGCCAAGGAAAACTAATATTAACAATCACTACGGTGACACTATTTTCTAACTAAAATATCCTGATACATGGTTTAATAAAACCCACTTTTCACTGGCCTTCAACTCTGTCTATAGGCAGTATCTTCTAAAAGTCTAAGGGTTAAAACCTACCTGGTAACTTACATAACTGAAAAGACGAAAACTTTCTAAAACATATAATATCTAAAAATCTAAGACATGGAGTATTATTCTTATCACTCTTTGCATTTTTTAATTTAATGTAGCCTAAATCAATTAGAATTCTGATAATTTGAAAAGAAATGTGAATCAATCGATTATTGTTATGTTTTGTTGTTTGTTTCTGATTGTATACATGTATGAAATTTTCATTATTACCTCCTTTCCTTTTCTTCATTTCTGGATTGGATTCATTTATTAAATTTCTGTTCTTTTAATGGTTGTTTTCAAAAGCTTAGCATACAAACTTAACTATAAAATCTTATCAAAGCCTGAGTTTATTAAATATCTTTACCCTTTTCCCAAATCAAGCAAAAAAACTAGCTACTAAACAACTTCTACTTACTACCTTCCATTTTTCTTCTATTATTGCTATAATTAATATTAGTTACAAAATTCTTCTTAATAGTCAGTAGTTAAATATAATAACTATTCTACAAAATATAGTGCTATGAAAGTTGCTCCAAAACTTAGTGGCATAAGAAGTAAGTATTTTGTTCATGGATTCTGTGGGTCAAGAATTTAAGCAGGGCATTGTAGAAAGTTTTGTGGGTCAGTGCATGCATGTATCTGTGTCTGTTTAATATTTGTGGGTACATAGGTGTGTTTATTTATGGACTATATGAGATATTTATATACAGGCACAATATACAAATTATACACAATGCATAATAATCACATCAGAGTACATGGGGTATCCATCACCTCAACCATTTATCCTTTTTTTGTGTTACAAACAGTCCAATTATACCCTTTTAGCTACTTTAAAACATCAATAAATTATTGTTGACTATTGTCACCCTGTTGTGTTATCAAATACTAGATCTTCATTCTATCTAATTAATTTTTGTACTCATTAGCCATCCCTACTCTCCCCTGCTTCCACCATCCCACTATTCTTTCCAGCCTCTGGTAAGCATTATTCTACTCTCTATGTCCATGAGTTCAATTGTTTTAATTATTTGGCTCCCACAAATAAGTGAGAACATGCAAAGTTTGTTTTTCTCTGCCTTGTTTATTACACTTAACATAATGACCTCCAGATCCATCCATGTTGTTGCAAATGACAGGATCTCACTCTTTTTTATGGCTGTATAGTACTCCACTGTGTATATGTGCCACATTTTCTTTATCCATTCATATGTTGATGGACACTTAGGTTACTTCCAGATATTAGTTACTGTAAATAGTACTGCAATAAACATGGGAGTGCAGATATCTCTTCAGTATACTAATTTCCTTTTTTTAAAGTATATACTTATCAGTGGGATTGCTGAATCATGTGATAGTTCTAATTTTAGTTTTTTGAGGAAACTCCAAAACTGTTTTCTATAATGGTTGTACTAATTCCCACCAACAGTGTGCAAGGGTTCCCTTTTCTGCACATTCTTGCCAGCATTTGTAATTGCCTGTCTTGGATAAAAGCCATTTTAACTGGGGTATGATAATATCTCATTGTAGTTCAATTTGCATTTTTCTGATGACCGTTGATATATTCTGGTTATTATATTCTGGTAATTAATCCTTTGTCCCTGGATACTTTGCAAATATTTTCTCCCATACTGTGGGTTATCTCTTCACTGTGTTGATTGTTTCCTTTCCTGTGCAAAATCTTTTTAATTTGATATGATCCCATTTGTCCATTTTTGCTTTGCTTGCCTGTGCTTTTGGGGTACTAATCAAGAAATATTTGCCCAGCCCAATGTTCTGGAGAGTTTCTCAATGTTTTCTTTTAGTAGTTTCATAATTTGAGGTCTTAGATATAAGTCTTCAATCCATTTTGATTTGCTTTACATATATAGTGAGAGATAGGGTTCTAGTTTTATTTTTCTGCATATGGATATCCAGTTTTCCCAGCACGATTTACTGAAGAGACTGTCCTTTTCTGAATATCTGTTCTTGGCACATTTGTTGAAAATGAGTTCACTGTAGATGTACAAATTTGTTTCTGGATTGTCTGGTCTGTTCCATTGGTCTATGTGTCTGTTTTTATGCCAGTATCATGCCATTTGGGTTACTGTAGCTCTATAGTATCATTTCAGTCAGGTAATGTGATTCCTCTAGTTTTGTTCTTTTTCTCTGGATAGCTTTGGTTATTCTGGGTCTTTTGTGATTCCATATGAATTTGAGGATTGTTTTTGCTATTTCTGTGAAGAATGTCATTGGTATTTTGATTGAGGTTTCATTGAATCTGTAGATTGCTTTGGGTAGTATGTGCATTCTAAGTAGGGAGAGTTTATCTCTGTCCGACATTTTATAAGGTATCCTGGGAATGTGGCCATTGGCTGAGAGCCTCAGTTTCTCTTTTTGTATTTTTTTTTCCATGTAGTTTCTCTGTGTAGGCTACTTTGGGCTTCCTCAGAGCATGATGGCTAGGTTCTCAAGGCAAATGTACCAAGAATGAGACAGGCAAACAGAAGCCGTATTGCCTTAGCCTTGAAATTCATACAGTAGCACTTTCTTAGTGTCCTACTCATCAAAGCAGTTCCACAGTCTCCCAAAGTTCAAAGTTGGAGAAAATAGACTCAATCTCTTGATGGGTATGTGACAAGGTTCTACAATAGCGTGGACTGAAAATGTTGCTGTGATGCTACTGGAAAAATACAATCTGTCACACTAGCATACTTGACTTGTTTCCGCAATCTCCCTTACTATTCACGTCTCATGCTTTTCCTCTGGATTTCCTTTTCTTCAAGAAGCATGTCAATTAGTGGTTATCAACAATGGTTACTAATGATAAAGCATTTTAAACGTTATGTCTTACACTTGAATAATAACTTAGCTTATTATAGAATTTACATTGGCAGTTATTTTTTTATCAACATCAAAAAGATTCCATTGCTTTTAAACATCTACTATTGTTGATAGAAGTCTACTTTTATTTTAACTGTCATCCAGTCTTCATTTTATAGCTGATGTATAAAATATCAATTGAATTTTAAGATCTGGATTTAATTTTTCCTATACAGTGAATTTTAAGTCTAAGAAATCATGTATTTATTTAATTCTGGACAGTTTATTTTTATTTTATTTTATTTTATTTTATTTTTGTTTTTTAGTATTGCTACTCTCTCGTTTCTTCTCTTCTCTCCCCTTGGGGCTCCTGTTGTATATTATAAAACCCTCGCAACTTATCCTATACATTTCTCAACTGTTCTAATACATTTTTAAAGAATTTTTCTCTCTGTATTGTGTCCCAGATCAATTTCTTAGGACTGCTTTTAACTTACTAATTCTCTGTTTGATCGTTTTTGTTTAGTATTTGGGGAAGCAGGTATTATTCCTTTCATTATCACTTTAAGCATCCTCAATGCACTAATTTTAAACTAATTTTCAGATTGTTGTAGTGTTTTAGTCTTTAGGTAAACTTATCTCCCAATTGCTGATTTTGTTAGCATTTGTCTTTATCTTAAGTGTAGGATTTTTGTTTGAAGACTCATTGGTGGCAGTATTTTTTTTCCTTCTTTTGAAAAACCATATCGGGCTTTCTATTGGATACCCACGTCATCTGTGCTCAAAAATATTGAAAACATTACCTATCTAGCCTCGAGCTAGTAAACAGTTTTGTTTAACTTTTAGCATTGAGGTTCGCTTTCTCACTCTTGTCTCTCTATGCACTTAACTTTATAGATGCTAGACAACAGTAGCAGTTTTATTTCACCCTCATGTACATTTCAGGCCTACCTATTCCAGCTCTGACTTCAGGAAGTAGCCAGGCTCCAGGATCCTATCTCCTGGACTTAACAATAGGCAATTTTAGTTCTCATCTCCCCATAGGCATCAGAACCCTTAGCGCCCTCTGCTAGTGATTAGACTCATGGCCCTAAACATCCCCAGCTCAATGTCTCTCAACTTTAGCTCAGCTATTCTAATACTTCTGGTCCGTGAAAATGTCTCATATTTTAAAATCATAACTATGTTTTCAAAAATTTTTTTAAGTTTATCATTGTTACATTTTTACAATATTTGGAATAACAAAATTATGAATCTATAATTCTATCCTGACTGGAAACATGAGTTTACCTTTAATGCTCTATCTTCTTAATTCATTAAGCAGTCACCAGAACTAACACAAGTAAATATGAAGGCAGAAAAGAAAAGTTGATGAGAATCATGTAAGCAGTGTAAGCCCAACATCTCGGTTATTTTTATTCTATCCCTACTCTTTCATAATAGCTGAAGTAAAACAAGATTGTATAGCATTCTTTACATTAAGTATAGAATTATGTAATTCATGTGTCATATACTAAATTACCAAGAAGAGCCCAATAACATGATGAGAATTCATGTCTAACTAGTTCTCCCCCAGGGAAACATTCACATTGGTACTAAGTACTTTCTTATATTACAAATGCTTTTAATCCTTATAATGTATTTAGGGATTTTCTATTTCTAAATTTTTTCTGTTACAAATTATATAAGCTGAGTAGGTAAAATGACAGAGACTGAGTCAATCCTTTAGGTATAGATACGTTTACTTTTCTCAATGCAAGATATACCGAATATTCAGATTTCTTCTCTATTTCTTCTGAACTCAAAGGTCTAAACCAAAAATAAAATTCTAAGCCCCTCAAGAACTCAATGGACCCCTCTTCTCATCCAAGGGAATTCCAAAGATCAGGAAAAACCGGTTCAGGCCATGACATAAGATGGGGGTCGGACATGCCTCATTGTACTCTCTTCATTGTGGAGTTTAAACACAACTGACCAGCATTAAAATTAAAATAGAAAATCTTAGACTGATAGAACAGACTCTTTGTAGCAGTAAGATACCAATGCCAACCTGACTCTGAGTCCCCGTCTCAAAGGTTCCCAGCCCAATGCCTCTGGTATAACATCACATAACAGATAAAGAAGGAAATCAAAATATTTTACCCCAAAATATGTTTCTTTGCCCTATTTTGAAATGATCCTGCAAAGTTATCTTTTGTGTGGAAAATTTGCATCCATAAAGCATTTCTATTAATTGGATCTTTCCTCTTCCAGGCCCTCCCAATCCTGAAGAGATTAACTAGAGTCTAGCACTTTTTAAAGGTCTAAATAGAAAACATTTGCCATTTATTGTCTCTTAGGGTGGCCACCTATGAGGCTTCCTATACGTAATAAGAACCTTGGTCTCCATAAACCTTTATCTTAACCCAGACACTCCTTTCTATTAATTCCAGATCCTTAGGTAATAACTTAACTCTTTCAACCAATTGCCAATGAGAAAATCATTGAATCCACCTATGACTTGCAAGCCCCCATCCCCTTCTGCTTCGAGTTGTCCCACCCTTCCAGATCAAAACAATATATACTTCACATGTATTGATTAATGTCTTATGTTCCCCTAAAATGTATAAAATCAAGCTGTAATCCAATCACCTTGGGCACATGTTCTCAACATCTCTTGAGACTGTGCCTCGGGCATGGTCACTCATATTTGGCTCAGAATAAACCTCTGTAAATATTTCACAGTTTGACTATTTTCATTGACAATGGAAAGCTATTATACACATTTTTTGCTTGGTAGGAAAATAAAGTTTTATTTTTTTCTGTTTTTTTAAGCAACATATAAATATAATTTTAAGAATCAAACAGTAAAATAGATTATAGATTGGAAACTAAACCTCTCTCCCACCCTAGACAGCTAGGTCTTCTCCTTATAGGCCATATTTCCATACCTTGCTTTTCCACTTTAATATATTTAGAGGGTTTGCTATATCAACATATATAAATCAACCCTCTTCTTTTTAATAGCTGTAGAGTATTCTGTTTCACAAGTGTACTGTAATTTATTTCATCTGTCTCTTATTTATAAGACTTTAAGATTCTTATAAATTAGGTATGAGACTTTCTATTTCTAGACTTTTGCTACTACAAACCATAATGCAATGAATATCCTTGTAGATATAATTTTGCTCACATATGCACATTAATTGAGAAGTGCTGAGCCAAACTGCCCTTTGTTGAGGTTGTATTGAAATAAATCTTTTAAAACAAATGCATCATTTTCCTAAACTGGAAACACTGGAAATTTAGCGCTATTGCCTAAATCTACAAATAATTCTATATTCACTTTCTTCAAGTTTGTAACAACCATATTTGTGCATGTGGGACTCAGGCCTGCATATGGATTTTTAGGTAATATTTAAAAGATTTTAAAAAGTTAATTTTATTAAGTATTTTCTGAACAACTTATTTTATTGAAAAAAAATCTTGGTCAAATATACACAATTTGATAGTACTTTTTGGGAAATGATTAGAATTGGGATTAACCTTCTGAATATATTTGCCCCATAGTTTTGATGGTTGGCCAATCTCTGGCCTCCTTATCCATTCTTATGTTTATATATATTAGAACTTCCAATAGTTTCTTCAGACTACTGGAATTACTGGACAAAAAATGTTTCTCCCTTTTGAGGAGGCTCAGAATGGCTGTATTGCACACAGTCCTCTTTTGAGGACCCATTCCTGGAAGAAACCAGGCCATCCTGGTCTCAGTATTTGCATGGAAGATGAGCACTGACTTCAAGGCTGAGTGAGGTGAACCAGTGCCCTGAGAAGACGCCTCAATCAGCACCTCTGTGACAGCACTGCCCCAACCTGGTCCTCACTCAGGAAGCCTGAATGCAGGACTCTCAAGAAGAGAGTCAGCAGGAGTGGCAAACTCTCTGGCAACAAAGAGGGTGAACAAGTCGCTGAGCATTGGAGGAGTAACCAATATAGGTCTTCTGCTGAGGAGAGTTCAGGTCATGGGGCTGGTGCTATGGCATCTTATGAACTCTTATGATCTCTGGTCCTTGTGGCTTGGCTGGGCAGCTCATAGGGTGGTCTCCTATTCTCCCATAATATGCTCAATAGGTAAATTAACTTAAGCATAACTATGTTCCTGCAACCTGAAGGGAACTGGCTCAGTACCCTTAAAACAGGAAAACATTTAGTCATTCAACAGACAGCAATTAAGTGCCTGACCCATAAGTGAATAATTCATGTGTGATATACTAACTGCCCCAAGGAGAGTCCAATGACATGATGAGAGTCCACATCTAACTAGATCTCCTTCAGAGAAATATTCACTTTGGTACTTGCAAATGTTTTAATGCTTATAATATATTTACAAATTTTCTAAGTTCTTCCTGTTACAAATTATACAAAACAAGTAGGTAAAATGGCAGACAATGTCCCTAATCTCATGGAACTTACAATCTTATGAAAATGGGAATAATTTTTTTTAATTAAGAAAAATTCTAAATAGTGCTAAGTGCTTATAGATAATTAGAAGGTGATAATGAAACAGCAACTGGGTGACTCTCTGAGATTAGGGAATCAGGTAAATCTCTATGAAGAGGTGACACCTAAACTGAGATCCAAATGACAAGAGGGATCCATTTGAGTATTAAGGGAAGTATATTCTAGAAAAAGAGACTGGATATCAGAAAAGCCCTAAGGTAGGAATGTTTACGTTGAAGTAACAGACAGTTGAGTAAAGAGGAAGTTCTTATGACAGAGATTGAAAAACAGACTGGGACTGATTCTGTAGGGCTTTGCATATACCAGTAGGGATATTCTACTTGGTGAGAAGCTATGTGACATTTATAAGCAGAGGCTGATGTGGTATGATTTATGTTTTCAAAAGCTCATTCCTCACTCAAAAGTGCATGGAGACCTGGGGAGACAATCACGGGGAGAGCAGGTAGACCAGTTATGAAGCTACCACAATAGTCCAGGTGCAAAATGATGGTGTCTTAGGTGAAGGTGGCTGCAGTGTGGGAAGAGAAACATTTGGGATCTAGGATATGCTTTGTTGGGAGACTCCTTAGGACTTATTGCTGAATTGACTGATGGGAGATGAGTTGTAAATTTTCTGAAAGGATCAAGGGAAAATACACACTAAAGTCTAATTTTTCCTGGACACTTTAAATCAAAGAATGTCACTTTCTTTTTTATTGAATCACTACGTCCCATTGAGAAACAGGTGTAAACACACTGAACCCATTGTTAAGCAGTATTCTCCTAGACCTGGCTTTCTGAAGCAACAAGGAAAGATTAGAATATGTACAATGCATTTTAGATTAGAAAGCACTTTATCTTATATGCCAGGTATCTGAATATATCTATCCCATGTGCCTTGTATCTCATTGAGTCTCAAATGGTAGATGTGAGAGCGGTAAGGGCAGAGAGTTGGTTCCTATAAGTCTAGGAGAAATATAGGGGCATTTCCATAGCTAAGACAACATGAGTTCTTGTAATAGCCTCTATTTCACCATTGTGTGCCTTACTGGCTTGTCTGTGCCCTCTCATCCTGTGTCCTGTGAGAACTACCTGAAGACAAAGCTCAGGTGCATTTTATTCACCATCAGTATATGTATGCGGTGTTGCTAAATGAGTGAGTGACTGAGTGAATGAGTGAGTGAGTAAATGAATCCTGAGTAGCTAGCTAGTCCTTGGTCAATTCCTTCCTTTGAACAACACAAGTTCTCTAACTTCATCTCTTCTTCTTTGTTTTGAGATTGGCCATTTGCCCCAAATGACTTTTCAGCTATTGGCTTTAGATCTCAGTTTCTGCATGTTCATTCCCAGTCTGAGCCTCCCCTTAATTACTGCACTTTTTCCTGCTTCCATCCTGGTAGATGTCCATAGAGGATAGACATGCACATAGGATGTTTGTGAAAAATCCGACATTAAGATAGGAAACATTTGTTCTCAGAAAGTTTTCAGGTTAGACACTCTAAATTCTATCGTTATTAACACATTGGGATGAGGGATGCACCATACTACTTGTGATGCTGTGCAAGACTCTACAAAGTCTCCTTTCAGCTTCAGAGTTGATCAGAAGCCATTAGTACTGTCTATTTGGGGACCCAGATATCATATTTAAACATGCTTCCTGCAGAGCAATTCAGAAAAGAGTACAATGTATCAGTTGAGTACTAAACACTATTTCTATAATGAAAAAGTACAGAGAGTTCCGTTTATGTTTATCCTTTTATTAAAAATTGCTACAACCTGGTCAAAAAGTTCTCTCTGTGTGGCAGGATATCTGCCAAAGAATGAGTCTGTTGAAAGCGCCACACCAAATTCAGCATTAAGGGCCAACCCTGACCACTGCTGAGTCGTGTGAAGAGGCTGACAGTGGCGTGGCCACCACCCAGGATGGAGAGAAAGGCACCGTGAGTTGTTAATGGAAAAATCCGACTTCCTTTTCTTCCAAAGATGATGACTGAAACCAAAGTAGAGCTTTCCCTGTGAGTTTTAAAATATAACTTTCGTTTTTTTCAGAATGGACATATTTACCAGGCTTTAGTATCTTTTTGTGTTTTCATATTCTTTTCTGTATAATAAAAGTCTTTTTAAAAGCTCATGTTTGCTTAGCAATAATTACTTGTTTTTTGTTTTGTTTTGTTTTATGTGAGGGGTTTAGCAGTCACCATATACTGCGCTGCACCTTCCTGGTGGTCTGGGTCTGTGTCTTAGGACCCAGGAGGCCAGGCATGTGAACTGAAACTTAGTTAGTACTCAGTAAGTTATAGTAGAATGTCTTAGAGTGATGGCACAACATCATCTCCAACAGAGCCCTGTGACCTACAGTCAAAAAGGACAATGAGGAGCAGGATTTGATTACAACTAAATTTCCCTTTTGAAGCCAAGGCCTTGTATTTGCACAACTCTTGGTTGATTCTAAAGTTCTTCAATTCCAAAGCAGTCTTCATTTCCTAACATGTTGCATAGTAGAAATTCATCATTGCCTGTCATTCTAATAATTATCATAAACTTTTCTGCGCTAAATAGCTGGAGTAAGGAAAAGGCCTGGTTTTTCACCACTGGACCATGATCCTCTTTAAATTGTATTTTTTATTTTAAAATATTGACTTCAAAAAGCTGCTCTGATACTTAATATAGCTTTACAATGATAACATTTAAACATATTGCCTGGCTTTGTGAATTCAATTAAGGACTCCTGAGTGCACTTCTGCCTTTGTTAAAAACAAGCAAAAACACACCTGACAAGTCTTTTTTTTCTCTAAGATTCTATTTACCTATTATTGAGACCACAGAAAACCAAGAGCTAGATAGGCTCCCCTGGACACCATGATTAATTAGTTACTCAGTGCAGAGTTACTCTATGTAATTTGGCTGATTTTTTCATTTGGTTTTCTTTTGTAAATGACTTTACCACTCTTAAACAATTCCTTTCAAGCCATTTTTCTTCCTTTTAAAAACATGAGTCCAGTGATTCATCCTGTGTAAGATACAGGTTGCAGATGCCCTTCATTTATCATAAAATACAATATATTTCTTTTATCTGGGGGGTGAAGTGCCCTTAAAAGCTTTGTAAGCTTTTTTATTTTCCTTAAGAGTGAGACACTTCACGATGTGAAGATACTTGCAAACACAGATCTCAACAGGAAAGAATCACTCATTAACCCGTGAAACAGATAATTGGTACTGAGAAATGCGGCTGCTGTTACTAGAACAGAGATGCCTGTAAATGTAGAAGCAGCTTTTGGAACTGGGTAATGGTAGAGGCTACAAGTATTTGGAGAATCAGGCAAGAAAAAGTCTGTATTGCAGTGAAACATTAAGGGTATTTCTGGTGAGGGTTTGGATGAAAAGGAGAATTATAAGGAAATTCGAATTTTCTTAGAGATTACTTAAGTGGTTGTGACCAGAATGTTCATAAAAATATGGGCAGTTAAAGGCCATTCTGATGAAGCCTCAGACAGAAATAAGAAACGAGGTATTAGAAACTGGAGTAAAAGCCATCCTCGTTATTAAGTATCAAAAATCTTGGTAAAATTGTGTGTATGTTTGAAGGCTTTATAGAATGTAGAAAGAACTTAAGAGCAATGACAGAATATCTGGCAGAAAAAATACCTAAGCAGCAAACCATTCAGGCCACTGCATGGCTACTTCTAAACACATACAGTGAAATGTGAGAGGAAAAGAATGATTTAAAGATGGAATGTATAATTAAAAGAGAAGCAGAATGGAAAGATCTGGAAAATTCACAGCCTGGCCATGTAAAGAGTGAAAATACATCTTTAGGAGAGCAAATCAAGAGTGTAGCCAAGCAACTATTTGGTAAGGAGATCACCATAGATAGAGGGGAGCCAGGTGCTATTAACCAAGTCAATGAGAGAAGGACCCTGAGGGCACTTCAGAGTTCCTCGAGGCTGCCCTCCTATCACAGGCCCAGAGCACTAGGAGGGAAGAATGGTTTTAGGGGACAGGCCCAGGGCACTCTTCATGAGCTCTCTCCTCAGAGATTACTCAGTTGTCTGCTCCTCCCTGTATTCCAGTGCAGTTCTCCCTGACTGTCCTAGCCAGGGCTTAAGCAGGCCCAAGTATAGTATAGGCCACTTTGGAGCATGCAAGCAGTAATCCATCCTTGATAGCATCCATATGGTGTTCAGTCTGTAGGTCTGCAGAATGCAAGAGGTTTGGGGGCATGGCTACCTCCACCTAGATTTCAACGGATGTCATGAATAATCTGGGGGCCCCAGGCAGAAACCTGCTGCAAGAGTGGAGTCACCACAGAGAGTCCCCACTACTGTGATGCCTAGTGGAGCTTTATGATTGGGACGGCCACTGAGACCCAAGAACTGTAGAGCTGTCAATGTGCAATGTGAGCCTAGGAGAGCTGCAAGCATGAGACTCCAATGCCTGAGAGCCGAGTGGGCTAAGCTCAGCAAAGTCATGGGGGTGGGGTTATGTGAGGCCCTGGGGGCTCAATTCCCACCCCAATGTATTCAGGAAGTGGGACATGGAGTCAAAGGAGATTATTCTCCAGCTTTAACACTTAATATTGTTTTCCCTGTTGGGCTTTGAACTTACTTGAGAACAGTTATGCCTTTCTTCTTGCCTATCTCTTCCTTTGGGAATGGGAATGTCTATCCTACGCCTGTCCTATCACTGTATTTTGAAAGTAGATAACTTGTTTTGATTTCACGGCTCACAGCTAGAGAATATTTGCCTCAAGATGAATCATGGCTCTAGAACCATGAGCCAAATAAATTTTTTTCTTTATAAATCACCCAGTCTGTGGCATTCTGTTATAGCAGCAGAAAATAGACAGAGACAGTCATTCATAATCCATTTCACTTCCCTAAATCTTGGGGGGGGGTTATTCAATGTCAAATTCTTATTTACCCATAATGACATCAGTGTCTTTGAAAAATTACACTGGAGGATAAGTTACCAACTCTTCCAAATGATTTGTTAGAGATCATTGATCAGCAGTTAGGGTTGCATACTGGACAGGTACCAGCCTGCTCACTTTATCGCTTTTTCATGCCATCCTCCTCAGGTCAACCCCCTTCAGGCTTTCCGGCTCACTGAAAACAAAAATGTGTTTGAGGCGTTTCACCAGAGAATCACTTATTCCCAGCATCCTAGTAGATCACCCACTTTAGCCAATCCCTTTAAGCTTCTCTTTTTCTTTTTTCTTTTCCTCTTTGGAATGAGTGCCTACTTATGTAATTGTTATTGGATGTATGTAGATTTCCTGAAAGTGTTTCATGTTTTGATTGAAGAAGAACATTCATGGGGATAATATGTTTTAAAAACCAGGGAAACCTGAAAGATCTGGGAGAAGCCACTTAAACTGGATCCCAATTTGAGAAACTTGAAAATAAGAAAAGAGGGTTACTTTCCTATAGCATGTGGAGGATTGAATTTTCTCAAGGAGAGGATTTTTATGCAATTTCCTTGTGGAAAATGATAGGAGATGTAGATGCTTCTAAGATGCCTTCTGCTTTCCACTTTGGTCTAATTTTTTCCTTTAAGCCTGTACATGCAGTCTTAAGATTATTTTTATGATGAAATTAATAGCTATTTAAACACTTTAAGTTGATTCTTTTCAGATACTATTTATTCTAATTTAGTCCACTTACAGTGGTAAGTCATTATTTCATTGTTTTTTTTAGTTTTAGTTTTGTGTTTCAATGGAGATGTTTTTTAATGAAGAAATTTTAAATGAAAGACTTTAGTCTCTTTTCAAAAGAACAGTATAAATGATTACTGTCTTTGCTAGGATGCATATGGTGGTATGAGTTTGAATTTTAGATTCTTTATCGATGTCAAAGTTTGCGAACATTTTTTTCTATCTGGGCACCACGATGATATGGCACTCCATCTGTGATTTACTCTACCCAAAGAGGAATGAAGTGTAGTTAACAAGAATCAAACTAATGGAAAACAGGATTTTGGTGTTGCTGGCACATGTAGAAAAAGGTGGAGTCTAAGAAAATATTTCTCCAGCCAAGACAGTATTGAAGAAACTCATTATTTTCCATCTGCTTGTTCCTTGTTCCCAGTGTGAAGTGAAAGCAAAGTTTTAAAATCTTTTCTCCTCTGCAAGAAAATATATTTCAGAAAATCCCTATCTCAAAAATGAAGCAATTAAGAACTGTCTGGCTGTGAGGATCTGGCCTCAGCTTGACTTAAAGCAGCAACTTCAGTTATGTATCAAGATGTGCATGAGAATGAACCTGCTCTGCTCAGCCAAAGTGCTGAGTGACTCGATGTTTGTAATAAATAAATAAATAAACAACAAACAGGTTGTCATGAAATATCCTTTGTAATTATAAACACAGGAAACTTTCTGAGATGCAAGTGGGTGTTAAATGGTTCAGCAAAGCTAAGCTGGAGCAGTTGGTGTGCTTTGAAATGAGGCAACGTTGGAAAAATGAAATCTACCTAAAGATCACTATGTGTTTCAAAGGTTTGACTTTTTAAAAAATTTCTTCAGTTTTCTATTTTGAAAAATACAAAGAGGTTTGAATTTGTTTTTATATAAGCAGCATGTGTAGGCTACCATCTAATATTTGGCAACTTTAAAATTTTTTGAGCAAAAACAGCTGTTTAGGAGTTTAACCTTTACTTAAGAAAAGATACATGAAAGTTATTATGTGTATGTTCCTGCATGGTAAGTAGGAAATTTCTAATTGTTAGTTCAATTTACTTAATTAGGTATTTACTCATTGGCTATTATGTGCCTAGTGTCAGGCTACGTAATATTTTAAAAATTAGCATTATATATGTTGCCCTATCTACACTTTCTGGGGAGTAAAATTTTGAAAATCACTTGATGTGGAAACCCCTTAAAAAGAACTAGATTGCAGCATGTATTCAAATTCAAAATTGATTTTGATCAAGCACTAAAATGTGATACAGACCAAACAATAGGAATTTTCAGGAATGAGAATGGCTGTGCTGTCAAAAAAGATAAGCAATATGGATGATTTATTAGCATTTATGGCCTCTTAAATTTATTGAATTTTGGAAGGCAAAGATTGTTAAAGCAGAGATAGTTCACATCAGAGAAGAGCTACCAGTGAATTCACGAATTATACTCGGATTATTCTTTTTGAAAGAATATATATGTGATGCATTTGTCATTACTAAAGTTAATTAATCAGTCAATGTCTTGAACTAGTAGTAGATTAATCCTTTCTTGATATGCGTGATGTATTAGCCTATTTTCACACTGCTAATAAAGGCATACCCGAGACTGGGCAATTTACTAAAGAAAGGTTTAATTGGACTTACAGTTCTACATGGCTGGGGAGGCCTCACAATCATAGCGGAAGGCAAGGAGGAGCAAATCACATCTTATGTGGATGGCAGCAGGGAAAGAGAGAGGAGCTTGTGCAGGGGAACTCTCCTTTTTAAAACTATCAGATCTCATGAGGCTGATTCACTATCACGAGAACAGCATGGGAAAGACTTGCCCCATGGTTCAATTACTTCTCACTGGGTCCCTCCCACAACATGTGAAAATTCAAGATGAGATCTGGGTCAGGATACAGCCAAACCACACCACATGTTATCCTAGCTGTCGCCATAGTCAGTAAGCAACTGTTCTCACTCAGGGCTGTTAGCATATAAAAGGTGATATTAGATAGTATTTTTCTACACTTGCTCTTTCTATACTTCTGGCAGAATTACCTTTGTGGGGTCCAGTGTAAAATGAATATAGGGTCATCTTGTTCAAAAATTATTATGAATTTGAAGAGCACTAAACCAAGTATGAGGTCCTTCTAAGGAAGGAACCTTTTGTAACTGCATAAATCTCACAAGTCCCATGAATCTAGTTCTGTCAATGAGGATAGTCAAATTAGTATAAATGAATGGTGTTTATTTAAGGCAATCTTTAAATCCAGGCACAATCTACTAATGTGCTTATCATAGATGAGTAACCAGTTAATGATCACTAATCATGATAGATATAGACATTTGTATATATATACATTTGTAGAATATTTATTTAGCATTGTATTTGCACAGACACATATATGATTGAAATACGTAAAGCAGACTTCTGAAAATTTCTAGTATGGTAGCCTTTGCCAGATTAACTAGAAAAAGATCACTTGTCACAATCCACAAATCCTATTATACAATCATCCAACAAATATTCTCTGAGTGCCTAGTCCATACCAGATATTATTCATGGTGTAAAGATATAGCAGAGAACAAAATAAACAGAGTACTTGCTCCTAGAGAGTCTTCATACTACTGAATTTCTGAAATTTTGACCGATTTGCCCAAGCTTTAGTTTGTGTTTTTGTTTTTTTTCCTGAAACCCCTGGCTTCCTCGCTTTATTAAGAACAGAAGAAAGACTTGGCTATTCTTGTCACTGTTTAGAACTGAGTAGAACCAGAACTCTTCAGAAAAGAATGTGCTAAAAGTTCGTCCTTGAGACGTTTCCAAGCCAAGACAGTCCTAGGAGCACTTCCCATTGAGACTGAAAGGCTCATCCACTTACAGTGATTCATGGGAAAAGAGGACAGCACCCTCATCTCTGGTCCAAGAACACAATCCTGAGTGACACAGGATTGCCCTGAAAGTCAACAGCATCCATCTTACAAAAATCAACAACACTTGCTTTTCAACCTTCCAAAGAATTTACTGGTCTGGTTTGGCCTTTTGGTGCCACATTCCATTCCAGAACCCCAGCTAAAATGTTCTCAAGGGCTGACCAGAGATTCCTCCTCCTTTCTCTGGGCTGGTACAACTTGACCGCTGCTTGACATCAAGGTCAACTGGAGACTGGGAACAGTTATGTAACTGCGTTGTAAATTGAATTAGAGCTGTACATGAGCCCAGACCGAGTAACCAGTGCAGCTCCAGGCAAGAGCAGCAACATGTCCCCCAGAGACAGCACTGGAGGAACAGCTTACTGGGGAATGGAAAAAGGGTATCACAGGGTAAAAAAGAAACCATCTCTTTTGAGTCCCTCTAAAGTCTGGGCAGTTGGCTGCCCCATCTCATGTGGAGTAAGAGGGAGGCATTAAGTGCAGAGAGAGCTGGCGTCAGTATGGCAGCAAACACTGAGGAAAAATCAGCACACATAGTGTACACAAGGAGAATGAGAAAAAAATATTTGTAACATCAGAACAGATACCACCCATATGAGAGAAATAAGAAGGCTTACACATGGAGAGGAAAAAGGCCTCTGGCAGTAGTCTGTGGACTATAGAATGAGCAAGAGAGGCAAGACCATCCTCCTACCAGTGACTGGTCATTCTGGAGAGGATACATGTGCACAGATCTGGAAAGCCAGGGCTGAAAAGCCTTTTGACACCTTTGGTGACCTAGGACATAGTCCCCCAATGTAAGACATCATGCTAGAGGGGAACATAGTACGTTTTCTTCAAAGGCAAATGAATATAACTTGAGATAATTTTTGAAAAGAAAAAAGGTACTGGGACCATGGCATGACCTTGATCTCTGCTATCATGACCGCCTGCAGAAGCAGATGAGGAGAGGCAGAACAATGTAAAGCTGAAAACTTGGAGTCACCAAACCATAGATAGCTTCATCTCTTACCAAGTGCTTAATGTGTGACTAGGTTCTTAAATCCTCTACAAGTTCCAGCTTCCTCATTTGTAAAAAAGGAGCAAATTAAGATTGGGTGAGTTAATAGATGTAAAAGTACTTAGTACAGTACTTTACAAATAGTAAGTGCCCAATAAATGTTAACTGTTATTATTATGTATCCTGCCCTTCACTACGTTAGACCCTGGGATCCAGTGGTGACAGGCAAGGCTGCTGCTCTTGTGGCTCTTACATGAAACAAGGGAACAGGGAAATAAAATCAATGCAGACTATGAAAAGTGCTAAAGAATAAATAAATAGAGTAATATAATAGAAAGAAAATGCCTCTCTGAGGAGGTGACAGTTAAGCTGAGACTTGAGCAATCATCAGGGGACAGGGTTCCCAGAAGAGAAAAAAATAAGTGCAAAGATCCTGTAACAAAAAGAGATTTTACTGTGTCCAAAAACGAAAACGAACCCTAAAGTGGTTTGAGAATAGTAACATGGGCTTTGGTTAGGCTGGAGCTAGGGCTCACCTAGTAGAGTATAGAAAGGCAACACCCCATCACCTGCACATCTATTTTCATCCATTACTTTACATTGCCTCTGAAGAACATGCTGAATTAAAGCCTGTTAACCCTTGGGATACAGTCATCAAATGTATCAGATATGTTGAGACAACCCCAACAGAGGGGATAAATCTTTAAAAAGTAAATTGATGCATTTCAGCATTTCTTACAATTGCCAAAATATGGAAGCGACCTAAGTGTCCATTAGGAGATGTATGGATAAAGAAAATGTGGTGTAGACACAGTGGAATACTGTACAACCTTAAAAGGAAGGAAATTCTGTAATTTGTAACAATATGGATGGAACTGGAAGATAGTGTGCTAAATAAAGTAAGCCAGGCACAGAAAGACAAATATTGCATGATCTCATAGGTAGACTCTAAAAAAGTCAAATTCATAGAAGCAGAGAGCAGAAAAGTGGTCACCAGATGCTACAAAGTTGGAGGAAAGGGAGGGAAAAGGAAAGATGTTGATCAAAGAGAACAGTTTCAGTTAAACTGGAGAAGTGATCTATTGCAACTGCATGGTGACCATAGTTAATAATATGTTGTACATTTCAAAATTACTAAAAGAATAGATTTTTAACATTTCTTACCACAAAAAAAAAATGGTAAGTTGGTGAAGTGATGATAAAGTGTTAACTGGTCTGATGGAATCTTTCCACAATGGATACATAGATAAAACCATTGCATTGTACTCCATAAAGAGACACAACCATTATTTGTCAATTAAAAATAAATTTAGAAAAAAGACTGCACTAAAAAATAAATAAATAAATCTAAACCAGAAGCAAGCCTGAGAATTGTAGGTGAGTAAAGGGTCTAAATTAAATGTGGTGGAGGATATCATAGACATCCTGACTTTGGCATCCTACCATTGTGTTTGCTCACCTAGAAAAAAAAGTAAGTATATCTATTGAAGTATATCATGGCATTAAATACTATGGCACATTGGGATCAGGCATCCTTACTGGGGTTCCTTCTTCAATACCTAGCTAAGCTTAAAACTGGAGTGTCCCCTACTCACTTTATAAGGGCAGTGGCAAGATTTCCTGTCCTGAGGCACAGCTATCATGCCCCAGTTCCATCATATTGGGCACCATTAATTTGCAACTGTGTAAAAGCAGGCTGTCACAATGAAAATATAGCTTTAAGAATAAAGTTTTAACTTCAGAGATTCCAATATATTGAAATAGCTGGCCAGCATTGGCAAGAAATGGAAATCACTGGCCTAGGCACATATGTGTGTATGCCCATAGATTCCTGGAAATAGTGAAAGAGGGATCTGTAAGACTGGTCTTGTCACTGTTAAACAGGTGGGAGTCTAGATCTAATAGACACGTTTGTGTATTAATGTTAAAGGGCAATGGGACCATTTAAAATATATCTGTATATTCATACTTGAATTAAGAATCATTAGATGAATAAAAACTATAGGCCATCTAATATCCCTTTGAAGTCAAAGTGATTTTCTAATCCCAGTTTCAGTTTTTCTTATTGGACTTCCTAGAAAGTGATAATGAAAGAAGAAAGACTGGTATTTTTAAAGTAGACCAGAAGCACAGGAGCTGAACTCTCAACGTTCTGAGTTATACAGAGATGACCAGAATCGGTTGTTTTAGACCATTTTCACACTGCTGATAAAGACATACCCGAGACTGGGAAGAAAAAGAAGTTTAATTGGACTTACAGTTCCACATGGTTGGGGAGGCCTCAGAATCAGGCGGGAGGCAAAAGGTACTTCTTACATGGTGGCAGCAAGAGAAAATGAGAAGGATGCAAAAGCAGAAACCCGATAAACCCATGAGATATCATGACACTTATTCACTATCACAAGAAAAACACGGGAAAGACCGGCCCCATGATTCAATTACCTCCCCCTCAGTCCCTCCCACAACATGTGGGAATTCTGAGAGATACAATTCAAGTTGAGATTTGGGTGGGGACACAGCCAAACCATATCGTTGGTATTTACTTTACTTCTCATAGAAACTCTTCCAACCCTCCACCCACTCCTATACTTGTTTTCTGGGCACCAAATCTGAAAGGAATTTAACCTATGAGACGGATATTTCTATTGCCCTTGTTTTTAAAGTTGCTTCTCTAGGCATCATTTACCACTTACCCTTGGCCCCCAGACCTCTGTGAGTATGCTTCCCCTCATAAACAAGCACACTCATAGATGGTTATTAGGTTAGATTATTAAATTTTTGAGAGCTGAAGTCGCTTAATTCAAGTGTCAAGTTATGTTTGCGGAATGGATGTATTTATTTCACATTCTACATTATATTTACAAATCCCTTTCATTATCTTTTTTTTTTTTTTTACCTTCTTAAATACCGCATAAGACAAGAAGACAAGCAAGTGTTATTATCCTTGTTTAATAGATGAATAAAATTTGCCTCAGAGAGGCTAAGGAACATACTAAAAATCTCACTAGTAGGAAATGGCAGAGCCGGAATTGAATCCAAATTTTTGGTTGCAAAATTCTCTGTTTTTTTCCATGGGGTTCAGACGCTTGTCACCTACTCAATGAAAATGACCACCACAATTCACCTAGAAGTAGCCTGGGCTGCTCATCACAAACACCATTCAAAGATATTTGCATTTTGTTCTTGACCCCTCACCTTCTTGCTCCTTTCCAAAACAACATCACACTGGCCGCTAGACAAAACATAACAAAGATAGCTCAGAGCTAAAAATAAGGAGATTTAGGTTTTTCTACAGTGTCTTCATATGCCAGAACTCATCCAGCACAGGATGTGTCATTACTCCCAGAGGAGCTTACAGTCTAATCTTCTCATTGTGTAGGGACCGGATAAAGCAACTCCTTCTTTGGCTGCCTGAAATACTGACCAGGTCAGTGATAGGCTCTCCAGAACTAAACTGCCGTCCAAGTGAGCCACACCAATCTGAGTGTGTTTTCTCATCTGTGAATTCATCTGGTTCTAAATTGAACTGAATCAATGAATGTATAATCATGTCTTACATTTCTTTACTGTTCCCATGTGATGGATAATTTTTTTTATGTTACATTGACTGGACTAGAGATTTCCCAGGTATTTGGTTAAAGATTTTTCTGGGTGTGTCTATGAGAGTGTTTGAGAGCTAGGAAACAGGTTTTCTCCTGCCTTCAGACTTGAACTCAGACTGAAACCATTGGCTCTCCTGTTTTGCAGGCCTTCAGACTCAGACTGGAACTGCACCATTGGCTCTCCTGGGTGGGTCTCCAGCTAGCTGACCACAGATCTTGAGACTTCTCAGCCTTCATAATCATGGAAGCCAATTCCTTATAATAATACATATATTTTTCCTAGTCTGTGGACTTTTCCCAGCTCCAGACCAACAACTTTCTATCAGTTCCAGGACGCTCCATCAATGCCCTGTCTAGACCCTACAGATTTTGACCCTGAAGTAAAGTAGGAAAGGCTATGGAGACATGTTAAATGTTGCACTACCACCTGAAGCCTTTTCTTCTTTAAATTTCTCAACAGAAGTTGAATGCACACACGGAGCTTAATTGGACATCAACTTTTCTCCTCTTCTGTGGGATCCTGTCAGTGCTTTAAGCAATGAGAAGGCAGGTCATTTCCAAGTTTGTGTGGTAAATCTGGGGGGAAGTGGGAGAAAAGAAAGAAAGCCCGAGTCTTATAGGGTGTGATTTGGTTCTAGACATGCTTATGTTGCTTTTTATAAGATTATCCATTTGACTAGATTTCTTTCGTGCTGACAAAAGAGGCAATTTCTACATATAAAATAAATCTAATTAAAACCCTTTCTCTGTTCCTGTCAAGGTAATAGATGCAGACCCCAGGAAAAGAGTATATTTGGATTCTGAGCGTGTATAAATGATTGTTTATGTGATATCTGGTGCCAAGATCCACAGAAGGCTCCTGTACTGCCCTGTAAAAATAACGGGAATGGAAAGCTTTTCCTTAGGCATAAAAAGTTCATTTTATTTCCTATTCTCTTTCACAGTGGTAACTATTACTTTGTAATTTTCCTGGTATTTTGTTGGCAGCCAAAAATGACACAAGTAATATTCCTTGCTTACAATATGCAGTTCTGATTCATTTTGCTTAGCTCCAGTTGCCTCCTATAATAAAGGTGGCAGCGCTAGACCTTAAGCAGAGGTCTAAACTAGAGCAAATTTTTTAAGCCAGTTTTTAATCAGAAAGGCAAAACAAGTTCAAATCCTTTCCATTCCTTTATCCTAGTAGAGTCTTTAGAACACACCAAATAGCAAGAAATGAATACAGCTTTAGTAATTATCATTGATAACTCTCCTCAGCCTCCAACTGAGTGAACAGCCTCTTTCAGGCCAGTCAAGAACCATTCTGTGTAATCCTATCTGCATGTTATCTTGACAATGGGAGATCACGAGTCATAGACACAGGCCAAGGTGTTGGGCCTGAGCTAACCAAGTGCGTTGCGAATGGAGGCAGTCTCCCAGGATCTGGGACAGGTGTGAGGAGCCACCAGGAGGCAGGGACCATCAAGGGGATGGTTTAGTCAAAGCATTACTTCAGAAATCCAGGCAGACACAGAGGTGTGGGTATTTACAGACACCACTTGTCAAGAGAAGTGGCAGCCTTGAAACCAGAAGGCACAAACGCTGAAAACTAAGGTGGTTCAGGCTGCTAACAGTCCTACTAGGCAGTCACACATCAGAGGATCCATGGTAGACAATAGAGCACCACAAAGGCCCTATGAGTGGGGCATGGCTTCTATGCTAGAATCCACTTCTATGCAGACAAAGGACTAGCATGTGCTTCTTCTCTTACACAAAGAAATCCATGTGTGGCTTGCCCAGGGCCTTCAGATGCAAACAAGCAACTTAGATGACCAAAAAGGGATATGACACTGGGTGGGGATATACATTCCTGAAAATGTAAAACATTAATTTGTGCCTTCTTTACTTAAAGCAGTTAGTGAGTAACTAAGTTATGGAGAAGCTTAGACACGAAAATGCTCTGGCTTGCTTTGAATGTGGCATTTTTACAGGTGAGAAAGCTGGGACCCAGAAAAATGCACTGATTTACCCAAGGAAGCAGAGCCAGGAACAGAATACAAGGCTTCTAATCTACTGATCATTGCACTGTGTGACACTATGTAAGACGCAGAACCAGCTAAATTCATCTTGTCAACTCAGAATCCTTTAGTAGCTGTGTCCAGAGGAGGATTTGCCTACACTCCAAGGGCTTTGGGTTTGTCTGGGAAGGGCTTATTTTTCACTTGCTTTCTTAGGTAGGAAATCAGGGTGGGAGATCTCAGTCATCATCAATACCTTCACTTCTGTGGATTTGGACTTCTTTTAATGCACTCATGAGCCCAGCGTGAAGCCTGGCCACAGAGATCCTGAGAATTGTACTCAAGAGAGTTTGAGCTTCGGATGTCATGGGTGCTCCCTGTTCTAGAGATAATGGTGTAAAGTGACACAGACACAGCATGTGCTGGCTGGAGGACAGATAAAAATAACAAATAAAGAGTCTTAATTGAGTACAGTGATTCAATTTTGCAAGACAGGCAGCAGCTAAAGAGATCTATTGGCACTTTATAGGTAATGTCGAGTGATAAAATAATAGTGATGATGATGCAGAGAAGGAAGAGTGGCAAAAATTGCATTCTCTGTGTCTTGCACAGTACTTAGCCCATACTTAATATAAATTATGCATCTTAGCCCACAGTACTTAGATGCATAATTAATACTATGGAATTGGACAAACTGAATTGATGACCATGACCCATGATCCATAATCATGACCCATGACCATGTCAGGGATGGTGCAAGATTAGTGTGAATTCTGTTTCAGTAGGTGAGGACTAGCACACACTGGAGATAAACTGTGGTTTGGCACTCTTCCATTTTTACCTTGCTCATTTTTTAAGGCAGGCAGTTTGTACCTCATTGATTTTCACTGCTCATCAAGTCCTATTAGCCTATTCATTAGTGATGGCTTCATTCCCTTCCCACAGTCTGTCTCCTGAATGATACTTCCTTGTGTTAAGGCTGTACTTAGCACTAGCCATGATTGTTGGGTATCAACAGAATGTGGCATGACCAGCAGGGCCTGCTGGCTGGCAAGTAGCACCCTTCTCCATCACATTGGTACCCACAGAAAGAAGGTGGCAATTTCCATTACAAGGAGCATCAGGTTGTCAACTGATATTATAGTTCCAGTCTCTCTCTCTCTTTCTGTCTGCCACCCACACACCTTCACACTCACTTGTCTAAATATAAATATGAACACATTATCATAACCCCAAGCCTGTTCTTGCAGCTAAATTTATTTTGTCACTGGAACCACAGTTCGCTTATCAGCCACACTAGAGGCCCACTGTCATCTCTCTTTGTTTTGCTGTTCTCCACATCTGATCAGGCACCAAGCTCCAACGGTGCTTCCTTAGACACTACTCTTGAGTCCTCCCCTTCTCTGTTTTTGCACTCCTATTGCTCTAGTATAGTTACTATATTATACTATCATCTTTCACCTGGACTTAAAGACTCCAGATAGTTCCATCTTTCGAATTCCTCTTCCCCAGTGCAAAGTGAGGATGCAGAGTACCTGTGGAAAGGCTAAGGGAAGACAGACTCCAGGCATGAGAGAGAGAGGAATACCAGCAAATATGTATGGAGAACATTTATTGAACACTTACCACGTGTCAGCACACTGATTTACTAATATTTACATTTATTTTACTTAATTCTCACAAAAACCTGAACATACATACCATAATTATCTCCATTTTATGGATAAGAGACCTGAGGCTAAGAAATTTTAAGTGATGTATAAGATCATATATAAGGAAGTGGCAGAGCTGGACTCAAACCAGGGGTCCAGTTTGTCTAACTCTTAGGTCCATGTCATTGTCATCACCACATTCTACCTTTCTAGTTGCTCTAGACCAGAGGTTATCACCTAAAGGGTTTGTTAAAACACGGATTACTGGACACAACCCCCCAGAGTCTCTGATTCAAGTCTGGGATGAGGCCTGAGGACCTGAGAAGTTGCATGTCTAACAAAGTCCCTGGAGATGTTGATGCTGCTGAACCAGTGATCACACATGAAAGCCTTTGCTCCAGTCTTTGCATTTAGTTTTGGCACTTTCTCCTCAGGCACAGCACAAGTGGTTCAAACCTCAGACTTAGATATCAGACCAGTTTGAGTCCTGGATCTGCTACTCAATACCTCTGTGTCTGCGGGCCACTTTCTTTAACCTCACGAAGCCTCAGCTACCCCTTCTACAAAATGGGGATAGAACCTACCTTGCAAAGATGTTTGAGGACTGGGAATCATGAATATAAAACTCAGAGCTCTGTGACTTGCACAGATTTGAACTTAATAAATGTTAGCTGTTTAGGAATTTACAAGTATATGAATTTTTTTATTTCATTTAACTTTTATTTCTGTTCATTTATCTCTGCATTTTTTGTTTCTCTCACTGCCTCAGATGCTTTGCATTTGATATTCCTTATATTTGGAATTTTGTTCTCCAGACCTTTGCATAGCTCACTTCTTCTCACCACTCAGGTTTTAACTGAAATGTACCAGTTGAGGAAGTCTTTGAGCCTAGATGAGGGCACCCTTCTCCTATCCACTACCCACAGCACTTTCTCATTGCGTGTTCCGTGGGTGGATTTTTACATTGTGATCCAATTTCTGGAATACTAATAGACCTTTTCAGGTTTTCTACTTATTCTACAATCAATTTTATGTTTTGGTTTTATAGAAAATTGTCCATTTTATCTGTTTTCAAATTTACTGTCACAAATTCATTCTGTGACATTAACTTCTTTTTATTCTCTACCATATCAGTGTTGTATCCCTTTCACTTTCTAATATTCTTTGCACCTTCTTTCCATTTTTGTTTATCATTCTTGCCAAGGTTTGTCTATTTAATTTGGCCTTAAAATAACCCACTTTCTGGTATGCTTGAATCTCCTTATTATATCCTTGTTTTTACTTATTTCTATAGTTTATTTCCTTTCTTTCTTCTTTCTGTCTTCTTCCCCCTGACTTATTAAGTTGTATACTTAGGTCTTTAATTATTGATGTTTTCCCATTTATTCTATGAACATTTAAAACTGTCAATGTTCTTTAAATCTCAGTCATGGGGGCATGTTTCTTATATGACTTTCAATACGTTTGACCTACTTGAGCAACTAAAACCTGTCGGAATTCAGAAGGCCCTCAGTTCAGACTCAGCAGAGGATTTTCTTTGGCTTTGGCCAGGTGCCCAGGCACTGCCAGACTGGGACTACTGTTAATTTCTTGGTTTAGGGTTTCCCAGCTCATGCAGGTGGTATAAATTTAAACTTCAAACCCACACAAGGGCAGGGCTGTGGTGATGAATTCTCAAGAGAGACCATTATTTTTTCCTTTCTCCTGGATTTAAAACAAAGAGTTCTCTCGTCATCTCCTTAAAGGCAGTTTCACGGAGAGGGTAGCACCTCAGGGCCCTGAATTTATGGGACTTGCCCCTTCTCACGCTTCTCTTTGCACAGGCTCCAACTTCGCCTCCTCTCCTGGGTGTTGCCATTACAATTCCGTATTGGTAGATGGTCTCAGGGAGATTCAGTGCAAAGTATTATTCTGAATAATTGTTTAGTTTTTATCTTTGGATTTTTAGGATCGTCCTTACTTTCTTGCTAGCTTGACTGTGCATTCAAAAAAAACCTCTATTCTCTGAATTGTGTATTGGGATAGTACAAGAGAGCTTATTTTGAGACTATTTAGTCTGCCATCTTACCAGAAATTGAAGTGACTCTTGTGACTCTTTAGCACATCACTGTCCTTTATCTCCTCTATAGCGCTCACTAACACCTGAATTTATTTTACTTATTTATGAGTTCATTTTCTGTTCCTCTGTTGCCAAGTTAAAAGTAAATAAACTGATGACAGGGTCTCCATTCTGTACACTGGCATAGCCTCAATATCTAGAAAAGTTGTTGGCATGAAGTAAGACTCAATCAAAATTTGCTGGGTGACCGATTGACAAATAAATCACGAAGTATACCTATGTGGACTATATCCTATGTGAACTTTAAAAATAACTATTTATAAATTATCTCTGACACAATAAGGTAGAAAGTCAGGTTATTTAATAGCATGTATAACATAACCTCTATTATAAAACACATGTATGCATATGTGTGTTTATGTTTGTATTTAAAACTATCTGGACGAATATACACAGAATATTAACTGTTTATCTCTGGTTAGTGAGATTTTTCATAATTTTTCTTTCATCCTACTTCATACTGAACACATATTAGTATTTTTTTTTACAATCGGAGGAGGGAAAAAACATCTTATAAAGATCTGGGATATTTGCTACCTTAATTTCAAGGTGAATATTACAGATAAAGTTTCATTTTGTCTTTCTTCCTAAGGACTCAGTCATAAGTTACATGTGTTTGTTTCTACTTTTCTTGGAAGTAAAAATAAGCCATTTTCAGGCTTCATTTCCACTATTATTCTGCTCAGTATAGGATGTTTTTTTAGAAACAACATTAATATATGTTAATTTATCACTACAGACACCAGGATTATGCAAGGATCAGCTAGAACCTCTATTCTAGATTTGATACCTTTAGCAACTTTAGTTTTGTTACTTTGATGTAAGGAAAGAAAGGACACCAGAATATGTCCCACACTGGCCTGGGGAGAGGAAAGGAGTGTTAGAGATCCTTGTTCTCCTCTACCACTACAGTTTTTGTCAGCATAAATTTGGACTATGTTATATTTTTATGCTAGGTGTCACCTATGCTTAAGGAATAGTCAGCAAGTTCATTAATTAATCCTCTTCCTTCTCAGCTGCCTGCCATTTATATCAATGATAAAGTCAGGAGCTGAGGACGCAAAGGTGAGTAACAATCAAACCCTGCCCTTGCATCCCACAGAGATGTCAAAGAACATAATAAGGATATCGTGTCATAAGTGGTATGTATGAAATACTTTTGAAATTCAGAAAAAGCTCTCGTTGGATGAAGAAGAAGCAATCATTTGCCTCCTGTTTATTTTTCAGCCTTGTTCATTACACTTGCCTCTTTTGCTCTAGCAACACTATTTCTCAGTTTCCACAAACTACAGGCCAGGATTTTTGCTCATATTCATACTGTATCCTCTACCTGGAGTTTCCCTTGTTTCATTTTCCAGGCAAATTCCCACTTATCCTTCACAATTTGCATCAGGAAACTTTCTTTCTTTTCTTTCTTTCTCTCTCTTTCTTTCCTTTCTTCTTTTCTTCCTCTCCTTCCCCTTCACCTTTCCCTTTCCCTTCCCCTTCCCCTTCCCTCCCCTTCTCCTTCCTTCCTTCCTTCCTTCCTTCCTTCCTTCCTTCCTTCCTTCCTTCCTCTCTCTCTCTCTCTCTCTCTCTCTCTCTCTCTTTCTTCTCTTTTTTCTTCTTTTATTTTGAGACAGGCTGTCACTCTGTTGCCCAGGCTGGAGTGCAGTGGTATGATTACAACTCACTGCAGCCTCAACCTCCTGAGCTCAAGCAATCTGCTTGCCTCACCCTCCCAAGTGGCTGGGACTACAGGCGTGCACCACCATGCCCGGCTAAGTTTTTATTTTGTAGAGACAGGGTCTCGCTAAGTTTCCCAGGCTGGTCTGGAACTAATGGGCTCAAATGATACACCTGCCTCAGCCTTCCAAAGGGTTGGCATGAGTCACCATGCCCAGCAGGAAACACTTTCTAATTCCCCCTCTTCAGGCGGGTTGGTTCTACGCATTCACTCATGCATTCAACAGGCATTTTTTGGACTCCTATGACCCATCAATCACTGTGCTAGACCTTGACAGACAGTGGTGAAACTTGAAATGTCTAGGAATTCAAAAGAGGGTGTCAAGCAAGCAGGCAGGTATATAAGCAGAAGTATGTAGCCTGGAGATAACAAATGTGTGCTTCATCTGCAAATGGGGATAACTGAAGTTATGAGCTTGGGTGGTGTCTGAGAAGAAAGTACTGAAGAACAGAGGAGGGTCTAGAACCCAACATGGAGAAATCCCAACACTTAATGGCAGAGTAGTACAGAATAAGCCTGCCAAGGAGACAGAGCAGAAGGATCCTAAGAAGCAGGCGAAAAGCCAGGAGAGTATTAGGGCCCAGAAGCCAAAGGAAGAGAATGTATCAAGGAATGTGTGGTTAAATTCAAAAGCTGCTGAAAGGTCGGATAAGATAAGGAATAAAAAACATTCATTGGATCTAGAGAGATGTAGGTCACTGGTGACCACAGCAGAAGATGAGAAAAAAATGATGGCACTAGAATTCATATTGGAGTGGACTGGAGAGTAAGTGAGAGGTGAGAAAATGAAGCCAGTGAAACTAGACAACTCTTTCTACTACTTTGGCTATGAAAGGGGATGAGAGCAATAGGGAAGAAATGAATTGAGATGAGAAGAGAATATTTTTGGTTTTTTATTTTTGCAATGTGAGAGACTCTAGATTGTGTCTAAAAATATTATTCAATATTTTGAAAGGAGATTACTGGGTGTACTTTCAGTACAATGCTAGGGTGCACTTTTTACAACAATTTACAACTCTGTAGTGGCCAACATGGACATTTTTATTATTAGAAACATGAATAAATTTAATCCAGGTAAATAGACAACCAGTGTGAACCAACGGACCTGCTGGACATTAACCAGTGTTGCGTCTAACCCAGAAATTATATCCTAACATTTCTTTGTTGAATTGACTATATATGTCACATTTCCAGTGCTTTTTGGGCTGGTTTTACTGTTTTACCTGCACCCTCCATTATTTAATGAATTAAATACAATCATTGTTATGTGCTTGTTTTGCATTTGCCTGAGAATCATGATTTTTACCGTTGTAAAATTATACTTTCATACTTGCCAAACCATTTTAAGAAGAATGTGGAGAGATCAGATCAAGCACCAGCTTCATGAAAATGAAAGAAACATATTCAGAAAAATGCAGGCTGCAGAACAATATAAAGAAGAAGGAAGTAGGCACCAGTAGAGCTGAGAAAATCCTAGGAAGGACATGAATTTTCAAAACATAAAGCCATAACTATTTAGGGTTTTAAGTTTGAGGCCTACAGAATTTCACTATGAGTTCATAAAGAATTTCTGGTCAATACTTATTTTAAGTGGATAAACTACAAAAAATACAGACTTTTACTCAGAGAGTGAAAGCTGAGTATTGTGAGGGGCTTTTGGATGCATTTGTGAACGGAAATCCAAATGCCATGGATTGGTGTAACTGGTAATATCTTTACATTTCCAAATTAAGATGTTTACTTCTGGGCAGAGTTCAACAAGCATCGTTGGAGCATCTCACTAGTTTTGGTGCCTTACCACCTCTTCATGGCTGCTCACCCAGCACTAATGTAGATGATGTTCCACACAGCTCAGAATGAAGTGGTCGTTATGGAAATAGAGCACATGTAGTTAAAGACAGCAGCACACTCTGCTCCGGAGCTCCCAAAATAAACTTGGTTACATAATATACAAAAACCTCCCAATCACTCCCTTGGGTTCCCTTGGCAGAACAGCCCATTTCCACCAAGAGGAACTAGTCCATTGTCCACAATAAGGACTCTACTCACTAACATTTTTGTCACCCTTACAATAAGACTTTTTGAACTTTTATCAGAAAGGTCTTTGCTGGCCCCTTTTGCTCCACAGAAATGGTAGTTAAGGGAATCAAACTGGCTCAGCAGAAATAAAACATTAATCAACAGTAACCTTCTGTTTTATCTGTTTTCCTACCCAAGGCCTGATTATCTCGTGAACGGTCCATTCTAAGAAGTCATTGTGACACTGCTTATTTGAGCAATATGTTTATTCAGAGTTGCTCACCTCTTACTGTGATCTTTACAGTGTAAATTTGTTTGGGGCAGGGATCTGACTGTTCACAAATTTTGCCTAGTGCAACGCTTTTTCAAACAGAAAACAAAATTAATGTATTTTGATCATAAGGATAATACTGATAACGATGACAAGAAGGCACAAAGGCACGCGGGGAATGCTCTGAGGCAGCGCAGAGCAGCAGAATGTTCATAACTATGGCTAGTGCCATGGCAGTTACAGAAGCAGCATCAGAGACAATCAATTGGTTTTGGCACTGCTCACCTGGAAGACAGGCTCTACCTGACTAAATTTCTATGCATTACAAATGACTGGTTAGCATAAAATGTGGTTACAATGTCTGACTCGTTAAAAAGAGAAAGAGAACACTTTCTCATTGGCTTTTTTCTTTTTCTATGTGGAATTCATATGTCCTTACTATACTTTATCACTTGCTCTCCTTATTTGTGATAAACATAAGAAGGTCAAATTGTTACCCCTCTTGTTACATAGTATTAAGTGGGGGTAAAGCCCTGGTGGACACCTTTTGCTGCAGCCAAAACAACATGCCCATTACCCCATCCTACCGAGCAGTTAGAGGGAGGAAGAAACGCATCGGTGCAGGTGACTGTTCCTCCAAGGGTGTTCAAGACCATAGGCAGGAAATAGGAGCCAAAACATTTTTATTTGTGGCAGAAGAAATGGCTCATGATCAGTCCATCATGTTTTGCCAGGCAGAGCTCCAATCACCTCCTACGACTGGGGCAAAGTAGGGAGGGGAGCAAGCACAGAGAAGGAAAGTGTAAGGAGATGGTGTGAGGGCTCATTTCCATGCCTGTCCCAGAGCCCCCTTGGAAAAACAGAACAACAGCCACCATTTATGAACATTTAACGTGTGCCAGACTCTGAGCTAAGTGCTTCCAGTATACCAGCTAATTTAATCCTTCCAACACCCATTATGAGGTAGGTATAATTAACTCCTCTTTACTCATTTGGAAACTAAAGCTTTAAGACATTAAATAACTTGCCCCAAAGCATACAACTGCCAGGTGTTGGAGTCAAATCCAAGGCTCATCTGACTCTATAACCTTACCCTCAACCATTATGTTATGTTAATGCCATAGAAAATTAGCAGTCATTAAGCCTCCCCCAGTCTAACCTTTTACTGAGTGCACAAATCCCCTTGATAACACCCCAAACACATGACCATCTGTGGCTCTGTAACCTCCATTTAAAAAGCAGTACTGCATAGCCTGGCATTTCTCAAACTGGTACCTGAATCCTCAGAGCAGATAGATTCTTAACACCCATTGGTACCCAGAGGACATTTAAAGCCGTAGTCTAACCATGTCTCCTCTTCTAGAGGGTCAATTATACTTAAAGAGATGGAGGAGCAATTATATTTTTTATTCAAACAAACAAATATGGCTAAGTCCTCACTTAGTGAAATGCCAAAAACCAAAACCAATTTTACTGTAGGCTAATTGATATAAATAAGAGTTAAGTTCTATGGCATATTCTGGTCACAAAAACATCACCAAACTTCTAAAGAAAAACCAAAACACTTCTAATATTAAACATTGAAATAAATGTGAGCTATATATACATTTAAGAAAGATTAATAAAAACAAGAAGATCATTATTTACCTACTGCCTCAGAGTCCCCACAAGGAAAATGCCTAGTGGAGCTGAGAAGCAGGGCCACCCACCCTCCAGACCCTAGAATATTAGAGCCACCAGCAGTGTACAACTTCAGCCTGGAGAAGCTGCAGGCATTTGACTGCAACCCACAAGAGCAGCCAAGTGGACTGAGCCTGCAAAGCCACAGAAGCAGGACTGCCTGAGCCTTGGGAACCAACCTCTCACCGGTGTGCCCAGGATGTAGGACATGGAGTTAAAGGAGTTCATTTCTGGAGCTTTAAGACTTACTGTCTGCTCTGCTGAGTTTCAGATTTGCTTGGGACCTGTCTTTCCTTGCTTTTGGCCCATTCCTTCCTTCTGAAATAGAAATGTTTACCAAATGTCTGTTACACCATTGTGTCTGGGAAGTAAATAATCATTTTCGATTTTACAATCCTAAGTCTCAGGAAACTTGCCCTGAGTCTCAGTTGAGATTTTGGGCTTTGGACTTTGAAGTTGGTGCTGGAACAAGTTAATACTTTTGGGACTATTGGGATGGAATGATAAGTATTTACATGTGAGAAGGACATGAGATTTTGGGGGCCAGGAGCAGAATGCTGTAGTTTGGAGGTTTGTTCCCTCCAAACCTCATGTTGAATGTTGGGGCCTAATGGAAGGTGTTTGGGTCATGGGGGTGCATCTCTCATGAATAGATGAATACCCTTCCTCAGGGATGAGTGAGTTGACTTCTCACTCTACTGGTTCTTGTTAAAAAGAGACTTGCTCTTCCTGCCTTTTCTCTTGCTTCCTCTCTCACAGTGTGATCTCTACATATGCCACCTCCAGCTCCCCTTTGCCTTCTGCAATGAATGGAAGCAACCTGAGGCCCTCACCAAATGCAGATGTCAGTGTCATGTTTCTTGTAGAGTCTGCAGAATGATGAACCAAATAAATCTTTTTTCTTTATAAATTACACAGCCTCAGGTATTTCTTTATAGCAACATAAAACAGAGTTGAGATACCCACTTATTCCAGTTTAAGGTCTTAAGTGGCCAGAGTCTATCTCAGCACCTCAAGGAACAAGGTGGGAACCCGCCCTGGTCAAGACATCATTCCATTTCAGGGTACACTCATATCCATGCCCACAATCCCTCAGACTGGGCAATATAGACATGCCAATTCACCCAACATGCACATCTTTGAGAAATGGAAGGAAACCGGAGAACTCGAAGAAAACGCACACAGACATGGGCAAAATATGGAAACTTTACACAAATGGTAACTCTGGCCAGGAACTGATTATTTTTCTCATCAATGTTACAAAAAAACTACATTGAACAAAAACAATGTTATTTGAGGATCAGCTGTATACTGTGAAATTAATCGCAACATCATCATTTATGAAACCTTAAAAATTAGCACTTGCATTGAACAATTACATTCTACAACACCAGAAGCTGCAATCCCACGGGACTCCCCACTCCCAACTGGTTCAAATTCCGTCTTCTATACTTAGTAGTACTTCAATGCAAAAGAATGAGAGGAACTGGTTTAGTGGACTAAGCATAATCTTTGGAATCTAAGTCCAAAGTTCTTATCCCATCACTACTTCTAATCTGCTATCAGCTTAATCATGAGCAAGTTAATCTGTCTGAGCCTCAATTTCCTTATCCATAAAATGGGAACGATATTGCTCATTTCTCAGAGTTGTTGGGAGGACTAAATGAGACAAGTACAAGTGTCCAGCATAGTTCCTGGCACATCAGAAATAGTCAATATGGTTTCTCTCCCCCTCATTCTCTGAAATCCACCACTCTAAATTCGTATGTTTAGCATAATCAACCCTCCCAGCATCACAGAGGGGCTCCTGCTTGTCACTGAAGCTTCCTGAACCTCTCTTTATACTACCCTTGACAAGACTCAGTTAGTGAACATTGCTAGAGATTAGCTGGTGTGAATCACAGGCTCTGCCTCTATTTCCTTCCACACCTCCTGTCTAGCTTTCCTTGCCGGAGAGCTGCCATTCCTCATACCTGCAAGATTCGAGTACTGCCTGTATACTACTAGGCCACATCTAGTCACCTGTAATCTCAAAGCAATGGTCATTTGAGGTATCTGAATAGAAACACAAAGATAGCTAAAGCTGCAAGAGGATTGGGGTTTCCCTAGAAAGATGACCTCATCATCTCAGTGGTAATTTGCAAACATGCACAACTTGGGAGGAAGAAGTGACTTCTTCCTTGGGGCTACTGAAAATTGTTCACTTTGGTTTTATAGAGTCCTCCGTTTCTGACTCAGGTTAGGGGTAACTGTTCATCAATAACAGAGATGTGGAAAAGGGATTTGCAAACAAAGATCCACACTTAATCAGCAGGTGCCAGAAATTGCATCCCAGTGCTGTGAGCTCTCCTTACCCTGACAGAAGTGAGAAAGGGAACAAGGGGTCCAGGTGGGCCCCAGGCTGTGTCCCAGTCTCACAGCTGATAGCTTGGCTCTTGAAACCCCAAGGGATGGCTGGTTGGGGTGGTATTACAGGGTTGGTAAAGTGTTGCTTTTAAAAAATACACTTTTTATTGTGATAAGGGGATGTTAAAGAAAGAGAAAGGCAGGTGCCCCTTGGGAGTCATTCAACAGCATTACCACATGTGATATCTAGGAAAGCATTTCCCTTTTTGCTTAGAAACAACAAGCTACCCAGGTGGTGCCTGGGTAAGGTTTCTTAGCCAGCACCCCTTTGACCTGGTGAGGAAGCCAGTAACAATTTAGCTCTGTTTGTGTCTTCCAACCACCATCTAATTCATGGGCACTGGTCTGACTTCTTCTTCTTTATGCTTTTCCCTGGAGCAGCGGGGTCAGTGCTCTTTGAACTCAGCTCTCTGAACTGGAAGGAACAGGCCCAAACCAGGCTGTCATGCGGCCATCCCAACCCACTGTGGGCTCAGGGGGTTTCCTCCGTTTCTGTGAGAGCAAGGACAGGGAGAGAGTCCTTGTGGCCTTGTGGCCGGGAAGGTCTGATGAGCAGCTACTCTGTCTCGCTCAGCTTCACAACTCTCAACCAATCAGCTAAGTAAACTGATGCCTCTATGTCTTTCAACTGAACCACAAGTTAAGTGGAAAGTCACCCTGCAAACCTGGGTATTGGGGAGTGAATAAAACCCTCTCTCTCTGACAAGGCTAGTAGTTCCTTCAGCCAGTTGCTGGTTGAGAAACTCTTATCAGTAGTGTCCTTTATATACCCAGTTGAAGTTGATATGCCTTTAAAATTCTCTTATGTGGATTTTTACTTCTTAGCACATTATAAACCCAGTAGGACAAACTGTTAAAAAATTTATTTTTAAAAAGGACTGTCTACAAATCTATTAATCCTGGGATACAAAGTGTAGGATTTTCCATCAGCCAAGGTTATTATTGTGCATTTTGTGCTCTGAAGGTGCTTTTCCCTTTGTTTAATGAGCTAAAGCTTCAGGACAACCATGTTAGAGGGGCTGATGCCATAGCTGTCATTATCTTAATTTTCTCCACAAAGGGTCAAGAAAGGAAGTGATATACAAGAGGGCCTGGAGCCTCTGCTTGAACTAGGACCTGAACCCTTATACTCCAAAGCAAGAGACTGGGACTGAGCCTTCTAACTTTTACCACTAAGCTAGCCATCCAACCCCCGAAGGGGCTGCCCATTTTAACCTCTCTTATTTACACATCTGTTTATTAAATCCCACTTTAGAAGAGATGAGAAGCAAAGAGAGAAATTAAGAAAATATTGATAAGTCATTATGTCCTTACCAGATGGAAGAAAAATAAAGAAAAATTTAGCAATTCTTTCAGATGAGTTTAAGGAATGTCCCTGTGTGTGTTGTAGGGCAAGAGAAGGAAAATATTCCCCTTTCAATGGGTACTTCCTCTGCTTTAAACCAGAAAGAAACGCCTCAATAACAGGTTGTACAGAATGTTACTTCAAAGACCTCAAGTCGGCACTTTGGATGCTCTTGCCACAAACTGTATCCAAAAATGATTTAATTTCCCCCAGCCAGTGATGTGTACAAATGGCGCACACACCACTAACCACACATGCACGCAATGTATGAATTCTCACATTCCTGATATCTCATTCCAACTTAAGAATACTTTTTCCAGAGCTAAAAAGACATGAATCAAGTTTGTAAAAGGATATGTGAGAAAACGCCAAATGAAAAATGAAAATCAGATGTTTTTAAAGGCAGAGCCTGAAGTGCTTTGCTGAGATGTCCTGCACCCTAAAGGCCATTGAATCTTGTAGACTAAAGGGTCATTGGGTATGGCAGCAAGAGGAGAGCAGTTTAGTAGTTCTTTAAAGTAGTTATAAAATAGCTAAATCTTCTGAAGGAATGGTATTTCTGAGTAGTTCTTATGGGCATAGCATCCCTGCAACTCAAGATACTTTTCTGTATCATTGTTGCTGTACTTTCAGCTGGTGGGATTCTTGAGAATGAAATAAGTCATTCCTACCAAAATGAACCCCCTGATACCATGACTGGGCCTAGAAAAAACAACAGCAGCATATTTTTTCAGCCTAGTACATTAATAGACTCACAAAAAATTTATTGGGAACATGGAGTGGTGGGAAGGTAATATTTTACATCATAGTTCCTTATTTTGATAAACCCCTGATGTGAATTCCTATGTTCTGAGCCAGCTTCTCATCAACAGAATTAAAATGTTCTCTGCCATTCCAGTCATAGTATGACATTGGTCACAGTGCATTGTAAACTCAGTCACTTTCTCTGGAAATTGCTGTGCAGGGGACTAAGTGGATTTACTGACAAGATAACTGCCAGCCTTAGAAATATTCTGTTGATGGTGACCTGGCAGATTTTATGCATGCCATTGCTTAAGAGTCCCCATATTGGATAAAATTTAGAAAATTTTATTGCCCAGTAGGATACCAAAAATCTACACAAAACATTCATCAGAAGCATAACTTATGAATGCTTTCTACTCTATATGGTCTTTATATTTTTCTGAAAATCTTGATTTGGACAGTGCTTATTTAACTAAGAGCATGTCTATACTATGTGGGTTATTGTCTTTTTTTATTTGAATGGGGCATTATGATTATTCAAAGGAAAGACAGATTTGAAGGGCATCACGGAAGAGGAAATGTGATAAGTAGCTAGAACAATATGTTAGCCATATACACAACAGTCCCCACTTTCTCTAAGGAATGGCAGTGTTGACAGATACTAAGCCATGCTCTTTTTATGCTATACATGTCAATAATCTCTGCTTGTGTGAGACTAATTAAAGCAGAAATAATTACTTAGATAAATACAAGAACATGGAATTTAAAACAACTGATACCACACATAAGACTCCATCTCTCCTTTTTTGTTTTCCACAGAATCTCAATACCAAATATTGGCAAGTCTAGTTCCAGTCAATGAAATATTCTTGTAGTGTGATTTCTGAGAGAAATATTGGGCCTGCAATATATCATCTAAATTATTTCAAGTTGCTTTTAGAACTGCCTTTATCCATCTTTAGTCTTATAAATACTGAGAGAATCAAAAAACAACAACAACAACAACAAAAAAAAAAAAAAACAAAAAAAAAAACCAACTCTTCCTGATTTTCAAATAATTCCTTTTTCATTACATCGGGAATAAGTGATCAGGGTGTAGCATACTCTGAGGCTTAACCTGAGAAACAGTATTAGTGGGCAGCTGAGAAGAAACATCAATCATCAACATTGGGCCCAAAACTAAAAATTTAATGCAATTTTTAAATTGGGTTAAAAAAAGAAATATTAACAGTCAAAAGGTTTGGGTAATGTCTAACTCTTTGCCATTGAGCTCCAGCTTAAAGAAGTTACAAGAGCCCCCTTGTGTCTTTAGAGAGTTGCTTTATTGTCTTGGTTTTCCAGATGAGAGCTCAAGTTCAGAGAAGTTAAGTGGCTTGTTCCAGGAGTTATAAAGGAGAACTTGTCTCATGCGCAGATACATCTCTTAATAGAGTCTAACGTTCTCCTTCTATGTCTATCCTTTGCTAAAATCTGTCCTGAATTTTCTTTGACATGATCCCTCCTACCATGCAAGAAACCCTCATCATTTGAATGGGGGTATGGGAGGAGAGATGTCTAGCATATGCTCTTCCGTAACATTGAGGTACAATATATACAAAATGTACACATTATCTACAAATGAGCAGAACTAAAAGTTTTTTACAGTGCTATACTATGTAAGATATTACAATCATTACATCTTCATTTGTAAGATGCCATCAAATGTAAAATAGATCACTGATTAAATAATATTTTAAGGGAAAAGGAAGTCTACCTGAAATGCACATACCAATTCTTAGATACATTCCACTGTAAGACATGTGAAAAGATGAAGATTATATGTGTTGGAATAAAGGAAACAGGGAATTACCATTATATCTTCCCTACCAAAGCCTGTGCCCTTTTTAAGATATTCAATTTTCAGATCAAACAATATATAGTCCTCTCTGTAACTAGTATTATTGCACCTCTTTAATAAAACCTTTTAAATAATAGAAATGAAAAAGAAGGGGTGATGTCTCTAATAGTTAGAGGTCCTCAGAAGGGGGGCATTCCCTGCCTCTAAAAATATAAAAATTTGGATCATCGACCTTTAGCATACAGTGGGAGAAAGAGTATGTTTCCTTCCAACTCAAAAATTCTGTTGTTTTATTAGAATTAAGAAGAAAGTAAAAATGTTTCAATTGGTATAACTTACCAATAATAATAGCAATACTAGTAATTACTAACACCATGGCTCATCTCAAGAAATAAAGAAACACTAGTCAGCAATCTCAAATGGAAGTGGATGGAAGAAAGGAGCTGATGGTAATTAAATCACTTTCTCCCTCTCCATTACTTTTAGTTAAATCGTTTTACATAACCAACAGACCTTTCTGCTTAGTAATCCACTAAGAAATTAAAGTGTTTGTCTAGAATTGATAGAAGCCATCATCAGCCACAAATAGTCAGTTCATTGATGAGTTTTTTTGCGGCCTTGAAAATGCCCAGATTTTATTAATCGAAACTGCCTATAGACTTTGTAAAATCATATCCAGGTCTGACAAAGAGAATTGTAAAAAATAATAATGAGATACAAATCTGGAAAGAGCAATAAGAAAGCAAACAAGTTGTTGAACTGTTGGAGCAATCTGGAGATGAACTCTCGTAAGAACTTGGTGTCCTTATTACCTGGAAGACTTGGGCTTGGTAATGAGGTAAACAGGCTGCTGCAAGCTGAAATCTGAAAAGTCCATGTGCTCCTCTCCACCCTTTGGCTACTAGGGCCAGCTAAAATGACAAGTTCTCCACCCTCCCTTCCACTGCGATGCTAACTCTGACCTCAGAATTATAAACCTGGGGCCCTGGCTTCATACTGGCTATGTTTCCTGGAAGAAAGTGACAGTCAATTGCTTCTATTTGGAGCTTAAGAGCACACTGAAAACATTCAGATTGTGTTGTTATTGAGGAAGATGGTTGTGCAGTGGACAGGGAGAGAAATGAAAAGAGAAAGAAGAAAAACAGCTTTGCACCATCCTAATGCATGTCTAATCTGTAACTCTATGCCAGGGGCCCTCACACCAGGGTGCTGAAAGGATGTTCTAATTACCTAATGCGAAGGCCCTGCCATTGTCCTTGGCCTTTTTATCAGAAACCCAGGTGCAAACCAGAGAGCTGTCAGGTAGCAAGAGTGTCTTGTAGAACAGCAGAAGGCAATACGGAAATGAAGGTAACTTGGCCTGTCAGCTAAAATTACAGGGAGCAGAAACAAAAGTCAAATCAAATGTTATTGTTTCCTTGCCACTGCCCAGTGCAACCAAGCATATGGAAAGCTTGAATTCCCGCTAGCCATAAAAGAAAAGAAGGAAAAATATGATTCCATCCGAATAAACCCAATCTTCTCATAGTAGAAAATGGCTCTTTTTTTCTTCCTTCTTTTTGCAGATTCTTAGCAAAATCTATTAAAAAGAGACCTTGGAAATTTAGTTTGGAGATCTGTGTTTAAAGGCCTATTAGCCAGATGAATCTTGGTCCAAATGATTGATAGCTTTTGGCTTAAACTCTTTCTGGAAAAGTCAGGTTTTTCTTCTTCTCAGGCTTGTGTTTGTTCTTTTTTTTTCCTGGCCAGTTACTGGCAATGGCTTGTAAAGAGAAAAGCAGAGGAACGGTGAGTGGGGGGTGGGGGGACGGTTAGGGGTCCTGGGGTCTTACCCCATTTCTGCAATGACCTTCAGGGAAGTTGGTGACACTTCCTGAGCCTCTATTTTATCACAACTCAAAGGAGGAATCTGAACTTACAATATTTAAGCTTCTTTGCTGTTCTAAAGCCCTGATTCTTTGATTTATTGACCCTCACTTTGAATGCCTCCTTACTGACATCTTTATCCTCTTCATAGGGACCATCATGTTGGATTTTTCTCTCCTTCTCCAGCAATATAATCCAAATTCTTCTGCCTGTCTTCCCAGGGATGGTTTCTGTAACTTTAACAACTTTCGCTGCTCTCCTCTGCACCTTTCTAGAGTTACATCTCAGTGGTAGCAAACATTCAGATTGTGTTGCAATTGAGGAAGATGGCTGTGCAGCGGACAGGGAGAGTGCAGTGCACAATCTGAATGAAAAGAGGCTCAAATGAAAGCCTGACCAGTGCCAATGTAGGAGAATCGCCCTATGTACCCTTCCCCATGTTTGACAGATTCAGCATCTGGCCCCACGCGCTGCGCTCTGCAGAGTGGGAGTAGAGAGATCAGTCCCGTCCTCGAATGACTCTGCCACCACAGACAGTGACTTTGCCCCAGCAGCATCCCCTCCTTGGAGTTCAGCTTCTTCCTCAGCTAAAGAAAGGAGGGGATCATCTGACTGAGCTGTCTTCCAGCTCTGTGGTAAATTATTCTGAGATGATCACAGCTCTTACAGCCATGCTTGCTCCAAGCAATCCCAATTGTATTTCCTGTTTATGTAGTTCGTTTTTATTTCTTCTCTTAAATACATTACCAAAACAACAACAACAACAAACCTCTCCTTTTGAAGACCATCCCAGAGGTATCCTACTTCATTTAAAAATGGTTAACTTTGTGTTTAAATTTCATGTCCCAGAGAAGAGCTATTAACAACCACTTGGTTGTCAGGGCCTCTCTTCCATTAGCAGGTCATTAATAATCAAGCTAGTAACAACAGGCTGACACTGTATTTTGTAGAATTCAGTATGTACAACCAGGCTCATAGTGACTCATTGATAAGTGCAGATTTGATACATTTTGAGTAAAATAGAATTTTTTAAAATGTCGTTATTATTAGGTGGTGGGAATTGGCAAAACTGAATCAGTAGAAAATCTAAATGAATGAATGAATCTGAATAAATTGATTTTTATTTCCTAGGAATAACAAGTTTTAAGTATTAAGTATCTATTATGTGCCAGACATTATTCTAAGTGTTTTTTATATATAACATGTTTACTTTAGTGATGGTTAAGTTAGGACAGGTGGCTAAAAAGTGTCAAATAGCAAGACTTCCTAAATATATTCTATTAATGCAATGAAGCCTCTAGGAGTCCTTAGTCTTTGCCAAGGATCACAAGCTCACATGCCTCCAGAATCTGGGCCACTCACATAAATAAGTGAAGAGAGCTGAGTACAAAACAATAGGAAAGAAAAGAGACTGTGGAGAACAGGAGAGTTCAGGCTCCAACTGGTCATTGCCTTGCTGGAATGCTGTGTTGTACCTAAACTTGTGACATTTTCTTCAACAAAATCCAGAAATCTTCATATATACGTGATATTCCCCTCTTGTTTCTAAAACACTGGTCAGGCCAAACAAAATACATCTGAGAGATACATGTGCCTCCCTGGCCCCCACTCATGGCCTGTTCATTTGTACACATCACACACTCCTGACCTGTTAAAGGCGACCTCCTATTATGTACAGTGGGCTTTGGAATGCCTGATGTAGGAGCTGAGTGACCACTCGGACTAGGGACTCACCTTCCTTCTGTGTAACTCCTTACCTCCTTTGCAACCAGAACTTTCCCTCAGTAAGCAGTTCAGCTATTCCACCCTCCTTTAGATGGTTTTCTTCTCCTACATTTCTTCCTTATTTCATCAGGTCAAGTGATGGCAGAGGGTCAACAGGCTGTCCTTTAAGATGCAGGTTCTTCATCCCTGGATGGCTTCCTGTGGCTAAAGGCCACAGCCATCACTATCACTTATGAAGGACCTCATAAGCAGCCTTCCCATTCCCTAAGACTTCACTTTCAGAGCACAGTTGCAGAAGATTTGAACCCCCTCCGAATCTTGCAAGAACTATACCTCAGTCTCTTTATCTACTACCTGGGATCCTCTCTCAAGAACCACAAATTCTCATTTCCTCCTGCTTGGAACTCTCAGTTTGATTTCCTTCCCTAGTGTTTGAGACAGACAAGTCAAAGTGTGTTACAGCCAGTAAAAATGTAATGGAGTAGGGATGATGGTGATGCAGAACCCTGTGTAATCAATGTCTGATACAATATTGTCCCATAGCAACAATATTAAACTTAGAAAGTTAGTTCTGAAGTACTGTTGTGTGCATACCACCATGAAACTGGATGAGAGGTGATTAGATTTTTCCACACAAGTGTCCATTAAAGAACAGGGGTTGTGTATCCCACCATTTCCTCAAGCCCCATCTACCCTCTGTGAAATCTCTTTGAAGATGTATGACTTATCTTGAAAGTTCATAAGCATTTTTGCATTCTGCTCCTTGTTATATTTACTTAAATTTTAAAATATCTTGGATTATTTATATACATAAAAGTAACCACTCTCCAAAACATAAGCTATATTTATTCTGGGCTTCCAGTATACCCCATATGCTATATGCTATTATATATACTTGGCAATATACGAACCCTAGACTGAGAATCACAGACCAATATAATGGCTTAGACTAAACTTTATAGGCAAGCCTAAAACTTTAATTATTTTCATGTGCAAAATTATTTCCATGGAGTTGCCTTACAAGTTATAAATACAATTTGAGGCATGCCTTGCTCCAAATTTGAGACTTACTACAAATGGCCTATCTTCAACATTCATACTTTCCGTAAACATTTGTTGAAAAGGTAAAGAAAATCCATCTCTATTGGTGGCCAAGAATATGCTATGTACAGTACTTTCAAACTTCAAAGTAAGCTTATGAAGTACTAAAAGGAAAACCTGTTTTTCTACTCATGCATTTCTGACACCAAATGTGTGGATTTTCCACACTAAGCAATTCTCCAGTTCTCTGTGGATACCAAATGAGTGTCGTACAATTTTAATTCAATTTTGACACTAAGGGCAGACCCCACAGGTTAAGGGGTCAGACTGTTCTCCACTTCAGACACCAATCACAGCACTGGGTCCAAAGGTTGCTCTCACTACTGTCCAATTGAGCTACAAAGTGGGGATTCCCGTGACCTCTTCCTCAGGTTTGATAATTTGCTAGAGCAGTTCACAGAACTCAGGGAAACACTTTACTAATGTTTACTAACTTACAAAGAACACAGATGGGCAGCCAGATGAAGAGGTACACAGGGCAAGGTCTGGAACTGTCCTGAATGCAATCGGTTTGCCCCATGGAAATAGGATGTATCACTCTCCTAGCAGGTGGATGTGTTCACCAACCTGGAAGCTCCCCAGATCCCATTGTTTAAGATTTTTATGGAGGTTCTATTACATAGGCATAATTGATTAAGTAATGACTTAATTGATAATCAACTCAATCTCCAGTCCTACTCCCGGCCCCTCCTCGAGTCACATGGTTTGCTCCTCTGGCAATCCTAGCCCTCATCCTAAGCTACCTAGAGGCCCCTAGCCACCAGCCATCTACTCAGCACACAAAAAGACACTCATCACACAGAGATGCTAAGGGTCTTAGAAGTTCTTGTTTCAGGAACTAGGGACAACTATTATAATAAAAGATACTCTTATCACTCCAATCATTCAAGAAATTACAAGGGTTTTAGAAATGCTGGTTAGAAACCAGGGAAAGAGACAAAATACATATTTCTTATTATGTTACAAATACTATTGGTATTCATCATTTTACAAATTAAAACAGAACGGGGTGGTCAAACTGCTAATGAGGGCACTGATCACAAAGCCATCAGAAAGCAGCAGCAGAGTAGATCCTAAAAGAAGGGAGGAAGGTCCCTTGAAATTAATGTTGTCCATACCCAAGGCAGGCATAATACAGAAGTAAACCAAAAACGTGTCTAAGACAGGTCTCAGTCAATTTAGAGGTTTACTTTGCCAAGGTTGAGGACATACCCAGGAAAAAGAGACACAAGCTATTGTAGGATCTGTGGCCAGCACTTTTTCCAAGGAGAGTTTTGCAGGCTTCAATAGCTAAGAGAGAAAAAGCAGACAAGCAGGGAAGGGGGAAGGGAAATAAAGGGAAGGGCAGACAAATGAGAAAATGGGTATATTCTTTTGAGGCTTTGATTAGTGCTCACTGAATCCGTGTGTTGCCTGTGAAAATCAGGGGGTAGAGGAACAGTTTTCATCTTGTGCTCAGTCTGTACTTTCCATAAGATAATCTTATAGTAGTGGAAGAAATCAAACATACATTTATCTCAGGGTGGGCAGATGGGCAATTTCTAGTTGTCTCTCATCCCATACTCATGAAGGTAAGCTGTTAATTTACATTGTCAGGGTAAGGAAGCCACTAGGGGAGATACGTGGCCTTCTATCATGTAGTTATCCGTTTAGGAGCAAAAGGAAAGGCAGGGTTGTTTTGCATGACTCAGTTTCCAATCTTAACTCTTCCTTGTGACATACTAAGTTTAGGGTCCCAAGATTTTATTTTCCTTTAACACAAGATAGTTTAAAAAGGTTCCCAACCAAAACTGGCTAGCCATGTAAATGACGAGTTAATGGGTGCAGCAAACCAACATGGCATATGAATACATATGTAACAAACCTGCACATTGTGCACATGTACCCTAGAACTTAAAGTATAAAAAAAAAAGAAAGTTCCCGACCAAAAAACAAGATTCAATAAAACAAAAGCAGAGAGTTCTGAAAAACCGAGCTTAGAAAATGCAGACAGACATGCATTGTTGGAATGAGTAAAGGACAAATAAAAGAGAAATGAAGTGAAAGAATGTCTTACGTTTCAAATGTGCTCCTTTTCAGCTCTGTATTATATGTGTATTCAAAAGAAATGGCAAAAAAAAAGAATCCCAGAACATTTTCCTTTTAAGAGTCTTCATTCTTGAAGTGTCCTATAAAATCAAAAACATTTTAATTAAAAAAAAAAAAACTTTCTCCAATAAGAAAAGGGAAAGTTTTGGTTTATAAAAAGATTGCACTATTATTAAAAGGTATAAGTTGGTTTCCAATTGCATTTATTAAATTGGAACTGTCTTCTAGTGAACCCACAGGCTCTTTATTCCAGACATGATTTTTGGATGCAAAGAACATGAACACTTTTAAGCTTCCATCTAGAACCCAAGAAGCTAAAGCAAAACAAAACAAAACTGCATATCACTGAGGCTTGAATTGCAGTGGCATAGCAATTGTTAAAGCAGCTTTATTGAGGTATAGTTTATATACCATAAAATTCACTCGTTGCACATGCATAATCCAAAATTTGTAGTAAATTTGTAGCGTTGTGCAGCATACCCCAAAATCCAATTTTAGAAAATTTCTACCATCCCAAATTTCTCTCATGCTCATTTGCAATCAGTCCCAGCTTCTACCTCTAGTCTCAGGGAAACATTGCTTTCTTTCTCTATAGATTTGTATTTTCTAGAAATTTTGTTTAAATGGAATAATATAATATGTAGTCTTTTGAGTCTAGCTTCTTTTGCTTTGCATAATATTTTTGAGGTTCACTGATGTAGCGTGTATCAGTAGTTCATTTCTTTCTGTTGCCAAATAGTATTACATTGTTCACATATACCACATTCTGCTTATGAATTTTGATTGCATTGGATATACTTTTTGGCTAATATAAATAGAGTCACAATAAACATTTGTGCACAGATTTTTAGTTGGGCATATATTTTCATTTCTCCTGAGTAGTTACCCTAGGAGCCGAATTGCTGGGTCACATGGTAAATATATGTTTCAATTTTATGAAAATGCCAACATTTATAAAAATGGCTACACCAATTTACATTCTCACCAGGAATGTATGAGGGTTTGAATCTCTCCACATCCTCTCCAACACTTGGTATTGTCGGTCTTTTTGTATTTTAGTTATTCTAGTGAGTATGCACTGGTCTCTCACTGAGATTTTAATTTGTATTTCCCTGCTGACTAATGATGTTGATCATGTTTTTACTTTCTGTTAAGACATTCATATGCCTTCTTGGGTGAAATGTCTTTAAATCTTTTAGCTCCATTATAATCGGGCTGTTTATCTTCTTATAACGAGTGTTTTTAAATTTTAGAGACAAGTCTTTCATCGGATATATAATTTATACATGTTTTTCATTGTGTATGGCTTATGCTTTCCTTTTCTCAGTGATGTTTTTGGAAAAGCAAAAGTTTTTAATTTTTAAATTCTTACTTGGGAAGCTGAGACAGGTGGGTTACTTAGGCCCAGGAGTTCAAGTGTAGGTAGCATAGGCAACATAGTGAGATCCTGTCTCTAAAAAACAATATTTTAATTTTGAAGAAGTTAATTTATAATTTCTTTTTCTCTTTAAGATCCTGCTTCTCTTTAAGATCTTGCTTTTGGTGTCACATTAGTGCCCATGGTGACAAAAATTTTAGATTTTCTTCTAGTAGTTTTATAGTTTTTGCTTTTATGTTTAAATTTGCAATTGATTTTGGGTATTTCGTTAATTTTTTATGTGATGTGAGAAAAAGATAAGTTCTTTATTTGTATATGAATATTCAATTCTTCTGTAACCATTCTCGAAAAAGGCTATCATTTCTCCCACTGAATCACCTTGGTACATTTTACTGAAAAACGGTTGACTATAAATATAAGAGTTTCGTTCTGGGACTTCCTATTCTGTTCCATTGATCTATCTATATGTTTATATTGCAATACCTGTCCCATATCTGTCAAGGTAAGCTATCTTGATTAGTGTTACTTTGTAGTAAGTTTTGAAACCAGGAAGTGAAAAGTCATCCAAATGACTATCTCAAATCTGCTGTTGATCTTCTCTAGCAAGATTTTCATTCAAGTTATTTTACTTTTCAAATCTAGAAATTCCATTTATTATAGTTTTTATATCTCTGTTGAGATTCACCCATTTTTTTTTAATAATCTTCTAACTTTAGAACAGTTTTAGATTTATAGAACATTTGCAAGAATACTATAGAGTTCTCAGGTAGCCCAAACCAAATTTTCTATTGTTAACCTATTGTATGTTCCACTACTAATGAACCAGTTTTGATCCATTATTATTAAAACCCAAACTTTACTCAGATTTCTTTAGTTTTTACCTAATGTCCTTTCTCAGTTCCAGGGCCCCATCCAGGATATTACATTACATTTAGTCTATTTCTCCTCAGCCTCCTGTAGACTGTGACAAATTCTCAGACTTTTTGTGATTTTAATGACCTTGACTTTTTTTAAAGTAATGATTAGGTATTTTGTAGACCGTCCTTTGATTTTAATTTGTCTGATGTTTTTCTCATGGTTAGAGTTTGACTGAAATTATGGGCTTTTGGGAGTAAGACTGCAGATGTATAAGTACTATCCTCATCACATAATATCCAGGGCATATACTATTAACCCGACATATCACAGATAACATTAACCTTGATCATCTGGCTTTAGAAGTATGTGGTTTCTCCACTGAAAAGTTGGTTTTTGTTCCCAACTTCTATACTTCCTTTCTTCAGAAGGAAGCAATTATGTACATTCTACACTTAGATATAGAGAGTTATCTTCACCTCTTTGAGGTGAGAGTATTTACTAAATGATTTGAAATTCTTCTGTAAGGGAGATTTGTCTATTTTCCCTTATTTATTCAACAATTTGTTCCTATTAGTAGGGAGGTGGATACTTATTTTTACTTTGGGCTATAATCCAATACTACATTATTTATTTTGTTGCTGAAATTGTTTCAGATTTGTCCATTGGGAGCTCTTTCATTTAGATCTTGTGTCCCTTTGCCATACCTCCATTATTATGGTTTTCTGAGCATTTTCTTACTCTATGACCCTAAAAGTCACTCCAGGGTCATCTTGTATATCCCTGCCCCAGCCATTTCTTCAAGGACAGCTATGTTCTTCCAGTGGAGAATAATATTAGAAACTAAAATCTGAGTGCTGGTGTCCCTATTTGTTTTCACCCTGTCATTACATTTTCCTTTAATTCTTTGAATGTATTTATAATAATTATTTGGCACCTTTGCTGATGCCAACATTTGGACCTACTAGATTTCATTTCTAATGACTGCTTTTTCCCAGAGTAAGGCTCACATTTTCCTATTTCTTTGAATGTCTCAATTTTTTGTTGTTGAAAATTAAATTGTGATAATTTTAATAATTAAATTATGACAATATATTGTGGCAAATCTGGATTCTGATTTCCCCCCATGGAAATCTTTTTAAAACTCACCTGGATTTAATTTATGGAATCCATCCCTCCAATGGTGTGAAGGCATTGATGTCGATGTCTCTGCTTAGATATTTAACTCTTATTTTTATTTTTCACTTGACTTGTTAGAAGCTTGCTCCCAAGTCTGCATAGTATATCTTGCTTATTTTTCAGGCAATGATGGAGATGTTGTCCTTAAAAAGTTCCATCCCTAAGGCATCCACCTCTCCCAGTGGACCAGTGTGCAGGTTGAGAAGTGCATTACAAGTTCAGGCTGTTATGAATTCTGTCTCAGCTTCTCTCTTCTACCAGGACTCTCAGATCTCCCTTGCCTCTCAGCTCTCCCTTGCACATGTCAGTAATTTTCTAGTTAGACAGAGACGTATGAAAGGCTCATACATTCCTTCTCTGACTTTCTTTAGTATCTCCTTGTTAAACTCATGGCTGGTCCACCACTCTCACCAACCAGGACTGCAAGCTTTGGCTAGCAGAGCTGTGGATTTTCTCTCTTATTTTCTACCAAAGGTATTACTTTTATTGACAGTGCTGACAGGTATGGATTTTCCTTTTTGTCCAAATTGAGTCAGCCTCCCATGGCAAGGAAGCTGCTGTTTTTCATGGTTCACGCAATTCTGACCCTACCATAGAACCAAGTGAGGGGAGGTAGCAGATGTAGATGGGTGTAGCCCCAACCAAAACCGCTGAAGATTTCTACTGTTCTATCCTAAATTTCTGGGTTTCTTTTTTTCATGAATAAATACCTTTCAATTGTTCATTTATCTTTGCTTTAGTCAATTTTCAGAGCACTGATATGGTTTTGTGGGTTTTTTTTTTAAAAACAGGTTTATGTTTTTTGTTGGGGAGAGTATCAGCTTATCTCTTCACTTCGCTATAGCTAAAAGTCTGTCTACTACAATTTCTCAATAATTATTTATTTTAATAAAACAATTATAGTCTCATTTAGCATATAGTCCTAACAGATATGGACTCAGTAAATGTATTGTCCTGTTATCACTAGATACCGGAAACCTAAAATCTGATATTTTACAGAATAAGTGACTACTGCATGGGAAACTTAAGAAAAGAGGTAGTGGGTATGCAAAAGAAATGTCTTCTCTAATTTTTTTCAGCCTCAATCTAGTTAGTAATTTCCTTGTTATATTCCAGATAAGCATCTGACAGAAGAAGCCCACACTCCTCCACTGGTTCACCACCAACAGTTTATAAGCCCCCAGTCAGTTACTCCTTTTCACGGTCATCGAAAAGGGCAGTCTAAATGAATCTTACATCTGGACCAAAGAGAAGCCACAGGATGGATAGTTGGGATCCTGTCCTCTAATGGGGAAATCCAGAGGCTCTAAGATTTTGCATATCATAAACACTTTTCTATTTTTTTTAAATTAGAATTTTTACTTTGTCAATTAAGATTTTTTTTAAATAGCCATACTGGCCATCAACCATTATCATCATTATGATAGTAGCAAAGACATCCTATCAGCCCTAAAACAGGGAGAGTTTACTAGCTAACAATGTTTGTAATTTAAATATTTTTTCTATATGACAGGATTTTTAGTATCAAGTATTATACATCACTAGGAGGGGCCCAGTAACATATCTGGGGTTTCACAGCCTGGGCTGATGTCTCAATATGCTGCCAGATGGCTCCATCAGAGCCCATCCTGCCCCTGAGGGGTGCAGACATTGCAGTTTACATTTCAGACACTAGGCAAACTACTCACTAGGCCATCAGCTGCATCTCCCTTTAACAACAGGATTTCTTAGTCATACTTCTGTCTTATCCTGGATTTCCTAGAAAACAGAACCGATGGAAGAGCTTGTATGCTGATGCTTTAGGGGTTGGTGTAATCCCAGAGAAGCAAAAATAAAGAAAAAAGGGAAGAAAAATTAGAAAGAAGTACATTACTGATCTGGCTGCAATTTCACACACAAGAAAACTCAGCTATTTAGATGTATAGGATGTCTCCAGAGAGGTTATCAACAATCCCTGTGTCTTACAAAATTCTTCAGTGGCAGGGAAGTTGGTTGATTTATCTTCTGGTTCCTTCCTTGGTGAAAGGTCATCCCATGAGATACTGGGGCTTTGCTACCTGTACCCTCCAGCAGGCCACTAAGAAACCAGAGTTGCCATGGGTCTGGTAGGTTTGGGTCCTGTAGCTGTTGCAGCACTCACCAAGGTGGGTAATGGAACCCATGCTGCACTCTGCAAAGGATCAGGATGTGACCTGATGGACCCTTGCTTCCTGTACATTCCTATATTCACCAACCAGGAAGCTTCCTGATCCCATTCTTCAGAGTTTTTATCTAGGTCTCATTATGTAGGCACAATTGATGAAATTACTGGCCATGTTGTTGAACTCAATCTCCAGCCATCCTCTCACACTTCCAATCTGTCATTAGTTTTCCTGGAAACTAGCCTTCATCTTCAAGCTATACAACCCCTTTCCTTCCTCCCACTATGAGTTATCTCATTAGCATAAACTCTAGTGTGGTCCTTAGGGGCTCATTATTAGTAACAAAAGACCCTCCTAGCTCTCAGGAAATTCCAAGGGGGTTTGAAGCTATATGTCAAATAGTAGGAGAAAAGACCAAATTCTTTCTCATACCACAACACAACCGAGTGAATCTAGGGAGAATATATAAACCATGTCCAGTACGATTGCTAAATGGCTTTCCATGACACCTGCTTCTTCATGGTACTTGTTTACAGATGGAAATCACAAAGTACCTCTAGGTATATGAAGACAAGTACTCAAAAATTAATAAATTACCCCAGTATGAGACATTTTTGCAAATGCATTAGTTGTTCACTACACTGCGAACCACTAAATTTTTATTATAGAGGAGACCAATACTGCTTTTTGAAAAAGGTCATTAGATTAAAAAATTTTTCTAGAAATCATTTTGCAGTCCCTGTTATAGAGCATGATCCTTTTTTTGTGTGATTATCTAAATGTATTCATGCCTTTGGACAGGATTGCAATGCAATTAACATTTCCTTAGACCCAAAGTTTAAATTACCTGAAAAAAAGAATATATTGAAAAATATATATATATTGAAAAAAAAAGAATAATACTATTAATTTGTTAGTCTAAGTGTAGACTAACAATCTCTGCACTTAAGGGAAGAAAGTATAAACTAAAAATACATAAATAAAGTAATTTGTATCTAAATATTAAGCCCATATTCCCTGGCAATTTAGTCAGTATCTAATAGATGTCAGTAATTTTATTACATGTTATCCTGACAAATACAGTAATTCCGGGAGATAGGAATCTTTATTCCAATTTTATAAGTGAAAGAATTGAAGCTCTGAGGTTAAAAAATTGATCACGTAGATGCTGCATGGAAAAATAAGAATTAAAATCCAGGACAAGCGACTTCAAGGTTGGTCATCTGTTTCTTCTCTCTACTGCTTTTTAACATGTAAAGTAGCTTTTCAACACTCCAAGAATCTCAAGTTTTGAAGCTCCCTTATGTTTTTTACAGAATCGATAAAATACTCTCAAAAGGAAAAAAATCCTCCCAAATGCTGTGACTTTTTCATGAAGCTAAAAAAGTACTCCTTTCCCAAGTTTAGAGCAGAGTGGTTTCAAACACCTCTTTCCTTCTGACTTGCACTTGTTGCACTGTTATCTTTCTTGATCTCATCAGCATTCATATGGAAACATTTACTCACCTTAGCCATATTGTAGGCTTTGTACCAAATAATTCTCATTAAGTCTTTTTATTCCAATTCATTTTGGCCCTTGCCCACACGCTACTTCATGGGAAGATTGAATTGTTTAGGATGTGCTTTGCTCATCAATTAGATGGTACGGTCCTGGAGAGAAGGGACTAATTTTGCTACCAGTGTTAGCCAATAGCTTGCATTTAATTGATACTTTTTGAATGGAAATTCAGACCATTCAATGAATGCTGAGAAGCAATGGCCTCATCTAGGAATGATCTGTTTATTGCCCTCTGCCTCACACAGTGAATCTCTTTCATGCCGTTTCCTCAACATGAAGATGGAGTCACTTGTCAATAATGCAAATAACAAGAAGGTGATTGGTGAAAGAAAGGGGGCAAACAGGGTCACGGGTGAACACTTTTGACTTGGAATAAGTAGGCAATTTGGGCCTACAATAATGGGAAGGTGGTTTGGCACTGGAAACATATTGCTTTCAGCATAACTGTCCCTCTCGCAAGAGGACAGAAGGAACATTGTAATTAATGAGTTCCTTCAAAGAAAACAAATGTAAAGAATTTATCAGAGCACCTTAATGTTGCTGGTGGCTGCATCTGTGAAAAACAAGGAACAGGTTTGTCTCCTGGGACTTGTCAGGGGTTAGTTGCTTTCAGCTTCTTTTTGACTTTCTCTAGAACAATGTTGATCCTAACCATTTTGGTTCTTGAGTGTGCACACTATCTAAAAGCAATCTCTAACTCTTACAAGGCTCTTATTACCCAAAATGGTTATATGTAAGGTGAAAACTGCTCCTAGGGTAATTTTAACTGGGATGTCCAGCTCAGAATTGCCTAGTACTAATGTGGAAGTGGGGAGCATAGTGTGTAATAGATGCAATGGCTGCAAGGTCAAGGCTTTTGGGCTGAACACACAGGAAGACACCTGGCAAGGCAAAGGATGGTTTCAACATCTCCATGGAAACAGAGCTCAGGTCCACTTGGTCTACACATCACCTTTGAAAACAAAGATCACAAAACAAGGCCAGTGATTTTTATCAATAAATATGAGAATTCAAAAATCTGTTTGAGGAAGCCAAGCCAATTCAACGAGGAAAGAATAATCTTTTTAACAAATGGTGCTGGGACAACATGATATCTACATGCAACAGAACAAAGCTAGGTTTCTCTTCAAAACAAACATAAGAATAAAAATGTAGGAGGAAAACTTTAGGACCCTGGATTAGAAAAAACTTTCTCAAATATGATATCCAAAGCACAAGAAACAAAAGAAAAGAGAGATAAATTGTACTTCATGAAAAGAAAATAATCTTGCTTCAAAGGAAACCACCAAGAAAGGGAACAAGCAACCCAAAGAATGGGAGAAAATATTCGCTATTGCAGCTCAATAATAAAATGTCAAGTAACCCAATTATAAAATGTACAAAGTATCTGAAGAGATTTTTTTCCAAAGAAGATATACAAATGGTCAATAAGCACATAAAAAGATGCTCAACATCATTAGCCATCAGGAAAATACAAATCAAAACCACAATAAGAAACCACTTCGCCTGCACTAGGATGGCTATAATCAGACAGATAGATGATAACGCGTGTTGGTGAAGATGTGGAGAAATTAGAACCATCATCTATTGCTGGTGGGAAAGTAAGGTGAGCAGCTGCTTTGGAAACCTTTGGAAGGCCGATCCTCGAATAATCAAATTTAGAATTTTCCTTAAAACCCAGAAATTTTTCCTGTATGTATACCCAAGAGAAATGAAAACATACAACCACTGAAAAATGTGTACATAAATGTTCATAGTAGCATTGTTTATAGTAGGCAAAAAGTAGAAATAACCCAAATGTTCATCAATGAATGAATGGATAAATAAAATATTGTATATCCTACAATGGAATGTTATTCAGCAAGAAAAAGAAATGAAGTATTGACACATGCTACATGTGTCAGTGTATCTAGATGAATCTAGATGAATGTAGAAAATATCATGCAAGTGAAAGAAACCAGTCCAAAACGACCACATATTGCATGACTCAATTTATTTGAAATATCCATAAAGGTAAATCTGTAGAGACAAAAAGTAGATTAGTCATTACCTAAGACTGAGCAAGAGGGGTTAGTAGAGAGACTATAGGGAGTGACTGCTGATGGGTATGAGGGTGAAGGGGTGATGAAAATATTCTAGATTGCGGTAACAATGTAATTGTGGTAAGGGTTGCACAATTCTGTGAATGTACTAAAAAATGTGCTGCGCACATCAAATGAGTCAATTGTATGGTATGCAAATTATATCTCAAGTGCTATTTAAAAATCTGTTTGAACTCACTAGAATAATTCATAGCATAACTAAACAAGCAGCTTTAACAGGAAGGTTTATTTATATATTTTATTTTGTCAGAAATTGTTTTTAAAAAGTTATTTAATATAATTTTCTTAACCTAACTTAATAATATTCAACCTAAATAATGCTTCAAATAACCATATTATTAAAAAGTCAAGATAGAAGTAAATGTATTTTATTTGATAATGTATTATGTTTATATAGATTAATATGCATTTATTAACATATTTAATTATTATCAAATATTAACTTCAAATATTAGTTTATCAGTATTATTTATTACTTCATTAAATATTAAAATATTTCAGATAAAATTAATAAAATATATGTACTATATGTTTTAATATAGGAATATATTTTCTAAAAATATACATATTTATAAACATAAAAATATAAATGCACTTTAATAAGCATATTAAAATGTATATATTTTAATAATGTCTTACTGATAATAACTTATCTCTTGGATTTTTAAATACACTATTACTACATTTAGTAATAGCAAAAAATATAAAATGCTTATTTGAAGGCAAAAGTATTCTCACATGAATATTTTGTCCTGTAAAATAACAAATACAATTTCCAGAAGCAATGAAACTTTAAAAAATTATTTGTTGTTTTGGTCATTGTTTTCTATATGTGTTGTCTCAAGAATGCAGACATTCTTTGCCTGCCACTATGTAAGATGTCCCTTTGTTCTTCCTTGATCTTCTGCCATGATTGTGAGGGCTCCCCAGCCACGTGGAACTGTGAGTTCATTACATCTCTTTTCTTTATAAATTACCCAGTCTTAGGTATGTCTTCATTAGAGCATGAGAACAGACTAATACAATATTCTAGAGAACGACAACCAAAATCTAGACTCAACAGCAATATCCACAGTGTGCAAGCATGTAATCAAAACTGTTACTAAATAAGAAGAGGAAAAATGTGACCATAATGAGGAGAAAAAGTGATCAATAGAAACACTCAGATACAGCACAGACATTAAGACAGCTATTATGAATGTAAAGTATGCAGATGGAAAATCTCTGCAAAAGAAAAAATAAAATAAACTATAAAAAAGAGCTAGATGAATATTATAATTCTGAAAGATATAATAACTGAAAGAAAATGCCCTGGATGGGTATAACAGCAGATTGAACACTGCTGAAGAGAAGATGAGTGAACTTAAAGGCAGGGCAATGGGAGCTATCCAAATGATCCAAATAAAACTACAGAAAATAAAAATAAACAGAACCTCAGTGACTTGTAGTACAATGAGCTATATATTTATAACTAGAATCCCACAAGCAGAGAAGGGAGAAATTGGGGAAGAAAAAATATTGGAAAATATCATAGGCAAATTCTTCACAAATATAATGAAGACCATAAACCTTCATATCTAAATAGTTCAGTGAACCCCCAAAGATAATGACCAATGAGAACTGCACCTAGACATATCATAGTCAAATTGCTAAGAATAAAAATAAGGAGAAAATATCAAAAGCAACCAAAGTAGGAAAAATCATAAAATATATTAAATATAATTTTACATATAGGTGCACAACAATAATGATTACTAATTTCTCTCAGAAGTAAGACAAACCAGAACATAAAATCCCATCTTCAAAACCCTGAAAGGGAAAAGTTCAATATTAAGTTAAAAAATATTTTACAATTTTGAAAGAAAATAAAGACACTTTAAAATAAATCAGGCAGAGTGTGGTGGCTCAAACCTGTAATCTCAGCACTTTGGGAGGCCAAGACAGGCAGATCACTTGAGGTCAGGAGTTCAAGACCAGCCTTGCCAACATTGGGAAACCCTGTCTCTTCTACAAAAATTAGCCAGGAGTGGTGGCATGGCCTGTAATCCCAACTACTTGGGAAGCTGAGACAGGAGAATCACTTAAACTCTGGAGGTGGACGTTGCAGTGAGCCGAGATCGTGCCATTGCACTCCGGCTTGGGCTACAAGAGCAAAACTCTATCTCAAAAATAAAAAAAATAAAAAAATAAAGTTAAAATAATTCAGATAAAATTCAAGAGAGTTTCCTAAAAATAGAATTGCTCTACAGGAAATGATAAAGGAAGGTCTTCAAGCTCATAGAAAATGACAGCAGTAAAATACTCAGATATATGTAGAAAGAAACAAATAGCACATAAATGGCATATGTAAATATAGAAGACTTAAACTTTAAAAAATTCTTCAAAAGACAATTGACTGTTTAAAGCAAACAAAAAATGTATAGCGGGGCCTATAATCTATGAAGAATAAAACTATATAACAACAATAAGACTAAAAATAAGTAAAAATAAACCAAAGAATAGTGTTGCAAAGTTCTTATACTATAAGGAAAATGGTATAATATTAATTCAAATTAGACTATGAATAGTTAAAGATGCATTTTGCAATTCCTAGAGCAAGTACATGCACACACATACCCAAACGAAAGGGTGTAATAAAAAAGACAACAGAGGAACTAAAGTGGAATAATAAAAAATAATTGATGAATCAAAGAAGGAAGGAGAAGGGGAATGAATTAAAAAGCCGGACTGGACAAGTAACAGATAAATGGCAAAATGATATCAATTACTGTTACTTAAATATAATCATATCAATAATTTTATAAATGGATAAAGTTTTTCAGTTAGAAGGGAGAGATTTTCAGGCTGAATAAAATTTGTCTGTATAGTGTTTATAACATATGTACTTTAAGTACAAAGATATAAATTAAAAATAAAAGATTTGAAAAAATACGCCATGCAAACACAAATCATAAGAAAACTGAAGTGCTACATTAATATCAGATAATATATTAATCAAGACAAAGGTTATTTTTAGAAGCAATATAGAAGCTAAGAAGACATCAAAATCCTGAATGTGGCTGCACCAAATAACAAAGCTTCAAAATATATAAAGAAAAAACTGACAGAGATAAAGGGAGAAATAGGCACATCCACAACATTCATTGGAGATATTTAATGCTACTTTGTCAGTAATTGCTAGAACAAGTAGACAAAAACACAAACAAAAAACACCATAATAGCATTTGAATAACACTGCCAAAAAATTGACCTAACTAATATCTATAGACCACTAATAACTGCATAATACACATTTTTTTATGAACGTGTTTCTTTCCATGAACATTTATTTCTTTAAAAATGTTCATGAAATATTCACAGATTGACCAAATTCATTATAATAAAATAATATCCAATAAATGGCAAAGGATTGAAATCATACCGAGTATGTGGTCTTATCTCAAACCACCCCATCAAAAAGTGGATGAAGGATATGAACAGACACTTCTCAAAAGTTCACCAGAATGAACAGGCAACCTACAGAATGGGAGAACATTTTTGCAATCTACTCAGCTGACAAAGGGCTAATATCCAGAGTCTACAAAGAACTCAAACAAATTTACAAGAAAAAATCAAACAACCCCATCAAAAAATGGATGAAGGATATGAACAGATCATAGCTACCAAGCTAACAGTGGAATGCATATCTGAAACGTTTCAAAGAGAATAAAATCCGAAACAGTGTTAAAAAAAAAAAAAAAAGATAATTAAGAGGTTATGAAAAATGCATTTCTCAAAAGAAGACATTTATGCAGCCAACAGACACATGACAAAATGCTCATCATCACTGGCCATCAGAGAAATGCAAATCAAAACCACAATGAGATACGATCTCACACCAGTTAGAATGGCAATCATTAAAAAGTCAGGAAACAACAGGTGCTGGAGAGGATGTGGAGAAATAGGAACACTTTTACACTGTTGGTGGGACTGTAAACTAATTCAACCATTGTGAAAAAACAGTATGGCGATTCCTCAAGGATCTAGAACTAGAAGTACCATATGACCCAGCCATCCCATTACTGGGTATATACCCAAAGGATTATAAGTCATGCTGCTATAAAGACACATGCATAGGTATGTTTATTGTGGCACTATTCACAATAGCAAAGACTTGGAATCAACCCAAATGTCCATCAGTCTCCAACTCCCAGCACGAGCGACACAGAAGACCAGTGATTTCTCACAGGTACATGCCGGACGACTGACCATGCTGATTAATTGCCTCACCTGGGAAGCACAAGGGGGAAGGGAGTCCCTTTTCCTAGCCCCAAATGACACACAACACCTGGAAAATCAGGTAACTCAGGACAGACTGGATTAACAGCAAAAGTGGCACATATACACCATGGAATACTATGCAGCCATAAAAAAGGATGAGTTTGTGCCCTTTGTAGGGACATGGATGCAGCTGGAAACCATCATTCTCAGCAAACTATCACAAGAACAGAAAACCAAACGCCGCATGTTCTCACTCATAGGTGGTAACTGAACAATGAGATCATTTGGACACAGGAAGGGGAACATCACACACCAGGGCCTATTGTGGAGAGGGGGGAGGGGGGAGGGATAGCATTAGGAGATATACTTAATGTAAATGACGAGTTAATGGGTGCAGCACACCAACATGGCACATGTATACATATGTAACAAACCTGCAGGTTGTGCACATGTACCCTAGAACTTAAAGTATAATAATAATAAAAAAAGAATTAGTCAGAGATGGCACAGAAGGTTTTGAATTCTGTAGCAGTAAAAACAGTACAGTCATCAACTTAGCTCTTTAGTTTGTTTATGTTGTAATTCATCTAGTTCCAAATATTCTGACCAAAACTTAAAAACAACAAAAAATTCTCTGTAGCTTTCTGTGCTTACCAACAGATAAATTTTAAAAGTGTAAGTTGAATCATAGCTACCAAGCTAACAGTGGAATGCAATCTGAACGTTTCAAAGAGAATAAAATCCGAGTATGACCAGCATGTTAAAAAAAAAAAAAAAAAAAGATAATTAAGAGGTTATAGAAAAGTTATGCAGCTAAATTTGCAACTTTTGATAAAAGAATAAACTTCATTGAAAAAAACACCTCCCAAAACAGACAAAATAAAATATGCAAGGAGAAATAAGAAATCTAACTAGCCCTATGTCTGTTACAGCAATTGAATTTGTAAGACAAAAAACTTCACAAATAAGACTTCACACAAGGATGGCTTTCATGATTAATTGTAAACATCTGTTTTTGAAAGAAAATCATCAGAGAATTTTTGAAAGAAATTTCCTGAAGGGACTTACACTCTCCCAACTTATGTAAACCAGGAAGAAGTTGAATCCCTGAATAGACCAATAATTTTACATATACCCTCTTCAGAAAATTGTGAAGGGACTAGCTCCCAACTTATGTAATGAGGCCAGCATAACACTGATATTGAAACCAGACAAATATATTTCAAGAAATGTAAAGATATAGATGTAAGAATCCACAACAATATAATAGCAAATTGTGTCTATGCATTAAGACTAAGAAGGATTTCTCTCAGGAATACAACACATTAAAAGGAAAATAAAATTTGATCATCTTAATAACTCTAAATTCACTACCCATTTATGATTTCTTTTTGAGTTAGCAAACTAGATATAGAAAATGTATTAGTCCATTCTCACACTGCTATAAAGAACTGCCCAAGATTGACTAATTTATGAAGGAAAGAAGTTTAACTGACTTCTCTGCAGGGCTGGGGAGGCCTCAGAAAACTTACAATCATGGCAGAAGGGGAAGCAAACACGTCCTTCTTCGTGTGGCAGCAGGAGAGAGAAATGAGTGCCCAGCAAAGGAGGAAGCCCCGTACAAAACCATCAGATCTCACGAGAACTAATTCATTATCACAAGCACAGGAAGGGGGAAACCACTCTGTGATTCAATTATCTCCACCTGGTCCTTCCCACAACATGTGGAGATTATGGGAACTACAATTCAAGATGAGATTTGGGTGGGGACACAGCTAAACCATATCAGAAAAGTAACTTCAAAAGCCAATAAAGGGGTCTACAATAAATGTTACAGCGAACATCATATTTATTCATAAATAATTAAAGATGGTTTTATCTAAGATTGGGAATAAGATGGGAATAAAGTCTTCACTCTTTCTACTCACAATTGCACTGAAGATTCTGAACAGTCCATAAAACAAGCAAACAAACGGCATTAGTAAGGAGAAGTAAAACTTTTTACTCGTAGGCAATATGCTTATACAGGTAAAAAATCTTAAGGATTATACAAAAGAAAACAAAGTTTGCTTGAACTAAGAAGTGAGTTTAGTATTTATATAGGTTATAAGGCCAATATACAAAAATAAAGCCTATTTTATAAACAAGTGAGGAACAAGTGAAAATAAATAAGTAATTTCATTTTAAAAACCTAAATACACAGGAAAAAATGAAAAAGCATAGGCTCTGACATAGTGTGATAACTGAAAATATTACTGAGAGAATTTAAAGACTTAATTAAATGGAGGAATAAACTATGTTCATGCACTGGAAGACTCAAGACTGCTTAGATGGCGATTCATGTCTAACTCATCTGTATTTCAAAAAGTCGCCAATCAAAATTTCAGCAAACTTTTTGTTTTTCTAGAAATTGGCTGGCTAATTGCAAGCTTATGCTGGAAAGTCAAAAGATCTAGAATAGTCAAAATAATATTGAAAGAAAAAAAAGAAAGAAACAAGTTGGACGACTTTTCTATCTGATTAAGCCAGGCAGGTCTTTATATTAAGTTAGGTCTTTAAATTAAGATTTAATGTAAAACTACAGAAATTAAGACAGTGTGGTAATGGTGAAAGTAGATGGTAAATGATAAAGTAGCAAAAAATCACTGCAACAGTAGACAGAGTCCCAAAATGGACCCACCGACATATGTTAAGGTGGCCATCCTTTAAGATGGCCTCTAATGATCCCCACGCTCTGTATTCACAACTGTCTGTAGTCCCTTCTCACACTATATGAAGATTGGTTCATGTGACTAATGGAATATGACATACTTTGTCTGCCATGTCAATCTGCTGTGTAAACCATTTAGTGATTTTTTTTAAAGTTCGTGTACATTTCAGCTTAGAATGTCACTTGTTTTCTTTCCATAGTTTCTGTTTACTATTTACTGGTTTCCTTTAATTCTTTGAGCATATCCTAATAGCTCCTTTGAGGTTTTTGTCTGCTAAATTCATTACCTGGACCCACTCAGAGTCAGTTTCTACTGATTTCTATTTTTCTCCTTGGAGAATGAACCACCCCTTCAAGTTTCTTCCTATATCTGGTAATTTTTTATATTGAAAATTGGATTTGGTGGATAATAAATGTATAATTATACAATCTATTTTGTTATTGTGAAATTTGACTTTTTTTAAATTTTAGTAAGTATAAACTTTCCCTAAACTGCAAAATCTGTCTCCCTTGTACTGTGTAGACACTGATGATTCTGCTTAATACTTGGGGGGTGGTGTGTGGGGGCATTTGGGTTCAGCAAAGATCTTCCCAGCAACTGTATAGCTCAGCAATCAGCCAGTTATTTGGGCAGAGTCTACGTTCAGACACATCAAGCCTGTGAGGCCCTACCTTCTGCTGCCTGAACTGTGTGTGGGTTGTGAATTACAACTGTCTAAATTGTGTGTGGGTTGAGGAATGCCGCTAATAGAAAAGTTTTCTGCAAATGTACCCCGTTCCCCTGTGCGAGAGTTGCTTGAAATGGAACCAGAAACTGCCAGATTTAACCCAGCTGTGAGAACTTACCACGGGAAGGTCAGAGTCACCGTAGAAGTAGTGGGACAGGGGAAATTTAAAGGTGTTGTTCGAAGTAACAGGATTGCCAGATCTGCAGCAGCAAGAAGAGCCCTCCGAAGCCTCAAAGGTAGTCAACCTCAGGTTCCCAACAGCTGAAACCCCTTTTTAAAATTCAAAACAAAGAAACGAAACAAAAAAAAAGGGGGGGGGGAATTATTTAAATTGGAAGGGATGACTTAAAGTTGATATTGAGCTGAATGCATTGAAGGCAGAATTTAAAGTTTGTTTGATAACAAGATAGACAACAGAATAAAACATTTAAGATATGTATAACATTTTGGAACTAATGGTAGTTTTTATTTTTTTGCGCAAACACAGTCTTGTCTTCTTTCCTCACTTCTGCTTTCTTTAAATCACAAGAGTACTTTAATGATGACATTTAGCAAGTGTTCAAAATAATTGAGTTTTTTTTGTTTTTTGTTTGTTTGTTTTTTGTTTTTGAGTTTAATTTATGTCAGTTTTGCTTAGTGTTAGAAGGCCATGGAGCTTAAACCTCCAGCAGTCCCTAAGATGATGTAGATTATTCTCCGTCTCTCCATGTGTGCAGTGGTGCCAGTCCTGCAGTAGTTGATAAGCTGAATAGAATGATAAGGTTTTCGAGAAGAGAAGCGTGCCAATGTTGTCTTTTCGTTCCATGTTACACTGTGTAAGGTGATGTTCCTGGTCGCTGTTGCACCTGATAGTAAGGGACAGATTTTTAATGAACATTGGCTGTCATGTTGGTGAATCACATTTTAGTTTTCTAATGCCACAGTCTTGCATAAAAAACATTCTTGCCTTAAAAGTAAAACCTTCATGGATATTCTTTAATCTCTGATCTTTTTGGAAAAATGTTTTACATTGCCTTCGTTTTATTATGTATTAGACGCTGAGACAGCGTGATACTTACAACTCACTAGTATAGCTGTAACTTATTACAGGATCATACTAAAGTTTCTGTCATGTCTACTGAAGACATTTTAAAAACCAGAATATGTAGTCTACAGATATTTTTTATCATCATAAAAATGATCTTTGGCTAAACACCCCATTTTACTAAAGACCTCCTGCTAGGTAGTTCCAATGATGGAAATGCCTTGCGGCAAATAATTTTGCCTTCTAGGTTGTTGCTCCAACAAAATAAACCTTAGACATATCACACCTAAAATATGCTGCAGATTTTATAATTGATTGCTTACTTATTTAAAGAAGCAAAACAGAGCACCTTTACCCTTAGCCTCCTCACATAAATTTCTTACTGTGCTTTTCATAATGTTGCATACATGTGTCATGTACCAAAGCTGTGCTGTTAATGCTGTGAAAGTTTAACGTTTGTGATAAACTGCCATAATTTTGATACATCTGTGATTTAGGTCATTAATTTAGATAAACTAGCTTATTATTTCTGTCTTTGGAAAAGGAAAAATAAATTTTTTAAGCATTTGCCTAAGTTTCTTTAATTAGACTTGTAGGCACTCTTCACTTAAATACCTCAGTTCTTCTTTTCTTTTGCATGCATTTTTCCCCTGTTTGGTGCTATGCTTGTATATTATGCTTGAAATTTTAATTTTTTTTTGCACTGTAACTATAATACCTCCTAATTTACCTTTTAAAAGCTGCGGGTCAGTCTTGCACTCCCATCAACATACCAGCAGAGGTTTCCTGCAATTTGCCCCATTAATTATGCTTGAAGTTTAAGAAAGTTGAGCAGAGGTGTCTCATATTTCCCAGCACATGATTCTGAAGTTGAAGCTTCATGGAATACTGCATTTATGTGTATGTGACATTTGAATACTGTCCTTCCTGCTTTATCTGCATCATCCACCCACAGAGAAATGCCTCTGTGAGTGCACCCACAGAAAACTGTCAGCTCTACTTTCTAAGGAACCCTGAGTGAGGGGGATATTAAGCTTCTCCAGTGTTTTTTGTTGTCTCCAATCTTAAAATTAAATTGAGATCTAAATTATTAAATGGGTTTTTGAGCAAATTAGTTTAGGTGACTTGTTTTAAAAATATTTAATTCTGATTTGGAACCTTAGATGTCTATTTGATTTTTTAAAAAACCTTAATGTAAGATATGGCCTGTTAAAATAATTCTTGAATTATATAACTATAAAAGCGTACAGTTAACAAGTAAGGTTGGATGTAAATTTTACTGTGAGGGTGATTTGTGATCAAGTTTAACCACAAATCTCTTAATATTTATAAACTACCTGATGCCAGGAGCTTAGGGTTTTGCATTGTGTCTAATGCATCCATCCCAGTGTTACGGGATTCTCCTGACTCCAGGCACCAAAATCAGATTGTTTTCACAGTTATGATTCCCAGTGGGAGAAAAATGCCTCCATATATTTGTAACCTTAAGAAGAGTATTTTTTTTTTTTAAGTACTAAAATGTTCAGACTTATAGACATGATTAGGTCACACATTCTCACGGGTTCAGATTTCCTTCTACCATTCAAAATGTTTTATCAACAGCAAACTTTAGCTCTTTCACTTTTTGTTGGAGAAAAATAGTGGATTTTAGTTTGACTCACAGTTTGAAGCATTCTATGATCCGCTGGTTACTAAGTTAAAAAATTTTTTCAAGTACGAGTTAGACATATGAAATGGTTATGAACGCTTTTGTGCTGCCGATTTTTAATGCTATAAAGTTTTCCTCTGTTGAGCTTGTTGAAATGTTTTGCATCTGTCAATTAAGAAAAAATAATCACTCTATGTTGTCCCACTTTACATCCCTATATGCCATTCTTCTGTTCCTGTGATTGCAATGTGAGACCAAATGCAATCTGGAAAAACCCACTAGTGGGGTGTGGTTGTGCTATGAGCACATGTGTAAAGGACTGGGGAGGTTTATCTTGAAAAAGCAACTGCAGAAATTCCTTATGATGATTGTGTGCAAGTTAGTTGACATGAACCTTCATTTGTAAATTTTAAAAAAAATACTCACTGCAGTCCTAACTATGCTGTGTTTTCTAATAGCTTTTCCCCTTCTGTTCTGTTCATGTAGCACAGATAAGCATTGCACTTGGTACCATGTTTTACCTCATTTCAAGAAAATATGCTTAACAGAGAGAAAAAAAAATGTGGTTCAGCCTTGCTGCTGTTCCGATTTATGGAATTTGAAAAAGATCATTATACTGCCTGCAATGTGTCAGGTACTCTCACAACTTAAATAGGTCATTTTTGTCTGTGGCGTTTTTACTGTTTGTGATATAAAAAAGATTTGTTAACTGAACTCTGTGTTTTTAAAATGTTTGTCACATTTCTTTTCCGTTTTCTTTTATATTACGTGAAGTGATGAAATTTAGAACAACCTCTAACACTCCTGTAATTGTCTTTTAAAATATTGATATTTTTATTTGTTAATAATACTTTGCCCTCAGAAAGATTCTAATACCCTGCCTTGACAACACGAAACATGAGGCTGCTTTGGTTCATGAATCCAGGTGTTCACCTGGCAGTCGGCTCCTTCAGTTGCTCCCTGGAGGCAGGTGGGGCCTGCAGAGGATCACTGGAATCCACACTGAGTGCAGTTCATACACAAGACCCTGTTGATTTAAAATATTGGATCTTGCTCTGTTAGGTGTCTAATTTCTTTACAAAAAATTTAAGCCACGAAACTGAGACTTTGATACCATTTTTTAACTGCATCTGAAATTATGTTAAGAGTCCTTAACCCATTTGCGTTATCTGCGAAAGAGAAACTCCTGTCATGTTTTTTACCTATATGGTTGTTTTAACTACATTTGAATAATTACATTTTTCCAACCACTGATTACTTTTCAGGAATTTAATTATTTCCAGATAAATTTATTTATTTTATATTGTACATGAAAAGTTTTAAAGCTATGTTTAATACCAAGACTATTAAAATGATTTTAAAAGTTGTTGGAGATACCAATAGCAGTATCTAGGAAATTTGCATGGAGATCACTGTATTTTCCACTAGCAGTGAAAATGACTTTTCACAACTAACTTGTAAATATATTTTAATCATTACTTGTTTTTTTTAATCCCATTTTTATTTGGACATCAACCCACAGACAATTTAAATTTTATAGATGCACTAAGAACTCACTGCAGCAGCAGGTTACGTAGCAAAAATGCAAAGGTGAACAGGGAGTAAATGTCTGGCTTTTCTGCTATAAATAGTGAAGGAAAATTACTAAAATCAAGTAAACCTAATGCATATAATTTGATTGACAATAAAATATTTACCGTCACGTGCTGCAGCCATTTTTTTAAGGAACATGATGTCATTCATTCAGACAGTAATCATGCTGCAGAATTTTGCAGTCTGCACCTTATGGATCACAATTACCTTGAGTTGTTTTTTTTTTTTTTTTTTGTAACAATTGTAGCCAAGTAAATCTCCAATAAAGTTATCATCTGTTAAAAAAAAAAAGTGGAAAAAGACATGAACAGACACTTCTCAAGAAAAGACATACATGTGGCTAACAAGCATATGAAGAAAAGCTCAATATCACTGATCATTAGAAAAATGCAAATCAAAACCACAGTGAAATACTATCTCACACCAGTCAAAATAGCTATTATTAAAAAGTCAAAAAATAACAGATGTGGGCAAGGTTGCAGAGAAAAAGAAATGATTATATACTGTTGGTGGGAGGGCAAATTAGTTCAACCACTGTGAAAAGCTGTATGGTGATTCCTCAAAGAGCTAAAAGCAGAAGTATCATAACACCCAGCAACCCCATTACTGAGTATATATCCAGAGGAATATTGATCATTCTACTATAAAGGCACATGCACATGAATGTTTATTGCAGCACTGTTCACAATAGCAAAGACATGGAACCAACCTAAATGCCCAACAATGACAGACTGGATAAAGAAAATGTGGTACATATACACCATGGCACATTATACAGCCATAAAAAAGAATGAGGTTATGTCTTTTGCAGGAACATGGATAGAACTAGAGGCTATCATCCTTAGCAAACTAATGCAGGAACAGAAAACCAAATACCGCATGCTCTTACATATAAGTGTAAGCTTAATGATGAGAACTTAGGAGCACAAAGAAGGAAACAACCAAGACTGGCATCTACTTGAAGGGGAAGGCTGGGAGGAGGGAGAGGAACAGAAAAGATAACTGGACTGGACTTAATACCTGGGTGATGTAATAATATGTACTACAAACCCTCATGGTGTGAGTTTATTTATGTAACAAACCTTCACATGTACCCCAAACCCAAAACAAAAATTTTTAAAAAAGAGAAAACAAACTAAGTCATTTCCAGATCTTTATGAATCCCAAGTTTACATCTCTAGCCAAATCTCTTCTCTAAAATCCAGATATAATTGATATTTAATATCTTTAATTGGACAGGGCCTAAATTCAAGATAAACAATGGCAATCTCATTTTTTTCCTAAGCTTGCTTTTCTCCTGATTTCTTATTCTTGGAAAATGGTATCATGACTCATCCAGTTACCCAATCCAAAAGCCTGAGATGCTTCTTCAGTCTTCTCTCTTTATTATTTCTTATTTATTATTGGTTACCAATTATGTACATTCTTATGTATTCTTTTTTCCTGATACTCTCCAACTCTATCACTTCCTTCCCAATGCTAGGACTACTGTCTTATTCAGAATTTCTTCATCTCTCTCTCTCTCTCTCTCTTTTTTTTTTTTTTTTTTTTTTTTTTGAGACAGAGTCTCACTCTGTCACCAGGCTGGAGTGCAGTGGCATGATCTTGGCTCACTGCAACCTCTGCCTCCGCGATTCGAGTGATTCTTCTGCCTCAGCCTCCCAAGTGACTGGGACTATAGGTGCGTGCCACCACATGTGGCTAATTTTTTTATTTTTAGTAGAGACCAGGTTTTACCATACCGGCCAGGCTGGTCTCAAACTCCTGACTTCGTGATCTACCCACTTCAGCCTCTCAAAGTGCTGGGATTACAGGCATGAGCCACCATGACTGGCTCAGAATTTCTTCATCTCTTAACTGGAATACTCAACAGTTCTCTAACTGGTCTCACTAACTTCAGTTGCTTATCCTTTACTAATTTTTAAATTAAGTAATGCTTTCCATACACATAGATCTTAAATTCATAAATCATTAAGTGCATAGTTAGATCAGTTTTGACAAATACATGCACTCAGATATCTCTCATCTCTAGCAAGAAAAAAAAAAAATTTCCATTACTTTAAAGAGTTTCCTCATACCTCTTCCCAGTAAATTATCCCACCACCAGAAACAAGCACTGATCTGATGTCTATTGTGATAGATGTTTGTCATGGTTTAGAACTTCGTATAAATGAAATCACATACTATATACTTTTTTCTGTCTGACTTCTTTTACTTGACTTTATGTTTTTAAGCATCACTCATCATGTTGTGTTCATCAGTAGTTCTTTTTTTTTGTTTGTTTGAGCAGTCTTCCACTGAAAGGACGCACTATAATATGTTCATCCAAACTCTTCAAATGAACATCTAGACAATTTCCAGGTGTTTTGTGTTATTATAAATAGTATTAACAAAGCTAATATGGGCATTCTTTTATAAGATTTTTTGTTGATATAGGTTTTCTCTTTTTGGAGAGGAGATAAAGATCTAGGATTGAAATTGCTGCGTCATACACTGGATTTTCATTTACTTTTTAAAAAACTGCCAAAGAATTTTCCAGTGTAGTTGCACACTTTATATTCCCATTTGTAATGTGTAAGAATTCCAGTTGCTTCATGGCCTCTTTGATATTAGGTGTTTTTTGTTTGTCTGTTTGTTTTGTTTTTTGATTAGCCATTCTTTTAGAAGTGTAGTTTTGTGTAGTTTTTAAAGTGGATAAAGTGTTTTCTGTGTTTCATTTGATATCCTCTATTGATGGTTTGCTATGGCTCCTTGTGTTAAATTTTTTTAGTAGTTACATAAGAGACTTCAATACACATCTCTCACTTAATCAGAGTAAATATTCAAAAATGTTCAAATACTCCACAAAAATGTGAAAACCTTACTACAGTACACTTTCCACTAAAAACCACCCACCCTTTGTGTTCTTTATCATATGCTTCATTTCCATGTATGTCACAAAAATTGTATTGCATCTAAAAAATTTAAAGTCAGTAGTCTTTAAAGGTTATCATTGGTATATAAAGATATGAATACTTTCGTAAAACTCCTTTCTATTCTGCAACATTTCAGTCTTCCTGGTACTCTTTCTTTCTTTCTGCAGAAGCAAGTTTCTACCTGGTATCATTTCTGTTCAGCCAAAGAACTTCTTTCAGCTTTTCTTGAAATTTGAGTCTGCTGGACAAACAGAGAGCCAAATCATGAATGAACTTCCATTCACAATTGCTTCAAAGAGAATAATATGCCTAGGAATCCAACTTACAAGGGATGTAAAGGACCTCTTCAAGGAGAAATACAAACCACTGCTCAGTGAAATAAAAGAGGACACAAACAAATGGAAGAACATACCATGCTCACGGATAGGAAGAATCAATATCGTGGAAATGGCCATACTGCCCAAGGTAATTTATAGATTCAATGCCATCCCCATCAAGCTACCAATGAGTTTCTTCACAGAATTGGAAAAAACTGCTTTAAAGTTCATATGGAACCAAAAAAGAGCCCTCATTGCCAAGACAATCCTAAGTCAAAAGAACAAAGCTGGAGGCATCACGCTACCTGACTTCAAACTATACTACAAGGCTACAGTAACCAAAACAGCATGGTACTGGTACCAAAACAGAGATATAGACCAATGGAACAGAACAGAGCCCTCAGAAATAATATCACACATCTACAGCCATCTGATCTTTGATAAACCTGACAAAAACAAGAAATGGGGAAAGGATTCCCTATTTAATAAATGGTGCTGGGAAAATTGGCTAGCCATAAGTAGAAAGCTGAAACTGGATAAACCATAAAAAGGAATGTTTAATGGCATTTGCAACAACATGGATGAGACTGGAGATTATTATTCTAAGTGAAGTAACTCAGGAATGGAGTCATCATATGTTCTCACTCATAAGTGGGAGCTAACTTATGAGGCTGCAAAGGCATAAGAATGATACCGTGGACTTTGGGAACTCAGGGGAAAAGGTGGGAAGTGGTGGTAATTATACAAAAATTAATTCAAGATGGATTAGAGACTTAAATGTTAGATCTAATACCATTAAAACCCTAGAAGAAAACCTAGGTAATACCATTCAGGACATAGGCATGGGCGAGGACTTCATGTCTAAAACACCAAAAGCAATGGCAACAAAAGCCAAAATTGACAATTGGGATCTAATTAAACTAAAGAGCTTCTACACAGCAAAAGAAACTACCATCAGAGTGAACAGGCAACCTATAGAATGGGAGAAAATTTTTGCAATCTACTCATCTGACAAAGGGCTAATATCCAGAACCTACAAAGAACTCAAACAAATTTACAAGAAAAAAACAAACAACCCCATCAAAAAGTGGGCAAAGGATATGAACAGACATTTCTCAAAAGAAGACATGTATACAGCCAACAGACACATGAAAAAATGCTCGTCATCACTGGCCATCAGAGAAATGCAAATCAAAACCGCAATGAGATACCATCTCACACCAGTTAGAATGGCAATCACTAAAAAGTCAGGAAACAACAGGTGCTGGAGAGGATGTGGAGAAACAGGAATACTTTTACACTGTTGGTGGGATTGTAAACTAGTTCAACCATTATGGAAAACAGTACGGCGATTCCTCAAGAATCTAAAACTAGAAGTGCCATATGACCCAGCCATCCCATTACTGGGTATATACCCAAAGGATTATAAATCATGCTGCTATAAAGACACATGCACACGTATGTTCATTGTGGCACTATTCACAATAGCAAAGACTTGGAATCAACCCAAATGTCCATCATTGACAGACTGGATTAAGAAAATGTGTCACAATACACCATGGAATACTATGTAGCCATAAAAAAGATGAGTTTGTGTCCTTTGTAGGGACATGGATGCAGCTGGAAACCATCATTCTCAGCAAACTATCACAAGAACAGAAAACCAAACACCGCATGTTCTCACTCATAGGTGGGAACTGAACAATGAGATCACTTGGACTCGGGAAGGGGAACATCACACACTGGGAGGGGGGAGGGGGGAAGGATTGCATTGGGAGTTATACCTGATGTAAATGATGAGTTGATGGGTGCTGACGAGTTGATGGGTGGAGCACACCAACATGGCACAAGTATACATATGTAACAAACCTGCATGTTATGCACATGTACCCTCGAACTTAAAGTATATTAATAAAAAAATAAAAATAAAAATAAAATTCTTAATCCAAAAAAAGAAGGCATTCACTCAAAATTCATGAATGTAGACAGTTTTACTGCAATATGTTTACAACTAAAGTTAAAAGGAAATCTGTATATGTAAATTTGCAGCATCGAAGGGAGAAATTATCAACTGAATGAATTAGAGATTTTTTCTTTTTTTCTGTTTTTAGATTACCAATAAAATATACTTACGTAGACTATTTTCACCCCCACCCCCAAAAAAAGAAAGAAATTTGAGTCTGCTGGAAATAAATTCTTTTGACTTTTGTCTTTCTGAAAATGTCTTTTTTCTTTTACTTTATATTTGAAGAATTTTTTTATTAGAAATAGAGTGTATGTCTACAGTTTTTTTCTTTCATCACTTTAAATATTAAATATATTGTTCCATTGACCATTAGCCTCCATTTTTTTCAAATTTTTTATTTCCATAGGTTATTGGGGAACAGGTGGTGTTTGGTTACGAGTAAGTTCCTTAGTGGTGATCAGTGAGACTTTGGTGCACCCATCACCTGAACAGTATACATGGCACCCTATTTGTAGTCTTTTATCCCTCACCCACTTCCCACCTTTTCCCCTGAGTTCCCAAAGTCCACGGTATCATTCTTATGCCTTTGCAGCCTCATAAGTTAGCTCCCACTTATGAGTGAGAACATATGATAACTCCATTCCTGAGTTACTTCACTTAGAATAATAATCTCCAGTCTCATCCATGTTGTTGCAAATGCCATTAAACATTCCTTTTTATGGTTGAGTAGTATTCCATTGTGTGTGTGTATATATATATGTATACACACACACACACACACACACAATGCACAGTTGCTTTATCCACTCATTGATTGATGGACATTTGGGTTGGTTCCACATTTTTGCAACTGTGCATTGTGCTGCTATAAACATGTATGTGCAAGTATCTTTTTCATATAATGACTTATTTTCTTCTGGGTAGATACCCAGTAGTGGGATTGCTGGATCAAATGGTAGTTCTACTTTTTGTTCTTTAAGGAATCTCCACACTGTTTTCCATAGTGGTTATACTAGTTTACACTCCCACCAGCAGTGCAGAAGTGTTTCATGTTCACCACATCCACACCAACATCTACTGTTTTTTGTTTTTTTGATTATGGCCATTCTTGCAGGAGTAAGGTGGTATTGCATTGCGATTTTGATTTGCATTTCCTAACCATTAGTGATGTTGAGCATTTTTTTCATATGTTTGTTGGCCATTTGTACATCTTCTTTTGAGGATTGTCTATTCATGTCCTTAGCCCACTTTTTGATGGAATTATTTTTTCTTGCTGTTTTGTTTGAGTTTGTAGTAGATTCTAGGTATTAATCCTTTGTCAGATGCATAGATTGTGAAGATTTTCTCCCACTCTGTGGGTTGTGTGCTTACTCTGCTGACTGTTCCTTTTGTTGTTAGTTTAATTATGTCTCAGCTATTTATCTATGCTTTTATTGCATTTGCTTTTGGATTCTTGATCATAAAATCTTTGCCTAAGCCAATGTCTAGAAAGGTTTTTCCAATGTTATCTTCTAGAATGTTTATAGTTTAAGGTCTTAGATTTAAGTCCTTAATCCATCTTGAGTTAATTTTTGCATAAGGTGGGAGATGAGGATCCAGTTTCATTCTCCTACATGTAGCTAGCCAATTATCGCAGCACCATTTGTTAAAAAGGGTGTCTTTTCTCCCACTTCATGTTTTTGTTTGCTTTGTTGAAGATCAGTTGGATGTAAATATTTGGGTTTATTTCTGGCTTCTCTATTCTGTTCCATTAGTCTATGTGCCTATTTTTATGCCAGTACCATGCTGTTTTGGTGACTACAGCCTTATAGTATAATTTAAAATCAGGCAATGTGATACCTCCAGGTTTGTACTTTTTGCTTAGTCTTGCTTTAGCCTTCATTGTTTTTGACTTTCGAAACCAGCACTCATTCTTGTCAATTCTCTATGTGAAATATCTGTTTTCTCTGACTGCTTTCAATGTTTTATAGTATAATCTAATAGAGAAATTGCTAAATGAGAGATATTTTTATCTTTCCATTTTTAGTTCAAATTTGCAAATATTTCAGCACTCATTTTGTCAGAGGTACAATTTTTTGTTCCCATTTAAGTGCTTTCTTTTGACAAATATGCTAGCAAAAAATTATCAAATAATTTGTCCCTATTATATTTTGGATATAGGTAATAGAAGATCATATGCTTTCTTATTTTATTATTTTGCAATGGAAAATATAAATGTATCCAATTATATATAGGTGTTCCAACAAAAGAAACTTCCCCAAAACTAAGATAATATAAAATGCAATTATGAAATTTTGAAACTAAATATTGAACCCTGTTTTAATTCTCAATGTTTAATAAATTTGACCCACCCATTTTGTAGTGATAAATTTCCTGGTTTTGTTCGTTTCTTTGAAAACATTTGATACTCCATTTGTTGAATATATTGATTAAAGATTTCTCAATTGTTTTGAATTAAATCCAACCAAAATTCAGAAAACTTTGTAAATACCATTGTAAAATAGGTATATGGGTACTGCTTTCAATTTTTTTCTTTATCTTTGCTTTTCAACCATTTAACTGTTATGTGCCTAGGTTTGTTTTTCTTTGCATCTCTCATACATGTAATTCACTGAGCTTCTTGGATCTGGGGTTTGACATATTTTATTAATTTTAGAAAATTCTCAGACATTATCTCATAATATGTTTTTCTGTGTACTTTCTTTCACTTTTCTTCTGGAACTCCAAGGCCAAGTATGTCAGATTATTCAAGATTATCTCAAACATCTCCAATGTTCTGTAATATTTCTTATGATATTCTGTCTTGTATTTGATTTTTATAATTATTATTGACTAGTCTTCATGTTCACTAAATCTTCAGATTACCTAATCCAGTCTGCTGTATAGTCCATTAAAGAAATTCCTCATTTCTTGTTTATCTGTTCATTTCTGGGATTTCCACTTCAATTTTTTTTATACTTACCATCTGTTTGCTGAAATTTCTTGACCCATGAGGGTCAGTCACCTTTTTGTCTAGGCACTTTAACATATTTATGATAGTTATGATAACTTCAACATTGGGTCCATCTCTGGATCTGGTACCTTTGACTGTTTCCTTCATTATCAACAGATCATTTTGTTTTCTTGGTTATTTTTGTGTCTTGTGACTTTTTGTTAACCACCACAAATATGTAAAAATAGCAGGGTCTAATTCTGTTATATTTATATACAGAAAAGGGCACATTTCTGTTTCTTTCAAGTCATTAGTGTTGAGGTTTGAGTCAATCTAGCTGTGTTTAGTTTGAGTACAAGTTTTTGGTTAAATTACATTCAGTTCACTTCAGGTTTCAAGATATTTGAGGTTGGGATCATTATTTTAGCAGAGTTTGGGCTCCTAATACCTAAAGGATTTGCCTAAGTTCCCCTGCCCTATCTTTAGACTTCAGCAAACTCCATACTTCTGTATCTCAGGGCTTCTCTCTCAGCTCTCTTATCCCTTCTCTGGAGTCAAGGGGTCTCTGCCTCAATCAGCAGGCATCCTCTAGGTAGTTGCTTTTAATTCTCTTGTGCTTCCTAAGAATAGAGGAGACCTCATGAGCCCATACCTGAATGGGTCTTTCTTTGCTGCTTTGCCCTTTCCTCAATGGTATGTCATCTTTGCCTAATATTCAGTGTAAGGTTTTGAATATGAGATTTCTCTGTTTCTGTGCTTCACTCTCAAAGTACAGCAGAAACACTGCTTGCACTTCAGAGGAGATTGTTCTGAGTTCTTCTGCCCCGATCACAGTCTTTTACATGAGGATATCGTGAAGACTTGTGTAAAATATCATATAGGTTAGGCGCAGACTCCTCTTTTTTCTGGGGTTCTCAGGGATTCTAAACTCTAATACTCAGTTCACACTCAGCCTCCAAAAGTTCATTAAAATTCAGCTGTTTTTTTATTACCCACATCCATGCATGTGTTTTCCTTCTCTCTCTCTGTTCTGCCAAAGATGAAAATAGCCATGGTTCCTATCTCTCAGGAAGGACTTGACCCCGCTTGGATTTTAGTTCATTAAATTACTTTACAATCTTCACTTTCTGGCAGGGTTAAAATGACAACGATTTTGTAAATCATCTGGCTTTTTAGTGACTTTCTACATGCTACATAGAGATTAATTCTCTCTAAATGTTTAAAATAATTCTCACACTGCTGTCAAAAGTTATCATCTAAAATTCTACCATAAAGGTTTTTCTGCTAGAATCTTCTTCATCCACTTATTTGCAGGGAAGTTCTTAATCCTTTTTCAAAACTACAGTCACTCATCACTTTTTCTAGAATGTATAACTAGGGATTGCTCAATATCACAATGATTGACATCTGGGGCCAGAAAATTCGGTCATGGAATTTTTTCTTTGCATTGTAGAATGTTTAGCAACAACTCTGATCTCTGTTGCTAGATGTTAGTTTCATACTGTGTCACCTCTCTAATTGTGACAATTAAAAATATCTCCAGACATTCTGAAGTGTTGAGAACCATTGCTATAACTTGATCTCTTTTCTAGGGTTAGGATGAGGGGTTGCTCTTCTTCATTTGGGTCTCATATTATCCTGTGTCCACTTGTTATATTTTCACTTGCTATATTTTCTTGTATTTTTCTGTCCTTCTCTCTCTCTCGCTCTCTCTCTCTCCCCCATACACACACTCACAGACACACACACACATGCACACACACACTTGTGCCTGGTTAGAATCCTCTACTGCACTGAGAAGGGTGAATGATAAGAGGTAGAAAGGTGGGAAGGGAGTTGATCACTGTGATAATACAAATAATTTGTAAAATCTGAAAAGGAACTATTAGTGTTTGTATTAGAAAAGGGAAAGATACAATGGAAGGGGTGTGTGTGTGTACTGGCATGGAAGTGCCATTGAGAGTGGATACCCATCCTCGAAAAGAAAATGAGTTGGAGACAGAGAATTGGGAGAGATTCGTGGGGAAATGATTGTGAAGAAAATAAAATTTGGCAATTGAAGCAATAATGTCAGGAAATTAGAGAGGTCTAGTTGGGATTCTTGTTGCATTTTGCCATATAGTATACAATTATTTAACATTCTCCTCACACTACCTGAAAAATGTTCATCATTGTGGAGTTGGGTTTGCTTTTTTTTTTGAGATGGAGCCTCACTCTGTCGCCCAGGCTGGAGTGCAGTGGCGCGATCTCGGCTCACTGCAAGCTCCACCTCCTGGGTTCATGCCATTCTCCTGCCTCAGCCTCTCAAATAGTTGGGACTACAGGCGCCCGCCACTATGCCTGGCTAATTTTTTGTATTTTTAGTAGAGACGGGGTTTTACTGTGTTAGCCAGGATGGTCTCGATCTCCTGACCTCTTGATCCACCCGCCTCGGCCTCCCAAAGTGCTGGGATTACAGGCATGAGCCACTGTGCCCAGCCGGGTTTGCTTTTCATGTTTACAAGAGAAATGTCAAGTTCTGCCTTGAGGTAGACAAGATATTGATGACAGTCCAACGTGGGAATGAGGTGTGGTATATAGTCCCCTGTTTTTCTTTGTTTTCTGTGGTTTCTTCCTGTTCCATTGTGAGCTGCTTGAGGGCTAGGCGTATGTCTCATATAGAGCAGAGTTTACGGCACATGGTAGACTCACAATATCTGTTGTATAGGTACCTGGATGAGAATTACCTTTTCTATTAAGGGTGACCAAATGATCAGTGACCCCTATTACCTGAGCTTATGGAGAAAAGTAATAACCCGGCCATGCAACCTGGGGAAAGGATATTCTGTGAATTTCTCATGCTCAGATGCCAGATGAGGACTGTTAGTCTTAGGATATAAAGCAGGAGTTGGAGGAAGAGCAGGAGGAGGGGAAGGAGAAAGAGAAGAAGATAACATTTACTGAGAGTTTACTGACATTTTCTGTCAAATTTAAAAGTCAAAAATGCCAATTATAATTTCAATGTCATTCATTACTTCTAAGACACATACTAATTTCTTTGTCTTTTTTTTTTTTTTCCTTTTTGTGGAGAACGGGGTCTCGCTATATTACCCAGGCAGGTCTTGAACTCCTGGGCTCAAGCTATCCTCCCGCCTCTGCCTCCCTGAGAGCTGGGATTACAGGCGTGAGCCACCGCGCCCGGCCGACACATACTAATTTCACAGATGTCTGAATATAAAAGTCAATATTAAAATGGAAATATGATACATGCCATGCAGTCTTCAGGGTGATCTGAATAAGTGAAGTCATTCAGTCTTCACCACTATCCCATGAGGGCCCTTATCATTAGATGGCAGAAGGCCCACTGAGTTCTAGTCTTTGTTTTATCCCAGATTATAATGTACCTGGAAAACCAAATTTTCCAGATATGATGATATAGCTCTTGATTTTCTAATGAAAACCTGCTTCTGAAAAGATGTAAGGACAGAAGCTTGTCAAAAGGATTTAAGAAAGGATAACTGGTGGTAAACCTAAAAGTGCATGTTCTAGAAATGAATAAATGGATGTACTGTTCAAATTTATTCCATGATGTTAATATAACCCACAAATTGTGGGGCAGGAAACACTTTAGATTGTTTAAAAGTTCTTCTTGTCTCAGGACAACAGTTTGAATATCTGCCATACTATTTGAATACTAAGCAAGGCTATGTTCCCTTTGCTGTACAGCTATGGAAAGAGGGATATTTCTATAGGAAGGGTGAGAGAATAGGAGAGAGCACATAGAAAGTTTACTATTCCTGAAAGAACAGATACCTTAGCATCCCCACCTCTACTCCTACCCTATGTAATCATGAGAACATGACAATGGGGGTGGCCAAGAAAGAAAAGATCATGGAAGTTTAAGAGGGAAAGCAGACTAGGGAGATGTAGCCATCCGGATAAGGAATCCAACTGAGGAGGGTGGCTAGAAGTGTGGATTCTGGAACTTAATAGTTTGTGTGTGAAACCTGGCTCCATTCGTTACCAGCTGGTAACTTGGCCTAGGTACTTAGCATCTCCATGCCTCAGTTTTCTCATCTGTGAAATATGGATGATAATATTTATTTTGCTGTCATTGTTGTAAAGATTGTTAACCTAGTGATTGGCACATGAGTTAAGTGCTCATAAAATCAGCTACGGTTATTTTGAGACTTAAAAAAATTATTATGTCATAAATACAGATATAGATAGATATAGACATAGATGTAGATATAGACATAATCCTGTGTGTGTGGCTGAGAAATGGTTTATATAATCAAGAAAGCAAGGAAGGTAGCTTAGCTCAAGAGAAAATGTGACTAGAAATATGTGACCAAGAAGCCAAGACAAAGTTCCCTAAAACAAACCTCTGTGGCAGGACACACTGGGATGTCATGGATAGCAAGAGGCAGAATTACAACTGGCTCCCCAGCAATTGCTTATAACCTGATAGGAATGCATTTCAAATGTGGACATTATCCTTCAGTGGTGCACCTGCCAACATCACGGTTTTAAAGAAGTGATTTTCAACGTTGGTTGCACAACAGAATCATCTGGGGAGCTTTTTAAAATGTACAGATTTCTAAATCTCACTCCAGACCAATCGAATTAGAATCTTTGGGAGATTCAGGCACTCATATCTAATGGACAGCCAGGACTAAGAATATTACCTTGGAACAATGGTTCTGAAACTGGAGCACGCATTAGAATCACACAGAGAGCCTGTGTAAACACAGATGGCCGGATTCCACCCCTGGGGTTTTAGATTCAGTAGATATGCAGTGGGGCCCAAGTGGCAATGCCCTTCAGCCCAAGAACACCAGAAACACAGCTGTAGTTAACCAAGTTGGTCTTCTTATTTGTTGTAGCCAGGGAGAGCACACACCATGGGAAATATGAGCGTCCCAGTAAGGTGTTAATAAGATCCTATGATAGGATTTGGGCTTTGGTTGGGTGATTTGAGAGAAAGTTTAAGAAAGCAAGTGTTTGCTCTAGATTTGGTGCTGCTGGAAAGTGGATACCATTCTATGATTGGCTGTCTAAATAAGTTTTATCTATAAAGAGCGGAGACTAGCAAGAGGATAAGCTGTACTTGGTAAACAAGTGCCAGCCACTCATTGTGGCCAAGAAAGGATGTTTGGCAGTTTGTAGGCTGCACAATGACCTTATTTTTATCTCTGTTTAGATAAAATTATGAAGTAGACTTGCTTTGTCTCATTTCTCATGGCCTGCAACCTCGTTTAGGGTTAGTGTTCTGTGAGACTGTTTGGTAGGAGAATGGCATGGCCTACTGTGGGTGCTTTAAAATGTCAGGAACTGCCCTCCTCTTCCCATTTCCTATCCTGCTTGTTTCCAGTGATGCTGATACTGCTAATCCAGAGACTACCACACTTTGAGAACCACTGCCTAAGAGGATGAAGTGACCTGAGAACTACTGTTTGGAACAGGTGCAAAAGAAAAAATATACAAGTAAATACAATCTTGAAAAGTAAGGGAACAGAACTTCAAGAGTAAAAAATAAGAATAACAGATCCTAGCAGACAATGTAGCCTGGCAAACTGAGTAGCACAGATTAATGTAATGCACAGCTTCAAAGGGATGGGATATGGCTGGCGTCATCTGGTCATACCTCTCCTCTCCAGCACCCAGCTGCCTTTCTTAACCAACTTTCAGTTAAGGCCTTCGTGCCTTCTATGTCCTTTTGCCTAGAACTGGTGCATTTTTCACCTGCTTCTTATTCATTCTTTAGGTCTCATTTTAAAATGTTCCTTCTTCCAATAGGCCTTCTCAAAACCCACTCCCTCTTACTAAACTGACTTCCCTTTTAGTCACTATCATATTTTCTTTTTCTTTAATGCATCAATCATAATTTATCATTAGATATTTATTCTTACGATGGTTGATTCGATTTGTCTGTCACTTCCACTAAACTGTGAGCTCCATGTGGGTAGGAGCCATACCAATCTTGGTGACCACTGTCTCTTTCACTTTTGGAAGAACACTGGAATGGAAGGACCCACTTCCTTCCTCTGCATGCATCGAATCTTTAGTGAGTCCCTATTTTCCTGTATCCAGTACAATCCACACTAGATCTTTAAAAAATTCTCAATTGCTTTGGCTTACAATGACACTCTCTGTTTTTCATTGCTTTTGTAAATCTCCCAAAAAACTTTATATTTTTATTTTATTATTTCAATAAACATTATAAAGTATGTGATGGAAATCCATATAAGCAATGAAACTTGAGTTTCACACCATAATAGACCATGATTTGTTATCAAGCCCTCCTTGCCTTGATTCAATCTGATGGTTGCTCTTTTAATTGTTGTTTCATGCTCACCATTAGAAAGCTAATAGAGACTAACATTAAATGAAATTTTTTCCTTTGGGCACTTCACTTGTTTGAGATATATTTCTTGGGTTTGTTGTTTCACATAAGAGTTCTGACACACTTCTCTTAACCCTTCTTTTGGGGCTGGGCTTGATATAATAGCCTTCTTGGCTGTGAATCTGGGATGGGAGAAGATATGATAATTCGCCAAGAATGATATCCAGCAAGGTCTCAGGAGTTTTCAGCTTCAAGCCAAACTGTGTCCTGTTCAGATCTGGTTTAGTTGGCTCCCTAATACTGAATTCAAATGAGTCAAAATGCTCATAAAATGGTAACAGAAGATTCTGTGTACATCAAACAGCTCTTACTGAACATCACTTTCACGAGTTCAGTGTAAATGAAACAGAAACATATGGTTTCAATTGTCCTAAAAACACACAGGTTTAAAATAAAGGCAAACAAGGAAGTTCCACGGTGACATGTGTTTTAAGGTTTGCTGAACCAAAGATGTTGGAAAGCTCTCCAAAATGCTCATCAAGACTAAAATGCAACTGGCTTCACCCACTCCCTCATGTGTGGCCAATGACAAGTATGCCTACTCTTCCCTTGTACTCTTGAAGCAAATTGCTCTTTTCCTAAGATGGGAACCAGTTCACTGTCATTAGTATATACAGATGTGAACAACTTCCATGCCCCCTCAGCCTCGGGGACCATGTGTTCCCCAAGCAAAGTGGGAAGAGGCACTTCCTCTTCTCTCCACCCCAATCCCTGTCCTATATTCTCTTCTAGAGCCTTGACTCTTCTCTCTTCAGCAGCAGAGGGGTGATCAGCTGGCATCCTAGGTGGAGCTCAGCTCCAACACAAGCCTGCCAGTCTTAAAAACTTGCACTGGGTTGACTGTGCCGATTCCTTCAGGCCGCAGTAGAATACAGACTTTTGAGTATGTTCTTTAACTTTAGACTCTTGTAGCCAAGCATGCACACTGCTGTCATGGGAGCCTCTCCTTGTCTGTCCCTTGCCTTTTCCAGTCCCCATACTTGTACATGAGAGAAGGGCTTCCTTCTGTAATTATCCACTGGGCCAGAAGCTTCTTGGGTGGGAGAAGTAGGTAGACTATCATTTTGCCTCTAGTCTTGCTCTTTTTTACTTTTTGTATGAGCCTGGGCTTTATTTTCCTGTAACATGTAATATATTTACCACAACAACACAAAAAACAGTTCTGCTGCCTTTGTCTCAGATGCTCTCTAGAGAATCTTTTGGCCATATTCTGTAGGCTATTAAAAAGTACTAACCCCAAAAAGCTTCAAACAAACCATAGTCACTTCTTTCAAAGGGGTAAAATAGACATATGGGACTCTATAGAGGCTGCAAATCATCTGTTTCCTCATGACTTTTCAGTTTTTCACAAATGAAAAGGTTGTGAAAATAGGTTCCAGCAAGCAACCCTATCCCAGCCTAGACTGCGTGCTGTGGTTTGGATGTTTGTCCCCTCCAAATCTCACCCTGAAATTCAATCACCAGTTTTGAAGGTGGGGACTAATGGGAGGTGTTTTTGTTACAGGGGCAGGTCCCTCATAAATGGCTTGACGTTGCCCTTCTGGTAATGAGCAGGTTCTCACTCGGCTAGTTCCTGCAAGAGCTGATTGTTAAAAAGAGCCTAGCACCCCACCTTTCTCTCTTGCTTCCTCTCTTGACATGTGATCTCTGCACATGTTAGTTCTTCTTCACTTTCTGCCACGAGTGGAAGTAGCCTGAAGCCCTTGCCAAAAGCCAATGCTTGTGCCATGGTTCTCATACAGCCTGCAAAACCATGAGCCAAATAAACCGCTTTTCTTCATAAATCACCTAGCCTCAGGTATTCCTTTATAGCAACACTAAATGTACTAAGACACCAAGGAACCAAGAGGTCTGTGTATAATGTGATCCCTGGAGAAGCCTTTGGTAAAGGTTTACTGGCTTTGCTTTTTCCTGGATGAACAAACCAAAACAAGCAGAGGGTCTTCCCTTACCTAAATGAAGTGAATACCTACAGGCAGTCAATGCACATTTGAACATTCTTGTACAATTTGTTTTGCTTGTGAGTATGGGCCAGTCATCTGATGTGAGAGAAATGTCTTTGATTTCTATAGTTTTTTTTCCCCTTGATTTAATCTTTCCTCCTTCCGCTCAACTTTCTTTTCTCCTAATGTTTTGTGGTTTGTTTCCAGAAATGTATTAAAATTTTACTTGAATCAAGAAGACCAAGCAAAAAGGAAAGGATATCAAGGTGTGGGACAAAGGATAAAATGTCAGTCCTGGTGAACAAGAGGACAGTTGTCACTCAGGGGAAAGTCAAGAATGACATTTTGGTCCTGGGGTCCTGACCAGTTAGTGAGGTCAGACCTATGCTCCATTTATGTCATAGAAAACTATAAAAGGGATCTCAAATATATTTTAAAAGAAGAAAACGTTCACTTCACTGGGTTTCCTGGAGCTTCCTTGTCTCAGCTTCAGTCTTTGGGCAGAAAATAAAAGAGGGATTTGTGTGATGGGAGTAAAGGGAAGCTCATTTCTGTCTATGGTGGCTAATTTTATGTGTCAACTTGACTGGGTCCTAGGGTGCCAAGATATGCGGTAAAACAGTATTTCTAAGTGTAACTATGAGGTGTTCCCTCACATTTGAATCAGTAGACTGAGTAGGTCAGTTTGCCCTCCCCAATGTGGGTAGGCATCATCCAATCCTTTGAGGACCTGAGTAGATAAAAAAAGGTGAAGAAAGAAAGAATTCACTCTCTGCCTGACAGCTTGAGCTGGGACATTGACCTTCTCCTTCCCTTGGACACATGGTTCATTATCAGTGCTCTCACGTCTCAGGCCTTCAGACTTGGACTAAAACTTACACCCCCAGTTCTGGTTCACAGATTGTCAGACTCAGACCAGAACCTCACCACTGGTTTTCCTGGGTCTCCAACTTGCAGACAGCAGATCATGAACTTCAGCTTTCATAATTGCATCTCTCTCTCTCTCTTTCTCTCTCTCTAGCTCTCTGTCTCTTTCTCTGTCTCTCTGTCTCTCTCTGTCTGTGTGTGTGTGTCTCTACCATCGTATCTGTTCTATTCATTGTGTTTCTCTAGAGAACCATAACTAATACACTGTCTTTCTAATACAGGTATATTGGGGAAAAGAATTAACAAAGAAACATTTATTATTAACATAACATGATTCCTGTTAGCAAAGTGGACTGAGATTTCTAGGAGTAAAATCCTGTCACACACACAAAATGTGTCCAGAGTCTGCCTCTGTTACCTCTGTTACCAAGTACTCCTAAGCTTTCCAAGGTCTCTAAAGATTTTCTGAGGGACATTCACATAACCTGCATTTCCTTGTTGTTTCCTGCCATTTTCTGCTGTTACTACTGTGGCAACATCTTTCCCCCTCACCCCAGCCCCTCACCCTCATTCTCCAGTTGTTCATTAGACTCATGGCCAATGACAAATTCAATTGCTATGAAAAAAATGAAAAAAAATGAAATTCAATTTAGCCTGGCAAATGGTTAGATTCAAGACCACAAAACAAGCAATCTTGTGCATAGCCTTGAATACAATCTGAAAAAAAACCCTAAAATGTTATTTTATTACTATTTGAAGAATGACTAGACAAGATTGACCAGGGAACATTCTGGGGAGATTTCTTTCTTGGTTGATAGAGGGAAGGGGAGGTGACCTCATAAATTTGTTCTTTCACTATATTTTTACAACTCTTTATGAGAAATTTGGCTTTGTAGGTTTTTACCCTAGGGGAAGCTGGTGTGCTTAGTAAGGAAGTAGTTTATATCACCAAGCGGCACTGCGAAATACTTGACTCAGTCAGGCTGCATACACAGTGAGAAGAAAAAAAGAAAAAGACTCATTTTCTTAGTAAACACCTCTGTATTCGTAACACTTTGCTTTAGCTCTCATGACATTTTGAGATATTGCTCTGCAGTTCCTGAACATAGGTGTAGAAGGGCATCCTCCATCCTTTTGTTTCTTACTACCACCTCTCCCCGCTTCCCTTGACAAGATGAACAAACCAGGTTCCAGTGGCTGGAATCTACAAAAACATCAAGTCACCTTTCCTATGGTTAATAATTATCTACATAAAGAACCTGTGGCTTTCATATCTATCAAACTTCTTTTATTCTCTTCTTAAAACATCAGTTTAGCTCAATTCAAGCCTTTTCCTAGACTGCTTCTTTATACCAGTAATTCACTTCTGGTTCTCTGACCAATCCCCTCCTAATCCTTTCATCATATTGCAGTGCTTCTGTTCCTGAAGTCTTCTCAGTCTCCACAGCTCAAGAAGAAAGAACACATCAATGACTTGTAGACAGCCTAAACACACACAGGCACACAGGTAAACACAGATAAATGTTTCTACACACAAAGCAAATTAATTTTCAGCACTGAGACTCATGAGAGTTCACCCTGAGAGCTTTCATTGAGTGTGAGTCACAAGTCATCAGTCTTTGTGACATAACCTGAGAGTTAGTGAATTCCTACTGGTCTCAATGAAAAGCCTTCTTTGTCTATGTGGTTATTAATGGGGCTGTAAAACTGCATGATAAGATAAAATGAAGCCCTAAAACCTTACATCTTTACCCCAGTGCAAAACAGCTGTCCCATACCATCTCTCATGGCTAGATATGTAATTTTAAGATCTATGCACCACAGGTTAACAAAAAAATCCTGCTTTGTAAGGGACCACATTTTTCATCAGAGGACCAGCCACTTAACATAAAATTTGGAATTCTTAGTGATAAAAAAGACAAAAATGCAGAATATACCTCATTTCTGAGATCATTTGAAGCTTTGATAATGTGATTTCTAAACATGGGCTCTAATTTTCTCTGACTACAAAGTGACATTCAGTGTGTGAGATTCCATTTCCAGCAGCGAGTTCATCTTTTACTGCCTTTTATCAGCACAAATTACGGTGCAGCAGGTACTTACTTCTCTATACCAGGAGGGGTCAAGTAGATAATTAATGAGAATTAATCTGTAAAAAGAAATAAAATGTCCAATTCGAATCTTGGTTTATGACTTGGTTTATTATGCAAGTGTGAAACTTCAAAGAGAGCTAACTCAACGTGGCACTTTAATTATATTTTATTATATTTAAGAGTTTTGTGGAAATTTTGCTTGCTGCCAAGAAATGTTTCTTCAGAACACTTTCTTCCCCAGCAGACTGCTGGGGCCCCTATTCCCAGAGTGGCTACAGAGGGGAGCCGCTAGCACCTTTCTCACATCTGAGAGAGAAGGTGCAAACAAACAGCTGCGAGGTGGAACACTGGCCTAGGGAGTGGCCAAGGACAATTTCTCTCACGTAGGGTAAAACTCGTGAGACGCCCTTTAAGACTTTTGGAAGACAAATATTCCCAACGGCAAACTGGAAAGCTTGAGTGTAGAGACAGGTTTTTGGAAGACCAAATATGAGGTGTCAATCCTGTGGTGACCTCAGAGATGGCCACTTCCACCACTTGGAAAAAAAGAAACGAAAAAAACAGAGGGGGAAGCACATGCATCTCCTTTCATTGCAGCTTCAGTCAACTTATTGTGCTGGATTTAACAGTAAGGGAAGAGATCCTGTCTTTAATAGCTGCATTGTTTCCCTATCCGCTAATCTTTTGGAGGGCATAAAACGAAGGAAAAAGAATTTTAAGGTTAACGTGACCCAGTGTCTGAATCCAGGGCGAAGGGCCAGGGTTCCTCCTATCTAATTCCAGCTCTGGTATTGACTTGTCTTATGGCCTTGGGCAAAGCTGATTGGTCTCTGTGCTTGGCCTGCCTACTGCTAAAATGACAAAGATGATGCCATTTGTGCTGACCTCACTGGGACGTTGTACAGACAAGTTGGAAGCTATTTTTTTGTTGTTGTTTAAAAAAAGTTTTAGGTTTATTTTATTAGATTTGTTTTCTGTTTGTTTCTGGTGATAGCAGGCTGAAGGAATGCTCAGAAATAGAAAAGTTAAAGAACTGGTTGATTGATTTGGCATGATTAAAGGACAGAACAATGTGTCCAAAGGTGGTTCTGCAAAAAGTAAATGAAGGAATGCTATTTAAGAATAACTTTGTTGTGGGAGGAAACTGCCCTCAGGTTTGAAGAGTTTGGTGTTTTCTTTTACTCTTACCAATGGGTTGTCCCCATTGTTTCATAAGTGGTAAAATCTAGGGGTCACCAGACTAATTTACCTCATTTGGAGTGAAGGAAAGAGAAAAAAATTACCCTTTTCTCAAAGGTATAATCAGTGTTGTGGAAAAGACAAAACATCGAGATTGAAAAATGTCTAGAAATTGAAGAGAATATTGGAATTTTCCAAGTGCTATTAAAATTTGTAGTTACAGCACTGCAAGTTGAGAGGGAAGAGGCAACCTCATATCTAATGTTGTGGAAGGATGGCCAGCACTGATTATTCATTTATTCATCCAACAAAGATGCACTGAGCATCCCCACCAAGACATAGTTCCTGCCCTCAAAGAACTTAGAATTTACTAGAAAAGTTACATACATTAACAAATTACTGCAAGGTCCTATGATGAGTGTCATAGTAAAAACACATTATGGTTCTATGCTTACAGAGAGAAATGAAGGACATATTCAAAAAGTCTTTGGTAGTCAGGACTGACTCTATGTAGGGAGATGATGAAAGGATCATGACGTGCTTCTTAGACAAAGAGATGAATAAGAGTTTACTTGGAATCAGAGGAGATGCAGCAAAGATGAGTGGAGGAATAAGCAGAGGGATCTGCATGTGCAAAAGTATAGAGGCATGAAATAGTGTGATAAGTTCACAGAGCAGCTCCATGGAGTTGAGACACATGCTGGGAGAAAGAAGATGGCAGAAGAGGAAGCCAGAAAAGTCAGCAGGAGGCCATCAAGGAGGGAGAATAACTCTGCAATCAGCTCATGTTTTTCTGCTTACTGCATTGCATACTAGGGCAGGTTCCTCAGTTCTTTCATTAGTAAAATGGGACTAATAAGCATACCTACATCAAAGGTCATTGCGAGGACCAATTGAGATAACATGCGATTAGTATAGGTGAAGCAATTAGAACAGAGACTGGCATAAAATAACTTCTCAATGAATGTGCATTTATTCTTATTCATATATTAATTGATGACATTTGTCTTTATTCTATATGCAGAGAGCAGCCATAAAAGTATCTTAAGAAAGGGTATGCTACGATAAGAGTTGCATAGAGAATGAAGAGGAAATAGGTTAAGGTAGGTAGTGTACTAGAGGGAAGGGAGGATTTAAGAGTAGCTAAAAAGGGCCAGGCACAGTGGCTCATGCCTGTAGTCACAGTATTTAGGGAAGCTGAAGTGGGAGGATCACCTGAGGTCAGTTCAAGACCAGCCTGGCCAACATGGCAAAATCCCATCTCTACTAAAAATACAAACATTAGCCGGGTGTGGTGGCAGGTGCCTGTAATCCCAGCTACTCAAAAGGCTGAGGCAGGAGAATCACCTGAACCCAGGAGGCAGAGGTTGCAGTGAGATGAGATCGTGCACTCCAGTCTGGAGACAGAGCGAGACTCTCTCAAAAGAAAACAATAATTTAAAAAAAAAAAAAAAAATAGCTGGGCGGGGAACGGTGACTCACGCCTGTAATCCCAGCACTTTGGGAAGCCAAGGCAGGAGGATTGCCAGAGCTCAGGAGTTCAAGGTCAGCTTGGGCAACATGGAGAAACCCCATCTCTACTAAAATACAAAAAAATTAGCCAGTCATGGCAGCATTCACCTGTAATCCCAGCTACTTGGGAGGTTGAGGCAGGAGGATCGCTTGAACCCAGGAGATGGAGGTTGCGGTGAGCCGAGATTGCGCCACTGCACTCCTGCCTTGGCGACAGAGCGAGATTCCGTCTCAAAAATAAATAAATAAATAAATAAATAAATAAATAATAACTAAAGAGAAGAATTTATAGAATTGAGTGACGGAGATGGAGATGTTATAGGAGAGATTTCAGCCGTCTCCCAATTTTGGGACTTGGGTGACTGGGACAGTAGGTGGTAACATTAACCTGAGTATGAAAATATATAAGAAACAGGAAGTATTGTGGGAAAGTAATAAATTCCGTTTATTTACATGTGAAGTTCGAGGTATCCAGGAACATTCAGATTGGCCTTTCTCAGGCAACCAGAATCGGGCCAGGATATCTGAAAAGAAGTCTGGAGACTAGAGTAGACCACAATACAAATTTAGTCTCAGACAAAAAATAGAATTTTAGGAGCCTTTCGATTGGGTGAGATTATTTGTGGAAAAAGGCTAGGATGTTAGTCTGAGAAAGACTAGAAAAAGAAGTATGAGGGGGCCAGAAAGAAACGAGTTTGCAGAAATCAAGGGAGAAGAGAAGATTCTGATTAAATTTGGAGTCATTTTTTGACTCATTTTAAACCGCCTTTTTAATTTCGCCATCCCTTCTGTAGACCATCTCTAGGTCCTCCTATAAGGTGCCTGGACTTGTACAGCTGTTTGTGGAACAAACATTAACTCTATCCTGCAACTTTTCACTCTTCCCACTACAGTGTTATTTTGCAAGTAATTTTCTTTTAAAACAACACAGAAGGTATGGAGTAATATTGATGAGAAAAGTCAGGCAAAAATTAAACATGAAACAACTTCTTTTTCCTACATTTTATTAACATACATTTGAATTGTAATCAAGTATGTTTATGTGATTTAAAGAGTAATTAGAAATCCAGAATCAATAAAACAGATTGTAAATGTTAATTTCTACATATATAAAAAAATTCAGCATGAAATTGATCACCATAAGCAAAACCAAAACTCAGAAAGGTATTTGCAGTTCATATCATAGATGAAGGACTACTTTCCCTCACACACAAAGAGCATCTAGAAATCAATGTGAAAAATGCCAGTGATAATAAAAATGTATAGGTCTGAACAGTTTATGCACAGACAAAAGAAGATATTGGTTGCCCCCAAACAAATGAAAAGATGCTCAACCTCTTTCATAATAAAAGAATGCAAATTAACACTGACATAGCATTTTATACTTACCAGTTTTGGGGTAAAATACTCAAAACAGTATGTTGGGAAACAGACACTTTCTTACATTGCAGGTGAAAATATGAAATTAATATAACCAGAATAACCTTGAAGAAGGGAGATTTAGTAAGATTTATCAAAATTACAGATGCCTTTACCCCTGAATCAGAAGTCTCACTGCCTACAGCTACTCCTGTACAAGTACAAAATGATATGTAGGGAAAGTTGTTTATTGTGACATTGTTGTTAATAGCTGAAGTTTCGAAACCACCCAAGTGACAGCAATAGGGTGTTTGGTTGAGTAAAGTATTGTACATCTTCAGAATGTAGTAATATGCAGCCATAAAAAAATTAAAAATTAAAGAATGAAACAGATTGCTAGGCCCTAAGATGAAAAGTGGAGAGATCTCTAGGACATAGTACTTTAAAAATACAAGAGACAGAGGGTTATGTAGTATGCTACTGCTTGTGTGAGAAAATAAGGTGATAGGAACACATACATGTATTGGTTTATAATTATAAAAAGAGATATTTTGAAACATAACTTCCTGGTTGTGATTTCTTTATTATTTGGCAATATAAACAAATATTTAGTAAAATTTGTTACCTAGAGAGGATAAAGAAAAATGAGGTAAAGGGTATACTTTTAATGGGATATTTTGTACACAAAAATTACAAATAAATTTTAGTAGTAATACTGGCATTGCTATTTTGAAATTATTTTCTTTATATTTCTTACATGAAACAAAGAAACTATGTAAATTTTAAGATTAAAGTGTTTTTAGCAAATTCCAGTTATAAAATCAAAGATGCTCAGTAAAAACAATATTAAAAGTAAACTGAAAATATCAATATGAATTTTCAGTTTAAAAAATATGTTATTTATTATCTAGCACTGAAGTTACCTAGAAAGAAGATCACCTTGGGAGCATCCACACCCCTCATGCCCAGAGTTTGATTTTTAATATCATTGTCCCCTAAAGAAAGTCAAATTATTTAAGAAATATCTGATTTCTGCTTTGGGGCAGGGTGAGCACAGGATGATGGGCAAAGAAGCATTCACAGATTAATGAGTTCATATCAAATGGTATAGAATCCAGATGGTGGGGGCTCAAACTAATCAAAAATATAACAATTTGAGTGTCAAAAAGAATACTGTTTGTAACTGACATGAAATCTGTGGAAATCTATCAGTCTACAACAGTGCTCAAAGAGAAAGCAAAAAAAGAAAAAAGAAAAGAAAAAGTGGTCACCATTTGAGACTATTGAACAAAATCAGGTTTGACAATCAGTAATTTAGAGGAGAAAATTAAACATTCATTCTGTCGTACGAAGAATTTTACTTAAAGTTTACTAAATAGCCCCAGTTGGAAAGAGAAAGCTCTACTTTACAGGAGAATGGTAACTAACGCATAGGAAAATAATAATAGATTTAGAAAATCATTGTGCAACTAAAATTGGAAGTATTGATTCAGACACATCAGCAATAATTGCTAACAAATAAGGATGGGCTTTCTCCATCTGCCATCAATGTCCCCAAATCAATGTTAAAATCATCAGGTGAATGGTTAATGTACTCAACTTCAGTACAGTGCCGAAAACAACGTTTCACACTACTCAAAGGGCAGAACTTAGCAAGGAAGGATCACATCAATGCTCAATTTAGCATCGTTAATGGTGGGGGAGTCCATCTGAGATGGAATACGAAGTAAGCCATGTCATGTGGAATGTTTTGCATCTCAAAATGTTTAACTGTGATCTAATAAAATCTTTCTGCTTTAAGGAAATGTAGGAACTAGTGGGACAAACTGCACAATATCCTCAGAAAGTGATCAGAAGAATCATGGAAAAGGAATGACAACTGGCTGATGGGGGGGCAGAGATAGAATGGAGACTTCCTCTCTACCTTTGCATAGACCCATGTGAATTATTACCTATTTTAAAATGAAATAAATTAATCAAATACTTTTTAAAAAGGTGATTAGATATTATGCCTTGTAATTGTAATGGAAGAAAAATTATTCCAACTACAGTCAGTTAGATCCTGATATTATTCTGCCATTTGGGAAAGAGGGTTGCTAATCTATAAGAATGTGGTTTTCCCCCCTTCCATACTGTCTCAAAGTCATGTTTATATAACTCAGCTCTAGCATGTACTGCTGAATGAAGAATGGCTTTTTGCCTAAATACAGTAGACATATTCCTCCCCCTCCCCGTACCCAGTTCACCACTGCCTTAAAACCCGATTCTAAAAGATAGGCACAAAATAAAGAAGCGTGAGAAATCCCATGCCAGATGCCTCAGGAGAATATCAGAGGGCATAGGGTTTGGATATTGATGCTTAAGTTTCGGTTTCTCATAAGGGCCTGTAGGTGCTCTCCATAGCAGTTCAGGTTGGCCTGAACTAGTCTTGAAGAAAAAAGTCCCGGTAGATCTGCTTTCCTTCTGCTGCTTACTGACATTAAACAACAAGCAGTAAGCAGGCCCTTAAGCAGACAGATTGCTCAAATGTAGAATTTAGGCAAGCTGCAAAGGGAAAATTCACCTGCAGAGCAGAAGGCTGTGTCCCTGCCTTCTCCCAGGGGACATGCTCTGACTGGCAATACTTAGTGCCTCTGCTTCTGTGCATACATTAAAGGAATTAGACTCAACCTTTTGTTTTCCTACTTCTTGTACATGGCAAAGATTTCGTTTTTAATTTACCAGATAGAAATGACCCATTCTTACTTAAATGCTAGGAAAGGGTTCTCAGAGTCCCTGAGAAAAAGGCAATGAGTGTTGTTCTTTGTAGTAATTTTTCTTGGCCAAAATAAAGGACAACAGTGACCTAAGGAGCAACTCACTACCAGAAAAAGAAGGGATGGATTTAAAACTACCTTCCCTGGGAGGAGAGCTCTTTTCAGATCCATCACTAGGATCTCAGATCAAAGACCTGGGTGGGTAAGTGGGTAGAAATGGCTGATATTTACAGCACTCTGAATTAAATTGATCATCTGATTGATATTTGACCTGGTTAATCACTACTGGCCAACAGCAATATTTCCTTGAGTAAAGGAGAAAGTATGCTCTTCTTAGAACTAAGGAGTTCAGGGATCCAGAGAACATTTGAGCAAAGACCTTGGAAGAAATCCCAAGTGAAAGGTCCATGGCAATGAACAATTGCAAAGAAAAGAAGTGGAGGTTGGAAGACAAAGCCTGGAGGGCATCCTTAAAGGCATCAGTGCCACACCAGAGTACATGGGTTTATGAGAAACATGTTTAAGTCATTCATTCCACAAATATTTGAGCATCTTCTAAGTGTTAGCCACCATGCTAGGAGCTAAATATATAATGGTGAGGAGAAGCAGACACAATTTCAGCCTTGATAGAGTTGTGAGAGGAGATGGACATATGTTCATTAATAGCCCAGATGTCAAAATCACACCTGTGCTAAGTGCTACAAAGGGGAAGTGCTCAGTGCTATGGGGAGTACAGTGGAAATATTTATCTTATGCAAGGTCAGAGAAGGTTTCTCAAGAAAGTGACATTCAAGCTGAGTCTTGAAGTAGATGTGGGACAAAATTCAAGTCAGCCAGAATAACATATGCAAAAGTCCAGAGGTGAGAAGACCAGGGTTTATTCAAGGGACAAAAAAAAAAAAAAAAAAAAAAAGACCAGCATGCAATAGGGCCTGGCACAAGATAAGCTAGTCTTTACTAAGAGCAATGATTCTTTATTTGGCAGTGAAACTGGCTGTATTCCAAACATTTCCTCCCTATAAGCTAGTCCAAGGACTATATTATAGTAACTGTATACTAGGTTAGGAAGCCCATAGTCCACAGATTAACAAAATTTGAGAATGTGTTTGTCAGTTGTTCAACAAAAATTAGTGGACTATTACTAGGCTTTGAGCTAAGAGCTGGTGTTTTAAGTTACTTATATTTCTTTAGGTCACATAGTTAATTTTTTATGGGTCCATATTAGTGAAATGTATCATCTGCTTATATACTCTGACCAATCACTTAATTTTGAGACAAGATCCCCCATAAAAATGAAGCTTTCTTAAGACCAGAAGTATTGGATGTTATAATGAGTTATGGGATTCAACTCTTCCAAGATGTTTTTTCCAGTTACTTGAGATTCCTCAACATGGATTCACAGTCAAATATAACCCGATCTTAAAAGAGAAACCACCATTTCTTCCTTATATAACTCGTCCACTAGTCTGTGGAGCACTTCCTCAACTCTCAAGTCAGGCTTATTTTTCCAAAGATGTTGCCACTAGACTTTAAAATCTAGACTCCACAGTAGGAATGCCTAGATTTTTAAGCCAAAGTATTCTCTACTGATGAGAGAACAACTCTATTGCATCCTATTGAAAATATTGTTCAGATGAAGATCCTTCGATGGATTTGTTGCTCTCTACTCAGTCTTTTACTCAAGGCAGAAATAGTCTGGCCCCAAAATTGTCAGTCTTGGAAGAATTTCAACTTAGTAATGGTTTATCAATGTCACAATGAGAACCAGGGTGAGTAAAACAGATTTATGACAGATGTAATTCTAATTCCAAAACTGGTAAAACATGATTGTACCCTGTTTCTATTTTGACTTATAATTGATTAATTTCTTAGATAAATTGGGTGGGTGCTGCAACCTGCTTTAGCAAATAAGAAGATCAATATCATTTAGGGGGTTTGGCTTTGCTGTGCAGTTATCACATTTCGGTCTGCCAGTTTTTCCCAGTTTGCCTACATCCATGGAATGTTGACATAGAGTTTTTAGAAAATTCCATAGCCTTTAGAACTTAAAAGTTACCTGGTTTGCATGGCAAATTTAGTCCATTTTTTCTTCTATCTTTATCTTGGATTATACTTGATCAAATTATTGCCTGAGATTATATTATAGATTATATTTTAATGGTGCTTCCCTGTTAGTTTGTCTGCATTAATCTGGCATATTAATACAACTACCTCTTTGTTTCTATTTGTCCCTTTCACTGTAAAGGACTAGAACGGGGTGCAAAATAGTCCCTATTCTAGCATTTTAAAGTCCATTGGGGAAGAAACATTAATGTACACAAACCAAGTACAGGGCAACCCTTGTGTTGGTTAGGACCTTACTGTTCTTAGAGCTTTCACTGTGCTTGCCTTGAGGTTCCCAAAGGAGGATTCTCCCTTATTCTTCTCTCTGTATCCTATATTTCCTATATATCCCCTTTTTTTCTACTGCTGTATTAGCCCCTTCTCACATGGCTAAAAAAAGACATACCTGTGACTGGGTAATTTATAAAGGAAAGAGGTTTAATGACTCACAGTTCAGCACGGCTGGGGAGGCCTCAGGAAACTTACAATAATGGTGGAGAGGGAAGCAAACACATCCTTCTTCAAATGGCAGCAGGAGAGAGAATGAGTGCCCAGCAAAAGAGGAAGCCCCTTACAAAACCGTCAGATCTTATGAGAACTAACTCACTATCATGAGAACAGGATGGGAGAAACTGTCCCTATGACTCAGTTATCCCCACCTGGCCCTTCCCATGACATGTGGCATTATGGGAACAACAATTCAAGATGAATTTGGGTGGGGACACAACCAAACCATATAATTCCACTCCTGGCCCCCTCCCAAATCTCATGTCCTCACAATTCAAAATACAATCATGCCCTTCCAACAGTCCCCCAAAGTGTAAACTTTCCCACATTTTCCTGTCTTCTTCTCAGCCCTCCAAACTGTTCCAATCTCTGCGTGTTACTCAGTTCCAAAGTCACTTCCACAGTTTTGGGGATCTTTACAGCAGTGCCCTCAGTAATAATTCACTGTTTTAGTTCGTTCTCATGTTGCTAAAAAACACATACCTAAGACTGGGTAATTTATAAGGAAAGAGGCTTGATTAACTCACAGTTCAGCATGGCTGGGGAGGCCTCAGGAAACTTATAATCATGGCAGATGGTGAAGCAAGCACACACTTTCTCACATGGTGGCAGGAGAGACAATGAGTGCTCAGCGAAAGGGGAAGCCCCTTGCAAAACCATCAGATCTTGGGAGAGCTAACTCACTATCATGAGAACAGGATGGGTGAAACCTCCTCCATGATAAAATTACCTCCACTTGGTCCATCCCATGACATGTAAGGATTATGGGAACTACAATTCAAGATTGGGGACACAGACAAACCATATCAACAGCATTTCCACATTTTTGGTTCTATCCTTGTACTATCACCAGATACAAACTTTGCCCTTTCCAAGTCAGAAATTGACCCACACGTAAGCGTTTCTTGAACTTAGTAACTTCACAGAAGATTTCAGGAGTCATAAAGGAAGGATTGCATCACAAGGTCTCTGTGTTGTACCCTCCACTGCTACATCCTCCATACCTCATCTTTTTATGTCTCTTTTCCTCAGCCTTTTGAGTAAAACAAGCATATTCTTCCCCTTTTTCACATAAAACAGTTCTCACACCACTGTAGGTATTCTAGGAGAGAAGGTCAGGGAGACAATGGGTCTGTCACTTCAGGAATGCAGGGAGTGGCATTTATTTGTTGTCTTGATCCCCCCTGAAGCAGACCCTGAGATAAATCAACATTTTTACTGAGGAGTTCCTCCCCAGGAACATGGATAAAGAATGGCAAAGTGAGGCAGGAAAGGGAAGGAAGCCAGTTGAAGCTCAGTCCTGCTGGGGAGCTTTTACTGAGGAAAAATTTTCAAATGGTAAAATCATGCATTTCATTCAAACATGAAATGAACACATATCAAGGATTTCATTCAACTCATCAATTATGAAGGGAACTACTATGATATTACAAAGAGTTCAAATGAAAATTTGACTTATCTACTGTACAAAATCCACTGACTTTGTCATGAGTGGTGAACATTTGCTTTGCTATGGACAGAAAACATCCATCTGCAGTCCATCAGCTTTGCCATCAGTGCCCTACAAAATTTCTGCCTCTACAGACAGAAAATAAAATACTTAGTCAGACAATCAAAGCTGTATGCCCTTATGGAATAGACAATGCCTGAGGGTCGCTAAATCATACCCAACATTCCTTTGAAAGAACATCCAATAATCTCTTTTACCCACTTCCAAATCTTTCACAATTTTTTTTCACAACAGTATAGAACATGCCTCAGAGTTGTCCCGCCTGAGTGAAAGGAAGCTAGGATATTTATTCACTGATTCCAGTCAGCATTGATTGACTGGCCTTTCCAGCTAGCGTTGTACATTGGCCAAGACTATAAAGAAAAAGTCCTCGGGCAAAGTCACAAGGACTGGCAATAAGCAGCCCTCTGTGCACAGAGGTGAATGCCAAGGGGGACTGGGGGAGAGTAAAAGAAGATTAGGCACTAGTATTGTCTGCTACACTTGTCTTGTTTGTTTGTTGATCTGATGTTTTGTCTGTTCCACCTTTCCCACCAGAATGTAAGTTACCTGAGTGCCAGAACATGTCTGTCTTAGATTTCACTGTCTCCCCAACAATTGTCCAGCACATCGTAGGCACTCAATAAATATTTTATAATATTGTTGGATAATATGGGCCTTGAGCTGAGCCTTAGAGACAGGTTGCAATCCAGATTTAGGGGAAGGGAGTCTGCAGGGAACTGTAAGAGACCCAACTAGCCAGGTTTAGTGCCATGTCCTGGGGCATCAACTGCACAGTTGCTCACCAGTTACTCACTCCGTGGCCAAGCTCCTCTCATGCCAAGTTGTGTTCATACTAAGAACAGAGGAACACAAAGTACAGACTCTGCTTGCAACATACTTGAAAATGGTCAATAACACAACATTATACCGTCAACCCCTTGCTTAATTAGTATCCATTAATTACTCTCCATGTGTGTACTCTTAACACTGAGATCTTTCTATACACTTTCCAAGACGCAGAACAAAGAAAGCATAAAAGAACAGAGACATTTTCTGTGAAGAAGGCAGTATGCTTGTCCAGGACAGATCTTGGAAAAGTCTATGAAAAAGCTAAATTGCATGTAGGCATCGCTGAACAGACCCAAGAGATGTACTGGTTTTATTAAGTAGCCAGATGGCCTTCCAGAGTAGCCAGAAGAGCAGACAGGCCCCAGATGACAAAAAATGAGGGGCCTTCCCTATGGGCATTTTGTGAGACAACGTGTTGACATTAGGTATGGAAGAAATCCATAACTACAGTGTTCATGCAAATTCTCAAGAAAAGCAGGTGCTATTCACTGACCGTACCCAAATGAAATTTTACCAGAGAAAACAGCCCAACTTTCTTTTAAGTTTAATAACAGCAGGCTCTTTCCTCCACATACAAAAAAAGCAAAAACAAACAGAAAAGCCACTTCAAAATAAATTCCATACCAAAAACAAAGTGGGGAAAAACATAGCTTGAAAACTGCCCTTCATTTGAAATGGTTGACAGATGTCTTACAGAAATTTGGAGTACTGTCCAGATGCTTAGAATCTACTCATTTTACACAAAGTGCTCATGAAAGCATCATCATTGTCAGATTATAAAGGAATGTTTAAAAAAACTATAAAAATAAATACACGCATTTTTATTAGTGTCAATATTATATACCAATAACAATTAAATGGTTTAGAAATACAGAGAGAACATTGTAGATTGGTTAATTTTTAGTCCTCAGAAGAAAATCTAAGGTTTATCCTGGTAATGCAAATATTCTTCATGTGTATGTATGTTTACTTGTATGTTGCATTTTAATAGACATAGCTGGATTGTCCAGGAAGAGATGGCTCTGAGAACCTGAACACTCCTCCTCCAACTGAGTAACCCACAGAAAGATGTTAGATATTCACAGGAAAAAGGAGACAGTAAGTAAGCCACCCCATCTCCATTACAAGTCAAGAATCTACACTTTGGGATGACTTGGAAACTATCCAATCATTCACTCAAAAGAAGTTTTTAAAGTACTACTGCATCAGTCATTTTTATGGTGTTAAAAAATGTTTTCGCCTTCAAGCAGCTTATGTATTGTCATGGAGAATAGGAGCAGAGATATTAAGGCCATACTTTACAAAACTCTAAGCAATGAATGGAAAAAAACTGGAGAGAAAAATTTTCATAAAGAACATATGCTAAGTAAATTGTTAAATATATAAAGTAACTGTAAAAATAGAAGCAGAGAACTTAGGGGAAGGAATTGAGAGAAAATTATGGGAATTTCAAGGAAGCCAACAATCCATCACTTGTCAACAAGAACTTCAGGGACACCTGCCACTTGTCCAAGACTGTGTTAGAGGCAGGCGAAGAAGTGTCAAGTTTAATTTCTACCCTACGGGACCCAAGGGTGAAGTGAGGATGCATTGCTACACAGATAGAAAAATTAGTAGACAACTTAAAAAGCATAAAATTAAAAAGGAAAAAAAAATGTCATCAGTGTCAATGGAAGGTTTCCTACAGAAAGTATGTTTGGGAAAGTCTTTATTATAGTAGGAAGCAAGGAGCTAGGTTTTGCTCCGGCTACTGCTACCTAAGAGATTACTTTATTTACAGCCAGATCAAATTGCCTCAGATTCTTGCCTGTTCTAAAATACAAGCATCTTTACTATAAACAGTGAGATCTTGATGGGAATGATATGTAGCAGTGTCCAGCAGCATTTAGTGTGAAAGTAGAAAAGCACACAGAAAACACAAAATTCTGCAAAATGTTCAACAATGATCATCACTACAGGACAAAAAGTAGGAAACTGGGATTATCTCACTGTACTCTCTCTAGGAATTATCACTGCTTGTCAGCAGATGTGAGAATTCTCCTCCTTAAAGCCCTGCTCAGCAGACTGATTCTCTGCTCTTTACACTTGACATAAAGAAGTGTATACCAACTGCATCTATTTAGGATTCAAATGTCTAGGAGGTGATATTTTCCTTCTCTTCACATCTAAGTCAGCAAAGGCCTGATCTGGTAGTCGCAGAACAAGGTTTGGTCTACAATTATTCAGATGGTAGGGAATCTACATTGATAAAAAAAATCCTGGAATGGGTCGTCAATGCAGAACACATGCAGAATTCATATCACACACAGAGTGAAGCGGGGAGACATGTCGAACATATTGCAAAGTTTTCCCATTATCCAAAGGAATCAAATTCAGCAGTCAGTGCACGTTAACACATAGCTCCCAGACATGACGGTTACAGAATCCTGAGGACCTTGTGCATGGAAAGAACTGACCTCGTGTCATCTAGGAACAGAGGGAAGGCAGCACGAACACAAGAGACCAACACCTGGCTTCTATTTCTGACTCTGCCGCAGACACTCTGGCAATTTTTCCAGAAACTGTAAAGCTGTGGGTTTTAAATTGTTGGGAAATGTTAGGTTTGTGGCTTTCTTTGCCCGTGGGAACAGAGAGATAATTTTTCTTCTTTTTTCCCTCTTTCTGAAATTGTCATCGTCTTCTCTTCTTGTTTAAAATTTGACCAAGTGCTTTCGAGACAATCTGGAGCTTAGAAGACTATCATTTTGACTTTAGGACCCCACAGTCTCTCCCCTATGCTCAAAATGAGGTTAGGCCAAGGGACATAAAGCAACATGCTAAGACTAGAGATCCGTCCATAGTTTCTGTTTGGGGTATGGATATTGGTCTAAGGGAAAATGCTCCCATTAAGAACAAACATTCTCTTCACTGGCAATACTCATTAAGAGCTAGGCCTAATTTAATTCTATAGAAAATTAATAGGGTTCTAGAAATGTAGATGATTCATATCTAATGTGCCCAGTACCAGTCATTCAAGAGGTGTGAATACACAGAAGAAAATTCCAGCACAAGGAAAAATGTTAAGTGATATAGGTATCCCTTTTAGGAAGGCCAAAATAAAGAACTCCAATCAGCTTATATATTTTTAGACAGCAATACAGTTAGGATCAAGCTGTAGCTATCTTTATCTCTATCTTTACCCTTATCCCTTACCAATGTAAATAAATTGGCCACATTTGCAATAAACTCCATGAGGTTTCACATAGAATCTCTGGCAGGGAAAATCTTATCTAGGTAGGGTCCCCAGAGAAAAATGAGGAAGGAGATATTGGCTTATGGAAACTGACTGCTTCTGGGCTCATCCCTGCAGTTTTCAGAGGGAGTGGTCTGAATTAGGTTTGGAGATCAGCTCAGCAGAGAGGTAGGAACGTGAGATGAAGATTAAGAAGTTCTGGCTCCAGTTTACTTAAAACCTCAAAGTTACATTTTTCTCATCTGTAAGCTGGGGCTAATAACATTCCTGTTTACACAGGTCTCTCAGGACTGCTGTATGAAATAAGCAAGCTCAAAACTTTGATACTTTGAAAGACACGAAGTGCTATCCAAATATATAGCATTCTTATTAAGGTAAATAGGAAAGGCTGTGGAATAGTTGGCTATTGGAACTGAGTAAAAGCTTGAAGACCCAGGGAAAGGACATCAGAACTAAGTCTTGTTGGAGCATTTCAGCAGAAGAGTCCAGAATCTGCCCTGGGCATTTGGCTACTTAGTACAAGTGTTCAATGGTGACACTTCAGTATTCAGGTGCAGCACCACGTGATTCTGATTAGCCAAGTGCCCGTGCTTCCTATTCACTGTTTCCAGCAATCCTGTTCCCTAGAAGGTCACCATATACATTGTTTTCTCCTCTCTTCTTCACTCCTGCCTCTCCTGGGCTCAAGACTACAAGCAGAACTAAAATGTCACAGTTGCCACCCATGTAGGTAGTAGGGTCAGCAGACCTCACCTGCCACTGCTGGGCCTGCTCCTAACTTGGCTCCCATTGCAGCTTCTCCATGGTGCCTTGTGTCTGCAGAACTAACCAGGAGGAGCACTTACAGGAGGGAGAACAGGGAAAGGATCCTGACCCAGACAGAGCCTGTAAGACTGTCCTGGTTATTCAGCTTCATGTCTCAACTTCAGGCCTACTCTTCTCCTCTCTGCTTTGTGATATTGTCAGTCTGCAAACCAGTCTTCCTTCATCACCTGACTCCACGTTAGGCTCTGCTAATTGGGTTCTAGGGAAGGCTGCAAGGCTTGGAGAGGGAGAGGAAAGAGACCCACCCTTTTCACTTTGCTACCTGCTGTTGTCTGCGTCATTGCAGCATCCATCTCTTCTTTAACCAGTAGCAGCAGTTACAGCAGCCTCATGGCAGCTCTTCAGAAGCCTAAGTCCAGCTCCCGTGGGCCCCTCGTTCAAGTATCTAAACTTTAAAAACACCCAAGTTTCCTTTTATTCCCCCAACCCTATGTGTAATAGCGGCCTCCTGCAGTTACTACTGCCTGTATGATAACCTGGTATCGTTTTCTTACCTCTTCACTTCTTAAATATAGGCAGTCCTCACTTTGCACTGTTCTGAGGTGTATGAATTTAAGAGTTTAGTTAAATAATGTCAGTACACCCAATAACACAGTCAAATTTCAGTTACCATGGTAAGTTAACTGTGAGTAATTACATAAAGTACAAGCTTTATTGTTCTCTTAAGTCCACAAATCTGCATACATGTGTATCATGATAAGTGACCAATCACGTCATTTTTTTCCCCAGTCCATTTGTTGTTTACTGTGCATCTGTTATTCAGTTCACACACAGACAGCAGAGCTTATGGTTGTGCTGTCTCTCTGCCTCCCAGTGATAAACCCACATAACATTTTATAAAAACAGATAATCAAAAGAGGGAATTGGCCCGCAAAGTTGAAAATGCAGCAAAGAACTGACAAGTGATACCACTGGAAGTGAAATTCAAACCCAACGTAAATGAAGTTATTAAAAAAAAAAAATAGGTGACCGTGAGACCATCGACCCTGCTGTCATTTGAGAGAGTCAGGATATGTGGTGCGAGGAAGCCAGGGAAAGGAAATGTAACATAAATGAGAAACATGGTTTTGGCATAAACGATGATAATGTCCCAAAGAAAGGGACATTGGAAAAAAACCAAAACTTCACTTTAAAGAAACTCTAAGAGATATTTTATGACTTTGAAAGCAAGAAAGATAAATGTTAAAAGTTGATCCAAACTTAGAAAGGAGTATGACAATTTGCCAAGGCACAGAAAACATGTTTGCTCAGTAGTGTTCATTATAAGACAAGAAGGTCAGCACTGTTCAAATTATTCTTGAAAAGGTTTTTAGAAAGATAAAAAATATTTTAAATCTCCATGTTTTTAATGCTTTATAGTGTCCCCAATAAATGTTCATTTTATTATGCATTTCATTTCCCTACACATTTACAACTAGTAATAAGAGATTTTTAATATTTTGACAAAAATTGTTAAGGGTCACAGAACAATCATAATTTTCTCATTGATGATTAAGATTGCTTTGTGTGAGTACAACTTGCAAAATCATTTTCATAGTCCCATACGACCATGCCAAACAGACTGCCTGTATCTGGTTAACAATTATTTGTAGTAAATTCTCTCTACTGAAGACGTAGATTCTGACCCCTGACTGACCTGATATGACCCCAAAAGCTCAACTTGTTGGGAAGCCTTACCTCTCATTACATTTCCCTGCCTTTCTGCTGCGGGTTAATAAGAAAGAGTTGTGAATGAAGAGGCAGAAGACTTCAGTTCAAATTCAAGCTCTATTTGTTTCCTGAACATAGTTATTTCCTCATGTAAAAATGAAGTTGATAATAAAATCGGCTACCATAAAAATCAAGAGAACTCAAAGACACATATATGTGAAAGTGCTTAGTGAGATACCGGGGTAGGCTGAATAATGATCTCCAAAGATAGCCACATCCTAATCTTCAGAACCTGTGAGCAGTGCCTCATACAGCAGAAGAGGCTTTATGGCTGTGATTAAATTACTGATCACTTTCACATGTATGTGTCATTGGGTTCTCACAACAACTTTTATGGTAGTTGATTTTATTATCAACTTCATTTTTACATGAAGAAATAACTATGTTCAGGAAACTAGTAGAACTTGAACTTGAACTGAATTCTTCTGCCTCTTCATTCGCTGCTCTTTCTTATTAACACACAGCAAAAAGGAAAAAAAGGTAATTAGGCATACTGAGATGGGGAAATTGTCCTGGATTATGTGGGCAGGTCCTAAATAAAATGACAAGTGTCCCTATAAAAGGGAAGTAACAGGATATTTGACTCCAGAAAAGGAGAGGGTAATGTTATGAGGGAAGTGGAGACTGGAGCCATGTGCTTTGAAGATGAAGAAAGTGGTCACAAGAAGCTAAAAAAGGCAAGGAAATGGATTCTCCCTTAAGAGCCTTCAGAAAGAACAAGCCCAGCCAAAACCTTGACTTTATCTCAGTGAAACTGACTTTGGAATTCTGACTTCCAGGTCTGTCAGAAAATAAATTTATTTTGATTTCAGCAATTAAATTTGTGATAATTTGTTACAGTAGCAACAAGAACTAATGCTGGTACAAATGGCAGATTTTATTATTATATTAATACCACACTTGGTGAAACTGCGAATGCAGCCCATTCCCACTTAGTCCTTTTGCTGGATCCTTCCTAATTGGAGTTAAGACTTTTAGGAAGCACTGGGAGTGCTAATTTGGATGAATACAGTCAGCTGTGCTTGTTCCTCATTTGTCAAGTAGAACCAACGAGGGCAAAACCCCATCTTCTGTTGCATACATTCATGTGACTTGAAGATCATGCTTCATCCAAATCTCTCCTGATGAATTCTTCCCAGTGGGATGGAATGCTTTTTCTTCTTCTTGTACACCTTTTGCTAAATTTAACCAATAAGGCAAATGATTTCTACTATGAAAATGATAAGACAATGACGAAAGAAATAGAAGAAGACACAATAAATGGCAAGATATCTTGTGTTCATGGATTGGAAAAATTAATATTGCTAAAATGTCCATACTACCTAGAGTGATCTACAGGTTTGATGTAATCTTCATCAAATTTCCAATGGCATTTTTCACAGAGATAGAAAAAGCAATCATAAAATTCATAGGGAACCACAAAAAACCCCAAAAAGCCAAAATAATCTTGAGCAAAAAGAACAAAGCTGAAAACATCATGCTACCTGATTTTAAAATATACTACAAAGTTACAGTAATCAAAGCATCATGGTACTGGCATAAAAAGCCGACATACAGACCAATGGAACAGAATAGAGAACTCAGAAACAAATCCACACATTATGGTTACTTAGTCTTTGTCAACGATGCCAAGATCACACAAAGGGGAAAGAACATTTTCTTCAATAAATGGTGTTAGGGCTGCTCTGCCTATGGAGTAACCATAACTTATTCCATTACTTTCCTAATAAAATTGCTGTCTATAGAGCAATTTTGCTATAGAGTCTTTGCTCTATAGCAAAAAACTTTGCTCTATAGACTCACCCCAAATTATTTCTTGCATGAGGTCCGTCTTACAAAAAATAAAATAAAATAAAAAATAAATAGTATTAGGAAAACTGGATATCCAATGCAGAAGAATGAAATTTGACCGTTTTCTCACAACATACACAAAAATAAACTTGAAGTGGATGAAAGACTTACCTGTAAGACCTAAGACTATAAAATTGTCAAAAGAAAACATAGGAAAAAAGCTTTTGACATTGGTCTGGGCAATGATTTTATGGACATGACCCCAAAACTCAGGCAACAAAAGCAAAAACAGACAAATGAGATTGCCTCAAACTGAAAAGCTTCTCCACAGCAAAGGAAGAAACCAATAGGATATAGAGATAATCTACAGAATGAAATAATATATTTGCAAACCATACATCTGGTAAGGGGTTAATACTCAAAATATATAAGGAACTCAATCAATTCAATAGCAAGAAAAACAATAGTATTAAAAAATGGATAAAGGAGATGAATAAATATTTATTCAAAGAAGGCATAAAAATGACCAATAGATGATTATTAATGATCAGAAAAATTCAAATCAAAACTGCAATGAGATATCACCTTACACCTGTTAAGACTGTCATTATCAAAAAGACAAGAGATAACAAGTGTTGGTGAGGATGTAGAGAAAAGGAAACTCTTGCACACTGTTGGTGGGAATGTAAATTGGTATAGTCATTATGGAAAACAGTAGGAAGGCTACTCAAAAAACCTAAGTGTCCATTGACAGATGAATGGATAAAGAAAATGTGATACATTAGATAGACAGACAGAAACATACATGTAATGGAATATTATTTAACCTTAAATAAGAAGAAAATTCTGTCATTTATGACAACGTGGATGAAGCTAGAGGACATTATTCTAAGAGAAATAAGCCAAGCACAGAAAGATATACTGCATGATCTCACTTTTTTGTGGAATCTAAAAAAGTCAAACTCATAGATGAAAGCAGAGTAGAATAGTGCTTGCCAGGTCCTGTGGAGGGGGTGAAGGTGGAGGTGGGGAAAATGGTAATGCTGGTCAAAGGGTGCAAAACTCAATTAGGCAGGATAAATAAGTTCTGGAGATCTCAGCAGCATGCCAATCACCAATCCAGCTTTCCTCTGGATAGACTGGCTCAGCGACTGTCATATGAAACTGGAGGCTCCAAAGGGAAGCTTCTTCAGAATCAATCTTATTGGTTATTTCTTGATGGCCCAACGTGGTCCCCAGGGTCATCAGCAGGCATGCCCTCATGGAAAGCTGTGGAAGGGCAGCGCCAAGGGGTGTGGCCACAAGTCTTGATGCTAATGCTCCCTAAGAGAACCCAGCCAAATCCAACCTTAAAGGCATTACTGTTACAAATGGAGGGACAAACTGACATTTTGGGGCCCCTCATGAGAAGCAGCAAAACATACAATATCACCTATGTAGTAGTTTTGCCAGAAATGTTTCAAAGTAATGTAAACTTAAGGAGTAAATCAAATAAATCTAGAATGTGGGACACTCTGTGACAGCTCCTGGACTCTTCAAAAAAGCCAATATCATAAAAAGCAGAAAAGAAAAAAACGGAGGAGAATTTTCTAAGTTAAAAGAAATGAAAGAAGCATAACAACCAAATACAGCATGCTAACTTGGTTGGATCTTTGATTTTAAAAAAAAATTCTATAAAATATATATTGGGGATGATTGGGGGAATTTAAATGTAGACAGCATATTAGATAATATGGAATAAGTGTCATTACCTTGGGTGAGTACTTCCACATACTTTAAATAAATAAATATAAGTAAAACAGGGAGAGAAGTGTCACAAATATGGTAATATTGCACAATTTTAGTAAAGGAAAAATGGGGACTCATTGTACTATTTTCAACTTTTCTACAGGTGTTCTATTTTTGAAATAAGTAATTGGGGGATTTAAATGTTTTTCAATTATTAGAAATATTCAGAGCACTGTAGTAATTTACTCTTCCATATTGAATGTACCTAGACATGAATTCCTTTGTCTACCAGTTACAATAAGAAAATAATATAAACAATTAAAATAACCCTGAGAGTCCCCAAAATTATACAGCTGTCTAGTGTTCTGGTGTCCAAAATACATTAACACATTAGATATGACTTGGTCACTGAGCACTATAATCTTCATTACAGATGAAACCGGTTGCCTAGCAAATCAGTCCATTTCCCATCTCTTAACTTTGCATTGATGATGCCTGGTTTTCCTTTTTTTTTTTTTTTTGAGATGGAGTCTTGCTCTGTTCCCCAGGTTGGGGTGCAGCAGTGCGATCTCGGCTCACTGCAACCTCTAACTCCCGGGTTCAAGCCATTCTTCTGCCTTAGCCTCCCACAGGCACCTGCCACTATGCCTGGCTAATTTTTGTATTTTTAGTGAAGATGGGGTTTCACCATATTGGCCAGGCTGGTCTCAAACTCCTGACCTCGTGATCTGCCTGCCTCGGCCTCCCAAAGGGCTGAGATTACAGACGTGAGCCACCGCGCGCGGCCCTGTTGATGCCTGGTTTTCTTATACAATCAGCCATCCAGCACAGGAGCTTGGCCCTGGCACAGTATATGTCCCAACTCCCTTACTTTGCCCAGCTCCCCAGATGCCAGGGTTTCTTATTCACAGATATACAAAGGATTCTATCTAGTGGGGTAGCAGGGACTTCGGCTCTTTAACTGCTCAAATGAGACGCTGTCCCAATCGACTTCACAGTGGGTATGTTTTCCATCCGGAAAAAAAAAAAAATGCAGTGAGCACTGCATTAATTGCCAAACTGTTGATCTTCGGGCACTTGAAAAGGCAGGAAAAGAGTAGAACTTTACAAAAAAGTAATAAGCGCTTTTTAGAACCTTTTTCTTTTGGTTATTGGAGAAATTCAAGGGTTAAGTTACAGGACTATGAAATCCTACGGTGTACAGAACTCCTTTAAAGTCAGAGATAATTTAACCAGATTACTCTTAATATTTGCACAGCCTGGAGATACATATGTGAAAGTTGGTACAGAGGAATGTCTTATGTTTAGATGGCTGAATGGTGACTAGAGGCATTGCTTACTGACAGCAGCCTCGTGCAAGACACGTACAATAGGGGAATTGTTTTAACAAAGCACAATAAAAAGGCACTTGGTCCTCAAGCTTGCCATCAAAAGGCTTAAGTGAATTTGTGTGGAGAAATTCTGTGCTGTGGAAATACTACCTAAAACAAAACAAAACAAAACAAAAAACAGTATTTCACTAAGTTGCTAATTAGGTAATAATTACCCAAGGCAAGGTGTAGAATTCCTATCTCACTCTAGAAATGTTCAGGTCGGTCCAAGAGTCCAACAGCTCCACAGAACAGTAAATTGCGGACTCTGAGCCAAAATCTGAAACAACGATATCAAATATGGGTGATGTTAGAACAATGACATTAAGCACTGCACCACTTCCACAGGAACTTGTTGCCATAATAGGAATTTCCTAGTCAGCCTCCTCCCCGCAATGCCCCCTGCACCCCCATTAACATTAACAGACCCACTCACGCGGAGAAAGCCTCACTGGAGTATCAGAGGCTTGGGCAGGAGAGTATTCACCATTGCGCTTGGAAAATCCTGCAGTTATACCTACAACAGTCACGGGAGGAGGCTGGGCAAATATTAACATATAATACTTATTGAGTGCTTCCTATGCACTAGGACCTCTGTGAAGAGATTCACATGCAGACCTCCTCTAACCGTTCCAGCAGCCCATGAGGTAGGCACTATGATTTTATTGATTTCTGCAGTAAGGAGACTGAGGATTCAAAATGTCAAGCCACTTGTTTACATTCACACAAAGAACAAGTAGCAAAGCTAGAATTTGAGCCTACTTAATCTGACTCCAGAAACTGGGCTTTTAAACATTTATACTTATTCTTTCAAACAGGAGACTGAAGCACAGCAATTCTGTCATTGATAATAGCCCCTCTTATATAAATCTTCATAATGTATACATTTTTTAAAATATTACTTCCTTCACCACTGCAGTGGTCTCTTGTCCGCCATCCCTAAAAAGGGGAACCTCATTGGCAGAACTGCCCGAGCCAGTGAACCAGGTCTGGGCTGTCCAAGGCCAGTGTCTCTCTTTATTCCACCCTGCATTTGGTGCCAGATCTTTTTGCACAGTTCTTGCAAGTGTTCAGATTTCTCCTTAGTCTTGTTCATCAGGAATACAATAAATAACTCTGGGACACTCTGTCTTCTCTTGAAGTTGCCTCATTTGCCATCTGTCTCAAACTTGACCCCACCCTGATACTCTTTGCTACACTGGTCATCTTCCTTCTTTTAATTGATCTTCTTGGTAATTTTAGTCCAGTTGGAGCATTTGGCTCTGTGTCTCAGGAATCTCTCTTCACTTCAGCATTTATCAACCCCATTCCCTAATTAGAGGAGCGTAGGCGGTAAAATATCCACAAAGCCTGTAGTGCAATACAAATTATCTACAGCTTTCACATGTTTATTTTACTAATTATCTGCCAAAAATGTGATTTCTTTTTCTGCTCAACAGAAGGTTGTTGACTCCCCTTTTGTAGACAAAATTGCTTGATAAGATTGATAATGTCAGCATAAACAGTGAGACTGGCCTTTTCCAAAACTGCATGACTTTAAAATAGCTGTGGCAGAAATCAACTAAGGGACTCAAGGGGAGAGCTCTCAGTGAGGTCACACACAGAGTGAAGAAAAGAGTGAGAGTTCATGACAGTGCTCAGAAGCCACAGATACACTTGGAAAGGGCATCAGAATTTACTATAGAATTAACGAGGATGGACAAGGGAGTAATTGAATTGTGTTTATAGACTACAGGTGGATAGCAATGAATGAATGGGTAATTAAACAAATGTAGGAACAAACATTAGGTAAGCATAAACTATGATGAGTGCTTTCACACGTATAAATTCTCCCCATGCTCTGCTAGATAATAATTATTATTTCAGTTTTATCGATGAGGAAACGGAGGCTCTAAACGGTTGAGCCTTGCTAAGATATTCCAGCCAGAAGTTGGAGGCTTCTGAATACAGATTTCTCTTGCTTTGAGTTGCTTCAAGTATACCTAGGATTTTGTTTTTATTCAGGTATGGTGAGGCCAACAGATAAGATGGTTGCCACCGAAATGATAATTTTTCATAGTATCCAAGAGGAGTGAGCTCAGATACTGTGCAGGGCCACAGGGAAGTACCATGGTCAATTAGGAGGAAGAAGGAGGAAGGGGGCACAGTCTTTATTGTGTCTTTTGCAGGAAGAAATGGGTGAGGCAGATTAAGCAGCTGAGCAGGCCTAGGACAGCGTGGTTTGAATAATTCGGGAGGGCTCTGGGCTGTAGGGGTGGTCTCTGATTGTTTTGTACCTAGCCCTGTGTGATTTAGGGCAGGGGGACAGTATCCTGGACTATAAAAGTCCAATAACAGAAGACACATGGGAATCCAGGATAGGTTGGTTTACTTATGAAAGCTGTGTTCACAGGTAAGTTTTTTGCTTTCCCTAGGAATTAACTAACCGTGAGAGGGGCAGTCAGTTTTTCAGTAGATCCACAAGGCCTCAAGATGTCAAAACATCAGGAAATATAGAAAATAAAAAACCATGATTAATACATGAGCAGAATTTATAGTTTCTGACTTTGGGATTAGAAGTGATGAATTACTTAATTTCTGGAAGTTTAGGATGTCATCTTCCAAAATGCAGTAAAAGGCTAACCTGAAATGGCAGACAAATCTTTTCAAATACCTCCAAAGCCCATTCTTGTTCTTTCTGTGTTTAGAGTTCACCCCCAAGCAAAACCTTTATTCCTGAGTCTGGTCTTGCTGTCTTTTCCATTGCTAAGGAAATGTCTTCCGTGACTTAGAGGCAACCTCTTTGCATGTACTACAGCTGCCTATTAATGTGGTTGCTATAGAAACTACATGTCAACTGAACTCTCGATTTTTTTCTCAAACTTTAGAGGCTACAATTATTTAAGAGTATAAGCTATACTTATCTTTGCCTTCTATATTATTTGATGCATTGAGGTCCATAGGCAGAAGTCAGGAATGTTTCCTTGTTCTGTGTGGGGCTGAACGTCCAGGTAAGGCCTAAGGATTCCAGCTGCAAGGGTATAGAGTAGGCAGAGGCCTAGAGTTTGGGAAACCTCTAGATATGCATTACAAGCACTTGGTCTCTAGTCCTATTGTTCCACCATTCTCTTTTGTGTTCATGCATTTCTCTTATTAAATAATCATCATGCTAACACTAATGAAAATATCTGATTTTTCTTGAGCATCTACTCTGTCTCTGGCATTGTGCTAATTACTCTATATTCATTTTCTGATCTAATCCTTGCAATAACCCTATGAGATAAGAACTGTTAGTTCAGCTTTCGAGATGAGGAAACCAGAGCATGGGAAAGGTAAATAAATTGCTAACACTAGTACAGCTGTAAGAAGTCTAGCCCCAGGTCTGTCTGATATTGACATTAATACTTCTCATCATTAGCTATGCTGTGTTTTCCATTTCAATGTACATTTTCCTGCAAGGACAAGGTACTCCTTGTTTGTATCTACCAAATCCATAGTATCACTGACATTGGCAGCTCAACAAATCCCAAACCAAGTGTACTCTTTATTGAAGGGATGGAATTCAGGCACAGAACCTTAGCTTCTAAGAGAACAGGAAGGAGGAAGGGTTGGACTGGGTGAAAGAGAAGTGAGAAGATAACCTTGGAATATCCAAGCAGGGACAATCTGAGCTCCTCATGGAGACACCAAATAAGGATTTGGTTACTAAAAGGGAGAAGTAGTGTGGAGCTTGGGGATAGAGGAGCAAAAACAGAAAAGGTCAGCATTGAAAGTTGATATCAAGCCAGAGCATAGCCAACTACTAGACCAGAGGTTGCAGAGTCTGAGAGCTCCTCAGGCAGAGTGCCTTCAATTGGCCCTGCTAGAAGTCAGGAATGTTTCCAGGTTCTGTGTGGGGCTGAACCTCCAGGTAAGGCCTAAGGATTCCAGCTGCAAGACTGTAGGGTAGGCAGAGGCCTAGAGTTTGGGAAACCTATAGATATACATTACAGGCACTTCATCACTAGTCCTATTGTTCTACCATTAGGTCACCATTAATATCAGAGGACCAAAAGCAAGTTTCAGCCCTGTATGTTGAAGCAGAAGGGAAGCACTTGTTTATGTGATCTGAAGGGTGAATACTGAAAGATGATTCCCCTTATACACACATATTCCTGCTTTGCCTGAAGTCGCACCCCCCATTGTAGGTATTCCTTTACATTAAGACACTGTTTTTCTAAAGGTTAAAAGTAAAATGTTACACTTACTTAGGAGGAATAAGAGGTTAACCCATCAGCACCATTTCGATGATCTGTGAGCTGAGTGTAAGGATATGAGAGCTGAACATTTTGGTTAGACTACCTGGTACAAGCTGGGATCTGAGAACACAATTACACCATGGTGTGGGTAAATTTTAATAGGAAATGCCACCCTATAATGCAGCCAAGTGAGGCCCAGGAAGGCTGCCCTGAGTGGAGATCTAAGTAGCTGGGGATGCGGAGAGAAGGCAGGGGAAAGAAATGACTACTCGTTATGTATCTTTCATGTGCTAGTTATGTTATATATCTCATTTAACAGAAAAATTGAAAGGAGATATAATTCCTGTTAGCTCTGAAGAAATTGAGGATCAGGTGGTTAAAATAATTGTCCAAGGTCCCTCAGCTGCTTGATGGTGGAGCTAAAATTAAAATCCACATTTCAGACTATAAAACCCATGTTCTTTTTCACCGTGGCACAGTGCAGGAAATGCCAAAGATAAATATGTCTTTCCTAATTTTCCCCAGAGTCCTCCCCAGTGATGGCCAGAATCAATGTACATCTGCAAAGTGGGTCTTTTAACATGTGTTGTGTTCACACTCTGACTCTTCTGTCCTAGTGGAAGGAGGTTATTTGATAGTGCTCTACAGGGGCCAACACTCTGGGTCACTGTTTGGGAATGCTAAATGCTTTCCTTTATTTCCAAATTGCTTTTCTGTTTAAAAAGCAACATGAAAAGCTTTTGAAGTTTCAAAAATGACTGCAGGGAGACTTGTACATGCCATTTTGAACTGTGACTGTTGAGAAACAAACGTCTGTTTTTATTTTTAAATGTTCCTTCAGCTCGTGAAGACATTTAAGAAAAAAGAACAAGGCTTTTAAATCTTCCTACTTATCCCTGGGGTGATCTGTTCTCTGTAGAGCAAAAGCCAAATGGTCAAATAGTAAAGAGCGTTGTGTAGACTGGGTTCTGCAGCCTGACATGTGGTCTCAGAATTGGAAGGGGCTTCTTAGGGTCTTCCATTGATTGGCATGAATCCACTGAGATGCCTGAATGAAATATGTTAGCCTCAGGACTAGCCCAGGTAGTCCACATCTATAGCCATTTATGGGGAACTTTTGATACAGTACACTGTCTCCACTATTCCACATCCCACTATAAAGGTTTTGGGAGGCAAATCTTATTAATTATGTCTAGACCTTCAGACAATATTCTATTCACTTTCCATCTGTTTTATGTGGAGCCACTGAAGGAAATGCAGCCCAGGACAAATTTTGGTAACAAATGAATCTAGGAGACAGTCTGAAACGCAAGGCATGGTTTTAAGGTTGAAGATGACCAAGCACTATGTGGGGGTTAAATAGACTTCATAATCTGAACACTGACACCAAGTCAAGAAGAATTCTAAGTCAGGAAGGACTTCAGTTGAAGCTTTTAAGCCAGTTGCTCCCAAATATTTGATAAATCCAATGAGAGAGCTGTTTTTGCTTTGTTTCAGGGCTTGTGTGAAGTTTTTTTCAGTCACATTTGAGCCTGAGAGATGGAGGTGATAACATTTTCTTTGTTTAGCATTAGGGCAAAGAAGAACACATGCTTTCTTTCCAGCGTTAACTCAAGACAAATGAAACTTCAAACCTGAAATATTTTTTAAAAGGTACATTCTTTGATCACAAGATTGAAATCTAAAAGAAGAGATGACTACTTCAAAAAACTTGTGTAAATATTAAATTCAAAAATTCACTTTCATAACCACAAATGTATCAAGGGTTCAAACTTATGCTGTCTACCACTTTCATTTATGACTCATTGGGTGACCCTGAACATATTATTAGCACCTCTTTATATATCTATATATACAACTGCTTGTGTAACTGATAACCTTCAGACTGAGGGATTTGACTATTTCAATGAATACTGTCACTAGACCAAACTCCTCAAATGAAAAATGCCAATAAAATCAGAAAATTTGAAAACACATGACAAAAGACGCAAGATGGTCTGGATATTTTTTTCCCATCTCACTCTTCTCTTCCATTTAAGCCATTTAATTTATTTTCCTCTGCTTGCCTTTTGTAGGCTCAGGGATAGAGTCAGTCAGATAGAAACATGTTTGCTTAGTAGCAACAGAGGGGAGGAAGGAGAAGGAGAGAATTCTGAGAAAATGGACCCAGCTAAAAAATGTCTTGGACTTTCATGTAAGATGTTAATAAAAGCTGATGAAGAGTGTTCTGGAAGGACAGACGAAAGGACCAATATAGGCAGCAGTGAGCGTAACCCTAAGAACCGGGATGACAAGTAAGTCCCACATCTACTGCCTACGCTGATCAGTTGCTATAGCACAGCTGTCCAGAATGCCAGCTTGAGAAGGCTTCTAAGGCTGCTCCATGCTCAGTGGGAAAGTGTGCTGTATTGGTTAATGATGTCTGACCTGGTCATGGCTGGGAGAAAGGGAAGAGAATAGCTCATCTTATTAAATATCTATTCTCAAACAACAATATGAGGTAGCTGCTAAGAACCTATTTCATAGAAAGGGAAACTGAGACTTAAAGATCTTAAAAAGATTTTCCAAGGAAACAACTGGAGAGTACTAGAGCTGAGATTTGAACTTCAGTCTGTCTCTCTGCCATACATTCTGTACTATTCTACACGGCCTATCTAGTGACTGGCTGTGTGAACTTGGGGAAGAGACTAACCATCTCTAGGTCTTGGAATCGCTTTGCCCAAATAGAGATGACAGTCTCAGCAATGCCTACATCACAGGATTATAATAACAAGGATTTTGTTTAGTAACTGTATAGTAAAATGTTCACAGACATGTTACAACTGTGGATGATGGTACTGATATGGTACTAGCATATAATGTAAAAGATGGTCATCCTCCTACTCCTTGTTCCATGAAATACTCCTTCTCCCAAGAAATATTACTGTCTGCAGCTGATTAATTTTAGGACAACAAGGCCAAGCTACTACGAATCAATCAATTCTGAGCATTTGATTTTCTTCAAAGAATGCTGTAAAGTCACTTTTATAAAATTCCTCCTATTTAATGCTTCCCTGAGTTAAATCTGCAAGAGAACAATCTTTCTTCATTGGCAGCCCTCTAAAGTGCTCGAGTTCTCTGCTGTAACTAATGTTCCTCCAGAGGCCTTAATAGATTGCTGAAGTTCTGAACTTTAATATTGCAATAACATTGGTTTTGCCTTAATATGCTGTAAAAAAAGTTTTATAAAAATAAACCACATTTTCTATGCATATTTTCACATCCACAGTATTTGCGTATATGTGGTTTTTGGTAAGCTTTTTTCCATCCTTGAAATCATAAAAATGCTCAAACTAATGAAAAAAAAAAAAAAAAGAAACCAATTTCACTGGAGATCATTACTGGCATGATCCTGCTTCATACATTTGTCAAATATGTTTTTGGAAGTGCCTGTGGATGACATTGTGAAGGTTATTAACTCAAAAGAAATGGCTGTATGCAGGTCATGAGAATATTATCATGCTTCCCCTCTTTTTCTACTCCTATATTGTATCTTTATTGTTTCAAAACTATACCCAAGCTGGGAATAGTTTTATAAATAACAGTGAATTTCTAATTTTTCCACAATTTAAGCATGGCAATTTTTTGCTCAAATTTTATACTTAAAGTTGAAAATATAAATATAGCCCACACCTAAATGTCCATGCCATCCAAATGCCACTGATTCATACTCATTAGGGTGGCTATTATTAAAAATGGAAAATAACAAGTGTTGGCAAGAATATGGAGAAATTAGAACCTTTATGCATTGCTGGTATGAAGAGAAAATGTTGCAGCTGCTGTGGAAAATAGTTTGATGGTTTCTCAAAAAGTTAAACAGAATTACCATGTAATCCAGCCATTCTACTCTTAGTTATATATCCAAAAGAATTGAAAACAAGGACTCAAACACATACTCATATATCAGTCTTCATAGCAGCATTATTCATGATAGCTAAAAGTTAGAAACAATCCAAATGTCCATCAACAGATGAATAAACAAAATGTGTTATATGTGCAATGCAATATACAGCCTTAGAAAGGAGTAAAATTCAGGCTTAGAAAGGAGTAAAATTCTGATAATGCTACAACATGGGTGAATCTTCAAAAGATCATGCAAAGTGAAGTAAGCCAGACACAAAAGGACAAATAGCGTATTATTCCATTTATATGAGATACTTAGAGTAGTCCAGCCCTGACAGACAGAGAGTAGAATGGTGCTTGCTGGCGGCTGGGGGCAGAAAGAGTGGGAATTACTTTTTAATAATTATAGCCCTTCTGTTTGGGATGATAAAAAATTCCTGGAAATGAGTAATGCCGACTACCACATGGCATTGTGAAAGTACTTCATGCCACTGAAATGTATATTTTAAAATAGTTAAAGTGGTGAATTTTTATGTAATTTACTTTTATTTTTTAACTTTTAGGTTCAGAGGTACATGTGTAGGTTTGTTACATAGGTAAATTGCATGTCACAGGGGTTAGGTGAATTATTTCATCACCCAGGTAATCAGCATAGTACCTGATATTTTTTATCCTCACCCCCCTCCCACCTCCCACATAAAGTAGATCCCTGTGTCTGTTGTTCCCTTCTTTTTGTCCATGCGTACTCAGTATTTAGCTCCCACTTATAAGTGAGAACACGCTGTGTTTGGTTTTCTGTTCCTGTCTCAGTTTGTTTAGGATAATGGCCTCCAGCTCCATTCATGTCCCTGCAAAGGACATGTTTTTCATTGTTTTTTATGACTGCATAGTATTCCATGATGTATATACATCACGTTTTCTCGATAAAGTCTAATGTTGATGGGCATTTGAGTTGATTCCATGTCTTTGCTGTTGTGAATGTGTTGTGATGAACATACATGTGCATTTGTCTTTATGGTAGAATGATTTCTATTCCTTTGAGTATATACCCCAGTAATGAGATTGCTGAGTAGATTGGGAGTTCTGTTTTACATTCTTTGAGAAATCACCAAACTGCTTTCCACAATAGCTGAACTAATTTGCATTCCCACCAGCAGTGCATAAATGTTCCCTTTCCTCTACAACCTCACCAGCACTTGTTATTTTTTGACTTTTTAGTAATAGCCATTTCTGACTGGTGTGAAATGGTATCTCAGCATGGTTTTGATTTGCATTTCTCTAATGATTAGTGATGTTGAGCTTTTTTTCATATGCTTGTTGACTCATGTATGTCTTCTTTTGAAAAGTATCTGTTCATTTCTTTTGCCCACTTTTTAATGGTGTTATTTGTTTTTTGCTTGTAAATTTGAGTTCCTTATAGATTTTGGATATTAGACCTTTGTTGGATGCATAGTTTGCAAATATTTTCTCCCATTCTGTAGGTTGTCTGTTCACTCTTGATAGTTTATTTTGCTATGCAGAAGCTCTTTAATGTAATTAAGTCCCATTTGTCAACTTTTGGTTTTGTGGCAATTGTTTTTGGCATCATTGTGAAATCTCTGCCAGGTCCTACATCCAGAATGGTATTTCTTAGGTTGTCTTCTAAGGTTTTTATAGTTTTGGGTTTTACATTTCAGTCTTTAATCCATCTTGAGTTGATTTTTGTACATGGTGTAAGGAAGAGGTCCAGTTTCAATCTTCTGCAGATGGCTAGCCAGTTATCCCAGCACTATTTATTGAATAGGGAGTCCTTTTCCTACTGTTTGTTCTTGTCAATTTTGTTGAAGGTCAAATTTTATGTTACATATATTTTACTACAATAAAAATAATGAAGACTAATGACTTGTGAAGGTAGACTGTGTACCATGTACTTGATAGATAAAACTTACAAATATCATCAACTTATTTTTAATAACACTAAGATTTACAAACAAAATAAACATTTTATTTAAAAAATTAAATGCCAGTAATTACACAATCGCTTTTTGGTGTTTCTATCCCCAAATACTTATCAAGTATTAATTTTGTAGCAAACACACTGGCACTAGCAGTACAAAAGTGACTAAGCCACAGTGCCTAACTTCTACGGTCTGAATGTGTCACTCATACCTAAAATTCATGTAACCAATGTGATGATATTAGGAGATGGGCTCTTTGGGAAGTGATCAGATTATGAGGTGGGATCCTCGAGATTGTGATTAGTTTCCTTATAAACATGGCCCTGGAGAACTGCCTTTACCTTTCCACCATGTGAGGACACAGCAAGAAGTCAGCAGTCTGCAACCTGAAAGAAGGCCCTCACCAGAATCCAACTGTGCTGGCACCTTAATATTGGCCTTTCCAGCCTCTACAACTATGAAAAATGCATTTCTGTTGTTTATAAGCCACTCAACCTATGGTGTTTTATTATAGAATCCCAAGTAGGCCAAGATACTAACATGGAGGTAATATGTTACAGAATCCCAAGATACTAACATGGAGGTAACAGCAAGGAATGCAATAGTAGGGAACACCAACGTACAAATCCAGCATCCTAACACATCATAAGTGTGTTGATAGAAGCACTTAAGAAGCATATGATACGCCAAAGTAATAATTTTGTGCAGAGGTTAGTCTGAGAAGGCTTCCCAGAAGGAGTGACATTCTTTCTGAGTTTTTAAGGATGAATGAAAGTTTGCCAAGGGAAGAAGAAACCCGGAGAAGAACAATGTCCTGGCAGGGAAGGTTCATCAGTGAGGACAGCAGCAGTCTTGGTGCAGAAGGCGCCAAGCTGTGACAGGTGAGCCTAAAGTCATAAGCCGGCGCCAGATCACAGAGGCACTTGAATAGCTTATTAAAAAATAACGGGCCGGGCGTGGTGGTGCATGCCTACAATCCCATTACTTTGAGAGGCCAAGGCAGGTGGATCACCTGAGGTCAGGAATTTGAGACCAGCCTGGTCAATATGGTGAAATCCCATCTCTACTAAAAATATAAAAATTAGCTGGATATGGTGGCAGGTGCCTATAATCTTAGCTACTCTGGAGGCTGAGGCAGGAGAATCACTTGAACTCAGGAGCAGGAGGTTGTAGTGAGCCGAGATCGTGCCACTGCACTCCAGCCTGGGCGACAAAAGTGAAGCTCTGTCAAAAAAAAAAAAAAAAAAAAAAAATATATATATATATATATATATATATAAAATAACGGCCTTATCCTACACTGTGTACATCTTTTGAAAAGTTTAAGAAAGAAGAGTGCATTCATGTTTTAGAAACACTACTCTGGTTTTGGGAGAGATGAGGGTAGATTGGATAGAGTAAAATAAAAGACAGGGAGAGTAATTAGATGATATCGTAAAAGTAGAATTCATTATTCCAATAAATATTTACTGAATGTCTATTACACGTCAGGCGCTATTTCTAGGCTCTGGAAATACAGCATTAAACAAAACAGATAGAAAGTCCCTTTTCTTATTGAGCTGATGAAGAGAGAGAGAAAACAAGGTAAACAAATCTAATGAGGCTATGAGAACTTTCTCTCACTTAAAGCCTTCATGTAACTAGAAATACAAGAATGTAAGAATGTACCAGCTCAAAACCAAGACTGCAAAAAAATCACTGATGCTAGTTTTCTTCTCTTCATAATAGGAAGATTATTTCAAAGACAGGGTCCTAACTGCTCTTCTTAAATTACTACTACCTAATTCTATGTCAATGCAATCTGCATTGGGAAGGATTTGAGATAATAATAGGAAAGACTTTCTTAATAATATAAATCATCTCCAGTGAAATGAATCCCTTCGGGTATCTGTGGTTTTAGCCTTCCTGGGTATCTTTATAAAAATTAAGCTTGTTTCATGTCTTCGGTTTGGGCACTTCAGGTCTGGTTCACTCAAAGGCTAAAAAAAAAATGTCCTTTATAGCAGTGGTGGTTCACAGGTTCTCCCGGTTAGGAATCTGTGATGGAGGGTCTGGCCTGGACCTTTCATTTACCTGTGTTCTCTGCTTATGTAGACCATCCAGCTGATCTGTCTACACAGTTCCAGAAAAATGAAAAAGATCCTGGTCTGCAGCCCCACATTGTCTATGCTCTAAGTTTTTAATATTTTTATGGGCTTCCCTTATTATTTGAGTAGACTCACACTCAGTAAATCCTGTGGTTCCCCTGAACTCAGTTGATATCATATCCACAGCCTCCTTGTTATTATTATTATTATTACAGATTTATTTGTAGGCTCTCACAGGTCTGGGACCTTGCCCTGGTGGCTTTAATTCTTATTCATGCCCACTCTGCAAAATCATTACCCATCTCCTTGGCATTGAGATTTCTCACAAATATGTGAAACAGGATTTGTGTATTAAAATGTACATGTTTGATGTGCTCTTGCGATTGCAGATAACTATTAAGAAGGTATGGAGAGAGGGAGGCTTGAATAGGGACTGCAAATTCTCCTTCTTGATCCTTCCATTCCTCTGGCTTTTAACATTTCCTATTCTCCATTTATTGCTTAACTTGGATGAAACTTATTGAAGAAACGCAGTTCTCAATGGGAGACAGGAAAGTGGTGTTAGAGTAGAGCTGGCCCATGGGGAGCTGGCCCATGGGGAGCTGCCTACTCTGCGCACCTCTGTCTCTCTCTCTCCCCTGGAAGCCCAGTGCTTCCTGTTGCCACAGTGACCAGCGATGTGGCACTGAGGTGGCCTGCATGGCTTGCCCCTCCCAGGAGCTCTGCCCACCTAGGGTCTTTCTCTCAGCCCTCTCCTAATAAACCTTGTGGACATTGTGTCCCTTTTCTCAGAACCTTCCTTTTATCCAGAAAATTAGTTCCAGCTAAGTCTTTTTTAAATTTCTGCCAATGCATTATTGAATTACCCCTCCTAGATGAGTTTGAATTTTATGAATCATTAGCATCATAAGACCAAGCAATTTTATAAATTTTTAAAAATTACAGTTAAATTTAATAATTATTACAGAAGACCAAAGAGAGATTTTTTTTTTTTTTTTTTTTTTTTTGCCAGCATGGTCTTTTTGCCTGACACTGCCAAATCCTATAAGCCCCTTTCTCTGCCTCTGGAAAAGGCCATCACAAGCCAGGACCCAGAAAACTTGTGTACAGAGATCGCACCAACAACATTTGTTCTGTTCCATTTGGTTTTCCTGCTCAGATGCGAAAGGAAGACTTCTGGATTCACAAAGCTCATTTATTCAAAGAGGAGCTGCAAAATTAGTGGAAAAGATACTTACAGAGAAGTCAGGAAGATCATGGGTCGATGGTGTAAAATACAAGTAATAAGAGAATCACCATGCAGGGTCTTTACCAAAAGGTCAAAGACCATGATGTCCCAGACATCCCAGCCAGGTGTGCTTGAGAGGACACAAGCTTTAGTCTTAGACAGATCCAGTTTGATTTCCTGCTCTTTTCATTATTGGATGGGTGGCCCTGGGCAAGTTCCTTAATCTTGGGTCTCTCCTTTATAAAAGGGACATAATTATCCACTTTTCACATGGTTCAAGGATTACAAATAATGTTTATGAAGTACTTAGCCCAGAGCCTAGAATATAAGAATGACTGAGTAAATGATAACTATTATGATTATAAGTATTGAACATTTTACCAGAGACAAAATAGGCTGTAAATAGATTTATATTACTTGGATTTAACTGAAACCATAAACTTCTGTGAAAAGCAACACTGCACCTGTGCTTACTATATTCCACAAATATTTTTGCAGTTAGAAAGTGCAGACCATGAGCATCTAAAAGTGATTAAATTGCAACCAGATCAAATTAAATAGAGTGGAGACAAAACTGTTCATGGCTGCTCTAAAGTGTACCACTTCTCCAGTCTCCATTTTAGTCGTAGGTTGGTGTCACTATCTTGCCCTTTTTTTCCCCAAGAAGGAAAACCTGATTCAGGTGGCTTCTCTTTCCATCTCTCCTTCAATCTAAGCATTACAGGGTTCTGACGCTTTTCCCTCTATCTGTCTCCTGCCCTTGGTAGTCACACAAGTCTCATATTCAATTTCTTACCCATTACTGCCAACACAGAACTATGAGCCCTCACTTAAACCATCATTTTTCTACAGGGAATCTTAAATGCTAATGTTGATCCTGGTGCTTTTACTCTTTGTCCCCATTTCACCCCCCCTTTTTTTTTCTTTTTTGAGGCAGAGTCTTGCTCTGTCACCCAGGCTGGAGTGCAGTAGCACGATCTTGGCTCACCGCAACCTCCACCTCCTAAGCTCAAGCGATTCTTCTGCCTCAGCCTCCCAAGTAGCTGGGACTACAGGCGCCCACCACCACACCCCACTAATTTTTATTAGAGATGGGGTTTCACCATATTGGCCAGGCTGGTCTCAAACTCCTGATCTCGTGATCTGCCCACCTCGACCTCCCAAAGTGCTGTGATTTCAGGCATGAGCCACTGTGTCCAGCCCACCTCACCCTTTTTAACAATAAGAAAGCACTGTGTGTGTGTCAGGTAGAGAAACTACCAAGATTATACAACCCTGTCTCTGCTTTAGAGTAACTTGAAATTCAATGGGAAATAGAATTAAAGTTTTTGAACAGTGAAACAATAAACACAACATATGTTGGGTACTTCAAAATCATCTCTACCCTCTTGGAAATGCTGCCACGAATTTCAGCATTCTCTGATTTGGGCCCTGAGCAACAATGACCAGGACAGACCTCTCTTTCCTCTCTGCCAACCTTCCCTCTTGCCTTCCCCTAGAAAGCTGCCATGGAGCCTTCTTGTTAACCCTTGCCATGGTACAGCCACTGAGCTAAGAGCATTGCATGCATGCATGAGCTCACATAATCTTCACAACACCATATGGAGATATCACTAGCTCCATTTCACAGAAGGAGCAATCAAGGTTTACAGAGAATAGAGAACCCGGCCAAAGTCATCCAGCCAGTGTGTGGTAGAAGAAGGTTTGAACTTAAATACTTTCTGCCTCCAAAGTCCTTGCTGTTAACTGAGTTGTGCTGCCTCCCAGATGGTCACAGTCATTGCTCCTTTCATCTGAATTTCCTCTTCTCTGTACATGCTTTTTCTCACATGGATAAGCATCAGAAACTTTTCCTGTTCTTGGATTTTAAGCCTTCTGGTTTTCTTTAGAGCACTCGGAAAATCCTATCTTTTGCTAGAAATTGTCCTGAAAGGAGCTCAGTGAAAAACTCCTCATCTGCATCCCAGGTAAACTCAACCCTTCCACTCCTCAGCAGTCACTCAGGCATTACATACTTACAGGATTCTCATTCCTGCAAACCATTCCCATCAATGGTAGAACTGAACTTAACTCATTGACTGGAAATATATGGATCTCGGTTCCCTTTTCTTTTTTGTTTCTTTAGTCCAGTCCCTTGGTTTATTCGTCTAATCCCTATGCTGGTATAACACCGAGTTAGTTGTTATTGTTCTATGATAACTCTTAATAACCAAAGGGCAAGACACTCTTTCTTCTTACTCATTGTCAGAAGTGTGTAGGCTATCCTTCCATATTTGTTAAACTCTTAATTTCATGAAAAACCATTTTGTAATTTTATTGAAATTGCATGAAATCTACAGACGAATTTAGGAAGAAGTGACATCTCTATGATATTGAGTCTTTCAAACCTTAGTATGGCACATCCCTTCCATAATATAAGTTTTTCTTTCATCCTTAAAGTTGTATAGTTTTCTACATAACAATCTTACAAAAATGTTTAACACGTTTATTTATTGGTGCCTTTCACTTTTTCTTACAATTATGATTATTTTTTCTTTTCTATTGTATTTTCCATTTGGTTATTTTAAGATCACCAGAGAGCTATTTTGTTTTTCCATGTCAATCTTTGTATCCTACTAACATTACAAGGCCTCTTATTAGTTGTAATAATTTTTTCATTCACTCTGATTTTTGTGTGCATATATTATCTGCAAATTTGACAGTTTTCAATTCTTTTAAATCTTTATACCTCATTTTTTATTGTTTTATTGAATTTACTAGGACCTCCAGCACAATATTCAGCAATAAGAATGACAGCAAACATCCTTATCCTGTTCTACTTGAAAAGAAATGTTCCCCATTTTGCTATTATGTATGATGTTAACCATAGATTTATGGTTTAGCTGAAGGATACTCCCTCCTTTTCGTTAAGTTGCTTGAAATTTTTAATCATAAATATATACTGAATTTTATTAAAGACTTGATTTTTTCTAATAATATTTTAATGTGGTCATTAGAATTTTAATATTTAAAATATTGTTCTATTCCTAAGATATACCCTACTTGGTCACAGTGAAATGTCTTTTAAAAAGTTTTATTTTTCTATTACGTGGAATTTTGATTTGCTTATGTATTTTTTTCTTACTTTACCACTTATGTTAATAAAAGAATGAGCTTTCTCTGTTTTTCTGTCCTCCAGAAAAAATAACTAAAGAGAATGATAACTTCTTCCTTGAAGTTTTGGCTAAAGAAGTTGTCCTTAAAACAATCTGGGTGTGGTTCTTCTTGGATTGGATGTGGAGATTTTCTTATTAACTCCATGTATTTAATAATTATTGATCTAGTGAAGTTCTCTATTAATATTAAGTAGATTTTATAATATATATGTTTTTCTACAAAGCTATCTATTTGACATACTTTCAGGCTTATTATTATATTATAAACTATTCATTTACCATTTTAACCTTTTTCATACTACCTATCTTTATACATATTAATTTTTGTTTCTAACATATTGTTTGCTTGATTCTCTTTATTTCATGCAGTTTTCCAGAGGTTTATTTATTTTATTATCATTTTTATATCTTTAATCAGTTTTTGTTTGCAGGGTTTTTTTAATTGACCTATAAAAAACTTCACATATTTAAAGTATACAATTTGATAAATTTAATCATATGCATACATCCAAAAAACCATTACCATCATCAAATTACCTGCAAACATTACTAGGAAATAAATAGAGGTTAATAGATATTTGTATTACTTTTGCTATTTTTCCTTCCACTCCTCCTCACCTCCTATCTACTCTCAAACAACCACTGATCTGCTTTCTGTTAGGATGCATCAGTTTGCATTTCTTAGAATTTTATATAAGTTGGCTCATTTAGCAAATAATCATTTTTGTGTCATTTTTTTCACTCACACAAAATTATTTTGAGTTTTATCCATGCTATAATGTTCATCAATAGTTCATTCCTTTCTTTGCTGAAGAGTATTCCATTGTATGGATATATCATTCTTCGTTTATTCATTCACTGTTGATTGACATATGGGTTTTTTTTTTTTTTGGTTTGGGCTGGTACAAGTAAGGTTGCTATGAACATTCATGTACAAGTCTTTGTGTGGACATATGCTTTCCTTTCTTTTGGGTAAATACTTAGAAGTGAAGTAGCTGGATCATATGGTAGGTATATGTTTAAGTTTTTAGAATACTGCCAAAATGAATTGCAAATTGGTTGTATAATTTTACATTTCCACTTGCACCATATGAGAGTTCCATTTCCTCCACATCCCCACCAACACACAATATGGTCAGTCTTTGGAATTTTAACCATTCTAATTGATATGTAATTGTATCTCATTGTGGTTTTCATTTATATTTTCCTAATTATTAACAATGTTGAACATTGCTTCATGTGCATATTTGTCCTCTGCATATTTTCTTTAGTAAAGTATATTTTTAAATATTTTGCCCATTGTTTAATGGGGTTGTTTTCTTATTTTTGAGATTTAAAATTAAAAAATATATATTCTAGATATGTCTACTATAAATATTTACAAATACCTTTCCCCAGACTATGTCTTGTCTTTTCAATCTCTTAACAATGTATTTTGAAGAGTAGACATTTTTAACTTGGATGAAAGCCAATCTAACAATTTGTTCTTTTATGGATTGCTATGTTTATGCTGTATATAAAAGATATTTACTTAACCTAAGGTCACAAAAGTTTTCTCCTAATGTATCTGTATTAGTCTGTTTTCACACTATTATAAAGAAATACCTGAGACAGGGTAATTTATAAAGGAAAGAGGTTTAATTGACTCACAGTTCCACATGGCTGGAGAGGCCTCAGGAAACTCAGAATCATAGCAGAAGGCAAAGACAAAACAAGGAACTTCTCATGGCCGCAGGAGACAGAAGCAAGCAGAGGAAATGCCAGATGCTTATAAAAACATCAGATCTCATGAGAACTCACTCACTATCACGAGAACAGCATGAGGGAAACAGCCCCCATGATCCAATCACCTCCCTCCCTTGACACGTGGGGATTACAATTTCGGATGAGATTTGGATTGGAACACAGAGCCAATCCATATCAGTAGTCTACAAATATTATGGAAGTCTTACAATTAGGTCTATGATTTATTTTGAGTTAATTTTTGTATAATGTGTGAGATATGGATAAAAATTTAATTTTTTATAGGAATATACAATTGTTTCAATGCCATTTATTTTAAAGACTAACCTTTCCCCAACTGAATTGTCTTTGTACCTTTGTATAATACCAGTTTTTCATATATGTGTGGGTTTATTACTGGGATCTACATTTAATTCTACTAATCTATTTATCTATCATTATGCCAATACCATATTGTCTTGATTGGTGTCATTTTATAATAAGTCTTAAAATCAGGTAACTTTAGCCCTTCAATCTTGTCCTTTATCAAGGTTGTTTGGCTATTGTAGGTCCTCTGTATTTCCTCGTGTATTTTAGAATTAGTTTGTCAATTCTACCCATACCCAACCCATACCCTTAAAAATGCCTACTAGGATTTTAATTGGAATTGCACTGGATGCATAGATGAACTCGGGTAAAACTAATATCTTCACAATATTGAGTCTTCTGACACAGGAACACAAAATAGCTTTAAATTAGGTCATTGTATTAGTCTGTTCTTATGATGCTAATAAAGACATACCTGAGATTGGGTAATTTACAAGAAAAGAGGTTTAATTGACTCACAGTTCCACATGGCTATGGAGACCTCACAATCATGGCAGAAGGTGGATGAGGAGCAAAGCTGTGTCTTACATGGCAGCTGGCAAGGGAGTGTGTACAGGGGAACTCCCCTTTATAAAACCATCATATCTCGTGTATCACAAGAACAGCACAGGAAAGACCCCCCCATCCCCTTTATTACTCCATTACCTCCCACCAGATCTCTCTCAAGACACATGGGAATTATGGGAGCTACAATTCAAGATGATATTTGGGTGGGGACACAGCCAAACTATATCAGTCTTATTTAATGGCGGCAGGAGAAGAACCATCCAAGAATCTAAATTCAAAGGGATCCGAATTTTAAACTATTGTGATTAACTAAGACATTCAAATATAAACCCTATTGGGTAAAATGCTACATGAAATATTGAAGTTTACTTTATATTTCTCTACTTTTGATTTAGTGGAGTTTCTAAGGAAGGTTCTTAGTGGGATGCATATGTGTGAGATATTTGAAAAGAAGCCAGTATGGATATTGGAATCATCGCATCTGTCCATTAAATGTCACTCAGACAAATATCAGGAAGAGAAGAGGTCAATGGAAGCAAACATTGTACCTCAGAAGCTTCCAACTTCCTGTTCTTTGCATTACAGTACTGCCAGGAACTGTAATGAGAAATGCCACTTCTAGAGATACTGAGTAACTTTGCTCTGGGCATCTTTTAAAAAAAGTATATAAACATGCGTGTACACACACACCACCTGCCATATCTGAGTTTTCATGGGGGCACTTATGAAAGTGACTTCATATCAGAATGAAGATTTAGGATTCATAATAATATTGTTATTGTGATTATTCAAAATACCTTTATCAGAGTGCACTCAGAAGGAACCTGACCTAATGTTCTAAGAGACTCCTATGGTTTAATATGTGGCTCAAAGAAATTTTCATCACCTTTGAATGTAGCGCTAGGTGAGTTTTGAACAGGTCTCGGTGGTGCTGGCTCTGGTTAGAACATACCACAACTGAGACATCTGGCTGAGGCCCAGGCTGAAGGAGAAGGCATATGATTGACCCAGACAGGACAAATGGTATGAAGTGTGCTCAAACCAAATGATCCCTGCTCAGAGGGAAGTTGGCAATGACTCAAGGACTATCACAAGAGTCCTCAGTCAATCTGGGCCAAGATCATCAAGTTATAGGACATTTAAATTATGAGGGTCTTTAGAGATTCATTTATTCCAACTCTTTCATTTCATTGCTGAAGATACTGAGGCCTGAAGTAAAGAGACTTATCCAAGCTCTCCCGCTGATTATCAATGGAGTCAAGCCAAGAACTCAGCAATTCTGACCCCTGGTCAAATGCTCTTCCTACAACACAATATTCTTTCCTATAATTATTTGATATCTACCACCACCTGCCTTGTCAAATATTAAAGTAAATGAGGAAAAAGTATGGGTTGACCTAAATTGTCTGAATAATAGTAACTGCTACCCAGGCATAGCCACATATGGAAGCTGACCATCTACAGAGTAATATATTCAAACACTCTCGAATCATAAATCCCTGTGGAAATGAAGAGCAAGCAAACAATTTCCCCTTAGGGAACCCAGTATGCCTCACCATTTCTTCCAGACGTTCTCCAACTCTCTTTACCTACTATCACTGCAATGCTCAGCTGATCATGCCTTGAACAGGCACATTCTCTATTTGAGAAAGAAAATCCATGTATGGGTTAGAGATCTCTGGGTCAGTTTCTTAGGTCCACACTAGAAAACAACCAATAGTCAGCTCCATAAACCCAGAAGCATCTGTCTGAATTATTGAATCTGACAAACTTGTGCTCAGAGACTTTCTTTCTTTCTTTCTTTTCTTTCTTTCTTTCTTTCTTTCTTTCTTTCTTTCTTTCTTTCTTTCTTTCTTTCTTTCTTTCTTTCTTTTTCTTTCTTTCATTCTTCTTTCTTTTTTTGTTATATGACTGCTATAGTGTGATTGTTTATGCACTCCCTGCCCCCAAATTCATATGCTGAAGTCTTCCTTCCCAAGGTGATGGTATTAGGAGGTGGGGGCTTTGAGAGGTGATTAGGTCATTGGGGCAGAGCCCTCATGAATGGACTTAGAGTCCTTATATAAGAGGCCCTAGAGAAACCCTCCCCACCCCCGCCACCCATTTTACCATGTGAGGACACAGTGAGAAGACACCGTCTATGAACCAGAAAGTGTGCCCTCACCAGACACGAAATCTGCTGGCACCTTGATCTTGAATTGTCCAGCCTTCAGAAGTATAAGAAATAAATTTCTGTTGTTTATAAGCTACTCACCTCATGATATCTTGTTATAGCATCTGGAAAATAGACTAAGTCAGTGACCTAGAGCAAGTTACCATTCTGAGTCTCAATTTCCTTGCACACAGAAAGGAAATAATAACATCTTCCTCACAGGCCTCTTTAAATGAACTAGTAAGTTATCTAATCCATGCAAATGTCATTTCTTTCCTCTGTCTTCTACTCCCTCATCCAAGGTAGGGTTTAAAATTTTTTTCAATGATTATTATTATGGTAATAAGAACGACAGTTCTTAAGTACTCTTCACTCTGGCCAGTCAGCAAAGAACTTGCTTTTAACAGAACTGTTTTCTAACTTCAGCTCAGCATTTACCAGCTGACAACTTTGATTATCAGCACCAGAAGTTTCATCCACTTAAGAACATGAAACAAATCTGAGATATGTTAAGAAGGCAGAAGACACGTGTTGTGCACTCTTTAAGTGTTTACCATCTGAAGACCACCAGGATGAATAAACCATATCTCTGTGGGTGTCTTTATGGTTCTGGGATTCTTTGGTCATCACCATTAGCTATCGAAGGTGCACTGCCTATTGAAAAAGGAAAGTTACTTGCTTCAGCCCTGCTCTCTGCCTGGTCACAGTATGTTAGTCTGGGTCCTCTGAGAAGCAGGTATCAAGACAGGGTTAAATATGCATGGATTTTATTAAGGCAAACCCCTGTGAAGGAACATGGGAAGGGAGCCAGGAGAAGCTATGAGACTTATCAGATCCTCCTGTAGGTCTGACCCTTGTGAAGGACAGAAGGAAGAAGGCAAGTTGGGTGGGAGAATCTTAAATGGCAGAGCAGGGTCAAAGAAGTTCAGTAACACAGCTAGGGAATTATTCAGCTCAAGCTGTCCACCAGAGGAGTCTTCCCCCGTGGAATGAGCCCTCCTCAGGATCCCTGCTGGGTTCAGTCATTGGTCGGCAGCAGCCTGTGGCAAGTATGGCTTCAGCACCAATTCCAGTATGGATTTCAGGGCTCAGCAGCTGAGACCTTCAGTCAGTTATGCTCCTGAGTGAGAGATCTGAGAGGCACATCCTTATGGCTACCTCAAACACTATAACTAGCAGCAACATTGCTAAATACATAAAGTACACATAGGTAACAAACTAAAATGTCAATTAACACAAGTAAGATGGCAGTTCATCATTTTGCCATCTCAGGTTCTCTCATTCGTAAACTAAAAAACAGTAATAGCAGAACAATAATCTAAAAGTTTGCTTTCATCCTGGACTGCTAGGAATACCATCATAATATTCACAACCACTGATGAGCACTTCTCACTTCATATAAAATGTCTTGCTTAATCTTTATATAAATCCTATTGAGGAAATATTATCTGCAGTTTACAGATGGAGAAACTGAGCCTTAGCCAGGTTATGTAACTTTTTCAAGGTTATATGACTAGTAATTGGTGAAACTGAAATTGAAAAAATAGACTGATTCCAAAGCACATACTCAAAGCCACTCCACCCTATTCTCCCTTTCTTTGTGGAAGTTTGAAACCCCAGAAAAAAACAGTAACAATCTAAGTGGCCATTTAAACCTAAGTGAGGTTAACTTGATCCTAGCTGAGACACAGTCAGCATTAATTGTTATATTAATTCACCAACTCAGCTCTCATGTATCTATTTTCTCCACTGTGGGTGAGAAATTATGAGTACTTATCCTCATTTTTTTTCTAAAATATACAAAACACAATAACAATCTATTTTCTAAGCACTCACAATGCTGGAAATTTTTCTAAAGCTTTAGGAAACTGATGGAGCCCTACAGTTGTTTATCAAAACCATGTCTCCAAATTACACAGCAGAAAAATGTTGTCTGATAGATTAGAAATCGTACCTTTGTCCTCTGTGGCTAAACCCCAAAGTTTTCCGAAGTCTCTCTATCTTGGCTTCCATGTTCAGTCAGTCAGTCAACCTATGAATAACACTTGCTGAAACTCCACTGGGTGTTGGAGATAGGGCACAAAGAAAATAGAGGCTTCAGCTCCCATCCCTGAGAACATTACGATCAATTTCAGGAAGTGGAAGATACACTCATGATGGAAATGTAAGATCACTTTAAGCCATGTGCAAACATATTCAAATGCATGTGGGTCAACGTGACCGCAAAAAGAGAAACGTCATGTAACTTTTTACTATGGAACAACACAGTTGACTGCAGGAGACTGCTGTGGGCATTCAGTCTGCACCAGGAGTTCTAGCCTCTGTTTTGCTCTGACACTGTGAATTTGAGCTTGCCACCGAATATTTCTAGAATTCTACTTCTTCTCCGTAAAATGAAGCAATTGGTCAAGACGAATGATTTCCAAACTCTGCAAAGCTGAGAACCGCTATTTTTTCTCCTCCCAAATGAACCATAAAATAAGTTTGAATTAAGGCGCCCTCTATATCCCCTCAGAAGTTCCTTGGGCTGTGCATGAAGTTGTGGAGTTCTCAAGGACACATTTGAAAACGTCTAGTCTAAACACTCTCTAAGATACCTTCTTGCATTAATGTGTGATAATTTGGTGAATCCCAGAGCATGGGCAGCTTAATGTAGGAAACAGATTTTAGTTCTGTTGAGATTTGAATTCAACTCAATTTATAAATCAATAGTACTATAGTAGAAGTAGAGACATTATATCTTTCTACTGTAGAAGATGTGAGATCAATAACCCATTAGACAAGCAATATGGGTCATTCTTAACCCAGATTTATAATATTCATAAACATTTACTGAGCATCTTCTACATGCCAAGTATTATGTATACTGGGTGCTGGGATTTAAATCCCTAGAGGAGTACTCAATCTAATAGGTTTTAGACCAGAAAATGTTCTTTATTTTGAGAAGCCCTAAAGAAGGCAGAGTGTTCTCAATGAGAGCTTTTAAGCCATGGGTTATTTATTTTATCTAAATGGAACTACTCTGGATGGATTGAACATGCACAACACAGCCTAAGGAAGGTCCGTTCAATCTGTCCCAGCATGGTGAGACTGGTGGAGTCCTGCCTCCAAGCCTGGGACACATTGAGGTTATGTGTACTTCATCAATTAGAGAAAGAAGGCAGATGAAAAATGCTCTATATGAATAAGCTTCACTGGTTATTTTATCCTGAAACATGGCTTGACAAGAAAAACACTCTGTCGCTACCACCCTAACCACTCCCAAATCCACTTGTTACTCCTGCATGTTATTCTATGGGAAGATAAAAAATGGGCCACAATGTAGCCATCGACTGGAGGACCAGGAGTTCAGACATGTTTTATAAGCGTTTTTGCCTGTAGAACCCAAAACCTCTTGTTTGTTCATGGTTAAATTAAATCTTGCTCTGTCTCAGGACTAAGGCAATATGACTATTAACTCAGTGAGAAACTTATAAGATCAAACATCAAATTCTAACACTTATAACAAGAAGAAAAATGAATGTGTACATTTTTGAAACATTGCAATGAAAATGATCTTCAGAGAATAGGTAACAAGGCATAATATGAAAGGAAGCTCCTTTTATAAGTATATAGTTATATATAATGTATTTATATTTGTTATGTATTTTTTAAATATATTTATGCATTAAATTGCATACTTATATACATAAATTATAAATATAAATAAATTAATGTAAAAGCATGATATATTCTTTGTTATAATAATGTATTTGCATTATATGTTATATATACTATATGTAACAATATAGTATATATATTTTTATATATTATTTACATTTTTATACCATCATAATATAGAAGAAGCTCCTAAAATATCCTTCTCTGGTTGGCACAGAGATCACTTTGAAATTGAATGCACATAAAGTTATTCACATAACCAGGTTAACTCCTCCAGGCAATGAGAAGTCCTACCTAGGGTTTTGTGCACACCCACCATAATACAATTGCAAGTACCATCCTCTTGCTAAGAGGCCAAGAAGGAAAGAATTCTGGGAAGTGGAATATACAGTGATATATATATATCATTGCACACACAGCCCATAGGTCAGTGTCTTTTTATCACTAGCCATTGACAGAAGTTTATTTCTTTTGATAAATTATTTCTTCTTGTAGAAAATTTCAAATACATACAAAGGTAGAGACAATAAGAAAATAAACTTGCAATACCATTATCTAACTTCACCAATTATCAACTAAAAGCCACTTTTATTTCATTTATATGCTTACCAACTTTCTTTTGAAGCAAACTATAACAGTACATCATTTCTTTCTTAAATATTTTGGTGAGTATCTCTAAAAGATAATAAACCTTAAAAAAAAAAGCAAACCTGAGACCATTATCACAGTTAAAACATAAGTTAACAGTAATTCCTCACATCAAATATCCAGGCAGTTTTCACATTTTCCTCATTGTCTTATAATTTTTACATGGATTTTATTCCAATTAGCTTCAAGTAAAGTTAGTGCTTTGCAGTTGACTGATATGTCTTTGAAGTCTCTTTTCATCCATGGTAGAAGCAGCCAATAAGGATATAATGTGAGCCGCCCATGTAATAATAAATTGTGTAATAGCCACATTTTAAGGGTTAAAAATGGCAAAATTCATTTTAATAATATATTTTATTTAACCCAATATATGAAAAATATTATTTCAACATGAAACCTATATAAAAATTATCACTTTTTTGTATTAAGTCTTGAACGTTGGTATGTATTTTGTACTTACAGTACATCTCAGTTCATACTAGCTGCATTTTAGGTGCTCACTATGTGCGTGCACCTAGTGGTTGCCTATTGGATAGTACGAGTTGTAGGTTCCCTCTCCAAGGCATAAGTTTCTAGTAATCAAAAAACAAAGAAGCATAGGAACAATTTTTATGTAACTCTTTCTTACAAAGTGATAAGAAGATTCCCAACAGTATGACATATGCATGTTTTGGCCTGTACATCCCCAAATATTGAGACACACTCGTGTGCCCATAGTTTATTTGGGAATACGATCCTTCAGAACAGGAGTACATGCAGGAGTGTAAAACGTGAAAGGAGGGAAAACCGTTTCAAAAGCATGTTGTAGAGTTGGCCTCTGCTACAGGCAACTGGTGGTTTATTCTACCGGGGCCTTCTGGTCACCTGAGGGCAAACAGGAAAGCATGTCCACAATGGCTCCCACCTCCTAGTGCCAGAAGATGGCCTCTTGAGTATTATGGCCCTCACAGTTCTAGAAGTAAATGTGAGTGACTGTCCAACAGTTTTGTGGAATGGAAAAGTCCAAGGGAGGAAGCAAGAGGTATCTCACTGGGGCAGAGACCAAAAGCTGGCGGAGGGAGAGGAAGGGGAGTGTGCTGCTGACCTGTTCTAGCTGTGCTGATCTGAGCAAAGCCTGCAGGGCACAGACCACCCACAGCAGCAGTGGCTAGAATTAAAAAGTAAGGTCGAGAGGATTCTGGTGTTCATGAGGATGCACTTGCAACTTGAAAGTAAACATATGTTAGATGGAAACCATTTCTACAGAGATAGGATGGCCGTGATGGGGGGTGGGGAATGCAGTTAAGGAGGCATTAGAAAGCCATGCATGGTGACTCACACCTATAATCCCAGCACTTTCGGAGGCCCACATGGGAGGATCACTTGAGCCCCATAGTTCGTAACCAGCCTGGGCAACATAGCAAAACCCTGCCTGTCTCAATTTTTAATTAAAAAAAAATTTTTTTTTTAAAGGCAGCATCAGAAGAGTCAGGAAGAGACTGTACTAGAAATATTACTTCAGCCAAACTCTCATATATGCTGCTGTTTTTTAAAGCCTCAGAACTCTTCAAATACAATCAACAATATTTGAAATCCCAGTCAGAATATGTAATGTTCTGGTTTTCATGTGCTTATCTTTATTGTATTATTTTATCTTTCTGGAATTAATCAGGTTTTCACAATATGGACAATAACCAATCAATTTCTAGACATCATATGTACTTAATAAGCAATATATTTCTGCCACTTATAGTCAAGATAATTTTGTGAAATTGTTTAATCAGAGCTGGAAAAGATCTTAGAAAACAATATGTCAAACCAATGCCACTAAGTGATGTAAAAGTTCCCTTGAGAGCCTTCCTTAGAAATGGTCATTCTACATGTGCTGCTACCAGAGAATCAATGTGAAATACCTAGTTTAGTTTTGAACACCTGCCTGAGTGCTACTGCCTGAGTACTTCCAGTTGTCATAAAACTAGACTGCTTATCGACCCTTCACTAGTTAAGTGCTGCTGTCTAAAGCATGACATACTTTAGTCTGAAAATTGTTCAGTTCAAGGATGCTATGTTCTGCAACACACCTTTTACCAATTCTGCATAGTAAAAAGTTTATGATCCTATGTATCTGCCTAGTCACCATACTATACCAGATAAGTCATCTATAAGAGTGAGCTTTACTGTGCCTCGAAATGTCTCTGATAGCTATAAAAGTAATTGTGTTTATGAATACTGCACACTTTATGGGATCTGATTTTCTTTACATACCAAAGTCTGATTCTTATTGAGTGGCTTACCAAAAATATTACTGCACTGGGACAAAAATGATTAATCTGGAAATGCGGACAGACTTGGCCACTCATCTAGCATCCCAAAGATGATTCCACAATTTCTAACCAATTCCTCTTCTCTACACCCTTCCTGAAGGGAATAGATAATTTATAGTGGAGAGAAGCTAAGTTTATCTACATAATAAAGGGCTAAGAGAAATCCTGTGGAGGAAGGAAAGGAGGGAAGAAAGCCCTGAGGGGTAGGGGAGGAAGAAAAGTATTGTTTTGGGAGTTGGGGGTAAGGAGATAACAGAGAGGATCTGACTGCTGGGATATGTGAAGGAAATGGAGAGGAGGGAAAGATGTCAACATTGCTGTGGACTGAGGAGTGGACTCCCCTTTAATGTTCTTTATAGGAAATTGTAAAGAAATGTACTTTTAATTAATGTTGGTCTTTGAACAGTTCTTAATTGCTTTGAGAATCTTTGTGTTTGTGGAAGTTACACTCTGTCCTCCAAATCAAGCCCAAGTTCAATGAGATATTAACCAAGTATGTGAAGGTAGTCCATTGCTGATTTATTGGCTTCATATTTTATTTTTCATATTTGTATTAGCTGCTTTTGCTCAGAGCTGCATTAAAAAAAAAAATCTTTCTTGGCTTAGCTTTTGAAACATTTCTTCTGAGTGCAACAACTATCGTGGTTAAATTGCCACTGCATTATGAGTTGTTTCATTTTATTCACCAGACTCATATTGAGTGCCAACCATATGTCAGGTTCAGTGCTAAGACTGAGAAGCAGCTATGATCCATATCAGAGCTTGCATGGAAAGCAAGTAATGGTACTGGAGTATGCTCCAGAGCACCTGAGCAGGAATGTTTAAAAATGTATACATGTTAATAGTAGTATTCACAGTACTGCAAGCCATGATCTTAGGAAGCTTATTCTGCTTGTTATTGCCAAGTCAGAGTACCCACCAAGAAATTTCAACACTTTGGGTAGTTATACACAGAGGTGGATGAAAAGTGAAAAAATCAGTCACTCATCCAGATATATTGCTAATATTCAGAAATTTCTGGGCAACTGTCTGATTTCCTTTGCTTTCATCTTAAAGTTTGGCCTCATGGAGCCATATGTTGAGTGTAAGCACATTCAGGAATGCATATCCTCAGCTTCAAGGACATTTTCATTTGATTGGAGGTGATAACACAACTGGAATTGAGTTATGGCACTGGATGAATCCCTCCCATTCTGGTAAAAAATGGTTGGAGGGTGTTCAACACCTGAAATTAACCAGATCTTCAAGTTATACATCTCATCATTAAATTTATCACTACAGGACCTGAATTTTCCTGACATGGAAAGCTTTTTTAAATAAATGCTTAGAGCTGGGAAGATGCCCAGCACATTAATCCTGGAACCATACAAAGGGAATCATTTTGTAAATGGAAATAAGTCCTTTAATATAAACTGGGCGACCATTCAATCACTAAGCCTTGCTTTGCAGTATCCTATTTAATCCACTGAGTGTTCTGTTCTTTTCCATTCATCTAGCTTGAGCCACAAATATGTTGCTTCTCGTTTTGCCCTCGGATATTTTTTTTCTTATCATGACTTAGAGGCAGCCAGAAGAATAGTATCCGTGCCTAGAAATGAATTATGAATCACCCAGTAGTTTCAAAATCCAAAGGGATAAGAAAAGTAATAATCCCAAATATGCCAGTCGTTCTTCTTTACCTTTTGCAAGAAAAATGTTATAATTTGAAAACTTGCTACAAAATTTTCTTGTTGAAGTCAGAGTCATGGATATTCTGGAAAGAAGATGTAAGAGTAAAAACGTGAGACAGACAAACAAGTAAGTGCGTTAAATCATCTTCATTATGTATGATTTTTGTGTCCAATGGATGAGTCAGGATGTCAAGACAGGGAAGTTTGGATACTGTAGCTTTACCTCCAAAGTGTAGTGTGCTGCTTTCTGCCAAATGAAATGTAAATAGAAAGTCAAAGTGTTCTTTTTCTGCTGTGAGTCAGATGTCTAAAGGCCCGTTCAGGAACGAAGGCTGGTCCATGCAGAGGTGGCCTGACGATCTGACAGAAAGGTGCTTCTGTATTTGAGAGGCTCGGGCTAAGCCAAAAATAAAAACAGTGGTCTCTGGGGGCTTCCTTCATATTCCAAGGTAAACTAAATAAATTAAATAAATGGTAAGTCAGCATTAACATTCAAAATTTTTGACAGGTAAAAAGGAATCATTCAGAAAGAAACATGGTCACACTGTGTCAGATTCAAAGCAGAGATTCTGATCCAGTATAAGCAAGAGTTTGTATCTTTTTACTTACAGTACTGTGATGGTGACTTATAAAGGTCTTTGTGTGTGTGTATGTGTGTGTGTGTGTGTGTGTGTGTGGTCAGTGTCTTCCTATTGTGTATGCAGAAACATGCAAAGAATTCTACAGCCTCATTAACGAATACCAGATTTGAGAGGCTAAGTATTTTACGGGATGTTCCCACTCATACACTTTATTAGTAAAGATTTGTTAGTAAAGGTGATCTCAGAAGGTCTGGTTATTCCCAGTTTCCCTAGTCCCTATCTCAAAGTCCATTTTTTCATTTCACAAACTGGATAACATTTAATTGCTTCAGGTCCTTTTAAGTAGCTCTACCAAAGACCCTTGTTTGCCTACCCGCCAGTATCATTCACTCTCCACCCTTTTTTTAGCAGTAGAACCCTGATTTCTAACTAGGATTCCCATGTTTAGCAAATAAAAATACAGATTGCTAAATTAAATTTGACTTTCTGTAAAACAACAAATCAATTTTTAGTATAAGTATGTGCCAAGTATTAAATACAGGATGCCTAGTTAAATTTGAATTTCAGATAAGCAACAAATAATTTTTAGTCTACGTATTTCCCAAATATTGCACACTTATGCAAAAGAGTATTTATCTGAAAATCAAATTTAACTGGGTATGTATTATTTTATCATGCAACCCCCTTAACTGCTCAACCTCCTTAACTAAGTTGCTACCCAACTTAAACTACATTTCCAAGGCTCAGACCATGGTGTGACAATGTGACCAAGCTCCCGTCAATGAGGCGGAAGCATGTTTGAGTGGTGTTCCCAGAAAGTCTCCTAACCAGAAAGGGGCTCTACCAGAGCTCAGTCATGAACAAGGCTCTGGTAGAGACAGAAAGAAGTGGGGTCCCTGGCAACATCGTGTTGCTGACATAGCAGCACTGAGCTGCCTCCTGCAAATTCCCTTAAGAGAAAGCTATATAAACTCCTGCTTTATTTAAATAATCACCATTTCTTCTGTTACATTCAGTTGAGCCCAATCCTAACTGATAGAGGCTTACCTCCTTAGGGATTTGTGAACACACCAAAACCAAGATCTGTGGAACAGGGAGGTCTGTGGAAAGTAGAGCATGTGAAACAGAGTGAACATTCACAGTTACGTAGATTGTCATAGTCTCGCTGACTTCTTCTCACACACATACAGATTTCCCTCTTTATCTAAAGCCCTGGGTCTTCTAATTTCCTGCCCATCTTCTTCCTGACAGTGCTCAAAAGTTAACTCTAGTAATTTAGAAAAGGAAACAAAACAAGCAAATAAACAAACAAAAACACAAGGGCCATCCTTAGAGGACTGGAGCATAAAGCTAAATTGGGTTTAACAATTTCATTGAAGAGGTTGAGTGGCCATTTTCAACACAAATAATTTGTGGATACTTTTTGAGTATGCTGTCAGGTGGCAGGAATTAAAGTCCTAGATTACAATCACTTAATACTTTGGAGTATCTTTGGCTTTGGGGAAAAAATGCAAAAATGAATTCCTAATAAAATGATACCTTGTATAAAAAGGAATAGACCAATATAGCATCCCTTGAAATTTTCCCAGGTCAGAATACTTATATATAAAATTATGTTCCAAAAGGCCAATGTTGATTTTTTTTTTTCCAGCACTTAAGATTTGCCAATTTCAACATTTTTCTTGGTACCATGAAAATTGTTGCCACTGGCAGGCTTTCTATGGAGGTAGGAAGGCAAAAATAGCATTAAACAGTGGATCTATGAGAACAGGAGCCTGTACATTTTCATTAATGTGTCATTCAGAATCCTGATTAGGAGATCTATTTTTAATTCCTTAAGGGGGACAGAAATATATAGAAGGCAGATGAACAGAAAAAAAAATACAACCTTCAAATGTAACAAATAAAAGTAAAATTAAGGTAAGGATAAGATACGAAAAAGGCTAAACACAATTCGTTTTGTCATAATAAAGACACAACCACCACTGGTAGATTTTTGCAAAGGCAAAATCTAAAAATTTCAGAATCTGGTTACAATGTGGAAGTTATCTAAAGGGGATTGATTAGTACCTCCCCAAAATACATGACCACCTGGAACCTCAGAATTCAATCTATTTGGAAATAGGTTCTTTGCAAATGAAATTAATGTTGAAGGCATACTGCATTAGATGGGCCCCAAATTCAATGATTACTGAGTTTATAAGAAGAGGAGAGGACATCCAGAAAGACCGTGCAGAAAGAAGGCTACATGGCAACACAGTCAGATATGAGAGTGATGCAGCTACACTCCAAGGAATACCAAGGACTGCTGGCAACCAGCAGAAACTAGGAGAGCGGTTTAGACCAGAGTCTTCCTCAGAGCCTCCAGAAGAAACCAACTCTGCCAACACGTTGATTTTGGACCTCCAGCCTCTAGAGCTGTGAGAAAATTAATTTCTGTTATAGTAAGCTACACAGTTTGTGGTACTTTTGTTACGGCCCCTAGGAAACTAACACATCACCCAATGCCTCTTGCCTCTGAAAGCAAGTCATTATATACATGTTCAAAAGATACCACTGGATCCTAGGGCACTCAAAACATTCCAGTGCTTATTTTTCAACTCCTCAGATCCTGACCAAGGATGCTATTGACAAGCAAATATTTTTGCAGGATCTTTGTTTATTTGAAAGCCTTTATTCTGCCTGCCAATTTGGAAAGATCATTAAATTACATCTTTCATTGAAAGCTTAGTTGTTTGTATTTTGCAGCTTCATTGGCTTTTTTATTTTCAAAAGAAGAGAAGCAAAATCAAAGGAAATGAAGCAAAGTGAAGTTTTATCAGCACTTCAAGGTCTCTGAGCCTCTACAAATCTACAAACACAATAGCATCCTCAGTGTGTCTCATATATTCTAGGTCTGTGAGATCAGGTATATAATATGGAAGGTTTGCAAATGGTCCACCCTTCCACCATTACCTAACCAAGGGTGCATTTAATATTTCTTCTTCATCATATTGACAGTCCACTCAACACAAAGTAGAACTGTATTATTTTCCCTGACCAAAACTAGGACTGTGAGCCTATTCCTCTGATAAACACTGAGGGTCCCTTTGAGAAGTGTTACTCAGCCCTTCTTCAAATCAGCACGCATTCAGAAAATGAGCATTATAAAGCATAATGCAGTAAACTGGAAGAAGAAGGGGACATGAGGAAATGTATTTGCAACTTGGTGGAAAGACATATCACATTTTGTGTGCTATATAAAAATGGCAAGCAATAAAATACAAAATGTTAGGGAAAGTGTTAAATATTGATTGCATAAATATTCTGAATAATTTTTTCAAACTACTGAATTCAGGAAGTTTTCAGGGGAAGCTAGACAAATATTATTCATTATAATTCCAACATGGTACATTTTTAGATGTTTTTAAAAATTGGTCTTAGGGTTTTTAACATCAAGAGTCTATTGAAAACAATATCTTGGGGGAAATTCTAGAAAGAGGATGGCAGTGGCTACAAAGGTTTTAAATCTCTCTAAATACTCACATAAAAACAGAGCAGCTAGAGAGCAAAATCACAGAAACCTGTGGCAGATTCTTACAACACAACTATGCAACAAGGCATCCCAAAAGCTACAAAATGCAATTGGATGACACAATACAAGCTGATAGTAATAAGACCTGCACGATCTCAAAATCCATGCAGGAGATGGCAGAAGGGACCCGGGGGTGATGGAAAGGCTTGAGAACATGACAATTTCAAGTGTTCTTTTTATCACGACACTATCTCTCATAACTTGTTGCTTCATGCTGCATTTGCTGAATCCTTCCAAGCCTCTGTCACAGATTTAACCTATCTCCCTCAAATGGTACTAAAGAGACAGACTCGAGTCTGATTAGTCCTCAGGATCCAGTTGCCAGTTTGCAGGAAAAGTGGAGAATAGAGAACCATGTTGTATGAAACCATAAATACGCAGCCACAAAATCCTGACTGTGGAAAACTGTAGAAGTCAAATGCTCTAGTTCCTCCACTGAAATATTGAAAGAAAAGAAAAAGAGGAAGAAAGTGTAGATTTAAGAAGATTTAAAATACACATGAAATTTTTTTAAATGGGTTAGTCTACACGATAATGTTTAGGAATGCATACTCGCATGCTAAAAAAAAGATTTCAAAAAAAATGCAAGAATGTGATTTATTTTCGGAGGGTAAGGAAGGAGCTGTCATTGAACAAGAATACACAGAGAGGTCTAACAAAGAGGCTCGGTGGGGCGCGGGGGCTCACAGGCTGTAGTCCCAGCACTTGGAGAGGCCGAGGAGGGCAGCTCACCTGTGGTCGGGAGTTTGACACCAGCCGGACCAACATGGAGAAACCCCGTCTCTACTAAAAATACAAAATTAGCCAAGTGTAGTGGCATGTGCCTGTAATCCCAGCTACTCGGGAAGCTGAGGCAGGAGAATCGCTTGAACCCGGGAGGCGGAAGTTGTGGTGAGCCGAGATTGCGCCATTGCACTCCAGCCTGGGCAACAAGAGCAAACCTCGTCTCAAAAATAAATAAATAAATAAATAAATAAATAAATAAATAAATAGGCCGACTCTATTTTTGATGTTTGCCTGCTGACAACTTTCAAGTCCCCCTGGTCCCTGCTCCCCATTCTGCCCCACATCTGGACAAGCCAATAAGAGAGCCCACAAGCTCTTCCTTTGCCACCAGCAGGAAGTTCCAACTATACATGCCATTTTCAGACCTGCTAGGAAACCTGCCTTGCTCTTCCCAGAAAGCCTCATGATATGAGTAATACATCTTTTCATACCCTCTTAATGTGTTTCATACCCAACATTAATCTCAATATCCAGGCCAAACTGTGGGTAAAGAATCAGTTTTATCTCTGTAGCATGACCACAAGGCTTTTGGGGTGACTGGCAAAACTCTACTTTTTTGACCTTTGTGGGTGCTTAAAAAGGTGTTTGTTTTGTAACTTAAGATGAATATTTATCATGTATGTGATTTGCTGTCTCTTTATTTTGCAACAAAACAGATAAAAATAAAAGCAACAACAATAACAATTTCCTGTGGCAAATTTGTAACCCATTGTGATACATCCATTAGAAATCTCAGACTTGGAATAACACACTTCTTAGAACCGAAGTACTAAGTAAGATAGTGCTGGTCCCTTAACCTGTCTTGCCACCATATCGGCTGGTTTTTGGACACTACCAAGAATAGGACTCTAATCTTGACCTACAGAGTATATTAGTCTGGGTCCTTCTGGATAAAATCAAGTCCCTACATGTCCCATGTCTTCAAATATAATTTCATGTTTTTCCTTTTGCGTTTCATACAAATATAATCATAACTTTTCTTGGATAACCTGAAGAAGTTACATAAGGTAACATTCTATGTATTCCTCCTGTTTTACATCTTCTTGGACACCGGTTCAAAGGGAGTCAAACAGTAAATTTGCTTCCTTTTTTTTTTTTTTTTTTTCTTTTTTAAGACGGAGTTTCGCTCTTGTCATTCAGGCTGGAGGGCAATGGCATGATCTCAGCTCACTGCAACCTCTACCTCCTAGGTTCAAGTGATTCTCCTTCCTCAGCTTCCCAAGTAGCTGGGATTACAGGCGCCCACCACCACACCCAGCTAATTTTTGTATTTTTAGTAGAGATAGGGTTTCACTATGTTGGCCAGGTTGGTCTCAAACTCCTGGCCTCAAGTGACTAACTCGCCTCGGCCTCTCGAAGTGCTGGGATTACAGGTATGAGCCACTGTGCCCGGCCTGCTTCCTTCATTTTTATAATAAAGCTTTATTTATTAGCCACATTAGAAGCACACTTTTGCTTAACAATTTGCTTATATTTGTAAATTCATGAGGAAATGCATCAAGTCTATCTAGTGAGTACTTGTAGTCTAAACATAATTAATTGAAAAGCACTGACAAAATAGAAGCCACCACATTCCATAGTATCAAATTTCAAAAGAGATGATATATTACATCATGTAGTTCTCTTTCTCTTTTTTGTAATCTTGAAATCTCATCTCCTTCATAAACTTTTTGCTAAGTAAAATAGAAGAAAGTGCTGAAATATAATCAAGAAAACTCCCATAGGCCCTCTGAGAAAAAAAACAAATCATTTGTTTAAATGCTTATTATTATTTTGAAGTTTACTAGGCCCCCAATAAATTACTTGATAGAGAAAAATTCAATGATGTAAGTGGTTTGTGATAGCTAGAGTTTTGTCTGCCCCACATGTTTTCTAATCTCATTTTTCTCTTGTCTTCTGGCAAATTTTCCCAAACTTTATTTGGTTTGGGTAGGAGTTTATCCCAGAACACTAGCTTTACCAAACATGATTATTTCCTTTCTCTAGACACAATGATTGGTGTGTATGTAATCCAAGCAGGGTTAACAGAGTCATTCCTGGAGCTAACATAGGAATTATACAGCCCTAATACTGTGTTGTTGAAAAATGTTTACATTTTTCCTTGTAAAGTCATCTGTTAGTCAGTGTTTGCAGTAATAATGCCGTATAACAAACAACCCTGATATCTTGGTGGTTTACACCAACATTTATTTCTCTCTCATGTTTTGAGGTCAGCTAGGTATAGGTTTTGAGTTGAGTTTAGGTTATTTCATGTGTCTTCTCATTTGAGAATCCAAGTTAAAGGAGTATTTCCTAGTTGAGGCATGCTGTTCTCATGGAAGAGTGTAGGAGAACAAGAGAACTGTTGAAAACTTTCAATGCCTCTTTAAAGCCTGTACTCAAAACATGTAAGTTACATGGCCAAGCCCAAAATAAACATACAAGAAAGTGTATGTTTCTTGTATGTTTCTCCCATGGGCAAGGAGAAGAGAGTGAATATTTACTGAATAATAATTCAACTACCAAAGCCATGCACTTTTTGTTATTTTCTGTATTCTGGGTACATTATATTATATTATAAATAGTGTGTGTGTGTGTGTGTGTGTGTATATATATCTGTATATGTATATTCCTAGATGTTTGCTGTTGATGACAGTGCAATTAACTTTTATCTTATAGCCAATAGTTTTATTGAAGTCTTGGTTAATTCTGATTATTTGTGAATTATCATAGATTTTTGCATATTCACTATCTAAACTTCTATCTATTTGAAATACACCAAATAGATTTAGATAATACTGTACTTAAAGTGTCTATATAAACTCAGGAGACCTGAACTAGTGAATTAAATAAAATGTAAGAGAACTGGTTGCCTTTATTTTATTTCATTTTTTTGCACTTACGATCTTCAATGAAATTGGCGTGTAATTTTCTTTTCTTATATTTGTCTAGTTTGGGTATTGCACAAGCTAGAATAACTAATATTAACTTCTGTAATATAGAAACCTCAAACCTTAGTAGCTTAATGTCATAAAAGTTTATCTCTCACTGATGCAAAAGTTAATCAGTTCTTCATTTAAGGACATCGTTCTATATGGCCATTCTGGGACACACTCCTTTTTATGTCTGTACCATCCACTAAGTCCTGGAAGTACTCTGCCACTTACTCTGCATCCAGCTCTCAGAAAAGGCAAGAGAGACCTTGTAGAAGATAACATGGGAAGTTTCTAAAGTCCAGGCCTGGAAGTGGCATTGTACATTACAACCACCCACATTTCAATGGCAAAAACAAAGTCACATGACCACATCTACAGCAAAGGATGTTGAATTGTGTAGATTGGTTTGTGTAAGACTAGAATCAACATTTATCTGAATGTTTGATAAATCTTTCTGACAAAATCATCTAAACCAAATTTGTTGTTATTAGGAAAAATTTTAACTGTTGTTTAAATGTTTCAAATGGCTATAGGAGTATTAAGGTTTGCTCTTGACTCTGTTTCATAGTTACATTTTTCTTTAAAAAAATCAATTATATTAAGGTTTTTGGAATTTATTGGCATAAATATTGTCAGAGAAATCTCTCGTATTTTTAAATCTTTGCCATGTCGATTGTTACGTCCTCTTTTCATGCCTAATTTATTTGTGACTTCTCTTTTTTCCTCTGTCAAAGAATCAGCTTTGGTATTTATTAATCCTGAATATCATTTCCTATCTCATTAATTTCTTCCCAAGTCTTTATTACTGCCTTCCTTTGAAATTTTGGGTTTGATATATTGTGACTCCTCTAATTCTGGAGTTATCGTAACAACATTTTTCTAATATTAAGCATTTTTACCTCTAAGTTTCCTTTTGATGATCACTTTAACTGATTCCTACAAATTTGTATATGAAGTATTTTAATTGCTAAGTTTAAAATTTTTGTAACTTCCACTCTGAATGCTTTCGTGGATTGTTTTAGTTTGTTTGCTGGTGCTATAACGAATATCTGAAATTGGGTAACTTATAAAGAAGAGAAATTTATTTTCTCACAATTCTGGAGACTGGGAAGTACAAGATCAAAGCACCAGTAGTTAGCAAGTGTCTTCTTGCTGCTTTATCACATGGTGGAAGGGCAAAGAGGCAAAAGGCGCCAAACTCACCCTTTTATAATGGCACTAATCCCACCCATGAGAGTAGGGTCTGTATGCCCTGATCATCTCTTAAAGGTCCCGCCTCCCAACACCACTGCAATGGTAATCAAATTTCATAAGTTTTGGAGGGGATAATGCAAACCATAGCATGGACAAGTTACGTATTAGAATCGTCTCCCATTAAAATTCCACGTTTGGACTTTTTTGCAGTAAACTTCTTGTGTTTTAAAAAATATTTTACTTAATTATACTAGAATTAGATAATATGATTTCTATAATACAAATACTTTGACACTGATTGAGACTTGCTTTAAGGGCTTAGTATGTGGTCAGTCTTTATACATACTCAGTGTGCCTTTTAAAAGAAGATTCATTCAAAGTTTCCTGGTTGCAGAGTTCTACATTATTTCCATCATACCAAACATGTTAATTGTGCTACTGAAACTTATATCCTTTAGTAAGTTTTTGCCTACTTATTCAACCAATATATTAAAATTCTTCCATTTTGCTAGTAATTAATCTCTCTTTATAATTGTGTCAAATTTTTCCTTGTATCCTCTCAAGCTGTATTATTGGGTGGATAGAGGTTAAGAATTATAATACTTTCCTGGTGGACTTAACCTATTGTTATAATGCCTACTAATGCCTTTGTCATGAAGATACCAGGAATTTTATCAACAAACTATACCAGATGTCATTAAATTTTACCTGAATGTATTAATAGTTTTTTTTTAATGAAGGTCAATTGCATAGAGTTGGATTAATCAAAGTCCTTGGTGCAGTATGCACTGCATTTATTTATCTATCCATGACCATACTTTATTCCATTTGTTTGTCTATTTGTTCATTTGTATGTTTGTATTATACACTCCCATGAACCAACTCCCAATACATAGAACATTGCCAATAATTTATTTGTGAGCTCCTTCTATATTTCACACTTCTGGTTCCCCTTCAGAGGTAGTAGTTGTCTTAAATTTTGTGTTTATCATTTCTTTGGTGTGTTTGTATTTGTTTTGCTTTCAGGTTCACTTTATATATTTGTTTGTTTTAAATCAACTTTTAAGTTCACTTCATATATTTGTGTGCCCAAACAATATATATTTTTTAGTTTCATAAAAAATACATTTATATTGAGGCCAGACGTGGTGACTATAATCCCGGCACTTTGGGAGGCTGAGGCAGGTGGATCATGAGGTCAGGAGTTCGAGACCAGCCTGGCCAACATGGTGAAGCCCCATCTCTACTAAAAATACAAAAATTAGCCAGGCATGGTGATGAACACCTGAGGTCCTAGCTACTCAGGAGGCTGAGGCAGGAGAATTGCCTGAACCTGGCAGGTGGAGGTTGCAGTGAGCCAAGATCACACCATTGCACTCCAACCTGGGCAACAGAGCAAGACTCTGTCTCAAAAAATATATATAAATCTATATATATTATATATATAATGTTCTATGTTGTTTTGAGGGGGTTACTTTTTTTACTCAATTTCATGTTACTGAGAATCACCTACACTGTTTTCTATACTTAATTATTTTCACTGCTGTACAATACCCAATACCATGTTACCTGATTATACCACAATTTCTTGATCCATTTTCTTGGCAATAAGCTCCGCTTTTACATTCAGTCTTCCTGTGAACTTACATTTTATATTTACTTCTAGTGAAAATAAAAACCAGAAGTTTCTTTTTAAAAAATTTAACACAATATGTTAAGTTCTGTCTTTTATACCTGGATTTAGATTTTGTATATTTAAAGTAAATTACTAAAGTTTTTTCCTACCGTTTAGTTTGAACTATTTTCTTCCCTTTATTATGTTTCTTTTATTTCTTCTTTCTAAACATTTTTAAGAGTGATTTTTTTTTCATTATTTTCACATATGTTTATAGAAGATATGTACTTTGCTACTTTTAATAGTTGGCCTTAAAATGTTAATATATACATTTAAATTAAAATGTAAAACTATTCACTAGTTCTACTTTGTTTCTGGGCAATACAAGGACCTTGGGACACTTTAACTCTGGTCACCTCTGTGGTAGACATGGAAGAATGATGTTCAGCCCCTATTGCAAAACTTTTTAACGTACAGGGGCTAGAATGCTAAAATGTTTTCCAGCCTCTTGCAGCTAATGTTCTGGATATGATTTAGTTTCCACCAAACAGAAGCACCACTAATCAGAGTTGCAGCACAGAAGTGAGGTAGACAGCATACCTTGGCTGTTTCTGCTGGCAGGTACAGTCAAGGGGCATGTGGTTACTCTAAAGCAGTGTTGTCCAAGGTTTAGTATCCAGTCAGATGCTTCACGAATGTTGTCAGACAAGATGTGAATCATTCATTTTAAGGGACTATGTTTTTGATGTTGTATCTAAGGAGTCTTCACCATTCTCAAGTTTATCTAGATTTTCTCCTACGTTATCTTCTAAAAGTTCTATAGTTTTGCCTTTGATATTCAGGTCTCTGATACATGTTTAATTAATGTAGATGTCCAGCTGTTCCAACACCATTTGTTGAAAAGACTGTCTTTTCTCCATTGTATTGCCTTTGTTCCTTTGTCAAAGACCAGTTGACTATATTTACGTGAGTCTATTTCTGAGTTTTCTATTCTGTTCCATTGATCTATTTGTTTATTCTTTTGCCAATACCACACTGTCTTGATTACTGTAGACTTCTAGTAAACCTTGAAGTTAGGTAAATTTAATTCTCTGACTTTGTTCTTCTCTTTCAATACTGAGTTGACTTTTAGGGTCTTTTGCCTCTCCATATAATGTTTAGAATCAGTTTATTGATAGCCATAAGATAACTTGCTGAGATTTTGGCTGGGAATCTATAAATCAAGTTGGAAACACTTGACATCTTGACAATATTGAATCTTGCTAACCATAAACATGGGACATCTCACTTTTTATTTCTTTATTTCATCTGAGTTTTGTGGGGTTTTTTGATATAGATATTATATGTATTTTGTTAGATTTTTACCTAAATATTTTATTTTGGCAAGAACCACTGTAAATGGTAATACATTTTTAATTTCAAATTTCTCTTATTTATTGCTAGTGTATAGAAAAGTGATTGATTTTTGCATGTTAGCCACATATCCTACAACCTTACTATAATCACTTATTAGTTCTAGAACTTTTCTTGTCTACTCTTTAAGATTTTCTACATAGATAATCATATCATCTATGAACAAACAGTATTATTTTTTCTTTCCCAAGCTGTATACCTTTTATTCTACCTCTGTTTTTGAGTTTTTGTTTATCACCATATATAATTTGCAGAGGGCGGTTATTTTCTTTCATCCCTTTGAAGTTATTATAAACCAATGTTTGCTTTTTATTGTTTCTGTTTAGGTCTGCTATCAATTTAATTTTTGTTTTATTGTAGGTCAACTCTTGTTTTTCTCTGACTGCTGTTAAGGTTTCTTCTTCATCTTTAATGTTATGTGGTTATATTACAATGTTTTTAGAAGTTTTTTTTTTTTTAATTCGTACATCTAATTGTTTGCATCTTGTGTGTTTCATCAATTTTAGACATTTTTCAACTATTTTACTTTCTAATATTGCATCTTTTTCATTATCTTTAATCTCTGGTTGGTTCAAATTCAAATAGGCATAAGTCGGAGCTTCTCATTCTGTTTTTCTTTTATATTTTTCATCTCTTTGTCTCTCTTACATTTGTTTCAATATCTTGTGCTCTATCTCCCAGTTCACTTATTATCTCTTTAGCTTTATCTAATCTTCTGTTTAGATGTATGTGTTGAAGATTACATTTTTTTTTTATTTCTAGGAGTCCTTTTTTATTTTTTCTCAAATCTGCCTGGTCATGTCTGAGAGTACCATGTTCTACACTGATGTTTCCAATTTCTATATTTCTGAAAACACTTTAATCACACTTTTTCTTAGTATTTAATAATTCCAATATCAAACAGAGGGGTGTCTAGCTCTGCTTTCTGTTGTTTCTGATAATATTTATGTCTTTTTTCTTCTTGACCAATGTGACTAGGACCTCATGTTTGGCTGTTTTTATAAACACAAATTCTGAAACGCCTAGGCTGAGATGCATTCTTTTAGCAGGAATTTGTGTTATCTCTTTCCAAGTATCCTGGAACATCACTGACCCCAAAATATTTTAATTTAATTTACTGAATTGCATTTCCCTAGACTATGCAAGTGATATTAATTTGAATCCTTTTTCTGTACATGGGTAGTCATATGGCTGCTAATTTCCAGAAAAAATTTTTCCCACCTCAAGCCAACAACTTAGACATATTTCCTTGCCAGCTTCTTTTTCCAGGGAACAGATATTTTTTTAGCCCCCTTTTTACTGTAGCTATAACCCTTCATAACTACAGGGTATTTGGAGATCTCGGTTCTTTCTACACACTTTATGTGAGCCAAAGTTTTTGTCTGTCATTCGCCCTCATGGCTACTACAACCCAGGTTTCAAAGCTCCTCGTACTGGCAGATTCCTTCAGCGTAGCCCATGTCTCTATTACACATACATCACCCTAGTTTATTTCACTCTTTACTTTTTGGCCCCGGTAGATTTCTTTCACTTCTGTTGTGGGTGGGTGTGACCCTACATATGAATTTCAAAGATTATTCAAAGTAAGTATTAAGAAACATAGTTAGGTGTTTGCAATAAGAAGGCTTTTTGGAATTTCTTACTCATAGTATTACTGAAGTGGTAATAGAGTTGAGAGCCATGAAACAATTGGAAATTATTTGAAGATAATAATGTTTATAATAGTTTTATGTACCAAAATGTACATAATAACTTACCCAAAGGTTTTTGGTGCAATGATATAGGACATCTTGAAGGAGTACTATTCCAGCTTTATTAACATTTGATATTATGTATATAATTGTTCAATCTAGATTAGCCAGGGTTCATATTTTGTCAGCAAATGTTCAAGTCTCAACTGGGAGGAACTCTGAGTAAGAAAAGCATGAGACATTTTAAAGGAATTAAATTTGATATTTGGATTCTTGGATTTCTAAAATTGCCTTTGACCTTTCTGTCCTATGTTTGTCTGTAGCCACGAATTTCAAATCTGTCAACAATTTTTATTTAAGACAAAGAACACTTTTCTTGAATCCTAAAATTTCTGTGCCATAATAAGTTAGATTTTATCTGTTCACTCTAGAGAATACATATGCTCCAAATGTGTAATCCCAGGATCCTCCTTCTGCCATGAGGAATGAGGATGCATGGAATCTCTTAGGGCCTGTGTTCAAATTGCTCAAGCCCTGAGAGCTTCTAGTACCACCAGCAAGAATAGCAGAGCTACAGGTTTTCCGTGAACCCACAGAATCTCTGGTTTGGAGTTCTGACCATGATTTTTCTGATCCCTCCTCCTTCCCCTGCCTTGTTCTCTTGTTTGTGCCAGAGTAAAATGGAAGCATCAGATTCCCATATAAGTGGTGACTGTGATCTCCCCGCCCTCTGGCTTACTGGACTTCTGGCCTCTCTTCTGCTCTGGGCAACCTCTGGGGAGGGAGAATCTCTGGTTGCAGGGCAGAAACTCTGCCTCATTCACAAGATTTCTGTACTTGGAGTGAGTGAGAAGCTCTGTTTTTTCTTGCTCTACGGAGGTTGTAAGCAGGATAGCTCCTAACCGACACATTTGTTAAAGCCTCTCTGCCAGCAGCTCAGCTTGTCCTCACCCTAGCATGCTCCCAGCCATGAAGCTTTGTAGGCTTATTGCACCTGTTGATGGAGGGGCCATGGCCACAGGCCTGGCTGGCTCGGCGTCCCTCCAGCAGGAGAGCGTGAACAGTGTTAGACTCCCATGCAGCACCCCAGCCCCACGGGCAAGGCAGGATGAGGCAGAGGGGCTTCTAGAAAAATCTGAATGCCTGCTGTGAATGAACATGGTGCCAGTTAAGACTTTCTACAGGTGGAAGGCAAAGAACTGTAAAGACTTCCTTCCTCTCTCAGAACGTATAACCCACTGCCCTGAAATGCATTTAGCCAGGCAACTGGTCAAGGTGTCAGGCTTGTAGTATCCCAAAGTCTGTATCATGGTCTTCCCCTTTCTTCCCTTAGGCATCTCTATTCCAAGCTTTTATTATGAGCCTTCTTTTAAAAAAAAAAAAAAAGATAATTTGTTATCCAGAGATAGATGTATAATATCATTTTGATGTATGTCCTCTATAATTATAATCTAGATGCATGCCTCCTATAATTTTAAATTTTAGATTTTATTTCATAATGATTCCAGTTTTCAAAGTCTTCTAGTTTGTGCTGTACATTAAAATAGCCATAATTCTTGACTTCCTTTCTCAACAACTGAATTCCAGAACAAGCCAATTCATTCGTACATTTAACACTGTTGAGCATTTACTACTGCCAGGCACTGGGCTAGGTGTGAGATATGTAAGAGTGGGAATATCAGACAAGATCCCTCCCCATACAGTGTTTACAGTTTAATTGGAGAGACAGAGCAAAGTAGCTATACAAATAAAATAATAAAATAACTTGCATGCTATGAAAGAAACATGCAAGGGGCTGAGCTGAGACTACAGAAGTTTTACTGTATTTCTTATCAAAATATATGCTAATTACCTGTCTGTTCCTCTATTTCCTCATTAGACTGTAAGAACCTATAAGGTCACAACTAAGACTTTTTAATCTTGCTCTCCCTCGTACTTAGGAGAGTGTATGATACATGATGAGTACTGAGAAAAAGGTCTGCTGAATGGACACAAGAATGTCTGTGTTGATCAATGAGTTTGCAAAAGATTGGGGCTTCATTGAGAAATGGTTACACTTTGCACCAAATAGGAAAAGAACTGAGCACAATCTACATCTCACGTTGTTTTCTTAATAAGTTTTTATATTTAATATTCAAATTCTCTGTTTTTCTCCTGTATTGATTCAACCCCTAAGGAAGCGTAAGTTTTATGGGAAAACAAAGAATCCAGTTTTCTGAATTACCTTCTGGCCAGACACAAATGAAGCACACAATACTGGTGCTGTTAGTGTTAAGCTGCGTCATCAATGCTGGAGGAAAACCTGAGAAGGTAGAAGTGTCTCTGGAAGCTTTAGTGATAATTAAGTTCCCTGTACTCAGGTTTCTTGTCACCTTCCTTTTAGCTACCAGCACAGCGTGTTTCAGTCCTGACTACTGAGGAACTTACTGAGCAGCTGGTTTTGTTCCTGTCTCTTCCCCCCAGCACCATTTCCCTTTCAGTTGCTCCCTTGAATTTCCGGTCACTCTGCAACTTCCCCAGGGGCACTGGGTTGAACAGTGCTGGTATCTCTAAGTATATCCCATGATCTCCAAGGCAACATTTGCCTTCAAGATCATGTGGCTTCTGGTTTCTGAAAGATATGGATGCTGGATGAGATCTGGAAGAAGAAAGTTTCCAAAAACTAGAAAATGTGCTGCTTTTAGGAAACTGAAATGGGAGTAATTATCACCTTCAACCAACTGGCTTTAGGACAAGAAGCTGAGGCCAGAGGGGTAAAGTAAATAAGTGAGGAAGGTGGAAAATGGCAGGCCCAGAGCCAGAAGCCTGGCCACCCGGCTCTGGCCACACAAGTGCCCTGCCTCCTCCACCTACATACTTACCGCAGCTGTTCTCCAGTTTTGCAGCACTGAATGTACAAACCCTTGCTTGAAATTGGGAATCAGGAGTTTAATTTCAGTTGATCACAATCATAATTTTACAAATATTATGGAGCATCTGTCAAATGCATGGATACTATTATTTTTTAAAAAATCAATAAACGACATAGTTCCTGCTTTTGCAAACCTTACAATAGGGAAAGCAACTTTAAAGCGACAGTTGTGTTATTTAACAAAGGAGGAAAGGGTCCTACGGAAGGAAACATGATCTCCCAGCTGAATCGCTAATTGGAGGAAGAGCTGAAACTAAACCCCAGGTCTGCTGACTTCCAGAATGATGGGTATTCTATAATATCCTACAGGCTGTGTGTAACCACAATGAGAACCACGTGGGAAAACAGGAGCCGGGGCTTGTGGTGCTGCACATTGGCTATACCTAAAAGGAAAGGGGATGGAAAATATGGCAAACATCAGGGTAGATCCTGGGAAGAGGCAAGACCTGAGCAAGGATTTATAGGACAATTGCATTTGGGGAGTAGATAGACATACACACACACACACACACACAGAGAGAGAGAGAGAGAGAGAGAGAGAGAGAGAGATGGAGGGGGATCATTTCAGATGGAAGAAAGAGCAATGAAGTCATAAGAATAAACCAGATAGCCTCAAGGGCTGCCAAGGAGACCCACGTTCCTGGAGTGGAAGTATTTCAGGAGAGTAAAGAAGTTGCATAGAACAGGTGGGATCAGTTCAAAACTTCAACACACACAACTGGGCACCCTATGTATGCCAGGCACTGTGTTAGGCACTGGGGATAGACAGATAAATGAGAAACGTTATCCCATTACAGTGGTTTTACTACTTTGGCCACTGGAATCTTGATTCTAAAAGCCAGGTAGGGTTTGCCAAATCTACTTACAGAAAAACAAAACTCAAAGAGAACTTCAACTCAGAGCTTTATGAAAGATGACAGGAGGGTGTGGAGACAATGGGTTGACAACATACTTTGTTAAAAGATCAGATAGTTCTTGATCTACACCTGGGGACAACAGCGTCCAAAAGATAAGACATTAATGCTAATGGCCGGGTACCAGTTCCTGCTCACCTAAGCAGACAAACACCCTCAGCCAGTGGAATTCAAAGAACATTTTCTGAGCTAATCTGCTCCTGCCTCTGCCCTGGGTCCCCTGGGCTCTGATCACGTCTGAATGGGGATGTTTACTCCTTGCTTCAGAAGCCTCATTTCTCAGAGGTAGTTTGCCCTTTTTTTTTTCTTTTCTTGTTCTTTAATGCACTCGCTTGCTAGTCAGTTGATTTTGTCTTTCCAGGGTACTCTGCGAACTCTGTGGTGAATGTGTGATACTCAAGTCCTAGAGCATTGTCTGTGTCCTCTTCACCAAGTTACGTCTTTTTTTTCTGGCTGCCAAATATTTTACAAAGTATTATCGTTATTCTGTCTGTTGTGTTGGTGGGAGGTTTCTTGGTTTTTTGGTTTTAATTCTTCTTGGAGAAAATGTCACTTCCTGTATAGAGAATGAGATGAAAACAAATGCCACAATAGGCTTTTTGCATCATTTAGGATCCACCTGTCCTCAAGAAAATGTGGTGGAGATTAGAAAAATCGGTTGAACTCAGTGATTTGTTGGGTATGAATAAAGAGGAGGAAGGGATGGAAATGATGGAACAGCTCAAACCATATGTCCTGCTAGTTTCTCAGGCCAGATAAATTGCGACTTTCCTCTCCTGTTGCAAATTCTACTCTCAGAAGCATGGGACACACACTCCTGTGGGACACTCAGCAAAGAACACGGGCCGGCTGGGAGGTTACAAAGGTGCCCTCTTCAGGAAGTCAAAGAAGTCATCTGGTTTGATTAATTGAGCCTCTACTTTCAAGTTAGAAAACAAAGGATGCACCACAAGTCATAAGAAGTATAAAAGGAAAAAACTCATTTTTAATATTTTTTTCTCATTGCTTTTTATATAATGGAAAAATTTAAACATAAAAAGGTAACAGCTTGGAAAATAAACTCCATGCACTGAAATGTATTTATTTTTATTTTGCCCTTTTTATTCTGTTTCACACTTCATTTATCTGTTTATTTATTTTAATAATTTCAACTTTTATTTTTGATTCAGCGGGGGTACACGTGCAGGTTTGTTACATGGGCATATTGTGTGATACTGAGGTTTGGGACGCAAATGATCCTGTCATCTAGTGATCACAACACCCAATAGTTTTTCAGCGCCTGCTTCCCTCCCTCTCTCCCTGCGTAGCCATCTCCAGTGTCTATTGTTGCATCTTTATGTCCATGAGCACCCAGTGTTTAGCTTCCACTTATAAGTGAAGACATGCAGTATTTGGTTTTCTGTTCCTTCATGCATTCTTTATAATATAAATAATACATAGAGTAATCCATTAGATGATTTACATATTATATATATTTGAGAAACATGCTCAAAATGTTTTACAAATAGGTGTATTACATCAAAAGTATTTGGAGACAGTTGTGTTAACAATGGTCAATAGGCGTGTTTAGGAACAACAATAAGAATGATAAAATGTGTTGATGCTTGTCTGTGCCAGGCTCAGTGTAAATGGCTGCCCTGTGAGGCAGTGTCAGCAAGGCCCAGACTGTACACTTTTCCTGTAACATCCATTACTCGTGTAAAAAATCTGAACTCATGAGTCTCAAATCAGATATTTAATCCAACCTCCAAAAAAAAAAAAAAAAAAAGGAATCGTTCTAAAAACAAATACTAATCTTCTCAATGTATTTTTTAAAAATTTAAGTTCATATAACATTCATATTAAATAAATATATAGTACCTTAGGGAAGTCATTATATTTTTTTAGAACCTGTTTTAGCACCTGTAAATGAGGGAGCTGGAGTTTCTATCATCTTTAATATTTCTCCTAGCCCTAACATTTTATGAGCCATTTCTCTGAAGCTGTAAATTGCTAAGGCTAAACAACCTATCCAGTGCAATATTTATTATTATTATATCTGCTTTTTTAGCAGGAGGCTTACACTTGCAGCATGCTGTTACGTAAATCTTTATCAAAATCATCAGCATTTATTGAGGACCTCTGTTCTATGGCAAATGTCACCAAACAGTACCAAGAATGAATGTGAAGGAGGCCACATTCTGAAGATTCCGTTCATAACTCTGGCAATCTCAAACCACACACAGACTGCCAGCGCCTGGTCACACCATTGTCCTCCCATCACCCTTTCCCCTTGGGAGGAATTGCCTTGATATGTGGAGGCTGGCACCCTGCTCAGTTGGCTGCAGGGAGCCTTGTAGCACTTAGAGGGATGGGCATGTGGGCTAGATTCCTTTGGATAAAGTGATAGGCACATCACACTCTGGTGTGCAGGCTCTGACATGCCGCAGATTAGCAGGCATACCTCTGGTAAGAGGCGTGTGACTGGCCTTTTCGTCCGTGCTCTGAAACCCTTGAATTCTCCCTTACATTCTGTACAGCCATTTCCGCCCAGTTAGAGCCCCTTTTTTTTAATGCTTCAAGTGCAAAAAACGAAAATGCATAACAGTGACTATGACTCACTGACTTTTGAATGCCGTGTTTCCGTTTTTCCATTAGACAAAGCTTAGAGAAGAGAAGTTGCAGAGACTGAGAACTGTGATCAAACAAACAATTTCAACGTGCTTAACACAGAAGATACTAGAGCATAGTGGTTTTTAAAAATGGGCTTTGGTGTCAAGCAGATATGGACTTGATTCTCATCTCTACCATACTCACTGACCATTTGACCCAGGGCAAGCTTATTTTTCATAAGACTAGAATAAATGCTTATTTTACAGGATTGATAATAGAATTAAATTATTTAATATGTGTAAGTTACTTGGGAGAATACCTGGTATCTGGTAAGCACTAAAAAATTAGAATTAGTTACCATTATCATTGATAATGCCTTTATTGAGTTATAAAGCCAAAGAGTCTCCCAAATGTTTCTGTGGCAAATTCATCTTAAATACTGATTGATATAATCAAGAACTGCAAAATGAACGGTAGAGTGTGAGATGCCTATGGCTTGTCCTGTTCACCTCTGAACACATCTGCAAACAGGGACCACTTTACCTACAGCCAATTAGATCACAGGGGTGATAAACTTGAGGCCCAGCTGTCACTCAATTCCCCTCAGTGTGACCCAATCAATACTACGTGTCATCACATGCCTCCTCTCATAATGCAGATTTCCAATAGGATTGTTGCAGAGACCTCTAGACTCAATAGTTCAGATAAATGTTCTTAGAGAAGAGGCAGAACAAATTGCATTTGCAACATTTTCAGTTTAAAGTTATATTTTCATGTGTGACCTAGGGTCTCTCAATTGACTAGGAACTCCTGTCTATAATCTTTTTGCTCTTCCACTCTGTTCAGATCAAAGCAATTTTTAATTGACTCCTAAGAAAAAATAGTCATATGGAGTAAATAAATAATTGGTCTGTCAATCTTTATGAAATACTCCTCTACCAAGTTCATCTCTTGATAGCTTATGGGATAAGTGAGGTTTCTTATGATATGAGATGGTACCTACTTCATCGGACTATTGAAAATGTTCAGTAGAAACAGACATAGGAATCCACTGTTCTTTGATTTGTATTAACCATAAGTACCTGGAGAAAATTATAGCCAAAGCAGTGGGCCTGATATCCTACTGGACTTTTGCTTGGAATAAGAGAGAAAGATGACTGGGAATTAGACAAGGTACAAATAACATCACATCATCTTCTTGTGCAAACAGATTGCCTGGGGAGTGGTTTCCAAGATTTTTCAGTTTATAGAAAATACAGAAAACTGACAAAACTGAATATATAACACAGAGGCAGAGAGATGAGGTTGCTCATGAGTGAGTTGGCCATCCTGGGAGCTCTGGGCTTCTCAAACTTGAAAATTTGGGCACATTTGTAACCAATAAGAGGTACCTTGGATGAAAAGCTCAGGGCTTTGGGTTAACACTAAATCCATTTACTCTGGATCTATGCATAACCCCAGGAGAAAAAAAAAAATGAGTCATTTTTGGGCACGTTATAAAATAAACAAACAGAAAATACAAGCAAAGAGAAACAGGTTTTCCCCCCCATCAGGTGTCTAAAAGGTAACTGAAAGCAGGTGTACTCTAATGGTTAAAAGATTTGACTCTGGACTTAGACGTGAATTCACATACCATATATGACACCAATTAGCTTTGAGACCTTTGTGAAAATTACCTAATCTTGCTAAGCCTCAGGTTCCTCTTCTTTAAAAAATCATATGCCCCTCAGAGAGATGTTAAAAGAATTAAATAAGATAATGCATGATAGTACTTAGCACAGCATACAGAGTTAATCAAGTTCTGCTTTTCTTACGTGTGTCATTCTGAAATAATGATTGCATGGGGCTTTTGCTTGACACCAAGAAGAGCATAGGTCAAGGAAGACGGAGAGCAAAGAAACAAAGCAGTCACTGGTTTTGCTCACCTTAACCCCAACCAAGAAATGAAAGCACGGCGTTAGTTATCCTTCATATTCGGACTCTGTTTTCCTGATCCATGCATGAATTTCAGTTCTAGGCGTAGGCACGTGTGACCAGTTTTAGTTTGTAAAGGTAAATCAGATTTGCATTCAATCTGACCCCAGAGGTCTGGTTCCGGAATCAGAGGCAAAGGGGCTTTCTGGTTTTGTTGCCCAACGTGCACAGCAAATTAAATCCATGGCAACACCAGGTCGCAGCAGAGAATAAAGTTTAATTGTAGGCCCTGCTGAATGAGGAGGTGGGAGGAAACCTCAAATCTCTCTCCTCAGGAGTTTGAAGCTGGGGTTTTAGGGGTTTTGGAGTGGCCCAATGTGTGGAGATCGTTGATTGGTTGAAGAGTGCGGGTTGAAGACGTGGGACCGGAAGATGAAGAAACTGTATTCTCATGCTGATTCTGTTTATTTATGGGGGGTCTTCAAACTGGTTGGTATCAGCTGTTTCGGCTGTTTTGCTAGAATTTAGAATCTGCAAGACCTCTTAAGCAACTCTTAAATAAAAGCCTTATGATTCTAATGTCAGAAATCCTATCTATCCTAAACAAAAGCCTTATGACTCTCTTGTCAGAAATCCTATCTATAGGGTCAGTGAGGGTGCACGTGGTCAGCATCTAGTGTTATGTGACTTTCGGTTGCAAGGAAGTAGGTCGACGTGCAGCCTGATTATTGTTTGGTTATAACTACATTTCTATCTAGAATTCCTGTTAGCCATGTGAGGGTGGCTTTAGTCTGAGATTCTCAAACTCTGCCTCACAAGACTGTTTCAATGGCACACTGTCTTCTCCTGACTTTAAATACTTTATGATACTCCACTTGTTTGAACCAACGTTTGTCCAGGCTCCCAAGGGACAACCCTTCTGCACTGACTTGCTTGAAAGGAGTAGAAGCTCTGCAGTTGTGCAGCTCCTTTGCAATGTCCAATGCATACCCCTCCGCAGCCACATCCCTCACACAGGGCTGGGCTGGAACAGGCTCTGATCCAATTTCTGTCTTGAGTGAAAAGTGGACGAACAGGCTCCTCGAACCTCCCGTTTCCTCCATCCATAAGGTGTTTTACTCTGTTCTTTGAACATTAGAGATAGTTCTTTGTAATTTAAAAACCAAAAATTATCTGAGATAGGTCTCAATCATTTAGCTTATTTTGCCAAGGTTAAGGACATGCCCGGAAGAAAAGAACACGGATCACAGAAACGATGTGTCGTCTGTGCCTTTCTCTAAAGACGAATTTGAGGACTTCAGTATTTAAAGGGGAAAAGCAGGCTGGAGAGGAAGGACGGAGGGTATGTAATCCACATGTTGTAAGAGAAAAGGAGCAGGTAGGGGAACAGTCAACTATGTATTCCTCTCACACACAGTAAATCGGCACCTTACATAAAGTGAGGTGAACATAAGAATTATCACTTGTGGATATATTTAGCCTTTTATCTGTAGCCATCTGCTTAGGAACAAAAGGAAAGGCAGTTTCTTGCATGACTCAGCTTAATTTTTTCCTTTTGGCATGGCTAGTTGGAGTCCCAAGTTTTTACTTTCCTTTCACAAGCTGCATTGCAGTTTGCACGTGGTTCTGTAACAGCCACATCAGTACACCTTTGGTAACCTCTGTATATTTGTAGTTTTATTGGATATTGCCCTTAGAGAAAGAAAATTCTCCTCAGCTGGCATGAGACTGTGTGTATCATGGGACAGGCATGATCTTCTTGCCCCCTGTGACCCTCTGGCTACAAAGTTATTAGGAAAGAGATTTAGTTAGCAGGAATATATTGTAGCATATTCAACACAAGTTGGAAAACAGGTATGCAAGAATTGCCACATTTTGTTACTTCTTTATTTTCTTAATTATTTTATTATTATTACTTTTTTGGAGACTGGGTCTCACTCTGTCACCCAGGCTGGAGTGCAGTCATGAAATCTTGGCTCACTGCAACCTTTGCCTCCCACATTCAAGTGATTCTCCTGCCTCAGCCTCCTGAGTAGCTGAGATTACAGGTGCCCACCACCACACCTGGCTAATTTTTGTAGAGACAGGGTTTTGCCATGTTGGCCAGGCTGATCTTGAACTCCTGCCCTCAAGGGATTCAACTGCCTCGACCTCCCAAAGTGCTGGGATTACAGGCGTGAGCCACTGCACCCAGCCTGGCTACTTCTTAAAATCAAATTAAATTCTACTCTCCACCACCACCCAGACAGGAGCAAAATTCGAAGGCAATCATCATTGAGGCTCCCTTCCCCTCCAAAACCTCCCCAAAGAGTCTTATATATTCAGAGAAATCCCTCTGGTCTTTACTCCACTCCAGGCACTTTGGAAATGAAAATTCATTCAGCCCTCATATTTCTTTAAAATCCAGTAGCCTGGAGCCTCTGACTCCACCAACTGGTTGAGCATTGCTAGGTGACCCCATTCCTTTCCCATCCCAGGGTAATGTGCAGGAGCAGACCATAGATCCCCTCAACACATGAGACCCACAGAGCCCTGTGTCCTCTCTGGGGACCTCCCCATTTTGCTGCTCTCATTCTGTCTCACTTTTCTCCCTGGCTTAACCACTTCAGTATGAACTCAGTTTCCAGAAAACAAAAGCCAAGGAAGACAGTTCTTAGGCGGCAACTTCTGCTTCCTGTTGTACAACACATACCTCCCCTAAGGCAAGGACGCCTGCCCATTTTCTTGGAACAGGCAATAACACACAAGGAAGACAGAGCAAAATATCTCAATGAATTACCTTGCTACAATATATAAGAATTTTAGACTGTTTCCAGGTTTGGGTTGTTCATTTGGTTGGTGATGGCTACTATATAAGAAGGTAATGAACATTCTAGTACATATATTTGTTTACATATTTATGATGAACTCCGTGGGGCAAATTCCTAGAGATTAGATTGTTGGGTCAGAGTGTATGCACAAGAAGCATTTTAATAAATATTGCTAAACTAAACTTTCAAAACAAATAATTTACATTCCCGTTAACAAGGCATGATTGCTCCTTTCCCAAGATCTTTATCAAACCAAGTATTGTCAAGCTTTTCAAAACTTTACCAAATTGAGAGGCATTTTAAAAATCTTGCTTTTGTTTGCATTTCTTTGATTGTCAGTGAGGCCAAATACTTTTTCCCATATAGTATTTAGTCATATTAATTACCTATGTATATCTTGTTTGTCTGATGTTGTATTCTTATTATTGATTTGCATGACTTTTGGTATATTAAGGCTATTAGCCTATGATTTGGTGCCGGTCCCTAAAGTATAAGAGAGTCCTCTAAAACTCCATAAAATTAGACATCTTCCTCTTCAACTAATATGGGGCAGTCATGGGGCAGTAACTTCAACAAAGCAGCCAAATCTGCATTCAGTGAAAAATTTCAGCTATGGAACCTGGACCTGCCAAGCTCAAAGGACACTCCAGTCATCCAGAAGCCCAGGCCCTACCTGACTTTCTCACCACCTGCTGTGCTCACCTTCAGAAGGCAAAATGTTCTATGTTGTACATGGTGTTAAACCCTCTACACTCACCTAGTAAGTCTAGAGCTTAGGGTGGGGAGTGCTGGCAATAAACAGTGCATATGTGTGACAAGTGTCTCCTTTGTAAATCATTACCTTAAGGCAGCATTCTTAAACTTTTCCAGGACACAGACCCCTATGGCAGTCTTTTGAAGTCCATGAACTCCTTTCCGAATCAGTTTTTAAATGCATAAAATAAAATACAAAGGATTACAGAAGAAATCAAGTACACTAAAAAATGCTTGTCAAAATATTTTCTGAAAATAAGTTTGTGACAATATATGGATGAATCCATATATGGATGAATATTATTATAATATGTATTATATAACATAATATGAATATTATTGTCACAAATTTATGTGACAAATTGACAAATTAATGTCAATATTATGTATATATGAATGAACATATTTTACTAACACATTAAATAATAAGACCTAGCAATGGCTCTAATAGCTACCATAAATTTGGAATGAGTGCTGAGGGTAAATGATATCAACAAACAACTATAAAATAATATAAAAAGATCTGCTTTCTATTAGTGATGAAGTCATAGGTAACACTAATACTAATATATTAGGTTGGTGCAAAAGTGATTGAGGTTTTTGCCGTTAAAAGTTATGCCAAAAATCACGATTACTTTTGTACCAACCAAATAGTTTGTTCCCTACATCCATAATTGAAAGAAATGCTAAGTTTTATTTGGAATTGTTGGAGGTTAAAGAAAATAAGATATAATTTTTTCCCCAACCAAGTTTATGGACATTCTGAATGCTGGGGGTAGGTTAAGAGCCTTTTTATAAGAGGCAGAAGGTGTAGTGTTAGTTCAGAGGAGAATTCTGCTTCAATGTTTCCCTTGAGAAGGCCCTAAAGCTTGTACTTACAAAGTTTTGTGCTGTACAGATGTTTTACATTTTTAAACATTCCAATTTTAACTTCATAGTTTCCATTTTTCTCCCATGCTACTGCTGTTTTAGTAGATGGTGCTTTTGCTCCAAGAGAAGCAAGGGTAAAGATGTGAAGGAGCTTCAGGAGCGTCTCTCCAATGAAGTCACTGAGGCCTGTGAGAACGGGGCACGAGGCAGTCTTCCTGGAGAGCTGCCTGCAGCGTTGAGCAGAACACAACAGCTTAGCAGAACTAGAGAAGTTACAGACAAGCCCTGATACTTAATGAAGGCTCTTCCCAACCAACAATTATGTGTATCTTTTTCCATTGGACAGAGTCACTTATGGGTTCTTGAAGTTTCTCTTTGGAATCTTTCCAAGGGCATTTCTACTTTATGTACTTCCATTGTCATAAGATACTCTATTCTCAGTCTTGTGACTAAGCAGCTAGTTCTGTAACTAGAATATGGTCTAGTTATGACCATCTTGTATATATAAACCTTCAAATTTTATTCCGTATTTTAAAGAAAGTATTGAGAGAAATTATGCTTTAAATATGGTCATTATAAATTGATTGGAACAATGGAAATTACCAGGTTTTGCCTTTGACAAATGTTTCCTCTGACCTCTTTTCCTATCCCTGTCTTCACCTTGCTATCTCATATGATTTCTGATCTCACCTTAAAATGCCACTTATTCATAGAGAAAATAGGTCCCCTGTTACATTATCATGACTTATCATATTTTTAATTATATAATTTTTGATTTAATGATTAGTCCAATGTTGATCCCTCTTGCTAGATTCTAAGTTCCATGGTGTAGTAACCATGTTTGCTTTGCCTGCTTCAATAGCCTCAATGCATAGTTTGGAATCTGGCACGTAGTAAGAGTTTCATAAATTTTCATTGATTAAACAATAATTATTGTTATCTCTAAAAAGAGAAACTGCATAATATCAAGTTATAAGCTTGGTTTGAAGTGAGAAAGCCTGGATCTAAATCTTTCCATAGCACTTTTATTAGCTGCATCACCTTGGGCACATTACTAAGTTGCTCAGTGCCTTATTTATTTATCCATAAAATGGGAATAAGAGTAGCAACAGTATAAATTTTTATGAGGATTAATCATACAATGTGACCACAAAAACTCAAAATCAGCTGCTACTATCATAATCATCACTGGAGAGAGAGTTATTTGAAAGAAAATAAAGATAAGGCATTGAAAACATTAAAAATCTCACTTCACATCAAGTTCTTTCTTAGATTCTTCAAAGTGAGGACAAAAAAAAAAAAAAAAACCTCAAAAAAAGAAAGACCCAAAGAAGTTATGTTTGGCAAAGATTTCTATAAGCATCAACTCTCTAGTAAGTAAGAAGAAATAGACTCACACCTTCTTTTTTTTTAAATACACGAACTTTTTATTATTTTAGCCAAAAATCCTCCCATTGAAAGAAAGTCGCATGGTCATAAATGAACTTCTAACAATGCCAACAAATTCTCTGATGTAGCAGCTCCTTTCTGCCAGAGTCATAGCTAGATTGAATAGGAGAGCTGTCAAGACAATGGTTAGCAGATGCCTTGCATTTGCATGCAAACTGCTGGCTAGCAATGCCAATCATCATTTCCAAATTCATGCCAAATGTCATGATATGATAAGAAGCATCATCTTTGTTCCCATCATTGCATCTCAACTAGTCACATTTACCAGTTATTAAGCACCTGCCAGTTGAAACCTCATGAAGAGTTTATTTCTTGACCTATGAGCTATTTCTGTACTCCAAGGTGTATCTGATTCACATACCTGTGCTTGGCTCAGCAACATTTCTATGACCAAAGAAAAAAAAAAGTGGCCAAAAATATCATTAACTCTTCAACCATTAAAGAAATGAGCAGTTTGTGACCACTGGAATAAGCAACATATATACCATTTGGATGAAAAGATAACTACCTCTTCTCCCACATATCTTTCCATTACATCAAAATTCTTCAAAAGCTAAAAATAACAATCCTCTTACTGTCTACCTGAGAAGCCACACCTGTTTCTTCCTGCAAATCTACTCAAGATGCTTCCAGAAGACTGACCTGATCCTGGACGGATACAAGAGTGACTCAAACACAGTACTCAGAAAACCTAGTTCTCCCTGATGGCCTTCAGTGCCTCAGGCATTTCTTGTAATAAATGGTTTTCACGCTCAGAAATAGATGAAAGCCAGGTCTTGCACCTTTCTGGAATTAGGAAGAGTTATTACAACTCGCATAGATAAAAATTCAAGACCATAAAAGGAAGGAAAAAAAAGATGGGTATGCACTGGAAAAGGCAGTAGAGAAAATAAAACATAGTGTACCTCTGAATAATAAGAACCTGGTTTTGCTTAAAAACAGAGTGGAAGTAGTTTGAATCATGGTGCAGCAAGAATAGGAGACAAGCCCTAGCTGCCATTGAATTCGCCCTTTCTGTTTGTGTTTGCACAACAGCCGAATTCAAAATGGCAGTGAGCAAGGCTGAGGAGGCCTCCAGAAAGCCAAGACAAAGGCAGCTTCCTGCTGCAGAGAGCCATGCTGTGCTTCCCCATAGAAAGGACTCACTGACCCCTGAAAACCATCATCCTGCAGGGGTGACCCCCACTCTATACAGAGTAGCCATCCTGGAGTACCTCAGAGAAGAGGTTCTTTAAGTGGCAGCAACTGCACCAAAATATATCAAAGTGACAAATGTCACCCTTCTCACCTGTGGCCTGCCATTCCTAGAGATACGGAGTTGGAGCCTCTCTTAAGGCAACAATTGCTATGGGAAGTGTAATTCCATACATCTAGTTCTTCGATGGGAAAGAAAGGATAACTGAAAGAAGTTAGGTGCCTGGATTTCTCATCACTTCAGAAATCTAAATATTTGCTTGACTATCCAGTATCAGTGATGCCAGCAGACTGCTTCACTGTGAAAAAGACAATTTTGCCTTTAATTTTATTTTAGCAGCTTAGAAATTTAATAGCCTTTTTACAAATGGATTTCAACATGTGTTAACTATATGGAGGTGTTAATGCAGCATTGAAGAAGCTATTGATTTTGAAGCAGTGGGTTTTTAGTGAGTTTACTCTTTCACATTGTGATGCAGAGGTTGTAGCCACAAATATATGATTTCATACAGATTTACTTCCACCGTGGTGGATAAGAAGCTCAAATCTAAAACTTAAAAAAATAAATAAGGAGGAGGAGGAAGAGGTAGGTAAAAGAGAGGTCTCTACCAGGAAGGAAAGGGGTATACGTGAGGACAAGGTAGTGCAGGCTACCTTTTGCAAGGTAGGTTAAGGGAATGATATTGTTGAGAAGAACAGATGTATCTTCCAAGCAAGCCAGCTGGAGGAGGACTTGGCAGGGTGGTGTGAATTTACTTCCGGCAGCACCAAACCTCAGAACAAGTATTTCTTTGGTTGTCTGTGAGTAAAGAAGCTACAAGATGAGATAGTTTAGTAATAAAAAATAAAATAAAACCAAAAGTAAGAAAGTAGCCCATTCTCCTGAGCCAGGCCCTGCAGATAGGAGCCCCAGTCAAGATGGTGACATCTCTGGGCAAGGAGCCAGCTTAATGCCCCCAAACGTCACCAGCACTCACTAAATGTTAAAGAACACAAATACTGGGATCACTTTAAAAATATCTAGCTGTTTCTCTTCAATTGGGTTGAATTTCCTTTCGCAATATGAACTATGTTCCTGCCAATTTTAAAGTTTACAGCTCCAGCTGTTAGGGAGTTATGTAAGAGCAAAAGTGATCAAAGAGCCTCAAGAGTGGAAAATGCATTTTTTTCCCCTTGGTTGCATAACTCCGCGAATGGAATGGGCAATGCAAAACGCAACACAAATATCATCTGCCCATTCCTCCTGCCCCTCATTACTACCTTTCCAAGAAAAAAAAAAGTTCACCTTGGAGGGAGTAAAGAACATGAGCGATGTTGTTGGACTCAAATTTAGCATGCCCAAGCATTTTGCAAAATAAAGTTGCAAGTAACTGAAATAGGTTTAAGCTGAAAGCAAATTCCTCTTAACTCTAGGGCACTTTCCCTAAAAAAGAAAATAAAGAATAAAAAATAAAAAAATATGAACCTAGTACTTTAAAGAAAATAGTTCTTTACAGCCAGCACAATATTCTAATGTCATTATTTTCTGAATGTCTCTCCTCCTGTTAGTCTTTTAGTTAACAAGTGTTGAAATCAGTTTGTAAAAAGGGAATGTCTCTTTTTGTCTTTGCCTTCCCAATTCCTGGCATAAAATAAGATCCAATAAATAATATATGAATAAGGATTATAGAAAATGTGGGTTTAGCCATATATATAGACTATCTGCAGAAGCCTAGACATGATGCAATGACAACTTTTGGAAGTAAGAGTCAGATACTTGATAAAGGCCAAACATATGCTTTCTTACCCACTCTGATTGCAAAAATAATAACAATAAAAGCTAGGTAAAGTCAAATTGATATTAGATTTGTGCCCCACCCAAATCTCATGTCAAATTATAATCCCCAGTGTTGGCGGTGGGGCCTGGTGGGAGGTGATTGGAACATGAGGTTGGATCCTTCATGAATAGTTTAGCATCATCCTGTTGGTACCGGTCTCATGATAGTGAGTGACTGAGAGCTTGAAAGATTTGGTTGTTTAAAACTCTATAGCACATCCCCCCTCTCTGCCTCCTGCTCCTGCGACCATCATGTGAGACGCCTCTGTATTAGTTTGTTCTTGCATTGCTACAAAGAAATACCTGGGCCTGGGTAATTTATAAAGAGAAGAGGCTTAATTGGCTCATGGTTACACAGGCTATACAGGAAGCACAGCATCATCTGCTTGGCTTCTGGGAAGGCCTCAGGAAACACAATCTTGGCAGAATGTGAAGGAGAAGCAGGCTTGTCTTACATAGCTGAAACAGGAGGGAAACAGAGTTGTGGGGAGGTGCTACACTCTTTTTAAACAACCAGATCTCATGAGAACTCACTCACTATATGGTACCAAGGGGAAATGGTGCTAAACCATTCATGGGAAATCCAGCCCCATAATCCTATCACCTCCCACCAGACCCTACCTCTGACACTGGGGTTTACAAATAAACATGAGATGTGGGTGTGGACACAGATCCAAACCATATAAGCCTCCCTCCGCCTTTACCTTCCACCACAGTTGTAAGTTTCCTGAGGCCTCCCCAGAAGCAGAGCAGATGCCAGCATCATGCTTCCTACACAGCCTACAGAACTGTGAGCTAATCAAACCTCCTTTCTTTATAAATTACCCAGTCTCAGGTATTTCTTCATAGCAATGTGAGAACAGACTCATACACAGATGACAAAAGAAGACAAAGGTAGAAGCCTCTGTAAGCCATTAGTAACAACTCCAGAATGTCTCTGGGGTTTCAGATGCTGATGGCCCACCTTATTCATCTCTGAAAATGTCAGCTACCATACCATAATAACCCCTGCCCACAGCTGAGACAGGCATGGACTATGATAAGCCTGGGCCCAAAGATCCCACATGCCCCAAGAATGGCCCAGTAACCACTTAGCAAGTGATATTCCCAGATTCAGAGTATACTCAGTCACTGGACAGTGTGGTTCAGATTTATAATACCTTCTACCAAAATCTAGGGAGCTCCATCCTCAATAGATAGATTCTACTCCACTGAGAGGAAAGGGAAGCTAGAGAGAAATTCCAAAGTGCTGACCAAGGGTTTGGGAGGCAGCAGGATGAGAAGACAGGATCATCCTTGCTAACTTTAAAAAGACACTTCTCTCTCTTTGTGATAAAATTTGCACTCATTGCATTCTTGGTGTTTCCATCCCATCATACTTATTTGGGTCTTCCATTTTTCTGGTCTTTTTATTTATTAAAGAGAGTAAAGGAGGATTCATGCACTGGAAAAATGTTCAATTAGAGACTTACTAAGACCCTTCCAGCTCTCAGACACTTTCATTTACGTGTATTTTGGTACCCTTCTCATTAGTCTCGATCTGCACTTTTTTCTCTTAGGACTCTTCCCCACTATATAAAATCATCAGGTGACTTTCACCGTTTCACTGCTCAAATGCCAAAAATGTCCTCCCTACCTTCCCCTAACCTCCTGAAAGTCTATACCTCTTTGTCTGCCTATCAGAACACCTCAAACTGTGGTCTAGACCTTCCTCTTCTGCCTTTTTTTCTCTATTGTCTAGAAACACTGGTCCTTTCTGAATCATGCCCATCTTTTAACATCTAGGCCTAGTACCTTTTACCTAATTTCTCCAGGCCACAGCAATATCTCAGTCCTCGGAGGTTCCAGGGAATGTATGGTTTAATAAGGAGGCTCATGTGCTCAGTTTTTCTCCTCCTTGCTGGAACCATGGGTCAATTCCTTGTGAGTAGGCCACAGTGGCTTCTAAATGTCATGGAACTTGAAGGGATCTCCTGTAGTGAGAAGGGCACTGATACAGAGTCACAGGTCTAAGTCTTAGGGCCAACTTGGCTATTTGATGGCTCTGTGGTCTTGCAGAAGTGATTTATAATTAGGTGTAGAAAAGGACAGGTACACTATTCAGTAACATGTGCCAGAAACCTGGGATTGCAGATTATTTTAACTATATATTAAATATTGTAATTTTGTGTTTTAGAACACAAGTCGTTTTTGTAACAAAAATTATAGAAAGTAAGGTTTGACCAAGTCTTGGCTAAAAAGTGCCTTTAGAAATGGACTTTTTAAAAAGTATTGAGCCTTAATTAGAGATGAAAGTCTTGTTTCCCTCAGGAATGGAGTAGATTAGAATTTCTAGGGGACATGAGATTTTTGTGGTTATTAAAAGAGTTAAAAGTTTAAGAAAACTGGCAGCTTACCCTATCATAAGTATTATTTTATGTAATATGGAAAATGCAATTAATCATGGGGTTCTTGTGAGAATGAAGTGAGACAAGGCCTGTGAAACTGTTTGTAAACAGCAAAGTTTTATTTAAATGTAACATATGAGTCCATATAAGAGGTTCTTATTACCCAATGTTTCTAGTTAATACCAGAAAAAGACAGCTTAAACTGAATCCATTTAAAACAGAGACCAATGTGGACATAGGAAATAGTAGGGGGAAATGAAATGTTTGATTTGAATATGGCTATGAATATTAAAACTAAACATTATGAAGATGATTTATTTACCTTGCACTTAATAAACTTTAGAATATTATTATGGCTATGTGCTAAATCTTAGGACAAATAATTCATACAATTTATCTATTACAATTGTATCATAGCACAATATAACTAATTTACCTTGCATTTGTGCTTTTTCAGTGGGCTCATAATGAGGAACAATTTTTGCAAAAGCATTAAATGATTCATCAATTTTCTCAAGGAAAATTTGCTTTCTCTTTAGAAACGCCAACATCTTATCACCTTTATCAATTTTCTTTTCTTCAGTAATTGATAAAAGCCTGCCAGATTTTAATTTGTCAATAGCATTATATCTGATTGAATGTCTCCAACATCAATTTCATTGTTCTTAGGAAATACTAAATATTTTCTAAATTTGTCATTTTGCTTCTTTTTTCTGCACTGTTTTTCCAATGTATTTTCTGCTACTTATAATATCATTAGGTCATCAAAAAACTGTTAACAAATACGTTGACATGATGAGTGGAGATAGATATTGGAGTTAAACAAAGAATACTGAGGTGGATCAATTTATTTTATAAATGGTCCATTTATTAGTTTTATATCTTATAACTTGCTTTGCTTTGAAACCTGGCACTGCAAGATCTTGGATGATGAATTCTTAGGTTAGTAATGAGAATTTTATCTCATATTTTGTATTTCTAATAATGCCCCTACATTGCCTTATTGAGAGAGGTGCTTGGTTGACTGGATAAGTAATTGACTGATTTAGAGGGTGAGTGAGTGAGTGAATGAAGAAACTGGAGAAAGAAAGAAATAGCCAACAGCTCTAGGGTCCTACTATAGATTTAGATTTATGTTTAAGCAAAAAAATCACACAGAAGAATAGCGTATCTCAGTGAAATAGGATAAACACAACATCAGAAATGAAAATGAATGGAAACAGACCAATTTGTCCAGGGTTCATGAGGAAAGTGTGTAGGTTCTCACTAGGTCCATCCCTAAGCAGAGATGTAAATGAACAATATTTACAAAAATAACAATAATTGTAATAAAAGCTAACACCTAGGCTGTGTTGAGGAGTCACTCTGTACCAGAGGCCTTATATGCATTATGTTCAAGATTCTCACATCAGGGAGTCGCAAGGGATCTATAAAGTTACAGGATAAACACAATTAATCATCTCAAGGCAAAATTTTACTTAAAGATTTGCAAAGAAGAATTTTCATATTCTTTTTCTGTCAAACACAAACATATTTTTGAGTAGACTAAAAACTAGCCATACATTTTTACAATACAACTTGAGTTTTCTCTGACACTTTACTTTTGCAGAAGGTCTTGAGGCTATGTCTTCAGTGAGCAGCCCACCATCCACCCTTTTGATCCTCCAAAGTACGCATTGATGCTCAGCTATTAGAAACACTTGAGTGGAAAATTTTAGAAAGCTCTTCATCATATCCTGCCTTCCTCTCAGCAACTTCATAACACACATCTTTGTGACATGAGCATCATTTTTGTTTTGCATATGAAGAAAATGAGCTCCAGAGAAGTCATGAATGAAAACTTGCAAACTTGTTAGGACAGAATGGAGATTTCCCCTAAACTACATTGTCTGGGAGGCAAGATGACCTTTCCTGTCCCCATCATTTTCTCCTTTTTCCACTTCCCTTCCTTCGGCTGAACCTCCTTCCCAGATGCCCAGTCTCTATGATGTCTCATTACCTAAATTCATAGAGGAATACAAGCTGATGGTGTGTCTTTACAAATCAGGGCTCTAAAGGGGTTAGGCAACTGAGTAGCTGCTTTTTAATAGAGAACTGCTAGGCTACAGCAATGTTCATCCAGATAACTGAATTGTCCTTAGTGGAATCTCCAGCTCCTCCTAGATCAATTAGGGCAATACGTTAGGTGGCCTTTCCTGTACTCCTCAAATGACACTGAGTGAACAGCTTCAGACATGCCAGGCCAGCTCTTTCTCAGAGGGCTGGCCAACAAAGACATCTATGAGTTATCATCACAGCCCACCATGCCAGCTTTCCCAGAGGGAGATGGCTGGAGAATGGCAGTAGGTAAGAGGTCTGCTGGCAGTGGAGAGGAAAGTTTTTCTATTGCGTCATTCAATCAACTCATCATGAGGCCCATTCGACTTTAAACAGATACTCTTCTAGCTCCCAGAGTGAAAAGGGGTGAATACATGAAAAAAAGAGGAACTATATCCTAAATAGTTCTGGGAACTATATCCTTAAATAGTTCTAGGGAAGGTCTTTGCCCTGAGGGGGAACTGAGATCCATTTCAGAAACTTGTGGCCATCTGTCATCACAGCATCCTGCAAAACTGAAAGAAAAAAATAGTCTTTCTCCAATGTCTCTGCGATACAGAACATAGAGTCTTTACTTTAGGAAGTTGGTCTGTCTGTCATTTGACTCTTCTAAAACACAGGAATTTATGGGCTGAAAACAGCCTTAGAATCTCCAGGATTGGCCCAGAACTCCAACTTGTGGATAAGCCACAACAGGACATAATATTCTTTCCTGTTAAGCTCCTATATAATTCTAGTTTGAATATGTCCATACTTGTGGTTTCTATTTCTTTCCTAGTTTTGCTTCCTAAACTTCAGAATGTCTGGTTCTCTCATGCTGTCTCTCTCTCTCACCCCCTGACACACACACACTACATTTTATTTCTTTCACTGGGATTTATTTTTCTATGGCAATTAGAAGATTGCAAAAACTAAAGGCCAGAGGACTTATCTGACAAAGGCCTTCTAAGGAAAATCTGATAATATTTTGTGATCCGAAGGTTTGTAAGTGTAATTAAGCATGTGTGAGACTAAATTAAGGCAATGAGATAAAGAATAAATTGCAATCTGTAATAGGAATCGTGAGGAAGAGCAAAAGGATAAACAGCAAGCATTGGTGTGGTTCTGACTATATGACAGGTACCCTCCCATGTGTTTTATTTATTTTATTTTATTTTTATTTTTTATTATACTTTAAGTTCTAGGGTACATGTGCACAACGTGCAGGTTTGTTACATATGTATATATGTGCCTTGTTGGTGTGCTGCACCCATTAACTTGTCATTTACATTAGGTATATCTCCTAATGTTATCTCTCCCCCTCCCCCAACCCCATGACAGGCCCTGGTGTGTGATGTTCCCCTTCCTGTGCCCAAGTGTTCTCATTGTTCAGTTCCCACCTATGAGTGAGAACATGCGGTGTTTGGTTTTCTGTTCTTGGAATAGTTTGCTGAGAATGATGGTTTCCAGCTGCATCCATGTCCCTGCAAAGGACATGAACTCATCCTTTTTTATGGCTGCATAGTATTCCATGGTGTCTATGTGCCACATTTTCTTAATCCAGTCTATCATTGATGGACTTTTGGGTTGGTTCCAAGACTTTGCTATTGTGAATAGTGTCACAATAAACATACGTGTGCTGTGTCTTTATGACAGCATGATTTATAATCCTTTGGGTATATGCCCAGTAATGGGATGGCTGGGTCAAATGGTATTTCTAGCTCTAGATCCTTGAGGAATCACCACACTGTCTTCAACAATGGTTGAACTAGTTTACAGTCCCACCAACAGTGTAAGTGTTCGTATTTCTCCACATCCTCTCCCTCCCATGTGTTTTGAATAATCCTGCCAGCAACCTCATTATGTTCTAAGAACTATTATTATCCCCATTTTACAGATGAGAGAGTTGAGGCACAGAGAAGTTAAAAACTTTGCTTAACACAGAGTTAATTAATGGTAGAGGCAAATTTGAACCCAGGCATTTAGGCTGCCTAGTTTATGCTTTCAACGACTATAGAGATCTGCCCTTCTAATAATTGATGAAACTTTATTTACTTATTCATCCATCATAGCCTTTATTTACTTATTCATCCATCCTCTATTCTCTTTTTTCTTCCCTTTCCTTCATTCTTTTCTTTTTTTTTCTTTTTCTTTTTCTGTATCCCACTATTTGCCCCAACATCAAATCAGTCGTTTTTAAATGCATTTGCAGTAGTTAAGATAATATGGCAAGTTGTTCCTCATTCACTCAGCAGATAGAGGACAATTCCATTGGAGAATACTCAAGGACAGAAATAGGAATTGCTTACTTAAAACATACACACAGCATTGGACTATATCTCTGTTTTGGTACCAGTACCATGCTGTTTTGGTTACTGTAGCCTTGTAGTATAGTTTGAAGTCAGGTAGCGTGATGCCTCCAGCTTTGTTCTTTTGACTTAGGATTGTCTTGGAGATGCAGGCTCTTTTTTGGTTCCATATGAACTTTAAAGCAGTTTTTTGCAATTCTGTGAAGAAACTCGTTAGTAGCTTGATGGGGATGGCATTGAATCTATAAATAACCTTGGGCAGTATGGCCATTTTCACGATATTGATTCTTCCTATCCATGAGCATGGTATGTTCTTCTATTTGTTTGTGTCCTCTTTGATTTCACTGAGCAGTGGTTTGTAGTTCTCCTTGAAGAGGTCCTTTACATCCCTTGTAAGTTGGATTCCTAGGTATTTTATTCTCTTTGAAGCAATTGTGAATGGAAGTTCATTCATGATTTGGCTCTCTGTTTGTCTGTTACTGGTGTATAAGAATGCTTGTGATTTTTGCACATGAATTTTGTATCCTGAGACTTTGCTGAAGTTGCTTATCAGCTTAAGGAGATTTTGGGCTGAGACAATGGGGTTTTCTAAATATACAATCATGTCATCTGCAAAGAGGGACAATTTGACTTCTTCTTTTCCTAACTGAATACCCTTGATTTCTTTCTCTTGCCTGATTGCCCTAGCCAGAACTTCCAATACTATGTTGAAAAGGAGTGGTGAGAGAGGGCATCCCTGTCTTGTGCCAGTTTTCAAAGGGAATTTTTCCAGTTTTTGCCCATTCAGTATGATATTGGCTGTGGGTTTGTCATAAATAACTCTTATTATTTTGAGGTACGTTCCATCAATACCGAATTTATTGAGCGTTTTTAGCATGAAGAACAGAACAGAGTCCTCAGAAATAATACCACACATCTACAGCCATCTGATCTTTGACAAATCTGAGAGAAACAAGAAATGGGTAAAGGATTCCCTATTTAATAAATGGTGCTGGGAAAATTGGCTAGCCATAAGTAGAAAGCTGAAACTGGATCCTTTCCTTACTCCTTATATGAAAATTAATTCAAGATGGATTAGAGACTTAAATGTTAGACCTAATACCATAAAAACCCTAGAGGAAAACCTAGGTAGTACCATTCAGGACATAGGCATGGGCAAAGACTTCATGTCTAAAACACCAAAAGCAATGGCAACAAAAGCCAAAATTGACAAATGGGATCTAATTAAACTAAAGAGCTTCTGCACAGCAAAAGAAACTACCATCAGAGTGAACAGGAAACCTACAGAATGGGAGAAAATTTTTGCAATCTACTCAGCTGACAAAGGGCTAATATCCAGAACCTACAAAGAACTCAAACAAATTTACAAGAAAAAAACAAACAACCCCATCAAAAAGTGGGCAAAGGATATGAACAGACATTTCTCAAAAGAAGACATTCATACAGCCAACAGACACATGAAAAAATGCTCATCATCACTGGCCATCAGAGAAATGCAAATCAAAACCACAGTGAGATACCATCTCACACCGGTTAGAATGGCGATCATGAAAAAGTCAGGAAACAACAGGTGCTGGAGAGGATGTGGAGAAATAGGAACACTTTTACACTGTTGGTGGGATTGTAAACTAGTTCAACCATTATGGAAAACAGTATGGCGATTCCTCAAGGATCTAGAACTAGATGTACCATATGACCCAGCCATCCCATTACTGGGTATATACCCAAAGGATTATAAATCATGCTGCTATAAAGACACATGCACACGTATGTTTATTGCGGCACTATTCACAATAGCAAAGACTTGGAATCAATCCAAATGTCCATCAGTGACAGACTGGATTAAGAAAATGTGGCACATATACATCACGGAATACTATGCAGCCATAAAAAAGGATGAGTTTGTGTCCTTTGTAGGGACATGGATGCAGCTGGAAACCATCATTCTTAGCAAACTATCACAAGAACAGAAAACCAAACACCGCATGTTCTCACTCATAGGTGGGAACTGAACAATGAGATCACTTGGACTCGGGAAGGGGAACATCACACACTGGGGCCTATCATGAGGAGGGGGGAGGGAGGAGGGATTGCACTGGGAGTTATACCTGATGTAAATGACGAGTTGATGGGTGCTGACGAGTTGATGGGTGCAGCACAGCAACATGGCACAAGTATACATATGTAACAAACCTGCAGGTTATGCACATGTACCCTAGAACTTAAAGTATAATAATAATAATTAATTAATTAATTAATTAATTTAAAAAACATACAGCAAATAAACATTCCCTTCTCTTTGTGTGTCTCAGAAGAATTTTTCTTCTGAGGGTTAGTAAAAACCTCCCTACTTTGTTCTTATTCTCTGGGTTGCAAAAACACCCTTAAGATTTTGTCTTTATCAGTCCTCCTTAACATTTTAAGAGCTTGAATTCAATCCATAGGTTTGTTTACAGCTGGGCTGAATCCATTAGAAATTCTATAACCCACATGGAACCCACTGAGCTAGAGCCATTGCTGATTCCTTATTTTACTACTGAACTGTAGTTGTTTCTGGGACAATTTTCTTATTACTGTGGTATGGTTCTCTGAGATTCTGTTTTTGCGTTTTCCATTCAACAAAAAGCAGATCTATCTTTTTCTATTCTAGCCCATTCTGTCCTTTTAAAGAGGAGGTCAGTCTAAGGTGGGGCTAGTTTTCATCCCCTGCTAGACTGTCAGGTTGCTGAAGGTTGAAACTTATGATAGCATATTTGCCTGCAGGTGCCTAACGATATCTAGCATGTAACAGGTGCTTAGTCATTGCTAGTTAAATGAATGAAACAATGAATACATAAATTTTTTCCCCTATTTTGGCCATCTCTCTAACTCAGACTTTGAAGGCAACATCCCTCCTCCTCCAATTTACCCAATAATTCTTTCCCAGTGTATATGTCATTGTTAAACAGAATCCCGAACTGACAATGGGTGGATTATGTAAGTCACAAACTCCTTTATACTTTAAGATGTCCTCTGACAGATCATTACATCAAAAATCTGTCCCCAAATGTTGCTAACTGCTAAAGCTTGGTGATGGGAATATAACGATTTTTTATATTATTTTCCAAACTTTTGCATACCTTTGAAAATTTCCATAATAACTTTTTAAATCTGCTTACCTGAAATGTCACAGTTTAATTAGGATAACAGTGATTTTAAAGGAAGTTATGGTATTAAAGCATCTACTCAAATCTTCTGGGTATAATCACAAAAGAGGCTATTGATACTTGTTTCAGCCATAGTGAAGCCCTAATTTAAAAGTAGTTTAGTTAGAAAGCTAGTGAAATCATTTTAATTTAAAACTGAATGGATTCTTCGGAAATAATATTTATTTTTTCTCTTTCTAGTGGAATGTGGCATTTGTCTTACCAGAGAGTGACCTGTCAGTTCTAAGATGCTGATGGAATCTAGGTAATAATGCTAACATTTCCTGAGGACATAAATAGAAAATTGTACCAGTGAGAAAATAAACCAGAAACTTTAAGCATATAAGATGACTGTCTGTATGCCTGTTGTCTATAGATGTAGACAAATATTTATACGGAGAGATATTTCCACTAAAGGTAAATGAGAAAATGCTGGCTATAGCCATTAACAATGATGGCTCAGAAATGTAGAAACAGCAGGTTTCTGTTTCAATTCGACTTTGCTATTATACAATTGTGTTAACTGACTAAAGGCATTAGGATATCCTTATCTATGGTAATATATCTATTTCAAACAAACCAGACTTTGGCTTTTTACGGTAGTATCCATCTTCAATATATTGGCATTTTTTTTCAATTTATATAACCTACATAAGAAAATGAAGTCAACTTAGGCTAGAATTCTTTGGTATTTGTAATTTTTAGAAGAAGTTGAGATTGAGGCTGAACACACTGGCCTAGTAACTCAAATACACACTACTTGCTCCCCCCTGCACAAGTTTCTGAAGTTCTCTGGTGTCTCAGTTCCCCAGTTTGTTTAACATGCAGAGATTATTCAAGTTAGAATTGAAATTCATCAATTTAGAAATTCAAAGATTCTTCTTAACTTTTTCATTTGGAGTTTTTCCTCAAATATGCAGTATCTGAAGAAACTGATCCAAACTCCTTAAGACAACACCACTTATTTCTACTTAAAATTCAGTTCCTTTTCTTTTTTGTTAAAAAGGCTTGTCTTTGTTTGATAGCTCTTTCTTTCTTTTTTTTTTTTTTATACCATCTAGTTTCTTTGGTATTAAGAATGTTTAAGAAGCTTCTGAGACTCAGTATTATCAAGAGTACATGTATACCTACCTAACTATGAAGACAGTGGCATCAAAGAAGAATCTGTAAATTAAGTTAATTAAGTTATGGTTGGCAATAATTCTGGTGAGACTACTGCTGCACCGAGGATCCAGGTCCCTAACAGAGAATACACATGAGAGGGCCACAGCCATCTTAGAGGACAAAGAGTTTCAATTCTCTCCCAAATAAGAGGTTAGCAGAGTTTGGAACCAGGCATCCAGCAATGTGAATAGCTCATTTTCAGACACTGTACACATCTTATTGGATCTGAATTGATTCCGTATGGTTTTTCCAAAAGAGTTCAAAAACTTAATAAATATTAAGCTGACCTTGTTGCATGAGCCAAAGCCAATTAATTTTGGTCAGATAATCCTAACAAACTAGGGTGCTATAAATTGAATATTCTAAATTATGCTGACCCACTTCAAATAAAAGTATATGCAGTTAAAACCAATGCTTGACTAGCTGGGCATAGTCAGAATTATTTCTTTTGATGTTACTTTACTATATGTCTCCATGTTAAGCATATGCCCTACTGTCTTTGGTCAACTGGTCTGAGGCTATAACATGCTAAAGTACATCATTCAACTGTTGGTCTTTGAGGGAGTGCAATCTTTGATCACAAATCCCTTTGGCCAGCCACTCTATTTTACCAGATCAAAAATAGAGGTATTTATTTCATTTGGCATGGATTGGAAAATTAAATCAACACATCACCAAACACGAGCTCTCCAGAAGATGTGTCTCAGACAAGGATCCTAGAACAGTCCCAGAAAATTTTTTATGGCACATAAAGTTTTTATTATGCATAAACTCTAAATTTACTTTTAATTTTTTCAAGGCTGTCAGTGGAAGGATTGCTGGACCTATTGCAAATTGCAGATTATAAAAATCTTTCCACAATGAGGCAACATCTTTTTCCACAGTGACTGTGATCCAGGTTCTCACAGCAATGTTCTTACCACACTGGGTCATGGCCAGGTACCTTGGAGGTTAGACAAATACATCCAGCTAAGGAAATCCTAAATGATAATTGTGTCCCAATGTCCTTTGCCATCCCCCTCCCAGACACCAAACCATTGGCTTCCTTGCCACTGGGCCAGCACACATCCTCCCCTCCTGCCCCACTTTCTCGCACAATGGCCAGCATTCTGCATTGCTCTTGGCCCAAGGTTTGGCCCATGCTCCCAGGGCCTTGGAATTCATCTAGAAGTGAGGCTCTCATGATTCAAACTTCCTGTGCAGACTTCAAACACACACACAAGCACCAGGACCAGCTCTCATTGAGTGAGAAAACAACACAGAATACACAAACCTGATCTTCATACCTGCCAGCAATATCACAATAAATCCTCCAGTGTTGTCTTAGGTGGAAGAAACACTTCCACAAGAAGGATCACTTCTTCTCTACTTGAGGGATGAAGCATCCTCCAAAACCCAAAAATGTGGCCTAGATTCTTTGGAGGCAGACTCTTTAGTAAGGTCCAGATAGTTTCATAAATAAAAGATCACTTTCTGAAGATATTAGCAGGATTCTCCCTCGTTTTATAAACTCAGATTTCATTCTCCCCAAACCCATTTGAACTCTGCAAAAGTTTACATTGTTATAGAGGAAATATATATGTACAAACAAGCCATCATAATATAAGGCTTCTTTGTGTTGGAAAATAAACTTGTAAGACTTAATTCCTTCTGGCAATTAAACACTTACCATTAAACTTTCTGCTAAGGAACAGAAAAGCCTCCTTCAGGAACGCTTTTACACTGTTGGTGGGAGTGTAGACTAGTTCAACCACTGCGGAAGACAGTGTGGTGATTCCTCAGGGATCTAGAACTAGAAATGCCATTTGACCCAGCTATCCCATTACTGGGCATATACCCAAAGGATTATAAATCATACTGCCATAAAAACATATGCACACGTACGTTTATTGTGACACTATTCACAATAGCAAAGTCTTGGAATCAACCCAAATGTCCATCAATGATAGACTGGATTAAGAAAATGTGGCACATAGACACCATGGAATACTATGCAGCCATAAAAAAGGATGAGTTCATGTCCTTTGCAGGGACATGGATGAAGCTGGAAACCATCATTCTGAGCAAACTATCTCAAGGACAGAAAACCAAACACCACATGTTCTCACTCATAGATGGGAATTGAACAATGAGAACACTTGGACACAGGGTGGGGAACATCATACACTGGGGCCTGTCGTGGAGTTGCGGGAGGGAGGAGGGATAACATTAGGAGATATAACTAATGTAAATAATGAGTTAAGCAGGGGGCACACCAACATGGCACATGTATACATATGTAACAAACCTGCATGTTGTGCACATGTACCTTAGAACTTAGAGTATAATATAAATAAATAAATAAATAAATAAATAGAAAAGCCTCCTTCAGGAAGTGAGATTTTAGTTAAGCCCTAAAAGAAGGATGGATTCAGCCACGATAGTCCCAGGAAATGTTTCTCCTTCCCCCTCCCAAATCCTCCAAGGAGGAAGAATAAACTTTCCAGAAATTGCAAGAATCTGTAGCTGAAAGTCAGCCACGTGGAGGGGGAGGAAGAACTGAGATTCCACTAGTCCATACTGTACAAAGTCAGTGCTCGAATGCCAAAACTTGACCATCCCCACTGATTTCACTTCTAACCCATATATGTTTTGGCACAGCTTTGAGTTTCATGCACAAAAGTTCTGTTGAATAGATCTAGTCCAGGCTTAAGGCAAGAGTCGTCAGTCTTCATTTTCATCTGTTCTATTCCTGTTTTCTGTTCAAGGTAACTGAAATGGCAAGTCCACAGTAATGTTATGATTTATCTTGGCTCCCACTTCCCTCTAGGGTCAAGAAACATCTTCATTGTGTTCTGGAGGGAAGTTCTAACCAAACACATTCAAAGATTTATTCAATTCTGGGCCTATCTTCTGGCAAACATGAAATTCTTCCTCTTTCTCTAGAATTGAAACTTACGATATATTTAAAAACAAATGATCTCTGGCAAAAGTAAACACACTTTCTATTTATGGACCAATAACAGAAAAAGTCATTGAAACCCAAGCACTCCTAAGAAAATTAAGATCCTGAGGCAGCAGGACCTCAAAATGACACAGTATGCAGCAAACCACCATGAGTCATACTTTCCATCAATAAAAAGTTTTTAAAACTCATGTGTACAGTAATCACACAAAGGATCATACATCCCCAGACAATTAAAAGAGCACTGGCTCCCAGACTCTAAGGATAACTATAAAAAGAGGAGTACATTTGAGCAAGCTTCTTAGAAATGTGCTTAACCAAGCATGGTGTTAAATTAAGTTTAGCCTAAAGCTGCCTCCTTACATATTTTAAGTTCAGTCTAAAGGTTTCGCTGTACATCAAGAACTATAACCTAAATGGAACTGTAAACAGACTATAGTCTACTCTTGTGCCGATCAATGAATTTTGGCCAATCAAAAGTGGCCAACTGCTCAAACCGTTTTTAAATAAGGCATATGCCAAGTTGTAGCCAATCCAGCTGTTTCTGCACCTTACCTCTGTTTTCTGTATATCACTTTGTTTTTTCTGTCCATAAATCTTCTTCCACCATGAGGTTGCGCTGAGGTCTCTGGACCTACTCTGGCTCAGGAGGCTAACTGATCTGCAAATCGTTCTTTGCTCAATTAAACTCTTTTAAATTTAATTCTGCTAAAGTTTTCTTTTAACCATGGTTAGCAACTGGGTGGTGTCTTTAAGGCAACACAAAGTAAGCGTGTGCGTTGCTCAGGACCAGAGACCTCTCATGGGTCTTCTTAGGTAGCGTGAATTAGGAAGACCAGATATTAAAAAAAAAAAAAAAAAAAAAAAAAACCTTTAGCATTTCTACCAATATGGATAAAATTCATGCCATCAGGGATACATTATTTGGGGTTAGGATTTTGGTTATCCACTCTTTCTTTTATAAAATGCAAATACCCCTGAAAAGTGGCATGACATTAACACATTAACAACCAGGTGAAATTGCAAATCATTATCTTCCCTGGGCAGTGACAGAATAAATCAGAGGATATACATTTAAAAAGAAAAATTATTTTGCTCTGTGTCAGAAAGGGGTTTGGAAGAATTAAAACCAGGAGCATTTAGAACCAGTTTAAGAGGACTCCTAGATAGCCAAAATTCTAACACAAAGTAATAAATCTCTAAGATATGATTTCATGTATCCTTCCAATTACAATACCTAGACTCAGGTCTCCTCCAGCAAAGACGGAGGACAGATGACCCTTGAACAACATGTGGATGAGGGGCACCAACACCATCATGCAGTTAAAAATTTATGTATAACTTTTTTTTTTTTGAGACATAATCTCACTCTGACATCCAGGTTGGACTGCAGTGGCACAATCATGGCTCACAGTAGGCTCACCCTCCTGGGCTTAAGCAATCCTCCCACCTCGGCCTCCTGAGTTGCACACCACCACACCTGGCTAATTTTTGAATTTTTTGTAGAGATGGGGGTCTCAGTATGTTGCCCAGGCTGGTCTCAAACTCCTGGGTTCAAGCAATCCACCCACCATGGCCTCCCAAAGTGCTAAGATTACAATTGTGAGCCGCTGTGCCCAGCTTCGTGTATAACTTTTGACTCTCTGAGAACTTAACTAAGAGCCTAAGGATTCTGTTGATTACAATCCTTACCAATAACATAGTCAATTAATACATATTTTGTATGCTATATGTTTTATATACTGTATTCTTAGAATAAAGTAAGCTAAAGAAAATGTGATTAAGAAAATCGAAAGACAGAGAAAATGTATTTACCATTTATTTAAAAAATGTGGGTCATCACAAAATCTTCATCCTCATCTTCACATTGAGTAGGCTGAGGAGGAGAAAGAAAAGGAGTGGCAGGTCTTGCTCTCTCAGGAATAACAGAGGCAGATGAAGTGGAGAAGGTGGAAGGGGAGGCAGGAGAGGCAGGCACACTCAGTGTAACTTTAATTGAAAAAAAATCTTCATATGAGTGGACCCGCACAGTTTGAACCCATGTCATTCAAGGGCCAACTGTAACTGAAAATGGATTTTTAAAAAATATATATATACAGTTTCACTCTGTCACCCAGGCCGGAGTGCAGTGGCGTGATCATGGCTCACTGCAACCCCAACGTCCCAGGCTCGAGTGACCAGGGCAGCTGGGACTATAGGCGGTCTCCACCACACTCAGCTAATTTTTGTATATTTTGTAGAGATGGGGTTTCACCATATTCTCCCAGCTGGTCTAGAACTTCTGGGCTCAAGTCATCTACCCACCTTGGCCTCCCAAAGTGCTAGGTTTACAGGTGTAAACCACAGCACCCATCCTGCAATTTGATTTTTTAAAACGTGTGTGTGTGTGTGTGTGTGTGTGTGTGTGTGTGTTGTTTTCAAGTCAGGTAAGCCTGTTGTCTCCTCTTAAATCGGCTGTTTCCATCCTACCTCATTCCAGTCAAAGGTTACGATAAGCAACTGTGCTGAAGGCATCTCAGGCATTAGAGACCCGTTCATAACAATCGCCTCAAACCTCCTCTTTTCCCTCCAGGCCTTGCTTCTGCTTCTTGTTCCTGCTGTTTCAGTTCTGCTCAGCTCTGACTCTCTGGCTGTGTGTCTACTCTTGCCCTCCGGATTTTCTAACAAAGTATATTTTGTTTCTCTGCTTATATTTCAGACCTGGTTCGAGTTTACCTTCCAACAGTGTTGATCCTTGAGCTCTGGATGAAATCCCCACCTCACTGGCTCCAATATTGCCCAAGGGGGTCTGGGGAGGCAGGGTTTGAGGGGTTCTGACTGAGGTGCCTCAGTTGTTGTGTAATTAGGTGTCCCACATTGTATACTCATGGCAGCCTCTCCTCATGGTGAAGGAATGAGAGAAATGTTGGCTCCCAGCTAATATGAGCCCTAAGAAACTTGGAGAATATTATAGCAAAGATTACAGTGACATTTTTATGGCATGTGTTGTGCCTTTCTTTACCCTAATTACACAAGTAATGTGCTATTGTAAAAAATTTGGAAAATAAAATTAAAAATGTAAAAAAAAATTAATTATCTCATCACCCATAACAGAAACTCTGCTAACATTTTGGTTTATAATCTTCAAATAGTATTTCTTTTTTTTTTTTTTTTTTTTTTTTTGAGACGGAGTCTTGCTCTGTCACCCCAGTGGCGCGATCTTGGCTCACTGCAAGCTCCGCCTCCGGGGTTCACCCATTCTCCTGCCTCAGCCTCCCGAGTAGCTGGGACTACAGGTGCCCGCCACAATGCCCAGCTAATTTTTTGTATTTTTAGTAGAGACGGGGTTTCACTGTATTAGCCAGGATGGTCTCGATCTCCTGACCTCGTGATCTGCCTGCCTCAGCCTCCCAAAGTGCTAGGATTACAGGCGTGAACCACCGTGCCCAGCCTTCAAATACTATTTCTTAAATATAGTACATGTTTACATAGCAAAATTAGTCATAGTAGTCATTCTACTATGTCACTTTATTTTTACTTAATATATTCAATGAACATTTCCTAGGTCTTTAACTGCTTGTGTTAAATTTGAAAAGGCTTTCACACACAAAAAAAACCTATGAATTCAACATAATCAGTGAGTATGATAGACAAAATGAAATAAATAAGTAGGTGAAGTAGAGATGATTGTAAAGCACAATTTAAACATGGTGATCTAATGTTCTTGGTGATATGAACTTATTCTTTTTGAGGCAGCATCACTTAGGAGTAGTGATTCTCCACAGAAAACCCAGTCCAAAAACAGACAACTTCACTCTAGACCATTGAACTTGTAGTCAAATACCCTAGTTCAAGTTTAAATCAGTAGTGCATTCTTTAACAACACCCTTGGCCTTTCTTAGGCTGTCTCCCAATATTTAAAATAAAGTTCATAATTGTTACTATTAGAGTTACTGTGAGGATAAATGAGATAATGCTTTGTGAACTGGGAAGTGCTGAGTACATACAATGAATGGTTCATTGCGACTGGAGTGTAAGGTTGATTAAGAGTGTTGCCATTTAATTTCCATTAAGCACACTTGAGTGCTCTAATAAGATAAGAGAAAGTTTTCCGAGAACATCTCCAGATCTCTGAATTCTCTCTCTCCTAAGTATCACCAGCATCAGCATGGTGGACACTTCCAATGTTCTCCCCATTTAGATCGGCAAAGTGGACGTGTCCTAGCCTTACTTTCCTTCTCCAAAGGTCATCTTTCTAAAAACCAAAAAACAAAAATAAAAGTAAAAATAAAACAAAACAAAATAAATAAATTTTAAAAATACTAGCTGAAAAATCTTATATGCTTCCACTGGCTCAACCCAGGATATTAAACATAAAACTCTCCACCTAAAAAACTAAAATTAACTTTTATTACAAGGCAGATTTTAGAAAATGACCTAAAAGTGAATACTACCCAACAACATGGAACACAAGCCTCTGAAATGTCAATTTGTGTGTGAAAGTGGGGGTGGAGGGCTGTCTAGAAAACCACAGAAGTGTGAAAAATGAGTGACCTGTGACCCTTCTCTGCCTAAAGGACTATAAAACACATTTAAAGTGGGATTTCATACTGAACATCACAAACTAAAATAAATTCACTCACAGTGACCAGTTACCTCTGGTCTTGCAAAGTTTTGTTTCATGTGTATTAATTTTTGGTCCTGATTCTCGCCTAGATGATGAGCCTAGAGAGGGCAGGGTACTCTTAGAACACTCTGTGGCCCTCACAGCTCTTGTCACCACAGAAGCAGCTCATTAAAACCTAATGATTCAGCTGGGCAAGGTGGCTCACGCCTGTAATCCCACCACTTTGGGAGGCCGAGGCAGATGGATCACCTGAGACCAGGAGTCTGAGACCAGCCCGGCCAACATGGTGAAACCGCGCCTCTACTAAAAATACAAAAAGTTAGCTGGGCATGGTGGCGGGCACCTGTAATCTTAGCTACTCAGGACGCTGAGGCAGGAGAATTACTTGAACCCAAGAGGCATAAGTTTCAGTGAGCCAAGGTCGTGCCACTGCACTCCAGCCTGAGTGACAGAGTAAGACACCGTCGCAAAAAATAAATAAATAAAAAATAAAAACTATCAATCCAAAATATACAAAAAAAAAAAATCTTTAAAAGTCAACAATTAAAAATAAAAAAAAAAAAGCCCTACTAAAAAATAGGTCAAAATGGTACTAGTTAATTAAAAATCATCAAAGAAAAGTACTGAAAAGATATACAGAGGGCAAATAAGCATATAAAAAAGATGTTAGGCTGGGTGCAGTGGTGCACATCAGTCTCAGCTACTCGGGAGGCTGAGGTAGGAGAATCACCTGAGCCGGGAAGCAGAGGTTGCAGTGAGCCAAGATCATGCCACTGCACTCCAGCCTGGGCAACAGAGCAAGACTCTGTCTCAAAAAAAAAAAAAGTTAAACATTATGCAACATTAGGGAATTACACATTTAAACAATGAGACACATTATACACCTACTACAGTGGCCAAAATCCAAAACACTGACAACACCAAATGCTGACAAGGACATGAAGCAACAGGAACTCTTATTCACCACTTATGGGAAAATGGTAGAGCCACTTTGGAAGACAGTTTGGCAGTTTCTTAAAAAACTAAACATATTCTTACTATATCATCCAACAAATACAATCCTTGGTATTTACTCAAATGAATTGAAAATGTGTGTCCACACAAAAACCAGCACATAGTAGCTTTATTCATAATTGACAAAACTTGGAAGCAACCAAGGTGTCCTTCAAAAAGTATAGATAAACAAATCATGGTACATTTATACAATGGAACATTATTCAGGTCTAAAAACAAATGAGCTATCAAGCCACACAAAAACAGGAGGAATCGTAAATGCATACTTCTAAGTAAAAGAAGCCTGTTTGAAAAGGCTAAATACAGTGAGATCCCAATTATATGACATTCTGGAAAAGGCAAACCTATAGAGATAGTAAAGTGATCCATAGTTACCAGGGCTCAGGGAGGAAAGGGAGAGAGGAATAAATAGGTGGAGTGCAGAGGAATTTCAGGGCAGTGAAACTTTAAATGGTGAATACATGCCATTACATAGTTGTCAAAACCCATAGAACTGTACCAGGCGAGGACTGAACCCTAATGTAAACTACAGGCTTTGGTTAATCATAAAGTATCGGTATTCATTGGTCAATTGTAACAAATGTAACACACTAATGCAAGATGCTAATGATAGGGAAAACTGGGGCTAGGGCAGGGGAGGGAATATATGGAAACTGTCTGTACTTTCTGCTCAATTTTTCTGAAAACCTAAAATTGCGCCAAAAACTAAAGGCTATTAATTAACAATCTTGTAAAACTCCTATTGATCGATCGGTTTCCTTTAATAGTGAGAAATGGAGCACCTCGGAGGGTCTAGATCCTGTTTCCAAACAGGAAATGCTACTGACGATTCTTTGATAAAATTTGGAATCGTGAAAAGTCTTCCTACTGTATACTAAGTGCAAAGCAATACGGAATATAAATTTATGAGGCTGTTTGCCAGTCAAGCCTCTTTCTTCCTCAGGGCCTTGATCTTTTCTAAAATAAAATCTGCCGGATATTTCACACGCATGGAAGCAGAATGGCTCCTCCCCACAATCCCATGAGGGAAGCGCCCTTGTGGCCTTGAGCATAAACACAGACAGGGAAAGGCAGATTGAATAGCTCCCTTGCTCTTCTCTTGGGAGTCCCTGCATTGTGCAGAATCATGAGTAACTTCCCAGACAGCTGAAAGGGACTTTCTACTAAGCCAAGGGCAATTTAATGTATTTCGCCTTATTAATCTTTGAACCCTCGTTAAATGGAAGATGTATTAAATGGACCTAAGATGTGGAAGCTTGAGAGAAGAATATTCTGGGCTCCATGGGGTCACCCTGGAAAAAAAATAAATGAAATAATGAGGGAGGGAGAAGGAAGAGAGAGAAAGAAAGCCTGGGATGGATGGAAAGAGGAAGAGAGTATCTTTTCCAAAATCTTAAAGCAGCGATGTTTAAATACACCCATGATGACATCTCTGAATTTACATGTGGCAGAGTAAGGTCACATGCATATATGAAAAAAATTAGCTTCCTAGGAGTACTGGTGCATTACTCCATTATTTTTACATTCAATCTCTTATTTCACTGTTTCTGAACCATCTCCCCCAATCTAGAGTGCTTTTCCAGTATTCTTTCCTGTGATAACTGTAAAGTTCTAATTATTTAAGAACCACCTTCCCTCCCTCTTACAAACTTTTGCTCAGAGTTCATATTTTCCATAGACACTTATCTAAGAAGGACAAATTTCTATCATATTCATTGTAATATGTAAGGTACCCGATAGCGCAGCTGGTTGGCACAAGGCATCAAAATAAGACTTGAATATTCAAAACCAAATAAGAATGTCAAAGTTGAAAGAAATGTAAGGGTCCTGGAAACTTGTTTCCTTTCTTTCGTAAGTACGGAAACTGAGAATGGAAAGAGTTAAGTAGCTTCTTCCGTGTCATGTAGTGTCAGATCTAGGATTAGGGCCCAAGTCTCTCAGACCCTGTTTTCTCTTATCCATATAGCAATATACCTTAAGCTGAATACGAATTTTGTTCCAATGCTTCTTTAAGTAAAAACATTATTTTCATTACAAAGCAGCAGTAACTTACTTATTCATTTTCCCTACAAATATTTTTAAGGCATATCCTGCTTCAACCCTGCAATACAGAGACCAATGGAACACACAAGGACCCTGCCCTGTCCAGCAGGTGGTATCTTCAACATTTTCACTATGGTAAAGGGGATGGTGGAAAAATACATACATTGCCCTCAGATTCAACCCTCATGGAATTTAGGATCAATCAGAGGGTACATGAAGGGACACGGAGGAGATAGAATTCAAGCTTCGGAAGAGGTTAAAAATAGATACCACGAGATTCAATTGTCTCGTTTTTGAGGGTGAGTTTCATTCTGTCCATAACAAGGAATCATTGGAGGATTTTTAAGCAGAGAAGACATGGACTAAGATCTGTGCTTTAGAGAATTCTCTATAGTACAAGAAATGACAAGGGCCTGGAGCAGGGCAGCTGCCACTGTGTGCTGCACCAGCCCCCCCCCTCCTTAGCCATGCCCTGCATAAGGCTAGCCTTCCTTCCAGAAAGACAGTTCCTATGCTCCAAAACCTCTATTACCTAAAATGGCCACCACTGGCATCATCCCAGAAAACAGTTATTTGTAGGGTAGAGTCATTTCAAACCTCAAAGCTACTGAAGAAGTCGTAAAAAAGCAGAATTACAGATACAGTGGCTGCATCCTTTTAAAAGTAGGGTCAGGACCCAGGTCCCTACCGATTACTTAAGTAGAAAAGAGCTTCCAAACTCTTCCCAAAACAGGACACTCTTATTTAGAGAATGAAGCTACACAAATGCTAAATAAAAGAACCAACTTTGGTTTCCTATCGCAGGGGTAGGCAAGCTTTTTTCTGTAAAGAGCCAGAGAATAAATATTTTAGGCTTTGAGGACCATACCATTTCTGTTGCAACCATTCAATTCTGTTTTCATAGGCAAAATGTAAATGAACGAGCATGGCTGTGTTCCAATAAAACTTCAGTCACCAAATAGGCAGTGGGCCAGATTTCACCTACAGGCATTGCCTGCCCCCACTGTTCTATCCTATAAGAAATCACTTTCTCTGTAGTTTTCCCATAGAACATGTTTGCTTTGTTAATTCCTACTCATTCCCAACAAGTTAAAATATAGTATCTCAGTAAATTGTTCATCTTATTTCATCCCTTGCTTACTTTTTGCAAAGCTGATAAACATTACATTTCTTTTAAAAATATGTAAAGTTTTACTTGATTTAAAGCATCTGTAAGCAGTGGCAAATAATAGAAAGTCATAGCATTAGAAACTGAGAAAGGATTTAGAGACCCAACCACCTTTCCTGGCATGATAGTCTGAAGCTAAAGAGGCAAAGTAACTTGCCCAAGGTGAAGCAGTCAGTTCAGTGTATAATCTCAAATGAATGACACGAATGGATAGAAATACTGTGTATCAGATGGACTGCTTAGATTGCCCCATCGCAGGTGGGTGAACACCATGTTTGGAGTTTTTTCCTCCTATGCAACCACACTCATATATCCATGCTCTCTTTTCCTTCAGTTCCTTTACTTAATTTTGAAAAGCAAAGCACAAACAGTCTTTACACAATGTATCAAAGAAGTCCACCCTGACAGCGCCCCAAAGCAGTCGGCAAAACATCCAATCTTGGGGCCATGGTCAAAGAGGTACCACTTGCCAAGCAGAAATACACGAATATTAGCAGGAGCCTGAGACCATTCCTGACATTCCTGTTCTGGCAGTAGGTTGACTTGCCTGTCATGTGCAGAAGTAACAGATTTGTGTTACTCTGTTCATGGGCACCCATTCTTCTCTTCTAGAGCCAACAGAATTAATTTGACTATTATTTTAAAATCCAATATTTCAGACAAGATTTTCAATGCCATTTGCGCTAGTTGAGTTATTTTGTTTGTGGTGGAAATACCCATAAATTGTCCAGAAAGCTGTGAGCCCTGTTAGCATCTGTTGGAATGGGGTGAACACAAAAGGTTAGAGAGGAAGTGCCAGGAGCAAGAGTCTCCGATGACATTTCCTTTCTTCTACCTCCACCTTCTCTCCAGGTGGGTATAAGTAGGAATGCCATATGCTAGTGTTGAATTTAGATGTTCGAGGTGGAACATTTAGACTTGCACTGAACATTTCCCTTGAATGCAAGCCATAAAAATAAATTATACAATGTCCACAACTGACTCATTTGGCAATGGTTCCCACGAAGAGGTCAGATTAACTGTGTTCATTCCCTTAGTATACTTCCGCCCAACACTATGTCCAGTTGATATCTTTGCATTTTAAGTATTCCGAAATCTTGTTCATGTACATACTGTTCCATCTCACAGAAAGATCATTAATTCTTTGTCAGTTGATAGTGTCTCTTATTTCTGTTTTACTCTGTATTTTTCTTTCCCTCCCTTTACTAGAAACAATTCAGCCACCAGCCAACCTAGATTAGTATCGACTTGCACTCAAATTTCTGGGGCAATTTAAGAGACTAAGCTCTCTTCTGAGCTAGAGATGGATGGTCCTAAAGATTTCCAAACTCAATTAGATCCCTGGGTTTCTACTCCCTAATTTTGCTTGCTATATGCCAGGCTCTGTGTGAATTATCACATTTAATCCTCCAATGACCCTGTGAGATAAGCACATAATTATAATAGCTCCACTTTACAGAGAGAGATATTAACGTTTAGAAAGGTTAAAAGAAAATTGCCCAAGCTCACAAAACTAATAAGTAAGGAACCAGGGATTACAACCCAACTTGTCAGCAAACAGAGTTCACAGTCTTGAATACCACATCTTCCAATTTGCTAAATAATTCCGGAATCATTTTTTGTAACATGTAAAGTAGATGATATTACTCTTCTCCTCTGAAAACTTCAATTGCTTTTTAGGTCTACAGGAGATTATTCAAAATGTATTTTCCCTAGAATAGCATTTTGGAGCCCCCTCTGCCCTTCCCTCTTTCTTACCATACCTTTTTCCACCTGTTCTTCTCCTGGCTTACGCTTTATGTGCCAACCTGCTCGCATGTAAATATCATGGGCTACTGCACTTCTCCTGCTTTGCTCAAACTGCTCTCTCTGCCTAAAGAACCCTCTCCCTTGTTCTTCCTGGGAGGTACCTATTCACTAGCATTTGGTTCACAGCTGTCTCCTCCTAAAGACTTTTATAAACTTTCCCCCAACTTCCTTCCTTCAGCCCCTATTTTACCTTATGCTGACTTTAGTAATGGTGACTAGAACACATCATTGTATTTCTTGACCTATAAATCTGTCTAAATGTCTCTTTAAGGCAGGTCCCATGCCTTATTTATTTCTGTATCCTTAGTGCTTATTGAAAATACATAGTAGGTGTTTGATCCAAGCAATAATAAAGAGCTATCATTTGTTGAACATCTGCTGTGTGCCCAGTTTGCACATGTTCTTTAATCATGTGTGTATATGTCCATGTGTCTCTTTGTATATGCATGTATGTGTATATGTGTATATGTATACGTGTATATGTGTATGTGTATATGTATGTGTGTATATGTATGTGCATGGTAGGTTTTATTACGTATGCCCTTGAAGACACAGAAGCTACTGTAGCTTGATTGTTGCTCAGAGAGGTTATATAAGTTGTCTAAAGACATGAAGCAAGAAAATGACAAAGCCAGAATTTGAACTCAAGTTTGACTGACTTCTACAAGAAAGGAAGGAAGGAGAGAAGGTAGAAGGAAGAGGTGTATAATCTCAAATGAATGACATGAATTGATAGAAATACTGCATATCAGATGGACTCCTTAAATTGCCCCATCAAAAGATGAACAGCATATTTTGCAGATGTAGTAGCAGGAATGGAGGGTCTGTCTTGAAGGCTTAACTGGTAGTACCCTTTTTGTGGGAAAATTCAAAACAAACTTGCCTGTTGCCCCAAAACCATTTACACAGTCACATTGCCGAGAAGAAAGTAGAAAGGACAAGAAAGAAGTCCTTTAAAAGTATTGTCCTTTCTCTGCAACTGTCATCCTCTCTCAACAAATAACAAGGGAAAAACCTTAACAGCAAATTAAAACTAGAAAAGGAGTTCTCTAACCATTTTTAAAAAATGAAAACTTGCCTTCAACTTTGTAAAGAGTCCCTCCTCTAGTTAGTCTAATTTAAGTGTGTCATCTGTTTCCTGCAGGTGTCCTGACTGATACAGATAAAAGCATGTAATTCCAAGATGAAAAAATCTAAATGGACAAAAATATATGAAGATGTAAATGCACATTAAAATAATCAGTGGGAGAGCATGTCATGCCTATTAGACTGGGAGCAATTTCTAAGCTTAATAAGAATTTTGGGAGACGGGAAGTTGGCAACTCTGATCGAGAGTATTAGTTGGTACACCTGTTTGAAGAGCAATTTGGCAATACATAGTAAAGTTGAAGGTGTTTCTTCACTGAATCTTAGAAGTTCCACCTCTAGTACATGCTTTAGGGAAATCCTTGCACAAGTGCAAAAGGAGACATGAGCAAAATGTTCATGGCAGCATCATTTGTTATCATTGAAAATGGAAATAACCAACAGTTCCATAATTAAATAAATAATAGAATATTTACATTATGAAATTTTGTATAATACTTGAATGCATTAGAGTTACAACATAGTATCAGTATGGATAAGTATCAAAATTACAAATTTAAGGACAAAAAGCAAGTAGCAGACTGATATAAACAGTTAGACACTATTTATGATAGGAAGCAACACTATTTTGCTAATGGCTACATCTGTAGGTAGTTAGCTCATGATAATATAGACAGAACTCATATCACCAACCTCAAGGTAGTAGTTCTTGCTAAGTAGGGGATAAATCACTATAATTTTTTTTTAATTTGAAACAAATAATACAAAAGGTTAATATTTGTTCCTTTGGGATGATAGGTACCTGGAATGTTGTTATATAAATATCTGTTATGTTCAATTTGTTTGAAAAAATTTCAAAATAAAAAAATGATCGTAAAAAACCTAATCCATGAGCCCAGCCCTCTAAGAAATGTTATCTGGATGTGTGTGTGTTCATAGCTGTAAAACAGGACCATAGCATGCATAGTGAATACATGCCAGAGGAGCTCAGGGGTGCAGCAGGCATCCCACACTCACTGAGGAGAACAGTGGAGTTAGTCTTTGGATGATCTGTCTAGCCACACATATGGTTAAGGAACAAACCACCACACAAGGTGGCTGGGCTGCTAGTTAGTGACAGAGCAGTGGCCTAAGTCTTCAGTGTTCTTCTGCCATCCTGCACCCCTCCTCAAAATCAAAACCAGGGGAAGGAAAAGCACTTAGAGCTTGCTTACTGAATGTTCCTGGTGTTACTCTCTTTTCCTTTTATGATAGCCTCATGCTAAATGGTATACATTACTGTTTATTTACTGCTTTGTAACATTTATAGCAAAAAAAAAAAAAAGAGGGGGGAGGATGGTTTGACATGAAACCATCATTCCTGTCCCTAAAAGAGAAAAAATTATTTTGTAGGAAGAAATTCTGAACTGAATGACAAGTCCCAATATCCAAATTACCTTATAGTTTGTGACTCTTCCCAGCTGATTGTGGAGGACAAATGATTTGTAAAGCTATTGGGTCACTAACAGACACTTTTCATGACTTCTCTCACCCACTATTAATTTCACACACAAAATGTGAGGGCCTCTGATTCAAGACAGTGTTCAGTTTCCTCCACCACACACTCGACCAAGCCAGTCAGAGACTACCCCAGATTGCCCTACCGCGGTGACCGGCTCCCCGGCCTCCTGGCCATTGTGCTCTGTTATTCCCTCTGCCTGTGCTGCTTCAGGCCAGGTGGTGTTTGGCTTCTCCCACCCACTTCTGTTCCCATCTCTTCATCACCAACCACAAAATGGGATTCTGTCCCAAACTGTAAGTGAAATGGGGGACTCAAGAGCTGACAGTGGGCAGTCGCCGCTCCATCTGAGAGCAGCCTGGAAGTCCAACTAGGAAGGTTCCGCATCTCTGCCATGGAAGAGGCCCATGCTATGGGTCATGTTGTGTCTTGGAAGAAAGCCAAGAAGAGGCAAGGCCTCCTGGGTTAAAAGGCCAGTGTTTAAAGAGGAATGTCAAATCCTGATGTGATCAGGGCTGATGACACCTTGAGGAGCTGCTGAAAGATCAGGGGAGCAGGGCCATGAGTCAGGAAGGTCTACCCATTTTGAAGCAGGACACCAGTCAGGGGCTGGAATATTGGATATAAGCCTATTCCCTCAGAGGATGAGAGTGAACAGCTATGCCACATGCCAAGCTGGCTTACACTAACAGCATAATTAAACCCCAAGAAGGAAAACAAAATGCAGTTCAGGAAATCAAGGCAGAAGAGGCTCAGGTGTATGGCCTGAGACATGGCTTGGGAAGGGCAGGTGATTGCAGAATGATGGCTGTGAGATGCCAAGAGTTCATCCCTGGCATGTGGACTCTGGGCTCAGGGAAGCCAAATTCCAGACCCCAACATGTAGGGACTGAGCCAATGGATATTTGTTCACCTGGGTCAGGAATTGTTCCAGGACTAGGCAGGGCTGAGCTTCCAGGGTGAGGATTCTCAGGACAGTAGCCTGAGGGGCTGGGGAAGGCAAGTACTGACAATGATGAATCTTCAAAGCTTGGGGAACCTGGGTTTCCTTCCCAGAATTAAGAAATAAATTTATGCTACAGTGGAGGTCGAACCAAGTGTGTCTATTCTAAAATAAAAAAGTAAAGACCCCAAATACCTTCCACTATCAAAGGTAGAAAAGACAGTTCCCTTTGTTGATAATTTTATGTTGGAGCTATTAAATTGCTATTTTTATACATAAAAAATGAGTCAAATTTGGCAATTTCATAGCATTCCATCTTAGTAAATGTCTTACACGCCTTGGAAAATGTGAACTCTTTCCGTGGGAAATGAAGTGACCATTTCAGATTGTCAGGTAGTGAACTTTCCTGGTGGCTTCATTTCCTCTACTGTAAAATGTGTAAAATCCACACTGATCATCCTTCAGCAGAATTGCTTTAAAACATAATAAGAGAACATGAGGTTACTGTCATGCTAACTTTATGCACTGAATATTAGAATAACACTCTTCTGTATGTCATCATAATTAAGATTAGTGTTAATGAAACCAAGCCATCAAAGTCATGTCCTTCCACCCTTTTCCCCAATTCATTACTACTTCTTAGCATCCAGGTGCCCTCCCTGTGGGTACAGGCCAATCATTTTGGAACAGAGGTTACTCAGAACCAGGCTTGTCTCTAGTGGCCTCCTGGGTGTCTCGTATCTAATGATCCTGGTCACCCTGCAGCATTATATCACCTTCTGTATCACAAAGACAGGGGTATCAAAGGGCAAAGGCAAAAGTCTGAAAGGAAGCTCTTAGAAATTTTGCTGGGCACGGTGGCTCACGCCTATAATCCCAGCACTTTGGGAGGCCGAGGTGGGTGGAGAACTTCAGGTCAGGAGTTCGAGACCAGCCTGGCTAGCATGGTGAAACCCTGTCTCTACTAAAAATACAAAAATTAGCTGGGCATAATGGTGCATGCCTCTAATCCTAGCTACTCAGGAGACAGGCAGGAGAATCGCTTGAACCCGGGAGGCGGAAGTTGCAGTGAGCCGAGATCATGCCACTGCACTTCAGCCTGGGCAACAAGTGAGACTCCATCTCAAAAAAAAAAAAAGAACTTTCCAAGCCAGAAAAGAATCTCCCGTCTAGGCAGGACCAAACCCCTGTCATCATCTGCTGTGTTCTCCACTTAGGCACCCCTTGGGACACTGGAAAGGCATGTCAAAACCAGTGGCCCTGCGTGGATTGTTCTTCTTGTTTATTTACATAATCCATGAGAGATGCCAAGTCAAGCAGTGGAGGAAGAGCAGGCAGGACAGAGTGTCACTCAGATGAGCCTTTCCCTGCCCTTGCCTTTTCCACTTTCCATGAGGAGGCCAGCAGACACTTTGGGGCTGTTGTAAACCTTCAGTTAAACGGCAGCTCAGTGACAATGACAGCAAAGCTGCATTCCCCCATGGCAGACACGCCATGTGGGCACTTCCTCAGGTCTGCTGGGAAAATCGGAGCATCATGTGCAGAGCCTGCCAGAGTCACAGCAGGAAGTGACCAGGTACAGGCTGGGCAGTCCTTCTTCCGACCCTGAGTCACTGCCACATGCACGAGACGGGAACGCAGTCCAGGCTAGACAGAAAAGGTGGGGGCTCAGGCAAGAGGATCAGGAAGACATTTAGATAAAGAGGATGACTAAGTTAACACAACACCCACAACCTCATGCACACACAGATTTACACTCACACATGCACTGGGCATCTGTCCTCAGTGCAGGACAATAAAGACATACCCCCTCAGATTCAAACAAGCAAGCATTAAATGGATTGCAATTATTCTGGAACAACATAATTCCAATTTGTGTTCTCAGTATCTATGAAGCAAACCTGAATTTCCTAAACTAGCACCAACTTCCTTTTACTACACCCACACCTACTTTTCTATTTCAATACAGTCCCCGAGATACACGGAATTTGGAAATATATCAATCCCATTCTTTTCTCCTTGCATTGACTTTTTCCATTCCTCCCAACCTTCCAGAAAATATTTGGCCTCTCTCTCTAAATCTATTCCTGGATTCATGCAATAAGTATTTTTTTAGTATAGTGAGTAGTTATTACATGCCAGGCATTGTACTAAGTAATAGGAACACAGCAATATGCAGAAGATACCAGAGCCCCTGCTCCCCCAGAGTCTGTTATCTTAATGCAAATTCCTTTTTTTTTTTTTTTTTTTTTGAGATGGAGTTTCGCTCTTGTTGCCCAGGTTGCAGTGCAGTAGCGTGATCTCAGCTCACTGCGACCTATGCCTCCTGGGTTCAAGCCATTCTCCTGTGTCAGCCTCCTGAGTAGCTGGGATTACAGGTGCCCGCCATCACGCCCAGCTAAATTTTTGTATTTTTAGTAGAGACGGGGTTTCACCATGTTGGCCAGACTGGTCTCGAACTCCTAACCTCAGGTGATCCACCAACCTCTGCCTTCCAAAGTGCTGGGATTACAGGTATGAGCCACCGCGTCTGGCCGCAAATTCCTATTTCTACTGTGTCCTCTTCCATCTCTTAACTCATGGCAAAATTGCCCATACCAATATTTGGCAATTAATACTCTGTTTTATTTTTGTTCATTGTTCTATTGTATTGTCATTTAACACTTTATGGGTATCTACATGGTCTTATTAAATGAACTCTACAAGATCTATGAGGACAAAGACCTCATTTAAATTTTTCTTTATATTTAATAGATGTCTTGGGGAGCTTGGTGAAAATGAAAATATGTAACAAGATAATAAGAAAGAATGGAGGTCGTATCATTCCTTATTTCACTAGCCAAGGCCTAATCCAGGATTTCTCAACCTCAACACTATTGATATTTCGGACCTAATAATTCTGTGTTGAGGGGGCCTGTCCTATGTATCATAGGATGTTTAGCAAAGTGCCCCGGGCATCTTTCTATTAGATGCCAGAAACACTCTTTTCCCATCTGTCACAACCAAAAATGTCTCCAAACATTGCCAAATGTCCTCAAGGATGAACAGGAACAACACTAACCACTGGCTCACAATATATTTGATATGTCTTGAGCTTCCTTTCTTGTTTCTATGTCATTAAATTCATATACACATGTGATATTGACATTGAAACAAACACAAATTTAATTTTATGTGTGACATATTTTCCCAAGCCATTAAAAAGTGATTGAGTAAGCTCAGTACACTAAAAGGCAGCCCCCAGGGCCGAAGAGTGAGGAAGGCAGATCCAAAGGGTCCGAATTTGCTCCCCAAATCTATTTTGTGTCTTTGGAGGATTTCTTTAATATTCCAGCAGCTGTAAGTCTGTAAACCCCTCAAGATAGTCTCCTGGGATAGTTAGTGCCTGCTTATTTAACTAGGGCTAGCTGGAATTCCTGGTCAAATTGCCATCATCCACATCCTTCCTGCAGTTCATAGTTCTAAATTCCCATCCCACGTAACTGCAGTAGCGCAGCCTCCTCCTTGCACGATATTAGTAGACTAGAACCAGGAAGTCAAAGGGAATGTCACCTTTTCCTTTCGTGTGAGTGTGCTAGAGGGGCAATGTCAGCTCCTGCTGAGGTTGAAAATTCTGCCTCTGAAAGATGGCCTGTCAAATGTGCCTTAGGAATCACTCTTTTTTTTTTTTTTTTTTTCTTTTCTTGAAACAGAATCTTGCTCTGTGGTCCAGGCCAGAGTGTGTTGGTGCCATCTTGGCTCTCTGCAACCTCTGCTTCCCAGGTTCAAGCAATTCTCTTGCCTCAGCCTCCCAAGAAGCTGGGATTACAGGCATGCATCACCATACCTGGCTAATTTTTGTATACTTGTATTTTTAGTAGAGATGGGATTTCACCATCTTGGCCAGGCTAGTCTCGAACTCCTGGCCTCAAGTGATCCTCCACCCTCGGCCTCCCAAAGTACTGGGATTACAGAGGTGAGCCACCGCACCTTGACAAGAATCACTCTTACATAAGATATAAAATTACGGCCGGGCGCGGTGGCTCAAGCCTGTAATCCCAGCACTTTGGGAGGCCGAGACGGGTGGATCACGAATTCAGGAGATCGAGACCATCCTGGCGAACACAGTGAAACCCCGTCTCTACTAAAACTACAAAAAACTAGCCGGGCGAGGTGGCGGGCGCCTGTAGTCCCAGCTACTCGGGAGGCTGATGCAGGAGAATGGCGTAAACCTGGGAGGCGGAGCTTGCAGTGAGCTGAGATCCGGCCACTGCACTCCAGCCTGGGCGACAGAGCGAGACTCCGTCTCAAAAAAAAAAAAAAAAAAAAAAAAGATATAAAATTACACAACATACCTGTCCCTGGCATTCACCATTTAACAAAAATGTTATTAAACATTCTTTCAGATTTTTTAAAAAGCTTCCTTCTGGATTTTTTTAAAAGTAAGAATGAAGTCACAATTAATTGGAACCTACAGATATACACGTACAGGTTTGTTAGGACACTCCTGGGTGGGTTTCATGAGGAAGCAGAGGGAGGACTGGGGAATGTGAAGCCTACTTGATTATAAGGTCCCTGAAGGCAGGGAACGATCAAACCCTTCCGCTCTCAGTACCTCCAGCACTTGGTGTACAGTGGTGGGCTTTTTTACATGTAACGTTCAATTCAATAAATGTTTGTTGATTAAATAACTTCAATAAAACATATCTTATTTCTTTTTGGTCCTAGTTTGAGATGTGATTTGATATAAATAAATGTATATTATAAAACATTATACTTTATATTTTAACATACAGTATATTTACATTATATAAATTTATTATAAAAATTTGAATAAATTATTTTTTATATTTAATTACATAATTTAATATAAACGGAAAAAGAAATTCACACTGTGCATTACTATGTGCCAAGCATTCTACTAGGTACTTTCACATAGGTTTCATTTCATTTACTTTAGATTTCTATGCATATTCCCTCTTAGATCCTGAAGATACACGATAAGCCAAAAAATTAGCGATTATTCATAAAGCATCTATTCTTTAATTTATTCATCTTTCTTATTCATTTGGCAACTAAATACTTACTGAAAACCTACTCTCTATCAGCCCCTTATTCAGACCGGGAGAGAGAAAAAGAAAATAAGATAAAGCCCTTACCCACAAGAAGATTCTGGTCTAGAGTGAAAAACCAAAATCCAAACAGATAATTATAGTGCATTGTGGTAAGCAATAAGGACATTTGTAGGCATTACAGATCCCCGGAGCAAGGGCCCCTAAATGAGCCAGGAAGAGGAGAGAAGATGTCAGGACAGGTTGCTGGTGGAAGAGGCAACTGAAATGAGTCATTCAGAGGCAATGAAAACTAACCAAGTAATGGGTATGAGAGAGAGGTGAGTGCATGGAGTCAGGCTGATGTAGATGTAACTACTAAAAGCAGGCCGGGCGTGGTGGCTTACGCCTGTGATCCCAGCACTTTGGGAGGCTGAGGTGAGCGGATCACGAGGTCAAGAGATCGAGACCATCCTGGTCAACAGAGTGAAACCCCGTCTCTACTGAAAAATATAAAAATTAGCTGGGCATGGTGGCAGGGGCCTGTAGTCCCAGCTACTCGGGAGGCTGAGGCAGGAGAATGGCTTGAACCCAGGAGGCAGAGATTGCAGTGAGCCAAGATCGTGCCACTGCACTCCAGCCTGGTGACAAAGCGAGACTCCGTCTCAAAAAAACAAAAAACAAAGGCGTGTACTCAAAACATATGTACAGGAAATTGCAAAAAGTCTGGAACTTCTGAGGCACTGGGTATCAGTCAGGACCTGATTAAAAGTGAGGACTGGGAAGTAACGCTAAGGATCAGGACATGGGGGCGTCTGGGTTTTATCCTGTGAGTGGAGAACCATGGAAGGGATGGAAGCAGAAGCACGATATGCCCAGTTTTGGTTTTCAGTTGGTTGCTGTGTGGCTGGGAGGGCTCAGGCCCACCTAGGGTTTGATGGGTGAGGAGACTGTGATCAGAGTCAGGAGATGAGAAAGGCTATAACAGAACAGTTTTGGTAGGGCTGGAGAGGAGAGAGTTGAGTCGGGCTATATTTGACATTAAGATATTAATTCTAGGCTGCAAAGGCCCACACAGTGGCTCCTGAGAATCCACGAGTCCCCTGACACTGAAGCAAGGAAGTATGTGTGTGTTTTTCAGTAGAAGACGATCACTTCAACAGACTTTCACGATTTACAATTTATGAGCATATTCTGGAATATTATTTTATCTTATATACAAAGTTCCTAATTCTAGTTTCAAAACAGGATCATCATTCTGACTAGCCACTGGCATCTGTTAGTAGCTAGTGGTTAAGATTCAGGTAATTGTAGAAATGTAATTTTAATTTTGCCAAGGAAGATAATCCTGTTTAGGAACACAGCAGAGAGCTGAATAACTGGGGGTCAGGTGTGGTGAACAGAATAGTTATCACCACCCTTGGGTTTGTTTATTCCATCCTTATAATGGGATATATCATCTTCCTCAGAGAAAAAAACATCTGGCCACGCATGGTGGCTCATGCCTGTAATCAAGGATAGCTTGAGAACAGAAGTTCAAAACCATCCTGGGCAATATAGCATGACCCCTGTCTCTACAAAAAAAAAAAAAAAAATAGATTAAAAAATTAGCTGGGTATGGTGGCACACACTTGTAATCTCAGCTACTTGGGAGGCTGAGGCAGGAGGATCACCTGAGCCCATGAGTTGGAGGTTGCAGTGAGCTATGATTGCACCACTATACTCCAGCCTCAGAGACAAAGAGAGACTTTGTCTTGAAAGAAAGGGAGAAAGAGTGAGAGAAAGAAAAGAAAGGAAGGAAGGGAGGGAGGGAGGGAGGGAGGAAGGAAGGGAGGAAGGAAGGAAGGAAGGAAGGAAGGAAGGAAGGAAGGAAGGAAGGAAGGAAGGAAGGAAGCTGAGGCAGGAGAATGGCGTAAACCTGGGAGGCGGAGATTGCAGTGAGCTGAGATAATGCCACCGCAGTCCAGCCTCAGCGACAGAGTGAGACTCCATCAAAAAAGCAAGCAAGCAAGCAAGCAAGCAAACAGGGAGGGAGGGAGGGAAGGAAGGAAAGAAGGAAGGAAGGGAAGGAGGGAGGGAGGAAGGAAGGAAAAGAGGAAGGAAAAGAGACACAAATAAATGAAGAAAAGAAGGAAAGGAAGGAAGGAAAGAAGGAAAGAAAGAGAGAAAGATCTGGTCATGGGTGTGCTATTAACTTCATCTGCATTGTCAGACCCAAATTTTCAGCATGTTACTTCATGTTTGTTCTAACTGTTTTTCACACAGATACATCATTTTCAGTGGGAAATGGTCATCTGATTGTGGTGTTGAATTACTTCAGTGAGTTCTAGTCAGCTGGCAGAGTTAGTTGTGGCCTAGTTTATCAGCTCTGTTTTTCATGATCTTCATCATAGTAATAACTAGAGACAGACAAAAGCAGTGAGGTATTTGAAAAGGAGCTTTGGGAAGAATATCAAGGTAGAACTTTTCACTAATCTGGACAAGAATAATCTAAGGATTCTAATTTCTGCTCCAAGGAGAGAGCCTATATTGTTCCTATATCTCTTTCCACGCTTTCCCTGAAAGTGTGCTATACGCAGTTACACTAATGAATGTGTAACCTTGTGATAATGCACCCAGATCAATACAGAGGCAGCCCCATAGAATTAGGTCACTCCAATGGATACGGCCCACCCACTTGTGAAAAAACATGCTGCTAATTGAGTCAGAGCCACAGAGCAGTCTTCAGTTTCCATGTGGGGGGAGAAGAGTCACAAACGGCGATCTCGTCCAACATGTCCACGAGCAAGGTGATACATTCACACCTCCCTTTTCTCTGTTTTTAGTGAGAAATCTATGTACTGGAAGGAAGTGTACTTGTACAAAAATCCAGGAATAGAAAATAAACTAAAGGATTTTTACTAACCATTCCACATGTAGTCTCTTGTAGACTCTTGTCCATCACAGGCAGGAATTTTATTTGTGTCTGTTATTGATGACCACATCAGACTGTGAGACCTTTGGCAGAGGGTACGATGAGGAGGGAAATGCTGGTTTGGTTTAGAAAGTAACTTTATGGTCATACCTTCTTTATACCTACTATCTGCATTATGTAGTCTTTCTCTAAATGTTTGTTCAGATGATTTAGTACTTAGTTTTCCCGTTGGCATCATTTTCAAAAATAATGGGAAATGGCAAAGTTCAACCTGATATTTTTAAACAAGATTACAAGTGTCCTACAATTTCTGAGTGTCTTGCAAACTCATTTCTTACAAATCCTACGTGGTAGAGACTTTGTGGGCAATTTTCATCTTCTTGGAGAATCCTCTTTAGTTTCCCACATCCGTAATGATTCTACTTCCTAGCTAGAAGTGTTGAAAAATATCTTTTAGAATAGTTATTGTTATAAAGTAGAAAAGTTTTGAACTGAGAATGGTGTGTGTGTGTGTGTGTGTGTGTGTGAGAGAGAGAGAGAGAGTTGTGTGTATATATGGCATAAATTCCTCTCCTGCCAAACTGCCTAAAAGAGCAAAGTAGATTATTAAGACTTTTAAACATAAGTTGAGGGCTGAGATGCTGCCTGGAGGATACACACACAGCCACACACACGCTCACACAATATCTGTGTGTGTACAGATTCATGTACATATGTGTGTGTATATACAATTCTCCATGGCACACACACTATCCCTTTCAGCAGTTGTCCTGTTGCTGTTCATCAAAGTACCTCACCGACTCCTTTCCAAAGCTGACCTTTCAAGGGGAAAATCTTTGATCCTCTTTTCTTCTGTGCTTAAGGGCCTCCTTAAGAGCAAATTAGGAACTCAGTTACATTACCTCCTCAGGAAGTGATAAACTAAATGTGACCCTAGTGACTTAAAAGGGTGTGCATTTCCAAGCATCAATCATATTCACTCTCCTGAATGTATGTACAAGATGAAAAACCAAATGTGTATACTCCGTTTCCCCCAAAGTTTTAAAAAAGTTCCTTTGGGATTTGTGATTAGTGGGCCAAGCCATAGTTTAGCTTTGCATATGTCTACCAAAACAAGGACATGTTTAATCAGCTAACAATATCAATTAAAATTTAGTAGTATTGTAATAGAGACAGGGTTTATAGTCACCAGGCCTGGTTTGAATCCCAGCTATGCTGTTTGTTGTAGATGGGGAGGACTGTCTATATCACTTCCAAGAGTGGCGCTGAGGGTGAGGGGAGATGATGAAGAAATGACTATTGTTATGAGCTGAATTGTGTCTCCCTGTTCCCCCGCCCCACACACAAAATTCATGTGTTGCGGCCGTAACTCCAAGTACGTCAGAATGTAACTGTATGAGTATTTGGAGATAGAGCCTTTGAAGAGGTAATTAAGGTAATAGGAGGGCATATGGGTAGGCCCTAATTCAATATATCTAACATTCTTTTATGAAGAGGAGATTAGGACAAGTACACATGGAAAGAGACCATGTGAAGGCATAAAAAAAAAATGCTATAAAGAGAGGCCTCCAGAAGAAACCAACCCTGACAATGCCTTGTTCTTGGACTTCCAGCATCCAGAATTGTTAGGAAATGAATTTGTATTGTTTAAGTCACGCAGTCTGTGGTACTTTATTATGGCAGTCCTGGCAAATTAATACTAAACTGTAAAACTAACTAAAACCTACTAAACTGTAAAATAGACTAAACTGTAAAACTCCATAAAAGCTGGAACATTAGCATCCTACCATTGACAACAAATTGTTGTTAAATGTTTTGTTTCTATACAAATATGTATGTCTAAAATTCTAATTATGGGTAATTTACATCTTTTTATTTTGAAAAGCAACTCTGACTTAAAAGATTGTTAGCTGACCTTATTTTTAAATTTCAAAATAATGACAATTACAAGGAGGAGCTGGTACCATTCCTTCTGAAACTATTCCAATCAATAGAAAAAGAGGGAATCCTCCCTAACTCATTTTATGAGGCCAGCATCATCCTGATACCAAAGCCTGGCAGAGACACAACAAAAAGAGAGAATTTTAGACCAATATCCCTGATGAACATCGATGCAAAAATCCTCAACAAAATACTGGCAAAATGAATCCAGCAGCACATCAAAAAGCTTATCCACCATGATCAAGTGGGCTTCATCCCTGGGACACAAGGCTGGTTCAACATATGCAAATCAATAAACGTAATACAACATATAAACAGACCAAAGACAAAAACCACATGATTATCTCACTAGATGCACAAAAGGCCTTTGACAAAATTCAACAGCCCTTCATGCTAAAAACTCTCAATAAATTCGGTATTGATGGAATTTATCTCAAAATAATAAGAGCTATTTATGACAAACCCACAGCCAATATAATACTGAATGGGCAAAAACTGGAAGCATTCCCTTTGAAAACTGGCACAAGACAGGGATGCCCTCTCTCACCACTCCTATTCAACATAGTGTTGGAAGTTCAGGCCAGGGCAATCAGGCAAGAGAAAGAAATAAAGGGTATTCAATTAGGAAAAAAAGAAGTCAAATTGTCCCTGTTTGCAGATGACATGACTGTATACTTAGAAAACCCCATAATCTCAGCCCAAAATCTCCTTAAGCTGATAAGCAACTTCGGCAAAGTCTCAGGAAACAAAATCAATGTGCAAAAATCACAAGCATTCTTATACACCAGTAACAGACAGAGAGCCAAATCATGAATGAACTCCCATTCACAATAGCTTCAAAGAGAATAAAATACCTAGGAACCCAACTTACAAGGGATGTGAAGGACCTCTTCAAGGAGAACTACAAATCACTGCTCAGTGAAATAAAAGAGGACATAAACAAATGGAAGAACATACCATGCTCATGGATAGGAAGAATCAATATCGTGAAAAATGGCCATACTGTCCAAGGTAATTTATAGATTCAATGCCATCCCCATTAAGCTACCAATGACTTTCTTCACAAAATTGGAAAAAACTACTTTAAAGTTTATATGGAACCAAAAAAGAGCCTGCATTGCCAAGACAATCCTAAGCCAAAAGAACAAAGCTGGACACATCATGCTACCTGACTTCAAACTATATGACAAGGCTACAGTAACCAAAACAGCATGGTACTGGTACCAAAATAGAGATATAGACCAATGGAACAGAACAGAGCCCTCAGAAATAATACCACACATCTACAGCCATCTGATCTTTGACAAACCTCAGAAAAACAAGAAATGGGGAAAGGATTCCCTATTTAATAAACGGTGCTGGGAAAACTGGCTAGCCATATGTAGGAAGCTGAAACTGGATCCTTTCCTTACTCCTTATACGAAAATTGATTCAAGATGGATTAGAGACTTAAATGTTAGACCTAATACCATAAAAACCCTAGAAGAAAACCTAGGTAAACCATTCAGGACATAGGCATGGGCGAGGACTTCATGTCTAAAACACCAAAAGCAATGGCAACAAAAGCCAAAATTGACAAATGGGATCTAATTAAACTAAAGAGCTTCTGCACAGCAAAAGAAACTACCATCAGAGTGAATAGGAAACCTACAGAATGGGAGAAAATTTTTGCAATCTACTCATCTGACATAGGGCTAATATCCAGAACCTACAAAGAACTCAAACAAATTTACAAGGAAAAAAACAACCCCATCAAAAAGTGGGCAAAGGATATGAACAGACATTTCTCAAAAGAACACATTCATACAGCCAACAGACACATGAAAAAATGCTCATCATCACTGGCCATCAGAGAAATGAAAATCAAAACCACAATGAGATATCATCTCACACCAGTTAGAATGGCAATCATTAAAAAGTCAGGAAACAACAGGTGCTGGAGAGGATGTGGAGAAATAGGAACACTTTTACACTGTTGTTGGGATTGTAATGTTCAACCATTGTGGAAAACAGTGTGGTGATTCCTCAAGGATCTAGAACTAGAAATACCATTTGACCCAGCCATCCCATTCCTGGGTATATACCCAAAGGATCATAAATCATGCTGCTATAAAGACACATGCACACATATGTTTATTGCGGCACTCTTCACAATAACAAAGACTTGGAATCAACCCAGATGTCCACCAGTGACAGACTGGATTAAGAAAATGTGGCACATATACACCATGGAATACTATGCAGCCATAAAAAAGGATGAGTTCGTGTCCTTTGTAGGGACATGGATGCAGCTAGAAACCATCATTCTCAGCATATACAGAAAGAACGGAAAACCAAACACTGCATATTCTCACTCATAGGTGGGAATTGAACAATGAGATCACTTGGACACAGTAAGGGGAACATCACACACTGGGGTCTATTGTGGGGAGGGGGGAGAGGGGAGGGATAGCATTAGGAGATATACTTAATGTAAATGACGAGTTAATGGGTGCAGCACACCAACATGGCACATGTATACATATGTAACAAACCTGCACATTGTGTACATGTACCCTAGAACTTAAAGTATAATAATAATAATAATAATAATAATAATAATAATAATGACAATTGAATGTAGATGTTTTGGTGATTAACTCTAACTTTTCATCTAATTTGTCTAGATGATTTTTGTGTGTTTTGTATGTTAGAGACAATGGGAATTGTGACCTTATAAAAATGCCATATACATACTTAAAGTTGTGAATGGCGTGAACTCTTGAGTTCTTATTTGTTTGTTTATTGTATTCAAATCTGTGTGTTTGGGGCTTTCTGTTTTTTAAATTTGATACACCAAGTCAATTTTACCATATGTCAATTTAAAAATTTTTCAAGGTACACAATACTGACAATATATAACAGAAATAAAGAATGAGTCAAAAGGGCAAAATATATATATTATATATATTGCATTTTAAAATATATACAATATTTTATATTTTAAAAATATATTTTAAAATACACACACACACACACACACAATTAGTCACTAATGTTTGAGAACAACCAAATAAATATATGTAGATTTTGTCACAAAAAAGAAAGCATGTAAAGTGGTTTGGAAAGGCATAAGAGAGGGTCGCCAACCTCCAGAATAAAGGGTAGCAGTGAGCAAAGGGAGCAGGCAGAAGTCAGAATGGATAGGTCTTAATCTGCTGCGGCTGCCATTGCGAAATACCACAGACTGGCTGGCTTCAGCAACAGATGATTTCTCACAGCTTTAAAGGCTAGAAGTCCAAGACCAAGGTACTGTCAGGGCTGGTTTCTGGTGAGGTCTGTCTTCTAACTTCTTATTATGTCCTCACAAGGCCTTGCTTCTCTGTGTGTGCAGAGAGAGATCTCTGGTATGCCTTTTTATTAATTTATTTATTTTTTGAGACAGAGTCTCACTCTGTCGCCCAGGCTAGAGTACAGTGGTGCAATCTCAGCTCACTGCAACCTCCGCCTCCCGGTTTCAAGTGATTCTCCTGCCTCAGCCTCCTGAGTAGCTGAGACTACAGGCACCCACCACCATGCCTGGCTAATTTTTGTATTTTTTAGTAGAGATGGGGTTTCACCCCACTGACCAGGCTGGTCTCAAACTCCTGACCTCGTGATCCACCCGCCTCGGCCTCCCAAAGTGCTGGGATTACATGCATGAGCCACCACGCTCGGCTCCCTTTTTATTCTTATAAGGAAGTCCTTTCAGATTAATGTCCCACCCTTATAACCTCATTTAACATTTCTTACCTCCTTAGAGGCCCTTTCTCCAAATACAGTCACATTGGGGGTTGGGGCTTCAACGTATGCATTTTTGAAGGACAGGATTCAGTCAATAAAATTCTGCCTTATAGCCTTCTGAAACTCATCTTTCTTACACGCAAAAAATTTTCACCTCATCCTAACATCCCCCAAAGTCTTAATCCAATCCAGCATTAATTCCAAGTCCAAAGTCTCACTAAACGTCATCGACATGAGGTATGGGTAAGACTTTGGGTATGATTCCTCCTGAGACAAAATTCCTCTCCAGATGTCCATCTGTGAAACCAGACAAGTTACATGCTTCCAAAATATGACGGTGGGACAGATATAAGATAGACTTTCCCATTCCAAAAGGGAGAAATGGAAAAGAAAGAAGGGCTGTGGGTCCCAAACAAGACCAAAACCTAGCAAGATAAATTCCGTTAAGACTTAAGATTCAGGAATAATCTTCTTTGGGCAGATGCTCTGCCTTCTGTCCATTGAGTGGCAGTGGCCATTCCCATGGAACAAGGTGGTAGCCCCACCCCCTCAGCTCTGTGCAGCAGCCGCCTACCACCACCACATTGAGCAGCCTGGCCCACTGAAATTGAGGAAGTAGGGAGGTGGCCTCACCTTCTGAAATCAAGGAGGAAATAGCCTTGCCCTCAGGCTCAGTACCCTCTGGGTGGGAGTTGCAGCCCTGATGATTTCTGAATCATCTTCAGAGTCAGTCTTCCATTTTCTTTAAGGATAAAGCATATTTGCAGCCAAGTAGCTCTATTGGAAGATCAGGAATCTGAAGCCTTCCTTCTGTGTCTGTCTCCTTTTGTTCATATTTGACTGTGTCTTTGCTGATATAATCCCATTTCTCTTCCTGGCTTCTGCTGAAATAACTGGTTAAAATCATGGATAATGTCTTTATGGAGTGATTGTCCAGCCCATCTTTGGTGTTCTCTCTAGAACATGCTTTCTCACTTTTTGCAATATGGATAGGCTGAGAATTTTCCAAATCCTCAAGTTCTGGTTCTTTTTTGCAAAATAGTTCCTTCAATTTCTCTCTCTTCTCCTGCATTTTACTATAGGCAATAAAAAGAAACCATGCCACACCTTGGAAACTGCTCAGAAATCCACTCAGGTAACTATTCAGTTTCATCACACAAAAGTTCAACCTTCCAAAAAACACTAGACGACAATTCCGCCAAACTCTTGGCCAGTTTATAACAAGAATTGTCTTTACTCCAGTTTCCAATGACGTACTTCTAATTTCTGTCTAAGATCTAATCAGAATCACCTTTAATATTCACATTTCTACCAACACTTTGTTCATGATGATATATGTATTCTCTAAGGTGACAGAAATTTTCCCTACAGCTCTCCTCTTTTTCTTCTGAGCCCTCACCAGAATTGCCTTTAATTTCCATATTTCTTTCTACCAACAGTCCCTTCAAGGAAATCTAGGCTTTTTCTACCATGCACCTCAAAACTCTTCCAACTCTACCCATTACCCAGTTCCAAAGCCATTCTCACATTTGTAAGTAATTGTTACAGCAGCAGCATCTCATTTAACAGTACCAAAATCTGTATTAGTTTGCTAGGGTTGCCATAACAAAATACCACAGATTGTGTGACTTAAACAACAAAAATTTGTGTTCTCCTGATATCTACAGGCTGTAAGTCCAAGGTGCCACCAGAGTTGGATTCTGGAGAGGCCTCTCTTCCTGGCTTGCAGACAGTTGCCTTTTCACTGTGTCCTTATACGGCCTTTCCTCTGTGCATGTGTGAAAGAAAAGGGGCCTTTGGTGTCTCTTCCTCTTCTTAGAAGGACACCAGTCCTGTTGGGTTAAGGTCCATCCTTATCAGCTCATTTAACATTAATTACCTCCTTAAAGGCTCTATTTGCAATATAGTCAAAATAGAGGTTGGTTTCAACATACTGATTTCATGGGGACACAATTCAGTCCTTATCAGGACCCAAAGGGTGTGTTTAAGAGCTTTGCTTAGGTATACAGAGAGATAAAGGATGGGCCAGAAGTAGGACTGGAATCATAACCTCCTGAACCTAGAGAGAACTTCAAGGAGTCATCTCTTATCATTTGGCTTCAGAAAGTAAATGTCCAAGAAACCCAGAGGAGACGATTTTCTATTCTCTTTTCCATATCCCTGAGTATGGATGGCCTTTCTAAAGTACAGGACTTCCTCATGCTAATAAAAATCTTTCCTCTTCTCATCCCCCACAATCATCAAGAATGATTCACACATCATGCACACAACAGGAATTCATATCACTTAGTTCTCACAGTAGAAGATAATACAGAAGGAAAAGCCATGTTTCCTCTCCTAAAGAAACCAAGGCAATCGTTAAGGGAATAAGAATAGTCATATGGATTGATTCATCCAGAAACAGTGTCATCACATGACCTTTTTAGCCTTAGTAGAAACTGCATCAGATTGGAAGTCAGGAGGCCTGGGCTCTGGTCCCAGGTTGACCGTCACTTAGTGATATAGACATGATGAATTTGACCCTTTTTGTATCTGCATTTCCTTGTATATAAAATGGAGGTGGTAGGTGACAGTTGAACTAAAAAAATCTCTAAATAGCTTTCAATTCTTTAGGCATTTCTAATAATCCACAATTGTCTATTTAATATTTTTTAAACCTCCCTGACACAGTCTTACAGGCTCTATTTTCTAATACTTCAATTGTTTTTGTGTTTCATTTTACTATAAAGTACAGGGACTAAAACTGGAAACTGCATTTTAATAAATCTTCAACTAATGCTGAATTTAGCAAAAAAAAAAAATTATTCCTGGCCTTGGATATAATTCTTCTTTTATAACTTCTCAGTATCTTGTCTCTCTTTGCCCACAATGGAAATTTGGCTGAGAATTTTGTTACCCAAAATAAAGCTGAGTATGATATGACATAAAAGCATGAAGAGACCAGTGGAGGACCCAATTATGTTTGCAATGAATCCAAAACTAAAAATATTCATTTTTACATGAAGCAAATTAATTGAATAATTGACAATATCCCTTTCCCTTGTTTTCTGTGAAGGGGCAATGCTTCATTTAGAAGCAATTAGATGCTTTGCTGCATTTGAGAAAGACATGAAATATTGTGTAAATTATGATGTATGACAATGATCCTAATATTTTCTTCCATTGACTCTAAGTGTCAGACCCAGCTCAAGCAGGGAAACCTGTCATTTAGAGTGTAAACTTTCAGAGAGACTTGTACATTCCTGCATTTCTGAGGTTAAATCTGTTTGCCTTGGTACGTGGACCTATGGTACCTTGAAATTTGATTCCAAAACTTTGCGTACTAAATGATATTTTTTGATGTACAGATTGTCTTTGCTTAATAATAGTAGTTCCCTATTAGATCTTCAGCTGATGTAATTGCCATATATTGCACTGCAAGCTGAAGAGGATAAGGTTCAAGTCTTAAATTCTTAGACACTGGGTAAGGAGAGGCTAAGAATGTTACAAAAATGATAAACTCAGTCTCTTGGAAAGAGATCTGCCCATTTTACTTTTCAGCATCTTGTGTTGATGGATTAGACCCCCTTAATATGAGAATCGAAAAAGCTTCCTACATCCCAAAGACTGAGCATGGTTAATGAAAAGGAAATCTAAAATATTTGACAATGGTAATTAGCTGATATGTAAATACTATTGATAACTCATTTCAAAGTGTAAATGTACATTTATTCTCTTTGCATAAGATGAATGCGCAGGAAGGCTGCGTGTAAAGGTAAGAACATTCAGAGGTAGATCACTCAAAGTATTGGTGAAACGAACATTAGTCTTAAGTACATTATTTCAGAACACAAATTAGACAGTAGGAAAATAAAGTACGACAAGAGAGGGCAAGAGACTCAAGAAGCCCACCTTGGAAAGCTTGACAGGAGAAGCCACCCATTTCTTATTTTTATCCTCTTGGAGTAGAATTTCTCACAGGGGCTTCACATTCCTTGGGCTCAGACATGATTAAACACCATATCTTTCAAAATGTTTTCCTATTCCAAGCTGAGGAATATATAAATAACCCCCTTCCAGCTACCACTCCTTGGCCTGGAATTCAAGCTGAGTGTCTTCTGGGCTTCAGTCTGCTTTGACGAGGCTCCATATAAGAACAACAACAAAAGGCCATCATGCTGAGCAGCCTGGGAATCTGCATGCTGAATGCACAGGAAGGTAGGGGTGAGCAGTAATGGAGGCCTTGTTTTTTGTGCCTTGACGTGTTTTAAAAAGGAACAATGAAGTTGTAGCCACATGGTGAACTGAAGGAGTTTTGAACCAACTCAGATCGGGAACAAAAGTTCTAAAATCCCTCTCAATGGCTGGTATTGATAGGGACACAGAGCTTTCCTGAGCGAGCAGATACAATGACTTTTATGTCTGTTAGAGTCAGGATGCATCAGAATTTACATCAAACGTCATCATAAGTCACTCCTACTGTGATCTATGTGGAGAAGTTAATATGCCGGGGGCCTTGCTTGGGGAGAAAGGACTGGAACTTACCTAGTCCAGTCCTGACCTGCCTCTCCAATCTTGTCTCCCTCTACTACCCTGTACACCAGCCAATATGATGACTCTTTTTACTCTAAAGTAGTCATCTACACCTACATCTATCCTTTTTCTCTCACGGTGAAGGCCCTACTACCTCTCCTTCCTTCCTTCCGTCCTTCCTTCCTTCCTTCCTTCCTTCCTTCCTTCCTTCCTTCCTTCCTTCTTTCCTTCCTTCCTTCCTTCCTTCCTTCCTGTTTTCTCTCCCTTCCTCCCTACAGCCTTCCTTCCTTTTTTTCTTTCTTTTCTCTCTCTCTCTCCCCTCCAACTGCCTCTCTTCTCCCACTCTGTCTCATTTAAGTTTTGTTCTCCCTCAATCCAAGTTACAGTGTCATTTCATTGCAGAACAATTTCCCTGTAAATCACAAACCAATATTTTTAAAACTATGTTCCTTAAACTATCTGGCTCAGAATGAAATGCCAGTTTCCGAGCTACTACCCTAGACCCACAGAGTAAGACTCTCTTGTGGTAAGAGCCAAGGACCTGCAGTTTAACAAGCTCCCCAGGTGATGCCAATGCTCACTAAAGTTTGAGAACCTCTCCCATGGCCTCATTGTGTATCCTTGTAGCAGATACTGTCAGTCAATACCCTGACAATATCATATAGCAGTGGTTTCTTCTCAGTGGTTCTCAAACAGTAGTGTGTATCAGAATGCTGTGGAGAGCTAATAGAAAATATTGAGGCCAAGCTTCATGAATAAGGTCTTTGTATTTTTACCAAGTTTCCCCACAGGCTTCTGGTTCACACAAAAATTTGAGGCTAGCTGTTTCCCATTATTTGTTATTATTTTCTGACTGTGGTCTGGGTCCTCCATTGCATTAGAAGTCCATGCAGGACAAAGACACAGCTTATGATTTCCTGGCTGCTCAGTGCAGAATGTCCTAGACACAGTTGGCACTCAAGAAACAATGGTTTTGGTAATAGAGTTATTGGTGATGATGAAGATAATGATGTGATACATTTGCTTCACTCTACATCCTTACATTCCTGGGATTTTCATTCTTTGTGCCCCGCAATAAATCTGTTACCCAGTCTTCCACAGGGCCAGCTTTGTGGGCAGGCACTCTGAGCAGCTGTATGGGGCCGCATGCTAAGAAGAGCCTTAAATTTGGTTTAAAGCCCCGCTCTCATCTCAGTGAAATTGTTACTAATTTTTAAATAATAGACCCACACTTTCATTTTGCACTGGGCTTTGTAAATTCAACAGCCAGTCCTAGTCCTATAAGCTCATTTGTTTCAGATGTGTTACTTTCTCTGTACTCTGCATCCACTCTGGCCCCAGGTGCTGTTATCTCATGCCCAGGCAACTGCATCATTGTTTGCCCTTCCCCTAATCAATTCTCACCCCAGAGCATGCTCAGCATGCCAGCTAGTGACCCTGAAACAATTGATCAATTTTCATTGATATGAAAAGTAATAAGGGACATAGGTAGTGGAACTGTAAATCCAGGCAGACAACTGGCAATTTTTAGTGAAATTTTAAATTCACATACCCGATGAGCCAGCAATTTTATCTTTAGGAATATCCTGTAGGAGCAAATTGCTTGAGATTATACAGATGTTCATCGCATTGTCTATTAAAGCAAAAGATTATAAGCAAACTAAATGTCCGTAAATAGAGAACTAGCTAAATTTATACACATACAGATACATATATATCTAGATATGCTTGTACGTTCATAAAACACTTCAAGAAGTATATGTAGGAAACTGGGAGTAGCTGCTGTCTCTGAAGAATGAGAACTGGGGCTGGGTGAATTATCACCTGTTATTTTATGTCTTTTTGCTTTGTTTGAATTTTTTTCTTAATTTGCCACTTGTATTATTTTTCAGTCACAAAATTAAATTCAATTCTTAAAATGTAGTAGGGCTTGATTGAAACCTCTCATGGTAGGCTGATAAATAGCCCCTCAAATATACCAGGTGCAAATTCCCGGAACCTGTGAATGTTACCTTTCATGGAAATAGGGTCTGGCAGATGTAATTAAGTGAAGAATCTTGGCTGGATGCAGTGGCTCACACCTGTAATCCCAAAACTTTGGGAGGCCAAGGCAGGAGGATAGCTTGAGCCCAAGAGTTTGAGACCAACCTGGGCAACGTAATAAGATCTTGTCTCCATTTTATTTTTTTAAAGTAAGTTAAGAATCTTGAAATGGGAAGATTATCCAGAATGGTCATAGCAGTTCTACTTATTACAGTACTGTCTTGGTACAATCTGTGTTGTCGTAACAAAATACCCAACACAGGGTAATTTAGAAAGAAAAGAGGTTTATTTAGTTCATTATTCTAATGGACAGGAAGTTCATGATTGAGGGGCCAGCACCTGGTCAGCTTCGTAAAGAGCCTCGTGCTGTGTCATACCATGGTGGAAAAGCATAAGAGGAAGTGGATGCGTGCAAGAGGCCACCTAGCTTTACAACAACCTGTTCTCATGGGAGCTAATCCATCCCCATGAGAACTAACACAGTCTCTCAAGAAAGAAAGGCATTAATCTATCTTAATCACCTCTTAAAGGCACTACCTCTAAACACCACCACACTGGGGACCAAGACTCTACATGAATTTTGGTGGGGACAAACCATATTCAAACCAGAGCAAATATCCCAAACTGGGAATTACCCAAATGTCCATCAGTAATGGAATGGATAAATATATTATGGTGTAGTCACACAATGGAATGCTGTACTCTAATGAAAATAAATAATCTACCATTAAATGCACAATTATTTATTTTTATTTTATATTTTTGGAACTGCTTACATGTCATTTTTAAAATTTTGCCATATATGTTACTTTTACTATCACAAATTAAATTAAAAATTTTAAATGTATTGGAGCCTAATTGATTGTTCTCAGAAACCTGAAAGAAGACAGATATATTGTGTGATTCCATATATATAAAAGGAAATATATTGTGTGATTCCATTTATATAAAAGGAAAAATAAAAGTCAAAATCTATATGTGGCTGGGTGGCAGTGGCTCACACCTGCAATCCCAGAACTTTTAGAGGCCGAGGCAGGTGGATCACCTGAGATCAAGAGTTTGAGACCACCCTGGACAACATGGTGAAACCCTCTCTCTACTAAAAATATAAAAATTAGCCGAGCATGGTGGCGGGTGCCTATAATCCTAACTACTCGGGAGGCTGAGGCAGGAGAATCACTTGAACCCAGGAGGTAGTGGTTGCAGTGAGCCAAGATCACACCACTGTACTCCAGGCCGGGTGACAGAGCAAGACTCCATCTCAAAACAACAACAACAAAAACCAAACAAACCCACATGCTGTCAAAAGGATCTGAACAGACATTTCTCAAAAGAAGAGATACAAACAGCCAACAGATATATGGAAAAAGTGCTCAACACCTCTAATCACTAGGGAAATGCAAATTAAAACCAGAATGAGATGTCACCTTATACGTGTTAGAATGGGCAGTATCAAAAAGACACATAAAAATAATGCTTCCAAAGCACTGGCAAGGTGGGGGTGAAAACGGAACCCTTGTACACTGTTGGTGGGAATGTAAATTAGTGCAGCCATCTCAGAAAACAGCATGGAGGCTCCTCCAAAAATTAAAAATAAAATTACCATATAATACAGCAATCTCACTGCCAGGTATATATCCAAAAGAATTGAAATCACTCTGTCAGGGAGGTATCTGCACTCATTTCGCATAATTCACAATAGCCAACATACGGAACCAACCTCAGTGTCCATCAATAGATAGATGGAAAAAGAAAATGTGGTACAAATATCCATGGAATACCATACAGCCTTTAAAAAGAAGGAAATTCTGTCATTCAAGACAACATGGATGGAACTGGAAGACATTATGGTAAGTGAAATAAGCCAGGCACGGAAAGACAAATTTCTTTTGAGACTGTATGATCTCATTTATATGTGTAATCTTAAAAAGTCTATCTCATGGAAACACAGAGTAAAAGTGGTCACCAGAGGCTGATGGAGAGGGAGAGAGATGGGGAAAGGGAAGACGTTGATCAAAAGGTACAAAGTTTTCAGTTACTGGAGGAATACGTTTTAGTGATCTGTTGCACTGCATGGTGACCACAGCTGATAACAATGGATTGTGTATTTCAAAATGGCTAAAAAAATAGATTTTTAATGTTCTTGCCACAAAAAGATAAAAAGTTAGTGAGATTCTATGTTAATTAACTTGATTGACTCATTCTACAATATATACATAAATCAAAACATCCCATTGTACACCATAAATATACACAATTATGATTTGCCAATTAAAAATAAATTGAAAAAATCGATATGCCGTCAGAAGACAGGAAAGGGTACCCTAAAGGGGGAACATGTTGGGGACGTGGGAGTAATGACTTATCCCTTTATCTGATTACTTATTGCAAAGGTGTGTTCACTCTGTGAAAATTCAAGCTGTACACTTATGCTACGTGTAGCATTCTGTACCATTGCATTAAAATGTTTTGAAAGATCCAAAGGTCTGATAAAAGACACGGACATATGTATGTAAGAATGTAATATATGTATGTGTGCCTACATACCACGCACACACAGAACACTGCTTTTATAGAGGGCCTAATAAACTTAGCAAAAATATTTTAAAGCTGAGCACTGAAATTCCTTGTACCCTCCGTGCTAACTTGCCCTTTCTCATCATGCTATTTGAAGTCACACAAAATTTGGTATTTTGGTGTTTCAGCACATTTTTTTTCTCTCAGTGGAAGGAAAAAAAGAAAATGTCACATGAAGACTTATATACCTCAAATGCAATTCTGCGAACAGTTCTTAATCATCCCCAGTTTTCATCTCTGAGCCAGTCTTCTTGACTGAGGGGACTTATTTTTAGATAGTTGTGCGGTTGACAGTTGAGAATCCAGCCACTCCACCCTTCTCCTCTACCTCTCTGCCAGATCCTGCTCAGTTGGGAATTTACATTTTCAACCATCCCACTAGGATTTTTCATGATGTTGGGAATGAGCTGATGTGGAAAGCACAACCATAGAATTGGACAAAAACTGATGTTTGCGATGGAACATTTAGAAACTAAAACAATGACCATTTAATTTAAAACTGAGGTTTCAGGAATGAGAAATGAGCTATGAAGTTTTCACCTCCAAGTCACTAGATCAAGTTACAATTCTAAGCCATAAGAAATATTAGTCCCCAAATTAAGTACCAGTTTAGAAAAATCAAGCACCCAACTCTATACTATAAATCAGTGGCTCTCAAAGCGTGTTTTCCAGACCAGCAGCAGCAGCAGCAGCAGCAGCAGCCCCAGGAACTTGTTAGAAATGCACATTCTCAGGCCTACCCTGGACCTACTGAATCAGAAACTCTAGGAGTTGGCAAACGCTATTGGGGAACAATTTGAAAATAAGTAAGTGTATCAGAAACAGCCCTGCAACCGGTGTTTCAACGCGCCCTTGAGGTGATTATGATGCATACTAAAGTCTGAGAACCATGGCTCTAAATAAGTGTTCTTTCATAAAGAGTTAAAACATAATCATTGTGCCGCATCATGCAATTGCATTTTCCACATATCTAAATAAGTGGAATAGAATATTCACTAACATTTTCTTTTCCTGAATTTCCCAATAGGCCAGACATAGTTAAAGAATTATCTGGCAACACAAACGCCTTTAAGCAAAAAGATAGGGATGGGAGTGGGTATGGAGTATGCCTGCATGCACGTGTACATGCTTGCATTGGGCAATGGAGCCACAGCGGCCTGCCTCTGTACATGCTGGTGTCCACTGTAACCTGCAATTATTTCATTTGCTTAGGTTTGAAAAGTAATTTTTCGAAACTCTGCCTACCACCTGAAGACTTGTGGGAACACCCAAAACTAGATCTATAAGTCCATAAATATGGTCCAGTTAAATTCAAGGCAGCAGGTGAAAGCTTGATTTTTTTTCAGGGGAAACTGTGAATGCTGGAAAAAGCTCCCAGATAGGGTTTCGAAGATAATCAGCATAATGCCATTGAAGAGAACCAACTTGAGCTAAAGAGACAGAAGCTCTGAATCTAATTCCCCATGGAAAAAACGCCATCATTTAAGTTTAGATTTAAGCATTTACCGAGCATCCATATGTGTAAGGATCTGTGATAGTATTTTATGCAGAATGAAGCGAGCAGTCTTCTGATGGGACGGTACATCCCGACTTCCTTAGAAATATAATTCCCTTGCAACAGGAGGGCTGTTATGGCAAATGACAGAAAATCTCCATGAATTTGCTGAAGCAAAAAACTTTTAAAAGTAAAAAGGGAGAAAAGGAAGGAGAGAAAGGCATTGAGATTGTATTGGCTCATCAAACCAAACTTTGGAGAGAGTAAGGCTGGAATATACATAACAAAAGTTTAGAAGCAGCAACTCAAACAACATTCATCTGCTTCTGTTATGGTTAGTATTACTCTATTTCTCTCTCTTTTTTAACTGCTTTATTGAGATATAATTTGCATGCCATACGCCCACTTAAAGTGTACAATTTAATGGCTTTAGTATATTCACAGAGTTTTGCACCTGTCATGATAATAAATTTTAGGATATTTTCATTACTCCATAAAGAAACCTTTCACCCGTTAGCCATCAACCCTTCCCAAAACCTTACCATCACTCCCACTTCTAGGTAACCTCTAGTTTATGTTCCATCTCAATAGATTTGTCTTTTCTGAATATTTCATATAAATGGAATCATAAAATACACGATCTTTTATGACTGGCTTATTTCACCTAGCATAATGTTTTTCAAGTGCATCCATGTTGTAGCATGTGTCAGTAATTTACTCCTTTTAATGACTGAATAATATTCATTGTTATGGAAGTGCCAATTTTTGTCTATTCATCAGTTGACAGACATTTGGGTTGCTTTCACTTTTTGACTATTACAAAACATGCTAGCAGTACTTTCATAGAACAGTTTCTCTAGGTGGCAGGAATCTAGTCATCACCAGTCCTATATTCACACCAAGTCCCTAATAACTTCCCAATCAGACAGAAGTAAAATCTTCCCTACAGATTTCAGATTAAAAAAAGAAACAGGTGGGCCTATAATCCCAGCACTGTAGGAGGCCAAGGTGGGCAGATCACCTGAGGTCAGGAGTTCGAGACCAGCCTGGCCAACATGGGGAAACCCCAGCTCTACAAAAAATACAAAAATTAGCTGGGTATGGTGGCACATGCCTGAAATCCCAACTGCTCCAAAGCCTGAGGCAGGAGAATCGCTTGAACCTGGGAGGCAGAGTTTTCAGTGAGCCAAAATTGTGCCCCTGCACTCCAGCCTGAGCAACAGAGTAAGACTCTGTCTCAAAAGAAAGAAAAGAAAAAGAAACAGGGAAGAAGTAAGTCTAGGCTGACTCAGTGCAACTCTCGACCAACCTAACTAAGAGGCCAGAGAGAAGGAAGCACCTAACAAGACAGTCACTCCTATTCAGATCACTTGTTTAGAGTGGATGAATGTTGTTTCCTGAAAGGAGTAGGGGTAGCATAGACGTGGTTACTGTGGGAACTTTTAGTTGGGCAGCTTCTTCTATTTTTGTCTAGCTCTTTTCTGCATATTCCCCGTACCTCAGGCATATGAAATCTACAAACTTGACATCTTGAGATGTGAAACCATAAAGCTACCAGCTCTACCGTTCTTCAGAAAGACCCTAGAGTTCTCAAGAACAAAGTACATGTGGTGGGTCCAGATTTAAAAGCAAAGAGACTACACAACGTAAAAGGAATTCATCCAGTTAGTCAACTGTCAGATATTTATTACTTATTTATGTACTATGAGTTAGATATCATTGTAGGTAACAAAGCTAATAAGATCCATGAAGTGATTTGGGCGCTGAAGTGATCTTGCTAAGAATTTATTTTCTTTCTTGCTCTTTCTTCTGCTTCTCCTTTTAACTCATGGTGGCCTGTGAGTGTACAGGTTTGACACAGTGGGCCTCAGGGTTTTAAAGTTGTGAATTTGTTCCACTGTCAATCATCCAAGTTTGCTCTGTTCCACGGCATCAAAATACAACAAGCTCTTCAAGACTAGGCTTTGGCCCAGGAGAGAGAACAAAGAACTCTCAAACCTGGAACAAATCCATGTTGGAAAACCATGCAAAGGTTACCAGGCACTAGGGTTTTTGTTTTGTTTTGTTTTTATCAAAGGTAAGAATTGAATTTAGGTGGAATTTCAAGAAGTTAAAGACCTTCGAATATGTGGTTCTGACTCCACACTGTTGCATTGCCCTTGGGACTCTATCACCGCCCCCATTATTCCCCTGAGAAAGAGTCCTCTTTAAAAGTCTGGATAAGCTCAGACAAAACCTTTAACAAATGTGAGTTGGCAAATGCTATTTGGGAACAATATGAAAAAAAGTAAATGTATCAGAAATAGCATTGGCTCTGAAGCTCATCAAAACTGTTGTAGCACTTCCTATCTGTGGGAGCCTGGAAAAGTCATTTATACTCTTTTAAATCCTTTTTTCTCTTCTGGAAAACAAGGTTAATAATACTTATCTTGGGCCAGGCATGGTGGCTTATGCCTGTAATTCCAATGCTTTGAAAGTCCTAGGTGGAAGGATCACTTGAGGCCAGGAGTTTGAAACAAGCCTAGACTTCATAGCAAGACACCATCTCTACAAAAAATATACATACATTTTTATTTACATTTAAATAATATATATAATATATAATTATATATTTTTAAAATATTTTATAATATATAGAATATATATATATTTAAAATATGTATTTTGGTCCTAGCTACTCAGGAGGCTGAGGCAGGAGGATCACTTGAGCCCAGGAGTTCAAGGTTACAGTGAGCTATGATCATGTCACTGCACTCTAGACTAGGTGACAGAGCAAGACCTTATCTTTTTTAAAAAAAAAAAATATATATATACACACACATATATACACACATATATACATATATACACATATATATACACATATATATAATACTTATCCCATAGGCTTATATTGAGGGTTAAATAAGATTTATTCACCTGACAAATGTATACTGAGTGCCTATCAAGTGTCAGACACTGTTCTAGATATAGCAATACATACATACACAAAACTCATACCCTTATGGAACTTACATTCCAGTAAGGGAAGACAGACAACAAGCAATTAAATAGATAGAAAATGTGGGCTACATATATTTTACATAATATTTGCTGCTATAACAAAATACCTGAGACTGGGTAGTTTATAAAGAACAAAAATTTATTCCTCACAGTTCTGGGGGCTGAGAAGTCCAAGATCATAACACCAACATCTGGTAAGAACTTCTTACAGTGTCCTCACATGGCAGAAGAGCAGAAGAGAGCAAACCCACCCCTAAAAGCCCTTTAGATAGTGACATTAATCCATTAATAAGGGCAGAGCCCTCATGACCTAAACACCTCTTACTAGGCCCTACCTCCCAACACAGTTGCATTGGAAATTAAGTTTCCAACACATAAATTTGGGGTGACATATTCAGATCATAGCAATGTGTGTAGCCATGTCTAAGAAGAAGAAAATATATATAATAATTAAAAAAAATATATATATATATAATTACTATCTGAAAGCCACCTGCAATTTGTACCTGTTGCTCAAGAATGTACTTTTGGAGGAAGTTGACGCTTTTGTCTGTGAAGAGCATTTCAAGGGGGATTTCATTATCCAAAGGAAAAGGCCAAATCCCGTTTCACAACTAAGGCATTTTGGAGAATGAGGAGCTAGACTTATGCGCACAATAATGTAAAAGGCTGGTCTGGGTTAAGACAGGTTGAGGGAAACTTGGCCTAAGTCCAGTGAGTACAGAGTTGGGGGGGTGGGGACTACCCCTGACCAGGGTAGCAGACTGGGGCTCAGGAGGAAGCAACCAATCACTGATCCTTTGTGAAAGAGCTTGGTTTGTCTTTCCAGGAGTAGGAACGTCTGATATATAGCCTGAATTTTCCATCTTGGCATTGTAATTTTCTTCTGTTACTCTCAAGCTATTTGTAAAGTTTTACCATACATTAAAAATTGGTAGGTAGTAACCACGCTTTCTGAGAAATGGAGAAGAGTATTTGTTCAGACCGAGAGTGCCTCAGGGTGGGGAGAAGCCAGAAGGGATTACAGAAATCGAGAAGTGTGAAGAGAAATGCCTGAAAGAGAAGTCCAATGTGAGAGATGACAAAAGCCAGAACAGAGGACTGAGGGTGCATTTTCTAGCAAGCACAGGATTACTAAGAAAGGGGAAACTCAGGAAGATGAGAACCTGTGGAATGGAGCCTCGGGTTACATTTGTTGAGCATTTAAAAGAAACCCCAAAGGCAAAAGAATTTGGGAACTTTATGAGCACATATGCAACACTCTCAACACATAGTAGATACTCAATACATGTTCATTACCTTCCCTTCTTCCTTCTCCATTATTTACATGATAAAATGATGGAAAAACATCAAAGATGTGAGAAACTATTCACCCATCGAGGTAACGAGGAGGTACCAGAGTTAATCTGGATACAAGGCAATGTCAATTCACAATGCTTATTGAAATTTTCAAGGATTCTTGCTTCCTAATTTTTATTTTGCTGCCCCATGCAAATCCTATTTTTCTTTTTGCTGCGTAAGAGTCAGTATCCAAACGTCCTTTTCTTTGTCCCTATTCAGGCTTCAAGTGAATTCTCACTGGGCAACCACTTCAACATCCCAGCTCAGTTCCGGTTCCTGGTTGTAAATGTCTTCCTTCCACGTAATTAAGCATTATATTTGATAACATGCATGGTCTTATCTCTAAGATCAGTCTTGCTTTTTAAATACAGGGTAGCCTCACCATGTAAACTGTATCAAAAGAATACTTCAGTAAACACAACCATAGAGCTAATGTGCCAAAAACACTATTATCAGGGTGGTTGTTCCGATAGAGTGCAGTGAAAATTATATTTTCTTTCTCGGTGCTTCTCTCGGCTCTTTATCCTTCTAAATGTTTCTCAGTGAAGCGGCACAAAATTTGGTTTCTCTCCTCTCCAGTATTTCTTTTTCTGCTCCCTTTGGTTGTGAGTTACCATTTACAGGTAAGACTGGAGATGGAGTTTGGCTATAGTTGCATAATTTCATCTGTTTAGCCTCATCAGGAAGCATGCTGGAAAGATCTTAAAGGTGGTGCGCATTTTGCAGGCTAGTAAATACCTTGTGGTACTTTAATTTACTTTATAGCTTTTTTCCAAGCCTGGTGCTTGTCTGCAAGGGAAGAGTCAGCTCTTCCTTTAAGTGACGGAAATAAGCCATTCTCAAGTAGAAGGAATGCATATTTAAATTTATGATAGCTGAACTTGGCTGCAACACCCACATTCTTATTCTACTTTGAGCTTGGCAGGCCACCCTAATACTTGTGCCTGGTCTGTAGACGAGGGAATTCTTTATTTTTCTTTGTTGGGATCTTACAAAGCTCAATAATACATTTTTCATTTGAGACTTTGATAGACCATACAAAGATTCTGTGAACAGTCAAGGTTTGCCCAGCCTGACAAACCAGTAAAAAGAACGTATTTACAGTTTGTTTATGTTTCACTGCCATGAGACTCCAACGTCTGGCCAACCACTTTCTTTATACAGAGGCTGATTTACAGTCAAACTCTAACAGCAAATTATTTTATTCTAGACTATCTGTTCAGTGGGTTCAGTATAGAAGTCTGGTTTTAACAGAAATAATATTTTTAAAAGCATATAGGCCCACAGTATAAGTGGTCTAGTTTAAAATCCATAGATATTGCATTTATTTGGCTCAAGTCCACATCCTAAATCCTGGGTCAGAATAGTGAATTATACCAATCTTTCCTTCCATCTACCTCCACATATTCAAACACACTCACAAGAATGTTGTCACAACATATCAGGAGGAAATTTTATTATAAGAAATTTTATTATAAGAAACACATCAGTATTCTGCAACTTATCAAGACAGCACTGTTTTTTAGACTTTAACTCATTTAATAAGTAATCATTTAAACATCTATTATGTACCAGATTCTGGGGGTGCATGTAGCAGTAAGCAAAAAGACAAATTTCATATAATCCTGGAGCATTCTACAGGGAGGGCAGGGAGTGGGTGTGAAGCAGGAAGGCAATACTCCGATGACTATATAATACAAAGTTAGCTAGTGCTTACAGATTGGAAGAAAAGTTAGTTTCCGCAAGAATCGAATGGGCACTTGTTTAAAATGCAGATACCTGAGTCCACCTACACTGAACTAGAGTATTCATTCTAACACCTCCCACTGTAACCTGGGAAGTGTCTCCAATGCTACTTCCAGTCTAGGGGAAGTCTGGTTCATCTAGACAGCCCTGGCAGGGGAAAGTAAAGCATCGTCCATTGCAGCCTGCCCTCCACATGGCCACCTACGCTTAGTGGATAATGATTAGTCAGAACTGATGATCAATCAGTAGACTTTCTACCAGTCCCAGGCAGCCGCAGCTCTGTCTGAGACAGCCTATTCCTCTGGAAGTTAACTGTGCCCTGGGCCCATTCATAAGGTTGCTATAGGCAGGGGTCATTTTAAAGAGAAGACAGCAGAAGATGTTAGAGAGAAGCATTTATTATTGGAGGCGGGGAGGTGGGAAGTGTCAGTTAGATTCTCCTCCTAATAATACATGACCCAGATGTCCCAGATACCAGATCTATCCCAATCAAATGACAAGGTTTCTTGAAAAGGAAATTAAATCGCCTGATCCATTATGTGAACCTCAAATGGTATATGAATGTGTGAGAGAGACAGAAAGAGACAGAGAGGAAAAACTACAGAGCCTCTTTAAGAGGGAGCAGCTTGTATCCCTAGAAGGACCACTGAGGTCAACAACAGGAAGAGTGAGAAGGTTAAACTTTTTATTTTTTGAGACAGGGTCTTGCTCTGTTGCCCAGGCTCAAGTACAGTGGCACCATCACAGCTCACTTCAGACCTGACCTCCTAAACAATCCTCCCACCTCAGCCCTCCAGGTAGCTGGGACTGCAGGCGTGCACTACCACGCCCAGCTAATTTTTGAATTTTCTGTAGTGATTAGGTCTTGCCGTTGCCCAGGCTGGTCTCAAACTCCTGAGCTCAAGCAAACCTCCCATCTTGGCCTCCCAAAGTGCTAGGATTACAGGCATGAGCCACCACACTCGCCAGTAACTTAACTTCACTCATGCTCTTATAACTTACATGTGAACAAATGGAAAAGGTATCTGTAATTTCTTAGATAAGTCAGTTCTGTAGGGAACTTTAAACAACATCCATCCCATACACAAGCAAGGAAAACAAGGACTACAGGCGTGAATGATGTCTCCAAGGGTTCAAGATAAGTTGAAGCAAAAGCCCGTGGAGCATGTGGCCTCCTAGTACTAACTAGTCCATTTCAGATGTTAAACGTAAATGTTATAGTTTACCCTATACAGCCCTTTAAAAAAAAAACTAACTTTTTATCAGAAATAAAAGCCCTGACCACTCCTTTATGCCAAACTCAATCCCACTTGTTCCACGAAGATAAGCCTTTCAGATGAACCGTACTAACAGTTTATTAAATGAATACCTCAAAAGAGCCTTAAATAAGATTAACTCAAATGTACCTAGTGAGTTGAGTGAGGATTCCCCTGACATAGGATAAAGATCAGGGTCAATTCACCTCTGTCTGTCTGTCATTTGCTGAGAAAGATCTATGGGGGAAAAGGGATGAAGGGTTAACTTCAGAATGTCTAACCCTGTGTTAGAACAGTTGGAAGGACCATAAAGCATGGGGCAGATGCACAGATTTCCCTTCTGAAAACAACTCCAATGCTTCAGAGCCAGGGCAAGGAGGCAGCAGCGTATCTGAGGCTCTGAATTGGGCACAGCCATTCAGAAGTACAAAGACCCTCCTGAGGTAAGGTCGCCTGGAGAGCCAGAGGCTCATTTATGGCAACTTTGATTAAAGGAAAAAAAAAATGCTGAAGAGATTCTCAGTGTAGAAGGTAAATATGTATCTCAAGCAAGGACACCATAGCTCCCCCTTGTAAATGCTGGGCTATACCTATGAGCCCAGCTTTGCAACCTAGAGGTTCATTTGACCAGCCTAAAGCAATACCAGCCAAGAAATTAGATCAGCCAGTGTCACTTAACAATAGTGATGAAGAAGTGGAGCCTACAGACAGGACTGAAAAGCAGAAATCGCAGCAAAGTGTGGAGCTAAGCCAATGAGGTGAAGAGGCAGCCCATTCAGATCTCAGCCCTGAAATCTCCTTCCCCCTATCTCCCCACCAAAGCTCTGACCACTCCTTTATGCCAAACTCAATCCCACTTGTTCCACGAAGATAAGCCTGTCTGGGTGCGATGGCTCATGCCTGTAATCCCAACACTTTGGGAGGCCAAGACAGGAGGATTGCTTGAGGCCAGGAGTTCCAGACCAGCCTAGGCAACATGCTGAGATATCATCTCTGCAAGAAATTTTAAAAAATAGCTGGGTATGGTGAGGCATGCCTGTAGTCCTAGCTACTCAGGAGGCTGAGGCAGGAGGACCACTTGAGACCAGGAGGTTGAGACTGCAGTGAGTCATGATTGTACCACTGTACTCCAACTTGGGTGACAGAGCAAGACCCTATCTCGAAGAAGAGGAAGAAGAAGAAGAAGAAGAAGAAGAAGAAGAAGAAGAAGAAGAAGAAGAAGAAGAAGGAGGAGGAGGAGGAGGAGGAGGAGGAGGAGGAGGAGGAGGAGGAGGAGGAGGGAAGGAGAAGCGGAAGGGGAAGGGGAAGGGGAAGCAGAAGGGGAAGCAGAAGGGGAACGGGAGGAAGGGGAGGAAGGGGAGGAAGGAGAAGAAGGAGAAGGAGGAGAAGAAGGAGAGGAAGGAGAGGAAGAAGAGGAGGAGGAGGAGGAAGAAGAAGAAGAAGAAGAAGAAGAAGAAGAAGAAGAAGAAGAAGAAGAAGAAGAAGAAGAAGAAGAAGAAGAAGAAGAAGAAGAAGAAGAAGAAGAAGAAGAAGAAGAAGAAGAAGAAGAAAGACGTTCAGGCCTTCTCCTTCTCCTTCTCCTTCTCCTTCTCCTTCTCCTTCTTCTCTTTTTGAGATAGGGCCTCGCTGCTGCCAAAGGCTTTCATTGTGTTCCTAAACTTTGCCTCTTCCCATCAGAATTCCCTACCTATGTGTTTTCACCTTTTGTGAGCTGGACCTTATTCACATTCATACGTTCCTCCAGAGCTCAGACATTTGCTTGCCTTTGTAGGAGTCCGAAAATTTATTTACTTAATTGGATATAGAAACACACTTAAAGGCTTAAAATGTTAAGGCTAGGCATTCCAGCTAGCACCAACTGGGATTGCAGGGAAGTATTGTTAAATGGTCCTGAACACTAGATTAGAAAATCCTTTTTTTTTTTTTTTTTTTTTTTTTTTACAAGTCTCTATTCAGTTCTCGCCTCCATCAAGATATTTCTTAGCACGTTATTCTACCAGGTATAGCCAACTTGGCCACTGCTCGCTGTGCCCAGATTCTCTGCCTTCTGACATCTCTTCTACTTTTGTCCTTTATTGCTTTTCAACTCTCATATGTTTTTACTATTATGTATCACAGAGATTAAGAACACAGGCTTTGCTATCAAATAGATCTGAGTTCAACTCCTAAGCTGACAGTTACTAATCAAGCACCCTTTGACTTGCCTTCTCTCTCAGTTTTTATATCTGTAAAATGGGAAAATAATAACACCTACTCTATACAGTTACTGTGACCATTTAATGAGTCAAAAGTAAAGTGCCTAGCATGAATCCTGGCACAACAATAAATGTTAACTTTTATTTTTACTATTAATATATAGTAAATAGCTCCCAGGTTATTAGACATTTTCTTAGGAAATGGGCTCCTTTAAAAATCTGATTTAAAATTCTTACCAATCGGCCAGGCGCGGTGGCTCATGCCTGTAATCCCAACACTTTGGAAGTCCAAGGCAGGTGCTTCATCTGACTTTAGGAGGTCGAGACCAGCCTGGCTAACATGGTGAAACCCCATCTCTACCAAAAATACAAAACTTAGCCAGGAATGGTGGCGCCCATCTGTAATCCCAGCTACTTGGGAGGCTGAGGCAGGAGAATCACTTGAACCCGTCAGGTGGAGGTTGCAGTGAGCTGAGATTGTGCCATTGCACTCCAGCCTGGTAACAAGAGTGACACTCCTCCCCACCCCCCTCCACAAAAATAAATAAATAATTAAAACTCTTGCCATTCTCCTTTAAAAAAATAGATATACACACAATTTTGCATATAATTGCAGGAGAAGCGTGGAAACTGTGAATCCATCCTTTTACCTCAGTTTGGGATACCCTGGTATAGAGTGTACTTCAGTCTTCAATCACAGTATGGTATTTTTGAGTGCTGAAATTATGTCTTCTGGGTTTTCTGCTCACTATAACAGTGCCCAGAGTTGGAAAACACTCAGTAAATATTTGCACATTTGTTGATGCCAAATTTTAATTCTCCATTGTAGAATTAAGCTCTAAAAATTTGAAGTTATTCTCTTTATTAATAGAGGAGAAAATGAGTTTTGCTTTCCTATTCTTTGGAGGACTTGATGTTAGTATTGCTTATGCCCAGAACATGAGTTATCAATTCCAAATGGGACTCTCAGTTTCCAAAGTTCTGCGGCCAGTTCCAAGGAAGGACATTCAAGCCCCTAAGCCAAGTCACACTAGATGGGAAGAAAGGGCGTTGTTAGCCAGTGTCTGAACCAGAAGTTTTTCACATCTCTGCGGACAGCCAGATGTCATGGTGGACTATTGCAATTGCTCGCATGAGGCCATTCGCAACATGTCAATTTATACCAAGCCTAACTTTTGCAACGTAGGCTAGAAATTGAGCCAAAAATTCAGTAGGAACTCTGTCAATAATTAAGTCATGTTATTGAACACCTTTGTTAATGTAGACACACTATAAATATATATTTATTCAAAAGAATTGATAAAAGGTATATTTGTCCAAATGTAAATACAATTGTATGACATGACCTGCACTTTATGTCCTTCCCTCCCTCTTTCCTTTCCTTTCCTTTCCTTTCAGGATTTTTGATATTTTTCCTTCTCCTTCGCTTACCTATGATTAATAGTTATAGCATGTTTTGGGGCGAAACAGATGCTGACCTGAAATAGCATATCTTTTCTTGTTCTGTTATTGGAATTAGTTTCTACTTTTCTTGAAGTAATCTGTTAACTAATTGTGCACCCTAACACTTGATCATAATGTGAACCGAAAATGCAATAACAATAGCTAAAGAAGATAAAAGAAAAATTAAAGTCTCTTTATATAGATCTGATCAGCATGAAAGCTCAGACTTCAACATTTTTGTTCCTTTTTCTTTTCCTAACATACGTGTGGCAGAGACTAAGCAGGTTCTTTTCCTTGAGCCTTTGTGTTCTTCAGACTAACTGACTCTGGCACCCTGCTCACAAGAATGCAGAGCAGGCCTGTGGGCAAGTGTTGACTTGCTTAAAACACTGTTGAGAGCATTAGGAAGGTTTACGTAAGGAATTGGGAGCAGATTTTGCTAATTCTGACATTCTGCCCTGCGCTATCTTCTAGCCTGGGGGCACAGACTTCCTCTATGGACCTTAACACGCAGAAATGAATATAAGGCAATCCTCTATCCCCCACAGGGAGCGTGGGTGCATGCACGCACACACACTTCCCACTTCACTACCTAAAATAACATACACAGTGTATGTGAAAGCATACTTAAAAGCAAAAAAACAGGCTGGGTGCAGTGGCTCACGCCTGCAATCCCAGCACTTTGGGAGGCCGAGGCAGGCGAATCACTTGAGGTCAGAAGTTCGAGACCAGCCTGGCCAACGTGGTGAAACCCGGTCTCTACTAAAACTACAAAAATTAGCCGGGCATGGCGGTGCACATTTGTAATCCCAGCTATTCAGGAGACTGAGGCAGGAGAATCGCTTAATCCTGTGAGGCAGAGGTTGCAGTGAGCCCAGATCACACTACTGCACTCCAGCCTGGGCGACAGAGCGAGACCCTGTCTCAAAACAAAACAAAACAAAAAGAAAAGAAAAAAACAAAAATCAAATCGTAAGCCCCAGTGCTTGGTTTCTCTACTCCCACCAACAAGCTAATTCTCTCTATCCTAGTTCTTTGGGACTCTTTGTGAGTGGAACTTGGAGGAGCCCCTCAGATACAGCTTCCTAAGTGACTTGCAGAAGTCTTCAGAAAAAGCTTAGGTGCCCTGAGCCTTTGCTTCCCATGCCCCTGTGCACACTCTTTCTATTTGAATGCCAGCAAGAAAACCAGTGCTTCCTCCAATGAGTTCCTTTCTTCCAGATTTTGAGTGACCTCGAAGGCCCACTCTAGTCACTAATGAGTTAAACTTTCTGCCTTCTTAGTCTACCCCACCCTTTAATAACCTTGCTAATATATAACTTATCTTTGAAGATAGAGATAAGAAGACCCAATCACTCACAACTTGTGTTTAGAACAAAGTTTTGGCTTAATAACTAGAGCCAGGAGCAAATTAAAGGAAATAGGGAATCTGGCTTAGGCCAAAGTCTGGAGCCCCAGTTGAGGCCAAGGGAGTGGGCTTATGGGTGGATTCAAAGTATGTGAGTGGAGAAAATCAGCCCTGCTTCTGACTCCCATTGAGAGAATTAGACTCTCCACTTTGCATTCCCTGCATAGCTCTAAGAAGCGGGTCAAAGCTTGGCCACAAGTCAATAAGACTTGGAGCAGGCAGCAATCAAGATACCATTTTTTCCCGGTTCACAATGTCTCCAAGTTTCTAGATATGAACTTCCCCTCCTTCCAATCCATGAGAATTAAATGTGCAAACTGACAAAACCTTTACAGAGAGCAGGGTGGACAAAGCACCCTGGTGGAATCTGGTGCTTAGATAGAACCTGAACCTGGTTCTATTCATCTTGACCCTGGGTCTCCTTCCCATCATTCTGCCCATGCTGAGCCAAATAACGCTGTGCTGGCACCAGCCTGTGTAGGTTTAGACGCAGCTGCCAGAAAGGGCTGGATTCAGGCACCCAGGCCTCTGCTGCCTGTCTGGGGGCTTAAATGACCAAACCGTGTGACTATAGGGAGTCACTCTCTTTCCTGCCCATGTCACAGCCCCTACAATTTAGTAGAAGTTAGACTCACACAAGAAATTTGTTTTTACTTTGGAAAAGGGAATAGTGTTATTTTGGCTAATTATCAAAATGCAAAAAGCCTCATCGTGAAAACAAATATACAGCGTGAATGGAACCTATGGGGTTCGCAGTCATCATATTTTATATACCCAAAAGGGTGTTGTCTCCTTTGACATAGTTTCTTCAACTAGTCAGAAGTTTAAATACTTTAGAGTTCATGACATTTTCATTTTTTAATATCCTTAATGGTGTTGGCTCGGCACTCTTTCACGGTGGATTTGGGTTTTGAAGGCAACCAAAAGTCATTTAGACTTCAATCTGAAGACTACCATTGATTGTCCAGCTGGTTACAGACAGCTACTAAAATGGTCCCTGGAAATCTCTGCCTCCTCGTATTCATGCCTTTGGGCAATCTCTTCCCCTTGAGGGAGCTCACTTTTAAGAAATAGTATATAGCAAAAATGACAGTGTGCCACTTTCAAGATAAGGTTACAAAAAGTATGTGACTTCCGTCTTGATCACACTCTCTTCCTATTCCTTTCTCCCTTGTTTGAGTTCTGAGGGAAGCCCCTGTCGTGGTGTGAGCTGCGCTGCAAGAGGCAAGAAACTGATGTCTCCGGTCTGCAGCTACAGAGAGCCAGAGGTCGGCTAGGAGGTGCCCGACTGAGCTTGGAGCAGATCGTCCCCCATGCAAGCCTCCACAAATCTGTGGCCCCAGCTGTCACTGTGCTTGCAGCCTCATGACAAATCCTAAGGCAAAAGACCCACATAAGCTTCACCCAGATGCCTGACCCACAGAAATGAAGAGATAACAAATGTTTGTTTTCAAGATGCTCTGTTTTAGGGGTAATTTGTAACACAGTAATAGATAACGAACACAGATTATGTTAGAATCAAATGAGGGTGTGGCCACTGAGCAAGAAAAATGATTTTCTTTTGTACCTCAAAACTGATGACTCCAAATTAACTCTCGTCCTGTCTTAACATGCATCTTACATCCGGGAGCCTCCATCTTCAGGACTACAAGTCTGACACCTTCCTTCTCTGCCTGACAGTGAGGTTAGGGTATGGGCCAATGGACCAAGGCTGGTCTGAGTAGAAGTCTACCCAGCAGCGTGCTTAAGGAATGCCTTTGAGTCTTCAATTCTTTTTCTTTTTGTTTCAAATTACTACCCTGTCCTCCTGCTATGGCCAGGATGAGGAAATGTATTTAAACATAGCTTCAGGTGACGAGTTAATGGGTGCAGCACACCAACCAACATGGCACATGTATACATATGTAACAAACCTGCACTTTGTGCACATGTACCCTAGAACATAAAGTATAATTAAAACAAACAAACAAACATAGCTTCAGGTACAAGAGCAGTTCTGTCAAAGTAATAAGGAGATCAGTTTAAGTGAGCAATGAACTGAGTTCTAGAGATGGTGGGTTGTAGGGCAGCAGTGCTCCCTGCCTCCCCACCCCTAGTATTTAAAATGCCCACCACCCAACCCACATTGTAAACAAACCTTTATCTTCTCCACTCCTTATAACCAAACTCTTCTTTGTCAGCCTTCTCCAGAACTAAATCAGAGAAAACAGGTTATTCGAACTGCTTGAGAGGAATTTCTTCACACACTTAGCCTTCTCTTCCTGCCTCTTAGGAAGCTGCTGGGAGGCACATTCCACTCCCTGATGATGAGAGAGAGAGGGAAGATGAAAAGCAAGATGGAGGCAAAATAGAAAGTCAGAGAGAAAAAGAAATAAAGAGAGGCCACCCCACCTGCCCTACTCCTGGGCTACCATGTCTGCTCGAGTAGTCACTTCTTTTTCTGACAATGGACTGGCAGGTGTGTGCCTGATTTGCTTGTTGTCTATTTGATATGACATGTGACATCAGTTAGTCCAACGAGTTAAAATTGCTCAGAAATGTGGTCGCAATATATCTCCATTTCCACTCTTGTCCACAAGCTTCTCGACAAAACTGATTGGCCAACTTTTAAGCATCTCTGCTATTCCCTGAGTGGGAAAAGTAAACTTTAAAATCTGGAATCATTGTTTTATGAACTCAAAGAGAGAGAGAGAGAGGGGGTGGGGACTGTAATTTCCATGGTAAGCCTTCTGACCAGGAGGCCACGTCTAACTTCTTATCTTAAGTGTTAAGTTTATATAGCTGACCTTCTAACAAGACGATTAGATGTGGCTTCTGGGCTCAACATTTTACGGGAATAACTTGCAGGGGGGTTGTTTGTTTGTTTGTTGTGTTGTGTTGTGTTTTCAGATGGAGTCTCACTTGGTCAGGCTGGGGTGCAGTGGTGCAATCTCGGCTCACTGCAACCTCCATCTCCTGGATTCAAGCATTTCTCCTGCCTCAGCCTCCCGAGTAGCTGGGATTACAGGCGCATGCCACCATACCTAGCTAATTTTTGTGGTTTTAGTAGAGACGGGATTTTACCATGTTGGCCAGGCTAGTCTCGAACTTCTGATCTCAGATGATCTGCCCCCCCTCAGCTTCCCAAAGTGCTGGCATTACAGGCATGAGCCACCATACCTGGCCAATCACTTGGGTTTTGTGCCCTTTTTTTTTTTTTGTAGTAGTTGAATAATTATAGAAAAATGTATAAAAATCTTTCCACGTGAAATTTTTTGCCTAATTTTAAGGCTGTTTCCTCAACTCGCTTTCCAACAGTCTCTTTCTTTTGATGCCACCAACATACGTCTTATCCAGAATGCTCCTTTTGCCTATTGGCAATCAGGGGATGGAAAGCCTTTGCTAAGCTGTCACGTGGCAGAAAGGACAGCTTGGAGAACCAGCAGGCTGTTCTCCTTGGACAGTGGGAAGCAGTTCTCTAGATCTCAAAAAATCCAAAGACAACCCTGAGGCAGGGGAGTTTTCTATCCAGCCCCAGGGAACATCTCCTTTCTAATGGGAACTAAGAAGGTGATGTGTGCCCTTTCCCTACTGCACTGTCTAAATTCTAAATGAAGCAGGAACTTCTGTAATCTCATCCTTCTCTTTCTCCATCATTCTTCTGAATTGGTAAATCTTTGTCAAGAATAGGAAATTGCATTGTTAAGATTTGCTTTGGGTTAGAGAGTTCGTGAAGAGGAGGTAGATTTGGGGTATTAGTATGAGTGTACGTATGTATTAGAGACTCTCTCAGGTCACCTCGTGGGAGGCGCAACCTGAAAGCAACAGTAATAGCATTTTAAACTTTAGTGTCAGGCCTGCAGAGAGACGATGCCAAATACCCTTCCAACCCCATCACCTTCCTACTCCTCACACCTTCAGCAGCACTTCCCGTCTGGTTTTCTGCTTGCAGCGCGGGCTGGATGATACTTGCACATGCCCCTGCCATGGGTACCCAGAGAGCACATGCAAGTGAAGGTTCTAAGCTGTAATTTTCCATCAGGAGGAAAGCATAATATTAGTGAGTAAGGAAGATGTTATTAGAAGGCTGACATTGAATTTGCTATCACTTACATTTTTAAAAATAAAATACATAAACCATTCACATGTCAGTATTTGCAAACACTACTGACAGCCAACTGCCTGCTCCCCATTCCACTAGTTGATGCAATGCAGTGTCGTGGTATGCATGGAGGCTCTGGGTCTCAACCCCTTGCTGTGTAACTCATTGAAGCTGCTTAACCCTGAGCCCTGGTTTCTTTTGAAAAATTAGGTTGATAATAATTCATAGTTCATGAGGTTAATGGGATTGTAAACTATACTAATACATCTAAAGCTCTTGGAGTAATATTAACTTTAGGAAAGCAATAGTATGAACAGTTCAATTAGGGAAAAATGTACCAAAGTGTTCCATGCATGTTAAGACAGTAGAATGCTGCTCCTCCCCACCCCCCACACCCCCACACCCACCTGTGTATCTCTTAGACAATCTTGGTAACCTAAGATTAAGAACATTTGTCTAGCCCAGGGTGTGACAAACTCTTGTGTTGGGGAGCAAATGCAGCCGACTTGTTTTTGTAAATAAAGTTTTAAAAACTCACTAACTTATGTATTGTCTATCGCTGTTTTCAAGCTACAGCATCAAGGTTGAGTGCTTGAGGCAAGAGACTGTATGACCCACAAAACCTGAAATATATATTCTTAGCTCTTTGCAGGAAAAGTTTGCCAACCACTTATACAGCCGGCTGTGAGACACTAATTATATCCCAGCATAGCCTGTACTGATACAGTTTTTTGAAGGACCAACTACATGATTTGTGAAGCACACTGCAAAATGAAAATGTGGAGCCCCTCATTCCAACCTTACAAGGCATTTCCAGACAACAAAAGCGTATCATTAAACCAAGCATGGGACCTCCTGAATTGGAGCCTAGTCTCACTGACTACAGAAGTAACACACCCTGAATCCAGCCCTGCCTTTATGTTCTCCAGAATTTACCCCTAGTGTAAATTCCATTTTCATTTTCATCCCCAAAGTACTTTTGAGGCAAAATCTAGAACAGTAAAAGAGAAGTATTACGAAAGTTATGCCATGAAATAATTCCAGGCAAATTGGGTTTGGAGTCATCTATTGAAGGCAGAATCATTCATATGAAACACTCTGCCCTCACATAGCACAGGATTTTTTCTCTTAGTTATTTGTATTAAATTATTTTCCTGGTTTTTAAAAATTTCTTAAGGTTATTTAACTAACCATTTTATCCACTCTATCAATACCGGTTAGCTGACCCACAGAGAGTCATATTTGGTATTTGGAGTCTGACAACTATTAATGCATTTTTCCTTGAGCAATGAAGAAGGCGTTTGGTATTTTTAACCTTGTAAAACTAGAAAATGTGTCTTAAAGGTCAGAAGAGCAACCCTAAGCTTGTTAGAGGCGAGTCCAAGATAAAGGAAAAGTAATTACTCAAGTTTTCTTTTTCTCATTTTTTCTATAAAATATCACCTCCCATTCGGTTCCTAATTTATAGTCTTCATTTTTAAAAATGGAAATTTTATAGACCTTTGAAAAGTATGTACTTTTAACGCATTTGAACGTTTCTGTCCCATCAAGGTCAGGACTTAAAAAGGCTTGATAATCCAACATCTGCTAGGCAATAATTCTGCTTCCTTTCTTTGCTGGTTATGCTGATAAATGAGGAACACAGTAGACAACCTCCCACCTCTTCGTGTCATTTATGCTACAGTAACACGTGGGTGAAGGCAAAGGAGAATTAAAAAGATAAAGCTGGGCAGACCCCCGTAGATCAGCATCCTTTCCAGACCCAGACCCATGATTTTTCTCTTGAATTAGCAGGATGACAAAGCCAATGGGAGCTAAGAGACGATTCCAGGAACTAGCCGGGCATGGTAGTGCCCGCCTATAGTCCCAGCTTCTTGGGAGGCTGAGATGAGAGGATTGCTGGAGCCAAGGAGTTTGAGGCTGCAGTGAAACTAAGATCGAGCTACTGCACTCCCGCCTGCACAACAGAGTGAGATCATGTCTTCAAAAAAAAAAAAAAAAAAAAAAGAGTGGATTTCTTCTCAGGCAACCCTTCCTAAACCCGTTTACCCATAAACTTTTCCAAGGTCAAGAACAATGTACAAGGCTAGGCACAATGGCTCATGCCTGTAATCCCAACACTTTGGGAGGCCAAGACAGCAGGACAGCTCGAGCCCAGGAGTTCAAGACCAGGGCAACAGAGAGAGACCCCGTCTGTATATAAATAAATAAACAAATAAATAAATAAATAAAAGGAAAGAGGGAGAGAGAAAAAAAATAGAGATATATGTTAACTACAGGACAAGGCCCTGTCTCTCTACTCTTCCTCTGTTTGCCCATCTCTGGGCCCCACTCTCAGATCTGGCGTTCCTTGTTTTCTTCCCCTTGAAGTAAGGAAAGTTTGCGCAGATTTACTGGAAGTTAGTCATGCCTTTCTATTCTTACTTCCACAACTCATTGTGGTCCTCCAGCTTCCACAAACAAATGGCCTACTCTCAGCCAAAGAGACCACATACCTTCTGAAGAGAGTGACCCTAAGAGGCAGCAAGAGCTGGAGATGATGTCTGAGAGCCATGCACTTGAGAGCCGGCAGTGTCCTGGCTGCAACTGGCTGGGCTGGCGTGGTCTTGAGAGATCCTCTGCTCCTAGACTCCTGCAGTTCAGCTCATCTTCACCATTTTTTTTTTTTTTGTTTTTTCCCTAGCCTTCCCACCCACTTTGTGAGATCTCTGGTTGTTGAGATCTCTGGTATCCTTCTAGTCATTAGCTTTTCCACTTTTGTCCACTGGAATTGGCTTCTGCAGTGTGTAACCAGGAGCCCTAACTGATATCACTGCTCTTTTTAAGAATCAGGATGGCAAAAGAAAGAAAAAAGAAATTCCAGTTTTTTACAATGGGTCACATCCTCTGAGCGGGGCTGAAGACACTTGTGCTGGCTTCCTATAAAAAGTACCTGTGGCCTGGCACGGTGGCTCACGTCTATAATCCCAGCTTTTTGGGAGGCCGAGGTGGGTGGATCACCTGAGGTCAGGAGTTCGAGACCAGCCTGGTCAATATGGTGAAACCTCTCCTCTACTAAAAATACAAAAATTAGCCGGGCGTGGTGGCACATGCTTGTAATCTTGGCTACTCAGGAGTGTGAGGCAGGAGAATCGCTTGAACAAGGGAGGCAGAGGTTGCAGTGAGGCGAGATTGCACCACTGCACTCCAGCCTGGGAGACAGAGCCAGACTCTGTCACCAAAAAAAAAAAAGTACCTGTGTCTCTGCCCAGTAAAGCATCTTGGGCTCAGTGCTCTGTGCAAATAGGCCTGTCCCACACCTCTGCCTGGCCACCCCAACCTCTCAGGACTCCCAGCGATACTGAGCTGTCTTCAACTAGTGGTGAGAGAGAGGAAAGGCATTTTTAAGGTGGAAGGAACTTGACTGACCACACCCTCCTGAGCCTTTTTGCTCCCCTCACCTCCCCTCAGTGGTCACTGCCATACCCAGAATGAGTTTAGAATCAGAAGTAAAATGTTATCAGGAAAAAAAAAAAAAAAATCTGTTTTATTCATTTCTATTGTTCCTTCTTCGGGGTAAAAACACATAAAAGTTACAAGTAAGGGTTGTTAAAAATAGATGAACTGGATTCAAATTCCAGCTCCACCATTCACTTGTTCCCTTAAACTCTTTGGGCCTCAATTTCCCCATCAATAAAATGAAAATAAAAATGATATCTGCCTCATAAGTGTTGTGAGAATCAAGAGTCCCATGTAAAGCATTCAGGGATGTGACTGATACATTAAGTGCTCATTAAATGTTAATTACTGCTATTATTATTGTATTATTTCAATCTCATCATAGTGCTTGCTGCCTAGTATTTTTTCCAAGGTGGGGCAAGGTTATATGAGTGGAAAAATAATCTGCTGATTCTTTTTAAATGCAAAGGAAATGCATGTTTTTAACATCACAATAGGATTTCACTTCATCAGAAGCCCCAAGTAGAACATAACTAACTGTTTCAGGAAGTGGTGTGGGTAATTATAACTCAGTCTCATTGACAACATGAAGCAAGGCCTCCGTTTTAAAGGGCTCACTTGGCATTTCATATGGCTGCCTGCTGCCCCTCTGTTCCAAGTTCAGTTTAATCTGCCATTTTGGACCCCAATAGAGATCACTGACACATTCAAATAGACACGGCTTTCTGTTTTAAACAGATTTTAGTGCATTTTGGTACAAGCAAAAAAGTTGCACAAATATGTGATTTCTAGAACTTCAGGCTAGTGGACCAAAATCTGCTGAGTAATCACATGACCTCAGGCCGGGGAACTCTTTAGGCCACTGCAAAAAGTAACTTAAAAATAAAATTTGGCCAGATGCAATGGCTCAAGCCTGTAATCCCAGCACTTTAGAAGGCCAAGGTAGGTGAATCGTCTGAGGTCAAGAGTTTGAGACCAGCCTGGACAACATGGGGAAACCCTGTCTCTACTGAAAACACAAAAATTAGCCAGGCGTGGTGGTGGACACCTGTAATCCCAGCTACTTGGGAGGCTGAGGAAGGAAAATTGCTTGAACCTGAGAGGCGGAGGTTGCAGTGAGCCAAAACTGTGCCATTGCACTCCAGCCTGGACAACATGAGTGAAACTCCATCTCAAAAAAAAATAAAAACTTTAAAAAAATGAAATTTTGCTCACGCTTATAATCCCAGCACTTTGGGAGGCTGAGGCAGGAGGATCACTGGAGCCTAGGAATTCCAGATCAGCAAAAAGTAAAAATAAAAAAGTTAGCCAGGTGTGGTTGTGCAAGCCAGTGGCCCCAGCTACTTGGGAGGCTGAGATGGGAGGATCACCTGAGCCCGGGAGGTCAAGGAGGCAGTGAACTCTGATCTTGCCACTGTACTCCAGCCTGGACAACAGAGTGAGATACTTCTCAAAAAAAAAAAAATCAAATTTTTTTCTAGAAAGAACATAAACTGCCTGGCTCCTTTTTGCCATTTTAATAATGTCACATGATTAGTTCACCATGCTGGAGTGAAGCCTTCCTCTCTCGAGAATGTGAACCTGCAGTCACGACCCTGCTGTGACCGGGGAAGCATGTGGCCTTATGTGTGCCACGGGAATTATACACAGGTTCCCTGGAGGATTTCCCCTGTGAACAAAAGCAGAAACCCACCAAGAGGACAAAGAAGTTAGATTCATGACCCACAAAAGGGGAGACTGAGCCTGAGACGTGTGTGTAAACAGAGTGACGCCATATAAGGGGAAAGAAAGGTCAGGTGCCAGGAAGGCCAGAAAGAGTCCAGGGCAAGAAGGAGAAAGGGGTTAGACTGCCAGGGTTTGGATCCTGGCTTCAATACTTACAAGCTGTGTGATTACAAGCAAGTTAGTTGAATTATCTGTACTTCATTTTTCTCATCTGTAAAATGGAGATGAGAATAATAGTATCTGTCTCACAGGGCTATTGCGTGGATTAAACTTGTTAACATACATAACAAATTTGTCCAACCTGAAACCTGTGGGCCACATGTGGCCCACAATGGCTCTGAATGTGGCCCAAGACAAATTCATAAACTTTCTTAAAACATGATGAGATTTTTTGCAAATTTATTTTTTTTAGCTCATCAGCTATCATTATCGTCAGTGTATTTTGTGTGTGGCCCAAGACAGTTCTTTTTATTCCAGTGTGGCCCAGGGAAGCCAAAAGATTGGACACCCCCTGATATATAAAGTGCTTAGAACATTGCCTAGCACGTAGTAACACTGTATGAGTGTTAGCTATGTTTATCAATATTTGCGATGATTAACATATCGATAATGGATCAATAGGTACAGCTAACCACCATGACATGTGTTTACCTATGCAACAAACCTGCACATCCTGCATATGTATCCTAGAACTTACAATTAAATTTAATTTAATTTTTAAAAATACCGAAATGCTTTGCAATGTACAAAGAAATATGTAAATGTAAGGCATTGTGCTGGATTGATCAGTGTATGTGTTCGCTAAGGCTGCCCTAACGAAGTACCACAGACTGAGTGGCTTAAATAACAGAAATGTATTTCCTCATAGTTCTGGAGGCCGGAAGTCTGAGATCAAGGTGTCAGTAGGGCTGATTTCTTCTAGGATCTCTCTCCTTGGCTTGTAGATGACCGTCTTCTTAAAGTGTCTTCACATGGTCTTTCCTCTGTGCCTGTCTGTGCCCTAATCAACTCTTCATATAAGGATACCAATCATATTGGATGAGGGCCCATCCTATGAACCTCATCCAACTTTAATTACCTCTTTGCAGATCCTGTCTTCAAACATAGTCACATTCTGAGGTACTGAGGGTTAGGACTTCAACATATGAATTTGGGAAGATAAGGAGCACAAGTCAGCCCCTAACGATTGGTTATCATTTTGGTTTAGCAGGAACTGTATTACCCTCATCTAAATGTTCCTGGTGACAGTTCGCCAAAAGGTATGGCAATTTTAGAGACAGAACAGCCGCAGCCACTGTTCTCTGGAGGTCATGGTGGTTAGTACAAGTGGCAGACAGACTCAAAGATGTCGGGGAGATCCAGCTTCTCTTGGCTCTCCTCTGCTCTCCAGCCCTTCTTCCAGATTCCTGACCCTGTTGACCAGCAGTGGCCCTAAGCCAATCACCAGATATTAGGCTGAGGACTCGGAGACGTTTCATATCCCCCTCACCATCACACTTCAGTGGCTGGATGTGCCTGGCTCCTCAGATCGACCAACAGCTGCCCTTCACCTCCCACAGCTGCACAAAATCTAGCCATGAGGTACATCTCTTATCCTATCACACTCAGAGTGACTCTGCTCCCATGATTGGACCTGGATTCTAGATAGCCAGAATAATATTTAATAATAATGTTACTATTATTTCTTTTAGACATGCTATCACTGAACCAGAAAGGAGTCTCTGCTTCACTGATAAGCATGTATTTGAAGTTCTAATGATCTCAAGCAGGGGCTCATTCCAAAGTCCTCTGAATTTGTTCTCCTGCTGCCATCTCTCCAATATGCCCCACATTCTTGAATCACATTTACATCATCAAGCAATGGTCAAGGGAAGTCCCAAGATGACAGCTGAGTAGCAGGCCTGGAGGGCAACACGTTCAGACTAGAGCAAGAGAACAAAGAAATGGAGGGTTCCCAGACAGTGGTGTCCAGGAAAACAAAATGGAACGAATGCACTCAAAGCATGGGAAACATTAGAGGGTGGTTTACCATGCCATTGGGTCACCGTGAAAAAAAAAAAAAATAGTAATGAGGCATAGAAAATTATACAATTTTTAAAAAGTCATTACAGTTGCCTTCCTTATCCATGGGGAATATGTTCTAAGACCCTCAGTGGATGCCTGAAGCCACAAATAGTACAGAACCTGATTGCCGTCAATCATAATACATTTCTGTTCATGTCTCCAATCCACAAATTTAATTCCTTTTCCATCTTAACTAAGCACTTTTGCACTGTGGCTGTAACTTTTGCCATTTCATGTGTGACAGCAAAACTAGCATGAGTTTGTTTTTCCTTCTTCACAATTTGATGGATAAAATATTTGTTCTTATCTTAGATCTTAGCAACCTCAGCATATGGTATTTTTTACTTTCCTTATTAAAACTTTCACCTTTTTACTTGGAGGAAGCACTTCTCAGCTTGCTTTCTTTGGCATATCCAAATTGTCAGCATCACAACCTTTTTTTTTTTTGAGGTGGAGTCTTGCTTTGTTGCCCAGGCTGGAGTGCAGTGGTACGATCTCAGTTCATTGCACCCCTTTGTCTCCTAGGTTTAAGCAATTCTCCTGCCTCAGCCTCCCAAGTAGCTGGAATTACAGGTGCATGCCACCATGCCCAGCTAATTTTTGTATTTTTAGTAGAGACAGGGTTTCACCATGGTGGCCAGGCTGGTCTCGAACTCCTGACCTCAGGTGATCCACCTGCCTCGGCCTCCCAAAGCAGCATCAAAACTCTTGCACTTATGGCCATACCAAGTAAAATCAGATTTACTTGGATGCAAGCACTGTGATACTGTGACAGTGAATCTGATAGCTGAGCCGGCTACTAAGTGACTAATGGGCAGGGAGTATAGAAAGCATGGAGATGCTGGGCAAAGGAATGATTCACGTCCAGGGCGGAATGGAGGGACATGGTTTGAGATTTCATCACAGTACTCAGAAGGGCATGCAATTTAAAACACATGAGTTGTTATGCAGCCATAAAAAAGAACAAAATCATGTTCTTTGCAGGAACATGGATGGAGCTGGAGGCCATTATCTTTAGCAAATGAATGCGGGAACAGAAAACCAAATACCACGTGTTCTCACTTATAAGTGGGAGCTAAATGATAAGAACACATGGACACATGGGAAGAACAACAGACACTAGGGCTTACCAGAGGTGGGAGGCTGGGAGGAGGGAGAGGATCAGAAAAAGTAATGAATGGGTACCAGGCTATTGATGACAAAACAGTCTATACAACGAACCCTCATAACACAAGTTTACCTATATAACAAACCTGTATATGTACCCCTGAACTTAAAATAAATGTTAAATTTTTAAAAATAGGCAGAGAACATGAACAGACACTTCTCAAAAGAAGACATACAAGTGGTCAACAAACATACAAAAAATGCTCAACATCACTCATCATCGGAGAAATGCAAATCAAAACCACAAAGAGACACCATCTCACAACAGTAAGAATGACTGTTATGAAAAACTCAAAAATCAACAGATGCTGGTAAGGCTGTGGAGAAAAAGGAATGCTTGTACACTGTAAGTGGGAATGCAAACTAATTCAGCGATTGTGGAAAGCAGTTTGGAGATTTCTCAATGAACTTAGAATTACCATTTAACCAGGCAATCCCACCACTGGGTGTATACCCAAAGGAAAATAGTTTATTCTATCAAAAAGACACATTCACCCATGTTCATTGCGGCACTATTTACAATAGTGAAGACTTGGAATCAACCTAGGTGTCCATCAGCAGTGGATTAGATGAAGAAAATATGGTACACATACATCATGAAATACTACACAACCATAAAAAGAACGAAATTATATCCTTTGCAGCAACGTGGATAGAACTGGAGTCCATTATCCTAAGTGAATGAAGACAGGAACAAAAAAAACCAAATACTGCCTGTTCTCACTTATAAGTGGGAGCTAAACCCTGAATACCGTGGGAACAATAGACGGTGGGGACCACTAAGATGGTGGAGGGAGAGCAGAGGATGTGAGCTGAAGAACCTCCTGTTGGGTACTATGCTTACTGCCTGGGTGATGGGATCACTGGGAATTCAAGCCTCAGTGTCATATATATACCCATACAACAAACCTGTGCATGTACCTTTTAATCAATAATAAAAGTTGAAATTATTTTTTAAATAAATAAATAAAACAGTTGAGTTGTTTATTTCTGTAACTTTTAATGTAATACTGTCAGAGCACATTGGACTGTGGGTAACAGAAAGCAAAATCCCGGAGAGCAAAATTGTGGATAAAAATTGGGAACTACTGCATTAATTCCATGACATACAGAAAATCATACTAGAAAAAATATCATCAAATTACACTACTATATTCAAAGGTGAAGACTACTTAGGCATAAGAATATACAATGTCATGACTACTTACAGAATATTAAGCTGTGAAGAAGCACTGGAGAAAATGGGGAAGGGGCTGACATAGCAGGGCAGAGGTCACAAAAGTGTGTTTCAGGCTGTAGCAGGCAGCCTATGTGGACAACACCTTAAAGAAGGCAGACTCCAAATGGGTAGCTGAGAAGCACAGCAGTAACTCTCAGGGCATGTTGGACAAGGAAGATTTTGGGGAGATGCAGGAGAGAGGAAAGCTGAAAGCAGAAAAGCAGATAACCAAAGAGTATTTGAGAGGGCTAAGAGGATGAACTTAAAGCCCAAATGGAAGATCAGGGTTTTGATAGGAACAGGGATGTGTGTTTCATTACATCAAGTGGGAAAAAGACAGATCCAGGGACAAGAAGGCTTGTGTGTCTGGGTTGAGAGGAGAATGATTTCCTTTCCCCTCATCTCCATCTCCACTTCCTTAGGTATGGAGTCTCAGTGCAATTTCTTAGAGCTGCCTCTTTTCCCTACTAATTGGGGAGGTCATAGGGGAGTAGAGGAAGCTTAGGTTGATGATGGGGAGATCGTAAACCAAGGCAGAGATGAGCCAACTCATTGGAGTCACACAGCTAATTAGTGACAAAGCCAGTACTAGAATCAAACTGGATCCTAGCCTAGTACTCTTTCACTACCAAATTACCATGTAATATTGAACAGATGGAAGTGATTAAGGTTTAGAGCCGTTGCAAAGACTAACACAAGCCGAGTTACATGAAATAAGGAACCAAGCAGAAATACAGCTGAGATGTTTAAACTTCACTTCACAGGAAGGGGTAATTTTACCCGCTGTGAGACCATGATTAGATCAGGGTGGGTTGAACTGAACTGTAAATTTTTCAAGGCACTGCCTTTGCTGTTCTCTAATCCAGCAGGACTGGGAGAAGCCCTCACTGTATTAGGTGGCACTCAGGGGATAGGACAGAGATAAATGTCAGCCAGTAGTATTTACCAGTAAATTTACCCAAATTAACTCTTTAAATTACACAGATCCTCTGGCAATCTTTGCCCTACTCCATTCAGAAGTACGCATTAAATAGGCTGAAATGTAAACAGTACCTAAGAATAACAGGTATTGTGCCACTTCCATGCATATGGGGTCCCTGGCATTTGTAACTTCAATTAGAAGAGGTTTTCTTCAAAATATACTTTCCATAAACTTCTCTGTCATGCCATTCATGTGTCTCTTGTTTCATTTGCAGCAAAAGTCTTTCATTGCTGTGTATTTGAATTTCCAACATATCTTGGACCTTGGTGTTTATTTTGATTGACATTTGGTTATCTGTCATGCAAGTATTATTTTTCCCTCAACATCACCGAGTGTGATATATGTGTGATATATGTTTCATTATGAATGTTGGCATCGGTCAGGTAGGTTGGTTTTGCTGTTACATAACTTTGAGGGTGAGGGGCAATTTGTTAATGCCCACATTGACAAGTTACCATCAGGTTATGCTAATTTGCAGTATCCTTTGCAATTAAAATCCTTCTGGCTGAATATTTAGCATTTATAATTAATGTGATTTTTAAATATTCAACCAATGTTCACTTTTCTCACTAAGGTTGAACCCCAGTGCCCTGCCCCATAGCCCAGGACAGAGCTCCTGGGCCAGGGGAGATCCGGAAGAACCCCATGGGATTCCAGATTGCCCAGGCATCAGAGGGAAAATACTCCAACTATCGAGAGGTATTCCATTAGATTACTACTCTTACTAAATTCTTATCACCTTACCTCAGACTAGATCAATATAATTATATGTCCAGGTCTCACTCTCACCTCACAGAAAGGCTCTGGAGCATCTAGGGACAAATAATATAACAGACACCAGGCAGACTACCATTCCCCACCCACTTCACCAGGATTGGGTGTAATGTAACTTCCAGTGGGGAAGTGATAAGATTATAAATGCGGAAGCCTTCTCTGGTCAACCTATACCAAGAAAATGCCATCCATATCTTTCCTTGTTATTCTGTCTCAACATCCTATGTATTGTCTTCATTGCACTCATCATGATCATTTTTGAATTTCTGTTTTACTTGTTTATTATCTATCTTCTCCACTACAATGTAGGATTCCTAAGGGCAGAAGTCACGATCATCTTGTTTCCTATAGAATCCCCAAGTGCCAGGAACAATGCCTGGTGCAGAGTAGATACTAGATAAATATTAATTGGATGGATGGATGGATGGATGGATGGATGGATGGATGGATGGATGGAGGATGGATGGATGGATGGATGGATGGATGGATGGATGAAGTAATATGCTCTCTTCTTCCACAATGAGAATAAAATGGGGCCCAGTGAGCCCCATGTTTAAAAGGAATCCCAGCTCTGGATAACTAGGCGGGTCTCAGGTGAGTGTAGCAGAAAAGATGACAATTGCTAACTCTTTTGATCCAACTGACACTTAAACTTGAAAGAAAAGTAACAAAACCAGATGGGGAGTTGGGGGGAAACCCAACACTACAGGGAATAAAGAAAACTTTGTAATAGAAAACTACTTTTGCCATGTCTTGGAAACCTAAATGAAATATAAAGGTGAACTGGACAAGAGATTAGGAGATATTTAACAAATACATATTGATTGACTAGTTAGCTGACAAAACAAACAAACAAAAGGTAGACGTACAAATTAGACTCTAACCTGTTAGGGTGGAGTCTTCTGCACTCTTGAGGAGGATCTACCCTTGGCGTGAAGCAGGGGAGAGTCCTCTTTAGGGTTCACTCCTCCACCCCCGGCCCCTGACACACACAGTTCTGTCCACATTGGATAGGTTCATGTTGACATCCTGCTAATCTCACCACCCAAGGGCTACTTTCTCCATCAGTCTGCCCACATAGTAATGTATTCCAAGAATTTGGCTTTTCTTTCTCCTATCAAAAATATTTGTACTGGATTTTATCCATTCAAAATTCTGATGATAAATAGTTAACTGAAAACCCCTCAAGAGTGGTCATTTCCATCAGGGAAAAGAATACCAAAATTTTTTTCAACTTAAAAATAATAATTTATTGACCTCATCTCCCTTCTTGACACAGCTTGATCTGCTCCCCATTTCCCCGCTCCTCTTTCCAATAAAACTCATTAAACTGTGGTCTACACCTGCCATTTCCAATTTTTCTCCTCTTACTATCTCTTGAATCGACTCCAATAAGAGCTTTGTCTCAAGCATTTCACCAAAATGTCTTTCATCAAAGCCACCAGTAGCCTCCAAGTTGCTAAATCCAGAAGCTACTTTCAGTCCCCTATTTCCTTAACCTATCAGTGGCATTTGACACAATAGAGTTCCCTTATCTTTGAGATGCTTTCTTCTCTGGCCTTCCAGGACATGCCTTGTCCTAGCTTCCTTCTGGTTCACTGGTCACTCCTTCTCAGACTCCTTTGCTGATCTCATCAACCTGATCTCTCAACTCAGTCCTTGGTCCTTTTCTCTTCTTATCTGCTCTCACTTCCTCAGTGATCTCTTCCAGCCTTGGGGCTTTAATGGCCATTTACAAGCTGAGGAAGTTACATTTCCAGCCTGGATTGCACTCCTGAACTACAGATCCATAGATCCCACTGCCTAATGGATTCTTCTGCTCAGATACCTAGACCTGCAGATTTTCCTCCCAAATCTGCTGTTTTCACAGTCTTCCCCACATGAATAATGGTAATTCCACTCTTCCAGATGTTCAGACTCAAAAACCTCAAAGTCCCCCTTGGTTGCTTTTCTTTTCCCATTTCATATCCCACAACCAAACACCAGTAAATTCTTTGGACTATATTTTTCAAAATATATTCAAATTTAGATCATTTTTTTTTACCACCTCTTTGGTTCCAACCTCTTTGGTTTCAATACCTCTCACCCTGATTAGAATAGAAATTTTCTAATGAGTCCTCCTGCCTCTGTCCTTGCCACCTACAGTCTATTCTCAAAACAGCAACTATGGGATCCTTGCAAGAGAAGGTCAGATGACATTACCCTCCTTTTCAGAACCTTCCTATGGTCTCATATCTCACTCAGAACAAAGGCCAGAGTCCTTAAAATAGCCTGCCCAACCTACACAACCTGGCCCCTGTTGTCTCTCTGCTCATCTCTCACTGTTTTTCTCGTCGTCACTTCGCTAGCCATCTGGGCTTCATGCCAGGCATGTTCCCACAGCCTTAGCACCTACTGTTTTGCTCGCTTGCTGCTCTTCTCCCAGACTGCCTTGAGGCTTCCTCCTGTATCTCCTTCAAGGCTTTACTCAAATTTCATCTTCTTAACTGAGGCCTTCTCTGACTACTCTATTTCAAATCACCACGTCTCCTCTCCTACCATCTCTCATTCTTCCCCTCTGCTCTATGTTTTTCTCCACAGAACTTATTACCATCTATTTTATATTTTTGTTATATTGTCTTCTTCCCACATTATAGTGTTGGCTCCATTAGGACCGAAGTTTCATCTCATTTGTTCACTGTTTTATCCCCAGTGCCCAAAACAGTGGTAAGCAATCAATACACCAATACATATTTGTTGAAGCAATGGAAAAGTCATTCTGCCCCAATGAGTTCATGATTTCTAGAATTCTAACGGGAACAGCCTAGACTCAATTCATTTCCCCAACCACAGTTGTCTAACCCAAAGGAGTAACACAAATGAAGGGATATCAGACCACATAGAATGAGCCTATAGCACCAAACAGCCTAGTAAAGAGATATGTTGGGGTGGCTGGGCTCTTGTGGTACCCCTCAAATTATACTGCATTGTTGACTGCTATGTGAGCATGTGAGCCACATGCACAATATGAGTCACAAAAGTGATATGACTGCCAAAAAAAATACAATTGTTGACTACATTAATGGTGATATGTTTTAATGGCTATCATACTCCCATTGTTTTCTGGTCTACTCATACCCCATTGGGAGTGCTGTGTTCAACTTTGGGAGTTATTTTTCAAGAGGAATATTGTTCAGGAAAACCAAACAGAATAGTGAAGTAGCTAACCAGGATATATGAAAATAAAACAATTGAGGTGACCAAAGGTACTCGGGATTACATTACATTTAAGGATGGTCTAAAAAGGTACACCATCCTGCCACTACTCTCCTCCTCTGTCCATGGAAGACATTAATAATCAATCGTTAGTCTCTTCCTGTTGCCCAGCTCATAGCCCTCCAGGCAAACACTATGCACTCTATTGGATTGGACAACTAAGATGAATTTTATTCATTATTCCAGCTTTAAGGCAGGTATAATTTTCTCATTGGAATATGTTAATGCAGCCAGTCACAGTAGCTCACGCCTGTAATCCCAGCACTTTGGGAAGCCGAGGTGGGCAGATCATTTGAGGCCAGGGGTTCAAGACCAGCCTGGCCAACATGGCAAAACCCTGTCTCCACTAAAACTACAAAAATTAGCCGGGCATGGTGGTGGGCGCCTGTAATCTCAGCTACTCAGGAGGCTGAGGCAGGAGAATCACTTAAACCTGGGAGGCAGAGGTTGCAGTGAGCCAAGATGGCAACACTGCTGCACTCCAGCCTGGGCAACAAAGCAAGACTCTGTCTCAAAAAAAAAAAAAAGAAAGAAAAGAAAAATAAAGAAAAGAAAGGTAAAAAAGAAATATTTGAATCTGTATGCTATGGAAAAAAAAAAAAAAAAAAAAAAAACTAAATAAACTAGTCCCATCTAGTTCTAGGGGGTAAAACTAGAACCTCTGAGTTGTAAAAATTCAGGATGAAGAAGAATGTTCTAATGGTAATAACTGTCCAAAGTGAGGTATTGAAAGGTAGGAAGTCTGGAAGACCACCTGCGAAGGAGCAGTAGATGAAATCTCCTACCTTAGGTGGGAGATTGGACTGGATAACCTCTAAACCTCATCCAGCCCTAAAATTCTTCAGATCTTTTCCCACTTGGCTCTGCTAGGCAGGGGAGGTGGCTGGCAAAGAAAGTCTGCAAAGCAAAACCATTCAGCTTTAAATTTCAGTTATCTCACTGAAGAAGATAACAGAAAAACAGAATAAAAGCGATGATGGATTCAGCACAAAGAGATAAAGTGATTATATCTAAGTTGAATAATAATGGAAACAAAAATCGTTTTGTTAGCTTTTGGACACTCTTGTCTTCCATTTTTCTTAGTTATTCCTTATTCCCACATTCTTTAACCTCATGCCTTAATCTTTTTGGTGAGAAGCCAATTAACTCTGTAAAAACTCTGGCTGCTGATGCCAGAAGTGTGGCTCACTGTGTTCCAAGACTTGGTAATTCCTTCCCTAATGACATAGCAGAAACTCTGTCGCCATAGTTAAGAGCAGGCTAGAGACAATTACTATATTTAAGCTGTGCTTTGCAGGTTATCATACCCACATCTGCAAGCTATTCCCTTTGTAAGGCATTTGGAGTCATTTGCCACACAAAACTCATTGCAAAGGGCCAGCAAGCAACTACATGAGGACCAAGGACTGAGATTTATTCCATGTGGCCAGCAAAAGAGAGACGCATAACTTTCAGCGACTCCAAACCCACTCCTGCTTCCTGGAGCCAGGCACCTCTTATCGAAACAGGAAATCTCTAGAGAGGGGTCCAAAGAAAGGCTGGTGAGGAACTAATGCTCTAGCAGTCACCCACCCACTGGTCTGTGAAGGGACAGAGACCAATCCAGCAAGCTGGTCAGCTGGAAGGTTACTCGCTGGACAATCTCCCTGAAAGCACAGGACTCCTGCACAGGATGGCATTATCTAAAGAAATCACAGGACATGCTGGATCCTTCTGAATACAGAACTGCTGACATTCATGTCATGGAACAATTCATGGCCTGGAGTTCACAGCTGCTCTGGGCCTTGGCCCCTTCGTCTTTAAAATGGGGATATCACTGCTTAAACTTCACTGCTCTGGGGGTAATGGAAAGATTAAAGTAATAGATGTGAAAGCACTTTCAAAAGCATTTTAAGAATTATCCAAATGTCAGTATTGTTCTTATGAGTATTAGTATTATTTTGAGCCTGTAATGATAATTACCTATAAGATTTCATATAGTGATGATTATCCTAAAACCAAGATGAAATCAAGGCCAGTGTCACTCTAATGCTTTTGCATAGGACGTTTGACTGAGTTCTTCTTTTCTGAGTTCATACCGTTCTACGTTTTTCTAGAATTTTCAGTCCGTCAGTTGGTTAATTCTTTCAATCATCACCTAAATATTGAATCAACTATCGTTTGAAAAAGTGTGTCAGTTATTCAGGACAGGTGCTTAGGCAAAGGCCTCTTACATAGAAAAATCACACTTCTGTCTGCTGACCACTAGGACTCCCACTTTGAATTTCACCCCATCTCACCCCTTGCCTACCTGCCTACCTCATCCCCATCCTCCCTCTCCCAGCAAGTTAGACCTAATTAGATGTACCCATGTTTTGTCACACCTACCAAATAGATAAGTCTGCAAGATACATAGATACCTCCATTTTTAATTGACTGATTATTCTAGTAGTTTATTGAAAACATCTAAGTCTCTGTTTTCATTTGCATTCATCTGTATGAATTTTAATTTTACCCCAGAGGTACACAGAATAACATAAAAAATTAAACTATTTAACAAGTACTTAGAAACAAACAGCGAGCCCGTACATAGGACAGGGAAAATAAGTGAGAAAGCAGGATTGAACCACTGGTAAAAGGGATATTTATAGATATCATTTAGTATAACATTGACGCCGCCAATCACCATGTGTGTATTGACTAAATTTGTGTCAAGGGAACTGTTCTCAGAGATTTTCCAAGATTTCCCAAAACAATAAATTAACTATTCTAGAACATAATTGGTTTTATGCCTGTGAGATACAATCTTGCAATATTTATTGAGTGTTAGGCTCTTTACTTTTTATGTTCACTATAGTCATGGAATTGTAACAAACACCAAATGAAACTGAACACTAACACGTTTCCTAAAGTAGTTTAACAACTAAGAAATGACAAATCTCTGCATTATCTTCAGACACTTAAGCTAACCCTACTTTCACTTTATAGGACCAAATAGAACATACAATTCTAATTTGTGCTGCATTGAATGTATCATAAGAACATATATATGCTAATATATTTTATCACAATAAATTGGAAGAGAAAAAATTGAATCAGACACAGCAAGTAGACAAATTTACAACATCAAATCCATCACTTTAAACCTCCTTATTTTGCTTCCTATTACAAGCATGGTTGGTGTGGAACTTGATATAACAATGTAAGGTTATGATAAATGTATCTTCGTGTATGTGTTTCACATTGATTACTCTAAATAGCAAATAAATCACACAGCATTAACCAAGAAAGGATAAAACCTTTGAAGATATAGAATGAGACACATATGTATTAAAGAACTATGATTCCAGCAATCAGTCACTAAATATTTAGTTTCTTTTTCCTGTTTTTTTTTTTCCTACCCCTTCCAATCCCTCATTCAGCTCTGGTCAGGATCTTAAAACTTACAGGAACTCTATATAAATAGCTAGTCCCCAGGTCCATAGAAATCCATAAAGGTGGTGATAAAGACTCATAAACTATTTTCAGTATTTCAAAAATTCTAACAGATATTATCTATTTGCTATAGATCTGAGTGGTAGTTGTAGATGTTTTTTGTAAATAAAATATTTGAAACAAATAATCAACAACTTCTCAGTAAGTGTTTCTAGGTAAATTTGTGAAAAGATAGGATCCGTGTACATGGAAAATACTCCTAAAAAGAAAATACTCCTGAAGCACTCCTGCATTGGTGTTGAAAACTTTGGAAACTTCTCAAGTAGCAACTTCTTGAGAGTGCATTGTGGAGGAGATAAGAAACAAGAATTATTGCAGGCTGATTTGACCTTTTGATACAAGGAATTCCTATCTTCCTGAGAGGGCTATTCATGTACTTCCTTAGTTCTTTCTCACTCTCATCCAGGAGCAAACTCACTGGCAATAGCTATATAAATAAAATGATAACCTGCATACGGATACTCAAGTAAATTTTCAGAGGTAATCTAAAAAATGTGAAAATGAAAATGATCATATCTTGTCTGATATAAAACATGAGCCCTTGGCATGTTGCATGTAGAACATGAAGAAAATCTCGGAAATAAACTATTACGGAAGTATGGCTCCTGAAGAGCAGTACCTTTAAAAGAAACTGTTAAAAATTATGCATTCCTTATCATTTTTGAAGAATCCAAGGTTTTCTTTATAAAGGAAAGGATAGCTTGCCATGGTACCTGAGGGAAAAGTAAGAGTCAGGCCCTAAAATAAAATCAAAGAAGCCACCAGTTCAGGCTTCTAACTGGAGTCTAGGCTAGTTTGCTTGATCACCAATGATTATTCCCTATGTTAAAAGTCTATATTTTTGAGCACCAATCATGTACTAATATAAGTTTCAGAACTATAAAGATGAATATATTATGATCCATACCACCAAAGAGCTTACAGTATAACAAAGAATGTGTTAAATAAGTATCATTGAACACGTGTCTATTGAACACCTGCTAGGCACCAGACAATGTTCTAGGTGCTGGGACACAGCAGATCAAAGCAGACACAAATCCCAGCTCTTGTGCATCTTATTTTGTAGTGTGAAGCTTGCTATGATAAAGATATACCCACGGTGCTACGGGAGTAAGAGGTTGAGCTAACTAATCCAGATTTGGAGTCTGGAGCTAGAGTAGACTCAAATTTCTGATATCAATTCCTCCTAAGGCACAACAATCCCTCCCTCCCACCTCATTTCTTGCAAGGCACGTTTACTGGGAACAAATTCCCTCAACAAATTCCCATTTTGTACGAGAAAGTTTTTTGTTTTTTTTTTTTCACTTTTGAAGGACAATTTTTCAAGGTGCAAAATTCTAGGTTGAGTTTTGTGTGTGTGTGTGTGTGTGTGTTTGTTTTTCTTTATGCTTTAAACATTTTACTCCACTCTCTTCTTGCGTATGTGTTTTTTGAGCTGTCAGATGTTAATTCTTTGCTTCTCCATACATCAGGAGATTTTTTTCCTCTGACTTCTTTCAATCTTTACCTTGATTTAAGAATAATATACCTAGTGTCATTTTTTGGTTTTGTTTTTTGCTTTTTACTTTTGTGGGTATTTTTTGAACATTTATCTTGCTTGGTATTCTATGAGCTTCCTAGATTTGTGATTTGGTGTCTGACACTAATTTGGGGAAATTCTCAGTCATTATTGCTCCAAACATTCCTTCTATTGCTTTCTTCCCTTCTATCTTCTGGTGTTTCCTTCTCTCTTCTGGTAAATCCTCCTGGTACTTCCATTATGCATATGTCACAACTTCTATAGCAATTCCATAGTTCTAGAATATTCTGCTCTGTTTCTTTTTTTTGTTTGTTTGTTTTTTGAGACGGAGTCTCGCTCTGTCGCCCAGGCTGGAGTGCAGTGGCCAGATCTCAGCTCACTGCAAGCTCTGCCTCCCGGGCTCACGCCATTCTCCTGCCTCAGCCTCCCGAGTAGCTGAGACTACAGGCGCCTGCCACCTTGCCCGGCTAGTTTTTTGTATTTTTTAGTAGAGACGGGGTTTCACCGTGTTAGCCAGGATGGTCTCGATCTCCTGACTTCGTGATCCACCCATCTCCCAAAGTGCCTCCCAAAGTGCTGGGATTACAGGCTTGAGCCACCGCGCCCGGCCTCTGCTCTGTTTCTTCTAACTCTTTGCTCTTTTTGCTATCTAGGAGGTTTCCACTGAAATACCCTTAAGCTCAGAGATTCTTTCCTTAGCCATGTCCAGGCATTCTTCATTTTATTACAGTGGTTTTTTGTTTCCTTGTTTGTTTTGTTTTTGAGATAGAGTTTCACTCTTGTCACCAGGCTGGAGTGCAATGGCATGATCTTGGTTCACTCAACCTATGCCTCCTGGGTTCAAGCTATTTTCCCTCCTCAGCCTCCCAAGTAGCTGGGATTATAGGCGCCTGCCATCATGCCCGGCTAATTTTTGAATTTTTAGTAGAGACAGGGTTTCGCCATGTTGGCCAGGCTGGTCTCAAACTCCTACCTCAGCCCATCTCAGACTCCCAAAATGCTGAGATTACAGGTGTGAGCCACTGCACCTGGACATTACAGTGTTTTTTATCTCTAGTATTTATTGTTGGTTCTTTCTTAGGATTTACCCCTTTGCTTACATTGATGCTATAGTTCAAATGTTGGTACCTGCCAAAATTCATCTATTGTTACTTAGTACTCAGTGTGATAGTATTAAGAGCCTTTTAGCAAGTAACTAAGTAATGAGGACCCCACCCTCATGAGTAGATTAGTGCCCTTATAAAAGAGGTTGGAGGAACCTAGCAAGGCAGGCCAACATTGAAATTCAGGAAATACAGAGAACACCACAAAGATACTCCTCGAGAAGAGCAATCCCAAGACACATAATAGTCAGAGTCACCAAGGTTGAAATGAAGGAAAAAATATTAAGGGCAGTCAGAGAGAAAGGTCGGGTTACCCACAAAGGGAAGCCCATCAGACTAACAGCGGATCTTTCAGCAGAAACTCTACAAGCCAGAAGACAGTGGGGACCAATATTCAACATTCTTAAAGAAAATAATTTTCAACGCAGAATTTCATATCCAGCCAAACTAAGCTTCATCAGTGAAGAAGAAATAAAATGCTTTATAGACAAGCAAATGCTGAGAGATTTTGTCACCACCAGGCCTGCCTTACAAGAGCTCCTGAAAGAAGCACTAAGCATGGAAAGGAACAACTGGTACCAGCCACTGTAAAAACATGCCAAATTGTATAGACCTTCAATGCTGGGAAGAAACTATATCAATTAACGTGCAAAATAATCAGCTAACATCATAATGACTGGATCAAATTCACACATAACAATATTAACCTTAAATGTAAATGGGCTAAATACCCCAAATAAAAGACACAGAGTGGCAAATTGGATAAAGAGTCAAGACCCATCAGTGTGCTGTATTCAGGAGACCCATCTCATGTGCAGAGACACACGTAGGCTCAAAATAAAGGGATGGAGGAAGACATACCAAGCAAATGGAAAACAAACAAAAAGCAGGGTTTACAACCCTAGTCTCTGATAAAACAGACTTTAAACCAACAAAGATCAAAAGAGACAAAGAAGGCCATTACATAATGGTAAAGAGATCAATTCAACAAGAAGAGCTAGCTGTCCTAAATATATATGCACCCAATATAGGAGCACCCAGATTCATAAGGCAAGTCCTTAGAGATCTACGAAGAGACTTAGACTCCCACAAAATAATAATGGGAGACTTTAACACCCCACTGTCAACATTAGAGAGATCAATGAGACAGAAAGTGAACAAGGATATCCAGGACTTGAACTCAGCTCTGCACCAAGCAAACCTAATAGACATCTACAGAACTCTCCACCCAAAATCAACAGAATATACATTCTTCTTCTCAGCACCACATCACACTTATTCCAAAATTGACCACATAGTTGAAATTAAAGCACTCCTCAGCAAATGTAAAAGAACAGAAACTATAATAAACTGTCTCTCAGACCACAGTGCAATCAAATTAGAACTCAGGATTAAGAAATTCACTGAAAACCACACAACTACATGGAAACTGAGCAACCTGTTCCTAAGTGACTACTGGGTAAATAACGAAATGAAGGCAGAAATAAAGACGTTCTTTGAAACCAACGAGAACAAAAACACAACATGACAGAATCTCTGGGACACATTTAAAGTAGTGTGTAGAGGGAAATTTATAGCACTAAATGCCCACAAGAGAAAGCAGGAAAGATCTAAAATCAACATCACTATTAAAAGAACTAGAGAAGCAAGAACAAACACATTCAAAAGCTCACTGAAGGCAAGAAATAACTAAGATCAGAGCAGAACTGAAGGAGAGAGAGACACAAAAATCCCTTCAAAAAACTCAATGAATCCAGGAACTGGTTTTTTGAAAATATCAACAAAATTGATAGACTGCTAGCAAGACTAATAAAGAAGAAACCAGAGAAGAGTCAAATAGATGCAATAAAAAATGATGAAGGGAATATCACCACCAATCCCACAAAAATACAAACTACCATCAGAGAATACTATGAACACCTCTATGCAAATAAACTAGAAAATCTAGAAGAAATGGATAAACTCCTGGACACATACACCTTCCCAATACTAAACCAGGAAGAAGTTGAATCCCTGAATAGACCAATAACAGGCTCTGAAATTGAGGCAATAATTAGTAGCCTACCAACCAAAAAAAGTCGAGGACCAGACAGATTCACAGCCACATTCTACCAGAGGTACAAAGAGGAGCTGGTACCATTCCTTCTGAAACTATTCCAATCAATAGAAAAAGAGGGAATCCTCCCTAACTCATTTTATGAGGCCAGCATCATCCTGATACCAAAGCCTGGCAGAGATTTAAAAAAAAAAAAGAAATAAGAAAAAAGAGAGAGAGAATTTTAGACCAATATCCCTGATAAACATTGATGCAAAAATCCTCAATAAAATACTGGCAAACTGAATCCAGCAACACATCAAAAAGTTTATCCACCACGATCAAGTTGGCTTCATCCCTGGGATGCAACGCTGGTTCAACATATGAAATCAATAAACGTAATCCATCATATAAACAGAACCAAAGACAAAAACCACATGATTATCTCAATAGATGCAGAAAAGACCTTCGAAAAATTCAACAGCCCTTCATGCTAAAAGCTCTCAATAAACTAGGTATTGCTGGGACGTATCTCAAAATAATAAGAACTATTTATGACAAACCCACAGCCAATATCATACTGAATGGGCAAACACTGGAAGCATTCCCTTTGAAAACTGGCACAAAACAGGGATGCCCTCTCTTGCCACTCCTATTCAACATAGTGTTAGAAGTTCTGGCCAGGGAAATCAGGCAGGAGAAAGAAATAAAGAGTATTCAATTAGGAAAAGAAGAAGTCAAATTGTCCCTGTTTGCAGATGACATGATTGTATATTTAGAAAACCCCATCATCTCAGCCCAAAATCTCCTTCAGCTGATAAGCAGTTTCAGCAAAGTCTCAGGATACAAAATCAATGTGCAAAAATCACAAGCATCCCTATACACCAATAACAGACAGAGAGCCAAATCATGAATGAACTCCCATTCACAATTGCTACAAAGAGAATAAAATACCTAGGAATCCAACTTACAAGGGATGTGAAGGACCTCTTCAAGGAGAACTACAAACCATTGCTCAATGAAATAAAAGAGAACGCAAACAAATGGAAGAACATTCCATGCTCATGGATAAGAAGAATCAATATCATGAAAATGGCCATACTGCCCAAAGTAATTTATAGATTTAATACCTTCCCCATCAAGCTACAAATTACTTTCTTCACAGAATTGGAAAAAAAACTACTTTAAAGTTCATATGGAACCAAAAAAGAGGCTGCATTGCCAAGACAATTCTAAGTCAAAAGAACAAAGCTGGAGGCATCATGCTACCTGACTTCAAACTATACTACAAGGCTACAGTAACCAAAACAGCATGGTACTGGTACCAAAACAGAGATATAGACCAATGGAACAGAACAGAGCCCTCAGAAATAATACCACACATCTACAGCCATCTGATCTTTGACAAACCTGAGAAAAACAAGAAATGGGGAAAGGATTCCCTATTTAATAAATGGTGCTGGCAAAACTGGCTAGCCATATGTAGGAAGCTGAAACTGGATCCCTTCCTTACACCTTATACAAAAATTAATGCAAGATGGATTAAAGACTTAAATGTTAGACCTAAAACCATCAAAACCCTAGAAGAAAACCTAGTCAATACCATTCAGGACATAGGCATGGGCCAGACTTCATGACTAAAACACCAAAATCAATAGCCACAAAAGCCACAATTGGCAAATGGGATCTAAATAAACTAAAGAGCTTCTGCACAGCAAAAGAAACTACCATCAGAGTGAACAGGCAACCTCCCATTCTCCAAACAGAATGGGAGAAAATTTTTTCAATCTACCCATCTGATAAAGGGCTAATATCCACAATCTACAAAGAACTTAAACAAATTTATAAGGAAAAAAATCAAACAACCCCATCAAAAAGTGGGCAAAATATATGAACAGACACTTCTCAAAAGAAGACATTTATACAGCCAACAGACACATGAAAAAATGCTCATCATCACTGGCCGCCGGAGAAATGCAAATCAAAACCACAATGAGATACCATCTCATGCCAGTTAGAATGGCAATCATTAAAAAGTCAGGAAACAAGAGGTGCTGGAGAGGATGTAGAGAAATAGGAACACTTTTACACTGTTGGTGGGAGTGTAAACTAGTTCAACCATTGTGGAAGACAGTGTGGCAATTCCTCAAGGATCTAAAACTAGAAATACCGTTTGACTCAGTGATCCCATTACTGGGTATATACCCAAAGGATTGTAAATCATGCTACTATAAAGACACGTGCACAAGTGTGTTTATTGTGGCACTATTCACAATAGCAAAGACTTGGAACCAACCCAAATGTCCATCAGTGACAGACTGGATTAAGAAAATGTGGCACATATACACCATGGAATACTATGCAGCCATAAAAAAGGATGAGGTCATGTCCTTTGTAGGGACATGGATGAAGTTGGAAACCATCATTCTCAGCAAACTGTTGCAAGGACAGAAAACCAAACACCACATGTTCTCACTCATAGGTAGGTACTGAACAATGAGAACGCTTGGACACATGGTGGGGAACATCACACACCAGGACCTGTCATGGGTTGGGGGGAAAGGGGAGGGATACCATTAGGAGAAATACCTAATGTAAATGACGAGTTAACGGGTGCAGCACACCAACACGGCACATGTATACATACGTAACAAACCTGCACATTGTGCACATGTACCCTAGAAGTTAAAGTATAACAATTAAAACAAACAAAAAAAAAGAGGTTGGAGGGAGCTTCCTTGCCCTGCCTGCCATGACAAGATGCAGCTAGAAGGTGCCATCTTTGAAGCAGAAAGCAAGCCTTCACAGACACCACATCTTCTGGTCCCTTGATCTTGGACTTCACAGCCTTCAAAATTGTGAGTATTAAATTTCTGTTGTTTGTAAGTTACTCAGCCTAAGATATTTTGTTATAGCAGCAGGAATGAAGATACTTGCCCATCTGTTCTTGTATGCTGTCAACTTTATCCATTAGAGCTGTTAGCATATTAATTATGACTGTTTTAAATTTTCTGTCTGATCATTTCAACATCCCTTCTTTGTCTGTTTCTGATGTTTGCTCTGTCTCTTTAAACTGTATATTTTGCCTTTTAGTATGCCTTGTAATTCTTTCTTGGTAGCCAAAAATGATGTAGTGGGTAAAAAGAACTGCTGTAAATAGGACTTTACTAATGTGGTGGCAAGGAGTGGGAAAATGGAAAGCATTCTACGTTCAGTGCTGTGATCCAACCTCAGTCATTTTAGTGAGCCTGTGCCCCCACACTGTGAACTTCACAATTGTTTCTCTTTTTTCTCCTCCCTTAGGTGAGACAGTATGACCAGAGTGAATGGGTGTGTGCTTCCCTTCTCCTACATGGAAGGCTAGCTGCAGCTGGATATTTGACATCCGTCAGGTGATTCAGGCTCTGATAAAACCTCAGCAAGTTAAACTCTGGTTAAATAATTTATCCTGAGGGCATTCTTGTTAAGAACAGTGTTCAGGAATATTTTTAAATTGTTTGTTTTCTCCTCCCACTTTCAGAATCATTGGGAATTTTCTCCAATTTTTACTGTGAGAACCAGATTGGGTTCCTGGAGGTAAATTCACCTAAGTGTGGGCCCCTGATTACTGGGTCCTATGGAATTTTTAACTCTCAGACCTGTCCACATTGCCTCCAGCAATTCATCAATTACAGTTCAGGTTTTCCTACTCAGGCACTAGTTTCTGCAGAGGTTTCTACTCCAGTAAGTTGTGATTCTCTATATTCACCTGTCTCTTCAATTTTGAGGGCAGTGGTTTGCCCTGTGACCTCACTTCTCTTAAATATTTAAGAAGAGTTGTTGAACTTTCAGTTTGTTCAGCTTTTTACTTGTGATTAAGTTGGAATGGGAACACTTAGCTCCTTTTATGCAGAATTGGTAACTGAAACTCCTTTGTCTAATTTTTAAAAACATATACAATATGCACCATAAAGGGGATAGTCTCTATCAAAAAATACTACATAGAAGTTAATTTATTTATCAGAACCACTAGGTTTTGTTTTAATCATCAAATGACATTTTCTTGTTTCCAACTGAGTAAGATGCGCCCATCTATTATTATTTACCCAGAAACCTTCCTGACAAGAAAATACAAAAGCATCAGCAGGCACGTTGGGGACTGTGAGTGTCTTAGGAATTGTGAAGACAGGGAGAAGGGGTGCATAAGAGGATCTCTTTCTCATCCACTCAGGTTTGTTCTGCATTTCCTTATTTGAATAGGAATAGGCAAAGGAAGTCAGAAAAATATAAGAAAAAAATTAAAAACGTAGAACTAGAAGAGACTTTATGGGTTATTCTTTATCTCTTAAAAAAAATAAGGCCTAAAACTTTTCAATGACTTACCCAAAGTCAGGCGTTGAATAAGTGTGATCATACGATGTTGAAATCCATGTCTTCTTATGTCATGCTCTTTATACTGAATATCCCTGTCTTTTGATCTCCAAGTGTCTCATAAAGTCTAATTGCAAAAGCTTTAAAATTAAAGGTTTGCCAAACACAACTGCAGTTTCTTACATATGGACACCAAATCACGAGATCCCCTTCCCTGTCTTCACTAACATTTCACTCCAGGTTTACCAGAAATAGCTTTTTCAAAGCTTCTCTGGAAGTCCAGGCTACACTTCAAATTCAAATCCAGATGGTTCTCTTAACTGTTGGATATTTTCAGCCATCAGGCTTTCTGGAGAGCCCACTTCAGTGTTGTAACATTTGTCTTTCAGTCCTATTCAAACTGCATCGATTTGGTACCTGCACACTTTTGTGCCCTGATAGGCTTGGCCTGGAGACTTCCATGTCCTCATCTCTTTTCCTTCCTTCTACTTCACTCCAAAACACTGGAGGTACAAAGACAAAACTTCAATCCCATGGTCTTAAAGATCCTTTTTAGATGACTTAGACCCCTGACCCAAGTATTTAAGAGTTTAGTTCTACAACTGTGCTCCAAAAGTGACAGCTAGCGGCAAACCCCAACAGCCAATTAAATTCAGAAGTGACAGTAGAAAGCAGACCAAATATTTTTATAGAAGAAGCTTGTCCACTTGAGAAGTGGTAAAAAAGACTAGGATTGCTCAAGATCCCTTTCAACAGGTCCAATTTGGGACACAGAAATTTAATAATGAAATGATGTGGTGTTTCAAGGGACATTAAAGACGCTACATGCTGTTTTCATCAGACACTCTGACTCAAGACCTGAATGTATTTTCTAATGTCATTTGTCAGAGCCCTTAAAGCCGATGCTGTTAACAACAGCTGAGGGGCCTATGAATCACCAGCTCCAGCCTGCAGGAGAATGCCATGTACAAACAATGTTGACCTAATTGGACTGAAATTTAGAAGCTACACATTGACCTCCGAAGTAAGTACATTAGTTGTCCTCTGGAGTCGACCCTCAGTTAACAAAGAAATGCATTTGCACTAACTCACATGCCCTTCATTTCTTTGAGTTCACTCAAGCGAAGTCATTTTTAAAGATGGTCATGAACAATGCCCATTGAGCAGCATCCTGAAATGAGCTGAGCGACCCTAAGGGCTATTTTCTAAAGTCCTCTTCTGTGTCACTCATTCTTTCTCTCCAGTCAATCAAACACCGTTTTCCTGAGCCCTGTGGGGATCTCTGACTTGATACCTAATAGTTTGCTACATTTGTATCCTGCAGGTGGTTGCAAGATGCAAGATAGGGATACATCTATCTCTGAAATGTAATTTATTTTATTTATTTTTTTAATTTTTATTTTATTTTATCCTTTTGAGATGGAGTCGCCCAGGCTGGAGTGCAGTGGTGCCATCTCAGCTCACTGAAACCTCCACCTCCCTGATTCAAGGGATTCTTCCACCTCAGCCACCCAAGTAGCTGGTATTACAGCACCTGACACCACGCCTGGCTAATTTGTTGTACTTTACATTAGTAGACATGGGGTTTCACCATGTTTGCCAGGCTGGTCTCGAACTCCTGGTCTCAGGTGATCTGCCCACCTCGGCTTCCCCAAAGTGCTGGGATTACAAGCGTGAGGCACTACACCCAGCCTAATGTAATTTATCTTAATACCAGGTATAAATATTTGAAAAAGCGAAGTCTTATCACTATTCTAAAGTTTCACCTACTTAAAAAAAAAAAAAACAGATCTGCATAAGGAATTCATTTATGGTACAATTGTCACAATTGTACATTTATTTTTTCTACTTGATTTTGTTTTTTACTCTTTCTTGCTCTTGAATAAATTTTATAAATCTACATAAATAATAAATTTCCAAATTTCAGGTTAAGATACGTTTATGTGTAAAACATCCTTTTTAAAAATATCATGTTCATAATAAATGTTATAAAAATAGCTACAATAGTAGCTCACTGCAAACTCCACCTCCCGGGTTCACCCATTCTCCTGCCTCAGGCTCCCAAGTAGCTGGGACTACAGGCGCCCGCCACCACGCCCGGCTAATTTTTTGTATTTTTACTAGAGACGGAGTTTCACCATGTTAGCCAGGATGGCCTCAAACTCCTGATCTCATGATCCACCCGCCTCAGCCTCCCAAAGTGTTGGGATTACAGGTGTGAGCCACTGCACCCCACCCTAGCTCCCAATTTTAACACCCCTAAGACATTAGGAGTAAATACAATGGTGAACAGCCAATAGAACGTTTCTGTTCTTCCCCGTAGCACTCACTAATGCTCTCTTTTGGTGCTCATGCAGCTTAGTCTCCTCACTCTAGGTTTACTTTCATTTTGCTTTTCAACTCTTTAGAGATACCAACTATTCTGAACTTATAATCACAGTAAAGCTGTGAATCAAGTTCCATTTTCTTTTTTTCTTTTTATATATCTTACAATATGTGGAACAAATTGAAAATTTTGAAGTTCTAAAATTCTGATTTTTATTTTATCCATTTGTGCCTCAGGCACATGCCTTTGAAAACTTAAGATGACACTGAAAAATTCCCTGGGGGACTTTCTATGATGACTGTCCCTTAGCTTGGTTTTGCTAGCAAATTGCTGGCCTTCTGAGGTTGCTGTAAAGCTCCATCTGCACAACAGCAACAGAGAAGGATGTGATACGGGTGAGCACATGTGACTCCACACACACTTCCTCTCTGGAGATAGTCCTTCAAATGACAGTGGAACCAAATGTTTCCAAATATGATTTAACAAAACCAAATATTTGAATTTTTTAAATGAATACTAAAATTCTGACTCAATATGGTACCACAAGCCAAGATGACAGAAAGTGACTAGTATGACTACAAGTCATGAAACCAACAAGTGAATAAAATTTCTGTTCACAAACAGATATTCAAAATGTGGTCCTAGTGCATGATTTAGCATAATTCTAACTAAGGAGTGAAACTATATTGTTTAATAGAGTTACAGATCCATGAAGTCGTTTAGTCTCCAAAAATCTCAGTTTACTACCCAGATGGATTTATAACAACCTCTGATGGGTGTAACTTAAGCTGGAACAGATGACTCTACCAGTGGATTAATCAACCTCTTCCAAACTGCAAATTAAAGAAGAAACAAACCAAACAAGCATTTTCCTCACAGATGTTTAGCAAAACATATTCAGTCTTACTCCTATAATTACAGCATTAGGAGAGATTTACCAGCAGCATCAAAGTAAATAAAAACATACCAAATGAAAGCTGATGAAAAACTAACAAGAGACTGAATAATAATTTTTAAAGATCTCACGGCCAGAGAGTCTTATTGATTTCAATTATATACTCATTGCTTTCAAACGGGGAGCCCTGGAGTTAGAAACTGTGACTCTTGTGGGGACCTGAGCTATGTTCTAACCACAGTATCCAACAAAACTCATCTCCAACATCTGCAGTTGATTAAAAAAAAAAAACAACTGGTTTTTTTTTCTTTTTTTTTTTTTTTTTTTGCCAAGCTTCATTTGAGCTTTTTTAGCACCAGAGGGAGAGAAAAAAAAAAAGCAAGCAAGCAGTAGAGATACCCCAAATCTGGGATATTCAAAGCAAATATTATCAACTGACCTTTACATTCAATGTTACATTGAGTACAAATAGCAAATTTTCACAGGTGATTTTCTATTAATGACTCTCCTACACTACTTCTGGGAAATAAATGAGAGTCAGAGAGGACTAACCTCTCAAGAGATTTATTAGCAAACATCCCATTCCCTCATTCCTTCGCTTCCTAATGCTCACATGACTTAACCACATGAAATCATGGTAGTGTTGCCTACAAACTGAGCAAGGTTAGACATCACTTGCATTGTCTCAATCTCTGAACAACAGCCAATCAACATGCTCAATACTCTCAACTCTGCTGAAGGCTCTTGGAAGATGGAATGATAGAGGGGCGGTCAATCAAAGCTATAACTACCTCAGCTCCCGCCAGTCTGTCTCCACTCAAAGTGTCCATTTAGCCGGGAAGCAAAGCAAAATTTATAGCCTGGACTTTTATTGTGAGGAGCTTTAACATTGTAAGGAACCCTATACTCATGCCTGAAAGCCTTTAAGAAGGGCAGACCCTGAATTTGTTTTAACCAATAGGCACGTTCAATAGCCTACACAGTGACAAGCCTGAAATTAATCAGTCTGACATTCACAAATCTCCCAAGCTATTACTTTGCATTTTATATCTGATGATGCCACAGGTTAAAAAATATACAGCATTCATTCCATTTTGTATATGTTTTCTTTTTGCACAACATATTTGAAGTGGCAATCTCTTCTTTTCTTTGAGATGGAGTTTCATTCTTGTTGCCCAGGCTGGAGTACAATGGCATGACCTCGGCTCACCACAACCTCCGCCTCCCGGGTTCAAGCGATTCTCCTGCCTCAGCCTCCCGGGTAGCTGGGATTACAGATATGTGCCACCAAGCCTGGCTAATTTTATGTTTTTAGTAGAGATGGGGTTTCTCCATGTTGGTCAGGCTGGTCTCGAACTCCTGACCTCAGGTGATCGCTGATCTGGCCTCCCAAAGTGCTGGGATTACAGGTGTGAGCCTTCTCTCTCTTGTTTTTTATTTTAATTAATTTTTTGTGTGTTTTGGGTTTCTTAAATTAATTTTTTGTGTGTTTTGTTCATGTGGCTGATAGAGAGGCCATGAAAAAACAAACCCACTTCTCTTTACTCCAACTTTTTTTTTTTTTTTGAGATGAGTCTCACTCTGTCACCCAGGCTGAAGTGCAATGGCACGATCTTCGCTCTCTGCACTCTCCGTCTCCTGAGTTCAGGTGATTCTCCTGCCTCAGCCTCCCCAGTGACTGAGAGTACAGGTGTGTACCACCACGCCTGGCAAATTTTTGTATTTTTAGTAGAGACAGGGTTTCACCATGTTGGCCAGGCTGGTTTCGAACCCCTGACCTCATGTGATCCACCCGCCTCGGCCTCCCAAAGTGCTGGGATTACAGGCATGAGCCACTGTGCCTGGCCTTCTTTACTCCAACTTCTCAGGAGTCATGCCCTGGTGCACCACATAAAATGTCAGTGCTTCCTCCAACCCCCAAACACAAGTACATCATATCCTACTTTCCAGCTTTATTTTTTCTCCCTAGCAATCATCACTTTAAATACACTACGTTATGTATTTCTCTTATTTATTTTGCTTATTGTCTGTCTTTTTCAGCGGACTGTAAGTCGCACCAGGATTGCCCGCAAATGCCTCTGCATTGCCTGTCAACAGATGATGATGCGGCTATGTACTCATTCAACAAGTTATTGAGCACCTACTTTGTGCGAGGCCTTGCTCTAGGTAAACAAAACAGACAAAACTCTCCTTTTCCTGACTTTTCTATCAATGCTAATGTGTCTCACTGTGGGATTATTGGCAATGAAAGCCATTTTTTAAAATGATATTCTTAGCCTGATCTTTTCCATAGGCAGTTGATCACAGGAGACAAGCTGCTTGTAGATCAAATTGACATAGGCACAAGTCAGTAAAAGAGATTTTTGTGTTATGTTCATTGCTGCATCTCTAACACCTAGAGCAGAGCCCAGCATATAGCACATGCTCAGTAAATATTTGTTGAATGAAAGGATTTGCCCATCATCATAATTTACTGTCATAGGAAACGATTATTTCATCTCCTCACTCTTAATGGAATCCCAGTGTTCTCTCCTGAAGCATCAAGCCTAAACCTCGGCTTCTCACCCCACCCATATCCCAATCCTCAAATCTCATGAATTTAGTCCTGGTAGCTAATCTGACAAACTAAACCTGCAGAATAATAGTAATTGAATATGTTGGGTCGGGCGCGGTGGCTCACGCCTGTAATCCCAGCACTTTGGGAGGCCGAGGCAGGCGGATCACAAGGTCAGGAGATCGAGACCACGGTGAAACCCCGTCTCTACTAAAAATACAAAAAATTAGCCGGGCGCGGTTGTGGCCGCCTGTAGTCCCAGCTACTCGGGAGGCTGAGGCAGGAGAATGGCGTGAACCCGGGAGGCGGAGCTTGCAGTGAGCTGAGATCGCGCCACTGCACTCCAGCCTGGGTGACAGAGCGAGACTCCGTCTCAAAAAAAAAAAAAGAAAAAAAAAAAAGAATGTGTCACCCTTTCACATATAATTAATAATCACTTTAACTATGATTTAAAGCCAAAGCCATAGGGTCTGCCACAGTGTCACTCTGAGGTACGGTCTTTCCAGGCAGCTCCCAGCCAATGACTATTGTGGCAAATCAAGTTCCAAGTGTCCTACTCTTATCCCTACCCCTCTCCCCACCATTATAACAACATGGGTGGTCAACTGGGCTAGAAGGAGTTCTCAGAGGCATCTAATTAATTCTGCAATGGTCCTCAGGCTGGGTGTAAGGCCAGTAACATACAGGAGATAATTGGAGGGCAGCTATTATACTAGGTAAGGAGTCAGCACATCTTTTCTATAAAGGGTCAGAAATAATGTAAACATTTCAGGCTTTTAGGGCCATATTCTACTCTGCCATTGTAGTGCAAATGAAGCCATACACAATATAGAACAGTATGTTCCTGGCTGTGTTCTGATAACACTTTATTTACATAAAACAGGCTGTGGGTCAGTCTGATTGTGTCCACAGGCTATAGTTTGTTGACCCCTGCTCTAGACCCAGGTGATGTGTAAAATAATCCCAAACCCACTCTCTAAAGGCCCTTAAAATTGAATATGATCCTGTTGCTTAATTAATTACAACTTGATGTATCACATGTATCTGCACACCTAGTGGTTATTTTCCATAAAAGGAAAAGAAAGATGATTGTCATTTCCTGATAAAAATTAAGTCATCTCTCTCTCTCCCCTTCTTTTCTCATGTGTTCACCCCCTTATTCTCCAGAACTCACCCCCCCCAAGTGGCAGCTGTAGTACCTGCTTAGGCCTCCCTCAGGAAAGCAACTTGCCACTCAGCTTCAAGGAGTGCTGTTAGGTGACAGTCTCCACGGACAATGCCTTCAGGGTCTGCCACAGTGTCACTCTGAGCTATGGTCTTTCCAGGCAGCTCCCAGCCAATGACTAAGCATGGTGGAGCACCAGGACCCAGTCCCGGCCCTAGCGGGTGGTGGGCTCCTCACAGGCCAGCTTGGCACCAAAACTTCCTATTGGGTTGGCCAAGCTCTGTCAGGTGTGAATTGCAGCCAGAGAATTTCCCAGGCCGGGTCTGCTGTCCCCTCCTTTTCCTGTTCTAGGCATCAGCTCTGGATCACAGTCTGATTTCTCCTGCCCAATCTGGTTTCCTATCTCTTTATCTTTCAGACATTCTACAAAAACAACAACTTCTGCAAAACAACAACTTCCCCCACACCAAGGGGAAAAAAGAACACTGTACTCTTAATTCCTATGGATGAGTGTTTGCCTCACTTCCCCGCCCCATCACCCCCTACTCACCTCCTATTCTGTTGAGATCCTTAATATGTTCATGTTATTTTTAAAATCTCAAAGTGGATCTATGAATATCGCAGTGAAAACAAGAAAAAGAAAGTTCTCCTGCTTCTCAGTGATACCTTTATATAGTTTTGAGTCTTTAAACTTACTCTTCCAAATGTTTCTCAAATCACTGTTAGGGACTGGGGGAGTGATCGCAGTACCTGCTTGTGTCATCCAAAGTGGACAGAGGGTCAGGACTGTTTTGAAAGGCTACACTTCTGAATACAGGACACATCCAAGTATTAATTATTGTCCAGAGACCCTGAGTTTCAGTACTAGGCCAAGACCCATATAACTAGCACCTCCCAAGGTCTAGAAGAAATGGGATCCATAGGTCACAAATCTATTCAGATGAGAGTACCAATTAAAGGGAGGTTCTGTCGCAACCACTTTGGAAACTATCTGGAAGCACAGGTGACAGAGTGTCCCTGACTTGAGTCCCTGAATGGTAGCAGCTGTCTGGGAACCATCAGAAAAAGCCAGGACTCCCTTCTCTATATCCTGCAGGCAGAGTCTGTTTCATTAGAAAGCAGGTCTTTAAGGCCGGGCACTGGGCTCACGCCTGTAATCCCAGCACTTTGGGAGGCCGAGATGGGCGGATCACAAGGTCAGGAGATCGAGACCATCCTGGCTAACACAGTGAAACCCTATCTCTATTAAAAACACAAAAAATTAGCCAGGCATGGTGGCGGGCGCCTGTAGTCCCAGCTACTCAGGAGGCTGAGGCAGGAGAATGGCGTGAACCCGGGAGGTGGAGCTTGCGGTGAGCCGAGATCGCGCCACTGCACTCCAGCCTGGGCGACAAAGCGAGTTTCCATCTCAATAAAAAAAAAAAGAAAGCAGGGCTTGAAGCCCACTTTAAGGAGCTCTGCTCGGCTCCCATAAAAGACACAGAAAAGCCCGCAGTGCCTACAATGACACTGACAATTGGTCCCAGGGGAGTATATGTGTACTCGTAACTAATAATTTGCCTTCTTGCAGTTAGCTGACTATATAAATACAGAAGGAAACAAGAGGAGGAGAAGAAAAAGGAGGAGGAGGAGGAAGCGGAGAAGAAGGAAAAAGATGAGAAAAAGAAGAAAACAACTTAAAGAAAGCCACAAAACCAGGTAGGATGTGAGATTTGTTGTTCAAGTCACCTGCAATTAATGAATCATTGCAATTGATTATTAACTTCCATTCCGAGCTTCCTAACCGCCCAAAGCTTAGAGGAAAGGCAAGTCTTCTGATGAGGTGAACTCTTTGTGGGCCCAGAGTTCTGGGAGTCCATTCATTCATGAGAAGTATAGCCAAGTCATTTCATTTTCCTGGGTCTCAGTCTCCTTACCTCAATAAAAGTAGGGCTTGTATTAGATGAATACTGGTTCCCATCACTGCTACCATTCTGTGATTACATTGAGCCCAGAAAAGCAAGAGAATCCCTCAGGACGTATCAGCCACTCTACCTCCCCTTATTCCTATAAACCTATGGGAGTTTTTAGGGGCCAGGGGTGGATGTGGAATTTATATTGCCTCCCACATACTATTGGCCAGAGTTCAGTCATATCCTTACCCCATCTGCAAGAAAGTCTGGGATAGAATTCAGCTGTGCACCCAAGAAGAAGGATCCAGTTTGGTAAGCATCTAGCCAGCAGTCATTGAAGGCCCTGCTTCAACATTAACCAGTGAGAACTAACCACACTCCCTTTGAGCCTCCACTCTACTTATTCATGTTTCAATCACAATACCTTTGACAAAACAGTGTACGTGTGTGTCTCCTTCTCCATCTTCTCTCATTGACTATAAGAACTTTGAAGATAAAGCGTATTTCTTATTTACCTCTGGGATCCCAGTGGCTAGTGCTATGCACAGTGCCTGGTGCATGCTAATTGTTCAGTAAATACAGATTTGAGAGAAAGAAGACAGAGGCAGTGGTGGGGAGAGAGAGGGAGAGAGAGAGAGACAGGAATAAGTAAAAGAATTGTGTAGATAATAACGAAATTTACCTCTTCACTCAAAAACCTTCAATAACTCCCCATTGCTCAGAGGATTACATCCAAATTCCTCATTATGACACTCAAGATAACCTTTCTTACCTCCCCAATCTTAATCCTGTTACTCAATATCATGAAAATGGTTAAATCATTTTGTGCTTTCCTTCCCTCTTTCTTTCATTCCTTTCTCTTTTCTCTCTCCCTCCCTTTCTTTCTCCTCTTCTCCTTGCTCTCCTTCTTTCTTTATCCTACTTGTACTCATTGACCTGACACTTCAGAACCTACTAGGTGTCAGGAAACTTGCCAGCTGCAGGAGATACAAAGAGAAGTTGCCTTCAGAGTCTGCTGCAGATAGACTTGGTGAACAGGCAAGTCCAATGTGCCCTGAAAGCTGAAGTAGTTTAGAAGCTCAGAAGAGAAGCAACTATGCAGACTGAGGGAAGTGTGAGGACGGGCAGCAGGCGGAGAAGGTGCAGAAGAAATGGCAATCCCTTAGTGGATTCTTAAAGGCCAAATGGGCTTATTCAGACCCAAAATGGTGGGACGGAAATTGCTGGCAAGAAGTATGTACCCAGATATGAAGATGTGCGCATGCGCGGCATACCTGACGCGCTCCAAGTACTTCCTTCCCCTATCTGCAGAATGAAAGCAGCAAGCTTTTGACAGATAGGGCGGGTCAGAAGCCAGATCACGAAGGTAACATTATGCTAATTAAGTTTTGCACAGAAGTGATAGGAGATGAGATGAGTCCAGAGGGAGGAGTGCAGTGGCGGGAAGGTACCGGCCTGCCCTGAGGCAAGGGCTCTGGGACGGGACATGCAGAGTCAAGAGATATTCAGGAGGAAAAATGACCAGATTTTGTGATTAACTGATTGAGAGACAGGCAGATGACAGCAGGAAAAAAGAAAGGAGGTTAGGTTAGCTCCAGTGGCTTTGCTCTCGGATGGCCAGCTGGACAATGGCTTCCTTCGCTGTGCCGGAGGATAGGAGAAGAGTAAGTTGTAGAGACAAGCCTGCAAGCCGATGAGGTCAATACTGGATCGGGTAAAAGTGAGCTAAGTGAAAGACTCTTAGGCAGAGATGGGAGGTAGGATTTTAGAGGTGATCTTTTTCAAACAGGGAAATTTGTGCCCAAAGAGGTTACGTGAATCAGTCGACTCCACATAGCTGATGAGTGGCAGAGAGGAACTCAAGGCCCAGCTGTGCCCAGGTATGTTACTCTAGTCCAGGGCTCTTTTCACTACACCCTTTGCCTTCATCTTCCGCCCTCCTGCCTTGCAGCAACAGCTCAAGATAGGGTCTCCATCACGCAGTCACTGGCTGGTAAGTTATTCTTCTCTCTGTTTTTGTTGTTGTTGTTGTTGTTGTTACTCATTTGAAGGTATGAGGAGGAAAAGCCCTCAGGAAACCTCATCAAAAAGTCAAAAATCATTTTAGATTGCGAGCACTTAAACTAATTTTTAATTGATTTAGGTTAACAATCAATAATTTGAGCTATAAATGTGTTCTATTTTGAATTCGAAGTATGAAGACCCAACTTACTCGAGAAACAATTTGTTTCTAATTTCTGAAAGTCTGAGTTTATTGAAAATATCCTCAGTGAGACTCAAAACACCAATTTCAAGTAAATGTGGTAATAAAAATGTTATTGTAGCTTTGCCTGAATAGCCTGCCTTTCTGCCTCCCTAGTTCAATTCCAAGTATAAAACACATGCAAATGAAAAGCCTGCTCCCAGAGAAAGGTCCTTGCTTACTCATATGTCCAGACAGATGGCCTATGGGAGGCGGTGGTGGGGTTCACTTTATGGGAATTCATTGATCCTCAGATTTTCCTCATGGGAAAGTCAGAGACAGCAAATGTCATGAGGAAAGTCACATTTTCCAATGTTTTCACAGAATATCTCACACAATAACTATCCCCATGAAATGATTTTCTCTCTCAACTCCTCACAGACTTGTGCTCAGTGTGTGAACTTTTAGAATAATCATCTAAGAACCTAGCCAGGTACAGTGGCTCACACCTGTAACCCTAGCACTTTGGGAGGCCAAGGTGGGTGGATCACTTGAGGTTGGGAGTTCCAGACCAGCCTGACCAACATGAAGAAACCCCGTCTCTGCTAAAAATACAAAATTAGCCGGACATGGTGGTGCATGCCTGTAATCCCAGCTACTTGGGAGGCTGAGGTAGGAGAATCGCTTGAACCCGGGAGGCAGAGGTTGTGGTGAGCCGAGATCACACCATTGCACTCCAGCCTGGGCAGCAAGAGCAAAACTCTGTCTCAACAAAAAAAAAAAAAAAAAAAAAAAAAAAGGATCATTTAAGAACTGAAAGCATTACCAAAATGTGTTGTACTTTACCGGTCTATGTTTTCCAGGTCTCTCTGTGAGATTGTCACTGATTCAATGGTTAAACAGCATCTTGAAACTGTAAGAGGTACACTTGCAAGAATTTCTCAACCTACCTTTCAAAAAGCCAAAGTTTTGGTACATTTGCCCGGTTTTTTTTTTTTTTTTTTTTTTTTTAAATGCTTTTTCTGAGGAGCTCTCTGGTGAAACAGAAGCATTTGAACTTTCGACTAGAATTAAAAACTCGGTGGGCAGGGGGAGGAACAACACCACCTCGCCCCCCACCCAAGCCCTTTGCGAAGAGCCTGAAGTGGCTGCAAGAGGGGTTAACTCTACACTTGGAGTAGAAAGTATTAGCAAATACTCAAACTAATTTGCTGTATGTGGACCTTAATAAAAAAGATGGCCTAATATTTACACAGCGCCTTCCACTCTGAGAACTCCAAACATGACCTCCCCTTTTCAGCAGGCCACCTGGGATTGATTGACCCATCCCTTTCCTACCAGCAGGGAAGTTCTCGCCAAGTCACACTCTGGCTGCTTCCTTCCTCCTCAACATCCCAGAGTGGAGTCCTATCTGTTAACACTCCTGACACCCTGTTGGGATTCAGTTATTTCTCAACTCTTGACCTCTTTTTCCTCTTAAAGAAGCACAGAAACAGCCAGTGGCTTGAGATTTCATCCTGACACAACTGTATCTCAAGAAACGGATTGCCAACTCTCCTGGGGACAATCTCTATACCTTCTGTCAAGAACCCATGAGTTCTCCACAGGCTCCCTGTAAGGTGGTTTCTCTGAAATGTTACCAACCTAAATCACTATTGTTTGAGATGTGTCCTACTTTTCATTTATATGTTGCCCAGGGTTAGTCTTGAACTGCTGGCCTCAAATAATCCTTCCGCCTTGACCTCCCAAAGTGTTGGGATTACAGGCGTGAGCCACGACGTGCAGGTATACCTTTTTTTTGAGACGGAGTCTCACTCTGTCACCCAGGCTGGAATGCAGTGGTGCAATCTCGGCTCACTGCAAACTCTGCTGCTTGGGTTCAAGTGATTCTCCTGCCTCAGCCTTCTGAGTAGGTGAGATTACAGGTGCCTGCCACCATGCCTGGCTAATTTTTGTAGAGACAGGGTTTCAACATCTTGGCTAGGTTGGTCTTGGACTCTTGACCTCACAATCCACCCACCTCCGCCTCCCTAAGTGCTGGGATTACAGGTGTGAACCACCGTGGCTGGCCGCCTTTTTTATTATTACGTAAGATGGATAACTGCCTGTCACCAATTTTGTGTAATCTCCCTTTGCAGAATTGTCCATAGAAAAATCTTCTTATTTTTTCATGTTTCCTCTCCAAGTTAAACACCTTACATTTCCTTAACCCGTTTTCATATTTTTACTGGATGCCATTTTCCACTATCTTCATCAGGCTTTGTTTTCCTCCTCTCTTGAATGGCGAAGCTGTTAACTAAACACTGTCCTCTCTGAAGGGTCTGACCGTTGCTAAATATGTCCAATGTCCTCTTGGCTGCTTCATTTAACATGCCAGCCTTGAATCGTTCTTTCGAAAACGACTTTTGGTACATTTCTGATCGATGTTTAACTTTTGAAACCCGATTCTTTGAACACCTGAAAAGCCCAATGTTGCTTTGGTGCAGTTGATTTTTCTCTTTGCTCCATTGTCACCCTAACCTACCCCCTTCATTCAGCTTCCTCCAGTTTGGCCAAGTGGTTTTGAACTCTAATACTCCCTTTCCCTGTGGCTTTTCCCTGTTTGGGGATGTGAGCCTAGCCATGGAGAACCAATTTCCATGAAGTCCTCACAATTTTTAGGCTTTTCTGTGTGCCGTCAGCATCCCCCAGCCACCAATACTGTCTGCTTCCCAATTCTTAGCTTAGGGGAATTTAGGGAAATAGACAGAGCTGTATAATTCAAGCCAGATTCTCAAGCCTTATATATGTATATCTTAAAAAATTAATAAGGTACACATGGTAACCTAAATTATTTAATCAAAATGTTACTTAAATATCTGCAAGCATAAATCCATGCACAAACTCCTTATATCTATAGCTTTTATACAACTAACAAATCAAAATAAAATTATAAATTAAGTACAAACCACAAACCAAAATAATAATAATAATAATAATTAATTAAAGTAATTTATTGTAGGCTGGTCTTGAACTCCTGGTCTCAAGCGATCCTTCTGCCTTGGCCTCCCAGAGTGCTTTGATTACAGGCATAAGCCACTGTGCCCAGCCAGGTTGTTCCATTAAAATGGAATCCTCTCGCTTGATGTGAAAAGGGTACTGATGTTAACGGCAGAGGTTCTTTACAGTTGCACACACTTATAGTATTGTTTGTATTGTAAAAACTCCATTTTGCCACCACATTTTTTCATTCAAATTTCTGTAAAGATTCTGTTTCTTCAGAGCAATAAAATGTCTTTTGACCCTGGGTTGATCTGAGCATCTTCTTCTAGCCCTCGAGGCTACACTAATGCCGTATGTTATTTCCATGGTGTCACATCAAAGTATCAATATGTTAAATCACTTAAGAAATGAAAGTCTTCTTTGGGAGACCAAGGTGGGCAGATCACCTGAGGTCGGGAGTTTGAGACCAGCCTGACCAACATGGAGAAACCCCATCTCTACTAAAAATACAAAAAAATTAGCCAGGCATGGTGGTGCATGCCTGTAATCTCAGCTACTTGGGAGACTGAGGCAGGAGAATCGCTTGAACCTGGGAGGCGGAAGTTGCAGTGAGCTGATGGCGCCATTGCACTCCAGCCTGGGCAACAAGAGCAAAACTCCATCTCAAAAAAAAGAAAGAAGGAAAGAAAGAAAGAAAGAAAGAAAGAAAAAGAAAGAAAGAAAAGAAAGAAAGAAAGAAAGAAAGAAAGAAAGAAAGAAAGAAAGAAAGAAAGAAAGAAAGAAAGAAAGAAAGAAAGAAAGAAAGAAAGAAGGAAGGAAGGAAGGAAGGAAGGAAGGAAGGAAGGAAGGAAGGAAGGAAGGAAGGAAGGAAGGAAGGAAGGAAGGAAGGAAAGAAAGAGAGAGAGAGAGAAGTCTTTTCTGGCCAGGCATGGTGGCTCATGCCTGTAATCCCAGCATTTTGGGGGACCAAGGCAGGTGAATCGCTTGAGGCCAGGAGTTGAAGACCAGCCTGGCCAACATGGTGAAACCCTGCCTCTACTAAAAACACAAGAAAAATTAGCCGGGCATGGTGGTGGGTGCCTGTAATCCCAGCTACTCGGGGGGCTGAGGTGGGAGAATCACTTGAACCTGAGAGGCAAAGGTTTCAGTGAGCCCGGGTCACACCACAGCACTCCAGCTGGGGTGACAGAGCGAGACTCCATCTCAAAAAAAGAAAAGAAATAAATGAAAATCTTACCATATGAAAACACCTTTTAATTGAAAATTATTGATGTAAAATTAAAGTTTTGTTATTAATGAGATGAAATAATTCAACATAAATTTATTGGTAGATCCAGAACGTAGGTTATAAGTTTGAAAATAGAACAAACTAGCCTGAGCAGGTGTCTCATGTCTGTAATCCCAGCTCTTTGGGTGACCGAGGCAGGCAGATCACCTGAGGTCAGGAGTTCAAGACCAGCCTGGACAACATGGTGAAACCCCGTCTTTACTAAAAATACAAAAATTAGCCAGGCATGGAGGCGTGCACCTGCAGTCCCAGCTACTTGGGAGGCTGAGGCAGGAGAATTGCTTGAACCTGGGAGGCAGAGGTTGCAGTGAGCCGAGATCACACCACTGCACTCCAGCCTGGGTGACAAGGCGAGACTCTGTCTCAAAAAAAAAAAAAAAAAAAAAAAAAAAAAAATTGAACAAACAATCACAGGTAACTAGAGAAGTTTTCCAACATGCTAAATTTTACTTGAAATCCTTTTAGGATATCAAAAAGCCAACCTACATGTATTTAATACATTTGTAAATACAAAAATAAATGCAGGTGCTGAAATCAGCAGACATGGGTTTGTTATCCATATTATCAAAAATTTAGTCCTTTCTTTGTTATTAAAATGAAAATATAAAATTCAGGATTTTTCATTGTGAATTCAAAGACCCAGGAGAATATGTCCATAGACCTTGGAATAAGATAACTCTAGCTTAAGAAACAACCAAATTTACTGGAGTTGAAAGGAGCCCTTACAAAATACCTAGGAATTGATGGGTTGACAGGTGCAGCAAACCAGCATGGCATATGTTTACCTATGTAACGAACCTGCACATCTTGCATATGTACCCCAGAACTTAAAACAAAAATTACAAAAATCCCAAAAAATACCTAGGAAAGACTAGACCATCTTGGCCAACCTCTCTCCTCAACTTGAAATGGAAGACTAGGGATCTGAAGAGCTTAAATTATTAGTTGGTGACAGATCTGGGTCTCCAGATTCCAATTTCATGACCCTTCCCACTAAATCAACACTTACCAACTCGTCTTACATTTCATGATGTTATATCCCATTAATATTTTGAATACACAAGGGATGCTATGGTCTAAACGTGTTCTTCCAAAATTCATATGTTGAAATTTCATCACCAATGTGATAGTATTGAGAGGTGGGGCCTTGACTCAAGGAGAAAGGGTGGGAAGGGGGTGAGGGATAAAAGACTACAAACAGGGTGCAGTGTGTATTGCTCTGGTGATGGGTGCACCCTAGTCTCACAAATCACCACTAAAGAACTTACCCATGTAACCAAACACCACCTGTTCCCCAATAACCTATGGAAATAGAAACATTTTTAATTTAATTAATTAATTAATTTTTTAAAAAGAGAGCAGTGGGGCTTTTAGAAGGTGATTAGGTCATGAGGGCTCCATCTTTGTGAACGAGATTCACGCCCATATAAAAGAGGCTTCACAGAGCATTCGTCCCTATTGCCCTTCCAGCTTTTCTGCCCTGCGAGGACACAGCAACAAGGCGCCATCTTGGAAGCAGAGAGGGCGTCTTCACCAGACACCAGATTTTCTGTTGCCTTAATCTTGGACATTCCAGCCTCCAGAACTGTGAGAAATAAATTTCTGTTGTTTATAAATTACCCAGTCCAAGACCTTCTGTTATAGGAGCAGGAAAAGATTGAGACAAGGACCTCCTTTAACATTATTCCTGCTCAAATTGTTGCCTCCCCCTCCCTCTGTGTCATCCAAGGATTTTGAAAATGAAATAGAAAATTAATGTCTCCATTTGCTAACTTCGCAGTCTCTCAGTAACCTGTGTAAGTGGTGTAAGGGAGCTTCTGTTCTTCCGTTTTCACTACTCCATTGAAATTGTCCCCTCAAAGGCCACACTGGTACCCTAATTGCCACATCTAGTGAGCTTGTTATGTATTATTGTACTTCACCTTTCCAAAGGGCACTTCCCTCTTAAAACTCTTCATCCATGGCTTTTTCGATGCTTCTCTTTACTTTGTCCATCTGCTCCTCTGATTGCACCTTCTTTGTGTTACCTGGTTTCTCTTCCCAATTTCATAAATATTGATATTCTTCAGGATTGTATCATTATTCTTTTTTCTTCTTTATTGAATGTCATCCCAATGGTGGTTTCATATGGACTCATCTTTTAATAATGCCTAAATGTATCCCTTTAATCCATCTTTTTTCTCGGATCTGGAGAAGTATTTCTAGAGAACATAAACATTTAAGAGATAAGCATGGGATTCTAAGCCTGCAAGAAAAGCTGGGGATGTAATTATAATATTTATATTTAATCATAATATTCCATATAGAAATACAAAAATGTTTTTTGTATGGAAAAGGAAAGAGGAAATGAAGGAAGAGAGAGTTTCAAGGAGGCAATAGTCAACTGTTTAAAATGCTACAGTCATATTGAAAAAGATAATAATGGAAGTATTCTTTAGTCTTAGCTACATGGAGGTCACTGGAATCTTGACAAGAGCAATTTGTTATCAAATCAAAATAAAAATTGGTTGAGGAGTGACTTAGAAGAGAAGAAATACAGACTGTGAATGTAGAAAATCTCCAGCAACTTTACTGTGGAAGAAAGGAGAGTTTATGATTTGAGGGGAACCTAGGGTCTGAGGAAGGGTATGCTTTATTGGTAAAGAAGGAGCCAGGACAAAGAAGGGGCAAATGATCGGAGAGAAGGGAAGCCACATGCCTGACCAAATATGGTGAACTAATGAGTCTTAGGTAGGAAAAGAGGTATCTCTTTCATTGGCTAGGAGGAATGAACTTGAGGGTGGTTGTACTTCTTGTTGACTGAGGGAGCAGCCAAGTATTCCAAACAGTTCACATCAAAGAGTCTCTTTTGTTCTCTTCACAAATTGCAAAATAAGACGTGAGGTCTCCTTCTGGTGTTCATAGAAAACATGATGAGAGATTTGAGGAGAGTTGAGATTAAAGAAGGAACTGACAGCCTTTCATAATTTATGTTCTTATCTGTCCCACACCCTGCTGCTAGAGAGACATTTCTAAAATGTGGATCCAATCATGATGCTTTTCGGCTCCCAGGTTCCCACAAGATAAAATCCTATCCACAGCATGTTCTGTAGAGCCTTCCACAGTGCAGCTCCCACTAATCTGAAGCCTCATCAGTACCACCTGCCCACCCCAGCTTCCAGCATCATCGCTCTTCAAACTTGCTACATGCCAGAACTCCCTGCCTAGAATTCCTTTAACCTCACTTCTCTGCCCAAAAACCTCCATCCACCCTGCAAAATTCAGTTTAAGAGTTTCTTCCGGTGAGGGGTGGTGGTTCACACCTGTAATCCCAGAACTTTGAGAGGTCAAGGAAGGATTGCTTGAGGCCAGGAGTTTGAGACCAGCGTGGGCAACATAGGGAGAATCTGTCTCTATAAAAAATTCAAATTTTAATATTCTTGTTCTTTTTTAAAAAAGTATCTTCTTACTCTGGATATATCTTACTTTTTCTAACCTGTTTTCTCTGTATACTGATTTTATTTATTTATTCACTCTTTTAGTTTTTGCTCTGTCACTCTTAGGTATTTTTGTATGGTGTTTCAAATCCCCTTGAGAGATATGCTTCTTCCATTAATTTAATTAACTAGCCAATGAACATGTATTCTGCAAAATATAGTGTAGAACTTTAAGGAGCTCCAAGGAAACAAGCAGCCGAAATTCAATGTAACCTGTGCTATAAGGAAAGATGGACTAAACTGCCACAGGCTTGAAGTGGAGAGAATAGTGAATGGGGATGGGGGTAAAGGAGGCCACTGAAGGCTTCCTATATGCATGTTCGTGCTTCTGTCCCTCTCACAAGGAGTTTCACGGTGAGTTCCATGAAGTCGAGGGCACTGCCTTGTCCAATAGGGTGTCCCCGCGACGCAGCACATTGACTATTACATTGTGCCTGCTCTACAAGGTTAAACAGGTGCTTGTATTGAGGAAGTAATTGTATAGCTTCCTACTTTTGGGATCTTATTTGTACTCCTGTTATAATTATTTTCAGCTGGAAAGATTAATTATTCTTTCTAACGTTTGCCACTTGTTAAAATATCTGTTCATGGTTATTGAGAGAAAAGAAAAAAAGCCCTTTTCGATGCCATCGGAAAGTCCAGTCATTACTGCTCTCAGCACGGCCATCTGTTTCTTGCTCAGTTCCCTGAATCCCTGACTCAGCTTCTCCTCTATCACGAGGGCCCTGCCAGGGGCAAATTCCTCTTCTGCACTCACCACCAAGGATTCGGCTTCTTCCTTCCTTCAATTCTTTTGTCTATGCTAATCATTTGCTGTTAATTTGCCTGAAAAGAAATGGATGTGATCATTGTATAGGATTTTTTTTTTCAATAAAAACAAAGAATGAAAAGGCTCTGCTTTCTCCTTGCACATCACTGTTTGGTGCTCAATCTAGCATGACTTCTGCTTTGTATATTTGGGTTGCTAAACAAGAGAGTCATTGTTATCTGCTAAATTTGAAATCATGATTTTTATATGAACCATTCTAATCTCAGCTTTACCAGCAGATGGGCTTCCTCCTAAAATAAGACTAGCTTCCCGCCTACCCATTTTGCCTGTTTAAATCCTTTTTATAGGAGTATGAAAGGCTAGGGGTTGAAATTTTCACGTGTTCTGTGACTACGTGTTGCAGAAGTTTCCAGACTTGAAATATGCAGCTGTAAAATATACAACTGCAAAGGCTGCAACACCTAGTCCCACAGCTATCAACATCTTGCCAACCCCTGGAAATGTCTTCATCAGTTCTAGTGATCCCAGGCCTATCTTACCTGTATTAGTACAGTGGCTCGAGATGGTTCTATATTCCATCTTTTACTTCAGGTGGGAGTCATGCTTTCTCCTGCCATAAAGCCCCCTTTCTTTCGGATCATTCAAATCTTTCAAATTGTTTGTGTATTCTCTTTTCCTCCCAAGACTAATTTCTAGCAACACGCAACTGTTATGTTAAAGTTCCTTTTATCAAATAGGAGTACATTTGGAATAGCAATATTCTTTGGAATAGCAATATAGCAATAGAAGTCCATTTGGAATAGCAATAGTACACTATTGGAATAGCAATGGTGAGGAGGTGAGAGCCCAGAACTCCTAATAGAGTTACAGTAGACACTCCCTGAGGTAGGTGGGTTCAGTCAACTGCAGAGAGGTTGTTTTGTTTCCATGATATGGATATGCAACTTTGGGGTTGAAATGAATGTCTCAGGACAACAGAGAAGAAGTTAGAGCTCCACCTTCTTGGCTCTTTCCCCAGGCAGCCTTAGGCCTTTCTTCTAAGTAAGTGTTTAGCAAATACTTTAACACTGTTTGAAGAGGTGCCAAATGATTAGCCTCTCCAGAGAACCGAATGTCCTGGTTCCCTTGCTTGCTAGTAACAGATAGGTCAGAACTCATCACCTCCTAAAACTAGCCTGTGTTGCATTTTCTCTAAGGTTCTCTCTTGTCATTGCCAGGACACAGACTCATTGGTCACATCTTTGATGACCTGTACCCTACCAAAGCTTTCTCAACTGTTCCCTCTTTTGATTGACACTCTGTTTCTGAGAAAGATTTCATTGTGAACTCTCTTCCCAAACATGCTAAATAAAGCAGATGTGCACCCTTTTGAGGTTCCCCTCCATATGACCTTCCTTTTCAGAGAAGGGCCCCATTTTCTCTGGGTGGAAGGTTGTAAACATATGGAATTCGTTACTAGAAGCAGTGGTTCAGGCTGTTTCCGATCCCTAAGCCAGTTCCCTCACCATGACAAAACATTCTCCACAATCTCATCATGACTCATTTTTATCTTTAAATAACTTCTGGTGTGGAACATTGTCAAGGCTTTTGAAAAGTTTAAGAAATGATGTCCGTATGCTTATTGGCCCCCTCAGAGAATTCTAGTAGATAAAGCATATTGTCTCCTAACAGAAATCATTGTCTATGTTTGCTGAATAGTCCATGACTGCCCTGGAACTTACGAAGGTGAATTTATTTAAATCCTAATGTGTGTTCATCATTGTGCTCAACTCTAGGAGGGGAGAGAAAGAAGTATAAAGGCATGGTCTTTGGTACTAAACACCTTGAAATCAAGTCAGATGGGTTAAAAGGAGTCACAAAATGATTAGTAAACAAGAAGATACATAAATGTGGTGGTGACTAACACTATAAAAGGAGTTCACAATATAAAGAAACAAGTGTATTAGAAGAAGGACAAATCTTCAGAGAGAAGAGAGCCCTCGAGTTGAGTCTTGAAACCTAAGTAGGCTTTATAGAGACAGAGCCAAGGGAAGACTGCAGAGAGCTTCCAGGCATTCCAGAAATAAAAGGGAAATAGCATGAGAGAAGACTCGGAAGTGGTATTGTCTGGTTACAGCAAACATGTAAAGGAGTCTGAGAAGTTCAGGATGAAATTAAGGAAAGCCTAGAACAGAAAACCAGAATAGTGAGTGAGAACTTGATATGATACACGATAGTTTTGAAGGGGATTTAAATATATTTAGGAATTTAGTATTACAAAGAAAAGAAGGTGTTTGGAAGTGAGAAATGGAAGCAGTTTATTGAAGGACTATCAAGACAAGCCAAAATTGAGAGTTTTTTGGGTTTTTTTTTTTTTTTTTTTTTTTTTTTTTATGATCAGGCCTGGTGGCTCATGCCTGTAATCCCAGAACTTTTGGAGGCCAAGGAAGAAGGATCACTTGGGTCCAGGAGTTCAAGACCACCCTAGGCAATATAGGCAGACCCTATCTCTACAAAAAATTTTAAAAAATAGGTGTGGTGGCACACACCTGTGGTGTCAGCTACTCAGGAGACTGAGGCAGGAGAATTGCATGAGCCCACGTGGTTGAGGCTGCAGTGATTGTGCTGCTACATTCCAGCCTGGGCAACAGAATGAGACCCTGTCTCACAGAAAAATAATTATATTAGGATAGACTGAACATGAATGAAGACCAGTGAAAGAGCACAAGGAAAAATTGAAGGTGCAAAGGATAGTAATAATGGATGTGGAGTTCTAAAGAATCACTACTATTGTTAAACTCTATACTAGTTTCCTGGGACTGTCATAACAAAATGTCACAAACTAAGTGGCTTTAAATGACAGAATTCATTCTCTCCCAGTTCTGGAGGTTCTAAGTCCAAAACCAAGGTGTTGGCAGAGCTGTGTTCTCTCTGTGGGCCCTAAGGAAGAAACCCTTCCTTGCCTCTTTTGGCTTCTGGTTGTGGTTGGCAATCCTCAGCATTCCTTGGCTTGTAGTAGCATCACTCCAGTCTCTGCCTCCATCTTCACATGGGCTACTTCCCACCATGTCCTGTGACTCTGTATGTCCTCTCCTCTTCTTGCAAGAAAGGTAGTGACTTTGGACTTAGGATGCCCGCTAATCCAGTATGTTGCTTCTTAACTAATAACATCAGCAAAGATCCCATTTCCAGATAAAGTCACATTCTGAGGTTCCAGGTGGACATGAATTTGGGGGGATTACAATTCAATCCAGAAAGCATATGAAGGGGTTAACCTTACAGGACCTCAAGGGAAGAGTCTCTTCCTCCAGGATTCTAGGGAAAATGAGCGGCGATTCAGGGCCAGTGAGTGTGAGAGTGAGAAGAGAGTCTGACCATCTGGAAAGTAGAACAGGCTTTCGTTGAGAAGAGGCTATGGTTATGGGAAGCAGAAACAGCAGTTTAAGAGAAAAAGGGGCCTAGAGGAGTCACGGTGGAGAGTAAAGGAGAGAGGCACAAAGGATCAATGAGTTCCCAGTGTCAGAGTGGGTCTGGAGGCTGTGTGTGTTCAATGAATCAGTTCATCACAACATTTTTACTTCCTCTACTCCTGTCTTTTTTTTTTTACTTTTAATAGATTTTATTTTTTAGAGCAGTTTTAGGTTCACAGCAAAACTGAGCAGAAAGTACAGAGTTCCCATGTGCCCTCTGCCCACCCCCGACACACCGAGCCTCCCCCAATATCAATACCCCCCACCATGGTATGTAGTATGTTCATTACAGTCTATGAACTCACATGACACATCATTCACCCAAAGTCCATGGATTATATTAGGGTTGACTCTGTGTTATACATTCTATAGGTGTTGACAAATGTATAATGACTTTTTTTTTTTTGAGATGGACTCTCGCTCTGTCACCCAGGCTGGAGTGCAGTGGCACAATATCGGCTCACTGCAAGCTCTGCCTTCCGGGTTCATGCCATTCAGTCCTAAATCAGTCATTGTTCCAGTCCTAAATCAGTCATTGGATTTGCACTGGACAAGGCAGCTCTCTGAAGCTGAGGCAATCCCTGTAAGTACTAAAGTCATCTGTGGCAGCCCTACCAGCAGCCATCAGCAGGTTCTTCATTGAAGGGAGACCTGGGCAGGACTTCACAGCATCCTTTACCCTATCTAACATATCACTTAATTTATGTCTTTATTGTAGTTGTTATCTAGAATGTTAGCTTCTTGAGGGCAGGGATTTTGATCTCTTCTGTTCACTACTATATCCTCAAACTTCATAGTACCTGATACATGGTGGATACAAGATAAATATCTAAGAATATTCCAAATTCCTTTATGTACTGGCTCAAGGAGGGAAGGGAATTCATTTCCCCCAGCTGCTGGTCAAACTCAACTCAGAACTAAAATGAATTCTTTAATGGGCCAATTCTCAACTTGAAAACTCGTGTTTCCTATTGAGAAACATGAATATCTCATACTTTTTCTAAACTGTGTATTATAAAAACATTTAGATGTTTTACAATAATTTTACTTAACTATTAATTACATATATTTTTAAATTACTCTCCCCTCATCCTGTTTCTGATAACTTGCGGGTGGCAGAGGGAGGCTGACCTCACTCCCTGCAACTCCTCACTGAAGTCATGAATCCTGTCCCACCCTTTCACTAGGGGAGTGAGGAGACGGGGAAGTAAAGTACCTGGCAGAGAACACATCTTGTGAAGCAAAGGCCAGCCAGGAATCCAGGCCGTTCACCGTCTCCTTGCCTGTATAATAGCCAAGCTTGGTTTGGAATTCACAATTGGTCGCAGCAAATCATCACCATTTTTCACAGCTATTTTTGCATTGTTTCAGGAACATTCAGACAGCTGTTGTTGGTATTTTAATGTCTCCCACGGCAGTGGGGACACCAGGTCTCCTGACGGTGTTGTGTAAATTCACTAGAACAGCTGGTTCACCCATGTTTTCCTCGTGATACTTTTGAATATAAACTAGCCTGAACAGGTTGACCATGCTGTTGGTTCCTATTACTGGCACACAAAGGTAAAGCCACACCAAATAACTAGGTCACTGTTGAATCCACTCTGCCATCACTATCTGCCAAACACCTATCCCTGGACCCAAATTCAAGTTGTCCTGAAAGTTGTCAGAACAAAACTTTAAAAAACCCTCATGAGTTGTGTACTTTATTGCGTGCATTTTTATTTGTATATAAAGAGAGGTTTAAATAAAATCTATAGATTAAATGCCTATGTCACATGTAAGCACTAAGAACAAATGGAAAGCCACATGTCGTTTGAGTGGAGAACCTAGATTTCTTGCACCAAATAGGAGTAGACAGTTATTTCAGCTTGAAAACGTACCCACTTCCACCACCTTTGATCCCAAGGACTAACATTTGATGGTTTTGATATTTCTAGGGATTTCTCCATGTACTTATTTTTTACATTAACAAGCTTCAGTAATAATATATTTTTTCCTGTTAATTCAGCTGATCCTGAACTCAAAGGAAAACTGTAAACAAAAGGAAAACATACAGTGAATGTTGACAAAAATCCTGAAGATAAACTTGTATCTTGTACAAACTTGTACAAACTTGTATGTGTATATTTCAGAGAGAGGAGTTTAGTAAGGCTGTCTTGAAAATAATATTGCTTTTGCTATTCAATTCTTAAAAACTCAACTATCCCAATGTTAAATTCCAATATATTGGGAGTGAACCTTGTGCATACAGGTTAGAGCACAAGTTTTTGTCAATCCATCCAGGTTAGAAATTCTGCTGTGTCATTTACTAACTCTGACCCTGGGAGGTTAATTAACATTTGTGCATCCCAGTTTCTCATCTGTAGATAGGGTGATAACATCTAGATCATGGGATGTAGGCAATAAATTAAATTAATTTAGATAAATCATTTAACATAGCCATACCTGGTACATCATAACACCATAGTCACTCAAATATTTTTATTATCATTATCATCATCATTACTAATATACTTTTCATAATTAGTTCATGTGCTTCACCTCCTTTTATCTAAAAAATGTGTTTCCTCAAAAGTAATTTTCATAGCAGTTCCAGCAGTAACTAGCAGGGTTCTAGTGAAGAAGCAGGCCCCCCTCATATACGTTTGTTTTATGAACAGAACACTCCATACTACTCATTTATTCAACAGCTATTGTTTGCATTTTATTATGTGTAAGGCAATATATATGTATGTCCCAGTCCAGTATGCCTTTTCCCACCCTTCCCCACTTTCAGTTCACTTTTTTTTTTTTTAAAGGATGCCATGTATCTAAGCAACTGCTTCCAAAGGAACAGTGTAACCCTGGTTTTGTTAAAATACAACCGTCACGCATCTGTGGCCTTAAAAGGCTCTCTCAGGATAAAATGCAGTAATAATACGTTAGAATGATTAGAATGGGCATCAGGAGCCTAGAAATGTAATCTCTGTTATGCAACAAGCAAATTAGTTTTGTGATTTCAGGCAAGTCATTTTACCTTTGTGAACTTTAATTTCCTTGAAAAATGGTCCTCCAATTAGTCTGGTGGCTTTTAATCATTTTGGTGAACAGTACCTATGACTCAATCTAAGGATATCATTAGCTCCTCTCCAGAACATGAACACACACATGCAAACTCAGACTTCACATTCAATTTCAAAAAGTTCCTGGCTTTCCTTGAAGCCCATCTGTGAACCTTGAAGGCTCATGGATGAGAGTAAAGAACCCTTATGCTAGAATAAGGCTCTCTGCTTCACTAGTTTGAAATTCTAGACCCCACTACCAACAGATGATCTTCTACTCAAAAATAACAGGATTAAAGTCTCTTCCTAGATAACATATCATTTCACACCTCCAGGATTACAACTAATCTTTCATCACTTTTTCTAATGACCTTTTATTATTCCAAATATGCTGATAGGAATATATCTCAGGAAAAATATTGGCAATCAAAACTCTGTACAGATCTTGAAATCACTGAACTTTAATTCCATGAAAAACTAATTAACAAATTTCCCCTAGGCACTACAGCTTCCAAAGGGATTATCATGAAGAGACATTGTGCTCATATTCTTAGGCCTCCAATTTTTAAACCCAGCTATTTCCACCAGAAGAAGTATGTGTCATTGTCTTCTTATATGAAAAGACAGTCAAGGGAAACGTGAAAGGCTTTCAGACCACAAAATATTTTAAATTGGGAAAGAAAGAGTAGTGGGTTAAAAAAAAAAAAAAAAAAAGAGCAGAAGCCATCCAAGAGACCAGACAATGAAAATATATTCATATTTTAAAATGGTGCCATTGCAGATGATCCTTGGATTATGGACCAATTGAACTGACCTCAGAGGTCAGAATAATCCAACCTCTCACACATCACATGTATGACACATCACAGACTCTTACACACACACACACCACACATACACACATCCCCTCACACACACACACTTTTGACAACACCTGAGCTCAAGCCAATGCCCTGATGTAAGGCAATGCCATAGGCAGGTTTCTAAGAAGATCTTCAATGACCCTTACCCTTATGTAGTCTCCTCCTCTGAAGTGTGGACAGAGTCTGTGAATAGACAGTCATGCATTGTTTAATGACAGGGATATGTTCTGAGAAATGCATTGATAGGTGATTTCATCTTGCGCTAACATCACAGAGTGTACTCACACAAACCTAGATGGTGTAGCCTACTATACACCTAGCTATATAGTATAACCTGTTGCTCCTAGGCTGTACACCTATATAGTATATTACTGTCCTGAATACTGTAGGCAACTGCAACACAATGGTAAGTACTTGTGCCTCTAAACATATCTAAATATAGAAAAGGTATAATAAAAATACAGTATTACAATCTGATAGGACCACTGTCGATACGCAGTCTGTTGTTGACTGAAGAGTTATGAGGCACATGATTTTCATGTGATACCACTCCTGTGACTATGTTACATATATAGCAAAATGGATTTTGCAAATGTGATTAAGTTCCCAAATCAGTTGACCTTAAGAGACACAAATTATTCAGGTGAGCATGACCTCATCAAGAGCCCTTTAAATCTGCATCTAGAGATGAGAGACAGAAGAAGTCAGAGATTTGAAGCACAAGAAGAATTTACTGTACCATGTCATTGCAGGCTTAAAGATGGAAGGAGCCACGTGTCAAGGAAGTGGGTGACCTTAGAGACTGACAGCAGCCCCCATCTGACAGCAAGCAAAGAAATGGAAACCTCAGTTCCACAAGCTCAAGCAACTAATTTCTGCCAACTAAGAGAATGAACTTGGAAGTGGATTTTCTACCAGGGTCTCTGTTTGAGAACTCAGTATGAATAATATCTTGATTTCAGTCTTCTTCAGCAGAATCTAGTTGTGCTGTGAAGGACTTCTGACCTACAGAGCTGGGCTAATGAATGGGTATTGTTTTAAGCCTCTAAACTTGTTATTTGTTACCAGGCAATAGAAAATTAATACAGGGAAGAAATAAGAAAGATGTTTGTAATTTGATTCTGCATAGTCAGGCACATGGAAAAGTAAACTCTTTCTTCCTACCTCTAAAAGCCAAATTCATACACCCTCAGGCTAGGCGTGATTTGCCTAAGCAGTCATATAAAACTATTTTATACTTTCAACAAATATTTATTGACCTTCAGGTGATACCTTGGGAACTGTGTATGTAGGAATGAGTAAAAATATTGGAATTTGATATTTTTTAACATTTTAAACTAGTCAGACCATTAGAGAACTAGTAGAAGTTCTTACCAAAAAGAAAAGAATGCCTTATGACAGCAGTCCCCAGTCTTCTGGGCACCAGGGACCATTAGAGAAATAGAAGTATTGCATTTTAAATGACTTGGTTTAAAACTGTTAGCAGCATCATAGTGTATGTCTGCCTATATTTTAATATACATGCATAATTTATTTTTATAACAATTTTTATAAGTTATTGGCAGTGTGTATGTATTTGATAACTGATATGGTTTGGCTGTGTCCTCACCCAAATCTCATCTTGAATTGTAACTCCCACACTTCCCACATGTCATGGGAGGAACCCAGTGGAAGGTGATTGAATTCTGAGAGTGGGTCTTTCCTGCACTATTCTCATGATAGTGAATGAGTCTCATGAGACTGATGGTTTCAAAAAGGTAAGTTTCCCTGAACAAGCTCTATTCTCTTGTCTGCCACCATGTAAGACGTGCCTTTCACTTTCCACCATGATTGTGAGGCCTCCCCAGTCACATGAAACTGTAAGTCCAATAAACTTCTTTCTTTTGTAAATTGCTCAGTCTCAGGTATGTCTTTATCAGTAGTATAAAAACAGACTAATACAATAACTTTCATCGTAAGTGATTCTCAATTAAATCAATTGAACAATACACTGAATTGTGTATTGAATCTTGAGGTTGTTTGGGGTGTATTCATTCACTCACTAAGTATTTACTAAGCATCTATTACATGTCAAACATGCTTTTAGACCTTCAGTGTATAAAGTTTAAAAAAAAATAAATATGACTTAAGGAGCTTACAGTCTAATGGAGAAGACCAACATACCATAAACAATTATACATATGTTATTATATACATATAATTATACATATACACATACATAATTATATATGTATATACTCATATATGCAATTAAACTATAAGCTCCTTCATATATACACACACACACACACACACACACACGCACACCTTTTTCCTCTTTAAGGACAGACATATACCCTCTGCAATAGTGCTATTGTATCATTAATGACCTTTAGAGACAGATACCTGAGTTCAGAGCAACTAGAGACTCAATCCCCTGATCTCAATCCTAGGCCTGCTATGGGGCTCATCAGGGCAGCAATGCCAGCAGCCAGTCCAAGCCAGTCTGCTGCCTGTGTTCCAGCCAGTAGCCAACTTCCCCACCAACTCCTTGCCACTTGGCCATTGAAAGAACATCTGTATCATGTGCTTGGGAGCTAAGACCATCTGCCAAAGAAACTGGCAAAAACTCTAGGGTTTGGGAAGATAGTTCTAAGTGTCCCACCCTCTGAAGGCCTTTCTCTTCCTATTCTAGAAGCCAGGCCTTAGACCATCAAGACTCTGCTGTCCCAGCAAATTGGGAATCTGGGAGATATGGACAGCCTACTTGAGAGCACCACAAACTGAGATCCTCTGGCACTTGACATATATAATATTCTTTTTATTGAATGCTTTTTTAGTTCAAAGAAATCATTTGTTTCTTTGCTCAAGCTCAAATGATTGGGATTATTACCCCCAGCAACTCCATAACATGGAAACGTACATACACTTGGCCTACTGGGTAGGAAAGATATGAAATGGAAGAGCTGTGAAAATAGAGATGGGTCATGGGAAGAGACCTGTGGTCTGCAAACGTCATGTGCAGAGGTCAGGAAGGAGGTCAGAGATTTTTTTTACCAGAGAAAAAAGCATGCCTTATGGCAGCCATCCTCAGCCTTTTGGGCACCAGGGACTGGTTTTGTGGAAGACAATTTTTCCACAGACCAGGGTTAGGGGGTGGTTTCAGGATGATTCAAGTACATTACATTTATTAAGTACTTTATTTCTATTATTATTACATTATGATACATAATGAAATAATTATACAGCTCACCATAATGTAGAATCAGTGGGAGTCCTGAGCTTGTTTTCCTGCAACTAGACAGTCCCATCTGGGGGTGATGGGAGACAGTGATAGATCATCAGGCATTAGATTCTCATACAGAATGTGCCACCTAGATCCCTCACATCTGAAGTTCACAGTAGGGTTCACACTCCTATGAGAATCTATTGCTGCCACTGATCTGACAGGAGGCAGAGCTCAGGAGGTAATGCAAGTGATGGGGAGCAGCTGTAAGTACATACAGATGAAGCCTGGCTCACTCACCTCCCCTCCCCCCACAACACCCACCTCCTGCTGTGTGGCCCAGTTCCTAACAGGACACAGACCACTACCAGTTCATGACCCGGGGGCTGGGGACCCCTGCCTTATGGCACAGAGAAGAGAGCAACTTGTGGAATTTGCCAAAATTCAGTTCTCACTCAGTATGATCAATATTGAGCAATTTGCCTATTTTTCAGTTTACCAAAAACTTAATGAACTTTCTCCAAATACTATAGCAAATCATTTCCCTTAAATAGTTGCAACAGCCTTTAAGGATTTTTTTTTTTCACCATTTAGTTTACCTTTTTAGTTGAAGCAGTTTGAAATTCACAAGAAATCTTCATTCTCCAAATCATAAATTTAAAGTACCTAAAATACAGAACTTTGGCTCACTGCTGATAATTGAGTAAATTGACTTTGTGAGGTTAAACTAACTGAAAACTAATGAAAAGCTGTGTTTATATGTGGTTTTAAATCACTTTACCCTTTGGTTTCCTCTATTTCTCCCAATTGTTACCACATTGACATTTATTATTCTTTTGGCAACTTACATCTGAATCCTGTTTCAACGGGGATGTCTTCTAATGAGAGAGAACCTGCCTCCTGCTAGGAAAGGTAAAAATTCCAGTTACTCTATTCTCTTGCTTTCCTTACAGCTAGGGCAGGGCTATGCGAATTGCTATCAAAGGTATCAAATGCTATAAACATTACTTTTTAAATCTCCTTAAATTTTATCAAAGAATTAGAAACATTCTTCCCCTAGAGCTTTTCATGGCTGGCTCCCTCCTATTACTCAGTTGCTAGAGATCTTTTCCTAAAACCCCTGATCCCAGCACCACACACACCTCCCACAATGAAAAGCTGCCTCTCCTCATCCTATGCCATATTAAATCAGTAGATTAATTAATTATAATTGTAAAATTGAATTTCAATTCCCTAAAATGCTGCTATGAAAACAATAAAATGAAAACCAGTCAACTAAAGCATTGCAGAAATCATCAGAAGTTGTTTGAAAATCCCATCTAATATAAACTGCCATAAAGTTTATAGTTTTTTTAACACATTTTTTGGAAAATTAGTATTTGGAGTATCTTAAGGATAATAGATTTTTTGATCAAATTCGTTTCTAGTGAATCGCTGTTTGGTGACTTTGACTTAGAAAGCAAGAGATGATGAATAGAGCCATGTGCTAGGACCAGCTCATGGCCTATCTCAGCCATGCTAAGGAGTCGGAACTTGATCCTGAGAACATCTGAGAATCCCTGAAGGAAACTGACTTGTTACTATTGTATTTTAGAAAGATCTGAGTGTAGCTGGATAAACTTAACAGTAGTTATATGGGGGTGGAAGGGGAGGACAAGGGAGGTATTGGGGAGATACCAAATTATCTTTTTGTTTGACTTCTCTAGTTTTCCAACAGTGTTCCTGCAATGATTTGGGAGAGGGAAAGGAGGAAGAAAAGTAAGGCAAAGAGCCTCAAGTTTTCCTTGAGTTTTTTATAAGAAGAAGTGATGCTGACTAGATAGCAATTTGTACCTTTGTATACTTCTTTCTACATATTCTTACTCTATCTTCACTAACAAAAGCAAAAATTAATATTCCACTATCAGAAAAAGAATGTTTTGCATGATTCTTCTAGTAATTTTGGATATTGCACTCAGCTACAGAAATACTCTCTTCTATTAATAATAACCAGCATTAATCCAATAGCTGCTCAATAATTAACTGTCTGTGGCTAAGGAGAACTACAAACCACTGCTCAACAAAATAAAACAGGATACAAACAAATGGAAGAATATTTCATGCTCATGGACAGAAATTATTAATATCATGAAAATGGCCATACTGCCCAAAGTAATTTATAGATTCAATGCCATCTCCATCAAGCTACTAATTACTTTCTTCACAGAACTGGAAAAAACTACTTTAAAGTTCATATGAATCAAAAAAAAGCCCACGTTGCCAAGACAATCCTAAACAAAAAGAACAAAGCTGGAGACATCACGCTACCTGACTTCAAACTATACTAAAAGGCTACAGTAACCAAAACAGCATGGTACTGATACCAAAACAGATATAGACCAATGGAACAGAACAGAGGCTTCAGAAATAACACTACACATCTATAACCATCTGATCTTTGAGAAACCTGACAAAAACAAGAAATGGGGAAAGGATTCCCTATTTAATAAATGGTGCTGGGAAAACTACCTAGCCATATGTAGAAAGCTGAAACTGGATTCCTTCCTTAAACCTTACACAAAAATTAATTCAAGATGGATTAAAGACTTAAATATTAGATCTAAAGCCATAAAAACCCTAGAAAAAACCTAGGCAATACCATACAAGACATAGGCATGGGCAAGGGCTTCATGACTAAAACACCAAAAGTGATGGCAACAAAAGCCAAAATTGACAAATTGGATCTAATTACACTAAAGAGCTTCTGCACAGCAAGAGAAACTACCATCAGAGTGAACAAGCAAGCTACAGAATGGGAGAACATTTTTGCAATCTACCCATCTGACAAAGGGCTAATATCCAGAATCTACCAAGAACTCAAACAAATTTACAAGAAAAAAAAAAAACCATCAAAAATTGGGCAAGGGATATGAACAGACTTCTCAAAAGAAGACATCTATGCAGCCAACAGACACATGAAAAAATGCTCATCCTCACTGATCATCAGAGAAATGCAAATCAAAACCACAATGAGATACCATATCATGCCAGTTAGAATGGCAATCATTAAAAAGTCAGGAAACAACAGGTACTGCAGAGGATGTGGAGAAATAGGAATGCTTTTACACTGTTGGTGGGAGTGTAGACTAGTTCAACCACTGTGGAAGACAGTGTGGCGATTCCTCAAGGATCTAGAACTAGAAATACCATTTGACCCAGTGATTCCATTACTGGGTGTATACCCAAAGGATTATAAATCATGCTACTATGAAGACATATGCACACGTATGTTTATTGTGGCACTATTCACAATAACAACGACTTGGAACCAACCCAAATGTCCATCAGTGACAGACTGGATTAAGAAAATGTGGCACATATACACCATGGAATACTATGCAGCCGTAAAATAGGATGAGTTCATGTGCTTTGCAGGTAGGTACATGGATGAAGTTGGAAACCACCATTTTCAGCAAACTATCACAAGGACGGAAAACCAAACACCGCATGTTCTCACTCATAGGTGGGAATTGAACAATGAGATCACTTGGACACAGGGCACGGAACATCACTCACTGGGGCCTGTTGGGGGGTGGCGGGCTGGGGGAGGGATAGCATTAGGAGAAATACCTAATGTAAATGATGAGCTGATGGGTGCAGCAAACCAACATGTCACACGTATACCTATGTATCAAACGTGCACGTTGTGCACATGTACCCTATAACTTAAAGCATAAAAAAAAAAAAAAAGACAGTTAAAAAAAAAAAAAAAGATAAAATTCTGAGTGGCAGACGAGAGCCAAAGCTTGAGAGGGGCAATAAACCACGGAGAGATTGGTATCAGTGAAAGATGATTAATTCTCATAGAGACTAATAAATAAAGATAACAATATGTTGTATTATGCTTAGCACGTCTGGTACTTCAAAACTCATAATCAAAGCACAAACTGAAATTTGAGTCAGCCATCCTCACTGGGGAAGTTACCTCAGAGGTGACTCTGAACTGCTTTTTCATGAAATCGGCACTGCATGGGACGTAATCGCTGGCCTTCAGCTCAGGACAATGCAGTAATTGCAGGTGGTGAAAGGGGGATTATCAGCTTTCAAGCGGCTAAAGAGTCAGGTGGCACCAACTTTGTAAAGTGGGTCAATATTTGGACAATCGATTTTTCTCTCTTTCCTTGGCCTTCAAATGTTAAAGGGTCAGAGAAAAGCGTAGAAAATGTATTGCAAGTTAAGAACAACAACAACAACAAAAAACAAGAGCATATGTCTGAGTCACTTTTCTTAAATTGTTGTCAACATGTCACATGTTAGTTATTAAAATCGGAATTTGAGAATTGAATGGGCAAACTAAAATCCACTTAATCCAACTTGCTTCTTTTCTGGATGTAGAAACTTATGATCAGCTGAAGTGAACTTATCATTTTAATGAATGCAGTATTTATTTCTTAAATGCAAGTTCTCTTGGAGCTATCCCATTGATTATTTTTAGGATTTCTTTAATTGAGATTCCATCTTTATATAAAATTCAACTCAGGTTTTTTCCCTGAAATTATGCTGTATGCTTTAAATTATAACCTTTTTTAGAAAAGGAAAATGTTACTTTATCAGGAAGAGGCATAGAAATGACTATTTGAAAAACTCCTAAGCCATATAAAATTCTCATGAGACATTAATTGATCAAATTGTTCTTAATCATGCTCTATGTGCCTGACACTGGGTTCATTGCCAGACCTAAAGGAACTAATAACCCATAAAGGAAAAAAGACACCTGAACAAATATTTAATAAAGTGTTTCAATAAAATGTGGTAAATATTGCAATATTGGTACATAAATGCTGTGAAAAGAATTGGAAGTTAAACATCTCGAAAGAACAGTAATCTATGTAATCTGGAATATTCTGTGGCACCATTTCCAAAGAATAGTATTAATAAATCACTTTAATTGTCCTTATCCAAGTCAAAATGACAAAATAAATGCTTTATATGAAATGGTAAAAAGCAGAAAAAATTAAAATTGGGGGGACTTTGTTATTTCATAGACTGTATTTTCTAGATGTTATTTACTACAAAAAATACTTCATGGGAAAAATAATTTATGAACAGCATAGTACTTCATGTGGAATTATGCTGGCCGATAGAGACACAGAATTACTGAGTTCTGTTCTTGAGAATCTCCCAGTCTTCAGAAAGAAAGAGAAAGGTAAATAAATAACTATAAATGCTGCAACACCTAAAGTACAGAGAAATATTTCTCTTGAATTTGTTTTGGCTACACAAGATAAATTTCTTTGAAGGATACCAACGAAAGGTACAATCATAATTAGGAGCAGAATCCAAGCCTTGTAAATAGGAAGCAAGGTAGAACACACATTCGGTTGCCTACAGTTGGCGCAAATTTGGCGGGTGTGGATTTGCATCCAGGTAACCACCTCAGGTTCACGTGGGTCAGCACCTGCAGCCACAAACACAGGTGGTGGTTGGCAGCATTTTTGAAACTTTAGCTACTAAATTACAGTCTCCTGTTTCTACCTTCCAAATACCACCGTATGTTAGTCTGGCCTTATTTTCTATCCTTCTTAAAGAGAACTAGGAATTTCAAACCTGCCAAAGGCTGTAAAGCCCAAATAAAGTGAATTTCCTGCTCCAGTGGTTCTTCAACTCTGACCATCAGTTTTTTTTAAATGCAAATTCCTAGGACCATCCCGCATCTATAAAATTAAATCCACTGGGAGTAGAGCCGGGGGAACTGGTGGGTTTTTTTCAGGTACCCCAAAGGGATTCTGATATAGGTAGTATATAAGCCTCACTTTGAGGAACACCACCTTAGGTTATACAAACATGTACATGTTAGTCAGATACCATCAGGTATTTTGATCCAAGAGTGAGGTGATAAAACGTCTCAGTCACATTTTTTAAATGATTAAAGTTGTGATAGTTTTAAGTTATATTCTGCAATTAACATGGCCATGTATCCTTGTTATACACATTCACGAATAGGGAATTACATAAAACAAACACTCTCCCCTTCCTCCTCCTCCCACTAGGCCACTTTCCATCCCAGAGGCCGAGCACTTGGTCACTGCATACAGATCCTTCCAGGCCTGTTTCTATACAACTACATATCTGTAACTACGATACAATTAAGATTTACTGTGTTTTAATTTTACAGAAATAAAGCTTTTTATATTTTTCACTTAAAAATTTGTGGAGATTTTTGAAGTTAGAATTTATGAATACATTTCATTCTTTTTATTTATTCTATTATATTCTAGAATAATTATACCATAAGTTGCTTAATTATTCTCAACAAATGTACATTTAGGTTATCTCTTTCCTTTGCTATTACAGAAAGCATTTCAGTGAAACACCTTTATGTATGCCTCTTTGTGAAAATGTGCAAGAATTTCTTAGGGACAACCACATAGGTGTAGAATTTCTGAATCGAAAGGTATATACATTGTAAGTATTGATTGCCTTTAGAAACTACCCTTTTACCACCACATAATAAGAGCTAATTAAGCCTGGTGTAATGTCTTGAGTCTCTAGTCCCAGTCACTTAGGAGGCTGAGGTGGGAGGATCCCTTGAGCCAAGGAGTTCAAGGCCAGCCTGGGCAACATAGCAAGACCCTGTCTCAAAAAAAAAAAGCGAATAACAGACCTCTCTTTTAGCTTTATTTGTATCTTTGTAAAAAACAAACTAACTAAATATACTTTTTTAAACCAACTCAATGGGTGGAAATTGTATCTTATGAGTTTAATCTGCATTTCCCTGATCATTACTCAATTGAGATTTTTTTTGAGAAGAATATAGGTCATCTGTGTTATTTTTGTGAATTGCCTGCTCATGTCCTTTGCTCACCTTTCCATTCATCTGTTTATGTTCATCTTGTTGATTTATGGGCATTTTAAATAGTCTTGGTGGTAATAATATCTATGAAATAATGATGAGAAAAGTAGAAAACCAACAATCACATAATAATTATAGAATTGGGGCTATAAATATGAAATTAATATTATAAACAATATTTCAGTCTGTCTGTTATATGTGTTTTTATTTTACTTATGATGACTACTGTCATACAGAGCTGTTTTCTATTTTATGTAGTCCAACCTGTCCATCATCATGTCTATGGAGTCTAGATGTACTTACTGTCTCTGTTGCTTTCTGGATGTGCATGGGGGGTGGCTGCTGGGGTGAAGAAGGGAGGCGGGGTAAAAATTGATCAGGGCTTTTTAGCTTCAGTGACTTCACAGTCAGTGGTACCATTAACTGACATAGGAGATGGAGGAAGAAACGCAGACTTGAGAAGGAAAACCATTGCTGAGTTCTGTATAGGGTATGTTGGGTTTCAGATTCCAGATGAAGATCTTGATTGCAATGGCCAGTACAAAGTTGAAAACATACCCATCATTCACCAAAAAGCAATTTTTTTTTTTTTGAGACGGAGTTTCACTCTTGTCACCCAGGCTGGAGGGGCAATGGCACGATCTTGGCTCACTGCAACCTCTGTCTCCCAGGTTCAAGCAATTCTCCTGCCTCAGCCCCCTGAGTAGTTGGGACTACAGGCACCAGCCACCATGCCCGGCTATTTTTGGTATTTTCAGTAGAGAGGGGTTTCACCACATTGGCCAGGCTGGTCTTGAACTCCTGACCTAGATGATCCACCTGCCTCGGCCTCCCAAAGAAGCAATTCTTTTTATGAATGTCTGCGGCCCCTGCCTGGTGCTCACATTCTAGTTTTGCTGTGTGAGCCTACTTTCTTTTGTTTACATGAGATTGGAGTCCAGGCATCAGCTCAAAGCACATGAGGTCAAGTTTTTAGAACCAGATTGACTAACGCCTGCTAATGAGCTCACTCTCACGGTTTGTGTTCTTGCCTGGAAATACAATATTGCATACATTTTTAAAATAAGCCCATTGGGGCAAAAATTATTCCTAAACTCCTTGCAGAGGTTACTACCTGTTTGTTCTAATTTTCACGGTTTTTAAACAACTAGAGAAACAGAAAATATTGGTGTTTCAGCCGCTACCTACTGTTTCTGCTTCAAGGCTTTTTACATTTTATGAACATGGACTGTTTAGACCTATGTATAGTCTGTAATTCTCAATATATTATTGACTGACCAGCTTGATGTTTGCAAACTTTCCCATAGCCTTCAAATGTTACACTGAGACACTGAAGCTTAGAGAGATTGAATGCCTTGCTCAACATCATGCTGCTAGTAAGTGAAAGTTCCCAGATTTAAACAAAATCTGTTCCTTCATTTCTGGGAATAATGGTTAATCCCTGATCTCAGGAGAGAGGTCTAGGCTAGAAACATGAACCTGCAGTACATTTCCTTGAAGATCTGGAGCTGAATACAGGTTTGGCTTCATGGATGTGCTACTTGTGCAGTTGTAAAGGAATGCTACGTCCCCACCAAATCTCATGTGAAAATTTGATTCTCAATGTGGTGATGTTGGGCGAGGGAGCCCAGTGGGAGATGTTTAGGTTATGGGGACAGATCTCTCATGAATGGCTTGGTGCCATTATTACAGTAGTGAGTGAATTCTCACCCTAGTGAGACTGGATTTGTTCTTCAGGAATGGATCAGTTTCCATAACAAATAATTGTTAGTGAGTTGTTATAAGCCGGTCATGCCCCTCAAGTTTTGTTTGTTCACAATGTGTCTGCTTCCTTTTCAACCTTCTCTGCCATGTCATGATGCAGCACAAAAGCCCTCTCCAGAAGTCAGGGCCATACCCCTTGAACTTCCTAACCTGCAGAACCGTGAGCTAAATAAACCTCTTTTCTTTATAAGTTTTATAAGTTATCCAGTTTCAAGTGTCCTATTATAGCAACACAAAACAAACAGATGAGGCCATGTCTGGCTTAATGTTCTGCTATTGCCATCTTGAAATTTTTAATAATTGTTAAGCAAATGACCTTGCATTTTTATTTTACACTAGGCCTCACAAATTATGTAGCCAGTTCTGGGTGACTGAGACCGTTTAAGGGATGTGAATAAATTAAGACTCACAGTAAGACAAGGGACAGAATCCTAGCAGACCCAATTTGGAAGTACTGGCAGAAGTAGAATTGTCCATGAGGAGAATTATGAAATAATGATGCAAAAAGTAGAAAGAAAACCAATGAGCAGGGGTATGGTAGGAAGTGAGGGAGGAGCTCAAAAAAGGAAGAGAGGATCCACAGTGTCACCTTTTATAAAGGGGTCCAGGCCACTAAAAACCAAAATGAGATCTTTGTCTTTTGAGGGGTCAGAAAGTGGGAAACGGTGCTGGCAGAGGCCAGAAGCAGCTCAAGTGTGACAAGGAGTTAATGAAGTGAAGCTGGTGTGAATAGACTATCCAAGGAAGAATTTTGGGAAGCAGTTTGGAGGTTTTGCAGAGACAAGGGACAGCAATTTTTTAATGGGAGAAATCAGAAAATGTCTACACCTGTGGGGAAGAAGCAAGAAAGGGGAAATAAGTAGAAATAAAAGAATGGCTGATTCAAGAGAAATTAGCATTATCATGATGTCTGAGGTCATATGTAAAAGAATGAGGTAGATGATGGGCATGCAGTTAGAGGGAAGAACAGAGAGAAAAGACAACGAGTACAGATAAACAAGGGAAGGTGAAAGGTAAGGAAACTTAAGGAGTTTATGCTGGGTAACCTCTGTTTTTTTTCTAATTACATAGAAACAAGTTTCCAAATGTGAAGATAGGAGGAGAAAAGATAAAAGTCATTTCTAATTGGAAAAAGAGTCAACCATGCATGAGTAATGGAAAAGTCAGGCTGTGGGGTCACTGACTCCCTGAAATTTTTGTCAGACCACATGCAACATCTTCTTGCATGGCTATAAATCAAACAGGAGAGAGTCATCTTCACATTTCTGTCCAATTGGTTTTAGTTGTTCAGAATTATTTACAAAGCGACATGTTTCTTGATTGCTTTCCTATATTCTAGATCAGAGAATTATCAGAGGTAAGGCAGAAAGAATTAGTTTAGCTCTGCTTTTGGCAGAATGAAGATTCCAGGAAGTATTGATATTCAAATTCTCTAATTATACTAATTTTTGAATCTGTGTCACTTCTTTTTCCTTTTTAAAAAATTTTTTTGGTAGAAATGGGGTCTCACTATGTAGCCTAGGCTGATCTTGAACTCCTGGCCTCAAGTAGTCCTCCTGCCTCAGCCTCCCTAAGTGGTGGGATTACAGGTGTGAGCCACCTCACCCAGCCTGAATCTGTGTCATTTCTATGCAAGCCTACTAGGCTCTAGGCATTTTTATATATGTTATCTCATTTAATCCTTGTAAGATTCCTATGTCACTATCTTAATTATGCAGAGAAAGAAACTGAAACTCCAAGAACTGATAATTAAGTTCAAGGTCACAGGTAGTACCAATCAGGAATCAACCAGACCTTAACACCACTGTGGCCCATTCCCCAACCATATGCATTAAAAGCACCTTACAAGTTACAGTAATTTTGAACAGATGGTCCCACATGAAGTTCATAAACAACCCGGAGAGGTAGATATTATTATTTTCATTTTACAGATAAGAAAACTGAGATTCAATGTGACTTGCCCTAAATCACTCAGTGGGTGAATTCAGCCTTTTTAAGCATAAAAACTCATGTTATTTCCAGAAAATACATTTAGGGCAACATTCCTCCCAGTGAACCATATCAGGTTTGTACATAGCCACTGAATTTATCTTGATGATACTGGCTGAGAATGCACAGCCTGCAGGTGTGGTTTTCTAAAAAGAGAAAGTGTATAAGTTGATGGGAACTCAGACTTTCCCCAAAGGGCATAGAGTGTAGAATTAGAAAGGATCCAGGGGATTTGGGCAAATGTGACCATTGTTCTCTGTGAAGAGTTACCCAAACATTGGAATATGTCCTTGGGGTTGCCAAGGTGGCAGCTGTGGACCCAGGATGGAGAAGGGGAGAGTAAGACAAAGTTCCCTTTTTGCTTAAAAGGACCAGGTGGAGGTCCAGAAAGGACAAGCGTTTTACCCAGAAACTGCAGGGAATCCAAAGAGCTGGTGGGGGCGGGGGAGAAAGCCCATGATCCTCTAAGGGGATCCCTGCCTTGTTTGAGGCTGAAAACTGAGTGATCCTGAGAAGTCAAAGATAGAGGAAGAACCCTCTTGCTGGAAAGAAGCAGAACAGGGAGGTCCTGACCAAAGTTTTTTTTAAGTGAATTTTAAGCCTGTGCTAAACTATATCTTACCAAATCTCTATATTACTTGGATGCCCTGAAGTGTTGTGCATCATAGTTTGAGGCAATGTGCTCTATTTCATTTACACGGTTTAGGGAACAGTTCTGCAGCAGAATTAAATGGGGGAAAGTCTGTAGCTCCTCAAAGGGCCATCTTTCAGGGAGAATTTCTTCTTACTTTGAATGAGTAGTGATAGCAGAAAGTTACCAGAATAATCAGCAGCAGTACGCAGGAAAGCACCTTCTACACACGGGCTGCCTTCCTGGCACCTTTTGTCCCTCACACGGATCTGTTCACAACCCCAGTGGTTACTGTGCGACGGCAGGATCTCTTCCCACAGTTTCAGTCCAGAATTCATCTGGCCTCTCCCACCAATACACACTGACCTCCTGCTCCTCCTAGGTCTGGATCTGCAAGCTTGCTAAATCAATGTCACAAGTTTCTCACCAGGGTTAGTAACTTATAAGTGAGAAGTTGCTCAGATTATCATTACTAGGACAACAATTTACAAACTTCACTCTTATTGGAGCAAGAGAAAATGTCTAGGTTTATATATGTAATTCTATGTATGAATATGTGTGTGTACACATGTATTTACACACACACAGTGCCATCAGCAGTTTATCTGAATTGATTTTCATTATGAAAGGCATAATGAAAATTGGAAGCTTCATCAAAATAAGATGACATGAGTATTGCATGTTGCCAAAACCATTAAAATGAATGAGATAGTTATGCTCCTAGCACAGGGCCACCAGCTTAGGCTGGAGTGCTATCACAGCCCTGCTGGGTAATCAGCAGTCCTCCAAGGACAGCTGCTATTTGGTCGGTTAATGAATTTCTGTTTGGCATGTGTCCTCACATTGTTGACTATCTGAAGTGTGTAGTTTAGCAAAGCAGACACAGAAGGATTATATTCCTATGACTTATATTCCTATGCAGACATAGCTGACTACACATAATTTTTCTTAAGAAACTTTAGCTTGTACTATTGGCAATATTTAACCCACCATACTTTCCATTCATGTAATTTACCAAAAAAAAAAAAAATGGGTATTTAAAATGTTCAGAGTAGCACACCACTTTGGAAAACAGTTTGTCAGTGCCTTAAAAAATTAAATGCAAATCTACCATAGTAATTCAGCCATTTCTCTCCTATATGTTTATCCAAGAAAAATGAAAGCATATGTCCATACAAAGATTTATAGTACAAGAATGTTCATAGCAGCTTTATTTATGATAGTAAACATCTAAAAGCAACACAAATATCCATCAGCAGGTGAATAGATAAGCCAATTGTTGTACATGCATGCAATGGAATACTACTTGGCAATAAAAATGAATGAGCTGTTGATACAGTGAAATCACATGAATGAATCTCAAAATAATTATGCTGAGTGAAGGAAGCCAGACAAAAAAAGAATACATATTGTCTGATTCCATTTACATAAAATTATAGAAAGTGTGAACTGATCTATAGTGATGGAAAGCATATCAGTGGTTGAGTACACAAAGAAACAAGTTCGCTAACTTGATTGTGGTGATGGATTTATAGATATATGCATATGCAAAAACATCAAATTATATAATGTTAAAGATGTGCTATTTATTGTATTTCAATTATATCACAATGGATTTTTTAAAAGTGGAGACTGTATGTGAGAATGTGGACAAAATAAACACGATTGGCAAGGATATCCTTGCTCTATAGGAGCTGTTTGGTTGAGAAGGCACTACATGACTAACTCACATAATAGAAGCTGAGGGAAAATCACATATATGCTTATTTTGTATTAGTTACATATTTCTTTTCACCATCTCTGCCTCTTCTCACCTCCTGCCCCCAATTCTGTCACTGATTAGTAAGTGCTGTTACTGAAGCAGAGATATTTTAGTTCATTGGTAGGAATTTCAGCTTCTGTTAATATCTTTCTTCCTCTTGACTTAGGGTGGTAATCTGGCATTATAACTGTAAAAAAACAAAAATAGGTATAGAAGTTGAAAATGAGATTGAGAGAGAATAGTTAATAGAGCAGTTTAGTAGTAGGTAGAAATTAGAATTTGGGACATTTGCCTTGGAAAGAAGGGAGGATACTTTTGTTTAGGGAAAAGGAATAGAGGAGGAGATGGAGGGATATTGAAGGAGTTGGAGCACCACTTAGCAAATGGTTTTTTTCCTGGCATGTTAATGGAATAGTCTTGAGATACAGATAAAGAATATAAATAAGGAGCTGGGATTTGAGGCAAAAGAAGAATTTGGGAATAGTCCCATGGGGAATCAATAGGGAGTCAACAAGAAGTGGGGGGGGGGGGAAGGAAAACAAAAGCTTTGCTGAATAGCACAGAAGCAGCACTTGAACTCACCTAGCATGAATTTCTGTGGAGTGCCCTCAGCATGGTTTACAAAATTTTCAACAATATTAGTGGTATTCAATCAGAGGCACAATCAGCCTTCATTGTCAGAGGGGGAAAAGAGTGTTTGCACCTTTAAAAAAATTAAAGTCCATTCTCAGCCAGATAAACTATTATATTCAGAAAAATTGAGTTATGCTTTTCAAAATGTTTGCTCACAGATTTTCAACTACTTTCAGAAACATATATTGTCTCCCAAACATGCACTTTATTGTATGTAGTAACTGAGTATTTTTACAACTAACTATAAATAAAGCTATCATAACCAGCTTACCTAACATTTACTTTCTGGTTTCAATGTGGTAGGCACTACTTTAGACATTTTAAATATATTAACTCATTTAATGCTCATAACAATGCAATTACATGCTTCACAAAGGAGAAAACTGAAGCACACAGAGGTTAGACTTCTGATAAATGACAAAGCTAGGATTCAAGAATCTGGCTCCAGGGCCCAGTTTCTAACCTACATAATATAGTGCCTTGCATACAATTATGATATTACATTATGTTAGTCATGTATGTCACAATTATACCAAATAAGCCAGAGTCATGAAATACAATCAGAAAGCAACTTGCTTTTCATCTCCCACTGTACTTCTACATTTATTCAGTAGGTCTAGTTCATCCCTATTTCTGAATGACATTTAGGGCAATCTTATGACTTTTAGAGTTACACTTAATAATTTAAGATCCTGCAATCAGTAATATACACATCCAGTCCAGTGCAATAAGTAGCATTTAAATTTCATCAAAAGCTGATTCTTTTTTTCCAGTGCAGGCCTAATCACCCTAGCAACCTATGAAACTGATAGTTGGAAGGAAGTTTGACTTTTTCTCTCTCTTCTCCACCTTGCACTTTTATACTTCCTGACCTGCCTTGTTTACTGTGGTTTCTGATCCCCTACCTCCAAGGTCAAAGGGTGAAGAGGAGCTAGTGGCAGCGAATGGCTAACAACACTGTGGTATGAGTGCCTTCTAGTTAGGGGTTCAAAGCCAACCATCTCCCAGAGGCACTTTAGTGGTCTGTTTGCAATTCCTTCCTTACCACCAGGGATTTCTTTCTTGCGGTTCCCTTGAGTAAGGCAAGTCCAAATCATTAGCTACTTCCTTGACTTTCTAGGTAACTGACAGTTTCCTTCTGTTAGGGTTTGTACCCACCTAGACAGTTCTCTTAAACAAAACTTAGATGGTCCTGTACAGGCATTCTCCCCATTGAACCATATCTGATCTATGAGAAACATTCAAGCGTCATTTGTCCTGACCAACTCCAATGGTCCAGGCCGCTAACATAGCCATCTCTCCTTTGATAAGACATCTCTTTTGCATTTTCCATAAAGGATTCAGGATCACAGTTCACCTAGAACTGTAAACTGTAGAGAACAGTTTATTAGGTTCTTTAAATCCCTCATATCTTAACTTGAGGTGAAGGAGAAAGTAGCTCCCACTCAACCCCTTCCATTTAGGTTAAAAGACTTATAGCATACCCCTAGCTGTCTCTAAAAAATTCTCCTATAATCTTTGATCCCATCTCATTTTGTTTATTTTTGAGAGTGCATTAAGAGTTGCAAACCTAAATTTCTAATAATCAAATTCAGCAAGGTTGCTGGATATAGCAGCACTATACGAATTCAATAGTGTTCCTAGGTGGTTATCAGTAGCCAAATACATAATATTTATAAGCATAATAAAATATAATTTAGAAGCCATTCACAATAGCAACAAAAACTACAAGGCATCCAGAAATAAATTTACTCTATATAAGATAGTTATGGGAAGGCACAATATCATGAAGTCTGTTCCTCCAGCATTATGTATAAATGCAATAATATTCCAAAATGTGTAATAACTACAATGAAATGTTTAATGGCATTTAACAACTAATGAAAAACATATACAAAAGATTAAAGGGTGGGAGTTCTAAACAATTCTGAAGAAAAGTAAAATGGAGAGAAGTCTTGATGTATAAGAATGCAAGACTTTTTTTTTCCTTATTTTATTTTTCTAGAGACAGGGTCTCACTTTGTCTCCCAAGTTGCAGCCTTGACCCCCTGGGCTCAAACAATCCTCCCACCTCTGCCTCCTGCATAGCTAGAACTATAAGTGTGCACCACCATGCCTGGATGAAAGACTTATTTTAAAGTTATGGAAAAGTAAAAGTGAAGTATTTGTTCAGGAATAGACAGATAAAGAACAGAACAGAGAATTTTTTTAAAGTCCAAGCAAAAATGAGATATTGTTATAAAATGTGGCACTAAAACTCAGCTGGAAAAGGATGAACCATTCAATAAACTAAAACAAGAGGACAAATGAAAATGGTCTCAGTCAAAAACAATTCAAACAAAAATTCCATAAAGACTAAAACAAGTGTTAAAATTGAAACTTCAGGAACAAAATATCAGAAACTATCCTATGACATTAGGAAAGGTAGAGATGTCTTTAAAAAGACACAAAAAGTACAAAACAAAGAAAAAGATGGAAAATTGTGACTACTTAAATGCAAAACATCTGGCAGTCAAAAGATACCATAACCAAGTTAAAGCAAGCTACAAAGAAAGATATTTACATATATACAACAAGCAAAGGCTTATATCCAGAATACACAAAAAGCTTCTACCACATCATTAAGAAAAGAAATAGAAAAATACTGGCAGGGAGAGCAAGGTGGCTGTCTAGATAGAGCCAGGTGGAACAGCTCTCATGGAAGGATTGTAACAACTGCCATCCTTCTAACAGATCTTTAGACGGAAGGCACCAGGAGTAGATAGAAAGAAGGCACAGAAGCTGGGCTGAAGGGGAAGAAAGTTGGGAACCCTGAATGGAACTAACATGCACTGGGACTCATTCCTGACCTACAATGGCTCTGGGAGAATAGATGGGTTGAACTGGGAAGGATCTACCTGCTTTCACCATGGGCCTCTGGAACCCTAGTAGGAGACACCTAGACCACCATGGACACTTGAGCTGGCAGGGAGAGCTGCTTAGAGAAGTGGTAGGGGCAGCAAGTCAGCTGATATGGAGCCCAGAGGGTTTGGTGCGGGAGGGTCTGTAGCAGAGCACAGCCAGGGATGGCCATCTGCCTAGGCTTAACTTGCTCCATAGAAGACTTTAGCCCTTAGGGAACTGTCAGACCTGATCTCTGCAGGATGGTATTGCCATCAGAAGATGCTGGTCTGACCTGAGCACTTATTGGTCTGTTAGCCTCTCCCAGGGCCCCAGCCTGACCACACCTGCTTTCATGGCAGCCTTGGGTGTCCTGGGGACCTGCACCATAGCTTCTATGCTGGTGGACCATGCCTGACCAGCAAAGATCTCCAGAAGGGTGGCCCTATGGCCATGCACCAAACTGCTCTTTCCCTCCCCATACTGCAGCTTTTCACAGGACCTCAAAAACTCTCCACGTCACTTTGCTGGCACCTGTCTGCACAGGCAGGTCTTGCTTTCCTTGCCCTACCAGTGTGGGAGTGCACCCCACCCCTCTGCCCCTGCTGATCGCCTTTGCAAACAGATCCTTGGCAGGCACAGAGCCAGCCAGCCCCTCTCCCACCAGTGTCCCACAGTTGCACTAACGCTGTGCAGAGAACAGCAGATCCTACCCTGCCCTGAGTGATCACTCCTTCTTGCAGGGCACAGAGAAGGTACCCAAACCTGTGTCCGCCGGTGCCCTGCTCCTGAGCCAACACCACCAATTTTGAGACTGTGCTCAAAATTGCCAGCAGGGGCTCCCCACGCCCCCTCCAGCTGCATTGCCTCTGCCACTGTGGTGAACACCTACAGGGAGGCAGGCACCCTGGGAACTGGTAGCACTCTGCTGCAGCTACCATACCTCAGCCCCACAACACAGTGCATTCCTAATCTCGAGGAGCCAGAGAACAAAGTTGGGACCCAATACAAGTTCCCCAAAGTTACAGCATGCAGTCCAGGAGTTGAGAGCTAAGGGTTGGCTCCCTAAAATCTTCTAGAAACCAAACTAGTCAACTGAATCCACCTTAAACCAAAATCAAACCCTCAAAGTCATAGGATAAAAGAAAAAGAAACCCGTCCAAAGGTCAGCAGCCTCAAAGATTGAAGGTAGATAAGCCCATAAAGATGAGAAAGAATCACCACAAGAGCCCTGAAAACTCAAAAAGTCAGAGTACCTAATTTCCTCAAAAAAAACCACATCCCTTCTAAAGCAAAGGTTCTGAACCAGGCTGAGACAGCTGAAATGACAGAAATAGAATTCATAATATGGATAGGAGTAAAGATCATTGAGCTACAAGACTGCATTGAAACCCAATCCAAGGAAGCTAAAAATCATGCTAAAACAATGCAGGAGCTGACAGACAAAATAGCCAGTATAGAAAAGAACATAACCAACATAATAGAGCTGTAAAAGACACTATAATAATTTCATAATGCAATCACAAGTATTAATAGCAGAATAGACCAAGCAGAGGAAAGAATATCAGTGCCTGAAGACTGGCTTTCTGAAATAAGATAGTCAGACAAGAATAGAGAAAAAGAACAAAAAGAAATAAACAAAACCTCAGAGAAATAATAAATTATATAAAGAGACTGAATCTATGACTCACTGGTGTCCCTGAAAGAGATAGAGAAAATGGTACTAATTTGGAAAACATATTTTAGGATATCATCCATGAGAACTTCCCCAACCTAGCTAGAGAGGTCAACATTCAAATTCAGGAATTGCAAAGTACCCCAGTAAGATATTTCACAAGAAGATCATCCCCAAGACACATAATCATCAGATTCTCCAAGGATGAAATAAGAGAAAAAACGTTAGAGGCAGCTGGAGAGAAACGTCAGGTCACCTACAAAGTGAAGCCTATCAGATGTAACAGCAGTTCTCTTAGTTGAAACCCTACAAGCCAAAAGAGATTGGGGCCAATATTCAACTTTCTTAAAGAAAAGAAATTCCAATCCAGATTTCATATCTGGCCAAACTAAGCTTCATAAGCAAAGGAGAAATAAGATCCTTTACAGGCAAGCAAATGCTGAGGGGATTCATAGCCACCAGACCTGCCTTACAAGAGCTCCTGAAGGAAGCACTAAATATGGAAAGGAAAGACCATTACCAGCCACTGCAAAAACAAAATGAAGTACACAGACCAGTAATACTATAAAGCAACCATATAAACAAGTCTGAAAAATAACCAGCTAACAGGATGACAGGATCAAATCCACATGTATCAGTAACAACCTTGAATGTAATGGGTTGAATGCCCCAATTAAAAGATGCAGAGTGGCAAGCTGGATAAAGAATCAAGACCCATTGGTATAATGTCTTCAAGAGACCCATTTCACATACAATGACACACATAGGGTCAAAATAAGGAGATAGAGAAAAAGCTACCAAGCAAATGAAAAACAAAAAAAAGCAGGGGTTGCAATCCTAGCTTCAGACAAAACAGATTTTAAACCAACAAAAGACAAAGAAAGGCATTACATAATGGGAAAGGATTCAATTCAACAAGAAGATTTAACTATCCTAAATATATATGCACCCAACACAGGAGCACCCGGATTCATAAAGCAGGTTCTTAGAGACCTTCAAAAAGGCATTAGAGTCCTATACAATAATAGTGGGAGATTTTAACACACCACCAGCAATATTAGACAGATCATCGAGCCAAATCAGGCATGTAATCCCATTCACAATTGCCACAAAAAGAATAAAACACCAGGAATACAGCTAATCAGGGAGGTGAAAAGTCTCCACCAGGTGAACTACAAAACACTGCTCAAAGAAATCAGAGATGACACGAACAATTGGAAAAACATTCCATACTCATGGACAGGAAGAATCAATATCATTAAAATGACCATACTACCCAAAGCAATTTATAGATTCAATGCTATTCATAATAAACTACCATTGACATTCTTCACAGAACTAGAGAAAACTATTTTAAAATTCCTATGCAACCAAAAAAGAGCCTGAGTAGCCAAGGCATTCCTAAGCAAAAAGAACAAAGCTGAATGAAGGCAACACACTACCTGATTTGGCTGTATACCCACCCAAATCTCATCTTGAATTGTAGCTCCCATAATCCCCATGTCATGGGAGAGACCTGGGCGGGGGGGTAATTTAATCATGGGGATGGGTTTTTCTCATGTTGTTCTCACGATAGTGAATAAGTCTCAAGTGATCTGGTGGTTGTATAAAAGGCAGTTCCCCTGCACATGCTCTCTCTTGCCTGCCACCATGTAAGACATGGCTTTCTCCTACTTTGCCTTCTGCCACGATTGTGAGGCCTACCCAGCCATATGGAACTGTGAGCCCATTAAACCTCTTTTTCTTTATAAATTACCCAGTCTCAGGTATTTCTTTATGACAATATGAAAATGGACTAATACAAAACTATTTTAAAATTCTTATGGAACCAAAAAAGAGCCTGAGTAGCCAAGGCATTCCTAAGCAAAAAGAACAAAGCTGGAGGCATCACACTATCTGATTTCAAACTGTATTACAGGGTTACAGCAACCAACACAGCATGGTACTGGTACAAAAACAGACACATAGACCAATGAAACCAAATAGAGAACCCAGAAACAAGGCACACACCTACAACTATCTGATCTTTGACAAACCTGACAAAACCAATGGGAAAAGGATTCCCTATGGCTAGCCATATTCAGAAGACTGAAACTGGACCCCTTTCTTCACCATATACAAAAATTAACTCAAGATGGATTAAAGACTTAAATGTAAAACCCAAAATTATAAAAAACCCTGGATGACAACCTCAGGCAATACCATTCTGGACATAGGAATAGGAGAAGATTTCATGACAAAGATGCCAAAAGCAATTGCAACAAAAGCAAAAATTGACAAACGGAATAGAATTAAAGTAAAGAGCTTCTGCACAGCAAAGGAAACTATCAACAGAGTAAACAGACAATGTACAGAACAGGAGAAAATTTTTGCAAACTATGCATCTGACAAATGTCTAAAATCTAGAATCTATAAGGAATGTAAACAAATTTACAAGAAAAAAACATAAAAAGTGGGCAAAGCACATGAACAGATACTTTTCCAAAAAGGACACCTATGCTTGTTGTAACTCTCTCACTTATTTCTCTCTCTGTCTCTGTCTCTCTCTCTATTTCTCTCTCTCTCTCACACACACACACATACAAACACACACACCACTCCCAAGAAGACTGTAGTATTTTCTAAAATTTCTGGCTCATAAGAGTCACTCAGAACGTGTACAAAAGCCAGATCCCTAGCTCCACTTCAGAACTGTGAAATCAGAATCTCCAGGGAAGGGGCCTCGGAACCTGTGTGTTGGCCAGTCATCATGGCTCACGCCTGTAATCCCAGCACTTTGGGAGGCTGAGGTGAGCAGATCACCTAAGGTCAGGAGTTCAAGACCAGCCAGCCAACATGGTAAAATCCCGTCTCTACTAAAAATGTAATGATTCGCCGAGAGTTGTGGCATGTGCCTGTAATCTCAGCTACTCAGGAGACTGAGCCAGGAAAATTGCTTGAACCCAGGAGGTGGAGGTTGCAGTGAGCCGAGATTATGCCACTGCACTCCAGCCTGGATGACAGAACGAGACTCTGTCTCAAAAAAAAAAAAAGAATCTGCATGTTGAACAGCTGAATCTTAAAAGCAGACAAAGTTTGGGAACCAGGAAAGGAAGCTACATCTGAGCAGGTGTGCTAGCACCTGACGAGCTCATGAGACAATCTGAGCCAAAGCTCACACGTAAGCCCAGTGTTATAATATAATAGAATCATGTCCAAAGAAGCAAACAGACCAGAAGGAGAGTTTCACCTGTGTACTACAGCAGGGGAAGAGGAAAGACAATAATAATACCTGCAAGGTACTAAAACAGTTCACAGAGGTGGAAAGCTGTGAAGACCACAAACCTGCCCTCCCATTTATCAGACAGTCCCCGTATTATTTTATGTTCATTGCTTCTGGGCTTCCTAAAAGGCTCCACCTCTCCCTGGGCCTCAAACTACCCACTTGACCAAAACCACCGGAGGAGTGGGGCAAGAAGAGGCAAGAAGGGAGAGGAATAGCTGAGTGTGTCATCTGTGCCGAAGTCATAACCACTTTGTGTGCTGTCACTTCAGAAAGGTGGTGGCATTAGAGGAATTTCCATGTAACAACAGAGGCCTGTTACTAGCCCTCAGGAGCAATGATTTGTGTTGGAAAGATGCCATAAGTTTGGAAAACTGCTCACATTATGAGCCTTCAAATCTCATGGAAAAAATAGTAAAGGGATAGGGGTTAGAGGGATGGGGGAGCCAGAAGCTGAGAAGGAACTGAGAAGCTGTTAGTTTATGAATCTGCAAATCTGGAGCCAGGCCAAATTTGGTAGCTATCAAATCCAGTATGCACCCAAATTAAAAAGACATATCCATCTGTAATGATTCATAAGAGGGCCCTTATAGAATTTCAACTTACAAAAATTCAAAGGGATCGGCTGGCGTGGTGGCTCACGCCTGTAATCCCAGCACTTTGGGAGACTGAGGTGGGTGGATCACCTGAGGTCAGGAGTGCAAGACCAGCCTGGCCAACATGGTGAAATCCCATCTCTACTAAAAATACAAAAAAAAATAGCAGGGTGTGGTGGTGGGTATCTGTGAGCCCAGCTACTTGGGAGGCTAAGGCAGGAGAATCGCTTGAACCTGGGAGGCAGAGATTTCAGTGAGCCGAGATCATGCCATTGTACTCCAGCCTGGGCAGCAAGAGTGAAGCTCCGTCTCAAAAAAAGAGAAAACTTCAAAAGGGTCTATGTAGGCATTTTATGCTACAATTGGGGAAGGAGTTAGCACCTAACCATATTCCATCTGGCACTTATTTATAACATGTATTGTAAAGTAAATAGTTACTTTTTTGTAATGGAGGACATTTTGGTACTATTGCTAAACCTGGGGAACATATAATTAGTAATATAATAATAATTGCCTTTGTGGCATAGACTCTAGGCTAATTACTGTATGTTTGCTGTCTCATTCAGTCCTCAGAACAGCCCTCGGAGAGAGTGACTATCTTTATGTCCAGTTTATATATCAGCAAACTGATGCTTGGAGATGTTAGATTACTTTCCCAAGCAGAATGCTTTCCAGAGTTCACATGGCCAACAACTGTGCTCTTCATCAACTCTGTTTTATTGCTAATTTTCTTGGACCTGTATCCCACTTCTTTAAGGTGCTTTCCCCATTTCTGTGTATACCAGCATCTCCTCCTCCCAGCTTCTCCTGATATTCACTGTGATTGTCTTTCTGCTACTTAGTTCAGACACACTAAAATGTTGCTATTTAAATGGTGCTTTGTTGGCATGTTACACCATCTTCACCAGATCCCAGGCTACCTAGGGGCTGAGATCATGTCATATTAGTTAATCTTCTTCTTTCCTGATCTCTCTAAGTAGCATGTATTCATTAGACAATTATTAAATACATGTTATGTCACTGGAGGTTGTAACATTTGTTATTGTAGCTGAAAGAATGAAAAAATTACTAATTAGGACATTTTAAAAACCAATCAACTTATTTTGCTATTAAAATCTGATATTCTCAGTGAAACAGTTTTCAGACACTAGAGTTTATGGCTCAAGATTATCTTGTTATTAGGAGACATAAATTTAAAAGAACCCACAAGCTGATGGCCCATATGTAATGAAATATACATTTCATAAATCATTTCATTGTCAATCTATGCTTAGTCAACCTCATCTTCCCAGTAGTTAATGGCAAGTCTATTAACTCTACTAAGAAGTAATGATTTGAAAAATGAAGATTGATTGAGCTGCAGTATCTTCAGATATACCATTTATCATCACTAATTACACTTCTGACTTTGTAACTGTTTCAAAGTAATTTACGGGAACTGAATTCATTATTCACAAAAACCAGTGACAGATGTCAAGGATAGAGGGTTACAGCCCAGCAGGCCTCACTAATCAGTGTTTCCTTTCTCCCGCTTGCCTGTTGCTCAATTTATGCCCGATCTCCATGATCTTAGGTAAGCGTTATTCATAGTAAGTCTTAACAGAGAAAGAAATCTGAAGGCAGTGTTCAGAAAATCACAAACAACCTCTACCATTCAGCTCTTTCAAATAAAATATCAAAAGTAAGTTTACTTGCTTTGCTTAAGTTAGAAGAATTTTTCCAAGGTATTATCAATGAAACAGGTAACAGTGCTCTTTGAGTTACGTAAGCGGGCAGCTAAGCTCCCTGTTGCATCATTAATGACATATACAGTGAGATGTCCCTTTTAAGACTTGCTATTTAATCATTCATAAAATGATTGTTTCTTTCTGTATCTTATATAGTAAAAAGTAATTGTCTTCAGTGAAACACCAAAGCAGGTGGCTTTTTAATAGGCTAGAATCCAGTCTTTTGCCATTCACACCCCTACTTCTGTAGGCTGTACTTTGGTGGAGGTTTTAAATAGTCATGGCTTTATATATATTACACACCCAGTGTTGCTTTTTATGTGTCCAACTTGCCACTTAATAAATCACCATAGTCTCTGTTAAATTAAATCAATTTGATATGCAAAGATGTCGCAGGTTTGACCTATTGAAATGTGAGTGTATATGTGTGTGTAATTAAAAAAAGAAATCTTTATTAGATTGGAGTGTATTTTTTTAAAGCACAAAATATATGGAGGAAATCTAATTTTGTTCACAAAATAGTACGCATGAAAATATATCTCCCTGCTACAGACAGAAGTCATGCCTTTTATTTTATTTTATTTTATTTATTTATGTATTTATTGATTGAGGATGGCATGGGGGAAAATTGTGCAAGAACAGTTAATCCCAGAGAAAATATTTCTGTTGGAACACTAGCAAGGTCAGTGTTTCCTTAGTTATTCACTGCCAAATGTCAGTCTGATTGCAAATAATAGATTAGTCTTATATGTTGAAGGTCTCCATATATCTCTGTATCTCAAGGTTGTTCTCGACTCTGAATGATCTAGACTTCAAGAGCAGATGCCAAAGCAGTGGATGCCTCTTAAAACCACTTTTGCTGAAAAGAGAATTCCCCCTTTTATGTGTCCCTAGAAAAAGGTATTGGGTAATGCTGCTGACACCGTGATTTTGTACTCCTGGCCTCCAGAACTGTGAGAATACATTTCTGTTTTAAGTCACCAAGCTTTTGGTAATTTGTTATGGCACTGCTAGGGAACTACTACAGGTCAGTAACATTGTCTTTATAAATAGTCTATAAGCATCACCTCCACCATCTGATATCCAAAGATTCCTCTGAGGATAGCTATTTTATCAAGAATTTGTGCCAAAAAATAAAAATCAACTTCTCCTCTTAAGGATTCATGACATCAAACCTAAAACAAAATGTTTATAGACTGGGCACGGTGGCTCACACCTGTAATCCCAGCACTTTGGGAGGCCAAGGCAGACGGATCACAAGGTCAGGAGTTCAAGACCAGCCTGGCCAATATGGTGAAACCCTGTCTCCACTAAAAATACAAAAATTAGCCGGGTGTGGTGGCACACGCCCGTAGTCCCAGCTACTCAGGAGGCTGAGGCAGGAGAATCACCTGAATTTGGGAGGTGGAGGTTGCAGTGAGCTGAGATTACACCACTGCACTCCAGCCTGGGCGATAGAGCGAGACTCCGTCTCAAAAACAAACAAAAAAAATTATATAACTCATGGGGAAAATTAAACTTCAGAGACGAGTATCATTTAGGAGAGAGATGCATTAAAAACCCAATGCATCTGGGCCACTCACTATCTGCACCTAAGAGACAGTATAGATAGGAGCATAATCACCTCTTAATCCTGACCAATGATAGCTGTTCTTAACTCCTTAACTCTAAGTCAAATGTAAGAGCTAGAACCATGACACTTTCTGATGAATTTGAAGGCTACTGAGGCAATAGCCATTTTTCAAATTCTAGATCCTTAACTAAAAGTGAGTTTAAAAACCAAATCTGAAACAGCTGACTTTCACAAGTGAGGGGAATGAGATCTATAAGGGGCCACTGAGCATTAGGATGATTCAATCCCCTTATCACCCTTTAAGTAAGCATTTTGAATCACCTGTGCTGTCCCCAAGCATGGTTTCCTCTAAAGTCCACTAGAGTAATCAGATGTGTTTCATGTTTTCCTAGCGTTTCTTAATACACGGAAATGAGCAAGGCTATCTGGCAGGCAGGTGCGTGTGATATCTCTAGAGTCCATATCTTCCAAAGCCTGATTTATGACATAGTTGCTTATACAAACATGTGGAACCAGAATTCACCTCTCCTTTAAATTCCTATGGTCCTTTGTATCTTTTCATAAGGCTTTGTTTTGTTCATTTATTCAACATGTGTCGTGGGCTTCTATTTGTTAGTCAGTGAGCTAGACCTTAGCACAAACAAGGCATGTACTTATCTCTTGAGGAGCTCACCATCTAGTGAGAGAGACAGGCAGGGAACATAAAAATCACAGAGCTGGAGGGTGAGAGTCATACCAAAGACATGCTCACAGTGCCATGAAACAACGAGGAGTGGCAAACAGAAGTGGAGATGGTATCACAGAAGACACATTGAGTCTCAAAGCATCATTCAATGAGAGGCAGCTAAAGGTTCTCCCGCAGGTGCAACAGTACGTACAAAGATGTGGAAGCACAAAGCGGGTAAAAAGGTCATGACATATTCAGGAACTGACAGAAAATTCCAGCTGGCTTCAGATGCAGGTTCAAAGGGTGGGGAGGGGAAGTGGGTAGCCATCTCTTTCCTGGTGGTCTCTGCATCAGTCCCTTCCACTCCATTTCTGACAGATGAGACCTTCACTATCCTCTGCCTGGACCTCCACATCAATCCCAACAAGCCTCAAGTCTTTCCACACTGCCACTGGAACAAGCTTTATAAAACAATTGTCAGATCATATGACTGTGCAGTTGAAAGCCCATCAGTCCATTCCTAATGCCTCTTGGATCCAGGCTCAATTTGACCTGGCCCTACCAAATCTCTATAGGCTTGTATTTGTTTGCTAGAGCTGGCAAAACAAAGTACCAGAGTAAGACTGAGTGGCTTAAACAGTAGAAGTATATTGTTTCTCAGTTCCTGAGGCTAGAAGCCCAAGATCAAGGTATCAACAAGGTTGCCTTCTTCTGAAAGTGGGGAGGGGAAAATCTATTCCAGACCTTTCTCCTAGGCTGTAGATTGCCTCTTCTCCCTGTGATCTAATTTCTTCTTCTTATAAGGACACCAGTCATATCAGATTAGGGTCCACCCTAATGACCTCATTTTAACTTAATGACCTCTTGAAGACCCCATCTCCAAATACAGTCACATTCTGAGGTATTGGGGGTGAAGATTTCAACATGTGAATTCGGGAAGATGTAGGGCATGATTTAGCCCCTACCAAGGCTCACCTCCTGCCATTGCCCACACTCACGCCATTCACTGTGAGTCAGCACCACTCACACTTCCCAAGACACACCCTATCAAGCCCTTATCACACCTTGCTGAGAGGCAGTAACATGTAATGGTTAATAGCACTAACTCTAGAACAAAACTGCAGCTTTGAATCCAGGATCCGCCATTCAATTGTCGTGTAACTTCAAATTTATCATGCAACCTTTCTAATCTCAGGTTTTTCATTTGTGCAATGGCGATCATATCAACTACCTAAATTTATAAAGATAAAATTAGGAAATATGTGTAAAGCATTTAAAACAGTATCTTGCATGTGGTAAATGCTGTTTAAGTATTAGCTATTCTAATTATTGTCTTCTGGTTAACTCTTATTCATCATGGATGACTTGGGTCAAATGTAACTTCTGTAAAGCCTTCTCTGACCTCACACCCTGCTTCATGTTCCCACTGGTCCATTATATCAGTTCATGTTTGTATGTTGCCTCTCCCACTAGTCTGTAACTCCTTGAAACCAGAAACCTCTCTTATTAAAAATGAAAAGTTCAGTCTCTGGAAACAGACAGCCCAGCTCCACACCTAACACCAACAAGCACTGTGTACCTTTCAGCAATTTTATTTAATCTCTCTAATCCTTGATTTTCTCATCTATAAAATGGACATAATACTAACACCTACCTCATCCAGGTATTTCTGGAAATTAAATAATAGACATGTGAAGGATATATCTATTACAGAGTAAAGATCTACGATTATTAGCTATTAGTCTGTTTTTATAAACTTTGCACATCCAGTATTTAGCATTCTTTTGAGCAATGAAAAGGTGTGCAATAACATTAAGTTGAATGTAACCAGAAAGACTTGAACAGAGTTGAAATAGACTGAAGCCAGGTTGGTTAGGACTGAAAGTGGGCCAAGAAAAAAATGAAGGCACAGATGGAGAAAGTGGTAAAAACTGTACTGAAATTTGCAATCTTCAATGTGCTGGTTGGACATAGAGAACAAAACAAGGAGGAGGTCAAAAGTGACTTCAGTGATCCCAATTAGTAGATGTATGGTAATGTCATTGTTCATGGCAAGAAACATGGGAGGGAAAGCAGATCTGTATGCAAAGATAAAGAATTCCATACCGATCTTTCCAAACATTCCAGTTTCAGTTATTTTGAATCTGAGGGGCCAGTGAGATAGCAAAGTGTAAATGTCCACTGGGGCTAAATATATGGGTATGGAAAGCAAGGTCATGCTCTGGTAGAGAATTGTATTGGAGCTGGAGGAAGATTGCTTCAGATGGAAACCCAAGGACAAGAAGAATAGTGAAGCCCTTGGTTTTCTGCTCTTTTCATCACACCTGCTGCTGGTCCTGTCTCCAGTGTGAGCCTCAAACATTTTCATAATCAGAGTCCAGGATTCTACACAACACATCAAAGTGAAAGAAAAATGTATTTCTTTCTAGATCTGTACCTATTAATCCACCTTCCCATAATAAAGTTTCCGTGCCTTCTAGATTTGAATCCTGACCAAAATATTAACCTGAGAAACCCAGGAGACATACAGTCTAAAAATTGACTATCAAGATGCTAGTGACTTTACCTATGTGTACAGTACAGTTGAGAAATTAAAATAAGTTTCTTTATTAGGTGTCCTATACCTAAGTTCTTTTTGAAAGACCTCATTTAAAATCCACTATCTCTACTTATCGAGAGTCAGAGGAACCACATGAATGAATTACCTTGCTGAACCACTGCAGCTGAAGGTATGGAGGTGGGGCTAGTGAGGTGAACAAAGTGGCCCAATCAAAACACTCTTGGTTTTACTTTAATAATGAACTGGATTATGTAGAGCACAACTCAGAACTAAAATGCCATGCGTAAAAGCTGAGAAGTGAATCCATGAGCAGACTGAAGGGACTTTCCTTAAGCCATCTGTCTATAGTCTAAACCAATCTGGACCCTCCCCACTGACAGCACCTCCCTTCCCTCGTCTTCCCAGTTCTCCCTCTCATGAGAGACAAAAGGAAGTTGACCAAGGTTGAGATTACCCCAATATTGTTTTCCTTCCTTCCAATGTCTTTTTCATTTTTATTTACTTATTTATTTATTTTGAGATAGAGTCTCGCTCTGTCACCCAGACTGGAGTACAGGGGCACAGTCTTGGCTCACTGCAACCTCTGCCTCCCAGGCTCAAGTGCCTCAGCCTCCCCAGTAGCTGGGATTACAGGCGTGCACCACCACGCCTGGCTAATTTTTGTATTTTTAGTAGAGACGAGGTTTCACCATGTTGGCCAGGCTGGTCTCAAACTCCTGACCTCAAGTGATCTGCCAGACTCAGCCTCCCAAAGTACTAGGATTACAGGGGTGAGCCACCGTGCCTGGTCCCAATGTCTTTTTCAAAATTAACATTCTATTATTGTCTTATCTTATTACAAATGGGGATATACTCATCAGAAAACACAGACAGCAAAAATAAAATAAAATAAATTTCCTAACATCCATAATCCTATACACCCAAAGATATCCAATGTAAACTCTTTGTTGTATAGCCTTTGTTCTTCTTGTAAAGATCTAGACAGATATGTATAGACCTAGATCTAAATAATAGATTATAGCAATAGCTATAGATGTATTTATGGGTATAATTACATTTATAAATATAGACATAGCTATGCTTATAGATACAGATATCTGTACATTTGCAGGGCTAACTCATGCAGCCACAGAGGGTGCTTAGGGTAAAGGCACTTTATTGGGTGCACAGGGCATATTTTGACTCATAATCTGCCTTTTTCATTCATTCAAACTAAGACACACTTTGTTTAATCCTCAATTCTTTTTAGATTCTTGGTTGTTCCCCACCACTCCCAGTCCAGCTTTGCCCTCCCCAGCTAGAATCCATCTTTAGCCGTGGCCTCTCCAGTGAACCCAGCTCTGCTGTGGGTAACCCAGTCCAGGGAGTCCTCAGATTTTCCTACCACAGAGAACTGGCTGCTCCTGTTATGTCTGGGATAAAGGGAACAAGGCCTGCTAATTTCAAGCCAGTACATTAGACCACCAGCTCTGGTTTCCTCTTACTCTCTCATACATTGCATGATCCTTGAATGTGTTTTCCAATGGCAAAGATTCTTTCCAAAATAAGGCTGAGTGGAGTCTTAGAGGTAATGACAGAAATACTAACAATACACTAAACATTTAGGGTTATCTATAAAGCTGAGGGCTTTATAATTAACCCTTAAAGCAACTTCTTAAGGCAAATATTGCTATTATCCCCAGTTTACAGATAACAAAATCAAAACTTAAAGAATGATCTAAAGTTTGATTCAAACCCAGGATTGCCTGACTCCCTAACATGAATCACACCACACTGCTTCTGTCTGCGGGAGTGTCTTGCAGGAGATTTAGCAAACGATCACGACATGGATTCTCAGTGTTAAACTCCTCTTTCCCAAGGCTTCAGTTCTTTCTGGCTGAGCAAGAGCAAGGTCTGCAGCTATGCAGGAACATCTTGGTGAAGCGAGGCAGGACCCCCGCTGAGCAATCCACCACATAAGTGCTGGTGGTGCAGGCTTAGTACACTTGAGAGTTACAGCTTTCTCCCTGAGATGGTTGAGAAGTTTGGCTTAGTGACCATCATTTGAATGATAGGAATTCTGTGCACCTGATGATTTGGGTAATCCTCTTCAGAGTGCTGAATGCCAGGCTTGGCACTGAGCCAGGTGGGGATTTACCTAGGCTAGCTTGACTCAGGGCGCTCTTTCCTCAAAGGCCATTCCTCTAGGGAAGACTTAGCAAGTACACTAAAAAACCCCAAGTCAGGCCCGTTTGTGTATATAATCTAACATTGTCAAAATAAATTGATTTGGAATGAAGAGCTTCCTGTTTCCGCAGATCATTTTCCTTTGTTGAGGATCATCTGAAGCTCTGTTTTTATTAACTTTTATGAGCACCTTCTCTCCTCCTCTTCTCCTGTCAACAGATTGTTGATATTGGCCCTGATTGTTCCATGTATGGGTAAATGTGAACCTTGTTCTCTTAAATCCTAATTTGATAAGAACTAACAGAAAACAAACAAACAAAAAAAGAAATTAAATAAAAAGTGCAAGTCCGGAGTAGGTTAGCAATGCAGAATCCGAAATAGAATATGGAATAAGGTATTCAAGAAATTAGCACATTTGTATCTCATCATAGAAATCTTATCACTTGCCCCTAAATTTTTAAATAATGAACCCATGAAGGAGATCCTAGATTTAACAGTGAGATCCAATTATAAGGATAGATATTAGGACACAGTTACCCAAGCGATGACCTTAAAGGGAGAGTTGCAGAAGCACAGATTCCAGCTGACACATGGAAACCTCCCTTTTCCTCATGAAAACTGCTTCAGCAACCCAGTGGAATAAACTTTATTCAGGGAAGGAACACCTTTTCTATTGCAGCTGAAGGTGTGGAGGTAGGGATAGTGAGAAGGTAGATATTTCATAAAAAGGAGTCCTTGGGTTTTGGGGATATCATACATGATGACTCTAATTTTTTCTATGAAATAAGGGGCAGAAGAGATGGGGAGGGTAGATTGAAGAGAGCAGTGGAAGTCTGGCCCCTGTAGAGAAGGAGAGAGGGATCTGAAAACGGCAATTTTTTAAAGGACACAGAGCACTCTGAGGACCAGTCTGGGTTTGGAGACCCTGAATATACAGGGACAGCTATAAGTAGTGGAGTGATATACCAAAATAAGAGACAGCAAGAATCAGGATGATCCACTTTTGGCAATTGGAGAGACAGGTGCAGCAGAAAGACAGTGGTTCAAGTGACACAGCCTATATTTAGTTTGGATAAGGAAGGAAACAAGCCACAGGTGAGGATATTCAGTGGGAAGAGAAAGGAGCATTTAAAGGGCTGGTGTACTGAAATGGAACGAGGTTGAATAACAAACACACTGGGGATATGAGAGGCAGAGAACAGAAAGGATAGAAAGTTGGTTAACAATTGATAAAGGAGAGCTTAAGATATTGGAGGAGATGGAGCTCCTGTTGGTAAGACCAAGGTTGGATCTATCAAGGAGAATGAGTGACTGAGGCAGAGAGAACATAAACTGTTGAAGATGCCAGAATCTTGAGGCTAGTTTGTTGAAAAAGTGGACCAGCAGGATTTGAAGACATGTAAAACGATGACAATGTTTTCTTTTTTCTTGTAATATTGTATCATTATTTTATCGCATGCCTTCTTGTTATAAGCCATTTCCAAAACTTGTGGAGCAAGGAAGAAAACAAATAAAATAGAAAGAGAGCCAGAGAGATGAACAAAATATAAAAGTCATTACTGGATATAGGAAGTGCCCAAAACTATGTGAATTAGGTAGTTGAGGGATCTTAATTTCTTAATATTTTGGGGATTTAAAAATCTGCTCTTCTGGGCTATGGATTCATTGAAGGGAGGTCTATGCCTTATCGTCTGTGCATCCTATTACAGTTCTGAGCACAGCTGCCTACACTATGCTGTTATTCAATAAAACTTTGTTCATGGAATTAACAGTTTGCAAATGGTTCTAATGCATCCTTAGATGTTCACATACTTTATTTATGTATTTATTTTTTTGAAACAGAGTCTTGCTCTATCATCCAGAATGGAGTGCAATGGCACGATCTCAGTTCACTGCAACATCTGCCTCTCAAGCTCAAGTGATTCTCCCACCTCAGCCTCCTGAGTATCTGGGACCAAAGGCATGAGCCACCACACCTAGCTCATTTTTGTATTTTTGTAGAGACATGATCTCCCTATGTTGTCCAGGCTGGTCTTGAACTCCTGGGCTCAAGCAATCTGCCAGCCTCAGCCTCTCAAAGTGCTGGGATTACAGGCATGAGCCACCAGGCCCAGCCATACTGTTTTGATAAGTACTTACATTAATGCTCAAATGTTCACATAATGATTTCTACATGTGCAGCTTTAGCCCACTTGCATATTTGGAGGGTTCCGGATGGTGAAGAGAGTAGGTGTGGATGCTGCTGAAGACAGATAAGATCTCCTGTAGCTTCTAGACTCCACCCCCCCGCCTCCAGTAAGGGCTCAGAACTTAATAAATGCCAATGAGTCCAAGATTAGAAAGATGACTCCCCACCTTACACAGATTCTGCTTCTAACCAACTAGACATCGAGAAGCATGAAGATCGGTATTACCAGGAGCACACTCTTCCAAGCATTTTCAGTACTACTGCGCACAGAGGCAAGCTCAGACAATGCTTTTTTTGGTTTTAAGATTAACCTACCATGGGCCTGAAGTAGTGGCTCAAGCCTGTAATCCCAACACTTTGGAAGGCCAAGGTAGGTGGATCGCTTCAGCTCAGGAGCTCAAGACCAGCCTGGACAACATGACAAAACCCTGTCTCTACAAAAAAATACAAAAATTAGCTGGGTGTTGTGGCACATGCCTGTGGTCCCAGCTGCTCGGGAGGCTGAGGTGGAAGGATCTCTTGAACCCGGGAAGTGAAGACAGTGCAGTGAACTGTGATCATGCCACTGCACTTCAGCCTGGGCAACACTGAGATCCTGTCCAAAAAAAAAAAAAAAAGATTGATTAACCTACTGTGTATCTTTTTCTTATGAGAGGAGACACTTGAATTATTTTATAAGTAGATAAATAAATTCCCAGTTGGGAGGTATTTACTATATTGTAGGATAATGTGTTCCAAATGTTGGTGATTTCAAGCCCAGTAATGTGGTTTTGATACCATTCCACTGACTTTCTGTTCCTAACCAATCTGTGAAATTGTTGGTGTGTCAGGAATGCTTCAAGTCAGTGAAGGGACATTATGACAAAAAGGCAAACTTCTTATAAACACTGGAGGGACAGTCCTGAACCGGGCTGGGCCTGGCCAGGCAATCTTCCTCTTCATGAGCGCTATGTTTAGAAGCAGCAGAATTGGAGTAGCAGGGTAGAAGCAAGGCCTCAAGCTGTATATCAGGATCTATAGTTGGTCAATACACATTTTTTGGTGACCATCTGGGGATTAAATTAACATATTTAAAGTTCAAAAGGGAATAGAAATTCATTACCAGAAAGGGAGAGGTCATTTTTTTCCTGGATCACTCCCAAACAGAAAATTGTGAACAGGATTTGTTGCAGTAAAAACCCAAAGGGATTGGTATTTTCCTTCAACAAAGCCAGCAGATGTTTTCATTCTTTTTAGAGCCAGTTCTCGGTTAATCAGCACTTGGTTGTTCGGTTTTCAGTTATTTAGTTTTGCTTCTCTTTTTCACGTCCTCAAGCCTGAAAATAACCTCTCTCTAGTCAGTATTTGAAAGATTCTACTGTTTGTTAGACTATCTACTACCAGTTGGATACAGCAAAACGACAAATGAAGAGCAAATAAGGTTTACCTTCCTATTTATCAGCATTTTGGCCTCCTTCATTCACACCTTCTCATTTTTCCTCTTTACCATCATATTCTCCCACCATCTCCTTCATGCCAGCATGTGGACAGGTCCTCGGAGCCTCACTGCCCTCTTCTCCTCTCCCCAACACACACAGCCTTCCCGGGAGACCTCACAAGCACTTCCTCCTCAGGCAGCATGACATGGGATAATTAGAAATTCAGGGCAGGTCAAAGAATTTCAAAATGCTGAATAACACTGCAGTGAATAACCACTCGAGACCTCATTTACGGAAGTAATTTTCTGTTTTTTAATTTAAAGATTTTTTTCAAATTTAGCAATAAACATAATGTTGCCATTTGGTTGTAGTATCAGATCAAAAACTCAAGGTCATGGGGCCCTGGATGCACACATCTTATAATCTATGCCTGCCATATAAGACAGAAGAAAGCAATGTGTGCTGTGCCTGCCGAGCCCTTTTATATCACTATTTTATTCAATTTTCTCAACAATATACTGGGATCTCATGAGCTCCATTACACAGATGAAAAACTAAAATTTGAAGAGATTAAGTAACTAGCCCAAGGTCATGCAGCTGGTAAGCATCATCAGCCACCATTTAAGCTCAGGTCTGTCTGGCACCAAAGTTTGTACCATACCTTTACCTCCTAATTCAAGACAGGACATATGACAATTTTCATTATAGTCCACCCTGATTTATTTGCAAGCATATTATCCTTTTTTCAGTGACTATGGATCTTAGGGGCCATCCAGTTTATAAGCTCTTGAAGTGATGATATCAGTGGTATCAGTTTCAAAAGGAAACTTGGAATAAATACAGAAAAGTGAAATGTGCATGGGTGTTATATGAGTCAGGGTTATCTAGAGGGACAGAACTAATAGGATAGACATACATAGAAAGGGGAGTTTATTAAGGAGTGTTGACTCACACAATCACAAGTAAGGTGCTACAATAGGCCGTCTGCAAGCTGAGGAGCAAGGAAGCCAGTCTGAGTCCCAAAACCTCAAAAGTAGGGAAACCGACAGAGCAGCCTTCAGTCTGTGGTTGAAGTTTCGAGTCCCAAAGCTGAAGAACTTGGAGTCCAATGTTCGAGGGCAGGAGGGATCCAGCACAGGAGAAAGACGGAGGCCAGAAGACTCAGCCAGTCCAGTCTTTCCATGTTCTTCTGCCTGCTTTTATTCTGGCCTGGCTGGCAGCTGATTAGATTGTGCCCACCCAGATTAAGGGGGGGAGGGGTCTGCCTTTCCCAGTCCACTGACTCAAATGTTAATCTCCTTTGGCAACACCCTCAACAGACACACCCAGGAACAATACTTTGCATCCTCCAATCCAATCAAGTTGACACTTAATATTAACCATCACAGGTGTATTTATGTTTGACTATTTGAGCTAATGTGAATATTACCTAACATCCACAAGTGAAAAAGCAGTGGGTTTTTTGTGGGGTTTTTGTTGTTGTTGTTGTTGTTGTTGTTGTTTTTTGTTTGCTGGTCTGAAGCATGGATAATTAGGAGCAGAATTTATGACTGAGTCCAGGGTCACAGATGTTGAGGGTAATAACTATAATGATCTAATGGAAAGTTAGAGATTAAAGGGATGTTAAAAACCAGCTAGTTAACCCTATCATTGTGCAAAGGGGAAACTGAAGACTAGACGTGTTGTGACTTGTGATGTCTCTCAGAACACCTTCTGAGTAATTAAGAGTTAAACTGAATGAGGAGGTTGAAGACAAGATCAATTCCATGAACTGCCCACAACTACAAGGCTAAGCCATGCTCACTCAGCCTGGACTAGGTCTCCTTGTATTTCTCTTTGTATTCTTGTTCATTTATTCCTTCATTTAGCTGTTTGCTTGCTTAAGATACCAGTGGTTGGGTGCATACTCTGCTTATCAGGCACTCTGATAAATAAGTTTATTTGGATTATCTCACTTAATCATCACCACGACTCAATGAAGCAAGCAACATGATTATTCTAATTTAACATGGGAGGAAATGGATTCTTAAAAGGATTAGGTAACTTGACCAAGGTCAAAATTAAATAGCAGAGTCAGCAGCAAACCCAGGTGCATCAACCCTATCCAGAGCTCTGAATTCTTGCGGTATTTCAGAAAGAGATGGAGGGTAAGCTATTATCACATACATTTTTTTCCTGAAGAATTGAGAGCTTCAATTGGTGTCAGCAGTCTCCCCCGGAGCCCACAGAAAGTGGGAAAACCTCAGCCAGATTCAGGTTCTCATAGTACTCCACTAAGAGCGCTTCCCTCATGCCTTGGGCTACAGGTCCGCATTTTTTATATCAAGATCTTATATGTAACAAACCTGCACGTTATGCACATGTACCCTACAACTTAAAGTATAATAATAATAAATAAATTTTTAAAAAAATTTTATACAGAGAAAAAAAAAAAAATCTTAAAAGTCTCACCCCAGCAAAGATTCTGAAAAAAGCCTCTACTTTCACCCCTAAGACAATCTGAAATAATTCCCAGCTATTCGATAAGTCCCTCCTAAAGGTCCAACCTCACCACACAACAATGAAAAAAAAAAATCGATCTTTTACTGAAGACTCTGAAGAAAACCAGAGAATCACCCTCCACAGAGTAGAACTCATCACGAGAATCATGAAACATTTTGATTCTGTCCTGAAGGATTTCTCCTGCTTCTAGCTGATTCTTCTATGTTTTTTCCTCGCCTTGCATATGTCTACCAACCTTTTCTAGTGAAGCAGTTCAACTCTGGCCTTGCCCACCACCCCTTCAACTCCCCACCAGCAACATGAAAGCCTAGTGGTTAGCTGAACAGTACTAAGCCTGTCTCCAGAGATTCAGTTCCTGTCACTGCAAAAGCCTTACCTGGTCAACCCTTAAATCCACTGTTGTTGCACCAACAACCACTCTACACGCCTCACCCCTTTTCTAACCTCCTTTCTCTCTTCATGTTCTCCTCAAGGAGGAGGAAAAGGGGTCAAGGAAGTGATTCCGAACAAAAAATTCATACAGCATCTCTTCCCCACCATACTCTGCCCCTGCACACATGTACACACATACATACATGCAAACACACACACACACTTTCACTCCAGGGATATCTAGCCTTCAGAGAAATTTAAAGATGTTTCTCCCGCTAAGCACTTTTTTCAGTTGCCTTATCACAAATAAACTAGATTTTAATGTTAAAAACTAGAAAATGAAACAAAGCAAGAAAAACAATACCCTACATTCCAGAAACTGAAATATTCTTTTTTAGCTCTTGTAACAAAGAATAAGTCAAATCAGAAACTGAAAAATGCAGATAATAAAACACAACATAGCAGAATCTAATGGAATATACTTAAAGCAATGCTAAGAGGAAATTTTATATTTATATAGTTAAAAGGAAAAGTTTAGACAAAACAAATTTAACACAGTTTATTTGCACGTTAAATGATTCATGAATCAGGAACACTCAAAACCGGAAGAGGTTGAGAGAACTCCACTGAACCTGCGTGAGCTGCAGGCCTTTATAGGCTGAACTGGGAAGCAAAGTAATCAAATTACTCTATTGGCTATAGCTTGGTATTTGTCTTATTTGGGTCTGATCCAGTGGAAAGTCCCTACTTAGAGGTCAGTTGGCAGTTTTTGATTGGTTAATTATAACTTTCATTTTACTATTTACATGGGATTGGGTTTTGGTTTGTCTAAATGGGAACCCAAGGTGCTGGAACCATCTCAGCCTATGGCCTCCCAATTAATTGTTTTAACAATATTGATAAATAAGAAAGAAGTAAGTACATAATTCAAAAATTTAGAAAATGAACTATCAAAGAAACCCAAGGAAAGACTAAGTGAAAATAAAAGCATGAGTCAATTAATTATAAAACAAAAAGTATTATTAAATCAATCAATAAAGCCAAGAAAAACAATAAAAGAGATAGCCCATTAGCTAGTCTTTTTTTCTTTGTTTGTTTTTGTTTTTGTTTTTGTTTCCTGAGACAGCCCCATTAGCTAATCTTATCAAAAACAAAATAGGGGCTGAGTACCACGGCTCACACCTGTAATCCCAGCACTTTGGGAGGCCGAGGCAGGCAGATCACCTGAGGTCAGGCGTTTGAGACCAGCCTGGCCATGATAGTGAAACCCCGTCTCTAAAAACACAAAAATTTAGCCAGGTGTGGCGGCAAGTGCCTGTAGTCCCAGCTACTTGGGAGGCTAAGGCAGGAGAATTGCTTGAACCTGGGAGGCGGAGGTTGCAGTGAGCCACAATTGCCTGGGTGACAGTGAGATTCAGTCTCAAAAAAAAAGAAAAAGTAAAAAGAAAAAAAAAAAGTCCTAGCCAGAGCAATCAGATACGAGAAAGAAAGGAAAAGAAGTCAAATTATCTCTCTTTGTGGAGGTTATGATTCTACATCTAGAAAACCCTTAAAACTCTGTCAAAAGGCTCCTGGAACTGATAAATGACTTCAGTAAAGTTTCAGGATACAAAATCAATGAACAAAAATCAGTAGTATTTCTTTTTTTTTTTTTTTTTTTTTTTTTTTTTTTTTTGAGACAGAGTCTTGCTCTGTCGCCCAGGCTGGGGTGCAGTGGCCGGATCTCAGCTCACTGCAAGCTCCGCCTCCCGGGTTTAGACCATTCTCCTGCCTCAGCCTCCCGAGTAGCTGGGACTACAGGCGCCCGCCACCTCGCCTGGCTAGTTTTTTGTATTTTTTAGTAGAGACGGGGTTTCACCGTGTTAGCCAGGATGGTCTCGATCTCCTGACCTCATGATCCGCCCGTCTCGGCCTCCCAAAGTGCTGGGATTACAGGCTTGAGCCACCGCGCCCGGCCAAAAATCAGTAGTATTTCTAAACACCGATAACATTCAAGCTGAGGGCCAAATAAAAAACATAAATTCATTTACAATAGCTACAAAAACAGAATAATGCCTCAGAACATATCTAACCAAGGAGGTTAAAGAGTCCCACAAGGAGAACTGCAAAACACTGCTGAAAGAAATCATAAATGACACAAACAAATGGATAAATATTCCATGTTCATGGTTTGGAAGAATCAATATCATTACAATAGTCATACAGCAATCTACAGATTCAATGCTATTCCTGTCAATCTAACAATGTCATTCTTCACAGAACTAGAAAAAACTATTCTAAAATCAATATGAAACCAAAAAAGAGCCCAAATAGCCAACACAATCCCAAGCAAAAAGAACAAAGCTGGAGGCACCGTGCTACCTGACTTTAAACTATACTACCGGGCTACAGTAACCAAAACAGCATGATACTGGTATAAAAACAGACACAGAGACCAATGCAACAGAGTAGAAAACTCAGAAAGAAAGCAGCATACCTACAGCCATCTGATTTTCAACAAAGGCAACAAAAATAAGCAGTGGGGAAAGGACTCCCCATTCAGTAAATAGTGCTAGGACAGCTGACTAACCATATGCAGAAGAATGAAATCAGACTCCTACATTTTACCATACACAAAAATTAACTCAAGATAGATTAAAGATTTAAATGTAAGATCTCAAACTATAAGAATCCTTGAAGAAAACCTAAAAAACACCATTCTGGACATTGGCCTTAGGAAAGAATTTATGACTAACTACTCAAAGGCAATTGCAGCAAAAACAAAAATTGACAAGTGGGACCCAATTAAACTAAAAACCTTCTCCACAGCAAAGTAAACTATCAACAGAGTGAGCAGACAACCTACAGAATGGGAGAAAATATTTGTAAACTAAGCATCTGACCAAGGCCTAATATCCAGAATCTATAAGGAACTTAAACAACTGAATAAGCAAAAACCAAATAACCCGATTAAAAAATGGGCAAACGTCTACTATAAAGACACATGCACACCTATGTTTATGGCCACACTATTCAAAATAGCAGACTTGGAACCAACCCAAATTCCCATCAATGACTGGATAAAGAAAATGTGGCACATATACACCATGGAATACTATGCAGCTGTAAAAAAGAATTACTTCATGTCCTTTGTAGGGACATGGATGAAGCTGGAAACCATCACTCTCAGCAAACTAACCCAAGAACAGAAAACCAAACACCACATGTTCTTACTCATAAGCGGGAGTTGAACAATGAGAACACATGGACACAGGGAGGGGAACATCACACACTGGGACCTGTCAGGGGGTTGGGGGCTAGGGGAGGCATAGCATTAGGAGAAATATGTAATGTAGGTGACAGGTTGATGGGTGCAGCAAACCACCACGGCACGTGTATACCTATGTAACAAACCTGCACGTTCTGCACATGTACCCCCGAACTTAAAGTATAATAATAAGAAATTAGAAAAATAAATAAAACGGACAAATGACATGAACAGACACTTCTCAAAGGAAGGCATAGAAATGGCCAAGTGCGGTGGCTCACACCTGAAATCCCAGCACTTTGGGAGGCCGAGGTGGGCAGATCACCTGAGGTCAGGAGTTTGAGACCAGCCTGGCCATGATGGTCAAACCCCGTCTCTATTAAAAACACAAAAGTTAGCCAGGTGGGTGGCAAGTGCCTGTAGTCCCAGCTACTTGGGAGGCAGAGGCAGGAGAATCGCTTGAACCCGGGAAGGTAGAGGTTGCAGTGAACCGAGATTGTGCCATTGCACTCCAACCTGGGTGACAGAGCGAGACTCTGTCTAAAAAAAAGAAGGAGAAGACATAGAAGCAGCTAACAAACATATGAAAAAATGCTCAACATCACTAATCATCAGAGAAATGCAAATCAAAATCACCACAATGAGATACCGTCTCACACCATTCATAATGACTTAATAAAAAGTCAAGAAACAACAGATGTTGATGAGGCTGTGGAGAAAAGGGAATGTTTATACACTGTTGGTGAGAATGTAACTTAGTTCATCCACTTGAAAAGCAGTTTGGAGGTTTCTCAAAGAACTGAAAACAGAACCACCATTTGACACAGCAATTCCATTACAGGGTATATATCCAAAGGAAAATAAATTGTTCTACCAAAAAGACATATGCACACATATGTTCATCACAGCACTATTCACAATAGCAAAGACATGGCTCAATCTAGGTGCCTATCAATGGTGGATTAAAGAAAATGTGATACATATACACCATGGAATACTATGCAGTCATAAAAAAGAACTAAATCATGTTTTTTGCAGCAATATGGATGCAGCTAAAAGCCATTATCCTAAGTGAATTAACTCAGGAACAGAAAACCAAATACTGCATGTTCTCACTTATAAGTGAGAGCTAAACATTGGATACTCATGGACATAGACAGGGACAATAGAAACTGGGGACTACTAAAGGTGCAAGGTGGGGGCAAAAGGGGCAGAAGTTGAAAAACTAACTACTGGCTGCAATGCTTGGTACCCCAACCTCAGCATTATGCACTGTATTCAGGTGACAAACCTGGACATGCACCCCCTGAATCAAAAATAAAAGTTGAAAAAGTAAAATAAAAATAAAGAACAAAATTAAGCAAGCGAAAATATATTCAAGAACAAATGAATGAAAAATAATCCCACTACAAAGGCAATACAAAAAATAATAAACTCAACCCAAGGTAAGTAGAAATAAAAATCTGGATAAAATGTATCATTTTCTAGAGTTGACTCCCAAAGAAAGGGGAAAAAAATCAAATAGGCTAATTTCTAAAAGAGAAATAGGAATACATGTGAGCTACTCCCTAAATCATCCTGTGGCCGGGCACTGTGGCTCACACCTGTAATCCCACCACTTTGGGAGGCCAAGGCGGGTGGATCACAAGGTCAGGATTTTGAGAGCAGCCTGGCCAATATGGTGAAACCCCATCTCTACTAAAAATAGAAAAATTAGCCAGGTGTTGTGGAGAGAGCCTGCAGTTTCAGCTACTCGGGAGACTGAGCCAGGAGAATCGCTTGGACCCAGGAGGAGGAGGTTGCAGTGAGCCAAGATCGCGCCATTGCACTCCAGCCTGGGTGACAGAGCAAGACTCCACTCCCCAAAAAAAAAAAAAAAAAAAAAAAAAAAAAAAAAAAAACAAATCCTTTTATTGTTATGGTATTTTTTTTTTCCTATTCAGATGAGTTTAAATAGTATTGGGGTTATCTGTTCCACAATAGTTCCATAAAAATCAGCTATAAAACCTAATTTGGACATCACATTCTTTAGGGAATCAAATTATGGTTAAAGTAGCATTACAAATCAGTGCGAGGAAAAATTAAGATTATTTATGTAATGGTGTAAGGAGAATTGGGTAGTCACCTGAGGAAAAAAAAATTCAGTCAATGCCTTGCTTGTTACATTAAAAACATGTTTAAGGGAAATCAAAGATTTAAATGTAAAAAATAAATAAAAATATCAAAATAAACTATAAAATGTTTTTGTTTGTTTGTTTGTTTTTGAGAAGAAGTTTCACTTTTTTTTTTTTTTTTTTTTTGAGACGGAGTCTCTCTCTGTCGCCCAGGCTGGAGTGCAGTGGCCGGATCTCAGCTCACTGCAAGCTCCACCTGCTGGAAGTTTCACTCTTGTTGCCCAGGCTGGAGTGCAATGGTGCGAGCATGGCTCACTGTAACCTCCGCCTTCTGGGTTCAAGCAATTCTCCTGCCTCAGCTTCCCAAGTAGCTGGGATTACAGGCATGCACCACCATGCCTGGCTAATTTTGTGTTTTTAGTAGAGATGGGGTTTCTCTATGTTGGTCAGGCCAGTCTCAAACTTCCTGACCTCAGGTGATCTGCCCGCCTCAGCCTCCCAAACTGTTAGGATTACAGGCATGAGCCACCGCGCCCAGCCTATAAAATGGTTTTATAATCTCAGAGCACTAATTGCTTCACTATGACACAAAACCTAGAAACTATTTTTAACTGAAAAATTAGAATACATAAAAGTCAAAATTTTCCTGTAAAAATAGACCATAAACAAGATAAGTAGAAAAATTATTAACTAGGTAAAAATACTGGTAGAAACATAACAAATGGCCAATTTCCTTAATGTTAATATTTAAATAGTTCCTAAAAATCAATTTTTAAAAATCCAAATACCCATCAGAAAAACAACTAAAGATACAGTTCCAAAGAAGTAAATACACATGGCTCTTAAACACACAAAATATCATTCATAATGAGAAAAGTGTAGATTTAGGCCAGGGGCAGTGGCTCACCCCTGCAATCCCAGCACTTTGGGAGGCTGAAGAGGAGGGGATCATCTGAGTTCAGGAGTTCGAGACCAGCCTAGCCAACATGGTGAAACCCCGTCTCTGCTAAAAATGCAAAAATTAGCTGAGCATGGTGGTGGCAACCTGTAATCCCAATCACTTGGGAGGCTGAGGCAGGAGAATTGCTTGAACCTGGGAGGCAGAGGTTGTGGTGGGCTGAGATTGTACCACTGCACTCCAGCCTGGGCTACAGAGTGAGTGAGACTCCACCTCAAAAAAAATAAATAAATACATGAATAAAAAGAACAAGGAAAATGTAGATTTAAACCATCAAATGCCTTTCTTCATCTATCAAATTGGCTGTTGTGAGTTTGTGGGGAAATATGCAGTCTGTCATACATTTTTGGGTGGAATGGTAAATTAGCGTAATTTCTTTGGATGGAAATTCATGAATAATAACAAAATTTGAAATGAGGCTGGGAAGCAGAAGTTGCAGTGAGCCAAGATCCCGCTATTGCTCTCCAGCCTGGGCAAACAGAGTGAGACCATATCTCCAAAAAAAAAAAAAAAATTGAAATGAATGTTCACATCTAGATTATGTTTAGACATGTGAAATTGATACTGACAGTTGATTTTAATAGGAAAACATGGGAATAATCTGGATATCCATCATGAGGGAACTAGTTAAATAAAACATGGAACATCCAACTTTGGAATAGCATGTAACCATTAAAAGATAAGAAGTCCCCCAATCTGTCAGATGTAGAATAAGCTCTGAAGTATATTGTGTTAAGTGGGAAAAGTAAAGAGGAGTAGGATGTGTAAAATGCTACACTTCGGTGGGTTTTTCTAAACCCACAAATATAAAACTAACATATTGAATAAGAATGACTCATGGAGTGAAATCACAAAGCAACTTTATTTTGTGTCCCATTGACCCATTCAAATACACTCAGTGGGGAAGTTCTCCTGATTCTGAATGAAAATTCAGAAAGTTTTATAACTTTTCTAATCACTTGAGAAATACACACTTTTGTATCACTTTAGATCATCAACTTCATCTCAATTAAGAAATTAAAATGCCCAGTCTCATGTCATAGTCAAAGCTGCCAACTCGAAGTTACTCTTACACTCCTCCCCCAGGTAAGGTTTGCTTCTTCTAGCTGGACATTTCTGCTAGTCTTTTCTCACCATTCGAGGGTGAAATGACAAGAAGTAAGAGAGCCCGAAAGTAAGAACTTGACTCTACTGTCTTAAGATAGCTTTACACTCTGTAGGTATGACAAGTATTTAAAGCTTACATTTTTACTTAGTGGCAGGATGACCAACTTACCCTGGGTTTCCCAGGACTTTCTTGGTGTTAAAACTGAAAGTCTTGTGTCTCTGAAACACCCTAAGTTCTGGGCAATGCGGGATGGCTGGTCTTCCTACTCAAGGAACACTGTTATTGCCTTTTGGAGGCATCTCCCTCACTGATGGAGATACTTCACCTGCATTCCCTTGATGCATACAATGATGTACTCTTACGAGCACTGCCTATTCTTCCTCCTGGGAAACTTGCAGTTCACTCTCAGCTTTTAACTGCTAAAGTCTCTTGCCCATCTGGATAGACTATTGTGCATGTGCATGACTGCTCTGGATTGAATGTGTGATCCCTCCAAAATAAATGTCGAAACTTAATCTCCAGCATGGTAGTGTTAAGAAGTAGGGTCTTTTGTGAAGTGATTCAATCATGATATCTCCTCCCTAACTAATGGGTTAATACCCTTTCAAAAGAGGTTTCAAATCCCAGCACTTTGGGAGGTAGAGGCAGGCAGATCACCTGAGGTTAAGAGTTCAAGACCAGCCTGACCAACATGGAGAAACCCTGTCTCTACTAAAAATAAAAAATTAGCCGGGTGTGGTGGCACCTGTAGTCCCAGCTACTCAGGAGGCTAAGTCAGGAGAATCACTTGAATCCAGGAGGTAGAGGTTGCGGTGAGCCAAGATCGCGCCATTGCACTCCAGTCTGGGCAACAAGGGCAAAATTCCATCTTAAACAAAGAAAAGAAAGAGGTTTCAGAGAGTGTGTGCCTCTCTTGCCCTTCCTTTTTCCACCATGTGAGGACACAGCAAAAAGGCACCATAGTGGAAGAAGAGAGACCAGGTGCTCAGCATACACCAAACCTGCCAGCACCTTGATCTTAGATTTTCAGCCTCCAGAACTGTGAGAAATAAAAATAAATTGTTTATAAATGACCCAGTCTTAAGTACTGGTGTTGTGACAGCACAAATGGACTAATGACCTTACACAACTTTCTCTTTCTCTATCCCTATCTCCCCTGCATGGCTCACATCTGCTGCAGGAAAATCACTCACACATATTTTGCCTTGACAAGCTCTGAGCATGCAAACCCAACCCACATGGCCCACACTCGCATGGCTTCACTATCAGTAGCCAGCCCATCTGTTGCCCCCGGTTCTCAGGCGATAGTGAAACAGTCTTCTTGGTGTCCGCCACTCAGCAAGGCCACAAATCAAACTCTCAAAAGTACTGCTGTGGAAGGCTCTTCTCTCTAGGCCTGACGTTGGTAGGAAATGCAACACACAGCACAGTTTTATCCAGAGAAATTATCTTCACAATCATAGCTCTATTTCACTTTATTCTTTGCCGATAGCCTACCATTGCACATCCTCAGTCTGGCTAAGAAATTTAAGGCTCATGAAACTGGTTTCTGAGTGTTTCCATGGAGTATTTCTATTTTTATACGGCATTCACATTGGTATCTGAATATCTAATATCTGTCATCTTAGAGTCTGAGCTGAAAGTGTCATCTTAATATCTTATTTCTATGCTTACATACACATAGAATAGCACTAGAAAGATATATGAAAAATAGCAATTGCTTCCAGAGTGGGGAAGTAACTGGCAGAGAAAGTAAAGGAAGAAGACTCACTTATCACATTTTACATTCTTGTATCATTTGAATGTATACACTGTGCATATATTACCTGTGAAAACACTGAAGTGAGTTAATGTTTCTAACAAGGGAAAGGTAGAATACCCATGATTAAACCTGTATAAATATAATTGCCAAATTTTCATAAAAATACCCACTAAATTAATAATAATTCATAAATGTGCTTCTATGCAGGAACAGACAGATGAATCAATAAAATGGAATAAATACAAAGTACCAAAACAAGTCTTAGGTTACATATGAACTTACTATTCTATCAAGGTGCACCTCAAGTCAACAGGGCACGATGGATTATTTAGTAAGTGGTGCCTAAGCAACAGGCCAGCCATTTGGATAAACTTAAAATGTGGTTTATGGCTCATAAACCAAACTAATTTCAAATTGATTAAAAATTTTAATGAAAGGAATAAAATCATAATAGTAGTAGATAAAAATACAACTGAATAGTGTTACAATCTTAACGTGGGCAAGGACAAGTATGATACAAATGGAGAGGCTATAAAGGAGAAGTGGGGTGATCACATAAAAATTAAAACCTTCAAAATGTCCCAAAATATACATAATGGAAACAAATAAAAAGATCATGCACACATAATCTATAAGACTATATACAATAATGTTAACAGTAGTTTGTTTTCATGGTGGTATTACACATGATTATAATTTTGTTCTTTTTCTTATTTCCTTGTTTTTTCTTGAAACTAATATGCAATACTTAGCAACAAACTTATTTTAAATTACATTGAAAGTAATGAGCAATGCAACAGTCAAAAGACTCACCATAGAAACAGTATTTTCCAGTAAAATATGAAGATAAAATACGTTTGCTCATGTAAAGGAAATGTCTTTTTCTTCTTTTTTTTTTTTTTTTTTTTTTTTTTTTTTTTGAGGCGGAGTCTCGCTGTGTTGCCCAGGCTGGAATGCAGTGGCATGAGTTTGACTCACTGCAACCTCCAACTCCTAGGTCAGATGGATTCTACTACCTCAGCCTACCGAGTAGCTAGGATTACAGGCATGCGCCACCATGCCCGGCTAATATTTGTATTTCTAGAAGAGACAGGGTTTCGCCATATTGGCCAGGCTGGTCACAAACCCCTAACCTCAGGTGATCTGCCCATCTTGGCCTCCCGAAGTGCTAGGATTACAGGCGTGAGCCCCTGCGCCCGGCCAGAAATGTCTTTATAGCAGGTTATTTATCCCAGTGGGCCTATTCCTAGAGCTTGCCGTTTCTCATAATGAAAAAAGGGCTGAAACTTGAATCCTTTTATGTGCTTGCTTACTTTGAGCTGATGTTAATAGAACAATGTCCACAATAACATAGGAGACAGGATCTGTTGATGAATCTGAAATTGGAAGCTCTGGTATAAGCACCTCCCAACAAAACACTATTGTGGAGGGTGTATGTGCTCTAATTGATTTACTCTTTCACACCCAGGTTCAGTTTCTCTAATTCTAGACTTATAGAAGAGGACAAGGGAGATATTTTAGCAAGAAAGTTAGAGAAGGAGAAATGATGATTCCTCTATTTTAAAAAGTCAGCATTTTCAGTGTTCAGAAATTCTAACAAATACTATATTCACAACAGAAAAGTAACCTATGTGATAAAGTACTAATAAGGATGACAAAACAGACATGAACATGCTACATTAATCGCAGTGACAGTGACATTTGCTGAGTGCCTATTATGTGCCAGCTGCTGTGCTGTATGATTTATTAACATTATCCTTAGCCAAAAGCAATTTCTTAAAAAACAAACTTCTTTACTGATTACTTTTCAAAAAGATAATTCCATAAAAATTAGATTTGGGGCCTATCACATTATCCTGAAAATTATTGCTGTTGAGTACAAACATAAATAATTACTAAAGTCCTAATACCAATTATAACTTCCCTAAGGAATTTGGGACTATAAATGAAGATCTTTGGGACTATGTAGTTTTCCATAGTGAAAACAAAGGGGTCAAACACTTAGATTCCTGCAATGGTGATGGCGATGATGATGGTGATGGTGATGCTGACAATAATGATGATGCCAGCTAGTACTTAAGGACTCTCACTGTATGTCAAGCACTCTTTCAAGTGTTTTACATGTATGAATTAATTTAATCTACCCAACAACTCTATGAGGAGTTACAACTATTACCTGTTTTAAGAGAATGGAATTGAAACATAAAGAAACGTTAAGAATTATCCAAGATCACGCAACTAGCAAGTGATGATGCTGGTAATTTAATGCAGACAACCTGACTCTAGAGTTCTTATACAATACACGGTGCCAGCCGGGCATGGTGGCTCACACCTGTAATCCCTGCACTCTGGGAGGCCGAGGCAGATGGATCGCCTGAGGTCAGGAGTTCAAGACCAGCCTGACCAGCATACCGAAAACCTGTCTCTACTAAATACAAAGAAAAAAAAAAAAGTAAGAAAAGAAAAATTAGCCGGATATGATGGTGCATGCCTATAATCCCAGCTACTTGGGAGGCTGAGGCAGGAGAATCGCTTGAACCCAGGAGGTGGAGATTGCAATGAGCCAAGATGGAGCCATCGCACTCCAGCCTGGGCAACAAGAGCAAAACTCCATCTCAAAAAAAAAAAAAAAAAAAATATATATACACACACACACACACACACACACACACACATACATACATACATACTGGGCCTTGGAGTCTGACCCCAAATCTCAGAGCCCAGTAGGGTGGTGGGATGATCTAGTTATCAGATTTTTAGAAATAGGTCTGCTTCCTTTTACTAGCATATCAAAATGAATAATTGAAACAATATTTGGACAAAATTACCCCTCACTCAAATATGGAATTAAAACTTGAAGAGGGGTGCCTAAGTTGCTGAGCTAATTGCCTTGGGGTTTTTTAGCCTCTAGCTGGAGAACACTGACCTAGAAGACCACATTCTCTTGAGTGCCTACTTTCTCCGTGACGTTAGAGCCAGACTTTCACTTTATGTAATTGTTCTTACCCTGGGAAAGCTAGTTTGCCTCTTGTCTAAATCAGTAAGGCAGTGACTGAGATGACAGCATTGTAGAAATATAGAATATACACACTAGTATACACAGTAGAAATATGAATTTTACTACACACCCATATGTTGTCTCATAAAACAATTAAGTCCATGTCATGTAATGATTAAGGGCATGGACTCTGCAAGATAGATAGAACAGGCTTTCAATGGTGGCCGTCAACTTATTAGCTCTGAGACTTTGAGGAAGTAGCTTAACCTTCCAAAGTCCCAGTTTTCCCATCTTCAAGATGGGGATAATACATACCTACTTCACAGAGTTGTTAGGAGGGTAAGATGAGATAACATATCTAGTTCCATTACTGGAGCATAGTAAGTGCCATCATTGTTGGCTGCTGCTATTTTCATCATCATCACCTTCAACACCTTCATTATAATCAACCAAAACCTGCTCTGTTGTCAGCATTCTTCCACATTCAAAGTGATTTCCTGTGTGGCTGTCTTCCTTGCTTTTCATTATTAACTAAAGTTGGCCCTCGGTATCCAGGGGACTGGATTGGTTCCAGGATCCTCTCAGATCCCAAAATCTGGGATGCTGAAGTCTGTGATACAAATTTGCATAGTGTTTGCATCAAACCTATCCACATCCTCTCTTATATTTTAAGTCATCTCTAGATAACTTATAATATCTAATACAGCTATTTACATAGCTGTTACACTGTATTGGTTTTTTGTTTGCAATTTTACTGTTGTATTTTTTTTTCTTGAATGTTTCAACCCACTGTTGGTCAAAACCCTTAAAATTTGTGGATATGGAGGGCCAAGTCTAAAGATAATGAGAAGTCGAGATGCAAAACAAAGTGTCCCATCAGGCTATTGAATTTTCCATCTAAAGCACCTTGTAAATTTAAGGGAACAAAGAAAAGAGAAACAAGACAAGATGATGATGAGGAAAGCCCATCCCACAGAGGATCTTGTGACCCAAGCTCTTGCAATAAATGCAAAGCACATAAAATGGAATGTCCCCTATGTCACAGTGAAAAACTGTAACATAAATACTTTTGTTAGTTGGTTTTATTCTACAGATGTTTCTGAGAATTTGTTGTTGAAACAGCCAATTCACTCCTGAAAAAAAAAAACTTTTGGCAGTACCCAAAGTGTCAACTAATTTGATCCAAATTACAGCTGAACATTTTGAAATATATGCATCGCCCACGTGAATACTGAGTGAATTTATCATAAATAGAAATTCAATTGCCGTGAAAGAAGGATACAATGGCATGGGAGTAAACTAATTTGTGAGCTTTTATTAAACACCTTATTAAGAGCTCCCGTCACAAGGGACAGTATACAATGGATTAAATGATGGTTATTCCAATGCTGTGCTCAGGGAAGGCACTCTGCATTGAGTCACAAAACCACTGGAGGTTTTCTTCCATATGGAACTCGATTCTAATCCTATTTTGGCTACCAAATTTGTAAAGCTTAAAAGTTGCTCATCCTTTTTATAAACTGGGCCCCCAACCTGTGGGCCTAATTCCCTCTGCAAACTTCTTTAAAACTGAATGTGAATGATTTGAGGTGATGCCACCCATTCTCATTCGTGGTAGCCACAACTTTCCCTTTGAGCTCAAGGGGAGACTTCACCCAGTTGAGCTACCTGCTCGCTTTGTAAATGGTCAGTAACCAGAGCCTTGATTTGACCTTTTGGGATTTCAGTTCCTGTCTTTGAACAAGATGAACTTTCAGTGAGTCATTTGCCAAAGTATATCATGGTATGTATTATAGATGACAGAATTCTAGACTGTTCATAAAAATTTTTAAATGTGGCCAGGCGTGGTGGCTCATGCCTGTAATCCCAGCACTTTGGGAGGCCGAGGTGGGTGGATCATGAGGTCAGGAGATCGAGACCATTCTGGCCAACATGGTGAAACCCCATCTCTACTAAAAATACAAAAATTAGCCAGACATGGTGGTGCGCGCCTGTAATCCCAGCTACTCAGGAGGCTCAGGCAGGAGAATCCCTTGAACCAGGGAGGCGGAGGTTGCAGTGAACCGAGATCGCGCCACTGCACTCTAGCCTGGCAACCGAGGGAGACTCCGTCTCTAACTAACGAAATAAATAGATAACAAACAATGTAAACAACCAAGCAGACATGTCTGTCTCTTCATTATAAGGAAGAACTCTATAACTTTTAAAACCAGCCAGCAATGAATCTGCCTGTTCTGTTAGGTAGTGAGTGCCCCATCACTGGACTCTGTCAGCCCAAGACCATTAAACCAGCTGCAAAAGGTTTGAAGAAGAGGCTTTGGTATAGACTGGTAGGCTTATTAATTTTCTAGGGCTGCTGTAACAAAATACCATGAACTCGGTGGCTTAAAACAACAGAAATGTATTGCATTACAGTTCTATTAGTCCAAAATTGGCAAGGCCATGATCCCTCTGAAGGTTCTAGGAAAGAATCCTTCCCTGCCACTTCCTAGTTGCTGGCGGCTCCTAGAAATGCTGGGCATTCTTGGCTGGTAGCTATTTCACTCCAATCTCTGCTTCTGTCTTTATGTGGCTTTCTTCCCTCTGTGTGTGTGTGTCTCCAAATCTGTCAGTCATAAATACACCCGTGATTGGTTTAGGGCCCATCTTAATCCAGTATGACTTCGTTTTAACTTGATTACACCTGCAAAGACCCAATTATTAAATAAAGTCACATTCATAAGTATTGGAGTTAGGACTTCAACATATTGCGGGATGAGCAGAAATAGTTGGAAAGATATAATTAAACCACACGTAGATATGACTAGTTGACTGATATGATGATCCCACCTACGGTGAGATTTTAGGAGTTATATAAATCCTCTCTTACCAAAATGATGTCATTAATTTGTCCAACAACTATTAACTAGCTTCATTCTCCAGTACTATTCTATTTTTCAAAAACGTGACATCTTACTAATGCTTTAAGTCTTGTATTTTATGGATGCTTGGGGAACCTTAGAAGATGCCTTAAGTCAAAGCCCAGAGTACAGAGTGCTATAATTACTGTGTCTTTTAGTTTATGTTCACATTCGCTGGCCTCACATTTGCTATGTATTCAGAAATACAAATACCGATTACAATACCAAGCATGAGTTATATGTTGAACATGAGATAGAATGAATTTCTAAAACACTATTAGTTTTAATGATAAACCAGAGCTTAAAAATTAGCCCTATATTTTCCTGTAGAAAATTACAGACTGAGGGCCGGGCACAGTGGTTCACGCCTGTAATCCCAGCACTTTGGGAGGCTGAGGTGGAGAGATCATGAGGTCAGAAGATCAAGACCATCCTGGCTAACACAGTGAAACCCTGTCTCTATTAAAAATATAAAAAATTAGCCAGGCATGGTGGCGGGCACCTGTAGTCCTTGCTACTTGGGAGGCTGAGGGAAGAGAATGGCGTGAACTTGGGAGGCAGAGCTTGTAGTGAGCCGAGATCGCAACCACTGCACTCCAGCCTGGGTGACAGTGCTAGAGTCCATCTCAAAAAAACAGAAAGAAAGAAAATTACAGAGTGAGGCCGGGCATAGTGGCTCACGCCTGTAATCCCAGCACTTTGAGAGGCCAAGGCAGGTGGATCACCTGAGGTCAGGAGATTGAGACCAGCCTGGCCAACATGGTGAACCCTTGTCTCTACTAAAAATACAAAAATCAGCAGGGTGTGTTGACACGTGCCTGTAGTCCCAGCTACTCAGGAGGCTAAAGCAGGAGAATCGCTTGAACCCAGGAGGCAGAGGTTGCGGTGAACTCAGATCACATCACTGCATTCCAGCCTGGGTGACAGAGCAAGACTCAGTACCCATCCCCCCCTCCAAAAAAAATTACAGACTATTCTCTCTGGTGAATCAAAAAACAGCTTTCATGACTTAAACCTAGTATCTTACTCTAATCTGTATGCATCTTGATCTAAAAATGTAGCATTTTGGATACATACACTTAGGTGATTTGCTTCATTGTTTCATTTTGATAGACAGCTTTCGTATCTCTCTTCTATAATTTAGTCTAGGACTTCTCAACCTCTGCACTATTGATGTTTTGTGCTGGATAACTCTTTGTTGTGGGAGCTGTTCTGTGCATTATAAGATATTCAGTAGCATCCCTGGCCCCTACACATTAGATGCCAGCAGCACCTTTCCTGCCACCTCCACCCAATGTGACAACCAAAAATGTCTTTGGATATTGCCCAGCGTCCCTGGAGGGGAGGTTGGGCAATATCATCCAAAATTAGGAATCACTGCATATTTGATGAAAATTAACTATATATTTTTTAATAGTGACAAACGTAGCATTGTTACATCATTGCAAAAACCTTGATGTCTGCCTGCACCTGTATGTTTGTTTATTGCAGCACTATTCACAATAGTAAAGACTTGGAACCAATCCAAATGCCCATCAGTGATAGACTGGATAAAGGAAATGTGGCACATGTACACCATGGAATACTATGCAGTCATGAAAAAGAAAGAGTTCATGTCCTTTGCAGGGACATGGATGAAGCTGGAAACCATCATCCTCAGCAAAATAACACAGGAACAGAAAACCAAACACGGCATGTTCTCACTCACAAGTGGAAGTTGAACAATGAGAATGCATGGACACAGGGAGGGGAATATCATATACTGAGGTCTGTCAGGGATCAGGGGAAAGGGCAGGGAGAGCATTAGGACAAATACCTAATGCACGTGGGGCTTAAAACCTAGATAACAGGTTGATGGGTGCAGCAAATCACCATGGCACATGCATACCTATGTAACAAACCTGCACTTTCAGCACGTGTATCCCAGAACTTAAAGTAAAATTTAAAAATAAATAAATAAAAACCTTAATGTCTGGCTTAATAGAAGACAGCTGGATTCTCATGTCTACCACTTCTTTCATTCTGCTGATATATGTATAGTTAGAAAATGGAGGAGTATTTTAACAGCCTTTTCAAATAGTTGTGGATATTTTTCTTTAATATTACCCCAAAATCACCAAGTAGTAGTTTCTTAAATGTTACTTGTCAAATTAAAATTCTTCTATCTTTCACTTCAAATGGATCTTTCATCCATGCATTGATCATTTGGAAAATACTGGTTCACTGAGTTACCTTGTTCTTCCCAAATTTGACATGTTTTGTTATCAATGTTATTATTATTATTTTAATATTTTAAAAAATTACAATTGTCAGCTGGACACAGTCAGGTTCACCTGTAGTCCCTGCTACTTGGGATGCTTATGTGGGAGAATTGCTTGAGCCCAGGGGTTCTAGTCCAGCCTGGGCAACATAGTGAGACCCCTTCTCTAAAAACATTTTTTTTTTTTTTCCAAATCACAATTGTTAACATCACCAATCTCATCAGCAAAGCCTTAAGTATTAGGATGTTGTCAAGCCCACAGTGGTGAATATGAATTTTCTGATATTCTAATTTTCACTTGAAAGCTTAAATGTTATCACTGGCAACAAATACCGCTGGTTGTTTTCCTTGAAGTGACAGACTCACTTCATTAATTTTTGAGAAAATGTCTGACAAGTACTCAAGTAGGAATAACTATAATTTGTCTGTCAGTTGTTCTTTCAAGTAAAAAAAAAAAAAAACATGTGTATTGTGAAAAACGGCTCTTCAGCTTGTATCTCGTACAATTAAACATGCACTTCTCCTCACACCGACCGTCATACTTCAGCATGCAGCCACAGCGCACAGCGTTTTCTGTGCAGTTCCCATTTTGTCATACAGAATAGTTTTAAAGTGTACATAATGGTTGAGATTTAAGAAGTTTTTTTAATGCTGTTTCAAAGACATTCTTTTTTAAAAATATAGAAGGCTTCACAGATGTGTATGTCATCCTTGCATAGGGGCTGTGCTAATTTTCTCTGTATTATTTTAATTTCAGTGTATGTGCTGCTGAAGTCAGCACTCAAAGACATTCTTAAGTGAAACAGTGAAACTGTTGTTTTTTTTTTTTTTTCTGCAAGAGCCTTGTGGTGAAGTATCTGCTGGCATAGTTTGATGCTACTGTTATGGTTTACACTAAAGCACAAACACCATTGATGTAAATATCAACACAATGAGAAAGGCTATTATTAATAATACTAATATTAATAATACTAAGGCAAACGATGTCTTAGTATTACTATAAGAACTAGTTTTGACCTTGGGGATCCCCAGAGGCCCAAAGACTACACTTTGAGAATCGCTGGTGTATGAAGATCATTCCGCTCCACACGTAACTTGAATAATATAGAAAATATCTGCGGACAGACTTGCACAACAGTAGATACACTTCTTCGAAGTAGAATTTAGTATATTCTAGGAACTGCACGTAGCATTCCAGGAACATACCTCTCACTACCAATCAAAACTGTCCAAAGACTGCTGGGCACTGTGGCTCATGCCTGTAATCCCAGCACTTGGGAAGCTGAGGCAGGTGGATCACTTGAGGTCAGGAGTTCGAGACCAACCTGGCCAACATAATTTTTGTAAAAATACAAAAATTAGCCAGGTGTGGTGGTGGGTGCCTGTAATCCCAGCTATTTGGGAGGCTGAGGCAGGAGAATCACATGAACTCAGGAGGCGGAGGTGGCAGTGAGCTGAGATCACGCCACTGCACTTCAGCCTGGGTGACAGAGCAAGACTCAGTCTCAAAAAAAAAAAAAAAGAAACTGTTGAAAGAGCTGTTTGCTCTCTTTTTCAAGAGTCTCAGAGGTTAGAAATATTTCTACAATATTTTAGTTTGTCTTAATGGAGCTGACAATTAAGTACTTTCCTATATATTTTTTGAAACCGTTTCCACATTTGGCCTAGACCCTCTCGGAGTAACGAGTTTCAAAACCTTGTGTGTGAGCACTACTTTCTGGGATTTGTAGAAACTTGATTCTTTTTTTTTTTTTTTTTTTTTTTTTTTTTTGTCACAAAGAGTAGATCCCAGTTCCAAGGCATTTGGTAAGGAAGTATGCGTTCTCTCAATTTCTAACACAATGCCTTGTTCAAATTAGGCACTCAATAAATATTTGTTGACTATAAAACCTAACTGATTGACCTCTTTTACAATCTTGGTAGTTTTATGATCTGATGATAGGACTTTCAACCTTCATCCATTTAGACTGGAGAGGGCAATTTTTTAGAACCCTGGAACATTTGAAGGTGAAAGTAAGGCTCTTTATTGAAAACAGAGTGATTAAGGAAACATCTGCATACTGAAGAGTAAACCCACCCCTTCCCCAAGGCCTTTCCAAAACGTTGGCTGCCAGTCTTTATGCACACCCCTACCATCAGGCAACGGAATGATTCTGTCTGAGAAAGCTGATAAGCCCAAGAGATAAATCTTAAAGATAACTGGCTTTTGGGATTCTACAAAGAACCAGATGGGCCTTGTGTACAGAAAGGCCTACCATATGACAAGCCCCACCCTAAGCACACAGGAGAAACAAGGAAGATGGTATCCCACGGAAGAAAGAAGTGATGAGAATTTCTAGGATGATAGTCAAGGAAGTCCAGGGATAACACGTCTTCAGTAAGCCAGATTGTAATAAGAAGATGGAGTACCCCAAGAGGGATGTCTTCAAGTGGGGAAAACTGGAACATAGAAATTACCGATTAAATTGGACAATATTGAGGGGCATGTTAGACACTTGAATGGAAAATTTGGGGATAACTTATTGCTATGTAAACAGAAAATTATAAGTACAAAAGAAGCAATTAACCCCTGTACAATTTAGAAGTTATACAAGGAAAAAAAATATGTTCACAGGGTACCACATGGCTTAACTGAGAACAATACTTACATGATCAAAATAATGCAAATACTGTACTCTGATTTGGCCAAAAATTGTGAAAGATTTATGTTGGGAACATAAAGATGAAGAAGTAATTGTGTGCAGTAAAGTCTAGGGATCGTAGTTAGGAAAGAACTAAATCCTAATCTAATAGATTCTAATATTTTCTAAATCTAACTCTAATTCTAAATCTAATTCTAATGTAATCACGTCTAAATCAAGAAGTAGCAATATAGGTATGTTTCTTCAAAAATGGAATTTAAAATCAGAAGAGCCTGAAAGTTGAAAGTAGCTCCTCTAGGTAGTGGAACTCAAGAATGGGCAGTTTGGACAAGATTAATTCTTTTTCCTTGTAAGCCTTATAGAGTGATCAAGTTAAAAATGCATACATATATTACCTCAAATTACCTAATAAAAATTATAAATAAGTAAGTCAAAGATGTTTTACTTTTCGCATAGATGGATCTGACTACATAACCAGGTTTTTGCCTAAAAATTTGTGGTAAACTGTATATACTATTTGAATTTTTTCTGTGCAGGGACAGAGAGCAGCCACACATCAGACTTTCTTTGACCTCCTCCTGTAAGAATGTATCTGCAATGTGTCCTATCTTCTCAAAATTCATATATGCTTAATTGAATTAAGAATTTGGGCCAGGGACTGTGGCTCATGCCTATAATCCCAGCACTTGGGGAGGCCAAGACGGGGCAGATTATGAAATCAGGAGTTCAAGACCAGCCTGGCCAATATAATGAAACCCCATCTCTATTAAAAATATAAAAATTATCCAGGTGTGGTGGCGGGCACCTATAATCCCAGCTACTCAGAAGGCTGAGACAGGAGAATCGCTTGAATCCGGGAGGCGGAGGTTGCAGTGAGCCAAGATGGAGCCATTACACTCCAGCCCGGACAACAGTGCCAAACTCTGTCTCAAAAAAAAAAAAAAAAAATGATATATCCCATATGAACAGTTCTTTCTGGACAGACTGGTCTACTTCTTATGATTTGATTATGCCATTTGGCCAAAGTTAAAAAAATTTCTTTCTCCCCTTCTCCCTCCAGAGCTTTGCCTATCAAATTTTTGATAATAGCTCAAAACCCAATTCCCTGTGGAACTTACTTTTGTCCTTTTCAATTGGAAGTGATTGCTGCTTCCTATATATGATCTGGTTTCATTACCTTTTAGCGTTTTTGAGAGATCTACCTTAGATACAAAAAGTATGCATCATTTATCCTTACAACTTAGAATAAAACAAACATCCAAGAACTCACCTCCTAGCTTAAGAAATAGAACATTACTCTTCACGACTGCATCTTCTCACCCCACCCTACAGAGAAAATTGCTATCCTATTTTGGGTTACTCCTTTTCTTGCTTTTCTTTATGGTTTTATCATAACCAGATATTCCCTAAAAATGTCTTAATTTATTTTCCCTGGAACTTTATTTTTCTCAAATTTTCTTCTTTTGCTCAAACATTGTGATAATTAGCTATAGTGATGCATAAAGCTGTAGTTCATTCTTTGTCATTACTATATAATGCCCAATTGTCTTAATATACTATGAGTTATTTACTGTTTCTGTTGTTGATTGCCATTATGGGTTGTTGTCAATGGTTTTCTCTGATGGTCGATGCTTCTATAAACTTTCTTATATATACTTCCTATACTATACTATAAACTTTCTTGGTGCATATGTGCAGGACTTCTGTGCAGTACTGGTTCTCAAGGGGGGAACATTCTGGGAATGTGAATTCTCAGGCCCCACTCAACCTAAGGAATCCAAAACTCAAAAACTCTCAGGGTAGGACCCAGCAATCTGTGTTTTTTGTTTTTTTTTCTTTTGGTTTTTGCTTTTCTTTGAGATGGAGTCTTGCTCTGTTACCCAGGCTGGAGTGCAGGGCACCATCTTGGCTCACTGCAACCTCTGCCCCAAAGGTTCAAGCAATTCTCCTGCCTCAGCTTCCTGAATAGCTGGGATTACAGGCATGAACTACCACATCTAGCTATTTTTTTGTATTTTTAGTAGAGACAGGGCTTAACCATGTTGGCCAAGCTGGTCTCAAACTCCTGACCTCAAGTGATCTGCCCACCTCAGCTTCTCAAAGCCACCGCACCCGGCTGCAACCTGTGTTTTAACAAGCCATCAAGGTTATTCGAATGCTCCCTGAAGTTTGAGAACTGCAGATCTAGTGTGACAATGGATTTGTCATGTCAGTTTCTCCTTGTAGCTCTTTTCATATTCATTTTATATATTCTGAAGCCATATTATTGCACTGTATGAATTAGAGTGGTCATATCTTCCTGATTAATTAAAACTTTCAGTATATTTGGTAAATGCTTTCAGGCTTAAAGTCTACTTTGATACTAAAATAGTCTTGCTAACTTTTTTGGATATCTCCTTATTGTCTAGTTTTCCATCTTTTGACTTTAAATCTTTCTCTGCACTTAAGTTTTGGCTGAACGTGGCATTTGTAAAATAGTAAATTACCTTTTAAAAAAGTTCAATCTGATAGTATCATAATTGCAAATTTTAGTCCACCTACCTTTTAATTCATTTCTACCATCTCACTTTCACATCTATATACTTTGATTTTTCTTTTTCTTTCTTTCTTTACTTTTTTCTTTTTTTTTTTTTTTTTTTTTTTTTTTTTGAGACAGAGTCTTTCTCTGTCACCCAGGCTGGAGTGCAGTGGCATGATCTTGGCTCACTGCAACCTCTGCCTCCCGGGTTCAAGTGATTCTCCTACCTCAGCCTCCCGAGTAGCTGGGACTATAGGCATGTGCCACTATGCTCGGCTAATTTTTGTATTTTTAATAGAGACAAGCCTTCGTCATATTGGCCAGGCTGCTCTCGAACTCCTGACCTCGGGTGATCCACCCGCCTCAGCCTCCCAAAGTGCTGGGATTATAGGCATCAGTCACCACATCTGGTCGATTTTTTTGTTTTGTTTTGCTTTTCCCTGTTTTTACTTATTTGGGTTGTTTCAGATTTAGTTTTTCTTCATTCCATTTTTTCCACTGTAGTTTTTGTGGTTACCCTAAAAATTTTAACCTGCATATTTAATTTTCAAAAGTCTAAATTTAATTAATGCTTCTAATCTGCAGAGTATACGAAGCCTATGATGTTTTAATGTTAAATGGCATTTCTCCTGACACATGATTTCTTTTTTTGTTTTGTTTTGTTGTTGTTGTTTTGAGAGGGAGTCTTGCTCTGTCGCCCAGGCTGGAGTGCAGTGGTGCGATCTCGGCTCACTGCAAGCTCCGCCTCCCGGGTTCACGCCATTCTCTTGCCTCAGCCTTCGGAGTAGCTGGGACTACAAGCGCCCGCCACCACCATGCCCGGCTAATTTTTTGTATTTTTAGTAGACACGGGTTTTCACTGTGTTAGCCAGGATTGGTCTTGATCTCCTGACCTCGTGATCCACCCACATCGGCCTCCCAAAGTGTTGGGATTACAGGCGTGAGCCACTGCGCCCGGCCTAACATTGGATTATTTTTAGATAAAACTTTGCTAGGGTCTCAGGGCACATGAGTCAATGTGCTTTGCTTTTAGAGTAAGTTTCAGGCCATTGTTTGAAGCAACGATAGCAGAATGAATTGATTTTAAAGAGGTTTAGGCAGGCTCAAAGTCTGAGCTGGGAAAAGATGGAAGTTCCAATTCAACATTAAATATTTGCATGGCAGTTAAAATTTAAAGACTTAGAAACTCAGACCTGGGTTTACTTGCCAACATGAATGGGCACATCGGAGTAGCATGGTGTCTGTGTAAAAGAGAGTGATGAAGTTCCAAAATATGCTAAGTGAAAAACCGTAAATGCAGAACCTTTGTCTAGCATGCTGCCTTCCATGTAAAAATAGGAGGACGCTGGGAGTGGTGGCTCACGCCTGCAATCCCAGCACTTTGGGAGGCCAAGGCAGGTGGATTGCTTGAGGTCAGGAGTTCAAGACTCCTTTTTTTAAAAATCATTACAGGGTCTCGCTCTGTTGCCCTGGTGAAACCCTGTCTCTACTAAAAATACAAAAATTAGCCAGGTGTGATGGTGAGTGCCAGTAATCTCAGCTACTTGGAAGGCTGAGGCAGGAGAATCCCTTGAACCTGGAAGGCAGAGGTTGCAGTGAGCTGAGATTGTGCCACTGCACTCCAGCCAGGATGCCAAAGCAAGATTCTGTATCGAAAAAAAAAAAAGGAGGAGAAGGATATGAATTTACCTGTATGTGCACAAGATATCTACAAAAGGATACCCAGGAAACTGAAAATATTGATGCCTCTGGGGATAGAAACTGGATGGCTGGGACAGAGGTAACACAGATTTTTCCATGTGTACCATTTTGAACCTCTTGAGTTTTGAGCCATGAGAATATATTATCTATTCAAATAAGTAGATATTTACATGCATAGATTCATAGCTATGAAGATATATAAGAAGAAAAGCCAGTGAATAAAGTGACTGAATGTGCCCCTGACTGGAGGCACCGCTTGCTAGCTATTGCCTGATTCCTGTGTTCCTTCATTTCCTCATCTGTAAAATGGGAATAATAGCACCTACCTCAAAGGGTTATAGTGAAAATCAAATGAGTTAAAACAAGGAGTTAGAACAAAGTTGAGTCATCCTCAGTACAAAAAAAGTTAGCTATCGTTATTTTATGACTGTTACCCTTGTGACTTTGGGAGCTTACTTACCCAACTAAACACAGGCTTTGTATTCAGCTATATCTGGATTTTTTTTTTTTACACGAAGTCTTGCTCTGTAGCCCAGGCTGGAGTACAGTGGTACGATCTCAGATGACTGCAATCTCTGCCTCCCAGGTTCAAGTGATTCTCCTGCCTCAGCCTCCTGCGTAGCTGGGACTACAGGTGCCTACCACCACGCTCGGCTCATTTTTGTATTTTTAGTAGAGACGGGGTTTCACCATATTGGCCAGGCTGGTCTTGAACTCCTGACCTTGTGATCCTCCTGTCTTGGCTTCCCAAAGTGCTGGGATTACAGGCATGAGCCACCATGCCCGGCCTGTGTCTGGATTTTAACCCAGGCTTGCCTACATATCTTCTGTGAGATATTGTGCAGGATTTTAAACTTATCTTTCCCTCGGTTTTTGTATTTGTAAAATGTGAATAATAGTAATATAACAACAATAATAATTCAGAAAGCAGACTCACTAACTTGATATTTGTTGATATTAGGAAATTCTTGATTTTTTAGGTGTGATAATCATACTGAGTTTATTTTTATTTTTTAGAGACAGAGTCTCACTCTGTTGCCCAGGCCAGGGTGCAGTGGTATAATCTCTACGCTCACTGCAACCTCTGCCTCCTGGGCTCAAGCAATTCTCCCACTTCAGCCTCCCGAGTAACTGGGACTACAGGCATGTGCCACCACACCGTGGCTTTTTTTTTTTTTTTCTTTTGGTAGAGATGGAGTTCTGCCACATTGCTCCAACTCCTGGGCTCAAAGGATCCGCCCGCCTCGGCCTTCCAAAATGCTGACATTACAGGCTTCAGCCACTGTGCCCGGCCTATTGTGTTTAGTTTTAATGAGTCCTATATTCTATAAATACAAACTAAAATATTCGTGGATAAAAATATATAAGATGTGCTTCAAAAAATAAAGTAAAGGTAACAATGGGTGGAGATATGAATAAAACAGAAGTGATCATGAATTGATGATTGCCATGAGAAAGTGATGGGTACATGGGGCTCAACACTTGATTTTCTCTGCTTTTGTGTATATTTGAATTGTTCCCAGATAAAAAGGGTTTTTTTAAGAGACTACAGTAAAGTGAGAAAACACATCATACAGTAGCGGGAATGCAGTAATAACTAAAAAAAAAAAAAAAAAATGGCTGCTGGTAGCCAAGTGTAGCAGTAATTGTAGTGTCGTGATAACTTTTATTAGCTTCAGTTAAATGGTCAGGAACAAAGGCTGATAGGCAAGGGGATGGAATAATTGATATGTGAGGAGAATCATCCCTTTTTAAGTTCTCCTAACAAAGATCCCACTTTTCTGATGTTTAAGGGAGCATCAACCCCCACAGGTACAGAGGTCTGCAGAACTCTGACATACACCATTCACAGCACTCGGCCACAAACCAGACCCCGAAACATGCTAGAATTCTCTCTCCATTGTTGAATGTTAGCAGCCATTTTGCCTTCATTTAGAGCTTCAATTAAACAGTATCAAATAGGGCAGGTATTTTCTTTTATTTCTGCAAATGCATATTTACAATCAAATACCTCATTTTTAGCCATTCACCCTTGAAAAACTGAAAGTGATTTCAAATAGTGATGTGTGGCCACTTTTAACTTGGACAGTCATCAGTATTGGACAAGTGGGGATTTGAAAATACTGCCTTAAGAAAAGTTTCCCCCTTAACTTATTTTTTACCCTTCCCACCTCTGTCTCCATGGAAATGAGGTCAGAGGCCACCGAGAGCTCCCAGGGAGCCAGCAGCTGGGAATGAGAATTCTCACTTAGAGATTTCAGCTGAAAGCTATAAACTCCTTTACAAAGACCAGCTGAGTCTTTTGGCCACCATAGTCTCTTTTTTACATGAATAAATAGGTGGCTTCTTTTTTTCTTTTGTCTTTCTCTTTTGGCATATACATGGAGGAAGAAGAGGTGCCACTAAGTAATAACCATTTTTGCATTTATACTTAAACTTCTGTGCAATAAATCAAGATGGAGATATTCCTTAAGAATTATTTTTAAGTTAATATGTTTAAATAACAGTGTACATATGGAATTAAGCAATTATCACTTGCTTGATCTCTGTCCTTTCAAGTTTATGATAACACCAGATATTTGAAGACAAATATATGTGAGGTTATTCATTACATGCTATCAGTTTTAAATGATTCTAATAGAATGTCACCATGACATAATTCAAAATCACTTAATTAAAAGAAAAAACAAATCTCAAGATATGAGCAGTTGGTACCATTAAACAAAATGTTTTATGAATTAAAGTATAATTTACTATTAGCACCTGCTTTTGTTGAACTGTTAATGCAAGTCCATACTTTTTGCACTTTTTTAGTTTATTTACTCATCATTTGAAAATATCTGAGAAGGGTGACTACTCAAATATGCCAAATACTTCGTTATTTTTATAAATTATATATTATTATTTAGTAGCCAAATATTTATTAAAACAATATGAAATGTAAATTTAGGTGGAAAAAAAAAAAAAAAGCCCTAGCAAGTTCGTTTTAAATTTGAGCTATAGGAGTCTGTGCTTGAAACTTTTTTTTTCCTTTATGCCACACTTTTTTTAATGGTTCAAGGTTTATAGACTCAATAAAATTTAGCATTATTTCCAAGAACTTTTACGAAATTTCATCATTACTCTTACATAAAACACTGACTTATTACTTTTAATCATCAATCACACAACTGCTCTGAATTTTCCAGAACTTAGCTTCAGCAAGCATCAGAACCACAGCACCTCTCTCAGATGCTTTTACATTCTTTCTCTCTCTCTTTTTTCAATGTTGTGGTCAGCAGTCTAATGATGTTGGGCTTTTATTCTTTAGTGTTTCCTTTGTCTTTGGGCCCTTTCGCATGTCCCTGCTGAGCTCTCTCTCGCTCTCTGTCCTGGGTTGAGCCCTTATTCCATTTTCCCCTGCTCTCAGAAGTGAAACAGAACATCGTGTTCCGAAGCTGCCCAGCACACATGCTTCACGATGCTGCCAAGTTTGCAGCTGACCAATTGGCCTACTTTAGAGGACTTGCATTTATAAAATTTACAAGTCTTTATTTCCACCAGCCCATCACCACCTCCCCACCCCACCGAAAAAGAGTATGCCAAATGCACTGATAAATCAAGAGTTTTTTGGTGTTGCAACAAAATGGGCAGTCATTTCTTTGCCCTTTGCTGGCTCTCAGCCTTGCCATTCCCTCCTGAAAAGATGGAAAATACAGGTTGGTATACAGTACAAGACATTCAAAAGTGACTGCCTCTATATTAATAACTAATTTCAAAAGAAATATACAAACGAAATGATATGCTCTTCAATTTTTTTTTTTGAGATCAGCATTTCTAAAGTAATTCCCTTCCAAAAACTGATCCAGGCAAACCTGTCTTCTTCCAAATTAGGAAGACAGAGTTACTGCTTTGCTTTTTCAATGAGATCAGGTCGGGCAAGTCTGATGGATTTAGATATTTTGAACACTCCTTATTGGCATTTGAATCTTCTAAGCTTTTATAATAGACTCAAGATCAAGTAGGAGAGGGTAAGGATTTAGTGGAGGAAAGAAAAGTTGTAAGAATTGGTTTCTTGTGATTTTAGTGATTCCTGCCCCACTCTTCAAGAAAAGGAACTTGGTCAAGGGTAGATCCAGGTTATTGCAAAGCTTATAAAATATGGAGCCCTCTTTATGAAAAAGAATATGAAATTAAGCCCAAGACTAAATATCTTCTTACAATAAGAGAAGAAACCATAACAAATTACAAACTTTAAAAAGCATCCAGAAAAATAGCATCATTACCATTAGTATTAAGAATTATTGTTACTGTTATAACTTCACTGTTTGACCCACCTATATAACACTTCTTTTCCCTACTTTTTTGACTTCATCCTCTTTGACCGCTCCTCAAATAGCCAGAACTTTATAATAGTATTTTGTGTAAAGAGAATAGAAAGATAATTTTGTTTTTCTTCTGGCATGGCAGATAGAAATACGTTTTTTGTTATTAATGGCTTAGAAAATAATCTTTCAGCTTGAGAACTATAGGTCATGCCACAGCTGAAGAAATCTCTTGTTCCAGAGGTGTTCATGCCCTAAGAAAAGCCGTCAGAGACTCCAGACCTTTGATGTTACTGGGCAGGCCTCCAGCTGACCCTTTGGCCATCGTCTCAGCATCCCATTTGGTGTCCCGAGTGGAAAAGATAGGGCTTGAGAAGCTGGTGGTGGGGCCTTTGTCTGGAGAACCCTGAGCAGAGAATGGTGGAGCATCTCATTCCATACTTTCTCCTTGGCGCCGAAGTTGGATTTCAGATACCTGGGGAGGCTCCACATGTTGCAGGGTGTCACTGGAGGCCAGCAAAAATTGAGAGAGTACATTCAACCTACCAGCCTTCCACACAGACCCAGAATGTAGAGACTGACCCTCTGGTTGGTGTGGATCTCCATGCATCCAGCTACACCTTAAATCCTTGCGAAGGACATACAGAACCTTGGAAGGGCCTGTGAAAGTAAGCAGCTGTGAAACTAAAAGCTCATTAACTTCATGAATAGCCTCCTCTCTGTTCAGTGCTCATAATATGGTGGACATTCATGGAACTGAAAATAAATAGAGGTGAATTATCTGGCCAAGAAGACCCCTATTTAGTATTCTCAGAATTTTAAGCTCCATGGGGTAGGGATTGTGTCTGCTTGGGTCACTGCTGTATCTTCATCTTCTTCTGAATATTTTTCCATTTGTGAAGGGGACCAAAATTAGTTAGCAATGCCTTTTATTTTCCTGAGTTAAAATAGGCTGGCCAACTGGAAGCTACTGGCTATTGCTAACTTTTAATTTCTTCACATACCCTTGAGATACTTGTTCTTACATCATCCAAGCGCCTCTGCTCCCCCCCTTCATTTTGTTGTGGGGGTGGGTTTTGAAACATAGTTTAAGCATCATGTCATCCTCTTTTCATTTTGAGTGCACGCTCTATCGCTGCCCAGATAGTCAAATGTCAAGCCTTTTTGGCTGGGACTCTTCCAGTTGTATTACAATGCTGGAACATTTTTAAAGTAGAAAAGCCCTTTACCCTGTTTTTAAATACCAGTTTGAGATAGTAGAAGAAGATTTTTGAAAATATGAACACGTTTTGTTGTTTCTTGAGGATTCTGAGATGCTTCTTTTGGCCTATGGGGAGAAAATAATGCAGTTAATTTGGTCAATGTGAGATTATTTTGGGTCTCTTCATTTCTTAAGCTTGCAAGTCGCAATATGGCCATCTAAGTATTCAGATAGCGCGTCAGTAGGTTCTGTTCCTCCTCACTGTCTGTACATTTAGATGGCCACATTGTGACTTGCAGACTTAAGAAATGAAAAGACCCTGAGGCCGGGTGTGGTGGTTCATGCCTGTAATCCCAGCACTTTGGGAGGCCAAGGTGGGTGGATCACTTGAGATCAGCAGTTCGAGACCAGCCTGGCCAACATGGTGAAACCCTGTCTCTACTAAAAAAAAAAAAAGTACAAAACTAGCCAGGTGCAGTGGCACACACCTGTAATCCCAGCTACTTGGGAAGCTGAGGCAGGAGAATAGTTTGAACCCGGGAGGCAGAGGTTGCAGTGAGCTGAGATTGCACCACTGCAGTCCAGCCTGCGTGACAAAGCAAGACGCTGTCGAAGAAGAAGAAGAAGAAGAAGAAGAAGAAGAAGAAGAAGAAGAAGAAGAAGAAGAAGAAGAAGAAGAAGCAGCAGCAGCAGCAGCGAAGAGTCAACTGCATTATTTTCACCCATGGGCCAAAAAAACTCATAGATTACACAGAATATTAGGGCTGGGATGACACGATGTCTTCTCCCCTTTACTAGTGAAGAAACTGACCCTCGAAAGGATAAAATTAATTGCTCAAAGTTGTAATCACAAGTAGCATCAATCAGAAGCTCTATAAGGGAAGCATAACAAGTTATTCTTCCAAATAAGTGTCTTAGTTCATTCAGGCTGCTATACCAAAATACCATAGATTGGGTGGCTTAAAAACAAGGAAAATTTATTTCTCAAAGTTCTGCCGACTGGGAAGTTCAAGATAAAGGCAGCAGATTTGGTGTCTGGTTAAGGCCGACGTTTCTTTGGTGTATAGAGGGTGCCTTCTCACCATGTCCTCACGTGGTGGATGGGCAAAGAGTAACCTTTGGGCCCCTTATTTATTTTCTTGAAGAGGCAGGGTCTCACTCTGTCACCCAGGCTGGAGTACAGTGGTACAATCATAGCTCACTTGAACTACTGGCCTCAAATGATCCTCCTGCCTCAACCTCCCAAGTAGTTGGGACTACAATCTTGTACCACCACATGCAGTTAATTAAAAAAAATACTTTTTGTAGAGATGGAATTGGAGGGTCTTGCTATGTTGCCCAGGCTGGTCTTGAACTCGTGGCCTTCAGTGATCCTCCTACCTTGGCCTCCCAAAGTGCTGGGATTACAGCTGTGAGCCACCACATCCAGTTGGGCCTCTTTTATAAGGGCACTAATCCTATTAATTAGAGATCCAAGTTCATTACCTAATCACCTCCCAAAAGCTTCACCTCCTAATACCATCACCTTGGGGATAAAGATGTCAACATACGAATTGAGGTGGGTGGCCAGGCATGGTGGCTCACGCCTGTAATCCCAGCACTTTGGGAGGCCAAAGTGGGTGGATCACCTGAGGTCAGGAGTTCGAGACTAGCCTGGCCAACAGGGAGAAACCACATCTCTACTAAAAATACAAAAACTAGCTGGGTGTGGTGGTGCACACCTGTAATCCCAGCTACTCGGGAAGCTGAGGCAGGAGAATTGCTTGAACCCAGGAGGCAGAGGTTGCAGTGTGTCGAGATCGCACCACTGTACTCCAGACTGGGTGACAGAATGAGACTCCATTTCCAAAAAAAAAAAAAAGAAAACAAAAGAATTGGGGAGGATGACAGGGGTCTCACAAACATTCAGACCATAGCAGTAAGTTTTGAAACTTTCCTTATCTCTTATTTTCGTTTTTCCATCAGCTCTTATCTCTAATCCCATGATAACTATGATTAACTATGTCTGAGTCAGTAACATTTGAAACCCCAATACCTATATATGATAAGGAACACTGGGAGTCCAAGAAAATCAGAGACATTATCTTGGAGGGACTCCACGTTGGCATGGTGCTGGCCACTGGTAGAATACTTTCTGAAATAAATTGAGTACACTCGAACCTTGTCTCAGTTGCCTACACAGTACTGCAAATGCAGGACTTATTCATTTATTAATTTATTCAACAGACATTTATTAGAGCATTGCTCCAAGCCAGGCACCTTGCTCAGACGGGCTTATATAGATTAAAAAAAAAAAAAAAAAAAAAGACATGGATCCTGCCTTCCAGATCATAATTGAGTGGAGAAACAAATACATAATGTACAGTAATGCTCTGCATAATAATGCTTTGGTCAATGACAGACTGCATATAAGACAGTGGTCCCATAAGATTATAATGGAGCTGAAAAATTCCTATTGCCTAGCAATATATACCCACTGTAACACTGAAGTACAGTGCATTACATGACTTAAGTCAAAGTGTTAAAAAATATATATTTAAGTTCAGAAAATAAAAATGTTATAGTAAGCTAAAGTTAGTTTATTTTTGAAAAAAAAAATTATGAACTTAATGTAGTCTAGTTGTCTATAAAGTCTACGGTAGTTTACGGTAATGTGTTTACGGTAATGTCCTAGGCCATCACATCCACTCACCACTCACTCATTGCCTCACCCAGAGCACCTTCCAGTCCTGCAATCTCTATTCATGGTAAGTGTCCTATACAAGGTGTACTTTTTTTTTTTTTTTTTTTTTTGAGACAGACTCTTGCTCTGTTGCCCAGGCTGGGAGTGCAGTAGCGCAATCTCGGCTCACTGCAACCTCTGCCTCCCGGATTCAAGCGATTCTCCTGCCTCAGCCTCCTGAGTAGCTGGGACTACAGGTGCGTGCCACCACGCCTGGCTAATTTTTGTATTTTCAGTAGAGACGGGCTTTCACCATGTTGGCCAGACTGGTCTCCAACTCCTGGCCTCAAGAGATCCACCCGTCTCGGCCTCCCAAAGTGCTGGGATTATAGGTGTGACCCACCGTGCCTAGCCTATTTTTAAAGTCTTTTATGCCATATTTCTACTGTACCTTTTTAATGTTTCGATACACAAATATTGACCATTATGTTATAGTTGCCTACAGTGTTCAGTCCAGTAACATGCTGTAGAGGTTTGTTGCCTAGGAGCAATGGGCTATACCATATAGCCTAGGTGTGTAGTACACTCTACTATCTAGGTTTATGTTAGTACACTCTATGATGCCCACAGGACAAAATCACCTAATGATACATTTCCCAGAATGTATCCTCCTTAAGCAACACATGACTGTTTTTGTTTCTACTGCTGTGATTGCAAATTACCACAAATTTAGCAGCTTAAACCCACACCTGTTTTTAGCTCACAGTTCTGTGGATGAGAAAGTCTGAGTACAACACAAATGGGCTCTCTGCTCATGTTCTCACAGGACTGAAATCGAGGTGTCAGGCAGGCTGCATTCTCGTCTGGAGCTGGGATCCCATTCCAAGCTCATGTGCTTGTGACAGAACTCAGTTCCCTGAGGCTATAGAACTGAAGTTCCTTGCTGGTTGTCAGCTAGAGGTTGCTCTCAGATCCTAGATGCTGCCTGCATTCCTTGCCATGTGGCCCCTTCTGTCTCCATGTAAGCAATGGGTTGTCATCCTTGCATCAAACCCCTCTCATACTTCAAATCTTTTTTGAAGAGCCCCATCTCTTTTAAAAGCTGACCTGATTAGGTCAGTCCCACCAAGGGTAATCTCACTATCTTAAGGTGAGATTTGGCATGTTAATTACATCTGCAAAATCCCTTTGTCATATAATAGAACACAATCATGGGAGCAATACCTCATTGGCCCTGTTCACACTCATTTTGAGAAGACTTAGGGAATCATTGGAGGTCGTTTTAGAATTCTGCCCACAGCCTACAGCACATAACAAAGAGTAATGATATGGTGAAGGCAGCTACAAAGAGCTGTGAGAATGCAGAGAAGGGTAAATGTAACTGTCTAGTGGCAGGATAGAGTTAGGGTAAGAGACGAGGTAAAGTTTGAGCTGATTGGGAAGAATGAGTAGGAGGAGAACAGGCAGGAAAAGGGCAGGCCCTTCTACTTTATTCCATGTGTCTGTTTTATATCCACTAGTACAGCTGAGGTCCTTGGGTAGGTGGAGCAGGCCACTTCTGGAGACTTCCTTCCCCAACTCCCGACATACCAACCACAGTCATGGACTCCTAGGTAGTGTTCAAGAAATATTTTGTATAGATTCAGTATCTAATTAATTTTGTTTTTATACTTTTATTTATTTATTTATTTAGAGACAGGGTTTTGCCATATTGGTCAGGCTGGTCTCGAACTCCTGGGCTCAAGCAATCCACCCCCCTCTCAGCCTCCCAAAGTGTTAGGATTATAAGTGTGAGCCACCATGCCCAGCCAATATCTAATTAATTTGTGATAGCCATGTAATCATGAACCTCTCACCTACCTTATTTTTTTTTTTTTTTTTTTTTGAGACGGAGTCTCGCTCTGTCGCCCAGGCTGGAGTGCAGTGGCCAGATCTCAGCTCACTGCAAGCTCCGCCTCCCGGGTTCCCGCCATTCTCCTGCCTCAGCCTCCCGAGTAGCTGGGACCACAGGCACCGCCACCTCGCCCGGCTAATTTTTTGTGTTTTTAGTAGAGACGGGGTTTCGCCGTGTTAGCCAGGATGGTCTCGATCTCCTGACCTTGTGATCCGCCCGTCTCGGCCTCCCAAAGTGCTGGGATTACAGGCTTGAGCCACCGCGCCCGGCCTCACCTACCTTATTCTTACTCTCTCTGCATCAGAGAAAAAAATTACAACAATAAAATGTGAATTTTATAAAACATTTTCACACACACGCGCACACATAGAGGAAATATCTAGTTGATTTTTGGTGACTGACTTCTATTAACCTCTTCCATCGTTTTCTTTTGCTCATCCTACCCACTTAGCTCACCTTGCCCCAGCTGAGTCATCCTTGGTCAGATGTTGTCTCAGTCAGGATTCTTCAGAGAAATAGAACCAATAGGAGACAGACAGATGGATAGATAGAGATAATTTTAAGAAACTGACTCATGCAATTGTGGAGATCAGCAAATCTGAAGTCTGAAAGTGTAGAGCCCACAGGCAGCCTGGAAACTCAGGCAGGAGTTAATGCTGCAGCCTTGAGGCAGATTTCATCTCCAGAAAAATCTTGACTTTTGCCCTTAAGAATTTTCAACGGTTTGTATAAAGCTTGTTCCCATTATCAAAAGTAACCCCCTTTACATCAAATCAGCTAACGGATGTTAACCACATCTACAAAATATTCTCCCAGCAACATCCTGATGTTGTTTGACTGAATAACTGGGTAATTCAGCCTAGCCAGGTTGACATACAGAACTAGCCATAACAGAAGTTTTCAACCAGGCTTGGACATTCTAGACCAGCCAAGCACCCTGGTGACTGAACCCTCAGTCAAAAGGTGGAGTAGCAGTGACAGCAGTGACCATCTGCACCCAGTCAATTTTGAATTTTGTGATATAATAAAATGGTAGTTGTTTTGAGACAGAGTTTTTTTGGTTTTTTTTTTTTTTTTTTTTTTTTTTGCTCTTATTGCCCAGGCTGGAGTGCAGTGGCACCATCTTGGCTCACTGCAACCTCCGCCTCCTGGGTTCAAGCGATTCTCCTGCCTCAGTCTCCTTAATAGCTGGGACTACAGGCGCCCGCCACCATGCTCGGCTAATTTTTTTTCATATTTTTAGTAGAGACGGGGTTTCACCACATTGGCCAGTCTGGTCTCAAATTCCTGACCTCAGGTGATCCGCCCACCTCGGCCTCCCAAAGTGCTGGGATTACAGGCGTGAGACACCGCGCCTGGCCAAAATAGTGGTTGTTTTAAGCCACTAAGATTGAGGTGGTTTGTCAGGTAGGAATAGAAAACCAAAACACCTATTGATTAAAAGAAGAACTTGAACCACAAATCCTTGGGTACAGATTAAAGGTGGAACAGCTCTGGGAACAGCAGCAAGATTTTGAGTCCCAGTCTTTGGAGCAAGACCATTAACGTGACTGTGCTCCAGTGAGCTCAGAACCATGTTCAAAGTTCTTCAGGTATCCATCAGACATGCGTTTCTTACCTTCCCCTTTCTCAAGAACACCTGGTTTCTGTTTGGGAATCCAAGAAATATACCATCTCCTTCCCCTCAAAAATGAAGCATATGACCTTGGCTAAGCCAATCGGCATCTCCTTGGATGTAGTGATCGATTCAGAGAAGGACAAATAACCTAAACCTGTTCAATCAGAGTGACTTTCTGAGCTTTTGCTGAAAATAGTGGCAATGATGCTCTTTCTGCCTTGCTGGATGTCAGTTTTAAAGCACACAGCTCCTTCCAGGAACTGCTGGCAGCCAGCTGGTGACCTTGAGGGGAGTTAAGTATTAATCCAACAGCCTAGAAGGAAGAACAGAGAGAGAGAAAGATAAGCCATGTCTTTAGTCCTTCCATTGAGCTGCTGGAGTAAGCCTCACCTGAAGCTAACTTTCTGCTGGCTTTTCAGCAAATTTCCTTTATTACTTAATCCTACTTAAGGTGTATGTTTTGTTATTTGCATCTGAAAGCTTGTATGTGTCAGGGCCATTTTTAGAAAGAATTGTTATGAGCTCTGCAAATACCTCAAGAGGTGTCTACAAAAAGGCTGTAACTCCTTTTCACCTATATCAAGAGTCGTCTTAAAAGCAGGGGAACGGAAAGAGATCCCATGACATCCCTACTGACACCAGGACTCTGGACTCTGCTTGTCACCTGTTAGGAAGGGAGAATGATGGGTGATGAAACTGGAACTAAAACCTTCTGTGCACCTACTGTGTGCCAGGCACTGGCCTGGATCCTTCATATACATTATCTTACCAAATATCTACAAAATCCCTTTGAGTGGTTATTCTAATTCCTGCAGATGTGGAAGCTGAAGCTTGGAGAAGATAATTAACTTGGTCAAGGTCATGCTGCTTTTAGTTTCAGGCAAGTTTCAAACTCTTGCTTGAAGAGTTCTTTCTGACTCCAATGCTCCTTCCCTCCCCCTAGGAGTCTTTAGACTTCTACCAGAAACACCCTCTCATATCAGTTCCTTTGTGATCACATCCACAGTAACTAACAGTGAGGATAAGGAAAGGAAGGCATAAAACTTTGGAGGCGGAGGTGTGGGTGTGGGGAGGAACAAGCCCTACTCTCCGCCTAACTCTAATAGTTGCACAGGCTGTCAAGCCTCATAGCCAGATGTGTTCCATTTGAAGCCAGATTCTTCAAATGTCAGAGCAGAGTCATCTACTCTGACTTTCTCCTTTTATAGTTGAAGAACTGAGTAAGGCCAGAGAGGTAAACTGACCTGCCCTAAAGCCATACAGCTAAAGGCTGAACTAAAACCAGGCTGTGCTTTGGCACCACCTCTGGTTCATAGCATAGACCTGGTTTCATTGCTTGACGCTGCCACTTACTGAATGGTTTGGGCAAGTTATCTAATCATTCCAGGCTTTGATTTTCTCAGCTGTATGGAATTTTAGCAGTGCTTATCTCTTGGCTATAAATCACATAAAACAGCATCAGGGAACCTAGTGAGTGCTAAGTGTTAACTTTCACTGATGGGCTCACAGCTCACTGTCTCAATGGCACTGATTCTCTTCCCATCCAGCCCCAATTGCAGCATCTCTCAGGTGTCTTTTTACACTCTAGTTACCTCTAGTGTGATCTAAATTACAGTCTGTCACTAATCTGCCTGTATCTGCTCTAGAAAAGAACTTACAATGACTATACCATGAAATCAGGGAGGCAATAGGGCGAGAGCCCTAATTTTAATCTTAATTTGTCTAACCTTTAGTTTCCCTTTTTCCTTTTTCTGACTGTTGGTGGAAGTAGGAAGAGTAAGGTTTTCCTGTTTCTCTTTCCATCCTTTCACTATTGAAATCTGCCACCAGGAAAGGATCTGATAAGTTCATTCTGTGGTAACTTACTGATAAGCCTTAACCAGTCACTTTGGTTTTTAAGGGCATTTGCAAGTTTCATCAAAGGTCAAAGTCTAAACCAAAGGATATCCAATGTTAGAGTTTTGGTATCAATCAAGAGTGGGACAGGTTTGCATTTTGGTTTGTTTTTGCTGGTGTTGGATCAGGGAGAATGAAAGGAAGGAAACCCAGAAGATTTTTTTATAAATCCAGGTTCCACCCTCCAGGCTGGGAGTGAGCTAACCAGGTAGGCAAGTGGGAAAGGTGAAGTGTTGAATATTCCCCACGACTTCCTGGTAGACAATCAGAATTGCCTTTGAGGGAACCTAGGGGTGGGAGTGGACGACAGATCCACCAAGAACCAAGGCCTGTACTGAGGACCAAAACTCCATGCGTCATATCCAAGAAACCAGAAGGGGACAATGCAACCCGTGAACAACCTCTGGAGTAAGTCTGAACCCAGAGCTCACACCCTTCTTTCCCTTGAGCAGGCTCTGTGCTGTGGGGCAGCGACAGATTCAAGGCTCTGAGATGGAGGGCACTCCCTACTGTTATTGCCCCTCTTGCTACCCTCTACTCTCAGGGTTGGCACACCTTCCAAAGAGTTGAGGGGGTGGTGTGGGGGGTGGGCAGAGGAGGCAATAGCCAATGTTACCAAGAGTCTCTTGGACTTTGAAAGAGCACCAGAGCTCCAGCCAGGTCGAAACCATCAGCCCACGTGGTGTTCTCTCTGCACTTCCTTCTCACATTCTCTGAAGACACAAGGAGGAAGTAGGAGTCCAGGCAGAACAGCTCCTCTACTAGAAGAGAAGACCTAGGTCAGGAACACAGGGCTGCGCATGGGAGCAGGAGAGGCAGAAGTAGCAGCACATGCCTTCCTGGTGAGGGGCCCCTGTGGTCCCAGGGCTTTCTGCAAGGATCTATGCAGCAAACACTCTATATACAGACTTGCCAAATGCATGTTTTCACACATACATGCCACTGGCTTTTCAAATGTATACAGAAGGCTATAGTGTGATAATGTGATTAATATCATCCCTAATTTATAATTTGTAATTCTTAGTTAGTCAATAAATGGACAGTAAAAGACAACTGCTCTTATATTTTTACTAGAGATGGAGTTTCACCATGTCGGCCAGGCTGGAACTCCTGACCTCAGGTGATTCGCCCACCTTGGCCTCCCAAAGTGCTGGGATTACAGGCGTGAGCCACCATGCCTGGCCCAATTTTGACTTTCAAAGGGGATTCTCACTCTTGAAAAGATTGGACATATTAGGCTACATCATTGCCTTTTCTTTTCCTCTCCTTAACACTGCCATGTGTGCCAATTAGAGCTTTATGATTGTGAGACATTTGCCCATCCCCTTCACCACCAGAAAACGGCTATTTGTTGTCCTCTGCTGCACACTGGATACAAATAATCAAATAAGTATATCCATTTAAAACTTCCTTTAAAAATGCCTCAGTGTATTTTCCATTGAGGAATATTTTTTATGTTCTTCCCTGGGGAGAATTTAGCCTAACCATCCTGCCTACCAGCTCCTTTACAATATGTTGATTTGGGGGCAGATTCTTTTGAAAAAAAAAAAAAAAAAGAAAAACTTAACTCCGCTTTCTGAATTTTCCCACTCACAAAAAAATTTAGCTAGATATGATCTACAAGCAAGATACACCTAAGTAGTCTGGGATTGGCACTCAGATTGTTAGTTAAATATCAATTCAAGGTCAAAGGCACACTGCTAACTTTGTTCAGTTTCCTTTGCACTAAGATAAATTGACCATCAGACAATTTTTGGTTATATTTCTAACACAGTTTTTAATTAAGTGACAAAATGTTTAAATTTACAAAAATATAGTTTACAACATTTAAGCAAAATAGAAGTGTACAAAGAAAAATGCCCTCATTAGCTCATAGGCAGAAGTGATTATCATTTGAAATGTTTAGGAAGATAACAATTGTGCTTACATCTAAGAAATTATTTTCTGTTTGTTTCTTTTTTCTTTTTTCCTATGAATACTATAGAAATTCAAACAAATGCATTTGTATAAAACACTGAAGAAAGGATACTACCTCCATCTCAAACTTCTACCCCTACTCATCATCTTTGTCTTCCTCCTCATCATCACCAAAGAATCAGCTACTTTCTGTGTTTTGTAGGGAAATCTGTGCCTGTTTCTCTTTAAAGCAAGTGGACTTTGTTTCCTTGGAATAAAACTCTGTGGCCTGGGACAACTCACTTTCCCTCTCCAATTGCTATGCAAAATATGAGGGGTCCTTAGGACTTTGATACTAAAATGACTATGCCCACCTTTTTTTTTTTTTTTTTAGATGGAGTCTCGCTCTGTCACCCAGGCTGGAGTGCAGTCTCCAGGAATTAGAATAACCACTCAAAGATCTCGGCTCACTACAAGCTCCGCCTCCAAGGTTCAAGCAATTCTGCTGCCTCATCCTCATGAGTAGCTGGGATTACAGGTGCATGCCACCACATCTGGCTAATTTTTTGTATTTTTAGTAGAGACGGGGTTTCACTGCATTAGCCAGGCTGCTCTTGAACTCCTGATCTCGTGATCCACACACCTCGGCCTCCCAAAGTGTTGGGATTACAGGTGTCAGCCACCGTGCCTGGCTGCCCACCTTTTATATAATTCAAAATAAAAGCAAAACTGGACCCTAAAACAAATGTCAGGATACCCAACAATTTGAATTGCCCCATGATGACTGTTTCCTTGCTTTGGGGAAATATAGAAAATTCTTTCAATATATTTATTTCTGCTGCTTCTGGCTTTGGCAATCAAACTCCGAAAGAACAAGGTACAATGTGTTGTCTCTGAGCTCTGAAAGTCTATGATTTGTCAGTTATAATTTGGAGAATAGAAGTAGAGGTGATGCAATTGAAAAGCATAAATAATATCAAATAAAGCTAAATAAGAATAGATTATTTTGAGAGACTGGGAGAAATTAACAAGACTCTTGCTAATGGGAGCCCTACTTCATAGTGAATTCCAAAGAATACAGTATGTGAAGGGGGGGGAAAAAGAGTAACTTTACAGTAGAGAAACCTGACAAACACTACTCGGTCACGTGATCAAGGTCGACAGCAACAGTCGTACATCATGTAGATAGTATAAACCCTTGATATGATGTGATAAAATGGTATCTTACCCCTGTGGTCTTCTAAAATCCATTACCCCTAGTCTAATCATGAGAAAAACAGCAGACAAATCTCAATACAGGGGGGCATCCTCTTATCTCTTTCAAAATTAATAGTCAGTAGTCCTCAAAACTATCGAAGTAATCAAGACTAACAAAAGTCTGAAAAACTCTCACAGCCAAGTAAAGCCTAGGGTGACAGGACAACCAAATATAATGTGGTACCCTGGATGGGATCCTGGAGTGGAAAAAGGAATTAGGTAAGAACTAAGAAAATCTGAATAATCATGATGTTTAGCTAGTAATAACATGTCAATATTGCTTCAATAATTATAAAAATTTCATTATTAATGTAAGATGTCAATAATAGGCAAAACTGGCTGGAGAGTTCATGGGAACCCTATAGTATCCTCAATTGTTCTTTAAATCTCAAACTGTTCTGTTTCACACTTTCGTCAAGGCTGGAGTGAAGTGGCATGATCTCGGCTCACTGCAAGCTACGCCGCACCACTCCACTCCACCAGTGTTCAAGCAATTCTCCTTCCTCAGCCTCCCAAGTAGCTGGGATTACAGGCACCCGCCACCACACCCAGCTAATTTTTGTATTTTTAATAGAGATGGGTTTTCACCATGTTGGCCAGTCTACTCTTGAACTCCTGATCTCAGGTGATCCACCTGCCTTGGCCTCAAAGTACTGGGATTACAGGCGTGAGCCACAGCACCTGGCCTAAAACAATTTTTTTAATGAATAAGCAATTATTTAAAATAATAATGACAATGGCCTGATGTCATTACACATTTTTGCACAGGCTCACGAAGCCCAGGCTAGGCTTTTTTCTTATCCTTTACATGTTGGGAAACGGCATAACACATTTTTGCATAGGCTCGCGAAGCCCAGGCTAGGGTTTTTTCTTATTCTTTACATGTTGGGAAGGGAGGCTTTTTCAACTCTGGCTAATGATTTTACCTTAACTGAATTTTTCCTAAAAATTCTCTGCAGTGAAAAGCTCAGTTAGAGCAGATATTTTAGCGTATGTGAATTATTAATTTACTCTGTTTTCCCATGGCCAACTCACCTGTTCTAAGCCACAGCCACCTGGCACCTTCAATTTGAAATGTATAAGGCATAAGGTATATGTTCCTCATGGAAAGAGTAAAAGTTATTTTATAGCCATACCAAGATTGGATTTCGGGTGTACCATTTATAAGCTGTGTAATAACGTTGGACACATTACTTAACCTCCCTGAAACTCAATTTTCTCTTTTATTAAAAAAAGAAAATCAACAACAAAGCTTTGCAGGATTGTAGTGAGTGAATAGTGTATGATTCGGTACCTGGAACATAAAACTTCTCAGTAAATCACGATTAATAATAAACAGTAACAAATAATGATCAGTCCAAACCAAGAGAAGATCATCTCCTTTGACTGTAAGAAAATATGACTTAAACAGCTCTTTCCTTCAAATCCTCCTTCCCACTTTAAGAGGGCACACTGCACCGAGCATCTAGAAGGCTCTCTGCCAACAGCAGCGCCAGTTTGTTATCTAAGTGAGTCTTGGTCATTAAGCAAAGTCAGGGTCTTTGTTACTGGTTTCATCCCCACTGGCCTTGCAGAGAAAGCCCAAGCCACAGGGTACATCTCTGCCTGCCAATGCCCTGTATTCCTGAAACAAAAAGGCAATAAAAAACACGACAGTTAGTGTCAGACACGGAGCCCGGGCTTGGGAGCGGGCGGGGAGGGCTCCCTTTTCTCCTTGTTCCGCAGCACCTGTCACGGAGACGGGAGATGGGGGCCTGGCCCGGGCTGGGCAGCCCCGCTTCCTCCTGCCCCCGCCGCGCTCCCTCCCGAGCGGCTCCGGCCCGGGCTCCCAGCAACGCGGCGGCGGCCCGCTCAGCGACTAGAAAGCGCCCATTGAGGGCTTGCAGCTGCCAGTGCCGCTTGCCCAAATCCGACATAAAGCCTCGACTTCAGCTCCAGTGAAGAAGACACTACTGTGTTCTTCCTGAGCCCCAGTCACGGCTATAAAACATTAAAAGCAAACTGGCGATTGTTAAACACTGCATTTGTTTACACCCCGAATCTTGAATCACAATGGGGCAGCTTGGCCTGCCCAGGCCCGGCGAGGCCCGGCTTTCTCCTAGACACTGAAGTCTGTTCTCCGACCCAAGGGACACAAGAAAAGTTGAGTAAATACCATATCGCTTTTCTATTGATAGATGTTTGCTCACGGAGACTTCAATAGGATATTTGGTTGCGGGGCGGGGGAGGGAGGGCGTTGGGTTGAAGTACACGTTCTTGCAGAACCAAAATGCTGTCACGTTAGCTTTGAGGCTTTCTAAAGTATCCTGAAAGAAAACAAACAAACAAACAAAAAGGCGAGTTACATAAACTATATCCGACCGAATTAAGGCATAACTGGCATCCTTAAAAACAAACAAACAAAAAACCCAAAACTGCTTAGAAGAAAAAATGGGGAGGGGGAAATAAACGAAATGATGATGGCAGTGTGGTTGATCGGTTAAGCCAATGGAACCTCAATACACTGTTCTACTCTTGCAAATTTCAAAACAATGTTTCATTTTAAAAATTACACTTAAAAAAGTCCCTTTGCTCTCTTTCTTTCCCAGGCTACAACACATAAAATAGATTTGCTTTTAAATGTCTCACTCTATTTCGTTTTCAGATTTTTCAGGGTTTTTTTGTGTGTTTTTTTTTTCTGGTTTAAAAACGTACATCATAATTTGGTAAATTGAGAAGATGCAGAAAAGAAGTATAATGAAGAAAGTAATTATAAGTCCCATGATTTCAATTCGCACTTGCTTATATTCTTATGTATTACCTTTCAATCTTTACATACACATGTGCACACACACAAAGAAAGAGAAAAAAAATGAGCATACCTAAATGGAATTCAATCCTACTTACCTTTATACCATGCCTTTTCCCCCCACCCCTTCTGGTTACCATTCCCCATGCCATTAGATATTCTTAAAAGGACGATTTGTAGTGACTTTGGAATATGTCTAGGCTATGTTTCTTTATGTCAGAAAAAGTTCAGACAGTTTTGTTTACATCATTCCATGCTTAGAAACTGGAAGAGGATGCTTATAGAGATTACAGGGAAATGTATTTTGCCCTAGATATATACCCCTTTCTTCAGGATCATTTAAGAATTGCAGCTGGATTCAGCATAGTATTTGGCAAGTACAAACATAGTAGTACAATGAAGTTTTCTCACCTTCAGATATGCTCCAAAAAGAGAATGAGAAGGAATGAAAATAGAGTGTGAGGGTGGGCTGTGGACATTAGGAGCAAAGCAAGAGAAAGGGAGACAATGCTCAGCCCACCCACCCACACACAGACATAAACACACATAAACACATGCGCACACACACACACACACAAATACACCAATTTCTGTAAGCCTCGCATCAGCTGACGTGATCTCTGTTTCTTAATTAAGAACCTCAGAATCAGGCCGGATGTGATGGCTCATGCCCCGTAATCCCAGCACTTTGGGAGGCGGAGGCGGTGTGGAGGGGATGGGGTGGGGATCACTTGAGGCCAGGGGTTGGAGACCAGCCTGGCCAACATGGCAAAACCCCATCTCCACTACAAAAACAAAAATTAACCAGGTATGGTGGTGCGTGCCTGTAATCCCAGCTACTCGGGTGGCTGGGTGGCTGAGGCATGAGAATTGCCAGGAGGCGGAAGTTGCAGTGAGCCACTGTACTCCAGCCTGGGTGACAGAGCGAGACTCTGTATCAAAAAAAAAAAAAGAACGTCAGAATCAACACTCAAAAGAATCCAGTGGAAAATCACAAGGATTAAAGTGAAGAGACATATTGCATATTAGAAATGCACAGCTAACCATGTGACAGCAGACAGGTCCAATGGCAAGACACTCGGCATTGCTTGAGCACCTGTTGCACACAGGGCTATACAATGGACATAGAAAGATAGAGATGAATAAATAAGTCACAAGCCTTGGTCCCTTGCAGTTCACAGTCTAATGGGGAAGACAGGATATAAGCAAGTGGTTTCAGCACAGTTTTGGAATTGCATGCAGGGAATTGAGTGAAGTCAGTGAGGGCCCAGTCGTGGAGAGACCAGGATTCACAAGAACATCCCAAGATCTCAGAGAGGAAGGGAACTTGGAGCCAAGTAAAGAAGAATAAGACCTTACAAACATAGGGGAAAACGAGACATAATGGGAGAAATTTTAACAGTTTAATTTTTTTTTTTTTTTTTTTTTTTTTTGAGACGGAGTCTCGCTGTGTCTCCCAGACTGGAGTGCAGTAGGCTCACTGTAAGCGCCGCCTCCCGGGTTCATGCCGTTCTCCTGCCTCAGCCTCCAGAGTAGCTGGGACTACAGGCGCCCGCCACTACGCCCGGCTAATTTTGTGTAGTTTTAGTAGACATGGGGTTTCACCGTGTTAGCCAGGATGGTCTAGATCTCCTGACCTTGTGATCCACCTGCCTCGGCCTCCCAAAGTGTTGGGATTACAGGTGTGAGCCACCGCGCCCGGCCTCATTAATTTTTTTTAAAAAAGGCAAGTGTATTTTAAAATGTCTGTTTTTCATAGGCTTGGGAACAAATGTTATTGGATACAGACTTGCCGTTGTTTTTGTAATAAGATATATTCCTTTAAAAGTTTGGTATATGGCAAATATTTGATTTTTTAAGCATATTTCAAAAAATTTGATATTTTAAGCATATTTCAAAAAAAAGGACTCACCATGTAAAGAAACTGAACTGTGAATTTGTTGTCTAGATAACACCCAATTTGTCTTTTCTTTCTCTCTCTCTCTCTCTCTCTCTTTCTTTCTTTCTTTTCTGAGATGGAATTTCCCTCTTGTTGCCCAGGCTAGAGTGCAATGGCACCAGCTCAGCTCACTGAAACCTCCGCCTCCTGGGTTCAAGCGATTCTCCTGCCTCAGCCTCCCGAGTAGCTGGGATTATAGGCGCCTGCCACCAGGCCCAGCTAATTTTTGTATTTTTAGTAGAGACGGGGTTGCACCATGTTGGCCAAACTGGTCTCAAACTGCTGACCTCAGGTGATCCACCCGCCTTGACCTCCCAAAGTGCTGGCATTACAGGTGTGAGCCATGGCGCCCGGCCTATTTGTCTTTTTTTCAAATGGACTACATACCACACGTAGTTAGTGCAGTCGTGAAAATAGTATCTCCCCACTTGTTCCATTCATTAATGTCAAATCCAAAAGGACGCTGAGTGAGTTTTATGTTTATTTGCTTAGGCCTATCCCCCAGCCCCCACCCACACACAGTCACTTACCCTACTTGTGTGTGAATATTGCAATTAAGATGGCAAAAGGCAGGCAGCAGCACAAGCACATGTGGCCATGGTGAATGCAAATGTTAAAGATTAACCTTCTTTTATAAAAGCAGGTTTAAGTGATTTTGAAAAGTATCATATTTGCAAAGCTAATTTAGTGTTTTTAATTCCCACACTGATTTTTCTTAACCCGTTTGCAGCCTCCCCAACCTACACAGTGACTTTGACTACTTCTTTCTTTTTCTTTCTTCCTTCCTTTCTTTCTCTCTTTCTCTCTCTCTCTTTCTCTCTTTCTTTCTTTCCTTCCCTTCCTTCCTTCCTTCCTTCCTTCCTTCCTTCCTTCCTTCCTTCCTTCCTTCCTTCCTTTCTTTCTCTCTCTCTCTCTTTCTTTATTTCTTTTTTTTTTGGAGTTTAAGATCATTTTTTCAAAGAGCAAGAGACAGGGAGAGGGAGGGGGCAACTACATCCCCCCAAGCCCTACCATGGGGAATGGACCCCTCCCTGCCTCCTGCCCCCTAAGTGGCTCCTCTTGTACTATGGGAGGGGGACTTCGTGCAAACTCTGCCCTGAGGGGGTCACAGTGACTCTTAAGATTGGTCAGGGCTGAAATTACAAGTTAGCAAAGAAAGGAACCAAAATAAAGAGGCAATTTTAGCTGCTTTCTCAGGTGGGCCCTTAAATTGTCACCTGCTAGAGTACATTTTCTGCAGTGACTGGAGCCTGCATCTTCAGATAAGTGCTCTGTCCATAGAGTCATGAAGCTGCTATTCTTAATGGGAAATGGATCATGCTCCACCCTTTAATTGAATAGAGCACTTGAATTCTTACAGTATTGAAAATCTCTATGAATTTAACATGGGAGGAACATGTGCCACATAATCTGGCCGGAGGGGTAGGGGGTAGGAGTCTATTCTTATCTTCCTATAGTTTTCCTCTGATCACTAGACCAGAATGTGTTTCACTGTGGTTAGAGTAAATAAAGACTCAGGATAACTTTTTTTTTTCAAACAAAACCAAAAAATTCAGTTGTCCTGAAAAGCACTGATAATGTGAAATAACACAACTGTAGCTGTTATTTAAAGAGTCATCTTGGTTTTATTTTTCTTAAATTGAATGTTGTTTTTTTCAGAAAACTGATGTTCCATGCATATATTTCTAGTTTGAAGAAACTTAAGCTACTTTTCAAGGCTATACTTAAAAAAAAAAGTCATTTTAAACATTGCATGATCCTGTTTATGAGGTTCTTAGGTCAATTACACCATTGTTATCTTTCTCTTCTTGAGCATAGTCTATAACCATTGGGGAAAATAATTAAATATAAATGTTTCTATGTTAACTTTGATTCTGGATGACTTATCTTTTTTTTTGAGACAATGTCTCACTCTGTTGCCCAGGCTGAAGTGCAGTGGCCTGATCTCAGCTCACAGCAACCTCTGTCTCCCAGGTTTAAGCAATTCTCCTGCCTCAGCCTCCCAAGTAGCTGGGATTATAAGATGCCTGCCACCACACCTGGCTAATTTTTGTATTTTTAGTGGAGATGGGATTTCACCGTGTTTGCCAGGCTGGTCTTGAACTCCAGACCTCAAGTGATCCACCCTCCTCGGCCTCCCAAAGTGCTGGTATTACAGGCATGAGTCACCGTGCAGGGCCTGAATGAGTTCTCTTAAGAATAATATCACTGAAGATGTTGTACTGGTTAACAATTACTATGTAATAAATTACTCCCCCACACCAGTAGCTTAAAACCATCATTTTATTTTGTTCATGGTTTTCTGGGAATTCCGGAAGTACTCAGCCCAGGCTGAGTTTCTCTCATGCAGTTGCAGTCAGATGTTGACTGGGGCTCCAGTGACATAAGGATCAACTGTCATAGGTCCAGCAGTTGAGGCCCAGATCTGCCACAGGTCCAGCAGTTGAGATGTCTGCTGTGAGCTTGGCAGAGGCTAACAAGGGTATCTACACCAGCATGGCTGTCTCAGGGTAATCAGACTCCCTACATGGTGGAAGACTTTCTCCAGAAAGGCCCAAGAGAATCAGACAAGGGCTTTTTCCAACCGGCCTCAGAGATCACACGGCATCACTATGAGGTTCAATTGGTTCCAATAGAATCACTAAGATTCTCTAGCTGGGAGGAGTATCAAATGATTTGCAGATACATTTTTAAACTGCCATACATGTGCTTTTGTGTTTTCCTTCACAAAAAACTCAGCATGTATTCTCTTTAGCTAAAGACCCCAGAAGTTTCTGAGTTCATTTTGTGCTTCCAGAACCTAGCACAGGGTATGTGTTACAGCAAATGCAGCCAAATATTTGTTAAACTGAACCAAAGGCTGATAAGCCATGAACTCCTGCCATCCACATGAAGGAGGGATTTTGTGGCTGCCAAATTTTTCTTTTGATCAGTTAGATGGCTTATCATGCTGATAATACCACTATATATATATATATATATATATAGAGAGAGAGAGAGAGAGAGAGAGAGAGAGATAATAGAAAACCTTGGTTTTTTTCCAAGGTAAAGGAGTCTCAGTAATCCTGTAGTCCCACCCTTTACCTTGTACCTCCCAACCCCACTCACCCCACCCGTTTCATAGCTGAAGCCCAGAGAAGTTAAGTGACCTAACCAAGTGATAAAGGTATGGTCTCTAGTTGTATTATGTTGGTGCAAAGTATTTGCAGTTTTTGCTATCAAAAGCAATTCCAGGCATTGTTTCTCGTCCATAACAAAATACTGTTTTCTCACTATTTGGGGTTATGACTTTATCAAAAATTGCAGGGACATTGTGGGAGTTAAGTCATTTTTATACATTGAGGGTGAGGGAAGTGATACTTCTGCCAACCTGTTGATCTCAGCAAGAATTCTTTTCCTCCCTGACCTTTCTATTTATTCCATCAGGCAGATAAAGAAAAGACCCAGAAAGATCTCACCAGGAGGCCATGGGACTCCAAGTTGCTCTCTTCAGATATAGGTCAAAAAAACTAACTTCCTGACCCTCTTCATGCCTTGCAATAAGATCTTGTAGTTTCTATGTCTGGGGCAGTGCTGAGTCTAGAAGGCTTCCTGTGATTTACAAAAAGCCTGTGAGGAAATGGAGATGTCCCTGAGCCTGCCTCAACCTGTAACAGTGATCCATTGTATTTCCAGGGGGCGGCCCATCATACTGTGATGTGAGACATCGGTCCAACCCTTTGGGGTCAGGAATGCAAAATGCCAAGTCATCTATTTTGCACCACAATGATGCAGTTTTGTCAGGAAAGATAGTATTTTTAAAGTGATCACCCAGTTGATTAACAAAAGGAAAGAAATCACACCTTCTCCTTTGAAGTTTGCCAGGCTTCCCCTAGCTAAAGAAGGCTCTTTCCTTAGCTCGTATCAGGACCATATTCAAGACTTTTTCAATTTAGAAAATTTATTTATGAGGAAAGGTGAATAATACAGCCAGTATATGAAACTAATTTCTTAGGTCAGTCAACATTTCTTTAAGTCAATTCATTGAATTGATGTTTGTGTGAATGTCTGGCTTATAGTGAGCCCTCAGTACATGTTAATTCCACTTCTTTTCCCAACACCATTGTATGGGGAATGACTCAGGTTCACGATGTTTAGTATTTCTCCAGAAGACTCTGAGTCTTCATTACCAAAAACAAAAACAAAAAAAAAGTTTAATAACATTTAACCTCCTGTATTTACTAAGGCAGAAAAACTTTCTAAGCTCCTTGTATTAGGATTCTCCAGAGAAACAGAACCAATAGGATGTGTGTGGTGTGTGTGTGGGGGGGGGTGTGTGTGGTGTGTGTGTGTGGTGTGTGTGTGGTGTGTGTGATGTGTGTGTGTGTGGTTGTGTGTGTATGTGGTGTGTGTGGTGTGTGGTGTGTGTGTGTGGTGTGTGTGGGGGTGTGTGTGTGTGTGGTGTGGTGTGTGTGTGTGTGGTGTGTGTGTGTGTGTGTGTGTGTGTGTGTGTGTGTGTGTGTGTGTGTGTGTGTGTGTGTGTGTGTGTGTGTGTGTGTGTGTGTGTGTGTGTGTGTGTGTGTGTGTGTGTGTGTGTGTGTGTGTGTGTGTGTGTGGTGTGTGTGGTGTGTGTGTGTGTGTGTGTGTGTGGTGTGTGTGTGGTGTGTGTGTGTGGGGGGTGTGTGTGTGGTGTGTATGCGGTGTGTGTGCGGTGTGTGTGTGTGTGGTGTGTGTGGTGTGTGTGTGTGTGGTGTGTGTGGTGTGTGTGTGGTGTGTGTGGGGGGTGTGTGTGTGGGGTGTGTGTGTGTGGTGTGTGTGGTGTGTATGCAGTGTGTGTGTGTGGTGTGTGTGTGTGGTGTGTGTGTGTGTGGTGTGTGTGTGGTGTGTGTATGTGGTGTGTGTGGTGTGTGTGTGGTGTGTGTGGGGGGGTGTGTGTGTGGGGTGTGTGTGGGGTGTGTGTGTGTGGTGTGTGTGGTGTGTATGCGGTGTGTGTGGGGGGTGTGTGTGTGTGTGTGTGTGTGTGTGGTGTGTGTGGTGTGTGTGTGTGTGGTGTGTGTGTGTGGGGGGTGTGTGTGTGGTGTGTGTGGGGTGTGTGTGTGTGTGGTGTGTGTGGGGTGTGTGTGTGTGTGGTGTGTGTGGTGTGTATGCGGTGTGTGTGGGGGGGTGTGTGTGTGTGTGTGTGTGTGTGTGTGTGTGTGTGTGTGTGTGTGTGTGTGTGTGTGGGGGGTGTGTGTGTGGGGTGTGTGGGGGGTGTGTGTGTGTGGTGTGTGTCTGTGGTGTGTGTGGTGTGTATGCGGTGTGTGTGGGGTGTGTGTGTGTGTGGTGTGTGTGGTGTGTGTGTGTGTGGTGTGTGTGTGTGGTGTGTGTGTATGTGGTGTGTGTGGTGTGTGTGTGTGGTGTGTGTGCATGTGTGTGTGTAGGGGGCAAGAAAGTTATTTTAAGGAATTGACTCGTGATTATGAAAGCTGGCACATTACAAGAGCTGCAGTGAGCAAGCTGGAGATCCAGGATACCTCATGGTATAGTTCCAGTCTGAATCCGAAGTCTGAGAACCAGGAGAGCTGATGGTGTGTCTACTCTAAATGATGGCAGTCTGAAGACCCAGAAAGAGTCAATGTTTCTGTTAGAGCCTGAATACAGTGGGGGAAAAAAATCTAATGTTCTAACTCTAGGTAGTCAGCCAAAAGGAAATTCCCTCTTACACATGGTAGCACCAGCTTTTTTGCTGTATTCAGCCCTCAACCAACTGGATGAGGCCCATCCACATTAGGGAGGGCAATCTACTTTACTGAGTCAACTGATTCAAATGTTAATCTCATCCAAAAGAACCATCATAGAAATACCCAGAATAATCTTTGGCCTAATACCTGGGCACCCCATGGACCAGTCAAGTCAACATATAAAGTTACCTATCACACTCCTTTTCCATTGAGCACTAGTCAAATTGAAATTTCATAGAATTTGTGTGTTTGTAATAGAAATGATTTTCTGGTTAACCCCGTTTTACCAAATATGTATGGTATATCCATTTCTCCTTAGGTTTTACTCTTTGCTCAGACCATTTCATTTTGGGGCATGCAAATAAATGGGATGCCCCCCTTATCCCTGCCCCATTTTCCCTTATCCCTATCCCTGTATGGGAATACAATGTACACTCATAACATGAAACCAAAGGGAGGATGTTCTATGTAACATTATTGATTCTGTGACCATCCTAGGAAGGAATGCTGGTGCGAACTCTCCATCTTCACCTCACGAATTAACAGACTTGTCATTAGAGGTATTACAGGGCTTGGAGTTACAGCAAAGCTTCACAGACATTCTCAGACATCAATCACATTTTGGTATTTGCAGCTCGAAGGCAAATCATCTGTACAATTATGATTTATATGAAATTCAGGAATCATAAATGTGCTTTGCTTTGGTCTTCCTCAGAAACCAGTAGCCTTTACTCATGGATGGTAGCAAGTTTGGCTTGCACAGTGGAGGCTGTGTGCTGTTGAGGTTAATAGCATGCAATTACCCGGGCTCCAACTGCAGCTCTAGCAACACAGAAGCAAAAGGGAAAACACAGCAGAGTTCTTAGAGTAGAAATAAAACTATAAAAACAATGGTTGAAGAAGGATCTTTGGGCTTGTTTTAGATAGAATTCATTAAATTTTTAATTGCTACACCAAAGACTATATCCATATAATCTTTAGATATGCAGTGAGGTAGGTACTGTTATTATCTCCATGCTAGAATTTGAAAACAGAAACATAGAGAACATAAGTAACTTGTCCTAAGGTCACTTTGATTTGAAAGCAGGGAGTGTGGTTCCAAGGTTAACCACCAAACTAGGTGTCTCTTTGTTGGGTGAGTCCTCTCTCTGCCACCCAAACAAATACACAGCCTGGCTCAGTGATTCCACAGGGGTGCTGCCTTCCACTGCCAAGTCCTATGGGAATACTGGGCAAAGGTTCTTTTCTGCTTTCAGGCCATACCCCTTGAGCATCAGGTAGAATACTATGGGGGATAAATGGAAGACCAGATCCAGTTGGGTCAGAGGCTTCTCCTTCAGATCTTCTGCTCTCCAGAGTCTTTTTCTACCCTTTCCCCTAACCATCAACCGCATGTTCCTTAGAGTTTTGTACTGTCTGTTCCACTCAAGACTTGGGTTTCCCTTTAACATTTTTGTTGGTTTTGTAATAAACATCTTGGTGCTGATTTCTTTCTTTCTTTTTTTTTTTTAACCAAATTTCACTCTTTCGTCCAGGCTGGAGTAAAGTGGTGCAATCTCGGCTCACTGCAACCTCCGCTCCCTGCACGTTCAAACGATTCTCCTGCCTCAGGCTCCCGAGTAGCTGGGATTACAGGTGCAGGCCACCAAGCTCGGTTAATTCTTGTATTTTTAGGAGAGACAGGGTTTCTCCATGTTTACCAGGCTGGTCCCAAACTCCTGACCTCAGGTGATCCACCTGCCTTGGCTTCCCAAAGTGCTGGGATTACAGGCATGAGCTACCATGCCTGGCCGGTGCTGAATTTTAATTCCACAACCAGCTGGGCTACCCTTGGTAATACACTCAGTAATCATTACCCTCCCCCTCACCAACCACTCACTTGATCACTCAACACATAGAGTCTCCTTCATTCCTAATGTAGACTAGAGAGCAGAGATAACAGTGGAGAGCAAAGGCAACATGGTCCCTGCCCTCACGAAGTTTATAGTCTAGTGGGGAAGACAAACATTATTCAGAGAGTTACATACAAATATAAAACTATACTGTGACAAATGCCACAAGGGAAAGGTGCAGAGTTTGATGACCCCAGGACCAGGAATTGACCGAGTCAGGGAGGTCAAGGAAGGCTTCCCTAAGGAAGTGGTGCAGAGCTGAGATCGGAAGAAGCAGGGACGTGCTCCACAGGAAGAACATGCTCAGAAGCCCAGTCAGCAGCAGGAAGGAGTGTGGTGATTTTGAGGAACTGAAAGAAGACCAGCATGGCTGGAGAACAGAGGATGGGGGTGTGATATGTGACGAGCGAAGAGAAGTAAGCGGGGGGCAAGATTGTGTAAGCCTCTGATCAGGATTCTGGCCTGTATGCCTAAAGCAGTTATTTTCAACTGCGGCTACATGTCAGAAGCACCTAGGAAGCATTTTAAAATACTGATTAAAGAATCCCATTCCAGAACCATCAAATCCAAATTTCTGGAAGTGAGAACCAGGCATAAGTATTTTTTTAAAAAGGTTCCAGGTGATTTTATTGTGAAAACAAGGGTGAGAATAATTGACCTATAGCAATGGTAAGTCACTAAAATGTTTGAAGATAATATGTATGCTATGAATGTTTAGAGGGAGTTGGAAGCCATCTCCAGATTTACATTTCAAAAAGCATCCTCTGGCTAGAACCATGGAGTTACCAATGCTTGAGAGTTCAAAAAGGAGACCACTTCAGTGACAACTATTTATTTATTTATTTATTCATTTTTGAGATGGAGTCTCACTCTTGTCATCCAGTTTGGAGTGCAATCTCGTGATCTCGGCTCACTGCAACCTCTGCCTCTTCAGTCCAAGCGATTCTCCTGCCTCAGCCTCCCGTGTAGCTGGGATTACAGGCGCCTGCCACCACGCCCAGCTAGTTTCGCACTTTTAGGAGAGATGGGGTTTCGCCATGTTGACCAGGCTGGTCTCGAACTCCTGACCTCAGTTGATCCACCTGCCTCAGCCTCCCAAAGTGCTGGGATTGTAGACATGAGCCACTGTGCCTGGCCAGTGACTACTATTGATAAATGGTGCAGGTGTGGATTAGGGTGGCATCAGTGGAGATGAAAAACATACATATATTTACAAGATTTCTAGTTGGTTAAACCACTGAGACTGGCAGAATGATGAAATGATGGATTCTATAGAGGGAAAAAAGAGAGCGAATGACTACCAGGGTTCTGCTCACACAATAAGATGGATAATTGTGCAATTTGTTGAGACAGGGACAAGGACTAGAACCAGAAATGTTTAGAGTGAGGGTGGGTTTTCATTTGGGCATGTGAAGTTTGCTTTCACTTTGTCATGCATGTTCTTTACCTCTCTTTTCTGTAGGTCATCCATACTTCATTTACCAGTCCTTGCTATTGATTATTCATTAAAACAAACAACAGCAACAGTAACCACAACAGCAGCAATAAAAATACCTTTGAACTCACTCAATCTTGAACTATTAAACATGTTAAGTCCATGTCATTGGCCTACTTAATCAACCCTTGGTTGTAACTTGAAGCAGCTTACTGATAAGAAAATAAACTTCTCATAAAGTATAACTACTTTCTTAGCAAAACTATTTATTTCATCTTCTCTTTAAAATTTTTGATACTATGGGGTTTTTTTTTGTTTGTGTTTTTTGTTTTTTTGGATTTTTTTTGAGAGAGCGACTCACTCTGTCACCTGGGCTGGAGTGCAGTGGTGTGATCTCAGCTCAATGCAACCTCCATCTCCTCGGTTCAAGCGATTCTCCTGCCTCAGCCTCCCGAGTAGCTGGGATTACAGGCACTCACCACCACCCCTGGCTAATTTTTTGTATTTTTAGTGGAGACAGGGTTTCACCCTGTTGGCCAGGCTGGTCTTAAATGCCTGACCTCAGGTGATCCATCCATCTCAGCCTCACAAAGTGCTGGGATTACAGGCATGAGCCACCACACCCAGTCTATTATGTATTTCTCAAGATATTTAATGCCAAGTAACAGAAACCGCACTCCAATGAGTTAAAATAAAAAGAACATTATTATAAGAGTATAAAGGTATCTTATGGAATATAAGAATAAATCTGTGGCTAGAATTCAGGAAAAGCTAGACCCATGAACTCATGACTTCACAGTTCCCTCTCCCCAGCTCTTCTTCTCTTGTGCATCTCCTTTGTTTTTCTTTCTCTGTTCTCAGAAACTAGCTCCTATCACTTTTCTTCTTAACATGAACAAAAATATGACAAGTGACAGCTCTTGAGGTTTAAGCTCTAGAGCTCAGACATCAGAGGGAAACAATCTTAACTCTTTCAGTACAAAATCTAAAATCCTGGGGTAGAAACTCAAGTAGACTAGCCTTCCTTCTCCAGACCATCAACTGTAGGCAGGAAGTCAGAGCTGGGGAAAAAGCTGTGACTATCTCACTTTGATTCATATATGCTACTGAACTGTGGCCAAAATGGATACCCCTCTTGATAGTCTGAGGGGATTCCTTTAGGATTTGATTTGCAAGCCCCAAAAAAGCAGGGGCTGAGCAAAAACATGCAAGTTTGCCATTACATCCCAACTAAATAAATTTACATATGTGATCCTCAAGACCTAACTGAAGACAATCCTAAAAAGGCTGATAGTTATGCAAAATATGTCATCTCCCTGAACTAGTGGTTTTTTTTTTTATGATTATTAAGGCACCTGAAATTTCCAAAATTTTGAAAATTTTATATTTCATAATGATGTATGCCAAGAGATTTGCATTTGTCTATGATTTGAACTATGATGTTTGAACTGATTCTTTCAACAAAGCAATGAACTAGTTCTGAAATTATCCTAATTTTAAATATCATTTGCATTTCTGTAGATGGAAAATTATGTAACAAATTCTTGTTCTTTTCATTTTCATTTGATTAACACTAAGACTCTCCAAAGCTCTAAAAGAAATAGCAGGAGTTGAAATTTCAATTGCGTTTGGGAAAATATGTACTTTGTTCCTTTAGAAATAAAGGAGAATATGTGAGATGACAAGTCATAAAGAAGCTGGTCTCAACATGTATTCTTTTGAAGCTCTAAGATGAAATGAGGGCTCTGCACATTACTGGTGATGAAAATGATCACAAATAAAGATCTCTTAGGAGCCTTCTTATGGAAGGGCATTGAAAAATGTAAGGAAATAATCAGGCCAACACTTCCCTTCTGACTTCCCAGTGCACAGCCTTCTCGTGCAGGAAAGAGAGACAGACTCTCTACCCCATGTGGTCATGACTTACGGATTTTCCCTCAAGGCATTTATAATCTAGTTAGGACTGAACATATATATGGCTAATGACATTTATAAAATAATCCATTCCTAAGTGTCCAGTAAGCAATGCACATTAGTGTAAACAGAAGTCAGAGACTAGGAGACCAAGCAGGTTTGAGTGGCCCTGCCAGGGCTGGCCCTTGACGAAGCTGTGAAGCAGATATAGTTTGTCTTGGGGGAGGTTGTGCCCCAGTTATCAGCACAGTCTCTGTTTCCTTCCTTTTGGCCCCCTGTGTACTTAACTTTAACTTCATTCTTCATCTGCTGGATGGTACCTATCATTGTTTCCAGTTTTGCTCGTAACTCATTTTCAACAAATCCCTGCCATGGTACTAATTGAAACTTGAAAATGAAACATAACAGATCTGTGGGTTGGAGAATCGAGTCCTATTCCTGGCCTGCTCCTCTCATTCACTGTAATCGATCGCTGTACCTAGCGAATTTTTGTATTTTTAGTAGAGATGGGGTTTTGCCATGTTGGCCAGGCTGGTCTCAAACTCCTGAGCTCAGGTGATCCACCCACCTCGGCCTCCCAAAGTGCTAGGATTATAGGTGTGAGCCACTGTGACCGGCTGGTTTTGGCTACTTAGTATGTAGTAATACTAGGTTTATAGTATTACATGGAAATTGGTAAGGGAATTAGAAAAATATTAAGATATCATTTTAATGGGACTCAGTGTGGATTGGATAAAGGAGGTGGTGATAGTGGTAGAAATGAGGGTGTGTGCAAACATTCCAGGACAGGTAAAGGGCTTAGGAACAGATGTGTATTCTCTTTTCCTTCCAAATTCAGTGACTGAAAAAAGAGCAGTAATTGCCAACTCCTCTGCCACAGTTGTGTGGTAAAATTATGTGATAGAGTATTTTATAGCATTTCAGGTTTAAGTGAGTTTTGCCTTAGATTGCAACATTAACCTGCCTGGTTCCTCCTGTTTTTCATGTGGCGCGGTGCCCAAATTTTGTACAAGATTATTAATCTTTTACAAGGGTATTGTTGACAGTCCTGTAATCATGTATACAAGTCATAAATCTTTTCTTCAATAAGTCAATGGTGCCTGTCATATTTGGCAAGTATTTCCCAGGCATTAGCTAAACTGGAGTGATAACAGTGAGGCCATGGGCTAGAACAATGAGGACTGGATTTATTTATTATTTTTTTTTTCAAGACAGAGTCTCGCTCTGTCGCCCAGGCTGGAGTGCAGTGATGCAATCTCAGCTTATTGCAACCTCTGCCTCCTGGGTTCAAGCAATTCTCCTGCCTCAGCCTCCCGAGTAGCTGCAATTATAGGCATGTGTCACCATGCCTGGCTAATTTTCTTGTATTTTTAGTAGAGATGGAGTTTCACCATATTGGCCAGGCTGGTCTCGAACTCCTGACCTTGTGATTGCCTGCCTCGGCCTTCCAAAGTGCTGGGATTACAGGCATGAGCCACTGCGCCAGGCCCTGGATTTATTTTTTATTTAACTATATATATGTGTGTATATATATATTTTCAGAGACAGGGTCCCACTCTGTCAGGCTAGAGTGCAGTGATACAATCATAGCTCACTGCAGCCTTGAACTCCTACCTCAAGCCATCCTCCTGCCTCAGCCTCCCAAGTAGCTGGGACTACAGGTGTATACCATGAACCTGGATTTAGACTTAGGTTCTTGTCATCGTTCTGTCACTAACTAGTTGTGTGACTTGAAGCATTAACTAACTTTGTATTATAGGGATAATTATCTAGCTTCCCTGGGTCTTGGTTTTCTTATCTGAAAAACAGTTAAACTAGATGTATGCAGCACTTGCCAATTCTATAGTTCAATATTCCTGAAGTAGACAGATTAGGTGATCCCAGAGGTCTGAAACTCTGTGTTAATTATCCCAAAGCCTTTTTGGGCCCTTTCAAAATTTCTCCTAGGTTTGTGGTAATGTTAGATCAGTTAATAATTACAGAAGTTGGACTGAAAGTTGCCTGGAAGTGACACAACACGGATTTAGAATAAGGAGCACATTAACCCAAATGGAAGAATCATCAGACAGTGAGGCAGCACAGGCTGCTCTAAGAGTCAGAAGACCCAAGGGGAGATTTGGCTCTGTTGCTTCCCACCTGTGGGACCTAGGCCAAATCATGGAGTTTTCCCAAGTCTTTTTCTTCATCTATAGAATGAAAATCATGATACATGCTCTGCTTATCACCCAGGGCTGGTGCGTCAAATAAAACAATTTATGTAAAAGCCCCCTCTTTCTTTCTTTCTTTCTTTCTTTCTTTCTTTCTTTCTTTCTTTCTTTCTTTCTTTCTTTCTTTCTTTCTTTCTTTCTTTCTTTTTTTTTTTTTTTTTTTGAGATGGGGTTTCACTCTGTCATCCAGGCTGGAGTGAAGAGGTGAAATCTTGGCTTAATGCGACCTCTGCCTCCTACGCTCAAGCGATGCTCCCACCTCAGCCTCCCACATAGCTGGAACCACAGGCGCATGCCACCATGCCCAGCTAATTTTTTGTAGTTTTGGTAGAGATGGGGTTTCACCATGTTTCCAGACTGGTCTCGAACTCCTGAGCTTAAGCAATATGCCCACCTCAGCCTCCCAAAGTGCTGGGATTATAGGCATGAGCCACTGCAACCAACCTGTAAAAGCCCCTTTAAACATTAAAATTTAATACAAAAACCATCGTAAACATGGTTCCCTTCTTAAAACAGAAAACATAAGCTACCTTTTTCAAACACGTTAGTGGTTAAATAATCTAATAACTTCTAAAACATCCTAAATTATCCATAGTCACTCTGTCCAAAGTCATTCTTCCAAATAGAAAGTTGTTGCTTTCTATTTATAACAGAAAGGAAATCCTTGTTAACATTGTGATGCATCTACCAACAACAAGTTTAAGTGTTTAAATGAAAAAAATCTAACACTTTTTTAAAAAAATCAGTATTATCAGAATACAGCCTTGCCTGATCTAAAGTGTTTTCTTTGCACAGAGCTTAGCAGGATTCAGAGAAAAGTCTATACGATAGGAGCTAGACTGGGGAGGCCGATGGGAATGTGTCTCCTTTATTCTGTGAGCTTGTCTGAATGCTGGGGGCCAGGTTCTGTCGGCAGCACTGACAGCTCTGGGTCCCCTCCAGTGGAGGGAACAAAGGCTGAGGTTTCTTTTGAAAAATTCTTTCTGAGCAGCGAGATTGTCCAACACAGTTTCCTTGATAAAGGGCTCATTATCTATCGGTGTGACTTTGCCCTTAATTTTTACGCCGGCAGTGCCAACATGAACACACTCAGGCAAATCCTTTTACCCAGACAGCTGTAACAGCACCCTGATAATGTGTGCCAGTGCTCAAGGCTTGGGTGTGGAATATAATCAACCACAGGCTAAATTTTCTATTAGTCGAATCTCCAAGAAATATAATTTATTAGCTTGCTCTTCATCATGTTTACGCTTCTTGTCACTTTTCAAACGCAAGCTCATTTTCAGATAAGCATAGTGGAATGTTTCAGAATTGCATCTTTAGTTCAACTAACACATTCCTTATGGATCTAAGAGAGTGGGCTTTTGTTGGAGAAAGGTAGGTCCAAAACTTTGGAAAAAGTGACCTTCTGAAAAAGAAAGAAATCAATACAACAATGAACACATGATGAATCAGTCTGACAGAATCTTTAAATGGTGGAGAAAATCTGGTTATCTCCCAAATCTGAATGTAGTGATTAAGTTTTAGTCTCTAAGAGGTGGGACTAGAATATGATGTTAACTGAAGAAGCTGGATGCTAAGTGTACTGTAAGTGCTGTAATATAGTTGTAATCTAATGGAACGGCTGTGTAGAACTTACACAAAAGGAAGCCAGATAGTAAGAGTTAGTTCATGTTTATCAGGCAGTCCAGGGGAGAAGGTTCCTGGGATGGGGGATGAAACATTCTGCTCACTAGGAAGATGAACTTGATGGGGTGACTGGGACACTTCAATAGGGTTTTACAAAGCCAAGATGAAATATCCCTCAAGACTCTCCATCATCATTTACTCTGAATCTATGCTCATTAAAAACAACTTATCAATGAATAATTCTGCTTCCAGGTTTTCCTAATATTGGGAAGGGGGTTCTGTGAACATGATTTCAGGCTGCTATGCACTGAGGTACAGGCTGTGCACTGGACAAGAGCATCGTATGAAAGGGAGCATCAGTCACAAGACAAACCTTGTAGATTTAAGTATTTCTTATGACAACTTTCTGGCAGATATTAGAGAATTCTCATTGTACTTAACAAAATCAGTATTTCCTAATAATTTTCTGACTTGATGAAATTAGAACACCACGAAGAAGAAAATCCTTTTACTTTTCTATTTTTCTTATGACTTCATTGAGATATAATTGATACACAATAAACTACACATATTTGAAGTGCACAATTTAATGAGTTTTGACATATGCCTATACTCAGGAAACTACAGCCTTCACCCCCAAAGGTCTCTGTGTGCCCTTTATAACTCAACCATCTTTTCACTCCTGCCTCATCCCAGCAAAGCAGCAGAAAACACTGGCATGCTTTCTGCTGCAGATTAGTTTGGATTTTCTAGAATTTTATAAAAAAGAAAACCAAGTTGTATGTATACTGTTTTTCTTGTCTTGTTTCTTGGTATTAACATCATAATTTTGATATTCATCCATGTTGTGTGTATCAATAGTTTTGGGTTTTCAGGGCTGTGGTTGTGAAGAAGATCGAGACCTGTGATGGGAAGCCGGTGTCCAAGTCCTCTGATGTCCTGCTCAAGTGAACAGCCACAGCAGCCCCTCCCAGCCTATCCATCCTGCTGCTGCCCCAGAGCCCATGAGAAAGGCCCCTGTGCGGGGGAGCACAGGGAACAGGAGACCCACCTGAGGCTCAGCCCTATTCCTCAGTCCACTAGGGGAGTTTACTCCCTGGGGCACCCCCCTTGCCCATGCCTCCAGCAACACAACCATTTAATTTTTTTTTTTTTTTTTGTCCAAAATAAAACCTCTGCTAGCTCCGCAAAAAAAAAAAAAGAAAAAAAAGAAAAAAGAAAAGTTTGGTGTTTTCTTTTGTTTTGTTTTTTTGACAAGTAGTATTTCATTGTATGGGAGTACCATAATTTGTTTATTCTTTCACTTGTTAATGGACATTTGGGTTATTTACAATCTGGGGCTACTAAAAATAAAATTCCCATGAATATTCATCCACAAAATTTTGTATGGACACATGTTGTTATTTTTCTTGGGCAAATACACAGAAGTGGAATCACTGGATCTTACAGTGGATATATGTTTAACTTTTAAATAAACAGCCAAACTGTTTTCTTGATTATATCATTTTACATTGATTGCCATCACCAGAGTTATAGAGTTGCACCTGTTCCATATCCTTGCTAACACTTGGTATTACCAACCTTCATAATTTTAGCCATTCTAATGGGTATGTGGTCATATCTCACTGTGTTTTCTTTTTTAATTCAGCAAGTATTTATTGGGTATCCAGAGAATACAAAACAATGTCCCTAATGTGGTTTGGCTCTGTGTCCCCCACCCAAATCTCATCTCAAATTGTAATCCCCAAATGTTGAGAAAGGGACCTGGTGGGAGGGGATGGGTTCATGGAGGCAGTTTCTCTTATGCTATTCTCATGATAATGAGAGAGTTCTCACTAGATCTGATGGTTTAAAAGTGTGGCACTTCCCCTTCATTTATGCTCTCTCTCTCTCTCCTGCTGCCTTTCAAAGACGTGCCTTGCTTCTCCTTCACCTTCTACCATGATTGTAAGTTTCCTGAGGTGAGGCCTCCCTAGCCATGTGGAACTGTGAGTCAATTAAACCTCTTTCCTTTGTAAATTACCCAGTCTCTGGTATTATCTTTATAGTAGTGTGAAAACAGGCTAATACAATCCCTTTATATATATTTGGCCCTTAATTATTTTTTAAATTTTTATTGAGGTAAAATATATAAGATAAAATTTGCCATTTTAACCATTTTAAGTGTACAATGTACTGATGTTAATTACATTCACAACGCTGTTCAAATATCACCACTATCTATTCCAAAATTGTTCATCATCTCAAACAGAAACTGTATCCATTAGGCAATAAGTTCCCATTCCCACCCATCCAATCCCATACTCTCTATTTTCTGTCTCTATGAATTCATCTATTCTAGATATTTCACATAGAAGAATCATACAATATCTGTCCTTTTATGACTGGTTCATTTCATTTAGCACAATATTTTCAAAGTGTATCCATGTTGTAGCATGTGAAACAACTTTCTTCCTTTTTATGACTGAATAATATTCCTTTGTATGTATATACCACACTTTATTTATCCATTCATGTTAATAAACACTTGGGTTGTTTCCAGCTTTTGTCTATTGTTGAATACTGCTGCTGTGAACATTGGCTTACAAGTATCTATTTGAGTCCCCTCTCATTATGATTTTAATTTGCATTTCCCTAATGACTAAAGATGTTGAGCTTCCATTCATGAACTTGGTTGCCATTCATATATCTTTTTTTTCTGTTTTCAGAGACAGGGTCTCAGTCTACGGCCTACATTGTAGTGCGGGGGCTGAATCCTAGCTCACTGCAGTCTTGAACTCCTGGGCTGAAGCAATCCTCCCACCTCAGCCTCCCAAGTAGCTAGGACTACAGGTGCATACTACCACACTCAGCTAATTCTTAAAATTTTTTTTTATTTTTTTGAGACACAGGATCTTGCTATATTGCCTAGACTGGTGTTGAACTCCTGGCCTTAAGCAATTATCCAGACTCTGCCTCCCAAAGCTCTAGGATTATAGGCTTGAGACACTGTTTTTGTTTGATTATTTGTTTTGTTTTGTTCTCCTGGCACTGGAGTGCAGTGGCAAGATCTCAGCTCCTCTGCCTCCTTCAAGTGGTCCTCTTACCTCAGGCTCCTAAGTAGTGGGGACCACAGCCACATGCCACCACTCCCAGCTAATTGTTGTACTTTTTGTAGACACAGGGTTTTGCCACGTTGGCCAGGCTGGTCCTAAACTCCCAGGCTCAAGCAATCTGCCCACCTTATGTTCCCAAAGTGCTGGGATTATAGACATGAGCCACCATACCCAGCGCCATATATCTTCTTTCGTAAAGTGTTGTTCAAGTATTTTGCCCATTTAAAAAAACTGTAGTATTTTTTTTTAAATTAAGCTGTAAGAGTTCCTAATGTATTATAAATACAAGTTCTTTGTTGCATATGTATTTTGAAAATGTTTTCTCCTGCCAGGCATGGTAGCTCAAGCCTGTAATCCCAGCACTTTGGGAGGCTGAAGCAGGCAGATCATGAGGTCAAGAGTTTGATACCAGCCTGGACAACATGGTGAAACCTTGTCTCTACTAAAAATACAAAAATTAGCCAGGCATGGTGGTGCATGCCTGTAGTCCCAGCTACTTGGGAGGCTGAGGCAGGAAGAATGCTTGAACTTGGCAGGCAGAGGTTGCAGTAAGCTGAAATCGTGCTACTGCATTCCAGCCTGGGTGACAGAGTAAGACTCTGTCTCAAAAAAAGAAAATATTTTATCCTAAGATAGGGCTTTTCATTGTCACTGTCTTTTGAAGATCAAAATTTTCAATTTTAATGAAAGGCCAACAATTCACTGATTTTGTTTTTTTCTTAAGTTCAAGTTTTTTTGGTCCTGATATTTAAGAAATCTTTTCCAAACCTTTTTTTTTTTTTTTTTTAAGTTTTTTGAAGTATTGTGTTAGCTCTGAAATTTAGGTCTATGATCCATTTTAAGTTAATTTTTTATATGGTAGGATATAAGGTTCATTTTGCCTTGCATATGGTTCTCCAGTTGTTTCATGCTCACAGATGTTTCAGCACCACTTGCAGATTGCCATAATGGGTGGTCCTGTTGATCTGTTTCCAGATCTGGCTCTGACTTACCAGACCCTCAGAAGGATAATCTAGACAGCATTTGCATTCTATTGTTTCCACTGCCACAAATGTAAGAAACTGGTGTCAAGTTTCCTTTCACCCTTCAGACCTTTCTCCCTCACTGAGTGCCCATGATGTACCAGGAAGTCTGTTAGCTGCTGGAGTCATACAAAAATAAAAATTTGCCCTTGCTTTCAAGAAAATAGCACAGAAATCTGCTCAACTCAACTGGGATAATTGTATTTTAATTTTTTTTAAGGCGAATTTTTTTTTGCAGGTGATTTTGGGATCAGATATTGAGCAAAATTGAACTGAAACTATAACTCAGGTGGCTCATTTACTTCCATTCTATACTGATTGACTATTTTCAGAGTCTTATTCCTCAAGTATGAGGACTGAAGAACTAAAAGAGACAAGAATCCCTAGAGCATGCATTGTTATCAGAGACCTTTGAGTATAGGTGATTATTATCTGACTTGCTCTCTGGGATACATTAAAGTTTCCTCTCCTTCTAATGCTTCAACATGAATAACAGCTTGTAAAAGCTCAGAAACAACAGAATGGGAATTATAGTACTGTTGGCCTTCTGAATTCTTACTCTGGTAGTATATTAGTCCATTTTAATGCCGCTAATAAAGATGTATCCAACACTGGGTGATTTATAAAGGAACAGAGTTTTAATGGTCTCAGAATTCCACATGGTTGGGGAGGCCTCACAATCACGGCAGAAGGTGAAAGGCACATGGTGGCAGGTAAAGGGAGAATGAGAGCCAAGTGAAAGGGGAAACCCCTTATAAAACCATCAAATCTTGTGAGACTTATTCACTGCCATGAGGACAATATGGGGGAAACCACCACTATGATGCAATTATTTCCCACCAGGTCCCTCCCACAACACGTGGGAATTATGGGAGCTATAATTCAAGATGAGATTTGGGTGGGGACACAGACAAACCATATCATTTCACCCCTGGCCCTTCCCAAATCTTATGTCCTCACATTTCAAAACCAACAGCGCCTTCCCAACAGTCCCCCAAAGTCTTAACTCTTTTCAGTATTAGCTGAAAAGTCCACAGTCCAAAGACTAATCTGAGAGAAGGCAAGTCTCTTCTGCCTATAAGCCTGTAAAATTGCAAGTAAGTGAGTTACTTCCTAGATTACAATGGAAGTACAGGCATTGGATAAATACACCCATACCAAATGGGAGAAATTGGTCAAAGCAAAGGAGCTAAAGGCCCCATGCAAGGCTGAAATTCACCAGGGCAGTCAAATCTTAAAGCTCCAAAATGATCTCCTTTGACTCCATGTCTCACATACAGGTCACACTGATACAAGAGGTGGGCTTCCATGGTCTTGGGTAGCTCCACCCTTGTGGCTTTGCAGGGTACAGCCTCCCTCCCGGCTGATTTCACAGGCTGGCATTGAGTGTCTGTGGCTTTTCCAGGGGCACGGTGCAAGCTGTCAGTGGATCTACATTCTGGGGTCTGGAGGACAGTGGTCCTCTTCTCCCAGCTCCACTAGGTGGTGCCCCAGTAGGAACTCTGTGTGAGGGCTCTAACCCCACATTTCCCTTCTGCACTGCCTTAGCAGAGGTTCTTCATCATGGCTCCACCTCTGCAGCAAACTTCTGCCTTGACATCCAGGTATTTCCATACATCCTCTGAAACCTGGGCAGAGATTTCCAAACCTCAGTTCTTGACTTCTGTGCACCCACAGTCCCAACCATGTGGAAGTTGCCATGGCTTGGAGCTTGCACCCTCTGAAGCCACAGCCCAAGCTGATTTAGGTGCAGATTTTAAGCTAAGTAATGCAAAGATTCATTCCACTTTCCCACCCACAACACATCAGTTAGCAGGCAGGAGAAAGAGAAAATAAAAATATTGCACAGAAGACCATAGTGTTTTGCCCCAGGGTTGCAAGCATTGATATCTCACCCATTACCAGTTCCCAGTCATTGAATGCCTACAGTGTTTGGTTCTGTTACAGAACAGAACATTTAAAATACTTGACTCTTTAGATTATCAGGCTGACATTCCAACAAGCCAGTACTCTTCTTGAGTGACTTTTTTTTTTTTTTGGCCACTTTATTTTATGATGTGCAGCATCATAACATCACACTAACCTAACCCACATTTCAAAAAATCACACGAATGTGGCCTAACCCATATTTCAAAAAATGTTGAATTCATTACCAGCATTCAATAATTGGAAAATTGCCCATAAAAATCTGGATTTCCAGCTTCTCTAGGAAAATTGGAAAATCTGGGTTCACATTCCTGTGTGTTAACAATTAGCTAAACTCTAGTTCAGCTGCTCTCTTTAAGACCAGCCATTTGTACTCTACTGTACCCAGAGGGCTTTCCTAATGGCGCCTTTCTTAAATGGCTCCTCCAAGGCAGTGGTTCCTAAAACCTGGCTTCACATTGGAATAATGTGAGCTTTAAAAGTTACTAATACCTGCATTTCACCCCGGAGATTTTGATATAATCCATCTGGGGTACAGACCAGGTATTGAGATTTTTATAGGCTCCTCAGGTATTTGCAATGTGTAGAGAAAATTGAGAACCCCTGTCTAAGATAGAGCTTCTCTAAGTTTAACTTGCACAGGAATCACCTGAAAATCTTGTTAAAATGCAGATTGTGATTAAGTATGCCTGGGATAGGGCCTGGGATTCTGCCATTCGAACAAGCTCTTACATGGTTCCAAAACTGCTGGTCTATGGGCCTCACTTGAGAAGGGTCTAAGCCATTTGTAATTCATGTTGGTTTTGAACCCTAAGATACATTCTTAGGTTTCAAGTCTAATGAAAGCTAATTCTAGCACTCACAATATTGATGTAGCTGGAATGATGATGCCAAATGAGAGTATCCTACCATACTTTAGGGAGAATTCTTTCTCAGCCTGTGGCCACTCAAAGCCTTTCTTGACATTTGGGGGTCCTTGACTTCCTACGGCTGACTTCCAGAAGACCTTCACCCTTATGCCTTGTGACACCCCTGTATCACCCCTTTTGTTGCAAGTTGTACATCTGCTATTTCCAGTTCCTTGCTGGTGTCACTACCTGCCAGCCAACAGTTTGGCCATTACTGATTGAACCGTGGTGTTTGGGTACTTATGTGAGTATTTTATTGCAGAGGTTTTCAATCAGTGTTTCCAGAAGCCCTAGAGTAATAGTTCTGAAACCATAGCATGCATCAGATCACTTGGAAAGCTTATTAAAACACAGATTGCTAGGTTCCACCCTCAGCATTCCTGATTCAGTAAGGACAATTTGAATTTCCAACAAATTTTCAGGAGATGCAGATGTTTCTAGTCCAAGGACCCAGAGGTTCTAGACAGAAGGAAGGGAGGTGGTGCAATGGGCCTCTTGGCCTTGTTACATGACTTGTTACCTTATAGCAGTTGTATTTGGGGATTCTAGACTAGATATTTTTAAATAAAAAGATTATTTTTTAAAAAGCTTGAATATTGCTGTTTTGTTGCCTTTGCTTCTGTTTCATAGAAATCGATTGAAGGTGAAAATAAAAATGCTAATACTAGTGATATGGGGGGAATATCATCAGTTTAAAACAAATGAAATACTGAATTTATTCAGTATATGAAAAGAGAGCCTTATTTTCTTCCCTTGGGACACTCTTCATACTTATATGTTCAAATATGATGAAAAAACGTAAAGGAAATACAACGTACGCTGGAAATAAATTACTAAAGACTGTGTCTAAATGAGGAGGTGCATTTGGGAATTTTATTGATTTTAGGTTTGCGGGTGAACAGAACCCCACTGTAATAGTGCATAAGGCTCTTTCCAGCTATCTCCAAAAAAAGGAGATAACTAGCAAGGTTTTCACTGTTAGAGTTTGTTCAGAGCGGAACCTAAAGGAAATACTGTGAAGGTCACAGCAGTTTCATCTCAGCTTATTGGATTGGATCAAAGTAATTCTACTGCAAGGCAAGTTACATCATTTCATTTACAGACAGAGAATGCATGAGGTCCTTCATTTCACACAGTAGGTGTGAAGGAGGTACCTTGGTAAATTTCATATTTGCTTTTAGATAAAATGTATTCTTAAACCTGATGTGGGTAGCTGCCTGTTTTCGTGTCGCCTCTTCAAGAGACAACTTGGAATAATAGAAACACCAGTGTCTGAATAGCCTAAAGTGGAGCTTACTTTTCTGTTAGGCGAGTCACCTTTAAAAATGATATTTTTTTAAGGATAAGCGATGAATTTTAGGACGTTCTTCCCTCTACTTCCAACGCCCACAGGAATAAACCACCAAATTCAACGTTTTACAGAGGCCAAGTGCTTAGGTTTTGTTTGTTTTTAAAAGAGTTTTCTTGCAAGGAAACTGGGAGGGAACTATAAAAGGGCTTTAGGCACGCAGGGTGGGCAGGTGCAGGGCTTTAAGTTGCAGAAAGGAGAATCTGGAAAGAGCTTTTAGGAAGCAGATTCTCACATGTTTTAATATGAAAGAGTGGCACACACGGGGTGCTGGCATTCCATCTTATCATCAGTGGAAGGTTTGAACCAACATCAATTTTTTCTGGAGCAATTTAGGTAATTATTACTTGAAGAATCTGCATTTCAAAACTAACACCTTTAAGAGACAATGTAATTCACCCGAGCTTCCCTCCGAACCCCTCCTGCCCGCCGCCACCGGCCCCGCGAACGCCGAGGGGCCCGTGGTCTGCCTGAGTGACCTCCATTTGCTCTGTCATCTCAGGACTGGAAGGCATCAGCGTACACCCTCAGAAAACTCTCTTCCCTTCTCGTGGGTCCGCCTGGCTCCCGGAGGTGGCGGTGCCAGACTGCCGGAGTCAGCCAGCGGCAGGCTGCGGGCGCCCGTCCCTCCGGTTCACCCTTTCACCCCTCCTTCACCCCCGGAGCGCCAAGCGGGTGGCGCGGGTTTTCCGCCCACTGGGGAGGCTGTGCTGGCGAGGCCAGGAATTGCAAGGCCTTCCCGCTTTGGCGAGCTCCGGAATCCGAGTTCTCCCCACCCCAGCCACTCTGCTGGGGCGCTAGGGGCTCGAAAAAGCCTGGGGTTGGCTGCAAGACACTCGGATTAGAGACACAGCCAGCCTCCCGGGAGGTCTGAACTTGTCTTCGACCTCCCCGAACCCCTCCGCCTCTGCGCTGGGAGACGCCCAGCAGCCGGGCCGGCCCGGGACGCGCAGAGCCAGAGCACTCCACAGCAGAGGCAGCGCGCAGCACGGCCGCCCGGGGCATCCCCGCGGCTGGGGGCGGAAGGCTAGGGCGGTGGCAGGAAAGGTCCGCCAGGCCGGAGCTCGCTCCCCCACCGCCGGCCGCCGGCTCGGAGGCCGGAGCTGTGCGGGCGGAAAGGGGCGGAGCCGCGGGCTCTGGTTGGTGTGGGCTCGGGGGCGGGGCGCGCGGGGCCGGGCCGGAGGCGGGGCCAGCGCCGGGCGCAGGAGCTGCGGGCACACGGAGAGGAGTCGCGAGCAGCTGGAGCGGAGTTGGAGGAAGCAGTGGCCGCGGCGAGGGCGGCAGGCTAGCGGTCGGAGACGGCGAGCACAGATCGGGCACGGCCGGCGGGTCGCAGCCGGGCTGGAGGCGCGTCGGAACCGAGCGGGCAGGAGGCCGCCGCTGCAGCGCGGGCCCCGCAGAGGAAGGAAGCCGGCAGGCGGGGGAGGTAGGCAGCGGTGGCCCCGGGTGTGTGTGCTCCGGCGGGGGAGGCGGTGCATGTGTGCGCGGCTGCCGCGGCTCTCTTCCTGTCACTGGCAGCCGCTTCTCCTTCTGCAGAGCCCCGCCGGGGGGAAGCTGGCCGGCCACTGGCCCTCCCCGCCTCCGGCATCTCCTGGCCACCGGACAGCGCTCCCCCCTCGCGCTGCCGGCGTCCTGCGAGATCCCGGCCATCCTGGCTCCCGTTTCCCCTGTCCTCCCGTGAGCTGGTCCTGCACGCCGCCGGTCGCATTTGCCCCCGGAGTTGCCGGCGAGCTCGGGCTTCCCCCCACCCTCCATCATCGCACACTTCCGAGGGTCCCTGCTGTCGCCTTGCTGCAGTTTTCCGCGGCCCCTCACCGGAGGAGAGCGCCCTGGCCGCTGCCTTCGTGTTGCGGGAAGGAGCGCTCCCTTCGCCCGTAGTCCTCCAGCTGCAGCCAGGGTCGCTGCCCCGGCCCTTCCCGGGGCGGGAGAGGCGGCGGTGGTCCGCAGAGCTAGTCCCCTAACCCCCGCCTTCCGAAGTTTGCCGCCCTCCTCTTCCGGGGTGGGGGAAGTGCGCCTCGGGGCGGTTGGTCGCTGGGGCCCTAACTCGGCGTCTAGTGCCAGCCAAGCTTGGGCAGGTTGTTGGAGGCGTATTCAGTGGGGTCTTGGAACAGCCCGGAAATCCAGCTTTTTGGAACGTGGGGCGAGACGGGAGGGACCTGCCCAGCAATATGGAGCCGGCTGGGGAAAGCCAGGGAGCGTGGAACCCGGAGCTAAAATATCGTGGGCAATTCTCTGGAAACCACAGCTCTTACACTAGTGAACTCTAACCACAGCTCTAACCTAAGCTCAGAAACTGCCCCCCAGATCACAAGACAAAGAGAACAGAAAACCTCTGGCCAGGCACTCCTGTACAGAAATACACTTTGGGAACCAGAATTGGAGCCTGAACTGCAAGGGTATACGCAGAATGGCTGTTACATGTTGAATGCAGAATGTATGTCAACTGGATTTGGGGGAATTCTTCTGTTTCCCGGGGCGCTATTAATACCGGAAAGGTCTCACTTCCACCGTTAATCCCTTGAGCTGCAGCGCTGTTGGTGTCTGCTCTTTATTTGGGGGCTTCATGATTTTAGGTTTTTTTTCTGTTCTTTTCCTTTGTCAGCCAGTGCAAAGTACCAGTGGATAAAGCAGTTCCGGGTTTTGAATGCAACATAAGATTGTCATTTTGGTGTGATGAGGCTCAAGATTTAGTAATCAGGCGGGATATTCACAGAGCTTATTGGTCAAGGCTTGATGTGGAGTTATATTTTAATACTTCATTAGTTCTGTTACGTTTTGGCAATCTTAAAGATGGTTAGATATTAGGTAGGAAGGGTTGGAATAGGCAGATAGGTTCATTTCTTAAGCAGGCTATTAGAGTATTAGATCGTCACAGTTTGAATTACTAGGAATTTGGTGACTTCTGCACAGAAGGCCACAAGTATCTTTTAACATTGAAAAGGAAGAAAAAACAACTCACTAGCTATAACTTTTTGACAGATTACACTGTTCTTGAAAAACAGTTTAGAAGCAAGCAGATAATAGTTTTCTTAGGTGCAAAAGTTGAGTAAACTTTGGGAAGCAAATGTTTCTGACCAGTATAAAGAAAATAAGAGTAATGTGGTGTGTGTGTGTGTGCGTGCATGCGTGCGTGCGCGCGCGCGCCCGGCTAAAGTTTGGGAAGAAATGTTGGTTCAGAGTAAAGGTTTAAGTTGGAAAGGCCAGAGGATGAGGCTCCCTGCCTTGCACAACTGCTGGGTAATGTCACTGCTTGCCTCTTCAGCTTTTATATGCAGGTCATACTGCTTTTTCCAGAGAAGTGTATATAGATTTTTATGATTGGAAGAAAGTTTAATGTATCTGATACTGGCTTGCAAAGTGTAATGTGCATTTACTTTTAACTTTCATCTTGACTTGGGACCTGTTCTTAGTTGCATAACAGAACTCTGCAGTGTACACACTACTATCTGATGTTTTATCTGCTTTTTTAAATCTGCTTTTTAAAAATGAGTCTTTTCATATCCATGATGCTGTATAGTCAGTGTAAAAAGCATTTTATTTCCCACTTATTAAATGTTTTTTCTTTAGCAATTTTTTGAGTTTAAATGTACTAAGCGCAGGAAATCCTCACAGAATAAAGTTAGTTTTGGGAAACAGAAGTGGAACAATAAGTCATGGGAATACATATTTTGATTATTGACAGTGATGGTGATATGCGTTTATCTTCTGGTAATGTCAGTTTCACCTAAAATGATTTTTGAAGGACTTTGAATTGTAAATGCAAACCTACTCAAACTAACCAAAATTTTGTACCGTTAAAAGTGTTGGCCATTTCGTTACATTTTTCCATGAATGTCACGTAATTTTTAGGTTGATATGTTGATTGAAATTTCCTTTTTTCTCTTAGGTCGTTCAGGGGAGTATTGTAAAAAGGCATCCAGTTAGAATGGCAATCATTAAAAAGTCAGGAAACAACAGGTGCTGGAGAGGGTGTGGAGAAATAGGAACACTTTTACACTGTTGGTGGGATTGTAAACTAGTTCAACCATTATGGAAAACAGTATGGCGATTCCTCAAGGATCTAGAACTAGATGTACCATATGACCCAGCCATCCCATTACTGGGTATATACCCAAAGGATTATAAATTATGCTGCTATAAAGACACATACACACGTATGTTTATTGCAGCACTATTCACAATAGCAAAGACTTGGAATCAACCCAAATGTCGATCAGTGACAGATTGGATTAAGAAAATGTGGCACATATACACCATGGAATACTATGCAGCCATCAAAAAGGATGAGTTTGCGTCCTTTGTAGGGACATGGATGCAGCTGGAAACCATCATTCTTAGCAAACTATCACAAGAACAGAAAACCAAACACCGCATGTTCTCACTCATAGGTGGGAACTGAACAATGAGATCACTTGGACTCAGGAAGGGGAACATCACACACAGGGGCCTATCATGGGGAGGGGGGAGGGGGGAGGGATTGCATTGGGAGTTATACCTGATGTAAATGATGAGTTGATGGGTGCAGCACACCAACATGGCACAAGTATACATATGTAACAAACCTGCACGTTATGCACATGTACCCTACAACTTAAAGTACAATAATAATAAATTAATTAAAAAAAAAAAAAAGCATCCAGTCTGAAAGATTATTCACATGATCATTAAAATAGGAACAATTCTACTTCAGCTTTTATTGTGTTTGCATTTTGTGATTTGCAAAATGCTTGTTTTATTGAATAAAGAGATGGTGAATGAGCAGGCTGAAAAAAAAAATTGATTTTTATGCTCAAGTAGAATATAGCCAGTTGAGATAATGTTTGTGTTGGGTTTTAGAATTCTGTCACGTCAAGGCATACACAATGCAGATGATATTGTATGTTTCATATGGGCTCCTCCAGCTCTCCCTCTTGAAGGGCACAGGGTTTGCAAGTGAAGGTAAGAGAATGAAGCATTTTAATGAAGCCCTGGAAGCCTAGAAAGTTAGTTATCAGTGGAAGGAATTATCAAGTTAGTTTTTACTTTAGAAAGCAGAATATAAATTATATCACAGCTTTTTATCAAAAACCTAGGTTGTAATTAATTTTCAAAGTATTCATGTCATTTACTGCATTTTCCCATGCCTCCTTTACATACACCCTAATGTGATTACTTGCCATGATTCTACCAATACTTGTATGGAGTTACTTGCCTAAAAGACTAGCAATTAATGACCATTTCATGTACATTAAGCCACATGAGCTGAAAAAATAGACTATATAATTACTTATAAACTTGTCTGTTTGGCATTTATTTATTTAGGTATTAGGTGTTTGTTTATTTGAAAGACTGGAGTGATTGTAGTATAGCATTACTAGAAAAAAAAGTCTACTGTAGAAACATCTTTGGAGATTTTATTCTGCTCACATTGTTTTCCTTAAAGTAAATCAAATACATATCCACAGGCACCTGTAGTCAAAATAGTTGTCAGGTTAATGATCATCCAACAGAGTACTGAAGTCACAGGAGTCTGGCCAAAGTGTGAGGAGACTCCACCAGTGGGTGCAGTGAGCTAATAAAGCCAAGGCATCTGGGCCAGCCATTCCTTGCCTGTTGTCTTCCTCTCTGGATGTCCCAGTGTCCCAGCCTGGGGTTCTGCCCCAGGATCAAGGGCTGTACCATGAGCTACTTATCTCTACATCCTGGGGATGCGCACACATGGACACATCCCTTGGCCTCTCCCAGGCCTCCTTTGTCCTGACCTCTGCGGAGCCGTCCTCTACCCCAGGTAAGGAGAGAACTACATGGGCAAAGTCCACACTTAGCCTTTATCTATTTACTCCAAAAGGGGTTTAAGACAGCAGGGAGTTTTATTTTAGTTACATTCAGGATTCATTTAGAACTGTTTGCGAGTTAAGAGGCAATGCAGAAGAAAATTCCTCACAAATGTTTGTTCCTCTGTTAAATCTGAATTGTATAAATGACAGTAGGTGACATTCAATACTAATAGAAATAACAGTAATATCATAGTTGCAGTTTACTAGCTATGTAACTTTAGGCAAAGTATTTAACTTTTATCTGCTTGTTTTCTCATCTGTAAAATGGGGATAATAGTTGTACTTAGAGTGGTTGTAATGATTAAATGAGTTGATATATGTACAACTCTGAGAACTTCGTGCCTGGCACATAGTAAGTACTATGTTGGCATTAATTATCCTAAGCTCCTATTATCAAGTATGGAGCTAAGTGTCATTTTGTTAATCCTCATAGTGACTCTGTGAGGTGTAGGTTTGCTTGTATCTGTCTCACAGATGATAAAACTGTGCCACAGAGAGGTTTAAGTAACTTTCCTGAGGTTACATATTTAGGTACTGATTGGGGCAGCTGCTTGAATCTGAAGCTCAGTGTTCATACTAACCTTGCCAAGAAGTTTACAGAATAGCATCTTTTTTTTTCCAAAAAAGAAAGACTTAAAATCATCCCCTTCAGTCTTCTCATTCCTGCCCCCTCAGGTCCTCTCCATTGTGAGGATGCAGAGAACCGGAATGGTCAGCCTCATGGCCTTTTCTGGGTGATAGGATCTGTCCCTCAGGTCCCAGAAGCTACGTCACCCTTTCTCCCAGCCTCCGCGTAATGGCTACTGCGTTCCAAAGCGTTGCCATCACCTGGGCCAGGGTCATTCCTCTGTGTCTCCTGCAGTGCCTTCCCATCATGTTGGCTGCTTTCTGAAGAGCCCTGTCTCCTTGTTGTGTTACCTGGGCTTGTGCTACCTGTTCTCCTCTCCCTCGCCCCATAAACACAACACCAAAAGGGCTTGTAGGTGAGAATTACAGCCTATACACCCTATTTACCCACACCACACACCCAGCCCTGAGCATGGCAGCATGCAACACATTCTGTTTAGTTGGTTGGTTTGCAAATGAATTTGATGTCTATTATTTGGGGTTAATCTAAGCCCATTATTTTCATTTTATTTTAATTGATATAAAATCCACATACCATAAAATTCACCCAAGTTCATCATTTCAAATTGAAGGCAATTTATTATGTTTACTAGGTGCTATGGGTTGAATGTGTCCTCCAAAACTTACATGTTGGAAATGTAATCCCTCATGCAATGGTGTTGGGAGGTGGGGCCTAATAGGAGGCTGTGCTCTCATGAATGGATTAATGTCATTATGGCAAGAGTAGCTTAGTTATCTTGGGAATGGGCTTGTTATAAACTCGAGTTTGGCCCCATCTTGCTGTCTTGCCCTTGCAAGAGGAGGGAGGACGAAGGCCTTCACCAGATGCCAGTGCCGTGCTCTTGGACTTTCCAGCCTCCAGAACCAAATATACTTCTGTTGTTTATAAATTATCCAGTCTCAGGAATTCCATTATAACAACACAAAATGGACTAGGATATTTTAATTTTGTTCAGCTTGATTTTCATGATTTCTGGGACACCATGATTTGGAAGGTAAAACATTTTTAAATAATGATTTTTTAAAAGACTGTATGAATTTAGGTGAGGAACTTGACCTAGACTCTGAGCTAGCACACTGAAGTTAGAAAGACGGAATGTAGAGAGATATGGGCTGTGGGCCCAGAAATCCTTCCATACTCTCCTGCCTTGGTTGAAGACCCATTTTGCTCTGCCATCCAATGCCAAACTTTTAATTTCATTGGGAGATAGAATCACATGACTTGGATATATTCTTGATCAATTTAATGTGATTTAGAAATATCCTGTATTCCTGCTTCTCCATCACGTTTTCCAGATTCTTGCCATTTCTAAAGGGGGAATGGAGTAACTCAACAAAGTCAGAGAGGGTTTTTTGTTTGGCTCTTTGCCAAAATGCCTATAGGTTAGAGGGTTACACACAAAATCTACTTTACAGCAGTTGTACTTTAAGTAGCTTTGGATTGCTACTTGTCAAACATCAGAAACAATTTCATTCTGGGGAATAGAAAGAGAATTGTTCTCTATCTTAGCAGGGACAGAAAATATGCTTCTGATTAATGGGATTGCAGGCAGTCATTAGAAGGATTGAAAGACTGGAGAAAAATTCCTTAAAATTTTGAACTGTTGCATATGATATTGTATAAGAGTAAGTTAGTTTACTTGTTCGTAGGATTCCTTTATACCCTTTGTTACAATAACTTATGCATGCACTAGCTTGGAGCCTATATCAAAAAACTGCCTTGGTTATTTGAAAATATTACATTGTAGATAATGTTATCTACATATAAAAAACCTTTGCTATGTGAATAATCATGTCACAACTGGTGAAAATCGTTCAGTGGACAGGTATATGTAGCGAAAGAGAATGGAGGCATACTAGAGTGAATCTGAGGAAAAATCCTGTTGATCTGGATCGTTTAGGCTCCAGGTCCATCTCGGTGCAGGGGGTTGGTTACACAGGTATTGCCAAATACCTCAAGCTGCTGGGTGCAGTACTGTGAAGAATTTGAGGATGAGAGAAAAGAGGACTTCCCAGTCCTCTAAATGTAACAGTCCTTGTGGCAGTGCCATATCCCCCCAGGTAGGAGCTGAGTTGTTGGAAATTGTTCAGTGGAGGGGCCTGGGATAGTGGCAGGAGGCAGAGGTGCTAAGAAGGATACAGGTGGCAGAAGCTAAACTCATAGAGCAGAAATAGGCAGGATTCCAGAAGTGGGCAGCCTTCCAGAAGTGGTGTGCCCAGTATTCTTTTATTCACTAGTTTATGGACTTCTTTGGCAGGGACACATTTTAATGAAGTCTCTTTGGAAGAAAATTTGCATGGCTGAGATGCTGGGTTTTGGAGTTGATGGAACTGCTGCCGAGTTAAAATAGCTTTTTTGTGTGTGCAGGTAGTGTGAAAGAGCCACATACACTATCAGTAAAGCCGCTGTCTGAGAGAGTTGAAGAGGCACACAGACAGTTAAGGTTAATCGGAGTGATCAGCCTGTGTAGGCCAGGAATCTGCATCATTGACACCAAAGCAAGTTGAGTTCAGGCAGTAGATGCTAGAGGTGTTAAAAATGGGACTTACAGAGTCAGACTGCCTGGATCTGAATTCTAGTTCCTCTTCACAATTGCTGAGTATTATCATGACAGAGATACTCTCTGTCCTATGTTAAGTGAGACTACTGATAGTACCTGTTTTTATATAGTTATCTACACACACACACACATATATGACTCTATATATATAGTCAGCATCATCATATCATCTAATACTAATTGGAGCTATATGTGTACAAACTCAATCATCATCGTCATCACCCAATGATTAACTGGAGCTTTATGTGTATTAACCCATTCAATCCTCAAGAATGACAGACATCAAAATGGACATGGCAGTCAGGAGAAAGTGTACAATGTGCAAAAGAGTAGGGGTGGCTGCCTTCTCTATCTAGCTAAGGGCTCTCTACACCTTATCACCTTGTGGTCCTGTCCCCACCCCAATGACTTGTCTGCTCTCCTTTTTTTTTTTTTTTTTTAAAAACAACATTGCCCTCAGACCACTTAATTGACACTGACTAATGGCTGGCCTTGAATTAATGTCTGCATCAATGGGTTGATGCCCTGTTTGTATCCGTCTTCCTGGCCTTGCTTTGGGATCGCAGAAGACAGAAATGGTGTGTTCTATTTACAATCCTAGAGTCATAGAAGATTTGTGGTTCTTTTTATCAGATGAGGACCCAGAGTTCTGCACAGAGTTCTTCTTACACACAAAGTAAGGTTCTTCTTACAGGTGGCAAGGGAGGGAGAGTTTGTAGAGACCTTTAGTTCTCTGTCACTTCTGACAGGGATTGCCTCTCTAGTGTCTAGCCTCTAAAAAGTCATCATGTTCCTTAGGTTTCTATTTCCCTTTGCACAAATTTAGCCTCAGGCAGAGTCAAGCACAGCTTTTAGGTTTGTAAAACCTTGACAAGACCTGGAGCCTTTTTTTAATACAGAGCCCCCTGGCAAGGAACAGCTTCAGAGGTAAGCTGTGGGCAGGGGCTTGCTTGATGGTTCCTGGGGGATTGAAGATGGCGGAGAGTTTGTTCATTATACTTCCCATTCTATTAGGAATCCCACCAAACTGGCCCACTGGGTGGCTGGAATAAAGGAAGTGCTAGGAAGCAGCTGGCATAAAGATCTACCCAGCCTACTGGTTGAGGATTTTTTTTTTTCCCTAAAAGACATACATTGCCAGGAAAAGCTAACAAAAATTTCAAGGCAGATTTGGAGGAATTAAATTATTCTTAGGCATATTGCCTGGTTTCTAAGCATTTAGGGATATGTAAATGTTCGTGTTCTTTAGAGGTCTGTGTCTCTTTTGTACAGAGTACATTAGTACTAAAAATGAGATTTGCTAGTTCTACATTTTCATGTGAATTTATGCAGTGAATATTCAATTTGATTCTGGATCTTTCAAAAGGAAAGGCTTTCTTTAAACAAATAATATGGCTTATTTTTCTGATATGCTCTACTGGTTTCTTTAATTCTTTTCTCCGACAACTGAAATGCAGAGTAGAGTACTGTCCCCAATTAATATTCTTGTTCCACAAAGACTTCCAGTGTTTGTTTTTGCTTCTTTTAATATGTAACTCTCCTAAGTGTGTTATTGTATTACAGCTAAGAGGCTTTAACCATGTAAAGTTGAATACTTTACACTTCTGAATGCCAACATAACAATTAATCTGTGATTAGATTTTGCTTCTTAAGATGCCTCCACTGACGAGTGCCTATAATATTAAACTTCTAAAGTGTTCCACTCTTTAAAACTTATAAAAGCTCTCTTTGATATAGCCCACTGAAATTGTGTGGCTATTGTTTTTATTGCTTTATTGTGCAGCCAGCTTAACTGAAACCTTTGGGTGACTTTTACTCTTTATAATAAAGATAACATTGAGAAATGCCTGGAGTACAAAGTGTATATGTGTACATGCCGTTCTCAGCCATCTACTCTGACTTAGTAACTCTCTAATTCCCTTGCCTCCACTATGTTTAAGAACAAAAAAGAAGAACACCTCCATTTCCCATTTCCTCCATCAAGCTCTCTTTATAGAGTGATCTGCAGCAGCCGTTGCTACTTCCTCTCTGATATTTTTGAACTCCTTAAGACGTTCTTACTGTCCTGGCTACTGGACTGGAATCTGTGTGATGATTCCATCATGGGCGAAGCCCCACATTATTTCGCCTTGACTCAGTCTCCTGTCTGGATGCCTTTGTAGGATTTAGTCTTAGGGATCACATTTTCCTACGTGAACTCTTCTTCCTTGTTTTTGGGACGTTGTCTGTAAACCTTGACTTTCCCTCCTCGGTTACATACATTGAACTTCACTATTTGGCCCTTGGATCATTTTTTTTCTTTTTAACTTTTAATTTGTCCTTGTGAGCGCTTCCATTCCATTGAGTTCAGCCTTGCCTAATTGTGGCTGATTGCCAAGTCCCTAGTGTGTTTCCTCTTCTGAATCACAGACCAGGGTTTTATCAGCCGCTAGCACACTTGCACAGGGGCGCCCAGAATCACCGTCAGCACATCAGGTCACCTGGCTTCTCTTTGCCTGATAGTGCTACAAACTCTCATTCACGCAGGATCAGGCGTCCTTTGCTCCTCTCATTCTCGCCCCACATTTAAGCATTTGCCACATCCCACATGTTCTTTCTCTGCAGTGTTTATTTCACTCCTCCCCTTTCCACACCTGCTGCCACCTCGGTTTGTGTCCTCACTGCCTCTTGGCCAGACCTCTGCAACATACCTTTCTCACACATTGTGGTTAGACTGATATTCCTCAAGTGCACCTCTGATCCTATTGCTCACTTTTCACCAAGCCCTTTCAGTGTTCCACATGGTGGACTGAATCACTCACAAACTCAGCATGGGCGTGCATGATGTCCTACAGCCCCTACCTAAATCTCTAACCCCAATCCCACTGCTCCCTCTTTGGCTTCAGACTGCCTGTTCTAGCTCTTCTCAGAATATGACATTTTCTTAGTCACTTCTGTAACTAGCATCTCACCACACATTCCGTTCTGTCTTCAGATTCCTGCAGTTAGTGTGCTTTCTCCCTCGTTTGAACCCTGGAGTGTTTAGTTTCTGCCTCTCTTATGACATGTACTAGTGTTGTGGCTCTTTGTGTACTAGTCTTATCGCTGAGACATTGCCTCATGCCGACACTCCTCCCCTCTGCCCCCGCCCAGTGTTCTTAGAAGGCAGCGACTGCCTTACTAATCTTTGTTGTGTATATTGTGTCAAGCAATAGCACACTGGCCTGTGTCTGTCTGCCAAATCGATTAAGTACTTGTTGAATGGAAGTAGAAATTCCAAGTAATACAGATGGCAAAGTGTGGTGTTCATTCTTAAGTCTCGTTTTTTTCATTCCTAGGTGAAGCTCGTGTGTGGAGTGCCACGGTACAATCAGACGACAGATGGACAGTGTGACAAAAGTGTCAGAAAGGATTGGGCCTCGCTGTGAGAGTCAGCCTGGATTCAAAGTGTTGACAAGTTGCTGAAAAGGAAGCCAGTGGGAGGACTGTGGCACGCAGAGGAAGTGGAGCCCTGTCTTCGGTCACACCATTGATGGAGGACAGATGGACAGCCGTATGGCCAGTCACCTCTCCTCTTAAACCTTTGGAGAGTGGTCCTTTGTCCTCTGCTGGACACATAATAGGAATTCTAACACACTGTCTGAATTCACTTTTCATAAAAACGTAAAATCAGACTGCTCTGTACAGCCAGGCTCAACTGTTGTATGGTAGCAGATTTGCAAACATGAGTGCTGAGGGGTACCAGTACAGAGCGCTGTATGATTATAAAAAAGAAAGAGAAGAAGATATTGACTTGCACTTGGGTGACATATTGACTGTGAATAAAGGGTCCTTAGTAGCTCTTGGATTCAGTGATGGACAGGAAGCCAGGCCTGAAGAAATTGGCTGGTTAAATGGCTATAATGAAACCACAGGGGAAAGGGGGGACTTTCCGGGAACTTATGTAGAATATATTGGAAGGAAAAAAATCTCGCCTCCCACGCCAAAGCCCCGGCCGCCTCGGCCTCTTCCTGTTGCACCAGGTTCTTCGAAAACTGAAGCAGATGTTGAACAACAAGGTCAGTATTGATAAGTGGTTGCTTAATGACTCCCTTTCTTTTTCTTTTTAAGGAAAAGTCTTAAGTTTGGGTTGAGTTGTTATGTTCTGGGCAGAAGTTATCTTGGCAACTGCACCTGAATTGATGTGTGGTGCAAAAAAGCTTGGTCAGTCATTACACAACTAGAAATTTGTGTTTTTGACACCCAAAGGAAATTCTCATTAGAGCATTTCAGAATTCAGATTTTCAGATTAAGAGTGGTCAAGGGGTATAATGCAAATATTCCAAAATCCAGAACAACATGAAATCTACAACACTTCTGGTTCAAGGCATTTCAGATAAGGAATACTCAACCTGTGTATATCTGATAATAATTTTGGGAAAGTGGAGGGTAAGTCTAATGTAAGTATGTTTAACATGATTTGTATGGAAAAATAGAGAGAGTAATAGAATGACCACAGAACTCAGCTGAGAAGAAACCATTGTTTTTATAACCCGGTATCTACCTCTTGGTTTCCTCTCCAGGATCGCTGTGGGCAAAGCTGAAACCCAATCCTATAGTTAGTATAAAAGTAAAGGGATTTCACTTCCTTTGTGGGTAGTGTCATTTGTAGCATTAATGCCTATAGTCTGGTTCACCTTCATGAGGGGAAAAAACATTCACTGAATACTTTTCTTAAATGGAAACCACCTTCATTCAAAAACCACTTATTGCTTATTGGAGATGGTCCATACTTGCGCTTCGGGCACAACTGTGTCTTTAAGGTTTATCTTCTGTTTGGTTTCACACAGAGACAAGCCTTATGCTCAGCTTTAATGTTATCAGCTTTGTCAAATACCGGTTTCCTCACTAGTAAATCACATGCATTTTTCTTTTTTCTCTTGTAGTCTTTTTTCTTAGGATCTAAGAAGGGAATGGGAAGGAATGTTTAAGATGGGTGGGCCTAACTGCAGTAGTTATATATTGAGGAGACCTGACTGGCATCACAGGATATTTCTGGAAGAGATTTTGGTACCATTAATAAGGTGTTATGCCTTCTTTAATGTTGCCTTTTTCTAACACAAGTGAATAAGACAATGAGAACCGAGAAACAGAATGCAAGGGTAAGAGCTGCCTTTCAGTACTGAGTAATAATAGATTGGGAATATTGTGTTAAAGTCAAGGAATTTATTAATGATACCTGAAGGGAAGCCCTTTTCTTTGCCACACCCAGCCCAGAAGGGATACTTATTTCATAAATGTTACACTTTATAATGTTCAAATAATATCTTTTATTATATTGTTCAAAAGCCAAAGTTAATTTTGCTTTGCAGATGAATCAAAAAACCATGACTCTCCACACATACATAAGTGATTTTGTCAACCATTGCAGCACTTAGCAGATTGAAGATACATATGTATAATCGTTTTTCTCCACCAAGTTATATATTTTTCACCTTTTATTTTTTTAAGTTAAAAACATGTTCTTCAGTAGGCTAATTCAAAAGAAAAAGTGATTTAATTTTTCCCAGAATACAGAGCTTTACAGAATCATAAAAATATCTCAGTTGAATTAGAGAAGATTATTTACAAGGTGGAATAAGGGCACCTTGTCAAGAATAGTTACAAAACAATTTTGTAAAAGCAGTCTTTCAGCAAAATTGCATTTGATAATTGCTATCAGGTGTAAGTTTCTTTGGATATGGTGTACAGAAAAGCAAGTCTTTCCTTATAGAAAAAAATCATTTTCTCCTTTTATATCCTAAACTATTTTATAATGCTTCCTTTCTCATGTAATGTGATGACAATTGAGATTTTTAGCAGCTTTTCCACTTTTCTTTAATACATGGAAAGGTGGAGTGAAATGAAAATTTTTAGCAGAATTCAAGAAAGAGACCCATGATAATGGCATAAAAGTATTAGAGCCTGAATATAAATGAGAAATTAGGAATAACTGAAAGGTTGAAAAGAGAGTGGGCGGGGGGGCCATGTGGGGAGTATAATACTAAACATTCAATTTTCTAGAAATGTTGGTCTTGTATTCTCATTTAAATATTCCTACGAAGTGCGAATTCAATAGCTCCTATGAGTTGCATGTTGAATTGATATGGAAAGTAGTTATAAGGATAAATGGTATATGTTGGAACGTATGAGACTGGTTTCTTTTGCCTCCGTTTGTATTTCTTTGAAAAGCTTTTGCAGTGACAAATTGTATGAAGGCAAGAAATGATAGTTCTGTTCTGTTCTTACTGTAATTGAATTCTTTAGTTCTTTTTTTTTTTTCCTTTTAACACCCTCCACCTCCACCTGACTTAGCCAGTTTCTCATGTTATGCTGTGTTTATTGCTTTTAGAAGGTTATTCCTCACCAATCCCCCGCCCCAGGTCTAGGATTTGTTTTGTGGACTTGGCACACCTCATTAATGGGCAGCAGGGTAGATAGACGGTGTGAGGACAGCCTGCATGCCAATCGTGTGTCTGTGTCCTGCTGAGCCTTGCTATCCTCTCTGTTTTTGAAAGGAAGTTGTCATTAGACTCTGGCCAAAAGTACATTCTGTGAGAGATTCCTCCCTGTACGATAGAGTCTTACTTTTCTACTTTGCTTGTATGTTCTTGGAAATAAAGCTGTGACGTTTTACTTTTTGAGAGAAAGAGTCAGAAACCCTTAGGAAATCTTATATACGGCGCTGTACTTTCTTCCAATACATTTTGCATGCAGTTTTTTAGGAAGCCCTGGCATATAGATTGAATGAATTGTTCTAATTGGATAATCTTGGATGTTTTGGGACTTAAATACATTTAGTAAGCATGGCCCAAGTCCTTATTTTGCGCTAGAAAGCAAAGATAAAAGATGAAATTAAGACTCAAGAGCCAGCGTGCCCTGAGATGCTCTCTCATGCCTCTCTTCCACCTTAGAGCTGTGCTTTGTCCCCTCTGCTTGGACAGCTCTTCCCCTAGACATCTGAGACTGACCCACTCTCACTTCTCTGCTCAAATCTTTCTTCTCATGGAGTCTGACTCTACTCACGATATTCCATGCTGGGACCTACCTCTCTGCTTTTGCAAATCATTGATTATTTAACCCATGATATCATTTACCTATTATGTTTATTGTTCATTGACTGTTCCCTCTGTTAGATTTTTAAGCTCCATAAGGGGAGGGATCTTTGTGGTCATCCATTATCCTAAGTATCTAGGACAGTGTGGTAGGTTCCCAGTATGCTGGTAAACATGGGCTGCTGCAGCTCATCATCTAACTATTTCACTTTCTGCATTGCTTTTGAAATTGACCACATGCTCTGAATGTCATGTGCAATCATACAAAGCTTAATGGCCCATCTTGTTTTAGAAAATAACAGCTTATTTGTTATCCACATCCTCCACATCTGAGGCATTCTGCCTTGGCCTTCACCATTGCCTGCTATGTCTCCAGAACTCTTCATTTTCTTCCCAGGGCCTGGGACAGGTAGTTCTGCTGGTGGGAAAGTGGGTTAAGCTGATAGTGCCTTCAGTCACTTAAGTCAAGTGGGTAGAGGGTCTGTCATGGCCAGCGAGTATCCTCAGGGCAAATTCTGTGCCCTTTCTCCCATCCTTTTATCTCCTTCCCTTTGCATGGGGGCTAAAATTGCCAATATGATGATGACATTTCATTTTTCTAGAAACCAGTAGAGCCCTATGTTACGTTCTTTGGAGAGAACCTCTTCCATGTTTTGTTTGGATAAAGAGTGTGCTGGGTGTACAAGGTGGGTGTTACATGCTCTTGGGTGAGGCAGCTATTGAAAGGCAATCTTCTGGCTTAGGCTGCTCAGATCCTGGCATCCCGTCGCGCTACACACAACCCCATTCAGCCAGGGTCCTATATTTTCTCTTGTACACAAGGAAATGAGTTGATGGAAAGTGGGGATCTAGGGATATGGGAATAAAAATATATTCCTCTGTCATATGTAAGCCATACCAGTGAGGCTATTTCTCAGGACAGTGGTTTTAACTCATACTTTGAGATCCTTTAATTAAAATCATGCTAATGCAGAATATTTAGACGAGTGAGTCTGTGCCCATGTTAGTTTGTGGAGTGTACTGAAACCTGCTAGCATAAGAGATTACTTACTGCATCTCCACCTCCATCCTGACCTACACAACCCTCCCTGGCTCCTCCTGCAGACTCTGACAGTGGATTTCAGCTGGTTTCAAACGTAAGACATAAAGCGTGCATTTGGCATGGCTTATGTTAAATTTTGATCAAAATCGCTTCTAAACAGAAAAAAAAGGCCGCCATTGGCGTTGGTTTTCATGGTTTCCCGAGGCATGTTATTGTTACATTTTTCACATTCAGCATTCAAGTGTCCCTTCATGGTTGTTGTTCCCTGTCCAGAAAGCAGGGCTGCATTAAATCACAGACGTTGATACACTGTACAGAGGTCACAGAAAATAGTGACCTGATCCAAAATTACACACCTCTGCTGAGCCCGTTGGTCATAACCTACTGCTGTCTCCTTGAGGCAAATAGTGCTTGTGCAAGTTATTTGCTTTGCTTCACAAATTCCTGCCTTTACGAATTCTGTTTTCTTTCAGAATATACTTTCTCATAACATTCTTCACCTTCCTTCCTACTTAAATAAGCCTTTGCTGTGAACTTGGAGGTTTGTCTTGTTAACCCCGAGTGATGGGGAAAATCACCCAATTTATGGTGCTGACTGCTCGTTCTGCATCTATCAACCACTTTGTTTTTGCAAGACAGTTGTGTCAGTTACAGGATCTTAGAAGATAAGGGCCTTTGAGCTCTGTCTCTAACTTCTGACCAACCAGAAAAGTTCATCAGGACATTATGGAGATTTCTACCCAGGCATAAAAATTTAAGTGTTGGCCCTCTGTGTTTCAATAGGAAATGAAATATATTTCTAAAAGACGTAATGAATATAATTGATTAAAGAGTGTGTCTGGAAAAAACAAATGTGCTAATTATTTTGAATAAAATCAAATTAGCCTAACCACTTATCTTAGGGTCAGAGAATATGTCATTTGCATATTAAATTACGTATTGCAACACGGTTCACCCTCTCATGAACGTTTATTTATATTCTCATTACATTTTTGATTTTTTAAAAACATGTTTTCTGTTAATTTTAGTTATTTTGTTTCCCTAAAAATGTATGAGTGAAAGTAGCTCTAATTAACAATTTGTGTATCCATGGTTTTTTTGAAAATGAAATTGACAAAAAGAGGATTCTCACCTTTATTGCTTTTTAGCAGGAGGGTTCTGATCCTGAGCTGGCCTGACCACTTGAGGAATTCACAGGCACGCTCTGAGGGGCCCGAGAGTAGGGAGGCTCTCTCGCCCAGAGAGGAGAGGAAGGCATTTCTCCCTCCTTCCCCCAGTCTGTTATTTGAAGGGAATTACTAGAACTTCTCTCCTAGAGCTGTGGTGACAGTTAAGTCCAAGCTTGCAGAATAAGACATTATTTGAGGGGAAGCTTTCTGCCAGGTGTCCGTTTCTGCCTCCATCCTTTAGAATGTTTGTTCAGATGCTTTTGTTAAGGCTTCTAACTCTATACACTTCTTCCTGTGTTCTTTTTTCAAAAACGGGAAAAGGGTCCAGTGTCCTTATATGTACATCCTAAGTGAAGCCCTCACACACCTCTGATTCAAATAGAAGTTATTTAACTAGAGGGAGCATATTTTGTTTTGTGGCAACTAAGTTAATGTTGATATTTGAATACAATTTTCTTTGTTATAAATATGGAACTCTCTATTTAACTTGTCAATAGATTCTTTGATAAATTTGATGTCAGTCTTCTCTGGTTTCTAGATGAATGCATCTTTGTCTGCAAGAAGAGATGTTCTGATTAGTAAGAATTTCTTCTCTGAGTTAGAAAAAAAAATTAGAAATTCTGAAATTCAACAACAAATGGTGACTTACATCTGCTAAGTAGCACCCAAAAAGGGGAGAATTTTTCACCTATGGCAAATAAGAGTGCCAAATATGACATTATTTGCATATCTATGTTTTGATTAGTAAAAACCAAACAGATGTTAGTACAGCTGGCTCTTGCCTATATGTGTATCTTTGTTGCTAACAAATTTCCATGGGGAAGGATGTAACATTGGTTTGAAGGCTCAGATAGGAGAAAATAACGTGGTGTGATAGCTTGAAATGAGAAGCATAATTGCATGATGGATTATATCTGAATGTTTTGAGGTCTTGAGTTTATACCATTCAATATCAAAGCAGTCCTTAGGCTTTCAATAGAGGAGGACACGTGGAGGGGGATGAAGCGAACTAGAAATGGGCTTTATTTCAATTACTTGGGTGTAGTGTACCTAAAATGTCAAGTTGTTTAACAAAATATCAGACTACTTTATAAATGTGTTATTCCTTCTTACCAATTTATGTAAAGGACCATGATATTTTATTTTTACTATGAAAATTCCATGCAGTATACAGTGAGTAGAATTATTGTAGTAGAAACATTGTTAAAATATAACTTTGAATTAAAAACAAAACATGGTATACATTGTTATATAATGGATAACGTAGTATATACATTGTTAAAATATATCCTTGTAGTTAAAAACAACACAAATTAGCTGCAAATCTTTGTTTAATTAAATTATGTATGCAGAACTTTCTCCCAAAGACTTTATACCACCTAAAGCATGGCTATGATTTTCAGGAATACCCTCTCTGGACTGTTTCTTGCATGGAGGTGTTTGCAATGTATTTGTATTCATCTATCTCTCTATTCTCAGTTGGTAGATTATGTAATGCCTATAGATTATTCTGTCCTGTCACAGTTTGATTGATATTGAAGTTATAACTGTGAATTTATTATAGTGTATTGCAGGAGCCGTAATTTGATGATCAAATCTGATATCCAAGAGAGTAAAGAATATAGACATAAGTGAAATATAAATCTGTGACATATTATTTGAATCAGAAATTCCACATTGCTTTGCTTTCTATAAATTCCTTAACCTTCTAGTTCCAGTGTTCTCTAATTATAAGATGAAAAGCTAAATGCTGTCTCTTTCGAGTTTTGGCAGAGTTTTTGTTTCAATCCTTCTCTTCCTAATCAGAAGAATTGTCGGAGAAATAAGACCCAGAAAAATTGATTCTCACTAGTAGTGTTTCCCCAATAATGCAACCCAGAAGCCCTGTATATGAGAATAAGGGAATGCAGTGAGAGGATTTATGCAGAGAAGCAGCCTATGATGGTTGGAAAGATATACTTACATGACCTCATTGCACGATCTGATTGGAGACTGATCCATGGATTGTATGGGATTATTGCTTATGAAAGTGCCTACCTGGTATCAAGTTTTTGCAAATGCACGTGGTGTATGGTTTTAAGATATGTTTCACCAGTGTGAATATTTAGGTTCTACCTCTGTTGGTGGGCAGTTAGCAATTGCTGGTATCTAAACTGGTTTGAAACTTACTGCCTCCTTTGAACGGCATCTGTGCAGTAGAGCTAAACTCGTTGACATGATCTGTGCTCAGAGTTCCTACAGATTTGTTTCATACATATTTGTTAAATTTTGCAAGGTAAGTAGAGAATGATGGTTATAACATTTTGTTTATTCAGACCCCTCTAAATCTACCTAAGAGGTAACACATTAGCATAGACATTAGACAAGGCTGCATTGTGAAGTCAGAGTGACTGTCTGGGGTTGTCATTGTCATCTTCCAAGCTTTCTCCTAAAGAAGAAAATTGACATAATGCTGTTAGACTCGGCACATGAGACCAGTGCCACAGCAAGCACTGGTTCCAGCCTGCTACTGGTTTTTTGGTAAAATGCAGTTTTCAGAATTACTCAAGGGCATTAATAAGATTAATTTTTATGATATTAGATATAGTATGTTAACTTTTTAGCTATTGTTAGTCTTAAACACTGATGGTTTTATTTTTATTCTATTTAAAAGAATAATTTTTGAGGCCAGTTGCAGTGGCTCACATCTGTAACCCCAGCATTTTGGGAGGCCAAGGTGGGCGGATCACTTGAGGTCAGGAGATCAAAACCAGCTTGGCCAATATGGTGAAACCCCATCTCTACTAAAAATACAAAAATTAGCTGGGTGTGATGGTGCATGCCTGTAATCCCAGCTACTAGGGAGGCTGAGGCAGGAGAATCACTTGAATCTGGGAGGCGGAGGTTGCAGTGAGCCGAGGTTGTGCCACTACACTTCAGCCTGGGTGACAGAGTGAGACTATCTCTAAATAAATACATAAATAAATAATAAAAATAATTTTCAATGCTTAAGAATTTTTTTATCAGTAAACAGTGCATTTGAAATTATTTTTTTTTTTTTGCATTCTTGTGTCCCAACTATAGAAATATAGCTGAATATTTGTGGCATCATTAATGCATAATTTCAAAGCATTTTACACATTGTTAACTTAAATCTTACCATGTTCTTTCAGGTAGCAAAAAGTAAGTTTGTTTATTATTTATTCAGAAGTATTTGAAGAAGTTAGAACAAGATGATTTTATTGCTAAATAATAAGGAATATCTGTGGAGTACCAAGGAATGAGATATAATGAATTTGGTTAGAGTATATCAAAGTGCATATTATAGTTTTTGTCTCACACTTCCCTGTGGGTCTGTTTAACTGTTGAAAATGTCTTCTTCAAAATGAACCTTAAACATTTGCAAATTTAGTCTTTGCTAATTATTCTGCCAGGCTTTTTTTTTTTTTTTTTTTTTTTTTTTTGAGAGTCTTGCTCTGTCGCACAGGCTGGAGTGCAGTGGCTCAGTCTCAGCTGACTGCAACCTCTGCCTCCTGGGTTCAAGCAGTTCACCAGCCTCAGCCTCCTGAGTAGCTGGGACTACAGGCGCCCGCCACCACACCTGGCTAATTTTTGTATTTTTAGTAGAGACAGAGTTTCACCATATTGGTCAGGCTGGTCTCGAACTCCTAACCTCGGGAGATCCACCCGCCTCGGCCTCCCAGAGTGCTGGGATTAGCAGTGCGAGCCACCACGCTGGCCCTGCCAGACATTTTATAGATATTTTTCATCTGACCCTCACAACCACCCTGCAAAGATGGCATATTATGACCATTTTTGAGATTTGAAAACTGAAGGTCATGTGATTGTGTAAATATTTAAAAAGAAAAGGGACTTCTTAGTGATGGTGCATTCACAAGATTCAAGAACATTTTGGGCAAGTCAGGCAGTCGTGGGGATTGCCTTAAGCAGTCCCTTGTGAAGTTATCGGTAATTGAATTCTGCTTTTTGGGTGGTCTTCAATTATGCCTGCTCTATCTGTTAAGTTTCACTAGCTATTACATTCATACAACTCCAGAAATTTACCTCCAATTTATATGTGACTTACAACAATTTCTTATGTCTGGTAAGTATTTGAAAGGATTGAATTACAAAGAGACGGATAAGGCCATGAAGCTAAGACAAAGTTTTGGGTATATGCATGTAAATGCAATTTTTCTCAGGAAGAAATACACCATGATCAGATAACTCAAAAGTTTTATAACCTTGATAAATAGATTTACCTTCATTTCTGTTGTTTTTGAAGAAGTTAAATGTCTGCTTTAAATGTTTCCCTGCACTTCAGGTTTTCTTATTTCAGACTCATTATATCATTTTGATTAAAATGGAGCACAGATTGGAGTTATACTTGCTTAAAAGCCAAAAACTTGAGGGTATCCAGCATAAGAATTGTGTGTTTTGGCCTGTGGATAGCAGCTGCTTGAAATCCATAAAAACAAGAAACTTGAAGTTGACTCAGATAAATCTGAAGTCTTGTACCTGAATTATGTCAAGGTTAGCAGTAAAAGCCATTTTAAAAGACTGAGTACAAATTGCCAAATTCCTTTGAATGCCAAACCGTATTTCTCAGGAAAGTCGGCCACTGCCAAATTTATAACATTTGTGTTTCTGTTACTTGAATTCCAAGGGCAGAGGGGTGGATGAGGGGGTAAGTGAAAGGCACAGGTGAATTTTATTTTCAGGTGTCTAATAGGACAGTGTGACATTGCCCAGAGATCGTCTCTCAAAGGTAGTGAGTGCCAGCAGAACTTCCTGAATGCATTTATTTTTGCTTATTTACTTATTTTCTCATTGAATTAAAAAAACCTTTAAAAAATGTTCTCTGAGTTAAAAAGGCCTCTGGCTGGTAGTCCTGAGACAGCTTCTTGAGAGTCTCCAAGAGAGCCTCTTCTCACTACAGTCCCGAAGAAGACAGGAAGAAAAAAAAATTATTCTGAATACATAAAACTAGAATTAGTGGGGAGAAATGCATACTGTAAACTCAACAGAACCAGGGTTAAAAAATATAGGATAAGTTTTGACTACCTAAAAATAGCAGGGCAGACCCATCTCCTCCCTAATTCTGTCCATAATTCAGAAAGGGCACAGGGAACTATCCTCAGGAATGCTCTTACCCCCTCTTCCTTGTCCTCTCCGACAAAGCCTTTCTAATCAGTAGGAGGTTCTCAGAAAATAACCAGAGAGAGCTGGAATGGTAAGTTAGGGGCTATTACTGTTGTATCCTGAGAATCCTGATCCGTGAAAATAAAGTGCTGAAGGTGGGGTAGAGTTAGAAAGACCTGTGTTCATGGAGGGTTTTGAGTATTACAGGCTCTCCATCCCTCAGAGCATCAGAAAGCCAGGCGGCGAACGCAGGAGATTTTTCTCTCAGGCTAATCAAAATCATGTTGAAATGAAAACCACTTTGGAATTGGCCTGTTCATCTCAACCTGCCAACTAACTGTAGGCCTGATACCAGCACCCAAGTGGATCCCTTGGCTCACAGCAGTCACCAGGCATGGGTAGATCTTTCCTTATTTAGTGATAAACAGGAAAAACCTAACCAAGCCTACTGAAGCATGTCCATCTATAAAAGAAAAAGGGAGATCGTATTGGAGATTTGGAAGAACAGTAGACCTCCAGAACTGATTTATTACAATTTACTTCTGTTATAATATTTCAGCTTATTATTATGATTTATTTCTGTCCCTCATGAAAGGGACAGAAAGTAGTCAGACGGTTATGAGCTGAAAAGACAGTAGGATGGGATGAAATCAGAGTGAAACAATAAAAAAAAGACTAAGTTAAAAATGTAATAGCATATTAAAATTCATGTTTTGAGGGGGTAATGAGCTGAAAATAAAGTCTGTGTTGTGAAGGAGAAACAAGATAAGGCTCTTTCAGAATGCAAAGGATAAAAACATAAAAGGGAGAAGATATATGGAGAGAATATCTAACAGGAGAGAATTACAAGTGTTCATAAACGGGAAACCACATCAAGTGAAATAGAACAACATCATTGTAATAAGTTTTCACGCATGCGTGCAGATTTGAAAGTGTTCCCCATATTTTTCATGTGAAATCAATGAAAAATATGTTTGGGCATTTCTTTTTAAGAATAATGTTAAAGTACCTTGCCAAAATATCTGGCAAGATATTTGCTACCAGGGAACAAAGATGTTTTTCTTCTCCTGTCTGGCAATAAATGCCAAAAAAATAGTGCATTGATTTCAGTCGAGTTTTGAGGAGAAAAGATGGTGACTTAAGAACTTACTGAGCTTCCTCCTTGTATTTTATGTGGAAAGGCAATTGAGAGGCATTCGCTGATCAGCGGGAGCTCAGGAAAGATACACTGAACCTCTTGTTCACGTGGGAGGACCTAAAGGTTGCCTTTTTATTGTTAAGCTTTATAATTTAAAAAGGTATAAATTTAAAAGTAATTCATTTTGGTTACCTTAAAAAGTAATTATCAAAATAAAACTATAAAGTATATATCTTCTAAACACGTAGAAATATATATTCCAAAAGACAGGCAACAAAGAATAAAAATATTACAGGGAAAATGTTTACTGTATATGAATAAGAAATACAGACTTAAACATATGTATGTTCGTATATACACATATATACACATAAAATTGGCCATATACATGTATTTATGTGTTCAACACACACATTATTTTTCAGGTACTGCACTAACCTTTTATTCCATTGACTTGTTACTTTTCCTAAGAACTCTATGACACTGGCCTTATTATACCTGTTTTAAAGATAAACAAGTGTACTTAGATGATGGCCCAAGGTCACACAGCTAGTGGAGGAGCTGAGATTTGACCCCAAACAGTCCGACTGTTGACCCAATGCTCTTAAGCAACTGTGCAATACAGCGAAAGGGCCGGCGGGGGTTAATGTTCACACTGCTTCATGCTGCTGACTTCTGACCAGCCACAGGGCACCCTGGAGCCAAAGGCAGATGACTCCCTGGCTTGCCAGTGACGTATGATGCGGTCTGATATGACAAAGTGAGTTAAGCAAGCAGATTTTTCCTCTCGGGAAACACACCCAAGAACAACTAAAAAGAATAAAGCAGATGTGTGAGTTACTGTCCTTACAGCAAAAGAACCTCATCAGAACCACAGGCTGGAAAGAGGTGATTACTTTTAAAGGGCAGTTCATTCCTTCTGCATGTTGGAACCTGTGGCTCTTAACTGGCTAAAATTTTAACCTTCAGTTGGCCCTCACTTGGCTTGTACTTCTTAATGTTGTAGATAACATTATAGATTTATATAATATTCAACTTTTATATATATTATGTATAAATGTTTATGTATAAATATGTATTTGTATTTGTATATGATATATAGTAAGTGTTATATTTAAACCATCATATAGAAAAGCCATTATTGGGTACACTGTACAAATCTGCCTTTATAATTGAGCGTGCTGTTTCACTAAAAGCAGCTTTAGAGAAAGGACTGAAAGCTAGCTCTAACTTGCTACTTCACTAGCCTTCATTGTTTGGATTGGCGTTACATGCACAGTTATATTGTAACTGTCACTTGTGGTCTAATCTTCCCCTTAGGGGAAACTTGAGAAACCTGGTCAGCTTTAACATTTAGAGGAAGTTTAAACATATTGGACCATAACATTCACAGTTGTTTAACCGAAACTCCAGTTCTTGTCAGACCACATCTCTGCAGCCCTTCTGTGATTGGAATCATCTAACTTTGGCCCTCACTAAGGAAAAATTTGACAAGATGCAAAAAAATGTTTACTCTTGTTTTCTTTGCCAGGAACCTGAGTCTGTGCAGCAGACTCTGAGACCTCTTTGCCTACCCCAAATAAGTGAATTGTCAGATTCAACTAAGTGAATTGCCACTGTAACTGTTTTTTATTCCCATAACTGCTTTCGGTGAATTCCAACCTAGTTGTTACATCCCTTTAATATTTTGGGTAATTATGTTCTTTAAGAATGAAAATATTTTTTCCTTCCTTCCTTTCTTCTTTCCTTCCTCGTTTTGTTATAGTCTAGCTGTGAGACCAGTTGCCCTTCATATATTCTAGAAGAGAATGATGGGGTGAGTTTCACAGTGATCTTTTTCCAAAATGCAAAACCACTGTCACTCCACCTCCCAGGCAACCCCACTCATTCTATTTTCTAGAACACATTTAAAATATAGTTGAGGGTTTTGCTTAGATGATGACGAGTCCCTTGATTCAGTGGACTCCTAAGGGACCATCTTTCACCAGCACTAAATGCTGTTTAGTTCACATATTGAAATGTTTTAAATTATAACTTAGCAATTGTAAGTAGTAATCTTCAGATTATATTGTCTCACATTTAATGTATAATTTCCTAAGAGAAGGAAATGGTCCTGGTGGGGGTTAATAGTTATAGTAACTATTAATAATACTGATGACTACTAGTTAATAGTAATTAAAGCCTCCTAAAATGAGAGGGAAAAAAATCTTTTGTTTATAAGGGTTAAAAAGAAGAGTTGATACTTAATATTTTTAGTAAAATCCCAGTGCATGTTTGATTAATTTTGTTACTTTATTCCGGGCATATAGTTGAATAATTACCTGAATTTTTGATTTGCTGAAAAGGTGGTAGTTGCAATTTTTTTTTTTTTTTACATTACTGTTTTTAGTTCATTACATCTAGATGCTACATTTTCCTTTTCTTAAATACAAGCAAGATAAAATGTTTTACCTCTGAGATGAAAAATTTGAAATTTCTTCAATGTGACTCCTTACTAACACAATTGCAAGCACGCATTGAACGTTTGCTTTGTGCCAGGCACCGCGTGCTGTGTGCTCTACCTACCTAATCTCACTTAGTCCACTTAGTCCTATTTGCAGGTTGAGGCTTAGAAAGAAAAAGAAACTTGCCCAGAGTCCAACACTAGTAGCTGGTAAAGAGCGGGTCTTTGCATTAGCCTTTCTCACTTCAGGATGGGTTCTTCCCAGCACCACACTGTACCACGCTCAAGACGAGTTGCAGGAGGAAAGGAACCTCTGGCAGTATTAACTAAATCTTAGCAAGTAGTTGCCTGTAAATTGTAGACTTTTAAATACAATCTCACATTTCTATGATCTTTATCCAGACACCAGTTACCTTCAAACTAATTTAAGAATCTTATAGATATTAAAAATGCTTGATTGGCCAATCTCATTTCTGTGAAAATCAGGTACTAGAAGCATGTATCAAATCAGAGACTTATTTGTGACAATTTGCACACACATTTGCACAAAATGCATCAACTTCTTTCAAAGTTTACTTGAAATAAAAAGGGAAGAATATGAAGTATCATAGGTTAAAGCAATGCCCTCATTCCATTTAGGCAAAAGTATTGTGATATTTGAATATTGTTAGTTTGAGAATATGGAATTGTACTCCTTATAGCAATTCCAACCTAGAAAAAGATTTATGTTTTAATTGATGGGTTAGGCAAAAAATTAATCTTGGCATAGAGGAAAGAAACAGCTCTGACTTAGAGGACTTGAGGCTAGAACATGGATCAAGTGTCTGAAGTTTTTCATGTGGCCTCAAGTTGAATCTTGCTCAGAGAATACACGGTGGTCAAACTTCACATCATAGTCATGATGTATGAAGCCAAAAGAAAAGTCCTAGTTTAGTTGCTGGGTGGTTCCATTAAATCATGAACGTAGGTTTAATGATTTTATTGGAAGTATGACTTCCAGTGAGGCAAGGCAGCCGGCCCCAGAAGAGAGGTCTTCCATGGGTAGATAGGAACTCAAATGCTTTCCCAGACTGGACCCAGGAGACCATGTCAGGGACTTTGATACGGCTTGCCACCAGGACAGATCATTCTACCCATCTAAGGAGTTAGGGTATCCCCAGGAGCTGTGATGGGAGCTGGAAATTCACACCTGTGAAATGGGAGGTATGCTGGGTTGAACAGAATAGCCCAAGGCCTGTCCATGAGCTGAGCCATGGCCAAGGATTTCTTAATTCTAGAGGCCTCCTTCTTGAGCTTGCCTTCTTTTGAACTTGGCCCTCAGTGTCTGGGTAAGTTGGAGCGTGACTATCCAGGGAAAGCCCCTGGTTTGTATTTAGTCAAGTTGGCCAGAGAAAACTGGATCTAAGCGGGAATAAAATTTGCTGACCCCCATCTCAGAGGTTAACATTTTCATTTGTGTTTTGCATGACTCATTTTAAATTACAGTGCTCTACAAGTATAGAAAGAAGCCTTCCTCTTCCCACCCTCCCCCAGACACCACATAATGGAAAAAGCAAGAATTTTCTGCATAAGCAAGTCCTTAAAAACACACACACACACACACACACACACACACACAAAGGTCAGCCTCTGATGGGACTTCTTTCCTGCCAGAAATCCCACTGGTCCACTGTCGCAATTTTTACAAAAGGCCACGATGAAAGAGTAAAGCCCATTTTGAGCCCTTTGCTTCTGTATTATGTGAAACATAACTTGTATTTCTGTTCTTGGTATCAGAAGAATTGTTAGTTTTTGAACATGTAAAATCTACTAGGCTCTCTGACTGTTGAAGTATAATTTTGATTAAGAAAAGATTTGTTCCACCGCTTTGATTAGACACATAAAACTTTGAAAAGTTTTGATGTTCTGTTTCCTGTTTTAAAAAAGTATGTCCTCTCCTGTGAACTCTAACTAGATGAGAGGATTTTCCTCAGAGAAAATTCAGCCCTGGGAAGAACCATCCATGGAGGTCATAACCTAGAAAATTCTTCAAGGGAAGTTGCAATGAATTAAAAGAGGTTGGAGTTAGAAAGTACTGTTCTACCAAATTTGTGCTAATAGTCACACCTTTCTTTCCCAGAGTGGTCACTGGAGAAAATGTGTAAACCAACTGCAAACAAGTATATCTGTTGTAGCTTTTCTTTTCCTTTAGTGACAGTTCAATTAGTTAACCAAAAGAAGCTACTGTACCATCAAGACTAGCTCCCAGCCCAGGGCTTCAGCATAAAGCAGCTGCTCAATTAATTTTGGTGGATCAGGGGCAGAAACAAGTTACCTTTGGGATGCAGATTCTGAAGAGTCTGCCATGAAACGATTAAATGAATGAGAGTGATGAGGGGCTACTTAATTGGAACTATGTAAAATGGCTCCTTAAGCTTCATGGACAATTGAGTAACTTCAGTTTCTTCTCCACTCTTGTTTACTTCCTGCTCTTCTAGAATCAAGTGTTAGGTATTCTGGTCTTTTACAGTGAGAAGATTAAACAGCTGTAGTTTAAAGCATTAATCTGGAGTGTTCTGTGGCTGCATTAATTATATTTTCTACTAAGATTAAATTGCAGATGGATATAAGCAGCAATATACGTTCATCCAGGGCAAACCAAAATTCTGTAACCAGCCATCCTTGGTGACTTTTTATTTGTATATAAAGACCTTTTTAAATTGAAATAATTTAACTTGATTTTTTCCCCCAGTTAGGTAGAAGAAAAATGAATTGGATGCAGAAAACAGTTGTATGGAGTGTATTTTCATAGGTACAGGACTTGAGTGACAGAAAATTCTTTTTCTTTTTTCCCCGGTGGGATTTAGCAAAAAGCATGTGTTGAAAGTCTCTTGACAAAATGGGTCATAATTAAAGACTTTGGGATTTATTTATGGGTATTTTAATTAGAAACATTAAGTTCACTCAATGGTCCTTGTGAAAACTTTTCTCTCACTGCCTATTTTATATCAAGTAATAAAATTTTTGTGAGTATGAAGATGAGTTTTAGGGCTGTTCATTTTTCCGGGACCCCCATCTGCTTCAGAGAGCTTTTCTCTTTCTTTCGCCTATTAAACTTATGCTCCGAACCTCAAAAAAAAAAAAAAAAAAAGAGTTTTAGCTGTAACCACATTGTAATTCGTGCTGAATATATGAATGCTGCTGTTCACTGAATAGTTAACTGGTCATATCCCTTGTTAATTTGAAGTTTTCTTCCTTTGTTTTGGAATAATAGTTATAAGGCAACAAGTATTTTAGAAAAAATGCACTTGTTTGAACTTGTCAGATGTAATGTGACTCTGTGGGACTAGACGTTAAGAAACTATATGTTTAACTGAACATCATCTATGATATTCCATCTCATAACATGTTCCATGAGTTTCATGGACAATTTCTAAGAAAGTAGCATGCAGTTTTATCAACCTCTCTGCATCCCTTTGCACAAGGAATAATTTTTCTGTCATCAAGGGGGCAAAACAGAGGGGTAAAGGGACTCATACAGTTAGTTGCCACATTAAGTCAGGCATCCAAGTCACTCTGCTTTGGGTTGATTCTCTGAGACTCAGCTGCTGACTTCAAAGGGAAGAAATAGATTTCAACATTGGAAAAGAATACAGTGTGGAATATATGATGGGTCTTATTAGCTATCTCTTATTTTCTAATCCAAAGAGCCTCCTAGTTGGAGGAAAAGCTTGAACTACATACGTATATCAGCAAATCTTCATTATATTTTATAATTCTTTATTGCATTATACGTGAATATATTTAGCAGTGGTTATACATCTTGGAAAGTTTAAGAATTTAGACAAATATACTTTTTTAAAAACGAAGCTGGTTGAGTTTTGAATATGCTGTTTTGGTCCTTATGAGCGTGTGGGAGATACATAGGAGAAAGAGTTTGTTACTGATGTTATAGAATCACCAACGCAGCATTGCACTTTTGTTCTTTTCCATTCATTGTTCTTGCTTACGTGGAGCACTTGCAAACAGGCTGGACATCTCAGAGTTCTGAACAATGCCCTTGGCTAACCGTTAGTCCTAATTGCTGTGACTAATGTGCTGTGTGACCTAAAGACGGTAGCATACTTAACCTTGGTTTTCTCATCTGTAAAATAGAATTGATGACCTCTACCAAGCCAAGGATTTCAGTGAGGCCCTCAAAAATAAAAACAAAAATACATTTGGGACAAACATGAAAAAAATTACTTTTTAGACTGAAGCGATGCGTTTAAACCTGAAGAAAATGAAAGGAATTGAAATTGTTTAGCCACAGAAAATAAAGACCAAGGACCAATTTAAACAGTTGAAGATTATATGAAGTAGTGTTTTATGGAGAGTAGTGATGAACTCTTCTTCACCTTCTTTGAAGCTGTCCAAAGAAGAAATAAAGTTAAATTATTGCAGAATTACATAAGTTAGTGAGCATGAACTGACCAGTTCTTTCGAAGACACATAATTGAGTATTCTTTTCAGTTGCAATGAAGGTGACAGTGAATTTGCTGAACACCTGTGTACATGTTTCCCCGAAGAGACCACTGGAATAAAGTTTTGTTTTGAGACAGAGTTTCCATTGCATTTATAAGTCTTGTCCCTTGAAGGATGTTTTCTGGTAAACACCTTTGTCTTTTTACATTATATATCTTCATTACCTGTACAAGTTGGTTGTGAACCATTCCAGAGTCTTTAGTGTGCTGTATGGGTGTATTCTATACTTTATGCCTTATTTGGAAGTCATAATAATGTCAAAACCATGCCTAGCCATCCCCTCCCCTGCAAAGTCTCTTTTGCTTTGTCCACTTGGTGTGTGTGTATATATATATATAGAGAGAGAGAGACAGAGTTTTACTCCTCGCCCAGGCCGGAGTGCAGTGGCGCGATCTTGGCTCACTGCAACTTCTGCCTCCTGGGCTCAGGCGATTCTCCTGCCTCAGGTCCCCAAGTAGCTGAGATTAAAGGTGCCCGCCACCATGCCCAGCTAATTTAGAGAAAGGGTTTCACCACGTTGGCCCTCCTGGTCTGGAACGCCTGACCTCAAATGATCCATCTGCTTCGGCCTCCCAAAGTGCTGGGATTACAGGCGTGAGCTACCGCGCCTGGCCATGTATGTCTTTTTAAAAAGAGTTCCGGGACTTCTTTTTCCTTTATAAATCCAGAATTGCATTAGCTTAATAAATAACAAGTATCTTGGTTATATGCTTACTAACTGTCAAATAGCTCATTAGTAAGAGAAAAAATGCTGAGCCTTAAGAGGGGAGAGGAAAGGCAGTCTTTCTGAAACTGAAGCCTTTGCCTAAATCCTTAGCAATAAAGATTGCCACCTATTGGTAAAAAGAAGAACTGAAACTCAAAGGTGTTTGCCGTTCTGACAGGTAGTTTTAGTGTGATCGAAATAGAATTCTTTCAGTGGTGCTCTTGAATAAGGGACTTGGAAATCTGGGATTTGATAAGGAACTTTTCCCTCTGTTTTGAATTTGTCATGGCTCATCTCTTAACCTTGTCATAATAGTTTTTTGAGTAGAGGAGGTATGCTGCTCTCATGGTCTGTCTCAAAATTATATTTTTGAGATAGAATTCCATTTTAATGGATAAGTGGATTTTAATTGGACACATTTTAGAGGCTTGATGATTGATTTTGAAAACATTTCTCCTTTTTCTTTCTTTCTGTCTTTCTGCCTTTCTTTCGACCACAGCTCACTGCAGTCTGAACCTCCTGGGCTCAGTTGATCCTCCCGCCTCAGCCTCTTGAGTAGCTGGAACTATAGGCGTGCACCACCATGCCTGGCTGATTTTTCTGTAGAGATGGGGTTTCACCATGTTGCCCAGGCTGGTCTCAAGTGATCTGTCCGCCTCAGCTTCCTAAAGTGCTAAGATTATGTGTGTGAGCCACTACATATGGCCTTTTTTTTTCTTGAGACAGGGTCTTGCTCTGTCACCCAGGCTGGAGTATAGTGGCATGAACATGGCTCACTGTAGCCTTGACATCCTGGGGTCAAGTGATCCTCCTACCTCAGCCTCTGGTGTAGCTGGGACTATAGGCTGAAAACATTTTTCTAACTCTGTTGTTTGTTTGGGCTTTCCTTCATTCCAGCCTCTGAAATCCATTATTTCCTGCCCAACTGAAACGGGACAGGCCAGTGGTGACATTGGCCTTTGGTCCCAGGACCTGTTTTTCCAGATCATGGGCACCATGCAAAGACGACTGCCCTAAATGGCATCATTTCCCCAGAGTCATTGAATGTCCTTAAGGTGCGTTTGATAAAACAAAATTCTCAAGGATTTCCATACTGGGAAAATGTTCTTTTTTTTTTCTTTTTTTTTTTGACAGGGTCTGGCTCTGTTGCCCAGGCTGGAGTGCAGTGGCAGGATCTCAATACACTATGACCTCTGCCTCCTGGGTTCAAGCAATTCTCCTGCCTCAGCTGGGACCACTGGCATGTGCCACTAAACCTGGCTAATTTTTGAATTTTTAGTAGAGATGGGGTTTGCCATGTTGGCCAGATTGCTCTTGAACTCTTGACCTCAAGAGTGACCCACCTGCCTTGGCCTCCAGAGCGCTGGGATTACAGGCATGAGCCACCACGCATGGCCAAAAATGTTCTTTTTAATGGTGTTTTCCCCACTATTTGGATGGATATATAAATTCAGTTACTAAGATGACTTAGATTTAAATATAAAACACCAGCGTAGCAGATTTTGATTCTTAAATCCACCTCCCCTCATTGTCCCCTGTATCTAAACACCCTTCAATTCTTGAGAAAATTACGATTTCCAAAGATTAGTATTCTATTTGTGATTGTGTGTGTTGGTACACACCCTAACAAATTTATGAATAAAGCCAATACTCTTTTGTATAGTGCCCTTATTTTTTCTTTACGTCTGTTCATATTTGGAATCTAAGCTTTTTTATATGAGGCACTACCCAAATAATCATTTGATACCCTTTGTTGGCATTACATGTTTGGTCAATTATTTTGGCAACAATTATTTATCCGCCACTGGGAACTAAGCACTGTAACAGCTAAAGAAAGAGGTCATACGAGGGAAATTGGAAGACCCATATGTTATTTGTTTCAGTTTTTATGTAGTATACCTATATATGTGTGCAAAAAAATGTAAACTGTTACAAAGCAACATATTGATGAATTTAAATGAGTAGAGCATAATAAAAGCAAAAACTGAACAGAAGAGTGGTTGGAGTGAGGCCATAATAAACCAAGAGATATTTTCTGAAGGAAATGAACATGTGTGTATTTTCCAGCATACTGCTATGGATGTCAGCATTAGGCTCATACATAGTATTGCAGCATGATTCAAAAAGGTGAGATAGAGGGGAAATAAGATAGCTTCATAAATATTACCAAGGAATTTAAGACATGAGCATTTTATGTAGGGAGGTTGAAATGCATTGTTATAATCAGGCTGTGTAATTTCCTTCTGTCAAGACCTGCCCATTTACCAGTAATGATACCTTCTTTCTCTTCTATTTTTGTCTCTTCCTTTAGGAAAAGGAATATATGCTTACTCATTATTTAAAATTCAGAGTCATTTTCCTGTTGCAGTTGGTTTTGTTCCTAGAACCACCAAAGAAGAGTAGAATTAGGTGCATGTGAAACTTTTATTTCTGCTTTTTCTACTCAATCAACTTTTATCTCTTTTTAATTTTTACTCTCTCAACCATCAGTTCTGTATCATGGTATCTCTCCTTGGTCTTTGTGTATTGTATTTCCATAAAACCCAAGGTACGGGGTTGTTAAAATACTGCTTGGATATATTATCTACCCTGGCACTAAGTGGTCCTGTCACAAAATCCAGTTAAACACCCACTGAAGTATTTAAATTGTTTCATTTTTAAATAACATCATATTGGGCATTGGACTTCTTAACTAAACTATTTCTTTCCTTAAATGACATTGGTTAATTCAACAAGCCATTGTAGGAATTCTGTTAACCCAGTAGCTTCTACTACTATGCTACTATGGTAATGACTTAGCTTCCCATAAAGCTGCATTTTAATAGGTGTTTATAGTCACCAATTACCAAGTATTTCAATGACCAGGTACTCTTTGAAAGGAGACTGCTTGTGGTGGGGTGGGGGGCGTTAACACAGATACTTTCTCAGTCAAGTAGCTATTGAATTTTTTCATGTAGAAGACAGTTCATAGACTATTTGGTGGGCAAATGAATAACTGGATGAATACCCATCTGGGAACCCCTAAAGAACTGAAGATAATTCCCTGGCCACCACTGTTCACAGTCATCTATTATGTGCTTACTCTATGCCAAGTGTTGGGCTGGATTCTGGGGTCACCAAAGGGAAGAGAAAATCTTCACTGCCTTGAGGGTAGCTAAAAACTTAATGGAGGGAAGCTGAGAGCATGAGTGAGTGTGCCACCCAGCTGGGAGAGCAGCACAACTTGGGAACAGCTGGGAGACACCCAGCAGTGTGTGTCTTCCTTCGCCCTTAGCACTTGCTCCTCTCCAGTTCACTATGTTTCTCTTCTCTCTGGGATCTAAGGAGCTTAGGCTTCACTGCCTGCTCCTCAGATTGTTGGAGCAGAAGCAGGGAGTGGGTGCCTGCCACAGGACATGGGGTCCTAGAGACAGGCCCCAGCATGGGAAGTCAGTGGAAACCCATGCATTGCTCTCTGGCATTGCCACACCTCTTCTGCCACCTGCCTCCCAGCCCTTTGCTTTTTCCCTAGCTCTGTCAGCTCCTTGCCTCTGACATCAATGATGAAAGTCAGGGGTGGGGGGATTAGATTATTTCCATTGGCCTTGATAGACTTAGACATATAATAGAAGCTATAATAAGTGAGTTAGGTTTCCATGTTTGTTTGCTGAAGTTTATATCACCCTTTATGTCACCAAAACTTGCCCATTTGCAGTCATCGCCATTATAGTCATGCAAAATCACTTGAGTGAAACAGACTTCAGGGGTCTAATCTGGGGACCTAATCACCGTTTATAATGTTTTTTTGGGGAAAATGTGTTCTGGATTTTGCACAGCCAACTTATAAATGAGCTTTGGGAACACACTCCATATGTAAGTTGGAGACTTCCTATTATTAGCATTCAGCCCTGTGAGGAGAGCCCTTGCTTTGTTAGCAGGCCTGTGTGTCCTCAGCCCTAAGTTCCTAAAACCACCGCTACTTGAGGAGCTTGAATTGGTGCTCTTGGAGTTCTTTAGATTAGTTATAAGACTTCAGAACCTGCTTACCATCAGTACTGAGCTCAAGGAGACCTAATTCATATCCTTAAGAAGATTCTTTTAAATCAAGAGTGTGTGTGTGTTTTCCTTTTGTGAACATAGGAAAGTTACTCTGGTGCTCGGTGCCTGTTTTGTGACTCCCCAAGGGAGAAGGGAAGGGAGGACAATGATTGATTTCCAGACAGGATAAAAACAAGTCAGCACACAATGGGTTACTGCCACCGCTTTCTGATAAGGATCCTGCTTCAACTATCTGAAGAGATTCTTCAAGGTGGAGGATACAGTGGTTACATTACTCTCACCCTTGTTATTATGGAAGGTAAAATTCCTGGATCCTAGATTTAATTTTAAAATAGTAATTTAATAATGTCTGGTGGAAACCTCTTGAAAAAACACTTGGCAACGCATCTCTGGTAGCCCTGTGCTTGAGATGACTTTTAGGCTGTCAGTTCAGAAGGTGGAAGATGTAAACTGTGTTGATGAGTTGGTTTTTCAGCGTACCCTGTTAGGTTCTTTCTTTAAAAAAATAATAATTTTTATAATGAGTATGTCTTTGTGAGCCCTCACAGCCCTTGAAGTTTTTACTTGTTTGGCAGAACTAAGGGCACTGGACGTTTGCAAGCCGCTCACTAACACAGGAAGGGCATAAAAGGGTGCTCAAGTCAGTCTGTAGGTGGTGGGGGCAGGGTGGAAAGAGGGCATTCCTGTAGACCTGGATGAATCAGCCACTGATTTCTGATGGTAACCCCAGCTGCAAAAAAGTAGGAAGCATTTTTTATGGACAGAACTGCAACTCCTTTCTTTCAGGTTTTTCAGCCTTTTCACACTTTTCCATTCTTCAGACTTTGGAAGTTTTTAAACAAAATCTTTGTATTTCCTCAAAGGAAAGCACACAGTGGACTGCATTGTGAGAGGGAAAGGAGCAAACTCTGTCTCATCTGAGGAGGGGCTCAGATCAGGAGTTGTGTAGGACCCTCGCCTGATTGGGGGTGGTGGAGCCTTGGCTGTGTGCAGGAGTGACTGTTCTTGGAGATGTTCTGGTTGGATCATGAGTTTGGGCTTGGTTGGAAAGCACTGCCTCAAGTTCATCAGCAGGAATGAGGCAGAATTCACTACTTGCTGTCTTAAGACCTTTCTGTCTGCCAAGTGTTTGAGCAATCCCTCACATCTCCCCCTTGAACTAAAGAGCAACGACTGGTCAAGAGCCCAGCAGGGATGAAAAAGGTTGGCCCCTTGCATCCTTCATCTGCTGTTTAGACTAAGGGCCACATTCTAGACCACTCTCAGTCACGCTGTCCTGAACCCGAGGATCAGCAGAATTACAGGCCCAATTTCAGGCAGACGTGAGCTTGCATCTGATGACAGGCAAGTACCTACATGTGTCTTTCATTATTCCATAGCCTTAGGAGATGCTGTTTAAGTTGGCAGATATACTTATTGAAAGCAAAGCTTGTTGCTGGTGAGATTACTGAATTTACAAAAAAAAAAAAAAAAAAAAAAAAAAAAAAAAAAGGGATCAGATGCCAAGGGAGAGGGAGGGAAGTGTGTAGCATTTAAAAGTGTGGTGAAGCCATCAAGTTAACAAGCAAAAGTAGAATAAAATATGGTTTCAATTTGTTGTACTGGGCTCAAGATGATAATATTGCAATAGTAAACTGGAGGGATGTGTGCATGCAAATGTGAGCACATGTGTGCTTGCTTTCTGAATTCAAAATCCTAGAAGTTATTAGAAGTTCTAATTTTAGTTCCCAATTTAATGTACTCTGATAGTAAATTAGTAATTTTCAAGGGATTTACTGATAATCAGAACAAAGGTTTGCAATTTCTAGGACAGATCCCCAATTTTGGGGGCGGGAAGGAGCACTTTGTATTTCCCTGAAACCTTGAGTTATTGGGGCCGAACATGTAGGACAGATACTGAATGACCAATCCTAATGCTTTTAGCAGCTTTGCTAAGTAAAACCCCGCTGCCATCCAGTGGCAATTGGCTATACGGCATGGTAGCTGTAAAATATGCCCTTTTCTGCCTTTTCTCCCTCAGATTCCACCTTTCTCAGATGCTCCCAGTTTTGTTTTTTTTCCCAGATGGCACCTGACACAGTACTTGACAGGAAAAATCAAGTTTATGTCTGGCTTAAGTAATTCAGGGCAAATGTGCATTTATTTACCTTGTCTTTTCTAGCAATACTAATTTTTATCTGCATTGCATTTTTATTTTCTCCCCTGATTTGTCATAAAACACATACTTTTTCCTTGAATATTTTTGTTACCTTAGCTAAAGAATTAATGCTTGGTGGTATTTCTGCTCATCATAGTTTTACTTTAGAGTAGATTTCGCTTGTATCTTTGTATTTATGCTTTGAGCTGTGGCTTACCAATTTCCTAGCATGTTTCATGACACTTATCCTACATTTCAGACAAGGATTTATGTGTCCCATAGGATTCAAGCTGGACTTGGAGAAAGAGCCAGCTAGCAAATGGAATTATTCTGACTTGTGAAAGGTTCCAGCCTTTTTAAACTAGGCTCTGAGAAATAAAAAAACAAATATTCTTGGGAAGAAACTGGGTTTGTGAGTACTTGGCTAGAAATTTTAGGAAAGGAAAGAACATTTCCTCTGGCCTCAGGAGCACATTCAATGTGAAATATTGCTGCCTTTAAAAGAGCCAAACTTAAATTTCTATTTGGGTCATTTATTTGACTTGAAAATAAAGAGATCTATCTATATATATATATTTTAAGGTTCAGAACCCTATTTTAAATAAAATGACATTCTAGTAAGTCAGGCACAGGCAAGATGCCACCAACATGAGCTATTAATTAAAAACAGCCGGAACTTCTGGAGGTGTTTGCAAGTATCTACCATGAGCTTGGGGACTGGCGAAATCTGGTACAAGTTAGTTCCAGCTGCACACATTTGCCTTATTACAGTTCTTTATAATAAATTAAATGCATGCTTCATACATCCTTTGGTGTAGTCATATTCTCTCAGCACTTGACTAAGCAGGTGGAAAGTTTATTTAGTCAGAGGATGACTGAAAACAATGAACCATAAACGCATCTATATCCACTCCAAGAAAGAGCTAATAAATGTCATGTTTTTTATTTTCCTGTGGACCCCATTTTTTTTTTTTTTTTTTTTTTTTAATGACCTTTCCACCTTTCCAGAATCTGGAGTGATTTTTAAATGTTTGCCCTTTGGTCATAAATGCAGCAAGTAAATGTGAGTCTGCACACTCGAATGTTATATAAATCAGTTGACCAGTCAGTGTTGGAGCAAACTTCTCAGGATTGCTCTGTGAACTCCCTGTTCTCTGGCACAGTCGCCAAATACAAAGATAAACCAGGAGAGACTTATTCCCAAGAGAAGAATTATTCTGCATCCTTAACTTACATATCAACTGTTGAGATGTTTCATTTTTTTGTATGGTCAAGCCCCTTCTCTTGTTCTCTCTCTTCATCAATTAGTATGGAAATTGGAAGTTTACTGAAAAGAGTTTCGAATCGTGGGATTTTAGATTTAAAAAGATCAGAGGGATCATCTACTACAAACTTGCCAAAAAATACAAAATGAAACCCCCCAAAGAATGAATGATCCATTGCTGGGACACTGGAATCTCTCTATAAAGGATAAATCTTATTAAGGTATTTTCATCTTAGGCCTCTAACCCCAAGGGTATCTTTACAAAGACTTTATTTTAGTGAAGCCTTCAATAAAAAGTGACCTCATGTCAAGAATTCTAAAGAGAGGGTTACGGAATATTGGTTTGATATTTAAGTCATTGTTATCTTGGAGCTGGCCTGAATGGACTGATAAGTGGCCCGTCACCAGTTGTAACTTACTTTTACAATTTTAATGTGATTTAAGGGAAGACACTCTTGGAAACGCTTAGTTATGGTTCATACCCATAATCGTGTTTCTTTTAGGTCTTAAAATTTTATGTAATACAGGGGAGTAGATTGCATCAGTGCAGTCTTTTTCTTTTCTTTCTTCTTCTTTTTTTTTTTTTTTTTTTTATGATGCAAACAAAGCAGTATCTTAAATTAAATCAAGGTTTCTTAAGGTTCCAGATTCTCATTCCTAAATTTTCCACTGAGTAACCTCCAAATTCTTCTCCTGCCTTTGTCCCTAGTTGACACAAGTCAGGCCACAATTTTTTTTTTCCTGCAAATGGACGAGCTGCTGCTCAGAGGCTGCACTTACTGGTGAGAGATCCTTCAAGGGAAATGAATCTAGAATAGCCTGGAACATTTGTCGTTGGGTTGCTCCAGAGCTTTATTAGAGCTTCTGAGATTTCTAAGTAGGTGATGAAATTTAACAGCATCTGATTTTCTAAAATGACCAAAGGAGAATTGTTTCAGTCCCTGATTTGCAAAGTACTCACTTTTTGGTCCTCTCAGAATTTTTGTCAGATAAAGATTTTTCCATGCCATGAATGTAAGAAATAACCCACTCTTACTGACAAAGGGAAGTTAGTGTTGTAAAGGAATAAGTGGTGATTCGGGGCTCTTGGGAGTCTTTGGAGGTATTCATGCTCGATTAAGCTGTATCCCAATACCATCATTATCTGGGTCAGCCTCCGATTCAGCCTCATCCTGTGCTTCAGCAGTGGGGTAAAACAAATGTCACTTGTTAGCTGCTTCTTCATGACCTTTATAGACTTTGCATTAACTTGAAGCCCTGCCCCCAAAAATAGTGCTTGGGGGGAAATGAGTTAGTGATTTTATGAAGATAATGGGAGTTGAGGAAAACACTTAAGTTTGCTTTTCTGAGCTCTAGCTTCATTTTACTTCTCAGCCTATTTCATTGTCTCCACTGCTTTTTCTAACTTGGAAGGAAATCAGATGGCGAAAGTGAAACATACTGGCTGTCAGTGTGAAAAAGCTGCTCCCTATAGCACTGGAATTCTCTTGTCATTAATAGCTCTTGTAATCAACAGATTCTAATGTACAGAGTCATAAATGCTCTTGTTGTCATTTGGAAAATTACAAACTCCCAAAAAGTGGTGATTATTTGGGGCTTTGGGTCTGCAAGACAGTTCACATTAAAATGCTGATAATATCTTCAAAAACCCCAGAGCCATGGGCCTTGCAGGCTTGGTAACTGACTGCCTTTGTGGTGTGGTTTTATTCTTTCTACTGAAGCACCTGGTTGAAAGGAGTGGGATGCTGAATTCATAGGGGCGTGTTCACAAAAATCTTTAACACCAAGTATCTGTTTATTCAAGATAGTGCATAGTTCAAAGCAACCCTGATTCCTTAAACTAGATGTTTGTATGTTCTTTAATGAAAACAGCCTGAACATGGTTATTAATCTGGGTCTTTCTCCATTCTGACCACCCCACTCTGCTTTTCTCTTTGAGTATCAAAGAAAAGTTTAAAAACATTTTGTAATTATTTATTTATTTATTTATTTTGAGATGGAGTCTAGGTCTGTCGCCCAGGCTGGAGTGCAGTGGCCGGATCTCAGCTCACTGCAAGCTCCGCCTCCCGGGTTCACGCCATTCTCCTGCCCCAGCCTCCCGAGTAGTTGGGACTACAGGCGCACGCCACCTCGCCCGCCTAGATTTTTTTTGTATTTTTAGTAGAGACGGGGTTTCACCATGTTAGCCAGGATGGTCTCGATCTCCTGACCTTGTGATCCACCCGTCTCGGCCTCCCAAAGTGCTGGGATTACAGGCTTGAGCCACCGCGCCCGGCCTCTTTTTGTATTTTTAGTAGAGACAGGGTTTCACCGTGTTAGCCAGTATGGTCGCGATCTCCTGACCTCATGATCCACCCACCTTGGCCTCCCAAAGTGCTGGGATTACAGGCGTGAGCTACCGCGCCCAGCAATATTTTGTAATTTTTTAAAGTGCCACATAAATTCAAGGTATTATTGCTATACTTCTTTTCTGTTACCTTACGAAGTTGATTTTTGTTGAAGCACCAACAGTATGCATGCATGGATATTCAGAATGACCATCTAGTCTCAGCTGTGCAAAATCCACTATTCATGCTGGGCACAGCGGCTCATGCCTGTAATCCCAGCACTTTGGGAGGCTGAGGCGGGCAGATCACTTGAGCTCAGGAGTTTGAGACCAGCCTGGACAACATGGTGAAATTCCGTCTCTACAAAAATTAGCTGGGTATGGTGGCATGTGCCTGTAGTCTCAGCTACTTGGGAGGTTGAGGTGGGAGGATCACTTGAGCACAGGAAGTCGAGGCTACGGTGAGCCATGATCTCACCACTGCACTCCAGCCTGCGTGACAGAGCAAGACCCTGTCTCAAAAAAATAAAAACAACAGCAAAAACAACAAAATCCACTATTGAGGGGAGCATTTTAATGATCTTAATTAGACCTATTCCAGTGATTTATTCACAGCAAAGTACTAAAGAGCTATGTTTTCAAGAAAGATTGTGCCTGAAATTCTACAATTAGAATTTGGCTTGAGGGCCTGTTAAAATCAGCAACATCTCTGTAATATAACACATAAAGCTTCATTGGTCATTTTTCCATTTCATTTTTGGTTTTTCATTTCCGTGTGATTGAGTTTAATAGACTCTTCTCTAAGAGGCTAGCTTTTGAGTGGCGCAAGACTAGAGAAGACCATAAGGCACTATGCAGTCTCATGGATTGGGAGGCGTGATTAGCAAGAGTGTGAGATAATGGAGAACGAAAAAGAATGCCAAGCTGGGTTAAAAAAAAAAAAAAGTTTGGGAAAGAAAAAACAGGTGCTCAAGACAAGCCTCCTATTTTTCAGTTTGGCCTAGCCCTAGCCCTGTTGAAGAAGGTTAGTACATTCACCTGGCCAGTTGTAGCTAACTTGGTTACCTGGCAAGTGGCAGGGACACAGTACATTAGTACTTGTCCTATGGTACAGGGCATGCTTCTCAGGGTGTGGCCACTCCAGGGAGAGGGAAGACGTGCTTTATGGGGCCTACTCAGCCATCACTGTGATATGCGCCACCAGGATCCCAGGACGTTTCATGGTCCAGTCTGAGGTGGGAGCACCACAGAAGCAAGAGCTGCCCGGCCCGGCCAAGCCCAGATTACCCTAAAATCTTACCGCTTTTTTCCCTTCAGCATTTTAAATTATAGGAGCAAGTAAAAGTATACATAACACAAGGCAATCTGAACAGGTGGCTGATAGCTGCTCCATCCAGAGGAAGAGCCATGAAGTTCCCCCTCCCCACACATTTCACCCCGTCTTGTCTACCAGAAATCCTGTGGAAATGCAGACATAGCCATGGAGGAGTAACCCATGAACAAAGGGCTGGTAATTATAATTTAATGTTGTTCTTTTTACCCCTTTGGCTGGCTGGCTGTGCAAAGACAGGCCCCGCAGGGAAGTAATGTATTTGTGACAGCCAGTTGGGGTGGGGAGAGATGGGCTGTACTACACTTTGAATTTATTATGTTCTGCTAATACTTTTACTCCTATGCTGGAAAGTTATGTTTTCCTTCCTTTGTTAGACAATTTTTGCAGAGCAGTTTAACATTTTCAAACATTCACTATATATAGCACTTTTAAAATCCAGGAACTGTCATTTCCAAAGAAGACTCCGTGTCTATAATATTAATTTCCTGTCCTCGCCTCATGGCCTTTTTCAGACATCCACTGTAGATAGCCTCTGTTCCCCAGGAACTACCATTTCCAAAGGAAACTCCCTCGCCTATAATTCCCTGTTCTCTTCTTGTTGCCTCTCCTGAATAATAATTTTTGATTCAGTACCTTTTAGCTATTTATAATGTTATCATATAATCTGAGTTTGGGAACTGCTTGCCACTTCCAGTTTCTGACACCCAAAACACATTTGCTGCTTAGGGAAAACAGTAGCATCCTGAATTTTTAGAAGACATAGTTTTCTCTTGGGGATCCAAACTGGAAGCAGATATTTGAGCTGTGAAGCCCATTTTTTCTTAGAAGAGTCAATTAGGAGCTGGGTTGAAACTTCACAGTCTATGCACTTAGAGTCAGGTTTTAGGACTAGAGCAAGCACTGTGGGCACCTGTTGTAAGAAAACATCTGACAGTGCGAGGTGCTAAATTGCTTCAAAATCCTCCACAGCTTGCTGGGATGCTACCTTTTTAGCAGGAGTTTGAAGCCCAGGATGCACTTAACATTGTAACCAACACAGTTGAAAAATAGGTTCTATGTTCTATAGGGATGGATTCATTAAACTGCATGTTCTGGAAAAAGATGTATTAGAGACTGTGAATTTGAGGCTCCTGTGTTATATACATCTCTGAGCCATCTTAGGAAGAAAAGCAGCTCCTTAAGGTGCCTGCCTCTGCCTCTAATACTAGGTACATATTTCGACCTCTGCCCTCTTTAAGTTTTCATTTGTCTTGTCGCCAGTGTCGGACATGTTAATGACCACTAACTTTATAAATGAAATTATTGCAGCTCATAATGTCAAGATGTGAACCTAAGCAAGCCTTCAATTTTCTGACTTAATAGCTGAACCATACCAGTCTTTCCCTGATCGTGGAACCTTCTGTCTTCTGCAGTCAGCAGACTGTCTCTAATGAGAGGTGCACAGATACTTTTGATGCTTATTTTAAGGGAAGCCAGTGGCAGATGGAGAGCCATCAGATGAAACTGTTATTAATCACGCCGTTTCTGAAGATGTTCTGACTCCACACCCTGCATTGTGACAAACGCCAGGATGCCAAGTTCCTAGTATTCCAGCAGGTTCTTAGTATATAACAAACACTATTAGTGCCCCCAGCTCCCCTGTCAACTTTGATTAAATGCCTTCCAATAGAGTTAAGCTGTTTTTATCTAATACATGCTAACAGTAAAACGACACAGAACCCGGTTTTTTTTTTTTTTTTTTTTTTTTTGAGATGGAGTCTTGCTCTGTGGCCCAGGCTCACTGCAAGCTCCGCCTCCCAGGTTTACACCACTCTCCTGCCTCAGCCTCCCAAGTAGCTGGGACTACGGGTGCCCGCCACCTTGCCTGGCTAGTTTTTTTGTTTGTATTTTTTAGTAGAGACGGGGTTTCACCGTGTTAGCCAGGATGGTCTTGATCTCCTGACCTCGTGATCCGCCCGTCTCAGCCTCCCAAAGTGCTGGGATTACAGGCTTAAGCCACCGCGCCTGGCCGACACAGAACTCTTATTTGACCCTCTTAGCATCTAAGGAATATGGTACTTTTTTTCTTTATACTTATCTTTGAATTCAAAGCTAACACATTCTTCAAGTAACCAAGTTCACACTAAAGAAAAATTGAAGGCCATACTCTAGAGCCATGCTGCTCAGTGTGGGAGCCACCAGCCACATGTCAAAGCCACACTGAGCCACTGAAAGTTGGTTGCTATAAATTGAGATGTGTTGTGAGTGGAAAACAAGAGAGAAATGAAGACTAACATATCTGCTTAATAATTTTTATATTGATTGTATGTTGAAATGATTATATTTTGGATATATGGGGCTAAATAAGAGATTAAATTTCACCTGTTGTTTTTGCTTGTGATGTGGCTACTAGAAAATGTAAAATTACATGTGTGGCTTACAGTGAGACCCTACTATTTACAGAGCACTGAAAGTCATTCTTCCCCTTAATTCCTTATCTAAACTCGACTCATTGGCTATTTTGTGTTTCTGCACCTTTTCTTCCAAAATGAAGTTGCTAGAAGGCATGACTATGGAAACACTTTATCTCCTACTGTGATTTTTCAAGAGTGAGGAAATTTGGTTGTCACCATGAGGGGGAGGGGTTCTGTTCTCATTTGGTAAACATAGACCAGATACGCTAAACATCCCATAGAATATCTTAGAAAAAGAAAATTACAGTAAGTAGAGTAATGGATCAAAGAGTGGCTATTCTTGAACTCTCTGCTTTCCAGGTCTTTTTGGCTAGAGAACTCTTTTTCTAACTTTGTTGCCTGGCTTTTGGCTTAACGTCCAAAGTAGTGCACTGAGCTGCCCCCCAAAAGGGGTACAGTTTGTAAGGAAACCATATGCCCTGTGGGACCTCATGGGATGACATTGAGTACATAAGGATCTCTTGGAAGGGAGCTGCCTTTATGTCCTCTAAACCAGGTCATCTCTTATCAGTTAAATCCTGGTGCTGACTAGTACAGCTGTGTGAGCCTGGACAAATCACTTCTGAGCCTGTTTTTCTTCTCTGTGCAATGAAAATGATGATAGAACCTTTCTTATAATGTTGTGAAAGATTATATTTTCTGAGATAATTTTAGTAAAGCAACTTAGCATAGAGCCTGATACATACTAAGTATGTTGTGTATGTTGGCCATGATTATTATTGGCTTCTTGGTAATGAGAGCCTCAGATACTAAGGGCAGTTTTTAGTGTATTATTTCTGACCTTGTGTAATCAGAAATACCACATTTTTGAGAATGTATTCTTTTCCAAAGAATTAAATGACTCTCAGAGGGGAATGGACAAACCCACAGAGGTTTTGGAAATGGAGCTGTTTCCTCTAAGTTTCATGACTTCTAATTAAGCCCCTTTATCTGTTTTATCCCTGACATTTGTACTCACTGTGTAGATCATGAGCTAATTTTGCATGGACTCTCCCCTCCCATCATCTCTTAGAGCTCAGCAGTGCTGTGCATGCATTGGTTAAAAATCTCAAACTGTCCAACTGAATTGCATTTATTAGCAATTTAATGCTGAAACTCAAAGAGGGAGAAGAGGAGAAAAAAAATAATCAAAGATGAAGTGGAAAGAGAAGGGCCCTTGGATACAGCCAGACAGGGGTTGTAATATCTGCTCTGCCAAACACTAGTTAAGTGATCTTGGTGTAGTCACCAAACCTCTGAGTCTCTTTCCCACATACAAAATGAGGTTGATGTATTTCACAAGGCAGTTATCATGACTCAAGGAAATAACCTAAATGACTAGGGCAGTGGCAGTTCACCTCTCTCTCTTCATGTTGCTCTCAGTTTCATGATCTCCTCCTCCCCGCAACCCCATGATTTATAGAAGCCAAGTTACATTCTCTGATTTATAGCTGCTGTAACTTTGGAATACATTTAAGAACATGGAATTGGTTGTCTTTTGTTAGATCCACATACAAAAGTCACAGAAACGTTTTCATCATTTTGAATTTTACTGTTCATTCTGGCAAAGTGAAAATTTATACCAAAACACTATTTTAAACCACCTATCCTCTGGGTTAGAAATTATAAGTTAGTGTAGCCCAGTGAAGTATAATTAAATGTTGCCATTCTCCCATTTATTTAACTTCCTTCCCTCCATATTTGAAGTAATTTTCGCTTGGTGCCAACTCCAGTCATTCTCCAGATGCCTGTGATCTCTTCCAGATTTTCATCACATAGTGGCTAAAGGTAATATAGAATTATTTTTTAAGTAATTTGCGATTAAATGTAAATTTAGTAATTTTATGTTGGGACATGTGATCTCCGTGACATTTTCTCTAAAACACAGAATTTAAGAACTATAAATGATTTTAGAACATCTAGTTAAACTTCTACCACTTCACTGTTATGACAGTGAGTCCCGGAGACATTAAATGTTTTGCCCAAAGTTACCAACATGTTGTTGGCAGAAAAATCTGGAACATATGGCCTCATCCATTGTCTGATTTTTTTCTACTAGCACAGTGCCTTTTCAATTGCTCTTTATATGATATAGTGACAATCATAAATAGGTAGGGGATTTAATCAATACTCTTTAAAAAGTCACAGAAAGAAAGCAATTGTATTGAAAACCCCTTTCTAGTTTTTCCAGTAGGTTACATTAAATGGCCCCAAAAAGTAATTTATGGGCTAAAATGAATGTCTTCAGAAGGCTAACATAAAAGATGACCAACAAGGGGAAACCTGAAACAGCCTTTTAGATAATTTGCTTAACTTCTAGCCCTTTTAAAAAAATTACTCAAGCTCCTATTAGAGCCAACAAAGAACATCTGTTGTTTTATTTATAGCCACAATTTCTAAGAAGCATATTCTATAGCAGATGAAAAAGTAGTTGACAGCTTATAATTCATAAAGTTACTGAGGCCTAATCTAATGGAACAAAATGTACAAACTCCCTCCTGTGGTTCAGGCCCTATCACTTCCCTTTCAGCTGAAGACAGAAATGGCGCAACAGAGAAGTGGAGCATAGGTTGTTATGGTTGTTAAGGAAGAGGCGACTCTGAGATGATAATGCAGAAAGGAATACCCCGCAGTGATAAATGATTGCTTTCACCTCTGGGCCGTCCACCAGCCTGAGTCACTGCTACTTTTTCATTAACAACGTTGAACGGATTTTCATTATAGGAGGCCGACATTTTGCTGTGTTCAATCTACAGATTGTTAACATTGTATTTCCATCAGGAATCTAAAGTGTTAATTAAAATGACCGATTGAATAGTTCCCTCTCTGAGTGAAGCTTTTAGTTGACCCCTTTCACCAGTTAGCTCTAGTCTATATTGACATAACTTTCTCCCTGCTGACTCTTGAGCAATTATTAGAATTCACTCACTACTCAAATATCACCTCTCTGTATCTGTTGGCTTATTTCTGAGAATCTTTTTGAGAACATGACCAGGCTTCTTTCTATAATCGATATATATATATATATTCTATATTTTGGTTCTACTATATCTACAGGGTCTTCTGTATATCAGTTTGGTATGTTTTTTCTTAAGTGCATTGGTTTGGCACTAGTAACTGTAGTACTATTTATTACCCTGAGCTTTTTTGAGAATGTAGTGATAGGGTCCAACATCTGCCCAAATTGACCCATTTCAAGTTATAATTCTAAAACCATAACCAGAAGAAGCCCAATAATTTCTTTAGCAGAGAGGTGAATAGCCTCTTGTTCATTTCACTGCTGATCACGGTCTGTTTTTGTCTGAGGTAGTGAAAGTATATTGCTTCATTTTATTAAACTCTGATTCCTTACACAATTAAGGATTGTGTTTACTTTTATCTCAAAATTGTTACTTTTTAATATATATAGTCTTATATCAGTGATCTTTTCAAACTTCTAAAATGAAGTCTGAATAAATATTATCTTATGCATTTCTTCTGCATCAGCTGATAGGGAATTTTCTGTACAATGTTTCCAGGCCTCTTGCCTTTCTTGCCTTTATTTTTCTTTGCAATTCCACATGCAGGTCATTGCTTTCCCTTTCTCTCCCTTTTTGATCATGGGTGCTTCAACTCCCTTCATATATTTGTTAAGCATATTTTACTAAGATTTCATTTTGGGGTGCTTGCAAATATATATTACAAAATATGTATTTTAAAAAAGTTATTTGCGGGGCCCTCTGTCCACCTGATGATTAACTAGAAGAGTCTTTTGTACCTTGCTAAAAGTGATAAGTTAGCCAGCTATATTTAGCTGTATAAAACCCATTACATCCTTGGGGAAGAATGTGCTTTGTTTAGCTTTATGAGAAAATATTTAATAAATGCTGTCTTGAAAATATTTAGCCTGGCTGAGTGGGCTGGCAAGGCTTCAATACTGATAAAGAGAGGTGATGGTGAGAAGCTGGCCTTCCAGTCCAAGCTCAAGTTGAAAAACGCACCTCTTGTCACTAAGGGTTCCAACTGTTGCCAAGTGCTTGTCCATCAGTGTCATGTAAAGATTTTTTAACCTCACATATGGCATCACGCAGCGTGTCTGCCTAAAAAGGCAACCTAGATTCACAGAGAGGTTACAATTGGCTTTGAAGTCCCATCTGTTCTTTAAAATCCTAGCTTTATTTCTTACTACTGGTATGACTTCAGGCAACTTGTTTAACTTTTCTTAATCTCAGTTTTCTCACCTGTAAAATGGGGACAATGATAATTCCTTCGAGTGTTGTACAGATTCAATGAGATAAAACGCTGAGCAGAGTTTCTTACACTAAGTGTTCACTACATGGGAATTATCATCAGTAGTAGTAATTTGTCATCAGCCTAACATTTTCTGTCTCTCCCTAACTCCTCCCACCCCACAGGAAATACAAAGAGCAAAGTCCTCTTGAATGTGGTGAGGTGGGAAAGGCTCTGGCATGGGCATCAGGAGGCCTCGGTCCTCGGCTGGAACTTCCTGTGGGACCTTGGGCAAGTTGTGGCTTACATAATCCCTCCCCTCTCATCAGTACACAATGCACAGGGCAGCAGAGCTCCCGGCTGCTAGTCTCTCTTTTGATACCTAATTCATTGTGATATCAGACCGAATTTGATATGATAGCTAGACCCTCCAGTCCATAAGCATCAACTGGGGTCTGGTGTAAGATCAGCCTGTAAAATTCAGGCGTGTAGGCAACAAGTTATCAGTAAGAAGGTCAATCATTGGGATTCTGTCTCCCACAGTGGTCTGGATTTCCTCTTTGTGGCAGGTGGGGTCAGCCTCAATCCTTGCTACTCAGAGTGTGGTTGTGGTGCGAGGACTGACAGTGTGGGCATCACCTGGGAGCCTGCTGGAAATGCAGAATCCCAGACCCCACCCCGACCTGAATCAGGCTGTTAATATGTACATTAAAGTTGGGAAACCACTGCCTCAAACCACTGCTCTTGGTAATATTCTGACACATAGAGGGTATTTACTAAACACTTACAGAATTTGTGTTTGACATTGACATTTTCTAAACAGGGTTCCATTCCTTTCTTTGGGTGTAGTGTACTGATGTGTTAGGTCAGGGTTACCATAACAAAACACCACAGACTGGTGTTTATGTCTGTACCACCATAGACATTTAGAAATCTATTTCTCACAGGGTGCCAGTGTGGTTGGGCTCTGGTGAGGGCCCTCTCCCTAGCCTCCAGGCTGCTGCCTTTTCACTGTGATCTCACATGGGAAGGGTGGGAAGAAAGGTCTCTGGTGCTGCTGCTTATAAAGGCACTAATCCCATCGTGAGAGCACTTGTCCTCAGGACTTCCTCTAAACTCAGCTGCCTCCCAAAGGCCCTGTCTCCAAATACTATCACATTGAGGGTCAGGGCATTAACATGAATCTGGGGGAAAGGGACACAATTCAGTCTGTAGCGGCTGACTTCACATCTGACTTTAAAATGCATCTTTTTTTTTTTTTTTTTTTTTCTGAGACAGAGTCTCGATCTGTCGCCCAGGCTGGAGTGCAGTGGCCCGATCTCAGCTCACTGCAAGCTCCGCCTCCCGGGTTTACACCATTCTCCTGCCTCAGCCTCCCGAGTAGCTGGGACTACAGGCGCCCGCCACCCCGCCCGGCTAACTTTTTGTATTTTTTAGTAGAGACGGGGTTTCACTGGGTTAGCCAGGATGGTCTCGATCTCCTGACCTTGTGATCCACCCGTCTCGGCCTCCCAAAGTGCTGGGATTACAGGCTTGAGCCACCGCGCCCGGCCCAAAATGCATCTTTAAAAAAAAAAGATCTGCTGGCAGATAAACATGTAAATAAAGCCAATATGATAAAATGTTAATCGTAGAATCTAGGTGAAAGATAATGTGGGCGTTCACTAACCAATTCTTTCAACTTTTCAGGATATTTAAAAATGTCAGAGGAAAAAACCCCTACTCTCTGTAGTTATTTGAAAGGAATCTGGTGCTTGCTTTTTTCTCCTCGTTTCCATCCAGGCTTTCTTAAGAGTGCTTGTTCGGTCTGGCTGGACAAACTTGCCTTTTTGGCAGTTCCTCTCTCTCTCCCCATTCACTTTCTCCTTGGTCAGCCAGTGGCCTGCTTCTGCACTGTCAGTGAGGTCCCAGCCTGTATCCAAAGCTTCTTTCTGGTCTCTAGTCTGCCAGTAGCATCTTTCTGTCCAGTTCCTCTCCATCCCCTGCCCTGTCCTAATACTAATCAGGGGATCTTTCAATTGCTTGTGACATCGCAGCTTCTCAAGTTACATTTTAAGACTGCTTTATTATTTTTAAGCATTTCTAACATGACATTGTATAAGTTTGACTCTGAAATTTATCATCACCTGTAAGTAGGAGAGAAGTGTCTCCACAAGTTTGCCCTCAGCCAGAGATAGTGTGGTTCGTCTGGAATGCCCCTGCCTTTCTCTGGTTATTAATAGGGGCTCCTATTGCTTTTCCATTTACAGTGTTAATTATCTGCATTTCAAAGTAGTTCATAACGAGAGAGAATATATTAACTTGTTATTTGGGGAGGAAGTACAAAAACTGCTATTATCAAGATCATTTAACTTGAACATAATCAGAAAGTATTAAGGTTATTCCCTTGTGGGGTTGACCATCAGATATCTGTGTGTTTCGTAATACCCTTATTGCAGATACCTTTTAAAGAAGGGAGGCTTGCGGGAAGTGTTGGGAAACTTACTATAAGCTTCTTTCCTTGACTGGCACTTGTATACTCTGGCGCAGGGAAGACAAGCCCAAACTAAATACATAGGCACTACTTAAGAACTTTGCGACATTGGCCAAATAGTTTCCTTGCCTTTAAATTGGGGATAATAGAGACTATATACCTTTGAACTGCTATGAAAAATAAATGAAAATATTTTTGTAAAATACTTACTGTGGGAATGTGGCTCCTAGTTGATGTTCAGTACTAATCATTCATTCAGCAAACAGCCTACCGCCCATTGCATGGTATGGCCTATGACTTGTCTTTTTTCTTTTTTGGGGCTTCTGGGTCACACATCGTATGAAATGTTTCTTAGCACACCGAAAGACCAACTTTCCTTATAAATCATTGGCTTCAAAAATCCTGTGGACTCAAGTATAAATTATTTTTCTGGTGAGGAGAGGAGGAAGCCCCTTCTTCCCCATTTATATCCTGCCTAGCATTTTAATTTGCTACACACTGTAAATTGTAATCTTAGAATCAAACTCCAATTTAGGTGATAAGGATCACAATTAATTAGGCTAGCCTGTCAAAGATTAAATGTAATCTTGCATTTCAGTTACCTCTTAACTCTGAGGCTTTAGCTAAGGCCGTCAGAAACAAAGCTGTTAGGTCTGCTTATGCTTAATAAGATCTTTGCCTGCTGTTTGTTTTCTATACCAGTCTGTTGTCTAGAAATAAAACGAATGGACAGAGGATCTCAAATCCCTTTCATTTGTTTTTAGCTGTGCGGCAGGAGAGATAAATGGGAGAAGATAAACTTAACGATATTAAAGACTAATTAGGGTATCTGAGGAGATTTGCAAACTTCTAGTTTAAATCTGTTGGCAACTCTTTTAATTCCCTCCTGCTAGTTATCTCTGAAAATAATATAGTTATGGCTGAAGATTTATTTCCACATCTACTCTTTGTACTCTCATTTTCAGTTGCCCATACTTTTTTTCTCCTTCTTCCTCCAAAAAAGAAAAAAAAGTTCTTGTTTCCACCATGCTCAATATAATTTAGTACACAGTCGTTCCAACTTCATTTTTTCTTCACATTCAGTGTTCAGTGTTCAGTATTCTGAATGTGAAGAAGTCTAGTGACTCAAATATATTAGTATTGTGGTCCTTTTGGGGAAAAGTGTGATAAATTGAAAATATTTTGGTTTTGACTTCTGAGGATTTTGAGTATTATGTATATATACAAAGGCAAAATGCAAGTGTTTACCAAATATGCTTCCAGCTTACTTCCTTAGAACAGTATTGAGAAGAGTCTAAGTATGATAATTTCTGGTCTTAAAACCTGCAGTCGCAATCAGTGGATTTCCATAATCTAAACAATAATAAAGATTACATGACTAATTCTAACAATAATAACTACCTATTAGTTTGTGCTTTCTACATACTGGGCATGAGGCTTGTCATGTTTATATGTATATATATTATTCATTTAATCCTTATTATTGCACATAAGTATTCCCATTTTACAGATGAATAAATGGGATTCAAGTTAATTAACTCACCCAAGATTGCTGAATTCAGTACGTGGCGAAGCAAGGATTAAAACCTAAGCCTCTTTGGCTTTAAAGCTCTGCTTCTAATCACTTTTTTACTACTGATTAAACAGATGTGTCCCAAAATTAAGGAACTCGTCGCTGGATTTTTTGCTTTGTTTTTGCTTAAAGAGCACAGGCCATCATTTGTTGTAGTGTCACCCATAAAGCTTAATAAGTTTAAAGTTCAGGATGTTAATCATTACAAGCGTAAAGTATGAATATGCTTAAAAGGTTTATTTAAGAATTGGGATTAGATTTGCCCACCAGAATATACATTTTTCACTTGAAGTCCTGAGAGAGATTCAGACAGAAATAGCTTTGACTCAGTAGCAGTTAGCAGACAGACAAACATCTTGATATAATATTGATCCACACTTTGCATATACACTTTCTTTTCTTTGTATTACATTTTTAGAGGTAAGTGGCAGTTTTTCAACACACTTCCAACCTGCTTCCATCAGTAATGAAATATTTGGCTTGGGCAGCCTCTGGAGTCCCAGTGTTTCAGCTTAAACTTTCCACTCGGCCCTGCCAGGCACTAACTTGAAAATATCTTTTTTTATGGAGAATGCCTCCCGAAGGTGCAGCTGTGTGCTGGTTTCATTTTGCACTTCATAACAGTGTTGGCACCACTTAATGCAAAGAATGCCACTGTCTCCCACACACCGCTGGTGCCCAAGGACTGTCGAGGCCTGTCCATGTCAGTGGTTTGGGAAGGGCTGAAGTTTGGAGAGAAGGCTCTTCTTCTATTCCGTGTGATTGGCTGTCACCAGGGCAAAGGGGGAAAACCAGAACTAGTGGAAAATGCAGCATCGGATGTGTCATCAGATATTCTTCCTGCAACCTGGAACACCTAGTTCATTGGTGTTCTGGTCAACATTGAAGGCTGAATCCTCCTTTCTTTTGAAATAATGCATGTCTTGGATTCACTACTTTTAAACATTTCTGCTGATATTTATCCTTTTCTTTCTAAGCAATACTGATTTCTCAATGAAAAATGATTCAGCTAGTGAAAAACTGGGATTGGGTTGTAGTAAAGGAATCAACAAATTTGCCCTGATTCTGAAGAGCGGAGTTGGTTCTCCAGACGTTTACACTGTGCTACAGCAAGCTTCACAACCAAAACCCATTACTTATTCAGGTATAAAAATCAAAAACTGAACTGTAGTGAGAATTTATATGTAAACTGTTGGAGGATGGTGCTCTGTTAATCTGTGTTTGTTCCATACAACCCCTCCCATATAATTGATAATATTTGCATCTTTTTGTTCTTAGTCCTATTATTTTTTGGTTCATCAAACTTTGTAACGTGGTGCTTTATCGTGGACTTTTCAAAGAACAACTTGCCAAATTTGGTGATTCCTAGCAATTGTCATTTCCTGTTGGAATTTCTTAAAATTGAATCTAATGGAAAAGTGATTCTTGACCTTGTGTATTTAGTAAAATTAAAGGCATAGTTGATTTTAGGATTGTCATAAAAATTAATATTTTGTTTTAAAATGCTTTTTAGACTTTCAATGGTAATTGATCCTATTGTTGGAAGTAGATGATATAAACTTTAAAGCTTTTTGGATAGAACTTTCACATTCCCCAAGTCTAAATATTTTAAAGAGGAAATGGATTGACTCACAGACATTTTGTCCTAAGGAATAGAAAATCTTTGAATTGCTATTTTAAAAAAACATCCTTGTAAAATTTACTATTTTCAAACTCCAGTTGCAAAATCCTGACCAGCTATGATGATTCATACATTTGAGCGATAAAGCTTTTTTCAATATTAAAAATTCAGTGGGGAGTCACTCAATACGTTACAAAAAGAGTACTTATACTTCCTAGTACCTATGTGTATTTTTTTTTTCTTTTTAAAGCAGTCTGGTGTGCATTTTGAGAAAAGTTCCAGTGTTCTCACAGACACCTGACTTGGTGTAGCACGGTGCTTTTCAGAAACTTCATCCAACACCTGAATGAGTAATGCATAAAACATATGATGTTTTGTAGCGCAGGATACTGCAGGTAAATTAACACTTTTTGCCAAAAAAACATTGAAAAGACAAAGGAAAGCAAGGAGGTTTTGCTTTTTAAAAAATTTTTTTCAAGCTTAATGAAGAAAGAGAGAGCTGGAAACCCTTCTGTATGAGCATTTGCCAGCCCAGCAATATAACAACTTTTGGGTGCATATTTCAATCACAATTAGATGAAATCTTTAATTATCATTTAATTTAACTTTCATATTTGCCTGCAGAAATGATTGTGTTGATAAGACTGGATTGAGACAAACCTTTATTAAGTAATTCTATTTTCAGAGCCAACATTAAAGTTTTTTTTAATTAAAAAAAAAGCCTGTGTAATTTATGAGAAAAGGGGAAGAGGAATTGGCATGTTGGTTGCATGAGAGTTGCATGGATATGTATTTACTATTTGATCTTTAGCTTTTTGAGATCTGGGGTGTGCTAAGTCTTGTTAGTTTGAGAGGCCTAAGGAATGACACAATGATGGATCTTAATAACACTTTTCTACATCATTTCTCTACCTGTATATTTCCTTTCTATTATATATGCTGATAGGATGATATTTCATTGTGTTCAGTGTAGAAGGTGTTTGTGAGAGAGGATACTTTTGTGAGTTGATATTAAGGCAAAGGGAAGTGGTTTATAATTTATCAGAGGAAATGAAATGGTGTGCCCTTTCATTTTATAATACTTCTTTTAAAATTTTATAATGATTTTAATTAGACTATGAAATCTTTAAGACATTTGTATTTTAAGTGCTTTTCAGATATATTTACATTTTAACATACAGAGATTTGAGAGGTGTCATTGCTGAACTTTTTCATAGGATCACCCACATGAATTTTCTTATCAAAAGAGTATGTCCCAATGCTTATTTCTAACCCCAAACAGATTACTAGCCCTTTCCTGGATGTTCTGATCCTGAAGATTTAGGATGGTACCTGGGAATCAGTATTTCTAGCACGTTCTCCAGGTGGTGCTTAGCTCTGGCAGGTGTGGGAGACACTGGAGAATGGTGAAGTTCCCACCCAGCCCTCTGCACAGTGACTGGAAAGTTAATGGCTGGTCGTTCGTGCTTTTATGAAACCTAAGATGTGTTACAGTGATGTTGCAGTAGGACAGAGTCACTCAAGAAATCGAGTGGTAAACATTGCAGGGCTTTGAGTTCAAATATTGATTAGCTGTATGTTAAGATGCCTTGTCTTCAGGGATCGCTTTAGAGTGGGGTCTCTAACACAAAGCTGACTCGGGAATCTTTCATCTGCCATTGACAAAATTTGCCCTTGTGCAGGCAGATAAGACTATACTCTCTAATACCGTGGGCACTAGCCACATATGGTTGTTTCCATTTACATCAGTTAAAATAAAAAATTCAGTTCTTCAGTTGGAATGGCTGCATTTTACTCAATAGCCACCATGGCTAGGCATTGCTTTATTGGAGGGCACAGCTGTAGAACATTTCCATCATCACAGAAAGCTCTAATAGACAGTGCTGCTATAGGATTTTCCTTCATAATGTAGCTCTTTTCTTTTTATCCTGGGTAGTTGCAATGCTAAATAGAATGAGGTGGAAAGATCATGTGACAGTCTATGTACTGCACATTGCATACTGCAGTCTGAGTGTTTTTGCAAAACGACTTAATCATACTTCATTCTCTGAGATCAAAATTTAGTAACACTACTTTGGTAGCATGAATGTGTTCTATGTTGACTTTTAGTACTTGAAATACAGGCTTAATTAAAAATTTGTTGGTCAGGTGCAGTGGCCCACACCTGTAATCCCAACTTTTTGAGAGATTGAGGTGGGCAGATTGCTTGAGTCCAGGAGTTCGAGACCAGCCTGGGTAATATGACAAAACACCATCTCTACTAAAAATATACAAAGAATTAGCTGCGAGTGGTGCTGTACACTGTAGTCGCAGCTACTCTGGAGGCTGGGGTGGGAGGATCACATGAGCCCAGGTAGTTGAGGCTGCAGCGAGCCATGATCATGCCACTACACTCTAGCCTGGGTGACAGAACGAGACCCTGCCTCAAAAAAAAAAAAAAAAAAAAAGAAATTTGTTTACCATAGTATATGGTTTATAATAAAGAGCTATACTGGTAAAATCTCACAGAAACAAAACTGCAAATATTTAGTCTTTCTCAGATTATATAAATTGTTCCTAGAAAAGACTGCAAGTGATGAGGCTAATAAACAGGTTGTACATATATTTTCATAATGACTTTAATTTACCTTTATTTTGCAGTTTCACAAATTTAAGATGAATATATTTAGCTCCCTCTTCTGGCATAATTGAGAATTTTTTTGCTTACAATGGTTTTATTTTTTTGGACTGAGAATAAGGTTATCAATGTAATGTTGAAGAATGTTATTTATGAGTGTCATCCAGTTAGATTTTTTGGTATCATTACAAATGGTTAAAACGCACGGAAAAAGTTTATGAAAACACCACATTTTAAAAACTAACTGACCAAAAAATATATAAACAAAGGCTTTGACAAAGTTACACAGAAATTTAATTTGATATCAAGTGGGCAGTATTCATTCATATTGGCTTCTGGATCTGAGACTCAGCCCATACCTGGCATTTGTGAGGCTTGGGGGCAAGAATGCAAAAAAAGGGCCCAAGTAACCTGTGCCTAAATATTTTTGTTATAAATCATGTCAACATGATTTATAACAAAAAATCAATAAAATCTGTCCAATAAAATTTTATTATGTTCAATAAAATCTGTCCCGTCCTTTCTGGGCAGTTATTTCTTCCTAATAACCAGGAGGAGAGATTTGAATTCAGGTTCTTGGGCTCCTGAGAGTTCTGCCTTAGAGTGTGGTAATGCGGAGAGCTGGATCCTGGTTCATCCCTGGCTTCTCCCTGCACATCCAAACTCCCATCCATCCTGCCACTCCCCTCAACTTTGGGCCCCAGGGGTGTACCTAGACAGGGGGGTTTGCCCTGGGGAGGGTGGACCTGGGGGAAAGGCCATAAGAGGCCATTCAGCAGGAAATTCTGGGGCATTACTCTGAGCAGACTCTAGGTGAGAAGCAGTTCGCATATCACTTTGGCCTGGACAGTGCAAAAGCCCAGAGCAGGGGTTCTTCTTGCTCGGGCCTGGGTTTGCTAAGATCAGATGTAATTAAATTATTTTGTAGGTCCTTCATTGTGGTCTAATGCATTCAACTATCCAAATTAAATACAATGGTGGGATTTTGTTGTTTGCAGCTTTGACTCTCCCGGATCTTGCAGAGCAGTTTGCCCCTCCTGACGTTGCCCCACCTCTTCTTATCAAGCTCGTGGAAGCCATTGAAAAGAAAGGTAACCAGACTGCCAGAGGGCATCAGTTCACCCTTATTTCATGGCTGTTATTATTTGTCTCTTGTGCATTCATTAAGTAAATTTCCTGCTACCAGCTATGTCCAGATACTCTGCTGGACACTCAAACTGTTTAGGGCTAAGTACTGGGGAAAATGTCTTGGTCTATAATTTCTAACTCTAGATTAACATGTAGTTTCCATATGGAAACTATTAAATTCTTCATAATTTAATAAATATGATTAACTATCTTCTTAGAGGCCAGATGGTTTTGCCAAAATTATCGACATGCCAGATAAGATTAATAGTAGGAGTTGACTTCCAAGAATATTTGGTACGCATCTAGAACAGATACTGGATGGAAACTGGAATGTCTCTGGCAGCGGGCTCACAGGTTCTCCAGAGAGCTGTGTTTTGCATACATAGTCTGTGGTCTGTTTTGTGTCCTAGGTCTGGAATGTTCAACTCTATACAGAACACAGAGCTCCGGCAACCTGGCGGAATTACGACAGCTTCTTGATTGTGGTAAGTGTCACAGAGCTAGAAATACAAATGGGAAAGACAGGTCTTGGCTTTCTGTTTCAGGTAAAGCACACACAAAAAATGGAATTTAATCTATGCAATGTTCTAAATGTAAAGGGAACTCAAATCATGCACAGCTCCCCCTGCCCTGTTACGGTAACAGTGCAGACCTTTGACATTTTTCTCCTGAGTTGGGCTGCAAGTGTGTGCATGCCTCCCTTCAGGCATGTTGGCCATCATCATAGCCAGCAGGCCGTGGGTCCTGCGGAGGAGAGAAACCACCTCTTGATGTTTCTCTCGCTCTGTATATCTACCATCTTTCCTTGATCCTGAATTTGGCTACATCTATTTCATCTGAAGCAGTTAAAAAATATTTTTAAGCCTACGTCACTTAAGAAATGTCTCTTCTGACACCCTTTTTCTTTTATTACCTTTCCCTTCCATTTTCCTTTTCCCTTTCCCTTTCTTTCTGGCTTGCCTTCTTTCTTGCTTTTTCTTGTGTTGAGTACATTAAGTAACATCATGAGATTGTTATGTTCAGTGGTGTGCTGATAAACCAACTCTCTAGGAAGAAAAAGGCCCTGGTTGGTAGCGTCTGCCCATTTTTGTGGCATGAATATTCCCACCGAGGCTTATTTCTTTTTTTTTTTTTTTTTTTTTTTTTTGAGACAGAGTCTCGCTCTGTCGCCCAGGCTGGAGTGCAGTGGCCGGATCTCAGCTCACTGCAAGCTGCGCCTCCCGGGTTTATGCCATTCTCCTGCCTCAGCCTCCCGAGTAGCTGGGACTACAGGCGCCCGCCACCTCGCCCGGCTAGTTTTTTTATATTTTTTAGTAGAGACGGGGTTTCACCGTGTTAGCCAGGATGGTCTCGATCTCCTGACCTCGTGATCCACCCGTCTCGGCCTCCCAAAGTGCTGGGATTACAGGCTTGAGCCACCGCGCCCGGCCAAGGCTTATTTCAAGCTAACCAACATGTTACTGGATGTGGAATTGGGAAGAATTGAGGACAGTTTGGTTAAATGACACTAATTAATTTAGCCAAGAGGACTTTAGTACCCCACACACCCACTTCCTCCTTTGGCATAGAGAAAAAACTACACATCAATTTACTTGCCAGCATTCCAGCAAGTCATCTTCTTATATTGACTTCTAAAATCTCTCAAGATCCTTCATTCCCTCATAACACTATAAAAGAATTATATACTGCCTCACATCATTTTAACTGAACTTAGGTGTTTAAACCAAAAAGAGTGAAACCCAGTTTTGCACTCCTTCAGAGGTATAATTGTACAAAGAATGCCCACATGATAGTAAATGAGAATTGGAAGCGTGAGGCAGTTTCAAAATGAGGCAGCTTCTGAGACTTTCTAGAAAAGAGGTCTTTTTGGAGAAAAGGAGGAGACTAGACCTTTATCAGTATCAGTAAATTCTTACACTTGAAATGTTCTGACCAAATGTTTTAAAAAAATGTTTTAAAAAAATATTTAACTTCATTTTTTCTTTGTACATGGAAATCAGTTGCATGCGAATAGGGCATATCCTCTTTGCTGCTCTGCCTCCTGCACGTCCCACAGAGCAGATCATTAGAAGTTAACATGCAGAACACTCAAGGTGAAAAGGCTTGTTTTTTGGTATTTCTGACAACTTTATCAGAGTATTAAGGAAACGCTGAATTTTGTCCTTAGCCAATTGAAATAAAGACACATGTTTGGGTCAGAAAATTGGTCAAATTATGAACATGTTTAGTCACAGGAAAAGTTTAGACATCAGAGCCTGATGAAGTGGAAGTTATTTGAGAAATAGTGGTTAGGTTTGTAATGTGATCAACACAGAATGATGCAGTTTAGTTGTTAAAAAAAAAAAAAAAAAAAAAAACTCTTCACACCACTCGCAAGATAGAGTCAACAACCAAGACTCACGTCAATGGTACATTTCGACCGACAGCTTTCCTTCCCCAGTGAGATCAAAACACATAGAAAAGTGGTTTCATTTGGAGTCTGTGCTAAAAAAGTGAATTTTGTGCCCCCCCACCAAATATAAATAAATATTGTCCAAACTTGGGAGTGGATCTGCCAGGTCTGTTTCCAACTCAAAGATTTTTCAATACATAAAAATATTGTATAATATCCTGGAGGAGGCTCCAAAATAGTCACTTACACCTAAAAAAAAAATTATGGCTTTTAACTAACCTTATGAATTACCAGTGTTTGAAAAGGACAGACATGGCAAACAATAGCCCACTTTTATTAGCACCTGCTAAGCTATTTCATCCACACACTAACCTTGTGATGTACATCCTAGTAACTTTAACTCACCAGAAAAGAAAGCTGACCCTCAGGTAAATAATTTCTTTCACATTTTTCAGTGGCTGAGTGGCTAATTTTTCTGACTCCAAAAGTCCTTGATTTTTTTCTCTTTTTAAATTTTGCCCTAAAATAAATTGTTTCTTTGTCTCATGCAAGTTTTAATGATTCAGATCTTCACCTGACAGTTTTTGGTTTCTTTTAACTTAACTCGGGCTTTCTTAGCCTTGGTACTATTGACATTTTACGCTGGATAATTCTTTGCTGGAAGAGTGGCAGCCTGTCCCGTGCATTGTGGGATGCTTAGCCACATCCCTAACCTCTACCCACGAGGTGCCAGCAGCATTCTCCCCCAGTTGTGACAATCAGAAATGTCTCCAGACATCTAGGGAGAGACCTGAAGAAGAGGGGACTCCATTCCAGGGGGAGGGAGGGAGGAGTGAAGGATTGGAGAGTTTACGGGGTACCTGTCGTGAGTAGACTCAGTGAAAAGTGAGGTAGGAGAGAATGCAAACTCCTCCAATCAAGACCTAAAGATTATGTAGCTCTTCAAAAGTCATCACATGACAGGTGTGAATAGCTAGTGGGAGAGCACGTTAGGCCAGTTTCAGTGCAGAAAAGGGTTCTTAGAGAGCGGAAGTCAGAGAAATAAAACAGACTTTGTCACTAACTCTAGTAGAATTTGACATAAGGTAACATTACCCAAAGACCTGCATAAGATAATTTTATTCATACACTATAGAAGTTCTTTTGATATACCTCGTGTTAGAGAAGGGCTTTGACAAATTAACTTCACTCTAAGAGCCTTCTAGTTCAGTCCACAAACATTTAACACATTGTATGTGCTAGACACTGAGGGATGCGAGAAGAGCAGGTGATAGCCACAGTCCTTGCCCTTGACATACCTTGGTCTAGTAGGGGGAAACATAATCCCATATGATGATTATACTCTTTGGGAAGTGTCTTGATAGAGGGATGGCTCATTAGCACTGCAAAAGCACAGAGGGAGACCCTGCCTGAGGGAGGGATGTGTGTATATTTATTATCTTAACATTTATATTGCATCACCAAATGTTTTATCACATATTTTAGGATAAGCAAATTCAGTAATACTAATTTTCCGGGCAAAGAGACATTAGATGAAACGCACAGGGGCAAAGTGTATGGGAGACCAGAAGCACGGCCAAGAGTGGTGACCATAGAGAATTCCTATAGCGACACACACACACGATTTTATTTGACGGTATTTAATTATGCTCACAATTGCATTACCTTCAACATAGATCCTTTAGGCAAAGACCTGCAATGGTATTGCCCCTCCCACATTTGTTAGACATGTGATAGGTCTCTGGTTAGTTGCTTGTAGGACATTTAAGTGATTTAACACTTTGTCTCTCACCTTTTAAATTTAGTAATTCTTTTCCTCAAGTTGACCTGTCCATATCCTATTCCAGTCTGACTTTTCTTAGAGCTCTGTGGTTGGGTGACTCACTTTTGGAACATCGGCCTACTTAGTGGGGCAGGTTTGGTTTATGATAACGATATGTCCAAGGAATTTTTGTAGTCTTAGGCTCAACCTTGAATGATTTGTACTATCATACTTCATTGAAGGGTATCTAGGATACTACCTTCTCCCACTCACTTATACTCAAACACTTTGCAGTAAACTTTCATACTTCCTCCTTCTCTCCTAGGCCACAGCCCAATGCAGTCAATCACTGAGTTATATGAGGTCTTGATAATATCTTGCACATTTCTAACTGCATTAGAATTCAGACCCCCATCACCTTGATTCAGAGAACTAAAACTGGTAGTTTTACTTCTAGCAGCACTCCTTTCCAATTTATTCTTAACACTGTCATTAGTAAAGCTGTTACAAATGTAGTATCTTGCCCATCAGCCCATCTTTTCTCCACTGAGTACACAAGTCCCCAGATCACTTTCCTCAAATTACCCTTCACATTGCTAGTGTACATCCTTCAGCAGCAGCCAAAGACCTCTTCTTTTCTGGAGGCCCATGGTCAGCCCTGCCCCCAGATCTTTGTTTCTAGCATCCCTTTTTTCTGCTGGGCATTGTGTCTTTTTCCAACCCAAGTGCTCAGAGTGCCATGCATAGTGAGTGCCTGGTGAGTGGTTTTGATTAGTATCACCCCCGTTATTGGATCGCTTGACCTGTTTCCCAGCTGAGGCATTTACTGGACAGGTATGCTCATTTTATTTTCTGAAATAGTCTGATGTCCACAGGTTAGATTAGTAATACTCAGCCAGAATTAGGGAGAAATATTCTAAAAATGTTGAAATTATTTTCATGGATATTGTTGAGCTTGGTTGCTAAAAGTCTGTAGTATCTTACTGTTGAATCCGCCACTCTGTTGCTGACATTTACATGAATTCTGAAATGTATCAACTCAAGTCTTAGGAAATCTGGGAATATGCATTTTTCAAATTTTCCAGTTGAGGTTTTAGGAAACATTTACTATATGACTAACCATTCCTAGTTAGAACCCTTCTCAGTCAGGGCAGAACCACCCTCAGAGGGTGTTAGGAAATGTTTGGATTCTATATTCGTTTGCTCAGGCAGTTATAACAAGTTACCACTGACTGCTTGGCTTAAAACGCAGAAACTTGGCCGGGCACAGTGGCTCACGCCTGTAATCCCTGCACTTTGGGAGGCTGAGGTGGGTGGATCATAAGGTCAGGAGTTTGAGACCAGCCTGACCAACATGGTAAAACCCCGTCTCTAGTAAAAATACAAAAATTAGCCAGGCGTGGTGGTGTGCACTTGTAATCCCAGCTACTTAGGAGGCTGAGGCAGGGGAAATTGCTTGAACCCGGGAGGTGGAGGTTGCAGTGAGCTGAGATCACACCAGAGACGCACTTCGGCCTGGGCGACAGAACGAGACTCCGTCTCAAAAAGCAGAAACTTACTTCTTGTGGTTCTGGAGGCTGGAAGTCTGAGATGAAGGCATGTTTGGTTTCTCCTGAGGCTTCTGTCCTTGACTTGCAGGTGGTTGCCTGCTCACGGTGTCCACAGCGTTTTTTCCTCTGTGCCTGTGCATCCCTAGTGTGTCTCTCTCTGTCCTCATTTCCCCTCCTAGAAGGATATCAATTAGATTGGATTGGAGTCCACTCTAATGGCCTCATTTTAACTTAAATGCAGTCACTTTCAGAGGCATTAGGGGTTTGGGCTTAGAGGGGTGGGATAGAGGATGGGGTAGGTAACCACTGAAGATGCAGCCCAATTCGGCCCATAACAAAAGTATTATTTTTTGTTGCCCCAAAGTCCAGAGGTCTGCTACTAGCATCATGGGCAGGGGGTCAGGCATCCCAAATGCTTGCAATTTGTCGGTCAGACCTCCACAGGAAAAACTGTTCTACCCCAAATGCCAGGATCAACCCCTACAAGAAGTACAGCTAACGAATACTTTGTGTCTTATATTTATCCTCATATTGCTTCCTTTTTTTTGTCACATGAGTCAGATGTTCAGAAAATTAGCCCAACTGATGTATTCTTTAAAATAAATGTCTGAAATATTTCTTAAAATGTTTCCTAGATACAGCCTCTGTGGACTTGGAAATGATCGATGTGCACATTTTGGCCGATGCTTTCAAACGCTATCTCCTGGACTTACCAAATCCTGTCATTCCAGCAGCCGTTTACAGTGAAATGATTTCTTTAGCTCAAGGTTTGTTTTTTCTCTTCTGAGGACCTCATTGGACTTACATGGAGATGTAGATATGCTTGTATATGTGTTGCATATATAGAGATAGTGGTTAGAAAATAGTGGTAGTAGCCACCTGTTCCTCCTCCAACAATACCATCTCAAATTTCCTCCTCTACCCAGGCATCCAAGAGAAGACCTAGATTCTCATTTGCTTGGGAAGCCCGTCTGCATGTCAGAATCAGAAATGGCTCATTGTTAACCTACTGGTCTTAACAAAGTTTGTATGTCAATGAAGGACACGGTCTTCCAAGTACTGGTGTCAGATTCAAGGAACCGGGACTAGGATCCAGTGATGGGGGATGTTCTTGTCACCTTCCCTGAGTGGCCATAACAGAATGTGTTGAGGGAAGAGGGCTCTCAGTTTTAGGAGCTAAGGTTCAGTTAAGTGCTCTGGGGACAGGAAACTGTGGTTCGTAACCTTCAAAGTTAAAACCTGTGATACTTATCTGATGCTCCTCTGAGTTAGCCAATCACACATGAAGCTGCTCAATGCTGGGTAAGTTGCTGCCAGCACACCCTAAACAGCTTGTGGTTTTTTTTTTACACACTGAGCTTCTTGCTTTTCCATTTGACCTGAGATTTCTTCTTTCTCATAATGCATTTTTTAATGAGAAGGACAAATGTACTGTGTGCTTCTCCCAACAACTTTTTAAATGACTCCTATAGCTTGAAGAAAGAACAGAGCTTTTCTAGGTGTTTATTCACCAATACCTGGAAATAGTCTCTTACTCATTTCCCTTTTATTTTTTTTTTAAACTTGTAGAAGTACAAAGCTCCGAAGAATATATTCAGCTACTGAAGAAGCTTATTAGGTCGCCTAGCATACCTCATCAGTATTGGCTTACGCTTCAGTATTTGTTAAAACATTTCTTCAAGCTCTCTCAAACCTCCAGCAAAAATCTGTTGAATGCAAGAGTACTCTCTGAAATTTTCAGCCCTATGCTTTTCAGATTCTCAGCAGCCAGGTAAGTGAAAAGAGACAAACATGTATTTTGGAGTGATGAGGGTGGTCCTAAGTGGATTGGTCATGACAATGTATTCTAAATATACTACTCCAGAGATGCATGCCCAAATGCTATCACACACGTTCACTTGAGTGTATATAATGAAAATGAGTTTGCTTTTAGGGAAAAGGTTTCTAATAAACTCTCTTTCTTACAGCTCTGATAATACTGAAAACCTCATAAAAGTTATAGAAATTTTAATCTCAACTGAATGGAATGAACGACAGCCTGCACCAGGTAATGCTTTTTGAACATTTAACATTCTCTCATTGTTCCTTTTTTTAGAGCCTTAAAAAATGGTGACTGTAAACCTCCTTTGAAGTAATACAGCTTCTTATGGAATTACGATTGGTAGTAATATGTTACCTTGTGATTTAAAGAAAAAAAATAGCTGAGTGATAGTGTATATGTTAATTATTATCTGAGTTTCAACATTTGCGGATTTTAAATTAAACTTGGTTTTAGGTGAGAGTTTGGAGAGTTCCCTGTACCCTTCAACATTTATGCTTCAGGTTGTTGAAGAAATTTATGGAGTTCATTTTAGTTGTTGACATTTTTGTTTTTCTTTCTAATACTTATAAAGTAGGGGATTTATAATTGCTATATAATTTAAAGTATTTTAGAATGTGTGTTTTGGAAGTGGGTATGCTGAGAAATGCCTGTCAAAATAAACATTTTCAATAATGCAAGCAGTATGAAACCAGAGTGTTCACTGCAGCAAGTTTGAGCAAGCCAGACACTTCTTTGAAAGCAGGCTGCTGTTCAGTTAGCCATTTAACAAAGCAGGAAATGTAGACCATGTTAGCAATGCATTTAATTTAAACTGATGTATTTTTCTTCTTCTGTGGAAAGTCTAAACAACCTCATTTTGCTATATACCAGTTAAAAGTTAGCTAATCGACAGTGGTGATTTAGAATAGTGATTAGGGTCCTATACGTGAAGTTTCAGGACCAGTAAAAGGTGTTGCTTGTAGTCTTAATTTATTCCTGGAACTTAAATGAAACTCCATGAATATATTTATTATAGGTAATACATGCAGATTACCACATTTATCTCGGTATGAACAGGCATGGGGACTCAGTTTCATCATCATGCAATGGAGAGTTAAGTTGTGCTTTTTCTTAATTGGGTATTGCACAGCCAGGCTTGGTTACTTGCATCTGGATGGGGCAGCCTAAGAGAGGCCAGGGCCTAGACTCAAAAGCCACCTGCAAGGGGGTAGGATAGAGGATGGGGTAGGTAAACACTGAAGATGTGGGTATTGGGAAAGGTTTATGTGGACAGGCCCAAAATGGTACCTGTGGTACCAGAGGTGAGAGGCATCAGGTATAGTAGATAAGGCAAGCATGGGATGTTCCAAATCACAGCAAGCAGAATGTTTAACAGGGGTGCCCAGAATTCTAGGTAAACTATGTCAAAGAAGACTGTCAACAGGTAGGGCCTAGGACTTCAGTCCGGGGGTGGCCGAAAGGCTTCATCTCGTGTGAGTACACAGGTCACTGTGAATGGATTTGACAGCTCTGTGCTGGTGTTCGGAGGCTGCCTTTGGACTTAGTGGAAAAGAATGGGCATAGGGATGTGGCACGTGGCACTTAAGTTGAGGCTTATGTTAGAGACTAGGGAGAGCTGGACCCTGCTTTCAGTGAAGGGCTAGTGGGGGTAGTCCTGATCTTTTCAGTGGCCACCCCTCTAGAGAGAAGAGACACATGGAAGCCAACGCCAGACAGGGTTTGACAGATACCCACAAATGAATTTATCACATGAAATTTTGGAAAATTTCTACTACACAAGGTATAGTAGAATCAGTGGTAGAGTTTGATTAGCCTGACTTGTGTCAACTGGTTAAATGTCTTTGTTAGTTGCATCCTAATTCCACCAAAGTAAAAATGGGTATCCGCACTATTTTCATAATGCCACCCAGAAAGCTGTTTGATGTGTCAAAGGACCCTATGTTTCTCTACTGAGCAATTGGTGCGCCTGTTTCAAAGGAGGATTAGTTCCATCAGCTCTGCTAAAGAATGACAAAGCCTTGAACATTTGCTGGATCATCCCAGTATTTATGTGGCCTCTTTAAAAAATTAAATCCAAGTAGGTTTTAAATTCTAGTTTGAGCCGTTTTCCCAGGAACTTTGTGTGATTTGTATAGGACCTTTGGAATTAAATGGCTGTTGTAGTATCTTCTCATATGTGCATACATTGTACGGCCCACTCCAGGAACAAAACATCCCCATCCAGAACATCTTTGTATTCAGGAATGGCTCCAGTGCAAATGACTAGTATGGCAACCTGGGTTGAAGAAATGATTCTTAGGCCTGGTTTAAAAAATGCAATAATTTCTTAGAGTCCTTCAGCATTGCCACAGCATGTGCTAGTACCAGACAGAACTTTGAAAGCATAGCACCTTACATCTCCAGTGAATGGCCATTTACAGTAACATTGTTGTGAACACAAATGAGTACCTGAATGATATTTAAGGGAGACAAAAGCAAGACTCTGTTATAGGGCAGATAGACAGCATTTCTAATTATTACCAGATAGACTTGAAATGACAAAGCTTATGATGTTTGAGGCAAAGTATCAGTTCAAATGAGACCAATTAGCACATAGTATCTAATTAAATGGTAGGTGGGAGTGCACAAACTCTAAGTACAAAAAGAACTTCAGAGATGCAGCTGGTGACTATCTAGGGTAATGGAGTAGACAGAAAAGGCTCATAGAAGAAATAGGGCTTGAAATGTGTCTTGAAGAATAGGTACAATTTGAATAGGCAAAGGAGAAATAGCATTTTGATGCATGGAGTTTAAAGACTTATTCAAAATAAATTACACAGTACAAAATAATGGCTTGGTATTTTACAAAAGCAGTACATATTTTAAGTGATAGTATCACAAAAGCAGCATCATTTTAGAGTTGAAAGCATTGTCCAGCTTTACCAATTTAGACATGAGGAAACCAAGACCCACAGAGAGAGAGATTTGCTGTGTGCTACCCAGCCAGTGGGGGCCCAAACCGGGTCTGCCCAGGAGCCGCCGCCTCCACTCCAGCCCGTTCTATCTGCCATGCCCTGCTGCCTGGGTTTTTGGAATCTTCATGAGCAATGAGGCTGCTTTTAGTGTCCAATCAAAAACTCCTCTGAAGTTTCCGGCATGTAATAAACTAAAAATATGTGAAATTAGCCCCCATGGGTCACACATAGTAAACAATGTCAGGGCAGTGTTAATACTTTTCAGGATAAGGCTCCAAATCACTCCATGAGCCATGCGGTGGAAAAAACAGTGGGCTTCTGACTCAAATAGATCTGGATTGGAATCTCAACTCTTTCCAGTAACTCAGCTTTTCCAAATTGTTTTCCAGACTGTGGAACTGGGTTAATGCCTCTCTCCTGGGGTTGGTATGAGATTTAATGAACTGATCATTTCTCTACTATCTATCGCATCAACTCTAGCTTTTGAGGCCTTATGGGAGCTGTCCTCATTCAGCAGGTCTGATTCCTTCAGTCCACCTATTCCTCATTAATTGTGTGAATTCTGTCAGGCCTTTTTCCTTACACCATGTTCCCAGCCAGCAGAGCTACGGCCTCTAGGAGCCTGTAGGGGCAAAAAGAGACACTCTGGGAAGTTGCCTCCCTGATGTGGGTATGTTGCTTGGAGGGAGGAAGGTGCCTTTGTATGAAGCCCTTCTCTGTATGTGGCTTGGTGAATGGAGCAGCCTAGATTTCATCACCACTCCTCCATCTTGCCTAGGTGCCTTTGCACAGTGCACAAAATATGCAACTATACGTAGCTGCCCCAAGCAGTGCCATCTACTTTATCTCCACTCAAGTAGGTCCTTCCCCTGTTTTATATGCAAGTTAAGTCGACCCATTCAGTATGTTTATGCCTTTAAGCTTTCTGTCATCTTATATTTAACTGTCTATAGTTTTTCCTATTAATCTACATAATTACATTTCTAAAGGGCAGGGATAAAGGCTTTTTCTCCTTTTGAGCTCTTCCTAGCAGATAACTAGATACAGCATAATAATTATCCAAATTTATTCTTTGATAAACTTCCAACTTTCAAAGAATAGTCACACATCAACACATCCAATGCATCCAGCAATCCTGTGAAATAAGGATTCTCCTCATTTACGGAGGGAAGCTAAGATTTGGAAACGGTAGGGCACAGAGTAAGGTCTCTGAACTTTGTTGATAATTTACTGTTCTATTTTGTTACTAAAAAGTCTTAAAAATATTTAAAGCCAAACGACAAGTTTTCTTGAATCATTGTGTTCTCTTTACCCAATTAATACTTAGGTAGGTAAAGTAGATTTCTGTAGGCAAACCAAGGTAAAAATAAGTCTGTTTAACACAGGGTGCCTTTGAATGAAACCCATTATAACTGTATTTACATATTTCAGATTTCATGGATATATTCAGAAATATTAGTGTAGTATAATTGAAGTCTAATATTGCACCCTCAAGCCCAGAGTAGAAAATAAATGACTCTTTCTCCCCCTTGCCCTTCTACACCTGTCAAAGTTAATTTTTAACCACTGGCACATTGCAAAACATTCATCCTGAAGAGCCTGATTCATAAATCTTGTTTTAAATGCTCTGGGCTTGGTTCTCAACCCAGACTAAAGGCAAGCACTAAGGTAGAGGGAAATGACATTCAAAGAGTTTTACTTTTCTCTGATTTAATTTTTATTGGGTTTAAAATGTGGTCTGACATTAGAGGGTTGCTTCAAAGGGGAGAAATGCAACTTTGAAAAATTACATGTTTTTAGATGTGTAGAACTAAACAGGAAAGCCACACTAGGTTTTGTCAAACAATAGTTTTATTTGTGCCCTGAAAGAGAGACACAGGTATTTTGGTATGTATGTGTTTAGGAGGGGTATATAGTCAGTTTTACTTTTGTTTTCACAGTGCAGACTTCTCTTTATCTCAAGGGACAGGATCTGAGGGAGAATTGCAGAGGAGGAGTTCTTTATTCTGCTAAGCAGGGGGGATGCCTTTTCGGAAATCTGGTAGAATGTGTCAGATTTTATACATATGTAAACCTGGGCTTATTTAGATACTTAAATGGATGTTTTCCTTAGCACAACATCAATTAAGACCAGTGGATATGGAGCAAATAATTTGAATTACCCTAAAAGGCCCTCTGTTCTACACTGTCTTAAAGTTATGAAGGGAGGTATTCATTTTACCCTTAGATGGAAGATTTTGGTTAATTTTTGTTGTCTATTCTTTTTTTCATGGTCTTTGTTCATAAATGATGTCCCACAAAAAGAAGCATTCTAGGTTGAAAGCTGCTTGTGCAACATTTGCCACTTGATGGTGATTTGCACGTATGAAATATAGTATTCAGTTTGTAACTTTTGAACAGTTTAAGGATCAAGAGACATTTTCCTGACTATATCTGCTGAGATGTGAAATAATGGCCTCTGAAATGAGTTTTCTGAAACTTGGGGGAGAGGGAAAATGATCCATATTGTTTTAAAGTATCCAGAAGGTAAAGTTAGTTTTCCAGTGTGTCTAGGCCTTTGAGGTCCCAGAGAAATGCTGACATTAAAATACAAGTTTTCCTCAAAGACTATCAGCTTTCGTGAAAAGTGTACTTTTTACTGATTATTTGTGAGTCATATAGATCAAGTGACAGTAATACAACTAGGTGCATTAGTTTGTGTCAAATTTGGACATACAAAATACACAGAAAGTTGATGGTTTTCTCCCAAAGTAGGAGTTACCGATTCATTTCTACCAGCAGAGGGCTCCCTTTTTTAAGCTAATAAAGAACATGTGTCTTGCAGATCACTTTTTAAACACTAAAATTCAACGGGAAAAAGATTCAGCTCACACTTTCGTAATATAATAGGACTTCTCTGGTAGATGATTGTACATATTGTGAGAACTTGTTTAAGGCAAAGTTTTTCCAACCTATTTCAAGACTTACTTTCTATGCGTTGAGAGAGTACTGCTTTCCAGTGGCTCATTTTCTTCTGAAACAGAAAATATACTGTTGGACTTAACAGAGCATTTTAATCTTAGAAGGTTTTGACATGAAACATCATGTGAATCCAGACAGGTATGCTTAGGAGACTGATGTTTCCAATGTTTCTAGCTTTAGAAAGGCTATTTTTAAAAGTAGGGCAAGATTATGCAGCTCAGGATGCAAGGGTATTCTCTGAACTAACCATATGTCCCTGTGATCAGATGGCAGATTCACTTATAGACTGTTATTTCCATTGGGAAAGTTTTTCAATATTTTATCAGTTGCACGAAAGGAAAGTTTGTAAAATCACTTTCATCTTGAGTTTAACAGCACTTGCCAGATATTTCAAGTAACCTTGAAGCTGGTTCCTACTGTTGGCCTGTGTGGACTTTATGTGACCACTGGATCACTTTCCCTTGCAGAGTATGAGGGTATTATTGAAAGAACCTATGTCTTCAAAGGGAATGAAATGTTTTGAAGCAAGCTAAAAATAGAAAACAGAAAGAGAGTTTTGTTGGGGGTGTGAAATTTTTTGCATGTGGCTTAAAAGATTAACTGCAGTTTTGTCCATTATTTTACTTTCTCTAGCAAAGAAAGAGAAGTGAGGAGCAGGAACAGTGGGTAGAAAAGGGCATTTGAAACCATCAGAAGATGGGGTTCTAGTCTTAGGGCTATAATCTTCTGCAAACCACTTCACCTCCCTGGGTCAGATTTTGTTTTCCCCCCCCCTATGGCATGAAGGAATTGATTGATCTCTAAATTACTTTCTGGTGTAAAGTTTGGTGATTTCCCTGGATAACCTTAAAGCTATCTATGCTGATGCAACTGAAAATTTTCTTAGATCAAATTTTAATTATTTAAATAGTAGTCAATAATCCCAAGTCTTGTCTATTGCCCACTTTCTCAAATAAAGGGCAAACATCCACTAGAAAGGTATGTCCTTCTCTGCCCTTCTATCCTTTACCCCATTAGCTGGCACATAAACCTAATGCAGAGACACCTTTTAATTAGCAGGTCATATGGCCATTTAAATGCGAGTTGCAATCGACCTCATAAAAATAGCCGCAGTGTTTTGTTTTTTTTTTTCTGAATCGTCACATGACCATGGAGTATAGTATGCATGTGGTGTGGGGTTTAATATTCGTCCGAGGATGCCCTCCTACTACTTACTATTGAACACTTTTGTAATCTGCTCCCTGCCCGAGCTGCTCACAAGGGCTTTCCTGTTACACCTGCGGGGCTGTCTGTGCTGGTGTGTGGGAGGAGGTGCAAGAGGTAGACACGAGCGAGGCACTGTGTTCTGGGTTGTTCCAAGAGGTTCAGGCCTTTACAAGTGAGGCTTTGATTCTATTTTTTGCTGAACTAGCTCAGCCACTTCCTGTGTTTGGCGGTGCATAGTGCCTCGCTTCACTGTCGGCTACTTGAGCCTCGCGAGCCAGCCAGCGCGCTCAGCAGCCAGTGAGACTATTTTAGGTCCTCTCACAATGGCCTTCTCATTTCCTAGGCGAAAATGATCAAGTTGGTCTTGCATTGGCCACTTGTCAGCCGATGACAACTTTGACTTGGGCTCCCCTCCCCCTCCCGAAATCCCTAGCTCAGCAAATATTTGAACCTGCCCAAGTTAATCATGAAGCTGCGATCTTTATCTAAGGGAGACGTGCGAGCGCCTGGGCTCCTTTCCTCCCCAGTACAGTAGCGAAATCCAGTTGGCTTCTCAATGAGGAGCCGGCGGTGAGCGGCGGTGGCCCGGACGCCCGGACGCACTGCCGGGCGGGGCGTGGGGCGGAGGGACGAGCCGAGCCGAGCCGAGCGGAGCTGTTCCACTGTGCGTGCCCGGAGGGTCCTGGCGGCGCCCCCGCTCCTGCGCGCACTCTCGGCGCCGGGCACGAGCACTGCCCGCCGGGAACAGGCTTGGGGGAGGTGCGGGGGCTTGGCCCACTTGGTGGAAGAACAGCTTTGGGGATTTTTTTTTTTTTTTCATTGTCGGATACAGGCATTTCAAAGGGAAACCGTTGAAATGCATAACCTGCAAAGTAAGTTGCCTTGAATTTGTGCACTTCTCTGTTCCTTCCCTGTGGTTTATCTGAGCGGTGCCTCTCTGTAGTTTGTCTTGGAGTACGTGTGTGTGCGTGCGCCCCTGTAAGCGCTGCCTGGGGAGGACAGATGGGAGATTAGGGGAGACACTCCCCCTGTCCTCGAGGGGGACAGTGGCTGGGAAAGATAGGGTTTAGGTTGGAAGTTCAGGAAGAAGGTACTAATTACAACGTGTTTGGCTGGAAGTTGGTGCCAGGCCAGGGCTTGGAGAGACCATGTAAAATCACCTGTCTCCCTGCCTTCTCCCTGGGTTAGTTTGCCACAGCAGATCCAACAGCCAGACTGGTTTGCACCGACGGTTCCCAAATGCACGGACTGGCACTCTGGGCTGTTACACCGGCCACAGCTGCTCGGAGAACTTGTCTCCTTGCTTTGGGGGAGGGTCGACATTTTAATTAAACTAAAAAAGAATGTTTCTCTGAATCTTATCTGAGGGCACAACGCCACTTTTACCATTTTTATTTGAATTTGAGTTCAGGTTTATCTAAACTTAGGCAAATAGAAAAGTGGGAGAGGGTGGGAAGGAACAAGGTGAGCCTGCTTTTCCCAATAATGGGAAAATGAATTAAACTAGACGGGGGACGTCAGAGAACAGAATGCCTTGCCTTTGGTCTGCTTTTTCATATATTTTATGATCCCAAATTTTACAGAAAGTCTCAAGGGTTTCTGTGTTTTTTAAATGGTCACACAAATATGTGACATACGTGTGTACATAGATCACAGAGCCCACTATAGTTTTTTAAATGAGCCACATTTACGTGGGGGAAGAGGGCCCCCCCCCCCCCCCGCCATCGTAATATTGTGAATGTAAAGAGATTGGTTCACAATGAGAATGTACAGTGGGCTCCTATAAGGGTGACAGGATTATATGCAGAATGACTTTGAAGAACTAAAATTGATTTATTTATATTAAGTAGTGCTAAGAAAGAATAATTGTCCTGGAGTGAAGCATTTGAGATAGAGGGGAAAAAAAAAAAAAAGTGATTACATCATCTTCCCGTTCAAGCAGTATTAGTAGTGAAGATGGGTTCATCAGTGAAACATTTTGCAAAGATAAATATACCTCTACTCTGCATTCTGATCTATAGCCTCTTTCTTTTTGGAAGAAGCATTTTCTTTGCCCAGTTTTTTTAGGCAGTCACATTAAAATTCTCAATAATGTTGACAATTACGTTTAATATTTCTGCTAATAGGCATCTGCATTCCTATTCAGAATTTTCATTGTTCGTCTATAAAGTCTAGTTTTAACTTTGGAATGTTTGGTAGAGGAGGACATTTTATCTATACATTTTCTTTTAACTGTCCTTTCTAGTATGGTACATTTGTGACAGTGTTTAAATTCTGGGTTTCCAGTGAATTACGGAGGATTGAAATTAAATACCAGGAGTAGTCCGTTCTGCTTCTCTTATACATGAGAGATATCTAAGGACTATAAAATATAGCTTCAGTATACCCTTTTAATGCCTTTGTAAGATTTTTAAACCAAGGAATGACTGGGCTATCTATAAACCCAGATGCACTAAGTGGGGAGAAAAGCTCGGAGCTGCAGCATATAAGCTTTTGTCAACCTGCCAACAGCAGAGCGTACCATGCTGCAAGGAGTAATAAACAAGGAATTAGAAAACTCGCTGCTGGAGGAGAACAGTCAAATTAAACACCTTTTTGAAAGGATGAGCGTGTATATACTGCAATTCTATTAAATGTAGCTTCTCAGTGAGGTTGGCATTATATTAAGGCTGGTATAGAAGAGAACTGATGAAGCAGGAGTGGTCTGGTGACATTTTTCTGACTTGATTGGCTGGGGCGTGTGATGTAATAGGTTTCAGTGCAGCCCCTTATAGGTTTTAAAATGAATTCCAAGACACCATTACAAAGAAAGCCGGACTCTTTTCTTATAACTGAGCTCAGCCAAGGAAACTCTTGCACAAATGTACAATACTGTTTGGAATATGGAAGACCTGGATTTAGAATATGCCAAGACAGATATAAATTGTGGCACAGACTTGATGTTTTATATAGAAATGGACCCACCAGGTAATACTGCGGTATTAGAATTAGTTAATTTCGTGGCTTTTTAATTTGTTGAAAGCTACTGTAAAAAAGATCCTTTTTAGATTTCTGTTTTTATTAATCTGTTTCATTGATAAAAATTAGTTTGCTCATGGCTTAAAAATTAAACAGATTGTTTGACTGTCTGGAAGCAAGCAGCTCAGGCTGTGTGTGGTAAATGCTTATTCTTACTTGAATGGATATGAATTGAACTCCAGTTTTTCACTGGTGTCTTTTGTTAATCGAGATCCTTCCCTGGGTGAGTTATGTTGTGGGATATTGTTCCTGTAATTAAAATGATGCATCCTTTGTGCTGCTTTACTCTGTTGCCAGTGGATGAGAACAGTGTGGCACTTTGCAGTGATAACAGTACTTTAGAAAGCATGTAAAATGTTGCAGTGATTACAACTCAGTTCTAGATGTTGAGACTTTGCTTGTCCTCTCTTGTATTAAGGTATTATAATGAAAAAGGAAGTTGACGTTCCATTATTGTTAGTCTGTAAAATATTCTTGGTAGATAACTGAAATCATTTTTTTGCATAAGTTAAAATAGTAACAGTGCTTTAAAAACTTATGACAGAATTTACCTAAAAATCCTAGATTTATTTTGTTTCCTAAGTTGTTTTATTCCAGTGTTAGCTCCCCTGCCCCCATTTAAGATATTCAGGAATATTGCAGTCTTTTATTTGTCACCAATTGGTATATATGAATACTGATTTGACATTGAGGAAGGGGGATATGGTTTTTAATCATACCTGGCATATAGAGCACAATTTATCCAACAGAATATTAACATAAATACTAAAGAGATTTAGGGCACAGATGAGAGTTTCTTAAAGTGGCTTTTTGCAGAACAGTGCCTGAAATACTAAGATTAGAGAAGCCCAATTCCTCCTCTTAAAACATACTGCTGTGGAAAACGTACTGCTGTAGATGAGCCTTTTTATTACTGCAACAGCGTTTGTGGAGGACAGAGACCAAATTTGTCTTTCATAATTAAATAAGAGGAGGAAATTAAAGCCAACTCATGTTATTTCTGCTACTCATATGTTCATAGTTTCTTACTTTAGATGGATTTGACCAGGCATGAAACTTTAATATAACTAGAATCTAGAAGTGTAGAATGTCATGACTCTGGATTTACTGTGAAATTTATTCACATGGCCAGCCCAATTTATTTGTCAGTTTCTAAGGCTCTCTCTCTTTTCTCCTTTTCAGTTTCATTTCTTTTTGAGCCATGCTCTGAAATTTTTTTTTTTTTAAGAAAATTATCTTCCATATTGCATGGAATTGTGAACTAATGCTGTATATTTCAGTTACTCTAATTTTTTGATTTTTTAAAAGTCAAAGTACTTATCTAAAGAAATTTAGTGCTAATGTAGTTGGGATTGCGAACAACTTTTTCTTTTTCATCTGCAGCACTGCCTCCTAAACCACCAAAACCCACTACTGTAGCCAACAACGGTATGAATAACAATATGTCCTTACAAGATGCTGAATGGTACTGGGGAGATATCTCGAGGTAAGGCTACAGAAACTTCGTTTTCACTAGATACAGAGAGTTTTAGATTAAGAGAAAGAAAAGCACCAGCTTGCTAAGTTCCATTTTTAGGATATCATCCAACATAAGCATGAAGCATAGTTGGTTCTCTTCCAAAGACGACCAGAAAAAGTCACTGAGCGCTGGAGAACTGTGGGTGCTGGATGCCACAGGAAATTAAATACCTGGGAAGTTTCATTATTGACAAGAGTGTGAAGGCACTCTATCTGTTAAGCACAACTCTAAGAATTCTTGTCTTAAACACAGTAAGAAAACAATGCCATTTTATGTTAGCTTTGGGAAGGGGGAGTAAGGTTGGAGAAACCTTTTTGAGATCATGAGTTTCTGTGCTCATTTGTCAGAGAGATTGTAATGTTTACTTGAAACAATAAAAACTTAGTACCACAGATACACCAGTAGTGAAAGTGATATGCACCTGTTTGTGATGAGACTGCAATTGCTGACATTTCTATTTAAACAAGTTATTAGTAAGCTTTTATTAGTAAGCTCTGAAAATGCAATTCATTTAAATCTATGTGGGCAGGAGGAATATGGGCACTCACTGTACTTTTCACTTGATTTTGCTGTGAACCTAAAACTGCTCTAAAACATAGTCTATTTGAAAAAATATAAATCTGTGGTCACTGAACCTTAAGATGAGCATGGTTTTGTGTTCTCATTTCAGGGAAGAAGTGAATGAAAAACTTCGAGATACAGCAGATGGGACCTTTTTGGTACGAGATGCGTCTACTAAAATGCATGGTGATTATACTCTTACACTAAGGTAAGCTGAGGAATATAGCTGAAATTAGGGTTTTGGGCTGATATTAAAACATATTTCTTTATTTGAAAATGTTAATACCTTTATTTTTATATTGTTTTTACAGGAAAGGGGGAAATAACAAATTAATCAAAATATTTCATCGAGATGGGAAATATGGCTTCTCTGACCCATTAACCTTCAATTCTGTGGTTGAATTAATAAACCACTACCGGAATGAATCTCTAGCTCAGTATAATCCCAAGCTGGATGTGAAATTACTTTATCCAGTATCCAAATACCAACAGGTAATAAAAACTGAATGAATTATCCAGTTACGATGTTTAGACAAGATACTTCGAATACTTAGAAAACATTGGAAACAGATGAATTACATGTAATCAAGTCTAAAAAACTTTACATTTGTAATTACATAATTGCAATTTTAAAGATGTTTCCATGTCAGCTATTTTGTTAAACAGTTGTTATTTGATTAAATGCCTCATCCATTGAATGTATATTAATCTTTCTAGGATCAAGTTGTCAAAGAAGATAATATTGAAGCTGTAGGGAAAAAATTACATGAATATAACACTCAGTTTCAAGAAAAAAGTAGAGAATATGATAGATTATATGAAGAATATACCCGCACATCCCAGGTGAGTTTTCTGTGAAAATCAGATTAAAAGTTTAGAACTCTTCGTTTTTGAAGACTAACATGGAAAAAAGAATTTAAAGGGTTTTTATGAATGAAGTGGGGCTGAGATCATTTATTCGTGAATCATTGTTGATTATTCTAGCATATCTCTAAACCTTTAAACCAAAAATTTTAAGTATCAGAATAATAAATTAAGTTCACGTGATACCTGAAGCAGTCACTGAGTTTCAAGTTGATTTAATTCCTGATAGAAGGATCCTGTTTAGATTGGAAGTTAGTAATAACTGGAAGTTTCACAGACGTGTCTAATCCCTGAAACGGAGATTTAGGCATTAATATATATCCTGCAACCAAAAGGAAGGGCTACATTTACTGCTGTGTTTTTCTAGACCCTTACTCTTCACTGGTCACTCATGTATCTGGGAATGCCAGAGGGAATAGAAAACAACAGAGATGCTATAGAAACTACAATAGCTTTTAGGAAGATAAAAACTATGGGAAATTGCCAAGCAATCATTTTTCATAGATTGAGAAAATTCTCCAGAGGAAATATTTGTTTCTGGGATACTATTTTAATGGATTTTATGAATTCGAGTCCCACTCTGCTAATAGTACAGATCAAATGTCCTGGTAGTGTCTTGCAGTAAGAAATTGTTCTATGAAAGGTATGACATTATCTTTTTAAAATTATGTTGCAGGAAATCCAAATGAAAAGGACAGCTATTGAAGCATTTAATGAAACCATAAAAATATTTGAAGAACAGTGCCAGACCCAGGAGCGCTACAGCAAAGAATACATAGAAAAGTTTAAACGTGAGGGCAATGAGAAAGAAATACAAAGGTTGGTGAACCATGGTTGTTTCCCTTGTTCTTGTGCCAGAGATAACCAAAATCCTCTAAAACCGTTTAAAAGTGATCTCGCTTTCTGTGCTTTGAATGATTTAAAAATGACAGGAAGAGAAGCCACGCTTTACCTGAGGAAAACTGCTGGGAAACCATAGAGAAACTTTTCATAAACTTTGGGGACTGTTCATGATGTACCCAGATAATGACAAATGCATTTCTTTTGCCTGCAGGATTATGCATAATTATGATAAGTTGAAGTCTCGAATCAGTGAAATTATTGACAGTAGAAGAAGATTGGAAGAAGACTTGAAGAAGCAGGCAGCTGAGTATCGAGAAATTGACAAACGTATGAACAGCATTAAACCAGACCTTATCCAGCTGAGAAAGACGAGAGACCAATACTTGATGTAAGTATTTGAAATGGAATCCTATACATGAATAACTGGTGATTGCTACAATTCAGGATGAGTTAATGCGTTCTTTTTTCAAAACTGTTTTTCAGGTGGTTGACTCAAAAAGGTGTTCGGCAAAAGAAGTTGAACGAGTGGTTGGGCAATGAAAACACTGAAGAGTAAGTAGTTACTAAAGATGGTGACAGCAGAAGATTTTTCTCATTTTAGGAAAATGCATGCTTGCTTTGTTTTTAGAACAAGTGAGGAATTTTACTGAGTTTGGAACATCTTGTAGGAGAAAATGTATAAACTCAGTGCCATTATCCAGAATTTTAAAAAAAGAAAGCTTAGCTAAGGAGGACTAGGATTTATTTTTACTCATAATGCTGTGAAACAACTCTGTGTCCATAATGATGTCCCCGAACATCTGAAAAATCCCAAAATATTTTTGGAACAGCCAGAGAGAAAATAATTATGCTTAATATATTTTAAAGCTTAAGTATATACTTTGTTTGAATTATTCAAAAACTGGCAATCTTCCTAGTCAATTTCCTGATCTAAACTGGATAAACAAGATTGTTTTAATACCTTCCAGTCTGCCCAGGTACCTCAGTGTGGTTGCCTGAAAACAGAAATAGTACAATTGATTGCTAACTCTTTGTCCTGGGAGGTTGCACTGGAGGCTGAATACCAGGAGAGGAAAACTCAGGTCAGGCAGAGGCAGGCATGTGATGGCCAGTCTGACTGGCTTGGTAGGGGCCAAGAGGGAAGTGAGGGGGGTATGCCTAGGGAAGACAGCAAGGCAGGCTGATGGCTCCGGCACTCTTCATTTAGAAACTTTCTGTCCTGCCTGCCTAGCCAATATTCGCTGGTGGAAGATGATGAAGATTTACCCCATCATGATGAGAAGACGTGGAATGTTGGAAGCAGCAACCGAAACAAAGCTGAAAACCTGTTGCGAGGGAAGCGAGATGGCACTTTTCTTGTCCGGGAGAGCAGTAAACAGGGCTGCTACGCCTGCTCTGTAGTGTATGTATCTCCAGCAAACTATTCTTTACAACATCTCATGAAGAGATGTTTCATTCATTCATTCACTGAGTTTTGAAATAGTCTTGAATAAGCTTATAGTGCAGTAATGTAGAAGAGAAACCAAAGCAGACGTAATACCATTTTAAAGTCTAGCCAGAAGCATATGTTAATACAATCTAATAGAAACATACATATATGTTAATACAGTCTAATAGATACCTACTGTTTAGCTGGAAGACTAAGGTTTGGATTCCCATTCAGTGCTAGTTAATCACGAGACGTCGCTAAACCTTTTTTTCTCGTCTTTAAAATGGAAGCAGCAATGCCTGCCCTTTTTGCCTCTCAAGGCTACTATAGTTAGAATCTGAGGTAATTTATGTGAGAACATCACCCATAGGAAAAACACTCATCAGGAACAGGTCAAAAAAGAGAAAGGATTCTGATCATTATCCTTGAGACAGGTATACCCACATGGGATCACTGACATCACCATTTCAGAGAAATTCATGTCCTCTAGTAGGGAATGGTTCTAAAAGTATGTTATACTCCATGATCACCTTTCATTTAATGAGGGAAATATTCCTACAGCAAAGAAGGGTCCTTTTGTCCTTACCTTGTCTAAGGGCACATGCAGAGATGGAGAGTTGTGCAGACACCTCAAGGACAGCCAGAAAGAAGGAATCCTATGAATAATCGTCCTGGGAGTAATAGTAACACCGCTAGTCATGGAGCACTGCTGATAGTTGTCCTCATCATGGTTGGAAGCTACCATTTGTTGCATGCTTACCGCATGTCAGGCATTTTATCAAGCATATTGCATGCATGATCTCCTTTCATTCCTCAAAGTAACTGTATTACATACATTTTACTATTGTCTTCCCTTTAAACCATTTTACAGATGAAAATAAAGTAGGTCAGTGAAGCTGGGTTACCTACCCAAGGCACTCAGCCAAGTGTCTACCATGTGACAGGGCCAAGAGTCTACTGTAACCTAGGACCCTTTCCCCAAGTTGAGACTGCACAATGATGCTTTTTATTAAACATGCCCTGTAGAGTTGTGAATTGGCTTGGGCAAGCTCAAAAGACAGTTTTTCTTCTCTCCTCTCTAGGGTGGACGGCGAAGTAAAGCATTGTGTCATAAACAAAACAGCGACTGGCTATGGCTTTGCCGAGCCCTATAACTTGTACAGCTCTCTGAAAGAACTGGTGCTACATTACCAACACACCTCCCTCGTGCAGCACAACGACTCCCTCAATGTCACACTAGCCTACCCAGTATATGCACAGCAGAGGCGATGAAGCGCTTACTCTCTGATCCTTCTCCTGAAGTTCAGCCACCCTGAGGCCTCTGGAAAGCAAAGGGCTCCTCTCCAGTCTGATCTGTGAATTGAGCTGCAGAAACGAAGCCATCTGTCTTCGGATGGGACTAGAGCTTTCTTTCACAAAAAAAGAAGTAGGGGAAGATATGCAGCCTAGGGCTGTATGATGACCACACGTTTCTAAGCTGGAGTGCTTATCCTTTCTTTCTTTTTCTTTTTTTCTTTGGTTTAATTTAAAGCCACAACCACATACAACACAAAGAGAAAAAGAAATGCAAAAATCTCTGCGTGCAGGGACAAAGAGGCCTTTAACCATGGTGCTTGTTAATGCTTTCTGAAGCTTTACCAGCTGAAAGTTGGGACTGTGGAGAGCGGAGGAGAGAAAGGCAGAAGAACCCTGGCCTGAGAAGGTTCGGTCCAGCCTGGTTTAGCCTGGATGTTGCTGTGCACGGTGGACCCAGACACATCGCACTGTGGATTATTTCATTTTCTAACAAATGAACGATATGTAGCAGAAAGGCACTTCCACTCACAAGGGACGCTTTGGGAGAATGTCAGTTCGTATATGTTCAGAAGAAATTCTGTCATAGAAAGTGCCAGAAAGTGTTTAAACTTGTCAAAAAACAAAAACCCAGCAACAGAAAAATGGAGTTTGGAAAACAGGACTTAAAATGACATTCAGTATATAAAATATGTACATAATATTGGATGACTAACTATCAAATAGATGGATTTGTATCAATACCAAATAGCTTCTGTTTTGTTTTGCTGAAGGCTAAATTCACAGCGCTATGCAATTCTTAATTTTCATTAAGTTGTTATTTCAGTTTTAAATGTACCTTCAGAATAAGCTTCCCCACCCCAGTTTTTGTTGCTTGAAAATATTGTTGTCCCGGATTTTTGTTAATATTCATTTTTGTTATCCTTTTTTAAAAGAAATGTACAGGATGCCAGTAAAAAAAATGGCTTCAGAATTAAAACTATGAAATATTTTACAGTTTTTCTTGTACAGAGTACTTGGCTGTTAGCCCAAGGATAAAAAGTTCATAACAGATTTTTTTTGGACTGTTTTGTTGGGCAGTGCCTGATAAGCTTCAAAGCTGCTTTATTCAATAAAAAAAAGAAAAAGATATATGAATATGACAAAGTATTGCTGAGTCCAACAATGTTGTTTTAAGACTCTTAAAATACGGTACCTGGCAATGTTTATTTCATAAAGAATTGTGAACTTCTTGAATCTAGGGAGGGGGGAATGTAGTGAAGGGATGTATCAGGTCGGGTGGTGGGAGGGGGAGGCAAGGTTATATGCACTTTGTCTTTCTCATGATTTACAGAGAAGTGAATAACTGCAAAGTGAAGTTGCTTCTACTTCAGTCTTTTCTCACTTTGATTTGCTAGTTATCAATTAATGACAATTACAAACCTACTGTAACTAACACAGTGTGACTGGTCAGGTATTTCAGTTCTTAGGAAGGAAGTGCCAAGTTTGTTTTTGGGTTCCTAGAACAGTGCTCACCTTTGTTTAGAACACTGGTTTAAAGGGATGATCTCTGTCACATTGGACTATCCATCACGACCAGCAAATACTCACTCATTTTAGGAAAAAAAAAAGCATGATCTGAAAAAATACTTCTGGTGGGATGTTGGTTACTCCTAGCTTTCCATTTGGTTTAGAACATAAAGCAAATGGACACAGTCGTACTGTCTCTGCTCTGGATTGTGGAGCTCGCTAAGGTCATGGCCATTGCAGGAATCCAAGTGGCAGTCCTTCTCATTCATCCTAATCATTGTATGTGCTTCACTACGGGGGAAAAGGAAGCATAGTTAGCATAATGTTTCCTGTTTAGGGCAGGAGTGAGAGATCTCTCTTCCTGATTTAGATCTGCAAAAGCTGGTATGTTCAGTAGGAACTGTACATGTGTTAGGAGGAATAAAGACTAATTAGCAATCATAATATGGTCACTACCCTAATAGACTTAAATGACATCTTGCAATTTCAAATTTCCCTTTCTCCATATTAGATTTACCCACAGCTCTATTTCTGTTTAAGTACTAGGGTGAGGGTTTTCTGTTCCTTTGTTTTTTAATGTTGTTCCTTTTGAAAGAATCAGTCTTGCAGCTGAGTGAATCATCTGTAGAATATATTTTTCCTCTTTACATAAAGCTACTCATACTTAAGCAAAAGTCAGTCTTACAGCAAGACTGTTAGCCCTCAAACTTGACTTCACTGATCTGACCATCTCCCTCTCATTGCCAGACAACTGATGATTTCCCTGGTTTAGTCTGTGTCTCTGCTTTAAAGTTATTGTGATATCCTTCTAGATCACACACAAGTCTAACAGTTAATTGGTTAATAGTTTTTAAACTAGGTTTGTGGGTTTTCTTTGGTAGCACATGTATGCTATGATGTACAAATTTTTATTTCTAAAATATAAGATCTGAGATTGAATATTTTTATTAAAAGCTACAGTTTTGTGAATTTTGGCTTCAACAGTCTTTGCAAGATGACATGGTATTTAGGCAGTTGCCTTATTTTTGCATCTCACAAACATAAGTGCAGTAGATCTTTTCACTGAACAGCAAAGTAGGATTCATCATTCCATATGACTGAGTTACACCAGACCTATTCTGCCCGATGCCTTTTTGATTGCGGTGTAGCTTGCTCACTGCATTTGTCTTTTTAGATATTTTGCTAGTCGGGCACTTTGAGTTTCATCAGACAGTCCTCCTAACAATAGTCTGAACGGCTGAGTATGACTAGATACAGCAGAGGCACTCCTGATATGTGATTTTATCCATGCATCAGTTTTTCCCACCCAGTGTAGCATCCTAAAGATAAAGCCAGAAGCTAAGCTGCAGTGAGGCTGTGATAGGGCATAGAAGTGGGAGCATTGGGACCTCACGTTACACACACGAGATCATAACCACATGAAAAAGCAAAAAGCATGTGTTTGCAACATCTGATAACTTCACGGCCTTTTGATATATGTATATATGTATATGTGCATGGACTGTGTTTCCGGTACACCTTTCAGCCAAAACAGATCCACAGTAGTTGAGTTCAAGTACATAACAAGCAAACGTCTAGTACAATTCTTATATATGTGTATGGGATTTTTCCCATTGAGGTTGCTTTGTTTTGTCTTACAAAGGTGAAAATTGTTTGCAAGTGAAGTGAGAAGTTCATATTTCTTTGGCTTTTTTTGTGTTTTTAAAAGTTACTCCTTTTAGGGAGCTGGTCAGATGACTTGCTTAGCTTGGAAATCCTTGTTTTCAGTGTGTCGAGTCAAAATGTGTTTATGTGAGCTGTCACTGTGGGGAACCAATTGCTTTGTCATGTAGCTGGTTATGAACTAGTAACATGTTTGGGAAGTCCTACTGATGTTCCTTTGGAAGAAAAATTCTGCTGGTTTTAACAACTGTGCTTTTGCTATGCATGGTATCCAAGTTAGTTGAATCGCAGACCCTGAGATCTGTTTGAGTTTAGGGTCATTTTTAGAAAGGGGCAGTTTAAAGCACAATGTCTCACATGGGACAAAGTTCCAAAATGCCAAATTCTTATTTTTTAAAAAACTAGTTCTAGAAAATACTGGTGGGGAAGAAATAGAATTGAGTCAATTGGAAAGACTATCCAACTTAACATGAAACTTGTCACCATGAGATAGCATTAACTGCCCAGGATGCTGCTAATATATATATATATATATAAATATATATATATATATATATTTTAAAAAAAAAGCAAAACAAAAAAAAACTCATTTATACCTGTGTATTTTTTAAAGCTACAATCAGTTCAATGTTTTTACAAATCTGTTTATATGACATTGTTAAAATAAAGTTGGTCTTTTGACGAGAGGGAGGATGTCACGGTCAGTTGTAATTTTGCCTTCACAAGGCAACTGGGGTGGGGGGTGGGGGTAGTGTGCCTCCTTGACATTTCGTTCAAGTTATAGATTCAGTGGAGCTATGTCCTGTTTTAAGTTGCTTTAATGCATTGTATTAGATCTTCAAACAGAATAAAGGTTGTTTTGAAACTTAAGTTTTGGATTGAAATTTCACTTACCACCTAAGAAATCTTTCTAAAACGGCTGTCTTTTGGTTTATAAATATTGCTGCTATTTCTGTTTCTCCCACCCACCCGCTTTGATCGTTATCACAGTATCTCATTTTTGTAAAGTTGCGAAGGACATTGAGTGTTCACATGTAAGTAATACTGAGCTGTTAATATATTTCACCATTTTTTTTTTTTTTTTCTGAGACAGAGTCTTGCTCTGTCACCCAGGCTGGAGTGCAGTGGTGTGATCTTGGCTCACTGCAAGCTCCGCCTCCTGGGTTCACACCATTCTCCTGCCTCAGCCTCCTGAGTAGCTGGGACTACATGCGCCCGCCACCATGCCCCGCTAATTGTATTTTTAGCAGAGACGGGGTTTCACCTAGCCGGGATGGTCTCGATCTCCTGACCTCGTGATCCGCTCCACCTCAGCCTCCCAAAGTACTGGGATTACAGGCATGAGCCACCGCGCTCGGCCAATTTCACCATCTTAAATGAGGAAATACCTCTAGGTGATGTCCTTTCAAGGCATGTTCTTGCTATAGGAAAACTAGAATGTCCATCATCCCTCAATTCTTCTCGCCTCCTCTGCATTCATCCCCAAACCTTGAGAATCATCCTTAAGAACCAAGTGTCTAGTTTTGTCTCTGTTGTATAGTCTGCATATTTTGAACACTCACAGTGCAGGGATGACATGGGGCTGCAGACAGCAGCTAAGCTATACCGCAAATGCAGATTTTACTTTGTATCACCTAGTCAAGATGCACAAGTCTTACTGTAGATAACTTTCCCATTTGTTTTTATTGCTAAGTGGACGTAAGGCAATACCACTTTGCATGTATATGGTGTTTACTTTACATGTAGGCACATGTGAAGGTGAGGGTCTAGACCTGAAGACATAGTCCAGTAGTAGAGGGGAGAGGGACATACAAATAATTACTCTCAGGGCAACAACGATAAATATTTTTTGAGTATGGCAGTAGCTCCAAGACTGATTTTCTGCTTTCCCCCTGCTCTGTTTGGTATCACAGAGAACTATATTCCCTGGATCTCTTGCCCTCCAACTTCTAGGTGTCTCTTCCCAGACTCTAGCTCCTGCCAGATAGACCCTCACTTTCAGGTCTGAGCAAACCCCCTCTGCTCTAGCTCTCAGGAGAAGGCTCTGGAAACATTACCTCCTCCCATTTTTACTCTAGCCCAAGAAGTGGTTGCAGCTTTATGCTGTTGCTAAATGTCTGGTTTCCCTCACCACCCCTATTTGGTTTCCAAGCCCTTCCCTCACCCAAGTAATTATCATCATTCAATTCTTCCAGTAAAAGCTAGGGTAATTCCCACCCCCACCCCCCACTGGTCTCTGACATATCAAGTGATCATCATCTATTAAACTCTTTGTCTTCCTCTTTCCACAATTATGTGGGTAAGATGATTATATTCCCATTTTTTAGATGAGAAAACAGGCATAGATGTGAAATGACTTGCTCAAGATCATGCAGCATCTGAGAGCAGAGTTGAATGCATAGACTTCTCAAGCCAGAGCTCTTTACCCCTATGCTGTAATGTAATAGCCTTTCAATGGAAAATGCACGAGAATGCAAAAAAAAAAAAAAAAAAAAAAAAAACTCACTGGTAACATTTTGCTGGGGAGGTAACCATGTGGCTTTCAATTAGTAGACAGTGCACAGGTGGCCAATGATGAATGGCAGGAAATAGCCTGGGCTTGCTTTAAACCAGTGGTTCCCAAAGTGTGGTTCCCAGATTAACAGCATTCACATCAGCTTCACTTGGAAACCTATTAGAAGTACAAATTCACAGGCCCTACCCCTGACCTACTAACTGACACTGGAGCCTGGCAATCTGTTTCAACAAGCTGAGTGATTTTAATGTATACTAAAGTTTGAAGATCACGACTTTAGATCACCTGCTTACTGAAATAGTACTTCTAGTATTTTAACTAAAAACCATTGCCATTAATGAGTGATATGTTACTTTATAATTTATGTTCATAGTATAGGCCATAGAAAAAAGAAAATAGATTGATTTGCAGTTTAGGAGACCCAGCCTGGTCTTTTTATCTGTCTTTAACCAGCTGTGGGAAGCGGGCCAATTCAAGGCACCTTCCAGGCCTCCAACTCCTTATCTGTGAGATAAAGGTTTGGGCCTCTGGGACTCCTTCTAGAGCATATGCTGTGATTAAATGAGCTGAATGAAGCTTCTCAGTCCCCCAGTTGTCCATTTACAATCTGACCACCAATTTTAACCCACAACTGGTGGTCTTTTATGTTGCCAGTGACTATGGCCAAGTGAAAGCATGCCTAGAATTGGGGTATACTTTTCTTGCTGACATCTTAAACGTGACACTTGAGGTGAATCTAAATTGGCAGCCAAGTTCTTGACAGTGTGGAGTGGAGTGTATTTGGAAATGACACTCTGCCCATCTACCTAAAGCATGAAGTGCTAAGAGAATGTGGCCTACCAAACCCTCTGGGGCATGGTGGGAGGCAGGGAAGTAGAGTCTGTTAAGACCTGATACAGTGTCAGTCAATTTAAGACACCTTTTTTTCCCTGAACTTGTCCCTTAAAAAGTCTATTTAAAAATAAAAATCAATCGCAATATCTTAAATAGATAGAATTGATTACTCACTATCCAAACTTCAGATTATCTTCTCAAAAGATAGCACTTTGTAACCTCCAGTTTGGTATTGCTGTCATAAATCAACTCAACAGAAAACCGCTGAGATGCTTTGGGGGAGGGAGGGTGTGGAGGATAAATGAGTAATCACCAACATGCTAATCTGCATTTTGCTTTCCAGAAGGAAATGAGAAATTCCCTTCTCTCTGTAGCACTCAATCATAACAGTCTGAAGCATAACCTCAGGCTTAACTTGTTAAATAAAATATTCTAAATCTATACCTGTCTTGACAGGTGTAAAGGTTTGGCCTACAATATGAGAACAGGACAGTCAACCTCTAACTACCACCACTAATCACATTAGGAAGAAAGTTACAAGGGAAGTCTATTCATCAACACGACTGCTCATTAGAATTATAGTTTTGACTGTGAAATATACCATACGTTGTAAGACTAACTCACTGGAACCAATTTATTTATGGAGCTCTCATTTCAGAGCTCAGTGATTTATAGTCCAAGCCCTCAGAAACCAGAAAATATAGATAACTTCATCACAATGGAGACAATGTGCTAGTCACTTTGTGCCATATTTACTGTCCTCTAAAAGAGGCCCAGTGCCATGTTCAAACCTATTTAAAATAGTTTTGTTGACAGTGGTGATGATCTGTTTCTTTGGACGTGCGAGGATAAGACATCCGATGAGATGTCTAATGTACTGATTCATTCAAAGCTTTATTGAGCACCTACTATTTGCTTGACACTGTATTTCCCTCTGAAGATCCAGTGACAAGACAGGTGAAATCAAAGATTACAGTCTGCTGGTGAAAGCAAACTCAAACAACTGCCCTCTATCATAAGAGATACAGAGAGGAATGAACATTAAGTCTCAAGTAGGCCTGCATGAGGAACTAGGCCAAGCTTCAGAGAGGAGTTGACATTTCAAATGTTTCCTACTCTAGTAAAACAGGCCCATGTACTCCTGGTGGTTGCTCCTCCCACCAGCCTTCATGGAAGCTGGTTCTATTGAGCCTAGACCATTGCACTTCTTTAATATAATCACTTTTCAGGTGACATGTTTGGTTTTTCAATACTGTCAAAGGCATTATCTCCATTATAAGTTCTCTAGAGTTGAATGTTCCTATCTAAAGTTCCCATGCTGCAGGTGGTTCAGACTGCTGACATCACACACCTCAGCTTCAGGCAAGCCACTTTTCTCCCTGTCCAGGGGCAGATGCCAGGGCCTCAGTTGGCTCTTTACCTTGGCACATTAGATGTGATCTGCATGCAACTGTACTTTTTCCTTTTATTTTAGATGAGAAATTCTCAACCCTAGTTGAACATTAGGATCACCTGGGTAGGCATTTAATAGAAAACCTAACTTTTGGAGTCTCTAGGAGTGAGCATTAAATAAGATGTACGGAATGCACCTGCAACATGGCTGGCATTTAATCAATGGAAAGCAATACGTATGGTTGTTAGTAAGTCATAAGTCTTGCCTATCAAGATTACATTCCCCAAAACTATCACTTTTGATTTCCTGTCATTTGTAGGATAGGGCTGGCTGATCACATGGTAAACCACCCAAAATGTATAACTTTTAAGATATTTTATATAAGATATTTATGTTTATTCATATCTGTACCTACTTCCAGGAAGTATTTACCTTTTATTGGCTCTTAGGTACACGGCATTGATTTACTCATCATCCAATGGATTAAAAATCACCGATTTATGTGTGATTGGCTGTTCTATTATTCTGAAATATTGTATAACATTAAATACATTAAATGTATTTCTAACATTAAATACATTAAATGTATTTCTAACATTAAATACATTAAATGTATTTCTAACATTAAATACATTAAATGTATTTCTAACATTAAATACATTAAATGTATTTCTAACATTAAATACATTAAATGTATTTCTAACATTAAATACATTAAATGTATTTCTAACATTAAATACATTAAATGTATTTCTAACATTAAATACATTAAATGTATTTCTAACATTAAATACATTAAATGTATTTCTAACATTAAATACATTAAATGTATTTCTAACATTAAATACATTAAATGTATTTCTAACATTAAATACATTAAATGTATTTATAACATTAAATACATTAAATGTATTTATAACATTAAATACATTAAATGTATTTATAACATTAAATACATTGTATACATTAATATATATTGTATAACATTAAACACAAGTATGACAAAAAAGTAAAGCGCGAAATAGACACAAAACAAGTAGGGAAGGAAGAAAGGAAGGGAGATGTTATTGAAAATAAAAACTAATTGTCTCTAAGGAAAATTTAATAATTGAAGGAAAACAAAGCTTCCTATTAGCCAGTCAAAAAAAAGGGGCACACAATGCTTTCATAGTTCCAGTGCTCTGGGAGGAGGAACTTGTCAGTTCAGTGTGAACTGAATGATCCTCTTGCCCTGGACACTTGAGAGGAATCTGTCAAAGAGATCTCTGCAAGCGGTAGCGCCTCTTACACAATGTTCGATTAGAAATGGTTCTTCAGATATATTCTCCATATAGTGCTTTCTTATTCAGTCTGTGGCAGAAGCAGAATATTGTCCTAGAAAGGAGGTTCTGTGACATTGGCTCTAGAACTCTGCTCGAGGTGCATCTTGCCTGTTTCCTAGTACTGTTTGGGCTGCACCCACTTTAACATGCCTGAGAAAGCTGCCCTGCAAGTTCTACAGAAAGAAAGGCCAACAAAATCAGGGGCCGCTGTTTATTTGCTAGACTATTCCAGGCCAGCAGCTCAGTGGTGAATCTCTCTTCGGGAAGTCCTTGTGACATCTCAGGCAGTGCCAAATCTCAAAGCTGTGGGGGACTGGCCACTCCACTCTCTTATCCAGACATCAGCTTCATCTGGTCTGGAGCCCAGCTTCATGTGGCACTATGTTTCATTCATCATTTTCCCCACAGAATATCCTAGTTTCAAGTTCATTTTACTACTTTAAAAATTTTGTCTCTCAAAGATACATTCCAATGATACATTTTAATGACACCCCGTGAAACTGGAAGTTCAAGTTTTCTGGCTTTTTCCCAAGGAGAAAGGTTGTCATCAATATATGGAACTTTTGAGGAATTTCTGCAAAAGTCGGTAATCACAGTAGAATGAAGGAAGTTTTAACTAGCCTATAACATAAAAGGGAAAGTGTCTCTGGTAAGTGGCTGTAAATCCTTAGCAGAACTGCACAGTATATTCTCCCACATCTTCCTAGTTTAGAGAAATTGAGGCTAGGGCTTAGGGTGAACCAGCAAGGGTGCACCGGAAAATGTTCAATCATTAGCTCTTCCGCATGTCACTGAACACAGTTGGGAGGAGGTGCACAGTAGCACACCAATATATAGTATTGCCACCATCCAGAAGCAATCGATGAAAAGTAATCTCAGGAGTATTGATAACAAAGTGAAACAATTAGGAAGTGGTGAGTTTTTAGTATTTGATTGTAAGTTTATGATTTAATTTTTAATGATGCCTGTAATTATAATTTATGTGATATTAAGCTTACATCATTTAATGTTTAATAACAGCTGTGTATCACAACCAGCTCACAAAATGCCCGAAAAATGTAGCCATTGGCTCTCAGGGTTTGGTTTGAGTTGGCCCCAGCACACCCTGGCAGTTGGTAGGGGCAAAATCTTAAGTTTAAGGATGCTTTGGGAGATGCATTAGATGCCAACGTCCACCAGTTGGCTGTGGACCTCACATCCAGCTTCTGCTTGGAAAGATGTTTGCTAAGAAAAGCAGAAGCAGCTCCATATCAGGTTCCTAACAAAATCAGTTAGGAGGAACAGACTATGTCCTAGCATTGCGGTCTATCACAATAAACATACAAAAAAATTTAGTGCAAGTTCTCCCTTATTCCCTTCACAGAAAAATGTTTCCTATCTAGTCTGGAAAAATCAAACCTTTTAGAGTTTAAATATTTTTAAATTAAAAACTTCAAATTATTAAAAACATACATATAATTCCTCACCCCTCTCCAATATCTGGGGTTAAAGGATTTGAACAAAGACTCATATAATCTCAGGCAAAATTCATATGGATTCTCATTACTCAGTCACACAGTAACCTCCTTCCTGCTGCAGAAGCTTTACAGCCAATCACAAGGCATATGAAATGTTTCAGTAATTAAAATGAAGGGTTGGAGCAAATGTCTCCCATACAAAACAAATTGGCTCTAGGAAAAGGGGGAAAAATCAAATCAATGTCTCTGAAACTTGAGAAACTTGTACTTATTAATAGGAAAAAGTTTTGAGCTCAGTTCTAATTGCTATCACATGAAACACTATTAGCACATTTAAAAATGGAGGGTTATCAGTAAAAGACAAATTGGATGCTACAGAGACAAATTAGTAAAATAGAATTTACAATTCAAGATATCCTCTCAGAATACAGACACAAGAGAAAAGAGATGACCATGATAAGTAAAGAGACAACCTAGAGAATAGATTGAAAAGATCTAATACATGCACAGTAGGAATTCAGGAGACAACAGAGCAGGTCGAGAAGTACTAATCAAAGAACTGATAGAAGAAAATTTTCTTGAGCTAAATAAGGATTCAGCCTACACATATCAAGGACCCACTGAGTAGCATAAAATAATAAGACCCAAATTGCTTGGTAACTTTTCTTAGGGTTCAAGGAAAAAATTTATAAGTAACCAAACAAAAACAGGCTACTATTACAAAAAAAATTTTTAAGCCAAGTGCAGTGTGGCACATGCCTATAGTCCCAACTACTTGGGAGGCTGAGGTGAGTGGATCACTTGAGCCCAGGATTTCAAGTCTAGCCTGGGCAACAGAGCAAGACCCCATTTCTTAAATTTAAAACTTTTAAAAAGGGTTAATAATGACTTTCATTCATAGCACTTAATGACAGAAAAAGGATTGTGACAACAGCTATGTAAGCCAAATAATTGTTTATGTTTGGAGGCAACAAAAATTTAAGACATAATGCTAAAGAGCGACCACTTTTACCTTTTCAGAGAAAAAAAAACCTAAAAATCTTCCAGCCAAATGAAAAGCAAACAAAAAGAACACAAGTAGAAGGAAGTTGTCTTCTAAAAATGGTAGAGAACAATGATAGCAGTAACGGAACCAATATCCAAATAATAGTTAACATATTTATGAAAAATAATGAAAGAAAGTATTGAATGAGAATATATGTAAAGATAAATTAAGATTTAAAAAACTAAGATGGATGTAAAAGTTCACATTATTCTAATAATCCTGAGAGCTGGGAGAGAGATTAGGCAAGTGTGTCAATATCAAGGAGCAAGGATGCTTATTGGTACATTCCTTTTAATACTGAAATTAATCTAAATGACTTATTGAATAAATAATGGTATAGTATAAGTCAGAAGGATACCATCAGCAATTAAAAAGTTATACATTCATATCCTGTTTATTGGCATGTAAATAAATCTATGTTTATGTATTCAAAATATGTTTTTAAACAATGAAAAAGTATTCCATTTTATTCAACATATGTGTATACATTTATATCTTATAGAGTATGTTTATGACAATTCTGGAAGTCTATTGGGTTTAGTTAATAAAATTACATGGTTGATTTTTTTGAATGTATGTTTTTCCTCAGCAAGCATGGAACACTCACAGAATTTGAAAAGTTAAAAGCAAATGTCTAAGAAAGCACAGGAGTGGCAAACTTTAATTTGGAGTGTCAGAAAGTCTTTGATGAGATACCGTAAATAAGTGAGGGAAAAGATTTTGAAAGGCAACCGGACTGCAGCAGGAAGAAAGGTGTGGAGGGGTAGGAATGTGTGTGTATGTGCGTGTGTGTGTGTGTGCTCGCGTGTGCGCATGCACAATTATAGCCTCAGATCCAATCACATACCTGAAGAACCAGTAACTGAGTTACTGTGAGGGAATTTATGAGTTCAAGAGCACATTCAGATGGTACCTTCCAGGTTTCTTCCTGACACTATCTTTGTCCTACCTCAACCTTCCCTTCTAGCCCCCATCCTTTGCGGATGGTAGAGACAGCACATAACAAAATGGTCTTACCAGAAAAGAGTTTCCTGCCCTTGAGTTTTCCACAATGTGCCTTGAAGTCCAAACTTCTTTAGAACTTGCCAAAGTCCAAGCCAGTTTACTCCATACAATGGCAACCCTGAACCCTTCACTGAATCTAAAGGTCATTGTTTAAAGTTTTCATCTTCTTGCCTTACATAATTCTTGTACCTTCTGCTGGGGGTGGGGGGATGGGGGAGATCATAGTGATTTTTAGCTCAAAAATCTGCTTAAAGGGCTTAAAAATAACAAAATGCTGTAAGTTATTTACGCACTCCAGGCAAACTTGTTTCGAGGAATCTTTCTTAAGGATCCTCCTTAACAGGTAATGCAGCTTTGAGAGATGACATTCCCATCTGATAGATGTAACGATTGGATTCTAGAGTTAAGCAGGCATCCCTATGGTGGCATGTAAAGATGGATATAATATCTGATCACTATAATGATGATAGTAGTAATTACCACTCAGGCTAGTAAATGCTTACTATACACTAAGCACTTTGCATATGTTACCTTGTTTAATTTTTATTGCCCTCAACTGAAAGATGAGGAAGCTGAAGCTTAAGTAGGTTATGCAGCAGGCTCAAAGTTATGTAGCTGGTTTGTGGCAGAGCTGGGACTCAAACATAGGTCTATCTAGTCCAAGAGCCCTCGATGTGACACATCATGTTGTGCTGCCCCTAATTATACAAAATGGCCCAGCCATTTGTCACATCTTAGGGATCAGGGACCTGTGACAACCTTGTCTTTAGAGATATGGATTCAGTGATAAATTCTTGGTATGTCCACTCTGGAATGCTATTCTTCATCCCATCTGCTACATTTCCATCTATTCAAGCACTCCCCATTGACCCCAATTCCACCAATCAAGCCCTTCCACACCTCTCCAGCTCTTGCTGAATTGACCTCACTGATCTTTCAGTGCATTTACTCTCTAACAGTCTCATTTGGCCTTAGTCTTCAACAGGAATAATCAGTAAATATGAGAAAAGCCACCTAAAAATGGCTTAAATGACTACTACTAAAAGTCTGGAGGTAGACAGTTGCTGGAATTGGTTTGGTAGTACAACAAGGCCATCCAAGACTGTGGTTCCTTTTATGTTTTGCTCTGTGTCTGGGATTTTCAGCCAAATGTTAATTGTTTCATGAGCACAAGGTGACTGCCCCACTTCAGCCATCACATTTATATTCAGGCAGGAGGGAAAAGGAGCAGTGCCAGTGAGCTCTCCTTTCACACCTTTCCCTTTTATAAGGAAAAGGAAACTTTCTGAACTGCTTCCAGCTGACTGTACACCTCATTGACCAGGACTGGGTTAGGTAGTCACCTCTAGCTTCCAGTGAGGCCAGGAAAGCAAATAGCTCACTTCTTCTGCGTCTATACTGGGAAGTGGGCGGGGAGAAGGTACTGAATGCCTCTGGGCCAGACTGTCAATAGTATCTGCCATTGTTGTATTTTTCAGCTTTTTCTTTAACACTTTATTACCCCTAATAGACTCTTCATTGTGCCTCTCTGCTTCTCACCATTACCTCAGAGTTCTGGGGCACATTGTTGGTATTGTATAAATATCTGCAAAATTTAATTAAGTACAAAATACACATCCTAGAAATATAAGGAGCATTCTTTTGATGCTTTAGTTGATAAAGTTTTGACTGAGACACAACCTTTGAGTTGTGAAAATACATTGAGAAAACCTGTGAGAGATTGCATCATGACTTCATTGTATTTTCCCACTGAGGAAAAAAAAATACAACGAATGGTGCCGAAAGGAGGTTGCTGGGCCCAACACCTTTTGTTTTGGCCACCTTTTCTATCCATTTCTGTGATGGCTGACCCCTTACAGAGGCTGAGCAGGAAAAGGCACAGGAAATTAGGCTTACATTTGCTTTTCATTGGCAAGACTGGTTACAGGTCTGCTGGGGTGGAAATTTTAAACTATTGACTTTATTTCTGTCTTGTAACAAGCACAGTGAGGGTTGGCCATGAAGCTGCTGCCTTAGTGCACCTGAAGCTTTTCTGAGCTTCTTTGCTAAATCTTAACTCATTGTTTACAGCATTTCCTTGCCTCCTCACACCTATTACCCGTGCTCATCCTGCTCTTCCAAATGGCCTTTGGAAAGATGCATTTTGACATCCTATATTCAGAGAACAGAATGAGATACTGGGCTGCGAAACAGACTGAATGTTAGCCAAAGTATTTTCCTAAGATAGTACTTCCAACTTACAGCAACATTCTCAGAACAATAAATCTAATGACACCTGCAGTAGCAGCTTATCAAATGGCCTCTAAGATGGCTCCTGATATTCTGATTTCTGGTATTCATGTTCCTGTGTACTGTAAAGGGCCAACTTACATGGCCAAGGGAAGGCCTGCTGAGGGAAGCCTGCTATAAAGTCATGAGAACACCAAAACAGCTCTATGGAGAGGTCCACATGGTAAAGGACTGAGACCTTTTGCCAAAAGCTAGCATCTACCTGCCACCACATGAGTGTACCATCTTATAAGTGGGCCTTCCAGCCACAGTCAAGCCTTCAGATGACAGCCCTGGAAATCATCTTGACTGCAATCTCATGAGAGTTCTCAAACTAAAGCTCTCAGCTAAACTGTCCTCAAATTTCTGACCTAATGAACCTGTGTGAGATAACATATTTGTTATTTTAAGCCACTAATATGCTCACCATCTCAGTATTCATTATGTCAGTTGATCCTCATCACTGCCTAATATGAAGTAGAAAGAATCAGTATAACAATCTACACTCCACTGATGAGAGCACACTGGCTGATTTCTAATTGGAACATTTTCTACTATGGCCCTCTGCTATACCAGTGAGGTATAAGGAAAATGACAGAGTCCTCATTTAATTCCCTGCCCCAGAGCAATGGATCACTAGCTTAATAGAATGAGTTTTATTCAAGTTGACACCAGCTTGGATCTCTAGGCCCTTACTGGGATCAAAGATATAGTCTTCCTCTGATCATCTTTTTCTCCAAAGAAGGATTTGAAGTAACGAGGGGAAGACAACTACTGTAGATGCTTGGTCTCAGGCCATGGTTACATTTGTGGTATGTCACTCTCCCATGGTTCAAGACCTTCCCAGGTATTTGGAGTGAAGTTTTGGATAGAAAAGAAACTCCCATACTTTCCATAACTCCTCTTCCTATCTTTTCCCCATCATAGCTTTTTTTGAATACCACCTTCCACTTCTAGAAGATCTCTGGTTTCAGGAGATTAAAAATATTATGTGGCCACTAAATTATGTTCACACTTCAAACTCTCTTAGAGGGAAGCTCTCCAGGCTTTAAATGTTAACCATGTTTTCTCAGCACAGACCACATCAAGGAAAGGACCATAGACATAAGAGCTTTAAGCAACCCCTTTCTTCAGGACAATAAAACAGGAATTAAGTTGGGCATATAGGTGATAGCAAACTATTCTGGCCACCTTTCTGCAGTTGAGATCTGCCATTGTGGTAGGGAATGTCCAGCCAAATCCTCCTGGCCAATACCAAGTCAAATCCCCCACTGGCCCACTTTTCCAACAGGCAGGCTTCGTCTCATATTCACACACAGGAGTGGAGCAAATACCTAGGGTCAAATGGGGCTTCAACTTTTCTAATGCACATTGCCTTTGGATAATTACAAGCTGTCACAGTTGGAAAAGTTCTTAGCAGTATAGCTCAACCATTGCATTTTACAGATTAAGAAACCCAGGACTAAAGAGTAAAAAGAAGCACCTAGGGTTGATGACAGAGCAGGACTATAGCTTCCACACATCACATGGCCTCACCTGTAGCCTACTCACCTTGCTAACACACAACTCAGAACACTTCCTCTTCTGCCATCCCTCTGCCTAAAGCTCAGTTTGAAGATTGACTGCATCAGGGGTTTGGAGTAACCTGCCCTTGGTCTCTCCTTAATGGAAATCAGTGTATGGCAGATGCATCTGACCAATAACTTAACGTAAGCCTACCTCAAGAATGACCCTATAGTCAAGAAGAATGTGCGCTTGGAGTTCTAAGCCTAAGGAATCTAGGAGTGGCCAACCCAGGGATTCGTTTCTTGTCTAGAAAGAACATCTGAACCTCCGGCCCATCCCATGGAATGCAGGTCATACAGGGGATTGAGGCTCTTTGTTTCAGGTCCAGTGAAGGTTATCAGGTGGAGTTTGCTAGGGTGAGGGTGCTAAGTGAAAAGCTATATAAACCGCATGCTTTTTACAAAGGGTAGTGGTTCTCCTGTCCAGCCCACTGCTGCTGCACCACCCTGTACATCAGTTCCCCCAACTTATATCTTGTTCACTGGCTCCAGGTCTCTTTTTCAGCCACTTGAACATGATGCCATCCCTATTGAAGTCAATAAAGGTCTGGCACGAAGATCAGCTACAGTATTCTGGAGTAACACATACTAAACATTTTTACGTAACCCCTCCATGACTCAGTTTCTTCATCTATAAAATGGGTACAATAGTGTGTTGAGGTATTAGAAGGATTAAATGAGAAAAAAATATGTGAAGAGCCTGACGCCAGAAAACTCCCAGTAAATGTTAGCCATCAATAAGAATAGTCACAAAGAACTTCCTAGAGAGTAGCAAATATTTACCATGAGGGAAGGTGGTCTTTTAAGAGGGCATTAGTCTTTCAGGGGGAACAGCAGTTCTCAAACTTTGGCCAAGCATCAGAATCACCCAGATGGCTTGCTATAGACTGATGAGTCCCACCCTCAGAGTTGAAGGTTTGGTAGATCTCAGAGTCCAAGAATCTGACTTTCTAATAAGTTCCCAGGAAACTACACGTTGAGAACCTCTGGTGTAGAACATTAGGAAACAGGAGAGAGGTGTTTTTTGTTTTGAGACAAAATTTCACTCTTTTTGCCCAGGCTCAAATACAATGGCGCGATCTCAGTTCACTGCAACCTCCGCCTCCTGGGATCAAGCGATTCTCCTCAGTCTCCCGAGTAGCTGGGATTACAGGCACCTGCCAATTTTTGTATTTTTAGTAGAGACAGGGTTTCACCGTGTTGGCCAGGCTGGTCTTGAACCCCTGACCTCAAGTGATCCGCCCACCTTGGCCTCCCAAAGTGCTGGTTATAGGTGTAAGCCACTGTGCCCAGCCCATGAGACAGTTTTGAAGACATATCAGTATCAGTTCTTTCAGAGCAAACCATACCATACTGCCTTACAAGGGCTTCTGTCACTCAAAAATGAAGCCCTCATCAAAAGTTGAGCTGGCCATGTGATATTACCAGATGGCTGGATCAGGCCAAGGTGAGAAGAGCCAAAGCCATTTTTAGGAGAGGATAGGAGGAAACAGCCAACAAGTGGGAGAAGGTGGGTGGACAGAATGAGCAAGATGAAAAAAGGAAAAGGAGAACTAGACCAACGTGTTACATTGAATTCTCCTGCACAGCTGGAAAAAAGGCTTTACCTTCCCAAGTCTCCAGAGAAAGCAGCCCTAGGTCAGCTCTTTGATAACAAGGTAGACATGAAGGAAACAGATTGCAGGGTCAGTGAGCTCTTTGGGCTACCCACCTATCACCAGCACTCCCTTCAAAGCAGGCACAGGGCTGGGGCAGGCCCTTAGGCCTTGGATTTCCCCATCGCTGTCTTTCAGCCTTAGCTCTTCCACAGGCCTGCTGGACTGCCTCCAGGTGCGGCTGTGGGCACCTGCCTAGAAGAAAGGATGCGGGAACCTCCATTATTCCCCTGTCCCCAACTGCAAGCCCCACCCCAGGCTTGCCCACCTCGACTTACCTCAGTAGCATTTTCTCCCAGGAGGATAGCTGAAGCAAGCCGGCCTGAACCCATGGCTTTTTGTTGAAAAGCCCCAGGGGCATTTGTGGGTAGTGACCACGTCTTAGCACCAACTGGCTAAGTAACTGTGGCAGGCAGGCTAGCCTCAGATGCCACATCCATAACGTGACGTGAATAAAACCCTCCCCTGCTGTTATCCCAGGGAGGGAGTATGAAGCAGTGAATGGTTCAAAGAAATTGCCTCAGGATAACAGGTGTGAGTTAAATGCCAACCATGAGTGATTCATCCTGGACTCTCCAAGAGAAGTGAAAGAGAGGGAGAGGGGAAGAGAAAAAAACAAGAGAAGGAGGAAGAAATAAATTTTTAAAAATCTAATTCCACCTATACGTGAACATCATTCCCACTCACTCCAGCCTCAAAAATAAGTCTTTGGCTTGCTGTGTGGCAGACACACCTGACAGGAATCACTTAAGCATACCCCGAGAATGACCCTGCACAGCAGACACATCTGAATGTGTGTTTGGAATCCCAAGCTAAGGAATACAGGAGTGGCCAACTCAAAAAGTCATTCCTTATCTTTGAGGAACATCTGAACCGTCTTGTCCCATGGCACGTGGGCCTCACAGAGGATTGGGGCCCCGTGTTTTGGGTTAAATGAAGACGGTCAGGTGAAAGTTGTTAAGGGAGGGTGCTAAGTGAAAATGAAATATAAACGGAATGCTTTCTTTTTAAAAATTATTTTAGAGATAGTCTCTCAAGACTGAAAGGGGCAAAAATGATGAGTGGAGTCTGGGATGGCAGGCTGGGTTATCTGTTTTTCAATGAAACCACGGCTCTGTAAATTGTAATGATAGTGATGCAAACTATTTTGTTCATAAAAATGTGAATTGTGTGATGGGACAATTAGTGTCCCATATTGACCAATGTACATCCATCTGCAAATTCTTTCAGCATTCCTGAAGGTCTTTAGGAAGGTCTTTAGCCTGCTCTGTCACCCAGGCTGGAGTGTACTGGCATGATCCGAGCTAACTGTAGCCTCAAATTCCTGGGCTCAGGCAATCCTCTTGCCTCAGCGTTTGAGTAGCTGAAACTACAGGTGTGTGCCATCACACATGGCTTTTTTTTTTTTTTTTTAGTTTTTAGATATGAGGTTTTGCTACATCGCCCAGGGTGGTCTCGTACTCCTGGCCTCAATCAATCTTCCCGCCTTGACCTCCTAAAATGCTGGGGCTACAGGCACGAGCCACTGTGCCCAGCCTCTACGGCATGCTTTCTGCAGGAGGCGGTGGTTCTCCTATCCAGCCCACCACCACTGGATTGCTCTGTAAGTAAGTTCCCCTCCATAAACCCTATGTCTTGCTCGCTGGGTCCAACTCTCTTCTTCAGCCTCTTGCACCTGGTGCCATCCCTAATGAACTTAATAGGGGTCTGGCCCAACCCTTTTGCTCCCAGGAAAGCCTTCCAAAGAGTGAGGGATCCTGAGGGATTTTAGAGGGACAGCCAACTTGATTCTGCCCGAGATGCACTGCACATTCTTGCTCTCAAGACAATCTCCCTGTCTGGCTAAAAGCAACTATTTTTAGGATGGTGCTGAAGAGTTTTGGGTGTGTCAGTCCAGTTATTTTCTTAGAGGACCAACCAGCTCAGTGGAATGGATAAGCCAGCAGTATGGTGTAGTTAGCCCCGAAAGAACTGACGCTTTCTCAAAATTCTCTCACTCTCTAATGTTCTACACCAGTGATTCTCAAAGTGTGGTTTCCTGGGAACTTGTAAGAAAGTCAAATTCTTGGAGGCTACTGAGGCATACTGTATCTGAAAGTCTAACAAGCCATCCAGGTGATTCTGATGCTCAGTCAAAGTTTGAGAAGCACTGTTCCACCTGAAAGCCTAGTGCCTTCCAGAAGACCACCCAAAAGGCCCAGTGCTCCTCGAACTTTCACATGGATACAAAGCACCTCAGATCTTGTTAATCTTCAAGATTCAATTCAGAAAGTCTAGGTGGGTCCTGGGACCTGATAGCGCTATCAAGCTGCAGGTGTTGTGCATGTTCCAGTCTCTTGACCTCGTTCTCAGGAGCAAGGGCCACAGCCGTGATTTGCATAAGAATTCACGTGAGACTTATCTGGGGAGACCTTCAGAAGTGATCTAGAATTGCATCTCCGCATTGGCAGGTTCCAAAAAGTTCCCAGGTGATTCTAAGGGGAGTGAAAATTGCCGCCTACACGTTCAGCTTTATCGCACTCAGTTTACAAAGCTTTGATTCCTGCTTTTACAGCCACCCAGGAGTATATGCATTTTAAGTTGCTACCTGATCATTGTAAATGAATATCAATGAAGTAGTTACCTAGTGATGTAGGGGTGGAGAGAACGCAGGTGGTTAAGAAGGGTGGAAACTGTTCTGAGGTGGAAGGCTACAAAGGAGGGGCTCTGAGGATCCAAGGGAATTTTTTCATTGTAGAAGGTATCAGGAAACATTTCAAAAGACTGAAAGGGGCAAATACAATGACTGGAGTCTGGGATCGCAGGCTGGGTTATCTGCAGTTCAATGAAACCATGGCTCTGTAAATTGTAGAGTACTGATGATAGTGACGCAAACTATTTTGTTCAGAAAAATGTGAATTGTGTGATGTACTCAATTAGTGTCCCATATTGACCAATGTACATCCATGTGCAAATTCTTTCAGCATTCCTGAAGGTCTTTAGAAGTGTGGGAATTTTCAGTTTTTCCTTTGAAACAGTGGTATCATTTAACTGTTCCTTAATGAGTTAAACTAAATCTGTGATACGTTTATTTTATATTTGTATGCAGGTCATGGCTTTAGCACTAAAACAAAGCCCTTAACAAAGAGCATGAAGTTCATTGGGTAGTTGTAGCAGGCTGCATAATGACCCCCCCCCCCAAAAAAAAAGATGTCCATGGTCATAATCCCTAGAACCTCTGAATATGGTACTTTTTTTACTAAGAGAGTTTTTTGGATGTGATTAAATTAAGGATCTTTAAATGGAAAGAATATCCTGGCTATTTGGTGGGGGAGGGGGGAGTGGAACGTAATCACAAGAGACTATGTAAGAAACAGGAGGATCATAGTCAGGAGATATGAGGACAAAAGCAGAGGGTAGAGTGATGAGCAGTGGGGCCACAAGCCAAGGGGTACAGGAGGCCTTGAGGAGCTTGAAAAAGCAAGGACACATTCTCCCTGAGAGCCCCCCAGAGGAATGCTGCTCTATTAACACCTTGCATTTAGCTCATAAGAACCATCTTAGACTTCCGACCTTCAGATAAGGTGATAAACTTGTATGGTTGTAACTGGTTGCAGCAGAAACAAAACTATAAGAGTAATCAGAAAGCTGCTTTCCATGCCCCCTGAAGGTGTTGAGTTTGCATGGGCATGTTTGCCATTGTCTTTGACATGGAACGATGCCTCAAGCTGTGCTCCTGCCTCTGGCTTTTGATGGCTGACATAAGTTTTGACTTATCTACTCTCTGACTTTCCCTCTGGCTTGGTGTTCCAGGTTCCAGACTGAACCAATAAACGCCAACACACCTCTGATGACCTTAAAGTTAATAACCTCTTCTTTCCCCTCTCAGTCACGCTTACCAAAGTGACACTACAGTACTGAGGTTTAAACTCTCAATTCTTGGAGGCTCTCTGAAGCATTCCTCAGTCTTCTCTCACCTTGTAAAACTATTATTCTTGTCATTTTAAAATAGGGAAATCAAAAGACTACAGTAGAAGTGACTCACCAAAGGTCAGCAAGTGAACCTCACTCATCCTCCCAAGGAGTTCAGCAGCCTTGGACTCCTTATTTAATGACTCTCCACACAGATTTCAATCTTTGAAGGAATGAACTGCAAAATGCTGCTTGGTCCCTGAACTTGACCTTCTTATTCTCATGTCCAAATCCAGAGATTTCTTTTATTTTTCCAAACACTATCGGAGCTTTAGAACCCTTCACTTCTTCCTCACTTATGAAAGCAGCACAGAAACGCCTACATGTTTGTCTTAGTTTCTTAGGGCTGCTATAACAAAACACCTAGATCAGGTAACTTATAAACAGGATACATTTATTACTCACTGTTCTGGAAACTGGAAAGTCCAAGAATGAGACACCAGCAGAGTCAGTGTCCGGTGATGTATCCCTCTTTCTTTGTGTCCTCACTTGACGGAAGCGGGAAACGGGCTTCCTCAAGCCTCTTTTATAAAGTCACTAATCCCATTCACAAGTGTGGACCCTATGACCTAATCACCTCCTAAAAGCCCCACCTCTTAATACTACCACAGTGGGGATTGGGTTTCAACGTGAATTTTGGAAATACATAAACATTCAAAACATAGTATTGCCATAGCAAACACTGCAACAAGAGAATTGCAAAGAAACGTAACCCTTAACCCTTGGGCGTTCACAATTTAAAACATGGACAAGATAGGTCACTGAGCCTAAAATAAACATTCAATGGTGAATAGACACAAAAGAATTTACCCATTTAGGTCACGGATAAGTGCACAAAGGGCAGGGAGCCAGGCTAAGTGAATAGCTGGGGTGGGGAAGGAGGGAGGAGGACCTCAAAGTCCCAAGTCCAGATAAGAACAAGTAAGGAACTAATCTCTGGTGGTCAGTGCTGGGTGCAGTTTTGTGGAGGGAGTGGCATTTCAGGGACATCAATGAACACCTTCTGAGGGGGCAGTAAGTAAGAGAAGCTCTACTCTAGACACCTGGAATTCAGTGGGTCCATAGGAGGACAGCCTAGAGTAGAGAAGTGCTGGCCTGAAAAGCTTCAGAGCAGAACGAGTCAGCAGACGCTGTGTGCCGCTAATAGGAGCCCCACAGACAGCCCTCTCCAGGAGAAACACAATCAAGTTCCAGCTGTATCAGCTATTACGGCTGTTTTTCAGCCAATTGCACCTAGAGTGAGCTGGAAAAGGTACCAATTAGCTATTTTGATTTAGCAACACTCACGAAAGCAACCTGAGTGAGCTCCATGTATCTCCAATCCCAACTTGTGGTTTTCCTCATCTAGATGAATAGAGAGATGACAGGGCTGCAGGAAACCCCATCATCCTCAGGCCTGTAAATCCACACACTCTCACCACAAAGACGCTAAGAGGACCATGCCAAGGCCTGAACAATTCATCAGGAGAAATCCACAGGTTGTCCTCTTGCCCACCTTCAAAGAAACAGGGCTAGAAGGGGGACTATTTTTGCATATCTGAACAAAGGAAAGCTAATGACAGTATAATCGAAACAAACCTATTTTTAATAGCAACATTAACAGGAAGCTTCATTCTCTCTCTCTCGCTCTCTTTCTCTTTCTCTCTCTCTCTCTCACACACACACACACACATCCTTGTTGCCTTCCTCTTACTTCACAGGAAACACAACTCATTTAGTGTCTTTTTCTAGGCATGGTGAACTGGAATGCAGCTTCAGGGTTGGTGTAGTTAGAAAGCCTCCCGAAAGCTCCCTTGTCAGGGATCTCTCTTTGCCCTACCTGCTTGCTCGCCCTTCCTTCCCTCCTTCCTTCCTTCCTTCCTTCCTTCCTTCCTTCCTTCCTTCCTTCCTTCCTTCCTTCCTTCCTTCCTTCCTTCCTTCCCTCCTTCCTTCCTCCCTGTCTCTTTCTTTTCGTTCCTCCCCTCCCTTCCTTTCCTTCCCTTTCTTTTTTTGAGACAGGGTCTTTACTCTGTTGCCCAGGCTGGAGTGCAGTGGTGTGATCATGGCTTACTGAAGTCTTGATTGACCCCCTGGCTCAAGTGATCCTTCTGCCTCAGCCTCCCAAGTAGCTGGGATTGCAGGCATGTACCACCATGCTTGACTATTTTTTTACTTTTTTGTAGAGATGGGGTCTTCCTATGTTGCCCAGGCTGGTCTCAAACTCCTAGGTTCAAGTGATCCTTCTACCTTGGCCTCCTAAAGTGCTGGGATTACAGGCATGAGCCACTGCTCCCGGCCCTGCTTTCTTTTAAATTACATTTTTTTCTTATCAAAGTAATACATGAACATAATTTTAAAAGTGAAATGATAATGGATAAGATGCATCAAACGCATCCTATGTGCCAGACACCAAACTAAATGTTTTACAAGGATAGTCTCAGTTAATTCTCAGCACACCCTATGAGTTGAGTACTATCTGTGTCATCCCCACTATATTGATGTTAAAACTGACTGAGGCACACAGAGAGCATCAGTAACTTTCTTAAGGTCACAAGTTACTAAGTTGGTAAGTAGTGGCATTAGAATTTCAACTCTAGCAGTTTTGCTTGGGTGTGGCAGCACACACGTGTGGTTCTAGCTACTCAAGAGGCTGAGGTGGGAGGATCATTTGAGCCCAGGAGTTCTAGGTTGTAGTACACTAAGATCACACCTGTGAAAAGCCACTGCACTCTAGCCTGGACAAAAAATGCTACCAAGTCTCTTCCAAAAAAAAAAAAAAAAAAAAAGACATGGTATTATGATATTCTCCTTCAAGAAACTTTATAATAAAACTATAGATTCCAAGGGCACACACACATACACGGCACACACACACACCCTTCACTGTCCTACTCTTCAGAGGCAGCTACTTTCAATTTTCTGAGGTGTATCTTTGGTATGTACTACTCTACTTGTAAATAATATTTGTATACTAACATATCTTGGTTTATAACTTTGGCATAATCTATTTAATTTTTATTATGGTAAATGAGCATTTTAGCTCTCATATCCTTCTCTATAATTATCACCACAACTTTTTCTTAAATTCATAATCAGTGTTTTTATTATTTTTGATGATGGTTCATTTCTGAGTTAAGTGATGTACACTGTCTACATTTCCCATCTTATATAAGTTTTTGTTTTTCCTGGACTTTTGTTACTTAATTTTGGTTTGCTTAGGTTATTATTTTTTAGTCTACAGCATGTCTTCCTATCGCTATGTACAATGGCTTTCAATAGAACTTTTACATCTTCAAACTCCTCAGACAACTGTGTTTGAATATCTTTTTCTGAGGACGTTCCTCCCAGGACCCTCTGTTCTGCTCCACTTGAGGCTGACAGGTCCTTTTCTTTTTGGGACAGGGTCTCATTCTGTTGCCCAGGCTGCAGTATAGTGGCATGATCTTGGCTCACTGCAGCCTTGACCTCCAGGCTCAAGTGGTCCTCTGATTGTTCTTTATTCTTGTTGCACAGCTGTTGTTTGGGGACTTCCCTTTGCCATCATCCTGGGATTTCCCTCTTACCTCCTTCCTGTGTGGTCTCCGGTTTCCTAAAATCCCTGTCTTCCTCTCTGTTAGGTTAGTCCCTGTTTTGGTCAGTACATCATCCAAGAGTTTCCTGACAAAAGAGATGGGAAGGTAACTTGTTTCTCCAGAAGTATATTTTTCTAACTGCAGGATGAGGGTGGAACTCAGGGTGTTTAAGTAGTTTTTATGTAGCTTTTAACCACACCCCCTTCCATTTTTTTTTTCATATCCCCTGCCCCCAGTCTCCTCCTATATTTTACAATACTTGATGTTACCAATTTTGATGCCTTTCTACAGTCCCACAGATGAATTGATTTAATTCAGTTCTTCCTCTATAGATTCCTAGTTTTTTCTTGTACTATTTAGCTAAGTCATTTAGCAATCTTCCATTTGCTTTTTGTCACCATATCTGGTGTTTCAGGGTTTTATTTGGCTTCTAGTATCATGAGAAAGAAAGTGATGCTGATTTTTGTAATTCTTGTTATTAAGGGAGCGAGTTTTGAGATGAAAGTGGGCTTTGCCATCGTTACTCTGCTGCTGGTAAACCCTATGCCCTTTGATCACCAGGTGTTCTACAGAGTTGATATCAGGCAAGGTTGATCCTAAAATGACAAATGTTCTTTACTCAATTTAAATGTCGTATAAAGCCAGCTCATTATTATCTCTCTGGTCAATTGATGTCCTGAAGGCCTAGGAATTGGGATTGTCTTATCAAACCTCAACATGCAGGCCTGCTTTTGTCCAGCTGCAAGTCCACCTTGACCCTAGTGGGATGCTCTTTCTCAGTCCTTGGATAGATGCAAATCAAACTCTCAAGTGCTTAACAATCACTTAGTGTACTAATTCAAGAAGAAAGCAAGGAAGGAAGGAAGGATGGAAGAGGAAGAAGAAGGAGAGGGAGAGAAAGAGGAAGAGGAAGTAGAAGCAGCAGCAGCAGAAGCAGCAGAAATGGATGATAGAAGAGGAAGAAGAAGAGGAGGAGGAAGAGCAGGAGGAGGAAGAGGAGGAGGAGGAGGAGGAGGAGGAAGAAGAAGAAGAAGAAGAAGAAGAAGAAGAAGAAGAAGAAGAAGAAGAAGAAGAAGAAGAAGAAGAAGAAGAAAAAGAAAGAAAGAAAGAAAGAGAGAGAAAGAAAGAGAGAGAGAAAGAAAGAAAGAAAGAAAGAAAGAAAGAAAGAAAGAAAGAAAGAAAGAAAGAAAGAAAGAAAGAAAGAAAGAAAGAAAGAAAGAAGAAAAAGAGGAAATCAATTCCCAGGGCTTCTGAATCAGTAGGATTCAGGTATTTACATATTTTAAAGTGCCCAGGCAAGTGGTCCTCAGACTGCACTTTGATCAACACTTCTGACAGCTTTACTCACATGCAAATAATGGGGTGCTGCGCTCTCTCTCTGCAACCCTGTCAGTCCTCCCTTTTGCTTTACTTCCTATTTGATTTAAAAAACTAAAGTTATTGCTTAATGATAACATGGTAGTATGTTTGTAAAATAGTCACTTGCCAGGTGTGGCGGCTCATGCCTGTAATCCCAGCACTTTGGGAGGCTGAGGCAGGAGGATCACTTGAGGTCAGGAGTTTGAGACCAGCCTGGCTAACATGGTGAAACCCCATCTCCACTAAAAATACAAAAATTAGCTTGGTGTGGTGGTGCATGCCTGTAATCCCAGCTAGTTAGGAGGCTGAGGCACGAGAATCGCTTGAACTTGGCTACAAGTTCAAGCAGCAGTGAGCTGAGATTGTACCACTGCACTGCAGTCTGGGAGACAGGGTGAGACTGTCTCAAAAAAAAAAAAAAAAAAAAAAATCACTTGTCGGTCTTGTTCTATAACCATGTTACAATTTCTTCTTATATATAATTATTATTTTTAAGTTGTGGCTTGACTCTAGGGCCCAATATTTCCAACGAACACTTGAGAAGTTCTGGAAACAATAATAAATAAACATCGATTGAGCACTTACTATACGCGCCAGGCATTATTCTAAATGCTTTAACATTACTCACTTAATTTCTCAGCCCTACAAGGTAGGTACTATTATTATTCTGATTTTATAGGTAAGGAAATTGATGATTAGAGGGTTAAACAACTTAGCCAGATCACACAGCTAGTAAGATGAAGTGCTGGAAGTGACTGAGTTATAAAGAGCTGCAGAACCTTTTGACAATGATCAAGCAGTGGAGGAAGGCACCAGATCCAAGCAGAAATGCCTCATCAACTTCTATAGGCAGTCGGCTTCCTGACCACCACACAGGTGTTCCCTGGCAAAACAGGTGGCCAGGACTGAGGGTAATGGAGGAAGTGCTAGCAGCAGTGGCTGATAGAAATGCTCAAACAATACACGTAGATCAAATCTGGGACAATTACGATGGTGTGAGACACCCAGTACTGAATCTGCGCTGAGTGCCTCTGAACTCCCTCTCAGTGGGAGTGTAAGGATCCCAGCAGTCAAAGCTACCTAAACATAAGGCTATCAGTCTCAAAAGGGGGGTGGAAACGGCAACAAAATAAAAGAAATGACAGGTCAGAGTCTAGTCATGGGACAGTAATAATGCTTCCAGCAAAGCCAATCTTTTGAGAAATGAAACAGCCTCTTTCCAAGCCCCTCTTCCCCCATTTGTAAAACGAAGATAATAGAGTGTACCTGATTAACAGCTTGTAAGGATTAAATAAGCTGATGTGTAAATAGTGTACCATAGTACCACACACTAAATAAGTGTTCAAGGAATGTTAATTATTATTAAATATCTTTGCACATTCAAGTCTAATGTGCATAAGAGTTAAAAATATAAATAACATTTTTGAATTTTATTTTTGTAATTTGGTCTCCACTTTAACCAACTACAGGATTTTTTCTCTCTAAAAATAAAAACATCTTAATTTATAATAAAACAAATAACCAAATCAGGCTCCTATAACCACTGTAGCCTGTAGGAACCTCTTTTGGCCTTCCAGTAGCATACTGTATCCACATTATTCACTGGAAACTTACTTAACAACAGGAGGCCACATACTTGGCCTTCTGCACAAACGCCTCTTCCCAAACACCGCCTCTCCCTTCCCCTCAATCTGATTTTGAGATTCTTAGGGACCTTAGATAATGGTCTTTTTTTTTTTTTTTTTTTAAATTTCTTCTGAATGTCTCCAGCACAAGTAGGTAAGAAATATTTTGTGATGAATAACTAATGTCACTCTGAGAATATTCTTGTTCAATAGAAAAAAGTAAGTGCAAGCACTAGTCATTTTAAGACCTCTCCTTTCTAGTAACCCAAGCTGGACCTCAGTCTCTGTCCTTCCCTGCACACCAGAAAGTCCCTTGGGATCAGTTAGCACAATTTGATCTGAGTCCTCTCATATCAGGCTGAATCCATAGGAGACTTTCTCTTCTGGCTGCCTCCCGCTAGTCTAGACCCCTACACTTGACCTCTGTTGCAGTGCAAAAGGATCAGTACAGTTGATCTTCATGGTCTAGGTCATCTTTCCTCCAGGCTGGCAGGTCCCTGCCCAATCTGCTTCCAGGGGCACAACTTACACCAATCCATGAGCTTGTCCTAAAAACCGGAAGTGGCTAACACCTAAGCTTATCACAAACTAACCCCAAACCACCTCTACCACCTCTCTCCCACTTCTCTCCTGCATGAACCCAATGCTTCAGCCAGAAGGGCTTATTTATTGCACCCCCTTCTCATAAGAACATGAGACACTTGCATCTGGCCTTCCTGAGATGCCCTTAACAAGCGCCTCTCCTTCTCCCTCTATGTTAAGACTCTGGACAAACCCCACTGCCTCTAATTCACAGTGATCTTTCCTCCTGTAATTTGCCAGTTACCATTTCATATTTATGATATGCTACCTGATTTGGGCAGTTGTGTTTTTATCTGCAAATATATTGTTCCCTCCTAACTATAGTATTTGGGTGCTTGCTCTATGCCACTCACTTTGTAAATGCTTTATATGGATTAATTCTCACAACAAACCTATGAAGAAGGTCTTGTTATTAGTCCAACATTAGGTTAGGTAGCTAGGACAGAGAAAGGTAAGTCGGTCATCTGAGTGGAGTAAGTGGTGGAGCTGGTAGATATAATGACCTTATGTTCAACCACTTTGCTGTGCCCTGCACATGATAGCCGTGCAAGAAATATTTGTTCAACCGCTTACACACTGTTGGTGGGAATGTAAATTAGTTTAACCTTTGTGGAAAACAACATGGTGATTCCTCAAAGACCCAAAAACAGAATTACCATTTCACCCAGTAATCCCATTATTAGGTATATATCCAAAGGAATATAAATAGTTTTATCATAAAGACACATGCACATATATGTTCATTGCAGCACTATCCACAATGGCAAACACATGGAATCAACCTAAATGTCCATCAATGGCAGATCTGATAAAGAAAATGTGGTACATTATGTACCATGAAATAGTCTGCAGCCATAAAAAATGAATGAGATCATATCTTTTGTAGGAATATGGGTAGGGCTGGAGGCCATTATTCTTAGCAAACTAATGTGACAACAGAAAACCAAATACCATGTTTTCACGTATGAGTGGGAGCGAAATAATGAGAACACATGGATACATAGAGGGGAACAACACACACTGGGACCTTTCAGAGGGTGGAGGGTGGGAGGAGGGAGGGGATTAGGAAAAATAACTAATGGGTACTAGGTTAACACCTGGGTGATTCAATAATCTGTACAACAAACCCCCGTGGCATGAGTTTACCCACATAACAAACCTGCACATGTACCCCTGAACTAAAAATAAAAGTTAAATTAGAAAAGGAAACATTTGTTTATCAATTGTTGATTTCCCCACCCCTCTTCTGACTCAGTCTTGCCTATACTACCTTCTCAAAGAGAGCCCAGCTTGGGAAGATGATCAAACATCTTTATTATGTTGACCTCCTTGGAAGGAAAGAGTTCAATAAAAACAGTTGAAACTGTTTAATTTTGATTCTGTGTTTTATCACTATGGTTTGTGATTCTATTCTGATATCCTTTGTTGACAGAACCCCCAGATATGCAGCCTGTTGCAAAGTTATTATTTTTGATATCAGAAGGGTTGGGATATTTCTATTTGAAACATTGTCTATTTACATTCTTTAGCTTAAAATAGTCTGAAGTGTCATTATTATGTCTTCATGTTTCTAATACAATTTCATGATGTTACATCAATATTCACAAGTCCCCACGAAGTATTTTTGCCCTCTCTGGCTTTTGGGAAAGCATATTATGATAATGACTAAGATCATATTTATAAATGATGCCAGTATATCTTTCCTCAATATGTGAAGGAAGATAGAGTGTGTATGGAATTAAGTGTTTGGCATTGTGCAAGAATAATCTGCCCACATTAGAGCACTAGTTCTCACGCTTTCTCCTCACAACTTTCTCATTAGAGTGTCATGGTTCAACCCACTACTTCTGATTTTATACTGGCCCCCAAAAGAAAACCATGCCCTTAGTCAAGGCCATTCCTGTGGGACTATAGGACCCAGAACATGTTATACTACATAAGCTCCTTCATTTTCTCCTCGCATTATTATTGAGATAAATCTTAGTTACAGTAAATAATATCAAGGACAATCTGCAGGAGGACAGTCATAAAAACTCATTCTGACAGTGTGTGAAAGGGAAGGAGGGTGGTTTGCTGCCAGCCATGGTCATATCACAACTCTATTGCCTGCTGTGTGTTCATGAATTTATAATAAAGCCAAGGAAAGTATAGAGGGTGGTTTATTTGAGTATTTTTAAAAGCAAACATATCAGAACTTGTACATTTATATCAATGTGTTCTTAAAAGCAGTCACATTAGCAACTTGAGCACTAATCCCAAAATCATATAATTGCTTACATATTTGTTACCTCTTTTTTAGAATTGCCTTCAGGATAGTGTATAATAATGTATCATGCACATAGGGGCATTTTGAGAAAAATAGTGGGTGCTATTAATAAATTATATTGGGATAATCATAAAAAACCCAGACTGGGTGGCAAGGATGGGTGGTCACTTTGCTCTACGGTCATGTAAGAAAATCAGTTTTCGTCCTTTTTTGACCAGAAATGTTGTCATTCAGTTGGTAGCTTCTTTTGTAAGATCTGACTTGTAATTACCTTTGGTTATCTTCAAAATAAACCTGTTCTCAAAAGGTGACTTCCCTGCTCTGATGAAAGTCAAAAGAATGTGCTTTTGGTTTTAACATAATTCCAGAAATATTTTCGTCAAAAGCAGCATCTTTGTTATACATCAACTCCAAAGGGAAAGCATTCTGGCTGCACCTGGTCTATTGTACGTGACTTAAACACACACACACACACACACACACACACACACACACACACACACGACACATATCCTGGACTTGAGCACCTCCAGGCTTATTTTGAGCCAACTGTCAGGGCCACCTCCTTGCTCCCCAGCCCACTCTCCTCCCTGAAGTGATGGTTCTAATTTCCCTTATCCCAGAGACAGCTCTTCTTTTAGCACATAGCCTAGACATCACTGCTTCTAACTCATCCCTGGACTTTTGCAGTGCCTTCTCACCTTTCTCTTAGTTATCACTGTAGACCTTAAAGCTTTCAAACTATTAACTTGTGAGGGAGTACATACAAGGTCCAGGCCTTGCAGGCAGAGGCCAGCTCCTCCATTCATATGCAACCTGAACAAAGCTGGGCTCCCTTAGGGTCAGTCTCAGCAAGGGTTGTATCCAAAATAAAGACAAATCTGACTCCAAAAAGACCTCAAAGAGTAAAGGAGGAAAATAAAACTCTACTGTAGATGTATTGCCAAGAGAGTTCTCACATGAGAGCACCAATAGAAAGATGTATATATATGGATATCAACTGCAACATTGTTTTAGTAACTGTGATAGGCAAAATAATGGCTTCCCCAAAGAAGTCCATATTCTTATCCCCAGAACCTGTGAATGTGTTATGTTACATGACAAAGAGGAGATACAGCTGCAGGGGGAATGAAGCTTACCAAATCAGCTGACCTTAAAAGAGGAAGATTATCTGAGTCAGCCCAAAGTAACCACAATTGTCCAACTTATAAGTGAACAAGGAAAGCAAAAGGGGAGGGTCAGAGAAAAAGCTCTGATGATGGAAATAGAGTCAGGGAGCTGTCATGCTGTTGCCTTTGAAGACGGAGGAAGGGGAGCATGGGCCAAGGAATGAGAACAATCTCTAGAAGTTGGAAAAGATAAAAATAAACAGGATTTTTTCCTAGCACCTCCAGAAAGAAATGTAGCCCTGCCAATACCTTGATTTTAGCCTAGTGAGACCTATATTGGACTTTGGAACTACAGAGCTGCAAGATAATAAATTTGTGCTGTTTAAGCCACTAAGGTTGTGATAATTGGTTGTGGCAGTAATAGAAAACAAATATAGTATCTTAGCCCAATAGAGGAATAGATAATATGTACAGTATTTATTGAAGACATGCAATATGGCAATTAAGAACAAATAAGCTAAGACGAAAAGTAAAATAGAGGTTACCAGGGGCTAGAGAAATGGAGTAATAGGGAGTTACTTTTTAGTGGATACAGAGTTTCTGTTTAGGGGAAGTGAAAGTTCTCAAAGTAGATAGTGGTGACAGTTACATAATGTGAATGCCTATAATGCCACTGAAATGTACACTTAAAATGATTAAAATGATAAATGTTATGTATCTTATACATAATAAAAATGAGATAAAAAATGTGCTGGAGCCCTATTTCTTGCTATGGATAAATATTAAAAGTATAAATTAATGAATGGTAATTGAGCTCCATGGTGTTGTTGACACTGCTGGTCCGTGGACCATACTTGCAGTAAAGAGGCTTGACAAAGTGAGGGTTGGGTAAGTATGGGAAGGGCTCATAGGAGCCTAAAATTTCAATTTCATGTATTTTCCCTGTATTCCTTCTCACGCACATCATCTGCCACTCAGTGACCCGAACAAATACCTGTTGTGGCCTCTCAGTCTCTGATTTTCATCACTTCCTTGAAACTTACTTTCTATACTTGCAAATTAAATCTAAACATAGCGTTAGACTCTGCATCAAAGGGAAGCAGGTGTTATCAGTAAAACATTTACTGTAATAAACTCAGGTTGTCAGGAGGTTAGATATTATATTCTGATGATATTTATAATGCTGCATCTAAAAAGAAAAGAATTGAAAAGGTGAAAATTATTGCATTAAATAGCATTTTATTAGTATTTTTATAACAGTTAACTGCCATTCATTTAGAGGTGTTATTAAAATCATCTATTTGCCCCATCACTGTTCTTTGCACTAACGCTCTAAGAGAAGAATTTCTTGTTTCCGATGGTCTTAGTACTAAGCCAAAGCCAGGCCCAGAGGAAATGACTTACCAAGTGATTTGGGAAACCCCAGTAAATAGTAACTCATTTCCTCATCTCAACCAACTGAGCTGCGTGACCTGAAGCTGTTGGCCATTTCTGTCCAAAGGATGAAATTTACAGGATGACAGATTTCACCTCACCATGAGGAAAAGCTCTGAAACAATGGCTGCTATATTAATGTAGATACTATTATTATCCCCATTTTATAGATGAAAAAAACCAAGGCACAAAGAGGTTTAAGAAACTTGCCCCGGGTCACAGAGCTAGTGTCAGGAAGTGTATGTCCAAAGTCCACATGCTTACTGACCGCAATGGAATACACTGTATTTTAGTTTGGATTCCCTCAAAGTCAGAGCCTGAGGTAATTAGGGCTTGAATGCAAGCCACTTATTTGGGAAGTGACTCCAAGCAACGAAAAAGAGGGGCCAGGGGGAGTAAGACAGGAAAAAAAGGGAAGCCACCATAAGCATGCATTATCCAGAGACCTCTGAGAATCTTGCAGGAAGCCTCCCGGAATCAACCCCCTGGGGGAAGGTAGACTGCCGCACTGCCTCGAAGCCCACAGATGGACGGTTTATGTCCGGGCTACACTTGCATAGTCAGCAGTTTGGGAGAAAGTCTTAAGCAGATGTAGACATAGTTGGGGCACCCAGCAGCTGATGTGAGACACTATCTGCTCAAAGTGAGTCTGGTCTCAGTTGTGATTGAAATCCAAGCTGCGCCAAGGCAATGTGCTGGGGCACTAGCAATACCTGCTACAGATGGCCTGTAGAAGAGCAGCATTCAAGGGTGAAAGACAGTAGTGGAGAATGTTGCCAAGAAAACTGGAGCATGTAGGCTAGAGAATTTCTTCACATGAAATTCTATAATTCTCTAAGTAAAAGTACATAGGGACCATCGCATCTTGTCAACTAATAAATATATTGTTAATATCATAATTATCAGGAATAATGAGAAATATAATTTAAGGAAATACTGTCAATAGCATCCTACTCTTTTCATCCAAGTTAGACATGAGCCCAAGTGAGTAGTACTTAAAAGGAAGAACTGAATTCTTTTGAAATGAGTGTTAAGGTATTCCAACTTTGAGCAGTTGCATGGGCAAAGCTGAAGACTCTTCACCAGAGGTTAGCACGACTAAGAAAGTGAGATTGGCAATCTTCTAATTACAATTTCCAGGTCAACAATACATATTCACACAGGAATATGTATGTATGCTCCCTTGCTAAACAAAAGTAATCAGGTAATAATGGGTTTTTTTGAAAACTGAACCTAATATTCTGTGCCATCCATCTTAAGAGATCCTGCTGAATTCCTGAGTTAGTATTTGAGGGATACTTGACAAAGACTCAGTTTTATCCACTGACTCACAGTTGTGGTCAAAGTTGAAGAAATTCTGAGTCTGCCGCCTACAGCCCACGGGCCGTTTCTAAGTGTGGAGGTTCTATTTGGTCAATTCAAGGCACTCTGAAGAAACATGTGTTAGGATGTGTGGGGAGTGGAGGTCAGCCCCCCACTGACCAGGGAGCTGGTCAGAATTTGGCACAGTTGGTTAAAGCATGGAGCTGAGGTCAACTTTGGTGGTTTGACCCCTCTGTGGACCTTTTATCTTGTAATTTTACCACCACAGACTCTAACCTCTTTCCAAAAAGTGGTCTCCTATATGCCTCCTTTTGGGTTCACACAGGGAACAAGAGAGCCACTGTGGATGAGTCAATGAACATTCATCATCTTTTCTGGGGGAAACCTCAAAACCTTTGATCTTTTTCCCAAAGGCCCAAACTAATGGTTGGAAAATGCCTAAAGGCAAATCAATGCCTAGAGAGAGTACTATAGTGGAATAAGGGCAGGACCAGTTTCTCTGTATTGTTTTTCTTTTCTATTTTCAGAGATAGGGTCTTGCCCTATCACCCACTCTGGAGGGCAGTGGTGTGATCGTGACTCACTGTAGCCTCCATCTCCCAGCCTCAGGCAATCCCCCAACCTCAGCCTCCTGAGTAGCGGGGACCACAGGCACATGCCACCATGCCCATTAATTTAAAAATATTTTTGGTTTTGTTTTTTGGTAGAGATGAGGTCTCACTATGTTGCCCAGGCTGGCATCCAACTCCTGAGCTCAAGGAATCCTCCTGCCTCGGCCTCCCAAAGTGCTCAGATTACAGGCATGAGCCACCACATCCAACCTCTTTATTGTTTTTACTTGCAAGTCAAGATGATCAATATTCATTTTCCCTTTGTTTTATTTTTGATTACTGGTGAAATTTCCCTTGAGTGATTTGGTGATTAAAATAAAACAGGAGCAGTTTCAAGTCCCTGCTGCTGACTGTTAACACACTCTTCCTTCTCAGGAAATGGAAAAGGTGAATGTAATTATACTTCAACAGGGGAACACTGATAAAGAATATAGAAGAATTATAGCCTCTGGGGGAACCAAATGTGTTGAGGACCCCACTCTGATATGCAGGAATCTTGCTTTCCATGGGAACGAGTCCCTGAAAAGAAAAAGATAATTCTAGATTGTCACATGAGTCTGCAGAAAAGGCTATGATTGTGAAGACCTTCAATATTGCAAAGGACAAAACATACTTCAAATTAGCTCAAAAAAAAAAAAAAGGGAATATCTTTACAACATCAGTGAGAGGTTCAAAGGGTCATGCAGCCTTTGTGTTCAAATACATCCAAGGATTCAAATGAGGTCAACGGGATTCTGTTTTCTCTATCCCTTGGTTCTGCTTGCCTCTGAAAGGCTTCATTTTCAGATAGGCCCTCTCCTCATGGAGGCAAGATGGCTACCGGAAGTTCCACACCCAAAATGTCTCTGGCAGTGCCAGAGAACAAAAGAGGTGGAGTCTTTCCTGAGAGCTCCGGAAAGCCTCAGGAAGCCTTCTTATTGGGCTGGTATGTTAGTCAGAGTCACTGGTTTTGTTGTGGGCACGATGAATCCCAAATCCGAGGCTTACCACTCCAACCTGTTTCTCACTCATGTTACATGCTCAGTGTGTCCTTGGTCATTAGGGATCCGAGATGACAAACACTCCGCCATTTGTAGTTCCACCATCTGCAACTTAATATTTTCTTTATTGCTGTAGTAGAGCAAGAAAAAGACTGTAGAATCAGGCATGGATTTTCACTGCTTCAGTCCAGAAGTGATCCATAGCACTTCCTCTTACATTTTATTGGCCACAGCTAGCTACACGGCAAGATGACTAGGAATGGGAGGGAGGATTTAGAATGTTAGACGGGGACTACTGTCTCTGCCACAGTTGGCTTGGGTCATACGTTCATCTTTAGGTGAGGACTGTGGCCAGAGGATTTAATGCTTTGATTGTTGGTCCTAAGTCATTTGCTATCCCTAGGACTGGTGGGGGAAGCACAGCTTAACTACTTTAGACTTACCAATAGCCCCTGGACTAGACCTAAGGCTAATAATCTTTTTGGAGCAAACTAAGCAATCAGATGTTTAAAGCCTCAGAAAAAGTTGTTCAGCCATGTTTCCCCCAAGTGAAATTTCCATCTAAGGTAGAGTTTGGTGAACTGGTCACAGGGTGATTACTGAGGACACAGAGCATGTGTCAGCTGAAAGGGAAAGGACGTTAGGATCCCTGGAAGCTGATTCAGACCACATGTCTGGGAAGGCTGCCAAGGGAGGCTGATCACTATCATTTATCAATGAACAGGAGGAGACAGTTCAATGGGTGGGGCTGCTCTAAGTCCAGCATGTGACCAGGACTGCTTTCAGCAATGGTCCTGTACAAGCTCTGCCTCATGGAAAAAGGATGAATGTGTATGGTATACAAAATAATGGCCCCCAAGGTGTCTACCATCTAATCCCCAGGATCTTTGAATATGTTAGGTTACATGGTAAGATGCATTAAGGTTGCAGATGGAATTGGGGCTGCTCATCTGCTGACCTTGAGATGGAAAGAGTATCCTGGACTAGCCAGGTGAAATCAATGTAATCACAAGGGTCTTTATAAATAGAAGAGAGAGAATAAGAGAGATGGCAGCATAGGGCCTCAGCCTCACCTTGCTAGCTTTGAAACGGAGGAAGGGGGCCATGAAGTACGGAATGTGGGTGGTCTCTAGAAGCTAGAAAAGACAAGAAACTAGATTCTTCCTTAGAGCCTCCAGAAGGAATGCAACTCTGCTGACACCTTGATTTTAGCTGAATCTTTTGTGAGGCTTCTGATCTCCAGAACTATAAGATAATAAATGTATGTTTCATTAGCCTCTAAAGCTAATAAAGCCCCTAAAGTTATTTTAATTTTTCACTACAGCAATAGGAAATTAACATACTGTGGCTCAGGCTTCTAGTACCCTCGCCCCAGCAAGCATAGGCACAGAGGTGTTTAGATATGACTGAGCCTTTCAGGATGAGGACTGGGCTGCAGAGACCTCCTAGGCTGACTCCAAGAGATGAAAGGGGACACTGGCCAGACAAGGCAAGCAGATGTCATGGTTCCTGTGATTGGGGAGTAGACCAAACATGAAGAAGGTGCCAGAGAACAAGGCCTTCTTCATCCCTTAGGTCCTTCCTGGGGTCAAGGCAGCCCAGAGTTTGTGTATCATTTGATTGCCATCCTCACCTGAAATATAGATGTTCAATTAGAACATACTAAAACCAAAGCAAAACACAAACAAATAACTGGATATTTTCTCATCAGGACCAGTTGCATGGGGCATTGAAAGAAATCAAACTTTACAGGCCAAGAAGTCAGGGCCAAATCCACAGACCTAGAAAATGAGCCCAAGTTGAGAGGCATGCACACAGCCTGGACTTAAGAACAGAGACTCTTCTAACAATCTTCACATGAGTTGACTCACGGTATGCTCCATATGGTCGTGTAGAAGGAGACAATTATGAGAACAGTACTCCTTTACAGGTAACTTATGAGCTTGCATAAATACCCATATACACACGAACAGAGAAAGCTAAAACTTTCTAATGTCTTCAGTTACCTGGTCTGCCAAGAAGAAGTGAACACTAGCAGGAAAGGCTTGCCTCCTTAGAATCAGATGGATTCCTCACTCCCATCTTTGGTATAATGCTACCCATGTGCAGGTAGCATACCAATAGGGTCAGAAGAATGAGGCTTCGATCATTGTTAATGGGGACCACAACTTGCCATTGCTCTCAGAAGCATAGCAAGTGAATGCTGTGATCCTTTCATAGAGACTTGTAGCCCTCATACTGTGAGCTAATGGTCCCAGTCTTGTTCTTAGGTGACCATGTGTTCACATTAAGCTTGAACTTTAGTGCTCCCACATCTATTAGTTATCAGCATCCAAGTCACTCAGAGCAGACAAACCACTCCAACATTTGGATTGAATTCACACCCTTACTGGCAAACCACTTACAGAGGGAATCAATCTCCCTTCAGAGGCCAGAGTATTCTCAGTGCCCCTTCTAGGAACAGCTCTGCTTCGGACAGCTGAGGCTGAGAACTGCTGAGATGCTTGGCCACCCTGCCAAGTATCCACTGTCTCTAGTTTGTGGGCATGAGAAGGCTTCATGACTCCAGGGCTTTGGTTACTAGACTTTGCCAAGTGCTTACTTGTCAAGCTAAGGCATGAGGTAAAGGAAAGCCATATCTATTGAGCATCGATTTGCCAGGTGCACATCTATTATCGAATTCAATCACCACCACAGCAGCACTATGAAGTTGACACTGTTATTCTTAATTCAGAACTTGAGAACTTGAGAAGCTCCAGCCTAATATGGTTAACTTGCCCAAGTTGCACAGCTAGCAAGCAGGAGAGCTCATGCCTTTTCAGCATCCCCTTGGGCATCCTAATTGGTTACGTACTAAAGTCTCCTTCTATAAATTCCAATCCCTCTTGCTCATTTTTTGTATGATCTGAATAAACTCTCTTTCCATCTCTGGGATACAATTTTTCTAAAAATTGGTATGAGAGAAGGCAAGAGTATGAATTTTCATCGGGTGCTTCAAAGAGACGTGATATATAGATTCTAGTGTGGTCAGGTAGAATGAGCTGTGAATACAGTTTCAGAAGACTGGTATGTGTCTCAGCTCTTCTCTTTATAAATTTTAAGGGTAAACCATTTAACTTTGCTAATCTTTAACATGATAATTTTTTAAATGAGGAAAATAATACCCTATTATATACTACAGGACTGTTATAAGGATCAAAAGGATACAGAATTGCTATTTACCTGCAGTATTTTTAGCTCACAGGAGCAGGAATATAGGCATCAAAACTCTATATCATTATTTTTGAAATCACACAGACCAAAATCTATACTTTTCATATGGTTCATCTTTAGACATTCCATTACCTTTGGAAATGAATTCTAGAGTAGTTATCATAATATTAGCTACCATTTATTGAGAGCCCCCCCTGCATGCATTATTTCTAATCTTTACATCTCACTCTTTCAAGCAGATATTACCCACAATTAAATCTTAAGAAACTGAGGCACAGAAGTAACTTGCTCAGGGAATTGGAAGAAGCACGATGGGACACCAGGTATGGCTAATCCAAACTCTGTGTTCTCTATCTTACATTTTGTAGAAAAAAAATACTAAGAGGTTATTAATTTATAATAAAATTTACTTATTACTATTCATTTATACATTTACTAATTTATATAGAACAAATAGATAGCCTGTGGGTCTGTCACAAAGAGTTTGCACCAATTCCTAGGAACTGTTGTATTTACTGCTGATTCTTCATTTCTGCTCTCTCCTTTTTTTTTTTTTAACTTGGACACAGAGGCAAACGTTACATACAGGATGACATGGATCAGATCCTGCCAAAATGAACACATCCATGAGGTGGTCTGCACTTGTGTTCCCACTGAAACTTGCCCTGGTCAGCCCTGGTGAGGGGCCGCCTGTGCTCCACTGAGATCATGTTGGGGTACCGGGCAAAGGGCAAATTTCATGGCAGACAGGCAGGCTCATTCAACTTCATTAGTAAATTCTCCAGCTCCCATCCTCCCTATCAGTCTTCCTACTTAACCTTCATTTCAGTCCTTTGAACAAACAGCCAAGGAAGGAAAAAAGTTCCAGCTAGACCACAGGATGGAAATACAGCATAGGTAGAGGACAGAATGTCTTCAGGTGGAGAGAAGCGTTGAGTCGCCCTTACTCCCCAGTCCCAGACCTGTGTGATTTCAATGGGAGAGAGCATAGCAGAGTGGTAAGAGGAGGATGATCTGTGCAACTAGGCCTCTTGGATGCCTATCCCAACACAACCACTTTCACATTGTGTCTAGACAAATTCCTTAGCCTCTCTGGATGTTTATCATCTCTAATAATGAAATAACTTCATCACGTGATTGTGAGGATTATCTGACCCATGTGAAAGCCCCAACACAGTGGCTGACAAATAGAAAGCATTTAATAAATGCTGCTATTAGTAGCTAGTAGATGGAGTGGTTGGCTGGAGGATGGGCCAGAAGCATCATATTCCCATAGAATGGTCCTGGTATGACCCAGAAATGCCTTTCTTAATTGTCTGCTGAAGGGCACCCAGACTGGGTGTGACTTATATTAGAGGTTCCCCCGAGGAATGGTATCCACTGCCCTGCATGCAATTTCTGTTTAACACATTGTTTTCTCAAACTGTGGTTTAAGAGCCTCCTGAATACAATTACCTTGGGTGCCTTTAAAAATACACGTAGCTGTACTCCACCCAGATCTATAGACCCAGTATCTCTTGGGTAGGGGCTGGGTGGGAATTTACCTCCCACCTTTGTCCAGAGCCTAATGGGATTAACCAGGCTGACGATGGGCAAGAAGAATGAGGGAATGAGACTCCAGAGCAGTGGTGTAGCTGAGTAGACCTCTGAATGCCTTCTCCACCTCCCAGGGGTGAACTCCTGCCACTGAATTCCCAAGGACAGAGTTAATCCATGGTCTGCAATTTTTTTTCCCCACAAAAGAGCATCCTGGATGACAGGGTACTTTCTGACAAAAAGAGGAATTTCCCAGGCTTTTCTTTTTTTCTTTTCTTTTTGAGACGGAGTCTCGCTCCATTGCCTAGGCTGGAGGGCAGTGGTGTGATCTTGGCTCACTGCAATCTCCTCCTGGGTTCAAGCGATTCTCCTGCCTCACCTCCTGAGTAGCTGGGATTATAGGTGCACACCACCACACCCAGCTAATTTTTGTATTTTTAGTAGAGACGGGGTTTCGCCACCTTGGCCAGGTTGGTCTTGATCTCCTGACATTGTGATCCACCCGCCTCAGCCCCCAAGAGTGCTGGGATTACAGGTGTGAGCCACCGTGCCCAGTCCAGACTTTTTCTTAATACCCCTGAGTTATTCTAATAATTTTGTCAAACAATGTTTATAGGAGGCCATTGGTTTGGACTGAGCCCCTGCCTTAAACCCCACAGACCAAACTGAAATGGAGTTTCTCCTGCTGAAGTTTCACACTATCGAGCCAAAACTAAGATCTTTATCTGACCTTCAAGAAATGAGAGAGATAGTAGCCAAACCACCAAACAGGGCAACTTTAATCTGCAAAAAGAAGTCCCTTCTGCTTTAACCTTTACAAGATAACTAATTTTGAAATGACGAATTTGTATTTTGTTTTCTGTTTCTGCTTTCCTCAGCCATTTCCTGTCTACAAAACCAAATTCCTCTGCTCCACTCATCAGAACATTCATTCTATTTTTTAGAGTGAGATGCTGTCCCATTCTAGAATCACAAATAAAAGCCAATTTAAGATCTTTAAACTAAATTTGTTGTCATTTTGTTTTTTGACAATTGTAATCAAACACTTACTGTCTAAGGCTCTCCCTTAACATCTTAATGTCTTCTAGGAGCTGCAACTCCATGAATGAATAAAACACAATCCCATATCTGAAATGTTTCTGGACAGGTCATCAGTTGGTAAGACAAGGTAGTCCTTATTTAAGCAATTTAGGAGAACACAGATTGTAACCAAGTTGTGATCAGCAAAAATAGCCCCAATGCAAGGTAGAATACGGTCTCTCTCCCATGTGGTTCATCCCACGCACACTGATAACCCACTTCTTTAACATTTAAACAAAGGAAATGATGATGACCAGGCCAAGGTAAAGTCCTGGGAACCAGAGGTATGGGCTTTTTTGGAAGCAAGGTGTTTCAAAGGTAATGGGCTTTGCACTAGAGAACTCTGTGTCCTTTGAAGAATGAGGGGCCACAGAAGGAAGAGGAAATGGATTGTGGACACTTCCCATAAGCCAGATACACACACCCAGGACTCTTCTAGGAGAACGGGTAAAGACCAGGGAAGAACCACTCTCCATTTTCTCCCCAGTGCCCTGGATACTGTGATGAAGAGAAAAAAACCAATGCCTCAGCTTAATCTCAAATCCACTTCTGAATACCTATTTAACTTTGAAAAAAATATCCTCACCTCTTTGAGGTTCATTTTTCTCATCAACAAAACGCACATTTTATATATATATATATATTCTTGCAGGTTAGTAGTGAGTAACCAAATTGCATAATTTATACGAATGTGCTCTGTAAACTCTAACATGCCATACATGTTTGTTCTGAAGGAGTTTAGAATATACCACCCCAAATATGCTGCTTTGGTGTGCTGATGACTTCAAATTGAGGGCATTCGGGGAACAGCTAATGCAAGAAGGGGCTTTCTCTAAACTTCCCTTATCTGCCTGAAGACAAATCCTTTGAAATAACTCAATCGTCATGAATCCCCCACAACCCCCACTTAGCCTGCCCACTACTGCCCTCGAATCTCATCTACCACCCATTCATCTTTCCCTCAAATCACTTACTCTTCCCTAAGTTACCTACATTCTCCCTCCCCTACAACGAGGCCATGCAGACTTCTAGATCTCATCGGGTTTTGCAATATTCCCTTTTCTCTTTTGGGATGCAGCCATGTACATAACATATTTGTCTGCCTATTCTCCTGTTAATATGATTGCTGTCAGTGTGTTTTATAGACTCAGTTATCAAATTCTCAGAGGGTAAAAGGAAAGTCTTTTCTCCTCTGCGGTTCTTATTATGAAAAAAATCTATTATTTAATAAGCCAGAATATATAACTCCTATTCCACATCCGATAATAAAGGTTTGAGGTGTCATTTTCGTTATTGCTCACAGCTTCTAACACAATGTCATAACCCTAGTGGATCCTCAGAATATGTTACCAGCTAATACTGATAACCCTCTCATATGCTATTCTTTTCAACACTCCAAAGAAACATTCTGCTCTGTTAACAGTTCTAGGCCAGGAGCTTGGTGTTTGAGAATACTTTTCAGAGAAGTAAACATTTCAGAAGACCTGACATCATTAAAAGCCATCTCTAATCACCTACTCTTAGTGTCTTCAGTCAGGAGGAGCCCTACCTTGGAAGAGGTAGCTCTGAATTGGAACGGTCAGAGGAGAACAAAAATGTGTGGTCTGGGGGATGCATTTTCAGCCAAGAAACCTTTTAAGGCATCTGCTTCCAACAGAGAACCCAATCTGGGATTCTGATGCATGGTCCAGCCCTGTGATACCTAGAGTGTGCAAATCTTGACACTGTAGGCCCTCATCCACTTAGCCAAACAGCGAAGTATCCCAGTGAAATGGGTCTTTACCTGGCTTCAGAGACTCATCGATCCTGCCCCCGACTCCCACCCACCAGCCACCACTTTTCCATGCATGGGGCTTGGGCCAGAAGGGGTAGGGACCTGTGACAACCTGATCTAGCTCTTGACCCCCGCAGAAAAGGCCATCCTAGGTGGTGCAGCATAGTTCATTGTGCCACCTGACCCTGAATAACGAGCTCAAGCCAGCTCCTTCCTCAGATCAGAATGTTCTTGAGAAAAGGCTTTCCCTCTGCCAGGGAGTGACTGGCTGCCTGACTAGAGCTAGAGATAACTCCTGGCAACTGTGAAGGCTGATGAGTCACCAGAGAGGTTTCCAACTATTCTTATAACCTGAGAACAGCAGTGATCACTGATTTGCATCATCACACCTCTATTTTGGGTAGGTCTTTCTTGGAGTTGGGGTTTCCTGTAGTGTGCCGTGAGCTCTCAAGTCTCTCTTGACATCCCCTCCTCTCAGATTTGGCATCTTGGGCCTGTTGAGTTGCTTTAGCAACACTAGTTACTCATGATGTCAGAAAGGGGAGGGACTCACAAACCAAGTTTTAAGTAATCACTTTCTTATTCAAGTTGCTCAGATTCTCATCAATGGGATAATAGAATTAAATGCTGACAACTAGGCGTTGCGCCTGGGGTGTAATAAAGGCTCTATCAGTGGTAGTTCCTTTTCCCTTCCCTATTATGGAGGTCAAACGTTGAAAAAATCCAGTGGCACATGCACTTCTGTTCTCCTGTCTGCTAATGGTGGCAGGTTGTCGTAAAACGATGTGCTCAGCTGGGATCAGCAAGGCTCTTGCTATTCAAGGTGTGGTCCATGAAACAGCGGCGTCTGTTGGAAGTGCAGAATAAGCAGCCCTATCCCAAACCCACTGAATCCAAATCTACATTTTAATAAGATCTAGGGTGATGTATATGAATGTTAATGTTTAGGAAGCACCAAGCTAAGCCACTTAGGTGAGTCTAACCACAGCTCCAAAGGAGCAACCCATGGTTACAGGAGTTGGTGCCAAACTAAGAAAAGTACCAAACACTCTGCCACTAGTGTTCCACAGGGCAAAGAGAAAAGGGCCTCTTAAGGCAAACTTCTCTCATTAGGAGCCTCAGACAAGTAATATGATGCCCCATGCCACTCAACTGACCATCCTTGGCATAACTGATTAAATAAAACAATGAATGCCCATCCAGAGCCCTGCCATGCACCATGGACATCTGGCAGATTCTGTTCAGCAAGAGGAGGCTGATCCATTGCACTAACACACCAGATAGAGTTTGGACTCGCTGAGTCATCACAGATGCCTAGAAGCCATGTCCTTGTTTTAATGACACACCTACAGAAACCACAAAACTGTTTGAAGCAGTATCAACTCAGTGAGAAAATGAACATGGGCCCAAGAAAAGATAAAGGAGAAGTACGGATTGGGAAGAAATAAAGGAAAAGGGTCAAAATATTGTGAGCAAGATTGCCTCTCTTTCTTAAAAACGGAAGATTTAATTTCCTTTTACATTACGACTGCCTTTAATTTGCAGGATGTCACTCCCATTTTCTCAATGGTTTTCCTAATTATCATTCAGCTCATAAGATGCTTTCTCACCCATGCACAGAAACTCAGCCTCATTGTGTGGGGGAAGACACAGATCTGGCTGCTGATGTCATCAAGCAACACTCTTCAGACAACACTGTGAAGAAAGACTTACTATTGTTCAGATGTGCTAAGATTTCCCATTTTCTTCTGACTGCCTATCTCACAGGAAGACCAAGAATAGAGATTGTATATTGTGAAGTACTCTCAGCCCAGAAAAGAGAAAGTGAAATAGTAAGTGTAACAATGACATTGTCATAAGAGCAGATTTGTGTATTATTCTTCCTGGTAACCTGCCTATTGCCACCAGCAGCTAGCTGAGACTGGATAGACTGTGGCTCAACAATAAGTAAGCCTCAAGCTTCTGGTGGACATTGTTCACTACAGCTCACGCTAGCAGAGTAACATCTCTGAGGGGAATGCACTGACATCCGTGATCCATCCTCTTGACATCTATGGAAAGATAAAGGGGGATAATGTTATTTTATGGGTGACTGGACTGGTATCACATTTGCTGAATAACTTCTTCCTCCATCATCATTATCATGACCAGCGTTGCTATCATGAGGACAACACATGATTTTTGAGGGTTGACTGTGCAGATAGAATTCTCATCCTCAAGGAGTTTATATTCTGGAGATCTGAATTATTTCCTAAAATATTTCCTTTATTAATAGATTAGATTGGGTAAAATTCCAGAAGGAAACAAATTATAAAGTATAGCAAAATCTATTTTCTGATAACAGAGTATTTGGCTGGGCCATTTTTTGTTCATATAATTACAAGTCCACAGATAATCAAAGAAACCAAACCTCCCCTTCAAGTCTTATCAGCCTGACTTGAGGTGTGTGTCCTTTCCTGGGACTATCTAACTGCAGTCACATAAGGAATGTTCCTGGTAGAAACCTACTTTCAGGAAGCAGTCTCATGGTAGGGGAAGAATCAAGTTCCCAAGATGATGGAGCTAGAAACAACCTACTACTATATCCAGACATCCAAGGGAAAGGCTGTCAAGGGCTAATTGAGATTGGTCTTTTCCTTTTCCTTCATGTTTATCCAGGGGAATTTCGTTCTTCCCCACCCTGCACGGCACCCCCTAACCACAATTCCTTTTCTTTTTTCTTTCTTTCTTTCTTTTTCTTTTCTTTTTTAAACAATAAGCTTTATTTTTAGGAAAGTTTTAAGCTTATAGAAAAACTGAAAGGAGAAAGTAGATCATTACCATTACCCCTTCTTCCCACTACACATAGTTTGCCCTATTATTAATATCTTGCATTCGTGTGGTACACTTGTTATAGCTCATGAACCAATATCAATATGCTCTTATTAACTAAAGTTCATAGCTTATATTAGGGTTTACTGTTTGTGTCATACAGTTCTCTAGGTTTGGACAAATGTCTAATGTCAGTGTTTTGTCATGACAGTATCATACTGAATAGTTTTACTGCCTTAAAAATCCCCTGGACTCTACCTGTTCATCACACACGCCCCTGGCAACCACTGATCTTTTTACCGTCTCCATAAGTTTTACCTTTCTTAGAATGTCATAGTTGGAAGCAGATAGTATGTGGTATTTTCACAATGGCTTCTTTTGCTTAGCCATATGCATTTCAGTTGCCTCCATATCCTTTTGTGACTTGAGAGCTCATTTGTTTTTATCACTGAATAACATTCCATTCATTGTGTGGATATACCAAGGATTGTTTATCCACTGACATATTAAAGGACAGCCTCGTTTTTTTTCTACTTCTCTGTTCTTGGATTAATCCTCAGGACTCTCTTTTACTTCTACTTGGTACCTTTAATAGGCAACCATTAATTTCTCGCTTCTTTGTATTAGCATATTCAACTACTATTTCAACATAAAAATGGCAGGGCTTACAGAGTGTTTGGTTGGCAGCTTCAGTATTCAGGTGGTATAACTGTATTAATTGGCTCACCTGTTTGCCTGGCAAGTGATACTTGAATATGCACCTGAAGTCAGTGGAATATATTTTTAAGATGCCATTCCTGCATTTACACAATAAATTGGCTGGTCAGGCTGAGAATGATTTTGTGGATATTCCAAGAAGTAGTAAAACTTTAACAACCTGAATTTAAAATATCTTCAGGAATGGGGTGGAAGTTTTGTCACTATCCATGAAATAAAAACAGGATATGTAACAGCAACTTAAGAGGATATTGCCCAGCAACAGGCCAATGGTATTGGCCACATTTAGTTAGCACGAGGAAAGGTTGAATAGGGTCAAAGATGTCATATGTAGGCAATGTTGGAGATAGATATGCAATTTAACTTATTTATTATTAAAATTTATAAAAATAGTTTTCTTGGGGGCATGTTGTGAATATTATTTTCTTCCATAAACACCCTTCTCTCATCCACATGGCTCTTTTGTGGAGTGAGCTTCATCAGGCATTTTTACGTGACCCTATTGCCCTGACTGCCATTGGATTGATCTAGAAGAGGACACAACTCAAAATGGGTCAATTAAATACAGAGGAAAGATTCAGTCTTTTGAATGTGACTAGATTTCAGTCTTTTGAGTGTGACTAGATTTGGAACAATTAAGCTTTCATGCTTTTGCAGGCCATATTTTATGCCCTGGGCATGAAACAAAGTCTGTCTTTAGGATGAAAGACATAAATGTATATGGAAAATAATATGGTTTGGATATTTGTCCCCTCCAAATCTTATGTTGACATGTGACCCCCATTGTTGGAGGTAGAGCTTGATGAGAGGTATTGGGTCATGAGGGCAGATCCCTCATGAATGGCTTGGTGTCCTCCCAGTGATAATGAGTAGTAATGAGTTCACACGAGAGCTGAGTGTTTAAAGGAAACTGGCACCTCCTCCTCTCTCTCTGTCTTGCTCGCTCTCACCATGTGACACACCTACTTCCCCTATACCTTCTGCCATGAGTGGAAGTTTTCTAAGGTCCTTGCCTAAAGCAGATGCTGGCACCATGTTTCTTGTACAGTCTGCAGGACCATGAGTCAAATAAACCTCTTTTCAAGTTACCCAGTCTCAGATATTCCTTTATAGCAACACAAAATGGACTAATACAGAAAATTGGTACTGAGGAGTGAGGAGTTGCTATAAAGATACTTGAAAATGTGGAATTGGCTCTGGAACTGGGTAATGGGCAGAGGTTGGAGGAGTTTGGTGGGCTCAGAAGAAGACAGGAAGACAAGGGAAAGTTTGGAATTTCTTAGAAAAATTTTAAGTGGTTTTGACCAAAATGCTGATAGAAATATGGATGGTGAAGACTAAGCGGAGGAGGTATCAGATGGAAATGAGGAACGTATTGGGAACTAAAACAAAGGTCACCCTTGTTATGCCCTAGCAAAGAACTTGGCTGTGCTTTGTCCATGTCCTAGGGCTCTGTGTAGGGCTGAACTTATGAGTGATGATTTAAGATATCTGGTGGAAGAAATCTCTAAGCAAAAAAGTATTTCAAGAGGTGGTCTGGCTGCTTTTAACAACCTATGATCAGATGTGGGCAAAAGAATGATGTGAAGTTAGAACTTATAATTAAAAGGGAAGCAGAGGGTAAAAATTTGCAGCTCTCCCTGTGGTAGAGAAATAAAAACTGTTTTCAAGAGAATAATCCAAGTGGGTTGTGGGGAAAACACAAAAGCAAGCCAAGAGCTAATATCTAAGACAGTGTTTGGAAAAGGGCCTTGAACTCATTTCAGAAATCTTTGAGGCAGCCCATCTGATCACAGGCCCAGAGGCCTAGATGGAAAGAATGGTTTCTGGGGCCAGACGTGAGGTCCTGCTGCCCTGCCCAGCCTCTGGACACTGCTTTCCATATCCAGGCTGCTCCAGCTCCAACAGCAGCTCAAAGGGCTCCAGGTACAGCTCAGGCTGCTGCTCCAGAGGGCATAAGCCGTAAGCTTTAGCAGTTTCCACATGGTGTTAAGCCTACAGGTATGCAGAATTCAAGAGTGAAGGAGGCTTGATAGTTTCCACCCAGATTTCAGAGGATGTATGGGAAAACCTGGGTGCCTAGGCAGAAGGCTGCTTCAGGGAAGAAGCCCTCACAGAGAGCCTCTATTAGGGCAGTGCTGAGGGGAAATGTGAGGTTGGAGCCCCCACACAGAGTTCCCACTGGGGTACTGCCTAGTGGAGCTATGGGAACAGGGTCACCACCCTCCAGCCCCCAGAATAGTAGAGCCACCTGCAGCTTGCAGCCTGAGACTGAAAAAGCTGCAGACACTCAACTCCAACCTGTGAGACCAGCCAAGGGTGCTGCACCCTGCAAAGCCACAGGGGCAGAGCTGTGCAATGCTTTGGAGTCCCACCCCTTCCATGAGTATGCCCAGAATGTGGGATATAGGGTCAAGTATTATACTGGATCTTTAAGGTTTGATGTCTGCCCTGCTGGGTGTCAGACTTGCATGAGGCCTGTTGCTCCTCTCTTTTGGCCGACTTCTCCCTTTTGGACTAGGAATGTTTACCTAATGCATATACCACCATTATATTTGGAAGTAAATAGCTTGTTTTGGATTTTTACAGGGAAAGAAGTTACCTCGAGTCTTAAATGAAAATTTAGACTTTTGAGTTAATGTTGGAATGAGTTAAAATTTTGGAGGGCTCTTGGGAAGGGATGGCTGTAGTTTGCAATGTGAGAAGGACATGAGATTTGGGAGGCCAGGGGCAGAATGGTATGGTTTGGATATTTGTCCTCTCTAAATCTCAGGTTGAAATGTGACCCCCAATGTTGGAGGTGGGGCCTAGTGGGAGGTGTTGAGTCATGGGGGCAGATCTCTCATGAATTGCTTGGTGCCCCCCCGAGAGTAATGAGTGGTAATGAGCTTATACAAGAGCTGGTTGTTTAAAGAAGCCTAGCATCTTCTCCTCTCTCTTGCTCCCTCTTGCTATGTGACCCACCTGCTCCCTCTTGGCTTTCTGTCATGAATGGACGCTTCATGAGGTCCTCACCTAAAGCAGATGCTGGTACCATGCTTCTTGTGCAGTCTGCAGAATGATGAGCCATGTAAATCTTTTTCCTTTATAAGTTACCCAGTCTCTGATATTCTTTTATAGCAATGCAAAATTAATGAATACAGGGGAGAAACATAGAGTCTTCTTCTCTTTTCTGGGTTCTGTTTCTAAGCATTTTTAAAAGTGAACATTATAGTTGTCTCCTCAACATTTATTCTTCCTTCTTTTGGGAACTGCCTTAGTTTTCATTCTGATATCTACAGCTAGCCAAGCAGCCCTTGGAAATGAGTAAATGACTACAGCCTAAATTTTTCATAATCCTATTCCCTGGGTGCAGGTGTTGGTTCAGAGACAAATGGGGCTACTAGGTAGAGCCAATGAAACAGGGTGTATTACTCTATTCTCACATTGCTATACAGAAATCTCTGGGACTGGGTAATTTATTTTTAAAAAGTTTAATTGGCTTATTGTTCTGCAAGCTGTACAAGCATGACGCCAACACGCTCGGCTTCTGGGAAGGTCTTCGGGAGGTTTTACTTGTGGCAGAAGGTGAATCAGGAGTAGGCATGTCACATGGCAAAAGCAGGAGCAAGAGAGAGCAAGGGAAGAGGTGCCACACACTTTTAAATGACCAGATCTCATGGGAACTCACTACAGTGAAGATAGTACCAAGAGGCATGGTGGTAAACCACTCATGAGGGACCACCCCCATGATTCAGTCACCTCCTACCAGGTCCCATCTCTGACAGTGGGGATCGTATTTCAATATGAGATATGGGTGGGGGCATACACCCAAACTATATTACAGGGTAAGATTATTGTTGGGGGATTCAAGGAAAGAGACTTTCTTTGTCTTCTAGGGCAGCCTCGGGAAAGGATCCCCTACTCCAGATGGGGATGATGTATTGGGCTCAGTTTTGTTTTTTGGTTGTTTGTTTTTTGAGATGGAGTCTGACTCTCTTGCCCAGGCTAGAGTGTGGTGGCGTGATTTCGGCTCACTGCAACCTCTGCCTCCCGGGTTGAAGTGATTCTCCTGCCTCAGCCTTCTGAGTAGCTGGGATTAAAAGTGCCTGCCACCACACCCTACTAATTTTTGTGTTTTTGGTAGAGATAGGGTTTCACCATGTTGGCCAGGATGGTCTCAAACTCCTGACCTCAGGTGATCTGCCTGCCTTGGCCTCACAAAGTGTTGGGATTACAGGCATGAGCCACTACGCCCAGCCTGGGCTCAGTTTATGTGCCATCCCAGATCTATGCACTTGCCTTGCTCATAGCCCAATAAGGCCCCAACAACAGTTTTGCTGTACCCAAGATTACGGATCCCAGTCACTGTTGCTGCCACTGCAACTGGCAGAGGTGGAGAAGTTGGCAGAGAGATTGCTGCACTTCTGTGCTGGCCTCCCTGCTCCTGTAGGGTGACCCCGGCTTTCCCAAAACCTGCCTGGAGAAACCTGGGGATATAACCAGGAAGTCGGTAGGAATTAGCTTCCATTGGATGACTGTAATTCGTGGAAAACCAGGGCCAGGAAGTTTCTGGTGGATAAATTATTTTCCATTTCTGCACCCAAACAGATGGTCCTGGGATACAATAGCTTGTGCACCCTTTCTGCAGGCCCCCTGTTTTATTTGCTGTCTCACCTTTTCTACCTCATTCTCCTTTCCCCTTGTCCTGTGTCTTTGAATCACACTCCCGTCCCTAATAAAGTGTTAACACATCAGTTTTTGCCTCAGTCTCTGAGAACTCAGGCCAAGACAGACAAGGAGGCTTTAACATCACAAACCGTTGGTAACTCTCTTGTGACCATGGGAATATGGAACATAGCGTAAGGAGGAAGCAGGGATTGTGAAAGCCAAGTAGACAGCTGAAGGACACTTGATCACATCACTGACCTGCTCAATCAAAGCAACCTAGGAGTCCTTCCTACCTCTGGTCTTCCAGCCAGGAAGAAGTCCATTATACCTAGTTTACTGTGATTGGCCACTAAATACATTGTAACTGATATCCTTCTCTAGGTTCACCTATGTTTGCACATTCTGGGAGACTCACCTCCCTCCCCCACCAATCCCCATCATAGTCTTATAATAAATTCTCTTTTTGATCTTAAGTTAACATAAGTTGGTTTCTGGTACCTGCAATCAATCTAATCCTAACCAATACGTATACCTTCTCTCCTTTTTGGTACTAATGAAATGCCTTTAGAGCTCTTTGTTGGAATTCTTTCCTTTTTACCTTTTAGAAAACCAAAATCAGTTAAAATGTATGGAGTGTATCTATAGCCATGTATAAAACACAGGTATTCCTATTTTAACTTTAAAAACAAACACATACCCTGTTCTTTAACAATTCTCGAAGTTCTCTCAAATAAAAACTAAACAACAATGCCCCCAAATAAGAATAGTTTAAGGATTAATCTCTAGCAAGCCAGCTTTCCCCCAGATGATGGATTTGTTAGTTAATCATTCTGAAGCCAGGATTAGAGCACAGTCAACAGTTTAATAAACTATTCATTTCCTACAGTACTGAGTAGTTTTGTGGGCTTTTTGTCATGCCATAAACAGGACTATAAATTGTATTAGTAATTGTTTTTGAAAAGGATGTCAAGACTTCCGTTCTAAGATGCTGATTTGAGCCTGCATATTTAACTGTTCCCTTTCTTCCCAAGCTCCTATGGAAATGGCCAAAAACATTATTTTAGAATATGGTTAAAAAATTATTCTGAAAAACAGTGAAGAGTGCTATCAATAGGCCAGTAACTGGAAGGAATTTGGCAAAACAGCATACATAGGAGCAGATAGATGGAAGAACCGACTATCCCAAGATTTAGCTAGAATAGTGCAAGGAAAAGCCTACCCGAACTTGAGCAGGAATGTCTAGCAGAATCTTGAGATCACCTAGAACAGGGGGAAAGGCTGGAGGTAATATTTGGGGCTGCAAAGCAGGATGTTCCCTGAAGCAGTCTTCCCTTGGAAGCCACTCTGATCCTCAGAGGAGGAGATTGAGGCCCAGGTAACTTCAAGTCACCACTGTAAATGCAGGAAATATTAAAACATAAATATAAAACAGGAAAAAGAAGAAATGAACAAGGGCCTGCAGAGAACCTGGCCTTCTCCAGTTGCATTCACTTCCTGTGGTCATTGTTGGAAACAAGAAAACACTTTCTAATCATTTGCCAGGGGTTGCTGAGCAATTTTCTTCAATCAGGAAGCAGTTCGAGCTTTGCTGATTATATGAAAAAGCTAAAACCATACTAGACCTGCAGCTGTCAGGAACAGAGGGGGCCCTTTGGCCATCCAAAGGTTAAAGTAATAGGATCCCAGGAATTGATTGAAGTTTATTGATTTTCAATTGATGAAACATTGACAACTGCATCGGGTGGTGAAATTACACCTTTTAGCTCAGAGAATATTGTTTCTCATCCCAGATTCATTGTCGAGGTTGACAAGTAAATGGGTTTCTGGTAAACATTTATTCTGTTTTTCCATCTGGACACTAAATTGGTATGTAGCAATAATGTGAGGGTAATTATAGGAGTCTGAAGGACCTGAAGTCTTGAAAAAGTCTAAATGTTTTAGAAAGCAGGCTGTTCCTTTTACTTTTTAATTGTCCTTATACTGTTCAAGAGGTAAATTCATACCAAAGGACTGGATTCAACTCAATTAAAAAAAATACGCATGTGCGTTTTCTGTGAGGCAAGGTACGGTGCTTAAGTTCACTCTGGTAAAGTCATCTTTCTCATTATCTCCCTTATCCTCCTGTTTAAATACCTTTTCATTAATTCTATAAAATCCACCAGAGGGTTATCTGCTCCCAGGGGGCTAACCTTTCTCATTTGAGTTGAAAACAGCTCTTCACAACAGATGATTAAGTTTTATTCCCCCATGCTGTTGGGGTGGGGGTGAGGAGGTAAGGAACTCTTCCTCTGAACTGATGTCTTAGCATCCCACACTGTCTTCCTCCTTCATATTCATGAGCCACCCCTTCCCGTCTCTCCTCAAGAATGTTCTGTAGCGAAAGTCTAATTAGAATGTACCATACAAAGAAGAGTTAGCCTTTGACCTCTGAGGCTCAGTGTCCTTATCTGTAGAATGGGGTTAATAATTCATCCCCAGTGGGGTTATGTGAAAAACTAATCAGATAATGAATATCAAAACATGTGTTAAAGCTAGCATACTGTAGAGGATTCGGAGACAAAATGAAATCACAAGAGACCTCAGACTGGGAATCTGGCAGCCCCATCTATGGGGTGACTCTAGACAGATGACTTAACTGCTCTTTGTCGGCCACCCTATCTGTAAGTGGGGATATAAGAGTGCCCATCCATTTCATACAATCTGTGTGAAAATTAAGTGAGTTACTGTGTGTTAAGTTATTGCTGTAAGCTAGTATAAAATAAAAGGCATTGTTGTCATTTCAGCATAATCTTGTCATACACAAGAGGTTTTCTATGTCCTCTACAAAATGATACTGTTTCATGTCAACAATGGCCCATCTGGAGGGGGTTAGTATGTGGGAGAAAATGCAGGTCGGATACAGAATCCAGTCTCTGTATTCGGGAGGGATCTGAGTTTCACATGGAGGTGAGGGGAGAGCTCTCAGGTAAAGTATGTGAAATTAAGGAAAAGGTATTTAAACTGAAGAGTGGAACCAACTGAATGTGCACACAAGAGCAGCTCTAGGTGATGGAGAGGTGTATGCCATTTACTGCCCATTTTAGCATCTTCTTTCTTATCCTGAGCTCCTGTTGGCCCCAGGCCCTTATCTTGTGTCTTGAAAATTCTGGTGTCTACTATCATCTCCTATGCTGAGTTAACTACTGAGAGACTGTTACCATCTTAGAGCTACTAGTATAATTTCTTACCCTTTCAAAGAGGGATCTCTATTATCGGGTTTAGGCACAAGGATGGTCCATGGGATTTTATATGAGATGGAGGGCTCCTAGGATAGGATGATCTACAGGTGTTCGGGGCCAGATTAGGACTGCTGGAGGTACCAAATACTGATCTTACCCATCCACCCCCATATAATTCACAATAAACTTTATGCAAAACCATAATACACAAACACAAAGCTCACGTGTATGCTGAAACTGAAATAAATTCATTTTAGATTTCCTGATTTCAAAATTCTGGGTAAGTTCATCCAAACTGAATCAATCACAGTCTCTCTTTCTCTGGCCCTGCTTTCCGGTGCCATCTGCTGCTGTTGGGCATTTGAGCCCTGCCACCTTCACCTCCCTCTGCTGTGGTCACCAGCCACGTCGCCTCTCCCAGCTTTCTGAGAAGGCTCCTCGGGCCCTTGGCAGGCTCTGCCACCAGTGTCATCCTACCTCCTTCCCCTCATCCAGAGCTGCTGGCTCTCTGTGCCGCTGACTGTTCTTCACTTTGCAGATGAAGCCTAGCTCCTTGAATTCTCACCCCAGGGAATCGTGACAACACCTCACTCACCAACATATTGTCCAGAGTGTGTTCTTCACTAGGGAAAATAACAACAGACCGGGTTTCTGCCTCTTTTGGAACTGTGCCGGGGCATCACCCTAGCATGGGGGGTGTAATCCCTGCACACCCAGATTCTCTGATAGTGACAGCAGAAAGAGCTGTGTGGTGGCGAACGATATAGGCATTAGAGACCAAAATACCTGGCGACTTCACCTTGCAGGGCCTTGGCCTCTTCCTATGAAAGTGAGCATGATGAGAGACAGGATGATGCAGTTATTCTCATTAAAGAGTAACTGTAGTGATGTAGGTTGGCACAACGCCTGGCTCAGGGCAAGCATTTATAAGTGGCAGCCTTGACTTATAGCAAGGTGGGTTCCTATGACTTTCAGAGGCAGACGCCACTCACCCAGTGCATGTATCCTAGAGGTTTCTGTTTCCCTCTCAATGAACCCCCTGGAGAAACAAAGGTGGGACTGGGGACTGACAGGCACCCTCAGAAAGGGTGCCCCACACTTCAGTTTACCTACCCTTTCTACAATTTGTCACCAAGTCAGGGCTCAATCAGAAGACATACCTGGCCTATAGCTTAGGAGGAAACACAGCCCTGCCCTGCCCCAAGCTCCTAGAGACCACTTGGCTTTCCAAGGCCAAATAACTGCAGAAAGGAGATAATGATGTCCTCGAGCCTTTCGAGCAAGATTTTCCAGCTGAATCCATCGTACATAAAGAATTGCCTGAAAGTGAGAAAGGCTAATTTGACTGTCTGGGAGAGTAGAAATAGCACCTCTGGCAGTTTTGGATCTGTGGCTTTTGCTTGGCTATTTTTTTAAAGGATGTTTTAAAACTCAGATAATATCCTTCAGCATTTATTTCTACGTACAGTAGTCCCCCGCTTATCCCAAGATCCCCAGTGAGCAGATGCCTGAAACCGTAGATAGCACTCAACCAAATATATACCATGTTTTTTCCTACATATTTATACCTATGATAAAGTTTAGTGTATAAATTAGGCACGGTAGATTAACATCAATAATTAATAATAAAATAGAATAATTCTTAAAATATACTGTAATGAAAGTTATGTGAATGCAGTTTTCCTCTCCCAGTCAAAATATCTTATTGTACTCCACCATGGGTAACTGAAACCAAGGAGAGTGAAACCATGCATGAGGGGTTGGGGAGAGCTACTGTAATTGCCAAGTGTAAACTCCACAGTCAAGTGGCTGCTTAAGGAATCTGCATAAATGGATTCTAGAACATTGTGGATCCCATAGGGTCAGAATGCAAGAACTAGTCTGGTCCTTACTTCCTGATTCCTTGAGGACTTTATAACCATAACCCCAGTTAGGGCCTGCTTCAGGTCGAGTGACCTATGCAGTCACATAGGATCCAGTGCTTAGCATGTCCCCTTGCTTATCTTAATGTTCTATTGTCACTTGCTTGACCTTCTGAATTTTTTTTTTTGAGACAGAGTCCCACTCTGTCACCCAGGCTGGAGTGCAGGGTGGGATCTCAGCTCACTGCAATCTCCACCTCCTGGGTTCAAGTGATTCACCTGCCTCAGCCTCCTAAGTAGCTGGGATTACAGGTGCACGCCACCATGCCTGACTAATTTTTGCATTTTTAGCAGATATAGGGTTTTATCATATTGGCCAGGCTGTTCTGGAACTCCTGACCTCAAATGATCCACCCGCCTCAGCCTCCCAGAGTGCTAGGATTACAAGTGTGAGCCACCACATCTGGCCCCGAATAATTTCTGGACAAGGAACGCTGTGTTTTCATTTTTCACTAGGCCCTGCAAATTATGTAGCCAGTCCCAGCCCCAGTATATGGCTTGGTATCTATTGCATAGTAGATGTTTGTTATTGGAAGAACATTAATTATTAAGGTATAATATACTCTCAAACTCTTCATTAGTAGTACACTCAAGCCACGGTCCATAAAGCATTTCTAATCTTCCTATGCAAGACAACCTGCAATGAAGGCAACATTAAGCCTAAAAATTACTTTACACTTACAAACCCAATTTGATCCATTAAATACCAACAATCATCAGATTTCCCCCCAAACAGGAGCAATTTACAAATCTTCCTTTTTCCTGATGGTGACAGCTTCTGCTATTGAACATCTCAGGGGAATAACAGGTCAGAAGTGTTGACTACAGACAGCTGTGAAGGCAGTGTGCTAAGGTACTGAGGCAATGCTATTAAATCCTGAGAAACAGATATTCAGACCTCATTCAAATGAGGTTCTCAGGGGGAAGTGCCCTTTATATAACAATTGATTTTTTCTAAACTGAATTATCAGTTGCCGGATATTTACTCTGGTTTGTTATTTGGGGACTTGGGGACGCATCTGAACTACATTTAAGGAGAGAGAGCTGAAAAAGCAGGGCAGCAGGCAGAATGGTAATCAGGAGGTTGATGATAAAGTCATTAAAAGAAATAAAGCAGAATCCAGCTAAAAACACAACAGAAAAGCCTGAGAAGTTAATGAGATTGGAGAAGATGTAATGAATTGAACCTCGTCTTCCGTTCAAAAGGATTCAATTAGCAAGGACACTACTGGTGTATGTTAAATAAAATATTTTTGTTTGAAAACAAGGTGGTGATGGTGGATGGTGACTGTAATATTCAACAACAAAGAATAAAAGTAAAAGATGTAACGTTCCTTCTAAGCATGTTTTCTTGCATCTATCTACAGACCTTTATCATTGACACTTTCCAGTCTTCTCTCTCTCAGATCCAGGCAGCAACTGGAAGGTTTCAAAGAAAAGGAAGACAAAGGCTCACCAGCAACAGCAAAGTAGGGACTGCAGCATAAATACAACCAGGAAGAGAGGAGCCAAATAGGAAAGGAAATGAAGGTCTAGATTGTAATAACTAATTCAAGAATTATTTTGGATTAAAGTGTGTCCTGTGCTCATGACACCTGTGCAAAGGACGGCAGGCAGGGGAATATGTGATTGTGCTACACCGGAAACATGAAGTCAGTAACTCCTGAAGGAGTTTGTTTCAGGATGGCTTTAACTCGGAGGCTGTTCCCTCCAGCCAAAACCCAAAGCACAGGATATAATTCCTCTCAGCTAGAGCACGTGCACAACTAAAAGAAAAAAAAAAACAAACAGAGATATTATCTACAGCAAAATACTACATTTTCTGGAGCTTGAATGATTGCAGATGGAATGACAGAGATCTCTGCAATTGGTGTTACAGTCTTAGAAAAAGGAAACTCTGTGTGACCATTAAGAATAAAAATAGGATAGGAAAGAAGAAAGTCAGACAATGAGAAGGGTAAAACAAAAGAAAGCAGGCCGGACGAGGGCTGAGACAGCTTTTGAAGTCCAGCTTGCTTGGAGTTTTCACCAATTCAGTGGGTAAAGGAAGAGTTTTAAGGGTTAGCATCAAAGCCACATTATTTTATTGGAGTTTGTTGGTGATACTTAGGTTAACAGTTGAACATACTGCATGTGGTTCTCATTTCTGCATAGAAAACAACATAAAGCTTAATATTAGACATTCGTGTCCCAAAGTTCCTTCGGCCCCTCTCACCATAGGGAAATTCACACTGGCCGGCTTTGTCCCTGGGCCTCACCTGCTCCCATGTAGCCTGCTTCCCTACCTGCCCAAATGCACTCAATTCTTCTTGTGTTCATACCTCCTCCTACTCCTACTAGCGAGCTGCCAAGGCCCACCCCAAAATCCATTTGCTTTTTAAAGCAGTGGGATAGACCTCTTCTTTGTCCAAATGTCTTCTATCTAACTTATGCCCAGGAGCAAGGCCACAGCTTCCAAAGTGAAACAAGCCCTTTAGGGTGTTTTGCTAAACAACCAGTGAAGCCTCACCCTAAAACTGGTGTCCTGGCCTAACAGTTCAAATACCAGGTGGCTCTTTAAAATGATGTTTTTCTACTTTCGAATATCACTGAATATTCTTCTAAAATAATATTTCTAAATGGTAGCATGTAATTCAATCCCATGGATGTGACACTTTTACAATGCAGTGCCCTACTGTTGGAGGTTTAAAATTAATTATTATTGTCAATATTTTACTATTATAAACAAGACTAAGATATATTTGTATTTATATATTTTAATACTTGTGTGATTTATTTTCTTATAAATACACTGAAATGAAATTATTATATAAAAATTACCAATTTAAGGCAAAATTCTGCAAATTTTTGTATGTATTTTTAATGCCATGCAGAAAGCCTTGCAAATGTATAAAATGCCTTAGCTACTCTGGATACTGTAGTTCTTATTTTTTCAGTGATTAAGTTAAAAATACATAGTATTAGAATTATTAGAGACTGTCATAAAAGTAAATTATCCAATAGTTTAATAGTCATAAATAATATCAACTGCTGAAAGTTGAAGTAAGAAACATTAAAACTCGACAAAAGAAATTTCCCTAAGCTTTCATCAATGAATCATTCCAAATTTATACCTTGCTGCTGATATCTGTGACTGAGCATTCAGCCTCAAGGTAACTTTGATTTGATATATTTTTTTTTTATTGTTATACTTTAAGTTCTGGGATACATGTGCAGAACGTGCAGGTTTGTTCCATAGGTATACATGTGCCATGGTGGTTTGCTTCACCCATCAACCTGTCATCTACATTAGGTATTTCTCCTAATGCTATGTCTCCCCTAACCCCCCACCCCCTGACAGGCCCTGGTGTATGATGTTCCCCTCCATGTGTCCACATGTTCTCATTGTGATTTGGCACATTTTATAGGTCCAGGTAGAATGGTCTAAAAACTAAAAAACAAAGGTACTGAAAGGGTTTTTATATCAAAAAAGCTCCAATTGAGCTGATGGTCTTATTCATTTGCATCAAGGCATGAGGATTATTTTGAAGAACTATGTGTTAACATTGACAATCTGTAATGACACATATATTTAAAAGGCATACCCACTACTCCCCTATACCCATGTTTTGTTCGAGTCAGGCTGGTCAGGTCATGTTTACCAAATGTTTTGAGTTTTCTCAATTTCACAAAAAAAATGTATGAATACTTTTCTTTAAAGGTACTAAAATGTTACAGATAGGAGACTTTCACTTCCAGTTATGATAAAATAATAAGTATCACATTAACTCTACCTTGAAAATATATAAACCTAGATAAAATTTAAAACCACAAAGTGAAACTCTTTGAAGGAATCAGTAAGCAACCAAGGCCACTAGGACTTCAAAGACCAAAGTCCTGGATAAAGAGGAAATGCATTGACTTGAATCAATGAGCTTCATTCACTGAAGCTTTATTTCCCTCCAGATATTTGCTGAAGAGCACGTGCTATAACCCAAAGATTGCTACAGTCTTCACTTGCTGGAGAGGTAAAAATTTGGAATTCAGAGCTACCAAGGGCATATGTGCCAAGATCCCAGAGAAAAGGCACACGGAAGTGAGCCCAATATTTTCACTTGGTGTCCATTTGAAACATTTACTGATTTTGAAGCTGATTCCTAGGTACATCTTCAGGGCAAGAGCTGAGAAACCAAAGAGAAAGCAGCCTCTAAGAGACTAAAAAGCTAAGCAGAAGTTTTGAAAGTATCACAGTACAGGAGAGAGGAAAGCTTGTTCAGAGCTTGCTGAGGAGGAATGGTCCCAGTAAAAACCACACGTTTTCCATTGTAGTCCTTAAAGAGCTTTGCCCAAGAGTAACACACACTAAGTTAGCCAGGCTTCACAAAGCCTGAAAATGGGCCTTGACCGGATCAGTGTGATCTTTCTGGGATATCCCTGGCTGCCCGAAGAGAAAGGAATTCTTTCTGGAGGAAGATAGCATCATCTGCATCATTCAGATTCCCTGCAATTTTTATATATATAATTTCCAGAATGTAGTAAAATAGACATACCAGTGACAAAAATCATAAGATATGCCAAAAAGGAACAAGACACTGAAATAAAAATACGCAGTAGACACAGACTCTCTGGTGCTACAGCTCTTGAAGTTATCAGACACAGACATTAACATATCTATAATACCGTCAAAAATATTGATGAAAAGAGAACTAGAATTTACAAAGAAAATCACTGCCATGCATATGGTAATAAGACTACAAGGGATAGGGAGAAATAGAGACAGGGAAAAATAGATAGACATACACAGACCCTCCGAGAGAGAAAGAGAGAGAGAGAGAGAGAGATTCTTTAAAGCAGCAGGAGGAAGAAAAGGAAATAGATGCATTATCTTCAGAGGAATGACAAAAAGACTCACAGTGTAAACCAGGCTATAATGATATGATCTTTTTAAAGGATTAAAAAGAAATAACTGCTAGTCTCAAATTCTATACCCAGCAAAAATATTCTTCAAAAATTAAGATGATATAAAGAGTTAAGATAAAAACCTACACTAGAGGATTAATCACTAGCATACCTACATTAGAAGATATACAAAAGGGAATTCTACAGGCAGAAGAAAATGATTCCAAATGAAATAACTGTAATGAAGAATTCTTCATTACAATGAAGAGCACTCTAAAAGGTAAAAACGTAGGTTAAATCTGAATGAATTTTGACTGTTAAAAGCAAATATAATAATCATATCTTGTGTGATTTAAATTCTGTAGAATTAAAATACATGGCCAAAAGTAGCACAAAAGGCATAAAAAAGGAGTTTTGTGTGTTGAAAGGTCTTTACATTGTCCTGAAAGCAGTAAAAGTACTAAGTCATATTACCTTAAAGTAATTCAAGAAATCATGTTGTAATCTCTAGGCTAACAACTAAAAAGAAGTTAAAAGAATGTATAACAACAAAATAACAAAGGACAAAAATGAAATAATAAAAATGATTAATTCAAAAGGGACAATAATGTAGATTAATAACATGCTAGAACAAATAGAAAACAAAAAGATGGTCAATTTTGACAATTGTATTAATAATTTTATGTAGTTAAATGGCTAAATATTCTAATTAATTGACAAAGACTGTCGATAAAAATACAATTAAATTTTGCTGATAAAAGACACACTTTATTTATAAGGAAAGAGAAAAATTGAAAGGAATTAAAGGAGTAAAGATAAACCAATTAATACCAAATAAATTGGTAGCTATAATTATATCAGATACTGTAGATTTTAAAGGAAAAAAATGAGGTAAAGGCATACATTTGTATGCATCTAATAACATGTTATTATATATTCACATATAATACATGTGCAAATGATAGAAATAAAAATATAAACAAATTCTAAATTCTCAAAATATATAACTAGTAATTTAAAATATCAGTGAAGATAAAAATTTTAAAAATGAGATGATACATTTAACCTAATTGACATATAAAGAATCTTGCACCTAATAATTGCAGAATGAGCACCCTCTTCAAGTAAATATATTTACTAAAATTGACTCTATCCTGGACCATAGTAAAAGTCTCAACAAATTTCAAAGAACTGAAGAAAATACAAATTATATTCTCTGATTTTAGGAGAAATTAAGCTAGAAATCAGTCATACAAATACACAAATCACTAAAAATATCTAATGTTTGGAAATTAAGCAATAAACTTCTACATATTGCATTGATCTAAATAAGAAATCACAATGGAAATTAGAACGTGTTTTTAATCAAATGATAATGGGATTGTACTTCATATCAGAGCTTCTGCGTTATAGCTAGTTTTAGCTAACTTTTGCTATATAACAAACCATCCCCAGCTTTAATGGCTTAAAGACAACCATTTTACTTATATCAAGATTCTGTGAGTCAGCTGGGTGGTTCTTCTGTTCTGGCTTGGCTGATCTCTGCCAGGCTCTCCTGTTTCTGGGGTCAGCTGAAGAGTGGACTGGAAGCCGGAAAACCTAGGATGGTCTTACTCACGTATCTTGGAGTTGGCTGACTTTCAGCTAGGGTGTCTCAGTGCTTCTCCACTGGGCTCCAGCAAGCTAGCTTGCTCTCCTCCACACGGTGTTTTCAAGCTTCCAAGCACAAACTGAGAAAACAGACTCCAATGTTTAAAAGTTTTCCAAGGTTCTGTTTGCTTTGTATTTACTAATATCACATGGCCAAACCTAGACTCAAGGGTAGACACCTCTACATGAAGGAAACTGAAAAGTTCTATTACAATAAGGAATGCAGACAAAGATAGGAAAAATCTGCAGCTATTTGCAAACTGCTACACAGTTAATATTATGCTCAGAGGGAATCTTATATCCTTAAATACATATATTAGAAAAGAAGAAAGATCTGAGTGTTTATTTCAAGAAGCTAGAAACGAAATAGCAAATTAACCCCAAATAGAAAAAAGGCAATAATGAAGAATAGAGATTATTGATATAGAAAATAAATATACAATAGAAAAATTCAAAAAGTCAAAAGTTTGTTCTTTAAAAATATTGGTAAAATTGATCAACTTTTGTTTAGCAAGACTAGGAAAAAATAGAAAGAAAACACAAGTTTTCAATAAAAAAGATGAAATAGGAATCATTACTACCAAACATGAGAGTATTTATGAACATGTTTATATTCCAGTACATCTGAAAGTTTTGATACAATGAAAAAATTCATTGAAAAATACAATGCATCAAAGCTGACAACAGAAGAAATAGAAAATTTTTTATTTATTACAGCAATGGTATTTGTTGTTGTTGTTGTTTTGAGCCAGTGTTGCTCTGTTGTTCAGGCTGGAGTACAGTGGCATGATCTTGACTCACTGCAACTTCCACCTCCTGGGTTCAAGCAATTCTCCTGCCTCAGCCAGCCAAGTAGCTGGGATTACAGGTGTGCACCACTGCACCTGGATAATTTTTTTATTTTTAGTAGAGATGGGGCTTCACCATGTTGGCCAGGCTGGTCTCAATCTCCTGACTCAGGAGATCCGCCTGTCTTGGCCTCCCAAAGTGCTGAGATTACAAAAGTAATGGTATTTGTAATAAAAAATTTTTCACAAAGAAAGCTAGACCCACATGGCTTCACCAGTGAATTCTTCCAAATAGGTAAGGAATAATACCAATCTTGCACAATCGTTCCTAAAGAATATAGAAAGAGGTAACACTTCCAAACTAGTTTTACACCAAACCCTCATGCCAGACATTCAGGAGGACATTGAATTTATGGCTAATCTATCTTATGAACACAAAATAAAAATCCTAAATAAAATATCAGCAAATTAAATCCATAAGCCAATTGGGCTTGTTTCAGGAAGGTAAGTTTGGAAAAACTAGACAATCAATCAGTAAAATTCACCATGTTAATGGAATAAAGGAGAAAAATTATGGGACTATAATCTTGCTATACACAAAAAAGAATTTAATAAAACTTAATCCTCGGTCATAATTTAAAAATACTTTTGATAAACTAAGAATAGAAGGCACTTCTTAAATTCATAAAGGATATCTTTTTAAAAACCTACATAATAATAAATACAAAATTACAGCTACATAGAAAGCATGAGTTCTGTTGTTCTGCTGCACTATAGGGTGGATACGGTTAACTGTAATTTACTATATATTCTCAAAAAACTAGAAGACAGAATTTTTTTCTTTTTTTTTTTTTTTTTTTTTTTTGTGGCAGAGACCGTGTCTCCCTATGTTGCTCAGGCTGGTCTCAAACTTCTGGGCTCAAGTAATCTCCCACCTTAGCCTCCTAAAATGTTGGGATTACAGGCATGAGTCACCATGCCTGGCTTAAATTAACTTTTAGGTTCAATAAATCCCAATAAAAATCCCAGCAGACTTTTTTTGTGTGTGTGGAAATTGACACATGGATTCTAAAATTTAAAAAGAAATGAAAGGACTAAAAAGAACAAAAGACAAACTTGAAAAATAGGAAGTCGGAGGACTTAAGTTACCAAATATCAAGGTATTACAAAGCTACAGTTATTTAAAAAGTAAAAGCAACAGCATGGTATTGGTGCAAGCATAAAAAAATAGAGAAAGAAAAACAGTGTTATACGTATATGAAAACTATTTTTACAATAAAGATGCCACAGCACTGAAATGAGAGAAGGAACTTTTTTCAATAAATGATGCTGATCAATTGCATATTCACACAGAGAGAGATGACCCCTGAACTGTATCACACATCATACACAAAAACCAATTCCAGAGAGATTCTAGATCTAAATGTGAAAGGTAAAACGACAACAACAAAACCCTGAAGCTTCTAGAAGGCAACAAAGGAGAATATCTTCACAACCTTGGCAGCAGAAAACTGGACCACAACCCCTATTTGAATATCTGGCTCAGATGTATGTATCTGATCTACTTTACAGTCTTCTCCATTTATTCCAGCCTATTCTGATTTGCTCCTCTCTTCTATTTATTTCTCTTGAAGTCACCATCACACAGTTTAGCACTCACATTGTAGATTGCTCTCAATTTTTGTTATGTGTGGTGCTCTAGCAAGCTTTATCATGACTGATTATTATTTTCTACTTCTATTTTCAGTAATGCCTGAGTTAGTGCTGGAGCTGGACAAATAATAGACCCTCAATTAGCAGTGGCTAACTTCAGATGGTCCCAAATCTCTCTGAATATCTGCTCTGCTCTTTGCCCTTTCGATGGTATTGTGCTCCAATCCCTGCATTCATCCAAACATTTAATAAGTCGAACTAAATGAGGCCTGAAAGCAAAGCACTATGCTGACATCATGCAGACTGCAAGGTTGTGTAGGTCTCATTTTATGCTATAAAAGAGTTTATAGCCTCTTAGAGGAGGTATATGCACAAGATAGTTATTTTATATTTCAAGGAAATATGGGGAGAATGCATGGAAATGGCCATAGTATATAAGTTCCAAGAGAGGAAGTGATTACATCTGCCTAGACTAATCTGGAAAGGCCTTTTGAGTAAGTGGCATCTGAGATGGGTTCTGAAGATTATAATAGGGCATTCCAGGCAAAGCAAAAACCAAATGAAATTTTTTGAATTGAGGCATTATATTTCCTGAATAACTGTGCAAATAGATTTCTCCTGAAATAGTTAAATTGGCTTTGAATAACCAGAGAAGAGGGCTTGTTGAGACCATGAGGCAGGTGCTACTGAAAGAACAGAATAGATGAAGTGGTTGCTTCTGTGTGAATTCTATGGCTTTTAAATCTCCCGGAAGATTATGTTAGCAGAAACGCTTATCTTTCCTATATGTGAGATGTCTCTTTTCTCCTGGTCCCTTCCAGCTCAGGGGAAGAACCTGTGTTAATGATTTTTATGTCTTCTGCATACTTCATGAAATTGAATGAAGAAACTGCATTAGATTTTTAAAAGAGTTGAAAGAAGAAGTCAGAGCAATAAGAAATCCAGATTAGCCTTAAGATTCATGTCAGAGATTAGTGGGAATTTAGGAAGAGATGGGAGGGCCTTGAGTTCCTTGGTGTTACTATAATATAGTGCCTGGGTTGCAAACTCAAATGGAGCATGAGGATAAAAGAAGTGGGTGGGTGAGTGGACTAACTGTAAAAGTAGCAACAGCATTAATGTGATGAGAAATGGCAACTAACAGTTGGACTGTGAAAAGACAAATTCTCATAGCCTACCAAAACTCACTAAATCAGAAACTCTGGGCTGGGGTCCAGCAATCTCTAGATGGTTCCACTCAACAGTAACATCTGAGAACTACTGCAATAAGGAATAGTGAAAGAGGCAAACTGGTGTGCTCATGCCCCATGCAAAGGGCTGGCAGACATTTCTTAGCTAAGTTGATTTTTACCTCGCAGGATATGGAAACTATGTTGTCGGCCCTTCCGATATTGTAAAGAAAAGTTGCACATCTGAATTTTTATGTTACATCTTCTAATTTTTAAGTATTGGCCACCATTAAAAATAATCTGGGCTGGGTGCACTGGTTCACGCCTGTAACCCCAGCACTTTGGGAGGCCGAGACGGGTGGATCACGAGGTCAGGACTTCGAAACCAGCCTGGCCAACATAGTGAAACCCTGTCTCTACTAAAAATACAAAAGTTAGCTGGGCATGGTGGTGCACGTCCGTAGTCCCAGCTAATTGGGAGACTGAGGCAGGAGAATCACTTGAACCTGGGAGGCAGAGGTTGTGGTGAGCCCAGCTCGTGCCACGGCACTCCAGCCTGGGCAATAGAGCGAGACTCCATCTCAAAAAAATAAAAAATAAAGTAAAATATTCTGGTGGCCAAATGTAACTGTGGCCCACGTTTTACCAGGGGCTATTAATTTGTAATCTCTAATAATATAGTGATTAAAAGCATAAGATCTTGATTCAGTGAGTATTAAGTTCAAATCCCATCTCTTCTTGCTATGTATATGGCCTCAAAGCAACTTGTTTAACTTCTCTAAAGCCTTGATTTCCTCCTGTGTAAATGAGCATAAGCACCTGCTTCATAGGGTCCTGGTGAAGGTGGAGCGGTACGATGCATGCAAAGCACTTATTCAAGGGTCTGGCACATGGCAAGTGCTCAATAAATGATACTTTTATAATTGTCAGTTCAAGCACAGGATATGCTGGGTCTGCTGGGGAAAGGAAGGAATCTGAGCCAGGGAAGTAGGGAAATAGTTGGTTTCTCTAGGCAGAGCTGAGTGGTCCTACACACAGTGTCCAGAGCATGTGGCATGGCAGTCTCACGCAGAGACCAGGCTATGCTAGTAGTATGAAGGAGATTCATTTGATGGATGTGGCCCAGTAGTATAAGATTCACATAATCCTCAATGTCCATGGGAAATGTACTCATATAAGGCCAGAACCCATCCTGGGCCAGGAATAAGGAACCTACCAATTCTTAAAATCCTGGGAGCCACAATAAATAGGTGATTTTCAAAGTACGAATGTAAGAACAGACAGGTAACCTGTGGCAGCAGCTCAGACCTGTCCATGGGTCAGTATGTCTGAGGGTATGAGGAAGGGAGAAGTGAGAAAAAGATTACAAGTTGTGTGACCTGGAGGCTTAAGTTGGCACCCTGGGCTTACGCGAGGCACAGCAGATACCAAGTCTGTGGGCTGCCAAGATAAACTCCAGGCCCCACATCTGGAGGGGTTGAGGCAGCTGATATGCTTCTTGTCCTAGTCTAGACTAGTTCAGCTCCTAGGCATGAAGGAGCCTAAACGTGGAAAACATTGGAGACTCTTGCTGTGAGTAGCAAGAAAGACGAAGCTTGACACATGCTGGTGCAGGCAACCAGGTATCACTTATTATTTAGGAGGCAAGATGTCATAATGCTATATTAAATGTGTCAAATTTGGGTCATTGTATAGAATGCATTGAAAGAGGAGTCAGGGAAAAAACAAGACTGTTGCATTTATCTTGGCCAGAGATGACAGAATCTCAGCATTTGGACCACGGCTACTCTCTCCTATATCCATGACAGACACCTCTGATTGATGTAAATATTCTCTCCTGCTGATCCCAGACAAGGCATCAGAATCTTTTCAAAACTCTATTCCGCCTAGACAGCCACTCTGACAGATGGAAACTGGCATGCAAAGCTCCTGGTCTAGGTGTCAGCTGCTACGGAGTGATGACAATTGGGAGGGGTCAAAAGGGAGAAAATTCTGTGAAAATAATCAATAGAAGTCAGAGCCTAAATTTTTTTGTGGGGACAAGATAGGGCAAGTTTGAAGAAAGTCAGGCTCAAAGATCATAGTAAGGCTTCATTCAAGTCTTAGGATGTAGGAGAATATGTGCCATTAAGAAAAGTACCCTTTCTTGAAAAGCAAAAACAGAAACCACTACCCCTCAAGGAATTCAGAAAAACAAGCTGGTTGATCGAGAAAAGATGATTTGTTCACTTTCTGAGGTCCTGGCAACACACGCGGGTAGAGGTGTCAGCCCAGCAGTTCATGTTGGATATTCTTCAAACAGCAACTGCTTTTAAACTTGCTGTCTCAGTGTACGGATGGGTGCTTTGGGAAGACGCAAAGAATGTGTTGGATGCTTTGTCCTTGAGAAGTTCAGAAGATACTAGCAGACAGAGACACCCACACATGACTAATAGGGACATGCAAAACGCAAACAAATCAAACAGAAACCACAGCCACCTACTTAGGGAAGAGAAGAGTGATTGGAGAAAGGGAGGCAAGTCATGGAAGGTGGTAGAACTCGAAGAAGCTCTGAGCACGAGCTCAACACTGGAGCCAGAAAATGACCTGGACTATTCCACGTGCATGTCTAGTTGTCCAAAAAGGCCATTCTCATCTTGAGAATGCAAAACCAGTCACTGATGTCATTATATGATGTTTATTTATTATCAACCATGTTCTAGGCACTATGGCAGTGGTCAGAAACCCTTTGTTCTTAAGGATCTCACAGGCCTGTGGGCGAGAGAAATGTACCAAGTTATTACACTACAGCACAAGAAATGCTGAGATACGAGTATGCAGATGCAGAGAACAATATAGGTGCACATAGCAGGGTCTAATGCAGCCTGTGGGGGCAGGGCAGGCACCCTAGAGAGGAGGAAGCTGGAGGTGTACTTTCAAAGCAAAATAGAAAGATCGATTCATTTATCCATCACTGTCCATTCACATGCCAAGTTTCCCAGGCCTCCTGGGCAGCACCAGCAGAACAGAGACGTGTGTAGGTGTGGAGTACCACTCAAGGTGGGCACTCTGATGAGGCTCCCCAGGCTTGATCCTGGAAACAGGCCAGAGAATTTTGAAACATCTTTTATTTATTTAGTCATTCTTTTTTTTTTTTTTTTTTTTTTTGTGTGTGTGTGTGTGAGAGAGAGAAGCATAACAGAGCATTTATGTCTTAACTGTTGTACTTTTTATATGTTGGCTGGCTTCCAGAATAACCTGACTACATAGACTCACCAGCCTTTAGAGCAGGCACTCCAAGGAATCCTTCTCCTGTGCTGATGTTCCTAAAAGTCTTCTCTACCAGGAAAATGAAAGGAAAGTTGATCTCACAAAGCTGTTAAGACAAGGGTTTGTTGTTGTTGTTTGTTTTATCACTGTTCAGGTCTCCTATCTTTAAAAAATTAATTTTTTGTAATTTTTTAAATGTCTGATTATGGTTAAAAAAAACACACACAGCACAAAATTTACTGTCTTCACCATTTTTAAGTGTACAGTTCAGTGCTGTTAAGGACAGTCACATTGTTGAACATTCCATTTTTAGAACTTTTTTATTTTTCAAAACTGAAACTCCATATATGTTAAACAACTCCCCATTTCTCCCTCCCCCCAGTCCCTGGCAACCACCATTCTACTTTCTGTTTCTACGAATTTGACAATTCTAGTACCTTGTATAAGTAGAATTGTACAGTATTTGTCTTTTGGTGACTGGCTTCTTTCATTTAGCATAATGTTTTCAAGGCTTATCCGTGTTGTAATATTTGTTAGAATTTCCTTCCTTTTTAAATCTTAATAATATTCCATTGTATGCACATGCCCCATTTGGTTTATCCATTCATCTGTTGATGAATGAGTGCCTTTTGCCTCCTGTCTACTGTACATAATGCTGCTGTGAACATGGGAGTGCAGATGTCTTCTCAAGATCCTGCTTTTAATTCTTCTGGGTGTATAAAATGTAGGATCACTGGATCACATACTTCTCTTTGAATTCTTTGAGGAGCCCCCACAGTGTTTCCAAAGTGGCTACACCATTTTTCATTTAGGGCTCCCTTTTTTTTTTTTTTTTTTTTTTTGAGACGGAGTCTTGCTCTGTTGCCCAGGCTGGACTGCAGTGGCCGGATCTCAGCTCACTGCAAGCTCCGCCTCCCGGGTTCATGCCATTCTCCTGCCTCAGCCTCCCGAGCAGCTGGGACTACAGGCGCCCGCCACCTCGCCCGGCTAGATTTTTGTATTTTTTAGTAGAGACGGGGTTTCACCGTGTTAGCCAGGATGGTCTCGATCTCCTGACCTCGTGATCCGCCCGTCTCGGCCTCCCAAAGTGCTGGGATTACAGGCTTGAGCCACCGCGCCCGGCCGGCTCCCTTCTTTTTAAAGGAGGAGTTCATAACCTCTGATGTCAGTCAGGGTTGAGCAGACTCTCTGAGCTTCTGAACCCCCTTTGCCTCCAGACCAGGTCAAGGCTTATCTTTCCATTGGTCCTTGGTGGAGAAAGAGGCAGCTATCCTCACATATGGACACCATTCATGGGCAGGGTAACAATCTTGCAGAGCAATTGAACCATAATATGAGGTCCAAGCATAGAATGAACTCACCTATCTGGCAGCATTTCTCCTGTTTGATTGCCAGCTGATATCTGTTTCTGCTGAGGAAGAGTCTGTACCTGTGTCTGGGAACACTGCTCCATTTGAGAGCTTGCTTCAGCTATGTCATGCCCTTAGCACTGATGATACCATGACCCTTGATTTCCAGTAGGATCTTATTAAATTTCCTTTTTGCTGACCCTCCAAGGCTGATCCCTACCTATCTCTACTCCTACTGCCACAGCATCTGTGATGACATTAATGTCCCTGGAGGGAGATTCCTCTTTGCCTTAGAAGTGCCATTTTAGAAACCCTTGAGTTATTCCCTGGGAAGGAGGGAGGAGCTCTGCCATCAGGATGAATTAGGCCTTCTTCACCTGTGGGGAGGGGAGGTAAATGAATTAAAAGCTAGAGAAACATGAAATGTCTTTACCCAACAAATGCCAAAAGGCTGAGAATCTCATAATGCTAGACATCTTTTAGAATGGAACAGAACACGGAATTAAATGTACACACTCAACCTGGCAACTTCATTTGCATGCTTTATAGGACAATTCAGGGTTTGGGGCCTTTTGAAAATGGCACATTTGCCCATGTAATCTGATCAATGAAAGAGGAAATAGCGGACCTAGAGGTTATGCTGAATGGCCAGAGAATTTTATACCTGGGATGCTCAAAGACATCTCAGTCTGGCCCACCTTTCTGACAAGTCAGACCTGACAGTTTCCAAGACAGCTCATCCTTCAGTTGAGGCCTCGTAAAACCAGGTTAGAAACTGACCCACTCACACAATCTTTTAGAACCCACAGCTGCAAGTTTGAAATAGGCAAATTGTTATGTTTTTCCTGATCCTGGGGGCTCTGTACACTATCTCTCATAATGACTGAAAACTCCTAGCATGTGGCTTTCTGCAAAGGGAGGGTGTAGGTCCTAACGTGAGTGTGAGGTGCGGATGTATATCCACCAGTCCTGCCTCAGTTTCAGTTCCCAAGTGCCTCTGACAGGGCAAGCATCTTCCTATAGTAAATGTGCTTGTCACATTTAAAGACATGTGTTTTTTATTTAACCTGGTCCCTGAAATGCACTGAGGACAGAGCCATTGGTTCCAGTCCTGGAAGAAAAGCTGTTTGTGCAGGATTTTTCAGAAAGCATGTGTCAGTCTCCAGCATGGAGCCCTGTTAAGGGGATGTAAGCATAAATTTCATGTGATTTCTGCCTGCTGATTGGACTTTCGAACGGATGCTTCATGGTATTTTGACTCTGCTGAAATCAGCTATGTGACTCTCATTGTTATTTAGTTGTCCTGAAGCTCAGTTTTCTAATCTACGGATGGAGAGTTGCACCAGGTGATCTCAGATATTCCTTTAGAATTCTGTGAATCCACTTAAGTAGGAGATGGAGGTGCTATCGGAAATATCATTGCAAGAGCACTGCTGAAGAGTTTCTGCCCTTTCTTTCTTTTATCCCCTCCTTGCATATGCCTTCTAAATAAGCAAAAGGGAGAGTCCTCAATGAGAATACACACTAAATAGTTTTAAATGTGGGGTCAAGGGGTCTTCCAGCATCTGCAGAGTCTCATTGTTAGATGGTTCATTGCTCTTTCTGTTAGAAAAAGTCTTCTTGACATTCATCCCGACTTGCCCCTGGTCCCCTTCACCTCTTCATCTAAATCCTCTCCACAAAGATTCTATGGAACTAACATACTTGCTTAGTGTGCATCTTGGTGTGGTGTTTTGGTACACTGCATGTGTGTTTGTGCACATAGTAGTGCCTTCATATTGCATCCCTGCTTTGTTATGAGGTTGGTCTCAACACCCTGGTGTGTTCTACAACACCAAAAAGACCATTGTTGTGAGTGAAGCCAATGTAATTTGGTGAACTATGATTTATGCAAACTGTTTACAGGTTAAATGGGAGAATGAAGGAAATGGTTAGCAAAGACAAGTTGTCAATGCACACATTCTTTCTTTTTTGATTGACTTATAATAAGCCATGCATTTGTTGCAAAAGAACGTTCATTTTCTCCATAGGAAAATTTCTCCTCAACTTTCTCTTTCTCTCCTTTCTTTCTCCTTGTTCCTCTTCCTATTTTCAGATCAGGCTTTGGCTCAAAGCTAGTCTCAGCCCCACTACCAAGTAGCCATGTAACCTTGGGCAACCTACTCCTCCTCCTTCTTTTTTTTTTTTTGTTTGTTTTTTTGCTTGTTTGAGACAGAGGCTCGAGTCACCCAGGCTGGAGTGCAATGATGTGATCTCGGCTCACTGCAATGTCCACCTCCGGGGTTCAAACGATTCTGCTGCCTCAGCCTCCTGAGTAGCTGGGATTATAGGCACCCACTACACCTGGCTAATTTTTATATTTTCAGTAGAGACAGGGTTTCACCATGTTGGCCAGGCTGGTCTCGAACTCATGGCCTCAAGTGATCTGCCCACCTCAGCCTCTCAAAGTGCTGGGATTACAGATGTGAGCCACTGCGCCTAGACTACTCCTCCTTTTCTATCTCTAGAAGCAGAATAATGGTACCTCCAAATATGTCACATTTGGAGACTGAATATGTGAGGCGACATGGCAAGGGGAAATTAAGAGTGCAGATGAAATGAAAGTTGCTAAGCTGCTGGCCTTGAGATGCAGAATTATCCAGATTATTAATGTGGATCCAACTGTAACCAAACAATGTAGGTCCCAATGCTCGCCACTTGCAGAGTCCAGTTAACAAGAGTGAAGTCCGGTAGGAAGAAAGTGAATTTATTAACCAAAACTAGTAAAGGGGAAGCAGCTGGATTCCTATCCAAAGTAACTGCTTTGATTTTGGGGTGAAGGCAGGAGTTTAAAATGGGAAAACTTGATAAGGAAGGCATTCAAACATTGGCCTGAGGATAACGTCTGTGTGTCTTGTTCTGGTGGCTGCCTTAGGTCTCAGTCCACCTGGGACCTGGGACCTGGGACCTCAGGCTGACGTCATCACAACAATGGCCAGGTTGTTAATGAGCCACCTTGAAGTAATCTCTGAAACTTTGCAGCTGGGTCTCCAGACTTGGTCTCCCTGTTTCAAGATTAGCCCCTGGAACTTCTAAGAAGACACGCAATTAGATACTAGCACACAGTGTGATAAATGTAAAGGGAATATATAAGGTGGGAAAAGCATGCTGTCTATTTTAAGGTTAAGGAAAAAGGCTTCTGCCATTTGCCTCAAGATTATATCTTGAAACCCAAGTGAAAGGAAACAAAAAGTTTAAAATGCGTTTTGAATTAAGCTGCCCAGTTATACAACGTAATCACCCACGTTCTTACAAGTAGAAGAGGGAAGCCGAGTGATGTGATGTGAGAAAAATTCAACCAGCTTTTGCTTGCTTTGAAGATAGAAGAAAGGGGCCACAAGCCAAAGAATGTGAGTGGCCTTGGCCAGGTGCGTTGGTTCATGTCTTTAAACCCAGCACTCTGGGAGGCCAAGGTGGGTAGATCACCTGAGGTCAGGAGTTCAAGACCAGCCTGGCCAACATGGCAAAACCTGTCTCTACTGAAAATACAAAAATTATTTTAAAAATACTAAAAATACAGTGTGGTGATGTGTGCCTGTAGTCCCAGCTATTCGGGAGGCTGAGGCATGAGAATCACTGGAACCTGGAAGGCAGAGGGTGCAATGAGCCAAGATCGTACCACTGCATTCTATGCATTCTAGCCTGGGCGACAGAACAAGACTCAGTCAAAAAAAAAAAAAAAAAAAAAAAAAAAAAAAAAAAAAAAAAAGAGTGTGAGTGTGAGTGGCCTTTACAAGCTGGAAAAGGTGAGAAAACTCTTCCCTATAGCCTCCAGAAAGGAACACAGCCCTTCTGGTGCTATGATTTTAGTCCATTGTAGCCAGTGTCAGACTTCCACAGAACCATGAGATAATAAATTTGGTTTGTTTTAAGTTATTAAGTTTGTAGTAATTTGTTACAGTAGCAATATACAACTAATACAGTATCTATAAAATCCAGTCAATAATAGTTTCACAGAATGATCACTGAGACAATGAAGGTAACATACATTGCTTAATATTTATCAAATACTCAGTATATAGATGCTATTATTTTCAATCCTCCTCCCAACTTTCCATACCTTCTTCCTTCAAAGTCAAGAGTGATGGTACATTGGTGGTCCCACTGCAAATCTTTCTATGAATGAGCCTGCCAGCAGTAACTCTCCCAGAGCCAGTTGACAGCAGGAGAAATCGCAATCCTTTCAGATCCATTTGGCCAGGGCTGAATGTCTGGCAGTTTTCTAAAGGGATTTTCATTTTTAGATTAAAGTGATAGATCTACCTGTCTGTATCTTTATGACTGTGGAAGCAAAAGCTTCTGGCCAAAGAGCCAACTTTGCTTTTTCTATTTTAATTTGTGTATTACAGAACAAGCCATGGGTATCTCAGCTTTAAAGCTATGCCTTGTCTTTAAAACTACATGGGGAGAACAACAGCTCGTATCATGGACAAGTTTAATGAAAAGAGACGGCATTTCCAGGAGGGTGGAGAATAGATCCAACAGTTGCTGGGAAACTTCTCTTTTGGCTCTGAGCCTAACCACCAGGCTCAGTACCCACTCCCCCTCTTTTTGCAGTTACCCCAATATTACAAGAAATTGCCCAATTCTAAAGACTTTCAAAACCTTAATTCCAAGTCTAGTTCCGTGTGACTTAGGTTTAAAAAAACAAAAGGACAAATCCTTAGAAGAATAACTTGTCTCCCATGAGTTATACAAAAAAAAAGTTAATGTAACATTTATGGTTAAGACTACGTGCATAAAAGTCAGAAAAGCTTTATTTATGTCCTGCACAGCTGTTGCAAGATACTTGTCTCTCTCTGGTTGTTTGGAGATTATCATATAGGCAGTTAACCTTAATGCTATGCTAGCACTTACTTGGGTGCCTCTAATACCAATTATACCTCACCATTTGCATTTGTTGTCTTTGGCACAGATGATAAAAAGAGAAAGAGAACTATTGTTGATTGTACATTCAAATTAACACAGCATTCACAGGGACTTGGGTGTGGTGGCAGATGCAAATCAAAAAGTCTGGTTCTCATTGGGTTGGGGATAGAAGTGGAGAGCTGCAGGCTAATCTATGTGGGGGGTTTCTTTTTTCTTTTTGGATGGGTCAAGTGTTTCAGTTCCTTTCATGCTACTGATACATGCAGGTGCATGTTCATGCAAGATCAGCATTTCAGAGAGAGGTGATTTTTACATTTTATTCCTATTTTTTTTTTTTCTAATAAGGAGAAGCAATTTTAAAAAGCTCTCAAGATCATTTGCTTCTTTCCCCCTTCAGCAGCTATTTAGAAGGCTGTCAGAGTCACAAGGGACTCCTCATCTCTAGTCCCAGTCCATGGAATCCTTATTTGCATTTGCATACTGTGTTCCATAACTGGGACCCATAGAGAAGGCAGGATGGAGCCAACTAGGACGAGTCAGGGAAGTAGATAGCAAAAGTGAGGAAAGACTTTGGAAATGAGCCATACCTGGAAGGTATATGAGAATGGGATGCAACTGTATAGAAAGAGAAGAGCTTTTGTGATGAGGGCCTAATTATAAACTGGAGGGAGAAGAGGGTGTTTAGTGTGTGTTGTCTAGGGGCAGAGCACACTCAACGCTGACTCTCTCCTCCAGGAGACCTAGCCAGAAGAAAAGGACTTCCATGGCAGTAGAATGGGTAGAGTTGAGAAATATAGACTTTCCTGACCATATGGATTGAGAAAGATTGCCTCAATTCTTTTTCCAGACCATTAATATACTGTGTATTTTAGATGAGCAGTTTTCTTTCCATTCTGTCATAATGCATTTCAAACTAGATATAGGCAATGAATTAGTCTCTCAATAACCCTTCCAAACTTGTCAGCCAGAGCATGCATTCTATCATGTTTAACTTTTAGAAAGATTTTATATATATATTTCTTAACTAAAGGAAAGTGGAACATTTTACCAACACAACATACTGAAATATTTTATTATCTTCATTTTAAGAAAAGGGAAACCAAAACCTTAAAAGCTTAAATATTTTTCCTGTGGTCCCCTACTCCAACATATACACAGAATAAAAAAAAAATGTATGCAGGCATAGAATTTTCTATCATTGACTGAGATTTGAGCTCTGAAAGTGGAGGTAAATATAAAATATAACTTAAAATTTAAAATTACCATACCTAAATCTTTCTTAGTTATAATCACCTCTATATCAAATTATTTTCTTTTGCGAAGAATGAGTCATATTCAAGGCAATCTTACAGCTAACCATTTCCTCTTTTCCAAGACAAATCACAATACCTGAGTGGTAAAATCAATATTGTTCATTTCAATCATGTTGCTGACTATGGAGGGATATAAGATAGAGGGATAGGTTCTGAGATGTTGGGAAGGCTGGTAAAACTCAAGGTGGTCAGAAAAATGATGCACCTAGTGTAAGATAATATAAAGGGTTTGTTTTTAAAAGTGGTTGGGCTTCAAAATCAAGTCAACACTTACTTATTAAGTCCCTATTGTGTATTTTCAGGAAAAAAAAAATATAGCTGCTGCTATTAGAAATCTCAGAAATCTGTGAAACAACTGAAGGTCCAGGATTCAATGGAGGGGATAGGTTGGCAGAATTGCCTCTTCTTCCTTCTCTGCACTCATAACTACAGTGTTACAACATTATATAGATTTGCTTCCCTGCCACAAAAATCGGAATGCAGTGGCCCTTTGCTTCCAAAACAAATATGAGTTTAGTTTCCCAGCATTTCCCGTCTTTTCCAGGAGCTCGGTTTTGAACAAGATTAAACATGCACACAGCTGAAATCAAACTGGATACTATGGAAATGTTGAAAGAGTGGACTTAAATCCTAGCTCCTCAGGACAGTCTAGATTCATTCCACAGCAAATATTCCTCACAGCTGCTGCTCTTCTCGTAAACAGAAAAGAGAAGAAGAAATAAGTTATTATCTCCCTGTTTAAACTGTTCCAAACTGAGAGGCTAACAGGTAGTACGGGTGACATGCAGCATAAGTTTTTTTCTACAGATTTTTTGTTTGTTTGCTTGTTTGTTTTTTTAGTATTACCTCACTGGGACTTGCCTTCTGGGGACCTTAAGTTCTAAATGAAGAAAAAATAATTTTATTTATTAAAAATACAATTTTGCTTCCAAGAGTTTAATCAGAGTCTCTTTCTCCAACTTGAATTCCCCATTCACCAAGATTCCTTGTACTGTTAGTAATTGTCATATAAGAGAACCATTTGTATATCTAGTGAGACCTCTTTGTCATCCTTAAGGATACGATTGATTAAGAGAGAAGAGAACCAGGCAATGTGCATTTGGGAACTTATCGTTACTCTCAAAGTTCTGGTTGTCTAAACCTCTGAAAGATGACTGATGCCCTGATCTCAGCTCAAAATACACAGAGACGTCGTGTTTGGTGGAAGACACCTCAGAGATCTGCTGACTAGCCTCTTCATTTATTATAATCGAGAAAGCTGAGGTAAAGGGGTCATCATGTTCTTTCAGCGTTTTCCTTAGGGTGATTCAGTTTTGCTTCCCACCATGTGACTTAAATGACTCAAGAAGTCTTCCGAACAGATGTGCCCAGGTAACAAATCCATAACTAGCATGGCTACCAGCACTGACCACAGAGCCACAGAGAGGGCAAATGACGTGGTCATCATTGAGTTCAGCTCAGAGGTCAGAATAAGGGCATTCTTAGCATAGATTGCTGCAGGAAAATGATATATCCACAAAGTCACTACTCTGCAATAGGTTATTTTTCAGGCCTCATAGAAAAAGCCCATGATTTAGAAACAAGGCTAGATTGAGAAGTACTCTTATTTTAAGAGGTTCCCAGGAATTTGGTGGTGCTCTTGATCCCTAAATCCTGGGTTTTGAATGATTTTTCCCAAGCAAAAAATTGACTTGCCTACATGTGTGAGCCACCATATTGTTTTTGGCCAACAGTCATATCTACTGTTACTGCAGGGCCAAAGATTCAAGCATAATAAGAGTCTATACTAGGCTGACAGAGAAGGACAAGAAGTGGTAGTCAACAGAGAACCTGCGGCTGCGCTAGCAGGAAGCCACAGAGCAGCAAAAGAGTGGGGTCTGATCTGGCCTTGCGATTCACTATGTCTTCTACAAACAGCATCTGCCTCTTCTGAGAGCTCCATAGAAAGGCAGAACTTGCATTTTAACAAGCTCTTCAGGCGATTCTTATGCACATTAAACTTTGAGGGGCAGTGCCTGGTCCCACTCCCAGAGAGTCTGATCTAATAGGTCTGGGTTTGTGGCCTGGGCACAGAGACGTTGAAAGGCTCCCCAGGGGATTCTAAAGTGGAGTCGTGGTTGAGAACCACTGCCCTGGAGCTTGAGGTTATGGCCACAAGCCCTGCATATGAGAAAGCAATGGGCAAATGAGCTTGACCTGAGTAAGGGCAACTTATATTCTTGTTCTGTTTTTGATGCAGAAATCTCCATAGGAGTTTAGAGAAAGGGCTTTTTCAAAAGAAAATAATGGAGAGAAAGCAAACCTAAGAAGAGTTGGGGAAGGAGGCAGGGAAAGGTCTCCGCAAACAACAGTAGCTGGGATTCAATGAATTCATACGTGCAAAGAAGTTAGAACAGTGGCTCACACATAACAAAGCCTTTATAAATGTTGGCATGTTGGCTGGGTGCAGTGGCTCATGCCTAGCAATTTGGGAAGCTGAGGCAGGCAGATTGCCTGAGCTCAGGAGTTCGAGACCAGCCTGGGCAACATGGTGAAACCCTGTCTCTACTAAAATATAAAAAATTAGCCAGGTGTGGTGGCATGCACCTGTAGTCCCAGCCACTTGGGAGAATGAGGAAGAAGAATTGCTTGAACCTGGGAGGCAGAGGTCGCAGTGAGCTGAGATTGCACCACTGCACTCCAGCCCAGACGACAGAGCAAAACTCCATCTCTAAAAAAAAAAAAAGACATGTTTTTGTTACAGGTATTCATGGGAGATATGGGCTTGAATAGATGCTAGACAATACTGGTTTTCATTTAGTATCTCCTAAGTGCCCAGCCCTTTATATTCATTATCTCAGGTAATCCTCATAAGAGTCCTTTCAAGAGAGTATTATTATACCCATTTAGCAGGTAAGAAAACTGAGACTTAGAGAGATAAAACATACTACCCAAGGTCACAGTTCAAACCCAGATCTTCTTGAGTCTAAAGCACCACTTACCTTCAACCAGGAGGAAGGTTATCATTGTCTTCCCCAAGAATGTGGAGACTACCGTGTGCTTGGAGAGTAGAAAATGGAGGGGAAATAGGAATGATCTTGATAAATCCCAAATGCTATGTGTTTACTAGGTCCTGCTTCCTCCCAGTTCCCAGACTCTCATCCAGACTGCTGCCCAAAAAGCAGTTATAAATTATTGCCTTTGGAATAAAGCAAAACTGGGTCATGCCAGCAAAGCTCATCGCTCTATTCAAAGGAGACATCTTGCCCCTCCCTGGCGTAGCACATTAAGGCTGGGCTCCAGCTAGTGAGCCTCCCCAGCCAATTGCAAAGGAGGGTGGAAAGGCTGAGAATTACAAAGGGGTGAATACTGAGCCCAATACATTTTATTACCAAACTGTTAGAATTAGAAGAGGGTGTTTATCAGATGGGCTAAGAAAACACTAGCAAGCACTTGGGCTGCGGAATTGCAAAAGGATTTGCAGTAACAGAGTCTGATAAGACGTAGCTAGTATGGATTTGTGAGGGCAGGCCTAGCTTGAAGGAACTCATTGGGTTTGTTTTAGTTTTATTTTTTTAGAGGAATTACTGTCACAGGAGACAAAAGGAAAAAAAGGCTAGGATTATATTTACCTGAAATGACAAAAAGTTATTTGATAAGGTTGTACCTTAAAGTCAATTGCACCAGGTAAGAAATTCTGGTAGAGGGCAACTTAGCTTAATGGGAAGATAAAATGTTTCCCAAACAGGAAACAAAAAAAGGGAAAATAAAAGGTAACATCTTCAGCTGGAGGAAAAAAAAAAAAATCTACTCTCGAGCCTTCTCCTTCCTAATTCTTCCTTAAATGACTATTTATGGGATGTCTGTGTTGTGCCAGGCATATCTCAGTGTCATAAGCACTGAGATAATCAGTGAACCAAAGAGACAAAAACCTCTGTCCTCCTGGAGTTTGCATTGTAGTGGGCATATGATAACCTGTGCACCCAATGGTCTTCAATTTGGGGCATGAACTTCTATGTCATATATGCAACTGTATCCCTGAAATGTTGTCACCGTTCACTTAAGAAGAATCAAATGCAAACAGTTGGACAAACTCTAGAATTATTTGTCAGAAATGTCTCCTATCCCACCAGAGGCTACATGGCAAGTCTTCTTGAATTCCTTCATTTCCAGGTTATAATTAAGGGATCCTTAAAAATACAGTTGTCCCTTGGTATCCTCGGGGAATTGGTTCTAGGACCTCCCGCAACACCCAAGTCCGATGATGCTCAAGTCCCTCATATAAAATGGTGTAGTATTTGCATATAACCTATACATTCTCTCCTATACTTTAAATCATCTCTAGATTTCTTATAATACCTAATACATTGTAAATGCTATGTAAATACTTGCTATACTATATTGTTTAGGAAATAAGAACAGGAAAAAAAAGCCTGTACGTGTTCAGTAAAGACACAAATGTTTTCATTTTGCATATTTTTGATATGTGGTTGGTTGAATCCTTGGATGAGGAACCCACAGACAGAAAGGACCAATGGTATTCAGTCCTTTACATAGCGTATTCATGCACCTTTGCCCCGGTGGAACTTAAGAGTCCTTGAAGGCAATAATCATGCCACCTCTTTTGTTTCCTACATCTCTGGGCTGTGGGAAACAATTCTCTACCCTGCAAATGTCATTGACTCAGTCACCAGTTTCCATAAACTAGAGGAAACCACAGAAATAGTCACAATAGCATCTCTAAGCACATGAAAGATTATTATGATAAGACTATGGTAAACAGCTCTCCATCTTCATGGAGGTCAGAGATGGAGAAAATGGATGTGAAGGTTGCTCTGTGCCATCAAAGTTCTGTAAGGACATCTGTAGATTTTTTTTTTTTTCTACAGATGCTTAAAATGGAGACAATTCTCATGAGCCAAAGGAGGTTTGGGGATGGAGGTTCAGGCTCATAAAAACAGATCATGGTAATAATTTCTCATGCCAATTCAAACTTTTGATAACTACTTTAAAAAGGTGATGCTAGCACTAGAAATTTGAGTTTATCGCAGGTTGGTTGGGAAAGTCCTCTAAAAAGGAGCCTTCCAGCGAGGCAGGTATGAAGTCTGTCTGGGAGATGGAGCTTTGGCATGACTAAACCAGGCTATGCAGTGGATCAAGCAAGCTTTGATAAACTATGGTGACCCTGAAGCCCTGTTGGCCCACATAGGATGGCAACTATAATGGGATTCTGAAACCATCCTTAAAGTTAGTCCTGAGAACATCCAGTCTTCACTTTGGAAAAAAAAATCCAAAAGAATGCGGATGTGATCCACCATTGCCCTAGAAAAGTAGGCAACAGTACATGGTCTAGCAGCTTAAAGCAAAAAGATGAGTGCCCCCAAAGACAGAGAGGATTTTCCACCTAGCATTTGTATAGGCTGTGATGGTGGAAGACACGCAAGACTTCAAGTGATGCTGCTCAGCTTGAGCCAAGTGTCCAAAGGCATAACAGTCAAATGTATGCCTTTTCTCTCTCCCCTCATCCCTGCTGACCTCCTTGTCCTGCCAAACACCGCACACACTATCAGCCGAGCAGTGGAATTCTTGAGAAACACACTTCTTTGTTCAGTACACTCAAGGAGATTTCCTGACCAGTTATGACACTCTGATATCTGTTTGTATCACACTTCAAAACAGCAAGTCTGTCCACAATGATCTTGTCTTTGAAACTGTCCACTTTAAATATTGCCTTATAATTGTATTGTGTCTACTTTTGCAGACTGAAAACCTCCTAAAACAGGGTATGGGAAGTACATTGCAGTTATGATTGGTACCCTCGCCTAGATTACAAGTGCGGAAGTTACTCCTTGAGGCCTCTCTTCTGGGTATCTCATGTATCATATCTTCAATATATCAGAGGAGGAAATTGGAGCCCAAGTCTTGTAACCCAATGGCTGGTATTTTTATTTTTTTCCAATATCACAGTGCTTTCAAAGTTAGCAACATTCTCCTTAAATTCCCTGCTAAATCATAGTGCATTTCTTAGTTACATCTGTATGAGCTTAACATTCTCCTCCCTGTACATCAATTTTTTTTAAAGTCTACATTGACAAGCCATCTTCTGCCCTCAGCCCTAAGATCCTAGAATCTCATGGTGTTTTTGCCTTCACAGGACTTTCCTTGTGCTGTTCTTCCAGGCTAGGAGCAACCATCACTCTGGACCTTTCTGTTCATGAAGTCATGGGATGCCTGGGCTGATGAGGTCCTCAGACATCATCATGCCAAATGACCTCATTTCACATTGGGTGGAAATCGAGTACAAGGAAATACTCAGTTGCACAGGGCCCATGACTCACAACTTACATCCCTTCTGCTTTATCAGGCCGTCTTTTACAACTCCAGTCTCAACTTGAAATTACCCAGAGTACGTTCTGTGCTCTATTCTCTGATTGCCATGATAGAAGTAAAGTACCCAGAGAAAAATTGTAACTGGTACATTTCCTCAATAATATATTGTCACTCTGAAGTGACAATGTTTTAACCCAGTAAAAGTGCTACTGCACAGATGAATAGTGCTATTAATATGAGTGGTAGGAATTCTGGGTCCTGAGGCAGATGGAAGAGAGTCTACAGATTGAGTGACTCTTTTAAATCCTTGGTTCACACCCTTTGGACTTGCAGAGGATTGATAGAGGCCACCTAAACCAGAGGTTTCCATGTTATTTCTTTCTAAATGTAGAGAAGGCATGATGTGCTGGGAAAGGGTAGTGACTCCAGGAATCTCAACCTCTCTTTTGCCAAACATTTTCTGTAGACTTTAGATATGTCTTTTAATTTCTCTAGGACTACATCACTGGACTTCTATAATGAAGTGTTGCCAGATCTTCTATTTTTTTCCCAAGAAAATCCCCCAATTCAGTGTGAACGGTGTTGATTTTTAATGTTGGCAATTCAAATTTCAACAACAACAACAGAATTTGTGGGGACACAAAACATCCCCTGTCCTCAGGCTGTGAGCAGTCCTGACTGGCCACCAGGAGACCCTTCTGTGACTCGAGTGGTCTGGAACTCTGTGTCCAAGGAATGTTGGCAGGTGCTCAGAGGTGTTACAGAGAAAGTCTATGTGCACCTTGGAAGTATGTTTCTGTGCAGGAACAAAGAATACTATACCATAATTTCCCATGCAGAGGCTGGGGATTCCTGGGAGGGCTCAAGAGATTTAAAATTCCTTACCTGGGTGGTCCAGAGATCTCAGACCGATTGGGCTCTGCCATGTGCCCGAAGGCTCCTGGTGCCCACAGTTCAGGAAGCACCTGTTCTTAGATTATAGCTCTGCTTCGAGGAATGTGAAAGTGCCTAGAGGTTACCACTTTACAACCCAGAGAAAGGAAGAGGATGCCATTCCCTCACTGCTTTTTAGGGGAGAAGCTGGCAACAGCCCAGCAGTGAAACCTGGGCACAGAGAAATCTGTTCAGAGAGGCAAAAAGACACTGATGGGGTGGGGCCCATAGATAATTAAGGCAGCAAGGACCAAGCCCAATAATAATAATGACACTAATCACAGCTACAATTTATTGACCACTGGCTCTGAGCCAGATATTGTGAGGAGTATTTTACAAGCATGATCTCATTTAATTCCTTCAGAGACTCAACAAGGATTAAGTAATTTGCCCAAGGTTAGCCAGTAAGTGGGAGAGCTCAGGTGCTAAACCAAGTGTGCTTCATTTCAAGCCCAGGTGAAGAGCTAGTGGCCAGTGTAATTTAGAGGCGTAGAGATGGTCCAGGTACAATGAGCTGGTCTCTCCATGAGGAAATAGAGGCTATGTGTTTTCATAATATTCATTTTGCTTTTTTTTCCACAGAAAAAATCCCCATAGATTTCTTTCTGGCCAAGTTGAGGCTGTTCTCTTCCTAAAACTCCCACAGTTCTGTTGCCTCAGAGCATAACATTTAGTGAAACTTTTGAAAACTGAACTTTCTTGTCTGTTTCCCCAGATCTATGAGGTGGCATTTTATTACATGTGTATCTAGTGACATGATTCCAATCATAATAAAAGAGCCATGGACCATAGAATGACCTGATTTTTCGGAAAAGCTTTTGCTGATACAGTAACTGATTTTATTTTCCTATTAAAAATGAAATTGAAAGTCTCCTTTAGCAGCTTGCTGCATGGACAACCACCACCTTGGTTCTACTCAACAGCCATATTGATCAGAGAAAACAGTGCCAGTAATGACTGCAAATGAACCCAGTAGACAGGCCTGGCACCTAATGGTATATTAAATTATTTGACATTGCCAAGGTCACCACTTCCTGCCATGGAATCAATCTTTCACTTAATCAGAAAAGGCATAAAGGGTCACAAGTTCCATTTGAGACAATGGTTAAGGGGGCAAAGGAAGGAAAGGGGCAGATGATTTATCTTTATGTGCATTTATTAGATGGAAATGTCCATGGATCTTGCTGCTATTAATCCACAGTGCAGACAGAGGAAGGGGAGGCTTTGACAGGGAGGAAGAGAATGAGGTAAATGGGACTTACCTAGTAAATACAGCTTAGCCACAGAGGGCAGTAAAATAATTCAGTGAGTCTAGGAACATTATCAATCATCAACCCTACAGTTAGTTTCCAATGTTCTGTGTTTGATTGTTTAAATGTGGGGCCTGGAATCTCAGAGTTTGTACACAATCAGGGCAGGGCACCTTCATCTTGAGTTTGGATGGGCTTACACGTATGGGCTCAGCCCTGGACTGAGCTGATTGCTTGGAAGGAACATTCTCACTATAGTCAATACTGCAAAAGCAAGTTCGTTCATCATTGTAAGTGCTCAGTGACCACTTAGGATGGCGCTAGACTCTGTGTGACACCGCAGTTGAAAGGAAAAGGATTTACAAAACCATTATATCTGATCCCTGCTCTCAAAAAGTTTATACTCAGAAAAGAAATATCAACACAGGAAACAGCCAGAGGAACCCATTTAATAGTCTGAGGATATGGACTGAAGAGTGGTATGTACACAGTAAATGCTACCAGCCAGAGGAAGAAGAGGAAGATGTGTGTGAGCCTGAGCAGTTCCATAGTCCTGTCGGCTCAAGAACTTAATGTTTAGAGAAAAGTTCCACATTCCATCTTTTTTGCCTTTTCCCCCAGGCCTATGATGAGGCATTTTAGTATGTGTGGAAACAGTGTAAAAAGCAAATGGTTCTAAAAATAAAATACTTCTTGTTTTTCTACTGTGAGTTGAGAAGCCAGCAGTTAGTTATTGACCTGTTGCTGTCTGTAGTCATACTAGTTATTTGCGGAGAATGAAAATGTGGGATCCAGACAATACGTGATTGTTTGGGGCTTGTAGTTTTCATTATATTTTTAATAGACTTTATTTTAAAAGTCTTTTAACATACATTTTGGTTTATTAGAAAAAGGTTAAATAGTACTCTCTATAGAGATTATCTAATCTAAGAGTTGCCAACACCTGCACTTACAGGAGCCAGGCAGTTAATATGAATGAGTCATGATGGTAGGGACAAGTAGGGCAATAGGTGGGGCCTCTAGGGTCCTCGAGAGGAGGGCAGGACCCACCCAAAGAGGCACCCATTACCCAGGAATACCACTGCTGCCATGTAGCGATATGGCCCAGTATTGCCAGTGTCTCTGATTATGAAATGGTAGTTTCTATGTGAAATGTACGGATTACTATGGCTTGAATGTGTCCTCGGAAGATCGTGTGTTGGAAACTTAATACCCAATGCAACAGTGTTGACAGGCAGGACCTTTAAGAGGTGATTCGGAATGGATTAATGCCATTATCTCAGGAGTGGGTTAGTTATCATGAGAGTTTGGCCCTATCTTACTTGTCTGCTCTTGTGCCCTCTTGCTCTTTTGTCTTCTGTTACAGAATGATGCACAAAAGCTTTTTCCAGATGCTCTTGGACTTCCCAGCCTCAAGAATCATAAGTCAAATAAACCATTTTTTTAAAATCAATTACCCAGTCTTTCGTATTCCAGTCTGTGGTATTCCAGTCTGTGGTATTCTGTTACAGCAACACAATACAGACTAAGACATTGATATTTAAGTCATTATTATCTCTTATACACACACTTATACACACATATTCAAGCTAAATAACAAAAAAAGACTGACATCTGGATCTGGTCTACACATCACTGAGTTAGAATACCTGATTTACAGCAATTGTACATTTCACAGATGGAAAAACAAGATCTATAAAGGTGAGATGACTTGCCCAAGGTCATACAACTAGCTAGTGAAAGAACTAACACTAGAACTCAGTTTTCCTGACTGTTGAATCTCAGTTGATTTCACTACACCATACTGTCTTACAAGAAATGTTTTTGAAGTTATGGAAAGGTTCAAACTACAGAATACCTAAGGTAAAATCATTTTATTCTCCTCTATCCCTCATTTCTCAGAGTTTTAATGATTAGCCACAGCCATCAAATATATGTCTGCATCTCAAGTCCTTTTCAGCTGATTGTACCTATACGATTTTTCTTGACAATGGCAATGAGTGAGCATTTGGGCCATCTACAAAGGGGACAAAGTACAGTGCCTTGATTTAACATGTTGGGGAGTTTCAAAAGAAAAATCCCCAGTGCTTAGGCTTGCAGGCTGCTATAGACTGCACTGCAGTGCTCATAGTCCCAGGGCCAGCAAAATCTTGACAATTTATCATTTGGAGAAGGAATCAGCAAGTCCTAGTTTCATTTCCTACCAGGAATAGACAAAGCCTCCACAAGAAAATCATCCTTTGATGGCTGATAAAAATAGAATTGCAATTTATGTTTCCATCTACTCCCTCTATCGTCAGGCTCTTAAGGTGTACTTTCTGCCGTAATGGCTGATTTAGATGGATTCTTGGGGTGCTGGATCACTGCTGATGACATTAATGGTCTTGGGCTCCTTGAATTTTGATTGATTGCTATAATCTGTGAAACTATTTCAGGACATAGATTTATTATTATTAAGCCTATAAAACAGTGTCAGGGTCAAAGCAAACTGACGATGTGTGTTGTGATGCAAACATGGCCAAGGGGTGGATGCCACCATTTAATAGAAGTGAGTGGCAGGAAGGAATAGTGTTTTATCCTCCACTCATAACCTGACTCAGGCCCTTTCCAAAAGGGGTACTGAATTTGAGCTCCATTTGCACTGGGCAGGGATTGAGAAGGGAGATAGAAAGAAGATAAATGTGTACTATCAATTATTCTCCTACATTTTTGAATTTCTTAAAGAAGTTTTGATAGAATTTTCATTTCAGTCCACTTAAAACTGAAATGAAAATTTAGAAGTGGCTAAAGATTTTCTCCATTTTTCTCTGGCCCCCAGATAGTATCTAGCTTTCGTAGCTCAAACCTGTTGTTTTTGGACTCTGAGAAAAATATTAATATTCCACTTAACCTCTATCAAGGAGAGAAGAAAAAGCTAAGCAGGGAATTATATTACAGCTATTTTATCCTTCCTTTCTTCTCTCCCTTCAGAAAGCTTCTGGTTCCAGTATTAAAGGCAAGGAAAAGGATTTTATATTAGGCTGAGTTCCAGAAAGATATTCTCAGGATCACCATTTCAAACTCCTCTTTAGATGGGAGGGAAGTATTCAACAAAATAATAATTCATACTTTCAATTTACATGTGGAATGTAGAAAGCTAGCAAGAGCTCCAGTCTCATTCTTACAGCAATATGAAGTCAGACAATTGCATATGTATAACTTTTTACAAATTTCTCAAAGAGCTGAGGTCACAAGTCAACCAACTAACTCACAATTTAAGGAAGACAGGTGACTGCAAGAAGAGGTGGATTGTGAACATTCTCCTTTTTCCTAGGCCTGATACAATGAACACCTACCAGCAAGAAGAATTCAGCTAAAATTACTAATGAATTGATTGACAGTGGCCAATGTAGACTAATGAGAAAATATAGAATTCTGGGGGCCACATATAGAAGGTGAATTCATGAAGGATTGTCTCCACTGGTCTCAGTGGATGCTCACATAAAGGGCTGAAAGAGTCCTGGGAAAGCATCCCTGGGGGTGCAGGTTGGGAGAGTGGAGGAAGCCTTTCTCCAGAAAGGCTTTCTTTCTGTATGTATAGCAGTTTGCCCAGCTTTTTTCCCCAGAGAACAAAGTTTTAAACTGCTGTAGGGGAGGAGGAGACAACAAACTCTGGAGCCCATTGCAACTGTGCTAAGAAAAAACCCTCCTACCTCTGGGATAAAAGGAGCATTGCATAATAATAAAGGAGTCAGTTATCTAAAAAGTCAATAGTCCTAAATTTGAATTCACCTAACACCAGAGCATCAAAATACTTGAATCAGAAACAGACAGAAATGAAAGGAGAAATTAACCATTATATCTGAGGACTTCAATACTCCACTCTCAGTAATAAATACAAAAGTAGGCAGAAAATCAGTGAGAATAAAGAAGACCTGAAAAACGTTATCAACCAACTTCACCTAATTGACATTTATTATACTCCACTTAACCGTAGCAGAATAAACATTTTTTGCAAGTATATACGGACCATTCACCAAGAGAGGCAGTATCCTTGATCATAAAACAAATCTTAACAAATTAGGAAGACTAGAAAATTATACCAAGTACATTCCCTGATCATGACAGAATTAAACCAGAAATCAATAACAGAAAGATAGCTTGGAAAACTCGCAAACATTTGAAAATTAAGGAACACATTTCTAAACAATCCAGGGCTCAAAGAGAAATTCTCAAGGGAAATTAAAAATATTTTTAACAGAATGAAATACAAATAAGACATATCCAAATTCATGGGATACAGTTATAGAAGTACTTTGAGGAAAATGTATAGTTTTATATGCTAATACTAGAAAAAAAGAAAGTTCTCAAATTGATAATCAAAGTTTCCACATCCCCTCCCCCAAGAAATTAGAAAAGGAAAAGTAAATTAAACCCAAAGCTAGAAGATGGGAGGAAATAATAAAGAGGAGAAATCAGTGAAATTTAAAACAGAAAAACAATACTGGAGAAGATTGTTTCCCCCATCGCAGTGCTTACTATGCTCTATGGGTTCTGTCATTCTAAAATACCCTGAGGAAATCAAGACTAACATTTATTTAGAGTGGCCAATAGATTCCCATGAGACTAATCTTCTTTGGAAGTCAGCCAGGAAATAAGTTTGGATGTCAAAGTCCAGGGCTGGCCCTGTCCTCTGTGGTGGTGCCCAGGAGAGAAGATAGCAAACAGTATAGGTCTTAACCAGGACAACTGCAAGATCTCTTCAATAATCCCAAAAACAATGTACTCTGCCCACAGGAAGCTGTCAATCTGTCATGGGAGACAGGCAAATATTGCCTACTGTTGTGATTCAACTACAAGGTGCTATGATGGGCATTAGCACTGAGTCCATGGGAACCGAAGGGGGAAGCATCATAGGTGACAGGAAGGCAAGATTCCTTTCCAGACACAGTGCCTGAATACAGTGCTGGATAATGTTCTGAAGGTGGAGAAAGCATTCACATGAAAGTAGAAGAACTCATATAAATCAGCCAGAATTACTTTCATGTTTAACACAATAAAAGCAGTTGAATAGAACAAAATAGGTGAAACTGAAACATTTTTTTAGCTTATATCAAATACCTGCTCTAAATTCTGTAAGTAGGATATTGTGCTATTCATTCAAGCCACTGCTACAGGTCTATGCCTTGAGATTTTATGAATGCTAGCTTCTTAATAACTGCTAAATCTATTTAATTTTTCTATTTTTTTGGTAATTGTGTAAGAGGGCTATTGAGGACATAAGGACTCTGAAGCCAAGTTAAGGTAACAATTCATCATGTTTCAGTAAATTGAAGAATGGATACCTGCATAGTGGTATGCACATGTTAATAAACAAAGAAGTTATGTATCCCCATGAAAATTCAGTGTAAAAGACACCTAAACAGTCTGAAATTATCTTGTTGGGCATTATACATACAGCAAACCAGATCCTGATACACTAAATGAGTTCAAAGTTCCGTATATCCAAGATTGTTGATGTGAGATGCAGTTCTATTTAGACTTATGCCTATGTTCAAAGCATTGCACAGAAATTGAAGAGTCAGCTTTTATAATAACCCCATGTAAGTGAAAATTCTATATGGGTTCTGTCATTCTAAAATACCCTGAGGAAATCAAGACTAACATTTAGGCTGCGTGTGTGTGTGTGTGTGTGTGTGTGTGTGTGTGTGTGTGTATACGTGTCCTGGAAAGGCTTCACCAGGCAGATGGTTTGTGCCCACAATAAAAATGAGGGACAGTAACAGGAGATGAGACTCAGGGAAGCAAAACACCTACCTTGGGCTGGAACAGGTATTTGTTCTGTCTTAAGAAAAGCCAAAAACAAAAAGCTAATTGAACAATCATTTTGAGCACTCCTAAGGGGAAACTGTATGAGGGTTAAGGAACTTAGGAAAGGAAGAGGGAAGTTAGAGATGAAATTTACTGTTTGAGCACAGGTTATAGTTCAAAAAGGGAATCAAATGCCTTCTGGAAACGAATGTGCCTCCTACTCCATCTCTATCACACCAACATATTCTAAAAGTTTTTGTTTTATTTTTAAATAAGCTTTATTCTTCTCCCTTGAAAAGAAAAGTTTGTTGCCCTTTGATGAGCTCCTGGCTTCCAGGTCAAGTGGCTTTTCTCCTGAGGCCTCTTTAGGGCACAACCTAGCCCCAGATTTGCTGGCCTATGTAGTCAAAATAGAGGATTCAGCAAAGGAGTCTAAGCAAAGTGTGGTGTGTGTGCATTTCCTGAAGAGTCAGGGACATTGTCTCAATCCTAAACCTTATTAAGCACTATCTCCTGATCTCTTCACAACATTTCCAGTGGTGGGGACCAGACACCTGTATTTTAAAACATTTCCTCCCATCATTCTGCGCTGCAGCTCCATGAACACCGCTGTATAAGAAGAGATGTTCTGACAGGGCAAAGACTGTGTTGCTCATCTCTGTTTATTTGACTAATATTTATTGAGCATCTGCAATAAGACAAGAACCATTAGGATTTGGCCATAATATAGTGAATAAGAGAGACGTCTTTGCTACCCTCATGGAGCTTTACTGGGGGAGGCAGATGTTAAACAAATAATTATAGTTAATTAAATATTTGCAACTAATTTAAGAATTAAATGTGAAAGAAAAACTTCTATATCTCAAGCGTCTGGCCAAGCACAGTATAAATACACAACAAATATTTGTTGAGTATCTGCTATTTCTGTGGGTTATCCCATGGGCAATAAATGTCCAAGTATATTCTGTTAATAGTTAATAGGCAAGCAAAAGACTATCAGTCAGATAACTTTGAGAAACCTGGTTTAGACCAAGTCAAATAGGCTTCTTTAATGCAGGGATTCTCCAGACCTTAACACACTAATGTGCATTGACTCTCTAAGTCAGCTCTCAGATTTGCATAGGATGTGTATTAGTTCATTCTCAAATTGCTATAAAAAAACTACCTGATACTGGGTAATTTATAAAGAAAAGAGGTTTAGTTGGCTCACGGTTCTGCAGGTTTTACAGGAAGCAGGGCTGGCGAGGCCTCAGGAAACTTACAATCATGGTGGAAGATAAAGGGGAAGCAGGCACATCTTACATGGCTGGAGCAGGATGAAGAGAGAGAAGGGGGAGGGGCTACACACTTTTAAACAATCAGATCTCATGAGAACTCTCACTAGCACAAGAATAGCATGATTCATCCTTGCCCCCATGATCCAATCACCCCCCCACCAGGCCCCTCCTCCAGCATTGGGGATTAAAATTCAAAATGAGATTTGGGAGGGGGCACAAATCCAAACCACATCAGGATATCACAAGTACTTCTCTCCTGCAGCATCCCAGGGAGCCTAACCATCTTGAGATTTTTTTTTTTTTTTTGGAAATACTTTCAACGGATTTTCAGGTGGAACTTCAATGCTTCCACCTGAAGGGGGAAAGTGCCTTTCTTTTCCATTGCCAGCAGCTGGGCCCTGCAGAGTCTGATGCTGACCTGGGTTTTCCCTGGTAACACAGTCCTGCCCCTGGCCTAGGAAACACCCTCTTTGTGCCACCCAGATATGGAGAACAAGGAATAGCACACAGCCAGATGATCACTTACTCAGGGAAAATGAAAAGGCCTTGATGCATTCAAGATCTGAAGATGCAGAAATAAGCACTGCAATCTGAGTGCCTGGTGACTTTGCTTGGTACCACCTGGAGTTTAAGGTCAGGGCAAGGGTACACACTCATGTCTGATGACTTCCCATAAGAACTTTTGCATACTTAGTGGTAGGAACAGGAAGTATTGCACAGCTAGACTGTGCAAAGTGACATGAAATTTAGCCACAAAAGCTGAACTCAGGATTTATCCACAGTGAAAACGTAAATCCATTTTTCCTATTTAGGGTTGCATGGGGGCATACTTACACTAAAGAGTTATTTGTTGTTTATCTGAAATTGTGATTTCAATGGCCTTCCTGTATGTTCATTTGCTAAGTCTGGCAACTCTACTTTTGTGCCTGTTTGCTCCGGCTACCATGAGTTCTGCCCATGAGTGTGGACTTTGAATACAAGGGTCTGAGAAGGCTGTGCTGTGGGTGCCAACCTGTCAAGGTAGTACCCAGTCTAGCTGCTGTGCAGATGTGCAGGACAAACTTTGCTGGGAAGCACTCCTGGCACTATCACATTTGGCTAGTTTCTGCTGCTGGTAAGCCGGCAAATTCCACTCTTATTCCAAAACCAAATTAAAAAAAAAAAAAGGTGAGTTTTACAAGCAGTCGTTTGTGGTACAGAACAGAGTAGAGCAGTGATTCTCAACTGCGAGCAAGCTGGCAATGTCAGGAGATCGTTTTGGTTATTACAGCTGGAAGGAGAGGGGACAGTGCTACTGGCTTCTAGCTGGTAGAAGACAGGATAAACATCCTACAAGGCACAGGACAGCCCCTGCATCAAATAATTATGTAGCCAAAATGTTAATAATGCCAAGGATTAGAAATCCGGACCAGAGGAAACTGAGCCATGCCCTAGAAGCAAAGCTAACCCTGAGCAAATTGGTTAAGAAGAGAAAGTTATAGTTTTCTATCCCTAACCTTCTTTCAACAATCCCCACCCTCAAAGAGTCCAGTGTCTCTATGTTGCCCTTGGTTCCTTTAGTTGAGGGAAAACAATATCTGCCTACTATACCCCAATTACGTATTAACAACTTAATATGCTAATCTCCCAAAATACGTTAATTTTCTAAACCATCTCCTGTTCGAAAGATGGTGTGGCTGACATTGCCAGCTCGCTACTTCTGAAAGTTGATCTCTCCTTTTTCCTTGCTAACAGAGCCCCCAACTTTGTCCAGGGAAGCATTGTGTCCAGTTAAAAATACTGACCCTCTTAAACTTTCAAACAAGTGAATATGAGATGGAATTGGAGGTTTTGGGAAGGAAATTTCCTGCCTAATATACAGACAGATTTTGCTGGCTCTGAGCTTTGTTGCTTTTGTTCTTTCTCCCCAGTCTCCTAGAATGCAGAAGTGATGGGTACAAGAGGAGCAGCTGCCATTCACAACCATGAAGCCAAAAGCCACACACAAAAGGTGCTTGAGTAAGAGACTGGAAGGGGCCTGGGTGCTTGGCAACTTCCTCAAAGTGGTGCACCATTCTGCACTAGTTATAACAAGATTTCTCATGACATTAAAAAAAATAAGTAACTTGGTTAATCCTCTGAAGTTGAGTTTCTGTAACATGCAACCAAGCTCAGCCTTAACTGATAAAAGATCTGGAGAGGAATATGCTTAACCCAAGCATTGAATCTAATGGTGAAATCCTAGGAGTATTGGAGATCCTAAGGAGTGATGAAATATTCAAGAACAGAGGATTTTCTCATCTCTCCTTAGCTCACCCAATGTAGACACTTCTGTACTTATATAAATGCCCTTGTTCTGACCCAGGAAGCAGGTTAGATATTAGACTATTACTAGTGCCGGCCATTGCCACAAATAGTAGAGAAAGTTCCAAAGGGATAAATGATTACAGGAAGCATTCTTGGGTGTCCCCCAGGGGGCCCAGCACAAAGGATAGGTGGCCAGCCTTCATTTGGACCATATCTGCTCACAGGAAAGATGTTTTTGACCATACTGACTTCTGAGAGAAAATGGCCAGCATGACTCCAAAAAGAGAGACTCTTAGGTCCACCTTAGAATTGACACAAGGCATTTTATATATAATCAAGGTGAGGATTATGATGAAGAAAAGATCATCCTCAATATGAATGGCCTGTTTGCAAAGAGAAGAAAAGGTCCATGGTCACTCCTACTTTTTGAAGAACTTGCCTAGCCATCTAGCCTCATGGGGATGGAAGCTGTAGTGAGGCACTACTTCATCTGTATATTCTGGACTTAATCAGAGAAATAGCTCCTCACTCCAAATTCATACCTGCTCCTTGGCCTCTTTCCCTTTCTAGGCGCTTGTCAGTGTGCCCCAAATAGGGTAAGGCCAGGCCAATGAGAAAAGTGGGGGTAGCAGTGACACCGGGGACACTTGCAGTGCGGCCAGCCCCCTCTCCTGTCTCTATGTCCTTTCATGAGCACTAGCCCTGAAGCTACGCCTTATTAGGATGTGACTTAGACCACGTTTCTTGATCTCTCTGTGCTGTAAGATTCTTTCTCTGCATAAATGCTGTCGATCATAGTACCTACTATTAATTAAGTTTAGCCTAAAGCTGCCGCCTTACATATTTAAGATAGACCTAAAGGTTTTTCCATATATCATGAACTATAACAAGTAGAGGTGTAAACTGACCGTAGCCCACACCTATGCCATTCACTGAGTTTGGGCCAATCAAATGTAGCCAACTGTTCAAACCATGTTCAAATGAGGCAGACACCAAGCTGTAACCAACCTAGTTGTTCCTGTACTTCGCTTTGATTTCTGTACGTCATTTCCCATTTTTTTTTTAACCTATACATCTTCTTCCACCACATGGCTGCGATGGAGTCTCTCTGAATCTGCTGTGATTCTGGGTGTTGCCTGATTCTCAAAATGTTCATTGCTCAATTATACTCCTTTAAATTTAATTCGACTGAAGTTTTTCTTTTAGCACTACTTCATAGGGTTCTTGTGAGGATTGATTGGGATTATCCCCATAAAGGGCCAAGCCCTGGCCTTGGCCCTGGGCTGGACAACTCTGAGAGCACTCACTGAACGTCAGCTTGCATGATCCTCATATTATCCCACTAGAGTTTCACCATGTGGCAAAGAGGTGAGGGGATTTCCCCCATCGGCGTTAAGGAAGGCAGCTTGCTTGTATTCTCCTGAAGGATACATGAAGAATCAGACAATATATTATTTTGTTATCCGACTGTATTCTTGGGCAATCTGTAGAGAATATGCAACAATCAGTCCTAGCTCTCAAAGAGCTAGAAAGTCACCCCTAGCAGCCACTGAAGCAGTTACTTCCTTGGGGGTGGGAGAGGTGCTGCTCTGGGCTGTTTACTCACCACCCACTCTCCACCCCCCAAACCTCGTGATGCTTGGCTAGACCTGAACCCTGAGAAGGGCCCTGAAGGCTCAAAGTCACAGGAGAAGCCAGTCCAGCTCCAGGGGGAGGAGATAGACAGTGGAAGAATGAGGAAGGGGGAGGGGAAAGGAGGTCTTCTGCACCCAAGTTTTAAGGTCTCCTTGAATTCAGACCATCTGCACAGATGGCCAGAAGCAGCCCTCAGGCTGTTCCCACCTAATGGAATGTGTAGGTTTAAATGGGAGGACTTGGGCATGTAAACCATTAACAGGACTCCCAACCAGGTGACAATGATACAATATGCCCTTGTTTGGGAGCCCTGTCTGAATTATGCCTTTGTGTAACATAATCTGTGCAAACTGCTTCTGGGCCAGAAGCCATTGTAAGCAGGCTGTGTCTCACCTCAGGTTTTTATCTAAAAAGCCTTACCTAAGAAACACAATAGCCCAAGTTGACCTAGAGTGATTTCTTTTAAAGGTGTGCATGCATGTGTGCATTGAGGGGGAAGGGAAGTAGGTAAATGAACCAAACAACTCACTTGCACATTAAACTCTCATTTGTAAAACTCGCAAAGAATAAAGAAATGGGCATAAAATGTAGCATGTAGCATTGAAATCATACATAGAGGGAGATTTCATCAAACGCTGCCTTCATAAGGCAGTGTTCTGCACACATGTACAGATCGTGTGGTGTTTGGGCAGGGCATTTGTCATACTGGCAAGCACTTGGTTAAAAAGTAATCAGGTTCCAGGCCCTCTGTTCTTCCCAGAGAGAAGAGGCCGCTCCTGGATGTGGGCGTACCTGGCTACCTGCACACTAAGCATCCCCAAGCAATCTGTAAACATTACCTCACTGGTTAGGCAAGCTCTTGCCCCCTGCAGTGTTTAAGAATGATGGCAAAGAGCCAACCAGGGATCTACCCTATTTCCTGGTCAGAGAGTGACCTTGGGTCCCCTTATAAGGCTGAATAGAATTCTACTGAAATACTCCCAGACACACAGCACCTCCTTCACGAAGAGATCATCTCCAGTTTAATAACAGCACGGGGCATACCCGAGAGCCTCCCTCAGGTTCCTTTGTGTAATTCTACCCACATGCTGGTCTAAATGAGCCTGCATTTTTCTTAAAGTTTACACCTTTATGAAATTATGTAAGCCATTTCAAATATTTTGACAACCAATTGAAAACCTATAAAAAGAACAAACTAATCTTCCATCAATATGATACTTGTACAATATATTCTTACCAAGAACAACTACGCAGTTGCTTTAAAGAATAGGGCTACATGTATTGATATAGAATTATCTCCACCGTGGGTTGAATGAAGGCTTCCAAAAAGATATGTTCATGTCCTAACCTCAGAACATGTGAATGTAACCTCATTTGGAAAAAGGGTTTTGGCAGATGTAATTAAGTTAAGAACCTTGAAATCAGATCATCCTGGACAATCTGTATGGGCTTTAAATCCAATGACAAGTGTCCTTATAGGAGACACAAGAGAAGGCATAGCAGAGAGAACACAGAGGACAAGGCCATGTGAAGACAGAGACTGAAATTGGAGTGATGCAGCCACAAGCCAAGGAATGCCTGGAACCACCAGAAGCTGGAAGAGGCAAGAAATAGACTCTCTTCTAGAGTCTGTGGAACTCTGCTAATACCTTGATTTTGGATTTCTGCCCTCCAGAACCATGACAGAATAAATTTCTGTCTTAAGTCACCTAGTTTGTGGTAAATTGTAAAAGCATCCCTAGGAAATGAATGCAATCTCTAAGATGGATTTAAGAATTAAAAAAGATACAAGACACTGGTAACAGCCTTGTCTCTGGGAAGAGGAGTACTTATGTTCTCCTTTGAATGGCACTCCCTAAAGTTGGGCACTGCTATGGACAGAATAATTGCCCCCCCCCAAAGGATATACTCATCATAATCCCCAGAACCTGTGAATGTGGTAGCTTACATGGCAAAGTTGAATGAAGATTACAGATGGAATTAAGATTAGTTAGTTGAGCTTAAGACAGGGAGATTGTCGTGGACTGTCTAGGTGGGCCTGATGTAATCACAAGGGTCTTTAGAAGTAGAAGAGAGATACAATAGAATATTATTTGGCAATTAAAGGGACTTAATAGATGCTACAACATGGATGAATCTTGACATTACGCTGAGTGAAAAAATCTAGTCACAAAGGACCATACGTTGTTTGGTTCCATTTATATGAAATATCTAGAATAGACAAGTCTATAGAGACAGAAAGTAGATTACTGGTTGCCCAAGGCTGGAAATGATGGAGGGCTGGGCATGTGGGTGGTGACTTGGAATAAGGGGTTTCTTTTAAGAGCGATAAAAATTACCTAAAATTGGTTGTGGTGATGAATGAACAATTTTGTGAATATACTAAAGCCACTGGATTATTATACTCTTAAATGGGTGAATTATCAGTATGACAATTATATTTCAATAAAACTTTTTAAAAAGTAGAAAAAAGAGAGGCAGAAAAAGAGAAAGAAGTGAGGCAGAGGTTGGAGTAATTTGACTTGTCATTGATGGCCTTGAAGACAGAAGGGGGCTACAGACTAAGGAAGGCCAGCTACTTCAAGAACCCGAGAGACAGCAAGGAAATGAAGTCTGTCCTAGTGCCTCCAGAGAGGTGCAACCCTGCTGATGTCTTAAGTTTAGCTCTCTGGTATGGTTTGGCTCTATGTCCCCACCCAAATCTCATCTCAAATTGTAATCCCCACGTGTCAAGGGAGGGAGGTAACTGGATCATGGGTACAGTTTCTCCCAGGCTGTTCTCATGATAGTGAGTTCTCCTGAGATCTGACGGTTGTATAAGGGGCTCTTCCCACTTTGTGCACTCCTCTCTCTCCTGCTGCGTTGTGAAAAAGGTGCTTGCTTCCCCTTCCACCATGATTGTAAGTTTCCTGAGGCCTCCCTAGCCATGCAGAACTGTGAGTCAATTAAATCTCTTTCCTTTATAAATTACCCAGTCTTGGGCATTTCTTTATACAGTGTGAAGACAGACTAATACACTCCTTGAAACTCATTTTGGACTTCTGATCTCCAGAACTGTAGAGAATATATTCGTATTGTTTTGAGCTGCTAAGTTTATAGTACGTTTTTTGCAGCATCATAGAAAATGACATTTCTTGCACTGTTTTTCCTTTTATATTGTGTGCTCTGTACATATGTTACCTACTCAAAATTTAAAAGAAAGCAAAACAACCTATTCAGACAATGATTCAATGTCACCTGGCAAAAATTTTACATACCTGTAACATTGCTGTTCAACAGAAATACAGTAGAAGCCACGAATGTGCACCATATATTGTAATTTTATATTTTCTAGCAGCAGAAAGTTTCAAAAAATAAAAAGAAACAGGTGAAATTAATTTTAGAAATACATTTTGTTTAACCTAATATAGCAAAAACATTCCCACATATAATCAATATAAAAATTATTATTTTACATTTTTTTCACATGCTACATCTTTGAAATCTAGTGTGTATTTTACACTTATATTACATTTCCACTCAGACGCACCACATTGCAAGTGCTCAGTAGCCACATATGGCTAAGGGCTACTGTATTAAACAACAAAGATCTAAACATCCAGCAGGAGTGATGGGTAGGGAAAAAGCAATTCAGGTGAGAATGGGAACAGCTAAAATTATTTTGGAAAGGCACTGTCTAGTACTATTTGAAATATATATCATTTTAACTTAGAAATCCATCTTAGAGATTCATGCTACATCATTATACAAGGATGCAGCTACAAAAGTATTTATTGGAGTATTGCTCAAAAGGCAAAACACTGAATACAACCTAAATAATCACAAATATGTTACAGGCACACCATAGATATTATGTAAGTATCACAGAAAATGAGCTGGAGCTTTATGTAATGACTATAAAGTACTGACCATGTCCAGGGTATGCCGCTATGTGAGAAAAGCTTAGGTGAGAAGTGCTTTTTTGTATATATTGTTTTGGGAAAAAGTCAGTTAAGATATAGACATATATAGAATTATTCACACTAAACTTAATATTGGTTACTCTGTGAAGTAGTGTTGAGGTGTTATAAATACTATTGTTGACTTTCTCCTTATACACATTTTGTTATGTATTTCTGTGCAGATTATAAAGAAAATCAACATACACATGTGATATTGATATGGTTTGGAGATTTGTCCCTTCCAAATCTTATGTTGAAATGTGATCCTCAGTGTTAGAGGTGGGGCCTACTAGGAGGTGTTTGGGTCACAACCGTGGATTCCTCATGAACAGCTTGGTGCCCTAGGTAATGAGTGAGTGCTCACTCTGAGTTCACATGACAGCTGATTGTTTAAAAGACCCTAGCACCTCCTCCTCTCTTGCTCTTTCTCTTACCATAGGACACACTGCCCCCACTTCCTTTTCTGCCATAACTGTAGACTTCCTGAGGCCTCACCGGAAGTAGATGCCAGTGCCACGCTTGTACAAGCTTGTATGCTTGTACAGCCTGCAGAACTGTGAGCTAATGAAAGCTCTTTTCTTTATAAATTACATTTATAGCAACACAAAACAGACTAATACATGTGTATATTATATATATTATGTATCTTATACACACACATATATATTACTTGTATGTGTATCGATACTTTAGGAGCCACCCCAATGGTTACACCATCAGTAAAGCATCAGCGACCACATCAAAGACCTCTCCCCAACAATAACCTTAAATGGGACGGACCTTCCTTTGACCAGGTACTTTTTTTTTTTACTAATTAGAGGGAGTACCTCAAATATGTTCTATGAAACCGTACTTCTTAAGATGCACACTAAATTGCTATGCCTTCAGAGTCTATCAGTCTGTAATAGAAACCCATATATTCTGCCATTCAGAGAAACATTTCTTGTTTACCCAAGTTCACACCCCCACAATCCTATCCAATATCCAGGTAATAAAGAGTTTTTTAAAAGCTTGAATTTGCAGGAAAAATTAATTATGGGCCAAGGAATTATCATGAACTGAATACTAAATATAAATTGAGAGTTTCCACACTTGGATTTAAAAAGAAACATCTCAGATGGTTTACAAAACATTTCAGACTTCGGTGTCTCTTCCACATTCAGTATTTGGTCAGTATTATTTGTTAGACAGTGTCAGCTCTGGTTAGTATATCTGTTAGATGGTATGTATTAGGCTTTCCTGCACTGCTACAAAGAAATACTTGAGGCTGGGTAATTTATAAAGAAAATGTATTTAATTGGCTCACCGTTCTGCAGGCTTTATGGGAAGTATGGTGCCAACATCGGCTTCAGGTAAGGCCTCAGGACGCCTATAATCATAGCAGAAGGTTACGGGGAGCCAGCATGTCACACGGTGAGAGCAGGAGCAAGAGAGAGAGCGGGAGGTGCCAGGCTCTATTAAACAAGAGATCTTGCGTGAACTGAGCGAAAACTCACCCATCACCAAGGGGATAGTGCTAAGCCATTCATGAGGGATCCACTCCCATGATCCAATCACCTCCCACCAGGCCCTGCCTCCAACACTGGGGATTGTATTTCAACACACGATTTGGAGGGGCAAACATCCAAATCATATCACGGTACCTGAAAGTTTAGCTTTCTCACCCTGGCAGATTGTCCTAGGTTTGTGGTCCCTGTATCAGTGGCATGTAACTGGCAACTTGGGCCCTGCAGCAGCCCTATGCAGCCTTCAAAATCCAAGAAATGAGACTTTTCTAGACTAGGTAATTCAACTGCGAGCTTTGTCCAACAACATAGTGGCTGTGTTAGGTGGGCCCTCAACCTGCTGCCTTGAGAGTCTGTCATTCAAAATACCCAACTCATAAAGTTGCACAAAGGTACTCCTTGGACTGCCTGCATGACTGAGTCCCTCAGAGTATTCTCTCCAGACAAAGGATGACCTGGTAGAGGGTTTGGCCTGAGCCCCCAAAAGCTGTCATAATATTTATGCTTTATGGTGTCATTTTTCCATAGCCGATAACATTCAAAAGTTTAGCATACCATTCTTCTTTAGTCTTCCTCTTCCTGCATTATAAATGTGTGTGTGTGTGTGTGTGTGGTGTGTGTAGTGCGTGTGGTATGTGGTGTGTTGGGGGGAGCCCTTTGAAACAAGCACTCAAAAGTAGATGCTGGCTTTCATAAACATTCTTCCCCTGGCCCTACAGATTAAATTACAGAAGGGCAGGGAGGTTGGAGGACATCATAAATCCATTCACTTCAACAAATATTTATTGGGGGGCTATTATGTCTCAGGCATCAGGGATACAAAGATGATATTAGTTGAAATATAAATTTGGTTGCTCTTAAGCCATTTGGAATATTTTAAATCATGCAATAATTGAACATAGTCAAAAAGAGAGAAATAGTCCAATAAACTAAAAAGGTGCATATTTCAGAAATCCTTTTATTTTAATATTGTTTTAAAAATAATACTTTTGAAAGTATGAAGTGCATATTGAAATAGGAGGCAAATATTTGTATAGATACTGTATTAGTCCATTTGCATTGCTATAAAGGAATGCTTGAGACTGGGTAATTTATAAAGAAGAAAGGTTTAATTGACTCATGGTTCTGCAGGCTGTACAGGAAGCATGACACCAGCAACTGCTTCTGGTGAGGCCTCAGGAAACTTACAATCATAGTGGAAGGTGAAGGAGGAGGAAACGTGTCACATAGCAAGACAAAGCAAGAGAGCGGGGAGGTGCCAGGCTCTTTAAAACAACCAGATCTCATGTGAACTCACAGTGAGAACTCACTCATTATTGTGAGGACAGCATTGAGCCATTTATGAGGGATATGCCCCCATGACCCAAACACCTCCCACGAGGCCCACCTCCAATGTTGAAGTCACATCTCAACCCATGAGATTTGGAGAGGAAAAAAACATCCGAACTGTATTAGTCCATTCTCACACTGCTATAAAGATATACCTGAGACTGGATAATTGACGAAGGAAAGAAGTTTAGTTGAATCACAGTTCCACATAGCCAGGAAGGCCTCAGGAAACTTACAATCATGGCAGAAGGTGAAGCGGAAGCAAGAACCTTCTTCACATGGTGGCAGGGGAGAGAGAGAGCCAGAGGGGAAAATGGCCAAACACTTTTAAACCATCAGATCTTGTGAGAACTCACTTCCTATCACAAGAACAGCATGAGGGAAACTGCCCCCATGATCCAACCACCTGCCACCAGGTCCCTGCCTGGACACATAGGTGTTACAATTTGAGATGAGATTTGGATGGGGACACAATGCCACACCATGTTACAAACCATATGAGATACATAGGTGATTGTCAGCTGTTACTAATATTAACTTATCAGTAAGACATCTCTACCTTAATTACATGTTTCACAAAATAATCAATTTAGAAACCTCGCTTTCTTCTTTACATCTTATAAAGTAATTTTATTCAAACCTTTTCAATCCACTTTTGATATCCCTGACTTTGTCATTATGTAATCCAATTTGAATCATCTCACACTGTTTCTGGAAGGTATCATGTTCAATTTTGTCCAAATTGTTTGAGATAAATGTATGACGCTGAAACTAGAAATGTTATTGCAAGCCATAGATACCTGTTTCTGTTAACATTAGGGGAGTGTCTTCGTGCATTTATTCTGTGGGTATATCTTCTGCTTACTATTTGACTTTTTCAAGTTATCTTTAAAATATTTTCAATGGCCTAGTACAGTTATTGATGTGAAGTCATATTCCAAGAATAATGACCAAAACTTCTTCAACTTGGCTGGGCACGGTGGCTCACGTCTGTAATCCCAGCACTTTGGGAGACCGAGGTGGGTGGATCACAGTGTCAAGAGTTCGAGACCAGCCTGATTAACATGGTGAAACCCCGTCTCTACTAAAAATACAAAAAAATTAGCCAGGCATGGTGGCAGACACTTGTAATCCCAGGTACTCAGGAGGCTGAGGCAGGAGAATCACTTGAACCCAGGAGGTGGAGGTTGCAGTGAGCCGAGATTGCACCACTGTACTCCAGCCCAGGTGACAGAGTGAGACTCCATCTCAATAAATAAATAAATAAATAACTTCTTAAACTTTCTTTACTTCCTTTTCACTGATCATATTAGATGACCTCTCTAAGCATTCTCAAACAGGCAAATATTGAATTTGTTTCAGGTTTATGTCTTACACAAACAATAATAAAGTCATCTATTATATGCAGACTCAAATATAAGGCCACTCTCTTTTTTGAGGACTAATTTTTGGGGGAAATACGTGCTTCTTATATTTAGGCACATACATTCCAGAGGAACTTAAGATTCTAGCTGGCATACAGAATATGTACATTCACATTGTTCTTGAAGCTAAAACACGTTCTTCACAGGACATGTGGCAGATTGTATTTTCCAAAGATGACTGCACCAATATATTCCATTCCACCTGCTCTTCTTAGGATGTGATGTTGACACTCCCCCATTGAGAAGTGGGGGGTTTATATTCCCTTCCTTTGAGTCTAAGCAGGCCTGTGACTATGAAGAAAATGACACTATATAATTTTTAAGGCTAAGTTATAAAGGTGAGTTCCTGCCTGGGACACTTGCCCTTGGAACCCAGCCATCGCGTCGTGATCACACCAGGCAACCACATGGAGAGTCCACATGTAGGCGTTCTGATTGACAAGCCCCACTAAAGTCCCTCCAACAACCAGCATCAACCTCCAGACATGTGGTGCATGAGCCTGCAGATGATTCCAGCCCCCAGTTTTTAAGCCGCCCAGTTGATATCGAGTGGAGCAGAAATGAGCTGTCCCCATCAAGCCCTGCCCAAATTGCAGATTCGTGAGCAAAATAAATGTTGTTTTAAGCCTCTGAATTTTGAGGTGATTTGTCATGTAGCCATAGATAACCAGACACCACAGGTTTTTTGCAACTTGCATAGGCAAAAATTATTTTTACAGACTTAAAGAAAGACCTTTTACTTATTTCTGATAATGTTCATCTTAGTAGTTTTAGGATGAAAACTGTTGAGATTATGGGAAATTTTTATGATCATCTAATATATTACTTCTCTAGTTTGTATTTTTTGTAGATGTTACATATTTAGAAAGCATGTTAGGCATTCGTACTATGTGGGCAGAAGCCTAAATTGGGGCACTCTTTCTGGAAGGCAATTCATGCTCCCCCCAAAAAGAGGCAAAAAGCATTAAAAATGTATATGTCTTATGTCCAAGAAATTCTGCTTCAGGAATTTATCTTGAGAAAATGCAATGGATATGTGCAAAGAATAGCTCTAAGGATATTTAGATTATTTTTTTAAATATTGGAAATAATCTAAATATCAACATGGAATTAGACAACAAATTATGGAATATTATTTAGCCACAAAAGATGTAGAAGATGAAGATTTACTAACATGGCAACAGGGTGAAAATAGAGTTGTCAGCCGGGCACGGTGGCTCACGCCTGTTTTCCCAGGCCTTTGGGGGACTGAGACAGGAGCATCACAAGGTCAGGAGATCGAGACCATCCTGGCGAACACAATGAAACCACATCTCTACTAAAAATACAAAAAATTAGCCAGGCGTGGCGGTGTGCGCCTGTAGTCCCAGCTACTTGTGAAGCTGAGGCAGGAGAATAACGTGAACCCAGGAGGCGGAGCTTGCAGTGAGCCGAGATCACACCACCGCACTCCAGCCTGGGCGACAGAGTGAGACTCTGTCTCAAAAAAATAAAAAAGGAAAATAGAGTTGTCCCTCCACATCCACAGGGGATTAGTTCCAAGACCCACCAGGAATACCAACATCCTTGGATGTTCAGGTCTCTAATATAAAAGAGAGAAGTATTTGCATGTAATTTGTGCACATCCTCCCCTATTCTTTCAACCATCTGTAGATTGCTTATAATACCTAATGCAATGTAAACTCCATGTAAATAGTTGTTACCAAGTACTGTTTAGGGAATGACAAGAAAAAAAGTCTATACATGTTCAATATAGACACAACCATTGTAGGCCTAGCTACATTTTCAATCCTTTTGTTGCTTAAATCTGTGGATGTGGAACCCACATGCACAAAAAGCTGACTGTATATAATTAAGTGAAAAAACTAAAACTGCTTATAGAAAAATATAAATTATAATTCCACATTCACAATACTATGTATCTATGAACATATTAATATACACAAAGATCTAGAAGGATATACCTTAAGGTTCTTAAAAGGGGTTAAAGTTGGGAGGATTATGGAGCTTGTTATTTTCTTCCTTCTTTATCCTTTATCTCCCTCCCTTCATTTTTTTATTTCTGGCTTATCACAATCTTCCACTCATTTTTTTTTTTTTTTTTTTAGACACTCAGGCTGGAGTGCAGTGAGGCAATCACAGCTCACTGCAGTCTTGACCTCCAGGCTCAAGTGATCCTCCCACGTCAGCTTCCTAAGTAGCTAGGACCACAGGCAGGTGCCACCGCACCCAGCTAATTTATTTTTTATTTTATTTTTTTGTGCAGGCACGATCTTTCTATGTTGCCCAGGCTGGTCTTAAACTCCTGGGCTAAAGTGATCTCCCTGCCTTGGCCTCCCAAAGTGCTGGGATTACAGGTGTGAGCAACTGCACCTGGCTTCATTTTTAATAAAGTTACTTTGCTTTTTATAATTAAAAGAACATTAAAATAACTTTAAAACATTTTTATAGCAATGTGTTAGTCAAGGCTTTCCAGAAAAAAATAGAACTGAATGATATGTATTTATATATTCTTAGAAAAAAAGAGAGAGAGTATAATGAATTGGCTTGTGTGGGTATAGAAGCTGACAAGTGTCAAGATCTGCAGGGTGAGTCAGCAAGTTGAAGTCTCAGGAGAGCCAATGATATCATTCCAGTCCAAAGGCCAGAAGGCTTATGACCTAGGAAGAGCTGATGCTTCAGTTCAAGACCGGAGGCAGGAAAAAGGTGATGTCCCAATTTGAATGCAGTCAGGAAGGAAGAACTCTCTCTTACTCCAGGGAGGGTCAGCCTTTTTGTTCTATTTAGACCTCCAATTGATTGCCTACCCCTATTAAGGAAGGCAATCTACTTTAGTTAGTCTACGGACTTAAACATTAACCTCATTCAAAAATGCCCACCCTAAAATACCCAGAAAAATGTTTGATCAAATATCTGGGCACTCTCTGGCCCAGTTAAATTGACACATAAAATTAGCCATCACAAACAAGAAAACAAAAAGCTATGTAAACCCCATTGAAAAAATCAAGAGAAATCAAGAGAAAAAAAAGAGATTCTTTTTGGGCCAAATCTTTTTCGAACCTCTTACTTCACCTGTCAAGTCAAGCTATTTTCATTTTTGTTTTAGAACATCATTTTATCGTATATGCAATGTTGTCTGTATATACTGGGGATGAGCAAAAATATATGTATATTGTTTCCATCACGCTCATTTTGATTGTATTCATAATTCGTATTTTGGGAGCTTCCCCTAAAAGTTCCCAAAACAGTGCCTGACTGGTCTGCATTGTGAAGAGTGCACGCCTTCTTCTAGCGTACTCCCATGGCCCTGGTGCTGACCTCCGTCACACCATTTAACCTCATCATACTGATTCACATGTTTGGGCTCACCTGATTGTGAACAACCCCAGCCAGAGAATGGGACTCAGCACAAAAACTGTGCTCAATTAACGTGTCAAATGGGAATAAAACGTTTTCATCCAAATAACTGATGAAACTATTCAAGCAGGCAGCGCCGAGTATTGAGCCCTCTCTTGCATCACAAAACACTTCTCTCCTATTTTACAACTATTCTTACAATCAACTGCCTTTGAGCAAGATTTTTCAGTTAGATAATGGACAATATTTCAAAGTTGCAAAATGCAGACTATTATAATCATCAAGCTATCAACTGGCACCACTATCCAGCCCAGTGTTTTCCAAACTGCAGGGCTGCAACTGATTAATAGGTTGTGAAATCAGTTGAGTGGGTTGTTAGTAGCCTTAAAAATGTACAGAAAATATAAAAAGGCTGTGCATGTATTAATTACAAGTATTGTTTCAGGAAACTTTCGTTGCAGAGGTATACAGGTGTGTGTGTGTGTACGTGTGTGTGTGTGTGTGTATTCTGAGTCATAATGTAAAATGTACGCATATACTTTTTACTGTGGTTGGAATCTAAAATATTTGAATGCCATTGATCTGGCCCATATTTTTCACAGCAGACAGATGTCTTTCTAAAATTAAGATGAAGCCAGGGCCAGCTTCATGGGTGTGATACCTGTTCCATCTATCAGTGCAGTTGCACAAGGCTCTGCACTTGCAAGGGTCCACACTTGGTTTAATGCTCTTCTGTCACCACTGTAGAACTCTTAATCATTCTATCTGAGTACTTATGTGAGCAGAGAAGATCTACCAGATAGCAGTGAGCACTCACAATTGTGATCCAGCAGCAGCTGTGCCGAGCACAGCAAGCTGCATGCTCCAGCAGTTGGCCTACTTGTCCAGCACTTGAGTAGCCTCCAGGCAGTCCAGGGCACCAAGAGGTCAAAGGGGTCGGATGGGGCTCAACCTAAGCCCAGATTCATGTCATCAACAGCAGCAGCAAAAGTATCTGCACAACGGGTCACAGCCCCCAGGGAAAGGAGAAGCTTCACCTGGGGACAGGATGGAGGCCTATGATGGGAGGCTAGCTTGTCCGCCTTGCCTACACAAATATTAACTCTTCCACTTCTTAATCCTGAAACAGGAACTGCCAGTGTGAAAGCAGCAAGCTTTGAGAGTAAGTTTTTGCAAAACAAAAGTGAACACAGGAACATCAAAATAAAGCACATCAGGGAGTTATAGGAATTCTTCAAAGCATTTAGAATCTTTGCTTTTAAAAACTGCTACAAGATTGCAAAGCAAATCTCTACAGGTTTAGAAATAGAATAGAAATACTATAGTGTTAAATGAGAAAAACAAGCAAATAAACCAACCAGCCACTATTTTCACATGACACTTTAGATGAACCAATTATTAATGCAGAAAGCAATTTTAATACTAAACATTTCCTTGTAATTGAAGATACGGCAACAGAATGCATAAGTATGTGTTTTGGTTCATATACAAATCATAAAGTCACTTGTGGTTTCTTATATGACCTCTACAAGTTTACAGGAAATGTCAGAGGAAACGTTAAAAGGCCATTGTATAAATTTACATACATAATTAAATTTAAACTTACACAAAACATATATGAAGAGTTAAATCATTTTAGAAAAATTATTACACAAAATCAGTTCTAGATATGCTAAACAATTTCTATTTTGAAATTATCAGAAAGTGATGCTTATGTTATCATAGTTTATAAAGAACTCTTAACAACTCCAGTAAGTTGTATCCACAGATCCTTCTTAAATAAACATTATCAAAAATTCTTTTTAATCTTGAATTTGTCAAGATGACATCATTTTCAATATGCTTTAAAATGAAGTTACTTAAAGTATAAATTTGATGATGTACTAGTCCATTTTCACACAGATATAAAGAATTTCCCAAGATTGGATAATTTATAAAGGAAAGAGGTTAATTGACTCCCAATTCTAAAGGGCTGGGGAGGCCTCAGGAAACTTACAATCATGGTGGAAGGGGAAGCAAACACGTCCTTCTTCACATGATGGCAGGAAAGTGAAGTGCCCAGTAAAGTGGGGAAAAGCCCCTTATAAAACCATCAGATCTCATGAGAACTCACTCACTATCACAAGAACAGCACTGGGGGACCACCCCCATGATCTAATTATCTCCCACAAGGCCCCTCCCCCAACACGTGGGGCTTATAATTTAGATTACAATCCAAGATGAGATCTGGGTGGGGACACAGAGCCAGACCATATTAGATGACTTAATAAATTTGCAAGGAAGTGAGCCAAAAACATCTTGTAAGCAGTCAAAATATTAATTTATTAAATTACCTTCTAATTCTGATTAATTTCTTGTATTTATTGATTATATAAAATTACGGCACCAAAAATATTTTTTCAATTTGTAAGTTCATATTGTTACTCATGTATCACTATTACTCCTATGTTTTGTAAGTAAAATATTTTTTAGGAAAAAGCTGTATACTTCAGAACTTTGGTAGGATTCTCCTCCCCACCTCCTTCAATAAGCTGGTCTTTTTTTTTTTGAGATAGGGTTTCACTGTCACCCAGGCTGGAGTGCAGTGGTGCAATAATGGCTCCCTGCAGCCTGGAACTCCTGGGCTGAAGTGATTCTCTGACTGCAGCATCCTGAGTAGCTGGGATTATAGTCATGAGCCAGTGTGCTCAGCTGTAATGATACTTCCTGTTTTTTGAATATGAGTCCTACATTTGCATTTTGCATTAAGCCCTGCAAATTGTATAGCTGGCCTTGAATACAAAATTGCATTTAAGTCAACAAATTATACTGAGTTGCTAATTTTACCCAGAAATATGCGAATTGATCAAGAAGAAACAGACAGGATCAACAACTTTCAAGGGTCTCACGTTCTAGGATTCTAAGTAATTTTAATATGTGGCAGAATCTAAGGATCATATAAGAAATGAAGGTTACGGGAGTGTTTACATAGCTTAATTATTTTATGATCTCCTAGGATTATTAAGTACCTTTATGGGATAATTCAACTGTTTATCATCTAAATTCTGACTTCATCAGGAGTTTTAGGCCTGGGTCCCAGTTTCCATTCACCTGCATTCCCAGTCAATTTGCAATTGTATAGTTAGTTGTGCCAGAAAGGACAATGCCCTTATTGAGCCCTTCTCCATTACCAATAGAATGAAGACAAATTGTAGAATAAGTCCAGATCTGGCCTATTCTGTGCTTGTATAATACGTGTATGATATACTATTTGATACCCTTCCATTTAATGTCATCAGAAGTTTGGAAGTGTCCTCAGTCCAGTTCATGCATCACCCTAGGTCTATTCACTTTCCTTGATTTTGGCCTTGAGTGGAGCTTGTGCTCATGGAGCCCAGTCATTGCTGCCTCAGCCTTTACTGCAGGCTGCTACATTGACTGCTCCCCTAGCCTGCAAATGACTCAAGGACACACGCCAACAGCACCATACTTCAGTCTACGCTTCAAGCCTCTTGCCTCATGTTTTAGGAATCGTCTGTTGCTGCTGAGACATGAGATGTCTTGGATCCACTTGGCATCCATGTACCCACAACCTAAAACGTATAGGCAAGTTAAATATCCTTTGGAACAACCTTTACCAGTGGGGCCAGGAATTAGCAGATAAATTCTCCCTACCTTCTGTCGAATGAGGTATTCAGAGATGAAGTATCTTTGTACAGTTTTTCTGAAGACATTCTCTGAGACCACGCAGTTTTCTGGGAGCTATGGGCAGCTCAGTAGGGATTTTACTTCTAAATGAAATGAGTAAAATTGATTACTTAATACGTTTGCAAGAAAGTGAGCCAAAAACATCCTGTAAGCCATCAAAATATTCTATTGATATTAAAAATTATATTAATAGAATTTCTGTTCCACTAATACAGGCTTTTGGCTCGGGCTTGGCTTTTTAGGGAATGTGGGCTGAAATATTAATATGCTACAGTGGTATTTCTGACAGGAACACTTCACAAGCAGCATAGAAACTGACTGAAAGCGAAGACTCAAGTCAGGTCGCCTGCATTTGAATCCCAGCTCCTCCATTCAGCCCCTGTGTGACATGGAGTCCGTCACTCAGTCTCCTTTTCTCCGTTTCAATCACCTCACATAAATACATTATACCTTCTTCAATGTGTGTCACAGGCTTGTCTAAGCATTCTCATATATTTACTCTCACCTATATTTGAGAATTAAGTATATAATTCTGAGAGACATGACAGAGAAGATAAAAAGGTAATTAAGATTAAACAATGAAAAGATGTTGAATTCCCAAGTGGTTGGAAATTTCAGCACTAAGTCATTAATGTTGATTTCATCTACTTCCTGCCTACCTGAGCCACGTTCAGTTCCGTGTTCTCCATCCTCATTCTAACTCCCTTTTGCAATCTGCTCATGTCTCTTCTACCTTAAGCACTCTTTCCTCCAATAAGCACTCTTTCCTCCAATATAATTACCTTCTTTCTCCCTAGCCCTACACATTGCCAAACTCCTTTTTATTTCACAGATCTCTGTTTATATATCACTTGGGAACTCTCCTAATCTCCAGAATCAGGAGGCAGTCCCCTTGCACATATTCCCATTGTAACCAACATACTTCTTACTTCTCTATCAGAAAAGCCAGTACACTGTATTTTTTGTTTATCGTTGAATCCCAACATTAATTTTTAGTTCTTGGCCCATAGTAGGTGTTCAATAAAAACTGAGAAATAAATTATAGCTTTCATTTATTTATTTTTTAAAAACAGATTTTTAGAGCAGTTTTGGTTCACTGAAAATTGAGTGAAAGGAACAGATATTTACCATATACGCCATATCTCCACACATGTATGGCTTCTCCCACTACCAACATCTGTGCCAGGGCAGTACATTTGTTAAAACTGATGAACCCACATTGGCATGTCATTATCCCCCGAAGTTCATAGTTTACGTCAAGATTCACTCCTGGTGTTGTATATTCTATGGGTTTAGACAAACATATAATGATATGTATCCACCATTATAGTATCAAAGTAGATACAGAATAGCTCTGTTGCCATAACATTCTCTGTGATCTGCCTATTCATCCTTCCCCCAACCGCTGGCAACCACTGATCTTTATACTATCTCCATAGTTTTGTCTTTTCCAGAACGTCATGGTGCTGGAATTATGTAGTATGCAGGATTTCCAGATTGGCTTCTTTCACTCAGTAATATGCATTAAAGTTTCCTCCATGTCTTTTCATGGCTTGATAGCTCATTACTTTTTAGCGCTGAATAATATTCCGGCGTCTGGATGAACCACAGTTTTTTTTATCCATTCACCTACTGAAGGACACCTTAGTTGCTTCCAAGTTTTGGCAATTATGAATAAAGCTGCTATAAATATTCCTGTGCAGGTTTTTGTGTAGACATAAGTTACCAAGGAGCATGATGCTGGACCATATGGTAAGAGTATGTTCAGTTTTGTAAGAAACTGCCAAACTGCCTTCCAAAGTGGCTGTGCCATTTTGCATCCCCACCAGCAATGAACAAGAGTGCCTCCTGCTTCCTTCCCATCCTCACCGAAGTTTGATATTGGTAATGTTTTGAGTTTTGGCCATTCTAATAGGTGTACAGAGAAAAATTTTTATTTCCCATAATTCCTAATATTTATATTTTCAGAGAAGGCCTATTTTGCTACAGAACAGCATACTAGTACAAGTAGAAAATTCACAAACGTGTCATGAATAGTTCAGGAATCTGCAAGGCAAGGTCTAATGAATGACATAGATAGATGCATATACTGTCACTAATATTAATCACCCACTCAGGATTCTTAAACTAGAGTATTCATTCCCTAGAAAATAATGGGGAACAGGGCAGGCTGAGAGCAAAGGGCCCATTTCTGAAGTCTCTGAACACATATAAATACAGACAGGTCCTCAGACCGCACTGTGATATTAAACTCAGTCCATGGCAGAGTGGCCATTATTAGTGCTTAGGCCATGTGGTCCTCCATTCCAGAATATTTCAAGGAACATTCTAAGTTTTTATCAGATATGAGTTAGCTGTGCATATTGGAAATTTAATTCAAGTAAACAAAGCTTTCATGTACTCTGGCTTTGAACCAAGGTGTCAGTCACTAATGGCAGTTACATTTAAAAAGCTATCAGACCTAAAGATTTGAAACTCAGAACTAAATGTATATACTTGCACTAAGATTTTCTCTTCCTCATTGGCCTTTTATTTTGGAGGGTTTCCTCAATAACATCTTATCTCAAAATAACCTCCCTCCCTAGAATCTTCTCTAAAAAAAAAGCAGCCCTGGTGTTCGATGTCATTTTAAAAATCACATTATACCCTTAGGATCTTGTCATCACATTTTTTACTGGAATTGAGACATGTTCATCTTCATTATCCATTTCTCACCAGAACATAGAATAACATACAGTTCTCTGAATTAAGTAGAAAATTATTATATGTGATGTAAGCAAGTGCTTTTTTCAAAAACGATGCTTATCGGTGTAAATCAAATTATATAATTCCCCTGCTTAAAACCCTCCAATTAAAAACATTACCAAGAAGTTTTCCAGATTCTTACTAAGTCTATAAGGGCTACATGGACCCACATGATCTGACTTCTGCCCAGCTCTGGCTTCCTTCCTCCCTTTCAGCCCTGCCCTCTGCATCTTCAATCATGCCATCTTTGCAGTTTTTTAAATACACCAAGCTTATCCTTGCTAACCCTATGCTTGGAAAGAGCTACATGGTTAGCTCCTTCTGTATGTTTACATCTCAGTTCCAATCTCCTCTTTACCAGTGAGGTCTTCCATGCTACCCAGTTGAAACAGTGCCCACCTCTCCTCCCAGCACCACTTGCTCTCTATCACAACACCCTGCTTTAAGAAAAATTCCATTTATCATTATCTGAATTCAACTTATGCATTTATTTTTATCTACTTTCCCCTTGCTTTCCATGGATAGACATTATAATCCAGAAGATACAAATAATGTATGGTTTTCGTAAGAGCAGGAATTTTGTCTCTCTCGTTCACATTCCCAGAGCCTAGAACATACATAGTAGACACGTAGGAAATATAAATGAATGGTTGACTCAGTCGAGGCCCAAAGTCCTTCCTGCATCATGGCCCACTATCTTTTCACAGAGACAGATGCAAATGATGCAGCCTCACCAAGCCACAGACTTGCTTTAGTAAAAAGCAACCCCCACCCATACACTTCCAAGAGAACCACTGTGTTACAAAATACTCCTAATGTCCCACAGTCCCAGAAACACTTGGAGACCTGAGATGATAAAAGGCTCAAAGGTATGAAAATCTTCTTCCTTCCATGTCCTGGACAGCGTCATTGCTTTGGGTTTGGAAACTATTCTTGGGAATCTCATTTGGGGTCAAGATTCAGAATGTTCATGGACTTCATGAATATGCTGTGCTTTGGGCTGTACCTGTGGATGACACCAAGAAGTAGAACTGAGATGCAATCCTTCTCTGAAAGGAAGTTACTCACATTTTTTGGGAAACAAGATAAATTGAGGTAAACAATCAGCAGGAAGGTGTCATTACTAACATCTAAAACACTTTTTTCACATGACTTACATTCTGCCTAAAAGCATCATCAGCCTCAACTTGAGAATATTGAGAAGAAAAGCCACACAGAACAAGGTTCAAATCCCAGTTTCTCAACTGGAATGTTCTTCAAGACTCTCTGGCTCCAGAGCCCTTTCTTCTGCATCACAAAAGCCTCATACGAGTTGCTTGAATAGCAGCCATAAAGGGTTCAAGAGAGGGACCCAGGCAATCACACCACTGATCCCTTAACTCTTGACCCAGTCCCAACATATGCTCTATGCAGGTCGTGTTTCAAAGACTCCGTTTCTCTCACTTTATGTCATCGTCTTATCTGATAGGCTTTTGGGCTAAGCCTGGCATCTCGAGGTTTGAAAGATTCAATGAAGACTTCACTGTTTGCAGTAGCATGTTCTTCATTATAAGAACTGTGACTTTGACCCCCTGCTCTAATTTATATTACTCCTAGTTTAATTTCAAAATTAGGTACATGTTACCGTATCATTGTATTTGTGTTTGCTATGAGCTAACAAAGTCATTGTGAAATAAAGTATAAAGAAATACAATTACATGACACAATATATGCTTATTGTGGTACATGACAAAAATTGCCACAAATTTTCATGCCTCCCTATATCCATGTCCTTTGCCGTGTGACGTCTCAGCTCCTTCCAGTAAGAGGTGAATCTCTTGATCACCTTTTGAATCTAGGCTAACTTTATGACTCACTTTGGCCAATAAAATACAGCAGAAATGATAATGTGCCAGCTCTGAGTCTAGGCTCACGTTCTTGCATGTCTTTCTTTCTTTTGGACCCTTGAAATCCCCAGGTGAATAAGCCCAGATTGGCTTGGAGGTTGAGAGACATGTGGGCCATTGGTCCCACTGTCCCAGGCAACAGCCAGCCATATCCCAGAAGCCGAGATACCTAGTTGATCTGCCACTGACTTGTGATTCCTGAGGTAGCCCAGCTAAAACAAGAAGAACCACTATGCTGATTGCAGCCTAAATAAGCTGAATAAATGGCTGTTTTCTCAAACAACTAAGTAAGGGCTTCCCGATACATCTATATTCACGAAAGCTATTTCATATATGCAACACTGTAGTAAGTGACTTACTTATATAATCTCAGCCTTCAAGTTTAATACCATCTTCATTTTATACCTGACCCTTACAGCGGTTTAGTGACTTACATTTTCTCTTCTCCTATATAAAGTAAACATATCTATTGTACTGTCACTATAGGAAATGTTAGTTAGAGCTCCTTAGCCGTGAGATTTATATTTTTGTTGTTATACTAACATATAAACCCCTTCCCATTTGGCCTCCAACTAAGCAGACTAAAAAATGTAAAGCTTGAAAACAATTTTTACAAAATCTTCTTCATATTTTTTGCTTAAAAGGCAACCTTAGAACATTGAAAGGAAGAAAGAAGCTCAAGTTACACAGAAGAGCCAGCTTATCAGGGGAGGTTTGCCCATATCCTGACAGACTTTGATAAAGTGCTGAGGAAACCATGTGCCCTCTGAAAAATCCAACCTGGCCCCGTTTGCCTTAACATCCCCAAAGGTTGCTCTGTAGATCACTCGTCAGAGAGCCTTTGATAATACAAATTACTCGCTTGCAAATTTAAGGGATAGCGTATCTTGAGAATGTCTTTGAAGGTACACAAATGAATGCTCTGTTTTTCTCACTACAAAACTCAGACAGAACCAAGTCATGGGCCAAATTCTGTTTACTCTACTTGTCTTTGTCAACGAAGCATCCTTCCCCAGGGGACTGATATAAATCAGCCTTCCTAGTGTCAGTGTGTTACAACTTCCTGCAAGGGTGGGAAAAAGGAGTATCCTCTCATGTTGGCTCTGCAATTCACAACCTGTAAGACTCAAGATCTCCAGCAAAAAAGACAGTTCAGGCAGTCCAGCGGTTGGCTGAAGGTTGTATTATTTCAGGATGTTAATAAGGTGAGACAGAAGAGAAAGTTGCTCAACAAGCACATCTGTGTTCCAGAAGGAGAAATGTAAAGTCATGAATTAAAATATGTAATTACAACATTTCTACTTGATATCCAAAGAAAATAAAATGCATTTAATTTTTCTCTCACCTTGACTCCAGTTTTTGTTCTGCTTCTTGTTACTCCCAAGTATTTTATACAGTTTATCAACACCTTCTGTCCCCAAGGGGGGTGTGTGCCTGTGTGTGTGTATGAGTTTAAGTGCACACATACAGAGGTAATGGGCTTTGGGGACAATAAAGGCAGGAATGGGTGTAGCCAAAGAACGAGAGGAGAATGGACCCATTAAAGTCAAGGAAAATGAAAAGCTGTTTGACAGTAAAATATATTCATAAATGGATAACAAATTAAATTTGTGAGCCTTAGGAAAGACTCAAAATTATAATAGGCCACATTAAATTTGATTATTGGAAACTTTCAAAAGAACCCTTCTTATATGCCCCAGTTCCTACAATGACAGTTCCAATTCAATTTATTAAATGATCACTCTATAGGATTGGCCCTCAGCCCAACTGACACCTGCTTCATCTCTGCTTTCTGGTGTTGAATATGAATTAATGTTCTTCATTTATTGTACCTTGTTTATTAAACTAACCTTCTGACATTTCACCAGTGCTCATTAGGGTAAAAGTCTGTCTCCTACTCAGAAAGGGTAGCTTTGTGTTAGATGAGACTCAGGCTGGTTGGGTTCAGCTGTGGGGCTCCTTAACAATTGTGGGAGGGAAGCAGTGGGTCTGAAAGTTCTGGTGGGAGACGATACTGAAATGTGGGCAAAGGAGACACTAAAAATTACCCTTCTGGTCTGTTTTGCAAACTATTTGTATGGTCTCTTTTAAAAGGAAAAATTTTACATTTTAGGATTTTCAGTGTTTTATCATTTTACTTAATTATAAAAATTCTTATAGGTACTGAACACATGTACACACCTGTAGTACAACTCTAAATCCCAAAGAAATAAGCTATACTAACTATAAATTCAAATTAGCAAAAGTAATCTAATAAGGATGGCTTTGTTTTCCTGAAACAGAGTCATCTAGATTGATTTAATAAGACAAATACATTTGCATGCTTTATGTCTCATTTTTTGGACTTGATTCTTTTGCTTTTGGTAAGGTATTATTTAAGACATTATTGTAATTTTTCTTTAAAAAATTAACTCATTTTAAACCAATTAGGTTCATGGGCCATTTAAAACTGTGTTTCAAAATGCAATACTAGCAGGAAAAAACCCATTGAATTCCATTGAATAAGAAGTTTTCTACTGTCTTTTTATAACTACCTGTACTGTCCCCTTATGAACTGCTCCATGTGCTTGAGTGCAAAGATGAGTGCGAACTAACATGTTTGCTAGCCACAGGGTCTTGACGCTGACCACTATGACTGAGTCTTTTTGAACAAGGCATGACTAGGCTGCCAATTGCTGAGGGTATTCAATTTCTTCACTATTCAGTTTCCTCATTTAAATTGTGAATTCTGCTTCTACTCATCATGCTATGATGCCTTTTGGTCTTCAGTAGTGCTAAAGGGATAGAAACACAAATGCAAATTCAGACATAGAAACTGAGTAGCGGAGCTCAATTGCAAGGTAATTGTTTTATGTCCAGAATTGCTTGTAGTAATGTATAAAGTTACAAAGCCAAAACTGCCACAGAAATTCTGCATGTCAGAGAACACATCCATGTTTGCACAACATCTTCCTAGTTTATTGTTTTGCCTGGGACTATTTGACCTTGTTAATAGATTCGTCTAAGCACAGTTAATAAAATAACTTTTTGGCACTCAGAAATGTACTGTAGAGGGCTCTTATAATGGGACTATGGGACTGTGGAGAGATAAGCCTTATAAAAGCATCTGAGCATCATAGGTAAAAAGATTTTCTTTTTGCTAAGGTGTGCTCCTAATTGAATTTTACTTTTCTGCTTTAGCTAACAAAGTTTTTTTTTTTTTTAATGTAATGACTTAAAAATATATCATTACTTTTAACTTAACATATGTGCAAACCAACATTCATAGTTTCAAGTTTATGTGTTTCTGGTCAAGCCAGAGGCTGCTCCCTTGCAGCATTTTAATACCTCTGGTGGAAAAAATATATATATATATATATCTTTTCTTGTTTGATACAGAAAAGAGAAAAGAACAAGATTAAATAAAAATGTTTTATGCCCCTTTAAAAAAGTTAACCTGAAAACTCAAAAGTTTATTTTGATTTCTGTTGGATAGAGACTATCACCCAAGGGATAGTTTTGCCAACAAGGGCACCAGAAATTTCTATTAAGTACCTTATTTCATGAGGTACTTCATTTAATTCCTGAAGACAGATTTCCAGTCTGTACAAGTACCAACACACATGTATTCATACTTTCCGCACAGCTTGCTGAAACTTAGGTGTCAAAGTCTCCCCCAATAGATTACTCTTCTGTGAGGGAATATGCGGACTTGCTAGTCCATGGGCCATTGTTTCCTAGCACTAAGCTGAAATGATTCTGCCAACCGGGACCCCAAGGATATCAGAGATTTCATCATCTGTTGCCTGGCTGAGCTGCTCAAGGTCATTGACTAACTTAATGGCTCAGAAGATTATTGCAATCCTGAAGGAAACATTCCAGGACAAGTCATTCCTATTTATAGAAATAGTTTAAAAATGTTCCCAATAGAATGGCAATCATTAAAAAGTCAGGAAACAACAGGTGCTAGAGAGGATGTGGAGAAATAGGAACACTTTTACATTGTTGGTGGGATTGTAAACTAGTTCAACCATTGTGGAAAACTGTATGGCGATTCCTCAAGGATCTAGAACTAGAAATACCATATGACCCAGCCATCCCATTACGGGGTATATACCCAAAGGATTATAAATCATGCTGCTATAAAGACACATGCACACGTATGTTTATTGTGGCACTATTCACAATAGCAAAGACTTGAAATCAACCCAAATGTCCATCAGTGACAGACTGGATTAAGAAAATGTGGCATATATACACCATGGAATACTATACAGCCGTAAAAAAGGATGAGTTCGTGTCCTTTGTAGGGACATGGATGCAGCTGGAAACCATCATTCTCAGCGAACTATCACAAGGACAGAAAACCAAACACTGCATGTTCTCACTCATAGGTGGGAATTGAACAATGAGATCACTTGGACACAGGAAGGGGAACATCACACACTGGGGCCTATTGTGGGGAGCGGGGAGGGGGGAGGGATGGCATTGGGAGTTATAACTGATATAAACGACGAGTTGATGGGTGCTGACAAGTTGCCGGGTACAGCACACCAACATGGCACATGTATACACATGTACAAAACCTGCACGTTGTGCACATGTACCCTAGAACTTAAAGTATAATAAAAATAAATAAATAACAAAATAAAAATAACAAAATAACAAAAAAAAGAAAATATGCTTCAAACCAAAAAAAAAAAAAAAAAAAAGTTCCCAATAAACTCTTTACTCTGTCTACTTGACTTAAAATGTAATACTATTGCTCAAGTATTTACATATATATAAATTTGTGTGTTTGTATCTGGATAGGTAATGATTTGCACTTTACGAACAAATCTTTGGTTTGCTTCTTAGAAATACATACTCATCATTCTACCAAAAGCCCCCTAAAATTTATTTTTTAAAAAAATTGTGGCAGAGCCAGCTAGTTGTCCTCTACTACTCATTTTCACCTTTTCTGGTAATATAATTTTCAGCAGACACAAGACTGTCCTAAATAAAGAACATGTTGCCATGTTACCCTGCCTCCCTTGCAGCTAAGTGTAGTCATGTTACTAAGTCCTGGTCAATGAGAAGTAAGCAAAAATGTTAGAGCAATTTCTGGGACCCTCATATGAGAGTTGGCCGACACATGCTCTTTGCCTTTTCAATGCTTCACCCTTCCTGCTGCCTGGAAACAGACGCCACCTTGGACTATGATAATGAGACCACACTATACAGGTAACAACATGGTGAACTATTTTCTGAGGATTTCCAGGAGCAGATCCCCCTTACCCACCCGGTGCTGCTTTTTTCCACTCTTTTACACGAGAGAAACCCACTCATTTTTCTTGAGCTATTTTGTTTAAGATTGTTAATTTTGGATTTTTCTGTTCCTTACATACAAACCTAAAATTACAGAATGCAATTTGGTATGAAGCAAATTACTTAACTCCCCTCTTCCCCCACCCACCGCCCTCACTCTGTCACCCAGGCTGGAGTGCAGCGGCACAATCACAGCTCACTGCAGCCTCGTCCTTCTGGGCTCAAGTGATCCTCCCACCTCAGTCTCCTAAGTACAGGCACGTACCACCACATCTGACTGTTTTTTAAAACATTTTTTATAGAGACAGGATCTCACTATGTTGCCATAGCACTGATATGGATGATCACACAAAGATATACTAACATATAAAAAGAGAGATTACATCTATGCATGAACAATAAAGAATTTATAGCGCATGCATATTAAAGCTAGGTAGATCATTAGATAGAGAACAGAGAAAGAAACTGTGTTCCAAATCTGCACAGGATAGGGTGAGGGAAGGTCAAATGTTAAGAGCTGTTTGAACAGCTTGGTGGACTAAAATGAGATAATCCAGACCCATAGTCTCTTGGGAATAAGCCTAGAGGTTGAAAGGAAAGAGCAGACGGAGGGGGCTTTGAGAAAGTATGTGGATCAGGCTGACAGCAGCCCAGCTCACTTTCCACGGAGCTGACTCAGCCTGCCCTGCTCCACCCTAACCTCTGACCTCCTGTGCAGTCGCACAGGGAGGAAAGCCCTGGGCAACTGTACTTCTTGTTCCTTTAATGCCCTTACTGCAAAAATAACCTCCAGCTGCTCCAGTAGTGCTAGAGGCCGTGGGGAAGAACCCGACTCCACTCTCAGAGCCCTTAGAGGGAAAGGCAGCCCACTCAAGCAAGCATCTGATGCCTGAAGATTCCTCTTCTTTCTCTGAGTGTGGCAGCTGCAGCAAGAAAGGAGACCAACATGAGACTTGGTAAACACATAGGAATGGCAGCAGAGGAGGTAGCCATTCCTGGGGGCCCAGGCTTCCCCCGGGAGGGTGTGAAATTGATATGGGCATCGAGCTAAAAAAGTCCCTGGAAAGCCCCCACCTATGGGGAGGTTGGGATGAAGCTGGAGCAGGCTTCTATCTCTCCCAGAGTCAACACCAGGAAGGGACAGCTGGTGTGACCTGGGCATGATAACAGGAAACAAAGCTGAAACTAAAGAAGCAGGAACTGGAGCCTAGAAATGTCAAATAAGTGTAGAGAAGTCACAGGGTCCACTGGAGACTTCGGTGGGATACAGGAAGGGCTAAGCAATTGTCCAGATAATCCAGACGAAATACAGGTGTTTACAATTCTGAGCTATTTCAAGGTCAAAGAAGTTTATAGAAGTTGATTCAAGTCTCTGTCTCATGATTTTCTTAATGGGGCTCGGATATATTCCTCTCTGCAGGAGTGACACATGTGTGTGCTCCAGCACATCTTTTTAATATGGGAGACTCCTCCAGTTTTGGTTCTCTAGTCTCTCATGCTAAGGACATACATTCTGGCAACTCTTTACGTTTCTCCAGCCGATAGTCCCCTACCCACTAATTTGTGCACTGCTTCTGTGGAAGTGGCCAGTGCGTTTCTGCCTGGTAGGCAGAGGAGTACTCAAAAAGCAGAGGGTGATGCAAGGCCACCCAGCAAGGTGTTGGCAGAGTGCCTGATTCGGGGTTCCTGCGTCAGCCTGATAAGCCCTCCAAAGCACCACGCTGTCACTGGAGGGTAGGGCTGGGGTTGTTGAGGTCAGGGATGATGCTGATGCAAATGCTGTTAACCAGACTCAGCCGGTTTTTACACGAATTCATCTAAGTATCTAGAGACTTGATTGTCTTTTCTCTCCTCTCTCCTCCTCTGTTTGGTCAGCTTGTAGCTTTGAGGCACCAGGCCACCTGAGCACATTCTTTTAGATTCTCTCCAACAAAGATATTGAAGAGATCCCTCATCCAATGCTATACAACATCAGATCATTTATCTGTCCACTCCTTACCCCAAACTAAACTCTCTCAAGTTTTCTGAAATAAAAAAAATACATTTACCAAACACATGCATCGTAGGTATCATAAGTGCAATGGGATGAAGAAGATGCAATGGCTATCTTCAAGGAGCTCACATTCTATTCGGAGAGAACACACATGTATGCACATCCACACATGCACAAAGTAACTGTTCAAAGACAACAACCAAAGCGACGCAATCAAGGCTTCGTGTGTCATTTTTCCAAGTGGATGGACAGGGATGGCTGTATTATTTAAACAAGGCAGAGAACTTCAGCCTGTGGCGTAGAGGAGGAAAGACAGCAGTAATCAAAAAGGACTGTGATAGGCTAATGTCGAATTGTATCCCCCCAAATTCATGTTGACGTCCTGACCCCCTGTATCTCAGAACATGCCCTTATTGGGAGACGGGGTCTTTACAGAGGTAATCAAGTTAAAATTGAGTTCGTTAAAATGGGCCTAATCCAATATGACTGGTTGGGGAAATCTGCAAAGAGACACATCCAGAAAGAAGATGGCCTTCTACAAGCCAAGAAGAAAGGCCTTGGATGGATCCTTCCCTCACAGCCCTCCATAGAAACCAAACTTGCCGACACCTTCATTTCAGACTTCTAGCTTCCAGACTCCTGAGATGATACCTCATCATTCAAGTCACCCAGTCTGTGATAGATCACAGCAGCCTGAGGAAGCTAATATGGCTTGACACCAGGGTTAGCTCTGAGAAAGCAGAGGAGGATGGGGAAAGGCTTAATGTTGGAGAAACAGGACAAACAAAATAAACCCATCCAAATGCCAAGTATATTCTGAGAAAACCAGTTTACCTGAAGCGAAGCGTTTATGTGGGAAAGTGGTCGAGCATAACGTGTCTGTAAGGAGTCCTCAGGTCTGTGCGAGCTAGGCTGTGTTCCAGGCTGAGGAGTTTACGATGCGTTCTAAAGGCAGAGGGGAACTGTGGTGGCACTCAGAAGCATGTCATAAGACACAGGGTGTGTGAAGACGATGGTGAGCAAGAGGATTGAGAGACGAGCATGCAGAAAGGACGCTCAGTCACAAAACTAGTTCTCAAGCTTGGCTGCCAACTAGAGCCACCTGAGGTGACAGGCTGATACCAGCCCCCATGATTATCCAGGCCTTAATCCTGGGAACCTGTGAATGTTTGTTTATGTGGCCAGAGACTTTGCTGATGTCGTTTAGGATCTTGAGAGGAGGAGAGTACCCCAGGTTATCCAGGTGGACCCTAAATGTAATCACAAGTATCCCTCTAGAGGGAGGCAGAAGGAGATGTGACTTACCCCAGAGGAAGAAGGCCGAGTGACAAGGGAAGTAGGGGGAGAAAAGGCAACAAGATGGGGCTATGAACAAGAATGGGGAAAGAAAGCAAACATATTCTCCACTAGAGCTTCCGGAGGACAACACCTTAATTTCAGCCCAGCGAAACCCATTTTGGACTTCTGGTCTACAGAACTACAACCATAGGAAAATAAATTTGTGTTCTTTTAAGCCAGTGAGTTGGTGGTAAACTGCTACAACAGCCATAAAAAGCTAACACACCTGGGGAGACTTACAAACATCTGTGGCCTCGACCCAATCTTGGAGGGGCTGAATCTGTTCTGAGAGTGAAGTCCAGGCTGTAATGTCTCCCAGGTGTGCGGCAAGGTCAAGGACCTTAGGAGGCTGCAGTCCAAGTGTGAGGCCACAGGAGCCCGACCAGTGGGAACTGCCAGAGAGAGGAAGAAGGGAATGCAAAAGGTATCACGAACAACACACTGGGACCAGGAACTACTCGGTTACTTCATTTAGGGAAAAAAGCAAGAGTCAAAAATGAAATGGACTCAGACTCTGTATCTGGAGAGCACCAGACCTTTCATACCGGGGAGGAAGGGCAGGTAAGCTGAGGTGGAGGTGGGCCTGATTTTAATTGTCTGTCTGGGATTGTCCAGCAGGCAGTTGTAGAAACATGAGGTGAGAGCTGCAGAGAGAGAAAGCAGGCCTGAAGGTAACATTGGAGCATCATCAGCAGAGATGGAAGTTGAAGCTTGACCATGAGTGAGATTTCCAAGGGAGTTTTGAAATGAGAAAATGAGAGTGAGGAAGAACAGAACCAGGCTTCGCATACCATTGTAAAGAATGAGATGAGTAAGCAGACGGAAGCAATAATCAGAGAGGCAGAGAAGTACGACAGAAAAGCTCGGTGGATGTGTGGAGAGGGAGACGACAAAGCCACATGCTACAGAGAAGGTCAAGAGAAGGATGACTAAGAAATGATGGCAGATTAGAGGCCATCGGTGACCTTTGAGAAAGCAGTTTCCCTGCTGTAAAGAGGTGGGGACGGATATCAGATGACTGGTCTATAGGAGAGAGTGGGTGGCGAGAATGTGGAAGCAACAGTAGAGGCTACCTTTTGGGTCCCCGGGAATGAAAGCAAACTGAGGAATGAAGTGACAGCCTAGCAAACTAGACACAGAGCTTAGCGGCATGGGCTTTACAGTCAGACAGACCTGAGCTACCCCCAACTCCTCCACTGTGGTACCTTGAACAACTCTTTAACCTTGCATAGACTCAGTTACCTTGTTCATAAGATGGCACAATAATTAATGCCTACACCAAAGTGTTGTGAGAGTTAGATGAAATACAATAGGTAAATTGCCTATTTTTACTGCCTGGCACATAGTAAGTTCCCCAAACTGATATAGAAATGAATGGATAGATAGAGGCAGGGATGTATAAGAGCTCCGGAATCCCAGTTTCCTATAAAATGGGTTGCCAGGTAAAATACAGTATTCAGTCAAATTTTAACTTCAAAACAGAAATAATTTTTAGGATAAGTGTGTTCCAAATATTGCATGGACCAAACATATTAAAAAATTCTCTGTTACTTGTATCCATTTTCTAATGCTGCTGTAGCAAATTATCACAAACTTAGTGGCTTTAACACAACACAGTTATTGCCTTACAGTTCTGTAGTCCAGAAGTCTACTATGCATCTCACTGCATAAAATCAAGGTGTCAACAGGGCAGGCCCCCATTCTTTCCTGGAGGTCCTAGCAGACAATGTGTATTCTTGCCTTTTCCCACTTCTGGGGCCACCCACACTCTTCGGTTCATGCCCTCTTCCTCATCATCAAAGCCAGCAATGTTATATCTCTCTGCTCCTTCTTCCTCAGTCAGATCTCTCTGTGATTGCAGTTGGCAAAGATTGTCCACTTTTAAGACCTTATTTGATTAGATTGGGCCTACCTGGATTATCCAGGCAATTCTCCCCATTTCAAGGTTCATATATTTAATCACATCTGAAAGTCTCTTTTGCCAAGTAACATAATACAGTCACAGGTTCCAAGGATTAGAACGTAAACATCTTTTGTGGAATATTATTCTGCCTACAATATTGTTTATACAAAATTCAAATTTAGCTAGGTAACCAGTTGTCTCTTTGCTAAATCTGGTAACCCTACCTATAAAACTTTGATTATGTGAAAGGAAAAATACTAATTTTCCCTTTTGACAGAGTCTCAACTATACCTTTTATTAATTATTTCCATTCTATGATTCCTCCATATGCATCTTCCTCTATGCTGTGTTATGTGTGTTTGTGTTTCAATTTTTTTTTTTTTTAATAAAATTTGAACCTTGAACTCCCAGGCTCATGTGATCCCCCCACCTCAGCATCTCAAGCCTCAACTATACCTTTTATTAATTCTTATTTCCATTCTCTGATTCCTCCATATGCATCTCCCTTTATGCTGTATTATGTGTATTTGTGTTTCAAATTTCATTTTAAAAAAATAAAATTTGAACCTTGAACGCCCAGGCTCATGTGATCCCCCCACCTCAGCCTCTCAAGCAGCTGGCACTACAGGCATGCACCACTGTGCCTCATTAATTTTTTCTTTTTTTTTGTAGAAATGGGGTTTAGCTATGTTGCCCAGGCTGGTCTCAAATTCCTGGCCTCAAGCAATCCTCCCACTTCAATCTCCCAAAGCACTGGGATTACAAGCATGAGTCACCACACCTGGCCTAACGTTGCACATTTTATGGAGGTCTGTAGCTGTTTGTAAAATGCATATGTGTGTGTAAAGAGAAATTCTGTATCTTGACTTTCGTTAAGTCTAAACGAGATTTAGACATATAATCAGAATTAGGAAGGGAAAACAGAAACCACTCTAGGTATTTCAGGCAGGAAAAGAATTTAATACAAGGAATTGGATGCATACAAAACTCCTGTAAGGGCTATGAAAGGTCAAGGGTGAAAGGTCAGGGAAAGAAGTTCAGCGAAAGCCACAAACTTTCAAATTTGCTGCTAGCTTTCAGAGACAGAAGGTTTCAGGGACTACAGGAAACTGCCAGTGATGGTATCATCTGCTTCTAACACTGACGTTGATGATTCACAGGGAGATGTCAGGGAGCCAATACAAAATCTGGTATTTGCTGAAACCCACACGTTTGCTCTCTTCTGCAGAGTAGCATTATGTGGCTTCTACCTCTCTTGTACCTTCTTAATCTCATGTCAATATATGACCTGGAAATCTGTTGGCAAGGATGCTGGAAAATGTGGTTTCCAGGCATCCAGCCCCCAACAATAAAAGGGAAGAAGGTAACAGAGAAGCTGGCAGATACAGCTAAAGAAAGAAATAACTCCAAAGGCTGGAAGGGAGAAAACTTTTGCCAAAGGAAAAGGTAAAAAAATTACCCATGCATAGATTCTTGATTATTGTAAAATATCTCCCACTCTAAGTCTTCTGTACCATATGCAACTTCTCTTTTAAGGTGACACTTTCAGCCGGGCAATCCCAGCACTTTGGGAGGCTGAGGCAGGAGGATAACTTCAGTTCAAGAGTTCAAGATGAGCCTGGGAAATCTGGTGAACCCCCATCTCTATAAAAAATACAAAACTTAACAGGACATGGTAGTGAGTGCCTGCAGTCCCAGCTACTTGGGACACTGAGGTGGGATGATTGCTTGAACCCAGGAGGTTGAGACTGTGGTGAGCTGAGATTCCACCACTGTACTCCAGCCTGGGTGACACAGTGAGATCCTGTCTCAAAAATAAATTTTTTAACATAATACTTTGTTAATTTGTTGTGGCTGCCTCATTGTTTTCTGGGCTTAGCCTAGCCATAAGATTTCATTGACTATATACTCTTGACCATCAGAATTTTGTTTTTCACATTTAAGGTACCATCATGTAAAGAGAGAAATCTTGATAAATATGTTTGTCTCCCGGGCTAATTACCAAACTGTAAGAATATGACCGTTTTATTATCTATTGTTGTGAAACAAACCACACTTTAAAACTTAGTGGCTTAAATCAATAATTTACTATTTCTCATAATCAGTGGCATAGGAATTCAGGCAGGGTTCAGCTGGCTCTTCTGTTCCAGTGATAATGGCTGGGTCCCTCACTCAGCTATATTCAGGGGGTAGCTAGCTGGGCTACAAGATCTAAGGAGGATTCCCACACCCATGTGGTGCCTTGGTGCTCCTCCATGTGGCTTCTGTCCATCCGTGTGGCTAACTTAGGCTCTGCACAATACAATCTCAGACAGTCATGCTTCTTACACTGTGTTTATACACACACACACATTATACACATGTGCTACTGACAATCTGTTAAATGGTAGTAAAGCCCAATATCTTTTATTTTTTAATGAGCATAAACAGAAAGAGAAGATCTTATATTGCTTTTACTACACTCCACTGTGGCGATCATTAATCTACTTTTCCATTCAGTCTCATCATTCCTTTCTTAGTTTTCTTGTTAACTCCCTACGCTGATCCCTTCTCCTCCCACAAGGTGACACGGGGATCTTATTCCATCTTTGTATCCTCTTCCTGTTGGCTGGATTTTTCAAATATATCATAGAACTTGGCTTTGTTCCACACTTCACAGTAGGTATCTAGGAAATATGTATATCATGTACTTAGACCTGAGCATTGTGAGAGCTTACAGCTTATAGTTGGGTAAAGTGGATTTGTTCTTTTATTTTGTTTTGTTTTTGTTTGTTTGTTTTGAGACAGGATCTCACTCTGTCACCCAGGCTAGAGCACAGGGGCACAATCAAGGCTCACTGTAACCTTGTTATACTCAACATCCCAGGCCCTCCTATGGCCTCAGCCTCCTGAGTAGCTGGGACCACAGGCGTGCACCACCACACCCAGCTAACTTTTTAATTTTTTGTCTAGAGAGGGTCTTGCTATGTTGCCCAGGCTGGTCTCAAACTCCCAGGCTCAAGCAATCTGCTCACCTTGGCCTCCCAAAGTGCTAAGAGTACAGGCAAGAGCCACTGCACCTAGCCTGTTCTTTTCTAAATGCTGTCAGCTACACATTCAGATCCCTGACACTTGTATAGATGTACACAGATACTCACACATCCTCATTCCTCTAAAAAAATCATTTGGGAATTAAACAATGTTAAGAATCATTTGTGTTCTCACATCAAGTGGAAGTTTGAGGATAATTTTAAACTTTTAGGAGGCGAGTATGTCGTTTTCATCTTTGTGTCTCCACATCTTTGTGTTCTACCACAAGGACTGGCAAATAGTAGGTGCTTAATAAGTGTTTGTTATACTGAAGGCTGGCCATTTCCATTTAACTAACCCAGCACATATTGCCCCCCCTCTTTTTTTTTAGTTTGCAAGCTGAAATGTACAATTTGTTTTGCAAATACTTATTAAGAAATTCAGAGACACACAGTAGATGCTTTTTTTTTTTTTTTGAGACAGAGTCTCACTGTGATGCCCAGGCTGGAGTACAGTGGCACAATCTCAGCTCACTGCAACCTCTGCCTCCCAGGTTCAAGGGATTCTCCTGCCTCAGCCTCCTGAGCAGCTGGGATTACAAGCGCCTGCCACCATACTCAGCTGACTTTTGTATTTTTAGTAGAGATGAGGTTTTACCATATTGGCCAGGCTAGTCTCGAACTCCTGACCTCAAGTGATCTGCCTGCCTCCCAAAGTGCTGGGATTACAGGCATGAGCCACCACACGTGGCCTAGTAGATGCTTTTTTATTTATATTTATTTATTTGTTTATTTTGAGACAGTCTTGCTCTGTTGCCCAGGCTGCAATGCAGTGGCACAATCTCGGCTCACTGCAAGCTCCGCCTCCCGGGTTCATGCCATTCCCCTGCCTCAGCCTCCTGAGTAGCTGGGACTACAGGTGCCCGCCACTACAGCCCTGCTAATTTTTTGTATTTTTAGTAGAGACGGGGTTTCACCATGTTAGCCAGGATGGTCTCGATCTCCTGACCTCGTGATCCGCCAGTCTTGGCCTCCCAAAGTGCTGGGATTACAGGCGTGAGCGACTGCGCCCAGCCGATGCTTTTCATACTATACAAATAAAACTCAAATTGTCACAGAAAATATTGGATAGAAAATGAGGCAGAAAAAAATACTGACCATTGCACTTATAAGTGCTGTATCCTTTTAGTTATGAATACAAATTAATTTTCTTCTAGTCTTTAAAAAATTGTGCGTGGGTGTGGAAACAGAAGGGAAGGACTTGAGGCACAAGCCAGGATGGAGGGATTCTAAGTAACCCATTGTGATCCCCTACACATGTGTTGGCCAGGATGCTCTCCAAACAGGCCTCAGTAGAAAAGAAGGAGCCCAGCTTCCTTTCTAATCAGACCTGGAGCTCCTGTGTGCAAGCCCCAAGGTCCAGGCTGCCTGCGGGCTCCTGATAGCTTAGGCAGAAGCAAGGGAAAAGCTGATAGTGAGGCAGAAACCCTGGGAACCGCTAGGCAGTCTAGGGCCTCCCTTCTGGGCAGTTCTTGTGCCAGATGTGATGCACACCTCAGGGGCCTGAGCCAGGGCCAGGGAGGGCCTCTCCCTTTTTCCATCATGTCTAATTGAACCCAATTCCTGCCTGGAGCCTCTCAGCTTCAAACGGGGGACTGAACAGTTTGCCGACGTGACAGTCCTGTGGCACTTTCTCAGCAGTATTTTGAAAGAAGCACTGGAGGCAGCGCCTCATGCTGAGAAGCATGAAACAGGCGCAGGGGTGTGTGTGGGTGTGGGCTTGGAAGGGAACCTGGGCTCTGACTGGATGCCATTTGTTTCTTTTATTTCAGGCTGCTGTTCTTGTTGTTTTTATGAAGACATTTTTCTCTCACAAATGCAAAAACTCGAGCTGTGTGGGCCATCAATTTCTGCTCCTTCATACAGACAAATCCGGGCTGCCTGGTGGCTCGGCCTTCCTCTCCTGGGAGGCAGCCCCGACTCACCTCACGGGGTGCCCATGGGCCGGCCGGCAGGGAAGGGAGGCCTGTCGGTGGCAGCTTCGGGGGTGCTGCCAGAAGGCACTGGGTGCTTACCCTTATTGATATTGGAGAGAAAAAAAAATCAGAATATTGCTAAGTAGTTTCAAGCCTGTCTAGCAGTCACAGAAGAGACATTCCTGTTAGATTTTCTGAGCTGAAATCTGTGTTCCCTAAGTCAGGCCCTCCTTCCAAGTCTCAGCCCCTCCACTGCGAAATGAAAAGGCACAGCTAGGGGTCTCTCATGCCCCGGTTGCTCCCACTTTCGATCATCCCATGACCTCCTCTGGACTGGGAATGGTGGAGGTCATTAGGAGCCTGGAAAATCCAAAGGAATGGAAACCTCCAATATGTTCTTTTCGACTTAGAGAATGTGTATCGAAATACTGAAGCCCCACACCATCAAGAACTGACCCAGAAGCTTCCCCTGTGTCTCCATCCTGCCCCCTGAAATCCTGAAAATGTCGCTGCTCACCTTTCTAAAGGAATACACATCACCGTTTCTGCATTGGCTGTGCTCCCATCCCACCCCCGACTTCTCTTTCTCATTTGTCTATCTAATCTGTCTCTGACTGGGAGAGTGATGCTCGGTTTAAAAGACATCTCTGCAGGAAAGCTCGAGAGGAAACAGAGAGGCTAGTCCATCAACCATGTTTCAAAATAACCAAGGTGACACACATAATAACATCATGCCAGCTGGCATTCTGTGGCTCTTACAGCTCCGTGTAGGTAAGACAGGTATTCATATCCCCACTGTACAGATGCAGATACTGACTCCACGAGATAATTGAGTTGCCCAAATTTTCAAGACCAGTTAAAGGTAGAATGCGAACTGAAAACCAGATCTTCCGAGTCTTAGTGCCCCATTCGCAGAGCTGTTTAAAATATGGATCATCTTTCTGGAGGAAACAGCTTTGCCTTCTCTGCTCACTAGTTCTTGGATTGAGAGGGTGGAGGAGTGAAAGAAGCGGGGAGAACTCATCCCAGAGTTAAAACTTTTTTCAGAACCATTTGACTCTTGCTCTGCAATGCTTAAAAGCTGCTTCTGCTTCTAGGATTTATCCAGAAACCCGTCATCACAAAACCAGTAGCTCCTTTTGTCGTATGTCCCTACTCGAAAGCATACAAGCAGGGGTGATCATCCAATTACAGGATCAGCTTTCCATTGTCCAAGATAATAAAGCCACAGCATTCATGGGTTATGACTTGGATGGGCACCCGCTAGAGTGGCATCCTCTTGTTGGCCATCTTCCCTGCTCTGATCACATCCTTTAGTACCTGTGGAAATGTTGCAGCTCTTGCTACTGACTAATGGGAGTATTTCATGTTGAACATGAACAGAGAGAAACTAAGAACTTGAATATTACAACTGGAGTATGAGTTTGGAAAATATTTAGATGTTCTCATTTATTCTAATTCAATACTTTAAGAAATGGCATGACTTCAGTTCTGATTCTGCACAATTTACTGGTGGATTTATGGGGAGGAACCCATATGGATTTGTTTCAAAATTTAGCTTAAACTATTGCTGACTGGTTTTATTTGGGGTTCATGTCAAGGTTTTTCTTCACGGTTTTGTTTTGTTGAGGTCCTGGGAAGGTCCATGAATATTTGGAGCATGAAGTAGATCTGTTGAAAACAAAAACAAACCTCAAGAATGCTACTATTTTTTGAAAAATATTAAACAATAGGCTTCTGATGTTCATTATTTAAACAAGATGAACTGAAAGAATGTCAGTCCATTTTGGATTGAAAAATTCCAGGTTCTTCTTTTTTAAAGTTGGAAAAGCATCTCCTTTATAATGGATTTTTAAACCCAAAGCATACCATTTCATCCTCCAAAAATGTAACTGACACCTGAGGTTGGGAGTTCAAGACCAGCCTGACCAACATAGAGAAACCCCGTCTCTACCGAAAATACAAAATTAACCAGGCCTGGTGGTAAGCACCTGTAATCCTAGCTACTCAGGAGACTGAGGCAGGAGAATTGCTTGAACCCAGGAGGTGGAGGTTGCAGTGAGCCAGGATCACGCTACTGCACTCCAGCCTGGGCAGCAAGAGCGAAATCCCTTTTCAAAAAACAAACCAAAACAAAATGTAACTAATGTGAACTTGGAACTATTGTGGCAGAAACAGTTTCCGGTTGTGCATTTTGGAGGGACTGGTGGGGGAGGTTTTTAGAGAGGTCACGTTGAAAAGTCCAAAATATCCAAGAGTGCTCAGCAGAGCTCTTCCTGTAACTTGGAGGTACATAAAGCTGAAAGGCAGAACATAAAGAAGAGGTGCCAATGGGAATTCTATTTTAGGAGCATCTCTACCCTTCACCAAATGGGTAATTTTTAGTACACTTACCAGGTTATATTACTTTGCCAAAAGCAGCGCGGTGATTTTGAGTATCTTTTTTTTTTTTTTCTCCACTTGGTTAACTACTTCTAACCTAATGTTTCTAAACTGCAAGAATTCAACCAAATGCTTTAGACTATGAATACCTCTTTACCTTTCTTCATCACACACACACATGCTCATTCCCTAATGGCAACCTTCTCATTCCTTTTAGCCTTCCTTCACCCCAGTAAAGCTGGTCATTTGGATATTATCTTTAACTGAATTGTTTCATTTTTGTTAAAAATTATTTAATGCCATCACAGAAGATGTCAATTTATTAGAGATCTATTAAAGTAGCAGCTTTTAAATCAGATGGATTTCAAAGGCTCTCTATGCTTCAGTTTCCTCATCTAAAAAATGCACAACATAATAAGACCTTCCTTAAAGGAGACTAAGAGAATTACAACCAGAAGATGCCAGTGAAACCCTTAGTAAGTGTCCAATAAGCAAACGATCTGATTGTCCTAAGTTCAAACAGGCATCTTTCACTGTTTGGACCAGGCTTTGCTGGGGTGGTAGCGGGAGGTGGGGACACTGAGATGTGTGTCCCTGGAGAACTCTGAGAAGGAGTGGGGCAAGAGCTCAGTAGCTCACTCTCAGGGAAGCTTCCAGTCTCCTTCAGCTTGTCATGACTGCAGAACCATGTTTTCACTTTCAGGTCAAGAAACAACATCTTCAGTCTCCCTTTCTCCTGTGTCTACGCCTTAGCTTCACATTGGCCCAGAGCGTCCTCCTTCAAGTCAATTCAAATAGTTACATTCAAGTAGCAGACAAAAGCAAGCTTTCTCTTCGTTTGTTAAAATTTTTAAATTGTTTCCTTGTGATAAAATACACACAACATAACTGTTACCATCTTAAGTATGAAGAGTACCATTAACAATGTGAGTGTTAAGTATACTCACATTGTTGTACAAGCAATATAATCTGCAAAACTCTTGCATCTTAAAAAACTGAAACTCTGTACCCATTAAACAACTCCTCATTTCCCCCTGCCATATCAGACTCTGACTGTTCTTGGTATCTCACGTAAGTGGAATCATACAGTGTTTGTCTTTTTGTGACTGGCCTACTTTACTTAGTATGGTGTCCTCAAGGTTCATCTATGTCGAAGCATATGTCAGAATGTCCTTCCTTGTTAAGTCTGGATAGTATTCCATTGCATGTGTACTTCACATTTTATCTACTCGTCTATCAGTGGACACTGGGGTCGCTTCCATTTTTTTGATTACTGTGAATAATGCTCTATCAACGTGGTGTACAGATATCAGTTGGAGTCCCTGCTTTCTACTGTTTGGGGTATATATTATACCTATAAGTGAAAATGCTGGGTCATATGGTAATTCTCTTCAATTTTTTGAGGAATGCCATAAGTTTGTCCACGGTGGCTGCACCGTTTTACATTCCCACCGACAGTGTTCTCTTCACTTTTATGAGGTGGCCACTCTTTCGGAAGGAGAGGAACTCTGGGTAAGACATGTGTCTAGAAATAGAATAGGATCAATCAGCCTTGATTCACGGAAGTATCCTGTTCCAGCAGCACCTTGCCAGGTGAAGTGAGTCACAAGCTCCCTTTCCGTTTCATTGTCACTGGGGGAAGGAAGTGATAGAGGTGGCTTCCAGCCATGCTGGGATCCCACGTGTGTTTGCTGCTTGAGGAGGGACTTCCCATCTCTCCCTTGCTCTCTTTTCACATACCTACTCTAGGGCGCCTCTGACATAAGCCCACCTGCAACTTCTTCCAGGATCTGCTTCCACTTTGCCCAGGAGCTACTTTTCCCTTTATCGTTTTCTTTCATAGGATCTGAAAATGGTCTAGCAAAAGGTTGTTTCTTTGTTATTCTCATGTTCTCATGTCCATGTCAAATAGGGAAAATGAGGAAGTTAATTGCTGTCTCTCTCAGGAACTCAGACCAACATAAAAATAAGACTCCTGAACTTAGAGCCTGTTTTGTCCACAAGATTATCCAACCTGCAACAAGCACCAGAGCTTGCCTGAGATCCTGAGATCCTAGCCAGCTGGGCATACACCAAGATCTAGCATGGAAGAAGTGAAGTCTGCATCAGGATTTCAGAGAAGAAGGATCAATGAACTAACCTTAGCTCCTCCCTTTCAAATATCCACCCAGAAAAACAAAAATCTGTTCTCACCCTAGGCCACAAAGCTTGATGTTTAGGAGGCAGGCAGCTTGGGGGTGTGTTTCGCCACCTGCTGGTTGCATGACTGTGAGCTCGGGACTTCGCCTCTTTGTGCCTCAGTTTCCTTATCTGTAAAAGGAAGACAAGAATTGTATACCTTTTAGCATTCATAGCAGTTTTATCACCTCACAATAAATTCACACTAAAGGCTATTAATCATCCTAGCATGAAAAAAGAGAAGGATCTTCAAAATTCAAATTTGGTTCAGTATTTAGGTTCCTGTAAACAAGTCCAACACATTCTCCTCTGCATCTTTGTTCAAGCTGCTTGCCTCTGCTGGTTCTCTCTCATGGTCCTCCTCCCGATCTTCTGCATCTTTCTTCTCTTTCTTTTTGTGGGTTTAACTCTCCAGGCCCGTAAGGATCTGTCCTGCCACATCTCTTATTTGAGACACTCATTTTTGCTCTTCTTTTTACTGTGTCATTCTCAGAGCTCCAGAACGATTTATTTTGCATTACCCATAAAGGCAGGCACATTGCTAGGCACTCTCTGTGCTTGATGCTTTTTGAAGAATGCAGAATGCCTGGCTTAAAGAAACCTACTTTCTTAGAAAAGTTCCAGCTTAGAGGAAACCACCCCGTGATCACCCGCATGGAATCTCGGGCTGAGCAATGTGGTTTGCAGATCGCGGAGCAGGAGCCTGTGAAATCTGGGAAGCAGGCGTGTGCTGTGTGCAGAGGCATTCCAATAATAGTTTCAGATGCAGAGGACGGGTGAGCTGCTGTGACTCATGTCCCCAGAGCAAGCACGTCTCCAGGCAGAGGGGACGTGGGCGGGGACACTCACCCTTGGCCGAGGGGAATTACCTGGGGAGGCCAGGAAACAGGCCCTGGAGCGCAGACAGGAGCCTGGCGTGCACAAGGGCAGCCACGCTGACTCACACAGGAAGGCAAGAGGGCGATGACCAAATTTGAAAGAAGCAAGTCACCTATGTCAGGGAAGCCCTTAGAGAAACAGGAAGCATGATCAGCTGGTTTCAAGCTCAGAAAAGGAAAATTCAGTGTGTCCCCATGCCTTTGTTCTCACAGAAGTTTATCAAGGTGAGAGTCTGCTGAGCCCAGCGCTGTGGTTCTGAGAAGCGAGAGTCAGCTGCCTTCTCCGATGGGGCCTCCACAGCTTCAGAGTTCGTGCAGTTGTCTGTCTGCAAGAACTGCTGGAGGGGAAGAATCCTGGGTTGGAGGGCGCAGCACTGTGAGTCTCCTCCCCACCCTCACGTGTAATTACCATAGCAGACATGTACGGACAGAGCCTCCACCTTCAGTTTTGTGGGTTGTGACCAGCCAAAGGATGGCCAGGTGAGGGAGGAACTGTGCTCCCCAAGACAGGAGCCCAGGCACCAGCCTGAGCCAGCCCAGAGGAAGGGACATCTTTTTGTAATGTGTCTACCCAAATGAGCATACCTTTTCCCAATTACCACAAAGACACCCTGCATGCTAGCTGTGGCCCTGTCTACAGAGCACTTATTACATGCTAGAGTCTGTTAAGAATTTGGCACACATTGTCTCGTTTAATTCTTACAACGATCCTAAGAGACGGTTTTTTTTTTTTTTTTTTTTGTGAGACAGTCTTGCTCTGTCACCAGGTTGGAGTGCAGTGGCACCATCTTGGCTCACTGCAACCTCAGCCTCCTGGATTTGAGCGATTCTCCTGCCTCAGCCTCCAGAGTAGCTGGGAACTTCAGTTGTGCACCAACACACCCAGCTAATTTTTGTATTTTTAGTAGAGATGGGGTTTCACCACGTTGGCCAGGATGGTCTCAATCTCTTGACCTCGTGATTCGCCTGCCTCAGCCTCCCAAAGTGCTGGGATTAGGGTTCTTTTAGTACCCCTGTTTTACAGATGAGGAACTGTAAGCACAGAGAGGGAATCTGCCTAATGCCACACAGCTATTTGTATCAGATTTGAAATTTGCACAAGGGCATGCTGCCTCCTAGAATGATTTTGTTTAGAACTAGATAATGATGATGATCATGATTATTTCAGTCTTAGGTAGTTGAAGCTCCCCTGTGTTCTCAGGGATGTCTCAGTCAGCCTAATATGCCTCTGGGGTAAACAGAGAATGGTGGAGTGTTGGCAAGTTCTTGGAGAGGTTGGCTCCACCTGTCCAGGGCCAGGCTGCCCCAGGGCCATGTGCCCTGGCTAAGTAGCCAGCCTCTCGTCTATGCTAGAGCTTGGTGTATGCCCAGCTGGCTAGGATCTCTGGATCTCAGGATCTCAGGCAAGTTCTGGTGCTTTTTGCGGATTGGATGATCTTGTGGATGAAACATAGGCTCTGAGTTCCGGAGTCCTATTTTCACGTTGGTCTGAGCTCCTGAGAAACACAGCAGTGAACTTCCTCATTGCAGCACAGGGCACTTCCTCTGGCAGCACAGGGCAGGGATCCACCTAAATGAACACAGGCTTGCCAGCACCCTATTTCCCCAATGCCCTGAGTGTGGTTAGACTTCTGGCTATGCAGGAGATTTCTGTATAGTTCTCCAGGTAATGACAGACAGGATAACCTGCCACTCAAATGGAGTTGCCACTTCAAGAGAAACAGCAACCTTTATTCCAGAAATTCTGAAGCATCGGTCCCCTTAAAATCATATTCTCAGCCCAGGATTGGCATGCTAACAAGTTCCCAGGAAGTTTGATACCCATAGTTCTCTGGATTATTCTCCCTGAAACATCACTTTGGGCCCTTCATGCTGTGAGATGTAGGTCGCCATCCCAGCTAAATGAAATCAGCAGAGCTGACACTGAAAGTTCCTTTGTCCAATGAAAGCTAACGACTCTAGTATCGTGGCTGACCATCACATCATTTAAGGATCATTTTATTTTTAAGAAATAACTGGAGAGTTCGCTTGCAGTACCCTCAGGTGAAGGCTCTGGGGGGTGGGGCCACCTGTGACGACATGAATTGCCCTAAGGAAAATCATAGGAAGAAAATATATAGGTTTGAGTGACCTGGGCCATATTTTTGGGGCCCAGTGGTTCTGCAAAGCTAAAGATTTTCATATAGAAACGCAAACATGTGGAAAATGAGAGTAGATAAGGATCTGTGTTTCAGAAGAGCAGCTCACACCTCCAAGTTCAGGGATGAAAGGTTCTTCAGGCCAGAGGGTGCTGTACTTTCTCTAATTTCCCACCCAGACTCCCTCCTTCCTACAAATATAGCAGGCATGACCTGGGTTTTGATCTGAAAAGCATCACACATGCTTGTGGCCCAGAAATGTCTCTCTAATCTTCCCACACTTCATGCTTCTTTGGCTTTCCTTTGGCTCTGGAAGAATTGGGAACTGTGAGACAGCCCACCCAAAGGGCTAAGTCCCTGAGAGGGAACCCCTTAATCTATTAGCCCTCTGACATTTTGGGAGGGATTTCTTATCAACCCTGGCAGTTAGCTGAGATAATCAAGGCAGGTAAGGAGGCGGTGCCTGGATAATGGGATGGGAGAGGGTTAATGAGATCTGATAGGACATTGGGAGAGGGCGATGTGGATGCTGTTTCACATGCCAGAGGCCAGGTCTGCTGGTCTGCTTACTTCCTTTACCCTTCTGATTAGAGCTGGAACGGTCCCTGCCCTCCCCACCAAAACCAGGAGTGCCCTCCCCACAACTTGCCCCATTGCTTAGATTCAACACTCTCTAAGAATCCAAACAGCTGACTACATCACATGTTCTGGCTTCTTTCTGTTTTAAAGGAATGAGGGCAAGTGTGTGCGTGCGTGTGTGTGTGTGTGTGTGTGTGTGTGTGTGTGTGTGTGTGTAGAAAGCATGTTGGGCTCTATAGCTGCAGATTTCCTTCCCTTGGGCTCTCTCAGCTTCTACCAGTTTGAACAATCCCAGGAACTGCACACAGAAGAGACAGCTGGCTATAAACATCCTCCCCATGGGGAGACAGCTCCCAGGTAGAGCTGAAGCCGCAGCTGTCAGCCTCAGGAAGGAGCTGTGTCCCTGCAAGATGTAAATCCCAGACCTTGACCATCTCGCAGCAACCTGAATTTCATTTATTGGGTTAGCTGTGTAACAATGGGCAAAAAGTAAGGAGAACTGGCCTTCCTCTGCTTTCCTCCTAGCTATGAGCAGATACACAGGCTCCCAAACTTGTTGGAAATGAAGGTAGACAGTGAAGCTGGGCAAGGGACAGCCTCTGTGTGCCTCAGTTCTGTCAAAGGTAATACAAACCACTTGACCATAGAAGTTCCTGCTGGTTCTAAAGCTGTAAAATTCTGTAAGATGTTACCACTGTTAGTCTGGCACATATTTAGAGGTATGCATATGTAGAGAGACATTATATAGGTGTTTAACTTACATGAATTCAACTATACAAGTTCTGTCTCTTTTGCATACTTAAAAATAAAAATGCTGTAAAATTATATTTTATGTACACATACATGTTATATATTTATACAAACATAATACTGGGCAGGGTTATATGCCCAAAACCTTGTATAACTATACTTTATCAGTGACTTAGGTTTTTTCTCATTTATCTTTGATTGCACTTAACTTTAGAACCTAACCCCACAGAAGGTGAGATTCCACTGTAATTATTACAGTGTTGCTAAGGAGGCAGTGGAGTATAGGGAGAAAGGTGTGGGTTTAGAAGACAGATTGAGCTGGATTTAAGTCCTGGATTTGAATCTCGGCTTTGTTCTGTATTAATTGTGTGATCTTGGATAAGTTACTTCAGCTCTTCCAAGCCCAGTTTATCATCAAATAGGAAGAATAATGCCCATCTCACAGGATTATTGTGAAGGTTAAATGAGATCATGTATGTGACACTTATTACAGTGCCTGGGACAGTGTATCACTCAGCATATGACATTTATTACACATGATTCAGCTCACATACATTTACGTATCTAATGCTATTTTATAAAGCAAAATCAAACACGTCAGTAGCCATTTATGCAGAGCAAAAAACTCTGATGACCTACAGATCACACTTTCCCAAGATGTGCTCCAGATTTGACAGATGAGTCTGTGGCCATATAAATTTGAAATATTTTACATGTTACATACTTCTCCTCAAGACTCATGATATATTAATATGTTAAAGAGTCTAAGAAGTACTACAGCAGAAACACTTGCTTAACTTGGTTTGTCTCACCCCTCTAACACTTATTAAGAGCCCTAGGATCAGGTCCCTAGAGTCCAAAATACACTTTGGGAAGTGTTTCCAAGTGACCTAGGTCACTGTGGGCACAGGTTACTCTAGCTTCTAGAAACCCCCGGCTAGGCAGGTGGGGTCATGTGTGGCTGTTGGGTATCTCCACAAAGAAGGTCAGTATTTCTGAGTTTCACTGGCATCACAATCACCTGGGGAGCTTTACAAAAATGTAGAATTTTTTGGTTCCACCTCAAAGCTGCTGAATCAGACAAGAAGGTCAGAAGCGTGCATTTTAAATAGGTATTACTAGCATCATACTAAATGTTAAGATGCACTGAGTAGGTGCCTAGAGTTAAATTCAAGCAAGTGGTAGGAAGAAGATCTCACATACTTCTCCCTCTCAATCTCCAAGTTTCTAGAGCTAATTTAACATGTGATTCAATGGACTGAAAGGATTCTTTCCCTGCTTCCTCACATGAACAGCACCAATGGGCAGGTTGGAGGGCTGCCATCAGCAGAGTTTAATGTAAGTTCCTTTAATCAGATTGCTTTCTTCTTTCTAGCTTGCTGAGACCCTGGCCCTCAGTAAAGCGGCTTCTTGATCTCTAAAGGAACTGTTTCTGCCAAAGGAGGGTGTCACTTGGGAAAACCACACTGTGTGACCTGACTCCCAACCACAGACGCTTCTACATAGAAGTATTCAGATAATGGGTGGCATTGAAGGAGAAAGCCATGGAGAGCCACATGCAGCCTCCGGGCTGGAGGTATGAAAAGGGACAGAATGTTTTCTAACTATGGGAGAGGGGTGTATTAGAAGTTGATTCTATGCTTACGAACCTTTCTGTTAGTAAGACTCTCCTTGAAAACCAGTAGGCTTAAGTCCTTGTTCTAACCTTTTGGAATGTAAATGGATCTTTCCAGGGGCGAGATAAGCCCAGTCTCCAGTTTTACAGAGATGTCTTCAAGGTCATGGGTCCCATAACCCAAATGCAAAATGTACCACTGGAGCTAACCTGAGAGCCTGTCCCAAGATGTAATTGTTTGTTTCTTAAGGATGTGGGAGATGTATTATTATTTCTTCTGCTTTGCTGCATACATTGTGTAAGATTTCATCCTGACCTTGTAGCCTCTTGCCAGCTACCATATGTGTGTGCTGTGTTGTGTGAATTCATAAATCAGTGTTGTTGTTGTTGTTGTTGTTGTTGTTGTTCCACAGTGATGTAGAGGTTTCTGTTGTTTGGCTAGACTTTGAATTCCCTAATAGTAGGAATGGTAGGTTGGACTTCCATTGTACTATTCTAAGCAGTAATGTGAGGTTCTAAAAATTATGAAGACAGGGTAAATTCTACCTTTGCTACAGCCAATGGAAGCTATCTGGGGGGAATTGGGGAGGAAGGAAGAAGGAGCTTATGAGCCTGGAGCACACTGAGCAAGAGCATTGAGTCATGGTGGGGAGTTGGGGATATGAAGACCCTCCCAATGTAATTGCCCAGTGATTTCTTCCTGCCCACTGCACACACAGAATCAATTCATTGAGACTGCAGTATTGCAGTAAAAAAAGTGTTTAATTGATGTGAGGCTGGTCACATGGGGGACTGGAGTTACCACTCAAATCAGTCTCCCCAAAGGCTCAGAGGTTACAGATTTTCGAGGATAGTTTGGTGGTCAAGGGACTAGGGAATGGGTATTGCTGATTGGTTGAGGATACAATGATAGGGATGTGGAAAATGGTCCTCCTGTGCTAAATCCATCTCTGGGTAGGGGGCCATTCGACTGGTTGAGTGATGCATTATGATTCTGGGTGAGGTCAGTCTGAAAAACATCTCAAAAGACCAATCTTAAGTTCTACAAAAGTGATGTTATCTACAGGGGCAATTGGGGAAGTCACAAATCTTGTGACTGCTGGTCACATGACTCCTAAGCAGTAAGAGATTATAGAAATTATACCTACATTTTAGCAGAATTCAGCCCCTTACATAATTCTAATCTTGTGGCCTTTCATTAGTCTTACAAAGACAGTTTCAGCCCCTGAATAAGGTGGAGATCAGTTTTAGGGAGGGACTATTATTATTCTTGCTCCAAACCTAATTTATAAACTAAATTCCTCCCATGGTTAGCTTGGCCTATGCTCATTCCTGGGCATTTTTATGTTTAACAAATTTGGAAAAGTTACTGGAGATTCACAGGAATTTGATTCCCCTCCAGGGATGATCTGCTTTGTAAAATGCAGAGGGAATGGGACAGTGGGAGAGGGTGGGGCTCTCAGACCACTCCCTTGCCGTTCACTTCTGGCCTCTTCAAATGCTCATCAAGCAAAATTTCTGGTTGAACCATATGGCTTTGATTGAAAAAAAGGAGGTTGGTATGTGGGAAAAGAGCAAAATTTTTTTACAATGGCATTGTTACAATCTTGATCAAATATACCACGTAACCTTCCCTTCCAAGGGTAATTGGTCAAACTCTTCTGTGTTTGACCGCCACTTCACTCCCCTACCACACATGCTAGCTGTTGTGTTTCTCCATTTGGCGTGACACAGGACAACTGGTCAGCTTTCTGTATAAAGGAAAGACAATATTTTCTTTTTAGCTAACATTTCCCTTTAAAGAACAGAAAGAAAAAAACAACTGGGGTCCCATGTTCCCATGGCTTCTATCCACTTTCCATTAGGCGCCCCATGCACCTGCTAACCAGAACTCAAGCAGCACTTCTGGATCACCATCGTGTTCCAGCTGCCCCCCACCTGGATAGTTCTGTCTTGAATTTCTTCCTGTTCCTTGACTATCTTCGACATAGTGACCATTTTACCTCTTTCTGGCCAGAAGTGGCTGTTCCTCAGTGGGGATGAATCACTTTGTACCCATAACAATGCTGGCAATCCCCAAACAGCAGACACTTTCCACTTGTTCAAAGTCCCTGAACAGCCTTTGAAGGAAACTTAACAAACAGTTACCCCTGGGTTAACACCTGGTGTGAGGCTGCATAGCTTGAAATATAACTTTACAAACCACTTCAAAGTTGCTGTAGATACAGGATTGGAACAGAAAGACCATTTCCCTCTAACCACTACAGCATATTTCCTTCTAGTCAAGCAGTAAGCCCCAACGTAACAGCAGAATTCCAGAGTCTTCCTGATTTAGCACACTGCCATTTTGTCATGGCTCATTTTGATCCCTCTCATTAGTCAGACCAGTGTTACCATATCTAATAAATCAGGTATAGACTGGTTGCCTCCCAAAAGAAAGAATTTGCCTTCATTTTCTGTACCACACACAAGCAAGCAGTAATTTATACACTGCCTGGAAACCAGTAGCACAAACACTGATAAGTAAATGTTCAGCTGAAGCCAAGCTCCCCCTACTACTTGTGAAAGGAACTTGGATGCCCACTCTCAAGTGTCAATCATCTTGAATCACGCTGCTGTTGAATTTAGCTTTTTTTTTTTTTTTTTCCAGAGTAGCATCTCCCATTAAGCCAAATGATGCCTTTGGGCACATTTTTCCTTTAAAATGTTTTACTGTATTTGAATGGAAAATAACTGAAATATGAAAAAAATGTAAGTCTATTTGGGTGGTTGGTTATATAGCCAGGGTTAAGTGTTTATATTTTAAGTTACTATTTTTAATCAAAAGTTTCCCAATAATTACAGCCTAAAGGAAACCACAGTAAAAATATTAACCAGAATTTTACTCAATGTAATGGATAATTACCAAAGAATAAATAAATCATATTTAGGAATAGGAAAGAAAGAAGAATGACCTTGTTAAAAGTTGTCAGCTTCACAGAGGTGAACCTCGTCTCCCAGCTCTCCTCCTTCACCCTCCTCGACTCTCCTTCCCACCTCAGCCAGGAGTTCAGTGACCTTCTGCACTTCCCCTCTGTTTCTATCGAAACTTGCCCATGGGAAAGATCCAAAACTCTTTCCATTATGACATAAATGATTGATAACTTACATGTTCCATGTTTTCAGATTATTCATTTATTTTAACAGACTGGAGAATGCTTACAACTAAAGAAAGAAGCTCTAACAGATGTCTCAGCAGTCAGACAATGGGTAAGGGATAGTTTTTGTCAGTAAGGGTGGTGGTACCGGGGCATTGTCTTCCAAACCTAAGTGAGATTGTAATAGAAGTTTTGAAGCTATTAATGAAATATGTCAATAAACATGAGATAAAATTACATGGTTTCACAGGTATATTGTTCTTAAAAAATATATTGTGTTCTAGGAATTTCAGTGGCTTCACTAAATGGAGTCAGTCTGACATGTAAGATTTGGGCATTTGGGAAAAGGAGCAAGAATGAACATTGAGGAGACACACACACATGAACACTTTAAAAGAGTGTACTATAGTCTTACAGTAAGTGGGTAGGAGAGGAATGGGGCAGAGAAAGCATCTGAGGTTCTTGGAAGACTTTGAAGGACCTGGGAACTATAGGACTATCAGACCCAAGGCCATTGCTCTGGGGTGCTCCAGACATCTGGGGAGGAAGAAACCTGGAGAAAGGCTGTAATATTAGGTAACTGGCAGGACATAGTGACCTTTTGTGAAGATAATTCCAAAAGCTATTATTCTCATGTTAGAGACCAAATATCTCAAGGTTCTGAAGAATCAGCCCCTGCCTTCCTCTCATCTCTCTCTACCACCTCCCATCCCCACACTAGCACTTTGCACTCCAGCCAAAGGTCTTTGTACTCGAATCACCCAATTTGAGACACTCTTACATTTCCCTAACCTTCTCTAGTTAACTCCTGCTAATCCTTCAGGTTTCAGTATGACAGTTACATGCTCGGAGAAGCCACTCTGTCTCCTTGGACAAAAAAGACTTCGTTGCTCTCACAGATCCTGTACTTTGCCTTAAAAACTACTGGTTTATTTGGGAGGCCAAGGCAGGCGGATCACAAGGTCAGGAGATTGAGACCATTCTGACTAACATGGTGAAACCCTGTCTCTACTAAAAATACAAAAAATTAGCCAGGTGTGGTGGCATGGGCCTGTAGTCTCAGCTACTCATGAGGCTGAGGCAGGAGAATCGCTTGAACCCGGGAGGCGGAGGTTGAAGTGAGCCGAGATCATGACACTGCACTTCCAGCCTGAGCAACAGAGTGAGACTCTGTCTCAAAACAAACAAACAAAACCTACTGGTTCTGCTTTGTAATTATGTGTTGATATGACAGTTGATATATGTCTGTCTCCCTCACTGCTCTGCACACACTGCAAAGATGGGACCATATCTTGTTGGTTTACCTTTGTGTTCCCAGTGTGAAGCACAACGTGTGACATATAATATGTGCTCAGTAAATGTTAATTAATTATTTGAATGAATGAATGGTACTTCTCATCAAGGCAGCTCAGGAGAATCAACAAGCTGTTTAGCCTTGAGCAAGTGGCTTAATCTCTCTAAACTTCAGTTTCCCTATCTCTAACACAGCATTAGTGATAGCACCTATTTCCAAGGTTGTTTTGAAAATTAAATGAAATAATGCATGTAAATCACTGAGTACAAATCTAGTATGTAAAACACAATAAATGTTTATTATTATTACTGTTACTACCTGTATCTTTGCACCAGCTTTCTCATCTATAAACTGATTGTTTTAAAGTTTCCTTCAGCTTTAAACAGGCTATGACTCCTACCTAATCCTAAAAGAAAAGTCCTTTGTTCTCTGGATTTGTCAATCTGGCAACTCTAACCATCAATATATTAACATTTTTTTCCAGTTGAAAAAATTCTGCAGGAACGAGCAATGATTCATCAACTTGTAATAACATGCATGAATTTAAGACATGGCCATAATTATTTTATGAACTTGCATTTGATGTACCAGTCTTCACCGTTCTCATAAGATTCCGGGAAGTGGAAAGAGGGTGATTTGGAATGATAAAGCTCCTTTTCATCTACATACCTAAAGAGGGGTGCTTTTCTTTTCCTTTTGATGATCTTACAATAGGGTATCCTTGAAAAAGAAAACGAAAAGTAAGATATTTGCATTATACAGCCAAAATATTCAAGAGACCTGTGTTCCTCTTGGCATTTTCTAACTCTATTCTGTACCTTTCTGGATTTCAACCCACATGAAAGAAGCAATATTTATTACCTAGTAACTGGATAAACTATGTGTGATATTTAACTTCAAGTGCAAAATATTATCTTCTATGATCTTACAGTGTACTGGAGAGCTTTATGTCCATTTTGTGCCAGAGAAAGCTGAGGCTTCATGGAAGAAGATAATGACCTGAAGCCCATGTAGCTGTCCAGAGCTGAAATCAATGCCAAGCAAGCTCAAAGGTTTGGGCCTCATGATTAGACACCCCACTTCGCTTTGCTTACCTGCCAAATCCTGTAAGTGTGAGCTACACTTCATGTTTGTTTCCCATAAATACTTCCTTATTGATAATGTCAATAAAGTAAATTTCATCACCCACTTGGAATGGCTCCGTCCTTGTCCCGGCAGTGTTTTGCCTTCCAGAAGAACAGAACAATGCACCATAGTTTCCAAGTGCCTTTCATTTGCCACTGGAACTTTGCTATTTGGATCATAATTCCGCCTTCTCAGAGCTTAACAAATAAAATATCTTGGTGCAAGCAATTATCTCTGTAATGGAGGGAATTGCAACGATAAGCACCTTTTACGCAAATTCCTGTGAGTTTTCAGTGCTTTATTTTAGGTTGACTCATACTGTCTAAAAATGTTTCAATGACATCTGAAGCCAGAGGACAAAAAAGTATCAAGAAAAAAATTTATTAAACCCAACAACCAATGTTTGTATAAAGTAAAAAGTTTATATATAGTTTACCAAGCATCAGTACTATAGAATTACCGGACTTTCAGCAAGCCAGTAAGGTAGCTATGGCAGGTCTCATTATTCCCATTTTACAGATGAAGAAAGTGAGGTCCATTCCGATGTTTTACTCAAAATCCTATGCTAGAGTTACAACCCCTCAAAGTTCTTGAGTACCTTATTTATTACTGTTATTGTTACTCTTACTATTTGAAACCAGAGGGGCATTCACCTAAATTTTCATTTGCATGAGCAATCAAAGAAAATCAGAATTGGAATCACCTGCCAACATTTACTTAAAATAAATTTACTTATTATTTTCCAGACATACTTTGGACAAGTTATTTTAAACACAATTGTGCATCAGAAAAAATCCACAGGAACAATGAACACTCCATACGCTTCTGAACCTGAATAGGGAACAGACCTTATTATGGTGTCAGAATGAAACAATGCCTGGGAAGCCTCCATTACCGTTCCACAAACAAAACTAAGGAAATGCGAGAAGAAAGAAGAAAAGTACATTTATGTGCTGCAGGTCTAGTGCTCTAGCAGGAAATTCCGAATGAGAGCTCTCACCAGTGCCCTAGCCCTTGACCCTGAGGTCATGGGGCTTTTGCATGACTATTTCCAGCCAGGTGTTGGTTGGCCACATCCACAGACTCCAGAGGCTCAAAGGACTTGGGCCTCACTTGCCTCTCTCATGGGCCCCAAAACCTGGCTGCTCTGTCTGCAGGGTAGCCTCCCTTCTTGCTTTCACAAGCCTGTGGATGGCTGGTTGAAAGCAGGAAGAGCTGCCACTCTCCCTTCACACTTTACATCACCTCTACGCAAGTCATTCACTGATTCGTGCCTTAGGTGTTTAAATGAAGTGTTTGTTGCCTATTGAATGAGAATGGGCAGCTCGAAGAAACACAGATGTGCTTGACACACACTCCAAGTGTTCCCAAACTTTATTACCTAAGAACCACTAGGGATGCTCATTTGCAGTGCAGATTTCTGGATCTTATCTCTGGAGATCTATCTGGTAGGTTTGGAATGGGGCTCCAGCCCAGAACTTTAGTCAAACAGCCCAGGTGATTTTATGTGGGAAATCCAGGCTCATACTTTGAAAAATACCATAGTAATTGTGAAATAATTAAAATAATGAATGAATGGTAGTATTATGAATGTCAATAGTTATTTCCCAAATTTCTCTTACCAAAAGAATCACTGGGACTACTGTCAAAAATACCGATTCCTAGGCCTACCCTAGACAGACCTAGTAATCATAACCTCCAGAGAAGGTACCTGGGAATCTAAGTTATTAAACAACTACCCCCAGATGAGTCTTCTGATCAGACCCATTTGGGGAATACCACTATAGGCTGTGGTCTCTGCAGTTCTCACAGTATTCACTTCTTGTTCTTTGAAGCAGTAACTTGGTGTGACCATATTCATGCAGGTACCCAAAGCTCCTATTATCTCAGTAAAACTGCTCCTTCTGCACAGTACCATTTTAGAAATAATTGGACATCTCAGTCAGACCCCAAATGATAGTTCCAATACATAGCCTGTAACTATGGATCCAAATGAGTTTTAATAAAATCAGGTTTCAAAATATTCAATAATTGATATAGCATGAGCACCAACCAATGTGGATAAACAGTATGTTGTAAACAACCTGTATTTACCTTCTATTATTAGCCCCTAGTATATTTTAAATGACAGTTTTTCAATGGTGTCAGCCTCCTAGAGCTTGGGAATACTGATTTATTTTCAAGATCCCCTTCTACTTCATCTCTCCCATCATCCCTATTATAAGAGCTTGAGATTGGTAAATATCTTCAAAGTAATGCTTGGTAATTGTGCCTGGGTTTGGTTAATATATTTTCCCCTGTTTAATTTGTTGCATACTCCATGCCCCGACATCTTATTCCTTACCAGACCAGAAGTTTTCAAATGTGCAAGCCTATTGTGCCTGGGGAAAAATGTTGAACTTTTGCCTTTGTAATAAGATATGCTCCAATTACCAACTTTAGCAATTTAATATAGTTGAATAATAACTGAACGGGACACTTTGTCACTCAGTCATTATTCAAGCTCCTACTAGGGGTGGAATGAGCAGTTGCTGGAGGTCAGTCTATTCCTGAGGGAGCTCAGCCTCACAAATCAACACTCTGAGAATTTTTTAAAAAGCGACATTATAAAAAAAAAATTCTAGGAAGTACAAATTGAACTATAGATTTGTAAAATGCTATAAGAGCTTGGGTTCCATTTTTAAGAATAGCACAGTGTTTAATGTTAAGATAATTTTATACATGGAATGCATGGTGGAGAGATAAAGCAATCACCCGGATAATTCAATCTAAGAAGCACTTTGTGAGTGGAGATGATACAGATAGATGAGGTCATTTTCACCTGGGCCAGAGATACTATACATTTCCCCTCACCCTACATTGCACGTAACCTCACATTCAGAAGGTATTCCAGTATCCATGACAAGCTTTAAGCACCTATATCTTGCTTTGATGTGCACAAGACATTTCTGCTGAGAATTGCAAGGTCTCTTGTGTATAGCCAAAGTTTGAAGAAGCCAAGGGTGTTTGTTTGTTTTAGCCTCAGGTTTGCTTGTGGTTTTTTTTCAGATGTACTGTAGGGCAATATTTTTCCACATTGGGACTAAGACTTACTTGCCCAGTAAAAGACTATTACATGCAGACTTTTAATTTATGTACTTAGTACATATAATGTGTCCTAAAGTCTCAGGAAAGTTAATCAAGAAAAAGTCCAGGGGGCTTGGCAGCCTTCAGGAACTAGAATGTAGTCATTCAGGAAGGCTGCCTCTCCTTCTAGAATGACACTTTGTTGGGACATGGCTGAGCCACAGAGTCTGGGGCCAGTGATGGCCACCTCAGAATCAGAAGAAAAAGCAGCTCTAAGGAAAGATATGGCACTCTTCCGGGACATCCAAGCCCTGACTCCTGCAATCCAACAACCTCGTTTTACTCTCTGTGTGGACATTACTACCAAAGAGGTCATAGAAGATTCCTGACTTCATATCTCTCCAGCAAAGGGAGGATCTCACCTGCTACCTAGACCAGAAACGTCCTTCCTAGGGATGCCTAGAGGACTCACAAGAGTTTCAGAATAAGTTCTGGAAAGAGTTCTGGAAGATGTGGGGGTCCTGAAAGACATGTACCCCTTCAACAGGAGGCTGAAGATCTCATGGTAGTGCCTCCCCATCATTCACCTGCTCTCCTCCCACTAGCCCACTATATGCCATCCCTAGGGTTCTGTAAGTCACAAACCAGGTTGAGGGGCCAACTACAGGTCAAGAGAAGCTCCAGATCAGGGGCTAATAAATTGATTTAGGGACCTCAGAGGGGTTTTACAATTGTTGATATACTCTAGGACAGTGATTCTTCCTCCTCTTCCTCCTCCTCTTCTTCTTCCTCTTCCTCTTCCTCTTTCCTTCTCACATGGATACAGATGTAAATTGAAGAACACTTTCCCTAAATCACTAATTTTCTCATATTGACATTCTGATTAGATATCGCATGGCAGGGACCTTTCTCCAAGCCCTGTGAATGAACAGAAATCTAGATTTTCCTCAGAGTTCAGCTCAGGAGACAGCACTGTTTACCCAGACTCAGTGGCCCTGATCCAAAGAATACTCCGCTTTTGTTCCAATGGAACCAGTATCCCTCTTTTCTTGCCCTGGCCCACCGCATACCAGGTCGTAGAGAAAACAGGTAGATTGATTTCCCCATAGTGGAGCTGCTGAGAGAAACTGTAAGCCATGCTTCAGTGAATGGAAGCCTCCATCAGTACCACATCTCCCTTGGGAAGCATCTGGAATGATCTTAGTTATTGTCTTTAGCTATATCCAAGCTGTGGCCTCACCTGACTCCTCAACTTCTCTCCTTCTGAGCCTAGCCTGGTGGCCATACTCACCTCTACAATCAGCACCAACCCAAGTTCCCCCTTCTGACCCATCCATCCTGCCTTTCGTAGGGCCGCTCTCAGCCTTCGCTTCTGATTTCATATACCCAACCAAGACATTGTCAAGCCCACCATAGCTGATTATTCAGGCTGAACATATATCCACTGGCTCAATCCAGGCCTATGCCTATCAGGAAGGCCTAACCCCATCCTAGACCCTTGTGCTGGCGCAGAGCCTCCAGAGTCTGTTGCACAATTTGGGCACCACAGGGAACACATGACTGGCATCCACAAAGACAAAGATGGAAAATATGAGCCATCCATTTGGCAACAATGTTGGCATCTTCCTCATTTCGTGCTGCCAAGCTCTGACCAGAAAGATCTTGGCCTGTTTACTGCCCGATGCAGTCAGTCCAGACTCAGGGTGGCTCAGGTCATGGTGGTAGAGCCAGCTATAATGAGATTTAGACATGCAAGAAAAAGACAGAGAAAGGGATCCAGACTCCGTATCAGAAACAAGCTAAAGGGAACGCTAGAAAACCTTCATGAAATCAAAGAGGTAAGGCTTTTAAAATCTAGAAATTGGCCAGAAATAAACATTACATTCTACTTTTCTTTTTTATTTGGTTTTCATAGGAGAAACTGTTTTCTGTCCACATAAAGTGTGTACAATCTTTTTTCCAGAATAAGGGAAGCAGGAAAATAGGTGAAGAATATCAAGTAACTGGAGGATGGTGTGTGTTATAATGGGGGAACAGCTGTGTCATTTGCTGCCTATAAAGTATTATTAATAATTTTGTGGCCCAAATAATTTCAAAAGCACTTTAAAGAGAAGCCAGAAAGAAAAGAACTAGTGCATACATTGATCTCATCTTATGCTCCTCCTAAATCTTTCAAGTTAAATGTTATTTCTCCCACCTTGACAACTGAGGCAGCCTCAGAAAGGCTAAAGGATTGCTCAAGATTACAAAACTAAAAAGTGACTGAGTTAGGAGAGGATTCCAGTCCACCAGACACCAAAGTTCACAACTGTCAAGGATTGTCATTAATTTAGGCAACTGTCTTCTCCCTAAAGTGTATACTAAAAGAAGTTTACCAGCATTCCAAGACGATGTCATCAGGGAGACAGCATGGTCAAGTTACCATTGAAGGAGTCCTTCCAGTCCATTTCCCAAAACTAGGAGTTGAAAGGTGAGTTTTGTAATTGGTTCGCTTTGAATAGATTATTTATTTTAAGCTGCCTGGTCTGATGATGCAATAAGCAGGGGAACAAGCTTGGTTTGAAGATAGATTTCTGATCTTCTGGGAAGTGTTTCCACTTTAATAAGCTTTGATTCCCCAAGGAAATTCCTAAAGGCATTCAGTCACAACCTACTGGGTTGCCAGGTCTCTGTAAATACACACATGCGCATGTGCACACACACATACAGGAATGGATAATTTTGTAGTCACGACAGTGAATGCTGCTGACAGTAAGCAGAGAGGAAACTATTTGGGGAAAATTTTTCTTCTTGCAATTTGAATCCAGTGGTTGGGGGTTCACAAATTAAGTGACAATGGACAGATTAAGAGGAGAAAAGATGGCTGGGCACAGTGGCTCACAGCTGTAATCCCAGTACTTTGGGAGGCTGAGGCAGGTGGATCACCTGAGGTCAGGAGATCGAGACCAGCCTGGCCAACATGGTGAAACCCCATCTCTACAAAAAATTAAAAAAAAAAAAATTAGCTGGGAGTGGTGGCACACACCTGTAATCCCAGCCTCTTGGGAGGCTGAGGCAGGAGAATAGCTTGAACCCAGGAGGCGGAGGTTGCAGTGAGCAAAGATTGCACCATTGCACTACAGCCTGGGTGACAAGAGTGAAACTCTGCCTCAAAAAAAAAAAAAAAAAAAGGGGAGAAGACATGATTTATTTATACTTACAGGCAGGAATACTCAGTAATAAGTAACTCACTCATTAACCAGAGGAAAAAGGTTATATGCCAAACTTAACCAAGAAGGAGGGAGAGTGGTTAGGGAAAGTATGGAAGATTCTATTGGACTTTTTTTTTATGCTAGTGGAAATGGGCCGTCTATTTCCATGGCAGTTGTATTTTCTGACGACTCTAACTTTATCAGATAAGATAATTTCAGATAAGATTTCTTTCTGAATCTTCTTTAGCTCCAACATTTTCATTTAAAAATTATCTTTATATCATGTCTAGGGGTCCAAGTGGGTCCCCACATGTCCTTCATCTGAAACTATTCTGGACATTTCACCAAAAAAGAGAAACAAAGCAAGTTTTATTGCTGTAGAGAGTGATTTATGTTAGAAATTGTGAGGAAAGAGATCAGCAAAGGGACAGAAAAACAAAGATTAAAGGTTGGAACCGAGTAGAACCAATTTCTGAGTATAGAAGGCAGCCAGTCCCATCAAGAAGGTTTCTAGATGTTGAGTCTGAAGCCTCTTTAGTAAAGATGGTAGTGGGAATGTCATAATAATGGTTATTTGCTGGATCAGGGCATGGAAGATGCACATGTTCTGGTAAACTTTCTGGGTATCCCACATTGTTGTGCTGGTGATCAATCTTTTGAGGTCTATCAAGTTGTCCAGCTTCAGCACCCAGAGCTTCAAGAAATGGCCAGTGCTAGTTCTTAGTGACAACAAGTCAGGAGAGTGGGGGAAAAATGAAAGTGTTAATTACTGACAAAATGTGCAAGATGATAGAATCTAGTTTAGAAGAGATGAAAAATAGCTCAAAGACAATGAACAGAACTAGAATCTGCTAACTCACAAGGGGTGTTATAATTTTCCATTGAAACATAAAATTTCTCTCCACAATCACCTCCATTTTTATAAAAGATAAAGTAAGATTACTCTTATTTACAAAATAAGCCTAGCCTCATTAAATATGTCCTGATCATTTAATAAATGAAGCAAGAACGGTAACTGGCCACACAGGCCTTTAGAAGTTTGCTTTGTTGGAACTTTTATAAGGAATCTCAGATTGAACTTTTAAAAGCCTTTCTTGGCTAGGAGGCCAAGCCAAGAACTTGCCATCAGAACTTTATCTGCGGTACCTATAGATTTGGGTGAAATCCTCTCCTGTTGAGGTATCCAAAGCATTCTAAAGCTCCTGGGCCTGCCAGGAAGTGATCTTCATTACTCATTTGTGAGGCTGAGGACACTGTAAGCCAAGTAGAAGGCCAGTTTTGCTAAGAGAGCTTTGTGAACACTGGCTCCATAAAGTCAACCTTACTTCCTTAAAACTGCCTGGTCATGTCTGTTTATATGCACATCATTCTCAAATATGACATTTCAGTTAAAGCCTTGGTGATATAACTAATTTCCTCAATTATGTCCTGTTACAAGGAGAATAGGTACTTATGGAACTTATGCAAAAAACTGTATTGCCATAAAAGTAAGAATATTCAATATGAGTTTCTGAATTCTATAGGGATTAGGTAGGGAGAAAAATATAAATGTTTCATTCTTGTTTATAAGATATAATCCACTAAATCGTTGTTCATTATAAATAGGTTAAGAGAAAAGAGAAAGGAATTCCTTATATTCAGAAAATGGAATATTAAAGAACCAGCAATGTTCCAAACAAAAATAAAACCCATAAAAATTATAATCAATCTTCATCAGTTCATTCAGTCCCAGGTAATTTATTTTTGTTCTGCTCAATCTTGGGTTAGCAGTTTTATGAGCCCATCAGCCTCTCCACTAGAATTCTGGAAATTCTTACTCAGTTCAGTGGTATGATCTCAAAGTCATTTATGCAGAGCCATCAGAATCCTTCACCTTGGATAACCAGTCATTTCCATGGGTCTCTGAAATGTTCCTTTTTCTTAAAATGATGCATTCTACCTTACAGTTGATTGTAAGAGCTTTCAAGAAAGAATCAGAATAAAACAATAACTCCCTGTGAATGAAAAAAGACTTAAAATGGCAATGGCTAAAAATTTGATGAGAGTTTGTTATAAAAATGATGCAATTGACAAGGATATGTGGTTGTTCTGATGACATAAAACATTTAAGATAATAATGGGAATTATGACTACTAACATTATGTTAGGACATATTGACAATGAGGGTTTTAACTCATATACTTTCTGAAGTACTTACATTCATAGCATTTACCCATACAAATATAACATAGGGAAGGTTAAGTATATCTTCTCATTTGATAATGCTTTCCTTTTCTAATGTCCTGACTTCTTTAAAGTATCAGCAAGCATCTTGAGATAAATAGGAGAGGCTTTGGGATTGAAAAGAAATACAGGTGGGCTTTGGGTTATCCTTAGAGTCCTATTGCTGTCTTTGTAAAGACTTAATTAGTAAGGTGAGTGCAGTATTTTTAATTCTTCAAAGAATTAAGGGACAGTGTGTTAGTATATTTTGTGTTGCTATAACAGAATATCCGAGACTGTAACTGCCCAGTGGGTTCTTCCTACCTGCTGCTGAGATAGAGATGATTTATCAAGACAGCGGAATTGCAAAGGAAAAAGGGTTTAATGCACACAGAGCTAACTAAATGGGAAACCCAAGTTTTATTACCCCAATCAATCTCCCTGCAAATTCAGAGACTAGAGTTTTTTAAGGATTATTTGAAGGGTAAGGGGCTAGGGAGTGGGGAGTGCTGATTGGTTGGGTCAGAGATGAAATCACAGGGGGATCCAAGTGGGTTCTTCTTGCTGTCTTCTGTTTCTGGATGGGATCGCAAAACCGGTTGAACCAGATCACCAGTCTGGGTGGCACCAGCTGGTCCATCAGAATGCAGGGTCTGAAAGATATCTGGAACACTAATCTTAGGTTTTACAATAGTTCTCTTATCCATAAGAGCAACTGGGGAGGTTAGGAATCTTGGCTGCATCCTATCCTGAACCATAATTTTGAATCTTGTGGCAAATTTGTTAGTTTTAAGAAGGTGGTCTGGTCCCCAGACAAGAAGATTTGCTTCAGGAAAGAGCTGTTATCATCTATGTTTCAAAGTTAACCTATAAACTAAATTCCTCCTATAGTTAGCTTGGTCTATGCCCAGGAATGAACAAGGGCAATTTGGAGGTTAAAGGCAAGATGGAATCAGTTAGGTCTGATCTCTTTCACTGTCACAATTTTCTCACTGTTATAATTTTGCAAAGGTGGTCAGAAATGTATTGTCACACATTTCTGGAGGCTGAGAAGTCCAACATCATGCTGCTGGCATCTGACAAGGACCTTCTTGCTGCATTATCCCATGGTGGAAGGTGGAAAAGCAAGAGAGAGGACAAGAGGGAGTCATACTCATGCTTTTATACAGGAACCAATACCACCCATGATGGCTTAATCATCTCTTAAGGGTCCTAACTCTTAATACTGTTACAATGGCAATTACATTTCAACATGAGTTTTGGAAGGAACAAACATTCATACCATAGCAAATAGCCTCAATAATAGCATAAAGGAATTGGCCTGCCTATCCAACTACAGTATTTTTAATTTGTTTCTTTATATTAGAGATAAGATTTCCAACTAAGGTGGAAATCAAAAGATTTTCAATGATCCAGGACTCTGGATTTAGAGCTATGTGTCTTTGGAATGTTTTTTATAAGTCATTCAACAAAGACTTTAGAATGTATTCCTTTCCTCTGAGTACATTGCTCCACTTTAGCCCAATTAACTTTCAGAGTGGGAGGGAAGACCGAAGGGAAAACATCTTTAATAGCTCCTCTCAGGCCCTGAATATCAGCTTCCAACTGGGCCATTTGCAGGAGGAAGGTGATGGTGCAGGGGAGGGGGAGAGTTTATGGTGAGTGTGAGTTTCAAGTTTTGTTCTAGATCTGATTTCTGTTCTTTAGTTTTGTTAAGGGAGTCTTTCAGGCTAGCTGTGACACTTTTTTTTTAAATGTCCTTTCATTCTGATACTCCCATATTGGTAACAGGATATTTGTTTAGAATGAGAGCTTTCTGAAAATCCTCTCAAACTTAAAAGTTGTTCCAAATCAAAGGATCTGCTGTCTGGCCATTGATGATTTACTATCTCCAAAGGTATACGTTTTCCAAAATGTGACTCATAATGAATAAACCTATTTTATGGCTTAATCGTGGGCACAGGAAACACTCCCATACGGGGTACAGAAGATGCAGCTCCCATGCTCCAAAATCATCTCCAAAGACAGCCAAAGAGAGTGTAGAAGATGCAGCTCCCATGATCCAAAATCATCTCCAAAGACAGCCAAAGAGAAAGAAAGCAAAGATCATCATTGCTATAGGCAGTAAGAATGATACTTGTGAAAACTCCTGTCTCCAATTGCCTATAAAAAATGATATGACTTTGATCATGAACCTGTGAATCCATGACTCTGGGCAGGAATACTGAGATGGGATTTCTGTCCACTAGCAAGACAACAGGAAAAAGAAAATAAGGGCTTTTATGGGCCGAGACCCTTTATTTACACTTAGACAAACACCCTTAGCATTGGCAACAGTCAGCACAATGCCAGCTGAAAATGGGATGCCCAGGATACCCAAATTTCTCTCCAGCCAACTACAAATGCTTGAGTCCCAACCTGAAATTGGCTGTTTCTGAGCAAAGACCAGACAATCCGCACCCCACAGCATGTGGAAAGCCAGAGAGTGAGCACTCTGACTGAATCCAAGCCAAACTATCAGGACACAAAATGAGACAGAAAGGACACAGTAGCTATCCCTGGGAAGGAAAAGATCCATTTTAAAAGGTATTCAGACCAAGTCACAATACAGTAAGAATAAGTTCTGAGTGTTTTCTCCCGCAAATCTAAATCTCGGAAAGAAAAGACAAAAAGATGCTCTTACCACCCTCACCTTATGGCATTCCGAGCAGAGATCTGGGAACCTGACTGCTAAGAAATTTATCTTTGTCAGCATAGTCAGAGATCCTGAAATCTTAGCTGTAGTTTCTGGAGGAGCAGAGAGTCACAGCCATCCCATCTTTGTCACCAAAACTGTGGGGAGAAAACTTTTCCTTATCCAATTTAGTTCCAGTGGTTGAAGACCCATGAATTAACTGACAATAGACAGATTAGCAGGAGAAAAGACAGGCGATTTACACATATACAGGAGTTCTCAGAGATAATAACTCACTCAATAGCCTGAGATTAAAGGGTTCATATACAAAATTTAACAAGGGGAAAGGGGTTAGGGCTTTAATGAGAAGGCATGGAAAGTTCTGTTGAGGTTTTTGATGCTAATACCAATGGACACTCTGTCTCCCTGGCAGCTAAATTCCAGGAAACTCCCTCAGATGGGGGTTAACGGCAGCAGTATTTTCTGGAGGCCCTGTCTTAGTCAGGTAAGTGCAGTTGAGATAAGACTTCTTTCCATATCTTCTTTAGCTCGAATGTTCTCACTTTAAAAATCTTTGTACCAACTCCGGGGATCTGAATGAATCTCCACATGACTCAAGACATGTATCATCCCAAGAACTTTTAAAAAGGAAAACTTCCTGGTTCCTTTCTAGGGCAAAGTTTGAGACAGACAATATTTCTATGACAGGCTTGAGAGCTTCAGGAAGGCTCAGTGAAGTTCCTGGTGACAGAGACATCACTGCATAATACAAATGCCCTGTGGGGTTACGGGTAAGGTCTCTGACCAGGATGACATCATCCTGGGCCTCATTCCAGCACTGTAAGCTGTGACTTCTGTGCCCAGAGTCAGAACTGCTGTTTAACTTCGTTAGGGTCTCAAGATACAAAGCCTGCTACTTACCTTCAGAAAATCATTGCACAATATTTCAAGAGTGAAGTCATATCAGGTCTCTTTTTTCTGTTTACTTTTGCCTTTCACTCATCACAAACAGGATAAAAGGGAGACCACTTATATTTTTGGGTCACAAATTGATCTTATAACTGCAAACACTGACTTCCAGGGAAATTCTGTTACCAGTGGAAATATCTAGATGAAAAGGTGGAATTCAAAGTGCTAATTTCAAGAGGTAGTATCTTTTATAAGTAATATGAATTAGTGCTGTTTGTCTGTAAGGAAAACATGCTTCTTGTTCAGTAAAGTCATCTTCACAACTTCAGGAACGCTGCCATTATTAAGATAGTTAAGAGTACCTTCTAGAAAAATTGTGGACCCAGGTTCATCATTTCAAACAGCTGATACACAATACAAAATGTAGAAACTAAAGATAACTTGGCTGGGTGCAGTGGCTCACATCTGCAATCCCAGCTACTTGGGAGGCTGAGGTGGGAAGATCACCTGACAGCCAGGAGGTCAAAGCTGCAGTGAGCCATGATTGCACCACGCATTCCAGCATGGGCAACAGAGCAAGACCCTGTCTTAAAAAAAATAACTGAGCCACCAAGTGATCTTCTCTTAGGAGATGGAAAACCCCATAATAAGAAGGGTAGGTAAATGTCTGCAGTCTAGCCTCTGGGAATGAAATTTCTTAAGGATGGGCTTCATGGATTTGGGGCTCATGAACCTGCAAGAACACTGGCAATCAAGAGAGTAAAAACATAACCAGAAGCGTTCAGAATTTGGGAAGCTTCTTCATAGCACCAACTGAGATATTGCTAATTAGTGGCTCTCCAAAATACTGTTAAAATAATCTGTTGATTCTGGATGGTCTTTATTGGGGGAGAAGGCTGTTCTGTGCATTATAGGATGTTTAGTAGCATTCCTGACTTCTACCTTCCAGATGCCAGGAGCAGCCCCAGTCGTGACAACAAGAAATGTTACCAGACATGGCCAAATATCCCCTGGGAGGCAAAATCATCCCCTTCCGTTGAGAACTGAAGGCTTGAAGGTAATGGAGAACACTGTTTACAAAGAATCCCAGTAGAGTCTCGGGGTGCAGGTAGGGGATGTAGCAAAGTTGGGAATATTTTTGAGATTGTGAAGTCTGGATTTTTTCCAATGTGTATCTTTTAGCGTGGGAGCCAGGGAGGTCTGGCTAGGGTCAGGTGAGGACCATAATCTAATCACTTAGAATTGGCAAGCAATACAAGGTGAAGATTTTGAGAGCAAAGACTCAGAAAAGCTCAAATTTTAAAACTTTCCTTTGATGCTTTCTATTGATGAGTTGATGCGTCTTTGGGGAAATTCCTGGAATGAACAATACAGTTATTTGTAACTGTTATCTTCCTGAGGAAGAGTCTTCTGGAACAGTAAAGTTATGCTGATGAAGATCCTGGAATAGTAAAGCCATGTTAACATAGACTGTGTGGATATAAATAAGTTTTAGATCTCAGTGAATTCCTTAATTCCTTGATTTTTTTTTGCCCCTGCCCTTTTGCCCATTATTACCACATTCAGAAAAGCCAATAAAAAAAAAAAAAAAAAAAAAAAAAAAAAGACTAAAGAGGCAGCAGGAAGGAGGAGGGTCTCAGATGTGCCGCCAGGCTCCATCCTGACTTCACCACACTGACTCCTGCATGGCCTGGGCAAGCAACATACTTTCTCCAAACCTCAGCCTCTCCATCAATATATGGAAGTTGATAATAGTGACTCCTTCATCAAGTTGTGGTAGAGTTTGAATGAAATAATACATGACCAGTGCCCTAGACATACTATGCACTCAGTGGGTGTAAATCAACTGTGTAAAACTAGGAAAAAATGCCATCACAATGGTGCTTCTGTGCTCAGACCCACATACCTTTCGGGACTACCTCATTCTTTCTGAAAACTATAAGCAAATACTGGGTTTAAAAGGAAGCAGAAGTGTTCTCTGTGCACCCTAGAAATATTGTGTGTACGGAGAGGTGGCTAACTCTCCTAAATCCTTCACCCATATTCTTAACTGAGCATGCTCTTGGATCACCACTAAAATGCATCGGGGAATTTAGGCTGTAATTTAGTAATGTCACTGCTTATAAAAGTAGAGGAACAATGAGAACACCATGGCACTAGCTTGGAGTAGGTTAAAAACTACTTTTCTGAAGCTTATCTACCAGAAAGTTTATCTAAGCTATTTTTCATGGGATGTTTTAAAGACAATACCTTCCTTTAATAGCCATGACCTTGAATTCATTATGGTGGAATTCTACTGCTTACTCTCACCTAATTCTGAAAACCGGCCATATTCTTCAAGTGGGAGACTCACTTATACAGTGCCAGGTGCTGATCTAGGCACTTCATATGAACTTTCTGCTTTAATCCTCAGTCTGTGAGGCAAATACTGTGATGAGAAATCTGATACTCAGAGTCAAGTAATGTAGTGAGGAGACCCAGCTGACACACGAGTGGAGTCAGAATTTAAGCCTTGTCTAGTGGACTCCAAAGTTGACGGTTCTACTCCATCATGTTACCACCTACATGTCTATTTCTCAAAACAACAACAAACAGAAAAACCCAAAGATAACGCATCAAACATCCTAGTCATGGTTTTACAGAGCTTGGGTCCATGTGTAGTATTTGAACAGATAAACTGGTTTCTAGTATGTTGGCAAGGAAGGGGCAATCTTGCAAGGTGGATAGATCTAATCTGATCGTAAGGTGACTGAAATAACCAGACACCAGCCTCAGGGAGCCACATTGCCAGTCCAGTTGATTGCCTAATTTTAACCAGTGAATGAAGTAGATCCAATCCATTAGTTGACACTTAACTGCTATTGATGGGACTGCGAGGAAGAAAAACAAGTCCGTCGCCTCTCTTATATACCATCCTGTCCCCCAGTGCAACTTGAGTGCTGTGTAAATTTGGCAAAGGGATGTTTAGACAGCAAAAGTTATCAACAAAATGGTTATGGGCCAAGGGAATTTCACTGAATAATCCTGTGGCTGGGAGTGACACTGGAATTAATCGTCTCCTAGTGTCTTGAAGAGTAGGTTTCCTAGGATGGCCTCCTTTTTTATGGTGATGGTAATCTTTTTATTATTTTTAGTGGTGGGTGATTCATTAAAAGAACAACTAAACGCAATTCAACTTCTAGGCCTTTGTAAGGCTTTTGGATTTTGTTTTTGTTTTTTAACATAAACCAGAGGTTTTTTTTTCCTTCTCAGCTCTGTGAAAATGCCAACCGTGTGATTTTTGAGCAAGTCCCCTAATCTCACTGGGGTTCAGTTTCTTCTCTGTAAGAGAGGGATCCACTACATGATCCCTAAGGTCCCTTCTTGCTTTTTAGTCAAACTGATTCAGACGTTATTAACTGACTAGTGCCCTCTACAGGCAACTTCCTCCACCGTGTCAGAATCCAGGAAGAGGATATTAGCAAAATTCTCTTGATGTATTTAGTGTTGTGACTTAGTGTGCAACACAATATCTCGTTATGTAATGAACCATGCTGTGAAGCAAATAAAAATATTAGACTTTATCTAGACCTAATTTTACAGTTAAAGAATATGAGGACCACCATGCCTGGGAACTTTTCCAATTCCTTTGGGATAAGGCTGGGGCTTGGTTACAAATCCTTGATCTTCAGCTTAATAGTGTCCAGTAGTGACCTTTCTAGCCTTTTACGGTTTTCTTCAAAACTCTCTTGCCTTCACTTCACAGATAACATTGGAACTCAGCATTCTGTAAATTTTCTACATACTTACTAGCCTTAACAGTTGATGAACTGCTGATTTTTCCACTAGAGTGGGAAATGACTGCGTAGAAGTTGCCTGGTAATTATGTGAGCACCTCCTGTAAGGGCTACTTTCTTGCAACCTTTCCTGCTACTGATGGGAAGGTCCTTTACTGACATTGCCAGTGGAAAATGTATGCATGCTCAATATCTGATTGATTCACTTTTAGTTCAAGGACTGCGAAAATTTTTAATCCTTCATGCGGAGACCTACTCAGAAGTTGGGACACACTCTTCATTTCTAAGGTGGAGGACACAGAAAAAATGTCCTGGACAGCTTTCAATGAAAATCTGGGTCTGCTTAAGCCTACTTTAAAATTTTCTAAAATAAATTCATGTTTTAATTTTTATTATTACAAAAGCAGCATTTGTGCCTTGTCGAAAGTTATAAATTGAGATAAAGAAAAATAAGAAAATGATGCACCATATTCCTACCACCCATAGATTACCACTGTTAACACCTGTGTGTATATCCTTAAAGCTTTTTCTATGCATGTATAAATATACATATACATATTTTTACCAAAATGAGATCATGTTGTACATGCTGTTTGTAACCTGCTTTTTTTAGTTAATGATCTCCATCTTTCCTTGCCAATAAATTTTCATCTTATCTAAAACCCAGTCTGTATTCAAATTCCTCCTGCTCGTCCCCAAAAATGTCCTTTCCAGTTGGTTTGTCCAAACCAAACTCAAACCTAGGGCCCTGCATTGCATCTAGTATTATGTCCCTTAAAGCTCTTTAAGCTAGCATGGCTTCTTTTCTCCTTTTATTATTTTTTTCATGAAACTCCTTGTTGAAGAAAACAGGGAAGCTTTCTTTTGGTTTTTTTTTTTTTTTCTCTTTCAGATCTTGTTCTTTACATAAACCAGATTTTTTTTTTAAATTGCCCAACTTTTTGCTGTATCTTCACCTGCAAGAGATACTGCCTTAATGGTATAACAGATGGTCAACTGCTGAAATGTAAAGCTTTTCATCTAAAATGAAATCTGTAAACCTGCTCAAAAGCCTGGAAAACATCTCTATTTTTCTTTAAGTTTCCCCTCTGCCTGTCCCTCCAGTCCAGAACAAAGGAAAATCAGTCAATTATGTCAGGCCCCATGATCAGCTATAGTGGTGAACAAAACAGCCATGGTCCCTGTCCTCAGGGAGTTTATAGTCTAGGGAGGGAATCTGACCTTCAGTAAATCATTAAATGCTTAATTAGGTGATGACAACGACAAATGCTGAAAAGGCAAAGAATAGAGTATAAGGGGTCCAGGTGTGAGAGGTGTCTCAGGAAAGAAAGGGGCCTTGTTTGATATATTATGGCAGCCTTTTCCAGAGAAATGGCATTGAAATTGGAATTGGTTAAGAAGAGAGGAAGAAGACTGTTTCAAGCAGTGGGACCAGCATTTGCCAAGGTGCTGAGGTTTAGGAGTAGTTTCTAGCATGGCTGGGATAAAGGGGATTAGGGGAAAAATGGAATGAGATAAAGCTGGGAAGGAAGGCATGGGGCAGCTCATTCAGAACTTACAGGCCATGTGAACAATTTTGGACTTGATTATGTGGGCAAGGAGGAACAATGAAGAACTTTGAGATTTGTATTTTACTAAGATCAGGCTGACTATTGTGTAAAGAGTATGTATTAGTTCATTTTCACACTGCTGATAAAGACATAACAGAGACTGGGTAATTTCCAAAAGAAAGAGTTTTAATTCGACTCACAGTTCCAGGTGGGTGGGGAAGCCTCACAATCGTGGTGGAAGGCAAGTAGGAGCAAGTCATGGCTCACATGGATGGCAGCAGGCAAAGAGACAGAGTTTGTGCAGTGGAACCCCTCTGTTTAAAACCATCAGATCTCATGAGAGTTATTCATCATCACGAGAACAGCAGGGGACAAACCTGCCCCCATGATTCAATTACCTCCCACGGGGTCCCTCCCACAACATATGGGAATTCAAGATGAGATCTGGAAGGGGTCACAGCCAAACCATATCAGAGGACATGAAAGGGATGGGACTGGGTACGAATTACCAGTTAGAAGGCCACTGTGGTTGCGCAGGTAAGAGATGATAGCTTGGCCTAAAGTAATGGCTGGAACGGATTGAAGAGGAATGATTTCAGAGATATTTAGTGAATCGGCAAGTGGAACCAAAAAGACTTGGGGACTGATTGGACAAGGAGAAATTAGGGAGAGGTAAAGGAAGGAGAGGAGCTAAGGATGATATATCTGTCAGCGCTGTCTCTGTACCTGTGGCAACCCCATTCAAACTGGCTGAAGCCTAAATGAAAATGTATTGATTCAAGGGAAGGAAAAGTCCTGGGGGTAGATCAGATACTTCATATGTGGCTGGATCCAGGAGTTCAGATGATGTCTTCAAGAGTAGCTCTCTCTCCAATTCTTTATCTGGTGTGATGGCTTCACTCTCTCTGGAAAGCTCTCCTTCTGGTGGCAAAATAGCTGCCGGCAGCTCTAGGTTCACATCCTCAGAGGTTAGCAACTCCAGAAGAAGGCAACTTCTCAATATTTTTAGAAAACTTCCTAGAATTGAGCCTTATTTGCTAGTCCTGGGTAACATGTTTACCCATGGAGCTAAAGGGTAGGATTAATCTCACCTGGAGGAAATACACTGTGAGCAGGAAAGGAAATTTGAAGAGCTATTCCCAGTACAAAGGTGAATGGGTGCTAAGTAGGAAAGAATGACAGTACTAATAAGGAGTCCAGGTAACTCCGAGGATGTTTATAGGGGATGCGGGGATAGGGTCTATTCATCGAAGGAAGAGTAGAGTGTTGAGGGGAAAGATCACAAATTCAGGTTTGCACGTGTTTGTTTTGAGGCCTATTATCACATGGGGATGTCAAGTGGGCAGATGGGTCCATGAGTCTGATACTCAGTAGGAAATTCTTGGCAGTAGTTTGAGTTCCTGGAGTTATCAGTGCACAGGATATGGACAGGATCATCTGAGGAGGGTGTCAGATGAGAAAAGGAAATTTAATATTTGGGTAGAGGAAGAGGCTGCAGAGCTGAGCATAAAAGAAGGTCCGGTCAGCTAGTTAGAAGGAAACCTAGTGGGAATAGTGCCATCAAAGTCAAGCCTCTGTCCCAACAGTGAGTATGGAATGATTGACTATATGCCATGCCTCTGAGAGAGAAAAATCAGATGCAGAAGCATTCTCAAATGTAGCAACATTGAGATTGTTGGTGACCTTAGTCAGTGGAACAGGTGTCCTTACAGCATTGGGGAAGGAAGCCAGGTTTGGTAGGCGGTGGAAGGGTGAGTCAGAGTTGAAAATATGGTAAAGATTAGAAATTTATGATGAAGAAATGGAGATTGACAAAAGAATGGCAAGGGCAGGCAAGGAGGGGTCTAGGAGGGGTTTTTGTTTTATGTTTTAAAAGAGACACGAACTTATTGAGAGGAAAGTTGGAAACACACAAGCTAAAAGACAGAAGAAGATGGGATCCACAGCACGGGTGGATGGAAAGATGTTGAAATTGAGAGGGACCATGTCCTCCACTGTAACTGGAAGCGAAAGCATGAACACAAAAGCAGGAAAGTCTGTATAGATCTCATGGCCAGAAATTGACGTTGTTTCCATGTAATGGTTTCTATTATCTCTGTGAAGTAGGAAGTTACATTGTCTCCTTAAAGCCAGCAAGAAATCCAAGATTTGAAGAGAACAGAGAGACTTGAAACAGAGTGTAGAAAAGCAAACCAGAGGTAGAGCAGGATTTCAGAGCAGTTCCTGTGGCCCAGCAGGGGAGGAATTGGCCTCATCAGATCGGTTGGTGATTTCCTGCAGCAGTGCCCAGCAGCCTGAGGGCTGAAGCTGAGAAGATGAACAGTGAGTCCTCCAGATATGATGAAAGAGCACAGGAAAAAGGAGCTGATGGTAGAGTCAAACCCCACCACAACATTATATGTGAGATCCAAAAACTGAATTGCATGAAATGGAGAGCCTTGTTATAACTAGGTTAGTGAAATGAGGATAGGGGCTGGGTGGAAGATGGGGGCCAACTACCAAGTACAGGCTGCTAACTTCACACTGCCACAGGATGTACCATCATGGGGGTTTTACTAAATTTGCAAGGGAAAGATTGAAAGGATGAATCATAGAGTTCATGTTAGGAAGGAAGGGAGTGAGGAAAGGTGGGTGCTAAGGACAGGAAGAAGGAGGAGTTGACAAGAGAAGGTTCCAAAGAGGTGGGGAACAGGCATGGAAAACATAGAGGGCTGGCCAACAGTGACGCAGAATCAGGCTTGGGAAGAAGGGTAGCCGTGGGCCATGGAAGCACACTGACTTAGGTGTTCAAAGATCTAGGTTCTAGTCCCAGCTCCACCACTTATCACCCATGTGGCCCTGACTCTTCAGATTCCTCATTTTAAAACCAGGAATAATGGCATCTTTCCTGTTCACCTCACTGAGCTGTCATCACCAATTATCTGAAGTGCTTTAAAAGTGTGAGCTCTATTAGAAAACAGACCAAACAGTCTCTTGTTTCCTTTGTGACAGAGAGGGGGTGTATGGAAAGGGAGGTGGTTACCACGGACCCACCACCGAAGAGTACTGGCCTCGCATGCGTGCTGTGCTTAGGTTAGGGAAGGAAAAACAGACTTTGCATCCTCTGCCTTTAGCTGCTGCTGTTTACCAACAAGCTATCGCTCAGCAGTGCTGTGGTTCTATTTTAATTTTTAATTGTTTGTTTGTATTCCATAACAATCAGACCTTCCCGATCATTCAAACACATCAAAACATCAGATCAGAGACACACAGCCTGAGGCCCTGATGCTTGTGGTGATACTCTGCAGGAGGCTACCCTATGTCTCCCCAGCATTGGTCCTGTGTTTTTAACCCTTTATTCCTTTTCTCTCCTCCTTATTCTTCTTTTCCTATTAATCCCCCACTCTGGAAAAAAAAAATCCTTTGCTGTGTCCATCCATGTTTCAGTAAATGGCACCACTACCTACCAAGTTGTTCAAGTCAAAACGTGAGAGTCTTTCATGATTCTGATCTTTCCCTCATATCCAATTCATTGTTACATCTGGCTGACAACTTCCAAGAGAAAGTCACTTTTTACCACCTTTATGGCCATCACCACAGTCCAGCAACCAGCATCTCTCTGTTTTTGTTTGTTTGTTTGTTTTTAAGGGACAGCGTCTCTTGCCCAGGCTGGAACACAGTGTCATGATCACAGCTCACTGGATTCTCGAACTCCTGGGCTCAAACAGTCCTCCCACCTCAGTCTCCCAAGTAGCTGGGACTACAAGCGCACACCACCACATTTGGTTAATTAAAAAAAATTTTTTTTTGTAGATACTGGGTTTTGCTATAATGTTCAGGTTGGTCTCGAACTCCTGGCCTCAAGCAATTGCCCCACCTTGTCCTCTCAAACTGTTGGGATTCCAGGCGTGAGCCACCGCACCCAGCCAGCATCTATTGCATGGACGACTGTGATACCTCTTATCTGGTCTTCCTGTTTTGGTGTTTACCTGCCTACAATCCATTCTTCCCACAATCCATTCTCTAAAGTCGTCTTTTAAAAACACACGTCAGATGCCACTGAAAATGAAATCTGTCCCTCCCCCACCAACTACTTCAGTCAAGCCACCTGGGTCCTTTTTTGGGTCCTCGATCTTGCCAAGCTTGTTTTAGCCTTGGGCCCTTTGCCACAGCTGTCCTCTTGCTTTGGAACGTTCTCCCTGATCCCAGTTCTTTCTTGTTATTCAAATCTTAGATTTAATGCTACCTCCCCAGAGAGTCTTTCCCTGGCCACTCAGCCAAAAGTAGGATGGATTATTTCATCTGTCTCCCAGAAACATACACATCTTTTATCCTGTCCTGTCTTGTCTACCTCTCTTTCCCTGTTACCTTCTTTAAAAGGTTCTCTTTAACCCATTTCTTAAGTTAGCCTGTGATGTATATTAGACGTCAGTTAGAATTCTCTAAGCACCACCTGTGAGGCTAAATTCATGGAGCCACCATATTGGTTTGGGGGTCACACATACACCTCCCTTCCTACCTCTGTTCCTCTCTTCTTTCCTTTTGCCCTCCTTCTCTCCCTTTTTTCTTCATTCCTTCCCCCCTTTCCTCCCTCTTGTTGACATAATTAATTTGTAGGCTCCGATGAGCAGTTAGACCTGTGTTTCTAAACATCAAGACAGTTATGGTCTAAGGATGGGAGGTCCAAATTTGAAATCCAAAGACTCAGGAGACTCAAGGGAAATTCTGTTTCCCTCCTATTTATTTGTTTCTGAGCCCCAGTTTTCATATACTTGAAGTGGCAGTAAAAACTACTATTTTACAGGTTTTTGTTGAGTGAGACAGTAGATGTATCAGTTATTTACTGCCACAATATGTAACAAACCACCCCAAAGCTTAGTGGCTTAAGCTCGCCATTTGGTGTTTCTCATTCCTCTGTGGGTCAGCTGGGAAGTTTTGCTGATCTGGACTAGGCTCAGTCTTGGATCTGCAATCAGCTGCCCACTCACCTGGGGGCTAGCTGGCTTAAGATGGCCTTCAGCTGAAACCACTCATCTCTGTTCCATATGGTCTCATCTCTCCCAGCAAGCTAGTCTGGGTTTGTGTTTCTGGTGGTGGCAAGGTTCCGAGAGAGCAATCAGACACCTTTAAGCACATTTCAAGTTTCTGCTTGCATCAAGTTTGCTATTATCCCATTGTCTAAACAAGTCTCATGGCTAAGCCCACTGCCAAAGGGCATGAATACAGGGATATATGCAAAATCCTTGTCCAATAACACAAACTACCAAAATGGAATTGAATAATAGTGATATGGTGCTTCCTCCTCTGGGAAGTCTTCCTTGATCTTCCTCAGCAGCCTTGAGTACTCTTTCTGAGATGCTTTTGTCATAGAAGTTATTCATAATTCCTAACATTTCCTAGACTCTATGTGCTGGGGCGCTCCAGATACAGCAAGCAGTGAATGTACAAAGTCTATTACATTTTAATGGTGGGGAACAGACAGTGAATAAGTAAAGATTAAAATATACACAATTCCACATACTGATGTTGCTCTAAAAATACTGCTTTATATTTCTTTATGAGTGTGTTTTCCCCACTACACCAGGATTGATCTCCTTTTGGGCAGAGACTAAGTATTCATCTTTACACCTCAAGTCTCTAGCATGGTGCCTGGCTCCATAAGTGTTCAGTAAATAATAAACCTACCAGTGGGCAGGAGAGCTCTGCAGAAGGCTTGGCAGTGAGGGGTGTAGAGCCATGGACGCTGCCCTGGCAGTAGCTATTTGTTTTCAAGAGCTCATTCCTGTCTAGTCTTATGTCTTCCCATGGGAAGGGACTTCCCTTTCTCCCTGACATGCCTCTCTCTCAATAAGTCTCTGTAGGGATGCCCCCTGACTCCAATGTCTATCACAATGGTGATTCTGACCAATGGCTTGGTCAGCATTTACCCAGAACTGCTTCTCTCCTATAACCCGGGTGCGATGTCTCATGCCTGTAATCCCAGCACTTTGGGAGTCCAAGGTGGGCGGGTCAAGATGTCAGGAGTTCGAGACCATCCAGGCCAACATGGTGAAACCCTGTCTCTATGAAAATACAAAAAATTAGCCAGACATGGTGGCACGTGCCTGCAGTCCTAGCTACTCGGGAGGCTGGGGCAGGGGAATCACTTGAACCCGGGAGGAGGAAATCGCAGTGAGCCAAGACGGCCACGCTGCACTCCAGCCTGGTGACAGAGCTAGACTTTGCCTCAAATAAATAAATAAATAGAAGAAACTTTTGTTCTTCTCTTCTCAGGCACTTGTATGTCTCATCACAGGTCATTGTGGGAGAGTCAGAGAGGACAAGGAATAGGTAGGCCTAGGTGTTTTCCTCACTTCCTTTTGGGATTGTGATGGTGGAAATTAATCATTTTGAGTAGAAAGGCTCCATGTTATCCCACCTCTCTCAATGTGAATGAGAGAAAGACTAAAATGTATGAGTTTTGCCATTAAGCATTAGGGTTCCTTCATCACCTGGCTTGATTCTAGACTCTCTATTTACATGTTATTCAAGGCAAGGCATGGTGGCTCATGCCTGTAATCCCAGCAATTTGGGAGGCCAAGGCGGGAGGACTGCTTGAGTCCAGGAGTTTGAGACCAGCCTGGGCAATATGTGAAACCCTGTGTCTATAAATAAAGTACAAAAATTATCTGGGCATGGTGGTGTGCACCTGTAGTCCCAGCTACTTGGGAGGCTGAGGTGGGAATCACTTGAGCCTGGGAGGTTGAGGCTGCAGTGAGCCAAGATCACACCACTGCACTACAGCCTGGGCAACGGGAGTGAGACCATGTCTTAATAATAAGTAAATAAATATATTAAAAATTGTGATTCAAGGCCTCTTTCCATAGACTAGTAAGCCTACGTGAAGACATTAACTGGTTTAAAAAGTACAGATGTGGCTGCTTGGTGGGTTTTTGACTGTTTAGCTGCTGAACCTCCTCCTCCACTGGGGGCAATCCCACAGCATGAGTCTCGGTAGAAGACAGAACTGCCTCCCACCCTAGAAACTGAGAAAGCCAGAGTCTAACTTTCCTTCTCCTCACTGGCTGAGTGTGTGTAAGCAGCCTAGCCAATCAGATGCTCCCACCTGGGGCAGTGGAGCATTCTTCTCCCAGTGATCAAAGGGGCAGGGGTCACAGCACCGGCAGGAAGCAATATCTAACACCCAGCACCCAGGGGGCCTATCTGTTATGGGTTGAATTTTGTCCCTTACCCCCTAAATTCATATGCTGAGTACCTAACCCCAAGTGTCTAAGAATGTGAGCAGATTTGGAGATAGGGCCTTTGCAGAGGTAATCAGGTTACAGTGAGGTTATTGGGGTGAGCCCTGATCCTACAGGACTGATTATAAAAAAGGGAAACTTAGACACGGAGACATCCACAGAGGGAAGACACTGTGAAGAGATGTACAGGGAGGATGCCAAGTGAACATGAAGACGCCACTTCCAAGCCAAGGAGAGCAGCCTGGATCAGATCCCTCACAGCCCTCAGAAGGAACCAACCCTGTGGACACTTTGATCATGGACTTCCAGCCCCCAGAGCTGTGAGAATGTGTCTCTTATCTAAGCCACCCAGTCTGTGGCACTTTGTGACAGCAGCTCAAGTGAACTAAGACACCATCCTTACCAAAAAATTCTCATGGTATGATTTGAGCTCTGATCCTGCGTGATTCTCCATTTTCAGGCATTTGTGAAGCTATTAAGTATCTTTTCAAGAAATTATGTTTTAGTAAAACCTGACCAAAGTTTGTTGTTTCTCATTAGGAAAACCAACAACTACAAATACCATGTTCTGAAGCATTCTTCCTCTATAGGGACCTCTGAGATCTTTTTTCTTCCTCTTTCACTGAAACAGCACATGCTTCTGAGCTCCCAGGTTCAGCCAAGGTTTTGTAGGATTGGGATATCTGCACTTCTTCTGTGGTTAGTGGGCTTTTAACTAATTTAGTCCTGCTTCTCCCTTCAAACTTGGCAATAAAAATGCAGTTGTCTTATACGACTCACCTCAGAGTGGATTGATTGTTGACTGTCTTCATTTAAATCATCCAGGATCAGTTATCATTCAAGTTGTACCACAGAGGGTGAATGTGCCTCCTGCAACGTGGTACACTCTGCAAATATCAACAGATTATCCCTGGCCCCAGCCTCTCAGGTTTCCCAACATTAAATGGAACACCGATTTTATTCCTGTGCCAGAATGTGTTTTCTGAGCAATCTACTTTGCTATCTTTACTTTGGGTTTGGCCACATTAACACCATGACTTGAACTCCCCGTTGCTGACACATTTCGATACAATGTCCAGATTAATATTGTTCAACTTCCGGTAAATATTTGACACTGAGGATGTGAAACCGCTCGGTGGCTGGGGTTGTCTTGTGTCATCATTGGGTTGCACAGGCTCAAAACACTGGTGAATTGAAGTTTTATTTTGTTGACTGCTGGGATATCTCACAATTCAAGATATTTTTTAAAGAGAAAAAAGAAACTACAATAGGAGTGGAAATTATTAAGCCCAGTTTCTCTATTTCAAGTTCAAAGGAAAGAAGGAGGAAAGAGGAAAAGACAGAGTGTGGTGCTAGCTTTTTCCCCCACTTTTATTTTCCAAAAAAAAAAAAATGTAGTAGAGAATTAACCTTCTCCTAACAAGGAAAGAACCACGTGCTAGGCATGATGTTGACTGCTTCACGAATACTATCCCATTTAATTCTTGCAACTGTCCTCCAACAAAGTTACTAGCGTTATCATTCCCGTTTTACAGATGAGCAAACGTGTTCCCACACTGTTAGTTGACCAAGTCAGCATCCTATATTATTCCAAAGCTTGCTCTTTCTACTGCACAGGGTAAAGGGGGACATGTTTTCAGCATCACCCAAGAAACCCTAGAAGTAACAGTAACAGTATTCCTTTTGTTCAGAGTAGCTGGAGATTCAACAGGAAAGGAAAATTGAGTGACTTCTGAGAGAAGCCAACAATGCTGGATCACGTGATCACTCTCTAGACCCTCCCTCTTCTCTCAACTCATCCCTGACAACACAGGTAGAGAGCCGTCTTCTGGAGTCCTTTCCTTCCTGTTCAAGCTCCAGGCTTTGATTTGTTTTGTCCATTTTGAGCGTCCAAGCACTTTGCTTCTTTTCCACTCTTCTTTTATCTAGCTGCCTATTTTAGAGTTTATGGTTTAGGAATATTTGGTATCTATTCTATAGCCATTGGTAGCCGTGACCTCCTGTTTTTTCTGGGGGAAAAGACTGCGTGGATGAGTGATCTTGAGCAAGTCACTTAACCCCTTGAAGCCCTGGTGATTTTATCTGTAGAGATGAAGGTCCTGGATGTGGCTGACAGCAGGGGCCACCTAGATTCCCTGTTCCACACCAATGAAGATACGTCACATATCTTGCTTGTGACATGAATAATGATCTACTATTATAAATATATGCCTTCAAGAGAGCCATCTTATAGTGGGAATTCTGAATGGCATTTGTGGTTGGTAAACAGCACCAATTTTGGGAGGTGAGGGAGATCAGACATCACTGCAGGCTCACTATGTACTTGCTACTGGCTACATTCACTCAAATACTATATTTAAAAATTAGTCTCTTGAATCTTATTACATAGGAAGAAAGTTTTGCTTGTAGCACCTTCAACACCAGGACATGAAGTACACTTCGACCTGAAAGTGCAAGCCTGGGTAATTTTATAAGTGGAGTTTGACCTAATCGTTCATTTTTAAATCAAATCCTTCCATTTTGGAGGTTCCAAAAGCATCATGAGATATTCTCTAGGAAATATTCTTGAAATATTTGAACTGACTGTTGAATAAATGAAGCAAGAAGCTATATTAGGCCTCTCTCATACGACTCTCCAGAACACAGGAATAGCCTTCCCAATGGGGCATTTATCTGGATTGTAGATTTGAGCCTATGAACTTGAGAGAGGTCTCTGTTAGGGGTGAGAGGGAGCTGCATCTTTAAGGACGCTGTAAGTTACCACTGTGGTGTGAACTGAAGACTTGTATGTCCCTTCTTTCCATGGAAAAGAAAAGATGCAACCAACTGATGGACAAATATTTCTGTAGGTAGCAAGGGGAAAAACCTACTCTTATGGTTGAAACTTCCTTTTATTACACCCTAAGCGGAATTTTTAGCTTCCAACAATACTAGGTTACCTAGTGAGAAAATGTTATTGTCTTTTTAAGAAAGATTGTGGTCATGGCAGTAGTAGTGCTAATAACAACCATAGCAACAATTATAACACTTTACATTAACTAGGTATTTACATGTTCCAGAAATCTTTAAGTGCTTTATGTATATTAACTTACATAATTCTCACAATAACCATGAGTTAGATGTTATCATTATTTAATTAACAAATGAGAAAACTGAGACACAGAGAAATAAAGTGTCTTCCCCAAGGTCACACGATTGGTGGAGTTGGGATTTGAACCCAGGAAGTACAGTTATGTAGCTCTTTGTGTAGTATTACTTACTACGCAAAGGTCCAATGGTACCCATCTCCTCTGGAGTCTCCCCAGCTCCACCTCTGATCTGTGACTGAGAGTGATTCCTGCCAGGCTCACTGAAGTCACTCCTAGTGGATCCTCTCCTTGGACATAGTTCTATTCCAAGAACCACTCTCAGCAGCTGCTTTATTGAGGTAGTTTCAGCCATTAGAAGTGGCTTCCATCATCACCTCTTGGCTGTTGCCAGTGAATGGTGGCTCTGGTCATCCCCTCCCGCCAACATCAGTTTTAGTGCTCTCTTAGTTTCTGCCACTCCTATAACAATATCCATGTATCTCAGTCCTCAGTGCCATTGCTGGAGAGTAGCTTAACAAAGCTACAATGCCTTAGTGCAGGATCTTAAAGATAGCATGGAGGAAAAACCTCTACCCATCCCCTTACATCCCCTTTGTTCTTTGAGAACAAAGGGCTTACAGGACCTAATAATGATATATACCTGTGTGTATATGACTTTTGAATTTACAAAGTTCATTTAAAATGTATTAGCCCGTCTAGTTCTCAAACTAACCCTGCAAGTGAAACTACTATAATCCCCAGCTTACAGACGAGAAAATTGAGGCTCATAAAGCTTAAGTGGCTTTCCTAAGATTTTATACTAAAGTAAGAATCAGGAGTAAAGCTAATCTTAGAGTGTTCATTTTACCACATGATTACCAAGGCTATTATCAGTCTTTTAACTGACTCTATAGGCAAAACTGTGTTTCCTTGTTTTAGTTTATACTGCTTTGAGTATCTATGAGGCTCTTTTCCAGTTCTTTCTTACCTGTTGCCTATACCTGTCTTTCATTTTTTTTTTTTTTTTTTTTTTTGGTGGGAAGAATGGTTATCTTTTCTGAGTTGACTAATAAGAACTCTTGCCATAATAGTGATATTATCTATTATACATTTTGCAAATTTATTTTCCACTGAGTCCTGTGTCCTTTTTTTTTTGGAGACACAGTCTCACGCTGTTTCCTGGGCTGGAGTACAGTGGCACAATCCCAGCTCACTGCAACCTCTGCCTCCCGGGTTCAAGCAATTCTCCTGCCTCAGCCTCCTGAGTAGCTGGGATAACAGGTGTCCCCCACCATGCCCAGCTAATTTTTTGTATTTTTAGTAGAGACAAGGTTTCACCATGTTGGCCAGGCTGGTGTCGAATTCCTGACCTCTTGATTCACCCGCCTCAACCTCCCAAAGCGCTGGGATTACAGGCGTGAGCCACCACGCCCAGCTGTCTTTACATTTTTATTGTTTTAGGATGTACAGGAATGTAAAATTTTTATGTTATCGAATCAACCAATCTATTTCTTCATAGTTTCTGCCTTAGAAAAGCCTTCTCAATCTAAAATTACATACATTTTTTAACCTGGTTTACAGTTTTATATTTCTTTAGTCTACCTAGAATGTATTGAAGTGTATAATATGAGCTAAGGTTCAACCTGCAGTTTTTCCAATGTGTAAACAGTTATCCCAACACTATTACTAAATAATGCATTTCTCCCCACCAATTTGTTCTTCATTATGTTTTAAGTACTATAGATATTTGGGTTTGACTCTAGGCTTTCTATTCACCTCCTTTGATATGTGAATACTGATTCTAGTTTGGTTTCTCCCTTCTCTACCCCATGACCATCCCAGGTGCTAAAGGCAGAATCCACATCCATCTCAGCATCACTCTGCTGTGAGCACCCAGGGTCTTGGCAACAGCATCTAATGCTTTGTCAGTTGTGCCCTCTAGGTAGAAGAGACATGGATTCTGGGTCCCAAATCAGGATGAATGAGCTTAAAAAAAAGCATACTTCCTTCAGTTATGAATGTGTGTGTGTGTGTGTGTGTGTGTGTATGCATGTGTGTGTCTCAGGGCTATGTATCCTATGGCCCATGGCTCTCCAAACCAGAGGGCCATTTTCTACCTGTAACTTGTATTACCAAATAGAATGTCTAGAATCTGGGGCTGACTTTGTGACTGTTTCCATTCAGAAAACTCCTTCTTATTCAAGAAAAGTTTTGCTCCACTTAACATGGGATTTTGTGCAGAACATTTTGCAACCTTCATTTTCTTTTAAGGTGTGTAGGTCATAAGGAAAGGTGGAAATACATGAACATTTAAGACCTAAGCAATTGGATGTGTAGAAGTTAAACACTGGTCTGGGAAGTCACAGAACAAACTTCCTGTTCTTTTCAATCTCTATGACATACCTATCTCTGTGCTTCTGACAAAGCCATTTATGGTTTGTTCAAGCCACTTAAAATGAGAAAATTTTAGCCGGGCGCGGTGGCTCAAGCCTGTAATCCCAGCACTTTGGGAGGCCGAGACGGGCGGATCACAAGGTCAGGAGATTGAGACCATCCTGGCTAACACGGTGAAACCCCGTCTCTACTAAAAAATACAAAAACCTAGCCGGGCGAGGTGGCGGCGCCTGTAGTCCCAGCTACTCGGGAGGCTGAGGCAGGAGAATGGCGTGAACCCGGGAGGCGGAGCTTGCAGTGAGCTGAGATCCGGCCACTGCACTCCAGTCTGGGCGACAAAGCGAGACTCTGTCTCAACCAAAAAAAAAAAAAAAAAAAGAGAAAATTTTACAACTGAAATGGACCCTCGAGATCTTCTAGTCCTACCTCCTCATTTTTACAGATGTAGAAACTAAGCCCAGAAAGCTTACATGGCCTGCTCCACAGGTCAGAGCCAAGGTTAAGAGAGGGTGTCTCAATGTACTACCCTCTGCTCCACCTCCTCAATTAACAGGAAAAAGTTAATTAAATCAAACAATTCAACCTGTAGTAATTGTATTGAAATCCAAAACTCAAATCAGGACGTATGCTAAAAGTAGACTAGTCTTTCAAATGAATTGATTTAAATACATCTTCGATTGAAAAAAAAATCTATACTGTAAATAGTTATAAGCAAACAGTCTCCCCACTCTTTCTTTTTCTGTCTTTGTTACACCTTTCTCCACTCTCTCCCTCACTCCTTTCTTCCTCCCTGCCTTCCCCCACCTCTAGAGCCTCTCCTGCCAGAAATAAAACTTGTGGCACAGGCTTCTCATTGGAGCCCCCACAGTCCATTTGACTGTAATGAATGTACCTCTCCTGTGTAGGCTGCAATCATTTTGCAGCCTCTGCTACCAAGCTGTGGTTCTGAGTTCCAGAATTCAGGCAGGAATAGGCAAAGTGGGTTAAAGCAAAGTAGGCCGTGGACAGGACATGCTCACGGGCACAGGGAGTCCAAGTCTGCAACCCAACTAACCAGGACTTCAAACGAACTGGATTCAAAGTCTTCCTCTCCAACCCCCACCACCCTCCTACACATTCTAGTCACCCTTGAAAGGAAAGACAATGATGACTGCAATTATACAGGCAGAAAAGTGGACCGATGCGGCTTCTGGCACAGAGAATGAGAGGAATTAAAATCTTGGGTTCACGCATACTCTCATATTGGTCTTTGCGTGGTCTCCTTTTATTTTGCTGGTTAGTTCTTTAATCAATTATTAGTAACAAGGTAATAAGAACCCAGAACTGGCCATTCAAAACAAAACCTCAGAACTTGATGCTAATCTACATGTAACCCACCCCATACCTGCAGTCACCATCATCCTTTTAAAAATCTTTTTATGGGCTGGGCACGGTGGATCATGCCTGTAATCCCAGCACTTTGGGAGGCTGAGATGGGCGGATCACGAGGTCAAGAGATCGAGACCATCCTGGCCAACATGGTGAAACCCCATCTCTACTAAAAATACAAAAATCAGCTGGATGTGATGGCATGCGCCTATAGTTCCAGTTACTTGAGAGGCTGAGGCAGGAGAATCGCTGGAACCCAGGTGGCGGACGTTGCAGTGAGCCGAGGTCATGCCACTCCACTCCAACCTGGCAATAAAGCAAGACTCTGTCTCAAAAAATAAAATAAAATAAAATAAATAAAAAGCTTTTTATATGCTGTAATGGCATCTATGCATTAATGAAAGTATTTCTTAATTTTTAACTGTTTTTAATATTATGCAAATGTTATTCCATTATGTCTGAGATTTTCTTCAAAATAACAAGGGAGGGGCAAAGTGGGTAAGAGGTATGTATGGATGAAACAAGATCGGCCAAGAAGGAAGCTGGATGCAGGATGCCTGAGGGAGGTGACAGTATTCTCTTTCGTATGTGTTTTAAATTGTCCATATAAAAGTTTTTAAAGGGTGTCATGCTGTATGTAATACCTCAGGAGGTTTTTAACTGAATATTATATTGCTAAGATTCCTGCCTATTTTGTGTTTTGATTTCGTATACAACAGTCCCTATTGCAAATAGATCACTGTTTATTTTTTACTATAAGGATTGAAGCAAAGGAGATTTTTGGTTAACCTAAAAACTTAATGTAGCAATATTTTCCCTTTTCACACGACTGCAGTTTCCTCAATTTTTTTCATGCTCCTCTCCAATTCCGCCTGCTCCTGAATATATCCATCCCCTCCACCACCCCACGCCAGGATTCCAGGAGGCAGATGTAACTCCAGTTGAACTTTGGCCCGAGAACTTTGGCATTTCAACTTTTTCCCATTGGATTTGGCTCTGTCACCACTTGGCTTCCCTGAGGTGTAGCCCTCCCACTGGGAGGCCTTTCTCCCTTCCCTCCCTATGTGGCCTCTGGCCTGGCCATGGTGGACTCAGCAGAGCTCTAAGGGAGGGCTGCGAGGGGTGCCTCCTTTGTGCTTTTGAGTCTCTGCAGTTGCACTCTACCTCTTTGGCCCTTCTGCAGCAGGACAGATTCACTCTTCCAGGGACCATCTCTGAGGGCTTTCTTCCAAGTGCATGGGCCTTAGCTGGAGCTAAACTTGCAGTCTTTCATACAAAGTCTGCTTTAGAGTCAAACCCAGGGACAAGAGTGTGTCTCTGTTTTGCCTTGCTTAATGACGTTTTCATCCTTTTGATTTTTCATCCTTGTGACATAGAATGCCACTTTCAAAGTACTTCTAAGCTGCACAGAGATTGACTTGCTTGAAGCCTTAGCAAAAGCCCTCTTTCCAGGGCTTGTTGCATGTGACTTAAAATGCTAATCATTTCTTTCATTCATCAAATATGTATTTGTTGCCTATGATATGCCAGGCACTGTGCTAGGCTCTGTGTGTACAATGGTAAATAGGATGCAATCTTCTGCTTTCAAAGGGCTCCCCATTCAGTTAGGAACACAGAAAACGATATGAACAAATACAACAGAGGCACTTGCAGTCTGGGTTACGTTATAACTTCCTAATATTTTGCCTTTGCTGCCCCTTCTTCCATAAAAATATTAAAAACTGCATTCCATGTTTATACAAAGTGCCTAAAGACAAATGTATTAATATTATGTATTAAAACACTTTATTCAATCTACAAGTTAATTTTTTTTCTTCCAGTTTTAAAGGAAATTAAAACATGTTCACGGGCCTCTAAAAGTATTGTGGGCCCTAGATTCTCTGCCTACTTTGCCTAATAGAGAAGTTAGCCCTGCTTGCCATATATATTTTCTTCCCTATTTTAGGATAACTCAGTCCCCCTGTTTTATTTCTTTCACTCGTTTCTGAGAATGAGGACTCCTCTGTGATGACAATTCTGTGTTTGGTTTCCATCCACCGAAACTGTGCATATTGATAAAGAGTAACAATGAAATCACATTTAAATGAACGTATTTTAATTTATCATACAGCAGCTTCAAATATGTCTGTCAAACAATAAGAATGGTTAAAGTGCACTGAGTCCTAACTGTGTGAGCAGCACTGTTCCACAGATATTAACTCATTTAAGACAACAACCCTATGAGGTGATATCATCACCATTATCTCCATTTTACAGATGAAGAAACTGAAGTATTCAGAGATTTTTTTTTTTAACTTATTTATTATTATTATGCTTTAAGTTGTAGGGTACATGTGCATAATGTGCAGGTTTGTTACATATGTATACTTGTGCCCTGTTGGTGTGCTGCACCCATCAACTCATCATTTACATCAGGTATAACTCCCAATGCAATCCCTCCCTCCTCCCCCCTCCCCATGATAGGCCCCTGTGTGTGATGTTCCCCTTCCTGAGTCCAAGTGATCTCATTGTTCAGTTCCCACCTATGAGTGAGAACATGCGGTGTTTGGTTTTCTGTTCTTGTGATAGTTTGCTAAGAATGATGGTTTCCAGCTGCATCCATGTCCCTACAAAGGACACAAACTCATCCTTTTTGATGGCTGCATAGTATTCCATGGTGTATATGTGCCACATTTTCTTAATCCAATCTGTCACTGATGGACATTTGGGTTGATTCCAAGTCTTTGCTATTGTGAATAGTGCTGCAATAAACATACGTGTGCATGTGTCTTTATAGCAGCTTAATTTATAATCTTTTGGGTATATACCCAGTAATGGGATGGCTGGGTCATATGGTACATCTAGTTCTAGATCCTTGAGGAATCGCCATACTGTTTTCCATAATGGTTGAACTAGTTTACAATCCCACCAACAGTGTAAAAGTGTTCCTATTTCTCCACATCCTCTCCAGCACCTGTTGTTTCCTGACTTTTTAATGATCGCCATTCTAACTGGTGTGAGATGGTATCTCATTGTGGTTTTGATTTGCATTTCTCTGATGGCCAGTGATGATGAGCATTTTTTCATGTGTCTGTTGGCTGTATGAATGTCTTCTTTTGAGAAATGTCTGTTCATATCCTTTGCCCACTTTTTGATGGGGTTGTTTGTTTTTTTCTTGTAAATTTGTTTGAGTTCTTTGTAGGTTCTGGATATTAGCCCTTTGTCAGATGAGTAGATTGCAAAAGTTTTCTCCCATTCTGTAGGTTGCCTGTTCACTCTGATGGTAGTTTCTTTTGCTGTGCAGAAGCTCTTTAGTTTAATGAGATCCCATTTGTCAATTTTGGCTTTTGCTGCCGTTGCTTTTGGTGTTTTAGACATGAAGTCTTTGCCCATGCCTATGTCCTGAATGGTACTACCTAGGTTTTCCTCTAGGATTTTTATGGTATTAGGTCTAACATTTAAGTCTCTAATCCATCTTGAATTAATTTTCGTATAAGGAGTAAGGAAAGGATCCAGTTTCAGCTTTCTACTTATGGCTAGCCAATTTTCCCAGCACCATTTATTAAATAGGGAATCCTTTCCCCATTTCTTCTTTCTCTCAGGTTTGTCAAAGATCAGATGGCTGTAGATGTGTGGTATTATTTCTGAGGACTCTGTTCTGTTCCATTGGTCTATATCTCTGTTTTGGTACCAGTACCATGCTGTTTTGGTTACTGTAGCCTTGTAGTATAGTTTGAAGTCAGGTAGCGTGGTGCCTCCAGATTTGTTCTTTTGACTTAGGATTGTCTTGGAGATGCGGGCTCTTTTTAGGTTCCATATGAACTTTAAAGCAGTTTTTTCCAATTCTGTGAAGAAACTCATTGGTAGCTTGATGGGGATGGCATTGAATCTATAAATTACCTTGGGCAGTATGGCCATTTTCACGATATTGATTCTTCCTATCCATGAGCATGGTATGTTCTTCCATTTGTTTGTGTCCTCTTTTATTTCACTGAGCAGTGGTTTATAGTTTTCCTTGAGATTAAATAACGTGTTCAGGGCCACACACCTAGTAAGAGACACAGCCAGAATTTGAACCTAAAATGTTAGTCTCCAGAGCCCTCCTTGCTGTGTTAGATGACCTAGGACACAATTGTATGAAACCTTACCCAGGCTGTTTTCTACCCAGCTGTGAATTTCTCGCTCTTTACAGAGCTGCAGCTGCCAGGGACCCACAGTCCACAGGCTGGGAACCTGTACTTAGGGTAAAGGTTCTAACCCTTCTCATGGCGTTAAGCTGTCATGGGACTCTGTTAGCACCTGAAATGTTTCTATTTCAGGGAGCCTATTCTGGGTGCCCTAGAGCTCCCTCTGGTAGCTGTACGTGGGCCAACTGAACAAGAAGCTTGTCTCTTGCACCTCAGTTCTCTCTACCCACAGAATGATCTAGGAGCTCTGGACTGCCCTAGACCCTTGCATTGTCCATAGACTTGAAGACTGGAATTACAGCGACTACCTCCCTGGGTTGCTTCCTCACCAACAATGTAGATTCACAGAAAAGGAATTTAGGTTAAAAAGATGATGTCTTAAATTCTAGGTCCACAATGCCAGAACGATCCTTGTTTGCCAAGTAGAAATTTATGTAATCACAAGACTGAAGACACTTTTTATTTCCAAAATGTTTTTGCAACCAACGTAATAATTCCCCCTAAGTAAGTGCCAAAATACTTTTCCCTGAGTCCTCTTAAGTGCTTTGAGTTGCTAGAAAAATATGTTTTTGAAATTTTACAGTTAACTCTGGAGCTGAAGCTGTGCAACATAAGAAAGAAAGAGATGAAGGGAACATTTAAAGAGTGATAGAAATCATGGGCGAAGGGGAGATAATGGTCTGACTCGTATATACAGTTATCTGGTCCACAAATATCATTCGCTCAACAAGACTTTCAATACAGAATCAAAAGCAGTGGGAGAAAACTACGATGGTTTTTCTATATTGGAGAGACAAAACTTCAGAGCTTGTTATATTTTTTTTCATTCGTATGGTTTGGAGCCAACACACATGCTGTGCCTAAATAATAACATATACAATTAATGGAGGGAAATACATGAGAGCTGGCCCAGAATAGTCCTTTAGACTGTGACATTTGGCCAATGGGCTGACAGATTAAAAAGATCATGTGGCGGTCTAATACAACATTGCCTCCTTTCTTAAAAATAACCAAAAAATGATGTTTTTAAAAATAAGCTTAAATACCATGGGAGTCTATCCCTAAGTCCCCAGACTCTGTATGAAGAAGTGTCTAATCACTGAGCTGGAGTTTCTGGAATGGGATTCCAGGCAGAGGCAAATGCTTCCATCAGGGCCTGTGGACAGGTGACAGATGGTGGATTTTCGCCTTTCAGCACATAACTGTAACCTCATGCACTGTCTGAGTTTATTTTCAACCCCTACACAAGGGCTTATTGTTTATAATAAGCTGTCCTCTAAACCCATTTCCAGGAAAAGATTCCCCATGTGTGTCATCCTGCATCACTTCCCAGGCTAAACAGTGACCATGAAGACTCCAGGCCAAATGTCAAGAGCCAACCCAGGGGAGGGGGCAGTGAACGTTCCAGTCTTTGTTATAATTTATATTAGTGCCCAGTCAGTCTCAGGTGCATCTTAGGAACACATTACTTAGAATTTGCAGCCTCACTTCTACTTTCTCACCCGGAATGAAAACCAACACACATTTCACCAAGCCATTTCTACTTGTTATAAAAAGAGGGAAGAAAAGAAAATTTTGTCTCACAAGTCAGGTTTCTATCTCAAGGTGGGAAAACTTGGTAATTTATACTCAGAAAGTAAACAAGCTACACCCATCCCCAGCCTACGAGGTATATAAACATTAAACGGGTAATTCTAATTTTATTCTCAGAACTGTGTTTGTGTTCTGAGTCAACTCTTGCCTTCTCTTTATTTTGAAGCTAGAGAATGTAGGCCTCTGATTTTATCTAAGACCCTGTAATTCCACTGGGCTTTTCAGAAGGACTGGGGTCAACACAGGGACACGAATCTGAATGAGCACAAACTCTAGCTATACAGCCCCACCTAAAATGTGAGGCAAAGAACAGCTCTGAGATCCATGAACATCAATTTACTTCAGGGAGAAGCTGGATAAAACTTTGAGTTTGGTCTCAAAATAGCCTGAACAATTTTAGTTTTCTGACAGCATTTGGTGGCAAGCCTGTTAGAGAACAGCATCTTGAAATTTCCCATTCGTGTGCTGTAGATAGCATATCATCTGGGCACACCCAGAGCTTCAGAATCATTAATCACCGAGGTACACCTGCCGTGGAACACAGGTCTCAGGAGAGAAAGGGAGAGAGTTTTCTACGGACCCCCATCCCTTGTGTTGCCTACATTTTTGCCTACTTGATTAACTAACAACTCACCTAATTGCTAACCCAGGGAGCCACTGGGGTGCAGTGGTTAAAAGCATGGACACTTGAGTGAGGTCTTGATTCAAATCTCAGCTCTGCCCTGTACTGGCTGTATGATCAGAGACAAGTTTCTTCTCTGAGCCTTAGCTGTCTAAGGAAACGCAGCCTGGTGGGACCTAGCACAGTACCTGCACATTTAGGGACTCAAGTCTCTTTCTCTCCCACCCTTTTCTTTCCCTGAGTATTAATAAGAAGGATAAGTACGAAAGTACTCAGCATCTATGTAGTCAGAGTAGCTCACTAGATATAAATGTGGCAGATATGCTTGTGATGGGACAGGAAGAGGTCAAGAGTATAGACCTTCATCCTCACTTGGCTTAATATAGGCTCAGAGGTCCAATATAAATGGACTGGTTGTAGTACAAATTTGTCACATTTGGTATAACTTGAAATATATGGCCCAAAGCAGGAAAAAACTTTCTCCTTATATAGAGGTGTTTATGGTAATAGAATTGGCCATTTTATAATCTGATCCATATTAGCATGTTTTACTTGATAATCTCAAAGAAATTCTTAGCATCAACACTGACCTTTTATAATATTGCCAGTGGCTAAAGAAGACAACAAAACATTTGCTCACCAGTCATGCACCTCAGCTTCCAGCGTCAGCTGTGTGAGTGAATCAAAAGGGCAGTTGCAGAGCCTGAATGTAGACTCCCATCTCTTACTCTAGCATTCCCACCAGCAGGCCTTATGTCATCCTTGCTGGGCAGTTGGGTGGATGGGGTTTAGGGGAGCGTGTGAATTCAGGTGACCTGCTTGATTGGTTCATAGAATTTGGCCTGGCTAGAGCTTTAATTTTAAGGAACACCTTCCTTCTGTGGGCTTGAGGAGCTACAGCGTATTTAAGCTCTAGTCTGCTGGACTTGAATGAGCCCAGTGGCAAGGAATGGCTAATGTAATCATAGAGCCTTTAAAACATTGGACACTCACTCACTCACCTATTAAGGGAGGAACAAGTCTTAGAAATCATGCTTCCTTGGTGCCCATTCACTCACTAAGCTCTTTAGGAAATTTAGGTTAGGCACATAGATCTTAGCAGTCCTCCAAACCGAACACCTTGTTTTACCGATGAATGAACCAGCCTAAAGTCACACAGATCATAAGTGGCAGATCCATGACCAAGATCACGGTTTGATGATTTCTAATTCTCTAACACCCTACCCTTCCTTATGTAAAGACAAATTAGACGAGACTTTGTCCTGAAGGAGTTCACGGTCATGGAGGGGAAATGAGACTGTACAAATGAACAATGGTTATCTCAGCATGAAAGCGTGATAGGGAGGGGGCAGAGAATTAACATATGCTGAACACCTACCATGTGCAAAGGGTTTATTATACATTTTCTCATTTAATTCTCACATCAAACGTATGAGGAATACATTATGATCCCATTTTATTGATAAGGAAATGGAGGCTCAGCGATTCTGCTGTAGCCTGTCTACATATCCACTGCTCTGGAGACCCAGGTTGAGTGGACTCCTGAGGAAGGGTGGTTCAGGAGGAGAAGGCTGCTCGGAAAGATGAGGCTCGAGTTGGTGCATTGCACTCGATTAGGTGGAGAGAAGCCTCAACAGATGGAGGAAACACAGATGGCCTCCCCATGATTGCATCACCACCCAGAGAAGGTTGGAAGCAGTTACACGCCCACTGCTTTGCAGTCTCAAATGTAAACTGCCTAGAAAACTGAGCATGCTGATGAGAAGTTTTGTCTTAAACCTACAGTGCCCCTATTTACAGATGGTCTATTTTGAGCAAGGAGTAACACAATATATAGTGGGGAGTTCCTGAGGACGCAGAGGACCCTAATGCCTCTTTCGTGAGTTTATCATTTCATGAAGAACCAGAACTGACATCAGTGAAGGGCAGAGGGGTGGGTAGTTGGACATAGCCATATACAAGTGCTGAGGGAGAGTCAGAATAACAACAGGTAGCATGGTGTGGTGTGGTGTGTGGCGAGTTTAAGAAGGAGGAATAGCCTGAGCAATGGTTTGAAGAACTGGCTTGGCAGAGAGCAGGGGGAAGCACCTGAGGGAAGGTTTTGAGGAGAAGAAGGAAAATTCCATGCTTAGCTGGAGCAGAGAACACAAGACAGAGTATGGCAGCTGGAGATGAGGCAGTTTGGTAAGGAATTTATGTTGGGAAGTTTAGAAACTCATAGATTCAACCACATTACCCGTGATCACCTGTACACAGAACCTCGAAGACCTCATCCACTTCAAATACCTTTGGGTATCACTCTGGTGTCGTCATATCCCTTGTATACATGGGGGTACTGACTCAGAAAGAGAAACAGAAAGGCCTTCCCAGAACTGAGATTTTTGTTATCCCCTTTCCCTAACAAAAGTAGAGGCTTCATGCAAGAGATTAACTAGATTCAAGCAAACACTTAATTTACGTTTTATAAAGGGGCTTCAGAATGCACATAGACCTCCAGTTGAAATGTGCAGGGAAATTAAGTCACTAACCATCAATGGGCATGTGTTGCTCTTTGAGGAATCTCTATTATACATGAGCTTAAGTAGATGCTCAAATACACTGGGTGCCAAAGTTTCTGAACTCTTTGTGGCTGTAAAGGTGAAAACTGGAATTTGTGTTTAGCAAAGCCTCTCATGCAGTAAGAAAGTAAAAACATTCTTCTTGAGGAAACACTGGACAAATGGAAATACCTAAAGGCAGGGACTTCAGACTGAGATGATAAACATACTGTTTGACAATAAAAGACTCGGAATAGGTCATTGTGTTTATTTCTGCAAAAATAATATTTGTTGCCTGAGTTTTTAAACTTCTAATGGAGAGAGAGACAGAAGACTAGAACCTTGGTCTCTGGGGAATGACCACGGTCACCATAAACAGTGGTGGAGGGAGTGCCCTGCAAAAGGTACCTGCTGAGGGGATAATTGGGGGCTGAAGTCCAGTTACATCCATTAGAATGTGAGTTCCATGTAAGGTAAGGGTCTTGAGATCTTGGTTTCTTTCATATCCCCAATGTCTAAAACAGTACTGAATGCATAGAAAATGATCAAAAAGTATGTATTAATTGAACGAATAAAGAAAAAAACCATGATCTCAGCAATAAGGTATTGGAGTGGAGGATCAGGAAGAAGGTACCCATGAGGCTACTCCTCCCAGGAAGAGGCAAGGCCACTACTGGGGTATTCATGTCTGAGATCTAGTTTTAGATTTTTCCTATCTCATAGCTAGGAGATGACCAGACATGGCCAGTGTGGAGTGGTTCAGGATGAGAGCTGAGAAGAGTGGCAGATACTCCTGGGTACTCAGCAGCCCAACGCCCCTTTTCCTTACCAGCCATATTCATATTTTGTTTTAGATGGGAGTGCACTTTGCTATAACCCTTGCCTTCCCAGGCTTCAGAAAATGCACTGACACTCATTTCAGGTCACTGAGATATAATTGAAACTCGCCTAGGAATTTCTGGGAAAGTTTTGCTTTTCCTGTTCAGGGGTTGCCCCTTGGTCCTTTGCCTCTTCTTTCTGCTGAGAGCAAGGACATGAGCCTGTAAAAAAGGCAGCCATTTTGGGACCACAAGGCGACAAGCGTGAGGCAAGAAGTCACATGTTAAGGATAGAGGGAAAAAATGTCGATAGGGCATGGAGCACCTAGGACTTTACAGAGCCCTTGTACTGCTCACGTCCAGACTTTGAGTACATGAGAAAATCAGCCCTCCTCCTGTTTGGCTAAACCACAGCAGTTAAGCTTCTGTTACATGCAGCTGGACCTAATTTCTAACTGACACAATAAGCAACCACCAGGAATGTAAACCGTACTGGGATGCTTAGAAATACTTGAGCAGGATGCAGGACTTCTTGTATCCAAAATGGAGACTTGGACTAAGATTGATGGACTTTCAAGGACATAGTGGCTCCTCAGGAGGTTGGAGAACTTGGATTACAAAGTAAAGAATTTCACAATAGTGAAGGCTTTTGAATTACTGAAATATACTATGAAGGCAGCCTGCAGACTCTAAGGTATGTGTTTTGGGGATTTCCAGTCTGACAACAGCAGAAATGACCCCTTAGTTGAACAATGCGTGAAAGAGCCATCTGTCTAGAACTGCAACAAGCTTGAACTGCAGTTCTCATACCAGTTTGAGAACTTCACATTCTTTCTATTGCCTAATGCCACTGAGTTGAAATGACCCAATTTACTTTGAATGGTTGCTGTTAATTTGATCTCCAAATTACTGGTTGGTAATTTTAGTGTCCATGATCTGAAAGTACCCTGTGATTGTAAGGAGGAACAGTTGATATAATCACTATCATCAAAATAACAACCTCATTTCACATGCTAACACCTTGAGTTTGTTGACATCGTTGGTAACTGTGGTACACATCTCTTCTGCTTTACACAATACTGGTGTGAATTAGTGTCCTGGAGAACTGTGGGCTCTTTGAAGTATATTTGGAGACTACCCTTAGCATCCATGCAGCTAGAAACAACAGAAAGGTGTTGATTGGTAGGTATATTTTTAGTCAGATTACTTCAGCCCCAAACAGAAAGTGCTTAAGGCAGTAAACACTGAGGTACATCTGATTAGGGCTCATAAACTTTATTCAGAACTACTTCTATAGTTAAGTGGCTGGTGTGACATAGTATGTCTATATGTATGTGTATTTTGGTGAATGCCTTTAGGTGATCCACTCTCATATTAAAAAAAAAAAAATAGATTCCCACTTTTATTCTATAGGGCTTCAAAATTTACTTTAAAAAATAGCTTTCTCCATTCACCACAGCTATGTGAGCTAGTTAGATGTCTTAAGCAAAATACCTCCACCCCTTTCAAATGAACAAACTGAAAGTAAGCTTTGATATGAGGCCAATTCTCAATTATTTCTGAGAAAGGTCAACAACTTAGATATTATATTCAGATGTACAAAAGTAAACATAGATTTTCTCTTTCATATTTCATCTTGTTTGGGAGCTCTTCATTTCCAAAGACAGCAAAGAAAAGTTAACATTTTCACATTGCCACTCAGGGTTACTCTGTTTCTGCTGTTCCTTGAACTGTTCCAGACCTCTTTGGCTCTTGCCTCTGTTGCTTTCACTTGTCTCCAGTGTGATGCAGCTCGTCTCATTTGCCCTGGCATTTGGGGTAGAAGTTTATAGTTTCTGTCATATTCTCCTGTCCTGAAGACCTGGCATCATGAAATGACCTTCTCATCTCCCCTCTCAGACTGTTCTCTGTCCCTCTCTGGTCCAGCACCCTTTGGCACTTCTTGATTCCTTTATTGAGGAGCATGGGGACACTGAATGTCTGTCCAGGCCACAAAGGCTACCTCCTTTCTAAACTCCCTCCTGGGGGGCACCGTGTTGCTCCCATGCCAGGAAGAACACAGGAAGCTCCCCTAAAGGGAACCAATATTATAATATTTATGTTAAAATGTTTGGATTATGTCAACCTCCCCTCAGAGTTTCTCAAAACTTTATCCCCCCAGGGATTTTGATCCAGACAATGAAGTTATGCTCCTCAATTCTAACATCTTGCTTCTTTTTCTTCTCTTTCCTGGGTTCCTCTCTTTGAAATCTGAAGGGCTTTTTTACTTTCCCTTTCAGTCAAGTAAAATTTTTTCTTACACCATATCCTCCTTCCCCTTTTTACTACAGTTTACAAATAAAGCTCTGGAGTTCTAATCTACCAGGCTTGACTCTTCTCCGCCATCCCCCACAAGTTCTATTGAAGTATAATTACAAATAAAAATTATATCTATTTATGGTATACAACATGATGTTTTTATATATGTAAACATTGTGAAATTAGTAAATCAAGCTAGTTAACATATCTACCACTTCACTACTTATCATTTTTTGTGGTAAGAACGTTTAAGAGCCATGGCAATTTTCAAGTATACAACATATGACCATTAACTATAGTTAACATGCTGTAAAATAGATCTCCAGAACTTACTCATCCTGTCTAACTGAAACTTTGTACCCTCTGACCAACATCTCTCCATATTCTCCCTTTCCCACCCACAGCCCCTGGCAACCACCATTCTACTCTCTGCTTCTGAGTTTGACCTTTTCAAGATTCCACATATCAGTGAGATCATGCATTATTTGGCTTATTTCACTTAGCATAATGTCCTCCAGATCCATCCACACTGTAGCAAATAATAGGACTTCTTTCTTTTTTAAAGGCTGAATAGTATTACATTGCATATATATACCACATTTTCTTTATTCATTCATCTGTTGATGGCCACTTCAGGTTGATTCCATATCTTGGCTATTGTGATAATGCTGCAATCAACATGGGAGTGCATATATATTTCAACATGGTGATTTCATTTCCTTTGGATATATACCCACAAGTGGAATTGCTGGAGCATATGGTATTTCTATTTTTAATTTTTTTAGAAATCTCCATACTGTTTTCTATAATAGCTGTACTAATTTACATTCCTACTAATAGTGTACAAGAGTTCCCTTTTCTCCACATTCTCACCAACACTTGTTGTCTTTTGACTTTTTGATACTAGCTATCTAACAGATATGAGGTGATATCAAACTGTGGTTTTGATTTGCATTTCTCTGATGATTAGTGATATTGAGCACCTTTTCTTATTCCTATTGGCCATTTTCATGCCTTCTTTTGAGAACTATCTATTCAGGTCCTTCGCCATTTTTAAATAGGGTCGTTGTGTTTTTGCTATTGAATTGTGCAAATTTCTTATCTAATTTTAGATATTAGTCCTTGATCAGGTTTACAGTTTGCAAATATTTTCTCTTATTCCATAGGTTTCCTTTTTATTCTGTTGCTCCCTCTGCTGTGCAGATGCTTTTTAGTTTTATGTAGTTCAATTTGTCTACTTTTGCTTTTTTTTTCCTGTATTTTTGAAACCATCTCCCAGAAATTATTGCCAAGACCCATGTCAAAGTTTTCTCCTATATTTCTTCTAGGATATTTACAATTTCAGGTCTTATATTTTAGTCTTTAAGTCTAGATTGAAGAGACTGTACTTCTCCATTGTGTAATCTTGACACCTGTGTCAAAGATTAGTTGGACTACGTGTGTGAGTTTTTTTCTGGGCTCTCTATTCTGTTCCATTGGTCTTTATGTCTATCTTTATGGTAGTGCCATACTATTTTAGTTACCATACCTTTGTAATATATTTTGAATCAGGAAGTGTGATGGCCACAGCTTTGTTCTTCTTTTTCTAAATCACTTTGGCTATTGGGTCTTTTGTGATTCCATATGAATTTTAGAATCATTTTTTCTGTATCTGTAAAAAATTTCACTGGGATATTGATGGGGTAGCATTGAATGTGCAGATTAGTTTAGGTAGTATGGGTATTTTAACAACATTAACTCTTGTTATCAATGAACATAGAATGTCTTTTCATTTATTTGTGTCTTTCTTTCATCAATGTTTTAAAGTTTTCAGTGCAGAAGTCTTTCACCTCTTTGGTTAAGTTTATTCCTAAGTATTTTATTCTTTTTTGTGCTACTGTAAATGGAATTTTTTAAATTTCTTTTTAAAATAGTTCACTGTTAGTGTTCAGAAACACAGTTGATTTTTGTACTTTGATGTCATGTCCTGCAACTTTACTGAATTCATCTTTTAGCTCTAAAAGTTTTTTTTTTTTTTTGGAGTCTTTACAGTTTTCTACATAAAAGATTATGTCATGTGTAAACAGAGATGATTTTACTTATGCCTTTCCAATTTAGGTTTCTTTTATTTCTTTTTCTTACCTGATTGCTCTGGATAGCACTTCCAGAATTATGTTGAATATAAGTGGCAAGAGTGGGCATCTTTCCCTTGTTCCTGATCTTAAAGGAAATTGTTTTCAGTTTTTCACTACTGAGTATGATGTTAGCTGTGGGCTTATGATACATGGTCTTTATTATGTTATGGTATATTCCTTCTATATCCAGTTTGTTGAGTGTTTTTTTCATGAAAGGGTATTGAAGTTTGTCAAATGCTTTTTCTGCTTCTACTGAGGTGATCATGTGATTTTTATCCTTATTCTATTAATGTGGTATATCAGACTTGACTCTTAATAAGTAAAGGGAAGTTTTACTGTGTAGAAGATTCCTATCTTTTTCAAAAGCTTGGCTTTCAAGGTTATTGTGCCCACCATCCCTCTCCCCGTGGCAACCAACTTTAAAAACGAACCCAGGTAAATAGGATTTGTCAGGGAATTTCTTGAAAGGAAGAATAAGAAAAACTAATTTAATATTTTTAAAATATCCTCCACTGAGTTTATGGAGAACAAACTATTGTGTGCTAACCATACGCCAGGCACTATGTGCTTCTCAGGCTTTTTCTCATTTAATTCTCACAGTTCCCAATGAGTTCTTCACTTATGAGGACACCAAGTCCCAGAGAGGTTATAAATCTTGCTGAAAATCATATAACTAATCAAAAATGGAGCCAGGATTTGAGCCGACATGTTCAACTTGACCTTGAAAGAATCAAGACAACTTGTAAGGGTACTGACACGTGTCACAGTGTTGTAGAAAAGATAGACGGACACGGACAAGAAAATTCATGTCATGATCAAGAGTGTGTACCACAAATCTCATTATACCGTTTTCCCATGCTTTTCACTACAATTTTCATGCCCCATGAAACACAAATCCAAGTACTGCTCACAGGAAGGGTGTTCCACAAAGAAGAACCAGCCAAAAGTTTGGCAGGAGGAGATAGAAGGAGGAAGGCATGGAATGTTTACAAAGTATCAATTTCTAGGAAAAAAACCTGCTGGGTAAGTTCATTAATTTTTCACCTACAGCACTTTGAAGAGAATTTTAATGAGCAATTATTGGAAATTTGTAAGGGGCCTATATTTTGGGTGCTATATTTTTATTGGTTTCCTTTTTATAAAGAGGCAAGAGACCAAAGTACACAGTGTTCAGATGACTTGCTTAAAATGGGAGGCATCTGAGTCACAGAAGTAAAGTTAAATTCTCTAAGCTTCCGGTCCCATAATATCTTTCCTTAAATATATTTTTTCCTCCAGCTTCACTTTTTCAATATCACAGGATGATTCTGTAGGAAGAAGAAAATCCATCTGACCTGCCTACACTCTAGTGAAGCAACCTCCTTGAAACCCATTTCTTTTCATACTCCAGAGAAATTATGTTTGAAACAACAGAGGTGGTAGAACTTTGGAAAAAGTGAAAATCCATTGATCTTTTAAAGATCCAGAAAGCAATGTTTCTTAAAATACAGATCGATAGCATAAGACCATATTTTAATATTGTCATGTTTACCCACTCATGCTATTTATACCTTAGTATGTGCTATTAGGAGTGAAGAAAAGCAAATAGTCAAACTTGTCTAAAGAGAAATGATAGTAGATTCCAGAATAGCAGTAAAAACAATTAAGATTAGTAGCTGATACAAATGAAAACATCTTAGGTTACTTAAGAAGGGTTCTTTTACATAATCAAAGGTAGTAAGAAGAGATGGAATTAAGACTCCAAACAGAAACAAATTGGGGGAAGCCTGAAAAAAATGGAGCAAGAATAGTTTTGAATACATAAAGAGGAGGAAGACGTAGGAGTTCAACATGCCTGTTGAGAGAGAACTCAAGTATATTTTCACAAAAGTGGGAGAAATGGCTTGAGAAATGAAATGACTTTTTTGTCTAGGTGTGTGATGCAGGATCAGTGGGGATGGATGCCAGATACAGGCACATTTCCCAAGGGAGGAAGAAACAGAAAACAAAGTGGGTTTCCTGCCAGAACAGGTGGTGTGTTGACATGTACACATCTGACAGCCGGGCTTCTGAAGCTTTCCAAGGGTCTGACCAGGCCAGTCTGAGTTGTCTGTAAGACTTCAGGGAAAAGCAACACAGGGGAGTCTCAGTGATTGGTTTCAAATGTCTTTGGACACATGAGACATAGCAGTTGTGGGAAAGGAAAGTAATGGGGCATCCTGCTATTGAGCACAAGGCTGAAAGCTGGGTTAGACTCAGTCACAGCTCATGGTTTGATATTCTCAGCCATCCATTATAAGAAAGGAGCCAAATGTCTGCTTAAATCGAGGTGCGGGCAGATATTAACTCACTAAGCTCCCCTTGACCTTCTTAAATACTGGAAAAGCTTTATCAGGACTTTTTCTTTCTTCTTCTTTTCTTTTTAGGGGGTGGTAGTGGTAGGTAGTAAGTAGGAGGGTGGGCCCGAAATTAGGAATGAATACAGAAGGTGGGAGTAGAAGACTAATGTACAATGTTTCTGCAAAGTTTAGAATCTTGTATGCTCTGTGATTGGGATCTGTAAGTGACGTATTTAAGCAATCATAAAAATGACAGTTTTGGGCTAGATTTGGGATGAAACTATCAAACCAAATAATGATGACTTGAGAACAATGTTTTTCTCCCTGAATTATAGTTGAGGAGCAGTAGTCATGGTATAAGCATAGGCTAAGGATAAGATTGCTTGTTGCTTGAATCCCTATCCTACTTCTTGATTGGGTGATACTGGGTATCAAACTGTGTGATCTTGTATAGTGGTCCCTTAGTTTCCTCCATTATAGGGCATGGATAATAGTAGTACCTATCTGTTGCAGAAACATTGTTTGTGCCTACTCTCCTGGTTCTTTTCTTTCCTGGAATAATGGAAAATCATGTTTCCCATTCTTTCTCTGCATCTATGTGGGATCATGTGACTAGCTCTGCCCACTGGGATGGGGGCAGACATGGCTAGCTACATTAGTACTAGTTTGACCCCTAAAACTTCCCACGAGGTTTTCCATGCCTTTTCTCTCCCTCATTGTCCACTGGCCAGTTGTAGAAGACCCAGGGGAGGAAGATTTAGGACCCCGAAGCTGTTGCTGCCTTCCTGAAATATGGCGTGAACATTTGTCTTCCAATCATCAGATTTACTGTGATGTAAGCAAGAAATAAATCTTTTCTTGTAGGAAGGCACTAAGATGTTGGGGACTTTTGTTATAGAAGTTAGCCTACTCTAATACTATTTCAAAGTATTAGTCACTATTGACTAAAACCTATATCTTGGGGTTGTAGTGAAGATTAAATGAGCTACTGTATATAGAGTACTATTATAGAACGGTATCTGGCATATGATAAGCTCTTGATAAATGTTATCTTGCATGTTATAAGTGTAGAATTGTCCGGTTGGGTCAATCCAAGAACCCCACTTGGTCCATTAACTTGAAGAAATGCTATTTGTATCTTTTTAGCAAATTTGAACACAGACTGGGCCACCCATCCCTCATAGTTACTACTGGGTTCTATGATAAGCTTCATATAATCATTTTGGGTCAAATTGAGCATGGCACTATGTTCGAATGGTTGGAAATCTGTGAGGACTTCTAAGTATCAGACCTTCTACTTTTCATAGGGTCCTAAGATTCAGATGGACAACAACAGGTCTTTTAGGTTCTGTTTAGTAATTTTATGGAAGTCATCACATAAACTGAATACTTATGTTGAAGGGCTCTGCGAAGTCTTTAAAATGCTATATGCAAAGGGCTTAGCACCAAATCTAACCCAGTTTTAAACTCATGCTAGGAATGTAATAAATGGTAGCTGTAACAATAATAATAAACACATAAACCATCACCACCACCATCATCATCACCATCATTTGAATACCTCTTTTCTTCTGAGAACTTCAAGACTGTATCTATATCATACTTTCTACCTCTGGCATGCCATTTTATATTCTGACACAGTTATGGCCTTGCTTATTACATAATACCATCTTTTCTAATATTTTATCTACCTCTTGCCTACTTTGACCAGAGGCCATTACTTGCTCTTATATTTGCTTGACCTAATGAGGCTAACTTGTCCTTGCCCTCTTTAAAACAACCTTTATGTATTTGCAAACTCCACACTGGTCTATTATTAGATATCATGCATTAGATATTCAATATTACACATTGAGATCTCAGCAATGATTAGTCAGGGGAAGGTTTTTTTTTTTGGAAGAAATGTTAGTTTCAACTCTGAAATTCTCTTTTCTTTAGTAGGTACAGGTCAATAGGTAAAGACCTTAATGTTTCTTTAATATATAGATGAGCAAATCTAACTACTTTTAGGTTTGGCAAACTTTATCTGGCTATTTTTCAAGAATTATATGGCTGGCAACTCCTCTGATGTATTCTGCCAAATGCTTTCTCTCCTTAACCTGTGTGTGTGTATATTTCAAAGGGAATTTAAGCCACAAATTTCTGATTTATTAATACTTAGCTGATCAAATATGTGGTATTTGTCTTAGTCAACACTTACAGGTTCCAAATTCTGTTTCTCTGACCCAGGAAACCCTGAGAGATTGGCAGCAGCCACCCCTAAAGAACAAACCAAACTGGTTGTCCGAGCCTGAGAAGAAGCTAGCCCACATCTTTCCTTTAGACAGGGTTTTAAATGATATTTTTTTCTCTTGGAATTCTCAGAGGTGAAGAAAAAGATATGTCTCCAAATGTCTGTTAGTTGATATCAACCTGAAATGGAAACAGTCCCAGGCATTCTAAATGGAAGAGGTTTGGGAGCAGCAATGTAATTGAAGAGTGTCGATGTGTCTTGTCCTGGAGCCCAGTTTACATAACTCTTTACATAAGATGGAAAAAACATCTACTGTCCATATCAAGGAATGGGTAGAGGTAATGGAGTGGGGAACTGGGAAGGAGTGGACTATGGCAGTCATGGGAAATCTTGGCTGCCACTACTCACTGCTTTTGACCTGACGATACTACATTTTGGATCTAATATCTTGAGGGCTGAAGTCTCCAGAATCAACAGGAACCACTCAAATACTGGGTAGGCAAAGAGTGACAATTAAAGACAAACCTTTGCTAAAAGGTGTAAATCAAAAATAAAATTCTAAGCCCCTCAACCAACTGAATAGACCCCTCCTGTCAGCCACGGGCATTCTAAAGTAAACCCAAAACATGAATTTGGGCCATGATGGGAATGGGTGGTGGGACGTGCCTCATCATAGCTTTCTCTCTTTGGAATTCAGACACGGCTGACCAGCATTAACATTAAAACAGAGACCTTACAACGGACAGAATAGACTCTGTAAGACTGATAAAAAAAAAAAAATTTGTAATCTATTCTCTCTGAAACAGCTACCTGGAGGCTTCATCTGCATAATAAAAACTTGGGTCTCCACAACCCCTTATCTTAACCCAGACACTCCATTATATTGATTCCAGGCCTTCAGGTAAATTATTTTGACCAATTGCCAATCAGAAAACCTTTGAATCCACCTGTGACCCAGAAGTGCCCCACCCCACCCTTTGGGTTGTCCCGCCTTTCCAGATCAAACCAATGCATTTCTTACATGTATTGATTGATGTCTTATGTCTCCCTAAAGTGTATAAAACTAAGCTGTAGTCCAACCACCTTGGGCACCTATTGTCAGCACCTCCTGAGGCTGTCCTTGGGCATGTCCTTAACCTTAGGAAAATAAACTTCTAAATTGATTGAGACTTGTCTCAGATGCTTTTTGGTTTACAAGAGATATGGACATCATACCATACTCATGGACTAGTTAAATGCCCAGGTTATTTTTTTGTGATTCATTTTTTCTTTTTTGGTAATTTTTATAATATTGGCTTTCTTCTGAAAGATGACGGAGCACTTTGTGTGTGTGTGTATAGGACATCCACTCTGCAAATATTCCAGGGGCAGGCTTGTCTCCTAGAAAGGTAGGTTGGAAAATTCAGTAGATTTATTTTGACTATATACTACAGAACGGCATGATCTTACCTGAAAAAAATAGGAAGTAGCCTTGGGACTGTTGTCAAAACTAACAATGGTGCAATTATTTGTGAGTTTAAAAGCCAGTTTTCAACTAGTGTTTTAAAAGATGCGCTTCCCTTTCTACCTCCAGAAGATATCCATGGAGAGCAAAGTAAATGTATAAAAGAAAAATGTATGAGACCTGCTTATCAGCAACCACTGAATTTTGTTACATTAGTAGACTGTAACTTCCAAAGACAAATACCTTTTCTTTAATAAAACCAAGTATAGACAGACTCTAAGCTGGCCCCATGATTCCTGCCTCTTGGCATTCACACCCTGGTGTAAGCCCCTTCCTTTAAGTATGGGTGGGACCTGTTAGCTGCTTCCAACCCAGTAGAATATGGCAAAGGTGATGGGTTGTCACTTCCATGATGGTGTTGCATTACCTGAGACACCATCTAGCTAGCCGACTGGCCCACAGGTTAAGGGGCTGAGGGCAGCTTCTAGGTCTGAGGGTGGCCTTTAGCTGAGAGCTGGCAAGTAACTGGAGCCCTCAGTCCTACAATTGCAAGGAGATGAAGTTTGCCAACAACTTGAGTGATCTCAGAAGCAGATTCTTCCCTAGTGAAGCCTTGAGACACTGATTGTGACCTTGTGAGACCCTGAGCTGGGGACTCAGCTAAGTGGTACAGGGACTTCTGACTCACAGAATCCGTGAGGTAATAAGTGTGTATTATTTTAAGCTGCTACACTAGTGGGAGTTTGTTATGCAGCAATAGAAAACTAATACACCATGTAGCTATCAAAATTGTTTCTGCTACTTATGAGTTTTACACTGATGTGTGAAAAAGAAAGCTGAGTTATAGTCAACTGATATTATTCAACAGTACAATAAGCCACAACTTTACTAGTGCCAAGTTACTACCAGAGTAAAATGAGAAACATTAAATTGGGGTTTGCCTTTCCCCTCTTTCAGCATAGTTAGAAAAAACATCTGTCCCTCAGGCATTGGATGCTGCATCAAGGGACATGTTTTGTTACAACAAGTAGAAACCAATACACTGCACCTTTCTCTACCCTAAAGTCACTATCAGAATTGTCTTAAGGCCTCCATCCAAATGCATGAAATAATTAGGGCAGCCTATATGCATTTGCATTTGCATCGACAATTGACTGTGATTTGCAATTGGGTACATGCCGTTTTCAAAAGCTCATGCTCATAATGAGATCCATACTTCTTATTGTGACTTACAAGGCCTACAGAATCCAACACACCCTTTGTCTCTGGACCCCTCACTGTCCTCCTTGTTGAGTATGTTTTCCCTACCTGACACACAGACCGAGATCTTATGCCTACTTCCAGGGCTTCTGCCTAGAATGTTCTCCAGAATTCTCACAGCTGACTCCTCTGATTTCAGTCTCAAACATTTCCTCCCTCAGCAAGGCCTTCCCCAACTTCCCTGAAGTCTCCTTTCCTCCCAGTCACTCTCTTCCACATTAACTTCTTATGTTTCCTTCCAGATCCTTATAGTATCTGAAATGACTTAGTTGTACATTTATTTATGTGAGAAATCAATGTCCCTCTCACTAGAATATAAGCAACATGACAGCAAGGACTATCTGGCATCTGCAGCAAACTAAACAAGATTACCACTTAGGTGATGCTCAACAAGTATGATGTAAATAAAATGTGATTATAACAACAAGACTGCCATACTTGACTTATTTTTCTTCTTTGCCCCTTGCACACCGTCTCACAGGTTCAAAATCCACAGCAGTTTTGCCACTAACTCAGCCAGAATTTTTTTGTATATCTGCACTCCCAGCACCATGGAGGGTAAAGTTTAAGGAAGACAGAAGTTGTAGAAGACATAGTTCTTCCCTTAAAGACTATACAAATTAACTGGGTCGGATGATGCAGCTGCATAAATCGATCAAAATCTAACTACAAGGCATTTACTACAGCAGTATCTGGGTGAAACTAAATATGAAATTGCTTAGGGAATATAAGAAGAGAGTGATTAGAAAATTTCATATAGGAGCTGATTCTTGAAACAAGTGTGTCAAAGGGAGATGTGTCATGAGTATTCAAAGTAAGGTAAAACAAAATAAGGAAAAGCTATGAAACTCTCAGAGTTTATGTGTCCATCTCCCAGAACAATGTATTTCTAATCCAGCGTTTGCCTGTGCTTTAGAATCACTTATTTGAAGACCAACTCTGGTCTCTATTTAACTTTTGTTAACTTTTGTTAACTTTTATTTTCATGTTCAGTCTCAAATCAGAATCTCTAAGAGGTGGGCTTGGAACTGGTATATTTTCCAAGATCCCCAGTGAGTCTGATGTGCATCTAGGTTTGAGATCCTCTACACATAGCCTGAAATGGCATCACAGGGTTAAACAAAGGAGAAATGCCTCATAACAATAAGGTAACACACAGTGGTTAAGGCTCTAGCCTAGGTTTAAATCTAGACTCTGCAAGTTGCCTGATAGGTGACCTTGGGCAAGTGATTCAACCTCTCTGAGTGATATGGTTTGACTCTGTGTCTCCACCCAGATCTGATCTTGTAGCTCCCATAATTCCCGTGTGCTGTGGGACGGACCCAGTGGGAGATGATTGAATCATGGGGATAGGTCTTTCCTGTGCTGTTCTCATAATAGTGAATTGGTCTTATGAGACCTGACAGTTTTAAAAACAGTAGTTTTCCTGCATAAGCTCTCTTTGCTTGCTGCCATCCACATAAGATGTGACTTGCTCCTCCTTGCCTTCCACCATGATTGTGAGGCCTCCCCAGCCATGTGGAACTATAAGTCCAATAAACCTCTTTCTTTTGTAAATTGCCCAGTCCCTGCTATGTCTTTATCAGCAGCATGAAAAAGACTAATTCAGTAAATTGGTACCAGTAGAGTGGGGCACTGCTGATGAGATAACTGAAAATGTGGAAGCGACTTTGGAACTGGGTAACAGGCAGAGGTTGGAACAGTTTTGAGGGCTCAGAAGAAGACAAGAAAATGTGGGAAAGTTTGGAACTTCCTAGATACTTGTTGAATGACTTTGACAAAAATGTTGATAATGATATGAACAATAAGGTCCAGGCTGAGGTGGTCTCAGGTGGAGATGAGGAACTTGTTGGAACTGGAGCAAAGATGGCTCTTGTTATGTTTTAGCAAAGAGACTGGCGGCATTTTCCCCCTGCCCTAGAGATTTGTGGAACTTTGAACTTGAGAGAGATGATTTAGGGTATCAGTCAGAAGAAATGTATAAGCAGCAAAGCATTCAAGAGGTGACTGGGGTGCTGTTAAAGGTATTTCGTTTTATAAGGGAAACAGGGCATAAAATCTTAGAAAATTTCCAGCCTGACAATGCAATAGAAAGGAAAATCCCATTTTCTGAGAAGAAATTCAAGCAGCCTGCAGGAATCTGCAAAAGTAATGAAGAGCCAAATGTTAATCCCCAAGACAATGGAGAAAATATCTCCAAGGCATATCAGAGGACTTCATGGCAGCCCCCCTGCCCAACACAGGCCTGGAGGCCTAGGAGGAAAAAGTAGTTTCATGGGCCAGGCCGAAGATCTCCGCGCTATGTGCAACCTAGGGACTTGATGCCTTGCTTCCCAGTTGCTCTAGCTGTGGCTAACAGGGGCCACTGTAGGGCTTGGGCCATGGCTTCAGAGGGTGCACAACCCAAGCCTTGACAACTTCCACATGGTGTTGAGCCTGTGAGTACACAGAAGTCAAGGATTGGGGTTTGGGAACCTCTGCCTAGATTTCAGAAGATGTATGGAAGTGCCTGGATGCCCAGGTAGAAGTTTGCTGCAGCAGCAGGACCCTCATGGAGAACCTCTGCTAGGGCCGTGCAGAAGGAAAATGTCAGAACCCCCACGTAGAATCCCTACTGGGGCACCGCCTAGTGGATCTGTGAGAACAGGGCCACCATCCTCCAGATCCCAGAATGGGAGATCCACTGACAGCTTGCACCATGTGCCTGGAAAAGCCACAGACAATCAACCCCGCCTGTGAAGGCAGCCAGGAGGGAGGCTGTACCCTGCAAAGCCACAGAGGCAGAGCTGCCCAAGACCATGGGAACCCAACTCTTGCATCAGTGCGATCTGGATTTGAGACGTGGAGTCAAAGGAGATCATTTTGGACCTTTAAGATTTGACTGCCCTGCTGGATTTTGGACTTGCATCAGGCCTGTAGCCCTTTGTTTTGGCCAATTTCTCCCATTTGGAATGGCTGTATTTACCCAAGGACTCTACCCACATTGTATCTAGGAAGTAACTAACTTGCTTTTGACTTTACAGGCTCATAAGCAGAAGGGACTTGCCTTGTATCTGATGAGACTTTGGACTGTGGACTTTTGAGTTAATGCTGGAATGAATTGAGACTTCGAGGGACTGTTGGGAAGGCATGATTGGTTTTGAAATGTGAAGATACGAGATTTGAGAGGGGACAGAGGAGAATGATACAGTTTGGCTCTGTGTTCCCACCCAAATCTGATCTTGTAGCTCCCATAATTCCCACGTGTTATGGGACAGACCTGGTGGGAGATGATTGAATCATGGGGGTGGGTCTTTTCCATGCTGTTCTCGAGATAGTGAATGGATCTCATGAGATCTGATGGTTTTAAAAACAGGAGTTTCCCTGCACAAGCTCTCTCTTTGCCTGCTGCCATCCACATAAGATGTGACTTGCTCCTTGCCTTCTGCCATGATTGTGAGGTCTATCCAGCCATGTGGAACTGTAAGTCCAATAAGCCTCTTTCTTTTGTAAATTGCCCAGTCTCAGGTATGTCTTTATCAGCAGCATGAAAATGGACTAATACACTGAGCCTCTGTTTACACATCTTTAGACTAGCAATAATAAATGTAGTTACTGCATAAGAACAATGGAGAATTCAATAAGGCACAAAAGGCACTTGATACAATGTGCCTTTGTGATACATGGTCAGAGCTCCAGTTTTTTTCATTATCATTATCTTTCTACATTAAAAAATTTCTAATCTTCATAAAGGCACTGGAAAGTCCAGTGTACATTTCTAAAGTTTTTGCATCCATCAACTTCACAAATTATCATAACTTTGAAGCACAGCCTTAGCCAAGCACATTGAAGAATTCAAGCACCTTTAAGAAAGGCCCCAGAGAAACAAGGCTGAGGCTGAGACTAGTCAATATGGGAGCAAATGAGCATTTTAATAGATATTAAAATCATATACAGAAGCAGAAAATGGGCCAGGTGCAGTGACTTACGCCTGTAATCCCAGCACTTAGGAAGGCTGAGGCAGGCAGATTTCTTCAGTCCAGGAGTTCAAGACGAGCCTGGTCAACATGGCAAAACCCCATCTCTACTAATACAAAAATTAGCCAGGCATGGTGGTGCACACCTGTAATCTCAGCTACTACTGCTGAGGCAGGAAAATGAGGAGAATGGCTTGAACCTGGGAGATGCAGGTTGCAGTGAGCCGAGATCATGCCACTGCATTCCAGCCTGGGCGACAGAGTGAGACTCTGTCTCAAAAAAAAAAAAAGTAGAAAATTCATCTGTAAAATCTGACAAAATTAAAAGAACAACAATAACAAAAAGAAATTAAAATAATGACTGATGGGTTTAGCAGCCTCACCTGACAAGGCAACAAGCAAGGAGTGTACAACATCAGAACAACCCTTTCTGTAAAACTTTACAGAGCATTTCAATAAAACATAGTGAAGCTTTTTTCACATCATTTGGATTAACAGTACCATCTTTCTCCCTCATTAATGTGGACCCAGCCTGAGAATAAACTGAAAATCATAAACTGAATCACTCTACCTCACCCTGATCACTTCACTCCATAGTTTTCTAATATACATCCTGCCAAATATTTTTAGGACAAGTCATTTGAAAGTTTTCTAAATGTCTCAAAAATTAGCAATGTGCCAAGAATGAGACCAATTAGGTCATCTATGCTTATCAGAAAAGCAATTTATTCCTGTGCATAAGTACAGAGAATTCACTGTGCAATTTTAACTTTGCTGTATTATGATTTTTAAGATGCATGCCCTGTATATTGCTAAATGCATGGAAAATAAAGTCTGGAAGAATATCCTCCAATCTTTTGACAGTGGTTGTCTCTGGAGTAAAATTAAGGATGACTTTGTATTTCTGCATTGTTCTCTTTACTGCCATTTGAAATTTGTATAATGAGCATTTATTATTTTCATACTACTAAAAGTTTTTAGATGAAATAAAATGCATGTTTTATAAAAAGACTAGCCTTTTTGAAAATAAGTGGGTTTTGAAAATACCAAAAAGCTTCAACTTAGTAAAGAAAGAGCTGTCACTGAATATGAATCTTAAATATTTAGTGGGGTGGAAAAAACCTTCTGCAATGGAAAGAGATGATGAGCAAGGCTCCTAGTTAGAAAAGGATAGACTTTTTGGCTCCCACTGGGTGGCTTTGAGCATCCCAACTCACCTTTCAAAGACTAACCCACCAGGTGATAGCAAATACTCCATTGCACATGTTTGTGGAGAACAGAGTCCAGACCTCCGAGGCTGGCCTAGAAACATTCTCCCTAGCAAAGACTTAAGTCTCCGTTCACAAACTGAATCAGTGCTTTTCATGATTCTAAAGGACTACCGTTCAGCATTTTTTCCCCTTTCGTCATTCAACTCGGAAACATTGCTTTTTGTGGATTTTCATGAACTCCAGCCCAACACCAGGTGCAAATTGAAAAAATCCCACTGGCCAAATTTAGCATAGGGAGGCCTACTGTTCTTTCAACAGAGCCCCTCTTTCAGGCCAGGAGTTCAGATCTTAGCCCCTGGGTACACCAGTCAGGAGTTTTTCTTTCATCCACAAGCATCACTCATGAAAAACTCCTTCTCTACGGTGCCTGCCTCTCCAGACCCCCCAGCCTAGAGGCTCAGATGCATGTGCCTGCGTGAATCTGGGGATTTGTGGGAGAGAAAAGCCAGAGGGATTCCTCATTGATCTTGACCTCTAAATATTCAACTGTCCCCAGCTCAGACATGTAATTTTCCACACACTGCAGTTTCTGTGTGGTCGCCGTTATTATTTAGCAAATACAGTTGGCCCTCCATATCTGTGGGTTCTGCATTCATGGATTCAACCAACTGCAGATAGAAAATATTTGGGGAGGTAATCCTAGCACTTTGGGAGGGTGAGGCAGGCAGATTAACTGAGGTCAGGAGTTCGAAACCAGCCTGGCCAACCTGGTAAACCCCTGTCTCTACTAAAAATACAAAAATTAGCCAGGCATGGTGTCACACACCTGTAATCCCATCTACTCGGGAGGCTGAGGCATGAGAATCGCTTGAACCCACGAGGTGGAAGTTGAAGTGAGCTGAGGTCATGCCACTGCACTCCAGCCTGGGCAACAGGGTGAGGCTCCATTTCAAAAATAAAATAAGAAAATATTTGGGGGAAAAAATTGCATCTGCACTTAACATGTACAGACATCTTTTGGTCATCGTTCCCTAAACAATATAGTAGAACAACTATTTACATAGCATTTACATTGTATTAGGTGTTATATGTAATCTAGGGATGATTTAAAGTATATAGGAGGATGTGGTTAGGTTACATGCAAATACTATGCTATTTTATACCAGGGACTTGAGCATCCATGGATTTTGGTATCTGCTGGAGTTCTGGAACCAATCTCCCATGGATACTGGGGGATGACTGTAATTTACATTGAGTTGCTCTCCTGCAATTTGCAATTAAGAGACCGTTACATGGCATTCCCCACTTGGGGCACTCCACCAACCTCCAAAGAAGGACATGGTGCCTTCAGAAACTCTGGCTGGTTCAAACAGGAATCCAATTCTGCTTTCAAGTCAGTGCTCCACAGAGCTTATGGCTCAAGCAATAATCTGATTATATTCCATTTTACAAGCATTTATTGAGCATCTAATTTGTGACTTGGTTTGCCATAGATAACTAATCTAACTGCCTGTTATTTAATTGAACTGCTGCCTTCTTATCCTGTGGTGGGATTGGACTACCAGGATTGCTTCTCTACATTTGCTGCCACATTTGCCTTATAAATGTTTCATCCTCTGCTAATAAGCCTGAGGGACACCCAGCTACTGAAGTTCTAAAGTTAGAGTTTTCCTGATCTGATTGATTAGATTTGTCTCTATGGACTTGGTGAGTGGCATTCAAACACTCCATCTGAGGTACAGTGGTGGGGGGCTTGGAATAATGTTTTCTGGTGTTATCATTGGGCTTGGTCTACCCATTTGACAGCTCACAGAAGCAGTGCAGACAGCATCTTGGAAGAAAGACACAAAATTATCACACTATAAACATTACAAAAAGTTCTTGATCTACTCTGCAAACTAGGTGTACCAGTCAGTCTTATAGGACGTGGATGGTCCACTCATATTGAGCAATTCATGAAACAAATTAGTGACTCTTCAGAAAGGCACGTCCAGGGTTTCAGGAAACAAGGGCAGTGAAGTAAGGGCTAGCAGCAATTGAGAACTGCTGCTACCACCAGAGGCCCAAGAAAACAAGGAGGGGAGGATATACCAGAACAAAAGCAGGCAGCTACAGAGGGCTGCCTAAAAGCAATTGTAGCTCCTGGTATAAAGATCTAGACAAACCAAAGCAAGGGAGACAGGAAGGGAGAAAAGGAAGGGAGACAGCCAGCAAATAAATACCATAACTCTCTCCTCCTCTTTTATGAACTCCTGCTGGTATTTCACATTGGCCGAACCCCACTGGGAGCTGGAGAACAAGACAGCCAAAAGTCCATATGGAACAGCCTCCCGGGGCACAAAGGAGGACGTAGAAGGGTGAAGAGTGAACCTGCAGAGACAAACAAACAGACCTGGCATATTGAGTTTTTTAAGGGAAGTGAGGACACAATGAAGCATGCAATAAATTTATTCTTTCTGGAAGCTAAACACAAATGTGTAATTAGAGATTTGATATTTGAGCTGATTCTAGCACAGGTAAAAGTCTGATATAGATAGAAGTGGAAGACATTGTGGGCTGAGAAAGCCTATAGGGAAAAGAGCTTTAGAAAACAACTATGTGGCCAGAGCCGGGGCGTAAACAGCAGCAGCAGCAAGAGAGCAGCCTGGAGAGACAGAGGGGCTGGCCTGTGGAATCCCCATATGCCAGGTAAAGGCATGCGAGCGTCTGATGGACGTAGCTTCAGATCCACATTTTAGAAAGTCTATCAGCTCCCTAGAGACGGGATTAATGATGCTGTGGAGCTTCAAACCCCTTTCCAGAAACAGGTAGGACAAAAAAACTAGGTAATCAACATAAATAAAATAATTCTTCTTGACCATGATAGTCCCAAAGGCTTTGGTTTTGGTAACATCTGAGAAGGAGTCAGTACAATCATCCTCCTTTATAACCTAGACAGTGATTTTGCTTAATTATCTTCTCTATGAGATAGTCTTCCTCTAGGTTCTTTGTATTCTTTCACAGAATCTATGGATATTCTTTGGCTGCATCTGGAACACACTGAACATATTGCATAGGAGGGCCAAGTTCTTTTTTGTCTTAAACTTCTAAGGAGCCTTCCTTGGCACGAGAAGACTGACTCTTCTGCTGAACTCCTACACTACTTTAAATAGCTGCCACATTACTTCACACGCAATTATGTACACATTGTAATTTTCTCTGAGTTTGTTAATTTTGATTAATTAGATTTCAACCTCCTTGAATGCACCATTCCTAATCCCACTGTGTGTTCCTTACCACCACCTCCAGTGCTAAACAGGCTCTGAACACAGACAGTATTTGTTTCTTCAAGAGCAGGTAGTCACTCTCTACCCAGGAACCGATTTGTGCTTTGGAAGGAGAATTTCCTTACAATTCACTGGAGCGTCTTTCTATAAAATAGCCTATGCCTTGAAGCACCCATGGTTCATACTTTCTGAACCCACAACAAGTATTTATTCAATCAGAAAAAAAGTATGTGGAGCACTTACAGTACACAAGAGCTAGCAAATAGTTAAATAAATATGATTATTTGGAACATAAAAGAAGTAAATTTGGGCTAATGCATTAGTCACTAAAAATGGCCTACTGTGTTACCCTTTGCAGATCATATTTACCATTTTGCAGAGTCCTACAAAGCCTTCTCAAAGATTAAATAATGTAGGAGTGTTAAACACTATAGCAGGATTCACAAGGGAAGTATTTTTGGTTAGGGAAGTCCTTTAGCATTTGTCATCTTATACCAATGACAACATGTCAGAAGCCTGGATTTGGGAGCTCCTACTCTTCTTTCAAAGCCTTGTGGAACTGTGGAGCTCTCTGGAGGCCTCTCCACACAGTCCCAGGGAGTCATTCCAAGCTAGTTATTCCTACAGCAAGTGTTTCTTAAAATGCTGTTCTCAGTCCTATTCTTTAGAATAATCTGGGTGATCTTGTTAAGCCTGCACTCCATCACAGATCTGCTAAGTCAGAGTCTTTGGACATATGGCCCTGGGGTATTCCATTTCTAACCCACTCCTTAGTTGATTCTTACACACACTGATGTTTGAGAATTACTGCTATGGCCCTTTGTAGCATCCTTAGTTTAAATCTTGAAGTTTCATGTACATGTCTATTCTTTCCATTAGACTGTGAATTTCTTGCAAACAGGAGCCATATATGAATAGCCATATTCTCCAAACTGGGCACAATTCCTGGAACATGGCAGATTTTTGCTAAATATGAGATCCATTTCTCACAACTATAAGAGTTCCTTATATATGACCATATCCAGATGAGTATGTTGGTTGAAACCAACCAACATATTCTATTTCTCTATTGCCATATAACTACTTACCACAAAAACTGGCACAATGTCACTTCCAATTAATTCCATTGGTCAAACAGTCATAGAGCATGTCCAGATTCAAGGCTGGGGGGACAAAGACTCTACCTCTCACTGAAGGAATGTTGAATTTGTGGCCATCTTTAATCTACCACACAGCCCCTGCCAAAGTCTATTAAAAACAGACTGGGTATAATTCTTTAATCTGACTTTATGAGCCTTTCAAAGAGGCAAATAAACCAATCTTGTTTTGTGGCCTAGGAAATAGAGCTCACAAGACATGAGACAAAGTATTAAAAAAAAGAAAGAAAGAAAAATCCAAGGATATTTCTAGTGACTGTGGCCCTTCATAGCTTAGTCCAATTAACTTGGTCACAGGTCTTTTGAACTACATTTGAATCCCATTGTGGCCTCCAGTAGTTCCTTTCCCAGAAGGTAAATGGACATGTCAATAGTGGTGAATGAAATAATTGATACCCTTTATCAGTTTTAAGACAAGGTCAGAAATTGGAGCTGCGAAAGTTTTAGAAAGTTCTAGGAATAGGCCCAGGGTATTTAGCCCAGGAAACTTCTACTATAGGAATACCCTTAGTTTGCCTTCTTGGGGTTTGCAACTCTGGATGTCTCTTAATTGCAAATTCTTCTCTCTCTCTCTTCACCACCCCCCCAACCCCCACCCCTTTTCCCTTTTTTTCTATTATATCCATATGGCTAAATAAGACACCTGGTCTTTTCCTCACCCATCTAATTCTATGGCTGGAAAAATAATATGGCCTAGAAAATCGACACGGAATCAATCAAGATGGTAAACTATAAGGTAGTCAAAAGTAAAGAACTTCACTTGGTCAACACAGAAACTGAAATAAGTAGTCCTTGTGAAGCTAGGTTAACAAATGGCAATTCAGCTAAAAGCTCTTTTGTTGAGCTTGAAAATTCTTGACTAAGGGGTAGGAGTCATAAAGTGCTTTATGAGTCATGAGAAGGTCAAAGATCACCTTTCAACTTTTCAAACTAGCCCTGGCTACTTGTGGTAGCTTTTCTTTTTTTCCTCCACACACCCGCCCCCACCCACCAGTTTCATCGTCTATGTCCACTTCACAGTGTATCTGTAATGAATTTGGATCCAGTTCAAAGAATACATAGAAAATCTTCAGCTCCCAAAGCAGGCTGCTCTGTAGGAGGGAGAGAGTAAAGAAAACACCCTGGGGCAGTTCTTTATTTCCAAAAGATTAAAAATAATTAAACATTAAGATATTCAACATGGATTATTGCAGACACTGATGAATGGCTCTTCTCCCCCTAATGATGCCCTCCTCTAAGCTAATCTTACCCAACCTCATTTCAAAGAAAATGTTGGTTAACACTTTATTTGTTTCATTCCATGTACTCTTAAGTAAATCAGGGTTATAATGGCCCTGAATTCATAACCATCAACTGTCTCCCTCTTTGCCTTCTTGGAATAACTGAATGTGAAAGAAAGGAGATATTTTCAGAGGCATTAGTACTTATCTGAGAATTATCTATCTACTCAAGTCAGTAAAGCAAAGGCCAGCCACTATGCCACTGTTGGAAGCCAGAGGTCAGAGCATGAGTCTCTCCCAGGCAGTATATCTAGCACTGTCTCCACCACAAAATAGGCACTCAAGAAGTATTGGCTGCCTGTAGAAACAATTTATTTCCTCTTTCAAAGTGGGAAAGTGAATCCTGCTCATAGGGACAAAGACTAAGATAAAGCAGAGGCAATATTGTTGCTACTGCTCCCATGAGATTACTCAGATTTCATAGGAGCTTGTACATTTATTCAACAAGCATTTACTGAACTCCTACTATGTGCTAGACTCTGGATTCCATTGTTCTAGTGGCAGTAGCAGCAAACTGTAAATAAATAATTATTCCATTAGATAGTAAATAGCAATTTTGTCTCACTTAGATAGTACTTAGAATATTGAGGTACTCCAGAAATACTAGTTGGATGGATAATAATACTAAAACAACAACAGCTACAGACTATTTAGAGCATGACACCTCCAAAACTCATGACCTTTAATTTTAATGCAGTAGTCTCTTGGAAGACCAAGGCATTTTGAAGGAATGGTGAGTATCCTTGGGTCATTTAATTTCAACTGTAGAAATGCAACAAAAGCATGAATCTTAGCCCTATGTCTTTCTTTCTCTTAAGGTGGCCATGCAGATAACTTTTTGCACTGGGAAAGTCAGGAGGTTTATTTGAAAGATGGCAATTTACCAAAACCATATAGAAGTTTTCCTAAGTTCATGATAAATTTCATTTGAAATAAACCTTGATCCTTGACTTAATGATGAGATTAACATTAAACAACTTTCACTGCATATTTTATGCTATTTCCCTAACTTATCAGCTTCCAATTTGAATTTCCCAGCACGAAGAAACTTAGGTTTTATTCCACAGCCCCACCAGTGGAGCTGCAAAAATAGGGGTTCATCCTTAATCAAATCTACTTGGTTACATCTTCCTTTATTCACTCAAGCTAGAAGTTTTCCATTTGGGTAATTGTGATTTCCCTTTCTACCTTGTAGGAATAGAGAAAGCCCTTGCAATGATGGGCTCAAAAAGGCTGAATGGCCAGAGTGTATGTAAGTTAAACACACACACACACACACACACACACACTTCTATCCTGTTCAGTTGCTATCAAAAAGCAACTAAATGCAGACTCCATGTAAGTTGGAGCTGGGCCCCTGAGCATCCCATCCGGAAATTAACTCCCTGACCCTCTGACTAAAGTCCCTGTCCCTACATAAGCAAGAAGTTGATCCTACAACCCAAGGAACACTCTGAGGAGCAAAAGAAAGATCTACTCCAAAGACTCCCATGGAACTGTCTTCTTAATATCTAAGAAGCACTAGGGCAAGTGTCTGTTGACAATATTATCAGTATTTTCATTGATCACACAAACCAGATTTTGTAAAGGATCAATCTTCTATAAAAAGTAATCTTTGTATGTCTACCCAAGTGCCTACTTTATTGGCTGCTACCAGTGCTTACCCAATTTTTGGAATTCAGTAGGTGGGTCAATAAGGGAAAATGAATACTTCTATAACAAACAACCCCAAACTGCAATGGCTTAATGTAATCAATGTTTAATTCCCACTCATGCCACTGTCTATGAAGGTTGGATGACTCTCCTGAGTAGTTCTCCTACATATGATGACTCAGGGATTGAGGCTTCTTATAGCCTGTGTCACTATCATTCCAGCATATGAACTCCTTATCTACAAGGAAGGAGAAGAAAGACCAAAGAAAATCACCTAGAGAAATTTACGTGAGACTTGGAAGTAGCATATATCACGTTTTGTCCCCATTTCATTGGCCAGTACCCAGCAAATATCTCCAACCTAACTGCAAGGAAGGGTAGGAAATTTAGATTTCCAGTGTGCCTAGTAAGATGAAAGGAACTGGTGAGCATTTCCCTAGTCTCTGCGATCAGGTTTATACCTTAATTAACAGTACATGGAGGCCAGGCATGGTGGCTCATGCCTGTAATCTCAGCACTTCGGGAGGCCAAGGTGGGCAAATCACTTGAGGCCAGCAGTTCAAAACCAGTCTAGCCAACATGGTGAAACCCCCTCTCTACTAAAAATATAAAAATTAACTGGGCACGGTGGTGCATGCCTGTAATCCCAGCTGCTCGGGAGGCTGAGGCAGGAGAATCACTTGAACATGGGAGGTGGAGGTCGCAGTGAGCCAAGATTGCCCCACGGCACTCCAGCCTGGGAGAGAGCAAGACTCCGTCTCAAACAAACAAACAAACAAACAAACTGTACATGGAATAGCAGAAACAGAAATATTGTAACATGTTAAAGAAAAGATCATCCTATGTAATGTTTCCTGTAGTATACTAGCAGAATAAAAATAAAAAAGAGGGAGGGTAGTTTAGTGGTTAGGAGTAAGCATTCAGGAATCACCCTGACTCAGTTCACGTCATGGCTCTACCACTTATTAGACATGTGATGTTGGGAAAATTGTCCCATTTCTTTTTGTGTCAGATTTATCTGTGAAATGGAGATAACAGAATCTACCTCATAGGAACTTATTATAAGGATTCCACAAAATAAAATCTTTGAAGCACTGGTACTCTGGAAGTGGAAAGAGAGGGCACTAAGGGGGTTTTGGAAGGACCCAGCCTCTGGGATGACATGAGATAGGAGGTGCTAGTACACACATGGCCGGGGAAAGGGGTATTAGGAAAGCATCCTCAACTTGAACCAGGAATTTCCTGGATTTCCAATAACACAGGCCTGTCAAGTCAACAATGTCAACTCAACTTGTAAAATATGAAATTGCTTTCTTCAGAAGCAGGCAGAAGTGCACTCTTGTACGGATGCAGTAATGTCTCATGCACCTCAAGGACAGGGAGGAAACTGAATCTCAGAACTACTGAACCTAGGGACTAGAGCCCATTAGGGAACCAGAGAGTCTCTTCTTTCCTTCTCCTATCTTTGCTTCTCTCTTCACATTTGATTCATTTATTTTTTTCCTTTCTGCAACTGACCTTCTTTGCTTTGTCATGGTAGAAAATGGTCACTACCAATATTTACATCTATTTTATAGAGGAGGAAAACCAAACCAAACTGGAACTTACACAAATTCCAAGTTCCTATGGGAGGATCTGATTGGCCAAGCTTGGTCAGGTGCCACCCTGGGTCCATTCAACTTTGGCCAGGCAGGCAGGTTTATGTCTTAGGAACGTGACTTATACAGTAATCCTGTATATCAGGACTGGATGTGATATTTCTCAAAAGACAGACTGGGTAGACCCTTTCTTCAGGTTTGTGATCACATGTTGCCTTCTGACATCTTTTTTGTATTGTTATTTCCATGATTTTTTACCTTAGTTTTTTGAGTGCTTTTATATTTTTTCTCTGCAATTAGGTTATAAGTAACTTAAAGATAAGAACTGTGTGCTACAATTTTTCTTTTTCTTTTTTTTTTTTTTTTTTTTTGTTTGTTTGTTTGTTTTTGAGACAGAATCTTGCTCTGCAGTGGAGGGATCTCAGCTCACTGAAACCTCCACCTCCCGGGTTCAAGTGATTCTCTTGCCTCAGCCTCCCCAGTAGCTGGGACTACAGGCGCCCACCACCACATCCAGCTAAGTTTTGTATTTTCAGTAGAGACAGGGTTTTACCATGTTGGCCAGGATGGTCTCAATCTCTTGACCTCATGATCCGCCCACCTCGGCCTCCCAAACTGCTAGAATTACAGGCATGAGCCACTGCACCTGACTGTGCTACAATTTTTCTATTCCACCTAGTATAATGCCCTATACTAGATAGAAGAAAAGTTATTGAAGGAATAAATGATTGATCTCAGGGGAGTGACTTGCCAAATCAACAGCTTTAAGGGTTAGTGTAACTCCTATGGATGTCTGACTTCCTTAAAGAAAGTGGTGGTGTCATAAAGAGACGGGGCAGAAGAGAATCTGACACTTCCCAGCTGATTTTTTTTTAGCCCTCCTTGCAAATGACTGTTTTGAGTCCCTAAAAACTACTAACTACTGCCACTAACTACTAATTACTTTTGCTCATCAGTCCTTGATATTGGCAACTTCACTGAACACTTTGACACTTACTTCTTCTTGTCATCCCTCACTCCTAAAACTGAACTTCAACTGTAAACCGTAAAAAGAGTATTTCTTTTACCTGCATGTCACCATTATGGATACATGTAGTAATAAAACTTACGGCTCACTTAGTGCATTTGTTGCTATAGCACTCACTTCTTATCTCTTCAATCCTCCTTGCTGCTAATTCATTCATTCACTCACTCATTAACTATCTGAGCATGTCTCATGCACACTGGGTATTCAGCAGTGGTTAAACCCATTGCCTCCCTCAAGGAGCTTACAATTAGGAGAAGCAAACAAGTCAGCAGGCAGTTACTGAGAAATATCCACCTTTTCCACATTTGTGGTTCTGCAGACATCATCCGGGAAAAGAAGAAATTTACAAAAAAAAAAAAAAAAAAAATCCTTTCCTTCCATAGCGTCTAAGTAAAGAGAATCATTTGGAAGGCTACAAGTATGTCATGGTAAAAATGTGTACCTAATTTAACGAATGCAATTTTATGCATTCTCTATTTGTGGTAACCACAGTCTATATTTCTTTCCATCTGTTTTCAAGTTGAAGTGTGACCACTGCTAAAGTGAAGGCCCACTTCTTTTTTGTTCTTTCTAGTCTTTTTCCTCCATTTGATTTACTCTCATTGACCCAGAGTTCACTTCCCAAAGGGCATATTAATGAAAGTGGGCTCCCCATAGGACTGGGGAGTGGTGAGCATGGCAATGAGAGATAACAGCAGTCTCAGAGGTTAGCAAAAGAGGGATGCACAATTAATTCCACTCCCTTCCCTCATTACAGTGAAAAGTCTGAACACCTCGGAGAATACCACTTGTGGAGGAGAGAAGCTGGCCCTTTACCTTGGCTATTAGCACTTGTTCCTATACCATCATTGAGAGAAAGAGAAGTCAATTACTAATTCTGTTTGCTCCCTCCACCCCCAATAATTGATAAGAGATCTCTTTGGAAACTCAACATGATACAGCTAGATTCAGGTGAAAGACAGAGGTAGGTGTCAACCTTTTTCCTACAAATCTATGCAAATACTCTATTGCCCCATCCCTTCTTTAAAATGTAACTGGAAGACACACCAACCAACCAAAAAACAATACAACACCCTAAGTGCAAATGGAACAAAGACTTTTGGTGTTAGTTAGATGAAGAATTCCAGCCTGAGGGGTTTTCAAGCTTCTTGCTGGACTTCAAGATCTCCTAGTGCATATAAGCACAAACTCTGGGTTTTGCAGTAACTTAGGGATCTCAGAAGGCTGCAGAATTAGCAGGCCTTGCGTGAGAATGTTGTTCCATTATTTACTCACAGTAGTCACATAGAAGCCCACAGGAGCTGTCAAGGCCAGCATTAGACCGAGCTTGCAAGCAGAACTATTCTTTCTTACATCTTCTTCAGAGGCCATTTCTAAAGAAAGCATCACCACATATTTAAAATATGATGGGCTTGGTCTGACTTCATTTTGGGTGGTGCAAAACTATGTCCATTTTTTTCCAACTTGGGAAAATTATAGTACTGGCATTGCAGTTAACCCTGGGAGGCTCGCTGTTTACTTCCCTCCCACATTTATAGATTGTTCCATTCATACTTAGTTTCCTCTTCCAAAGAAGCGTGGATTCATTGTTCCACCATTATACTATTCAGTTTCTGCCAGTTAAGTGGTAACAAATTTCAGCTGTTTCAGTAATGGTTCTTTTCTTTTTAACTTGTAGAGCCATATACCACAATTCTGAGGTTGATCATCATCAGATTACAGCTGGGATTTGTCTGGTCTGGACTTAGGTGTCAAATACATGGAGAATAAAGACCGGCAATAGCCAAGGGCATTCGTGACATCTTTGTACACTTCTAAACCTCAGTAACTTAGGTTGTAACTCTGTTAGAAATAATCTGCAAGTGGTTTTCAGAAAAATATTTATTAAATTTTAAGCAACTACATTTGCTAAGTTTAAGACAAGCATACATGATGTGCTTTTTTCCCCAGAATCTATGACAAATAACAAAGGATGCCATAGATGACAAGGTAAACTTCTGTCCTATCATTAGCAAGACTAAAGTCCATATCTGTTGTGAGAAAAAAATGTTATTTGTGTTTAAGTGCCATTTATAACTTGTTTCTTTCATACTTGCAGCCAAAGTTGCAAAACTTTGAAAGTTAAATGTTTAAAAGCTGCTCAAGGATTTTATAACTTCTGAATTTTAGAAGAGTATGTACTTTTTTCACAGTTACATTTAAGATATCACTTAAAAAATAAAAAAGGACATGTAAAAGGAGTTCTTCATATACCCCAGGTAAGGTAAAGGTCATTTAATGGCTGGGGACACTGAGTCAGAGGTCTCAGTGGACAATTATCTCTGTTTTCCTTTGAGACTCTGTTTCTGGCATTGTCCTGGCCTTCCCAGCATCTCTACTATCAAGCCTGGGGACAAGTCCTACAATTCAGGAATTAGGTTTTTGGCCACCAAACACCTAGACCTATTCTGTATACCATCTGGACCTCAGTTGAACAGCATTCAGGGGAAGCTTTTGAAAATGGGAAATGAATGTTGCTTTGTCTGTTCTAAATCAAAGAACTGAAGAGACCGGGTGCCGTGTCTCATGCCTGCAACCCCAGCACTTTGGGAGGCCAGGGCGGGCAGATCATGAGGTCAGGTGATCAAGACCATCCTGGCTAATATAGTGAAACCCCGTTTCTACTAAAACTACAAAAAATTAGCTGGGTGTGGTGGCACGCATCTGTAGTCCCAACTAGTCAGGAGGCGTAGGCAGGAGAATTGCTTGAACCCGGGAGGTGGAGATTGCAGTGAGCCGAAATCATGACACTGCACTCCAGCCTGTGTGACAGAGCGAGACTCCATCTCAAAAAAAAAAAAAAAAAAAATCTGAAGAGGCCACCTTCATCAGAGGGTAAGAGTCTCCCTGCAGAAATGATGCACCCTAACCCCAGGGGGTATTTACTCTTTGATGCTGTCTGGATCTCCTGCCCAAGGTATAGATGAGGACACAACCAGCTCACTCTACAGGTCCCTGAATTCTCTTTTGAGTGGTTCCTCATGCACTCAGTGACTGATATCAGACAGACCTGAGTTCTAATTGCAATGCTACCACTTACTAGCTGTGTGACCTTATGCAGATCCCTTCTTTCTGAGCCTCTGTTCCCTTATCTGTAAATAAGGATGATAATAATGGCACTTAACTCGTGGAGTTATTGCAAGGATTATTGAGATGATACATAGAAAGTACTTTGTAGAGCATCTAGCATACAATAAAAGCCCAACAATCATCAGCAGTTATTATAGTAATCAATATGCATCTGGGAAAGAGTCCATTTGCTTTGCAGGAGAAATCATTAAAGTCATAGATTCCCTCATTTTGACACAAAACACCTAGGGATGTTGTGAATGGCAAAGTATTTGTCAGGACTAAAATTCGCTTCTATGATTGAACTTAGATTGAATTCGCTTCTTTGATTGATTCCTGAACTGAGAAACAAACCCTCAGTGCACGTAGGGTTGGAATATTGTAGCTTTCTGATTCAAAGCAAATGTCCTCAAGATCAAGGTAGCTTGGAAATCTAATTGTTCTCTCCTATGAGACCCTCATCAGCTCTTCCTCTGAAAGGGCTCTTGACTCCATTCCTTCACCTTCCTCACTGCCTTCATAGAAGTGTGATGGTCTCTTCCTCATCTCCTTTACTGACGGACAGCTCTACCTCCAGGCAGCTGAGAAGAAAATACTCAATGGACTCAAGAATATAGCAATTTGAAAATTCACATTTAAAATTTTTCATTGCTGAGATTTTTTTTGGTCAAAATACTCACTGCGTTTGTTATTTCAAATAACTGTGAAATAACAAAGGAGGAAAGAGATTTGTGTGTTTGTCAAAAGATGGGAGAGTACGTTAAGAAAGGACTAGAAGCTCTGCCTTAGCAGACACACAGGGCTACCACTAAACTGCCTTGTCAGACTCATCTGTTGAAATTTCCTCTACGCAGCCCATCATCAGCCTCACTAAATTATGAATTGAGTGGCCCAGCCCTACTCTTTTCATCCTTTCTGCCTTTACAAGCTTAGTTGCAACTATCTCTGGAATGATCTGCCTTTAGCTTCCTATCCAATTATAAAACCTCGATTCAAACATCATCTCACAAGAGGAATAAATTTGTGGACAGAAGAATCTGGGTTTGAACACTGGCTCTGCTTTTTCCTGGTTCTTTGGCCTTGAGCAATAACTTTCAGTTTTCTCATCTGTATGGAGTCCGAAGAGCTCAAGCTCCATGTTGCTGGGAGTGAAAATCTAGGCACTTAACATAAATTTCTGACTTGATTGCCTTTACCCTGTCCCTCTCCGAATCAGTGTAGGGGCTATTTAGTTTGTTGCTGTTGTTGTTGTTGTTTCTAACAGATTCTCCCTCTGCAACCATTGTTGGGAACTTCTAAGGGAGATTGTTGAACAGACTCTAAGTCCAGACCCGGCTCATCCACAAAGTTCACTTGGAGTCTGGGATCTTTCCCTTATTGTTACTGCTACCATTATTTCAGTCACCTGAAAGCAACTGACTTTCATTGCCAGTTAGAGCAACTGTCTGCCAGTCAGGAGAAAATTCTACTACCATCCTTGTCGCCATCTGGTTCCTCCATGCTCAGACCTTTGGGCAATATCATCACTGTTTCTTAACAGTTCTTTTAGAAACAAAATAGAAAGCTCTCTTCTTTCGGTCTGTGAAGGATTGCCTCCAAACAATGCTTATTGAGCTTCAAAGTTTTGCAGCTTTTCTTTTTCTCCAGATTGTGGTTGATTATAAATACCGAGTACACCTGTATGCAAAAATCCCACGTACTCTCTAAGCCTTACACCTTGGTCAAACTTTAACTGAGTCAACTCAGTGGGCTAGGCACCTGTTCCCCTTTTGGCAGGTTTCCTCCTAAGGGCTCTACAACTGTTCCCACCTGAGAGTTCGTTGTTCCCACCTGAGTTTAAGTCCTTCTTACATCTCAGCACTTCAGGGCCTCCTCTGCAAATCAGTGTATGCGAATAGTTGCTTGGGGGTTGCAGGGACAGTATTTTGTCTCTTCTCAACATCAAGCATCACCTACCATCAAGGGAGAATCTATGTAACATGTAAAACAATGGTAATAATGCGTACCTAATGAGGGTCTGGGAATGAGAAATTAGATTATATTAAGTGAGGTAACATATTCAAAGTGCCTGGTGCAGTCGCTAGTACAAATTATAGCTTATGTATTATATAGTCCATATTATAGTGCATCCGCTAGTACGTATTATAGTTTATTCTTGGGCAGATCCAAGCAACCCGTTTCCTGAACTTCACAGTCAAAGAGCTCACTTCTCTGTGCTCCCACAGGAATTAGTAGGTTTCTCTGGCCCTGATCATATTGTGTGTAATGTATCTCTCTCTGTTACAGAGGCCCATGTCCTCTCATTTCTGTATTCTTACCACTCTCCCTACCCTTGGCTCAGCACAGTGCCTGGTATATCACAGTCCCTTAGGAAACTCTGGAGTGAATGAGTTGAGAAAAATAAGCCAAAAACAACTAAATTCCAATTTTTCTTAGAAAATAACAATGTCAGCACATCTTTAGAAGCCTGTGCGATCTTTCCCAGCTAGCTTGTAAGTGATTCCAGGTGAAGGTGTTTAATTATGTTTGAGTCTCTATTACTAAGCCCCAGCGTCCTATACAAGGTACACTCAATGGCTGTTTGTTGATGATGATAATTAAGTTAATGCTTCCTCAACTGTCTAACCCATGACACCATTCTAGGCATTATCATTAACCGAAATCCCTAGACACCTAGCCCTCAAATAAACAAACACAAATGTCTGCAGCACGTTATTGCTGACCCCACCAAATGGCAGTGAAGAGTATGTGGACCTGTGGTCTGGCTTGCAGGTGAATCTCCTCTCCCACTCTGTTTCCCCAGGGAACTGTATTAGCCCAGAGCCTGAAGGAGGCCTTGGTTCCCAACTTAACCCTCCATGACATGAATGCTTTCAACATGGGAATCCAGGCAGCCATATGGAACCAGCGGCTACAAGAGAACTTGAGAGGCACCCAGCCAGTGCGTCCCACACCTGGATCAGCAGGATCGCCTGAGAAGTGTACTAAAACAAACTTAGACTCTCTCCCCAACCTCTTCCCCCTAGGCTTTAGTTCAGTAGTTAGAACATGGGCCCAGGAGTCTGCCTTTTTTTTAATTGATATGGAGTCTTGCTCTGTCGCTCAGGCTGGAATGCGGTAGTACAATCTCAGCTCACTGCAACCTCTCTGCCTCCCAGGTTCAAACGATTCTCCTGCCTCAGCCTCCTTAGTACTGGGATTACAGGTGTGTGCTACCATGCCTGGCTAATTTTTGAATTTTTAGTAGAGATGGGGTTTTACCATGTTGGCCAGGCTGGTCTCAAACTCCTGACCTCAAGTGACCCACCCGCCTCAGCCTCCCAAACTGCTGGGATTACAGGTGTGAGCCACTGCACCCGGCTGAGTGTGCCTTTTTCAGAAACTCCCCAGGTAGTTCTGATACAGATCAGAATCTAGTGGGTAGACTGGCCTTTGGAAACTTTGACCTGGGTCATCCATCAGGGCTCAGTTAAGACTTTTCTAAACGGATTGGTCTATTGTGTTACAGGGGATGTGGAACCAAGGAAGCGGGAAGGACACCCAAGGGAGTGGTGAGGCAGCACTCTTAGGAATGGGATCTGTTGGTGGGAGGGGGATCTGATAGGCAGAGATGAGTGGGGTTGAGGAACACAGAAGGTGAAGGTGAGAGCACACCCCTTACCACTGAATTCAGGAAACTCGGGAGGACTGTGAGGTATGACGTGAATAATGACGGAAAAGGTGACTGCAGAAACAAGGCTTTGGGGAGAAAGGATGGCGGCGGGGGGCGGGGGGGGTGGGGCAGGCAGGAAGTCTGAGGAAGCTACAGAGCAATTCAGGAAAGGCTGCTGCGGAGGTTCAGCCCTGGGGGTTTCCAATGTGCACGGGAGGAGGGACTTCCCAGCCAGGGTAAGTAGTTCCTGCCTGAATCCACGGGGTCCTCGCTGGGTGCTTTCTTGTTTCAATAGGAAAGTTATGACTATCACCAGGAGGCAGAAAAAGTGAGGTGGCACAGGTGCAGTATCGGCCACCTTGGATACTTAACTCTGAGAGTGCAGGAATAGTTCGAGTTAATTTAAACAAAAGCAAAATAAGAGAATGCAACTCAGAATGTCTATTAACAGGAAAGAGATTTGATGCTGATGGATGTTTGCCATGGTTTCGTTAGATGTTTTTACAGAAGTGGAGGAAAAAATACCAAAGCCAAATTGTACCTAGGCCTTTGATTCTGCACAGAGGGCTGGGGTGAAGCCCTGAAGGTACTGGCCATGCCAGATGGGTGTTCTCCAAATGGGGCAAAAAGCAAGGACTCAGGTTTGGGCAAACGTAGTCTCCTGACACAATGGAGTCTTCATAGGGATGGGCAAAGCTCAGTTCCAGGCTGTAGAAAAGAGAAAGGAGCTGGGAATATTTCTAGAGAGAGGAAGAAGACTCATGACATTCTACTCCAAACTCTGTGGTGGTCCACTGGACTGCACAGCCCCTCTTTGACCTCTTGCCAGGGCATGTGGGAACCTCTGGGTGTCTGTGTGCCCTGCCCAGGCCATGAGGAATTGGGGATGCCACAGCAGGCCCATCAGCAGGAGTCCACCAACACTCTGAGTCCCAAAATACACTGGGTGTGGCACTGAGCTGAATGTGGGACTTCCCTAGAGACTTAGAGCCACACACGGCCATGCTACTAGAAGGAGGCCACTAACCCTGATAACCTCCAGGTTGCTTTTACCGAACTGAATGTTTCACAGCTCCCCCATCCCAAACACCCTTTGGGGGTTAGTCCTGGGGTATACACTGGTTACCTCCTTCTTTCTTTCCTTCTAACAGAACCCCAATGTTATTCAGGTATTCCCCCACTGTTTAACACAGCCCATGTACCTGCAAAAAGCTGACCTTACTCCCAGCCCCAGGAGTGGCTGGGTATAAGAAAAGTCTTATTTTCCTTGTCTTTTTGTTCAGGAATGGTCATGTGACCTAATTCCAGCCAGAGACACATGAGGGGAAATCATCTGAGTACTTTTGGAGAAACTTGCCTCTCTTCCAAGAAAGATCTGCAGAAAGGCATATTCTCCCTCCTTCCTCTGCAGCACTGCCATGTCTGGTATATTTCCAGAACTTCTGCAGCCATCTTGCTACCGGCATGAGGATGAAGCCAACATTAAAAGTGGGAGAAAGATAGTAAGAGGATGGGCCTTTTAAGATATTGCTGAGCAATTGAGTCAACTAACTCTGAAGTCCACTCCACTCCTGGATTTTCAATTACCTGAAATAATACACTTCTTTATTGTTTAAGTCAAGCCAGAGTTTCTTCTACTTGTAGTCAAAAGTGTTCTAATTGTTAAAATTCCCAACAGGAAGGGGAAGCATCTGAAGAGATCTTTTTCATTCATTTCTCCAAACCCTCAATGAATGGAAGAGTGGTTTTCACTTGCTATTTCAGTCTCTCAGGGGTTCTTCCTGAATTGGAATTTGTTCCTCTTTGTATCTCCAGTACTTGCACCATGGTTAGGACTTCTGTTTAGTTGACGTAAATCCGAAAGGAAGAAGTTGATTGATGCTGTGTAATACAGGAAAGGGAAGCAGAGGGAAGGAAAGATTGTGGATGACAACTGTACACAATCAAAGATGAGAATTCTGCACAACTCAAGATGCTGAATGTGCGGGAGAGCCATGACACAGATTCCACAGTGAAAATCCAAGGCACCTTTCAAACCTAATGTCCCAAAATCCAAGGCACCTTTCAAACCTAATATCCCATTGTTTTTTGGGATTCTTTCTATGAAGCTATGCTGTCCTATATGGTAGCCACCAGAAATCAGCCACTTGTCCCAGCCACTAGCCATAGGTGGCTATTTATATTTTTAATTAAAATTAAATAAAACTTAAAATTTAGTTCTGCAGTCACACTAGCCATACTTCAATTCTCAGGAGCCACATGTACCTACCATATTGGACAGGATAAATAGAGAACATTTCTATTGCTGCATCAAGTTTATTGGGCAGCACTGTTACAGAGGCACCTCTTTATTCAAAGAGAAATTATAACTAGAAGAACCAATCCCAGGCTTAGGAATCATAAAAGATGAATGTATAGTGGCAAGGACACAATTTCGTAGTGAGTCTTGGGTTTGAGTCCTGGCTTTTCCATTTACCTAAACTCTGTGAACCTTAGTTTCTTTATAAAGTGAGGCAAATAAATTGTATTTATTTTGGAGGAGTATTCTGAGGACTACAGTGATATATATGAAATACTTAAGGAAGATTCTTATCACATTGTAGATGCTCAATGACATTAAGTGCTATCCCTGGTTTCCTTCCTTGGGGATGAGTTATGCAAAATTTTGCTATGTCCATACAATCTTCTACACCTATGATAGTCTAAGTGTGGTTCACAAACTTGTAGCTTCAGCATCACCTGGGAATTAGAAAAGCAGGATCTCAGACTCCACCCCAAAGCTATTAAAGCAGAACTTACATTTTAACAAGACCCCAGGTGATTTGTATACACATTACAGGTCGAGGAGCACTTATTTATTCAACATGATGATCAAAAATTCAAAATAAGTAAACTATGTGACGTACCAAAAATGATTTTGATAGTGGACTATGGAAGTCTAACCATATCTGAGATGCCTCAGTTTGAAGATGGTGGCTGAGCCTGGCAATGATGGGACCTGGGTCAAGAAGGAGCACCAGGACAGAGACCTCTTGCATCATTCCAGCAAGATATCTCTACAAGAAGTGGAAGCTCTTGCCTCCCAGGATGGGGGAATCTGGTGCATCCCCAAATCCTCCCAGGAGATAAGCCATTGCTGCATAGCAAATTACCCCCAAAAGTTAATGGCTTAAACAATAATAAGTTCCTTCAGTAAGAAATTCAGACAGGGCACTGGACCTGAGTCCTCAGCTGGAAGACTTGCAAGTTGAGGGCTGGAAGGGCTGGAATTATCTGAAGGCTCATTTAATCACATGTGTGGCCACTGATGCTTGCTGTCATTTGGGGGCCTAGTTAGCACTGCCAGCTGGAACACCCACCCATGGCCTCGCCTTGTGGCCTAGCCTTCCTCAGATCATGGTGGTTGGGCTCCAAGGACAAGCATTGAGAAAGGGAGAAAGAAAGAGAAACAGAAGAGAGAAAAAAGGGGAGAGAGGGAGAAGAATGGAGAGAGAGAAGAAAGGGAGAGAGAAAAGGAGAGAGGATAAGAGAGAGAGACGACCAAATTGTAGCCATATTGCATTCCATGACCTAGCCTTGGCAGTCATGCAGCATCATTTCTTCCATCTTCCATTGGCCAAGACAGTTACAAAGTTCTGCTTAGGTTGAGAAGAAGAAAACATAGACCCAACCTCTCAATAAAGGTGGGTCAATGTCACATTGTAAAAACATTATGTGGAAAGAGATATTTTTGTGATGGCCATATAATTGTGGCCACCTTTGGAAAATCAAAGCTACCACACAAATATTCTTTTGAGTTCAAGTTATTCCAGATCTGAAGTTGCTACTCCCACCACTATCACTATTAACAACTTCTTACTTACTGTCTTCCACGTGCAGGGCATCATATTCCGATTCATATTTATTTAACAGCAAGAATGCAGGGAATTCATCTCCCTTTGGTGTACCATGTTCTTGGGAATTCTTACAATTTTTTTCCAGAAAAAATAGCTTCAAAGCTAGTTTCACTTTTCATTCTATTTTGTTCTTTTGCATTATTTCATTACAGTCAAACTCTTTGAATGTGACATCAAAGGACTTTGGGAATAAGTGAATAGGTAAAGATAGTGGCTCATTCACTGGTACTAAGTCCCCAAACAGATTTTTGGTTGCTCAACAGCTTGAGATTCATTGCTAATAGCAAATTAAATAATTACAACAAAATGTGTCCATGCATTAAAATTTCTGATTTCTACTTTTGGTAGATATCTAACTACCTTACATTTTCAGACTAAAACATTCCTCTGTGCATTTTCATCTTTATAGTAAAACTTTCTTGGCAAGATTGATCTCAATCTGTTTGGTGGTTCTTATATTAGAGCAGAATCAAGAAAGGGGGAAGAAGAGATATAGTTTTCTACATATGACAAAATAAAAAATACTAGTGTTTGTTTCTCATTAAAAAAAAAAAAGTCAGAGGCAAAAACTACAATTGGATCTGGCCTATAGCCACTCATGCTAAATAATGAAGGAAGGGAAGCATAAGGCAACCGGATATAGACTTGGCACAGACTTGTAGGTTTCTAATTTTGTAGAATCTTCTGTGTTCCCTTTCACCAGAAAGTCACATTCTAGCTTTGTGTGGTTAGATGCTTTGCCCCTGTGATAGTCTTTTCTCCCCACCCACCTCCTAACTGCTGTTAACATCTCAATGTTCTCATTATTTCCTTCTCCCAGAAACTTCACACATGCTAGTTCACTGCATATGTACACAGTCACACACACACACACACACACACACACACAGCTTATACACAGTCATTCACGCACACATACACCATCACTCCTAAGCACATACACATATACTCATGTTAACCTAGCACAATCCACTTCTTGACTCTGAACACCTGTGCAACTACTTGGCCATCTCTTCCTTCCCTTGAACAACCCAGCTTCACCCCTAAGCAGGAGGAAAACCTTTCATTTTGGGGGACCTATATAATAATAGTGACATTCACATTCAAGACAATCCCAAAACTCAGAGTCCTGACTTTTCCAGTGTCAGAGTATATGACTCCACTCCATTCTTTTCACTAATCAAGATTATCAGGAAGCAATTAAGAGTGAAATCTGCATAAGGTTAACCTTGAATTTGTTTTAGTTTCTTTTTAATTTCACAAAATTCTATAAGTGTTTTGAATTGAATTGTGCTCCTTAGAAAGATATGTTGAAGTCCTAACCCCCCATACCTGGGAATGTGATCTTACTTGGAATTACAGCCTTTGTAGATGTAATCAAGTTAAGATGAAGTTATTCCAGTAGGGCCTAAACCAGTATGGCTGGTCTTCTTATAAGGAGGGGAGAAGACACACAGGCAGGGAAAACATCACATTACAGTGGAGGCAAAGACTTAAAGGGATGCAACTACAAGCCAAGGAATACCCAGGATTGCCAGTGACCACCAGAAGGCAGGCAGCAGCAAGGAAGGATCCCACTCAGGGTTTCTCAGAGGGAACATAACCCTGATGACATCTTGATTTCAGACTTACAGATTCCAGAACTGTGAGAGAATAAATGTCTACTGTTTTAAGCCATCTAGTTTATGGTACGTTTTTATGGCAGCCGTAGAAAACAACTGCAGTATAAATATACTCCTCCTAGTGAACCTCATGACTGATGAGAAACAAAAATGGAATGTTAGCAAGGGCAAGAGTCGAGAGAAATCATGGGGGCCAGGCTGGGCGCCTGACGGCTGGTCCTCTGTCCATCTAGACCTCCTGAAGTCTGCAGTGTGCAACTAGTTTAGAGACCATATTTGCTTCAGCTCTTCCAGGAAATTTAAGGTTCAGCTATGACGATCTGTTGCTTATAAAAATATAAATGCTTATGCCTCTGCTCATTTGCATGTATATTAAAGTCTTTGATATAGCTGTGTATGTTTTGCATGTTTCTTGTTGAACACTAGTCCATAGAATGTTTTCCTGGTTATAGTGAATTTCCTGTTTTTGATATCAGCATGGCAATTGCTATAGTTGGTGGTATACCTTGGGTATGCTGGTACTACCCCTTTATGTGAACTGGGTGATAAAGATCCACATCAGAAAGAAAAAGACTTCTTGGAAAGACCTAGTCAGCGAGCAGAAAAGCAGCTTCCAAATGAGAAAGGATAATACATATTAAAAGAGAAGGGAACAGAAGAAAGTTCTTATTAATTGTATTAACTATACTTACATGCCAAGTATTTCACATATGTATTGCTGTCTAGTCCTAACATTATCCTTAGGCATAGATGTCATGCTCATTGTGGAGATGAAATTGAGGCTTGGAGAGCTTAATTGATCTACTCAGTCACACAGCTAGTAAATGGGAGAGCCAGGATTTCAATCCAGTTATGCCTGTCTCTTACTCCAATTTGTAGTGGAAACTCAGTAACTATTAGGTCACCCTTGAGAAGAACTGTTCAGACTTATCAGAATCATGGAAGGAAGCTGGATTCTTTGATTACCCACCTGAAATTGTAAGTAGTCACGTCTTTTTACATTGCATATAATGGCAGTTTTACTTTGCTACTTAAGAAGGCTATACCAGTATGCATTGTTGACACATTCTTCTATTGAAAGCTAAGATTTAGGAAATTACAATGGCAATTTTATCACCTTCTTTCACAGTAATGGAACCCAAATTTCTAGCTGGGCTCATGGCCATGTTTCTTGGTTTTCTTTGCAACTAGATGTGTCCATATCACTAATTTCTGACCACTGGGAAATAGAGGGGAGTGTCATGCAGGTTCAGTAACTTTCCTAAAAGAAAGCTGAAGCATACCCTTTGCCCCTTTCCTCTCCATCCCTTCCTTCATTATGTTACTGGTAACTTGGATGTGATGACTTGAGCTCTAACCACCATATTGCATGACAAATGTCTTACTCTAAACATAGCAGAGCAGCAAGTTGAAGAGCCCAAGTCTCTGAGGACTTTGTGAGGCAGAGTTGTTATTTCAGTCCTGGACTGCCCACCTCCGACTTGCACACAACAGAAAAATAAACTAACTTGTTTAAACTACTAGAACTGGGGCTTTGTTACTTGCAGCCAATGCTAATTCTAACCGATACAGGTTTATCATAGAGGCACTCAGCTAATAGCAGAAGATAGAACAGGGATTGCCATGTTTGAGCAGCTTCCCATATTATGGTGGTTTCTGTCCCTTTAAAACACACACACACACACACACACACACACACACACACACAGACATCTCTGTGTTTTTAGTTGTGTTTTCATAGACTTATCCTCCTCTTCAAAAAGTCTAAAACCCTCAAGTGAAGGACTGGGCACCCAATTCCCATCTTTCCCCAATAAACTCAATAATACTTAAGTTTTGTTTTTCTTCATTCTTTCACTTTATTTTTCTCAGTCACTATTACTTTTACTTGCACATGCTCTTAATTTGGTTTGTCAAACTCTTCTCTCTACCTGCTCTTTCAAAGCCTTCATTATGTTCCACATGTTCAGAGATGATATAATGCAATACTCCACTGCTTACTTTTACCTGCTCCTCATTCTTACTGATGTAAGGCTGACGGATTAGAGGAACAGAAATGAAATGCTCTTAAAAACTCACTGGGAAGGTTTGTCTAACCCTACCTGATGCGTCTGTTCGTTACAGCTCTGCATTGTCTTTTTTTTTTTTTTTTTTTTTTTGAGACAGTCTTGCTCTGTCACCCAGGCTGGAGTGCAGTGGTGTGACCTTGGCTCACTGCAACCTCCGCCTCCTGGGTTCAAGCAATTCTTCTGCCTCAGCCTCCCTAGAAGCAATTCTCCTGCCTCAGCCTCCCTAGAAGCTGGATTACGGGCGCACGCCACCTCGCCCAGCTAATTTTTGTATTTTTAGTAGAGATGGGGTTTCACCATGCTGGCCAGGCTGGTCTTGAACTCCTGACCTCAGGTTATCTGCCTGCCTCGGCCTCCCAAAGTGCTGGGGTTACAGGCATGAGGCACTGCGCCCAGCTGTTCTGTCATTTTTGATAAGAATATAAATCCACTGACCAGGAAACCTCCCTACATCTTCCATATGCTGCCAACACCTCATGGGTGTTTAATAAGCAATTAAATAGTCCCAACAATAAGAGAGAAACCCAAACTCTAAAACTCTAATCTTCACAAAAACCACCATGGCACACATTTACCTATGTAACAAACCTGTATATCCTACACATGTACCCTGGAATTTTAAAATAAAGAAGCAGATGAAATTAATGTTAATAAAGACTCTATTCAACTACCCCCACAACCAAAAAAAAAACCAAAAATCAAAAACCTCTAATCTTCATTTATGACATTTTATAATTCCTCTAAAGCTATTCTTTAATTCATTTGATAGGGGCTAAAGGAAGCTTGCTACTCAAGCAGGAGGTGGCCCAGAGGGGAGAACTAGAGAGATGTTGGGGTGGGGACGATGGTGAAGGATGCATTACATTACACACTCTCAGGGCCACCATTACTACCACCCTGGACTCACACACAACTCGCTCTTTACTGTGAACCAAACTCCACACAAACTTCACCTAGAAGCTCCTGTGCAGTGTCACTGCCTCTGTGAGTCCCATAGCAGTGTGGATGGTGGCACCTACAGCACTTGATAGGCAAGGAGAGAGGGGATTCTCCAGAGGTCTTCCCCAAGAGGGAACCGCTTCTAAAAGATGGGCCCCAGAACTTCAGAGAGAGAGAAATTTAGACTTTGTAAAGCCAACTCTTCCAGATATGGGAGTGGACAGGGAAAGGAAGTGTTTCCCTAGAATTGTACTGTTTCCAAGTTTGGTTTAGTCAGTTCTCCACAGCCCACTCTACACTCCACAGCCCACTCCACAGCCCACTCTGCCCCAGAGGGGGCAGAGCCATGTCTACTCCCTGAGGGTTGCACCTACTGTCATTAACCCCACCCACTTTTCTCACTGAGGAGGCAATAGAGTGAAGTGAGCCTGTAAGCTAGTGGCTCTTCTTGCTCCTACCTCCAATATGCCCAACAGCAGATGGCCTTCAGGGCCCTGTAGCATGACCCCAGGTTCAGCAAACACATTTCCTCTGTGTCATCAAGGCTTGTCTGGAAGATGAACTCAATAAACTCTTGATGAAATCTGCCAGCCGACTATCAAGATTTGACTGAGAAATACTTAACTAGCATAAACCAACTGCTACTAACAAAATATTAGATGATGAAAAGTGATGGAAATGAAGGGACTCTGAAGAAATATGAACTAGCGATAGTCAACTAATAGTAATAGCTAACATTTAGTGAGCACTAACTGGGTCAAACATTGTGCTATAAGCTTTGTATATTTTAGATAACAGTCCTTTATCTAATACATATTTTGCAATATTTTTTCCTAGTCATGGTTTGTCTTCTTATTCTCTTGTATTTGCAGAGCAAAAGCTTTTAATTTTAATGGAGTATCAGTTGTTTCTTTCATGGGCAGTGCCTTCAGTGTTGTATCTGAAAAGTCATTGCCAAAACCAAGGTTGTCAGACTTTCTCCTATGTTATCTTCTAGGAGTTTCATAATTGTGTATTTTATGTTTAGGTGTATGATCCATTTTGCATGGCTGTCCAGTTATTCCAGCACCTTTGTTGAAAGACTGTCTTCTCCATTGTATTGCCTTTGCTCCTTTGTAAAAGATCGGTTGACAATTTTCTTTTTTTTTTTTTGAGATGGAGTTTCGCTGTTGTTGCCCAGGCTGGAGTGCAATGGCGCGATCTTAACTCACTGCAACCTCTGCCTCCTGGGCTCAAGCAATTCTCCTGCCTTAGCCTCCTAAGTAGCTGGGACTACAGGTGCCCGCCACCATGCCTGGCTAACTTTTTGTATTTTTTTTAGTAGAGACAAGATTTTACCGTGCTGGTAAGGCTGGTCTTGAACTCCTGATTTAAGGTGATCCACCCACCTCAGCCTCCCAAAGTGTTGGGATCATAGGTGTGAGCCACTGTGCCCAGCCAGTTGACAATATTTATGTGTGTCTATTTCTGTGCTCTTTATTCTGTGCCATTAATCTATTTATCTGGCTTTGTTTGTTTGTTTGTTTGTTTGTTTTTCACTACTACTCTGTCTTCATTACTGTAGCTTTATAGTAAGGCTTGAAATAAGGTAATTAGGAAATTAGGTAATGTCAGTCCTCTGATTTTGTTCTTCTAAACTTCAATATTGTGTTGGCTATTCTTGGTGTTTTGCTTCTCCATATACACTTTAGTATCAGTTTGTCAATGTCCACAAAAAAATTTGCTGGGATTTTGCTGAATCTATGAATCAAGTTGGGAAGAACTAATACTTGACAATATTGTGTCTTCCTACCCATGAACATGAACTATCTCTCAATTTATTTAGTTGTTCTTTGGTTTCTTTCATCAGAATTTTGTATTTTCCCTCATATAGATATTGTATGTATTTTATTATATTTATACCTATTTCATTTTGGGGAGTGCTAATATAAATGGTATGTTTTTAATTTCACATTTAACTTGTTCATTGCTGGTATATAGAAGAGCGATTGACCACTCTGCAATCTTGCTCTAATTGCTTATTAGTTACAGGAGGTTTTGTTTTGTTTTGGTTTGGTTTTGTCAATTCTTTCTGATTTTCTACATATAAAACCATGTCATCAGAGAACTGAGACAGTTTTATATCTTCTTTCCTAATCTGTGTATCTTTTATTTCCTTTTCTTGTCTTATTGCATTAGCTGGAACTTCCAACAAGTTCCAACATGAACTACTGAGAGAGGACATCCTTATCTGTGCCTTTTCTTAGTGGGAGATATTATGCTATATACATGCATATCTCAGAGCATCCTTACAAAAACACTGTGAGATAAGAACTATTATAATTCTCATTTTTTATGTGAGGATACTGAAACCCAAGAAGTCATGCCCAAGGTTACATGGCTTGCAGTGGTAGACATAAAATTTGAACTCACATATTCTGCCCCCAGAGCCTGGTTTCCTATTCACAGTTTCCAAGGATTAGGACCTAATGTCTTTGGGGGGGCTATTATTCATCCTATTACAAAGACATAAGTCAGCAAGGTGCCCATGAGGAAACAGTCTCCTGACCAGGTCCCTAGAAACTTATACTATCATCCTAGGGAGAGAATGCTGCTAAACAATGGCTCAAATTAGAGTGTTATATGTAAAACTGCTATTTAAATGTAATTTATTAAGGTTGTTAATATATCTAAGGAAATATAGATTTACTCATCATTCAGCTACTTTGCATCATATAATCATGATTTGTTTTTTTGCCTTGAGCAAATAATTTGCCTCAAGCATAATTTCAATTTAATTAATGCCGTAAAAATGAATGTGAGCATATTTATGGGGAATTAAGTTACAAAATGCTAAATTTAGTATACATTTTCTGAGGTGTGGTTCATTCGTGATTTCCATTCCTATCATCTTATGTTTGCACAGCTGGTAACTGTAAATTCAACATGAAAACTGTATTTGAAAATCAGCAGACATTTCACTGAGGTTGGGGGTGAATTTGTCACTGCTGCATTCTGTGATGATCTACATTCTTAGTTTGCTGACTTTGGGGGGTGATAATGGCAATATTACTCACATAGGTGTCCAGTATTGACCCAGCTTGTCATAGTATGAGATACCTGAACCATGTCCAGAAATTTGTTTCTGTTCTAACCACAGAGAAGAACACTGAACCATACCATTTGCTTAAGGAATGGGTATAACCCCTGGCATGGGAGAGGGGCCCTCTGAAAGTTTATAGTTCAGCTACAGCTCTGGTTAACCTCAAGCTTAGAGGTCTGGGGAATGGGGAGGCAAAGGATATTACAGAAAGCATCAGACCGACCCTCTTTCTGACTATTTTAGTGTTAACGAAGGCTCCAGTTCCCTTCCCTCTCACCCCTTTGCAGCAGAACTAACTTGGCACACTTTTTTCTAATGGCCCAAATGAGGGATTTCAGCTGTAAGAGTGGTCATGTGCACAGACAGAAAAGCCTTACAATGAAAAAGCCTGACTGAGTACCTCCTTCTTGGTTTCTGAAAGGCTCAGAATGGCTTGCAACAGAAAATGGATCTTCAGCAGCTGCCCACGAGGTCACCGACAACAGCAACCAGTTCTCTTCATCAGCCCCTGCCAATCCCACAAAAAGTATATATTCTCCTTCAGAAGGATCCATGAGGCTGCCATTCAATGGCTGACAGAAATGGAAAATCGATTCCAGATTCATCTCCGCTGGGAATTAAGTATATTCCTTGGAAATAATGAGTTATGAAGTCATTGAGGGCTTGTTCTTTTCCTGCTTTCAGAGACATTTTAATTTTAGAAGAAAGAGTGACTAATGAACAGGACATTCTAATTCCGGTGATGTGCTTTTTCCCATTTTAATGTCAGCTGAACCACAAAAATGTTGGTATTTCTCTCTTCATTACTCCTCATGGTTCAGGAAGAACATTGTCACCAAAGGGAAAAAGAACTGGGTAACTCCTGATCCCTCCACCCCGTTTCAAAAAACAAAATAAGGTGCAGCTCTGGTGTCAGCCAGCCTGTTTTCACTGCTGTCAGTGGGGGTCATTCTATACACCAGCAGGGTCCCCACAAAACAACAGTTCCACACTTCGTCGATAGTAGTGAGATACAAGGAAGACAAGGTTATTCAGAACCCAGGACCTTCAACAAGGTGGACAGAAGTTTGAAATGCAAAAATAAGAAATTCCTTTAGTAAGTCTGTCATCAAGCAGACTCACAGCTCATTTCCTCCCCCAAGTTTATAAGTACCATCTATGGAGTGCCAGCTATAATTCTGATGTTGTTAAAATCCTGTTTACAGGGATTTTCTCATTTACTACTTGTAACAGCCCTGTGATGTCACACAATTAGTAAATTGCAGAGCTGACATTAGAAACCAGGTAACATAGTCTGTATTCTTACACCTTGTGCTCTAATTCATTGGCTCTCAAACTGAAGCCTGCATCAGAATCACCTAGAGGACTTGTCGAAACAAGGATTGCTGGGCCCCACCCCAGAATTTCTAATTCTGTAGATCAGGGGCTCAAACTCTGAGAACCATTGCTCTCATGCCTCAGTATGATCACCCACAATCACACTCTTAAAAGGCTACTTATTCAGGGAAGAACTTCAAATACAGAACACTATTCTGACTCCTCCCTTCCCTACTTCCTAAAAGAGAATCTGAGAACACTGACTGATGTGCCCAAGGCCAGGTAAGAAAACAGAAAAAATGGAGAGTTAGAGGTATTTCTTGTGTAACAATGTCCCAGTTTAGATAAAACTCCTCTACAGTGGCCCAGAACATCCAAGACACACATCCTTAATTGTGGCTCTCCAGTTTAAAGTGAATGCCTCCTTTGTGTGGGCAGGACTTGATCTTACTGGGGTGGTTCTCTCCACCATCACAGTCCTAGGGCAGGTTCTCAGAATTTAGAATACTTTGCATTTCTGTGTCTTTTGAGAAACCCTGGCCCTACCATTTCAACCTTACAGTGAACTTAGCCACCAAAACAGCTACAACCTCCCTACCTGAGTTTGAGTTTTTCTTTCTCTGTGAGGGTGTGTCTCTCTATCTTTCTCTGTCTCTCCCTGTCTTATGTTATTGCTCACAATTTTCTTATGGATTAGCTGACAATAGGTTGATTCAGTAGTAAAGCTGATGCAGTGCAATAAAATGAAATCTAGTCATGTGTCACTTAATGATAGGGATACATTTGGAGAAATGCCTCGTTGGGTGATTTCGTCACCATGTGAACATCACAGAGTGAATCTACAAAAACCTAGCCTACTACACACCCAGGCTATATGGTATAGCCTGTTGTTACTTATCTGTATACCATGTTACTGTACAGAATACTACAGACAATTGTTACACAATGGTAAGTATTTGTGTATCTGATATGGCTTGGCTCTGTGTCCCCACCCTAATCCTATCTTGAATTGGACTTCCATAATTCCCACATGTTGTGGGAGGGACATGTGAGAGAGAATTTGAATCATAGGGGTGGTTTTCCCCATACTGTTCTCGTGATAGTGAATACGTCTCAAGAGATTTGATGGGTTTATCAGGGGTTTCCACCTTTACATCCTTCTCATTTTTCTCTTGCTGCTGCCATGTAAGAAATTGCTTTTGCCTCTCGCCATGATTCTGAGGCCTCCCCAGCGATGTGGAACTATAAATCCAATTAAAAACTCTTTTTCTTCCCAGTCTCGGGTTTGTCTTTGTCAGCATCATGAAAACAGACTAATACAATTCTAAATAAACATACCTAAACATAGAAAAGGTGATGGGTTGTGCTATGATGTTACAATGGCTATGATGTCATTCAGTAGTATGAATCTTTCAGCTCCATTATCACCTTATAGGACCATCTCATATATGCAGTCTGTCATTGACTGAATGTCATTATGCGGCACATGACTATACTTGAAATAGACACAACCGGCACTTTAATTACACTGGGCAAGGAGCTAACAAGACTCCTCTTCCCCACTCTTCTTCCCTTAATAATGGCCATGTCTTGGACCTTAAACAGCCACTCCTCTCTTCTTTCCCATTCACTTGGGACCATAAGGACTTTCAGAATGGGGTACAACCACACCCAGTGCTGGAGCAGACATCTGTGGTTTGCCTGAGCCTCTATAACACAAGGGTTCTCATGCCTCCAAAGCCCTTATGGAGCTATTGTGAGGAGCTGTGCTCCTCAAAGAGGAAGTTGGAAGTGACCAAAGCCTACTTTACTGATAAACCAAGAATTTTTTTGTTTCAATACTGGAAAGTCAGAAGATAACAAAACTGGGAAACGAGGCTTCAGGTTCTACCTGTCTATATTGAAAGACTCATACAAAGTCATTTCTTATTAAGAAATTATAAAACAAACAGGGTTGGCCTAAAACAGTAAAGGGAACCTAACATTTGTGGTTGAATATACCTATAATACACCAGGCACTGAGTTAGGGGCTTCAGCTATGCTATTCAATTTAATCATCATAACACCTCCAATAACTTGGCTTTGCAATTTCCGTTTCATAGTTGAGGAGGCTGAGGCTAAGAGGTTATGTAATTTGCTTTAGATCTAATTGAGTCAAGGTTGGAACCCAGAATTACTTTTCTTTCATGGTATATGGCCTTTTTGGAAAGGCACATGGCAAATAAAGATGGCAAAGTGGAGGAGAAGGATAAGCAACTTAGAAAGGAAAATTAAGAAAGGGTGTATGATGGAAAAATAACAAAGGCATTTACATGGGTTATAGAACCAGGGCCTTTAAACCCATTAACCAAAAAAATAAAAAATAAAAACATAAAAAAACCATTAGCCACAAGGAAATATGTTTAAATGAAGACAGATTTGAGAAGTAATGAGAAACACATAAAAAGTTTTAGGGTAGATCAGAGTACAACCTAAAGAAGGGTAGGAAAGGAGAACAGGCAACAAATGCCTGTCCATGAACACACTGTTAACAGAGATATTCAGGGACACCTGATCAAGATGATAGAGTATAGGGATGTGGACAAATGTAACTCAAATGGAGTATTTCTTTAGTCTTGTTAACAACGAATGGGAAAAGGAAGTGCAAATAAGCATGAAATTATGTAAATGGTAAAACCTTAGATATGTATAAAAGAATTAAAAAAATAAATTGCCAAAAGCAGAGAGAAAGGAGGGGAGAGAGAAGGAGTTGGGGAAAGAGGAAGTAGGGAATGGGGAGGAGGAGGAGGAGGTGACAAGAGAGTGAAGAGGGGAAGGGGAAAAGGAGAGGGGAGAGGAGAACAGCAAGACACTGGAGGAAGAACAAAAATGTTTTAAATGTTTCCAAGGAACAAGCATGCAACTATTCTGATGTCTGCAGAAATGCTGATTTTATGCTAATAAGGGAAAATACAAATACGACATATCTTTAAAAATTTCAAAATAAAACCACAGAGATGGGTTAGTGACAATATCAGGAAGGGGTTCTTCAGAGAAAGGATCTGTATGAATTGAAAAGCTGGGCTCAACACTCCTTCAAGACACTTGCAATAACGCTGGCAAATTCATCTGCCTTTCCTTCCTTTTCTCTGGCTCATTACTGAGGTGCCACAAAATGCTGTCACATGCCCAGGCAATAAAGGGTTCGTTGGGAGGCACACCTGCTACTCTTCCTTTTATCGCTGGAAGCAAACAATGCCAGTCAGGATTTACAGCATGTCTGAAAATGCCCCAAACACAGTCACTGTCTTGGAGAACTGTGAGTAGAGACCAGACCTAGATACGGATCCCTCACGGACCCTGTTCCATGCCGCTGTTTTTATGGACTATAGGATAATAATTGAGGTTAATTGCCACTGAAAGACACACACCATATGATCTTTTTACGTCCAGTTAGTAAGATGGTTCCAGCCTAGAGAGATGTTCCCAGGGGCATGGCAGTGATTTGCTCCCACCATTTCCCTGTATGTTACATTTATGGGTTATGCACAAGCTAATGGGGCTAATTGTTACTGCTCCAGGAGAAGCCCCTTTTGCATTTCCCCCACCTCCTGCCTACATGTCATGTCCATTGTCTTTTTGTGCTTTGGCTTGTACACATTTTGCAGTGCACATATTTTTTTTAACTGCTGTTTAAAAAAAAAAAAAAAAAAAGTTACCGCAAGTGGAGTTTGGCAGCCTTGACTGTTGCTCTCTGCTCAAGCGGGATTTTGTTTTTCGAGTCATAGAATAAAATGATTTAAGAAAAAGAATCCTCAGCGTTCAGGCCTTGCCTTCTAGCTTCAAAGCCTTTTACAAGCTGCAATTCATTAAACACAATAATCATTTGAGGCCAATGGACCGACCTCTGCAGGGAGAGAGGCCAAGCCCTCCCACCCCACCCTCTTTCCCTTTGTGTTCCCAGCCACAGAAAGCAGGAGAGGGGGCGGAATAATGATGTTCCCACCAGGCAGGCCACCCATGGCCTCCAGCCCAGGCTGCGTTTCTCTCTCCTCCTTGCCAGGGCTCCACGCTCCACTTAGCCATCGGGTACAGGCTCTTCTCTCCTCTGGGCTGCGTTTGTCTGCCTTTCACAAATACACAGGCTGCCCACATTTTTATTTTCTTTAGATAAACGAAGAGAAGTTCCCAGCCACAGGGCCAGCAAAGCCTGATTTTTGCCCCACGGGACAGATTCCTCCCTGCCCAGCATCTCCAGGCTGAGCCAGGAGGTATCGCACTCCTTTGTCACCAAGAGACAAAGCCAGGGCACCCCCATAGCATGCAGAGCTCCTTGTCCCAGCCAAGTCTGGTTACCCCTTGGAAATTCTCCATTCACCACTGCTCAGGTGTTGCCTCTCCAGGGAGGGGGTGCGCATGGCTGTGGGTCTGTGGTATTGGGGTCACTGGAATGAGAGGTATGTGGGCCACTGAGCTCCCCTGGGTCATTCCACCATTCGGAGTCCCTGTTTCTTTTGCTTTCTGTTCTTCCACATGGACCATACCCAGACCTTTTCTTAGAGACAGGGAGAAAACAAAGCACCCACAAGGCCCAACTGTGGCCTATGACATTTCATATGGCAATGCCGAATTAATTTTTAGAGTTCTTCTTTCTTTCCATTTCCCTTTGCTCTCCTCTTGTCTGCCTACTAGTTTAAGAAAACAACAAGCATAACATCCCCTTAAAACACTAATGAGTAATTATACTGTAAGAAAGCAGATTTGGCATTTAATAGCTAATCATTTCCTAATGGTACTGACAGCTTTCGGGAGTTTCATCCACAGAACAACCTTAAAAGCAGAAACTTGTGCCAGGATCTTCATGGACTGGAGTTCATGTGGGTGAACGATGTGGAACCACCCTCTACCCCACCACGCCTTCCCCAGCCCCGGGCTTTTATTCTCCACTGTCTCTACCTCTCACTCCAACCCGCAGCCTTTTCTCAAAGTCTTCCCCCGAGGCACCTGTTTCCTCTCCCAGCTACTCCTTGATGGCTTTTCTACCAGCTCCAAATCAAATGGATCTCTCTTTCCTTCAGGTTCTTAAAACATCCACACTCAGTGGTGTCAAAATTATAACTTGAAGCTTGGAAGGAAACTGAGATGCCAGCCTCTTCATTTATGGAACAGGAAATCCAGTTATTGTGAACTTAAGAGACTGTCTCAGTGTCACACAGCTGGTTTGCAGAAGGGATAAGACAAGAATCTAAGTCTCCTGGCAACGACTTGCCTTCTTACCTCCCTACACAAATGATTGCTAGAACCAGGAATGTCTGTAGATCACCAAAGGCCATCACTCATGGCACATGTTGTCTCACCCCTGAAACAAAAAATGAGGCAAAGGGGTCACTGCTTTCTGCAGAATTCATTCTATTCCATTGTGAACCATATTTCAGCCTCCAACTGCAACCTGGGGACTCTCAATATTTCCTTGCTCTGAGTGTCTCCAGGAAGTTCTGTTACAAGCCCTTGCTGCTCCCTCTCCCCACTTCTCCCAATTTTGCACTACTTCACTGCTTAGATTGCTAGCTGAGCCCCTCTGGACACAGAGCACTCAAATATGTTTACTAACACATTCAAAAGCCAACCACCACCACTTATAGTGATGCTAATTGGCACCAATGGCAATAAAGACAAACTATATGGCAAGATTTGCACTAAGGAGGAGGTCCAGATGACTCAGAATTTATTCATGTTAATTTAATATTTTTTAAATAATTTCAAACATATAGGAAAGCTTCAAAAGTACCAAGAACTCTTTTTTCCCTAAACCTTTTGGGAGTAAGTTGCTGACATGATGTACCACCCCCCACCCCCCACAAATACTTTAGTTTGTAATTTCTACAAGACAAAGGATATTTTCCTACATAACCACAATACCAACATCAACACGGAGACATGCATGTTGATACATTACTACCATCTAATCCACAGACCTCATTCAAGTTTCACCAATTGTCCCAATAGTGTTCTTAATGGTAAAAGGATCCAATTCAGGATGGTGTGTTAGATTAATTGTCATGTCTTTTAATCCCTATCAGTCTGGCATAATTTCTCAGTCTTTCCTTGACCTTAGTGACTTTAAGGGTGGTGATCTTAAGATTACAAGCAAATTATTTTACAGAATATCCCTCAACTTAAGGTTCATCTGGTATTTCCTCATGATGATATCAGATTATATATTTTGGCAGAAACAACACAGAATCGATGCTCCAATTGCATCTTATCAGATGGTACATAATTCGTCCCATTACTGGTGATATTTTTCTTAGATACAGTAACATGTCAGTAACAGAATAACACAGCATCAAAATACATAAAGCAAAAGCCTAGAACATATGAAAGATAGTACAGAAGAACAATAGTTGGGAAAAACTTTAATAAATTTTTGACAGATTGGGGGCAAAAAAGCAAATAAGGAGAAAGAGAATTTGATAAATATAACTGATACGGCTCATCTTATATCATTTGACTTCTGGAACCCATTGACAGATCATTGGCATGCTTTACATCACAGAGAAAACAGCAATAAGTTTTCCAAGCAAGATATCTTACATTTTGTTTGAATAATAAAAGTATAAAAATTTCAAACTACTACTTGATTATCCAAAGGTGCTTTTAAAGATACCTCTTGGGACAAAGAAAAAGTCAAAACTATAACTAAAGAATACTTAGGAAAAAATAATAATTAGGATATTATATTTTAAAATCTATAGTGTGGAAGCGATGTTGTAATCAGAAACAAATTTATAATATTAAATGTATTTTTAAATAAAGGGGAAAGGGAACGTATACCAAGAATTCTCTGAACACATTATAAAGAAAGCTAAAATACCAAAATAAAGAGAAAAAGGATTCACTAAAAGAGAAGCAAGCACTAACAAACTGACATTGAGAGGGAAAAAAGGATATATAAATATAAGGGTAGGATAAATCTATGATCCTTAAAGTCATGTAGTATTGCTTCAGAATTGAACAGATAGATCAATTAAATTATATAAAGCATCCAGAAATAGCCTTCATGCATAAGTACTTAATATATCAACAAGGTAGCATTTTATATCGATGAAGGATGACTCTATTATTCAATAAATGATACTGGAAAATAGAGTAACCTCTGGGGGAAGATGAAGGAAGTAAAATTTCCTACTTTAGACCATGCGTCCCCAAAGTATAAATGGGTTAGAGTTACTTGTAAAATTAAAATACTATTTCTAAATTTTAGGCAAAAAAATGACCATTATATCCCGTGATGGAAAAAATCTTCCTAAATAGCATCAAGTATCTACACTCTAAAGTAAAAAGATCAATACATTTGACTATATGACATTCAAATAATTATAAAACAAAAGTAAAAGGAAAAGACAAATTAGAAATATATTTGCATTATACAAAACAAAAAGAAGACATTCCAATATATAAATAGCTCTTCTAGAGCAATTAAAATTAGAAAGACCCCACTTAATGGCAATATACCAAATCACATTAATAAGGAAAAAGGTTGTTAAAATAAAGAGATAGAACTTTGTGTTTCTTACCTTGACAAAGATTCACAAAGATAGAGTCTACCCAGTGTTAGGCTTCAAGGACAAAGATACATTTCATATACTGCTGGTGGAAATATCAATTAGAACAGTCTTTTTGGAAGAAAATAGTATGTATAAAAATTTAATGTGCATATTCCTCTCTAGAAATGTATTTTAAGGATTAGAATTATGAAGGTGAGCAAAGACTTACGTGCAAAATGTATAATTAGGAAAAATTAGAGACAATGTAAATGTCCAACAATAGGTGTTTGATTGAGTAAATTGTGGTACAGGAAAAAGATGGAATAATGTTCAGCAATTAAAACCACGTCATAGAAAAATATATAATGCTGAGTGGAAAAGGCAGGATGTAATAAAATATGATTCCTCCTTTAGTTAAAACAGTATGTATATATGCATATATGATTTCTATATGTATAAGGAAAAAAAGAGCTCAGAAAATGCATACCAAATGTTAACAGATTAACAGCAGTTATCCCTGTTTGGGTAATTTTTGCCTTTTCATTGGTAATTTTTGTGTTTTCTATGTTTGCTACAGTAAACGTTGATGTTTTATAATCAGGGGAAAGTACACTATTTTCAAAGGTTATTTGAGTCTTTTCATGACAGTTGCTAAATGTTTTTTTTGTTTGTTTGTTTCCAGAAATTGCTGGTAATGAGTTTGGCTCACAAGCCAAAGCCAGGTCTACTCAGACTTCCTTGGCCTTACCCCATCCCTGCCCATCCACCCCATCATGCCTTGTGTCGCCACAGGGCTCCTCTGTATATTTTTTCCACAACCAACTCTTCCCTCAAGTCCTTTCTTGGATCCCTGGGGTAAGGAAAGGACTGGGAAGCCCCACCAGGACCTGGGGTCTGACAGCAGCTCCACTCCTCCTCCCTAGATCCTGCAAGCAGCCTGCCCTCCAGCACAGCTCTCATCCTGCACAGCTCTCATCCTGCACAGCTTTCCTGAGTCCCAACCAGCCCCAGCACAATGAGCACTTCACAGTTTCCATGGAACAGAAGCCAAGCTGGGGGCCCAGCATGGTCCGAACAAAGTATCTGAGCCACAGAGCAGAAGGCGGCCAGTGGCAGTTGTTGTCACTGTGTGTCCAGGACTGACAAGAGCCCCATGGCACGGCAATGACTCACCAAAGCATCTGAGGCCAGCTTGGGATGATTTTTTTTCACAATCAGACAAGAGTCTCACTGCAATAACCTCAATTAATTGTGCAGAACACGGCTAAGAAGGCATCAGGATTGTTCCCCCATGCGTGTGGCCTGGGCCGGCCTGGCTTCTCTGGGCTTCTGCAAGGAGAGACAGAGAGGCTATGGCGTGTAGGTGGAGGGGGTTCCAGGCCACAAAGCTGTGTGATTTTGAAAGCCCTTGTTAGCCTCTAAATCCTTCTCCAACAAGCTTCTGTCAACTAAAATCACTTCTGTAGTGATTTAGAGACTTGCCCATTAGAATCCTTAACACAGTCAGTCCTTAGCTGCCTGCATGAGTGGCTTGCTGCCTTCTCCTTGGAGAGCCCATTAGAACAGGTGGATGGGTTTGTTTTGAGGAAGAGGTAGCAATGAGGAAGGTGTTTTCTGAGTGTACAGATCTAGAAGGAGACCCTAAGTGAAAAAGCAGCCACTGCAGGGCTCTAGGGGCAGCAAGCAAGAGAGGAAAACAAAAAGAGGGAGTGTCTTAAGCAGGTAAATGGGTGTGGAGACACAGGTTCCCCCATCTTTTGTCCTGTGCCAGCCCTGGGCTTGGGGTTTCTGCCTGTCTTCCGGCACCTGTCTTGGTGGTATGGTATAAGGGGAGGAAGGGACTTCTTGTTTGATTGGCATGTGAGTCAGATTCAGGACAGTAGTACTCAGCTGAGATCCACCAAATCCCTGTTCAGTACTCAGGGTGATAGTTGGTATAGCTTGGTTATGTGGAAGGAAATTTAATATAAAATCCATATGGGTTACCATTCTGAAAGGTCAACTCATTTTCACATGTTGAGATCTGAAGCTTTTGCATAAGTGCTGTGCACTCCACCCTGTTCGTGTCTCCTTTGCCATTCATCAGAACTTACCTGTCCCATGTCCTAGTTCTACTGAAAGTACCCTTCTTCAGGGAGTGGAAGATGGAGAGTGGTCGGTGTGATACAGAAGCCAAAATTATTGAACATCACCCGGTACTAATGTGTTGTCACATGCTCATTGTAACATGTTCCTGACTCTAGAGGTCATATTCTTTTTACTTAACCTAGTAGAGTGAGAAAGGGACTTGGATTACAGTGTTTGGCAATGTGGAATTCATTTCACCCACAAATAAGGAAGGCTCCCAAAGTAATTATAACTCATTTTTATCCTTCAAGAGTCCCAGGGATCCCAGGCTACTCCAGGCAAGGTACATTAGGAGTTATGGCCACATCTTCTCAACAGGATTTCAGAAAAAGCACTTTTATTCGATATAGTCAGCTTATATTTCTTCCATGAGCTTCTCCTCTTATTTGTCTCTGAGAAGTTAAAAACACAGTACTCCCTTTGAGGAAGCAATCTCAATACTCATATTCTACAACACATAATTTGGTAAAGGGGACCTTTCAGGAAACATCTCAAGGGACTTCAGTAATGTCCAGATGTCTTCCTTATCCTTTGCATGTTGTGCTAAATCATGTCAGAAATCGGGCTTGCTGTATTGTTGTCATTTTAAATAGCAATTGTGTTGTTGATACTATATCCATTTTAGAAAGAATCATAGAGGCTGGTTCTGTCTGTATCTAGGGCAAAATGACAGATCCCTGACATATTATAAATTAGAGAAAGAATGGAAAGAGTGAGAAGACAAGAAAGCTAGAAGCCAGTCTCCTTTATCAAAGTAGCTTTGTTTTTGCCTTTTTCTTCCCCCTAGGAAAACAAGGAGTGTATTTTTTTTTCTTCTTTATAAATCACAATCTTTTAGAGACTTTTTCATTTAAAAAATTCGAGGTTCTTACTAAATAAGTTCCAAGTTGACATTCTTTGACAGGTAAGGGAGACAGATATTTTCCCTAACTGACCACCTGGCTCAGTTCTCCCACACTCCATTCCCCTCCCCCAAGAGCTCCCTTGTTTAATACAAGTCTCCCATTTTCTTTGGTCTTTCACTTGATACAGCAGGGCTTCTCTGTAAGACAGCCATCGTAGCCCCACAAACAGGGTTCTCCTCTCACGCATATAATTTCTTAGAATACCACATTTTTTCCATTTCTGTTTGTGGGGAGGAATTGTTTTTAAAAAATACAGTTCAATGCCTTGAGCCCATCTGCACTGATTCTCTTTAGACAATCAGAATATCAGAAGAATCAAAATCAGTAGTAACCATTGGCATAAGGATAGATATAAAGATAGAATCAAATTAAGATAAATCAACCCTTATATTTATGGTCAGCTGATTTTCAGCAATGATGTCAAGGAAATGTAACAGAAGAAATAATGGTATTTTTAACAAACAATACTGAGAAAATTGGATCTCCACATGCAAAAAGGTGAACTCAGACCTCACGTCATACATAAAAATTGCCTTAAAATGGATGAGAGACCTAAATGTAAAAGCTAAAATATAAAACTTTTGGGAGAAAATCTTCAAAACCTTAGGTTAAGCAAAGATTTCCTAGATACAACACCAAAAGTATGACTCATAAAAGAAAAGAACTTTTAGTTTGGACTTCATCAAATTCAACACTTTTGTGCTTCAAAACACATCATTAAGAAAATAAAAAGACACACCGCAGGCTGGGAGAAAATATTTGCAAATTATATAACTGATAAAGGACCTGTATCCTGAATATACAAAAATATCTTACAATTCAGTAAGACAACCCAATTAAAAAAGGATTAAAGATAGGAATAAACATTTTACCAAAAAAAAGTCAGTGACTAGCTAATAACCACACAAAAAAGATGGTCCATATCATTAGTTATTAGAGAAATGCAAATCAAAAGCATAAGGAGATTTACATCATACACACTAGAATGTCCATAATAAAAAAGACGTAATAGCCAATGTTATCCAGGTTGTGAAGAATTAGGAAACTTTTCAGTGCTGGTGGGAATGTAAAATAGTATAAATGCTTTGGAAAAAAGTTTGATAATTTCTTAAATGTTAAACATAAATTTACCGTATGACAAAGCAAGTTCAGTCCTATGTATCTAACCAAGAGAAATGACAACATGTCCACACAAAGATTTGCACACAAATGTTCATAGCAGCATGATTCATAATAGCCTAAAAGTGAACATAATCCAAGTGTGAATAAATAAAATGTGGTATATACATACAGTAGAATACGCTCAGCAATAAAAAAGAATGAATTGTTGATACATGCTACAACATTAATGAACCTCAAAAACATTATTTTAAGTGAAAGAAGCAAGACACAAAAGACTACATACTGAATGATTCCATTTATATGAAACGTACAGAAAAGGCAAATCTACAGATACAGAAAGTGGATTAGTCATTGCCTGGGGCTAGGGATAGAAACAGGGATTAACTAAATGAATAGGAGGGATCTTATTGGGGTGATGAAATATTTTTAAACTGGGTTATTGTGAAGTTGCACAACTCAATCTACCAAAAAATAAATCATTGAATTGTATACTTAAAGTAGGTGAATTTCATTATATGTAAATTACACCTCAATAAATTTGTTAAAAGTCAGTAGCTATCAAAAGAAACTCAATGATAGAGGATCTCAATTTCAATTTAAAATATATTTTATTCTTCATTAACCTATTCCCCTAAGAGAAAAAGAGGAGAATAGTTCTCTAACTGTAAACAATATAATAGAGAATGTCTTTTCTGGAAGCATAAAATAGTCTATTAGTTATACCTAACCATACCCAAAAGGAAAGCTAGATTTCTTTTACACATTTTCTCTGTAGAAGGTATTCCATCTAAATAAAACTTGATCCCATCTTATAAAGAATTGGTCCGGAATGAGATATTTTAAAGTCAGATGTTAGGACAGTTATCCACCATATTTTCCCAAATAGAAGAAAATCTTTTTCCAAATGGAAGAAAAAGAAGAAAAGAAAGAAGAGGTGGGTGTGGGGGGAGAAAGGGAGAGAGGAAGAATGAAAAGCAAAAAAGCTAGAAGAAGAAACAAAGCATTTGAGATTTGGAGACCCTCAAGCCAATCTTCAAGGTTGGAAACATTTCACAAAATTGGTGAACCAAATTCCCATAGCACCCAACTCATAGAGACAATTTTCAGGGAGAAAGACCCACTGCTATTCCCCTCATTATCATACCTGCTCCTTTACATTCTACGCTTGAATAAATACACAACATGCAAGTTATATAGGAAAGCACTAGCCAGCTGCCCCTAAGTTTGATTAACTTTAAAAGCCACTGAAGTAACCAAGTGCCTCACCCTCTGATAGCCAGGGCCATCTGCAAACCACTACCCACTTATGGAAGTCCTGATCCTGAGCAGAGGGCAGCTTGTCCTGTGCCTTCGGTGTCTGAACCTCATGCAGATTATGCTTCAGACGGTGGTGTGATTTAACATTTCCTGTTTCATTTTCTTCTTTTGGCTGAGTTGCTGCTGATCACTAGACAGTCAAAATTTTTCTAAAGACAAAATGTGAGTTGCGAGTTTTCAGAACATGTGTCTACAAAACCAAAACCTATGGCTGCTTCTGTCCAGGGTTAGCCCAGAAATATGGAACGATAAAGCATGTCTGTGTTTAACTTATGGTCAACTCCTGTGGCAGGATCCTCATCGATGCTTTCTTTTTTTTTTTGAGATGGAGTCTCACTCTTGCTGCTTAGGCTGGAGTGCAATGGCACAATCTGGGCTCACTGCAACCTCCGCCTCCTGAGTTCAAGCGATTCTCCTGCCTCAGTCTCCAGAGTAGCTGGAATTACAGGCATGAGCCACCACGCCAGGTGAATTTTGTATTTTTAGTAGAGACGGGGTTTCTCCATGTTGGTCAGGCTGGTCTCGAACTCCTGACCTCAGGTAATCTGCCCGCCTCAGCCTCCCAAAGTGCTGGGATTACAGGTGTGAGCCATCGCGCCCAGCCATCAGTGCTACTTTCTTTTGCATTCAGTTAGAAGAATTCAAGTCAGGCAGGACTTACAGAAAAATGATATTGGGGAGAAGACATGGGTCTAGTTGTCTTTTAAGAACTGAGGTCTTTTGTCTGGTAGGGCTGGAGAAGAAGTGTGAGAAATGAACCTCCTGCTGACACAAAGGAAAGGGTTCTGGTCACTGTTCATTTTACCCACAAAAGCTCAGAATGTCTATGAGACAAAAGGTGGCTTGTTCCTTTGCAGACTCAGTGATACTATGGAATGGAGGCCGAGGTGGTTCCAACAGGTATTTAGCCAGTGCAAATGCATGAGCTTGGAGAAGGGCTTGCCAAAACCTGTTAAGGTTTATAGAAGTCAAGCAGCCATGGAATGCCAGCTCTGATCATATTTCTTGAGTTCGGCTTAAGTTTTGTGCTTGCAGTTGACTAGCTTTTTTGTATTTTGATTTTCATTAACACAGAAGGCTTGCTGTTGGCAATCATGCCTTGGAACGTCCTTGCTACAGCTTAACGTTTCAGCACATTTTGCCTTGCCTAATGATGGAGTTGCGGTTTGCCAGGAAGGTACTTTTAACGCTTTCTTCCTAGAACTGGGTAGAACTATCCCCATGCAAACCTCAGCTAGTTCAAACAAAGCTTCTGTAATGGCAAAGGGAGAGAAAAGCTGCTATAAATACTTTTATAGGCTGCATAGGTGATTTACAACCCGCTTTATTAATCCTATAAAAAGGCACAGCTGAACGCCTTTAAGTTACATGCATACAGATGACTAATTAAATACACAGTTAAAAGTCTTGACCTAGCACAATTCTGACCATTAAAGAAATAAGTCTTGGATTTTCCTCTAGGCAAAAGTTTTTGGATGAATTTGTGGGTGGAAGCGGGTGGGAGCAAGGTGGAGGGGAAAGGTTGACATGGATGACGGTGGCAGGTAAAGAGCAGAGGGAGGCCGTTCGTTTCTGCTGGCTCATGCTTTCCCATCTTTACTACACACACTGACGACAACACAGCAGTCACATGAATGCCCCACACCGCCAGAGGCCGCTTCCTCTGACCTCTGACAATGACAAGGCCATGGTTAGCTTGCGTGGGGATGAATTCAAGTGCCTTTGGAAACAGAAAGAATAGGAGAATCCCAGCATTCATGCTGGGAGAGATCTTAGCAGTTGATCACCACCCTACCCCGGGCCTCCCCCACCCCTGCCCTTGGTTTGCACTCTCAGCAACTGAGACTCAGGGATGAGAGGTGATGTTTTTCCAGTCACAGGACTAGTTAAAAGGAAAACCCGGACGAGGACCCAGAAGCGACCTCTAGAACATTAACCTTTCAGAGACACATTCATTGCTCAGGCTGTCTTGCCAGGAGACACAACATATTTAGATGGGGCGGCGGGGGGCCGGGGGTGGGGAGGAGGAAGAGGCGATTAGTGGAAGGCGAGTCAGGTAGGATATGATTCCAAAACCGAAAATGTTTGCCAAACCATTTATCAGAAACATAAAAGGCCCTTTCAGTTTTCAGGTTCTTGGAAGGGTTTGGAAGAGGAGGGAGTGGCCTTTCCCATCAGGGGACAAGCCCCAACAATTCCTCCATCCGCTCAGTGGGATTTTCTTTGTTGGTTGGCCCCCTCACAAAACATTTTTAGAAGCTCCCAAATCAGACTGTGAATGTGTGATATGAGAATGCTGGATCAGGAGGATTGGGTAGTGAGCCTAGGGGACCGTTTAAGGCAGCCAATATTATTTCTCCTGCATTTAGCTCTTGATGTGACCCACAATGTCAAGGCCACCTCCACACCTCCAGGGGGCCCGAACAGGGATTGCAGCTGAGCATTTTTTTCCATTGGAACAGCTGTACCTGCTTTGCTTGGCTCCCTTATAAGTCTGGGGCTATTTCCTCAGCTCCAAAATGGAAGACACATTTTCTTCCCTCTGTATATGGGAAGCACCAGCCCAGCCATTGCCTCTGCTTGGAAACATTGCCCTCACTGTCTTTCATTAATTTTCCACCCCCTTCTCCAGCAAATTCGGATTCATTATTCAAGCTTCAGCTTAGATGTCACTTCTAATCAGGGAAGTGTTTCTGGATCCCAAGAACAAGTTGAGGGCCCTCTCTTCTGTTTCCACAGAAGCCTACACATACCCTGTCACATAAAGCTCTCATCACACTGTCTTACAGTTGGGTTGAGGCTGATTTTTCCTGCCAGACCATAGGCTCCATGAAGAACACAGGCTCCATGAAGTCACATTGCTTTATTCACCATTGCGTCTCCAGCACACACCATGGTGCCTGACATCCAGAGGGGTGATTGAACAATGCAAATGTTTGTTAAACACTCTCACCATCTCTCTATCATTTTCTATATCTGAACACACTTTTGTAGGATATAATTTTTTGAGTTAGAATTTAAAAATTGGCCTGGCATGATGACTCACACCTATAATCCCAACACTTTGGGAAGCCGAAGCCAGAGGATTGCTTGAGGCCAGGACTTTGAAACCAGCGTAGGCAACATAGCAAGATCCTATCTCTACAAAAAATTTAAAATTTACCAGGCATGGTAGTGTACACCAGTAGTTCCAGCTACTTGGGAGGCTGAGGTGGCAGGATCGCTTGAACCCAGGAGTTTGAAGCTGCAGTGAGCTATAATCGTACCACTGCACTATAGCCTGGGTGACAGAGTGAGACCCTATGTCAAATATATATATTTTTCTATACATAAGTGTATATATATATTTGTAATATATTTAGATATACATTAAACATTATATATTAAACATTTATATTGTATATTAAACATATTTATATTGTATATTAAATATACATATTTTTTGAAAAGTTTGTTTTAATACAATTGAACATTTCATTTTCCCCACCACAGTAATCAAAGCAAGCATTTTATTATTATTTTTATCATTATTATTCTTGGTATATCAAACTAAATCCCAGGAATGTATTATATATAAAAAACATATTTGTTATATATAAGTATATATCTTTATATATACATATTTATATATAATTTTACTCTAGACACAGGGGTGTGGAAGAAAATTACTGAATATGAGGACTGAACTCATTTGCTAGGACTGCCGCAGACTAGGTGGCTTAAACAACAGAAATTGATTGTCCCACAGTTCTGTAAGTTAAAAGCCAAAATCAAGGCATCACAGGTTGGTTCCTTCTGAAGGCTGTGAGGAAAGCATCTGTTTCGAGGCCTGTCTCCTTAGCTTGTAAATGTCTGGCTTCATGTTCACATGGGGTTCTCCCTGTATGCCTGTATTTCTCCCCTTTTTATAAGTCAGTCATATTGAATTAAGGCCGACTCTCATGACCTCATTTTAACCTAATTAGTTCTGCAAAGACCGTATCTCCAAATAAAGTCAGGGTTCAAGGTACTAGGAGTTGGGACTTCAATATATGAATTTTGGGGGACACAATTCAACACATAACAGGAATAGCAAAAGTTATTACAACTCTAGGTGGCCACTTGAAAGGCTAAAATCAAAACAAAATAAAAATGTCTCTTTTTCTGGAAACAATCTTCTCATAGGGCTTGGAAAGCCAGACTGGGTAACATATTCTAGGAATGTAATCATCTCCAGATTGGGAGGCTTAGGATTTTTAAGATCCTTCAGCAGAGTGTTCTATCTGAATAGAAGGTGTTCTAGAAATGCCTTGAATACAGAAATCCCCTTCTTTACCTGTCATATGAAGAACTATACTCCCTCTCCCCACCAGTGGTTCCTACGATGATGACAAGAAGCAAAGAGAGATTGAGATTCCTAAGCTCGTGATGGGAGTTTCCAGAATAGCTGTGAAATTAGAATTTGACCATAAACCTGGTGAGCAATGATTTAAGATCACCTAGAGCTAAACTGTGCCCCTGCTTGCTGTTCGGTGTTTCTTCTCTGTGTCTCTTTCCCCTCCCAGCAAGGCCAAAAACAGACTGATCTCTAAGGCAACCTCCTGCTTCCTTCTGTTTCAATTTGCACTTGCCTAATTGTCAGTGGTTTGAGCATCTTTCTGTAAGTTGATAAGGCTGTTGTATTTTCTCTTTTGTAAGTGCTCTTTATATATGAAGGAATGCTTCTCTTAATGTGGCCTATTTTCTCCATGTTTCCAAGTTTCAGCTTTGCTTATGAATTTTTCCCTGCCAAAATTTTAAATCCTTATGTAATCAAGTAACAACTCTTTTGCTTTTTATCTTTTACATTTTTTAAATGTTTTCCTCAGGAATTTCACTGATTCCTGGTGGCATTTTCTGTCCCTGTCTCTTACCCCAAGAGTTGTATATATCTGACTTATTTACAAGTCTTGAGAAACTTCACAGGCTCCTTAAGTGATCGGTTTTATTTTCTCAAGAGTGGCTTTGCAATATCCTGCATTAGACACATTTAATACCATCAAATAACACTTCCATTATAGTGTTTGTCATATTCTATATTTTTGTCCGGGTAGATATCTGTGTCTCCCACCAGACTGACCTTCAATGAAGGCACAGATTGTGTCTCATTCACTGCTGTAGCCCTGTAGCCTAGCAAAGTGACTGGCAAACAATGAGTGTTCAATAAGTGTTCTCTTGAATGCCATCCCTAGTTGGCCCTTACCCTTTAAGTGCCATGTCCTGAATGGTAAGTTCTATCAGGTTGTTCAGAGCTCAGCATCTGATAACATCATCAGCCCACTGGTCACAGGGTGTTATGACGGTCAAGTATGACCTCACTCCAAAAACATTTTTTATCATTAAAAAATACGAGGGACTGAATCCTTTGGAGCCACTCAAATTCTCTCTCTATGCCTATTCTGTCTACATATAATGGTGAACCAGAATAAATGACTTTTTCACCCCAAACCTTTGCGATTTCTTAAGTTAATCTTTGTTTTTTCTTCCTTCTCAGAGTCCTACAATCAACAAAAGCCAATCGGTGGCTTCCATTTTTCTGTTACTGTTCATAAAAAGGCAAAGCTTGACCTCCTTTGAGAAACTGATGCTATAAAAAAGATTTTAGACACTTTTTCATGTGGCCAATAAATGGAATAATAATGGAACCTGTTTCTTTGAGTATGCATGTGGCAGGCAACCCCTACTCTTCGCCACTTCTTTTTTCCACTCCACTTGCCACTGTTGAAAAAAGGGAAGACACATGCTTGTTGAACTCTCTAAAGCTAGGAAGCCAAATGTCATGATTTTGTCCAAGGAAAAACCCTGCTTTGTGTTTTTCAGTTCCACCTTAGCAAAGTTAGGGCTGCTACTCAGGACTGAGTGAGCACATGAAGGGAGAGAATGGGAAGAATGAAGTGGGATGCGTCTGTCGAATCCTGCACAAGTCTGCTTTTGGATTTGCTATGAAAGTGACTCATTTCATAAACAATACAGCCGCTGTAGGAGGCAGGCCTGTCAGATTTGATGGATGGCTGTGTATCTCTGGATCTTCTGCAGTTGTTGGGCGGATAGGCTTCAGGGCCAAGCAACCATATCAAATCTATCTTGAGTCAATAAGAAATATGAGAACTCTTCCCACCAATGGTAAAAATAAGGCAATGTTCTGTGAATTCTGGGACTTTGGACCTACTTGACACGCTGACCCCTGCCTGCCTTTTGACTGCAGCTTCACATCTGACCGATCTGAGTGCCTGTGCTATGCAAGGGGAATTCTGGAGCATCGTTCTCCCTTTCAGAGAGCAATGTCAATCTCAGGTGGTCCCCAAACAGCAGAGGCTGGATGGGAGAATGGACACATGATAGTTGCTTTGAAGAAAGAACGGATTTCTGGCAAATGTGAATTTAAGAGGACAAATGCATGAGTTGGATAATCACCATCTTGCATATTTAGCATGGATCTAGCCCCTTGACCCATTTCTAGCAAAATCACTGTCAACAAAACAGCTTCTGGAAATCTCAAGCAAAGAGAGCCAAGAATAATCATCATGGGCTGTTTGCAGATAAGAGGGCATGACCAGTGGTGAGCTGAGCTCTACCTCCACACAGGCCTAAGGGATACTAGGCCTGCTCTGACCTCCCAACTCGTAGAAAGCATGAATCCCGGTTAGGAAAAGCACTAATTTTGACAGAGGAAATATGATTGGAAGAACTCTGGAAAAGTCTTCTCAGTTATTTACATCTAAATCTCTCTCCCACCTCTCATTGTCTCTGAAAGCTCCATCACAAGATATTTCTTTGTGTTAACACATGAAGGTACCTGGGTAAATGCAGTCATAAAGGGGTAAACATTAACCTTGATCCCCCATGCATACTTTAGTTCTAAATAGTTTATCACACTGCCCAGGTATTTTTAAATACCTCCAGGCTAGAAAAACAGAAGAAGTGAGTGTTGACACCAAGTTTGGAATAGAAATCTGGAAAAAGAGTGCACAGACCAATAGGGTGACTTCTAGCCAGACAAATATCAATGGGTGATCCTAAGTAAAGAAAAAAATGACATAAAGGAATGACTCAAAGTGGCAATGGAAGTAAAAGGAGATTCAAGGCCAGGCGTGGTGGTTCACTTGTAATCCCAGCGCTTTGAGAGGACAAGGCCAGCAGATTACTTGAGGTTGGAAGCTTGAGACCAGCCTGGACAACATGGTGAAATCCCATCTACAAAAATACAAAAATTAGCTGGGCATGGTGGCATACAACTGTAATCCCAGCTACTTGGGAAGCTGAGGCTGGAGAATCACCTGAACCTGGCAGGCAGAGGTTGCAGTGAGTCGAGATCACACCACTACACTCCAGCCTGGTGACGAGCGAGATTCAAGATGAGTGGAATTAACATTCCCCAAGGCAGCCATGAACAGAAAGCTTTCCCAGATGAATTGCCCATCAGTGGCAGGTAACTTTTCACTTCTACAGTGTAGGAATTCCCTTATTCATACACCCATTTAACAAGCATGTTCACAGTGCTTAGTATAAGCCCTGAGAGAAGTGTATGAGACAGAGCACAGGGTGGTTCTTGACTCCATAGAGGCTCCTTCACGCTCCAGCTTTTCCCTAACGCCTGCCCCTCAGGTCATCTTCCTCACCTGGTCCTCCTCCTGCCCAGGTCACATAGCACCTCTGAGCACATCCCCTTCTACTACAGTGTGAGGAAATTTCTTGAGCAACAGGCTCTTCGCTGTTGAGGGAAACTACAAGTTCCATTTCCCACATGGCCCCTGAAGCAGTCCAGGGCTGAAGGATCACACTGTCCTGAGGGCCCCCACCTCCAGTGTCTAACCACCCAGGCTAAATCCCAGGCCTCTCTTCTAGGCTTTAGCTCTGAAATTCACAAACTCTTCTTCCTTCTTTTCCCAGGCTTGAGCCCAGCTCTCTCTTGCAGCCTGTTTTTCCTAGAGAATTAGGCATCTCTATTTCCTGTTCTGATTCCAGGCCCTTTCCGCTCTTGGCCTCATGTCAAAACTCTTCCATCAACAATCACCTGCTCTGCTGATTTGGCTTGGGCCTCCGGGCAGGATGTTGCCAAATAAACTTCTCCCAGCTGAACTGCCCTGAGGAAGGTACCTACCTCCAAAGTGCTGTCTCTCCCCTCTGTTCTCCCATCCTCCTTTCTATTGCATATTTACTTCTTTGACAAACCTGACTCTTAAGGCTGTGGCTCATTTAGACCCTCGTGACTCAGTGTCTGGCTTAGCAGGACTGGCCTCACCCAGAAGCTTTTTAGAAATATAGAACTCTAGGGCCACACTGGAGACCTGTTGAATCAGAATGTGCATTTTAGCAGGTGACTGGTATGCATACAAACGTTTTGATAGTCCAGTTTTAGACCTCTTTTCCCAGACACCCCACTCAGGGATGTACATCCTCTTTTCCCCTCAAGCTGAAACCTTCCTCCATGCCTGAGAGTTCTGGGCCTATCTGACCAGCCTGGCAGTGTTGTCAGCCATGAGGTACCAGATGGCTTTTCTCAGCAACTTGCATTGACTCACCACTCCAACCGTGGGAGGCATCCTTTATCTTGCCCTTCAAGGTGTTATAGGGGCTGGCAATTCCCCTCAGCCTGGGCTCCCCCTCCTCAACCAAGGAATTGTACCAAGTATTCTTTTAAAGCGACTTCCCTTTAAAAAACCCAATATGCAATATTCTTTACAAAATCCCATTTATGATGTCAATATGCCAGGGAGAAGGGGCATCTCAAGGGCTTACTCTACATTTTAAAAAACTTTTTAAGAAAATTGTAGATTCACATGCGATTATAAAAAATAGTACAGAGAGATCCTCTATACCCTTCACCCAGTTTCCCCTGATGGCAACATCCTGTATGACTAGAGTTTAATATCATAACTAGGCTACTGACATTGATACAATACTTCAATCTTATTCAGATTTCACCAGTTTTACCTGCACTTATTTATGTATTTTCTTTAATGTGATTTTTATCATATGAGTGGACCCATGTGACCACCACAATCACAATATAGAAGAGTTTCATCATAAGGTTCCCTGATGACACTCATTTACAGCCACAACCACTTCTCTCCCCACCCCAGCAACCACTAATCTGTTTTCCATCTCTATAATTGTTATTTCAGTAAATACACACACACACACACACACACACACACACACAACTCTTGACCCTTGAACACCATGGGGGTTGGGAGCATCAACCCCCTACACAGTAAAAAAAATTCTACCTATAACTTTTGGCTCCCCAAAACTTTAAGTACTAATGGTCTACTGTTGACCAGAAGCCTTACCCATAACAGCATAATCAATTAAAACACATGTTTTGTATGTTATCTGTGTTATATACTGTATTCTTACAACAAAGTAAGCTAGAGAAGAGAAAGTGTTAAGAAAATAATAAGGAAGAGAAAATATATTTACTATTAATTAAGTGGAAGTGGATCGAAATAAAGGTCTTTATCCTTGTCCTCTTCACACTGAATAGGCTGAGGAGGAGGGGTTGAACTTTCTGTCTCAGGGGTGGTGGAGGCAGAAGTAAATCTGTGTATAATTGAAACCACACAGTTCAAACCAGTGTTATTCAAGGGTCAACTGTGTGTGTGTACACACACACCTACACAAAATATATACACACAGGTATTGTGGGTTTTGTTCCAGACCACCACAATAAAACAAATATCACAATAAATAAAGTGAATCACACAAATATTTTGATTTTCCAGTGCAATAAAAGTTATGTTTATACTATACTGTAGTCTATTAAGTGTCCAATCATGTCTAAAAAACAATGTAACATTATGATTTTAAAATACTTTATTGCTAAAATATGCTAACAATCATCTTAGCCTTCCACAAGTTGTAATTGTTTTGCTGGTGGAGGTCTTGCTTCAGTGTTAATGGCTGCTGACTGATCAGGGTGGTGGTTTCTAAAGATCAAGGTGGCTGTGGTAATTTCTTAAAATAAGACAATGAAGTAGTTTGCCACACTGATGTACTCTTCCTTTCACAAAGATTTTTCTGTGTATGTGGTGCTGTTTGATAGCATTTTTCCCGCAGTAGACCTTTCATAACTGGAGTCAATCCTTTCAAACCCTGCCATTGTTTTATCAATGAAGTTTATGGAATATTCAAAATTCTTTGTTGTCATTTCAACAACATTTATATCACCTTCACCAGGAGTAGATTCCATCTCAAGAAACAACTTTCTTTGCTGACCCATAAGAAGCAACTCCTCTTCCACTAAAGTTTGATCATGAGATTGTAGTAATGGTCACATCTTCAGGCTCCACTTCTAATTCTGTTTTTTAAAATATTCCCACCAAATCTGCAGATGCTTCTACCATTGAAATCTTGAACCCCTCCGAGTCATCCATGAGGGTGGGAATCAATTTCTTTCACACTCCTGTTAATGTTGATATTTTGACCTCCTCCCATAAATCATGAATGTTCTTAATGGCATCTAGAATGGTGAATGCTTTCCAAAAGGTTGTCAATTTACTTTTCCAAGCTCCATCAGAGGAATCACTATCTAGGGCAGCTGTAGCCTTACAAAATACATTTCTTAAATAATAAGACTTGAAGGTCAAAATTACTCCTTGATCCATGGGCTGCAGAATGGATGTTGTGTTAGCAGGCATGAAAACAACATTAGTCTCCTGTACCTCTCCATCAGAGCCCTTGAGTGACCAGGTGCATTGTCAATGAGCAGTAATATTTTGAAAGGAATCTTTTTTCTGAGCATTAGTTCTCAACAGCAGGCTTAAAATATTCAGTAAGCCATGCTATAAACAGATGTGCTATGATCCAGGCTCTGTTGATCCATTTATAGAGCCCAGGCCGAGTAGATTTGGCATAATTCTTAAGGGTCCTAAGATTTTCAGAATTACAAATGAACATTATATATGTTCATTTGTGTATAACATACTATGTATATTATGTACAATGTATATATAACATGTGTGTATACTATATATATAATCATAAGGTATGTAATCTTTTGATATTAGTTTTTTTACTGCAGCATAATTCTCTAGAGATTCATCTAGCTGTTGTGTGTGCCAGTAGTTCATTCTTTTATATTTCTAAGTAGTATTCCATGGTATGAATATACCACCATTGGCTTAACTGCTCACCTATTGAAGGACATTTGGCTTATTTCTAGTTTTTGGCCATTACAAACAAAGCTGCTATGAATACTCCTATAAAGGTTTTTGTCTTAACATAAGTTTTCATAATTCTGGCATAAATGCCCAAAAGTACAATTTGCTAAGTTACATGGTAGTTGCACATTTAGTTTTGTAAGAAATTGCCATACTCATTTCCAGAGTGGCCATACCATTTTACATTTCTGCCCACAATGTATGACTGATCCTTTGCTCTACATTTCAAATGTTTTTCTTTTTAAATTTTTCATTACACTTTAATTTCTAGGGTACATGTGCACAACGTGCAGGTTTGTTCCACATGTATACATGTGCCATGTTGGTGTGCTGCACTCATTAACTCATCATTTACATGAGGCATATCTCCTAATGCTACCTCTCCCCCCTCCCCCCACCCCACGACAGGCCCCGTGTGTGATATTCCCCTTCCTGTGTCCAAGTGTTCTCATTGTTCATTTCCCACCTATGAGTGAGAACATGCGGTATTTGGTTTTCTGTTCTTGCAATAGTTTGCTGAGAATGATGGTTTCCAGTTGCATCCATATCCCTACAAAGGACATGAACTCGTCCTTTTTTATGGTTGCATAGTATTCCATGGTGTATATGTGCCACATTTTCTTAATCCAGTCTGTCATTGATGGACATTTGGGTTGGTTCCAAGTCTTTGCTATTGTGAATAGTGCTTCAATAAACATATGTGTGCATGTGTCTTTATAGCAGCATGATTTATAATCCTTTGGGTATATACCCAGTAATGGGGTAGCTGGGTCAAATGGTATTTCTAGTTCTAGATCCTTGAGGAATCGCCACACTGTCTTCGACAATGGTTGAACTAGTTTACAGTCCCACCAACAGTGTAAAAGTGTTCCTATTTCTCCACATCCTCTCCAGCATCTGTTGTTTCCTGACTTTTTAATGATCGCCATTCTAACTGGCATGAGATGGTATCTCATTGTGGTTTTGATTTGCATTTCTCTGATGGCTAGTGATGATGAGCATTTTTTCATGTGTCTGTTGGCTGCATAAATATCTTCTTTTGAGAAGTGTCTGTTCATATCCTTTGCCCAATTTTTGATGGGGTTGTTTGTTTTTTTCTTGTAAATTTGTTTGAGTTCTTTGTAGGGTCTGGATATTAGCCCTTTGTTAGATGAATAGACTGCAAAAATATTTTCCCATTCTATAGGTTTCCTGTTCACTCTGATGGTAGTTTCTTTTGCTGTGCAGAAGCTCTTTAGTTTAATTAGATCCCATTTGTCAATTTTGGCTTTTGTTGCTGTTGCTTTAGATGTTTTAGACATGAAGTCCTTGCCCATGCCTAAGTCCTGAATGGTATTGCCTAGGTTTTATTCTAGGGTTTTTATGGTTTTAGGTCTAACATTTAAGTCTCTAATCCATCTTGAATTAATTTTCATATAAGGTATAAGGAAGGGATCCAGTTTCAGCTTTCTACCTATGGCTAGCCAATTTTCCCAGCACTATTTATTAAATAGGGAATCCTTTCCCCATTTCTTGTTTTTCTAAGGATTGTCAAAGATCAGATGGTTGTAGATGTGTGGTATTATTTCTGAGGGCTCTGTTTTGTGGTATTATTTCTGTTCCATTGGTCTATATCTCTGTTTTGGTACCAGTACCATGCTGTTTTGGTTACTGTAGCCTTGTACTATAGTTTGAAGTCAGGTAGCGTGATGCCTGCAGCTTTATTCTTTTGACTTAGGATTGTCTTGGCAATGCAGGCTCTTTTTTTGGTTCCATATGAACTTTAAAGTATTTTTTTCCAATTCTGTGAAGAAAGTCATTGGTAGTTTAATGGGGATGGCATTGAATCTATAAATTACCTTGGGCAGTACGGCCATTTTCACAATATTGACTCTTCCTATCCATGAGCATGGAATGTTCTTCCATTTGTTTGTGTCCTCTTTTATTTCATTGAGCAGTGGTTTGTAGTTCTCCTTGAAGAGGTCCTTCACATCCCTTGTAAGTTGGATTCCCAGGTATTTTATTCTCTTTGAAGCAATTGTGATTGGGAGTTCACTCATGATTTGGCTCTCTGTCTGTTATTGCTGTATAAGAATGCTTGTGATTTTTGCACATTGATTTTGCATCCTGAGACTTTGCTGAAGTTGCTTAGCAGCCTAAAAAGATTTTGGGCTGAGACGATGGGGTTTTCTAAATATACAATCATGTCATCTGCAAACAGGGACAATTTGACTTCCTCTTTTCCTAATTGAATACCCTTTATTTCTTTCTCCTGCCTGATCTTGCTGACCAGAACTTCCAACACTATGTTGAATAGGAGTGGTGAGAGAGGGCATTCCTGTCTTGTGCCAGTTTTCAAGGGGAATGCTTCCAGTTTTTGCCCATTCAGTATGATATTGGCTGTGGGTTTGTCATAAAGAGCTCTTATTATTTTGAGGTACGTTCCATCAATACCGAATTTATTGAGAGTTTTTAGAATGAAGGGCTGTTGGATTTTGTCAAAGGCCTTTTCTGCATCTATTGAGATAATCATATGGTTTTTGTCTTTGGTTTTGTTTATATGCTGGATTACGTTTATTGATTTGCGTATGTTGAACCAGCCTTGCATCACAGGTATGAAGCCCACTTGATCATGGTGGATAAGCTTTTTGATGTGCTGCTGGATTCAGTTTGCAAGTATTTTATTTTTGCATCGATGTTCATCAGGGATATTGGTCTAAAATTCTCTTTGTGTGTGTGTGTCTCTGCCAGGCTTTGGTATCAGAATGATGTTGGCCTCATAAAATGAGTTAGGGAGGATTCCCTCTTTTTCTATTGATTGGAATAGTATCAGAAGGAATGGTACCAGCTCCTCCTTGTACCTCTGGTAGAATTCAGTTGTGAATCCATCTGGTCCTGGACTTTTTTTGGTTGGTAGGCTATTAATTATTGCCTCAATTTCAGAGCCTGTTATTGGTCTATTCAGGGATTCAACTTCTTCCTAGTTTAGTCTTTGGAGAGTGTAAGTGTCCAGGAATTTATCCATTTCTTCTAGGTTTTCTAGTTTATTTGCATAGAGGTGTTTATAGTATTCTCTGATGGTAGTTTGTATTTCTGTGGGGTCAGTGGTGATATCCCCTTTATCATTTGTTATTGTGTGTATTTAATTATTTTCTTTCCTTCTTTATTAGTCTTGCTAGCGGTCTATCAATTTTGTGGATCTTTTCAAAAAACCAGCTCCTGGATTCATTGATTTTTTGAAGGGTTTTTTTTGTGTCTCTATCTGCTTCAGTTCTGCTCTGATCTTAGTTATTTCTTGCTGTCTGCTAATTTTTGAATGTGTTTGCTCTTGCTTCTCTAGTGCTTTTAATTGTGATGTTAGGGTGTCAAATTTAGATCTTTCCTGCTTTCTCTTGTGGGCATTTAGTGCTATAAATTTCCCTCCACATACTGCTTTAAATGTGTCCCAGAGATTCTGGTGTGTTGTATCTTTGTTCTCATTGGTTCCAAAGAACATCTTTATTTCTGCCTTCATTTCGTTATGTACCCAGTAGTCATTCAGGAGCAGGTTGTTCAGTTTCCGTGTAGTTGAGCAGTTTTGAGTGAGTTTCTTAATCCTGAGTTCTAGTTTAATTGCACTGTGGTCTGAGAGACAGTTTGTTATAATTTCTGTTCTTTTACATTTGCTGAGGAGTGCTTTACTTCCAACTATGTGGTCAATTTTGGAATAAGTACGATGTGATGCTGAGAAGAATGTATATTATATTGATTTGCAGTTCGGAGTTCTGTAGATGTCTATTAGGTCTGCCTGGTGCACAGCAGAGTTCAATTCCTGGATATCCTTCTTAACCTCTGTCTCATTGATCTTCTAATGTTGACAGTGGGGTGTTAAAGTCTCCCATTCTTATTGTATGGGAGTCTAAGTCTCTTTGTAAGTCTCTAAGGACTTGCTTTATCAATCTGGGTGCTCCAGTATTGGGTGCATATATATTTAGGATAGTTAACTCTTCTTGTTGAATTGATCCCTTTACCATTATGCAAGGCCTTCTTTGTCTCTTTTGATCTCTGTTGGTTTAAAGTCCATTTTATAAGAGACTAGGATTGCAACCCCTGCCTTTTTTTGTTTTCCATTTGCTTGGTAGATCTTCCTCCATCCCTTTATTTTGAGCCTATGTGTGTCTCTGCAGGTGAGATGGGTCTCCTGAATACAGCACACTGATGGGTCTTGACTCTTTATCCAATTTTCCAGTCTGTGTCTTTTAATTGGAGCATTTAGCCCATTTACATTTAAGGTTAATATTGTTATGTGTGAATTTGATCCTGTCATTATGATGTTAGCTGGTTATTTTGCTCATTAGTTGATGCAGTTTCTTCCTAGCATCAATAGTCTTTACAATTTGGCATGTTTTTGCAGTGGCTGGTATCGGTTGTTCCTTTCCATGTTTAGTGCTTCCTTCAGGAGCTCTTGTAGGGCAGGCCTGGTGGTGACACAATCTCTCAGCATTTGCTTGTCTGTAAAGGATTTTATTTCTCCTTCACTTATGAAACTTAGTTTGGCTGATTATGAAATTCTGGGTTAAAAATTCTTTTCTTTAAAAACGTTGAATATTGGTCCCCACTCTCTTCTGGCTTATAGAGTTTCTGCTGAGAGATCCACTGTTAGTCTGATGGGCTTCCCTTTGTGGGTAACCCGACCTTTCTCTCTGGCTTCCCTTAACATTTTTTCCTTCATTTCAACTTTGGTGAATCTGACAATTATGTGTCTTGGAGTTGCTCTTCTCGAGGAGTATCTTTGTGGCGTTCTCTGTATTTCCTGAATTTGAATGTTGGCCTGCCTTGCTAGGTTGGGGAAGTTCTCCTGCATAATATCCTGCAGAGTGTTTTCCAATTTGGTTCCATTCTTCCCGTCACTTTCAGGTACACCAATCAGACATAGAATTGTTCTTTTCACATAGTCCCATATTTCTTGGAGGCTTTGCTTGTTTCTTTTTACTGTTTTTTCTCTAAACTTCTCTTCTTGCTTCATTTCATTCACTTGATCTTCAATCACTGATACCCTTTCTTCCAGGTGATCAATTCAGTTACTGAAGCCTGTGCATTTGTCACGTAATTCCACGTGCCATGTCATTCCACGTGCCATGGTTTTCAGCTCTATCAGGTCATTTAAGGACTTCTCTACATTGGTTATTCTAGTTAGCCATTCGTCCAATCTTTTTTCAAGGTTTTTAACTTCTTTGCAATGGGTTCGAACTTCTTCCTTTAGCTCGGAGAAGTTTGATCGTCTGAAGCCTTCTTCTCTCAACTCGTCAAACTCATTCTCTGTCCAGCTTTGTTCTGTTGTTGGCAAGAAGCTGCATTCCTTTGGAGGGGGAGAGGCCCTCTGATTTTTAGAATTTTCAGCTTTTCTGCTCTGTTTTTTCCCCATCTTTGTGGTTCTATCTACCTTTGGTCTTTGATGATGGTGACATACAGATGGGGTTTTGGTGTGGATGTCCTTTCTGTTTGCTAGTTTTCCTTCTAACAGTGAGGACCCTCAGCTGCAGGTCTGTTGGAGTTTGCTCGAGGTCCACTCCATACACTGTTTGCCTGGGTATCAGCAATGGAGGCTGCAGAAGAGTGAATATTGCTGAACAGCAAAAGTTGCTGCCTGATTGTTCCTCTGGAAGCTTCGTCTCAGAGGGGTACCCAGCCGTGTGAGGGGTCAGTCTGCCCCTACTGGGGGTGCCTCCCAGTTAGGCTACTCGGGGGTCAGAGACCCACTTGAGGAGGTAGTCTGTCCGTTCTCAGATCTCAAACTCCTTGCTGGGAGAACCACTACTCTCTTCAAAACTGTCAGACAGGGACTTTTAAATCTGCAGAAGTTTCTGCTGCCTTTTGTTTGGCTATGCCCTGTTCCCAGAGGTAGAGTCTACAGAGGCAGGCAGGCCTCCTTGAGCAGAGGTGGGCTCCACCCAACTCGAGCTTCCCGGCCACTTTGTTTACTTACTCAAGTCTCAGCCATGGCGGGCACCCCTCCCCCAGCCTCACTGCCGCCTTGCAGTTAGATATCAGATTGCTGTGCTAGCAACGAGGGAGGACCCGTGGGCATGGGACCCTCTGAGCCAGGCATGGGATATAATCTCCTGGTGTGCCATTTGCTAAGACTCTTGGAAAAGCACAGTATTAGGGTGGGAGTGACCCGATTTTCCAGGTGCTGTGTGTCACAGTTTCTCTTGGCTAGGAAAGGGAATTCCCTTACCCCTTGCGCTTCCCAGGTGAGGTGATGCCTTGCCCTGCTTCAGCTCTCACTCGGTGGGCTGCACCCACTGTCCTGCACCTACTGTCCGACACGCCCCAGTGAGATGAACCTGGTACCTCAGTTGGAAATGCAGAAATCACCCGTCTTCTGTGTCACTCATGCTGGGAGCTGTAGCCTGGAGCTGTTCCTATTCAGCCATCTTGGACGAGAATCATTTTACATGTTTTTATCTGGTTAATGTCAAAATCCAATTACCATCCATAGTTTCCTTTAAGCACCCAAAGAAACAATAACAGAAAAAGAAACATTTGCCCTCTCTGAGTTGCATGATTTATGCCTCTGCCCCCTAAAATGCACTGTCTGCCCACGCTCACTTTGATTTTGCAGTCTGCCTTCATGTTTTTCCCTCCTTTGGGTGCCTTCCAAATTGCTTATCAACATTGGCTGCAATTTCTTTGTGTCTTGTTCTGATCATAATCTGCTAATCCTCCCCAGATGCCACGCCAAGTCCCAGCGGTGCAGTCGGGCCTGCAACCACTGCTCATGACTCAGCACCTTGGACAGAAGAGCTGAGGCTCTGGCCCCAGGCGCCCAGGCCGGCACTAGTCACTCACTGTTTCCAAGCCCAAGGTACATCTCTGCCTCCATTTCTATTTTGCCAGGAGCAAAGCAGGATTGTGGGAAGGGTGAAGAGTCCAGGCAGAAATTGAGCAAGACTCGGGCAGCAACATATTGACAAGGATGTCCAAGCAGGAAATGGGCAGAACCTTAGCACTGGGGACTTTGCCATTTAAGCCAGGTCTTTCCTCAGTTCTGAACATCATAATCATAACAACGCTAGTTATCATTTATTGAATATTTCATGTGGGCCAGGAACTTTTAAAATACACTTTCCATGTACTCTTTTTACTAAACCCTCACTGCCACTCTATAAAGAACAGATATTTTCTGTTCTCATTTCACAAGTGAGGAATCTCAGGCCTGAGATCACACAAGAATTTAAATCCAGACAACTTCAGAGCCCACAGATTTAACCCCATTGCTCTATTACCTCCCAAAGGCATGAGTCTCTAAAACACAATATTCTACAAACCTTAAGAAAGAGTCCACAGGTCCTGGGTTCTCTTCCTACTAATTCATACCCAAATATTTGCATGCCAGGAAGGAGGGCCCATGTGAAGGTGGAGAAGTATGTCACAGACAACAGCTTGTGCAGCCTGCCAATAAACCTTTAGTTCTTGTCTTAAGAATCAAGTGACAGTGTCCAGTTCACATAAACAAACGTTTTCTGGCAATTCACAAATTCTTAGATAAACAAAGACAACTAAAAAGTTGCTGCCCATCTAAAAATGTTTGAAGGGATGTGGTATGCAGCAAGCTTCAGGCGAGAGATGCAAGCAAGCGTGTCTCTCGTCCACCTGCTCATGACCCTGCGGCATTCCACAAACTAGCAAGGACACAGTGCAGCTTCATGGAATACCAGGGCTCCAAATGCATATTTGTCACATACCATTCACTCTGGCAACATGCATTCCACATGCCCCAGAATTCTGCAACTTGTGCTGTTTTGCCTTCTGATGAGAAAGCTTGCTGATAGTAAACACTTCTTGATAGAGGACCTTTGCCCCCAAGCTGAATGTTATTTGACCTGTGTGTTAAATTCCTTTCCCCCCTTACTATTAAGCCACACCTCTGTATTCTCCACACATCCCATCTTGCATAGCCTGCTAAATATTCTGTCTTGTCCCAAAGAGGATTGCCTTCTAGATAATTTCCTGTCTCCTTAACACAGGCTTGTCATGGGACCTCCTGACGCTTAAGGCTGCCAAGAACAACTTGCAGTTCTTGCAGTCAACACACTCCGTGCTCGTCCTGGCCTTCCCTGACACTCAGGGAGCCCCACCTTTCCTGGGCACATTCCATCCCTACTCATCCCACCTACTCCTTTTTTACTCCTTCATTGGGTGGTGCCACTGAAGCTTGCAAACTGCTCTTTTCCCTTAGGCAAGGGATTTGGGCTTCACAGTGTCATCTATCCTATGTAGTCTAGGGCAGAAAGTTAGGATTTAAGAATCCAAAAGTTGTGGCTTCCAGTCTTGACATTCCCAGATACCAGTAGTGTTCAAAATCCCCAAGTTACCAACAACCCATGTGTAACATAAAAATCCCTGGCTCTATCTTCATTACTAGGAACACCCCTCAGCATCAACTTTACCTCTCAACACCTTATTTCACTGCCTCAAAACAACAGATGTCTCCTTTTTATTTAATGCCCCCGCCTTTCCTTCTTTCATTCTGCCTTTTATAGCTGCTGTTTTGTATGTTTCACGTATCTTCAGAAATTGGTTTCAATTATTTCTGATTACAAATGGTGGAAAGAATAAAGGGAGAAAGTGAAGAAGAAAGGAAAAATGGAAGGAAGGAGGGAAGGAAGGAACAAAGGAAGAAAAGAAAGAGAGGAGAGGAAAGGAAAGGAGAGGAGGGAGGAAAGGAGGGCAAAAGGAAGAAAGGAAGAAGGGAGGCAGGGAGGGAAGAATGACAAAAATGCAAACAAAATTAAGAAATTTCAGACAGAACTTTGTCCATAGCAGATAAGCTCAGAATACCTTAGCAAATTTAGTTTTTCTTTCTAAGCAAAGCAAGGAGCAACCAGAGGGAGGAAGCACCTAATATTCATAGATAAGGAATTTAATAGCTCAAATTTCTTGCATTCTATGCATAACTTCATAGGTGAGTTAAACTTTCTGATTCTCTCTTTCTCAATCTGTAAAATGAGGTGGTAATTAAGTAACTAGACCACTACAACTAAAATAGGACATTCTCTTATAAAATACTGATGTTACAAATAAAAAGTAGCACTATTGAGATACATTAAAAACTCTCTTCCAAGCAATATGCTAATTACAGAAATGAAAGAATCATTTGTCACTGCTATTTATCTAGGCAGATTCACAAATTTTTATTTCAGTTTAAAAACGTATCCTTTTTATTTCTGATCAAAAAACACTTCATAATTATGGGAGTGAGTGCAAATAGCCCAAAGCACGCCAGCAGCTTTCCTCACCGTTGCCCTGCTCAGTTCCCATAGAAAAGCACCGACACTGGGCAATCTACTTTACATTTCAGGACTTGCTCTACAAGGCCTCTTAACCTCTCTGTCTTTGATACTGCTGAGTCTTCCTGAAACTCTCTCCTTTCCTTGGCTTCTAGGCCACTACTTGTTGCCTATTTTTCCTCAATCTTCTCACTTTCTGTTCCTAGGTCCTCTCCTGTCCTAACTGTGGCCTCTTTTCTGCTCACCCTGCACCCTCTCCCTTCCAAGGCTCCAGTGTTTCCCAATGGCGACATAATTGGTTGGCATTTTGAGTGGGACAATTCACTGTTTAGGACTGCCCTTTTATTTCAGAACATTTAGCATCCTGGTCCCCTCTCATACATGTCAGCAATGCCACACCCAGTCATTGTGACAACAAAAAACAGCTCATATATTTCAAAATGCCCCTTCTAGGGGCAGCACCACTCACAGTGTGTGAGAAATTCTGTGCCATTTTACCATACCCAGCCCAAATATCTCCCCTATGCTTTAGTCCATTGTCGACTAGATATCCTCAGTGGGATGATGCAAAAAAAACCTTCACACTTCTGTCTGAAGCAAAGCCCATCTCCCCAAATCTGATTTTCCTCTTGAATTCCTATCTCTGTTGGTCATGCATAACCACCAGAGCCAGAAACATAGATGTCAACTTTGACTCCTTCCTCTTCTTCAAATCCCAGATCAATTAATCTCCAGGTCTTTTCAATTCTACCTCATGAATAACTTTCACATCTGTCATTTCCCCTCTATTTCCACATAATAACTATCTCTTTTCCAACCCACTGATTCTCAATATGGGATGTTAAGCCTGCTGGTTGGCCATGAAAGATCTCCCAATAAGCTACAAAATGATTATATGCATGTCTAAATCTCTAAACTCACATTCTTCTCTTATTGAGCAAAACTTGGTTCTATTCAGAGTCTTTGTTCTCTAAATTCATTTAGTACTAGAGACTGAAATTCCTGAAGTATGTTAAGGTAGTTTTTGTCCCACCTATGTGGGTCAGGGTCAAAAGAGTCTGTGCACCACTGTCCTAGACAATAAGCTCCTCAATGTTCAAACTCTAATCTCATTTTTCTCCCACCAGTTTTCTCCTTATCAAGTCCATAGTCCCCAGCATTTTCAGAATTATCTTTCTAAAATATTAATTTGACATTATCACTCCTCTGCTTAAATTTATTCAATAGTTGTTTATTACCTATAACACACACCTCAGGCAACCATATGTGAAATCTCAAGCTATGGTCTCTCTCTCTCTCTCTCTCTCTTCAACTCAGTCCCCAAACTTTACACAAAGGTCTACCAATCCCAAACTCTTGTAGTTTCCCAAGGACACCTTGCTGCTCAGTGCCCTTCTGCTGTTGCACATGTGTCTCTCTTGGCCTAGAGTTATCTGCCATTGACTTGACTTGAGTTGTATTTTAAAAGTATCAACCCCGGTATTGTGTAGAGTAGGGGTCCCCAGCCCCCATACCATGGACTGGTACCAGTCTGTGGCCTGTTAGGAGCCAGGCTGCACAGCAGGAGATGAGTGGCAGGTGAGCAAGCATTACTGCCTGAGCTCTGCCTTCAGGAAGATTATCAGTGGCATTAGATTCTCATAAGAGCATGAACCCTATTATAAACTGCTCATGCAAGGAAACTAGGTTGCACCCTCCTCATGACAATTTAATGCCTGATGATCTGAGGTGGAACAGTCTCACCCCAAAACCATCTCCCCGACCCTGGTCCATAGAAAAATTGTCTTCCATGAAACTGGTCCTTGGTGCCAAAATGGTTGGGAGACCGCTGGTATAGAGAACAGACTTCAAGGGCACAGGGAAGAAGCAGTGATACAAAAGCTGATGGTGGTTTGCCCCATGGTGATAGCACTGAAAGGGGAGAATAATGCTCAATTCTTAGATATTTATATTCATTTTATATATTTCATTTAAATGCCTACCAAAATGTTTTTCCTAGTTGACAGGTAGCAAAACTGAGCCATCAAGTCATTGCCTTAGTGCATTCAGACTGCTGAAACAAAATTCCATAACTGGGTGGCTTATAAACAACAGAAATGCATTTCTCGCAGTTCTAGAGGCTGGGAAGTTCAAGATTAAGGTATTTGCAGATTCAGTGTCTGGTGAGGGCTTACCTCCCAGACAACCATCTTTTCACTATAACATTACATGGCAGAAAGGACAAGGGATCTCTTGGGACTTCTTTTTTAAGAATACTAATCTCATTCATGAGGGCTTCACCCTTATGACCTAATTACCTCCTAAAGTCCCATCTACTAATATTAATTAGTATTAGGATTTCACCATATGAATGTGGGAGGAGGGGTACAAGCATTCAGTCTACAGCAGTCATATGGCATCTCATCAGTATTGTATTGCATATCAGTATTGTATTGTATATAGTACCTGAAAGGCCTAGAATTCATTTCCTCACTTAAAGAGTTATTTTCCACTCAAAAAACCTCTTTGTAAACTGAGCAGGGGTGTGATTTCTGTCTCTCTTAAGAATTTTAAAAGTTAAGTGCATACCTCAATTATCTTGAAAAGAATTCCTCATTCCCCAGTTTGAGGTTGTTTTTGTTGTGTTGTTTTATTTTCAGCAATGCTGGTAAGAAAAGTCGTGACATTAGTAATGCTTCAATCTTGCTTTTGCTCCCCTTTCAACCCTCTTCTCTTAATCTTATCATGTACCCATGCTTCATAAGGTCCTTTATCCTAATTGTTTTATTGGTAATAGTAGTAGTTGTTGTTGTCACTAGGAGTAAAAATAATTATAATACTACAGTGCATTAACTCAGACTCACAGAATCTTGTCATGCTAAGAGTTTAAATGAATTACTTCATTTAATTCTTACAGGAACCATAAAAAGGTGAGCAGCATCTGTATACCAATTTTGCAGATAAGACAATAGAGACTCAAAGAAGTTATGAAATGTATTCAAGATCATTCATCTAGCCAACTGTACAACAGAATTTAAATCCAGATTTCATAGCCTGTACTCTTACCTACTACTCTATGTTGGCTCTCTTACTGCCATTTATCTAGATTCCAACCATCATGTAACTGTGAACTAATCTAATGAAGCATTTAAAAATAAATATTTTAAAATTTAAAAAGTAATTTTATGTTTGTTGTCAAAAGTTCAGAAAACCTAGAAAAGCACAAAGAATAAAGTATTTATAGAATTACATCATACAGGGACTAATATTTTTGTATTCTCTACATCACACTCATAATAGATTAATATTGTTGTGATTAAACTGAAAAACTTTTTTTGTAATCTGATTTTCTAAAGCATTAAAATTATTAAAGCATTTTCCCATATCATTAAGTTATATTTTCCAAGATCATTGTAGTCATATAGCATGCTATTATGTGGATGCATGAACAAATTTATTCAATCAGTTTTATACTGTTGAATATTTTGGTTAATTTTTTTTTTTTAGGTTAAAAATTTCCTTACTGATACTGCAGTTAAGAAGAAATCACTTAGGCAGATAGCAAGGGTATGGGAATCCCTGGTAAAGCTTTTCTTTTTAATGAAAAGCAGCCCCAAATCATTTTCTAACAAAGATCAGCCTGTAAAGGTGAGCTGCAGAGGTAGAGGAGCAAGCTGGGAGCTTGCCTGAGTGAATGCCGGCAGGAACTAAGGACTAGGCCTGGCGCAGTGGCTCACGCCTGTAATCCCAGCACTTTGGGAGGCCGAGACGGGCGGATCACAAGGTCAGGAGATTGAAACCATCCTGGCTAACACGTTGAAACCCTGCCTCTACCAAAAATACAAAAAATTAGCTGGGCGTGGTGGCGGGCGCCTGTAGTCCCAGCTACTCAGGAGGCTGAGGCAGGAGAATGGCGTGAACCGGGGAGGCGGAGCCTGCAGTGAGCCAGGATTGCGCCACTGCCCTCCAGCCTGGGTGACAGAGCAAGACTCTGTCTCAAAAACAAAGGAGCTAAGGACTAGACATTTTCAAGATGGTGGCTCCATCTTCCTGTCTTTGCCAGCCACATGTACTATAAGGGCAGACAAGATGGGCAGATCAACTAGAAAGTATATTTGCCTAATAAGATTAAGGTGGGACAACCAGCCTTCCCAGCAAGCTAAGTAAACTTCATACCTTACCTGATCGAACCGATCTGTGAGCGCTCTGTAAATCAGATACTGCCTCCTCAAAGTGGACTATAAAATTCAGTGTATTCACCACCAGCCGGTCCTTTCCCTTGGAGACCCCTCTCTCTATGGAGAGAGCTGTCTCTTTTTCTTCTCTTCCATTTATTATACCTCTGCTCCTAAACTCCTAGCGTGTGTCTGTGTCCTAAATTTTCCTGGCATGCAACAATTACCCAGACAACGTAGCCACTTCATTACTATCATTATTTAATTAAAACTTTCATATATGTCTGATTATTTCTTCTGGATAAATACCTAGAAGAAGAATTTCCAGTTCAAAAGTAAAAAAAAAAAAAAAAAAAAAAAAAAAAAATTTAAGCTTTTTATTCTTTTTTTGCCAAAATACACTTCTAAAGATTGTTCTAATCTAAATTTTAACCAGTAGTTTTTTAATGTGGCCTGGTTTTATACACTCTAGCTAATACTATTTTTATTATTTGGAATTGTTTTCTTTTCCTTTTAATACTTCTTCCCATTTATTTTATTATTTTATTTTATTTATTTTTTTGAGACAGGATCTCACTCTGTCACGCAGGCTGGAGTGCAGTGGTGTGATCTCAGCTCACTGCAACCTCCACCACTGGCTCAAGGGATCCTCCCACCTCAGCCCCCCAAGTAGCCATGTATTTTAAAATCAAGAGGGGAAAGACTTTTGCTTCCTTCCATGAAGGAATAGTAATTGCATGGTCTTTGCACTTTTACCTCCATAACCCATAAACAACTAGAAAACTAAATGAAATATATAAAATGTCTGTTTTCCAGCGTTAGACAAGAGGCAGTGTAGGTCTATGATCCCTGAAAGCATGACTTGCAGCCTGGAAGCAATTTCCTAACCTCAGGGCAGGAAAGGGGGCCCATGCAGAGCTTGGCAGTTTCTCTGAATTGAGGAGAGACAGGAGCTCAGAAAGGCTGAGGCAGCTGGAAATTACAGGGCAGCATTCCAGAGAGGGAGGAGCCACACAAAGGAAGAATGCCAGAAACCTGCATAGGAGTCCCATTGAGTGGCTGAAGCCAAAATTGCACATGTGTAAGTGAACTCTACAAATCCAGGCAAAGAACAACTGCCAGGGTTTTCTATCTGAACAGTTCTCTGAGCTCATTCAGGGCAGAATGACATTCGACTTGTTATTCCTTGGAGTGTAAAGACTCCATTTGAATACCTAGGTATTCAATAAAGACTACAGAAAAGCCAAGCCTTAGTAGTAGGAATAAACTAGCTCTACAATAAGGCCACTCTAGACCTATCCTAACAAAGCTTAACAACAAGCCTCAAAAGGATAAAAGTGATATGCAAGTAACTGCCTGCCAAAGCAAACATCAATACTCTAAGACAACAAAATCCAAGCAGTCAATAATGTAACATTCCTAACATCTAACATTCAATAAAAAATTGTTAGATATGCCAAGAAGTATCAAGATGTGACCCTTAATCATGAGAAAAATAAGTGAGTGGAAATAAACACAAAAGTGGCTGAGAAGTACAATTAGCAGACAAGGACTTTAGAAGAACTACTATCAAAACTCAGCAATTTAAGAGAAAGCAAGGACATAAATAAAGAAGTTGAATATATGAAAAGGAGCCACACAATGTTCTAGAGTTCAAAAATAACATATCTGAAGTGAAAGAAGATTCACTTAATGAACTTAACAGCAGCTTAGACACTGTAAAAAAAAGATGAGTAAAATTGAAGATATAGCAATAGAAACTATCCTAAATCAAGCAAAGCGAGCAAAAAGGCTGGAAAAAAATGAATGAAACCTTAGTAAGATATCAGACAAGCAGTCTAATGTACATGTAATTGGAGTCTCAGATTGAGAGATAAGAGAGGAAGAAGTAGAAAAAAAATTTAAAGAAATAATAGTCGAATATATTCTAAAATTGATAAAAATAATAAGCCTACATGTTCAAAAAGCATGAAAAATGCAGGACAAACACAAAAAAATACCACACCAAGTCAAACAGCCAGCCTTCAAGATGGCTCCCAGTGACCCTCATCTGCTGGTATTCATGCCCTTGTATGGTTCCCTCCCATACAAAATAATGCTGACCTGTGTGACCAACTGGATATTGTGGAGATAATGACATGTGACTTCTGAGTGTAGATCACAAGAGGCACTACAGCTTCTGCCTTGCTTTCTTTTGAATCACTTGTTCTGGGAGAAGGCAGCTACAATGTCATGAAAACACTCAAGCAGCTCTATGAAGAAGTTCATATGTAAAGAAATTGAGGACTTCTATCCAAATCGCCATCAACTTGCCAGACACATGAGTGAGCCATCTTGGAAGCAGACCCTGCAGCCCCAGTCAAGCTTTCAGATGACTCCAGGCCCAGTCAACATCTTGACTGAACCTTCATGAGAGACCCACAACAAAACCAAGTAAGCTACACCTGAATATCAAACCCACAGAAATGGCAAGAGATAAGTGCTCATTGTTGTTTTAAGCCACTTGAATTTGGGGCATAATACTTTACACCAAAATAATTAGTTGTGTTTCTATTTGCTAGCAAAAAAAAAAAAAGGAAAATAAAATCTTAAAACAAAAAACAAAAAACCCTTAACAATAGCAATGAAACAGCATCTACTGAAAATTACAGAACATTACTAAGAGAAATTAAAGTAGACCTAAATAAATGGAGCTATCTACCATGTTCACAGAGTACAGGACACAAGACTATTAAATATTACTTTTTTCCAAATTAATCTATATGTTCTGGACAAGCTAATTTTAAAATGTATATGGAAATGCAATGAATCTAAAATAGTAAAATAAATCTTGAAGTAAGAACAAAGCTGGAGGTCTTATATACCTTACATCAAGAATTATTACAAAACGACAGAGTTCAAGATAATGTAGTGTTAGCATAAAAGTAAACATGTAGAAAAATGGAATGGAATACAAAGTCCAGATATGGATCACACACATGTGATCAATTGACTTTAGCAAGGGTACAAAGACATTTCAGTGGTAAAAGGAACATTTTCTAACATATGGTGTTGAAATTACTGGATATATATGAGGGGAAAAATGAACATCAACTTTTATCACACACAGCATAAAACAGTCATAGAACTAAATGTAAAAGCTAAAACTGTAAAATTTCTAGACAAAATTTTCACAAAGAAAAACTTTTTGTTCACAAGAGAAAATCTTTGTGACCTTGAGATAGGCAAAGATTTCTTACATAGGACATCAAAATCACAAATTATAAATGAAAAAAATGATAAATTAGACATCATCAAAATTTCAAATTATTATTCTTCAAAAATCACTATTAAGGAAACAAAAAGGCAAATCATTAAACAGAAAAAATATTTGCATACATGTATAGCAAGGTGCCTAAATCTGGAAATTAAAAAGAAATAATAACTCAATAATAAAAAGGTAAACAAATTAAAAATGAGCAATGGATTTGAATAACAATTTCATAAAAGAAGGTATATGAATGGCCAGTAAGCACATGAAAAAGTGTTCAACTTTGAGTAATGAATTGTATACCTTAACTGGGTGAATTGGATGATATGTGAATGATATCTTGATAACACTTACATAAAAAATGAAACAATGAAGCTAGGAGTGGAGGAAGGAGTAAATTGCAAAGGTATGTGATACAGAAAAAGTGGCAGATAGGAGGCAGGGCTAACTTGCAGCTCCCACCTGGACAGACAAAGCAGTGTGTGGAGACTCACACTGTGAACTCTTGCTCCAAGAACTCCTACAGGAACATACAGGGAAAGCCGAGAGAATCCACAAACCCTTTGAAGGAGGTGGAATGCAACTGCAGGTTCTGTTAAGACAGCCAAGAAACTGTGAGTCCACTTTCTTTCTCAGCTGGGAGTCTCGTAACCTGGGACAAGTTCTCAGACTTGCTCACTGGTTGCCTGGAAATAAATTCAGTGCTGTTTGAGGGGGCATGGTGGGAGTGAGACTGGACTTTTGGGCTGCATGGGAGACGGATGAGGCCTGTGGCTGCTGGCTTTCCCCCACTTTCCTGGCAACTGGTGTGATGCAGCAGTGGCAGCCATAATCCCTCTGGGACCATAACTCCATTAGCCTGGAAACCACACCCCCATCCCCCACAGCAGCTGCAGCAAGCTCCACCCAAGGAGAGTCTGAGCTCAGACAACCCAACCCCACCTCAACATGATGATCTTTCTCCACCTACCCTGGTAGCTGGAGACAAAGGACATAATCTCTTGGGAGCTCTATAGCCCTGCCCACCACCTGATACTTGGGCAAGCTTGTATCCTCCCTATACTACTGCAGCTGATGCACTTTTGAAGGTGCTATCTTTTGGCTGGAGGCCAGCCAACACAAAATCAGTGCACTTAAAAATACAACCAAGGACCCTCACAGAGTCTACTTCACTTCCCTGCTACCTCCACCAGAGCAGGTGCTTGTATCCATGGCTGAAAGACCTGAAGATGGATAACATTACAGGACTCTGCAGATATTCCCCAGGACCAGCCTGGAGCCCAGTAGCTCTGCTGGGTGGCTAAATCCAGAAGAGAAATAACAATCACAGCAGTTTGGCTCTCAGGAAGCCTCATCCCTAGAAGAAGGGGGAAAGCACCAAATCAAGGAAGCACTTCATGGGACAAAAGAATCTGAACAGCAGCCCTTGAGTCCCAGATCTTTTCTCTGACACAGTCTACCCAAAACAGAAGGAACCAGAAAAACAATTCTGGTAATATGATGAAACAAGATTATTTAATACCCCCAAAAGATTATACCAGCTCACCAGCAAAGATAAAATCTCTGAATTGCCAGAAGAATTCAGAAGGTCGATTATTAAGCTAATCAAGGAGGCACCAGAGAAACATGAAGTTCAACTTAACAAAATAAAAACAATGATACAGGATATGAATGGAAAAATCTCCAGTGAAATAGATAACATAAACAAAAGACAATCACAAATTCTAGAAATGAAGGACACACTTAGAGAAATGCAAAATGCACTGGAAAGTCTCAGCAATAGAATTGAACAAGTAGAAGAAAAAATTTCAGAGCTCAGAAGCTCTTTAGTTTAATTAGATCCCATTGGTCAATTTTGGCTTTTGTTGCCGTTGCTTTTGGTGTTTTAGACATGAAGTCCTTGCCCATGCCTATGTCCTGAATGGTATTACCTAGGTTTTATTCTAGGGTTTTTGTGGTTTTAGGTCTAACATTTAAGTCTCTAATCCATCTTGAATTAATTTTCATATAAGGAGTAAGGAAAGGATCCAGTTTCAGCTTTCTACTTATGGCTAGCCAATTTTCCCAGCACCATTTATTAAATAGGGAATCCTTTCCCCATTTCTTGTTTTTGTCAGGTTTGTCAAAGATCAGATGGCTGTAGATGTGTGGTATTATTTCTGAGGGCTCTGTTCTGTTCCATTGGTCTATATCTCTGTTTTGGTACCAGTACCATGCTGTTTTGGTTACTGTAGCCTTGTAGTCAGGTAGCGTGATGCTGTACAGCAAAAGAAACTACCATCAGAGTGAACAGGAAACCTACAGAATGGGAGAAAATTTTTGCAATCTACTCATCTGACAAAGGGCTAACATCCAGAACCTATAAAGAACTCAATCAAATTTACAAGAAAAAAAACAAACAATCCCATCAAAAAGTGGGCAAAGGATATGAACAGACACTTCTCAAAAGAAGACACTTATACAGCCAACAGACACATGAAAAAATGCTCATCATCACTGGCCATCAGAGAAATGCAAATCAAAACCACAATGAGATACCATCTCACACCAGTTAGAATGGCAATCATTAAAAAATCAGGAAACAACAGGTGCTGGAGAGGATGTGGAGAAATAGGAACACTTTTGCACTGTTGGTGGGACTGTAAACTAGTTCAACCATTGTGGAAAACAGTATGGCGATTCCTCAATGATCTAGAGCTAGAAATACCATTTGACCCAGCCATCCCATTACTGGGTATATACCCAAAGGATTATAAATCATGCTGCTATAAAGACACATGCACACATATATTTACTGTGGCACTATTCACAATAGCAAAGACTTGGAACCAACCCAAATGTCCATCAATGACAGACTGGATTAAGAAAATGTGGCACATATACACCATGGAATACTGTGCAGCCATAAAAAAGGATGAGTTCGTATCCTTTGTAGGGACATGTTGATGCAGCTGGAAACCATCATTCTCAGCAAACTATTGCAAGAACAGAAAACCAAATACCGCATGTTCTCACTCATAGGTGCGAATTGAACAATGAGATCACTTGGACACAGGAAGGGGATCATCACACACTGTGTCCTATTGTGGGGAGAGGGAGGGAGGGATAGCATTAGGAGATATACCTAATGTAAATGACGAGTTAATGGGTGCAGCACACCAACATGGCACATGTATACATATGTAACAAACCTGCATGTTGTGCACATGTACCCTAGAACGTAATTAAAAAAAAAAAAAAAAGAAAAGAAAAATCAGAGCTCAAAGACAAGGCTTTAAAATTAACCCAATCCAACAAAAACAAAGAAAAAAAATCTTTTTAAATGAACAAAGCCTCCAAGAAGTTTGAGATTGTGTTAAATGACCACACCTAATAATACTAAGCGTTCCCAAGGAAAAAGAGAACTCTACAAGTTTGGAAAACATACTTGAGGGAATAATCAAGGAAAACTTCCCTGGCCTTGTAGATCTAGACATCCAAATACAAGAAGCTCAAAGAACAACTGGGAAATTCATTGCAAAAAGATCATCAGGTTATCTAAAGTCAAGACAAAGAATCTTAAGAGCTGTGAGGCAAAAGCATCAGGTAACCTATAAAGGAAAACCTATCAGATTAATAGCAGATTTATCAGCAGAAATCCTACCAGCTAGAAGGGATTGCGATCCTATCTTCAATCTCCTTAAACAAAACAAGTAACAGCTAAGAATCTTGTATCCAGTGAAACTAAGCTTCATAAATGAAGGAAAGATACAGTCAAACAAATGCTGATAATTCACCACTACCAAGCCAGCACTACAAGAACTGCTAAAAGAAACTCTAAATGTTGAAATGAATCCTCGAAATACACCAAAGTAGAATCTCTTTAAAGCATAAATCTAATAGGACCTATAAAGCAATAATAAAATGAAAAAAAACCCACAAGGTATTCAGGCAACAAATAGTATGATTAATAGAATAGTGCCTCACATCTCAACACTAATATTGAATGTAAATGGACTAAATGTTCCACTTAAAAGATATGGAATGGCAGAATGGATAAGAATTTACCAACCAACTATCTCCTGTCTTTGAGAGACTCACCTAACACATAAGTATTCACATAAACTTAAGGTAAAGGGGTGGAAAAAGATATTCCATGCAAATGGACACCAGAAGCAAACAGGAGTAGCTACTCTTACATTAGACAAAACAAACTTTAAAGCAACAGCAGTTAAACAAGACAAAGAGGGACATTATATAATGATAAAAGGACAAGTTCAACAGGAAAATATCACAATCCTAAATATATATGCACCTAACACTAGAGCTCCCAAATTTATAAAACAATTACTACTAGACCTAAGAAATGGGATAGATGGCAACACAATAATAGTAGGAGACTTCAGTACTCCACTGACAGCACTAGACAGGACATCAGGATAGAAAGTCAACAAAGAAACAACGGACTTAAACTATACTCTAGATATTTACAGAACATTCTACCCAACAACTGCAGAATATACATTCTATTCATCAGCACATGAAACATTTTCCAAGATAGACCATATGATAGGCCACAAAACAAGTCTCAACAAATTTAAGAAAATTGAAATTATAGCACATACTCTCTCAGACCACAGTGGAATAAAACTGGAAATCAACTCCAAAAGGAAACCTCAAAACCATGCACATACATGGAAGTTAAATAACCTAGTCTTGAGTGGTTGCTGGATCAACAATGAAATCAAGATGGAAATTTAAAAATTCTTTGAACTGAATGATAATAGTAACACAACCTACTGAAACCTCTGGGATACAGCAAAGGCAGTGCTAAGAGGAAAGTTAAATGCCTACATCAAAAAGTCTGAAAGAGTACAAACAGATAATCTTAGGTCACATCTCAAGGAACTAGAGAAATAAGAACAAACCAAACCCAAACCCAGCAGAAGAAAAGAAATAAAGATCAGAGCAGAACTAAATGAAATTGAAACTATATATATACACACATATGTATATGTATATACATATATACACGTATATATACACGTATGTATACATAGACTTCTATGTGTATATATACATATATTATATATGTGTATATATAGTATGTGTATATATATGTGTATATATACGTATATGTGTATATACATATATATGTGTATATATACGTATGTATATGTATATGTAAATGGCCTAAATGTTCCACTTAAAAGATATGGAATAGCAGGATGGATAAGAATTTACCAACCGACTATCTCCTGTCTTCAAGAGACTCACCTAACACATAAGTATTTACCAACATATATATATACACATATATGTATATATACACATACTATATATACAGATATATACATATATACACATAATATATATACACACCTATATATACATATATACATATGTATGAGATAAATGAAACAAAAAGCTGGTTCTTTGAAAAGGTAAATAAAATTGGTAGATTATTAGTGAGATTAATTACGAAAAGAAGAAGATCCAAATAAGCTCAATTAGAAATGAAACAGGAGATATTACAACCAATACCACAGAAATACAAAAGATCATTCAAGGCTACTATGAACACCTTTATGCACATAAACTAGAAAACATAGAGGAGATGGATAAATTGCTGAAAATATACAACCCTCCTAGATTAAACCAGGTAGAAATAGAAGCTCTGAACGGGTCAATGATGAGCAGTGAGACTGAAAATTGGTAATTAAAAAGTTACCAACAAAAAAGGTCCAGAACCAGACAGATTCACAGCTGAATTGTATCAGACATCCAAAGAATAATTGGTACCAATCCTAAGATGGAGAAAAAGGAAATCCTCCCTAAATCATTCTGTGAAGCTAGTATCACCCTAATACCAAAACTAGGAAAGGAAATAACAAAAAGAGAAAACTACAGACCAATTTCCCTGATGAACACAACGCAAAAATCCTCAACAAAATACTAGCTAATGGAATCCAACAGCATATCAAAAAGTATCCACTATGATCAAGTGGATTTCATACCAGGATGTAGGGATGGTTTAACATACCCAAATCAATAAATGTAATACACCACATAAACAGAATTAAAAACAAAAATCACATGATCATCTCAATCAATGCCAAAAAAGCATTTGACAAAATCCAACAATGCTTTATGACTAAAACCCTCAGCAAAATCATCATAGAAGGGACATATCTTAAGGTAATAAAAGTCATCTGTGACAAACCCACATCCAACGTTATACTGAACAGGGAAAATTGAAAGCATTCCCCCTGAGAACTGGAACAAGACAAGGATGCCCACTTTCACCACTTCTATTCAACATAATACTGAAATTCCTAGCCAGAGCAATCCAACAAGAGAAAGAAACAAAGGGCATCCAAATTAGTAAAGAGGAGGTCAAACTGTCAAACTGTCACTGTTTGCTGATGACATGATTGTATACCTAGAAAACTCTAAAGACTCATCCAAAAAACCCTGAGGACTGGTAAATGAATTCAGCAAAGTTTCAGAATACAAAATTAATGTACACAAATTAGTAACTCTGCTATACACCAACAGCAGCCAAGCTGAGGATCAAATCAAGAACTCAACTCCTTTTACAATAGCTGCAAAAAAATAAAATACTTAGGAATATACCTAACCAAGGAGGTGAAAGACCTTACAAAGAAAACTTCAAAACACCACTGAAAGAAATTGTAGACGACACAAACAAATGGAAACACCCCCTATGCTCATGAATGAGCAGAATCAATATTGTGAAAATGACCATACTGCCAAAAGCAATCTACAAGATCAATGCAATTCCTCTCAAAATGCCACCATCATTCTTCACAGAACTAGAAAAAAAAATCCTAAAATTCATATGGGAACTAAAAAGGAACCTGCATAGCCAAAGCAAGACTAAACAAAAAGAACAAATCTGGAGGCATCACATTACCTGACTTCATACTATAAGGCCATAGTCACCAAAACAGTGTGGTACTAGTATAAAAATAAGCACATAGACCAATGGAACTGAATAGAGAAAATAGAAATAAAGCCAAATACTTACTGATATAAATAAAACTGATCTTCGACAAAGCAAACAAAAACATGAAGTGGAGAAAGGACTCCCTATTCAACAAATGGTGCTGGGATATTATCAAGTCACATGTGGAAGAATGAAACTGGATCCTCCTATCTCACCTTGTACAAAAACCAACTCAAGACGGATCAAAGACTTAAATCTAAGGTCTGAAACCGTAAAAATTCTAGAAGATAACATCAGAAAATCCCTTCTAGACATTGGCTTAGGCACAGATTTCATGACCAAGAACCCAAAAGCAAATGCAACAAAAACAAAGATAAATAGATGGAACTTAATTAAACTAAAAAGCTTCTGCACAGTAAAAGAAATAATCAGCAGAGTAAACAGACAACCCATAGAGTGGGAGAAAATCTTCGCAATCTATGCTTCCGACAAAGGAAAAATATCCAGAATCTACAAGGAATTCAAACAAATCAACAAGAAAAAACAAGCAATCCCATCAAAAGGTGGGCTAAAGAAATGAATAGACAATTCTCAAAAGAAGATATACTAATGGCCAACAAACATATGAAAAAAATGCTCAACATCACTAATGATCAGGGAAATCAAATCAAAACCACAATGTGATATGACTTTACTCCCACAAGAATGGCCATAATCAAAAAGTCAAAAAACAATAGATGTTGGCATGAATGTGGTGAAAAAGGAACACTTTTACACTGCTGGTGGGAATGTAAACCAGTACCATCACTATCAAAAACAGTGTTGAAATTCCTTAAAGAACTAAAAGTAGATCAACCATTTGCTTTTGTTGTTTGTGTTTTGAGACAGAGTCTCACTCTGTCGCCCAGGCTGGAGTGCTGTGGTGCAATCTCAGTTCACTGCAACCTCCATCTCCCAGATTCAAGTGATTCTCGTGTCTCAGCCCCCCAAGTAGCTGGGATTACAGGTGTGTGCTACCACACCTGGCTAATTTTTGTATTTTTAGTAGAGATGGAGTTTCACCATGTTGGCCAGGCTGGTCCCAAACTCCTGACCTCAGGTGATCAGCCTGCCTTGACCTCCCAAAGTACTGGGATTACAGGCGTGAGCCACCATGCTCAGCTAGATCTACCATTTGATCCAGCAATACCACTCCTGGGTATCTACCCAAAGGAAGAGAAGTCATTATAAGAAAAAGATGCTTGCACACGCGTGTTTGTAGCAGCACATTTCGCAATTGCAAAAATATGGAACCAGCCCAAATGCCCATCAATTAATGACTGGATAAAGATAATGTGGCGGGGGTGTGTGTGTGTGTGACATATATATATTTGAAATACTACTCAGCCACAAAAAGAAATAAATTAATGGTATTTGTGGCAGCCTGGATGGAATTGGAGACCATTATTCTAGGTGAAGTAACTCAGGAACAGAAAATCAAACATTGTATGTTCCCACTTGTAAGTGCGAGCTAAGCTACAAGGACACAAAGGCATAAGAATGATACAATGGACTTTGGGGACTCGGGAAAGTGTGGGAGGCATGTGAGGGATAAAAGACTGCACACTGAGTACAGTGTACACTGCTCAGGTGATGGGCACACCAAAATCTCAGAAATCACCACTGAAGAACTTATTCATGTACAAATAATAATAATTAAATAAATAAATATTAGGGCTTGGTGATGGGGTCAATGTAAGAGATGCAATCACAAAAAATTAATTAAATCATACAATTTTTAAAAAGGTATGTGAGGTGATGAAATGATGAAAATGTTCAGTATCTTGATTGTAGCAGTAGTTTCATGGGTGTATGCAACTCTAAAAATTAATCAAATTGTACACTTTAACTGAATTCAGCTTATTGTATATAAGTAATCAGGTTGCTTTTATTTTTTATTTGTTTTTATTTTTATTTTTTTTTTTGAGACGGAGTCTCGCTCTGTCGCCCAGGCTGGAGTGCAGTGGCCGGATCTCAGCTCACTGCAAGCTCCGCCTCCCGGGTTTACGCCATTCTCCTGCCTCAGCCTCACGAATAGCTGGGACTACAGGCGCCCGCCACCTCGCCCAGCTAGTTTTTTGTATTTTTTAGTAGAGACGGGGTTTGTGTTAGCGAGGATGGTCTCGATCTCCTGACCTCGTGATCCGCCCGTCTTGGCCTCCCAAAGTGCTGGGATTACAGGCTTGAGCCACCGCGCCAGGCCATCAGGTTGCTTTTATAAGATGTGTAAACTGAAAAGTCTCCAGCATTTATTTCCCATCCCCAGATGCAATTAACATTGTTATACACTTGTATATTCTGTAGACATTTTATGCATGTGGTAAATTTTTTTTTTTTTTTTTTTTTTTTTTTTTTGGGGACGGAGGTTCACTCTTGTTGCCCAGGCTGGAGTGCAATGGCACAATCTTGGCTCACTGCAACCTCCACCTCCCAGGTTCAGCGATTCTCCTGCCTCAGCCTCCCAAGTAGATAGGATTACAGGCATGCACCACCATACCTGGCTAATTTTTCTGTATTTTTAGTAGAGACGGGGTTTCTCCATATTAGTGAGGCTGGTCTCGAACTTCCGACCTCAGGTGATCCACCCACCTCGGCCTCCCAAAGTGGTGGGGTTACAGGCATGAGCCACCACACCCAGCCCTTGGAAATGCATTCTTATATACATTGTTTTCCCTTTCTTAAAACAAATGGTACCATACTATGCACACTTTTATACATCTTGTGTTTTTTCACTAAATATATTTTGAAGATAATTCTCTATCAGAATATAAGGAACTCCATTATCCTTTTTTACATCTGCTTAGAATTAGGTGGCATGGATGTAGTATGCTTAATCAGTATTTTATTAATTTGTTATTTTCACTCTTGATATTACATACAGTGTCAAAGTGAATACACTTGTATATATGTAATTTCATACATTTATCTATCCAGAGAGTAAATATGCATCCAAAAGAAGACTAGAACAAAAAATACAGACCTTTCTAATTTCGATAAATGTAGCAAATTTCCCTTCATGTGTATTGTATAAATTTATACTATCACCAGCAGTTATCAAGTTTTTTAATCTTTGACAATATCATAGGTGAAAAACAGCATCTCGTTACTTGAATTTATGTTTCTCTAATTGTGAATAGGATTGAGTAACTGCTCGGTTTCCAGAATCATGAGTATTTCATTTTCTGTGAACCAGTGTTTATAATCTTTGACTATTTTTCTATTATATTCTTAAATATGGACTTACCTATTGGTAGAAGGTCTTTCTATATAAGCAAAGTATTTTTCACCTCTGTTGTGAGGTACAAATATTTATTTGTTTGTTATATTTTGACTTGATAAGAATGAACTTTATCAAATATTTTTATTTTATAAAATTCTACCACACATTTCTTCTTGACTCCTGAGTTTTGTGTTAGACTTAGATTTTTTCCATCTTATGACCATAAAAAATAATTCCCCAGAGTTTTCTAAGGCATTTTTATGGTTTTACATTTTATGCTCAAACCTTTAATCAATTGAGAATATATTTTGCTGTAGCATGCTAATTACTCAAATTTTTCCCAGATGGCTACTCAATTGTTCCAATACCATTTATTGAATAATCCATCTTTTCTCCATTGATTTGAAATGCCACCTTTATCATAGGCTATATTCCCATATGTATTTGAATCTATGTCTACACTTCTGTTCTATTCTACTGATCTGCCTGTCTATTCATGTAACTATACCAGAATGTTCTAATTGTTATAGCTTTATAACAAGAGTCCATACCTAGTAGGGCTAATTTCCCCTCCTTTCATCTTTTTTAATCAAAATTTTTTCTGGCTTTCTTTGTTTGTGTTTTTTTCTGTTTGAGCTTCAGAACCAGTTTGTATAATTCCACAGACTAAATCCTTTTGATATTTTTATTGGGATTATTTAAAGTTTATAGATTATAGAATATTGACATATTTCTGATTTTGATCCTTTCTATCCAAAACCAATTACAGTATACCTTTTCATTTGTAAGTCTTCTATTACTAGTCTTCAGTGCTAGTCTTTTACTAGTATTTACATTTTTTCTTTATAGAAATCATGCATATTCTCTTTCCAGTCGTTTTAACCTAATTGCATTGACTAGAATCTCTTAGAACTTGCTAAGTAAGAGCAAGGACATCTTAGTCTTGTTCTTAATTTTAATGGAAATGTTTATAACATTTTCCTGTTAAGAACCATGCTGTGTTTGTGGCATACATGTATATATTTACACTACCACCAGCAGCTATCAGTTTTTTAATCTTTGGTAATATTATAGGCAAAAACCAGTAACTCATTTACTTGAATTTATGTTTTTCTACATAAATCTATGTAAACTCTACATAGAAAGAAATATAAATCTATCCATTGAGAGTTTTTTTTGTTTTGTTTTGTTTTGTTTTTTGAGACAGAGTCTTGCCCTGTCCCCCAGGCTGGAGTGCAGTGCCCCAATCTAGGCTCACTGCAAGCTCCGCCTCCTAGTTTCACGCCATTCTCCTGCCTCAGCCTCCCGAGTAGCTGGGACTACGGGCGCCCGCCACCACGCCCTGCTAATTTTTTGTATTTTTAGTACAGGCGGGGTTTCACTGTGTTAGTCATGATGGTCTTGATCTCCTGACCTCGTGATCTGCCCGCCTCGGCCTCCCAAAGTGCTGGAATTACAGGCGTGAGCCACCATGCCCGGCCCATTGAGAGATTTTTTAAAATCGGAAATGAAAATTGAACTTTAATATTTTTTAGTTTCTAGGAACACTATATTATTTTTTAATTTTACCAATTAATGTAGCAACTTTTAGTAATATATTTTTGTAACAATGAATAATTCTTACATTTCTGGAATGAATTTCATCATGCTGTATTCATTTCATATAGATAGAGAAAGAGTGTGTGAGAGAGATGGGGTTTCACTATGTTGCCCAGGTTGGTCTCAAACATCCGGGCTCAAGCAATCCTCCTGCCTTGGCCCTGCAAAGTGCTGGGATTACAGGCATGAGCTACCATGCCCAGCATGTATTAATTTTTTAATATGCTGCTGAATGCCATTTGCTAGTTTTTAATTTGGGATTTTACATCAGTATTCATAAATGAAACTGATAGTCCAAACTGTTTGTTCAATCTTTGCTGGATTTTGAAATCAGTGCTAGTTTCATTCTAAAATGTTTTGGAAACTTACGTGTGTGTGCGTGCATGGGTGGGTGTGTGTGTGTGTAAGAACAGTTTAAATTGTACTGCAGTTCTCTCACCCTTAAAGATTTCATAGAATTCCCCTGTGACTCCATCAAACCTAGTGATTCTTAGGAGGAAATTGTTTTATCCATTTATTTTTCATATCATAAATGGTAAGATGACATTTTTATCTCTCTGGGTCAATTCTGGTCATTTATATTTTTCTATAAAATTATACATTGTATCTGGATTCTTAAATTTATTTGTATAAATGTGAACACAAAGTCATGTGAATTCCTTTCTTTCCTGTATATGAGGCTCTTTTACGATTGTAATTGCTTTTTTTCTATATATGTTTTCTTGCTTTTTGTCTTATTTAAGTAAGCTAGATTATCTTTAAAAATTTTTTCCCCACAGAACCAGCTGTTGGACTTGTTATACATACGTTATCCACTTTAAAATTTATTAATTTGTTTTATCCTTATTTTTATTTTTCTGCTTTCTTTAGCTTTGTTTTGCTTTTATATTTTTAATCTATCAAAACTGGGTGCTTTACTCAGCTGTTTTCATCCTTTATTGTTTATTATTATAAATTTTCCTCTAAGTACTATATAAGAAAACCTGTATCCTGATGAACTTTTTATGTTTTGTTTTCATTATCATTATTTTCTAGATAACTGGCACTTTCAGTTTTGATAACCTCTTTGACTTAAAAAGTTAATTTTTTTTGGTTTTTTTTTGAGGCATTCTTACTCTGTCACTCAGGCTGAAGTGCAGTGGCATAATCACGGCTCACTAAAGCCTCAATCTTCCCAGACTCTGATGATCCTCACACCTCAGCCTCCCAAGTAGCTGGGATTACAGGTGCACACTGCCACACATGGCTAAATTTTGTATTTTTTTTTTTTTTTGTAGAAATGGGATTTCTCCATGTTGCCCACGCTGGTCTTGAACTCTTGGGCTCATGTGACCCTCTACCTTGGCCTTCCAAAGTGCTGGGATTATAGGCATGAGCCACGGCACCCAGTCAAAAAGATAGTGTTTAAGAGAAGGTTATTCTTTCTCAGCTGTTATTTTGTTTAGTTTCATGATTTTAATTTATGCACAGTGAATAGAATACGTTAAAACTGTTTCTACTTTTTTTTTTTTTTTTTTTTTTTGGAGACAGTCTCACTCTGTCATCCAGGCTGGAGTGCAGTGGTGTGATCTCATGCACTGCAACCTCCACACTTCCCAGCTTCAAGCGATTCTCGTGCCTCAGCCTCCTGAGTGGCTGAGATTACAGGCACACACCACCATGCCCAGCTAAGTTTTGTATTTTTAGTAGAGACAGGGTTTCACCATGTTGGCCAGGCTGGTCTCAAACTCCTGACCTCATGTGGTCCACTCACCTCTGCCTCCCAAAGTGCTGGGATTACAAGCGTTAGCCACCATGCCTCACCCATTTCTACTTTTTGAAATGTATTCAGGTGTACCTTATACCCTGAAATTTGGTCAATTTTTATAAATGTTTCATAGGTACACAAGAGTGAATTTATCCTCAGTTTTCATTATATAGAGGTTAGATACATATATCAGTATAATCTCCCTCAACACTTTAATATAGATTTTATTTCCTTATTTATTTTGACCATTTGTTCTTTCATAAATAACTAAACTTCCTCCTCCCCACTGAATTGTATGAAAAATTTTTCTGTTTTTCCTAATGTTTGCCTTAATACCTTTATAATTCTATTTATATTACTTGAGCTACTAGCTTTTTAAATGATCTCTATTTTTTCATGAGAAAATTTGACACAACTTTACTATCTGCAGTTTTTTAATCCCCTTTCTCCACCAATTATTATTATGTACATTATTTCTACATTTTCAGGTTTTATATCTATATTCTATTGATCATCTCCATTTATTTTTATTTCTTCATTCACCTACTGGTTAGCTAAAATTCTTCCACCAATATCTTCAAAAAGGGGTCATATGATGAAAATTATCTTATTTTTTCATGTTAAGAAACATTTTGTTGTTGCTGCTCTTGTTGTTTTTATATGTAAATGACAGTATGTCCAGATATAATATTCCTGACTCACACATTCTTTCCTTCAGTGTTTTAAAAGTATTACTCCACTTTCTCCCAATATTGAATATTGCTATGAAGAAGTCTAAGGCCACCACTGTTTCTCCTTTTACAGTGCCTTTATATTTTTACCTAGGTGCCCCTAAAATTCTTTAGCTTTAAATCTAGAAACTTTATAAGGAGATTTTAGTATGACTGTTCTATGCCATTTTTTTCCTGAAACATGCCCTTATAATTTCTGGAGTCCAGACTTGAAAGTTTTCTTGAATTATATTTTTATCTTGTTCTCTATGTAAGGGGCATCAATTATACATATTTTGGATCTCCTTTGCCTTTCTTCCATGTCTACCTTTCTTCCTTTATAGCAATATGCTGAATCACAGTTTTAATTGGTACTGTAATAATATTTTGATGACAAGTATTTTTCCTATCCAACATTACTTTTTCTTGTTTCTTTCCAACTGTTTTCCTTATTGTATATCTATATAGATCCTGTGGTCATTCCTCTATTATTATTTATTTTTATTATTACTGCAATTCACCTTTGGGCAAGATGAGTAATTCTTGGATCAGCTGTTCATAGTCAGTTTGTTTTAAGAAATGGCTTATAACCTTGTTCCAAGGTAAATAATTCTCACAACACAGGGCTGTGTATATGAATGTGATTGCTGAATCATTTCTTCATCTCAGCTAACAAAAACGTCACACTGTATTACTTACCAAGTGAACCAAGAATGGCTTCTTTCCAGTCTCAACAATAGACGACTTATAGTAAATATCACTTATTTGTTTGATTCCTTTTCAATCTTGACTTCTCAGCTTCTCAATATCTCATTCCACATGTAATCAGGAAACCTTTTTCTGCCAGCTCCTCACCCTAACACCATTGTTACAGATAAAGAATTATTGGTTTATGCCTCAGGCTGTAACACTTATTTTAAAGATGTGTGCTTTGCTAGCTTTTTGTGAAATACACAGCTCTAAGCATCTCCTCTCTATGTCTTCTTGATCTCCTGTTTGACCTTCACTGTTTTTGGCAGGGCTTCCTCTTATTTTTATGGTTTTGGGTTTCAGACGCCTTTTTATTTCATGGCAATGGAGCTTTTGTTTTTGTTGCTCATGATCTTTGTTGCTTTTAGATGATTCCCGAGAAAGAAAAGAGAAGTTCTGATTTTGCTCCATACTTTAAAAGTATATATACAGCTGAAAGTTTTAAAAGTATTTGATCACACCCTCCACTGGGGAGTGTTTAATTTATTTCAGACGCTTGAAAAATCAACGAGGTTTATGTTATCTCTGCAGCCATCTAAGCTGGCTGCAAGATCACAAATAGGTAAACACATTACCAATGTGTGTGTTAATCTTTTTGTCATTCTCATACACTCCCTACTTCTCATCACCCACTAAAGATCAAGCACACACTCCCTACTTATCCCCTAAAGATCAAGCACTTGATGATAATAGCAAAAGTACCAGCGAGGAAATAGGCTCATTGCCCCTAAAAATAGATAAATAAGTCCCTAGCAACTTCTTTCTACTCTTAATATTAGAATAAATCTATGCTCATTTCAATTGTATGAGAAAGACTTTTTTTTTTTTTTTTTTTTTTTTTTTTTTGAGATGGAGTCTCACTCTGTCACCCAGGCTGGAGTGCAGTGGCACGATCTTGGCTCACTGCAACTTCTGCTTCCCAGGTTCAAGCGATTCTCATGCCTCAGCCTCCCAAGTGGCTGGGATTACAGGCACCTGCCACCACGCCCGACTAATTTTCATATTTTTAGTAGAGATGGAGTTTCACCATGTTGGCCAGGTTGGTCTCAAACTCCTGGCCTTAGGTGATCCACCCACCTTGGCCTCCCAAAGTGCTGAGATTACAGGCATGAGCCACCGTGCCTGGCCAAGAAAGAATATTCTTTTCAGTTAAATTGCATATCAGAAACTGAGCACACATACATGAAACCACTCTGATAAAATATTTTGAACACTGAAATTGTCAATATATAGACTTCATGGGAAACAAGAATTTCACCAAACTAAATAATCTTTGGAGGCTCCAACTTTGTTAGATAGCTTCTATAGAGCAGCTAAAAGTGTCTTTGTTTTTAGATACTAGTAAGATCTAGTTTTATTGAATTATAATCAGAAAATGTTAATTGTGATATTCTAATTTGAAGAACTTATCAAGACTAATATTTGATTAATATGAAATTAGTAATTGTGAAATTTTCATCAATGTTCCATGGGCATTTAAAAAGAAGCTATATTCTCAATCATCGGTTCCCACATATAGGTCTTATTTACCATATTATTTGTGTTACATTGGTCTCCTTTATCCTTACTTTTTCCCTCTTGTTTTAGTCCTTTTTCCCTATATTTCCTGTTATTTCTGCATCATCAATGCTGTTGATGTGTTAATTAGAGATAGATTTTTCTAGCTGATATCTTTCTTGTGAATTGCATCTTGTAGCATTAAGTGAACTTCTTCTTTGAAATGACTTGGGTCCCCAAATTTCACATTGTGTAAAATTAATATCACAACCCACCGCTTTTTTTTCCCTCCTAATTTGCTCTATTATGGTGTCCCTTGGCTCACTCTTTTAGTTTCAAACAGCCTTATAGCATTATTTTAGCTGTTTCTCCTCTATATAATGTCATATTGGGTTTGGCTATATAATTTGGTTAAAAATATTTTTCAATTAATAGGCCAAGCTTGCTTACATTTATTGATATGGCAGATATGTTTACATTTAATACTGTCATTGCTATTTTATTTTTTGTTCTCTGTTTTCTACAGTTATTTAAAACTTATTTTATTATGTGGCCTGTTAATATCTATATGCTAATCTTAAATCACACTACTAAACTAGTCTTTAATTTAGTTAGTTCTCCTGAACTTCTAAATATGTCATTTTAAACAAAATTATTCTAAAATAATCATAAGTGAAGACAGCCTAAACATTACAAAATATGTTTGCATTTTAGCCCCAGGGTCATGTCATGTTCTATGGGGAAACCCTACCTACATTTCCACACTGGTTAAGAATAATAAAAGGATGCCCATTATCACCACTAGCACAATGCAATTATACAAGGAAATATAATAAATGCCATAAAAATTATATTCAAGGAGATAAAACTGTATCCCTGGAAAACCCAAGAGAATAAAATGAATCAATTGAAAAACTACTACAAACAATTAGAAAATTCATTAAATTAAAATATATAAATTAATTGATCTCCTATGTACAAATAATCAGAAGATATATTGTAATAGAAGGCCCTGTTTGCAATAGCAATTATTACCACAACAAAATGCCTGTGAGAAAATGGAACAAGAATTTTCAAAAATCCATGGGAGGAAAAAATAAAAGAAATTTAACATCCATAAAAGGCACAAAAGAACATCGGAACAAGTGAAAAAAAGAAAACACTTTTCTAAGAAAGGAAGAACCCAACAATGTCAAGTGATTTTATGAATTAATGATACAACATTAATTTATAACATATCAGCAAGTTTTTATTATAACGTACCAACACTTTCTTCTTTCAAACTAGGTAAACTGATTGTAAATCTCATGTGAAAAAAAAATAAGCAGAAATATTCAGTAAAAACTCCGAGGAGGAGGAGGAGCAATGAACAGGTAACAAGCCCAAGTCCATGTGAATATTAAAACGCATTATAAAGCCATAACTCAAATTGTGTGATACTGACTGTGAACAGATAGACAAGTCGAACAGAATAGAAAGTAAAAAAATAGCCCAAATCCATATGGAAATTTATTATGTGACAAAAACAACATTTCAAATTAATGGTGTAAGGAGAATAGAGTTGCAATCTAGAAAAAAAATGTGATGTCAACTACTTACAATTTTAAACCATAAGAGTACTAGAAAAAAAAAAAATGAGGAAATTTCTTTTTAATTTTGAAGTGGGAATGTCCTTTCAGATTATTGCACAAAATCCAAAGCCATAAAAAAGGGACAAATAAATGTAAGTACATTTTTAAAACCTTCTGCATGACAAAATTATCATGAGCAATGTCAAAAGATAAATTAAAAATCAGAAAAAAGCTGCCGGATACGGTGGCTCATGCCTGCAGTCCTAGCACTTTGGAAGGCTGAGGTGGGTGGATCACAAGGTCAGGAGATCAAGACCATCCTGGCTAACATGGTGAAACCCCATCTCTACTAAAACTACAAAAAAAATCAGCCAGTCATGGTGTCATGCGCCTGTAGTCCCAGCTACTCGGGAGGCTGAGGAAAGAGAATCACTTGAACCTGGGAGGCAGATGTTGCAGTGAGCCAAGATCGCACCACTGCACTCCAGCCTGGGCAACACAGCAAGACTCTGTCTCAAAACAAAACAAAACAAAAAACCAAAAAAATTAGAAAACAGCAATTACAACATGTGTCATAGAAAAAGTGCCAATTTCTCAAATGTTTACAGAGCACCTAGAAATTGATGACAACCAACCATTGAACAGAAAAATTGGCAAATAATATGAATGGAAGTTCACAGAATATGAAATACAAAAACATTTGAAAATGAAAAGCTGTTCGATATCAGTTAAAGGAATGCACACTATCACTACACTAAGTTATATTTTTTAAACATATCACAGTGGCAGAAAATGTTTAAAAAGTCGTTCTGTTGGCAACATCTACTAAAAAGTCCAAAAGCATATAAATGTATAGGCATCTTGACCCACCAATCTGACATTGGGGAATTTATTTTATAGATATATCAGCACAGTGAAAATGTTATATTCAGTATTATTTCTGCAGCATCGTAATAGCAAAATTACCCAAGAATATCTATGACAGGTTAAATAAGCAACAGCACATCCACTCAGAGGAATACTATGTATGAAGCTTTAAAAAGTGAGGAGGCTTTGAATTGATATGAGAATATTTCTATGACATAGTAAATAAAAATAAGATAGAAAACAGTATATAAGAATGATAACTTTGCAGTAAGGGTAGGAGACTATAAATACTGAATATGTATTAATAGTTACTCATATAAAGAGAGTCTAGAAGGACACATTAAAAATGAATAATAGGGGTTATATTGGTAGAGGGTGCTGTATGAATTAAGAACAGGGTAAGAAGAATATTGTTAACTTTGCGTATTTAAAAAAGATTTTTTGAACTAAATGAATTTTATTACCTCATAAAAAGATTGAATTTAATTATCCTTTCTCTCTTTTTGTTGTTATGAGTAGAATTTATAGTTTATGAGAAAATTATCTTCAATGAGCCTTTCTATGTACAAACAAGGTGTTCTTTTTAATTCTATTCAAGTTTGCTTTCATGTCCATCTTTAGGATTTCAAATTTTTCTTGCATTGATCTTAAACATTTCTTACTACATTTATTACTAAATATTTTATTTTTGATTGCCTTATAAATTATACTTTTTTCCATTATAGCTTTTAAAGAATTATTGTTCACATATAGAAACATCACTGATTTTATTATGCTAATTTTATACTCAGACATCTTTCTAAATTCTGTAGTTTTACGATAATTTTTCAGTTGAACTTTTTGGATTTTTTTCTCTTGTTCATTTGCATCAATTTGTACTTCTGAAACAGTGAGCATTAAATTATTAAAGTAATAGGGGACGTCCTTTTTTTTAATAACTTTGATGGGGAATGTTACTTAAGTTTCAACAAAAAAAGTCATTTTAATGAGCTTTTAGAGCAAAGAACATAATACTTTGAAGCTATATGGTCAGAATATGATAGATCAGGCATTCACAAACTACATTCACAGGCCAAATCCAGCTTATGTCTGTTTTTATAAATAAAGTTTTATTGAAACACAGCCACACATGTATGTTTATATACTGTCTATGGCTGCTTTCACTGAAAATATTTACTATCTGGTTATTTACAGAAAAATGTTATCCTCCCCAGTGCAAGAGACTATGCTTCAGTACCAATTCCAAAATATTGGTTGCTAAACACAACAAAAGTTTATGTCTTGCTTACACTATATCCAACATATGCTGACAGGGGCGTGTTTCAACATCACATCAGGACTTGGCCAACAAACTCTCACCATCTTGTAGCTCTACCATCTGAAACACACCCTCTTCTAGGACACACATCACTTCCATCCATGTCCCATTGGCCTAACACATCATATAGTATCACACTTGGAACTGTAAGGATTAGACAAATAAAACAAGCTGCTATCTTTACTCTTGGGAGTTTATAGTCTAATAACAAAGAAATTAGGGGAATGACTGACAAATAATCAGCTAAGTCTTAGTGAGTTTCATCGAAGGGAGCAAAGTTCCATGAGGAGGCAACAGCAGGAAGGGAGTGATCATATCTGTTTCAGAATATGAGCAAGGGCTTGAGGAGAAGTGGTACTCAAGACCTACAAAATAGAGATTTAAGGTGGAGGGTGTCTAAAGAGAAGGGGGGGTGCTGTGAATAAAGGGATAGAGGCCAGAATGCTAGAGGTGCTCAGGCAATAACAGTCTAGTTTGATTAAAATATACAGTATATTTAGGAGAATAGTAGAAAGTATGGCTGCAAGGATGGGGCCATATTGGGAGGATCTTGAATATGTTGAATATGAAGTCTTCTTCCCAGAGGTTACACGTGTGAAGATGTAGACTCTTCAGTCTAAATAGTTTTATCCTGGGCACTCAGCATAGTGCTTGGCATGCGCATGTGTCTAGTAAATGTTCATTAAGCAGATAAAAGAATAGATGAATTTCCAAATTTTCTTTTATTATGTTAGAATGTGCTGATAATGCACAACAAAAATATCAGTGAAGATTGATAATGCTGATGACTGTCTGATCTTACAAAGAAACATTTTCAATAAACAATCTAGGCATGTTGGCATTCTGCAAATAAATAGGGCAAAAGTAACGATTTTGTCTGTCTTCCTGCCTTCAATCAAGTTTCAGTCTTCAGTTCCACAGTCCTCCCCACATAACTCCTGTATTCCCTTAACTCCCTGCTCCAATTATTATAAACTGACAAGATCTCATCCCATTGACTTTCTACTAGGTAGTCTTATATTTAGTTATTAAACTTAAAATTACTTTTTCTGAAAAGAAATTCTAAATCATGAAAGAATCCCTTAAGCTGATGTTTAAAAATCATTTCTTATAGCATAGACCAAAATAAATTCCAGATAGATTAAGAGTAAACTGCTTAAAAATTCAAATCATAGAAAAAATGAAATCAGATAGCTATCAAACATCTGATGAGAAGATGACTATGTAAGCTTAGAAGCATTAGAAGATGCTTGAAAAGGGAAAATTCAACAGACTTACTACTAAATCCTAATGACAATAAATGAATAAAAAACAAATAAATATGTTAAAAGAACTCATGGGCTAAAATAAATTTGTAACATATATAATGTACAGAGTTAATATTTTTAAAGTAAAAAAGAGTTTAAACCAATTGTTACAAGAAATACTAAGCTATCCCAATGGACAAAGGAAAGGACCATCCATGATAGACAAAAACTACAAAAAATCTAGAAAGATGGTCAATCTCACTAGTAATAAAGTGAAAATTAAAAATAAATTAAGAGACTACTGGGTAAGTTATCAGAACAAAAACTATAAACTCTCCAGTGCTGGAGAAGATATTGTAATAGTTGTACTTATTTCTGTAGCTGTCAGGATTGTAATCGGCGCAACTCTTTAGGAAAGCAATTTGGCAATAGGTATTAAGAAGCACAAAAATGTAGTTAGTGTTTTATTCAGTAATTTTACTCCTGGGAACCTGTCCTAAGGAAAAAATCCAAAATATGGGGAAAATTTTATTTACCAAGACATTTATCATGGCATTATTTGTAATTACAAAAATAAAAACTATCCCAATGTCCAAAAAGGGAATAGTTAGGTAAATTATAATGTGTCATTTGAGAGATTTTATGTGGCCATTAAAATTATAGTTGAAACGAATCTAAATGGAAAAATGCTTATGCTATAAGAAATATTCAACATATCATGTATACTAAGATAGCAAGTAACCAGAGTCATTGCATAAATGGTAATACAAGGGTGTTTTAAAATCCCCTGCCCCCACCACTGTGAGAAAAATTATTGGTCATGACAGTTACCCACCTTAAATGGCCAAGTGATCAATTCCTCTCTTAGTGTAGACAGGGCAGAAAACTTTCGTTCACATGACACTGTATCACTCTTGGATTGTTTTAAAGCACCATCCACCCTGTCCACTGATCCTGAAATTCTTCTCCCCCAATGTAGCACAAGCCGTTCTCTCACTGTTATGCTTTAGATTCATGTGAAGGAAGGTCAGAATCAGTCTGCCCTTGTGTCAGACTCGGATTCTTACCTGGCCACAGTGAGGTGGTGGAGAAGCAATTGGCTCAGGATAGGAAAGGAACTAACTAGAGAGCCTCTCCCCTTTATGATGAGCTTCTCACAACACCACTACCACAGAGGAAAGAAGCTGAATGCCTGCACCCAAATTATCCTAAGTACTAAGAATGTATCTGAGACACGTCACCTATGTTGTGAGCTACACATTACACCATGCAAAGGCTAAGGTAAGGTAGGCAGTCCCTGGCCTTCCCTAAGAAGACCACACTCTATAGGCAGTATGTCTATGGCATAGTTCTACTGCTATGTAATTATCTTGAAAATGAACTAGAATAAATAATTTAGCTAAGCTTAAAGTGTTTACCTTGGGCCTGGCCCTATGTGCTTAATATGTATTAACTCATTGAACAACAGTCCTACAAAGTATGTGCTGTTATCATTCTAATTTTACAGGTGAGAAAACTGAGATACAAAGAGGTTACATACCTTTCCCAAGGGCGCTCAGCTAGTAGTTGGCGAGATCGGGAATGCAATCAGCACTGTAACACCACAGCCTGTATCCTCAACCACTGTTTAATAAATGCCTCTGATAGCCTAGTTTCTACTACTTAATTCATTTTGATGCTCATTTCCTAGGCTTCTATGAGTTCTAATTATTGACCAGTAAAGAAAACCATGAATCCCACTTGCATCCTCTCATTATGAAAGGTATCTGTTATGAATTGAATTGTGTTCCCCAAAAATTCCTGCGTTGAAGCCTTAATTCTCAGTTCCTTAGAATGTGACCTTACTTGGAGGTCAAATCTTTGCAAACATAATTAAGCTAAAATGAGGTTATTAGAGTGAGCTCTAATCCAATATGACTGTTGTTCTTATAAAAAGGGAAAAATTGGAGACAGACACACACATGCAGGAAGAATACCATGTGAAGATGAAGGCAGAGATCAAGGTGATGGGTCTACAAGCCAAGGAACAGCAAAGAGTGCCAGGAAACCAGCAGAAGCTAGGTGAGAGGCCTATTCTCTCTCTCAGTCCTCAGAGGGAACCACCCCTGCTGACACCTTGATCTTGGACTTCTAGTTTGTGGTTGGAGGAGCCCTAGGAAATCAGTACAGTATCTTTTTCCTCTTCCTGTTATTGTTGTCTATCTACACAATAAAAATTATTTTGTCCAACCAAACAGATGAAACTAAAATGGATGGTAGGGATCAGTAAAAAGTAGAGATCTGGGATGGAATAGTTTAGGGGAGCATTTTAAAATGTTTAAACATTTTAAAACAGTTGATGAAGGCTTAAGATTCCACATAGTTACCTGAAAAGCTTCCACAAAGCCAAAGAAGGCACAGAGAGCAGGGTTCTGGAGCCCATCCCCTCCAGATAAACCCCGCCTTTAGTGAGAGCCAGTCTACTTTTCTCTGTTGTACAATTTGTGTTTAAATTAAGATTTCTGTTTGAAGAAAAATTTCCATTGCATTTTTGAAGGTTAAGAATGTTTATTTAAAAACTGAACTTGTTGCATTTCTTCACTTAATTTTATTGAGCCACTACTATGTATCAGGCAATGTTTTATCTCCCATGGACTACCCTTTTTTTTCTTTTTGAGACAGGGAGTCTTGCTCTGTTGCCCAGGCTAGAGTGCAGTGGCACGATCTCAACTCACAGCAACCTCTGCCTCCCAGGTTCAAGCGATTCTCATGCCTCAGCCTCCCAAGTAGCTGGGATTATAGGCGCGTACCACCATGACCAGCTAATTTTTGTAATTTTAGTAGAGGCACGATTTTGCCATGTTGGCCAGGCTGGTGTTGAACTCCTGGCCTCAAGTGGTCCATCCGCCTTGGCCTCCCAAAGTGCTGGGATTACAGGTGTGAACCACTCACCCAGCCACCCATGGACTAACTTTATGGCCCCCAGGTAGCCTGTGTTTTAAAACATTGGGTCAACAACAACAACAAAAAGAAATTATTAGGTAATCATTTACTAATTCGCTCATTATTATTAATCAAAACATGTAATAGCCAATCAAAATATATTTATCAGGAAAGCTATAAACATCCCCTAAGAATGCCATTGTCCAAAGATGACTTTTGGAATTGCCCTCAGCATCTGCAACATTTTCTTTTGAACATCCTCAAAGGCAGTAAATCACTTTGGGCAAGTTACTTAATTTATTTGTGCTGAAATTTCCTCATAGTAAAATGGTGATAATAATAGTATCTACCTCAGTGGGTTTTTGTGAGGATTAAATGAGAAAATCTATCAGTAGTTCTTAGCACAGTGATTGTACCCAGCAAATGTTCAGTAAATGATATTAGTATTATTAGTAATATAACTAGAATTGTCACAATTCTTGGAGGATGTGTAGTTTTATTGGAGTATTGAAAAGCTTTTGAAGATAAGCCTTAAATCAGATGGGTGATACAACTGGGTAAAAAAAAAAAAAAAAAAAAAAAAAAAAAAACTTTATATCAGCAGCAAGAGGGGACTACAGGGCAAGGAATAGTATTTGTGTAGTCTATAAACTGGTATTTTTCTTTACTCTCAAATATGTGTGAAATAATCTCTGCATCCTTAAAATAAGCACTGTCTTCCTAACGTGACTACTTTGAAAGGAAAAAAAAAAAACAAACAGAGTCTACTTTCAATGGAAGCTCCATGGAAATGAGTGGTTTCACCATCAGTCATTGTTTTCAGCATCATGCCTGGTTCAATCTCATGGGAGCTGACAAACACAAAGATGGCATATGCAAATGGAAATAATACAAACACACACCTGTGCACTCATGCTCTGTAAATCTCTCTAATTTTATCTCCTCCATGTGCTACTTGTCTGTCTTTGAACCTTTGTGGAGAGGGAAAAGGGGAATTTTTAGAATGTTCATACATCTGTGTTATTTATGTTTGTGTTATTACACGTTTAAAATTAAGACTCTAAATTATTTACTGTAACATAGAACATGGATAGGGGTTTTTTTTTTTCCACTCTTTAATCTGCTACTGGTGGTACAAGTTTCAACTCTTCAATTCTAGTTAAATTCTAGAAGCACTTATGGAGTGTCTGTTACATGTAGGGCCCTGTCCTTGTAAACATGGTTCACAACACCAAGAAGCTTCCTGTCAAATGGGACAGGTGAGATTTTAAACCCACATGAACCAAATCATGATACCAGGCAACTAGTGGTTAACAGCAAAATCTCAGGAACAGGTAAGCGTTTTAGGATATCAGAGGAAGAGTCTGGGAAAATATCATGGGAAAAGTAGGATTAGATGAGGTTTAAATTTAATTTTCTGATTGCAATAGGGGGACAGTTATCCATTCATTCAACACTTGTTCTTGAGTGGCCATTATTTGCCAAGAAGATCTTGATGCAAAAATGAAAAAGCACCTTCCCTAACCTGAAGAAAATTTAGAGCCTGGCTATACTATATTAAAAAATTGACACAAAAATAACTGTGCTACAGAGTAAGATGTAAAATTTGCTATGTGTTGAAATTGTTAGAAGATAAAAGTAATTTTATATACATGTATCATAGCCGAAGGTCCAAACAGATAGACACCAAACTGTTAACTGAGAAATGTTTACCTTTTAATATAAATGCTGTGAATTATTTAACTATTTTTCCAATGGACATATATTAATGTATTATGTAGATTGTCTTCATAAGGTAATATAGGAAGTACTTTGAAAAAAAGAAAATTCTGACTTTGTGAATTCTGGGAGGTTGCATAGGGAGACAGCTTTTGAGTTTCATCCTGAAGGATGGCTGAGGTTAGAATAGTAACAATGGCTGAATATATGTTGTAGACTGGACTTTATGCTAAAAGATTTATAAATATCTCAGGTAAACATTAAAAACAAAATCATTTAAGTTATTTTATCCTTGTTTCTACAGATCACAAATCTGAGACATAAGAGAATTCCCACATTAAGTGACAGAGCTGAAGTTCAAACACAGGTTGTCTAGCTCCAGAATCAATGCATATAACTACACTAAAGAGCTTCAGGTGAAAATGTAGGACAAAATTCTCTAGCTTCAGAGAATGGAATCAACTAAAGACAAGGATGTGAAATAGCAAGATATGTGTGGGGAACACTGAGCATCTTTGTGTATGAACTATTTTTCATTTGTAAACCTTTCCTTATACGGAGTAGAGTTCCTCCATAAACGGCTGGGAATATCTTGATAAGTTACAATTGTTCTTCACTAGCCTCCCTGCCTCTAATATTTTACCCTTCTAAGATGTCTTGCACAATAATGCCAAATAAATATTCCTGGCTGGCAATTATTTGTCCAGTTAAATATATCAACGAATCCCCATAATGTGTAGAATCATTTCCAAACTCTTTAATATGTGGATCAAATTACTGTAGTACCTGAGCCCAACAGATTTAGTAAGTTCCCACCATCCTTTATACTACAAATAGGAAGTTCCAGGTTTATTTTTTAAGCCACAATGGTTAAGGGTTATATTTATTTTCCTGTTGAAGAAGAATAGAAGATCGATATCAGAACTGGAGCTTTTATAACCAAATAACCAAGTACAGCAACCAATTGAGTTTTTTTTTTTTTTGAGACAGAGTTTTCCTCTTGTTGCCCAGGCTGGAATGCAATGGCGCAATCTCAGCTCACCTCCGCCTCCCGGGTTCAAGCAATTCTCCTGCCTCAGCCTCCTGAGTAGCTGGGAATACAGGCATGTGCCACCACGCCCAGCTAATTTGTATATTTTTTAGTAGAGATGGGGTTTCTCCATGTTGGTAAGGCTGGTCTCGAACTCCCTACCTCAGGTGATCCGCTCACCTTGGCCTCCCAAAATGCTGAGATTACAGGAGGGAGCCACCACACCCAGCCCCAATTGAGTTTTTCTATGATAAGTACAAACTTATATTTTCAAAACCAAAATTGATACTTTTAGTGTCAAAGACAGAGAAAAGATCAAAATTACAGACAATATTCTCTAAAAGTTGTGCTCATCATAAGAAAAAGAGGCTCAAAGTCTTATTTCCAAGCTTATACAACGAGCTACAAAGTTGATGGCAATTCTTATACTCAGTGACAAGTTTTTGCAAATTCCTATACAAATATACCAGCAACAACCAGCTCAGTGGTTGGACTGAGAAGAAACTCCAAAGCACTTCCCAAGGCCAAACTTGGGCCAAAAAAAGTCATGGCCACTGTTTGGTGGTCTGCTCTCAGTTTGATTTACTACAGCTTTCTGAATCCTGCCGAAACCATTACATCTAAGAAGCATGCTCAGCAAACCAATGAGATGCACCAAAACTGCAATGCCCGCAGCCGGCACTGGTCAACAGAAAGGGCCCAATTCTTCTCCACAACAGTGCCCAACTGCATGTCATACTACCAATGGTTCAAAAGTTGAACAAATTGGGCTATGAAGTTTTGCCTCATCCACCATATTCACCTGACCTCTCACCAACCAACTACCACTTCTTCAAGTATCTCAGCAGCTCTTTGCAGGGAAAATGCTTCCACAGCTAGCAGGGTGCAGAAAATGCTTTCCAAGAGTTCATGGAATCCCAAAGCATGGATTTTTATGCTACAGGAATAAACAAACTTATTTCTCATTGGCAAAAATATGTTCATTGTAATGGTTTCCATTTTGATTAATAAAGATGTGTTTGAGTCTAGTTATAATTAGTTAAAATTCATGGTCCAAAACCACAATTACATTTGCACCAACCTAATATATATGTATGATATTTGGTAAAAACAAAAGTATGAGTGAACCTAAAATAAGACTTGGCTCACACACAGTATATTTGTAAGCAACAAGTACTTAATAAATCTTTACATTTTGTTATTGAAAACCCAGGCTACAGGAGAAAGTGTTTGTTTGCTTGGTTTTATTTATTACCACTTTTCAGGGGGAGTTATATGGTGTAGACTGACAAATGTGCACTTAGAGTAACAATAATTAAATACCAGCTGACTGAACAGCAAGGAATGGTTTTTCCATGAATAAAAGATGTTACACCCGAATATAGGTCCACACACTGGCTGATTTATAGAGAGCAGCTAATGGTCAGCAACATACCTCTGGCTCTCGATTCCAAGTAGAGGGTCCTAGTGAAAATTCTTAATACAATCAAGTCATGACTTTAGGCAAGAAATGGGAAGAAAGTTCAAGATTCTGCTTTCCCATTTGAAATGTTCTATTCTATGAAAGGAAGGATGCTTACACTGATTTTTTTAGGTGAAGGATGAGAAAAAAATATTTCTATACGACACTGACCTTAAATGGTGTGTATCAATGATATATGCAGCATCTTAATGGTAGAACCCATTACTTTAGGGTCAAATTTTCAGTTTTTAATGCTGTGGGTAAAATATTAGATTTTCTGTGACGTAAATGGCTCAATTTCTGAGTTTGACTGTTTTCAGTATTTGATCGTTTTCTCCACCCAGCAAAGAAAAAAATCTATGAACACATCATTGAGCATATTTTTCAAAAACACATCCAAATTCTACCATAGAACTTGAACAAATTCTTTACAGAGACTGATACCACCAAAGATGTATTCAGAATCCATTCACCACCATCTTCTAAGTTAAGTCATTTAACATTCAACTGTCCTACTTTTGAGTTTAATATACTCACTAACTCAACATATGATGGGAAACTCAAAGTAGTCTTCAGTGAGAAACTGTTCCATAATATTTCAATCTAAATACCAAGAGCTACCTTGATGCCATTTTCAAGGATCTGTAATTTTGCATTAGGGTTTTTTAATCAAGTGGAAAGGAAAAGATAAGCCACCCAGATGTAAAATCTGGCCTAAAGCTTCAGCAATCTGATGTTTACATAAAGCTACTCTTCTTATTATTAATTTAAAATATATTTTAGTTTTAAAGCATCATGATTTCTTAAAAATTTGTCTGACACCAGCAATCTATTCCTTAAGTAATTTCCAGATGTCAAGGATTTTAAAAACTATGCCTTATAGCATGTTGTTTTCTGTGCCTTATAGAATGCTGTCTTACTAAGGCTGATTTCTCTGCTTCAAATTACACCTTACCTATACTTTCCGTTCGTAATTTCAAAATTGCTCTGTAAGCGGCTTGCTCAGCATTTCCCAGGCCCAAGTGGGAACTCTGTCTATCCCCAAGTAAACGCTGCCAAGCAATAGTAATATCACTAGAACATTAAAATCGATAATCCTGAAACATTAGGGATTTTTTTTTTTTTTTTTACTTAAAAACCATGTCTTTTCTGGTTATTTTGTTTCTTCCCTTGGAAGCTAGAGTCTATTAGAAGTTCATTAGCAATAGCAAAACAGAAAATAAGGGAAAAGGATGAAATGAGAAAGAGCAGAGTTCCTTGGTAATGAAGCCCATTATGAGACACCCAGAAGGGTGTGGCCGCCCTTAGTGCTTGCCTACCATAGCAACTGCTTCCACAAGGATATGCAGATTCTCAGGCTCTGTGTTTGGTTTTCCAAGGGCCAGTGTTTGCCTTTGATGGCAGCAAGTTTAGCAGACTCTATTAGTAACTCTAAGAATAACGCATTGGTACGTCCCCTTTCAAAAAGAGGAACGTCTGTATCCTAGCTTCCTAGGTATATTGTGAATAAGGAAGATTCTGAGAAGATGTGAAATAGCCAGTGGGCACTAATTGCATTTTCCTTCTGAGCCTTGCAACTTATTTCCCAAGTGAGTTAAATCACAAGCTAGAAGAATCTTAGAGCTGTGAGAGACTTGAGGATTTTCCTTTATCATACAGTTGAGGAAACTAAGGCCCACACAGGGCATGCCACTAACTCAGAGTCAAACTAGAGTTTATTTCTGGGTTCAGGTAAGGACAAGATTCACTTGCAGACCACTACATTGCCTTCAGTCTCTGCTTTTGACTTCTCAGTTTCCCTATGAAGCAGAGGCATCTCACGACCTGCCCATCCCCACTTCCCAAATCTCATAATCAGCTTCATTAGAGAATTGCCCTACATTAGAGAGATACAGAACACTTCACAAGGAGTTTGTAAGTCTCTCTCTAGAGAGTTTGAAGAAAGAGAAGGAGCTTTCTATTAAGGGAATATTTTAAGTGCAGTCTTTACTGAAGGCACAGAGTAGCGGTCTTTTAAAGTTCCTTTTATGTCCTGAGATTCTTCTCTCCTGCTCTGAGAAAAATAAAGCATTGAGAAGCCTCCTTGCAAGTTGACATCAAAATGAGAATTACATCTTAGATAAGAGGCAGAACTAATCTTTGATTTAATCTTACTAAGCCATGTGCCCAGTTTCTTCGGGTTGGTTTGAGTCCAAGTAGACAGAGGTTAAACAAATTAGAACACACATTGACAGTGGGAGCAGGGTTTTCAGAGCTATTTGAAGATTATGTCTACCTTGCCAGACCAGGCTTGCAGCAAGTGAGTAAACTTAGATTAACCCTAGATTAATCTATAGACAAAAGAACCTTTGGCCAAGGGACTAAGATAGGGCCGAGGGAGAGGGGGAAGAAAAATATGCTATATCCTAATCATCAGGAAAGAACAGGCTGTTCAAGCCAATTCTGTTCTGATGTATAATGAGATCAATTGCATCTGGAGCTCCTTGGGCACTGGCAGGAGGCGCAGGGACAGCAGGGCAGCACGGAGGAAGGATTACCTCATTGAAGAGAGCAGCCAAGGCTGCCAATTCCCTTTCTGACCCTTCTTTTTCTGAGTCTGCCCTCCCTTGCCTCAGCCACCACTGAATTGCCAGTTGCCCAGTGAAGCACAGCTAGTCTGCAAAGTAAATGTAGCAATATATTGTACCAACAGTCTCTTTTCCCATTAGCCAACTAAGTGTCTTCCTGTTGAAATTCACCTTAAACTTTAAATGAATAGAAATTACACAGCTGCTTTCAGATGGTTGCTCCTCTTTTTTTCCCCAAACTACCTGTATAGATGGTATTTAGGGGAAACTTTTAACCATCTCTCTTATTCTCCTTCAACATGGAATGAAACCATATAAATGTGGGAAGATGGCTCTTCAATCAACCATTCCACAGGCATAGAAACTTAAGTTATTACAGCTTAAGTCTAGGTCACTAGGCTCCCCAACAAAGGAAAAGCTAGAGCAGGGGTCCCTAACCACCATGCCGTAGACAGGTACCCTTCTGTGCCTGTTAGGAACCAGGCCGCCCAGCAGGAGGTGAGCTGAGAGGAGTGAGCATTACCGTCTGAGCTCCACCTCCCATCAGACCAGCAGAGGCATTAGATTCTCGTAGGAGCAGGAACCCTATTGTGAACTGTGCCTGTGAGGGAACTGGGTTGCCCCTCTTCATGAGAATTTAATGCCTGATGATCCGAGGTGGAACAATTTCATCTGGAAACCATCCCTCCCACCCCCATCTGTGGAAAAATTGTCTTCCATGAAACCAGTTCCTGGTGCCATGAAGGTTGGGGACCACTGAACTGGAGTGTCTTTCTTTGTTCTCGTCCTCCATTGTACTTCTTTTCTACTTCAGGCAGCATAGAAAAGCAAAATGGATGATGTCTTTATGAACCACTTCAATTAGTGATCACATCAGAGTGGGACTGGTATGGACAGGGAGTCAGAGAAACAATACAGATAAGGTTTGAGTCAGATAGGGGCTGGGACAGCAGAACTTGCCAATTAACTAATGTTGCTAAAAAAAAAAAAAAAGAAAAGAAAAAGAAAAAAGAAAAATGTTGGGGGAGAAAAGGCTATGCTGGCTTATTTAAGAAAAAAAAATGGCATCGGAAGCCTCTTGGACTTCAGATAACTCTTACAAAACATTTTGATGGATTAAGTGCAAAAAGTGAATCAAACATATGGATTAAATTTTCATTAAAATATAAATGGGGGTATTTTCCTATTATATTAAGTAAAATGTTTGGCAAAGTAGACTTGGTTTTGGCCAATCCCAGAGCATTTGAAAAATGGTTTTGAGATATTCAGTGAACTGAACACAAAGCCAGGTTTACCCATCTCTAGAGTTTGGAAAAATAAAATTTGGCTCATCAAGGTTGGATTCAGTGTCAAATGTATTTGTGTGGAAATAAGTTTCTGAAACACCAAAATTGCCTACGTGCCTTGGAAGTGCAGTTGAAATGCCTAGTAGTTATTGAGTAACTCAGTCTGCCCAGCACCATAAAAGGCAGAATCCACTGACCTGACATAAAGATGAGCAGCTCCCCTCCTCCCCAACCAAGGTATTAAGAACTGAACCGGCCAGGCACGGTGGCTCATGCCTGTAATCCCAGCACTTTGGGAGGCCAGGGTAGGCGGATCACAAGGTCAGGAGATTGAGACTACCCAAGCTAACGTGGTGAAACTCCATCGCTACTAAAAATACAAAAAAAAAAAAAATTAGCTGGGCGTGGTGGCGGATGCCTGTAGTCCCAGCTACTTGGGAGGCTGAGGCAGGAGAATGGCATGAACCTGGGAGACGGAGGTTGCAGTGAGCTGAGATTGCACCACTGCACTCCAGCCTGGGCAACAGAGCGAGACTGTGTCTCAAAAAAAAAAAAAAAAAAAAAAAAAAAAAAAAAAAAAAAAAAAAAAGAACTGAACCAAAGAAGTCAGTCTATCCTGCATTTTCAACAATACTGTCTAGCCCAGAAAATTCACACAAGGCAGCAAATGAATAGGAAACGCTCATTTGTGAGAAAGGTGATCAGCATAGTTGGATGGCTGACAAGGAGTTTTATTATCTGCATTGTCCAGAGAATTTTAAAAAGCAAAAGACAATAAGAGTATTGACGAAAGGTGAGTAGAATGTTTGGAAATATTTTCCAGGTATTAAGGACTTCATTTTACTTATTTGTAAAAAAAAATATCCAAAGAAATGCATGGAAATTGTTAGCACTCTAATGCCAGTCCATTTGAATATCTTTCCATCAACCCATGGGTTACTGGAATTTCTTTTAATCCATCTATCAGCAGCCCATCTGAACATGACTACACATGAAATTTCAAGTTTAGTAATCTTTTGTTCCTGCACATGGCCATTATGAAACTCCATTCTACCCATGGTAAAACTTCATCTTTCTGCCAGTGTTTTGGGGAAATGGGATCACAAAGAGCCAAAATTTCTGGGTAACTAAACAAGTATCAAGACATCAGCATCAAACCATAAGAGGGTTATATTTAAGCCACTTTGAGTAAAAATATTTGGAAATCTTTGATCTACTTCTGTTTGTATTCTTAAATAAAGGATCACATAGTATTGCAAGAATACTCCAAAGGTGGTTGACGTGGATAGAGCTATTTGCCTCCAAACTACATGATCTCAGCTTGCAATACCATTTCAACACTTGTATTTTCTCTGTACAGCATATAAGTCAAGAAAACAGAATTACTCTTAAGTATTTAAAGCAAGAAGGGATTTAAAATAGGGATTTAGAAATTTATGCAACCATTGGAAGGGCTGGTGGTGTAAAGATCAGGGATACTGCTGCCTGCTAGCATTTCATAATCCAGGAAATGCAGGCTTCATAGGACACTTCTATCCAGGACCTTAGCTGACTGTGGTACCAGAGGAAGTGATTCTCAGTGGGGGTTACTGGAAGTCCTCGGAAAAATCGTATGCCTGAAGATGTCCATATGCCTGCCCACAGCTGCAGCCAGAAGATGCTCTCTCCCTCTTTTCCACATTCCACACCTTGTATGAGCATCTCTCCTTGATAAAATCAAAACTTGAACCCTCCTAGTAAAAGGAAATGTAATTTCCACACTTCCAGTCCCTGCACACAGGAGAGAGTTTGGAAGGGAGAAGTGATGTTGAGCAGCAGTTCCCAACCTTTTTGGTACCAGGAACTGGTGTCGTGGAAGACAGGTTTTCCACAGATGGGTTGCAGGGTGAGGGGATGGATTCAGGATGAAACTGTTCCACCTCAGATCATCAGGCATTAGATTCTCATAAGGAGCACATAACCTAGGTCCCTTGCATGCACAGTTCACAAGAGAGTTCATACTCCTATAAGACTCTAATGCTGCTGCTGATCTGATAGGAGTTGGAGCTCCGGTGGTAATGCTCACTCATCTGCCACTCCCCTCCTGCTGTATGGCCCGGTTCCTAACAGGCCACAGACCAGTACAGGTCCACAGCCCAGGGACTGGGGACCCTATTAAGTATCATCAGCAGACATTATTGACATATGAAGTTGTCCTGCTTTTTGTCTGTTGCTGAGTACCATTTATTTAGTGGATTTTCCTTACCTATTCCTCTTCATTCCTTTCCATCTTTTATTTTTGTGGCACTTGATATTGGTAACAGCCAAAAAATCTAATGCCTAATTTATTGAGAATAAATTGTCCCAGGTGAAGACCTTGAGACCATAAAAAACAAACAGTACAGTAGAGTGGTAGGTGCTGGAACAGATGTATTAGCCCAGCTCTGCCAATTACCAGCTACATTATACTAATATTTCTGACTATAGATTTTCTTATCTGTAAAATGGAAATAATAACAACTGCCATTCCTACCTTTCCCAAAGATGTTGCAAGTATAAAATGACTTATACCTATGAAAGGTCTTCACAGATTGTAGAGTATTATGAAATATAATTCATTCTCTCACTCACTCAACACATTTATTTAGTACTTAGTCTAAGACATAGAATTGGACATTTCGAGGGTATAATATAAAGACAAACAACAGTCTCTGTGCCCTAGAAATCTACCACTTAGTAGCAGAACAAAATACATAAATATAAAACCAAAATACAAAACAGAAAGTTAGAAGGGCAGTAAGGAAGAAACAAAGGATGACACTTTTGCCTAGGAAGGAACTATTATTTGCATGTGAAGAAATTAGGAAGGCTTTATGACCCAGATCATTCATCTACTTAACCTGTTCTCCTATCTGATTCTTGAACTCTCACTCTCACATGCTATACTCACAATCTTCAGTAGATGTCATTGCCTTAGTTCCATTAACCATCCATCTAATTCCTTTTTCTCCATTCTCATTGTAATTGTTTTAGCTTGGGGTCTTATCACCACTGTAATACCTTCCTCATTAATCTATCTGCCCCCCAGCCTGCCCTCACCATACTCCCCACCCTACCCTACCCAATCCACAATCCTATATAAAATTAATTGATCCTCTGCACTGCTCTCAAAATAATCTATCCAAAATAAAAATCTAGTCGTATAATAACCTGCTTAAAATCCCTTCAAAAAGTAACCCTTACTTTTAGGATAAAGGTAGCACACAAGGCCCTCCGTGGTCTGGTCTCAGTTTCCCTCTTGACTTACATAGGGTGTGCCTTTGTGCACAAACTTCATGACACCTATCTATAACATTCAAGACGGTTTTCTCTTTTTTCCTTCCTGGTCCATGACAGTGTTAAGAGTAATATAGCTGTGGTCCCTAAAGTGAAGGAGTGGAATTAAGAGATTGGTAGGCTGAGGAACAAAGGAACTGGCTGAAGAGAATAAAAGAGGAAAAAGTAAGACTAAGGATAAGGGAGAAAGGTAAAAATATGTAGTTGGTGACATCTGCCTTACATGATACTGAATGTGGGAGCCCGGACTTAAGCTGATTGTCAGATAAGGAAGGATTCACTGGGCATGGGCACTCAAAACTGTGGCCAAGAAGATGAGATTCTTCTCTATAGAAGGGTCTGAAGCCAAGAACTCTCTGAACCTTTTTATGGAGGAGGAATCGGTTTAGGGGGAGGTCTTACTGACCATAAGAAGTTCCACTATATATACTGTTCTCCAGATATTTTCTAGTGGGATGCATTGCTGCAATTACGATAAAGGTTATCTAACATTTACATAGCACTTTACAGTTTCCCAAATGCTGCCACAAATATCCCATTTAAAGACCAAATTATAGGCTTTCCAAATTAAAGCAGTGTTTCCAAAGGGTTTCCAGACTACTTGCTTGGCCAACTAAAATGGTTATTACATGCTATGTTTTTATGGAGTCTTTGAATTCTCTATTGACTCTTGGCAAAACGAATGTGTTTGAGTGTTTTCCAACATTAACATGATAACATGGTAGAGTCTAAAAAACACTTGAATGAATAATCACAATCATTTGTGCTAAGAACTCAGATCATCTCTGCAAAAACAAACAAACAAACAAACAAAAATCAGCTAGTGCAGTATAGAAGATTAAAGAGAGGAGGTAGTGTAAGAAGACACAAAGGCAGGTCTTGACTGCCAACTTGCCTCTATCTGTTCTTTTTAGCCATCAGACTGGTCTCAGTGCACTCATGTGTCCAAGGGAGAAGGTGGGAAAGAGGTGTGCAGAAGGAAAAGCTCCTTTTATTTTGTAGTTAACAGATTAATTAACTTTTTCTGAATATTCTGCTTAAAGAGTTAAAGGCCTAGAGTTTAATCTTGTGTTGCTGAACTACTGATTGGTTTATATCAAAGATATTAAAAATTAACCTTTCCCCAAATCCTTTCTCCTTCCTGACTCCAACACCAAAGTCTTGTCACATCTACTTGGAGAAACTGCCCCAGACTAAATGTGTTTTAGCTCCCAAATTGAAACTTGAAAGGATAAGACATTGTAAATACAAACAATGCTTTTCAATTACTTCACAAATAATTGCTCCTTCCTTTTTCCACTCTTCTGAAGTTCTCTTCTGTAATAACTAGATCGATGTATCCCTTAGCTGCTGAAGTTTCTGGCAGGAGTCCTAAGACTTGATGCAATTCCGATTACAGGATTAATACCCTGCTGGGGCAAACTGAAAGCAAGAGGCACTTTCATTTAGAACATCTGGTCACCTAGTCTTAGGACTTTTTCGTAAGTGCATTGTAGTCCCCAAATTTCACATTCTTTTGGAGAACCACGAGGATTTCTTCATTTGTATTACAGCTTTATAGACAAGGAGAGAATATTCATGGCTCTAGGCTTCTCCATGGAAAACTGGGGCTGTTACAGTGGCCTTAACTTAGCAATCTCTCACACTAGTGATGGCTCTCTAATTAGGAAAAAGATACAAAATAACATTTGTGAAGTGCTCCACAGATGATTTTTGTATTTTTTTTTCCCTGTGGTTGCTGTAATAAGTTACCACAAAGTTGGTAGCTTAAAACAATGTACATTTACTCTCTTACAGTTCTGAAGGACAGAAGTCTGGGGAAAAATTAAAGTATCAGCAAGACCATACTCCCTCTGGAGCCCTAGAGGAGAATCTCTCTCCTTGACATCTCTACCTTTTACACCTGTGGTTTTTTTTTTGTTTGTTTGTTTTTGTTTTTTGGAGACGGAGTCTTGCTCTTTGGCCCAGGCTGGAGTGCGATGGCAAGCTCCGCCTCCCGGGTTCACGCCATTCTCCTGCCTCAGCCTCCCAAGTAGCTAGGACTACAGGCGCCCACCACCACACCCGGCTAATTTTTTGTATTTTTAGTAGAGACAAGGTTTCACCGTGTTAGCCAGGATGGTCTCGATCTCCTGATCTCGTGATCTGCCTGCCTTAGCCTCCCAAAGTGCTGGGATTACAGGCGTGAGCCACCGTGCCCGGCTATACCTATATTTCTTGCACACCTTGGCTCATGGCCCTTTTTCCCAACTTCAAAGCAAGCCATCTGGCCTCTTGCATCAGTGGTCACATTGCCTTCTTCTGTGTCAGACTGCTTTCTGCCTCCCTCTTACAGGGGCAGCTGTGATTGTATTGGGTCCACCCAGATAATACCAGATAGTCTCGCTATTGAAACATCCTTCACTTAATCAGAGCTGCAAAGTCTCTTTTGCCATCTAAGGGAACATCCACAGTTCCCAGGAATTAGAACCTGGATAACTTTTCGGGGGCCATTATGCTGCCTACCACACTTTTGCTTTTAATTTTCACACCGCCACCACCACCATCATCACGCAGACATTGTTACCTCCATTTTAAAGATGAAGTTACTGAGGCAAAGACTGATTATGAAATGTATTATTTTAGGAAATAAGTGGCAGAGCCAAAGTTCAAACCCAGTTTTTCTGGGTTTATGAAAGAAAAAAAAAAGAGGAAAAACCAGGGATATAAGGAAAAACTGATGACAACTTTTTCAAATCTTTTTTCTCAAATTCCCTTCTAGTTCTCCTGTACAGCACAGGTAACCCAAGAGTGACCCTCTATATCTGCCTGACCTTGGCAGAAAAAAAAACAAAATCTCCATTTTTAAACTTGGGATGAGAAAGAAATGGTGACTGACAATTGGTTGAAATTCATTTGTATAATGTTTCACCTAAACCCCTTTTTTCATCTGAGATGTGGAGATTTGAAAAATAAATGAACCCCTTTTATGATTTTTCTCACTTTCAAGTTGTCTAATAAGAACAACTTTTCAGTTGTTTCTATGTGTTTTTACAAGTATCACCTCATTTAACCCTCACAATACCCATACGCTGCAGGTGCTATCGTTCTTCTCATTTGTTTTCATTTCACAGATGAGTGTATTGAAGCACACAGTAGTGAAGTAATTGTGGTCAACTTTTCACAGACCGGGATTCAAGCCCAGGGATCTTTAACCAGTAGGAATCTTACTACACTACTTATAGTCTAATGCTTTGCATATATTTTAACCTCCCTCTAGTTTGTAAGTTCCATAAGAGGAGGCTTTATTCTAATTCTCCCTTTTCTCTGCATCATTGAACATGTGTATTGTCCATAACAGACTTTTAGGTGCTGAATAAATGAGTGAATATTGATTATGATTGAATTTCTCTTTTCCCCATATGTTTACTCTTAAATATATTCCTTTAGAAGCTTGCTATTCAAAGTGTAGTCCCCAAGCCAGCAGCATAGGCATCAACTGGGATGCTATGAGGAATGCAGAACCTCAGACCCCACCCAAGACCTGCTGAATGAGAATCTGCATTTCAACACATTTCTCAGATGATCTGCATGCACATTAAAGTTTGAAAAGCACTCTTGAAAGCACATGGTTAAATTTAACAAACTTAATCCACTATATCCACATGCTTCTCTCACCTACCGACATACTTGAGCACCTTGGCTCTGGTCTCTTCAAGTTTATTCTAGGTCTAAGGTTCTGTGAATTGGCCAGTTCCACAAAAGCTGTTCCTTTTGTAAGCACTTGTTTCAATATGACAAGAGCAACATTACTCAAAGGAAGCATTAGTGGGTAGCTAGTACTTTTTTTTTTTTTTTCTTTTGCTTCAAAGTTCTCAACAGCAAGCACACAAGAAGTTCCCCTGTCCCTGGACACACACACAGACTGCACTTCAGTGGACTGCATGGCAGGTGAGCCGGGAAGCTGCAGCCCAGATGGAGAAAAGACTAGCAACCTGTCCCTGGCACAGGGAAGGAAGCTGCTCATCATGGTGACATAAAGTAAAGCTTCTAAAGTAGCTCATATGTCTCGACCATCAGGAGGGTTTTATAACAACACATCTCATCTTCCCACTCTCATCTCTAGACCCTGTGGCACCTGGCTGTGAAAACTTTTAAATAAAGGAAGCATTGATATGGTGCATCCAAGGCAATGCTTTTGAGAGAATCTAAAGAGCAGTTTGTGATCCCAAGATCAGGGCATCTCTTTTTAAGAGCTGATATTACCATATGAATAATAAAAAGAAAGTACTCACTTAGCATAAAAGAAGATGAGATCACCACAGATCCCCACTTCAGAAAATGAATATCAGACTCATTCCGAAAATGGTATAGGAAAATTGAACTGTAAAGAAACCAACAACTTTCAGGTGATGTAATCTAGTGCACCTTCAGAATGTGACAAATCTAGATTAGAGTTTGTACTAGACTTTTTGTTTTAAGATTTTAATTTCTACCTACATAAAAATATATTGGTGGGGGATTGCTATAATTAACATGCTATCCTCAATCTGTAATATAACCAGAGGATGCTGATACCACATTAGTAGAGGGCATTTTTGAGTATTTTAAACCTCAAACTTTGGTTTTAAACAGTACTTGATTCTGATCACATTTAACTGAGGGCTTTTGCTTCTGGCCAAGATAGAGTAACAGGGATAGAATGTATCATCCTTCCTGAAACAACCACAAACTAGACAAAATATGTAAAACAATGGTTCTCAAGATGTAGGATGTGAGGCAACAAAGGACAGAAATCCCTGAGAAATATAAAACAAGTGAAGTGAGCCCTACCGTCACCAGCTTACTTCCTGGAAGGAGACTTTCGGCTGCAGCACATGAAGAGAGAATCCAGGTAGAGCTTGGTAGTCTCCCTGAGTTGAGGTGACAAGGCTAAAATTATGGGGAGGCTGCTTTCCAGGGCAGAGTGCCAGAAAAGAGAGCTGTGTATGGGGAAGACTCTGAAGGTCTTCAGAAGGACCCCTTTGCATATTCAACTGAGTACTGACCAATACAGGTGTAAGAGGAAACTACCAGAGGCCAGGGAAAGAACCATCCAAAAGAATTAGAGAACAGAAAACTCACAGCTTACACAGGACAGGGAAAAGTGCCTGTTTCCATTAGACAGAATGGAAAATCCCATAACACACAGGATATAGGATAGACTACCATATTAGTTTTCTATTGCTGTGTAACGATGTACCATGAATTTAGCAGCTTAAAAACAATACCCATTTATTATTTCACAGTTCTGCAGATCAATAGTTCAAGCAGGTTTGACAAGATTCTCTGTTCAAGGTCTCATAAGGCCAAAATCAAGCTGTCAGTAAAGTTGGGCTCTTATCTGGAGGCTCTGGAGAAGACTCTGTTTCCGCATTCATTCTTGTTATTGACAGAACTCAATTTCTTGTGGCTGTAAGAATGAAGTCCCTATTTTCTTCTGGCCATTGGTCATGGATTGCTCTCGCTCCTAGAGGCCACTCTCAGCTCTCAGATTCTTTCCCGGTGACCCCTTTCATATTCAAGGTAATGACACATCAAGTCTCCCTGGTGTTTAGAGTATTTGACCTACTCTTCTGCAATCATCCAGAGAACAGAATCTGCTTTTTAAAATACAGGCTAGGCCCACAAGATAATCTACTTATCTTAAAGTCAACTGATTAATAATATTAGTTACATGTGCAAAATCTCTTTTTCCAGCCATGTGGAAAAAAAGTCATTAAAAAAAAATCATGTTAATACCCAGGGGAAAAATACAGGGATTAACTTAGAACTCTACCAACTAAAAGTACTCAGAAGAGTCTTGCCTCAGTAGTTGGATTAAAATTGCCCTCCATGAAATATGGTCCTGAACTATATTAACAAAGTTTAAAAGCAAGACCCAAAAAAATCAAACTATTTCCAAATAACTTAACCACCATAACTTAACCATACCAGGACAAAACTCTAGAACACCTACAGGAATGCAAAAATAACTAGCAGCCAAAAAAGTCAAATTCACAATGTCAGGTATTTAATAAAAAATTCCTCCCAGGCATGCAAAGCAGCAGGAATAGGTGACCCACAATGAGGAGATAAATAAAACAATAAAACTCAACTCAGAACTGACAGCAGTGATAGAATTAGTAGACAAAGATCTTACCATAAATATTACATTTATAATATTTCATATGGTGAAAAAGATAGAGGAAACACTAATCTTGTTAAGTGGAAACACGGAAGATTTTTTAAAAGATATACAATGATCTTTTAGAGATGAAAATACATTATGTGGGATTGATGTCAGATTAGACATTGCAGAAGAAAAGGTAAGTGAACTAAAAGACACACCAACAGAAACTATCTAAAATAAAACACACAGAGAGTAGGGAATTAAATAAACAAACAGAACACGCACAAGTTGTGGGCAAATTCAAACGTCTACTATATGTATAATTGAAATCCAATCCTCAAAGGGAGATAGAAGTAATATAAGAATTAATCACTGAAAAATTTCCAAATTTGTTGAAAACTATAGACCCATAGGCCCAGGAAGCTCAACCAACCCCAAGGACAAGAAGCATAAAGAAAATTATACCATGGAACGTTATTATGAAATGCTCAAAATCTGTGTTTTAAAAAATCTTAAAATCAGCCAAGAAAAAAATTATGATATACACAGGAACAAATATTAGGATGAAAGCATATTTTTCATCAGAAATAATGCAAATGAGAAGATAATGGAGCAACATATCTGAAGTACTGAAAAAATAATTGTCAACGTAGAATTTTACACAACAGTAAAAAATATTTCTGAGAAATGAAGATGAAATACTCTTTTAGATATACAACAACTGATCCATTGCTATCAGATCTGCACTACAAGAAATGTTAAGAAAATCTTTCAATCAAAAGGAAAATGATACCAGATAGAAATATGTATCTACACAAAATAATGAAAAACATTTGAAATAACTAAATGGGTAAATAGGATTTATTTCTTTTTTTATATTTATTTTTATTTTTTAAATTTATTTCTAGAGGCAGGGTCTCACTCTGTCATCCAGGCTAGAGTGCAGCGGTGATCATAGCCTCAAACTCCTGGGCTCAAGCAATCTTACATCCTCAGTTTCTCAAGTAGCTGTGACTACAGGTATGTACCACCACATCTGGCTAATTTTTAATTTTTTTGTAGAAATGGGATCTCGCTATGTTGCTCAGGCTGGTCTCAAACTCCTGGCCTCAAGCAATCCCTTTGCCTCTGTCTCCCAATACAGTGGGATTATAGACATGAGTAACAGAGACTGGCTTATGATTTATTTCTTATTATTGAGATGGCTTTTAAAAATAATTGGCTATTTAGAACAGAGATAAACAAACTTTTTTTCTAGGAAGAGCCAGATTGTAAATATTTCATGCATTGTGGTTCACACAGTTTTTGTGACAACTACTCAACTCTACTGTTATATCATAAAAGCATTCATTAAAATATGTGAATAAATTGATATAGCTGTGTTACAGTAAAATCTTATTTACCAAAACAGTTGGCAGGCAGGTTTGGTCACTGGGCCTTAATTTGCCAATCTCAGAGTTAAAGAAAAAACAATAATAAATATAGCATGAGAATTATAATATAGGTAGAAGAAAAGGTATGACAAATAAAGCATAAAGTCCAGAAGGTGAAAACTGGTACCTACTGTTCTCATACCATATGTAAAGCAAAACAATGTTACTTGAAGGTAAACTGTGCTAAGTTAACTATTTAAGTATATTATAAATCCTAAAGCAACTGCTAACAAATAATTATAGTTAATACACAATTAAGGAAATTAAAAATGAAAATGTAGAATCATAAGTAAAATTCAAAAAAAAAGCAACAAAAAGCAAGAGGGAACAAAGAACAAGTGAAACAAACAGGAAACAAATATCAAGAAAATACAACGCACTGATTAAAACGTCAATGACGATAAGAGAAGAGGGGATAATACACAAGGTCAGATGGGTAATGTTAGTGGAGAGATGAAAACTGTAAAAAAAGAATCAAGTAGAAATGCTGGAAATAGAAACACAATCATAGATGAAGAATGCCTCCCATATGCTCATCAGTAGACTTGACACAACTGAGACAAAGAAAAAAGAAAACCACGGTAAGTCCATATAAATAACTCAAACAAAAACACAAAGAAAAAATAGAGAAAACAGGAGCTATAGAATATTATCAAATAATCTAATTAAAATTAATGATAGACTCTAAATCACATATCCAAAAAGTTTGGAAAATACCAAGTAGAACACCAAACTGCTGAAAAACCATGACAAAGAAAAAAAATCTTGAAAGCAGCTAAAGGAAAAAAAGCAACACATAAAGTATAGACAAACAAAGACAAGAATTAGAGCAGACTTTTCATCAGAAACCATGGAAGCCAAAAGATAACACACTGATGTCTTTAAAGGGCTGGAAAACAAAACAAACAAAAACAAATTTAAAAACCCACTGTCAATTCAGAATTCTAAACTCAGAGAAAGAAGAAAAGAGAAAATAGGAAATAAAGGTATTTTCATACAAACAAAAGCTGAGCCAAATTATTGCCATTTGATCTTCACTAAAACAAATGTTAAAGGAAATTTTTTAGTAGAAAATGTATAACACCAGACAGAAATTTGGATCTACACAAAGAAATGATGCACACTGGATGTGGAATAAATGAAGAAAATATAAATTTTATTTGCATTACTTATAATTAGAACAGAGATTAATAAACATTTATTCTAGGAAGACCCAGATTGTAAATATTTTATGTATTGTGGTCACACAGTCTTTCTGACAACTACCCAACTGTAGTACTCTAAAATGTAACTACAAAAAGGAAAAATAATAGTAACATTTTGTGCATTTAAAGCACACACAAAAGTAAAATATATGACAACAAAAAGGCACATATACAAGTAAAATATGTGACAACAATGATACAAAAAATAAGATGAGGAATTGGAAATACTGTTATAAGATCCTTATACCACAGGTAAAATGGTATAATACTACTTTAACTCTGATTAATTAAATACGTATATTGTAAATCCACGGCAACAACTAAAACAGATTTTTTTTTTTAAGACGGAATCTCACTCTGTCGCCCAGGCTGGAGTGCAGTGGTGCGATCTGGGCTCACTGCAAGCTCTGCCTCCCACGTTCACGCCATTCTCCTGCCTCAGCCTCCGGAGTAACTGGGACTACAGGCGCCCGCCAACAAGTCTGGCCAATTTCTTGTATTTTTTAGTAGAGACGGGGTTTCACGGTGCTAGCCAGGACGGTCTCAATCTCCTGACCTCATGATCCGCCCACCTCGGCCTCCCAAAGTGCTGGGATTACAGGAGTGAGCCACCGCACCTGGCCAAAAAGGATTCTTAAAAGTGATATAAATAACAAACCAATAGTAGAGATGAAAGGGAGTCTTAAAATGCAATCAATCAAAAATAAGAGAAAAATAATAAATGATACAAACAAGAAACATTTCACAAAATGGTAGATTTAAAATTAGCCATATTGGCAATGACATTAAATGTGAACTATCTAAACACACCAATAAAAAGGCAGAGATTATTCAACTAGATAAAAGTCAAAGCAAGACCCAACTACATGATGTCTATGATAAACCAACTTTAAATATAAATTAACTGATAGGTTAAAAGAATGGAAATAAAAATGGCATACAAACACTAATAATAAGAAAGCTGGGAAAGCCATATTGATACCGAGAAAAGTAGACTTAAGGATAAGGACTATTATAGCAGATAAAGTGGAAGAATACAAAAGGATAAAATGGTCAATTTTCTACACAGACATAACAATCCTAAAGACATATTTACCTAAAAATATGATTTAAAAATACCTAGACCAGATGTAGTGGCTCGCACCTGTAATCTCAGCACTTTGGGAGGCCAAGGTGGGAAGATTGCTTAAGACCAGGTGTTTGAGACCAACCTGGGCAACATAGCCAGACCCTGTCTCTACAAAAAAATTCTTCAACATTAGCCAGGCATGGTGTCACGCACCTGTATTTTTAGCTACTTGGGAGGCTGAGGCAGGAGGACTGCCAGAGCCCAGGAATTTGAGGTTGCCGTGAGATATGATTGTGCCACTACACTCCAGCCTGAGTGACAAAGTGAGAACCTGTCTCTTAAAAAAATAAAAATGTGCAAATAAGATAAAAATAACTAAAGGAGAAACAGACAAGTCCACAATTATATTTGAAGTCACCAACACTCTTCTTTCAGAAATTGGTAGAAAAAGTAGACAAAAAGTAAGTAAGGATATAGAAGAGTTGAGCAATACAGTTAACCAATTTGACCTAACTGACATTTATAGATCAATCCAAGAACAGCAGGATACACACTTTTCTCAAGTACACATGGAATATTCATCAAGACAGACTATCTTCTGTGCCAAAAATCAAACCTTGACAAATCTGAAGGAAACAGAAATTATACAATATATGTTCTCTGAACATAGCTCAATTAAACTAGAAATGAAAAACAGAATAACATCCAGAAAATTCTCAAATATTTGGAAATTAAACAATATACTTCTAAATAATCCATGAATCAAAGAAGAAGTTTCTTTGAGCATTACATCCAGGGTCCTGAGAATCAATCCACCCCACCCACTGCAGCCTGTACCTATGTGTACCATAGGGAAGCCTGAGAACAGGCTAATGCCATTCACAGCCTTCAGCAGTGGTGACCATGCATGCCATCCAGGGGCCTGAGGATAGACTTGCCTGGTTCATTGCCACCACCACTGGAACCCCAGCATACCATCTGAGGGCCTGGGGATTGATTCATTCTGCCACTGAAGCTGGCACCCACACACACCATCAGGGAGCATGATGACAAGCATGCCTCATCCACTACCACCACTGCCACTGCCCATGCATGTTATTCAGGGCCCTTAGGATCTATCCATCCCACTTACCACCACAAGTACCTACATGCACCATCAGAAGGCCAGAGAACAGGCCTATTCCACCTGCAACCACTGGTACCAGCACATAGCTTCTGGGGGCCTGAGAATGTACCTATCCCATCTGATGCCACCAACTAGGTGCACATCCCTAGAGCCCAAGAACTAGCTTTCACAGCCTGCCACCACCACTGCCACCAGCACTCCCTCACATGCACCTCACATGGACCTGGGGACTGGCCTGCCCACCCTACCAGTGCCACTGCTGGCACCCACACATGTCACTCAGGGCATGAAGTCTGGCCTACTGCCACTCCTGCCATAGCCAACACCATGAACACCACCCAAGGGCCAAGAACCCACTCATTTGCCTGCCTGGCCCACTGCTGTCACTGGCAGCACCCAAGCAACCTGCCTAGAAGTCCAAGAACTGGCCTACTCAAATCTGCTACCACTGATACCAGCATACACTGGCCAGGAAAACAAAGACCAGCACGCCTGGCCTGCCACCACTACTAGTGCTCAAACATTAGCCAACCTGGCATCCCCATCCCACCAAAATGCCATCACAGCCTCCATTAACATGCACAGCCTAAACCACTAAGGAGCTCAAACACCACTGATGCTGATTACAGTTGAAGAAGTCATATGGAGACTACACTACTGCTACCCAGAATCAAAGCCAAAATACCTATAGATATATCTATAGGAAAAGTCTTTTCCTGAAAAAGCCAATCCATAAAATTCAAAAAAGTGATTATTATATCAGATGCATAGATATCTCGTGTAAGGGCAAAAGAAACATGAAAAAGCAAGGAAACATGACACCTTCAAAGGGACATAGTAATTCTCCAATAATAGATCCCAAAGAAAAGGAAATCTATGAAATGTCTGAAAAAGAATTCAAAATAATGATATTAAAGAAATTCAGTGATACGTAAAAGAACAAGATAAATAATACAAAGAAATCAGAAAAACAATTTAGGATATGAATGAGAAATTTACCAAAGAGCTAGGTATCACAAAAAAGAACCAAACAGAAATTCTGGAACTGAAGAACTCATTGAATGAAATAAAAATATATTCAAAAGTTTCAACAATAGACTAGATAAAGCAGAAGAAAGAATTTCTGAACTCAAAGGTCTTTTGAAATAATACAGTCAGACAAAAATAAAGAATAAAAAAGAATGAAGCCTATGTCTTTTATGGGACACCACAAAGTGACCACATATTCAATTTTTTCGTGTCCCAGACGGGAAAGAGAACAACCAAAGGGATAGAAAACTGATTTTACAAAACAGTAGCTGAAAAGTTACATAGTCTTGCAAGAGATTTCGACATCTAGATACAGGGAAGCTCAGAGATCCTCAAATAGATGCAATTCAAAAAGATCGTCCCAATGGCACATTATAACCAAACTGTCAAAAGTCAAAGACAAAGTGAGAATTCTAAATACAGCAAAATAAAAGTGTCTAGTCACTTATAAAGGAACCCCATCAGAATAACAGTGGTTTTCTCAGCAGAAACTTTACAAGCCAGAAGAGAATGATATATATTCAAAATGCTGAAAGAAAAAAAGAAGCTGCCAGGGAAGAAGACTATACTCAGAATAAATAAAGTATTTCCCAGACAAGAAAAAGCTGAATTCATCACCACTAGACCAGCCCTACAAGAAATGTTTAATAGAGTCCTACACCTTGAAGTAAAAGGACAAATTCCACTATCATGAAAACACACAAAAGTATAAAACCCACTCACTGGTAGAGCAAACACACAAATAAGGAAAAGAAAAGATTCAAATGGTATCACTGTGGAAAATGACCAAAACACAATAATAAACAATAAGATTGGGAAAAAAAAGAAAAAAAATGATATAAAAAAAGCCAGAAATCAATTAATAAAATGATAGGAATAAGCCTTCACATATCAATAACCTTGAATGTAAACAGATTAAACTCATAACAATTCTACATACCCAATACTAGACCACCCAGGTACATTGAGGAAGTATTATTAGATTTATGGGGAGAGATTCACCCCAATACAAAAATAGCTGCAGACTTCGACACCCTACTCTCAGCAGTAGACAGATCATCTAGACAGAAAATTAACAAGGAAACATTGGATTTAAATTGAACCTTAGACCAAAAGACCTGGCAGACATTTACGGAATAGTTTTATCTAACTGCCACAGAATACATATTCTTCTCATCAGCACACAGAGCATTCCCTAGGGCAGACCATATGTTAAGCCACAAAACAAGTCTCAAAAAAATTTTTAAATTTGAAATCATATCAAGTATCTTCTCAGACCACAATGAAATAAAACTAGAAATCAATAACAAGAGAAACTTCAGAAACTGTGCAAAATACACGGAAACTAAACATACTTCTGAACAACCACTGAGTCAATGAAGAAAGTGATGAGGAAATAAAAAAAAATTTCTTCAAACAAATGAAAATAGAAGCACAACATACCAAAATCTATGGAAGACAGCAAAAGCAGTGCTAAAAGAGAACTTTACAGCAATAAACACCTACCCAAAAAGGTAGAAAGATTTCGAATAAATAACCCAATGATGTACCTTAAGGAACTAGAAAAGCTAGAAAAAACCAAACCCAAAATTAGTAGAAGGAAAGAAAGAAGATCAGAGCAGAACTATACAAAATACAGACTTAAAAAAATAAAAAAACACAAAGGATCAACAAAATGAAAAGTTGGTTTTCTGAAAGATAAACAAAATCAATAAACCACTACTAGATTCACAAAGAGAAGACTGAAATAAACAAAATAAAAAATAGAAATACAAAAGATCATCAGAGACTATCTGAACAACTACAAACTACATACACTAACAAACTGGAAACCCTAGAAGAAATAGATAAATTACTGGACACATACAACCTACCAAGATGAAACCAGAAAGAAATAGAAAACCTGAACAGACCAACTTGAAAAATCAAGGAAACATGACATCATCAAAGGAACACAATAATTATTCAGTAAAAGATCTCCAAGAGAGAGGAAAGTAAAAGTGTCCTAACAAAGAAAAGCCCAGCACCAGATGACTTCACTGACAAATTCTGCCAAACTTCCAGAAAGAACTAAAACCAATTCTCTTCAAACTATTCCAAACAATAGAAGAGGAGGGAATTCACCCTAACTCATTCTATGAGACCAGCATTACCCTGATATCAAAAACAAGCAAGGATAAAACAAAAAGAGAAAACTACAGGCAAATAACCCTGATGAACATAGAGGAAAAGAATCCTAAACAAAATACTAGCAAACCAAATCCAATAGCACATCAAAAGTATAATACACCATAATCAAGTGGGATTTACCTCAAGGATGCAAGGATAGGTCAACATATACAAATCCATAAAAACAGATTGCATCAAGAGAATGAAGGACAAAAACTACTTGATCATCTCAATTGGTACAGAAAAATCATTTGATAAGATTCAACATCCCTTTATGATAAAAAATCTCAACAGATAAGGCATAGATGGAGCATACTTTAACATAATAAAGGTCATATATGAAATATCCCAGTCTAGCCAACATGGTAAAACCCTGTCTCTTCTAAAAATACAAAAATTAGCTGGGGGTGGTGGCACATGCCTATAACACTAGCTACTCAGGAAGTTGAGGTGTGAGAATCGCTTGAACCCTGGAGGCGAGGTTGCAGTGAGCCAAGATTGCACCACTGCACTCCGGCCTGGGTGACATAGCAAGACCCTGTCTCAGAAGAGAAGAAAAGAACAGAAAAACCCATAGCTAACGTCATACTGAATGAGGGAAAGCTGAAAGCCTTTCCTCTAAGAACTGGAACAAGACAAGGATGCCCACTTTCACCACTCCTATTCACATAGTATTGGAAGTCCTAGCCAGAGCAATCAGGAAAGAGAAAGACATAAAAAAGCATTCAAATTGGAAAAAAGAAACTCAAACTGTCCCTTTTTGCAGATGTTCCTTTTCTAGATCTTCCATCTAGAAAAACTGAAGATTCCACCAAAAAGCTCTTAGATATGATAAATTCAGTAAAGTTGCAGAATATAAAATCAACATACAAAATCAGTAGCATTTCTATACATCAATAATGAACTAGTTGAAGAAGAAATAAAGAAGGTAATTCCATTTACAATAGCTATCAACAAATAATACCTAGGAATAAGTTTAACAATTAGGTAAAAAACCTCTCAAGAAAAACTACAAAACACTGATGAAATAAATTGAAACAACAAACAATGGAAAGACTTCTCATGATCACGAATGGGAAGAATATTGCTAAAATGTCCATACTCCCTAAAGGAATCTACATATTTAATGCAATCCCTATCAAAAGGCCAGTGTCAGTTTTTTACAGAAATAGAAAAATAATCCTACAATATGTATGGAACCAAGAAAGAGCCCCAAAAGCCAAAGCAATCCTGAGCAAAAAGAACAAAGTTGGAGGCAGCACACTCGCTGACTTTAAAATATGTTACAAGGCTATAGTAACTAAAATAACATAATATTGGTATAAAAAGACACATACACCAGTGGAACAAAACAGAGAATCCAGAATTAAATTTATGCGTTTACAGCAAACCGATTTTCAACAAAGTTACCAAGAATATACCTTGGGGAAAAGATGGTCTCTTTAATAAATAGTACTGGGGAAATTAGGTATCCTTATGCAGGAGAATGAAACTGGACCCTTTTCTCTCACCATATACAAAATTCTGCTCAAAATGGATTAAAGACTTAAACATAAGACCCAAAACTATAAAACTACTGCAGGAAAACATAGGGTAAATGCTTCAAGAAACTGGTCTAAGCAAAGATTTTATGGCTAAGACTTTAAAAGCACAGGTAACCAAAACAGAAATAGACAAATGGGACTATATTAAACTAAAAAGTTTCTGCACAGCAAACGAAACAATCAACAGAGTGAAGAGACAACTTGTTGAATTGGAGAAAATATTTGCAAATTATTCAGTTGACAAGGGACTAATGTCTAGAATATGCAAGGAACTGAAACAACTCAACAGTTGTTGAAAACAATCCGATTTTTAATGATCAAAGGATATGAACAGACATTTCTCAAAAAAAGGCAAAGAAGTGGCCAACAGGTATATAAAAGAATGTTCAGGCCGGGCGCAGTGACTCACGCCTGTAATCCCAGCACTTTGGGAGGCCGAGGTGGGCAGATCACGGGGTCAGGAGATCAACACCATCCTGGCTAACAGGGTGAAACACCATCTCTACTAAAAATACAAAAAATTAGCCGGGTGTCGTGGCTGGCGCCTGTAGTCCCAGCTACTCGGGAGGCTGAGGCAGGAGAACGGCATGAACCCGGGAGGTGGAGCTTGCAGTGAGCCGAGATCGCACCACTGCACTCCAGCCTGGGCGACAGAGCCAGACTCCATCTCAAAAAAAAAAAAAAAAAAAAAAAAAAAAGAATGTTCAATGTCACTAATCATCAGGGAAATGCAAATCAAAACCATGATTAGATTTCATCTTACCCAAGTCAGAATGCTTGTTATTAAAAAGATAAAAAATAACGGTGCTGGCAAGAATGTGGAGAAAAGCAAATTCTTATACACTATTGGTGAGAATGTAAATCAGTTCGGCCACTATAGAAAATAGCATAGCGATTTCTCAAAAAAAAAAAAGCACTACCATATGATTTAACAATTCCACTACTGGATGTTCATCCAAAGGAAAGGAAGTCAGCATTATCAAAGGGATACCTGTACCCCCATGTTTATTGCATTGCAACACTATTCATAATAGCAAAGACATAGAATCCACCTGTGTCTATCAACCAACAAACAGATAAAAAAAAATGTGATACATTTACACAATGGAATACTGTTCTTCCATAAAAAAATGAAATCATGTTATTTACAGCAATGTGGATGGAACCAGAGATCATTATGTTAACTGAAATAAGCCAAGCACAGAAAAACAAATATTGCATATTCTCACTCATATGTGGGAGTTGATCTCATGGAGATAGAGTAAAATGATGGTTACCAGATGCTGGGGAGGGGGATGGAGAGATGGAGAACAGTTGGTTAATAGGTATAAACACATAGTTAGACAGAAGAAATAAGTTTCAGTGTTTAACAGAATAGTAAGGCAACTATAGTTAACAATATATCATATATTTCCAAATAGCTAGAAGATTTGAAATGGTTGCAACACAAAGAAATGACAAATCTCTTAAGTGATAGATATCCTAATTACCCTGATTTGATCATTACACATCATATGTATGTATCAAAATATTACATGTACCCCATAAATATGTATATTTTATGTATCAATAAAAATTATATGAATATGTGCACACACACAATACAAGTCTCAAGGAAAATATTAACATTCTGAACTCGATGAAAAGAAAAATATTACATATCATCATTTTAAAATTAAGCATATACCTACCATATGATCCAGCCATTCCACTCAGATATTTACCTGCAAGAAAAAAAGAAAAAAGAAAATATGTTTATACAATGACCTGTACATGAATGTCCTTAGGCTCTTTATTTGTAATTGCCAAAAATAGAAGCAACCCAAATGTCTATCAACAGGTGAATAAATCAACAAATTTTGGTATAGTCACACAATGGAATACTACCTACAATGAAAAGGGATACACATATTTTAGTATATTCATTAAATGTAATAGAAAGGAATGAACTATTAATATATACAACAATATAGGTGAATTTCAAAACTATTATGCTGAGGGAAATAAACCAGGCAAAAAGGAGTAAATATTATTCCATTTTATAAAATTCTAGAAAATGCAAATTAATCTGTAGTGACAGATCAGTGGTTGCCTGGGAATGAAGGGTGGGGTGAGGAGGGATTACAAAATGACTCAAACTTTTAGGGGTGATGGCTATGTTCACTGTCTTGATTATGGTGATAGTTTCATGGGTATGTGAATATATCAAAATGTATCGAAACTATGTATTTTTAGATATATGCAGTTATTGTATATGTCAACCTACACAAAGTTGTTAAAAATGAATCAGCAACATTCATGTGAACTTGCACAATCTGAGTTGGTTTCGAGTAAATATCTTGCCGATCTCGGGATCTGACCATGAGCAACCTCTCTACCCTCCATCCACTCCACTCCTCTGTAGAACACACGAGAAAAAATATGAGAATTTTATCAGAGCTAGAGTCTTTCACAAAATTTTGATGGAAGGGCTAAAGCTTAAATTGATAATACCAGCTTCGAAAAAAAATCCCAGAGGGAACAGCCTAAAAGAGAAATATAATCCAAAAAATAACTGTCATCCCTAACCTTTACATGTAGCATCTTTCAGCCTATTCAATTATTTCCCTCTCCGGACCATGATTACCATCAATGGCATCAAGTTCTCCATTATGCCATAGGGTCATTTTTTAAAAATTGCCTGGATCCTCTATTAAAATGCTGGGTTGCCTCATGATTAAGTAGTTTTCACTTTTTATTCACAATAAAAAGCTCAGACTGGGCGGTTTTATCACTGCTTATTCTACATCTAGGGAAAAATCATCCCCTATTTGGCAGCAAAAAAAGCCAGTAACTCATTTCAATGCTGCAACAGGCCTTGCCTGCTAGTGGGCACACCCTGGCTTCAAGAAGGCTTTGGATGTGTGAAGACCATACATTGCCATGATTTACTCAAATAAAATAATAAACCAGGCCATGAAAACTTAGAGAGAAACGTATAATTCTGCAGCCTATCTGCATCCGTTCAATTATGTTAGCATTCATGACCGATGTATTCAATTGAACATCATAATGATATTTGCTGTTCCTGGTTTTGAGTTAATTTCCTTACAGAATTAGCATTTTGTTTTTCTAATTTCAGAGCATATTGAAAACTGTTCACTACTTAACTAAATCCAGCATTATGAATGTTTTTCCTAATAAGGCAGCCCCTTATGCCCCTTCCCACATTTGATAATTCAGTTTTAAGAAAATAAATGCTTTTCAACTTAGTGATGGGGCTCAGGCCTCATGAGCATTTGAGCATTGCAATCTCACCTTTCACACAGGATGAATCTCTGATGCTCTTATGATCCTCAGCTCTTGCTGGATGAGGAATAGTTGTGGCTAATAGTCACACGATAATCTTTGGCAAGTGATTATTGCCATTTAGAACCCCAACTCTCAAAGGTGCATTTCTTCTCTTTATTGTTTCTCCTGGAGCTTTATCTCATAGTGTGTTGTGGTTATTATTACTTTTTAAAGCAATGGGAAGTTGCTATTATCTGCAACTTTGATTGAATTTCTTGAGCTTGTTCTTTCTATTGCCACATTAGTAAAGGCACCAGGAAACACTTTGTATTTATCCTCTCTTCAACGTCAGCTTCCCCTGGATCCTGGCTGCTCAGGTAAGTGAAATTTTCCAGTACCAATGTCCCCCCAGTCTTCTCATTTTTTATCTCTCAGCTAATTGATCTGTCATCCTTCACTCTTCTTATTTGCAATGTCTGGAACATTCCTGAAAAGTAAAACAACAAGGCCTAAAATGAACACTTAAGAGAAATTATAAGTCATCCTCTCAATTTTACTGGAAAGGCAGTATGGAAGGATATGATGGCAAACTGTGTTTCCGTTCTTCTTAGAGAAAGAATCAAATCCCTTCAGATGACTATCTTAGCTATAAATTTAGGTATCTTCTTCAGAATGTTCCCTCAGGTTCTCCTGTGGTTTTCCTATTGGTATTGATAAATTCAATCACAGATTACTCGGTCAGTAGTTTATTAGGCATTTGTAGAACTCTGATTTGAAATTTGCTACTTTATATATTTGGCCAGTAACTTAAGGACTATCAGAACAAGAGACACCTCTATGATTTTCTGAAATCTCTATTTCTTTTAGGGATTCAGTAACCACATGGAGGGCAGAGTCATTTGCTGACCTAGGAGCATCTCAGACTGAAATTGTACCGGATGGATGCAGAATCAAGTCTGCGTATCTGTACCCCTGAAACAAGTAAAGAAAGACAGTTGGACATTTCCAAAAAACAGGGTCAAGCAGTCATTTGTTAAGAGAGGGTTGCTCTGGGAGATAGTTGCAGGGGTTGGAATAACACATCCCAAACCTCCCTTTCCCTTCCAAAACACAAGTCAATAGACCTGCCTTACATTAATTTATCTAAACATTTCCTAACCATATTTATATTTTCAGTCTGTATGAACTCCTGGGGTAATGGATCTGAGAACCACTGTTTAAGAGGATTGATTGTGTTACCTTGTAGGAAAGTAGAAATGGAGTGAGATGAATCATTCAGGCAGAATCATTGTGCTGCAGGACAGATGGAAAGGCTCGGCGAGCACTCGTGCCCCTCCCTGTTACAGAGCATCTGGCCGTGCCTAGCCTTGGTGGGCTAAAGAAAAAAATACAACTCTCGCCCTGCCAGCTGTGTTTTCCATCTTAATTGAAAACTTACACTGAAGCTATAGCTAATATGCTCAGTTAGGCAGTGCAAGCCCTTAGCCTTTCTTTTGGCACAAGCAGCTGTTGACATCTTTCTGGAAAAAATATTTACTACTACCTGTGAAGTTGCTTTGTACGACTAGGTGATATTCAGGGTAAATAAAACAGGTATGGCTCTTGACCCTTGGGGAACTTAGTGGGGAGAAGAAGCAAACTCAGACAGACAAATAGAAGTTTACAATAGATGTAAGAGATCAAGTAGCTATGCAGAGATATCAGTAAATTAAAAAGAGATGATTATATATTTACAATATATACCAGAGGTGCCCTTCCTTGCAAGTATCATAGTTAGATGGATGGGGGGTGGAGAGAGAGAGAGAGAGATGCTCTCCACATATATTCAAAAACTGGAAGAAAATTTAAAGAGACTTGCTTCTAAATCTGTTAATACAAATGAAGAGATGAACAGTGTTCAGTAGATTTGTTACAAGAGGAAAGTACATATTGGGCACCATATTTTTAAGAGAATGAGTGTGATATGGAGAAATAGGCAAAATCAGATAAAAATAACTGTAATGGAAATAGAAGAGGTGGAGGGAACTTCTATTAGGGCTGTGTGTATATGGGAGAGGAGGAGATGGAAAGATCTGAGGTAACAGAGATTTCTAGTAAAGTTCTTGGAAACTGGAGTACATACAGTCTGGGCATCAGGACTTTTCAAAATCCTCCAGGCAATTCTAATGTGCAGCCAAGTTTGAGAAGCACTGATCTGTATCATCCTACAAATGGCCACCAGATCAAGTTTTCGATTGCTTTCATTTTATTATTTCCTTTAACAGAAGATTTTTTTTTAACAATTATTGGCTAGGTATCATCTATTCTTTCGTTTTTGTTTTTTTTTTTTTTAACAAATAAATGGTAATAGCCATAGATAATTGCCTTACTGCTTTGAATCTTGGGCTTTGACCTGTATATTGAAAATAATAACTACTTATAGCTTTGCTTTAAAGATAAAAGGAGGCAATGTTTATAAATAAAGCATTTAACCAGTGTTTGCTACAGAAAATATGCAAGAATAGCGGCAATTACTGCTACTAACTCTCAACATTCTGACAGATGATCTTGCCACAGTCTCCACTCCACCCCATGAAGGCATCTAGCTAACTTCCTCCATATCTTTGTTCATGTTGCTCTTTTCCCTGATAATAGGTCTTGTTCCTCTTGATTTAAGCCCTGCCTTTCTGAAGTTCTACCTCCTTGAAATCTTTTTAGGACATATCCCCATATACTTGGTCCTAAACAATCTTACCTCATTTTAGTATCCCTAAAGACAAATTATCCTCAGTTAAGTTGATCTTGAATTGTCTCTTCATTTTACTATGCATGCTAAGCATTGTCTCTGCAATTATGTTACAAATTTCTTGAGAGCCGGTATTTGGTTGTGTCATCCATGGCTGGACGTGGGGAAGCCTGTTTATTGTGTTTAATGAAATAGTCATTCACATATAAGAGACACTCAGCAGATTGTAATTTCCAAATAGGCAGGAACCTTATATGCAGGATTCATCTATATCTCCCCATGACCTGGAATAATACCTGATACATAATAGGTGCTGGTATTAGTTTGCTAGGGCTGCCATAAAAAGTACCAAAGATGGGGGACTTAAACAACAGAAATTTATTTTCTCGTAGTTCAAGAGGCTAGAAGCCTGAGATCAAGGTATCAGTAGGGTTGGTTTCTTCTGGGACCTGTCTCCTTGGCTTATAGATGGCATTCTTTCCTTGTGTTTGTGTCTTAATTTTCTCTTCTTATAAAGACACCAGTAATGTTGGATTAGGTCTCACTGCAATGGTCACATTTTAATTTCATTACCTCTTTAAAGACCCTATCTCCAAATATACATTCTGAAGCATTGGGATTTAGGACTTCAAAACATTGAATGGGAGGGGGGAGTGCACAATTCTGCCCATAAAAGTGCCCAATAAATATTTGTTGAATGAATGAATGCCCAACATGTCCTCATTGCCTAATCCAGCATTACTGCTTAGTGCAGTCTGACATTTATTAAGCATCTATTATGTTACTATCTTAGGAGTTTGTGCTAGGAAGATGAGTAAGCTATGGTTTCTGCCTGAAGGAACTTACATGTTAATGGAAAAAAAACACTGCACACAATTTCAATAAATGGGAAATTAATTTAAAAGTATGCACAGGGAATATGTAGGACAGAAGGAAGCCATCTAGTCAAGCTGGGGGTTCAAGGAATGCTTCCTTGAGGAGGTAATTTCTCAAGTGAGTTTTAAAAGATGAATGAGAATTTCACAGGAAAGAAGGGCAAGAGGCCATTGATTTTAGTATTAGGCGATCACACTGTCTGCAGAGTGGTAGATGGATTTAAGGCAGGGGCAGTATTAGAGGCATGGAAGAAAACAGACACAATTAACAACAGTTCAGGTGAGAGATGAAGGGATTTGGCCAATGGTGGTGGTGCAAAGAAGTCAGTAGGCATGAGAAACATTTACAGGATAAAATCTGCAGGTCTTATTGGTAATTGAATATGGGAGGGGTACAGAAGCAGAGGCATAAGGACAGAGTAGCTCAAAGAAGTACTGAAGAATTTGTGGCCATAGTTTAAAACCACCACAATCTGCAGCACATGGGAATGTGTGAGAAATGCAAATTCATAGAGTCCACCTAGACCCACCAAACCAAAATCTCTAGCGGTAAGGCCCAGCAATCCGTGTTTTAATAAGCTCTCCAGGTGATTCTGACACTGCTCAGAGGTCCTGCTCTCATAATGAGAAACTTTTTCTGTGTGTTCAGGAAAAAAATATTTTCTTACTGTTGCTTCTAATAACTCTCATTGAATTATTCATGTCCCAGTTCTTGCTGAATATCTCCAAACCAATTAGTTGAGTGAAAGGAGACATTATGGGGGTGGTTGGGGTATGCGTGCATGCGTGCGTGTGTGTGTGTGCTGGGAAAAGAAGTGGAGAGAATACCCAAACACAAATGATCTCTATGCATCAAAAGATTTTCCAAAATCTGTTTTTCATCATTTATTAATTAAATTTAATTTGTGGCCAAGCTTTTCTAGTAAGGTTTTTCTAGTAAGGTTGCAATTAAAATAAAATGTAAGCAGATCACAGAAAACGTTATACTTTGGGGGCAGGATTTGGAAAGCACAAATTTATTTACTTATTTATTTGTTTATTTATTGTCACTCACTGTGCTACCCAGGCCTACTAAAAAGAGGATGCATTAAAATAACTAGCTAGTCAATATCCCGATCGATGTTTCAGCATAACCCCATGGTGACCCTAATGCAATGACCTTTGAAGTCCAAACTCTTCTGCCTCACAGGTTATTTCCAATTGACTTAATACAAAAGGTTCAGGTGCAAAACCAAATCATTCAATTCCTGGAAAATCATTAGTAGTTAAGTAATTAAACAATCACTCACTTATTAACTTTTCTAGGTACTTTGGTCACGCTTGACAATACCAAGATTGCCTGGTAATTATATAAATTATTCCTATTCCTGGTTTAGTAGCTACCCAAAAAATATATTTTCATAAAGAATATATAATAGGCAGGGACATAACCTTCAAAGTGGGGTTTGGGGGAATAGAAATAAGGTGACAAATTCTCCTAAAGAAGAATTGCTAATTCAGAAAACATGTTTGGAGCAAGTGGCGTGAAATGGTAGAAACAACAGTGATTTGTTTCCTGTATTGTTTGAAATTTTAATAATAAGCATGAGCATTTCATATTAGAATAACAAAGGTGCTGTCATTTAAAATTAAAATAAAAAGGAAGGAAAAAATCTGGATGAAGGAAAAAGCACAGGGATCAAAGTCAGAATGTCGTGGTTCAATTCCTGATTCTACAACTTATTACTTGTGTGACCTTGTGTCAGAGGTGTTTGAACCAGAGCAACTCCATCTTGAATAGAAGCTGGGTAAAATAAGACTGAGACCCATTGGGCTCCATTCCCAGGAGGACAGGCATTCTAAGTCACAGAATGAGATAGGAGGTAGTTACAAGATACAGGTCATAAAGACCTTGCTAATAAAACAGGTTGCAGAAAAGAAGCCAGCCAAAACCCACCAAAATCAAGATGGTGATGAAAGTGACCTCTGGTCATCTTCAAGCCTCATTATATATTAACTTTAATGCATTAGCATGCTAAAAGACACACCCACCAGTGCCATGACACTTTACAGATGGCATGGCAACATTCAGAAGTTACCCCATATGGTCTAAAAAGGGGAGGAACCCTCAGCTCCAGGAATTGTCTACCCTTTTCCCAGAAAACTCATGAATAATCCACCCCTTGTTTAGCATATAATCAAGAAATAACCATAGAAATGGGCAACCGGCAACCCTTGGGGCTGCTCTGGCTGTGGAGTAGCCATTCTTTATTACTTTACTTTCCTAATAAACTTGCTTTCACTTTACTTTATGCCCCAAATTCTTTCTTGCATGAGACTCAAGAAGCCTCTCTTGAGGGTCTGAATCGAGACCCCTTTCTGGTAATGCTTGGACATGCTACTTAGCTGCTCTGGGCTTCAGCATTCTTATCTTTAAAAGAGAAATGTGTACCTCCAATGGTTGGTATAATATTACAGGAGCTGGGCCAGGTGCCATGGCTCATGCCTGTAATCCCAACTCTTTGGGAGGCCAAGGCGGGCGGATCACGAGGTCAGGAGATCAAGACCATCCTGGCTAACTCAGTGAAACCCCGCCTCTACTGAAAATACAAAATATTAGCCGGGCGTGGTGGCGGGCACCTGTAGTCCCAACTACTCGGGAGGCTGAGGCAGGAGAATGGCGTGAACCTGGGAGGCGAAGCTTGCAGTGAGCTGAGATTGTGCCACTGCACTCCAGCCTAGGCAAGAGAGCAAGACTCCGTCTCAAAACAAAACAAAACAAAACAAAAAACAAATATATATATATATATAAGGAGTTATTAATAATATATGTAAAGCACTCAGCACAAGCCTGTCAAGGTGTGTACTCAACAATAGTAGCTTTTTGCTGCATTAGTAGCTTTTGGCTCAGCTCAGATCAGAATTTAAATCCCAGTTCTCCTACGTACTAACTATATGTACTTGGTCCAATCATTTCACCTCTATAAGTCTTGTTTGTTGGTTGGTTTTTTGAGATATATAAAACGAGACAAGATTATCTATCATTCAAGGCTTCAGAGAACACAGAGCAGATATTTAAGAAATGATGGCTATTCTATGTTAGCTCTTTAGAACGGATTTTAACGTTCACATCAATTTGCCTTTGCCTGTTACTTGGGCTCAGTTCAGTCCTTACTACTGTCCTGTCCACACTGGCACTGGCAGGGAACTCTCTTCTTAAAGAAGAGATGGTTTTCTTCATTTTGTGTTTGTGGGAAGGCCCTCTTACATACGCCTGCCCTCAGATTGTCCCAGAACCAGAGCATGGAGACCCCACAAACCATGGGGAAAAAGATAAAATCATGCCTTTTAATAAGTGAATAAAGATGATCCCAGACATATTCTGTAGATGTTTTCCCATTTTTACCAAACAGTCCCTGTCTTATTAGAATGTATTCTTAGCCATCTGGCTTCCATCGAAGCCTAAAATTCAGTCAGGCACAATAAGACAATATGATAATGAAAGAAAACAAATATTTTACCCCAAAATATAATTCTTGGACATATTTTGAGATGGCTGTTCAGAGAGCCAGCAAACAGAATTAGCCCTGGAAAGCTGTCTTTTTTAGGGGCAGATTTGCATCTGTAGAGAAAATCTGCATTGAGGAAGCCAGGCTTTCTCTGAGAGCCTTCTCTCATCCAGACCTAGGAAAGATGAACTGAGAGTCTGACATCGTTCAAGATCTGAAAGAAACATTCACCATCTATCCTCTCTGAGAGCTTCTACCTGTGACGTTTCATCTACATAACAAGACCACCTTCGCTAGCAAGGATTCCTCTTCTCCTGGTCCCATCCGTGTTTTACCACTCACCAAACCCCTATTCTTTCTGGAACTTCAAGATGGCATAAAAGCATCAACCACCTGCCATTTTTTTACGTTCTATTTTGTATGACTCCCACACACATTAATAGCTTTGTGTGCCCTTTCTTCTATTAATCTGTCTTTTGTCAGTTGATTTTTAGCAAACCTTCCGACGGCAAGGGGGAAGTTTTCCATTTGCCCCTACGAAAAGAACTGGATGAACAAGATGAAATAAAAATACAAAACCATAAAAGAAAAAGTGGTTAGATTTGACTACATTAATTTTGTTTGTTTATTTTAGCATCTCCAAGGCAAAAAGACAATATAAAAATAAAATGTCAAATGGTACATGAAAAAAATTATGACATGTATGGCAGTCTAAGCATTAATGCTCTTAATACCATATACAAAGAGCATTTGCAAATCATTAATATGAAAAGGACCAGTGTCTCATTAGAAAAAAAAAATAGGCAAAGGAGATAAAGAGGACATTCACAAAAAAAGACATACAAAGGATGAATAAACAAAGGAAAAATGGTCAACTTAGTTAGTAAACAAATAAAAATAAAGTTTCATCAGATGGTCAAAGGTTTTATAAACGGAGGATTTTTGGTGTTTGAAAGGACGTGGAAAATGGTATTTTGTATACTGTTGATAGAAATTTTCAGAAGGGCAGCATATATCTGGTAACATGTACCAAAAACTTAATGTGCACATCATTTGATCTCATAATTCCATTTTTAGGAATTCATCCTAAGATAAATATATATAAAAGGGTATTTGCTACAGAATTGCTTATAATAGAAAAAAGTAAAACAAGCTAAAAATCTAACAATATGTCATTGATTAAAAACAATAATTAATCAATGCTTTATCTATACAGCAGAAAACGTACTTTCATTAATTATATATATCATAGAATTATACCTATTGGGAATAGGTAGCTATCCAGGCAGAGAAACTAGCTTATGCAAACGCCCTATAATGGGAAGGGCTCCAGCTCCACATGGGGTTTTGCAATCAGCTTTACCTTTGCGGGAGTCTGCCCTAAGTTAAGCCTGAATGTGAAACTTCACTAATCAGGGCCCCTATCTTTTGTGTTCACTGCTATCTGCCAAGTGCTTTGCACAGCCCCAGCACAATACACCTGTTAAACTGCCCTGCATGCCATTTCTATAGAAGTGTTTCTCTGTGGGTATACGGAAGAATGCTCAGCAAATGTTAACAGTGGTGACCTCTCAGTTGAAGGGCTTGGGGGATGCTTTCTTCTTTCTATTTTTATGTGTTGCTTGAAATGTTAATGATAACCATGAGTTGGCTTCATAATTAGAAATAATTGTGTTATTGTTCTTTTAAAAGTTTATGAAGAAAAAAAAGATCTGGATGTAACAGAAAGTACCTACTAGCCATTGAATTCAGATATTTTTGGTTTATTTCTTGAACATAGCCTCTTACTCTTCTATCAAAGGCTACAAACAAGGCAGCCACACTTGACTGTCAGTGGCTGAAAAGACACCTGACACTGACACAGTCTGGGGACAGTCAACAGTATTTGGCTCACATTCAGAGAGAAGCCGCCCCCAACCCCAGACCTGCAGTGCTGGTTGCCCCTCCATGGAAAGGAATGTTCTTCCCTTCCTTCCACCACCTGGCAGCAACACACCACTTATCCTTTTACTCCCAACTCAGCCTCACCTCCTCTGGAAGCTTCCTCAATCCTGGCGCTTTTCCTCTATGTCCCTGCAATGTTCTCTTCATTGCTCTTGTATCACCATCTCGCTAGAGTTCTAAGTGATCCATTTACTTACCTGTCTCATTCATTCTCATGAGCTCCTTGAAAGCAGGAAGGCTGTTTTACTCTATAGTTAATAGTTTTATGCTATTTGCAGGCCCAGCCTATCACCCAATACATAGCAGAAGCTCAATAAGTACTTGTGAATGAACAAGCAGACAGTAGCAACTTTATCCTGGGCTTTGCCATACAGTTATTACTATGCCCTAAGAAACTTTCCCACACTTCAAGTTCTTTTGCAGCTGGCTTGGCCTGGCCCCCCAGCTGCGTCAGGTACTCTGCAGATACCAATTCACATGACTACATTCCTGGTCTGAGGGATGGAGGTGGTTTACCTTCCAAACATCAGGGAGGTCAAAGGATGCCACCCTTATGTATCCTCTGACTGCCTCAAACTCTGTTCAAATAAAAACAAGATGGGAGACCAGTTTAAAGTCAGATCAAAGCTTCTGAGGCTTGTCATGTGTCCAGACACCAAAGCATTCTGAAGGAAAAGGCAATATTTCTCCAATCCACGTTTTACCAGTGGATAGAAAACACACACTGATCCTGATCCTTGCCACCCTGCAAGCAGAACTTTCTCACGCATGAAAGGGCTCTGGGCAACCCAGCAGTCACATTTTCTTACTCTGAACCCCTCTACCCATGAGCTTCCAGGTGGGTTTACACCAAGCAAGCCCGGGCAGCCCAAGTTCTAGTAAGAACAAAGAGGAAGAACAAAAACTGTGAAGTTACGTGTGTTGACAGACCAGCGATGTTTTTATCTGATTCAGTGAGTTTTTCTCTGAGGTTTAGCAGGAATTGCAAATGCTGAGCTGTTCCACCTGAGCTGAGCTTTTAAAATGCTGCTGCTTTGGAATCAGAACTGTAGGAAAGAATAATGCTTCCATTAACAACAAGAAAAAGTGTTAGAACAGTATCTTTCTAGTACTTCAAAAGCAGGACAGGGTCCAGGGACGAGACTCTTGGGAAGCACACTGGCAACATTAGCTTCCAGGTCGTTCTCACCCTGCCCTCTTCATGCCTAACAGTGACTTCCGTCTAGGAATATATTTCATGGGAAAATCCAAAATACAGGGAGGATCTTCTACTGTTTATATTAGGAAGAAAGGAAGGGAGGGAGGAAGTAAAAAAGAAAGGAGGGAGAGAGGGAAGGAAGAAAGGAGGGAAGGAAGGAAGGAAAAAAGGAAGGATTAGTCTAAAAACCTACCATTTACAGATATTTAAGAAATTAATGTAATTCTAGTGACTAGTTTATTGTGACTCCATTAAAATGATTTTGAAGAGTATGCAACAACATGGAAAATGCTTACTATATGACTTTACGAGAAAATACAGAATATGAATACATTATAATCACATAATTTTGGGAAAGACAGAAAAGTATAAAGACAAAAGTAAACAAAAATTAACAATTCAATCACCCAGGGAACTATTATTAACAGAATGTTTTCATCCAGTCATTTTTCACTTCATGTAGGTACATATATACACAAACACGTATTTTAATGAAATAAAATTGAGATCTCATGATGTATACTTACCTTTATATCCTACCTTTTTTTACACATTTTATTTATCGGCTTTATATATTCTTTAAAAATATGATTGTCAATACTTGCATAGAAGTCTATCATATGAACATCCCATGATATATTATGTTGAACCATATAAAAATGCTGCTTTGTAAATCAACATTTTATATGATTCAATAATTTTATATCAGCAGTTTTAAATGATTTTACTCAGTATTTACCTAATTCTCATTTGGAGGACTTGGGTTACATTAATTACAATGCAATCATTATCAATAAATATTTAGTACCTTTGCACTTATTTCTACAAGGAGAATTTGTAGATAAGCATATTTTTAAGATCCCTCAAATGTTTTTTCATATTGCCCTTCAGAAAACTTGTACCTATCCACATTCCCATAGTAGTCCTTCTCATATTGTTTTTACTGCACTCCAAATGCAAGAAACTGCTTATATTTTCTATTTAACACATGATGTTCTAGAAAAAAATGCCATTTTTTCATACTTGCCATTTAAGACAACAGTTTCCCCACAATAGGGCCTGTTCCGGGGTGGGGAGGGGGGCGCGGAAGGGAAGAGATAGCGTTAGGACAAACACCTAATGCATGCGAGACTTAAAACCTAGATGATGGGTTGATGGATGCAGCAAATCACCATGGCACATGTATACCTATGTAACAAACCTGCATGTTCTGCACATATATCCCAGAATTTACAGCATAACAACAATTTTTGAAGAAAATGTTTTCCTGGAATAGTTGTGAATAATTTATCTCATCAAAGCTTGTTTATGTCAGGAGAAAGGACTTTCTGTTGAAGTCTTCTATCTGGACAGATCAAAATTGGAAATCAGTTCTGAAGTTTAGGGTAAAAAACAAACAGGATATGTTCTGGGGCAAAGTAAATACAGCAATGGGAAAAAACACAGGGAATTCGAAATTCCAGGGTTAAGTTGAGATTTTTCAAGGTTAGAATCTAGTGAGGTTATGGAAGCCCACTAGTTCAGACTGAAACAGAATGAAGCATGAAAGGATGATCACCAATAAAAGGATGTTATGGAAGCCCACTAATTCAGACTGAAACAGAATGAAGCATGAAAGGATGATCACCAATAAAAGAGAGCTCTTGGATGTCTTTGTTGTTTGGTGATGTCTCCATCTCTGCCAGCATAACACCTGCATCCCAATCAGCATTCACTTCTCTACGGTGACCTGTCACCCAGCTGTCACAACCTCACATGGTGGCACAGTGTTGGTTGATGGGTAAAGTCTGAGGGGATAGAAATTATAAAAAGATGGAAGGGAGATAATTTAGAGAGTGCCCTCTTAGGGGAATTTCTACTAGCTCCTTTTAATGCAAATCACCACTGGTTCAGATAAATAGCCTCACAAGGGTAGTAAGTAAATCTTTGGCCATTCTGGCCATCTTCTCCACAAAAGACAAAGGAGAATTTTGGAAGGGTTACAGAGGCTTCCAGGGCCCACTACAGCCAGGGACCTGCCTGGGACTTCTTTAAAGAGAGCTTAAAGGGTGACTTTGTTCTCCAGAAAACAATCTAAAGAAAAGGCAGAAACTCTCTAGCCAAAGTGACCCCAGGCCAATTAAAACATGAAACTGAATAAAAATATGGAGACCTTTCAAGGGAAGGCTCCATAATGAGCAGGTGCAAAAGCTTCTTTGAGCCATGGCAAGTCCTTGCTTCCCAATAAAACTTCGGATCCCCCAAGTTTGCTTGGCTGGGGACTCCTCTAGGAACAGAGCACAGAGCTCTCCTGGAGTCTTTGAAAGACATTTTCACAGATTGCTATAAGCCCACCAGCACCAGGTACACCATCAGCAGAGATGCTTAAACCAGGAAACCAGCTTGATCTAGCTCATGAATGCAACCACATCTAATTTTCCTTCTCCCAGATCACTGGCTCTAAAGACATTCAAGCTGCAATAACTTAGTTTCACACATCACAAGCCACTAAGTTTCACACTTGTCAAAGATTAATGAATTACATTTGAGCTGTGGGTCCAGGTCTGGACCTGACCCTCGTCTCTGTGCAGTTTCCCTTCCTTTCAGTTTCTCAGATGCCTGTCCTATGGGGCAACCAGTCATAAAAACAGATAGGAGACAGAAAGTGGGCCCTGAAGTTTCCACATTTCAGAAAAGATCAAGAAACTCAGCTTTCAATCCTCTTAAAAATGTTCCTCCTCCTACGTCTGATTCAGAAGGCACGCATGCAGAACTAACCCCACACAGAACTTCTTAATTATATATAATAACTTTTCCTCTCATAGTTTCTCTTCATATAGAGGTTTACACCAGTGGCTCTAATATTCTTTCCATAAATACTTATTTGGGACATATCTCCATACATAACCATTTCCCACTGCCAACATTGGATATTGCGTACATTAATATTACTTTCCCTCTTCTCAATCTATGACCAGTACTTGAAAACTTCATCTAAAATATGCTTTGGGGATTTAGGGTTTCTGGAAGACCCACTTAAAGCCTTAGAGAACATCTCTGGGGTTAGTATCTATTTTCAGGAGCCTTGGACAAATGTTTTGTCTCCTATTCTTAAATGTTACATCACAGAATTAAGACGAGGCCCCTCCTATATTGTGAATGAATTTGAAGTAGAATTATATCTGAAGGGGTTTATAAAAATATATTTTATGTTTTTGTCTAGCCTGTTTACATAGTGGTAATATTTACAAGTGAAACCCAATGTGGCACTTAATTGAGTTTGTATTTTTTCCAAATATATTCTTAGCCCCCAATTATTTAACTCCCATGGGAAATGGTCAGATCACACTTTTTCCATTTCAGAAGAGAAGAAACTGATTATATTTTAAACCATTTTTTCACTTCTAGTATAATCAAGAAAGTTTCTACCAGACTCTAGCATCCAACAGATAACAAGTACAAAGCATGGACAAATTATACAAAGAAAAATGAAATATCCAAAGGTACTAGAGAGTAAACTCAAGTAGGAAAATTCTGAAAGGAAACTGAGATTTGATAGAAGGGATTGGTGCAGGTGAGTTAAGAGTATTTATGTCTTCTGCTGAAAGGCAGGTCAAAGTCAGTGCCACACAGAGTAACTAAAATTCTAATAGAAAAACCAAGTCTTTCTAGACTAAAGAATCAAAGGTCATAATTTGGGGCAACCACAGCTACTGGAAAATAGGCAGGAAAATCCCTGAAAAAGTGAACTAGTGAGAAGGAGCTCCAAATTTTCTACATATATTTTTTCTAAGTATCTGAATCACCCCTGAATCACATATGTATTTGGTAGACTCAATGCACCTCAGCAAAGAAGAAAGAAAGAAACAACAAGAAAAGCTAAACTTGTCAGGTGCAGTGGCTCACACCTGTTATCTCAGTACTTTGGGAGGCTGAGGCAGGAGGATCACTTGAGCTCAGGGGTTTGAGATCAGCCTGAGCAGTATAGTGAGACCCTGTCTCTATTTTAATGATAACAACAACAACAACAACAACAAAGAGAGAGTATGCTATATAGTTTGAGCTACAAAGGTAATTGCCTGCTGAAATAAAACATCAATAGTCTTCAGAGGGATGTAATACAAATCAGAATACCTACAACCAATCATTCACAATGTCCAGAGTATAATATGAAATTTATTACCATATGAAGAAACTATCCCCAGTAAAATAAAGAAATATATTCTTACAATGAATTCAAAGATAATAAATCTCTATTGAGAAACAGAAACTATTAAAAAAAAGAATTAAATTGAAATTTTACCACTGAAAATCACCATATCTAAAAGTTAAAATTCACTCATTGTGCTTCATAGAATGGAAAATACAGAAGAGTCAGTAAGCTTGAAAACAGATAAATGGAAATGATCACTCTGAAAGACAGAGGGAAATAGATTGAGGAAAATAGAATATATCCTCTTGAGCTCATGGACCTATGAAGCAATAACTAAAGATCTAACATATGTGTCATAGGAGTCTCAGGAGGAGAGAGGAGAGGAGAGTTGAGAGTGAGCATTAAAAAATATGTAAAGGTATAATGACTGAAAAGTTTCCAGATTTGTTAAAAGACTTAAATTTACAGATCCAAGAAGCTTAATTAACTTCAAACAGGAAAACTGTATGTAGTTTCATCATAGTTAAACTGCTAAAAAACAAAGATAAGGAAAAAAGTCTTGAAAGCAGTCAGATAAAACCACACATTACACACAGTAGAACAATGGTTGAAAAATACTAACTTCTCATTTAAAATTTTGGAGCCAGAAGACAGTGGAACAATATCTTTTAAATAACTAAAAACAGAACAAATAAAAATCTGTTACACCTGAATTCAATATGCAGTGAAAAGATCTTTCAAGAATGAGGCAAAATAAAGAACATTTTCATATAAAATAAAACTAAAAGAATTTATGATTAGTTATCTGCACCAGAAGAAAAGCTAAAGGAAATTCTGCAGGCTGGAAGGAAACAATACCAAATAGAAACACAAATTTATAGAAAAGAATGTAAAACATCAAAAATGGTAAATATCTTGGTAGACATAAAAGACCTTTTCATCTTTATTTCTTTTAAATTCAGAAGGCTATTTACAAAAAAGCATAACATTGCCTCATGGAATTCACAATGTATGTTAGCATACTACATGTAATAACTACAGCACAAAGGACAGAGGTAGCATGGACTCATACAGCTGAAACCCCTAGAATAACCTTTAAAAATAATGCACAAAGGTGTATCTAAAAATACAATAGGCATTTTTGGTTGGTTTTTTTGTTTGTTTGTTTGTTTGTTTGTTTTTGAGAAACAGGGTCTTGCTCTGTCACCCACGTTTCAGTGCAGTGGCAATGATCATAGCTCACTGGGCTCAAGTAACTCTCCTGCCTCAGCCTCATGAGTAGCTGGGACTACAGGCATGCACCACTATGCCAGGCTAATTATTTTATTTTCTGTGGAGGCAGGATTTCGCTTTGTTGCCCAGGCTGGTCTCAACTCCTGGCCGCAAGAATCCTCCTGCCTTGGCCTCCCAAAGTGCTGGGATTACAGGTGTGAGCCACCACACACAGCCTACAATAGACATTTTTAGAAAGCAATCCTAGAGAAGAAAAAAGGAAAAGCAGAAAAATAACAAAAAAAATTAATAAAACAGTAGACCTAAATCCAACCATATCAGTAATTTTATTAATTGTTTATAGACCAAACAGAAATTGTCAGAATTAATTAAAAAAAAAAAAAAAGACAAGACCCAGTTACCAGAAATGCACTTTAAATCCTATAAGGAAGCCAAGAAGCATATAAGCAGTCCAAGCTATAACACAAAAACAAAACAAAAAGCAAATTTATGGAAAAAACTTGACAAATCTCCACAAAAGTCTATGCTTGAGAAAATAGCCTCTATGACTTTTCAAACCTTATGCTTCAGAACCAAGTACACAATTTACTGATTTTAGCCAGACAGCAAGATCATTTTCTATATTCAACTTTATCTCCATTAACATATAAAGAATTATTCCACATGTAAGTGAGACATCATCAAATTTTTTATTTGAACATTACATTCTTACTTGCATTTTGAGAGGGGGTAGGAAACGTGGGCTCTGATTGAGTTTTGAGGAATATTGGTTAGGTATTTTGTAGAATGACTCTCATTTTGGGTTTGTATGGTGTTTTTCTCACAATTATATTAGAGTTACGAGTTTTTCTTTTTCCATTCTCCATTCTTTAGAAGCAGGTCACTAACTCTAGCCCACACTCATGGTGGAGGAAATTAATTAGGTTCCATCTCCTGGAGAGGGTGGCATCTACATAAATTATTTGAAATTCTTCTAAAGGGAAAAATATTTTAATTTCTTTTTTCCTCCATTTTCAACCATTTATTTATATCAGTATGAACTCATATATATTTATTTTGTCTTTTGAGTTATAGTATAACACCATGCCATCTCTTTTTAATTTAAGTGAAATCATTTTCTGTGCATAGAATTTTTTTTTAAGAGACTTTAAGTTTTGGAGCAGTTTTAGGTTCACAGTAAAACAGAACAGAAGGTACATAGCTTTGTCCATAACCAACAACCCCTACAGATGGGTAATAGACAAAGCTGTGTACCTTCTGATATTGACACATCATTATACGGTAATGACATATCATTATATCCAGAGTCCATAATTTACATTATGCTCTTGGCATTGTACATTCTATGGTTTGGGACAAATGAATAATTTGTCCATGAATCCACTATCATAATATCTTAGAGTACTTTACCCTAAAAATCCTCTGTGCTGCACCTATTCAGTTCTCCCTTCCCTCTAGTCCCTGGCAACTACTGATCTTTTAACCATCTCCATAGTTTTCTTTTTCAGGATGTCATATAATTGAAATCATAAGGTGTGTAGCCTTTTCAGATTTACTTCTTTCACTTAGTAACACACATTTAAGTCTCTTCCATGTTCTTTTGTGGCTTGATAACTCATTTCTTTTTAGCACGGAATAATATTCCAGTGTCTGGATGCACTACAGTTTACCCAGTCACCTACTGAAGGACATCTTGATTTGCTTCCAAGTTTTGGTAATTATGAATAAAGGTGCTATAATTATTTGTGTGCAGGTTTTTGTGTGGACATAAGTTTTCAACTCCTTTGGGTAAATACTTAGCAGCACAAGCTGTGGATTTTATGGTAAGAGTATATTTAGTTGTGTAAGAAATTGACAAACTATCTTCTAAATTGGATTTTTGCATTCCCATCAGCAAAGAGCAAGTGTTCCTGTTGCTCTACATCCTCTCCAGCATTTGTTTTTGTCAATGTTCCAGATTTTGACTATTCTAATAAATCTGTAGTGGTAGCTCATTGTCATTTTAATAGGCATTTTGATGATGACATATGATGTGGAGCATTTTTTCATATGCTTATTTTCCATCTTTATATCTCCATTGGTGAAGTGTCAAAGTCTTTGGCCCATTTTTTAAAAAATGAGGTTGTTTGTTTTCTTATTGTTGAGTTTTAAGGGATCTTTGTATATTTTGGATAACAGTTCTTTATCAGATAATGTCTTCCACAAATAATTTCTCCCAATCTTTAGCTAGTTTCTTAGTCTCTTGACAGTATCTTTCATGTAGCAGAAATTTTCTATTTTAATGATGTTAGCTTATTAATTCTTCCTTTCATGAACTGTACCTTTGGTGTTGCAACTAAAAAATTACCCCAAACCCAAGATTGTCTAGATTTTTTCCTATACTATCTTCTAAACGTTTTATAGGTTTACGCATAGGTCTGTATCCATTTTTAGTTAATTTTCATAAAGGGTATAAGTTCTGTGTCTAGATTTATTTACTTTTTTGCATTTGGACATCCAGTTGTTCCAGCACCATTTCTGTCTTGATTATTGACTGTAGCTTTATAGTATGACATGAAGTCAAGTAGTGACTATCCTCCAGCTTTGTTCTTCTCCTTCAATATTGTGCTGACTATTCTGGATCTTTTGTGTCTCCATATAAACTTTAATATAAGTTTGTCAATATCCACACAAATAACTTGCTGGGATTTTTATTGAGATCACACTGAATCTATAGATCAATTGAGCCATCCTATCCATGAACACAGAATCTCTCTCCATTTATTTAGTTGCCCTTTGGTTTATTTCATCAGAGTTTTGTCATTTCCCTCATATAGATCTTGTACATATTTTGTTATACATATACCTAAGTATTTCATTTTGAGGTATGCTAATGTAAATGGTATTATGTTTTTAATTTCAAATTATATTTATTGTTGATATATAGAAAAGTGACTGACTTTTGTGTATTAACTTTGTATCCTGCAAGTACCAGGAGGTTGGTTTGGTTTTTTTGTTTGTTTGTTTGTTTTTGGTCAATTCTCTTAGATTTTCTACACAATCATGTTATCTGAGAACAAAGACAGGTGTGTTTTTCCCCCCCTTCTCCATTTGTGCACCTTTTATTTCCTTTCTTGTCTTATATTAGCCAGGACTTTCAGCACAATGTTGAAAAGCAGTGCTGAGAGGGGACGTCTTTGTCTTGTTCCTGATCTTGGTAAGAAAGTTTCAAGTTTCCAACTTGAAGAAACTTGAAGTATGATGTTAGCTGTAGGGCTTTTGTAGACATTTTTAAATCAAGTTGAGGAAGTTCCCCTCTATTCTAGTTTACTGAGTTTTTCATTATGAATACGTGTTGGATTTTGTCAGATGCTTTTTCTGTCCATATTGATATAATCATGTGATTTTTCTTCTTTAGCCTGTTGATGTGATGGATTACATTAATTGATTCTCAAATGTTGAACTAGCCTTGCACACCTGGGATAAATTCTGCTTCATTGTGGTGTATAATTCTTTTTATACATTGTTGGATTCAATTTGCTAAAATTTTGTTGAGGATTTTTGATCTATGTTCATGACAGATACTGGTCTGTAGTTTTCTTTTCTTGTCTTTGTTTGGTTTTGGTATTAGGGTAATGCTGGCCTCAAAGAATGAGCTAGAAAATATTCCCTCTCATCTTATATTTTGAAGAAATTATAGGTAACTGGTATAATTTCTTCCTTAAATATTGGTAGAATTTACCAGTGAACCTATCTAGGCCTGGCATTTTCTGTTTTGGAAAGTTATTAATTATTGCTTCAATTTCTTTAAGAGATATAGGCCTATTCAGAGTGTCTACTTCTTCTCGTGTGGGTTTGGCAGATAAGGTTTTCCAAGGGATTCATTCATTTCATCTAGGTTATTAAATTTGTGGGCATAGAGTTGTTCATATTATGCCTTTATAATCTTTTTAACGTTCATGGGATCTGTGGTGATGTCCCCTTTTTATTTCTGATATTAATATTTTGTGTTCTCTTTTTTGTAATTAGTTTGACTAGAGGCTTAATAATTTTAATAATCTTTTCAAATAATCAGCTTTTGGTTTTGCTGATTCTATTGATTTCCCACTTTTAATTTAGTTAATTTCTGCACAAATTTTTTATTCCTTTTTTCTACTTTGGATTTAATTTGGTCTTCTTTTTCTAGTTTCCTATAGTGAAAGCTTAGATGATTGATTTTAGATCTTTTCTTCTATTATAATATATGCATTTATGCTACAAATTTCCCTCTAAACATCACTTTTGCTACATCCCACAAATTTTGATTTTGTTTTCATTTTCATTCTGAACCTTTTTGATTCACGTAATCTGTAATGTACATTTCTATATCACCCTAAGTAGATCTATTCCACTTTAACTGGTATATAATATTACATTATATGGCTATTTCATATTTTACTTATTTAGTGCTATTTTATAAGATCCTTAAGTTGTTTTAATTTTTATTCTTATTCAAACAATGCTCAATAAAATATCTGTGTATATCTTTATATATTGCAGGATTATATCAATAAGATAAATTCCTAACGTTGGAATTGTTTAGTCAACTGATACATATATTTTCCAATGTGATAAATATTATCTAATTGTTTTGCAAAAGTGTTGCACCAGTTAATACTCATGATGAGCTTTCAATAGGTCATTGCTTTTGTAGGAGGAGATCCACTCTCCTTTTTTAATTGCAAAGCATAGTCCCCTTACCTAATTACAGCAGGATGTCATACCTGTATATTTTGCTAGAAACACATTAACCTAGAGATGCGTGACTTAAATGTTAATCTTAGGTGTTGATATGCTCTGATGAGTAAGAAATTGATAAAAGCTAGAGACAAAATGGGAGAAATAACTTGAGGCTTGCTGTAACAGTAACAGAAAATAAAAATCAAGAGAAAAACAGTTAGAGGGGGGATAAAGCAAAACATAAACAAAAAAGGGGGAAGGGGAGAGTGAAGACCACAGAGATGTGGTTAATCAACAACAGGATGTGACAAACTGGGGAGCTGACCAATATCCTTAACATAAGATTTTGAGAAAAATAGAGCTCACAGGGCAGACTTAAACCTGGGAATCATTCTTCATATTTACCCAAAGAGACCTATGGCACTAGTGAGTATTTGTTTTCTCAGGTACTAGTGATTCAAAGACAGGGAGATAAAAAGGGGAAAATTAAGATCAAAAGCCTAACTTATTTTATGCAAGAGACAGTTGAATTCTAAAATTTTTGTTTTCTGTTTTTTTACCTTCTCATAGGCCTAGCTTTAGGATTTCTTTCACCATAAATTCTTTCATAGATGGGATCCCTGTCTGCTACAGCAGATGCTACCCCTGAGAGACTTGAAGTGACCTCTACCTCACACATGAGAGGAAAGACTCTTCTGTTTACTTCTTGGGGAATGTAGTGATTCAGGACTGTAGTGTTTCCTCTTGGAGTCTCTCTTAGAGGTTTTCCTATTGTTTTTGCTCTAAGCAGAGTCCCCACATTCACACTCCCCCAACCCCCTCCACAGCACAATCAATATTAACTCATTCGTAACAGAGGAGCAGCCTCTTTTCCAATCACAGTTCTGCTGACTTGTTTGGGATTGGTTTGGGTTGAGTCACTAAGAGACATATTAGATTAAGGCACTGGTCTTTTTAATAATAATATAGAATCTCCACACCTCTCAAATAGACCTCAAGTTTAGGAGTCATTTATTTTCATTACCCTCTCTTCATGGGAAAAATTGAGGACCCTGTTTATTTATTTAGAACAACAATAAGCTGAATCACTCTTGCTATTTAACATCTGACTTTTTAGAAAATATTCTTTGTTGTGCCTGAAGGCAATGCTGCAAAGGAAACAACCATTTTAAAAATAGGAAAGATAAATTAAATAATACCAATTTACAAACAAATTTAAAATCAAAACAACCCCCGCTACACTCTCTTCTTGGTCAGCTCTGCCTCAGCCTAAGAGATCAGTAGGTAAACGTTTTGTTACCTCTGTTTGCACACATGGATCATCAGGTGAGAGGGTGGGTGTTTGGGAGGAGTTGGGGAGAGGGGTGAAACAATATTTTTGCACCAAATAACTCGGACTCTCCAGTTTGTAGTTAGTTTATAATAAGTTTGTGATCCATGGATCTTTGTAACTTAAGGAACCATAATGACAATTCCAAAGGCTACATTAATTCCTTTTTAAAATAAAAGAAGGAGGGTCTGCTGAGAGTGGATGTTAGGAACTAAGCTATTTCCATTACCCTATTTTAAGTAAATCGCTAGCTAGAAGGCCCATGTACCAGCTACTACTAACTCCCAACTTCAGAAAGTCATTTGCAATGAGCTTTCCATACCTCTTTGGGTGGGAAATGTACTATTGCTTCTCTTCTTAGCGAGGCTATCAAGAAACACACTTCAAAAAATTCCCGTGGGACACATAATCATTCCTTCAAAATAGCAATTTGGCTGTAGCAGCCTTCTTCCCATTCAGCTAAGCAAGTGTGTGAATGGTAATGGAGACAGCTAATGCCTTTTGGTTTTGCTGTGGGCAGGGGAATCTTACCATCATATGTAATTAGTAAGAACTACAAGAAAAAGACAATTGTTATAGAAGTCACACTGAAAATACTCTAACAAGTAGTCTAAGCAACATTCATTGAGCTCCTTTGGGGGTGGGGAAAGGGGGGTAATTTTCTGGTGTTAAGAATGTCATAAGATTGCCAAGGTAGCAAATGAGTGGGACTTTACAAAGGCCTTTGGAAGGAGAGGGGGCAATCCCACGAGAAAATGACAGGTGATGTTTTATTTCCATGGTCCTTTTTTACTTGCCAGTTCTTTCTTCTCAGTAACACAACTGATATTCCCCTTCCCCCAACAACGACGACAATAAAATAAATTTTTCAAAGATTCTCAATATGAGTCATGGAATTACCCGCTGTGGACCAGGAAGTTCTCTTCAGGCTCTCACCTGCTAAACTATGGCAGAAGTTTGGAACCTTTGATTGTGCAAAAGTTTCAAAAATCCACAGCACAGCTCTCCTCCTGCTGGGCTATGAATGGGGAGACAAGGGACCAGTACCAGTGAAGGACATCCGGAAGAGGAAGTGGATGAAGGCTCTGCCACTGGCCAAAATCGGGTTGCACCTTTTCTCCCATGCTCCCCATACAAGCCCCTACAACGACATTCTCCTGGAAGCCCATTTTCATTGCTGCCTCCAGGCCTTTGCTCTCCTGTTTGTCTGGGACTACCTGGGAGCCCTTCTTTTAAACCCATCCTAGTCTGATTTGAACTCATTTTTCAAGGACCCACCTCTTCCCGGTTTATAGGCCATTTTCTCTAATTTCAGCCCACACTGCACTCTCCTTTCTCTGAATTCTTGTAGCACTTATAATCTCTCTATAATTATAATAACAACAATATTTTAGTTATTTATCAAGTACTCACTAAATGTCAGGTCCTATGCTAAGTAGTTTACATTATCTTTTATTTAATTTTCACAGCTATCCCAACCCATGTTACATTTGAGAAAACCATGGTCATGTAGCTAGTAAGTGGCAGCATGGGATTTGAACCCAGGTCCATCACTGGTAAAGCCTGTGTCCTTCCCCGTGGTCCGTATTTCATTTTTTGGGCTACCTCACAATATACTTGCACTGCATCCTTTTTATATATTTTATATTTCATTCCATGTGCTTGTGCCTCATCTTCACAACAGAATTTATGCCTCTGATGAATGGGGTTACTTATTAGATGTGTGTTTACTGTCCGTTTTGTCAAGCATGGGATCAAGCATTTAGTAGGCGCCTAATATTTGTGACTGGATATAGCATGAATAGACATGCATCATTCTTCGAAGCTCTCAACGGGCTTTATAAGAACAATCACACCAGACGATGGTGCATGGAGGAGGGGAGCAGTGTAGTGGTCGCATGTAAAAAGGGTCCCTGAATAGCCAATAAACCATCTTACTCAGGTTCACTGTGATCCCCTTAACCTCTCAGAAATAGGCAAGGCCATGTGAAGCCTGGCACAGATAGAGTATCAGAGAAATCCCAAGAGATGCAGCACCCCTGCCACAAAAGCAGTGTGGCTGTGGCAATCATTGTTCCTGAAGCTTCTCTGAGGATCCAAGATCACTTCAGCCAATCAGCTCCAGGATAGAAAGAACTTCAGGGTTTTTCTGGGCTTCCTTGCCAAGCTTTAAATAGCTTAGTTACATCATTGAGAACCAGTGCCAAATGAAAGTCTTTCTGATTGACCTGCTATTAGGAGGCCACTGCATTATAAACCATCAAACTTTAGCCATAAAATAATTTCAAATGCAGTGTCAAGAGAAGAGTTCCAATATGTAATAAATAAAACTTAGAAGATGTGTAAAACTTAAAGGGTGGGTCAACTGGTTCAAATGGCATACAAATTTAATGTGAGTGTCACAGTCTAATGGAAAAAACAGCATCTCAGGATCCAAGGGGGTTCACATCAGTTTCAGCTTTGCCCTTCATGTAACCTCAGCCATGCTACTTCATCTTACTGTGCCTCAGTCTCCTCAGCTGCATAACAAAGACTGCGAATTCATTGATTCTCAAATTACATGCTAGACATCATCTGAGGTTCACATGACGGCATAAGCTTCGTTTCCCAAACCTCATGTAAATACACACCATATGTTTCTAAAAAGTTCTCTGTATACACACCTCTATTACAAAAGTATATCACTTAGCAAGTTCTGTCAAGGTAACGAGCCCCATTTTAAAGAAAAAGAAAGGGAGGGAAGAATCATGTTCAGGGTCACAGAAAATAAGGCCAGAAACACACAGAAACAGGTTCCAGATATGCAATCTGCTGCTTATCCATGGAGCCATGCTACTTTCCTTTAAGAAGAGAGCACTTGAAAGAATAAGGTTCTACCTCTAGTCTCATCAAGGAGAGCAACACCTTTGTAATGACTTCTCAAGTGACTTGAGAAAAATACTTTCTTATCACAATTTCCATGTATATTCAAAATTACCATAATTCCCATGTCAATTCAAAATTAGAAAAAATATTAACACCTTTTCTTAACTGTACAGATGCCAGGGGAACAGAGTCCAAGACTCATTGTAGAGGGGAAAAAACCCAAGGTTCTCACAGAATCTCCATCCCCAGCCCGCTTGGCCAGAGTTTCCTTTTTAAATTCTTATGTCTCTATCTCTCACGGGTCTCCTCTTCCTCTTTTCCTCTTGTCACACTATCTGCTATCTTTCCTGGCCACCTCTAAAAGCCAACACCCTCATCCTTTCCCCTTTGTTTGCTTGTTGCATCTACCTGTTAAGGGGCTCAGAAACAAGAGGCCAAAGCCTGTTAAAATCAGAAATAAAGCTACATAACTAGAGAAGACCTGAGCTGCCTCCCTGAGAGAAGCACACAAGTGTGACATCTGCTAGTTGCTAAGTCCGCGTCTGTCACAGACAGTGGTAGAGGTCTCTCTTTCAGAGTAAAGAAGCCTAGCTGGATTTAGAAAGCAGCATCATTTGGGCTCTTGACTTTGGGAGAAGGAGTCCCTCTGATATGACACACCAGTTAATTCTTATTCCACAAAAACTGTAACCATAGCACAGTTAAAGCACGATAGTGGGAACAGGTAATGAATAGGGTCACTTTCCTGAGTGACATCTCCACTAAGATCTTTCATCATATCAGCCATCTGTGACCCAGCCAAGCAGCATTTACCAGGTCAGTCCTATATAAGAAATAATAGGAGGTGGGGATGGGCATTTGAGCTTGGCAAAGTTGTAATTCAATCTTTTGGACTTTGAACATAAATGGGACAAAGTCCTACAGAGACCACAATGGGTGTTAGGGAATAAAATGGCACCTTTCTCAAAGAAACAGCTAGAAAGGAAGCATCCCAAGCTACGTCCTGAAAGACTCTACCCTCTGGGACTAAATTACAGTCATCAGAACCTTTATCTTAGAAGCAAATTGTTCATTGTACTTACTCTACGAGGACCCTCATTGGTATCTGTTTCTCAACTTCACCCATGAGTTACTCCCTTCAGGAAGGCTTCCATACACTCCTTCCCACCTTGTACTAGATGCCTCTCTTCTGACGCACAACACCCTGTCACACTTCTGACCAACTTACACACACACACTGTACTATAATTGTATGCTTTTCTTCATCTGTAGGCTCCAGGTCCAGTAGGACAAGGCCTGCATCTTTTGGCTCATAACTTTAGCACCCTTATATGTGCCTTGTGCATAGTACATGTTCACTATATGTTTGAATGAATGAGTACATGAATCTTTGTATCTTCTATAATACAGTTCTCCTTCCACCAAAGCATTCATCTTGGTACCTTCCCATCATGAGGCCAGGGTAGGGCTTTGTGACATCACTCTAAGATAAGATAAAAGCACAAGAATAGGTTGTACTTAGCAGAGGCAAAACAAGCTGTCCTCAAGCAGGGTGTGACACAGGTTTCTTCTTGTCTTGAGGATGAGTGAAGAAGCCCACAGCCACATGGGTATTTTCGCAGCTTCCCGTGGGGGAAAGACTGACCCTGGATAGGTAGGTGATACATGACCTTGGAAACACATGGTTTCATTGTGGCCGGGGCCTAAAAGAAACAGGACTGGGCCTTGTGGCAGGTCTGGCCTCCAAAGCCTGGAAGGATGAGATTGGTGCTCCATGCTGTGGCCCAGAGAACTGTGTGAGTTGTTTCTTGAACACAAAGTGACATGTCCATGCCCTAGACACCAGCACAAGAATTCAAGCCCTGTACAGTGGAGCTCTCTTATACCTTTCCTAGGCAACTAATTCAATTTTCAGGAGAAGGGGAAAAAAACAAAAAAGGAACAGCTGGCATTTTCCATTGAAGGTTCTGAATAAAACCAGAAATACTTCGTGCTTTTGGGATTGGGAGGTGGAGTAATGTGAGCTGCCAAGCTGCAACGTGTTCTTAAACAAACAGGCTGTGCAACCACAGGAAAAGCCATCTAGGAAGGTATATTTTTATTAGTCCTTCTTTCAAAGACTTACAAGATTTTAAAAGAACCACATGAATTCTGTTTTTAACTTGCATAAAAGCCTGAAGTTAATTTTTATGAGCAGATTTCAAATCCCTGAAAAACAGGTTTGGTAATATCTCTGACAGGGCTTGAACTGCGAGGTTTAAGGAGGCCTCAGAAAAAAAAAAAAAAAAAAGACAGTTTAATGTCCTCTGTACGTTTTCACTGAAAAGCTGTGTCACATTTTGGTAAATAATATTTAAAGGACAACAAATCTTGCTTAACAACACTCCATGGAAAAAGCCGGCAATGAATGACTTCTACTGACTTTTAATGGTTGGGTGCAAATCATCAAAGCTAAGGCTAATGACTAGAAAACTATGAGTTTTCTTGGTTTCTGATATGTGATGTTGAAAGAATAGTCCATAAAACAGACCACCAACTCCCACCTCTCTCCCATCCCTAAAATGCCTCATCCAGTCAGTTTCTACTTATAGTTCTCAAGTAAGCAGAAGACATGAGAAGGTCACTGCACTCCCTGTGCATCTGCTGAGCCCTGACTTGATCTATGTCCACACGTGTAAGCTAATTAGAGCAAACATATTTAAATTTTTACTTTCTTTTTTTTTTTTTTGAGATGGCGTTTCACTTTGTCGCCCAGGTGGGAGTGCAATGGTACAATTTTGGCTCACTGCAACCTCCGCTTACTGGGTTCAAGCAATTCTCCTGCCTCAGCCTCCCCAGTAGCTGGGATTATAGGCATGTGCCACCACACCCAACTAATTTTTATATTTTTAGTAGAGACGAGGTTTTGCCATGTTGGTCAGGCTGGTCTCGAACTCCTGACCTTAGGTGATCCACCCTCCTTGGCCTCCCAAAGTTCTGGGATTACAGGCGGGAGCCACTGTGCCCGGCCTTAATTTTTTTTTTTTCTAATTCAGCCATATAATTGATTAGTATCCTTAAAGTCAATTTGGTTAACTAATAGTAATTTTCCTTAATAATTTACAGTTTATTGAAATTATTGATATGAATCAATAATACTTCTGACAGGTTAATGTCTGTATAAGCACAACATAAAGCTACTAGTCCTAGAAACTGAAGGCAGACAATTTTTTCTCTCACTTTTTCTTTAGCCTCAACCCAAATAGAATGGAAGGTCAAAATGTGGCAATGTCTTGGTCACTTTGGAAGAGCCAACCCAGCAGACATAATATTTCCGCATGTCACATGACCAAGATAAATAGCAGGTCAGGAAGCCAGGACCAGAACCCAGCAGAGAGCTGTGCTCAAGAGGTGGAAATGAGAGCACAGAGTCAGGGCACTGTGTCTATGTCTTGCTACTAGACCCCAGCAGCAGGGGGTCAGGAAATGACCTGGGCTTGGTTCCAACCAAAAGGAGAGGTTCAGAATCCCTTCTATCCCCTCTAGACCCTTCCATTCACCAGCCACTTCTTCCTACCTTTGCCCACCATCTCCACCCCAGAAGCCAAGCCTCAAAACAGACTATATCTGGAAACTGCTTACCTTGTGGACAGGATGTGAAATATTTTAAACATCCTAATGCTACAACAACAGTGATCAGTGGTTTTATTTTATGTCAACACCGAAGTGTGAGGACCAAATGTAAATAGATTTTTAATCACAACATTATTTCCAGAATGGCAGGAGAATTTAATTTTAGGATTTGGGAAGAAGGAGTTATTGTTAACTATCTGAGAAGAATCAAGATTTGGGAGCAGGAAGTGAAGATTATCCAAATTAAAGATTGTGCTAATTTATTACAACCATATATACTGAAAACAAGCATGTTGGGGTAAGTGGACTGCTTCCTCCATAGCAGAGTTATGATGGCTTGGGAAGAAAGAATTAAGCCATTATAAAAAGTACAGCAACCTTCCTCCTTCCAGCCTGCCTGCGCAAAGTGACCATGCAGAACAAGCCATACCTGTACACTATCTCCATTTCAAACATGTATAAAATCCTATTTACACAGTTCTAAACTTTCTTGAGAACTACTGATTCCACTACAATCCTGGAGTCCTAAAATGTCTTATGTAATCCACTCCAACTTTTTCAATTTGCAGATGAAAAGACCGAGGTGCAGAGAGATAGAGTGACTTTCCCCAAATTTTAGAGTTTTCTGTTCCTCTCAGGGTGTAACAGGACAAAAAGTGATAATCTATGTGACTTGGGGTTGGGAGATCAGTGTAATGTAGTGTGTTTTGATCTTGGCCAACTGTGCGATCTTAAGCAATTTTATTTCTCTGAGCCTCAATTTTCTTATTTCTAACAACTGGTATAATAATGGCACCAACTTCAGAGGTTTTGTGGTAATTAAATGAGAAAACATATTTAAAGCATTGAGTACAGTGTCTGGTACCTAGTGGGTATCAACAAAAGGTATCTATAATAGGTATTTTTGTTATTGGTATTATTACTGTGCTAATAGCATAATGGTTGACAGAATAATGAAGTCAGGAGTCAAAATAAATTATAATAATGATGATTATTATCATAATAATATGAGTAACATTTCTTAAATATGTATCTGGGCACTTTAATGATTGCTTTAACTACATTATCTCACTCAGTTCTCCTAATTCTATAGATAAGGAAACTTTCCCTTAGAGAAGCTTAAAATTTTGCTCAACAGCTGACAAATGATGCTCCTAGGATATGAACCTAGGTCTCACAGACTCTAGAATTCCTGCCATTATGCTGAATTAAGGAAAACCATCGATAGATTAAGGAAAAATAAAGAAAAGGAAAGTGTTTAATTGCACGAGTGAGGTCCTTTACTCTTTTCCCAACTAAAACAGATGAAAGCCTACATTTTAGAACAAGATGGGCCAATATCAATCACTTCACTTAACCATGTCAGACTTTTATGATAAATGTTATGGCTGAGGGTGAGGTCACTCAATGTCAGCTCAATATCCCTTTAACAGGGAGCTATAAGTCAATCCTGCCATCTTAAGATTTATCTCTGGTGTACAATAAAATTGGTTGTTTTTCTATTGATTGAGCATTTGAGATACCAAAGCTTGAGAATTCGCTGCTATTTATTTGATATGTTCCTGTGTCTGTCAAACTTGTAGGAGTGTTATCTCCTGTTTTAATGTGGCTTGAAGCTTCCCAAATCCGTCTTCCATAATTGTTTGGGTAATGTCATTTGTTTGAAAAATGGGGGTAAATTGAGGGCCTCTCTTTTCGTATTTACAGATATTAAGAGATTTTATTTATGCAAGCTGTTAACCAGGTTAATGTTGCCCACCCCATCCCGAGGGGTTAGAGTGTGGGTGAGGCATACTTCTTAAGGGTGCTCAAAGCCTCTGAAAAATTACATCTTCAGTAAAAAGCCCACATATTGCAAAATGTTGGAAGGACGGTGCCTTAAATTGTGAAATCTTCTGTGAGGGATCTCATTTTTCTGGAACTCCCTGACATCTGATCCCTCATGTTGCTGGAAGGATTCCAAGAGCACCATAAAATTAGGGCTGGTCCTGTCTGAACTGAGTCCAGATCATTTCAAAGTGACTCAAGGCAGGGAAATAAATATTGAACCTAGTTAAATGTTGCTTGAGATTATGCTTGGCACTGGGTGTCCAGTCACTGATTTACTCTTAGGTTACAGGGGTTATTTTGAGCCCAAATGGATGTGCCAGGGCGGATTCATTCAATGGCAGCAATTATTTGCAAGCACAGTTGCATTTCTGACATGTTTAGCGGAATGTAATGTAGAGATTTATGTGATAGTACTGGGTGGGTGTAACAGACATTAAAGTCCTCAGTTTCATGCTACTTTACTCAACCCTGGATCACATTTGGCTTTTCCCCATTCTTTTTCTCCTTTTTCTTGTCTTGCTTGAAAAAAAAAAAAAAAACTGACTTTTTTTCTGTCTTTCTTTCTCTTTCTTTCTCTCTCTCTTTCTCTTTCTTTCTTTCCTTTCTTTCTCGTCCCTTTCCTTTTAGACAATAACTTATAAGTTATGAATGAACAATACGAAATTAGAATCAAAGAGGTCAAAAGAAAGAGTTGTAATGATATTCAGCTCACCCCACTCCCACTTTAAACCACCCTAAAAATGTGGGGATAGCTACTTGGAAAAGAAATGTTTTAAATGGCCAGTTACAACTTTAAAGAAGAGATTTTGAAGCACAAGTACCCATCGTACACATGCACTATGTACAGCCACATGATTTAAGCCCTGTTGAGTTGGCCTGTGACATGTTTCATTTACGACTGATGTCGGGTCTTGTAACTCAGTGCCACAAGATGGAAGTCACATGCAGTTCCAGTCCTCTGCCTCTTTTCCCTTTAGCAAGAGGAGGATACTCCCTAGTGCCACGTTTCGTCTCACTGTTTGATCTGAGGCTTTGGCTGCTGTCAAGTCCCAGCTGGGCAAGACACTGGAGCAGCATTCTGGGATAAGAGCAACCTTTGGGATCACACAGACCCACATGGGACTCCTGATCTGCACTCTATTAACTGTCGACCTTCAGCAATTGACTTAAACTCTCTGAGCTCAGTTTCCTTATCTATAAGATGGAGATGATAATAGCTCCTACCTTGCAGTACTGTTGTGAAGATTTAATGGGGTAATGCACGTAAAGTGCTTGGGTCAGCACCTGGCATATAGCAACACTTACTACATGGTAGACAGCAGAACAATTCCTCAGATGTCAAACCACCTTTCTTTCTGACAGACCTGCAGACTCTGGCCACAGATGTGACCCTAGCCTCAAACCTCTACAGACCTGGTCAGAGAGATGAGGTGGCTCAAAAGCTTGGCGGGGGTGGACAATAGGGACAGGTCAGAGGTCCAGCATGGCAATCAGGCAGGAACCACCTTCCCAGGACACACCCCCACTTATTGGGTTACACTGCCTGTGCTTGGTCTCCAACCCATATCTACATTGGCATGGCAAGGTACAGGGCCTTGCCAAACACAATGCCAAGCACAGGCTTTATTAACTTGCCTACATCTTGAAAAAATAGACACAAAACCACAGAGTACAGATTAAATCCTGTTAGGAGAAAAATCAGTAAGAAATATCTGTTTAACAAAGCCCCATACTTAGACCATTTTCTTTCAAGAACTATTTGATCAAACTTAAGATTAGAAGCCATAATTTTCACAAATGTAAGACTGTATAGTTCCCAAAGCCTTTCCCCATACCTTATCTTATTTGAGCCTTCCCAGCAACTTTCAAGGTAAGTATTATCTCCACTTTACAGATAAGAAGCTGATGTTCAGAAAGTTTTAAGTCAAATCCAAGGTCACTCAGCTAATACCTGTTTGAGTTATTTCTTGATTCCAGATCTTCTGACCCCAGCATTCCCAGCACTACACTGTTAACCTTTTTCTACCCACTGAGGACTGTTCGCCAAAACCCCTACTACCCTCACATCCCAACACTCACCTGTGCTCTCTGGCTGTGATTAGAAACCTGACCAATGTATAGGCTCCAAAAAGGGACACAAGTTAAACGAGGCATGAAAAAAATCTGATTTAAAATATGATCATGAATATGCACCATATACAAAAGAACTTAATGGAAAGAAACAGAGTCCAAGAATTTCAGGGGGACTCTTCACTCTTCTAGCTTTAAGAAGCAAACTGGACCTGATGGGTGATGTACTTTGTGAGCCAGTTAAATATCATGAAACTTTTAATCATGATACATCCCATAGACCTCAGGGAGAAAGTAGTATTCTCACCAAAGGTACAGATGAATGGGGATTTTATGAACAGAGGCAGATCAGTTCCTCTACACAGACTCTATGCTCCCGGCTACAGTGATTTATTTCTGTCCCTTCCAACCCAACATTTCCTGAGAACCCCCATGGCCCCTCTCTTTGCTAGGTGGGGAAGAAAGACCTGATCTGGTCACAGGAGCAGTGTTGGTGAGGAGAGGACGACAGACCTAGTGATGTTTCTTTCACCCTCCCCACTTCCCACCACCTGGAAAATGAAGACTGACAACTATTAATGACTCCTGGTAACCACATATGGATTATTCATGAGATAAAGCATGATTTAAACCATAGCTATGAAATGATTATTTCGTGTCCCACAGAGCCCTTCCCCAGCCAGGCCTGAAGCTATGGGGATGGAGGTGGGTGTTTGGGATGAACCAGGACTGCCACACAGAACATCCAAAGAACCCAACTTCTTGACTGTGGGGAGCACAGGCAGAGCTGATTGGACATCAGCTACTCTGGGGAACACAGGAGATTGCCTATTTTTTAGGAAATGTTCCAAAAAATTGTTTCCCCTCCTCTTTAGCCCAGAGTGAAGTAGGGTGTTTCCTATGCGGAAAGTGCAACCTCCTCCGGCCCCTTAACACCGTGAGAGAAGGCTCAGCACCACATACTCGCTGAGCTAACTGAACCGATGGTGCTCTCCGTAAGTGGCCACTAGACTACAACTGGGGTCAACCAGAGCATGCCCAGTGACATCTGCAGATCCCAAGATATGATTTCATTAACTGCTGTGGATAAATCAGTTGGGCATTTGCTGGCAGTGTTTAAAATGCCATGACGGGTCAGATTAGAAAGCTGCTAGCACTGTAAGTCCAAAGGTGACCCGAGGAGGGTTCTTGGCTTCTGCCAAGGGTAAGATCCCACAGCTGCTTGAGCTGACTCCACCAGAACAAAGTGAGACCTCTGCCAGCAGGCCCGTCATTCCATCTAGACAGGTGTGGCCTCCTGCCACCACCAGGACACACATCTGTAATACAACCAGAGACAACCAAGGTACCCTGGGCTGGAGGCAGGGCAGGGGTAACTGCAGTCTCAGAACCTACTTCCCAGGATGCTTGACAAAGTTCTCCCCCACAGGTGCTTCTCCTCTCTGGAGTAGTGTAATGATGAAAGACAGGTATTGGAAGTTGAACTACCAAGGTTTGAGTCCCAGCTCTGCCCACCAACTACGTAATCATGAGAAAGTCAACCCCTCTGAATCTCAGGTTCCTCCTCTGCAAAAGGGAATAATAAAGCTCCTATTTGGTCCTGTAACGTTGTTGTAAGGATTAAAAGACATGATTGGTGCAAAGAGGTAGAATAGTGAGTCAACACGAAGTCATGTTTCATATTATTTTTCATTTAGGGTCCTCCATCTTCCCCTTACCCTGGAGACCCATCCTGTCTGCTCTAGTGGGGTAGTGCCTTGTTCTCTGGGATGCTCCTCCCTTTACTCTGAAAGAGACCAAATCACCAGTCCACACAAAGCTTAATGTGTTGTTCTCAGGAGCATTTGTATTCAATAAGAGGGTGGAACTTTAGCTACAAGGAGCAAACTCCTAGAAGGAAATTTCCAGTTTTATTGGTCTGCAAGTAGAAAAGGGTTATTTGCATCACATAGGAGAGTATTGAAAAGGAGGCGAGGAAGTAGGCTAAGGCCTCATAACCTGGACATTGATTTCAGGATAAGAAGTGCATATATAAGAGGTTTCATAGGTAGAGTCGAGAGCAAGAATAGGAGAAAGTTTTTAAGAAAAAATAGGATTGAAGGGGAACAAGTGTTGCCATGTGGAGATCCTGCTTGGAGCACTCACTAACCTAGAGCCACCTTGCCATGGGATGGACCTGCAGCCTCTGGAGTCCTTGGTAAGGGATGGCTGAGCTGAGCTGAGTGTTCACTTTCCTGTGCTTCTTACATTTCCTAAGGTGTAGGCAACCAGGAGATACCTTGTTCTCTACAATTTTCTGGGACCAACACAGCCACATCTATTATCCCTTTGTCCTTCCTCACTTTCCTTGCATCTCTTCATACACATTCACATACACACACACACACACACACACACACACACAACCGTTTCCAGGTCTGAGAAAAAGGTAATAGACAACACACAAACTCTAAGAATCAAATGCAGACATGTGAAGCTGGCCAGGTGCAATCATACATGCCCTCAGGTAAGGCATGATTTATCACCAAAGTCCCCACCTCCTTTGCTCTCTGAAAACACTCTGCCTTCTTGCAGATGGATGGTGACAGTCCCACTCCTTTCTACCTCATACTGAGGCCACCTTGAGCATGTGGCTGGCCATGCAGCCTTGAAAAGTACAAATGACCCCAAGGGACTAAAATAGAATGGGGAAAGTCAGGCACTCCAAAGCTGCAACATCACCCTCTGGCAGTTATAATTGCTCCCCTGCAGTGAGGGAATGTCCCTGCCCACTACTCATCAACCAGGTAGCTCCTGGAGGGCTCAAGTTCCTGGTGGAAGGGGCTTGGCCTGTTTCAACTAACTTCACGCAGCACAAAGTCCAGCCCATCTCTCTGTAGCTCTGGGCATTTAACAAATGTTTTAATGATGATGATGCAACCCTTTCAGCTTAGGTCTGTCAGGGTCCCCTGAGAAACATATATTATCTGAAGCTTTCCCTTTTGCTTAATTACATTGTACTAATGTTTTTTCCACTAGATTTCTCCTCCCCCAACTCTCCCATCCAAATCCTGCTTCACTGTGGGTTGGATTTACATAAAAGGCCAGCACATTATAATTGTGATGATTGATCGCTGAAGTTTCTTTGGATTCAGATTTGTTTCCTAATGTGGGTCATTTTTCATCATAAAGAGTTGGCTGATAATGATGTCATTTCCATTGCTTGAATTTTGAGGCAGTGGCCACATATCACAGAGTTTAAATGACTGTCTATAGGGCAGCAAAATCATGTCGTTATCAGTTTAAAGCAGTTGCTGCTTTACTCCTGGGGACAAAACAAGAATTGGAGCCTCCTAAAACTCATCAAACAAGAGCAGGATGCCAGGAATACAAATCTGCAACTGGGCCTGGGAAAGGAGCAGCAGGAAGGAGGGGTGGTGGTGAAGCAAACCTGTTTTTGCATGAGGCTGTGTGGTAAGTATCAGATAAAAATGACAAAGTCATACTTGACAGAAAATAAGCTGTATTGCTGATCACTGGATACCTTAGATGTGGTCTCCCACAATCCTTTAACTGTGATTTCACAGCAAGATTAACGAGCAAGAATTGAAATCACGCACGAAGAGAAGCTTTGGACTAAAACCCATCTGCCGGATAAGTCAATAAATGTCCCTGTCATCAACTGCTTGGGACTGGGATGGAGCTGGAATATGGCCCTAATGTTGCATGTGTGGAGTATGGATATAAAATGAAATGATGTTACATGTGTGTTTAAAACAAATAACTGCATTGTTAAAATCCCAAGGCTTGCAGACCCTAAATCACTGTGAGTGAGCTGCTGCCCCAGATGCTCTGTTTTCTGCTATTTTCCTCCAGCCACCTTCCCATGTGGCATGTCCTTCTGAACCCGCTAGGATGCCCTGCAGATGTTAAAAGTGTATAGTACAGCCCCAGCCCTGTCTTCCACAGTCTTTCTCATGCAACCCAGCATCCCTTCTCCAACTTCTTTTCCAAATACTGTAACTTGGAGAAAATTGCAAGAACAGTAAAATGAACACCCATATATTGTTCACCTACATTCACTGTTTATTGTCCCAGATATGCTTTATCTCTCTATATATATATGCACACACTTTTTTTTTGTTTAATCATTTGAGAATTCATTGTGTTAGCTTCCCATGCTTCGGGACACTTTCCTCCTACATACTTAGGTAAGTATCTCAACAGAAAATTTTCCTCATTTCATATCATACTCCAGAAATTTCACATTGATATAATACTCTTCTCTAATATGGTCTTTTTAAAGTTCAATTGTCCCTACACAGTTTTATGCAGCTGATTTAAGTACATACATAAACACACACACCCACACACACCTGCACACGCACACACACGCCTCCAGGGTTTAATCAAAGATCTTAGATTGCGTTTAGCTGACATGTTTGCTTTTTCATTTGTTTATTTTGTGTTGTGGTGTTGAATTGGTCCCAGCAGTATCAATATAAACTTATTTGTATTTCAAAAATTTATTTCTTAGGAAGATGGAGATATGTCAAGAAGACATAGGATTCATCCTGAAAGGATTCCCACTAGGAAAACTGGGATAATTTAAACATCAAAATGACAAATGACAGAAGTGGTTATAACATATTAGAGGAAACAAATATATATTCTGATATTTTGAAAAATCAAGGTGGGAAGAAGAATGAAACACTCCTCTTTACAAAAGAATACCAACTTTTGGTTGTATATATACTAATAAATGAGTAGGAAATTTAGAAATAGAAAATTGTCATTTTGTAACCATCATAGTGATAATTAATTCAGGCAGGGGCCATTATATCCCAGTCCGCATTTGTATCTTTCTTTTTCCACAGTGAGAATACAGGTTCCCAACAACCTTGTTACATTTACCCATTTGCCGGGTCCTGCAAATGGAGTTAAGTGGAGTTCAAGATTTCCATACAGTTTCATTTTTATTCTTAGAAAATGTTATGTTAGGTTGTGCAATCAGCACACTCTGTTCGAAAGTGACTTGAGTAATTTTTCTAATGTGTGATTTTTATCTATCTCATATAATTTTGATTTTTTTCTGTTTGAATTCAATTTTCATCTTTTTCTCATTTCTTAATTTTATTTTTTGGAAATGTAAACCTTTAACACACTTTGAAACACAAAACCAAATCAAAAGGGATCACCAGAGAAGTTCTGTCTTCTTCCCTACATGTTGCATTTGGTTCTCACTGATTCCTGGAGATAACAAATTTCATTCATTTCTAGCTTAATTTCCTTCTGTTTCTTTCTTTCTTTTTTTTTTTTTTAAGAAAAATAAGCAGATTCACAGACAACTTTTTAAGCCATTAATATTTGTGTCCTTTTTGTAACAATTGCTTTGGAATTTTGGAAAAATATATGAGAAAATTCCAAAAGATGAAGTCACCCCAAGAACATACATTTTCATTTCCTGCTTAGAGTTAAGGGAAGATTTTTTGTTTAAGGGAGGATGATAGAGGCCAACCTAGTCACTGGATTTAGGGGACTAACCACTATCAAATTCCCCAAAATCTGTATTTTTTGGTCTCAGTAACAAATAAAAAAGCAACCAATTTGACCCCATACTGATTCTCTTGTTGATATGATCAAATTAACCAGCCCAGAAATAGCACTTCCTAGACTCAGCATAATTCTGACCACTTTGCCCTGTAGCTTAATACCCTTCCATGGCTTCCTATTGTCCTCAGGATAAATTCCAAACTTGTAAAGCCCACAGTAGGCTGCCCTCTGCATTTGACGCACGCACATGCACACACACATGGGCTCCTGAGTCCCAAAAATTCACTTCTTTTCTCACCCTGTGCTGTTTGCTTTGCTCACACTGAGCCCAACATTTGAACTGCTCTTCCCATAAAGGGCGAGGAAGTTGGGTAGATGGGTGTCACCTTCACCAGCCCCTCGAGGCAAGTCCATTTGTTGAGCTCTAAAGATGTATCTTACTTTGCAGTTTCCCATGTCTGAAACTTGGGAGTTGGGTTTATAACAGGACCTCCTGTGCCTGCAACCACTTGGAAAGGCATGATGAGAAACTGGGCTTTCCAGTTTAGCTTTGGAGCCAAGGACAGAAGCAGGAAGGCTTATTACTGTTCCAGGACAAAACCTGGGACACAGTAGCTCCTTTAGCCCCAGCCTCTGGGTCCTGCACTGTGGTGAGGACTGCACCCCGACCCTGTGCCTTTCATGCCTCAGGCCTTCCAAGTTCTGACCCTGCAATTGGATGGCTCTGTCTGCCTCACCTCCCATGCATTGTATTTCCTACCAGGCTAGCAAATTAACAGTCTCCTAGGAGATCTCTATTTTGACTCTCTTCTTGCATTTCTGCTTCCCATATCCTACATCGGATCCTACGTGACTCTATAACAATCCCATAAAACCCAGCATTTAATCTTGATTTAGTTCCTTCTATTGTCTTCAACTCCATGCTTCCACTTGAAGAGAAGCTAACACAGCAGTGATTTTCAGGCTTGACTGTGAAAAAGAATCACCTGAGAGATTTCTGACTCAGTAATCTACGGTTAGGGCACTAGGATCTGCATTTCCAGCGTGTGCCTCAGGGACTGCCAGGACCTCTTTAAGAAACCCGTAGGTAGGCAGTCTGGGCACTTCCTATCACCCTTCACCCTAACTGGGCCCTGTTAATGCTAGAGATACTCTTTCTCCTAATTACTCAGAATGACCATTCACCAGACATCCTTAGTAAACTAGGCCTCTAAGCCGACAATTGCTCTCACCAGAACCACTGCCCTCAGCTGGCCCAGACAGGAACTACAGCTCTAAGACACATTCCCTGCTCTTTACCCCAATTACATTCTTGCCTTAAAACAAATTTATCTTTGAACTGTGAATAATAGTATTTTTGCACTTAAAAAAATAGACATTATTATGCTGCCTACTCATACTCTGTTTATTCACACCAATGTAATTTTTATTAAAATGTTTGGATATTTCATTTGTAAAGGTGTTTTACATAGTAGGCATACTTAGAATTCTCTTTCCATCACCCAACTTGTAGAAAATAATTTCACTGACACCCAGCTAATCAATATTTCTTTCCTGAAAAACATAATAAAATGCAATTGGACTTGACATCTATGAAGCTGGTAAAATTAGTGAGAACTACCACCACCTGGCAGAAGAGTGGCTAATAGACGTGGTGGAAGGTGTCCCGGCCATTTATACGCAGAGTCTGGTGGAGGCGGCCACATAGAACCAAGTCCAGTGGAGACACATGATGGCTGGTTTGGGAGGGGTGCTGGGGGACTGTTTTCTTCCAGCCCTTGAGACACAGGCATGCTTGTCTTCACTTCTGAGGATATCAGCAGCTGCTTTGGCTGAGAGTGCATGTGGTCTTACCTGCAAACCTTTCCCCCCAACCCCCAAAGAGCCTTGAAAGAAACCAGAAGAGATTCTGAGGAGGTAGCTAAGGAATCCCAGATCACCCTAAGAGTTTGGAAAGAAGAAAGAGGGTATGGCACACCCAGGGAAATGACGCCTGTGCACCCCAGCCTGGCCCACCTCACAAGCATAGTAGTGGTTATGTATGAGGATCTGGGGGCTTTCTGCTAGAATCCTCCTCCTGCTCTGCCATGACCGGTTGTATTCTGGATAATGTACTTAGTCTCTGTCAGCCTTCCCCATCTACTTGAGGACAGACAGTTTTAACCCACGTCACTGTGATGATAACAGCGCTGATGACATCAGGTATTTGACACAAAATAAGCATTCAATAAACATGCCTCCTTTTTTGTTGTGGTAAAATAGACATAACAAAATTTACCATTTTGGCCATTTTTAAGGGTATGGTTCAGTGGCATTGAGTACATTCACATTGCTGTGCAACCATCACTACCCTCCATCTCCAGAACGTTTTCATCATCTCCAACTGAAACTTTGTTAGTTTTTTCAATCCATTAGCTGGATTTAGTCACATTTCTAAATTTCTTAATATAGTATCTAACACGTTAACTGTAAGTATAACATCAGGAAACACAGGATCCCATTTTAGCTTTTGGATTCTATTTTTGAGCAATTTATGTGTAGGGATTGATATTTCATTGCTTTTACTTTTTCTTAGGAGTCTTACAAATAACAAGAGAAAATTTCCCGTTTAAAAAATAGAATAAAAGTCAATGTTGCAATTTTTGTAAATCCAAGCTATATTATGGAATCTTAGTGATTTTCTTTTTCCTATATCTTGAAACATTTTGCTATTCATCATTCTAGTCATTATTTGATCATTACTCACCAATTATTCCCAACTATGTTTAAAAACACTGAAATAATGTGAAATGGAAAAATGATATAATTTCATAAAAGGCTGATGCAATAATGAACTAAACTATGGCTATTACATCACCTTTCAGTTTCCCTGCTGTCCTGCCCCAAGTATTGTAGAATCATTCAAGAAGGTTTAGGAGAACAGTAAAGACACCATCTTTGTAGTTTCTTTAGTTTCTTTTCATCTTTTATACACAATTGAGCATCCATAATTTTTATTTTCCAACCACAATGGCAAAGATAAGCAAATTTACAGAGGAAGATGTTTCATTTTATTAAACAAATCATAAGATTAATGCAAAGAGATTTCATATAAGCAAAAGTTTAGACTGTGAGTTTTCAGATGACAATATCCTAAATGAATTTTTCCAAAGTCTAGAATCAATAAATGGACACTATATTTTTAAGGACAAAAATGAAATATAGAGTTCTCAATGAGTTAGTAACTCAACAGGAAGAACTTCATCATGCAGTGTTTTGTGATCAGAACTTAGACCATCTGTTTTGGGGAAAAAAAAAAGTAACGACATTCTTTTGCCTCTTATGTGGTTGCGCACCAAAATTTTCTGGATATGGGTCATAAGTGGACTAGGTGGGTGTGTACTGAAAGGGGAATGGAAGAAAATAAATAATGTGGAAACCAAAACAATCAGTTGAATTAATCATTCTAATTGATGAAACATGAAAATGTTTTGCAATTATAGAATAAAGAAGATGTGAGTCCTCTTTTAAGCAAATTATGAGCCACAGTTTTTAAAAATATTTTATTTTGATGATATAACTGTAAGAAAATACAATTAGAAGAAATGATAAGCTAAACTTTTAGAGATGGACTTGAAGTCTGGAATCAATGCTATATTTATAAGACTGACATGTTCCAGAATTATGCATGACAATTGATCACCAGTTAATGGCATTCAAAGGAAGTTGCCCCAAAATTGTAGGCATCAGTACCTTCTACACCGGGAAAATATGGTAAGAAACACTGGAGTTTGCTATGTTTAAATTTTTATTAAAATTTGTAATAAAGTTGTTTTTCATAATATCTCTGGTCTTCTGTAAATTACTCATAAAATGACTCAAAAATATAAAAACACAAAAAAAGATCCATTGGACACAAATGGTAAGTGGTGAGAACTATTCTTGGTATACCAAGGATTAAGCACTCAATAAAAGGTCATTGTTATCACTGCTACCATCATCAGAGTTCACAAAGTTTTATCCGGTCCTAGACTTATTCTGAAAAAGAAACCACATCCTATGTTCCATGGAACAAAAAAGATTCCTAAGCACCAGTGGGTTTGAGGTATCCTGTTACCACGGCCAGGAAAGGGTGTCCCGCATGCCTTTCCATTGCAGCATGAGAAAGGAAGACATATGGCCTGATGTGGCCAGTCACGAGGTGAGCCTTCTTCCTGGTATGTACGCACAGCCTACAGGATGTATCACTGACCACTCTCCCCAGCTACTACCCGCCTCAGCTGATTTACATGGGACAGGGCAGGCTTCCCTGCCTTTTAAGAGCTCAAACTTTTAAAAAGAGTAGAAGAAAAATTTGTAGCCCAGTGGTTCCTTTATTCCTTCTGATGTTTATGCTGTGACTTTGAAAGATGAAGACTATGGGAAGAGACCATCTGGCTAGAGGAGGGAGTAGCCATTAAAAAATCATACAACTGGGCCAGATGTGGTGGCTCCATGCCTGTAATCCCAGCACTTTGGGAGACAAAGGCAGGCATATCAGTTGAGGCCAGGAGTTCAAGACTAACCTGGGCAACGTGGCAAAACCCCATCTCTATAAAAAGTATAAAAATTAGCTGGGTGTGGTAGTATGTGCCTGTAGTCCACTTGGGAGGCAGAGATGGGAGGATCACTTGAGCTTGGGAAGTCAAGGCTACAGTGAGCCATGATTGTGCCACTGCACTCTGTCCTGGGTGACAACTGAAAATCTGTCTCAAAAAAAAAAAAAAAAAAAGAAAAAGAAAAAAAACTGAATACAAAAAGGACATCCGGGGCTCAAAGACAGAAAAATAGTAACAGAGGAATCTCCCTACTAGTTCTGAAGAGTAAAATCTGAGAAAATGAGTGAAGAAGAAAACAGAGCTTCAGATTTCTATGTATCAATTAAAAATACATTTGATTTTTTAAATTAGTAAACATTACCCCCTGGGTTTGTCCAATCTAAGAGAAAGCTTCCCAGCCATAAGAGTAATCCCCCCAGTGGAGACAAAAACGACCACAAGACAGTCACTGATACCCATGTAGGCAGATATTCAAGTATTAGCCAAAGGATCATGTGAAAATATGCTGCAAAAGCTATTCCTAAGTGGAGAGGGAGGAAACCTGGATCCCCTTAAGGTCTCTTCCATCTCAGTGCAGGGTAACATAATAGTTAAAACAAAGGGTCTTGGAATCAGAGTGTCCCAGCTCAGCGTGTACTGAGCGACACTGTTTAACCTTACTAAACCTAGCTTTGACCATTTGTAAAACAGTAGGCCAGCTGGGGTTGGGAGGAGAATGCTGATGACAGTGGTACCCACCTGTGCTGGTTTGCCCACCAGATCCCCTTACACCCTTCACTATCCTTTCTGCCCCAGGGAGACTGACCTGGATGAAACTCCTCAGCAGCCTCCTCTTTGAGTCCAACAGCCTGCCCTGGTTGTATCCAACAGACTCCTGCCTCAGAAAGAGACTGAAGGGGAAGAGGAGTGAGTGCAGGCTGCTGATGGCCTCGGCTCGTTGTGCAGTCCTGTCTGACTGCCTGTGTCCTCCAACTGAAGGTCACTGCTGCTCTCAAGGCAGCTCCATCTGCATAACTCTTTCCTTCTGGATTCTGGAACCTCCTCTCTTCCCTCAATGCTTCAGGCCTGGGGGTGGTAACCGCTCCTTTGTCGCTAGCCTGGGCCACTGCACTATCTCTTATGGATCCCTACCGCTGGTTTTATTCTATAAACACTCCAGTTACTAAACCCCCTTCCAGTTATCCTAATTGAAGTGGGCATCTGTGCTTGGCTGGGACCCTGACTCTACCTCAAGGATCATTGAGAGGATTAAAAGTGGTATTGCACATAAAATACCTGGCACTTGGCAAGTAACCATTACAATGATACTATTATCCTCCTTTCTCTGATCTCTCACTCGCCTTTTTCAACCAATGGTTAATCCTTCTAGTCAGCTCCTCCTCTGATTCTTTAACACAGGAGTCAGCACACTTTTTTCTATAAAGGACTAGATAGTAAATAATTTAGGCTTTGTGGGCTACACAGCATCTGTCGCAATTGCTCAGCTCTGTCACTGAAGAACTAAAGTAGCCATCGGCCAGCAATGCGTAAATGAATAAGCATGACTGTGTTTCAATAACATTTTATTTATGAGCACTGAAATCTGAATTTCATATCATTTTCATGGATCATGAAATATTATTTTTCTTTTGATTATTTTTCAGTCATTTGAAAATGTAAAAACCATTCTCAGCTCACAAGTTGAGCAGTAACAAGTGGTGGGCAGGACTTGGCCTACAGGCCAGAGTTTACCAACCCCTGCTTGAACAGAGTTGTAAGATTTAGCATTCCTGCTGCACCAGAGAGCTTTTATGCCCCAAATTATGATTCTATATTTTTCCTATTTTCCTTGTTTATAAAAACAAAGACTCTAAAAATTCATTCTGTGAAGCCAAAGCTTGCTTGCCCTTTCCAACTGGCTTTTGAAATCCCCTTCCATAGCACATTCAAACCATCCCCTCTATCATACCTTCCAGGGGCAATGTCCTTGAAGCTGTTCCCACACTAGAAACCCATTCCAGCACTTTTCATCTAGGAAAGGGCACATCCAAGACTAGCCCAGTGTGATTTACTCCATGGAAATAATAACAAGAACTCTGCTGTGTTTGGGCAAAGACTGGCCTGGGCAATGCTGGAGAGAAGGTGAGGTTTGTCTCCGCAGGACTCCACCTGACTGTGCCCACCCTGGGCTTGCACACATGTGGGGCCTTTACCGCCTTGTGATGATGCCCCTTCATCCCTTTCTCACAGGACCAATCTGAACACTCTGCAAAAATGCAGATCAGATGCTAAGGCGTATTAACCTATTCCAACAGACATACAATGCTGTGTAAGAGTCCTGAATTTTAACATGTCTTTTCAAAATAACCTAAGGCAGTGGTTCTCGATCTGGCTACGTGTTAGAATCACCTTTTCTAGCATTTAAAAATGCCAGTGCCACCAGACCATGATTGAAATTTTATCTGCAGTTTTAAAAAGCTACCCAGATGATTCTAGAGCAAGGTGAAGGTTGAGGGTCATGGACTTTGACGAATGGCTGAGGGAGTTATTTTCAGACAACTGAAGGGGGCCAGGATGCATCCATTCAAATCATGATTTATTTTAATTTTCCTTACTGTCCCAGGCAAAACTTTAGAAAAGAAGGCAACTGGGAGGACAGATTGATAATAAACATTTTTGTGCATCTAGTTTGCGTTTGAATTTTATTCATTACCTTTCATTTGTGTATTCATTCATATAACATCATTCATTAAGCTACTCCCATGTGCCAAGCACTTTGCTGAACACTGCAGATACAAAGATAAAGAAAATTTCTGTCCACATGGAGCTTATATTTGTATGGTGGAAACAGTAGGGGGAATTGAACAACTCATTACACAATTATTATTTAATGGCAATTGTGGGAAGTCTTATAGAGTTCAAAATGCACCTTCTGAGGAATTCTCACTTAACTGGAGAAGATCAGGGAATGCTTCCTTGAGGAAGTGGTGCTCTGGCTGAGCTCTAATATGATTGTGAGTCAACTAGACAAGAATGGGGAAGGCAGTGGGAACTACATAGGCAAAGGTCCTGTGATGGGCGTACAGGAGCTTGAAGCTTTTGAAGAGCTAAAAGGCAGCAGTGTGGGTGAAATTCAGAGAGCAAGGGGAGAATTCTAGGGTGGATTAGGACTGGGTCAGACAAGGCATTGGAGGCCTTATTAAGATACATGTTATCTCCTCTTCTTCATTAACATCCTCATTTTATTAACTTGAGCATTAGTGACATGCTCAAGGTTCCATCACTGGAAAGAGGTAAGGCCAGCACTCAAACCCACTTCTGCCTAACACCATGTGTGGTTCCATCCGTCTCTGTAGTTCCCGCCACCTCCAGGGGTGAGATGTTTCACCAGAAACAGAAATTATAAATCAAAGTTGGGTTTCTATATAGAATCTTTCCATACAGAAATCGATTATCTATGCTTGCGTATATATAGGGAGGAACAAAAGGAACAAACTAGAAAGGATGAAAGATACTAACTTTAGGGAAAGTGACCTTCCTTCAAAAAGGAAAAGATTTGCCTGCATCTCCTACCCAGTCCTTTGCAGAATTCAAAAGGGCTCCTATTGCTGGACCTTAGTACAGGTCAGTGAGATAAAGTCATTCACTGATTACCTAGATTTATTGAGTATTTATATGTCAAGTACAAGAGACACCAATGAAAATACCAGATCCTGCTGATCCTTTGGGGAATTTAGTCTTTTCTAGGAGAGAGTAGAGATGCAATAAACTTAGCCAAATTCAAAATCAGAAATTCCTAAAGGTTAATGGGAGGTTAGAGAAGAGAGTAGTAATCTCTTATGCTTAATATTTATGTCTATCAGAGTTAATCTATTTCTCCCTAACTGCATCATCCCAATGTTTTTCAAAGATGACCACACAAAAATGGCAAGATCAATAAAAATTACCAGTTTTTAGTAGCTAGGAATATCACATTATGAATAAGATTTAAGCAATGGGCTAGGACATTCTGGAACATGATCAATGAGGGAAAATTGAATAAATCTTCAAAAAAAAAAGTCTGACTCTGTTCCAAAATCAAAGATGTACGTGAGATTGATCCAGTCCTCTTCCAGATGGTTTGAGGAAATCTGAGCTGAGTCTTTGAAGTAATGGTTAGTCTAAGATATATAAAATGAGCAAACAAAAAACTTCATTAAAATCCTAAAATAAAACTGAAAACTCTGCAGCAGATGGTATAGATCATAGATAGTTAAATGTCTGACAAAGGCAGTAATGATTATTTCTTATCAGCAACAAGGATTTGGGACAGCGACAAGGAGATTGAGTTATAGGAAATACAGTACTGATTTTTGAAAATGAAAGTAAGATTGATTCTGTCTGGTACTTCAGGTAAACTTCGATCTCTATTAAAATATTCAGTTGGATTCTAACAATCACAGACTCACCTCAGCAGACTTTCTTGACACTCAGGGCAGATGGTGGGAAAAGAAGTGTCCATCTTCCCATTTTTCCTCAAGAATCCCTAAGAGCCAGTCAACAATGTGCCCAGAGCACTCCCACCTCATGAGGCTGAAGGACCAGCACACTTGCCCCCGAGTGAAATCTCCAACATTCTCTAGGCTCCAACACATGGTTAGGGGAGATAGCTGAGTGAGAAACTCCTGCTGAATGCCACACATCAGTATCCCAGGCACCAAAAGCACACTACAGTTGTGGGTGTGTGCATGCATGTGCACACATATGTATGTGCACACATGTGCAATGTTCACATCATCAGCTATCCTCCTTTCTTTTAGGATTTCTCCTGCCCTTCATTGCAGCCAGGAGTTGGCAAAAGAGAGCAAGAAACTCTAGCCATCATAGCTCATCAGAGGCATCTTCCAATATAGCTCCCAAACCAAGATCTGGAATTTCTGCCTGGTCATCTTTGGAGATTCCTAAGTCAGAGCTGAGTCTAAGAACAGACTTCTCTTTCTCCCTTTCCAGAACCTTTCAGAGGCCATTGCCCCCATATTCGTGCATTCACCCTTCCCTCAAGTAAGATGTTAAACCGTCGGGAGACCAGAAGAACTTTGCTTTAAAGGAAAACAAATCTTTCCCATACAATATTTAATGCCAGCCCCATCTCCACCAACTTACTCTTACTCATATAACATAAAATAAATCCTTTTCTCCTCTTCCCCTTTGTGTGATCTGCCAATGTGTCAGCTCCCTAGTTTTGAGGGCATTGTAACTATATCTTCATCACGTCCATTGTGATGAATGTGCTGGGTAGCTGTCAGCTGCCTTTGATGTGTAACTCTGTGTTCTAGACCCACGACTCAAAGCTTGGTTCCTGGATTAACAACATCAGCATCACCTGAGAGTTTGCTGGAGAAATAGAATCCCAGGCCCCACTCCAGACCTGCTGAATCAAAATTTGTATTTTAACAGTATTCCCTAGGTGATACTAATGCACATTAAAGGGAGTTCTGACTAAATTGCAAGACACTTATCACATCCCTGAAAACGGGTTGGCAGTAAGTCACTAAAGATTAACTCTGTCACTAGAGTGGGATTTTATAAAGAGATAGAGGGAAAATATAAGGGAGAATTGTTGTTACTATTTACCGCTTACCAGAATTTATGTCCCTTATATGAAGCACTTAGACTCAATGAGACCATGCATATACATGGTCAAGCACCAGAGAAGCTCAAAGAAAGGAGAGCCTGATGTGGGATTGCCAGGTAGGGGCGAATATCATGGAGAAAATAGAAACTGAACCAAAGATAAGTGGGTAAGATCTTGTGACAATCACTACACGGGAAATATCTAAATCTAAAACAGATAGCTGTCAGGTAGCACTTACTAGAAATGGAAAGCTCTGGTAGCACTTATTAAAACTTTAATAAATTATGTTATTATTTTCATTTCACTTTAATAAATCATTATTATCATGTATTTTCTCTGAGCATTAATAAAACCAGGAGGGTGATGGTGATGGGTGTCATGGAAATAACAGGGTTTGGTGTCAGATGGATCTGGCTCTAACTCAGCCAGACTGTGTCATCTTGAAACAGTTACTTTCCCTTGCTGAGCCTCATTATCCTACTGAAACATTAAAATAATACCCGAGGATTAAGTAAGAGAAGGTATACGAAGTTCCCAGTATAGTGTCTGTGTCTGTAGCATAGTAGGCAGTCAACCAGTACCAATCTACCTTTTCTCCTCTCTCCCCTCTGGCACAGAGTTGGCCCCAGACAAATGTTAACTAAACTTGGACCTAAGTCAGCAAGTGCAATCCAGATTCATAAAGTCCTGAAGAGTTTAGGCTTGATGAAGCAGGAAGCAGGAGTCATGTGCAAAGACAAAAACAGTATTTCACGAAGACCAGCATAGCAGTGGTATTCAGAATAGAAGAGAGAGGCAGATGATGGTTAACAGTGAATTGGTAAGCTCACTGAAAAGACAACCATGTAAAGGACTTTGGGCCAGGTCTTTGAGGCACACCTGACTGCAACTGTGTTGGTCATTTGTCCTTTTGCTCTCAGTTCCACTGTCGTCACTTCCCCTGCTCTAATCTCTACTTTCAGGAACTGGATTTCTTGTCAAGTGGTTTCCAGGTAAGATCAGCCAGTGGGAGGCTCACCATCTCATCAGTGGAAGAGGGGAGAGGCTAAGATTTGCATCTTTTCCTCTCCCTGCCTGGGTAGCATCTTAGGCAGTGCTGTTTCTCTTGAGGCCTTCAACTCCAACAGGCAATCCACTCCTCTGTTCTCCCAGTTCCCAGCTCTGCCCGGTAACTTGTGCTGGGCTGTGGAACACTTCCCCCTCTTGTGCTTCAACCATGCTAGAGTGGAAGGAGCTTCCAGCCATTGCCAACCTCCGGGGCACTTCACCATCTCCTCTTTGGCTTCTCAGTTTTAGCATCACCTGAGTAACCAGTTTCCTGTATTATATTTCCCCTACTGAAAGACCAAAAGTGACTTATATTCCCTGACTAGACCTTAAATGACAATATCTAAATCAAAATACATTTCAGATTATTTCTGTATGACTATGTAGGTTTCTAAATCTTGGAAGATATACAAAATAAAAGCCTCACAATGATTTATCTGCCAGTGAAGAGGAGGAGAGGAACTGGGCTTAGAATTCTCCAACCAAAAAATTCTAGTAGATCCATTAGTGCAGGGTAATCATTAATCTGTGAATGTAGTGATGTCCATAGGCATGTCATTTAATTCAGCATTTGCATTGGTGATCTGGAAGGGTGAATAACAAATGCAGAAAGTATTGGGAAGTATTGCAAATACCCAAAAGGAGAAGGAAATCATGTTTTAAAACCCAAACTGGCAGTTACAGAAGTATGTGCAGGATACAGTCGTGGAATTCATAAAAATGCATAGCTGGATCAAACAGCAAAATGAGATGATGCCTGAAAAAATATATGGTTGGATAGGTAAGAGAAAGTAATCAAAAACACAGATACTCCACAGGAAGGAAAAAAAACAAGAAATGAATATAGGGAAGAAGACTGAGGAGAGACAGTGCAAACTTAGATCTAATTTGGAAATATGATGGGAAGAGCCTGGTTATTTTGAGTTTTAAGCATAGACACTTTATGTTGTTATTTTGGTTCTGAATGATGTTCTTTCTCTCTCCAACCTCCAATCATGCCCCCCAATTTATACAGTATTCATTAGGCCATACCTACCATACCTTACCCAATTTTGCATACCTCAATAACAAAAATGAGAAAAATAGTAAGTTGCAAGAATCTGGGGAAATCAAATCTGAAAGATAATGGGCTGGAGGGCATGACTGATACAGGAAGTAAAAAGAGCCGCATTAGCTGAGTAATCATATTTCTAGCACAGACAGAACCACAGAAAATTGGGCATATTGTGTGGGAGAAACAAACTCCAATTAAAGAATAGATTTCAGTGTTGACCTAATTATCTAATGTCCAGCTCTCATTTTTATGGAATGAATCCAGGCAAGTAAAATAAATTCTTGGAGATAAATCTACTCTTTCTAACAAAGAAAATTACTTCTCCGTGAAACTCCAGATGATCAGAAAACAATACCCTAGTATATTATTTTTGCTCAGTTTGAACCTCAACTATCACTTATATAAGGATAATATTGACTTCTAGGGGTTCAGCCAATGTATTTCTATGTGGTCAAGAAGGGTTTCCTTTTGGGAAAACAGAAGTTCAAAAGGAGAACAAGAACTCTCAACTCTGAAAGGACACAGCCATCAGTAAAAATCACTTGCTCCCAAGTAAATTATTAGGTGAAAGAAAAGTAAAGGATTAAAGCTAAATACTTACAGCTCCTTGTTAAACTGGGGCTGTTATAATCTAAGAATTCATGAGAAACCATTTTCAAATTTAGAAGGGGGTGGGAGAGAAGCAACTATAGTCGACTGTAATATAGTAAGGATCTGTCACATGATCTAATTACAGAAATGAAAGCAACCCAGGAATTATGTGGTCTATTCAAGCCTGCAAGGAGTACGAACAAAGAATATAATTATACATCAAGCCTGTTGATTAAACAATTACTATTTAAAGCAGATATAGATTTAAAATTAATTTGCTTCTGCATTCTGAGGATTTGGGGACTGAGATAAACAGTGTTTGAAGTTTAATTATCCGTGCGTTAAGATGAAGGGCTCATTTCAATTTGGTTAGCTCTGCAGAGCATTTTGGATGGTGTCAAAGAATGAATCCGACTCTGCTGCAAGTCTCGGCACTGCTGAAATGTGTGATTAAAGTGAGCAAGAAGGCTCGCTCAGCCTAATTCCCACAGAATGTGGTAATATCACAGGAGGGATTGTGCAATTGCAAATTAATATTTAAATGAACACTAGTTTGAAGTTTACCTGGAGGGTGAAACACACTATCTCCAAAAGAACAGAAGAAGGCCAACCAAACAGTTCCAGGTTCCACAGCAGTGAAATCTGAGGAGTGGAGACCTTCACGCATGTTTGAGCAACTAGGACACCTACCTGCCAGCGACTCTGAATGGAGCGATTCTTATCAGAGGCCACATGTACAGTGTCCCACAGCAGAACTGCAGGGCTGAGGGGTGTGCAGGGTGAAAGGGTGAATTGGGGTTGGAGTAAAAGACAATAAACAGAGACTAGAAAACTCCAAAAGTTAAAGAGTGATTGTCGAGATGCAAGGAAATGTGTCTGTGTTCCCACAACGAGATCAGAACGTATGGGGACAGAATTCCCAGACCTCAAAGCCAACTCAACCGCTTCCGTGAAGGGAAGGTGTGCTTCTGACCTGGCTGTGCTCGAAAAAACGGGAGGATGCCACAGAGTGTCCTGGTTCAGAGAATGGACTTCAGAATGAGAAAACTGAGTTTCATTCCCAGCTCCACCACTTCTCAGTTTTGCGACCTCAGCAAAGCATTCAGCTCTCTCAGAGCCCTCTGTTTCTTCAGTAAAATAGCTTTCAGTCCTTCCTCATTGGGTAGTTGCAAATATTAAATATGGTAATGAGGGTGGCCTAAGAGTGTCCTTTCCCTACTGAAAACCCCTCTGTGGCTCATCATTGCTTTTTGGGTAAAAATCAATCTCTTTAGCACGGCCTGTAAGGCCCTGAAATGGGGTGACGCCCACTCACTTCACCTGCCTCTCTTGTGTTCTCTTCCCCAGCATTTTCTCCACCCCAGCCCCACTGGCCTTTTTCTTTTTTCAGTCCTTTATTGTCTCTTCTGCTTTCAAGGCCTATTCATTTCTTTCCCTCTGCCTTGGAACATTTATCCCTCCCCTCTTCACCCAGTTGACATCTCTTCATTCTTTAGATCCCACTGCTAGCTGTCTAAGGTGGTAGTTAAAAGCTCAGGCCCTGAAGACAACATGTTGTGTTCAAAACTCAAACTCCACCACTTACTCTCTGTATGACTTTTGCCCATGGAAGATTCAGCTTCCTTCTCTGCAAAACAAGGTTGATTACTAGTACTTACATCATGAGTTTGCCATAAGGGCCACATGAGTTAATGCAGGCTATGGTCTCAGAAGTGAGTCCAGTTCAAAGGAAGCATTGGAAAACTGCTTTTGTAGTCCTCCAAAAGATCTCCCTTCCCCAGCACCTAGCACACTTGCAATGTTATGTTTGCGTGATTGTTCTAATACACCTCTCTCCACCAGAACAAAGGCTGTATGGGGGCAGGAGTTTGCCAGTGTTTAGCCCACGTTATAGACTCTGTTCCTAGTAGAACAGATACTCAAATATTTGCTAAGGACTAAATCAGTGAAAATGCTGAGCATAGTGCCTGGCACATAGTGGGCCTCAATAAATACTAGCTTTTAAATAGCAACCCACTGACAATGCCAATTGTTAAATGAAAAAAATTCTGACTATTATTGTTTACTTTGCCCAGTGGTTCTCAACTGGGAATGATTCTGTCCCCCAGGCAATGTCTCGGGGTGGTGGGAGTGCTACTGGCATCTAGTGGATAGACACCAGGGAGGCTCTACACATCCTACAATGCAAAGCACAGTCCTCCCACAAGAAATGATCTGGCACAAAATGGCAATAGTGCCAAGCTTAAGAAACTCTGAATTTTGCCATCTGTTATTTTTCTCTGATGGCACAATTTACCAGTTGAGTTATAGCAACAGATCAGCCTAAGGTAATTATTCTTCCCCTTTAGCCTGTTATTCCTATGAGTGCAAGGTCACTCCTGCTTCTCCCTCACTCCCCTAAACTCTACTGTCTTATCTCTCTCATTCCTCCTCATCCCTTTGCCAGGTCTGAGATGAAAATGCGGGAACATGAGTAAGGCTGAAGAAAACTGCACACTCAAGACACCCTTCCCCGTTTGTTCACTCTTCTCTGTCATCCATGCATTCCTATTTTCCAAAGAACCTTCAGCGGGAACAGAATGTGAGCACCACTACTTGGCTTTCCAGACAGTGCTCTATTTCAAACATTACGTTTTTTAAAAAGTTTATGTAGCCCCCAAAAATAGGTCAGGGGCCAACATGTACAACCCTTGTGTCTAATGCAGAGATCACTCTAAGGCAAAAGAGAATTCCACCAATAAACATAGTGTTCAAAAATTATCAAAATGTAACATTACAGGAATGAGTTACAGGATCTGAGAAAAAGCAGAGTAATAGAGCAAAATTACTCCAAAGTGGCAAGCCAGATAATGTCGAATGATCCAGAACATGCAAACGTTAGAGGTTAATATCAACTTTAAAACCTAATATTTAATCAATTGCATAAAATGATGTGCACAATGGTTAAAAGTATGTCAAATGGAAATTACAAGTGTTGGCTAAGATGTGGAGAAATTGGAACTGTCCTATACTGTTGGAGTGAAAATTGGTTCTGCCACCATGAAAAACATTTTGTTGGTTTCTCAAAAAGCTAAAAGTAGAACCACTCTACAAACCAGCAATTCACCTCCTAGGTCTATACTCCAAAGATCTGAAAACAGATACTCAAATAAGAACATGTACATGAACATTCTTAGCAACACTATTCACAATAGCCAAAATGTGGAAACAGCCCAAAGGTCCATCAACAGATGAATGGATAAACAAAACGGGGTATATCCATACAATGGAACATTATTCAGAATATTATTCAGCTATAAAAAGGAAGGAAGTACCGATACATACCACAGCCTAGATGAACCTCAAAAAACAGTATGCTAAGCAAAAGCTCATATACTGTATAATTCCACTTATATTAAATATCTAGAACCAATAAATCCATAGAGATAGAATGCAGATTGATGGTTGTAGGTGCTGGGGGAAGGGGAAAATGCATAGAAGTGCAGAGAAACTGTTTAATGGGTAAGAGGTTTTACTTTGGAGTGATGAAAATGTTTTGAAACTAGAAAGAGGTACTGGTCGCAAAACACTGTGAATGTACTAAATGCCACTAAATCGTTCACTTTAAAATGGTTAGTTTTATGTTATGTAAATTTGATCTCAATAATTTTTTTTAAGTATATCAAAACTATGCACACAAAATTGACAAACACCAAAAGAGAGGATGCCTCAAAATGGAAATAAATGTTGTAGCCTGGGGGAGTTATAAGTGATTTATTTTTACAGTTTTAATCTGACCTTATTTTTCTGAAGTAATACATATTAGTTATAAACATTTTTAAAAATACATAAAAGCACTAAAAAGGATATAGAAGTCACCACCAATAGTATTTCCAGTTTTAAAAAATATTTTTGGAGAGGGTACCTGGATATGAACCCAAAATATTTTTTAATGTCAATGTTAACTTTCCTTTGAAATTAAAAAACCACCAAAAAGAACAAAACCAAGACCTTATGCATTAAGGATGATAAACCCATGCAGTTGAACATTGATTTCTGCCAAGGTTTTTGCTGTAAGCCTATTTCTCTCTGTGGGCAGAAGCGAGGTTGGGAAATCGAGGGTTGTAGGGGAGATGGTGGGGAAGCAGATAAGTCTGTGACTTTATGGCTAAAGCCTTTCTTCCATCCTCCCATCCATCCCAGACCAGCATGTCTGGTATTCATCAGGCTGGCAAAGCCTGGTCTCTGTGGGACAGAATTTGAGAAGTCTCCTTCTCCCTGTCTGTGCTGTCAACTCTCCATGAAAGAAACTAGAATGTCCATTCCTCTTGCCTGCATAGCCTCTTCCCCTGCACACAGCAATGGTCTCCACTAATTATTACCACTATAAAGCTCTAGGAATGAGGAGATGGGGGTTTAGTACCCTTGACCTCCTGACGATCATTATTTCCAAAAGATTTGCAAATGATAGTGTAACTGTAAGTCCCGTCTCCAATTTTTCTAAAGCTTTTTGAGCATAAACATAAATAAAATAATAAGAAACAAAAATAGGAACAGAAATTTGGGGTTTAGCTCAGAGTAGAACAGATAAGTAAGCAGTGAGTCAACCACTTTCTATCAAGGGCCTATGTTATAACCAACTACTATGGACTAAATGTTTGTGTCCCCCCGGAATTCATATGTCAAAACTTAATCACCAGTGTGATAGTATTTGTAATGTGATTAGGTCATGAAGGTGGAGTCCTCATGAATGAGATTAGTACCTTTATAAAAGAGACCCTAGAGAGGTCTCTCACCCCTTCTGCCATGTGAGGACACAGTGAGAAGACAGCCGTCTAGGAACCAGGAAGTAGGCCCTGACCAGACATCAAATCTGTAGCATCTTGATCTTGGACTTCTCAGCCTCCAGAACTGTGAGAAATAATTTTCTGTTGTGTGTAAGCCACCCAGTCTACGGCATTTTGTTACAGCAGCCCCAACAGACTAAGACATCAGCACTAGGGTGGTGTTGTCGCTAAGAAGATACTCAAGAACACCATCCTGATTCACAGATTCAGAGCTTTTGTGTTTAAATAGTCACTCTTCCTTAACCTATCAATGGTCTTTTTTGAAACTGAGTTTAATCATCCAAGCTTCAGTTGCAATATCCTCCTCTTCTTTGAGTAGTTGCTTCTCTTGTTCTTGCAACACTACCCTGAGTGAGGCATCTCACTTCTTGAAAAGAAGACCAGAAGATGTTAAAGGTATGTAAGCACCCTAAAAAGATTCCCTCCCTAAAGAAACTTGTAGAATCAAAAGAGCTCCAGAAAAATAAAAAAGATAAAAGCATCAACTGTCAGAATTATTGATGTTCAAAACAAAGCCTAGTGTATTTTCTATGTATGGAGCATACTACAGCTGATCTATCTGACATGGGAAGGCTATCCCATAACTGATGAAAGGTACTGATTCCTTTCCACTTCCTTAGGGAATTTTGCATTAATGGTCTCCCCGAAAAGAGATGCTTAAGGAAAAATGACCACAAGCAAGTATATAGAAAATGCCTAGCCATCTGGCCTTGCCTTAACTTCTTGCTGTGCATTTTATGCAGACACACAAAATGCCCTCAGCAAGATTCATCAGAGTAGCACAATCAAGAGAGGTAGTGGGAAGGAGAGGAAAGACAAATAGTCAAATGACTCGTATTCTCTTGTTCTGTCTTGCCACAAACATATAGACATGAGATATCAATAGAAACATAAAAAGAAATGAGTTCTGCTGCTTACACCAAGCATAACACTTCAGGTTCTACTTTTCTTCAGATTTTATGGTTTCTGTCTCAACCCAAGACCTGCCCTGGCCGAGACTTTGGAGCTCGGTTGCCTAAAATGGGCCCTGATTCTTCTCTGGGGTATACAGAACCAGCTGTGGGTCCGAAGTAAAGATGCTGCAGAGGTGGAATTTCAGGTCCTCAAAAAGGTATATTTCCATAGAAACCAAAGCAAGTGGCCACCAGCTATGAAGGACTCATATCTCAAGCTCTGAGAAAACAAAAGTCAAAATGACCTCATGAAAACTTTGGTATCATTGAACCAGAATACTCAGCCCTGCCTGCAAATATTACCAAATCCAATTCTAGGTGGCTTCTTCTGAAACAAGGCAAATATCAGGATTTATTCAGATCAACATCTGGAAGCATACATGTTCCACACAGTTAACTCTAAAAAAGGGAAGTTGTGCTCCAAGACTTTACCCCACCCTCCCCTCCTCACCAGCCTAAAAACCTTCATGGTGCAATATGTCTCTAAAATTCCTTAAGATAGCATCACAAAATTAGACAATGACTGGCAGCAATTGTCTCCCAAACTTGCCAGACTTGGGGGGTTTTTAGGGCAGAAAGCAGCTAATGGCCATGAATACTTCATTTAGCGCTTCTTTTTTCTAATGCATTGCAAGACGTTCACTCTCCAGCGCTGGACTCTGCCAAGCATCCCATCTCAACATCCCATTCAATTTCTAGAGAAATTCCATCCAAATCTTTTATAAGCCCTTCTCAAATGTTCAGAGTTTGCAAAGTACTTTCCAATAATTCAGTAATCCAGTACCCTTCCCCCAAGTCACAATCTAAACAAAGATAGTTGTCCTCTCACTATTAACACTTACTTTGCAGAAAAAGACCCTCGAGGCCCTAGGGAGGTTTATAGCTACTTACCAGGATCTTTCTGAAGTCAGAAATGAAGTGCAAATGTAGACTTTTAGATCTACACCCCAGGGCTTGTCCCACACAAACACAGAACGGACAGCTGACTCCACCGGCAAGGTGAGCAGTGACAGTACTACGTCTCCTTTTGACCTGTGATAGTTCTTGAGTTTCCTGTCAGCGTTACTCCTTGGGAGTCCTTCCTATACAGACAAAGCCTATATTGAAATGCTTTAAGCGGCAGTCAACAATATTTTTGGCACTAGGGACCAGTTTCATGGAAGACAATTTTTCCATGGACTGGGGAGGGAGTTGGGGATGGGGAAATGGCTTGGGATGAAACTGTTCCACCTCAGAACATCAGGCATTAGATTCTCATGAGTGTGCAACCTATATCCCTCACATGCACAGTTCGCAATAGGGTTCACGCTCCTATGAGAATCTAATGGTGCCGCTGGTCCGACAGGAGGAGGAGCTCAGGTGGTAATTCTTGCTCAATGGCCACTCACCTCCTGCTGTGCAGCCCAATTCCTAACAGGCCACGGACCGGTAGCAGTCCGCGGCCCAGGGTTTGAGAATCCTGCTTTGAGGTTTTGCCCAACAGGGTAAAGTAATGTAAGTTTTAGGTGGTAGACTGATACATGTTTCTTTATCTGGAAAACCTGTTGTCACCGACAAAGAGAACAGGTCTGGAACAATGGGATGCAGGACAAGTAAGTTTGGATAAGTAGGCTGAAAAGGAAGAGGAAAACAATCCAAAGTATGAGGTTATCTAGGACCGAAATACATGAAACAGTAAAGGGAATAGCAATGGGGGTGAGAGAAAGGGAATTAGAGTAGCAGACACTTGGCTGGCTTTGAAATAGAGCAAAAGGAACAGAGGAAATGAAAACCAGACTTGGCTGAATTTGTAAAACTGCCTGAGGCCAGCACTGCTTCCCAGGGGAGGAGAGACCAGTGGAAACGGTGATCTGGCTGTTTTTAGGGTAATGTCTTTGATACCCTAACCTCATTGGCACCACTCCTCAAGGAATGATAAGGCCTCAAAGAGCCATGAGACTGGGAGTGTCAGGAGCAGAGCAGGAGCAGGAGAAAAACGTAGGAAACGTCAGAATTTCTCCAGGCTGGGAGGAGTGGAGTGGGGCAAAGGTCTTGGAGTTTCCCATTGTGCAACTATGCCCAGGCCCATCTCCTGGGGAGGCAGGTGTGCCTCGCACAGTTCAAGCTGTGGCCGAGCATCTGTAAGTGCTCTAAGACCATCTGGGATCTCTGATCTCCTAGGGAAAGAAGCATGTGACCAAGAACTGGCAACATCAGATGGACCCGTCCTGACTCAGACATGAGAAATATGTTCATCAATTTCACCGACCCGTCCTGCTGCTCGTCTCTCTCCCCCATCTCCTCCTTGGTGCCTTCTAGGACTGTGAAGAGATATGGTTTACTTCTTTGATAAAATGTAGTTATTTAGTAATCTATTAATACACCTTACCTCAAAAAAGATTTTTAAATTAAATATGAAAAGATGTCAGTGAGTTTTCCTCTACATCCAAATACTTCTCCAATTTTAGCTTCACAATTTCCCATGGTCTCACCCTTACTTTCTGGGATGCCCAAACCTTTGTGCCAATCTCTGGCTGCTTTAGTTTATATCAGGATCCACCTACAAGGGACAGGGATGGATAATCCTGCCCTTTCTTGACAAGCTCTTCTTATCACCAACACTTACCTGTTCTCTGGTCCATTCCCTGAGGGCTTTGTTCAGTGCCATCTATTCTGATAAATCAACCCATGCCAAGAGGAAACAGTTGCTTGGACAAGCAACTGTTTGTCTCTCTCGTAGAGAGAATCAAATGAGAGAAATCAATACACACAGGTGAAGTTTTAATATTATTTCTATCAGTACATTAGTCCTCACAGTTAATAAACTGACATTAGTAGGGACTCTCAGAACATTAATCTAAATGAGAGTCTCTGTTCTAGGGAATTTCAAGCATCAGGGCAGGCTGGAGTTGGGGAGAGGAAGAAAGGGGAGAGGCAGAAAGGGGAGAGGCTACAGCTTTGGGCTCTTCTCCACTCACATTTTCTAAACCAGCTGCCCACTCTCCCTGAGGTTGCAGCCCATCCTATGGCCAGACCACATTTTGCTTCATTCACTTGCATCTGCAAAAAGCCTAGGTTGATCTATAGTTAATAAAATAAACTGTTCAGAGGATACAAGAGCAGTAATGAAAAGGTAATGCCCAATTATGAAAAATAGCGTTTCTTTGGGCCAAATATCCTACAAAATCTCCCACAGTTGGGAAGAAATCTTTCTTTAGGGACTCATTCCCCTAGACAGGGGCAAAATTGCTTTTGTTCTGGGAAGTCAGCACTGCCACTGTCCAGCTCTGTGGGATGAGACAAACTGTTTGGTCTCTCTGAGCCTCAGGTGCTTTATTTATAAAATGAGGACAAATACACCTATCTCATCAGATTGTGAGAATTCAATTTAATATTATGTAATATGTGCAAACCATGTAACTCAAAGCTTGTTACACAGTAAACAAGTGAAAATTGTAGCAACCGCAGCAACTATTCCTACACATTTTGAGAGGGGGAATATTTGGCCTTCCAAAGGTACTTGAAGATAACTTTGAAGATAACTATGTGATACTCATATTATTAAAAAAAATTAAAAGGCACAAAACTAGGAAAATAATTTGGGCTTGAGAATTTCACATTGCCCTTTGAGACAGCTGGCAAAACCTTGAAATGTCTTAACCTCAGAGATAGGAATTTCTACCCTAGAGATAGACGTTACCTGTCTGGCCGCTCCCAGAGACAGAACAGAGGTCCTGGCCACCCCGGGAGCAGACTTCTCCCTCCCACTAAGCTGAGGGCATCCCATTCCCTGTCCTTTCCCTCACCTTACCCTTTTCCACCCACCAGCTCCCCTCCCAGCTGTGAGAGCCTGCAAGAGCCTGCCTAATCTGAATTTGGAGACTGCTCTTTTGCCTTTAAAATGCCTTGCCCAGCTTAATCAGTAACCAGTGATCTCTAACTTCCAGTTAGTCTCCTGCCCTGACATGAGTTCCTTCTCCTGCCAGTCGGCAGATGTGACTTTTTTAGGAAGATTCAATTCCCAGCCTTCTCCCTTCCTGCCAATGACAGCTTCCCTCTTTGAAGGTTACCTGTCGCTAGCATTCTTGCGCATGAATGCAAACTAAAGTGGGTTCTTGTCCTGACCTTGGAGAAGCACATCATTCAGTATATGAGTTCTAAAAAAGCACATTTGACATTTGCTGTCTTATGTGTGTCAGGACTGAGAAAAGGAAGCCCCACATGGCGGGATACCCTCTTAGGTCCACAGCTCTGGCTTGTGAATGGCACTTGTCAGCTAAATCTTGCAATGATATTCAGCAGGCATGATGTGGAGGAAATGTTAATGAAATCCTGCCTAACTGAAGGAACACATTTGAATAGAATCAAAGTCATATGTGGGATTTTTTTTCTCATATACTGTCTTCTCTGCATACATTAACCTTTTGCCAGCTTTAAAAAAAATAAAAAGGCATAAAACTGGAATGATTCACTCATTCAATCATTCTTCAAACACTTATGGAACACCCATTATGTACCAGACCCTGGTACATGGAATAAAATATTGAATGAGACACAGATTATTTTAGGCAAATAATCTATTATTCAGCATTTTATGGTGGGAACCCAACTTCTCAGTTTGTTAAAAAACAAAGTATTTCAAATGACCCTTTGCTTCATTTTAAAACAGGCAAAGGGAAAGGCGGGGCTCTCAGAGCAAACAGAGTGTTGCATTAGCTAAGTCATGCTGTGGACTTGTGGAAATTTTTTGAGAGGCAATAGCATGTTGGGTTATGGGAAACAGACATGCAAGCAACCAGGATGGACGGGATGATCTTGGACAGTCTTTCAGGAGAGTGCCTAGACATGCCATTGTTTGTGAAATTGTCTTTCAAGCAAGAAGAACCTATAATGGCAAAGCTAGGCGAGCCCTCCCTTGTCCAGTCTCTTCCTCACTGCCTGACACCACTGATAGAGAAATTCAGCTGAGCACTGCTCTGCTGATAATGGTGTGAAGCACTCCATTTAGCAGAAGCTTCCTGATGCAGAGCTTTTAGAGAACTCAAGGACTTGCTCTGTCATCATCCTAAGTGCATGTTTCCATTGCTGAGTCAGAAGAATGAAATTGGAGCTGGACCAGAAACAAATGAGTGAGTCAAAAGAAAGACTTGCCGCAGAGCAAGCCCCACTGCTGCTAAGATTGCTAAGGTGTGGTGTGGAGTAGCTCAGCAAATGCCTAGGGCCCATTCATTCATGCAACAAATGGATATGAAACACCTGGTGTGTTTTGAGAACTGTCCTAGGTACTAGGGACAGAGCATTGAACCAAACAGACAAGGCCACACCTTCGGGAGGCTTATATTGTAGTGGAGAGTGACAATAAATTAATGGTATCATTTAAAATATTAAAAGAGTGAGGAAAAAAATAAAAGATGAGCTAAAGAGTAACTTACCAAAAGGATTTACATTGGTCCAGACTGTATTGCAGACAACAGAATCCACTCTAGTTAGGTTAAGCAGAAAGAATTCTACACAGGGAATTTAGTGATTATAAAATTATTATAAGGGCTAGAGGATGAGGCTCTAGACTGATCTCTCAAGAACAATCCCCCGTCTAGGCAATTCTGTTATAAGAAACTGTTGTACGGTGACTTCTATTGGTATCTGGGGTGGGGTGGGGGAAGCTGTTGTATTAGGCAAGGTGCTACGCCCCTGTTGACTGCAGAACCATATTAGCCCCCAGTGCAGTAAAAATAGCAGACACTGAATGAAGAAGCTGCCTCTTCCTGCTATAAGTCACAGCCACAGCAATGACTACTTGCTCCAGACTCACACCACTTCCGCCACAATCCATGCCAACACAATGACACTTGGTCCCATCAAAATGGAGATCCTGTGAGCCGCAAAATCGATGTCTTGCATTTTGTTGGGGGAAACTAAATCATTTCTAGTACCCAAGCTTCAAGACAGTCTGGAAAATGCGGGTTTTAGCTTTGCATTCTTGACATGGGATAAGGGAGTTTAAAGGGATATTAGACTACCCAATCCATAGTAGCTACCAAACCACTTTGAGAAGGATAGTCAGGGCATGCCTCTGTGGAAAGTGACATTTAAGCTAAGACCACATGAAGGACTGACAAAGAAACAGTCCAGGAGATGCAACAGTAACAACTCTGGACTTAGTAATTGGGGGCAATAGAGAACTTAGGGAAGAAGTTAGCAGAAGCTAAATCAAGCAAGGCTTTGAAGATCATATTTAGGAGTCTAGAGTTTATTCAGAGTGCAAGAGAAAAGTTTCATGAAGGATACTAGCAAAATCTGATTTGTATTTTTAAAAGAAAATTTCATCTGCAAGGTGAAGAATGAATTATCAAAGGGCAAAAATTGAGCCAAGGAGGAAAGACAGAAAATTCTTGAAGATTAGAGATGATGGTGCCTTGGGCTAGATGTTGTCTGCAGAGATAAAGTTGACACTTTCTCTGTGTGTTTTTTGGGGAGAATTACAGGGTTTCAAAATAAATTAGATGTGAGGAGTTACAGAAAGAAACATTCAGGATTGCTCTCGTATTTCTAATCTAAACAAAGGGTGGGTGACATTTCATTTGCTGGGTTGAGGGAAAGTGGGTAGAACATGTCTACAACTGACCAAAACACACAGTTCTTGATGTTTAAAAGGTATCTGTCATGTAGACAGGATGGAGGTAGACACAACCGGAAAGCTTCAGGTTTTGCTCTCCCAAGTGGCCGCTAATTTAATTCTTCATAGTAGTCTTGAGGTTCTGGAGAAGTGGGTCTCCAACTCTATGTACGTAAGATTCTGACACAGGTGGGATCCATACTTAAAGACATGTGGAGCAGTGTAGAATTGTTTGGGGGGCTGGTGTCTAATCTTCATGAGGAATAAAAGTCATAAAATAAAGAATCATTTGGAGATAAAAAGCTGAGTTCTGAAAAGTGCTATAAATTTAGAACAGTGGCAAGTCAAACCCTCGTGCCGCCAATTTGGCACAGCAAAATGATCCTCAGGTCACCTGCCCCCATGCCCTTCCCTTTCTTACCTCTATTCATTTCCACCACTAAAATATTTGCTAGAATCACTAGCATAGGATGCTTACTGGGTTTTTAGGAACTAATAATTAAATGATGAAAAGATGTCAAAAACCAAAATGTAGATTACTATCTCTTTATAAATATAAATGCTATAAGTGATCAGCCTGGGAGTCACTCTTTACTTGGAAAAATCACAGCTCTAGACTATACTATAATCTCTTCAACAAATAAATAAACCAACAAGAATTTAAAAGTCTCAGCAAAAGACAGAAGGAGAGGCCATGTCTGGGCCCTGCCTCTCTGAAGCAATCAGAGCTCTTCGAATAGCTCTGTTGCTGGGGCAGAAGCAAATCACCTTTTCCTCTCCCTGAGCATTAAATCTTCCATGTCTTTAATACTCTCCACGAGCGGACCGGTGCCAAAGGAGAAAAAGATTTAATTTCACGTTGCTAGGTTTTTACAGTTCTGCAATTAATAAAGAGGTAGGTTCAGTCAGCTGGCCTGTTCGAAAAGTAAAAGGAGAGGGTTAAAATTATTTATTTGACCCGCTTCAAATCATGCAAAACTACAGAATAAAACAATTCCTAACTTGTTCCCGGCTCCCACACCTCAATCACTTTCAAGGAAAATGCTTCTGAAGGTATTTCACACTTACAAATGAAAATATTTTGGCACTCTGAGGTCTGCATGAAAGATTTTTTGGGCCCTTCTCCTACCCTATAGAAGATGTAGGTGTATAATAGAATAAGCCCAAGAGTAAAGTTGCCAGCTGTCAAACTGATGATTTGTGGGTGACAGAGATACATGCCCAGTGCTCTCAAGAGTTAAAGGTTAAGTCAGTGTAATATATCACTTGATAAAGGGAGATTGGTATGTATAAAAAGAAAGACTGACTTTTTGAAGGATTCGATTTAGTAAAATAGTTGGTTAGTAACTACATGGTTGACTGAATTTGGCCAGTTTCCTTGTTTTGGAGCCATCAATTTGGGCTCAGTTTCCATCGTTAGTCCTCTCCCTGGCTGTGTTGGGGTTTCTGTCAAGTGCTTATACCAAAGGATGGGGAGGGGACTGCAGAAGGGGCCTGAGCCACAATTTGTTATTTCTGTCACCTATTAGGAAAACAGATTCGTGTGGAACTTTTCTTTAGAATCTCCTGGTTCTGAGCAGATGGCAGATATTTAATACATGTCTCTTGGCTGTGTCAATGAATCATTGTATCCATCTGGTGCGGGTAAATTCTACACTGGGCATTGTGGTTGCCTCTGTAACATACATTCCACTTCTCTCTTACTGAGAAAAAGCAGTGGTGTCACAGGAAAGACCCTCAGTTAAAGAGATGGGCCTGGACCGTTATGGGGAACCTCAACCTCTTTTCCAGAGACTGATTTAAAAACTGGGCATGTGATCCTTGATTCTGGCCAGGGAGACAGAAAGAGAAGCTTCTGGGAATGTTCGTCTTGGTTCTTCAGAGAGAGAGAGAGAGACCAATAGGAGGCTGGTTTTCTCTTCCTTGCTGTATGGGAATTAGGAGGCCTGCACCCCACAAAAGCTGCTGGAAGCCATTTTATGAACACGAGGAAACTAGCCTGAGAATGAAGCCAAAGATTAAGACAACAGAATGTAGAAACTGAGAGAACCTGGCCCTTTGATGATGTTTTTTTAACTCATCGAATCAAACACAAAGCTTCCTCTACCTCTGAATTGCCTGTTATAAGACCTAATACATATCCTTGTTGTTTAAGCCAGTTTGAATTTAACATTTTGTTTCTTGCAGATGAATTTAAATGATGTGAAGACTGCCCCATTTTCACAAGCAGATTTTGTAAAGTAGCTATTTCAAATATCCAGCGTACCTTTCTTTGAAATGGATAATCAGTAATTATATTTCTAGAATGTCTTTAACAGTCCATTCTTGCTATAAAGCTGATTTTTAAGAACAAAAAAGTTTACAAAAGTCATAGGAAATCGGGGCTGACAGTATAGAGCTTCTTCAGAAGTTATACTCTCATTTATGTGAGTGTCTGAAAGCAAATCTTACAGTTTAAGTGCAGTTTTTAGGTCATGTCATTTGGTTATATTTAGATGAGTCTTTATATATATATATTTTATAATCAAAGCCTATACAAAAGCAACTTAAGCCAGGTTGTAAAATGGAAAGCCCCACCCAGGCATATCTCCCTGCTCTGTAATCAATTACTCCTTCTTCCACACATCTAATATAACACCCATTCTCTAATTGGGTAGAAGTTGGGTATGAGATTGTACATTGCAAGAGAGGATAGCTCATAAGACCGTGCACTCAAATCTTCACTCTGTCATTCATTAGCTGTGTGCCTCTGGGTGAAATACTTAACCTCTACGAACCTCCATTTATCCCTTTGTACTGTTTTGTGTTTTAAAATAGTAATTGTATTTATCTCATTATTACCATTACCATTATTATGTGCATTATATAGGTTAACGTGTGTGAAGCACTTAGCATAGGGCCTGCCATATAGAAACTGCTCAAGAAATGTTATTAATACTCACTTTGTGTTATAAGCAATCAATGAGTTTTACCTGAAGAGAAGATGCTGGAATTTTTTAAGTGCAGATTGACAAACCAAAGTATTAACTAAATAAGTGGGGTTTAGGAGAGTGCTGTCTGGGGCACAGCAGGCGGTGTGGGCTCGTCTTCTCCAGGTACCTTCTTAACACTGCCCTCCTCCCTTTCTCTCATGAACTTAGCCTGCAGCCCTCACCCTCCACAACACTCAAGAGTTAACTCTGATTCCTTCACATGCAGCTCAGTGTAGTAAAAAAAAAATTATAACAGAGCATGATGATGATATCATGGCTTGATATAGAAACTCTCAAAGTTGTCTTTTTTAAAATCTGGAATATAAAGAATGACTAAATTAACAAACAAAGGAAAAGGGAAAAAGCAATAGAACCTGCTCATATTGGCTCAATTCTAAGAAATTTAAGAAACTGCTTAAGGGTGTGGTGGAAACAGCACTGCTGTCTCCAGCTCAGTGTGACCTTGTGCAGGTCATAGCATCACCCAGGACCTCAAAAACCTTATCTCTCAGATGAAGAGCTTGGACAGGAGCCAGTGTTTTCAACATGTGCTTCCTAGAACCTCTTCAGGGGCTGTCGGGGGTGTGAGTGAGATGGGAGGGGTGCAGAGGGGGACACAGGGGCTTACAGAGCTAGTCTTTGTGGTCCCCTCATTGGCTCTAACCACAGCAGTTTCATGGTCACCTGTTTTATCTACTGCTTTTCAATAAAAAGTTTGAACAAACACACAAGAAAGTTTAACTCAATAGTTTTCCAGGTCCCTCCCAACTCTGACTCCCCAAGAGTTCCCTCCCATGGCTCTGATCCTCGGCACTCCCACCCCAGCCCAATCTTTCCTTTCCACCCAACAGACAAGGGGGTGTTACCAGCTGCGCTGCCTGCACGCTCTTTCTGTACCAGGAGGACCTGGAAGACCACAACTTCATTCTCCTTGACCGGGAAACCTAAAACAGGTATTAATGAACCCCACAGAGCCCCTGGATGAGGAGGGGTTGTGAGAACAGTAGGAACCTGATCCTGAGAGCAGAAACAGAGAGGTGACAGGCTTAGACTGGGTGCTGCACATGGGATTGAATCTTTGAGGTTCCTGAACTGAGCTTTTCCTGAACCAATTTTCTTTTCTCCATTCCACCCCCAAAGTGCCCAGAGAAGAAAGGCTAAAGAGATCATATCTGATCACTCTCCATACATTTAATTTATGTGTGTTCACCTAACCCCTTTCAAAGCCCTTGTAGAGTCTGAGTGGGAGCTCACAATTCTAAATGCTATGTGTGTGTGTGTGTGTGCGCATGTGTGTGTGTATATATATATATTTATATATATACACATATATATAAATATATATTTATATAAATATATACATACACACACAAATACAACATTATACTGTAACTTGGTTTTTTTTTTTGCGGGGGGGGGTTCAAGATTTTGCTTTTAAGATCCATTTATGTTGAGACATATAGTTCTAGAAGGGTGTCCCTGGGCTTTTGGCTTCCCTGGGCCACACTGAAATAAGAATTGTCTTGGGCCACACATAAAATACACCAAACACTAATGATAACTGACAAGCTGAAAAAAAAATAAAAAAATAAAAAACACAAAATAACAAACAAAAAACACACACACACACAAATCTCATGTTTTAAGAAAGTTTACAAATTCAAAGCTGTGCCATGCTCAAAGCCATGCTGGGCCACAGGTTGGACAAGGTTGCTCTAGAGATCATGTTAACTTCAGTAGAATATGTCCTGGCATGAAGAGACCTCACCTTATCTAATCTTCAGTAAATGGAAATTAAAGCTGTTTCCAATTTCTCTCCATTACAAATGATGCTACACTGAACACATCCACATGTGAATGCATTACACTAGAGTAGTAGAGAAGTGGTGGAGTGAAAACTAACCTTATTTTAAATTTTATTTTATATTACCAAATTGTTTTCCAAAGTGGTGGCTCCAATTTACACTCCCACCAGCAAAGTATGAATATTTCCTTGCACCAAATCCTCACAATCACTTGAAATTGGTAGACTTCTCCATTTGTACAAACCTGATGGATGTGAAAAATTATTTTACTGTAATTTTAATTAACTTTTCCATAATCACTGAAGTTTTACAGTTTTTCAAATGCTTATTAGTCATTCATGTTTCAACTTCTGTGAATTGCCTGTTCTTCTCTCTTGCCTATTTTTGTCTTTTTCTTATGTTTTATGTGTATTCTTTAAGTATTCCAGATATTATTCCTCTGTCAGCTACACATATTACAAATATCTTCTCTCATACTGTGACTTGTCCTAGTATTTTGTTTATTTACGTTGTCTTTGTCATACAAAACTTTTCATGGACTCAAAGTTACCACTATTTTCCTTTATGATATGTGGTTTTCAGGACTTGCTTAAGGAACCCTTCCCTACCTCAAAGTCATAAAGATATTTCTGTACATATTATTGTAAAGTTTAATGTTTTATAATTTAAATATATCCAGTCTAATTGAAATTGAATTTTTATACATGGAATGTGACAGAAATATAATTTTATCTTTTTTTATCTTTTTCCATTGTGCCTTACCTAAGGTCACATACTTTTCCTGGAAAATCCCATATATAAAGACTGATTGACAAGGAATAAAGATTCAGCCTCATTCCACCAACTTGGGCCAAATCTGAAGGGTCATCCTAGTTCTAGAGCTCCCCTACTAAGGTCTTCATTGAGACTACATCTCAACCAATCTTCTCCTCCATTCATTCCTGCTCTTTTCAGTCTTGTCCACAAATATCAACCTCAAGAACATGCTCTAATAAACTTCCAGCACATGAATCTCTATGTCAAAGTCTGTTCCTTGGAACTGACACAATTAGTCCATGAAAACAAGTGCTAAAGAGATTTTAAAGTCAGGTCATTCTATGCCTGACCAACAACCAGGGCCCATTACTGGCACAAGGTACTGGTAAAGTTGCTAAAACTTCTGTCAGTGGTAAACCAAGAAGGTATCCTGATGAAAGAGAATGCACAAAAGGATGTGATTTATCAGGCATTTGAGAAATATTGGACAAATAATAACTAGAGAAACAGTGGAAAGGGTGGCTATAGCTAAGATTAATCCTTTGAAAAAGATAGCAAAAGGCTAATAGAAATTAATTGGTAACTAACAACTAAATTGAAAGCCAAAGGATCTTTATGGTATCATATAAAGTGGCTCTTACATCTTAGAATCTGAGGAAAAGGTGAAGAAAGAATGCTGAAGACCAGACCCAGGACTTAACCATAAGAGTAGCAGAACTCCAAAGATTAAGTTTTCAACTTGCACAGGTCACCTATGTAAGTTCAGAACCCTTCTTGGGAAAGAATGAACCTTATCACAAGGATGCAGACATATGAGTTAATGTAACTGAAACTCTTAAGCCACACCCCATGCCTCTGAACCCTCTGAGCTTGCAGAAGTAGCCCACCCTCCCTGTTAAAGTTTACTTCTTTCTCTCTTACTTGCAAAGATGGAAGACATCTCCCTTCCACAGTACAGCATGCATCCCTCTTGGGATCTGCCTCTACTTAATCTCCTGGCAACTAGTATAATAATTAAGATTAAGTCACAAAATAGCCCATGGAGGTACAATGCTGAGCCTGATCAAGAAGGAAAGAGAAAATGCCAAAAATGAGCTGCAGGACCTAGCAAACATGTCCCAGCAAGAACCCAGGAGAGTGTATGCATTGGACTGGATTCTGAGGATGCTGGCTCAAGGGAGGCAGAATACAAAGTTGAAGAAGCAGAAATTTATTGATTTGGGAGCACTCTGGCAGGACACAGGATTTAACATAGGTTCTGTTTAGGACCCTGGGAGATTGTGCAAACACCCTGCTAGGATGGCTCCCAGAGCATGAAAAAGTGATGGCCCAGCAGGGGTTCACAAACTATAGTTCACTGGCCAAATCTAGCCTGTGGCTTATTTTCATACACCCCACAAGCTAAGCATGAGCTTAACATTTTTAAAGGGTTGTAAAAGATAAAGAAGGTAGGCAAACAAGGCTGTTTGTGGCCGACAAAGCCTAAAATATTTACTATCTGGGCCTTTATAGAAAAAATTTACAAAACCCTGGCCCACACTAAGTGAAGGCAGAAATGCCTGGATTGCCAAGGTAAAAAGTAGAAGGAATTATTCAAAAACTCAGAGAAGTGGGCATACAAGAGTGGACATACCATGTAAGACTGAAAAATCCTCAGAATGATTATCCTCCACAGGAGGGCCCAAAGCAATAAAGAATGTGCTGGTGAGAGGGGTACCAGCCTCCCTAATTTCAGTGGTGGCTCCCCTCTGCAGGCCAGGGATGACAGTAGTAAAGGCCATAACAGAACTGGGCTCATTGATAGGAATGGGAATACCAGGACCCTGAAATAATGGATGGTGGCACTTAACTGTTAAAAACCCAGGGTATGCAATTCTCATAATAAGTAGCAAGTTGGGAGTGGCAGAAGTATTAATGATGATTATCCGGAGAAGACAGGGTTGCTGTTCCACAATCTAGATAGGGAAAAACATAATTGGCATCCTAGTAATGTACTTGGGTACCTCTTGGTAATTTCTTGTTCATTTTGATGGTAAATTATAGCAATCCTGGCCTGAGAAAGTCACAAGTGACCAGGATCTCAGGTCTCTCAGTCATGAGGATCTGGGTCATTCACCAGGTAGGCCACTGAGACTAGCAGAGGTGCTAGCTAAGGGGTAGAAGGATCTAGAATGCATAGTAGAGCAGGGATCTGTGAGTATCAAAGGATATTAATGTCTATCCATTGTGACCCCAAGACCAACTACAACAATGAAAGCTGTAGTCCATCCTACTAATCTTCCTCTTATAACTTTCCCCCATGACTCCCTCTGGAATCCTGAAAGAATGGCTCCCAGAATACGTAGATCCCAATGCCTCCAAGGTCCCACTTTAGGACTGAAAAACTTACTCCTCTACATGCATGAAGTAGTGCCAGCAGTCAGACCTCATCTGTCAGCCCTCTGAAAGAAGTATCTTAGCAGAAGAGAGCTGCCAAGCCCAAAATCACATTCCTTCCCCAGGCATTCTCACGCAATGACTGGTCAACATGGGCATAAAAGGTCTGACCACCTCACCCCAACTTGTGACAATTCTGAAGGGACTTGCCAGCTTCAGATCTCCCCCATGGGGTTTTCTAGGGCCTACTTTAGAATTGCATTATAACTCAACTTCTCCCTCTGCCCGATTCTGCTTCGTTCCCTTTCTTTTCACAGGTGTTGATATTAAGAGCACTACCTAATAAGCTCTGCACACTAATCTCCATCTTAGAGTCAGCTTCCCAGGGAACACAACCTACAACAATCTTTTATCCAACAATGGCATTACTTGAATTATTTGACAGTTTCTCCTGTATATGTACATTGTCAAAAAAATAATCAAAGCATTTTCTTGCTTTTCCAATTCTTGTATCTTTCATTTCTTTTTCTTGTCTAACACCATTGTCTAGTATCTCCAGTACCTTGGTGAATAAATGTCATGATGACTGGCATTTTTGTTTTCTTTCTCTTCAAAGGTAATACATTAAGGTAAGTATGCATATTAAGACTTTAAGGATAAGTATAATGTTTGCTCTTAAATTTTGGTAGCTATCCTTTATCAAATACTCCCACTTTTTTCTGTTTTGCTAAAAGTTTTTTATTATCAAAATATGTTAAATTTTTCAAGTGCTGTTTACCCTTCTATTGAGATGATTATGATATTTCTTCCTTCATTAATATACTTAATTACATTAAAAGAGGCCCACTGTTATATCATGTTTATATTACGTAATAAGCCCTATTTGGTTTACACAACACACATGCACACACACACACATAATGCTCATAAAGATATAACTGGATTCTGACTTGCAAATATTTTATTTATGATTTTTGGTCCCATGTTCATTACTGATTATTGGTCTGCAAGTTTTCTTTTTTATATTGACGTTTTCTGTTTCTAGCATCAGGTTTATCTGATTTTTTTATACTAGTCCCATAAAATGCATAGAAGAGCATTCACTCTTTTTATTACTTGGAACATTTGTATGTTTAACAGAATTCATCTGTAAATGAGGAATTTGAGATGTGTATATGTGTGTACATAAACGATATGTATAAATTTTTATAAAATATTGATTATTGTTAGTGATTATAACTACTTATCTGTTTCCTCGAGTCAGTTTTGGGATATTTTTATTTGCCTATGAAATTGTCTACTTATTCAAAGTTTTTAAGCTTATTGGTATTTGAGGAGTCATGGTATGCTCTTTTGATTTTTTAATATCTATTGTATCTTACCAACATTTCCTTATTCATTTCTAAAAAGATTTGTGCTTTGCCTCTTTCCTGCCCAAGTTATAAACAAATTGAGAAAACAAAGGAATGTCTTTATTACTGATAAAGTCTAGGTGGAGGTGTTAGCTTAATACGAGAGCCAGAATTAGACTGTTTTGCTGACTGATTAAGGAGGATTTCCCAAAAGGGCTGCTCTGGTAAGATCTATGGCATGGAGGAGCAGAGAAGACTGTCCTGACTCCAGGCAGGTTTCCTCTGGAAAAAGAAAAAGGGCAGGCTGAGTTGAGTAACCTCAATTTATTCTTCTCAGATTTACCAATCAGATGCCTTTCTAGAGACAACATGCATAAAGGAGCACAAGGAGGTCAGTTCTTGGATTTTGGTGAACCTTCCTATTTCTGAGCTTTTTATTTTATTGGTTTATGTTCCCAGCCTCATGATTTTCTTCCTTTTAATTCCTGTGGGTTACTATGTTCTTTTACTAGATCTTTAATTCACAAATTTCTAATTTTCTTCATTTCGAATGGAATGTAATTGATAGCTGTAAAGTCTTTCATTAGAAGAGTTTTCTTTATTCTTTGTCTTTCTCTGCTACACATTTAATTTCTATTCTTTTAGTATTTATCCTTAAAGTCTTAATACGCATACTTACCTTAACTAAGTCTAAAGTTAATCAATATCTCTATCTTCCTCCAAAACAATACAAGAACATAGAATACTTTAAATCCAACCAGTGCCTGTTTTGCATATTGCCTTCATACGGCTTTTAATTATTCCTTGTCTTTTTACCTCTAAATCATGCCATTGTTGAAATTCTTATTTTATAGAGTCAATTTTAACTTAAATTTATCCCATGCTTACTAATTCATTTGTTCATCATTCCTACTTGTATCTCACTCCAAATTTCTGGATTTAATATGTCAATGTAAAATTCTATATTCAGCCAAATTATCATTTAAGAGTGAAAGTAAAATAAACAACATTTTATCCTGGCATTTTAAAAATATTCTTCTTTTTATTATTGAAATGTTTGTTGTCAGTTCTTATAAGTAATATACTGTTTCTTTGTTATTGTTTCTGAGATTTCCTCTCTGTCTTTTGAGTTCTGAAATTTCCTTTCAGCAAGCCTATTGGTTTTTTTTCTTTTATTTAATCTACTTGGGATTTGTTGTACTTTCTGAATATGAGGACATAGGTCTACCCTAATTCTGGAAATTTTTTAATCATTATCTCTTCAAGTATTACCATTCTCCTACTCTCTTTATTCTTTCCTTCAGGAACTATGATTAACATACATAAGCCTTTCAATTTTATTCTACAATGATTTTTACCCATCTTACATATTTCCCATTTTTTATCTCTCAATGTTAGTTTCTGGATAATTATTTTAGATCTACTTTTCAGTTTACTACTTCTCATCTCAATTTCATCCAATTACATTCCATTTTAGAAGTTCTATGATGTTTTAGTTACTTTCAAATTTACCTTCTTTTTTTTTATAATTGCTTGTTTTTTTCCTCATATTTTAAATTCCCAGTTATATGTCTTTAATCATTTAAAACATTATTGTAATAGCTTCTACACAATGGCCCTAATATCTTAAATTATTGGCAACTATCTAATTCTAAATTGCTTTTTAATATCTGGTAAAGATAGGGCTCATGTTCAGCAGGTATTTATCTGTGAGAATCCTATGAGACCCAAATTAAGGGTTTATCCCACCATATCAGTTTTATGTTTGTTTCTTCCAAGCACCTTGGAAATAGCTCTTTTTGTAAAGATTTCTCATCTTGAGAGCTTCCCGATAATGTAGGCACAATAAAATCAAATGTCAGACGCAGGTCCATAGCAGATCTTCTTTCTTGTCTTTCCAGCAGTATCTCACTAACACATAGAAAATAAGTGGATCATAGGAATCTTTTTCCATTTTCATTCATGGTGGATAAATTATCCTCTTTCTTACCCCTTTCCCAATCCTCAGGTGCAGTCAAAATAAGTCCCTAAATAGTGGGTTGGGTGGGTTTTTTTTTTTTCTTCTAGTAATCCTCAGAATGCTTTCCACCAAAGAGAACTGTATTAGTATATTTTCACACTGCTGTAAATAAATACCCGAGACTGGGTAATTTATAAAGGAAAGAGGTTTAATTGACTCACACACAGTTCAGCATGGCTGGGGAGGCTTCAGAAAACTTACAATCATGGTAGAAGGCAAAGGGGAAGCAAGGACCTGCTTCATATGGCAGCAGGAGAGAGAAGTGCAACAGGGAAAATGTTAGTGCTTATAAAACCATCAGATCTCGTGAGAACTCACTTACTATCATGAGAACAGCATAGGGGAAACTGTCCCCATGACCCATTCACCTCCCACAAGATTCTGCCTTCAATATATGGGGATTATGGGGATTATAATTCGAGATGAGATTTGAATGGGGACACAGCCAAACCATACCAGGAACTAACTGGCTAAGGCAGAGTTTCCAGAAAGAGCAGACCCATAGCCTACTTTAAAAACAAAATGTTTTATCAGCTTCAAGGTTGACATCTACTAGCATATTAAAGAGGAAAGTCAACAGGGAAAGAAAAAAGAGAGGAGGAAAATAGAGGGAATCAGAGAATCTATGTTTCTTGGCCACTGATAATACATCAGTCCTTAAAACGACTTTTGTGGCAGATTTTCCCTCAATGTTAAGATGCTGCACAGCCAGGACTAGGATCTCACCAATGTCTCCCTGAATCCCTTCCTCAGAAGGGAAGTCCATGAGCCAGAAAACAGGACCCATGGTAAACATCAAGAAAACAACCTCAAGTAAAAGACTGCTTAAGGTAGGTAAAAGTCCTATTTCTAAGTAGACCAGAGAGCTTGCTCTTTTTGTAAATCCTGCTTTTGCCCATTAGTTCCTTCTGGACATACTGCCCCATTTCAGTTTTTCATTTCCTATCCTCTCTAACCACACCTTTTCCATCCCCAAGTTTCCTATTGTAATTGTGCTGATTCTCTAGGCCAGAAGGCTAAGACCACAATAAGGAGGGAGCAAATACTGCAGGAAAGGCTCCCAACCTCCCAAAGTCAAAATATCTGCAGCATTCCCCTCTGGAGAAGGCCCTCTTTCCTTGAAGGCCAGATATACTGGTGACATACGACTGCAAGATAATGTGATTCCAGGATTCAGGCCTTCTTGTGCTCCAGGACATTTTTAAAAATCATGTAGTCATCAAAAAGCTCTACTCCCAGCTGTGCAGAAAGTGACTCTGCAGCTCTCACTTAATTTTGGTTGCATTACCTCATTCTATACATCATTCATAACAAGCAAGGAACCACAGGGCTCCCTTTGCTGAATCTTCATGTCCTTGACCCAGCTCTAATTTATTTGTCCATTTACTTCATAAATGTGGTAAATCCTGTAGCTAAAAGAGGTTGTGGAGAAGTTTAATGCAGTGGGTTCTCGCCTAGTTGTCACAACAAGCAAAAGAAGCCAAGACAAATAGGAATCCTGACCTACTACCATTTTCTCATCCTTCCCATGTGATTCACATTGCCATCACTCTGGCAGCTAGGATGGAAAGGGTGAGAAGAGAGGAGACTTTTTAAAATTGTCTTTGGATGGGCTATTTATGTCTTCCAACCTGGTACTTTTCCTTGAACTCAAAGAGAGCACCAAGACAGACTGCAGCGTGACTCCTCTACCCCACATAAATGAATATATTTACACTTCATCAGCTGTATTGGGAAGGAACTAGGAGTCTCCATGTGCTTCCTGGTCCCATATAGGTTTCTTACATGTCAAGGCAGAAGCTTAGGAGCACATGGCCTCAGGCCTGAAAGTGAGGCAGACCCAGTCATTCCCAGGAGAATTGTTCTGTAAGGATTTTATCTGGTTTGTAAACACAGCTCTTCTACCAATCTTCATCATCAGGACTTTATAACTCTCTTACAATGAGATAATATGGAAGCAGAGGATTCACTCTGGACCTGCTAGAAGAGTAGCAGTGTTTGGAACTGGAGTCCTCAGATATCTTGAACTGAACCAGGAACTCCAGTCTGTCTCAGGATTCAGACACAATTAGATAAAGGAAACTTCTCAGCCAAAGCCTAGACCCATTACAACCTTCTGTACCCTTTACCCCTACAATAAAACATTGTTAGAACTGAGGGGCTAAAAGACGCTGAATCATCAGAGCAAGATTAGATCATGATCACGTACTGTGCCGAGACCAAAGAGCTAATGTAGACATTTTAGAAAGGGTTTCAACATCAAGAGTCAAAGCAAAAGGGGTTTTATATTTAACCATGAATTAAGCAAAAATTCTATTAACCCAGAATCCCAATAACAAAGGTTTTATTTCTGAAGTGTTTGGGTACACTGTATAGTCTTTGCTTGAGAGCTGCCACCGGAGGATAAATGGCAATACACAAAGGCACTAAGATTGACTGGAATTTCTCCCAAATTATGCAATGCTCTTTGAAAACCAAAAGAACAGACTAGCAAAAAGATACATATTACTCTGTTTTAAAAGGACTATTTTTACATTTGTTTAAAGAAAAGGAAGCCAGAAGAGAAGTTCACTCAACTAGATTATCTCTTGAGTCCTCTTCTCATAGAGGCCAGCGAATCTGGTAAATCAGACTTGCTTTCCTACCCATGGGTCCTGCTGAGCTCTTTAATTCTTGTATTATGGAGATTTGAAAACCAATCGTTAAAGAATGTATCAAAGAAAGTCTCAAAGTCAGCTTAAGGTTAATTTCCCTCAAGAAATTCTTGGCTTTTCTTCTTTTGGTGCCTCCCTGTCCCCACTTCTTAATTGCCTCTGTCTTCCTCCAGCCTAACCCCAGCTTGATCTTACCACGGTTTGCCCCAGGACTGGCAGAACAGACAGGATAGCTCTTTAAGAATATAGAGTTGACTATTAATAGCAGTGACACAGGCCATTGAGAGCCAAGGCAGCCAAGCAAGGAAATCTGTCAGCCTGGATTAGCTTTCCAGCACCTGGGAGGTAGGACTAATTTATAAGTAAAAATAGACAGCAAAAATGTCTGGCCCTTCATAGGCCCCTGATGTCTGAGAAGGCTTGCATGGATCCAAGTCCAAGGGCTTTTTCCAGCTGTCCTCCAAACCTAGCAGCAAACTTTTTTTAAAAACCTGGAATTAACAAAAAGAAGGCTTGTTTCAGTCTGAATCAAAATCCATGTCTATATGAACAATGTACCTTTTTCCATGGATTTCTAACCATTTAACCAGTTCCTCAATAACCAATAAGAGGAGTCATGTATGCCATAGTATCCTGCAGGATTCACTTATCAAGGTTATTAACGAGTTATTTAGTAGAGTATGGTCTTGCCTTCTTCTTTCCTCTCCGGGCCTCCGTGCATCCCCCGTGGGAGGGCTACACTTCCTGTACATGAGGTCTAAGCCTCTACTTCTCCAAGCCCTGGTAGAGTTCCTTTGCTCATCACCGAATGGACTACAAGAATCAAATCAAAATCTTTTGAAAGAAGTTTATATTTTAGAGGAGCATTTTGGGGTTAGTTTACTAAGTCTCTGTTTCTATAAGCCAAAATTCGGGCTGCCAGGTTTAGAGGTTAGGTGACCTCATATAATTTATTTTGATTCAGTAATGAATTTATAAAACGAAATTATAAAATATTCACATAGGCCCTATTCTTAGGGCCCTATAGATTAGGTCATTTTGTGCTGTGATAGTCTCTGTCCCAGAGAAATTTATAGTGCCGTTTTACTGAAAATCTTTTTTCAGATATCTCAAGTAATTGGGTACACACACACACACACACACACACACACACACACACACACACACACACACCAGATACCCCTGAGAAGTGGCAGTCCTGTTGTGTAAGCTAATATAATTGGCCAGAGCATTTTCTTATGCTATCCAGCCTTTCAATTCCCATCTCTTACCTTCTAATTATACCACCTACTATTATAAATAAGTCTTTTTTTTTTTTTTTTTGTAGGGTGTCAGGAACTAGTAGACTCTTGCCAGCCCCGTTAGCCATCCATATTTAGATGCTCTAATCTTTCCTCTAATCCAATTCCCTGAGTCCCCCTCCCCTTCGACTACCCCATCTCCTTGTCCTTCTCCAAATTCCTTAAGATTCTATGCCCCTAACTCAAGCTTTATGAAATCAAAGTGATATTCCAGATGCTTGCTCACTGAGGAACCGAGAGACCAGCTGTCACCTCTGCTCTCTGTTACTCTGTGACTCAGGGTACGGTCCTAAAATAGGTCTGGCCTTTCATGCCGCCTTCTCTCATTGCAGTCTGGCTTCACGTTACCTGTCCACCATCACCCCAGTTCCCCTTTGGCATTCCTGCTTTCCAGGTTTCTCTTCCCCATGAAGTGTACACGTTTCAGATTATTTCCATTCAAATGTGAATATGCCACTGGTCAGCACTCTCAGAAAGAATGTGTCTTACTTTCATCCTGGTTTGAAATTAGCCCAAAAGTCTCCATGAACATTTCTACCAAAGGAGCTCTTATTTATAAGGCCTTCCAATCTAGAAGGAAAAAGCAAGGAAAAAATTATGATTTTAGACTCCATTAGTACTTCTACCAATTTTCTGGAGAAAGTAACCTAGCATTCCAGGCAAGATCTGCCTCAGAAAAAAATTTGATGGGCTTATGAAGGGTGACTGTGTACCACCCTGGAGCTAAGGAGAGGAAGTTTTTCCCTACTAAAGTAATTCCCCCGGCCTTACATGGAACGGCCACGGGCTTCATGGTGCTTTGTTGCTTGGGAACCCTGCTTTCTTCTCTCCTCCTCCCCCAGAATCTGTCCTACTCTCCCTTCCGGGAGCTCAGCTACAGCAGGTGGCAGGAAGGGTGTCCATGGGGACTGAGGAGCTCCACCCTCCTCCAGGAAAGTGCAGGGGCCCACGCTGTGCCCTGGGGAAGTCCAAGAGGCCCTTATCTCAGGAACTCCCAAGCCCACAGCACTAATCCCCACAGCTTCAAGAGGAGAGAACATTCCTATTTTAAGAGCTCCTGGGTAACGTTGTGTTCACCGAGGTCTGAGTCACTGCTCTTCTGTAAAGTTTTTGAAAGAAATCTATTTCTCAGCCATTAGCTCCGCATTTTTTTTTATTCTGCCTCAGTGATGAATTGGTTTGCCACAAAATGTAAAGAGTTAGTGAAGCAATGGTAACCAAGGAAGCTATGGTGTCTAGAAGTGCAATAACAGACAAGGGCAGAGTTAAGACTTAAATAAGTTCTAAAAATAAGTCACTAACCATATCCCACTTCCTGTAACATACATACACAGGTACCTAGAAGAGAAAATGACTCACAGTTCAAAAGAACCCATGAAGAACACTGCAATTAAACACAGCCCACCCTGGCCCAAGAAGTATCCCTATCCCCTTAATTAACAATCTTGTAAGCAATGAGGATATTTCATTGTAAGCTTATTTGTCATTATGATGCTTGAGAACATAGAACCACCATATCAGCCATTACAGTAATTATAAGAGAAGGTCATATCACAACCATGGCATTTGTTACCCATTGTATAAACCACTGCAAGGGGAATGTGAGTTCTTCCACAGAGTTTGCCTACAAGAAAACCACGTATTTCTTCCTTATAAGCAAGCTATGGTTTAAACAATTTAATGTTTTCACATTACCATCAATAATAAATCAGCTAATATTTATTGTACCTTTATACAGTAACCCAGTATTACCTCATTTAATCATTACAACAACCACAAGCAGCATCCCCTTTTTACAAACAGGAAAACAGAGGCATAAAGAGATAAAGTAACTTGACCAAACCACACCCCATTAATAAGTGAAGTTTAATTTCAGATCTTCCTAGCTAGTCACCTCAAGAAATTAATCACATTTTATACCGTTGTTTACAATTCAAAATTGGAATGCCATGGGTTCCAACTTTATTTTAATGGCCAACTTTATCTTTCCCCCAGCTAGTTAAGCTGATTTTTCACATATGTAAATGACTTCTATTAAAACCCAGTTTGTACTCTTTTCTCAGACTTCTATATTTAATATCACATTTTGGGTGTGGCTCAGCAACAAATGAAAGTAACCGGTTCAGAAAATAAATACCTAGTTTCCTCTCCATTCTTTTTCCTTTGAGAAAAAGAGTAGCTGGATCTAAATAGAATGACCCTGGCCCCAAGTTATAGGTCTCCAATTCCTTGGGACTCCCTTGGTGTCCGCATTAGTTTGCTAGGACTGCCATTAATAAAGTACCACCTACTTGGTGGCTTCAACAACAAAAATTTACTTTCTGACTTCTGGAGGCTTAGAAGTTCGACAGTGTTGGTTATTTCTGAGGCCTCCCTCCTTGGCTTGTAGATGGTTTTCTTCTCCCTGTGTCTTCGCATGGTCTTCCGTCTATATGTATCTGTCTTAATTTCCTTTTATTTTGAGGACAACAGTCACATTGAATTAGAGCCCACCCATGTGACCTTATTTAATCTTACTTCCCTCTTTAAAGACCCCCATCTCCAAATACAGTCACGTTCTGGGATACTGGAGGTTAAAACTTCAACATGTAAATTAGGGGAAGCAACAATTCATCTTATAGCACTATCCTATCAATTTTCCTTTACAAGGTTGTCTACGTAGCATAACATAAATGTCTTTGACCCTGACAACCAGGAGGTTAAATCACTGCTCTTTCTACATGCTTTTGTGTTACCCCCCGTGATGATACACACAAGTTTTCCATGATCAGACCATAGTTTTTGTTCAAATACTGTTATCAGCAATACCAACCGTATTATAGTTTTCATCTTAAAAGATACCATTAATCTCATGTGTAAAGAAAATGCATTAAAGATGTATTTACCAATTATGAATTACCAATTGCCAATTAATAAACAAATTCTATATTTAAAAAAAAATTTGAGGTAAATAACATCTTAAATTGCTATTGTTATACACATGGCACTTAAAACTGTATCACCTCTAGTCAAGACAGTGCCCAGAATAACTTACCCTGGGCCTCAGCATATGTCTCAATTCCTGGTCATCCCTCATGAAGATTCAGAATGACCTGATAAGAGATGATTCAGATGTGTATGTCACATCAGTGTAGAAGCTACCACTTATGGGGTACCTCCTGCTTTCACATGCTGTGCTAGATGTGTTATGTACATTAAATCATTTATCTTCAAAATCTCTGTGGGATTATTGTGTCTGCTGTACCAGTGAGTAAACAGAACAGTAGAGAGATTAAGGAAATTGGCCAAGGTCACACAGTTGGTCAAGACAGGTCTTAAATGTGAGCCTAGTCCCATCTGACTGCAGAATTTTTTTTTTTTTTTTTTTTTTAACACCACAGGTTTCTTCTTTGACTTCTTCAGAGAGAGAGCGGTGGAGTCTATGTGGCTCAGTGACTCAGTGATGCAGAACTCTTCCTAGGCCATAAAAATATCTAATCTAGTTTCACCAACTGTTAGTTTGGATAAATAAACTGACAACAGTATCTTTGTTTCTATGTTTTAGCTGAAAAATAAATCATGAGGTATTCACCATCAGAAATAAAATCTACATCTGTCTTTGGGAGATGATGAATAAGGTTATGTAAAACAATGGATACATCTATTTTTCACGAAAAAGTTAATTATATTGAGCAAACCCAATTAGTAATCACAAGCTGCTGTGTGGCATCTCTGGGACTGTGGTATTGCATTCCTACAAAACACTTATTTCATTGTTTAATTTTATCTGTTTTGTGTTCTGGCTTCCTAGTCAAAATATGTTGAGGGCAGGCAGGAGCCCTTTCTTCTTTCTTTCTATTGTCTTGCAATGCTGAGCACTGTGCCTTGCACAGAGCAAGTGCTCATTAACATTTCATTATCAGTTTTGAAGTCTCTACTAAGTGACCATCAAGAGAATCACCTGAGGGCTTGGTGATAAACCTCAGTCACACAACAAGGTGTGTAAGAATCCCTAAAACCACTCCCCAAACGTTTTATTTATAAACCCAAAATGTCTGAGGGATGGCTGATGGTGCTGGTGAAGAGTGCTTTTGTAGTAATTGTGCAATTCTATTTATTTATATGAAGTAGCAGCGTCAGAAATCTTAACAGGTCTTAATTGGGGGCCCTGAAGGCAGTTCCAAATAAAGCAGGATTTTGTGTGGGGTGCTCATTAATGCACCTGAGCGATCCCAATTGAGGAGTGAGTCAGGCCAAGCCTACCAGCAGAACTCAAAGTGCCTTCCTCCTTCCCCTGTTGATCCTGTGTCTTCTTTCTTAGAGGACCTCTTCATCTTTACCAAAAAGTAGGTTATTGAAGTTATGCGAACAGGCAAAAAAGCAGAGTAATTATTTATAAAGTTTTACTCTAAGAACTACATAACTAGCCACATTATACTTCTTTACCTAGCAGTAAAAATTAACAATAACCCAAAGAAACATATAAGTAAGCTGAATACTTAACACTGAGCCACAACGGCCTTTGGCAACTGTCATGGAAACCCTGATGCCAGAGATAAAGAGGGCTGTCTCAAAGGAAAGCCTTGTCCTCAAAAGACAAACTAACTGTGAGAACATGATTGGATGGATAACAGTAGATCTCGTCCCCAGGAAAAAAGACATTCTCAGGAAGCCTGCTATGATGAACAGAACCTTTCTTTAGTCTGGCATTTCCTTTCGATTCAGGATACCTGTCTTCAAGTCTGCCTTAGACCCTTATATTTGTCCCAGAGTGACTCTGGGCACCTCTTCTAGAGCTTTCTATACCTCCAAGAACTAAGAAAACTATAAAATTATTCAGCCTATGGAGAGCAGGCTTTGAGAATGGCGAACTGATGGAGATGAGCTTCTGGATTTACTGATCCTTTAAGAGGGCAGTGATATTTTCATATCCCTGGAATTTGAGGCAATTTGAAGCCAAATATGCTCCAGGGATTGAGGTGGCTCCCCTTAAGATTTTCAGTAGCTTGGGATATCTCAAGACCGGTATGAAGCTCCTACTTCTCTGCCTAGGGAGGCTTTCGCTGCATCACAGCCTCAGGTAGGTTAGAAATGGATTGGCATGTAGCAGCAGGAGCAGAGTTGAAGGGCAATTAGCTACTATACCCCACCAAATAGGTCTTTCTGCTAAAACTCCTCTAAATCTGAGTTATCCTTCCTCAGAAGACACAGATGTGCATAAGACACTGATTTAGATTAGGGAAGGAGGCCGTGAGTTTGGATAAGCAAAACAAGCATAAATAAGAAGAAAATGAAATCTGAGGTGCAAAGTGTGATAGAAGAAAAAACCTGGACTACCCAAGCCACCACTAGTAATGCTTGTGAATACATTATCTTTGTGTGGACTTATTCTACAGCCTAGTACCAAGCATTCCTCCTAAACGATTCTAGAAATTGAAAGAGGACAGTAGGGCCCCAGAAGTGAGTCACATCAAAGCCATCACTACACAGCTAACCCACCCCTTTCATCAAGCAGAAATGATTCCATATTAGCCACAGCTTCCATGATCTCATTAGCAAAGATATTAAAAATCTGCTATTCCTCTAGGAGGGAAGATTGAAGCATTGCCACAAATTATTTCACCCAGAACATTTTGACTTGATTGGATGAATGGGGATGGGGAAAAAGTCTCTCTCTGCATGGCAGTTTTCCTTAATCCTTTTGGGAGGGTACTTATGTGATGGAAAATGAGATACCTCCTGATGTGTGTGAGTCCAGGGAAAGGCCTAAACTTAGACTTGGGACACATTCATTGCAAGTAAGCAGTTTGGGCAAAAGGCAATTACGGGCTTACACAGACTAAACTTTACTTACACTGAAGTTCAGGGGTGGATCTGGTTTAGTGCATAAATGAACTCAGGACTCAAATAATATGATTAGGACATGGCTTTTTTCTCTTCAATTAGTCCTGCCTTCCTTGGTCTCAATTCCCATATGGCTGCATGATGACATTGGCACCATGGACCTCTCGGCCTCTCAGGGTACAGACCCTGAACACAGAAACAAGAGTGCTATTCACAGTAAAAGTGTCAGAGCAGACCAGGCCAGGCGTGGTGGCTCTCGCCTATAATCCCAGCACTTTGGGAGGCCAGGGTAGACAGATCACCTGAGGTCAGGAGTTTGAGACCAGCCTGGCAAACATGGCAAAACCTCGCTTCTACTAAAAAATACAAAAATTAGCCAGGCATGGTGGTGGGTGCCTGTAATCCCAGCTGCTTGGGAGGTGAGGCAGGAGAATCACCTGAAACCAGGAGGTGGAGGTTGCAGTGAGCTGAGATCGCACCACTGCACTCCAGTCTGGGCAACACAGTGACATTCCATCTCAGGGGGAAAAAAAAAAAAAAGTCTCAGAGCATTTGATTGGGTCACATGTTCACCTCCAAACCCAGACTGTGACCTGGGTCATATAGCATCAGGGAATGGAATCAGGTATACCCCAAAGCCACATAAACTGAATTAGAAAAGGGGACATCAGGCTACGGTAATCGTAAAAAGAAAGTGGTGCTGAGAAGAATGTATAATCTGTTGATTTGCATTGGAGAGTTCTGTAGATGTCTATTAGGTCCCCTTGGTCCAGAGCTGAGTTCAAGTTCTAAATATCCTTGTTAATTTTCTGTCTCGTTGATCTAATATTGACAGTGGGTTGTTAAAGTCTCCCACTACTATTGTGTGGGAGTCTATGCCTCTTTGTAGGTCTCTAAGAATGTGCTTTATGAATCTGGGTGCTCCTGTATTAGGTGTATATATTATGGATAGTTAGCTCTTCTTATTGCATTGATCCCTTTACCATTATGTAATGCCCTTCTTTGTCTTTTTTGATCTTTGTTGGTTTAAAGTCTGTTTTATCAAAGACTAGGATTGCAACCCCTGCCTTTTTTTTTTTTTTTTTTTTTTTTTTTTTTTTTTTTTTTTGCTTTTCATTTGCTTGATAAATCTTCCTCCATCCCTTTATTTTGAGCCTATGTGTGTCTTTCCACATGAGATGTGTCTTCCGAATACAGTACACCAATGGGTCTTGACTCTAACCAATTTGCCAGTCTGTGTCTTTTAATTGAGGCATTTAACCCATTTACATTTAAGGTTAATATTGTTATATGTGAATTTGATCCTGTCATTATGATGCTAGTTGGTTATTTTGCCCGTTAGTTGATGCAATTTCTTCATAATGTCAATGGTCTTTACAATTTGGTATGTTTTTGCAGTGGCTGGTACTGGTTTTTCCTTTCCACACTTAGTGCTTCCTTCAGGAGCTCTTGTAAGGCAGGCCTGATGGTGACAAAATCTCTCAGCATTGCTTGTCTGTAAAGGATTTTATTTCTTCTTCACTTATGCACCTTAATTTGGCTGGATATGAAACTCTGGGTTGAAAATGCTTTTCTTTAAGAATGTTGAATATTAGCCCCCACTGTTCTGGCTTATAGGGTTAATGCAGAGAGATCCACCATTAGTCTGATGGGCTTCCCTTTATGGTAACCCAAAGGGTTTCTTTCTCTCTGGAAGGACCTCCTCAAGGAGAAATACAAACCACTGCTCAAGGAAATAAGAGAGGACACAAACAAATGGAAAAACATTCCATGCTCATGGATAGGAAGAATACCATGAAAATGGTCATACTGCCTAAAGTAATTTATAGACACAGTGCTATCCCCATCAAGCTACCATTGAATTTCTTCACAGAATTAGGAAAACCTACTTTATATTTCATATGGAACCAAAAAAGAACCCATATAGTCAAGACAATCCTAAGCAAAAAGAACAAAGCTGGAGGCATCACGCTACCTGACTTCAAACTATACAACAAGGCTACAGTAACCAAAACAGCATGGTACTGGTACCAAAACAGATATATAAACCAATGGAACAGAACACAGCCCTCAGAAATAATGCCACACATCTCTGATCTTCGACAAACCTTACAAAAGCAATGGGGAAAGGATTTCCTATTTAATAAATGGTGTTGGGAAAACTGGCTAGCCATATGCAGAAAACTGAGATTGAACCCCTTCCTTATACCTTATACAAAAATTAACTCAAGATGGATTAAAGACTTAAACATAAGACCTAAAACCTTAAAAACCATAAAAGAAAATCTAGGCAATACCATTCAGGACATAGGCATGGGCAAAGACTTCATGACTAAAACACCAAAAGCAATGGAAACCAAAGCTAAAATTGACAAATGGGATCTAATAAAACTAAAGAGCTTCTCCACAGTGAAAGAAACTATCATCCGAGTGAACAGGCAACCTGTAGAACGGGAGAAAATTTTTGCAATTTGTTCCACCTGACAAAGGGCTAATACCCAGAATCTACAAAGAACTTAAACAATTTTACAAAAAAAAGAAAACCACCAAAAAGTGGGCAAAGGATACGAAGAGACACTTCTCACAAAGAAGACATTTATGCAGCCAACAAACATGAAAAAAAGCTCATCATCACTGGTCATTAGAGAAGTGCAAATCAAAACCACAATGAGATACCATCTCACACCAGTTAGAATGCTGGTCATTAAAAAGTCATGAGACAAGAGATGCTGGAGAGGATGTGGAGAAATAGGAACACTTTTACACATTGGTGAGAGCGTAAATTAGTTCAACCATTGTGGAAGACACTGTGGTGATTCCTCAAGGATCTAGAACTAGAAATAACATTTGACCCAGCAATCCCATTACTGGGTATATACCCAAAGGATTATATATCATTCTACTATAAAGACACATGCACACGTATGTTTATTGCAGCTCTATTCACAATAGCAAAGACTTGGAACCAACCCTAATGCCCATCAATGATAGACTGGCTAAAGAAAATGTGGCACATATATACCATGGAATACTATGCAGCCGTAAAAAAGGATGAGTTCATGTCCTTTGCAGGGACATGGATGAAGCTGGAAAACATCATTCTCAGCAAACTAACACAGGAACAGAAAACCAAACACCGCATGTTCTCACTTATAAGTGGGAGTTGAACAATGAGAACACACGGACACAGGGAGGGGAACATCACACACCAGGGCCTGTTGGGGAGTGGGGGCTAGGGGAGGGATATATTAGGATAAATACCTAATGTAGATGACGGGTTGATGGGTGCAGCAAACCACCATGGCACGTGTACACCTATGTAACAAACCTGCACGTTCTGCACATGTACCCCAGAATTTAAAGTATTAAAAAAAAGCAAGTGAATACTGAGTGCCAGAAACAACAAATGCTCACTGTAATCAGTGAATAGCCTTACAGCTGGTGTTGCAGAAACTTTTTGTCTTAGCTTAGGTTTTTTCCTAGAAAATAGGACCTGAGATCAAGGCTTGCATGTGAATCATTTATTTATGGAAATGAACCAGGAAATGGCTGAGAACTGGAAAGAATGAAACAAGAAAGAAGGAAAATCAAAACAAGGTATACTGTGAAGATTTATAAAAGAAATCAGAAACGGAGCATTTATTGACCAGCTATCACCGTGTGTTAGTCAAAGATTGCCCATGGATGTTAGTTCTCATTTCTAGACTTATGCAAGCATGAGAATGAACTAGAGGATGCCTTCAGGTTTCCCACACTGCAAAGTCAGAAAATCCTGGAGACAGAAAGCAGAAGATAAATGGTGTATCTGATTTCCATGGCAATAACCAGGGTAAAAGGTAAGGCAAGAGGATGTGAGGGGGGCACAAGAACTGTCCCATGTACTCTTCCTCCTAAATACTTCATTGTTTTTGCTTTGTTTATTGTTTCTGGTTAATTTTTAACAAAGAATAACTGTAAAGAGAGAACACCACAGGACTGGATTTGGAATTATATGAGGAACAGTAGGAAAAGACTTGGACTTGAGTCCTTACTCAGCTTCCAGCAGTGTCATTTAGTCATTTAGTCAATTAATCTCTCAACATTAGAACATAGATGCAAAAATTGCCTACATTATGTGATTGTTAGGAGTATTATTAGTAGGTAAAGTCATACTGTCACCTTATTAAAAATATTATTTTCATTGCTGTCATTCTTAATAACAAAGAAGCCTCCATAAATTTTAAATTGCGCATGCAAACGCAACAGACTTTTATAAGTGACCTTTCTAACCACTTCCACTTCCCCTCAGTTTATGAAGTTTGCAATTCATGGTGTTTAAAACAACATCCAGCTCATTGTAGAAGCATCACCAACAGAAAATAAAAGCTGCCAAATGTCATTGAAATTGCTGCAGGATACATCATCAAAATTTCCCCCAAATTCTAATCTTACGAAGAAAATGTATCACCCATCATCTTTTAAAACCCACTTAATGTAACACAAGGAAGGGGTTATTTTATACCCCACCATGTGCTAAGGCAGTTTCCAGGAATTTAGAAAAAATATATACAATACATTTGTTATCATTGACAGCAGCTCGATGTCCAAGAAATTACTTTCTACATTTTATGAGAAATACGCCGGGAAAAAAAAATGCCGAACTCAAACAAAATTCCAGATTATTGGCATCATACTACACTGTAGATATAGCCAGGGCATCTAGCCATGCAGTCCACCCTTCAGTCCCTGAGACAACAGTTCCAGCCCCAAGCCTCTATTTAATCCCACATGGTTTGGTCTCCCTGAATCTCCTCAAAGTCTCCTTTCTGTGAGCTCATGGAAGCCCAGGGACTGAGTATTATTAAATCAGTCATGCTGTCCTTTGACTGTGGAAGAGTCTACCTGCTTAGGAACCAAATGTAGGAAGCCTCTTCTCTCTCTTTAATTTTATTCTTCTATCTGGCTTTAATCCTAAAGTGATTCAAATGTTTTCAGCAGAAAACCAAACCATCCCTGGTTGAGGGTGGGCAGAGATGGCTCCTACCAGACTCCTGTGACAGAAACACATAAATGCTCAATTCTCCTTTAGTTCCCAAATGACCTCAACCTCTACATCAAATTACAGCATTCAAGACAGCTAGAGCCAATTGCCCAAAAGCAACTTGATTACAAATCAATATCAGCAGGTGTTTAGGAAACGTCTAAAATTCCTCTTTGAGCTATCCTCATGCATCCCAAAAAGGTAAATTTCATATTTCATGGATTTCACACAGCCTGTATTTTAAGTCAGACCATCTAAATTTACTCTTCGAAAATGCGATGAAAATCCATCCAGCCGTTCCTCCATCATGTACTAGTAGACAAACAGACAATTTTTTTTTATAGATGGGAAAGAAACCAACAGGTAGGTCATACGTGTAAGAATTTCTCAGTTCAAATTTCAGGAAAAGAGAAATGAGAGGGATGATAAAAGTTTGGGCAAAAGCATAATTGAAGTATTAAGGAGCAAACTCTAATGCATGGAGGAGGAGGAAGGTGATTCTCAGACAAGCCGCATACATGAGGACAGGGGGGCACTAGAGAGCACATGTCTTTAGAATGAGAGCAGCAACCACGCCATTCCTGCTGCTTCTGGCCACATGCATGTACTAACCCAGTGTTGCCAGGTCTGTCTCTACAGTCTCAAGCATGTTTAATTCTGAGTCTGGTAGTTCAAATTCTTGAGAAAAAAATATCACTGATCAGCTCAGCCTAAGTACTTGTTCTCCTGGGGGCAGATGTCTACTCCTGTTCCAATTAGCTGTGGCTAGGGGACCTGAGCCAGGTCACACAATCTACTGCCTACATTGGAGGAACTTGGGAATGGGGAGTCGATGTATGAGAAAGGGGCTGTGGGAGAAACTGGTACAGCAAAGCCTCCCTTTATAGACCTAAAGGGCAAATGTAGACTTATGATAGCCATGTAATGATTTCTACTGGAGAAGATATTCTTTCCCACAATTCCCCAATACACAAACAAGTACTATATTTGCCTCTCTGATCTTGTGTTGCTTATTTGGGCCAAGGTGGGTGTATTAGGCCATTCTTGCATTGCTATAAAGAAATACCTAGGTAGGGCATGGTAACTCACATCTGTAATCCCAACACTTTGGGAGGCCAAGGTAGGTGTATCTCTTGAGCTCAGGAGTTTGAGACCAGCCTGGGCAACATGGCAAAATCTCCTCTCAAAATAATATAAATAAATAAATAGCTGGGCATGGTGGCTCATGCCTGTGGTCCCAGCTACTCAAGAGGCTAAGGTGGGAGGATTAAGCCTGGGAGACAGAGGTTACAGCGAGCTGAGATCACACCACTGCACTCCAGCCTGAGCAACAGAGCAAGACTTTGTCCCAAAGAGAGAGACGAGAAAGATAGAAAAAAAAAGAGACAGAGAGAGAGACCTGAGACTTGGTAATTTATTAAGAAAAGAGGTTTAATAGGCTCATGATTCTGCAGGCTTTATAGGAAGCACGGTGCAAACATCTGCTCAGCTTCTGGAGAGGCCTCAGGAAACTTACAATCATGGCAAATGCAAAGAGGAAGCAGGCATGTCACATGGCCAGAGCAGAAAGAAGAGAAAGAGTGGGTGGGAGGGGGTGCCACACACTTTTAAATGACCAGATATGAGAATTCACTCACTATAGCGAGGACAGCAAGAAGGGGGTTGTGCTAAACCATGCATGAGAAATCCACCCCCATGATCCAATCACCCCCCCACCAGCCCCCACCTCCACTGGGGGTTGCATTTCAACATGAGATATGCATGGGGACTAATACCCAAACTGCATCAGTAGGGATGGGGTGTAAATAGCAAGGCTTCACTCCTTGTTTCTCTACACTGTTATTAAAGGCTAAGCATACTTGGCCAAGGAGGAAGCTGCCTAAGAAGTATGATTGAAGATGGCTCCAAATATGCCTGTCATTGAAACACTATTGCCACCTTCAGAATATGACATTTGCATCAGGAGTAATATATTCTTTGAAATATGGCAGCATATATTTAAGAGTGTTTTGCTGCAAAGAGAAAAATCTCCAAGAAAATAACAAAGCTATATGAATACCTAACCTACTGCAGCTTGGGAAGCTGAGGTGGGTAAATTTTGGTCTGCAGAAGGATGGAGAAACCTTTGGTGGTGTGCCTCCCAAAACAGTATAATCAGGATCTCACTTCACAGACAAGAAATTGAAGCCCAGAGGGGTTTAGACCTTGGTGTCTTCAAATAGAATATGAGCCTTACATCCAGTCAGGGCTTTTCAAATGTTTGTAGCAGGCTCTGGATTTGAGGGGGAAGAACCAGAGAGAATATGACACAACTCTAAAAGCTACATTTTTCTATAGTAAACACCAAACTAAAGACATTTGTCACTTGTCAAAAGTAGACGGTGTCTTGAAATACAATGATTGAAGGGCAAATGCTCCTTGACTTGACAACAGTCTGTTTATAATTACAGCATTAGACATACTTTAATTAAAAATCATGAAAATGACCTTAGCTGTACTGTGAAGCCTCCATTAACATCCTGGCAGAGGAGTCACTTTCTGGCCAAGCTTCTATTTTCAGATACCTGCCCTTTATTAAAGGATTTCCTTTAGTCTAAAATTTCTTAGACTTATTCTTCGACTGTTGATGACTTTTTGGCACTATCCAAAAAAGAAGAAACCAAAAAAGTACATCCCTCAAACCTGAACAGATAACATTATTCTATCCCTAGTCCAAGCAGCTATGGTTGGGGGGCAGAGTAGTTGAGTCCCAGGACTACTGTCCACCTTGCGAGAACTTGGGGAGGGTGTATAATAAGTGGTCCTACAGGCCATTCAGCCCAGCTCTCTAATTTTATACATGAAGTAACTGAGGCTCAGGGAGGACAAGTGACTGTCCAGGGCCACCACCCAGTGGTGGGAGACCTGGAACATACCAGTATCCAGTCTAGATGATCACTTTCAGGAAGCTGAGCTGCTCAGTCAACTGAAAGAGAAAGAATTCTGAAATTTCAAACACCATCACCTATTACTTCCCAGGCTGCACTCCCCAAAACACCAATCCTCTAGATACTTGGTTTAATAAATAGAAAAATAGAGGAAGGAAGGAAAGAAGGCCATCCAGGGCCAATAAACCTGGGACATGTTACATACCATATTTCCTTCTTGAAGATTCACATCACACACTAGGAAATCTGAGAAAGAAGCCCAGCAGAAAAAAAATCTGTTTAACTCAAAACTCTTTTTCCAAGTGACATCTATTAACATCCTGCAGACCTGGTGTTCTAGGAAACATACACTGGGATATGCTGGCTTAGTCAGAAGACAAATGAATTTCAAAATAATTGGGCTGGAAAGTAAAGAAATTGAAACAGTCTGGCTCATGTCAAGCAAGATTTCAGAAATGCTACCATGTCATCTTTATTTTCTTCCCCTGGGTCTTTTTATCCTGGGAACTTGGAAAGAAATGGAGGATACGGGTGCCCTTGAATAGCAAAGATAAAGAGAATAAACTTTTTAGTTTGCCATTAAAGGTATGTGTAAAAAAGTACACACACAGACCCTACCTCTGCCACTCTTCTCCATGGGTATTTAAATTCCTACCAGAAATGTAATGCTTAGAATAGTATTCCCACCTATTTACAACTTCTTTTCGGTGAACTACCATGACTCCATGACTGTTCCCCCTCAAAGCTGGTAAAGTTCCATTTCTACCTCAGAAACTGTGAGGAAATCAAATTTGGCCTTTAAATAAACTAATTTGAAGGGTTTGAAAAAATATTAGAGATTTTAAAAAAGGAATAGGGGACTTGAATATCCCAAAGTGTGAAAATGCCACATTTTTATACTCAAATGATTCAAAATAGATGAACAGAATGCTTCCAAACTTTCCAAAAATATGCACCTTCAGGCAATAAAAAAATCAATCTAAAGGGTCATTTATTTCCAGAGCCTAAAAGCCCAATTTAGCACCCCAATGAGCCCCCACAGCTGACTGGATATGGGAGACAGGGCTGAAGGAAGGTCATTCACACTCCTCCCTAACTCCTTAATGATATGTTTAGCCAGGCTAATTTTAGACCTGTCGGAAGCTTTTGATTCAGTTAACCATAAGGTGTTGGTAACAAGACTGTGGTCAACAGCAGGCATGGGCTGCACTCCTTTTGAAGTCAGTGGTGAGTTCATTCCTGGAAGGAGGGTGCCGGTAGGTAGTCACAGAGAACTGCTCATGATCCACGTGTATCTCCTGGGTGGTCTTTTCTCCCTGCCCTATTTACCCAGCATGGGCAGAAGACTCTGGGACCCATCTGTGGAAGCAACATCTTCTTGATGGCACCCATCTCGTTATCATCTTTTCTACTGATCAGTTCAAAACTATCTTATCCTTTGACCTGGCTCATGGTTATTTTGGTTTAGGCAGGAAGTAGTAGGCTTCAAGTCAACCTGAATAGTCTGAGTTTGTGATCTTCAGTCAGAGGAAATGCTTTAAGGATGTCAGAGGTGGAGTTGCATCATAGCTATTCAGAGATGGAGGCTCACTAACGGGTCTTTTAACAGGAGCTTCAGCATGGACAAGAAAAGCCTTTTTTTTTTTCTTGAATTCAGAGATGCATGTGCCTACATCAACTTCCAGAAAAGGCTACCCCTCCAGTTCCTATGTTTCACCTAATAATAGCCACCCTTTTCTCTACTTTGCTAGATTTTACAGGGGAGTTTTATTACCCTAATTTCTTTAGCCTTGTTACTTTTTGTACCAATAAATTCATATCCTTTCTACCCTCTCAAGGTTTACCACGAATGGATTTTATTTGGTGCTGTGCAATTTTGTTCTATATATGCTCTGTAAAGGTATCTGTAGCAAAGAAAATGTCAATGTTCTACTCAAAAACTCACCAGCCCAAGTAAGGGAAAAAATGCTTTTAGTACTGTCTCTTACTAGATTTCAACAGATTCTTATGCTATAAGGAAAAGTAGGGTTAATCCATCATCACCCTTTCATTTTATAAAATGAGAAAACAAGACTTTAATTTCCTTAACTCACATGATAATTCAGGAGAACAAAAAAAAAATTTCCATGGAGCAAGCAATCTAATACTATCTTTCCAAATTCTGTCAATCACTCATGGCCCTCACTATGGGTCAAAAAGTGTGGAGAACAAGAGGAAGGCAAGAGGGGTGGGAAAGAAACACAAAAAAGGTAAAATAAAATAAAATAAAATAAAATAAATAAAAATAAAAAAAAATGATAAGACAAAGCCAATTAGAAACTGGTTTCCTGTCATCCTTTATAATCACCCTTTTCTTTCCAACTATATATTATGTTATTTTTGGCCTCCTCAGATAAACCAGATATCCTTGGTCATCCATATCCAAGGGGTAGAAAGAGGCAGAGACAGGAACATCTAAATGAGCCCCATTTTCCAGCTTTGGGACTATAAATGCTTCCATAGTTAATATTGCAACTGAGGATTTTAATGCTCATTTCATTGATTTGAACATCTGCCATGTGCTAAGAACTATGCTGTATACTCTAAGGGACATAAATATGAAGGAGACATAGTCTTGCCTCTAGAAATGTACCATTTAATAAGGGAGAAGAAAAATATGCCTCCTGGTTACAAAATTCTAAGACTGTGACATTGCACATCAACAACTGTGCCATTGGGAGGAGTCAACTAGGTGCCTAAAGACAGGCTCAGCCTGAGTATTGTGGGGTCCAGAGAGGGAGTCTGTCACTTCCAGTTGGAAGGATACAAGAAATACTTATCAAAGAGGTGGCTTCCTGAGCGGGGACTTGAAGGGTGGAAAGGACTTAAACACAGTAAGAGGTCACGGAAGAGTGAGCTTTCTGGAAAAGGAAATTGAAAAAAAGGCATAAAAATAAAAGGTCTGCTTAGGAACTAGCAAGTGGAATGGTTTGGCTAATATGTGGGATACATAAATGAAGGAAGACATAGTTGGAAGCGTGTTTTGGAAGCCAAGTTGCAGAGTATCAAGAAGAAGCCAGAAAGCTTGTGGTAAATTCTTTAAGTGACGGGCAGCCACTGACCATTCTTCAGAGGGCCTGTCTTTAGGCAGATTCATTGGGCCTCGATGAATTAGAGCCCAGAGATGAGAGACACTAGAGGAAGGAATCCGCTTATGATCATCAGAGTGAGAGATAAAGAGCACTCCAGCGAGAACGGAGAGGAGACAGCATCACCAGGCACCACTCATACAGGAAGAGCAGGAATAATCTGGTGTGAAGGCTGGAGGAGCAGTTCCTAGGGTGTTTGTGATGAAAATAAAATTCCACCATGTCAAGCAGACACTTGAAAGTGTGAGATTTTGAACTTACCAATATTGATTGATGAATGATTTTGTTATAGGTTAAGGATGCTTCATTTGCTATGAGTTTTTGAACTGTATTGTCTCTTCCATACGTTTTCAGAGGGTAGAAGGATAGAATAAGCAAGTAGACATTAGATATCACAGATATGCTGAAAAAGAGCACAGGAGGTCTCAATCTCTTCTGTTGTGTACTCATTTTGCACATAATCATATAGTGGTGGGCCCATAGCTGTTGAATGTAAAAAAGATAATATATTACAAACTGCCCAAATCAATTATTCTGCTATACTATATTCTGTCTGTCAAATATATGCTCCTGTCCCCATTCATTTTTATTATGTACTTATTTATTTATTTATTTTGTAGAGATGGGATCTCATTATGTTGCCCAGGCTGGACTCAAATTGATCCTCTTGCCTCAAGTGATCCTCTTGCCTCAGCCTCCTGAGTATCTGGGACTACATGCATGCACCACTGCACCCAGTTCCCCATTCCTTTTTATATCAGTGATTTTGTTTAAAATTGACATTATTGAATTAGCAAGAACCTATCCATGAATGGTCCTTATTAATAAAGAATTCAATCTTCACGTATCTGTAACACCTATTCACTGAGCAGCCTTAATCACCTAGTCAGATGCTAAAGAATTTGGAAACAAAAAGCAATAGCCCTTTCGTCTTATTTAGCTGTGAATGCAGACACATTGTTGATCATCTTCCTCAGGTAGTCTTCTCTGATAAACTAGAAGCAACCTGACTCCATGTCATTCTCACTGAGCTCTCTATTTGATTTAGACTTTATTTCTTTGTGCACTTATTCTCTGCCTCTTTCTCCCTCTCCTCCTCCTCTAATATTCAGCAAACATTTAGTGAGTACTTGGTACATACCCAACAGGGGCCTAGTGATGCAATACAAAGATAAAAGGCAAAAATTCTTTGTTTTACGCAAATATTAACGTGACAAATTCATTTGCCCCATGGAATACCTGGCTTAAAGACAGGGATCATCTCTACCTAAACCTTGTGGCATCTGAAAACTAGTGCTCCATGGTGGTTATGCCAAGAATGCTAGTGCCAGCTGGGCCACGTACTAGGTGTGCAAACATAACAAGTTATTTAAACCTTCTGAGCCTCAGTTTTCCTCTTCTGTAAAATGGAAAGGATCATACTAGTACCTATCTCAGAGGGTCCTGGTAAAAATTAAATGAGACAATTAATACAAAGACCTTAGGATAACACCTGCTATACACTAAAAAACACTGGCTAAAAATTATCATCATCGTTAATAGTATTAATAGTATCAATATTTGACCCATGATTACTCTGCAAATGACCACCAGTGGCTCTGATGGTGACCATCCTTTTAGTGGGTAAGAATAAAAGACTGGCTGGCACTTCACAGAAAGGTCTAGAAAGCAATGCCATTTCAGTTTGCATGTCATAGAAGCAGCTTCTCTTCAGCCTGTATGACATGTTTTCTGTTTCATTTCTCTCGTTTTCTTATACCAGAAAATTTTCATCTGCTCCTGATGTTTATCCCCTCTTTAAAGACACAGTAGCAGTTTGTGAAGCCAGCAGTTCTCTGCCAATGCTGCCACACACACTCCCGCTCCCCCCGGGTCTGTGGCTCTGAAGGCCTGATCTTCAGCAAGCAGTGACACAAAACCACTACTATTCCATCCAGAGGGAGTTGCTGCTATGTAGGGTGTGTTGCAGGATCAAGCCCCAAGTGAGGAACATAAGAGAAATCATAGAAGGCAAGTAAAATAGAAATGTGTTCCTCATGCAAACACTCCAAGCAATTAAAAATAAAATGAAGGAAAGCATGAACTAAAATAGAAAGCTGTAGTGAGGATGGAACACTTCTGAAATCAAAGATCGTGCTTCTTTCCTTATTCTCTGGAACTCTAGATCATTATTTAGGTGAATTTATATCTGTTTTCAACATTTCTGTTAAACAGGACAAAGAGCTGGACCCTAGTTGCTGGTTGCCAGGCAAGCTACACCCCAGGAGGTCAGAATGCATAATTAATCCACGGGAGGCTACAGGAGATTTGTTATCTGGGAGCCTTTAGGTTCCCCACGCACAGACTTCTGCATGCCAGAGCAAGTTGCACCTAATAAAGTTTTCAAGGTGATTCTGACTTTCTTCACCACTCCTCACCCCCAGCTTCCTCCTAAGCATTTCCAGCCTACTTATCCCAACATTTCAGGAAAGGCACGATCTCCTTCAAACACCACACCCTCTCCTCAAACATTATCTGCAGAAACAAATTTGAAATTACATTATAAATTACATCACCACTTTGTGCAGATTACAGACCCAGACAACAATTTCCCACATGGGCCAAGGTGATCCAGGCAGCCTGGAGTACCAGCCTGTCCAAATTGGAAGGGAGCAAGGCCTCTTGGTGAGCAGATGCTCTTGCGCCCAGCAAATCTAGGAATTCTGTTTCATTTTTAATTTTTTTGCCTTTAAAAATGCAGATAGGAATATCAGACCTAGAAGTGTTCTGTGCTGCACAATTTATGCTAGCTCATTACCTCCTGCTAGACTCCAAGGCTTTGTAACGGAAATTGGCTCTGATTTCTGAGATGGGCATTACATCATAGTCTTCTTTTAGCACATTATGTCATCCCTGCTGAGACGCATTATCTAGGGTTGGCTCAGCAGTAGCGATTTTTGTGGGCTGACTGCAGTGTTCCCAAAGAACTGCTGGGAACCACAGATTGAAATCTGAAACATTTATCTTCTAAAAAGCTGAAAAGGGGGGAAAGATGTTCACACTGGACCCCATTTATTTTCCTTAACCCTCTCCTGTCTCAGCTCCCTTTATATTACATTGCAGCAAATGCCCATAAACAATATGCTGAGTCTGTGCAGGAATGATCATTTTGAGGTAACCACCATTAAGGATGCCTGAAATATAGCTCCCGGCAAAGGCTGATATACCTGACACTTGCCATGGTTGTATCTTAGGGCATGTAACAAAATGCTTAAAAGAAATCACCTGGCACTCATATTGATAACAGAACTGCTTAAATCGTGGGTAAAGAAAAGAACTTCTTTTCATGATCAGTCTATAAATGCATGTGAATGAAAACTGTATGTACACATATATACAAGGTTATCCTTCTGACAGTGTTGCAGCGACAAAGACAAACTTCTAGAAGGTTTGTATGAGAAATAATTTTTATGCAGGGAACTGAGATGATATTATCTCTTCTCACTTCAACCATGAAATTAGAAGCCCATTTTGTATCTCTCCATCCTAGGCAGGATTAGAAACCATTGCACCGAGGGAATAGACAGGTGCTTTTAGGATAAAGCAAAGATATTCCCAAACCCCAGAGAATCCCAATACCTCTCTCATCACAAAAGCATAATTATATATTAAAAAAAAAAAGTCTCGAAATACCGAAAGGAAATGGGATACATTCAACCATGACTAAAGTACAATTCATCCCTTATGTACCAACTAATGAGATTCATTGGGTGGGGAATAAGTGCTGGGGGAGGGGCTAGAATAAAGAGCATGATGTTCCTTTCCTCCACCCATCTATGTGCAACTTCTTCACTCATTTTTAAATACTGAGTATTTTTATGCTCTTTTTGTAGCTCCAGTAGCCACATCCAAGCAAACAACCTCATAAATTAGAGGCAAGTAAAGTTATCATTTGACCCAGCCCAAGAACCTAGCCTTGTTCCTAAACCAATTTAAATGGTATTTCATCATGTTGAATTCTAGTGTAAACCTGCCATGGGTCATAAAGCAAGATGGCGGGCTTCATTCTTTTACTCAGTCCACGGCAAGGCCCTGTGAGCAGTCCCTGCATTCAAAAAGGAATTGGGACCACCGGCCCCACGCTCACGGTAAAAAGCTACTTGAGTGACATTTGGCATCCTACTGACTCCCCAACTTCTTTCATATTTCATACCTATTGCCAGCTGCCTTTATTCCTGCAAGGGGACAGTGTGAGGATTGAGGGTACGACCCTCAGAGCGCTCCAAGACTTTCAGATGGACAGTGCTATATAAAATAATGTTAGCAGCTGAGGGTATTTGCAAGGATCCTCTTACCCTTCTTCCTTTCCTTTGTCCCTTCATCTCCACCCCTTCCCCCTGGCTCTAGGAATTTTATGATCTCAAGGCCAAAATGCTTTAAATCTTAATAACTACATGTGCCACTGGGGATACTGAAAGGACACTATATAGACTCTTTACTTGACTCATTCCAAGCTTTTACAGCAGCCAAAGTAATTGCTCCACCATTTAAAAATTCCACTGAAAAAGCAAGCAGCCTTCAACACGTTAAGCTGATTTTCATATAAGTTGTAAAATATTAAATGATCAGAACTTCTATCCAATACTAAAATTACCTGACCCAATCACCCCTTTTCCCCTTGTAGGAAGAAAGAAGGTGGATTCATAAGCCCCGAAGGATATACACCTGCCCCTGGATGTTGGCTGCCTGGCCACCAGCTTCTGAAGATGCACTGGGGCAGAGGACTGAGCATACGACTTCATCTTCCTCCAAGTGACCTGTGTGTTCCAGTAGGCCATGTCCAATCCTACAAAAAAGGCCTTCAGGATGCCATCAGCCCTCAGTCCACTCCCCAAGTAGGACAACTGTGGAACAGAGCTGCTGTGTTCCTGGACCTGTGAAAAAACAGCTGGCTATGAGAGCCTATGGGAGGAGCTCTTCCTGCCACCCTCCTATAGGGAAGAAGAAACCACGCCCAGTATCTGTACATACTTTCTAAGAGTAAGTATATAATGGGGGGACTAGACTGTACAGTGAGAAATCAATTATTCCCTGATGGATAGGTGGAGGGCAGGGGCAGCCAAATCAGAATGGAAGATCATGCACCCTACTTACTGGCTCTTGACATTACAATAAAACCAGGGCTTGGAGTGCGGAGGGAATTCTGGGCCTGGCTCCATCCTCCTTCACTAGTTGCCTTAGCACCAGTCATTACACTTACGAGATTGACAAGAGGAGAACAAGACACTGGTCCTTCCAGGCTGTACTGTGCCGAGGGTACATGGAGAATTGGGATAGCCTCCCTTGCCCCACCTTCCTGCCCAGTGTCACTATCAAGACCATCTAATGCATTAAAAAAATTTTCTATCAATGAAGGCCTCTATCCTGTCTACTAGGCAATGCCAGGATACCAGCTGTCCTCACCACTTGTTTCTCTGGGTGTCACCCCAGAGTCTCATTGCCAATCCTCTGGGGCCTGTGGCATTTCCTGGGCTACAGAGACATCCCTGCTTCTTGGAGTAAGTCCTCAACAGTGTACTTTCAGGCCTGTCTTCGCAAGAGTAACAGAATACTTCTTTTCTACAAACGCAAGCATGTCATGAAGATACAGACCAAAAACACATCAAGGATTGTAAACCAGAACATCAAGGCTTATAGAGAGGTAAGCTTTATCTGGTTTATGGGGGTAAAAAAAGAAATCACACAGGTTCCCTAACAATGCAAGTCCAGACTGTTTCTGGTCAGCGTCCTCTCAACATCTAGGACGTTTACATTCCCTTTACCTCTATTTCTAGTCCAGGCTCGGTACCCTGCCTTCTCCCTAAGAAGGTTTTGCCTTCTCAGACATCAAGTTCCTACTCCATTTCTCCTCCATGACCTGAGTGGTGGCTCTTGTCTATCCCGAACAAAACTACTAGATCCTCACTAGTCCTGAACAGTAGAACTAGGTAGGGTTCATTCATTCATTATCTATTGAGCAGTGGCAACTATGTCACAATATTACAATACGTTTTGTGGGGATGGGTCAGACATGGATTCAGCCTTTCGGGAACAGAAAGGATCTTAGAAAAAGCGATGCAGTCAGCCATTCACATCCATGGGTTCCGCATCTATGACTTCAACCGACCATGGATCAAAAGTTTTTGGGAAAAAAAAATTGCATCTGTCCTGAACATGTACAGACTTTATGTTTCTCACCATTGTTCCCTAAACAACAAAATATAGCACGTAGTTTACATTTTATTAGGTATGATAAGCAATCTAGAGCTGATTTAAAGTATTTAGAAGGAGGTGCATAGGTTACATGCAAATACAGTATCATTTTGTATCAGAGACTTGAGCATCCATGGATTTTGGTATCCAAGGGAGATCCTAGAACCAATTCCCCTTAGATATCAGGAGATGACTGTATTAATAATATGTGGCAGAAACTCCTAGTTTTTCACTCACTTTTTCTTTTCTTTTTTTTTTTTCTCAAGATGGAGATTTCCTCTTGGTGTCCAGGCTGGAGTGCAGTGGCGTAATCTCAGCTCACTGCAACCTCTACCTCCTGGGTTGAAGCGATTCTCCTGCCTCAGCCTCCATAGGAGCTGGGCTTACAGGCACCCACCACCACACCCAGCTAATTTTTTGTATTTTTTGTAGAGATGGGGTTTCACCATGTTGGCCAGGTTGGTCTCAAACTACTGACCTCAGGTGATCCACCCACCTCAGCCTCCCAAAGTGCTGGGATTACAGGTGTGAGCCACACTGTGCCCAGTCCAAATTCTTTTTCTTATTCCTGTGTCTAATACACAGCTAGACACACTTCCCAACTTCCTCTACAGTTAGGCCATGTACCTGAGTCCCACCCAATAAAACTGGATGGAAATGGTACACACCACTTCCCGGCCCAGCCTGTGAGATCCTACATGCACTTTCCCTCTTCAGGCTAGCTGGGATAGGTGTGATCACTGACATTTGGAAGCCACATGTTGAACAGATTAGCCTCAGATGACCTGAGCCCCTGAATACCCACTTGGAGAAAAGCTGCCCTTCTGGCTATGCATGTTCAGGATCGGTACAAGGGCAAGAAATAAACTTCTGTGTGGGTTCATCACAGATTGAGTTTATTTATAATAGCAGCCAGGTTACTCTAATTAATACAAACTATAAGATAAGGCAGCTCAAATTGTTGAAATGATTATTTATTAAAATGGAAAGCTATTCACTGAATAGTAGAGAGCAACAGATTGAAAAACTTATAGTGTGATCCTATTTTTTAAAAGAGTATATATGCATATGTATACATACACACAAAGAGAAAGTTCTAGTATAGAACAAAGTATAGGTGTTTATCTCTGGATAGTGGTAATATGGGTAGGGCTTATCTACATTTTCTTATATGTCAAGCATGAATGTATTCTGATATTATAATGAAAAAGTAAAAGCTATGTTTAACATTAAAAAGGAAAAAATATCTTAAAACATATATATATATAAAAGCATAGCATCTCAAAGTGAGTAGATTTCCTGAGGGAAATTAGAAAAGGTTTCTCAAACTAAACATCTATTAAAGACTCTTCCAACACTGAAAATCTATAAATTAGCTACAGCCTGAAAAATAGATCAGTTCAATTATACAACGCACCTGGCTCCCAGCCTTTACATATCAAGTCCTCATCAATGGAAATCAATCCACCAGAAAACAATGGGAGAGATACATTTTTCATCTTTAAAAAGAAAGTGCCAAGAAGCTAGTCTCAGTAGTTGTTTGCAGCGGAGTTGTTTATAGAAATAAAGAGAAAGGGATGTTTTGGGGGTTGGAGGCAGGAAAAGTAGCACAGTTAGACTCTTTTTTATCTTCTGAATATTGCTATATGCATTTAATGCCTATTCAAAACATTCTTAGTTCTAAAACCTTTGTAAATAATAAGTCAGAGATTCTCGTTGAATCGGTTAAGAGCAGAGACAAATGCGAAGCAAACAATTCATAATTTCCAGGTGGAATTTTACTGACCCGTAAATCTAATTGGTTATTGCAGCAAAGTTTCCCCTTTTCTTTGGGAAGAGCCTAAATCTATTCTTCCCATATACTGAAGGACAAGGGACAATTAGTGAAGACACCTCCACCCTCCTCCACACAATCTTCAAAAGTGTCTGGAGATGGATTTTGTTGTACGATAAGAATCAGAAACTGCAAAACATGGTGTGTCGAAGTCTCAATCCCCGTTCCACTGTCATGAAGGCTTGGAGGAATAGAGTTGACCTGAGAGAGGTGGGACAGGCCTCCAACTCTCTGGATTGAGGAAGAGTGTTGTAGGTTGAGGTTCCTGTGAAACAGACTCTGAGACGGTGATTTGGCTATAGGTGGCTTAATAGGGAGGACTCTTGGGTATAACATAAGCGAGGGAGTAAAGGAAGCAGAATGAGGCAAAAGGAGGAGTTGAGCTGTGAAGCAGTCACGACAAAGGTGTCAGGGGATGCCACAGGGCACTCCGGGGCTGGGAGGACCCTTCAGAGTAGTTCCAAGTTGGGGGAAGGGCACCAAGCCTTTACATGCCCTCATGGTCTTGGAAAAGCGGGTCTCTTCAGCCAATTTTCTAAGAGGGATTCAGCTGTGAAACATCAGGAAGCAATATTCACAGCATCTGAAAGGACAAGTGCCCAGGATTGGGGTCACACCATAGCTCCACTACAGAGCAGCAGGAGGGGCTCACCTCTTCTCCTGATCACTTCATATCCAGTTGTCAAACAGATCACACCAAAATTTACTCCTGCCAGTGCTCTTTGAAATTCCTCAGCAGCTTTCCATTATCCCTGGAAGCAAATAAACCCTCATAAGCCAGCCCATCGGCCCCTCTCAGGCCCAGCGGCCCAGCCTCATGTCGCAGTTCCCCCATGGAGCCGAGACTCCAGCCACACGAGGCTATTCATCAGTCCCAGGAGTTACCATTCTCTTTCATGGCTCTGAGCCTTCATGTATGCTGCTAGAATGCTTTCTCCACTCTTATCTTTCTCGAAAATCCCTAATTATCTGTCAACCCCCACGGTAGTTTCCACTGAGAAACTTCCCTGGCTCTCTTGGACCACTCGGACTCACTCTCCTTCACATTCCCACCCACACTATGTGTGTCTACACTACCACCCACACCAGCCGCTGTAGGACGCAGCAATTTTGCATACCCCATCTTCACTGGAACGGGGGTTCTTGAAAAGAGAGCCAGGCCTTTCATCTTGATTCCCCTGATACATAGGAACTGCTGGATTAAATGTGCATTGAATGGATAAACAACTCAATGTGAAAGACATGTTGCTGGCAAGGAAAAGAGGATGAATTCTGATCAACTGGTAGGAGAGGGATAGTAACTAGAAACTGGGGTAGAAGGTGTTTATAACGAGCCATGCGCCAGAAAAATGTGGCCGTTTGCCATCTTTGGTCCTTGGTATCTACCACCAAAGCTTCAGTTTCACAGAATGCAGAGTATATCAGGGCCTTTTATGTGGACAGCAAAATCACTGTAAGGGTGCAAACACCAGAAAGTCTCCCAAAGGTAACCTTAAGAAAGGAGGATTGAGCTGCATAGATCCCTGGCTGAGGCTATTTATAAATGAAATGGTGGGATGAGTAAGCAGCCCCCTCTCTGTGTTCTCTATAGAATCTCTGCCAAGAACAAGAGGATCCACTACACGTGCATAGCACACTACACTCATCACTATTCTATGTGATGCTGACCAGCTATTCTTAACAAGGTAATGAGCACTGGGGCTGTATGAACCAAGACTGTTTAGGACAAAGATCCCAGGTAACAGAGAGAAGGAAAGAAGGAACTTGGGTCGTCCTGGAGCTCCCTTGGAAGGGGAAAGTGAAAATGCAGGCTCCCATTTTTCTTTGCCTCTTATCTCATACCTATCCTCATCTCATACTTCTATTCTTAGGAGGAATAGAACTAGCCCAAACCTTGATGAAAAGTGATCATATCTCAGTCATATCTTAAGCAAGTAACATCGTTTTAGAACCCCTGATGCAAACATTAATACTCTGAGTAATGAATCAAAATTATCCAAGGTCACTGTAAGCAGGCATCAAACCAAGTGTGGCTTCAATTGAGATGAATTTTAGGTATATAGGTTTTTATTTTCAAATCTTACTGTCTCATTACAGAACCGGGGAACTGTCTGGGAGGGAAGAAAAAAAAAATCCTATTTCTTCAGAAAATGCCAAGGGGCCACAAGTCTTAATCTGCTGCAGCCAGACTGGAGGCCAGGGACTTATTCAAGCATACAAAGTGTACCTTCTCAAGTTTCCTTCTGCTGACACCCAAGGTCCTCCTTGACCAAAGTTCAGAAGGAGATGTTCCCATATCCGAAAGGAAGACTGCCTGGCCGAGCAACTGCTCCACCCACCTGAAAGCCTGATTATGATTCCATTGGAACGTGGGAGTCAATCTCTAAATATAGCCCCGAGAGCGGCCTCCGCCATCATCCTTGTGCTGTAGCTTCTCTCCTTCCAAAATAATAAAAAGGGGTGGGTGGGCCCCAGGCTTTTTTCCTGGGAGGGCAGCTTGGGGTAAGGAGACAAAGGGACCAGCCCTGTGCTTATGGCAGCCTTCTACCCCGGAGTTGCCCCAAGCCCCACCCCTTTCCACTTCCCCACTGGGTCCCTCTCCAAGTAGCTGTGCCCTGAGATTGGTCAGCTGCCCCAGGGCACTGATTAACCTCACGTAAATCCTTGGAGGTGTGCCTCCTCCCGTCCCTGACCCAAGGCCCCTGCTGTAAAATTCTGAATCTCATTACCTTGAGTGCCGCTCCTCCATACTTCAACACACTCCGTTCCTAGCTATGATCATGCTTATCTCACTGGATGGCATTCTAATAACCAGTCAATACCTGCTCCACCATTAGTCTTTCTCACTCACCCTGAGATCCCCGAAGGCAGTACCGTGTCTTTCCTCATCCATGGACCTTCAGCCCCCATCACAGTGCCAGACACAGAATAGATGTCCAATAAATGCTGAATGAATGAGGAATCGCCCCAGCATCGCACTTGGTACATACAAGGAATGATAGGAACACAGTGCAGGAAGCTTGACTGCAGCTCTGCATTGCAACTCAGGCCATGATACTTGAACCTCCACGGGGAGCTCTGGGGGCTCAGAGTCCAGCACAATGGTGCCACGTCTCCCACACTCTGGGTCATCCTGCCCAAAACTAAATCCAGCTGGGGATGAAGGTAGGCGCTCCCTAGCAGGCCTAGAAAGGAATCCAGTTGGAATCACCTGTGGAACACAGGGACCCTAACAAAACCCCAGGCAGGCTTTCCTTTTCTTCGCCTGCTGCTCCCCTCTGGAGGATCGAGGGGTGGAGGCACAGTTCCTTCCCTGGTCCCCAGCCTTCTGAGAGCAAGCGGGCAGGAGCTCATGGCAGCCCCTACTGCATCACTGACAGCTCATCCCAGATATGGCTGAGGCGGGCCTGCAGCCAGGTGCAGCCCATGGGTTGTGAGGGGCTACAAATGTTTCCTTGCTGCAGGTGACCTCTCTCCCCCTGGGTGAAGCCTAAGGGGCCGTACGCCTTTGTGTGGATGGTAGTTGGTTTTGTGGCAATGCCATTTCACTGTCTGACTTGTTTCCCAGGAAAGGAGGGCCTTATGATCAAATCAAGACTGCTGAGCTCTTCAAGCATTGGCAGGTCTGCTGTGGCCAGGAAGAAAGAGGCACCAGCACCAGGGTACCCTGAGGTGCAGAGGGATGAAATTAAGCAAAGGAAAAATCAGGCTGGTGCCAACTACTACTCACGGCCAGAAGTCTGCTTTCATTAAGACCCACCTTCTGAGAAGAAAGGGGCCGCCACTTCTTTACCCACCCTGGACCACCCTTCCCACCGAGCCCTCCCCGGCAGGTAAGGATCTAACCAGCCCTACCCATCTAACAGAGAGTGTCTCTGTCCCGCCGCGGTTTCTCTTCTGGCTTCTGCTTGGGGAAATGAACAGTTAAGAGCCTAATAGAAACCAAAGAAACCACCCTTCACAGAGGCTGAGGCCTGAGGCTTCCTGGCAACACCTGCCACTCTGTTTTGCTTTAATGACTAATTTTGATTAAAGCCAAAGCCAGAGGTTTTGCTCTCTTTGTTTTTGAGTCTTTTAATTGACTGTGAGATAAAGAGCTACATTTCTATCATGATTTTATAGAAAATTATCCTGGTTCCACATAAGTAGAAAATGTTTCTACAACAGTAAAGTCAAGAAGAGCAGGCTCTTGACATCTTTTGAATAAATCTTAGGTGCCTGCTATAAGGTGTTTCATTTTATTTAATTTCACTTGATCTTCCCAGCAACCGCATGAGGTAAGTATTAACCTTCTTCAATGTATGAGGAAACCACAGTTCATAGAAGCTGACCGACGCACCCACAGCAAACAAGTGGGGAATCTTCCCTTTCTGCTCTGCCTGTGGGTTCCAGCCCTGGACGCAGAATAGAATCCCCTAGGGAGCTGTAAAAACAACAGGTGCCCAAGTCCCATGCCCAGAGCATCTGATTTAATTCATTAGGAATGGGTCCCAAATCTTATTTGTGGGCTACACCATATTCAAACAGAGGGCACCTAGATCCTGGGAGAAAGAAAATGCCTTAGAGTTTTCATTTCATCTTTACTCCAACTCTGGGAAGTCAAGCCATGTGACTGTCACTTGGCTATGTAAGTGATGCCAGTAACTCTCAGCTAGGGTGGAAAAATCAGGCTGACAACTGAGCATTTTCATAGCTCATAAGTGCTTTTAGCCTATCTACGAAGTTATACCAAGTCTCCTAGGTAACTGGGACTATTTTCATTAAACTAGGAAATATTGAGCAGAGTGGATGGTGAAACTCGCATTGAGACTTTCATCTCCTGGCAGCTCCTTTGTTGGGGGGTTGGAGGTAACTTACCTCTCTGTGACTCAGCATGCTTCCCCAGTCACCAAAGGAGGAGGAAAGAAGAGAGCACTGAGTGGCCTTATAGGGAAAATTGGGAGGCATTAGTCCATTAGTCCATGTTGATAAAGTACATCGTGCTCCTTGAGTAATAGTGGAGAGTCAGGGCCTGGTATTATTAGTTTTCATACAAGTCCCAAGATTAATTGCTCCTCTCAACCTCACTCCCCAACTCACGAGTTCTGCTTTGTGTCCATCCTAAGTTACCTTCCTGGCAGAAAGCAACATCGGGGCTGGAGCTCTCCCTGTGGAGAGGCGAGAGGGCCTCGTGTATCCTAAAGCAACCCTTCTACTCAAGGTGGACTCCTCTGAGCTGGAATTCACCTGCTGCTAACTCCTTGGCATTTGTTTAACACAGGCCAAGTAACCAGATCAAAAACTGATGCTGCTGTCGGGTCCATGCTGTTTATAACGAGGCAGATTCTTTTTATAAAGCACAAATAATTTCAAAACATAAGGCAATCAAGGCCTCAACTTAACAGGTGGGAAGGGTCTGCACTTTACAACCACATGCCTCTTTAGTATCATCTTCCCTTGCTCTATTTCAGCACAAAATCAACACAGAATCAGTTGCTTTTCATAAGTGAAGCCATTCCTTTCTTGAGGTGCCATTTCCTGAACAAAGAATGTAGCAATAATCAGCTTCTCACAATCAAGTGAGTCTTGAATACACCTGGCCTTATGACAGATTGCTGTTTTGTTAGGGAAACCATTGTTGAATGTGTTTGACTTTGACAATATATAGTTTTAAATTCAAATCCAGATGATTTATGTGTTTGCCCTTGTTTCTATTATAGAATCTAAGGATATTAAGGTGAGAGGGAAGCTTAGGGACCTAATCAAAGTCCCTCATTTTAAGAGAAAACTGAAATTCAGGAAAATGAAGTGACCCCTCCAAGGTCAGTCTGAGTGTCCTTGGTTCTCCTCTTTTCCTTATTCCACTTTCTCTCTCTATAAATTTCATCTGGTCCCAAGTTTAAATGACTCTCACCTTTTACTAAGTCCCAGACCTCTCCACGGAACTGTTGGTTTTCTATCCCAAGCTTTCTCCATCCCAATATTTTGCATCACTACTTCATACTTTCTCAGGTCCAAAGACTTTCCATTATTCTTTAATGTTCCATTTTTCATACACCCTATATCTAGGTTGGCGTTTGTCCTAAATTAATTTAGGATGTGGGGTGTATGAGGAATGGAACCTCTACTCCCAAAACAAATTACAAATTCAACCCTTTTCTTTATCCCTCTGCTACAACCCTAGTTCATACTACAGTCAGCTCCTGCCTATTTTAATAGTTCTGAAAGGGTCTCCCTCTTTTCACTCTTTCCCTTTCCAGTACGTCTACCATGTGGTAATAAGAGTGGTCTTTCTAAAGCATCGATGCATTGTCTCACACCCCTGCTTAAAACCCCTGACACTTCAAATGCAACTTGAACTCCTTTTTTTTCTTTTTTTTTTGACTGAAACTTACAGTCATGGCAGAAGGCACCCCTTCTCAGGGTGACAGGAGAGAGAATGAGTGTCAAGTAAAGGAGGAAGCCCCTTATAAAACCATCAGATCTCGTGAGAACTCACTCACTATCATGAGAACAGCATGGTGGAAATCATCCCCATGATTCAATTATTTCCACCTGGTCCTACCCTTGACACATGGGGATTATTACAGTTCAAGGCGAGATTTGGGTGGGGACACAGAACCAAACCACATCACTGGGAGAGACCACAACAAGCAAAAAAATGCACTGTAGCATCAGCTCCACATGTGAGTACATTCTATATACAAGGTCCTTTACTGAGGCCCTTCTGTGTGTCAAGCATCATACTAAACATAGTATATTTAAGCCTTGAAAAAACCTGTAAGATGTACATACTCTTATATAGAGTATATAGATGAGGAAACTTCAGGCCAGAGAACTAAACAACTTTCTGAAGATCATACAACCAGGAATTGCCAAACCAGGATTCAAGTTCAGATCTTAAAGTCTCAAAGTCTCCCACAAATCTAGGTCCTGGGGGGACACTGAGCACTCAGAAACTTCCACTGAAGTTAGTGAGATAGGCAGAAATATGCTCATTGACAAGAAGAGGAAAATCAGTAGGGAAGTTGGTTTCGAGGAGGAAGCGTTGTGTTTAGCCCAGCACATGCTGGGTTTGAGATGAGGATGGAGTGTCCAGGTGGGGATAGCCGTGAACCAGAGAGAAATAAGGATATTTATGGTTAAGGGAATAAAGAGGGGGAGGAATTTGCTAAAGAGAGTGCAGTCAGAAAGGTTGACGTAACCAATGCATGCTGGGCTCTTCTTGCTGTGAGTTTGGGGCTGGGAATTCAGGTAGAAGGCATTGAAAGGAGAAGTCTCCATCAGAGATGGCTGTGAGGAAAGTAGAACCATCAGATAATACCTGGATTTCCATTAGAGCCAGGCAGGGAAAGGAACTTTGTGGAAAGATGAAAGACAGAACAATTGGAAGATACCAATAGTTATACCCACAAGAAGGCCTGAGACTAGAGAGGGGCTGGGCTGAGTGGGAAGGAGATTGCAGGAAGGCTTGCTTTTCTAACTGGGGAGAAGGGCGGATCGCAATGGCATGAAGGAAGGAGCCAGGCTTGGACCCTTGGCCTTCAATTTTGTCCCCTTCACTCAATAGCTGCATAAATTTGGGCAAATACTTTCCCCTCTCTGAGATTCAATATCTTCTACTGTAAAACAGAGATAATAATATCACGACCTTGCAATCCTAGAAATAGGATTGCAGTTAGGTCTAGGTAACAGTTAGTGATAATGTACAAAGCAGGCCATCAATAAAAGGTTTCATTGCTGGGTTATCAAAAAAAATTTTTTAACTAATATTGAGAGATTTGTCAGGGGCAACATATAAACATCAGAAGAAATTAACTAGGCAGAATTCTGTTGTTGGAGTTTCAGGCCTCGTGTTTCTGCTTAAATATCACCAGGCTGACTGTGATGGAACCGTGAGGCACCCGGCTGATCATTTCTTAGAAGCTCAGTATAAGGGCAGATGGCAAGACAGGTCTAACTTTCAATGTCAAATGATCTCATCATTAGAGTTAAACAGTCTGGATATGCTTGGGGAGGTTAACTCTACTTCCTATACTCTGCACACCCTAGAGCTAAGTGCCTAGAGCTGAAAGTGCTGCCAGCAAAGTGAAGCTGCTCTCGAGGGGAATACACTTGGCAAAAGGGGCGCTCATCAGGAGCAGGTGGTGAAAACTCCACTAAGTTAGTGAGAACATCTCAAAGCCCAGAATCTAGGCTTTAAATATTAATCTGACTTCAGTAAGAAAGAGCTAGTTTTTACCCATTAGCTGAGAAGCACTTCAGCTCCGACTTGTTATTTTTAAGCAGTAATGTTTTTTTAAAGAGTCCAATTCTGCTCCCCATAAGGGAGAGGACTAGCTTGAGCAAACCCCAGTGGTCTTTGTTTCTTCAGAGTGTGGTAACAGAGAAGCAGTCGGCTATCATTCAGCTTGTGCCTTCCCGAGGTCACCAAGCCTGATGCTGGTTTAGAGATGAGATTAAGCACAGTTTAAGAACAAACTCTCTCCACAACGCGGGCTGGAATGGCTCCACGAGCCAAACCACTTGACCGAATTTTAAGAAACAGAAATCTATTGCTGTTTCCTTTCTATACTGGAAATATACAAGATATTGAGGCTACTCACCCCCCCAGGCCACCAAAAATACGTGTATGTTCTGTGGCCATCTGATGCCATCCTACCCCATATGCACAATGCCAGTGTGGGGGCTACAAAGTACCTCAGTGCCTATTTTAGTCCATTTAGGCCACTCTAACAAAAATATCATAGGGTGGCTTACAAGCAACAGAAATTTATTTCTCACAGTTCTGGAGACTGGGAAGTCCAAAGTCAAGGCATTAATCTTGGTTTCTGGGGACAGCCCACTTCCTGGTTCATAAGGCAGCAGTCCCTTTGCTATGTTCTCACATGGCAGAATGGGTGAGCGACCTCTCTAGGGGCTCTTTTCTAAGGGCATTAATCTTATTCCTGAGGGCTTCACCCTCATGACCTAATCACCTCCCAAAGGCCCCACCTACAAATACCCTTACATTGAGGATTAGGTTTCAGCATCTGATTTGAAGGAGACATAAACATTCAGTCTATAGCAGTGCCCCAATTCTGAATTTTTTTCCTCTCACTTTCAGAGCAGAACTCATCTGAGTGAGAATGATTACCTTTTCAACTAGATGTTAGTTTCATTCTAATCAGGGCTTTGGAAGAGAATCAGGGAGAGTCTTCTCAGAAAAGGAGTCTGAAGGAAGAAGTTGGCAGAATTCCAGCAAACATAGGAGTTTAAAAAAATCTAACATCATGAATCTGTTCTCTAGCAGGAAAGAAAATATATTGTATTTTCAAGGCAGGGTAACAATGTTGCATAACTTAGGGTTGGGGGGGGTTGCCATTCACTTTACAGTCTATGTGAAGGGTGCCCCCTAGAGTTGTATAGTGCACAGCCTGTGCACCCAAATTTGAAAAGCCCTGGTTCAGGGTATCCAAGTCAGAAAACTACCTACACTCATTCCACACAGGCATGAAAGCTTTAGTCTATGGAAAAATTTAAGTTGTGATAGACTATTCTGTGGAAAATTCTTAATGCATACAGTGGAACCCAAATTTCCCACCAAAGAGTGTCCTAAATTATAACCCTGGGCGGGGGGACTTGGAGGTCATTTAGACCATCACTTCATTTTGTAGATGAGGCAACTGAAGCCCAGAGACATATGTCTTGCCCAAGGCCAGCAATGCTATGCTAAAAAAGTGAAACAGACTTCCCCTGCTTTCCATAGATAGCAAAATAGGCCACTTTGCTGGAAATGGCATTCAGTCACCCAGACCCCAAACTGAGTCTAATTCATCATTATCATCACTCAGCACTTACGGAGCACCTTCTAAATACTAAGCCTTTCTTGAGAATACTCAAAGAGTCTCTCCAAAGGTGCCAGCCCATGAGGCAACAGTAGGGCAGAGCTGTACATCAATCACACATCCTTTGGCCCAGGAAATGAAGACTCTGATAGAAACGTTTCCAGGCACAAAAGTAGTATACCCTTCTTTGAGCCATGAATGGTTATGGTCTGTTGAACAAATCCCTATTTAGGCTTTTCTTTCTGAAGAATGTCCCCGTTGGAGCTGACTAACTTCTTTGAAGCTGCCTTGGTTTATTGGTTAAATATTTACTCATCAATATATTTAAAAGCCATATTATTTACACAATAGATTTGGAACCATTCTGGACTATTGGGTAATTATTACCTATTTAAAATCAGGCTATACAAAGCAAGAAAACCGATGGCCATTTGTAGGGAGAATGGGGAAATTTACAGGTTACTGAGGTTGACCTTTAATTTAAATTTTATTTTTAACCCAGTCATTCTATTCTTTCTGACGGGAGTTTTATGCGTGTTTGAATGTGTGTGGTGAAAGTGAGGTGGGAGGAGAGAGAAGCCCTTTTACCAAAACCCAGCGCAATTAAACTGCTTTATGGACAAGCTCTCTGCCAAATTTCTTGTTGAAATCAAAGACACCTTTGAGTTTGTTATCCAAGAGCAGGGCAAAAAGCACCTGCAGTCATGTCTGTTTCTCATTTTGTACTCGTGTAACTCAGATGCCCTGTGGATTAAGTGGAATCTGCTCCTGAGTCGAAATCATGTACACCACGTGTCAGCTCAGCTTGAATTTGGAAACAGGAGCTCAGAAGGTGCCATTCAAACATGTGGCTCTGGTTTTCCCCGAGTGTAACTTGAACACGGGAGTCATATTATGGGGCCCCTGCCCCCAGCTTCTCTCTAAGTAAGAGATACAGCAGCACCTTGTTTCCATTTGATAGTGCTGCTCCCCACCCCTCACCCCTATATGAGTGCCCATTTAGGCTTTCATGAGAGAAGGTAGAACACGAGTGCTGTGAATGTGCACGTTGACAGTTCATGACCTGTGCATGAATTTACAACCATGTCCTGACACAGAGAAAGGAAGACAACCACAATGCGTGACCAAACGTCCCCAGGTAGCCAACATAGGTCACTTCTCTGTGCAGATACTGTTTGTGCCCTACTTAAATGTAAAAAGGATTCTCTGGGTCTAGAGAGGTTGTGTTAGGGTATAATAAGTACTCAGCTTTTATGTTAAGACTCCAACCAAATTCTTTCCAGTTTTAACCCAAAGAGGCCTCTTTTAAATATCACACTCATAAGGAATTCTAAATCTTGTCTCTTTGATCACGTTTTAAAATATTAGCTTCTTGTCTGCCTCTTCATTCGTTCCATGGATTCGACAAATATTTAATGAGTACCTGCTATGTGCTGTCGAGTATCAGCAGCTCATAAAACACCAAGGACTTTGCTTTCATGGAGTTTCCTTTCTATCTGGGGAGGGGAAGTATTGGCTTTGAACTAGCTTGGTGAATATGTGTTCCAGTTAAAGTCAAGTCTCCATGTGGCATTCCAGATTTACACAGGATAAATTGGGATGTGATAATTTGCTTCAAAAAAAGATTCAATATTTTACTAAAAAAAAAAAATCACAGAAGGATTCCCTTTAAATCTAAAACTCCTGTAGCGCCCCCTCCCAAGCCAGTCATTTTATTTATTCTGCATTTTTGAGGACTCCGTGTATTATTAAATCGAGTGCCCTGCGCTGTTCTGAAGTACATCCCCTAATCACCACCATAGGTAGACAGTCCCTTCCCCGGGAGGATTTGACTGCATAAAAGAAGTGCCGTATGAAAGCAGTACTTATTCCAAAATAAAAACCCAACCTATTCGGCAACAGGCTACCGGCAGGCCCAGAGAGGAAAAACTCTTAGGGACTTCACTGTCGGTGGTTTCCCCAGAGCCTCTGTGCACCCTCAGTATTTAAGAACCGAGTCAAGGGGGAAAAAAAAAATCTAGAGTCAAGTGGAGGTGTTCCTTAAAGTTTTTCCAGATTTTTCTCATTAACAAAAATGAGGTAAAAGAAAAACAAGCTTAACCAATACAGTTTAAAAAATGAACCCGGCAAGGTGAATACATCACTTTTCTCTCCTGACACTTTCAACCACTTGGATACTTCATTATCTGTCACCAGCATCTCTCCTTGTAAGCACCAGCAATTTGGCCCATTAGCAGTTAGTGAGAACAGTGACTCCACTAAGCTTTTGTGTGAGAAAATAGAGAGCTGCCACACACAAACACACAGACTTAGCAGAAATGAGAGAGAAAGTGAAATGAACACTCCTAATATTACAGTGGCCCCCTGTTATTTTCCCCATGTTGGGATTTTACTGATCAGTGACCACATTGCTCCTCGGGACCATCACACTGCCAGGAAGTTTCCCGGTCCAGCTGCAAGGTGGTTAGTTGGCATTTAAAAATAAAAAATAAAAAATAAAAAAACAGGGTTTTTATTGTTTCTTTTTTTTTTTTTAGAAAAGTGACTGCCGTATTATAAATTTCAGTCTTATGAGTTGGAAGCCCATCCCACTTAAATCAGGGAAGGAAAGTGAAGCCAACCTTGGGCAGTGGTGATCACCTGTTTAAGAAGGATTCATACTAAAAAGGCATCATATTAATTAAATAAGTTTAGCAGATATGGGTACAAAAAGGTATGCAGAAGTCAAATGAGCCATTCTTCAATTTAAGAGCTTTGCTTTAGAATAATCATGCTCAGTGCAGTCATTGTCACTTAAATTAGCCCAGGAGGAAAAGTTTTCTTACGGAAGAGAGGAACATATGTACAAATAAAATGAGATCGAGGTAGGAAGAAATTGAGTGTTTTTTCTGTCCCAAGGTTAGATCAATCTAAACAGACTATAGCAAAAGCCAAGCCTCATACACGTGCTACAACCATCATTCTTCAAGGTCTCTCCTGGCCTCAGCGTTTGGGTCTTCCCTGTCCCAGAAGCCAGGTCCAACACCCACTCTGTTACTTTTCCAGATAGACTTTCTGATTCCTCCAGGAGAGCCTGTGATAGCTGCCATCTGACACATTGCAGAATTATACTTGACTTTCTGAAGAGAACCCGATTCTTTTTGCTGCTGCTTAGACACAGCACTTAGAGTTTGTCTTTGGCTGGGATTTGAACTAAATAGCAACTATGCAGCTTCCTAGGCAGAATGGGAGGTGTGGAATCAGTGTGCAGGTGAAGCAGAGAAACTCGGTTTTCCTTTGTCTATCACGGGCCGCCCTTCCTGGTGGAAGCACTGAGCAAAAGTATGCCCAGACTTCTCATTACAAGTCACTTGTCCAGGCACATCCTTCATTCGTGCCACCATTTTCCTCTACAGATTTATTTAAATGAAAAGAACTGAGGAATATTTTCATGGACAAAGAAAATGTTTCCTCAAGCGTACCCAAGTTACTGACAACTCCCAACATGAAAGTCAAGCCTGGAACTCTTGGTATCCAGGCTTTAGACCACATGGAAACAGATACAAATCTTTGAAAAATCACTCACAAAAGTCATCAATATCTTGAAGCCTATACATTAAAATGCAATTCCTTCTAAGGCATTTACCACACAACAAGAAGTTAAACCAATGGATTTCTAATGACACCATGGCTATTAAGAACTCCCTGCCAAGTGGCTGGTGTGATACCCAGCACTGTGTTGCAACACCCTCTATTCCAAGTAACCACTTAGATCTTAGAGTAAGATAAAACCTCAAAACAGACACATCGAAAGGGAGAAGGTAGACATTTGGCTTCAGCTCCATTTTCCAGTTAAAACCTGTCAAATGAATGGTGGAGAAGAGTACAGAAAGACCAACTGCACTCAATGGTAACAGTCATCTGAAATTCTTAAGAGAAGTACAAGAAGATAATGAGAAGATTGAGGTTTAGAGTAGAATACATAGTTGTGTGCTTCAGAAATGTGGCTTATTTATTTACTTTTTCTGTGTCTCAGTCTCTTCTGTGTGGACTAGTGGAAGTTGATGATTCAAATTTCCTGAGGTTTCCCTGGAGATCATTTTTAAGACCTTGGGCTTACTGCCCCTATTCATGGTTCCATGTTCCTCTATTGCTTCAGCACAGTTTTTCAGTGCCTGCTTTTCCAAGACATCAGCATCAATTAATTCACTCTGAAATGCAAAGGTTATTGAAGAGCTAGGGTTGGGTTTCTTCTGTAATAAAGGTATATGAGGGCTTTTTTATTTCATGAACTGTCCCAATGGAGTATAACTATAGAACCCTGTTCCGAAAATCCTTAGAGGTTTAGAATACACTGCTCAGAGATTCTTGAGAATAAAATTCTGCCATCTAATTGATTCTAATTACCAAACATTTTTGAAAGTTTATCAACTCTATTATCCATATATATATACTAATCCAAATCTAAAGTATTCCTAGCTCTAGAATTCCATGATTCTGTAATTCTGGTCATAAGTTATTTCCTCCCTCTATGCTTTTAAGAAGATCATATCAGTGAGGAGCTTCATTTACTATCTCCGTCTCTAATTCCTTCTCTTTAGTCCTCTGTGTGTCCATTAGAAATAAGGACCAACACATTCTTTTTTATGGTCATTTTCACTTTCATGGAAAACTCCATTTACAGAAAACTCCATTTTCACAGCGGACATTATTTTTAACAACTATGAAGTAGTTGCCATCGGTACATCTGATCACCTCATTAAAGAGCTACTGCTTCGAAAGCAGGTCTATCAGAAGGGACTCCTGGCTTAACCTAGAGACAGCCTAAGGAAACAGTTACCTGTCCACTCTACAAACATCCTGATGTTCACTAAATATTATTAATGCCTACTTCAGAATTTTATTGGTATTAATGTCAATAATTTTAGACCAACTTCACATGTTTGCTAGTGTTGCTTAAAGATTTTGGCAGATTATAAAGATAGCATGAATTCTGAGGTGTACTTGCTTGACAATTTTGCTGCTTTTGTCCTAGAATGCCGAATGTGATATGATTTTTCATGAATAATTCTGAAAGATTTAAACCTGCAGAAATTCCACACACAGTGCTAAAAGGCTCATAACAGTCTTGGATTCAATTTAGCCAAATCACAATCAGATTTGACATTCGTTGACTGACAGACCGACAAACCAATATTCAGAAGCTTCTTTCTTTTTCATAGTTCATTAACAGCAGGGGAGTTTTCATTCCTTTGTCTCAGTCATGGAAACATTTGGTGAATTTAACTGATGCAGAGAATCGCACTAAAAATCCAAGTCTCAAAGGTAATGTGCTCATATTTGTGGGTTTCTGTGAGGAAAATGGCCACTTTCATGGGGCAGCCTACGAAGCACAATGCTTAAGTTACTGGTGCATATGGCGTGGGATCTCCAGGCCCTGGTTCCGGGGTCAGCCTTCCCACCAGCGATCTATACAACCTTGCTACGGAGGATCGCACCTATCATTACCCCATACATCAGTTTACTCATTTGGTCAATGACAATGAAAACATCAACTGTTATTTCTTTTGCAACTCTGGTGATTTATTTATATAAATAACAATCATTGGTTTGTCTCCGGACCTGTGCTAGGCATGGGGATCCTTTATGTACATGACTAGCTCTAACGTAGTGAATGGGAATCAGAGAAAGAAGAGAGGAGGGGGGTAGTTAGTGCACCGTGTGGGCTGGAAATATAATTAACCAGCTTGAGATTTCCACTGTGCCATAATGCAAATGCAACCCACCAGATTCTGTCAATCTCCAGTTACACCCTTATTTAGAGAGAAAAAAGATCTGGTTGAATAGGGGACAAATGCTGACATAGCTCGTTGATTTGTAAATGTAGAAATGACAGTCATAGTGATGAAAACTATATACATTTATATACAGATTATGAAGCAAAAATTTTCCCCCGAAATATCCTATTTAATCAAGGAAAAGAGCTCTTACACCATTTTATACTTTCCTGCCCACCACTTCTCTCAAAATTCTTTTAAGCCTAAATATTCTCATCCTTTCATTTCACCAATGTCTAGGATACAGCTAAGATAGCTCAACAGTAATAATGCATCCAAAATTCAACTTAATAGGCATTTATAGCATGACACTATATGCCAGTATTCTTACCTAAGTTTAATAGCTTCAATTTCAGATGGCACTCTTAACTTGGAAGGATTTTATTAGTTTATATAAAGTTTCAGGGATATTCCCTCCTTATTGGGAAAGTGTATGAGAACATTTATTTTTGAGAGTCTTTCATTTTTACACTAAATAAAAGACCATTTAGATAAGGAAACAATATTCCTGGTCATAACAAAATTGTAAATATTTAATTATGCTGAAACCAAAAAGCTTAAGGTTAAGGAAAATATATTCAAGAAATTCTTAAATGAAAATTATACATCCCCAAAGACAAGTGTTAGTTTGGATTCTTTCATCCCACTGAATGTAAGTCAAGTAGACACTGATTAAATACCTACTATGTGCAAGGCACATAATTACTAGAAGAAAAAAGAAATGAATTCTCCCTTACAGAATAACATTTAACAACCAAGTTAACCAGCTGAACTTTCAAGCAGAGTGCTATTCATGCTTTTGAATAAATGAGTCTGAATATTACCATAAGAATAAAAAAAGAGTTTGACTTCACTATTTCCCAATGGAGCAGAGACTTGTTGTATCATATACTAAATGCAAAGTCAAAACATGAATCCCAGGAAACATATATCCTACATGATAGATTAGCCTGTATATGGAAAGATACATTCAAAATGGAACTTTTACTTCAATTACGTTGATCACTATCTAATAAAAGGTCTTAGAATATGATTACACTTTCATTTTCATAAGCAGATATCCATAATGATAGAACAAATCAAAAAGGAAAACAATTGCATAAGTGATTGAGCTAATTAAAATTACTGCCAAAAAAAGAGTTCAGTCACTGTGGAACAAATCAATCAATATCAAGTCTAAACCAGAAAACTATGCCAAGAAATGGTATAACATTTCGCCTTTCCATCTTGAATTTTGAAGGGAATGATGTGCATTTGAAGAAATTTTCAAGTGAGTAATATCAAAAATACAAAGAAAGAGGGGAAGAACAAAGAGATTTCTGCAACTATCATTTCTAAAATAACAGTGTACAATCTGTTTTGTATAAGAAATATTTAATGAAGTTTTCTAGTGGTGATTTCAATACAATTAGAGTATTTTTGAATTTAGACTGATGTCACCCAGTGCTTAAGTAAGTATATCTGAGGCTTGTTCATTATTATTAGGCTACGTTATAGACTCTATAAATAAGTATCTAATATTTTAGGAGGCTGAAAATCAACTATGTAATATGTTCCTAACTACATATGAAAATGCTATTAAATGAAAATATTTCTCCAAGAAAAATGCTCTGACAGTTTAACTAATAGAACATTAAGTACAAAAAAAATTCAGCAGGCTTACATTATGTTTGTGGTTCAAAGTTACTTAACCAGCACTATGTATACTGTTCCCATGTTTTGAATCTATTAAGATAGTTCAAATCCCATCATAGCCAACTCCACAAGATTGCCCCAGTTCTTTTGTTAGACTGACAATTTTCCATGTCAAATATAACTTGAAATAAATGAGCCATTATACCACCCTTGGAATTAACTTTATTATAAAGAGATAATTATAATAATTCCTGGAACTGACTTTGCTGTTTTGAATATGAAGATATAAGAAGATTTTAACTACTTAGACTTCTAAGAAGGGTCCAGAAAAGGTGCATGTTTAGTTTGAACACCACAGTCAGATTTATGCTGACATATGTGTTGATGGTGAACAAAAAGTCCTCTATTTTATTCACTTAGGGAGGAGTAGTGTACAGTAACTAAGTCAAAGAATAACTGACCAGTGGTGCATCTATAGAGTTGGAAAAGAAGTGTTCCCTTTCAGAGCCCTACTTCTTCCAATTTTATCAAAGGCTCAAAAATAATCCAAATGGCCCAAAAAGCTCCCAACAGTCTAAGTCTCTGACAGGTAACAACTATAAATTCTGGATGAAAACAAAAACAAAAAAAACAGTTCCTTGAAGACACAGAGCAGGCAGATTCTGGAAGTTGACACTGACAGAAGAAAACAGCACTGGGTGGAGTTCCTATTTTCATGGCTTCTGGCATGAGGGCAGAATCCCAAGATGTGGAGATCCAGAAATGGGAAGCTCTAAATTCCATGTACAAACTCTTCCCAAATCTCTGGCTGACCACCGAACCACACATGTGAGGGCAAGCTTCCAAGAAGCCTCAATAAGAATAAAACAACCACACTGAGGTTGGAGCTGCTGCCCAAGAGGCAGCAGTCACAGTTTTTGTCTAGTTAAGTTAATTGCCTATTGTAACAAAAGAAATCAACTCTATTCAAAGAAATATGCAATATCCAGAGGTTCCACAACACATCAATCATCATCTTCAGGAAATGATACAGAAGTTTTCAGCATACAGAAAATGTCAACTATTCTCAAGAGAAAAAGAACCCTGAGAGGCCAACCACAGGATGGCCAAGATGACGGAATTATCAGAAAAGGACGGTAAAGCAGCTATTGTAACTGTGCTCAATGGCATAAAGAAAAATGTGTTTTTCATAAATTTAAGATAGGAAATATCAACACACAGCCAGAAATTATTAAAAAGAACCAAATGGAAATTTTAGAATGGAAAAATAAAACGTCTGAAAAAAATTTAGGGACAGGGTTAACAAAACAGAGGTGACAGAGAGAGCAGAGTCAGTGAATTTGAAGACAGAGCAATAGAAATTTTCTAATCTTAAAGAAAAGGGAAAACAGATTGGAAAACAATGAACAGGGACATACGGGACAATATCAAAAGGGCAAACACACAGGTAACTGGAGTTCTAGAGGAAAAAGAAAACGCAACAGAAAAAATTTTTGAAAAATTAAAAGCCAAACATTTTATAAATTCAGTGAAAGACATAAATTCACAAGTTCAAGAACCTTAATGATCCCAAGCAGACTTAATACAAATAACACCACGGCTAAACATCATAGTTAAACTGCTAAAAACCAAAGATAAAGAAAAAATCTCGAAAAAGCATTACAGAGAGGGAAACAAAGATTCAAATGATAATTAACGTCTCGTCACAAACAAGTCAGAAAATAGGAGAACAACATATTCAAAGTTCTGAAAAAAAACTGTAAACACAGAATTCCAGGTTCAGTGAAAATATCCTTCAAGAATGAAGATTAAATAAAGACATTTTCAGATCAAAGGAACAGAGAGAATTTATCATAGTAGACCTACCTGTACTATAAGAAATGGTAAAGAAAGTTCTTCAGGCAGACAAAAACTTCAATCTTTAGGAAGGAATGAAGAACATCAGAAATAGTTTGGAGCTGTTCGTGATTAAATGATGGACAAAAAATAAGTAAAACACATGTCCCTGAAACTTTACAAATCTCAACATTCTAGTCTAAAAGTCAGAATAATAAAGCTATGAGATTTAAAAGATAAATGAACATACTTTGTTAAATAGTTAATTATTATTAAAAATATATGGTATGCTTATACACATGCCCAGAACCAGGGAAAAGTCACAAGACTTTAGTGTTCAGCTTGGCATTTATGTAACCGGCATTTATTGAATGGCCATTATTTGCACATAATATGCTATGTATGTCAGATTTTCTGCTTTTAAAAAAAGTGGTTTTAATTTCCCAACTAATTTGATAAAAATTCTGGCCAAACAAGGATTTTAGGGGAGTTAGGAACAAAATGTAAAATAGCCAAAAATGTTGAATAATCTGCACCTTTATTCTAAAAGCCATCTCTAAAAAACCCAGTTATAAAGAATGAATCTATGTTTGTATAATACCTACCTTAAAGTTTTACTTAATTTTTCCTTGCAAAACAATGCAAACAATGTTAAGTCACCAAATTTCCATTTTGCCAACCTGGTTTCCCTTCAAGGTACCCAAAGTTTACATATCTCAGTATAACCTAAATTACACAGTGAGTAAGATCAAAGAAATCAAAGTGTTTTATTTCTGACACCTAGAAATTTGCATCGACTGCAAACCTATGGAAAGGCAAATGGCTACCCAATTACCTATCTTTCTGATATTACAAATGGAGAAGATTTATATGTACATAAACGTAATGTAGAGAAATATTATAAGCATAAAGTTCTGAGTATCTTCAGAAATGCTGATTCTGGGGAAAACTTCCAACGTCATGTTCCTTAACTAGTTCTAAAAATCTCTAACTTTTAGAGATTTCCCTTTTCCTTCTTATTCAGCGTCACAAGCTATTTCTACTTTATTTGACTCCACACCCTGACAGATTAGGGTCAGAAATTGCACATGTTCCATCGGAGATTTCTCTATCACACATCACTGCAATGTCACTTAAAGAAAAAAATCATAAACGAATGTCAGAGTTTTATCCTAAAGTCCTCTTTTGCTTCCCCATATTTCTGTTCTTCATTCTGTTTCTGCACCTTCTTCCAAACCACCTTCTGAGACAGAAACAAATTTTTGCCTCAGATTTGCAGAGATACCTTGCTGTCCTAATTGAAAGAGGAATTGGGGACCAGTTTGGTGTGTGTGATGATCTGGCTAACCAGCTATTATCTTTTCACTTGACTCTGCTGTGTGGAATGATGCCTTTTTCATTTGTAGGTGGAAGTTCATGTGTTACAAGAGGAAGGAAAAGGAGAATTCAGTATAAACACAGGTGCCCCTGTCAAGATTAGATTGTCATTCTCACTTATTCATATACTTGGCAAGCAGAAAAAGGATATTTATGGGTCATGTGGTCGTTGAGTGAACTAATTTTGCAAAGCAGTGATTAGGACCCATTCAAGACAGGGCAAACTATCTGTCTTAGGATTCTATTTTGCCTACAAATTCAGTGAAAATCTGACCCGCCCAAATCTTTTGTGCCTTTTATATAAATGATTTTCATACAGTACTATTCTATGAATGCACTCTACTTTCCCAAGGCAACCCTTTTGGATTTCTTAACTTTAGAAAATTCGATCTTTCTATAATATATTTCATTTTTGCATTTTAAAGAGCCAGCAAAGCTGACTGTTCATCATCCAAGGGGCAGTCCACTTTGCTTGCTGTTATACTCAACTAGAAGTATATTAGTGGTGGTAATTGCCCAATGGATTGGGACTGAAAGGATGGATTGCAGTGAGGGAACCTGCTTAACAAACATTGCAATTAATGCCACCTAAGTGTTGGAGGGTGAGCAAGGTAATAAACAAAAGAGTAAATTAATATGCATGTTCATTCTCCAAAGATAGCCAGATGGCTGGCTGCAACATCAGATGTTTCCTCTTTGCCTTTGCAGAGAGAATCACTCCTTTGTGCAGTGAGAGGTACAGTTGACATTTTCTGTGAGCATGGGCATCTGATGGTGGATGACAGGAGCCGTGAAGCAGCCTAGCTGGGATGCCCTGAGGACCTTGAGCTCAAAGCCATGCCAGGTGTCCCCAGGGACCAGGAAACACAAGGAACAGCAGTCATAAATTGAATAAAGAGCAAATTTCACAAGCATAGTGCTGACCCTGTCACTACAGACTCACACTGCCCAGGGAAGAAAAGAGGGAATAGAAGAGTTGGAGAACTAGAAAGGTTTATTTTCTCTCTGCCTCAGAAGCTCAGAGTGTCCAAAGTTTCCCATTCTGTGTGGTCAGGCTGTGACTAAAGCCACGTATGTAAAGTCCTTCTGTTCCCACTTCACTGTTAGAAAACAAACGGTCCCTTATTTTTCTCTAATGTAAGCAACCATGTCCACAGCTTTTGTCATATTCCAAAACCAAAAATTGGTCACCTAAACAAAGCCCTGGGGTGGTCTCAGTGCTCAAGACTGGGCCCACTGGACACAAGTGCCACCAAAAAAGCCTTCCCAATGCCCCCCTCACTTTTTCCTCCTGCTTATTTTGTCCTTCGGTCTTTCCAACTGCTCCATATGTGTTTTACCAAAATTTTTCCAAGTAACAAATAACTGAGCAGCCCAAAACAAAAAGTCCAGGGAACAGCACATGGTATCATAACAGAAGGGAGCATCTCTATTGCTCTCTCCCCTCTCCCCAAGGATTGGAAGACAAATAAACAGCACACTGCCCTGTTGACTACCAAGGCTACCCACACCTCCATTCCACACCTTGTACTTGATGCCTTTCTGTGGGCTTGGGAGGAATGCTGTCCTCATTCTGCAGAATTCCTCAAGAGGCCTTCTTAGGCAATAGAGGCAAAACACATTGGAGCTTGAAAAACTAAAACACTGTGGGTGTTCTTGGTTGACTCAGTAAGCATGGACCTTTCCAGTTTTGAATAAATCTTGATTTTGTAAATCAAATTCTATCTTAAAACCCTAGAAGAGCTCAAAACTTAGAGTAACACTGTGGTATATTAATTTGCTAACCCCTGTTCTCTAAAGGAGTTCTTAACTGGAGTCCATGACTCCCAAGGCATGTGTAGATAGATTTTACAGAATACATTAATTTGGATGGGAATAAAACATTCATCTTTATTTTCAATAATTACTCAAACTTTGTACTTTCTTTCATTATGATGGTAGGTACCAAACCGTAGTATTAGCCGTCCTAGTCAGTAATTGTACCACCAATTGAGATCTTAGATATTTTCATATTACATGACTGTTATTGCAGATATCTCAAAATATCACTTAAGCTCATCAACTTGGAGATTATAGTCATGATTAGATTGCCACTAGACCTCGTTGTTTATTCTAGTACTAACGAAATACTTATATTATTATATCATAAATTTGTGTATTTTATCGATGACTTTATTTCAGTACAATTGCTTTCTCTTGCAATCCTATTATTTTGATTTATGCACTAAAATATTATACTAGGGATTCTATAGGCTTCACCAGACTGTCAGACAGGGCCACAGCACGACAAAAGGTTCAGAACCCCCTGCTGTAAACTCAATGGACCTCTCACTCTTTCCCCAAACACATTCTACACTTTAAGCCAAGGCAACTTCTACTTTCAGAATATCTCACTGACTTCTTTCATTACCACAAATTAAAACTTTACCTTACCTGCCCCTCAATGTATAGGCCAAATGCCACTTCTTTTAGAAAGCTTCCCCTGATTCCCTTCAACTGGTCAGATGGCATTTTCAATCTCTCTTTTCCCGTTATCACATTCTACCTTGTAACTATTTGTGTACACATTTTATTTGACTTGATTAAAATTTCCTGGTGGGCAGGCACCTGGTGTTCTTCATTGCTGAGTGGCCAAAAACAGTAGCCTTTGCACAGGTCTGCTGCCCTTGCTGCCCCGTTCTCTACACTGCCCTCATTTCTCGGCCGCAGTTCTCTTCATGACACTCCCCTTTTATTTTACAGGAAAAAATCAAATTCCTTGGTCTGGCAGTCAAGGCCCTTCCCAATGCCACCTACAGTTTAGGTCTTCATCCCTTCAATCTCTGAGCCCTACCTTCTAGTCATTCCTCAAATTCCCACACTGTTTCATACTTCCACACTTTCATGTCTGATAATCTGTCTTCCCAGAATATTCTATCTTTTTTCACAGAGAAGAGAAAATGACAGCCCCATTTCCAAAAGAGCATTTATTTTCATGGGGTTCCTACTCAGATGTGCACAGACAGACACTTTGCAAAGCTGGCTGCAGCAATAGCACTCCATTACCTGAGTTTCATTACGAAAAACTTGGTCACAAAATTCCATTCTAAAGTGCCATATTTATGATTTATCACTTTATGACAGAGCTCCAAATGTTCCAGAACCATGGGACAGGTTGAAACTACTAGTACATCCCTCTCACCTGTTGCCACCTGAACTTCAAAGCCGTTGCCAAACCCTCACCCTCTTTTGCTCTGGGCCTGCTGCATGACAGCCTAGCCTCCAAAGTTGACCAACCACCCCATTCTTTCCTTATCCCTGTAGAATTTCCTTAGCTAACAGATGGCTCCATTACCATGGAACCACATCGTGGAATGTTAACCCTACCTAGATCCCTTACAGTCATCTCTGGGAGATACTGTGAAGGCAGATAGTAATGTAGGCATTCTCCCAGCTCACCACTGATCCTTCCTGCATTTGATGAAGCTCATGCCATTTAGCTTTCCCAACTTCTACCTTTGCCTTATTTCAGCCCCCATCTACCTCCAATGGATGTTTAATGATGCCTGGTAAGGATGAAGGCACCTGCTTCACAGACTCCACCACAACTGATGCCATCTTCTGGGATGACTTGGGTCTCCCATCCCCTGGTCTTACAGTTCCTAAACCTTCTAGACTCCATTGGTCACTTGATCTGCACATCAGCAATTATTCACATGGTTCACACAGGACCTTATCTCCACCTCCTAAATCATTAAGCCTGATGTCCCATTCTCTGAGCATCACCATCCATCCTACCCATACTAACAGTTAGTCATTCCATCTAAATATTCTCTCCTATCTCATAGAATCCTCTTGGCCCTTTATTTATTTACTTTCTTTGAATCTAGAAAACAAACAAAAACAACACACTTTTTTAAGATTCATTCTTCCCTCCAGAACGTAATTTTGTGCTCCCATCCCTCTCCCGGAATCCCACATAAATCATAAGACTCTTTGACCACATAGACTTCTCACTCTACAAGGAGGACTAACACAGGGCTTTGAAAGGCAGGGCCCAGGGCAGGAAACCCAATCCTAGGGTCTAGGGTTGATGTTGCCACTCTGCTTGGAGTAGAGGCATTGTACCCTTGCCTATGTTCCCAATAGATTGTCAGCTCCCTGAGGTGTAGGAATTTTCTATCCTACTTCCCAGAAAATGAGAGAAAGGGTGCTCTTATTAGGCTTCTAACCACACAAAAGTACTGACTTCACCCAGGAGAGCTTGCTCATAAGAAATGCTGAATAAATAGTTGTTTTGTGAATGAATTAACAAAGACTCCTTTTATACTTGGAACAATTAACAATTCTATCATTTGGGTTATTTATTATTAACTCTTACATTGTTATTCAACCTTATGGTCCTTCATGCCTTGTCTCCCCTAAAAGATTTTAAGTTCTTAACAGGTTTTCTCTCTCCCATAAAAATCCCAGTGTCCTAAACAAAACCTGCACTCAATAAATATTTGTTGGATTTTTCACAAGTCCTTTTCATTAACATATTGAGGTTTCTATTTTTCCCAGAATCTCAGTAGTTATATTGTGAGTCATCAAGGCCAAATGGTAATAGTATTATAACAGAAAGCTTCTGAGAGTCACTTCAACTGGTTGTCAGTAATAATTTATTTTTAATTTTAAAAATAAACTGTAGCTGTAGCTATTTTACTAGTAAAACACAATAACTGCCGTTAATCATGCTCAGGCAATTGCAAACTAACAATTGAACCTGTGCTAATGAGTCAGAGAAAAAAGTGAAAGAAAAAACGATAGGTTTAGAAGACAGAATTTGAGAAATTGAATTTGTGTGGAATTATTGCCAAAAAATTGGCTGAAGAAAGAATTAATGATGATCCCCAGAGCCAGGACTTTTCACAACTCTAGGAGCAATTTGGCAACTCCATCAAAATTAAAGTAGCCTCTGATTCATAAATGAGTCTTTTGAGAAGATCATTTTAAGGAAGCAGGGAGACCTGTATAAAGCTTCTTGAATGTGACATTCTATAGCCACAGAAAAATGAACTCCTCAGGAGCGTTCATTCCATTGATACTATCTTGCAAATTTCCTTGAACTTTAATCAATCTAAGGGACCTGACCAGAATGAGTGTTTTTGCCCAGGAGAATCAGGAACAATCTAGGCAGAAGAGTGAACAAGCCCCTTCTGTTCATTAATAAGAGTTTTTTTTTTTAATAACAACTTTATTGTGACATAATTTACATACTATAAAATTCACCCTCTTAAAGTGCATTTCAATGGATTATACTAGATTCACCAGGTTGTGCACATCATCTAATTCTAGAACACTTTGTTTCTGCAAAAGAAACCCCATACCCATTTGTAGTCACTCCCTAATCCTCCTATCCCCTTACCCCTAGGCAAACATTAATCTGCTTTCTGTCTCTATGGATTTATCTGTTCTGGACATTTCAGATAAGTGGAATCACACAATATATGGTCTTTTACGACTGGATACTTTTAGCATAATGTTTTCAAGGTTCAACTATGCGGTAGCATGTATCAGTACTGCATTCCTTTTTATAGACAAATAACATTTCATTGTAAGGATGGACCACATTGAAATTATGTTTAGAAAACAGCAATTCTGTGTCTGTTGGTGCTTCTACCTAAACCCACCTTATAAGATCTCCAGTTTCTAAATACAAGGATACATGACCAAATAAGTTCTAGCAGTGTATGAACCTCACAGGTTACTTCTCTAAGCTTCAATTTCCTTACTTGTAAGGTAGAAATAATACTAGTACCACTTTGTAGAGTTATCAAGATTATTATAATTTATTAAAGACTGGTCCAGTGATTTCCCATGGGAATAACTTAATAATCATTAGATGTCATAAGAACATAAAAATGTTAACATCTTTCTTTTAAATTTGATTGGATTTTTAATTACAAAAGGAAATATATATTGATTATAACCAATAAAAAACACAGAGATGAGTTTTTAGGTTCATAATCTTTCTCTCAGCTCTCTATCCAACCGCAGACATTGCCAGTGTAAAGTGTGGTATGTATCTTTTCACACCACTCTCTGTGCTCATACAAACTCACAAAATCAAAATGCACATGCAGAGAGGTTTTTCCCTTTTACTTTAATATATACTATACACATTACTTTGCAATTGACCTTTTTTAAAACTAAAAAATCTGATTTTTTTTCCAGGCCAATATGTGTCTATCTTTTTCTCTTTAAAAGCCATGCCATATTCTCAAAATGTATTCAACTCATCTACTACTGATGCACATTCAAATCACTTTCACTTGCCATTACAAAAATTCTGTGATAAACATTCTGTTAATGAACTATCGTAACCACAATTTTGATGTCATCATTATATCCATATCTTCGCATTCTCAAGGCCAATCTAGGCCCATTCTCTACCTCACGAACACCATGGAACAGGACTTTTATGAACCAACAATGGAGAACCAAATTATCTATAATAAGGAATTTCAAACAGAAGGAATTTCAGGAAAAAGAAACTAATTCAGCCAATGGAAAACTACAGAGACCTAGACCTGCACAGAAGATACTACGGGGCATTCTGAACAAGAGAAGAAGAACCGAGGAGAAGGCAGAAGAAAAGATGATCAAACCAGAAGAAGCAGGACCAGTAAGCTTCCTAAGAAAACTCTGCTCCTCCCTCTGGGCAGAAAGTGAATTTCTGGCCCTCTCCTCAACCTAGTTATTTTCCTTAGTATTAGAGATAGCATCCTCCTTTAGATTACTGCTTTCTGGAAATGATTTTCTAAATTTTAATTAAAACGAAAACCTTTACAATGAAACCTTGCTACTATATTCTAAATTAAATAAATAAAAACATATCCAAACATATTTAAAATGGGGCAATGGAAGGATATGGTAAAGCTATGTTACAGGCTGAATGAATTTTAATGTCATCCTGGAACTTGACTGTATGTAGTGCTTTTGTCCATTTCATGGGAGAACCTGCCATTGGGCATATATGCTTATAAAGCCTCTTGATGATCTTCCTTCAATGGGTTTTAGTCACCAATGTACTAAAATAAGATCTGAAAATGATTAAATTGCAAGGTATTTCAACCATGGTTTTCTCATGACACAGGCTCTGCTTTACCTTACAGCTGGTTCCAGTGTCCATGAATGAATTTACTATGAACCTCACATATGTTACCCCCTTCCCAAGAGCCAAACCAATTTAGAGAGAACACAGGGAAAATGATCTTTTTCTTTATTTCTGGAAATACATGCTATGTGGAAAAAGTTTCTATCCAGAGGGAAAACTTCTGGATTTTACTGGCTCACTGAAATATAAACCATTTAGTGGCTTTTTTTTTAAACCCAAGATTAAGCTTTCTTTCATCTGTTTGCACATGTCAACCAAAAATAGCAGAGTATATATAAGAAAAACACTGTTTGTATAAAAATGAAAATTTATACCCCAAAAGCCATGATCTCCTTTTGCTGAAGTGTTGTTTCACGATTTTTTTTTTATTCAGGTGGTTTGTTAGATTTCTGTAATAACATGAAAGAGAATAGTGATTGCCTATCAACCCTAAAAATTCTCACAAAATTTGCAAGGGGATCACTAAAGATAAGTGACTGCTGACAGCTCAGGGCTAGCAATTGCACAGAAACCCAGCCAGGTAAACAAATATGTTCACTGAGATTTAATATTCTGTTACAGTATAGAAAAATTAATAACTCTTTTAATTGATGGATTCTTTATTTCCTTTTACCACGGTATAGATGGCCCCTTAAATAACCTCTAGATGTATTAAATCTTGGCAGCATACAGCTATTTCCTCTGTGGTCTTCAAGGTCCTGACACCCTTCATCTTACACAAGGCAGCATATTTAAATCTTTCAAGGGGCCTTTTATAACTGGGCCACCCTGTTTCTCTTCACAGGAGATACTGAAAGCCTATTTGTCAGGAGCAATAAGGGACTTATCAAGGCCTGCTGTCAGGCCAAGAGGAGGCCCACCTGCTCAACTCCTAATGCAAGGATTATGTTTCTGTTGGTTGTGGTCTTTCCAACAATTTTGGAGTCAACATTTCACACCTTATCCTTGATAATCTATTTCAGACATAAGTAGGTAGCCATTTAGCATGAAGAAGTTGTCGATTTGATACAAATTCACATTTCACACATGATATCTAATAGAGCCCCTGTCATTAGCTGAATACCATCGCATTATTCGTACAAGTCAGGAGTTCGAGGCAGTGTACCTTTACATTGATCTAGCTCTCTGGGTCCCTAAGACTTAAAGCAGTACACCCAGAAAAAAGTTGTTCTCTCTACCTCATCTCCTGCTCCCTCAATCCCTCCCAATCAGCCCTGCCTATTCGAGTTCCCTTCCTGACTTCACTATTCTTCTTACATCCACACCTACAAACCTGATGTTTCCCTTACTGATTAAGGTCTCCCAGAATGAATCCACACACAACCTACCCGAGCTGGGTAATTTTCCCAAATAAAGGCTCTTGAATACCTTTTTGCCATAGGTCACGAACTCTTTGATGGCAGGGACTGGATTTAATTTATCTAGGGCCTGGCACTAGTATATATTAAGTGCTTAATTTTAAAAAATTGTTAACAGTAGCAGTATTAATAATAAAGATAGATAGCAAACATTTCTTGAGCACTTATTTTGCACCAAGAACTCTGTTGACCTTATTTGCATTGTCTCATTCAGTCTTCACAACTGTAGTGTAAGAGAAGCATGATTATCCCCACCTTACAGATAAACAAACAGGTTTGGATAAGTACTTTGCTCAAGATCACACACATAAGTGGGAGAAAAGAGGTTGAAATCCAGGTTCATCTGACCCCAGAGCCCAGCCTCTTTAACCCAACCATTATTGCATTTTGATAAATGAATTTAATTATATGTCCAGCTACATTAACCTTTAGATGCTGTTAACAGGGATCCTGCAGGCAAAAAGAAACAGTCAAGTCCTTAGAAACTTTTTGAGCTATTAAGATTTCTCTTTATCACTGATAATTTGTGGTACGAAAGAACTACGCTACCAGGAGATAATGTTTATGAGATCAGCACTTATCTATTTTAGGGCCATGTAGGAGTGTACCAAACAGCGCACATGTAATTTTATACTTTGCTCTTCTTATGGTGGGCTCCAAATTAACCAATGCTTGACAAAGGAGAACTGAACAGGATCCAGGCAAGGAACATGAAGTTGCAACTCGGTTCTAATTCATCCAATAATCAGGACACCTTTCACGTGGTGTTTATTCTGCTCCCATTTACCTCTCTTGCATAATCACCACCAATTTAGTTTCCAGCGGTTCTGCATGCTGAGCAGGTGATGAACAACTTCCAGGCACTAACTTCAACCTGCAAATAGTCCCATCATCACTTCCCCACACATAGTCTCTTATGTCCCCAGGTGTTATGCAAGTTCAGTTACGAAGCTTTCTGGTCTGTGAGCTGCTTGTCTTCCTGGAACTACATAAGCAGGTGGAGAGAACTATAAGCCATTAGCTTGCTTCTCAGATTTGGAGACATAAAGTTTACTTAACTGAGGTTTACTGGCAACTAGGTTTGTCTTTATTCCAGACCCTTCCAGCTCTGGCCCCTGTTAAGTTCTTTGAGCACACTCGCTTCTTTTCCCATTTCCCAATCCACTGAAATTTCATTTCTGGGACAGAATCATAAATTACAAGGCGTAATCTAAAGGAAAACATTTATTTTGGAGTCTCATTAACAACTCAGAGGAGAGTAATAGTGTTTATTCCCAGCATGATGGCGTAGACTCCTGCAGATGCAAAAAAAAGCTCAAGCCCTCTTCCTAATCCTTACACACACACACACACACACACACACACACTGGGTCAATATTCACAATAGTGAAAGTACCACAGATAGGCAGAGGTAAGAAACACTCCCCCAGAGACAGTCTCTTAATATTCTGTTCAAACATCAAGTTTGAAGCTCCTTTTAGTTAGTGATTTACTGGCAACACTACATCATTATTCACCCTACCTGCCAGTTTTTATGATATTGTCTCTCAGCCCCAAAACTCAGCCTTCTACACTCTGTGATTCTAAGGCTGAGGCTCTGCAAACCACATCTCTCCTTTGCGAGGTGACTCTATATTTGACTGCCAATGAGGCACACCAGGGGGAAACTGCAAGGTAGAAGCCGGAGAAGCCACGTGGTCCTTCCTGCTTGCTCCCTACTCCTGTCAGCATCACTGAAACACTGGCCCTTCATTCTGGAAGTGACCACTGGTTTTAGTCTTCTACTTCTTTCTGCCCCTTCAAAACCACCCTCATCACACCTCACTCCCATTGACCTCTCCCCCAAGCTGCTGAGGTATCTGCACCAGCTGGTTGGTGCCCTTCCCTCAGAGGTCTGAGTCTTAGCTCTGTGAGACCCTCCTCTGAGCTTCCCAACCTCTTCCTTGGGGTCCTCAGCCAGCTGTGTGGTTGGTAGCTGTGTCATGTAATTATTACCTCCATGTTACCTCAGTGTTCCCTTTTTGCTCTATCTGAAACATGTTTAACCAATTCCCTGTATTCAATCTTCTCTGTTGGAAGACCTGCAGTGGCTTCTATTCTTCTGACTACCAACGAGGGGTACTCCCTGTTTTAGCCATACCTCATTTTAACCCTACCTGCCTGGCCCCCAATCCTAATCATTTTGCTCCTGCAAAACTTTTCTAACTATAATATTTTCTGGTTTTCACACTCTAATACCTGGGTAGTAATTGATGTTAGTGGATGGCATGGAGGAGAGCGCAAGGCATCAGGAATCCTATAACTCAAGAACTGGAAGCAATCTCAGAGCATAAACTATTAATGGGTCACTTATGGGATGGGGCTTAGGGAGGTCAAATGAGAGCAAACCACCCTGTCAGCTTGCTTCAAAGTGGCAGCAGTAAAGATTTCTTACTAAACTACTTGGAAAAGAGGCTCAGAAACTAATGAACAATACTCACATTTGAATAATTCCAGGAATTTGAAATGACACAATAAATAGGCAAGTTACATGTATCACCACTGAGTGATTAAAAGAATACCAGAAATAAATTACTGCCCAATGTTACCCTCTACTCTACCCATTCTTTTCTACAGTCAGTGAAATCCCACCTTCTGAGATTCACTTTCTTGGTTTGCTTCTCTTAGCATTCTCTGAGATTCTCTTCTAGAATTGTAGGAAGAGGGGTGACTTAGTAGGAGATGTTCAGTCTCTACCTTTCTACTGAGAATTGGCCTATGAGCTATCCTTCACTCAGGATTGCTAGCTGAGATAAGAGCTTTGGGAAAGTTGGAAGTATTCATGAAAACAAATGAAGAAAGTTATGTAGCACCAGGGCAAAACGCATTATACATGTTACATCAGACACTCTTGAGTACAAATCCTGGATTTACCACTTTCTAGCCTGAGACTAGGTCAAGTAACTCAGTTTCTGACCCTGAGCCTCAGTTTCTCCAGCAGCAAAGTGAGGGTAATGACCTTTCGGTACCTTTATAAGGATAAGATCTAAGATATAGAACACCTTTGGTGTAATGTGCTGGCAGGGCATCACTTGGTAGTGGAAGTTTGTGATTAAGCCTGTCTGGAGGGGGGTCACATGTTGTCTCAGACTCTAGCAAGCTCTCATCTTTTCTTTTACTCCTTGAAACAAGCCCAAAGCCTCAGCCTCAGCTTTTCATTTTCTCTCAAAGGTCTCTACTGCTTACCCTGCTTCTAAGGGCTTTTCTCCCCCTTCTCCAAGATGTAAAGGGAAGCATTCACCCCAGCTCTTTTGCTTTCTTGTAGCCTCGGAAAATGTTGACATGGTATTTGTTTTCCTTGTAGAAGTTTACCGCTAAGCACCACTGGGATGGGAGGAAACAAAATTAACAAGATGGGTAAGGCTCAAAGACCACAGAATCCTCACTGTGGTGGTTTGTAGTTTCTAACTCATCTGGGAAGGTGACCCTGGGCTTTTGTCCTCCTGTCACATCTACGTGTGAAGAATGGAATAACTGATGCTTTCTCTTCAGCGCCTCTCCTCTCAGACTGAAGAGAAAGAGAAACATACATGTCTTTGGTCTCCAGAATGCAGTTGGCATCTCCAAGGCCCTGCTCCAGGATGACCCAAAAAAAAAAAAAAAAGTCATTCTCCAGGCCTCTGCCCTGCCCAGGCCAGAACCCCTCGGGCCATTACTTTCTGGTGGTACCACCTGTGTGCCTCCGGGTAGCCTGAACAAGAGGAATTTGTATTTGGGAGAGGAAAATAAAAGTGTGGCCATCAATGAAGAGAGAGAGAGACCCTTAAAAGATACTCTTGAGTTACTTCCCAATTCACCTTCAGGCTGCCACCTGCAAAAGGTCAGATCCCTCCCTCCTTCCCCTGCCACCTTCTCATTTATGATTCTGTTTTAACAACCACAAAACCAAGAAAAAGTCCAACACTTACTATGTTCCAGGCACTGTTCTAAATGCTTACTTGCATTCATTCCCACAACAACCCATAAAGTAGTTGTTATTGCCCATTTTACAGGTAAAGGAATTTAGGCCACAAGAAGACAATTCATCTGCGATCCCACCCTGAGGAAAGGGCAGAGCTGGGATTTGAACCAAGGCCTGTCTGACTCCAGAGCTTGAGTCTTTATAATATTATGCTTTTCCAATAAATCCCTCTCCCCATCTCCCTTAGCAAGGCCCTTCCTAATCCTTTACAGGATCTCCTAATCCTTGGCAGAATACTCCTAGAATGTTTGCCGTGCAGTGAGAAAAGAGTGAGCGCTACCAAACAAATTCCCCAGATTTCTTCTTCTCACTGTAGCTGGAGCAAGATTTCAACAGATATGCCTAGGTTTTAAATGTAGCATTTGGATCTCAACAATGCAATATGACACGCAAAGACCCATGTACTTTGGAACAGGAATTAAAACTGGCCTAGGGAGATGTAGGCAGAAGGCAAGCTGAGGGTGAGGTCGTTGACTCAAGTACTCTCAGCCCTTTATTTGATGCCTGGTGGGCTCAGACCTTGGAACTAATCTCCCTTCTCCTCTAAGCTGATGAGCTTTGTGGGAATCTGTGCATTGCCTTGGAAAGAGGAGTGGTAATAGGAGGTTGGGATGAAGGGGGCTGAAATTTTTTGGAAATTTTATTTTTTCTCCCTTTGTCCACACACTTTTTAATTAGTTTGCTGTCTTTGGGGCCTTGATATTTTTAACAGACAACCATTTTATTTGGCTTTAATTCCCTTCAAGATTCGGTCACCTCTGAGCAAATGGATCAGAGGCTTCTTGAACGCCTTGCAATCTGTAATTCTGGGAAAGAAAATGGTTTTTCTGTATTAGTCGGTGTCTTGTCTTTCTCCCTCCCATAATCCATGCTAAAATAACACTGGGGAGAAGGATGTTTTAACAGACTGGGCCGCAGTGGTCCTGACTACCAGGCTCTTGCTTCCCAGCCCCATTTTAACCTGCCTTTGTTTTCAGCATCTACCTGTACCCAAGCAGGGACAGGCCCCCAGTTGCAGCTGGTGGGGAAAATCTTGGCAGCCACTCCTGTGGAAATAAGCGGCCCTGCTGAGACCATTTTGGCACCACAGTCAGGTCAGAAACAATGCTCTACTCCTGGCTTCATCTCACCTCATGTCCCTTCTCTCCCAGCTGGCTGCTTGGACAGGTCACCTCTCAGCTCACTGTTTACCCAATTCCACTTCAAAGAGAAAATACCTGTTCCTTCTGGTCTAATAAAATTTCATCTGCTTTTCCAGGCCCCAAGACAGGACAAACTTTGGTAAAATTTGCCCAACAGCATGAATCTAAAGCAAAAGAAAAAAAAATTAACATTCTGAATTTTTTAAGCATTTCCTCACCTTATTCAATTAATACTATCAGCACTTCTTTTCTCTTCTTAATTCTAGAAATATTTACTGAGCCACTACAACAAATTGGGTACCATGCTAGGCACTGAAAGGGCACCCATGAATACGGCACAGACCCTAGCCTGAGTGAAGAAATCAACTCAAAGTGGGGGGAAAAAATGCATGGCTAAATAATCTTCACCATATGTAGCTTGCCTGTCATCAGTAATAGTCACCAGACGTTTTCTGCTAAAACACTAAAATAGTCCTACAGTAAGGCATTAATCTCATCTCATAGGCCATATTCAGTCGGCCCTGATCTTGGCTGTTGATTTTCTCACATATCCAGAATCAGAGTAGAGCTGATAATAATGTCTATTAAGATATAGCACGGGTTGGCCGGGCGCGGTGGCTCAAGCCTGTAATCCCAGCACTTTGGGAGGCCGAGACGGGCGGATCACGAGGTCAGGAGATCGAGACCATCCTGGCGAACACGGTGAAACCCCGTCTCTACTAAAAAATACAAAAAACTAGCCGGGCGAGGCGGCGGGCGCCTGTAGTCCCAGGTACTCGGGAGGCTGAGGCAGGAGAATGGCGTAAACCCGGGGGGCGGAGCTTGCAGTGAGCTGAGATCCGGCCACTGCACTCTAGCCCGGGCGACAGAGCCAGACTCCGTCTCAAAAAAAAATAAAATAAATAAGATATAGCACGGCAAAGTGCCTCTTCTAGCAGGCAAGTGTGGAAGAGTTTCCATTACCCTTTGCACGCACTGACAGTTTTTCTGATCCAAAGCAGCTGGGGCCCTGAAAAGACTGAGGGCTGTGTTTCGATTCTTCTTCAATGCCAATGAAGAGCCTTGCCTTTGTGATGACAGTGCTGGCACCTTCTTCTGTGTCCCTCATTGGCACCTTCTTACGTGCCCTTTTTCTGTTTGTTTATGTACATCCTCCTGATAGCAGAAGGGGCTTGAAGACAAAAATCAAATCCACATGGTCTGGGGAAGCAAATATTAGCACAGAGGCCCTCCAGCCCCTGGTCTTCATTGCAGTGGGTGTCCCACAGTGGCTTCAGAGCAATCCTCCATCATGTATGCAGATAATTAATAAAATTTTTTGGAAGGGGTGGGTGTCTCAACAACTGTCAAGGAACTCAGTGAAACAGAGGGAAGGCAGAGCCCCAGCACCTCAAGGAACTTATGGATGTACAGCTGAAGGACCTGCATGCATGAATGCATTCAAGCTCTAAGGCAGAGAGAGAGGGAACTATGCTTTGAGGAGATGAAGGGAAATTATACTTTGGGAATAATGATCACCTACCCACCCCTACCTAATGAGGTAAATACACAGCAGTGCACACAAATTATGTTGGAAAAGATAGAGTAGAATTAAAAAAAAAAAAAAAACCATAGAGATTTGCCACATGCTCTCACTTGCACTGTATTTAATTCTCCTAGCTACCATATGCAGTAGGCCTTTCTATCACCACCATTGTTATGGATGAGAAAACAGAGAGTCAGAAATAGTAACTAATTCACCTGAGAGGCCACAGTGCACAGGGTGAGCATTGCGGCCTGGCATGCACAGCCTCCCGCTGTGCCTGCTGCCTGGGGAGCACAGGCCTGGAGGGTCTGCAGAACAGGACTTCGTGCCATGAAAGTCACATGGAAGACCCCGGCGAGACGGTCAATGAAACGTACATGGACTGGCAGAGGGAGGATTTACTTGACCCAGATGGAAGAAGACAAGGAAAAGGGCAAGAAAAAGAATGTAGAGAAAAGATAGCCAAGGGGTGATCAAAGAACACCTGGTTTTATTTCAGACTTGGTTGCACTTGTGACTGAGACTCTCACCTTTGTTCTCTTGTCCTCATTCATCCTCTCTCCCTCCTTTCTCCTCCCCCCACCCCATATCTGTGTCTGTCTGTCTGTCTCTCTCTCTCTCTCTCTCTCTCTCTCTCTCTCTCTTTCTTCCCTAGAGCTACCTCTGACCTCTCTAGCACCATATACTCACATAGCAGGGCATATAATTATAGTCAGATTTAAATGTAAATCTTCATTTTTTCCTATGGTCTCAGACTTTTAGTAGAGGACCTCAAAAAATTAAAGCCATGGTTCTAAAGATGCTGGACCATCCTTGCAAAACTTACAAGGAAGTGGGGATGTGGATAGGGCCCTAAACCTACCTCTAGTCCATTAAAAAAAAAAATAGCTCAAGTTGAGGGGTTAGGAGAGGGGATGTCTTTGGAGAGAGTTATCAGTGCCCTGTGCATTTCCCACACCCACCCATCCTAACAGAAGAGGCTTGAAGGGGAACCATGTGAGAGCTTGACCTGTGTTCTCTGGAGTTTGAAGGGCATAGAGACTGGTCTGTGGTTCACACTTTCTCTGTTAGAATACACTCCATGCATATATTAAAAGTCTAGTAAATATGTATTGAATGATGGACTAGATGATGAAAGAATGAGTAAGTGAATGAATGAATACTGAAAAGAGTAAAAGTGAGAAGCTGTGACTAGAACTAAAGAGAAGAGATAGGTTTATTAGCTACACAACAGTGACAGAAAGTATATTCGCACACATTGTACACAAGTTTATGGAATGAATGAATACAATGAAGAAACCAAGGCTATGTTGGCTAAATATACCTTTCATCATATTAGACATCCTGGCTAGCAGAAAAGCCCACCATGGCCCAGGTCTTATCCATATTGTCCTTCAAGGGCCCTGGCCTCAAGTCAATCCCTAAAAATGAGACTAGAAAAAATACAGGCAATATCCCATATGAAAGAAATCTCTAGAGTTAAAAGCTATTTGGGTTCTATATCTGGCTGATAAGAGATTCTGATTCCTGAGTCTATTTCTTTGCTTCTGTCCTTCATGTCATTCTTTCTTCTCCTCCAAATTCTTCCTCTTAACCTTAGTCCAGTCTTTGCTTGATAATAACATTTGACAATAGAAGGGAAAGGAAATACCGTCCCACTCATTTCTCTAATCAGCACAGTGAGTGCTTTCTCCATGTGCTGATCTCAGTGTCTCAGCCCGGAGACCCAGGTAAAGTGCCCACTGCTATTCCAGTGATGAGCATCACTTGCCTGTACACTTCAGGACTTCTAACATGGTAAAAATCCTCCGTGTAATTAGGTGGTAAAACTGCATTTATGGTCTATCCTAATGCTCCAGCACAAGTTCCTGAATTACAGACCCTATCTGTGCTCCGCTACTCCCCATAAAAGACAGCATGTGATATGATTTGGCTGTGTCCCCACCTAAATCTTATCTTGAATTGTAGCTCCCATAATGCCTGCATATTGTGAGAGGGACCCAGTGGGAGATAATTGAATCACAGTGGCAGTTTCCCCCATACTGTTCTCATGGTAGTGAATAAGTCTCATGAGATATGATGGTTTTATAAGGGGAAAACCCTTTTGCTTGGCTCTCATTCTCTCTTTTCTGCCGCCATGTAAAACATGCCTTTCACCTTCCACCATGATTATGAGGCCTCCCCAGCCACATGGAGCTGTGAGTCCATTAAATCTCTTTTTCTTTGTAAATTACCCCGTTTCAGATATGTCTTTATCAGCAGCGTGAAAACGGACTAATAGAGCTTACTTCTGGAAACACACTTAACACAGCCACAGCAATGAGAGAGAAGTATGGATGTTCAAATGAACACATACATTTGAAAGACCAGATGCAAAGCAGAATCATCACAGTGGACCTTGAACGCCCTTCCCCAGGATGGATTCCCTAAGCCTCCTGATGCTCTTGTGAAGGAGGAAGATCAAGTCAGGTTCTGAGCAGTGACCAAAACCAAATCCCACCATACTTCCAAGATCCAAGCTATCAAATGAAAGCAGCCAGGGTCACCAAGCATGGCAGTGTGATATGCCGGATCTATTTATCCTGTCCTCTTTGGAATAGGGTGGGATTCCAGGGCAAGGAAATTCCAGAAGGCTCTATATGAGAATCCAAGCCTTTGATACAAATCTGTCACTCCTTGCTTCCCAATGCAAATCTCTCATTACTCCGTCCAAATAACTTTCAAAACCACACAGCTTCCTCTGTGTCTTGCCATAAGAAAATCTGTAAACTGGTACTGGAATAAGCAGTGTACTGAGTACCTTCTCTCTCTATCATTTGGAGAGAAGGAGGCTTGAGCTCATCAGTGGCTCAGTTCCAGGTGTCCCTGAATAGGAAAGGGAGGATCAAAGGGCCAAAAATATTCATTTATGAGGGAAAAGTAGAAGAATTAAATGTGTAGAATATGCCAAATGATGCCTGAAGGGGGATAAGCATACATATAAGCATTTAAGGGTATAATTAAACACCACAAGAAGGGACTTTTTTTTTTTCAGACGCAGTCTTATTCTGCTGCCAGGCTGGAGTGCAGTGGCACGATCTTGGCTCACTGCAACCTCCACCTCCTGGGTTCAAGCAATTCTGTTGCCTCAGCCTCCTGAGTAGCTGGGACTACAGGTGCATGCCACCACACCTGGCTAATTTTTGTACTTTTAGTAGAGATGGGGTTTCAACATGTTGGCCAGGATGGTCTCGATCTCTTGACCTTGTGATCCACCTGCCTCAGTCTCCCAGAGTACTGGGATTACAGGTGTGAGCCACCTTTCCTGGCCGGCTTTTTGTTTTAAAGGTGGTTCAACTGGCTTAACTGGGAGAGACTGAAGGAAAGCAAAGGAAAATCTGAACCAGGTGTTAGGAAAATTCTGCCCTCGACAAGGGCTGCTATACAGAGGGAACAGGCAACAACACAAACTCTAGATGGAAACGTCTATGCTCTAGAATGTGTGTCATGTCTCATTTCCAATCCATTTCTCAGATGCATTTGTTTGGACTTAGAAATATATGCAGTCCCGGTGTCTATATTTTCTACGTACGTTGTTGCCTTTCATGTCTTTGTTCTCTATGTACTTTTTGGCATGTACTCTCCACGGCACAATCTGTAAATGCCCTGGTCTTGCGGTCCTATAGGGCAGCAGGTATGCATCATTTAACAGATCAAACAATCTTAGTAATGGTGATTTTAGGAATAAAATGCCAAACAAAGAATCCCTCCATTTTAGTGACTTCAGTGCCTCAAATAGATTTGAAGTTCTGGAACAGGCCTAAGTGCTTCTCAGTCTTCTCCAAGTACTCTGGAGGGAAGAGGGATCAAGTCAGCTGAATATAGTCAGAAAATATATGTTGACAGTTTTCTCCGGAGATGCACTATATGGCAAGTCCTTCTGGAATTTCTAGATGGAAAGAAATATGTATGGTGAGAACAGCTTTTCTGAGAGTCTTTCGACACATTTATTCCCAGATGGGTTCAGTGCAAAAGTGAAAATCATTTTTTTAAGGAGTGAAGAAATTTCAACAAAGGTTTGGTTTGAATTTAAACTAGAGAGCTAGGCCTCTCCATCATACGAGTGGTTTATGAGGGGCTCTAAGCTTCATTTACAGCTCTTACTAGGCTCATGTTCTACCAGAGAAGGGGCCCTGACCTGGTGGTCTGTAGAGTTTATATCCTTCCCTTATCATTTAAATATCTAGATGACCTTGGATAAATCAACTTTCTACTCTGGATCAGCTTCCTGACATATAAAAGAGGGAATTGGACTAAACTGGTGGGTTTTTTTTTTTTTTAAACCTTTTTTTTAGGCAGCAGAGGCCCTTTTTAAATATAATATTACATAAAAATCCAATAATAGAAGATAAAAATGCAACCTTTCTGATTAAGGCAAATGGAATACCCAGAGCTTTGACCCCCACCCCCATACCCCCCACTGTAGATCCTAACCCTCAGTCCCCTCTCAGGAACCCCTGGGGCACCTCCAGGGGACAGTATCCCTCTCCAAAAAGAATATTTTAGAAGCCACTGGATTCCATGCTCCCTCAGAACTTTTTCAACTCTAGTTCCTTATGAGTTTAAATGACAGCAAGCAAAGAAACAAGCCAGGCAGGAGTGACACAGCTGATCATAAGGCAACAAATTAAAATGACTACAAAGTTGGTGGTTCAAAATCTCCTTGAAGATTCAAAATCTAAGAAAAACAAACCCAGAAGAGCACTGTGTGAGCGTGAACAGAAACAAGGAAGTCAGCATCCTCAGTCTCTCTCTCTCTCTCCCCCCTTCCCTTCCCATGCCCTGCTTCCCCTTCTCTCTTCCTCCTTCCTCCTTTCTCCCTCCTTCTCCCCTCAGCCCAGTGAGACTCCAAAGGCCTGAAGTCATGTCTCATGAGAAATAACCAAACGAAATATACATTCAGGAACTGGAGCCAGGTAAGCCAAGGACTTAGAGAGTAGAGACACAGGGAGGCTTTAAACCAAGCACAGAGGATGAACCAGGAGGGAGTTCAGCTGCCCTCTGGATTTCTGGTGCCTGCAGCCTCAGGTGTGAATGTGCTGGGAAGAGGAGGATGCCCAGGGGAACCCCGAGCAGAGAAGTCTGAAGGCTTCTCCTCAAGGCCCCACCCCATCAATTTAGGCTGGCTTCACAGGAAGAGACTGCTCATTAATCAGTCACTCAGCCTGAAGATGATTCTCCTACACACATTTGTTGGGCATGTCCAACCCCTCAGAAGACAATTTGGTAGCATCTATCAAAGTCCAAAATATGCAAACCATATGACACAGCCATTCTACTTCAAGTGGACTGTCTTACAGGTAGACTGGCATATGTGCACAAAAATATCTCCACAACAACTTTCATTGCAGCATGTTTGCAATCACAAAAGACTGGAAACTGCCTAAGTATTGATTGACTGAGATGAGATCAATATATTTAGGTTTGCTCATACAATGAAATACTCTGTAGCCATTAAAAAGAATGAGTCAACTTTATACTGATGACAAGGAAAGAGCTGTAATATCAAATGTTAAGGAAAAAAAGCCAAGTGTACATATTGTGTACAATGTGGTATTTTGTGTCCTATGTAAAAAAAGATATGTACACATATATGCGTGCATTTTCAGAGATTATTTGTAAAAGAATATACACAAAATGATAACAATGATTACTTTTAGGGAAAGAACTCGAGGTGGGTGATGGGGAGCTATGTCTGGAAGCAAAAAAGCTTTCTTTAAATGCCCATTCATATACTGATTCAATTTCTTTCTAATGTGCATATTGCATTTAAAACAAAACAAAAACAAAAATGTGTGCTAGAACAAATCCTGTCAAACTGATTTAGCATTCAACAAACCATTGTATACTTTAAGAGTCCAAAAGTCAACCAACTGTTCATCGGAAACTAGAATCAAATTGTGAAACTGGCTGGATCATTAAAACCTTTACTGAAAACCAGTTTGACAGTGGTGTGCAATGAAAAGTCCTGGACTCAAGGGCAGGACATCTGGTTTCTGGCGGTGTCCTCATCACCTTGAACAAATTACATATGCTCTCTTGACCTATTTTTTCATCCATAGAATGACTGCATTGGCTGGGTGATCTTGTAGCTTCCTTTCTTCCTGTAAGATGCGCAATGTCTGACATGTTATAAACTTCTAAGATGTGCAGTGTCTGATGTATTAGGCCCTTCTTGCATTGCCATAAAGAAATACCTGAGGCTGGTTAATTCATAAAGAAAAGAGGTTTAATTGACTCATAGTTCTGCAGGCTGTACAAGCATTGTACCAGCATCTGCTCAGCTTCAGGGGAGGTCATTTTACTCATGGCATAAGGCAAGCAGGAGCAAGCACTTCACATAGCAAAAGCAGGAGCAAGAGAGACAGGGGAGCAAGGCCACACTTTTAAACAAGGAGATCTGATAAGAACTCACTCACTGTGGTTAGGACAGCACCAAGCTATTAGGGATCCACCCCCTTGACCCAAACATCTCCCACCAGGTCCCCCCTTCGACTCTGAGAATTACATCTCAACATGAGATTTCAAGGAGACATCCAAACTATATCATCTGTTCATAAATTTGAGCTTTGGAATTCTAATTTCAGCCCCACCAACCTATTACTTGTGTGACAGTGGGCAACATATTCAATCTTTCAAACTTAAATTTCCTGGCCAGGCATGGTGTCTCATGCCTGTAATCCCAGCATTTTGGGAGGCCAAGGTAGATGGATCACCTGAGGTCAGGAGTTCAAGACTAGCCTGGCCAACATGGTGAAAAATACAAAAATTAGCTGGGTATGGGGGTACACGCCTGTACTTCCAGCTACTTAGGAGGCTGAGGCAGGAAAATCCCTTGAACCTGGGAGGTGGAAGTTGTAGTGAGATGAGATCACGACATTGCACTCCAGCCTGGGCGACAGAGAGAGACTCCGCCTCAAAAAAATTTGTTCTTATTTGGAAAACACAGATATTTCTGCTTCATTGAGTTTTGGGGAATTGAACAGGAGACAGCTCTAAAGCACTTAGCACAGGGACACTCTCTGTCTGGTATGCTCATCCCAGATATCTTCAACTGAGAGTTCCTAGCTCAAATGTCACCTTCCGTGACCACCTGATGGAAATCGGCCTCCCTGGTTATTCTCTATCACACCACCTTGTTTTCTTCCTTTATTATAAAAGTCACAATTTTTAATTACCTTGAACGTTTGTTTATTTTTCTCACTCCAACCAGAATGTAAGGTCCATGAGGTTAGTGATTTTATTTGTTGTGCTCACCACTCTGTCTCACCCCTAACACAGTGGCAAGCTCACAAAAATTTGTTGAATGAATAAATTTTTAAAATACTGTGTTAGCTACTAGCTGCTGTTGATCCTCTCAATAGCTCCATGCCGGGGAGACTAATGATATCACTCTCCTAGAGTGGTTGTGAGGATTACTAATCCCACTTTATGGAAGCTCAGAGCACTTAAGCAGTATGCCCAAAGTTATCTAGTTCATAAGTGGCAGAGCCAACATAGAAACCCATCCATTTTTTTACCCCAAATTCTGTTCCCTTAAACAGTGGACTATTCTAAGACAGAAATCTCTCGACTGGAGTTCATACTTACAACTCCTGCCTGGTTCCTAATGACATGCCTCAAACGACAATCATGTTCAACCTTTCAATTCTACATTGCCTGAAACAGCACTAATGGGAAATCCTGTAATGAATGGGAAATCTCACTAATCTACGCCATAACACATTTCTCCCCTGCAGTCCCCTCCTGCCAACACTTTAAAGATCTTTGCTGGAGGCAGAAAACCGAAGATATTCTTGAGCCATTCAACAACACTTTGAAACATCCCCGTTGAAACTCAGAATTATTCACAATCACCAAAGAGCAAAAGTGGCTAGTTGTCATCTGAATATCACCAAAGTCAAAAGAAGTGGTCACACAGGAAGTCTTATTACATTTGGAGAAGGCAACAGAAGCAACTGAAAAGAAACATTAACATCTTAGAGGCTGATTAATGGCTCACTATGTTGTCATTTTGAGGTTATGTAAAGTTTATGAGCAATGCTTGCCTTAATGCTGTTATTGTTATTGAGCTATTCAGCAATTGTAAAATTCCTGGCTATAAAGCACACAAAAATACAAGTAGCTGTAAATAACTCCTTTGTTTTTAGATAGAAGCTCTACCATTGTTAAGCAGAAAAAATCTTTTAGACACAAAGCTTTGGAGAGAAAGAGAGAGATGTAAACATTGTCTTGGCCAAGGCACCAGTAATAGGTAGCATTGCCCCGAGAAGAGCCAATCACAGAATAAGCAAGCACCTGTTTTTGATTAACCAGTTACACACATGTTCAGAGGTAGATGGCTTTGAATCCTAGGTTGAAACCATTCAGTTAGAAAAAGCTTCCACATTTCTGTTTTGCTCTTTTACAAGGGAATGGGAAAATAATCATGTCTGTATGTGTATATATAGATAGGTTGGTGCACAAGTAACTGCAGTTTTTGCCGTTACTTTCATGGCAAAAACCGCAATTACTTGGGCACCAACCTAATACTTTCATTCTCCAGTGAACAAGAACTATGGCTTTGTCTTTACAAGTCAATTCATTCAAAATCTGTACTTAGGCCAAACGTGGTAGCTCATGCCTGTAATCTCAACACTTTGAGAAGCTGAGGCAGGACGATCACTTGAGCCCAGGCATTCGAGGCTACAGGGAGCCATGATTGCACCACTGCACTCCAGCTAGGTGACAGAGTGAGACCCCATCTCTAAAAAAAATAAACTCACACACACACAATAAGAACAGCCAAATCTGTACTTAATTCCATCTCCAAAGAAATCAAACTGGTTTTGATTTTTTTTTTTTTTTTTTCCCAGACAGGGTCTGGCTCTGTCATCAAGGCTGGAGTACAATGGCACAATCTCAGCTCACTGCAACTGCCACCTCCTGGGCTCAAGAGATCCTCCCACCGCAGCCTCCTAAGTAGCTGTGACCACAAGCACACATCACCATGCCTGGCTAACTTTTTGTATTTTTGGTAGAGATAGGGCTTTGCCATGTCGCCCAGGCTGGTCTTGAACTCCTGAGCTTAAGCAAGCCACCTGCCTCGGCCTCCCAAAATGTTGGGATTACAGGCATAAGCCACCACACCCAGCTTGGTTTTTACTTCTGTAGATTTTTCGTCCTATAAAAAAAAAACACAGTTCAATAGGATGTTATTTTGTACACATATAAATATGGTCACCAGTAGGAGCCATACATACAAATTATACAGATTCAAGCCACAAAATACACTGGCATTTCAATTAAATGGGTCTTTCAAGGACAGAGATCTTTAGTAACTAAAGAAAATGTCAAACAGCAACTAGTAGCTAAAATATACTATGATAGTGTTTTTCAAAATGTGGTCTGTGAACCACTTTTCTCACAAATGTCTGGAAAACATCTGAAAGCACAAATTTCCAAGCCACGCCCTAGTCCTAGAATTCCATGAAAGGCATCCATTACTACTATGGTACAAAAACAGGAACAAACAAAAACCCCTTCCCAGAGGGTGAATCTTTTACCCTCTAAGGTTTGAGAACTATGGGATTGTAAAAATGAGGATACCTGTTCAGGCCAAGGGAACTAGGCTTTTCACATCACACAATGTAAAGCAGGTTGTAGACGAAACCAAAGAAGGGGATTATTTCTACTTTGGTGAAAGCAAAAAGAGAAAATTACATGGAGAATTATCAAAACTATAGCTTAAAGACATCTCATTCCACCTTTTCTTTCTCTTTCTTCAATAACACAGAGGGAGACTTTTTCAAAAGAGCAGAAAGCCTCACACCTTATGCTCTAGGAAATACATGGTCATTTCATGTACATAAAAACTAGTAAACAGTACAAAAAAAAAAAAGCAGAATTGAATACATAGAAAAACAAACAAGTTCTGGACATTGATTTATAAAACAATAATTTATTAGTAATCATTTTCAGTTTGAGCCGTATAGGGTCATCCAAGTAGAGTTTTCCTGTGGGCAGCTAAATATCCTGATCTCAAGCTCAAGGAGTAGTCTGGAGTAAACAGCATGAAAGTGACACTAGAAGCCTTGAATATAGAGGATATAGAATGGCAGAAGAATGAGCACAGAACCTTTGGAAACATCAGAAAGAAAAGTCTGCAAGTTCAAATAACGGATAATGAAGATGACTTAGGAAGAAGAGCTGAGAAAGTGACATGATGAAAACCAAAGAAAAAATGTAAATAAAAAGGAATGGTCAACAGTGTAAAATACAAAAGAGAGAACATGTAATATAAATCCAAAACGTCACTGCTGCATTTGACAACTGGGTCACTGGTAATCTCTGTAAGAGATGCTTTCATATACTACTATAGTATGAAGCCACATTGCAGAGAATTGAGGAGCAGCAGAGAGATGAAAGAGTCAAGACAGCTGGTGGGAACAATACTTTGAAGATGTTTGGCTGGAAAGGAAGAAGGTGTAGTGTTAGGAGAGGGATTTTAAAGAAAAAATAGAAAGGCACTTATACACCAAGAGAAACAATTAGGGAAGAGGAAAAAAAAAAGATATAGAATGAAATGAGAATCATTTGTGGACAAGCTCTTAGAGAAAAAAGAAGTGTATTAGCCAGCTTGGGCTACTAACAAAAATCCAGAGACGATGTGGTTTAAACAATAGATGTTTATTTCTCACAGTTCTGGAAGATGGCAAGTCCAAGATCAAGTTGCTGGCAGATTCAGTTCCTGGTGAGGGCTCTCTTTCTGGCATTCAAATGGCTGGCTTCTTGCTGTATCCTCACATGAAGAAGAAAAAGAGGGCTTTGGCCTCCTCCTGTTCTTAAAAGGACACTAATCACAACTACCCAAAGTGATCTACAGATTCGATGTAATTCTTATCAAAATACCTATGACATTCTTCACAGAAGTAGAAAAAAAAAATCTAAAATTCATACGGAACCACAAAAAAAAAAAAAAACCAAATAGCCAAAGTTATCCTGAGCAAAAGGAACAAAGCTAGAGGCATCACACTACCAGACTTCAAAATACACTACAAATTAGAGTAACCAAAGCAGTACAGTGTTGACATAAAGACACATAGACCAATGGAACAGAATAGAAAACTCAGATACAAATCCACATATTTACAGCCGACTGATTTTCAATGCAGGCACCAAAAACATACATTGGAGAAAGAACAGTGTCCTCAATAAATGGTGATGGGAAAACTAAATGTTCATATGCAGAAGAATGAAACTAGATCCTGTATCTTTCATGTATACAAAGGTTAACTCAAAGTGGATTAAATACTCAAATGTAAGACCCAAAACTATGAAACTACTAGAACAGAGGAAATTCTTCAGAACATTGTTCTGGACAAAGATTTTTTTGATAAGACCTCAAATGCATAGGCAACAAAAGCAAAAATAAACAGGATTATATCAAGCTAAAAATCTCCTGCACAGCAAAGGAAACAATCAACAGATCGAAAAGACAGCCTACAGAATGGGAGAAAATATTTGCAGACTATCCACTCAACAAGGGATTAAAATCCAGAATATGCAAGAAACACAAACAACTCAACAGCAAAACACACACACACACACACACACACACACAAATAATTTGATTTAAAAATGGGCAAAAGACCTGAATAGACATTTCTCAAGAGAAGACATACAAATGGCCAACAGGTATATGAAAAAATTTTCAACATCACTAATCATCAGGGAAATGCACATCAAAATCATAATAAGATATCATCTCACCCCAGTTAAAATAGTTATTATCAAAAAGAAAAAATAAATTCTGGTAAGAATGCAGAGAAAATTCTTACATTCTGTTGATGGGAATGCAAATTAGTACAGCCATTATGGAAAAATACATGGGGGTTTCTAAAAATACATCTATCATATTAACCAACTATTCTACTACTGGGTGTATATCCAAAGGAAAGTAAATCTGTATGTAGAAGACATATTTACACTCCCATATTTATATTGCAGCGCTATTCACAATAATGAAGATATGAAATCAACATAACTGTCCATCAACAAATGAATGCATAAAGAAAATGTGGTACGTATACACAATGGAATTCTATTCAGCCACTAAAAAGAAAGAAATCCTGTCGTTTGCAACAACATGGATGGAACTGTACATCATTATGTTAAGTGAAATAAGCCAGCCACAAAAAAACAAATACTACATATGTTCAATCATATGTGGGAGCTAAAAGAGTTAATCTCATAGAATTAGAGAGTAGAGTAGCGGCTACCAGAGACTGGGAAGGGTGGGGGGAAGGAGAATAGGGAAATGTTTGTTAACAGGTACAAAATTACAATTAGACTGGAGAAATAAATTCTAATGTTCTCTAGCATGATGGCATGACTATAGTTCACAATAATTTATTATGTTTCAAATAGCAGAAGAGAAGATTTCAAATGTTTCCAACACCAAAAAATGATAAATACTTGAGGTGGTGAATATCCCAATTACTCTAATTTGATCATTACACATTGTATGCATGTATCAAATTATCTCATGTATACCATAAATATGCACATTTATGTATCAATTAAATTTTTTAATAAAAAATCTTTTAAAAGGACACTAATTTCATCATGGAGGCGCCACCCTCATCATCTCTTCTAAACCTAATCACCTCGCTAAGGTCCCATCTCCAAATACACTGGAGATGCATGCTGAAGCCCTAAACATTAGGGTTTAAGGATTCAACAAATGAATTTTGGAGGAGCACAAACATTAGTCCATAACAAGGAGGATGTGTGATATGAAGCATGAGGGAAGAATTGCCTTTAAACAGGAAAGGCAAATTTTGCTTGTATACTAGATTCAAGGCTACAGGAAAGTCAGGCACAGATAACTGCAGGTTAAGAGGGAAGGAGAGAAATGGGTAAGGTCACAATTAATAATGTCAATGTCCCCTATGAAATAGAAAAAATAAGGTGTCTATTTAGACATAAAGTGGTGGGATTAGAATAGAACTGCTTGAGCAGATTAGAGGACTGAGAATGGCTATCATAGGACATGGAAACAAAAACTTACCTGGGCAAGAGAAAGGACTGATAAGCTGAGTTGAGATCCACTTAAAGTCTGAGATCACAAACTATTAGCAGGACCAAATGACAAGGTTATTCAATTTTCTCCAGCAGTACTTAGTATCCTGGCAATAGAAGTAGAGAAGGTCCTGACGGCAAGCACCTTAAGTAGGATAGAGGTGAAGGTCATAGAATACAAAAAGACTAAATAATTCTAGGAGGCAATGTTAAATAGAAATTGAAATAAATCAAGACTTGGAGCAAAAAATAACTCATAAGCCAAGTTGCACAGTCCTCATAAGTGTTTGATACAAAGTCTTCATAAAACCAACATTTATGATAAGGAGTGGGGAAAGTGGAATAGCTAGATTGCATAAAATCCAAAGGAAAAGAAATGTTTGCATGGGGATCTAAGAGAAATGGTTTAGTACAACACATAGAAATACAAACCCCTTCCTTGGCCCAGTAATGTGCAGAATATGAAGGAATGGCCTTCCTGGCCTCAAAAGGGCCACTAGGAATCAGGTTCCAAGGAGGAATAAATTTTGGTTAAAGCAAGGAGTGAAGAAAATGTTCTGTAAGAAACCTGGAATATAGGAAAGTTAATTTAAAATACAGTGAGGCTCAGCTGGGGCAGTAGAGGGCTAGGGAGGGAAGAAACAAAATGGGTCAGTGAGGAAGGAGTCCATGACAATGGGCAAGTGGGTGAAAGTTCAAAAGGATGTTCTTGTTCTCAGCCCCCACTCCATTTGATTCTGGCCAACTTTTAAGCCTATGGTGTGCCCCTCCCTATCTGGCTTTAGCCCTACCATTGCCCCTTCATCATGACTGACCTTAGCTTCCTAGCTTAGATGGTAAGGCTTTTTTTCCTGCATGTTCCTGGCTACCCAGTCCAGCCTCGACCCACCAGGGTCCCCTGTTTCCAACAATCTCAGGATCTGAGTCCTGTTCTTTGTCCACCATCCTTCCTTGACTTTTTTTTAATTATTATTACAATCTACGCTCCAAATTTTATCTTGTCCTCGTCCCTGAAATATAATCCTGATCTCTGACCAAATTTCCCTGGAACACACCGCATTCAACTCAACAGAGGCCTGCCTCAGAATGGCTTCCCACAAATGTATCCTTAGGACTGTTGGCACAACCCCACACACATTCAAAGGACCATAAATGATGCCCTTTCCTGTATCCTGTTGAGCTGTAGCTCATTGCCTTACATCCAATACCCTTCAAGGATTTTTTTTTCTCTCCTTTATTCGGCCTTCTAGCACCCATGGGGCAAAGATGTGAATCCCATGCTAACTATGACATTGAAGGAACCAGAGTAAGTCACTGCAATATAATCTATCAGGTATTGGAGACAAAATGAAACTCAAGGGATGTGGCCAGGACATTGAATTGTGTCAGGAATTGGGTGAGGAAGGTAATAAGTGTGTATAGTCAGATATGTGCCACAGGCTTTAGGAAGGCAGAGTTCAAATCCTAAGATACCAACGTGATCACATTGTCTGAGACTCTTGATAGACAAGAATGAGCAAGAGGACTAGGAAACTTCTAAAAAACTAAATTCCAACAAGACAATTACAGATGCATGTCAACACACAGACAAGCAAATTGTGAAAGAAAAACACAAATGGCCATAAACATGAAAAGTGTTAAAAATTATTAGCAATGAAAAAATGCAGATTATAACAAGACATGATTTTTTTTTACCTAGACAATTGACTGAACATTTTAGATTGTTGTGTTGAGAAGAATGCCAGGAAATCAGCAATGGTACTCTTAAATACTACTGATGGAAGTGTGCACTGTCATCTCCTTTTCAGAAAGCAAATTAGTGCCAGGCACGGTGGCTCACACCTGTAATCACAGCACTTTGGGAGGCTGAGTCAGGTGGATCACTTGAGGTCAGGAGTTTGAGACCATCCTGGCCAGTATGGCGAAACCCCATCTTTATTTAAAATACAAAAAATAAAAAAATCAGCCAGGCATGGTGGCATGTACCCGTAGTCCCAGCTACTTGGGAGGCTGAGGCAGGAAAATGCTTGAGCCCGGGGGGAGAGGTTGCAGTGAGCTGAGATCGTGCCATTGCACTCCAGCCTGGGCAACAGAGCAAGACTCCATCAAAGAAAAGAAAAGAAAAGAAGAAAAAAAAAAAAGAAGAAGGAAGGAAGAAAGGAAGGAAGGAAGGAGGGAGGGGGGGAGGGAGGGAGGGAGGGAAGGAAGGAAGGAGCGAGCAAGCAAATTAGCAATATGTGTCAGAAGCTTGAAAATAATTTGTAGTCATTAAGAATAATGTTCTAAAAGAAAAAACAACATGAGAAACAATCATAGTATATTTATACGTGAAAAAAGTTTACAAAATGTCATACGTGGTATGATCCCAAATTGGTAATGACAGTGTATACTTACATAGATCCATGCACACATATACATACACACATATAATGTTTGTACAGATATGCATAGAAAAATGACTGAACGACACCAAGCAAAGTGTTAATATTAATTATCTCTGAATCATGGAATTTTGGTAATTTTTTTCTCCTGGATGAGTCTCTCTACTTTCAAATTTTCTACAATGTAAATTGAATATCTTTGCATTCAGAGGAAAAAAATGTTTAAGTTGATATTTTAGTAAAGAAAGAATAAGAAAGACAAGTTTACATCCTGATAGGAAAAAAGGGGGAGCAGGGGAGAGAAAAGATACTTCCAGAGGACAATACGGATACGAAGGGAAGTTACTAATATACTGAGGCCTTTAAAAATAATTCAAAAGTTGAAGAAAAGAGGACACACCCAGAGATGATTATAAAATGCTGAAACACAGGGTCAGGAGGTAGAAGCCCAAAGTAAGCTCAGGCTTGCACTGAATGGAATGAAAACAAAAAGGACCATTTTACTTACGTTTAGTCTAAGAAGAACAAAAATGGTCTAAGTGCTGTTGGGACAAATGGAGTGAAACTAATAACAACTTGTATTTCCCACCCCATGCAAACATGATAATAACAATAAACACAAAATAGTATTCCCTTGGCTTCGACTCTACCCATTCCGCAGAATTTCTAACATATGCACACACACACACACACATACACACACACACACACACATACACACACACACACACTCACCCTTCACAAAGTTCCCTTCATATGGCTTTAGGAATGAATCCCTAAGGGTAAATAAAGATAATACCAAATCATCCAGGTTTCCTTGCTGTACTTACCATTTTTTTCTTTCTTATTCTAACTCCATGTTTAGAATTCTCAAGTTATGGTCAACAACACCCAAGGTGAGAGCTACTACTGTTGCTAAAAGAGCAACCACCACTGTCGAGCTCTCTCCTGACAACACTAATGCCTACTCGAAGTTTGCATTCTCAAAGTCCCACAAAATCTACTGAGAAATAGTCCTTTCAGCATTTACCTGCTTTTGTAATGGCCTCCTCACCCCTGGACGCTGGTGTGATCTCCCGGGGTCTAGATCAGAGGACAGTTGCAGTGACACATGTTAGGCTGTTCTCAGAATCGCCGTTCCTTCTGATAACTGGCCGTTCTCCTGGACCAACTTCTTGGCCTCCACTCTCATTTCTTTCTGTTCTTTCTGGTAATTCTATCCCTGAAAAGTCCTCAGACCTTCAAGTCAAACAGCCCTGTCAGACTGGCCCCACGTTACTCTGGGCAAACAGGCTCACCTCTGACTTCTAGGACAACTGCTCTTTGGGCTACAGCCGGGATTCTTGCTATGCTAATGGAGAACAGCAGAAACAATGACACTTCTGCTCCAATTTTGCTTCTAGCTTCTTTGTCAAAAAAGAGCTTCTGTAATTGGTGGGATAAATCTCACTCAGAGGGAATTAAAACCCAAGGTAAGTGAAGAGATCATGAGATGTTACCTAGCTGTTCAGAATCAGTTATGGACCCTGGCTCCGACACATCACAAACTTCTTTTGTGAAAATCTGCAGATAAAATGACCATGATCAATAACCAGTGAGGAACCTCAGAGAACCACAGAAGAGGTGCTAGGGATAGCCAGTCCCATTTCTGACCAGAGAAAAGAAAAAAAAGTCTAAAAATGAGAAACGGTGAATTTGTTCACCACACAGGCAATCGTCTAGACTTTTTTTTTAATGTAGTAGCTATGCATCTCAATCCACTGACTAAAGAGCACAAGAAATATAACTTCCTTGATTTTCTATAACAACTTAATTTCTCAGTCTGCACCCTTATTTCCAGGCTAATGGAAAACCTTAACCTCAGTCCCTCTGGGGACTGCTCCATGATCCCTGAATCTTCTGCAGAGCCAAGATGTGAGAAACAGGGGAATCAGATCCTCTAGTTTCCTCTGAGACATCCCTTGTCCCTGTCCTTGTGGCTTCTTTGTATCCAAAAATGCTCATCTCTCAAGAGAAAAAAAAAAGCGTTGGTCACCAAAAATTACTCCTGCTGCGCTAGCTTCATTGCATGTTTTCTAATAGGATTATAATCATGGTATCTCCAGTGTACCAAGATTTCAACAGAATAATTTAAAAGGTTATTTTGATGTTTCTGAAAAAAATGGATAAATGATATCTGGATGCTGGTATAGTCAATATATTTATAACCTAGTGAACCATGATAAAAGATAAGACACAGTCTAGTGCAGTTGCTAAGAGCCCAGATTCTAAAGCCTGACTGTCTAGATTCAAATACCATCTATTTCACTGCTAGATAGCCCCAAGGAAAAGTGCTTAAACTTTCTGCACCTCAGTTTTCTTATATATAAAAGTGGGGATAATGATTTTAACATAGTGACAGGGATTATTAGTGTTCACTAAATATTTAGTGCTCTATCGGCTCTGGTACATTTAGATGAGGTCATGTGACTCATACAGGCCAATGGAATGTGTGTTGAAGTGATAGGAGCCAGTTCCCATCTTGGTCCTTAAAAACATCCACCAGGTTCTTCCTCCAACTCTCTCTCTCTCTCTGTCTCTCCCTCTCACTCACACACACTTTGCAAAGGCAGCCTTGCCAGCCACATGTACAAGATGGAAGCAGCCTAGATTCCCACAGCACCACTTGGAGGACACTGCCACACTGGAAAGCCAACCGACCCTGAAATATGATGTGAATGAGAAATAAATGTTTATTGTGTGAAGCCATTGAGATTCTGAGGTTTATCTACTGAGGTTGGTAGAGCTAATTATTCTGCCCAATAGGATAGTACAGAACTCAATCAATGCCTGCCACATGAAGTACACTCAATAAATGCAAGTAATATTTGGCATCATCTTCATCATCATTATTGGAAAGAACATTTAGGTTTCAGAATATTTGGGATTAAATGCTAATTTGTGTTGATGAAAAGAGTCAAACTCTGTAAAATATTTGCAGAGATTTATTCTGGGCCAAATGTGAGTGACCATGGCCCGTAAACACGACCCCCAGGAGGTCCTGAGAACACGTGCCCAAGGCGATCAGGGTGCAGCTTGGATTTATATACATTTGGGAGACATGAGACTTCAATCAAATACATTTAAAACAAACATTGGTTAGGTCCAGAAAGGCGGGACAACTCAAAGCTGGTGGGGGTATGGGGGCACAGCGGAAGTTCTTTAAAGTTATATTTCAGGTTATAGGTATATTTAAATTTTTTCTGGTTGGCAATTGGTTGAGTTTATCTAAAGACCTGAGCTCAATAGAAAGGAAATGTCTGGGTTGCAATAAGAGGCTGTGGAGACCAAAGTCTTATCATGCGGATGAAGCCTCCAGGCAGCAGGCTTCAGCAAAAATAGATTATAAAGGTTTCTTATCAAACTTAAGGTCTATGTTGATGTTAATGCCAGAGAGGTGTGATGTGGCATGTTCAACCCCCACTTCCCAACATGGCCTGAACCAATCTCTCAGGTTAAATTTTAAGAGCTCCCTGGCCAAGGAGGAGGAAGTTCATTCAGATGGCTGGGGGACCTTAGAATTTTATTTGCGGTTTATACTTGCCACTTGCTAGTGATGAGATGACACTTCATGTCTCAGGATTTAATTTGGTAAATAGAGAAAGCAACACTTTTCTCTCAAGGTTGTGGCAATTGACACAGAGAGATGTGAAGACACTTTGGGAACTGTTACACAAATGATAAATACTTTTACAACATGACTTAGTGTTTCTAATTATTCACTGCCACTCATTCCATGTGAGTTCTGGAGTGTTCCTGCACGAGTATGCACCCTCCTCCCATTGATGCTGGGATGGGTCACGTGATTTGCTTTGGCCAACAGGGGGTGAGGGGACTTGCATATTTGAGCAGAAGCTTACAAACCATTGTGTGTGTATGAATTAGTGAAACAGGAGAGTTCCCTGACCCCCTCGCAGGACATGTGATGGGGTGTGGCTCATATGTTCAGCTGCTGCACACTCAAACCCCTTATGGGAAGGGGAGCACACAGACAGGCAGATGCAGGAGCCAGGGTGAGCACTTTTGGGCTCCGGCCCTATGGTAGCATCTACAGGTGGGTGCCTGCAACTCCTGAAGCCCCAGTGAGAATGTTACAGTCCTCCTTTAGCTCTCCCGATGGCTAAAATGTTAATCAGTTTAGTGCCTTCTTCTACCCAGGCCCTTGTCCAGTGTCCGGAAAGAATCAGGTCACACACAGACTCAAAGGATGGTAAATGCAGGGGTTTTATTGAGTGGTAGAGGTAGCTCTCAGTGGGATGGACTGGGGATCTGGAAAGGGGATGGAGTGGAAACATAATCTTCTCCTGGAGTTTGGCTATCCCACGACCAATCTCCTCTCTGACCATTTCTAGTCCAACTCCTCTCAACGTTCAGATGCTCCTTCTCTTCTCTCCTTCTCTATTGCGCCCTTCTTCTGCTCTTCTGCTCTTCTGTTCATCTGCTCATCTGCTCACAGCACCTGAGGTTTGGGGTTTAAATGGGTACAGGATAGAGGGGTGTGGTGGGCCAAACATTCAGATGCAAAAACAGGAATGCCTGTTCCCGTTTAGGGCCATGGGTTTCCAGGCTTGAGGGTGGGCCCTTTGCTGGTGAACCACCCTCTTCTACTCAGTATTTCCTTGCCTCCTGTCCATACCATTAGCAACATCTCTTTTTCTCCCTTTAACATGAGGAAAGCATATCCCAGATTGGGACCTCTCCTTGCTGGCCCTGAAATGAAGACAAATGGAGCAGAGTGACAGCAGAACCACAGTCAGCACAAATTGTAAGAAATAAACTCGTTGTTGGAAGCCACTAAGATGTGGCAATTGTTTGTTACTGCAGCATAATGTAACTTAACTTTAGCTACGTTACATATTAACCAAATGAAATTGACTAATAGAATAATGTTAATGTAGACATAGGCACTTGGCAATTTGCTCCAGTTTTCCTTCCTCAACATTTTTTTCTAAACAGCTTTTATTAAATATGAAGAGGAAATCGTGCTAAGGTGTGCATATGACAAGCTCTTGAGGTTAATAGCTAATAGTTTGCATAACAGAATCGAGAGCCAAAAAGAGAGAAACAAACTGGAACAATGGTTTCCCAAGATGCCATCTAACTGGGAGAAATATAACGTCTTCCACAGAACTGCAGGATAAGGAAGACAGCAGTTCTCATGAAAATAATGTAAATTTTATTTTATAGTCAACAGAATATAAGGCAAGAGCATGAAGTTGTTGCCCCCCCCCAAAAAAATGGACTTCAGGCTATATTCACAGAAATGTGGTACCCCAAATAGTTAGTTTTAAGTATCTTCACAACTGCAGTCACTTTAATTTGTTGAATTCCCTCTTGGTTATAGAACCTAAAGTGAAAATAATCGGATTTGGTTTAACTCCAAAAAAACAATGACTAAGTTGTATAAGGTATGTGTAAATCCTGTAGGAGAGGAAAGTAGGAAAACTTAAGAGAAGAGAGGAGAGGAAAAAGAGGAGGCTACCACCTTAGGAGAGTTTAAATAAATGAATTTAAGCATTTGAAAGCCTGTCTTTTAGAATAAGTATTAGAATTAGTCTGCATGACTTTGAAGTACAAAACAGACATGGCAGGGAAAAGAAAGGGATTTTCAACAAATAGATCCCAAATTGAAAGGGCTGCTTGCGATGTGTTGGAGAGGAGACCCACATGTGAGTACAAATAACAATTAAGTCTCAATGAGAGCAGAAGTCTCTTCTAAATGTGAAGAATCCAAACCAATTTGCAAAGGGCAAGACTGGATTAGGCCAGTGGAATACCTTGGGGAGGCTATTAATAATTCACAATTTGCAGTTCATCTTGGAAAATGAATTTCACTTACGAAGGAGAAGTGCAAAATTGGTATTATTTAAGATAGTTCTACCCTCACAAAGCGGGGAATCACCTTCACTCCCCCACAGCCAGGACAGCCAATGTGCATTCGATTTAGAAATGGGCTGGTCTGTCACACAGGCACTTTCTTCCTCTTGTCAGCAAAAGAAAGACACATCTTTGGCAAACCCTCTGTTTTAAACCTGGCATTTCCATTTTTCATTTGTCTAAAACAGAGGGAGGGAAAATAGCTATGAGAATACAACTAGTCCCAACTGGTAAAAAGAAAGGCAAGTAGCCAACATAAATATTATAGCATAAGGCTGAAGCAGAGAAGAAATGAGAAGAAAAGATCAGCCCCTCTGAAAAGGTTCTCTCAAAATAAAAGGCCATGCCAAGAAAAGCCACAGGGGCAACACCACAAGCCCAAGGAGAGCTTTAATCAGGAAAACCTGGCCTCAGGCACGCGCATGCAGCTTCCTACCCGCCTTTCTGTGTGCCATTTTCTGAAAATTAGGAGACAGGAGGTTTGTTCATGGCCAGATGAAAAAGCAATGCACGCTTTCAATGGCAGCACTGGTAGGAATCATGTTTCTACAGGTTGTTTTCCTCTACCTCCCATATATCTCATGCTATATAATCTCCCAGGGCCATCTCACCTGATCTTACGGTTTCAGTGGTAAGCTATCCACCCCTAAATCTAAACCTGCAGATTGAATCGACCAAAGGAATCAAAGATATTTATATCCTGTTGTTTATTAAGTAACTGTCGCTTGGATTTCCTACTGACACTCCACATTTACAAGGTCCCGAACTCCCACATTTATCCTCCTACTGAGGCAAGATTTTTCCTTGACCCCCTTGCAGAATAGGTGTGCCCTGTTTACTCAGCCCATCATGCCCAGCCCCTCGCAGGAGGGAGCATGCAAGTGAGTGAGTGCAGGAACCTGCTGGCCACTTTGGTGCCAGCAGAAACAAACTCTGTGCAGGCCCCATGGCAGTGTCCAGGTGGGGGTGCCTGTGACCCCAAGGCCTCAGAGGGCGTGTTACAATGTACTCTTAGCTCAACCATCCATGGACGGCAGTGTGGTATCAGCTCAGTGGCCCCTTTGCCTCATCAAAGTGGGTGGCTACCTCCCGCCAGCAAGAGCAACAAGCCAATGTGACAGCCTTTTTGGGTATCCCAAACTCTTGTCCGGTACCCAGGAAGAATGAGGTCATGCAGATAAATTGGAGGATGGTGAATGTGCAGAATTTTATTGAGTGATAAAGGCAGCTCTCAGCAGAGAGGGGAGCTGGAACGGGGACGGGAAGGGTAGATTGCTCTCCCCTGAAGCCAAGTTGCCTCTCTGTCTGTTCCTCCGAAGTCAAGTTGCCTCTCTCTGATGTCCCCTATCTGCCTAGAGTTTCTCCTCCTCCTGCCTCTATCTCTACTCTAATAGACAGTAGGGTCAGGAGCATGGAAGTAATATTCCTTATTTTCCTCTCTGCCTCATCATCTCCCCCATTTATATTCCACCTTTCCTCACCTCCCACCTCCTCATTCCCATGCAAGTCCTGTTAATTACAACTCCCAAGCATTTCTTCCATCCTGGTGAGCGCTCTCTTGGTTCACCACCATCATCTCTAACCTGGATTGCTGAGACAATCTCCTGGCTGGTTTTCATGATTCTAATCTTACCACCCTCTAATCTGTTTTTCACATAACATCCAGAATAATCTTCCTAAAAGTGTAAATTGATACTACTCTCCTATTTAAACCCCTTCAAAAATTCCCTTTGGCCATCAGGATAAAGTTCAGAATTGCTAATGTTGAATAGAAGACCTTTGTATTTCATCCCATGTGTCTTCCCTGACCTCTCTCTAGCCTTTTAGCCCTCTTCCCACACACACCCAAAACAGCTTCATCATGTCACTGAATTTATCATACTCTCTTTTAATCTTCGTACATTCTACTCCTTTTGTCTGGAAAGGTCTATCTCTTTAGTGGTCACACGCAACCAGTAAACTCTTACTCAAACTTCAGCTCCATTGAAAAGCCTAGCAGACCTTGTTAATGCTCCCCTCTTCCCCTACCCCCAAACAGTACCATTATCATCTGAGCCCTCTGCAGACTGTCCCCCCACAGACACACCAATAGTTTCTTGCCTGTCTCACTGCCTAAAGGAACATTCTGATCAGGAGATGGTGCTCCACCCACTTGTCAGGTAGCTACCCCAGGAGTGACCCTCAACTAATGAGGGTTAGAAGTTGCTGGATAACTTGCTCACCCCTCCACAGGACAGCTCTGAGATGTGCTCTATATGGTTTCTTAAAGGGTCACTAGTTGGGCCAAGTCCTTTTTACCCATAGCAGAAACCTGCTCATTAATTCACCCAGTATTGGCTTCTCTTCCTTTGCCCTCTTACTTTCCCATTCACTCAATCATGCTTTTTGGACTCTTCCCTCAAATAAATTCCCATAACATTAGGGGAAACTGGATGAGAAGTCTACAGGAATGCCCTGTACTTACTATCTTTGAAACTCTTCTGTTAGTCTATAATTGTTTCAATATCAAAAATAAAAAGAAAAATAAAGGCACCTTTTTCCTGTAAATACCAGAATTGTAGTAGCATGCACCCCTGCTGGTTTTATTTGAAAACTCTGGCCCCTGGCCAGGCACAGGTGTTCATACCTGCTTTGGGAGGCCAAGGTGGGAGGATTGCTGGAGCCCAGAAGTTCAAAATTTGCTTGGCAACATAGCAAGACCCTGTCTCTACAAATAAAAAATAAAAAGTTAGGACATGGCAGCATGTGACCATAATCCAAACTACTTAGGAGGCTGAGGCAGGAGGATCAGTAGAGCCCGGGAGTTTGAGGTTACAGTAAGCTATGATCATACCACTGCACTCCAGCCTGGACGACAGAGAGAGACTGTGTCTCTCAATATACATATTAGGTCCCCAAAAATGTCCTCCAGCTTTTTCCAGGAGTTCCTTCAGTTTTCTCTCACATGTACTCAGCACTGCTGCTGCCTCTACTATAAATAATTCTTATTAAGTCTTTGCTTCACCGGACGCAACTACCATTCACCATCATCTGTTGCTACCACACTGTCGACCCTGTAAGAAAGAGAAGCTCTCCCATTGGCTACTCCATCTCAAGGGTGCCACAAGATTTTCCCTTAATTTATCACAGCAAATTAGAGAGTAGGCTGTTTTCTTCTGGAAGACTTATGGCCTTGAGTTTTATTTTTCACTAAATTTTTTCCCACTTCATATATTAACAATAATTTTTTAACGGGTCATAGGCCTAAATATAAAGTCCAGAACCATTAGTCTTCCAGAAAAAAAAATAATAATAAGAGAATATCTTTGTGACCTTTGCACAGGCAAAGGTTTGTGGACAGAATGCAAAAAGTCATACAAGAAAAAATGGATATGTTGGACTTCAACAAGATGGAAAATTTCTACTCATTAAAGTATGCCATTAAGAAAATGAATTAAGCCATAGACCAAGAAATAATATTTGCAGCACGCATATGTGACAAAGGCCTTGTATACAGAATATGTTTTAAAATATCCTGCAAATCAACAATAAAATCATGTACAATTTAATAAAAAGTTGGCAAAAGACATAACAGACATTTCACAAAAGAAGATATACGAATGGTCAATAACCACATGAAAAGGTGCTCAATATCATTAGTCATCAGATAGATGCAAATTAACATACGTAAAATACCATTTCAAACCCCACTAGAATACCTACAATTTAAAAAAATACTTGAAACACAAAATGTTGATAAAGATGGAGAGCAACAGGAACTTTGATAAGAAGGTAGAGTGGTACGGGTTTGGAGAACTGTTTGATAGTTTCCAATAAAATGAAGTGCATGTCTTAACTTTATTAGTAGTAGACAATTCTACTCCTAGGTATTTACTCTGGGTTGGTGGGTCAGGGAGGGACATGTCCACAGAAAGATTTGTGAAAGAATATTCATTCATAATAGCCCAAATTAGAAACAACTCAATGTCCATCAAGAAGAAAATGAATAAACAAATTGTGGCATATTCATGCATTGGACTCCTACTCAGCAATAAAAAAGAATAAACTACAGGGCAGGCGCAGTGGCTCACGCTTTAATGCCAGCACTTTGGGAGGCTGAGGTAGGTGGATCACTTAAGGTCAGGAGTTCGAGACCAGCCTGGCCAACACGGCGAAACCCTGTCTCTACTAAAAATACAAAAATTAGCCCGGGTATGGTGGTGCACAGTCGCTGTAGTCCCAGCTACTCGGGAAGTCCCAACTACTCAGGGGACTGAGGCAGGAGAATCGCTTGGACCCAGGAGGCAGAGGTTGTAGTGAGCCGAGATTGCACCACTGCATTCCAGCCTGGGCAACAGAGCAAGACTCGCCCTCAACAACAACAACAACAAAAATGAACTACTGATTCATGCAACAACACGGATGAACCTCAAATATATTATGCTAAATGAAACAAGAAGAAAGAAAGACAATCAGTTGTGGGAGGCAGTGTTAGGGCACTACTTTATTTCTGAGCTTCTATCCTTGATTAACTCCAAGGCCAAAATAAGTGAAGCGAATTCATTAGCAAGCATGGCTAACACCCAACCAATACCATGTGTTCCACCCATTCAGAGCTTTGGACTGTCAGGAATTAACCCCCAGTGGGCATCATTCATCAAGTATTAATTACAATTGCTGCTTGCTCAGATTTTTCTGGAGATAGGATAGGACAGTCCAGATTTCACTCAAATCCCAGAGGAACATTTTCTCTAGAAACTGGACCCTGCCACATCAGACATGACAAGACTTCCAAGCAGGGGACAAGGCAACCATCCAGGAGACTGGCAGTCACTGGCTGGCTCTGCCAACACCCCACGCGGCTGTCAGCATGACAGGACAGAAAGGGGCAGCCCTCCCACAGCCCCCAGCAGAAGCCACACATTGTACGGTGGGGCAGGAGCCACTGGAAGCAGGAGAGGACTATTTCAAACTATGAAGTGGGAGCAAACATGGCAAATTGTGACCTCATTCCTAAGCAGGAGCAAAGTCATTCTGGCTACCAACAGAGCCCAGCCCCACTGCCAAGACTGCATAGGCTTTCAGTGGGAAGAGCCTTCTGCTTGGGGTTTTAATGGCCCCTAAGAAGGAGAAGGAAATACGCTAAGAGAATGGTCAGCAGGTTTTTTTCCTGGCTGTCCAGGGAACACAAACAATGCCATTACTAGACTTCTTGAAAGGGAAATGGCCACCCAGGCACCCCTTCCTGAACCCAGGCCTGGGGCCTCAGGCCTGCCGGCCAGTGGGCGGCCTGCTCAGTGTGCTGCTTCCAAAGCAGTTTCCAAAAGCAACTGAAAGCTACAGCATGGGTGAGCCTGGAAGACACAGGACTCAGTGAAACGTGCTAGTCACAGAAAAGGACACATGCTGCATGATTCCACTTATACAAGGTACCGAGGATAGTCCAATTCTTAGAGACAGAAAACAGCATAGTGCTTGCCAGGGATTAGGGGTAAGGGTGGAAGGGCATGGGGAGTTATAGTTTATTGCCTATGGGGTTTCAGTTGGGAAGATGAAAAAAATTCCCAGAGATGGGTGTTGGTTGTATAATAATGTGAATATATTTTATGCCACTCAACTGTATCCTTAAGAATAGTTTAAATAGTAAATTTTATGTTATATATATTTTACCATAATTTTCTTTTAAAAAGTAGCTGGGGAAGGGATGTTCCCAATCATGTCTCCCATGCTATGAAGTCATCCTGTCCATCAGCTCTGCTCCTTGGACTATGTCCTGACTCGGGTCTACCAGTAAGCACAACTCTTAATTTTTCCAGAATGTGCATTTGGGCTTAGAAAGGCCTTTCCTCCTCATCCTGCCCCCAGCATACCGCCTCACCACATACCTATCAGGGAGGTGAGTTGGTCAGTAGAATTATACTGAAGGATCAAGTCAAAATATTAAAAAAAAAAAAAAAAAAAAAAAATTCAGAGAGATGATCCTGACCAAGATGGCAGGAAGAGGGAGGTAGGAAGCCGTCCCTGGGTGGTATAGCCAATAATGTTTTCTTACAGGACTCCTCATTCCACTACCTCCTTTCCTCACCAGATACCTCTTCCCCAAACCTGGCCTCAGGTCTCCTGCTCAAGAAAAACAAATCCTATTTTTAGGAAAGAAGCTCAAGACTCATTCCGTGGAAATATAAAGTAAAAGTTTTAACTTGTTACCTCTAGCAGGGCTATTGTATCTGTGAACATGGTGTTGGTAGGAGAAATCTAGCTGTGGGATTTTAGGGAGTAAACAAGAGGGTGGTAGGGCAGGAGGTACAAGAAGGTCTTCAGAAACTCCTGAAGGAGTATTTAAAGGCCGTCTACTCATCAACTACAGGCAGCCTTCAGCTTTTCCTCTGTAAAGATTTATCTCTATTAGGGCCCACTCCCAGATTCCTGCATAGGAAGAAGAAAAAGCAAAAACTCAGGAAAAGTAAATATGATAGCTACTTTTTGTTAAGCATTTACTATATAAAATACATTATCTTATTTAATCCTTCCAGCTGCCTTGTGAGAAGGTTATTATTCACATTTGACAAATATGGAAACAGACTTTGAAAGAGAAAACAACTGCCTTTTTAAAATATCTATATAAACACATGGACAGTCTTGGAATTGTTTATTTTCATTTTGGGGGGGTTTGCCACATTTTCACATTTCCCTTTTCCTCCATTGACAACTCCTTCTCTTGGACCCAAAATACCAGCACCACAGGCAGGAGACTATAGAAGTCAAGAGCACAGTTTGGAGTGAGAGAACCCCATGTTTGAACTCATTACTTACTTGTTGAATTGTGTGTGTGTGTGTGTGTGTGCGCGCGCGCACGCGGCGCGCAACATCAGCTCATGTCTGAGAGAGCATGCATATGTGTAAATCAACCCTATCTAAGGACCAGTCTTTATGTAACAAAACTGATCATCTTTAGAATAAAAATCTTTAAAAAGATGTCTGAAAACATACATCAGAACTGAGCACTATGAACACACTCGATCTGGTTAGGTCTTCATCAAAGAACATGTTTTTGCAATCCAGTTATATATACCCCTCCAATATTTATGATTCTGTAAGCATTCATTTAACAACAAATATGTTAGGCACCCCCGTGGGAGAGCAGATAAAAAAATGAATAAGATTCCACCCTCATCCTCAAGTAGTCCATATAGTCCCATAAAGGATATAGACAGGAGACATGTAAATGAATGGCACAATAATTGATAACACAGAGATGGACGCAGTGCTGTCAGGTCACAAAGAAAGGGATGCCTCAAATAAGTAGGAATATGCCAAGGGAAAAAGATGGGAGAAGCACTCCAAGCAGGAGGAAGATTGTGTGCAAGGATACAAAGGCTTCAAAAATATGTCACTCCCAGAGAGCTGCAAGTAGTTCACAGCTGGGACACAGGTAAGGGCTGTGGCAGGCGACGGGACCCGTCCAGTAGGCCAGGGCAGCTGGAGTGCCTCTTCAGTCTCGAATGAGTTTGAATTTCACCCTACAGGCGACAGGAGGCTGTTGAAGATTTTTAACCCAGTGGTAACATGATGAAATGTTCACATCACAAAGATAGCTTAGGCCATCGCTGTGTGGAAAATGGACTGGAAAGAAGTGGAAACATGGAGACCCATGAAATCTCCTGCAGTGATTCAAGTGAGAGAATATTGGAGCTTGAACAACAAATTCAAGAGGCTCTGTCAGGGACATTGGACAGAATTTGGTGGAGAGGGGTATTAAACAGGAAATTATTTAAAATGATTCCAGTGTTTTGGGCTCATACATTAGTCAACTGTCCAGCAAAGAGAGGGACACACCTTCTCCACTGAGCTTAAGAGCACATCATGGAGGCACACAGATCACCTAAAGCCCCATGAGTCCCCCTCTACCAGGTTAGGGCACTACATAAAAGCAAACTTTCATTCCTGTCATCTGCTCCCCTTGCCACCTTGTCTCCCATCCTGCTTACAAGGGTTCATATACAAAAACCCATCTTGAAAGCTGGTCCTTCTGCACACCCTGCTGCCCATGCCAACCTGCAGGCACAGACACAAGTTTGGCCCAATTCATTTTTGTGTGCTTCTGTAGAATTCTTTTCTTTGGGTTTCTAAAATATAATTTCAAGCCACCTGTCATCATGGAGCAGCACACCTTTATTTTTAAAGCCACAGTGAGTGCATCTGGGCCTCTAAAGAATCCTGAAACCCATATATGTCCTTAATTGATCCAGCAATCAAGTGCTGCCAGGCAGCCCACATGGGTCAACTGAAACACCCACATGTGGTTTGCCTGCCCCAACCTAAGCCGTGCAGTCAGCCAAGTCTGTCAGTGATACCGTCTGGGCTCAAGTGTCTTTGGGACTAATTGCCTGCCAGTCACAGTCAGACAGAGCACATTTATTCCTCCTACCTGGGGGAACATTGAGTTTTATGAATTTTTCATTACAACCTTTATCTCTAATAAAGATGTACATGAATATTAGCTATAAAAATGTTCAGCATATCATTGTAATAGCAAAAAGTTGCAACTCATCCTGTTAGAAACAATAGGATACAATTAAATTAAAACCTATCAATACTAGGGAATAGTATGTGACTCCTAAAAAGTTGTTTCATAAAATGATCTACTAATATGAAAAGATGCTCACTACAGAATGCTTTTACTAGAACATAAGTTCCATGCAGGCAAGAGCTTTGTTTCCATCAGTGTACTCTCTGTGCCCAGAACAGGGCCAGGTACATCATAGGCATTCGTTAAATATCTACTGACTGAATCAATATAAGTGGAAAAGCAGATGACAAAAGAATATGGTTTCATTTCTGTAAAAAGAAATATACATGCACAGAAAAAAATCTAGAAACAGATACATCAAAATGTTAGCAGTAGTTTTCTCTGCGTGGGTGGGCCATTTTATCCTGTTTTGTCTCTTCTTTCCCCCTGTGAGCAGTACAAGGTATTATTACAGCAAGGGTCAAAACACAAAAGAAACTATCTGGGGGGTTAAAATGCCATTACAAACTCAATGCTAACTTTCCAAGGTCATCTATGAACCCATTGCTCCTTGCATGCCCTAATAACATTACATTATCTATCCATAATCCCACATGTAACCCAAAGCACTAATTTGCACTCACACAGAACAGAATCCCTGTATCCTGCATCTGAGTTGACCCCTTAGCTTTAGCCTCATTCTTAACCTGGGTTCCACCCACTGCCCTCAGGACTCCCATCACTCTTGCTAGAGCCCCATCCTAGCCTCTCCTTACTGAGCTCTGCAAAAGCATCCAATTCCTCTCAAACAGGAAAAGGACATTTTACCACTCTCTTCATATAAACAGCTTGCCCATGTTTGCAGTTGGACTCCTCTCCTTACTACACCAAGCATGAGAGTGTGAACACTTTTCACCCAGTTTCTCCACAGGCAATTTTAAAAGTACCCGAAGACGTCACCTGCTGGGGCCTAGCCCCAGTTAAACTGTGACTGCCCTGGAGGAAAATAGGGCAGGCAAAAACACTGCAACTTCATAAAATCAGCTTATATCAATTGCTTGGTACCAACACCAGTGCACATAATCCTCTTCTGGCTGCGCTAATTGGCTTAGCTTGCTGATGATTTTACAGCACCAGAAGCTGTTCTCTGATTCTAGGAATGAAAGTTGCCAAATGATCTTAAACCACAGCCCAGACGGCCCAGCGCCACCAGAGGCATATCTGGGAAAAGAGCTATTTTAAACGAATGCTCCTGTGGGTATAAGGATCCTTTTCTGTCTAGACTCCTGCTAACACCTGTTGCTCACTCATCCTGCCCCAGTTCACCTCCTTTTCAACAGCCGTGTGGCCAAGACAAGCCATGGCCACCTGACAGGGCCTGAAATGCGGCCACGTGAACAGCAGATCCAGGCAGCCCAGGCACCACATGCTCTGGCATGATCTGCTGGGCCCCAACAGCTCTGCTGCCAGGTGTCAAGGAGCCATTTGCAGGCAGAGAGCAGACCTGGCAAGGCAGTATTTTAAACTTTCAGCATGGCCAGGGAAAGGAGACTTCTTCCAGAGACTCTGCCATGCAAATCAGCATCAAGCAAGCAGAAGGAGAGGATGGCTGCATTTTGGTTCAACCAAACCCTTCATACCTAAGGCCCCTTTACCACGTCCCCAGTAGGTAGTTGTCTAGCCTATCCTTGAATCCGCCTGGTAACCAAGAAGCTCAGTACCTCATAAATAGCTCATGAGGCAGTCTTCCTTACACAGTGCTGAATTCCTTCCTGTGGCCTTTGCTCCTCTTGTTACACTTTAGAAAGTTATATAGAATGAACCTCATATGTCACTCATGCAATTCCATTCAAATCAATCTATGTTTCTGCATAAAACAGTTCAGATTCATAGGAGTAAGTGAGCACTGGAACCCTGGGGGAGTTTTTCAATTCCTGGAAGCTCATAGCCTGGGTTTTAATAAGACCTAGGGATAAGAGACTAAGCCTGGGCAGGGTTGGAGGTCAGATCTGAGATCACTGCATAAAGCCAGGATTCCAAAAGGGCAGTCCTCAGAGGGATGAAAAAACAGTTTCATATCAAAAGTCAGTAAAGATCCTGTTTGATCCAACCTAGATTCTGGACAGAACAGGGAAAAAAATATTTTCCCAAGCTTCCTAAACACAAGTTCATATTCTTTGAAGAAAGTATTCACACTACATATGTAGACTGAAAAACTCAAGCTGAATCTTCATTTAAAATGGTCCTGAGCTGGCCATGGTCTCAAAAAAAAAAAAAAAAAAAAAAAAAAAAAGCAAAGCAAAGCAAATCCACTCTGAAGGAACACACTTTAATCCCAAGCCTTAAAGAATTATGAAAGATAAAGTTTCAAGTAACATCAGCTCAAAATCAAAAACCACTAAACATACAAGGAATGTTAAAGAGTAAAAAGTATCTACCATGATACAGAGTAAAAAAAAAAAGAAAAAAAAGTAGAATCAGAACCATACAGATTTCAGACATTATAATTATCAGATACAGAGAATAAAATGTGCTTAATGTGTTTCTTTTTAAGTTTTTTAAAGTTTTGGGTGTATGACAAAGGAAAAAAGAATGCTCATCAAAATTAACAATTCAAACTGGAAAAACAACAAAATAGAACTTCTACAAATTTTTTTAACGTAAGAATTGAAATTATAAACTCAGGTGATGAGTGAGACTACAAAACTGGAAAGAGAATGAGTAAATCGGAAGACAGGTTTGAAAAAATCCACAAAATGAAGCACAGAGACCAAAAAAAATTGCAAAAGATGTTAAGAGATATGGATAAAATGAGAAGGTCCAACATATGTCCTATCTGAAATCTATAAAGAGATCACAGAAATAATGAGGTAGAAGCAATATGACTGGGAATGTTTCCAAGGAGAAATTCACAGATTCGAGAAGCCCAATAAACACCAAGGAACATAAGAAAGAAAGGAGAAAAAACAAACAATCTCAACCCATCATAGTGGAACTGCAGAACATCAAAAGCAAAGAGATATTTAAAACAACTAGAGACAAATGAAAACAGATTATCTATAAATAATTTATATTACACTGAGAGCTAATTTCTCAGTAACAACAATATAAGCCAGAAACCAGTAAAATAAGCTTAAAACACTGAGGGGAAAAAAAAAAAAAAAGTCAACCTTGTACTGTATTTTCTACCAAATGAAATTCACTTTAATGAATGATGGTAAAATAAAGATATTTACAAATAAATCAAAACTAAGAGAGTATGGCATGAGCAAAAACTTACTAATGAATATTCTAAAGGAGGTACTTAAGAAAGAAAATTATCCTAGGAAGTGGCTCTTAGATACAAGAAGTGGTGGGCAAAGAAAATGGTAAACACAGAGGTAAGCCTAAACAGCGACTATGTAAATAATAACAATTATAGTAACTAGAGGAACTAAAAATCAATGCATAACTAAATTTATGACAATAATAATTTATGATTAAAGAAAAAGAAAGAAATTAAAGGCATTTGATTTCTTGTATAGAAAAAGAATGAAAATATTAATTACCTTTAGACATTGTTAAATTAAATGTACCTCTTAAAATTTCTAGGCTAACCATTAAAACTATTGAAATAGTATATGAATTTCCAAACTAGAGTTAAACAATTTTGATCACTAGTGTTAATACAAAATAAAAGTCAATAAAGGAGAAATAAACATTGAAAAAGTGGGGGGAAGTATGAAATAAGATAACATGAATTCAAATCAAGCAGTAATCATTATTTAATGTATACAGATTAAATTCACCCACTAAAAACAAATATTGTCAGTTTTTTTAAGCCCAGCTATATGTGAACTATAAAAATAGAAAAGCATAAGGATGCAGAAATATAGAAAGTAAAAAGATAAAATATGCCAGCAAATAATTAAAAGAAACCTGAGATTGCCAAAATACATTTTAAGCTAAAAAAAATTATTTAGAAGCTAAAATGATCATTGCATATTGACACAAAGTTCTATTCACTAGAAAGATATAACAATTTTAAACCTGGAAACCCAGGATTATCATATTTATACCACATGAAATATATTTTGAGGCAAAAGGTACTATTCAGAAGCTAAAATGATTGTTGCATATTGATACAAGGTTCTATTCACTAAGAAGACACAACAATTATGAACCTGCATGCCCCTAAAAGGCAAAGGTTTGAAGGAAATACAAGAAGAAATTGATAGGTTCGCTATCATAGAAGGAAATTTTAATACATCCCTCTCAGTGACTGGTAGAGCAAATGGACAAAATTGTCTCTAAGGACATGTGGATTTTCTCACTCAACATCTACTCTAACCTCTCTCTGGTATGTCCTTGTGTACTGTGGGGCAAGAACACTCAGAAACTACATTTTCCAGTCTTCTTTGGACAACCCAGTTTTTCTGAGACAATCCTGGTTGACGTTCATCGCCCTGCCATAATTATTAACAGCATTCCCCTTTACCTTTGAAAATGTCTGGTATAGATAATAAATTTTATTGTTACTCTACCTGTATGTAGAAACACCATAAATGCAAAAGGTTCTTGCAAGTGTGCCATATTGGTGGTTCAAATATCAAAGCCACATTACCTTCAGTGGTGTAATTTTTCCAAACAAGTGAACAACCTTTCAAAACAAAACAAACTAGACTTCTCTTGGATTTACATGAGAGTGACATTCCTGGAAAATTCAGTGTATGTTAAAAATATGCAAAAAATACTCAAGGTTTATACAGAAAAAGGAGATCAAGTCTGGTCTTAGATTATTTTAAACAGGTTTTCCACCTAAGTTTAGGTTCCACCTCGGTTTAGGTTTTCTAAAGTATAGAAACACTTTAGGAAATCATGCAGGCTGGGTGCAGTGGCTCACTCCTGTAATCCAGCACTTTGGGTGGCCAAGGCAGGCAGACCACTTGACCTCAGGAGTTTGAGACAAGCCTGGCCAACACGGTGAAACCCCCGCCTCTACTAAAAATACAAAGATTATCCAAGTGTGGTAGCATGCACTTGTAGTTCCTGCTACTTGGGAGCTAAGGTGGGAGAATCACTTGAGCCTGGGAAGCAGAGTTTGCAGTGAGCCAAGATGGCACCACTGCACTCCAGCCCGGGCAACAGAGGGAGAACTTGTTGAAAGGAAAGGAAGGGGAAGGGGAAGGGAAAAGGGAAGGGGAAGGGAAAGAGGAAGGGAAAAGGGGAAGGGAAGGGGAGCGGGAAGGGAAGGGAGGGGGAAGGGAAGGGGAAAAGAAGGGAAGAAGTGGGAGAGAGGGAAAGAAGGAAGGAAGGAAGGGAGGAAGGGAGGGAGGGAGGAAGGAAGGAAGGGAGGGAGGGAGAAAGAAAGAACATCACACAGGATGAAGGCATAAGGGTGATATAATGGACTTTGGGGACTTGGGGTGGGAGAAGTTGGGAGGAGGTGATGGATAGAAGACTACATATTGGGTGCAGTGTGCATTGTACCCAGCGTGCACACAGTGACAGGTGCACTAAAATCTCAGAAGTCACCCTGAAGAACTTATCCATGTAGCAAAAAAACCACCCATATCCCTAAAACTATTGAAATAAAAAGAAAGAAAATCATGCAGGATGTGGGACACGCCTTCACTGTATGCTGCTGTTCCACACCTTGCAGGACACTGAGCATTTGCTGCTGTTTGCCCACAAGGCCCATTATGCATCCCCCAGTTGTTCTGACAAAACCAAAACACCGCCTATATTTCATACTATAGGTGAACATCAAGAACCTGAATAATAACATGCCAGGGGCTCTTAGGCCTTTCAGTACATACTGTCTTCCTACGAGTAAACTGCCTCCCCTCAGGCTCCAAAGTAAGTTAGACAGTGTCTGTGGGCCTGGATTTACCATATCTCAACCCCAACAGGCACTTCCAAAAGTTTCCTCGCTAAAATAAAAATACACTTTATTTTAGAACCATTTTAGGTTGATAGAAAAACATGGTAAAGGTGGTTCAGAAAGTTCCCATAAACACCATGCCAAATTTTCCCTATTACTAACTTCTCACATGAGTGTGGTACATGCCTTGCAATTGATGAGCCCATACTGGCATATTATCATTAACCAAAGTGCACAATTTCTTCAGATTTCTTTAGTTTTACCTAATGTCCTTTTTCTGTCCCAGGATGCCACATTATATTTCATAGTTATGCCTTCTTAGGCTTCTCTTGTTGATGAATTTCTTAGAACGTCCTTGTTTTTGACGACCTTAACAGCTTTGTAGAGTCCTAGTCAGGTATTTTGTACTGAATCCCTCAACTGGGATTTGTCTGATTATTAGACTGGAGTTCTAAGATTTGGAAGGAAGACCCCGGAGGTAAAGCGCCATTGTCAACGCCTTATATGAAGGATACGCACCATCAGCATGAATGAGTGTTGTTGATGTTCATCTTGATCACCTGGCCGAGGTAGTGTTTGTCAGGTGTCTCTGCTAGAAAGTTACTCTTTACTCCCCTTTTCTATGCTGTGCTTCTTTCTACTCTCACCCATTTGTTTATTTATCCAATTATTTATTTTTTATATCAGTATGACGTCACACTCATGGATATTCATTTTATATTGTGTGTTCATTCAATGCTGTTTTGTTGTTATTGTTGTGTGGTTTTCGTTTGGTTAATTGGTTGGGATTTTTGTTTTGGGGGCTTGAGTATTTCCTTACTTTCTGGAACTACAAGATGTTCCAATATCATATATCCTGCCCCAGTCCTGGAATCAGCTATTTTTCTTTTTTTTTAATAGAAGATGGTGTTAGAAACCAAGACCTGGGTGCTACATGTGCTTGTTGCTATAGGGGTGTTGTTTCCAGGTCCCTTCAATTAACAGAGTGAGGAAATATGTGTGTGTGTACTAACCCATGTATACAAACATATCTAAAAAATGTCTACATGTATGCATCTGTGTCTATATTAGGCTAAACATGAGTTCATACTGATATCCTCAACTCTAATCTGTAACTACAAAGAATCATTCTAGCCTCTTCCCCTTGCTTATCAAAAATGTCCCACTGCAGAAGGGAGAAACCTGGCTCCCACCAGCCATCATTCGTTTACTTAATTATTCCATGTCAGCCGGGTGTGGCAGCTCATCCCTGTAATCCCAGCACTTTGGGAGCCCAAGATAAGAGGATCACTTGAGCCCAAGAGTTCGAGACCAGCCTGGAAAACTTGGTGAAACCCCGTATCCACAAAAAATACAAAAATTAGCTGGACATGGTGAAACGTGCCTGCGATCCCAGCTATTTGAGACACAGAGGTGGGAGGACTACTTGAGACTGGGAGGTTGAGGCTGCAGTGAACCATGACCATGCCACTGCACTCCAGCCTAGGTGACAGAGTAAGATCCTGTTCCAAAAAAAAATTATTCCTTTTCAGTATACATGTGTTTTAATCATTGTTAAGCCATGCTCCTACAGGAAACACCTTTCTTAACTGGAGTACAGTGCTTATGTACACTTCCATTTGTCTTTACTTCTGCAGACTCATTTCTAGCATTACTTAGGTCAGTACCTTTTTTCTCCATCTCATTCACTGAGGTTGTTTCATACTTTCATAATGCAGCTAGTTTTATCACATCTGCATTGCATCTGGGGATCCTCTGACTTTCTAAATGATGTTTTGATTTGGACACATTGAGGTTCACTCCTTGTACTATAAAGTACTGTGGATTTTGACAAATGCCTAATGTCATGTATTCACCATTACATGATTACAGTATCCTACAAAATAATTCAACCACTCAAAAAAAAAAAATTCCCCGTGCTTCACCTAGTCAACCCTCTCTCCACCTATAAATCCTTAGCAACCCCGATCTTTCACCATCTGTATAGTTTTGCCTCTTCCAGAATGTCATATAATAGGAATTACAGTGTGTAGCCTTTTCAGACTGGCTTCTTTCATGGCAATATATATAAGATTCATGCATGGCTTTTTGTGACTTGATAGCCCATTTATTTTTATCATTGAATAATATTATACTGTGTGGCTATACCACAGTCTCCTTATCCATTCATCTATTAAGGACATCTTGGTTATTTCCAGTTTAGGGTGATTATGAATAAAGCTGTTATAAACATTCACACGTAGGTTTTTGTGTGAGTATAAATTTTCAAATCAGTTGTGTAAATACCTAGATGCATGCTTATTGGATCATATGGCATGACTATCACTAGATCAGTAAGAAATTATCATTCCAGCCTGGTGCCATGGCTCATGCCTGTAATCCTAGCACTTTGGGAGGCCAAGGCGTGCGGATCACCTGAAGTCAGGAGTTCAAGGCCAGCCTGGCCAACATGGTGAAGCCCCCATCTCTAAAAAAATACAAAACTTAGCCAGGCATGATGGCAGGTGCCTGTAATCCCAGCTACTCGGGAGGCTGAAGCAGGAGAATTGCTTGAACCCAGGAGCCGAAGGTTACAGTGAGCTGAGATTGCGCCACTGCACTCCATCCTGGGCGACAGATTGAGACTCCATCTCAAAAATAAATAAATAAAATAGAAAACATCATTCTATCTTCTAAAGTAGCTGTATCATTTTGTATCGTTTATCTTTCCAAAGTAGCTATATCAAGTGGAATAAGAGTTACCCTTGCTCTGCATCCTTGCCAGCAACTGTTATTGTTCATTTTTTTTTATTCTGTCTATTCTATTAGGTGTGGAGTGCTATCTGGTTGTTGTTTTAATTTGCAATTCCCTCAGGACAAATGTTTACCATATTTTCATATGCTTATTTGCCATCTGTATATCTTTTTTGGTGAGATGGCTGTTCAGATCTTTTTTCCATTTTTTTGGTTGAGTTGTTTTTTTATTGTTGGTTTTGAACAGTTTTTTGTATATTTTGGATACAAATCCTTTATCTGATATGTGTTTTGCAAGACATGTTTCATCAGGTATGTGTTCTGCCAGTCTGGTTTGTCTTGTCTTTCTCTTAATAGTATCCCTTTCACAGAGCAGAATTATTGATAAAAAGTTCATGTCTTAGTCTATTTTCTGCTGTTTTAACAGTATTACAGGCTGGATAATTTATAAAGAATAAAGTATTATTCAGCTCACAGTTCTGGGAGCTGAGAAGTCCAAGATTAAGGGGCTGTATCCTGTGTGGACTTTCTTACTAAATCATAACATGGCAAAAGACAGATGGGTAAGCACGTATGCAAGACAGAGAACACACACTCCCAAAGCCCCTTTTTAAAGCCATTAAACCCAGCCGTTAGTACAGAGCCCTCACAGACTAATCACCTCTTAAAGGTGCCACATCTTAATGCTGTTACAACAGCAATTAAATTTCTTATGAGGCCGGGCACGGTGGCTCATGCTTGTAATCCCAGCACTTCGGGAGGCCGAGGCAAGTGGATCACCTGAGGTTAAAAGTCCGAGACAAACCTGGTCAACATGGTGAAACCCCACCTCTACTAAAAACACAAAAATTAGGTGGGCGTGGTGGCACATGCCTGTAGTCCGGGCTACTCAGGAAACTGAGGCAGGAGAATTGCTTGAACCCTGAGGCAGAGGTTGCAGTGAGCTGAGATTGTGCCATTGCACTCCAGCCCGGGTGAAAAGACCGAAACTCCGTCTCAAAAATAAATAAATACATACATTTTATATAAGTTTTGGAAGGGACATTTAAACCATAGCAGTTCAATTTATCAATTTTTTTCTTTAATTGTGCTTTTGATGTTGTATTAAAAACTTATAACCAAAGACAAGGTCATCTAGATTTTCTCCCATTTTTCTTCTAGAAGTTTTACCATTTTGTGCTTTAAAATTAGGTATACAATACATTTCAAGTTAATTGTTGTGAAAGGTGTAAGGTCTGTGTCTAGGTTCAGGTTTTTGCTTTTGGATATCCAGTTGTTCCAGCACTGTTTGTTGAAAAGATTATCCTTTCTCCATTAAATTGTCTTTGCTTCTTTGTGAGAAATCAGTTGACTATATTTGTGTTGTTCTATTTCAGGGCTCCAATTTATTGATCTCTGTGTCAACCTTTTAGTATCATGTTAGCTATTCTATACAAATTCTAGAATCGGTTTGGCAATATATACAAAATAGCTTGCTGGAGTTTTGATTGAGTCTGCTTTGAGTCTATAGATCAAGTTGGGAAAAATTGATGTCTTAACAATACTGAATCTTCCAATTCGCAAACACACAGTATCTCTCCACTCATTCAGATCTTTTATCAGTCTTACAGTTTTTGAATATAGTTCCCGTATGTATTTTGTTCAATTTATGCCTTAGTATTTCTTTTTGTGCTTTTGTAAGTGGTATTTTTATATTTTAAATTCAAATTGTTTTTATGTATGTAGGAGTACAGATACCTCATAACAAAGAATTTCTAATTGCTCCCTTTTATCCCTTATGACATTGCAGCCATTCATTTTACTTATCCATGCTATGATCATCCAATACATTGTTACCACTAATACTTTAAATAGGTGGATATTTTAAATCAATTAAGAAAAATAAAAATATTATCTTTATTTCTTTTCCAGCACTCTTTATTTCTTTATATAGATCTGGGTTTCTGACCTATAGCACTTTCTGCCTGAAGAACTTAATATTTTTGGCAAAGAAGATCCAGCAGTCATAAATTTCCTCAGTTTTTATTTATAATGACTTTATTTCTTCTTCACTTTTGAAGGATAATTTCAGTGTATATAGAATTCTAGGTTTGTGGGGTTTTATTTTCTTTCAACACTTGGATATTTCATTCCACATTCTTCTTGCTTGCATTATTTCTGATGAGAAGTCCACTGCAATTCTTATCCTTGTTCCTCTCTACGTAAGGTGTTTTGCCCTCTGCTTTCTTTCAAGACTTTATCCTTGCCTTTTGTTTTCTGCAATTTAAATATGATATGCAAAGCAAGTATTTATCCTGCTTGGCATTTTCTGAGCTTCCTGGATCTATTCTTAGGTGTCTGTCATTAATTGTGGGAAGTTCTTGGCCATTATTACTTCAAATTTTTTTTTCTCTTCTGATTTTTTTTCTCTTCCTGGTATTCCAATTATACACATGTTATACCTTTTGAAATTTTACCTACAGATCTTGGGTAATCAGTTCTAGGTTTTGTGTGAGTTTTCCTTTTCTTTGTTTTTTCACTTTGCTCTTCAGTTTGGAAAGTTTCTATTGAGCTATCTTCAAATTCAATGATTCTTTCCTTGGTTATGTCCAGCCCACTGATGAGCCCATTGAAGCCATTCTTCATCACTGTAACATCTCTGTTACAGTGTTTTTAGTTTCTAGCATTTCCTTTGATTCTTAGAACTTCTATTTCTCTTGTTATATTATCCATATGTACATGCATGCTGTCTACTTTTTCCCTTAGAGTCCTTAATTATAATCATATTTATTCTTTTAAATTCTGTATCTGATAACTCTTAACATCTGTGTCATATCTGAGTCTGGTCCTGATGCTTGCTTTTTGTCTTCAGACTATTTTATTCTTGCCTTTGGCAAGCTTTGTAATTTTCTGCTTAAAGCTGGACATGCTGTATTAGGTAACAGAAACTGGAGGAAATAGGCTTTTAATGTGAGGATTTGTGTTACTATGACTGGGAGTTGGATTGTGTTTAATGCTTGGTACAACTGTAGGAGCCAGAAGCTTCAATTTCTCCAGTGTCCTTGTTTTTGCCTCCTCTCTAGACTTGGGTCTTCCCTAGGTATTACTCTCAGAGGAGTACGTGAATCTTGCATTTATTTCAGCTGTAGTCCATTCTTATTATACTGGAGCCCTATTGGTGTAGTAGCAAGGTATGGAGGGAAGGGGTATATGGTTAAATCTCAGTCCTTCAATTGACCTGTGTCTTTAGGCTGTGACCTTCACAAGCTCCAGTGGTATAGCTTCACCACCCCTACTTAGACAAGAAAGGAAGGCTAGAAAAGGCTAGAGTGGGAAGGATGTCCTTTCACTAGTGAGATAAGGTTCTGGTATTTTCCCTGGACAGTGGGCCTTTGTTAGAGAGAACGCTCTTGGTGTATATCACAATGAGTACGCTTCCCCTCCCCCTGCCAAGGCCACAGAGAATCTTTCTTGGATCTTTACCATGAGAACCTGGTGGACTTCCTGGAGGTAAAACCCACAAAAGTGTGAGTGTCCCCTGTAATGGTTAATACTGACTATCAACTTGATTGGATTGAAGGATGAAAAGTATTCATCCTGGCTGTATCTGTGAAGATGTTGCCAAAGATTAACATTTGAGTCAGCGGGCTGGGAAAGGCAGACCCACCCTTAATCTGGGTGGCCACTATCAGCTGCTAGTGCAGCTAGAATATAAAGCAGGCAGAAAAATGTGAAAAGACGAGACTGGCCTAGACTCCCAGCCTACATCTTTCTCTTAGGCTGGATGCTTCCTGCCCTCGAACATCAGACTCCAAGTTCTTCAGTTTTGGGACTCTGACTGGCTCTCCTTGCTGCTTAGCTTGCAGATGGCCTATTGTGGGACCTTGTGATCATGTGAGTTAACACTTAATAAACCCCCCTTTATTAATATATATAAACTTTTTTTCTTCTATTAGTTCTGTCCCTCTAGAGAACCCTGACTAATACATCCCCTAAGACAACATAATACTGTGGCCTTACAGGTTACTCACTCTTGGCTAGCCCACAGTCCACCTCTAGCACTTCATCAAAATTATCATTTAATTACCAAAGTTATCAGTGGCTTCTAATCCAGGTAAGCAGGTTTCAGCTGCGGCTCTTTGCATTCACCTGTCTCTCTAGATTTCAGGGTGGTGATCTGTCCTGCAACTTCATTTCTCTAATGGGTCTGAGAAAAGTCCTTGATTTTCCATTTTTTCAGGTTTTTTCTTGTTGTAAGAATCGGGGTGATGACTTCCAATCTAAAGAATTTTCAGAGCTGAAATTGAAAGTCCAAAAATTATCTTTTTTAATTAGAAAAATTTAAAAACAAGACTGGAAATAGCTGGGTAATAAACTCATAGGGGTACTTTATAAAACGTCTACTTTTAGGTATATTTGAAATTTTCTATAATAAAAAATTATGGTTAAGAATCTGAAACAGGGTAGCTTTAAACAATAGGGACAGCAGAGAAAAAAATTAGTCAGCAATATTTGAATATCTAATATGGACCAGGGACTTTGCCAAGATAATTTGGATATAAGAATGAACACTACTATTTCCTGCCCTCATGGAGCTGTCAGCTTTTGGGGAGAGAATGACATTCAATAAATAGTTATGACTTAATTACTTAGGCTAAGGACTACAGCAGAGGCAAAAATGGTGCCGTGGGAGCAGATAACAGAGACTAGAGAATCTAACCTCATCTGGAGAGTTGGGGGAAGACAATCAAAGACCACCAGGGGACTGAGTACAGAAGGCCTGCTGTGCCTATTTCCAGGAGACCCAGCAGCCTGGATCAATGGTAATACCTGAACTTAGTCAGGCTGGACCCAGAGGCTGGCCTCCAAAGTTTACACATAATAACAATAATGTTAAAGGTAAGAAGAGAGAGAATGTATCAGAAGAAAGCAAGTCTACGGAATCCCTCGTAGGCTCTTAAAACCCTGACCACCTGAATTTAGGTGAAACAACCAAGTGGGATTTTCACAATTCATTCTTACTTTCTATAATATTGACCATTTTCATGAATCCTTCTTCCCCACTCATTCGAATTCTCTTTGGATACCAGTAAACTCTGCACTTGTCATTTTGCTCCTGGAGTGACACCATAGGAGAAGGATTGTAATTTATTGACAGAGCAAAAGAAACAGGGACCAGGCAGAAGGAAAAAAAGATGATCTTTTGGAGGTCTGCACTCAGATATGCCATGATTTCAATGTATCAGTTAATGCAAATCACATGACTCTTGTAACATGTTTGCCATCAGGAAAACAGAAATGCCACTTACCAACTCTAGTGCAGATTGTTACTAAGCAAATTTCACAGTTATATCTACATAAATGTTTACTACTGATTTATTACACAGCTAATGATAATTAATGATGGTAATTATTAAAATACAGATTGATATTAGCATTTAGAGCAACATCTAAACTTTCCAAATTATCATCAATGTATAATTTTTAAAATAACAGCAATTAATCATGATAGTTAAATGATAACACTTTGTAATATATTATCATGTTTTCTACAAATAAGAAAAGCACTAGTCTATTATGGTGAAGATAATAACACTAACAATGGTAGAGTAATGATTGCTAATCATTTCCCATTATTGTTATTAAGATGTACAAATCACTCAAAATCACTGAAAATCTGTGAAATAAAAACCTAGTGAAGGCATATGATAAAATAAGCAATCTACAGTTACCAAGCCTACCAAATCAAGATTCTGGGTCCTGGTCACAATAGTGGCTGCCCATCAGAAAAGACTGGGGAATGTTCAAAAAATCCCAAAGCCCACCACCCTACCCAGAAAATCTGATTTAATCAGACTGGGTGTGTCTGATTTTGTTCTGAAAGTTCTCTAAGTCTAATGTGCATCCGGAGTTGAGAACCACTGCTCCAGGTGTCTCATTTTTATGCTTGAGAATAAAGACGTATTCGGTCCTGGGGCAAAACTGAATTGGGAAACCCACTTGCCCAGCCTCTGTCAATCAGTGCTGTGTGTAGCAGAGGAAAGAGTTGTTAGTTTTCGTTGTCAGGGAATTTTCTTCATAGAAAAGTACATTAAAATACCAAATTACAGTATTTACATATTTCATGTATTTTTCCCAACTGCGTTCCCATAGCAACTAAATCCATTTGCTCCCTACTTTCCTCTGAGTTATTTTCCATCATGAGCCATGCTTTATTAGTGAGGCAAGCAGTTTGCCCTCTGAAATGACTGTTTTGCTCTTTACTATTTCTTTGCCAGGGAATGCAACTCTGTTGTGTCTTTCTAACTCCTGTACTCCCTGAATTTGATAAAGTTGGCTTTGCTAGTTTGGGCAGAGACAGTGTCCCTCACTACTTTCCTCAGTCTGGAGCAGTCCCTGATTTTTCCAATGAGCTTACCAAAACCAAAAAGCAAATGGCAAGGAAAGGTTCCCTCAAGGAACCTGTGACTGGGAAAGGATGCGAGGAAGGGAATTGCTGAAATCCCAAACCGTGATGAGTTCACCTAAATCAGCAGTGGACAAAGGATAACCCGGCTCTCTGGGACCTCACTAGGCTTATCAGGTAGGGTCAGTGGTTAGACATCACGGCTTTGGAGATAGTCACCCACTAGCAAGCAGGAAGAAAGTCAGTCCTCTTGCAGCCTCTGAATCCCCAGAGAGCCCAAAAGAGCCACAGGACACTGAGATTTCTTTGTGATTTCACCCAGACAACTTGGCAGACTTTAGGGCTTGTTTGTTTGTTTGAAACTATGACATTTCACTTGCTAATGAGGCTCTGCCTTGCAAGGGGGACAGGGATGCCAAAGAAGACTGCGGGAGGGAGGCAGCAGGCCCAGTGCTTCAGGGCAGCTCTCCTTGTGGCTGCCTGACGCCAGGATGGACTCGGGCCGCCAGTGCCAGAGGAGAGAGAAGCGGCACCAGAGACAAGGCAATGCTTCAAAATCATCTGTTCTCAGTTGCTGACTCAGACGCCTCCTTCTGTGCCAGCAGCACTAATGAAGAGGACTTGCTTCCTCCTCCCTCTCAGGCTCCAAATAAAAACCAGAGCTATGGTGCAACGGCTCCCAGGCCAGGGGGCAAGTGATCCAGGCAGTATCTCAGAATGCAGCAACAGAAACCACACGCAGCGAGAGTGTGCCTCCCATCTGCAAGATCTGGTGCAACTTACATAGGTACATCTGTGGCACTGCTTGCTGCTGGGTTCTGGGGGTCATGGTGAAGTCCTTCAGTACTCTTCCACCAATAGCATTTATTCAAGAACAACGTCTATCAGTTAGGGTTCCAGCAGGAAACAGATGGTACTCTCAAATTGGGTTATTTGAGGAGAGTTCAATTAAGGGACTATTTACAAAGGTATGGGCAGGATGTAGGAAAGACCATAAGACATAGTGTATTATCTCAGAGCTAGGAAAGCAGGGCACTGCTCCTACACTAGGCCTAAGCAGTGGAATCCAGAGACAAAACTGTGTGGAATGACAGGAGCTGAGACCTTCAGTTGTGGGAGATAGCCAGCACACCACCACCACGCAGGGAGGAAGCCAGGAAATAAACACCTGGACCTCATTCTCCTCCCCGCCTTCGATCTGCTGCCAGTGCTTCCTGGTGCCAAACTCAACCAGAAACTGACGGCCTGAGAGCCCTCACTGCTGCAGTCCATACAGGTCAGCCTCCTGGGGCACAAAACAAGATGGAGAAGTGGGGACCTAGGAAGGCAGATAAAGACATCAAGCACCCTCTCTTACACATCAGAGCAGGTGAGATACTTCATGACTAAGGATATATTTATTCTGCCACTGCCAGAGCCCTCCCAGATGCAGCAAATTCTGAGATAATAGTGTCCAGGGGTTGGAAGATAACATTGAGAGCTTGCAATATGTTTAACCACAGAGAAGGCAAGTAGAAGCCCAACCTCCTCAAGAGCAGAGAAGTGATACTGAGGACACAGACAAACAACAAACATCCTAGCTCTGATTCAATGATACATCCCAGCCATGGATCACACGGTTGCTCTCCTGCTCAAAAGGAAATTGTGAGCACCATGAAATGCTCCCTTCACATGGAACATTTTGCCTGGTTACCTATTTGCACAGGCGAATGGAAAAGGAAGCCTCCGTTATTCCGCAGTTTGGCATCATTTGTGCTGAGAATGTGCAGAATTAGACATAGACATACTGGCCAGGTGTGGTGGCTCACACCTGTAATCCTAAAGCTTTGGAAGGCCAAGGTAGGAAGATCACTTAGGGTCAGGAGTTCAAGACCAGCCTTGGCAACATAGTGAGACCCTATCTCAAGGAAGGCAAAAAAAATTAGCTGGGTATTACGGTTCTCACCTATAGTCATATCTACTCAAGAGGCTGAGGCAGGAGGATTGCTTGATCCCAGAAGTTCAAGGTTGCAGTGAGCCATGATCATGCCACTGCACTGCAGCCTGGGCAGCAGAGCAAGAATCTGAGAAGGAAGGAAGGAAGGAAGGAAGGAAGGAAGGAAGGAAGGAAGGAAGGAAGGAAGGAAGGAAGGAAGGAAGGAGAGGGAGGGAGGGAAGGAGGAAGGAAGGAAGGAAGGAAGGAAGAAAGAAAGAGAGAAAGAAAGAAAGAAAGAAAGAAAGAAAGAAAGAAAGAAAGAAAGAAAGAAAGAAAGAAAGAAAGAAAGAAAGAAAGAAAAAGAAAGAAAGAAAGAAAGAAAAAGAAAGAAAGAAAGAAAGAAAAAGAAAGAAAGAAAGAAAGAAAAAGAAAGAAAGAAAGAAAGAAAGAAAGAAAGAAAGAAAGAAAGAAAGAAAGAAAGAAAGAAAGAAAGAAAGAAAGAAAGAGAGAGAAAGTTTTAGGAGTCTGACAGGATATACTTGGTTATCAAAAGTTCAATGTTTGAGGAAAATCAGCAGGGTTGGTTTTCATTCTGATGGAGCTGGGAGAAGAGCAGATATTTGAAATGGATGCACAGAAGGCTAGGTGAGATAATAGCAAGATGCTCTTCTGCTACCTTTATGGGGTGGTGGAAGTTGAGAGGCAATACTAATTATAACATCTGTCCTACCTGATTTAAGAGTCTCTGTCACTTGGGAGGCCGAGATGGGCGGATCACGAGGTCAGGAGATTGAGACCATCCTGGCTAACACGGTGAAACCCCGTCTCTACTAAAAAATACAAAAAAGTAGCCGAGCGAGGTGGCGGGCGCCTGTAGTCCCAGCTACCTGGGAGGCTGAGGCAGGAGAATGGCGTAAACCCGGGAGGCAGAGCTTGCAGTGAGCTGAGATCCGACCACTGCACTCCAGCCTGGGCAACAGAGAGAGACTCCACCTCAAAAAAAAAAAAAAAAAAAAAGAGTCTCTGTCACACATTCTATATGTGGCATCTGCTTGTATTATAAAGAACCTGAAGAGTAAGTGCTACGTACAACTCAAAAAAAAGATGATCTGACCAAATATTTATGGTGATGGTGGGAAGTATCACAGATTTTTAATCTAAGTTCATATGTAAACTTGATGGATCATTCTCTACTGCAATTTGTTCATAAAAATTCAAAATTTCATATTCTAGATTCTAAAACTAGCCCAAAGATTTATGCTTATATCAGTTCAACTCTAGAATTGTTCCACTCTAAGGTTATTAAAAAGAAGACAAAATTTACCAAACTGCTCAAAAGAACTGAGGTGGTAGCATTAATTTAACATCTCTGTGCTTTGCACTGTCTTTATTCAGTATATTAAATTTTTCCTAATTGTTTGATTAATAAGGTACCCCATGCACTTGAATAACTTCCTTTAAGAATCATTTTCTTTGTAGTCTATAGCTATGGTGATCATGTCAATATTTTCCCAAATCAACATTAAGTATTTTACCAAGTAAATATTACAACTTATCACCTTGACACATGTGAACCTTGAAAGCATATGGTCACTGTGGTTATAATACACATAGTGGCATGCTAGGGGTAACAACATCCACAATAACAGCCAAAAATAGTCTCTGAAAAGCCTTTCTTTCACCCATGAACCTGTTCTCCACGAAACTTGATTCTTCTGATTATAGCGGTTCAGAGTAAATTTAGACAAATGGAGGCATTTGTCATTTTCCTTTCACTTTCACCCTTTTGCCTCCTCATATCCAACAACCACCCCCTCCTGCCGCAAAAACAACATAGTAAACATGCAGAACACAAACCAGTATGCTCCACTTTGCTCTTGAGCCATGGAATTTCTCCACTGTGCTCATTGTACACAAGCAACAGTATTCTTTTCAGTGTGATACAACACTTTGCCCAGACAGCTGAGGCCACAATTTCTCAGAAAGGCCCTTCAGTTTTCAATCTTTCATTTGTTGTCTACAATAATTGATGTGCAGGTCTTCAGAGCTATAGTCTCTTTCTAAGACCCAAATTAGTAATAGGGGGCACTTGGAGAGCTCCCTGTTGTCTCCTGTGGCTGTAGAGCAGGTTTCAGGAAGGAAAAATAAGACTGGTCCCAGTTGAGGGGGAGAGAATCGATCATCCTCCATCCACTGGGTTTGTGGTTGATTCAAAGTCAAGAATTTTTTAACCTCTCCTATAGAAAATAGGGAGCTATCACAGTTTTGTAAGCGGGATGTGAATTAATCAATAATAACTGTGTTGACAATGTGAATGATGAAATGGGAAGGGTAGAGAGATAAAACTGCAGTAGAGACAGCAGATAACAGAAGTTTAGCTCAGGCAACTAAAGCAGTGGTAGTAGTGAAGAAGACAAAAATAGAGAATATCTAAAAAGAAAGCCTTTCAACATAGTCAAATGCTATGGAGAAGTTAAAGGGAGTAAAGGATTAATAAGATTTCTTTGAATTTGGCTATTTGTCTTTGTGGTTGCTATTATGAAAGCTCCAAGGACATAACCCCTTTTCTCAGAAAACCTTCACTCTAATTGAGGGGCCCAAAATGTCATTGAAAAGTTAAAGTATCTAGAACACAGTTTATGCCCACGAAATATTTGTTAAGTGACTAAGAAGGTATTCTTCCATCTTTTCCTTCCACCTTTCCTCTCCTCTCTTCTTTACTTCCTAGAGAGTTGTTTTTTCCCAGATGACAAAATGTTGCCACAAAAACAGTATTTTAGCTTATGGGTTCCTCATTTAAAGTTATTTTTCTTTCTTTGAGCTAGTTCTGACCTCACCTGCCATGTTAAGTAGTGGGTTTGATTGTATTTCTTAAACAGATCATTCCACTATAGAAAAGATGATGGACTAGAGGCAAAAGGATAAGGTAAGAGAGATTCTTCTTTCTGGTCATTCGAGATGGCATCCCATCTTCCAGGTGCCAAAGGATAAATATTATTCCTTACAAGGCAAACTCAAACTCCACTGGGTCAAAAACACAAATATGCAGCTACAGACAAAATCCTTTCCCCAAAATACAAGGCTTAGAACCAGGCAGTCAGCTTAATTCTTAGAAGGACAGAGTTCCTCAAAGGTGATCCCAAGGCTGCCACAGAAAGCAATAATAAAGCTCAACACATGCTCTGGCTTAAACAATTTGCAATTAAGTTCAAAATTCAGGTGCTCAGAGTGCAAAGACATTAAACCTCAATATTGATTCTACAGAACACACAGGAACAATGAAGAAAGAAACAAATCCTTTGTAATATTATGAAATAACTATCCCAATCTCATAAAATCCTCACAGTCTTCTGTTTTCTGCCATGAGCTTCATTTTACTAAAATACACCCCCAACCACTTTGTGGACATGTTTTACATGTCAACAAAGGAGCAAACAGTAACTAGAGCAGACAAAGACACATTTATCTCAGACTTACAGGTTTATATATAGTGTGGCCAGACATTCTTTTATTTTGCCCTTTGCACTTGCATTCTCTAGATGGTGTGTCTAATTGCTATGTCGCATGCTCAAGTGCCTCTGAATACAATATATTACCTTCTGTTGAAACCCACATTGTTGTCCCCCTGGTGTTTTTGTCATCTCCCATCCTCTATGACTAGTGTAGTGGTGGGGTTTGCTTTAATTCCAATCGGCTACATACCCTAAATTCCATCCAGAGAACTTATTGGCCTGGCTTTTTGGCATCTTCCCATGTGCGTCTGCATTCCTTTAAGGGTAACATCTTCATCCTTTTCCATTTCCCCTCTTTTCCATTTCCTATGGTTTTCTCTGTTTCTGTTCTTTGGCCAACCCTCCCTGCAGCTACATGTGTTTTTGAATCTTCCCTGTGTTTTTAAATTATCTTGGTATTCTTAGCCTTTGGGCTTTCAGGACTTATTCAAACTCTCTCATCTTTCCTCTGCCGCCTTTCCAATTATTTCTGGGTCTCATTTTGCCTGGCCTACCCATAGCTTCTTTGTAAGTAAAATTTACTTTGTAGGCAGTGAAATGCTTTACTAGGGTAGGTTTCTGTAACCTCTCCTTGCAACACAAACTTCAAAGTCTTTGAGATGAGTGATTCACATACCCATCTTGCTTCCAGTCTCACTTGTTCAGAGTTCTAGCTCCTCCTCTGCCATTCCTCTATTAGAAAAAGTCCCAGGATTGGGAAACATGCTAAGAGTGAGATGGTGCCAATGGCCGATAACTTGAATGTCTTCTAATGTCCTACATAATCTCATTATCCTTCCTCAAAGGATTTTCTAAACCTTGCACTAGGCACAGACACACACTACACAGATTCACATTAGAAGCTTGTTAATAAAAATTGCTGCTATAAAGACACATGCACACGTATGTTTATTGCGGCACTATTCACAATAGCAAAGACTTGGAACCAACCCAAACATCCATTAATGATAGACTGGATTAAGAAAATGTGGCACATATACATATGGAATACTATGCAGCCATAAAAAAGGATGAGTTCATGTCCTTTGTAGGGACATGGATGCAGCTGGAAACCATCATTCTCAGCAAACTATTGCAAGAACAGAAAACCAAACACCGCATGTTCTCACTCATAGGTAGGAATTGAACAATGAGAACACTTAGACACAGGAAGGGGAACATCACACACCAGGGCCTGTCATGGGGTAGGGGAATGGGGGAGGGATAGCATTAGGAGATATACCTAATGTAAATGACGAGTTAATGGGTGCAGCACACCAACATGGCACATGTATACATATGTAACAAACCTGCACGTTGTGCACATGTACCCTAGAACTTGAAGTATAATAAAAAAAGGAAGCTTTTTAATGAAAATTAACCAGTAATTCTCCTACAATCCACGTGGTTTTCATTGTCTTCCTATTAGACTTGCTGATCATTAGTCAGTTATGTGAGTCAGCTACTTAGGATTCATCTTCCTTCTCCCCTTTGTGGGCTGACACATCTTAGGATTCATCTTCCTTCTCCCCTTTGTGGGCTGACACATCTTGATGAAGGGCCTCATTTAGAAGGGACAGTCTACACATTTCTATGAGTACAAGATCATATTTATTTTTAGTCCAAAACACGATTTTTAAATGCCACAAAAAGCAGATGTATGGATCATTCCGCCTAATGCTCTGCTTATGATAATGAACTATGGGCATATTCTAGGATATTCCTACTTAAAAAGAGACTGAGAAAATTCATTGTAAGATGCCAATTTGAATGTATGCATTAAATTTTCTTCCCTCCCACATTCCCTCTGAAATGCCCAAAATATTAAAATGGGGGAGAAAACATTCACATCAGCCCATGAAAACAGGAAAGTTATACAAATAGTCTGAAAACAGAAAGGAAGTTTTTCAAGATATGGCATAGGTGGACTGGATTTAAATACCAATATAGAATTATGGTTAATATTCTGAGAGGATAATAGTATTAGTCTTATGCTAAGAAATACATGCTGAAGTATTTGGGAGTGAAGTGTCGTGATATCAACATACTCTCAAATAATTCAGGGTGAAAGAAGATGTATGTAGAGAGAGATAAGCCGAGTAGAGCAAAATGCTGATTTTTTGAAACTTGGGTATATATGGATGTTTAATATACTACTCATTCTCTTTTCTGTATACTTGAAATTTTTCATAATTAAAATTTGCATAAAAAATTAAAGGAAGTACTGACATTCCTGAGACTCAATCCATGCCAAAGGAAAGCTACTCTGACAATATTTAGGCATGATCTATCCCGAAAACTATCACTCTGTCTCCCCGAATAAATAAACAAACAAACTCAGGGAGTCTGGAAGTTTGGGGAGGGACATATGGCAAATACAAAGACCTGGATCAAATGAGAACAGGTAACGAAAAAAAAAATCCGTTTTCCATCCTACTTTTACATATATGTTAAATATGAAAGATAATGAAGCAATTTATATAGAATTTTGAGGATAAGTTAAACATTGAAGACCACAATTATATAAGGAGCTAATCATATAAGAATTCAGAAAGAAAATTAATCACATGGTCTTTTGACAAATTTATTTGGAAGAACATTCCAGCATGCTAGGAAATAAATTCAATAAACAGAATTCAAATATAAGTATGTTCCAATATAAAAATTGTGACAGTGGACAATGAAGCCAATTTCTATTAATTTACATTAATATCTACTTAACCAATTTGCAGAAGATTTTGAAACTTAATACAAATGCTAAAAATAATTATTTTAGAAAGATTTGTTAATGTAGAAAAGAAGTTAATAAAATAATCTGCATCTAAAGGGTTTAACATAGTCAAATGCTATGGAGAAATTAAAGAGAATAAAGGATTAACAAGATTTATTTGAATTTGGCTGTTTGGATCTAAAGGGTTGCTGGGGTGAAAGCAAGAAGGAAGAAGGAATGAAGATGTGATGAATCATTCATTTTACATGGGGAATGTCATTTCACTCCTGATAGACAAATATGAGTTTATACTCTTTAAATAATTAAGAATAACTACTGGGAGACTAGAAATAAGTAACTTTCAGACAATATACAGGAGGGGGGCAGGAAAAAGACCAGGGTTAAGTAGAACAATGTTAGGGAAAAAGAAAAAGAGAGCAGGAGAGAAAAAAGTCAAAAAATATATAAAATAAAATGACAGAAATAAGACCAATACATGTGAATGGGATAAAATCTACTGATAAAAGATAAAGACATACTGGATCAACAAATAAAATTCAACTATATACTGTTTGCAAGGTGCACATTTGAAGCAAAATGATATGAAACAGTTAAAAAAAAAAAGAGAGATGAGCAAGGATAGGCCAGGGAAATGCAAACAAAACAAGAATAATATTAATGAACAAAACAGCATTGAAGCCAAGAAGAATGATTAAATTAGACAAATTTGTCAAACAGAAAAAAGTAAAATCTACAACGAATATATAAAAGCTAAGTATAGCACTGAAATATTTTAAAACTATTAAAAATGCAAGAGAAAATTAACAGAACTATCACCAGAGCAGAAGATTTTACATTCCACTGGAAGATCAAATAGTCAAAAGTAAATAAGAATATTTTAAAAATTGAATAATACAATTATAATTCCAGAAATTAAAAACAAAATAATAGACCAAAAAATCAAGATACTTAGAAATTAAAAAGTACTCTTCTGAACTCTTTGGTCAGCAAAACAGTACAAATTCGAAAGAAAATACGATTAGTATGACATCATTTTTCCATGGTTTATGTGATGTTTGGTCAAAGATACACTCAGCGGAAAATCTATAACACAAATATTTTCTTATTAAGCAAGAAACAGTAACACTTAAGCATTAAAAATTAAGATTTAAAAAACTGAGCATTATATAGAACTCTAAGCTATTTAATTTGAAAACTTTTTTAAATTGACTTTTTTTACTAGAAAAAAAATAAAATAACAAAATTGACTTAAGAAGTTTCCAACCCTTTTTTGGGGGATATGTGGAACAGAGTCTCACTCTGTTGAGGGAGTAGACTGGAGTGGAGTGCAGTGGCACTATCTCAGCTCACTGCAACCTCCACCTCCCAGGTTCAGGTATTTCTCATGCCTCAGCCTCCCAAGTAGCTGGGATTACAGGCGTGCACCACCACACCCGGTTAATTTTTGTATTTTTAGTAGAGACAAGGTTTTGCCATGTTGCCCAGGCTGGTCTCTAACCCCAGGCTTCAAGGAATCTGCCCACCTCGGCCTCCCAAAGCACTGGGATTATAGGTGTGAGCCACCGTGCCTGGCAATTACTAATATTATACCTAAAGATATAATAATAAAGTCATCCCCATTAGAATAAGAAACAAGACAGGCATACACACCTAATATATAGCATCATTCTAGAAATGTGTGACAATTAAAATGTACCCAGAAACAAAATAAGAGTATCAATATTGAAAAAGAAGAGGAAAATTATCATTATTTCTTGATGATTTTATTGGTTAAACTTGAAAACCTAAGAGAAACAACTGAAAAAAAGCTAGAATCAGTAAGAAAGTTTGTCAGGGAGGCCGCTTAAAACAATAAAATATTTTAAAAGCAATAATTTTCTTATATGCCCTAAATAAGCAGCTAGAATAATGGGAGAAACCATTCACAATAGGAATAAAAAGTAATAATAATAATGCTGTGAACATAATCAAGTTAATAAGAAATATGCAGAACAAATATTCATAAAATAAGAAAATTTTAATGAGACACATAAAGACTTGAAAAATGAAAAGATACACTGTTTCTAGATAAAATCACTGCCTATTATAAAGATTTTCTCCAAATTAATCTATAAACTTAATGTAATTACATTTAAGATCCAATGGGACATTTTTAAGTTGAGAAAAGTATTATAAACATAGAAGATAAACATATAGAAAAACACAGAATTCTTTTAGCAGTATGGAATTGGTCAAGGAAATTATAGCACATCAATACAAAGCAACATGTAGCAGTCATTTGAAACGTTTGTATAGCTCTAAATTTACAGACATGGAAAGAATATCACGAAATATCAAGTTGAAAAAGCAAATTGTAACTTTGCTTGTCTTAGTTTGAGCCCATTTGGATACGTTAAATACATAAACAAAAAAAATAAAGGCTCAAAGATATACATCAAAATATCAAAAGTTATTTTTAAAAAATTATAGGTTTTTAAACTATTTAAGATTTTGCTTATATAATTTTTCTAATTTTTCTATAATTAATATATGTTATTATTCTGATTTAAAACAAAAAGTATGGCCTATTTCTTACACATGCCCCCTACGAGTCCTACACCCTTGAGTTTATCTAAGCCCTTCTTAAATTCTACCATATTTTGACCTATCTCTTGGAATAATATATAAAGCCACACTTTTTCTTTTGTCTTAAAACTACCTTCAGTATGTGTCCTTTGCTCTTATTTTTCTGAGCTGTTTTTTACTAGGAAAATATTCTCACCTGATTCATTTCCTTCATGACACTGTAAATTTTTATCACATCCTACTCCACCTTCATCCTTCCAGATTGAGAGCATTAAGTAGTCAGCCCATCCTCATAAAGAAGCACTCATTTGCTCCGTCTCTATTTTTACTACATCATTAAAATGACCACATGGCCAGAACTGTGCAGTACATTCCCAATTTATTTTTCCCTAACTTCCACTGTGTAAGAGTTATTCTCCCAAATGTAAAATACCATCTTCAATACTATTTATAACAATATTCATTGAGTCAATTATGTCTATGGATTACTTCTGACTGTCCACTGGGAAAGCAGAATCTCTTAGGTCAATTTCAGTGACAACATCTATAATACTATAGCTTTTTACCTCCCAAATAGACATAGATTTGTCTAGACTACACAGATGAATTTGCATCCACATTCACAAGGAAGGCCTTCTGTGAATCAATAAGTGCTATCCTCATGTCATTTTTCTTGCTGTCAAAATGCTACAGTAAAGGAAAAAAGGTCCCAACTCAGCCCGTGTAAATTGTTAGTTTTAGGCTCTTCCCAAATTACTCTGTGTGGCCGTGTACTCACAGAATGTCTGAAATGGTCTGATTAAATGTGCAGCATCACCAGGAAGAAATGGAAAAACTGCTGTTTAAATTTGGATAAAAGAGACTGGGAGTGGGAAGGGAAAAAGGTAAGACCAGGTAGTGGGCAAACATGGAGAGCTGAGGGAAGGAGTAGAGGCCACGATTCATCTGCTCATCAAGTCAATATAACAGCACACCTGTATGGAGGAGGTCAGCTACGCAGCAGTGAGCCATTTTGATTATCATTATGAGGCTGCTCACACAGACCATTTATATGTTCACTCTTTTGCGTCCACCATTTATTGTCACACGGAAAGGGAATATTGATATCACACTTCCCCTTCATTTCTTCTCACCCAAACTGTCACAGCCTCCCAGTACAGTTCCATTCCTCTCCACTTCATCTTACACATTGGTGTCAGAGTGATATGTTTAAAGAAAGTTCTTAGGTTGTCACTTTTCTGGTTAAAAAAAAGAAAAGAAAAAAGAAAGCTGTCTCTTGGTCCCTATTGCTTCCTCTGAAAACCTTTCTGAATAGAGGAAAATCCCATCATGTGGAACATGAAGCTCCTCTAAGCCAAGCCCAGCCTCTTTTCCGAAATGCACCTTATCCCAGCTCCCAAATTCTTCCCTCCCCAGTGAAGCCCTCCCATTTGCCTTTGCTGGCCAGTCCTTCTGTACGGATTCTCTGGCTTCCACTTCTACCTGTCCAAATATCACCCATTTTCAAGATCCTCCACAATTACACCAGCTGGCGACTACATCATTACCTTCTTCCTCCTTTCCTTTCTATTCTCCAAGGACTTTTGGTGAATCTCAATAAACCCCTTAGCACAATAAGAAAATAACAAGCACATGAAGAGAACCCACTAAATACTGGGAAGGGTGCTAAGTGTTTGAAATAGGGGATCCTTTGATTGTAAGAAATAGAAATTTTCTGGAAACAAGCAAAAGGGATTTTATTATTAAAACTCAAGGAACCCTGGGCAAAATGTATAATCAGGAAATCAAGGAGGCACTGTCTTCTCTCTCTCTTTCTCCCTTTCACTCCCTTGCTGTCTTCCAGCAGTGCCTCTTCCTTGTTGCTAGACAGTACAGCGGAGACACTGCGAAGACACTCCCTCCCTTCCTCCACCAGCCACTACAAAACCATAGAAATGACTCAACCTCTAATTTATGAATGTTGAGTGGATATTCTTTATATGTGCAGATTACTATGTATAAAAATGATTACTAGCAAAAGAACTAAAGCACACCAAATGGCACAATTATTTGTATTAGGTAAATGTACCCTACCTATTTAATAAAAAAAAAAAAAAAAAAGAACCCAAGTCTGAGGTAAATATACCCTATTTAATCAAGTCTGAGACCCCACTGATTGTGGGATACCTCTCTATTTTAGGTACCATCAAGAAAGAAAAAAAAATGCCACCTTTCATAGTGGTTAAGAAGCTGTCAATTGTAAGATATATCTTTATTTTTAGAGATGTTAAAATGTAAAACAATATGATTTTTTTTACATTTCCCATTTAATTATATTTTATAGGTCTCCCCAATTTTTCTCCCTATCAAACATGCAGATAACCCATCATTCTCCAATTTCTTTTAATCTCTAGCTGTTTTGTCTTGATCAACTAACTGTGTTTTTTTCTTTTTTTATTAATATATAATAGTTGTACATATTTTGGGGTACATGTCACATTTTGATACAATGTATAATGATCAAGTCAGTGTAACTGGGATATCCATCATCACAAGCATTTTTGCTTTGTGTTGAGAGCATGACAATTCTTCTCAAATACTAGAACTTATTCTTTCCATTTAACTGTATTTTGTACTCCTTAACCAACTTCTCTTCGTCCCCTTCCACAATGTGATACTTGATGAAATGTTAAATGTTGAAAATAAATTCTAAACTTGCCTTTGTGCTTTACCTAAGATCACAAAAGGAGAGGTTGTTTAAACCACTTTCCAATGAGAAGCCCAAAATGACCAGCTTGCTACTACACAGACCCCCAAATGGACCCAGCAGGGAGGGCTCCTACCAGAAGCTCTCAGGAACTACTTTAACTCATCTCAAAGATGGTATCAATGACAGTAAATCAGTCATTAAAAGCCTTTTGGGTCAGACCATATACACTACACAGATAAGAACTGCAAAGAGCTGGTCATAGGTTTCCAGTCCTGAAGCAAAATAAAAATTCCTCACTGTCTACTCCCTAGCCCTCTGAGCCAACTCAGTTCAGGAGTCCAGATGTTCAGGCAAAGCGTAGCTCTCAACCTTATCACCAAGATGAATATTTTTATTCCGCACTGCTCTCCCTTCCCTAGGGTGACTAATATGGTGGGTCTGGAATAGTGACTACTACTGCCCAGCTCAGTTTCTGCTCCCTGCTTGTACAATGGCCTAAAAGTGGGCTGCTGTCAGGGCCAGTTATTGATCCAAAGTCCAAGAGGACAGCATACAAAACTCTCCACAGAGTCCAACTGTTCCTGAAAATAATTTATTCTTCCTCAATATTGCCTCTAAAATCTGTTCCCACTGTTGAATGTACCTGTGGCTCCTCCATATCCACTCCTGCATACTACTCTGCCATGTGAATGCACAACATAGTCACCTATCCCCCCATCAATAACACTTGGCTTACTTTCTTTTGTTACCTTCCTCATCAAGAGAGACTCTGCAAGTCATTGTAAACGTCTGCACAGTACGTGAGCAAATGTTTTTCCAGTGCATATACCTAGACATGGAATTGCAGAATCTTAGGCTACATTCATATTCAGCTTGGCAAGATAATGCCAGATTAATTATCCAGAGTGGTTCTCTTAATTTACATTTCTATAGGAGATATGAGTTCTCATTACTTCAGACTTCACCAACAACTTGAGGTAGTCAGAATTCTTAATTTTTTTGTCCATGTAGTGGAATGAAGAAGACAACATAGAGTATATTGTTTATAAAGTTCAAAAAACTGCTCAAAAATAAATTGTTGAGGTATATCTATACTTGTGATAAGAAATGATAAACACAAAATTCAGGATAGTAATCACCTCTAAAGAATGGTCAAGGAATGGGGTTATTGTGTTTATACATAGACATGTACATATATATTGATTTTATCATTTCAAATAATGCATAATAAAATATTTTTCAACTGCTTTATTCTCTGTTCCCGTGACACTGAAACAATGGCTGCAGTCACCCTTGAAATTATTTGCTTAAAGCCTCATCATCCAAAAGAAAAAAAATTCTTCCCTTCTAGCTCCAGATAGAAAAAGATAAAATCTCAGAGAAGGAATCTGATTGGCCCAGATTAGATTCTGTGTCCCTGTCTGAACCAATCACTGTGACCAGAGATAATAAACACTAACTGACCTATCTTGGGCCCACTTCTGTGGCCAGAGGGATAGAATCTGTTGCCATAAAGTGTGAGGTGGCATGGAGCAGTGTGAAAAGGCAACGCATGACAAAATCTTATGAAGTGTCATTATCATCATCTTCTAAAGATCATGGAAATGATAGGTGGCAGGGCTGGATTCAAACCCAGATCTGCATGACTCCAAAGCCTAGGCACTAGTCACTTCAGTTCCAGCTTCTGCTGGATGAAAATATTGAGTTTTCCTTAGTGTTATGCCAAGATTTCCTTAAAGGCTGGGATCCTGTCTTATTTATCTGTGTCCTTCCACCTGGCACTTTTTAGGTGTCTTGTAGAATTAATTAAATCACCAAACCACAGATTGCTTACTCGAACATATTCTTATATCAATGTGGATGTGACCATGTCTGAGACCAGCTGTGTGGGTCTTGTGTTCACAAGAGAACAGATGGGGATTTGAAGAGTGGGAAGGGGTGGAACATTTTAATTTCAAGAACATTTTAGCATCACAAAATTCAAAAGAGAAATAGCAATACTAGAAATTTTATATTCAAAGTTGCCTGATAATCAAAAGTGAGCATAATAAGAGTAGCAAGGTATAACTAGCATATATTTTTCTTATGGAGAAAATTATGACCTTCCAGATTTGTTATTTCCAGTATGTTTTTTGATTAACTCTTTGGACAGGAAAGTGGAATTTGGTGGGGCCAAAGGAGGAACTTTTTCTTTGACTGCATCATTTCAATTGTTATTTTTAAAAAATGTATTCATGAGGTACTTGCAAAATTAAAAATAAAGAAATAAAATAATAAAAAGTTTACTGCCTAAATACGTATTTTAAGTCTGTTGGCAATAATTACCAGTTTTCCGTCTCTTTCCACTTTGCCCAGCCATGATGTGAAGATATTGTTCAAGAAATGATCTTTATCGTCATCTGTTTTCATTTGGGTAATGTTAGTTTCTATCTTTTTTCTTCCATAGAATTACATCTTTTCCTGAGACTTGTCTTTTACATTCGTTGTGAAGCCTAAAATAAGACAAACAAACACAAAAACATTTCTTTAAGTGCATTCTTCTCACTTCTCGTTGCTCATTCTGTCTTGCTTTGGAATGCTTCTAGCCTCCTCAGGATTTTGGATGCACATATCTAAACTTTTTATCTTCATTTTAGTCTTTCAACCCTTTTGTTCTCTTTTCTTTGTTCCAGAATAAATTATGCCTTATTTTAAGTGACTCACCATTGTATTGCTTCCTTGGCTTGCATAGCCATTAAGTTGAACATAGTCTATTAATTCAGAGTTGTGTGTTGTGTTGGTTCAGGCTGCTTCTAATTTTGCTAAAGGATCTGTTATGTGGCTGCAATTAATTTATTTTTAAACATTTTCTTTCTTTCCTTCTGTCCTCTTCTCTGTATTATCCAATCTGATATCTACCAGAGCATTATACTCTGATCCAAATTTTGGCCCATTCCAAATTTCAAATTTTCCTTTTTTTCCCCTCCCATTAGACTCATTTTGTTTCTAATTATAATCCGACTACCCACAGGCTTGTTTCACCAGAGGCCATAACACTAGTGTTTATTCAAGGAATTTCTGAAGTGAGTTTTATCCTGCATTTACTAGGAAAAAGGAGAGGGGAAGGGAGTATAAAAATAGAAAATAATAATTGTTTCAATCTTGAATTCAAATATCCCCTATTGACTGTGTACACTGCTAGGATTCTCTGAGCCCTTATGTAATCCTACTATTGCTTTGCCTTTATTGACTTGTACATCTAGTGGGCTCAAAATAAGCAACAAAGACCCAAGAACCCTGACTCAAGACTTCTCATCCTTCCCCTAGTCCTTTTCCCTTACCTCTCATTTAACAAACACTAGGTCCAAATCTACCCTTGTTCTCTGGACAAAAGAAACGTTTCCTTTCAACTTCCTCTCCAGTCTAGAAGTGGTAGGCAAAAACAGTATGGTCTAGCTGGACCCAGGACAATTTTTGACATAACATTACTGTGATGGCCCAAGAGCGAGATCTTAGCATACTTAACTCATGGAAAGCCATCATGCAGGGAACAGAAGATAGTTATTTTGTGGGGTTAATTAAATCTCCAAACTACAGATTGCTTATTTGAACACATTCTTATATCAACATGGATGTGATCATGTCTGAGACCAGCTGTGTTGGTCTTGTGCTCACATAGAACAGATGGGAATGAGAGCTCCTTTCCTGGAATATCAGAAAGAATGGGACCTTCAGTAGAGTCCATGCTCACCATGGTCCTCTCAGGGCTACCTGCCAGATGTGGGGTTCATGTGACTACAGTCATGGGCAAAATGACTCTGCCTCCAAGATGAGATTGGTAGCACTGTGCATCTACCCTAACTATGAATCCAGTACGGTGCCTTCTCTGCTTCAGGTATCAGACTAAGAGAAAATTTGGGATTAAAAGCTTGCACAAATGTTTCTCTCATGTCTTGTGGAGACATACAAAGTCCTGTGGAAAAACAGAAACTTGACATCAGAGAGAAGTTGGGTCCTAATGAAAGGGCTCCGGCCATGTAGGCCTGGTGCACTGAGAGAGCCCCGACTGCGACACACATCTGCCTGTCTTGCTGGGCACCAGACATCAGTGGAGGCTGGAGTAAGCAGATGCACTCAGTCTGTCTCCTAGTCATGAAAGTTTCCACCATCACCCCCACCATGATTCACTGACCCAAGTCTGGAAACCCCCAGTACAGGACCAAACCTCACAGAAAAGCATGAAGATGTCCCCAAGTCTTTTCCAGGCAAAGTTAACGCTTCCTGTTGGTTAGAACAGATGCCAGTGAGGCCAAGACTTAAGCAACACATGAAACAGTTCCTCACAGGGAAACATTCCGCTCCAGAGTCAGAAACTAAACCTGTAAGCCTAGCCAGCCAAACATTTTGCAACCATGACCATAATGAAGTCAGTTAATTTTCTTTTCAATTTTCTACTGTTTGAAGGTATATTGTCACTTTAAATTCTATGTCAGAGGCAGTCTCTAAAGAAGTTGGTTCCTGGAAAAAAGTAGCCAAGGGCTGTAGATGAAGAGCAAGATGGAAAAAGATTCCTTCTGAGAAAGCAGAAAAAAATATAAGTAGCAGAATCAGAAAAGCCTCCTATGATTACAGCAAGCCAGACACAGACGTATTTGAATATTGTTCTATAGATGTAAAGGAAAATATATGTGCTTCGTGGTACATTCTAAATTCAGAAATGAGAAACTGAATTAAAGATATACCAAAAACGATTGATTGTTCTCCTCTCACGGGAAACCATCTCCCTCACAACCAGCTCAGGACATCTTCGCATGGATAAAGAAAGTAGGATACATAAGAGAAACTACCAGTGAGTTGAAGCCAAGATAAGGAGGGGCGACGGGTTAAGAATAGAAAATGCTCTCATTCACTGTTGATGGGAGGGTAAATTGGTACATTTCTGGAAAACAGTTTGGTAACATATTTATCAAAATCCTTCAAAATATATATCACCTTTGACTTAGTATCCCTACTCCCAGGCATCTGCCCTAAGAAAATCATAAGAAAGGTAAGGAAATATGCATGTCACAGAATTATTTACAATGGTGAATAGTTAGACATCTATATACACAACAGGAGAATTCACACTATAGAAAATTACGCAGGTATTTAAATTGCCACCTTTTAGTCAGTAATCTGTAACATGTTATGAATAACATGCTCATAACATTTTAATGGAAAAGAATAGATGCAAAATAAAACAAGTAGAACTATCACAGGTTTTTACATATTTTTGGAAGGAAATGCAATATTAATAGTGGCTATCTCTAGGCAGCAGAATCACAGTTCATATTACCAATTTGCAGCATCAAACCAGTACTACTTTTACAATCACCGAAAACTTATTTTTAAAAGACAATTTAAAGGTTTATGCTATAAACTTTTAGGGTAGGAAAGGGAGGCAGAATATAAAATTCTATAGAAAAAAAGGCCTGAAAAAAATACTTAAAATATTAATGTTTGTTATTTTTACATTATAGGTCACTGTATAACTTTTCGCTTTCTACTTTTTCATATTTTCACATTTTTCCTTGAAGAGAATATACCCCTTTTATACTGAAATTTTTTAAAGAAAAACATAATATAATAAACAAGAGCATGTAGAGATTCTCATTAAGAAGAACTAAACATCTAAGAAGTATAGAAGCGACTTGTTCTTTTATTGAAAGATAAACAGGATGAGAGGACCTTTTCATGTTGCTCCAAAAATTGGTTACCAAACCCAAAGCTAGTAACAAAGAACCATAATGACACCACATTTTAAAGAAAGCCAAAAATAAGGTGAGGGGGGTGCCTCTGATGAGAGAGGCTGAACTTGCTCAGCTACCCCATCAAGCCCTCCACCTCTCTCCAGTTTAAATACACAGACAACTATGAGATATAGGGGTTTTAAGGAGAATCTTTGTAATCATGAGTCATTGGTGTAGCCCATGGAAGAGCCCTAGAGTTTGCAGGTGTGGTGGCTATGAAAATGTGCTCTCAGATCTCCTACTGCAGAGAACATAACAGCCCATTTGCTGCAGACTGCCATCTACCACCGCACTGGAACCAAGATCATGCTTTCCTTTGGCTGAGGGACACGAAGGCGGGCTCATTCCTGGCAGCCTTGATGGAACTATCTTAGAACCACACTGTTGTCTAATACCGTGCTTCTTTTTTCTTCCCTGTCTCCTTCACAGGGTTCTGATCAACATCACGACCTGGTAGTGCTCTCAACCTCCTCCATCTCCTGCTCCTTCTCCTTCACAAGCATTTTTCCCCCAATAAATCCCTTGCACATCTAATCCCATTTTGGCATCTGTGTCTCTAAAGACCTGGATGAATACAGGAGTACTCCACTGGCTAATATAGAGCCGACTGCAACAGAGAGTCTTCTCTGACTGGCAACAGAAGAGGAAGTCAGATTTCAGCATAATGGGGATGTACACTAAGGAATTCTGCTGCCAGCTTCGATGTTGCAAATGGGTCTGTGGATAGCCTGTGAGAAGGCCCTTGGCAATAGACCGTGAGAAGCTTCTAGAAGATGACAACACCCCCCACTGACAACTAGGAAACTGGAACCTCAGTCCTACAGCCACAAGGTTGTCCTGCCCACAGCCTGAATGATCTTGGAGGTAGGCTCTTCCAAGATCCTTTGGTAAGTACCCAGTTAGCTGACTCCTAGAGTGTGAGACCCTTAGCAGAGAACCCATTTAAGCCATGCCAGACTTCTGACCTACAGAAACTGTGATGTCAGAAATGGGTATTGTTTTAAGCTGATAATGTGTGGTAATTTGTAACACAGCAATAGAGAAGTAATACAAGGAGATTTGACAGCATGTATTTGATAACAGTAACTGAAAAAGAGTAAACCACTTGTGCCACCAGCAAGTTAAGAATGCTTAATAAACTGAGGACAAAGTTTTATTATTAATCTTGTATTGTTAAATGAATACATTCAAGTGTTTCATAAACAAATTATATCAATCATTGTATAATGCAGTGGCTTTAAAACTCATCGTAATCTCTTTCCTCAGGTCATAACTGTTTAGAACCAACCTGATCATTCCCTATTGTGTTACTTTTAAATTACCATGTACATGCTACATACCTAAATTAATGGCATGATATTTAAAGTAATCCGCAATCTCCATACCACTGAATCTAAAATCTCTGTCCGTATCACATCATGGCTTGCGATATTGTACGGATTGCTCACTGAAGTCATACCCATTCCCGTGAGGGGGAAAGCAGGATTAGTAGCTCCACTGTGATATATAAGGAGCTGAAAAAGATTCTTGTCTTACCCCGGGTTTCTTAGAAAATCAAGCCTGTGAAGCAGAGCTTGTGTGCTGATGCTTTATTAAGGAGTGCAGTCTCAAGACAGCAAGAGTAAGGGGGAAAGGGAAGGGAGGCAAGAAAGGAGGGAAAACATGTAAGTGTGGTTCATCACTGGGCTGGCCACAGCATCACTAGAAAACACAGCTGGGGCCGGGCGCGGTGGCTCACGCCTGTAATCCCAGCACTTTGGGAGGCCGAGGCGGGCGGATCACAAGGTCAGGAGATCGAGACCACGGTGAAACTCCGTCTCTACTAAAAATACAAAAAATGAGCCGGGCGCGGTGGCGGGCGCCTGTAGTCCCAGCTACTCGGGAGGCTGGGGCAGGAGAATGGCGTGAACCCAGGAGGCGGAGCTTGCAGTGAGCCAGGATCGCGCCACTGCACTCCAGCTTGGGCGACAGAGCGAGACTCCGTCTCAAAAAAAAAAAAAGAAAAAAGAAAACACAGCTGGTTCCTTTTTTATGCAGGACATCTCCAGAGAGGCCATGTGCTTTTCACAATAGTCCATTGTGGGGACAGAGGGAACAGAATGTATCTGCCAGGTCTTTCCTGTCTCCTGTCTATCACTGCTCAAAGGATGCCTGACACTTCTAGAAGCATGAACCCCCAACACTTCTGGGAGTGTCAGTCCTGAGCTCTCCGGTCAGCCACTAGGGAGGTCAGATCTCATGCCACTTCCCAACACTCCTGAGCCTAGGCGTTGTTGAAAGGTCAGGGGTGGGCTTGCTACAGTTCTGCCCGGTGAGCATAGTGAAGTCATACAGAAGCAGGGTCCTGGCTGGACACGGTTGCTCAGGTCTCTAATTCCAGCACTTTGGGAGGCCGAGGCAGGTGGATCACTTGAGGTCAGGAGTTTGAGAGCAGCCTGGGCAACATGGCGAAACCCCATCTCTACCAAAAATACAAAACTTAGCCAGGTGTGGTGGTGCATACCTATAGTCCCAGCCACTTGGGAGGCTGAGGTGGGAGGATCACTTGAACCTGGGAGGCAGAGGTTTCAGTGAGCCAAGATCACACCACTATACTCCAGCCTAAGTGACAGGGCGAGACTTTGTCTCAAAAAAAAAAAAAAAAAAAAGTCAGGATCCCCACCTTGGGGAGGCTGGGACAGCTGACAATGTTAAGAGACGGGGGAAAGGGAGTGGTCAAGGCTTCTCTGCTGAGCAAGTGGCCAGCACCCAGAGGCAGCTGGAGCAAGCAAATCTGGAGAAGAACAGTAACACAGATCACACAGTCCCAAATCTTATGTCGTTTGCACTGCACCACCCTTCCTCTCATACTAGTATCTTGACAACTAGGTAACAGAGAATGGACGCATCTTCCCCCACCTCCCTGCCCCACTGCTTCTAAGAAACAACTACTTCTTTCCTTTCATCATCATTCTTAATTTTGGGTTCTTCCATCTGGTTCACATTTCTTCCCAGAAAGCTCTTGATGCCCTTATTTCCAAATCCTTTTCTGTACATGAAGCTATTTCTTTCCCACCAATTTTTGTAATCCATTCTGGAAAACACACCCAAAGCCCCTGGGCTTCTGCCCATTCTGCTTTTCATTATTGCAATTGCAATGTGGTTAGACCAGTAATGTCAAAACCGTGTGTGTGTGTGCGTGTGTGTGTGTGTTTGCAAAGAAGTCTCCTCCAAAGCTGATAAGAGTGGACTTAAACACACACACACAGGCACACACACACACACTTTTCTCCTGGGTAGTGCCCTATTTGGACAGAGATAAGATTACATCTCTTGGAATGGAGAAAGGCCTTGGTCTGAGGGATAAGTCTTCCAATTTTAAAATGGGAAATATTTCAAAACTGGTTGCATTAAGCCCTTACGTTCAGGAGACCAAAACCTTACGAAGGGCATGAAAAATTTTAAAATAGTCCATTAATAAAGAAAAGCATTTTCCCCACAGATTAATTGGGCTTTGAGTTCTTTATCCAAGGCCTTCTTTTGACGTTTCAGGGATTCTTGTCTTTATATTCCAGCTCATCAGAAATGGTCTTCAGGTGACCAATCACTCCTTGTGGTTTTTCTTCCTTCCTCTTGTTTAGTTTTTCTCTTCTTCGGACCTTTGGCTGACTTCTTTGCTACTGTTACCAGCACTGAAGTTCCTAGCAGGGTTAAAAGAAAGACCCATGAGTAGCAATGCTGTGTTCTCACATTTTTTCATCCAGAGCAGGAAAGGACCATTTATGGATTGATCTTCAATCAGAGAACCACGTCACCCAATCTCCCTGCTCTGCAACTTGCCACAAGATTGATGGTAAATATAATACATATGAAAATGAAGGAGAAAAATATATGCAAAGCCTCGGTGCTGGTGCAGGGGCTGGAAACGATGTCGTGCAGTACATCATTTCATCGGAATTTCTCATTTTCAGGACATTGACTCTAAAATTACTGCAGCCGTAGTGTTTAATGTTCCTGTATTGAGATTCCAGGGTTTAAAAAAAAAGATTTGAAGCCAGAAAAGCAAGCCTGACTTATTTGGACCCATGATGTAGTGTGACCAGAAAAATTGCAAGGAAATTTTTAAATGCTATAAACACAGATACACACATACGGACACACAAAGATTGATGGGGGGGCGGGGGCTCAGTGAACTTAATACTGTGTCCAATACAGCATCAAGCAGGTTGCCAATAAAAGAAGGAACACAACATAATAGTAAACTAATGAAACTTAAGTTCATGTCCCTGAGAGGGGACCCAGCAATGGCCTAGCAACATGGTCAATATTTTTACAAGTTTTTGTAAAATTTAAGCTATTTTAACCAAAATGCTTAAGATTGCTGTCTCTCTCCACTCCAATTTTCCTTCTATATTGGGTGACGTTAGACAGGCCATGAGCATTTGGGGGATCCAGCTAACAGAAGGTGAGTTGAGGATATTTCATTAGGGTTTAGTGGAAATCTAGGCTATATTTAGGTGGATCTCAGTCGCTTCTGTGTCAGTTACATGATTACCAGCGTTCTGGTAGAACACTGGCTTCTAGGAGTGCTCCTCCGGCTCCTGAGCCACACAGAGGTGCAGGGCAAGAGTCCACATCTCAGCATGAATATGAACTTCAGGGCCCAGCACCAGGAGTATGTTACGTAGTGGAGGAGAAACCAGAAGACAGCCAGAAGCTAATCATCTATGGGAAGTTCTTGTAATCATCAGAGCCATTAATCTAGAGAATTCAAGTTTCACTGATGCCTCAAAAAGACAGAAGTTTTCTCCTCAATAAAGGCTTTTCCAAATTTGACATCAATCCTAAAAATTTATGTGATATTAATCTAACTTGGGACACTGGAAAAAAAATTACTGTAAACTATCAGTAGTTTTTTAAAACTTCAATCAACCATGCTAGAACAACTGAGTTATCTCTCTATTCTCTCTATGAAAAACGTATTACAAAATTGTTGTCCTCTGAAGGGGCAATCAAAGATTATGAAACCAAAGAATGTATTTTTAATGTTTGTGATATTTGTTAGCTTTTTCAGATTTGTAATTGGTTGCAACTGTTTTCTCATTCTAAATACATATTCTTTCATAACTTATTTAGTATTCATAACTGGTTACATATAATCTCTTATATTTTCTTCTGAAATATTTATTATCTTCTTGTTTACATTTAAATCTTCAGGGCATCTGGAATACATATACATATATATATATATATATATATATATATATTTTTTTTTTTTTTTTTTTTTTTTTTTTTTTGGAGACAGTCTCACTCTGTCACCCAGGCTAGAGTGCAGTGGCACCATCTTAGCTCACTGCAACCTTCGCCTCCCAGGTTCAAGCAATTCTCATGTTTCAGCCTCCTGAGTAGCTAGGACAACAGGCCTGTGCCACTCTGCCCAGCCTGGAATTTATATTTGCATGTTTTGTGTAGTAGGTCCATCTTCACTTTCTTCAAGAAAGATAGTTATACTGACACTATTTATTAATGATTTATAATGTTACTGTTTATTAATGAAATATTTAATAACTATATAATTTATTTCCTACTGCACTGAGGTACTACCTTTATCATATAGTTTTCGTATATACTGAGATATATTCTTTTATTATAATTTTAACTTCTATTTTAGATTCAGGGAGTACATGTACATGTTTGTTATCTGGGTATCTTGTGTGATGCTGAGGTTTGAGGTACAATAGATCCTGTCATCCAGGTACTGAGCATAGTAACCAATACTTAGTTTTTCAATCCTTGCCCCACTCCCTCTCCCTCTACTCTAGTAATCCTCAGTGTCTATTGTTGCCATTGAGATATATTCTTGATTCTATATTCTATTCTACTGATTTGTTTATTCTGTGTCTATAACATATTGATTTTTATCATAGTAGTTTCGTTGAATATACTGATCTAATAAGAAAAGTATCTATTTTTAGATACTTTTATCATTATTTTGAGGTGTTTACTTTTCTATATGAAATTTGAGATTATTTTATCCACTTAAAAATGGCTGAGAGTCTATTGGCATTATACTAAACATATGTAATAGTTTGGGGTAATTTGACATTTTTATGATATGATGTCTCCCCTTCTAAGAATGTGGTATGACCTTCTAGTTGTTGAGATTTATTTCAGGTTTCTTCATATAGCTTCTTCACTTTTTTTGCTAAATTTATTTCTAAATATTTCATAGTTTTATGTCATTATCTTGAATTGAATACTTTTCCCACTTTCATTTCCACATTGTATTGATAGTATGAAAAACGTGCTTATGTTTTTAAATTATTATTGATCCAATTATCTTTCAAAAATTATATTCTTATACATTTTTATTAGTGTCTCCTGGGTTTTCTGGGAATACTATTATATCATCAGCAAAAAAAGAGATAGCATCATTTATCTCAATTTCTCTAGCACTGAGCACAGCGTCTACTACTGCTCAGGCACACCATAAATGTTAAGAATGAATGAACAAATGAATTAATGAATGAACAAAAATGTGGGTCAGAGATTATTCACATGGAACATCAAGTTCCTCACCATTGTAGTTCTCCAGTGAATTCTCCATCTTCCTTTTGAATGCCAGCACCATTTCTTTGATTGAAACTGCAGAAGTTTCCAAATCTAGTAAAGTAGAAGATGAATAAATATGATGACCAAAGGGAACACGTTCCTGAAGAGTGAAGGATCTTCCTGAGTGAATTGCAGGGTGTGTTCTTTGAGTTTCCCTATTCATTCGAGCTGAGACAGAGAACACAAGGGAGGTTTTTTATTCCGTCCAGGAAAAAAGCAATGGACTGTCACTGCACTTTTGAATGAATTAGAAGGCATAAGGAGGAAAACAAAAAAACCATTTCTTTTAAAAAGAAAATGAGGCCGGGTGCGGTGGCTCACACCTGTAATCCCAACACTTAGGAGGCCGAAGCAGGTGGATCAACTGAGGTCAGGAGTTCGAGACCAGCCTGGCCAACATGGTGAAACCCCATCTCTACGAAAAATATGAAAATCAGCCAGGTGTGGTGGCATGCACCTGTAATCCCAGCTACTCAGGAGGCTGAGGCAGGAGAAGTGGCTTGAACCAGGGAGGAGGAGGTTACAGTGAGCGGAGATCACGCCACTGCACTCCAGGCCTGAGCAATAGAGTGAGACTCCATCTAAAAAAAATAATTAAAAAAAGGAACAGGGAGCCAGTCAGAGGTTTGCCAGCAGAAACATTTCAGAGAAGGGTCCAGGAGCACAGATAACAAAAATCAAGGCAGCCTGGGTAGCTTTCTAAAGCTCAGAGGAGAGTTTTCTTTAAAAAAGTCTGTTGGTGGTGATGAGGAGAAAGCCAAAGTAATGCCAACTTATACATAGGTATTCATGTCCATTTTGGTCTTGATCCATATATTATATCCATACTTAAGCCGCACAAATGCTGCATAATTGAACTAAAAGCATGTGCTCACCAATCTAACCTCTCTAAGTCTCACATATGGTTATATGTGAGAAGAGCCAAGCCACTAGGCCTAAAATTACAACCACGGCCATTCACCTTATGGGAGCTATTAGAGTTTGTAGAATTGTAGGCATAATTTATTGCTGAGGGAATTAGCCATTATGTTGCATACTTGAAATTCCAACTCAACTAAGTGTCAATCTGAGTCATAATAAATAATAAATAGGCCCCAAATGCTAGAAGCTTCTGACTTGGCGTCATAAGAGTATCACTTAATCCTGCAAGAGGTTTTCCAACAAACCACAATAGCTCCCTGCTTTTCTGCAAAATTAAAATACACATTTACAACAAATTTATGAGTGCACATGAAGAATTTTCCACTGTAAGAAACACCTTTGTTTTCAAAAACAGAAAATGATGATCGCCAAGCTGGAGAGCATGATGCAAAGTGCTCCCCATAAATTAGCAGCAAGAACACCACGTCCTAAGACAACCAGGAGAAAAGGGTTATGTTCGAGTTGTGGAAATAAATCCAAACTCTGGCACAGATTACAAAGGATGGTTATCTGAAGGATATCCAAACTGTTCTTCTAGGGAAAACAAAATGTTTCTATTAGGGAGTCCCTAATAGGGAAATCACTTGAGAAGGCAGCTAGAACACCAGCGTAGTAATTGGCTAGATAATCCCAAATACTGCACTTGAGCTGACAGCACAAGGCCAAATGAGGAGTAGCAGCTTTCACGCACACACCAGGCTACTAGGTAGGCTGATGCTTTGAAGCATCTCTCGTGTTTTTTGTTGGTGAAAGGTTTGTAAAGAAAATGTGTCCCTCTAAATAAGCCTAGCCCTGCAAACACATTGAGTGCATTGGTGATGTGAGTGCATTGGTGATGTGAGTGCATTGGTGATGTGGCTTGGGTCTTTAATTTGTCTTGGATAGCAGCTGGCACCCTGCTGTTAGGCCTTTGCTCACAGCCTGGTCCTGATGGAAGTGCTCTTGCCCTTCCTCTCTGAGGATCTGCATGTTTCTCATCTACTGTGCATCTGCCAGACTTAGAATCACTCCCTTCCCTGAGACAGGCCATACTTCAATTCTTTTGATCACAAGATAGACTTTGAAGACATTAAGAGACAGACTTCTGAAAGAGTTTCCTATGACCTTAATTCCCTATCAAAGGCAATGCTAGGAAGATCCTGAGTGTTACCCATATTGTCACGCAGCCTGTGCCCAGCAGTGAAAATCTTCAATCATCCAAGTGGCCGTGATCCCTGGAGCCGGCCTTCTTCACTCAGTGGTTAGGATAGACAATAATGAGATTTTTCCCTGCAGCCCAAAACAGGGCCCCTGAAGATGACCAGAAAGGTAGACTCAGCAAGCAGAAGGAGTGCTCTTTATTTTCTCTGAGGCAGAATTATAAGTTTAGATTAATTGAAACCAATTATAACATCACTTAATTTGTCTATAGAGTGACCATTAAGTCATGTTGCCTCCAACAATCCTGATTTATACCTATTGTCCCTGAGTCATTATTTATGATGCTCTCCCTTGCACTCTCAAAATTGTTCCACTTTGGAAAATAAATGATATTGTCAACCCACTTATTTAGAATACCAAGGGCAAGTTCCTCCTTGATCCATACAAGGTAACATATGTATCAACAAGGACAAGTAAGCAGGATGCCAAAGTCAAGGGACTTTAAGCAGATTTAGAAACTGGGGATTTAGAAACGTTACTCATTCTCCTTTGGCACAGATATCAAGTTTATCTTTCTGTAAAGGGTGCAGCAACTTTGCATATCTTGCTGGAGAAAAACAATCATAATCTGTTGGTCTCATCTCTTCCATTAAAATGAAAATGTGTTACACAGCTGTGTTGTAGCTTCCCAACAGAGAGCAGATGACCCACCTGAACGAGCATAATTCAAAGAGGACTTGTTTACAATAGTGTGGATGTAAGGGGACCACAATGAATAGTGCAGAAACCTGATGGTTAGTGCCAACCAAACTGATATCACCGCAGGCCAAAGCAAGGAGGAGATGCAAGGCATCTTGTGAACTGGCTTCTGGAGAAGAGGACAGTCTCCTCTCATGATACAACTCAAGTTTCCCTTCTTTTATAAACCAAACCCCACAATCTCAGCCCATAAGGATCCTACCCTAAAGCTCTATCACTAACTGCACTATGCATCTGGCACTCACACAGACGAACTTGTGTTCTTATACCTTTTCACAGTACAGGTTGAGTATCCCTTATCCAAACCACTTGGGACCAGAAGTGTTTTACATGTCAGATTTATTTAAACTTTGGGATATTTGCATTATACTTACCAGTTGAGCATCCCAAATCCAAAAATCTGAAATCCAAAATGCTCCAATGAACATTTTATTTGAGCATCATGTCCGCACTTAAAAACTTCTTATTCTGGAGCATTTCAGCTTTCAGATTTTCAGGTTTGGGATGCTCAGCCTGTATTGTCTTTTAACTGAGATCATAAATGCCATGAAGGAAGGTAGAGACCACATTTCTTACCTCTAGATCTCAAGCATCACAGCACCAGTGTTTCTAAACCATTTGTTTTCTGGCTACAACACATGAAACCAATGACATTCACATGCAAGACGTTCCCCAAAGGCATCCACTGGGTTATGCATCATTCCTACCATGCTCCCTCATTTATCTCCCACTCAAGAAGGCATACCAGAATGCAGATGAGTGAGGTCAGGTTATTGTATAGGTAATGTCGAATCTACTCCAACTTTTTAATGTAAATTGTATACAAACTATGTTGTTACTATTAACTGGTGTCTGGCAACACATCTCACAACCTCCCCTGCACACTGTGTGTCATAATGGCACAAACACATAAAGTACTTGATGATAAGGAAAAAGGATTCACAAAGTGGATAAGAAATGTGGAGGAAAAGGCTGTCTCGGACACTGTGGACACAGGCGTAGACCTATAGAAGAGACCCCAAGAACCAGCATCCCAGCATGCTATTGCTGGATCTCAGAAGATATTCCACTTTTACAGTCCCAGAAGAATGCAGCCAACTTGCCTTACACGCTACCTAGCGCAACTCTGAGTTTTATAGATGAAGAAATTGGGATATGGGATCTGACCCTCATCATACAAAGTACTGATCAAAGTGATGTTGGAGCCCATAACTAAATCAAAGACATTCAAGGAAAAATAACAACAACAACACTTTTTTCTTACCTGGAAACTAATGAATTCATTTGTATTTACTGGTTCCAAATATTTTCTGATTGTTACCTTGTCCAAAGTAATGACACTGTTCTAGGTAATGATGATACACAGTAAACAAAAACAAAAATGGTCTGCTCTCATTTCTGTGGGTCAGGAAAAGCTTTCTAATGTGGTCACATTTGAACCGAGAGGTAAAGGGAGTGAGGGAGTCACATGGTTCTTTAGGGTAAGAGTGTCCCAGGCAGACAAACGAACCAGAGCAGCATGTACTTGGCATGTTCCAAGTGAGGAGACCATGGTGGCCAGACTGGAAGGAGAATAAGGGGAGAGTGGCTGCAGGTAAGATCAGAGATATGGAAGGGGGTAGATCATGTAGGGTTTTGGGTTTTACCCTGGGTAAGATGGGAAATCACTGAAGGATTTTCATCAGAGGAGACCCATGACAATATGTTTTTAAAACATCACTCTGGCTAGCTTGTGGAGAAGAGACCGGGAGAGCAAGAGAAGAACCAAGTGGGAAACTATTGCACAAATCTAGGAGAGAGATAGGCAGTTTGGACAAGGAAAATGGGCCTGAAGCAGAGTGGTCAGATTCTTAACATATTGTAAAGGAATCACTGACGTTTGAGGATTGATTGGATTTGAGCTGTGAGAGGAAGACGGGAGTGAAAATGAGGCCTAGGCTTTTGACCTAGGAAACTGAAAAATTAAAGTGGACATTTACCAAGAGAGAGGAGAATGAGGGAAGAGCGGGTTTGGAGAGGAAAGTCAGGAGTCTGGTTGTTTTGCCAAGTTAGATCTGCCTTTTACAAGACTAAATGGAATGTCCAGCAGGCAACTGCACACAGAGTGTACAGTTCACAAGAGAGGCTGGGGTTCTCTGCACAGAGGTGGTATTTTAACTCATAAGCCAGGATATGAGGGCAGACAGAGAAGAGGGCCCAGGACCAAGCTCAAGTTCAAAAATTGTGTTGCCCTTCCCATACATCACATTTGCACTTTAACTTAGATTTTCTGCCGATGTTGCCTCTTACTCTCCTTCAACAATCAGCTGAAGGACGATTTACTGCTAGAATGTCAATGAGCGTCACCGTCCTATTCAAGGAAGCAGCACTTCCCTTTTGGGCTGTTCACCCTTAGCAAGCAGCCAGTGGCCTTTCACAGAAGCGACACCAGCAGAAGGAGTTGTGAAGGGGCGAAAGAAACCACCCTGGATGTGGGGGTGCTGGGAATGCAGGGAAAGAGAACAGGAGCACTGCCACTGTCAGAAGGTACATAAAAGAGAGAGATGGCACCTCATGGGCCCCTCCCAGACATCGCTCATGAAGCCATCCCAAAACAGAATGGGCAAGGAGAGAAATGGGCAAACCAAGTGGACAGCTGAGCAAGCTTTTGATGAATGGCACATCCGGGTGAGGGTGGGACTCTGACCACAGCCCTGAGTTGTGGTGATTATGTCCTTTGGGCTAGAAGGAACGAAGACTGGCTATGAGTAGAATGCGGGGCTGGGAGTCACAGACCTTGTGGGATTGAATCATTTTTGCGGCCAAGGACAGAGGGAGGACAGCAGGTCCTACCATTCAGCTGAGGCAGGAGCTTGGCACTGGGAAACCTCTTAAAGATTATTTGACTTCTCTGAGACTCGGTTTCTCTCCACCATGAATTGGGACTGGTGAACTAGACCACCTTTACAGGGAAAGTTTTTCAGAAATAACTTATGGAGAATTATTTTCCAAGTAAAAATAGCAAGCACCACCACATTAAGTTTTAGACAGTTAAAAATAGGTAAACTCCCATTGTGTTGAACTCAGGGAACTTGCCAATTATTTTAATGAAGTAAAATGGTTCTAAAATTAACACATTGTTAGAAACCATGTTCCAAGATGAGGAATCTGGAAAAGAAAGAACGCCAGCATCCGGCTTCTGCTTAATAAATCCATGAGCTAAGGAAACTCAGGCCAGCAGGAGGAAACAAAGGTCACAGATGCACAAGCACGTATATTCCCCCTTACCCTCCTTAGGTACGGGACTTTTATGATATGTGGGGTTTTTTAATCAATCATTTGAAACATGAGATGGCACCAAATTAGATGGCTAGCTCTTCCATGTGAAAAATAAGAGTTACTGAAAAAAGTCTTTATGTTTTTTTGAGACAGAATCTTGCTCTGTCGCCCAAGCTGGAGTGCAGTGGCACAATCTAGGCTCACTGCAACCTCCACCTTCCATGTTCAAACAATTCTCCTGCCTCAGCCTCCTGAGTAGCTGAGATGACTGGCACACACCACCATGTCCAGGTAACTTGCAAAATGACTTCTACTGAAAAAACTAACCTACTAGGAAGAGCTGAGCTATCTTCTCTAACCCACAATGCAGGAAACATACAATCATTTCTTTTTCTATTGGAGTGGCTACAATGTAGACAGGCATTCCATCAGATGGTTATTACCCTTAATTGACTGAAGCCAGGCCAACAAAGCTTTGTTTGCAGAGTATAACACAATGACCATGAGCAATAATTTTGGAATCAGACAGAGATATGGGTCCATATCCCAGCTCTATAAATTTTCAGCTATGTGACCTTGGGCAAGTTACTTTGCCTCCCCCATGTGTTGGTTCTCTGTTCTGTAAAATGGAAATTACTCACCATCTCATATGGGTATAAGGGTTGAATAAGTGTACATCACTTAGCACATTCCTAAATGTGGCTATTAACCATCAATATTCATATAATGGATAATTTAGAACATGGACTTGACTTTATTGTCCAGAAAGCTTTCCTATAATAGTATTTCTTGTGATGGGATTTAAATGAAAAGGACAAGCAAGAAACATCTAAAAAGCCAATGCAGCTACCCAGGGAGTTCTCTGATAAGTGCTATTCTCTAACAGGCTTTTAGAAAAGGAAAGAATGATACAGAACTACAGCAAGCTGATTTTAGTAGCATTAACCTAGTGCTTGGCAAGATAACATAAAAATGAACTGAGGTTTATAAGGGAAAAGTGACAAAGACAACAGAAAAATAATGTTTAAAATTCTCTCTTTGAGAGAAAGAAGTATATGAGATTAATGAAGTACTCTAACACACTATTAATATTCTAATTAAAGCTTACAACTTGAAATTTCCGAGATAAAATGATATAAAAGTACAAACAACAAGAATTGGAAAAAATGGTTCAGTGGCAGAAGTTGGACACATTTGTCCTCAAAATCCTGGAGAACAGGCTGAGGTCTTCCAGCCTAGAAAGGCTTGGCGGTGCCTGTTTCTTTTTCACGTTCCAGCAAAGAAGGTCTGCTGGCTGCTGGGGAGAGGCTTGCATGGCAGGCAAAAGGATCAATGCACTATGATGCATGCAGCTAAGATATGAGGAATTTTTTTTTTTTTTTTTGGTCATTGTGCGGCAAAATCATTATAGTGGAGAATCCATTCACTATTTTGTTATGAATTCTGTGTTGATTAGATTTGCCATATTTAGCAAATAAAAATAGAGGACAACCAGCTAAATTTGAATTTCAGATAATCAGGGAAATAACTTTTAGTTTAAGTATATCCCATGCAATATTTGGCAATCCTAACTTTGGGCTATCAGTAATTTGTCACTTCAGCAAGGCTTGAATTTAGGAAAGAAGTGACTCTATTCAACTTTTGCAAAAAGCACATGTTCTCTTTTCCCCCTTGCTTCTGAGAAAGATATTCATCATTGATCATTTTTATTAATCTAATCCAGTGGTTTTTAAACATACACACGTACAAAAAAAAAAAACCGCTCTTTTTTTGAGAATTTGTCAGAAAACAAATTCTCAAGTGGAATCCTAATACAGTTGACTGTTGAATAACATGGGTTTAAATTTCTTGGGTCCACTTATAGGCAGATTTTTTTCAATAAGTATATTGGAAAATTTTTTGGAGATTTGTAACAATTTGGAAAAACTCACGCATGAACCACATAGCCTAGAAATATCAAAAAAAATTAAGAAAAAGTCATGTCGTTCATGCATAAAATATATCCATATACTAGCCTATTTTATCATTTACTACCATATAATATACACAAATCTACTATAAAAAGCTAAAATTTATCAAAACTTAAACATAAAAACACCATATATGGTGCCATTAGCAGTCAAGAGAAATGTAAACAAATGTAAAAATGAAGGATTAAATCATAAACTGCATAAAATGAACTATAATACATACTGTACTACTGTAATAATTTTGTAGCCACCTTCATTGCTATTGCAGTGAGCTCAAGTGTTGCAAAATGTCTGCTTAAAATGCTGTGTGATGCTAATCATCTCCACATGAGCAGTTCCTCTCTCTAGTAAATTGCATATCACAGTAAAAAGTGATCTCTTGCAGTTCTCACATATTTTTCATCATGTTTGGTGCAATACCGTAAACCCTGAATAACACCATGGGACCCATTTGAAGTGCTGCTAGGGATGCTGGAAGTGCTCCCAGGAAGCAGAGAAAAGTCATGACATTACAAGAGAAAGTTAAATTGCTTGATATGTTCCATAGATTGAGGTCTGCAGCTGTGGTTGCCCACCATTTCAAGATAAATGAATCCATCGTAAGGACCACTGTTAAAAAAAATAACATGAAATAAAATAAAATAAGAAGAAAATTCATGAAGCTGTCACTGCAGCTACACCATCAGGTGCAAAAAGATTACAGTTTTTTTGTTATTATACTTTAAGTTCTAGGGTACACGTGTACAATGTGCAGGTTTGTCACATAGGTATACATGTGCCATGTTGGATTGCTGCACCCATTAACTCATCATTTACATTAGGTAATTCTCCTAATGCTATCTCTTCTCTTGCCCCTCACCCCACGACAGGCCCCCATGTGATGTTCCCGCCCTGTCTCCAAGTATTCTCATTGTTCAATTCCCACCTATGAGTGAGAACATGCAGTGTTTAAACCTTACACTTTTTGTGAAATATCTTTTATCTCAGACTGAAAATGTGGGTGTAAGCTTGCTATAAGGAAAGCATGCCTATAGACTCTAATACAATTCAAGAAAAATAAAAAAGGTCATTATGTGACAACTTAAAGGAAAAGGGAGGTGGAGGATCTAAAGTTGGAGAATTTAATGCCAGCAAAGGATGGTTTGATAATTTTAGAAAGAGGTTTGGCTTTTAAATTGTCAGGATAACAGGAGAAGCAGCTTCTGCTGACCAAGAGACAGCAGATACCATTAGTTCTGAGTTCAAGAGTTCCCAGACACCATTAAGAAAATAGTTGAGGAGAAAGGGTATCTGACTGAACAGATATTTAATGCAGAAGTGCCCTATTCTGGGAAGGAAAATGCCACCAAGGACATTTATTAGTAAGGAATAAAAGTAAGCACCAGGATTAAGGCAGAAAGGGATAGGTTAACTCTTACTACTTTGTACAAATGCAGTTGGATTTGTGATCAGGACTGACATTATCTATAAAACCACTAACCTCTGAGCTTTGAAGAGAAAAGATAAACACTAGTCTTTTGGTGTTTATCTGGTGCCAGTCTTTTGGTTTACAACAAGAAGGCCTGGACAATGAAAACTCCTTTTCTGGATTGGTTCCATCGGTGGCTTTGTCTCTCAAGTCAGGAAGTACCTTGCCAATAAGGGACTGCCTTTTAGTGTTCTTTTGATGTTGGACAATGCCCCTGTCCACTCACAACCCCATTTGTTCAACACCAAAGACAAAAAGTGGTCTATTTTTCTCCAAACAGAAAGTCTCTAATTCAACCTTTGTATCAGGAGGTTAAGGAGCTTTAAAGCTCATGACACACAGCATTCTGTGGAAAGGATTGTCAATACCATGGAAGAAAACCCCAATAGGGACAACATCATGAAAGTCTGGAAGGATTACACCACTGAAGATGATATCATTGTTATAGAAAGGGCCATGAAAGCCATCCAACCCAAAACAATAAATTCCTGCTGAAGAAATTGTGTCCAGATGTTGTGCATGACTTCTCAAGATTTATGACAGTGCCAATCAAGGAAATCATGAAGAGATTGTGGATATGGAAAAAACAGGTAGAGGTGAAGGGTTTCAAGATAGAGATCTTGGAGAAATTCAGGAGCTAACGACACCACATCCAAGGAATTTACAGAAGGCAACTTGATGGAGATGAGTGTTTCCAAACCAGTGCCAGGGGATGAGGAAGATGTAGAAGAGGCAGTGCCAGGAAACAAATTGACATGAGACAGTCTGGCAGAAGGGCTCCAATTATTCAAGACTGCTTTTAACTTATTTTACAACATGGACCTTTCTATGATATAAGCACCGAAACTAAAGCAAAGGCGGATGAAAGATTAGTACCATATAGAAACATTTTTAGAGAAATGAACAAGCAAGAAAGTCAGACAGAAATTATAATGTATTTCCATAAAGTTATACCAAGTGTGCCTGCCTCCACCTCTTCCACATCTTCCACCTCTGCCATCCCTGAGACAGCAAGACCAACCCCTTCCTCCTCTTCCTCCTCCTCAGCCTACTCAAGTTGAAGACAATAATAAAGACCTTATGATGATCCACTTATACTTACTGAATAGTAAATACATTTTCTCTTGCTTATAATTTTCTTAATAATTTTTGTCTAGCTTACTTTACTGTAAGAATACAGTGTATAATAAATATGACATATAAAATACATGTTAATCAACTGTTCATGTTATCAGTAAGGCTTCCATCAACAGAAGGCTATTAGTAGTTAAGTTTTGGAGGAGTCACAAGTTATACATGGATTTGTGATGGTGTGGAGCATTGGTGCTCTTAATCTCCATATTGTTCAAGAGTCAACTGTATATAATGGAATTGTATTGCAGTTCAGAGATATTATGACTCAGTTTTAGACCACCATAATAAAATGAATATTGCAATAAAGCAGGTCACACTAATTTTTTTGTTTTCCCAGTGCAAATGAAAGTTTTGCTTATACTGTACTGTAGCCTATTAAGTGTGCAATAATGTGTCTGAAAAAATGCACATACCTTAATTTAAATTTTTTTATCACTAAAAAATGCTAATGATCATCTGAAGCTTCAGTGAGTTGTAATCTTTTTGCTGATGGAGGGCCTAGCCTCGATGGTGAAAGCTGCTGACTAATCAAAGTGGTGGTTGCTGAAGGTTGATGTGACTGTGGTCATTTTTTTAAACTTTTATTTTAGGTTCAGGGGTACATGTGTAGGTTTGTTACATGGGTAAACTCATGTCACGGGGGGTTGTTGTACAGATTATTTCATCACGTAGGTACTAAGCCTATTACCCATTAGTTATTTTTCCTGATCTTCTCCCTTCTCCCACCATCACCTCTACAGTAGGCCCCTATGTCTGTTGTTCCCCTCTTTGTGTCCATGTGTTCTCATTATTTAGCTCTCACTTATAAGAAAGAACATGTGGGATTTGGTTTTCTGTTCCTGCATTAGTTTGCTAAGGATAATAGCCTCCTGCTCCATCCATGTTTCCACAAAGGACATGATCTAATTCTTTTTGATGACTGCACAATATTCCATGGTGTACATGTACCACATTTTATTTATCCAACCAGCCATTGATGGGCATTTAGGTTAATTACATGTCTTTGTGATTGTGAATAGTGCTGCAATGAACATATGCATGCATGTGTGTTTATGTTAGAATGATTTATACTCCTTTGAGTATATACCCAATAATGGGATTGCTAGGTCAAATGGTAATTCTGTTTTTGGCTCTTTGAGGAATTGCCACACTCCTTCCACAATGGTTGAACTAATTTACACTCTCACCAACAGTGTATAAGCATTCTGTTTTTCTCTGCAACCTTGCCGGTATCTAGTTTGTGTGTGTGTGTGTGTGTGTGTGTGTGTGTGTGTGTGTGTGTGTGTGTCTTTTTCATTATAGTAATCCTGACTAGTTAGATGGTATCTCATTGTGGTTTTGATTTGCATTTTTCTTTTTTTTTCCCTGAGTATCTACTTTATTTTATTTTATTTTATTATACTTTAAGTTCTAGGATACATGTGCACAACGTGCAGGTTTGTTACACATGTATACATGTGCCATGTTGGTGTGCTGCACCCATTTACTCATCATTTACATTAGGTATATCTCCTAATGCTATCTCTCCCCCCTCCCCCCACCCCACGACAGGCCCCGATGTGTGATGTTCCACTTCCTGTGTCCAAGTGTTCTCATTCTTCAATTCCCACCTATGAGTGAGAACATGAGGTATTTGGTTTTTTTGTCCTTGCGATAGTTTGCTGAGAATGATGGTTTCCAGCATCATCCATGTCCCTACAAAGGACATGAACTCATCCTTTTTCATGGTTGCATAGTATTCCATGGTGTATATGTGCCACATTTTCTTAATCCAGTCTGTCATTGATGGACATTTGGGTTGATCCGAAGTCTTTGCTTTTGTGAATAGTGCTGCAATAAACATACGTGTGCATGTGTCTTTATAGCAACATGATTTATAATCCTTTGGGTATATATCCAGTAATGGGATGGCTGGGTCAAATGGTATTTCTAGTACTAGATCCTTGAGGAATCACCACACTGTCTTCTACAACGGTTGAACTAGTTTACAGTCCCACCAACAGTGTAAAAGTGTTCCTATTTCTCCACATCCTCTCCAGCACCTGTTGTTTCCTGACTTTTTAATGATCACCATTCTAACTGGTGTGAGATGGTATCTCATTGTGGTTTTGATTTGCATTTCTCTGATGGCCAGTGATGATGAGCATTTCTTCATGTGTCTGTTGGCTGCATAAATGTCTTCTTTTGAGAAATGTCTGTTCATATCCTTTGCCCACTTTTTGATGGGGTTGTTTGTTTTTTTCTTGTAAATGTGTTTGAGTTCTTTGTAGATTCTGAATATTAGCCCTTTGTCAGATGAGTAGATTGCAAAAATGTTCTCCCATTCTGTAGGTTGCCTGTTCAGTCTTATGGTAGTCTCCTTTGCTGTGTAGAAGATCTTTAGCTTAATTAGATCCCATTTGTCGATTTTGGCTTTTGTTGTCATTGCTTTTGGTGTTTTAGACATGAAGTCCTTGCCCATGCCTATGTCCTGAATGGTATTGCCTAGGTTTTCTTCTAGGGTTTTTATGGTTTTAGGTCTAACATTTAAGTATTTAATTAATTTTTGTATAAGGTGTAAGGAAGGCATCCAGTTTCAGCTTTCTACATATGGCTAGCCAGTTTTCGCAGCACCATTTATTAAATAGGGAATCCTTTCCCCATTTCTTGTTTTTCTCAGGATTGTCAAAGATCAGATGGTTGTAGATGTGTGGTATTATTTCTGAGGGCTCTGTTCTGTTCCATTGGTCTGTATTTCTGTTTTGGTAATAGTACCATCCTGTTTTGGCTACTGTAGCCTTGTAGTATAGGTTGAAGTCAGGTAGCGTGATGCCTCCAGCTTTGTTCTTTTGGCTTAGGATTGACTTGGCAATGCAGGCTCTTGTTTGGTTCCATATGAACTTTGAAGTATTTTTTTCCAATTCTGTGAAGAAAGTCATTGGCAGCTTGATGGGGATGGCATTGAATCTATAAATTACCTTGGGCAGTATGGCCATTTTCATGATATTGATTCTTCCTATCCATGAGCATGGTATGTTCTTCCATTTGTTTGTGTCCTCTTTTATTTCATTGAGCAGTGGTTGTAGTTCTCCTTGAAGAGGTCCTTCACATCCCTTGTAAGTTGGATTCCCAGGTATTTTATTGTCTTTGAAGCAATTGTGAATGGAAGTTCACTCATGATTTGGCTCTCTGTTTGTCTGTTATTGGTGTATAAGAATGCTTGTGATTTTTGCACATTGATTTTGTATCCTGAGACTTTGCTGAAGTTGTTTATCAGCTTAAGGAGATTTTGGGTTGAGACAATGGGGTTTTCTAAATATACAATCATGTCATCTGCAAACAGGGACAATTTGACTTCTTCTTTTCCTAATTGAATACCCTTTATTTCTTTCTCCTGCCTGATTGCCCTGGCCAGAACTTCCAACACTATGTTGAATAGGAGTGGTGAGAGAGGGCATCCCTGTCTTGTGCTGGTTTTCAAAGGGAATGCTTCCAGTTTTTGCCCATTCAGTATGATATTGGCTGTGGGTTTGTCATAAAGAGCTCTTATTATTTTGAGATATGTCCCATCAATACCTAATTTATTAGAGATTTTAGCATGAAGGACTGTTGAATTTTGTCAAAAGCCTTTTCTGCATCTATGGAGATAACCATGTGGTTTTTGTCTTTGGTTCTGTTTATATGCTGGGTTACGTTTATTGATTTGCGTATGTTGAATCAGTCTTGCATCCCAGGGATGAAGCCCACTTGATCATGGTGGATAAGCTTTTTGATGTGCTGCTGGATTCGGTTTGCCAGTATTTTATTGAGGATTTTTGCATCAACATTCATCAAGGATATTGGCCTGAAATTCTCTTTTTTTATTGTGTCTCTGACAGTCTTTGGTAACAGGATGATGCTGGCCTCATAAAATGAGTCAGGGAGGATTCCCTCTTTTTCTGTGGATTGGAACAGTTTTAGAAGAATGGTACCAGCTCCTCCTGTATCTCTGGTAGAATTCAGCTGTGAATCCGTCTGGTCCTGGACTTTTTTTGGTTGGTAGGCTATTAATAATTGCCTCAATTTCAGAGCCTGTTATTGGTCTATTCAGGGATTCAACTTCTTCCTGGTTTAGTCTTGAGAGGTTATACGTGTCCAGGAATTTATCCATTTCTTCTAGATGTTCTAGTTTATTTGTGTAGAGGTGTTTATAGTATTCTCTGATGGTAGTTTGTATTTCTGTGGGATCAGTGGTGATATACCCTTTATCATTTTTTATTGCATCTATTTGATTCTTCTCTCTTTTCTTCTTTATTAGTCTTGCTAGTGGTCTATGAATTTTGTTGATCTTTTAAAAAAACAGCTCCTGGATTCATTGATTTTTTGATGGGTTTTTTGTGTCTCTATCTGCTTCAGTTCTGCTCTGATCTTAGTTATTTCTTGCCTTCTGCTAGCTTTTGAATATGTTTGCCCTTGCTTCTCTAGTTCTTTTAATTGTGATGTTACGGTGTCAATTTTAGATCTTTCCTGTTTTCTTCTGTGGGCATTTAGTGCTATAAATTTCCCTCTACACACTGCTTTAAATGTGTCCCAGAGATTCTGGTATGTTGTGTCTTTGTTCTCATTGGTTTCAAAGAACATCTTTATTTCTGCCTTCATTTCGTTATGTACCCAGTAGTCATTCAGGAACAGGTTGTTCAGTTTCCATGTAGTTGAGCGGTTTTGAGTGAATTTCTTAATCCTGAGTTCTAGTTTGATTGCACTGTGGTCTGAGAGACAGTTTGAATGGACAGACTGCCTCCTCAATTAGGTCTCTGACTCCCAAGTAGCCTAACTGGGAGCCACCCCCCAGTAGGGGCAGACTGACACCTCACATGGCCGGGTACCCCTCTGAGATGAAGCTTCCAGAGGAACGATCAGGCAGCAACATTTGCTGTTCAGCAATATTCGCTGTTCTGCAGCCTCTGCTTTGGATATCCAGGCAAGCAGGTCTGGAGTGGACCTCCAGCAAACTCCAACAGACCTGCAGCTGAGGGTCCTGACTGGTAAAAGGAAAACTAACAAACAGAAAGGACATCCACACCAAAACCCCATCTGTACGTCACCATCATCAAAGATCAAAGGTACATAGAACCACAAAGATGGGGAAAAAACAGAGCAGAAAAACTGAAAATTCTAAAAATCAGAGCGTCTCTCCCCCTCCAAAGGAACGCAGCTCCTCACCAGCAGTGGAACAAAGCTGGATGGAGAATGACTTTGATGAGTTGAGAGAAGGCTTCAGCCGACCAAACTTCTCCGAGCTAAAGGAGGAAGTTCGAACCCATCACAAAAAAGCTAAAAACCTTGAAAAAAGATTAGACGAATGGCTAACTAGAATAACCAGTGTAGAGAAGTCCTTAATTGACCTGATGGAGCTGAAAACCATGGCACGAGAACTACATGATGAATGCACAAGCTTCAGTAGCCAATTCGATCAACTGGAAGAAAGGGTATCAGTGACTGAAGATCAAATGAATGAAATGAAGCGAGAAGAGAAGTTTAGAGAAAAAAGAGTAAAAAGAAATGAACAAAGCCTCCAAGAAATATAGGACTAGGTGAAAAGACCAAATCTATGTCTGATTGGTGTACCTGAAAGTGACGGGGAGAATGGAACCAAGTTGGAAAACATTCTGCAGGATATTATCTAGGAGAACTTCCCCAATCTAGCAAGGCAGGCCAACATTCAAATTCAAGAAATACAGAGAACACCATAAAGATACTCCTCAAGAAGAGCAACTCCAAGACACATAATTGTCAGATTCACCAAAGTTGAAATGGAGAAAAAAGTGTTAAGGGCAGCCAGAGAGAAAGGTCGGGTTACCCACAAAGGGAAGCCCATCAGACTAACAGCGGATCTCTTAGCAGAAACTCTGCAAGCCAGAAGAGAGTGGGGGCCAATATTCAACATTCTTAAAGAAAAGAATTTTCAACCCAGAATTTCATATCCAGCCAAACTAAGCTTCATAAGTGAAGGAGAAATAAAATCCTTTACAGACAAGCAAAATGCTGAGAGATTTTGTCACTACCAGGCCTGCCCTACAAGAGATCCTGAAGGAAGCACTAAACATGGAAAGGAACAACCAGTACCAGCCACTGCAAAAACATGCCAAATTGTAAAGACCATCGATGCTAGGAAGAAACTGCATCAACTAATGAGCAAAATAACCAGCTAACATCAGAATGACAGGATCAAATTCACACATAACAATATTAACGTTAAATGTAAATGGGCTAAATACCCCAATTAAAAGACACAGACTGGCAAATTGGATAAAGAGTCAAGACCCATCAGTGTGCTGTATTCAGGAGACCCATCTCACATGCAGAGACATACATAGGCTCAAAATAAAGGGATGGAGGAAGATCTACCAAGCAAATGGAAAACAAAAAAAGGCAGGGGTTGCAATCCTAGTCTCTGATAAAACAGACTTTAAACCAACAAAGATCAAAAGAAACAAAGAAAGCCATTACATAATGGTAAAGGGATCAATTCAACAAGAAGAGCTAACTATACTAAATATATATGCACCCAATACTGGAGCACCCACATTCATAAAGCAAGTCCTTAGAGACCTAAAAAGAGAGATTTAGACTCCCATACAATAATAATGGGAGACTTCAACACCCCACTGTCAACATTAGACAGATCAATGAGACAGAAAGTTAACAAGGATATCCAGGAATTGAACTCAGCTCTGCACCAAGCAGACCTAATAGATATCTACAGAACTCCCCACCCCAAATCAACAGAATGTACATTCTTCTCAGCACCACATCACACTTATTCCAAAACTGACCACATAGTTGGAAGTAAAGCACTCCTCAGCAAATGTAAAAGAACAGAAATGATTTGAATTTCCCTAATGATCAGTTATATTGAGCTTGTTTTCATATGACTGTTGACCATGTGTATGTCTTCCTTTGAAAAGTGTCTGTTCATGTCCTTTGCCCACTTTTTAATGGAGTTGTTTTCTTCTTGTAAATTTGTACAAATTCTTTATAGATGCTGGATATTAGACCTTTTTCAGATGCATATTTTGCAAATATTGTCTCCCATTCTGTAGGTTAGAATGTGCACCTCTAAGAGATAAGGTGAATTCAAATGGTACCTGCATATTTCTATCATCTTTTCCAATCATGTTTCTCCATTCCATGAGTGATCACTGCAGATGTTCAAGTCCAGTTTCTCAAAGCCTGATGTGACCTCCCATATCAACAGTAACAACACCGCTTTTGTCCCACTCAGCTAGCAGCACATCTGTGTCTGAAGTGGTAGACAGCCATGTGGTATATGGTGAGAGAGATTCTGATCTGGAAAAAGGAATCCAAGTGAAGCTAAGAGACCATAAAAATAAAGCAGGAGGGATGACACTGCCCACTGTACTGTTCTTTACTGTTGAAAAAGTATGCTCACTCTACTCATTCTTTTATACCTGCTGTTACCTATGTCACCACATAGGAAGGTTATGAGGATATGCTATAAGCAAAAGTTCTTAGACAAACATGACCACGGTTGATAGTTTCTTTTGCTGTGCAGAAGCTCTTAAGTCTAATTATACCCCATTTGTCAATTTTTGCTTTTGTTGCAATTGCTTTCAGTGTCTTCATCATGAAGTCTTTGCCAGTTCCTATGTCCGGAATGGTATTGCCTAGGTTGTCCTCCAGGGTTTTTATAGTTTTGGATTTTACATTTAAGACTTTAATCCATCTAAAGTTTATTTTTTATATGGTATAAGGAAAGAGTCCAGTTTCAATATTTTTCATACAGCTTGCCAGTTATCCCAGCACCATTTATTGAATAGTGAGTCCTTTCCCCATTGCTTGTTTTTTTCAGCTTTGTTGAAGATCAGATGGCTCTGGTGTATGGCCTTACTTCTGAGTTCTCTATTGTGTTCCATTGGTCTGTGTGTCTGTTTTTTTATGCCAGTACCATGTTGTTTTCATCACTGTAGCCCTGTAGTGTAATTTGAAGTCAAGTAGTGTGATGCCTCCAGTTTTGTTCTTTTTGGCTTAGGATTGCTTTGGTTGTTCACGCTCTTTTTTGGTTCCATGTAAATTTTAAATGTTTTTTTTCTAGTTATTTGAAGAATGTCTTTAGTAGTTTGATAGGAATAGCATTGAATCTGTAAATTGTTTTGGACAGCATATGGCCATATTAACAATACTGATTCTTCCTATCCATGAACATGAAATGTTTTTCCATTTGTTTATGCCATCTCTGACATGAGCAGTGTTTTGTAATTCTCCTTGTAGAGATCTCTCACTTCCCTGGTTATCTGTATTCCTAGGTATTTTATTCCTTTTGTGGTACTTGTGAATGGGATTGTGTCCCTGATTTGGGTCTCGGCTTGGCTGCTGTTGCTGTATAGGAATGCTAGTGATTGTTGTACATTGATTTTGTACCCTGAAACTTTGCTGAAGTAGTTTATCTGTTGAAGTAGCTATAGACCAAGACTATCAGATTTTCTAGATATAGAATCATATTGTCTGCAAACAGGGATAGTTTGACTTCCTCTCTTCCTATTTGTATGCCCTTTATTTCTTTCTCTTGCCTGATTGCTCTGGCCAGGACTTCCAACACTATGCTGAATTGGAGTGGCGAAAGAAGGCATCCTTGTCCTGTGCTGGTTTTCAAGGGGAATTTTTCCAGCTTTTGACCACTCAATATGATGTTGGCTGTGGATTTCTCATAGATGGCTGTTATTATTTTGAGGTACGTTTTTTCAACACCTAGTGCATTGAGAGTTTTTAACATGAAGGGACACTGAATTTTATCAGAAGCCTTTTCTGCATATTTTGAGATAATCATGTGATTTCTGGCTTTAGTTATGTTTGGGTGATGAATTACATTTATTGATTTGCATATTGTTGAACCAATCTTGCATCCAAGAGATAAAGCCTACTTCATCATGGTGGATTAGCTTTTTGATGTGCTGCTGGGTTCAGTTTGCAAGTATTTTGTTGAGGATTTTTGTATAAATGTTCATCAAGGATATTGACCTGAAGTTTTCTTTTTTTTTTTTTTTTTTTTTTTTTTTTTTGTTATGCCTCTGACTGTGGCATTTTCTTAAAATAAGAAATAAAGTTTGCAGTATCAATTGGCTCTTCTAATACAAAACAAAATCTGTAGTATGCAATGTTATTTGATAGCATTTTACCCACAGTAGAAGTTCTTTCAAAATTGAAGTCAATGCTCTCAAACCCTGCTGCTGCTTTATCAACTAGTTTTATGTAATATTCTAAATCCTTTGTTGTCATTTCAACAATGTTCACCGCATCTTCACTGGAAGTAGATTCCATCTTAAAAAACCACTTTCTTTGCTCATTCATGAAAAGCAACCTCTCATTCATTCAAGTTGGATCATAAGATTACAGGAATTCAGTCACATCTTCAGTCTTCATTTCTAATTCTGGTTTGCTTGCTATTTCTACCACATCTGCGTTACTTCCTCCACTGAAGCCTTGAACCCCTCCAAGTCATCCATGAGGGTGGGAATCAACTTCTTCCAACCTCCTGTTAATGTTGGTATTTTGACCTCCTCCCATGAATCGCAAATGTTCTTAATGGTATTTATAATGCTGAATCCTTTCCAGAAGGTTTTTTCGATTTACTTTGCCAAGATCCATCAGAGAAATCACTATCTATGGCAGCTATAGCCTTACGAAATGTGTTTCTCAAATAACAAGACTTGAAAGTTGAAATTGCTCCTTGATCCACGGGCTACTGAATGGATGTTGTGTTAGCAGGCATGAAAACAATATTGACCTCTTTGTACATTTCCAACAGAACTCTTGGGTGACCAGGTACATTGTCAATGATCAGTAATATTTTGAAAGGAATCTTTTTCTCTGAGCAATAGGCCTCAACAGTAGGCTTAAAATCGTCAGCAAACCATGCTATAAACAAATTTGCTGTCATCCAGTCTTTGTTCTTTCACTTATAGAGCACAGGCAGCATGAATTTAGCATAATTCTTAAGGGCCCTAAGATTTTCAGAATAGATGAGCTTCAACTTAAAGCCACCAGCTGCATTAGCCCCTAACAAGACTCAGCCTGTCCTTTTAAGTTTTGAAACAAGACTTCTCTCTAGCTATAAAAGTCTTAGATGTCATCTTACTCTAATATAAAGTTATTCCATCTACATTGAAAGTCTGTTGTTTAGTATAGCTCTCTTCATCAATGATCTTAACTCGATTTTCTAGATAACTTGCGGCAGCTTCTCCATCAGCACTTGCTGTTTCCCCTTGCATTGTTATGTTGTAGAGACAGTTTCTTTCCTTAAACCTCAAGAACCAACTTCTGCTAGATTCCAACTTTTCTTCTATAGGTTCCTTATCTCTCTCATCCTTCAAAGAGTTGAAGAGAGTTAGGCTCTTGCCCTAGATTAGGCTTTGGGTTAAGAGAAGGTTATCGCTGGATCTTCTATCTAGACCACTAAAACTTTCTCCATATCAGCAATAAAGCTCTTTTTGCTTATCATTCATGCATTCACAGGAAAAGCTCTTTTAATTTTCCTCAACAATTTTTCCTTTGCATTCAGGATTTGGCTATTTGGCACAAGAGGCCTAGCTTTCAGCTTCTCTCAGCTGTTGACATGCCTTCTTCACCAAGCTTAATCATTTCTAATTTTTGAATTAAAATGAGATGTGAGAGTTTTCCTTTCACTTGAACATGTAGAGGTCATTGTAGGGTTATTAACTGTACTAATTCTAATATTGGTGTATCTCAAGGAATAGGGAGGCTTGAGGAGGGGGACAGAGATGGAGGAATAGCCAGTTGGTGGAGCAGTCAGAACATTCACACCAGTTATAGACTAAGTTTGCTATCCTACATGGACATGTCTCATAGTGCCCCAGAACAATTACAATAGTAACATCAAAGATCACTAATTACAGACCACCATAACAGATATAATAATGAAAAGTTTGAAATATTGCAAGAATTACCAAAATGTGACACACACACAAAGTGAGCACACACTTTTGAAAAAATGGCCCTAATGGACTTGTTCAATGCCGTGTTGCCACAAATCTTCAATTTGGAAAAACACAATATCTATAAGATGCAATAAAGTAAAATGCAATAAAATGAGGTATGCCTCATTTTAGATTTTTTTCTCAAAGGAGAGGAAGGTCTTCTGGTTGACCGGAGAAATTAGGGTAAGATGGAGGAAGATGGAGAGCCTAGACCTCTGCCCACTTGGTTTATCTATCATCTTTGCCCTCGATAGTACCCCCACAGGATCTTCTTGGAACAAAGGGACTCTATAGAGGAGACATGAGACATCAATCATTTGATCACTCTCTTTGCCTATGCCAGGCTTTTTGTCACAGCAAACAGTATCATCCAATTCCCATTAAAGAAACACTGATATTCTATTTGACTCATTTCAATCCTTCCTTTACCATAATCAATCTGTTACTGCAGCATGCTGTTTTTTATTTTACAGCTGCACTTCTGTGATATAAAATAAGCAGCTAAAAACAGACAAAGCCACGCCCAACAACTCATCTATATGAGAACAATAATCCAAGAATTGAAATAAATTTCTAGATGCTTTGACTAAATTTTCCAGTTATCATCTAGACATCACTATCATATAGATATAGCCAACACTCTTCCATGTCAGCCCTTCCTCTCCGGGTTGGTTCAGAAGAATGTTCTCACCACTGGGAATAAGAACCACTGCTGTGACTCATAAGCCTTCTCCCTGCCCCATCACTATGACTATCTGTAAGGGTGCACAGCACCTCCTGTAACCATACCTCCATTTGGTATGTGAGGAGTGTCCTTGGATAGACTTTTCATATTAATTCAAATTCTCATAATTCTTGCCCACCAGTGGATATCTCTGACATACTCCCTAGCTTCTATCTGGGAGTAATGACTTACTATGACTTTGCCCCCAACTATTCCCCATGAAAGACCCTTTATTTTGGAAGGGTCACCACAGAGCCATTCCCAGAGCACACGGAGGACATCACTGATAAGAGGGGAAAAAAAAAAAAAAACAAAAACAAAAACAAAAACCTCTAGACCAGTGCTGACAAAAGCTATATTTCACCCATAAACATAATCCTGACAAGTATTCTCATCAAAAGTTATTCACCTTTAAAAATGCTACCAAAACTAATAAGTGAGTTAAGCAAGGCAACAGGTTTCAAGATCAACATACAAAAATCAATTATATTTCTATATGCTGACAACAAAAAATCACAAATTGAAAAAAAGTATCATTTGTAAACCATCCAAACAAATGAAATACTTAAGGATAATTCTGACAAAAGATTGTGCAAGGCCTGCACCAAAAATGATAAAACATTGCTAGGCTAATTTTAAAAGAGCTAAATAAAAACCATACCCATGAGTTGGAAGACTCAATAATGTTAGGGGGCTAATTCTCTCCAAATGATCTAGAGTCAATGCAATTCCTATCAAAACCCCAGAAATTAGCAAACTAAAATTCATATGAAAGTGCAAAGAACAGAATAGCCAAAACAATTTGACAAAAAAAGAACAAAGTTGGAGGATTAACAGCACCTATTTTCAAGGCTTACCCTAAGCTAGTAATCAAAACACTCTGCTATTCGTGCAAAGATAGACAAATTGATCAATGGAACAGAATAAAGAGTCCAGAAATTTGCCCATAAATATATGGATTTTTTATGGGCAAAGGCAATTTGGTAGAGAAAAAATAGTCTTTTCAACAAAGGGCACTGGAATTATTGAATTACTATATGGAAGAGGAGGAGGAGGAGGAGAAGGAAGAGGAAGAACTTTAGTCCATGCTTCACACTATATACAATAATGGTTCATATACCTAAAACTATATGAAAATAAACCTACTACTATAAAACTTTTGGAAGAAACCATATAAATTTTTTGTGATCTTGAGTTAGATAAAGATTTCTTAAATATGACACCAAAAGCACTATTCATAAAAGGAAAACAAATCAATAAAGTAGACTTCATCAAAACTAAAAACATCTGCTCTTTAAAGGACACCGTTACCTGGGTGACAAAATAATATGTACAAACCCCCATGGCACATCTTTCCCTGTGTAGCAAACCTTCACCTGTACCTCCAAACCTAAAATAAAAACTAAATAAATAAATAAAAGACACTGTTAGGTAATTAAAAGACAAATCACAGACTGGAAGAAAATATTTACAGTCTGTTAAAAGACTTTTAACCAAAATATGTAAAGAACTCTTAAAATCAATAAGAATACAAGCAATCAATAAAAGGGGACAAAAGATTTGAACAAAGAAGATATATGGGTGGCAAATAAGCACATATTCAACATCGTTAATCATTAAGGACATAAACATTAAACCCACACTGATGTGCCACTACGTACCTATTTGAATGGCTAAAATTTAAAAAGCTGAGCATACCAAGTGCTAGTGAGGATGTGGAGCATATGGAACATACATACACTTCAAGTGGGAGTGTGAGATAGTACAATCACTTTGGAAAACAGTTTGGCACCTTCATAAATAAACATATACCTACCAGATCATCCAGCAATTATGTTCTTAAGTATTTACCCAAAAGCACATGTCAATAAAAAGGCATGAACATGAATGTTCCTAGCAGCTTTATTTAAATAGTCAAAGACTGGAAACAACTCAAATATCTACCAACAGATAAACACTCTGTGGTATATCCACACAATAGAATACTACTCAGCAGTAAAAAGGGATAAATGATCTATGGAAAAAAAAGGGATATTGATCTATGAAAAACCACGAATTTCAAAATAATTATTCCAAGTAAAAGGAGCCCAGCCCCTACTCCTCAAAAAAGAGTACATACTGAATGATTCCATTTACATAAAATTCTAAAAAATACTAACTAATCTATAACGACAGAAATCAGATCAACTGTTGCCTGGGGACAATGCAACAAGGTAAGGGATTTAAAAGATTCAAAAAAACTTTTGAAAGTGCTGGATCTGCTCATCATAGTGATTGTGATAATGTCTCAGAGGTGCATACATGTCAAAATGCACCCAACTGTATACTTTAAATATGGGTACTTTATCTGCCAGTGCTACTGTGTCAACTATACTTTGATAAAGTTGTTCATATAAAACTGAAAAAGTTCAAAAGGAAGTATTTAGGAAGGATAATTAATTTTATTTGGTCTAGTCTCTGCAGTGTCATATGTAAACAGTTGTTTGATAGCTGAGAATTAAAAGACAACAGTCTTAATCTTTAGTGAGGCTGTTGAAAAACATCAAATGGAACCCAACTCATAACCTATAGCAAAACACCTTCAATTCACCATCTCCTCATCTTATTTATCTTTCATAGATGCCCAGGGCTGCCCCTAAAAGACTCTCTTTCCTTCTCTAAACACCTCAAATTCTCTCTTCCTCAGTCTTGCCCTGGAAACTGACTGTGGTCATTTTCCCCATCTTTCCCCTGCCTTCCTAGAGGTATTCTCCAGTCACTCTGTCGCTATGTCCCCCAGCAACTTTATTCTTCTTAACCCTTATCTCCTACTCCTTCTAGCTCAGCATTTTTTATCCATTATCCTAAGCAGCATAACTGAAACCCCAGAGGCCAAAAAGTAAAAATAATCTTCTTTGGAAGCAGAATGAGTAGAGGTAGAGAGGAATGCCAAGAATTAACAGCTGGGTGGTGGAGGGAAATCTCTTCTTTTAAAAAGAAAAGATTGGTCCCAATATCCTGGTCTCCTCTCTGCTCAGAGATCATCCTTCTGCTCACATCCCTTCTCATTGATTCTCACAGCCAAAGAGACTCGGTTTTGCTCCATTCAGTCTTCCCATTCCAACTCTAAATTGCATCCCTATCTCTGAAACACGTTGCCCCTTTCCAGCACACCCTGACCATTCTCTTTCTGCTGCTGTTTGGTTTTTTTGTTTGTTTGTTTGTTCTGTTTTGTTTGTTTGTTTTGGTTTGGTTTGGTTTGGTTTGGTTTGGTTTGGTTTTTGGCCTCTTCTCAACCCCTCCCAAGCCACTAGAAGAGAAATGACCCATTTCATCATTTTAAATCGCTCTCTCTTCACATGTATCTTTGGACTTGTAGATGATGTAAATTCTTTACGAATTTAAAGGCTCTGTTTGTTAAATGTTTGTCCATTTGTTTGCATTGAGTTAATATAATTAACCTGTCTCTCTGCAGCACTGCTCTCCATAGAAGACTGTAAAGTCTGTTGCATCACTTCTTCCAGGCTTCTTATCATGGTGGCTACAGGGTTTGCCCACACTGAACACACAACGGTCTGCCACCACTTCACCCTCTCCTCCCACTTGTCTCACTCTCCTCCTCCTGCTTCATGTTCCAACAGTATCAAACCACCCATTATCCCCAACTTTACGTCCCTGGAACACCATCACCTGGGAATTACCCTCTGCCTAAAGCAGAGGTCAGCAAACTTTTTCTGTAAAGGACCATATACAAATATTTCAGACTTCACAGCCCTTGTGGTCTCTGTGCCAACTACTCCATTCTGCCATCATCGCACAAATGCAACCACAGGCTATACATAAATGAATAGGTGTGGCTGAGTTACAATAAATCTTTATTTCCAAAAACAGCCAACAGATTTGGCCTGTGGGTTGTATTTTGCCAAACCCTGATCTAAAACATCCTCCCTTCCCAATCTCCACCTGGCTACCTCCTAGTTCTCCTACAAGACTAAGCACCTTACCTTCTGGAGAGTGCTTTCTCCTATGACTGGTCAGGTTCATCCTTTCTTTGTAGTCTCATAGGAATATATATGGAATATATTCTGTAGAGGCAGGAAAAGTTTCTTCCCAAAGACTTATGGTTTCTTCCATGAGGAAGGAGCTCTGCTATCATAACACTACTGGCCCTTCTCTACTCCTACTTACTCCTCCCCATGGGAGATGAAGCAACCTGGAGGAGTCTAGCTCCTTCTCTCACTCATGGGAGCAAACTGGCCACAGGGAATATGTGTTTCTCCTGCTTTTCCATGCCACAGAGGGTACTCTCTGCCACTCCCGGGAAAAGCTTATCTGCCAGTGCTACTGTGCCCAGACACATAAGTCTGTCTTATTCCAGAGTTCTCCATTATCAGTTTAACCAGTAACAACAGTAATATTTTTATCTCCCTCTATCTTACTTCCTGATAATTTCTTAATTGGTTCAGAACTCTAGAGGGAAATAGAAATGCTATTTATAAGACCCCACTGAACCCCAACATACACCAGTAGCCACAGTATTCAGCATGTTGCTTAGGAATTTTCTTTGTGTATCTTCTCTCACCTCAGTTCAGTGATTCCTCAAGTGGATTTCAGTTATCTGGAGAGTCTTTTCAATTGTCACAAACAGATCCAGAAATGCAAATCTTTCTTTCATACTGACAGCAAATGACACCATTCTGTTAGCTTTTATTTTTACCTACAATCAAACATTGCTTACTAATAACCTATTGAGTACTATAGTTTGGATATGTTTGTTCCCCAAACCTCATGTGGAAATTTGATCCCCAATGTTGGAGGTAGAGCTTAATGAGAGGTACTTGGGTTTTGGGTATGGAGCCCTCATGAATGGCTTTGTTCATCCCGAAGATAATGAGTGAGTGAGTTCTCACTCTCATTCCTGCAGGAGTTGGTTGTTAAAAAGAGCCAGCACCTCCTCTTTCTCTCTTTCTAGCCATGTGATCTCTGCACATACCAGCTACCCTTTTTCTGCTGCCATGTGTGGAAGCTGCCTGAGTCCCTCACCAGGAAAAGATGATGACTCCATGCTTCTTGTACAGCTTGTGGAACCCTGAGCTAAATAAACCACTTTTCTTTATAAATTACCCAGCCTCAAGTATTCCTCTATAGCAACACAAATGGACTAAGACAGTGAGTTAGCAGTAGTTTCTAAGTTGAAAGTACTAATAGAGTTTACTAAATATTTAATTACATATTCAGTTAAGAAATCTGGCAGCCATACTTTTGGAAATCCTGTAAAACTTTTATTAAGCATGAGTATATAAGACAGAATTTCAGTAGTTTTCAAGAGAGACAATTTGTGAATAGTGTTATCATTGATGCTGTCTTCAATTGGTCATGGTTTTCAACCACAGTTATTCAAAATTATCCCACCTGTTCTCAGTAGAAAACCACTCAGTAATAGCAAGTTGAAAATTCAAAAATATTTTAAATGACCCAGCAGTTCCAATTCTGTGGATATGCTCCAAAAAAAAGTTGGCAATGTTCATCAAAAGACATATATAAGAATGTTCATAACATTCTTATAACACATATATTCTTACAACGTATATTCTAACTAAGAATAACATATTCTATATAACATATATTCTTATAACAAAGCTTCATAACACAGCTTTGTTTTATAACAGCTAAAAATAGGTAAAACCCAAATACCCATCATAGAATAATAAACACATGGTAGAATATTTATGAAATTGACTATTACACAGCAATGAAAAAGAACAAACTACTTTTACATATTTTTGTATGGAGCAACATGGGTGGATCTCACATACATGAAGATGAGCAATGGATTGCCAGCAAGATGGCAGAAGAGGAACAGCTCCAGGCTGCAGTTCCCAGCGAGACCAACACAGAAGGCAGGTGATTTCTGCGTTTCCAACTAAGGTACCAGGTTCAGCTCACTGGGACTGGGTAGACAGTGGGTGTAGCCCACGGAGAGTGGGCAGAGGCAGGGTGAGGAGCTGCTTCACCTGGGAAATGCAAGGGGTTGGGGAACTCCCTCCCCTAGCCAAGGGAAGCAGTGAGGAACTGTGCTGTGAGGAATGGTGAATTCCAGCCCAGATAGTATGCTTTCCCATGGTCTTCACAACCCAGACCAGGAGATTCCCTCGGGTGCCTACACCACCAGGGTCCAGGGTTTCAAGCACAAAACTGGGCGGCCATTTGGGCAGACACCAAGCTAGCTGGAGGAGTTTTTTTGTACCCCAGTGGCACCTGAAACGCCAGCAAGACAGAACTGTTCACTCCCCTGGAAAGGGGGCTGAAGCCAGGGAGCCGAGTGGTCTAGCTCAGCGGATCCCACCCCGACAGAGCCCAGCAAGCTAAGATTCACTGGCTTGAAATTCTTGCTGCCAGCACAGCAGTCTGAAGTCAACCTGGGATGCTCGAGCTTCATAGGGGGAGGAGCATCCACCATTACTGAGGCTTGAGTAGGCGGTTTTCCCCTCACAGTGTAAACAAAACCACTGGAAAGTTTGAACTGGTCGGAGCCCACCACAGCACCACAAACCAACTGTAGCCAGACTGCCTCTCTAGATTCCTCCTCTCTGGACAGGGCATCTCTGAAAGAAAGGCAGCAGTGCCAGTCAGGGGCTTATAGATAAAACTCCCATATCCCTGGGATAGAGCACCTGGGGAAAGGGGCAGCTGTGGGTGCAGCTTCAGCAGACTTAAACTTTTCTGCCTGACGGCTTTGAAGAGAGCAGCGGATCTCCCAGCACAGTGCTTGAGCTCTGCTAAAGGACTGACTGCCTCCTAAAGTGGGTCCCTGACCCCCCATGCCTCCTGACTGAGAGACACCTCCCAGCAGAGGTCAACAGACACCTCATACAGGAGTGGTCCGGCTGGCATCTAGTGGGTGCCCCTCTGAGACAACGCTTCCAGAGGAAGAAGCAGGAAGCAATCTTTGCTGTTCTGCAGCCTGCCCTGGTGATACCCAGACAAACGGTGTGGAGTGGACCTCCAGCAAACTCCATCAGACCTGCAGAAGAGGGGCTTGAGTGTTAGAAGAAAACTAACAAAAAGAAAGCAATATGGGGCGGAGCAAGATGGCCGAATAGGAGCAGCTCCAGTCTCCAACTCCCAGCGCCAGCGACACAGAAGACCGGTGATTTCTGCATTTTCAACTGAGGTACTGGGTTCATCTCACTGGGGAGTGCCGGACGATCGGAGCTGGTCAGCTGCTGCAGCCCGACCAGCGAGAGCTGAAGCAGGGCGAGGCATTGCCTCACCTGGGAAGCGCAAGGGGGAAGGGAGTCCCTTTTCCTAGCCAGGGGAACTGAGACACTCAACACCTGGAAAATCGGGTAACTCCCACCCCAATACTGCGCTTTAGGAAACAGGCACACCAGGAGATCATATCCCACACCTGGCCGGGAGGGTCCCACACCCACGGAGCCTCCCTCGTTGCTAGCGCAGCAGTCTGTGATCTACCGGCAAGGCAGCAGCGAGGCTGGGGGAGGGGCGCCCGCCATTGCTGAGGCTTAAGTAGGTAAACAAAGCTGCTGGGAAGCTCGAACTGGGTGGAGCTCACAGCAGCTCAAGGAAACCTGCCTGTCTCTGTAGACTCCACCTCTGGGGACAGGGCACAGTAAACTAAGACACACAGACACCTCTGCACAGACGCAAACGACTCTGTCTGACAGCTTTGAAGAGAGCAGTGGATCTCCCAACACGGAGGTTGAGATCTCTGAGAAGGGACAGACTCCCTGCTCAAGCGGGTCCCTGACCCCTGAGTAGCCTAACTGGGAGACATCCCCCACTAGGGGCAGTCTGACACCCCACACCTCACAGGGAGGAGTACACCCCTGAGAGGAAGCTTCCAAAGCAAGAATCAGACAGGTACACTCGCTGTTCAGAAATATTCTATCTTCTGCAGCCTCTGCTGCTGATACCCAGGCAAACAGGGTCTGGAGTGGACCTCAAGCAATCTCCAACAGACCTACAGCTGAGGGTCCTGACTGTTAGAAGGAAAACTATCAAACAGGAAGGACACCTACACCAAAACCCCATCAGTACATCACCATCATCAAAGACCAGAGGCAGATAAAACCACAAAGATGGGGAAAAAGCAGGGCAGAAAAGCTGGAAATTCAAAAAATAAGAGCGCATCTCCCCCGGCAAAGGAGCGCAGCTCATCGCCAGCAACGGATCAAAGCTGGACGGAGAATGACTTTGACGAGATGAGAGAAGAAGGCTTCAGTCCATCAAATTTCTCAGAGCTAAAGGAGGAATTACGTACCCAGCGCAAAGAAACTAAAAATCTTGAAAAAAAAGTGGAAGAATTGATGGCTAGAGTAATTAATGCAGAGAAGGTCCTAAACGAAATGAAAGAGATGAAAACCATGACACGAGAAATACGTGACAAATGCACAAGCTTCAGTAACCGACTCGATCAACTGGAAGAAAGAGTATCAGCGATTGAGGATCAAATGAATGAAATGAAGCGAGAAGAGAAACCAAAAGAAAAAAGAAGAAAAAGAAACGAACAAAGCCTGCAAGAAGTATGGGATTATGTAAAAAGACCAAATCTACGTCTGATTGGGGTGCCTGAAAGTGAGGGGGAAAATGGAACCAAGTTGGAAAACACTCTTCAGGATATCATCCAGGAGAACTTCCCCAACCTAGTAGGGCAGGCCAACATTCAAATCCAGGAAATACAGAGAACACCACAAAGATACTCCTCGAGAAGAGCAACTCCAAGACACATAATTGCCAGATTCACCAAAGTTGAAATGAAGGAAAAAATCTTAAGGGCAGCCAGAGAGAAAGGTCGGGTTACCCACAAAGCGAAGCCCATCAGACTAACAGCAGATCTCTCAGCAGAAACTCTACAAGCCAGTAGAGAGTGGGGGCCAATATTCAACATTCTTAAAGAAAAGAATTTTAAACCCAGAATTTCATATCCAGCCAAACTAAGTTTCATAAGTGAAGGAGAAATAAAATCCTTTACAGATAAGCAAATGCTTAGAGATTTTGTCACCACTAGGCCTGCCTTACAAGAGATCCTGAAGGAAGCACTAAACATGGAAAGGAACAACCGGTACCAGCCACTACAAAAACATGCCAAAATGTAAAGACCATTGAGGCTAGGAAGAAACTGCATCAACTAATGAGCAAAATAACCAGTTAATATCATAATGGCAGGATCAAGTTCACACATAACAATATTAACCTTAAATGTAAATGGACTAAATGCTCCAATTAAAAGACACAGACTGGCAAACTGGATAAAGAGTCAAGACCCATCAGTCTGCTGTATTCAGGAGACCCATCTCACACGCAGAGACATACATAGGCTCAAAATAAAGGGATGGAGGAAGATTTACCAAGCAAATGGAGAACAAAAAAAAGCAGGGGTTGCAATACTAGTCTCTGATAAAACAGACTTTAAACCATCAAAGATCAAAAGAGACAAAGAAGGCCATTACATAATGGTAAAGGGATCAATTCAACAGGAAGAGCTAACTATCCTAAATATATATGCACCCAATACAGGAGCACCCAGATTCATAAAGCAAGTCCTTAGAGACTTACAAAGAGACTTAGACTCCCATACAATAATAATGGGAGACTTCAACACTCCACTGTCAACATTAGACAGATCAACGAGACAGAAAGTTAACAAGGATATCCAGGAATTGAACTCATCTCTGCAGCAAGCAGACCTAATAGACATCTATAGAACTCTCCACCCCAAATCAACAGAATATACATTCTTCTCAGCACCACATCATACTTACTCCAAAATTGACCACGTAATTGGAAGTAAAGCACTCCTCAGCAAATGTACAAGAACAGAAATTATAACAAACTGTCTCTCAGACCACAGTGCAATCAAACTAGAACTCAGGACTAAGAAACTCAATCAAAACCGCTCAACTACATGGAAACTGAACAACCTGCTCCTGAATGACTACTGGGTACATAACGAAATGAAGGCAGAAATAAAGATGTTCTTTGAAACCAATGAGAACAAAGATACAACATACCAGAATCTCTGGGACACATTTAAAGCAGTGTGTAGAGGGAAATTTATAGCACTAAATGCCCACATGAGAAAGCAGGAAAGATGTAAAATTGACACTCTAACATCGCAATTAAAAGAACTAGAGAAGCAAGAGCAAACACATTCGAAAGCTAGCAGAAGGCAAGAAATAACTAAGATCAGAGCAGAACTGAAGGAGATAGAAACACAAAAAACCCTCCAAAAAATCAATGAATCCAGGAGTTGGTTTTTTGAAAAGATCAACAAAATTGACAGACCACTAGCCAGACTAATAAAGAAGAAAAGAGAGAAGAATCAAATCGACGCAATTAAAAATGATCAAGGGGATATCACCACCGACCCCACAGAAATACAAACTACCATCAGAGAATACTATAAACACCTCTACGCAAATAAACTGGAAAATCTAGAAGAAATGGATAATTTCCTGGACACTTACACTCTTCCAAGACTAAACCAGGAAGAAGTTGAATCCCTGAATAGACCAATAGCAGGCTCTGAAATTGAGGCAACAATTAATAGCCTACCAACCAAAAAAAGTCCAGGACCAGATGGATTCACAGCTGAATTCTACCAGAGGTACAAAGAGGAGTTGGTACCATTCCTTCTGAAACTATTCCAATCAATAGAAAAAGAGGGAATCCTCCCTAACTCATTTTATGAGGCCAACATCATCCTGATACCAAAGCCTGGCAGAGACACAACAAAAAAAGAGAATTTTAGACCAATATCCCTGATGAACATCGATGCAAAAATCCTCAATAAAATACTGGCAAACCGGATTCAGCAACACATCAAAAAGCTTATCCACCATGATCAAGTGGGCTTCATCCCTGGGATGCAAGGCTGGTTCAACATTCGCAAATCAATAAACATAATCCAGCATTTAAACAGAACCAAAGACAAGAACCACATGATTATCTCAATTGATGCAGAAAAGGCTTTTGACAAAATTCAACAGCCCTTCATGCTAAAAACGCTCAATAAATTCGGTATTGATGGAACGTACCTCAAAATAATAACAGCTATTTATGACAATCCCACAGCCAATATCATACTGAATGGGCAAAAACTGGAAAAATTCCCTTTGAAAACTGGCACAAGACAGGGATGCCCTCTCTCACCACTCCTATTCAACATAGTGTTGGAAGTTCTGGCTAGGGCAATCAGGCAAGAGAAAGAAATCAAGGGTATTCAGTTAGGAAAAGAAGAAGTCAAATTGTCCCTGTTTGCAGATGACATGATTGTATATTTAGAAAACCCCATTGTCTCAGCCCAAAATCTCCTTAAGCTGATAAGCAACTTCAGCAAAGTCTCAGGATACAAAATTAATGTGCAAAAATCACAAGCATTCTTATACACCAGTAACAGACAAACAGAGAGCCAAATCAGGAATGAACTTCCATTCACAATTGCTTCAAAGAGAATAAAATACCTAGGAATCCAACTTACAAGGGATGTAAAGGACCTCTTCAAGGAGAACTACAAACCACTGCTCAGTGAAATCAAAGAGGACACAAACAAATGGAAGAACATACCATGCTCATGGATAGGAAGAATCAATATTGTGAAAATGGCCATACTGCCCAAGGTAATTTATAGATTCAATGCCATCCCCATCAAGCTACCAATGAGTTTCTTCACAGAATTGGAAAAAACTGCTTTAAAGTTCATATGGAACCAAAAAAGAGCCCGCATCTCCAAGACAATCCTAAGTCAAAAGAACAAAGCTGGAGGCATCACGCTACCTGACTTCAAACTATACTACAAGGCTACAGTAACCAAAACAGCATGGTACTGGTACCAAAACAGAGATATAGACCAATGGAACAGAACAGAGTCCTCAGAAATAATACCACACATCTACAGCCATTTGATCTTTGACAAACCTGAGAGAAACAAGAAATGGGGAAAGGATTCCCTATTTAATAAATGGTGCTGGGAAAATTGGCTAGCCATAAGTAGAAAGCTGAAACTGGATCCTTTCCTTACTCCTTATACGAAAATTAATTCAAGATGGATTAGAGACTTAAATGTTAGACCTAATACCATAAAAATCCTAGAGGAAAACCTAGGTAGTACCATTCAGGACATAGGCATGGGCAAAGATTTCATGTCTAAAACACCAAAAGCAACGGCAGCAAAAGCCAAAATTGACAAATGGGATCTCATTAAACTAAAGAGCTTCTGCACAGCAAAAGACACTACCATCAGAGTGAACAGGCAACCTACAGAATGGGAGAAAATTTTTGCAATCTACTCATCTGACAAAGGGCTAATATCCAGAACCTACAAAGAACTCAAACAAATTTACAAGAAAAAAACAAACAACCCCATCAAAAAGTGGGCAAAGGACATGAACAGACATTTCTCAAAAGAAGACATTCATACAGCCAACAGACACATGAAAAAATGCTCATCATCACTGGCCATCAGAGAAATGCAAATCAAAACCACCATGAGATACCATCTCACACCAGTTAGAATGGCAATCATTAAAAAGTCAGGAAACAACAGGTGCTGGAGAGGATGTGGAGAAATAGGAACACTTTTACACTGTTGGTGGGATTGTAAACTAGTTCAACCATTATGGAAAACAGTATGGCGATTCCTCAAGGATCTAGAACTAGATGTACCATATGACCCAGCCATCCCATTACTGGGTATATACCCAAAGGATTATATAAATTATGCTGCTATAAAGACACATGCACACGTATGTTTATTGCAGCACTATTCACAATAGCAAAGACTTGGAATCAACCCAAATGTCCATCAGTGACAGATTGGATTAAGAAAATGTGGCACATATACACCATGGAATACTATGCAGCCATAAAAAAGGATGAGTTTGAGTCCTTTGTAGGGACTTGGATGCAGCTGGAATCCATCATTCTTAGCAAACTATCACAAGAACAGAAAACCAAACACCGCGTGTTCTCACTCATAGGTGGGAACTGAACAATGAGATCACTCGGACTCAGGAAGGGGAACATCACACACCGGGGCCTATCATGGGGAGGGGGGAGGGGGGAGGGATTGCATTGGGAGTTATAGCTTATGTAAATGACGAGTTGATGGGTGCAGCACAGCAACATGGCACAAGTATACATATGTAACAAACCTGCACGTTATGCACATGTACCCTACAACTTAAAGTATAATAATAATAAATAAATTTAAAAAAAAAAAATAAAAAAAAAAAATAAAAGTTAAAAAGAAAGCAATAGCATCGACATCAACAAAAAGGACACTCATGCAAAATCCCCATCCGAAGGTCACCAACATCAAAGAGCAAAACTAGATAAATCCACAAAGATAAGGAAAAAACAGCACGCAAAAAAAAAAAAAAAAAAAAAAAAAAAAAAAAAAAAAAAAAAAAAAACCTGAAAGTTCCAAAATCCAGAAACGACTCTTCTCCTCCAAAGGATCACAACTCCTCGCCAGCAAGGGCACAAAACTGGACAGAGAATGAGTTTGATGAATTGACAGAAGTAGGCTTCAGAAGGTGAGTAATAACAAACTCCTCCGAGCTAAAGGAGCATGTTCTAACCCAATGCAAGGAAGCTAAGAACCTTGATAAAATGTTACAGGAATTGTTAACTAGAATAACCAGTTTAGAGAAGAATATAAACAACCTGATGGAGCTGAAAAACACAGCATGAGAACTTCATGAAGTATACATAAGTATCAATAGCTGAATCGATCAAGTGGAAGAAAGGATATCAGAGACTGAAGATCAACTTAATGAAATAAAACATGAAGACAAGGTTAAAGAAAAAAGGATGAAAAGGAATGAACGAAATCTCCAAGAAATATGGGACTATGTGAAGAGATGAAACCTAAGTTTGATTGGTGAACCTGAAAGTGATGGGGAGAATGGAACCAAGTTGGAAAACACTCTTCAGGATATTATCCAGGAGAACTTCCCCAAACTAGCAAGACAGGCCAGCATTCAAATTCAGGAAATACAGAGAACACCACTAAGATACTCCTCAAGAAGAGCAACCCCAAGGCACATAATCGTCAGATTCACTAAGGCTGAAATGAAGGAAAAAATGTTAAGGAAAGCCAGAGAGAAAGGTCGGGTTACCCACAAAGGGAAGCCCATCAGACTAACAGCAGATCTCTCTGCAGAAACCCCACAAGCCAGAAGAGAGTGGGGGCCAATATTCAATATTCTTAAAGAACAGAATTTTCAACCCAGAATTTCATATCCAGCCAAACTAAGCTTCATACATGAAGGAGAAATAAAATCCTTTACAGACAAGTGAATGTTGAGGGATTTTGTCACCACCAGGCCTGTCTTACAAGAGCTCCTGAAGGAAGCACTAAATATGGAAAGGAAAAACCAGTACCAGTCACTGCAAAAACATACTAAATTGTAAAGAATACCACCGACACTATGAAGAAACTGCATCAACTAATGGGCAAAATAACCAGCTAGCATAATAGTGACAGGATCGAATTCTCACAGAACAACATTAACTTTAAATGTAAACGAGCCAAATGCTCCAGTTAAAAGACACAGACAGGCAAATTGGCTGAAGAGTCAAGACCCATCAGTGTGCTGTATTCAGAAGACCCATCTCACATGCAAAGACACACATAGGCTCAAAATAAAGGGATGGAGGAATAGTTACCAAGCAAACGAAAAGAAAAAAAAAAAAAAAAAAGCAGGAGTAGCAATCCTAGTCTCTGATAAAACAGACCTTAAACCAACAAAGATCAAAAAGGACACAGAAGGGCATTACATAATGGTAAAGGGATCAATGCATCAAGATGAGCTAACTACCCTAAATATATATGCACCCAATACAGGAGCACCCAGATTCATAAAGCAAGTTCTTAGAGACCTACAAAGAGACTTAGACTCCCACACAATAATAGTGGGAGACTTTAACACCCCACTCTCAATATTAGACAGATCAACGAGACAGAAAATTAACAAGGATATCCAGGACTTGAACTCAGCTCTGGACCAAGCAGACCTAATAGACATCTACAGAACTCTCCACCCCAAATCAACAGAATATACATTCTTCTCAGGACCACATCGCACTTATTCTAAAATTGACCACGTAATTGGAAGTAAAACACTCCTCAGCAAATGCAAAAGAACAGAAATCATAAAAAACAGTCTCTCAGACCACAGAGCAATCAAATTAGAACTCAGGATTAAGAAACTCACTCAAAACGGCACAACTACATGGAAACTGAACAACCTGCTCCTGAATGACTACTGGGTAAATAAAAAAATTAAGGCAGAAATAATTAGTTCTTTGAAACCAATGAGAAGAAACACACAATGTACCAGACTCTCTGGGACACAGCTAAAGCAATGTTTAGGGGAAATTTGTAGCACTAAATGCCCACAGGAGAAAGAGGGAAAGATCTAAAATTAACACCCTAACATCATAATTAAAAGAAGCAGAGAAGTAAGAGCAAACACATTCAAAAGCCACCAGAAGACCAGAAATAACTAAGATCAGAGCAGAACTGAAAGAGATAGAGACACAAAAAACCCTTCAAAAAATCAATGAATCCAGGAGCCAGTTTTTTTAAAAGATTAACAAAATAGACTGCTAGCCAGACTAATAAAGAAGAAAAGAGAGAAGAATCAAATAGACACAATAAAAAATAATAAAGGGGATATCACCACTGATCCCACAGAAATACAAACTACCATTGGATAATACTATAAACACCTCTATGCAAATAAACTAGAAAATCTAGAAGAAATGGATAAATTCCTGGACACATACACCCTCCCAAGACTAAACCAGGAAGAAGTTGAATCCCTGAATAGGCCAATAACAAGTTCTGAAATTGAGGCAGTAATAGCCTACCAACCAATAAAAGCCCAGGACCAGACAGATTCACATCCAAATTCTACCACAGGTACAAAGAAGAGCTGGTACCATTCCTTCTGAAACTACTCCAAACAATAGAGAAAGAGGGACTCCTCCATAAGACATTTTATGAGGCCAGCATCATCCCGATACCAAAACCTGCCAGAGACACAAAAAAAAAAGAATATTTCAGGCCAATATCCCTGATGAACATCGATGCAAAACTCTTCAATAAAATACTGGCAAACTGAATCCAACAGCACATCAAAAAGCTTATCCACCAAGATTAAGTGGGCTTCATCATGGGTTGCAAGGCTGGTTCAACATACACAAATCAATAAACGTAATCCATCACATAAACAGAATCAATGACTTAAAGTAGAATAATAATAAAAAGATAAGCAAAAGAAGCCAGACACAAGAGATATAATATCATGTGATTCCATTTACAAGAAGATTCAACTTATATTAATTTATATGAAGTGTATTAGTTATCGACAAAAGTAGTCTATCGCTGTAGAAGTCAAACTAGTGATTATCTCTGCTGTGGAAATGTAAAATGGCAAGAGAGAGCCTTCTGAGATAAGGGAAATTGTCTACAACCTGATTTGAGTGATGATTCAACAGTGTGCACGTGTTTGTGCTGTGTGTGTAAATTAATTGAATTGTACAGTTAAAATCAATGCACTTTAATCCATATATGTGTGTACTTATATGTATATTTAAAGAGAGAGAGAATAATTTCTGCATGCCTGACATTTAGCTAGGCCTTAGAGATATGTTGATTAACAAAACACACAGTTTTATTCCCCTTGCTGTAGTGTATTCCTGGTATCAGTTCAGTCTCTATACTCAGTAAATGGTTGGTAATCTGAACTGAGCTTTCTTTTTTTATACTAACCATTTAAACTTTTAAAAATATATACTATTGCTGATGCTAATGGCAACAGTAGAGCTTCACTTTTCCTTGACAAACATGTTTTGTTTCACTTCAGGTTTTTTTAATCCAAGGTCATCCTGATGCCTTATTATGGAAAAATCCCAGAACCTGTCCTCCCTCCAGCAAGGAGCTACATGCACTTTAATCCTGCAGATTTCAGAATTGATTATTTGTGCTGCTAGCCTTCTCCATATCCCATGGAGTTGTGCGCTGAAATCCAGAGCAATGAATACACCTCTGAAAAATGATGCTTTCGAACCTGCCTCATGGTGCAGTAAATTTAAAAGTACTCTTAATAATAATAAGGATCAACATTGACTTTAATAGTCCTCAAGCCCATCACGTAATTTCATTAGCCACCCAGCACAGATGCAAGCAGGGGTGATGTCATACTTTTTCCCCTTGCTCTGAAACCTGAGTCAGGCGCCAGAGATGGAAACCAGTTTTACAGACTCTAATCGGATTAAAGCTCCTGGCAGCCTCTAATCAATAGGTGGTAGCTGGAGGAATCTCAAAATGTTCAAAGCCCCCTCTGGCCCCTTCATGGGCACGACCTCACTCAAGCAGAAAGGAGGTTCAGGTGATCTCTTTCTACAGGTGGGGCAAGTCTAAATGGTATGTCCTAGGGCACTGTGTTAGTTGCAGTTTTCCCCAGGACTCAGGTCCGTACAGGAGGGGGATTGTCGCTAATGCAGCAGCCTCAAGTTTTCCTTTCTGATCTTACCTAAAGGAAACCTCTAACTGTTCACACAACCATCATATAGTAAACTAGCAGTTATGATCACAGACTTTGGAGTCAGGCACAGTTTGATCTAAAACCTGGCTCTTCCACTGACTCTAGCAAGCTAGCCTACCTCTGTTAGACTCAATTTCTCATCTGTAAAGTGGGGAATAATAACACCTACTTCACAGAAGTGTGGTGAGGAAAAAGAGAGTTAATGTGTACACAAAGGGCTTATGACATAGTCCTTGCCCTGTGTAGTTACATGCTCAACAAATGATTGCTAATAAAAAGAAACAAGCTACGATTAAAAGCTACCAATTATCATGATGATTCTTAAAACTCTGAAATTCCCTCTCACAATCAGAGAGAATTCTTTTTTGCCTTTATCATTTTACTTACCTGAACTTTCCCACCTCTCCAACTTAGCACAAGTGGGAAGCCAGTGCCTAGACATGCTCATAACCTCCAGGTTGCTTTAGCAAGAACTTCAATAACACAGCAAAATGCAATGACCTCATCATCCCAATGTTGCAGAAGTAAAAATCAATGCTACTTAAAAAGCCTGACAATCAATCAAAGTCTAGCCAGATATCCGTGGAAGTCAAACAGACCATATAAAACTCGGATTCACCTAGGGATCTCATTAAAGCTGGGAGTTTTCACTTGGCTTTTTTTTTTCTTTTCAAATATGGAGTCCCGGTGAGATCAGGGCTACATGTCTCCCCAGCAGCTGGCTCAGGAGCACTATTATTGGCTGGATGCCCTCACTGGAATTACCAGTGCAAACGGTCATTCATACGTCAATGTCATCCCACCCTCCCATGGTGACACAGACCTTCTCCTACTGAAACCACATGCTGCTTTAGTCCAAAATAAGCTCTTGAAAAAGTAATAAACACACTTTTTATTTTATTTTGTTTTGTTTTATTTTATGACGGAGTCTTGCTCTGTCACTAGGCTGGAGTGCAGTGGTGTGATCTCAGCTCACTGCAACCTCCGTCTCCTGGGTTCAAGTGATTCTCCTGCCTCAGCCTCCCAAGTATCTGGGATTACAGGCACATGCCACCACACCCAGCTAATTTTTGTATTTTTAGTAGAGATGGGATTTCGCCATGTTGGCCAGGATGGTCGTGATCTCTTGACCTCGTGATCTGCCCACCTCAACCTCCCAAAGTGCTGGGATAATCCTTACCTGTTCCTCCTTTGCAGGGCAGATAGAACATGATAACTGGAGATGCATGAAACGTGATTAACATCTCTGTGTAATCGGGACTTGGAACACACTTAATTTCTTTTTAATAGTGAAAATTTTATTGGAGATCATTGAAGCTAAGACTGATAAACACTTGCCCTGGGTGGATTACAACCACCTTTTTTTTTTTTTTTTTTTTACTATACTTTGAGTTCTTGGATACATGTGTAGAACGTGCAGGTTCATTACACAGGTATACATGTGCCATGGTGGTTTGCTGCACCCATCACCCCGTCATCTACATTAGGTATTTCTCCTAATGCTATCCCTCCGCTAACAACCCCACTCCCCAACAGGCCCCAGTGTGTGATGTTCCGTTCCCAGCGTCCATGCAACACACTTAATTTCTATTGCATAGTACTATAGGGGTTACAGAAAGTATAATGTTCAGATAATGCATTTATATTCTATGGACTTCTTTCTAAAACCTTATAATTCAAATATGAATATAAGACAAATCCCCTCCCCGAGCTCAGGTCATTTTAAGAGATAACACCTACTATGGACCACATAATTCTTCAAGGCACTAGAGATACAAAGATGGATAAAGCATGAGCCTGCCCTTCTTCAGATTCTGTGAGACCAGCAGGCACAGATCCCCCTAACTCCAGACCCAGTATCCAAAAATGACCAACAGGATTAAATATACACCATTGAGTTAATGGGACACACCACTGAGTTAAAACATTTTTTTTACTCTAGCAGTAAAGAAAATGACTAAACTCTGGATTATCCACTCCAGAACAATCAACTTAGCGTGGAAACTTACACTACCATGAAAAAAAAAATGGTTGAACCAGAATAAGAAGGCCCAACGTTCCCAACAGCATTGGCAACCAATTCATTTAGAAACTCAGTAAAAGTCAACTCAGAAGCCCACTTCTTAGCCAACTTCATGTTCCATGCATACGTGGAGGTGAAGGGAACGAGTTTATACATTACAAATTATGTCTTTCAGCTGGGCACAATGGCTCACGCCTGTAATCCTAGCACTTTGGCAAGCAGAGGCGGATGGATCACTTGAGGTCAGGAGTTTAAGAGCAGCCTGGCCAACATGGTGAAACCCAGTCTCTATTAAAAATACAAAAATTGGCCAGGCATGGTGGTGGGTGCCTGTGATCCCAGCTACTTGGGAGGCTGAGGCAGGAGAATCGCTAGAATCCAGGAGGCAGAGATTGCAGTGAGCCGGGATCATGCCACTGCACTCCAATCTTGGTGACAGAGTGAGATTCCATCTGAAAAAAACAAATTTTGTCTTCTTCAGTCCCTCAGGAACACACTCTCATTTCTTTAATTCACCTCCCTATTTATAAGTTTAATATTAATACCCCCCTCCTCAGGTTGTTGTGAGGGTTAAATGAAGCAATATTTTTTTTTTCAGTCTAAAAAAGCACCTGGCTTATACTAGGGACTCACTGAATGATAGCTAATAGAAAATTCAGTACCAGGATCCCCAAAAACAGTGTGACCACAGACACCATGCCCCGGCTAGCTTCTGGTTTTTCTTACTTTGAAGCAGGAGAAGCAGACTTCTTTCTGTCCGCACCAGCTAGAAAGATCTAAGCTGAGCTACTAGTGCAAGAATATCATGGGGCAACGATTCAACCTTGACAAAAGATCTAGAAACATATCCAACAGAAAACACAAAGATGACAGGAATATCAATAATCTCAACAACTGTAAACAGGTTACATTCCCTTATTAAAAGAACTTTTTTTAAGGCAAGCTCCAGCTATATGCTATTTACAAGAGATGTGTGTAACACAAAATAATGCTGAAAGGTTGAAAACATGCACATGCCCAAAGAGAGACCAAGTGCTATGGTCTGAATGTTTGTGTCCCCCCAAAATTCATATGTTAAAATCATAACCCCCCAAGGTGATGGTATTAGGAGGTGAGGGCCTTTCAGAGCTGATTAGAGCATGAGAGTGAAACCCTCATGCATGGGGTTAGGGCTCTTATAAAAGCAAGCCAAGGCAGACCCCTTTCCACCTCTACCATGTGAGGACGCAGTGAGAAAGCATTGTCTATGAACCAAGAAGCAGACCATTACAGACACTGAATCTGCCAGCACCTTGATCTTGGAATTCCCAGACTTCAGATATGTGAGAAATAAATTTCTGCTGTTTATAAGCCACCTAGTTTATGGCATTTTGTTGTAGCAGCCTGAAGGGACTAAGACAGCAGGCAAATATAGACAAAAAGAAAACAATACAGCAATATTAATATCACCTCAAATAGAATTCAAGGCAAAAAGCTCTATATGGAACAAAGAAAATTGTTTTATATTAAGAAACAGTAGATTCATCAGAATATATAGCAACCATGAACATTTTCACTCTGAATATCATGGCAGCAGATACATAGAGAGTAATTATAACACGTCAAGCACAATTCCAAGGTCATTGCATATAGCAACTCACAATCCTCCCAAGAACCCAGTAAAGTAGACGATGTGATTTTACAGTTCAGGAAATGTGTCCAAGGTCTGTCAACTCATGAGAGTGAAGCTGGTATTCAAACCAGGCAGCCTGGTGTTAGCATCAATGCTCTTAATTTTTTTACTATATTCTCTCCAAAAAGTAAAAAGAAGTGTTAGAAATTTTTTTAAAAATTGGCCAGGTGTGGTGGCTCACACCTGTAATACCAGCACTTTGGGAGGCCAAGGCAGGAGGATCGCTGCAGCCCAGCAGTTCAAGACCAGCCTGGGCAACACAGTGAGATCCTGTCTTTTTTAAAAGGAAAAAGAAATTTTTTTAAAAAATTGTCAAACCCATAGGTAGAATGGAAAAAGTTAGAAAACTATTCCCAAAATTTGTTGTGTCAAGATGACAAAAATAAATATATGAAAGATGTTAATAATACATATTATAAGCTTGAACTCATAGCAAATTATAATCTCTCTAAAAATGAGACACATTCTTTCTAAATGTTTATGAAACATTCATTTAAAATTTAAAATACATAAGGAGAGGCCAGACATGGTGGCTCACGCCCGTAATCCCAGCAGTTTGGGAAGCCAAGGCAGGAAGATCACGAGGTCAGGAGATCGAGACCATCCTGGCTAACATGGCGAAACCCCATCTCTACTAAAAATACAAAAAAATTAGCTGGGCAGGCTGAGGCAGGAGAATGGCGTGAACCCGGGAGGCAGAGCTTGCAGTGAGCTGAGATCACGCCACTGCACTACAGCCTGGGCGACAGAGAGAGACTCCATCTCAAAAAAAAAAAAATACATACATAAAGAGAAATCACTTACTAGGCCACAGAAAAAATGTCTCCGTAAGTTTCTGAAGGTAGAGTTCTTATAGGGTTCATTTACTGATTAAAATGGAATAAATTCAAAACGTCATTGTTCTAAATAAGTCTGTGTCAAAGAATAAATAAAAACTTAATTTATACATTATTTGAAAATTAACATATGTCGAAACACCAAATAGAAAATTCCATGGGAAGTAGCCAAAGTTTACTCAGGAAAAAAATAATCATATCCCTAAATAGGTTTTTTTCTAAAACAAGAAATGTCTAAAATAAATATTTTTGGCACATTAGACTCAGAAGCTAGAAAAAGAACAACAAAATAAACAAAAGAAACCAATGAATTAGGAAGTTTAAAACAACTAGAATTGTTGAGTAAAACCTAGAGCTAGCTCTTTGGGGGAAAAAAAGGATTAAGGGATGTCTGACAAATCTGACAACACGGAAAAAAGTTTGAGAACACATACACTACATTAGCAATGAAAATATATGTCTAACTACAGATAGGGAAGAGACTACTTTTATTAAAATAATACTATTTATACCCTTATGACAATAATGTCATAAGTCATAAAGTCATAAAGTCAAAAAAACTATTTTCTAAGTTACCACTACTGAAAAAAATTGAAATTGAAATGATCAGTGAAATCAACTCTCCTCAAAACTTCCAGATGTTGGGTTTATTTAAAAAGTCATATAATGCTTTCAAGAACTCATTTCACAAGGCTATTGCAACCCTGATAGCAAAAACTGAGAAAGTGAAAAAAGAACCAAAAGTCAAATTCATTTATTAATACATATATATGCAAACACCCTAAATATAATATTTACAAATAGAACCAACAACACATTAAAAGTACAATACAACACCTTTAGGATTTATTTTAGCAATTCAAGGATAGGTAGTTAGAAAAAAATATGTCAATGTAATTCACTAGATTAATAGATTAAAAACCAGATGGTCATTTTGATAAATGCAGAAAATGCAGTTGATAAAATTCTAAATCCATTCTGGATTAAGCTTATGGGTAAACTAGAAATAGAAGGAAACTTTAATATGATACAGATCTTTTTTTTTTTTGAGACAGAGTCTCACTCTGTTGTCCAGGCTGCAGTGTAGTGGTGCAATCTCAGCTCACTGCAACCTCCACCTCATGGGTTCAAAGTGGTTCTCCTGCCTCAACCTACCAAGTAGCTGGAACCACAGGTGTCCCCACCACGCCTGGCTAATTTTTTGTATTTTTAGTAGAGACAAGGTTTCACCATGTTGGCCAGGCTGGTCTCAAACTCCTGACCTCAGGTGATCCGGCCAGCTTTGGACTCCCAAGTGCTGGGATTACAGGCGTGAGCCACTGCACCCAGACAGTAACAGTCTCTTTAAAAAGTCACTATTATCTGGGGAAAAAAATTAAGGGGCCCTTCTTTATTAAAAAGAAAGTAGAGATCTAAACACCAAAAGCAATGGGTGAACCTTCATTGAACCTTTGATTTTAAAAAAATAAAAGCAGCAACAAAATATATTTTGAGGAGAAAATATGTACCACAAAGAGCAGTAAAAAGGTTAGTATCTCTATCTGATGAAGAGTTCTTATAAATCAGTATTATTTATTTATTCATTCATTTATTTTGATACAGGGTCTCACTCTGTCACCCAGGCTGGAGTACACTGATGTCATCACGTCTCACTCAACCTCGACCTCCCCAGACCCAGGTGATCCTCCCACCTCAGCCTCCTGAGTAGCTGGGACTACAGGAACACCACTACATCTGGCTAATTTACATATTTTTTGTAGAGACGGGGTTTCACCATGTTGCCCAGGTCTCAAACTCCTGGGCTTAAGCAATCTTCCTACCTCCGCCTCCCAAAATGCTAGGATTACAGGCACGAGCCACCATGCCCAGCCATAAATCCGTATTTTAAAAAGACAAGTTATCTCCTCTTGCCCCCAAATAAGTAAAGAATCATGAACAGGACAATTTCAAAAAAAAAGAAATACAAATTGCCACAAAAAAAATATTTTAAAAGTACTTGGCCTGATTAATAGCCAAAGAAATTTAAATTAGAAAAACAATGAAATATTTTTTTCAGTCTCAGATTAGCAAAGATTAAACAGAACAATAATATTCAAAGCTGGCAAAGGTGTAAAAATACTGTGCTGATGAAGTGCAAACTAGTTCAACTTTTGGAGGTCATGAATTAGATAATGTGCAACCAAATTTTTAAATTAAACATAAATATTCCTTTTGATCTAGCTGTTAAACTTCTAGAATATGTGTAAGAGAAATAAGCAAGTAGGTAAAAATGAATCTATATTATTTCTTATTGCAGTATTGTTTATAATTTTTTTAATTAAATCTAAATGACCAATTAAATAAGTTGTGCCAGAGCCATATAACCACATACCCTTAAGCACTTGGAAAGAACAAACACTGTAACTCTATGTATTAGCATAGAAAGAAGTCTGAAAAATATTTTAAATTAAAACAGCTTATAGAAGAGCAGGTATGATTTTATTTTAAAAAAAAGATACATATGTGCTAATACATGATGTGTTTATAGATGCATAGAAAAACTGCTGGAAAAGTATACAACAAATTATAACAGTGGTTTTATCTGTGGGGGTACAATTAAGGGGACTTTCTACTATATGTCTAAAATTTTAGTGTTTTATAATCAGTATATATTATGTTTACAATCAGAAAACTAATACTAGTACATTGCAGAGAGAGAGAAAGAGGGATCCTGCGTTCTCTTTAATGAAGACAAAGTCTTGGCTCCATCTTAATGGGCTCCTCAAGACATACCCAGGCACAGCCACTGGACTTGGGGCAAAAACTCAGCCAGCACTGTGAAAATAAATCTTGCAGTGTAAAGTTCCACACACCTGAGCCTTGAGTCATGTCAGAGATTGGGCCCTCTTTAAGTCATCCTTGTTGCTACTGAAATAACTACTCCACATCTGGGAATGAGAGTACATTCCCCCAAGGAAGCCCCTGTTTCCAAATCTCCACCCTGGTTTACCATCAGCTGAGACTCTTGGCCCCTCCTGGACCATCTGCTCAGCAGACCTCTGATCTGGCTAACAGCTTCATTATTTTTAAACTGTCTCTAAGCACAGATTCAGAAGCAAGGGCAGCAAGAATCTCTCCTAAGCCTCCGAAATAAATCAGTCCCTGTAATCTGCTTCCTGTGGCCCTCTGTGACTACAGCATGATAGGAGGTGTCGTAATCATCATAACATCTTTGCCCTGAGCATCAGTACATAAAAGCAGGTGCTTAGCACGGGGCAGCTGCCAGGTCAATCCAAGCCAGAGGCTAAGGGAGGGCTTTGCCAAAATGACTCTGAGTGGCACAGAGCTATATCTGGGGGCTTCACCACCTGAGGGTGATTCAAGAAACAGGTCCAAGATGCTGGGTTAGCAAGGAAAGACAGACTCTGAGTAATTACGTTCACGACTTGAATGCCGTGTGTAAGTAATTAATAATCTATAAATGTCCTGAGTGAGTGCACATATTGAGTTATTCCATCATTCAACACGTGCCAATGTGAATGCAGTTCCTCTGGAGGGTTCATTAACTGGACAGAGTGTCAAGTCAGAGTGAATTTATTTTTTCATTTCTTCCGTTTACTTTTACTTTGTTCCCTTCCGTTGTTCATAAATAGAAGTGGTAATTATGGGGGATGGAGGGGCAGCATTTTTCAATTCTTTTGCTGGATATTGTAGGGAAAGGTGGGAGTTACCTGTAATCATCTTGCCAAGTCTGAAAGAAAACTAAGTGAAAGTAAACAATTAGCTGGGAGATTTTGGATTTTCAGGTACTTTGAAAAGCCTAATTTCTAAATACTAGAAAGCTGTTGTTTTCATCGTGCACTGTGTAGATCTGACGCAAAGTGGTCTTTAGGCTGGAGAAATCACTGTGCAGGAAAATTCAAAAGACATAAAACTCCCATATTGCCATGGAGGGCTGCAAGTGCCTGGAGAAAAGTTATCCATATGTAAGCCTCACCTCAGAACACCACCTACTGCCCCAGCATCTCTGAGGATGAGCAGTCAGAAGGACCAGGGAAATGAGACTGGGTTCTAAGAAAAATGGAACATTAGAGAGATGAATAGATGGAGGGAAAGATGGATGGGTGAACAGATGGATGGGTGAATAGATGGATGGATGACTAGACAAATAGAAAGACACAGACACATGGATGGATAGGTATGTAGGTGGCTTCCTCCCTCCCTCCCTCCCTCTCTCCATGCCTGTCCAAGCAAAGACCAGGGAATGTCTCCTACCTCAGAGAAAGAGGGAGCCATACTGCTTCCCAGGACCAGTTCTCCTGTTGGCTTGATCACACTCCTTCTGCCTCCTCCCAAATCTTATTCCTCATCTATCCCATCTCAATTAATCTCTCTCTCCACTAAAAATTCATCTTACAAATACCTTCAGTTTTCCTGCAGGCTGATAGGTAGGTAGGTAGGTAGGTAGGTAGGTAGGTAGGTAGATAGATAGATAGATAGATAGATAGATAGATAGATAGATAGATAGATAGATATTCCCCCAACCAGCTTCTTGTCAGGCTAACTTCAATTTCATTCCCTCACAGGCTTCTTCTGGACAGAGTTCTCCACATCCTACCATCTATGCTCAGTCACCTCCACCCACTGCAACTTGGGGCCCATCCTCCACTCCATGCTCCTCAAAGGTCTCCAGCCCCTTTTCCCATCCTAAATCCCATGGTTTCCTCTCCTTGAAATATCTGAACCACATTATCTGCCTTGAAGCTTTACTCTTCTGTTTCTTTCTTTCCACATCTCCAGCAATCTTTCCTGATTCACTCATTCTTCAATTTATTCAATAAATATTTATTGAGAACTTATTTTGTTCCAGGCACTGAGCTAGAGATGTAGGGAACACAAAATGACCAATTCCTAGACCTTACTCTCAAGAGCTTAGAAAGAGAGCTAGTTATGTATGCAAGTGAGTTACGATAACACAGGATCAATGTAAACATTCATTCATTGATTCAAAAGGATTGCTGAGCACCTACTAGGTGCCAAGCACAGTTCCGAGAACTAAGGATACAACAATTAACAAAACTGATAAAGATTCTTCCTTTATTAAGTATATACTAATGGAGGAGAAAAACACTATATGAGTAAGATATAGAGTGGGTCAAAATATAATGTGTTATGGAGAAAAATAAAGTATGAAAGGAGCATAGGGAGAGGCCTGGTGGAGGGAGGGTTTGCAGTTTGCAATGGATTGATCACGGAAAAGCTTGCTAAGACAGAGACATTTGCACAAAAACTCTGCTGGGCATGGTGGCTCACGCCTGTAATCCAGGCACTTTGGGAGGCCAAGGCGGGCAGATTACCTGAGGTCAGGAGTTCAAGACTAGCCTGGCCAAAATGGCAAAACTCTGTCTCTACTAAAAATACCAAAAAAATTAGCTGGGCATGGTGGTGGACACCTGTATTCCCAGCTACTCGGGAGGCTCAGGCAGGATGAATTGCTTGAACCCAGGAGGTGGAGGTTGCAGTGAGGCAAGATCACGCCACTGCATTCCAGCCTGGGCAACAGAGCAAGACTCTGTCTCAAAAAAAAGAAAAAAAAAACAAAAAACAAAAAAAAAAAACAACTAGACAAGGTAAGGGAATAACCCTTATACATATCTGAGGGAAAGATTTCTGGCCAGAAGGAGCAGCAAATGGGAAGGCCCTGAGGCAGGGGGGTGTCCAGTGTCCTGGGACAGTGAGGAAGGTGAGAGTGGTGAAAGGCGAGGTCAGATGTGTAGGGCGGGGGAAAGGCAAGAGTGTAGGGCCTGTGGTCCCTCAGAGGTCTGGGAGTTCCGCTCTGCATGAGACAGGAAACCACCAGACAGTCGGAACAAAGGAATAACATGATCTGAACTACACGCTGAAAAGATACCTGTCCTGCGTGTAAAACAGACTCCTGGAAAACAGGCAGAAGCAAGGAAACCCACCACAGTCATGCAGGATAGAGTTGGGGGTGGCTCGGAGCAGGGGAAGTGGTGGAAGAGATACAAAATGGTTGAATTTGGGGGACATTTCAAAGGCAGAACTAACAGATTTAGTGCTGGATTCCAAGTGAGAGCTCCGCGGAGGTAGGAGCCAAAGAACCCACCAAAGTGCCCCCGAGACAATCGGCTTCAAATGCCTGCCAGCCCAGGTTCCACCGCCAGATGACAACATCGCTAGTCAACTAAGGCCTTCCCTGGCTGGACCCCTCTCTCCCTAGCCCGTCCCACCTTCTCCCTGAAAGATGATCCAAAATCGTGGCCTCATTCTGCAGATGAGGGAGGAGGGGTATGATGCACGTTGGAGAAAAAGAGAAGAGGCCAACCAGGCCTCCTTTTGCACAGTGCCAATGGCCAACCTTCAGTTGGCCCAAGCTGGGGGAAGAGAAGAAGCATTAACATTGAATGAAATTACTGATTATATTTTTACACTGGCCTGGACATGCTAACAGGAAGACCTACTGTTAACTAAAAGTGGCCAGAGGCATTCAATGATTTGCCCTAAATTTTCTTTCAATTAGGATCCGGAAAAAAACTAGGTCCATGGAATAAATGTCAAGGGACAGAAGACAAAAATACAGTTTTTATTATAATAAAGTCATGCTAACTCAATGAAACATTTACTTTGGGAAGTCAAGACCGAAATAGTCAACAAAAGCTCTTATGGAAAGGCTGGTTTAAAAAAAAAAAAAAAAAAAAAAAGGCAACCTTATATCTAATTGATGATATATACTGCCAACCCTAAGCTGAGCTTGCAGGAGCCCTTCTTTTAGGGTTGAATCTTCAGTAAAAGACACAGTCCACAGAAGAAGCCTCTCTCTCTCTGTCTCTGAAACGAAACTGCTAGAAGCTGGCAGGAAAACAAAGGGTTCTGTTGTTTTTGTTGTGGTTGCTGCTGGTGCAGTGCTGTTGTTCAGTAGAAGTCCTTAGGTTTTAGGAAGCAGAAATCCTGCGCTGCTGAATTTATGATTTGAATAGATACTTCCAGAGTGAAGGTAATCCTTCATTTGACATTTCTTCACTTAGTTGTTTTTTCCATATTGTTCACATCGAGCCTTGCCATTTGATTTATTCTGACCATAATGCACTTGTACATTTGCTGTTTTGATTATTATCTCATACTTAAAGCTGAGTTGGCACTTTCTTCCAGGGCCTTCATTTCCAGGGGCTTATAAATTTCATGAACAAATTACTTTTTATTTATCAACCCCTTCATCTGCCCAGCAGTGAATTTTTTGGAAGGTTGGCAAGGAATGCACACATACTATTTTTTAAATGAAACATCCTAACGAAAAAGGCTGTGGTATTTTAGGAGGAATAAGCCAAGATAGTCCTTTCTTTTAAATTATTGCATTACTCTAAAATAAAGAAATAAATATAATTTAGGAAACATAATATAAAGCAAATACATGTGCTAGTCTCCAAAAGCAGAATGAATTCCTTGGAGGAGGTACTGTGTCAGGATCTCATTTGTTCTGGTATATAGCTTCTAGGCTGGAATGTTTCCAAAACAGTTATAATTCCATAACCCCATCAAGTTATGCAAAAAAAAGTTGATAAGTTTATTATGATTTCAAGAATGACATTTGACTTACATAGGAGCGAGAGGCTGTCAGACTCTGGATTGACAGCATCCTCCATCAGCAGCACTGTAAAAAGATATTAAAGTCACCACAAGGGGGATAGGGTTGGTGCACATGAATAAACTCCAAAGAAGAACGGATTCAACATTTACTTAGGCTATACAAAACAAGCATTATTATCCCCACTTTGCAGAGAAAGATATTGAAATTCAGAGAGGCTGAATACCTTGCCCAAGTTCACACAGTCGATGTTACAGCCTGGATCTAAACCAAAGATCTCTCTCTCCAAAATATTGCATTTTAATTTTAGATAATATTTTTTAACCTTCTCATCCTTCCCACCAAAATACACTATCCATCCTTCTAAAAATCAGAAAACTGGCCAATTTGGGGCGTACAGTAAATACTAAAAAGGCTGAAAGTCAAGAGTGTAGATGGTTTGATTTCTGGATGATGATTTTGGAGGTAAAAAAGCACAACAGAGTCCAGGAGTCAGGAAATTCTGGGTTTCCCCCCCCCCCATTCCACCTCTCCCCTCTGCTGGTCATCTCAGCCACTCGCCAAACACCTGAGAGTCCAGCCTGAGAAGAATCACTTCCATTCGTTAAAAAAGGAAACCGAGAAACATCGATTGCCCAGATTTACACAGTAAATGCTATTCTGACTTCTTAATAACTAGACAATGGTAAATTTGAATTAACCTATATCCAGAATTCTAGATCTCATAATTATCTGGTGCTAAGGAAATTCAGCCAAAGAGAGAATCCCCAATGATGTCTGTAGTCACAAAAAAAGCAGCACCCATCTTTAATGGTATATATCCTGAAATTCTACCAGATAACCAAAAAAAAAAAAAAAATCCCATAAAGCTAAAACAAGTAGCTCTAGGCACTAAAATAAGAAAATATTTTTAACAGTGCTATGAAGCCAAACTTCAATTATAAGAATATTGAAGATTTTTATTGAGGAAAAGAAAACACCCTAGGAGATTTCAGTTTTTACTCAGTATCACTTCTGCAAAAAGGCAACTACATTATGCTGTTAGCAATTGCACAGGCTGCACTCCACTTCCTTGAGGAAAAAATGAGGAATTGGGCTCATATAAAAACATATGCAAGAAAGTAAGTGTCAAGATTTGTCTGGGAATATTACACATTTAACCTAAAGTGGGAGTCTAATGTTCACCTTAGCTTCCCAATAGGAACCCCTTTCTTTTTTTTTTCTTCAGCTTTTAAGTTCTGGGGTACATGCACACAAGATGTGCAGGTGACATAGGTAAATGTGTGCCATGGTGGTTTGCTGCGTAGATCAACTCATCACCCGGGTATTAAGTCCATCATTCATTAGCTATTCTTACTGATGCTCTCCTTCCCCCTACCTCTTCCCCAGAGGCCCCAGTGTGTGTTGTTTCCCCCAACCCCCTGTCCATGTGCTCTCATCATTCACCTCCCACTTATAAGTGAGAGCATGCCATGTTTGGTTTTCTGTTATTGAATTTGTTTGCTGAGGATAACAGCTTCTAGCTCCATCCATGTTCCTGTAAAAGACATGATCTTGTTCCTTTTCACGGCTGCATAGTATTTCATGGTGTACATGTGCCACATTTTCTTTATCCAGTCTATCATTGATATGCATTTGGGTTGATTCCATATCATTGCTATTGTGAATAGTTCTGCAATGAACATACATGTGCATGGGTCTTTATAATAGAATGATTTATATTCCTTTGGGCATATACTCAGTAATGGTATTGCTGGTTCAAATGGTATTTCTGCCTCTAGGTCTTTGGGAATTGCCACAAGGTATTCCACAATGGTTGAACTAATTTACACTCCCAGCAACAGTGTAAAAGCATTCTTTTTTCTCCATAACCTTACCAGCATCTGTTGTTTCTTGACTTTTTAATTATCACCATTTCGACTGGCATGAGATGGTATCTCACTGTGGTTTGGATTTGCATTTCTGTAATCATCAGTGATGTCGAGCTTTTTTTCATGTTTCTTGGCTGCATAAATGTCTTCTTTTGAGAAGTGTCTGAGGAACCCCTTTCTTTGGGGAATTCCATACTGTTCGAGTTTTGATGTGGGGAAAAGATGGACAGTCTCCCCTAGAGGAGCTGAAAATGTCATAGTCCCTTGCCACGTGGGCACATTCGAAGCAAAGGTTCTGCCGATCAGAGAACCGCACGAGACTTGGTACGGAAAATTCTCTCGCACTAAGCGATTTTAATCTTTCTTTTCTTCCTCTCTGTGTCTTCCTCTCTCTCTCTTCCTCCCTCTCTCATACTAGCAGCAGCAGCAGTAGCTGCAAGGCAAAGCTCCTTTGAGATATATATATATATATATATATCTCAAACAACTCAATAGCAAGAAAACAACCTGATTACAAAATAGACAAAGAAGATGAATAGACATTTCTCAAAAGAAGACATACAAATAACTAGCAGGTATATTTTAAAATGCACAACATCACTAATGATAAAAGAAAAATGTCAGCTGAATTAAATTTAAAGAAGTTTAACTGAGCAACAAATGAGTCACAAATTGGGCAGCCTTCCTTGCCAGAGTGGACCCAGAGACTCCAGCACAGCCATGTGGTGGGAGATTTATGGGCTGAAAAAGGAAAGTGAGGTACAGAAACAGCTGGATTGGGCCAGGCGCTGTGGCTCACACCTGTAATCCCAGCACTTTGGGAGGCCAAGGCGGGCGGATCACAAGGTCAGGAGATTGAGACCATCCTGGCTAACACGGTGAAACCCCGTCTCTACGAAAAATACAAAAAATTAGCTGGGCGAGGTGGTGGGTGCCTGTGGTCCCAGCTACTACGGAGGCTGAGGCAGGAGAATGGCGTGAATCCGGGAGGCAGAGCTTGCAGTGAGCCAAGTCCCCACCACTGCACTCCAACCTGGGCGACAGAGCGAGGCTTCATCTCAAAAAAAAAAAAAAAAGAAAAAAGAAAAGAAACAGCTGGATTGATTTTAGTTTGGCATTTGCCTTGTTTGAACATGGTTTGAACAGTTGGCTACATTTGATTGACCAAAACTCAGTGATTGGCACAAGTGTAGGTTACAGCATGGTTACACCTCCACTTGTTATAGTTCTTGGTGTACAGAAAACCCTTTAGGCTGAACTTAAAATATGTAAGGAGGCGGCTTTAGGCTAAACTTGATTTAACACTCATCATCAGACAAATGCAAATTAAAACTACAAGAAGATATTCCCTCACACCTGTTAGATTGACTATTATCACAAAGATGGAAAATAAGTGTTGGCAAGCATGTAGAAAAAAGAGAACCCTCGTATACTCTTGGTGGGAATGTAAATTAGTACAACCATTATGGAAAACAATGTGGAGGTTCCTCAAAAAAATTAAAATAGAGCCACCATATGATCCAGCAACCCCACTTCTGAGTATAGATCCAAAGGAAATGAAATCAGTGTGTTGAAGAGATATCTGTACTTGCATATTCATTGCAGCATTATTCACAACAGCCAAAATAGAGAATCAACATGAATGTCCATTGACAGATGAATGGATAAAGAAAATGTGGCATATGTATGCAATGGAATATAATTCAGCCTTAAAAAGGAAGAAAATCCTGTCATTTGCAACAACACGGATAAACCTGAAGGACATTATCCTAAGTAAAATAAGCCAGGCACAAAAAGACAAATACTGCATGATCTCACTTATATGTGGAATCTAAAAAAATTTGAACTCACAGAAGCAGAAAGTAGAACAGCAGTTGCCAGGAACTGGGAGTGGGACAGGGAGGAAATGGAAAGATGTTGGTCAAAGGGTACAAAGTTTCAGCCAGAAAGGATTAATAAGTTCTGGAGCTCTATTGTACATGATAATTATAGTTAATAATAATGTATTGTATATTTGAATATTACTAAGAGAACAGATCTTAAATGTTCTCACCACAAAAACACAAGTATGTAAGGTGACAGATACGTTAATTAGCTTGATTTAATAATTTCAGTGTATACATAGAGCAAAATATCACGTTGTACACACCATAAATATATATAATTTTTATTTGTCAATTATATATTAATATAGCTGAGAAAGGATTTAAAATTTTAAAAAACAAAACTGTACTGCCCAGTGCTCCGTGGCTGCAGTGGTTGTACTTTTCTTATAGGACCAGGCCTATGGCTAGTATTTAGACTTTTTTTTCTGGAAGATCAGCCTCAAGACTGGGTGCCTCCAGTCCTCTATATATTTCTGTGAGCACCCTCTATCCTTAATAAACCAAAGTCCATTTCTGCTGTGTGCAACTAAGAATTCTGACAGAATCAAAACCCAGCTCGGACAGCACTTGCCTGTACAGTCCACCAACATTCTTTTAATGGACGACCTACATCATTAAGGAAAGTTTCAATTATACTTCCTACATTCCGATTACTAGGATATAGAGTGTGGACTATCATTTTGGAAATTTCCTTTTAAAAAAGAAAGTTAGAAGAAATGGTTTTGCTAATTAAAACAAATCATCCAAAACAGCTGCTATGGTCTGAGTATCTGTGTTCCTCTAAAATTTATATGTTGACATCTAATCACCAGTATGATGCTATTAGGAGGTGGGGCCTTTGGGAGGTGATTAGGTCATAAGGATAGAGACATCATAAATTTAGAATTAGTGCCCTTACAAGAGACCCCGGAAAGCCAGCCCACCCTTTCCCCATGTGAGCATGCAATGAGAAGCCACCATCTATGAACCAGAAAATGGGCCCTTAGTCAACACCGAATCTGCTGTTCCCTTGATCTTGTGCTTCCCAGCCTCCAGAACTATGAGAAATGAATTTCTATTGTTTATAAGCCACCCAGTCTGTGGTATTTTTGTCATAGCAGCCTGAACAGACTAAAACAAACAATCATCCAAACACTTTATGCCCAATCATAGTAGGCTCCTATAGTGTTACTGTGCCATGATGTTTGGTACAGCGCATAACACATTCCACACTAAAGAAATGCTTAAGAATGCCCAGAAAGTATCTGGGGCATGCGTTTTTTGTTTGTTTCTGGGATGGGGGTGGGGGGTGTAAGAAGCAGAGGCAAGGAAATGCTTATAAACATCACCACTGTTGATTTGAGTTCATTTGAACAATTTTTAATAATTCCAAACTCAAAATGTGCTACTACATTGTGACTTGTAATTGCTAATAACTAACTTGAGGGCCAAAGTAGGATGGGAGTTGAGGGAAAGATTATGTCATTAATGTCTCTCTCTACAATTCATACTCTGGTTTTTAAAAAGAGATAAAGAAAAACATCTATTGACAGTAAATTATGCAAGAGTCTAACTGGAACATCAACCTTAACTTGATTATATGAAAAACAACTGGAGATGAAGTGTATTAAAAAAAAAAACATGTTTTATGAATGTACACGTATATAGCATATATTAGGTTGGTGCAAAAGTAATTACAGTTTTGCCATTGAAAGTAATAGCAAAAACCACAATTACTTTTGCACCAATCTAATATAAATTACTTGTAATGGCAAAACTGCAATTACTATTGCACCAACCTAATATAAATACATTTAAGATTTTTTTCATTTCAGCACATGCAATTCTACTAGACAGAGGGCTAGAAACAAACAAACAAAAAACCTCACTGTCCCTTCAAGTAGCAGGAGTCTATAATGTAATCTAGAACATATAAACTGCTACATTATTAAAGAAAAGGCCATAGCTCAAAGAAGCTCGATCAGTTTGAAACAAAAGAAAAGGGAAGAAATTGAATCAAAAGAAAATGAAGGAAAGTCAGGAGAAAGGGTAAACTTCCTTAAGACAGAATACAAGGCAGGTCACCACTGATGGTTGTTAAAAGACTGTTTTGACAGAATTCATTAATTAAATCGATCAAACAGTTCAATGTCATCTAAAAAACAGATTTAATGCTTTTGATGAAATTGAATAGATAATTAATTACATAGACAGACAAAATAGTTCATGCAGGTGTGTGCTGATACAGCAAGAAGTCTTAAAGAAAAAGATCCTAAGAGTAGGACAAAACCAAATGAATTTATTCCTGAAAAAACAATGCTGAGAAACAGAAAGAGGCAAGCGATAGAGCAATCGCCCCTCAAAGGCTGTAAATTGTATCGGGTAAATGAAGACTTCTGATTAGCTCCTGGCTGTGCTGCTAATAAAGGAAAATTCTTCAGATTACCGATGATTGCAGCAATTTTCAAAGCATTAGAATGTACAAGAGACAAGTGAATGATGGGTTCGAGGGGGTGAATGAAGAAAAAGAGTTAATACATTTTTAATAAAAAATGAAGGTGGAAACCAGCCATGGGATAATGTCATGAAATAAAAAAATGTGGTGGCAGAAGGGGTACCCTGCAGCCCAAAAAGGAAACACTTCCAGTAGCAAGAAATAGACTCATAAAGAAAAGCCTTCCCCCCACTCTTTTCCAGCTATGTTTCAGAACAAACACTTTAAGATAGTTAATTTGATTTTTTTAAATAAAACATGCCACACGGTTATTTTCTGATGGCAATGTCTAATTATATGATATCGCGAGATCACGGTGAGACTGATACTGCTTTTCCCTACCTTTCTTTTGCTGTGTCCTTAACAGGTGGCAAGATCCCCTTCATAGATCCACACAAAATTTACCAGTCTGCAGTCAGTCAATACACATGCATTGAGCGCCTACTACGTGGCAGGCATTCCTCTAGATGCTGGGATTTCAGCAGTAAACAAAACAAAAATCCCTGTTCTTACAGAGTGAATATTCTAGTTGAGAGGGGAGAAAGACAGGCAAATAAATAAATAATACACACAGGAGGTCGGATTGTCATAAATGCTCTGCAGAATGATAGAGCACGGTCAAGAGAACCAGAATGGTTGGAGTAAGAAGCTGCCTGATAGTCATACACATGAACAGGAATGAGTGACTAGGGCCTGAGAGAAGACCTTGGGTCCTGGACTTTGTTGTTGTTCTTTTTCAATAGTGTTAAAATACATATAACATAAAATGTACCATCTTAACCATTTTTAAGCATACAGTTCAGTGGTGTTAAGTACATTCACACTGCTGTGCAACCGATCTTCAGAACTCTTTTTATCTTGCAAAACTAAAACTCCACTCCCATTAAGAAACTCCCCATTTCCCACTCACCAACTCCCCAGACCCTGGTGACCACATTGCACTGCACTAGGTGCCTCACAGAAGTGAAATCAGACAGAATTCATTGGGTTCTGGGCTTCTTGTGGTGGCCACTGGAAAGTGCAACACAGTGCCTACAGAGATCAGTCCTGAGATGCTCAAGATGAAAAGAAATGAGATTAATTCCAGCTCTTTAGGAGGCCAAAGCAGGAGGATAGCTTGAGCCCAAGAGTTTGAAATCAGCCTGGACAACATAGTGAGACCCTGTCTCTACAAAAAAAATTTAAAAATTAGTGGGGCCTCATGCCGTGCACCTATCATCCCACCTACTCAGGAGGCAGAGGCAGGAAGGTCACTTGAGCCTGAGGTTGAGGCTGCGGTAAGCTGTGATCATGCCACTGCACCCCCTCCTGGGTTACAGAACAAGACCCTGTCTCAAAAATAAAACAAAACAGAACAAAACCATAGTGAGGCTCTATAGGTTAGAACTGACAGGAGACTTTTCCAGGCGCACTCAGAATTCTAGGACCTTTCTACACTCCTGCCTACGTGGCAGACTCCCAGCTCTCAGGCTCTTCCTTGGCCCCTGCAGAATAAAATGTGAAAAGCCAAGCATCTTCTTCCCTGAAGCAGGTGAAACTCCTGGGCTCCCTCTTGACTGCCCAGAAATCTGGCTATTGCAGTGCAGGCAAAACACTCCCATGGTGCCCAACACATGAAGTGCACCCTCCGGAATGTTCTACGCAAGGCTTACTTTAGTGTGAGTACTCTGACCTTCCTTCCAAAAGGAAGCCCTGGGAATCACTCTGCTCAACTGCCAAGGGGCAGATCTCCTTATATCTGCTCCTCAGAAAACCCAATGTGCCCCCTCGCATGAAGAGCACAGGCCAGTGCACTGAGGCCACATGCTCCCACTCCAGGATCCTGCTGCCTGGGCTCAGCTCTGCTCCTTCTCACTCTTGGGCCACAGTCATTGCAGCATAGGCCCCTCAGCCACTCAGAGCAGGGCAGGCCGCCTCTAACCTAACCTTACCTAACACCCAACCCTAACACAGACACACCTCCCTTAGCATTCTCACTCACGCAAGACTGTGGTCAGACACTCCCCTAGCCTCCTGAGCCACGTGTCGGCACACCATCAGTGACACTGGAGCCACCAATATTAATAAGTTTCTTACTGGTGGAGGACAAGGACAAATGAATTGGGATCAATTTCAGATAAGTTGCCTTTGTTCATCACCCCCTTTTGGTTTGTTTTTGTATCTTTAATAATTCTATAAAATGTAAATAAATAATGTCTTTATTTTTATTTCATAATTCATATTTGTTATAGTAAAATTAGAACATATAGGTAGATGAAAGGAAAAAGAACCACACCATTCAGAGTTAATCATCATAAATATTTTGACGTTTAGCCTTTTAGATTCTGCCTGTGTTAATCACACAAACTGTAAAATAAAAGCAGATTCAACCTGTTTTTCATCATTGTATTGTGACCACCTTCATATATCCCTAATTTTAATTTTACAATATCCTCTTTCATTAATAGCTGTATCATATTGCATCAAATGGTTACAACACAATTTATCCCAATTTCCCATTGTTGACTTTTCAAGTTGCTTCCAGAATTCTTCTTAATGTTGCTGTGAAAAGACTTTCTCAAAAGTTCAGCTTCAGGCATGCTTAATACAGGTATTTAAATGATGTCATCTGGAATCAGTCTCTCTCCAAATTCTTTGGTTTCTAAGGGGCGCACTTTATTATTAGTCAGGCTCTCCCCACATGGTAGCACGATGGCCACCAGCAGCTCCAGCCCTGATTATCTTTGACAAACAAGTCTCAGAAGACACACCCATTGGAGTGGGCACCTTCGCCACATGCCTAGGCCTCACTCAGTCTGTGTGGTCAGAGAAATAGAACACCGATTGGCCAGCCCTCAGTCACAAACTCATCCCTGTGTTCTGGAGGTGGGGGTCAGTCCCATCCAAACCACAAGAACAAAGAATTGGGGAGAAAGTGAGGAATGGAAGCTGAATAGCAAAACAACAGATATCCACTACAACCAGCTAGCTGAAAAGCACTCTCTTCTCCTCCCGGGAGCCACATCCTTCCACTGGGTCTCTGAGTGCTGAGGAACCACCTTGTGAGGGCTCTTACCCCCGTCACTGGCCCTCTCCCACCTCCCAGAACTGCACTGGGGTGATAAAACTGTTCACCTCCTCTGCCCTCTGAAGGTGTTGTTCATACCTCATGTAATAATCAATTTGCACTCCCAGAGGAAGCCTTGCCAAAGCTCCCAATTGACTGTGACCTTTCTTCCTCTGTACTAGAGTTTCTATTTAGCAATTAATTATGTAACACTCTGTCCATGTCTTATATTTTTATTTAACTGTATCTGTATGAATCTTGTCTCTCTCCAGTTAGTCTTTAAAAGTGAATTTTTTTAAGAAAACACACACAATTTTTAAGGCCCACCTCCAAACTACACATTTTGCCTAATTAGACATATATTTAATCTTTACAGTCCCCTCAGTGTGTCTCTTTTTTCCTTTCAGTTCCTTCCAGTAGAGTGAGCCACATTTGATTCATACTGGCTCACAAGAACTGATGTTAAATTTTCAGGAACTTTGCAAGCAGATTGTTAAATCACTGGCAGTTCAAAATCTGCCATGGCAGGACTATTTACACCACAGAAATTGGCAAATATTATAAATTTTTTTCGGAGAGTCGGTTGTTAAACATTTGCCAATACCCCACCAGTCCCTTCTAACAGTTGCCTTGCATTCAAATGATGTTTTAGATTTTGCAAAGCCCCACATGTCACTCCCATCAGATCCTGTGGGTTATGAAACACACAAGCTGAATGAGATTATAGCCAAAAACTAGCCAAAGCTCAGAGTAACAAGAATTCACACACACATATATGAGACATCTCCTTAGGCATTCTGTGGGTGAGGCTAGAAATCTAGATTTCTTGGTTAAAGCAGGTCTTCACATTCCAGTGTCCAGAGCAGGTCTTTGATGACTTGATAAGCCGAACCTCCAAAGCTGCAGAAGCAAGGCCTGACTTTACATTTAGCTTTTATTCTGAAGCAGTCTTCTGTAACCTATCCTTCCTGTTACTGCTGATGTATCTTTTGATCTTTCTAGAGCCAGGCTTTGCTCCCAAGCTGCACATGTGGAATGTGATTACTTGGTGACTCTAAATCACTCTGGATTATCTGTATACTCCCTTCACTTTAGGTACAAATCTGTCTCTTTGGTATAAATCTGTCCCTTTCCCAAATCTTTTCTTAGTAACCCCAATCTTTAACATGTTTCCATGCCCTCATCTTTGACCTTTACATTTGTTCATGCAGAGTCACATCACACCCCTGTGAAACATGTAAGGCAGATTTACTAAGCCCATTTTACAGGTGGGGAAACTGACACCCAGAGATTTACTCAGGCTCACATAACTAGTTTACGGCAGAGCTGGGACTAAAATTCAGGATTCCAATGCCTTCAAGTCATTCATTAACCTATTCGTTGATTTACTTATTCAGTAATATTTAATAATGTTATTAGAATGGCTATTACTCCTCAGTTGGGCTAATGAGATTCTTGGCTTTATTATTACAGTCTGACTCTTTCCCACTAAGAATTGTTTCAAAATTACATTCCATTCCTATACTCTGTATGGGAATTTTCCCCCTCATGGAGCTGACCTCTCCACCCCCGAGTGGTCCACATCTCAAAAAATCTCACTTGGAACCTGCGACCTAACCAAAAAAAGCAGCAGGCAATAATGCCATAGTGGTGCCAGTCTCTCTCTAAATCCCAATCCCCTGTAAATTTCCCAAGTATCTCTTTTAGAGCAGCGTGGCTATAAGCAACAGAAAGCAACTCTAGCATCTTTCATAAAAACTGACTCCATTGGGAGGATGTGAGGTAATTTATACAATCAAAGAGACCTAGAAACCCAGGCCTCAGAAAGAACTCGAATCAGGTCCAGGGATACAGATGGCAGGTACCCTCACCACCACAACTGGACTCTAACCATCTTTAGTCATGATTTCACAAAACTCAGTATCCAAATCCCAAAGCAATTAGTTTGCATATCTTTCTATAGGGGAAGGGAGCTCTCTAGTCTAGAGCAAAATAGGGATGTTGTCAATCCAAAGAAGGAAAGAATCCAGCATAGCCAATAACCACAGAGGTTAACATGTGTATAGTATGTTAGAGCCTACAAAATATTTCCCCAAACAATAGCTTTTATAAGGGCTCTGTGAGATTGGCTGGACAGGTGGTGCTTTCCCAATTCCAGAAGACAAGAAACTCTCAGGGAGGTGAAGCGGTTTTGCCAAATCACTTCTCGTTCCTGTTCTCTTTCTCCAAAGACTTCAATCCAATAACTATCCACCAGGCCACAAAAATACACAAGTATTCTCTAAGCCCTCATCTCTCTCCCAGACCTCTGCAATAAGCTCCTTATTGTTCTCCCTGCTGTCTCCCTTTTTCTCCCAGTGGCATTGTCTTTACACAGCAACCAGAGTAATCCTTTTAAAAGACATCAAATTATGTCACTTCCAAGCTCAAAACTTTCTAATGGCTTTCTATCACAGAATAAAACTCAGAGTCTTACGTGGCCTATAATGTCTCGCATGGTCTGACCCACAGGCATCTCTTCTACTTTATTCCCTACCATCCTACCATTTTCTTTCATCCTCACTGCACTCCAGTCACATTAGACTCCTTTCTGGACTTCAGCAGGCAGCAGACATGATCATTTGAAGAATGACTCCTGCCTCAGGACCTTCGCACATGCGGTTCCTGCCGCCTGGAACACAACTACTCCCAGACATCCAAATGGCTCTATGCCCACCCAACAGAAGCCCTTCTGACTACACTACTGAAAATGCGTATCTTATGCTCTCTGGTCTCTTATGAGATAATTAATTTCTAAACCCAAATGCTTTTGAGAGTAAAAGGAGATGTTATTAATAATTACCCCCAAGTTGACATAGGATTACCTAAACCAATTTATTTCTCTTCATGGCATCTATCAGTATCTGTAATTACATTATGTATCCATGTCTTTATGTTTTCATTGGCCATCTTCTCCACTAAAATGTAAGTTCTTGAACATCAGGGCCTCTGCCTTGGTAATTGCTCTATCTCATAACCTAGAATAGTACCTGGTATATAACAGGCACTCAATAAATATTTATTGAAGGAATTAATGAACAAATGACCCTCGTTTTCTGCTTAATAATGTTTTAAGTGCTGTGGTAAAAATATCTAGACATCTGAAACATTTAGGAAACAACACAATTCCAGACTGGATGGTACTGACCACAGGTCTTATTTACGACAACGCTGGTGGCTATTATTGAGACACAATTGGTAATTTTGATAAGGGAGGATTAAACGTAGCTATTTCATAAAGACATTACAGAAAGAAGAGATTTGAACTGGGCTCTAACAGGTGGATAGGTTTTAAGCAAGAAAGAGGAAAAAGAATGTCCTCTCAGTCTGTTAAAAATCTTAAAAAGCATGGCATGAACAAATGACCATGAAAAGCCCTTCCCAAAGGTCTTCTTTTACCTCTATACTTTCTCCCTAGGAGCTTGATTTCGGACATGTTGGGTTTGAGATGCCTGCAGGAGATGTCTAGCTTGTGTTTAGAAATCTGAGTTTGGAGCTTGGCCTAGAGATTCTAGAATTGGAAGTCATCCACATAAAGGTAATAACTGCCATGGATGCCATCCAAAAAATCTCAGCTCTCCTTAAGACTTATTCTAATACCCTACAGCTTTGGAGAGTTCAAACAGAAGATGGTATTCATGTTGAGAAACAATCCACACATTCAATCTCAAATCCAGCCAAGTAGCCATATTGCAAAAGCAAGCAGATCCAGAATGTTCCTCAGGTTTGTGCCTGCCCAATCTTACACAAACACAGACACCAGAGACTAGTTTAGACTAGGGGGCAGGGAGGCAGATGATCTCACAGCTCAGTGTGCCCGGGACCATTTTAGTTTATACCTATTTTCCCAGTATAATTATTAATAGCACTCCTTTCCTGCTCAAAACCATCCCAGTTTAGATGATAAATTATATGCTCAATCTATTAATTCTACAAATGACAAATTGCCCAAATAACTAATTTCTTGAATGACTCATTCCCTAAAGAACAAATTTGCCTAATGTAATTGTTTCTTGTAACTTTCTAGTTTAGTTACTTGGTTTTCATTTTGCTTTCATAATACCACTTTGAGAAAGTCTATGTTTAGACTGCTTCTTCCCCAGCTCCCTAACACTTTAGCTGGAAGCTTAACTATATCTGTGCCTCAGTTTCCCCTTGCTGCCTCTGATTCTGTCCCTCAGCCTCCAGCAACAACAGCTGGGAGCTGGGGTAGAGAAAAATTAAATATGTTCTTCTTATGAATATATTATCCTCATGAATATATTGTTTTATGAATATATTCAATGAAAATATTCTTTTTATGAATATACTCTTTATAAATACTGCCTTCTTGCATATATTCTTAAATATGAAGAGTTCATATGAATGTATTATCCTAATGAATAATAATAACCTAATAAAAATATATTTATAACAATTCTCCCTATTCAAGAATATATCCTTATGAATATATTTTTATCATGGTCCTCAAGGCCCCTCACTCTGCCTCTCAATTTCCCCTGCTTCTGTCCCTCAGGTTCTTGAGCCTGACTAATAAAAAAACTGTTGAAAAGTTCTCAAAATGCTATCAGAAAATCAAAATGAAAACCAAAACTAAATAGTGTAGATACCATAAACAAGCTTGGTGAATTTGTCTTTCAATGAATTGGGCCAGGTAACAAACTAGCTTTCAGCAAATTGACTTTCCTTTAGTTGGCTTTTAGCAACCTGATCCATGGCCTTCGTGACCAGTCCCTCTAAAACAGATCTGTCATTACCCTACCCATCACCTCAACCCCACCAAAATTCTCTACCAGAGGATTTTTTCATAAATAAAACTATTTCTTTCATAGTTTTATCAAAACCCAAAATAATTGTGATTCTTTATTATTTTCCATTATCCCCACTTGGAATATCCTCATGAGGACCAGGGGCCTATTCAGTTCTGTTCCCCAGTTATTCCACAGCCCAATCACAATCTCTGGCACTAAGTAGAGGGGCTCAATAAATATTTGTTGAATAAATCAGCAATGAGTCAATGAGTGAAGGAATGCACAGGGAATCCCAAGAGGGTCCCTAGATTCATGATAAAAACAAGACGGGGAGGATCAACATGTACTAATCCCTACCTCAGTTCTGACCAGCCTCCTTTCAGCCTCAGTTTCAACCACCCTCCTTATCCACTGAAAAATAAACAGAAGTAGTCAGCAAAACTCTTTTTAAATTGGGCATGAAAGGAAGGGGAGGAAAGTGACTCAAGAGATGAGCAAGCTTTAAACCATTTTTTAATCAAACTGAACCTGCTTGACCATCTCAAATCAGAATATACTGGAGAAAATTTCTCCCCCAGATGTTACGACATTGCCCATTTAGTGCAGCGCTACTTGAGAGCAGATGGCGATGAGTCAGGATTTAACAAAGACCTTAATGGCTCTTCTGCCAGCCCTGGGCCATCATTTGCATAGGAAGCAGATTTGGCTCGGCTGCTGATGGTGATCGCCTCTTACCCACTTGGGCGTGACCTCATTTTCGCATCTCCATTTTCCATCTCTGCCATATGCACTCATAACCTTCTGGGAAATACTGTGCCACAAAATATAAAATAAAAGCAAACCTTAATCATTTGAAGCACTATTTTAATTATTATTTTACTGACATGCCTCCTCATTAGAAATTCATTTTTAATCAGTCTAACACATTTGAGTTAGTATGACATGGTTTCCCTTTCACCGATTTAATGTCGCAAGTCCAAAGTTTATAGCATTGCATCAGGGTAATTATATGAAGGGAGCCAGTTTTAAAGATGCATATAATTTTATTGTGGATTCACACTGTTTATGAACTAGGTTTATAGGCCTCACCTCATCTCTAGACACACTTACAATCATCAAAAGAAGAGAAAGAAGACATTTCACACATGAAAGCATAACCTCTTTCCCATTTGGAAACAAATCACCCAACCCTAACAAACACAAAGGCGTTTATTTACAGTTAGACAATTTACCTGGGGGAGGGTGGATGGGAACAAGGTCTTCATTTATCTGCCATTTCAACTCACTGAGGTTCAGCCAACAATGTATTTCCTCAGGAAAGGACAGGAGACAGAGGGGCTGGAGAGTGATATTATTCATTGTACTTTCTGAGAGCGGGAGTTCAAGGGACACAGCAGGAATCTTGGAAAGTCTGGCTTGTTTTCTTTCAAGTCGCTCAGAATTCCCCAGCCCAAAGTTCCAATAACTAAGTCCCATCATTTTCCAGCTTTCAAATACCCAGTGTTCCATACCAAGCCCTTAAGCTTTAGCCTATCTCCTCCTCTGAGTCTAGAAATCTTAAATAGTTAATTTACCAGGGATAAAGACTAAAATAAAAAATCGAACAATGTCCCCATTGCTGACTGCTGTCCAAAAGACTATAAGATGCTAATGAATATATTCTGAAATTGTATATATTTCAATTCAATATATATTGAATATATTTTGAAATTGTAATTGAAAACCCAGGTAAGGTATATGTTTTTAATGAAATAGAATATAATAATAGAACATATTAGCATGTATTACACATAATAAATTTCTGTTTCAAATACTATGTGTGTGGAAGTATATGTGTACTGAGTCAAATATAAAAATATTATTAGCACACTCATGTAATGTTTAATATGTGCCAGGGACTGCGCCAAGTGCATTTACATGTATTAACTCATTTAATCTTCAAGATCATCCATGAGATGGGACTATTTTTAGCCTAGTTTTACAGTTGAATGAACTAGGCACTGAGAATTTAAGTAACATAGCCAAGATCATCCAGCTGGCAAGTGGCAGAGACAGGATTCAGACCTAAGCAGTTGGGTGCTAGAGTCTATTCTCTTAACCACTGCACCAGTCTGCCTCACCTAAATGTATTCTTTGCTATGAGTTTTAGCTTTTTTAAAAAAAAAAAGTTTGATAAATACCAATTTAAGGGGATTAGACATAATGCATATCCTAGGTTCATTCCAATCTCAAATACTCCATACAACTGTCCCGATACCATCAGGCCATATGAGGTACTGTTTTGCTCAGGAAATGTGGTCCCTGTGTCATATATTCTAGTGTCACTGATGATACCAGTCTTGCCACTAATCATAAACCAGAGGTCTTCTGCCTTGATCACCTGTCCCTGGGATAGTGCCAGTTCTTATGTTCAATGGTCCCAAGCCCTATGGCATTAGAGTTAATTTAAAAAAAAAAAAAAACACCCAGTTGCTTATATTATGGCAAAACTATTACTCCATCAGCAGTGAAAGCTGAGTTTTTGAGAGACTAGTCTTTGGAGGTGGGGGTGGAGGAACTATAGAATTATGTCATAAAATAACCACTGCAAAGTTTATTTTCCTTATCCTAGTTTACAAAGAACTGTGCTAACTACAAGCAGATCACATAATCCAACAAATTTACAGGCACAAAATCTGACCTCTACTCTGCCACAGTTATATAACTCAGGCAAATCACTTATTAACAACTGCTTACATGAGTTAGAATTTTATGCTTTACATAGCATGCTCACATTCATGGTTTTCAGGCCCCAACAACCACTCTCTGAGGAAGGCAGAGATGGCGTTTGGAGACAGGGGTGTCTCTATCCTCCCTCCCCATGCTTCTGCCTCCCTCTCTTTCTTCCCTCCCATCCATCGAACTCCCTCCCCAAGAAGAGAAACAGTCACACAGGTCAGAACACAGCACAGTCACTGATGACAGCCAACACCACATGAGGCACACTCTTTCGCACTCCTTGCTCTGCGCAGGCAGTCCATGCGAAACATCCTTTTCTCCTGACTCCTCCTCTCCATCCAGATCACCTTGGGTCCCCTGTATCAGTTCTGCGCCCCATCCTCCAGTTTCTCTGTGCTGCTTTGCTCCTGGGGTGGAGTCCACCACCTTCTTCAGAGGATTAGCCTGGAGCCACTCCACCCAGATGTACATAGAGCCATGAGTGCCCAAGAGTTGATGTCCCACCCACCACCCCTGCCCCCGAGTCGCCGCCTAACCAGTGACTTGAACACACACATTGAAAACCACAATGTCCACACCTCAGGTGAAAACAACCTGAGATGTCAGTGACACTCCACAGCTCCCCCACAATATCAGGCTGAGTCTGGGAGCTTATCTGCAATGTGCCCTTGCTTGGCTCTGCCCCTTCCCTAGTCTCTCCCTCCACACCTTTGCCGGTCTGCCCTGGGGGCCCTTCCTTAATAAGTCACTTGCACCTGTATCGTAGCCCAAGAGTCTGCTTCCGGAATCCTCACCTAAACTGTCCCTCTGTTGTAGGCCTAAGCCTGAGAAGATGGCCTCACCAGGCTTTCTACATCTCTGTGTGGTCTTATCATCATCTAACCAGGTTAAGGTAGGGACCCCTCTACAGAAATGGCAGCCATATCAGAATTGAGAAGGAGGGCATAGCAGCCTCGCTTAAGTCCTCATGCCTTAGACGGATTCTCCAACTCAGCTTCCGCCAGATGCATGCTTTGGAGGTCAGTGTTCACTGGTTAGCTATTAATATAGCAGAGATTTCATGTCCATTTAGCTACGGTTCTTAAACAGCTCCTCACCTAGAAAACTGAGGGGAGGAGTGCTAAGTGGATTCAGGTATTCCTGTTTCCCTGGTCCTAAAACTAACATAATAGCAATGGAAACCTCACCTCTAACTTCCTATAACTATGTTGCCCTGGGGATTCACTTCTGGATAGTAAAAGTCATCCTGTATAACTTAAGAGCTGGAAGAGACCTTTGAAATCTATCCTTTAGTGTACAGATAAAGGAACTGGAGCTAAAACTAGGCATTTTCCTAACATCACATAACTGACAGTAAAGCTCTTCACTGAATCTGAGTCGCTGGGCTTAGAACAGAGTGGTGGGTACTGACACCTGAATGAGGCTGCAGAGGGAGGTGAGGATAGGTCAGCTGACCATTGTCCTCCCAACTCTTACCCCCTGAAAGCATCTCTGGGTATCTGTAAACATAGTCACAGCAACTGACTGGTTTGAACTGCTTAATCTTTTGCCCATTAAGATATATAGCTTGAAACACAGAGTAACTCTCATCATCGGACTTGAAGAAAACTTAATCCATATATGCTTATCCCTCCATATCCACAGGGGATTGGTTCCAAGACCCCTGAGGATACCAGAACCAGGGGATGCTCAAGTCTCTTATATAAAATGGCACAGAGTTTGCATATAACATATACACATCCTCCCATATACTTTAAATCATCTCAATTACTTATAATACCTACTGCAATGTAAACGATCAATAAATAGTTGTTATACTGTATTTTTGTATTATTTTATTGGGGCTTTTCTGTATTTTTGTATTATTTTATTGGGGCTTCTTAAAAACATTTTTAATCCTTGGTACATTGAATCCAAGGATGCAACCCCTGCAGATACAAAGAGTGAACTGTAGTCAGTTCAGTAAGGAGACTCAGACTATAAGGAATTACTCCAAATTTACTAACATATTATTATTTACATTTGACAGATAATTGAGGCTTAGAAAAGTTAAATACTTTGAGTATGTTTCAAAGTTAGCAAATGAAAGAACTAGCATTCTACCTACCTTAGGACCTACCTAAGATCAAAGTCTAATGTTTTCCCTACTTCCTGCAACCTCCTTATGTAGTCATGTGCTGTCTGCATAATACTTTGGCCCTCTTAGATCCTCCAGAGGACAACACGGAGACTATGTCATTCTCTCTGACTTATGGTCAAAGTCTGGATTGAGAAAAGGGGCCATGAAACCCCAAAGGAGGTACTTACGTCACGTTTGGGGTTTCATGCTCAGAGGATTCTGAAACCCTGAAACACCATCTTCCTAAATGCTCCTAAAGCAATGAACAGGCCTTAAAGCCTCGGGCTCCCACAGTGGGACACGTTTCAGGTGGCTCTTATGCTGGCTTGAGCTGGGACACTTGGAGGATCCAAAGAGCTAAAGGGAAAAAAGGGTGTGGGCTAATAGTCCTGCTGTTGAATGAGGACCAGGATCTGTTAAGGTCCATGGGTGTCAGGGTTCCTAGTTTATGAAATCAGTCTTTTAGTTTTTGCTTATAAACTTCTTTCTATACAGCCTCTATGAGGCTGAGTTAGGGAAAAATTCGAGACAGCTTCTTCACCGGATAATGTTCATTCTCTCATTGCACACCAACTCTGCGGTAGGCCCTCTTCTAGCCATGGGGCCTAGAGTAGAAATAAAGAAGAAAGAAGTCCCTGATGTTGTGAAACCTCCTTTCTAGTCAAGGAGAGAAAAGATGATAAATAAGCAAACAAAGCAATAAGTAAGATCATTTCAGATAATAAACGCCACAGAGAAAAATGTTAAAGCGTGACAGAGTATCTTTTTATAAGAGATATGGGGTAGGGAGAGCATCAGTTCACATAAGATGATCTGAGAAGGTCTCTCTGAGGAGGGAACTTTGATTAGAGACACAAATCACCATCCCCTTTGGAGATCTAAGATTGGTTATCATGCCCGGTTGCTCCTGTCTTCCTAAAGAATCCCTTCCCCAAAGAATCCTTAATTTATAACAATCTTTTGGCAAGCCTGCCCTACCAATTCAACATATAAGCCCAGACCTGTTCAGATTCCTCTTAGACAAAAGCTGGCATCTCTTTTACAGCAGCAACCGCATCAATATTATAACTACTACTATTACTGCAGGGCTCCTACAGGACATCTGCCTCCCAACTACAATGAAGAAAGAAAAGGAATAAACCAGGAACAGCACATGGATGTGGGCTTCCTACAGCAAAATAAATAGTAATAAAAGCAGGTTTGGTCAAATAACTCAAGGTCAGCAAGAAGAGATCCACTCTTTTTGCATGAGAACCAAGATCTATGCTAGCAAATGATTCTTCAAGGAGATCCAGTAAGAAAATTCTCACAGTGTAAAATCTGGGTTTTTTCTTTTTTTTTTAATATCTGGAGGAAATATTTTTAAAAAGCAGAAAAGGGAAAAGGTAAGCTGCCCCTGAAGTCAAGACCATCTATCATCCTTCCTCTCCCGCTCTCTCCCCAGGTCTTAGAGCTTCTACTCTCTCTACCCAGCAAAAGGAGGGCTTTGGAGAGACTAGCTGGACTCACACCCTGTGATAAGGGAATGAGGATGTTTGGGGCATACGAGGAGCAGGGACAAAGAGAGATGGAGACTTCTGGAGACAAAAGAGAGAAGAGGGTCTGGCTGAAATCTCTAGCCTAAGAGAGTACCCTTGTGGGAGCATCCCAAATGTCTGGTCAGGGAAGCCCTCCTTGTTTGTATAGCACAAAGATAATTTAACCAAAATAAAGCTGCAACCCCTCACATTTTGTTCTCATCCCTACGACGCCCTTTCTTTGTACTCTGGATACTCTATTATCATGAACTTGGAGTAAGGAACTGAAAGAAATTTCTTCAGGGTTTTGTGTGTTTGTGTTAGCTCACCAGGGAGAGGGATGTAGTCCACGCCCCATGATTCCCCACAGCCCCCAATCCCAGAAGCACCTGGAATATCTTCAGTAGCAAAGAGAGTCATTCACAGCCGTCACCTGACCAGGGTAAGCGGGATTTTCATGATCCACTTCTTCTTTCCACCCAGAAAAGACCCACAGATTACCACCCCTTCCCACTCCACTCTGCCTCACCCACTCCCACTCCCACTCCAGTCCAGAATAGACCAGTGACAGGTAACATCATCTTTATTATTTTAATTCTTTGGCATCATCCTTTCTTTTTCCTGTTGCTTTTCCCATTTTACAGATTAACAGTGATTAGGGCATTTTCTCAAGTTCACAGTGCCAGCAGACAGTTGAACTGAAACACAAACTCCAATCATTCAATAATTCTTTTTCCAACTTCCTTATGATGACTATTTATATCAGATTTAAATCCATTAACATAATAGAGTCTCTTTATGTGGTTATGTTGAACTGAGCAGCAGTCTTGAGCAATTATTCTACTACTTTATCTGCTATAACTCTGTAATACAATTTGTAGTATTTTTTATTTTGGTAATATATGCCATCATAAAATTTGTCATTTTAACTATTTTGAAGTATAAAGTTCAGTGGCATTAAGTATATTCACATTGTGGCTGGGCATGGTGGCTCATGCCTGTAATCCCAGCACTTTGGGCAGCCGAAATAGGCAAATCTCTTGAGGCCAGGAGTTCGAGACCAGCCTCCCCAACATGGCGAAATCGTATCTCTACTAAAAATACAAAAAAAAAAAAAAAAGTATATTCACATTGTTGTGAAATCACTGCCACCATCAGTCTCTAGAATTTTTTCATCTTCCCATCCTTCCCAAATTGAAACTCTGTACCTATTAAACAATAACTCCTCATTTCCCAATTTCCCAACCTCTGCTCCGTTCTACTGTCTATCTCTATGGATTTGATTATTCTAGGTACCTCATATAGGTGGAGTTAAATAATATAAGCCCTTTTGTGTCTGGTTTATTTCAACTTAGCATGAGGTCTTCACGGTTCACTCATGTTGTAGCATGTGTCAGAATGTCCTTCCTCTTTAAGGCTGAATAATATTCCATTGCATGTATATACCACATTTTGTTTATTCATTAATCTGTCAATGGACATGAGTTATTTCTACCTTTCAACTGTTGTGAATAATGTTGCTATGAACATGGATGTGCAAACATTTGTTCAAGTCTTTGCTTTCAGTTCTTTTGTGTATATACCCAGAAGTGTCATTGCTGGGTCAAATGGTAAATCTATGTTTAATTTTTTAAGAAGGGAAGAAAATAGCTGGCAAAATATTCTTCTGTTTGAGCACTACACTATTTTTAGTCATTCTGGTCCTCAATTTTCCACTGTAAAAAATGGGAGGGACAATATTTACTTTCTATTGTAAATTGAGAAAAAATATATATATGTAAAGCAAAAAAAAAATTCTTTTATTAGGAATTGCCATACTGTTTTCCAGAGCTGCTGCACCATTTGACATTTCCACCAGCGATGCACAAGGGTTCGGATTCCTCCACATTCTCACTGACACAAGTTTTCTGTTTTTTGATAATAGCCATTATAATGGGTGTGAAGTTGTATAATACATTTTAACCCAGTTAAAATACAGCTGCTCCTCGTTATAATTCTTTGTCAAAAAATATTTTGGCCGTTCTCTATTTTTTTCTCCAAGAACAATTTTGCTATTATGTGTAAGTCCCAAAAATACCTTACACAAATAATAATTAGAATTCTATTAAACATGTTTTTAAAAGTATGAACAGAATTCACATCTTTAAAACTTTTAACCCCAATCCCACCAAAGAACATAAGGTCTTCTCTCATTTCCCTTAGTAAAGTTTACAATTTTTTTCATATTGAACCTAAACATTTCTGTTTGTGCTATTGCAAATGGAATAATCAGTCTCATTTTAGAAAATAATTTTTGGAGGGAGAAGCCTCATAATCAACAATAACACTCGCTTATGAAACATCTGCTATTTTAAGGTCAGTGATAAAGGTCAACAGTGCCTGTCTTCTACGTGGAAATTTACTGTAAGAGAAAAAGAAAACATAGGTTAAAATTTCATTGGCTTACCTCTGTTAAAAGCCCAGGGTGTTTAAATTACTCCTAAGGAGGCATGCAAAATTGTAGATAATTTAATGTTTAATCAATATTTGTTACAGCTATCATTAATTTGGGGTCAAATTCATGATGCATGCGTTTTCTTGTCTCTTACATGTACCTTACATTACACTGGCCTCTCCTTGTGGATTTATACTCATTTTATTACTTTATTAATTTATCATCTATTACAGAAGTCTACACCTATAATCTCTCCCTTACAATATATTGATATAGCTGTGATTTTCTTACTGTCAACTCTTCAGTCAGAAAAGCAATCTTTTATTTTACTACATCTCCTAGGGGCAAATGTGAGTCACTTTATAATTTATGTAAGACACTCTAATTTACTATATAGTTTTTTTTGCTCATTACATAGAAAAGCTTCTATTGGCAAAATTCCTTCCTTGGCAAGGGAAAAAAATCATCAACTCTGCTCTAGGCATTGAATGCAGAGTGAGTATATACTAATACCCATCAAAAATATAGAGTTTATGTCTTTGCATATCCATATCCTCAGGAAATGTATGAAAATTTTCCTGTCCCTTTCTAAAAACAGCCTAAGAACGTTAAAAAAGAACAAAGTTACCACCTAATACATCTTCCTCCCTGACATTTTTCCCCTTCACGAAGGCATAATTTTGTCAATAGAAGCAAAAGAAGCAAACAGCCCACAACATTTTGAGTTCTGATGAGGTTGCACACCAACCCTATTTGCCCCCATCCTCCCCTGACCACCACTACTGGAGGGGCCATGAAAAGCACATTCGTTGTGGCTCCTCTGTTTTTTAAGATTCATGCTTTGGCCAACAAGAGCAACAAAGGGTATTTTTGTATTATCCTACCAGAAACAAAAAAGGAAACAGACGCCCATCCAGGTGAACAGTGGGCCTCAGTCAACTCATTATACACCTTTTGGCTAATGCCACCGATTTTAATATACTTGTTCTCCTCCCCACCAGTAACTCCACTTACTTTCCAAGCCTTCATTTATGCACACAAATAGGCCAGGTAACAATAACATAAACTCCTCAAAGTTGGACGGAAAAATGTCATAACCACTGTGGGCAATTCACAGCCTTTTTCCATGCTGCTACTGGGTCTCTTCTGACTACTAAAATCTCTGTCCTCAGAAGCAGACTCATGGTATGTGAAACATGCATTCCAATTTTGGGTCTGGTATATGATACGTTTTGTTTATCAGATGTCATACCATTATTTACTGCTCTGAGGAAACAGATAGTATACTTATTACTGGTTTGGTAAATGAAAAAAATATCCAAGTCAAGCATTAACTTGTTTTTATTGCTCAATTCTTTCCAAAAATTACTACCAAAATTCTATCTATTGGTATTAGAAGGGTAATCTCAAACTAATGACCACTCAATGGAATAAACCAGGGAAGAAAGTCATATGAAAGATGTGATCCCATCTTCTCAATTTCCGACAATTCTAGTGAACAGAAAAATCTTGTCTCTGCTAAATTATGTTTCCATGCTCTGTTCTTGCTACCCAAATCCAATCAGACAGTATTCTCATGAAATGATCTTGGCTCTACATAATTTGATTTGTCTAAGAGCATAAACTAAATAGTAAAAATAATCTTAACTTGGAAAAAAAGAATTATTGTTGTATAAAGACAAGCAAACAGTATAAATCTACCTTCAGGCTTGGAATCACCCACGAGCTTTAGCCATTTTAAGTCAACATCTCTCTAATAGACATTTTATACAGCCAAGGCCTCTATGCAAGTATCCTGCACCATCTCTGTGCCAATATGGATAAGCTAAGTTCTGCCGTGCTAACAAATAATCCTAAAATCTTGACAATAATACCTGCTAATTTCTTGCTCACATGGTATGTCCACCACGAGAGGCTGCAGCGCTGCCCACACTGTCTGAACTCTGGGAAAACTGAGTATCACAAAGCAGGAACTGACTTTTAGAGCTTCTGCCCCACATTTCATTGGCCCAAGCAAGTAACATACCACCACCTGAGTTCAAGAGGGCAAGGATATGTAGTTGTCCTCCCACAGCCTCTTAGCTGGTCTCTTTACCTCTAGTCTATGTCCTGTCAAAGCCGTTTCCTATCCACTGCTCTCACTGCTCCCTGGGATCCCTCTTCAAATGGGACCATATTCCTCCTCTGCCCAGAAATCTCCACAGCTGGGCTTCTGTCGGTATGCGTATCAACACTGGAATGTATAGCAATGTGCCAGGAGAGTTCCAGAATAAACACGGTGACTTTCCCAGAATGCTGGTTTTACTTGAAGACATGGAAATATAGATACTTGTTTAATAACATAAACTTGAATATATTATTAGACAAAATAAAAATGTCTTTCTCTCAAGAAACTTGGTGCTTGAATTAGGTCTCATCAGCTACCCTACATCTACTGATGCCACGGGTGCAGGTTCATCTACTCTCAAGGGTACTTCAGTGGAAGAGGTTGAGAAGTCCTGGGGCCTACCTTATCTGGCAGCGCCCACCTTCTAGAGCAGTACTGTCCAATACAGTAGCCAGTAACCACATGTGGCTACTGACCACGTGAACTACGGCTAGGGTGACTGAGAGACTGAATGTTTAGTTTTATTTATTTTAATTGGTTTAAATTTAAATAGCCACATGTGGCTAGTGTCTACTATATTAGACAGCACAGATATAGAATGTTTCTATCTGTGGTAGGCAGCGTAACGGCTGTCCAAAGATGTCCATGTCCTAATCCCCAGAACATGTGAATATGTGGATACACGGCAAGAGGAATTAAGGTAGTGGGCAGCATTAAGATTGCTAATCAAGTGACCTGAAAATAGATTATCCCGGGCTACCAGCCTGGGCCCAGTATAATCACAAAAATCCTTAAATGTGAGGGAGGGAAGCAGAAGAGTCAGCGTCGGAGTGACTCAGTGTGAGGAAGACTCGGCCAGCATTGCTGGCTTTGAAACTGGAAGAAAAGGGTTCAGGCCAAGGAACTCAGGCAGCCTCCTGGAACTTGGAAAAGCAGCAGAATTGATTTTCCATGAGAATTTCCCGAAAGAAACACATCCCAGGTGGCACCTTGATTCTAGCCCAGCACAGCGAGACCCATTTTGGACTTCTGACCTCCAGAATTGTGAGAGAATAAATTTGTGTTATTTTAAGTCGCTGATTTTATGGTAATTTGTTACAGCCTCAAGAGAAAGCAAATACACCATTGTTGCAGAAACTTCTAACAGACAGTGCTAGTCTAGAATCATTTCCCAACATCCTCAATGCAGTTAGTTACATGCAGCAACTCTAAATTATCTGTTGTTCTCCACACAAATCATGCAATCTCATGCTGTTCCGTCTGCCTAGAACTCCTTTCTCCCAACCCCTCTCCATGGATAACCCTCATTCATCATTTGGGATTTAACTCAGGTGTCAGCTCTTTAAGGAACTCTTTCACTACACCCTGGCCTAGGTCGGGTGTGCCTTTTCCATACTCTTGAACTCTGTGCATAGCTCTGTAATATGTGTGAATTTCAACCAAAATCAAGTGTACAAAAATATCTCTATCTTCATTTTACCTACATGAAATGAAGCCTAACTCTGAGCACGCACCCTAGTGGGCTGGCAGAAGCCTCAGCCTTTGTTCTGGCCAGGAATTGCCCTCCACAGTGTTAGCAAACCGTCAAGAGACCCTTCTCATTATCTTCAGTATACCCATATGGGTGTTGTCCCAGTCCTCATGGCCCCTCTTCCAAGCCATGTTTGGGGTCCTGAAATCTGCAGCCAGACTGGATGGACATCCTGATGCCTCAAGCCCAAGGCCCAGGCATCCCCAGGTGCACCACTCAGCCCAGCCTCTGAGACACCCATCCTCCACATGGGAGCTGCCTCCAAGCCAAGCTCTGCTACCTGCTGTTCCAGGACCCACCCTCCTCCTCCCATTCCCAGTGTCTTCGAAGACTTCTCTGTGTGACCCCTCCTTCCCAGGTCTCCTTATTCAGAGTTTCACAAAAAATAGGACCGTTCCTGAGACAAAGGGACAAAAAAAGGGCTCAGTTTTCTGTTTGAAAGAGTCAGGGAATAGAGAGAAAAACACCATTTAAATCTAAGTATCTTGCCGCATCTTCATTACAAATGGCATTTAAAGCATTGAATTGAAAATGTATCCACGCAGGAATCACAGGAACATTAACACCAAGGTCAGCACCAACACACCAACCACCTTGCTTGAGTACTCACTACATTATCTCATTTCATGTAGCATCAGTTTCATGAGGCAAGTATTATTATCTCCATTATACAGATGAGAAAACTGAGATGCTGAGTTTTAGTGATTTTGCTCAAAGTCACACAGTTATAAAGTGACAGCACAGGGCTTCAAATCCAGATCAAAAACCCAGTACTGCCTCGCACCTGCATCTACAGCAAGCAGGGCAGGTGCTCAGTCGATTGAAAAGGGCCACTTGGACCCACATCTACAGCCCCCGGGTCTTCTGCCATCATTCTTCTCTGAGTCCAAGTCCAGAAACAACACCCTTTCCTTATTTGCCTTAATATAGCTGAGATAAGCAGTTGGGTTCAAGCAGCATTTCTTAAAAAAACAAAAACAAAAAAAACAAGATACTGGTGAAAATGAGTAAAGAAAATGCAAATAGGATCAGACAGAGACATAAACAACTCTAATCTCAAGAATCTCAGTAAAAGCTTGAGACCTCTTTACTGAACCCCAAATCTCCTGCCAGTAACTGCTCTCGAACCACAGACCACTTAGTGCAATGTGCACCGTGTTATTTAGGGTACTTCTCTCTGACTTCCCTATCTTAGGTCAAAATTGCAGCTTATTTTTATTTCTCAATATGTGAGGGCTATCTATGGAAGTCCTCCATCTAAGGACACCATCTTCTCAATTACAGAGGAGCAAACCTGATTTGGGTTTCTCCCTTGGGACACAGGGCACCCCAAGGAATGATCCTACACGGGCTGGTCAGTTATCAACTCCACCCACCACTCCCTGGCTCTGTGACTCATCCCTCAGGGCCGCACCCTTCCCCCTTCCCCACATGGTCCGCACCCCAGGGAAGTGGTCTTTTATAATTAGAGTTTTAATATTTAAAATTAGCTTATGCGTACGGTGACCATAACACAAATAGACTGCAGCAGGTTATTCTCTTACAAGGCCTTTCCTGAGTATTTATCCAAATCTTCCTAATATAACAGCCTGTTCTAACAAGGGTGGACCAAATATCTTTTAACCCCTTAAGACCTAGAAGTGTGCCTGGTACAAAGGCAAACACTCACTCTTACCCGTTATCTACAGAGATCCCCATCGGGCCTTACTTCAAATGCAATTTTTCAAATAAAATCTTTAGCAAAATACCATGAGGCACTATTCTTATTTTTGCATATAAAAATATGTTTATTTAGCTTTTTCTTACATTCCAAATTGACTAATTTTCCTCCATAGTAAAAAAAAAAAAATCAGACTATTAGATCATACAGATCAGAAATTACTGGGTTTAGAAAAGAATATAATTTTTAAAAGAGCTAATATTATGCACTAACCCTTAATGTCAAAGCCAAAGATTGAGATCCCATATGAATGCATGAATCCATTAAGCAGAAGTCATTTTCAGTTATCAAGAAGAGATCTGTATTCTTTGCAGAAATTAGAAATGGCAGAAAATAACATAAACATTCATAACTGCTACAATTAGAACCAATAAAATGTTTAAATCAAATTAAAATCAGAGTGATGATAATAAGAGTAATGAAATTTATGTACCACCATGTGGCCCTGTTTCCTCAGAGAAACCCCCCAGTCTATTATTTTGCAGGGATGAAAGGAATCAGTAGTCACTGCTTGCTTTTTTCAGAAGACTGGACTAAGGATTCACCCGCTCCAATAGGGAAATGTACCAAATGGCATCACACAGCTGTGGCTACTGCCTCTCCAGCTCCCCCCATGACACCCAGTCCCCTCAGCTTCACTTGATTTATGCAGTTCTACCAGGAGCCAGGGCAGGTTGTTTTTTGTTTTGTTTTGTTTTGGGTTTTTTTATATACATGTAAGGGGTACAAGTGGAGGGAGTTTTCGGGTTGTTTTGAAACAGAGTTTTGCTCTGTTGCTCAGGCTGGAGTGCCGTGGCACCACCTCAGCTCACTGCAACCTCCATCTCCTAGGTTCAAGCAATTCTCCTGCTTCAGCCTCCCAAGTGGCTGGGATTACAAGCATGTGCCACCATGACTGGCTAATTTTTTGTATTTTGGTAGAGGTGGAGTTTTATCATGTTGGCCAGGTTGGTCTCAAACTCCTGACCTCAAGCGGTCTGCCTGCCTCGGCCTCCCAAAGTGCTGGGATGACAGGCACGGGCCACCACGCCCGGCTCGAGTTGTTTTTACATAGAGATATTGTATGATGGTGAAGTCTGAGTGTTTAGTGTCACCATCACCTAAATAATGCACATTGTACTCATTAAGTTCTCATCTCTCATCTCCTCCCACCCTTCCAACTCTCCAATGTCTATTATTCCACACTCTATGTCCATATCTATATATTATTTATCTCCCACTTATAAGTGGGAACATGTGGTATTTTACTATGTTTCTGTGTTGTTTCATGTAAGTTAATGGCCCTCAGTTCTATCCATGTTGCTGCAAAATACATGATTTCCTTTTTTTATGGCTGAATAGTGTTCCATTGTACATACATTTTCTTTATCTAATCATCCACTGATGAACACTTAGGTTGATTCCATATCTTTGCTATTGTAAATAGTCCTGTGATAAACATACAGGTATCTTTTTGATATGATTTCTTTTCCTTTGGGTAGATACCCAGGGGAGGGATTGTTGGATCAAATGGTAGTTGTATTTTTAGTTCTTTGAGAAATCACCATACTTTTTTTGATAGAGGTTGTACTAATTTACAGTATAAGCATTCTCTTTTCTCCTTCCTGTCAACATCTGTTATTTTTTGACTTTTTAATAATAGCCATTCAGATGGGCATAAGATGATATCTCATTATGGTTATAATGTGTATGTCTCTAATGATTAGTGATGTTGAGCATTTTTTCATATGCTTGCTGGTCATTTGTGTGTCTTCTTTTAAAAAAATGTTTTTTCATTTCCTTTGAAGCCAAGGCAGACTGAACCTAGGAAATGCCCGATCCTATGGTTCCACATATGCCCTGCATTCATTTGGCACTTGTGGATCCCTATCCTGGGTAACCTGACACATAAGGGAACGAGAATCAGAAGGGGCTTTAGAACTGAGAAGTCAGGCTGGGTGCAGTGGCTCACACCTATAATCCCAGCACTTTGGGAGGCCGAGGTGGGAGGATTGCTTGAGCTCAGGAGTTTGAGACCAGACTGGGCAACATGGCGAAACCCCGTCTACAAAAAATATGAAAATTAGCCTGGCGTGGTGGCACAAACCTGTATTCCCAGCTACTCAGGAGGCTGAGGTGGGAGGATTGCTTGAGCCTGGGAAGCAGAGGTTACGCTGAACCAAGATTGTGCCATGGCACTCCAGCCTGGGTCAGAGTGAGACCCTGTCTCAAAGAAAAAGAACTGAGAAGTCAGATTTGTATAATTTAGCACACCCATGGTGGCTATATTTGTTTTTAAGGACTTATCTTGAAGATCCCACCCTATCAACATAATGCGCATTTTTCATAATCCAAAATCAATAATAGGTATTAATGTATTTAAGCCCATAAATCACCTTGAGAATCTGATAGATATCTCAAACCCTCTCACCAAAGAAAGTATACAAGAAGTATACAAAATACAAAAAAGAAAGCTATAAATATTTGTTTTTAAGGACTTACCCTGAAGATCCCACCCTATCAATATAGTGTACATTTTGCATAATCCTAAAATCCAGAATCAATGATAGGTATTAATCTATTTAAGCCCACAAATCACCTTGAGAATCTGATAGATGTCTCAAACCCTCTCACCAAAAAAAAAAAAGTACACAAAATTCACTCAAATTTTTTCATTCAATTTCAGCAGTTTCACAAGCCTAGTAAAGCCCAGCCAGACCCTCAGGGGACCTATGAATTAATCCCAAGCTAAGAAACTTGCTTTAGGGTCTTTTTGCATTTCCTTAATACCCAGGATTAAAATTAACTGGCTTAATTTGAAGTAAGAAATTAAAATGCTAAATTCGTAAGGTTGTTGCTTATTAATGTTATTATGTATTTGAGGCCATGTCAAGACAGTCAGATATCTGGCCCCTAGTCTGGGATCACTCTTGAACAAATAGGATCTTGAAGAGAAACAAAATAGCTCTATGGAATTGTCACTGAACTGAGCATTTAAGTTTTATTGTAATGAAGTAGGATGCACTGTCCTGATGCCTTTTCCTAAAACTAGTCTTAAGCAAACCTAGCAGAGAGAGGAGAAAACACATATATAGAGAACATGTTCTCTAAGATGTCCTCTCACTCTAGAATCAGAAGCATGATATGACACCCTGACAGTTTCTTCTTGCCTGCTGCCCAGGAGAGCCAATGCACTGAGAATACCAGGTTTTGCAGCAAAGAGGAGTTTCATAATCACAAGGCCAGCCAAGCAGAAGGATGAGAGATAATTCTCAAATCCACCTCCCTGAGAGCTCAGAGTCTAGGGTTTTGAAGGATAATTTTGTGGCCAGAAGACTATAGAATGGGTGCTGCTGATTGGTTAGAGATGAAATCATAGGAATGTCCCAAATGTCTTCATGTGCTAAGTCAATTTCTGGGGGGCGGGGGGCAGGAGGGTGGTCACAAGACCAGATGAGTCATGGGTCCAGGTGGAGTCAGTCAGTTGCCAGAATGCAAAAGCCTGAAAAATATTTCAAAGACCAACCTCAGGTATGTTATCGATAGGAACAATTAGGACAGTTACAAATCTTGTGATCTCTGGCTACATGACTCTTGACAGCAAACAATTTTAGAAAAGCAAGCTAGGGAAAAATAGCTGGTTATTGTTTACACCTACATCTCAGCAGAATTCAGGCCCCTCCCATAATGCTAATCTTATTGCCTTTCATTAGTATCACAAAAGCAATTTTGGTCCCCAAGCAAGGAGGGAGTTAGTTTTGGGAAGAAACTGTTACCATATTTGTTTTAAAGTTAACAAAGGCAGTTAGCTTGTGAGTTTAGAAACAAGATGGAATCAGTAAGGTCAGATTTCTCTGTTACAATTTTTGCAAGGCAGTTTCAATGACAAGAGTACTTTATGAAGAACTGGATACACTACAAGCTCTTAAAAAATAAATATAATAAGCCATGTCTAATTTGATGTTAAAAATATAAAGAAAAATGCCTTTTTATTGCACCTGAGTGTCATGGAGCCAATTCATACACAAGTTAGGCACTTTTCACCTAGAGCCTCTTTCTGAACTAAGAAATCATGGAAAACCATGAATTGAGATTCTCCCTTCTTTGTGGGCCTTGGTTTTGCACACATCTTTCAGCAGTCCACTTTAGTTCTCTTCCTCTTGTCCTGACACAGACATAAGCTACTGACAAAGAAATCATGAGTGATGGAATCACACAGAGGGTAGAGTGAGAAGATATGACTGTGGTGCCCATTCTCTACAGCAATTTCTCAGCCCAGGCTAAAACTGTGAAAAGAGGAGGAAGAGAGGGTCCTCGGGAAAAGCACATTAGCAGTGGCGAATATCCAAGTCACGGGCAGCACATCCATATGGGTCTACAGCAACCTCAATTCTTGCCTCCTCAGTAGAAAGAATTTGACTGAGAGGCATAAGGCAGAAAAAAGAGACTGAGGCAAGTTTTAGAACAGAAGTGAAAGTTTATTAAAAAGCTTTAGAACAGGAATGAAAAGAAAGTAAACAACACTTGGAAAAGGGCCAAGCAGCCATCTTGGAGGACAAGTGCAAGGTTTGACCTTTTGACTTGGGGTTTTATATGTTGCCACTCTTTCAGAGTCTTACATCCCTTCTCTCTTGATTATTCCCTTGGGGTGAGCTGCCCACATGTGCAGTAGCCTGCTAGCATTTGGGAGGTGAGCATGCACCGTGTGTTTACTGGAGTTGTATGCATGCCTACCTGAGGTGTTCTTCCCTTTATGGCCTCTGGAAGGTCATAATATACCAGTTAAACTCCACCATTTTGCCTCTTAATGCTCATGCTTGAGCCCATTTGCCCAACTCCTGAGATCTTATTGGGAAGTTGCTGATCACCAGTTTCAGGTGATTGAAAAGCAGTTTCTCAATTGCTGAAAATACTGAAAATGGACAGATTAATAGGAGAAAAGGCATACTAATTTATTGAATGTACATAAACCTGAAAGGACACAAAGATAGATGTGTACCCGCCCCCCTCGCTACACCCTTTGTTCTGCTCTCTAATCTTTGCACATACCAGAGATTTTGTTTTGCACATACCAGAGATTTCGTAAGTTCTGTGAGTATCTGTTTTTCTGCACGTACCAGAGATTTTGTAAGCTCTGAGGCAAGGTCACAAGATGTGTTTAAGTAAGATAAACTCTTGCTGCCATAAACCTACTCTCCCGCCTCAAAGGTTGAACCGAAATATCAGAAATGGCGGGAACCAATCATAGTTAGCCAAATCGCCTTGTTCAAACACTAGCCAATCATATATCTGATTTGTATAATAACTCTATGCCCACTTTTCTTAGACTATATAACACTGCTCGGAGCTCAGTGGGGGAGCTCTCCTGCCCGTCTCGTTTCGCGAGCGAGTGAGAGTTCCAGGTTCGAACCTGTAATAAAGATCCTTGCTGCTTAGCTTTGACTCTGGACTCTGGTGGTCTTCTTCGGGGAATAAACGGTCTGGGCATAACAAACCCAGCATGATTTCCCCAACAATCCAATGGGGGCACAGATGCTTATATACCCTTCTTCACAGGGGATGGAGAAGTTGGGGAATGTAGGCAGTTCTTTAAAGGAGTAGTAAATGATTATTAGGGAGAATGAAAGGACCAGGGAGACAAAAATTATTGGGAAACTGCCTTTTCCTGGCACTGGCTGTGACCGATTGCTATTTTAGAGAGACAGCTTAACAACTGCCTGACCATCACCTGATGTTTGCCTGCCATTCCTGGTGGGGGCAAGGGCCCTCTCCTGCTCTACTCATGTCTATCTACCTACTGTAGCAAGCATAGCTACCAACAAGATTGCTTAATACTGCATCCTGGCTAATGTCTCCCTTTTTAACCATTAGATCTCTCCAAATAACTCCAGTTATTTACATTACTTTTTTGTAGCATTTCAAGTTGTTTGCAAGGAAACACTATATGTATAGGTGAAGTAGCCCAGGGAATTCCACTCCAAAATATAGCACCCTGGTACACTGATATTTTAAATTAAAGGCCCTTGAAGGTCAGCAGATGCTGAAAGAGGTTCTCCTCTGATATTTTTCCACCTTAAGACTCGATCTGACAAAGAGAATGCAACTGCCTTCCATCCCCAGCTCTGAAATCTCCCTGTCCATCACAGAAAAGAAGACTGAGGAATGCAACCACACCTGGATGGACTTTTCCACAAGATAATGCATGCCTCTTGGGCTCATTCAAATTGCAAAAAGAATCATTTATAAGTTAATTTCTGTCTCTCTGCTTCATTCATTCTCCCTAATAGTCAGTTACTACCTCTTAAAAGAATTGCCTACATTCCCCAACTTCCCCATCCCCTGTGAAGAACGGTATGTAAACATTTGTGCCCCACTGGGTTGTTAGGGAATCATTCTCAGGCAATTCCCCGGGCTTCTGCACCCCCGGGCTTCTGCACATTAAAAAAATTGGTACACCTTTTCTCCTATTGATCTGTCCATTGTCAGTATTTTCAGCAAAACTTCAGAGGATGGAGGGAAAGCTTTCCTTACCTCCTACAGCATAAGTCTAAGGCATAAAACAAGAGAAAAAAGCAACAAGAGAGCTCAAAGGGGAAACGCAGGTGAGACCAACAGGATTGCAGGAAGCAACCTGCTCCTCTTAGGTTCAGGTGATATTAAGAAAGTCCTGCTGTGAATGTTGCTTTGAGGGTTGGATTTAAAGTGAAGTCACTTGTGAAAGAATAAGACCCGCCCTCATTTCAATAAGTCCCCTAACCAGAATTGATGATCCTTATGTATGGACTCCAATTACTTCCAGCCACATATTAAATTTCACCCCAAATTGTCAAAAGTGAATTCATTGCTTAATTTTAATAAGAATAGATTTTCAAGTTTTACATACTTTCATTTAGATGATGTCCAAACACAAAACAAAAAAAAAGGGGGGTATTGCCACACCCAAAGATTTTAGAATTCCAGGTCTAGAAAGCCCTTGAGAGAAGTAGTTCACAACCCTGGCTGCACATTGGAACCTCCTGGGACTCACTCCTAGAAAGTTTTATTGAATTTTTATGCCATATACTCAGGCATTAGTATTGTTAGGGTTCAGAACCAGTTCTAGAAACTTGTTATAACAAATATGTACTTTTTTTTAATATCCCAAGAACGGATCCCACATTCTTTTTGCTCTTGACTCCTTATAGCAGGTGTCTACATCCTGAAATTATCAGTATGAGAGAAAAAATAAGAAGTATAGCCTTCCCAGATTGGTGAGGCAGGAGAAGACCTAGGGGCAGAGAATAAAATGCATGATTTGGTCCTATAGAGTAGAAACACCTGTCAACAATAACTTAAGCATACCCTGAGAATGACCCTTATGGCAGATGCACCTGACAGCAACAATTTAAGAAATTAGGGCTGCCACCAGGAGGTTGCTAGGAAGAGGGTGCTAAGTGAAGGTGCTACATAAACTGCGTGTTTTTCACAAGTGGTTGTTTCTCCTGTGCAGCCCACTCCCTCTGGACCGTCCCTATATATTCCCTGTATGTAAGTTCCCACAAATAAAACCTTATGTCTTGTTTGCTGGCTCCAAGTCTCTTCTTCAGCCTCTTGAAGTTGGTGCCATCCCTAGTAAAGTTAGGAGTCTGGGCATCTGGGATGACAGGTTCCTCCCCCACTCACATTCCTGCTCACACCTGTCCATAGTCTCAAAAAAGGATGTGATGACTGAAACTCATTTACATCCCCATTATTCCTGCATTATCATTGTTTGTAAATGCCATTTTTCTTTACCCCTGCCTAACAGAGAAATGAAAGCAAGAGGAGACAAAAAGGCTAATGCAACATTCCAGTAGAATCACAAAAGCAGGGCATGGGACTGCCTTATTAACTTCATTGTAGGGATGTGTTATAAAATGCAAATTGCAGAAAAGGGGCAGTAATTTGTTAATAAATATGTTAATTAGGGAGAGTAAATGCCATACTGCATGGAGGGGGGAAGAAAATCACTGATTGTAAACTCCATGCACAGCAGATTTCAGAGGGCAAGATGTAGTTAATAAAACTACCTTTATGTTTTATATTGCTGCTCTTTAGCATAAATAGCTAATAAGCAATTTACATTAATGGTGTGGGCACAAATGTAAATTAGCCTGTCTTTGATTTATATTACTGCAAGGCGGTCCTAATGCCAAAGTGTTGCATTTGGCGATTTCATTAGGGGAAAGATCTGAGAACCCCAAACAGTCTTAGGGCCCACTTCAAGGGATTTTAATATGAAACCAAAATTACACTGCACATTCTTGTTCACCAGGTGGGAATTTCCAGAAAGGGCTCTGCTATCAAATATTTTCCCTGTCCATGGCTATGTCCACAACTCTGAGCTCCTGTGGGTGTTCAAAATATCTTGCAGGCCAAAAATGTCTCACAACCCTGAGGCTGCAACAATATGGTCTTGTGCAATTGCAGTCTGGACTTCTGCTCAACTCTCTGCTTGCCGACTGGTAGCAGCCCTGACTCAACTACAAACAAAGAGACCCTTGTTATCAAAGGGACTTTCACAGGTCCAGGTGGCTGGAGGAAGGAACTGAGGAGGACCTGCAGGGCCTTCTGAGTCTATATTCCTACTAGCCACAAAGATCGAATGCAAATGCTAGCAAATTCCAACAACACACATTTGTGCTGCTTGAACCCATGGAAGTTTTCCATTTCTGGCCACATTCATCTGTGACCTCTCCTACTCATAGGGTCTTTCTTTAGTCATGCTGTGCAAGCAGCTACTGTATATACCAAAAGTTAATTTTACTACACACTTCATTGTGTCGCCAGAGGTGCAATAAATCACGAACCAATTTCCAATTTTGTTATGCCCTACTTGATAAGGATGTGAAGCATTCTTTCCCCCAGTATACATGTTTTTAAACATGAGGATTCGAAGTAGGAACACATCTCTCGATGCACAGTGAAATTTTAGCCTTCCTTTACAAGAGAAGTTGGCCCCTGCAGGTTGTATTAGAATAAAACATCAACTTGGGTCCAGAAGCTGCCTACAGGCCTTTAGAACACCTGTAGGAGAAGTTTTTATTTTGGTTTTGGTTTTGGTTTTTTTTCCCCCAACTTTAGCAGATAGATTCCCTTAGATGAAATACAAGTTGTTGGGGCAGTTTTATTTTGAATTGTGTTGCCTTTTTTTAAAGGTATAGAATAAGGTATTGAAAAGTTCATAGAATCCTGTTCTTGGAGATGGATAAAGAGACTTTAGTATTCCTTCTACAAGTTTAACTTTTTTTAATTTGCAAGTAAAAATTGCTTACACATTTATGGTATATAATATGATGTTTTGACATACTTTATGGAATGGCTAAATCAAGCTATTTAACGTATGGTAACATATGACAATCAACCCTTTATATTAATTCCCCTGCTGCTGTCTATACTCACAATGACAATAAAGCATATTTCTTGAGGTTATTCTGAGGTTTAAATAAGATTGTACATCACTAGTTGGCAACCACCACAGTAATAACTGTGTTCAGTGGTAATCATCAATGGATGCTAAAACTAGTGGGTAACACTTGGATGAGAAATAGGGTATTACATAGTCTTAAAAAATGTCCCTACAAGAAAGATACCCACAAAATGTTACTGGGTAGTTAATCTAGTGAGCAAAATGAGACTGGAGTGGAGAGAGTAGAACAGGAGACACGTATTACTTGGGTCTCAAAAAAAATGGAGTTAAGATTTAGAAGAAGAAAGAGGAAAACGAAAAGAAATGCTCCATTACAGTGCAGGAGGAAAGAAATATGTTTTCTCATCTATCACTAGATTCGTGGCTAAGCCTCCTATAGCAAAGAGATTAACAAGAAAAAAGCATAGAAATCAATTTAATGTAAGTTTTCCGTGACATGGGGGCCTTCATAAGGAAATGAAGACCTGAAGAAATGGGTAAACCCATGTGTTTTTTATGCTTGGTTTGATGAAGTGGACAGTTGTAGAGAAATACAATTGGACAAAGGGTATGATCTAATGGTAACAAACTGGGGGAAACTTAGCAAGACCTAGGGGTTAGATTCTTCTGTGTCCCTGTGTCTTTAAAAATAAGGGGGCTCCCTTCCTCTGGATATAGGGAGGCTGCCTCTCACATGACGGTCTTATGACTTGTTTCAGGGAAAGGTCAGAGAATCCTTACCAGGTTTATGATTTGTTTCAGAAGAGAAGGGAAGGGGAAGGTGAGAGTGACCCTCTGGCTTCTGCTGTTTTGTCAAATGCCAAAATGCCATATTTTGGTGTAGTATGTCCCGAACCCCATCACCAGCAAAAGAAAGGGAGCCAAGGATTAGGGTCTCCTCCACAATCACATAAACAAAGTACCACCCGAGCTACACATGAACTCATACTTTCACTTAGGCTCAAATCTCATATGCAAGGACGGAGAATGCCTTCAGGTAGAGGAGACAAAATATGAAGCAACAGAAAGTGCACAGAGTTTGAAGTAGAAGTCCTGTTTTCAAATCCCAGCCCCACCTCTTGCCAGAATCACACCTTTGGAAAGAAAAGGACATTGATAAATAAATCAATACAATTCCAAAACCTAACTATTATACATACATACCACTCTCGGTCAATAAATAAATTTTGAAAGGATACATACAATCACTTTAGAGAACAGTTTGGCAATATCTAGAGAAGTTTGAAATACACATCCTATGACTAAGCGATTTTCTTCCTAGGTAAATACCTTAGAGAAATTCACACACTTACATCAGGAGGCACATATAAGACTGTTCATTACAGTATTGTTTATGGTAGCAAAAACTGAAAGCAACATAATCATCCATCAGAAAGAAAATTAATGTATAGATTATGATATATTCATATAATTAAATACCATATAACTATGCAAACGAATGCAGTAAAAGGCTGTATATACCTATGAAATGGGAGAATTCTCTGACCCCTTCACAGGACTTACGATAAAGGTGGCTCATTTACTCTGCCACCACATTCAATTCCGTATTGAAGGGAGCACACAACTGGACAAGTGCGAGAACCAGAGTGAACCAACGCTGGAACCGGCCGCTTCTCTGGTGGGAGCAGGCTCTATGTGGGCCCCGTGGCAACCTCCAGGCATGTTATGATGCTCTTTTAGGAGGGGGTGTCTGCAACCCCCAGAGCCCCAGAGGGCATGTGTTACAATCAGTGCTCTTTTAGCATTTGCTGTCTGCAGATGGCTAAGTGTTAACCAGCTCAGTGGAGTTCAGGGTGACGGCCTTTTACACCCTGCCCTCTTGGTACCTGAGTTCTTGTCCAGCATCCAGGAAAAACCAGATCACATGAATGAATTGAACTGTTGTGAATGTGGAGGACTTTATTGATGGTGGAATTGGCTCTCAGTGGAAAGGGAAGCTGAAAAGGGGGTGGAGTAGGAAGATAATCTTTTCCTAGAGTCTAGCCCTCCCTGGCCAAACTCCCCTCCAACCATAGTCTCTGACATCCAGCTGCTGCTTCTCCTCTCAACATTCAGACCCTTCTCTCCTCTGTGTGAGTCTCCTGAGTCTGGGGTCTGGGGCTCTTAAGGGCACAGGATAGGGGGCGGGGCAGGGTAGGCCAAAAGGCAACATTCAGGTGGAAAAACAGGGATAGTTCTTACTTTGGGCCACAGTTCCAGGCTTGAGAGTGGGGCCCTCGCTGGCAAATCACCCTCCTGCCTCTATCATGGTGTCATCTACATGAATGACTCTTATAATGCTGAATGAAAAATCATGATTTTCGGCCGGGCGCGGTGGCTCAAGCCTGTAATCCCAGCACTTTGGGAGGCCGAGACGGGCGGATCACGAGGTCAGGAGATCGAGACCATCCTGGCTGACACGGTGAAACCCCGTCTCTACTAAAAAAAAAAATACAAAAACTTAGCCAGGCGAGGTGGCGGGAGCCTGTAGTCCCAGCTACTTGGGAGGCTGAGGCAGGAGAATGGCGTAAACCCGGGAGGCGGAGCTTGCAGTGAGCTGAGATCCGGCCAGTGCACTCCAGCCTGGGCGACAGAGCAAGACTCCGTCTCAAAAAAATAAATAAATAAATAAATAATAAAATAAAATAAAATAAAATAAAAATCATGATTTTCCATGCCACATGCAGTATGATTAGAATATGTACAATATGTATAATATATGATTCCATAAATATTTTAAAACATTACAGTTATGCACCACAAAGACATTTTGGTCAATGACAGACCACATATACAATGGTGGTCCCATAAGATTAAAATATAGATAAAAATTTCCTATCACCTAGTGACTTCTTCATCATCTTGACCCTATGTAGTCCTAGGCTAATGTGTATGTCTGTGTCTAACTTTTTAACAACAAAAAAAAAAGCTTAAAAAGTTAAAATAAAACATTTTTAAATAGAAAAAAAAGCTGGCCTAGCATGGTGTCTCACGCCTGTAATCCCAGCACTTTGGGAGGCTGAGGCGGGTGGATCACGAGGTCAGGAGATTGAGACCATCCGGGCTAACATGGTGAAACCCAGTCTCTACTAAAAATACAATAACTTAGCCAGGCGTGGTGGCACACACCTGTAGTCCCAGCTACTCGGAAGGCTGAGTCAGAAGAATCTCTTGAACCCAGGAGGCAAAGGTTGCAGTCAGCCAAGGTCATGCCACTGCACTCCAGCCTGGGCAACTGAGCGAGACTCTGTCTCAAAAAAAAAAAAAAAAAGAAAAAGAAAAAAACTGATGGAATAAAGGTATAAAGAAAATATTTTCATACAGTTATACAATGTGTGCTTTAAGGTAAGTGCTATTCTAAGAATCAAAAGTTAAAAATTAAGTTTATAAAGTAAAAATATTGCAGAGCTAAGTTAAATTTATTACTGAAGAAATATTTTTATAAATTTAGTGTAGCCTAAGTGTACAGTGTTTACTGTAGTAGTGTACAATAATGTCCTAGGCTTTTACACTCACTCACCACTCACTCACTGACTCACCTAGAGCAACCTCCAGTCCTGCAAGCTCCTTTGATGGTAAGTGCCATATACAAGTGTTTCATTATTTTTCATACCATATTTTTACTGTACATTTTCTATGTTTAGATACACACACATTTACCATTTTGTTACAATTGTAGTATTCAGTACAGTAACATGCTGCACAGTTGTATAGCCTAGGACCGATAGGCTCTACCATGTAGTCTAGGTGTGAAGTAGGCTATACCATCCAGGTTTGTGTAAGTACACTCTATGACGTTTGCACAACGATAAAATCACCTAACGATACATTTCTCAGAGCGTACTCCCATTGTTAAGCAACTCATGACCTTCTACATATTGTGTAGGACACATAACTATATCATAAAAGTATCAGGAGTGAGCATCGGAACCAAATTCAGAAGAACAATTACCTCTTGGAGGAAGATGGAATCAGGAAGGGGCTTCAACCGTATTGGCTTTAATTATTAGAGGGTGAGAACACATATGTTTGTGACATTATTCTTCATACTTTTGCCTTAAATATTACTTAATAATTACCTAATTTTCAAACAAAACTATTTATAAAGAAACCAATATATTCATAGAAGATTTCTGCAAGGAATCAAAAAGAAACTAAGGAAAATACTTGCCCCAGAAGAGTGAACTGGGGGTCTGGGGTGGAAGAGAGAATCACCCTTCACTATTACACAGTTTGAATTATACTGTATGAATTTACACCACGTGAAATGTTATTTTCAAAACAATAACAATTTTTCTAATAGCTTAGCAAACAGGAGTCACTTGACACTATCCCTACAAGGGCTTTTGTGCTAATCGTGGTCTAGTTCATTGCCTCGTGTATCTAAGCAGTTAATGAGCTCAACTCCCCTTCTCAGGAAATGAGACATTAACTCTATAGAGTGATATGGGCCACAGATGTCATGAACTCAAGGCACATTAGTACCGCATTTCATTCTATGTGTAATATTTTGCCTCCATAAAATCCTATGTATGTGATCTTACAAATCTTCAGAAGAGCAAAAGGAGTAATTTCAGTATACAGTCATATTTCACTTAATGATGGGATATGCTCTGAGAAACACTTTGTTAGGTGATTTTGTCATTGTCTTCTCACACCAACCTGAATAGTGTAGCCTATTACACACCTAGGTTATATGGTGTCATGCCAAGTATCAGGTTCCAACTAAGGTCCAAGGGGAGTCAGTGGAGTAGTGGGTAGCTGGAAAAATACTCAAAGAATCGTAGAGAGTTTTGACATGGCTTTACTCTATCTCTAGGTGCAAGTAAGTCTGGGCACAAGCAAGCCATGGGCACAAGGCGTATGTACAGTATCAGCAGGGTAATTATATCTTTTACAGACAATAGTGACTCCAAGCCAAGCATAAGCTCATGTGAGTCATCACCCAATGCACCTTATGTGGTAAAGTTACATGACATGCCTCATGTGGCATGGTTACATAACATGTGGAGTTGTGCCCCTGCACTCCAGAAAGCCACCTCAGACTACTCCTGACTAAAGCACAGCCATCCCCCTTACACTCCACCCGCTAGGCCAAGGGCATCCTCCAGACAGGGACACATGCCCATAGGGTAGAGTCCTGAATTCATAACCCACAACAATACAGACAGCAACAGCTCCAGGTTATGGCAGGCAACCACTTCATGGTGATGTTACCCCAATGTTGCTTTATACATTAAGCCAGGTTTTTATTTCCCTACCTTAGAAGCCCTGGGGCAGGCAACAACATGTTACGGTTTATTCCCATACCTGGTCAGAGGAAGTCATTCTTCCTCCCATAGGTTTTGCCACATGGCTTGACCCCACATAGACCAGTGGCCAACTAGCCACTTTTGTAACTTCTAGGTAGTTAATCACAAGGTTAAGCCTTGATAAACTGCCCAGCTATTGGTGCAGATCATTATAGGTGTCACCTCCTTAGTAATCACCATTCATACTGCTCTAAATTCAGCCCATTGGCTACTTTGCCCACCCCTGGTTTCAAACCATATGGTGTCAGTACTAGGTTGGATGGCAACAGTGGTCCAGGCAGCGGTAGCACCTTGGCTAGACCCATCTGTGTACCACACCCCATTGGGAATGGGAGAACACTTCTTAAATGGTGAAGACTCAGGGTCTAGGGGTGCCTCAGGCCCCATGGCCTTATCTTGCATTAGGACTACAGGTCCTAAGACCTCTTGCAACTGTTCTGCTAAGGGACTTTGTACTCAGCGTACTCTGCTGCTCTAAGTAGGTGCCCCACTTTGCTAAAGTGGAATGCCTGAGGTGTCCCAGTCTCAGGGGTCATTATCCATGAATACACCCATCCCACTATCGATGACTGTAGCCCATCCCATCATGATCCCATGAGTATGAAGGGCAGCATATGCAGTTACTAACTGCTTTCTCCATCCAAGAGGTCGTTATCCATGAATGCACCCATCCTGCTATTGGGTAAGTCATCCGCACAACAACTGTAGCCTGTCCTGCCATGTCCTCAGGTGCCTGAAGGGCAGCATATGCAGTTACCAACTGCTTCTCTATCAAAGAATATCAGAGATCAGCTCCCTTCCATAGCTGGGACCAAAAGCCCACTGGCATTCTCAAGCACCCCATGCACTATAGGCTCCAACCAAAACTATCTGTGGTCACATGCACATCCAGCTTGGGCTCCCCTAGTCAACTACCTGTAGGGCTTATGCCTGCTAAATAGCCCACTTGGCTGCCAGGAAGGTGGTCTCAGCCACACCATCTTAATTCTAGGTAAGGGGAGCATTGCCACTTCTAAATCTGCAAGAGAATCAGAGGTTAGCATAATGTCATTAACAAGACCATGACATATGGTGGGGTTACGCATATAGCCCTGTGGCAACACTGTGAAAGTCCGTTGTTACCCTCCCATGAAGGCAAACTGTTACTGCCTCTCTGGAAAAGAATGTATTGGCCAAGTCCACTACACAGTGGCACTGTCCCAGTTCTGTCAAGTGGTCCATCAAGTCCATGATAGATGGCACAGCTGCCAAGCCATGTAAAATATCCAGCCCCAGAATGTATTTACACACCCAAAATGTATTTACGCGTATTTGCAAAGATAAAGATTTCACTTTCATTGACCCGCTTTCATACCTGTCTATGCAGCCTTGCCCGGAAACTTATCCAGGTTCCCATAGACAAGGCTACAATCTGCGCTGGTACCTACCAGCGCCAGTGCCTGCTGTACAAATTAAACAGAAAAGCTCTACATCCCCACCTGGCTGCAGCATGTAGCCTTTGAGCTGAAGCACCTGGGTGGGACCAGATCAGGCAGCAATGTCCTTTTCCTCCTTGGGCATTTTCTGGAATTGCTGCTCCTGAGACAGCTGTCTCCACAAAGTTTAGAGTACTTCATTGGGCTGCTTATCAATTTTCTCTCAGTCAACCCCAGCCAAAATCAAACCTATCCACATTTGGGAGCATGTCACTCATTGGGGCCCCTTTTCTCCCATGGACGAGGCCCCCTGCAGGTGGGGCATCTTGCCCTTCTTTACAGCACAGACTCCTTTGTCCTGCCAATGGCTTCCTCAACATCACACCAAGTGGGGATCTCCGGCCAAGACGACAGACCCAGGCCTGCATTCACAGCAGCCTCTAATTCCTTTTCCAAGCTCTGTAGCCAGGCCTCCAGGAGCCCTGCCCGCACCTGAAGGTCACCGTTCACGGCAGCTTCTAACTTTTTCTGAACTGTGTAGCCAGGCCTCCAGGGACCCACCTGTTCCTGGAGGGCCCCTATCTCTGCTGCATGCCTCAGAGAATGGGCTCATAGCATAGTGAAAAATACCCATCCAGCTCTGCCGGCAAAGGCTTGCTCCTTCTCAGTGCTCTGTGCTTCCAGCTACTTCAGTGCCTTCTCTGTGCTCATGGAGCACCCATCTACCACTGCCCAGGTTTCCACTGGAGCCCATCTGAGCAGCACAGCTCGGGATCCTGTTTGTGATGCCAACTGTTAGGTTGTAACTAAGGTCAAGGGGAGTCAGTGGCGTGGTGGTAGCTGGAAAAACACTCGAGGAATCATAAAGAGTTTCAACATGGCTTTACTCTATCTCTGGACGTGAGCAAGCCTGGTCACAAGCCTGGGCACAAGCCACGGGTGCAAGCTGTGTGTACAACGTCAGCAGGGTAATTATGGTGTGGATACATATTACGTGGAGTTGTGCACTTGCACTCCAAACCTACTGAGTCACGCTGTGCTGGAAAGCTGCCTCAGCCTACTCCTGACTAAAGTGTAGCTATCTCCCTTACATATGATATAGTCTGTTGCTCCAACCACCATTGTATATGTGGCCCATCGTTGACTGAAATGTCATTATGCAAAGCATGAGTATTATTTTGGGATAGTGACCATTAATATTTTTGACCATACAATGTAGCCTACTGCCATTTCAAATTTAGTGCAATTTAATTCAAAAAATGGTTATTGAGTTCCTACAGTATTAGAGACTAAGGTAGAAACATGAATAAGACATAAGCCCTGATCTCTAGAACAGAAACTTGTATTCTAATGAAGTACAATTGGCCATACTTTATCTTCAAAACTAATAATCTGAACTTGTTTTGAAAGCAGATTCATCACCATTGCCTACATTTATCTTTCTTCAACCTATCAATGAATAGCAAGTGTCTTCTAATATTACCTCCTTGTTTTCAAGGTGTGAGAAAATGTTCATACTATGTGAGCAACTCACAAAGACTGAGCAGATGTGCACATTGATTAGCATTGCAATCAAATCTTACAACCAAGTTGATCTGCCACACATTTGATGATATGCATAATTGTTATCATGCCGCCTGGTAATTAAGGATAATTGGTAAATAATTCATGTAAATTACTGTAATTGTTTCAGCTCTGCAGTTAAGTCAAGCATTTCTAGGGTCAGCTGAGTGGAGTAAGAAGCAGTAAGTTGGCCCAAATGAAAACCCCCTGGATCAGCTAACACAGAGGAACCCATCCATGCCTTTACTTGCCCCACAAAGGCCTCCCACTATCTTGTTTCCCAGAAGCCCCAAGCTGATGGCTGCACCCACCCCACTTCCCACCACAGCTTCCCAACTCTGACACTTCCAAAGTTTACAGTTGAACTTGGTTGCCTTTAGTAATGAAGTTTTCTCCTATTTATGAAGGAAAAAAGTCAACAAGATTAACTCAGACCTCAGGCTTTGAACTAGAAGCTTGGACAGAAGGCAAAGGAGAGGATTAACTCCTTTCTCCAGCATTTTGAGGACCAAACATGGGTTTTCTAAGGGCTATGGCTGCAGCTTCCTTTTACCACTCTCTTTTTTCTTCAAATTTTAAGTTCCAGGGTACATGTACAGGATGTGCAGGTTTGTTACACAGGTAAATGCGTGCCATGGTGGTTTCCTGCACAAATCAACCCATCACACCTAGGTATAAAGCCCAGCATCCATTAGCTATTCTTCCTGATGCTCTCCCCACCCCGTGACAGGCCACAGTATATGTTGTTTCCCCAACCCCATGTGTCCAAGTGTTCTCATTGTTCAGCTCCCACTTAGGAGAATATGCAGTGTTTGATTTTCTGTTCCCACATTAGTTTGCTGAGGATAACAGCTTCCAGCTCCTTTCGTGTTCCTGCAAAGGACATGATCTTATTCCTTTTTATGGCTGCTTAGTATTCCATGGTACCACTTCCTTCTTAAGGACAGGCCCTCAATAGGGAAAACTGTCAAAGAACAGGACAAAAAAAAAAAAAAGGCTTCTGCCTAAAGTTTCTCCTCTGAAATTCTCCAATTTGGGAAGCATGCAGACTAGTACTCTGGAAGTATAAAGGGGGCCCTCAGTCATTTGCACCTCACACCTCTGGGTGCTTTTGTTTACTCGGCTTGGTTTCCCTACCCAGCCAGGAGTAGAACAGTAGTGGGAACTCTGATGGGTTTCTTGTTTATGAATCATAAGTGGGAAATCATCCTGAAGGAAAGGAATGTGGCAGAGAATAGGACCTAGGTGAGAGCAAAGTGGTGACTGGGTGCCTTAGCAGCAGAGAAGCAAAGAGACTAAAAAGTAAAAGAGAAACTGAAACACACACACTCCTTGAAAAGAATATACATATTGCTACACACAAGCAGTAACAGAGTATGATTTCTGTCTTAATTGCATAGACTGAGCTTGTCTGCCTGCTCAGCTCACCATACAACAGAAAGCCATAAGTGTGTCCTGTTTGCTGAAAAAGAAAGGCCCTCAGCAGGCCTGGGCCCCAGCAGCACTGAGGCGAGTGCAGGTCTTTCAGGTCTGTCCCAGTGCTCATCTGCTAACCCTTGTTATTATCCCACACTGGGAAAGTCTCTGTATGGTTAATCCATCTATGTATATGGACAGGGTTCTAGGAATATACTTCAAGTGCCTATTGCCTCTGGGCTCACGTCATTGATTATGCCAAGGAACATGCCTGTGTTTTTGATGCCTAACGGAAGAACTGCAGTGATCTAGAAGCCCATGGAAAGCCCTAAGGAAAGAATAACCTTTCCAGGAATGTTGGAAAGCACAATCCAAGAATGCTGGAAAGGCAGTGAGATTGAGGGCAAAAGAGGATTCAGATGAGTTGAGCTTATAGGACAGAAACAAGCATTGTCCCTCCATGAGAAGACACCAGAACCTGGTCTTATGGTCTCCTAGGCATGGACAGTAATGTGTTCACACAGAGCTACCAAAGATTTCCTAAAGAGCATTCACAAGAACACTAGTTCTATGGGATGTTAGTAGGTTCAGTGATCAAATAAATTTGGGAGCCTCTGGTTTAAACCAATTTAAACTGTTTTTCTTATTACAGGATGATATACTTTGGATTTGTGTCCCCACCAAATTTCATGCCAATTTGTAATTCCTAATGTTGGAGGTGGGGCCTAATAGGAGGTGATTGGATCATGGGGGCAGATTTCTCATAAATGGTTTAGCACCATCCTCTTGGTACCATCCTTGTGATCATGAATTCTTGAGAGATCTGGTTGTTTATAAGTGGGTGACACCTCCCCCTTCTCTCTCTTGCTCCTGCTCCTACCATGTGAGATTGCTCACTTCCTCTTTGCCTTCTGCCGTGATTGGAAACTTCCTGAGGCCTCCCCAGAGGCAAAAGCTGCTATGCTTTCTGTACAGCCGGCAGAACCGTGAGCCCATTAATCCTCTTTTCTTTATAAATTACCAAGTCTCAGGTATTTCTTTATAGCAATGTGAGAATGGACTAACACACAGGACTTCTCAGTGCCTTTCCTCTGTCAATATACGTACACTGTGGAAATCCAAGAGAGGAATAGAATAGGCACTGTTTCACAAACTCATGTGATAAGATAATTTTGTGAGATATTAGTGCATATTTTCTCCCTATGCTTTTCATTTTCCCTTTCACCATTAGAGAAAAAGGAAGACTCTACTCTGTCTTGCCTCAGGGAGAGGGTTAGCAGGGCTTCTCGATTCTTATTCTCAAATCAAATAAGTTTGGAAGAGAGAGAAGGTTAGAGGTTTTAAGAGCAGAGACACATGCTCCCTATTCCCTAGTTTTTCCCAAAGGCAAATCTTTGGGGCTTCTAACCTCATCAGACACCCTGTGCCCCAAGCACAGGACAGAGGCAGCAGCAAGCCCACCTGGAGGGACTGTGCAGGTTGGTAGAGTGAGCATCTCCACAACAAGCACTGTGGGTAGCATTTCTTCATTCCTTGGCAAGTGGTAAGACCACAGAATCTTGACACAACTCTTTGGAAGGAAAAGTTTGCCCAAGTTTGTCTGAGTTGAAATTTCCCATCAATCTGGAGGGATGGCAGATCAGAGCTAAAAATCAGGTTGATTCATGAAAATAAAAGAATGTGATATTTCCCTGTATAATTAAGTTTGTGCACCGAGAGTCATATCTGCAATGAGCATTGTCCATGGAGCCTTTTTGTTGTTGTTATCTCACTAGTTTTTTGCAGAACATACATAAGAAAAATGCTGAGGTAGATTATCCCATCTGAAAAGAGACAACCACTGATCGATATTCGTGACTCAAGAACTGTTGCCTCTACAGAAAAGCTGTGATCTCTGAGTAAATCAGGAAGAGAATACCCAGAAGACCCAGAGGAAAGCTGGAGGCCCTTCAAGGAAATGTGTTGATGGAAATTGTGATGTTTGAGACCCCACTCTTTGAAGAAATAATTTTGAATGCCTACAGAACAGCCGAAATTTTTAACAAAACTCCTAGGAGACACCAAGTAGATGCATACTGTAAATAAAGGGAACCTTCAAGGTCAAAAGTTGCTCCTCCTAACTACCCACTGAACCAGCTCTGCTCAAGCCCATGAGTACCAGACAAGGAGCAGAGCTCACTCCCTACATGCACCGGGGCCTTTTGGCTGTGGCCTTCCCTCAGTCAAAATACGAAGATTGAATGTTGATGATCTTGAACACAGAATCTCTCTCCATTTGTTTGTCTATTGCAGCATTCTTCACAATAGCCAAGATAGAGAGTTGACCTAAGCGTCCATTCACAGATGAAAGAATAAAGAAAAAGTGGTGTATGTACATAATGCAATACTATTCAGCCTTTGAAAAGCAGGAAATCCTGTCATTTGTGACAACATGGATAAACCTGGAGGACATTATGCTAAGTGAAATAAGCCAAGTAGAGAGAGACAAATACTACATGCTCTCCCTTACATGTATTATAGAATCTAAAAAGGTTAAACTTTCAAAAGCAAAGAGTACAATGGCGGTTGCTAGAGGCTGGCTAATGGTGGATGGGGGAATACAGACATGTTGGCCAAAGGGTACAAAGCTTCAGTTAGACAGGAGGAATATATTTTTGACATCAATTGCACAGCATGGTGACTATTGTTAATAACAATGCATTATATACCTCAAAATTGCTAAGAAAGTAGGTTTCTCATAGCAAAAAATCGTAAGTATTTGAGGTGATAGACACGTTAATTGGATAGATTTAATCACTCCACACTGAATAAACATTACATTATAATCTGTAAATATATACAATTATAATTTATCATTAAGAATTTTTTATTTAACTGTTATGTTCAGGTATACATATGCAGGTTTGTTATATAGGTAAGCTTGTGTTATGGGGTTTTGTTGTACAGATTATTTCATCACCCAGGTATTAAGCCTAGTACCAATTATTTTTTCTGATCCTTTCCCTCTTCCCACCCCACCTCAACAGGCCCCAGTATGTGTGGTTCCCCACCATGTGTCCATGTGTTCTCATCGTTTAGCTCCCACTTGTAAGTGAAAACATGTAGTGTTTGGTTTTCTGTACCTACATTAGTTTGCTAAGGATAATGGCCTCCAGCTCCACCCATGTTCCTGTAAAGGACATCATCTCATTCTTTATGGCTGCACAGTATTCCATGGTGTATATGTACATTTTCTTTATCCAGTCTACCATTCATGGGCATTTAGATTGATTCCATGTCTTTGTGATTGTGAATAGTGATGCAATGAACATATATATGCATGTAATAAACATGCAACAAACACATGCATGCATGCTTTATGATAGAATTATTTATATTCCTTCGGGTATACACCCAGTAATGGGATAGCTGGGTCAAATGGTTATTTCTGTTTTTAAGTCTTTGAGGAATCACCACAGTGTCTTCCAGAATGACTGAACTAACTTACATTCTCAACAACAGTGTATAAGCATCCATTTTTCTCTACAACCTCGCCAGCATTTGTTATCTTTTGGCTTTTTAATAACCATTCTGACTGGTGTGAGATGGTATCTCCCTGTGGTTTTGATTTGTATTTCTCTAATGATCAGTGATACTGAGCTCTTTTTCATATGATTGTTGAACAGGTGCTTTGCAAAACAAGATATACATGTGCCCATGTCCTTTGCCCACTTTTTGTTTATTTGTTTTTGGTATTGCCAGACTGACCCATTGGTAGACAGTTTGCCCACTTTTTAATGAGGCTGTTTGTTTTTTTCTTGTAGATTTAAGTTCCTTATAAATGCTGGATATTAGACCTTTGTCAGAAGCATATTTTGTAAAAATTTTCTTCCATTCTGTAGTTGTCTATATATAAAAAATACTTTTTTAAAAAATGTTAATGTGATGATCCTAAGGCATTTAGCAGAGTACTTTGTCTATAGTAAACATATCAGGGTGGTAGTGGTGGTAATGGTGGTAGTGGTAATGGTGAAACCACATATAATCAAAAAATAGATGGACGTTCTCTTGTAGCAAACTCCCCAGGGGAGCTAGTTATACTTAAGATGTGTTAAAGCGGGAGTGTCATTATCATTATAAGACGAGAGGGGAGTGATATCAGAGCTGGCAGCCCACCATCCCAACTCAGGCTCTGACTACAGAAGAAAGGGCACATAATGAAATTCCTCTTTTCCAAGAAGCATTTCAGGGTGAAAGACTGTAATTACTAATGACCTTAGATATTATCATTCATTTGTCAGAAATAAATCTTCCCTTGAGGACATAGAAACTACAAATGGATTCAAATAGGGATTCTAATAGGATGAATTCCTACACTTCTAGATGACATATCAAGCCTGCATGAGCTGTGACCACATAAACATTTCTGATCCAATGGCTGTATAACTTTTTAAAATTAACTTTTTGTTCTTTGAAATCCCCCAAGAGTACAATGTCTTGCCTTTTTCCAGATTCATATGACCGTGAGGAAATAGCCCCATTACTAAAGAGTCACTAAGTATTAATATTATTTTTTGATATGCATGTTCCCTATTTTCCACCTTCCCTTACTCCTCCCAATGGTTTTTCTTGCCACAACAAGCCACCATTACCTACTCATTTCCATACAGGGAAGCCATCTGGAATGGAGTGCTAAGGGAAGATATTGCTCTTTCAGAAATGTCCCTCCCACACAAGATATGTGAAATGCAGAACTGATATTTTTAGCTTTTAAATCTCTTTATCAGGAGTCTTTCATTATCTAAGTCATCTGTTCCGAAAAACGTGCAGCCACATCAATAATTTTATGGCTTCCTTTGGAACTCAAAATATGTTTTAAACCCATAAATTTTATTTTGTGAATCTTTCTCCTCAAAACTAACAGCCTCAGAGTCATGTATGGATTATTTAAAAAGCAGTTCAACTAGCTTTTCCTTTGCAAAATTTCAGCCACAATACTAGGCTTAATTTAGCCTTGTCTATGCCTTGTTCCCTTGAGCAATGGCTACTTCGTTGAAAATCAAACATGTAAGAAGGTAATGGATGAATACTTAACAAGAGGCAATCGAACATTGTGGTCAAGAGATCAAACCAGGTCTGGCCATATCCCAGCTCTGCTACCTACCAATTCAAAGACCTCAGCGAGTTACTTTATCCCCTGGACTTCACTCTCTTTATCTACAAAATGGGGCTATAAAATAACCTATTTCATACCTAATGTAGGTGATGAGTTGATGGGTGCAGCAAACCACCATGTCACATGTATACCCATGTAACAAAACTGTACATTCTGCACAGGTACCCCAGAACTTAAAGAATAATTTTTAAAAAAAGAAAGAAGAGAACACATTTCAAAAGATTGCTTCCAGGGTTAAACAAGTGCTAACTAAAGCACTTAGAACAGTGCCTGACACATAGTAACACTCAAATTTTAGAACTGGAAAAAGCTATTTTAAAGTTTATAGAAACCCAAAAAAGAGTCCAAATAGCCAAAACAAGTCATGCTCTGGCTTTACTCTTTTTGCTTAAGATTATCTTCTGACTTAGATAATGAGACTTAGACAACCTGACTTCAAACTATATTCTAAGGTTATAGGAACCAAACAGCATGGTACTATACAAAAACAGACACGTAGACCAATGGAACAGAATAGAGAACCTAGAAATAAAGCTGCACACCTACAGTCATCTGATCTTTGACAAAGCTGACAAAAATAAGCAACAGGGAAAGGACTCAGTATTCAATAAATGGTGCTGGGATAGCTGGCAAGCCATATGTAGAAGAATGAAATTGGATCCCTATAATTCACGATATACAAAATTTAACCTAAGATAGATTAAAGATTTAAATGTAAGACCTCAAACTATAAGAATCCTACAAGAAAACCTAAGAAACACCATTCTGGACATCGGCCTTGGGAAAGAATTTATGACTAAGTGCTCAAAAGCAATTGCAACAAAAACAAAAATTGGCAAGTGAGACTTAATTAAACTGAAGAGTTTCTGCACAGTAAAAGAAACTATCACCCGAGTAAAAAGACAACTTACAGAATGGAAGAAACTATGCATCTGACAAAGGTGTAATATTAGAATCTATAAGAAACATCAAGTAAAAAACAAATAATCTCATTAAAAATGGGCAAAAGGCATGAACAGAAGACATACAAAAGAAGACATACAAGCAGCCAAAAAACATATGGAAAAAAATGTTCCACATCACTAATCATCAGAGAAACACAAATTAAAACCACAATGAGATACCATCTCACACCAGTCAGAATGGCTATTATTAAAAAGAAAAAAAACCACAGATGTTGGCAAGGCTGCAGAGAAAAAGGAATGCTTATACACTGTTGGTGGGAACATAAATTAGTTCAGCCACTGTGGAAAGCAGTTTAGAGATTTCTTAAAGAACTTAAAACACAACTACCATTCAACTCAGCAATCCCATTACAGAGTATATGCCCAAAAGAAAACAAATTGTTCTACCAAAAAGACACATGCACATGCATGTTCATCACAGCATTATTCACAATAGCAAAGATATGGAATCAACCTAGCTGCTCATAAACAGCAGACTGGATAAAGAAAATGTGGTACATATACACCATAGAATACTATGCAGCCATTAAAAAGAACAAAATTATGCCCTTTGCAGCAACATGGAGGCAGCTGGAGACCATTATCCTAAGTGAATTAACACATGAACAGAAAACCAAATAGCACATGTTCTCACTTATGAGTGGGAGCTAAACATTAGGTACTTGTGGATACGAAGATGGCAACGATAGACACTGGGGACTACTAGATGAGGGAGGTAGGAATGGGGGAAATGATTGAAAAGCTAACTGTTGAGTACCATGCTCAGCCTGGGTGATGGGATCATTCATACATTCATACCCCAAACCTCAGCACCATGCAATATACCCAGGTAATAAACCTGCATATGTACCCCCGAATCTGAAATAAAAGTTGGAAAAAATTTAAAAAGTTAAAATCCAGGATTATAATACACATTTCTCAAATTCTAACAAGAAATAGAAATATGAACATGTTCTTTTATGTTAGGTTTTTCAAAAAATAAACTGGGGTTAATTGTGGTACTCTAATACTTAATCAACTTATGAAAATTAAACTGTACCCTTTGTAAGTATTTGTTAGTGAATGGAAGGAGAGAATGCACACAATAGTCACATATCAGCCTCTGGCACAGACTGGAAGTTCAATAAATATGGTCTAAGGATATTCCGACGTCAGAGTCTGCCCCCTTGAGATCTTGTCAACTTGGGTAGAACCACCGAGACCTATGAAAACCTGAAGTCCTCACCTGCTTTCTGCAAATTCCCAAGAGCTTTCATCCTCATGATCTCTGTCTCCCGGCAACCTGTCATCTCAACAATTGACTTCCACCCATTTCCACTTATAACACACACACAAAACCTAACTTTCTTGAAACACTGGTAAGCTTAGCAGACTTTATCAAAGACTGGGCCAGGAGCAGAGGAAGTCAAGTAGACGCTCTCAGGACATAAAAAACGAAGGTGAGTTCCCCTCACAGCAACACATACAATTTTAATAAATCAGGAATAAATCAAGGAGCACCACATTTCTTAAACTGCCCTTTATCCCACAACCACCACCTTGCCAATTCATTGGCCTCATCGCCCTCCTGCTTTCCTCCTTTTGACTGACTCCTCTTGCCTCTCTCCTCCCTTCTCTTCTCCTCACCCCATTCTTCTTCTTCTTCTAAAAAGAATGGAACTCTCCCAGTACCCACCTACCCCTCAACTCCTCTTGCTAGATTTTCACAACCAAACCCAAGGCACTAAATAGGAAAGGGACATTCCCTTTAACCAGACCCAGCCTCTTTCAAAAACGAATTTTCATTAAAACAATGAAATTTCTGTTCCTATAACATTGTATGTATAAATCCCAATGAGGATGGATTACCACCTTCATTTTACATACAAGAAAATTGAGACTAAAAGAGGTTAAATCCCTTGTCCAAGTCAAAGGGTAGAGTTAGAATTCGAACCCAGGTCTGCATAATTCCACAGACAGCACTCTCAAACACTGCACTACCAAAAAAAATCCCCAAGAGGCCATTTGGCAATATTCAAGTCTGTGGCAACAGTCTGTCCCATAATCTCAGCCAGCTGTCCCTCAGAGAGATGCCAGCACTTTCAAGGGGCTTGGGCAAATAGCATGAATTATTCAGCACAAACTAAGAGTCCCATTACAGAAACAATGCAACAAACATAATCCGCCATCTTCTATGAAGGGTGATTTTCATAATCATTTGAGATGCCATATTCTTTTGATGTTATTTCTTTAGACATGTTATTTGTGAATACAAGTTCTTACAGTCTCTTCTACTTGGAATTATAGAATGTAATAATTAAGTGCATAATGGAGTATGTGTTCAATGGGAGTTTGATGATTAACCAAATGAATGACAGTATTTCCATCATGTGCAGCAGATGCGGGTAGTAGGGGGTGTAGAGGCCGTGGAGTGGGTAGATATCTATTATTGAAGGGATTTTCATCTCAATTTCACTTCAGCCCAAAGAAGATGAATTCAATCTTCATTACTTAATAATGGTTCCACAGATCCAAACTCGTGTTCATTTTACCACTCTTCTGTAAGGATTCATTTATTCCAAAAGACAAAGTATTTGTTTCGCTTCTGTCTTTTTTCTGAATGAAATTCCTTAGTCACTGAGTTATTTCAGGCCCTAACAGAAAAAAAGAAGGAACATTCAAATGACAGTGAACTGAAGGCTTCAGTAACATTGATCTAAGACCACTGCCTCTGAAAACATCAAGAAAGCAGCATTCCTGCCTTGAAAAATAAGATCTTGGGGTCAACATCAATTCTTACCACACATAAGTACTTTGCTCTGTGTTTAAAAGCAATCAACACAATTCTGGAAACATTTGCAAAGGAAGAAACACTCAGTGGGAAATTTTTAAATTTGGAGAGCCTAAAGTAAATTTTTGCAAAAGTACTTTTTTCTAAGGCCACTGTTCCCTAAAATATCTTCATCAGCCCCTCTACTTTGGTGAATTTCCCATTGTCTTCATCAGACACCCACCCCCTTTGGTAAACTTCCTGAGAATTATAACAACCTTTTAGACAGTTAGTGGCTTAAAAGAATTTTTCCACGATATTCAGTCTGCTTTTATCCCACATGTGCCACAAATCAGCAGCATGACTTTAAATAAGCCATTAAATGGCTGTAGGCCTCAGTCTCCTGGGTAAGATGAGAGATTGGCACTCATGCTCTCTAGAGCTGTCTTAGTCCATGCAGGCTGCTACAACAAAACTGTCAAAAACTAGGTAGCCTATAAACAACAGAAATTTCTTTCTAACAGTTTTAGAGGCTGAGAAGTCCAAGATCAAGGTGCCAATAAATTCTGTGTCTGGCCAGGGCCCATTTCCCTGTTCATAAATGGCATCTTTGTGCTCCATCCACACATTTCTCAGAGGTTAGAAATGTTAGTGGTGGGGATGCCACACCTCCATCTCTTGACTCAGATTACCTCCTAAGTTAGAGAAGTTGGTCCTGCACAGGAGAAAGAGCCGGGGCTGCCATCTGGACCTTGCACATGCACGGGCAGGCCACCTCCACTCAGAAGGACAGTCTCTTCTTAATTCACTTTAAAAAAATTGTGTTCTGGGCTCTTTTAAAAAGAAAAACAACAACTAGATAAAAACATACCTTTACTGCCTATTTGATAAGAGAATAGAACACACGAGTACAAGAAGGACTGTAATTTCTTCTTCATTTCTCTTAAACAATAACAACAAAAGCCAACTTTAAACAAATGGAAGATACCCCTTACAAAGATTCATGAGAGAAATCAACACAGGATTTTAAGGACATTTGTTGAATGGACCTCAGAAGATACTGAGAATTGAATTTAGAGGATATCTCCTTAATTTCAAGGCTTTCTCTGATGCGTGTCAGACCTTCTGAGTACCCGGCCTCCATGTCTCTCCCCTCAGACCTACCATCACTCTTTCCTATTTTAAGCTTTATTCGTAAACATGAGAGTACTCAGTAGTAGTCCCAACTGCACAGCGAATGGACCCAACCTAACCCAGCATAGGCAGGAGATATGGAGAAAGCAGGAAGCCAAAAGGGAAGGCAGGAGGCAGCTGTCACTCCATCATCCACACTGCTCTGTTTAGGACCAAAGTAAGAGGAGTCTGATTCCCTCCTCCAAAACCATGCTCTCTTTTACAGGGTATCAGGGAAGGCCTCTGGAGGAGGCAGCATTTAAGCTGCAAATAAACTGATAAGGAGTCGGGCCTGGGAAGTAAAAGAACAGAACATTCAGGCAAAAGGAACAGCATGATGTACAAAGCAGCCTAGAATGTTTAGAAGCATAAAGAAGAGCAGTGCAGCTAGAAAGCAGTCTATGGGGTACAGTGGCTCTAGAGGAGCTGGAGAGGTAGGCAGCCGAGACCAGACAAGACCAGACCTCTGGCTTATGTTGGGTTCCCTGAATCAGATGATGGACAAGGATTTGAACACAAGTAGTATATTTTCGAGGAAGTACAGAAAAGGCACAGTAAAGTGAGGCAGGGTGGGATGGAAGGCAACACACGGTGTGCTAGCAAGCAGTTTACCACTGTGGGCAGCTGGGGCTCAATCGCATGGGAGACCGCTGGAGCCTGCACCAAGCACACCTCAGAGTTCTACCACCTGAGCGACAAGACAGTGGGGTTATTTATCCACCAGTTCTCGTCCATCACTGATTGAGACCTGCTCCTGGGGCATTAACTCCCAGAGACTTTTGTCTGCTACTAGCCAGAAAACCTCAGGTGGGGAGTTTTGAGTGGTCACAGTAGAAAGCTGTTACGTATTCATGTACAACGAGCCCTGAGAGGAATATGGGTGGGGCATCGGCAGTCTTGCAGCAGCCTTGTAGACAAAGGGAAGGACTTTGAATTGTATTCTAAGTGCAATAGGAAGCAACTGAAGGGTGTCAAAGCAGGCATAACACTTTCTAGTATACATGTAAGATGATTGTTACTGCTGCGTAGAGAAAGGTTGGAGGGAGGGTAGCAGCACAAGAGTGGAGAGGTCATTCATTCCAAAATGCCGTATTGTTTAAGGTTAAATAGTTTTCCCAGACCTCTCTCATACAGGCAAACCCCAAGCATCTCCTGACCTTCTTCCTTTCAGCCATCCCCTCCTGAAGCCCCTCTTCCCTTTTCTTTCAGACAATCTGGGTTCAAATCCTGACTTTCCCACTTAATTCCTATGTGACCTGTGGCAAATTACTTAACATTGCCAAGGTTATAAAATGGGATAAAATTCTTTCCATAGAGAGTTTGAGCAATAAATGAGATATTAAAGGCATAGCTCAAGTACCAGCACACAATAAACAGTCAACTAATATATGTACAGTTCAAAATATTGTTAATACGCTGTGAATATTCTAGTATGCCCTTACCACGGAGTGGTCCCTTATGGAGTCAGAAAGAAAATAAAGCTGAAACACACATGCACACACATGCACACACATGCACACACACACACACACACACACAACTTTGTTTATTCTGATGATCTGCCTGGTTTGAAGTAATCTAAGCCAAGGTTTTCTCCCATTATCCTGAAAACTTGTGTACTGGCGCTGTTCTGCATTGTTCCCTGAACACCTAAGAAATCATCTGACTTACTGTCTAGGCACTTCAGAATGTCAGCATGAAGAATGTCAAGCAAAATTTAAGGAATATTAAGCAACCACCTGATATTCCTAGTTCCAAAGCCAAAGAGGAACATTTTGTTCCTACTTTAAAGCTATCTTATAGGGAGAAAATAGTGATTTTCTCTAGAAATTCAAGTGCTATGAGGAAATAATATGATGTCAAGGACTGGGTCCCACCCACTCTTCCCCATGTAAGTGAACAGCATGACTTTGGCAGCAATTAAAAGCTAATGGTTTGCCAATAATGAGCTCTTCATCAAAAAGACAAACTAGAAGCTATTTGGAACTTTTTCTGTTTTGACTTACACCCATTCCCTAGTGCCCACAATTTAAAAGGGACCAAATACCACATTCCTCATGTATTTAAATGAAAGTGGAGAATTACAATACTGACCCACATATAGACTGATCTTTTTTAACAGGTATTACATCTGAAAAACTAGAAATGAAGGGAAGGCGCCTTAGTCCATGCCTCCCCGTTTCCCTGCCATACCCTGTTGATTACTAAGCATGCAGACTCTGTGAAGACACTTCTATTAGAGAATAATTTAAGAGCATCAAACCTGGAATCAGGAGACTCCATCTCTGGGCTTCAATTTTGTCATCAGTAAAATGAGAGTGTTGAATTACAGACTGATAAGAAATCTTTCTGGACTTAAATATTCTACGCTGTCAGGCTCTGGTAAGGCAACTAAACCAATGTTTCCCCCCGGGAAAATGCAGGTGGCAGGAGGTGGTTCCATACTTTTCCAGAGAGGTTTAAAAGTGGTGGAAAAGGTGCAGAATCAAGGCACAAAGGAAGGAGGAAATAGTAGATATTGTTGCTAAGAGGATCTCCGGAACCCCCTGTGAAGAAGTACATGGTATAAATGAGGAATCAGTCATGAGACACAACCTCCTACCACCTATTGGAAATATGAAAAGTTGATCTTCTCTACAATTCTAAAATATCCAAACTTTACAGTGCATATTCAGCTTTCAAAGTAGTTTCAAAATCATTTCAATCCTTGTCAACACTCTAAGCATCCTTCTGAATATCTAATACATTTAGCAGCTTCTCCCAGAGTTTATATGTCTAAGCACATACCTCCCTTAGTGTTTTAGTTCAAGATGTGTTCTGTCTCTGAACACCCCTACATTACAAGGACTGTGTTCTTTTAGATTGTATTTGACAGTTTCTTCTATCAGCTCCATGCTCATGTAGACCCACGATATTCTTTTGCCAATTCCATCCCCTGTAGGAGGAAACACAGGACGTCTTAAAAATTCAGAGGGCCGGTCAGCTTTAGCAAATACTCTTTTCTCTTCTCTCATCAAATCCACAAAGACATGACAGATGTAGAGGTACCACCAATACAGGCCTAAGACCAAGCTGTCAAAGAAAGAGCTGTAGCAGCCACGTTGCAACAATAATTATGCCTGATGTTTCCATAGCTGTTTTGTTCCCGCCACTTTGAAGTTAATATTTAGGTCGATGACTCTCAAACTTAAGTGTGGATCAGAATCACCTGGAGGACTGTTTTTTTCCTTCAGCTTTTAAGTTCAGGGGTACATGTGCAGGATGTGCAGGTTTGTTACATAGGTAACATGTGTCATCGTGGTTTGCTGCAGATCATCCCATCACCTAGGTATGAAGGCCAGCATCCATTAGCTATTCTTCCTGATGCTCTCCCTCCCTCACCCTTTGACTCCAACAGGCCCCAGTGTGTGTTCCCCCTCCATATGTCCATGTGTTCTCATTATTCAGTTCCCACTTATAAGTGAGAACATGCACTGTTGGATTTCTAGAGGACTTTTTGAAACATAGATTGCTACCCTTCACCACCCACTAAGTCCAGGATGGGACCTAAGAAGTCGCATTTCTCACAGGTTCCTAGGTGCCTGATACCGGGTGGGCCAGCACCTACACTTTGAGAGTCACAGGTATGGAGAAATCTGTGAGCCATCAGTATGTTGGAACCTGCTCTTTCCTCAGCTCAAAAGAAGTCAGAGAAGGAAATCTGAGCTCATTTTATGTCTTCATTAAATTCAGATCCAATTAACATTTACTGAGTTACACAAGGCACTGGGTTAAATGCTTACCAACACTTTTAATTCTCATAAATTAAAAGTGCTGTAGCTATTGTCATCCTCATTCTAAAGAGGAGCAAATTGAGGCTGCAGAGAGATTAAGTAACTTGCCCAAGACCACCGAGCTCATAAGTAGAACAGCCGGAATTCACAGTCAAGTCTATGGATTCCAAGTCTCTCAGGTAACCTCAGTGATGCTGTAAATTCCCACTCTCTATGAGGCAGCCATGGGGCTTGGAGTAGGAGTTGTAAATGGCATTGATGGAGGATGGGGACATTCCTGTAGGAACTGCTGAGAGTCATTAAAGGAACTCTCTTCACATGCACATCTGGCTAAGTGGGCTAAGACACACCAATTCCTTTCCCTGTACCTCAGCTCTGCCAACTGTGAAACAGAAGACCAAAATAGTTGCCACCTACCCCCCAGCTTGTTCTCAAGAATGAGATAAGAGCTCCTAGCTATTACATAAGAAACACTTTTCTCTCCAAACTCTAGGTTCACTGAGTAGTCTGAAAGGCTGCAAGCGTCCTGAAGGACGGGGCTCACCCTCACCCTCTTGAACCTACTACAGTGGTCACCCTTTTCTCCCATCCTGTGACCTCCACCCCTCCCCTCTAGCCCTGTCATTGACAGGCTGGGAACTCAGAGTTCAAAACGTGTTCCCAAAATGATGCATGTATTTCAGAACCTCCACTTGTTCCTGCAGAGTGACTGTCAGAGAATTTCTCTGACAGCCCAGTTGGATGCATTTTTAGGTGTTCTCCAGATTCTTTCCCTAGTCTGTACCTTGCAGGCCCCTAAGGCATAGTATGCTGGAGGCTTTGCCTGCTGGGGAACTGGCAGGAGGCATGTCACACCTATTTTGTAAGCTTAGAAGGGCCCCTGTCAAGAGCCTCATCCTCTCAGAATTAAGAATCCTTTGCTGTGCTTCACCAGTCCCGTCTAATGAACTGAGAGAAACACTCAGGTTCCGCATTACTCAACGACGGAACCATCCAGAGAATGCATAAGTGTTCTGGAGTCAAAGTGAGCAAACAAAAGATTGATTTCTTTTTGTTTCCTTTTCCTGGCTTCGTGTCTCAAAGGGATGGCCAACCTCCCTTCTCCCAAATCCTACCTTGTGGGTGTTTGTTTATTAATGGAGTGGAGCGAGACCCTGAAAGCTGTGCCCTTGCTCTGAAGTTCTGATTGTAATGGAAACAGTCGCCAGGGGGGTGAAGTGCCACCATGGTTATCTACTGATCAAGGACAGCATGCCTGAGAGAGAGAGCAGCCAGAGCCTCTGCCTGTCAAGACATGCCTCATTCCGCCTCCACTCGCTGTGCCCTGCCAGTGGCTAATTGATTTGTGAAAACGCTTGGAGGTAGTCTGAGTGAGAAAGACACTTTATATCTGCTTACAACAAATCCTCGGAGGAACAAAAAATCCATTTCATACACACATTCTCCTGCTTGAGTCTTTCTTCCATTCAATTCCCAATTAGCTAAATCTTCAGCACCCAAAGAACTAAGTAGATGAAAAAAATCTTCTGATGGCCAGCTCCTGCCAAACAGAGAGAATAGTACATACAGAAAAGAAATCTGCATCAATGGTAATAAAATAAAATAAAAATGAGGAACAGAAAAGCAGGCAGTAAGGAAGGAAAATGGCCCTCTGGCCTTTAAGCTACAATTTAAGATAATAACTAAATCCAAAAGTCAAGTTCTAACAATGACCAGTAACAAGAATAACTCATGAAAAGCCAGAATCCTGTAGTGCAACCTCCTGGCAAACTCATTTAACACAAGTAAATTCTAGTACACTGATTTTCTGTTGATGTCCAGCAATCAGTCTAGTGTCTCTATGCATAGAATCAGAAGTACTATCGGTCTTTTACAAACCCATTCCCCGCAAAATGGACCAAAGCGTTGATTTGGGATTTCCTGCTGCCCAACTGGGGATGGGACTTGCCTTCCGACTTTACAGTTTAGCTTCTGCCTACAGCTTTTCAAAAAGAGTTTGCCAGGGTTGCTGAAAAAGTTGAAGGAATCCTGATAACAGAACTGAGATTTTATCAAAAGCTGCTTCTTGTAAGTGAACTTGGCTCAAACTCAAAGTTCTTCCCCTGTTGCCAATTGATCCTTGGGTACCCTTGGGTAAAAACCAGTAAAGTCATTCCTGGGCCTTTTTTATGTGCAAGTGTTAAATTTTTTTGAACAGCTGGGATAATGAGGCTAACTTCACTCACTTCATTCACTTATTGACTCAGTCAGTATTTATTAATTACCAGAAATGTGCCAGACTCGTAAGTAAAACTTATTCTTTAATCACTAATTATAATGTTTGTTCTGCAGAAATAACCACTCCATTGTTTTGGAGCAGCATACCATGAGAAAGTAGATGGAGAGAGAAAATAAAGGAATCTACTTTTTCCCCTTCTTCACAGCCTCTAAATTTCAAAGGGCAAGGACAGTAGAGAGAGTTCCAGAGCATGGAGCTATTTTCAAACTACTAACTACATTGGATTACTTTGGCAACTCCTGTTCCAATGGTTTAAATCTGATACAACACAGCACAATACATAGCTTTCCAGAACCATCTACATCCAGAACTCATTAAATACAACCTCACTAAGACATTTTCTAAAATACCCACTTATGCAGCTGAGATTTTTTTTTTTTTTTTTTTCCAGACAGAGTCTCGCTCAACCACCCAGGCTGGAGTATAGTGGTACAATCACAACTTATTGCAGCCTCAACTTCCTGGGCTCACATGATCCTCCCACCTCAGCCTCCCAAGTAGCTGGAACTACAGGCATGCCACCACACCAGGCTAATTTTTTATTTTTATTTTTTTGTAGCAATGAGGTCTCACTATGCTGCCCAGGCTAGTCTCGAACTCCTGAGCTCAAGCGATCCTCCTGTCTCAGCCTCCCAAAGTGCTGGGATTACAAGTGTGAGCCCCTGCACCTGGCTGAGAATTATTTTAGTGAATTTTAGAGATACTTGAAGGCTATTCTCCCACCCATTGTTGGGCTCTCTCAATCCCCACAGGTGTCCAGGCAAGACATCAAAAATAAGTCAAAAAAAAAAAAAAAACAACCACCATGACTGATCTTTTTAATCTCTTCCAAATTCAGTCTAATTGCCATCATTCTTGTTCTATAAAATTGATAGATCAAGTATTTCTTGTCCAGTCTCATAGGATTTAAATCTTTCATTGCTTTAAAGGCAAAGTAATACAATTATAATTAAAGAAGTTGTACTTGTTTAATTACTTACTTATTTAATTATTGTACTGGTTTTTAAAACATTTTTTATGGTTTACAGAGCACTTTTCATTTAATTAAAAGAACATTCAATATTCATTCAACAAACACTTTTTGACACCTCCCCCCATAGATATACCCAGTGCGTAGCACAGTACTTGACAAATAAAGAATAAGATACATTCTCTGCCCTCAGGAAGTCAGAGTCAAGTGGAGGAGAAAAACAAGTCAACAATAATTACAATAAGATATAAGTGCAATTGAGAAATGTTAAAGTATAGTGGTAGGCAGAAGAAGGAAAATAGCCATATTAAGAATTCAAAGTTCCAAAGGGTATTGGGGGTCCAATTTACTTATAAGTGTCTAGGCTACAAGGATGTCTAAGTACATATGCATAAATAGAAACATAATAAAATGGTTTTGATGGTGGTGGCAAGGCTGAGGGTGGCCACTATTGTGGGGGAAGGGCTGCTGGTGATAAAGGTGATGATGATGCTGGGTTTCAGAAGACATGGATATTTATTGGGTGATGGGAATTGATATCCTTTCTTGCTACAGTACCAATTCTCAACCATCCCTGAGACCTCTCTCTTCGTACATTCTAGTGGTTCACCACAGAGCCAATATCCATCCAGCCACAGCAACAACAGCCACAAAATGTTAGCAGCAACAGCCTATTTGGTAACAAACCATGTGCTGAATTGCTGACAGCCTGTGGTCACTTAGAGATGCACCCAAATGCCAAGAAATCAAAAAACAAAGCCCTCTGCTCAAACCTGCCTTAGATTAGTTGAGCGCCATTTGCATGACCAGGAGAAACAACAATAACTTTGAGGAGGGTGAGAAAGCCAGGAAGGGGAGGAAGAAACTAAACATGAATTGAAAGCAGATGACACAAGCCCCTGGCTCACGTAACCCTGCAAGAAAGAGCATGAAACACGTTTCTTGCAGAAGGATGACTATCAGAAAGAAAAAAAAAAATGACTGCAATAAATCCTAACCAAAGCCAACAAAAGAAAATGTTGGACAATGTGTTGGATAAATATTCAGTAAGGCTGATCCACCTCACTGAGTTGTTATAAAGAACAGCTAACAAAAAAAGATTGTCAAGGACACTGCAAACATAGAAGAACTAACCAATAATAAGAACATTAATAATAAGGGAGGACCTAGGAATGAAACCAATTCAATCAAGACCTACAATGTTGAGCAACTAGCACAGAAATAAAGAAAATAGATATGACTGTCTGGAGGTGGTCCAAACAAACTAAGAACCAAAACTACTTTTTTGCTCTTAATTTTTAAAAGAAGACAAGTTTACAGGGTATACGACTATAAATAAATATTGGCCAATGGGCTCTTGCTTTTCCCTGGAGACAGCTCCCTTTGAAATGACTTCCTGGATGGAGAGGGTAAGGAAGTTGAAGGCTCCTACTCTCCTCCCCAGAGCTCATGGTCCATGACAGGAAGACTTCCCTCCCTAGTCTGACAATTTGGGATTGGAAAAAAATGCTGGAAGGAATCCAAAGCTGTGGTTCATTTCGTTCTTTCATTCCCTGCTTTTGCCAAATGCTGACAATTACAAACAAATGTTTTCTTCACAAATACTTTCTTCTAGATGAACATTCTGCTCATTTTGGTTGCTTATGTATAAGTGGCTTGAGAAACACTTTCTAAATCCCCAAGGTGACAGGATTTCCACGTAATGATAATGATTATTTAATGTCATCATCACAATGGGCTGCCTGGGCAAATGAAATGCTTGCTGGGTCTAAAGCATTCACTCAAGTGAGGTAAATTAACGCTTTCCAGGGTACCAGATTTCCCATTGGGGCCCTAAAGAAGATAATTCATTACCCAGGCATTCTCCGCCCCCAACACTGCTGTCTACCAGCAAGTTCTTCAGTTGCTTTAAACTGTCAGGCTTCTCAGCCAGTGCAGGGAAGCCCAAGAGAGACAAGAATACACTAAGAAGGTCCACACTAGGTGGATATTTTTAGTCATCTTAAGATAGTCCAGGAGTGATAATCATCATAATAACCCATGTGACGTAGCCCATCTTCCTTCTCAAAGCACTTACATCATGTAAATCATCCCCTTTGATCCTCACAATAATCCCTGAGGTATGCAAAGCAGGTATTATTATAGTCAGCACCTGGCTATAGTAGCGAGGAGGACATAGACAAATGGTATGGAGGTAAGCCTCAAAGACACAGAAAAGCAAGACAGGGTGTAGCAGGAAGAGGGAGTAGGCCCCAAAACCACTAGCATCAAAAGTAGTGAGGGTCTGGGACCAGGGTCCCTGTGGAGGGAAAATGCACAATTAGCACATGGAGACAGAAACATGAAGAGGCTTAAGGGTCTGATTGGGTAGACTGAGTTTAAAAGATGATCTAGTGATTATTTACTGTTTAGAAGATTGTTTCTAGGGCCAAAATCAAGAAAAATGGAAATGAAAAATGGACTATGCATCCATGTTACTATTTGTACTATATATCAGGTGTTTTTCTATAAAATACTAACTGGTTCAGTCTACACAACTAATCTATGCAAGACAGATATTATCAACCTATTTTATATTACAGATGAGAAGACTGAGGCCCAAAGAAGTTATGCTATTTGCCCAAGGTCACATATCTGCTAAGTGGTGCAGATGAGATTTAGGGACTAGGAGAAAGAAAGCAACAGAAGGTTGGAGGCACTGGCCGGGAATAACTGAGCCATAAGCTACAGGCAGCAATGATAAGAGCATCCAGATAAGCATTTAAGAATAAGGAATGAATGCTTCCTGAGCCCTGGGCTCTATGTCCTTCCTGCCCAGAGCATCACCTGCTCTTCAAGCGTATCAGAGGCTGGGCTCACAGAGCCTGGTGAGAGGGCCATCCGACTAAGATGGAAGAGAGAGGATAACAGGCAAGATGATTCCTGGCCATTGGCCCGCTTTTACAGAGGGGGAAACTAAGTCCTAGAGAGGAAAGTTCACAAAACAGTTGGGGAGAAGTTGCTTTGCTCCTGCAGTAGCAAGGGGAAGGTATAATGTCTGAAAACACAGAAATCTAGGAGGATCATGGTAGCCAGCAAGAAGTTTGCCTAAAGGATTAGGTTAATGTTGGTGAGAGCCAGAGATGGTGGAAGGAAGTAGAACAACCAGAGCCAAAGGAACATAAAAGAAGGCGTAGAGTAGTGGAAAAAAATCCTCTACTTTGGATTCCTTTGCTAGGACACCTCGGACAAGATACTTCTCCAAGTTCCATCCGAAAAACTGAATCAATAAAATCCACCTCATCGTGACTCTATATATACGCATTATCGTAATAATACATATAGTCTGGGTGACCGTTGTTATTCTTAAACTTTTGAAAGAAGTTTTGATGTCGAGGTAGATGGTCTCCAGGGAAGGTAATGGCACAGGCAAGAATTTGGACTTGGAGTGATCCTCTTCTTTGCAGTTAATAAAATGTTTCTATTGAAAACCTACTTTCACCAATCCTTATGAATTTCAGCCTATGTCATTAGCAAGACTTGATTCTAAGAAGCACATAGAAGGCTATTTCAGTGACCTTTTCCTTCTTCGAGATTTATAGAACATGTTTCTTCTGACAAGCCATGAACCATCATATTTTAAATAAAAAGATTCCTCCTGGAGGGAGAATTAATCAAGGGCAATAACATTCTGCCCAACCTTCTTAGCATGTAAGGGTCGCCTCCAGTAACAGACAGCGAAGACTTCAAACAAATTACCTTCAGTCTCTCTAAAAGATCTGTCCAACAGAGCCCATTCGTGCTTACTTCTGCAGAAACTTCAGGCACCAAGAGAGCAGTTACCAAGAAGGAGATATAGCAATTGTAAGCAATGTTATTTATAGAATTATCTGCGAAGGTGCTTAGAAACGTGCATCTTACAAGCCTGGAATAATTCAGAGAATCTTAGAGGTGACAAGAACCTCATAGACCACTAGGCCTAACCCCCAATCTAATCCCACTGTTCAGTGTCCTTCCAGAGCTAACATGAGGCTTCTTTGTATAGACCTGGGTTTGGGGAACTTATTTCTAGAAGTGCTCAGGGGACTCTTGGAGCTGAATATAACAGTACCAGATAGGCCACCATGTGCAAAAACATGGATGAACCTAGATGACATTAGGCTAAGTGAAACAAGCCAGACGCAGGAAGAAAAGTACTTCATGAGCTCACTTATATGTGGAAAAGGAAAAAAGACATCAAGTGTATAAAAACAGCAGAAAAGTGGTTACCAGGGCTGGGAAAAATAAGGAGATGTAACATGATGGATACAAAGTTGTAGTTATGCAGGATAAATAAGTCTAGAGGTCTAATGTACAGCATGAAGACAATACTTAATAATATTGTATTATATACTGGAAATTTCCTAAGAGAGATTTGAGGTACTCTTATTACCCAAAAAAGTACCTGTGAGATAAGGGATACGTTAATTTGCTTAATTGTAGTAATCACTTCACTATGTTTATGTGTATCAAAGCATCATGTTGTACAACTTTATACAATTTTTAAAATATATAAATGCAATAGTACCAGGAGCCACTAAACGACTCATGCTCTAATCCTCTTACTCTAGTATTATTTCTGAACATTTATATTTTATATTAATACAGTCTTTTTTTTTTTTTTTTGAAACAGAGTTTCACTCTTCTTGCCCAGGCTGGAGTGCAATGGCGTGATCTCGGCTAACTACAACCTCTGCCTCCCAGGTTCAAGCAATTCTCCTGCCTCAGCCTCCCAAGTAGCTGGATTATAGGCACCTGCCACCATGCCTGGCTAATTTTTGTATTTTCAGTAAAGATGGGGTTTCACCATGTTGGCCAGGCTGGTCTCAAACTCCCGACCTGAGGTGATCCACCCGCCTCGGCCTCCCAAAGTGCTGGGATTACAGGGGTGAGCCACCATGCCTGGCCCAATATAGTCTTATAATATGCACACAGCCTTGCAGTGCTTAGCGCCTCTGTGAATAGGCCCAGCATATCCTCTTCATCATTTCCCCCTCTGCCAAGTCCCCTCCACAGGCCACAACACTGGCTCACCCTCCAAACACAGACCTAGCATGAGCTGAACTGAGCTGAGCACAATGGCCATGAGATGATCCTCCCTCCACACCCTCCCCTCTGCCAAGTGAGGACAGCGTAGGGCTGATGCCTAAAACCAGACCAGTCAGACTCCAACTCAGCCCTGTCCCTGTCCTTTGTCATCTGGCAACATTCTGTCACAAAGCATTGCAAGTGGACCTCAGTTTACTTAGGGTTCAGCATGGGAGGCCACCTGGCCACCAAAAGCTGGCAAAGAAATGAGGACTCCCGGCAGGTTATAACCAGACTGCAGCAACTCCCGAGGACCTGAAAGGGGCTGCAAAATAAACTTGGGCTTCCCTCTTTACAACATGATGTGGGATGCATGGTGCTTCTGTCATGGAGTCAGGCAAACTTTATGTGTGGCTGTTAAAGTAGGGAGCAAGCCTTGTGCTCCAATCCATCTGATAGATTGGCCAGGAAAATATCACTAAAAACATTCCATGGAATTTATTTTAAGGTTCCCAGTCAGCACAAGCTATTAAAATGAAACAAAGTCATAGCTTGCTCCTCAGTAAGTCTCATCTTTCTGTTGTCTGAGGATTTCCCATGATATTAGGATAAGGTTTGTATAATGTTTGCTTCAGGTGACTTAGTCATCACTAGAAGTGGAGAAGGGGGAAAAACTCAGTGGGTTATTTCTGCCTAAATGCCCCCCCAAAGCCGCCAACTGCTTGGCCTGGCTTAATCGAACAACTAGAACAGTGGTTTTCTTTTTCTTTTACAGAATGGGTGGCTCTCCAAACTTGAAATGGGGAGAGGGGCCTGAAGATGCAGTGGTGTGACTGAAGCTACCAAAACTGTCAGCCAATACCATCCTCCTCTGCTTCAACACAAAAGAGAATGAGTTTTGAGAGCACAACCTTAGAATAAACTGTGTTAGACCTCAAGGTTGCAGGGAACTGGAAAGCCGAGCTGAACTCTCCCCAGCAGAACAAGCAGCTGGCTAAATCGTTAACTAGCAGTTCTCTCCTGCCCCCCAGTGCCCTTGGCTGCCCAAAGGCCCCCTGAGCCCGAGACTCCAGATCTTTCCTTTCCTCCAAGTCAGCTTCTTCTGTGTCCTGTTCCCTCAGGGCAAAGCACTGTATTTTCCAAGGTAACACCTAGTTAATCTAATACAATCTAATCTGAAAGACTTAGTATTATTGGATTATTATGCTATTACTCCTGGAGAACACAATTTGCATTCTAGAGACACAGAGGCTTAAACTGAAGGAGTGGGAATTTCCATTACACTGGCAGAAGAGGAAGGGATGCAATTTTACAAGGGGTGGGAATTTCAAGACCAAATGTTAAAACTTAAAACAGCCTTGCCTGTTCCTACAGCTGGGAAGGTTTTGAGTTTCATTATTTAAAAGCTACCAACCCGTGCCTCTGTGTAATCTTTTTTCTAAAATTTTCCCCCATCTCTTCAGTATTGATGTGTTCAGAGGCTCTGGGCTTTCTTTTGACCTGAGTAATAGCAACGATTGGTCATGCCAGAGCTGTACTTCATCAGTGGGTTTTTTTTCAATAATATTTTAAAATAATACTACCTCCCCAGTTATTTAAAAGTAACCATGCCGGCCGGGCGCGGTGGCTCAAGCCTGTAATCCCAGCACTTTGGGAGGCCGAGACGGGCGGATCACGAGGTCAGGAGATCGAGACCATCCTGGCTAACACGGTGAAACCCCGTCTCTATTAAGAAATACAAAAAACTAGCCGGGCGAGGTGGCGGGCGCCTGTAGTCCCAGCTACTCGGGAGGCTGAGGCCGGAGAATGGCGTAAACCCGGGAGGCGGAGCTTGCAGTGAGCTGAGATCCGGCCACTGCACTCCAGCCTGGGTGACAGAGCGAGACTCCATCTCAAAAAAAAAAAAAAAAAAAAAAAAAAAAAAAAAAAAAAAAAAAAAAAAAAAAGTAACCATGCCTTACATTTAATTATTTTAATTTTGGTCTATTTTTTAATAAACCTAAAAAGCTACTTCAAAGATATGCAAGAACTCTTAGAAATAACTACCACTGGCTGAGTGCGGTGGCTCACACCTGTCATCCCAGCACTCTGGGAGGCAAGGCGGGCGGATCATGAGGTCAGGAGATCGAGACCACCCTGGCTAACATGGTGAAACTCCATCTCTACTAAAAATACAAAAAAATTAGCCAGGCATGGTGGCGGGCACCTGTAGTCCCAGCTACTCGGGAGGCTGAGGCAGGAGAATGGCGTGAACCCGGGAGGTGGAGGTTGCAGTGAGCTGAGATCGCGCCACTGCACTCCAGCCTGGGAGACAGAGCGAGACTCTGTCTTAAAAAAAAAAAGAAAAGAAAAGAAGTAACTACCACTTATTGTATACATACTAGATGTCAACATAGTATACAATAGATGCTAGGCCAATTATATGTGTTGTCTCATGACACACAACCCTATGAACTAGATGCGACTATTTCTATTCTTTAGGCCTGAAAACTGATGTTCTGAGAATTTAAACAAATGTAGCCAAGATCACAGTAGTTGAAGGGTTGGAGGAAGAATTCAAACACAGTTCTGTCTGCTTTCAGAGCCTGCTCTCTTAATTACCACCTTTTCCTACCAGCTAAGGGGAAGGCACGATAGGGACAAACAACAATACTTCTATCTTGAGCTGAACAATCTTACAGTAACTGAGGTAGTAACTCCCAGGTATGGTCGCTGAAACAGCAGCATCATCATCCCCCAGCAAACTTGTTTAAACTGCAAAATTTAGGGCCCACCTCAGACTTTAAAAATGAGAAACTCTGGAGATGGAACCCAGCAATCCGTGTTTTAAGACACACGCTTAAGTTTGAGAACCAATAAACTAAGCGTCTATATTAGTCCATTCTCACACTGCTATAAAGAACTACCTGAGCTTGGGTGATTTATGAAGAAAAGGGATTTAATTGACTCACAGTTCCACAGTTTTAACAGGAAGCATGACTGGGAGGCCTCAGGAAACTTATAATCATGGTGGAAGGTAAAGCAGAGGCAAGCAGCTTCTTCACGGGAGAGAGAGAGAAAAGCGGAAGCTCCACACACTTTTAAACCCTCAGATCTCTTGATAACGCACTCACTATTACAGCAAGGGAGAAATCCACCCCCATGATCCAATCACCTCCCACGAAGCCCCTCCTCCAATTTCACTGAGATTTGGGCGGGGATACAAATTCAGACCATATCACCATCAGTGTGAATTGTAACTCCAGAGAGATCTGAACAAACATTGTTGCCACATGCTTGACAGGTGTGTAACATTGTGAGCAAAAAAGAAGTAATCAAGAGAAAACTATTTCTCAAACTCCTGTGAGGTAACCTAGTAAGACTGACTTTAAAAGCAGTATAACAGGTGTTTCTGAGTTTTAAAAGAAGATGAAGAGTTATCTAAGTTGGTTATATAATACCTAGTCAGTTCCCAGTAGTCTGCTCCCTGTCTCTGCGAAATTACAAGGAAGAGTGTTAAAAAGCACCTGTAGGGCTCATTTGATGAGCATCTAAACAGCCTGCCTCTCTTCGCTCTGTGCTGCTTCTTTCTCTAATCAAATAAGACAGGGGCCGGGCATGGCGGCTCACGCCTGTAATCCTAACACTTTGAGATGCCGAGGCAAGTGGATTGCTTGAGCCCAGGAGTTCAAGACCAGCTTGAGTAACATGGCAAAATACTGCCTCTACAAAAAATACAAAAAAAATTAGCTGGGTGTGGTGCTGTGTACCTGTAGTCCCAGCTACTCAGGAGGCTGAGGTGCGATGATCACTTGACCTGGGGAAGTCAAGTCTGCAGTGAGCCATGATCATGCCATTGCACTCCAGCCTGGGAGACAGAGTGAGACCCCATCTCAAAAAATAAAACATAAAAAAAATAAGACCGAGAGGCCAGCTTTGGCCTGGGTGACACCACCAGTTTGGGGTCTTCCAGTCCCCCTAGCTGGAGAACCTCTGGGCAATAGCCCAGTGTGCAGGTGCTCCGTGCACCTGCCCTAATGACTCAGGTCTGGGAACGGATCATTTTCCAAGAGGCAGGCTCTACATTCAGTTTCTCAAACCCCTTGTGTCTTTCATTTCCTTGAAGTTTGTTCAATATTAGCCTAGGTGTGCCCTGAATAAAAGAAAATAGAAATTCATGGCATCATTTTATCTTTACCTGAAAAAGAAAGACGATTTGAGTTGGTTTTCAAACAGGGCCAGAGGTCAGAAGTCGAAGGACAACTTCCTTGCTGGGGCTGAGTCAGTGACTTCATCAACCTTCTCAGACCATGGTTCAGCCATGAGCACCCTGCTTCCTGCAGGGAAGGAGTTGTTCCAGTAGAAAACAGTTTGGATTCTGCAGTCCCATTGACCAGTGGTGCAATTCCAGCTCAGGAATGTGCTAGCTCCAAAGCAGTTGTTCCTTCGTGTCTGACTTTGGGCGATATACTTCACGTTCTTCAGCCTGGTTTCCTGAACTGCACTGTTTGGGATGGAAAGGGCAGGAGTAACATCAACCCAATGAGAATGGAGAGAAGTAGGACACAGTGGCCTAACCTCATTAGACTACCTCAGGAAATGCTAAATTAATGTCAGTACTACTGGCCAGGCATGGTGGCTCACAGCTGTAATCTCAACACTCTGGGAGGCTGAGGCAGGTGGATCGCTTGAGCCCAGGAGTCCGAGACCAACCTGGGCAACATACTGAAATCCTGCCTCTGCAGAAAATACAAAAATAGCCAGGCACGGTGGCATGTGCCTGTAGTCGCAGCTACTCAGGAGGCTGGGGTGGGAGGATTGCTTGAGGTAGAGGTTGCAGTAAGGTGAGATGGCGCCCATGCACTCCAGCCTGGGTAACAGAGTGAGACTCTGTCCTTAAAGAAAGGGGGAGCGGGGGTAGTCAGTGCTTTTCCTCTTCCCTTTTAAAGTAATGAGATAGATTTTCACCTGACTTTTTGGGAGCACTAACCCGAAAGAGCAGTCACCAGGAGTCATATAAACAGGGGTTGAGGGCCCAATCATCTCACAAGCATATCCCAGGAAACTGGGACATATGTGTGTGGTTTCTAATCCTGAAACACAGGACAAGGCCAGGATGCCTCATACCCTGAAGAAGGGAAAAACTGTAATCCCTGATTCTGGGTCAAATCACAGGCTTTCTCCTCAGACCTCTGGGGAATGCTGGACTCTCTTCCTCCCCCACAACACCTCACACATAAACACACTCAAAACACAGACAAATGCAGTATTCAGCTAATCCCTAAATATGCAAGGGAGTGACAGACCAATGCACTGCAGAGAAGAGAAACACCACACTGGGTGTCCGGGTGTGAAGTTTAAAACCTTTCCTGGAGACATTTGTATTTTTCCCAAAAGGAGAGAGCCCTCTGCTGGTGAGTGGACACCGTGCTGGGGATGGGCCTGACCGGACCGTCCACGTTAGTCACACTTACCGGCTGTTTGCTCCTTTTCAGGCAGCAAATGTGTAAGTTATTACCAACTGGCTAAGTTTTCATCCGTGGCAGGAAAAAATTCCAGTATTATTTAATGAATGTTGATGGTACAAAGCCCAAATCCCATAAAACCCTCTTGCCTGGACTGATTACAGTTGACTACAGCAAAAAGCGGGGATAAAGAGAGGATACAAGAACTTTTTTCGGCTCCTCCATAGTGCATGGATAATCTCCTAGAAATGTTTCATGCAGACGGCTCTGCCCAGTATTTGGGCTGTAAAAACATCGTGTCAGACAGTTTGGAAGACGTTGTAAACAACCTAAATGTCCGCCAAAAAAAATGAGTAGGTAAGTTATGATGCATCCAAACAATGGAATACTATGCAGCTTTAAAAAAAAATAGTGAGGAAGTTCATTCTATAAGAATATAGAAAGATCGCCACATCTTTATGTTTGCGAAGGAAAAGTATAGAAACAATATGCATAATATACTGTCATTTGTGTAAGAAGGAGGAGATATGTTTGTGTTCGCTTCTACGTGCATAAAGTATTTCTTTTTTTTTTTTTTTCTTTGAGACAGAGTCTCACTCTTTCCCTCAGGCTGGAGTGCAGTGGGGCGATCACTCATTGCAAGCTCCGCCTCCTGGGTTCTCGCCATTCTCCTGCCTTAGCCTCCCAAGTAGCTGGGACTACAGGCGCCCGCCACCACGCCTGGCTAATTTTTTTTTCTTTTTTTTTTTTTCTTTTTTTTTTTTTTTTTTTTTTTTAGTAGAGACGGGGTTTCACCATATTAGCCAAGATGGTCTCGATCTCCTGACCTTGTGATCCGCCCGCCTCAGCCTCCCAAAGTGCTGGGATTACAGCATGAAGTATTTCTAAAAGTTTGCCCAAAGAATTAATTCCAGTGGTTACATGTTTATAGGGGTGTGAGGACTGCAGGGGGGACACAGGTGAGAAGAAACGTTTCAACTTGTTACATATTTTGACCTTTGATGTGACTATTTTAATCAAACATTAAGTGGTTTTTAAATGACAGCCAGAATGGACTTGAAGTTTGCCTTTACCCAACACTTTGATAACGGTTAACTTTTATTTAGCACTTACTATGTGCCAGGCAACATGCTAAATGCCTTAGGTGCATTAACTCATTTATTTAACCCTCACAACGACCCTATAAGGTAGGAACTAATCTTGTCATCCACATTCCAGAGACAAGGAAACTAAGGGACAGAGGGGTTATTTGCCCAGGTTCACACAGAGAAGGCCTCTCAGCAGGCTGACTCCAGATTTCTGCACAAACGCCGTTCTATGCAGCTGCTCCAGAGAAAGTGTTTCCAACACGGAAAAGCTGATATCAGAGAATATTGTCGGCTAAAATTCCAGGATTCCTAAAGTTTGGAGAAATCCTTTACTAGTGGTCCTCAAACATGAGATTTCCTTTGATTAGACAAACACGTACACCATTGCTCACAAACATACACTCATAGATTCTCACACACTCAAACATGCATACATTCTCACATTCACACATACTCACACATCCTACAACACTCACACACACACATCCTCTCACGCACTCACACTCATATATCTCACACACATTCACACTCACATCCTCTCACACACACACACATCCTCACACACACTCATACATCCTATCACACACTCACACTCATACAACCTCTCACATACTCACACACACATCCTCACGCACACACACATCATCTCACACAACTCATACATCCTCTCTCACACACATCCTCACACACTCACACACACGTCCTCTCACACACACTCATACATCCTCGCACACACACATCCCCTCACACACACATCCTCACGCACACACACATCATCTCACACAGCTCATACATCCTCTCTCATACACATCCTCACACACTCACACACACATCCTCTCACACACACTCATACATCCTCACACACACACATCCCCTCACACACACATCCTCTCTCACACACATATCCTCTCACAGACTCACAGATACATCCTCTCACACACTCACACTCATACATCCTCTCACACACATCCTCTCACTCACACATCCTCTCACGCACTCACACTCATATATCTCACACACATTCACACTCACATCCTCTCACACACACATCCTCACACACACTCATACATCCTATCACACATACACAACTCATACATCCTCTCTCACACACACATCCTCACACACACACACACATCCTCTCACACACACTCATACATCCTCACACACACACATCCCCTCACACATACATCCTCTCTCACACACACATCCTCTCACAGACTCACACATACATCCTCTCACACACTCACCCTCATACATCCACACACACACATCCTCTCACACACACATCCTCTCACACATACACACATCCTCACACACACACACACCTCCTCTCATGCACACATGCATCCTCTCACACACTCACACTCATACATCCTCACACACACATCCCCTCACACACTCATACATCCTCTCTCACACACACATCCTCTCACACACTCACACTCATACATCCTCTCATACACATCCTCTCACACACTCACACACATCCTCTCACACACACACATCCTCTCACACATTCACATACATATCCTCTCACTCACACACGCACATCCTCACACACTCACACTCATACATCCTCTCACACACTCACAAACATCCTCTCACACACTCACACATACATCCTCTCATGCACACATACATCCTTTCACACACGCTCATACATCCTCACACACTCATACATCCTCACAAACACATCCCCTCACACACTCATACATCCTCTCTCACACACACATCCTCTCACACACTCACACATCTTCTCACACACATCCTCTCACACACTCACACATCCTCTCACACACTCACACATCCTCTCACACACTCACATACATATCCTCTCACTCACACACACATCTTTTCACACACAGACACATCCTCTCACACACACACACACATCCTCACACACTGACACCCATACATCCTGTCACACACACACATCCCCACACACATCCTCTCACACACACATCCTCTCACGCACTCACACACACATCCTCTCACACACTCACACACATCCTCTCACACACTCACATACATGTCCTCTCACGCACACATCCTCTCACACACTCACATACATATCCTCTCATACACACACATCCTCTCACACACTCACATACATATCCTCTCACACACACAGCCTCTCACACACTCACATACTTATCCTCTCACACACACATACTCTCACACACTCACATACATATCCTCTCACACACATCCTCTCACACATTCACATACATTTCCTCTCACACACACATCCTCTCACACACTCACACACACACATCCTCTCACACACTCACATACATATCCTCTCACACACACATCCTCTCACACATTCACGTACATATCCTCTCACACACACATCCTCTCACACACTCACACATCCTCTCTCACACACACACACATCCCCTCACACACTCACACACATCCTGTCACTCACATTCATATCCTCTCACTCACACACACACATCATCTCACACACACACATCCTCTAACTCACACACACATCCTCTCACACACTGACGCATTCCCACATACACTCATACCCACTCCCACACCCACTTGCCATCTCAAACACACCCTCACACCTTCTCTGGCTCCAGCCTACCCTCTCCTCTGTCCTGCCCCGCACAGCCCCAGAGTGTTGGTCCTGGTACACTCCAGCCCAAGGATTCCTGGGCCTCTCTCAGGCCCACTCTCCCTTTGCCAATCTCAGGATCTCCTCTCCATGCATCAGCCTCTCCTGACTAAAATGTGTGCGTCCATATTTCTGTTCCACACAACCCACTTCTATCTCCTAAACGTGCTTCACACACATTTGCACAAAGAACTAATAACACTGGTTACTATCATTAGTGCTCCATGCTATCCAATTCCAGCTTTATTTCTCCCGACAACAAGGACTTTCTCTTCCTCAGGACCTTAAGAAGGAAAGATTGTTTTTCCATTCTACTTATACTTCCAGCTTCTCTGCTTGCACAGTGAACGAAGAATTTCATGCAATTTCATTTTTGACAAGAAAGAGGTACCACCTTCCATCTATCTTAGGACAAGCTGCTGCGCATCTCCTCCCGGTGCTGGAGGACGCACAAGCACTGTGAGACCAACATTTTGTTCTGCCAACAAGCCATTTATTGTCCCTGGAGCACTGACCTGCAAATATGCTAGATGCAAAACCATTTAAAAGGGAGAATGAGATACAGCATTTGACACATGCACTTTTCATTTTGGGGGGGTTGGCTTCCACTTTAGAACATAACAGTTCTTGAACATTTTACTGCAGCCCCAAACTCCCCGTTGCTCTGCTGTTCCAAATTCTGAAGGCCAAAAGTCTATGTCTATGTCTATGTCTGTGCTGTACATTATTTTATTATATAGTGACTGTTAAAGGATATCAAGGTCAGGCATAGAGGCTCCCGCCTGTTTTCTCAGCACTTTGGGAGGCCAAGGCAGGCAGATGGCTTGAGATGGCTGGGGCCCAGGAGTTTGAGACCAGCCTGGGCAACACAGCAAGACCCTGTCTCTAATTTCTCTTTTTTTTTTTTTTTTTTTTTTGAGATGGAGTTTCACTCTTGTTGCCCAGGCTGGAGTGCAGTGGCACAATCTCAGCTCACCACAACCTCCACCTCCTGGTTTCAAGCGATTCTCCTGCCTCAGCCTCCCGAGTAGCTGGAATTACAGGTATGTTGACCATGCCTGGCTAATTTTATTTATTTTTTTTTCTTTAGTAGAGGTGGGGTTTCTCCATATTTGTCAGGCTGGTTTCAAACTCCTGACCTCAGGTGATCTGCCTGCCCAGCCTCCCACAGTGCTGTGATTACAAGCATGAGCCACCACGCCCGGCCCTGACTCTAATTTTTTAAAAAAAGAAGAATATCAAAATGTCAGAATGCCAGGCATTCATCTGGAATTCTTCCATTTATAATAATTATTAACCTTAAAAAGTACTCTAGAGTCCATTAAAAGTTCATCATCTCATTTAATTTCCCTCTGTAACATTGAGGTTATTGTTCCCATTTCACAGATAAGAAAGCTGAGGTCACAAGAAGGAAAATGATTGGTCCAAGTTGAAATTGATAGTAATTAGCAGAGCTAGAAGTTGAAACCAGTTCTGTTTTATTATAAATCCACACCAGACTTTGGATCACACATCCTCAGTGGCCCAAACTCTCAGCTCTTGCAAATGAAAATAAATCAACAGTTTTTAGTGTCAAGTCTCTGTACAACATGTGCTGGTCCCCATTTCATGCCTTGGGGCTAGTTATTGCCTTGTATTAATTATTATCTTTCGTGTAGACTTCGCCTCCTAAGTAGTAACTAAATTGCTAGCTCTTTATAGTCAAAACTATGTCTTTTCCACCTTTGTGCCCCACACTTAGAAGAGCTTTTTGCACATTTAGGTGATTTTTAGATCACCACAATAATGATAGTAGCTTTCTGCCTCTCTAGACTGCCCAACAATCTCTGGACAAATCAGGCCTCTCTGCCTACAAAGATGTGACGCAGGTTGACTGCAGTGGTTCATGTGTATAATCCCAGCATTTTGGGAGGCCAAGGCAGAAGGATCACTTGGGGCCAGGAGTTCGAGATCAGCCTGGGCAAGATAGTGAGACCCTATCTCTACAAAAAATGTTTAATTAGCCGGAGTTCAAGGCTGCAGTGAGCTGTGATCACTGGCCACTGCACTCCAACTTGGGTGACACAGTAAGAGAAGGAAGGAAGGAAGGAAGGAAGGAAGGAAGGAAGGAAGGAAGGAAGGGAGGGAGGGAGGGAGGGAGGGAGGGAGGAAGGGAAGAAGGGAGAGAGAGAAAGAAAGAAAAAGAAAGAAAGAAAGAAGGAAAGAAAGAAAGAAAGAAAGAAAGAAAGAAAGAAAGAAAGAAAGAAAGAGAAAGGGAGAGAAAGAAAGAAAGAAAAAGAAGGAAGGGAGGAAGGAAGGAAGGAAGGGAGAGAAGGAAGGAAGAAAGAAAGAAAAGAAAAGAATGGAGAAAGGATGGAAGGAGGGAAGGAAGGGAGGGACGGAGGGAGAGAGGGAGGGAAAGGAAAGAAGGGGCAAACATGTTTCTCACAGAATTCTTTACACAGGCAAATACGAAGCAGCTCAAATACCCCACAGGAAAAGAGAAGTTAAATGAACTATGAACTATGGGACAACTGCACGAGAGAATGTTACACAACTACTTAAAATCATGTTTTCAGAAACTACTGAATGAGAGGAAAATGTTTACCAAATATTGTGATGACTTTTGCATTTATAGCAAAGGAAAAAAAATGCTTAGAGAAAAATACAACAAAATGTCAATTTTTATTATCTGTGGGAGGGGAAGTAAAACACAGAGAACTTTTATTTTCTCTTTCCAAACATTAACTTCTTTTCTGGTAATCCTTGGGGCCACTCATTTCAACCTGTGAGCTTCATTTCTCTTCACCTATAAAAGCAGGAGCAATATTAGTTTCCTTATAAGGCTCTTATAAATAGTTAAAACTTTTCCAATAAGAATCGGTTTGTAAATGAAAAACAATAGTATTAAATTATACAGTAAAATAATGGTATAATTGTATGCAGTTTTCATAACAAAGTCTTTAGATAGAGTAATGCCCTGTCAACCAAGAGTAGAAATTTTACTGGAATTTTTCTTTTAAAACCCTACAAATGTATCCATTCTTTTAAAAAACTACACCTGTGCCAGTCCTAGAGTCAGTGCATTATTAGAAAATGATTCTCCATTAATAATCCAAGGAAAACAGCAACCCACCTGCATCCCTAACCTAAATAGTTCAGCATCTCTTTGTATGGAATGGAGGCTAGACTTATCAGTATTATAACCTGGGGATCCCGTTGCTTTTCTGTTCACACAGTTGCATGATCTAGATAGGGCGGACATGACCAGGAGCTTCTCACCAGCCTGCTCAGGGTCCACTGCAGGCCCTACACAGAGCAGGGGCAGACCACACGGCATGACTATGGGGCCAGCCAGGCTTCTCATCTAGTGGGACCCCGTCCAGGACCAATTGCCACACAAAATAGCCATTACCCAGGCGGCCCAGCTACCACCAGCAGGTTCCACTGCAGGAGCCCTTCCCTTGCAGCCTCCCCAGAAAGACTTTTCCCTCTTCTCCCTCCCCCACCCTCCATCACATTCAGCTCTAGGTGTAACAGTCAGAGCACTGGGTGGGAGAGAATCAGTCTGGAAAGCAGTTCCCTTCAGTGCTATGAATATGCATTCAGCACCCACTCTGCACCCAGGACCAAGCACACCTGCTCTTCTCTTTAAACTCAATAAATTAGCCAGGCGCGATGGCACGTACCTGTAATCCTAGCTACTTGGGAGGCTGAAGCAGGAGGATCCCTTGAGCCCAGGAGTTTGAGGTTACAATAAGCTATTATTGTGCCACTGCACTCTAGCCTGGGTGGCAGGGTGAGACCCTGTCTCAAAAAAAAAAAAAAATTAGAAAGAAAAACCTCAAGTCATTTTTATAACAGCTTTTCCTCTTCTCTATTTCATCCCCTTTCCACACAATCCAGCCATATTACTTCATTGGTAAGTAGCCAATATCCCCATATCTCATCAACCTTAGTGATTTCAGTTCTATAAACCCAGAGAAAAAACCAACCTTAATCAGCCTCACGGAATCCTTTGGGAAAAACCAAGCTTTCTAGATGATCACAGGTCTTTCAAGCATCAAAACTTCTATGACATCCACGGTTTTGAATGGAAATCCTTCTCCACGACAGCCTGTGCTCTCTGCTTTTTTCCACAGATTGCACTAAACTGAACTTCTCCCTGATGGTGCGTCCTCAGGCCCACCAGTGACTGCCTTCACAGGGGCTGTGGATGGGTAGGGCCCTTTGCCTTTAGGTTCATTAGCCCCACACTGCTGTCTTCTGAGATTTCAGTGTTTCTGTCTCCTTCATTCAGGGGCTCACTGTTTCTGCTTCCTTCCACCTTCCCAGCTCCCTTTTCTAATCCATTGCTAATTATGTGCTGGATATTTGGACCTTGAGAGCTTGTTTGGAGGTTCTAGCAAGCAGGCATAGCTACTTGTATACCCTTGACCAAAGACTGGTCCTCTTCTATCCAGGATGGTCATCTTCGACCAAGTGCAAAGATTCAGGAGGGACACACATGGAACAGTAAGGGGGGAAAGGGACGCCCACCTAGCCAGCCAGATCAACCGAATCAACCCTGGCAATCAAGAGGGTGACAGATGGCACAGCCAGATCACCCTCACAGGTATCTGCTGGGTGTTTGGAACCCACTGATCACACTTGTTGTTTTCAGTGCATACTCAGCGTGGGCTCCGAGGGCCTTTCCCGTGAGTAAAATGCCCACACCTCAGTTCATCAGCTTGATGCTGCCTCTTTTGCTCAGGCTTGTCAGCTCGTTTCCTGGTTCTTGCTGTGTTCTAGGCAGATGATTCAAGAGACGTTTTAGACAGTCTCAGTAGAAGCTTTCACTGCATTTGAAGTCATACCTGGGAACTAGACTTAAAATAATAACTCTCCAATGACCCCTGGAGGAATGAGTGGGTGATTTGAGAGGAACACACTGCCGTAGCAAAGATTGGAAATTTTAAAAAAGAAAGAGAAACATAAAGAAAACAGGGAATAAGAGGAAGATTTTTTATACTTTCTCTTTTTTTTTTTTTTCCTAGCTGGCCGGTTGCTCCAATTTTTCAAATATTTACCTCCTCGCCTCAACCCTGTTCCATAACCTCAAGAGAGGATAAAGTAGACCACCAGAATATATGATGGAAAGTGTAATAAAGAGAGATAAAGATGATTCCAGACATAACAGTAAGCATTATATATTCTAATTCATTCAATCACTTGGACCTAAAAAAAAAAATTCTATTTTGTTTCAGTAACTAAACTGGATGAAAGGGCGAGATTTGTTGCTTATGAAACATACTGCCAGTTTTCAGAGTTTCACAGGACCCTTCTTTATGAACACAAAGTTATGTTTCCAAGTTGTCTCCTCAGAGTCTTCAGAGCTGTTTTTTCATCCATGTTACCAAAACTCCTCATGCCAACTTTGACCTTTGTTCACTTAATAACATTTACCCAGGTCCTGCTACATGCCTGGCACTTCCCAGGGCATGGTCCCAATAGGGCTTCCCTCAGCTTTTTGTCTCCTCTTTGATTAAAGACAACGAAAAGGCCTCTAGAACTTTGTTGTTAGAATTCTTCCTAACAAATGAACATAAATATACATAAGCATGTTCACTGCAACACTGTTTAAATAGCAAAATGTTGACAAGAATCTAAATGCTCTAAAATGGGTAATTGATACAATGGAACATGCTGGGCTGCCATAGTTATGGACCCAGGAATACAGTCACCTTGTATTAATAAGTGAGAAAAGATACATTTTACAGAAAGACCAGTAACTACAGCATAATCGTTTTTATAGAACTCCATATTACTTATAAACGTAGAGTTGCATTTTTTAGTTAGAAGAATATACACCAAAATAGATGACAGAACTGTGAATGATTTCCTCCCATTTTTGCTTGTCTTTATTTTCTAATGTTGTTCTAAGCAATTATGCATTTTAAAAAAATCAACCAAAAATTTTTTAAAAATTTTCCCTGATCAAGAGAAACAACTCCATTGCCTTGTCAGTCACTGCAAACCTTACTAAAGTATGAGAAAGCCTCTCCTTAAAACCAAGTGCATTAAATCCAAGAGACAGAAGCAGAGGTGTCAATAATCTGCATCAGGAAAATCCCAAATGTTATGGCACAGAACTACTGGAACTGGTGGGCAGAGAAGATGCAGGCAGAAATACAATAAGAGACACTTCGCCAACAAAGCAAAATAAAGAGGCTCAGGTCCCAGGTACACCAGTGGGCAGGGATGAGATACAAAACAGAAAAGAGACGAATGAGGGTAAGGTGGAAGTTTCTGTAAGAGCAGTTGCTCTGCCTCTTCTCTTCCCACTCTCAGGACATAAGGCTCTGTACAGTACAAGTCAAGGCTCAGGGGTGAACCCACCGAAATTAATTGAAAGTATACACAGAAAATGATCTCACTCCAAATCTTTCCCTCCACTCCTTAGAACACGTCCAATCAGGCCAGGCACAGGGGCTCACGCCTGTAATCCCAGCACTCTGGGAGGCCGAGGCAGGCAGACGACCTGATGTCAGGAGTTCAAGAGCAACCTGACCAACATGGTGAAACCCTGTTTCTACTAAAAACACAAAATTAACCGGGCATGGTGGCGCAAGCCTGTAATCTCAGCTATTTGGGAGGCTGAGGCAGAAGAATCGCTTGAACCTGGGAGGCGGAGGTTGCAATGAGCTGAGATTGCGCCATTGCACTCCAGCCTGGGCAACAAGAGCAAAACTCCATCTCAAAAAACAAGAAAAAAAAAGAACATGTCTAATCAAAGGGCTATCTCCAGCTAGGCATGGTACCTCATGCCTCTAATCCCAGCACTTTGGGAGGCTGAGGCAGGTGGATCAGGAATTTGAGACCAGTCTGGCCAACATGGTGAAACTCCATCTCTACTAAAAATACAAAATTAGCCTAGCAGCCAAGCATGGTGACAGGTACCTGTAATCCCAGCTGATTGGGAGGCTGAGGCAAGAGAATCACTTGAACCCAGGAGGCAGAGGTTGCAGTGAGCTGAGAGTGTGCCACTGCACTGTAGCTCTCCAGCCTGGGCAACAGAGCAAGACTCCAAAGACTTTGTCTAAAAAAAAAAAAAAAAACTATCTCCCAAGTCAGGAGATCAGAAGACTCTTCTCTGAAGTACCAGTGGAAAGAATTCTTCTCACTGATGTGAGGGGAATCTCCCATAAAATAAGTCTCCTGGTACAATGATGTAGAAGCAAATCCGTCATTCAACAAGCTTCACAAGACTGCATGACTTCCAATTCACTTTTTAGTGCCTCATTCTTAATATGAAATGGTAACCTAGGATCACCAGACCTTAGGAGAAAACTCCTAAAATGAAAGGGTAGTACCTAAAATAAACGAAGGGAATAGCAACTCAGAAGAAACCAAAATGAGGCATGGGACGGGAACACTTTTTTAACACCCACTAATACCCTCCAAGAGACTTCATAGAGCAGAGAGGCAGGGCAAGATGGCAGAATAGAAGGCTTCATCAATTGTCTCCCAACCCCCACAAGGACACCAATTTGGCAACATTCTACACAGAAAAAATACCTGCATAAGAACCAAAAATCAGGTGAGCACTCATGGTAGCTAGTTTTCACTTCATATCACCGAAAGAGGCACTGAAGAGATAGAAAAAACAGTCCTGAATCACTGATGCCACCTCTCTCCATCCCAGGCATCAGCTGTGTAATGCAGAGACTATCTCTGAGCACTGCAGGAGGGAGAGCACAGCAATTGTGGGGCACTGAACTCTGTGCTGTCCTGTTAGAGAAGAAAGGAAAACCAGACCAAACTCAGCTGACACCTGCCCACAGGGAGAGCATTTAAACCAGACCTAGACAGAGGGGAATCGCCAATCCCAGCAGTCTGAGCTTGAGTAAACTTGAAAGGCAGTCTGGGCTATATGAACTGAAACTCTTAGGAAAGTTCAAGTGCTGAACTAGGCCCAGAGACAGTGGAATCAGGGGACACACAACATGCTAAGACACTAGCTGCAGCAGCCAAAGGAGTGATGGCATCAATCCTCCCCTAACCCAAGCTGCACAACTCACCCCTTCCTTCCACTTGAGGAGAGGAGAGAGAAGAGTGGGGAGGACTTTGTCTTGTACTTTGGATACCAGCTCAGCCACAGCAGTACAGGGGACTGGTCAGAGTCATGAGGCCCCTGTTCCAGGCCCTAGCTCCCAGATGACATTTCTAGACATACCCTGGGCCAGAAGAGAATCTGCTGCCTTAAAGGAAAGGACCCAGTGCTGGCAGCATTCATCACCTGCTAAATGAAGAGGGGCCCCTGAATAACCAGTGACAATACCCAGGTACTACATCGAGGGCCTTGGGTAAGACTTTGAGACTTGCTGGCTTCAGGTGACACTCAGCACATTACCAGCTGTGATGCATATGGGGCAAAACTCCTTCTGCTTGAGAAAATCAGAGGGGAAAGTAAAGGGGACTTTGTCTGGCACCTTAGGTACCAGCACACTCAGAGTGGGGTAGAACACCAAGTGGGCTCTTGGGGTCTCCAATTCCAGGACTTGGTTCTTGGATGGCATTTCTGGACCTGCCCTGGGCCAGAGGGGAACCCTCTGCCCTACAGGTTGAGTTCCAGGCCAGGCATCATTCACCATAAGCTGACTTACGGGTCTTTGGGTCATCCTTATGAGGTAGTCTGGCAGTACTCCTGATGGCCAGGGGTAGTGGTGGCTACAGGATGAGGCTCCTCTGCCTTTGGAAAGGGGAGGGAACAGTGGGAAGTATGGCATCTTGTGTTTTGACTGCCAATTCAGAAGCAGTACAATAGAATACCAGATAGGCTTCTAGTCCCTGACTTCCAGACAGTACCTCTGGACCCACCAAGGGCCTGGAGTACCTCCCCGCCATGAAGGACAAGACACAGGAATGGCTGGCTTTGCCACTGACTGATTGTAGAGCACCAGGACCTAGAGTGAACATAGGCAGTAACCAGGGAGTGGTTACAGCAGGCCTTGAGCAAGATCCAGTTGTGTGCTGGCTTCAGGTCTGACCCAGAGCAGTCATCGTTTTAGTGGCCACAGGGTGCTTGTGTCATTCCATCCCCAGCTTTAGATGGCTCAGAACAGAAAGAGAGAGACTCTATTTGTTTGGAAGAAAGTAAGCAAAAAGAACAAGAGTCTCTGCCTGGTAATCCAGAGAATTCTCCAGTATCTTGTTCAAGACCAAAACAGTACCTCTACGAGTCTACAAGAACCACAGCATTGCTGGGGCTAGGGTGTTCCCTACAGCAACTACAGCTTAGGTCAAAACAGCCAAGTCTTTTCAAATATCTGCAGAGCTTTCCCAAAAAGGATGGGTACAAATAAGCCCAGACAGTGAAGTCTACAATAAATATCTAACTCTTCACTGCCTAGACACTGAAGAACATCTACCAGCCTCAGCACCATCCGGTAAAACCTTATTTAGTTCACCAAATGAACTAAATAAGATACCACAGACCAATCCTAGAGAAACAGACATCTGTGATCTTTCAGACAGAGAATTCAAAATAGCTGTATTGAGGAAACTCAAATAAATTCAAGATGACATAGAGAAGGAATTCATAATTCTTTTTGGGGGGATTCACAATTCTATCAGATAAATTTAACAAAGAGATTGAAATAATCAAAAAGTATCAAGCAGAAATTCTGGCACTGAAAAATTCCATTGGCGTAGTGAAGAATGCATCAGAGTCCTTTAATAGCAGAATTGATCAAGCAGAGAGATACTTAGTGAGCTTGGAGACAGACTCTTTTTGAAATATACAGTCAGAGGAGATAAAATAAAAAAAATAAAAAACAACAAATCATGCCTACAGGATCTAGAAAATAACCTCAAAAAAGCAAATCTAAAAGTTTTGGCCTCAAAGAAGGGATAAAGAGATAGGAGTAGAAAGTCTATTGAAAGGGATAATAACAAAGAACTTCCCAAACCTAAAGAAAGATATCAATATTCCAAGTAGAAGAGAATTATACAACACAAAGGAGATTTAGACTACCTCAAGGCATTTAATAGTCAGACTCCCAAAAGTCAAGGATAAAAAATGAATCCTAAAAGCAGCAAGAGAAAAGAAACAAATAACATACCATGGAACTTCAATACATCTGGCAGCAGACTTTTCAGCAGAAACCTTACAGGCCAGGAGACAGTGGTATAGCATATTTAAAGTGCTGAGGGAAAAAAATGTCTAACCTAGAGTAGTATATCCAGCAAAACTATCCTTCAAACATGAAGGAGAAATAAAGACTTTCCCAGACAAACAAAAGTTGAGGGATTTCGTCAACACCAGATCTGTCCTACAAGAAATGCTAAAGTGAGTTCTTCAATCAGAAAGAAAAAGACATCAATGAGCAAGAAGAAACCACCTGAAGATACAAAACTTACTGGTAATAGTAAGCATACAAAAAAATATATATATGATAACACTGTAGCTATGGTGTGTAAACTACTCTTATCCTACATAGAAAGAATAAATGATGAACTAACCTAAAACAATAACACAACAACTTTTCAAGACATAGTACAATAAGATACAAATAGAAACAACAAAAAGTTAAAAAGTGGGAGGATGAAGTTAAGGCATAGTTTTTATTGGTTTTCTTTTTGCTTATTTGTGTGTTTATGCAAAGTGTTAAGTTGTTATCAGGTTAAAATAATGGGTTATAAGATAGTATTTGCAAGACTCATGGTAACCTCAAACCAAAAAACATCCAATGGATACACAAAAAATTAAAAGCAAGAAACTAAATCATGTCAATATTGTTATTGATAAGTAAGAACTTACATAATGTTATGTCATTTACATAACATTGAATGTAAATGGACTAACTTATCCAATCAAAAGACATAGAGTGGATGAATAGATGAAAAAACAAGACCTATTCATCGGTTGCACACAAGAAACACACTTAACCTATAAAGACACATATACACTTCATGCCAACAGAAACCAAAAAAAAAGTATGAGTAGCTATACTTGTATCAGACTAAAACAGATTTCAAGACAAAAACTGTAGGAGACAAAGAAGGTCACTATATAATGATAAAGGGATCAATTCAACAAGAGGCTACAACAATTATATATGCACCCATCACTGGAGCACCCAAATATATAAAGCAAATATTATTAGAGCTAAAAAGAGAGAGAGGCCCCAATACAGTAATAGCTGGAGACTTAACACCCCACTTTCAGCATTGGACAAATCTTCCAGACAGAAAATCAACAAAGAAACATCAGACTTAATCTTCACTATAGACCAAATGGATTTAATAGATATTTACAGGACATTTCATCCAATGGCTACAGAATACACATTCTTTTCCTGAGCACAGGGATCATTCTCAAAGTCCATATGTTATGTCACAAAGCACACCTTAAAACACTCAAAAATTGAAATAATATCAGGCATCCTCTCTGACTACAATGGAATAAAACTAGAAATTAATAATAATAAGAGGAATTTTGGAAACCATACAAATACATGGAAATTTAAAAATATGCTCCTCAATGATCAGTAGATCAATGAAGAAATTTAGAAGAAAATTGAAATTTTTCTTGGAACAAATGATAATGGAAACACAACATACCAACACCTATGGGATACAGCAAAAGCAGTACTCAGAGGGAAGTTTATAGCTAGCTATAAGTGCCTACAATAAAAAAGAGGAAAATCTTCAAATAATCTAATGAAGCATCTTAAAAAACTAGAAAAGCAAGACCAAACCAAACCCAAAATTAGTAGGAAAAAAAAAAAGATCATAGCAGAAACAAATGAAATTGAAATGAAAAATAAAAAACAATACAAGGCCAGCACGGTGGCTCACACCTGTAATTCCAGCACTTTGGGAAGCCAAGGCCAGCAGACCATCTGAGGTCAGGAATTCAAGACCAGCCTGGCCAATATAGTGAAACACCGTCTCTACCAAAAATACAAAAATTAGCTGTGCATGGTGGTATGCACTGGTAGTCCCAGCTACTTGGGAGGCTGAGGCAGGAGAATCACTTGAACCCAGGAGACAGAGGTTGCAGTAAGCCAAGATTATGTCACTGCACTCCAGCCTGGGTGACAGAGCAAGACTCTGTCAAAAGAAAAAAAAAAAAAAGATCAATGAAACAAAAAGTTGTTTTTTTGAAAAGTTAAACAAAAGTGACAAACCTTTAGCCAGACTAACAAAGGAAAAAAAAAAAGAAGATACAAATAAATAAAATCAGAAATGAAATAGGAGATATTACAACTGATACTGAAGAAATTCAGAGGATCATTTGTGGCTACTATGAGCAACTATATGCCAATACATTGAAAACCCTAGAAGAAATTAACAAATTCCTAGACACATACAACCTACCAAGATTGAATCAGGAATAAATCCAAAACCTGAACAGACCAATAACAAGTCACAAGACAGAAGCCATAATAAGAAGTCTCTGAGTAAAGAAAAGCCTGAGACTTGATGGCTTCATTGCTGAATTTTTTTTTTTTTTTTTTTTTTTTTTTTTTTGAGACGGAGTCCGGCTCCTTCGCCCATGCTGGAGTGCAGTGGCGCAATCTCGGGATGGTCTCGATCTCCTGACCTTGTGATCCTCCCGCCTCAGCCTCCCAAAGTGCTGGGATTACAGGCGTGAGCCACCATGCCCGGCTTTCGCTGCTGAATTCTACCAAACATTTAAAAATGAACTGATACCAATCCTACCCAAACTATTGCAAAAAATACAGGAGGAAGGAATACTTTCAAACTCATTCTATGAGGCCAGTGTTACCCTGATACCAAAACCAGACAAAGACATATCAAAAAAAGAAAACTATAAGCCAATATCCAATTGAATATTGATTAATATTGATGCAAAATTCCTCCACCAAATACTAGCAAACCAAATTCAACAATACATTAGAAAGATCATGCAACATGACCAAGAGGGATTTATCCCTGGGATGCAAGGATGGTTCAATATATGCAAATCAATCAGTGTGATACACTATATCAAAGGAATGAAGGATAAAAACCATATGATCATTTCAATTGGTGCTGAAAAGCATTTGATGAAAGTCAACTTCCCTTCATGATAAAAACTCCCAGAAGACAGGATAAAAGGAACATACCTCAACATAATATAAGCCATATAAGACAGACCCACAGTGAATAATATAAGGAATGGGGAAAAACTGAAAGCCTTTCCTCTAAGATCTAGAACATGACAAGGATGCCCACTGTCACCACTGTTATTCAACATGGTACTGGAAATCCTAGCTAGAGCAATCAGACAAAAGAAAGATATAAAGAGCATCCAAATTGGAAAGGGGAATGTCAAATTATCCTTGTTTGCAGGTAATATAATCCTATACTTGGAAAACCCTAAAGACTACACAAGAAAACTGTTAGAACTGATAAACAAATTCAGTAAAGTTGCAGGATACAAAATCAACATACAAAAATCAGTAGCATTTTTATATGTGAACAGTGAACAATGCGAAAAAGAAATCAAAAAAGTAATCCCATTTACAATAGCCACACATAAAACTAAATACCTAGGAATTAACCAAAGAAGTGAAATATCTCTATAATGAAAACTATAAAACACTGATGAAAGAAATTGAAGAGGACACCAAAAAAATGGAAAAATATTCCATTTTCACAAATTGGAAAAATCTGTACTGTTAAAAATGTCCATACTACCCAAAGCTATATACAATCTACAGATTCAATGCAATCCCTATCAAAATACTAATGACATTCTTCACAGAAATAAAAAAAAAAAAAAAAACCCTAAAATTTGTACAAAACCACAAAAGGCCCAGACCAGCCAAAGTCATCCTAAGCAAAAAGAACAAAATTGGAGGAATCATATTACCTGACTTCAAATTATACTACAGAGCTATAGTAAGCAAAACAGCATAGTACTGGCATAAAAACAGACACATAGGCCAGGCGCGATGGCTCACACCTGTAATCCCTGCACTTTGGGAGGCCAAGGTGGGCGGATCACAAGGTCAGGAGATCAAGACCATCCTGGCTAACACGGTGAAACCCCGTCTCTACTAAAAATACAAAAAATTAGCCAGGGGTGGTGGCAGGCACCTGTAGTCCCAGCTACTTGGGAGGCTGAGGCAGGAGAATGGCATGAACCCAGGAAGTGGAGTTTGCAGTGAGCCAAGATCACACCACTGCACTCCAGCCTGAGAGACACAGTGAGACTCCGTCTCAAAAAAATAAAAAAAAGAAAAAAAAAAACAGACATTTAGACCAATGGAATAGAATAGAGAACCCAGAAACAAATCCATACATCTACAGTGAACTGATTTCGACAAGGTGCCAAGAACAGACACAGTGGGAAAGATAGTCTCTTCAATAAAAAGTACTGGGAAAACTGGATATCCATATGCAGAAGAATGAAACTAGACCTGTATCTCTTACCATATAAAAAATCAAATCAAAATGGATTGCAGACTTAAATCTAAGACCTCAGACTATGAAACTACTAAGAGAAAACACTGGGGAAAGTCTCCAGGATATTGAACTGGGCGAAGATTTCTCAACCAATACTCCACAAGCACAGGCAACCAAAGCAAAAATGGACAAATGAGATCATATCAAGTGAAAAGCTTATGCACAGCAAATAAAGTGAAGCAATCAACAAAGTGAAGAGACAACCCACAGAATGGGAGAAAATATTTGCAAATGACTCATCTGACAAAGGATTAATAACCAGAATATATAAAGAACTCAAACAACTCTATAGGAAAAAAAAATCTAATAATCTGATTTTTAAATGGGCAAAAGTTCTGAATAAACATTTCTCAAAAGAGGACATACAAATGGCAAACAGGCATATGAAAAAGTGCTCAACATCATTGATCATCAGAGAAATGCAAATCAAAACTACAATGAGATATTATCTCACCTCTGTTAAAATGGCTTACACCCAAAAGACAGGCAATAACAAACGCTAGAGAGGATGTGGAGAAAAGGGAACACTTGTACACTGTTGGTGGGAATGTAATTTAGTACAACCACTATGGAGAACATTTTGGAGGTTCCTCACAAAACTAAAAATAGAGCTACTATGTGATGCAGCAATTCACTGCTGGGTATATACCCAAAAGAAAGGAAATAAGTATATCAATGGGATACCTGCAGTCCTGTGTTTGTTGCAGCACTGTTTACAATAGCTAAAATTTGGAAGTAACCTAAGTGTCCATCAACAGATGAATGGATAAAGAAAATGTGGTACATATACTCAGTGGAGTACAATTCAGCCATAAAAATTAATGAGATCCCATCATTTGCACAAGGATGGAACTGGAGATCATTTTGTTAAGTGAAATAAACCAGGCACAGAGACAAATATCACATGTTCTCACTTATTTGTGGGATATAAAAATCAAAACAATTGACCTCATGAACATGCAGAGTAGAAGGATGATTACTAGAGACTGGGAAGGGTAGTAGGGGGCTGAGAAGGAGGTAGAGATGGTTGCAGAGTACAAAAAAAAAAAAATAGAAAGAATGAATAAGACCTACTATTTGATAGCACAATAGGGTGACTATAGTCAATAATAACTTTTTTTTTTTAACTGAGACAGAGTTTCACTCTTCTTGCCCAGGCTGGAGTACAATGGCGTGATCTCAGATCACTGCAACCCCTGCCTCCTGAGTTCAAGTGATTCTCCTGCCTCAGCCTCCCAAATAGCTGCAATTATGGGCAAGTGCCACCACGCCCAGCTAATTTTTCTATTTTTAGTAGAGACAGGGTTTCACTGTGTTAGCCAGGCTGTTCTCGAACTCCTGACCTCAGGTGATCCATCTGCCTCAACCTCCCAAAGTGCTGAGATTATAGGCATGAGCCACCAAGCCAGGCCAATAGTGACTTAATTATACATTTTAAAATAACTTAAAGAGTGTAACTGAATTGTTTGTAACTCAAAGGATAAATGCTTGAGGGAATGGATACCCCATTCTCCATGATCTGTTTATTTGACATTGCATGTTTGTATCAAAACATCTCATGTGTTCCATAAATAAATATACCTACTATGTACTCAGAAAAATTTTTTTAATTTTTTAAAGGCAAAAAAATAGAGACTTCATAAAGATGGTGCACAATAACATAAGAACAGGGATCTATGAAAAAAGAAAAGTAAAAAATTAAGAAAAACACCTGGAAATTAAAAATAAAATAGTCAAAATAAATAAATACATAAATAACCAAAAGAAATATTTCAATACAAAGTTTGAGAGAGAGGCTGGGCGCAGTGGCTCATGCCTCTAATCCCAGCACTTTGGAAGGCTGAAGCAGGCAGATCACCTGAGGGCAGGAGTTCGAGACCAGCCTACCCAACATGGCAAAACCCCGTCTCTACTAAAACTACGAAAAATTAGCTGGGCATGCTGGCAGGTGCCTGTAAGCCCAGCTACTCGGGAGGCTGAGGCAAGAGACTCGCTTGAACCCGGGTAGCAGAGGTTGCAGTGAGCCGAGATCGCATCATTGCACTCCAGCCTAGGCGAAAAGTGCGAAACTCTTTCTAAATAAATAAATTTGGAAGAGAAAGTCAAGAAATTCTCAGAAAAGTAACAGCTTAAAAACCAGAGGGGAAACATGAGAAAAAATACAATAATTGATATTTATTGAGTGTTTATCTTATGTCAGTTCTAAGAATTTTACATGTATTCATACATTTAATGCTTCACAGTTTTATGAGATAGGAGTTATTCTTATTATAATCAACCCATTTTACATATGAGAAAACTGAGGCATGGTGAGATTAAATAACTTGCCCAAGGCAAACAGCTAGTAAATAAATGGCACAGCTAGAATTTGCAACCAGAGCAGTCTGCCCCTTAACCAGTATGCCATACTGCCAGATGAAACATGAAGGTTGAAATGTCATGCTATCGTGATTGAAACAATGGAAGGACTCGAAGTATAATTGCAAATGTTGTCAAAGAATGCATTGAATGATACTCTAGAGAAATTCAGCCATAAGAGGTTGTAGTGAGCCAAGATCACACCACTGCACTCCAGCCTGGGCAACAGAGCGAGACTCTATCTCAAAAAAAAAAAAGAAAGAAAGAAGAAAAGAAAAGAAAAGAAAAGAAAAGAAAAGAAAAGAAATTTAGCCATAAATTTCCAGCTGCAAAAGCCAAAACCTCTCATTGAAGATGGCACCACTAAAGAGGATCTACATTATTTAGTAACCTCAAAAATCTAAAGCTAGGAAGTAAACACAAATAATGATTGAATTTAATTGATATCTAATAGCTGGATATTCCTGTATTGTAAGTCATAAAAGTTAAGAAAAAAAAAGTGTAAAGGCATTAGAATAGTAGTTGGTAAATAACATAATAGATACTGATTTCCAGTCAAGAGTGGGCCATGAGTTCATGCTTTGATTTTCCCTTTGTTATCCAAATATGTGAAAACATGGGCTAAAATATACAAAAGGAGAAAACGTGTCATATTCAAAAAAAGATAAACATCTCCGTGGAACAGAGGTGCAAAACTGAGAGCCAGGCTAAAGCTGTGGCTGTGGTGTCCAGAAACTCAGCTCCATGAGAGTCAACGAGTTTTCAAAGTTCCATGGATAAGGCGGAAACCAGGCTTGCTGCTTAAGGAAGCAGACTGAACAAAACATAGACAACTTCTGCTTGGAGCTGTTGCAGTCTTTCTCAAGTTTTATTTTCATGATTATCCCTCTAAAAAGATAAATGTTATTTAAGTTTTTCCTAGTGAGAGAAATTAAATGCTAGGGAATATAATTTTTAGGAGGTAGGGTTGTGCTTTGAAGAGCCACAAACCATTGTAATATCTAAGATTATTTACCTTCTAAGAATCAAATGTTAAATGATCAGGAGCAACATTGTCCCTGTGGAGAATGCATACATTATAGCTTTAAAACCCACAGCCTTGCCACTAAGAACTGAGCCAAACTGCTCATTGGCCATATGACTGGCTCTTGGGTACTCTACCATCACTATAGTGCAGGAACTCCAACCAGCAATTAATTTAAAGCCTCATTATAGATTTAGGGTTCTGAAGGACATTGTAAGAGAGAACTGCAAAAATGTTGAACAGAGAGGCAGATGGGCAAAGATGGAAGAAGGAGAGACAAATGAAAAACAAAACAAAAAAAAGGCTTATTCAAAATTAGTGGTAAATGAAAATTCCAAAAAACAAAAATAGGTTGCTACAAAAGAAAGCCAACAAAATTAACAATCATGCATTCACTCTGGAAAATTAATTTTATTGGACAGCTGAACAAAGACTTTAAATTATAAACAGTAAGCATTTACAGAAAAGAGAAAACAAAAGAAAACAAAATTCTTCAACAAAAACATGTTTTAAAATGCCACAAGAATAAGTGAACGTTTAAAAGAAACAATTAGAAATTTAGAAAATGATATATATTGATTGAATTTTAAAATACAAAAACAGGACCAGACACCATGGCTTACACCTGTAATCTCACTACTTTGGGATGCCAAGGTGGGAGAAGCACTTTAAGCCAGGAGTTTGAGATCAGCCTGGGCAACATAGTGAGACCCTATCTATACGAAAAAAAATTTTTAATTAGCCAGGCATGGTGGCACGTGCCTGTAGTCCAGCTATCAGGAGGCTTAGGCAGGAGGATGGCTTGAGTCCAGGAGTTTAAAGTTACCATGAGCTATGATCATGCCACTGCATTCCAGCCTGGTCAACAGAGAAAGGCCTTGTCTCTTAAAAATAAATAAATAAATACAATAAACAGAACTATACTGCTCTCCCTTTTATAGATAGATAGATAGATAGATAGATAGATAGATAGATAGATAGATAGATAGATAGATAGATAGAGGATAGAGATAGAATTTAAGTAGCAATGTATAAAACGTGAAAGATAGACTGAGAGAGTCCAAATATTTTAATGAATAGAATTTCCAAAAGAAGAAACTAAAATGAATGATAAGGAATAAATATCTGAAAAAATTGTTGCAGAACAGGCATGGTGGTTCACGTTCCAGCACTTTGTGAGACCAAGGCGGCAGATCACTTGAGGCCAGGAGTTTGAGATCAGCCTGGCCAACATGACAAAACCCTATTTCTACTAAAAATATAAAAATTAGCCAGGTATGGTGGCACATGCCTGTCATCCCAGCTACGTGGGAGGCTGAGGCACAAGAATCACTTGAATCCAAGGAGGCAGAGGTTGCAGTGAACCGAAATCACACCACTGCACTCCAGCCTGGGCAACAGAGTAAAACTCTGCCTCTAAAAAGAAAAAAAAAATAGTTGCTGATCATTTTCCAGAATTAAAGAAAGAAACCTGATTAATTGCCGGATCAGTATGACCAAATACTAAATAGAATAAATACAAATAAAACCAAGCTTGGACACACTGAAGTGAAAAGCTGAAATCAAGGGTAAAGAGACAGTCTTAAAATTCATCAGCGAGAAAAGACAAACAACCTAAAACAGTGTGACAATTGATTCCTGACAACAGATTCCTTGTTAGCAAAAGTAGATATAAGAAGTTAATGAAACACTATTTTAAAAGTGCAGAGAGGTGGTCATCTAAGATGTTAATATAAGGGCAAATATGGGTGAGGAGCACACAAAAACTCTGTATTATCTTTGCTACTTTTCTGTCAATCTAAAATAATTCCCTTAAAAGGTTTTTTTTTTTTATGTAGTGAAAAGGAAAAAAAAAAACAGTTAAGCTAGAATTTTATAGCCAGCTAATCCATCTGCCAAAGACATGAAAATAATTATATGAGAATATAGAAAAGCAAGAAGTGCATCAAACACAGTGAAAAGTTGTAACATTACAAAAAAAAAAAAAAAAAGATGACTAGCCTAGAAACTGATTCCTGTTTCCCTTTCTTCCTCCTTCCTTCATGAATAATTCAGTCCAAAATCAACTAGGTAGGGCCAAGCAAGGTAGGTCTCTGGAGGCTGTGGGGAGAAAAGTAGCAGCAGCAGCTCAGCATGGGGTATCAAAGCTGGAGCAAAATGAGATCATCTGTGCACCCATTTAGCACCATGCTAAATCTGAACAACCCAGATTTAGCATGGGTTGTCCAAGCTAAATCAAAGGAAGAGGGTGTCTACTCAGTAGAGAGATGGTCATAGCCCAGCACAAAGGGTCAAAAGTCAAGTAGAGTGAGATCATCTGTGCAGGGGGGAACAGTGGTGGTGGATGAAATGCTCATGGGAGCATTTCAGGTTTTGGATTTTTGGATTTGGAAAGCTCAAGCAGTAAGTATAATGCGAATATTCCAAAGTCAACAAAAATGTAAAAAAATTGAAACAAAATGCTTCTCAGTCCCAAGCATTTCAGATAAGAGTTACTCAGCCTGTAATAAATAAATACGTTGAGAATAATGAAAGCCAGGTTTTTTACTTCAGAGATGAGTTATAAATAAAAGGAGAAAAGTAGAATGAACTCCATGATGTTTGCTTGAAATTGGAAGCATGGGTGGGAACTCATGGTTTTCAATATGCGTGTGCAGGTGTATTGTGTATAGAGCTTTGACAATTGAGAGAGCCTAAGAAGATCAGCCCCCAAAAGGTTTGAACACACCTAGTGCCCAAATCTTCATTTCTGAATATCATTATTTGCTAAAAAGAATCAGTGTTCTTGGCCGGGCATGGTGGCTTATGCCTATAATCCCAGCACTTTGGGAGGTCAAGGCAGGTGGATCACCTGAGGTCAGGAGTTCAAGACCAGCCTGATCAACATCGTAAAACCTGTCTTTACTAAAAATATAAAATTAGCCATGCATGATGGTGCATGCCTGTAATCTCAGCTACTCAGGAAGCTGAGGCAGGAGATTCGCTTGAACCCGGGAGGCAGAGGTTGCAGTGAGCCGAGATCACGCCATTGCACTCCAGCCTGGGCAACAAGAGTGAAACTCTGTCTAAAAAAAACAAAAGAGAGAATCAGGGTTTCTTGGGAAAATGCCTGTTTCCAAAGCTGGCAGGGGAAAGCTCAGAATATTGGTTTAGTCTACATTTAAGAAGTGCTCAAAAAAATGATGACAAGGGCAGGCTAACAATCTCTTCAACAAATGATGCTAGGAGAACTGGATATTCATTTGCAAAAGAATGAAGCTGGATTCTTATTTCACACCATATACAAAAAATTAATTTAAAATGGATCAAATATCAAAATGTATGCGCTAAAACTATAAAACTCTTAGAAGATAAGGGTAAATCTTTATGACTTTGGATTTATCAATGGTTTCTTAGGTATGACACCAAAAGCACAGCAACGAAAAAAAAAATAGATAAATTGGACTTCATCAAAATTTAAAATGCTTTGTGCATCAAAGAGAGAATCAAGAGTGAAATTGCAACCTTTAGAATGGGACAAAATATTTGCAAGCCATCTATCTGACAAGGCTCTGGTATCCCGAATACATAAGGAACTCCTATAATTCAACAACAAATAAAGAAACAACCCTATTTAAAATGAGTTGAGTATTCATTTCTTCAAAGTTATATAAATGGCCAAAAAGCACATGAAAACAGTCTCAACATCATTAGTTATTAGCGAAATGCAAATCAAAACCACAATGAGATACCACTTCACACTCACTAGGATAGCAATTTAAAAGAGGGAAGGGGAATCAGTGTTTGTCAGGAAGTGAAGACATTGAATTGAAACCCTTGTATATTGCTGGTGGGAATGTAAAATAATGCAGCCACTGTGGAAAACAGTTTGGATGTTCCTCAATGTGGTAAACATAGAATTATCACATGATCCAGCAATCCCACTCCTAGGTATATACCAAAAATAACTGGAAACAGCATTTGAACAAAGCATGTCTGTAAATTTTTATAGCAGCACTATTCACAATAGCCAAAAGATGGAAACAGCCCAAATATTCATCAATAGATGAATAGATAAACAAAATGTGGTATATCCACGCAATGGAATATTATTAAACTATAAAAAGAAATGAAGTACTGATACAAACTACAACATGGATGAACCATGAAGGCATTACAGTAAGTGAAGGAAGACACAAAAGACCACATATTGTATTACTCTATTTATGTGAAATATCCAGAATAGGCAAATCCATTGAGACAGAAAGCAGATTTGTGATTGCCAGGAGGGCAGAAATGGCGAATGAATGCTTAATTATTAATAGTATGGGGTTTCCATTCGGGGTGACAAAAATGTCTCAAATTAGATATTAGTAGTGATGATTTCACAATATCAGCTGGGCACAGTGGCTCACGCCTGTAATCCCAGCACTTTGGGAGGCCGAGGAAGGTGAATCACCTGAGGTTGGGAGTTCGAGACCAGCCTGGCCAATATGGTGAAACGCCTGTCTCTACTAAAAATACAAAAAAAACAGAAAAGAAAAAAGTTAGCCAGGTGTGGTGGCACATGCCTGTAATCTCAGCTACTCAGGAGGCTGAGGTAGGACCCAGGAGGCAGAGGTTGCAGTGAGCCAAGATCGCGCCATTGCACTCAGCCTGGCCAGCAAGAGCTAACCTCTGTCATTCTACCTCAAAAAAAAAAAAAAAAAAAAAAAAAAAAAAAATGAAGGTACTTAATGCCACTGAGCTGTCGAAACAGTTTAAATAACAAAAATTAGAATTAAAAAAATAAAATGGTTATAATGGTAAATTGTACATTATATGTATTTTGTCACAATAAAAAAAATAAATTATCAAAATAAAATTATGGAGCCATGTCAAAGGACATAGAAACCAGCTTGAAGCACTTCCCACTAGCCTGTCTGGGAAAATCTGAACATCAATAAGTAGCAATAGAAATAGATTCATTGAATAAAATAGAAATCCATGAAATTCAATATAAGAGTCCAAAAGAGGAAAGATAAAAATTTTCCTTACAGTACAATTCAAATTAATATTTGTAAAAGGAATGATGAAACTCACCATTTGGTAAACATCATCATGAAAATTAATTCAACCAAGAAGCATCAATGGATAAGAGTCAATAAAAGTTTGATGAGGAAAGAAATATATACAGAGTCTCAAAGTGCCACCTCACAAAACATTTTATAATTACAAAAGGAAAAAGAATAACTTTATAGGAACAAAACCTGACAGACACCACCTTAATCAAGTGATCAAACTTAACATCATCAGTAGTGGGACAAACCAAAATCATGTACCACCTGACAGGCTGCAGTGAGAACATAGCATCTCTGCCATCAATCAGGTGTATGAACTTGGGCAAATAACTCACGTCTTTAGACCTCTGTTTCTTCGTCTGAAAAAGGAAGTAAGTAGAATTGATAATATCTAACATCCTCTCCAGCTCTAAATTTCTACTATTCTAACACTTATTAAACTCATCTAAATATATGTCTTCATGTTCAGAACTTGGCAGGGGGAGGTAGAAACCTTTCTCTCAGTGTAAGTGGTTGATGTTCTTATATAAGCGAATTGGGTGTAAAGTGCACAAAATGGCATACACAGTAAAACTTTCAAACTTGAATAGTTTAAATGACAAAAAAAAATCCCTAATTTCATAGAGACTACTGGAAAAGTCAAAATTTAAGAGTTTTGAAAGCAATAATAATTATTCCTTTCAAAGGAATACCTGCGTTTAAACCAGTGTAGGAAAACAATTATATGGAAATAAGTGTTTATATAAATAAGTGCTTGAAATGCTTTTCTTCCCTTAAGAAAGGTGAACATGGCTACTCCAATTGGTCAACCCCATTAAGAAGCTTGGCAAAGTCTCTGAGGCATGGAAAAAGCTCCAGACCTTTCAAGCAAGGCACTCACACATCCCAATCACTAAGAGCATCTTCAATACAGGGAAGAACTCTCTACTTGGCTGAAAGTCACTGCTTTCTGAAGGGTAAGATTAATGTCATTTAGTTAAGCAGAAGAGAATGGTTCTGTAAAATAACTCAAGCCCTCACAGGGCAATTCAAATGATCAACAACCTCATAAATAAATGCAGTCATATCAATATTCAACTGGCAAACCATCAAAATGTGAAGTCTGAACCGATCTTATACCATTTGGCTTCAGCTCTCAGTTTTTCTGCAAACAGAAACACATTAATTGGTAATTACTAACCTTTTAAGGTTGGAAGAGCCAACTGATTATAATTATTTTTACTAAATTTTTATTATCCCTTCCACATACAGAACAAAGTATATAAATTGAAACTATCAGAGTTTGAATGGTTCTGGCAAAGAACAAGTTATTTTAACTCATGTTTGTTATTTTTTAATTATTCTTAATATTCACACACTAAAAACATAAACTAATTATAGTGCACTTGGATCATTTGGGCCTCTTTCCTCTCTGTCATCACCTATATCCAATCCGTTCACAAAATTATGCCAACTCTTCCTTCTCAAGTGTTTCTAGAATTCAATCCTCCACTCCCACGGCCACCCTTCTAGACCAGGCCCTCATCACACCAAGCATGGTTTAGTACAACAGACTTCTACATGGCTTGCCAGGTCTTTCAAATCAATCTGGTCTACTAATCAATCTGACATAAGAACTATCTCTCCATCTTTGTATCACTGCAAATCTGAATAAATTCTTTCTACTCAGAATATTTTTTTTTTTTAGATGAAGTTTCGCTCTTGTCGCCCAGGCTGGAGTGCAGTAGCGCAATCTCAGCTCACTGCAACCTCCACCTCCCAAGTTCAAGCGATTCTCCTGCCTCAGCCTCCTGAGTAGCTAGAATTACAGGTGCCTGCCACCACACCTGGCTAATTTTTGTATTTTTAGTAGAGATGGGGTTTCACCATGTTGGCCAGGCTGGTCTTGAACTCCTGACCTCAGGTAATCTGCCCACCTTGGCCTCCCAAAGGCTGGGATTACAGGCATGAGCCACCGCGCCCAACCTACTCAGAATATTTTTAACCAGGTTCATGGGACACGTGCAAGGCTTGAGGTACTCTCCTACAGATCTTCAAGTTCCCACCAATCCATTCTTTGACACTACTTTGGTACACACAGTTCTAACCCACCTAGCTGTCCTACTATCCAACCCACATTCTTCCATATTCTGTTCTTCCATTATAAATTATCCTATCAAATTACTTGCTAAGACCTCAGAAACCTACATTTTCAGAATATTCCCCAGTAATAACTTCTGAGCCTCATTTGCAAGCACCCTCTCATCTGCCAGTCCTCCAAAAGATGGAGTACTCTAGACAGGACTCAGCCTTCTTCTCCTTTCTATTTTCATCCCATCCCTAGATGAGCTCATCCAATCCCATAAATATCTTTATACTGACAACTCCCAAATTTACATCTCCAGGCTTGCTCTCTTTCCTGAGCTTCAGACTCAAATATCCAACTGTACACTCAGAATTTTTCCTGGGTATGTCAAACATAGCATATCCAAAGACTTCCACATCTCAGTACATGGGGAACAATCCACTCAATTAATTAAGAAGTTTGGATTCACCCATTGCCCTTCCATTCATTTATCTCCCAACATCCATCCGACAATATATCTCTCTATCTCTGCGAAATACATCCCAAATTCAACTATTGCTGTCACCATAGTCCAATTCATTACATTTCTCTTCCGGATTATTGCAATAGACTCCCAACTGGTGATGAGGTCTTGTCATTCATTCAGACACTCAGTCAGAACAACAGGACTTCTCAAAAAGCAAGATGTACATTTAATTAAACAAATTGCTGTTGGAAATGACCACCTTGTTTCTTCTTTTTCTCATTCTCTCTCTCTCTACTTTCCTATCATTCTTATTCTGTTCTTAACTCCTTCTCTTTCTCTCTCCCTCATCTTGGTTTTGTCTTTCTCTCTTCCTCTCCCTGTTGTTTTACCGATCAACTAGGTACATAGTATAGTAGAAAAACGCTAGGAGTTAGAAGTAAAAGGTTTATTCCTGTGGGCTGTTATGGTCAAGGAAGGTAATTATGATGAAGTCAGTTTCTATTTCTGGCCCTCAGCTGTCTCATCTATTAAATGAAGAAATTATACTGGATGGTCTCTGAGGTCCCTTAAAGTTCTAGAAATCTATTCAAGGTATTTATTGAGTAAAGTGCTATGTTCCTTGTTCTTTAAAGTAGGTAAATTCAATATTTTATATTTCCCTGAAGGAAAAAAGCAAATTAGGTTTTTTTACAAGGCCTTTAATTGATCCTTTTCTATCAGGGGTCAGTGACTCTTGATAGAAAAAATGCACCTTTCCCTTGGTATAGTCTGAATATTCAATACCTCTGTAGTTATTTCTGTCTTTGGGCCCTTCTTGGAACAAGCAGTTTCCAAGAAGAGGCCAACAGTCCACTTAATATGAAGGCTATCACTTATAATTGGGCACTTTTTCTGTTCCAGGCTCTGTGCTAAGCCTTTTGTTTGTTTGTTTTTTCATTTAATCCTCAAGAAAAGTCTACGAAAGGTAGATATAATATTATCACTCCTATTTTACAGAAGAGGAAACTAAGGTACAAAAAGGTTAAGAAATTTGCCTAAGGGCACCCAGTCAATAGATGGTAGAGCCAAAATTTGGACCAAGATCTGACTTAAAAGCCCATGCTCTCAAAGATGACACTGTACTTCCTCTTCCTGAAATGCTGGATCCCTGCAGCCTAACCTTCAGGTCTCTGTTACCTCCAGGACTGACAAAGCATATGGCCTCTGATGTCCTGGAGTTCACACCCTAGCCTCTGTAACTACAGCACAAAGGCTTTGAGAACAGAGACTCATAATTTCTCATGGTATCTGGTGCCAGCCATATGAGCACTCAATACTCTTGACTGAAGAAAATCATAATGAGAATCAACTTATACAGCTAGGACTGCCTAATGCGAACTCTGGTGATACAAAGTAAAATGTCTGGATAGGGGAGAGACTATGGTGACACTAGCAATATGGTCAGGCAGCCAATAAAGTCTAATTTCTATAATCTCATTACCATTCGCAGAAATTTCAGAGAGCTATTGATACACCTAGAGAATTGCTTTAGAAAATGAATGAAAATTGGTTTAATTAAGACTGAAGGTATTTCAGTGAAATATCAGGTCAGAGCATTTATGAAAAAACTTCCCTTTTGAAAAGGCTTTAAAAAGTCTTCAGAATTGGGGTTTAATTTGCATCATCATCTTCTGAGCAGCATCAAAGCAGAATTCATTCTCAGGGAGTCTTTGTACCTGAGGTATTTATGGGTTCTCTGGCCGAGAGGACCAATTGGCAATGCCTCTAAAACTCTACTCCAATCTCTCCTAGAAGCATCTTTAGTATAGATAGAAAACCCTCCCTGAAGTATGAGACTATTGAACACCGGATATCTTCCTGAGACAGTGGTTTGGTGTTGATAAATAGGAAAGCCATTTAAATATCCTCAGCCCTGGGACTGGTCATCTAAAGCTTCCCAAAAGTTTAGAAGGACACAAAGATCCAGACTATTGTTTGGGGTGTTCTGCTTTTAGAGGACAATAACTGGAGGAAAGAGAGTGAGGGGGTTCAGGACACAGGCACCGTAAGGCCTTCAAGGTGAAAGACATGAACTTCCACTGAGGCCACCAATCCTCAAGGCAAAGAGCAGCATTGGTAACAGCAGGACAGATGTTTGAGAGGCTGAGAGTCTCCAGGGAAAACATGTGCATCACCCAGGACCAGGCCAGAGAAAGGGAAAGAGCCTGGGAAGTGGACGGGAAAGAGAAGGATTGATGTCCCAAGGATTCTGCCTAGTAAGTTCTCAAGGTCAAATCCATTTGTGGCCATCACCCTCACCCTAGTTTTCCAAGCCTGTCCCCTCAGATTGGTGTGACTTGGAAACAGCAAGTTAGAAACATTGTCAAGTAACAGTATTTTTTTTTTTTTTTTTTTGAGACACAGTTTTGCTCTTGTCACCCAGGCTGGAGTGCACTGACGCAATCTCGGCTCACTGCGACCTCTGCCTCCCAAGTTCAAGCAATTCTCCTGCCTCAGCCTCCCGAGCAGCTGAGATTACAGACATGCACCACCACACCCGGCTAATTTTTGTATTTTTAGTAAAGACAGGGTTTCATCATGTTGGCCAGGCCAGTCTCAAACTCTTCACCTCAAGTGATCTGCCTGCCTTAGCCTGCTAAACTGCTGGGATTACAGGTGTGAGCCACCAAGCCCAGCCAAGTAACAGTATTATATTTGCAGGAAAAAAATGTTGGTTATGGATATTTCTTCCTTTTTTTTTTTTTTTTTTTTTTTTTTAGATAGGGTCTTATCCTGTCGCCCAAGCTGGAGTGCAGTGGTGCGATCATGGCTCACTGCAGCCTCGACCTCCTGGGCTCAAGCAATCCTCCCACCTCAGCCTCCCAAGCAGCTGGGATGCCACAGGAGCACACCACACCCAGCAAATTTCTTTTTCTTTGGAGAGACGGGGTCTCCCTATGTTACACAGGCTGGTCTCAAACTCCTGAGCTCAAGTGATTCTCCTGCCTCAGCCTCGTAAGTGCTGGAATTACAGACATGAGCCACTGAGCCAGCTTCTTCCTTCTCTGATACTTCCTTGGTAAGAACATTTTTTTCCCAACCTATCTAAGAGTCTGCTTCTGATTTATCTTTGCTAGTTAACTGCAATACACAGCTGAAATAAAAACATTCAACCAAAAAAATGACAACAGACATTAAATTCAGGTAAACAAACATAGTTTTCCTTTCTCTTTACTCAAAAAAGGTAATATTATTGACTCGACCCACCAAAAGAACATTAAGCACTTTATCCGTCCCACAGAACTCTCATTTTCCCTTCCTTCTTTTCAAAATGGACTTTTAAATTCCAACATGACATTCTAAGCAATCACTGAGAAGTGTAAAGGAGAGTGTAATCGCCATAATTAACACTGTTTATACCAGACAGACTTACATTTTGCTATAAATATTCCACACGAAAATCTCTGAAAGAGGAACAATTATGCTGAGAGGTTTATCTGTATGGCATTTGTCAAAAGGAGAAAAAAACAGACTGCATTTCCTATTTGGAAAAAAGGATTGCCTGGAATAATGCAAGATTGTACACTCACCAAAGGGGAAAAATGAGTCGTCATCTTGAGTTAAAATGATAAAGCACATCCACTTTTTAAAGCTGTAGGCCTCTGCCCCTGCACGCCAAACTATCATTAAAACGCACAGCACACACAAGGGGATATAAGCTCATCTCATCTTCCGTTCCACACTAGTACTGGTCACTGAGAGAACAGGCAGAAACAGAAATCTCACTTTCACGTGTGCTCTGCTATAGAAAAAGTCCATTTTGCTCCTCACATTTTGCTCATTACAGCTCAAAATGAAATTACCATTTGAAACTAAAATCTTTCTTGCCTTTATAGTTCTTACTTAGAATATATTACATTCATTTTGTTCTTCCTCTGCCACTTGTCACATAACTGTTTATCTTAGTTTTGACGGGGAGAAAAACAAAATGTTTCAGTGTTCCTGTTTGCTTTTCTGTCTCTTTTGCCCCCAAGGCTCTTGATTACAAATGTGGCCTTCAATCTAATTTAACAGAAGTTTGCATACATTTTGCAGATCGAGTTACAACTTCTAGGATGTGGTCCTTTGGGGGTCCTGAAGTCCTATTAATCCAATCTGGAAAATCAGTCCTTTTTTTTTTTTTAGACAGCATCTCAATCTGTTGCCCAAGCTGGACTGCAGTGGTATGATCTTAGCTCACTGCAACCTCTGCCTCCCAGGCTCAAGCAATTCTCATGCCTCAGCCTGTAGCTGGGACTCATGCCCATAGCTGGGACTACAGACATGAGCCACCATGCTCCACTAGTTTTTGTTTTTTAGTAGAGACAGGGTTTCACAGTGTTGGCCAGGCTGTTCTTGAACTCCTGGCCTCAAGTGATCTGCCTGCCTCGGCCTCCCAAAGTGCTGGGATTACAGACATGAGCCACTGCGCCCAGCAAATTTTTGTATATTTAGTAGAGACGGGGTGTCACCACGTTGGGTCAGGCTTGCCCTTTCTGTCTTTATCTCGATTGATTTATCTGCAACATTTCCCCCTGTTGACCATTTCCTCCTCCTTGAAACTCTCTCTCACCATGTCTTACAACATTTTCTCTTGATTTTTCTCATATTTCTCTTTTTCAACCTAATAACCTTTCCCTTTTTCCATGAACCTCTAAAACATTGTTAGCTACCAGATCAATGCCTGTCTACACTCTCATTTAGGGTGATCACATCCATTTCTGTCTATATCAATGTACAGTACTGTAAATGTGCAAAACTAAACTCAACTTTTCCTTTAAATCTGATACTCATCCTGTTTCCAATTTCAGCAATGATGCCAGGAAACAGTCACCCAAACCAGAAACCTCACAATTGTTCCTGACTTCTAATTCCCCACTAATCCCCATAATCAATAGCTCAACAAATAATTCCAGCCTGTTTTACCTTCTTGGTGTGTCCTGAATCTTTCACATCCACTCCCTCTTCACTGACACAGCTTCAGTTCAATCTCTAATGTTTCTCCCATTTCTCTACCAGCTTCCCAACTGGTCTCTGTTTTGTCTTTATTCCTCACACTGATGCCAGAATTACCTTCCTGAAATGACTGCACACACACATACACACACACACACACACAAAATCTAGGACTTGCTTTCTCCTATAAACACTCACAGCCCTCTGTGCATACCATTATCATGACACTTAAACAGTAGTCTAATGCAGAGGTCCCCAACCCCCAGGCCACACACCAGGAGGTGAGCAGCGGATGAGTGAGCATTACCACTTGAGCTCCATCTCCTGTCAGATCAGCGGGGACATTAGATTCTCATAGGAACGTGAACCCTATTGTGAACTGCGCATGTAAGGAATCTAGTTTGCACGCTCCTTATGAGAATCTATTGTCTGATGATCTGTCACTGTATCTATTACATGTAATGACATATGCATATATACAGGTATACATTATATATTATAATACAATGTAATAATAATAGAAATCAAGTACACAATAAATGTAATGTGCTTGAATCATCCCAAAACCATTCCCCCAATCCACATCCATGGAAAAATTGTCTTCCACGAAACCAATACCCAGTGCTGAAAAAGTTGGGGGCTGATGGTCTAATGTATTACATTGTTTGTGGTCTTCCCAACTAGACTATCAGCTGGTGGAGTGCAGCTTCCAGGTCTTAGCGAGCTTTGCTGATACGAAGCCTAATGTAGCAGATGCTCACTTAACATTTGTTGAGTGAATTAACTGGAAAGCACTACTAATATTAAATGAGACTTGAATAATTGAAAAGGGGAGTTTGGAAAGAAACGTAGAAACAAGGCTGCCTCTCTGGTACTCTCTGATGGAGGGTGGGGGAGAGAATGTAACGCACATCTGCCTAACCTTTGTTGCATCATGCATCCTTCTGAAAATCTGATGAAAATTAAGGGATCTTCCCACAGGGAAAAACAAAATGCATCTAAACACATCACACAAAAATCTGTGCACAATTTCAGGGAATTCTCTCTACAGACGTTCTAAGGATCTATAATTCCAAGATTTCACACAGGGTGTATGGGATATATCAGAGGTTGAGCGCGTCTGAAATGATCATTTCTTCTAGAAAAAAGGAAAGTTTCACTCTATCACACATTATACAAAACTATATATTGAATACATTAAAGGATTAAGTAATTTTTTTACCAACAAAGTCTTAGGGAAAATATTTTTTATAATCTGGGAGCAGGAAAACTAAGCCATAAAAGAAAAAGGATGGGCAGGTTTGACTACACACACTTCTTTACAATATAAAACGCCAGGGACAAAGAAAAATGGCTCAGTTGGTTGGGCATAATGGCTCATGTCTGTAATCCTAGTACTTTGGGAGGCTGAGGTGGACCGCTTGAGCTCAGGAGTTGGAGACCAGCCTGGGCACCATGGCGAAACTCTCATGTCTACAAAAAAATATAAAAATTAGTCAGATATGGTGGCACACCCCTGTGATCTCAGCTACTTGGGAGGCTGAAGTGGGATGATTGCTTGAGCCCAGGAGATGGAGGCTGCAGTGAGCCAAGATCACACCACTGCACTACAGCCCTGTCTCAAAAAAAAAAAGAAAAGAAAAATGACAAATGTCTAAAGTGTATAAAATATGTGAAATACATAAAATCCAAGTAATTTGTATTTAGAAAATAGTGACTCTAAGTCAATAAAACAAAACACAATAGAAAAAATGCGCAATAAACAAGAATAGACATTTCACAAACAAATGCAAATGGTCAATTAGTAAGGAAAATATGTTCAACATTTACTCATCAAGGAAATATAAAACAATTAAGTCACTCTTCTTTATCCTCCATATTGACAAAAATTATCAAGATTAAACATATCCAGGGTTGTCAAGGATGTAGAAAAAATAGATACTCCTATACACTGAGGGTGGAAATAAAAATGACTATTTTTTTAGATGACCATTTGGCAGTATCTGTCAATATTGTAAATATACATACAGTTCTACCCAGAAATTTCACTGCCAAGCCTCTCTTCTAGAGAAATGCTTACACCTGTTCACAAAGAAGCACAAACAAGGTTCTTCACTGCAGTACTGTTTACAGTACAGAATGTTAAATGTCCACCTAAAGGAGAATAACACTGTAGTTTAAAGAATGAAGCTGATCTATTTGTACTAAGACATTGCTAAATAACAAGTGTGCGTTATCATCCCAGTTACTTTCCACACTTAAATGCATACATATATTTGGGTGTGAAAGTTCGATGTACACTGAAAACAGAAAGCAGTTGTTACCTCTGGGGAGGGGAGTAAAATTCAGGGGAGATGAGAAATTAGACAATGTTTACTTTTTTGGCGGGGGGAGACAGAGTCTTGCTCTGTCACCCAGGGTGAAGTGCAGTGGCATGATCTCGGCTCACTGCAGCCTCCACCTAACAGGTTCAAGCAATTCTCCTGCCTCAGTCTTCCTAGTAGGAGGTATTACAGGCGCACGCCACCACACCCAGCTAATTTTTTGTATTTTTAGTACAGATGGGGTTTCTTTTTTTTTTTTTTTTTTTTTTTTTTGAGACGGAGTCTCGCTCTGTCACCCAGCTGGAGTGCAGTGGCCGGATCTCAGCTCACTAGCTCCGCCTCCCAGGTTCACGCCATTCTCCTGCCCAGCCTCCCCTGGGACTACAGGCGCCCCACCTCGCCCGGCTAAGTTTTTGTATTTTTAGTAGAGACGGGGTTTCACTGTGTTACCCAGGATGGTCTCGATCTCCTGACCTCGTGATCCCGCCCGTCTCGGCCTCCCAAAGTGCTGGGATTACAGGCTTGAGCCACCGCGCCCGGCCTACAGATGGGGTTTCGCCATGTTAGCCAGTCTGGTCTTGAACTCCTGACCTCAAGTGATCCACCCACCTCGGCCTCCCAAAGTGCTGGGATTACAGGCGTGAACCACCACACCTGACCCAGAAAATGTTCACTTTTTATTCTATATTCTGTTGTGTTGTTTGAACATTTTGCAGCCAAGCTAGATGGGGGTGAAGCAATTGTTTAAGGGGAACATTACACCATATTGACCAATTTCTCATTCATCCTGGCCTCTGAAATTCCTCACAGTTTTCTCTAACTTCTATTGTTCACTGACATTTCCTGTAATCCACAAATTGTGTGTGCCCTCTCTTGGTTCACACTAGAGCCTGCAGGCTCGTGTGGGCAGCCATCTCTGCCTTGGGGTCGGAGAGCCACATCACTGGCCAACTGCAGAGTCCTGGTGGCCTCATCAAGAAGCAGGAGACTTCAATGACACCTGAGAAAGCCCTACGTCCTGCTTCTGCCATCTATGTTGTTCTCTTTGAGGATTTTTCAGAAGAATCCATGATTCTATAAAACTGGGAAAGGTCAGCAATGGATCTATATTTGGTTGTAAATTAAATGGCATTACTTCATGACTTGGCATGTGGGTGTGAAATAGGTATGTTTATGAGAATGTTCTCTAAACTAATGGGAAACAGAAATGATAAAACAAACCAAATGATAAAATAAACTACAGGAGAGCACTGTGGTCATCTGCCATTAATCCTCAGCATCCTAGGAATCAGCCATGATCTTCATCTCTGGACTTCCTCAGGATAATCAGCTTCTAATCCGTGGGAGTTTTTCCCTCACACTTACTACTGCCAGGTTGAGTTTATGACTCTTAGGATACATTTTACAGAGAATGCTTTAAATGCCTAAATAAATGACATTGTCCTGGTCCACCCCACCTACTAATCAGTTAACACTGCAGCCTCCTAATAAGTTTAAATATATGTATATCTGCCCTGGTTTGTTCCTGTGATCAGACAGTTAGATAAGTGTTTCTGATCTACTATCTTTTTCAGTCAGCCAGATATCGTTAAATATTAATGCTTTTTTTTTTTTTTTTTTTTTTTTTTTTTTTTTTTTTTTTTGAGACAGAGTTTTGCTTTTATTGCCCAGGCTGGAGAGCAATGACGCGATCTCGGCTCACTGCAAACTCCACCTCCTGGGTTCAAGCGATTCTCCTGTCTCAGCCTCCCAAGTAGCTGGGATTACAGGCGCATGCCACCACGCCTGGCTAATTTTTGTATTTTTAGTAGAGACGGGGTTTCATCATATTGGTGAGGCTAGTCTCGAACTCCTGACCTCAGGTGATCTGCCCACCTCGGCATCCCAAAATGCTGTGATTACAGGTGTGAGCCACCACACCTGGCCAATGCTTCTTTTTTAAAATCGTATTTCAATGTTTATTATTTTCAAAAACCCAGATATGTTTCATGTAAACAAAAAGTATTACAGTAATATATGTTGGGGGTGATGTCCCAGCATTTAGAGTAATATCAATGTTGGCATCTTCACTTTATGAAAAGAAGACAGACATGGAAAGGCTTAGGTTCCTGAAATTCACAGGAAAATGAACTTGGAAATCTTACCAGGTTCATTATTCCCTTTGCCATGTATAGAAATGTTGGTCACACAGGCCTCAAGTATATTTCCATGGTAATCAACCCAGATAGCCCACAGGCTCAAGCCAGGCCCTGCACCCATACATAGGTATTCACCAAGATATTTGTTGGATGTTGGTAAAGTACAGCTGATGCCCCAGGCTAGGAAAAACAGAACTCTAGGCCTTTCACCTTTGTTTCTTCTCCCAGACCTGGGCCCTTTCGGGGCAGAACACTGAAGGCAGTGCATTAACATAAAGGCAAACAGAAATTTCCCTTTTTCCATGTTTAATGCCAGTTGAACAATGTGTTCCCCCAGTCTACCCCCATAAACACAGCTAAACTGTGCCCTGTGGAGAGGCACCTGTGGGTCAGATGAGCACTCTGAGTCCTATGTCACGTGTATCCAGGGCTTTCGGGCTACAGAGTGATTCATTCGAATCAGGATCCATTTTGCATGGTGCAGCTTTATGTATGCCTCATTGAAGAGGGCTTCTCTGCGCAGTGTATGTTATTATAAGTAATGCACCCACACACCACAGATTTTAATGCATCCTAGAAAGCAAATTACTGGCAATGATAAGTTATAAGACATCCCTGACCAAATTCGTTGGTTATTCATCTGAAGACCAACAAACTCAGCCTCTATTGAGCCATGAAGGAAAGAGAAAAACATCAAACAATTATATAGATATTCTATAATTGCGGGTTGGAAAGTGACTATATTGAAATACTTTCCTTAGCATGGCTTAACTGCAAAAGGTCTGGGGAGGTCATTTGGTCCAGCTACTGCCTCATCCTGCTGCAGACTCCAGGGATCCATTAGCATAGTCCAGCAGAAAGAAAAAGATACCAAGAAAATGTGTGTCTTGTTGCACGTTTGACAGCTACGTTTTTCCTAGGGCTACTTCACTGGAAGTAGAACAAGATGTCAAGAATAACTTAGGAGAAGTTTTTTTAAAAACTGTCCTAGGGATATGTAAGAAAGTTGGCTAAGCCACAAAAAAAAAAGAAGGAAAACAACAGAAGGGCCCCCCTCAACCAGCTCAGATCACCCCTCACCTGGCCAATGCAGGCTGCTCAGCCAGCAGATTCCAATGCAGTAGCTGGCAGATGAAGGAGAAAATGGGGACTGGGAGCTATTTTTCTATTTCCATACTTTTAATTACTCTTAATCCATACTCCCTAGATGGCTTAATCACTAACAGGCTGAAGCTATGGTCTGGCATAACACTGGGTTAATTATGCTCTTTGGGTTACAAAGGACAGAAATAAATTCACTTAGGCTACCTCAGGTAATGAGGGTTCACTGGTCAGTTACACATGACAACATATGTGACTTCTTCCCTCTCTACCTACACACGCCCCCCGCCACTATCACCAACCCCTAATCCCCAATCTAGCTGGCTGATCCTCTCCATATTTCTCAGCTCAAATTCCAGAGTGTCTGTTTCACCAGCGTAATCACCTAATTCCCACTGGCCAGAGCTTTCCCTGCCAGACCACCCTTCAAGCTACTTGCCAGCCTATGAACTGGTTGCCCGTGGGTCAGGTGGCTGCCTCTGGTCCAATCAGCAGGTACCCTCTGCACAACATACAGTTTAGGGCTACTTCCTTCGGCAAGGCGCTGTGTACCAAGGCAGCTTTCCTTAAAAAAAGGATGTTGGGAATTTCAGGTGCATCTCTATGTCAAAGTGGCCACCAAATACTTAAGTACAGATAAACTACTGATTTAGAGGCAAGAGTCTTCATAGGAGCAGGACCAGCTTTGCAGACTCACCATCTGTGCAGTTACAAAGGGTCCCTGTGCTCAAAAGGGCCCACACTTGGGTAAATGCTGTGGCCATCTTTAAATATTACTTAACTTTTGATCAGAGGACCTGCATTTTCATTTTGCACAGGGATTTGCAAGTTATGCAACTATTTCTGTATAGGACTTTTTATTACATTATAAAAAGTGAAAGGATTTTCATAGAATCAAATAATTTTGAATCCAATGATTCTTCTAAGATCATCTGCTACAAATATTCATTTGACAAATAAGAAAACTGAGATCAAAGAAAGGATAATTTGCTAAAATCCAACAGTGAGTACTAGCAATGTCAGACCAGAAACAGATTCTTACCCCTCCAAGTCCAGACTTCTCATTCTTTCACGAGACAGGCTTTCTTCTGGTGAGGACTACATGATGCTAGTCCATTTTGCCAGGATATTTGGTAGACTACTTAGAAATTTCATAAAATAAAGGCTGATGGGCCGGGCACGGTGGCTCACACCTGTAATCCCACCACTTTGGGAGGCTGAGGCAGGCAGATGATGAGGTCAAGAGATCGAGACTATCCTGGCCAACACGCTGAAACCCCATTTCTACTAAAAATACAAAAATTAGCTGGGCATGGTGGTGCGCACCTCTAGTCCCAGCTACTCGGGAGGCTGAGGCAGGAGAATCGCTTGAACCTGGGAGGTAGAGGTTGCAGTGAGCCAAGATCACGCCACTGCACTCCAGCCTGGCAACAGAGCAAGACTCCATCTCAAATATAAATAAATAAATAAATAAATAAATAAATAAATAAGACTGATGTTAAAACACAAATGTGGATCTTTTCTTGTTCAATCTTACAGCTTGTTTCTTAACCTTTGACTCCCTCAGAACAAATTCCACTGACAATCACCAGAATCTAAAACAAAAGCTGAGTGGCAGAATGTAAACTAATAGAATCTCTATGGAGGATCATTTGTAATAGATATCAAAATTACAATGTTCATACTCCTCAATCCCACAATCCCATCCTAGATATAGTTGCACATATGCAAAGATATGCGTGCCTAAGACTAATCATTTTGATGTTATTCATAACAGCAAAAGATTGGAAACAACCTAGATAACCAGATAACCATCAATCAGAGACTAGTTTTTTTCTTTGTTTGTTTGTTTGTTTGTTTTTGAGACAGAGTCTCACTCTGTCACCAGGCTGGAGTGCAGTGGTGCGATCTCAGCTCACTGCAACCTCTGCCTCTCAGGTTCAAGCGATTCTCCTGCCTCAACCTCCCAAGTAGCTGGGACTACAGGCACATGCCACCACACCTGGCTAATTTTTGTATTTTTAGTAGAGACAGGGTTTTACCATTTTGGCCAGGATGGTCTGCATCTCTTGGTCTCGATCTCTTGACCTCATGATCTGCCGCGTTGGCCTCCCAAAGTACTGGGATTGCAGGCATGAGCCACCGCGCCTGGTCATTTTTGTTTGTTTGTTTGTTTTGTTTTGTTTAAAAAAGAGGATGATGCAATAAAATACTATGTAGCTCTTGAGAAAAAAGAAGTTAATCTAGATTTACTGATACAGAACAATTTCCAATACATCATTTCATGAAAAAGCAAAGTGCAAACCATATACAGTATGCTTCTCTTTGTGAGGGAAAGGGATATATAACCAAATATCCTACAATTATACATACACACAGAGAGAGTGGATATTTGTATATGTATAGAATTTGTCTGGAAGGACGGGAGATGGTGGCTACACCTGTAATCCCAGCACTTTGGGAGGCCAAGGTGGGCAGATCACCTGAGGTCGGGAGTTCAAGATCAGCCTGGCCAACATGGCAAAACCCCATCTCTACTAAAAATACAAAAATTAGCCAGGCATGGTGGCATGTGCCTGTAGTCCCAGCTACTTGGGAGACTGAGGCAGGAGAATCACTTGAACCTGGGAGGCAGAGGTTACAGTGAACCAACATTGTGCCACTGCACTCCAGCCTGGGCAACAGAGTGAGACTCCATCTCAAAAAAAGAAAAAAAAGAGAATTTGTCCAGAAGGATATACAATAAAGAGCAACTGTCTCTGAGGAAGGGACATGAGGGACTCAGGAATGGGAATTGGGCAGGGGACGGATTTGTATTTGGTGTCCTATTGTTCCTTTAAAATTTGTACTATGTGCACAAATTATCTCTTCAAAAACTGGTTAAATTAGTGCCTGAAAGAGGACCCCATGATGCTGCCAGTATTGTATCATATCTACAATAATAAGCAACACACTATTGCTATCATTTTTGCTAAAGCTTTTGTTGAAATCGTGCATATCAAACTTAGAGACAAAGGAAATTAAGCGTAGTTAAATTAGACTTTAAAAACCAAGTCTCTCCCCCTCCCTGCTCTGCTGTAGACAAAAGGAAAAACCTGAAAAGTTTTCAAAACCTGAATAATCCATTGCTTGTTTAGTCATTGGCACAGCTGCGTGATACAATGGAGAAAACGAGAAACGTTCCCAACTCTTCCTTTGGAAATTTGCCAATATCATCTCCAAAGTATCCTTCAGACGTTATCCACTTACGTTTTTACAGTGCACCTACCAGCAGAGTTCCTAAGCACTTTAACAAGAGCTGTATCTTGAACCAAAAGCATGAAGGGGGGACACAAACCTCAATATTGCCCTAGTTTTGCAAAACATTTGCCTCGGGTGACAGCAGAAAAGGAAGCTTAGTCCTTCTGATTCCTAGCTAGGAAAGACAGGAAATGTGTTTCTCCCACATATTTTCCTTGTTGCTTCAATTCCACACATTCTATAGTTATGCAACCCCCATGTGGTGGATCAAAGATGGCTACAAATTCTTTGACACTCCTCTCCTATGGAGAAGGGATCTGTTTCCATTAGTCTTGATTCTGGGCTGTCCTGTGACTACTTTGACCAATGGAGTATCACAGAATTGGTGCTATGCCAATTCCAACCCTAGTCTCTAAAATAACCAGCAGAGTTCTGAGTGAACCGCTATGTGAGAGTCCAACTGGCCTTCTAAAGAGAACATATAGAGATACTCTAAGACTACATCAAGAGGGAGAAGGGCCCAAAGCCTGTCAGCCATTTCTGTCAAGACAGTAGGCATGTGAGGGAAGCCATCTTGGATGCTTCAGCTCACACCAGACCGTTAAGTGACTCCAGTCAATGCCATGTGAAGCAGAAGAATCACCCAGCCAAGCACTGACCAAATTCCTGACCAAGGAACTTGTGAGATAATTAAAATGTGGTTTTAAGACACTAAGTTTTCGGGTAGTATGCTATGCTGCAGTACATAACCAAGACACCACACTATCAAAACTTAAACACTAGCGGCCGGGCGCAGTGCCTCAAGCCTGTAATCCCAGCACTTTGGGAGGCCGAAACGGGCGGATCACGAGGTCAGGAGATCGAGACCATCCTGGCTAACACGGTGAAACCCCGTCTCTACTAAAAAATACAAAAAACAAGCCGGGCGAGGTGGCAGGCGCCTGTAGTCCCAGCTACTCGGGAGGCTGAGGCAGGAGAATGGCGTGAACCCGGGAGGCGGAGCTTGCAGTGAGCTGAGATCCGGCCACTTTACTCCAGCCCGGGCGACAGAGCGAGACTCCATCTCAAAAAAAAAAATTAAACACTAACATCTGCAAAACCTTTTTTACTCAAAATTCAATCTTTCCTGAATTACCTTAGATTATTGATAGAACAATCTCATGCCAGGCAGCCACAGCTACTCAGAGAAGGGGCCAGTTTTAAGTTAAGACAACAGAAGAATTTTCTAGCACCTCCTTTCCAGCCAGAGATAAGTCTCCATTGGCCAGAACTGCCAGACAGAACTCCAGAGATCATGGCCAGGGAGCCTGGAGTTTCTCAGCTCACACAGGACCAACATTTCTCAGGGTGTCGTTTGACCAGCCCCAACCACTCCAGTACTCTGCGCACGTCCACCAACACCATGTCCACCACCTCATAGGTGTCACATGTGATTATTCCTGGAGGTAGGTTAAGAACCAGACCCTCAGCCAGGGGAGGTAGCTCATGCCTGTAATCCCAGGACTTTGGGAGGCCGAGGCAGGCAGATCACTTGAGGTCAGGAGTTTGAAGTCAGCCTGGCCAACATGGTGAAACCCCATCTCTACTAAAAATACAAAAAATTAGCCAGGCATGGTGGCCTGCACCTGTAATCTCAGTACTTGGGAGGTTGAGGCAAGAGAATAGCTTGAACCCAGGAGGTAGAGGTTGCAATGAGCCGAGATCGAGCCACTGCACTCTAGCCTGGGTTACAGAGCAAAACTCTGTCTCAAAAAAAAAAAAAAAAGAACCAGACCCTCTACTCCAGCCCTTGCCCTTTCAGGCTGGGCTGAGAGAAGGAGGGCTAAGTCTTGGAAGGAGAGATTCCTGGATTAACTTCCTCAGCCCACAACGACTGGCAGTTGCCACCCACTCCAGCCATGTGCCTGTTCTCACCCACCCACAGGGTTGCCAAGGCCTGAGGGAGGTGGCACTGGCAGAAACCATAATTAGGGATTTCATCATATACTTTAGCTAGAATTGAGAACAAATTCTTCCTTACAACATGCAAATCTATTGTTCGACTTTCAAATATCCAACTAACTTTCAAACACATTTTTGGGAACCCATTAGATACGTAAGTAAGACACTACCTCTTCTGAACTGTAGACATGGCCTTGAAATTCAGACAAGAGCATTTCCAGGGTTGACACAATAATGGAAGATTCAAAAAACACATGATGAAAGAGAACAAGGAGGTCAGCAAACATGGTCCAGCAAGGTCCAGGTTGCGCCAAGGCAACCATAGACCCAGAAGCTATGAGGGAAGGAAAAGGGGAAGTACAAAGAGGGTCTTCATCCCTCCTGTGTCCCTGGCTTCAAAGGAGTGAATTCCCATTCAATTTCATAAAAGACTTTTCACCATTGCCTATATAGACAAATTAAAGCAGCAAGTTGACCATCTGAATAATCTATTGTGATAGATCAATGTCTGGATATTACTGGGGGAGAAAGGTGTTTGAGCTCTGAGCTTTTTCAAATTTTAGGATTTTCCCAAATTATCTCAATGATTTTTTCAACCCTTCACTTCAAACAAAATATTTAAGGAAATGCTATTTCCATAGGATTCTTGGGTCATATCTATACAGCCACAGCCAAGGGAGGGGCACAGGAGGGAAGAAGGAGGGGTAGAGTCACCCAGATTACCTGTCTGGTTGCTTAGACTGGTCCAATTTCACTAAGAATCACACAAACCTCTTCATTCCTTCTGCTTTGTTCACCTGACCTTTTTCAATTTCTTTTTCCTTTCTCCATTACCCTAAGGGAGTAATCTAGCCACTCTGGCTTTCTTTGCATGCAAAATCTAACAGTTCCTTCTTTCTTCTTTCAGATAAAGGCAGTCTTGGGGAGGGGAAGAGAAAAGCGCCTGGCTTCTTCAAATTAGCTCTGAAATAAAAGTCACTGCCAGATGTTATATAAAAGGTGACGTAATCCTAAAGTACTTCATTACATATGCAGCTCTGCTCTTCAGCCCAGGAGGAGTTTATTACATTTTGTCGATCCCATTTTCTATACCCACATCATTTTTACATAATTTTTCCTGCCTGACAGACATCTTCACATTTTCACAGCAACCCATCAAGATAGCGTTACAACAGCACAGGGAACCAGGTTAGCAGTTTCAATTCTTTTCGTTTTCCTAATAAATTCTTGGCTCATAGTGAAATAGATGGCCATGGCAAATGCATTAAGATCAAACTTCCTGCCTTTTTGTATTGCACAAAATTTAGAAGAAAATACACCATTTGTACCAATGAAGTATCTAGCTACTGAGATGCTTTAAGTGCAAACACTGAGAGACACTTCCTCCCACTTGCCAGGTGCTAAGCATCCTTCCCTGTCTCCCTGGGCACTCATGGCCCCACTGCCCCCTGATGGTAAAAAGCAGCAGTGCAGGCTGGACCATTCTTCAAGGAGGATTGACAGACTGGAGTGGACGGTTCAAAGGCATTTGCCTTAAAGGTCAGTGTGAGAGGCCAAAGACACTGAGCTTTTAGTTACTATTCAGAAACAAACTTATGCAACTCAGAATTCCAGTGGGATAAGAAAATGTCTGTGAGTCCCACCCCAGGGAAACATACATAGAAGGAAATTTCATCTTTAGAACCTCCTTCAGATCTTAAGGAAAGATCCCTGTAAAAATGAACTTTATGTTTTTAAAAAGTAATTACAAACTTGGAGTAATGGAGGTTCTATTCTTTTATAAGAGTGGGACTTGAATATAGGAGAAGGGGAGATATAAAGGCTTCATGGAGGAATTTTGACCCCCTCCCTTCCACCCCCACCCCCCACTGCCCAGAAAACAGAGGTACTAGCAACTAGCCCCAAAATAAATGTATCTAGTGTCATACTTTTATCCAAAGTCATTACATTCCATAGTTCTACAAGTAGTTTGTTTCACAGGTTCAAATTTTCTTCTCCTCTTTAAAGCAGTTTTTCTTTATATCAAAGTAATTCATGCACATAGTATAAAGAGTCAAACTGTTCTACAGCAGTCCAAGCAGTCCCTACCTCCTGTTTCCTGCTCCAGAAGGCAGATACTTCCAGCTCTTTTAACTGAACCATTTACGTTTTACCTCTATATCTCTAAATGGCATGTTCATGTTGCTGCCTCTTGATTTTTTAGTTTAAGCTTCATATATTGACTTTGCACTATGGAAGATGACTTCATAAGTACCCCCACACACATGCGCAACCCCACCACACATATATACTTTCCAGTATACTATAATTTTGGTAAGAGCAATAATCAATATTTATGGAACTATAACTATTAAATTATTGACCACAAAGCCATGCAGTATATCCTGTTCACCTTTCCTTTTCTGAACAAGTTTATATTTTCCCTGGAATTAAAAAAAAAAACAGTCTTTTCTTCACATGCTACTTTTTTGTTGTTGTTTGTTTGTTTGATTGTTTTGAGACAGAGTCTCGCTCTGTTGCCCAGGGTGGAGTGCAGTGGCATGATCATGGCTAACTGCAGCCTCAACTTACTGGGCTCAAGCCATCCTCCTCCCACCTCAGCCTCCCAAGTAGCTAGGAATACAGGTACATGCCACCACTTTCAGCCAATTTTTTTTTTTTTTTTTTTTTTTTTTTTTTTTTGGAGAGACAGGGTCTCACTATGTTGCCCGGGCTGGTCTCAAACTCCTGGCCTCAAGCAATCCTCCCTCCTCAGCCTCCCAAAGTGCTGGGTTTACAGTTGTGAGCCACTGCACCTGGCCTATGTGGCCTTTTTCCATGTGTGTGTCTGTCTTCACATGGCATCTCTGCTCTACGTGTCTCTGTCTCTGTGTCTCTTCTCTCGTTATAAAGACACCAGTCATTTGGATTAAAGGCCTACTCTACTCTTGCATGACATCATTTTTAACTGACTTCGTAATTATGTCTACAAAGACCTTATTTCCAATAAGTCACGTTCCCAGGTACCCAGAGTTAGAACTTGAACATATCTTTCATTGGAGGTGGCAGGAGAGCACAATTCAGCCCACATTGATCTTCACTAATTTATCCCCAACTCTACCCAGTTGTCTAAGTATATTCAAACATTATCTGTTTTCTATCAATCAGGTTTCATCTTCTGTGTCAGTTCACTCTCAAATGGGCTTTCTCTTTATAACTGGCTACAACTACAGCACATATCCTTTCAGGTTCAAGTGGAACAACAGGACATGTTTCTCCCTCAGTAGTCTCATTGGCTCCCCAGGATCACACGCCAATCTCCAACCAGTCACTACAGGCAGGAGAAGACCACACGCACGTGACTTAAGCGCGGGTTATATGCTCCCTAGATAGAGCTGGGCATAAGACCAGCTTTATTTTAGTAAATGACCTGAGCCTGGAGAAGAGAGGATTCCATAAAGGGTGGATGGATGGATACTGAACACCAAAACTAAATTAGCATCCACTACTGCAGCCTGTTAGAAAACACTTTAAGAGGGGTCATGTTCTCCCCAAGACTGGAACACAGATTTCGTCCTTCCAGAGAATTTCATAATAATCTCTTCCTTCCGGGAAGTTACGGGAAGCAAAAAAGATATTGAACAAAAATTACATTCAGATCTACATTTTCTCCTTTTTCTGCTTTTATAGAGATTAATCTGGTAATATCTGAGGGAGAAAGTACATGTCACTTTAGTACATTTTTACATCCTAAAATGTTTGGAGAGAAGGTACTTATTATCCCAAATACAAAATGTCATACACACGGAGGGAAATATCCTCTGGTCAAATCCCCGTGATATCAAATAGAATGACGCAGAAAATAAAAATTTCCAGCCAGGCGAGCAATAACCATCCTGTTCATAAAAACGCTCTCCTGCTGAGATGCCACAAGAAGTTTTCTTCAAATGAGCTTTCACACTGCAATCTAGTTGTCCAGCATCATCTCTTGCCATCTGTGAAGAGTTTGGGAAACAATGGCCTCATTCCCGTCTCCACCTGACAGCATCTGCCTCTGTGAAGGAGTTCGGAAATGGTGAACTTTGAGTTTTCTTTCCATCCGTTTTCCTATTTTTTTTTTTTTTTTTTCCTGCTTTTGACCCAATTTTTTACATTTTTGAACTACAGATCACAAACTTTAAACAGTCACCTTATTCACTGGAACAGATTGCTTGAATCTAAGAAAAATTAACCATCTTTTCCTGTCAGAAGACTTCGATCAAAGCAAAACAAAGAACGTAAGAGCTAAGATGACAAAATCGATAAGAAAAATAGGGGAAAATGGGAGAGGATGGAGTCAGAAGGAAGCTAGGAAAAGAGAAAGCCAGAGAAACCAAGGAATAAAAAAAAAAGTGGATATGGCTCAGAACCATTTAAAATAAAATTTTTAAAAGTGGAGGGAATAAAAAAAGATGGGAAAAGCCCTAACCTAGGCTTAAGGACCTGCACGGTGGCCAACCGCTCCACCCCAACCCTGTGCACCTGTCTGGGTGGCCTCTCTGGGCCTCAGTCTTCCCCCACTGGGTGGAGTGACCCAACACATCTCCTGAGCCCCGCCCATTCCAAGACACGTGATCTTGAGTCCTCCACAAGGGCTATGGAAGAGGTGGGAGCCACCCACTCAGTTAACACTCACATGGCGAGTGCCTAACCGGGAGGGGCACCACCTGTGTGGGGATGACGATCGAGCAGCCCGTTGTAGGGGCTGGCTTTCACGCTGTCTTTGCCGACAGAGCTGTCTTCTGCTCTCTGAGATCAGAGGGAGATCTAAGTGCTGGACGTAAAGCTGCCAAACCAGCAGGCCCAAGGGAAGCACTCTAAGCAGAGTATTTCCTAAAAACGCCGCATTGAAAATGACAAATCTTGACATCCCATTCCCAGAACCCATCACCTCGCCTCCCCTGGGGTTTTAACAGTTTGAAAAACAGTGAGCTGCCTATTCCAGGTGATGGTAGCAACCGAGCCTAATTCCCAGACCAATGCCCTCAACCAAATACAACAAAGCAGAGATACAAGCTCTTTTACAATTTATTCTCTCTTCTATTTGCTGTGTCCCTGTATGTAAGCTCCTGAAATTTTCTAAAGTATTGAGTATTGAGAAATTGGGGCCAGCAGTGATTTTCAACCCTGAGACATTCAACTCGGCTAGAGAGGAGTGTGTGTGTGTGTGTGTGTGTGTGTGTGTGTGTGTGTGTGTGTGTGTGTGTTTTACGCAGATGTCTAGTCCCCTTCCTTATTTAATTGGTCTAATGGGGGATCCATGCATCAGCCTTTTTTAACCACTTCCCAGGTGATTCTAATACGAGGCTAGTGTGAGAACCACGGGGCAGAGGGATTGCAGTGTTTCCAGGGGGTTCCAAGTAGCAGGCAGAGCCTCAGACACATCTGCTTTACATTCCCGTTGTTAAAAACTAATCACTCTTAGCAGAAGGGAAATTCCACCCACAATAGCAGTAGACGCAGTGTACTTTGGTCTGTCTTCTCTATCCCTCATAGAACCTTCCCCAAGCAAGCAAGAGTCCTAGAAAGCTACCGAATTCTTGCTAAACCAGCGCCATTTTAAACTTAAAGTTGACATCGCCACATCAGAACTTACACTAATAATCTATGTACCGCCACGTAAGGGAATGTATTTCAATGCCAAGCTCTTCTGGTTCTATAACATATTCATCGACAAAGCTACATCTTAGGGTAGTAGAGAAACTAGAGTCAATGTCCATATGTTCCTGAATATTAATCTTTCTCCAGCATTCCTAAAAGTCTGCCTCTCTATGAAGTTTAAAAGAGCTATATCCCACCAGGTACAGTGGCTCATGCCTGTAACCCCAGCACTTTGGGAGGCCAAGGTGGGCGGATCACCTGAGGTCAGGAATTCGAGATCAGCCTGGCCAACATGGTGAAACCCTGTCTCTACTAAACATACAAAAATTAGCCGGGCGTGGTGGTGCGTGCCTGTAATCCCAGATACCTGGGAGGCTGAGGCAGGAGAACCACTTGAACCTGGGAGGTGGAGGTTGCAGTGAGCCAAGACCACACCACTGCACTCCAGCCTGGGCGATGGAGTGAAACTGTCTCAAAAAAAGGAAAAAAAAAAAAAAGTTATATCCATTTCTTCTGAGCACTATCTCACGGTGAATTTTTAAAGTAAATTATCTGACTTCCATGGCCATCAATTTCCACTTTTTGAAATTTGGCAATGATAATCCTAACTGTAACCTTCCAACCACATATTTGGCCCTTACAATGTATCAGGTACCATATTAGGCACTCTAAGCTCTAGTATCTAGAGATGGAATAACCCTACAAAACAAGCACCATTTTCCCAAGTTTTCAATGAGATGCCTCATGGCTAGTAACCATTAGGATTTAAATTCCAATCTGCCTGGCTCCAAAAACAACAATCTTTTCACAATGCTCTGCTGCCCACAGAAAATCTGTTGGAAGGTCAGTAACACAACAATAAAAGTAAATATTTGTATAGCAAATAACAAGCATCACCCCAACGTTCTTTCCTACCCTGAGCCAAAGAAAGGCATTTTAAAATCCCAGCCTTCACATCCTCAATCATGTCAAAGAAAAGTTTGTAAAGCATCCAAGTCCTTTGAGAATGGAAATACTTCCTGGTTAATTTGTGGGGTGTGTTATAAAGTCACTTCCAAATTGTTGTGTAATCAGGTCCTATAGACATTGAATCATTATGACCAGTTGAGTGGGAACCGGAAGGTCCAAGAGACAGATGGACATATTTTGCAGTCAAGTAGGAAAGAAAATTATCACCAAGCAATGCCAATTCCTATGCAGGCCAGACTCCCTGAGAAGGAAAGGAGATTTTGAGCATATGTCAGGAATATTTATTCAGCCACATTCAAAGCCAGATACGCTCAGTCCCTGCCCTCCCCAAGCTTTCAGTCTAATGGTGGGGTATTAACCAAATAATCTCACAAACATGATTATGTGAAAAGTGCTAGGAAGGAAAAGCACAGTATTTTTTGAAGGCATATAGCGGAGCACTTGATCTAAAGGGAGGGCAGGGAGCAGTCACATATAGGGAAGAAAGCCTTCCCTAAGGAATTTTTATTTTCTCAATAAGAGTTAACTATTCCCAAGTTAGCTGATGATACATTCTGGGTTACATAACAATGATGGCCAGACATGATCTACTGTGCTACCTCTACTTTCTTCTTTTTTTTTTTTTTTTTTTTTTTTTGACAGAGTCTCACTCTGTCACCCAGGCTGGAGTGCAGTAGCGCAATCTCAGCTCACTGCAACCTCTGCCTCCCGGATTCAGGCAATTCTCCCATCTCAGCCTCCAGAGTAAATGGGATTACAGGCGTGCACCACCACACCCAGCTAATTTTTGTATGTTTAGTAGAGACGAGGTTTCACCACGTTGCCCAGTCTGGTCTTGAACCCCTGGCTTCGAGTGATCCTCCCGCCTGGGTCTTCCAAAGTGCTGTGATTACAGGCGTAAGCCACCGCACCCGGCCACACCTCTATCTTCAAAGCCATCAACTAGGCCCATAAGATAATGAATATGAGCCATTCAAGTTGTCCATACCTCCTGAATTTTCTGGCCTTCTCCTCTTCCAAGGCTTGAGTTTCTAGATTTTAGTCTTAATGACATGGATCCACACCCTTCCCTTTTCCTGCCCCCACTGTTCTCCTCTTCCTCACTCTTAACACCCAGCCTAACAACTGCATAGCCATGAGCTAATGGCAACTGTTCCATACCTCAAAGACAAGAATATTAGGGTTCTTGCCAGGCTTTTTGGAAAAAGAAAGTTGACCACAGCTCTCTACAAGCCAAGTGAATTGACTACGTCCTATAACATTTGGTCAGCTACATCCAGCCAGGCTTGCCTTACGTAAGCAAGGAAAAGCATCATCATAATGTACAAGCCCCTACCTTATTGGGTATGTTATACAAACACTGGAGGGATGTTGTACTTCGAATATTTAGATCCCAGTAGAGTTGGCCGTTCTCACAGAGACAACCCAGACTTAAAGAACGACTGTCCTTCTCTTCTCAGTTATTAGTAGGCAGCAGCCGCCTCTCTATCCCTTCCAGAGTCAGGAAAGGCTATTATCTGCCTCATGGATTTAGTGAAGCAAATAGAAGTTTGATTTCTTTTCAGATAAAAGAGATGATGCAAATGAGAATTTTATCTTGCATGGAGGAGTGACAAAGTAGGAGAATGAATCCTACTTGATTACAATCTTCCATCATTCTGATTTTATAATTACTGAATGGAATCAATCAGCTTTCAATTGTTACCTTGGTGAAAGATTAAAACATCATTACTTGTCCTACATATTTCACACTTTAGCAAATTTTAATAAACGGAATGCATAAGGAATGGTTATATTATCTTTCATGATATTGGGATGCTAATGACATTTCTATTGATTTTAATTCACATTTGTTGGTCAAAACGAGTCATTCTCCAGTGACGCATGGCATCCTATAATCAACACTAACAAATGGAGACCACTGAACATTGAAATGGCCCAAATGAAGTCATTAATCAGAAATACCATAAGATGATTGCCAAAAAACTGGGGAGGTCTTCTCTTCCCAATGAACATCTTTTACAGTATATTGATTCATTTGTAACTTTTGCACATTGGTGATTTCACTATTAAAACATTTTTAGGCCGGGTGCGGTGGCTCAAGCCTGTAATCCCAGCACTTTGGGAGGCCGAGATGGGCGGATCACGAGGTCAGGAGATGGAGACCATCCTGGCTAACACGGTGAAACCCCGTCTCTACTAAAAATTCAAAAAACTAGCGGGCGAGGTGGCGGGCGCCTGTAGTCCCAGCTACTCGGAGGCTGAGGCGGGAGAATGGCGTAAACCCGGGAGGCGGAGCTTGCAGTGAGCTGAGATCCGGCCACTGCACTCCAGCCTGGGCGACAGAGCGAGACTCCGTCTCAAAAAAAAAAAAAAAAAAAAAAAAAAAAAAAAAAAAAAACATTTTTAAATACGTATATAAGTAGCATTTCAAAAAGGCAAAATTGGGAGCATGTCAATTTATCGATGGAGGGGATCATAGGCACCTCCATATAAAAGGTGAAAACAACTCCTGAAGATCAAATAACTCTTCCTTAAAACTATTTGAGTCTGGAAAATCTGTAGCCCAATATGGAAAAAGGCCACACAGAATTATCAGATAATGTTAAACAGAATAAGAATTAAGGGCGTATGCCAGGCGTGGTGGCTCACGCCTGTAATCCCAGCACTTTGGGAGGCCAAGGCGGGCCCATCACGAGGTCAGGAGTTCAAGATCAGCTTGGCCAACATGGTGAAACCCCATCTCTACTAAAATTACAAAAATTAGCTGGGCGTGGTGGCGGGTGCCTATAATCCCAGCTACTTGGGAGGCTGAGGCAGGAGAATCGCTTGAACCCAGGAGGCTGAGACTGCAGTGAGCCAAGATCACGCCACTGCACTCCAGCCTGGGTGACAGAGAGAGACTCTGTCTCAAAAAAAAAAAGAAAGAATTAAGGGCATAGGTCTTGTAGTTAGATATCAGGGCGTCAAATAACTTTGGCCACTTTATTTGTGTGTGCCTCAGTCCTCTCATCTGTAAAATAGGGATAAAATAATAATACCCACTTCAGAGTGCTCTTCTGGGGATGATATGTGATCACATTTCAGCATACTCCAGTCAAACTGCATTTCCACGATTAAAAACAGCATTACATTTCACATGTGTGACATTTTATTTTGATTCTCCCAAATTCTCTGTTTAAATTTTTTGCAATTCTTCTCAATAGTTAGTAAATTGGACCATACTTCCTAGGAGGCTGATCAACCATGGGAGGGCCAGGTATGCAGAGTTGAGACCTGCATGAAGTAAAGAGTAAGGGTGATAAGGAGATGAGAGAGAGCAAACTGTTAAATGCTCGACAGTGTGAACCTTCACCCCCACAGCCCCAGTCTTTAATAGTCCTATAAAAATCATGATAGGCCAGGCACAGTGGCTCACGCCTGTAATCTCAGCAGTTTGGGAGGCTGAGGCAAGCAGATCACCTGATGTGGGGAGCTCAAGTCCAGCCTGACCAACATGGAGAACTCCCATCTCTATTAAAAATACAAAATTAGCCGTACATGGCGGTGCACGTCAGTAATCCCAGCTACTCGGGAGGCTGAGGCAGGAGAATCACTTGAACCTGGGAGGCAGATGTTGCGGTGAGCCGAGATCCAGCCTGGGCAACAAGAGCAAAACTCGGTCTCAAAAAAAAAAAAAAAAAAAAAAAAAAGTCATGATAAATGCCCTCTGTGGAATTCCATTTCTTGTAAAAGGTAGAAAAGGCAATGTATTACTCTGAGAGGACAAAATATAGACAGCCCTGGAAATACATGAGAGTGGAAACCAGGGATCCCAGTTGTATAAGAGCAAGGATCTGCAGAGATTTGCTGTAAGGGTGCTGGCAGCATGTGGGCTTGAGTCTGCTTGACTCTTCAGGAGACAGGCAGTGGAGGGATGACAATGCAAGTCCCAGGTGACACCACCAGGATTTCAATATAAAATCAATCCCTCAAAAGTCCCATTTTCTCAATTTTATATTCAATGGACTTCCTTTCCATTTGGGTTTTGAAAGAACCTCATGACACCAATTCAACACACTGTTCTTCAAATTCCAGTTAAATTCATTCTGCCATGCTTTTTAATCAGCTTTTTATTATCCCACATCTTCCTTTAAGATTATTTGAAGCTATCAACTATTGAGAATTTTTTAATCAAAGTGCTAGGTCAAAGCATCACTTGTATCTGATTTGGAAAAACATTGTGTAAGCCATTCCTGCCTTGACCACAATGATGACAAATACAGTGGTTATTGTTTATGGAGCACTTATTATGAACCAGGCATCATGCTAATAGCTTTACTTACACTATTATACTTAACCTTCACAACATTCAGACAAAGTAGTTCCCGTTATTAGAGATGAGGGAACTAAAGATAAGAGAAGCACTTGTCCAAGGTCATGAAGTTAGTGGTGAAACCAGGATTAGTTCATTCCTTTAGCAACTATACATTAGGGGTATAATGTATCAAATAGCCACTTTAAAAAAAATCTAGATTAAAGAAAAGAGAAATGCAGTTATATTTTTTAAGTATATTATCCACAAGAGCAATGCTCTCAACAAACTGAGAGCAATCACAAATAAATAGAGAGCTTCATATCAAAGACCTTGGAGTAGATTTTGTTTTTTAAAATGAACCACATCCATACTTCCTATCTGACATGCCCTTAGTGTAATTTTAACTGTGCTCACATCAAGATATGGTGGTCTAGTTTCCCTTCCTTGTATCTAGGAGAGCTTATGACTCTAATGCAAGTGACACTAGGTACTTCTAAGACTAGGTCATAAAAGGTTCACAGTTTCTACCACGTTCTCTTGGGATGCTGCTCTTGGAACCTAGCTACCATACTATGGGGAAGATCAACTATCAAGAAGCCAGCTTCAGATGTTCCAGCTGACATCCCTAGCTGAGGTCTCAGCCAATAGTGAGCATCAACCTGTAGACATATGAATGAAAGAGCCTTTGGATGGCTTTAGATCCCAGTAAACAAGTTGTCCCCCAATCTGCAAGTCTTTCCAACTGAGGCCCCATTCGTCGTGAAGCAGAGATGAGCTGTACCCACTGTGCTGACTCAACCCTTCTGAATTTCTGACCTACAGTATCCATAAGCATGATAAAATAGTTGCCATTTTACAACAAATTTTGGTGGTATGTTACACAGCAATAGTATCTGGAACAGCATTCAACAAACATCATTGGTGTTTACTAGTTAAGCACCAAAGAATAAAAACATAAAATTGCAGGTAGCCTAGAGAGTCATGTTCACTTTTTCCTCAACTTTGGCCAAGTTACCCTTAGGTTCTTCCAAAAAGAAGAGCCTCTAAAGCTTAATGGAGAGTTTCTGAAATATTCATTAAAATGATCATGGTGGATACTACATTAAAGTAAGAAAAAGGTTTCTGGTATGATATTAAGTAGAAAGAAAGGAGAATGCCAATTTTCCTTCATGTTATGATTACTCTGGGTAAATGTTATGTATGCACATAGAAGAAAAGTCTAGAAGCCAATATGGAAGCATTAAGATAATTGATCTGTTATTATAGTAAAATCTTATAAATTTTTTTCTCACAATAGACATGTAACTTCTGTATTATAGATGGTAAATATGTTAAAATAAAATCATCAGAGAAAGCAATTGGACAAAGTTTCACGTTCCTCCTGGAAACTCATTCACATGACTGGAAACAACTTTCTTCATTACCTGGCGCCTCTCTGCCTCACTTTCTTTTCCCATAAAATGATGATAATAATAATAGCACTGATTTCATACGGTTGTTGTGAGAAGTAAGTTAATTTGGTAAAGCCTTAAACAGTGCTTGCTGGGTGTGGTGGTGCACACCTGTAATCCTTGCTCCTCTGGAGACTGAGGCAGGAAGATTGCTTGAGTCCAAGAGTTCAAGACCAGCCTGGGCAACATAGCAAGACCTTGTCTCAAAAAAAAAGTTGGGGGATGCAGGGGGTCATGACACATGGAGATTAATAAACGTTAGCTTGTGTTATTCTCTAATTCAACTTCTAATAATGTAGATTGAGGTTATCTCTGTTAATTCTGCCTTTAATTCCCAAACCCTGCCACCAACAAGCACAAGAGGATGGGACAACTAGGAATCAGGAGATCTTCGTCCTGTGTCAAGTAAGGAAAGGAGCTGTGTGACCTTGATCAAGTCTCTTGGCCTCCATTTCCTCTTGTGTAAAATGAAGCTTATGCCTACTTTTTTGAGTTCTTATGAAAAACAACTGATACAAATGTATAAGAAAAGATTTGGTCAAAATCCAAAACACATGTTATTTGTCTTTCTTCTTATTTTATCAACTGTATTAGTTTGCTAGGGCTGCCTAACAAAGTACCACAAACTGAATGCTTACACACAGAAATTAGTTGCCTCACAGTTCTGAAGTTTATAAGTTCAAGATCAAGGTTAACAAGATTGGTACCTTCTGAAGGCTGTGAGGAAGATTCTGTTTCCTGCCTTCTCTTCTTCTAGTGGTTTGCGACCATTTTTGGCATTCTCTGGCTAGTAGACACATCACGCTGATCTCTGCCTTAATGTTTACCTGATGTTCTCCCTGTGTGCCTATCTATGTCCAAATTTCCCTTGATTATAAGGACACCAGTCGTATTGGATTAGGGCCCACTTTAATGACCTCGTTTTAACTTGATTACCTCTGTAAAGATCCTATCTCCAAATAAGGTCATATTCTAAGGCACTGGGGGTTAGGACTTCAGTATATGAATCTGGGAGGGACACAACTGAACCCATAACATCAATGAAGACACGAGGATCTAAAATGGGTAGCGAGGTCATTTAGGGAGAGCAGGACACAAATCCAGCAGACGATGACAACTTGCTTGACGTAAAGAGAGAAATGTGCGAAACACGTCTTCTGAAATCCCAGACTAAGCAACTCTGGCTGGATCACTTTATGAACCTCAAATTCATCCCAGATTCATAAATCCTTGAAGAAAATTCAAGCCAATTTTGGAGTTTCTGACAAGCTCCAGAGGCTGAATGGATCAGGCACAATTTCACTTGGTATTTAGGATTATTGAATCTAACCTGAAACTTAATGCAAATTCATGGAACACAAACTCTTTACAAATTGAATAGATGCAGATACAAAGGGCTTCATCTGCCATCTGGACTGCACATGCTGAATGTGGAGGTATTTCCATCTCAATAATATGGGGGAGGCAGGGAGAACTAGGCTGGCAAGATCTCCCCATCACCGACTGTGCAACATAGTACATTTGCCACTCCTGTGAATTTGCATTATTTCAAATAGTGCAATACACAAAGTAATAATAATAAAGTTTCACTTTGTGACCAAAATTTAAAACATATGAATCTCCTTAGATGCGGAAATTTGTCAAAATTTGCAAAATTTCAAGGTGGGCAGGCTGAGAAGTTTGTAAGCTGTGTTTTTGCTACTGCATTGGAAAGTGTCACTTTAACGGGTTACAGAAATACCTGCCATCGTTAATCAACAGGCACTGTTGTGCATGCACAACCACACCTCAGCCAGTGGTATTAGTGGCCATTGGGGTCTTATTTTAAATTTCACAGTGGTTAAGAATTAAAGTCTTTTGAATAGTCTATAACAGTGTCATCCAACAGCTCATATAAGTGATGGCCCTACTGCTGAAAAACACGCTAGAAAATCAATAGCTGTGAACTGGAAGTTAAATGTGATAAAAAATTATGAGGAAGGCCAGATATCAGCCTTGATATGCTCTATTGTTAAATTAAGAGGGAGCACTGTGTAAATGATGTAAGGCTGAGAAAACAAAGGCAGTTAAAGCAAAAATAGACCACAAGAGGTGTGGGATTTTGCACTTTGAAGACACATCCCTTCTACTTTACCTCTATTTCTATGGGAAAATTAACTTGAAATTGTGCAAGGTTCAAATTAGGCAAGGTCTTTAGGAGCATGTCTTTTGAATTAAAGACCACCATCCCATATTTTCTTAATAACTTCAGTGAAACATAATTTATATGCCATAAGATTCACCCCTTCTACATGAATAATTCAATGATTTTTTAATAAATTTACTTAACTGCGTAACCATCCACATTGTCTAGTTTTACTTTTTTACTTTTTTTTCTAGTTTTTATTTTTATTACACCAGTAAGATCTCTCAATGCCCACTTACAATTAATCCTCATTCCTCCCTCCAACCCCAAGCAACCACTATTCAACTTTTTCTCTCCTTAGATTTGCTTTTTTGGACATTTCACACAAATGGAATCCTACAATAAGTGGGTTTTCTGTCTGGCTTCTTTCCCTCAGCATGATGTTTTTGAGGTTGAGCATCCATGTAATCGCATGTATAAGTATTTTGTCCCTTTTTGTTACTGAATAGCATTCAATTACATGGAACCTGTAGCAGTTTTTTGTTGTTGTTGTTTGTTTGGTTGGTTGGTTGGTTTGGGTTTTGGCTTAAAATTAGATGGCCCAAAAGTATAGTCACTTCTTACTATGCGTCAGATGTGGCTATGAAAATGTGTGGTAGATACTAATCAAATATGGCCTCCAACAATTCTTCCCCTCTCTGTATACGGATTAAGAGGTGAAGTCTGGGAGGCTGAGGCAGGAGAATGGCGGGAACCCGGGAGGCGGAGCTTGCAGTGAGCCGAGATTGCGCCACCGCACTCCAGCCTGGGCGACAGAGCGAGACTCCGCCTCAAAAAAAAAAAAAAAAAAAAAAAAAAGAGGTGGAGTCTATTTCTCTTCCCCTAGAATCTGGGCTGGCCCTATCACTTGTGTTGTCCAAAAAGATGTAGCACCAGCTGGTGGGGCATGGTGGCTCGTGTCTGTAATTCTAGTACTTTGGGAGGCTGAGGCAGGCGGATAGCTTGAGCTCAGGAGTTTGAGACCAGCCTGGGCAACATGACAAAATCTCATCTCCACACAAAATTTAAAGAAATTAGCTGGGTGTGGTGGCATGTGCCTGTGGTCCCAGTTCCTTGGGAGGTTGAGGTGGGAGGATGGCTTGAGCCCAGGAGGCAGAGGTTTCAGTGAACCAAGATTGCACCACTGCACTCCAGCCTGGGCGACAGAGCCAGACTCTGTCAAGGGAAGCGAAGGGGAGGGGAGGGGAGGGGAGGGAATGGAATGGAATTCTGGGACTTCTAAACCCAGACCTTAAGAGAACTGCAAATTCTGCTTCCTCCTCTTAGAAGCCACCTGTCATGCTGTAATGAAGCTGGGGCTACCCAAAAAGGTACGTTGAAGTCCTAACCTCTGGTACCTATAAATGTGAGCTTATTTGGAAATGGGCTCTTTGCAGATGGAATCAAGTTAAGATGAGCTTACTAGGGTGGGACCTAATCCAGTTTGACTGGCATCCTTATGAGAAAAGGAAAGTCATGTGAAAACAGAGATGCACGGCAAAAATGTCACATAGTGACAGAGGCAGAGATGAGAGTGATGCAACTGCAAACCAAGGAATGCCAAGGATTGCTGGCCACCACCAAAAGCTGGGAGAGAGGTATAAACCAGTTCTCCCCCAGAGCCTTTGGAGGGAGCATGGCTCTGTTGACACCTTGATTTCAGACTTCTGGCCACCAGAACTGTGAAAGAATCAATGTCTGTCATTTTAAGCCATCCAGTTTGTGGTGTTTTGTTAAGACAGCCCTAGAAATTAATATCCCTGTTCAGGAGCTGGGATTTTACTCAGGGTTCAAGAGAAATGCCTAGAGCTCCAAACAGGGGTGTGGCATCATTTGATTTGCACATGGAAAATGCATGTGTGTGGTCTCAAGAAGAGCTGATCAAATAAAACAGGGAAGCCAACTGGAGGTATACAATGTTGGTGACCATAACCAGCGTGGTGACAGTGACCTTGGAAATGCACAGATTTGGAAATTATTTTGGAGACAGATCAGCAGGACTTGCTGGTGGATCAGAAGTGAAGCATGAAGGAAAGAGGCCTCAAGGACACATATAGATTTTTGGATGACATCTAAGGTTTTTGCCAATTCTCAAAGCTTATAGCATCCATGAGAACGGTGTTTCTTTGTCTGGAGATGCCATAGATGAATTCCTGGATGATGTCAGGAGTGAAAGTGGGAGCATCAAAAAATGTCACCCATCTTGGCCCCACTGTTTGGTTACCACTGTGAGCCAGTGCTGGCTGGTCTCCCTCAGTCCAGCTGCCCAAAAGTAACAAATAATCCCTTCATGTCTGTCTCATCAGTAAATATCTTCTCTTTTGAAAAGAAGAAGAAGAGGAGGATGAGGAGGAGGAAGAAGAAGAAGAAGAAGAGGAAGGAGGAGGAGGAAGAGGAGGAAGAGGAAGAAGAGGAAGAAGAGGAAGAAGAAGAAGAAGAAGAAGAAGAAGAAGAAGAAGAAGAAGAAGAAGAAGAGGAGAAGAAGAAGAAGAAGAAGAAGAAGAAGGAGGAGGAGGAGGAGGAGGAGGAGGAGGAGGAGGAGGAGGAGGAGGAGGCTGGAGGAGGAGGAGGAGGAGGAGAGGAGGAGGAGGGAGGAGGAGTTTTTTGTATTTTTTTTTTTTAGAGACGGGGTTTACCGTGGGGGAGGAGGAGGAGGAGAAGGAGAAGGAGAGGAAGTAGTTGAAGTTGTTGAGGCTAGACTACTGGATAAGATATCACAGGGAAAAAGCTCTGGACAATATGAGGCCATCTTGGATGTTCCAGCTCCAGCCAAGCTCCCAGTTGAATATAGCTGCATGAATGACCACAGCTCCACCACATGGAGCAGAGACACCACCGAGCTTAGCCCAGTCAACTCACATAACCATGAGAAATAATGCATGAGAGTTGCTTTGAGCCACTCCATTTTGGTTGTGTTTGTTTGTTTGTGATGGAGTTTTGCTCTTGTTGCCCAGGCTGGAGTGCAATGGGGTGATCTTGGCTCACTGCAACCTCTGCCTCCTGGGTTCAGGTGATTCTCCTGCCTCAGCCTCCCGAGTAGCTGGGATTATGGGCATGTGCCACCACACCTGGCTAATTTTTTATTTTTAGTAGAGATGAGGTTTCTCCATGTTGGTCAGGTTGGTCTCAAACTCCCAGCCTCAGGTGATCCGCCCACCTCAGCCTCCCAGAATGCTGGGATTACAGGTGTAAGCCACTGCATCCGGTCAGTTTTGGTTTTTTATGGTTTGTTATGCAGCAGTTGGTAACTGAAGCATCATGATTTCACCAAAGTCTTTCTCTTTCCCTTAATTCTTGTTAATTATGTTCTTTTTTAATTTTTATAGTTTTATTCCATTCTATGGAGATTTCTAATGGATCCTAAATTTAACATCACTTTCTTGGCTGTTTGTGGTACATTGAAGAGTTTTATGTCAATCTGCTTCCTGATATTCATATGCTGAAATCTTGGGACAACATTTTCTAAATGGTCTGAAGAGAATTACCTGGAGAGCTTTATAAAAATTAATTCTCCATTCTCCCCTCCACGCCCTCACCATGATGGATAAGAAATTGGTATCCAGCTGCTCCCACAACAGTGTACAAGTTAATTTGATAATCTCACCAAGAAAGCTATTTCAATAACTCAATTAAGTATTTCCTGAATTTTGATTAAAGGAAAAACCAGCATGCTAAACCCTATGCATAAAGATACAAAAACTATCAAAATATAACCCTTACCCTAAAAAAGTTTATAATTAGATTGCAAAAAAAAATGCATGGCAATATATGATTAACATTCAGTCAACCCTGAAGTTGACTGACATTCAATCGCCCTTCAAGTTTCAGCCTCAGCCTGCCCTTTGAGTTGTCCAACTCTAGGGGGCACCATTCACAAAGAAAACCACATGTACAGTGCCTCCCTAGAGTTGTTTAACAGACTACATTCAACAGCAAAGATAAAAAGGGCTATGACTATTCCTGCATATCGTTCAAGAGTTGGAACTTGTTGTTCAGCATTGTTGATTCACATTCTCCACCCAGCACCTGGCACAACACGGGTGTTAGATAAAGCTAAGTCAGTGAACATCACTGAGATGACAAAATTTCTCTGGGCTTTGGTGGTCAAGGAAGTCTTCATGAAGGAGAGGAGAGGAGACTGAAGGAGGAGCGGAAACTGAAGTTGGACACTGGGGAAAGAGGTGCAGTGAAACAGACATCATAGGAGCTAAATAGGCCTAATCAAGCTTTGCTTCCTTCAATGGAGAAGAAATCCTCAATGTGGAACTAGATGAATACACTGGTCAGCAAATACCACCGGAGTCATGCTTACCCAGAAGTCTTAAAAAACTGCCTTCCTCAATTCCAATCATCTGCATGCACCTCAGATAAGATAAAGATACAAAGAGGAAGAAGGTAAGTGCCACCATAACAACACCCCACATGGAAGGGTCTATCTCCTGCTTTGAGCAACATAGTTCTCTAGAATCACAGAGCAGGGCAGCCCAAGGACTCTCTTTACAGTTTTGGGGGGTTTTTTTTTGTTTTGTTTTTGTTTTTGTTTTTGTTTTTGTTTTTGTTTTTTGAGACAGAGTCTCGCTCTGTCGCCCAGGCTGGAGTGCAGTGGGGCGATCTGGGCTCACTGCAAGCTCCGCCTCCCGGGTTCACGCCATTCTCCTGCCTCAGCCTCCCTAGTAGCTGGGACTACAGGTGCCTCCTGCCACCACGCCCAGCTAAGTTTTGGATTTTTAGTAGAGAGAGGGTTTCACCACATTGGCCAGGATGGTCTCGATCTCCTGACCTCGTGATCCGCCCACCTCGGCCTCCCAAAGTGCTGGGATTACAGGTGTGAGCTACCGCGCCCGGGTTACAGCTCTTTAAATTGGTATGGCAAGAACTACAGAGCTGTAATATTGAGGTATGTCTCCATCTCATTGTACCTCTGCTGTATTTGAATGGGAGCTCCCCAAAAATGAGACTAATCCTAATTTCTCATCTTCTGGTATCATCAGAGTCTGTAGAGAACTTCAGATGGCTGAGAAGCCAAGCGAAGTCTGAAGAAGACTTGTGTTTGAAGCAGGAGGCACCCAAAGATGGTCACACAACTTTAGTTGGAGCCCCCAGCACTCGATGGCAAAACATAATGCTTCCATGCCAGTTTGAGAGGCAGCTCAGGCATAGGTCAGAAGAAATGCATGCTAATTAAAATATAAAACACATCCCCCAACATGAACCCTCTGTCAGCAGGCTGATATAGACTGTTACCACATCATATCAGTGACTAAATTGTTAAGTAGGGGAAGATCTAAAGCAAAGGTGTCTTATTGACTCATGGGTTTACAGAGCTTTCCCACAAAACCAACAAGTCCCTGAGAAGGAAAAACAAGCATGACTTTCTATTGGTCTAAGACAAAGTACAACTCAGCCATGGGTGACATATTGTGCAAATGCCATGGAGCAATTTCTACAGTGTTCATGAGTCTAGAGTGGGAGGAGTGGGTGGGAGAAGGCGGGCCCTGTGCAATTTGGATACTTCACAAATGTGAAATATTTATTTATAATTTATTTATTATTTGTCCCAGACAAACGTGGCCAGGCCTAAGGTATCACAAATAAATATTTTAGAGGAAGTTGTTGTGTTAGGCACAGAGGTTGTGACCAGGACACCCACTGGAAGAAATGAAATGGGAAGAGAGAATGAAGCATGTATGACTGAGCCCCTTCTGCAGACCACATCTTTCTTTCAGAGTGGCCCTTTCTTGAGAAGTAGGCATTGTCTTCCACACACAGTAAGCTGCCACCTTGCAGTACTGGCCCAGATCTGCCCATGACTCTTTGAGTAAGTGTAAGTTTCATTCCCCAGTTACCTCTACTAGGAACAAAGCTGTTCTTCATCAATCTATTCCATGTTTTATTACCCAGGAAAAAGGGGTGTTGTATATGCTCCTTCCAAAGCCCCCAGAATGACTTTCTAGCCCCCCCCCCCATGCCTTCCGAGGAAGAATCTGTCTTTGCTCTGTCTAGCTTCCGGAAACTGTTGCAGTGATCTCAGTGTTGGGTAAAACGAAAAGCTGGAAGAGCTCAAGAAAGGTCAAATTAATTTACTTATGAGAAAGAGTATGGAGCTCATCTGGAAAGAATATAATAGACCTCGGAGGTGAGAGGAAAAATCAAAGGGCTAGAGTTTACAGAAAAGAGGCTACAGAGAGACATTGAGAAGCAGCTAGGATGTTAAGGCGGCCTTCGGGAAGAGAGATCTATAAAGATGATTCTGGGTGGTGCGGTTATCCTTTTGCTCCCTCTCCAAGAGGCATCTGTCTTGACCAGCATACATTGTTTTTCAAGGTGGGTGACTTTTTTAGCCAAACTTGGATTTCCTTTGGATGTCACAGTATGCTGAGACTGGCATAAAGGACAGCCCTGTTTCACTCAGGTTATAATACATTTAGACTGGCTCAAAAGATCAAGAAAAGGGAAACATTTCCCAGAGTGCTTCTCATCAAAACACTGGTACCCACGTAGAGATTTACAATGGATATTAACATTCCAGTCAAGGTTCTGGAAAAATGGTCAGCAAAAGAGCTTATAAGTCTTTAATCAGCAGCTCCCAAATGTAATGTGCCACAGAGTTTTTTCACGTAAGACACCTTGAGAACCCTGGCACAAAGGACAAAACAGTAAGACTCAAAATTACTGCTTGGTGATAGGAGGAGAGAGTACATTAGATGTTATTAAAAGAAAATTATAGCATTCATATGTCTGCCTATGAAGAAACTGTTTTAACTTCAGCTTTAGTTAAAAATTAACTGTTGGCCAGGTGCGGTGGCTCACGCCTATAATCTCAGTGCTTTGGGAGGCCGAAGCAGGTGGATCACCTGAGGTCAGGAGTTCGACACCAGCCTGACCAACATGGAGAAACCCTGTCTCTACTAAAAATACAAAATTAGCTGGGTGTGGTGGCACATGCCTGTAATTCCCAGTTACTCGGGAGGCTGAGGCAGGTGAATCGCTTGAAACCTGCAGGTGCAGATTGCAGTAAGCCGAGATTACGCCATTGCACTCCAGCCTGGACAACAAGAGTCAAACTCCATCTCAAAAAAAAAAAAAAGAAAAAAAGCTAACTGCTTTAATGTTAACTTCAATGAAGAAGAACTCCTGTCATAAAAGAAATTGGAGGGAGGAAAGGAAGTTGGCAGGGAGGGAGGAGGTGACGAGAAATCATCTGCCACGGCCTTAAAAGAACAGGAGAGTGCAGCTCTTGCAGAAAAAGAGGTAAAGACACAAGACTCCTGCTTGTTGGAGAGAAAAGAAGCTTTGCACAACCAGGGCCAGTGGATGCTACATTAGACGGAAGCCTGCCATGAAATCAATAGAAGGAAACACAATACTTAAAGACTGCATAAGCAAAGATTAGAATTTACTAGTAAGGCCTTGGAAGCAAGAAAAGGGTGAGACAAGAACAAGACAATATCTACAGAAGGAAAGCCAGACCAGGCCATAACTAGTCACACAAGTTAAATGCTATCTCCAGTTCCTCAGTGAAGCGGCCCTGGAAAATAATGTGAATAGCAAGACCGACCTTAGAACTACTGTGTATCATTATAGTTTATTGTATATTGACTGCTACAGGTGACTATGTTAAATAACCTATATATTCTTCTAGTAACAAAGTGCTTTTCTCAACTCCATAAAGTCCTGAGTTAAATAAACCTATTAGGTGAAAATGTGACTAGATCAAGCGTTGTAAACAAAAACAAAAACAAAAAAATTTGAAAATGTGATCAATGATGTAATTTCTAAAGTAGCATCTGACCTAAGAGAGTTGTATTCAATGAATTCCACCAAAATTTTAAGAAACAGGTGATGTTTTGGCTTGTTTTTTTTTTTAATTTTCACAAAGTATCAAAAAAAAATGCAGGTAATCTGAGGACCACCACTGGAGAACCACTGTCTTTGTAGAATGCTGCCTTAATGAAGCTTATTTTGATCTCCGTGTGTTTCAGCTACTAGAAAAGGAGAACTTGAACTCTAAACATGGAAGACAGTAGTCAGGGCAGCAACACAGAAAGGAATTATATGAAGATCTCCTTATCACAGTGGCCTGGCAAATGGGGCATAATGAGATACAACATTAGATAGACCAGTCTTCCTAAAGATCCAGCTAAAACCAAAGAAGATAATTTGGAGTTGGGCCAGGGTAAGATCCAGAAATTAGGATTTCTCAGTTATTTAAAGAGTAGTCATCATATATGTAAGGTGCATATGAGATACATATATATGACAAAGGAAGGAGGTGGCTCAGGTCTGTCTATTAGGGATTCCTTCAGCAAAGTCCCAACTAGGGTCAAGTCTTGTTCAAAGTAAAGCCTTCTTTCTAAATCCACCTACCTCTATTAACTATTGTTTTCTTCCCTCTCTTCTCAACTATGCTCTTATGGAAACATCAGCTCCTGGGACATCCCTTGTCTTGTTTCCCAGTTTTGTTCCTACCAATGTCTTGCCAGGATTCAGAGGAGTTGGGTTCTAGCCTTGATTACAATCTTTTTAATTGTGTCATCTTGTTAACATCTTATTGGTTATCTGTTTACACCTCTTCAGTATCAGATCTAGCCCAGATCTGATCCATTCCCCCATACTCATATTAAAATGCACCCCCACCTTTGCCTGTGGAGGACCATCCTTGCCCCGCTCCATGCATTTAGCTCAGCAGTTATTGTCTCCATCCTGGCTAATCAGAGTTAACCACATACTAGGAAAACAGAACTGAGAGATGTCAAGGGAATCTGGGCCCTGATAGTATCAATCGAACATCTCTTTCAAGGCACACTGAAAGCTCGTTCTAGTCCTGAACTTTTCAATTTTGTGAGCCAATATACAGAGACAGAGACAGAGAGAGACATATACCTTTTATTGTGTAATCTACTTGAGTTTTCTGTCGCTTGTAATGCATCTTTCTTGGAAGCATGTTTTTCATCGATTAAACAAGAATAATACTTGCTACCAAGCTTCAGTAGGATGTGAGTATTTTGGAAAGTCTAAAGCCTATTCAAATATAAAATATTATCCTACTTCCTCTTTTATGCTCTTGCCTGAGTTTCTTGCGTACTAATACTTTTAAAGCATAAAACATAATACTATACCAAAAGAACATTTTCATTACCTGATATTCCTGTTCTGTGTTCAGGGACTTTTGATCCCATCTGTTCTACAGAATTTTTTGTATAATAGAATTCTTTGAAACCAGACCAGCAAAGTTCTGTTTCAATGAACCATTTGCTCCCTAAGCCACAAAAATAGCTCCTGCAAATAAATCCTATGTTTAAAATGGTGTTTGTGAAAACTTCATTTTACCTGTGATATATGTGAATGTACTTTGGAAATAAATTTGCCTTGTAAATTTGTTGTTGATGTCTAGTAAATTTTCGTTACTACTAATTAGTTAAAGTCTTAATTCCTTCTGATTTCTTGATCTTGGGACTTGCTGCTCAAAAAGGGCACTGCCTTTGAAGACCCAGCAGTGAAAGATCTCGGGTCTTTATTCGAACAGCAGACAATTTTCTTTTCAGTGCTGCTCATTTTATTTCTGTGTTCTTTTTTCTTCATTTCTGCTTCTCTCTCCTTTTCATGACTCTTTAATTTGGCTTTGAAATTTGATTCTTTGATTTAATCCATCTGCAATATTTATTACTCATAGCTAGTATCAGTTCCTTTGCAGAAATTCATCTGTTGCCTGAGGAATTAGAAGACAGGGAGATATTAGGGGTTTGAGTTGCACTCTAAAAAATTAGGGAACAGAAGCAATATATTGGTATGTGAATCCGATCTCAATAAAGCTGTTACTTAAAGAGAAAAAAAAGCAATGAGTCAATACTGGCCGACCCCTCAAGAACCCATGCAGAGTCACAGACTGATCCTCCCCGAAACAAATCATTTTTCAGGGTTCATCAGCATGAAGAACGATGGCATTCTTTTCTCGGTACCAAAATAAAACCCAGCAAACCCTTCTTCAAGTGTTACCAATGAGGCATGTAGGATCACAGTAAGGAGATTTAACTGATAAAGGCATTTTATTTTCCAGCATTTAAACGTACTCTTTAAAGACTAAAATCAATTCCAACGTCCCTATTTATACTCTGGTGGCACACATGTGTATATATAGCAAACCTGCCATTAGGAAAGAAGCTTTGCATCTTTCCACATAATCCAAAATAATGGCAAATTATGATGTGGTGAATAAATCAAGAGCTTCCATATGAAAAAAATATATTGTGGACTGGATCTATTCAAAGCTACCTTCTTTTTCAATTTCACTTCCTATTTTTTATATTTTATTCTACCTTGCCAATGTACTTTCCTTATAATTCATTCTCTAGCTCAGCTGGACTTATTGCTACTTAGAATGGCACATACAGCAATGAAGAGATGATGTCACCCTTTAGCCAAATTACACTATTATTCCAGAACTGCATGTACTCTCATTCATTTATCTCTGCTGACATCGCTCCGCAGGAGGGTTTTCCAGGGCAGATGTGTTCTCCCTTGGCAACAAAAGTGGTGGAGATTGCGCATCCATTTTAAAATCCCGAAAGGTAGATTTTAGTAAATCTCGACTTTTTAAAAATGTGTTGTGAATAAAGGAGGCATCAGTTGTTGTCCTCAGACCTGTTCTGATTAAAAACCTCAAAGAATCTTGAATGTGAAACAACCTTCAAAATTTATTCTCATTATACAAATATTTTGTTCATTTAAAGGCATGTTTTAAATGCTGAATTTCAAAGAATTGTGCAGATTAAAGTGGTCTATTTCACAAGTCTGTGCGTATATGCTAAGAAATAACTATACACTTTAGTGAGCATTTGATAAGGAGTCGGGGAAAAAACTAGTGAAAGATTATTATGCAGGATTCCATCCGAGTGTGCCAGAACAGCTTTAAAATCAAACGCAAGCATTAGGGATAGGAAGAGACTGGGAAGAGGAAGACAAGCAATTGCAGAAATGGTGTAAAACAGAAAAAGCAACGTGGGAAGTAAGAGTGAAGAGAAAATCCAGGAAATATAGGGCTGGGTACGGTGGCTCAAAGTCGTAATCCCAACGCTTTGGGAGACGGAGGCAAGAGGATCGCTTGAGGCCAGGAGTTCAAGACCAGCCTGGGCAATTCAGTGAAACCCCATCTCTACAAAAAATTTAAAAATTAGCCAGGTGTGGTGCACACACCTGTGGTCCTAGCTACTCAGGAGGCTGAGGCAGGAGGATGGCTTGAGCCCAGGAGTTCAAGGCTGCAGTGAGCCACGATCACACCACTGCACTCCAGCCTGGGCGACAGAGCAAGATTCTGTCTCTTAAAAAAAAAAAAAAAGTGAGGAGATAGTTTTTAAAAATACATTTTATTATGTTTTAATCTTTTTAGAATGTAATCCATGCACATAGCAAAAATTCCAATAGCACAAAACGATATACAAAGAATAGGAATCTCTTTCCCACTCCTGACTCCAGACCCCTAGAATTCATCCCCCACCCAGGGCAAACATGTTACCACTTTCTTGTTCTCTTCATTTTTGTGTGTGTACCACAGACCCCTTCAGTATCCGATGAAGCTTATGGATCCCCCTCTCAGAATAATGTGTGAAAATATGTAAGCTAAAGTGCAGAGGATTACAAAAGAAACCAGTTTGCCTGTAATACGGTTCTGTCTGTGAATCCCTTAAGGATCCATGTACTCCAGGATAAGAGCATCTACTCTTAGATTCCCATGAATGTACAAGCATATATAGTACGGTATCCTTCCTGCAGTATGCCTTCTGCAGGGGGTGCTGCTGCAGCTCGGCCTAGATCCCCCGTGGAAGCCAGTGCACCCATCTCTTGGCCGCTATGAGTGTTAGCAGCTAATGGTTCACAGTTGCCCCCTTCTACAGAGAATTCTCCATCCTGCGGCACATTGTAGCCAGCACAGGGGCACAAAAGGTTGGACAGCTTTACGGTGCAATTCATGCTCCAGAGCTCCCTGTAGGATCAGGCTAACGCTGATATCCACTGAGATCATCTCTTGCTTACCTTTTATCCACTGTTCTATGCTGTTTCCACCCCATCTCCTGGGAGCACCCTCTCCTAAAAACACAAGGATCTCTGTCTCAGTCTTTGTTTCCAGAGATCTCAGCCTAAGACACTTACTGTTTCTTACCTTACTTTTTTCATTTATTAATTTCTTGGAAAGAATTCCATATCTGTACTTTGGAATTGTTGTATTCTTTTAACTGTTGCATTCTTTTAACAGCCCCAATACTATTGTATTCTTTTAACTATTGCATTCTTCTAACAGCCACATACTATTCCATTAAATGGATTTACCATAATTAATTTAGCCCATCTCCAACAGAGCCATTTCCAATAGTTCCTCTCTGGAAACTTAGAAATCTAATTTTTACACATCTAAATGCAATTACCTGTACCGCCTTGCCACATTTTAAGTATCTAACTAGTTGCTAAGAACCTTTTCTTTAACCTCATGAACTACAAAGCTTTAGTAATTTGCTTTCTTTTTAGGATAAAGCTTTATTCTCAAAAAAATTTATCTTTATATTTGACAAACTGTGAAGACTCAGCTGGCTGTTAGCCCCTGCATCTCTTAATCCCCACACCCCCAGCCTCAGAGCATCAGATCAAGGATTGACCAATGGACCAATCTCCATTCTAAACTTAAGAAAAACAAGGACCTGTAAATGCTTAACTTGGACCTTCAAATCTCTGGTCCTCATCACTTGAGTCCCTGCTGGCGAGAGGAGTAGATGGGCCTCTTGATCCTGCTAGGAAACTGCTAGATCTTTTGCTCTGTCACACAACCCTCCTAATGACAAACATTAATCCCCAGGGACAGCACAGTATAAACCCCTAAGGGGAAGAGAAACAGTTTCCTATCTGCCCACACACTGAAAAGCAGTTTTGGCTGGACGCAGTGGCTCATGCCTGTAATCCCAGCACTTTGGAAGGCCCAGGCGGACAGATCAGTTGAGGTCAGGAGTTCGAGACCAGCCTGGCCAACATGGTGAAACCACGCCTCTACTGAAAATACAAAAAAAAAAAAAAAAATAGCCAGACGTGGTGGCACACGCCTGTCATCCCAGCTACTCGGGAGGCTGAGGTGGGAGGATCACTTGAACCCAGGAGGCAGAGGTTGCAGTGAGCCAAGATTGCCACTGCACTCCAGACTGGGAGACAGAGCAAGACTCCATCTCAAAAAAAAAAAAAAATTTTTTTTTAATTTAAAATTTAAAATTAAAAAACATAAAAACAAAAAAGAAAAGCAGTTTCACCCCACGGTATAGTACTTGCCAAAGGTATTTGTTTCAGGCTGCCCTGCACCTTTTGAAAAGCCTTCTTATGTTTAAGAACTTCCCATAGTTTAAATTCCACTTCCCCAATACCGAAATCAGCACTCACCTCCCCTGTCTTGCAACTGACTCACACTTTGCACGACTGTCAAGAAGAGAAGGATGCAAATAGGCAGGTGCTGCTGGAATTCATTTTCTGGCCAAGAAGGAACTGAGTGACCAAGGGAGCCTAGGCTGAAGGGAGGGTGTCCATGGATTAGTTTGATGGTATAAGTTCTCTTACTTGCATCAGAGAACTCAGGCTGATATCTTCCTACACATTCATTTCTCTTTCCCTCACAGGCTCATCTCTCCTCCAGCCATAAAAAGATACTCAACTTCAATCAAAATCAGAGAAATGCAAAAGAAATCAAGAGAAATATCATTTTCTACCAATAGATTGGCAAAGATGAAACATTTGATGTAGTGAATGGGGGAGAGATATGGTTGATTCATGGGTATTAAAAAATAGTTCGAATGAATGAATAAGGCCTAGTATTTGATAGCACAATAGGGTGACTATAGGTAATAATAATTTCAGTGTACATTTTAAAACAGCTAAAAGAGTATAATTGGATTGTTTATAACACAAGGGATAAATGCTTGAGGGGATGGATACTCCATTTTCCACGATGTGGTTATTATGCATTGCATGCCTGCATCAAAACATCTCATGTACCCCATAAAATACACCTACTACATATCCACAACAATTATAATAAATTATTTTAAAATTATTTAAATCATAAGCCAATAAAAAGAAAACATTTGATGTGCTACAATGGTGAGAACATGGTAAAGTATACTGCTAGTGGAAGAATAAAATAGTACAACCTCTATGAATAGAATTTGGCCATAACAATCAAGTAGGAAATGCAAAGTCCTTGACCCAGCAATTCTACCGATAGGAATTTATCAGCTGGGTGCAGTGGCTTACGCCTGTAATCCCAGCACTTTGGAGGCCAAGGCGGGTGGATCACCTGAGGTCAAGAGTTCAAGACTGGCTTGGCCAACATGGTGAAACACTGTCTCTACTAAAAATACAAAAAAAAAAAAAAAAAAAAAAAAAATTAGCCACGTGTGGTGGCAAGCACCTGTAATCCCAGCTATGTGAGAGACTGAAGCAGGAGAACTGCTTGAACACCAGAGGCGGAGGTTGCAGTGAACCAAGATCGCGCCACTGTACTCTAGCCTGGGCAACAGAGTGAGACTCTGTCTCAAAAAAAAAAAAAGAATTTATCCTATAGCTCAGAGGCAAGCAAACTTTTGCAAAAGGACCAAATAGTAAGTGTTTTAGGCTTCCAGGCCATCCATCACTATTACAACTACTTAACCCTGCTATTGTAGCATGAAAGGAGCCATAGACAACAGGCAAACAAATGGGCATAGCTGTGTTCCAATAAAACTTTATTTTTTTTAATGGCAGGTTGAATTTGACCCACAGGCTATACTTTGCCAACCTCTGCTAGGTATCCTAGCACATATAAACAAAAACATGTATACACATAATTATTATATTTATCACAGCAATAGCCTAAGAGCAGCAACCATCTTGATATCCATTAAGAGAGGACTAGACAAGTAAATTATGGCACCTCTATTCAATGTAATACTTGCAGTCATTAAAAAGAAGGAGGTAGCTCTATGTGCACTGATAAGGGTTGGTATTCAAAATACATCAAATTTTTTTAAAAAGCAAGTACAGAACAGGGTACAGTATGCCTTCACTTTCATTGAAAATTTATATGTGCGTATGTACATATTTGCTCATCTAAGCATCGCATGTATCTGAAGGACAAAGAGATTGGGGAGGGGAATTGGATGGCTGGGGAACCAGAGCATGAAGGTTTTTTTTTCACTATGCCCTTTTGTGCCCTTTGAATTTTATATCACGTGCTTTACCAATGAATGACAAATAAATATAATTTAATGTTTTAAATGTGTATGTTCTTGCAGTAGTGTTTTTAGATTACCAAGTATAGATATAAAAATTAATTGGAGCTCTGGACAGCAGACTATCTATTTCCAAAGTCCTCTCTCATGCCCAGAGGCCATGTGGAATCCATCAAAGAACATCATAGTGGGAACCGGGAGACCTGGCTTCAAGCCCAGGCTGTTACCCACTCTCTGCGCTGCCTGGGGCCAGCCACCTCATCTCTCTGAACATCTCTTTCCTCCTCTGTAAAATGGAGGCAGTAGTACTTGTGAGCTATGTTATATAAAATAATATTACTGTTATTGGGGAAATCTCAATGCCTCTGGACCTATTTCTTGATCTGCAAAATCAGAAAGTTGGACAAAATGAGCCTTTTGACTCCCCTGTCAATAAACAAAATTGTTATTTATAAGAACTCAAGCAAAATCAAACTTGGTAAGCAAGTGAGGACTCTTTTTACTTATCTCAAGAAAGTAATCTCCAAGACCAAAAAGGAAATAGGAGACATGTTTGGACTCAGACATCAAGTCCAACGTGGAGGTGAGGAAAAGCTGCCTTCCTCCAAGGACACCACTTCTTCTTTCCTCGGCCCAGCTGACCCAGTGATTATCAACCAGGCAACATTTTTTGAGCTACCACTGGGTACAGAACACACTCTGTAGGAAGAAGTTTAGGAAATGTCACTCATAAAGAAGGATACATTAATAGAGTTAAATAATCGACTCATGAAGGCCAGTGGGACAAATGAATGAAAAGAATGGGTGAAAGGGATCATTCAGGGAGGGTCCTCTGTCCTGACCTCACTTCTGGTCTCTGCTAAGAGCCATCATTTGTGTTGTTTCAGGGACTCTGGGGAGATGACAGGACAGTAACAAGGAAAAAGCCATGTTGCACTATTCTCTTCTCTCTCTTTTTTTTTTTTTTTTTTTTTTTTTTTTTTTTGGACACAGGGTCCCACTCTGTTGCCCAGGCTGGAGTGCAGTGTCAAGATCACAGCTCACTGCAGGTTCAACCTCCCCTGGCTCAGGTGATCTTCCCACCTCAGCCTCCTGAGCAGCTGGGATCACAGGTGTGCCACCCTGCCTGGCTAATTTTGTGTTTTTTGTAGAGATGGAGTTTCACCACTTTGCCCAGGCTGGTCTCGAACTCCTGGGCTTAAGGGATCCACCTGCCTCAGCCTCCCAAAGTGTCCTCTTATTTCTGAGAATTAACAACAGGAACTGGTTACTGTTAAACAAAAGTTTGGGGTGAGTTAAACTGACAGGAAATAGCATACATGCTGAATTATAAGGTGGGAAATGTGAAGTCCATTTTCAGACAAAGCCAATTCAATGAGAATGTGCTGATATGACAAGGGGCAGAGCTCTCAGCACCGTGTCAACTGGTGGAAAACTCTTTCCTTTCCTTCCTCACTTCTGTGGGCTTGGGTGTAACTCTCCAGACCCTTTGAAAATAATGTTGCAAAGACTGTGTTCCTGACTCTAAAGAACTTTTTACACCCAAATAAACCGTTTTTGCCCTCTCAACCTTAAAATTAAGGCAGCCAGTCAAATCTAAGAGAATTCAGCTGGAAACCATCATTCTCAGCAAACGATCGCAAGAACAGAAAACCAAACACCGCATGTTCTCACTCAGAGGTGGGAATTGAACAATGAGATCACTTGGACTCGGGAAGGGGAACATCACACACCGGGGCCTAATGGGGAGGGGGGAGTAGGGAGGGATGGCATTGGGAGTTATACCTGATGTAAATGATGAGTTGATGGGTTCCGACGAGTTGATGGGTGCAGCACACCAACATGGCACAAGTATACATATGTAACAAACCTGCATGTTGTGCACATGTACCCTAGGACTTAAAGTATAATAATAATAAAACAAAATTTAAAAAAAATCTAAGAGAATTTCACAAATCATAGGCTCTCCCTGGCAATACAGAGAGCATGGCAAATGTACAGTCCCACAAATGATGGGATAGGGCAAGGGCGGGGAATGTGGTACCCTAAGCAAGCAGAAAAAGAGGGTGGGATTTCAAATGTGAATTTAAAAATACACTTTCTCTTTGAGAGGTGGAAGATAAATGTTTATTTAGGGTTTGGTAACAATTTTGGTGGAGTATGGGAACAAGAAGGAATAGGATGAAAAAGGGAAGAGAAAAAAGGAAAACGAGGCCGGGTGTGGTGGCTCACGCCTGTAATACCAGAGCTTTGGGAGGCCAAGGAGGGTGGATCATGGTCAGGAGTTTGAGACCGGTGAAACCCTGTCTCTACTAAAAATACAAAAAATTAGTCGGGCATGGTGGCAGGCGCCTGTAATCCCAGCTACTTGGAAATGAGGCAAGAGAATCGCTTGAACCCAGGAGGCAGAGGTTGCAGTGAGCCGAGACGGTGCGGCTGCACTCCAGCCTGGGCAACGGAGACTCCGTCTCAAAAAAAAAAAAAAAAAAAGGAAAATGAATGAGTGAATTCAGTATGAGAAAATTTTGCTATGTGCCCACTCTTTAGGCTGCTTCATGAGGAGGAATCTCCTGAAAGGGGACTTTGTGCTAGAGAAGAACAGGCAAGCCTTGATGGGGCTGGGGCCTGAGAGAGAGCATTTGAAAGACCAGCAGTCGAGAGTGTGAGAAGGGGACCCAGTGGGATGGCCTTTTTGCTCCCTCACAGTCTCAGTCCCCTCAGACTCCCGAGGGCAGCAGTCCCCAACCTTTTTGGCACCAGGGACTGGTTTCATAGAAGACAATTTTCGCACAGATGGAGGGCAGGGGGGTGGTTTGGGGATGATTCAAGCACATTTCATGTATTGTGCACTTTATTTCTGTTAGTATTACATTGTAATATATAATGAAATAATTACACAACTCACCATAATGTAGAATCAGTGGGAGCCCTGAGCTTGTTTTCCTGCAACTAGACGGTCCCATCTGGGTGTGATGGAAGACAGTGACAGATCATCAGCCATTCTCATGAGGAGCACACAACCTAGATGTCTCACATGCATGGTTCACAATAGGGCTCGCGCTCCTATGAGAATCTAATGCCACCACTGATCTGACAGGAGGCAGAGCTCTGGAGGTAATGTGTGCAATGGGGAGCAGCTATAAGTACATACAGATGAAGCTTTGCCTGCTTGCCAGACACTCACAACCTGCTGTCCAGCCTGGTTCCTAAATTAGCTTATTTCCACCATACCAATCCATGGCCCAGGGGCTGGAAACCCATGCCCTGTAAGGAACTGTTACCATGAATTAGACTTAGTATTTTTTTTTTTTTTTTGAGACAGAGTTTTGCTGTGTCACCCAGGCTGTGGGGCGGCACGATCTCGGCTCACTGCAAGCTCCACCTCCTGGGTTCACACCATTCTCCTGCCTCAGCCTCCCGAGTAGCTGGGACTACAGGCGCCTGCTACTGAACCCGGTTGATTTTTTGCATTTTTAGTAGAGACGGGGTTTCACCGTGTTAGCCAGGATGGTCTCGATCTCCTGACCTCATGATCCACCCGCCTTGGCCTCCCAAAGTGCTGGGATTACAGGCGTGAGCCACCACGCCCGGCCTAGGCTTAGTCTTTCAGCCTGTGTTTTGCTGCATATATACCTATCCACAAACAAAAGATGCTCTTCTTTGTGTGTTAATTTCTACCCAAGTTGAAAAAAATAGTGGCATCTAGTATACATCTTTCTGCAACTTGCTTTTTCAAAAAAAAAAAAAACTCATTGCCTCCTAATATATATTGATTGAGTTCATTCATTTCAACCACTTTGTATCACTTCATCATATAAACATACCTTGATTATTTATACATTCCCTTTTTGATGGACATTAGCTTATTTCCAATTTTCATATTTTGCAAGCAGTGCCACAACGTACATCCTTTTCCATGTTTCCTAGTGCATGTGTGCAAAAAGTTCTAGACCAATGAATATCTAGAGTTAGAATTATTGGATCCTGTGGCATGCTTACTTTCAGCTTTACAAAATATTGCCAAATTATTTTCCAAAGTGGTTGCACCATCTAGGCACAGTGGTTCACACCTGTAATCCCAGCGCTTTGGGAGGACAAGCTGGGATGATCACTTGAGGCCAGGAGTTTGAGACTCGCCTGGGCTACATAGCAAGATCCCAACTCAATTTTTAAAATAATAAACATATAAAAACACAAAATATATATAAATAAACAAAGTGGATGTATCAATTTACACTTGTACCCACTCCCCAAAGACTATTCAATGACTTTTTTTACTTTTGCCCTTATAATGCATATGAAGTGCTATCTTGTTTTAGTTTGCATTTTCCAGATTACTAGTGAGGTTGTGCATCTTTTCATATACATTTTCCATCTGTGACTTGTCTATTTATACCCTTTGCCCATTTTTCTGCTTTATTTTTTGTCTGTTCCATATTGATTTGTAGGAGTTCCTTATATATTCTAGAAATTATTCCTGTGTTTCACATACCTGTTTTTTGTCCAACAGTTTGGAAACCAAAATATCAGTAATCATTTCTGGAATATAGCATTCAGTTATATAGATATTAATATGAGAAAAAATACCACTTGGTTTTCTAATCTAAAAAATTCATAAAATAGTTTCTCTCTTTGACTCTGATGCACCAAAAATTTTACAAAGGGTCAGTTACTGGACCGTCCAATAATAGTTTATCACGCTGTCCAAAAAAACCTGACACAATAGAAGAACTTCCTCTCACCCTTGTTTTAAACTTTCTGTATCAGTCCAGTTCTCTCCACCTCAAGGAACAAAAACAGATGGCACACATGAATTAGGAAAATTGGAGGAGGTTTTATTTACAGAGGGACTAACTACAAAGGGGTGAGTGGGGATAGCAGAGCCATAAGAGATAGTGGCAGTGGAACTGTATAAGAATAGGGTAAAAGAGAACTTGCCGGAACCCAAAAAGAGAATGGCATAGAGCAGGCCACCTAGATAAGAGCAGTGACATTCTGTTAAGAGACACAGCAACTTGTGTCAACCTCACAGGAAGGAACCAAGGAAATATATGCCCTGGCCCCATGCTCCTCTCTCTCTCCTTCCCATCTCCTGCAGAAAGCCAGAAGGCATGGGTGCCTTTGCTGTGATCCACAGCCTCCCAGAACAGAAAATTATAGAGAAAGGTGGAAAATGAATCTAAAAGGTCAAACTGAAGAAATCCAGCAAGCTTGCCTAGCCAAATAACTTCAGATTCTATACCACCCAAAGGAAAGGCAAATAAACTTTTAAATGTAAAGAGTGACTTAAAGCACTTTCTGGGCATGGTGGCTCACACCTGTAATCCGGGCACTTTGAGAGGCTGAGGTGTATGGATCACCTGAGGTCAGGAGTTTGAGACCAGCCTGGCCAATATGGTGAAACCTCGTCTCTACTAAAAATACAAAAATTATCCCAGCATTGGGGTTCATGCTACTTAGGAGGCTGAGGCAGGAGAATCACTTGAACTTGAGAGGCGGAGGTTGCAGTGAGCCAAGATCATGCCACTGCACTCCAGCCTGGGCAATAGAGCAAGACTCCATCTCAAAAAGAATTTAAAAAAAAAAAAAAAAAAAAAAAAGAGCCCTTTCTGGAATTATACAAGAGTAGTGAAAGATAGATAATAGAGGCAGATACCACTTTATCTCCTATTTTCTGTCTTTAATTTCTGCCAAGGAGAAAGATTACTGGCCAGAAAATAATACAACAAGCATCCATATGAGAGATCTATAAATCCAAACTGGTGGAAAGATCATAAGAAAGCATCTGGGTTCTCTACATTGGTGCAAACCTCCTGGCCCCAACAAACTACATCCTAGCCTACACCTAGAAGAGATTGGTGATAAAATGAGCTGCTGTTCATTATCACAAAAGAATTCTAGAAAATGGGGTGGGAATCAATAGTGCAATTCTCAGGCAGGTTGTCCAATACCACCTTGAACACGGGGAGAAGAAAGGGGAGCATTTAATTTTGCATAAGATTCAGATAGAGAAAGTCATGATTTAATGAATTAACAGGACTTTGGTTTTTATCCAAACTCTGCCAGACTGACTAATCAGAAGAAGCTGTCAATATGCAGCTTCATCATTTGAACTCAGCATATTACAGAGACTTTTACCTTGTGAACAAGACGGAAGAATGTGGCCCAGATGATCACAAAGATAAGTGCTAATTATGAATCAATGTCAGCCCAGAGTTTCTAGTGTCAAGGAATTCTGTGTGCAGTCTTGTCCTGTTCATTGAATAAATAGCTGAGTGTACAGTTGGCTTGCTAATGCACTTCTCTGACTGCTGGGAAAGGTAGCCAATACATTTAATATGGCAGAGTGAAGATCCAAAGGCTCTAATGACAAGCCAAGCTTAATAAAAATTTTAACTGAAATAAATGTAAAGCCCTATGCTTACATTTCTTTCATGCATAAGAACAGAATCAGGTCTAGGCGCGGTGGCTCACGCCTGTAATCCCAGCACTTTGAGAGGCTGAGGTGGGCGGATCACCTGAGGTCGGGAGTTCAAGATCAGCCTAACCAATATGGAGAAACCCCGTCTCTACTAAAAATAAAAAAATAAAAAAAATTTTAAAAATTAGCCGGGAATGGTTGTGCATGCCTTTAACCCCAGCTACTCGGGAGGCTGAGGCAGGAGAATCACTTGAACCCGGGAGGCAGAGGTTGCAGTGAGCCGAGATTACGCCACTGCACTCCAGCCTGGGCAACAAGAGTGGAAACTCCGTCTCAAAAAAAAAGAGAACAGAATCAGAAAAACATGACTAGGCCCCTAATTAAACATGGTGGGGTTTATTTCTTCTGTCCTCCAAAGCCTATCAAAATGATAATAGATTAATTGTTTACAAAAAGTAAAACTCAAAAAAAAAAAAAGAGAATGAGAGAGGAGAAATAGAAGACAGGAGATGTGAGCAATAATTTGAAAAACAGAAAGTGTATAGTAACTAATTTAGCAGAACCTACCGTCAATGAGTCTGCAAAGAGGAATTCCAATGAAAGTGAAGCCAATTCACTCCCAAGAACCCTGGAAAGACCTAGGACTAGGTTCTGTCCAGGTGCTGCAGAAGGGAGTGGCGAAGCACTGAGTGAAAAGTAAAAGTGTGTGAAAGTATTCATATTAATAGAATGAGGGGCTTAGTGAGGGTGTGTTTTCATTCACTGAAGACGTTTGAGCAGAATTAAACATTAATCAAATATGTTATAAAAGTGATTCAAATGTTGGGCACAAACTTGACTCCAATTACTTTTAAAGCCCCATCACTCTGAAATCCTATGATTCTACAATTTATAGTTACTTATAAAATTGCGTAGACAGGACTTCAACAGGTTTTAGGTACTTCCGGATGTATTTTTATCAGCGTCCAATAGGTGGCGCTGTAGCATAAGATGAGACTCAGCAAACAGCTGCCCTTACTTGATTCTCCTGTGCTCTTCCGAGTGTCTAGTGACACGTAACAGCTAGAATGTTTGATTTTTTAAAAATCGGAAATCTAAACCCAGAGATTCAGAACACCTAGGTTTCATAGTTCTTGTGGCGCATGAGCCTTTGTGTGATTTAGTTTGTCATCCTTCTCTGTCCTTCCGTCTTATTCCTATCTAAGCTGTGGCACTTCATTGTATTTGTCGTTCTCGGACAGCAAAGTCAGTTAAACGCGAAACAAGTCCCCCTTCACATCCCGGAGGCCCTGCCTCATTGCATGTACCCTTATTCTCAGGGCTCTGGGTATCTGGGGCTCTACCAGCATTATCTCCCTTGATTTAAAAAATAATAACAAATAAAAACAAGACAAAACAAAGAACTCAATGTTCCAGCACCAGTTTAGATCAGTATCAATCAGGAATACGATTGTCTCCGGCTGTCCTTCCTTTTCTGCTGATTAGGAGATTCATGCTTCGCTTCTTTGTTTTTGTTTTTGTTTTCGTTTTGATTTATTAAATGAATTCCTTCACATCACAGCCAAATCCAATACACTTTGCTTTCCAAAAGCTAATTACTTAATATCTAGCTCTTCTTGACAAATTTTGCCACTCATCAAAGCTGTAAAACTTGGTTTCTTCATTTCTCTTTATCTGCTTCAGATTTACAAGGTCCCTGGGGAATTTCTGCTCCTCATCAAGGAATGTCTGTCTCTATCAACTCCACGTATTCAGATAACTCTGCTCCTACATTCAAAACTCAAATCCACGAACATTTCCTAACATGAGGCATCTGTAAAGCTGTCCAATTTACCCTCTCAGCATAAACTGTCCCGCAGGGTTTTTCAACTTAATGATTTTTTTTTTTTTTTCCATTTTGGCTAAATGCCATTAGTCCACCCAAAAAGCAAGACTGGCTTTTTTTTTTAAAAAAAAAAAAAAAGGAGGTTTCACTCTTGTCACCGAGGCTGGAGTGCAGTGGCATGATCTCAGCTCACTGCAACCTCCGCCTCCCAGGTTCAAGCAATTCTCCCGCCTCAGCCTCCCAAATAGCTGAGATTACAGGCACCTGCCACCACTCATAGCTAATTTCTGTATTTTTAGTAAAAACAGGGTTTCACCATGTTGCATGTTGGCCAGGCTGGTCTCGAACTCCTGACCTCAAGTGATCTGCCTGCCTCAGCTTCCCAAAGTGCATTACGGACGTGAGTCATTGCACCCGGCCAATGCTGCCTTTTTTAAATACTTGAGTCTAGTCTGACAAGAAAAGTTAGTGAGTTGAGTGGGGGGGGGGAAGGCCCATACTCACAATACAAAACAGTAACAAACCCCAAACAACAGCAACAACAATAAAAAACCAGCATTCTTTCCATGACCAGATTTTCAATAGTAATTGCACCTTTGCGCCTTGTGTAAGTACACATCCTAGCAGCCTTGCTCAGTTATATATCTGATTGACTCTGGTTGTTTGGTTTGGTTTTCTAAAATGTCCTCTGTACTAACCTGATCTGAACTCATATATTCCATCAGTTCTACACCAACTTTCTAGACTTGATCTTTCTGTCATTCTCTGGAAAGAACAGAATTATTTAGAGCAGTTAATATGCACTTGTGGAAACCTCTCTGGGTTGTTTGTCTCACAGAAGGAAGAGTTACACCTGGCTTATTAGTCCTCCAACTACATCATTTCTATAGTTTCAGAACGTTCTCACATTTCCAACATCATTGATATAAGTGAACACCCACCCACCCCAAATCACAAAATAAAAAACTTTCAAAGGAATATTATGCATTTGTCATACAGATTCTCATATGTTTATTTTAAATTTATTATGTTCATAACATATTTAGTCTGTTAAGTGCTTATAAGGTTGGGTTGGAAGCAGTGCTCTTAGTGGTCCTTGTAATCTGCTATCAGGCAAATTGCAGAGCCTATTGAAAAGGAAAGAATTTCAACTTTGTGGGTTCGAATTCAACATACAAGCCCCTACTCAAGCCGCATTCATTCATGTTGTGATGAAGCTGTGTACTGGGAGACCCTGGAACTGCCTAATGGGTTCACCTTGCCCGCTGCCTAGACAGAGCAAATTTATCAAGACAGGGGAATTGCAGCAGAGAAAAAGTAATTCACACAGAGCCAGCTGTGCAGGACACCAGAGTTTTTTTATTACTCAAATCAGTCGCCCTGAGCATTGGGGTATCAGAGTTTTTAAGGACAACCTGGTGAGTTGGGGTTAGCCAGTGAGCCAGGAGTTCTGGTTGGTTAGGTAAGAGATCAAATCATAGGGAATTGAAACTGTCATCTTGCGCTGAGTCAGTTCCTGGATGGGGGCCACAAGATCAGATGAGCCAGTTTATCGATCTCGGTGGGGCCAGCTGATCCATCAAGTGCAGGGTCTGCAAAATCTCTCAAACGCTGATCTTAGGAGCAGTTTAGGGAGGATCGGAATCTTGTAGCCTCCAGCTGCATGACTCCTAAACCATAATTTCTAATCTCATGGCTAATTTATTAGTACTACAAAGGCAGGCTAGTCCCTACACAAGAAAGAGGTTTGTTTTGGGAAAGGGCTATTCTTGTCTTCGTTTTAAACTGTAAGTTCCTCCCAAAGTTAGTTCAGCCTATGCCCAGGAGGGAGAAAGGACAGCTTAAAGGGTAGAACCAAGATAGAGCCAGTTAGATCTCTTTCACTGTCTGTCATAATTTTGCAAAGGCAGTTTCAACCCTAAGGATGAGGCACACCAGTGTCTCTGTAACTCAAGCATCTTAAACATAGATGTGGTTTGCCTCCCACCAGGACAAAGGAGAAGCTTTCTAAAGCTGATGAAAGAGCTGCTTAAGAGAGCATACAAGGCCAAGCGCAGTGGCTCACCCCTGTAATCCCAGCACTTTGGGAGGCTGGGGTGAGCGAATCACTTGAGGTCAGGAGTTCGAGACCAGCCTGGCCAACATGGTAAAACTCCGTCTCTACTAAAAATACAAAATTAGTCAGGCATAGTGGCGCATGCCTGTAATCCCAGGGAGGCCCAAGGCAGAATTACTTGAACCCAGGAAAGAGAGGTTGCCTGACCCGAGAGATGGAGGTTTCAGTGAGCCAAGATCATGCCACACTGCACTCCAGCCTGGGCAACAAGAGTGAAACTCCATCTAAAACAAAACAAAAAAAAGTATACAAGTTTTTGGTTTCTAAAGAAAAATAATAGTAATCAACTTGAGCCTATACCTGCTTCAAGAAAATTTTCAGCGAGATTTAAAACAAATAACAACCACCAAAACAAACAAACAAAAAAAACCAGCATAACAGATGCTACAGAATTAATTTCTCATTAGGGAACCAAGCAGTCCAGCATAGGTCTCTCCAATAATCTACTCAAAGAAGCCTAGGAAAATTTCCCCAAATTGTGACAGTTGTGATATTCCTCTTCTGATGTTTCTAGTAAAACTATGGCCAGTTATATGAAGATAAAAACTGACTTGGCCGGCACAGTGGCTCACACCTGTAATCCTAGAACTTTCAGAGGCCAAGGCAGGATCATGAGGTCAGGAGTTTGAGACCAGCCTGGCCAATATGGTGAAACCCCGTCTCTACTAAAAATACAAAAATCAGCCGGGCACGGTGGTGCATGCCTGTAATCCCAGCTACTCAGGAGACTGAAGCAGGAGAATCACTTAAACCTGGGAGGCAGAGGTTGCAGTGAACCGAGATCGTGCCATTGCACTCCAGCCTGGGCAATAAGAGCAAAATTTCGTCTCAAAAAAGCAAAAACAACCTGACTAGATTTCTATGAGATTATATCACCTAAAGTATGCCTTAGCTCAGGCTGGCACAACAAAATATCACAGGCTGAAGAGAAACAATGGAAATCTATTCTCTCACAGTTCCGGATGCAGTTCCCAGAACCGGAAGGTGCAATGCTGCCATAGCAACAAATAAACCCAGGTCACCATGGTGACTCTTCTGCAGCTGTGTTCATTGACCCACACCATCATGGTGACTCAGCAACTTTCTTTCTCTGCTCCTCCAGCTCCACTGCTACCATCCTCTTTGATATCAACTTTGAGTATCTTTTCTCTGCCTCACAACTAATATAACTTCCACTAGACCATGGCTTTTGCAATCTCTTGCATTTGTGAACTGCATCTCTGGGCAGCCCAGATCTACTGCCTCTTGTCCTTTATTCATCACCAGTACAAATTCTTGAGAGAGAAAACCTGATTGAGTTAGCAAGTAACTATAGGCTTCCTCACAGGCCTCCAGCCCAGTGGTTCTCTAATGTGAGCATGGAATCACCTGGAAGGCTTCTTAAAACACAGATTACAGCCCAGAGTGGTGGCTCACGCCTTAATTCCAGCACTTTGGTAGGCCAAGGCAGGCAGATCACTTGAGGTCAGGAGTTCGAGATCAGCCTGGGCCAAGATGGTGAAATCCCATCTTTACTAAAAATACGAAAATTAGCCAGGCATGGTGGTGCACACCTATAATCCCAGCTACTCGGGAGGCTGATGCAGGAGAATCGCTTGAACCTGGAAGGCAGAGATTGCAGTGGGCCGAGATTGCACCATGGCAGCACTCCAGCCTGGATGACAGAGTGATTCCCTGTCTCAACAAAAAAAAGAAAAGAAAAAGGAAAAACACACAGATTGCTATGCACTACCCTCAGAGGTTCTAATTCAGCAGATCTCCAGCAGAGTCCAATCACCCATATTGCTATACATTTCCAGGTGATGCTGATGTTTCTGATCTTGAGATCACACTTTAAAACCACTGCTCTGGCCTGTAGGTGGATGGTCCTCAGCTGTAGGCCGGGGAATATGTGATGTGGTTGTGGATGTAGCCACCTATGGATAAGGATAATAAGCTTTCCAGGTGATTCCATGCTCACATTTGAAAACCACTGGGCTGGAGGCCTGTGAGGAAGCCTATAGATATTTGCTAACTCAATCAGGTTTTCTCTCTCAAGAATTTGCACTGGTGATCAATAAAGGACAAGAGGCAAGAATTGGTAATCGAAGTAGATCTGGGCTTTCCAGAGATACAGTACACAAATGCAAGAGGCTGTAGAAGTATCCATTTCCCTCAACAAAAGGCTCTGGACATAAACATTTTAATATGGCCTGTGAACAGGCAAACTGTTGTCTGACATTTTCCCTATTCTTTTAGTAAGAGAGGTCCACCAGGCTTTCACTGAGTGCCTACTACATGCCAGGCTTTCATTGTGCTAAGCACCGGAGATACAAAACTCAGCCATTTTAACTTGTAGTCACTGAGGACTTAGCTAGATAAATTTTAATGGCTTGTAAAAATTAAGATAAATGTTTTGGTTCCCTTTTAATAGAAAGACACATCAAAAGATAACTACAGAAATTCTCAAAAGTTTCTACTCAAATCATGTTGTGATAAAAACAGAAGTATGAGGCGTGCATAAGTAAGAAAAGCACATTCAAAAAATAATAGAGTTAAAAGAATTAGTTATGAACTACTCAGGATGTTTAACACAGAGCAAACCAATATATTATGTTGAAAATAGACTAGCCTCGGTGCTCTCAAAATCCAGATTCATGCAAAGAAGTAAAGCCAGCATTTTTGAAAAGGAAGGGGTATTCAGCAGGTCTGCTAGAGGCAGGAAATAAGCCAAATGTATACTGATTTTTTGGTAAAGGCTAAAAACCTGCTTCCATCCCCTAAGTCATTCAGGTTTCATTGCCCACCCTTCCCATCTCTGAATTTTGGCATTTGGCCTGCCTAAATTCAGGGTGGATTGTGTTGTATTATGTCGTCCTCTAGTGGTTTCAAAAATTTCTTTTCTCCCTTCTCTACAGGCAGTGCCTATCACAGGGCCACACAGACGCTTGATATGTCATGCATGTCTGTTAAATGGACTGATGGATGACATAGGTCCTACATCCTACTCAATGACTGAGCCTGGGTGACACAAACTATGTCAGCTTCACTAGAAGAATGAGCATACAAGTATTTTAGGCTCCAGCTACTTATGCCATCATTCATTGTCCTTAAAAATGGACAACGAAGCCGGGTGCAGGGGCTCACACCTATTACAAGTAATAGGTGTAAATTCAGGCACTTTCGGAAGCCGAGGCAGGCAGATCACCTGAGGTCAGGAGTTCAAGACTAGGCTGGCCAACATGGTGAAACCCCATCTCTACTAAAAATACCAAAAATTAGCCGGGCTTGGTGGCACATATATATATATGTGACCTAAACTTTTTTGTTGTTGTTGTTGTTGCCAGCTTGGTATATTATGCTTTGTGGTTTAAGGTATTTTTGTCTGTGTATTTTTTTTTCCACTTTATGTATTTGTTCAACAAGTGTTTATTGCTCCCACTACGTGCAAGGGACCCTGATGGTCAGTTTGGGGAGCAATTGAGGTGCAAATGGGATACATCCTTGCCCTCGAAGTGCTTACAGCATAGGAAGAAAGCAACGTAAACACAGATTCCACTCCAGCAATGTTTCAGGGTGCCCCAAGAGAGGAGTGGTTTTAATAGTTCAGAGAAGGGAAAGTTGCCTGTGAAATAATTATCTCTGGACATATGACACCTGTCTGTCTTTCCTAAATGAAGACGACTCAACAGCAAACAAACCACAGGATGTCATCATGACAGAGCTGATGTCATAGTCTACACTGAAGCTGTGACTAAGTTCAAGACTCTATTCCTGTTCTTCAAGTAACAAAAATGCTGCTAGATTCCAACACAGAAATAATATTCACTCAGTATTTACTGACTTTAAAATACCTTACCAGTTACCATGAGGAAAGAAAAAACAATAGCTAAGAAGTTGACTCTGACATGAAGGAAATTATTATATAGTGGGAGAAAGTTGCTTAGGATTAATAATTAAGTAATATATCAGAACTGAGATCTTATGATTCTCAGCTATTTTTAAAGTTTATTAAAATAATTTATAACGTATCTAGTATTGAAACTGGAGGTAGAAAAAAGTTTTATCTTCTTTGCTGGAAAGAAATTTGCAAAACGTTTGTGATAAAGAAATGGTATATCGGGCCTGGTGCGGTGGCTCAAGCCTGTAATCCCAGCACTTTGGGAGGCCGAGGCGGGTGGATCACGAGGTCAGGAGATCGAGACTATCCTGGCTAACATGGTGAAACCCCGTCTCTACTAAAAATACAAAAAACTAGCCGGGCGTGGTGGCGGGCGCCTGTAGTCTCAGCTACTTGGGAGGCTGAGGCGGGAGAATGGCGTGAACCCGGGAGGCGGAGCTTGCAGTGAGCCGAGATCACGCCACTGCACTCCAGCCTGGGAGACACAGCGAGACTCCGTCTCAAAAAAAAAAAAAAAGAAATGGTATAGGCAGAATATAATGTTTTCCTACAAGTTAGTAATAAAAAGACAAATCACCTAAACAAAAGTTAGATGAAATACTCAAACAGACATTTGTCAAAAGAAGACATAAAAAAGTGAGCACGTTTTCATGTGCTTATTGATCATTTCTATTAGTCATTAGGGAAATGCAAAGTGAATGAGATACCACTACCCATCTATCAGAATGGCTTATAATTAAAAAGATTGATAGCACCAGCTGTGATGCAGATCTAGAAAACCAGAACTCTCAGACATTGTTGGTAGGCTTGTGAAATGAGACCTTTTGGGAAAAGGTCTGACATGTTCTTATAAAGCTAAACAGACACCTGCTCTGTGATGTCACAATTCTACTCCTAGATATTTAACAAAGGAAAAAAAAAAATACTATCTAGCCAAATGTGGTGGTTCCTGCCTGTAACCCCAGCTACTTGGGAACCTGAGGCAGGAGGATCCCTGGAGGCCAGGAGTTTAAGACCAGCCTGGAAAACATAGCAAGACTCTGTCTCTACAAAAAAGAAAACAATGTTTAATTAGCTGGATGTAGTGGTGTGCACCTGTAGTCCTAGCTACTCAAGTGGCTGAGGCAGAAGGATTGCTTGAGCCCAGGAGTTCAAGGTCATAGTGAGCTACGATTATGCTACTGCACTCCCGCCTGGATGACAGAGTGACCTCATTTCTTTCTTTTTTTTTTTCTTCTGTAAATTATAAATAACCTTGGAAGAGACCTTGTTTATTTAAAAAAAAAAAAAAAAAAAAAAAGCCTATCTTTCCCCTAAACTGTATTCATCAATAAGGGAATTAATAAACTGTGCTGCACTTATGCAGTGAAGAAAAAGTAACAAAATACACATCAACAAAAAATAGTAAATTATTGATATAACAGCAACATTGATACATCCCAAAAACATTATGTCGAGTGAAATAAGTCTTACTCAAAAGAGAACATGTTGTAAGATTCCGTTTACATGAAGCTCTAGGACAGTCAAATCTATTCTGTGGTAGAAAAACGAAAACAGTTGTTTCTTCTTTTGGGTGAGTGCTATCACCTGAATGTATATGTTCCCTCAAAATTCATATCTTGAAACCTAATCACCAATACAATAGTATTAAGAGATGGGGTCTTTGGAAGGTGATTAGGACAGGAAGGAGGAGTCCTCATCAGTAGGATTTGGGCTCTTAGAAAAGAAACCTAGCCTGGCACTGTGGCTCACACCCATAATCCTACAACTTTGGGAGACATGGATCACTTGAGCTCAGGAGTTCGAGACCAGCCTGGGCACCATGACAAAACCCCATCTCTACAAAAAACTACAAAAATTAGCCAGGTGTGATGGTATGCTCCTGTAGTCCCAGCTACTTGGGGGACTACGGCAGGAGAATAGCTTGAACCTGGGAGGTCAAGGCTGCAGTGAGCTGAGATCTTGCCACTGCACTCCAGCCTGGGTGAAAAAGTGAGGCCCTGCCTCAAAAAAAAGAGAGGCCCAAGAGAGCTGCCTTGCCCCTTCCGCCATGTGAGGATGTAACAAGAAGTGCCATCTATGAACTAGGAAATAGGCCCTCACCACTCACTGAATCTGCCAGAGCCTTGATCTTGGACTTCCCAGGCTCCAGAACCATAAGAGACAAATTTCTGTTGTTTATAAACCTCTAGTTTGTGATATTTTGTTATAGCAGCCTGAATGCACAAGGACAGTGGGCATGGAGATTGACTGAGACAGGACATGAAGGAACTTTTTGAGTTGATGATAATGTCTCATGTCTTGATGGGAGTTTGGTTAGAAATATATATGTATTTGTCAAAACTTGATAAATGTATACATAAGATTGTGTATTTCATTTTACATAAATTTTATATAAAAAGAAAAATCTACAAATATTAAACTTCGCTTAGTAGTATACATGCTGAAGTGTTTGAGGAAAGTGTATTGATATCTGCAATTTGAAATGCATCAAAAAATATAATGGAGGGGTGTGAGTGGGGCTTGTGGGTTAAAAATACACATGATGAAACAATTAATAAGTAGATGAACAGACATGACCAAACAAGCATAATATTACATTAATAGAATCTATGTCATGGGTATGTGGATGGATGTTCATTGTAATTCATTGTAAAATTCTTTCAATTTTGCTGTATGTTTGGAGATTTTTATATCAAAATGTTGAAAAATATATATATAATCAATAGACTTAAAAGTGGAGCATAATGGTATAAATACTGAAATAAGTGTATCTACAGAAATTTATTTTATTTTATTTTATATATTTATTTATTTTTTGAGATGGAGTCTTGTTCTGTGGCCCAGCTGGAGTGCAGTGGCGCCATCTCGGCTCACTGCAACCTCTGCCTCTTGGGTTCAAGCAACTCTGCTACCTCAGCCTCCCGAATAGGTGGGATTACAGGTTCATGCCACCATGCCCGGCTAGTTTTTGTATTTTTCATGGAGACGGTGTTTCACCATGTTGGCCAGGCTAGTCTCGAACTCCTGACCTCAGGTAATCCACCCGCCTCAGCCTCCCAAAGTGCTGGGATTACAGGCATGAGCCACCACGTGCGGCCTACAGAAATATTTTTAAAATACGGTTGTAGTCAGCATTATTACCATGATATTCTACTTTTTAAAAATCTGTCATTATTTTACACTGTTCTATGTTTATTCATTGTCTTCATATTTATTCTTCTAAATGACCGCATAGTTGTACACCAATATCACTATGCCAAAATCAACTTAGCTATACCTCTACAGTGGACATTCACTATAGCAGAGGCAGGAGGGAAAGCCCTAGAATAGCGGCCAGTTGTTTGGGGTTCCGGTCCTGCTCATCTCAGTCTCTGCTGGTTACGCTCTGTCTGATCCTTGCTGGGCAGTTTCTCTATCTCACCTGTCCTCAGTCTTCTTCTGTGTTAACTGAGGTACCAAGATTAAAAGAAATATACAGCCCCTGCCAGCTCTGCACTTGGTGCTTTTGTAAGGGTGATTTGTAGTTTGTACTTTGTTATTAATAAAACCATTATGAATAATTTTAGAGAGTTACTTTTCAAATTGTAAAAATAATAATATTGACGGAGTGACGTAAGATTCAGAACAATAAGAAAATGTTTAAAAGTTTAAACAAAAAAAAACTAATCACCCATGAGCCCTCTACCCAAAGATTATAATTGTCAACATTCCACTGTATCTTCTTCTAGATTAGATTTGCGGTGAGCCATGATTGCGCCACTGCACTCCACTGTATGTATTTTCAAACATACAGCAAAGTCAAAAGAACTTTAGAATGAATTACAATGGGACTGGGTGCAGTGGCTCACGCCTGTAATCCCAGCACTTTGGGAGGCCGAGGATGGTGGATCACGAGGTCAGGAGTTCGAGACCAGCCTGGCCAACATGGTGACACCCTGTCTCTACTAAAAATACAAAAAAAAAAAAAAAAAAATTAGCTAGTCATGGTGGCATGTGCCTGTAATCCCAGCTACTTGGGAGGCTGAGGCACGAGAATCGCTTGAATCCTGGAGGTGGAGGTTGCAGTGAGCCAAGATCGCGCCACTGCACTCCAGCCTGGGAGACAGAGCAAGACTCCATCTTGGAAAAAAAAAGAAAAAAGAATGAATTACAATGAACATCTATCCACATACCCATCACCTAGATTCTATTAACATAATATTATACTTGTTTTGTCACATCTGTTCATCTACCCGTTAATGGTTCTGTCATACATATTTTTAACCCAGAAGCCCCATTCACACTGCTACATGTTTTTTGATGCATTTTAATTTTTGTTTTTCTTTTTGAGAGAGGGTCTCATTCTGTCACCCAGGCTGGAGTGCAGTGGTGCAATAATGGTTCACTGTAGCCTCGAACTCCTAGGCTCAGGTGATCCTCCCACCTCAGCTTTCCAAGTAGCTTGGACTACAGTTAGGTGCCACAATACCTGGGTAATTTTTTTTAAATTTTTTGTAGAGACAGAGATCTCACTCTGTTGCCCAGGCTGATCTTGAACTCCTGGCATCAGTGATCGTCCTGCCCTGGCCTCCCAAAGTGTTGGGATTACAGGTGTGAGCCACTGTGCCCAGCCTGATTTGCCAGTTTTTTAATGTGTTAGTTTGAAATTTCTCAGAAAAAAATATCTTACACAAGTTGGGTTCTCCAGGAGCACAGTGATTTGGGATCTGCATGCAATATATTTTTTCAAAATCAACACCCATAGAAGGAACAGAGCAGGAAGCAGGACAGGGCAGATGGAAGAGTGGAACGCCAGTGCAGGCCTGGCGAAGTCTCAACCACAGGATGTGCTGTGGAGTATGTATGATGGAACAGAATTGCTGTGCATTACGACAAAATAACCAGGCCTTGTAACACAGCTTCAATCAGTCATTGGTTGTGGGCTACCCCAGGAAGCTGAGGCAAGCCTTAAAGAAGCTGACAGCTGCAGGCTGTGAGCTAACAACTAGACAAGCTCCCCCTGAAAGTGGGATCCATGACACACATCTCTGTGTCCGCCACGGCATATTTTCTTTTTTGATTTGCATTTCTTTCACTATTACTGAAGTTTTAAAATATTTACAGATTAAAATGCACATTGAATCCTGCTTTAAAACACTCTCAATCTCATGTACAACCCCTTCCCCAACAAGGGGCCGTTGAATTATTCCATTCCTTGAAGTGCTTTCAAGCCCCAGTGCAGTTTAGGCAGGAAAGATAGTGACGAGGTTGAACAGGGAGGGAAGGATAGAACCCAATTGAGGAGAGAACTTGGAACTTTATGTACTGGCAAGAAGACAGTCACCAAATGTCCCTGAATAGGGGGGTGTCGTGATGAAATTCTGGCCTATCACAGTGATTCTAGCAAAAGATGTCAGCACCACAATCCAGCCTTAAACGACACTCAGACAACTCTCCTTGAGCAAGACTTGACCTTTCTGACTTTCTGAGAGTTTGACCTTTCAGAGTTCTTCCATATCCAATTCTCACTGGACAACCACCCAACCATGGTGAGTAAGTTAAGGTTAAAGATTATGGTAAGCAGCAACAACCGATGGATTAGAAAATAAAGAAAACATGGCCAGGTATGATGGCCCACACCTGTAACCCCAGCACTCTGGGAGACCAAGGCAGGCCAATTACCTGAAGTCAGGAGTTCCAGACCACCCTGGCCAACATGGCAAAACCCTGTCTCTACTAAAAATACAAAAATTAGCTGGGTGTGGTGGCAGGTGCCTGTAATCCCAGCTACTCAGGAGGCTGAGGCAGGAGAATCGCTTGAACCCGGAGGCAGAAGTTGCAGTGAACCAAGATCTCAGTACTGCACTCAAGCCTGGGCAATAGAGCAAGACTGTCTCAAAAAAAGAAAAGAAAGAAAAGAAAAGAAAAGAAAAGAAAAGAAAGAAAGAAAGAAAGAAAGAAAGAAAGAAAGAAAGAAAGAAAGAAAGAGAGAGAGAGAGAGAGAGAGAGAGAGAGAGAAAGAAAGAAAGAAAGAAAGAAAGAAAGAAAGAAAGAAAGAAAGAAAGAAAGAAAGAAAGAAGAAAGAAAGAAAGAAAGAAAGAAAGAAAGAAAGAAAGAAAGAAAGAAAGAAAGAAAGAAAGAAAGAAAGAAAAAGAAAGAAAGAAAGAAAGAAAAGAAAGAAGAAAGTAAGGAGGGAGGGAGGAAAAAAGGAAAAAAAAGAACACAGTGTAGAAGCTATACCTGAACATGGTCCAGGCAAGAACCCCACAGTTGGAATTAGAGTCAAAGGAGGCCAGATGCAGTGACTCATGCCTGTAATCCCAGCAGTCTGGGAGGCCAAGGCAGGCAGATCACCCGAGGTCAGGAGTTTGAGACCAGCCTGGCCAATACGGTGAAACCCCATCTCTACAAAAATACAAAACTTGGTTGGGCATGATGGCGGGTGCCTGTAATCCCAGCTACTCAGGAGACTGAGGCAGGAGAATCACTTGAACCCAGGAGGCAGAGGTTGCAGTGAGCCAAGATTACGCCATTGCACTCCAGCCTAGGCGACTGAGCAAGACTCGTCTAAAAAAAAATAAAGTTGTTAATTGTTATATTGTTATAAGTACATAATAGGTATATATATTTATGGGGTATATAAGATATTTTGATACAGGTATACAATGAGTAATAATCACATTAAAGTAAATGGGGTATCCATCAGCTTAAACATGTATCATTTCTGTGTGTTACAAACATTTCAATTACAGCTTTTTAGTTATTTTATTTTATTTTTATTTTATGTACTGTTTTTTTTGAAATGGAGTTTCACTCTTTTTGCCCAGGCTGGAGTGCAATGGCTCGATCTCAGCTCATTGCAACTTCCACCTCCCAGGTTCAAGCAATTCTTCTGCCTCAGCCTCCCGAGTAACTGGGGTTATAGGCATGCGCCACCACTCCCAGCTAATTTTTGTGTATTTTTAGTAGAGATAGGGTTTCACTATGTTAGTCAGGCTGGACACGAACTCCTGACCTCAGGTGATCCACCCGCCTCAGCCTCCCAAAGTGCTGGGATTACAGGCGTTAGCCACCGCATCTGGCCCAGTTTTTAGTTTTTTAAAATGTACAGGCCCGGCGCGGTGGCTCACGCCTGTAATCCCAGCACTTGGAGAGGCTGACGCAGGTGGATCACCTGTGGTCAGGAGTTCAAGACCAGCCTGACCAACGTGGCAAAACCCCGTCTCCATTAAAAACACAAAATTAGCCGAGTATGGTAGTACACACCTGTAATCCCAGCTACTCAGGAAGTTGAGGCAGGAGAATCGCCTGAACCCGGGAGAAGGAGGTTGCAGTGAGCTGAGATCGCACCATTGCACTCCAGCCTGGGCAACAAGAGTGAAATTGCTGGCCGGGCGCGGTGGCTCACTCCTATAATCCCAGCACTTTGGGAGGCCTAGGCGGGTGGATCACGAGGTCAGGAGATCGATACCATCCTGGCTTACACGGTGAAACCCCATCTCTACTAAAAATACAAAAAATTAGCCGGGCGTGGTGGCGGGCGGCTGTAGTCCCAGCTACTGGGGAGGCTGAGGCAGGAGAATGGCGTGAACCTGGGAGGCAGAGCTTGCAGTGAGCCGAGATGGCACCACTGCACTCCAGCCTGGGCGACAGAGCAAGATTCCGTCTCAAAAAAAAAAAAAAAAAAAAAAAAAAAAAAGAGTGAAATTCCATCTCAAAAAAAGTACAATAAATTGTTGCTGACTATAGACACCCTGTTGTGCTATCAAATACTAAATATTATATTCATTCTATGTAACCGTATTTTTGTGCCCGCTAACCATCTCCACTTCTGCCCACTCCCAACTATCCTTCCCACCCTCTGATAAACATCCTTCTACTCTGTCTCCATGAGTTCAATTGTTTTAATTTTCAGCTCCCACAACTAAGTGAGAACTTGCAAAGTTTGTCTGTCTGTTCCTGGCTTATTTCACTTAACATAATGTCCTCCAGTTCCATCCATGTGGTTGCAAATGACTAGATCTCATTCTTTTTTATGGCTAAATAGTACTCTATTGTGGCTGGGCGTGGCAGCTCACGCCTGTAATCCCAGCACTTTGGGAGGCTGAGACAGGTGGATCACAAGGTCAGGAGTTCAAGACCAGCCTGGCCAAGATGGTGAAACCCTGTCTCTACTAAAAATACAAAAAATTAGCCAGGAGTGGTGGTGGGCACCTGTAATCATAGCTACTCAGGAGACTGAGGTAGAGAATTGCTTGAACCCGGGAGGTGGAGGTTGCAGTGAGCCAAGAGCACCACAGAGCAAGACTCCATCTCAAAAAAAAAAAAAAAAAAAAAAAAAAAAGAAGGTCGCGCAGTGGCTCATGCCTGTAATCCCAGCACTTTGGCAGGCCAAGGCAGGCAGATCAAGAGAAGGAGATCATCCTGGCCAACATGGTGAAACCCCACCTTTATTAAAAATCCAAAAATTAGCTGGGCGTGGTGGCATGCACCTGGAGTCCCAGCTACTTGGGAGGCTGAGACAGGAGAATCGCTTGAACCGGGAGGAGGACGTTGCAATAAGCCTAGGTCATGCCACTGCACTCCAGCCTCAGTAACAGAGGAAGACTCCGTCTCAAAAAATAAATAAATAAATAAATAAATAAATAAATAAATAAATAAATAAAAATAGTGCTCCATCGTGTATATGTACCACGTTTTCTTTATCCATTCATCTATTGATGAACACTTAGGTTGCTTCCAAATCTTGGCTATTGTAAAGAGTGCTGCAATAAACATGGAGTGCAGATACCTCCTCAACATGCTGATTTCATTTCCTTTGGATAAATACCCAGTAGTGGGATTCTTTAATCATATGGTACCACTATTTTTAGTTTTTTGTTGAACCTCCAAACTGTTCTCCATAATAGCTGCACTAATTTACATTCCCACCAAGAGTTCCTTTTTTTCCACATTCTCACCAGCATTCATTATTGCCTGTATATTGCTTAAAAGCAGTTTTTACTGGGGTGAGATGATATCTCATCATAGTTTTGATTTGCATTTCTCTGATGATCAGTGATGTTGAGCACTTTCTCATATACCTGTTTGCCATTTGTATGTCTTCTTTTGAGAAATGTCTATTTAGATCTTTTGCCCTTTTTTAATCACATTAATAGATTTTTTTCCTGTAGAGTTGTTTGAGCTCCTTATATATTCTGGTTATTAATGCCTTGTCAGATGGATAGTTTGCAAATATTTTCTCCCATTCTGTGGGTTGTTGATTGTTTCCTTTGCTGTGCAGAAGCTTTTTAACTTGATGTGATCCCATTTGTCCAGTTTGGCTTTGGTTGCCTGTGCTTTGGGATATTACTCAAGAAATCTCTGCTCACACCAATGTCCTGCAGTTTCCCTGATGTTTTCTTTTATTAGTGTCATCGTTTGAAGTCTTAGATTTAGGTCTTTAATCCATTTTGATTTGATTTTTTTATATGGTAAGAGATTGGGGTCTAGTTTCATTCTTCTGCATATGGATATCCAGTTTGCTCAGCATCATTTATTAAAAAGACTGTCCTTTCGCCAACGTGTGGTCTTGGCACCTTTGTCAAAAATGAGTTCACTGTAGATGCGGGGATTCGTTTCTGAGTTCTTTATTCTGTTCCATCGGTCATGTGTCTGTTTTTATGCCACTACCATGCTGTTTTTATTACTGTAACTCTGTAGTATAATTTGATGTCAGATAATGTGAGTCTTCCAGTTTTGCTCAGGATGACTTTGGCTATTCTGGGTCTTTTGTGGTTCCACATAAATCTTAGAACTAATTTTTCTATTTCTGTGAAGAATTCATTGGTATTTTGCTAGAGATTATATCAAATCTGAGGATTGCTTTGGGTAGTATGAATGTTTTAACGATATTCATTCTTCCAATTCATGAACGTGAAATATCATTCCATTTTTTTGTGTCATGTTCAATTTCTTGCATCAATGCATTATAGTTTTCATTGTAGACATCTTTCTCTGCTTTCATTAAGTTTACATGTAGGCATCTTATTTTATTTTTAGCTATGATTAATTCTTGATTTCTTTTTCAGATTGTTCACTGTTCACATATAGAAATCCTACTGATTTTTGTGTTGATTTTGTATCCTACAATTTTACTAAATTTATTAGTTCTAATAATTTTGTGGTGAAGTCTTTAGGTTTTTCCAAATATAAGATTATCTCAACAAACAAGGATAATTTGACTTCTTCCTTTCCAATTTGGATACCTTTTATTTCTCTTATCTGATTGCTCTAGGTAGGACTTCCAGTACTATGTTAAATAACAGTAGTGAAAGTGGGTACCCTGGTCTTATTCCAGATCTTAGAGGAAAGGCTTTCAGTTTTCCCCTGTTCAGTATGATACTAGCTATGGGTCTGTCATATATGCCTTTTACTGTGTTAAGGTATGTTCCTTCTATTCCCAGTTTTTTTGTTTTTTTTGTTTTTTTTTTAGGGATGTTGGATTTTATCAAATGCTTTTTCAGCATCAATGGAAATAATCATATGGTTTTTATCTTTAATTCTGTTGATATGATATATCATGTCGATTGATTTGCACATGTTGAATCATCCTTGCATCTCTAGAATAAATCTCACTTGGTCATGATAAATGATCTTTTAAATGTGTTGTTGAATTTAATTTACTGGTATTTTGTTGAGGATTTTTATATCAATGTTCATCAAGGATATTGGACTATGGTTTTCTTTTTTTGATGCATCTTTGTCTGATGTTGGTATCAGGGTAACATCGGCCTCATAGGATGCGTATGGACTTATTTCTTCCTCCTCTATTTTTCAGAATAGTTTGAGTAAGATTGGTATTAGTCCTTCTTTATATGTTTGGTAAAACTCATCGGTAAAGCCATTGGGTCCCAGGTTTTTCTTTGCTGGGAAACTTTTTATTATGGCTTCAATCTCATTACTTGTTATTGGTCTTGTCAAGTTTGAGATTTCTTCATAGTTCAGTCTTGGTAGGTTGTATGTATCTAGGAATTTATCCATTTCATCTAGGTTTTCCAATTCACTGGCATATAGTTGCACATAAGAGCCTCTAATGATCCTTTGAATTTCTGCAGTAACCAGTTCTAATGTCTCCTTTTCATCTCTGATTTTATTTGGGTCTTCTCTTTTTCTTTTTTTTTTTTTTAATGAGTATTTTAATTCAGTTTCAGAAAAAAAGGGTACATGACTTTGATGAGAAAGCATAAAATTAAGAGGCTTTCCTGGAAATCCAAGAAAAAGAAATAACCACTAATGTGTTCAATAATTTTCTGGATCTTCTTCTTGTGTCAAAAGCTATATATTTTCTCCTCAAAAGTAGCTGCTCCAAGAACTAACTAGCCTTCTTTATCTCCCTCTAACTGGAACAGACTAATTCCCCTCCACCCCCACCTCTCTTCTTTCAATAACACTGCATAGGTGTTAATGGCCTGGGCTCTCACCAATGAACAGAATTGTCCTTTAAGCCAGCAACCCACAGGCAGTGGCACCCAAAGCCTCACCCCCAGTCCCCAGGGCAGAAGCCACAGAGCTGGCATTGTTTCCACTGTCTCAGGAAGAAGGAGCCAAAAGCTGACCCTCAGCACAAATCAAAACCCAATATGGAGACAGAATAACTGCTTCTAGAGTTGGCAAGTTGTGGGCAAAAAAGGGGAGTTTTTGCAGCCACCCCATCTTTAGAAACAAGGGGGAAAACTAGACCCTTTTCCACTATTATGGTCTACAAGGTACTCTACTGCTCCAAGAGGATCTGAAAGTACAAAAGGATCTAAACAAATAAGGAGAACTTTTCCCAGGCTGGAGATAAGAATGAAAAATAGAAAGATGGATGAATGTAATAAGGTGTAGGAAGATGATGCTGGGAACCTCTGTTCTTCACATGGCTGCCAGTCCCATCGGTTACCCTCACCATTGGGTCAAACCCAATCTTGAGACTGGGCAAACTTTTTATCATGGCTTCAAAGCCTTGTTATTGGGGTCCCTGGAAGGTTGTATGTATCTTAGGAATTTACTATAGGTTTCCAAATTCACTTCAATAAGAGTACTCTATCCTTTGAACAGTAACCAGAGGACAACACGGTAAGAACAGGACAACCACTCCAGACTGGTATAGCTGGGGAATCTTCAGGCCTTTTCCTAGGTCCCCCACATCAAGTGTTGGATCCCATTCCAGGTATGATATATGAGAGGGAAGACGAGTGCAAACTTAGCTGTGTGGATCAGTGCTGGCCCCAGACACAGGGACTTTACAAGTTCCAAATAAGACTCAAAGTTCCCCGGGAGTAACAAGGCCGACATGCCAGAAAGAGACCCCTGCACTCAAAGCAATACCAGTGCCACAGTGGCAGATGGACATCGCCATGGGAAGAGACCAACTGTAGATAGTGATGTGGGGAGATACAGGACGGTTTGAACCTATATTCGTATTCCAGAACCGCTCCATCTCTTCTTTGGCTGTGGTTCCCAAAGGAACAGCATTTCCGATATAGAGCTAAGGGCTAAAGTGGACTCAAAGGCAATCACGACCAACATGTTTCAGCAAGAGCACAGCCATCTTGGGTTCCAGTCTCCTCTCTTTTTCTTAGTTAGTCTGGCTAACGGTTTGTCGATTTTCTTGATCTTTTCAAAAAACCAACTTTTTGTTTCATTGATCTTTTGTATTTTTTTCACTTCAATTTCATTTATTTCTGCTCTGATCTTTATTATTTATTTTATTCTACTAATTTTGGGTCTGGTTTGCTCTTGCTTTTCTAATTCTTTAAGACATGGTTCCCAACCTTTTTGGCACCAGGGACCAGTTTCATGGAAAACAATTTTTCCATAGACAGCAGGGGGTGATGGGGGATGGTTTTAGGATGAAGCTATTCCACTTCAGAACATCAGGCATTAGATTCTCATAAAAAGTACGCAACCTAGATCTCCTGCGTGCACAGTTCACAGTGGGATTCGTGCTCCTATGAGAATCTAATACCACCACTGATCTGACAGGAGGCAGAGCTCAGGTGGTAGTGTTCACTTGCCCACCCGCCACTCACCTCCTGCTCTGCAGCCTGGTTTCTAACAGGCCACGGACCAGTACTGGTCCATGGCCAGGGGGTTGGGGACCCCTGCTTTAAGATGCATTATTAGGTTGTTTATTTGAAGCTTTGCTACTTTTTTATGTAGGTGCTCATTGCTATAAAGTTTTCTCTTAATACTGTACCCCATATGGTTTGCTATGTTGTGTTTCCATTTTCATTTGTTTCAGGAAATTTTTTATTTCTTCATTGACTCACTGGTCATTCAGGAGCCTATTGTTTAATTTTCTTTCATGTGTTTGTATAGTTTCCAAAGTTCCTCCTGTTATTGATTTCTAGTTTTATTCCACTGTGGTCAGAAAAGATAATTGGTATGATTTCAATTTTTTTGTTTTTTAAGACTTGTTTTGTGGCCTAACATATGGTTTATCCTTGAGAAGAATCCATTTGCTGAGAAGAATATGTATTCTGTAGCCATTGTATGAAATGTTAGGTGAATATCTATTAAATTCATTTGCTCTATAGTGCAGATTAAGTCTGATATTTCTTTGTTGATTTTCTGTCTGGATAATCTCTCCAATGCTGAAAGTGAGGTGTTGAAGTCTCCAACTATTGTTGTATTGGGGTCTATTTGACTCTTTAGCTCTTATAATATTTGCTTTTTATATCTGGGTGCTCCAGTGTTGGATGCTTACATATTTGTAATTGTTATAAGCTATTGCTTAATTGACCCTTTGTTATTATATAATGACCTTCATCATCTCTCTTTATAGTTTTTGTCTGGAAATCTATTTTGTCTGATATAAATAGAGCTACTCCTGCTTTTTTGGTTTCCATTTGCATGGAATACTTTTTTCTATCCCTTTATGTTCAGTCTATGTGTGTCTTTTTAGGTGAAGTATGTTTCTTGTAGACCACAAATCATTGAGTCTTGTTTTTTTATCCATTCAGCCACTCTCTGTCTTTTGATTGGAGAGTTTAGTCCACTTACATTCAATGTTATTTTTGATGAGTAAAGATTTATTCCTGCCATTTTATTATTTGTTTTCTAGTTGTTTTGTGGTCTTCTCTCCCTTCTTTCTTTCCTTGCTGTCCTCCTTTTAGTGAAGGTGGTTTTTTCTGGTGGTGTATCTTAATTTTTTCTTTTTACTTTTTGTGTATGCATTATGTGTATGTATTTTTCATTTAAGGTTACCATGAGGCTTGCAAGTAATATCCTATAACCCATTATTTTAAACTAATGACAACTTAACACTAATTGTGGCCAGGCACAATGGCTCACGCCAGTAATACCAGCACTTTGGGAGGCCAAGGCAGGAGGATCACCTGAGGTCAGGAGTTCCAGACCAGCCTGACCAACATGGAGAAACCCCATCTCTACCAAAAAGACAAAATTAGCCAGGTGTGGTGGCACATGCCTGTAATCCCAGCTACTCGGGAGGCTGAGGCAGGAGAATCACTTGAACCTGGGAGATGGAGGTTGCAATGAGCCAAGATCGCGCCATTGGACTCCAGCCCGGGCAACAAGAGTAAAACTCCGTCTCAAAAACAAAAACAAAAACAAAAACAAACTAATTGCATAAACTAACCAACAAGCAAAAATAAAACTAATAAAACCCTCTACACTTTTAAATTCTTCCCCCAACTTTTTAACTTTTTGTTATTTTTATTCATTTCTTTTTTCTGTCTTTTTTTGTTGTTGTTGTTGTTGTTTTGTTTTGTTTTGAGACAGAGTCTTGTTCTGTTGCCCAGGCTAGAGTGCAGTGGCGCAATCTGAGCTAACTGCAACCTCCACCTACCAGGTTCAAACAATTCTCGTGCCTTAGCCTTCCATGAAACTGGGATTACAGGTGCACACCACCATGCCCAACTAATTTTTGCATTTTTAGTAGAGACGAGGTTTTGCCATATTGGCCAGACTGGTCTCAAACTCCTGGGCTCAGCTGTCTCAGCCTCCCAAAGTGCTAGAATTACAGGCATGAGCTGCTGCACCCAGCCTCTTTTCATATCTTTTTTTTTTTTTTTTTTTTTTTTGAGACAGAGTCTTGTTCTGTTGCCCAGGCCGGAGTGTAATGGCACAATCTCAGCTCGCTGCAACCTCCACCTCCTGGGTTCAAGCAATTCTCCTGCCTCAGCCTGCCAAGTAGCTAAGATTACAGGCATGCTGCCACCACACCTAACTAATTTTTTGTATCTTTAGTAGAGACTGGGTTTCATCATGTTGGCCAGGCTGGTCTCAAACTCCTGACCCCGTGATCCACCTGCCTCAGCCTCCCAAAGTGCTGGGATTATAGACGTGAGTCACCACGTCTGGCCCCCTTCTATTCATATCTTATTGTAATGTCTATGTCTTGAAAAGTTGCTGTAATTTTTATTTTTGATTGGTTCATCTTTTCATCTTTCTACTTAAGATACGAGTAGTTTATACACTACAATTACAGTGTTATAATATTCTGTGTTTTTCTGTATACTTACTATTACCAGTTAATTTTGTACCTTCTGATTATTTGTTTTATTTATTTATTTATTTGTTTGTTTGTTTGTTTTCGAAACAGAGTCTTGCTCTGTTGCCCAGGCTGAAATGCAATGGCAGGATCTTGGTCTCACTGCAACCTCCCCCTCCCAGGTTCAATCAATTCTCGTACCTCAGCCTCCCAAGTAGCTGGGATTACAGGCAGGCACCACCACTCCTGGCTAATTTTTGTATTTTTAGTAGAGATAGGGTTTTGCCATGTTGCCATGTTGCCCAAGCTGGTCTTGAACTCCTGACCTCAGGTGATCCACCTGCCTCGGCCTCCCAAAGTGCTGGGATTACAGGCCCTTCAGATGATTTCTTATTGCTCATTAACATCCTTTCCTTTCAAATTGAAGAACTCTCTTTAGCATTAATCTCTTGTGGAACAGGTCTGCTGTTGATGAAATCCCTCAGCTTTCATTTGCGTGGAAAAGTATTTTTCCTTCTTTTTTTTTTTTTTTTTTTTTTTTTTTTTTTGAGACGGAGTCTCGCTCTGTCGCCGGGGCTGGAGTGCAGTGGCCGGATCGCGGCTCACTGCAAGCTCCGCCTCCCGGGTTCACGCCATTCTCCTGCCTCAGCCTCCCATGTAGCTGGGACTACAGGTGCCCGCCACCTCGCCCGGCTAGTTTTTTGTATTTTTTGGTAGCGACGAGGTTTCACTGTGTTAGCCAGGATGGTCTTGATCTCCTGACCTCGTGATCCACCCGTCTCGGCCTCCCAAAGTGCTGGGATTACAGGCTTGAGCCACCGCGCCCGGCCCAAGTATTTTTCCTTCATGTAAGCTAGTATGATGCTACATTCTTAAACATGTCTCCTGAGGAATATATGTATATATCTGTGTTGGGTATCATAGGAGTAAAATTTTCTGTATTATAGAGTATGTATATGTTCAACTTTCATCAATACTTTCAAATAGCTTGCAGTGCTATAAGCAATACACAGGAGTTCCAGGTTGTTCCACATCTTAGACAACACTTGGTGTTGTCTGGCTTTAAAATTTTACTTGTTTTTGTAGTTGTGATATCACATTGCAGTTTTAGTTAGCATTTCTTGAATGTCTAATGAACTTGACCATTTTTTAATATTTTTGCTGGCCATTAGGCTAGTTTCTCTGTAAAGTACCTGTTCTTTTGCCCATTTTTCTATTTTTCTATTGAGTGAATTATATGTTTGTTTTCTTACTGATTGGCAGGGGTTATTTATACATTTTGAATATGAGTCCTTTTGGGGGATTATGTGTTGTAAATATTTTGTCCTACTCTTTGAATTGCCTTTTCACCCTTTAGCCATGCCCTTACATGAATAAAAGTTTTTATTTCTACTATAGCCCAATCTGTCATCATCATCATTATTATTATTTTATTTTATTTTTTTTTTTGAGATGGAGTTTTGCTCGTGTTGCCCAGGCTGGAATGCAATGGCATGATCTTGGCTCACCACAACCTCCGCCTCCCAGATTCAAGCGATTCTCCTGCCTCAGCCTCCCAAGTAGCTGGGATTACAGGTACCCGCCACCACACCTGGCTAATTTTTTGTATTTTTAGTACAGAACGGGTTTCATTATATTGCCCAGGCTGGTCTTGAACTCCTGATCTTGTGATCTGCCCGCCTCGGCCTCCCGAAGTGCTGGGATTACAGGCATGAGCCATCGCACTCGGCCTCCTATTTTTAACTTCTGAAAACCTATTTTGTTTTACATTTCAATTTAGATCGCAATCCTCTAGAATTTTTTTCTAATTTAAGGAAATTGTTTATTACTTAAAAGTATCTTAGCAAAATAGAAGCACCAATTTTATGCCATAATTTAATTTTTTTAAAATTGATATAACATTTTATGGTTTTTTTTTTTTTTTTTTTTTTTTTTTGAGACAGAATCTTGCTCTGTCACCCAGGCCAAAGTGGCACAATCTCAGCTCACTGCAACCTCTGCCTCCAGGGTTCAAGCAATTCTCATCTCTCAGCCTCCCTAGTAGCTGAGGGTTTGCAGGTACATGCCACCGTACTCGGCTAATTTTTGTATTTTTAGTAGACACAGAGTTTCACTATGTTGGCCAGGCTGTTCTCAAACTCCTGGCCTCAACTGATCCACCAGTCATAGAATCCCAAAGTGCTAGGATTACAGGCATGAGCCACCACCCCTGGCCATTCTGTGTTTTATCGTGTACAACATGATTAAAATTCTTTTTTAAGGTAGGATGTAAGGGTAGGGATCAAGATTCTTTTTTTTCTTAAAGATTTATAATTGCTTCAAAGCAGCTTACATTTTTAAAAAGCTTGTTTTCCACTTTATCATAAGTTAAGTGATCATGCATATGTGATCAATTTCTGGACTCTCAATTCTATGCCTCTGGTCTGTTCATATACACACACACACATATATATATACACACACACATATGTATATACACAAATGTATGTGTCTCTGTGTGTGTGTGTGTGTGTGTGTGTATATATATATATTTTTTTTTTTTTTTTTTTTTTTTTTGAGATGAAGTCTCACTCTGTCGCCCAGGCTGGAGTGCAGTGGCGTGATCTCAGCTCACTGCAACCTCCACCTCCCAGGTTTAAACAATTCTCCTGCCTCAGCCTCCTGAGTAGCTAGAATTACAAGCACACACCACCATGCCCGGCTAATTTTTTTTTCCTTTTTTTTGTATTTTTAGTAGAAATGGGTTTTACCACGTTGGCCAGGCTAGTCTTGAACTCCTGACCTCAAGTGATCTGCCCACATCAGCCTCCCAAAGTGCTGGGATTACAGGCGTGAGCCACCACACCTGGCCTCCATATATTCTTGTAATAATGCCACACTTGTAAATCTAACATTATAATAAGCATTGTGTCTGATAGTGTCAGTCCTATAGCTCTGTTCTTGAAGATTGTTTTCGCTATGCTTAGTCCTTTACATTTCCATATGCATTTTATTTTTTTCCACTAATAGTCATTTATATAATTTGATGTCAATCAAAACATACCATTGGCTGTTTAGCTGGGATTACAGGTGCCCACCACCATGCTCAGCTAATTTTTGTATTTTTAGTAGAGACGGGGTTTCACCATGTTGGCCAGGATGGTCTCGATCTCTTGACCTCATGATCCGCCCGCCTCAGCCTCCCAAAGTGCTGGGATTACAGGCATGAGCCACTGAGCCCGGCGAAAGGATTTTTATGGTTTTTTTTTTTTGTTAAAATACTGAGAGGAAAACAACTTACTGGAATATAAAGATAAGAGCTGAATGAGCATGCCTCTAATGGAGAAAGGGGGTATTTTCACAGAATCAGTATTTTTCCCCATCCCATCCCCACTTGATATCAATCAAAACATACCATTGGCTGTTTAGTTTTTAAAAATTGCGATATGCTTGGGCATATATACCAGTTAATTTATGTACAATAAAGGAATGGGGAAGTGGGAAATGAAAGAACAGAGAAAACTACACTGTAGTAGTCAGGATGTGGTGGAACCGAATTGCAGTTTTCTAATGCAGAATGTAATCTTGATCTTTAAAGAACAGAGTTCTGGCCAGGCGTGGTGGCTCACACCTGTGATCCCAGCACTTTGGGTGGCCGAGGTGGGTGGATCACCTGAGGTCAGGAGTTCGAGACCAGACTGACCAACATGGTGAAACTCGTCTCTACTAAAAATACAAAAATTAGCTGGGCATGGTGGTGGGCACCTGTAATCCCAACTACTCGGGAGGCTGAGGCAGGAAAATTGCTTGAATCCGGGAGGCAGAGGTTGCAGTGAACCGAGATCACGCTATTGCACTCCAACCTGGGCAACAGAGCTAGACTCTGTCTCAAAAATAAATAAATAAAATAAAGAACAGAGTTCTGGAGTAAAGAAGCAGGTTCCCTTTTCAGTAGACATCTCCCGTCTGCTGTTGGAATGCATCAATTGTATCGTCATCCCCCATTTCCAACTGTGCAGGTGTGTCTATTTTATTGATTGGTTGCCCGTCAAATCGGAATCTATTCTGCTTCATTGACAATCCCTGTCATTCACAATACGCTTTCATTAGTTTACTAAGTGGTGTATGCCTCTTAGTCTTAAACTGCACCACAGAACCATCCTGCCCCATCACCTTCGAATTAATATGTTCTTTGTTCTCATTCCTGACCCCTTCCTTGGGCTTTTCATCGACCATGCAAGCACCAGTCTCCTCAGCTGCTGCTTCACAAAAAAGGCACCAAGTCCACACCAAACCAGCACACAAGCAGCCCCAGGAGCAGCAGAAGAGGGAAGCAGCAGTGGTGGATGAGGGCTCCATATGCATTTTAGAGTCAGCTTATCAACATTCACCAAACACATATTCTCATACCAGACTGCTGGGATTTTACTTTAGCTTTCGTTGAATCCGTGTATCAATTCAGGGGCTTTGTCATGTTTAAAATTGTGCTTTCTAATCCATGAAGATGGTATATCCCTCCATTTATTTAGGGTTGGTTTTGAAGTTTCGTTTTTTGGGGGTTTTTTGGTTTTGTTTTTTTTTTTTCTGTTAGTTAGTTTTTGAGATGGGGTCTTGCTCTGTCACCCAGGCTGCAGTGCAATGGCAAGATCTCAACTCACTGCAACCTCCACCTCCCAGGCACAAGCAATCCTTCTGCTTCAGCCTTTTGAGTTGGGACTACAGGTGTATGCCACTATGCACAGCTAATTTTTGTATTTTTCGTAGATGGGTTTTCATCATGTTGCCCAGGCTAGTCTCAAATTCCTGGCCTCAAGCAATCCGCCTGCCTCAGCCTCCCAAAGTGATGGAATTACAGGCGTAAGCCACCATCCATGCCTCGCCTTATTTAGGTTTTGTATAATTTTGTCTCAATAGTGGTATTTTCTAGTTACATTTTTGTTTGTCTTTTTCACTTTTATTTTAGGTTCCAGGGTATATGTGCAGGTTTTTATATAGGTAAACTCATACCATGGGAGTTTGATGTACAGATTATTTCATCATCCAGGTACTAGGTCTAATATCCAGTAGACTTTTTTTCTTATCCTCTCCCTCCTTCCACCCTCCACCCTTAAGTAAGCACCAGTGTCTGTTGTTCCCCTCTTTGTGTCTGCATCTTTTCATTTTCTTGGTAGAATCCTTTGAAGCATAATATTTAAATTTTGATGAAGTCTAATTTACCTATTTTTTCTCTTGTTGCTTGTACTTTTGATGTCATATCTAAGAAATCATTACCTAATTTAAGGCCACAGATATTTATACCTATGTTTTCTTCTAACAGTTTTATGGTTGGTGTGGTTCATTGAATGTTTATGTTCCCCCAAAATTTATTTGTTGAATTCCTGATCTCTAAGGTATACACACATAGTCAGCCCTCTGGGTCTGTGCGTTCCACACCTGTGAATTCAATGAACCATGGATGAAAAATATTTGGAAAAAAACTGCATCTGTACTGAACATGCACACTTTTTTCTTGTCATTATTCCCTAAACAATACAATATAACTATTTACAGAGCATTTACATTGTATTAGGTATTGTAAGTCATCCAGAGACGAATTAAAGTGTAAGGGAGAGTGTGCATAGGTTATATGCAAATACTATACCACTTTATATCAGGGATTTAAGCATCCATGGATTTTGGTATGAATGGGAGGTCCTGGAATCAATCCCCCTGCCAACAGGTACCAAAGGATGACTGTATATGTACATGTGCATGCACACATGTACACACACACACACACATAAATGCAATGAGTACACCAGCGGCAATGAGCGTACCAGACACTGAGACTTTGGTTTTAAATACTATTCTCCTCAAAAGGAACCAGAACTCCTTGAAGAAATGGCTGACTTTGGGGCTAAAGCAGAGAAAACATACAATACACCTAGAACATATTGTACCATAAAGTATGGCAATTCTCAAAGGATCATGGGGATGTGTCAAAGTGACACAGGAGCCAGCCAAGGGGCTCCCACTGGCTAACTCTGGGATAACTAGAGCATCAAAATAATGACATAATTATAGCAATTTCTTATAACCCATTAAATAGGAACCTATGAGCCCATACTAATATCAATTAATAGATAAATATTCCTCATAAGTATTGACAACATAAAATAGAAATTACAAACAAAAAAATAAATTTTTTTTCCTGGATGACAGAGGGAGACTCCATCTCAAAAAATATAATAAAATAAACAAAATTTTTATTAAAGTCAAAAAATTAATAGAGAAATAAATGAGAGCAGAGGGAGGGGAAAGCTTTCCCTTACAATATGAAGGTCAACTAATAAATGTGGAAGAAATAATAGAAGGAATGATTTTTTTTTTTTTTTTTTTTTGAGGCAGAGTCTTACTCTGTCACCCAGACTGCATGATCATAGCTCACTGCAACCTCCAACTCCTGGGCTTAAGCAATCCTCCCACCTCAGCTTTCCACATAGCTGGGACTACAAGCATATGCCACTGCGCCCGGCTAATTTTTGTATTTTTTGTAAAGATGGGGTTTTGCCTTATTACCCAGGCTGGTCTCAAACTCCTAAGCTCAAGTGATTGGCCCTCCTCAGCCTCCCAAAGTGCTGGGATTACAAGTGTGAGCTACCGCACCCAGCCAATGATTATCATTTTGTAACCTTCACAGTAATAATCATTTTGGTGAAAAAGCAAATAAAATGGTACTTATATAAATAGGTAAGTCTGGGCAACACTGAGACCCCCATCTCTAAAACAAAATTAACTTAAATAATTAGCCGAGTGTGGTGTGGTGGCTGGCACCTGTAGTCCCAGCTACTTGGGAGACTAAGGCAAGAAAATCACTTGAGCTCAGGAGTTCGAAGCTATAGTGAGCTATGATCTCACCACTGAATTCCAGCCTGGGTGACACAGCAAGACCCTGTCTCAAAAAATAAATAAATAGGCCGGCCATGGTGACTCATACCTGTAATCCCAGCACTCTGGGAGGCCGAGGTAGGCAGATCACCTGAGGTCGGGAGTTCAAGACCAGCCTGACAAATATGGAGAAACCCCGTCTCTACTAAAAATACAAAATTAGCCAGGCACAGTGGCACATGCCTGTAATCCCAGCTACTCGGGAGGCTGAGGCAGGAGAATCGCTTGAATCTGGGAGGCGGAGGCTGCAGTGAGCCAAGATTCGCCATTGCACTCCCGCCTGGGCAACAAGAGTGAAACTCCATCTAAAAAAATAAAAATAAATAAATAAAATAAATGCGTTATCAGTAACAATATTTTTGCACAGTCTCAAAGTATCTCAAGACAAAAATACTTACTAACTTTACATTGCAAAATCTGGCAGACATCATCATACCAAATGATGAAAGTTAATTTCACCAGTGATGAGACAAATCAACATCATATGCCTTCTGATGTGATGCATTAAGAAGAACACAGCTGGTTGGGTTTGGTGGCTCATGCCTATAATCCCAGCACTTTGGGAGGCCGAGGCAGGTGGATCACTTGAGGTCAGGAGTTAGAGACCAGCCTGGCCAACATGGTGAAACCTCGTCTCTAACAAAAATACAAAAATTAGCTGAACATGGTGGCACAAGCCTGTAATCCCAGCTACTGGGGAGACTGAGACAGGAGAATCGCTTGAACCCACGAGGCAGAGGTTGCAGTGAGCTGAGATTGCGCCACTGCACTCTAGCCTGGGCAACAGTGCGGGACTCCGTCTCAAAAAAAAAAAAAAAAAGAACACGGCATCACTTCTGCAGTATTTCTGCCAAAATGATTATCCTAAATCCAATCATGAGGAAACATCAAACACAATCTGGTGGACATTCTGCAAAATAATTGACCTGTCCTCTTCAAAATTCCAGGTCATGAAAGAAAGAAGAGACTAGGAATTGTTCCAGAAAAAAAACAAACAAATGAGACATGGCAATTAAATGCAACACGTGATCCTGCATTGTATCCTGGATCTATAAATAACTTTACTGGGAAAAATCAGTAAAATCTGAATGAAGTTTGTGGATTAGAAGATGCTATGGTGGCCGGTCATGGTGGCTCACGCCTGTAATCCCAGCACTTTGGGAGGCCGAGGCAGGTGGATCACCTGAGGTCAGGAGTTTGAGACCAGCCAGGCCAACGGCCAACATGGTGAAACCTGTCTCTACTAAAAATATAAAAAAATTAGCCAGGCATGATGGCAGGTGCCTGTAATTCCAGCTACTCAGGAGGCTGAGGCAGGAGAATTGCTTGAACCTTGGAGAAGGAGGTTGAAGTGAGCCGAGATTGTGCCATTGCACTCCAGCCTGGGCAACAAGAGTGAAACTCCATCTCAAAAAAAAAAAATAAGATGCTTTGGATTCAATGTTAATTTCCCGATTTTCATGGGCATTCTATGATTACATAGAAGAGTATCCTTATTTTTATGAAACAGACACTAAAGTATTTAGGGGTGATTGGCAGCATGTCTGTAACTTATTCTCAGATAGTTCTGGAAAAAGAATCTGTATCTACACAGAGAGAAAAATAATAACAAGGCAGATATGGTAAGTTACTAACGATTAGGGAATCAGGTGAAGGGAACACAGGAGTTCTCTGCAGCATTCTTGAAACTGTCTTAAGGTTTTTAATTATGTGCACTTTAATAGCTGAAAAATATTTCCTATAACTCTATTTTGTAAATCCCTGGCATCTCTTTAATTCAAGATCAGAATAAACTAAGAACATGAAGGTAATGAGAAATAAGTCAGGCACAAAGAGAACTTATAAAGATAAATAAGAGCTATTCAGTAAATATACTAAGGCCTATGAGTCTTAGGTTCAATTTTTTTTTTTTTTTTTTTTTTTTTTTTTTTTTTTTTTGAGATGGCGTCTCGCTCTGTCACCCAGGCTGGAGTGCAGTGGTGAGATCTCAGCTCACTGCAACCTCCACCTCCCGGGTTCAAGCGATTCTCCTGCCTCAGCCTCCCCAGTAGCTGGAATTAGAGGCGCCCGCCACCATGCCTGGCTAATTTTTGTATTTTTGGTAGAGACAGGGTTTCACCGTATTGGCCAGGCTGGTCTCGAACTCCTGACCTCATGATCCACCTGCCTCGGCCTCCCAAAGTGCTGGGATTACAGGAGTGAGTCACCACGCCCAGCCCTTGGGTTCTATTTCTTAATTACATATGAAATTTTAGTGTTAAAGAGCCAGGAGGAGCTTGAAAAGTCTAGTTCCTCAAGTCTTTTTGTCATATATGTTTACATTAGGATTAAGAATAGAAAGGGACTGAGCACCGTGAGAAGCCAGGAAATGAGGTCCCCTGAAGAGAGACATGTTTTCCAAGGAAAAGGCAGAGGGACGTCTGCTCACCATGGAAGAAAGTGCCACAGAACATGCTAGAAGGGCTGAGGACAGCAGAGGGATGGATGGAGGTGGGGGATACAGGTTGCTGCAGGCAGTGGATGTGAGATGGGCCCCACCCTATTTTGCACCTCTGGCCTGCCAACCGGGGATCCTTTCGTCCAGCCAGACTCTGGGTAAAGAAGAGGGGTTCTGGGAGGCAGTCCCAAACTCGAAGAGTGAAGAAAGATGGCAGTGCCAAGGCTTTGGGAGTGGAGCGAGAGGCAGGAATTGGAATTGGGGTCTGGTTTCCCCATGGCAGAGCTCATCCAGGTCCAGGATCTGCCCTCTCTTGGCATTGACTGGCCAAGCCCTGGCTCAGGTATTCCACACCTGGGCCCGGAACCACATGCGAGGAAACCCAACACTGTTCGGTCCCAGCCCGCAACTTCCAGCAGCTAGGAGCAAACAGGGCTTGTGGAGGAGGCAGTGGGTCTCCAGAGCCCAGCAGCAGGGAGGCTACTTCCCCAGAGACGGCAGCGGCACAGGAGAAGGCCCTGCCGCCGACAGGGGTCCTACTCCACTCCAGGACCCTGCCCATCTGTGGCCACGCTCCCACCAGAAGCCTGTCACCTCCCATCCCTCCCGCTGGTAACAGGCACCAGGGTACCGTGCCCAGCCCCCAGGAACCTCCCCAAGGCTGCCACGTGGCAAAGGAAGCCGGTGAACAGACGCTCGGCTGCAGCCAGGCAGGCCTAAGCTCTGTTTCCCCGCCACGTCCCAGCTACACCCGCAGGCCTGGGTGCCAACCAGCTGGTGTCAGTGCCCGCGGTGCCTTCCAGCACCCACCTGTCCTGGAGGAGCTGCATCTGTCCCGTAATGTCCTCGCCCGCTTCTTAGGGGCAGCCTTCTCGTTCCTGGCGGGGACGGTGCACCATCTCAACCTCTCTGAAAAGCTGACCTCGGTGCCCGTGGAGGCCTTCGTGGGGCTGCAGATCCAAGTGAACCAATCCGCCAACCCGTGACACTGGGACTGTGCCCTCCAGGGAGTGCTCAGGCTGGTGAGGCTGGCACCGGGCACCAGGACAGGCATCGTGTGCGGCCCCGGCACCCGACCAGACCTCGGTGGAGCAGGAGCTCCTGCTGCTGGCAGGGGAGAAAGAGCTGTGTGGGGCGGGGCAGGGCCCAGGGGAGCACCAATGTGGCCCCTGCCTTTGGAGGGTAGCTGACCTGGTGCATTATGTGTGGCAGAACCGAAATGAAACCTGGCGCACCCTCAAGCGGCCCCTGCTGCCAGGGCACCCGGAGTACTACTCCACCCTCAGCACAGTGATCCGATGACCAAGGGCGCTCCTGGGGCCACACCACACACTCCTCCTCCTCCGCCCTTTCCCTTCCTCTGACCCCCTCAGCTTCCTGTGCAGCCTCACCCCAGCCCCCTAAATACTCTCTCCTTCTCTCTTTCTCTCTTCCCCCACCTCTCTCTCCGCCCCTCTCTACCTCTCCCCACCCCCTCTCTCTCTCCCCACCCCTCTCTCTCTCTCTCTCTCTCTCAAACACACACACACACACACACACACACACAAAACCCATCTCTGGTGCCTGGATTTATCTAGTGCTCCAACTTAACTTAAAAAATGGGAAGGACTTTGGACAGAAAAGAGGGAGGGACCCTAGATGAAAGGTTGTGGAGGCGGCAAGGAAGATGCACAACTTGAAATGTCTGGGCAGTGGCAAGACCAGCCTCAGGGCTGAAAGAGAGGATGCAAAGAGGGATGGGGAGGTGGTGAGACCAAGCTGCAGGTGGGGTCCAAAGTCGGGGTACGGCCAGATTTAAAAGGACTCTGTGGGCTCCACCTCTCTTCTCCCTCTGCCTCTACTGAGAGCCTCCTCCTTGCTTCTTGCCTCTCTCTTGCCCCCAGGCCCCTCTTCCCGCACTCTGTTGGAGACCTCTCATCTCAGACTCCCTGCTTCCTTCTCCAGACTCTCCTTATCTCTCTGTGCCCTCCTTTATGCACTGACAGGGTTCCCGAGCTCCTTCCTGTGCGGAAAAGGTGGTCTCCTCTATGACTGAGTTGGGGACGGGTGACTGGAGAGAGCTGGGGGAAGGGGGCAGACCCCAAAACATCACCAGAGAAATCAATACAGTCACCTTTGTGAAGGAGGAAAAAAGGATCAAGAACAAAGTACTATGGGCCAGGCGTGGTGGCTCACACCTGTAATCCCAGCACTTCGGGAGGCTGAGGCAGGCGGATCACCTGAGGCCAGGAGTTTGAGATCAGCCAGGCCAACATGGCAAAACCCCATGTCTACTAAAAATACAAAAATTAATCAGGCGTGGGGGCACATGCCTGTAATCCCAACTGCTCAGGAGGCTGAGGCGGGAGAATCAGCTGAACCTGGGAGGCAGAGGTCACAGTGAGGCAAGACTGTGCCACTGCACTCCAGCCTGGGCAACAAAGAGAGAGTCCGTCTCAAAAAAAGAGAAAGAAAAAAAAAAGAATAAAGTACTATTTCCCAAGTACTTCCCATATAAAGTACTATATCCCAAGAGGATTATGTATCAGAGTTTTTCTGGAATTCATGTATATAAGTTTCATTTTATTTCAATTCTTTATAAAACAAATAAAGCAAAAAAAGTCTAGAAAATACATTATATGGCCAGGCGCGGTGGCTCACACCTATAATCCCAGCACTTTGGGAGGCCGAGGCGGGCAGATCACCTGAGGTCGGGAGTTCAAGACCATCCTGACCAACATGGAGAAACCCCCTCTTTACTAAAAATACAAAAAATTAGCCGTGCTTGGTGGTGCATGCCTGTAATCTCAGCTACTCGGAAGGCTGAGGCAGAAGAATCACTTGAACCTGGGAGACAGAGGTTGCAGTGAGCTGAGATCTCGCCATTGCACTCCAGCCTGGGTGACAAGAGTGAAACTCCATCTCATAAAAAAAGAAAGAAAGAAAATACATTAGGTAATACAATGAACACCCACTCAGTCTAAAATAAAACATTTAAAACATTTATAAACACAATAGACTCCCTTCCCTACCACATTCTCAGTACAATATTTTTAATTTAGCATTTGTCATTCTCTTTTATGTATTTATACTTTTACTACACAAGTATATATTTCTTAACAAAAGATAATATTGTTTGGCATGATTTTTGACTTTACAGAAATTGTATAATACTGTATATGTCCTTTTAAGCTTATTTTTCTCACTCAAGTTTTCTTTGGTGGGGAAGGGGGAGTTGGTTTGTTTGCTTTCTGAAAATTCCTAAGTCTTATCACTCAAGTTTAAATATTTATTTAACTTAATACACATAATTTTAATTCACTCATTGTATCTGCTATATAGTGTTTCATGATATGAATATATAATTTTTCATTGCGTATCATATTGATGAGCATTTAAATTGTTACCCCATCTATTCTACTACCATCAATGCCAAAATGAACCCCAAATCTGACTCCTTGTGTTGATTTGCAAGTATTTCTCTAGGCCAGTGGCCCTCAAATTTTAGAAAGCATCAGAATCACCTGAGAGTTTTATTAAAGAATAGACTGTTGAATTCTACCCCTGGAGTTTCTAATTCATTTCTAACAAGTCCTTAAGCGATGTTGATGCTATTGGCCTGAAGACCACACTTTAGAACCACCGCCCTAGGATGTTCATCCTGGAGTAAAATTGCTATCAAATAATTGTGCATCTTCAACTTTACTAAACAATGCCAAATTGCTCTGCAAAGGAATTTTAATGATGTGCTCTCCCAAAGAAGTCAGTTCTCTTTCTCATGTCTGAAACCACCTTTGCAAAATTGTGACTGAAACAGTGAAAGTGATCTAACTTAATCGACTTCATCTTGCTTCTAACCTCCAAGCTGTCCCTGTTCATTCCTGGGCGTAAGCTGAACTAACTTTGGGAGAAACTTAGTTTATAGTTTATAGTTTGGAACAAGGACAATAACAGCCCTTTCCCAAAGCAGACCTCCTTCTTGCCTGGGGACCAAACTGCCTTTGTAGGACTAACATTAGCCACAAGATTAGAAATTACGGTTTAGGAGTCACACAGCTGAAGGCTACAAGATTCTGACCCTCCCTAAACTGCTCCTAAGATCAGCGCTTGAGATACTTTGCAGACCCTGCACTTGACTGGAACCACCGAGATCAATAAACTGGCTCATCTGATCTTGTGGCCCCCACCCAGGAACTGACTCAGCTCCAGATGACAGCTTTGACTCCTTATGATTTCATCCCTGACCAATCAGCACTCCTGGCCCACTGCCTCCCCCACCAAGTTGTCCTTAAACACTCTGCTCCTCAAATGCTCAGGAAGACAGATTTGAATCAATAACAAAACTCTAGTCTCTCGCACAACCAGTTCTGCCTGAATTACTCTTTCTCTATTGCAGTTGCCCTGTCTTGAGAAATCGGCTCTGTCTAGGCAGTGGGCAAGGTCCACACTACATTTGATGATGTCATAACACTTCAAAAGTTTTGCCAATCCAAAGCATACGGAATTGTATTTCGCTATGGTTTCCATTTGAAGTTCCCTGGTACTAACGGGGTCAAGCATCTTTTTATACAGCTGTAGCCACTCAGGCTAAATTATACTGTCTCTTATCTGTTCATTTCTTGGCCTATTTGCTATTAGGATGTTTGACTTTAATTTATTTCAAAAGACAAAATTACAGGCTGGGCACGGTGGCTCACACCTGTAATCCTAGCACTTTGGGATGCCGAGGCAGGTGGATAACCTGAAGTCAGTTTGATACCAGGCTGGCCAACATGGTGAAACCCTGTCTCCACTAAAAATACAAAAATTAGCTGAGTGTGGTGGCTGGTGCCTATATTCCTAGCTACTTGGAAGGCTGAGGCAGGAGAATTGCTTGAACCTGGCAGGGGCAGAGGTTAGAGTGAGCCGAGATCGCACCACTTCACTCCAGCCTGGGTTACAGAGTGAAATTCCATCTCAAAACAAACAAAAAAAAAAGACAAAATTACAACAAATTTAGTTTAAAAATCCACTTGGCTTTTATTTGTGATTCTAGAATCAGGCAACGCCTCACTGTATGAAATAGAACGGGTGTTCTGGTAGACAGAGCAGAGGAGGTTGGCTTTGTAGGCCAAAAAGGGCTGAAGAAAACGGAAACAGAGACCAAAAGGTAAATTGGCCATTTCATAGTTACTTTCCTTCTAGGGTTAAAAACAGAGGGGACTGGCCGGGCGCGGTGGCTCACGCCTGTAATCCCAGCACTTTGGGAGGCCAAGGCGGGTGGATCACAAGATCAGGAGATCGAGACCAACCTGGCCAACATGGTGAAACCCCATCTCTACTAAAAATACAAAAATTAGCTGGACATGGTGGCGCACGCCTATAGTCCCAGCTACTCAGGAGGCTGAGGCAGGAGAATCGCTTGAACGCGGGAGGTGGAGGTTGCAATGAGCTGAGATCATGCCACTGCTGCCCCTGCACTCCAGCCTGGGCAATAGAGCGAGACTCAGTCTCAAAAACAAACAAACAAACAAACAAAAACAGAGGGGACTTCCTTATTATGCTGTCTCAGGTTGACTGGAATCTCCTGTGTTTTGGAAAACTGGCCCATTTCAAAGTTCTGTTTGATTACGTGGCACTTAGCATAAGTGACTCCATTCTGGTTTGGGCTGCTGGGGCCTAGGGCAGGAGGTTATCCCAAAACAATGGCCTGCTATAAACCTTACTTAACACTTACGTAGTTATAGTTACTAAACCATCATTTTTAGAACATAATGAGGAAAGGCTGGGCACCGTGGCTCACGCCTGTAATCCCAGCACTTTGAGAGGCCGAGGTGAGTGGATCACCTGAGGTCAAGAGTTCGAGACCAGCCTGGCCAACATGGTGAAACCCCATCTTTACTAAAAATACAAAAATTAGCCATGCATGGTGGCGCATGCCTGTAATCCCAGCTACTTGGGAGGCTGAGGTAGGAGGATCGCATGAACCCAGCAGGCGGAGGTTGCAATGAGCCGAGATCGTGCCATTGCATTCCGGCCTGGGCTTCAGAGAGAGAGACTGTCTAAAAAAAAAAAAGAAAGAAAAGAAAAAGAAAAAGAAAAAAAAAAAGAACATAATGAGGAAAATGCATGTCTAGCACATTTTTCAGAAAATTCAAGATATACATTTATACTGAATTTACTATAATACAGAAATTTCTGTGTTCTGTTAACCTAAAAGGGCAAAACTGAGGCAAACTTTAAATATAGAGAGTTAATTTGGGCCAAGGTTGAGGACTGTAGCATGGGACATACTTCCAGCTTGCTTTTTAGAGTGCTCTGGGAAGCAAAGGAGAGGCTCAAACCCACATGTCAGGAGGGTGCAATTACTAAAGTTCCTTGTCAGGAAGTCTCCTTGGCTTACAGAAACAACATTGGTTAGCCATTGGCTATCCATTGTTGAACTATAGTCTAGTGCCCCGCGTTGCAAGTGGCTTCAAGAGGGGAGTGACTGCTGTTGCAGTTTAAATGCCTCTCTGGGCCTGGATAATTTAAAGAGGCTTGCCTTTCTCAGATTAAAAGATGTTTTTTCTCTCTCAGTTATAGTATGAGAAAAAAGAATACAAAATTATACATGTACCACAATATACAAACTAAAATTCCAAAACACTATCCTTAGAAAAGAGACTAAAAGGAAATATGCTATTATTGCATGAGCATTTTAGAGATAGATTTCTTATTTTACGGCTTTAAGTGTGTATACTTTCTTCCAATTTTCTATATTTTCAGTTCTTTTATAAAACAATGCAGTTTTGCCGGGCGCGGTGGCTCACGCCTGTAATCCCAGCACTTTGGGAGGCCAAGGCGGGCAGATCACGAGGTCAGGAGATCGAGACTATCCTGGCTAACACGGTGAAACCCCGTCTCTACTAAAAAGACAAAAAATTAGCCGGGCGTGGTGGTGCGTACCTGTAGTCCCACCTACTCAGAGGCTGAGGCAGGAGAATGGCGTGAACCCAGGAGGCGGAGCTTGCAGTGAGCCGAGATGGTGCCACTGCACTCCAGCCTGGGCAACAAAGCAAGACTCCGCCTCAAAAAATAAATAAATATTGGCCGGGCGCGGTGGCTCAAGCCTGTAATCCCAGCACTTTGGGAGGCCGAGGCGGGCGGATCACAAGGTCAGGAGATCGAGACCACAGTGAAACCCCGTCTCTCTACTAAAAATAAAAAAATTAGCCGGGCGCGGTGGCGGGCGCCTGTAGTCCTAGCTACTCAGGAGGCTGAGGCAGGAGAATGGCGTGAACCCAGGAGGCGGAGCTTTGCAGTGAGCCGAGATCGCGCCACTGCACTCCAGCCTGGGCAAAGCGTGAGACTCCGTCTCAAAAATAAATAAATAAATAAATAAATAAATAAATAAATAAATAAATAAAACAATGCAGTTTCATATTCCATGGAGATTGAGTGCCAAGCTAATACAAAAACCAAAAATCATGTATGCAATATTACCCCAAACATCCCTTAAATTGGGCCATCTCAGTCAGCCACGGTGGCTCATGCCTGTAATCCCAGCACTTTGGGAGGCCAAGGCGGGCAGATCACCTGAGGTCAGGGGTTCTAGACCAGCCTGGACAAAATGGTGAAACCCCATCTCTACTGAAAACACAAAATTAGCCGGTGGTGCAGGCCTGTAGTCCCAGCTACTCAGGAGGCTGAGGCAGGAGAATCGCTTGAACCTAGGAGACGGAGGTTGTATTGAGCCCAGATCGCACTATTACACTCCAGCCTGAGCGACAGAGCCAGACTCCATCTCAAAAAAAAAAAAAAAAATATTGAGCCATCTCTCAGAAAGTCCAATAGTGATTTAGTAACTGTTTAGGGTAATTTTGCAACATAGCCTATTTTTTTCCCCCTATCATTGGAATTGTTGCTATTTGTTTGATTGAGCACCAGATGGAACAACAGAAAAGCAACTATCTACATGTATTTCTTTTTAGAATAACACTTAACTCCGGTAAGATGATGTTATCAGGGGCACCCAGAAACTAGGACCAACAAACTAGGGACCAAGGGAAAGCAGATTTGCACATCCCATCTCATGCTCAGCCTACGGTTCACTGAGCGGAATGTTAGGTAGAATCATGCACCATTTACTTTGCCACTTTCTCCCTCTCTTATTTTCATGGGGTTGAGTTAATATGGTGGAGTTTGCATATGGTAAATTTGTATGTGATGAGACTCCTTTGTACATAATTCATTTATAATAGAAGAAAACCTCTTTTTTAGAAGGAACAGATTTCTGGAATATATAAAGATATACACACTTTCTGTTTTCATCATTCATTTACTCTTTCAACAAGTATTGTATCTGCAATTTTTTTTTTTTTTTTTTTTTTTTGAGATGGAGTCTCACTCTGTTGCTCAGGCTGGAGGATAGTGGTGTGACTTCAGCTCACTGCAACCTCCACCTCCCAGGTTCAAGTGATTCTCCAGCCTCAGCCTTCCAAGTAGCTGGGATTAGAGGCCTGCACCATCATACCGTGCTAATTTTGTATTTTTAGTAGAGATGGGGTTTCACCATGTTGGCCAGCCTGGTCTCAAACTCCTGACCTCCAGGGATCTGCCCTCCTCAGCCTCTCAAAGTGCTGAGATTACAAGCGTGAGCCATCACGCCCAGCAATTTTTGATAGAGGAGATAGAGGGAAGAAGTAAAATAGTCTCTGTCTCTACTCTCGTGGAGCATAATCAACTAATCTATCAGTAAAATAAATAAAAAACTACCCTGTGATAAAGAAGTACACAGTAGCTTAATAACATATAATAGTAATATTTTATCTTCATTGAGGGTTTTAGAAAGGCTCCCTGAGAAAGTGATTACTGAGCTGGGTCAGAAGTGTGGTGGATGCTGTGATGTGTGACCAGCAGTGGTACTGGAGTCAGATCATACCGCCTCATGGGAGCCAACGGTTGAACTGTTAGGAATTTTGAGACAGGTTTTAAACAGCCATTATTAAATATTATGTAAACTTATAACTATATTAAAAACACAAATCAATAATACTCAAAACGCATCACTTCCTAATTATTTTTTGCTACATTTTACTATTATCTGTGCTTTTGAGGTTATCTGTTGTGTATCTTTTCCCAGTTCCACATTCACTGATATCACAATTGATAGCTTGAAACTGGCCATGGTGGGGGTATGTACACCATGGAAATTGGCAAACACTATAAAATGGGGCCTTTTCTCCCAAAGAGCTGGTTGTTAAACATGTACCAACATACTACTGAGATAGCCAAGTGTAAAGAGTCTCCCAGAGAAACTCTGAGCAGCCTGTGCACACTGGGGTAGAGCCACAGAAGTTCACAGCCTTTTTTTTTTTTTTTTTTTTTTTTTTTTGAGACGGAGTCTCGCTCTGTCGCCCAGGCTGGAGTGCAGTGGCCGGATCTCAGCTCACTGCAAGCTCCGCCTCCCGGGTTCACGCCATTCTCCTGCCTCAGCCTCCCGAGTAGCTGGGACTACAGGCGCCCGCCACCTCGCCCAGCTAGTTTTTTTGTATTTTTTTTAGTAGAGACGGGGTTTCACTGTGTTAGCCAGGATGGTCTCGATCTCCTGACCTCGTGATCCACCCGTCTCGGCCTCCCAAAGTGCTGGGATTACAGGCTTGAGCCACCGCGCCCGGCCAGAAGTTCACAGCCTTTACAGCAGGAGGAGCCTGGCCCTTCTCTTCCTGGGTGGAACCTTTGATTCAATCTGTAAGGTGGGAAGCCTGTATACTAGCAGGACTCTCCCTCTGCTGAGAGTCCCTGTTTCCCTTTTTTTTTTCCCTTTGTGACCAATAAATTCTACTTTTCTCACCCTTCAAAGTGTCTGCAAGCCTAATCTTTCATGGTCATGTGACAAAGATCTTGTTTTTAGCTGAACTAAGAAGGAGGTGCTGCAACACTACTGTGCACAACCCAAATCCTCCTTCAAAGAAAGATCTCTTGCCCTATGGGGAATGTGGTCAGCAGATGATCTTTAGCTATAGGTACCTTTAGGGATTCCTTACATGCAAAGAATCATCCTTCCAAGATTGATGTACATCTCATGAATGATTGAAGTGGGAGTATAAAGGCCCAGTCACTTCAACTGAATGTAAGATACCTGAAAGTTCATTTTAGCTCAAAAGTTCTCCATGAGGCTTTTGTTGGACTGTACTACTTCTTGACTTCTCCCTCTTCCAAAGTATGCTTTCTTTCCCTCTCTTTCCCAGCTGTTGTCCCAAAAACACCCTTTTCCACACTAAACTCCATGTGAGTCTGCTTCTGGAGAACTCACCTGCAAGAAAAAGGATAAGGAGGGTGTTAATGAGAAAATGTTAAGGTAGGGAGTGTTAAAAGAAAGGCTTTAGCCAAATTAAATGTAGAAGAGTTGAATTGAGCAACGAATGATTCATGAATTGTGCTGCCTCCCGAACCAGAGTAGGCTCAGAGACTCCAGCACAGCCATGTGGTGGAAGAAGATTTATGGACAGAAAGTGGAAATTGGCATACAGAAAATGGAAGTGAGGTACAGAAAAGGTCAAATTGGTTACAGCTCGGTGTTTGCCTTACTTGAACACAGTTTGAACAGTTGGCCACCTTTGGTCAAAACTTAGCACAAGAGTAGGCTACAATCTGTTTACAACTCTATTTGGGTAATAGTTCATGATATACAGAGAAACTTTTAGACTGAAGTTAAAATATGTAAGGAGGCAGCTTTAGGCTAAACTTGATTTAACAGGAGTGTTCTAGGGCATGGAAAATTATCTGAGCAATGTCTTGTATTGGAAGACAAAACAGCGCTATTGAGGAAGGTACAAAAGGGGCTAGTGGAACCCAGAGAGCAGGAAACAGCTTAATGTGAAATGAAGCTGAAAAGGTAAATTGGGGCAAAACCACGTAGGATGTTATTGGCCATTGGTAATGATTTGAGTTTGTCATAAGGATAATGGAAAGCCACTGGAAAGCAGGGGTGGAGTGTTATGCGGCGGGCAATGCATTGTAAGATTTGCATTTGGAAAATATTACCACGACAGAATGTGGAAAATAGATTGGATAAAGGAAAGTGTAAACTTGGAAGGCTTAGCTAGGAGATGACTGTAGTGGTAAAGATGATGGCAGCGTAGACTTGATAGTGATGGAGATGAAAATTTTTGGATTGATTTGAGAAACACTTACAAGGTAAAAAATGATGCAACCTGGTAATAGATTACAAGAAAGGGGAGGTGTTAAGGATGATAACTAAGTTTTTGATTTGCTAAACTGGATAAATGGCGCCATCCAATGAGATAGAAGAGGATTAGGTTTGGGGGAAAGAGTGTAAGTTTATTTTAGGACACAAAGAACTCGAATTTCCTTTGAGACAATCAAATGCAGTATTCTGGAAGCCAAGGAAAGAGAATGTTTCAAGAAGGACAGAGAGATCAATTATATTGAAAGCTGTACAGAAATGAGATAATATACAGCTGAAAGTATGTAGGCCCCTTATGGTTTTGCTTTCCACAATTTCAGTTGCCTGTGATCAACCACAGTCTGAAAATATTAAATGAAAAATTCCAGAAATAAACAATTAATAAGGGTTTTTTTTGTTTTTTGTTTGTTTTTGAGACCGAGTCTCACTCTGTCACCCAGGATGGAGTGCGATGGCATGATCTCGGCTCACTGCAACCTCCACCTCCAGAGTTCAAGCAATTCTCCTGCCTCAGCCTCCCAAGTAGCTGGGATTACAGGTGCTTGCCACCACACCTGGCTAATTTTTTTTTTTTTTTTTTTTTTTTGAGATGGAGTTGTGCTCTTGTTATCCAGGCTGGAGTACAATGGCACAATCTCAGCTCACCACAACCTCTGCCTCCCAGGTGCAAGCAATTCTCCTGCCTCAGCCTGCCAAGTAGCTGGGATTACAGGCATGCACCACCATGCCCGGCTAATTTTGTATTTCTAGTAGAGACGGGGTTTCTCCATGTTGGTCAGGCTGGTCTTGAACTCTCAACTCAGGTGATCCACCTGCCTTGGCCTCCCAAAGTGCTGGGATTCAGGCATGAGCCACCAGGCCCGGCCAATTTTTTTGTATTTTTAGTAGAGATGGGGTTTCTCCATGTTGGCCATGCTGGTCTCAAACTCCCAACTCAGGTGATCCACCTGCCTCGGCCTCCCAAAGTGCTGGGATTACAGGTGTGAGCCATGCGCCCGGCCTGTTTTTTGTTTTTGTTTTTTTAAGACAGAGTCTTGCTCTGTCACCCAGACTGGAGTGCAGTGGCATGATCTCAGCTTGCTGCAACCTCTGCCTCCTGGGCTCAGGTGATCCTCTCACCTCAGCCAGCCTCCTAAGTAACTGGGGCTACAGGTGCGCACTACCACCCCCTGGCTAATTTTGGTATTTCTTGTAAAGACAAGGTTTTGCCATGTTGCCCAGGCTAGTCTCGAACTCCTGGGCTCAAGCGATCTGCCTGCCTCAGCCTCCAAGAGTGCTAGGATTACAGGCATGAGCCACCATGCCCAGGTGATTCATAAGTTTTAAATTCAGCGCAGTTCCAAGTAGTGTGATGAAATCTAATGCTGTCCCACTCCAGCCCAGCTGGGACATGAATTCTCCATTTGTCCAGCATAGCTGTACACGCTTCCTGCCCGTGAGACACTTATTATCCTTGTCCGTTATCAGTTTGACTGTCACAGCATTGCAGTGCTTACATGCAAGTCACCCTTATTTTACTTAAAAATGACCCCATTGCACAAGAGTAGTGGTGCTGGCAATTTGGAAATGCCAAAGAGAAGCCATAAAGTGCTTCCTTTAAGTGAAAAGTTGAAAGTTCTCAACTTAATGAGGAAAGAAAAAAATTGTATCCCAAGGTTGCTAAGATCTACAGTAAGAACAAATCTCTCTGTGAAATTGTGAATGGTATATCATTATAATTGTTCTATTATTAGATATTGTTGTTAATTTCTTACTGTGCCTAATTTATAAACTTTATCATTGATATGTACATATAGGAAAAAATATAGTATCTATAGGGGTTGGTACTATCCATGGTTTCAGACATCCACTGGGGGCTTGGAACATTTGCCCCACAGCTAAGTGAGGACTACTGTGTCCTGCTGCTTCAGGGGAGTGAGGAGTATAGAAGCCAGCTTGGAATGGGTTCAGAGTTGAACAGGAAGAAAGAAAAGAGAGGCACTTTTCCTTCTACCACAAAAAACAATTGTAAGAAATGTACTTACATTTGGCCTAAAAGAAAAATATACCAGGCCCAGCCAGGCGTGGTGGCTCACGCCTGTAATCCCAACACTTTGGGAGGCCAAGGCAGGCAGATCACCTGAGGTCAGGAGTTCAAGACCAGCCTGACCCACATGGAGAAACCCTGTCTCTACTAAAAATGCAAAATTAGCCAGGCTTGGTGGCACATGCCTATAATCCCACTACTTGGGAAGGCTGAGGCAGGAGAATCGCTTGAACCTGGGAGGCGGAGGTTGTAGTGAGCCGAGATTGTGCCATTGCCCACTAGCCTGGGCAACAAGAGCAAAACTCCATCTCAAAAAAAAAAAAAAAAGTTTAAAAAAAGAAAAATGTACCAGGCCTGATGGCTCATGCCTATAATCCCAGGACTTTGGGAGGCCAAGACAGGAGGATTGCTTGAGCCCAGAAGTTCAAGACCAGCCTAGGCAACATTGCAAGACCCCATCTTTACAAAAAAAAAAAAACAAAAATTAGCCAGGCATGGTGGTATGCACCTATAGTCCCAGCTACTCAGGAGGCTGGGGTATAAAGATTGCTTGAACCCAGGAAGCAGAGGTTGCAGTGAGCCAAAATCACACAACTGCACTCTAGCCTGGGCAACAGAATGAGACCCTGTCTCAAAAAAAAAAAAAAAAGAAAAGAAAAGAAAAGAAAAGAAAAGAAAAAGGAAGAAAGAAAAATGGAAAAATGTGATTCTAACCAAATCAAAATATCAACTATATTCAAGTTCCATTTAAGATAAAAGCTCATCTCAATTCGTACATGTCATTTCACCTAGTTCATTGAGTTCCAAAGGAACTAAACTAGCTCTGGAAAAATAGTTATTACTGCTGCCATCCTAATTAGAAAACAGCAATTTTACGAAGAAACTGCTACCCAAAAACTGCTACAGAAAAGTCACTTTGCTGGGCATAGTGGTTCACAACTGTGATCCTAACACTTTGGGAGGCTGAGGCAAGAGGATTGTTTGAGCTTAGGAGTTTGAGACCAGCCTGGGCAACATAGTGAGACCTCATTTCTACAAAAGAAAGCCAGGTGTGGTGGCACACACCTGTAGTTCCAGCTACTCAGGTGGCTGACATGGGAAGATTGCTTAAGCCTAGCAGGTTAAGGCTGCAGTGAACCATGATCCTGCCACCGCACTCAAGTCTGGGTGACAGAGTAAGACCTTGTCTCAAAAAAAAAAAAAAGAAAAGTCACTTCGAGAAAGTGAAGCAAGATTATCATTCTTTTCTGGGCCTTATCTGGCCCATCCCACTCTGAGTCAATTATTATCAGATACAGGCAAAAGACATGGATGTTTTTATAAAAATTCAATAAATAGACATAATACTATTAAACATCCTGAGTTTAAAATCCCAATATAGCTGATGGAGTACTGTAATGTAAACCAAAAATAAAATTCAAAGGCCCCCCAACCATCCGAATGGACCCCTCCTCTTGGCCCAGGGCATTCCGAAGTTAACCTAAAAAGCTAGGCCATGATGAGATGGGGGAGCCAGACCTGCCTCATTATACCCTTCTCCCTGTTGGAATTCAGGCACAGCTGACCAGCTTTAACATCAACACAGAGACCTTAACACTGGCAGAACAGATTCTTTATGTCTCCTTTTTTTTTTTTTTTTTGAGACGAAGTCTTGCTCTGTCACCCAGGCTGGAGTGCAATGGCACGATCTCGACTCACTGCAACCTCCGCCTCCCAGGTTCAAGCGATTCTCCTGTCTCAGCCTCCCTAGTACCTGGGACTACAGATGTGCACCACTATGCCCAGCTTATTTTTGTATTTTTAGTAGAGACGGGGTTTTGCTATGTTGGCCAGGATGGTCTCGAACTCCTGACCTTGGGTAATCCACCTGCCTCAGCCTCCCAAAATGCTGGGATTACAGCTGTGAGTCACTGCTCCTGGTGACTCTTTATGTCTAATAAGAAACATTTACAAGCTATTCTCTCTGAAGCCTGCTACCTGGAAGCTTCATCTACATGATAAAACCTTGGTCTTCACAACCACTTATGGTAACCCAGACATTCCTTTCTATTGATTCCAGGTCTTTAGATAATAACTCTTTCAACCAATTGCCAATCAGAAAATCTTTGAATCTACCTGTGACCTGGAAGCCCCACACCCGCCTTGCTTCCAGTTGTCCAGACCCAACCAATGTACTTTTTTTTTTTTTTTTTTTTTTTGAGATGGAGTCTTGCTCTGTTGCCCAGGCTGGAAAGCAGTGGTGCAATCTCAGCTCACTGCAACCTCTGCCTCCTGAGTTCAAGCAATTCTCCCTGTCTCAGTCTCCCGAGTAGTTGGGATTACAGGCACCTGCCACCACACCCGGCTAATTTTTGTATTTTTAGTAGAGACAGGGTTTCACCATGCTGGCCAGGCTGGTCTCAAACTCCTGACCTCAGGTGATCTACATGCCTCAGCCTCCCAAAGTGTTCCAAAGTATTGGGATTATAGGCGTGAGCCACCACATCCAGCCCCAATGTACATCTTATATGTATTGATTGATGTCTTATGTCTTCCTGAAATGTATAAAACCAAGCTGTAGCCCAGTCACCTTGGGCACATGTTCTCAAGGTCTCCTGGGACTGTGTCATGGGCCGTTGGTCACTAGTTTGGCTCAGAATAAATCTCTTCACATATTTTACAGAGTTTGACTTTGACTATTTATCAGCAGTATCTTTCTTACTCTTATTTGCCTCAAACAAAAGTGTACGCATCTTTAGCCTTTAAAGGTCATACCTTCTGCTGTGTTCTCACAGGATGAGTCTTCCTTCAAAGCCTTCCTCTCGCATCCAAACTCTTATCCAAGTTTTAGATCGAGTCTTTTCTGCTTATCATGCCTTATTTGGGAAACCTTGGTATTTGTGCCTTTTGTGTGTAATATTGCCAACTGCGCCTTGCTCTCAAATTGCCAAATATTTCCACAATGAAACCACCCAATGGGTTCTTCTTGCCTGCTACCCAGATAGAGCCAATCTATCAAGGCAGGGGAATTGCAATAGTGAAAAGTTTTACACACATAGAGCAAGCTAAACAGCAGACTGTAGTTTTATTATTATTCAAATCAACCTCCCCAAAAATTCAGAGGCTAGGGATTTTCAAGGATAGTTTGGGGGAAGAGAGTGGGAGTTGCTGCCGACTGGTTGGGGTGCAATCATAGGGGTGTGGCAAATGGTCCTCCTGTGTGCTGAGTCCTTCTGGGTGGGGCCACAGAAGTGGTAGTTGGATCGAGGTGGAGCTATGATACACCTGGACCCATCAGTCTTCAGACATGCCCAAAAAATACAGAAAAAAGCCTGAAAAGATGTCTCAAAAGTCCAATCTTAGGTTCTACAAGAGTGATGCTATCTGCAGGAGTAATTAGGTAAGCTGTGACCTCTGGAATACTGGCTAGCACTCCTTGATGTCTACACTTTAGCAAAATTCAGGCTCCTCTCATTCTCCTAGCCTGATGTTCTCTCAATAGCTTTACAAAGGTGATTGAGTTTGGGGGAAGGGCCATTATCATTTAAACTATAAATGTCTCCCAAAGTTAGCTTGGCCCAAGCCCAGGTATAATTAAGGGCAGTTTGAAAGCTAAAGGCGAGACAGGGTTTGATTAGGTCAGATCTCTTTTGCTGTAATTTTCTCACTGTTATAATTTTTGCATAGGTGATTTCAACAATAAAGTTCCAGTAGGCAGACAGTGATACCTCATTTTTTATGCTACTAAAGCTCTTTGTGTGTATTCAAATTAGAGTATTGTAAGTTAATTATAATTTATACTGGTCAAAACCCCATTTTCATCTCCAAATCATCCCCAAATTTCCCAGAGTAATAATAATATTTAACATCTATTGAGTGACATTTTATACTAGTCATAGTGTTACAGGAAAGAGGTCCAGATCCAGACCTCAAGAGAGAGTTCTTGGATCTCATGAAAGAAAGAATTCAGGGCCGCGCGTGGTGGCTCATGCCTGTAATCCCAGCACTTTGGGAGGCTGAGGCAGGTGGATCACCTGAGGTCGGGAGTTCGAGACCAGCCTGACTAACATGGAGAAACCCCGTCTCTACTAAAAATACAAAATTATCTGGAGTTGGTGGTGCATGCCTGTAGTCCCAGCTACTGGGGAGGCTGAGGCAGGAGAATCACTTGAACCTGGGAGGTGGAGGTTGCAGTGAGCCAAGATCATGCCATTGCACTCCAGCCCGGGCAACAAGAGCAAAACTCGGTTTCAAAAAAAAAAAAAAAAATCAGGGCGAGTCCATAAAGCGAAAGCAAGTTTATTAGGAAAGTAAAGGAATAAAGAATAAAGAATGGCTACTCCATAGACATCTCTTAGAATGTCTTAAATGTCTGGGAATACAGCCCAGTAGGTCTGAGCCTTATTTTACCCAGCTCCTATTTAAGATGGAGTTGCCCTGGTTCAAACACGTCTGACAACAGTTCTGTTAGTCCAAACTGCACCATTTTGTAAGCTCCCCACTATTTTGCAGACCTTGGTCAAAGTGAAACATTTCACAGGGTTTCGGGGCTGTAAGAAACATCCTGTCTAACCACTCGACCACAAGGTGGACAAAGGCCCAAATAAAGAAACATCCCTATCATATGTTGCTGGGCAAAGTTCCAAGGAACACCACGATGACATCTGCCAGAACAAGGGCCAGAACTGCCTCATCACAGGAACATCTCATCAATATCCTGCCAGGCAGCAAGCCATCCTGCCCAGACCCCTCCCACCCATACCTATAAGTACCCCCAGCCTGTAAGCAGTGGTGGGCTCTGGCATTAGGCTGGTCCCCCACTTCTGTAGGTTTTATGCTGGACATGAAGCCTGCATTTACTGTCGAGCCACCCTCTTTCTGTGTGTGTTTGTGTGTGTGTGTCTTTCTCTAACCCTCGCGTTCCCTTCAAAACCTAACAAGTTCTAGAGACTTTTCACATATTAACATATGTATAATCCTCCCAACAACCCTACAATATAAATACTACTATTCCTATTTTGCAGATAAGAAAACTGTGGCACAGAAAGGCCAACTAACTGACCCACAATTACTAAGTGGCAAAGTTGGGATTCAAACCAAGACTGACACAGGAGCCCACATTCCTAAATTTTTAGCAACAGAAAAATAACCTTTATAATACCCAGTCCTACCTCAGAGGCGTTTGATCCAGAGTGCCTCCATCTTGAATAGGGGCTGGGTAAAATAAGGTGGAGACTTACTTGGCTGCATTCCCAGGAGGTTGGGCATTATTATTATTATTATTATTATTATTATTGAGACGGAGTTTCACTCTTGTTGCCCAGTCTGGAGTGCAATGGTGCGATCTCAGTTCACTGCAACCTCCACCTCCCGGGTTCAAGCGATTCTCCTCCTCAGCCTTCCGAGTAGCTGGGAGTACAGGCATGCACCACCACACCTGGCTAATTTTGTATTTTTAGTAGAGACAGGGTTTCACCATGTTGGTCAGGCTGGTCTCAAGCTCCTGAGCACAGGTGATCCACCTGCCTCAGCCTCCCAAGTGCTGGGATTACAGGCATGAGCCACTGCGCCCTCTGCCTATGGAGTACCCGTACTTTTATTCCTTTACTTTCTTTTTTTTTTTTTGAGACGGAGTCTCGCTCTGTCGCCCAGGCTGGAGTGCAGTGGCCGGATCTCAGCTCACTGCGAGCTCTGCCTCCTGGGTTTATGCCATTCTCCTGCCTCAGCCTCCCGAGTAGCTGGGACTACAGGCGCCCGCCACCTCGCCCAGCTAGTTTTTTTTTTTTGTATTTTTTAGTAGAGACGGGGTTTCACCGTGTTAGCCAGGATAGTCTCGATCTCTTGACCTCGTACTCCGCCCGTCTCGGCCTCCCAAAGTGCTGGGATTACAGGCTTGAGCCTCCGCGCCCGGCCTATTCCTTTACTTTCTTGATAAACTTGCTTTCACTTTACTGTATGGACTTGCCCCGAATTCTTTCTTGCACGAGATCCAAGCTCTCTTGGGGTCTGGATGGGGACCCCTTTTCAGGTAACACTACCTGACCTGTTTTTACAGATGTGCCTGAATTACACAGTTTCACAGGCAGAGTTTAAAGAAAATCAATTCTAAAAAAGAAGACAAAACAGTTTGCAGCAACACTTAACAAAATCCTCTTCCTTCTCCTATGTTCTGTCCTTACACACTTGGATTTCAGGGACTCCAACAACGACAGTTACCAGTACTCCAGGCCCCACACAAAAAGCCACAAAAGCAGTCACCTTCCTCAGTTATTTTATTTGATAGATGACCCCAGGCTCCCTGTGGCAAAGAAGAATCCTTTCTTTTTCTTTCTTCCCCCCGCCCCCCCGCCCGCCCCCGAGACTTTCTGGCTCTGTTGCCCAGGCTGGAGTGCAGTAGCATGATCATGCCTTACTGCAACCTTGACCTCCCACGATCCTCCTGCCTCTCCCTCCTGAGTGGCTGGGACCATAGGTACATGCCACGCCTGGCTAACTGTTTTTTGTATTTTTTGTAGAGACAGGGTTTTGCCATGTTGCCCAGGATTAGAATGTTTCTTTAGAAATCTGGAAGGCCGGGCGCGGTGGCTCAAGGCCGGGCGCGGTGGCTCAAGCCTGTAATCCCAGCACTTTGGGAGGCCGAGACGGGCGGATCACGAGGTCAGGAGATCGAGACCATCCTGGCTAACAAGGTGAAACCCCGTCTCTACTAAAAAATACAAAAAAATTAGCCGGGCGAGGTGGCAGGCGCCTGTAGTCCCAGCTACTCGGGAGGCTGAGGCAGGAGAATGGCCTGAACCCGGGAGGCGGAGCTTGCAGTGAGCTGAGATCCGGCCACTGCACTCCAACCTGGGCGACAGAGCAAGACTCCATCTCAAAAAAAAAAAAAAGAAATCTGGGAATTGCCTTTACGTTCCCTTAGGAGTAGGAGAGAAGGCCCTGAAGATTCGCACATGGTCACTCCTAGAAAATTGCCCTGGGATAGTTTGCTGAGGAGGCAAATTTTGGACAATACTAGTTTCTTCTCTTCAAAGTCCATCAAAGGCATTGTTCAAAAGAAATGGCTGTACCACTATTTGTAATCGATTCTCTACAGCTTCAAAAATAGTTATCTCTGGTTGGGGGAAGGGCACCTGAACTTTTAAGACTTGAGGCCTTCTTATCACAAAAATGATCCATACTCACAAAAACCTAAGAGGCAGAGGGTATGTTAACCTGGATTAAGAATCCAGAGGCCGAGTGCGGTGGCTCACGCCTGCAATTCCAGCACTTTGAGAGGCCGAGGTGGGTGGATCACCTGGGGTCAGGAGTTCGAGACCAACCTGACCAACATGGACAAACCCCGTCTCTACTAAAAATGCAAAATTAGCCAGGCGTGGTGGCACAAGCCTGTAATCCCAGCTACTTGGGAGGCTGAGGCAGGAGAATCGCTTGAACCTGGGAGGCGGAGGTTGCGGTGAGCCGAGATCGCGCAATTGCACTCTAGACTGGGCAACAGGAGCGAAATTCCATCTAAAAAAAAAAAAGAAGCAGCAGCAGCCCTAAGGCAGAGGAAAAGATTGGTGAGCTTTGTTTAATCACACTGGCTGTACATTTTCGACGCCCCCTCCCTCTGCTCTGCAGGAATCCGCTGTACTTCTGACGGCCCATAGGTGGCACTGCAGGGACAGGAAAGTGCACCGGGAGCGCCAACCGGAGAGGCTGATAGGCGGCGGGGCTTCAATGCGCCACAACATGGCGGGAGGAGCCTAAGAAGCGGCGAGAAAAGGCAAGTGTTCCGCTTGCGCAGACGCAAGGCTGGGCACTCCCCTGGGAGTGAGGGTTGCTGGGCTTGATGACGTGGCTTGGCAACGTCCCTACTGGCGCTGCCTCCCGGGAACCTGGCGCCGCCGGAACTGCCCGCGGCCTAGTCCCGACGCGCGTGTGCTAGTGGGCCGGAGCCGGGGACAGCAGCGGCAGCGGCAGCGGCAGCGGTGGCCCGGCCTGCGGGAACCCGACGGGGCAGCTGCCATGGGGGAGTGACGCGCCTGTGCCCGCTGTTCCGCGACAGCGGCGAGACATGAGGAGACCCCGCGGCAGGGGCAGCGGCGGCGGCTCGTGAGCCCCGGAATGGAGGAGAAATACGGCGGGGACGTGCTGGCCGGCCCCGGCGGCGGCGGCGGCGGCGGCGGCCTTGGGCCGGTGGACGTACCCAGCGCTCGGTAAGGGACCTATCCGAAAGGCAGCGACCGGCCGGGCCGCTCAGGATACACCTTCCCAGGCCTCCGTCCGTTCCCCGCTGACAGCCCGGGACGTCCCGGGGTCGGCGCGCCCTCTCCCTCTGCCTCTCTCCCTGCGCGCAGGCTGCCTCCCTCCCTGCGCGCAGGCTGCCTCCGGGCTCCCCGGGCCCTTCGGGTGCCCGCTGCAGAATGAAGGCGCTAAAGCCAGAAAGCTTCTGCTTGAATTTCTGGGTTACAAGGCAGTCAGTCAATCTTAGAACTGCCCGCCAGATCAAGTGAGAGGTTTTTCTGATCTGTGAGAAGCCTTTCTCTTGGCTGTTTCTCCCTGAAATAGTCTGGTGACTACTTAACCTCTCTGACGTTTCCCTGCATAAGTTAGGGGAAGGTGTCACCATCATCTCTCGTCAGGCAACGAAACCAAAGTACATACGTGAACTTGGATGTTCAGATTAACCGAGCACATCGAGGGTCCAGCCCTATTTTCTTTTTTTATTTTATTCTTAAGTAAGAAATGTGTCTTCGTTGTCAAAAAAAAATCTAAACAGCACAGCAATTCATAGAGTAAAAAGTGAAAATTACCACTTTCTCTCTCCAATTCTCCCACCAACCCCAAAAGTAAGGGACCAACAGGTGCAGCGACCACTTTCGAGTATGTCCTTCCTAAATTCTGAGATAGTGTCAAAGATGTACAAAATATAGCCCTGCAATTTGGCTGGAACTGTGTTCATTGCCTCCAATTTTAACGAGTTCTTCTCATTCTGGAACAAATACTTTCTTTGATATTTAAAGAAAGTGATAAATTCTTTAGAACTGTAGTAATAACATTATAAAGTAACCTTTTGTTTTTGTTTTTGTTTTTGTTTTTGAGACGGAGTTTAACTCTTGTTGCCCAGGCTGGAGTCCACTCACCGCAACCTCCGCCTCCCGGGTTCAAGCTATTCTCCTGCGGCAGCCTCCCGAGGACGTGGGATTACAGACATAGGCCACCACGCCTGGCTAATGTTTTGTATTTTTAGTAGAGACGAGGTTTCTCCATGTTGGTGTGACTGGTCTACCTCAAGTGATCCGCCTGCCTCGGCCTCCCAAAGTGCTGGGATTACAGGCATGAGCCACCGAGCCGGCCCAACATAAGCATTTTTTATAAAAAGGAAAGAACACCACATAGGACAGAACTTAAAGCAACTGCATTTTTGTAGCATACATTTAATTTTCTAATCTATTTAGAGCATCTCATTTTGTAAATAACAGCATATCAGATGTTAATTATTGAGACATGACAACTAAATGCAGTAGGCAATTCTGGTCTGATTTGGTAGGGGGGAAAAGTGCTTTAAAGGCCGTTACTAGGTCAATTGACAAAATTGTACTATGGACGGTAGATTAGATAAAAGTATTATATCAGGCCAGGCGCAGGGGCTCACGCCTGTAATCCCAGCACCTTGGAAGGCTGAGGCAGGCGGATCACCTGAGGTCGGGGGTTCGAGACTAGCCTGGCCAACATGGCGAAACCCTGTCTCTACTAAAAATAGCAAAAAAAAAATTAGTTGGACGTGGTGCATGCCTGTAATCCCAGCTACTCAGGAAGCTGAGGCAGGAGAATGGCTTGAACCCAGGAGGCAGAGGTTGTGGTGAGCCGAGATCGCATCACTGCACTCCAGCCTGGGTGACAGAGCGAGACTCCGTCTCAAAAAAAAAAAAAAAAGCATATCACTTAAATTTCCTGAAGTAAACAGCTCTGCTGGTTTTATAAGAGAATGTCCATGTTCTTGGGAAAAACAAGTATTTAAGCATAAAGAAGCATGAAGTATGTAACTTACTCTCAAATAGTCCAGGGGAAAAACCTGTGTGTGTGCATTTAGAGAAAGAATAATAAATCACATGGGATGATACATTAACAATTACGGAGTCCAGGTAAAGGATATACTATTGTAACTTTTACGTAAACTGGAAATTATTTTTAAATGAGTAGTTTAAAAGTGTTATTTATTCAAGAGTGTAAAGAGCGTAATGTCTCAGGTAGGGAAATGTGGTAAACAATCCTTTGCTATTTTATTTGTACTATTTACTTAGCAGAGTTGCCCTTCTATTGTAGTTTATTGCAGAATCAAATTCAACTCAGAACTGGTTGAATTTTGATGAATTCCAGGTTGCAAGAATTCTACTTTATTTCAGGTTGCAAGAGTAAAGGAAGGATGAGGTCCTGGATGGAAAATGTGGAGATTAAAAAGGAGTTTCCCCTCTTAACTCTGCCTCCCATTCTCTCATTTAACTCCAATATCCCAAAAGCCAGGCTTCAACCTTCCGGGAGGACCCTTCTGGAAAACTTACCAAATCTCCAGCAGTTGTCTAGGTATAAAGTAAATGTAGGCTGAAGCAGGAGGATCAGTTGAGCCCTAGAGTTTGAGACCAGCCCTAGTAACATAGTGAGACCCCCATCTCTACAAAATATAAAAATTAGCCAAGCACATTGGCAGTGCACGTAGTTCCAGCTACTTGAGAGGCTAAGGCAGAAGGATCACTTGAGCCCAGGAGGTCAAGGCTGCAGTGAGCTATGATCCCATTACTGCACTAGAGCCTGGGTGACAGTGCAAAACCCTGCCCCACCTTCCCCCCAAAAAAAACTCCAAAAAAAAAACCCCACAAAAAACCAACAACAACAACAAAATAAAGCAAATGTATATGTACTAGAAAAAAATAGAACACAAAAAACACCCTTAGAGATTTTAGTAGTTTCTTCCCTTCCTTTCTTCCCTTTTTCTTTCCTATCTTTCTTCCCTTTTTCTTTCCTTCCCTTCCTTCATTCCTTTCTTTCTTCCTCTTCCCTTTCTTTCTGACAAGGTCGGTTCCTCTGTTGCCCAGGATGGAGTGCAGTAAAATAATCATGACTCACTGCAATCTCAAACTCCTGGGCTTAAGCAATCCTTCCATCTCAGCCTTCCCAGTATGTGAGATTGCAGGTGTGCACCATCATGCCCAGTTCATTCTTTAATTTTTAGTAGAGATGAGGTCTTGCTATTTTGCCCAGGTTGGTCTCGAGCTCCTAGGCTCAAGCAATCCTCCCACCTCAGCCTCCCAAAGTGCTGGAATTACAGGCGTGAGCTACCATACCTGGCCTGGATTCTTTGATTTTTAAAGTTCCAGTTAATGAACTGTTGGGCTAAAGATGAAAAACCAGGCTAAGTAACCTATATTGATAAGCAAAATTATTAATAAGGAGACATTCCTAGTTCATGTTATGAAGGAAAAACAATGGCATTGATTTATCAGGAAGTGAAGATGGGAGAGGAGAGGAAAGGGAGGCTAATTTTTAAAAACTTTTTGGAGAGACGGGGTCTTGCTATATTGCCCAGGTTGGTCTTGAACTCCTGGACTCAAGTAATCCTTCTGCCTAGGCTTCCCAGGCATGAGCCACCATGCCTGGCCCATCCTCCCCACCCCCCAATTTATAAACCATCATTTCCCATTAACTAGTCTTGTCAAAAGTTATCAGTGGACTTTTCTGTGAAGGTTTAGAAAATTCCCTGGTTCTGGCCGGGTGCGGTGGCTCAAGCCTGTAATCCCAGCACTTTGGGAGGCTGAGACGGGCGGATCACGAGGTCAGGAGATCGAGACCATCCTGGCGAACACGGTGAAACCCCGTCTCTACTAAAAAATACAAAAAACTACCCGGGCGAGGTGGCGGGCGCCTGTAGTCCCAGCTACTCGGGAGGCTGAGGCAGGAGAATGGCGTAAACCCGGGAGGCGGAGCTCGCAGTGAGCTGAGATCCGGCCACTGCACTCCAGCCTGGGCGACAGAGCCAGACTCCATCTCAAAAAAAAAAAAAAAAAGAAAATTCCCTGGTTCTAAATGTGGTGGGCTCACACCTGTAATCCTAGCATTTTGGGAGGCCAAGGCAGGTGGATCACCTGAGGTCAGAAGTACGAGACCAGCCTGGCCAACCAACATAGCGAAAACCTGTCTCTACTAAAAAATACAAAAATTAGCCTGACATAGTGGCAGGCACCTGTAATCCCAGCTGCTCAGGAGGCTGAGGCAGGAGAATCACTTGAACCCAGCGGCAGAAGTTGCAGTGAGCTGAGATCGAAGATAACTCCCTGGTTTTCTAAACCTGAAATTACTGAAGTTTGGATTTAGGTTCAAACCTGCCTCTTGGGCTTTGCCTACTGCAGTGGCTCAACAGTTCTCTGGCTAAAAAAATAAAAAATCAGTGTGTAATTCAAGTTCAATTCATTCAATAAATACTCAAGTATCTACTATGTAGAAGGCACTATATATGGGGTTTTAAACAACTCAGACTACCAGCTCATTTATTAGTTGTGTGACCTTGGGCAACTTACTTTTCTACAATTCAGTTTTGTGAAACGGATACCACTTCTTGGTTTGTAGGACTATTGTAAGAATTAAATGAAATGATGTATTCAAAGCACTTGGAACATAGCAGGTGCCCAACAAATGTTAGCTGTGACCCTGTGCCCTTCCCCACAAAGAGGACTTAAAGCAAAATAAACCTTTGTTTAAAATAATACATATTTGTAAATTTGGGCATAAAAATACCCACAATTAAAGGACTTGTCAACTAGTTTTTGTTGCAGATTATAACTAGTATTTGATTTTTGGTCTATATAAAGTAAAACTCTTGCAACCTGGAATCCATCAAAATTCAACCAGTCCTGAGTTGAATTTGATTGATTCTGCAATAAACTATAATAGAAGGGTAACTCTGGTAAGTAAATAGTACAAATAAAATAGCAAAGGATTGTTTACCACATTTCCCTACCTGAGACAATACACCCTTGAATAAATAACACTTTTAAACTACTCATTTAAAAATAATTTCCAGTTTATGTAAAAGTCACAAGAGTAGTATATTCTTTGCCTGGACTCTGTAATTGTTAATGTATCGTCCCGTGTGATTTATTCTCTCTCTCTCTCTAAATGCACACACACAGGTATTTTTTTCCCCTGGACTATTTGAAAGTAAGTTACATACTTCATGCTTCTTTATCCTTAAATACTTGTTTTTCTTAAAAACATGGACATTCTCTTATAAAGCCAGCAGAGTTGTCTACTTCAGGAAATTTAAGTGACCTTGCCAGAGGCTATGACTCGTGACTCCTAATAGTGGTTGAGGAGAGAGAGTTGCCTGCCGGCTGGGCAGGAACCTGGAAATCTGATTACTTGGAAGACTTCCTAGAGATCCTCTTCTTTTCAGCTTCTCATTCCCCTCCTGAGGTGTTTCCAATTCCTGAGCCTTTTTAGGACTCTAGGTCCAGTCAATTGACCTTTCAACCACAACTCTCACTGTAGTCACTTAACAAGGCAGAGGAGGCGCGAACCAAAGGCATTTACCATTCTTCCGTTTCTTCCTTTATTGTGGTCTTTTCATAACAGAATTTAGTTTTTATTCCGTTCTCCTTATTTGTTTGGAGGAGTTATTAAGTTAGAAAGCAGATAACAAAATAGTCCAGCAACTTGATCAAGAAAATTTTCATTTTTCGTTGGGCATTTTTTGTTAAAAGTAGACTGTAGCTGTACATAATCATTCATATACATTGAAAAGAAACCCAAAATGTTGTGGTTGGTTGGTTTTTGTTTTGAGACAGAGTCTTACTCTGTTATCTAGGCTGAAGTGCAGTGGTGCAGTTTTGACTCACTGCAACCTCTGCCTCCCGGGTTCAAGCGATTCTCTTGCCTCAGCCTCCCAAATGGCTGGGATTACAGGCACCTGCCACCACGCCCAGCTAATTTTTGTATTTTAGTAGAGGTGAGTTTTCGCCATGTTGGCCAGGCTGGTCTTGAGTTCCAGACTTCACGTGATCCACTCACTTAGGCCTCCCAAAGTGCTGGGATTATAGGCATGAGCACCCACCCTGTTTGTTTGTACTTTGAGACAGGGTCTCACTCTGTTGCCCAGGCTGGAGTGCAGTGACACAATCACAGCTCACTGCAACCTCAGCCTTCCAGGCTCAGGTGATCCTCCCGAGGAGCTGAGACTGCTGCCACGCGCCATAATGCCTGGCTAATTCTTAGTATTTTTTGTAGAGATAGGCTTTTGCCATGTTGCCCAGGCTGGTCTCAAGCTACTGCACCTGGCCTCAAAATGTTAACAGCAGGTTGGGCGCGGTGGCTCACACCTGTAATCCCAGCACTTTGGGAGACCAAAGCTGGAGGATTGCTTGACCCAAGGAGTTCGAGACCAGCCTGGGCAACACATTGAGACCCCGTCTCTATGATTTAAAAAAAAAAGTCAACAGTAATTATCATGTGGATGGTGAGTTGTTTGGGGACTTTGTTTTGTTTCACTTTTTGTTTATGTATATTTCTATGGTTTCTGTAATGACCTCTTGTTTAAAAAACCAGATTGATGAGTTCCTTGTAATTTCAATGATACTAAAAATTGTTTCTGCTTTTATTTTTCAGATTAACAAAATACATTGTGTTATTATGTTTCACTAAATTTTTGAAGGCTGTCGGACTTTTCGAATCATATGATCTCCTAAAAGCTGTTCACATTGTTCAATTCATTTTTATATTAAAACTTGGGTGAGTGTGTGGATTTTTTTTTCTTGATTTTTTTATTTCTTTGAAAATCCTGTTTTAACAGAGTATCTTTAAGAAACTTTACATGCAATATTTTGTTTGTTCCTCCTGACAAGTGTTTGATAAATTGTTTTAACGGGGAGTATACTTAAAATTAGAGGTACAAAGAGACTGAAAAGAAAAGGGATTGTTGTGCTCTAATCACTTGCCTAAACACAGACTTTGATGAGATTTTTGCAAATTGATTTTAATATCTGGCTTAATAGAGGATAGCCAGATTCTCATAAGTGCCTCAGTATTGAACCTGTTGCAGTATTAGCAATTTCGCTCTATACTCCTGGGAGAATAAGAGTGAAAGGGGCAGATAATGTCTTGGTATTTTTTTGAAAATCATTTTAACCTTGCTGACTTCCTGAAAGGGTCTCAGGGACACTAGGGATTCCTACACTATTTGACTGACACAACCTAATCTTCAAACAGGCACAGGGTGTTATCTGAGGCCTGTCTTGGAACAAATATTCCTTATTTTCTAAGTTAAACCATGGTTGGGCTGTGTTCACTACATAATCTTTTCTTAGTACAGTCCTCATACAGTATGAACATTAAATTATCCTACTTATAAGAAATGCTTTTTTTTTTTTCTTTTTTGAGACACAGTCTCACTCTGTCACCAGGCTGGAGTGCAGTGGCGTGATCTTGGCTCACTGCAAGATCACTGCCTCCCGGGTTCAAGCAGTTCTCCTGCCTCAGCCTCCCGAGTCGCTGGAACTACAGGTGCTCACCACCATGCCCAACTAATTTTTGTATTTTTAACAGAGACAGGGTTTCACCATGTTGGCCAGGATGGTCTCAATCTCTTGACCTTGTGATCCGCCCACCTCAGCCTCCCAAAGTGCTGGGATTACAGGCATGAGCCACCACGCCCAGCCTACATATAAGAAATTCTGAATAAAGATTTCTTGGATCTTGAGATTGATAGTGACCACCCTCTCTGTTAATAAAAACCAATTAAAGACTCTTGGGAGTCAGCTGGGTGCGGTGGCTCACACCTGTAATCCCAGCACTTTGGGAGGCCGACGGGGGTCGATCACCTGAGGTCAGGAGTTGGAAACCAGCCTGGCCAACGTGGCAAAACCCCATCTCTACTAAAAATACAAAAATTAGCCAAGCATGGTGGCACATGCCTGTAGTCCCAGCTACTAGGGGGTCTGAGACAGGAGGATCGCTTGAACCTGGGAGGCGGAGGTTGCAGTGAGCTGAGATTGTGCCATTGTACTCCAGCCTGGGCAATAGAGCGAGACTCCATTTAAAAAAAACACTCTTGGGAGTATAATTTTGGTAATTTGGGAAATAGATTATTGATTAAGAAATATTAAGCCACTAGTTATGTGCTTTTTTTATTTTTTATTTATTTTTTTTGAGACAGTCTGGCTCGGTTGCCCAGGATGGAGTGCAGTGGCTCAATCCACTCACTGCAGCCTCTGCCTCCTGGGTTCAAGCAATTCTGCCTCAGCCTCCTGAGTAGCTAGGATTACAGGTGTGTCCCACCATGGCTGGCTAACTTTTGTATTTTTTTTTAGTAGACACGGGGTTTTCCCATGTTGGCCAGGCTGGTCTCCAACTCCTGACCTCAGGTGATCTGCCCACCTCAGCCGCCCAAAGTGCTGGGGTTACAGGCTTGAGCCACCATGCCTGACCAAGTTGTGTACATTTTTATACAACTGTTTTGGCAATGTGAAAGGTAGGGACGTATAATTAGTAATTTCTTCATTTTCATTATACTATTTCAAGATTTATTACTGAATTTTAGAGAAAATAGGAATTATTTTCTTTGGTATTTTAAGATATAAAAAAATTGTGACTCCTTTACTTTTGTGGCTTGTTAGCTGGTTCTGAAGACAGAAAATAAGAGTTCTCGGCCAGGCGTGATTGCTCATGCCTGTTTTCCCAGCAGCTTGGGAGGCCAAGGAAGGCAGATCAACCGAGGTCAGGAGTTCGAGACCAGCCTGGCCAACATGTTGAAACCCCGTCTCTACTAAAAATACAAAAAATTGGCTGGGCATGGTGGCGCGTGCCTGCAATCCCCGCTACTCAGGAGGCTGAGGCAGGAGAATTGCTTGAACCAGGAGGTGGAGGTTGCAGTGAGCCAAGATCGTGCCACTGCACTCCAGCCTGGCAACAAAGCAAGACCCTATCTCAAAAAAAAAAAAAAAGTTCTCTAAGTGTTGAAAAGGAGTTTTACTAAAATGAGTATAATTCTCCAGTATGATTTATTCAGAGGATAACACTTCAAGTTCTGGCATATTTGTTGAAAATAAGTGTCTTTACTTAAAACTGTATCTTGTGTCTAATATTGATTAATATTAATATATTAATGTTTTAATATTTACAGGACTGCATTTTTTATGGTTTTGTTTCAAAAGCCATTTTCTTCTGGGAAAACTATTACCAAACACCAGGTAAGATCTTTGCAGAATCTTTTATTCCTAGCAGCTTCTTGTTTAGTGGGCCAGGATGCAGTGCTTATGTTTTGATAATGGGTACTTAATAATTTAAGATATGCCACAGAACAATTTTAGAGTTAACTTGCTCTTGTCTTTTCTGAATGGAGACTTTAAACCATAAAGTACTCAGATCATGAAATGTTTTAAGAGGCTAAAAAAAATTATAAAGCATTCATGTAATTGTTTTCTTCAGTACACACTTCTTATTCTGAAAGATTTACAAATTGGACATGAAAGCATGCCCAAGAGCCTAGTACAAATGTCACTGGAAAGCTGACAAAGCATAGGGGTTAAGAGTGAGGTTTCTGGAGTCAAAGGCATGTTCTGTCTGTCCTCCTTACTGACCTTTACTTTGGGCAAGTTACTTGATTTCTCTCTACCTTAATTTGCTCACCTGTAAAATGGAGATAATAGTAACTTCCTAATGGAACTGTGAGGAAAAAATGAATTAATGCTTATGAAGTTTTTGGAATGATGCCTCATCATTGTGACAGTGTGACACCCTCATGATCATTGTCACTATTCTCTTTAGGCAGCTGTGGTTCAAACTAGAACTGTCCTACATTTTGCATAATCATCTCACATCATCACTTCTTTGGGCAGCAGTTATACCATACTACATGTTTGCTTTATACCATGACTTACAAACCTGTGTCATAATTTTTTTATTAGAAAGACAAATTTAAGTACTTCTGTTTCAGAGACCAAGAACATTTTTTAAAATAGGATTAACAGTCTAAGCCCCATCTTAACTTTTTTCTCTCCTTTCAGATAATTGGATCACTAAAAATTCCTGGTAGAAAAGAATTTAAAGACAAAAAGTTAAATGATCCTAGGAAACTAGTGAGAAACTGAGAAATCATAAAATTGTACTCTGAAGAAAAAGATTTCAAAATCTACTAGCAGACAAGAATATAGATAATGGAAAACAGAATACTGTTTTTTTTTTTTTTTTTTTTTTTTTTTTTTGAGAAAGAGTCTTGCTCCATCTCCCAGGCTGCAGTGCGGTGGCGCAATCTTGGCTCACTGCAACCTCCACCTCCCAGGTTCAAGCGATTCTCCTGCCTCAGCCTCCTGAGTAGCTGGGATTACAGGCATCTGCCACCACACTCAGCTCATTTTTGTATTTTTAGTACAGATGGGGTTTCACCATATTGGCCAGTCTGGTCTTGAACTCCTGACCTCAGGTGATCCACCTGCCTCAGCCTCACAAAGTGCTAGGATACAGGCGTGAGCCACCGCACCCAGCCCAGAATACTGTCTTGGAAATCTAGACTTAGTCAAGGGATCTTATGTGTTCTACTTAATTTCAAAATACGTAATTATTTCACCTTTAAAATATTTGTTATTATTATCTTTCTGTATTTTATTTAAAATTGGAATATACAGCAAAATATATGTGACTGAAATTTTTAATTTTTTTGTTTCCATTTATAGTGGATCAAAATATTTAAACATGCAGTTGCTGGGTGTATTATTTCACTCTTGTGGTTTTTTGGCCTCACTCTTTGTGGACCACTAAGGTAAATAAAAATGCGTATTTTGAATGTGTGTTTGTATTTCTTCATTTTGAATATTGTTTTTGTTCCACTGTGTTTTATGTCAAATATTTATCTGTGCAAATGTGTCTGGCACTTTTATAGCATCAGAGAGAATTCAACAAATAGAAGAAACCTGTTGAGTTTCTGGACTGGTTCTTTGGTGAATACCATTAATAAATTTATTCATGATTTGTCATAGATAGTCTACTAGTTAGAATTCCAAGTTTCAGAAAATTTTTAGCATATATGGCTTTTTAATCATTTATTCGTGATCCCTGTTAACAGCTTAGAAGCTATAATAAAAGGTCTGAAGTGGTAAATAAAATCAGCCAATAAGAAGAATAAAATCTCTAAAAGCACTCATTTTTTGCACAATTTTGCAAGTACTCTCATAAATAAACGTCTCAGAAGTAGTATATCAGTTATCAGATTAAATGCGTGGTGGATAAAGTAAACTACTCCCATTTCATATTTCCCTAGATCTATATAGATTAGTCTTTTTCTGCAAGTGGACTGGTTTAAGGAGGAAATGCTTAGCAACCACTTGATAGGAGTTGTATCATCTCCTATCTGTGTATGAGCATTCTTTTAACATTTCCCCATCTGTGAAGGATTTTACTTAGTGAATAAGTGTAAGAAAAAATGCCTTGCCATGAGAGTGAGAGGTAAGGAGTGAAATGAAGAATGTTCTTGGCCAGCACTGTGGCTCACGCCTATAACGCTAGCACTTTGGGAGGCCAAGGGGTGGATCATTTGAAGTTAGGAATTGGACACCACCTAGCCAACATAACGAAATCCTGCCTTTATTTAAAAATATACAAAAATTAGCCAGAAATCACTTGAACTCAGGAGGCAAAGGTTGCAGTGAGCCAAGATCACGCCACTGCACTGCAGCCTAGGCAACAGAGCGAGACTCCATCTCAAAAAAAAAAGAATGTCCTAAAGCAGGGATCCCCCACTCCCTGGCTACAGACCAGTATGGCTTCGTAACCCAATAGGAACCAGGCCGCAGAGCAGGAGGTGAGCCATGGGGGAGCAAGCATTACTGCGTGAGCTCTGCCTCCTGTCAGATCAGCAGTGGCATTAGATTCTCATAGGAGCACAAACCCTATTGTGAACTGTGCATGGGAGGGATCTCGGTTGTATGCTCCTTATGAGAATCTAATGTCTGATGATCTGAGGTGGAATAGTTTCATCCTGAAACATCCCCCCACCACTGCTGTCTGGAAAAATTATCCTCCAGGAAGCCAGACCCTGGTGCCAAAAAGATTTGGAGACCACTGTTCTAAAGGATCCCACTCAGAATAGTGGGGTAGACAGAGTGGAAAGTGAAAGGTGAGAAATGTTGAAATGCCTTGTGAAAAGTCCTTTCCCCTCTCATGGCCAATAGAATAGCTTCTGGATTGGGATCCCTTTGACTTGTTTGCTATGTACTTTGTCAGATGCAGAGTAGGTATAATTGGAAATGTCATATCTCTAGCCACAGCTGCAGCTTGGAGGGGTGAGAAAGCTAGCTGAATTTCCTAGCATGGGAAGAGGTTTTTTACCTTATGCTTGAATATAATTGAATATGATTGAGTGCTGCTATTGCTTATCATCTGCAGTATTTTAAATTTGTTATTCATGAAGTTATGTTTTGGTTCTTGTGTTACTATATTACTGTCCTTTTGTGTTACAATAAGGAGGGAAAGAGGAAGTACTTACATTTTTACTTGGCTCCCTATTTAGTCATCTAGCTCCTAACCTTATCACTACCAACACTGCCCTCTCATTCTTCTACTAAAACCATCATACAGTTTCTCAATTGCAAAATCTTTAATCCCAGCATATTGGGAGGCCGAAGTGGGCAGATTACTTGAGCCCAGAAGTTCAAGACCAGCCTGGACAAAATGGCAAAATCCCATCTCTACAAAAAATACAAAAAATTAGCCAGGCATGGTGCTGTGTGCATGTAATCCCAGCTACCCAGAAGGCTGAGGTGGAAGAGATCACCTGACCTCAGGAGGTAGAAGCTTAACCTTAGCATACTTTACTCTTTTGTAAAAACACCTTAAAACATACATTGTACAACTGTACAAAAATATTTTCTTTCTTTATATCCTTACTCTATAACTTTTTTCTGATTTTAATTTTTTTCAACTTTTTTTGTTTTTTTGGAGACAGGATCTTGCTCTGTTGTTCAGGCTAGAATATATGGCACAATATTGGCTCACTGCAACCTCCATCTCCTTGGTTCAAGGGATCCTCCCACCTCAGCCTCACCAGTAGCTGGGACTACAGGCACCTACCACCACACCTGGCTAACTTTTGTATCTTTTTTGATAGAGAGCAGGTTTCCCCATGTTGCCTAGGCTGGTCTCAAACTCCTGGGCTCAAGGATCCACCCTTCTCGCCCTCCCAAAGTGCTGGGATTACAGGCATGAGCCACTGCTTCTGGCACTTTTTTGTTAAAAACTAAGACATGCACGCATTAGCCTATACCTACACAGGGTCAGGATTATCAATATTACTGTCTTCCACCTCCACATCTTGTCCCACTAGAAAGTTTTCAGGGTCAGTAACATGCAAAGAATTGTCATTTCCTATGATAACAATGCTTTCTTCTGGGATACCTCCTGAAGGACCTGCCTGAAGCTATTTTACAGTTAACTTTTTCTTTTTTGAAACCACTATTTGAAGTCAAAGGATATAGTTACCTTTGTTTTTAACAAGCAAAAGTACATTCTAAAGTAATTAAAAGTATAGTATAATAAACACCTAAATCAGTAGCATAGTCATTTATTATCATTATACAGGCTTATGTTCTGTAAATAATTGTATGTACTGTATTGTATGACTGGCAGTGCAGTAGGCTTGTTTACACCAGCATCACCAGAAACACACGAGTAATGCATTAACGCTAGGTGATTGGAATTTTTCAGCTCCATTATAATCTTATGGGAACACCATCGTATATATGTGGTCTATCATTGACCAAAATGATGTTATACAGCACATGGCGCACATGGCTATACGTTGCCTGTAAATTTTTTTTTTTTTTTTTTTTTGAGATAAAGTCTTGCTCTGTCACCAGGCTGGAGTGCAGCGGCCCGATCTTGGCTTACTGCAACCTCCGCCTCCCGAGTTCAAGTGATTCTCCTGCCTCAGCCTCCCGAGTAGCTGGGATTACAGGCGCGTGCCACCATGCCCAGCTAATTTTTGTATATTTAGTAGAGACAGGGCTTCACCATGTTGGCCAGAGTGGTCTCAATCTCTTGACCTCGTGATCCGACTGCCTCGGCCTCCCAAAGTGCTGGGATTATAGGCGTGAGCCACCGCACCCAGCACCGCACCCAGCCACATTGCCTATATTTTTTGGCTTACTGCAGATAGTGCTGGTATGAGCAACCTTGTAAGTGTTACTTGATACATATCTATACAAGAATAAGAAATCTGTATGATGTAATTCTATGAGGGGTATGATTGGGTATTTGTAGCTTCAGTCTTTCTAAGGTAGATAATGCCAAACTATTTTCTAAAGCGGTTGTACCTATTTATTTTTCTTATGTTTTGTGAAATCAAGGGGAAATGTTTTTCTTTCTCTAACTCTAGTTGAATTCATGCGTCTTGATAAAGATAAATTACATTTCATGAATGATAATGTTTTATTTTTGTAGGACTTTGCTGCTATTTGAACACAGTGATATTGTTGTCATTTCACTACTCAGTGTTTTGTTCACCAGTTCTGGAGGAGGACCAGCAAAGGTAGAATTTTCCATTATCAGTTACTTGGAAATGGAAAGTATGTATGTCATATATTATCCAAAGGAATAAAATCTTACCTTTCACCATTTAAAAGAATGCAGGGAGGCTGAGCACGATGGCTCACGCCTGTAATGCCAACACCGTGGGAGGTTGAGGTGAGCGAATTACATGAGGTCAGGAGCTTGAAACCAGCCTAGCCAACATGGTGAAATCCTGTCTCTACTAAAAATGCAAAAATAAGCTGGGCATGATGACGGGCACCTATAATCCCAGCTACTCTGGAGGCTGAGGCACAAGAATTGTTTGAACCCGGGAGGTGGAGGTTACAGTGAGCTGAGATCATGCCACTGTGCTCCAACCTGGGTGATAGAGTGAGACTCAGCCTCAAAAAAAACAAAAACGGGCTTTTTCTCCTAGTTTTACATTTTCTTACAAATATTTTTTGGTTTTGAAGAATTCTGTAAGTTTACAAAAATAGATGTTTGTAAAAATATAAAATAATCTATAGTTGAAGAAATTTCTGAACATGAAAACAGTGGAAAATGATCTTGAAATGATTATAGATTCCCAGGAAGTTGCTAAAATAGTACATAGAGGACCCTCACCCTTCATTTAGTTTCCCCGAAAGGTAACTTCTTAACCAACTCAAGTACACTATCAAAACCGGGCAATTAGACCTAGTATTTCATATCACAATAGGGTGACCATAATCAATAATAATTTGATTGTACATTTAAAATAACTATAAGAGTATAACTGAATTATTTGTAACACAAAAGCTAAATGCTCGAGGGGATGGATACCCCGTTTTACATGATGTGATTATACACATTGCATGCCTATATCAAAACATCTCATGTACCCCATAAATACGTATACCTACTATGTACCCACAAAAATTAAAAAAAAAAAAAAAGGAAATTAAAATTGGTGCAATCCATAGACCTTACGCAGATTTTACCAATTTTACATACAATCGTGTGTGTGTATGTATGTATGTATGCATGTAGTTCTATGAAATTTTGTCATGTGTGTAGATTTATGTAACCGTTACAAGCAAGATAGACAACTGATGCATCACCACAGTGATCTCTTTCATGTTGTACTCATGCACCTTTCCCCCAAATCCCCTACTCATTCTTAAACCCGTAAATCATTTTTGAAAAATAACTAGGCCGGGCGCGGTGGCTCAAGCCTGTAATCCCAGCACTTTGGGAGGCCGAGACGGGCGGATCACGAGGTCAGGAGATCGAGACCATCCTGGCTAGCACGGTGAAACCCCATCTCTACTAAAAAATACAAAAAACTAGCCGGGCAAGGTGGCGGGTGCCTGTAGTCCCAGCTACTCGGGAGGCTGAGGCAGGAGAATGGCATAAACCTGGGAGGCGGAGCTTGCAGTGAGCTGAGATCCGGCCACTGCACTCCAGCCTGGGCAACAGAGCGAGACTCCGTCTCAAAAAAAAAAAAAAAATAAAAAAAATAACTAAAAACTTGTTAAATTTAAATTATGATGAACATTTATCTAACATTTTGCCACCTAAGTATTCCTATTCATCCTAAGTGACTCAAGTATTATCTTTTTGTTAAATGAGCTACCAATCTACAGTTCCAAACTGTTAGAACTATACAGTGTTTCTGTTTTACCCAATTAAACACTTCCTTGCTGGGTCTGACTGGCAGACCCTGACTGAACGACAAATGCACTCAGACACAGGTATTCAGTGAAGGAGTGGGCTAGGGGACCAGGCCACTTACAGACCCCAAGGAGGGTGGTATAAAGAGTCAGCAGCTGCGGCTCTGACAAGCTGGCACTGTGGGCATTTATTCAGTATAGATTTAATGACAAAGGCTTTGAATCAACATGCTTTGTGGGTAAATAACATTGATGACCCCCTACGTAGAGAGCAGTCTTGAGCGCAGATGATCAAAGGTCGGTTTTAGGACAACATGAGTAAACAAGCTATTTAGATAAACTCCTGTACATTCCCTTGTATCTAAGCCTTAAGCTTTTAGGCTTCTGATAAGAGAATCTGGCTGCCTTCAGTCAGAGTATCTCAAAACTTGCAAAACCCCCTGGCCTTCCAAGAAGGTTTGCTTCTATTCCTGTAATTTCTCCCACTACCAAGACCGATCTCCCACACTTCTGTGCATGGTGCATTTTCCTAGACATAGAGGAAAGGATACATAAAGACAAATACGGTGTAATAGTCCCTATTCTGAAAAGGACTTTCAAGCAAAGTAGTGGAGAGAGATAAATGAAGTAATGAAGTGAACAAAGTAATATGCCAAGTAGAGCAGAGTAAAAGAATACTCTGCCTGCAGATTTCATACTGGGTCATTAGTATTAAAGCATGGGCCACTGTTTAATCCTTTCCCCTCACTAATAGAGTACTCCAAAATAAATTTCACGGATTGAAGAGCTTTGTGAGTTTACAAAATAGACATTTGTAAAAACATAGAATAAAATACATAGATGGAGAAAATTCTGAGCATAAAAGCAGTGGAAGAAATCACAAAGGGAAAACTGACTATATTTGGCTTCATAATGATTATAAACTTAACGTATAACAGAAATCAGTATGTAAACAAAAAACTAACAACAACAAAAATTGCCACAAATAAGTTTTACGTTTCTTTCAAAGTATAAATCACCCATTTCAGTTTAAAAAATGTTTAAGATCCTTGGCAGGAAATCAGCAAAAAACTGGGAATGACAACTCACAAAAGAAATAAAAATGACTTGCAAACATTAAAAAAAAAAGTTTTCCTCCTTAAGTAACTAGAAATGAGAGTGTTCTCATTAGTGTGAGAAATGGATCAGGGCATCAGTCCAGGATTTGATGATTGTTTTTTTTCTTTTTTTTTCTTTTGAGATGGAGTCTCACTGGATTGCCCAGGCTGGAGTGCAGTGGTGCCCTCTTGGCTCACTGCAACCTCCACCTCCCAGGTTCAAGCAATTCTTCTGCCTCAGCCTCCCTAGTAGCTGAGATTACAGACACATGCCACTATACCCAGCTAATTTTTGCATTTTTAGTAGAGATAAGGTTTCACTATGTTGGCCAGACTGGTCTTGAACTCCTGACCTTGTGATCTGCCCGCCTTGGCCTCCCAAAGTTCTGGGATTACAGGCGTGAACCACCACGCCCGGCCTTTTTTTTTGAGACAGAGTTTCACTCTGTCACCCAGGCTGGAGTGCAGTGGCACGATCTCGGCTCACTGCAACCTCTACTGCCCAGGTTCAAGCAATTCTCCTGCCTCAGCCTTCTGAGTAGCTGGAATTACAGGTGCCACCGCACCTGGCTAATTTTTGTACTTTTAGTAGAGACGGGGTTTCACCATATTGGTCAGGCTGGTCTTGAACTCCTGACCTCGTGATCCACCTGCCTCAGCCTCCCAAAGTGCTGGGATTACAGGCGTGAGCCACCGTGCCCGGCCTTTTTTTTCTTGATTATGAGACTGAAGCATTACAAAATTCTCAGTTGCCTTCTTTGTTAACAAAAGATTAAGTTATGTTCTCTGTATTTGATTGTTGTTGATGTTGCCATATCCTAACTCAGTGAAAACTTAAGAAATTTAAAATTACACGGTTTTTCTTATGTGTAGAATACTGAATTTTGTTGTAATACCACACTAACATAGAATTTATCCATTATAGTGGTAATCATATAATGAATAGAACAGTATCCTCACTTTGCATTGTAAACTTTAATAGAAGTATTGTATTATACTTCCATTGTAGTTATATATAATACACTTATGTATCCATATATAATAGGTATTCTACAAGTATATGTATCATACAAGACATGTTATACCTGTAAATTTGTAAATATAGAATGTATAGTAATGCTATTTAGCCAGGCACAGTGGCTCATGCCTGTAATCCCAGGACTTTGGGAGACCAAGGCGGGCGGATCACAAGGTCAAGAGATCGAGACCAGCCTGGCCAACATGGTGAAACCCCGTCTGTACTAAAAATGCAAAAATTAGCCAAGCATGGTGATGTGCACCTGTAATCCCAGCTACTCAGGAGGCTGAGGCAAGAGAATCACTTGAACCCGGGAGATGGAGGTTGCAGTGAGCTGAGATTGCGCCACTGCACTCCAGCCTAGGCAACAGAGTGAGACTCTTCTCAAAAAAAAAAAAAAGGAATGTATAGTAATGCTATTTAGATTGCTCTTGAAGCTACCTTTCTGAAATATTTACATAAACTAAGCTAATAATTTTCTTTTATGAAAACCTTTTTCCTCAACCTGGACAACATGGCTAGACCTGGTCTCTACAAATAAAAAATTAACTAGGCATGGTAGCACATGCCTGTGGTCCCAGCTATTTGGTAGGCTGAGGCAAGAGGATCACTGGAGCCCAGGAATTGTAGGCTGCAGTGAGCTGTGTTCATGCCACTGTACTCCAGCCTGGGCGACGCAAGACTTGTCTGGGGAAAAAAAAAAAAAAAAACTTTTCCCTAGAATGAGAACATAAATTTTAAGTTTATCAGCTTTTTAAGTACTTTATACTTTACTAGATCTTCGAAATGACTTTGCTGGTTTTACCATGCCCTCTGGATTATTTTTCTGTAGAGGAGTAGTATCTAGAATATTCTTTATTCCTTGCATATTGTAGAGTAAAACAAGTTCCTACTAGTTATTCTTTAGCTACTTGGGCTTTTCAACCAAAAGTAAAGTAGCATTTAGGAAGGTTAATTCTGTAAACAGTAACAATTTGAGCACAGTAATATGTCTAGCCATGTTAGCAAAGAGATAATCAACGTTATGATTAGTTTATCTCTCTTTGATGTCTTACTGCTAATACTGTAAGCTTATCTAAGAGCTTTAATGTCAGATGTTTTTTCAGTTTTTTAATGCATTTTTGTAAATGCTTACTTGAGAAAATGTTTTTCTACGGTCTTAAAAATCAACCCTTGAAAAAGTCATCCTTGATGTTATTTTCTTTATTTTCAGACAAGGGGAGCTGCTTTTTTCATTATTGCTGTGATCTGTTTATTGCTTTTTGACAATGATGATCTCATGGCTAAAATGGCTGAACACCGTATCCTTTTGGAATAGATCAGAGTTGTTTAAAGTCTTGCAGAAAACTACAAGGCTGGGACAATGGAAAAAGAAAGGATGAGCGAATTAAACTGATCAATGATGAATGAAACTTTCATAGATTAATGTAGATATTCTAAATCACTATTCAAATAATGAACAAACTCATTATAAGTTAAATATTTTATAGCGTCTGTGTATCACCTACAGTACCCTAAATTTTCAGAAAGGTAGGGACATTGAAAGAATATTTTGGAATGTCCTGGTGTTGGGGAAAAAAAAAAAAAAAGGTGATTTGCCACTCAACATAATGTTTGCTCCCTTATCATTTAACAATTTAAATGCTCATAAATGAAAAACCTTTGGTATCTTCTTGTCTGAAAGAAAAAGTTCAAATTCTCTTACCCAGTATTCATTGTCTTGCTCTAAATTATCATCTCTAGCTCAGCCCCAACTCTTCTCTTGTAGAAACCCAACTCTCTAGTCAAATATATCTACTCATTTTACTCTACAGACATGCCTTTTTTCTATTTTCTATTCATACATCCTTACCCACTCCATCCAGCAGAACTCCAAGCACCAGTTTTTATTCTTCTGTTACTGATACTCACTGCCCTAAAACTTATTAGTAAACTAATAATAATTTTCTTTGTTACAATGAGGGAGAAGAGTATGACTTTGGAAAAGCTCCAGGTTGCTTGTGATACAACCTCTATTGCCCACCCTCTTTTGCTTGCCACTTACTCTGCTAAGATTTATGTGGTCATTGACCTAGAAGACAGATTTAGGACTCATTTTACAAGTCAGTTTTAAAGGGCAACCTTAATTCTACTGGACAGGAGTGGTCCAGGGAGATTCCTTGCTCTTGTACCTTTGTTGTACTTAAAGTATGTATGCAATATGTCTTTTAGAGGTTAACTACTAAAATCTGGCAAGTTTATCTTAAGCACTATTATAATTGTTTTGGAGACAACAAAATAAATACAGGCATTCCAATTTATAAATGAGGTCCTGGAATTAAATGTTAGATTGTTTTGTTTTGTTTTGTTTTGTTTTTAAGTGAAACACATTATTGAAAGTAATTAGGTTTGGGGCCCCCAGATCAGTCTATATGCAATCCAAAATAGTGTAACTAAAATTTCAGGAGAACTTCAGGTGTCAAAGAGTGACTTTTTGGAATTTTTTTCCTTTACTTCAACTCACTTAGCTGAGGGACATCATGACAGTGCTCTAACTCATATGCTTTACACAGCCATTGCCTTCTTAGGTGTGGCAGATCACAAGGTATGATTTATTTGTTCCTAACAAAATCAAAAGATTCTGAAAAGTTGTAGCAACTATAACTTTAAAGGTACATTTAAAATAAATTATCAGCTGGGCCCAGTGGCTTACGCCTGAAATCCCAGCACTTTGGGAGGCTGAGGCAGGTGGATCACCTGAGGTCGGGAGTTCAAGACCAGCCTGACCAACATAGAAAAACCCTGTCTCTACTAAAAATACAAAATTAGCCAGGTGTGGTGGCGCATGCCTATAATCCCAGCTCCTCAGGAGGCTGAGGCAGAAGAATCACTTGAACCCAGGAGGCCAAGGTTGCAGTGAGCCAAGGTTACGCCATTGCACTTCAGCCTGGGCAACAAAAGTGAAACTTTGTCTCAAAAAAAAAAAATTACCATTAATTTATAACATTGCCTGCCATTTAAGTAGTTAAGTAATTCAGTATATGGGAAAAATATACTAGTTCCATTTCTTTAAATATTATGTTAGCCTGGTGTGGTGGTGTGTGCCAGTAGTCCCAGCTACTTGGGAGGCTGAGACAGGAGGATCTCTTTGATCACAGGAGTTTGAGGCTGCAGTGAGCTGTGATCAGGCCACTATACTTCAGCCTGGGTGACAGAGCAAGACCCCGTCTCTGGGGAAAAAAAAAAAAACATCATGTATTTAAGGATTGACTATTGAACTGTATGTGTTTCTAATGAGACTTATCTAATTTTACTCACAGGGTGGAGTATTATTGCTAGTACTGGCTTTGTGTTGTAAAGTTGGTTTTCATACAGCTTCCAGAAAGCTCTCTATTGACGTTGGTGGAGCTAAACGTCTTCAGGCTTTATCTCATCTTGTTTCTGTGCTTCTCTTGTGCCCATGGGTCATTGTTCTTTCTGTGACAACTGAGGTAAGACAGGAGCAAGGATTTATTGCTATTAAATTGCTAGTAAAATGAATTGCTATTAAATTTTTAGTTCACTATATTCAATAAATTGTATTTTAATTTGAGGTTGAAAGTGGCTTAAATTGTCTTTGCTTTTTCTTTGTAGTTTTTTTTTTTTAATTGGAGTTAATTTTATTGTTTATAGAACATACAAATCAAAGGCTATTACATTTATATATCCCTCACATTCCTATGGCCCAAAAGAATCATTTGAAGAAGCAGCAATTAACCATGTGTTAGGCTTAAGGATTGTGTGTTGCCTAGTGTTTATCGAATGATTACACAATAGTGCTTTTGTTTTTTAAAACTTTAGAGAATACTGAGAAAATGTACCAATATCTTACAGCTTTTATAAGTTGGCATATTATGAATCATATTGAATCATGTGATTATTTATATATTAAAAGATTAACAGAAACATCTTGTAAGATGTGAACTTTATACATGTATAGTCTTGACAATTCTTTTTTTTAATTTCTAGAGTAAAGTCGAGTCTTGGTTTTCTCTCATTATGCCTTTTGCAACGGTTATCTTTTTTGTCATGATCCTGGATTTCTATGTGGATTCCATTTGTTCAGTCAAAATGGAAGTTTCCAAATGTGCTCGTTATGGATCCTTTCCCATTTTTATTAGTGCTCTCCTTTTTGGAAATTTTTGGACACATCCAATAACAGACCAACTTCGGGCTATGAACAAAGCAGCACACCAGGAGAGCACTGAACACGTCCTGTCTGGAGGAGTGGTAGTGAGTGCTATATTCTTCATTTTGTGTAAGCATTTTCCCCCTTGTTTTTATTTTAACAAATTTCTATTTATGGATTTTGATGGTCAAATCATTTACTTAATTTGGGAAATTCTTCAGTGCTTGCATTTAGTGCTGACAGTTACTGTGTTGGTTTTGGTAGCTTAAACTTCTAAAATTTAAACAATATTCTTTTTTTCTCTTTGTAGCTGCCAATATCTTATCATCTCCCTCTAAGAGAGGACAAAAAGGTACCCTTATTGGATATTCTCCTGAAGGAACACCTCTTTATAACTTCATGGGTGATGCTTTTCAGCATAGCTCTCAGTCAATCCCTAGGTTTATTAAGGAATCACTAAAACAAATTCTTGAGGAGAGTGACTCTAGGCAGATCTTTTACTTCTTGTGCTTGAATCTGGTAAGATTTTTAAATGTTAATTGGCATATCCTAAAAGCATAATATTTTAATTTTGACAGTTCTTGTATAAGTTTAGTACTTCCCAAATTTCTGATAATAAGATGGGCTAAAATTTAAATTTCTTCTAAGTATAATAGCAAGATTACAAGATCATATTCAGACTACTTAGGCAATTCTTAAGTCGTGTGCCACCATGCCCAGCCATTTAAGCAAACAATTTGTGAGGCATTTTAGAAGCATTGATTTAGTATGTTCCTTCAAATCAGTAAATATAGTAGCATTTAAAGAATTCTAATAACTTACAGGATCTCACTATTAGCAATCAGTGTTACAAATCACCTATTGCTAACATTTTATAACCTAGTTTATTATTTTTTATAGACATATAAACAAAACCATTTTTAAATAGTTTGTAAAATGGATTTATCTTAGTTTTTTACAATTTAATAGTTTGTAAAATGGATTTATCTTGGTTTTTTACAATTTGTGTGAAATAGGGTTTCTAATATAAGTGGCAGTTAAATAACTAAACAATTATAGCAGATCTTCAAGTAAATTTGGATAATTAAGGGTTAAAATCCTCCTAATTGAAACATAGTTCCCAACATACTCCTCCCTTTTTTGTGTGTGTGTGATATTTTTAGCTTTTTACCTTTGTGGAATTATTCTACGGCGTGTTGACGAACAGTCTGGGCCTGATCTCAGATGGATTTCACATGCTCTTTGACTGCTCTGCTTTGGTCATGGGACTTTTTGCTGCCCTGATGAGTAGGTGGAAAGCCACTCGGATTTTCTCTTATGGGTAGGTACATTGACTATTGAGGTGGTATATCTTAAGTGCAAATTCCATGTTAAGGAACAGAATTATGTTACTTATATTACTTTTAGTACAAATAATTTCCAAATCTTCATTTTTAAAAAATGTGAAGTAAATAAGGGGATATTAATTGGGCATTTGATAAATACTGAATGGAATTAAGCTCAAAGGTTATGCTCCCTTGGCCGAGCACGGTGACTCATGCCTGTAATCCTAGCACTTTGGGAGGCCAAGGCAGGCAGATCACCTGAGGTCAGGAGTTCGAGACCAGCCTGGCCAACATGGTGAAACCTCGTCTGTACTAAAAATACAAAAATTAGCTGGGTATGGTGGCACGCACCTGTAGCCCCAGCTACTCGGGAAGCTGAGGCAGGAGAATCGCTTGAACCCAGAAGGCGGAGGTTGCAGTGAGCCAAGATCGCACCACTGCACTCCAGCCTGGGCAACAGAGTGAGACTATGTCTCAAAAAAAAAAAAAAAGAGAGAGAGGGCCGGGTGCAGTGGCTAACGCCTGTAATCCTAACATTTTGGGAGGCCAAGGCGGGCGGATCACGAGGTCAGGAGATGAGACCATCCTGGCTAACATGGTGAAACCCCGTCTCTACTAAAAATACAAAAAAATTAGCCGGGCATGGTGCTGGGTACTTGTAGTCCCAGCTACTTGGGAGGCTAAGGCAGGAGAATGGTGTGAACCTGGGAAGTGGAGCTTGCAGTGAGCCAAGATTGTGCCACTGCACTCCAGCCTGGGCAATAGAGCGAGACTCCGTCTCAAAAAAAAAAAAAAAAGAGGCCGGGCATGGTGGCTCAAGCCTGTAATCCCAGCACTTTGGGAGGCCGAGACGGGCGGATCACGAGGTCAGGAGATCAAGACCATCCTGGCTAACACGGTGAAACCCCGTCTCTACTAAAAAATACAAAAAACTAGCCGGGCAAGGTGGCAGGCGCCTGTAGTCCCAGCTACTTGGGAGGCTGAGGCAGGAGAATGGCGTAAACTCAGGCGGCGGAGCTTGCAGTGAGCTGAGATCCAGCCACTGCACTCCAGCTTGGGCGACAGAGCGAGACTCCGTCTCAAAAAAAAAAAAAAAAAAAAAAAAAGAGACTGTAAAGAAGGACTTTGATGAATATGTAAAATTTTAACAAACAGATATATATATATATATCTAGATATAAAAAATATATCTAGATATATGAAGGACCTTCCAGGCATTAATATGATATTTAAAATATTGCTAACTTTTAAATATTATTAATTACTTAGTAGTATGAAAATTTGGACTTGTTTCTTCATTTATAAAGTTTGTACTTTAAAAATATTTGCCATTTTTCTTTTCTGAAAAATGTTCTATGTTTTTAGGTACGGCCGAATAGAAATTCTGTCTGGATTTATTAATGGACTTTTTCTAATAGTAATAGCATTTTTTGTGTTTATGGAGTCAGTGGCTAGATTGATTGATCCTCCAGAATTAGACACTCACATGTTAACAGTAAGTCTTTTTATTTTCCTATTTGAATTTCTGGTCATACTTACATAGTTTTTTCTATCCTAAAGTTTAACTGTTTGTAGTTATTGCTCTAAGAAGATTTTATTTTATTTTTATTTATATCAACATGACTTCCTATCTTGCTGTTTACGTTTATACTGCTTCCTCTTAGAAAATCTTTTTTTTTTTTTTTTTGAGGCAGAGTCTCTGTTTTCCAGGCTGGAGTGCAGTGGCACGATCTCAGCTCACTGCAACCTCCACCTCCCAGGCTCAAGGGATTCTCATGCCTCAGCCTTCTGAGTAGCTGGGATTACAGGCATGTGCCACCACACCCAGCTAGTTTTTGTATATTTTGTAGAGACAGGGTTTCGCCATGTTGACCAGGCTGGTCTCGAACTACTGACCTCAAGCCCGCCTTGGCATCCCAACGTGCTGGGATTACAGGCATGAGCCACTGTGCCTGGCCAGCTGTAGCAACTTTTAATGTTCTCCCTCTACCACCAAAGCTTTACATGTGCTGTTTCTTGTAGTTGGCATGTCCTTTCCTTACTTCTGCCCTTCAGCCTCCGTCAAGATTTTGCTTATGTGTCTCCTCTAGTGAAATACTTTTTTTCTTTCTTTTTTTTTTTGAGACAGGGTCTTGCTCTGTCACCCAGGCTGGAGGGCAGTAGCACAATCTCGGCTCACTGTAACTCCGCCTCCCGGGTTCAAGCGATTCTCCTGTCTCATCCTCCTGAGTAGCTGGGACTATAGGCGCCCACCGCCACGCCCCGCTAATTTTTGTAAATACTTTCTTTTAATCCCCTCTTATCTCCGCAAAGTTTGTTAGATTCCTTTTCTCAGTATTCTCATTATGTTTTGTGCATTCTTCTTTTAGCAACATTGAGTTGCAGTTATTTAATTTGTCATTCTTCTACAATTAAGATATATAAGTATCTTCAGGACCTGATTTATGTATTATCGACTCGTAATTTCTAGCACCTGGCTTGTCATAGGAAATCAGTTGTTAAATGACTAAAAGCAGCTCTGAGTCTTGCTGGTGGAAGCATACATGAGTAAAATGTTTCTAGAATAAGTGGAAAAATACACTTTTTTGAGTTTTTAAGAGCGTGTATCCTTTGACATTTAATATTTATCATACATAAACATTCACACAAACATATAGAAGTACATGATTCAGGCCGGGTGTGGTGACTCCCGCCTGTAATCCCAGCACTTTGGGAGGCCGAGGTGGTTGGATCACCTGAGGTCAGGAATTTGAGACCAGTCTGGTCCACATAGTGAAACCACATCTCTACTAAAAATACAAAAATTAGCCAGACGTGGTGGCACACACCTGTAATCCCAGCTAGTTGGGAGGCTGAGGCAGGAGAATCACTTGAGCCAGGTGGCAGAGGCTTCAGTGAGTCCAGGTTGTGCCACTGTACTCCAGCCTGGGTGACAGAGAGACTCTGTCAAAAAAAAAAAAAAGTAGTACATGATTCATTGTACCCTTATTTATAATAGTGAAAAAATGGAAACAATTCACTGTCTACCAGTGAAAAAAGTAATTAAATAAAATTGTTATCTATATAATAGAATACTATGGAGCTACTGAAAAGAATGAGATATATCTGTATATACTGGCATGAAAATATTTACAAGATGTACTAGTGCAAAACAAACTGCAGGCCAGGCGTGGTGGCGGGCGCCTGTAATCCTAGCTGCTTGGGTAGCTGAGGCAGGAGAATCGCTTGAACCTGGGAGGTGGAGGTTGCAATAAACTGAGATCGTGCCACTGCACTTCAGCCTGGGCGACAGAGCGAATCTCTGTCTCAAAATAAGAAAAAAATTGTAAAAGAGTATTATGATTACATTGTTGGTTTTAAAGGGTGTTATGTGTATGTATGTTAGTACATAGATGGAAAATACACCATTTTAAGCATGACTAACCCTTGGTGATAGAATTATAGGAGACTTTCATCTTCTACATTTTTATTTTCCTGATAAAATACACAATGATGATGTATTTTTCAGTAGGGGAGAAGGAGTACTTATGAGATGATGGAGTCTCTGTAAGCAGTACTTGGTTTCATTCAAAGTCATTAACCATCTACAAGCTTATAAAGCCTAATGACATATTAAAATCTGGAGTCAAATGGTCCCAATCACAGGAAGAAGTAAATAATCTCCCTACACATTTAATAAAGTAAATCTCTTACTACTTTTGAAAAGTAATTAAAAGTATTTGTCCTTCTCACTTTATATTTTCCTTTTATAAAACAAATGGATTGCTTTAAATTGTAGATGTAGGCAAATTAACACCCTGAGCTACTACTATTCAAGATCATTTTGTAAGAGCAGATAATCAAGGATAAGTAACTTTGTTTATCCTTTGGAGTGTTATTGTGGCACCATTAAATTAAAGTAATTTCATTCACTTTGTTAAGAAAAAAATGAGAGACCAGGCATAGTGGCTCGTGCCTGTAATCCCATAATCCCAACGCTTTTGGAGGCCAAGGTGGGAAGATCACTTGAGCCCAGGAGTTTGAGGACAGCCTGGGCAACATAGACCCTGTCTCTACCAAAGAAAAAAGTTTGTTTTTAGTTTAAATAAATGAGAGATTACTATTGTATGTTTGCTTTTTCATTATACTTGTTTTACTTTGGAAAAATTTACTGTGTTTAAGACATAATAAGACCATATTTGGAATCTGCTCATTAATAAATTATAATTATTTGCATATAAACTTTTCAAATTTACCTAGTAATATAAACAAGATTTCGGGTACAGTGTATGCTTGCCCTAGTAAACAGTACTTTCAAACTCTTAAATAAACAAAACTTGGCATCATTTATTTATACATAAACCATAAACCAAGTACATACCATTCTTAATTGAAATAAGTCCAAATTCCTCTACTTACCAATTTTGCTTGATATTTGAAAGTTAAAATGTTTCTTCTAAAATGTTCTAAAATTCATATTTTTAAAATTTGGACTTACTGAAACCTAGTAAGGTTTTACTGTAAACACTTTCAAAACTGTAAACAGAAAAACATATATAGCTATATAATAACTTTTAAATAACAAGTTTATTTTTAAATTACTAATTTAAAGGGTTTTTTTTCTCCCTTTTGCTAGCCAGTCTCAGTTGGAGGGCTGATAGTAAACCTTATTGGTATCTGTGCCTTTAGCCATGCCCATAGCCATGCCCATGGAGCTTCTCAAGGAAGCTGTCACTCATCTGATCACAGCCATTCACATCATATGCATGGACACAGTGACCATGGGCATGGTCACAGCCACGGATCTGCAGGCGGAGGCATGAATGCTAACATGAGGGGTGAGTCCTTGCAAAATATTATCCTACTTTTTGACTGTGTTCTAAATTGACCCTCTGTGTTTATTTGTATTAAGTTTTGGGCTTCTGGTATGATAAGATTTTTAAAAAGCAATCTGTGAGTAAAAGAAAGGTCTGAAGCTATCGCTATAGAAAATACTCTTACCTGAACACACATAAAATTAAATATTTTTCAGCCTTTAAAAAAAGGGACATTATGGTTGGGGGTGCGGTGGTTCACGCCTGTTAATCCCAGCAATTTGGGAAGCTGAGGCGGGAATACCACCTGAGGACAGGAGTTTGAGACCAGCCTGGCCAATATGGTGAAACCCTATCTCTACTAAAAATTCAAAAATTAGCCGGGCATGGTGGTGGGTGCCTGTAATCCCAGCTACTCGGAAGGCCGAGGCCGGAGAATCCCTTGAACCCAGGAGGCAGAGGTTGCAGTGAGCCAAGATCACACTACTGCACTCCAGCCTGGGAGACACAGCGAGACTCCATCTCAAAAAATTTAAAAAAAAAAAAATTAAAAAGGGACATTTTATGCTTTTTTTGGCAACACATATACTAAAATTAGAAGAGTACAGCAAAGATTAGCATGGCATCTAATTTTAAAAAATAAATAAGTTCTATAATATGTGACAACATAGATGAACTTTAAGGACATTATGCCAAGTGAAATAAGCCAGTCATGGAAAGATAGATACTGCATGCTTCCACTTACATGGGATGAAATTCATAGAACCAAAGGATAGATTGATGGTGGCTAGGATGAGGGGGAAATGGAGGTCACTAACCCACAGGTATAAAGTATTAATGGCAAGACGAACAAGTTCTAGAGATCTGCTGTACAACATTGTACCTAAAGTCATTGATAATGTTTTGTGCACTTAAAATTTTCTTGTTAATTGTTCTTACCACAATAAAATTTTAAAAATTTTAATGAAAATGAATCTTGCTCTAGAACACAGAAAAAAATTTAAAATGAAAATAAAAATATAGCAGGAATTCTGATGTCACAGAAAGTTTTTTTTTTTCTTTTGAGATGGAGTTTTGCTCTTGTTGCAAAGCTGGAGTGCAATGGCACAATCACGGCTCACCCACAACCTCTGCCTCCTGGGTTCAAGTGATTCTCCTGCCTCAGCCTCCTGAGTAGCTGGGATTACAGGCATGCACTACCGCACCCGGCTAATTTTGTTGTTGTTGTTGTTGTTGTTGTTGTTTTAAATAGAGATGGGTTTTCTCCATGTTGATCAAGCTGGTCTCAAACTCCCGACCTCAGGTGATCCGCCCATCTCAGCCTCCCAAAGTGCTGGGATTACGGGTGTGAGCCACCATGCCCGGCCGTCACAGAAAATTTTTTAAAAAGAAAATGAGGCCAGGCACAGTGGCTCACATCTGTAATCCTAGCACTTTGGGAGGCCGAGGTAGGCAGATCACCTGAGGTCGGGAGTTCAAGACCTGTCCCTCCAACATGGCGAAACCCTGTCTCTACTAAAAATACAAAACAGCTGGGTGTGGTGGCAGGCGCCTGTAGTCAGTCTTAGCTACTCAGGAGGCTGAGGCACGAAAATCCCTTGAACCTGAGAGGTGGAGGTTGCAGTGAGCCGAGATTACACCACTTTACTCCAGCCTGGGCAACAGAGTGAGACTTTGTATCAAAAAAAAAAAAGAAAATGAAAATATATTTGTTCTTAAATGTTAAGTGTTTAAATGATTATAATTATAGAGTCCTTTTCATAGTAACAGCTGAATAGATATTAGTTGCAAGGTAAATACAGTGTGCTATTATGAACCCTCATTACAAAAAGGAAATTCTTACTCCTTTTTTAGAAACTTTTATTGCACTATAAAAAAAATGGAGGAAGTACTAATCATTTATTATGATGAATTGTTTATTCTGATTGCTTAATATTAAAGTAATTTGGGTAATGTCAAAACTTGCCTCAAGTATGATTTTTGGGAAGCCTTTCCAGACAAAGTACACCATAAAATTCAGCACGCTGTGTCATGAATGCCCATGTCCTTATATTTTTACCACTGTATTCTGAATTCCTTGAGGGCAGTGATCATGTTTTAGGCATTTTGAAGTACTAGCCAGTAGCAAAGTATGTGGTGCACTGTAGGTATCCAGTAATATTGGTAGAATGTATTAAAAAACTAAATTAGATGTGCCTTAATTTTTAATGTCCTTATATATTTTATTTGTAGGTGTATTTCTACATGTTTTGGCAGATACACTTGGCAGCATTGGTGTGATTGTATCCACAATTCTTATAGAGCAGTTTGGATGGTTCATCGCTGACCCGCTCTGTTCTCTTTTTATTGCTGTATTAATATTTCTCAGTGTTGTTCCACTAATTAAAGATGCCTGCCAGGTTCTACTCCTGAGATTGCCACCAGAATATGAAAAAGAACTACATATTGCTTTAGAAAAGGTACTGTATGTAATTTCTTCACTACTTTCTTCCTTGAAAATCGCATTTTTGAAGTCTTTGCTGGAAATAAAATAAACACCCAAATAAATAATAAAACAAAACAAAAAGAGGCCAAAAAAGAAATATAAAGTAGCATTTAAAATTTAATAAGTTGACCTAACAAGAAATATGCAAGGTATAAATGAGAAAAATAGTTTTATTTAAAGGACATAAAACAGTGACTGAGTAGATGGATGAGATTTTCTTGGATGAGAAGACTATTATAATGATGTTGATTTTATTTTATTTAGATTTCAATTTAGTTGCCTTCATTGGATATTTTTGCTTATGGTTTGTGATGTTCTAAAATTATTTGGAACTTACTTGGAAGAGTTAGTGCTTGAGAATAAGAAAACATACAGAATTAATTAATAGGATCCTACTTTGTAATTATAAAGTAACAGAATTAAGTGACAAAACTAATAGTTTGGTCCTTGCCTAAGAATAAAGACATAAATCAACTTTTAAAAAAATAGTAAGTTCCCATTCTTGTGACCTGGGATTGTTTCCTGGGCAGTGCAAAAAAAAAAAAAAAGTAACAATAAGAATAATAGGTCGGCCGGGCGCGGTGGCTCAAGCCTGTAATCCCAGCACTTTGGGAGGCCGAGACGGGCGGATCACGAGGTCAGGAGTTCGAGACCATCCTGGCTAACACGGTGAAACCCCGTCTCTACTAAAAAATACAAAAAACTAGCCGGGCGAGGTGGCGGGCGCCTGTAGTCCCGGCTACTCGGGAGGCTGAGGCAGGAGAATGGCGTAAAAACCCGGGACGCAGAGCTTGCAGTGAGCTGAGATCCGGCCACGGCACTCCAGCCTGGGCGACACAGCGAGACTCCGTCTCAAAAAAAAAAAAAAAAAAAAAAAAAAAGAATAATAGGTCATCTGTAAAAGAAGAAATAATAAAAAATGAAAATAAATGCAGAATTATGGTATATAGCATAAAAGAAGAAATAAAAATAATAGGTTGTCCAGAAACAGACACAGGAGTTTATAGAATTCAGTATATAGCAAAGATGGTATTTTAGATCACTAGGGAGAAATAGTTGACATAAACAACCCACTTTCGGTTAATTCTCTACTTGGTGGGGAAAAAAAAGCTATTACCTCTATGCCATATTACATAAAAATATATTTCCAGTGGATTAAATATGTAAATGACAAAAAAATTATGAAACTACTAAACAGAAAAATATTTTTGTTTGTTTTTTGAGACGGAGTCTTGCTCTGTTGCCAGGCTGGAGTGGAGGGGCACGATCCCAACTCACTGCAAACTCCGCCTCCCAGGTTCAAGCAATTCTCCTGCCTCAGCCTCCCAAGTTGCTGGGATTACAGGCCTACCACACCCAGCTAATTTTTATATTTTAGTACAGACGGGGTTTTGCCATGTTGGCGAGGCTGGACTTGAACTCCTGACCTCAAGCTATCCACCCACCTCGGCCTCCCAAAGTGCTGGGATTAGAGGTGTGAGCCACCACACCTGGCCAGAAAAATATGTTTATAATCACAAAGATAGGGAAAGCCTTTTTAATATACTTGAAACCAGAAGCCGAAAAGGGAGGATAAAATTTACAAATTTGACCAGTTGAAAATTGCCAGTTGGTAGAAGGTTTCATTAACAAACATAAAACAAAAGGCAGACCAGGAAAAAACATTTGCAGCACATATAAACAGGCAAAGGCTTACTGTGCATAATACTTTAAGTCAAGAAAAAGACAATCTTAGCTGGGCATGGTGGCTCATGCCTGTAATCCAGCACTTTGGGAGGCTGAGGTGGGCAGATCACTTGAGGCCAGGAGTTCAAGGTCAGCCTGGCCAACATGGTGAAAGCCCATCTCTACTAAAAATACAAAAATTAGAGTCGGGCACGGTGGCTCACACCTGTAATCCCAGCACTTTGAGAGGCTGAGGCAGGCAGATCACGAGGTCAGGAGATTGAGACCATACTGGCTAACACGGTGAAACCCCATCTGTACTAAAAAAAATACGAAAAATTAGCCAGGCGTGGTGGTGGGCGCCTGTAGTCCCAGCTACTCGGGAGGCTGAGGCAGGAGAATGGCACAAACCCGGGAGGCAGAGCTTGCATTGAGCTGAGATCGCGCCACTGCACTCCAGCCTGGGCAACAGAGTGAGGCTCCATCTCAAAAAAAAAAAAATTAGCTGGGTGTAGTAGTAGCACACACCAGTAATCCCAGCTACCTGAGTGACTGAAGCATGATAATCGCTTGAACCCAGGAGGCAGAGGTTGCAGTGAGCCAAAAATCACACCACTGTACTCCAACCTGGCCAACAGAGCAAGACTGTCTCAAAGGAAAAAACAGTCATGTAGAAAAATAAGATGAGAATATAAACCAGCAATTCCTAGAAATAAATAAATATAAAATAGACTATCTTTCACCTTGTGGTTTACTACATCATATTAAAGAATTGGGATCTGCTGATGAAAAGATGGCATCTTGAATATTTAAGTTCTATCATCTTAACCCATTATTTTCATAAATGAAATTAGTAAAGTTTCTCTCACCTCATAATTAGTGGATAGTAGTACATCATGGGGTTTTTTAAAGTTGTGTTTGTTTTGTTTTGTTTTTAAATAGAGCTGGGGTTTCTCCATGTTGCCCAGGCTGGTCTTGAAATCCTGAGCTCAAGCCTCGGCCTTCCAAAGTACAGGATTATGGGCATGAGCCACCACGCCTGGCCTAAAGTATTTTTTATTTCAATAATAATATATGTCTGTTGCAGGCCGGGCGTGGTGGCTCACACCTGTAATCCCAGCACTTTGGGAGGCCGAAGCAGGTGGATCACAAGGTCAGGAGTTTGAGACCAGCCTGGTCAATATGGTGAAACCCCATCTCTACTAAAACTACAAAAAATACAAAAATTAGCTGGGTGTGGTGGCGCGTGCCTGTAGTCCCAGCTATTCAGGAGGCTAAGGCAGAAGAATCGCTTGAACCCAGGAGGCAGAGGTTGCAGTGAGCGGAGATCGCACCACTGCACTCCAGCCTGGGCGACAGAGTGAGACTGTCTTAAAAATATATCTATATATAATATATAATAAGCACATATATAAATAATGTATATATATATATGCCCTTTGCAGAAAACTTCAAAATACAGAAAAGTGCAAAAAAGAAAAAAAAGTCACATAATTTTGCCAGGAATTTTGTCAGTAAACAAAAAGAAACACTTTTTGTTTCCTTCCCATTCTATAAAAAGCTTTTGTAGTGTTTTATAAATTTTCTTCCCACTTAATAATGTCATGTTGATTAATATTCTAATACATTGTTAATGACTGCAGTATTACATTGTATGGGTAGTCAATAATTTATTTAACCAATCCTCTGTTGTTGAACATTGAGGATATCTTTTGAACATGTTATCTCTCTATAACAAATAATGTGCATATGAATGTATCCGTGTAAATGAGACCTTGTAGTTCATTGAATGTGTCTAGGTAATGGTTAGAATAGGCAGAGTGGTGCTGTATCAGTGAAAATAAGGGTACTGCTGTTGATAAGAGCCCATTTTAGATATAAAGATAGCTGTAGCAGCTGGGCACGGTGGCTCACGCCTATAATCCTAGCACTGTGAGAGGCCGAGATGGGCGGATTGCCTGAACTCACGAGTTCAAGACCAGCCTGGGCAACATGGTGAAACCCCATCTCTACTAAAATACCAAAAAAAAAAAAAAAATTAGCCAGACGTGGTGGCGTGTGCCTATAGTCCCAGCTACTTGGGAGGCTGAGGCAGGAGAATTGCTTGAACCCAGGAGGCAGAGGTTGCAGTGAGCCGAGATGGTGCCACTGCACTCCAGCCTGGCAACAGAGCAAGACTCCGTCTCAAAAAAAGACAAAAACAAACAAAATAAAGATACCTGTAAGACCCATTTGCCTTCCAACTCAGAGCTGCCATACTAGCATCATTCCTAGGTGAGATATCTTTTTTCCCCCACATATCTGTAGCCTCCAGAAATAGATCAGAATATTTTAGGCACCTTTACTTTAAGCTAATTTCCCCTCTTCTATTCCTTCCTGCTTCTGACTTCTCCTCATTATGGCTGGTTTTTTGTTTGGTTTGTTTTGTTTTTTTAATGAGCTTAATAGTGATCCTGGACCAAGGAACCTGTGTGTTTACTTTCTGTCAGAAAGTATCTCCATTGTGTTGTGTAAAGTAGCCTGTATGACCGTTTATATCACCTCTTTTATTTGACAGATACAGAAAATTGAAGGATTAATATCATACCGAGACCCTCATTTTTGGCGTCATTCTGCTAGTATTGTGGCAGGAACGATTCATATACAGGTGACATCTGATGTGCTAGAACAAAGAATAGTACAGCAGGTAAAATATTTTGTTTTTAAAGTAATTTCAATTGAGGTAATTCATACCCCAAATTGTACACCTCATAAGTTATATGGCTCAGTAGTCATTTACTATTCAAAAATATCAGTCTTCCAACTCTTTTCTTTTTTGAGACAGGGTCTCACTCTGTTGCCCAGGCTGGAGTGCAGTGGCATGATCTCGGCCCACTGCAACCTCCGCCTCCTGGGTTCAAGCAGTTCTCCCTACCTCAGCCTCCCAAGTCGCTAGGATTATAGGCACCTGTCACCATGCCCGCCTTTTTTTTTTTTTTTTTTTTTTTTTTTTGTATTTTTGGTAGAGACGAGGTTTTGCTATTTTGGCCAGTCTAGTCTCAAACTCCTGACCTCAGGTGATCCGCCCGCCTCGACCTCCCAAAGTGCTGGGTTTACAGGCGAGCCATCATTCCCAGCCTAATCTTCCAACTCTGTAATGATAATATCACTTACTTTTTATGTCTAGATTTGTTTTATATCTAAAAATTGCTAAAATTAATGAAGTTTTGTGTTTAGAGGATAAGCTTTAGTTAATGTAAAAAAATTCATTTATGAATTTGGTTCATCTTGGTTCCCAGTAGATTATCAAAAAATAAGTTATTATAAATATACTCGTAAATTAGTAATAATCAACTTGGCGGGGTATATGCTATGTTTGGAGATAGAGGTCAGAACAGTTACTAAAAGCCCTATTCTAGATGTGCCAAATTGGAAACAATGGCTGTTTTCCTTTTCTACTGTGAATGTCAAATCAGTAATTTACTGACCTAAAAGAGTCTAATATTTTAACTAACTAAATGATGAACATTACTTTGAAGATTTATCTTGGACTACTGTAACTGTTTGTGTGTTTGTTTACTCATTCATTTTAGAGACAAGATCTCACTGTGTTGCCCAGGCTGGTCTCAAACTCCTGGGCTCAAGCGATCCTCCTGCCTCAACCTTCCTGGGTCACTGTGCCCGGCCTGTGACTATTTTAAAAATGTGACACAGGTTTGGCCGGGCGCGGTGGCTCAAGCCTGTAATCCCAGCACTTTGGGAGGCCGAGGCGGGTGGATCACGAGGTCAGGAGATCGAGACCATCCTGGCTTACATGGTGAAACCCCGTCTCTACTAAAAATACAATAAACTAGCCAGGGTGGTGGCGGGCGCCTGTAGTCCCAGCTACTCGGAGGCTGAGGCGGGAGAATGGCGTGAACCCGGGAGGCAGAGCTTGCAGTGAGCCAAGATCGCGCCACTGCACTCCAGCCTGGGTGACACAGCAAGACTCCGTCTCAAAAAAAAAAAAAAAGTGACACAGGTTTAATATTCCTTATCTAAAATGCTTGGACCAGAAGTGTTTTCGATTTGGGATTTTTTTTTTTTTAATACTCGCCTTACACTTACCAGTTGAGCATCCCTAATCTGAAAATCCAAATCCAAAATGCTCCAATGAGCATTTCCTTTTAGCACTATCTTGGCACTCAAAAAGTTTCAGATTTTAGAGCATCTCAGATTTCATATTTTCAGATTAAAGATACTCAACCCATATCAACAATGTACAGCATATTAAGACATATGTACTAAATGCATTACTCTAAATGCTTCAAAATGTATGGATTTTTATAACAGGTTACAGGAATACTTAAAGATGCTGGAGTAAACAATTTAACAATTCAAGTGGAAAAGGAGGCATACTTTCAACATATGTCTGGCCTAAGTACTGGATTTCATGATGTTCTTGCTATGACAAAACAAATGGAGTCCATGAAATACTGCAAAGATGGTACTTACATCATGTGAGATAACTCAAGAATTACCTCTGGAGTCTGAACAATGAAGATTAAATGACTCAGTATTTGTGACATTGCCAGAAGGATAAAATTTCACATTAACTGTACAGAAACAGAGTTCCCTACTACTGGATCAAGGAATCTTTCTTAAAGGAAATTTAAATACAGAATGAAGCATTATGGTACAAGTGGAGTAATTATTTAAATTATGTGTATAAAAGGAATCAAATTTTGAGTAAACATGATGTATTACATCATCTTCAAAAATAGATATGATGGATTCTAGTGAAGACCAAAATTACTTCTGTTTACTTTCTATCAGGAAGCATCTCCATTGTAAATATGTATTTACATGTTTATTACAAAGACCCAAATGAAAAATTTTTAGTCCATTTTTTGCATAGCCTAAGGATAAAATAGGAATAAAAGTTCTATATTTATGGATTTTCTGTATATAAAACTGGTTTCTAATTATAACTTAAGTCCATTAAGTAAAATCTGTATTGCCACTTTAAATGTAAACTAAATTATTTGGGAGAAACTTCAACCACTGATATAAGCAGTGAGAATAGGGAAGTGTATAACATCACAGTTTTTGATGTATTACAAAAATCAACCACTCTATAAAATAAATTTTTTTTACTTTTGGTAATATTTGCAAATGAATAATTTATTAGGTTAAAGAACTTATACTAAGTTGTGTCCATGTTATTCATTTACTTACCATGTTCCTTTAAAGTAGAATATTTCATTTCTTGTTATATATTTGACATTCCAAGCTGCTTATCAAGCTGGTATCCAAGCAGTGGTAAGCTTTCATCCTTTCTTAGCTCCATAATGTTGTGAAACAGCCAGTTAAGACAATCGTAAATAATTGTCAACTCACAGTTGAATTCTCTGCCTATGGAGGTAACTTTTTTCTAATTTCTGGAACATACATAAGAAATACCAAAGAATAGGTAGTTATTTCAAAATTTAATAAGTAAAATTTGTCCATAAACATTTGAGCACCATGAAATCAAAATACCCTATAACTACTTTCTATAGTCATATCCAATTTATATTTTTTTATTTCCAGTTGTAACTAGATATGTAGTAAAGTCTCAAAAGACTTTACGATAGATAATAACATGCAGTTTTATCAGCACCAAAGAATGTTGTCCAAAAGAAACTTTTTAATACCTGTCTATTTATAACCATTTGAATATTTTCATTCTTATATTAAGAATTTTGATAAGTAGGTTGAATTTAGTATGAGTACTCTTTTCTTATATATAACACAATGGCAAACATGTATTATAAATCATATTTTTGTCTTACCAATTTTAATATATGAGGGATTTTAGAAATTTGTTGTAAGTTATTTTTATATTTCTTGTCTTTTGCATATTTTTTTGCCAAAATCTTCAATACATATTAAAATTTTTGAGTGGTGGGAAAATAATTGCATATTGATGTTTTAATGCAATTTTTGTACATTAAAAAAATTTAAGTAGATAGGTACAATAAATATTACACCAAAGTTAAAATTGTCATTTCCCTTAGAAGACATATAAACAGCAAAAAAATAATTGATTGTGAGATATTAGAGTAAGAGAGAGAGCAGGGGCTGAAGGTTAGGGAGGTACAATTAGAAAGTATGAAAACTCTAATACTGAAAGCACCAGGGTACTGTGTTTCAGCTCATGCAAATCATGCAACTAGGCCAGGTGCAGTGTCTCATGCCTGAAATCATGGCACTTTGGGAGGCTAAAGTGAAAGGATAGCTTGAGCCCAGGAGTTTGAGAACAGCCTGAGCAACATAGCAAGATTCCATCTCTACAAAAATTTTTAAAAATTAGCTGGGACATGGTGACACACACCTCTTGGGAGGCTGAGGCAGGAGGATTGCTTGAGCCTAGGAGGCCAAGGCTGCAATGAGTCATGATGGCACCACTGCTCTCTAACCTGGGTGACACAGCAAGATCTTACCTCAAAAAAAAAAAAATTCATGCAACTTTAGGCAAATCAGCCTCTCTGAGGTATCTTTTTTTTTTTTTTTTTCCCCTCATACATAAACTAAATAAAACCTGCTCAAATCTACTGCACAGGATTTGGGAACAAAAAGTATAATGTGTATGGAAATGCACTGGAAGTTGAAAAAGGCTAAATAAAGTCAAAGAATTGTTACTATTTTAAGCCTGACTTCAAAGGTAGCCATCATTAACTTGTCTCTTTTTTTCTATAAATCAGCATCTCAAGAGATTAATTAGATGTTTAATGTATAAATAAGTTAAAAATAATATCCAAAATAGAAGCCTGTTTTGAGGGAGAGGAGTGTGGAATTTTTTTTTTTTCTTTTTTTTTCAGAGACAAGGTCTCACTCTGTTGCCCAGGCTGGAGTTCAATGACATGATCATAGTTCACTGCAACCTTGAACTCCTGGGCTCAAGCAATCCTCCCACCTCAGCCTCTCCAGTAGGTAGGACTGCAGGTGCACACTACTACGCCCAGCTAATTTATTATTTGTTTGTAGAGACAGGGTTGCAACATGTTGCCCTTGCAAGTCTCGGAACTCCTCGGCTCAAGTGATCCTCCCACCTCTTCTTCCCAAAGTATTAGGATTGTAGGCGTGAGCCACTGCACCTGGCCCAGAAGCCTGTCTAATAGTTCATTTGCCCCAAGAAAGATGATGGTGGTTGTATACCACACCTATTAATTTATCTTCCTTCCCTTTCTCCCCAACCATTGTTTTCTATTATTACCAATTTGGGAGTTAATGATGTAGACTTAGAATAAATTTTACATCTTTTATAATATAAATTTATTGTTTCTTTTTTTTTTTTTTTTTTTTTTTTTTTTGAGACAGAGTCTTGCTCTGTCGCCCAGGCTGGAGTGCAGTGGCCAGATCTCGGCTCACTGCAAGCTCCGCCTCCCGGGTTCACGCCATTCTCCTGCCTCAGCCTCCCGAGTAGCTGGGACTACAGACGCCCGCCACCTCGCCCGGCTAGTTTTTTGTATTTTTTAGTAGAGACGGGATTTCACCGAGTTAGCCAGGATGGTCCCGATCTCCTGACCTCGTGATCCGCCCGTCTCGGCCTTCCAAAGTGCTGGAATTACAGGCTTGAGCCACTACGCCTGGCCAAATTTATTGTTTCTTTAACGTGATAACTGATCAAGGCCCACCACAGTGGCTTACACCTATAATCCCAGCACTTTGGGAAGCTGAGACAGGAGGATCACCTAAGCCCAGGAGTTCGAGACCAGCCTGAACAACACAGAGATCCCCATCTCTAAAAAAAAACAGAAATAACTGATCAAACTTTAAACTTTTCTAATTTCATCAGAAAATTAAGCTACATAATTCGATATCTTTAACCAAAGGATCCTGGTTTTACTTCAGATTATGATTCTCCCCTAAAATGTCTACCATAGTAATGCAGAGATGTGTGTTTTTACTAGTTAATAGTCACATGGTCCAAAGTTCAGAAGAGTAAATGGCATAAAGACTTCCACTTCTTTCACTCACATACACAGCTCTCTTCTCTACAAACGACCATTCTTGTCAGTTTCTAGACTATCTTTCCAGATATTATATGCATACACAAGAAAAAAGTGTATATTATTTTTCACTTAGAAATTATTCCATAATTAAAACAGTAAAAAGCATTCTTTTTTTAGCTGCCTAATAACTCCATTAATGGATTTTTTTTTTAAGATTGGTTCTAATCTTTTGCTATTCTAGACAATACTAATATGAATAGCCTTATATAGACATTTTGCATGTGTGCAAATAAATATGTGGAATTCCTACAAGTGGAATTGCAGAGTCAAAGGGTTTGGAACATTTATAAATTTGAAAAATATTACTAAATTTTACTCCATTGAGATTGTAACAGCTTACCCTCCTGCCAGCAATGTTAGATGTCTTAAAATGGAAATAGAGAAACATTTCTTATGGCCTAAATTAGTAGCAAATTAAATATATAGGGAGATTATATTTAGATGGCTGAGCTCAGTTATAAAGCCACTAAAGTTCATTTCATTTTAGAGTGATTTTCCAGAAGGAAAATTTTCTGGTAAATTAATTATTTAATTAAAACGGTAAATTACCAATTTTTTTTTTTTTTTTTTTTTTGACAGTCTTGCTCTGTCACACAGGCTGGAGTGTAGTGGTGCGATCTCTGCTCACTGCAACCTCCACCTCCCAGGTTGAACTGATTTTCCTGCCTCAGTCTCCCGAGTAGCTGGGACTACAGGCACGTGCTCACCATGCCCAGCTAATTTTGTATTTTTAGAGACACCGTGTTGGCCAGGCTGGTCTGGAACTCCTATCCTCAGGCAATCGGCCTGCCTCAGCCTCCCAAAATGTTGGGATTACAGGCGTGAGCCACCATACCCGGCCCTTTTTCTGTCTTATTCCTTGTATCCATAGCACATTTCTGACACAGATGTTCAAAGATGGTTATATGCAGTGCGTATAGAAACACTGTTCTGTTACATATTTTCTTTCCTGATATTTTTATTAAGGTGTTTTTAACATAGAATAAATTGCCTGGGCGTGGTGGCTCACGCCTGTAATCCCAGCACTTTGGGAGGCTGAGGTGGGCAGATCACGATGTCAGGAGATTGAGACCATCCTGGCCAACATGGTGAAACCCTGTCTCTACAAAAAATACAAAAAAATTAGCTGGGCCGGGTGCGGTGGCTCACGCCTACAATCCCAGCACTTTCGGAGGCCAAGGTGGGTGGATCATGAGGTCAGGAGTTCGAGACCATCCTGACCAACATGATGAAACCCCGTCTCTACTTAAAAAAAAAAAATACAAAACAGCCAGGCCTGGTGGCTCGCGCCTGTAATCCCAGCTACTCAGGAGGCTGAGACAGGAGAACCGCTTGAACGCGGGAGGTGGAGGTTGCAGGAGCTGAGATCATGCCATTGCACTCCAGCCTGGGCAACAGAGTGACACTCCATCTCAAAAAGAAAAAAATTAGCTGGGAATGGTGGTGTGTGCCTATAATCCCAGCTACTCAGGAGGCTGAGGGCAGGAGAATCACTTGAACCAGGGAGTCAGGTTGCAGTGAGCCAAAGTGGCGCCACTGCACTCCAGCCTGGCAAGAGAGCAATACTCTGTCTCAAAAGACAAACAAAAATCATAGAATAAACTACACAGATCGTAAGTGCTCAGTTCAGTGAAGTGGTGAGGATATGGAGCAACTGGAACTCACTGCTAAAATTAAGTAATACATGCATCCTGTGACCCAGCATTTTCACTCCTAGGTATTCATATTTCACAATATGAAGCATGTGTTTACAAAAAGACTTGTACAAGAATATGTATTCGTAATAGCAAAAAAAACTAGAAACAACCCAAATGTCCATCAATAAGAGAATGGATAAGTCAATTGTCATGTATTCATAATGGAATAATAAGCAGTAAAAAATAAAATTACCATTACATTTAGAAGAATCTCAAAAATATATTAAGTGAAAGAAGGCAGACATAAGAGAGTTCATACTGTATTCATTTCATTTATAAGAAGTCCAGAGGACACGGCGGCTCACACCTGTAATCCCAGCAATTTGGGAGGCTAAGGTGGGCAGATTGCTTGAGCTCAGGAGTTCAAGATCAGTCTGGGCCATGTGGCAAGACCCCATCTCTAAAAAAATACAAAAATTACCCAGTCACGGTGGCATGCACCTGTGGTCCCATCATTTGGGAAGCTGAGATAGGAGGATCACTCTTGAGCCCAGGTTGAGGCTATAGTAAGCTGTGATTGCACCCCTGCACTCCAGCCTGGGAGGCAGAGTGAGATCCTGTCTCAAAAACTTTTTTTCAAATTCATGTATATGAAGTCCAAGAACAGATAAGACTAATACATACTGATAGAGCACAGAAAGTGGGTTTGTATTAGTTTTCTATTGCTGTTGTAACAAATTACCACAAACTTAATGGCTTAACATGCATTTTCAACCTGGAGAAAGATTTTTTAAAAAAACACCAATTCATTGCCTTAGTTCTGTGGGTCACAAGTCCAGGATGAGGCTCATTGGGTCAAGTTCAGGGTGTCAGCTGGGCTGTGTTTCTTCCTGGAGGATCTACAGGAGAATCTGTTTCCTTGGTCATTAAGGCTTTTGGCTGAATTTAGTCCTTATAGACATAAAGCCGTGGTCCCTGTCTCTTCACTGGTGTTCCCAACTTCTAGAGGCCACCTGCATTCCTTGCTTGTGGTCCCCTTCCTCCATCTTCACAACCAGCAAGAGTGGGTCACATAGTTCTCATGCTTCAGATCTCTCCTCCCTCTTCTTTCACCACTGCACCTCTCTGACCTGTTCTACTTTCCTCTTCTACTTCTAAGGACTCATGCGATTGCACTGGGCCCACCCAGGTAATCCAGGATATCCTCCCCATCTCAAAGTCTTCAAAGTTCCATTTGCCAGGTAAGGTAACATATTCACAGGTTCCAGGCATTAGGGCATGGACATCTTTGGAAGGTCCTTATTCTGGTCATCTTGGGAAAATAAGAGATTTGTTGGAAAGGGGCAGGAAGGATCTCTTTGGAGTGATGGAAATGTTCTGTATCTTGATCAGGGTGGTGGTTACACATGTGTATACAGTTGTCAAGTCTTAAATTATAATTTATACATTATGGCATTTTCTTTTTCGAGTATTTTTTATTTTGCTTTAATTATTTAGAAGCTACTTTGTGCTCGGCACTGTATTAAGCACTTTATGTAATCATCTTGTGCTTTTTTTTTTTACTTCTAGCACATTGATATTATCACATATTAAGTTTGCTTTAGGCCGGGCACTGTGGCTCATGCCTGTAATCTCAGCACTGTGGGAGGCCAAGGCGGGCCAATCACTTGAGGCCAGGAGTTAGAGACCAGCCTGCCCAACATGGCAAAACCCTGTCTCTATAAAAAATACAAGAAGTAGCCAGTTATGGTGGTTCACGCCTGCAGTCCCAGCTACTTGAGAGGCTGAGGCGGGAGGATTGCTTGAGCCCAGGAGGTGGAGGTTGCAGTGAGCCGAGATCACTCCACTGCACTCCAGCCTGGGTGACAGAGCCAGACCCTGTCTCAAAAACAAAAAAAAAAGTTTCCTTTAGTTAGTCTAATGCAGTAAGGTCAACTAGACTCATTCAGGTACATATTATTCCACTTTATGGTTATTTGCTATTTGAATTTAAAACCCAAGGTTTCTCCCTGCAACAAACTTTAATAAATAGATGTGTTAATATTCACACAGTTACAGCAAGCCTGTTTAAGAAAATAATACAATCATTTATGGCTTTTTGTGTTTTATTTATGTTTTTATTTATTTATTTTTAGAGTCTCACTCAGTTGCCAGGCTGGAGAGCAGTGGTGCAATCTGTGCTCACTATAATCTCCACTTCCTGGGTTCAAATGATTCTCTTGCCTCAGCCTCCCACGTAGCTGGGACTATAGGTGCACACCACCACGCCCAGCTAATTTTTGTTTTTTTTTTTTTTTTTTTTAGTAGAGACGGAGTTTCACCATGTTGGCCAGGATGGTCTCGATCTCGACCTTGTGATCCATCCACCCACCTCGGCCTCCCGAAGTGCTGGGATTACAGGCATAAGCCACCATGCCCGGACTGTGTTTTATTTTTCATTATAATTCTTTTCTTCTGTTATCGCAATTTATGGCTTTTTAAACATTCAGTAAATTAACTCATAACAAATACTGAAGGCCTTTACACTAAATACACTGCACTAGGAGCTAGGGATAAAGTCATCAGTAATACAAAGTCCTGCCCTAATGGAGCTTCCTTCTAATGTAGAAGACAAGACCAGTATGTAATAAAATGTAGTAAATACTATGAAGAAAAGCAATAACTTACTGAACTTTTGCCATGTTCCAGATGGACACTGTTCTAAACAATAAATATGTGTAATTATTATTTCCATTTTACTGATGCGGAAACTGAGGCAGGAAAAGGTTAATTAACCTGCCCCAAATCATACACGTTGTAAGTGGGAAAGCCAGCTTTCTAAACTAGGCACTCTGGATTCAGGGTTGAGACTTAACTAAAGCAGGGTTCAAGGACAGACTTACAGAGGTGCCAGAGAGTGGCTGAAGAGGATTTCTATGGAAGAAGACTTCAGCACTGCAGTGAAGTCAGGAGGCAGACAGTCTCCAGGATTCTAAACCATCTTCTACTAACAACTACTATTCTAGACAGAGAGAACATCAAATGAAATGCAAGGACATTTGAGACAGGAGGTGCTTAGCATGATTTAAAAAAAAAAAAGAAAGAAAGAAAGAAAAGCAAGAGACCAGTGATAGCAGCAAACTTAGACAGCATGTTGAGAACTTGGAAAGTCTGTGGATGGCTCCAAATAAGGTACTGACTTGAGCCAATGTGTTTCGAAAGTATCAGGGTAGGAGAGCAAGAGTAGAATCTCGGGTACAGTTGGAAGGCTTTTGCTGAAGCTGAAGTGAGAGAGGATGGTGACTTGAATAAAGTAACATATTCATGGCCCCTTATTTGTAAGCTTGCTCTTTAAGATAAAAAGACGAATCAGACACAAACCCTGCCTTCAATATGCTTGTTACAGCAGGGAAGAGAAGATATAAGTAACTCAAACATTAGAGAGATTTGATGCCATAAGCAAACTTCAGAATGTGGAAGTTACTTTGATTTTATGAGTTGAGTGTTGCTTTGTTGCCAGAATGGAGTGCAGTGACGTGACTATGGCTCACTGCAGCCTTGAACTCTTGGGCTCAAGTGATCCTCCCACCTCAGCCTCCCTATAGTAGCTGGGACTGCAGGTGCGTGCTACCACGCCCAGCTAATTTTTTATTTTTTGTTGAAACAGGTTCTATATGGTCCAGGTTGGTCTCAAACTCCCGGGCTCCAGTGATCCTCCCACCTCAGCCTCCCAAAAAGCTGGGATTACAGGAATGAGCCATTAAGTCAGGCAGAGGTTACTTTTAGCTGAAGGGAAGAGGGCAAGGCTAGAAAGAGGAAGTGGCATTTGATAGACCTAAGGGACTGGTAAGCTTTGGAAGTATGATGGTAAAGGGATTCAGTCCACCTGGAGTGAACCATGTAAACCCATCAGCAGTTCAGTTTTACATAATCTTGGCCTACAGACATGGAATAAATAGGGTCTACAGTTAGGAAGCTTAGGAGCAGGGATTTGTGGGTATTTGAATACCAGGTCAACGATCTGTTACTCTCTGGCCCAGCACGGCAGCTCACGCCTGTAATCCCGTCACTATGGAAGGCTAACGCATGCGAATCACCTGAGGTGAGGAGTTCGAGAGGAGCCTGGCCAACATGGTGAAACCCTGTCTCTACTAAAACTACAAAAATTAGCCAAATATAGTGGCAGGATTACAGGATCTAGGGGACAGCTACTCGGGATGGGTTGGGGGAAGAGGGGCAGCGGACTGAGGCAGGAGAATCGCTTGAACACGGGAGGCAGAGGTTGCAGTGAGCCGAGAAAAGAGACTTCTGTCTCAAAAAAAAAAAAAAACTATTATTCTCACAGAGGTTGCTGTAAGCCAAGATTGTGCCACTGTACTCTAGCCTGGGCAAACAGCAAAACTCCATCTCAAAAAATACAATACAATACAATACAATAAAAATAAAATTATAAAATAAAATAGATCTTTTTTTTTTTTTTTTTTTTTTGAGACGAAGTCTCGCTATGCCGCCCAGGCTGGAGTGCCGTGGCTGGATCTCAGCTCACTGCAAGCTCCGCCTCGCGGGTTTACGCCATTCTCCTGCCTCAGCCTCCCGAGTAGCTGGGACTACAGGCGCCCGCCACCTCGCCCGGCTAGTTTTTTTGTATTTTTTAGTAGAGACGGGGTTTCACCGTGTTAGCCAGGATGGTCTTGATCTCCTGACCTCATGATCCGCCCGTCTCGGCCTCCCAAAGTGCTGGGATTACAGGCTTGAGCCACCGCGCCCGGCCAATAAAATAGATCTATTACTTTTCCTCTCTTTATTGTTTGTTACGAGTTAACTTTACCATACACATGTTAGGTAACCATAAGGGGGTTAGTTGTCTAACCCTGTAAAAAAGGATCAGGTAAATTATACTAACTTACACTTTACAAATGCCTGACTTCAAGCAGACTTTCCTGTCGTTGTTTGCCTCGATTTTCCTTAAGAACAGGATAGGCTTGCCTAATATGAAAGACTGCAAATTGATACAGTGGGATGGGCTGGCCTAGGAAAAAGCCTCCCCGCCATAGTAGTGATCTAACTGCCAGTGTCTTATTCCCGCATTTTAAGTCATGGCGTTTGGATTCAGTAAATATATGGTAGATCCCTTGTAGTCCTACGAAATCAAGGGAATAGTCCCAAATTAATCTATGGGAACTATTTTGTTAAAGGTATCTATTTAGTCAACAGATGTGTTAAAGACCTAATGTATGTAAAGTAGTGTGTATGATGCAAAAGAGGTATGATATGGTTTCTACCCTCACAGGAAAGCACCGTTTATTGAGCATATACAAATATGTAAAAATAGAGGGCATGAAGAGATGCATGCTGGAAGAAAGGCAAAAGTAATCTTGTTTTGAGTTCAGAAGAGGACAAGAACCCCTTTCCCTGGGAGATTAGAAAAACCTTTATGGAGGAGACGGCATATACTGTTGATAATCAGAGAAAAACAATGGGTTAAGCTATGATTATGAAGATTGGCTCAACCATATCCTGGCTCCACAGCAATTCAACTTAAACTCAGAGCTTCAAATTCCTCAACTATGCACACTAGTTTTTGGATCAGTGGTGCCATTCACCTCTTCCCACCCTTGACCCCACCAAATAGCAGATTGTAAAGCACAGGCGAGCACCAATCTAAGGCTATTAAATTGTGCTTGCGGCCGGGCGCGGTGGCTCAAGCCTGTAATCCCAGCACTTTGGGAGGCTGAGACGGGCGGTTCACGAGGTCAGGAGATCGAGACCATCCTGGCTAACACGGTGAAATCCCGTCTCTACTAAAAAATACAAAAAACTAGCCGGGCGAGGTGGCAGACGCCTGTAGTCCCAGTTACTCGGGAGGCTGAGGCAGGAGAATGGCATGAACCCGGGAGGCGGAGCTTGCAGTGAGCCGAGATCCGGCCACTGCACTCCAGCCTGGGAGACAGAGCCAGACTCCATCTCAAAAATAAATAAATAAATAAATAAATAAATAAATAAATTGTGCTTGCAAGTCTCCTCTGTTACTGAATCCCAGGTTACTCAGCCCCAGCCTTAGAACCTCAGGCTACCGTGCCTTCCAGGAAGACAACTCACTGTGCAAACAGAGTAGCATCAGATACACTAGGAGCTGACTGTGGAAGAGAACCCTTACTTCAATTTCCAGGTCCAGTAGAAGGCCCTCAATCTCTGCCACTTTTCTTTCTACCTTCTCTTTTATTATTTGCCTTCTCTCTTCATTTCCTTTTAGCTGCCTCTATCTTCTTGCCATCACTTAACTAAGAAAATTGAAGGCCCTACGAGGATTAAACTTAAGCCTTGTAATGGAAGATTTCTCAAATATGTAAGATATTTACTTGTGAAATACTTCACCCCAAGGGACATAACTTATGTCCCAGAGCAGTCTCTGTAGAAAGAGAAACAAGTTCCCCTTGCTGGAGTACTATAATTAATCACAATAAACAGAGCCTCCATGCAAAGGAGGCTTTTTTGCGTAAGAATCAATTCAAGAAAAATTTAAATACCTACAGACCACATTCTAAATATAACAAAAACAGTTTTCACTACCTTCTCAAGTGCTGATTCCAAAACACTCTTACCTCTAAGCCAATTTGCACATTCTCCATGCCCACACACATGCGTACACTGGGATGGGAGTAGGGTCTTAAGTGTCTTGAAACTTCATGCCTCAATACGATATTCTGTTACTTGTTTTTTTCTTTAAAGATTTAGAGATTCTTGGCCAAACTTGGTGGCTCATGCCTTTAATCCCAACATTTTGGAAGACTGAGAAAGGAGGATCCCTTGTTTCTAGGAGTTCAAGACCAGCCTGGGCAACATACTGAGATCTCCAACTCTATTTAAAAAAAAAAAAAAAAAAAGACAGAGTCTTGCTCTGTCACCCAGGCTGGAGTGTAGTGGCACGATCTTGGCTCACTGCAACCTCTGCCTCCCAGGTTCAAGCAATTCTCCTGCCTCAGCCTCCCATGTAGCTGGGATTACAGGTACCCACCACTACACTTAGCTAATTTTTTGTATTTTTAGTACAGACCGGGTTTCACTGTGTTGCCCAGGCTGGTCTTGAACTCCTGAGCTCGAGTGATCCCCCTACCTTGGCCTCCCAAAGTGCTAGGATTACAGGCATGGGCCACTGCTTCCAGCCCACAGAATATTCTTAAATGATACTGGAGAAACTTTTTTCTTTTTTTGATTAAAACAGAGACAGGGTCTCACTATGTTGCCCAGGCTGGTCTGGAACTCCTGGCCTCAAGCCATCCTCCTACCTCAGCCTCCTAAAGTGTGGGATTATAGGCATAAGCCACTGTAACTTTTAATATGTTTTCCTTTGTGGGGGAGGACTTTTTATTGTATAACCTCCCTGATCATTACAGACAGCATCTAAAACCTGAATTTGTAAAACTTTCAACTTTTTTTTTTTTTTTTTTTGAGACGGAGTCTCGCTCTGTCACCCAGGCTAGAGTGCAGTGGCGCGATCTCGGCTCACTGCAAGCTCCGCCTCCCGGGTTCACGCCATTCTCCTGCCTCAGCCTCCCGAGTAGCTGGGACTACAGGCGCCCACAACCGCGCCCGGCTAATTTTTTGTATTTTTAGTAGAGACGGGGTTTCACCGTGGTCTCGATCTCCTGACCTTGTGATCCGCCCGCCTCGGCCTCCCAAAGTGCTGGGATTACAGGCGTGAGCCACCGCGCCCGGCCAAAACTTTCAACTTTTATAATAGATTAAAGAGTACATGTGCAGGTTGGTTACATGGGTAAATTGTGTGATGCTGAGGCTTGGGGTCCCAACTATCCCATCACTCAGGCAGTAAGGATAGTGCCCAACAGGTGGTTCTTCAGCCCACATCCCACTCCCTCCCCATCTAATGATCCCCGGTGTCTGTTTTTCTTTACATTTACATGTATTCATTGTTTAGCTCCCACTTAGAAGTGAGGACATGCAGTATTTTGTTTTCTATTCTTGCATTAGATCACTTAAGATAATGGCCTTCAACTCCATCCATGTTGCTGCAAAGAATATTATTCTTCTTTTTTATGGCTGCATGGTATTTAATGGTATATATGTACCACATTTTCTTTTTTTTTTTTTTTTTTTTTTTTTTTTTTTTGAGACGGAGTCTCGCTCTGTCGCCCAGGCTGGAGTGCAGTGGCCAGATCTCAGCTCACTGCAAGCTCCGCCTCCCGGGTTCACGCCATTCTCCTGCCTCAGCCTCCCGAGCAGCTGGGACTACAGGCGCCCGCCACCTCGCCTGGCTAGTTTTTTTGTATTTTTTAGTAGAGACGGGGTTTCACCGGGTTAGCAAGGATGGTCTCGATCTCCTGACCTCGTGATCCGCCCGTCTCGGCCTCCCAAAGTGCTGGAATTACAGGCTTGAGCCACCGCGCCCGGCCGACCACATTTTCTTTATTCAATCCACCGTTGATGGGCACCTAGATTGATTCCATGACTTTGCTATAGTAAACAGTGCTGTGAGAAACATATGAGTTCAGGTGTCTTCTTTTTTAAAGTTTTTTGTTTGTTGGTTTTTTTTGAGACAGAGTCTCACTCTGTCGTGCAGGCTGTCATGCAGTGGCGTGATCTCAGCTCACAGCAACCTCTGCCTCTCAGGTTAAAGAGATTCTCCTGCCTCAGCTTCCTAAGTAGCTGGAATTACAGGCATGCGCCACCATGCCTGGCTAATTTTTTTTTTTTTTTTTTTTTTTTGTATTTTTAGTAGAGATGGGGTTTCACCATGTTGGTCAGGCTGGTCTCCAACTCCTGACCTCAAATGATCTACTCACCTCGCCCTCCCAAAGGGCTGCGATTACAGGCATGAGCCAGGTGCTTTTTTTTTTTTTTTTTTGAGACAGAGTCTCGCTCTGTTGCCCAGGCTGGAATGCTATGGCGTAATCTCAGCTCACTGCAAACTCTACCTCCCAGGTTCAAGCGATTCTCCTGCCTCAGCCTCCCAAAGAGCTGGGATTACGGGCGTGAGCCACCACGTCCAGCTAATTTTTTTATTTTTAGTAGAGACGAGGTTTCACCATGTTGGCCAGGCTAGTCTCGAACTCCTGACCTCAAGTGATCCACCCACCTCAGCCTCCCGAAGTGCTGGGACTATAGGAGTGAGCCACCTCGCCCAGCCAAGCCAGGCATCTTTTTGATAAAACAACTTCTCTTCCTTTGGGTAGAAACCCAGTAGTAGGATTCCAGGGTAGAATGATAGTTTTATTTTCAGTTATTTGAGAAATCTCCATACTGTTTTCCACAGGATTTAACAAATTTACATTCCTATCAACAGTGTATAAGCATTCGATTTTCTCTGCATCCTTGCCAACAGCTGTTATTTTTTGACTTTTTAATGATAGCCCTTCTGACTAGTGTGAGACAGTATCTCCATTTGGTTTTAATTTGCATTTCTCTGATGTAAATCATAACTTTTTGTTAAACCAATATTCAGTTTCCAATATTATGACTATAAATTGCCACAATGCCCTGTGTACCATATTATGATTATATTTCCATTTTCCATATTAACTTCTAGTTTGCTCCAGGTTTAATATGGCCTTTTTTGTTTGTTTGTTTGTTTTCAGGTTTGGTTTTTTTGTTTTTTTCTTTGAAACAGAGTCTCGCTCTGTTGCCAGGCTGGAGTGCAGTGGCGTGATCCCAGCTCACTGCAACCTCAGCCTCCTGGGTTCAAGCGATTATCCTGCCTCAGCCTCCCGAGTAGCTAGGAATACAGTCATGTGCCACCACGTCCGGCCAATTTTTGTATTTTTAGTAGAGACGGGTTTTCACCATGTTAGCCAGGATGGTCTCGATCTACTGACCTCGTGATCCGCCCGCCTGGGCCTCCCAAAGTGCTAGGATTACAGGGATGAGCCACAGCGCCCAGCCATGGCCTTGTTTTTTATCATTTGCCTAGTTTTATAAATTTCTTCTCAGTCTGTTCCAATACATCAGCTACCAATTTTATTTATTTATTTTTTTGCTTGGAGACGTCCCTCTTAGAGCCTACTGTCCTTGTCATTCTACTTCAGGCTTCACTGATTGCTCTCTGGGTCTGTTGATGGACACTTATGTTGCTTCCAAATCTTGGTTATTGTAAATAGTACTACAATAAACATGAGAGTGCAGATATTTCTTCAACATACTGACAGTCTTTCTTTTGGGTATATACCTAGCAGGGGAATTGCTGGATTATATGGGAGCTCTATTTTTAGTTTTTTGATGAACCTCCAAATTATTCTCCATAGTGGTTGTGCTAATTTACATTCACATCTACAGTGGACAAGGGTTCCCTTTTCTCCACATCCTCGCCAGTGTTTGTTATTGCTTGTCTTCTGGCTATAAGCCTTTTTATTTTATTTATTTTTTTATTTTTTTGAGACAGAGTCTCGCTCTGTCACCCAAGCTGGAGTGCAGTGGCACGATCTCAGCTCACTGCAGCCACCGACTCCTGGGTTCCAGCAATTCTCCCGCCTCAGCCTCTCAAGTAGCTGGGATTACAGGGGCGTGCAACCATGCCCAGCTAATTTTTGTATTATTAGTAGAGACACAGTTTTGACATGTTGGCCAGGCTGGTCTCGATCTCCTGAACTCAAGTGATCCGCCTGCCTCAGCCTCCCCAAGTGCTGGGATTACAGGCATGAACCTGGCCAATATAAGTCATTTTAACTGAAGTGAGATGATATCTCATTGCAGTTTTGATTTGCATTTCTCTGATGCTCAATGCTGTTGAACTCCCTTCATAAATGTGTTTCCCATTTGTATGTCTTTTGAGAAATGTCTATTCAGCTCTTTTGCCCATTTGTAAATCAGATTATTAGATTTTTTACTATAGAGTTGTTTGAGCTCCTTACATATTCTGGTTATTAATCCTTTGTCAAATGGATAGTTTGCAAATATTTTCTCCCATTCTGTGGGTTTCTCTACAACGTTGATTGTTTCCTTTGCTCGGCAGAAGCTTTTTAACTTGATATAATCCTACTTGTACATTTTGGCTTTGGCTGCCTGTGTTTATGGTATGTTACTCAAGAACTCTGCCCAGTCCAATGATCCTAGAGAGTTTCCCCAGTGTGTTCTTTTAGTAGTTTCATAGTTTAGAAGTCTTAGATTTAAATGCTTAATACATTTTTATTTGATTTTCATAGATGGCAAGAGATAAGGATCTAGTTTCATTCTTATGCATATGGATATCCAGTTTTCCTAGCACCACTTATTGCAGAGACTGTCTTTCCCCATTGTATGTTATTGGCACCTCTGTTGAATATAAGTTCACTGTACATGTATGGATTTGTTTCTGGGTTCTCTATTCTGTTCATTGGTCTATGTGTCTGTTTTATGCCAGTGCCATGCTGTTTTGGTTATTGTAGCTCTGTAGTATAATTTGAAGTCAGGTAGTGTGATTCTTCCACTTTTGTTCTTTTTGCTCACAAAGGCTTTGGCTATTCTGAGTGTTTTGTGATTCCACATAAATTTTAGGATTCATTTTTTTCTATTCTGTGAAGAATGTCATTGGTATATTGATAGAGATTGCACTGAATCTGTAGATTGTTTTAGGTTGTATGGGCATTTTAACAATATTGATTCTTCCAATCCATGAACATGAAATATTTTTCCATTTTTTTGTGTCTTCTTCAATTTCTTTCACCAATGATTATAGTTTTCATTGTAGAGATCTTTCACTTCTTTGGTTAATTTCTAGGTTTTGAATTTCATTTGTAGCTAATGTGAATGGAATTATGTTCTCAATTTCTTTTTCAGATAGTTTGCTGTTGGCATATAAAAATACTACTGATTTTCAGCTGGGCTCAGAGGCTCATACCTGTACTTCTAGCACTTTGGGAGGCCAAGGCAAGCAAATCACATGAGGCCAGGAGTTCAAGACCAGACTAACCAACATGGTGAAACCCTGTCTCTACTAAAAATACAACAATTAGCTGGCCATGCTTATCTGTAGTCCCAGCTACTTGGGAGACTGAGGCAGGAGAATTTTTTGAACCCAGGAGGCAGAAGCTGCCATGAGCTGAGATTGGGAAACTGCACTTCAGCCTGGGGAACAAAGCAACACTCTGTCTCAAAAAAAAAAAAAAAAAAAAAAAAAAAGGCTGGGCTCAGTGGCTCACGCCTATAATTCCAGCACTTTGGGAGGCCAAGGTGGGAGAATTACCTGAGGTCAGGAGTTTGAGACCAGCCTGGCCAACATGGTCAAACCCAGTCTCTACTAAAAATACAAAAATTAGCCAGGTGTGGTGGCACACACCTGTAACCCCAGCTATTCAGGAGGCTGAGGCACAAGAATCACTTTAACCCAGGAGACAGAGGTTGCAATGAGCCAAGATTATGCCACTGCACTCCACCCTGAATGATACAGTGAGACTCTGTCTCAAAACAAACAAACAAACAAACAAACAAAAACAACCTACTGATTTTTGTATGATAATTTTTTTTTTTAATTTTTATAAAAGACAGGGGTTTCTCCATGTTGACCAGGCTGGTCTCAAACTCCTGGACTCATGCAATCCTCCAGTCTTAGCCTCCCAAATTGCTGGGATTACAAGTGTGAGCTACCATGCCTGGCCTCATACGATAATTTTATATCCTGCAGCTTTACTGAATTTATTGATCAGTTCAATAGTTTTTTGGTGGAGTCTTTAGGTTTTTCCAAATATAAGATCATATCATCTACAAACAACAATAATTCAACTTCTCCCTTTCCAATCTGAATGCTTTTTATTTCTTTCTCTTGTCTGATTGTTGTGCCTAGGACTTTCAGTACTATGTTGAATAACAGTGGTGAAAGTGGAAATCCTTGGTGTGTTCCAGATCTAAGGAAAGGCTTTCAGTTTTTCCCCATTCAGTATGATACCAGCTGTGGGTCTGTCATATATAGCTTTTTTTTTTTTTTTTTTTTTTTAATATGGAGTTTCGCACTTGTTGCCTAGGCTGGAGTGCAATGGCACGCTCTCAGCTCATTGCAACCTCGGCCTCCCGGGTTCAAGCGGTTCTCCTGCCTCAGCCTCTGAGTAGCTGGGATCACAGGTGCGTACCACCACGTCTGGCTAATTTTTTGTATTTTTAGTAGAAATGGGGTTTCACCATGTTGGCCAGACTGGTCTTGAACTCCTGACCTCAGGTGACCTCTGCCTGCCTTGGCCTCCCAAAGTGCTGGGATTACAGGCGTGAGCCACTGTGCCTGGCCAGAATGTTGAATTCTATCAAATGCTTTTTCAGCATCAATAGAAATAATCATGTGGTTTTTGTGGTTCATTCTGTTGATATAATGTATCACATTCATTGATTTGATTTGCATATGTTGAGCCATCCTTGCATTCCTGAGATAAATTGGTCATGATGATTGATCTTTTTAATATATTGTTGAATTCAGTTTGCTAGTATTTTATTTAGGATTTTTGCATCAATGTTCATCAGATATATTGGCCCATAGTTTTCTTTTTTGATGTGTCTTTGCCTGGTTTTGGTATGAGTGTAATACTGGCCTCAAATAATGAGTTTGGAAGTTTCCTTGCTTTCCTACTTTTCAGAAGTTTGAATAAAATTGGAATTAGTTCTTCTTTAAATGTTTGGTTAAATTCAGCAGTGAAGCCATCGAGTCCCAGGCTTTTCTTTGCTGGGAGACTTTTTGTTACAGTTTCAATCTCGTTACTTCTTATTAGTCTCTTCAGGTTTTGAATTTCTTCATGGTTCAATTTTGGTAGGTTGCATGAGTGTCTAGGAATTTATCCATTTCTTCTAGATTTTCCAATTTACCGGTATATAGTTGCTCACAGCATATATTTGCTCTAATGGTCCTTTGAATTTCTGCAGTATTGGTTGTAATGTCTCCTTTTTCATCTCTGATTTTATTTATTTGGGTCTTCTGTCTTTTTTTCGTAGGCTGGCTAATGGTTTTTCGTTTTTCTTTATCTGTTAAAAAAACAACTTTCATTTCATTGATCTTTTGTATTTTCTTGGTTTCAACTTCATTTATTTCTGCTCTGATCTTTATTGGTTCTTTTCTTCTACTAACTTTGGGTTTGGTTTCCTCTTGCTTTTCTAGTTCTTTAAGCTTCATCATTAGGTCATTTATTTGAAGTTTTTCTTCTTTTCTTGTTTTTTGTTTTGTTTTTGTTTTCTGGGACAGAGTCTAACTCTGTTGCCAGGCTGGAGTACAGTGGCACAATCTCATCTCACTGCAACCTCCACCCCCTGGGTTCAAGTGATTCTCCTGCCTCAGTCTCCCAAGTAGCTAGGATTACAAGCACATACTGCCACATCCAGCTAATTTTTGTATTTTTAGTGGAGACAGGGCTTCATCATGTTGGCCAGGATGGTCTCAATCTCCTGACCTCATGATCCGCCCACCTCAGCCTCCCAAAGTGCTGGGATTACAGGCATGAGCCACTGCACCTGGCCTTTTCTTCTTTTTGGATACAGGTACTTACAGCTGCAAACATCCCTCTTAGTACTGCTTTTGCTGTATCCGATTGGTTTTGGTATGTTGTGTTTCCACTATCATTTCTTTCAAGAAATTTCTCAATTTCTTTCTTAATATCTTCATTGACCCACTGGTCATTTAGGAGCATATTGCTTAACTTTACTTTTATTTTTTATTTTTTTGAGACAGAGTTTTGCTCTTGTTGCCCAGGCTGGAGTACAATGGCACAGTCTCAGCTCACTGCAACCTCCGCCTCCTGGGTTCAAGCAATTCTTATACCTCAGCCTCCCAAGCAGCTGGGATTACAGGCACCTGCCACCATGCCAGGCTAATTTTTATATTTTTAGTAGAGACAGGGTTTCACCACATTGGCCAGGCTGGTCTCGAACTCCTGACCTCAGGTGATCCACCTGCCTTGACCTCCCAAATTGCTGGGATTATAGGCATGAGCCACCGCGCCCAGCAATATTGCTTAATTTTCATGTATTTGTACAGTTTCCAAAAATCCTTATTATTGATTTCTAGTTTTACTCCAGTGTGGTCAGAGAAGATACTTGATATTATTTGAATTTTTTGAATGTTTCAAGATTTGTTTCGTGGCCTAATGTATATGGTCTGTCCTTGAAAAGATACATGTGCTGAGGAGAATGTATATTCTGCAGCTGTTAGATGAAATGTTAGGTAAATATTATTAGGTCCGCTGTCTATGGTGTAGATTCAGTCCAAAGTTTCTTTGTTGTGTTTTGTTTGGATGATCTGTCCAATGCTGAAAGTGGAGTGTTGACGTCTCCAGCTACTATTGTATTGGGATCTATCTCTCTTTTCAGTTCTAATAACATTTGCTTTATATATATATCTGGATGCTCCAGTGTTCAGTACATATATATTTACAATTATTATATCATTTGTCAAATTGGCCCCTTTATCATTATATAATGACCTTCTTTGTCTCTTTTTATTATTTTTATTTGACTTTATTTTATTTTTTTTGAGACGGAGTCTCACTCTGTTGTTCAGGCTGGGGTCCAGTGGTGCAATCTCAGCTCACTGAAACCTCTGCCTCCCAGGTTCAAGTGATTCTCCTGCCTCAGCCTCCTGAGTAGCTAGGATTACAGGTGCACACCACCAGGTCTGGCTAATTTTTGCATTTTTTTTAGTAGAGACGGGATTTTGCCATGTTGGCCAGGCTGGTCTCAAACTCCTGACCTCAGGTGATCCACCCACCTTGGCCTCCAAAAGTGTTGGGATTACAGGCATGAGCCACCGTGCCTGGCCCTTTGTCTTCATAGTTTTTGCCTTGAATTCTGTTATGTCTGATATTAGTATAGCCACCCCTACTCTTTCTTGGTTTCCATTGGCATGGAATATCTTTCTCCCTCCATTTATTTTTGGTCTGTGGGTGTCTTTATAGGTGAATTGTGTTTCTTGTAGGCAACAGATCTTTGGGTCTTTTTTAAAAATCCATTCAGCCACTCTGTGTCTTGATTGGAGAGTCTAGTCCATTTGCATTCAATGTTATTTGTATGTAAGAACTTATTCCTCCATTTTGTTATTTGTTTTCTGAATCTTTTGTGGTCTTCTCTTCCTTCTTCCTTCCTGTCTTCCTTTTAGTAAAGGTGATTTTCTCTAGTCATATGTTGATTTTCTTTTTACTTTTCGTGTTTGTGTTGTATATTTTTAGATTTGAGGTTAGCATGAGGCATGCTAATAATACCTTAAAAACCCATTATTTTAAACTGATTATAACAGAGAACATAAACAAACTAACAAGCAAAAAGAAAACTAGGGCTGGGCGTGGTGGCTAAGGCCTGTAATCCCAGCACTTTGGGAGGCCAAGGCAGGTGGATCACACTGTCAGGAGATTGAGACCATCCTAGTTAACACAGCGAAACCCTGTCTCTACTAAATATATAAAAAATTAGCTGGGCATGGTGGCAGGCACCTGTAGTCTCAGCTACTCAGGAGGCTGAGGCAGGAGAATGGTGTGAACTCAACAGGCAGAGGTTCCAGTCAGCCAAGATCGCACCACTGCACTCCAGCCTGGGCAACAGAGTGAGACTCCGTCTCAAAAAAAAAAAAAAAAAAAAAAAGGAAAAGAAAACTAATGAAAACTCTATATTTTAGCTCTGTCTTCCCGCTTTTTAACTTTTTGCTATTTCTAGGCATATCTTACTGTACTATGTCTTGAAAAGTAGTTGCAGTTATTATTTTTGATCAGTCTATCTTTTCATCTTTCTACTTTAGAAATGAGTAGTTTAGCCGGGCGCAGTGGCTCAAGCCTGTAATCCCAGCACTTTGGGAGGCCGAGACGGGCGGATCACGAGGTCGGGAGATCGAGACCATCCTGGTTAACACGGTGAAACCCCGTCTCTACTAAAAAATACAAAAAACTAGCCGGGCGAGGTGGCGGGCGCCTGTAGTCCCAGCTACTCGGGAGGCTGAGGCAGGAGAATGGCGTAAACCCGGGAGGCGGAGCTTGCAGTGAGCCGAGATCGCGCCACTGCACTCCAGCCTGGGCGACAGAGCGAGACTCCGTCTCAAAAAAAAAAAAAAAAAAAAAAGAAATGAGTAGTTTATACACTACAATTGCAGTGTTATGTTATTCTGTATTTTTCTGTGTACTATTACCAGTGAGTTTTGTAACTTCAGATGATTTTTGTTGTTGTTGTTGCTGTTGCTGAGACAGGGTCTTGCTTTGTTGCCCACGCTGTAGAGCAGTGGCACCATCATAGCTCACTGCAGCCTTGAACTCTCAGGTTCAAGCATTCTTCCCATCTCAGTCTCCCAAATAGCTGGGACTACAGGCATGTGCCACCACGCTCAGCTAACTCTTTTAACTTTTTTGTACAGACGAGGTCTCACTGTGTTGCCCAGGCTGGTCTCAAACTCTTGAGCTCAAGAGATTCTCCCTCTTCAGCCTCTCACAGTGCTGGGATTACAGTCGTGAGCCACTGTGCCCAGTTCCTTCCGATGATATCTTACTGCTCATTGACATCTTTTTCTTTTAGACTGAAGAATTCCCTTTAGCATTTCTTGTAGGACAGGTGTGGTGTTGATGAAATCCCTCAGCTTTTGTTTATTTGGGAAAGGCTATTTCTCTTTCATATTTGAAGGATGTATTTTGCTGGATATACTATTTCTAGGGTAAAAGGTTTTTTCTTTTTTTTTTTCTTTTTTTTTTTGAGACGGAGTCTCGCTCTGTCGCCCAGGCTGGAGTGCAGTGGCCTGATCTCAGCTCACTGCAAGCTCCGCCTCCCGGGTTCACGCCATTCTCCTGCCTCAGCCTCCCGAGTAGCTGGGACTACAGGCGCCCGCCACCGCGCCCGGCTAGTTTTTTGTAGTTTTAGTAGAGACGGGGTTTCACTGTGTTCACCAGGATGGTCTCGATCTCCTGACCTCGTGATCCACCCGTCTCAGCCTCCCAAAGTGCTGGGATTACAGGCTTGAGCCACCGCGCCCGGCCGGTAAAAGGTTTTTTCCTTCTGCACTTAAATATGTCATGCCACTCTCTCCTGACCTATGAAGTTTCCACTGAAAATTCTGCTGCCAGATGAATTGGAGCTCCATTGTATGTTATTAATATTTGTTTATTTTCTCTTGCTACTTTTAGGATTCTTTCTTTATCCTTGACCTTTGAGAGTTTATTAAATGCCTTGAGGTAGTCCTCTTTGAGTTAAATTCTTGGTGTTCTACAACCTTCTTCTTTGTTTGTTTTTTGGGTTTTTTTCTTTTTTCTTTTCTTTTTTTCGCTCTTCTGCAATTTTTTTTTTTTTTTTTTTTGAGACAAAGTCTTATTCTTATCCCCCAGGCTGGACTGCAATGGCGTGATCGCGGGTTACTGCAACCTCTGCCTCCCAGATTCAAGTGATTCTCCTGCCTCAGCCTCCCGAATAGCTGTGATTACAGGCACCTGCCACCAGGCCCAGCTAATTTTTGTATTTTTAGTAGAGACAGGGTTTCAGCATGTTGGCCAGGCTGGTCTCGAACTCCTGACCTTAGGTGATCTGCCCACCCCAGCCTCCCAAAGTCCTGGGATTACAGGCGTGAGCCACCGCTCCCAGTCTTACAATCTTCTTATACTTGAATACTGATATCTTTCTCTAGGTTTGGGAAGTTCTCTGTTATTATCCCTTTGAACAAACTTTCCACTCCTATCTCTCTCTCTCTACCTCCTGTGGCCAAAAACTCTTAGATTTGCCCTTTTGAGGCTGTCTTCTAGATCTTGTAGGCATGCTTTACTTTTTAAAATTCCTTTTTCTTTTGTCTCCTCTGACTGTGTCTTTTTTTTCTTTCTTTCTTTCTTTCTTGCTTGCTTTTTTTTTGAGATGGAGTCCCACTCTGTCACCCAGGCTGGAGTGCAGTGGCGCGATCTCGGCTCACTGCAAACTCCACCTCCCGGGTTCGCGCCATTCTCCTGCCTCAGCCTCCCAAGTAGCTGAGACTACTGGCGCCCGCCACCATGCCCGGCTAATTTTTTTGTATTTTTTTAGTAGAGGCGGGGCTTCACTGTGTTAGCCAGGAAGGTCTCAATCTCCTGACCTCATAATCTGCCCACCTTGGTCTCCCAAAGTGCTGGGATTACAGGCAGGAGCCACTGCACCCAGCCTGTGTATTTTCAAATAGCCTGTCCTCAATCTCACTAATTCTTTCTTCTGTTTGATCAATTCTGCTGCTAAGCAACTCAGACACATTCTTAAGTATGTCAATTGCATTTTTCAACTCCAGAATTTCTGCTTGGTTCTTTTTAATTATTTCAATCTCTTTGTTAAACGTATCTAATAGGGCCAGGCACGGTGGTTCACGCCTGTAATCCCAGCAATTTGGGAGGCTGAGGCAGGTGGCAGATCACCTGAGGTCAGGAGTTTAAGACCAGCCTGGCCAACGTGGCGAAACCCTGTCTCTACCAAAAATACAAAAATTAGCCAGGCGTGGTGGCATGTGCCTGCAATTCCAGCTGCTTGGTGGGAACCTGAGGCATGAGAATCACTTTAACCCAGGAGGCGGAGGTTGCAGTGAGCCGAGATCACGCCACTGCACTTCAGCCTGGGGGATAGAGCGAGAGACTCTGTCTCCAAAAAATAAAAATAAATAAATTTATCTAATAGGATTATGAATTCCTTCTCCGTGTTATCTTGAGTTTCTTTCAATTTCCTCAAAACAGCTACTTTGGATTCTGTCTGAAAGGTCACTTATCTCTGTCTCTCTCGGACTGGCCCCTGGTGCCTTATTTAGATAATTTGGTGAGGGTATGTTTTCCTAAATGGTCTAGAAGCTTGTGGATATTTGTCAGTGTCTGTGTATTGAAGACTTAGGTATTTTTTGTAGTCTTCACAGTCTGGGCTTGTTTGTACCCATCCTCCTTGGAAAGGCTTCCCAAAGGGCCTTGGGTGTTGTGATCTAAGTTTTTGGTTACTGCAACCATATCTGCATTAGAGGACACCCCAAGCCCAGTAATGCTGTAGATCTTGCAGATTCATGAAGGTAGCACCTTGGTGGTCTTGGTTAAAATCCAGAAGAATTCTCTGCATTACCAGGAGCAGATTCTTGTTCTCTTTCCTTACTTTCTCCCAAATAAATGGTCTCTCTCTCTCTCTGTCTCTCTCTCTCTGCTGAGCTGCCTGGAGTTGGGGGAATAGGTGGCACAAGCACCCCTGTGGCCACCACCACTAGGACTGCTCTGGGTCACATCGGAAGCCAGCACAATACTGGGTCTTGCCCAAAGCCTGCCTGCAGCCCACTACCTGACTTCCGCCTATGTTTGCTCAAGGCCCGAGGGCTCTACAATCAGCAGGTGGTGAAGCCAGCCAGGCTTGTGTCCTTCCCTTCAGGGCAATGAGTTACCCCAGGCCCCAGGCAGGTCCAGAGATGTTGTCTGGTAGCAGGGCCAGGAGTTGGAAACCTTCGAAATCTACCTGGTGCTTTATTCTACTGCAGCTAAGCTGGCACTGAAACCACAAAACAAAGCTCTTCCCTCCCTTTCCCAGGGCAGAGGAGTCTCTCCCCATGTCCACCACCACAGGTCCACAGAGAGTACTGCTAGGGTACTGACGAAGTGCACTTAAGGCCCAAGGACTCTTCAATCAGCTTGTGGTGAATGCTGCCAGGCCTGGCACTCACGCTTTAGGGTAGTGGGTTCCCCTCTGGCCCGGGATAGGTCCAAAAATGCTGTTCAAGAGCCAAGGCCTGGAATCAAGGACCCCAAAAGCCCACTCAGTGCTCTTCCCCACTGTGGCTAAGCTGGTACCTAAGCTGATTTTTGGTTCTTATGAAGGTGTTCTTTTGTGTAGACAGTTGACAAATTTGGTGTTCCTTCAGGGAGGACAATAGGTGGAGGCTTCTATTCAGCCATCTTGTTCCTCCTCCTATCCCAAGGCATTAAAATATTGATTAGGGCCAGGCATGGTGGCTCACGCCTGTAATCCCAACACTTTGGGAGGCTGAGGCAGGTGGGTCACCTGAGGTCAGGAGTGTGAGACCAGTCTGTCCAACAAAGCAAAACTCTGTCTCTACTAAACATACAAAAATTAGCCGAGCATGATGGTGCATGCCTGCAATCCCAGCTACTTAGGAGGCTGAGGCAGGAGAATCACTTGAACCCAGGAGGCAGAAGTTGTAGTCAGCTGAGATAGTGCCACTGCACTTCAGCCTAGATAACAGCAAAACTGTCTCAAAAATAAAATAAAATAAAATAAAATAAAATAATAATATAAAATAAAACATTGAGCCCAGGAGCAGTGGCTCATACCTGTAATCCTAGCACTTTGGGAGGCGAGGCAGGTGGATCACGAGGTCAGGAGTTTGAGACCAGCCTGGCCAACATGGTGAAAACCAATCTCTACGAAAAATACAAAAATCAGCCAGTCATGGTGGCATGCTCCTACAGTCCCAGCTACTCAGGAGGCTGAGGGAGGAGAATTGCTTGAACCCAGGAGGCGGAGGTTGCAGTGAGCCAAAGATTGCACCATTGCCTGGTCAACAGAGTGAGACTCCATCTCAAAAAATAATAATACATTGATTAAGGCTGGGTATGGTGGCTCACACCTGTAACCCCAGCACATTGGGAAGCTGAGGCAGGATTGCTTGAACTTAGGAGTTTGAAAGCAGCCTGGGCAACATATTGAGAACTCATCTCTACAAAAAATTTAAAAATTAGACTTGGTGACTCACATCTGTAGTCCCACCTACTTGGGAGGCTGAGGTGGGAGGACTGCTTGAACCTGGGAGGTCAAGCCGTCATTGAACCACTGCACTCCAGCCTGTGTGATAGAGTAAGACCCTGTCTCAAAAAAAAAAAAAAAACCCGCCAGGCACGGTGGCTAACACCTATGATCCCAGCACTTTGGGAGGCCGAGGTGGGCTGATCATGGGATCATGAGGTCAGGAGATCGAGACCATCCTGGCTAACAGGGTGAAACCCCATCTCTACGAAAAATACAAAAAAAATTAGCCGGGCGTGGTGGCGGGAGCCTGTAGTCCCAGCTACTTGGGAGGCTGAGGCAGGAGAATGGCGTGAACCTGGGAGGCGGAACTTGCAGTGAGCCGAGATTGTGCCACTGCACTCCAGCCTGGGCGACAGAGCAAGACTCCATCTCAAAAAAACCCAGAAACACAAAACACACACACACACACACACATACTCACACACACACACATATTGGCCATGCATAGTTGCTGACACCTGTAATCTCAGCACTTTGCAACCCACCCCACCCCCCCCCACCATCCCCCCCCACCCCCCCCCAACACACCAACCACCCCCCCCCCCCCCACCCCCCACCCCCACCCCCCCCCCCCCCCCCCCCCCCCCCCCAACCCCACCCGGAGGCCAAGGCAGGTAGATCACTTGAGCTCAGGAATTTGAGACCAGTCTGGGCAACATGATGAAACCCCATCTCTACAAAAAATACAAAAATGAGTGGGGTGTGGTAGTGCTTGCCTGTAGTCCCAGATACTCGGGGAGCTGAGGTGAGCGGATGGCTTGAGACCAGCAGGTGGAGGCTGCAGAGAAGCCATGTTCGCACCTCTACACTCTAGCTTGGGCCAGAGAGTGAGACTGTCCACCTCTCTCTCTTTCTTTCTCGCTCCAGGGGACAACCCAAACCCAGTAATGCTGTAGATCTATATATATCTACATTTATATAGATTAGGCCAGGTATAGTGACTTGTGCTATAATCCCAGCCATTTGAGAGGCTAAGATATACATACATATAGATTAGGCCAGGCATAGTAACTCGTGCCTGTAATCCCAGCTATTCGGGAGGCTAAGACAGGAGGATCACTTAAACCCAAGAGTTTAAGACCAACCTGGGCAGTATAGCAAGATCTCTCTCTCTCTCTCTCTCTCTCTCTCTCTCTCTCTCTCTCTCTATATATATATATATATATATATATATATATATATATATGAAGCTCTATGTCAGTGTGCAAGCATGTCAAGTGGTGAACTTTAGTATAAGGGTAACCAAGTGGTGGCCGAGTCATTTCATGGGGACCTTTCCTAACCATCAATATTTTTTCTGTTGGGCTGATCCATTCTTCAGAAACCATTCTCTTACCTCACTTAGAAGGCTATAAGTCCAGCTGCCAGCCTTTTGGGGGGTGGGAGAAGGTGACTGGAGGTCTTACCATTTGGTATGCAGAATTTCACTTAAAGCCCCTCTCAGCTTGCCTGGTCTCCTGAAATCCAGAACCCCTTTAGTTCAGCCACTCCAGAATATAAACCTCTAGTCATCTGCCAGGACCAAGGAGAGGTTGTGCTCTCACTGCACTCAGCTGAGCAGGATGGAATCAACCAATTCTTTTCTTTTTAAAATTATTTTTATATTTTAAAAATATTTTCATCCAGCTCAAAATGTCAACAACCAATTCTTTTTTTTTTTTTTTTTTTTTTTTGAGACAGGGTCTCACTCTGTCACCCAGGTTGGGGTACAGTGGCATGATCATAGCTCACTGCAGCCTCAACCTCCCAGGCTCAAGTGATCCTCCCGCATCAGCCTCCTGAATAGCTGGGACTACAGGCACCCACCACCATGCTCGGCTAATTTTTATTTTATTTTATTTTATTTTTGAAACAGGGTCTCACTATGTTGCCTAGGTCTCAAACTCTTGGGTTCAAGCAATCCTCCCTCTGCAGCCTCCCAAAGTTCTGGGATTACAGGTGTGAGCCACCGTGCCTGGCCATCACGCATCTTTTAAAAACCATTGTTTTGGCAGAGCTTGAGGAAGTAACCAAGACACGTGTGTATTAGTCTGTCATGTTAAATCACTAGTCCCTCTGTGAAACACTGCCTTCTCTTTTCTGAGATACCACCATCAGTTCTCCTGCCTCTCTGGTGTTCTTGCCCAATATTCTTCGATGGCTTTTCTTCCTCTGCTCCATGTTTAAATATGGAAGGCCCATATCTTGCTTCTGGGCACCTACTCTTCTGTATGTTCCTTCCCTAGATGATCTCATCTGTCAGGCATAAAAGGCCCTCTACAGCAAAAAGGGATTATATCTCCATCCTGACCTCTCTGTCTAGCAGACTAGTAGACCTTGCCTCTTGTATATCTTTTTTTTTTTTTTTTTTTTTTTGAGACAGGGTCTCACTCTGTAGCTCAGGTTAGAGTACAGTGGTGTGATCATGGCTCACTGCAGCCTCAACCACCTGAGCTCAAATGATTCTCCTGCCTCAGCTTCCCAAGTAGCTAGCATTACAGGTGCACGCCTCCGCACCAGGCTAATTTTTTAAAGAATATTTTGTAGAGATGAGGTCTCACTATGTTGCCCTGGCTGTGTCCTCTATAACAGTAAACAGCAGAATTCTTTTTCTTTCTTTCTTTCTTCCTTCCTTCCTTCCTTCCTTCCTTCCTTCCTTCCTTCCTTCCTTCCTTCCTTCCTTCCTTCCTCCCTCCCTCCCTCCCTCCCTCCCTCCCTCTCTCTTTCCTTCTTTCAAGAGGGAGTCTCACTCTGCCACCCAGGCTGGAATGCAGAGGCTCACTGCAACCTCTACCTCCCAGATTCAAGTGATTCTCCTGCCTCAGCCTCCCAAGTACCTGGGATTACAGGTGCCCGCCACCACGCCTGGCTAATTTTTGTTTTTTTAGTAGAGATGGGGTTTCACCATGTTGGCAAGGCTGGTCTCGAACTCCTGACCTCAGCTGATCCATCCACCCCAGCCTCTCAAAGTGCTGGGATTAAAGGTGTGAGCCACCATGCCTGGCATCAGAATTTGTAATATCCTATCCAAAACCTGCTACCCTCTAAACAGTGGTCGTCTCTTGGTCTTTTCTATTTCAATTACTCAAGCCAAAACCCGGGAGTCATCCTTGATTCCTATTTCTCTCACTCAAGCATGCAAACCATTAAGACCTAGCAACTCCACTTCCGCACATATGCTGGCCCATCCCTTTCTGTCCATCTCTGATAGTCCATCCAAGCCATCATCTTTCCTGGTCTCTTACAATAGCCTCTTTCTGGCCCCCTTGCTTCTCTTCTCCTCCCACTTCTCCTTCATCCTCCCCTTACCCCATATATTCTCCCCATAGTGGCTAAGATAATCTTTTCGTTCATTTGTTATTATTTTTGCCTTATTTTCATATAATTAGAACTTTGCCATTCTTTTTCATTTTTTTTTTTTTTAAAACAGGGTCTTGTTCCATCACCCAAGCTGGAGTATTGGAGTGCAGGGGCGTGATCATGGCTCACTGCAGCCTTGACCTCCCAGACTCAAGCAATCCTCCCACCTCAGCCTCCTAAGTAGCTGGGATTGCAGGTGTGCACTACCACACTTGGCTAATTTTTGCATTTTTTTGTAGAGACAGGGTTTCACCATGCTGCCCAGGCTAACCTTGAACTCCTGGGCTCAAGACATCCGCCTGCCTCAACCTCCCAAAGTGCTGTGATTACAGGCATGAGCCACTGCACCCAGCTTTACTTTACCATTCTTATATTACTTTTAACTGTTCTTTTCTTTCTTTCTTTTTTTTTTTCATATTTACCCTATGTTTTTTTTTTTTTTCCTTTTTCAACTTTTATTTTAGAATTGGGGGTACATGTGCAGATTTGTTACAAAGGTATATTGCATGATGCTTAAGTTTCTGATTGAAAGATAAATCAGATCATGTCCCACCTTGGCTTAAACCCTGCAAAGGCTTCCAGTGCACTTATCATAGCCCAGACTCCTTACCTTGGTCTATACTACCTGTATAATCCTACCCTTTCCAACATCTTCAACCTCATCTCTACTACTCCCCCTCTAGACTCTAGCCACATTGGCTTTTCTGAATATGACAAGCTCATTTCTATCTTTGTGTTTTTCATAGACTACTTCCTTTACCTGGGATGTTCCCCTTATTGTCATTTAAGCCTCAGTTTAAATGTCACCTCCTCAGAGAAACAATTCCTGACCAAAGTCTAAAGTAGCTACCAAACCACTCTATTTGTGTCACTTTCTTTTAATTTTTTGCCTACCACTTAGTTTTACCTAGTTTGTTCCCTCTGCTTACTTACTGACTTGTTTAGCCTCTCTCCCACTGGAGTGTAAGATTCATGAGAGCGGGGATCTGATCTGTTTTAGTCAGAGCAATACCCTTAGCATCCAGAGCAGTAACTGATATGAAGTTGACATTATTAACTTGGTCAGGAGAGGGAACATTGAGTATTAATAGTTCCCCGAGGAGAAAAGTCGGGAGCTTTTGTTTGTTTGTTTGTTTGTTTGTTGTTGTTGTTTGAGATGGAGTCTTGCTCTGTTGCCCAGGCTGGAGTGCAGTGGTGCGATCTCGGCTCACTGCAACCTCCACCTCCCGGGTTCATGCCATTCTCCTGCCTCAACCTCCCGAGTAACTGGGATTACAGGCATGTACCACCATACCCAGCTTATTTTTGTATTTTAGTAGAGATGGGGTTTCACCATGTTGGCCAGGTTGGTCTCAAACTCGTGACCTCAAATGATCCACCTGCCTTGGCCTCCCAAAGTGCTGAGATTACAGGAGTGAGGCATCTGGCCAGAAGTTTTGAGTGTTATAAAGAGGGCAGGTAACCCATAGTGGTTATGCTAATTAAGCCCTGATAACTAGCATTCTGAGTAGAAATGAGTCTATGTATGAGTACGTACATAGTTGGCGGTATTTCTCAAGCTTGGCACTATTGGCACTATTGGCATCCTGGGCTGGATAATTCTTTGTGTATGGCGGGGTGGCCGTGAAGGCTAACCTGTGCATTGCAAGATGTTTAGCAGCATCTCTAGTTTCTACCCACTAGATGCCATCCCAGTTGGGAAAACTCAAAATGTCTCTAGACATAACCAAATGTCTCTGATGGTACAAAACATTCCCCAGTTGAGAACTACTTGATTAAAAGATGTTCCAGCTGGGCGCAGTGATTCATGCCTGTAATCCCAGCACTTTGGAAGCTGAGGCAGGTGGATCACCCGAGTCAGGAGTTTGAGACCAGCCTCACCAACATGGCGAAACCCCGTCTCTACTAAAAATACAAAAATTAGCCAGGCATGGTGGTGGGCACCTGTAATCCCAGCTACCCAGGAGGCTGAGGCAGGAGAATCGCTTGAACCTGTGAGGCGGAGGTTGCAGTGAGCCGAGATTGCGCCACTGCACTCCAGGGTAGGAGACAGAGTGAGACTCTGTCCCAAAAAAAATAATAAAAAGTAAAAAATAAAAGATGCTCCATTTTGCATTAGTCAAAAATAAGTCTTCACTTTGGTGTGGTAAAATCCAGGCATCCAAGGGTCATTCAAAGTTCATGGTATTTTATCAGCTTCAGTAGTTAGAGCCTATGGCAATGAAACAACAGTTTCGATCATTCCTAAGCAAGTGCTATTGTAAGTGAAAAATTAATTTTTATAGTCCCTCTTCCTGAGACAATAGGATAACCTCACAAAGGGTCAACACATGATCAGGTTCTGAGATCTTTGCTACCATCTTAGTTTCTTTCAGATGCCATTCTCACAAGATTCCATTTTGTTTATCGGAGTAATCTTAATTTTTTGTTGTAGAATTGCTGGATGCATAAAACAGGATGGTGGCTGCACAACAACTGGCACTTCAAAACCTGTGAACAGGCCGGGCGTGGTGGCTCATGCCTGTAATCCCAGCACTTTGGGAGGCCGAGGTGGGTGGATCACTTGAGGCCAGGAGTCAAAGACCAGCCTGGGCAACATGGTGAAACCCTGTCTCTACTAAAAATACAAAAATTAGTTGGGTGTGGTGGTGCGCGCCTGTAATTCCAGTTACTCAGGTGGCTGAGGCATGAAAATCGCTTGAACCCGGAAGGTGGAGGTTGCAGTGAACTGAGATCACATTACTGTAATCTGGTCTGGGAAACAGAGGGAGACTATCTCAAAAAATAAACTAAAATAAAATTTAAAAACTACAACATGCTAACAAAAAATAAACAAGCAAATACGTAAAATAAAATTTCATGGCTGGGTGCGGTGGCTCATGTTTGTAATCCCAGCACTTTGGGAGGCCAAGGTGGGTGGATCACCTGAGGTCAGGAGTTCGAGACCAGCCTTGCCAACATGGCGAAACCCCATCTCTACTAAAAATACACAAATTAGCCAGGTGTGGTGGCACACGCCTGTAATCCCAACTGCTGGGGAGGCTGAGGCATGAGAAACACTTGAACCTGGGAAGCAGAGGTTGCAGTGAGCCGAAATTATGCCACTGCACTCCAGCCTGGGCAACAGAGTGAGACTCTGTCTCAAAGAAAAAAAAAATCAGCACATGAAGGGTGGGCAAGTATTTAAAAAAACAAAAACAAAAAAACCTGCCAACAACCGGGCGCAGTGGCTCACACCTGTAATCCCAACACTTTGGGAGGCCGAGGCGGGCAGATCACCTGAGGTCAGGAGTTTGAGACCAGCCTGCCAATGTGCTGAAACCCTGTCTCTCCTAAAAATACAAAAATTAGCTGGCCGTGGTGGCGGGTGCCTGTAATCCCAGCTACTCAGGAGGCTGAGGCAGGAGAATCGCTTGAACCAGGAAGCGAAGGTTGCAGTGAGCCGAGATCACACCACTGCACTCCAGCCTGGGCCACAAGAGTGAGACTTCATCTCAAAAAAAAAAAAAAAAAAAAACCTGATGGCCAGGCGCGGTGGTTTACGCCTGTAATCCCAGCACTTTGGGAGGCCCAGGCGGGCGGATCACGAGGTCAGGAGATCAAGACCATCCTGGCTAACACAGTGAAACCCCGTCTGCACTAAAAAAAAAAAAAATACAAAAAATTAGCCACGCATGGTGGCGGGCGCCTGTAGTCCCAGCTACCCGGGAGGCTGAGGCAGGAGAATGGCATGAACCCGGGAGGCGGAGCTTGCAGTGAGCAGAGATCACCCACTGCACTCCAGCCTGGGAGACAGAGCAAGACTCCATCTCAAAACAAAACAAAACAAAACAAAAAACCTGCTAACAATAACTTGACAACAGCAACCATTAGCAACAAGTTAAATAATGTTTATAGTACACCCTAAATCAGCAAAAGCCCAAATCCTGCTAAAAGATTCCACAGATTAGTCTGGGCAGCATGGTGAGAACCTCTCTCCACAAAAAGTTTAAAAATTAGCTGGGCATGGTGTTGCACACCTGCAGTGCCGGCTACTTGGGAGGCTGAGGCAGGAGGATTGCTTAAGCCTGGGAGGTCCAGGCTGCAGTGAGCCGTGGTTGCACCACTGCACTCCAGCCTAGGTGACAGAGAGAGACCCTGCCTCAAAAAAAGAAAAAAGAAAGAAAAGAAAAAAAGATTCCACAGATTGGTTTTCCCCACCTTGACTTGAATTGGCTTAGTTCTTGGATTTTAATTTCATTTAATCTTCCCACCGCAGCCTCCTGAGTAGCTGGGACTACAGGCATTGTACCACCGTGCCCAGCTAATTTTTATTTTTTGTAGAGACAGGGTCTCACTACATTGCCCAGCCTGGTCTGGAACTCCTGGGCTCAAGCAATCCTCCCACCTCGGCCTACCAAAGTGCTGAGATTATAGGCATGAAGCACCGTGCCCAGCCTATTCTTGGATTTTACACTGAGATCTCTTGATTTAGTCTGAAGCGCTTCTCCAAATGCCACAGCTATTAGTAGTTGGTATTAAGCAGCACCTTGTTTAGTCAGTAAATAACCTAAAGTGATTCTATTGTCCAGCATGATTGTAGCAAATGAGTTAGAGTTTTTTTTTGTTCAACAAGTATAGCAGACAATCTTGTCTATACAATTTCATTTGCCAGTTCCACTGGAAAGGGCACTTTCTAACACAGCATTCTAAACTAGGCACCTCCAATGCAAGGTTGAGACTTATACATGAAGGGATGGAAACCACTGTGTCTGACTGCTAATTGAAGATTTGTATTTCAAAAGGCATAGGGTTGACAGAACATTAGGTCATCTGAGAGACTAGCAACATTATTAAATTCCCAAAATGGCATATAAACCACTTCCAGAGGCCTCATTCCTTCTTCTCGTCAAGACCTACATTAATAGTAACATTACTGACCGGGCACAGTGGCTCCCACCTGTAATCCCAGCACTTTGGGAGGCCGAGGCAGGTGGATCACGAGGTCAAGAGATCGAGACCATCCTGGCCAACATGGTGAAACCCCGTCTCTACTAAAAATACAAAAATTAGCTAGGCGCGGTGTGTGTGCCTGTAATCCCAGCTACTCTGGAGGCTGAGACAGGAGAATCACTTGAACCCGGGAAGTGGAGATTGCCGTGAGCCAAGATCATGCCACTGCACTCCTGCCTGGGCGACACAGCGAAACTCTGTCTCAAAAAAAAAAACCAAAAACACGCTGCCTTTGTACACCACCGCGCCTCCGCGTGGCGCCTGGAGTCAGGCTGCAGCAGCGCCAGAGCACATGCTTGCGTATAACTGGGGCCACCTGGCCCCCTGCGGATAGTCCTTTTAACAAGGAGATGGGGAAAAAAAATGGATAGTTAATGTGTCCGCTTTTTTTTTTTTTTTTTTGATACTGATCCTGCCTTTGTCGCCCAGGCTGGAGTGCAGTGGCGCAATCTCAACTCACTGGACAACCTCTGTCTCCTGAGTAGCTGGAACTACAGGCGTGCACCACAACGCTAGGCTAATTTTTTTGTATTTTTAGTAGATAGGGTCTTGCCATGTTGGCCAGGCTGGTTTCGAACTCCTGACCTCAGGTGATCCGCCCACCTCGGCCTCCCAAAGTGCTGAGGTTACAGGCCTGAGCCACCACGCCTGACCTATAGTTAATGTGTCAACTTTTATAAATGAATATAAATATGTCTCTCAAACTTAAAGTATATTTTCACTAAAAAAATAGCAAAATAGAGCTGGGTGTGGTGGCTCATGCCCGTAATCTCCAGCATTTTGGTAGGCCAAAATGGGAGGATCACTTGAGGCCAGGAGTTCAAGACCAGACTGGTCAATATAGTGAACCCCCATCTCTATAAAAAATAAATAAATAGGCCGGGCGCGGTGGCTCAAGCCTGTAATCCCAGCACTTTGGGAGGCCGAGATGGGCGGATCACGAGGTCAGGAGATCGAGACCATCCTGGCTGACACGGTGAAACCCCGTCTCTACTTTAAAAATACAAAAAACTAGCCGGGCAAGGTGGCGGGCGCCTGTAGTCCCAGCTACTCGGGAGGCTGAGGCAGGAGAATGGCGTGAACCCGGGAGGCGGAGCTTGCAGTGAGCTGAGATCCGGCCACTGCACTCCAGCCTGGGCGGCAGAGCAAGACTCCGTCTCAAAAAAAAAAATTAAAAAATAAATAAATAAATAAAAGAGAAAAACAAAATAGAGCTTTTGAATTGTCCATTTAAAAAAATATTCTAGGTTTGGCAGATAAAATAGCTCTGACAAAAGTTTTGGATTAGTTAAAATCTAGAAAATGCCAAGCACATTTAATTATTTTTATTATCTCTTCTTTTATAAGATGAAGTAGCAAATCTTTGTAGTTTCCTTGAAATACAATGGAAACCCAGGAAACCCCTAAGGCATTTAAAGGGTGTAAAAGTCATCTTAATTATTTCATAATCCCAAACATACAGCCTGAATTTGAGGAAAGGACTATCAAAAAGACTTGTCAGAACAGAAATAAAGATCACAGTGAATTCACAATAGCAAAGACTTGGAACCAACCCAAATGTCCACGAATGACAGACTGGATTAAGAAAACGTGGCACTGGGCGCAGTGGCTCACGCCTATAATCCCAGCACTTTGGGAGGCCTAGGCGGGCAGATCACCTGAGGTCAGGAGTTCGAGACCAGCCTGACCAACATGGAGAAACCCTGTCTCTAAAAAAAACACAAAACTAGCCAGGCATGGTGGCGCATGGCTGTAATCCCAGCTAGTTGGGAGGCTGAGGCAGGAGAATCGCTTGCCATCGCACTCCAGTCTGGGCAGCAATAGTGAAACTCACCATGGAATATTATGCAGCCATAAAAAAGGATGAGTTCATGTCCTTTGCAGGGACATGGATGAAGCTGTAAACCATCATTCTCAGCAAACTGTCATAAGAACAGAAAACCAAACACTGCACAGTCTCACTCATAGGCGGGAACTGAACAATGAGAACACATGGACACAGGGAGGGGAACATCACACACCCGGGCCTGTTGGAGGGGTAGCAGGCTGGAGGAAGGATAGTATTAGGAAAAATACCTAATGTAAATGACAAGTTGATGGGTGTAGCAAACCAACATAGCACATGTATACCTATGTAACAAACCTACACATTATGCACATGTACCCTAGAACTTGAAGTATAATAAAAAAAATTTAAAACTTTTATTTATTTATTTATTTATTTTTGAGACGGAGTCTCGCGCTGTCACCCAGGCTGGAGTTCAGGGGCCAGATCTCAGCTCACTGCAAGCTCCGCCTCCCGGGTTCATGCCATTCTCCTGCCTCAGCCTCCCGACTAGCTGGGACTACAGGCGCCCGCCACCTCGCTCAGCTAGTTTTTTGTATTTTTTAGTAGAGACGGGGTTTCACTGTGTTAGCCAGGATGGTCTCGATCTCCTGACCTCGTGATCCGCCCGTCTCGGCCTCCCAAAGTGCTGGGATTACAGGCTTGAGCCACCGCGCCCGGCCAAAAATTTAAAACCTTTTTTAAAAAAAGATCACAGTGAATGGGCACAAAAATACAATTAGAAGGAATAAGATCTAGAGTTCGGTAGCCTAGATCTGGCCTAGGGTGACTATAATTAACAATAATTTATTGTATATATTTCCTTTTTTTTTTTTCTTTTTTTTTTGAGACAGAGTCTGCTCTGTCACCCAGGCTGGAGTGCAGTGGCGCAATCTCGAATCACTGCAACCTCTGCCTCCCAGGTTCAAGCGATTCTCCTGCCTCAGCCTCCTGAGTAACAGGAATTACAGGTTTGTGCCACCATGCCTGGCTAATTTTTGTGTATTTTGTAGAGATGGGGTTTCACCATGTTGGCCAGGCTGGTCTCAAACTCCTGAACTCAAGCAATCCTCCCACCTTGGCCTCCCAAAGTGCTGGGATTAAAGGCATGAGCCACCACGCTCGGCCTTTCTTTAATTTTTTTTTTTTTGAGACAAGGTCTTGCTCTGTCACCCTGGTTGGAGTGCAGTGGTATGATCTCAGCTTACTGCAGCCTCAACCTCCTAGACTCAAGCAATCCTCCCACCTCAGCCTCCTGAGTAACTAGGATTACAGGTACACACCACCAATCCCAGTTAATTTTTGTATTTTTTGTAGAGATGGGGTTTGCCAGGTTGCCCAGGCTGATCTTGGACCCCTGGGCTCAAATGATACTCCTGCTTTGGCCTCCCAAAGTGCTGGGATTACAGGCATGAACCACCGCACCCAGTCTGTATATTTCAGAATAACTAGAAGAGTGGAGTTGGAATGTTTCCAACACAAATAAATGATAAATGTTTGAGGAGATAAATATCCCAATTACTCTGATTTGATCATTACACATTGCATGCTTGTATCAAAATATAACATAGGCCGGGCGCGGTGGCTCAAGCCTGTAATCCCAGCACTTTGGGAGGCCGAGACGGGCGGATCACGAGGTCAGAAGATCGAGACCATCCTGGCTAACACGGTGAAACCCCGTCTCTACTAAAAAAAATACAAAAAACTAGCCGGGCGAGGTGGCGGGCGCCTGTAGTTCCAGCTACTCGGGAGGCTGAGGCAGGAGAATGGTGTAAACCCGGGAGGCGGAGCTTGCAGTGAGCTGAGATCCGGCCACTGTACTCCAGCCTGGGCGACAGAGCGAGACTCCGTCTCAAAAAAAAAAAAAAAAAAATATATATATATAACATGTACCCCATAAATATATACAACCGTTATGTATGCATAAAAATTAAAAATAAACATGACAAAATGTACCATTAAGAATATTAGTACTCCCCCCCAAAAAATAAAAACAACAAAAGAAGAAAAAAAGAAAAAACAAAAAAAAATAAATAAAAAGAAGAATATTAGTCTGAGGCCAGGTGCAGTGGCTCTAGTGAACCCAGAGGTTAAGATTGCAGTAAGCCATGTTTGTGCCCCTGCACCCTGGCTGGGTAATAAAGACCCTGTCTCAAAACAAAAATAAAACTGGGCAAAGGCTGGGAGAGGTGGCTCATGCCTTTAATATTCCCAGTGCAGCCGGGCGTGGTGGCTCACGCCTGTAATCCCAGCACTTTGGGAGGCCAAGGCGGGTAGATCACAAGGTCAGGAGTTCGAGACCAGCCTGGCCAATATGGTGAAACCCTGTCTCTACTAAAAATACAAAAATTAGCCAGGTGTGGTGACGGGCACCTACAGTCCCACTTACTTGGGAGGCTGAGGCAGGAGAATCACTTGAACCTGGGAGGCAGAGGTTGCAGTGAGCCGAGATCAAGCCACTGCACTCTAGCCTGGGCAACAGAGCGAGACTCCATCTCAAAAAAAAAAAAAAAATGTGTATATATACATACACACACATGCACACACACACATATATACATATATATATAGACACATATATACATGTATATATATATATTCCCAGTGCTTTGTGAGACCAATAGTTTGAGATGAGCCTTGGAAACATAGTGAGAACCCATCTCTACAAAAAATAAAAAATAAAAAAACTAGCTGGGCATGGTGGCTCACACCTATAGTTCTAGCTACTTGGGAAGCTGAGGCAGAATTGCCTGAGCTCAGGAGTTTGAGGTTACAGTGAGCTATGATCACACCAGTGCATTCCAGCCTGGGTAACAGAGTGAGACCCTATCTCAGAAAACAAAACAAAACAAAAACTGGGCAAAATACCTGAACAGATACCTCACCAAAGAAGTTATACAGATGATAATCACAGAAAAAGATACTCAACATCATATGTCATTAGAGAATTGCAAATCAAAATACAATGAGTTACCACTACATACCTATTAGGATGGCTACAATTTTTTTTAAAAACTGACAACACCAAATGCTTGTGAGGATTGCTGATGGAAATGCAAAATGGTACAGCAGCTTTGGAAGACAGTTTGGCGGTTTCTTACAAAAGTAACCATACTCTTACTATATGATCCAACAGTCTTGCTCCTTGGTATTCACCCAAATGAGTTTAAAACTTATGTCCACTCGGCCGGGCGCAGTGGCTCATGCCTGTAATCCCAGCACTTTGGGAGGCCGAGGCAGGCGGATCACGAGATCAGGAGATCGAGACCATCCTGGCTAACCCGGTGAAACCCCGTCTCTACCAAAAACACAAAAAATTAGCCGGGCGTTGTGGCAGGCGCCTGTAGTCCCAGCCACTAGGCAGGAGAATGGAGTGAACCCAGGAGGCGGAGGTTGCAGTGAGTCGAGATCGCACCACTGCACTCCAGCCTGGGCGACAGATACAGGCTCCGTCTCAAAAAAAAAAAAAAAAGTAAAAAAAAATTTTTTAAACTGGAACACAGAGGATAAGTAATCCTGCCTCACCCCTTGCCTCTCGCCCTTGCATGGGGCGAGGCAGGATTGATCAAACCCAGAAAGACTGAGGATGGATGCTGAACACAGAACTGAAGGATGAATGGGAATTACCTGAATAGAACAGGGGCTTGAGTGCAACAAGAGGCGGGCATTCCAGGCAGAGGAGAGCAATGGTAAGGGCCCCACGGTAGGCATCCGAGTAGGAGGGTAGAACTATGATGATAGAAGACTGAATAACGATCGAATGAAACCAAATGATTGGGCGCCTTCTTTCGGATCCTTGACTTCCAGGGCCAGCAGTCTCTATTGGCTCTTATACCGTTGCTCTATGAGGTATCAATGTTTTTGTCCTTCAGCCTCCCCTCCAATTGTTGAGCTCCTGGTGTGTTTTGAGGAGTAGAAGGCAAAAAGAACCCTCTTATTTTTCTTTGGATCCAGAGAGAGATTGAGCAAATAACAAAGCAAATGGTGTAAAATGTCTTTTTGTTTAGTTTTTCTTGATCTTCCCATGAGAGGCAAATACATGTTAAGGATAGTTGAATCTGGGTAAAGGGTACAGAAATGTTCCTTACAAGATTTTTGTTGGCAACTGGTGCAAGTATGAAATTATTTCCAAATAGGAAGCTAAAACACACAAAACAATTGGCCTTGGGAAACTGGCCAATCTTGAAGTAATCAAGTAATATTGTTAAGGGACAATCAGTATTGTGAAAACACGAATACGCCCCCTCCCTCCCCCTCAAAAAAAAAAACCCCTAAATTCTGTTCCCCCGTTGCTAATGTGTGATCCTGGCAAAGTCATCTAAAGCGCTGAGCTTCAGTTCCTCCACCCCAGAGAGTTGTTGCAACGATCAAATGAAAGAACGTATATCAAAGCCTTTCATGAACTATATTATTGCTGCTACCGTAGAAATGGAAAGTGTACAACAATAATTTGGACTAGATCCAAAACTACTTTTGACACTTCTGAGACTGTGGCCGCGCCACTGTCACCTTCCAAAGGTCACCAGGCCTTTCCTGAGCTGATATTGGCAGCGCACACTCTTGCCCGGCTCACCTTTCCAGGTGGGCGGTGCTCGCGCTGCTCGGCTCTCCAGGTGGCCGCGGCAGCTGCCCCAGAGCGCAGGCGCGGAGGCAGACCACGGGAGAGCCTGGCCACGCCTTCCGACCTAGCCTCACTCTGGCCCCGCCCCTCTCGAACGCCTTCGCGGGATCGCCCTGGAAACGCATTCTCCGGGACAGGCAGCCGCCAATGGGAAGGGAGTGAGTGCCACGAACAGGCCAATAAGGAGGGAGCAGTGCGGGGTTTAAACCTGAGGCTGGGCCTGCTCTTCCCGGCGTGCTGCGGAAGAACGGCTGTTGGTCTCTGCTGGGTGCAGGTCCTCGGCTGGTCGGGGCTCCGGTGTTCTGCTTCTCCCCGCTGAGCTGCTGCCTGGTGAAGAGGAAGCCATGGCGCTCCGAGTCACCAGGGTGAGCCGCTACGGACTGCGAACTGACGCGGCCTTCTTCGCTGCAGCCTGCTCGCTCTGCCTCGCCTGCGGGAGCCCCCCGAGCGGGAGAGGGCCGCAGGAACGATTTGGGGAGGAAGGTGGGAGGGAAGTCACCAAGAGAGCGTCGAGGTGGGCCCAGGCCTGGTGGGGGAGTGTGGGGGACGATGGATGGAGGGAGGAAGGTGAGAAAGAGAACTGGACCGATATTGGATAAATGTTTGGGGGAGATGGAAAGTCGACTGGGAACCTTTTGAAAAAGTGATAGAGGGTCCCTGAGTGGGCCCGCCAGCAGCTCTGTAACCCCCTTCCCAGAGAGAAGGTGTCTGCAATTGGAGGCTTTTTCGGTTTCCTTTCAAACGTAAATTCTCGGTATTTTAGGGCTGGGCAGGACTAATCAGGGAATCCCTCAATTGGTAAATGTAGAGGTTGTCGGCGGAAACTGACTTGTCACGGCCGCAGAGTAGACTCTGGGACCCACGTTTTCCCTCGGAACCCATTTTTACTCGGCTTTCCTTCTGGGAACTTCTCTTGTGCCCCACCTTAATTAACCCTTGACTTACTCGAGCCTCCGTGGACCAGCTCTTAAAGTGGTCTTTGCTTCTTTCAGAACTCGAAAATTAATGCTGAAAATAAGGCGAAGATCAGCATGGCAGGCGCAAAGCGCGTTCCTACGGCCCCTGCTGCAACCTCCAAGCCTGGATTGAGGCCAAGAACAGCTCTTGGGGACATTGGTAACAAAGTCAGTGAACAACTGCAGGCCAAAATGCCTATGAAGAAGGTAACTGTCTTCCCGACCTCACTTCTGTCAGAGCTGGCCTTACAACTGTGGCCTTTGATGCAGAAACATTTCATTCTCTGTTTCATCTACAGGAAGTAAAACCTTCAGCTACTGGAAAAGTTATTGATAAAAAACTACCAAAACCTCTTGAAAAGGTACCTATGCTGGTGCCAGTGCCAGTGTCTGAGCCAGTGCCACAGCCAGAACCTGAGCCAGAACCTGAGCCTGTTAAAGAAGAAAAACTTTCGCCTGAGCCTATTTTGGTAAACTTATTCTTACCATTGTAGAGTCTGTTGATTATTTCTTGTCCCTTATTTCACTGCAAGAGCATTCAAATTAATACCATTTATTGAGTGCTTAGCATGAGGCAATCTCTGCCCAACATTCTACATGCATTAACTCACATAATCTTTACAGGTACTCTGAGGTAGGTATTGTCACCTCTACTATTTAAATCATGGCTTTAGAGAGGTTATGTCAGGGTCACACAGGTAAGTGGCCCATATGAGATTTAAGCTCAGGCTGTCTGGCTTCAGAATCTATGCTTTTAATTGTTAACTCTCTTATATTCCTTCGTTAATGATATTAAGTAGTACCTGCCTGAGCCAAAGGCTTTGTTGTCCAAGTACAAGCCACCTCTGCAGAATTTATCGGAGTAAACAGAATGTTCTCTTGAAATTTTTTACTGCCTAATATGGCTACTAAATAATAAACCTGTAACACTGGAAAATGCAAAAGAGTAAAACAGGAAGAATGCAACTTTTCAGGGAGTGGTTAAGAAGATGAATTAACACTTAGCCTCAAAACCAGTAACTTTTTATTAAATAAAAGGTATGTAAATGTATCCTATGATAGACCTCCCTGTGAAGGAAAAGTAGGTCATGTAGAGGAGGCTGCTTTGATGAAACTGCAATGAACTGCATTCTGAAGCTCAGTTTTTAAAACTTAATTAAAACCAGTTGGGAAAATTATCTGAAAAAAAAATTTTTGAGACAGAGTCTGGCTCTGTTGCCCAGGCTGGAGTGCAGTGGTGTGATGTCGGCTCACTGCAACCTCTGCCTCCCAGGTTCAAGCAATTTTCCTGCCTCAGCCTCCCTAGTAGCTGGGATTACAGGCGCACAACACCACACCCAGCTAATTTTCATATTTTTAGTATAGATGAGGTTTCACCATGTTGGCCAGGCTGGTCTTGAACTCCCTGACCTCGTGATCTGCCTACCTCGGCCTCCCAAAGTGCTGGGATTACAGGCGTGAGCCACCGCGCCCAGCCAGTTAAGCTTCTTATATCTAAGGATAAGACATTGAAAACTATTGCTTTAGTGTTGAATTTCTGGGCATAGCACATGAAACATGTAGCCAGCATGGTCTTTGGGCATATCAAACTACATGATGCTTTCTTGAAAGGTCCATACCGATTCTTACCTTTGCTTTCCCACTTAGTAAGAATGCCTTCCCCACCCTTTCATTTAGCTAATAACCTTTTCATCCTTGAAAACAGCTCAAGCATCAACTCCTGAAGCTTTCCTGAACTTCTCCCATCTCCACCCCTGTTCCTAGAATCAGTCTTTCTGTTTGTTTTGAGACAGTCTCATTCTGTTGCCCAGGCTGGAGTGCAGTGATGCCATCTCAGCTCACCGCAACCTCTGCCTCCTGAGTTCAAGCGATTCTCCTGCTTCAGCCTCCCAAGTAGCTGGGACTACAGGCACGTGCCACCATGCCTGGCTAATTTTTCTATTTTTAGTAGAGACAGGGTTTCACTATGTTGGCCAAGCTGGTCTCGAACTCCTGATCTCGTGATCCACCTGCCTCAGTCTCCCAAAGTGCTAGGATTACAGACATGAGCCACCATGCCCAGTCTCAGTCTTATTTTTGTTTACTTATTTATTTATTTTTTCCCGAGACGGAGTCTTGCTGTGTCACCTAGGCTGGAGTGCAGTGGCGTGATCTTGGCTCATTGCAACCTCCGCCTCCCGGATTCAAGCAGTTCTCTTGCCTCAGCCTCCTGAGTAGTTGGGATTACAGGCACCCGCCACCACACCCAGCTAATTTTTTTTTTTTTTTTCTATTTTTAGTAGAGAGGGAGTTTCACCAGGTTGGCCAGGCTGGTCTCAAACTCCTGACCTCATGATCCGCCAACCTGGGCCTCCCAAAGTGCTGGGATTACAAGTGTGAGCCACCGCGCCCGACCTTATTTCTTTACTTTGTCTACTAAATTCAGAGTCCCTTGAGGATGCCATGAAGTCAATGCCTTGTAGAGTTTGACTTGAAGAAGGGGCTCAATAAATGTTTGAACAATGGGATAAAGGGAGCTTGAAGGAAGTGGTTAATGGTAATGAAGTTAATCCTTAGTAGTCAGGATAGAATTTATGTTATTTTGAGTAGTGAGAAGCAGTTTATATTTTGAAATAAAGACTAAAGACTGAACCGTCCTTTATTTGGATTAACTTCACATGTTGCTGATAAAGATTAATTACTTCTCAGTTTCCTTTGCAGGAAAGTCTAGAATGTGAATTTATTTGCTTCCAACTTTAAACTGACTCACTCTGAGTTGGCATTTCACTCTTTTTTTTGCCCAGGCTGGAGTAGAATGGCGCAATCATAGCTCACTGTATCCTCAAACTGCTGGGCTCAAGTGATCCTCCTACCTTGGCCTCCTGAGTAGCTAGGATTATAGGCAGTTGCCTTCATGCCCAGCTAATTTTTTGTAGAGATGAGTTATTGCTATATTGCCCAGGCTGGTCTCGAACTCATGGTCTCAAAGGATCCTCCCACCTCAGCCACCCAAAGAACTGCGATTACAGGCTTGAGCCACCATGCCCGACCTCATTCTTTTTAATTGAGTAATTAAATGATCACTTTCTTTTTTAACAAAGACAGGGTCTTGCTATATTGCCAAGGCTTGTCTTGATCTCCTGGCCTCAACCTCAGCCTCTCAAAGTGCTGAGATTAAAGGCGTGAGCCACCACGCCCAACCCAAATGATCACTTTGGATGTTAATCACTTCCTAAAAAGAAATGGAATAGTATGAAAAGATACTTTTCCTTTAAGGAAATGAATTGTATGTTGATTCAGGAGAACACTATCTTGAGTTGGTACCAATAACCTGACCTTCAAGCCCAAACTATAGTGCTTACTCCTATTTGCTCTTGTTTCAAGAGATCTCTTTGTTTTAAGGTTGATACTCCCTCTCCAAGCCCAATGGAAACATCTGAATGTGCCCCTGCAGAAGAAGACCTGTGTCAGGCTTTCTCTGATGTAATTCTTGCAGTAAATGATGTGGATGCAGAAGATGGAGCCGATCCAAACCTTTGTAGTGAATATGTGAAAGATATTTATGCTTATCTGAGACAACTTGAGGTCAGTATTATCATTAGTTTTTTTTCTAAACTGCATCTAACTTTATGAAAGTCTTTTCTATCAATAGTTCATAATAATTCAAGCAGGACTTGGGCAGCATTTCTTAAGAGATCGCACTTTCAAATTATCCTTCATGGAATACCTAAAATAAAAAGTCACTAAATCAATGGAGTCTATTTGCCACTTTGTGCAGGAAAGTTCGAAGTCAGGGTGGATACTACTATCGGTCTTTCTGAAGGAAAGTCCACAGATTGAATTTGATATGTATATATGCAATCTCCACCGTATTTGGAATGGTTAAGTCCCAAACTCTGCATTTTAGGTAATAATGGGTCAGCAAGTGGATGAGGATGTAGAATATACTCAAAGACTACAGCCACCCCTAACACAAGGCATTTTGTGTTAGTGTGGCTGATGTGCGTCCAGTTGTTGGTGAAATTATTTGTGCCCAAAAGGAGTACACTCAAAGCTACTTTTTGGTTCACTTCAATTTGATCCCACTTTTTTTTTTTTTTTTTTTTTTTTTTTTTTTTTTTTTTTTTTTTGAGACAGAGTCTTGCTCTGTCGCCCAGGCTGGGGTGCAGTGGCCGGATCTCAGCTCACTGCAAGCTCCGCCTCCCGGGTTTAGACCATTCTCCTGCCTCAGCCTCCCGAGTAGCTGGGACTACAGGCGCCCGCCACCTCGCCCGGCTAGTTTTTTGTATTTTTTAGTAGAGATGGGGTTTCACCGTGTTAGCCAGGATGGTCTCGATCTCCTGACCTCGTGATCCGCCCGTCTCGGCCTCCCAAAGTGCTGGGATTACAGGCTTGAGCCACCGCACCCGGCCAATCCCACTTTTGAAACTTTCTCTTAATGGCATTTGCCCTTTTCCTACAAACACAAGTATTCTATATGGCAGCATAAACACAGTAGCGTCAACTATACCGTTATCACATTTACCTAGTTTTTTGGTGTGTGTGTGTGTGTGTGTGTGTGTGTGTTTTTTTTTTTTTTTTTTTAGAGGGAGTCTCACACTGTCGCCCAGGCTAGAGGGCAATGGTGCCGTCTCAGCTCACTGCAATCTGCCTCCTGGGTTCAAGCAAGTAATTCTCCTGCCTTAGTCTGCCGAGTAGTTGGGATTGCAGGCACACACCACCATGCCTGGCTAATTTTTTGTATTTTTATTTGGTTTTGGTTTTTTGAGACAGGGTCTTGCTCTGTTGCCCAGGCTGGAGTGCAGTGGTGCAATCTCGGCTCACTGCAACCTCTGCCTCTCGGGTCAAGTGATTCTCATGCCTCAGCCTCCTGAGCAGCTGGGATTACAGGTGCCCACCACAACACCCAGCTAATTTTTGTACTTTTAGTAGAAATGAGGTCACCATATTGGCCAGGCTGGTCTCAAACTCCTTAGATGATCCACCCACCCGGCCTCCCAAAGTGCTGGGATTACAGGCATGAGCAGTCGCGCCCACCCCCAGTTGTTTTTAATGCATCGTCTTAATGTCATCACTGACATCTCTTGCCTGCTCCTTTGGGGCCTCTCCTTTTTCTATATGATTCTTCTGCAAGACTTCTATGCCAGGAGTAGCCTTCTGCTTTGAGTTTCTTCTGCCATCTTTTTAGGGCTTTTTAAAGTTGTGTTCTAACTTTGGAGGATACCTTTTTTTTTTGAGACAGTCTCGCTGTGTCACCCAGGGGGTGTGCCGTGGCTCACTGCAAGCTCCGGCTCCCAGGTTCACGCCATTCTCCTGCCTCGGCCTCCCGAGTAGCTGGGACTACAGGCACGTGCCACCATGCCTGGCTAATTTTTTGTATTTTTAGTAGAGACAGGGTTTCACCATGTTAGCCAGGATGGTCTCCTAACGTCATGATCCACCCACCTTGGCCTCCCAAAGTGCTGGGATTACAGGCATGAGCCACCGTGCCCAGCCTGTAAATGTGCTGTTTCTTGATGCTTCGTTCTTGTTCTGTGCAAGGCGGCCATATATGCAAAGCAACCCCCCAAATGTCAGAGGAGCTGAGAAACCAAGGAATGAGGCAGATAAATGGAGTTTCCTGGTATTGGGTGACTGATGAGGGGGAATTTACAGACATAAGTCTGGTCTTTGATGGCTGTAAGATGTAGATCTCTGCACTGTAACCCCTCATACCCACGGCTTGAGTATGTATACATTTTCTTGGGGAAAGTATATGTGCTCTAGAATGAATGTGCGGGTGGCTGACAGAATGCTACAGACATCATAGCCTATAATGTATACAATAGTATGAAGGGCTGTTTTGGAGGAGAGGCCAAACTTAAAGTGAATAGGCAGAAGGCACATTGGATTAGCATTTAAAATAAAGTCACTCTTGTCCCCCACAGTTCTTAGCTATGTTGCTGTTGGGCTTTAACCCTGGAGCAGGCAGGAGTGTTGTAGTACATGGGTTCCAGCTGCCCTGGGAGTTTGATATTTTCTCTATGTAAAGCTCAGGTTCTAACTTTAGAGGCTCAAGTGAAAAGATCTGAGATGATAGTATAGTATCTTTATTTGGAAGGGAGTGGACTAGCAAGAGTTGTGGTGAATTGAATATCGTAAGACCTGACAATATAAAAAAGCTGCCACACTGTCCTATCTAATGTTTGCCCTTTTTTGGCGGGGGGGTGAAGGGGGAACAGTCTCTCTCTGTCACCCAGGCTGGAAAGCAGTGGTGCAATCTCGGCTACCTGCAACCTCCACCTCCTGGGTTCAAGCAATTCTCCTGCCTCAGCCTCCTGAGCAGCTGGGACTACAGGTGTGCGCAACCATGCCCAGCTAATTTTTGTATTTTTAGTAAAGAGAGGTTTTGCCATGTTGGCCAGGCTGGTCTCGAACTCCTGGCCTCGAGCAATCTGCCCATCTCAGCCTCCCAAAGTGCTGGGATTACAGGCATGAGCCACCACGCCAGCCTTAATGTTTGCTTTCTTTCTTGGTGATGGTGTTGTTTGTGGTGACCATATGAATAATTGAATTAAGAACTGATACAAAGGCTGGGCACAGTGGCTCACGCCTGTAATCCCAGCACTTTGGGAGGCCAAGACAGGTGGATCACGAGGTCAGGAGATCGAGACCATCCTGGCTAACACAGTGAAACCCCGTCTCTACTAAAATACAAAAAAAAATTAGCCGGGCGTGGTGGTGGACGCCTGTAGTTCCAACTACTCGGGAGGCTGAGGCAGGAGAATGGCATGAACCCGGGAGGCGGAGCTTGCAGTGAGCCGAGATCGCGCCACTGCACTCCAGCCTGGGCGACAGAGCGGGACTCCGTCTCAAAAAAAAAAGGAACTGATAGAGATTCTAAATGCCCCAGTGCTACTTACTGTAGGAACTAACTGATCTTTCTGGACATAAATGTGTCACATGGAGTCATGTTTCTAAGAATAATCGGCATTTTCTTTTGCAGGAAGAGCAAGCAGTCAGACCAAAATACCTACTGGGTCGGGAAGTCACTGGAAACATGAGAGCCATTCTAATTGACTGGCTAGTACAGGTTCAAATGAAATTCAGGTTGTTGCAGGAGACCATGTACATGACTGTCTCCATTATTGATCGGTTCATGCAGGTAAGCATTTCAGTAAGTTTTCCCTTCCAGGATTCTAGCCGAGTCATAAGAAGCTGACGTTTTTGGGCTGGGCCGGGTGTGGTGGCTCATGCCTGCAATCCCAGCGGGCGGGTGGATCACGAGGTTAGGAGATCGAGACCATCTTGGCTAACACAGTAAAACCCCGTCTCTACTAAAAATACAAAAATTTAGCTGGGTGTGGTGGCGGGCACCTGTCGTCCCAGCTACAGGAGGCGGAGGTTGCAGTGAGCTGAGATCGCGCCATTGCACTCCAGCCTGGGCGACAGAGTGAGACTCCATCTCAAAAAAAAAAAAAAAAAAAAAGAAAGAAACTGACTTTTTCAGCTAAAATCTTTCTTGGGGGATATGGTATCATTAATTAAGATTTTGCAATGGGAGAATGTCTTTCTACCTCTCCATCATAGCTCTGTGTCTCCTTTTCAAACATGTTATTCATTGTGTTGAAATTCCCATTGCAGAATAATTGTGTGCCCAAGAAGATGCTGCAGCTGGTTGGTGTCACTGCCATGTTCATTGCAAGCAAATATGAAGAAATGTACCCTCCAGAAATTGGTGACTTTGCTTTTGTGACTGACAATACTTACACTAAGCACCAAATCAGACAGATGGAAATGAAGATTCTAAGAGCTTTAAACTTTGGTCTGGGTCGGCCTCTACCTTTGCACTTCCTTCGGAGAGCATCTAAGATTGGAGAGGTACAGGTTTCTTAAGAAACCTTTCGGTATGGGTACATTAGGGAACACTGCTGCTGACCAAGCAAGTCGAATTCAACTGACCTATATTATACCTAACTACATGGGGAAGAGAGAAAGTTGTTCTTTATTTTTAGTCAGGCTGCATGTTAATATTAGGGCTTTCCGTGGGCATTTGAGAGTTTGTAGACAAACATTTGTAGTTAAAAGATACATATGGGCATGCAGGTTAGTGCCAAATGAAAATTTTCTGAAAGAAACTCAGTGACACGGGTTTTGTTTCAGGTTGATGTTGAGCAACATACTTTGGCCAAATACCTGATGGAACTAACTATGTTGGACTATGATATGGTGCACTTTCCTCCTTCTCAAATTGCAGCAGGAGCTTTTTGCTTAGCACTGAAAATTCTGGATAATGGTGAATGGGTAAGCTCTGTCCCACAGAACTCCTAAGCTTTTAAATTGTAAAGAATGTTTGACTAAATACAGAACTTTTGTTATTAAAGGGCAATTCAGGTGATTCATAAATATGGGATCTACTGAAGGAATAGTTTAAAAAGATGTCATAGAATGTTTTCACATGGTTTGGTTTTTGAGACAAGGTCTCGCTCTGTCGCCTGGGCTGGAGTGCAGTGATGCAGTCTTGACCCACTGCAACCTCAGCCTCCAGAGTAGCTGGGACTGAAGGTTTCTGGCTAGTTTTTAAATTTTTTTCATGTCAGACGGGTAATATGCCCACGTTGTAACAAGGTTTGAGGGTGGCACATTTCACACGTTCACATGAACACCCAATCATCACACTTATAAACTACAAGAGTCACCCACCAGCCTGGGCAACGTAGCAAATCCTCATCTTTACAAATATATATATATATATATATATTCAGGTTGTTGCAGGAGACCATGTACATGACTGTCTCATCTTTACAAATATATATATATACACACACACAAATATATCTATATACACAAATATATATATATACACACACAAATACATATATATACACAAATATATATATATATATATAGGCACATGTCTGTAGTCCCAGCTACTCTGGAGGCTGACCTTTATATTTTTTGTAGACATGGCGCCTCCCTATATTACCCAGGCTGGTCTTGAAACCCTGGGCTCAAGCGATCTACCGACTTCCACTTACCAAAGTGTTGGAATTACAGGCGTGAGCCATTGCAACCAGTCAAGTGTTTCCATTTCTTTGCCTAATTTCAACTGTATTCCCTTTGAGAAAGGTAGAGCAACTTTTACTCCTTAGAGGAGAAACTGGAAGGTCAAATGACATACAAATAGTACATTCATATTCATTGATTCAGCAAATGCCTCTCCTATGTGGCAGGCACTACCCTAGGTGTTAAGAATAGAACTATGCAGCTGGGTGTGGTGGCTAACACCTGTAATCCCAGCACTTTGGGAGGCCAAGGTGGGCAGATCACGAGCTCAAAAGTTCAAGACCAGTCTGACCAATGTGGTGAAACCCTATCTCTACTAAAAATACAAAAATTAGCCAGGCATGGTGGTGCAAACCTGTAACCCCAGCTACTCAGGAGGCTGAGGCAGAAGAATCACTTGAACCCGGGAGGCAGAGGTCGCAGTGAACCAAGGTCACACCATGCACTCCAGCCTGGAGTGAGACTCCATCTCAAAAAAAAAAAAAGAAAGAAAAGAATAGAACTATGACAAAGTTGGCCTCAAGGAAGTAGAGTCTAGTTTTAGGGTGGGCAAGTCAACAATTACAATAGTGCAATTGTGTTTGAGCAGAGGTTCCTATAGAAGCATGAGAGCACCTAGGAAAGGAGGAGTCTTTAGCTTTGTCTTACATTTCACTTATATTAATTAATGATACAGTACCCTTCCCTTCCCCACTCCTGAATAACATCAAACATCTAGAAACTTTATGAAAATCATTATCGATTGAGCATTTTTAACATTAACTTTTGTTGTCTTAGACACCAACTCTACAGCATTACCTGTCATATACTGAAGAATCTCTTCTTCTGGTTATGCAGCACCTGGCTAAGAATATAGTCATGGTAAATCAAGGACTTACAAAGCACATGGTGAGTCAATATAGTGGCATTGTAAGATGTCAAAAAGTCTAATAATTCAAACTTAATGCCTGCAAATGCCTGGTTTATTTTTAATGAGTTAATGTTTTAAATGAATACCTGTATCATTGGATCTTGTGATTTTTTCCCCTCTTTAATGGCTATCCTTTTGTCTTCCAGACTGTCAAGAACAAGTATGCCACGTCGAAGCATGCTAAGATCAGCACTCTACCACAGCTGAATTCTGCACTAGTTCAAGATTTAGCCAAGGCTGTGGCAAAGGTGTAACTTGTAAACTTGAGTTGGAGTATATATTTACAAATAAAATTGGCACCATGTGCCATCTGTACATATTACTGTTGCATTTCCTTTTAATAAAGCTTATGGCCCCTTTTACTTTTTTATAGCTTAACTAATTTGAATGTGGTTACTTGCTACTGTAGGGTAGCGAAAAAGTTGTCTTAAAAGGTATGGTGGGGAATATTTTTAAAAACTGCTTTTGGTTTACCTGGGGATCCAATCGATGTATATGTTTATATACTTGGTTCTTGTTTTATGTACCTGGCTTTTACTTTATTAATACGAATTACTGAAGGTGATGGAGGTATTTGAAAATTTTACTTCTATAGGACATACTACATGTAAGCCAAGTCATCATGGAGAATCTGCTACGTAGTTCTATTTTAAAGTAAAAGTCTACCACCAAATCCCTGGTCACCCTGTTAGAATTCTGTTTCTTCTGGTGATTGCTGCCATAATTCTAAGTTATTTACTTTTACCACTATTTAAGTTATCAACTTTAGCTAGTATCTTCAAACTTTCACTTTGAAAAATGAGAACTTTATATTCTAAGCCCAGTTTTCATTTTGGTTTTGTGTTTTGTTTAATAAAACAATACTCAAATACAAAAGGTATCTTTTTTAAAAGTTAATTTACCCCTTCCTTAGGCTCTTTCTAAATCCCACCCACCTGAAATCAACAATTACGGATTTATCCTTCCATGTCTTGTATATAGATGTGCATATTAATTTTTATGGGTTTTTTTAAAATGTGGTTTATTCTATATACATAACAATTATTGTCAACATACATAAGCCTACCTGTATTTGTGCATTATATTACATGGTACAGATAGTCATGTGCCCCATGAACATTTTGGTCAAAGACAGACTACATACACCTTGGTGGTCCCATAAGATTATGATGCCATACTTTTACTGTACCTTGTGCCTAGATACACAAATACTGACATGTTATAATTGCCTGCAGTATTCAATAACATGGTGTATAGTTTTGTAGCCTAGGAGCTATAAGCTACACTATATAGCCTAGGAGTGTAGTAGGGTATGCCATCTAGATTTGTGTGAGTATACTCTGGTGTTTGAACAATAAAATCACCTAATGACACATTTCTCAAACCATATCCCAATCATTAAGCAACACATGAGTAAGTTTTTTTGTTTTTGCGACAGTCTCGCTCTGTTGCCAGGCTGGAGTGCAATGGCGCGATCTTGGCTCACTGCAACCTTCGCCTCCTGGGTTCAAGCGATTCTCCTGCTTCAGCCTCCTGAGTAGCTGAGATTACAGGCATGCACCACCACGCCCAGCTTATTATGTATTTTTAGTAGAGACGGGGTTTCACCATGTTGGTCAGGCTGGTCTTGAACTCCCGATCTCAGGTGATCTGCTTGCCTCAGCCTCCCAAAGTGCTGGGATTACAGGCGTGAGCCACCATGGCCAACTAATTTTTTGTAATTTTAGTAGAGATGGGGTTTCACCGTGTTAGCCAGGATGGTCTCGATCTCCTGACCTCGTGATTCGCCCACCTCTGCCTCCCAAAGTGCTGGGATTACAGGCATGAGCCACCGCACCTAGCCCTAAGTAGGCAATTTTTATATGTGGTGTGAAGTAGAATTTTTCCAGATACCCGTTTATGCCAGTTCCATGACTGAAACCCTCCTTGTCCAACTTGAAATATCTTCAATGCCCATCTATTCTTCCCTGATCTTGTTTTTTCCTGTGATAATACAGTTTTACCAGTTTATCAGTTAAGATAAGGCTTACCAAATATATGGGGGTACTACCAAACACTTTTCTATAAAAACTTTAAAATTGTGTATAGTTACCAAAAAGTTCCTTTTTTGTTGTTGTTGTTTGTTTTTTGAGGTGGAGTCTCGTTCTGTTGCCCAGGCTGGAGTGCAGTGGCGCTATCCTGGCTCACTGCAACCTCCGCCTCCCCAGTTCAAGCGATTCTCCTGCCTCAGCCTCCCGAGTAGCTGGGATTACAGGCATGCACCACCATGCCCTGCTATTTTTGTATTTTTAGTAGAGACGGGGTTTCTTCATGTTGGTCAGGCTGGTCTCGAACTCCAGACCTCAGGTGATCAGGCCTCCCGAAGTGCTGAGACTACAAGCGTGAGCCACCACACCCGGCCAGTTTCATCTTTTTAAAGCCTTACAATCATTTGAAGTCCCCATTCATTCATTGGAAACTAGCTAAATTAAACAGTGAAGTCGTTTGTCCTGGAGCTATTAAATATAATAGGCCAGGCACAGTAGCTCACACCTGTAATCCCAGCACTTTGCAAGACTGAGGCAGGTGCGTTGCTTGAGCCCAGAAGCTCGAGACCAGCCTGGGCAACATGGCGAAATCCCATCTACACAAAAATTAGCCAGGGGTACTGGAGTGCACCTGTGGTCCCAGCTACCCAGGAGGCTGAGGTGGGAGAATCACCTGAGTCAGGGAAGTCAAAACTATAGTGAGCCAAGATCGCACGACTGCACTCCAGCCTGGGTGTGGGAGTGAGACCCTGTCTCAAAAAATAAAATGGTAAATATTCCATGCATTTTTGGTCTCTTCTAAAGATTTTTCTCTGTATGATACAATCGCTCTTTTAGAGATGTTCCTCCCCTACATTAATAGAAAATTATGTCCATGTTTGGTGGCTCACGCCTATAATCCTAGCACTTTGGGATGCTGAGGCAGGAGGATTGCTTGAGGCCAGGAGTTCAAGACTGACCTGGGTAACATAGTGAGACCCTGTCTCTAAAAAAATATAAAAAATAGACTCTTAGCACTTTAGGAGGCTGAGTTGGGTGAGACCCTGTCTCTATTAGAAAAAAAAATTATAAAATTTTAAAAATTAGCCCAGCAGTCATGGTGGTATGTGCCTGTAGACCTAGCTACTTAGAATGCTAAGGCAGGAGGATCACTAGAACCCAGGAGTTTGAGGCTGTAATGAGTTATGCTCGTGCTACTGCACTCCAAGCTGGATGACACGGCAAGAGCGTGTCTCGTACAAAAAAAAAGAAAAAAAAAAGGAAAAAAAAATCCGTTCTAGATTTTTAAAGTTACGGCTGTAGAGGACCATGACAAAGTTAATCTCTTCTGAATGTGCAGTTATATCTTCTTTCTCAGTACTGATGTTGAGTACTTTTGTTTTCTCATGAGACTGGCCCATGGGGTTATTTCATTGGCCTTTTGAAAGAATTAGTTTTTGGTGTTACCATTTCTACCATTTTTATTTCGTGGTTTTAGCTTTTTTTCCCCACCATCCCCTTTTATTTTCTAGTTTAAATATTTTCTATATTTTAGTCATGAAAGTGAGGCAATAGGACAGGATCTGGAGGCAGGGAACCTAAGGCAGATGCACGCTGACGTTCTACAACTAAATCAAAAGGAAAACCCCAACTTTCCACACTTAAATCACAAACGGACCTGAGGGTACTCCCTTTGGAAACCCCCCCACCCCTTTTTCTGTGTGGCAGATGGAAAATTGAAAGTACCTCTGATTGGCTGCTTTCTGCAACCAATCAGACTAATTGTGGGACACTATTTGCATGGGCTGTATACCAAGTGGCCAATAGGAAATCTCTAGAGGGTATTTAAACCCCAGAAAATTCTGTAACCCGGCTCTGTCCCTATACCACCGTGTGTACTTTGTTTTTTTTTAAACAGTCTCCCTCTGTTGCCCAGGCTGTAGTGCACTAGCACAATCTCGGCTCATTGCAACCTCTGCCTCCCTGGTTCAAGCGATTCTCCTGCCTCAGCCTCCGGAGTAGCTGGGATTACTGGCCTTCACCACCACATCTAGCTGATTTTTGTATTTTTAGTGGAGATGGGGGTTTCACCATGTTGGCCAGGCTGGTCTCGAACTACTGACCTCAAGTGATCCACCAGCCTCGGCCTCCCAAAGTGTTGGGATTACAGGCATTACAGGCATGAGCTACTGCACCTGGCCAGTCAATATCTTTTTCTTTTTCTTTTTTTTTTTTTTTTGAGACGGAGTCTCTGTTGCTCAGGCTGGAGTGCAGTGGCCTGATCTTGGCTCACTGCAACCTCTGCCTCCCAGATTCAAGCGATTCTCCTGCCTCAGCCTCCTGAGTAGCTGGGGTTACAGGCGTATGCCACCACGCCTGGCTAATTTTTGTAATTTTAGTAGAGATGGGGTTTCACCATGTCGGTCAGGCTGGTCTCGAACTCCTGACTTCGTGATCCGCTCACTGCGGCCTCGCAAAGTGCTGGGATTAAAGGCGTGAGCCACCGCACCTGGCCAGTCAATATCTTTTGAGATTTTTTTTTTTTTTTGGTCAGCTTGACGTTTTTTTGTTTTTAGAATTTTCAATTCTTGCCTCCTCAGAAGAAAGGATTTGACTGAGGGGCGTAAGGCAGGAGATACCCAGGCAAGTTTCAGAGCAGGAGTGAAAGTTTATTAAAAAGCTTTAGAACAGTAACGAAAAAAGGAAAGTAAAGAAAGGAAGGAAAGGTATGTGCTTTCCTTGGTTGAGAAACCAAGTGTGCCTGGTGATTTTTAATGTTACTGAAGATGTGGCATGTTAAAAAGGCATCTTTCTGCTAACACAGTGACTCACATCTGTAATCCCATGATTGTTTTCGTTTTAAATCTTGGCCAGGCTGGTCTCAAACTCCTGGGCTCGACAGATCCTCTTGCCTCAGCCTCCCAAAGTGCTGGGATCACTGGCCTGAGCCACTGCACCCGGCGGTATAATCCCAGTGTTTTGGGAGGCCAGGATAGGCGGATCAATTGAGGCCAGGAGTTTAAGACCAGCCTGGGCAACAGAGCAAAACACCGTCTCTACGAAAAATAATTAGCCAGGCATGGTGGCCTGTGGCTCAACGTGAGACAGTGACTCTAAAACAAAACAAAACAAAACAAAACAAAACCCTACCACAATCGTATCACACTAAGAAAACTCATAATTTAATATCTAATATGCAGAACACATTCAAATTTCCTCAATTGTTCCAAAAATGTATTAGGGCTTTTTTTTTCTTTCCTTTTCCAATCCAAGATTCAATCATGGTTTGTTTTTCCATATAGAAGAACAACCGCCCTGCTTTCTGTGTTTCAGGACATAGACATGAATTGTCTTGTAGAAGGTTCCTCATTCTGGATTTCTTGTCTCATGTTTTCAGCAAAGTTCAGGTTACACATGGCAATAAAGGTGATCTGTACAACTCATGCGTTATATTAGGGTCAGACATCAGATTGTTACACCATTTTTGATACCAATTTTGACCATCTGGTTAAGGTGGTAACCATTAGCTGTAACATTCCTATAAAGTGCTGGTCTCCAGTTTTAGCACTCATTAATTATACTTTCCTGACATTTATCTCCCTGGTAATATGGTAGTTTTCTATCATCTCTTCTACCTTTACTATTGACTTTCTAATGGATAGCTCCCTACCCACACCCACCCTCCCCCCGCCTCAGACAGGGTCTCACTCTATCACTCAGGTTCGAGTGCAATGGTGCTATCTTGGCTCACTGCAACCTCAGCCTCCCTGGTTCAAGCGATTTTTCTGTCTCAGCTTCCGGAGTATCTGGGATTACAAGCTTGTGCCCCTGTGCCCGATTAATTTTTGTATTTTTAGTACAGATGGGGTTTCACGATGTTGGCCATGCTGGTCTCAGACTCCTGGCCTCAAGTGATCTGCCTGCCTTGCCTTCCCAAAGTGCTAAGATTATAGACATGAGCCACCGTGCCAGGCCTTATACCCACCGTTTTTGTTTTACTGTGGGTTTTTTTTTTAAATTGCGTTTTATGACCCTTTATGGTGGTGGTTCTCAAAGTGTCCTCATCAATAAGCAACAGCAACTTTACCTGGGAACTTGCTACAAATGCAAATCAGAACCCTAGGGACACCCAGAAATGTGTTTTAACAAAGTCTCCTCCGAATTCTCACGTTGGATAACCACTGCATTATTTTTTTTATAAAAAAATTTTTGAGACAGTCTTTTTTTCATTTTTAGTAGAGATGGGGTTTCACCATGTTAGCCTGGCTGGTCTCGAACTCCTGACTTCAGGTGATCCACCCGCCTCAGCCCCCAAAGTGCTGGGATTGCAGGGGTGAGCCACCACGCCCGGCGAATTTAACTTTTATCAGGAGTCGTATTACATTAATAATGGAGAGGAAGAAAACAGCACAGTATGATCAAGATTAACTAGGGAGTAATTAGCTGTAAAAGAACTCTCGACTCTCTTGTTCAAAGAGGTTCAAGCTGCTGTGCTTGTGCGGGAAGGGCTGTGTCCCTTACACGGCCGACTCTAATGAAAAACTACAAATCAGTCATTTCTCCTTCATTTTCTCCATTCCCCCCACTCACTACACAGCTAAGAAAGCTCAATGGTACCCTGCAGACACTCACAACTTGAGGGCACCCAACTCTCAGTTACGAGTGGTGTCAATCATAATGACAGAATGAAGTATCAGTGCAAGAAATTTAAAGTGTGTGGATGTCTCCAGGCTGGAAGTCTGGGTTCGAAATGTTTGCAATGCCTCGCACTTGTGCCCCGTGGATATCCCTGAACTTCAGAAGCCACTGGTTTCCCCGCCAAACGAAAGGTATGCACCTCATGGGTTCAGGTCAAAAAAGTCTTCTAAGCAACCCTCTAATGTTTATCTTTCACAGCCTGCCGGGCACACCCATCTTCAAAGGCAGCGGACGGAAAAGAAGTGCCAAGATGGGTGGATACACAGCTGTGGCCGCACTCACGTGTCCCAGCACCAAGGCCGAATGACCACTTAGGTCAGGAGATTTTCCCCCCAAGGCTGCTGTTCCCGGGTGGTGTCCCAACGTCTCTAGTGCAGCCCCTAGCTCAGCACTCTACACATCTGACGCTTAACGAAAGCTATTTCAACTTTTTACCAGTGGTCTGCAGTTATTTTCACCAGCAGAGCCCGGATGAAAAAGGAGCGAGAAGCAGCCACGGCAACCGAAAGCCCAGGCGGAAAGGGTGGGGCCCTAGGCGGAAGAGGCGGGGCTCTCGGGCCTTTTCCCGGCGTCAATTTAGTGGCGGGAAAAGCGACGTCTTCTGAACGGCGTTTTCTTGCTGAGTGGTAGCCTTTCCCCTCAACCAGCAATGGAGGAACAGCCCCAGATGCAAGCCGCCGACGAGCCCGCGGACTCCGGAGAGGAAGGCGGGGCAGGCGGGCCGCCGCAGGTCGCCGGCGCCCAGGCGGCGCGCAGCGAGGACCGCATGACCCTGCTCCTCAGGTTGTTCCCTTTGGCCGCCTCAGCCCGGGCCAAGTGGGCGTTGTGGCCCGGAACTCCGCCCTTTGCTCAGAAGGGTAGGGTTCGAATTCACGCTCGGTCACGTCATGTCTCCGTGACAGCCTCATTCACTTAAACTCTTGAAGTTCTTTCTTCATCAGCGAAAGGGAGAGAAAAATGACCCCCTGGTAGACAGGTTATAAGGGTTAAATGAGACAGTCTAGGAAAGTGTTGAGCACAGTGCCCCGGGCCCTTGGAAAGTCCTTAGAAGCTGTAATTTCTCCTCCTGTTCCCCTCCCCCGCCCCCGGTTTACAGGCAAGTTGAATACCAGACCTAAATTGAAAGGAAGGTGTCCCTACCTTTTGTTTTAGAACTACGACCCCTTCGTAACCCAGAAGCTTTATATGTTATATATTCTACTAAGCGGATGATGTTTATACTTTTCCACTAAGCGGTAGCTGGTGAAGATTCGATGAGAAGGGGCATCCGTCTTCCAAACCAGTGAGCAGGAGAAGGTCCTGGGCCAAATCTGCCTAACTGCCTATTTTTGTGTGACCACTCAAGCTAAGCATAGTTTTTATGTTTAAGTGGTTGCAGAGAAAAGATCATAAAAATATTTCATAATACATGAACTCTATCAGAAATTAAAATTTCAGTTTCCATAAATAGTTTTATTGGAATACAACTTTCCTGCACAAGGGTGGAATTGAATAGCTAAAACAGAGACCATGTGACTCACAAACCCTAAAAAATTTGCCATCAGGTCCTTTACAGAAAAAAATGTGCGGTCCTCTGTTCTGTATCATAAAGGTAGTTTTAAAAAAATCATTATGGGTCGGGCGCGGTGGCTCACGCCTGTAATCTCAACACTTAGGGAGGCCCAGGCGGATGGATCACCTGAAGTCAGGAGTTCAGACCAGCCTGGCCAACCATGGCCAAATGGTGAAACCCCGTCTCTACTAAAAATACAAAAATTAGCTGGGCATGGTGGCGCTCACCTGTAATCCTAACTACTTGAGAGACTGAGGCAGGAGAATCACTTGAACCCAGGAGGCAGAGGTTGCATTGAGCGGAGATCGTGCCACTGCACTCCAGCCTGAGTGACAGAGCAAGACTCTGTCTCAGGAAATATAAATAAATAAGAAAATAAAGTCAAAAGTTTCGGAATTATGAAACTGTCATGCAAGTGTGAACTATTTTGTAAATATAATTTATTTGGGAGGCTGAGGTGGGCAGATCACGAGGTAGGGAGTTCGAGACCAGCCTGGCCAATATGGTGAAACCCCGTCTCTACTAAAAATACAACAATTAGCTGGGCGTGGTGGCAGGCTCCTGTAATCCCAGCTACTCAGGAGGCTGAGGCAAGAGAATTGGTTGAACCCTGGAGGCAGAGGTTGCAGTGAGCCGAAGATTGTGCCATTGCACTCCAGCCTGGGCAACAGAGCAAGACTCTTGACTACAAAAAAAAAATTTTTTTAATTACCTTTTTTTCTTTTTTAAATGTTTTGAATAATGAAAACATACCTATTTCTTTTTTATTGCTTTTTCCTCCTTACCCTTGCTATCATCTTAAATTACCATTTACTCATTGTTTTTCTACTTATGTATGATTTTTGGATTTATAGAACAACTGAAAAACTAAGTGAATCCAAGGATTAGTATCTTTGTTATTTTTCTGTATCTCCTGATAACATCTGTATTTGTAAATAATTACAGTGGTTTGGGGTTTAATCAGTTTGGTCTCCTTTGTATTGCATCCTTAGTTCAGTCTGGCCTATTAAAAATAATCTTAAATGCCAATTTTTTAACTTTTCCTTACAGATGCTGTTTTTCCAGTGTATTCTATTTAGTGTCTTCCTCTGAGGCCTTGAAGTTCTTTATACCCATTTTAAATAAAATGGGGCCAAATTAGAAGTTTGTAATTATGAGTTTAATTATTTGTATTTATTTTGTGATATCAGCTTCCGAAAAAGAATGAGTTGGTTTGTCATACGGTAATGAGTAAAACCTTAATAAATATGTGACTTTATATTCTCTTTATCTGTTTTCAGGCTGAGAGCACAGACAAAACAACAGCTCTTAGAATATAAATCAATGATTGATGCAAGTAAGTATTTTCATTTTCAAATTAGGGTTTTGTTGTTTGTTTGTTTTTTTGAGACAGGATCTTGCTGTCACCCAGGCTGGAATGCAGTGGCGCAGTCTCCGGTTTACTGCAGCCTCAGCCTCCTGGGCTCCAGCAGTCCTCCCACCTCAGCCTCCCAAGTAACTGGGACCACAGGCACATGCTACTGCGCCTGACTAATTTTCTGTATTTTTTTGTAGAAACAGGGTTTTGCCACCACACCTGGCCTCAAATAAGATTTTGTGAATTTGATGATTAGCAGTTCTCGAGGAAAAATAAAATTAACTTTACCAAAAATTGTTTATATATGTTCTAGTGTAGCAAAACTGGTAAACATGCAAGATATTTATGAAGTATGGTAAGTATGGTGAAGGAAACAAAGGCATGATAAGAGGGAGGGGCTTCTTTTCATAGGGATGGCTTCTCTAAGAAGATAATTTTAGAGCTCAGATCCAAATGAGAAGAGTTTACATTCCAATAGTCTTTTTGTTCTCTGTATAGCTAGTACCATTTTTAAGGGATTATGACATCCAAAACCTAGATTTAGTTAACATTGTAGAATTTCTGTACCTAGGAGAAGACAGATGTAAGGCAGGTCACAGGAAGTTTAGTTGTAGCCTTTGAAAGAAGATGTTTATCTAAAATTGACTATCTGCTCTTTTAGAGGCCAAGACAGGAAGATCACTTGAAGCTAAGAGTTTGAGATTGGCCTGGGCAACAAAGTGAGACTTCGTCCCTACAAAAATGAAAAAACTTAATCGGATATGGTGATACATACCTATAGTCCCAGCTGGGACTCACTGGGCTCAAGTGATTGAATCATTGTACTTCACTCCACTGGGCAATAGAGTGAGACTGTCAAGCAATCAATAGAGAAATAAGTATTGATTCTTTTACTGTTTAAAAAATATATATATGGCCAGGCATGGTAGCTCACGCCTGTAATCCCAACACTTTGGGAGGCCGAGGCAGGTGGATCAGCTGAGGTCAGGAGTTCGAGATCAGCCTCACTAACATGGAGAAACCCCATCTCTACTAAAGATACAAAATTAGCCGGGTGTGGTGGTGCATGCCTATAATCCCAGCTACTTGGGAGACTGAGGCAGGAGAATCGCTTGAATCCGGGAGGCGGAGGTTGCAGCGACCCGAGATTGCGCCACTGCACTCTGGCCTGGGCAACAAGAGCAAAACTCTGTCTCCAAAAAAATATATATATATATATATACACATATATATATATATAAAACTGAGACTACTGGTTAAAGGATTGTTTTTTACAATAAAGGGATCTATTTTAAGGGTACAATTTGATGAGTTTTGACAAATTTCTAAATCTGTATAATCACTACCACAATCAAGATGCAGAACATTTTCGGCTGAGCGTGGTGGATCAATCTGTAATCCCAGCACTTTGAGGGTCCAAGACGAGATGATTGCTTGAGCCCAGGACAACCAGCCTGGGAAACATAGTGAGACCCCATCTCTAAAAAATCAAATTGGCCAGATGTGGTACCATGTGCCTGTAGTCCCACCCAGCTGGGGTAGGAGGATTGCTTGAGCCTGGAATATCAAGGCTGCAGTGAGCCAAGATCACACCACTGCACTCCAGCCTCAGTAACAGAAGGAGACCTTGTCTCCCCCAAAAAAAGAAAAAAACAGAACATTTTCTTTTTTTTGGATAGAGTCTTGGAGTGCAGTGGCGAGATCTCGGCTTACTGCAACCTCCGCCTCCCGGGTTCACCGCCTCAGCCTGTCAAGTAGCTGGGATTACAGGCGCCTGCCACCATGGTCAGCTAATTTTTGTATTTTTAGTAGAGACAGGGTTTCACCACCTTGGCCAGACAGATCTTGAACTCCTGATCTCGTGATTCACCCACCTCAGCCTCCCAAAGTGTTGGGATTACAGGCGTGAGCCACTGTGCCTGGCCAGAACATTTTCATACCAAAATAATCCCATGTGCCGCTTCACAGTCAGTACCCACCTTTTCCTCCAGCAACCACCAATTTGATTTCTGTTACTGTGGAATTGTCTTCTAGAGTTGTGTTGTCCGATGGGGTAACCACTAGCCACAAGTGACTTTTTTTTTTTTTTTTTTTTTTTTTTTTTTTTGAGATGGAGTCTTGCTCTTGTCCCCCATGCTGGAGTGCAATGACTCGATCTTGGCTCTGTGCAACCTCCGCCTCCTGGGTTCAAGGGATTCTCTTGCTTCAGCCGCCCGGGTAGCTGGGAAAACAGGCACCTGCCACCACGCCTGGCTAATTTTTTGTATTTTTAGTAGAGAGGGGGTTTCACCATGGTGGCCAGGCTGGTCTCTTAACTCCTGACCTCAGGTGATCCACCTGCCTCGGCCTCCCAAAGTACTGGGATCACAGGCATGAGCCACCACTGCTGGCCACACATGTGGCTTTTTAAAGCTAATTAAAATGAAATAAAATTTAAAATTAAGTGTATATCAAATGCTTAGTTGCCACATGTGACCAGTGGCTACCCTATGGGGTAGCATAGATATGAAACATTTCCATCATCATAGTGAGATGATCTTGCTCAGCGACCCAGGCTAGAGTGTAGCTAGTAAGATTTTGGCTCACTGCAACCCCTACCTCGTGGGCTCAATTGATACTCCCACCTCAGCCTCCCGAGTAGCTGGGACTACAGGCATGCACTATCGTGCCTGGCTAATTTTCAGTAGAGACAGAGTTTCGCTATGTCTCCCAGGCTGGTCTCAAACTCCTGGACTCAAGCAATGTGGTTAGTCATCATTGAGATGGGCCGTAAATGTAAAATACAGACAGAATAATGTGAAATATGTCATTAGTAATGTTAAACTGACTGCACATTGAAATAATATTTTTTATCTATTGGGTTAAATAAGTATATTAAAATTAAATTTCACTGTTTCTTTTCTGTAATGTGGAAATGACATTTTAAATGATGTATTTTGCCCTTGTGGCTTATATTATATTTCTTTTGGACAGCACCTTTCTAAAATGTTAGTAACTTCAAAAAATTGTTTATTTGCAGATGAAGAAAAAACTCCGGAACAAATTATGCAAGAAAAGCAAATCGAAGCGTATGTTATATTTAAAAAATTTTGTTTATGGTCTTTACTAAGATTTAATCATATTTTCTATTATTTTGTTGTTAGAGATGGAGTCTCACTATCACGCGGGCTGGAGTATGGTGATGTGATCATAGTTCACTGAAGCCGCAACCTCCTGGGTTCAAGGGATCCACTGGCCTCACCCTCCTGAGTAGCTGGAACTATAGGCTCATTGTACCTAACCTGACTTTTTAAAAAATATTTTGGGGCCGGGCACGGTGACTCATGCCTGTAATCCCAGCGCTTTGGGAGGCCTAGGTGGGTGGATCACCTGAGGTCGGGAGTTCAAGACCAGCCTGACCAACATGGAGAAACCCCGTCTCTACTAGAAATACAAAATTAACTGGGTGTGGTGGCACATGCCTGTAATCCCAGCTACTCGTGAGGCTGAGGCAGGAGAATTGCTTGAATCCAGGAGGCAGAGTTTGCGGTGAGCCGAGATCACACCATTGCACTCCAGCCTGGGCAACAAGAGCGAAACTCCACCTCAAAAAAAAAATTTTTTGTAGAGATGGGGCCTCACTTTGTTGCCCAGGCTGTTCTCAAATTCCTGGCCTCAAGTAATCCTCCACCTTGGCCTCCCAGAGTTCTGGGATTGTAGGCAAGAGCCACTGAGCCTGGTCATAATCTCATTTTCTATGCTATAACATTGTTTTTCTTTTTCCTTTCCTTTATTTTTCCAGATAATTTGTGATGCATATATTGGGAAGTTGTTAATTTGGGATGGAGATTTATATGTACACAAGTGATCACGTTATAACTTTCTGGCCTCCCTTTTTATAAGATACTGAGTGAAGTAGCTCAGGGGCATTAGTTTGCTAAATGTGTAAATACACATTGGTATATTGAGCCTGTAGAACACTTTTATTTAGATAGAGGTGTTTTACTTTTTTAAGGGCTTACTTCATACATTTATTTCAATAATGTCTTTTTCTGATATTGCTGATATTCTTTTGCTCATGTTTCTTTCATAGTAAAATTGAAGACCTGGAAAATGAAATTGAAGAGGTGAAAATTTCTTTTGAGATAAAAAAGCTTGCATTAGACAGGTAATTGTTACATTTTAAATATAAGGATTGTGAACTGAATGCAAAATGGATATGAGGGCAAAGTGGAGGGAATCTTTTAACTGGGCTGGATGAATTAGTGAAGCACAGTGATGATTAGATAATGGTCACACGAAAATTTTATTATTATTACTGTTTTTTAATTTGACAAGGTTTCACTCTTGCCCACGCTGGAGTACAGCAACATGATCACTGCTCACTGTAGCCTTAACCTCCCAGGCTCAAGTAGTCCTCCTGCCTCAGCCTCTGGAGCAGCTGGGACTACAGGCATGCACAACCACGCTTGGCTAATTTTTAAAATTTTTTATCGAGAGGGGGTCTCACTGTGCCCAGGCTGGTCTTGAACTCCTAGGCTCAAGCAATCTTCTCGCCTCAGCCTTCCCAAAATGCTGGGATTACACAAACCCAGCCTGGTCACACAAATTTTGAGCCCTGGGAGAAAATTTGCATTACAGATGCTTCTCAATTTGCAATGGGATTAGGTCCTGATAAATCCATTGTAAATTGAAAATATGGTAAGTGAAAAATGGCGTTTAATACACCTAACATGCCTGGGTGCAGTGGCACACGCCTGTAATCCCAGCACTTTGGGAGGCCAAGGCGTGTGGATCACCTGAGGTCAGGAGTTCAAGACCAGCCTGGCCAACATGGCAAAACCCTGTCTCTACTAAAAATACAAAAATTAGCCGGGTGTGGTGGCGTATAGCCTATAATCCCAGCTGCTAGGGAGGCTGAGGCAGGAGAATCACTTAAACCTGGGAGGCAGAGATTGCAGTGAGCCGAGATCACGCCACTATATACTCCATCCTGGGCGACAGAGCAAGACTGCCTCTCAAAAAAAAAAATGTTTTAAAGTTTATAGTCGTATATGGTTTTGTATTCCCTAAGTCCTTTATTTCAGGCCTATCCTGATCTTTTTAGTGGCTTAATCCTTCCACTGGAAGTAGATGGTTCAGAGAACTCATTCAGCTCAGGCCAGGTTTCAGATTTACCTGGCCCCTCATTCTGGCAGTGTATACCCACATGCAACAGCCCTATCCATCTTGGTGTTATTTCATATTTCTATGTTTTATTTCTCAAAGTATTTCTCATGTAATAATATTTTAAAACCTACTTCTGTTTTATGTATATTTGAAGGGAAATCAATCTTTGTCATGTTTGGAATTTTTTTAATGTAACAAATGTTATCCATGTTTTATAATGCAAGCTTTTTCCCTCTCACAGGATGAGACTTTCAGCTGCACTTAAAAAAAACCTGGAGAAAATTAGCACCCAGTCTAGGTATGATTTTCTTTTTCTCTGGATTCAGTAAGGATGGGATTTGCATAGTGACTTTAGTTTTGTGAATTTTAAAAAATTATTACCGCGAACTACCTTTATCTGGGGAATAAGGAAAGTGATGAAATTTTTGTAGGCCCTCCCCAAAATTACAGCAACTTCTATAGTTCTAATGATATTTTGTTCTATATGGATCGTAACTGTAAGAAGCAGAAGAGTTTATCCAGAAGATTGGAAAAATTAAGGGAAAGCTTTAAAAGTTCATTTTTTTTCAGTATTTACTATAAATTAGGAACAGGGCTATCTCATTTAATCCATTCAAAACCCAATGAGATAGGAAATGTACTCCTCATTTTTTATTGGTAGAAATGAGCGTGTTCGGATCAAACAATTTCCCAAGGGATGTAATGTAAAGACTAGCAGGTCAGGTCTTCTGTATCCTGATATCTGGCCTCAGAGATCTTTTCTCTCAAAGCTCTTATGATAAAATTGCCCCTTCTTCCCTTGAGCACCAGAAAAATTCCAAGATGGGTTTAAGCACTTTTTTTTTTTTGGAGATGGAGTCTTGCTCTGTCACTCAGGCTGGAGTGCAGTTCACTCCAACCTCCACCTCTCGGGTTCAAGCGATTCTCATGCCTCAGCCTCCTGAATAGCTGGGATTACAGGTACCTGCCACAACACCTGGGTAATTTTTGTATTTTTCGTAGAGACGGGGTTTTACTATGTTGGCCAGGCTGGTCTGGATCTAGGCACTTTTATCTTGAGTATCTTAGCCCACACTGATACACGTTTTCCCCATATTCCAGCTAAATCCAGGATTACATAAATCCAAAAATCTGAATTTGAACACTCATAACTTTTTCTCTCCCATAAAAGGAGAGTTTAGCCTGGGTACAGAGGCTTATGCCTATAATCCCAACACTTTGGGAGCCTGAGGCAGGAGTATAGATTGAGCCCAGGCATTTGAGATCAGCCTGGGCAACATAGGGAGGCCTCAGCTCAACAAAAAATTTTTAAAAATTAGCCAGGCGTGGTGGAGCCACCAGTAGTCCTAGCTACTCCAGAGGCTGAGGGGAGAGGATCAGCCTCCTGCCTTGATTCTAGGAGGTCATCGGGCTGCAGTAAGCTGTGATCTTGCCACAGCACCTTAGCCTGGGCAATAGTGAGACCCCATCTCAGGACAAAAAAAAAAAAAAAGAACATTATTGAGTTTAAGGCGTGGGGTGCAGGACATCAGGACAGATTCATCATATTGTTACTGAAATGTCAGGGATTTGGTCTAGGTTCTGTTGCTTGCTGCACAGAAATGTAATCACTGACATGAGTATTGTCAGGAAGAAGGCTTTGATTACTATAGCCAAGGAGAGGGGAGATCAGTCTGATCTCCTAGATGGACTAAAATTAAATCCATCTAGGGTGTTTTGTTTTGTCTTGTCTTGTTGAGACAGGGCCTCACTCTGTTGCTCAGGCTGGAGTGCAGTGGCGTGATCCTGGCTCACTGCAGCCTCGACCTGCCAGGTTGAAGCAATCCACTTCAGCCTCCCAAGTAGGTGGGACTACAGGCGCATGCCACTGTGCCTGGCTAATTTTTGTATTTTTTGTAGAGATGGAGTTTTGCCTTGTTGCCCAGGCTGGTCGCGAACTCCTGAGCTCAAAGTGATCCACCTGCGTTGGCCTTCCAGAGTGCTGAGATTACAGGCATGAACCACCATGCTCTGCCAAATTAAGGGTTTTTATAGCAGGGAAGATGTGTAACCATGTATGGGAAAACGGGAATTAGGGAGGGGTAAGGAAGAGGAGTTAGTCAATAGGAAGCAGGTAGTTGGTTAGGCGGTCCTGATGGGTGAGGGGTCTGATTCTTATTGTCCAGAGGGTGTGATCTTGTAAGTTTCAGTTCTTTGATACTATCTGGGAGGCCTGATGGTTGGTTTCCTGAGAAAGGAACTCAGATAAGACAATTGTAACTTTCTCAAGTTTTAATACGGGGAGGGTCAGTTTCTCTTTATTCAAAAGAAATCATAAACATCAGTTCTGTGGGACAATTGGGCCAGTTTCACTGTTGACACCAAAAAACAACAGAAGGGTCAGACCTGGCACGGTGGCTCACGCCTATAATCCCAGCACTTTGGGAGGCTGAGGCAGGCAGATCTTCTGAGGTCAGAAGTTCGAGACCAGCCTGGCCAACATGGTAAAACCCCATCTCTACTAAAAATGCAAAAATTAGCCGGGCGTGGTGGCAGGCGCCTGTAATCCCAGCTACCTGGGAGGCTAAGGCAGGAAAATCGCTTGAACCCAGGAGGCAGAGGTTGCAGTGAGCTGAGAGTGCACCACTGCACTCCTGCCTGGGCAACAGAGTGAGACTCTGTCTCAAAAATAAATAAATAAATAAATAAACCCAGAAAGGTCAAATAGGCTAAGGCAGTGTTTTGTTAGCACATTTTAAAGTTTACAACTGTTAAGAAAAAAAATTAATTGGGATACAACTAGAATGCCATTAGGCTGAACCATCTTTAGCCTTAAGCTCCAGCACCTTGGGGTTCCTATGTAAGCCTGTTGTTAACAGTAAAATGGAGCTTAAGCTTACCCAATGAGAAACTGCCAACTAACCTCTACCTAGAGATGTTCCACTTTAACCAACCAATTATATTTTCTGTCTTTCTTCTATGAACACCTTATAAAAGCTTCCTCACTCAACTCCCACAGTAGAGCACTAAACAGCTTACAATCCTGTGCTGCCAGATGCATGAATTGTCTGGTAAAATAAAGTTGTTACATTTTAATATGCCTAAATTTATCTTTTAAGACAACCAAATATAGCTGTAAATAGTAAAAAAAAAAATGAGTTCAGCTCTCCCAGGTTTGTGCAGATTCCCCCTTTTGGCCTTCTTAGTTAGTTGCTTCTACAGTGTTTTTCACACCTGGCTGATTATCAGAATAATGTCTATTATAATGATCACATTATTGGTCCTATCCCAAACTTTCTGAATCAGCATATCTTTTTTTTTTTTTTTTTTAGACGGAATCTTGCTCTGTCATCCAGGCTGGAGTGCAGTGGCATGATCTTGACTTACTGCAACCTCTGCCTCCTGGGTTCAAGCGATTCTCCTACCTCGGTCTCCTGGGTAGATGGGATTACAGGCACACACCATCACACCTGGCTAATTTTTGTATTTTTAGTAGAGATGGGATTTTGCCATGTTGGCCAGGCTAATCTCAAACTCCTGACTTCAAGGGATCCACTGTACCTGGCTTTTTTTTTTTTTTTTTTAAATAGAGATGTAGTCTTGCTATATTGCCCAGGTCTCAAACTCCTGAACTCAAGCAATCCTCCTGCCTCAGCCTCCCAACGTGCCGGGATTACAGGTATGAGCCATAGAACCGGGCCTTGAATCAGCATATCTGAAGTTTGGGGTAGGAATCCTCACTTAACAAGACTCCCATGTGACTGTGGCACTCTGAAGTATGAGAGCCACTGCTTTGCCCAGTCTTATTCCACACCCTTTTACTCCCACCATACCAAACTACTTGATCTAGGTAATTACTTTATGTCCTTATTCCACTTTGTGCATAACTTTGGTTCATGTTTGTTACTGCACTACAGTATGATTGTGGTTTTATTTTTCTCCTCCACTAGATTCTTTCCTCTTTGAAAACAGATACTGTGTTTTATTTTATTTTACATTCCTGGCACCTGGCATAGTTCTTGAAAGCATGTAGTTAAGTACTCAAAAATATTTGTCGAAGTAGAGGTAAAAAGCAGTTTATTCCTTGAAACTATTCTACATGCTGCAATAATGGTGGATACATGTAATTATACATATGTCAAAACCCAGAGAATGGGCGGGACCTCAGTAGCTTATGTCTATAATCCTACCACTTTGGGAGGCTGAAGAGGGAGGATTGCTTCAACCCTGGAGTTCCAGACCAGTCTGGGCAATATAGGGAGACCTCGTGTCTACAAAAAATTTAAAAATTAGTGGGACATGGTAGTGTATACCTATAATCCCAGCTGCTTCAGAGGCTGAGGCAGGATGATCGCTTAAGCCCAGGAGGTTGAGGTTGTGATTGTGCCACTGCACTCCAGCCTGGGTGGCAGAGCAAGACCCTGTAACAAGAACAAACCCATAGAATATACACAAGCAAGAGTGCACCTTGATGTAAAATCCGGACTTTGGGTAACAATGATGTGTCGATATAGGTTTGTTGATTGTAACAAATGTGCCACTTTGGTAGGGGATGTTGATAATGGGAGAGGCTGTGCATGTGTTGGGGGCAGGGTGTATATGAGAAATCTCTGTACCTTCCACTCAGTTTTGCTGTGAAACTAAAATTACTCTAAAAAATAAATTCAAAACAAAAACTAAAATTGCTCTAAAAAATAAATTCAAAGCAAAAGCAGCTTGTTAGGAAGCTATCAGGGTGTTTCCTCTCTAAATATGAAATTTTTAGAAATGTTCCCACATTTTTAAATTTGGTATTCTTCAATATCTGTGACCAAACATTTTTCTAGGGAAATGCATCTCTAGTTTCAACAGAAATTTGGATTACATCAAACTTTTCCAGATTTATTTTGTTAAACTGACTTTTTATCCAAGTGTATGGTAGATTTAATTAAAGTAAGTTTTCACTCATTGATTCCTTCATTAATGACAGGTATTTTTAATTAAGTTACAAATAACCTTAATCATCTTTTTGTTTCCTTTTCAGTGTGCTCATGGATAACATGAAACACCTATTAGAGCTAAATAAATTAATAATGAAATCACAGCAGGTAAACTTACACATTAGGCTGATTATGCATTCTCATGATTTTACTCTCAACTTCTTGCTGGTAACTGTAATGTATATGATTAAATAGGATTGTCCAAAGGGAATGCTATGATTGGAATTCGCTGTCCTTAAGCTCTGTCTTTTTTTCAAAATTCTATTATTTCTGACTAATGTTGAACATTTTCTACTTAAAAGTTAATTTACTGTCTTCCTTTTGTTGTGTGGAAATAGAGGAACTGAAAACTGGAACTTTAGATAACTAAGGCTAGTAGATAAAACTCAGTGATTTAAGTATTACAAGTTTGTCCTTACCTACAGTAATGTGCTTTAACTTTTTTATTTTTAATAACAGGAATCTTGGGATTTAGAGGAAAAACTGCTTGATATTAGAAAGAAGAGATTGCGTATGTAAAACACTTTTTTTGGCAGAACACATTTTTCTTACTTTATAGATTGATAAGGCCAGATCTCTTAGCCACCGAGAAATTTCCTAATTTCTGACTTTCAAAATTTCTTTAAATTTTTGACATGGCAGCTTAAAAAGTGATATAAAGTACATTTTGTTCTATTTATTCTCATTGTTTTAGAACTTTATTTTCGTTTGTGGTTGGTTTTTTTTGAGACAGAGTCTTGCTCTATCACCCAGGTGGAGTGCAGTGAACTATCTTGGCTCACTGTAACCTCCGCCTCCCGAATTCAAGTGATTCCCCTGCCTCAGCCTCCTGAGTAGCTGGGACTACAGGCACCCACCACCACGCCCAGCTAATTTTTGCTTTTTTTATTTTTTTTTGAGACGGAGTCTCGCTCTGTCACTCAGGCTGGAGTGCAGTGGCACGATCTTGGCTCACTGCATGCTCCGCTTTCCAGGTTTACACCATTCTCCTGCCTCAGCCTCCCGAGTAGCTGGGACTACAAGCGCCCGCCACCTCGCCCGGCTAGTTTTTTGTATTTTTTTAGTAGAGATGGGGTTTCACCGTGTTAGCCAGGATGGTCTCGATCTCCTGACCTCATGATCCGCCCGTCTCGGCCTCCCAAAGTGCTGGGATTATAGGCTTGAGCCACCGCGCCAGGCCCTTTTTTTTTTTTTTAATTCTTTAATATGGTATTTTTTTTTGGAGAAAGACTCTCACTCTGTCACCCATGCTGGAATGCAGTGGTATAATCTTGGCTCACTGTATCCTCTGCCTTCTGGGTTCAAGTGATTCTTGTGCCTCAGCCTCCAGAGTAACTGAGATTACAGGTGTATCCCACCACACCTGGCTAGTTTTTGTATTTTTTTAGTAGAGATGGGATTTCACCATGTTGGCCAGGCTGGTCTTGAACTCCCAACGTCAGATGATCCGCCTGCGTCGGCCTCTCAAAGTGCTGGTTACAGGCGTGAGCCACTGCACCTGGTCAAATTTTTGTATTTTGAGTAGGGACAGGGTTTCACCATGTTGGTCAGGCTGGTCTTGAACTCCTGATCTCAAGTGATCCACCTGCCTCGGCCTCCCAAAGTGCTGGGATTACAGGCATGAGCCACCGTGCTGTGCCTCATTATTTTAGAACTTTAAATCACAAAATTAGTACATTCTCAGAAGGGGAAAAATAAAACGATGTGGTAAATTATAACACAAAAGTCATGCCTGTTTTCTGTGTGACCACAGTTTGGTATTTATCATTCTAGACTTTTCCATGTCCATATAAACATTTTATGTGTATATATATATACACACACACAAATATATATAATTTCTAAATAAGATGATATGTATGGATCTACAGCCTTTTCACTTAATTTATCATAACATGAGATGGTTTTTTGCATTGAAACTGTTGAAATGTTTATATCAAAGGCAATGCACACTGTAGAACATTTGGAAACAAAGGTATGCAAAGGAAAAGTTAAATTTTTTAATTTTCCATCAAAAGATAATCAGTCTTCAAAGCTTTTTTTTTTTCTTTTCTTTCTTCTTTTTTTTGGTGAGAAAGGGTCTTGCTGTGTCACCCAGGCTGGAGCGCAGTGGCGTGATCATAGTTCATTGCAGGTCATTGCAGCTTTGACCTCCTGGGCTCAAGCCATCCTCCCACCTCAGCTCGCAAATAGCTGGGAATACAAGTGTACTCCACCATGCCCGGCTAACTTTTTTGTTTTTTGTTGACATAGAATCTTGCTGTGTTACCCAGGTTTTTCTTGAACTTCTGCTCTCAGTGATGCTCCTGCCTTGGCCTCCCAAAGTGCTAGGATTATAGGCATGAGCTACTGCACCTGGCCTGTATTTCTTTTTTTTCTTTTTCTTTTTTTTTTTTTTTGTGAGATGCTGTCTCACTCTGTCACCCAGGCTGGAGTGCCGTGGTGCAATCTTGGCTCACTGCAACCTCTGCCTCCTGGATTCAAGAAATTCTCTGCCTCAGCTTCCCGAGTAGCTGGGATTACAGGCGCCAACCAGCATGCCTGGCTAATTTTTTGTATTTTTAGTAGAGACAGGGTTTCACCATCTTGGCCAGGCTGGTCTTGAACTCCTGATCTTGTGATTCACCCACCTCTGCCTCCCAGAGTGTTGGGATTACAGGCATGAGCCACCACACCCAGCCTTTGTTTTTGTTTTGAAATAGTCTCGCTCTACTGTCCAAGCTGGAGTGCAGTGGCGTGATCTTGGCTCACTGCAACCTCTGTCTCCTGGATTCAAGCCATTCTTCTGCCTCAGCCTCCCAAGTAGCTGGGATTACAGGCATGCTACCACACCTGGCTAATTTTTGTATTTTTAGTAGAGACAGGGTTTCACCATGTTGTCCAGGCTGGTCTCGGCAGAACTCCTCACCTCAGGTGTTCTGCCCGCCTCCACCTCCCACAGTGCTGGGATTATAGGCGTAAGCCACTGTGACTGGCCTCTTTCTTTGTTTTTTGAGACAGGGTCTTGTTCTGTTACTCAGGCTGGAGGCATGCTCATGGCGCGCTACAGCCTCGACTTCCTGGACTCAGGCTATGCTTTCACCTCAGGATCCCTGATAGATAGGACTACAGGTGCATGCCACCATGCCTGGCTAATTGTTTTTTTTTTTTCTGTAGATTTCTTAAATTTATTTTTCTCTAGAGACAGGGTTCACCATGTTACACAGGCTGGCATAGAACTCCTGGGCTCAGCCGGGCACGGTGGCTCACGCCTGTAATCCCAGCACTTTGGGAGGCCGAGACGGACAGATCACGAGGTCAGGAGATCGAGACCATCCTGGCTAACATGGTGAAACCCCGTCTCTACTAAAAATACAAAAAATGAGCTGGGCGAGGTGGCGGGCGCCTGTAGTCCCAGCTACACGGGAGGCTGGGGCAGGAGAATGGCGTGAACCCGGGAGGCGGAGCTTGCAGTAAGTCGAGATTGCACCACTGCACTGCACTCCAGCCTGGGTGACAGAGTGAGACTCTGTCTCAAAAAAAAAAAACTCCTGGGCTCAAGTAATCTGCCCACCTTGGCCTCCCAGAGTGCTGGAATTACAGACGTGATCGATCCACTGTGCCCAGCCAGATTTGTTGGTTGTTTTTTTTTTTTTTTTTTGGATACAGAATTTCTTGTTGCCCAGGCTGGAGTGCAATGGCATGATCTTGGCTCACTGCAACCTCTGCCTCCCAGGTTCCAGCAATTCTGCCTCAGCCTCCCGAGTAGCCAGGATTACAGGCACCTGCCACCATGCCCTGCTAATTTATATTTTTAGTAGAGATGGGTTTCACCATGTTGGCCAGATTGGTCTCCAACTCTTGACCTCAGGTGATCCACCCTCTTCAGCCTCCCACAGTGCTGATTACAGGTGTGAGTCACTGCACCCTGCTCAGATTTGTCATTTGTAAACATTATATAGATTTGCCTGTTAGCAAATAATCTCAGGGTCAGTAGTAGTATTGGTCATCTTGTTTATTCCCCCCACGTTTTTTTAAGTAGAATCAGGGTCTTGCTGTGTTGCCCAGGGTGGTCTCGAACTTATAGCGATTCTCCTGCCTCTGCCTTCCAAAGTGTTGGGATTATAAGAATGAGCCACCCATGCTCAGGCTATACCCTTTTGATGATTCATTTTTTCCACTGTATTCCAACCTCATTTAATACATTAATGTTGAAGAACAGGCCCCTGAAATACATCCATTTATATTTCCAAGTAGTTTAATTCTTAGACTATTTCCAGTAATACAAAAAATGGTTGATGATGTTTATCCCTGGAGAGGGGAATCTTACTTTATTTTTCCTGAGACAGAGTTTCACTCTTGTTGCCCAGGCTAGAGTGCAGTGGTGCAATCTCGGCTTACTACAACCTCTGCCTCTGGGTTCAAGTGATTCTCCTGCCTCAGCTTCCTGAGTAGCTGGGATTATAGGCACGTGCCACCATGCCCAGCTAATTTTTGTATTTATCGTGGAGATGGGGTTTCGTCACGTTGGCTGGGCTGGTCTCAAAACTCCTGACCTCAGGTGATCCACCCACCTCAGCCTCCCAAAGTGCTGGGATTACAGGCGTGAGCCCTGCCAAGGAAGCTTACTTTTCATTTAAAATTAATCTTATTTTGTTGGGCATGGTGGCTCATGCCTATAATCTCAGCACTTTGGGAGGCTGAGGTGGGTGGATCACCTGAGATCAGGAGTTGGAGACCAGCCCAGCCAACGTGGCAAAACCCCCATCTATACTAAAAACACAAACATTAGCCAGGTGTGGTGGCGGGTGCCTGTAATCCCAGCTATTCAGGACACTAAGGCAGGAGAATCACTTGAACTCCTGGGAGGCGGAGCCTGCAGTGAGCCGAGATCGCACCACTGCACTCCAGCCTAGGTGACAGAGTAAGACTTCATCTCAAAAATAATAATAATAATAAAATAAAAGTTTATATGTTTCATTTTTGAAGGAATTAAAGAAGGAAAAGATATATATATATTTCCTACCTGTTTTGGCAACCCAAAATAAGCCCTTGATACATGATACCACTTGAAATATCTGTAGACAGCTGTTATTGTCATACAGAAATACCTGGAACATTTCACTAAGGGCATTGCTAAGTACAAAATTAAAATATTGTTATTTTGCACCAGGGAAGTCATTTTCAGATCATAATAAAATTGCAACCTAAAATGCTGCTCATTAAAATTTTTCTCTTGACTAAAATAACCAAGAAGTGATCTGCTTCATAATTTTTCAAGATCCTACTTTGTAGAGGTATTATATATGGTATATTATTTTATTTTTAACCTAACAGAATTAAAACAAGCTTCAGAAAGTAAGCTTTTAGAAATACAGACTGAAAAGAACAAACAGAAGATTGATTTGGACAGTATGGAAAACTCAGACAGGATAAAGATCATACGACAAAACCTACAGATGGAGATAAAAATTACTACCATTATTCAACATGTGTTCCAGGTAACATTTATATAAACTAGCAAGAAAAGTAAAGTACTTTTTTTGTTTTTTGAGATGGAGTTTCACTCTTGTTGCCCAAGGTGGAGTGAAATGACTCAATCTCAGCTCACTGCAACCTGTGCCTCCTGGTTCAAGCAATTCTCTTGTCTCAGCCTCCTGAGTAGCTGGGATTATAGGCGCCCACCACCACACCCGGCTAATTTTTTAATTTTTAGTAGAGACGGGTTTTCACTGTGTTGGCTAGGCTGGTCTCAAACCCCTCACCTTTAGGTGATCCATCTACTTTAGCCTCCCAAATTGCTGGGATTACAGGCATGAGCCACTGCACCTGGCCAACTATTTGATGATGCTATTATACAGTATTGACTTAACTTTCAGCTAGTTTTTGATCTTGATGAAATAATTCAATGTTTAATATTGGTCTGTTTGTATATATTTGGAATGTGTGTATACCTAATGCTTAAGGTCTTGATTTTCCTTTTTTCTTTTTTCAGACGGAGTCTCACTCTGTAGCCCAGGCTGGAGTGCAGTGGCGTGATCTCGGCCCACTGCAACCTCCTCCTGGGTTCAAGCGCTTCTCCTGCCTCAGCCTCCTGAGTAGCTGGGATTATAGGCATCTGCCACCACACCTGGCTAATTTTTATATTTTTGGTAGAGATAGGGTTTTGCCATGTTGACCAGGCTGGTCTCAAACTCCGACCTCAGGTAATCCTCTGCCCGGGAGGCGGAGGTTGCAGTGAGCCAAAGTTCACACCATTGCACTCCAGCCTGGGTGACAGAACGAGACTCCGACTCAAAAAAAAAGGAAGAATGTATTATCATTTTTTTCTTATCACAGAGCTACACATGTAGTAAATGTTAATTATTTGGTAAGATTAGTGAAAAATGATATTCTAAAATCTTGTTAAATTTTTAAAGTACTTGTAACTTTAATTTAAAACAATTTTTTTTTCTTTACAGAACCTTATTTTGGGGAGTAAAGTCAACTGGGCAGAGGATCCTGCCCTTAAGGAAATTGTTCTGCAGCTTGAGAAGAATGTCGACATGATGTAATAAGAATTCATTTCTGATATATTTTACATTTTTGGCAATCCCAACTCTTACTTGGAATATTTCTGTGCATTTGTTTGTCCACCATAATTTTAGAAAAGCATATCCATAACATTTACAGTTGTACAGTTGTGGTTAGTTATTTGTAGTGGGATTGAAAGTAATTTTTTTCTTTTTATATTGCTATATTTAGTTTGCTTTTTTTTTTTGAGACGGAGTCTCACTCTGTCGCCCCGACTGGAGTGGTGGTGCGATCTCAGCTCATTGCAACCTCTGCCTCCCGGGTTTAAGCAGTTCTCCTGAGTAGCTGGGACTAAAGGTGCACACCGCCATGCCTGGCTAATTTTTTGTATTTTAGCAGAGACGGGGTTTCACCGTGTTGCCCAGGCTGGTCTCGGAACTCCTGAGCTCAGGCAATCTGCCGCCTCGGCCTACCAAAGTGCTAGGATTACAGGCGTAAGCCCCTGAACCTGGCCTAGTTTGCATTTTTTTCCTATCAGTTTTATAAGTTAAGAAATAAAAGGAATTAATGTTACTTATCTTATTTTTTTTTAATTGGTGCCCTTTAATAGTACTCTATCTTAGTAATTACAAAATCGAACTTGTCACTTTTTATAGCATTGCAGTCCATTTTTGAAAAACTCTTAATTTGAGCACTTTATTAATTTGGAGCTGTTGAACATTTTTACAGCTAATGTAGTATTTTCAACACTGTTTTTTTGTTTGTTTGTTTTTTGTTTTTCCTTGAGACAGAGGCTCGCTCTGTCACTCATGCTGGAATGCACTAGTGCAATTTCAGCTCACTGCAACCTCTGCCTCCTGGGTTCAAGCAATTCTCATGCCTAAGCCTCCTGAGTAGCTGAGATTACAGGTATGGGCCACCATGCCCAGCTAATTTTTTGTATTTTCAGTTGAGACAGTGGTTTCACCATGTTGGTCAGGCTGGTCTTGAGCTCCTGACCTCAAATTATCTGCCTGCCTTGGCCTCCCAGACTGCTGGATTACAGGCATGAGCCACTGCACCTGGCCTCCACATTCTTTTTAGAAGGACGTGAAACTTGAAATGATGCTAGCATTTGTTTTCTTTTCTTTTCTTTTTTTTTTTTTTTTTGAGACGGAGTCTGCCTCTTTTGCCCAGTTTAGAGGGCAGTGTGGCACGATCTCAGCTCACTGCAACCTCTGCCTCCTGGGTTAAAGCAGTGATCCTGCCTCAGCCTCCCTAGTAGCTGGGACCACAGGCACGTGCCACCACGCCTGGCTAATTTTGTGTTTTTGGTAGAGATGGGATTTTGCCATGTTGCCCAGGCTGGTCTCAAACTCCTGAGCTCAAGGCCACCCATCTTGGCCTCCCAAAGTGCTGGAAAGTGAACTCCTGAGCTCAAGACCACCCATCTTGGCTTCCCAAAGTGGTGGTGTGAGCCACCGCACCTGGCCAAGTTCCTTCTTAAGGATCAATTCTGAGAGAGAAATTATATTAGCTTTTCCTAAAATCATGCTGAATAATAACCCCAAATCTCAGTAGCTTATAACAGACATTTCTGTTTTGGGTCTGTCCTCATAATTCTAGGACTCGGGCTGAGGGAACAGCCACAATCTGAAACATTCTCATGGCACAGGGCAGGAGCTTATGATGTCAAGTCCAATTATACCAGTATGATTAAAGTTTCTGTTTGAAAGGGGCTGACATTGATGAAACCCGACATGATTGAGGCAGGAAAGTATACTTCTCCCATGGCAGGGGAGTGGTGGATTTCAGAGTTGGAGAAAAAAAAGTGGGTATTTTACTGAAAGAATACAATCTATTAAACTCAGCTATCTTGACCATAAATATTAACTTCCTTTCTGCGTTGTGCATGCAAAAGACACTTCCCAAGGAAGATAAGAGATAAGCTAATAGTGTCATCCAATTGTTACACTTTTTTCAAAGTTCGGTCTTTTATATCAGGTCCAGATGTGGCCCTTCATCTAGAGACCTGTGAACTGAAAAGACAAATTATATCACCTCACATATCCAGCAAGCAATAGTGGAATAGGTCTGCAGTCTGTAGCAATTTTTTCCTTTTTTTTTTATTTTTTTTTTATTTTTTGTGGTAGAGACAGGGTCTCACTTTGTTGCCCTGGCTGGTCTTGAACTCCTGGGTTAAAGCCATCTACTCACCTCAGCCTCCTGTGGTGCTGGAATTACAGGTGTAAGCCAGCACACCCAGCCAAAATCTTAAGTATTACTTGGCAAATGATAGGAGATTCCCCTTACTAGGGGATAGTGACATTGATGAGGTTCTTGTGTTGTTTTCTGGAGGTACTTCATCCAGATTCTTCACTCTGCCTGTGGGGAGGTTCTACCTTTTTCATTATCAATGTCGGCCATGTCTCTGAAGAGGGCATTAGAGAGTATGTCCTTCTGAGCAGCTTTCTGAAGTTGGGGGCACAAAGATCTTTTTACATCTACAACAGTCACAGTCTTTCTTTTTTTTTTTTTTTTTTCCTGTTGTTTGCTTTTTTGAGATGGAGTCTCACTGTGTTTCCCAGGCTGAAGTGCAATGGTGCCATCTCAGCTCACTGCAACCTCCACATCTCAAGTTCAAGGGATTCTCCTGCCTCAACCTCCTGAGTAGCTGGGATTACAGGTGCATACCACCATGTACGGCTAATTTTTTCTTTTTTGAGACAGAGTCTTACTCGTTGCCCAGGCTGGAATGCAGTGGCACAATCTTCGCTCACTGCAACCTCTGCCTCCCAGGTTCAAGCAATTCTCCTGCCTCAGCCTCCCAAGTAGCTGGGATTACAGGCATGCACCACCACGCCTGGCTAATTTTTGTAGTTTTAGTAGAGACAGGGTTTCACCATGTTGGCTGAACTGGTCTTGAACTCCTGACCTCAGCTGATCCGCCTGGCTTGGCCTCCCAAAGCGCTGGGATTACAGGTGTGAGCCACTGCACCCGGCCCAGCTAATTGTTTTGCATTTTTAGTAGAAATGAGATTTTAGCATGTTGGCCAGGCTGGTCTCAAACTCCTGATCTCAAGTGATCTGCCTGCCTCGGCCTCCCAACGTGCTGAGATTACAGGCATGAGCCAGTGTGCCCAGGCTTGCAGTAGATACATTGCCTATTTGTTTTTTTTTTTCTTTATATGGAGTAGATATATTTTCTAAGGCCAGAAAACCTACCCATGGATTATGTTCTACAAAAAGGGCAGAAGAACTAACCTGCTAAGATGACATCGTATCACTAACCAACTCAGTGATCTGGGTGTGGTGGTACATGCCTGTAGACCCAGCTGCGCAGGAGGCTGGGGCAGAAAGACTGCTTGAACCAGGGAGTTTGAGGCTGTAATGAGCCATAATGGTGCCAAGTGCACTCCAGCCTGGATGACAGAGTGAGTCCCTGTCTCAAAAAAAAAAAAACGAAAACTGGGTGCCATGGCTCACGCCTGTAATCCCAGCACTTTGGGAGGCTGTGGTGGGCAGATCAGGAGGTCAGGAGATCGAAACCATCCAGGCTAATATGGTGAAACCCCGTCTCTTACTTAAAATACAAAAAATTAGCCAGGCGTGGTGGCAGGTGCCTGTAGTCCCAGCTACTCGGGAGGCTGAGGCAGGAGAATGGCGTGAACCCGGGAGGCACAGCTTGCAGTGAGCCGAGATCGCGCCACTGCACTCCAGCCTGGGTGACAGAGCGAGACTCCATCTCAAAAAACAAAACCTCAGTGGTAGTTATCTGCTATCTAAGGCTAACAATAAAAGGCTGTTACAGAGCTATATGGGCAGGGCCATCCCTGAGACTTCAGACCTGTAGAACCATCAGCATGCAATACCTGCCTGAGAGAGTCCAGGTACCTCTCTTCAACTCCTGAGAGCTGCTGGGTTGGCTGTGCCCAGCAAAACCATGGGGTAGGGCTGCCCTGGGGCTTTGGGGTCCAACCCCCATCCCAGTGCATCCAGAAGTCAAGATACTGAGTCAAGAATTATTCTCAAGCTTCAAGAGTTAATGTTTGCCTTGTTGGGTTTTTAACTTACTTGGGACCTATTACTCCTTTTTTCTTGCGTGTTTCTCCCTCTTGGGATGAGAATGTCAATCCTATTCCTGGCCCATCGTGTTTTGGAAGCACATCTATTTGATTTCACAGGCTCACAGTTGGAGGAGAATTTGCCTCAGGATGAGTCATGCCTTGAGTCTCATCCATATCTGATTTAGGTGAGACTCTGAGCTTTATAGTTTTAGGTTGGTGCTGGAATGAGTTGAGACTTTTGGGATGGATAAATGTATTTTTGTTTTTTGTCTTTTGATACAGTGCCTCCCTTTGTTGTCCAGGCTGAAGTGCAGTGGTACGATCTTGGCTCACTGTCAACAACTTCCACCTCCCAGGTTCAAGCAATTCTCGTGCCTCAGCTTCCAAGTAGCTGGGATTATAGGCATACACCACCACACTCAGCTAATTTTTTTATTTTTAGTAGAGAGGGTTTCACTGTGTTGGCCAGGCTGGCATGGAATTCGTGACCTCAAGTGATCCGTTTGCCTCAGCCTCCCAGAGTGCTGGGATTATAAGCGTGAGCAACTGCATCTGATAAATGTGTTTTGCATGAGAGTAGGACATAAATTTTGGGGGCCAAAGGCGGTAAGCTATGGTCTGACTGTGTCCTTCAAAATTCATCTGTTGAAAATTGCCAATGTGACAATACTAAAAGGTAGGGCCTCTAGGAAATGATTAAATCATGAGTACAGAGCCGTCATGAATGAGATTAAGGCCCTTAAAAAAGGTTTGAGGGCCAGGCACAATGGCGCATGCCTGTAATCCCAGCACTTTGGGAGGCCAAAGTGGGCCGATCACCTGAGGTCAGGAGTTCGAAGCCAGCCTGGCCAACATGGCAAACCCTCATCTCTACTAAAAATACAAAAATTAGCTGGGCGTGGTGGTGGGCGCCTATAATCCCAGCTAATTGGAAGGCTGAAACAGGAAAATGGCTTGAACCCAGGAGGTAGAGGTTGCAGTGAGCCGAGATTGTGCCACTGCACTCCAGCCTGGGTGACAGAATAAGACTGTCCCCCCCAAAAAAAAAAAACAGGTTTGAGGGAGTGGGTTCCTTCTGCCCTTCTGCCATGTGAGGATACAGTGTTAAACCCCTCAGATGAAGTAGCGTTCAAAGTACCATCTTGGAAGAAGAGACTGAGCCCTCACCAAACACTGAAACTGCTGGTACTTTGATCTTAGACTTTTGAGCCTCCTGAACATGAGAAGTAAATTTCTGTTGTTATAAATTACCCAAACTAAGGTATTTTGTCATAATAGCACATATGGAGTAACAGGAGCTAATCAACATTCATGGAATACTCCACCAAACAACAGTAAAACACTTTCTTTTCAAGTGCTTGTAGAACAGACCATATCCTGGATGACAAAATAATGGGGTGGCTCATGCCGGTAATCCCAACACTTTGGGAGGCCAAGGCGGGCGGATCACGAGGTCAGGAAATCGAGACCATCCTAACACAGTGAAACCCCATCTCTACTAAAAATACAAAAAATTAGCCAGGTGTGGTGGTGGGCGCCTGTAGTGCCAACCACTCAGAAGGCTGAGGCAGGAGAATGGCATAACCTGGGGGGCGGAGCTTGCAGTAAGCCGAGATGGTGTCACTGCACTCCAGCCTGGGCGACAGAGCGAGACTCCGTCTCAAAATAAATAAATGAATAAATAAATAAATTTCACAAATATAAAAGAATTGAAATTATAGACTGTGTTCTGACTACAATGGAATTAAATGAGGAATCAGTAACAGTCGAATAACAGGAAAATTTCCAAACACTTGGAAACTGAACATACTGTTAAATGAGGCATAGGTCAAAGGAGTCTCAAATGAAATTTTTTTAAAAAGCATTGAACCAGGCCAGGTGCAGTGGCTCACACTTGTAATCCCAGCACTTTGGGAGGCCAAGGCGGGCGGATCACCTGATGTCGGGAGTTGGAGATCAGCCTGGCCAACATGGAGAAACCCCATCTCCACTAAAAATACAGAAATTAGCTGGGTGTGGTGGTGGGTGCCTGTAATCCCAGCTACTCGGGAGGATGAGGCAGGAGAATCACTTGAACTAAGGAGGCAGAGGTTGCAGTGAGCTGAGATCATGCCATGGCATCCAGCCTGGGTGTGTCACTGCGAGACTCTGTCTCCAAAAAAAAAAAAAAAAAGAATCTGCTGGGCGTGGTGGCTCGCGCCTTTAATCCCAGCACTTTGGGAGGCCAAGGAGGGTGGATCACGAGGTCAGGAGATCTAGACCGTCCTGGCTAACAAGGTGAAACCCCGTCTCTACTAAAAATACAAAAAAATTAGCCTGGCGTGGTGGCGGCACCTGTAGTCCCAGCTACTCGGGAGGCTGCCCATTCTCCTGCCGCTAACCCAGGAGGCGGAGCTTGCAGTGAGCCGAGATCGTACCACTGCATTCCAGCCTAGGTGACAGAGCAAGACTCCGTCTCAAAAAAAAAAAAAAATCACAGATGAACGGATAAGCAAAATGTGGTATACACATATAATGGAATATTTTTCAGCCTTAAAAAAGAAGGAAATTCTGATAAATTCTACAACATGAATGAACTTTGAAGACATGCTAAGTGAAAAAAGCTAATTACAAAAGGACAAATACGGTTATGTTTCCACTTACATGAAGTACCTACAGTAGTCAAATTCATAGAGACAGGAAGTAAAATGATAGTTTTCAGAGTTTGAGGGAAGGAGGAATAAGTTTTTGTTTAATGGGTACAGTTTCTGAAGATGGTAACAATTGCCCAGCAATGTGAATGTACTTAATGTGACTGAACTGCACATTTGAAAATAATTTTGTATTTTTAGTAGAGACGGGATTAAAAGGTTAAACCTTTTAACCTTTTGAGACTCTGTCTCAAAAAAAAAAAAAAAAAAAAAGCAAATAATTAAAATGGGGCCAGGCGCAGTGGCTCACACCTGTAATACCAGCACTTAGGGAGGCCGAGGTGGGTGGGTCACTTGAGGCCAGGAGTTGGAGATTAGTCTGGCCAATATGGTGAAACTCTGTCTCTACTAAAAATACAAAAATTAACCAGGCGTGGTGGCGGGCGCCGGGAGGCTGAGGCTGGAGAATTGCTTGAGTCCAGGAGGCAAAGGTTGCAGTGAGCCGAGATCACGCCACGCCACAGCACTCCAGGCTGGGCAACAGAGCAAGACTCCATCTCAAAAAAACAAAACAAACAAACAAAAAAAAACAAAAAAAGGGTTAATGGCCTCTCTAGGGACACTGAATCCGAATAGACCATATTTGGGTTCAGTAATTTATATTTGTAAAAAGATCCCAAGACTTAGAATCACTGATGTATATCATCAAACACATTGGTCAAGCTTACAATACTATATATAACCTAAGCATTATTTATCACAGAATGTAATGTAACTTTTTTTTGTGTGTGTGAGACAGTCTCCCTCTGTCGCTCAGGCTGGAGTGCAGTGGCGCAATCTCGGCTTACTGCAACCTCTGCCTTCTGGGTTCAAGCAATTCTCCTGCCTCACCTCCTGAGTAGCTGGGACTACAGGTGCCCGCCACCACGCCCGGCTAATTTTTGTATTTTTAATAGAGACAGGTTTTACTATGTTGGCCAGTCTGGTCTCCTGACCTCAAGTGATCCGCCCGCCTCAGCCTCCCGAAGTGCTGGGATTACAGGCGTGAGTCATAGCGCCCCGCCCATAATGTAACTTTGGGGAAAAGATATGGGTGGCTTACGTTTCAAATATTTCTGAATTTTTGAGTTATCTCAACTTGAAGCAAAGGCCCAGCAGTTCAATATCAGGAGTAATAAACGGTAAAGAAAACAGAAACCAAATTACAATCAAGCAATGCCAATCAGCAAGAGACTGTGACATGACCCTTTTTAAGCCAGAGTAAACTCTTGTGAGCCTGCCACTACCGTTTTAACAAAATTATTCATTTTAGGAAACCGCAGGGTTTTTGTTTTTCTTTAATTTTTTTAATCTTTGCAAGAGCTTATATTATTTATTTGGTTACAGATAAAATTTTGAACTGTTTCGAAATAAACTTGCTTTCTGGAAAGGAAATGGTCCTAGACAATTTATAGGCATATGAGCAAAAGAGACCCACCATAACAAAACTTTGTCCTCAAAACGAAACAATAGAACACACGTGGGTCGATCCTAGGAGGGAGAAGCGGGGGTGGGGGGGGTGGTTAGGCACAGGGGGCGGGGCCAGCCCCACGGCGGAGGCGGGCCCAGTCCGGTCTCCGCCTCCGCGACGTCCCGAGAAGCACCGCCCCCAGCCGCCCAGGACTTCGGTGATCGCCGCGGCTCGCTCGCGCCCCGGAAACTGCCCCTTCTAGGGGTCATGATGGGCAGCAAGATGGCGTCTGCCAGTAGGGTCGTTCAGGTAAAGCAATTTGTCGCGTTTCCGCACCTTGGCCGGTAGGACGGTGCTGACTATAGCGACGGCGTCGGGGAGGAAAGGCGGTGGGCAGAATCTGCGCGGTGACCGCGCCTCTGCGGAGGGCCAGCGGCGGCGCCCGCGTGTGTGTGTCAGGATGGGACTTTGAGCCTCTAGGGCCGGGCAGTGAGGTGGGTCCGGCGCCGAGGGTTCGAGCCTGGCGGCAAGCGTGCAGCATCTTCGCAGGTAGGTCCTGTACCTACTGCCGGGGTGCCCGGCTCCTCCGCCAGGACTTTGTTAGTCTTAGGCGTCTGTGGGTGAGGTGGCCCTGGCGGTAGCCTGGCCAATCACCGTCTAGGATTGGCGGTGGTGCCCCCCGATCAGCCAATCGGGGAAGGAAGGCGGTAGCGGGGCGTGGAAGGAAGTGAACCCTGGATCTGACCCAGTGTCCCTTCAAGGTCTTGGGAATGGTCGGGCAACTGGGGCCGCGTACTGCGCCCTCGCCAGAGCGGGTTCTTCCCAGGCTCTCCAAGTGTCTGGCCACACGCCAGATGAGGGGAATAGAAAAATGTTATTTAAGCTTAATTAGTGTGTGTTTGTGTGTGTATAAGCGTTGGTTTCACAAGCCTGTTTTCACTTGGTTTAGATAGACAGCTAAAGTAACTTCGTTAATCCACCTATCAGCTACTAACTCCTGATAGCCTTTTTATTTGTTTCTCCAGCTGCGGTCCTAACTTAGGTAAAATTATTAAATAAGTGGGACACAACCTCCGCTTTTGTGGTTGGTTTACATAGTCTTTGAACCCTGAAAGTGTTTTATTTTATGATTGACTTTTATCTTTGATATGAGAAGTACATTTCGCTTTATATAAGTACATCTCTTAAAAGACCTTTTTCTAAATTCCTGAAGTTGTTGTCTGAATGATAATCCTAGATCCCAGTTTTTGGTCCCATTGCAGTGAATCATCCTCACTTATTCAGTGGGTAGTTATTGAGCATTAACTAGTTAAAGATTCTGTAAGGACTGAGAGACTATCTGACAAAGGTCTGTTATCCATAATATATAACCATATGTATCAATAATATATAACAATTTAAAAATGAGTAAAAGACTTGGTGTTGCACAAAAGATACCCAAATGAGCAATGAACATTTTTAAAGGGGCTCAATATCATTACTTGCCAGGAAAATAAAAATTAAAACCATGAGGTCCTACACATCCACCAAAATGACTAAAATTTAGACGTCAGTGTTGATAAGAATGTGAAGCCTATGAAACCCTCAGTAGTGCTGGTGGGAATATAAAATGTTACAGCCACTTTGGAAAGCTGTCAGTCTCTAATAGTTAAGCATGTATCTACCCTATGACCCAGCAATTCTACTCATAGGTTTACTGCTCAAGAGAAGTGAATGCACATAGTCTCTGTACCAAAATGTTCATAAAGAAAAAAGAGTTACTAGCAAAGAACTGGGGTCCAGAGCTGAGGGATTCCAGCCTGGCAGCAGGAGTGTGGTATCTCAGCAGGTAGGTACTGTACATACTGCCTTGGGGTCCCTGGCTCTGTTTCTGTTAGCCCCCAAACCAGAAACAATCTATATGTCTGTCTTTTGCATAAACAAATTGTAGTTTGTTAAAATGGTAGAGTCCAAAGCAATACTAACAGCTGATACATGCAAACAAATGAAGAAACCGTGAGATATACAGTAAGGAATGGTCTGTGCCCTTCTAACATAGGAACAAAGACCTGTACTCATATATTTAGAATTCATACCAGGTTCGTGACTGCACTCTTAAAAAAAAAAAAAAGGAAAAGAATACTACCAATATGCTAATATAATATCACTTAAGCCTAGGAGTTTGATGCTGCAGTGAACCACAATCACCCCACTGCACCCCAGCCTGTGTAACAGGCTAACAGAGCAAGACCTGGTCTCAAAAAATAAATAATAAAGTATGTGCTAATATTACATAATAATTACATATAACATTAGCCAAATTTATTGAGTATCTCTGTGACAAGCCTATACAGTTAGGACTACAGTGCCAGTAAGAGATAGAGTTTAGGCCAGGCTCACTGGTGTATGCCTGTAATCCCAACACTTTGGCAGTTTGAGGCAGGAGGATGGCTTGAGCCCAGGAGTTCAAGACCAGCCTGGGCAACATAGCAAGATCCCATCTCTATAAAAATTTTAAAAAATTAGCTGAGCATGGTGACGTGCACCTGTGGTTCCAGCTGCTCAGGAGGCTGAAGTGGGAAGATTGAGCCCAGGTGATCAAGGCTACAGTGAGCCATAATCATGCCTCTGCATTCCAGTCTGGACAACAGAGCTAGACCCTGACTCAAAAAAAAAAAACGTAGAGCTTAGAATTTGGTTGTTGATCCATATCTTGAAGGAAGAGAAAAGTGCCAAAAGACTGATTGGCACAAACTGATAGGAAGTCACGTAGCATGGTCTCAGAACATTAAGTAAAGACAAAGCTGGCTGGGCACGGTGGCTCACACCTGTAATCCCAACACTTTGGGAAGCCAAGGTGGGAAGACTGCTTGAGCCAGGAGTTCAAGATTAGCCTAGGCAACATAGCAAGACCCTGTCTCTATAAAAATTAGCCAGGCAGGAGGGGTGGTGTGTGATGTGTACCGGTAGTCCTAGCTACTCAGGAGGCTGAGGTGGAAAGATCACTTGAGCCCAGAAGTTTGACGCTGCAGTGAACCACGATCACTCCACTGCACCCCAGCCCGTGTAACAGAGCAAGAGCTGGTCTCAAAAAATAAATAATAAAGTAAAACATTTTCAGACTGGCTAACAAATGAAAATCCAGTGCTATACTATTTGTAAGAGGCATAGCTAAAACTGAGATTTGAAAAGGTAAAAATAAAGAGATAGTCAACTGATCTTTGACAAAAGGAGCAAAGGGAATACAATGGAGACAAGATAGTCTTTCAACATGGTGCTGAAAAAATTGGAGATCCATCAGACCTCACGTCCTTCACAAAAATTAAGTCAAAATGGATCCTAGACCTAAATGCAAAATGCAAATCTATAAAATCAATCCTTATAGGAGAAAATAAAACTAACCTTAGGTTTAGCAATGACTTTTTAGATATAACACCAAAGGCATGATCCATAAAAAAATTAATTGATAAGCTGGACTTCATTAAAAAACTTCTGCTCTGTGAGACACTGTCAAAAAAAGGCAAGCCACATATTGGGAGAAAATACTTTCAAAAGGCATATTTGATAAAAGACTATTATAGAAAACATAAGGCCGGACATGGTGACTCATGCCTGTCATCCCAGCACTTTGGGATACCAAGGCGGGCAGATCACCTGAGTTCAGGAGTTTGAGACCAGCCTGGCCAACATGGCAAAACCCCATCTCTACTAAAAGTACAAAAATTATCTGGGTGTGGTAGCGGGCACCTTTAATCCAAGCTACTCAGGAGGCCGAGGCAGGAGAATTGCTTGAACCTGGGAGACGGAGGTTGCAGTGAGCCCACTGCCCTCCAGTCTGGGCGACAGAGCGAGACTCCGTCTCAGAAAAAAAGGAAAAAAGGAAACAGAAGAACTCAACAACAAGAAAATAAATAAAAATAAATGACTGAATTTTAAAATGGGCAAAACAGCTGAACAGACACCTCATCAAAGAAAATATACACACTTTGGGAGGCTGAACTGGGTGGATCGCTTGAGCCCTGGAGTTCAAGACCAGCCTGGCCAACATGGTGAAAGCCTGTCTCTACAAAAAATACAAAAGTTAACTGGGTGTGGTGGTGCACACCTGTAGTCCCAGCTACTTGGGAGGCTGAAGTGGGAGGATCAGTTTAAGTGGGAGGATTGCTTGAGCCCGGGAGGTTGAAGTTGCACTGAGCTGAGATCACACCACTGTACTCCAGCCTGGGCAACAGAGCATAACCCTGTCTCAAAAGAAAAAAAAAAAGAAAAATGATATACAAATGACAAATAGGTCTAATGAAAAGATACTCAGCCAGGCACAGTGGCTCACGCCTATAATCCCAGCACTTTGGGAGGCCTAGGTGGATAGATCACCCGAAGTCAGGAGTTCGAGACCAGCCTGGCCAATATGCCGAAACCCCATCTCTACTAAAAGTACAAAAATTAGCCAGGTGTGGTGGTGTGCACCTGTAATCCCAGCTACTTGGGAGGCTGAGGCAGGAGAATTGCTTAAACCTGGGAGGCGGAGGTTGCAGTGAGCCGAGATCGCACCATTGTACTCCAGCCTGGGAGACAGAGTGAGACTCTGTCTCAAAAAAAGAGAAGATACTCAACATCATATGTTATTAGAGAATTTCAAGTTAAGACAACCATTACACACCTATCAGAATGGCCAGAATCCAAAACACTTGACAACACTTAATGTTGACAAAGATGTGAATTCTTATTACTGTCCCACCTAACAGGAACTCTCATTCATTGCTGGTGGGAATGCAAAATGGTACAGCCACTTTGGAAGACAGTTTGGCAATTTCTTTCTTTTTTAGGCACATGCCACTATGCCTAATTTTTGTATTTTTTGTAGAGTCAGGGTTTCACTATATTGCCCAGGCTGGTCTTGAACTCGTGGACTCAAGAGATCCACCTGCCTTGACCTCCTGAAGTGTTGGGATTACAGGCGTCAGCCACGGCACTGATCCCAGTTTGGCGATTTCATACAAAAGGAAACATAATCTTACCGTACGATCTAGCCATTACACTCCATAGTATCTACCCAAGTGAGTTGAAAACTTATGTCCACATAAAAGCTGCACACAGATGTTTATAGCAGCTTTATTCATAATTACCAAAATTTAGAAGCAAACAAGATATCCTTCAGTAGGTGAATTGATAAACTGTGGTACATCTAGATATTGAAATATTATTCAGCACTAAAAAGAAATGAGCTATCAAGCCATGAAAAGGCATGAATAAATCTTAGATGGGGCCGAGCACTGGCTCACGCCTGAAATCCCAACACTTTGGGAGGCCGAGGTGGGCAGATCATGAGGTCAAGAGATTGAGACCATCCTGGCCAACATGGAGAATCTCCATCTCTACTAAAAATACAAAAATTAGTTGGACATGGCGGCACTTACCTGTAGTCCCAGCTACTCAGGAGGCTGAGGCAGGAGAATCACTTGAACCTGCGTGGAGATTGCATTGAGCTGAGATCGCACCATTGCACTCCAGCCTGGGCAACAGAGCGAGACTCCGTCTCAGAAAAAAAAGAAAAAAATCTTAGATGGATAGTTTGACCTTTTCTAGAATGTCATATGGTTGCAGTGGGAGCCTTTTCAGATTGGCTTCTTAGTTATCCAACTAATATGCAGTTGGAGTTATTTGTTTGTCATATTTGTATTTAGAATGTAAAAAGACAATTGAGAAGGGGAAATTTTTGTTTTGTTTTGTTTGAGACAGAGTCTCACTTTGTCACACAGGCTGGAGTGTAGTGGCGTGATAATGGCTCACTGCAGCCTTGACCTCCCGAGGTTCAAGTGGATCCTCCTGCCTCATTCCCTGAAATAGCTGGGACTAAAGGTGTGCAACACCACTCGCAGCTAATTTTTTGGTATTTTTTGTAGAGACAGGGTTTCGCCATGTTGCCCAGGCTGGTTTCAAACTCCTGAGCTCAAGAAATCCACCTGCCTCAGACTCCCAAAGTGCTGAGATTACAGGTGTGAGTCACCACACCCAATCAAGAAGGGGAAATGAGAGCATAAGCTGAATATCAGATGATAGTAGGAATTATTGGTTTTTTTTTTTTTTTTTTTGAGACGGAGTCTGACTCTGTCACCCAGGCTGGAGTGCAGTGGCGCGATCTCGGCTCACTGCAAGCGCTGCCTCCCGGGTTCCCGCCAATCTCCTGCCTCAGCCTCCTGAGTAGCTGGGACTGCAGGCGCCCGCCGCCACGCCCGGATAGTTATTTTGTATTTTTAGTAGAGACGGGGTTTCACCGTGTTAGCCAGGATGGTCTCGATCTCCTGACCTCGTGATCCGGCCACCTCGGCCTCCCAAAGTGCTGGGATTACAGGCTTGAGCCACCGCGCCCAGCCTAGGAATTATTGTTAAGTGTGGCAAAAGTATTGGGGCCCACTTGAACAAAAACTAGGGTGAACTAAGGTGTCTACCATGATTATATTTGTAATCTGGTTAGTTAATAAAGAGTGACTTTTTTTTTTGAGACAGGATCTTGCTGTTGCCCAGGCTGCAGTGCAGTAGCATGATCTTGTCTGGTTTACTGTATCTCAACCTCTCGGGCTCAAGTGATCTTCCCAACTAAGCCTCCCAAGTAACTGGCACGACAGGCCCACGCCACCTGCCCAGCTAACTTTTTAGATTTTTGGTAGAGACAGGGTCTCACTATATTGGCCAGGCTGGTCTCGAACTCCTGGGCTCAAGTGATCCTCCTGCCTCAGCCTCTCAAAGTGCTGGGATTACATGCATGAGCCACTGAGCCTGGCTTCACTGCTTTCAAATTGGAAAAAAAAAAAAAGTATTGGGGTTATGATTTAACAAAAATTCTGTTTGTCAGTAATGTGTGGAAGGTATTAACAGATGAGATGGGATTAAATGTATAGGATTTGTTTAATCAGGGAAGGGATGATGAAATAAGATTGACTATATTATTGTTAAAGTTGTGTGATGAATATATCAGGGTTTATTTTATGCCATTCTACTTTTTTGCATTTAAAACACTTTCTAGGGCTGGGTGCAGTGGCTCATGCCTGTAATCCCCATACTTTAGGCGGCCAAGGCAGGAGGATCGCTTAAGTCCAGGAGTTCAGGACCCACGTAAGGAACATAGGGAGACCCCATCTCCACAAAAAATGTTAAAAATTAGCCAGGCGTGGTGGGGCACACTTATAGTCCCAGTTACTTTGGAGGCTGAGGTGGGAGGATCATTTGGCCCTGGGAGGTTGAGGCTGTAATGAGCTGTGATCACACCACTGCACTCCAGCCTGGGTGACAGAGCAAGACCCTATCTCAAAATAATTTTTTGTTGTTGTTAAAAAGTAGAGATACCAAACAGAGTGGGAATTTAATTTATAAGACCATATTATTATTGTTGTTGTTATTTTTCTTTGAGATGAAGTCTTGCTTTGTTGCCCAGGCTGGAGTGCAGTGGCACAATCTTGGCTCACTGCAATCTCCACCTCCTGGGTTCAAGTGATTTCTCATGCCCCAGCCTCCTGAGTAGCTGGGATTACAAGCGTGCACCATCAAACCCAGCTAATTTTTGTATTTTTAGTAGAGACAGGGTTTCACCATGTTGACCAGGTTGGTCTTGAACTCCTGACCTCAAGTGATCCGCCCGCTTCGGCCTTCCAAAGTGCTGGGATTACAGGTGTGAGACACCGTGCCTGGCCTATAAGGCCATATTAAATCATGTTTTTAAGTATATAAAAGCAGTGTTGCAAATGATTCTTTCTCTGCAGTGTATGTACATTTGTATAAGTATATAATACATATTTACATGCCTATACAGTTAGACCTAACTTACAAAAGGTTTATTCACTTATTTGGCAACTGTTTCTTGGACATTTACCATGTAACAGGAATGCTGCTGCAGAAGTGCTTAATTTTCTGTCTCTGACTGTCCTGGAGCTTAGCACTCTCCTATAATCATTGGCTAACTTATCTGTCCTCTGAAAATATAAGGAGGAGTTTTTAACTCAGACTTTGGAATTTGGGAAAAGTTCTTAGAGAAGAGTGACATGTGAGCTGTTGTAAAGGATAAGCAGTCAGAAGGATAGGCATGGAAGTGGAATGGGATGGCAGGGAGGGAGATTTCATGGCAGAGGACATAAGCTCTAGATGGAATGGGGATAAATAGCAGGATGAATTGGGGAAAGGAAAAGTACTTCAGAATACCTGGAGCAACAGGTACATAAGAGAGTTGGGGAGAAAGGCTGGCAAAGTAAGGAGAGGCCAGATCACGATGGGTGTTGTGAGTGCCAAATAAGAGTTTGAACTTTATCGTGAAAGCTGTGGAACATTTTTCAAACTTCTTTTTTTTTTTATTTTAAGTTGTGGAGAGGGAGTCTCACCTTCTTGCTCAGGCTGGTCTCAAACTCCTGGGCTCAAGCCATCCTCCTGCCTCAGCCTTCCAAAGTGCTGGGATTACAGGCATGAGCCACCGATCCCAGCCAGTTTTCAAACTTTTAAATAGGGGAGTGACAATAGGACAGATAGAACATTCTCTTAAGAAGCTTGGCTATGAAAGTGAAGAAACAGCTAATAGAGAAGTGTTTGTTTGTTTGTTTGTTTGTTTATTTGTTTTGAGACAGAGCCTCACTCTGTCACCCAGGCTGGAGTGCAGTGGCTCGACCTTGGCTCACAGCAACTTCCACCTCCTGGGTTCAAGCAATTCTCTGCTTCAGCCTCCTGAGTAGCTGGGATTACAGGCGCCCACCACCACGCCCTGCTAATTTTTTTTATTTTTTTAGTAGAGATGGGGTTTCGCCATCTTGGCTAGGCTGGTCTTGAATTCGTGACCTCATGCAGTCTGCCCGCCTGGGCCTCTCAAAGTGTTGGGATTACAGGCATAAGCCACTGTGCTCAGCCAGGTTTCAATTCTTACCAATCTATAAGTCATGCAACATAAAATCCACATCATCTCCTCCATTGGGTTGCTTTGAAGTACACCTTCGATAGTACAATGAAAGTCTTGTGATTATATATAAAGTACAAAGTTGTGTTTACCAGATAGACAAGTTAATAATTCATAGACCAGCTTTCCTGGTTGGGGAAGAGTATAATTTAAAGTTGCTGTCAAATAGTAAGTTTAACCAAAGTATCTATTTATGAGGTTTAATAGATCATTTCTTTTAGTTAATGAGATTGTTTTTCATGCATATTATTTTTCCTTTAGGTAGTCAAACCACACACTCCATTAATAAGGTTTCCTGACAGAAGAGACAATCCTAAACCCAATGGTAAGTTGTATTTTATTTAGATTTCTTTTAAAATTGTGTACGTGAATATTTATAAATGAGTATTTTATTATAGGCAATATTTCTCATTTAAAAATCAGTTAAGACTATTGGAGCTTCGATCAAAGTAGTGCCCTATGTTGCATGCAAGTAGAAATTAACTTATGGCCAGGCGCGGTGGCTCACACCTGTAATCCCAGCACTTTGGGAGGCCGAGGCAGGCGGATAACCTGAGGTCAGGAGTTCGAGACCAGCCTAGCCAACATGGTGAAACCCTGTCTCTACTAAAAAATATAAAAATATTAGCCAGGCATGGTGGTGGGCTCCTATAGTCCCAGCTACTCGGGAGGCTGAGGCGGAGAACTGCTTGAACCCAGGAGGCGGAGGTTGCAGTGAGCCGAGATCATGCCACTGCACTCCAGCCTGGGTGACAGGGCAAGACTTTGTCTCAAAAAAAAAAAAAAAATTATTACCTCTATTTTATTTTACTTTTTGAGACAGGGTCTTGCTCTGTCTCCCAGGCTGGAGTACAGTGGTGCTATCTTGGCACACTGCAGCCTCCCCCTCCCAGGTTCAAGCAATTCTTGTGCTTCAGCCTCCTTAGTAGCTGGGATTACAGGCATACACCAGCACGCCTGACTCATTTTTGTATTTTTAGTAGAGACAGGGTTTCGCTATGTTGCCTAGGCTGGTCTGGAACTCCTGATCTCAGGTGATCTGCCTGCCTTGGCTTCCCAAAGTGCTGGGATTACAGGCATGAGCCACACACCTGGCCTTTATTACCCCTATTTTAAAAGGTAGTGACTCAACAGAAGATGTGTCTGAATTTCTAGTGAGTTTATATGGGCTAAATTTTGTCCTACCTTTATTCTCTCCTATCCTTTAGAAGATTCTCCCATGCTTCCATTTGCAGAGACTGTGAAAATAATAACCCTTCCTATGTTTCTCTGCTCATCAACCATCTTTTCTTTCATTCATTCATTTATCTATTCATCTAGTCAGTAAATATTTTTTGGATTGCCTTAATCCTTAGCATTTATTTGAAATTAATGGGAGAAGATTCTGAAATGGTTCTGTTTTTCTCTGATTCCCACCCTTTTTTTTTTTTTTAAACCAGATCCTCTGTGCTTCTCTTGCTTTAATTCAGGCAATTTCAACACATTTTATAGGTATATTTTTAACTTATTGTAACTATTGAAGAATTAAGATAAACAAATGTGAAGATAATGAGAAAACTACCCTCATTTACATTTACTGACTTTCTTATTCCTTGTAAGATATTACCTGTAAACTCCACCATGTGTTGGCCTATGAGTGGTTATGTGAGATAAGCTTAAGTAGTGTAGGTTCCCCTAAAGGGTTGAATTCCACTAACTAGAAATTTCATTATTTTACATTTTTGTAATTCATTTACTTAAAACTGCTCCTTTGCTGGGTGCAGTGGCACATGCCTATAGTCCTAACTACTCACAGGCTGAGGTGGGATGGCAGGAGGCTGAGGCAGGATGCTTGCTTGGGCCCAGAAGTTCAAGATCAGCCTGGACAACAAAGTAAGACCCCATCTCTAAACAATAAATATGTAAAAATTTTAAAGCTACCTCCTTAGAGGTAGCTACCTCCTTACCTCCTCCTTTGTTTTTAGAAACCTTTATGAAATATATATAGCCAACTGAGTTACCCTACAATATTTACCTTTTGGAATTATAGTACTTCAAGAGTTATTTGAAGAATGACTTCATTTCAAGAATGACTTGATTATTTGATAGTATTTTAAGACTCAGTATTTTGACATCTGAACAATTTCTCTAATATGGTCTTTTTTTTTTTTTTTTTAATTTCAGTATCGGAAGCTTTGAGATCAGCAGGGCTACCATCTCACTCTTCTGTAATTTCACAACATTCTAAGGGAAGTAAATCACCAGATTTGTTGATGTATCAGGGTCCACCAGATACTGCAGAAATAATAAAAACATTACCTCAGAAATACAGAAGGAAACTTGTGTCTCAAGAAGAAATTGAATTTATCCAAGTAAGTCATTGCTCTTTGTCCCAAGACTATGCAAAACACCGTAACATTTGGGCTTTGGGGATTTCATTTGCTGATTTACATGCTATTCCTATTGTCATGTCAGAGTGTGGTCAGAGCTAAGACAGGATGGTCAGGTAGGCCAAGACTACGAGAAACAAACCATAGTCAAATTCCTCTGTAAATATGCATGGTATATCAATGTCAATAGATATAATCACATAAAAAAACAGTTCTTTGGGGTCCTCAATAATTTTTCAGAGTGTAAAGATCTCTTGATACCAAGAAATTTAAGGACAGGTCAACCTTGAGTCCCTTCCAGGTCTGACATTATGTTTATAAGAATTGATAAGAGGGCTGGGCATGGTGACTCACGCCTGTAATCCCAGCACTTTGGGAGGCCAAAGCAGGTGGATCACCTGAGGTCAGGAGTTGGAGACCAGCCTGGCCAATATGGTGAAACCCTGTCTCTACTAAAAATACAAAAATTAGCTGGATGTGGTGGCGGGTGCCTGTAATCCCAGCTACTTGGGAGGCTGAGGCAGGAGAATCTCTTGAACCCGGGAGGCGGAGGTTGCAGTGAGCCAAAATGGCACCACTGCACTCTAGCTTGGGCAGCAAGAGTGAAACTCCGGAAACTCTGTCTCAAAAAAAAAAAAAAAAAAAAAAAAAGATAGGAATACCCTAAAGTTTTGACTAATTCAAAACTATTTTTTAAAAACTAAAGATTGGCTGGGCGCAGTGGCTCAAGCCTGTAATCCCAGCACTTTGAGAGGCCGAGATGGGCAGATCACGAGGTCAGGAGATCGAGACCATCCTGGCTAACATGGTGAAACCCCATCTCTACTAAAAAATACAGAAAACTAGCCGGGCGAGGTGGCGGGTGCCTGTAGTCCCAGCTACTTGGGAGGCTGAGGCAGGAGAATGGCGTAAACCCAGGAGGCGGAGCTTGCAGTGAGATGAGATCCGGCCACTGCACTCCAGCCTCGGCGACAGAGTGAGACTCCGTCTCAAAAACAAACAAACAAACAAACAAAAAAAAACCACCAAAGATTACTTGCTGAAGATTGTATAAATTTGTAAAGTTACCATCAAAACATTTCCTGGGTCAATTTAACATCTAATCTTACTGCTTTATTTTTCCCTTTTCAGCGTGGAGGTCCTGAATAACCATGGTGGCTGCTGTTTGTCATCAGACAATAGAATTGTCTTTACAATAAAGGACTTCCAAAATGACAGATGAGAAACTGTATATTAAACACCTTTAATAAATACTATGAAAAAAATGAAATATAGAAAATTTAGATGGACACTTGTATTTCCTAATTTATGTATCTTGGTCAGCTTCTCCACAAGCTTACCTAATTATTTATACACTTTATACTTATTAAAGTATACATTTTTAAATGTTAGCCTATTAATTTACTCTTGATTATCAAACATTACCAGTGTTGAACTATTAAAAGCACATAATGTATAGTAAACTATCATAGGATTCTTATTTCACTTTTCTTTCTGTTTAGACATGGAAAAATTTATCAGTCAGAATTGCTGTTTTAGGTACATGATTTTCCTGAAATTGGGTGAGGATCAGTGAAATAATGACTCTATTACTTGTTCTTAATTCTCTGTTCTCTAATGTTTTTTCATTCACAAGTTTACTGGAGTATAACTGGCTTAGTAAGTGTGTCCTACTCTGAATGATAAAAATATAGTCAAGCTAAAATAGGTGACTATACCATTAAGATAGAGGAGATCATACAAAAGGTTCCAAGAAAGTCAGAGTATAAAATGGAAAATAAGAGACCAAAATGAATATAGCATAGGAATAAAGATTTCACTAGAAATTGCAATTTATTATGTTTCAGAGGTTGTAAGGAAGTCTTGTTCTTTGGTTTATTTTACTGTTTTGTGATCTTGTATGCAAATCCTGATAACCATTAACTTTCTCAAACTTAATGTCTCAAAGCCTCATAAAATCAACATAAATATTTACTTATTAAGCAGTTTATGAAACTTGAATGGGGCCCCTCCTGTGCCAAGGGTATGTGTATTATGAAGTAAAACTTCACAAAGCTAAATAAATTCTCTTCCATACCTTTAACGATTTCCAGAATATGCTTTAAAGAAGTGGTCCCTGAGAGTTAACGGTAGCTCATGAGCAAGAAATAGAATTGGTTTTGAGTATGTTTCTGTATTTACTCAATTACCTGTGGGTTTTTACTTATTTCTACTACTCCACAGAGTTGATCTACTTCTCTTATAAATTTTTTGCTGTAGCCTAGTGTAAATGTTGTTCAGCACAAATATGAGATAGGGATTGGGGTTTGATGCTGGCAATAAGCTGTTCTGGTGACTCATTGAAAAACATGATTCAGGCCAGGTGCAGTGGCTCACGCTTTGTAATACCAGCACTTTGGGGGGCCAAGGCAGGTTGATCACCTGAAGTCAGGAGTTCAAGACCAGCCTGGGTGACATGGTGAAACCCCATCTCTACTAAAAACATAAAAATTAGCCAGGCATGGTGATATGCACCTGTAATCTCAGCTACAGGGAAGCTGAGGCCAGTGAATCACTTGAACCCAGGAGGGAGAGGTTGCAGTGAGCCGACATTGCGCCACTGCATTCCAGCCTGTTCGACAGAGTGAGACTCCATGAAAAAAATAAAATAATAACATGATTCATTTTTTTTTTTATTATTTAAAAATTTATTGCTGGGTGTGGTGGCTCACGCCTGTAATTCCAGCACTTCGGAAGGCTGAGGCAGGCGGATCACCTGATGTCAGGAGTTCAAGACGAGCCTAGCCAACATGGTGAAACCCCGTCTCTACTAAAAATACAAAAATTAGCTGGGCGTGGTGGCAGGTGCCTGTAATCCCAGCTACTCAGGAGGCTGAGGCAGGAGAATTGCTTGAACCCAGGAGGCGGAGGTTGCAGTGAGTGGAGGTCACACAACTACACTCCAGCCTAGGCGACAGAGCGAGATTCTGTCTAAAAAAAAAAAAAATTATTTGGGAAAATTACTTTAGAACAACCACTGTTCTTTGCTCCTGCCCTGCTGCTATCCCTTAGTTTTCTTATTTCAGCAAAAGAAAGCCCAGGGCCGGGCCGGGCCGGGCCGGGCATGGTGGCTCATGTCTCTAATCCCAGCACTTTGGGAGGCCGAGGCGGGCAGATCACCTGAGATCAGGAGTTCAAGACCAGCCTAGCCAACATGGTGAAACCTTGTCTCTACTAAAAATACAAAAAATTAGCTGGGCGTGGTGGCGGGCACCTGTAATCCCAGCTACTCAGGAGGCTGAGACAGGAGAATTGCTTGAACCTGGGAGGCGGAGGTTGCAGTGAGCCGAGATCACGCCATTGCACGCCAGCCTCTCCAGCCTGGGCAACAAGAGAAAAACTCCATCTCAAAAAAAAAGAAAAAAAAAAAAAAAAAAAACCCAGGGCCATTATTTTGCTTTCAGAAATAAATTCGGATTCAGGTAGTGAAGAATGGTATGAGTAATACTGTGAGCCAACAGTTAGAAATCCTAATGTCGAACTGTGGATGTATATCTGAAGACAATCTTTACTATAGCTGCTGCCATGAAAGTGAGAATGAAAAACATCTGTCACTGTTACAGAATTTGTGAGTATAGGTATGGCAAAAAGTATGCCAGTGGGAATTGCTGTCACAGGATGAGCTCCCAAGGAGAGTATTACAGACTTCTGGTGAGGCTTACAGTCAAATAGCCTGTGTTTTCATTTAGAGGTTAGGCACTTAAATATATGTAATCAGCAAATTGCTTAATTTGTCCGAGTTTCTGTTTTTCTTTCCAGTACTACACAGTGTGATAGGCAGGATCAAATTAGTGTATTATCTATTACTTTGTAACAAATGACCCCAAAATTAAGTGGCTAAACTCTTAATTTGTCTGGTTTCTCTGGGTCAGGAATTCAGAAGCAGCTTCACTGGGCAGTTTTGACTTAGTGCCTAATGCGGTTGCAATTAGAAATCACTTGAGGCTACAGTCATCTGAAGGCTTGGCTGAGGCTGGCTGATCCACCTCCAAGATGGCTCACTCACATAGCTGACAAGCCGATGCTGGCTGTTGGCAGGAGGCCTTAGTTTCTCTCCACGTGGTTGCGTGAGTGAATTCATGACATGACTGGCTTTCACCGGAGCAAATAATCCAAGCATGCAAGTCATCCTTTTATGTTCTAGCCTCATAAATCACACTTCAGCCATATTTTATTGGTCACACAGAACAGCCTGTTTCATTGTGGGAGAAGACTACGCAACAGGATTAATACCAGAAGGCAAGGATCATCATGGCCATCTTACAAGCTGGCTAATACAGACGTGTGGAAGTGCTTTTAAACTGAAAAATGCTTTGCAAATGTGTAATGCTATTTTCTTTTTTTTTTTCTTTTGGTTCAAAGTGCTCAAATGATATTTTATATATACAGTATCTCACTGTCCCAGAATATCATCTAAATGCTGTCTTCATTATCCTAAGTGTCCCAAAATGGGAATTTACTTGTCAGCAGCATGCTGTAATATACTGATTACCAACTCATATGCCATGGCACACTTGGGGACCTCAAGTCTCACAAGAGTTTCATGAAATTTAGCTCACTACCTTTTTTTTTTTGAGACGGAATTTTCACTCTTGTCACCCAGGCTGGAGTCCAATGGTGTGATCTTGGCTCACTGCAACCTCTGCCTCGCGGGTTCAAGCAATTCTCCTGCCTCAGCCTCCCTAGTAGCTGCGATTGCAGGTGCCCACCACCACACCCAGCTAATTTTTGTATTTTTAGTAGAGACGGGGTTTCACCATGTTGGCCAGGCTGGTTTCAAACTCCTGACTTCAGGTGATTCACCTGCCTTGGCCTCCCAAAGTGCTGGATTACAGGCACGAGCCACTGCACCCAGCTGCTCACTAGCTTATTTCTACAAGTGAGGTTAAATTACTATTTCAGTGATATCTATCAGAAGAAACTGTGACAACAGCACCACTAGGTATGACTTGCCTCAAGAGAGATGGTGTGTTTTCTGCAACGTGTGAGTTTTGCCTAGACCCAAGTAATGACAAGGGACTGAAAGATAATGGCTAACATATAGTAAATACTTAGTTGTCAAACACTATTCTAAGGGCTTTGCAGGTGTGAGGTCATTTAAGCCTTGGAGCAGTCCTCTGAGTAGATCCTATGACAGAAGAAACTGGAAACAAAGTAAGTAATTTACTCTAGTTGTATCTAGTGGCTGAATACTGATAGGGCCACTATCAAATGCAGGCAGTCTGATTACAGAGTTTAAAAAAAAATGACTAAATTATTGGCCTTGGTATTTTGCTACTTTCTTAAACATATCTCTGGAACTTAGGATTTTCAACTCCTAGAAATATCAAATGTAGGCTGGGCGCAGGGCTTATGCTTGTAATACCAGCACTTTGGGAGGACGAGGAGGGAGGATCACCTGAGATCAGGAGTTTGAGACCAGCCTGGCCAACATGGTGAAACCCCGTCTCTACTAAAAAATACAAAAATTAGCTGGGTGTGGTGGAGTGGGCCAGTAATCCCAGCTAATCGGGAAGCTGAGGCAGGAGAATCGCTTGAACCCTGGAGGCAGAGGTTGCAGTAAGCTCAGATTGTGCCAGTGTACTGCAGCCTGAGCAACAGAGCTAGACTCTGTCTCAAAAAAAAAAAAAAAGGAAAGAAAAAGAAAAACAAAGGCAGGGGGGCTGGTGGTGCAGGGGAACATTTCCAGGTTGACAGCTGCTCTGGCTCAGAACCTTGTAATTATCCATTAGTAGAGCCATCTGGATTACTGCAATAGTTCTCTAATAGGCCTTCTTTCTTTTCCTTGTCCCTCGAAATCTATAATATAGTCTCCCATCAGAGTGTACCTTTTAAAAGTGAGTCAGGTCATATCACTTGTCTGCTCCAATCCCTCCAGTGGGTTTTTAGTGATGCCTTTCTTGTACCACCCTATTAAAAACCTCCATCCCTGCTCCTGCCCTTATTTGTTATCCTTTTTCTGCTTTATTATCTCCATAGCACTTACCACCTACGTATCATAACACATATTTGACTTGTTTTTTATCTGCTCCCATTGGAAGGCAGGCATCTTTGTTCCCTGCTGTTATCTCAGATTCTACAATGGTGCTTGGCACATAGAAAACACTCAGTATCAGCAGCGTAAGAGAGGGAAAAATGAAAAAGGAAAAGCACTCAATATATTTTTTTGAATAAATGAATTAGTGTGTTTGTTATGGCAATTTATGATAATCAAGGGTTTGGGTACTCATCACTGCTAACAGTTAATTGAGCATTGTCTCAATTAATTGAGTTAATGTCTAAGCTTTCTGCATGTTTCATTTAATACCCACAACCACCTGTGATGTAGTTCCTTATTTTTTCCATTTTACCGAGTAGAAAACTGAGGACTAGAAGCCGATTCCCACAGCACGTTTCAGTTGAGTTGGATTTTGTTTCCCTGGGCCTGCCTCTTCATAAAGGGACTGGACTAAGAATACTCTTGACCAGCCCGTAAGAACTTGGCACTCGTCTCAGTAATCTGAGATAGTAGGGTTTGGCGTCCATAGCAACCATGGCGACAGGACGCGCTCAAGCGAGAACCAAAAAGCGAGAACAGGTACAAGGCCAAACCTTCTACATTCACAGACACCTACCAAATCCCGAGCATGGAACACCAAATTAGAACGCTGACTAGTGCCTGGTAATGTAGAAAATACCCAAGTTAAAACGGTAACAGAGTGACACAGCAGCCATTGAAGATGCTCCACTTAAGGCACCGACAGGCGTCACGTGACGGGTGGGGAACGCCCACCGCCCGGGCCTAGCGCAGCTTCCTCCGCCCACCACGGAAGTGGGGCGGGGATACTAACGCGGCGGACCCGGGTGGACGGAAGTGGCTGTTGGAGGCTTTAAGGTAGCTTTAAATTCGTGCTGTCCTGGGAGTTCGCCCCTTTCGCCTGGAGTCGGGCTTTGCGGCGCCGAATGGCTCTGGACGTGAAGTCTCGGGCAAAGCGTTATGAGAAGCTGGACTTCCTTGGAGAGGGACAGGTGAGGCTCTCTGGAGGGACGGGGAAGGCCCCGAGTGGACAGCCTCGCGCCGCCTCCACCTTTGCCGGTTTTCCCGTGGAGGCCAGAGGTCTGGCTTGGCTGCTCATTCTCTTTGGGGGAAACCTCCCAGACGCACTTGCTGCCCCTTCTTTACATCCTGGGGGTGAATCCCTGAGCGGCCTCTCCTTGCTGAAGAGTAGCCTGGAGCTGGACGGAGACTGACCCGCCACGTTTCCAGCCGCCGCGAGTCCGCTAAGGAACTCTGGGCTCTCTGCTTCGCGAAATGTAAAAATGCAAAAAGGCAAACACAGAAACTCCCATAAACTTACGTTATTCCTATTTTTCTTTCTAGTTTGCCACGGTTTACAAGGCCAGAGATAAGAATACCAACCAAATTGTCGCCATTAAGAAAGTGAGTTACCTTTTTATGTCGTGTTTCTTCAAGTCTCCTTGAAGATGTCTGTATTATGAATTGACTGATAGCCATTTTATTAGTCTTGACCATACTCTGATAATGAGTTACTCATGTCATGTTCAGAGACAAAATAATTAGTACTTTGTGTTCCCAAACGGAACTCTAGGGTTGAACCCGTTTTAATTTCTGTTGAAATGAAGAAGCTGTATGTTATTTTCACTGTATAAACTCATGTTGGGGGTAAGTATGCCATCTTTTCGGTCTTCAGAACTATTTGATACCGTGATCTTTCCAGGTCACTGTTTCTGCCACATCTGCATCCACTCAGTGTGTCGTATCTGTATTTTCTGTGTACAGATTTACCATGAAAGATTTTCGCTAGCATTAACAACATTGATGTGAAGTCTAAAATGAGTTCAGTAGCTTCTTATATTCATTCAAAAGACTTGGGTCGGCCAGCGGCGGTGGCTCACGCCTGAAATCCCAGCACTTTGGAAGGCCGAGGTGGGCGGATCACTTGAGGTCAAGAGATGGAGACCATCCTGGCCAACATGGTGAAACCCTGTCTCCACTAAAAATACCAAAATTAGCTGGGCGTGGTGGCGCGCGCCTGTAGTCCCAGCTACTCGGGAGGCTGAGGCAGGAGAATCGCTTGAAGCTGGGAGGTGGAGGTTGCATTGTGCCGAGATGGCGCCACTGTGCTCCAGCCTCGTGAGGGAGCGAGACTCCATCTTAAAAAATTAAAAAAAAAAAAGAAAGAAAGACTTGGGTCATAATTACGTAACTCACGTTCACCTACATTGTTTCATTTAACCTTCAAAACAATCTGTAAAGTGGTTAAAAGTAATCCTATTTTATACTTGAGGTACCTGAGGCTGAGAGATTAGGTGATTTGTCAAGATCACACAGCTAGTAATTGCCGAAGCTAGGATTTAAATCCAGGTGTCCTGATGTTGCTTTTGTTACCGTTGCTACTTTGAATCTGCTTCTCCTCCTTCAAAAACCCTAACTCCTTGGAAGTCATTCATATTTAACATTAATTCCCCCCTTTTTTGGTCATCTTCCAGCCTCCAGGCACTCTCTTGCATTCATTTAAAACCTGACTGACTCTTCTTCTCAATTATTCTTGCCATTATTACTGTTGTTGTTGTTATTTTTGAGACGGAGTTTCGCTCTTGTCGCCCAGGCTGGAGTGCAACGGTGCGATCTCAGCTCACTGCAACCTCTGCCTCCCGGGTTCAAGCGCTTCCCTGTGCAGCCTCTCGAGTAGCTGGGACTACAGGCACCTGCCACTATGCCCGGCTAATTTATATATTTTTAGTAGAGACAGGGTTTCGCCATGTCGGCCAGGCTGATCTCTAACTCCTGACCTCAGTTGATCCACCCACCTCGGCCTCCCAAAGTGCTGGGATTACAGGTGTGAGCCACCGTGCCTGGCCATTTTTTTTTTTCCACTTTTTTACTTTTGTCATGTCCTACTTTATGTTTTATGATCCACCACTACAGCCTCTCCCTTGTGAAACCCTTAATTCAGAAGAATCTTTCCTCCTCTTTCTTTTGTGGGGGCGGGGGGAGGGCTCTCTCTGTCGCCCAGGTGGAAGTGTTGGAGTTCAGTGGCACAGCCATAGCTCACTGCAGCCACGAACTCGTAGACTAAAGTAACCCTCCCACCCCAGGCTTCAAGGTAGCTGGAACTAAGGACACATGTCACCAAGCCTGGCTTAGTCATCTTTTTAATTCTGTCTCTGGTTCACTATATCATAGCCACACTGACTTTTCTGTCCCTGTACAAATTAAATTCATTCCAGTCCCAGAATCACAGGGTCATTGCATTTGGTCTGGCTTCTTGGTTGGTATATTTTCCCTCTAGAACATGGCATGGCTGATTCCTTATCCAGGTTTCACTCAAATGTCTCCTCCATAGAGGCCTTCTTTGTTCATTCCAGCTAAAACAGATATGCCTCCCTCCTTCCCTATGCTTTGCTATAGTTCTGTCATCGATGTGGCATTTGTCGAAATTTGAAATCCTCCTATCTATGAGTTTATTGTCTGTTTAATTCCATTCACACTGTACCTAGGGCTATGGCTAGTGCATTTGTAGACACTGTTAAAAATGTATTGGCCTTTCGGCTGGGCGCGGTGGCTCATGTTTGTAATACCAGCACTTTGGGAGCTCAAGGCAGGCAGACCACCTGAGGTCAGGAGTTCGAGACCAGCCTGGTCAACATGGTGAAACCCCTGTCTCTACTAAAATACAAAAATTAGCCAGGCATGGTACCCCTGCTAGTCTCCTGGCCTCAAGTGATTGTGCTGCCTAGGCCTCCCTAATTGCTGAGATTACACCTGTGAGTCACTATACCTGGCCTATTTCTTGAGGTGTTTCTTTCCCCCAGTTTTAGACGTTGTATATACTTTCTACTATGAACATTGAGGATTTGGTGTTGTAGACCTTATTCCAACACTCATAATTTCTACTCCCATTCATTTGCTAGCATGTGTTTAATTTTATAAAAAGGGAAGGAATCATTAAATAAGCTACTCTGTACTCATTCACCTGTTGCGTCCTGGACTTTAGAAATACTGATTATCTCACCCTTTTAAAAAGATTATGTGGAATTTGTTTCCTAATTTATTTAACCAATCCCCTATTGATGGCCTTTGGGGTTATATCTCATTTTTCAGTGTGTGTCTCAAATCTATGTATCTCAAAACAATATGTAGTATTGCATACTTTTTTTTTCCTTTTTCTTTTTTATTTTTGAGACAGCAACTTGCTGTGTGTTTCCCTGGCGGGAGTGTAGTGGCACAATCATAACTCACTGAAGCCTTGACCTCCTGGTCTCAAGCATTCTGTCTGCCTCAGCTTCCCAACCAGCTAGGAGTACAGGTGCATGCCACCATGCCCCACTAAATTTTTCCTTTTTTTGTAAAGACAGGGTCTCACTAAGCTGACTAGGCTGGTCTTCAACTCCTGGGCTCAAGTGATCCTTCCACCTTAGTCTCCCAGAGTGCTGAGATTACAGGTGTGAGCCACTGTACTCAGCCAGTATTGCATACTTTAAGCTATATATGTATATTTGGTATATTCTTCTGCACTTTGTTATTTATTTTTATTTTTATTTATTTAGTTTTTGAGATGGGGTCCTGCTCTGTCACACAGGCTGGAATGCAGTAGCGTGATCTTGGCTCCCTGCAACCTCCACCTCCCAGGCTCAAGCAGATCTCCTGCCACAGCCTCTCAACTGCTGACCTCAGGTGATCCGCCCACCTTGGCCTCCCAAAGTTCTGGGATTACAGGCGTGAGCCACCACACCCAGCCTGCAACTTGTTATTCTGAGTCAACATTATTTCCGAAATCCTCTGTATCATATGATACATGTAGACCAATTGATTCATACTCATTGAGTATTAGTTTCCATTATATGTCTACACTGAAATTTTCTATCCAAACTCCCGTTGATAAACATTTAGGCTGCTTTTTAATGTTTTCCTCTAATACATTCCTTCTCTGGGTAGTCATCTGTGAGTCATCTTGTATGCAGGTTTGAGTTTCTCTAGAGAATGTATCTGTAATTGAAACAAATTATGAATTGTTGCTTCAGAGTATCACAACCATCATCTTCACCAGATATGGTCAAATTGTTCTCCAGAATGATTGGACCAGTTCACTGTCCCACCACATTCTCAACATCATTTGCATTGTCAGACTTTAAAACATTTGTCAATTACATAGATTGAAAATGATATGTACTTATGTTCCAATTAACATTTTTCTGATTACTGGTAAAGTTCATCATCTTTTCTTACACTTACTGGCTTCTTAGATTTTCTCCTGTTTTTCTGTTGGATTACTTACTTTTTTTTGTCCTATTGATTTATTGGACTTATTCTTATTCATACTTTTTGGTTTTTTTTTTAATAAAGACAAGGTTTCACTTTGTTATCCAGGCTTTTGTCAAACTCCTGGCCTTAACCAATCCTCCAGCATCAGCCTCCCAAAGAACTGGGATTACAGGTGTGAGCCACAGCAAGCAGCCAGAATTCTTTATATATCATCTCCCAGTCTTTGGCAAGACTTTTAGTTTATTTATGGTATCTTTGAGGTACTGAAAGTTAAAATTTTAATATGATTGAATTTGTTAATTTTTTTCAAACCTTCAAAGGCTTCCTTTTTATGTGCTTTCCTGTTTCTGGATTACAAAGAATTTTCCTGTATTTTCTTCTAAAATTTTTAAAATATTGATTTTAATACTTAGATCTTTATTTCACCAACAAGTTTTTTCTTTGTTGTATGATATGAGGATCCAGTATTTTTTCTCTTTTTTTTTTTTTTTTTTTTTTCCAGTAGAGACAGGGTCTTTCTGTGTTGGCCAGGCTGGTCTTGAATTCCTGGCCTCAAGCCATCCTCCTGCCTCAGCCTCCCAAAGTGCTTGGATTACAGGCATGAGCCACTGTGCCTGGCTAAGATTGAGTATTTTTTCTCCAGTTGTCCCAGTACTATTAATAGTCTGTCATTTTCCCAATGAGTTGTAACACCAAATTCCCCATACCCTTGCCATACCAAGTTCCAGTGTCGAAACTTGGGTCCAATTTCTGGGCACACTATTCTGTTCCAGTGGTGGGTTTATTTTTTGTTTTGCTTTGTTTTTCCCACTGCTGCTGAAATACTACAGTGTCTTTAAAAAGTCTTGAAATCTGTTAACTCCCATACACCTCGTTTTTCTTCTTCAGAATTGTTTTGGCTACTCTATGAGACAATTGGGAAATCTGAATCAGGAAAATTTGAATAGGAACTAGATATTAGATGCTACTGTAGCATTATTGTTAATTTTGTTAGATGTGAAAATGGCATAGTTATGTAAGAATGTCCGTATTTTAGAGATGCTTACCTAAGTATATTGGAGTGAAATGACATGAAGTCTGGGGTTTTAAAATACTTTAGCCAACAAAAAGGAGAGGTTGGATGAATGAAGTAAGTGTGGCAAAATATTGGTCACTGTTGAATCTGGGTAATGGAGTAGAGGGTTTTATGAAATTACTCTATTTTTTATTATGTGTGGAAAATGTAAGAATTTTAAAATCAACTGTTCTTAGCTCCTTCCTTTTCTTTCCTTTTTTTTTTTTTGTTTGAGACGGAGTCGCCCTCTGTTGCCAGGCTGGAGTGCAATGGTGCAATCTTGGCTCTCTGCAACCTCTGCCTCCCAGGTTCAAGCAATTCTCCTGCCTTAGCCTTCCAAGTAGCTGGGATTACAGACATGTGCCACCATGCCCAGCTAATTTTTTGTATTTTTAGTAGAGACAGGGTTTCACCATGTTGGCCAGGATGGTCTGTATCTCCTGACCCCAAGTGATCTGCCCGCCTTGGCCTCCCAGAGTGCTTGGATTACAGATGTGAGCCACAGTGCCTGGCCTCTTTTTTATTTTTGAGTAGTACTCCTTGTGTGCATGTACCACATTTTCTTTATTCATTCATTTGTTTGACAGACGCATAGATTGCCTCTAAATCTTGGCTATTGTGAATAGTGCTGCAATAAACATGGGAGTTAAGATATCTCTTGGACATACTGAATCCGTTGGCATATATACATAGTAATGGAATTGCTGGATCATATGATAGCTCTATTTTTAGTTTTTTGAAGAACATCTAAACTGTCCTCCGTAGCAGTTACACTAATTTACATTCCCACCAACAGTGTACCTAGGGTTCCCTTTTCTCCACATCCTCACCAGGATTCATCCTTATCTTTTGGATAAAAGCCATTTAAACTTAGGTGAGATGATCTCTCATTATAGGTTTTGTTGTTTTTGTTTTTGAGACAGTCTCACTCTGTCACCCAGGCTGGAGTTCAGTGGCACAATCTCGGCTTACTGCAACCTCCGCCTCCCGGGTTCAAGCAATTCTCCTGCCTCAGCCTCCTGAGTAGCTGGGGTTACAGGTGCGCACCACACCACCGCACCCAGCTAATTTTTGTGTTTTTAGTGGAGACGTGGTTTCACCACGTTGGCCAGGCTGGTCTCGAACTCCTGACCACGTGATCCACCCGCCTCAGCCTCCCAAAGTGCCGGGATTACAGACATGAGCCAGCGGCCCCAGCCCTCATTGTAGTTTTCATTTGCGTTTTTCTGATGCTCAGTGATGTTGACCACCTTTTCATATGCTGTTTGCCATCTGTATGTCTTCTTTTGAGAAATATCTATTCAGATCTTTTGCCCATTTTTAAATTGGATTATCAGATTTTTTTCATATAGAGTTGTTTGAGCTCCTTATATATTCTGGATATTAATCCCTTATCAGATGGATAGTTTGCAAATATTTTCTGTCATTCTGTGGGTTTTCTCTTCACTGTGTTGTTTCCTTTTTTCTGCAGAAGCATCTTAACTTGATGTGATCCCATTTGTCCACTTTTGCATTGGTTGCCTGTGCTTGTGGGGTATTACTCAAGAACTCTGTCCAGTTCAATGTCCTGGAGAGGCTTTCCAATGTTTTCTTTTAGTAATTTCATAGTTTGAAGTCTTCAATTTAAGTCTTTAATCCATTTTGATTTGATTTTTGTATATGATGATTGATACGGGTCTAGTTTCATTCTTCTGCATATGGATATCCAGTTTTCCCAGCACCACTTATTTATTTTGTTTGCAGCAAAGAAAGAGTTTAATTGTCACAGTGCCAACCAAGTGAGGAAGACAGTAGATAATTCTCAAATCTGCCTCCCTGAGAATTCGGAGGCGAGGGTTTTTCAAGGGTAGTTTGGGTAGGCAGTGGGCTAGGGAATGGGGAATGCTGATTGGTTGGGTCTTGGATAAAATCGTAGGGAGTTGCCCTGTCTTCTTGCGCTGACTCAGTTCCTGAGTAGGGGTCACAGAACCGGTTGAGTCAGTTTCTTCATACGGGCTCCTGGTCCAAGTGGCACCAATTGGTCCATCAAAATGCAAGGTCTGAAAGATACCCCAACTACCAGTTTTATGTTTTACGGTAGTGATGTTATCTATAGGAGCAATTGTGGAGGTTACAAAATTCTTGTTACCTTTGGCTACATAACTCCTAAACAATAATTTTAACCTTGTGTAATTTTACAAAGATGCTTTTAGTCTCTGAGCAAGGAGTGGGTTAATTTTGGGAAAGGACTGTTATCTTTGTTTCACAGTTAAACTCTACCCTGAATTTCTCCCATAGTTAGCATTGCCAACACTCAGGAATGAGCAAAAAGCTTGTGAGGTTAAAAGCAAAGATAGGGCCAGGCGCAGTGGCTCACGTCTGTAATCCCAGCACTTTGGGAGGCTGAGGCAGGTGGATCACCTGAGGTCGGGAGTTCCAGACCAGCTTGACCAACATGGAGAAACCCGATCTCTACTAAAAATACAAAATTAGCGTGGCATGGTGGCACATGCCTGTAATTCCAGCTACTCGGGAGGCTGAGGCAGGAGAATTGCTTGAACCCAGGAGGCGGAGGTTGCGGTAAGCTGAGCTTGCACCTTTGCACTCCAGCCTGGGCAACAAGAGCAAAAACTCTGTCTCAAAAAAAAAAAAAAAAAAAGCAAAGACAGAGTCACCTATGTCAGGTTTTGCTCACTGTTGTAATTTTTGCAAAGGTGGTTTCAAAAATATGCCTCTTTGGCATGTTGATTATTGTGAGCTGGTTATCCTGAGAAACTGCAGATACAGGAGTAGATCTGAAAAGCTGCCCTTTTTTAAGGGAATTGTACGTTTATAAAGGAGTATCTCTTTGACAGGGCATCTCCTCTGCACCAGGAAGAGAAGAAAGACTAAATCTCTAGAGACTATTAATGCAGAAGGCATCAACTTAAATCTGTACAGCAAACCTAACCTCTGCTTAAGGCACAGCACCATTTATTGAAGAAAATGTCTTTGCCTCATTGTATGTTGTTGGCACCATTGTTGAAAATGAGTTTGCTGTAGATGTATGGATTTTTTTCTGGGTTCTCTATTCTGTTCCACTGGTCTGTGTGTGTGTTTTTATGCCAATATCATGCTGTTTTGGTTATTATAGCTTTGTTGTATGAAGTCGGGTAATGCGATTCCTCCCTTTTGTTCTTTTTTCTTAGGATAACTTTGGCTATTCTGGGTCTTTGTCGTTCTACACAAATTTTAGGATTGTTTTTCCTATTTCCATGAGGAATGTCATTGGTATATTGATAGACATTACATTGAATCTGTAGATTGCTTTAGGTTGTATGGGCATTTTAACAATATTGATTCTTCCAATCCATGAATATGAATTATCTCTCCATTTTTTTGGTGTGTTGTCTTCAGTGTCTTTCACCAATGATGGTTTTTTGTTTTGTTTTGTTTTGTTTTCCCGCGACAGAGTCTCACACTGTTGCCTAGGCTATAGTGCAATGGTGTGATCTCAGCTCACTGCAACCTCCGCCCCCCGGGTTCACGCCATTCTCCTGCTTCAGCCTCCTGAGTAGATGGGATTACAGGCACCCTCTACCACACCCAGCTAATTTTTTGTATTTTTAGTAGAGACAGGGTTTCACTATGTTGGCCAGACTAGTTTCAAACTCCTGACCTCATGATCCACCCGCTTTGGCCTCCCAAAGTGCTGGGATTACAGGTGAGAGCCACCGCACCTGGCCAATAGTTTTTATTTTAGAGAACTTTCACTTAATTTGGTTAATTCCTAGATATTTAATTTTATTTGTAGCTGTTGTGAAGGGGATTACTTTCTTGATTTCTTTTTCAGATTGTTCACTGTGGGCATATAGCAGGGTTATTGATTTTTGTGTGTTGATTTTTGTATGCTGCAACTTTTGTGAATTATCAGTTCTAGTCATTTTTTGGTGGAGTCTTTAGGTTTTCCCAAATATAAGATCATATCGTCTGCAAACAAGAAGAATTTGACTTCTTCCTTTCCAATTTGAATGCCCATTATTTCTTTCTCTTGTCTGCTTGCTCTAGCTAGGACTTCCAGTGCTATATTGAATAACAGTGGTGAAAGTGGGCATCCTTGGTGTGCTTCAGCTCTTAAAGGAAATCAGTTTTCCCCCATTCAGTATACTGGCTGTGGGTCTGTAGTATACGGCTTTTATTATGTTGAGGTATGTTCTTTCTATACCCAGTTTTTTAAGAGTTTTTATCATGAAGTGATGTTGGATTTTATCAAATGCTTTTTCAGCATCAGTTGAAATGATTATATAGTTTCTGTCCTTCATTTGTTGATATGATATATCACTTTGATTGATTAGCATGTGTTGAACCATCCTTGCATCCCCAGGATAAATCCCACTTGGTCATGATGAATGATGTTTTTATGTATTGTTGAATTCAGTTTGCTAGTATTTTTTTGAGGATTTTTACATCAATGTACATCAGGGATATTGGCCTGTAGTTTTCTTATTTTGATGTGTCTTTGTCTGATTTTGGTATCAGGGTAATACTGGCCCCATAGAATGAGTTTGGAAGTATTTACTTCTTTTCTGCTTTTTGGAATAGTTTGAGTAGTATTGGTATTAGCCCCCTCCCCTCCTCCCCCTCCCCTTCCCTTTTCCCTTCCCCTCTCCTTCCCCTCCCCTCCCCTATCCTCTTCTCTTTTTTTTTTGTCTCTCTCTATTGCCCACCCAGACCTGGAGTGCAGTGGTGTGATCTCAGCTCATTGCAACCTCCACCTCCTGGGTTCAAGTGATTCTCCTGCCTCAGCCTCCCAAGTTGCTGGGATTACAGGCATGCACCACCACGCCTGGCTACTTTTTATATTTTTAGTAGAGATGGGGTTTCACCATGTTGCCCAGGCTGGTCTCGAACTCCTGACCTCAAGTGATCTGCCTGCCTCGTCCTCCCAAAGTGCTGGAATAACCACTGTGCCCAGCCTAGCCCTTCTTCAAATGTTCGGTAAAATTTAGCATTGAAGCCATCAGGTCTTGGGCTTTTTGCTGGGAGATTTTTTATTATGGCGTCAATCTTATTACTGTTAATGGCCTGTTTAGGTTTTCAATTTCTTCATGGTTCAATCTTGGTAAGTTGTATGTGTCTAGGAATGTATCTATTTCTTCTAGGTTTTCCAGTTTCTTGGTGTATAGTTACTCATAGTAGCCACTAATGATCCTTTGGATTTCTGCGGTATTGGTTGTAATGCCCCCTTTCTTCACATCTGATTTTATTTATTTGCATCTTCTCTCCTTTTCTTTTAGTCTAAAGGTTGGGTAAGGTTTTTAGTGGTCAGGATTTTTATTGGAACTGGTCATGCAGGCATTTTCTGCCTAGCATGTACCAAAAATCCATACTCAAATCATGGTGGAAGCAAGGCACCTCTTCTTATGGTGGCAGGAGAGATTTTTGTTTTTCCTAGAGCAGGAGTGCAAGTTTGTTTATTTATTTTTTGAGATGGAGTCTCACTCTGACGCTAGGGTGTAGTGCAGTGGCGTGATCTCGGCTCACTGCAAACTCCACCTCCCAGGTTCAAGTGAGTCTCCTGCCTCAGCCTCCTGAGTAGCTGGGATTACAGGCGCACACCACCAGGCCTGGCTAACTTTTGTATTTTTAGTAGAGATGGGGTTTCACCATGTTGGCCAGGATGGTCTCGAACTCCTGACCTCATTATCTCCCTGCCTCGGCCTCCCAAAGTGCTGGGGTTACAGGTGTGAGCCACTGTGCCTACCGGAAGTTTATTAAAAAGCTTTAGAGTAGAAAGAAACAAAAGTGCACTTGGGAGAGATCCAAGTGGGCAACTTGAAGAACATGTGTCCAATTTTGATGGTCTTTTCAAAACACCAACTTGTTATTTTGTTGATCTTTTGTATATTTTTTTTGTTTCAATTTCATTTATTTCTGCTCTGATTTTTATTATTGTCTTCTAACTTTGGGATTGGTTTGCTCTTGCTTTTTTAGTTCTTTGAGATGCATCATTGTTTATTTGAAAGTTTGTTTGTTTTTTTTTTCATGTAGGCAGTTGTAACTATAAACTTTCCTCTGAGTACTGCTTTCCCTGTATCCCAAGGTTTTGGTATGTTGTATTTCCATTATCATTTCTTTCAAGAAATTTTTCAATTTTCTTCTTCATCTATTCATTGACCCACTGGTCATTCAGGAGTGTATTGCTTAATTTTCATGTACTACATAGTTTCTAAAATTCCTCTTGTTATTGATTTCTGGTTTTATCCCAGTGTGGTCAGAAAAGATACTTGAATCAGATTTCGGTTTTTTGCAATGTTTTAAGATTTGTTTTGTGGCCTAACATATGGTCTGTCCTTGAGAATCATTCATTTGCTGAGGAGAAGAATGTTTAATCTGCAACCATTGGATGACATTCTCTATAAATATTTACTAGGTCCATGTGGTCTGTGGTGTGGATTAAGTCCAGTGTGTCTTTGTTGATTTTCTGCATTGATCTGTCCAGTAGTGAAAGTGGGGTGTTGAAGCCTCCAGCTATTATTATATGGGGTTTGCCTCTCTCTTTGATGCTAAAAATATTTTATATATCTGAGTGCCGCATTGTTGGATGCATATATTCAATTTTTATATCCTCTTACTGAATTGACACCTTTATCATTATATAGTGACTTTGTCTCATTTTATAGTTTTTGCTTGAAATGTGTTTTATTTAATATAACTACTCCTGTTCTGTTTTGGTTTCCATTGGCAGTGAATATCTTTTTCCATCTCTTTATTTTCAGTCTGTGTGTGTCTTTATAGTTAAAGTGTTTCTTGTAGGCAACAGATCATTGGGGCTGCTTCTTTTTTTTTTTTTTTTTAATCCATTCAGTCACTCTGTGCCTTTGATTGAAGAGTTTAGCCCATTTATATTCAGTGATATTATTGATAAGTAAGAACTTTTATTCCTACCATTTTGTTATTTGTTTTCTGGTTGTTTTATGGTCTTTTCTTCCTTCTTTCCTTCCTTCCTGTCTTGCTAGTAGTAAAGGTGATTTTCTCTGGTGGCACGTTTTAATTTCTTAATTTTTATTTTTTGTGTATCTATTGTATGTTTTTAGATTCGAGGTTACATCAGGCTTGCAAATAATATAACCCATTATTTTAAACTGATGACAACACTGATTACATAAACCAACAAGCAAAAATAAAACTAATAAAAACTCTACATTTTAACTTTGTCTCCCCACTTTGTTGTACTATGTCTTGAACAATTGTTATTGTTTTTGATTGTTTCATGTTTTTATCTTTCTGCTGGATATGAGTAGTTTACATACCGCAATTACAGTGTTATAATATTATGTGGTTTTCTGTGTACTTACTATTACCAGTGAGTTTTGTACCTTTAGATGATTTAATATTGCTCATTAACATCTTTTTTTTCTGATTGAAGAACTCCCTTTAGCATTTCTTGTAGGACAGGTCTGGTGTTTATGAAATTCCTCAGCTTTTGTTTGTCTGGGAAAGTCTTTTTTTTTTTTTTTTTTTTAATTTCTTATAAATCATTTAAATTGTAATTATTTCCTTTTTTTTAAAATTTATTTATTATTATTATACTTTCAGTTGTAGGGTACATGTGCATAACGTGCAGGTTTGTTACATATGTATACTTGTGCCTTGTTGGTGTGCTGCACCCATCAACTCGTCATTTACATCAGGTATAACTCCCAATGCAATCCCTCCCCCTCCCCCCTCCCCCCTCCCCATGATAGGCCCCGGTGTGTGATGTTCCCCGTCCTGAGTCCAAGTGATCTCATTGTTCAGTTCCCACCTATGAGTGAGAACATGCGGTGTTTGGTTTTCTGTTCTTGTGATAGTTTGCTAAGAATGATGGTTTCCAGCTGCATCCATGTCCCTACAAAGGACACAAACTCATCGTTTTTTATGGCTGCATAGTATTCCATGGTGTATATGTGCCACATTTTCTTAATCCAATCTGTCACTGATGGACATTTCGGTTGATTCCAAGTCTTTGCTATTGTGAATAGTGCCGCAATAAACATACGTGTGCATGTGTCTTTATAGCAGCATAATTTATTTATTTTTATTTTTATTTATTTATTTTTTGTTTTGTTTTTTTTTGTTTTGAGACAGAGTCTCGCTCTGTCACCCAGGCTGGAGTGCAGTGACCGGATCTCAGCTCACTGCAAGCTCCGCCTCCCGGGTTCACGCCATTCTCCTGCCTCAGCCTCCCGAGTAGCTGGGACTACAGGCGCCCGCCACCTCGCCCGGCTAGTTTTTTGTATTTTTTTAGTAGAGACGGGGTTTCACTGTGTTAGCCAGGATGGTCTCGATCTCCTGACCTCGTGATCCGCCCGTCTCGGCCTCCCAAAGTGCTGGGATTACAGGCTTGAGCCACCGCGCCCGGCCAGCAGCATAATTTATAATCCTTTGGGTATATACCCAGTAATGGGATGGCTGGGTCATATGGTACATCTAGTTCTAGATCCTTGAGGAATCGCCATACTGTTTTCCATAATGGTTGAACTAGTTTACAATCCCACCAACAGTGTAAAAGTGTTCCTATTTCTCCACATCCTCTCCAGCACCTGTTGTTTCCTGACTTTTTAATGATCGCCATTCTAACTGGTGTGAGATGGTATCTCATGGTGGTTTTGATTTGCATTTCTCTGATGGCCAGTGATGATGAGCAATTTTTCATGTGTCTGTTGGCTGTATGAATGTCTTCTTTTGAGAAATGTCTGTTCATATCCTTTGCCCACTTTTTGATGGGGTTGTTTGTTTTTTTCTTGTAAATTTGTTTGAGTTCTTTGTAGGTTCTGGATATTAGCCCTTTGTCAGATGAGTAGATTGCAAAAATTTTCTCCCATTCTGTAGGTTGCCTGTTCACTCTGATGGTAGTTTCTTTTGCTGTGCAGAAGCTCTTTAGTTTAATGAGATCCCATTTGTCAATTTTGGCTTTTGCTGCTGTTGCTTTTGGTGTTTTAGACATGAAGTCTTTGCCCATGCCTATGTCCTGAATGGTACTACCTAGGTTTTCCTCTAGGATTTTTATGATATTAGGTCTAACATTTAAATCTCTAATCCATCTTGAAAGTCTTTATTTCTCCTTCCTGTTTGAAGGATATTTTTGCTGAATATGCTATTCTAGGTTGAAAGTTACTTTCTTTCAGCACTTCAAATATATTCTGACACTCTCTCCTATCCTGTAAAGTTTCTACTGAAAAGTCCGCTGCCAGACATATTGGGGGCTCCATTATATGTTATTTGTTTCTTTTCTCTTCTTGCTGCTTTTAGGATTCTTTCTTTTTCTTTTTTTTTGAGACGGAGTTTCGCTCTTGTTGCCCAGGCTGGAGTGCAATGGTGCGATCTTGGCTCACCACAACCTCCTCCTCCCGGGTTCAAGCGATTGTCCTGCCTCAGCCTTCCCGAGTAGCTGGGATTACAGGCATGTGCCACCATGCCCGGCTAATTTTGTATTTTTGGTAGAGACAGGGTTTCTCCATGTTGGTCAGGCTGGTCTCGACTTCTTGACCTCAGGTGACCCACCCTCCTCAGCCTCCCAAAGTGCTCAATTACAGGCGTGAGCCACAGTGCCTGGCCTAGGATCCTTTCTTATTCCTTGACTTTGAGAGTTTGATTATTAAATGTGTTGAGGTAATCTTCTTTGGGTTAAACCTGCTTGGTATTCTGCAACTTTTTTTTTTTTTTTGGAGATGGAGTCTCATTTTTCTTGCCCAGGCTGGAATGCAGTGGCACAGTCTTGGCTCACTGCAACCTCTGTCTCCCAGGTTCAGGCAATTCTCCTGCCTTAGCCTCCTGAGTAGCTGGGATTACTGGCGTGAGCCACCATCCCGAGCCCTATGTTCCATAACTTTCTTGTACTTGAATATTGGTAGCTATTTCTGCGTCTCGGAAGTTTCCTGTTATCCCTTTGAATTAACTTTCTACCTTGCCTCTCCTCTCTACCTCCTTTTTAAGGCCAAAAACGCTTAGATTTGCCCTTTTGAGCCTGTCTTCTAGATCTTGTAGGCATGCCTCATTTCTTTTTTTTTTTTTTTTCTTTTGTCTCCTCTGTTTTTAAATATCCTGTTTTCAAGCTCATTAATTCTGCCTTCTGCTTTATCAGTTCTGCTATTAAAAGGCTGATGCGGCTGGACACAGTAGCTCATGCATGTAATCCCAGCACTTTGGGAGGCCGAGGTGGGTGGATCACTTGAGCTCAGGAGTCTGAGACCAGCTGGGCGACATCATGAAACCCCATCTCTACAGAATATAGAAAAATTAGCTTGACATGGTGGTTTGTGCCTGTGGTCCCAGCTTCTTGGGGGGTCTGAGGGGAGAGGATGGCTTTAGCCTGGGAGACGGAGGTTGCAGTGAGCCGAGATTGCACCACTGCACTCCAGCTTGGGTGACAGAGTGACAGAACAAGACTGTGTTTCAAAAAAGGAAAAAAAAAGGGTTGGGCATGGTGGCTGACACCAGTAATTCCAGCACTTTGGGAGGCTGAGGCGGGTGGATCACTTTAGGTCAGGAGTTCGAGACCAGCTTGAACATGGTGAAGCCTCGTCTCTACTAAAAATACACAATTAGCTGGGTGTGGTGGTGCATGCCTGTAATTCCAGCTACTTGGGAGGGTTAGGCAGGAGAATTGCTTGAACTCAGGAGGCAGAGGTTGCAATGAGCTGAGATTGTGCCGTTGCACTCTAGCCTGGGCAACAAGAGCGAAACTCTGTCTCCAAAAAATAAAGACTGATGCATTCTTGAGTATGTCAGTTGCATCTTTCCACTCCAGAATTTCTGCTTAATTCTTTTTAATTATTTCAAGTATTTGTTGAACTTACCTGATAGGATTCTGAATTCCTTCTCTGTGTTATCTTGAATTTCTTTCAGTTTTCTGAAAACAGCTATTTTGAATTCTCTAACTGAAAGGTCACATATCTTTCTCTGCAGGATTGACCCCTAGTGCCTAATTTAGTTCATTTGGTGAGGGTATGTATTCCTGGATGGCCTTAATGCTTGTGAGTGTTCATTGCCATCTGTACGTTGAAGAGTCACGTATTTATTATAGTCTTCACAGTCTGGACTTGTTTGTACCATTCTTATTGGAAGGCATTCTAAGTATTCAAAGGGAATAGAGTGTTGCGATCTATGTCATTGGTCACTGTAACCATATCTGCATTAGCGGGTACCCCAAACCCAGTAATGCTGTAGTTTTTCTACACTCATAGAGGTACCATCTTGGTGGTCTTGGATAAGGTCCAGAATTCTCTGTATTACCAGACTCTGTATTACCATTCTTTCTTCCCCTTTCCTCAGGTGGAGGAGTTGCTCCTGTGTCCACCAGCACCACAGGACCATGGGGGAGGGAGTATTGCCAGGGTACCACCAATGTTCACTTAAGGCCCAGGGCTCCTCAGTCAGCTTACGCTGCATGCTGCCAGGCCTGGGACTCACCTTCAGGGTAGTGGGTTCCCCTCTGTTCCAGGGGTAGGTCCAGAAATGCCATCCAAGAGCCAAGGCCTGGATTCATGGACCCCAATAGCCCACCTGGTACTCTTCCCCAGTGCAACCAAGCTGGTCCCTAAGCTGCAAGACAGAATCCCCTTTACTCTTCCCTCTTCTTTTCTCAAACAGTAGTCTCTCCTGGTAGCCACTACAGCTGTGAATATGCTGTGTCATACCTGAAGCCAATATGTCTCACAGTTTCACCTGAGGCCCATGGTGAGGCCCTGGTTACCACTGCTGATTATTCAGGGCTCAGGGGCTCTATAGTGAGCAAATCATGAATCCTAAATGGACTACTTTAAATAAGAAATTCTGTGTTTTTTTTTGTTTGTTAGAAGTAGGATCTCCTGTTCTGTTGCCCAGACTGGAGTGCAGTGATGCAAATATAGCTCACTGCAGCCTCGAACTCCTGGGCTCAAGCAGTCCTCCTCCTTCAGCCTCCCAAGTAGATGGGACTACAGGCACATGCCACCGTGCCCCAATAACTTTTTAAATTTTTCTGTAGTGACAGAGTCTTGCTTTGTTGCCCAGACTGATCTTTAACTCCTGTACTCAAGCGATCCTCCTACCCAGGCCTCCCAAAATACTGGGATTACAGGCATGAGCCACCTGTATGTTTGTTTGTTTGTTTGTTTGTTTGAGACAGTCTCTCTCTGTTGCCTAGGCTGGAGTACAGCAGTGTGATCATGGCTCACTGTAGCCTGCCTCAGTCTCCTGAGTACTTGGGACTATAGGTGTGTGCCACCACTCCTGGCTAATTTTTAAAAATGTTTATTAGTCACAAGGTCTTGCTATGTTGCCCAGGCTGGTCTTAAACTCCTGGGATCAAGTGATCCTTCCACCTTGGCCCATCAAAGTGTTGGAATTTACAAGTGTGAGCCACCATGCCCCGCCAGTCTTTTATTGATTGCTGACATTTTTTTTTTTAAAAACAGAGAATGTTCTTTACTCAGGTAATTTATTTTGTGTAAGACTAAACCTGTTAATGTAAGTTGTTATGTTTATTCAGAGTAACAACATTTTTACCATCACAATTTGTAATTTTGCTTTTTGAAAAATGTGGTGTCTAGTCCGGGCATGGTGGCTCAAGCCTGTAATCCCAGCACTTTGGGAGGCCGAGACGGGCGGATCACGAGGTCAGGAGATCGAGACCATCCTGGCTAACACGGTGAAACCCCGTCTCTACTAAAAAATACAAAAAAAAAAACTAGCCGGCCGAGGTGGCGGACGCCTGTAGTCCCAGCTACTCGGGAGGCTGAGGCAGGAGAATGGCGTGAACCCGGGAGGCGGAGCTTGCAGTGAGCTGAGATCTGGCCACTGCACTCCAGCCTGGGCGACAGAGCGAGACTCCATCTCAAAAACAAAAAAAAGAAAGAAAAATGTAGTGTCTAAGAGCATATTATTGGACTTATTACCAACTATACAGCATGTTATTTTCTGTATCTTTCCCTCCAAGTAGGCTAACTTGAAGTACATATTTATTTTTAATCAGGGTACCCTTAGTTATTTAGTTCACATTGAACCTTGAAAAGGTAATTCTTAATTTTATTATTTGAATGTGTAGTTCGGAAACTTAAGGGACAAGGGTAGGTGTTTGATTCTTATATTGTTAATTTTGTCTTTCCGATCATGATTCCTACTCTCTTTTTGCCTGCTAGGTACATATCGGTTGCTAATTGTGTTTTTGCTGTGGTGAAGTATTTGAAATGTTTACATATTATTTGTTGATTCTAAATAATTTAACACGTTTTTAATATATTTGGGTTTTTTTTCCCTCTCTACCAGATCAAACTTGGACATAGATCAGAAGCTAAAGATGGTAAGTATTTCATGTAATCTGACAGATAGGAAAAGTTTTATCCTTTTTTTTAAAAAAGGACAGGGTCTTGCTCTGTCACCCAGGCTGGAGTATAGAGACACAATCATAGCTCACTGCAGCCTCAAGGTTCTGTACTCAAGCAATTCTACCACCTCAGCCTCCTGAGTAGCTAGGGCTATAAACATATGCCACCACTTGTGGTTAATGTTTTATTTTTTGTAGAGATGGGGTTTGGCTGTGTTACTCAGGCTTCTCTCAAACTCCTGGCCTCAAGCTATCCTCCCACCTCGGCCTCCCAAAGTGCTGGAATTACAGGCTAGAGCCACCATGCCCAGCATAAAGTTTTCATTCTCACTGAAGAAACTAGCAAAGTATTAATTAATAAGAGTTAGCAGTGGTTCTGGATAGAGTTACTGCAGTGTCCCCGAAGAGTAAAGATAGACTCAGGATAGAGGAGTAGTATTTGGTGATTTTTACCAATTGGATGTTCAGAAAAACATTCTAAATCACCCACATAAATGGAAGGCAGCAAGCTTAATTAGTTTGTCTTTCTGTCTTCATTACGGTTTTACGTGTTACAAGCCATTGTTTTTTCTGTTTCTGAGTTTCTAATTTGAAAATTCAGGATACATTTTCATGAAAGTACATAAAGCTAACTATGGAATAGATATATGGGGAAAGGATTTCATTAAACTTTCTTCCAAAGTCTTATCTATTAGGAGTCATCATAAAATAGCTCTTATAAAAGAGACCCATTGTCTGTGTAAGTGCCAATACTATATCTTATTTTTATTTTATTTATTTATTTTTGAGACAGTGCCATGCTCTGTTGCCCAGGCTGGAGTGCAGTGGTGCGATCTCAGCTCACTGCAACCTCTGCCTCCCGGGTTCAAGCCATTCTCCTGCCTCAGCTTCCTGAGTAGCTAGGATTACAGGTGCATGCCACCACGCCCAGCCAATTTTTTGTATTTTTAGTAGAGATGGGGTTTCACCACGTTGGCCAGGCTGGTCTCGATCTACTGGCCTCAAGTGATCTGCCCACCTAGGCCTCCCAAAGTGCTGGAATTATGAGCCACCGCACCTGGCCTATATCTTATTTTTAATTTTGAAATCTGTCATTTGTATTGGAATATATACTGTCTTATTACTAGTTTGCTTTTAGCACAAACAATATGCCACTAACATTTGTAGGGCAAGAGTAGGGAAGCTTATCATCTATATGCTGCACACTTATATATGTTCTTAGTCTAATGGTCTTCAGATCCTGATATCCTATAGATAAAGTGAAATTTTTTTCACCATTTGTCATAGTCTTTGTTAAGCTATTTTTTAAAAAAAGCAATATAGGCCTGGTACGGTGGCTCACGCCTGTAATCCCAGCACTTTGGGAGGGTGAGGCGGGTAGATCGCCTGAGCTCAGGAGTTCGAGACCAGACTGGCCAACATAGCAAAACCCTGTCTCTAACAAAAGTACAAAAAATTAGCCAGGCGTGGAGGCACGCACCTGTGGTCCCAGCTACTCGGGAGGCTGAGGTGGGAGAATCACTTGAATCTGGGAGGTGGAGGCTGCAGTGAGCTGAGATCATGCCACTGCACTGCAACCTGGCTGACAGAGTGAAACCCCATCTCAAAAAAAATTAATAATAAAAATAAAGCAATGTAAAAGAACAACAGATTTCACATAAAAATTGTCAAAGTAGCCCTTACTTTTGTGTGGAATGTTCACTATTTTCTGAGGTGACTAACCTTTCTTTAAAAATATGTGTTTGTGGCTGGGCGCGGTGGCTCACACCTGTAATCCCAGCACTTTGGGAGGCCGAGGCAGGTGGATCACGAGGTCGGGAGTTCGAGACCAGCCTGACCAACATGGTGAAACCCTGTCTCTACTAAAAATACAAAAATTAGCTGGGCATGGTGGCGCATGCCTGTAATCCCAGCTACTCAGGAGGCTGAGGCAGGAGAATTGCTTGAACTCGGGAAGTGGAGGTTGCAGTAAGCTGAGATCACGTCACTGCCCTCCAGCCTGGACAACAGAGTGAGACTCCATCTCAAAAAAAAAAAAAAATGTGTTTTTAAGGTTTGAGATTTCAGAATTACTCACATTTTGCTTTGCCTTTTTATATAGGTATAAATAGAACAGCCTTAAGAGAGATAAAATTATTACAGGAGCTAAGTCATCCAAATATAATTGGTGTGAGTATGATCAAAACTGTTACTGGGATTTGGGACTCTGCCTTTTCTTAATATAATGGATGTTGATTAAAGGCTCAGCAAGATGACTTGTTCTAGATGAGCCTTACAGAAGCTTAAAGGAAATACATTTCCTATCCCAGTTGTTTTGGTAGACGTTGTCTTTAAAACTATACCACTGATTAAATAAATGAAATATTGACATGTAGGCTAATTTTGTCAGAAATAATTTTGAAGTCTAGGGAGCTCTAGCATATAGTGGCTGAGAGCGTGAACCTGAATTCAAAACCTTTCTTTCTGCCTGTGTGAGACCTTGAGTGTGTTTACTCACAACTCCCCGGAGTCCCTGCCCCATAGGGTAGTTGTGAGACTGGCCAATTGAACAGATGTATCTGGAATAGTGCCTGCCATGGAAAATGTATTCATTCATTCAATGATAGCTGCTGTTATTTAGAGGAGTTCTTAAGAATCACATTTGGGACTTTTCTTTTAAATTGGAGACTGGAATGAGGTTTTCACTGGTTAATTTCTTAATTATAACTCCAAATATTTGGGGAAAGAGGTTGGGTATTTTTTTTAAGTAAAATTTAATATTTTTGTGCTTCAAAATACTAATTCCTTTAGTACTGTCCAAAAAAGGAAAATGTCAAATTAATCAAATGATTTAAGCTTTATAGGGAATTACCAACAGTTTAAATGCTTTTTAAATTTTAAAAAATTGCCTCAGTTGCTATCATACTGTCAGGTATTAAATAGTGAATCACATTTTAATTTTTTTACTTTGCAGCTCCTTGATGCTTTTGGACATAAATCTAATATTAGCCTTGTCTTTGATTTTATGGAAACTGATCTAGAGGTAAGATTAAGATTCCTGGAGAAATTCCTTTGTCCCAGTTTATCAAACAAGAACCTAAATACTTGTTTTCTACCTAAGAAGATACTGCTAGTAAAAGGGAAAAAAAAAGCTTAATTTTGTTGAAATTTGGATATACTCTAAGTCAAAAGGATCTCTTGAGTTATTTTCTTCTAATCATTTAGTGATATTCCCAGTGTTACATACAAAGATTTGGATTTCATTGGCCTTTCTCCCTTCCAAGTTCCCATAGCTAGTTGACGTCATTTTTGGAGAAATGAGCATTAGACCTGTAAGTTTTTTTTTTGAGATGGAGTCTTACTCCATCCTGGAGTGTAATGGCATGATCTCAGCTCACTGCAGCCTTCACCTCCTGGGTTCAAGTGATTCTCTCACTTCAGCCTCCCAAGTAGCTGGGATTACAGGTGCCAGCATGCCTGGCTAATTTTTATATTTGAAGTAGAGACGGGGTTTCACCATGTTGGCCAGGCTGGTCTTGAACTCCTGACCTCAAGTGATCCACCCTCCTCAGCCTCCCAAAGTGCTAGGATTACAGGCATGAGTCACCATGCCCAGCCAACGTATAAGAATTTTATTTCCGGACAGGTGCAGTGACTCACGCCTGTACTCTGAGCACTTTGAGAGGCCAAGGCAAGAGGATTGCTTAAGCCCAGGAGTTCAAGACCAGCCTGGACCACATAGTGAGATCCTGTCTCTACTTTAAAAATTATATTAAAAAATAAAGAAGCTTATTTCCATGTAACCAGAGTAATGTCATTCTTTTGAAAGCCAAGTTTGTTTTGTTTTTTGGTTTTTGTTTTTGAGACAAGAGTTTCACTCTGTTACCCAGGCTGGAGTACAGTGGCGTGATCTCAACTCACTGCAACCTCTGCCTCCCAGGTTCAAGCGATTCTTGTGCCTCAGCCTCCCGAGTAACTGGGATTACAGGCACCCATCCCCATGCCCAGCTAATTTTTGTATTTTTAGTAGCGATGGAGTTTCACTTTGTTGGCCAGGCTGGTCTCAAACTCCTGTCTCAAGTAGTCCACCTGCCTTGGTTTCCCAAAGTGCTAAAATTACAGGTGTGGGCCACTGCACCTGGGCAAGTTTCTTTTTAAAAAATATAAAATTCATTAATATTAGTTGAATCTCAAAAATCGAATAATCCAAGGATATGGAACGGCTGGAAGTTTGTTGTTGGTTTTTTTGTTTGTTTGTTTGTTTGTTTGTTTTTTGAGATGGAGTCTCTCATTGTCACCCAGGCTGGAGTGCAGTGGTAAGATCTCGACTCACTGCAACCTCTGCCTCCCAGGTTCAAGCAATTCAACTGCCTCAGCCTCCCGAGTAGCTGGGGTTACAGGTGCCTGCCACCATGCCTGGATAATTTTTGTATTTTTAATAGAGACAGGGTTTCGCCATGTTGACCAGGCTGGTCTTGAACTCCTGACCTCAGGTGATCTGCCTGCCTCAGCCTCCCAAAGTGCTGGGATTACAGGCGTGAGCCACCTCACATGACTGGAACAGCTGGAATTCTTTTTTTTTTCTTTCTTTCTTTTTTGGGGGACGGAGTCTCGGTCTGTTGCCGTGGCACGATCTCAGCTCACTGCCACCTCCACCTCCCAGGTTCAAGCGATTCTTCTGCCTCAGCCTCCCGAGTAGCTGGGATTACAGGTGCCTGCCACCATGCCTGGATAATTTTTGTGTTTTTAGTAGATACGGAGTTTCACCATATTGGCCAGGCTGATCTTGAATTCCTCACCTCATGATCCACCTGCCTCAGCCTCCCAAAGTGCTGGGATTACAGGCGTTATCCAGCATGCCCAGCCCCAACAGCTGGAATTCTTATACACTGCTGGTGCGAAAGCAGTGAAATGATAAAGCCACTTTGGAAACAGCTTGGCAGTTTCTTATACAATTAAATACACACCAGCCAAATTAAAGCAAAAAAAGATTTCACAGAACACATTATCAGAAAGTAATAGGAACACACTAAATGCTCAGACTGGTGGTGATTGAGTCCATAGCCTATTGTGATAGGTCCTTCCAGCATCAGTACCACTAATATTATGATCTATAATAGCATCACTAATATTGTGATTGATAATACTAATCAATAATCTTGTGATCTAGCAATACCTCTGCTAGGTATTTATCTAAAAGAAAGAGGCCGGGCACAGTGGCTCACACCTATAATCCCAGCACTTTGGGAGGCTGAGGCAGGCAGATCACCAGAGGTCAAGAGTTTGAGACCAACCCGTCCAGCATAGCGAAACGCCATCTGTACTAAAAATAAAAAAAAAAATTAGCTGGGCGTGGTGGTGGGTGCCTGTAATCCCAGCTACTTGGGAGGCTGAGGCAGGAGAATCAATTGAACCTGGGAGGTGGAGGTTGCAGTGAGCCGAAATTGTGCCACTGCACTCCATCCTGGGTGACAGAGTGAGACTCCCATCTCAAAAAAAAAAAAAAAAAAAAAAAAGCCAGAATTCAGTTGGTACACAGATGTTGGGCTTTATTAATAATTGTCAAAACTGGAACAATCCAAACATCCCTCATTCTGACTGTACAAACAAACTGAAATACTACTCAGGTATAGAAACAAACTATTGATAACTGCAACAACATAGATGAATCTGAAATGCGTTATGCTAAGTGAAAGAAGCCAGGCTAAAAAGACTATGTATTGAATCATTTCATTTATATGATATTCTGGAAAAGGCAAAACAAAAGGAACCAGAAACCAGATCAGTGGTTATGGGAACTTTGGGGTAAAGGAAAGGAGTAAGTACAGAGGGGCCTCAGGGAATTTTGGGAGGTTACGGAACTATGCTTTGATTATAGTGGTGGTTACATGACTGGATGCATTTGTCAAAACGCATGGAACTATACACTAAAAAGGGTATGCTTTACCTTAAATCTGATTTTAAAAAAAGAAAAGGGGAACTTTTAGTTCCTAACTGATAAATCTAGAAATAAACTGACATTAGGCACAGCTCACAAATAATGCCATCAAAACTCAGTCTTACACTTTAACTCAGCTCTGTTTTCTTCTCTGTTGCCTTCTTCATGTGTACAGTTCTCAATATGGTGTTCCAGATACTTCTAGGTATATGTTTGTAGAGTTTAATAATACCTGAGGAATGAAAGTGCTTTCTTTTCTTTGATTCTAGCACACTTGTCTTGTATCCCTGAACCAGTCACTTGGCCAGGAGACTGCAGTGTGATAATGGGGATGCCTGGGTCATGTGCCTACCTCTGGAGGCCTTAGGTTGGCTCAGTCCTACCTTAACCATGTGGACTAAGCTGAGAAGAGATGGCTTCCCAAAGGAACACTAAATGCTATTGTTAGAAGCATTTAGAAGATGCAAGCAAAAACAACAGGTGTTTGCTACTTTCATGCGAAAGCAGTAGAGGACAAAGTACTGCTTTCTTTCCAAACCAGAAATGCTCTCCCTACCCATCTAACTCTGGAGATTCTGACAGTGCTTCCTGAGGAAACTTAGATAACCTCTCTTGAGAGTCTCCTGTATTGATACTTATATTTTAAGTCTATAAATTGTTTTATATGGTAGAGTTTATTTGAAATAATAAAGGGTACCTGTATATTGTATACTTGCTTTACAGGTTATAATAAAGGATAATAGTCTTGTGCTGACACCATCACACATCAAAGCCTACATGTTGATGACTCTTCAAGGATTAGAATATTTACATCAACATTGGATCCTACATAGGGTAAGGTTTTTAATATTGCTTCTTTATAGCAGTCAAGTTTTATAGAGCCAATTTAGTACATAATGGCCTGAACATGTAAATTGTTTAACAATATGAATTTATAGCTGACCGTTTTATCCCATCTTTTACCTATATATTGTTCTCTTCAGTTGTTCCAGCAGTTGGTGCTGTGAGGACTCCATATTACTATGTGAAATTTAGAACTAGAAGAGATCCAGTCCTTCATTTTTTTTTTTTTTTTTTTTTTTTTTTTTTGAGATGGAATCTTGTTCTGTCACCCAGGATGGAGTGTAGTGGCACCATCTTGGCTCACTGCAAGCTCCGTCTCCTGGATTCACGCCATTCTCCTGCCTCAGCCTCCCGAGTAGCTGGGACCACAGGCGCCTACTACCATGCCCAGCTAATTTTTTGTATTTTTTTAGTAGTGATGGGGTTTCACTATGTTAGGCAGGATGGTCTCAATCTCCTGAACTCGTGATCTGCCTGCCTCGGCCTCCCAAAGTGCCGGATTACAAGCATGAGCCACCACGCCCAGCCCCGGCCCCGGCCCCCTCATTTTATAATAGACGAAGAGCTAAGTTGCTAAGTGACCTGGCCATGGTTATTTTTTTTTTCAAGGTTAGCTGCTGATAACAGACAGAGTATTAAAACATGGGTTTTGGCCCAGGCGCAGTGACTCACTTCTGTGTTCCCAGCACTTTGGGAGGCCGAGGCAAGCAGATATCTCGAGCCCGGGAGTTCTAGACCAGCCTGGGCAATATAGTGAAAACTCATACAGAAATTAGGTGGGTGTGGTGGTGCACACCTGTAGTCCCAGCTGCTCAGGAGGCTGAGGTCGGGGAATCACCTGAGCCCAGGAGGCGGGGGTTGCAGTGAGCTGAGACCTCACCACTGTACTCTAGCCTGGGTGACAGGAGTGAAACTCTGTCTCAAAAAAAACAAAAAAGAAAATAAGTCTTTTGGCTTTAAGTTCAGTATTCTTTGCGCTACAATGTTGTGGGGGAAAAAATACAGTTATAGTGATTGTCTTGGATTAACTCATACAATGCCAAAATACAACTAGAAAAGTAATGTTTCTTGTAGCTCTGAAATTCAAGGTACAAAATACAGTTTATGAAATAGTGGGAATATTCAGCTTTTAGAACAAAGCTGATGATTTAGCTAGGTAGATGCTAGCTACCTAGCTATTTAGATAAGTAGTTAAGAATATATAATTTGTACCTAGTAATTCTCATATCGTAAGTTTGGAATCCTTTTTAGGTTATTGCTGATGTCTTTTTAGCATAGATTTTGAAGAATGTCATCCTCATTCTTATACATTAACAAATGTATATTATGAAAGTTCTTATTTACTATTAATAGTAGGAACCATTTATCGAGTGCCTGCTATGAGCCAGTTATTACACTACACTACGGAAAATATCAGATTTAATCCTCACAGAAACTCTACGAAGTATGTATATTGAGGCTTGGTGAAATTAAGTGCCTTACCAAGATTATATATTATAACCAGTCCAATTTTGCTTTGATGAGATTTTATATCAGTGGAAAAAATATTGATTTTTTAGATTTCAGGTGTTACCGTTTTTGCTAAGTTTAAAGTTATGCCAACTAAATGTAGCACTACAGTGTTCTCCCCTACCCTGCTTATTTGTTTGTTTAAAACTTCTGTCATATAGGATCTGAAACCAAACAACTTGTTGCTAGATGAAAATGGAGTTCTAAAACTGGCAGATTTTGGCCTGGCCAAATCTTTTGGGAGCCCCAATAGAGCTTATACACATCAGGTTGTAACCAGGTAAGAATCCCTTAAAGCTACATGTGCAGGAGGTTAATCAGAAATGAGCATCAACTGGCTTCTCTGAAATATCTTGGCAGAGTTAAGGAATCATTGTTGATAGATATCCTCTTAAAAAATACTGCCATTTGACCAGGCGTGGGGGCTCATGCCTGTAATCCCAGCACTTGGGGAGGCCGAGGCAGGCGGATCACGAGGTCAGGAGTTCAAGACCAGCCTGGCCAATATGGTAAAATCCCGTCTCTACTAAAAATACAAAAAAATTAGCCGGACGTGGTATGGTGGTACACGTCTGTAACCCTAACTACTCAGGAGACTGAGGCAGGGGAATTGCTTGAACCTGAGAGGCAGAAGTTGCAGTGAGCTGAGATTGCGCCACTGCACTCCAGCTTGGGTGACAGAGAAAGACTCCCTCTCAGAAAAAAAAAAAAAAAAAAAAAAAAAAAAAACTGCCGTTTTTATGTTAGGTATACTTTACCGCGATGAAAAAATACACAGCCCTTTTTCAGACAGAGTTTAGCTCAATCCTAAGACATTTACCTTGTAAATGGAAACAATTTATACTTTTAGTTAGATAATCTAGAATTTCAGTGGCTATTCTTCTACCTAATCATCTGATTTATTGGACCCATGTTTATTATTATGTTGATCAGTCCTGATTCTGTATCCTTCTATGTAAAGGAAAATTCTCTCGACAGAGCAATGTCTTGATATTTGAATTTTTCATATTGATAATTATATTTCCATTTGTATTTTTGATGTGTAAAAACAGAAAATCACATTAAATAGGAATGATAGATTTTATAATTTTTGTCCCAATGGCATTTTGTTAATTTCCAAGACCCTTTTAAGGATCTGCAAAGATTTTCAAATTCTCTATTTTTTCTTTCTGTTTTTTGAGACAGGATCTCACTCTGTTGCCCAGGCTGAAGTGTGGTTGTGCAAACAATACTCACTGCTGCCTTGACCTCCTGGGTTCAAGCGATCCTCCTATGTCAGCCTCCCGAGTATCTGGGGCCACAGGTATACCCCACTATGGCTGGCTAATTTTTTAAAGTTTTTATAGAGATGGGTTTCACCATGTTGCCCAGGCTGGTCTCAAAGTCCTGCACTCAAGCGATCCTCCCACCTCAGCCTCCAGTAGTTCTAGGATTACAGGTGTGAGCCATTGTGCCTGGCCCCAAATTCTCTATTTTAAATTATTTCACTACCTTCTTCCAAATAGATGTCACTGACTATAAATCACCTAAGCCCTGAGGAGGAAGTAGGGGATGTGAGTAATTGTTTATGTAATTGCTAGAAGAGTTAAGCTCATCATTCAGGAACTCATAGAAACAGGGACCTGTGTACAAGAGCATTGTTAACTGGTGCTTTCTCATCTACCAGTTTCTCATATTTTCTCTGTCTATAAATCAAATACTGCTGGTAAGTCAAATTAAGATGAAGACTCTGAGAATTGACAATGGGATTTAGCAGTATGGACATGACTGATAAGCTTGATAAGAGCAGTTTTGGTGGAATGGTAAGGATGAAAGCCTGATTGAAAAGGTTCTTGTGTGTGTGTTTTGTTTTGTTTGAGACAGAGTCTCGCACTGTCGCCCAGGCTGGCGTGCAATGACGCGATCTCTGCTCACTTCAACCTCCGCCTCCCGGGATCAAGCAATTCTCCTGCCTCAGCTTCCCAAGTAGCTGGGACTACATGGTTGAGACTACAGGCGCCTGCCACCACACCCAGCTAATTTTTTGTATTTTTAGTAGAGATGGGGTTTCACTATGTTGGCCAGGCTGGTCTCAAACTCCTGACCTCATCATCCGCCCACCTCAGCCTCCCAAAATGCTGGGATTACAGGCGTGAGCCACCATGTCTAGCCTGGAAAGTTTTGTTGTTGTTGTTGTTTTTTGTTTGTTTTTTTGAGACGAAGTCTTGCTCTGTTGCCCAGGCTGGCAACAGAAGTCTTGCTCTGTTGCCCGGGCTGGAGTGCAGTGGCATGATCTCGGCTCACTGCAACCTCCGCCTCCAGGGTTCAGTGATTTTTCTGCCTTAGCCTCCCAAGTAGCTGGGACTACAGGCATGCACCACCACACCTGGCCAATTTTTGTACTTTTAGTAGAGATGGAGTTTCACCATGTTGGCCAGGCTGGTCTCGAACTCCTGACCTCATGATCTGCCCGCCTCTGCCTCCCAAAGTGCTGGGATTACAGACGTGAGCCATAGCGCCCGGCCTGAAAAGGTTTTAAGAGAGGATGGAAGAAAAGGAATTGGAGATAGTAAGAATAGACAATTCTTTGAACTAACCAGAGAATGAGGAGGCACCTGTTAGGGGAGATAGGGTCCAAAGAAGTTTAAGGCTGGAAAAATACTAGTATGTTTGTACATTGCTGGGAAAGGTCTAGTAGAAAACAAAAGACTGATGTTGTAGGAGAAAAAGGAGAGAACTGCAAGAGTATTAAAACTTCACAGAAGAGTATGGTATGCAGTCCTTAAAATAAGGGATTGACTTTAAAAACAGACAAGGATCATTCATCTCTAAGAAGTGCTTTGATAATTTCATGCTAAAATGATACTAATTTTTGTTCTTTAGGTGGTATCGGGCCCCTGAGTTACTATTTGGAGCTAGGATGTATGGTGTGGGTGTGGACATGTGGGCTGTTGGCTGTATATTAGCAGAGTTACTTCTAAGGGTAAGTCTAAATTAATGTACACACTTTAATATTGTTGTTGCAATTATTTGTTCTTATAGTTTGTATAAGAATTCTTGTCCTAGGCCAGGTATGGTGGCTCACACCTGTAATCCCAGCACTTTGGGAGGCCAAGGCAGAAGGATCACTTGAGGTCACGAGTTCGAGGCCAGCCTGGCCAACATGGTGAAACCCCATCTCTACTAAAAATAAAAAAATTAGGTGGATGTGGTGGCGGGTGCCTGTAGTCCCAGCTACTGAGGAGAATCGCTTGAACCTGGGAGGCAGAGGTTGCAATGAGCCACGGTCGTGCCACTGCATTCCAGCCTGGGCAAAAGAACAGGGCTCCATCTCAAAAAAAAAAACAAAAAAACAATTCTTGTCCTACCAATGTCCTTACAACAAAAAGCCTACAAATAGTCCAATTTTTAAAAAGCCAAATGCCGCATTTTTTTTTTTTTGAGATGGAATCTGGCTCTGTGGCCCACGCTGGAGTGCTGTGGCGCGATCTCAGCTCACTGCAAGCTCCGCCTCCTGGGTTCACGCCATCCTCCTGCCTCAGCCTCCCGAGTAGTTGGGACTACAGGTGCCTGCCACCACGCCCGGCTAATTTTTTGTATTTTTTAGTAGAGACGGGTTTTCACCGTGTTAGCCAGGATGGTCTCGATCTCCTGACCTCGTGATCCACCCGCCTCGGCCTCCCAAAGTGCTGGGATTACAGGCATGAGCCACTGCGCCCGGCCCAAATGCAGCATTTTTAAATGTTAATATGAAATGAGAATATCTTCCATTTAGGACAGTAAGAACTTTGTTGTAGATAGTTTTATACCTCAGAACATAGAAATTCACTTGTAATATGGCAGTAGCTCTATAATAATTAAATATGTTCAGATAAACTTTTGTCCTCCTGAGGGGTTTTTTGTTTGGGGGTGTTTTAAGTATGCTTTAGGAGATACGTAATACCAACCACTGCAGCTACCACTCTTAAACCTTGTGTGAGACCATTATTTTAATTCTGTTGAAACAGAACGGATACAATGTTACTACAGCATTTCTGTGACTGAGACCATCATCTTACAGAAAAAAATCCCCTACTTCCACTCACCAGAGAGAAAGATGCTGTCTTGGAACCTTTCTTTAGCTATAAAGTTTAGATCTCCAGAAAGACTAGCCCTTATGAATGATGAAGGTAAAGGGATATTGGGGAATCCTTCTGAAGCTGGGAGTTTTTTTCTCTCCATATTCCGATCCCTGCTCTCCCTCTCCTCAGCCATATGTATTTAAAGAAATTCAAACCAAGATTGAATAGCTTTTTTTATCTCCTTGAACACAGAAAAGAACTTCTGTACACCAAAGAGAAAAACACTAAACTAAAAATATTTAGTTTAAGCATAGTGGTGGCTCTTGCCTATAGTCCCAGCTACTTGGGAAGCTGAGGTGGGAGGATCACTTGAACTCAGGAGTTTGAGGCCAGCCTGGACAATATAGAAAGACCCCAATCTCTTAAAATAAAAAAAAAAAAGTAAACTCTGTGTATCATTTTGAGAAACGTACCCAATGGGCATTTGTAGAAGAAACCCCCACATTCAAACTTGGAAGGCAATATGGGAATCACAGTGCTAACAGGGGGTCCTATGAATCAGCTGGCATGATAGCTCTGCTACTTATATGAACAAGAGTATACCAGAAATCACACTGAGAATGTATCAGCCACCACAATCCATTCATGGCCAAGAAGAAAACAGAATTCCATAGCCCCTAATATTATGACTGATCGCTCCATTGAAAAAGCAAGTGAAGAGAGAGAGCAGTTGAGAATACACAGGTTAGAGATTGTGAACCTGTTAACATACTTGCAAATTTGTTAGCCATTGGCATTGTTGCTGGAATCATGTTTAAAGTTATAAGGAAAATGACATGCAGACTAAAGAATAGTACTCTTCTGCCATACTTTTTGTCCTATTTTAAGCTGTCCCTGTGCTCATTTGAAAAGGTAGAAATGTTGCCCATATGAATGCTTAGCCAGGGATCACCAGATAGTTATTAAGGATCTTCAGACAGTATTGAATACTTCCAAAATGAAAGGCAGACTGAAACAAACTAAAAAGAAACTTGGAAAACATGGAAACAACAAAGCAGAAGAAAATTCACCACCCCCAGCCCGCTTTCCAAATCTTCAGAGACCTAACAGATTATAGTTCATCTATAGAATAAGCACATCATACTTTTTTTTTTTTTTCTTTTTTTGAGACACAGTCTCACTCTGTCGCCCAGACTGGAGTGTAGTGGCACGATCTTGGCTCACTGCAACCTCTACCTTCCGGATTCAGGCAATTCTCCTGCCTCGGCCTCCCAAGTAGCTGGGACTACAGGCGCCCGCCACCACGCCCTGCTAATTCTTGTATTTTTAGTAGAGATGGGGTTTCACCATATTGGGCAGGCTGGTCTTGAGCTCCTGACCTTGTGATCCGCCTGCCTTGGCCTCCCAAAGTGCTGGGATTACAGGCGTGAGCCACTGTGCCCGGCCCACACCATACTTTTTTAAAAGGGAAACAAATAAGAGATACTTGAAATATTAAAAGTAGAGGATAAGCCAAAGGCAAACAAAAACAGCGAAAGGAATGGGAAAGTAAGCTGCAAAACTCTTTCATAAGTAAAATCAAAAGATAAAGAGATGGCCAGGGACAGTGGTACACACCTGTGGTCCCAGCTACGTGGGAGGCTGAGGCAGGAGAATCTCTTGAGCCCAGGAGTTCAAGACCAGCCTGGATAACATTGTGAAACCCTGTCTCAATAAAAAGATAGATGGACTGTAGTAGAGAAAAGATAAAATTAACAGATTGATCCAGGATTGATTCTAAAATGTACCAAGAGAAAACAAAGAAAATGGAGGGTAGGAAATCTCAAACTACTGAAGCATTGCTAGATGTGAATCGTCAGACTAAAAGTGCCATGAAGAGTACCATTATGAGGCCGGGTGCCGAAGCTCACGCCTATAATCCCAGCACTTTGGGAGGCCGAGGCGGGCAGATCACCTGAGGCTGGGAATTTGAGACCAGCCTGGCCAACATGGAGAAACCCTGTCTCTACTACAAATACAAAATTAGCCGGGTTTAAGCTGGGTGCGGTGGCGCACGCCTGTAATCCCAGCACTTTGGGAGGCCAAGATGGGCGGATCACGAGGTCAGGAGATTGAGACCATCCTGGCTAACACGGTGAAACCCCGTCTCTACTGAAAATACAAAAAAAATTAGCCAGGCGTGGTGGTGGGCGCCTGTAGTCCCAGCTACTCGGGAGGCTAAGGCAGGAGAATGGCGTGAACCTGGGAATCAGAAGTTGCAGTGAGCCGAGATCGTGCCACTGCACTCCAGCCCAGGCGACAGAACGAGACGCCATCTCAAAAAAAAAGAAAAAAAAATTGGTCAGGTTTGGTGGCACACACCTATAATCCCAGCTACTCAGGAGGCTAAGGCAGGAGAATCGCTTGAACCTGGGAGGTGGAGGTTGCGGTGAGCTGAGATCACGCCATCGCACTCCAGCCTGGGCAACAAGAGTGAAACTCTGTCTAAAAAAAAAAAAAAGAAAGAAAAAGAGTACAATTATAAAAATTACAAAGAAAACTTTTTTTTTAAAGCATTCTAAAGGCTCTGCATAAATAAATGAAAAAACAATACTTGTACCAAGACACATTATTATGAAATTTTAGAATACGAAGGGATAAGGAAAATATTTCCACAGAGAGGAAAAGTAGCATACACAGAAAAGAAAATAAAGTATTAGGGAGAAAGAATGGCATGAGCCTTCTCAACAGCAGCACTGGACTCTGGGAAGTCTTCACATTGTGAGGGAAAATGATGCTCAACCCACAATTCTTTGCCTGTTCATATTTTCAGTTAGCTCTGAGGGTAACTACAGTTTATTACATCAGAAATTTACATCTAGGCCAGGCGGGGTAGCTCACTTTTGTAATCCCAGTACTTTGGGAGGCCAAGGCAGGTGGATTGCTTGAGCTCAGGAGTTTGAGACGCACTTGGGCAATGTGGTGAAACCCTGTGTCTACCAAAAATACAAAAATTAGCCGGGCACAGTATTGAGTACCTTTTTTCCCAGCTACTCAGGAGGCTGAGGTGGGAGGATCACCGGAGCCTGGGAATTTGAGGCTGCAGTGAGGTGAGATCATTACACATCACTCCAGCCTGGGTGACAGAGCAAGACACTATCTAAAAAAAAGAGAAAGAGAGAGAAAAAAATCAAGAAATTAGCCTGACATGGTAGTGCATGCCTGTAGTCCCAGCTGCTTGGGAGGCTGAAGTGGGAGGATTGCTTGAACCTGGGTAACGAGGCTGCAGTGAGCCATGTTTGTGCCACTGCATTTCAGCCTGGGCAACAGGCTAGGGTTCACCTTTAATTTGGCTCTGCAGGCGCTTCCGTGCTCTCCACCTGGTGTGTATAGGGCATTTGGGGCCTTTAGAGGGCGCACTTGCGGCCAGCAGGCTAAAGAGGCTGCAGCGAAGGCTGGGGAGCTGAACTGAGCTGGTGCAGAGACAGCACAGGAGAAAAACAGAACCAAAAAATTCACACTGAATTAGGGGTGACAGACCTTGTCTCAAAAAAATCAAAGTTTAGGGCCGGGCACGGTGGCTCATGCCTGTAATCCCAGCACTTTGGGAGGCCGAGGCGGGTGGATCACCTGATGTCAGGAGTTCAAGACTAGCCTGGCCAAGATGGTGAGACGCCTTCTCTACTAATAGTACAGAAATTAGCTGGGCACGGTGGCGGGCGCCTGTAATTCCAGCTACTTGGGAGGCTGAGGCGCTTGAATGCAGGAGGCGGACGTTGCAGAGTAAGCCAACAGGAAGACAGGAGATGCAGGGAACATGAGATTCAACACAGGAAAGAGGCAATTCAAATTCTCATTTAATAGTGAAAGAAAGTTCTGAGAAAGCAGGTTTGCATCAGGTCTGGAGAGTAGCTAGTCCAGATTGGAGCAGTTGGGGTGAGGAAGGACTTCAGCAGGGGTGGCTTCCAGGAAAAAAAAAAAAAAAAAAAAAAAAAGTGGGGCAGGACTGATGAATATGATTGGTTTAGTCATATAGACATTGATATTTAATAACTGGAATATTTAGCTTATATATAAACCATGTTGCCAAAGAGCGGGCGTTAGGAGTTGGCAATGGAAGGCTAGGAAATCATTACCTTTAGGAAAACCACATTGTATAAGAAGGGGATTTTGGCTCTGCACTGAGCAAAAGTTACATAGTTATCAAAAATGAGAGGGAGATGATAGGTCAAAGAACCAATTTTTATTATGTCTTTAGTACTATTCAGTGCTTTAACAAGGTTCATGTATTTAATATAAATAAGTCATTTTAAACACACGGTTTAAGTTCCAAAGCAGCTTTTTCTTTAGGGAAAAAGTTTTTTTAGTATGGATATTTTCAAACATGCAAAAGCAAAGACTAGTAAAATGAGCCTCTATCTGTACTCATCAACCAGTTTCAAAAGTTTCAAACATATCCATTTTATCAGTATTCTCCCACACTAGATATTTTTGCCACAAATCCCAAACATGTAATTTTATCCACGTTTCAGTATTTTTCTCTATAAGGATTCTCTTTTTTTTTTTTTTTTTTTTTTTTTTTTTTTTTTTTTTTGAGGCAGAGTCTCACTTTGTGGCCTAGGCTGAAATGCAGTGGCGTGATCTCAGCTCATTGCCACCTCTGCCTCCCAGGCTGAAACAATTCTCGTGCCTCAGCCTTCCAAGTAGCTGGGATTACAGTCATGTGCCATGACACCTGGCTAACTTTTGTGTTTTTTAGTAAAAATGGTTTCGTGATGTTGACCAGGCTGGTCTCAAACTCTAGCCTCAATTGATCCAGCCGCCTCACCCTCCCAAAGTGCTGGGATTACGGGAGTAAGGCACCACACCCGGCCATCTGTAAGGATTCTTTAATCATAACCACAATACCATTGTCATCTGAAAAAAGTGAACATCAATTCCTCAATAAAATTAAGTGTGTATTCAGATTTTCCTACTTTTTCTCATAAATGTTTTTATATAGGCTTGTTCAAATTGGGTTGTAAAATCCATACATCAAGACAGCTTAGTTTCATTTTTACATCATACAAAAGCACACCAATCCTTAAAATTGCAAGCTTGTCCACAATTTGGCCTGCAAAGTGAGGGTACAGGTACCCTACAAAAGACAAAAGATAATCTTTTTGGGTATAAGAAGCAAATTAGCATGTCTAAAAATAGTTGTAATATTATTTAATATCCTTGTAGGATTTTTTTTTTTTTTTTTTTTTTTTAAAGATGGATTCTGGGCCGGGCGCGGTGGCTCAAGCCTGTAATCCCAGCACTTTGGGAGGCCGAGATGGGCGGATCACGAGGTCAGGAGATCAAGACCATCCTGGCTAACACAGTGAAACCCCGTCTCTACTAAAAAATACAAAAAATTAGCCGGGCGAGGTGGCGGTCGCCTGTAGTCCCAGCTACTCGGGAGGCTGAAGCAGGAGAATGGCGTAAACCCAGGAGGCGGAGCTTGCAGTGAGCTGAGATCCGGCCACAGCACTCCAGCCTGGGCGACAGAGCGAGACTCCGTCTCAAAAAAAAAAAAAAAAAAAAAAAAAAAAAAAGATGGATTCTTGTTCTGTCGCCCAAGCTGGAGTACATGGTTCCATCTCTGCTCACTCCGTCTCCCGGTTCAAGTGATTCTCCTGCCTCAGCCTCCTGAGGAGCTGGGACTACAGGTGTGTACCACCACACCTAGTTAATTTTTGTATATTTGGTAGAGACAGAGTTTCAGCATGTTGGCCAGACTGGTCTTGAACTCCTGACCTCAGGTGATCCATCCACCTCGGCCTCTCAAAGTGCTGGGAGTACAGGTGTGAGCCACCACACCCAGCCAGCATCCTTTTAGTTTCTATTTTTCATGTATACTTAATATACACAATATAATAGTACAGTGTTACATACTTTAGGAATTATACTAAGTCTAGGTCCAGTCAGAAAATAGAAACCATACGTTGATCAGGGAAGTATACAGTATGAAGAAGTATTAATTATGGTGGGGGACTGGAGTAATGGATTGACAAATAAGAAGTTAGGAGAACTCTAACAATGCAGGAATAGCAGATATAAGGACCTACTACCACTAACCCCTGGGGCCAAGACAGATCACCCAGGGGAGACTGTCCCCAGGGCTGAGATCTAGATCCAGTTGAATACGGCATATGTGGCTCACCAGAAGGCAGAGAAATTACTGTTGCTTTTTGCTGGTGAGACTTGCTAGAAATCTGCTTACTGGAAAGGGCTGGCAATCTGTGCTCTAGGGTGCTGGGGAAAGGTGTCCCTCTGGAAGCACCCTGCTAGAAAACTGCTTGGCAGGATGAAGTAGGGGCTAGCTGGCCTCTGTGTGCTGCAGGAACAGCACTGGAGAAACTGCCCTTTCTGCCCATGCTGCAGAAGCCTGGTGCTAGAGAACCTGTGGGTGCTGCAGGAGTCAGCTGAGCAAGCAAACTGGAACCAGGAAGCAAAACCTTTTCCTTCCTGTACTGTCTCTCCATCATCCTCTACTGACAAAGCATGTTTCTTGGCAAGGGAAAAATATTTAAAGAGCCCAGAACCATTTTCACAAAGCAGGTAAAAAAGGTGAATTTGGAACTGAAAAGCAGTACATTGGTAACTGGCACTGGGGTTGGTTGTCTTGTTTGTTTTTGCTGGTAAGAGTCGACAATAATCAAAATGTTGGAGATACGATACTTAATGTCATGTCTTCTCAGTGAGTCTATAAACTGTTCCAAGGCCCTTAACAGTGCTGGAGGCCATTATTGTTCACAGTATATCTTTCATATATTTACATAGATGTCTGAGAGTGAGTTGGACAGTAATCTCTATAAATAGCAGGGATATTGACCCTGTCTCATCAGCTCACCAATTTTTTTGAGGTTCTAATGAAGGTTACTAATTTTTAACTTGTAATTATTTGTCCTCTTCTGAAGTTTGTCTTTACACCTCTTCAAAGAAAGAGTTGGTTAAGAAATTGCATAAATATGATTGGTGTATTCTCTTCCTTCTCAGCTTTGTGCCTGCCTTTTGCTAGAATAGTTTTCTTCTTCCAACTTAGACTGTTCCTCAGGCTAACTCCTATTCATCCTTCACCTTTCATGCCACTTGCTCTATGAAGCCTTCCCTGACCCATCTAGAATAAGTTAGGTGCTCTTTCAGTGTGGTCTAAGATCTTATACTTACTCAACACACTGAATTGTAAATGCTTGTTTATGTGTATCAGCATTGCTTACCACATCCACCTCAGGGGAGGGCAGGGAATGTCTTATTTTCCTCTTTTAATTCCTGAGGCTTAGCACAATGTCTGTTATATGGTGAGTGTTTATTAAAATTTGGAGTGAATAAAATGGATAGTAAAGGTGCTGTTTTGTTAGTTAGCAGTGGCAGGATCTAATAACATATCCAATATACTTCATACTAAATTTTCAATATTTGTTGCAGAGTTTTTTAGTTTTTCTTATTAAATTTATAGTATTTGTCTAACAAATATCAAAAACCACCTCGAAGGCCGAGCGTGGTGGCTCACACCTATAATCCCAGCACTTTGGGAGGCTGAGGCAGGCGAATCACAAGGTCAGGAGATTGAGATCATTCTGGCTAACATGGTGAAACCCCATCTCTACTAAAAATACAAAAAAAAAAATTTAGCCAGGTGTGGTGGTGGGCATCTGTAGTCCCAGCTACTCGGGAGGCTGAGGCAGGAGAATGGCATGAACCCAGGAGGTGGAGCTTGCAGTGAGCTGAGATCACGCCACTGCACTCCAGCCTGGGTGACAGAGCGAGACTCTGTCTCAAAAAAAAAAAAAAAAAAAAAACCACCTCAAAGCCTGGTGTGTTGGCTCATGCCCATAATCCCAGCACTTTGGGAGGCCAAAGTGGGCAGATAGACTAGCCTGGCCAACATGACAAAACCCCATCTCTACTAAAAACACAAAAATTAGCCAGGCATGGTGGCGTGCCCCTGCAGTCCCAGCTACTCGGGAGGCTGAGGCAGGAGAATCGCTTGAAACGAGGAGGTTGCAGTGAGCCAGGATCACATCACTCACTGCAGCCTGGGTGACAGAGCGAGACTCTGTCTCTCTAAAAAAAAGAAGAAAAAAAACCACCCACCTTGAAAAGTCTCCCTCTTACTTTCTTTCAGGTTCCTTTTTTGCCAGGAGATTCAGACCTCGATCAGCTAACAAGAATATTTGAAACTTTGGGCACACCAACTGAGGAACAGTGGCCGGTAAGCCTTTATGCATTTTCTTTGAAATGCAATTAGGACTCTATAAAGTTCTTAAATTGTCATATGCTTTATATAATGCTGTCACGTGAATATTAAAGACATTTATTAATTATAATTTACTTATAATATGTACTCAGAACATTTTAAATGATAAAGTATATAAAGTAAAAAGTTACAATTGTGATATACCATCCACCCTCTTGTATACCTGTAGTCCTTTCCCCCGACCCCAGTAATCCCGACCTTGGGGTAATCACTGTTAACAATTCAGTGTAAAGCTGTGTTAGGAGTGTATATGCACACTACAAACATAAAAGAGTTGCATGTTCTTTCACTCCTTAACAAAAGCGGTTTCACGTCTTACATATACACGATGTGAACCCACGACATATATAACCCATTACACACACACACACACATAGGTGTACATATATGTATATATGATGTTTCTCTTAGATTTTTTTTAAAATTAATTTTTGTATATGTATATTTTTTATATTGATGGGGTTTCACCATGTTGCCCAGGCTGGTCTCAAACTCCTAGTCTCAAGCAGTTCTGCCTCAGCCTCCCAAAGTGCTGGGACTATAGGCATGAGCCATCGTACCTGGCTAACATGATTTTCTAAATAGCAGTTGCTTACTGATGTTTCTCTTCTATTTTTTAAAAATTAAACTTCTTGGTGGGGTGCGGTGGCTCACGCCTGTAATCCCAGCACTTTGGGAGGCCGAGGCAGGCAGATCATTTCAGGCCAAGAGTTTGAGACCAGCCTGGGCTATGAAGCGAGACTCTGTCTCCAAAAATAAAAAATAAAATTAAAAAATAAACTTATTTTGAGAATATTATTCACGTGCAATTGTGAATATATAATTCACAATTATGTATCGTGGCTGGGCACAGTGGCTCACGCCTGTAATCCCAGCACTTTGGGAGGCGGAGGTAAATGGGTCACTTGAGCCCAGCAGTTTAAGACCAGCCTGGGCAACATAGTGAGACTTCATGTCTATGAAAAATAAAAATTAAAAAAAATTACCAGGCATGGTGGTGCACACATTATGGTCCCAGCTACTCAGGAGGCTGAGGTAGGAGGATTGCTTGAGCCCAGGAGCTCAAGGCTGCAGTGAGCTGTGATTGCGCCACTGTGCTTTACTAGCCTGAGTAACAGAGTGAGTCCCTGCCTCAAAACGATAATAGTAATATTGCAGACATATTTCACAGACCCTTTACCCAGCTTTTACAAGATGGGAGCATCTTGTAAAATCAGTGCAGTATCACACTAGGATGTTACAGTCAAGATACAGAGTATCACCACAAGAATCTCTCATGGTATTCTTTTATAGCTTTGCTTACTTTCCTCCTACCCGCTCCTTAACTCTTGGCAATCACTAATCTGTCCTCCAACTCTGTAATTTTGTCATTTCAAGAATGTTATGTAAATGGATAAATGGAATCACACAATACATAACTTTTTGGGATTAACTTTTTCATAGCCGTCATAAATGGAAGTTCATTCAGGTCATTGCATGTTAATAATTCATACTCTCTCTCTTTTGTTAACTGCTGAGTATTGTGTGGATTTATTTCACAGTTTCTTCAACCGTTCACCCATTGAAGGACATCTGTATTTGTGTTGTTTCCAGTGTGGGGCTATTACCAATAAAACTGCTCTGAACATTTATGTACAGTTTTTTATATAAGAATATATTTTTATTTCTCTGGGATAAATGCCCAGGAGTTCAGTTCTTGAATCATATGGTAGTTCCATATTAATTTTTAAATAACCTGTGAAACTCCAGAGCAGCTATACTGTTTTACATTCCCCCAGCAGTAAATGAATGCTCCAGTTTCTTGGAATCCTCTCCAGCATTTAGTGGTGTCACTTTTTAATCTTAGGCATTCTAATGAGTGTGTCATGATAGCTCATTTTGATTTTAATTTTCACTGCCCTAATGGCTAATGGTGTTGAATATCTTTTCTTGTGGTTATTTGCCATCTTGAGTTAAATGTCTCTTCCCCATTTTCTGATTGGATTCTTTGATTTTTGACTGTTGAGTATTGAGAGCTCTTCATGTATTCTAGATAGTAGTCCAAAAAGTATATGTAGTTTGCAGATGTTTTCCCTCATGCTGCCTTTTCATCCTCTGCAAAACTGTAATCAGGTTTGTTACTTTTTCTTTAATTGATCATCCTTTTGGTGTCAAGTCAAAGAGCTCTTGTGCCCAGCCCAAAGATTTTTTTTTTTTTTTTTTGAGACGGAGTCTCGCTCTGTCGCCCAGGCTGGAGTGCAGTGGCTGGATCTCAGCTCACTGCAAGCTCCGTCTCCCGGGTTCACACCATTCTCCTGCCTCAGCCTCCCGAGTAGCTGGGACTACAGGCGCGCACCACCTCGCCCGGCTAATTTTTTGTATTTTTTAGTAGAGACGGGGTTTCACCGTGTCAGCCAGGATGGTCTCGATCTCCTGACCTCGTGATCCGCCCGTCTCGGCCTCCCCGCAAAGATTTTTTGACAATTTTTTTTTTTTTTTTTTTTTTTTTTTCCGAGACAAGATCTGGCTCTGTTGCCCAGGCTGGAGTGCAGTGGTGTGATCTCAGCTCACTGCAACCTCCACTTCCCGGGCTCAAGCCATCCTCCCACCTCAGCCTCTTGAGTAGCTGGGACTGTAGGCGTGCACCACCACGCCCAGCTAGTTTTTGTGTTTTTTGTAGAGATAGGGTTTCTGCATGTTGCCCAGGCTGGTCTGAAACTCGTGAGCTCAAACAGTTTGCCCGCCTTGGCCTCCCAAAGTGCTAGAATTACGGGCATGAGCCACTATGCCCTTGGCCGTGACAATTTTTTTTGTATTTTTTTTTCTACAAGTTTTTTTTTGTAGTTTTACGCTTAAGTCTAAGATCTGTTTAGAGTTTACCTTTATATGATGTATGAGACTTAAGGCAAGGTTCAGTTTTTGTTGTTTTTTTTTTTTTTTTGGAGACGGTCTTACTCTGTTGCCCAGACTGGAGTGGGGTCTCACTTTCTTGTCCAGACTGGTCTCGAACTCCTGAGCTCAAGTGACCCTCCTGCCTCAGCCTCCCAAAGTGCTGGGATTACAAGCGTGAGCCACCATACCCAGCCAAATTCAGATTTTTGCACATGTATGTCCTAGTGCTCCAGCAGCATTTCTTGAAACGACTGTCTCTTCATTGATTTAGTTTTTCACTTTTTTCAAAAATCCCTTTGGCAAATTTGTGTGGATTTCTCTCTCTCTGCCAATACAACACAGTCTTAATCAAAGTAGCTATATGTTAAATCTTGAAATCAGGTAAAATGAGTCCTCCCACTTTATTGTTCTTTTTCAAAATCATTTTAGCTACTGTAGTCCTTTGCCTTTCCATATAAATTTTAGAATAATTGGTTTTACATCTAAAATAATTTTGCTAGGATTTTGATAAAAATTATATTAAACTTGCAAACCAATTTGAGGATAATTAACATCCTTCCTCTGTTGAATATTCCAATATGTGAACATGGTATGTTTCACCATTTATTGAGATCTTTTGATGAATTTCATCAGCATCGTATAGCTTATAGTATATTAACCTATACATGTTTTGTTATATTTTTCACCTGTTTCATTTTTCTTTTTGGGGTGATTATAAATAGTATTGTGTTTTTAATTTTGATGTCCACATATTCATTGCTAGTATATAGAATTATAATTGATTTTTAAATTTTCATTTTATATCCTTTTCAGCCTTGCCTTACTACTAGTTCTAGGACTTTTTAATAGATTTCTTGGAATTTTCTATATAAACCCATCATATTACCTGAAAATGATTTATTTCATTTGTGATCTATGTGCCTTTCAATCCTTAAGTTTGAATTATAAAATTATTTTTACAGGACATGTGTAGTCTTCCAGATTATGTGACATTTAAGAGTTTCCCTGGAATCCCGTTGCATCACATCTTCAGTGCAGCAGGAGACGACTTACTAGATCTCATACAAGGCTTATTCTTATTTAATCCATGTGCTCGAATTACGGCCACACAGGTATTTTAGTGTATCTCTTTTTATACTAGGAAATATAAAAATAATCTTAACTGTAGCATTAATTAAAAACAGAATTTCATAAAATTAACATTTTTTAAATACTGGAAAGATGTGTTTTTGTTTTAAGAAATAACAAACTTTGTATCTCTTCTCCAAACTACAAACACTGTTAAGACTGAGATTAAATTATATGCACACAGAGATACAGGAGAGTTGACACTTACTACACTTGCTTAGGAACATATAAATACATGTCTATTTCATATAATTGGCTTGTATATACTTTACCTAGAAGGGAAAAGAAAACCAAGGCTTTTTATTTGTTAAGAAACTGGTATATTTCAGTTGAGCTCTTACAAATTTATTTAAATCTTGTAGTAAGCCTCATGCTGAAAGTAGTTTGTTCAGCTTATTTTTTCTTCCCTATATAATGCAATCCACGTGTGCATGCTGGTCATTTTCACATTCAGAAAATGGTAATGGGGAGGAAGTGTATAGTCAGATATAACTGTATGCTTACAAAAGCTTGAAAAATATTTGAAATAAAACAAAAACTGAAACTAACTGCTGTTTAAAGGAAATAACAATCAAACTCACGAAAAATTTGTAAGACCTAGAATAACTTAGGGCAGAGCAGTGTACAACACAGTGCTGTGATTTTACCTCATGAAGGGAGAGACTAATCAAACTGAAATGTCACAGGTCTTTATGGAAACATATTAATGTACAATAATATTAAGCATACAAAATAGATTTTTTTCTCTTTAGGTTTGTTCCAGGCTACAAAATCATTGTTTAATGTGTTTGCTTGTATAAGTCTTCTCTTTTTAGCAATATGTGCTATGTGAATGTATATGGAGATGAATGGATGGATGGATGGATAGATAGATAGATAGATAGATAGATAGATAGATATAGATGAATAGGTAGGTAGGTAGGTATATGCTGGGTATTACCATTAGAATTATTCTTCTAATTTCTTTTTTAAAATTTTTTCTTTATTATTTTTATGTCCACGTGTACACATACTCTTCTAATTTCAACCAAGTAATTTGTTGCCTTTTCACTCTTCTATGTATGTTATTTCCATCATAATAAACTTGAGACCACATTTAATTATCTAGAAAGTTGTTTTCATTGGTAGTATCGTTTGAAACTTAACAGAAAAATACTAGTTGTTATATTTGGGTTGTATTTTAATAGAATGAAGTTTTTAAGGTGAGTTTTGTTTCATGGATGTCTTTATTAAAGTTGGAATGAGGTGCTTTCTTAGATCTTTATGTAGCCCAGAATTAGCCTAATTTGCATATAGAATTGCTGTGATTTAGAGGTAATGCTTTAAAAATGCAGCTGTAGGCCGGGCGCAGCGGCTCACACTTGTAATTCCAGCACTTTGGGAGGTCAAGGAGCAAGGATAGCTTGAGCCCAGGAGTTGGAGCCCAGCCTGGGCAATGTGACAAGACATCATCTCTACAAAAAATAAATAAATAAAAAATAAAAATGCAACTGTTGAAGTAAGGAATCTCTAAATTACTGCAAATAATATAATATTGGGGGTCGTGAGGAATGCTTGCAAAGTTTATCTGGGCTTCATCTTTCTTAAAGGATTATCCTAAAGGAAGTATTTATTTTTGAGATGAAGTCTTGCTCTGTCGCCCAGGCTGGAGTGCAGTGGCACGATCTTGACTCTCTGCAACCTCTACCTCCCAGGTTCAAGCAATTCTCCTGTCTCAGCCTCCCTAGTAGCTGGGATTACAGGTGCACACCACCACGCCTGGCTAATTTTTGGATTTTTAGTAAAGACAGTGTTTCACCATGTTGTCGAGGCTGTTCTCAAACTCCTGACCTCAGGGGATCCATCCGCCTTGGCCTCCCAAAGTGCTGGGATTACAGGCATGAGCCACCCCACCCTGCCAGAAGTATTTTAAATCATTGTAGCCACTGGACAGCACTATGCTGCTGATGTAAATAGACAAGCATGCAAACCTGGGAGGTGGAGGTTGCAGTGAGCCAAGATTATGCCACTGCACTCCAGCCTGGACAACAGGGTGAGACTCTGTATCCAAAAATAAAAAAATAAAAAATAGACAAACATGACCTGACAAACTTGTCATTTAGGATATAATTATTTTTATCAGAATTGTGGACCCAAGTCAAGAAAATGTCATATCTACAGCACTATATTAGGGGGAAAAAAAGAGAAAATGTAGTATAGAACATTGGCCTGGTAATTAATAGAAATAATCTTGGACAAGCCCTTCTAAGTAAAATTTCTGTCCATTTGCGATGGATTGCTGAATTAGAATCCATTGGTTCCAACCTACTGTATTTTTTAAAAAGTCTTATTTTTAAAGAATTTGTATTTTACATGACTTGGAATTTGAATATATATGGATAGTGTGGCAAACTTGTAAGTTCTTTTTAAGTTTCTTTCTTTGCATTTTGAACTGTACAGCTCAATATGTAGAAAATGGAAATGTACAATATTTCACTAAGGATAGCTCATAATTAGTATTGGTTGAGCATCCTTAATCCAAATATCCAAAATCTGAAATGCTCCAAAATCCAAAGCTTTTGGAATGCTGACATGATGCCACAAGTGGAAAATTCTACCCATAAGGACATTTACACAAACTTTGTTTTATGTACAAAATTAAAAATTTTGTCAAATTAAAAATATTTTATAAAATTACCTTCAGCCAGGCACAGTGGCTCACGCCTGTAATCCCAGCTCTCAGGGAGGCAGAGGTGGGAGGATAGCTTGAGCCCAGGCAGGAGTTCAAGACCTGCCTGGGCAATATAATGAGACCCCATTCTCCACAAAAAGGAAAAAAAAAAAAAAGATTAAAAAAAAAAAAAGTGTAAAATTACCTTCAGTTTATATGTATAAGCTGTATATGAAACATAAATTTCATTTTTAATCTTGGCTCCCATCCCCAAGGTATGTCATGTATATGTAAATATTCCACAATCCCAAATCTGAAGCACTTCTGGTCCTCAGCATTTCAGATAAGAGATATTCAGCCTGTATAGGCTATTTAATTATGGAAAAATTAGAAGGGAGTCTCTTTTTCTTTTCTTTTCTTTTCTTTTTTTTTTTTTTTTTTTCTTTTGAGATGGAGCCTTGCTCTGTTACCCAGACTGGAGTGCAATGGTGTGATCTCGGCTCACTGCAACCTCCGCCTCTGGGTTCAAGCAATTCTCCTGCTTCAGCCTCCCAAGTAGTGGGGTCTACAGACATGCATCACCACGCCTGGCTTATTTTTGTATTTTTAGTAGAGATGGGGTTTTGCCATGTTGGCCAAGCTGATCTCGAACTTCTGACCTCATGCGATCCACCTGCCTCGGCCTCCCAAGGTGCTGGGATTACAGGCGTGAGCCACTGCGCCCAGCCAGTCTTTTAATGGAATTATCAGCCAATCTTAGGATCCTAGATGTTTATTTGTAGTAATTTGCATTTGCAAATACTTGACATTAATTTTGTTTTGTTTTTGGGAATGAGGGCGTTCACATAGTATTTTTAATGTTCCCTATAATCTTGAAGGTAATATTTTCCTTCACACATTTCAGATACTCACCTACCTTACTTTTGGTATCTTTTAAAAGGCACTGAAAATGAAGTATTTCAGTAATCGGCCAGGGCCAACACCTGGATGTCAGCTGCCAAGACCAAACTGTCCAGTGGAAACCTTAAAGGAGCAATCAAATCCGGCTTTGGCGACAAAAAGGAAAAGAACAGAGGCCTTAGAACAAGGTAAAATTCCCACTTTTATAAGAAATTAAATGAATTCAGAAAACTCCAAATAGCCCATGTATGGCTAGCGACTGAACAACAGCAAAGAAATGTGGCTTGCTAGCTGTTTAATTTTTATAAATTTAAATTGTATAGAGAGACTGTGCTGTTTTAGGTATGTTTACTTTCATTGAGAACACTTCAGCAACTTTTGTGTATACCTCAGAATTATGGGAACTGTCTATGTGTGCCTTGTTCCCTTCATAAATTCCTTCTGTGAACTGCATGCTAAATGTTTAACAAGTGCTACTGGAAAAGTGTGTCAGTGAAATAATGTAGTTGGAATGCAGTGACTGGTTAAAATTGCTATGAGAATGTGAACTTTGTTAAATGTGAACAACTTCTTTTTTTCTTTTTCTTTTTGCTTTCTAGGAGGATTGCCCAAGAAACTAATTTTTTAAAGAGAACACTGGACAACATTTTCCTACTGAAGGAAATAGCCAAAAAAGGCAAATAGTGGAAAAATAGTAAACATTAAGTAAATGCTGTAGAAGTGAGTTTGTAAATATTCTACACATGTAAAATATGTAAAACTATGGGGTTTTTTAATTAAATGTATTTTAAAATAAAAATTCTGTTTTTTCTGATTAGACTGCAAAAGTGAGAAAAGTCCAATTCTCTTGAAATGTAGAATTGAAAATGCAGTAGGGAAAACGTAATAAAAATTATTACCAGTTATTTTGAAGATCTGGCCCCTATAGTACCACAAATCTGTAGTGGCATGCGTAGTGTTTAAAAATAAAAATGTAGTAGTGGTGTAGTAAATACTACCCAAACTGAACAAATGTTAGTATACAGAATGTACTGAAAAAAGAAAACATTACAGATAAAATTGAGATTCCTCCCAACCTTTTTTCTGAGGCGGGGGACAGTCTCACTCTGTCACTTGGGTTGGAGTGCAGTGGCGCAATCCCGGCTCACTGCAAACTCTGCCTCCCAGGTTCAAGCAATTCACTTGCTTCAGCCTCGCAAGTAGCTGGGATTATGGGCACACGCCACTATACCTGCCTAATTTTTTTTTATTCTTAGTAGAGATGGGGTTTCACCATGTGAAACCAGGCTGGCCGCAAATTCCTGACCTCAAGTGATCCGCCCACCTCGGCTTCCCAAAGTGCTGGGATTACAGGCATGAGCCACTGCACCTGGCAAGAGGTTCCCTCTTAATACTTCTTTATTTCTGTTTTTTTCTTTTTCACTTTCCCCAAAGGGAAATGACTCTGTGAAATTGGTATGTATCTTTCCATGATTTTATGCTACTATTCTGTAAGAATGCATGTAGTGAGATGCATAACAATGTACAGCATTGTTTTGAGTCTCAAAATTGTATATACATGAATAGAATCTCTTCTCTCCTTTCTTTTTTTGTGAGATAGTCTCACTCTGTTGCCCAGGTTGGAGTGTAGTAGTACAATCATGACTCACTGCAGCCTCGAACTCCTGGGCTCAAGCCATCCTCCCACCTCAGCCTCCCCAGTAGCTGGGACTACAGGTGCACACCACCGTGCCTGGTTAATTTTTTTTTTTTTTAATGAGACAGAGTCTTTCTCTGTTGCCCAGGCTGGAGTGCAGTGATGCAATCTCAGCTCAATGCAACCTCCGAATCCTGGGGTTCAAGCGATCCTCCCACCTTAGCCTCCCAAGTAGCTGGGATTACAAATGTGTACCACTATGCCCAGCTAATTAAAGTAACACAAATGTATTAGTTCACAGTTCTGTAGGTCATGTATCTGGCTCAGCTGTGTTTCCTGCTTAGGGTCCCACAAGGCCAAAATCAAGGTTTTAGATAATACTTTTATTTGGAGGCCCCTGGGCTACCAAGCTCATGTAGTTTTGTTTTTGTTTTTTTTTTTTTTTAGACGAGTCTCACTCTGTTGCCCAGGCTGGAGTACAGTGGCGCAATCTCGGCTCACTGCAAGCTCTGCCTCCTGGGTTCACGCCATTTTCCTGCCTCAGCCTCCTGAGTAGCTGGGACTACAGGCACCTGCCACCACACTTGGCTAATTTTTTGTATTTTCAGTAGAGACAGGGTTTCACCATGTTAGCCAGGATGGTCTCAATCTCCTGACCTTGTGATCCGCCTGCCTCAGCCTCCCAGAGTGCTGGGATTACAAGCGGGAGCCACCGCGCCCGGCCGCTCATGCAGTTCTTATAATTCTTGTGCTCCATTGTCCCCATTTCCCCTTTGACTGTTAGCCCAGGGCCTCTCTCAGTTGCTTAAGGAAGCTTCCATGCCTTTGTCCTGTGGCATTCACCATCTATGAGCCAGCAGCAATGCATCAAACCCACTTGTGCTTCAGATCTGTCTGATTTCCTCGTGTGTGTGTGTGTGTGTGTGTAGACGGGGAACTGCCAAGAGGGAAGCAGCCAAGCAGCTAAGGGTCCGGGAGATAATAGTGCCAAAGGCATCTGAGGACACTCATAAAATGTGTCTTAACACATGAGGCAGGATAGGAGTGTATTAGTCCATTCTCACACTGCTATAAAGATACTACCCAAGACTGAGTAATTTATAAAGGAAAGAGGTTTAATTGACTCACAGTTCCACATGGCTGGGGAGGCCTCAGGAAACTTACAGTCTTGGCAGAAGGGGAAACAGGCATGTTTTACATGGCAGCGGGAGAGACTACCATGTATAAAACTATCGGATCTCATGAGAATTCACAATCATGAGACCAGCATGGGGGGGTACCAACCCCATGATCCAGTCACCTACCACCAAATCCCTCCTTCAACATGGGGGGATTAGGGAATTACAATCCAAAATGAGACTTGGGTGGGGACACAGCCAAACTATATCAGGTAGTCAAGGAAATGACCATGTTCTCATGACTGTACAGCCAACACAATAAACCTCAGCATTCACATTGTAATTGAACTCATTCAAGCAAGCTATCTTCAGTAGGGACTTTCCCTTCTAGGTAGCCTGCACATTTTGATTTTACCTGTCCTCAAACTGATCCTTTTCACATTATAATAATAAAAAACACACCTCTAGGTGGAAATTTAAGATGCTAATGAGACATGTGATGTATGAACAAGCGTGAACAGCTACTGCGCCTGTGCAGAGGACTACCCAGGATATGATTACTAGCAACACCTCTTCTCACCTTATGAATAACAATGCAAAACTCCCATAAAGGGAGTTTCTCCAGCAGTAATCAATGCTGTCTCACCCTTATGAGCAGCTGGCCCTGAATTCTCTCTCAGGTGTACTGTCTATTCTGCACCTAACTTTCAAAATATTCCTTTCTCTTGCAATAAATTATGCCACATCTCCTTTGCTGTCTTTTGTTTAAATTGTTTTAAACCAAGAAGACAAGAGAACTGAGGTATCACAACAGCTGTCAACCCATGCATTTTGCTTTATTCATTTGCTGTATCGTATGGATCGCTCCATTTTGTAGAGTATTCCATTGTATGGATGTACAGTAGTTTAGATGAACATTTTTATATTGATGACCTTTTTTTTTTTTTTTTTTTTGGAGACGGGTCTCACTCTGTCACTCAGGCTGGAGTGCAGTGGCACGATCACAGCTCACTGCAGCCTCAAGCTCCTGGGCTCATGCCATCATTCTCCTGCCTCAGCCCCCTGAGTAGCTGGGACAACAGGTGCATGCCACCATGCCTTGCTGAGTTTTTGTATAGATGGGGTTTCACCATGTTGCCCAGGCTGGTCTTGAACTCTGGACTGGTCTGGACTCATGAGATTCAGACCCGATCTGTGAGCCACTGCCTCCAGCCTTGATAGCCATTTGTTTTCATATGCAGAGCAGCAATTAGTAGCCATTTAAGATATCTGTGCACCAGCCTACAAGAAATACAAATGTACAGGGTAAAATCCTAGCTGGATCAAATACGAGCTTTGTAAATTTTTTAAAACTTTTTTATTGAGTTGTGGTAGTTTATGCCTGTAATCTAATCCTAGCACTTTGAGAGGCTGAGGCAGGAGGATCCCTTGAGGCCAGGAGTTTGGGGCCAGCCTGAGTAACACAGTGGGACCCAGTCTACACACAAACCCCAACTGCACACACCCCAACTCACCACAAACGAAAAAACTAGAAATCACCTTGGCTCAGGCAGCTTAAGATTCCTGTGACCCCATTTTCTGGATCATCACAACCATCTCACAGGATGCAATGAAAAGAGCTGTTAAGTACTTTGTAGACTTGGCTACAAATCTGCAGATTTGGCTGCAAAATGTTACTACCCTGACAAGCCATGAAGGCAGCCGGCAATGACTCAATATACTCTGCCACCATCATAACTGTCTTATTGAAGTTAAGGAAATTGCTATTTCTAAACTTTATATGGTAAATGAAAATTACCGAAAAAGGCAAATAAGATAAATGTATTCCAAAAAATTAACATTCAGTCACTCCTAGGTATTGTTACTTCTTAGAGCATTAAGATACATTGTTATATTGTTGATTTAGCCAATCTAAGATCCCTATAGTCAATCAAAATACTTAAATAATTTTTTGTTTTTCCCAAAAATCATTTTTTGTTATAGGATGTTGGCAAACACTGTAATTTTTTTTGTTTTCTTTGAGACAGAGTTTCATTCTTGTTGCCCAGGCTGGAGTGCAATGGCGCGATCTCGGCTCACCATACCCTACCACTCCCAGGTTCAAGTGATTATCTTGCCTCAGCCTCCAGAGTAGCTAGGATTACAGGCATGCGCCACTACGCCCAGCTAATTTTTTGTATTTTTAGTAGACATGGGGTTTCTCCATGTTGGTCAGGCTGGTCTCGAACTCCAACCACAGGTGACTCACCTGCCTCAGCCTCCCAAAGTGCTGAGATTACAAGCATGAGCCACCTCACCCGGCCTGTAATGTAATTTGTAAATAAAATAAATACAGTAATGTAATTTATAAATAAAATGTCAACACAGAATACTAATTTCTTGTAGAAAATAGGCTGGGTGCAGTGACTCACGCCTGTAATCTCAGCACTTTGGGAGGCCAAGGCATGTGGATCACTTGAGGTCAGGAGTTTGAAACCAGTCTGGCCAACATGGTAAAACCCCGTGTCTACTAAAAATACAAAAATTAGCTGGGCGTGGTGGCACATGCCTGTAATCCCAGTTACTCCGGAGGCTAAGGCAGGAGAATTGCTTGAATCGGGATGCAGAAGTTGCAATGAACCGAGTCACGCCACTGCACTCCAGCCTGGGCGACAGAGCGAGACTCCATCTCAAAAGAAGAAAAAGAAAATGTAGAAAATATTTAAGCGACCTCCTAAAATTTAGAAATACCTAGGAAACATACAACTTCTCAAGATGCAGCAAAATTTACAAAACCATTTTTCAAAGTCTCTTGATATAAACAACTCTCAGTTCCAATTTCAACTGGCTTGTCTTTAAAATATGATATTTGATGGCAAAGAATGGGATCTTTTAAGAGTTCTATAGTTTGGATCTATTTGAGAGTGCTGGATTGAACAAATGCAGCCCACAGAATTTGAAATGTGGACACTTGAATGTACAGGATCACCCAAGACAGAGAATTCTGAAGTCTTATGCCGGGGGTTGTTGAAAGGGAAATTCTCTTTTGTAGGATTTTTTTCTTTATTCTCTTTTGAGGCAGTGTCCTTGTCTTCCAGTGCCCGAGCAAGCATGTAACTAACTTTTCTTTGATGAGCCAAAGCTTCTTCTTTATCATTCAGCTGCATGCACAGAAATTAAACATGTATAAGTTAGTCAATAAATCACAGACTATATTCAGAGAAAGGAGTATTGTACTATCTTATCAAAATGTTCAACCCTAATATTCATATTGATCTGTCCATCAGTATGAATAAATTAGGTATCACCTGATCCCCAAACATTATACTACATGTTATTCACGATTTTTTTTTTTTAAGACAGAGTCTGGCTCTGTCGCCCAGGCTGGATGCAGTGGTGCCATCTTGGCTCACTGCAGCCTCTGCCTCCCAGGCTCAAGTGATTCTTGGACCTCAGCCTCCCGAGTACAGTAGCTGGGACTACAGGCGTGCACCACCACACCTGGCTAATCTTTGTATTTTTAGTAGAGATGGAGTCAGGCTGGTCTTGAACTCCTGGCCTCAAGTGATCCACCCGCCTCGGCCTCCCAAAGTGCTGGGATTACAGATGTGTGCTACCATGCCAGGCCGACGATTTTTTTTTTTTGTTTTTTTTGAGATGGAATCTGACTCTGTCACCCAGGTTGGAGTGCAGTAGCGCGATCTTGGCTCACTGCAAGCTCCGCCCTCCCAGGTTCACACCATTCTCCTGTCTCAGCCTCCCAAGTAGCTAGGACTACAGGTGCCAGCCACCACACCTGGCCAATTTTTTGTATTTTTAATACAGACGGGGTTTCACCGTGTTAGCCAGGATGGTCTCAATCTCCCGACCTCATGATCCACCCGCCTCGGCTTCCCAAAGTGCTGGGATTACAGGCGTGAGCCACCGCGCCCAGTGCCAACGATTATTTTTTAAAAGAACAGAAGACAGCATTGAAAATTTTGCAAGTCATCTGGAAATGAAGGGAAAATATAGATCTATATGAAGCATGTACATATAGATAGATATCAACATATAAAAAATATATCAGCGTGTATATTTATAAAAGAATGTTGAAGTTATTCGTATATAAAATTGCTTTCATATATTTGTATGGAAATAAAGAACAGTCTAGAGATAAGTATGTTCATATAACCTGAGTCTCAGTTCTTAGTCGAGTCATCTGTGGAATGTGGGTAGCAGGAATGATTTCAGGACGGATTGTGGTGATGATTAAAGGATATAATGTGTGAGGAAATACCTTGAACACTTTAAAAATACCTCAATAAACAGGCACTCTTGTCACAAACTGTATATATATAAATGCAGACGGCCAAGCTAGCTGGAGTTAACCACAGGAACCCCCTGTTTTCCGAGATGGAGCCTTTAAACCTGCACAGAATATGGATGATGGGAAAAGAGGAGCTGAAGGAGATAAAGATCATGAAGGTGGAGTCTGGTATTCCAACTGGGAAAAGGGCATAGAAGGCAAGTGCAGGTCGAGAGAGAAAGAGTTGAATGAACAGGAAGCAAATAGATTAGCTTAACCCAGGGGTGTCCCATCTTTTGGCTTCCCTGGGCCACACTGGAATAAGATGAATTGTCTTGGGCCACACACAAAATACGCTAACACTGGCCGGGCGCAGCGGGTCATGCCTGTAATCCCAGCACTTTGGCAGGCCAACACGGGCAGATCACTTGAGGTCAGGAGTTCAAGACCAGCCTGGCCAACATGGTGAAACTCTGTCTCTACTAAAAAACACATACAAAATTAACCAGGTATGGTGGTGGGCACCTGCAGTCCCAGATACTCGGGAGGCTGAGGCAGGAAAATCACTTGAACCCAGGAGGTAGAGGTTGCAATGAGCCAAGATTGCGCCACTGCACTCCAGCCTGGGTGACAGAGCGAGACTCTGTCTCAAACAAACAAAAAACAAACATACAAAACAAAACAAAAAAATACACTAACACTAATGAGAGCTGATGAACTAAAAAAAAAAAAAAAAAAAAAAAAAAAAAAAAATCTCAAAAAGATCTCATGATGTTTTAAGAAAGTTTACGAATTTGTGTTGGGTCACATTCAAAGCTGTCCTGGGCTGCATGCAGCCCACAGACCGTGGGATGGACAAGCTTGGCTTAATCATAACTTGCAAAATAAAAGCAAGCAAAGACACTAACCAAATCTATGAGCATCTTAAGGACCTCTTGAGGACTGTCCTGGTCTTCCATCCTCGTAGAACTGTTTTCTGAAGGGAGCATACCCAGGAGTCTCTGCCCAAAGGTCTTCTTAATCCTTGGTGATGGAAATCCTAAAATTGAACATGAAAATCCAGCTGAGACATTAAAATATCTTCACTGATATACTTCCAGCAAAAGAGGTAACTTGACCTCTAGGACAAGTGAGTCCAGGAGCACACAGTGGAATGTAGTGGGCAGAGCACGGCCTTCAGAGCCAGGAGCAATGCAGGTGAGAGGCAGCAAGACTGCCGCCCTGCCATGCGGCACAGCCGCCCCTCAGCGCCAGCTGACGCAGAGGCCACACAAGAACGCAGTCCATGTCACTGGATCATCACAGTCTTCAAGAGCAGCCAGAAATGCAGATCTGTCATGACATCTTCCAATTCTAAATGTCAGCCACTAGTCTTACTGTTTGAATACACTAAGCAGACCTAACAAAACATGTCTGCAGGCCACAGGGGTCTCTGAGCCATGCAAACTCTGCTTCTGAACCACGAAGACCTGGACTTGAATCCTCATTTAGCCACTTACTAACTGTATGACCTCGGGTGAGTTTTCTCAGCTTGATTTCCTCATCTCTAAAATGAGAATAGTATTACTTTCTCCTCAGGGAACTGTGCCATTAAATAATAAATCACAGGGGCTGGGGAAGGGGAAGTGAGGAGTTACCGTTTCATGGGACAGGGTCTCTGTAAAGAAAGATGAAAATGCTCTGGAGCTGGATGGTGATGAAGGTAACATTACAATGTGAATGTACTTAATGCCACTTAAAAACAGTTCAAATAGTAAACTTCAGATATATCTTACCACCACCAAAACAAAACAAAACAAAAATACCACAGTTGTCAAAGGCCCTGCCCAGGTATTAGCATAATAGTTAATATTTCACGTGCTGACATCACTGATGTCCTTCTTCATCCATTGAAGGGAAGTAATTTGCAGAAGGCACAAAATCTCAGATTGTACAAGGAAAATTTCAAGAATGTTTTTGGAATATTCTCCAAAAGTGGTTTACTGGGAAACTGAGAGCAGATGAGGGGAGATCCCCTTCCCACCAATCCTGACAGACCACAGTGACGAGGGTGGCCCTGACCCCTTCCATGAGGAGCTGTGGTAAACAGAAGTCAGAGAAACTGACACTTTGGTGAGTGGATGAATCTGTGTCCCTATTTTCAGTCTAAAAAAAGCGATAGCTCAGTGTGATGGCTCAAGCTGGCAGCCTGGAGGACTGCTTAAGCCCAGGAGTTTAAGACCAAAAAAAAAAAACCCCCAAAAGTGAAAAATGAAGAAAGAAAGAAGTATGCTTATAAACTGCTTCTGAAAACTTGTCTAAACTGCCATATCAAAAAGAAAGGTGATATTAAAAGTGTTACTAAACATAAAAATAATCTGTGTTACCCCGCACCTCTTCAGATTACTGAAATATACCAATAAAATGAATTACAGTCTTGTCACTGAGAAACTGAGAAGGAACTACCGAAACTTGTATAGATTTATAAAAGCTGTGAGAGATTAATCATTTTTTTTTTTTTTTTTTGAGATGGAGTTTTGCTCTTGTCGCCCAGGTTGGAGTGCAATGGCGTGATCTTGGCTCACTACAACCTCTGCCTCCTGGGTTCAAACGTTTCTCCTGCCTCAGCCTCCCAAGTAGCTGGGATTACAGGCTTGTGCCACCACACCCAGCTAATTTTGTATTTTAGTAGAGAATACTAAAAGTTACTAATACTGAAGTTGGTCAGGCTGGTCTCAAACTCCCGACCTCAGATGATCCACCCGCCTCGGCCTCCCAAAGTGCTGGGATTACAGGTGTGAGCCACTGCCCCTGGCCATCAATTTTTTTTTTTGAGACAGGGTCTTGCTCCATCACCCAGGCTGGACTGCAGTGGTGGGATCATGACTCTCTGCAGCCTCAGCCTTCCAGGCTCAAGCGGTCCTCCCACTTCAGCCTCCCTAGTAGCTGGGACCATAGGTATATACCACCATGCTTGGCTAATTTTTTTTTTTTTTTTTAAATACAGACAGGGTCTCCCTATGTTGCCCAGGCTGGTCTCAAACTCCTGAGCTCAAGCAATCCTCCTGCCTCAGGCTCCCAAAGCGCTGGGATTACAGGCATGAGCCACCATGCCCGTCCTAAATCAATTATTTAAAATTCTGCCTTCAGTCTCTCTCAGTGCCTTACTAGAACTCAAATATTGGTAGCAATACCCCTCTGAATTGTAATTTTTGTGGGAATCTTCCTCAGGTTTGTCAATAGCTCAGTGTGACACTGTAATATAAGAAATATATATTTGGTCTTTGCCCTCAGTTCCTGACATAGAACTCCTAAAATCCTAGTAGATAGGGGTGTTAGGTGAATTTTTTCTCATAGTTGTTCTTTGACCCCAGTTCCTAACACACATTTCCTAAGAGTGTAATTTCCTGAGTGCTAGGAGCATCTGACTCAGAGCCCCTAAATCCCTTGGTATTTCCTGGGTAATAGGAGCATCTTTTGTTCTGTGAGGCTCTTGGTGGGCTCCTGGATAGCCTCAGGATGGGGGCTGGTTGTCAGGGGAACCAATCTTGTGATTAGAAAGCTGGAACTTTCAGGCCGGACATGGTGGCTCACGCCTGTAATCCCATCACTTTGGGAGGCCTAGGCGGGTGGATCACAAGGTTAGGAGATCGAGACCATCCTGGCTAACATGGTGAAAACCCGTCTCTACTAAAAATACAAAAAATTAGCTGGGCGTGGTGGCGGGTGCCTGTAGTCCCAGCTATTCAGGAGACTGAGGCAGGAGAACGGCATAAACCCGGGAGGCGGAGCTTGCAGTGAGCCGAGATCGCGCCACTGCACTCCAGCCTGGGCAACAGAGCGAGACTCCATCTCAAAAAAAAAAAAAAAGAAAAAGAAAGAAAGCTGGAACTTTCAGCCCCAGCCCCCAAACTCCAGGGAAGAGAGAGGGGCTGAAGGTTGAGTCGATCACCAACGGCCAATGATGTACCATGTCCCTGTAATGAAGCCTCCATAGAAACCCAAAAGGGTCTGGGGAGCTTCCAGAGAGCTGAGCATGTGAGGCTCCTGAGGGGTGGTGCGCCAGAGACAGCATCCCTTCCCACGTGCCTTGCCCTGTCCATATCTTCATCCGGCTGTTCATCTTCATCCTTCGTAAGATAATTTATAATAAACTGGTAAACGGAAGTGGTTCCCGGAGTGCTGTGAGGAGTCCTAGCAAATCAGTGGAGCCTGAAGAGGGTGACATGGGAGTCCCAGTGTACATACGGCCAGTCAGTCAGGAGAGGCGGAGACAACCCCGTGCTTTTGACTGGCATTTGGAGTGCAGGCCACCTTGTGGGACTGAGCCTTTAACCTACGGGATCTGACTCTAACTCCAGGTGGACAGTGGGAGAATTGAGGGAAATGATAGGATACCCAGCTGGTGTGTGGGGAACCCCCACCCTCAACATCTGGTGTCAGAAGCACTGAGCTGAGTGGTGAGTACTGTGTGAACAGGAAGACACTTTGGTTTCTCCTGTCTCTTACACTGAGAAAGTCAGGAATTATGGAACATCAAAGGAACATATTCTCAAATGCTGAAATGAGTATGAATCTAGCTCCTGAGAAAAATGCAGCTTTGTCTATGCTGCACTATCCTAATGGGCAAGCTCCATGCAGGGTGGCAGGCCTTGCATGCAGGTGACAGGGCCTGACTGGCTTTCATAAGACTAAGATTACTTTAACCCTGACTTTCCCCTTTGTCTCTTCTTTTTCTTTTTCTTTTTCTTTTTTTTTTTTTTTTTTTTTTTTTGAGAGGGAGTCTCACTCTGTCGCCCAGGCTGGAGTGCGGTGGCGCAATCTTGGCTCACTGCAAGCTCCGCCTCCCGGGTTCACACCATTCTCCTGCCTCAGCCTCCCGAGTAGCTGGGACTACAGGCGCCCGCCACCATGGCCGGCTAATATTTTGTATTTTTTTAGTAGAGACGGGGCTTCAACGTGTTAGCCAGGATGGTCACGATCTCCTGACCTCGTGATCCGCCCTTCTCGGCCTCCCAAAGTGCTCGGATTACAGGCGTGAGCTACCGTGCCTGGCCTGTCTCTTCTTTTTCCCATCACTTTTCTTTCCACTTCTATCAAAACAAATATTTACAATCTGACTTTCTAAGAAGATCTGCCCTCAATTAGCACAAAACACCAGGGCTGTCCTCAAAGAGGAGTTTATAATCCACCTGCTCTCAAGGGCTTGAGAGGAGGTGTCTGAGGAAGATCATCTACGCATAGATGTGGTCCATATTCCTAGTGTTTTCCACTGATTCCTAAAAGGCTAAATACATGGACCATGTTAGCTTTTTCCCTGGCAAAATCACCTACTCTGGGTTGAACATTAAAGTTGTACCATCAGCTTTTATCAAGAGATTATTATAGAAAATGACCATATTATCTAAATACATTATTTTGTATTTATTATAAGACACTGTTGGGCAGGTGCAATGGATCACATCTATAATCCCAGCATTTTGGGTGGCCGAGGAGGGAGGACCGCTCGAACCCAGGAGTTTGAGACCAGCCTGGGTAACACAGTGAGACCTCATCTCGACAAACAAATACAACATTTAGCCTGGCATGGTGGCACGTGCCTATAGTCCCAGCTGCTAGGGAGGCTGGGGTGGGAGGATTGCTTGAGCCCATGAGGTAGAGGCTGCAGTGAGTCATGATCACACCACTGCACTCCAGCCTGGGCAACAGGGCAAGATCCTGTCTAAAACAAAAAAGAAAAAAGCTAAAACATTGTTGGCAATTTGGCCATTATATTTTCTCAAAAGTTTCACGTCAGAAAACATTAATTTCAGGATAATATGAATGACTTTCTCAGAATGAGTGTTATAAAACATTATATTTTCCTGTTTTGCCCTGGCTTCCATCTAATGAACACTCCAAACATGTAGCTTCTATGATCTGCTTTTCCCTACTCTGTAGTTCTGATTTACTGCTTCTATTTCTATCATCCCTCTGCATCACTTCTTACCCTTTCCAGCAAAGAAAAGGAGGAAAGCTTAGTTAACGAAACTAAAATTCGTAACAGCTGACTCCTATGTGATTAGTAATATATACTGTTTGAAAACAAATATTTCAAACAAAATGGCTATCTACTATAAAGGTTTCATTTTATGATTATTATTATTATTATTTTTTGAGATACAGTCTCTGGCTCTGTCACCCAGCCTGGAGTGCAGTGGCACGATCTTGGCTCACTGCAACCTCTGTCTCCCAGGTTCAAGTGATTCTCCTGCCTCAGCTTCCTAAGTAGCTGGGATTACAGGTGAGTGCCATCATGCCCAGCTAATTTTTGTATTATTTATTTATTTATTTATTTTGAGACAGAGTCTCACTCTGTCGCCCAGGCTGGAGTGAAGTGGCGTGATCTTGGCTCACTGCAAGCTTTGCCTCCCGGGTTCACACCATTCTCCTGCCTCAGCCTCCCGTGTAGCTGGGGCTAAAGGTGTCTGCCACCATGCCCGGCTAATTTTTTGTACTTTTAGTAGAGACAGAGTTTCACCATGTTAGTCAGGATGGTCTCTATCTCCTGGCCTCGTGATCCACATGCCTCGGCCTCCCAAGTGCTGGGATTACAGGTGTAAGCCACTGTGCCCGGCCTAATGTTTGTATTTTTAGTAGAGATGGGGTTTCTCTATGTTGGCCAGGCTGGTCTCGAACTCCTGACCTCAGGTAATCTGCCCGTCTCAGTCTGCCAAAGTGCTGGGATTACAGGTGTGAGCCACCGTGCATGGCCAGGTTTCTTTTTTTATTTTTTATTTTTTTGAGACAGTTTTGCTCCTTACCCCAGGCTGGAGTGCAGTAGTACAATCTTGGCTCACCACAACCTCCACTTGCCAGGTTCAAGCGATTCTCCTGCCTCAGCCTCCCAAGTAGCTGGGACTACAGGCACCTGCCACCACACCCAGCTAATTTTTGTATTTTTAGTAGAGGCAGGGTTTCACCATGTTGGCTGGGCTAGTCTCAAACTCCTGACCTCAAATGATCCACCCACTTCAGCCTCCCAAAGTGCTGGTGTGAGCCACTGTGCCCGGCCAGGTTTCATTTTAAATATTTTCTATGATGGTGTCCCCTTAAGATCATTTTAAATATTACGATATGTGTATTAGTCTTTCTAAATTCATCTGAATATAAGAGATATTAGAATTAGAATTATAGATCTGACAGATAAGAAAATATTTAGAAATACAGTCATCCTAGAAGTTTTCTACAAAACATTTAAAATTCTTATAAACTTCACTTGACTCTTTCTCAACTGATAAATGGTTTCAAATTATAATTTGAATTTTAAATTGAAGCAATATGAATTCTACAGAATACTGATAAATAAAAATTGATATCAACTAAGAGAAACTAAGATTTCTAAAAAATAACAGCTACTTTGTTTATACTGGAAGATCTACTTCATTTCTCTCATGCTATTTTAATATATTTTTTAATACATGGATATAATAATACTCAATTGATCATTAACTTTTTTTTTTGAGATGGAGTCTCATCGTGCCAGTGCAGTGGCACAATCTCAGCTCACTGCAACCTCTGCCTCCTGGGTTCAAGTGATTCTCCTGCCTCAGCCTCCTAAGCAGCTGGCATTATAGGCGTGTGCTACCACACCCGGCTAATTTTTGTGTTGTTAGTAGAGATGGAGTTTTGTCATGTTGGCCAGGCTGTTCTTGAACTCCTGACCTCAGGTGATCCACCCTCCTCGGCCTCTCAAAGTGCTGGGATTACAGACGTGAGCTACCGCGCCCGGCCTGGCCATAAACTTTTGATGGGCTCATGAACCAAAACCTAAACCTAAATTTCTGCTTCATTTTTTCTAAGAATATTTTACTAATTTGTCCAACCTAAGGTTTTTCCTGTACTCCTCAATTTCCTTCTCAGAAGCATACATTTCAATAAAGTTTAATTAGATAAATCCATTTAATGTCATGTTTCAATGACATTTTTCACATTACTTCCTTCTTGGCAGTCTCCCTTTAATCACCGAGCACTTTTATTTTAAAGTTTTTGCACTAAACATGGTCTTATTTAAATGAAACAGAAGAGTACTAGAAAAGGGATATTCCTGTTATGTTATGGTTTGTGGATTCCAGTAGTTCATCTGCACATGTAATATCCAATGACTCCTTTTTTCCATAGTTGCTAAATATTTAAGTAAACCATAACCATATGTGAAGTTTCAATTATATTTGCCCACACTGGATTAAGTGTGCTTTATCAACTTGTATTATAAACAAAACAACTAAAATTACACCTACTTATTGCCATTATAATTCATAGTTACCATCCTCTTTAAGGTGCTTCCAATTCATCCATTTTGTTGCTTTTTTACACATTTTAGCCATTTGTGTCAATTGTAGTGCTTGGTCATTTTTTCTCATTAATTGTTGCTCAAATGCAATTCTGAAAGAATCTGCCATCATGTAAGCTTCTTCTTTATTCTTCTGCAAAAGTTCCAACTGGTTTTGAAAGAAAGTTTGGGAGGTGTTAGAGGCAAAACCAGAGCAATTCTTGCTGAATCAAATTAACACATGCAATCTCCCCGCCTAGCACTGGTCTATTGCCTGTGTTTGATCTAGTTTATCTGCTTACACTAATTAATACTTGCTACTTCTGCAGTAGCAATTTACTCTGATCCAGATTATCAGCAGTTTCCCTTGTGATGCCTGTCAACTGCCTGGTAATCTAACCCCTGGACCTCACTACCCCACGCAGGCCCTGTGTGTGTGTCCTGCTCAAGTCCTTGGAGAAAGGGCCCAGCATGAAAGATAGGAGGATGCCAAAGGCTGCATTTCAACTCAGCTTTGGCCATTCCAGACCACACCACTGAAAATAATGATGAATACCACCTTTCAAATACTTCTCATAGATGACCTTGACTTTGATCAATGTAATCTCATGTTTTTCTTTTTCTTTTCTTCTACTTTCTCCTTCTCCTTCTTCTTCTTTTTTTCTTTTTAACGGAGACTTGCTCTGTCACCCAGGCTGGAGTACAGTGTCACGATCTCAGCTCACTGCAACCTCCGCCTCCTGGGTTCAAGCAATTCTCCTGCCTCAGTCTCCCGAGGAGCTGGGACTACAGGCACATGTTGCCATGCCTGGCTAATTTTTTGTATTTTAGTAGAGATGGGGTTTCACTGTGTTGCCCAGGCTGGTCTCGAACTCCTGAGCTCAGGCAATCCACCTGCCTCAGCCTCCCAAAGTGCTGGGTTTACAGGCATAAGCCACCACGCCCGGCCTTTTTTTGTTTTTGTTTTTGAGACAGGCTGTCTCACTCTGTCACCCAGGCTAGAGTGCACTGGTGTGAACATGGCTCACTGTAACTGTGACGTCTTAGGCTCAAGTGATTCTCCCACCTCGGCCTCCCAAAGTGCTGGGATTACAGGCGTAACCCATTGTCCCCTCATGTTTTTCTTAATGAATGGCTACTGTCCAACTGTTGGCTTTCCTATATACTTTAAAGACTTTATTTTGGCTGGGCACGGTGGCTCATACCTGTAATCCCAGCACTTTGGGAGGCCGAGGCGGGCGGATCATGAGGTGAGGAGTTCAAGACCAGCCTGGCCAACACAGTGAAAGCCCGTCTCTACTAAAAATACAAAAATTAGCCGGGAGTGGTGGCAGGCGCCTGTAATCCCAGCTACTCAGGAGCCTGAGGCAGAGAATCACCTGAACCCAGGAGGCGGAGGTTGCAGTGAGCCGAGATTGCACCACTACATTCCAGCCTGGGCGAGAGAGTGAGACTCCATCTCAAAAAAAACAAAAAAAAAACAGAAAAACCACTTTAATTTTTAAAAATTTAATTGTGTCCTATTTTATTCTATTTTAAGTTCTAGGATACAGGTGCAGGATGCAGGTTTGTTACCTAGGTAAACGCATGCCATGGTGGTTTGCCACGCCTAAGGACTTTAAATTCCATACCTTCAATAAAGGTAAAACATTTTAGAATTATGGTCTATGTACTACTGTATTTATACGTAAAGATCAAATATAATGGCAGCTATCATTTGAATTAATGTTTGAGATGTTCCTGATGCTGTGCTAAACATGTTATGTCTATTTCCTCACAAAAACCATCCAAGGTAGTTATTACCCTCTACTTAACATAGTAGGAAAACTGAGACCTACCCTGTCCAAAGCCACACAGCTACTAAATGGTGGAGCAAAGATGCAAACCTAGGTCTGGCTGGTACAAAGGTTCCTTTCACTGTGCCTTGCTGCTGCTGTTCAAATACACTCCATGCTTATCTCTCCATTAATCAGTGTTGCTGATCCTAGTGATTTTAAGCATAAATGTACATTTTCCTTCTATTATATAGTAATTTTAGGGCCATGTACAGATGAGAACAATATAAATTTTAGGAATATTAATTATACACTTAGGCAAACGACTTTAGGCTTCAAATATCATGCCAAGTACTTTTTTTTTTTTTTTTTTTTTTTTTTTTGGAGAAGGAGTTTCACTCTTGTTGCCTAGGCTGGAGTGCAGTGGTGCAATCTCGGCTCACTGCAACCTTTGCCTCCCCAGTTCAAGGGATTCTCCTGCCTCAGCCTCCCAAGTAGCTGGGATTACAGGTGCCTGCCAACACACCTGGCTAATTTTTTGTGTTTTTAGTAGAGACATGGTTTCACCATGTTGGCCAGGCTGGTCTTAAACTCCTGACCTCAGGTGATCTGCCTGCCTTAGCCTCCCAAAGTGCTGGGATTACAGGCGTGAGCCCCTGCACCCTGTCCCAAGTACTATTAATATTTGTATTTTGGAACCAGGTAAACAAAATCCAGTTGATAAGCTGATGCTATCACATAAAAACTAAGCATAAGTTCCATAGTCAATAACTACTAAAATGAAGTTAATTATTGCAAACATGTCCATTTATTCTGCTATTAACAGAGAAACAAAACTAAAGCTTTTGCTGTTGCGATAATGCAATACCTCTTGTTTGAGCTGAAGAAGCAGTTTCCGAGTGGACGCTGCCATTCTGGCACAAGAACAGGGGCTCCCTCCGGGCCCATGACAAAGGCAGGCTCCGAGGACTGCAAGCTTTGAATTGAAAAACATTGCTCCTGTTACTAAGTGTTGCACTGTTTTAGCTGCACACAAACACAGAGGCATTTATGCACATACCCATGCACACTACTACTCAGGCATCTGATCCAAAAAAACTGGAAAGAAAAAAAAATAGAAGAAAGCTGAGACTGGGATCTTAGAATACAAATGGAAATTAACTACAAACAACGAAAAGAATGTCATGACTTGGAACACAAAAGGGAATTTCACTTTCCTTCATCTCACTCTTAAAACCTTTAATCCCGGCACCACTCTCCTACAGGTCTGAGTCCTTGGCAGGAGTTTAGCCTAACAATATGGTTAACACTAACATCCACAGCACACCTTTCCTGTGACAGTGGCCCTGATGCCCGGCATTCACTACTGCCAATTTCCTCTAAGGAGAGTCATTTACTCAGAAATGCCAAGGGAATTTAAATATATCAATGAGAGAAACAGTCATCCCTCCACTCCTAAAAAAAATTTTAAAAATATGATTGATTCCTGTGTAAAAGAATAAAACTTTAGCGCCATCCAAACTTATGCCAAGGATGAAGTTAAGCCCTGGAGACTGAGTCAGGCAGCATGTTTGAAATTCTGCTTCTAGATTAGAGAGTAACCCTCTTCCTTGTTGCTCTCGTTCTGTAAATGAGGAGAGACCAGAGACCAGACCTTTCTGCTTCCATCACTGACCTCTGTTATAGATTAGCTGTCTTATTTTCCTATATCTAACTCAGACTAGATGACTTCCAAAAGAACCCCAGGGCTGGCCGGGCGCGGTGGCTCAAGCCTGTAATCCCAGCACTTTGGGAGGCCGAGACGGGCGGATCACGAGGTCAGGAGATCGAGACCATCCTGGCTAACACGGTGAAACCCCGTCTCTACTAAAAAATACAAAAAAAAAACTAGCCGGGCGAAGTGGCGGGCGCCTGTAGTCCCAGCTACTCGGGAGGCTGAGGCAGGAGAATGGCGTGAACCCGGGAGGCGGAGCTTGCAGTGAGCTGAGATCCGGCCACTGCACTCCAGCCTGGGTGACAGAGCAAGACTCTGTCTCAAAAAAAAAAAAAAAAAAAAAAAAAAGAACCCCAGGGCTGTTACATTTTCAGTGTGGAATGTTAAATATACCTTCCCCAAAAGAAAACAATCACCTCAACTAATAAGATCTCTGTAACTATGCACTAAACCATACCATCAAAAGATGCTGAAATTCTGTTAAACTTCCCTAAACATTGTCCATATAGGCCAGCCCAAACTTCTACACTTTAGAACACCGACTTTTTTTTTTTTTTTTTTTTTTTTTTGAGACAGAGTCTAGCTCTGTCACCCAGGCTGGAGTGCAGTGGCGCAATCTCGGCTCACTGCAAGCTCCACCTCCCGGGTTCACACCATTGTCCTGCCTCAGCCTCCCGAGTAGCTGGGACCACAGGCGCCCGCCACCATGCCCGGCGAATTTTTTTAGTAGAGACGGGGTTTCACCTTGTTAGCCAGGATGGTCTCGATCTCCCAGTCTCGTGATCTGCCTACCTTGGCCTCCCAAAGTGCTGGGATTACAGGCGTGAGCCACCACGCCCGGCCTAAAACACTGACTTCTTTGGAATCTGTGCCTCCCTGGGTGATCCATCCTCAACTTTTGTGCTTGAATAAACTCTTTAAACTAGATTCTGGCCAGGCGTGGTGGCTCATGCCTGTAATCCCAGCACTTTGGCAAGCCAAGGCAGGTGGATGACCTGAGGTCAGGAGTTCGACACCAGCCTGACCAACATGGTGAAACCCCATCTCTACTGAAAATACAAAAATTAGCCAGGCGTGGTGGCTCATGCCTGTAATCCCAGCTACTTGGGAGGCTGAGGCAGGAGAATCGCTTGAACTCAGGAAGCAGAGGTTACAGTGAGCTGAAACCGTGCATTGCACTCCACCCCGGGCAACAAGAGTGAAACTCTGTCACAAAAATAAATAAATAATAGATTCTGATCCCTTTGATTATTTTTGGTTGACACTTGGTTGACCACTGTAGTTTGAAGAAAAGTAGTATAATAATTTTACTTTTTAAAACTCCACTTTAAAAGCTAACCACAAGTGGGCCAGGCATGGTGGCTCATGCCTGTAATCCCTGCACTTTGGGAGGCTGAGGCGGGTGTATCACCTGAGTTCAGGAGTTTGAGACCAGCCTGATCAACATGGTGAAACCCCACCTCTACTAAAAAATATAAAAATTAGCTGGGCATGGTGGTGGGTGCCTGTAATCCCAGCTACTTGGGAGGCTGAGGCAGGAGAATCGCTTGAACCCGGGAGGTGGAGGTTGCAGTGAGCTGAGATTGTACCACTGTACTCCAGCCTGGGCAACAGAGCAAGACTCCGTCTCAAACAGAAAGCTAACCACAAATACTTTCCCAACATATTCCAGTATGTACCAATTTCACAGGGGCATCATACAACATAGTGCACCATATATTTTATTTTATTCTTATTTATTTATTTTTGAGACGGAATCTCGCTCTGTCACCTAGGCTGGAGTGCAGTGGTGCAATCTCAGCTCCCTGCACCTTCTGCCTCCCAAGTTCAAGCTGAGATTATAGGCATGTGCCAACATACCCAGCTAATTTTTTTTTTTTTTTGTATCTTTAGTAGAGATGGGGTTTCACCATGGTGGTCAGGCTGGTCTCCAATCCCTGACCTCAAATGATCCACCTGCCTCAGCCTCCCAAAATGCTGGGATTATAGGTATGAGCCACTGCAGCCAGCCTGTGCCATATTTATTTACTTATTTATTTATTTTTTTGAGAGGGAGTTTTGCTCTTGTTGCCCAGGCTGGAGTGCAATGGCATGATCACGGCCCACCGCAACCTCAGTCTCCCAGGTTCAAGCAATTCTCCTGCCTCAGCCTCCCAAGTAGCTGGGATTAAAGGCATGCGCCACCACGCCAGGCTAATTTTGTATTTTTAGTGAAGACGGGGTTTCTCCGTGTTGGTCAGGCTGGTCTCAAACTCCTGACCTCAGGTGATCTGCCTGCCTCTGCCTCCCAAAGTGCTGGGATTACAGACATGAGCCACCGAGCCCGGCCCATATATTTTAAAGTTTCATATGGGCTAGGTGTGGTGGCTCACACCTGTAATCCCAGCACTTTGGGAGGCAGAGGCAGGCAGATAGCTTGAGCCCAGGAGTTTGAGACCAGCCTGGGCAACATGAGACCTTGTCTCTACAAAAAAAAAGGAAAAAAAATTAGCTGGGTGTAATAGTGGTGTGCACCCATAGTCCCAGCTATTTGGGAGGCTGAGGTCAGAGGATCACCTGAGCCCAGGAGGTCTAAGCTGCAGAGAGCCATGATTGTGCCACTGTACTCCATCCAGCCTGAGCTACAGAGTGAGGCCCTGTCTCAAAAACAAAACAAAACCAAAAAAAAAAAAAATTAAAGTTTTGTGTGGAATTTACTATAAAATTGTTATCTAAGCATCTTCCTGTTGCTGTACATTTCACATGGATGAGCTGACATAAAATATAATCCTATTTTAGAGGCTTTTCAGAGAGTAAAATTCCACTGCCTCCCTTAGTGTAAAGGCCATTTCGGAACATTCTTTCTCACATCAGCGATAACCGTGAGGCACGGGGTGAGCTTTCAGTTGAGCTGAATGTACAAATGGTGGATCTGTGGCAGAAAGGTCTTTTCCCTTTTCATTTTCCTACTCCTGATAACCGCCCATGCCTAAGTTGCCAAAAGCAACCAAGACCTGGGAAGAGCCAATATAAATCATGACAGGTTTCGGCCAGGACCCCTGACTCCCAGTGCTACTTCTTACCTCAGTGCTCCCTCATCAGCTGGGTCAGGGCCCTTGTTCCTGCCTGGCTGGAGGTAAGGCTGGCCCACAGTCTACTCAAGAGTATCATAAAACACCCTGTCCCTAAACTTTCTTTAAGCTGTTTCTTGTATTTTTTTTTTTTTTTTTCTTTTTGCTATTACACTAGTTTTCCACCCATGGCAGCAGAACAGGGTGTTCAAAAGCGCAGACTCTAAGCTCAGTCTACAGGCTGCAAATCCCAGCTCCACGACACACTAGCTGTGCGGCACCAGGCAAATTACTTAACCCCTCAATGCCTCTGTTACCTCATTTGTGAAGTGGGGATTATAACAGTACCCACTTTATGGGGTAGTTGTGTGGACTAAATATATCAATGTATGTAAAGCACTTAGAACATCATCTAAACTTGTTCAGGACTTTGCAGGTATTTGCTATTATTATTACCAATTTTTCCTAAGTTCTACAATAAGTGCATGGCTGCCCCCTCTCACTCTACTGCTCCATTATTTTTGTATGAGTCCCAGGCCCCTTCTGACCTCATTAGCCAAACTCCCACATTGCCAGCCATTGGCATTGCACCAGCAGATTTTTGTTCTGAACCTGGCTTTACCACAGATTGACCTTGCCACCTCAGGAAAGTAACTGAACTAATTTGAGCCTTAGTTTCCTCTTCTCTAAAATGGGGATAACACCTGCTTTGCAGGCCTCACAAGACTCCGATGAAGATCAGATACAACAATGTGTACGAAAGCACTCAAATGGTAAGCCCCGACCCAGGTGTGAGACATTACCAACACAGCTTCTGCTAGGACCGTAAAGATAAGAAATAAATGGGGCAGAAGTGGCCAGCACATGCCCTCATGTCCAAGAATGTCCTGTATGAAGGGCATGGAACCAGCAAGACTGGAAGAGCCGACCTGGGCAAACCCAGGGGCCTCTCTCACTCTCATCCTCAAATTGCTAAGTATGTGCTATCCTAGAACGTGTACACAAAGGCAATGGGGCAAAGAAAAGGAAAGTAAAAAATGTCCCTTGTGTCCAGCTTTTCCACATGCTTACCTACCTCAAGACCGGAAGCCTCTGCAAAGCCACTTTTATCACAGCACATGTTTTCCTGAGCCATCTTCTGCTGTTTGATATCAAGCATGGCAAGGGCCTCCAAATACTGTTGATTCAAAACTACGAAGGGCCATATGAGAAAATATTCATTATGAAGCCTAACTCCAGCCTTATCCAATCTAGTTACCCCAACATCACATATTCATTTCGTACAAGCAGTACACTACCCACAAGATCTGGCTCCATTCAGAAAACCTATCTGATAGAATAGTGAGTATCATGTAAGATCATATATATATGTAATACTAGATGAGATGATGTCATTTCCATGTATGGAAAAGCATCTTAACTTTGCAACTGAAGTCGGATTCCTATTTCCTCTTGGAAACTTTGAAGGATTTTCCAAAAGGGAATGTGTAAAAGCAAATTATTCAGAGACTTTATGGTTAGTGAGAAAACTGGATGGTGAGATCTCATATATTGTATTCCTGTCAGACATACCAGCTATCCAAGCTCTATCAGGTTTTTGTTTTAGGAGTTTTCACAAGAAGATCTCAAAGCAAACATTTAGAACAAGAGGGGTCCTGCTGTCTACTGGGGAGCAGAAAACAATCTTTTCCCCGTCACTGCAGGGTGGAGTGTAGGACAGAAGGGGAGGACTTGTGATTGTGAGCAGCTTCTGTCCTGAACTTATCTAACACAGGAGGCATCCTTATCAGCTGGAGTCCCTGGTGCTGAGAAGCACCAGCTGTGTGTGCAGATTTCAGCTGGAGGCATTTATACGACTCAGCTAAGACACAGCATAAAGTGCTGCTCTCAGCCCCAGGACCTAATTTAGAGCTTTTTTTGTCCTTTTCTTCTTTTTTTCCTTTCTTTTCTTTGTTTAAGAGACAGGGTCTTGCTCTGTCACCCAGGCTGGAGTGCAGTGGTCCAATCATAGCTCACTGCAACTTCAAACTCCTGGGCTCCAGGGATCCTCTCACCTTCACCTCCCAAGTAGCCAGGAAGTTGCAGTGAGGCGAGATTGCACCACTGCACTCCAGCCTGGGCGACAGAGCAAGACTCCCTCTCCAAAAAAAGCCAGGTGCATGCTACCATGCCTGGCTAATTTTTGTTTATTTTTTGTAGAGGAGAAGTCTCGTTATGTTGCCCAAGTTGGTCTAGGACTCCTGGCCTCAAGCAATCCTCTCCCCTTGGCCTCCCACAGCACTGGCATTACAGGCATGAGCAACAGTGCCTGGCTTGTGTTTTGTCCTCTTCAAGCCACCTCTTTAATTTCTGCTAAGAAGAAAGAACTAGCCTCTTCTCTAAGTTTTTAGGGCTGGGTGCAGGGGCTCACATCTGTGATCCTAGCACTTTTGGAGGCAAAGGTGGGAGGATTGCTTGAGCCCAGGAGTTGAGCCCTCACAAAGTGAGGCACCCCCATCTCTACAAAATTTGTTTTTTAATGCTGCACTTTGGGAGGCCGAGGCAGGCGGATCACCTGAGGTCAGGAGTTCAAGACCAGCCTGGTCAACATGGTGAAACCCCGTCTCTACAAAAAGACAAAAATATTAGCTGGGCATGATGGCAGGTGCCTATAATCCCAGCTACGTGGGAGGCCAAGGTGGAAGAATCACTTGAACCCGGGAGGAGGTTGCAGTGAGGTGAGATTGCACCACTGCACTCCAGCCTGGGTAACAAGAGCGAGACTCCATCTAAAAAAAAAAAAAAAATATATATATATATATATATATATATATATATATATATATATAAAATCTGGGCATGGTGGTGGGTGTCTGCAATCCCAGCTACTCAGGAAGTGGAGGCAGGAGAATCACTTGAACCTGGGAGGCGGAGGTCATAGTGAGCTGAGATTGTGCCACTGCACTCCAGTCTGGGTGACAGAGTGAGATTCTGTCTCAAAATAATAATAATAATAATAATAATATACTTTTTAATTAGCTGGACATGGTGGAACACGCCTGTAGTACCAGCAACTTGGGAGGCTGAGGTGGGAGGATCTCTTGAGCCCAGAAAGTGGAGGTTGCAGTGAACTGAGATTGTGTTACTGTGCTCCAAACTGGGCAACAGAGCAAGACCCTGTGTGAAAATAAATAAATAAATAAATAAATAAATAAATAAATAAAATATGCAAAAAGTTAACATCATGTCAGACACAGTGACTCACGCCTGTAATCCCAGCACTTTGGGAGGCCAAGATGGGTGGATCATTTGAGGTCAGGAGTTTGAGACCAGCCTGGCCAACATGGTGAAACCCTGCCTCTACTAAATATACAAAAATTAGCCAGGCATGGTGGTGGGCACCTGTAGTCCCAGCTACTCGGGAGGCTGAGGCAGGAGGATCGCTTGAACTGGGAGGTGGAGGTTGCAGTAAGCTGAGATGGCACCACTGCACTCCAGCCTGGGCAACAGAGTGAGATTCCGTCTCAAAAAATAAAAGGCTAGGTGCGGTGGCTCACGCCTGTAATCCCAGCACTTTGGGAGGCCGAGGCAGGCAGATCACGAGGTCAGGAGATTGAGACCATCCTGGCCAAAATGGTGAAACCCCCATCTCTACTAAAAATACAAAAATTAGCTGGGCATGGTGGCGGGCACCTGTAATCCCAGCTATTCAGGAGGCTGAGTCAGAAGAATTGCTTGAACCCAGGAGGCGGAGGTTGCAGTGAGCCAAGATTGAGCCACTGCACTCCAGCCTGGCGACAGAGTGAGACTCCATCTCAAAAAAAAAAAAAAAAAAAAAAAGGTAACATCAACTATCTTAGTATCCTTGCATCACTTTCATCATAAGGTAGACCATTATATAAGAGATATATAACATACAAATTATACACACACATATATATATATATATCATTTCTACTTAGGTTCTTCAAATATCAGGTGCTCTATCATTTTGCTTCAAGTGAAAACTAAATAAAAAGGAGAAAATGGTGAGAAATTGCTTAATGGGTATGAGATTTTACTTTGGAGTACTGGAACTGTCTGGAACTAGACAGAGGTGGTGGTTAGGCAACTTTGTGAATGCCACTGAATTGCTGATTTATTTTCTCGAGACAGAGTTTCGCTCTGTCACCCAAGCTGCAGTGCAGTGGCACAATCACTGCTCACTGCAGCCTCAACCTCCTGGGCTCCAGCAATCCTCCCACTTCAGCCTCCCAAGTAGCTGGGACTACAGGCCAGTGCCACCACATCTGGCTAATTTTGGTTTTTCTGTTGTTATTTGTTCAGTTTTTTTTGTTTGTTTGTTTGTTTTTGAGACGGAGTCTCGCTCTGTCGCCCAGGCTGGAGTGCAGTGGTACAATCTCAGCTCACTGCAAGCTCCGCCTCCCGGGTTCCAGCAATTCTCCTGCCTCAGCCCCCCGAGTAGCTGGGACTACAGGTGCCCGCCACCATGCCCGGCTAATTTTTTATATTTTTAGCAGAGATGGGGTTTCACTGTGTTAGCTAGGATGGTCTCGATCTCCTGACCTCGTGATCCGTCCACCTCAGCCTCCCAAAGTACTGGGATTACAGGTGTGAGCCACGACACCCGGCCTGTTTGTTTAATAGAAACAAGATTTTGCAGGCCGGGCACGGTGGCTCATGCCTGTAATCCCAACACTTTGGGAGGCTGAGGTGGGCGGATCACGAGGTCAGGAGATCGAGACCATCCTGTCTAACCCGGTGAAACCCCGTCTCTGCTAAAAATATAAAAAATTAGCCAGGCATGGTGGTGGGCGCCTGTAGTCCCAGCTACTTGGGAAGCTGAGGCAGGGGAATGGCGCGAACCTGGGAGGCGGAGGTTGCAGTGAGCCATGATTGCGCCACTGCACTCCAGCCTGGGCGACAGAGTGAGACTCTGTCTCAAAAAAAAAAAAAAAGAAACAAGGTTTTGCTATGTTGCCCAGGCTGGTCTCAAATTCCTAAGCTCAAGGTATCCTCCTGCCTTGGCCTCACAAAGTTCTGGGATTACAGGCATGAGTCACTGTGCCTGGCAAGAATTGTTCACTTTTTTTTTTTTTTTAATAGATGGAGTCTGACTCTGTTGTCCAGGCTGGAGTGCAGAGGCACAATCTTGGGTCACTGCAACCTCCACCTCCAGAGTAAAAACGATTTGCCTGCCTCAGCCTAATGAGTAGTTGGGACTACAGGTGTGCACCACCATGCCTGGCTAATTTTTGTATTTTTGGTAGAAATTGAGTTTCATCATGTTGGCCAGGCTGGTCTTGAACTCCTGACCTCAGATGATCTGCCCGCTTTGGCCTCCCAAAGTGCCGGGATTACAAGTGTGAGCTACTGCACCCAGCCAGGAATTGTTCACTTTTAAATAGTTTTATGTTGTGTGAATTTCACCTTGATAAATGTTCTTAAATTTAAAAAACCTAAATGATACATTTATTCCATTATGCTTAATGTATATTATTTCAAAATACTAGCATGTTATCTTTATTGATACATGTGCTCTTAATACAAAAATCATCATTACCTGCATTGTCAGACTTTAGCATTTTAATTTCTTCTGTTTTCACTTTCAAATTCTCTTTGAGGACTGCATTTTCACAGTTTAGCCTGGAAAAAAGTAGCCTTCAAATAACTAAAACATTAAAACTTCCTTGCTGAGTGAGAATATTTTTATTGCCATAATTGGAACACAAAAATCTAAATATAGTTTTTCCTACTTCAAAATAGTCTGGAATTTACATGTATCACAAAAATAAAAACAATTTAAAGGAATGTGGTAAGTTTTTTTTTTTTTTTTTGAGATGGAGTCTCACTCGTGTCATCCAGGCCGGAGTGCAGTGGCGCAATCTCAGCTCACTGCAACCTCCATCTCTTGGGTTCAAGTGATTCTCCTGCCTCAGCCTCCCAAATAGATGGGATTATAGGTGTCTGCCACCACACTCAGCTAATTTTTGTATTTTTAGTAGAGACGGGGTTTCACCATGTTGGCCAGGCTGGTCTCAAACTCCTGACTTCAAGTGATCAGCCCGCCTCAGCCTCCCAAAGGGCTGGGATTACAGTTGTGAGCCATAATGCCGAGCCAAGATTTTAAACATACTCCTTTTTTTCTTTTTGAGACAGAGTCTCGCTCTTTTACCTAGGCTGGAGTGCAGTCGTGTGATTTCGGCTCACTGCAACCTCCGCCTCCCAGGTTCAAGTGATTCTCCTGCCTCAGCCTCCTGAGTAACTAGGATTAGAGGCACCTGCCACACCTGGCTAATTTTCATATTTTAGTAGAAAAGTGGTTTCACCACGTTGGCCGGGCTGATCTCAAACTCCTGACTTCAAGTGATCTGCCTGCCTCGGCCTCCCAAAGTGCTGGGATTACAGGCGTGAGCCACCGCGCCCAGCCTAAACATACTCTTAACCCTTCTTAGTTGAGACATAATCAGAACCAGAAATATTTCTAAGCCATCCATTTTGCATACTCATTCTCTTTACTTAATAACCATTTGAGTATCAACTATATGCTTAGGTCACCTTCAGAAACGTATATACATAGGTCTTCATGTAAACTATGGACTTCGGGTAATAATGATGTATCAACATTGGTTATAAATAATGTACCATTCTGGTGGGGGATGTTGTTAGTGGGGGAGGCTGTGTACATGAGAGATCCCTGTACCTTCTGCTCAATTTTGCTGTGAATCTATAACTGCTCTAAACAACAACAACAACAACAACAAAGTATTTCATGAGAAAAAAAGATCCATAGATACATAGGGTACACCGATGTTCATAGCAGCATCATGCAAAATAGCCAAAAGGTAGAGTTAACTCAAGTGTCCATCAGGAATGAATGGATAAACAAAATGGCATACACACCTAACATGGAATATTATTCAGTCTTTTTTTTTTTGGATACAAGGTCTCGCTCTGTCACCCAGGCTAGAGTGCAGTGGCCCAGCCTCAGGTCCCTGTAGCCTCTACCTCCTGGGTTCAAGCGATTCTCCTGCCTCAGTCTCCTGAGTAGCTGGGATTACAGGTGCGTGCCACCATGCCCAGCTAATTTTTGTATTTTTGGTAGAGACAGGGTTTCACCACATTGGCCAGGTTGGTCTAGAACTCCTGGCCTCCAGTAATCCGCCTGCCTCAGCCTCCCAAAGTGCTGGGATTATATAGAGAGCCAAAAGCCGGAGGATCGTGACAACTAGGCTATATGATCAAACAGCAAACTGTTCATCATGAATGCAGGATGTGGGCAAACTTAAACTGCAACTGTCACCAGAAGGTTTGCTGAGGGCAGTCACTCTCTGGTGCCATGTTCCTTGAGGTTATCTACTGGAACATCTGGAGACTACTGTTCAAAGAATGCAGTTGTGCAAGCCTGCACCGAGTCAAGCAGCTGACTGACAACCACCTCCTCCCTATCTCCTTTACTCAATAAATATGAATAGCGCTAAAAGCTCAGGGCCCTTGTTCACTAGAGCAAGGAGCCCCCTGACCCCTTCTTCCAAATATACTCTTTTGTCTTTATTTTTATTCCCACATTCGTCCCCCTTTGTTCAGTCCAACAGGGATTGGGGCCACGATAGGATTACAGTTGTGAGCCAAGACGCCCAACTGAAATGACTGACTTTAGAGTAAGTGTATAATTTAAAGTTATTAAATAAACTCATACAAATAAAAGAGTTGTTCCAAAGAAATTTTTTCTCTCTTTGGAGCTGATTGTCAGAACATAAAAATTTACTATCTTAACCATCTTATTTTTCATCTTTTTTTTTTTTTTTTAACAAGATGAGGATCTTACTGTGTCATCTAGGCTAGTTTTGAACTCCTGAACCAAAGCAGTCCTCCCACCTCATTCTCCCTAAGTGCTGAAATTACAAGTGTGAGCCATCATGCCCAGCCCCTCAAAAGATTTTTTTTGAAAACAACAAATAGTTCTAATTCCAAAATAATTCTTACACTGTATTTTAAGATAGAGTTTATACTATTTTGGTTTTTGGTTTTTGGTTTTGTTTTATTTTTGAGACACGGACTCACTCTGTCATCCAGGCTGAAGTGCAGTGGCGCGATCATGGCTCATTGCAGCCTCCGACTCCCAGGCCCAAGTGATCTTCACACCTCAGCTTTCCATGTAGTTGGGGCTACAGGTGCAAGCCACCACACCCAGCTACTTTTTGTATTTTTGTAGAGATAGGGTTTCAACATGTTGCCCAGGCTGGTCTCAAACTCCTGGACTCAAGTGATCCTCCTGCCTCAGATTCCCAAAGTGCTGGGATTACATGTGTGAGCCACTACACCCAGCCTATGCTTTTTTTTTTTTTTTTTTTTCTTGAAGGAAAATTAACTCTAACAGAAAAATATGTGACTAGTTAGTGGCTAAGCAATAAAAATTTTACAATCTTTTGCACTCAGCTCAAAGAAGAAAGCATAAATTACTTTTGAATTACATACATTTTAAAGGTTGTCAAAGAAAAATAATGGAGTAATATACAAACCTGTCATATTTGTGGATCCAAGATTCTTCTATATTTTTAAATCTATTATGATCAAATTCTATTTCCCACTGCAACGCATTTATTTCCTATGGAAAGAAAATAGTACCTTCATGGCAAATTACTACAAATAAATCGTTTCAGGACATTGTGAATACCTGAAGTAAATCATATAATCAGTTCTCAGAAATGGTTTAAAGAGAAAAATTAAGTATTGCTCAAAAAGTATCTCTGACATTTGTAAACACATATAACATGCCTCTTTAGCACTCAAAACAACTCTGCCAAAACTCACTTAATATAGAAAAAATTTCAAATTGTTTGGCTTCAAAATTTGCTGGACTGCTACACCTAGATTTCTCAGTGCCCACCTCCGCTGCATGTAGAGACCTCAAGCAAAATCCACTTCTGGAAATCTTAGCTCAATGGCCCCATCAAAGGAGAACACACCAAGCACAGGAGACATGACCATCTAGGATGATTTCTAACTATCTTTATAGTGAAGATGAGATGGTCAGAAAGACGTATGTTCTGCCAGGCAAGGATAAGGATTAAAAAAAAAATTTTTTTTAAGAAGAAAAATGGGCCGGGTGTGGTGGCTCACGCCTGTAATCCCAGCACTTTGGGAGGCCGAGGCGGGCGGATCACGAGGTCAGGAGATCAAGACCATTCCGGCTAACGTGGTGAAATCCCGTCTCTACTAAAAACACAAAAAATTAGCTGGGTGTGGTGGTGGGCGCCTGTATTCCCAGCTACTCCAGAGGCTGAGGCAAGAGAATGGCATGAACCTGGGAGGCAGAGCTTGCAGCGAGTAGAGATTGCACCACTGCACTCCAGCCTGGGCGACAGAGTGAGACTCCATCTCAAAAAAAAAAAAAAGAAAAAAAAAGCAGAAGAAGAAAAATGAGAAGTACCTATTTGGCAGGCCTCCTACTACCTTAACATAGGGAAATAAAAATAACCTGAATTCATTGTGCACATGACAGTCTGTTTTAGATTGCAAACTCCAAAAGGGAAGACCATCAGAACTGAAGCACACCTAGCAGAGGGTATGCACAAATGACAGATCCATTAGTATGGTGAGTTTAGGAAAACTATATTTAAAGTTTATTGAATTCAATAAGTCTACACTAAAAGCACCAAATACCTTCTTCAAGGATCTGTTTTGTTCCATAGTTTTTTGAAGCACTGCCTGCGTATGACTTGTGGCTTTGCCAAGTATTGCCTAAGAAAAATAAAACTAGCATCAGTATAAATTAAATTTGTAATTACTCCTCTGTACATCATGAAGTTCTCTTTTATTTTAAGGCAATGGAAAATTAAGATGAATTGAGATAAGAATTTCACAGTGACCACCTTTTATGGAGAGTCTGATAGTTCAAAAGTCGGGAGATCTTGGTTTGGCTCTTTTCCAATGAATGTGGGAATGAATGAATGAATTCCACACAAAGAAAGTGTTCAGAATAGTACTATTCATCAGTCATAAAGTGGAAACCACCTGATATGGTTTGGCTCTGTGTCCCCACTCAAATCTCATCTTGAATTGTACTCCAATAATGCCCACATACTGTGGGAGGGACCCAGTGGGAGATAATTTGAATCAAGGGGACAGTTTTACCCATACTGTTCTCATGGTAGTGAATAAGTCTCATCAGATCTGATGATTTTCTCAGGGGTTCCGCTTTTGCATCTCTCTCATTTTCTCTTGCTGCTGCCAAGTATGAAGTGCCTTTCGCCTCCCGCCATGATTCTGAGGCCTCCCCAGCCATGTGGAACTGTAAGTCCAATTAAACCTCTTTTTCTTCCCAGTCTTGGGTATGTCTTTATCAGAAGCATAAAAATGGACTAATACAGTAATTTGGCACCAGTAGAGTGGGGCATTGCTGAAAAGATACCCAAAAACGTGGAAGCTACTTTGGAACTGGGTAACAGGCAGAGATTGGGACAGTGTGGAGGGCTCAGAAGAAGACAGGAAAATGTGGGAAAGATTGGAAGTTTCTAGATATTTGTTGAGTGTCTTTGACAAAAACACTGATAATGATATGGACAATGAAATCCAGGCTGAGGTGGTCTCAGATGGAGATGAAGAACTTGTTGAGAACTGGAGCAAAGGTGACTCTTGTTATGTTTTAGCAAAGAGATTTGTGGCATTTTGCCCCTGCCCTAGAGATTTGTGGAACTTGAGAGAGATGATTTAGAGTATCTGGTGGAAGAAATTTCTAAGCAGCAAAGCATTCAAGAGGTGGCTTGGGTACTGTTAAAGGTATTACGTTTTAAAAGGGAAGCAGAGCATAAAAGTTTGGAAAATTTGCAGCCTGACAATGCAATAGAAAAGAAAATCCCATTTTCTAAGGATAAATTTAAGCTAGCTGCAAATATTTGCATAAGTAATAAGGAGCCAAATGTTAATCCCCAAGATAATGGGGAAAATGTCTCCAGGGCATGTCAGAGACCTTTGCAGCAGCCTCTCCCATCACAGAGCCAGAAGTCTTGGAGGAAAAAATGATTTCATGGGCAGGGCCCAGGGTCCCCGTGCTGTGTGCAGTCTAAGGACTTGGTGCCCTATGTCCCAGCCACTCCAGCGGTGGCTGAAAGCAGCCAAGGTACAGCACAGTCTGTGAATATAGGGGGTGCAAGCCGCAAGCCTTGGCAGCTTCCACGTGATGTTGAGCCTGTGGGTACACAGAAGTAAAGAATCGGGGCTTGGGAACCTCCACTACATTTCAGAAGATGTATGGAAATGCCTGGATGTCCAGGCAGAAGTTTCCTGCAGGGATGGGGCTCTCATGGAGAACCTCTGCTAGGGTACTGCAGAAGGGAAATGTGGGGTTGGAGCCCCCACACCGAGGCCCTATTGCAGCACTGCCTAGTGGAGCTATGAGAAGAGGGCCACCGTCCTCCAGACCCCAGAATGGTAGATCCACCCATGGCTTACACTGTGCACCTGGAAAAGCCACAGACACTCAATGCCAGCCCGTGAAAGCAGCCAGGAGGGAGGCTGTACCCTGCTAAGCCACAGGGGTGGAGCTGCCCAAGGCCATGGGAACCCACCTGTTGAATCAATGTGACCTGGATGTGAGGCCTAGAGTCAAAGGAGATCATTTTGGAGCTTTAAAATTTGACTGCCTCACTGGATTTTGGACTTGCATGGGCCCTGTAACCCCTTTGTTTTGGCCAATTTCTCCCATTTGGAATGGCTATATACCTACATCCCCATTGTATCTAGGAAGTAAATAGCTTGCTTTTGATTTTACCAGCTCATAGGCAGAAGGGACTTGCCTTGTCTCAGATGAGACTTTGGACTGTGGACTTTTGGGTTAATGCTGAAATGATTTAAGACTTGGGGGACTGTTGGGAAGGCATCATTGGTTTTGAAATGTGAGGACATGAGACTTGGAGGAGCCAGAGCAGAATTATATGGTTTGGCTCTGTGTCCTTACCCAAATCTCATCTTGAATTATACTCCCATAATTCCCACGTGTTGTGGGAAGGACCCAGTGGGAGATAATTTGGATCATGGGGGTGGTTTCCCCCATACTGTTCTCATGGTAGTAAATAAGTTTCATGAGATCTGATGGTTTTATCAGGGGTTTCCACTTTTGCATCTTCCTCATTTTCTTTTGCCACTGCCACGTAGGAAGTGCCTTTCACCTCCCGTCACGATTCTGAGGCCTTCACAGCCATGCGGAACTGTAAGTCCAATTAAACCTTTTTTCCCCCCAGTCTTGGGTATGTCTTTATCAGCAGCATGAAAATGGACTAATACACCACCCAAATGTCCATCAACTGGTGAATGCATAAGCAAAACATGGTGCATCTACACAATGGAGTATTACTTGGCAATAAAAAGGAAGAAAGTACTGATACATGCTACAACATGTATGAACCTCTAAAACATGCTAACTAAAAGAATCCCAGTGCAAAAGAATCCAGTCACATATCTTATGATTCTATTTATATTAAATAGAAAAGGCAAATGTACAAACAGAAAGTAGATTACTGGGGATAGGGGTGGGAATGAGGAATGACTGCTGATGGGCACCAAGTCCCTTTTTTGGTGTTGGAAATACTCTAAAATTAGATTATAGTGATGGTGGTACAACTCTTATATCTTATATCTAGTAAAAATGAATTGTAGTGTATATTTACATGTGAATTTCGTGATATATAAATTATAAAGTTCTTAAAAATATACATACCTAAAAAAACCTTCAACTATATTAAGTCCTTCTGTTTTGGTTTTAAAACTTAAAACCATATCAACATTATTATTGGAATGTGTAAGTGGTGAAAGTTTAAAAACAACTTCTTACCATGCTTTGAAGAATTTTCAATGCTTCCTCTTTACCTCTGAGTTGTCTTTGAGATGCCTCAAGTTCAGTTTTTAAAATTTCTACCTCCTGAGGACAGAAAGAAAATTAGTCTTCCTATCTGCAAGATATGCAAACCTAAAATTATCAGTTTGGCTAGTCTACATTTACCCTTGGCTCAAAGCACTTACAAATGAGGCTGAAAATTCTTCTAGACTTAGTGAGTGAACCAGACATACTAAAATTGAAAGCCTCGGCCAGGTGAGGTGGCTCACACCTGTAATCCCTGCATTTTGGGAGTCCAAGGTGGGTGGATCACCTCAGGTCAGGAGTTCATGGCCAGCCTGGCTAACATGGTGAAACCCCATCTCTACTAAACATACAAAAAATTTGCCGGGCATGGTGGCGCACGCCTGTAATCCCAGCTACTCTCGAGGCTCAGACAGGAGAATCGCTTGAACCCAGGAGGCGGAGGTTGCAGTGAGCCAAGACTAAGTCACTGTACTCCAGTCTGAGTGACAGAGCGAGACTCTGTCTCAATTAAAAAAAAAAATAGCTGGGCATGGTGGCTCACACCTGTAAACCCAGCTACTCCAGAGGCTCAGGCATGAGAATTGCTTGAACCAGGGAGGTTTTTGAGACAGAGTCTCACTCGGTTGCCCAGGCTGGAGTGCAGTGGCATGATCTCGACTCACTGCAACCTCCACCTCCCAGGCTCAAGTGATTCTCCTGCCTCAGCCTCCCAAGTAGCTGGGATTGCAGGCATGCACCACTACTGCCTGGATAATTTTTGTATTTTTAGTAGAGACAGGGGTTTCACTATATTGGCCAGGCTGGTCTCGAACTCCTGACCTCAAATGATCCACTGGCCTTGGCCTCCCAAAGTAATGGGATTACAGTCGTGAGACACTGCCCCCAGCCCCAGTTGGCTTTCGTGTTGTTTACATACTGAGGTTGCAGTTCCTTATGTAGGGACTCAAGGTAAGGAGGCAGCTGCCGGCCCCAATCCAATGACTAGTGTCCTTATAAATTGAGGGAAATTTGGACCCAGATTCATAGGGAGAAGTCCATGTGACAGGCAGAGGCTGGATTTCTGCAGCTACCAGCCAAGGAACACCAACGACTGCAGCAAGCATCAGAAGCTAGGAAGAGGCAAAGGACTCTCCTCTAAAGCCTTCAGAGGGAGAACGGCCTGCTGAAACTTTGGTTTCAAACTTCAGCCTCCAGAACTGAGAGCAAATAGATTTCTGTTGTTTTAAGCCACCGGTCTGTGGTACTTTGTCTCGGCAGCCGAATACAGTAGCTTTCACAGGAAGAGTCCCAAACACACACTAAGGTGGGCTTCCTATTTCCCAAAGGACAGGCACCCCTCGCAGAAACTGCAATTCCCACCAAGGCAGTGGGCTCCTCAGGCCGCTGGAGACTCTGGGCTTCTGACTTTAATGAGGTGAAATTAAGTCAGATTGTTTGAAGCCACACATACGGGGAAAGCAGGTGGAAGGAAGTGATCTTACTTTCTCAAGGAGGAGATAAGAGAAGTGGGATGGAAAGGAGAACTGGTGGGCATGTTTACATAAGTAGCTTCTTTAAGAGATGAGGTGGATAAGAAACAGAGGAGGCCAGTTGAAAAGGATGAGCTCTCGAGTGTGGTTCAGCAAGAATATCTGGAAAGCCAAAATTTGCCTTCCCCACAGATTTAGTACCATTTAAACAAAGTATCTATCAATGGACTTTATTCACTTGAGAATTTTTTTTTTTTTTAATCAAAAGTCTCTTACTGGTCCTGCTTGCATGAGTAGCAGTGAGCAGGGGAAAAGGGAGAGGAACCAGCCAGCACAGGGAGGGGTCATCTCCACAACCTTCCATTTATACACAGAACTAAACAGACAAGCACAGAGTCATTATTGCGGTTACGAGTCAGCAGCAAGGGAAGTGGGAGGAACAGGTGGGGAGTGGGGGTGTTGTTAAAAAAAATACAGGCCTCCCCCAACAACTGGGGTGCCTGGGGGGAACTTGGTCTGCTTCAACCCAAGAGGAATCAGAAGCTCAAAAGCAGTTTGGGAAGGCCAGAACCATCAGGGATGCAGGGAGAAGGAAAATCCAGGCAGTGGGGGGTCTGTTTGGCAACTGGGGTGAAGGGACTGCCCTTCCCCTGCTGGGATGCCCCCAGCCCCTCCTATCTGGCAGGAAGGGGGCAGCCTGCAACCCCCGAGGACAGGTGTGGGGCTGCCAGATGCTCCAGGCAGGGGGCCAGAAAGGGCTCACAAAGGCTTGCCTTCCAGGCAGATGACCACACTGCCCCCAGCTTCTCTGCCAGGGTGCAGTGGTCCTTGACCTCCTCATAGTATTTTGCTTGTAATTCTTGCTTGATCCCTGTCAGCTTCTTGTTGATGGCGTCCTTGGAGCTGGTATTGATCATTTTGCTCTTAAGGGGCACAGGCTCAGGGGCCCAGAAGATAAACACCAGGTCCTCCTTCTTGCTCTCCTTGGTCCCATAGGTTGCGTCACAGAGGGCGTAGCGGCAATCCATCCTTATCTGGCAGCATCTTGACAAAGGTGGCATAAGGGTCGTCGACAGTCTGGCCCACATCGCCCACCAGGATCTCCTTGCCCTCCTCCAGGATGATGTTCTTCTTGTCCTCACTCAGGCCGAAGAGCACCGCCTTCTTATGCTTCTTCACCTCCTCTGGCGTTGAAGACTTACACACCTTCATGTCGTTGAACACCTTGATGACACTATCAGAGACAGCCACACCAGAGGCCATGTTTCCGGAAGCGAAAAGGAGAGGGCACAGAGAGCCGCAGAAGACGAGAGCACTGCAGCCACTGCTGGGACCCAACTAAACCGAGAATTTTTGTAGTACCTACCTCTAAAGTTTCATGAAGACATTGCCTTAATTCTTCATTTGACAATTCTGAATTCGAATCTATTTGCGGGGAGAAAAGAATCTATTAGGGGGAAAATTTTGAATTTTTTAACTAATTAAACATAGGACATTTGTTTACAAATTACCCAATACAGGCATCCCCTAAATTGCAAAGAGAAGAAAATTATAATAGACCACCAGGTGCGGTGGCTCACGCCTGAAATCCCAGCAATTTGGGAGGCCTAGGCGGGCAGATCACTTGATGTCATGAGTTCAAGGCCAGCTTGGTCAACATAGTGAAACCCCGTCTGTACTAAAAATACAAAAATTAGCTTGGCATGGTGGTGCCTGCCTGTAGTCCCAGCTACTTGAGAGGCTGAGACAGGAGAATCGCTTGAACCCAGGAGGCGGAGGTTGCAGTGAGCGGAGATTGTGACACTGTATTCCAGCCTGGGCAACACAGTGACTCTGTTTCAAAAAAAATTTTTTAACAGACCATACTATGGTAAAAATATGAGTGTAAAGCATTTCACAAATGAAAAGACACATACTGTACTTTGGAATACAAAAAATTTTTACATAGATCCTAAGGATCGCTTGAGGCCAGGAGTTAGAAACAAGCCTAGGCAACAAGACCTCCATCTCTACGAAATGTAAAATAAAAAATTAGCTAGACATGGTGATGTGCTGGTAGTCCCAGCTACGTGGGAAACTGAGGTGGGAGGATCACTTGAGTCCAGGAGTTCGAGGCTGCAGTGAGCTATGACTGTACCACTATCCTCCAGCTTGAGCAACAGAGCAAGACCATCTAAAAAAACAAACCGGGACTCTCAAATAAAGCAGATGTTAATGTGTTGGTTAATTACTACATTCAAATAAAAATATAGAAAAACATGAATATTGGTGAGTAAAATAAATAGATTTTGTTGTTTAGGCTTAAGCTTGAATGATGTAGTGGTATAAATATATAAGAAATAACTTTGGCTGGGCGCAGTGGCTCACGCCTATAATCCCAGCACTTTGGGAGGCCGAGGCGGGTGGATCACTTGAGGTAAGGAGTTCAAGACCAGCCTGGCCAATATGGTGAAACCCCATCTCTATTAAAAATATAAAAATTAGCTGGGCGTGGTGGTGCCTGCCTGTAGTCCCAGCTATTCAAGAGAGCAAGGCAGAAGAATTGCTTGAACCCGGGAGGCAGAGGTTGCAGTGAGCCGAGATCTCACCATTAGACTCCACCTGAGCGACAGGAGAAAAAAAAATTTTTATTTTTTTTCTCAAAAAAATAAAAATAATAACCTGAAGGCCGGGCACGGTGGCTCACACCTGTAATCCCAGCACTTTGGGAGGCTGAGGCAGGCAGATCACCTGAGGTCAGGACTTCAAGACTAGCCTGTCTATGTGGTGAAACCCTGTCTCCACTAAAAATACAAAGTTAGTCAGGCATGGTGGTGCACACCTGTAGTCCCAGCTATTTGGGAGGCTGAAGCAGGAGAATCCTGCTTGAACCCGGGAGAGGGGGGTTACAGTGTGCCGTGATTGCGCCACTGTACTCCAACCTAGGCAACAGAGCAAGATTCTGTCTCAAAAACAAAACAAAAGGCCGGGTGCGGTGGCTCACACCTGTAATCCTAGCACTTTGGGAGGCTGAGAAGGGTGGATCATCTGAGGTCAGGAGTTCAAGACCAGCCTGGCCTACATGGTGAAACCCCATCTCTACTAACAAATACAAAAATTAGCTGGGAATGGTGGCAGGCGCTTCTAATCCCAGCTACTCAGGAAGCTGAGGCATGAGAATCGCTTGAACCCGGGAGTCAGAGGTTGCAGTGCACTGAGATCGCACCATTGCACTCCAGCCTGGGCAACAAGAGCAAAACTCCGCCTCAAAAAAAAAAAGAAACCTAGATTTTATTTCTTTCCAAAAAGAATGACTAGAAGAGTCCTGTAACTTCAATTATTTCCTCCTTAATGTGATCAATTGAGAAGTTAAACTGAGCTTCCTAAGAGCTTCATTTTCCTTTCTGCCTCAATGGCAGTAAAAAAAAAAAAAAAAAAAAAAAAAAAAATTAAAGTGGTAAATTATAAGCAAGAGAGTATAGGAAGTAAAAAAAATTTTTTTGAGAAGAATGTTTACTTTGAAAAAATATTTCTCAAAACAACTTTCTTTGCTATTGTGAAATTTCATTAACATGACAGTATCTAAGGCAAAACCTAAATCATGTTTGTACTGTGATGGATGATACAGGCTTCCAAGGAGGGACAGAATGACGCTGGGTTGGCAGTGACAAGTTCTGTTCTATTAATACTTGTGGTAGGCAGAATATTATGTCCACATGCCAATTCCCAGAAGCTGTGAACACATGGCAAAAGGAATTTGCAGATGTGATGAGATTAAGGATTTTGAGACAGGAGAGTACTCCGGATTATCCAGGTGGGTCCAGTGTACTCATAAGAGTCCTTATAAATGAAAGCGGGAGACGAGAAGGTCAATGTCAGAGTGATATGATGTGAGAAAGACTCAGCCATTGTTGACTTTGAAGATGGGGAGGGGGCCATGAGCCAAGGAATGCAGTAGCCTCTGGAGCTAGAAAAGGCAAGGGAGTAGAGTCTCCCCACCGAATCTCCAGAAGGAACACACCCTGCCAACACCCTGGCTTTAGCCCAGTGAAATTTATTTGGGACTTTTTTTTCCACAGAGAGAGGGTCTTGCTTTATTGCTTAGGCTGCAGTGCTCCTGCATCAGCTTCTCAGGTAGCTGGGACTACAGGTGCACACTACTACACCTGGCTAATTTTTAAACATTTTTTCTGTGGCGTTGCGGTCTTTCCGTGTTGACCAGGCTGGTCTCGAGCTCCTGGCCTCAAGCAATTCTCCCACCTCAGCCTCCCAAAATGCTGGGATTATAGGCATCAGCTACCACACATAGCCTCTTTGGCACTTCTGACCTGCAGAACTGTAAAATAATAAATTTGTGTTGTTTTAAGCCATTAAATTTGTGGTATTTGGGAAATTATCTATTAGTGATAGGACCAACTTTGATACAAAGAAAAGTTCATAACCCAACAAAATGGGAACTCATACTATTACTATTTAAATCTTATTTATACCCCAGTGTTTCTTCATGTTTTTTGTTTGTTTGTTTGTTGGTTTGAGATGGAGTCTTGCTCTGTCGCCCAGGCTAGAGTGCAGTGGTGTGATCTTGGCTCAATGCAACCCCCGCCTCCCAGGTTCAAGTGATTCTCCTGCCTCAGCCTCCCAAGTAGCTGGGATTACAGGCTCCTGCCACCACGCTCAGCTAATTTTTTTTGTATTTTTAGTAGAGACGGGGTTTCACCATCTTGGCCAGGCTGGTCTCAAACTCCTGACCTCGTGATCCACCCACCCCGGCCTCCCAAAGTGTTGGGATTGCAGGCGTGAGCTACCATACCTGGCCTCTGCATGTTTTTATAAAGGCATCTTAGCATCATGCTCAGTTTTCAACATTTTGCTTGCAAAACAGTATCCATTCTCTATACACAATAAGGAATTGGAAGAAAAATATAAAAATAACCCCATTCTAATTTCAAGAGGGATTTTGAAGGATGGGGATGAACCCTGAGCTACCACGTATTTTTGTAAATCTGAAACCATGTTTCTTAAATCACTCTTACGTTGTTCTAATTTGTGTTTGTTCAACTTTGTGGGGAAGTTTCAGAAGAGGAAGTTTTGCGACATTGATTACAAAAGATTTAGCCAGATAACAGCTGGTGCCATGGTACAGGCATGGGCTTATCCACAGATTCCTGATCATTTTGGAGTTGTAACATTATATCACAATATGTTAAATTTTATTATTTCCATAAGGTAAGGTATAATTTCTTTTTGGTTATGATAAGTTAAGACAAACGGTTTTGACAATTTTTGAGAGTTTCATGACATCCCTAAAATAACCAGAAGCATCTCTGTTCTTCCTGGAACACTCCTTTCCCAAAGATCCACTGCTTTACTCACCAATTCCAGTGCTCAGGCCAAGGTGGGAGGACTGCTTGAGGTCAGGAGTTTGAGACCAGTCTCGGTAATACAGTGAGACCTTGTCTCTAGAATTTTTTTTTTTTTTTTTGAGATGGAGTCTTGCTCTGTCACCAGGCTGGAGTGCAGTGCATGATCTCAGCTCACTGCAACCTCCGCCTCCCAGGTTCACACGATTCTCCTGCCTCAGCCTCCTGAGTAGCTGGGATTACAGGTGCATGCTACCATGCCTGGCTAATTTTTGTATTTTTAGCAGAGATGGGGTTTCACCATGTTGGTCAGGCTGGTCTCGAACTCCTGACCTCATGATTTGCCCACCTCAGCCTCCCAAAGTGCTGGGATTACAGGCATGAGCCACGGTGCCTGGCCGAAAAAATTTCTTTTAAATTAGCCGGGTATGGTGGAACATACCTGTAGTCTCAGCTATTCAGGAGGCTGAGGCAAGAGGATTGCTTAAGCCCAGGACTTTGAGGTTGCAGTGAGCTGTGATCACCCTGCTGCACTCCACCTTGGTGACACAGTGAGACCTTCTCTTTTTATTTATTTATTTATTTTTATTTTATTTTATTTTTTGGAGACGGAGTCTCACTCTGTCGCCCAGGCTGGAGTGCAGTGGCGCGATCTGGGCTCACTGCAAGCTCCACCTCCCAGGCCCACGCCATTCTCCTGCCTCAGCCTCCCGAGTAGCTGGGACCACAGGCGCCTGCCACCGCACCTGGCTAATTTTTTGTATTTTTAGTAGAGATGGGGTTTCACCGTGTTAGCCAGGATGGTCTCGATCTCCTGACCTCGTGATCCGCCCGCCTCGGCCTCCCAAAGTGCTGGGATTACAGGCATGAGCCACCGCGCCCGGCCGACCCTCTCTTTTTAAAAAAGAAAAAGGCCAGGCGTGGCGGCTCACGCCTGTAATCCCAGCATTTTGGGAGGCCAAGGTGGGCGTATCACTTGAGGTCAGGAGTTTGAAACCAACCTGGCCAATGTGGTAAAACCCCATTTCTACTAAAAATTAAAAAATTAGCTTGGTGTGGTGGCACGTGCTTGTAGTCCCAGCTACTTGGGAGGCCGAGGCACAAGAATTGCTTGAATCCGGGAGGCGGAGGTTGCGGTGAGCCAAAATTGTACCACTGCACTCCAGCCTGGGCGGCAAGAGTGAGACTCCACCTCAAAAATAATAAATAAATAATAAATATAAATAAAAATAAAGAAAAGAAAAGAAAAAAGAAAAAAAAGTCATCTCCTTACAGAAGCCTTCCTAACCCTGGCCTGAAATACTAGCGCCCCATTTCCCATAACCACTCACTATCCCTTCACTTACCACTGCCCAATGTTACACATCTGTTGATGTGCAGGGTTTTGTTTTTTTTTCTTTTCTTTTCTTTTCTTTTCTTTTAGAGACAAACTCTTTCTCTGTTGCCCAGGCTGGAGTGCAGTGGTACAATTTTGGCTCACCACAACCTCCGCCTCCTGAGTTCAAGCAATTCTTGTGCCTCGGCCTCCCGAGTAGCTGGGACTACAAGCACATGCCACCACACCCGGCTAATTCTTATATTTTTAGTAGAGATGGGATTTACCATGTTGACCAGGCTGGTCTCAAGCTCCTGACCTCAAGTGATCCACCCGCCTTGGCCTCCCAAAGTGCTGGGATTACAGGCGTGAGCCACTGCGCCTGGCCCACAGGTTTATTTTCTATCTCCTCTATTAGAATGTGAAATCCGGCCGGGCGCGGTGGCTCAAGCCTGTAATCCCAGCACTTTGGGAGGCCGAGACGGGCGGATCACGACGTCAGGAGTTCGAGACCATCCTGGCTAACACGGTGAAACCCCGTCTCTACTAAAAAATACAAAAAACTAGCCGGGCGAGGTGGTGGGCGCCTGTAGTCCCAGCTACTCGGGAGGCTGAGGCAGGAGAATGGCGTAAAAACCCAGGAGGCGGAGCTTGCAATGAGCTGAGATCCGGCCACTGCACTCCAGCCTGGGCGACACAGCAAGACTCCGTCTCAAAAAAAAAAAAAAAAAAAAAAAAAAAAAAAAAAAAAAGAATGTGAAATCCATGACATTAGGGCCTTTATCTATTTTGTTTACTGATATTATTCTCAGAAATTAGACCTGTGCCTGACACCTAATGATGCCCAATAAATACTTATTGACTACAAAAAAAAGTACATCACAAAAAAAAGCAAGGTTGGTAATCATTTACAGATATCATTAACAAATATATTAGATGTATAAAACTACTGTACTTCAAAGTTGTACAATATTTAGAAATATAAACATCAACTACTTTTGTACTACCACCAATACCAAGAGATGAATAAAGATAAATTTCTAAAGACTGGGTGTGGTGGCTCGCGCCTGTAATCCCAGCACTTTGGGAGGCCAAGGCGGGCAAATCGCTTGAGGTCAGGAGTTTGAGACCAGCCTGGCCAAGATGGTGAAACCTTGCCTCTACTAAAAACAAAAATTAGCCAGGTGTAGTGGTGCATGCCTGTAATCCCAGCTACTCCAGTGGCTGAGGCAGGAGAATTGTTTGAACCCAGGGGGCAGAGGTTGCAGTGAGCCGAGATCGTGTGCCACTGCACTCCAGCCTGGGTGACAGAGCAAGACTCCGTCTAGAAAAAAAAAAAGAAAAAAATCTAAAATCCAATATGGTTATTTATTTTAGATTTTGGAAGGGTTATACCTTTGATACTATTCACAGGAGAAAGAAAGGAGAGGAAATTCAGCATTCTTACCAGTGCTACTTTGTCGTCTGTAATTGGACATTCTGGACACTTGAGGGAATGTATCTTGCATGCTCTTATGCTTGGAATACTGAAAACTCGCTTCACTTCTTTCTTCTCCCTTTCTCGGAAATGGAGGAGGGCTAAAGCTCCTTCCATCTGATCTTTTTCTAGACCTATGTGAAACTTCTACTTCATAAATCCCACCAGGTTTCCTTCCGAGGCCATACCCTAAATCACCTTCTGTCATGTCATCCTCTTCTGTTTCCCAGAGCTGCACGTCCGACTCACTTGATGACCTCGCCACCTTGCTCATGAGCCAAATGCCGTCTTTATCATAAGAAAAAAACGGGTTGTCTGTAGTTAAGAAGAAGAGTAGTTAGGAAACCGTCAGTAGATCCAGCAATCCCACTTCTGGGTATTTACCCAAAACTGATTTGAAATCAGTATGTCAAAGAGACGTCCGCATTCCCATGTTCACTGTAGTACTGTTTACAATAGCCAAAATATGGAACCAACCTAAGTGTCCATCAAAGAGGAATAGGTGAAGAAAATAGGTGTGGGGTGTGTGTGTGTGTGTGTGTGTGTGTGTGTGTGTGTGTATACAATGGAATACTAGTCAGCCTTGACAAAGAAGGAAATCCAGTCATTTGGGACACCATGGATGGAACTGGAAAACATTATGCAAGGTGTAACATGTCAGGCACAGAAAGACAAATACCACATGTTCTCCCTTATGTATAAAATAAAAAACAATCAGCCAGGAGCGGTGGCTTACGCCTGTAATCCCAGCACTTTGGGAGGCCAAGATGGGCGGATCCTGAGGGCAGAAGATCGAGACCATCATGGCTAACATGGTGAAACCACGCCTCTACTAAAATACAAAAAAATTAGCCGGGCATGGTGGCGGGTGCCTTTAGTCCCAGGTACTCAGGAGGCTGAGGCAGAAGAATGGCGTGAACCCAGGGGGCGGAGCTGGCAGTGAGCCAAGATTGCACCACTGCACTCCAGTCTGGGCGAGAGCGACACTTCATCTCAAAATAATAATAATAATAATAAAATAAAATAAAAAACAAACTCAAAGGAGAAGAAAAATGGTGGTTACCAGAGGCTGGGGGATGGGAGGAATGGGGAGATGATGGTCAAAGGGCACAAAGTCCTAGTTAGACAGAAAGAATAAGGTTTTTTCCTTTGCAATACATTGCACAGCACGGTGAATATAACAAAAATGTATTGTACATTTCAAAATTGCTCATAGAATAAATTTCAAATATTCTCACCACAAAAATGATTAAGTATTTGAGATGATGGATATGTTAATCAACTTGATTTAATTATTCCACATTGATTCATAATCATAACATCACTTTGTACCCCATAAATACAGACAGCTGTAATCTGTCAATTTACAATTAAAAAAACAAAAAACCTAACAAAATGAAAAAAACCCATCAGTAAAGTCATGTGTCACTTAATGATGGGAATACATTCTGAGAAATGTGTTGTTAGGCAATTTTGTCATTGTGTGAACATCATAGAGCATACATATACAAACCTAGATAGCACAGCCTACTATACCCCTGGGCTACATGGCTTAGCCTATAGTTCCTAGTCTACAAACATGTATAGCATGTTATAGCACTGAATAGGAAATGTGGTATAGCATGTTATAGCACTGAATAGGAAATGTTGTATAGCATGTTATAGCACTGTAGGAAATCGTTACACATGGGTCAATATTTGTGTATGTAAACATACCTAAACATAGAAAAGGAACAGTAAAAATACAATAGTATCTTATGGGACTACCACTCTCTATGTGGTCTGTCACTGACTGAAACATAATTTGGTGCATAACTGTATAATAAAGCTGAATTTTTCAGGGAAAAAAGTTTCTTCCTGTAATATATAGGCATGAATATCCCAGGAATGCACTCGTACATAAATGCCCTTGCAATCCAATTGTAAGTATTTAATATTTCAGAACTCTTTTATTTTTTAGATGCAGCTTCGCTCTTGTTGCCCAGGCTGGAGTGCAGCGGCGCAATCTTGACTCACCACAACCTCCGCCTCCCGGGTTCAAGCGATTATCCTGCCTCGACCTCCCAAGTATCTCGAATTACAGCCATGCGCCACCATGCCCGGCTAATTTTCTGGGTTTTTTTTAGTAGAGATGGGGTTTCTTCATGTTGGTCAGGCTAGTCTTGAACTCCTGACCTCAGGTGATCCACCTGCCTCGGCCTCCCAAAGTGCTGGGATTACAGGCGCTCCACCGCGCCCAGCCAGGTTTTGTTTTTTCATTTGTTTGTTTGAGAGACGGGGTCTAGCCATGTTGCCCAGGCTGATCTCCAACTCGTGGGCTCAAGTGATTCTCCCAACTCGGCCTCCGGAGTAGCTGGGATGACAGGAGTGAGGCACCACGTGGGGGTGGGGAGCAGATATACTTCATACTCAATAAATACTTGTTTAGTAACCGAATAAAGGAAGAGAGGAATAAAGAAACAAACTGAAATACAATCATCCCAAGGAATCCAAGGGGAACTGGTTCCAGGACCCCTGTGTATTTCCTTGGATCTTCAAATTCTTAGCCAGGCATGGTGGCTCACACTTGTAATATCAAGGCTGTGGGAGGCTGAGACTAGAGGATTGCTTGAGCTGAGGACTTTGAGACCAGCCTGGGCAACACAGTGAGAACCTGTCTCTACAAAAAAAAAAATTTTTTTTTTTTTTTTTTTTTTTTTTTTTTTGAGACAGAGTCTTGCTCTGTCACCCAGGCTGGAGTGCTGTGGTACAATCTCGGCTCACTGCAACCTCCACCTCCTGGATTCAAGCAATTCTCCTGGCTCAACCTCCTGAGTAGCTGGGATTACAGGCGCGTGCCACCACACCCAGTTAATTTTTGTATTTTTAGTAGAGACGGGGTTTCACCATGTTAGTCAGGCTGGTCTCAAACTCCTGACATCATGATACACCTGCCTCGGCCTCCCAAAGTGCTGGGATTACAGGCGTGAGCCACGGCATCCGGCCCAAAATTTTTTTTAAAAATTAGCTGGTGGCACATGCCTACTCAGGAGGCTGAGGTGGGAGAATTGCTTGGGTCTGGGAGGTGAAGGCTGCAGTGAGCCATAACTGTGCCTCTACACTCCAGCTTGAGCTACAGAGCAACACTGTACCGCAAAAAACTTTTTGTTAATTTGTTAATAAAAATGTATCATATTTACATATTATCTAGGCACATCCTCCTGGGTACTTTATATATATTTTCAATTGTCTCTAAATTACTTATAATATCTAATACAATGCCTATACATCACTTCATTCCCGTGGATTTAACCTCGTATTCTGAGTGCTGCAAATTCATCTTTGTTTTTGGAGCACTGTGGATTTTTTTTTTCCAAATATTTTCAATCCTGGTTGCTTGAATCAACCAATGTGGAACCCACGGCGCTCCTATCCTACCTCGGGCCACCCAGACCAGGTTTGGTTAGACTGTACTTGCTTTTAGGGCAGAAAAACAAAACTGGCACGCTAGCAGGACTCCACAGCAGACACAGAGGACTTATGCCTGCTTTCTTCCCTGCAGAAAACTTCTCCTGGCAAAAATGCCTACAGATCAACTAGTATCACTCAACCCTCCCCACATGGAGACCACCCCAGTCACCCACCTGGTGACAGTGAAGCAGCTGGGAGAAGCAGAAATGCTCAACCTTGTGCCTCCAGTACAGAGTGCAGTTATGAGGGACTTTCACCACCAGGCATTTCAAAACAGCTGCTTTGCTATAGCTATTTAGAAATATTTCATCCTTCTCTCAAGGCTCATTAAAAAAAAGTGGGGTGTGGGGGTATAAATACATCTAACATTTTTCTCTAAACATCCTGCTGTTTAAGTAGCTGCTTGCCAAAACTTCCAAAGACATTTAATCTCAGTCTTGCATTTGTTGTGGAGATCTCTATTCTTCCACTATTAAAACCTTATATAGATACCAAACAAATCTGACCATGTATTAAGGAATTTCAGTCATTTTTAGGGTCAAAATGCCATACATTTTCTTTTTTTTTTTTTTTTTTTTTTTTTTTTTGAGACAGAGTCTCGCTCTGTCACCCAGGCTGGAGTGCAGTGGCCGGATCTCAGCTCACTGCAAGCTCCGCCCCCCGGGTTTACGCCATTCTCCTGCCTCAGCCTCCTGAGTAGCTGGGACTACAGGCGCCCGCCACCTCGCCCAGCTAGTTTTTTGTATTTTTAGTAGAGACGGGGTTTCACCGTGTTAGCCAGGATGTTCTCGATCTCCTGACCTCGTGATCCGCCCGACTCGGCCTCCCAAAGTGCTGGGATTACAGGCTTGAGCCACCGCGCCCGGCCCATACATTTTCAATGTTAAAAACAAAGACCCTTAAAATATTTGAACAGATATGTCATAAAAGAAGATATATGGATGGAAAGATGCTCAGCATCATTAGTCATCAGGCAATTATAACTTAAACCACAGTGAGATCCTACCTCACAGCACTGACAATTCCAAGTGCTGCTGAGGATGTGGAGTAACTGAAACTCTCACACATTGGTGATGTGAGTAAAACATGGTACAACCACTGTGGAAAACAATTTGACAGCTTCTTATAAACATGTGACCTGGCAACTGCATTCTTCAGGATTTACTCAAGAGAAATAGAACTCTATATCCATACTAAGACAAGTGCAGGAATATTCATACATCACTCAATTTGTCAAAAACTGGAAATAACTCAAGTGTCCATCCGCAGTAAAACAAAGAAACTGTGGTCTGTCCATACAACAGAATATAATTGTCAGTAAAGAACAATGGGCCAGGCGCGGTGGCTCAAGCCTGTAATCCCAGCACTTTGGGAGGCCGAGACGGGCGGATCATGAGGTCAGGAGTTCGAGACCAGCCTGGCCAACATAGTGAAACCCCGTCTCTACTAAAAATACAAAAATTAGCCGGGCACGGTGGTGCGTACCTGTAGTCCCAGCTACTCGGGAGGCTGAGGCAGGAGAATCGCTTGAACCAAGAAGGCAGAGGTTGCAGTGAGCCAAGATCACACCACTGCACTCCAGCCTGGGCGACAGAGCAAGACTCCATCTAAAAACAAAATTCACTATCCTCTCAGCCCCCAATCCAGGTCTCCCTCTGAGTCCTCTATTTCTGCAAATGCCTCAACCATGCTCCAAAACACTCAGGAGCAAAACTTTGGAATTGTTTTTCCTCTTTGTGCTTCACATGCCTTCAGTTGCTAGGTCTTCCACACCCACAAAAACCTCCCCAAACCATGTCATTCTTCGCACATTAATTTCACTGCCCTGGTGGAACTTGTCTTTAATTCCCCAAGGCTAGCCTGATAATTCCCTAATTGGTCTACTTCAAGCCAACCTACATACTGCTGCCAAGTCAATAATATCCAAGCACAAACCGAATGACGTCTCTCTCTTGCTGTAAAACGTTCCATGGCTCCCATGGCACGTATAATTAGAGTCAATGTCACCCTGTTTCCCTTTTTTAAAAAAATTTAGGCTGGGCACAGTGGCTCACGCCTGTCATTCGAGCACTTTGGGAGGCTGAGGAGGGCAGATCACCTGAGGTCAGGAGTTCGTGACCAGCCTGGCCAACATGGTAAAACCTCATCTCTACTAAAAATACAAAAATTAGCCAGGTATGGCGGCGGGTGCCTTTAATCCCAGCTACTTGGAAGGCTGAGGCAGGAGAATCGCTTGAACCTGGGAGGTTGAGGTTCAACGGTGACATTGGTGCTGAGATAGCACCATTGTCTGTCGCCCACACTGGAGTTCAATGGTGCAATCTCGGCTCGCTGCAACCTCCACCTCCCGGGTTCAAGCGATTCTCCCACCTCAGCCTCCTCAGTAGCTGAGATAACAGGCGCCCACCACCACGCCCGGCTAAATTTTGTATTTTTGTAGACACAGGTTTTCACCATGTTGGCCAGGCTGATTTTCAACTCCAGACCTCAGGAGATCTGCTGACTGGTCTCCCAAAGTGCTGGGATTACAGGCGTGAGCCACTGTGTCCAGTTGAAACTCCGTTTCAAAAACATAAAAATGAAAATAATGTATCCAACTGAAGTGTCACCCTGCGTTCTACAACAAAGCTCCAGTTTCATCTGGCAGTACTCCCTGGATGTACCCTGTGCCTCCACATAAGAGGAACTGCACTTGCTCCCAGGGCTCCTCCCTCAGCTCAGCTTGGTCACCTGCAAGCCTCTGTTGGTGCCATTCTTCACCCCAGAAATGCTGCCTCCTCTCAGACCCACCTCAGTTCAGGACAGCACTCCCTCCAGTAGCCTTCCTGACTCCTTTGGACCAGATGTGATTTCTTCCACATCTGAGTCGTCCCAGTTCTGGGAGGTTTTACTGAATCTTTTTAATAGTGCTTACTTCCTACCTGACCTAGACTGACTGTATATTCTCTTGTGCAGAGACTTTTTGTGTCTCGTTTGCTTATGCACAACAGGTGTTCCAAAGATATCTGATAGAATCGAAAGAGAAAACCGATTCCTGCCCAGAAACCTTTGGACAGAAGAATCTACACTCAGTAGCCTGACAACTCTGCCTTAGCAAACAAGTTGGTCAAACATGCCTAACTCCCTGACAAAGAGGAACTAACTTGAGCCCTCCCTGGTGAACAATGGCCTGCTGCACTTTGCTTTAGGATTTTGTTTCTTAACTTTTCATTTCAGAATAATTTTAGATGTACAGTAAGTTGCAAAGATAGTACTAAGAATTCCTGTACACCTTTTATCCAAATTCCTCTAATGTTAACATTTGTGTACAATTTGTCAAAATTAAGAAATTAACATGGGTACATGCTATTAACTAAACCACAGCCTTTATTATTTTTTCCACTAATGTTCTTTTTCTAAGTTGCAGGATCCAAATCAGGATACTGACGTTACAGTTTTATAAGGCTCAAAATTAACAGAAAAAAAAAAATAAATAAAGGAGGTCGGGAGGGAGAGAGAGAGAAATAGGGTCTCTGAAATCTATTTCTTATTTTTTTCTTATCAGACGAGGCCACTAAATTGGCATTCGGGGAAAAGGAGCCAGTTGGGGCAGTTTGTCCACAACCTGCAGCGTTTCCACGAATATGCGCATCCCGCCCCCGCCCTGGATCCTCCCCACTCCCGGTTCCCACCTGCCAGGTCTGACCCCGGGTACCCTCTCAAAGTCCGTGGCGAGGACCGGAGCCCGACTCCGGCTCAGCGAGCAGCGCCCTCCTACCGCCCCGGCGCCCCCGTCTTCTAGCTCACCTGGCAAGGAGCCTCCTCTCTGTGCGCGCGCGCCGCTGCCGCCGCGCGCCCTCCGGGCCACGTGACCGCGTGGGCGCAGTCCCAGACAGGAAACGCCAGTGAGGTCGCCCCGGGCCATCGAGGCAGCTCGCGCTACTTTTTCTTGACCTCACTCGGTTCCTGTGTGCAACCTGATGTTAGCTCTGTCCACCCTCAGCTCCAAAGTCAACTATGGGTAACCAATATACAAACGACGACATGAGATTTAGAAAAACAAGACGGGGCGTGTGTCAATACATGTAAAATTTGATGGTTCAAACATTGAGGCTCATACTGGCGCCGTGGTTCACACCTGTAATCCCAGCTTTTGGGAGGCCAAGGCAGGAGGATCGCTTGAGGCCAGGAATTCGAGACCAGCATGGCCAACATGATGACACCCCACTCTACCAAAAATTTAAAAAGTAGGGCAGGGCGCGGTGGCTCGCGCCTGTAATCCCAGCACTTTAGGAGGCCGAGGCGGGCGGTTCACGAGATCAGGAGATCGAGACCATCCTGGCTAACACAGTGAAACCCCATCTCTACTGAAAATAAAAAAAATTAGCTGGGCATGGTGGAGGGCGCCTATAGTCCCAGCTACTCGGGAAGCTGAGGCAGGAGAATGGCGTGAACCCGGGAGGCGGAGCTTGCCGTGAGTCGAGATCTCGCCACTGCACTCCAGCCTGGGCAACAGAGCAGTCTCCATCTCAAAAAAAAAAAAAAAATTAAAAAGTAGCGGATGTGGTGCGTGCCTGTACTCCCAGCTACTGGGGAGGCCAGGAGGCCGTCAGGTGGGAGGATCCCGTGAGCCTGGGAGATCGAAGCTACAGTAACCACTGCACTCCAGCCTGGGCGACGGAGCGGAGACCGTCTCAAAAAAAAAAAAAAAAAAAAAAAAACAAATATTAAGTCTCTAGGAATCCTGTCAGAGAAAGGTAGATCGGGCCGGGCGCGGTGGCTCACGCCTGTTAACCCAGCACTTTGGGAGGCCGAGGTGGGTGAATCACCTGAGGTCAGGTGTTTGAGACCAGCCTGGCCAACATGGTGAAACCCATCTCCACTAAAAATGCAAAAATTAGCCGGCCGTGATGGCAGGTGCCTGTATTCCCAGCTGCTCGGGTGGCTGAGGCAGGAGAATCGCTTGAACCCGGGAAGTGGAATTCCCCGTGAGCCGAGATCGCGCCACGACACTCCAGCCTGGATGACAGAGTGAGACTTTGTCTTAAAAAAAAAAAAAAAAAAAAAAAAAGAGGTGAGCGGGGAGAGAAAGGTGGATCTAAGCTGAGGTTCAGAGGTAGAGCCTGTCATTGAAAAACAGACTTTGGGGGGCGGGCAGCGTCCACTGCAAAGATGCGGCTGTCTGGCTCCCTCTGGAAGTGGGAGCCCGAAGGAGCCACCACGGAGCCATTGAGCCTGTGGATGGTGGCCTCCGTAGCCAGCAGGCCATGCTGGAGTATCTGCCAACCTGATGAAGACAAAGATGTCCCACAAGTTCTGGACAGACGTGGTCGCAAATCAATGAAGAAAGAAAAGGAGTTTTTGTTTTGTTTTGTTTTGTTTGAGACAGTTTTGCTCTTGTTGCCCAGGCTGCAGTGCAATGGCAGGATCTCAGCTCACTGCAACCTCTGCCTCCCGGGTTCAAGTGATTCTCCTGCCTCACCACGCTCAGTTAAGTTTGTATTTTTAGTAGAAAGGGGGTTTCTCCATGTTGGTCAGGCTGGTCTCAAACTCCTGACCTCAGATGATTCACCCGCCTTGGCCTTCCAAAATGCTGGGATTACAGGCATGAGCCACTGTGCCCAACCAAAGGTGTCTTAAGCTTAGAAAAATGATAAAAGACATAAAAGCTGCCTAGGAGTGAGACTACTGGGTCATATGAGGCTCCTTCAGGGTGAGCAAAGGCCTGGAAATCAGCATGCAGATAAGGAAAGAAAGAGACCGTCAGTTCATGCAGTTGTCAGCTGGCTGGGGGCTGCGGAGAGTCACTTGTGGAGGCACCTGGTCTTTGTTCCCCAAGTCCCAGACAAGCCAGTATCTCACCTTCAGAACTAAGATGCTTGGGAAACCAAGACCAGGAACTGTGTAATGCAAACAGCATTACCCTAGAGAAGAGGTGGCAGGAGATGACCTACAAAAAAAATGGAGCAATAGCCTAGAGCAAGAAACACAGAACAAAAGAGAACTGAGATGTTACACCACCTCCTGGAAGGTCACTGGGACAAGCACATATTCAGGGGCCTCCTAACAGACTAGACTTCCAGCATCCTCAGATGGGGCTAGACACTTTTTACATAGACATTCAAGACTAGAGAAGTCAGGGACATCTAATTTATACCAAGAAATACATACACACGGACGTATGCCTGTGGAGCAGAATTCTGGAAAAGCTCACAGCCCAGAATATAATGTAGACACCCCCAGCCACAGCACCTTCCAATCCTGAGAACAGTGCTGATTCTCCATCTGAGCACCCATTCTCCTGCAACATCAGGGGAGAGGAGTTCGCCTAAGGATCAGACCAGTGCTTCCAAACCCAGCTCCCCACCTCTGCCTGTTGATGGCACTTGTGGGTGAAGGGGAGATGGTATGAAAAGACTCACAAGAGGAGTCACCTGAACAGGGTGGGGCTTGGTGGAAACTGACATTTGTTCCAGTTGGAAGCAAATGTGGAATTTGGCATCTTGCCCTAGCATCAGACACATGAAACTCTCCAGTGTCAGGACTTTTGACAGTGACTTCAAAGCAAAGCTGGGAGACCTATGTGGCCCAGGCTCTACACAGGCAGGAGCTCAACTTCGCTCACAGCAGGATTCCTAGTGCCAAGAATACCATGGGTGCATAGCAGGTGATCAAAATATTTGTACATGGCTGAATCAGTAAGAGGTAAAAGGAGTTCAGGCCAGGCACGGTGGCTCATGACTGTAATCCCAGCACTTTGGGAGGCCGAGGCGGGCAAATCACCAGGTCAGGAGATGGAGACAATCCTGGCTAACACGGTGAAACCCCGTCTCTACTAAAAACACAAAACATTAGTCGGGCATGGTGGCATGTGCCTGTAATCCCAGCTACTTGGGAGGCTGAGGCAAGAGAATCGCTGGAACTTGCATGACGGAGGTTGCAGTGAGCTGAGATCGCACCACTGCACTCCAGCCTGGGCAACAGTGGGAGACTCCGTCTCAAAAAAAAAAAAAAAGTACAAAAAGAGAGAGGACTTGATCCTCGCTGCAAACTAAGAGACCTCATTAAAACCTAACATGTGAGTCCCGGCACGGTGGCTCAGACTTGTAATCCCAGCACTTTGGGAGGCTGAGGCTGGAAGATTGCTTGAGCCCAGGAGTTCAACACCAGCCTGGGCAACATAGTGAGACCCTGTCTCTTAAAAAGAAAATTAGCTGGGCATAGTTATAGTCCTAGCTGCTTGGGAGGCTAAGGCAGGAGGACTGCTGGACCCCAGGAGTTTGAGGTTAGAGTGAGCTATGATTGCACCACTGCAATCCAGCCTGGGCAATGGAGTGAGCCCTGTCTCTCTCTACAAAAATCATATCTCTATATATATATGTTTAGTGTGTGTGTGTGTATGTGTGTGTGATATCAGAAAAAAAAAAAAAACACTGTTCATCGTGAAGTAAAAAAGAGCCTGACTTTGGAGGTATATAAGCACGACATTGGGTTCAAATCAAGCTCTGACCATCACCAAACTCAGCCTCAGCGTCTCTAGCTGTGAAATGGGCTTGATTCAGTACCTACCACACAGGGCTGCTGTATGAATTAATGTTTGTGAAATATTTAGCATGATGCCTGACACATGGTTCACAGTAAGAAAGAACTATTGCTATTATTAAGTGCTTTGCTCTTTGGTTTTCACAGAGCTAATGGTTTTCACAGAGCTAACAATTTTTACTGTCTAGCTTTGTGTCTTTGAAAGATTTTTGAGGTCTAAGAATGCCCTTTTAAAACCTCAACACTCTTGGAAGAGGTCACACTTTGAGCTTCAATAACTGCCTTTTTTTTTTTTTTTTTTTCTGAGACAGAGTTTCGCTCTTTTGCCCAAGCTGGAGTGAAGTGGCGCGATCTCGGCTCACTGATTCCTCAGCGCCCTGGGTTCAAGCAATTCTCCTGCCTCAGCCTTCCAAGTAGCTGGGGTTATAGGCACCCGCCACCACGCCTGGCTAATTTTTGTATTTTCAGTAGAAACAGTGTTTCACCATGTTGGCCAGACTGGTCTCAAACTCCTGACCTCAGGTGATCTGCCCGCCTCAGCCTCTCAAATTGGTAGGATTACAGGCGTGAGCCACCGTGCCCAGCCAATAGCTGGCATTTTTGTCAATTAGTTAACAGTGTGCTGAGAGCAAGTCCCTGTAGTGAGTGTCCACGGGCATGAGCCACAGGGAATACAGTGCAAGACCTGTGGAGGTAGGAGCTGAGGATGTCAACAGGGAAAACACAGAGTACCAAAGACAAAAGTCACCCAGGATAGTTCTTTGTTAGCTACCTGGTGGCAGCCTGGACACCTAAAGATAAGAGTTGAAGACACCTCTAATGCAAGAGGTGGATGCCCTGGAGACGTGGCTGATTCCTCCAGCCCTGCCATCGTGCAGCTTTGTGACTTCCTGGAGAGCCTTACATGCAAGCAGAAAAGTCCCAGGATAAAGCAATGTGGATACTCCACACTTTTTTTTTTTTTTTTTTTTTTGAGACGGAGTCTTGCTCTGTCGCCCCGGCTGGAGCGCAGTGGCCGCACCTCAGCTCACTGCAAGCTCCGCCTCCCAGGTTTACGCCATTCTCCTGCCTCTGCCTCCCGTGTAGCTGGGACTACAGGCGCCCGCCACCTCGCCCAGCTAGTTTTTTTGTAGTTTTTAGTAGAGACGGTGTTTCACCGTGTTAGCCAGGTCGATCTCCTGACCTCGTGATCCGCCCGTCTCGGCCTCCCAAAGTGCTGGGATTACCGGCTTGAGCCATCGCGCCCGACCCCACTCCACATATTTTTAAAAGAACTGGAGGGGTGAAGAGGACCAGCTGTCCGTACTGGGCCAGGACTGCCCTGGTTTTAACACTAAATGTCCCACATCCTGATAACCCTTAGTCCCAGGCAAATCAAACCAGTTGATCATCTACTTGGAGTTTATCAAAGGAGGTGGGTTTTAGCAACCCCTTCCCTTTCCTGTTACACTGAGACCATGGGGTGCTATTAACTTGATTTGGTTTCTTCAAAAATGCCAGAAATTGAGCTAGTAGGTTTTCCTTATATTTGTTAATTGAATTAGGCTACAGTCTGCATGTTTACCTTATTTTCCATCATATAATGGCACCAAATATCACAATAATTTTTTAAAAATTAATGTCTTTAGTAGTGGATTACTAGGTGTTGAAATGCTTTAACATAGTTATGACAACATTTGTACAAATAATTTTATCCTCCACATGACATTTAGAAAAGTTTAGTCTGGATGAGCACGGTGGCTCACTCATGTAATCCCAGAACCGTGGGAGGCCAAGGTGAGTTGATCACCTGAGGTTAGGAGTTTGAGACCAGCCTGGCCAACGTGGTGAAATCCCGTCTCTACTAAAAATACAAAAATTAGCTGGGCATTGTGGCACGCACCTGTAGTCCCAGCTACTCGGAAGGCTGAGGCAGGAGAATCGCTGGAATCACTCTGGGAGTTGGAGGTTGCAGTGAGCCAAGATTGCACCACTGCACTCCAGCCTGGGCGACAGAGTGAGACTGTATCCCCCCCAAAAAAGAAAGAAAGAAAGAAAGAAAGAAAGAAAGAAAGAAAGAAAGAAAGAAAGAAAGAAAGAAAGAAAGAAAGAAAGAAAGAAAGAAAGAAAGAAAGAAAGAAAGAAAAGAGAAGGGAAGAGAAAATAAGAAAAGGAAAGGTTTAGTCTGAAATTCCATTACTGAAAGTTCTCAGGGTTGGGGGAGGTAGGAGGCAGTATCTTTTTGCTGTTATATTTCTTATACTGGAATTCAGTGAAACTACTTCATCCTTTGTAAAATCAATAAAATCCCTGACAATTAAAAAAAAAAAAAAAAGAACAAAAGAAAAGCAGGCCTTCAGTACTGAGAAATCAAGCAGGCATTGTAGGCCAACGGAATTCCTGGAGCGAAGGCATGGAAGTGGAAAACAACAAGAGGGAATGGCCCTGTGGGCTTAGAAAGCTACTACTGGGGACTGTTACCTATTCCTGGTGGTTTTCTGAGATGCGTGCTACCTACCTATAACCCCATGAAAACATGCTTCATCGTAACTTCATTACCTTGGTGAAATAATTTTGGTTTTATTTCCTAATATCCCACAACCTTAGAATAACTGAAGGGACGTGGTAGTGGTCAAAAATCTGCTGGGTCTAAAGACCACTCTGCATTAAGGACAAAGACAAGTAATCAACACTTTTCTCGCAGTGGCAAACTTCTTTATTCTTTCTCTTCTCCAGATTCACTTATACCTTAACCACTTATGCTTTACCCACTTATACCCCAAAAGTAAACATATCTAGATATGCTGGGAAATATACGAAACTTAAAATTGAGGCTCTAAAATTTCCCCTGATTATAAATAAGATCAATGCTATGTGCACATTAGATACTCAAGGATTTAAGATTATTTTAAAAGATTAATACATAGACTGCGCGCAGTGGCTCACGCTTGTAATCCCAGCACTTTGGGAGGCCAAGGCAGGTGGATCACAAAGTCAGGAGTTCAAGACCAGCCTAGCCAACACAGTGAAACCCCGTCTTTACTAAAAATACAAAAATTAGCTGGGCGTGGTGGCAGGTGCCTGTAATCGCAGCTACTCAGGAGGCTGAACCCGGGAGGCGGAGGTTGCAGTAAGCCAAGATCGCACCACTGCACTCCAGCCTGGGTGACAGAGCTAGACTCTGTCTCAGGAAAAAAAAAAAAGAAGATTGATACATTTGTAACTTTAAAGTCAGTTTGCCTAATATCTATTATGTTAGAGTAGGCACATTAAATAGCTTTTGCAAACCAAAAATAATTTTTCTTCACTTAAACTCTGACAAGTATTTAAAACAGCAATCTTTACCCTAAAAATACTTCAATGCTTACTCCCACCTGTCCCCCCTAAAAAAACTTTAAGATAATCCTATTTTCTTTGTCAGAATTTTTCCAAAATGTAGAACTGCGAAGGCATGGATATAAAATGTATTTTTGGGCCGGGTGTGGTGCTCACGCATGTAATCCCAGCACTTTGGGAGGCTGAGGTGGATGGATCACCTGAGGTCAGGAGTTCAAGACCAGTCTGACCAACATGGTGAAACCCTGTCTCTACTAAAAATACAAAATTAGCCAGGCATGGTGGTAGGTGCCTGTAATCCTAGCTACTTGGGAGGCTGAGGCAGGAGAATTTGAACTTGGGAGGTGGAAGTTGCAGTGAGCTAAGATCACGCCATTGCACTCCAGCCTGGGTAACAGACCGAAACTCTGTCTCAAAAAAAATTAGAATAAAATAAAATTTATTTTTAAAAAACATGTGCGCAGGTAACAAAAAAAAATGCATGTACAGTGCTGCTAAACTATTACTTAACAAATATATACTGAAAGTCTTTAAAAGCTGTATGTACAATTTAAGTACGTTTCAAACCTGGTATGTTTTTAACAGCTTAATCAAGATACCATCCACATAGCACACAATTTAAAGTATGTTTTTTAGTATAATCACAGAGCTGTGCAACCATCACACTAGCAATTTTAGAACGTTTTTATCCTCCCAAAAAGCAACCCCCTATCCATTAGCAGCCATAATTGTTTCCCCTCAACGGCCCCAACCCAAGATGAGTCGTTACTGTCATCTGTGTATATTTATATATATTTGAAATTTCATACAAATCAAGGGTCCCCAGTCCCAGGGTCACAGACCGGTACCAGTCCATGGCCTGTTAAGAATTGGGCCGCACAGCAGGAGGTGAGCAACTGGTGAGTGAGCATTACTGCCTGAGCTCTGCCTCCTGTCAGATCAGCGGCAGCGGCAGATTCTCATAGGAGCAAACCCTATTGTGAACTGCACATGTGAGAGATCTAGGTTACACACTCCTTATGAGAATCTAATGCCTGATGATCTGAGGTGGAACAGTTTCATCCTGAAACCATCTCCCCGCCAAACCCCCATCCTGTCTGTGGAACAATTGTCTTCCACAAATCAGGCCCCTAGTGTCAAAAAGGTTGGGGACCACTGATATAAGTAGAATTGTACAATATATGGTCTTTCGTGACTGGCTTATTTTACTTAGTATAATGTTTTCAAGGGTTATCTATGTTGTAGCATATATCAGTACTGCATTCTTTTTTCTTTTTTCTTTCTTTCTTTCTTTTTTTTTTAGACAAGAGTTTTGCTCTTGTTGCCTAGGCTGGAGTGCAGTGGCACAATCTCGGCTCACCGCAACCTCTGCCTCCCGGGTTCAAGCAATTCTCCTGCCTCAGCCTCCTGAGTAGCTGGGATTACAGGCATGTGTCACCACGTCTGGCTAATTTTGTATTTTTAGTAGAGATGGGTTTCTCCATGTTGGTCAGGCTGGTCTCAAACTCCTGACCTCAGGTGATCCGCCCACCCTGGCCTCCCAAAGTGCTGGGATTACAGGTGTGAGCCACAGCACCCAGTCAATACTGTATTATTTTTATGGCCAAATAATATTTAATTTTATGGACATACCACAATTAACTTACACCATTCAGGCCGGCTGCGGTGGCTCACGCCTGTAATCCCAGCACTTTGGGAGGCCAAGACAGGCAGATCACGAGGTCAGGAGTTTGAGACCATCTTGGCTAACACGGTGAAACCCCCGTCTCCACTAAAAGTACAAAAATTAGCTGGGTGTGGACGAGCGCCTGTAGTCCCAGCTACTCAGGAGACTGTGGTGGAAGAATCGCTTGAACCCAGGAGGTGGAGCTCGCAGTGAGCTGAGATCACGCCACTGCACTCCAGCCTGGGCGACAGAGCGAGACTCCATCTCAAAAAAAAAAAAAGAATTGTACCATTCATCAGTTGATGAACATTTGAATTGTTTCCCATTTGGGGCAATTACGAATAATGCTATAAACAGTCATGGACAAGTTTTTGTATGGGTGTATGTTTTCATTTCTCATGGGTATAGAACTAGGAGTGAAATTGCTGGGCCACATAGTACTCTATATTTAACAATATGAGGAACTGCCAAGTGGTTTTTCAAAGTGGCTGCACCATTGCATATTAACACTAGTTATGTATAAGGGTTCCAGTTTATCCACATCTTCACCAACACCTGTTATTGTTTGTCTTTTTGCTTTTAGTCATTCTAGTGGGTATGAAACAATCTCTCATGATGGTTTTAATTTGCATTTCCCTAATTACTAATGATGTTGAGCATTTTTTATGTGCTTATTGGCAATTTGCATATCTTCTTTGAAGAAATGTCCATTACATTTCATTGTCCATTTTTCTGTAAGGTTATTTATCTTTTTATGATTGAGTTGTAAGAGTTCTTACTACTACTAGATTCTAATCAGATACAATTTGCAAATATTTTCTACCATTCTGTAGGTTGTCTCATCACGGTCTTAATGGTGTCTGTTGAAGCACAAAAGTTTTTAAATTTTGATGAAGTCTGATTTGTCTGTTTTTTTCGTTAGTTGCTTATGCTTTTGGTGTCATACCTAAGAAGGCTTTGCCTCACAAAGGGTGATGAAGGTTTACTCCTATGTGTTCTTCTAAGAGTTTATTGTTTTAGCTGTTACATTTAGATCTGTGATCCTTTAGAGTTACTTTTTCTGTATGTGTGAGGACAGGAATCTTTTTTTTTTTTTTTTTTTTGAGAGTTTTGATCTGGTTGCCCAGGCTGGAGTGCAGTGGTGCACTCTCGGCTCACCACAACCTCCGCCCCCCGGGTTCAAGCCATTCTCCTGCCTCAGCCTCACGAGTAGCTGGAATTACAGGTATGTGTCACCATGCCCAGCTAATTTTGTATTTTTAGTAGAGACAGAGTTTCTCCATGTTGGTCAGGCTAGTCTTGAACTCCCGACCTCGGGTGATCCGCCTGCTTCAGCCTCCTAAAGTGCTGGGATTACAGGCGTGAGCCACCGCACCCCGCGTCATCTTTATTCTTTTGTGTGTAGTTATCCAATTGTTTCAGCACTATTTGTTTAAAAGATTGTTCTTTCATAGCATTAGGAAAAATACCTAATGTAGATGATGGGTTGATGGGTGCAGCAAACCACCATGGCACATGTATGCCTATGTAACAAACCTGCACGTTCTGCACATGTATCCTGAAACTTAAAGTATAATTAAAAAAAAAAAGACATACAAAAAACAAAAACAAAACAAAACAAATGAACAAAAAATATTGTTCTTTCTACATTCCGTTGTTTTGACAAGCTTATGATTTTTTTTTTTTTTTTTTTTTTTGAGACAGAGTCTCACTCTGTCACCCAGGCTGGAGTGCAGTGGCGTGATCTCAGCTCACTGCAAGCTCTGCCTCCCAGATTCACGCCATTGTCCTGCCTCAGCCTCCCGAGCGGCTGGGACTACAGGCGCCTGCCACCATGCCCGGCTAGTGTTTTGTATTTTTTTTTTTAGTAGAGATGGGGTTTCACCATGTGAGCCAGGATGGTCTCCATCTCCTGACCTTGTGATCCGCCCACTTCGGCCTCCCAAAGTGCTGGGATTACAGGCGTGGGCCACCGTACCCAGCCTGGCTTATGAAAATTAATTGGCCATAAATATAAGGGCTTATTTTTGGTCTCTTAATCATATTCCATTCATCTATATGTCTATTCTTATGCCAGTACTACCTTGTCTTAATGGGGCGTTAGTAGTAAGTTTGAAAATCAAGTAATGTGAGTCCTGCAACTTTGTTTTGGCAGTTCTGAGTCCCTTGAATTTCCATATGTATTTTAGGATTAGCTTGTCAGTTTCTACAAGGAAGCCAGCTGGGAATTATGATATGGATTGTGCTAATACTATACATCAATTGGCAAGTATTGCCATTTTAGCAATATTAAGTTTTCTGATCCATGAAGATGGGATAGCTTTCTTTTTTGTGTGTGAGATGGATTCTTGCTCTGTTGCCCATGCTGGAGTGCAGTGGTGAAATCTTGGCTCAGTGCAACCTCTGCCTCCTGGGTTCAAGCAATTCTCCTGCCTCAGCCTCCTGAGTAGGTGGGATTACAGGCATGCACCACCACGTTCAGCTAATTTCTTTTCTTTTATTTTGAGACAGAGTCTCACTGTGTTGCCCAGACTGGAGTGTAGTGGTGCAATCTCGGCTCATTGCAACCTCCACCTCTCAGGTTCAAGCAATACTCCTGCCTCAGCCTCCTGAGTAGCTGGGATTACAGGCATGCGCCACCACACCCAGCTAATTTTTGTATTTTTAGTACAGACGGGGTTTCACCATGTTGGTCAGGCTGGTCTTGAACTCCTAACCTCGTGATCCACCCATCTCAGCCAGCCTCCCAAAGTGCTGGGATTAAAGGCGTGAGCCACTGCGCCGGCTGGGTCTTTTTTTTTTTTTTTAAGACCTAGTGTCATTCTGTCACCTGGCTGGAGTGCAGTGGGGGCAATCTCGGCTCACTGCAACATCCACCTCCTGGATTGAAGCAATTCTCCTGGATCAGCCTCCTAACTAGCTGGGATTACAAGCTCCCACCACCATACCCAGGTAATTTTTGTATTTTTAGTAGAGATGGGGTTTTGCCACATTGGCCAGGCTGGTCTCAAACTCCTAACCTCAGGTGATCTGCCCACCTCAGCCTCCCAAAGTGCTGGGATTCCAGGCATGAGCCACCGCGCCCAGCCTTATTTATTTATTTGTTTATTTTTCAACCTAACAGCAATTCATCCTTTTTTTTTTTTTTGAGATGGAGTCTTGCTCTGTCGCCCAGGCTAGAGTGCAGTGGCACGATCTCAGCTCACTGCAAACTCCACCTCCCGGGTTCAAGCAATTCTCCTGCCTCAGACTCCAGAGTAGCTGAGATTACAGGCACCCGCCACCATGCCTGGCTGATTTTTGTATTTTTAGTGGAGACAGGGTTTCACCATGTTGGCCAGGCTGGTCTCGAACTCCTGACCTCAGGTTATCTGCCCGCCTTGGCCTCCCAAAGTGCTGGGATTACAGGCATGAGGCACCGCACCCGGCCAACAGCAATTCATCCTTAATGGGAACTTTTCAATACGTGTTGGGAATTATTCCCTCATCTTCTATGTGTTGGGAGAAATTTAAAAATAATTGGTATTGGCTCTTTTTTAAACGTTTAATAAAATTTGCTAGTGGCTCTTTTTCCTGCTCTAGGCATGTAAGATGTGCCTGCTTCTCCTTGGCCTTCTACCATGATTATAAGTTCCCTCAGGCCTCCCCAGCCTTGCTTCCTATATAACCTGTGGAACCATGAGCCAATCAAACCTCTTTTCTTTATAAATTAAAAAAAAATCGCCAGGTGTGGTGGCTCACACCTGTAATCCCAGCACTTTGGGAGGCCAAGGCGGGTGGATCACCTGAGGTCGGGAGTTCAAGATCAGCCTGGCCAACATGGTAAAACCCTATCTCTACTAAAAATAGAAAAAAATTAGCTGTGTGTGGTGGCGAGAGCCTGCACCCAGCTACTCGGGAGTCTGAGGCAGGAGAATTGCTTGAACCTGGGAGGCAGAGGTTGCAGTGAGCTGAGATGGTGCCATTGCACTCCAGCCTGGGCAACAAGAGCGAAACTCCATCTAAAATAATAATAATAATAATTAATTAATTAATTTAAGAAAATCACTAGTAAAGCCATCTGTGTCTGGACTTTTCTGTGTAGGAAGTTTTAAAATTACTAATTTATTATCTTTTTTTTTTTTTTTTTTTTTTTTTTTTTTTTTTTTTTTTTTTTTTTGAGACGGAGTCTGGCTCTGTCGCCCGGGCTGGAGTGCAGTGGCCGGATCTCAGCTCACTGCACGCTCCGCCTCCCGGGTTCACGCCATTCTCCTGCCTCAGCCTCCCGAGTAGTTGGGACTACAGGCGCCCGCCACCGCGCCCGGCTAGTTTTTTGTATTTTTTTTTTAGTAGAGACGGGGTTTCACCGTGTTAGCCAGGATGGTCTCGATCTCCTGACCTCGTGATCCGCCCGTCTCGGCCTCCCAAAGTGCTGGGATTACAGGCTTGAGCCACCGCGCCCGGCCCTAATTTATTATCTTTTCTTGTTATAGGTCTATTCATAATTTGTATTTTTTCTTGAATCAGTTTCAGAGGTTTGTGAATTTCTAGGAATGTGTCCATTTAATATAAATTATCTAATTTGTTGGCATACAGTTCATAGTTTTCCTTTATAATCCATTTGATTTCCGTAGTCAGTAGGCAAAGCCCCTCTCTTCTCTTTTTCGTTAATCTAGATTAAGGTTTGCCAATGTTGTTGATTTTTAAAAATCAAGTTGTTTTCTTATTATTTTGATAATTCTGTACATATTCTAGATACATACCTGATATCAGATATTCATTTTGCATTTTCTCCTATCTGTGGTTTGTGCTTTCATTTTCTTTCTCTTTTTGAAAATTTGTAGAGATGGAGTCTTGCTATGTTGCCCAGGCTGGCATGCAGTAGCTATTCGCAGGCACAGTCATACCTCACTACAACCTTCAACTCCTGGGATCAAGTGATCCTCCTACCTCAGCCTCCCTAGTAGCTGGGAGTAGTTGGGACTAGGGTGAGCACCACTGCCCTGGATCTTTGTGCTTTCATTTTCGTTTTTTTTTTTTTTTTTTTTTTTTGAGACGGAGTCTCGCTCTGTCACCCGGGCTGGAGTACAGTGGCGAGATCTCAGCTCACTGCAAGCTCCGCCTCCTGGGTTTACGCCATTCTCCTGCCTCAGCCTCCCGACTAGCTGGGACTACAGGCGCCCGCCACCACGCTCGGCTAGTTTTTTTGTGTGTGTTTTTTAGTAGAGATGGTGTTTCACCGTGTTAGCCAGGATGGTCTCGATCTCCTGACCTCGTGATCTGCCCGTCTCGGCCTCCCAAAGTGCTGGGATTACAGGCGTGAGCCACCGCGCCCGGCCGTGCTTTCATTTTCTTAACGTTGTCTTTTGAAGAGAGAAAGAGTTATGAATTTTGCTGAAGTCCTGTGTATCAATCCCTTTATGATTTGTGCTTTTTATGTCCTATCAGAAAAATTTTGCCTAATCCAAGGCACTAAAATTTTTCACTTTTTGAAAGATTATTCTTTCCCCCATTGATTTGCCTTTGGACTTCCATCAAAAATTGCCGCAGGGCTCAGTGGCTGTAACCCTAAGGGTTACTTACTCAGTCGCCAGTAACCCTAACACTTTGGGAAGCTGAGGCAGGAGGATTGATTGATGCCAGGAGTTCCCGACCAGGCTGGACAATGTGGTGAAACCTCGTCTCTACACAAAATTCAAAAATTAGCCAGGTGTACTGGTGAGTGCCTGTAGTTCCAGCTACTTGGAGGTTGAGGTGGGAGGATCACCTGAGCGTGGGGAGATTGAGGCTGCAGTGAGCAAACAGCATGCCATGGCATTCCAGCATGGGAGACAGAGCAAGACCCTGTCTCAAAATAAAAGGCCCATCAACTACTCTCAGGTTCGTGGGGGAAAAAGAAAAAACTTTAAAAAGAAAACATTAGAAAAAAAAATGTGCCCATATATGTGGATTTCTTTGTTTCTTTTTTCTTTCTTTCTTTCTTTTTTTTTTTAAGACAGGGTCTGTCTCTGTTGCCCAGGCTGGAGTGCAGTGGTGCAATCTCAGCTCACTGCAGCCTTGAGTTCCTGGGTGTAAGCGCTTCTCCCGCTTCAGTCTCCTGAGTTGCTGGGATTACAGCCATATGCCACCACACGCAGCTAATTTTTGTTGGGTTTTCTTTTTTTTTTCTTTGAGATGGAGTCTCGCTCTGTTGCCCACATTGTAGTGCAGTGGCACGAATCACTGGCCTAATTTTTGTATCTTTTGTACAGACAAGGTTTCACTAACTACTTGGGAGGCTGAGGTCGGAGGATCCCTTGAGCCCAGGAGGTGAAGGCTGCAGTGAGCTATGATGGCACCACTGCACTCCAGCCTGGGTGACACAGCAAGAGCCTGTCTTAAAAAAAAAAAAAAAGAGTCTACTAAATGGCAAGTTTGCGTACAATTTGTCTTTGAGAATTTGCTCAATCAACAGATAAACTTGCTCATATGCATGACTGCATATGCATTAGGGAACACAACTTAGTGGGTGAAAGCCTGCCTAAGATAGAACCCTGAAGCTAATACATTTTAGCTATTATCTTGGATAAGCCACTTTACTCACCTGTGCCTTGGTTCCTGTAATGGAAATAATAATAATGCCTACCTCAGAGAGTGGTCATGTGGATAAAGAATTCACTTTCGAAATGTGTTTAGAAGTTTGTGGCATAGTAATATATTTACTCTTTATTATTCTTGCATCATTGTAATAGTAAAAACCTGGAAACAACCTAAATGTCCATCAGTAGAGGACTGATGAAATCAAACTTGGCATGTCTTTTTTTTGAGACAAGTTCTCACTCTGTCCGCCCAGGATGGAGTGCAGTGGTTCAATCACGGCTCACTGCAGCCTCGACCTCCTCAGGCTCAGGTGATCCTCCTGCCTCAGCCTCCTGAGTAGCTGGGACGACAGGCACATGCCACCACGCCTGGCTATTATTTTATTATTTATTTATTTATTTATTTGGAGACAGTGTCTCACTTTGTTGCCTAGGCTGAAGTGCAGTGGCATGATCTGAGCTCACTGCAACCTCCACTGCCTGGGTTCAAGCGATTCTCCTGCCTCAGCCTCCTGAGTAGCTGGGATTACAGGTATGCTCCACCATGCCTGGCTAGTTTTTGTATTTTTAGTAGAGATGGGATTTCACCATGTTGGCCAGGCTGGTCTTGAACTCCTAATCTCAAGTGATCCACCTGCCTTAGCCTCCCAAAGTGCAGGGATTACAGGCATGAGCAACTGTGCCCAGCCTTTTTTCTTTTTTTAAATAGAGACAAGGTCTCACTATGTTGCCCAGGCTGGTCTTGAACTTCTGAGCTCAAGTGATCCTCCCACCTCAGCCTCCCAAAGTGCTGAGATTACAGGAGTGAGCCACCGCGCCTATGTTTTTTGTTGTTGTTGTTGTTGTTGTTGTTTCCGCGATGCTCTGTCGCCCAGGCTGGAGTGCAGTGGTGCCATCTCGGCTCACTGCAAGCTCCGCCTCCCGGGTTCACGCCATTCTCCTGCCTCAGTCTCCCGAGTAGCTGGGACTACAGGCGCCCGCCAACACGCCTGGCTAATTTTTTGTATTTTTAGTAGAGACGGGGTTTCACTGTGTTAGCCAGGATGGTCTTGATCTCCTGAGTTCATGATCCACCCACCTCGGCCTCCCAAAGTGTTGGGATTACAGGCATGAGCCACCGTGCCCGGCCTGGCCTATTTATTACTATTATTTTTTTTAGAAACAGAGTTTCACCATGTTGGCCAGGTTGGTCTCAAACTCCTGGGCTCAAGCCATCCGCCCGCCTTGGCCTCCCAAAGTGCTAGGATTACAAGTGTGAGCCACAGTGCCTGGGTACTTGGCATATCGTTAATGGCATGGCATTTTTTTTTTTTTTTTTCAGATGGGCATTTCACTCTTATTGCTCAGGCTGGAGTGCAATGGTGCAGTCTCAGCTTATTGCAACCTCCACCTCCTCGGTTCAAGTGATTCTCCTGCCTCAGCCTCCCAAGTAGCTGAGATTACAGGCACCTGCCACCACTCCCGGCTAATTTTTGTATTTTAGTAGAGACCAGGTTTCACCATGTTAGTTAGGCTGGTCTCAAACTCCTGACCTCAGGTGATCTACCCGCCTCGGCCTCCCAAAGTGTTGGGATTACAGGTGTGAACCACTGGGCCCAGCCTCATTAATGGCATTTTATGCAAACATTAAAAAGATGAGGGATCTGCCGGGCGCGGTGGCTCAAGCCTGTAATCCCAGCACTTTGGGAGGCCGAGACGGGCGGATCACGAGGTCAGGAGATCGAGACCATCCTGGCTAACACGGTGAAACCCCGTCTCTATTAAGAAATACAAAAAAAACTAGCCGGGCGAGGTGGCGGGCGCCTGTAGTCCCAGCTACTCGGGAGGCTGAGGCCGGAGAATGGCGTAAACCCGGGAGGCGGAGCTTGCAGTGAGCTGAGATCCGGCCACTGCACTCCAGCCTGGGCGACAGAGCAAGACTCTGTCTCAAAAAAAAAAAAAAAGATGCTCATCATAAATCATTAGAGAAATGTAAATCAAAACCAAAATGTGATATACTACTCACCCACTAGTATGGTTATAATAAAAAAGATGGGAGTTGCTGGGTGAGGTGGCTCACGACTGTAATCCCAGCACTTTGGGAGGCCAAGGCGGGCAGATTACCTGACGTTGCAAGTCGAGACCAGTCTGACCAACACGGAGAAACCCTGTCTTTACTAAAAATACAAAATTAGCCAGGTATGGTGGCACATGCCTGTAACCCCAGCTACTTGGGAGGCTGAGGCAGGAGAATCACTTGAACCTGGGAGGTGGAGGTTGAAGTCTTGAACCTGCAGTGAGCTGAGATCGCACCATTGCACTCCAACCTGGGCAACAAGAGCAAGACTCTGTCTCAAAAAAAAAAACAAAAAAAAACAAAAGGGCCGGGAGCGGTGGCTCACACCTGTAATCCCAGCACTTAGGGAGGCTGAGGTGGGCGGATCATGAGGTCAGGAGATCGAGACCATCCTGCCTAACATGGTGAAACCCCATCTCTACTAAAAATACAAAAACTAGCCGGGCATGGTGGCGGGCGCCTGTAGTCCCAGCTACTTGGGAGGTTGAGGCAGGAGAATGGCGTGAACCCAGGAGCTTGCAGTGAGCCGAGATTGTGCCACTGCACTCCAGCCTGGGCAACAGAGCAAGACTCTGTCTCAAAAAAAAAAAAAAAAAAATGGGAGCAGGCAGTCATGGTGTTCTCGATACTGGAGGGCCTACTTGACCCATCACCAGAAGGTGTTGCTGCTTTTTTTTTTTTTTTTTGAGACGGAGTCTCGCTCTGTCGCCCAGGCTGGAGTGCAGTGGCCGGATCTCAGCTCACTGCAAGCTCCGCCTCCCAGGTTCACGCCATTCTCCTGCCTCAGCCTCCCGAGCAGCTGGGACTACAGGCGCCCGCCACCTCGCCCGGCTAGTTTTTTTGTATTTTTTAGTAGAGACGGGGTTTCACTGGGTTAGCAAGGATGGTCTCGATCTCCTGACCTCGTGATCCGCCCGCCTCGGCCTCCCAAAGTGCTGGGATTACAGGCTTGAGCCACCGCGCCCGGCCTAGTGTTGCTGCTTTGTAACCAGGTGCTGCACCACCTCAAGCCACGATGCATCCAGAGATAAATAATGGTTTATTTTGTCTGTTTGATGAGAGCCTGGTTTGAAGAGCATAGGAAAAAAAAGGATATGATGGAGGTACCCCGCTGCTGAGGGAGGCAGAGGAATTCCGGTATCGTCAGCATTCAGAGCCACTCTCTTCCCTGACTCTCTGGGGGTACTTCCTATGAGAGATCCGAGTGATATGCTACAAGTCTCTGGAGTGCTGCTTAGATGACTGGAATCCTTCTGAGAAGGCAATGTACCCTGATTACTTAGCCAAGAGAGAGCAGTGGAAGAAACTGCAGAGGGAAAGCCGGGAGGAAGAAATCCTACCTGGTGGTCTACGACTGACGCTTTGCCCCCTGTGGTGGTATACTGTGACCAGACCCCGGAGTGGCCCATGTAGAGACAGAGACCTCACCCCGTCATGCCTGCAAGTGAAGTAAGTTACAGAACATACACACACTTACCCTAATAAAAATCGTTAAAATGGTAAAAATCAACAAAGATAGATGGTAACAAGTGTTGGCAAGAATGTGAAGAAACTGAGTCCCTAATACATTGATGGTGGGAATATAAAATGCTGCAACCACTTTGGAAACCAGTTTGGCATTTCCTCAAAAAGTTAAACATGGTTGCCCTATGACCCAGCAATTCCCCTCCCAGGTATATGCCTAAGAAAACTGAAAACATACATTCACATGGATTCTTGTACATGAATGCTCACAGTATGCTACTGTTATGTATTCAACTTCACAACACCCAAAGTGGATACAACCCAATTGTGCAAGTGACAGAAAACATAAGCAAAATGTGGTATATGCATATAATGGAATATTATTCAACCATAAAAAGGAATGAGATATTGGTACATGCTACAACTTAAATGAACCTTGAAAACATTATGCTAAGTGAAAGAAATTGGACACAAAAAGCCACATATTGTATAATCCCATTTATATGAAATATCCAGAATATGCAAATCCATAGAGACAGAAAGTAGACTAGTGACTGCAAGGGGATGAGGAGGAAAGAATAGCAAGTGACTGCTAAAGGGTATAGGATTTCCCTTTATCATCACTGCTTCCCCCACAGTGGTGACAGTTACATAACCTTGTTAATAAGCTAAAAACCAATGGATTATAAATTTCATTTATGTTTATTTTTAGAGTCTAAGGTCTTACTATGTTGCCCAGGTTAGTCTTGAATTCCTGCCTCAAGCGGTTCTCCACCTCAGCCTCCCCAGTTGCTGGGAGTACAGGCATAAGCCACCATACTCGCTTCTGATTATATACTTCAAAATAGTCAATTTTATTGTATGATAGGTATATCTCAACTAAAAAAAAGAACAGGGAGAGCTGTACTGAGATGATATAATCTCCAAATATATTAAGTGAAAAAAGAAAGGTACAGAATAGTGTGCACAATATACTATTATATTCTTTAAAAAATGTACACACATATATATACACTGTGCAGGCATAAAACCTCTAAAAAGACATGGGAAACCAGTAACATTATTTCCTAAAAGGAAGGAACCTGGGGTGCCTGGGGATAGGGTGGTCCGGAAGGGAGACCTAACTTTTCAGCGTGCTTTTTTGTACCTTTTGAACTTCGTATCGAGTACAACACTTAACTTTTTTTCTAATTTAAAGAAAGAGAAAAGGAATACTCTGTTGCTTTTTCTTTAGTTTTATTTGAAGAGATCATCTGCATTTTTTTCTGTAATAAACTTAAAAGATATCCACCCATTTTGTTAGATTTATTTATTCTTTAGCAATTTAAGTATCAAAATCACAGGTTTTGTCTCAATCCTTAATAATACTATATTCATTATATTTCAGATGTTTAGCTTTCTCATGGAGAAAAAGAAACACAGGCATAAACCTATACACTATCCACCTGCTGGTCCTGCAACATGATTTTAATCAAGTGTTACTGATACTTGAACAATTTCTATGATGTCAGCAGAGATATCAACAAGAGTGATTATAAAGTAGCTAGCCTTATAAGTCAAGAGTTATGATCTTTGATCCACTGCTCAATCCATTTCAAGATCTGATCTACATTATTTTCTAGCTCTTCTGGTTTATTACTGGGCAGCTGATGCACGATTTCTTCCTTGTAGGATGCTGTGGCTTCTTCATAAAGAACTTGAAAAATCTCACACTGAATATTGTCTGTTAGTTTCTTCTCATTATAACCCCTAGAAGGCAGGGAGGTTAACCAAACAAAAAGCAAAATAAATGGCATTAACTGGAGTTTTAGAAACATACCAGAAAACTGGACACTTTTCAATACGTGAAAAATTACAGAAATGGTCTCTTCACCTAGAGAGGAATGACTGGTACCTGTTTATATGACAGTTTCTTGACACTAGGGTTAAACTAAAGATCACGAGACCAGCATTTAGGTTTGAATTTTTCTGCCCACAATTTGTCAGCTACTCAATAAATTCCCAGTGAATTAGTAAATTAGGAAAACTCTCATAACCAAATATTCAATTCATATCAGCCAAAAAGTAGAAACAACCCAAATGTCCACAACCTGATAAATGTATTTAAAAATGATATATCCATACAATGGAATATTATTTGGCAATAAAAAGAAATGAAGTACTGGTATATGCTACAATACGAATGAACCTTGAAAACAAACTAATGGACAGGAGATAGGCATAAAAGTCCACATCCTGTATGATTTCATTTATATGAAATGTCTAGTATAGACAAATCCATAAAGATAGAAAGTAGATTATTGGTTGCCTAGGGCTGGGGAACTGAGGGTAAATGGGGAGTGACTACTACTGGGTATGGGGTTTCTTTTTGGGGTGACAAAAATTTTATTTTTTTTTGAGACAGAATCTCGCTCTGTCACCCAGGCTGGAGTGCACTGGAGTGATCTTGGCTCACTGCAACCTCCGCCTCCTGGGTTCAAGCAATTCTCCTGCTTCAGTCTCCTCAGTAGCTGGGATTACAGGAACGCGTCACCATGCCCAGCTAATTTTTGTATTCTTAGTAGAGACAGGGTTTCACCATGTTGGTCAGTCTGGTCTCCAGCTCCTGACCTCATAATCCGCCCAACTCAGCCTCCCAAAGTGCTGGAATTATAGGCGTGAGCCACCGTGCCTGGCCCCAAGAGTCTCTAAAATTGGTTGTGGTAATGACTGTACAACTTTTTGATATGCTAAAAAAAACACAAATGAGCAACTGATATATACACTTACTATGTACCCACAAAACTGGAAAAAAAACCTGAATTATGTACTTTAAATGGGTGAATGTAAATTACATTTCAATAAAGAGGATATTTTTGTTTTTAGGTTGCTTTTGAGACAGGGTCTTGCTTTGGCACCAGGCTGGAGTGCAGTGGTGCAATCACAGCTCACAGCAGCCTCAACCTCCCAGGCTCAAGCATTCCTCCCACATCAGCCTCCAAAGTAGCTGGGACCACAGGTGCATGCCACTACTCTTGGCTAAATTTTTTATTTTTATTTTTGTAGAGACCAGGATCTTGCTATGTTGCCCAGGCTGGTCTCAAACTCCTAGGCTCAAGCAATCACCTTGCCTCAGCCTCCCAAATTGCTGGGATTACAGGTGTGAGGTATGAGCCGTCCTGCCTCCCCCTCACCACCCAACCATGCCCAGCCTAAAGCTGTTACTTTTTTATAACCTTTTCAATAGTTAAAAATACTAACTAGCTCTCTCATAGTTTTTTCATACCTTAGTCATACTTGGTATGACTTGGCTATATATGTAAAACAGTAATCTTTAAATCAAAATTTTAAATTGCCTTGATTGAAAAAAAGCATATGTACCATATAGTCCCTATTACTTCTCTGCCCCAAAACTTTAAATGGCTTTTCACTGCCTAAAAAAAAGTTTTAGGTCTAGCCCCAATTTTACTTTTTCTATGTGTATATTTGGTGCCATACTAGTCCGTGCAAGGATTTACAAGTATCCCAAACAAGACTGGTTAGTCAGAGTTGACTATAATCAGTGAAAACCACGAATTCTGACCGCGACCTTAAGCAAAATTCTGGAGCTTTCCTTTCTGAGATTGCCCTCTAATTTCTCTAGGATCCCCATACTCCCACAGCTTTGATCAAAAGACACTGGGGAAAAAAGACTTTCCTGAAAGTTTCTCTTTACTGGTTCTTCCGCATTAAATCTGATGCTCTATTTGTGGGTTTAACTTGGGTATCTGTTAAAGACTGTGAGATGCTGGTTTATTTTGTTAGTTTTTCATAAGCTTTCCTATTCCTGATGCAGGGATAATTTGAGTGGGTAGTGTTCAGTCAGTAAGCAAATAATATGTTAGGGGCTTGACTGTTTTCCTAGCAAAGGTTTACATTAAAAAAAAAAAAAAAAAAAAAAAAAAAAGGCATGGCTAAATAGGGTCTCGCTCTGTCGCCCAGGCTGGAGTGCTGTAGCGCGATCTCAGCTCACTGCAAGCTCTGCGCCCCCTGCCGCCGCCCGCTGACTTCACACCATTCTCCTGCCTCAGCCTCCCGAGTAGCACCCACCACCATGCCCAGCTAATTTTGTTTTGTATTTTTAGTAGAGATGGGATTTCACCATGTTAGCCAGGATGGTCTTGAACTCCTGACCTCATGATCCGCCCACCTTGGCCTCCCAAAGTGTTGGGATTACAGGCCTGAGCCACCGCGCCTGGCCGGCTAAATTGGATTTCTACACAGTACATTTTACTCAATCAGACTGTCAGTTGAGATATCAATTTACTCAAAAAGTACTGCCCATATTTTAAAGCAGTCATATTTTCAAACAAAACCCTTTATTAGCTGGGTGCTATGACTCACACCTGTAACCCCAGCACTTTGGGAGGCCAAGGTGGGCAGATTGCTTGAGCCCAGGAGTTTGAGACCAGCGTGGGCAACATGGCGAGACTCCATCTCTACAAAAAATATAAAAATTAGCCAGGCATAGTGGCATGTGCCTGTGGTCTCAGTTAGTCAGGAGGCTGAGGCACGAGAATTGCTTGAACCAGGGAGGTGGAGGTTGCAGTGAGCCGAGATCACACCACTGCCCTCCAGCATGGGTGACAGAGCAAGACTCTGTCTCAAAACAACAATAAAAAAACCCAAAAACCAAAAACCCTTTATCATGGTACTACTGGCCAATTTCAGGAATCTGAATAAAAGTTAATATTATGCTTTAAGAATCTGATGTTTCTCCTTTCTTACCTTGTTTCAAGTCTTTCGTACAATACATTGGTATCTGTTCTCAGCACAAAAACTATATGAAACCAGCGTTCAGGGAAGAAATCACAACCATGGTAATCAACAATAACTCCACCTTCTCTCATTTGGTTATCTAACTCATCAACTACCTGCAAGAAAAGTTAAAAAAATAAAATGCTTCTTAAGAAAACTGAAGTCAACTTTCCTATGAAATTCAACAAATGCATACTTTATGAAAAAGTCATACTTACTCTGTCTTCATCTAAAATGGGACAATCATACTCTTCATCATAGCCATCATACAATTGCTCTAAAAGAGATTGAGAATTGCTTGTTGAAATAATATTTTCTAAGTAACTTTAAGTAATTTTCAATTAATTCTAGACTTTAGGAAAGGAAATGTATCATCAATTATTCTTTCAGATACAAGGGTGTGTACTAACAAAATAAATGTCATATAGACACCAAATACAAAGGAGTCATACTAACTGATAAATTGGAATTTTGTCTAGAGGGAAACTTGGATAGTAATATCTCTGAAACTGTTTTAAATATCAAAACTGAAACCAACTAAAAAGAGTGAATAGCCAACTTCAGAATTTGTGGGGTTATTAGAAGAGGACTACACTATTTTTGTTGAACTACAGATTGGTGGAAAGAGGAAATACCTGAACAGATACAAACACACTCACATACATTTAAAAGCAGATTAATGTATCAAAAGCAGTAACAGGCCAGGTGTGGTGGCTTCGTGCTTGTAATCCCAGCATTTTGGCAGTATGAGGTAGGAGGATCTCTTGAGCCCAGGAGTTCAAGACAGCCTGGGCAACATGTTGAGACCCTGTCTCTACAAAAAAAAAAAAAAAAAAAATTAGCCAGGCATGGTGGTGCACACCTGTAGTCCCAGTTACTTGGGAGGCTGAGGTGGGAGGATTGCTTAAGGCGGAGGTTACAATGAGCTGAGATCACACCACTATACTCCAGGCTGGGCGACAGAGTAGGACCCTGTCTCGAGAAAAAAAAAAAAAAAAGGAAGAAAAAAGCAGCAACAGATTCTTGATTTCAGAAATGAACCCTCTGTCACTGAGCTCACATCCTCAATGGGGACTGAGAAGGGTCAGGACCCAGATGCTTCTGAACAGTATCTTTACTTCTAGATTTCCAGCATCCCAAACTGCCATTCCTCATAAAAGTCAAATAGTCTTATTTCAGAAGACAAAACAAAAATAACGTTCAAAGTTACAAGGGAGGCAAATTTAAATTTAATAGAACTTTCCAATAAATCACAGCTGGCTTTCAAAATAAGTTTTCTTTCAGGAGGTAAGACACACCCCATCTTACCCTTAGCCCCGGCCCCTAGGAGGTATTAATCTAAGGCAGGCTTAGATCATCCACTCACCATCTCTGAAAGCATGTTACATAGCAGTCTTCCCACCTCTTTCCCCTTAATATTTTGGTACAGGTTGAAATGAGGTTAAAGTGAACATAAATTCTGAAGGGACACAGGAGTAGTCTGATGGTCACTGGGGGGCACAGAAGCAGTTGTAACTCCTTGTCTTGCCTGGAGGGTCTGTGGACTGATTCTGGGCACATAAACCACCTTTCTAGCACCCTAGTGTGGCCTCTGCCTCCTTGGGCTATTGCTCACCTACCAGAAACTCTATCAACCTAAACAATTAAACTGTCTTGGTGTGAAGAAAACTGGTTAACATTTTAGAAAACAATCTAAATCCTTACTTTATACTACAAACTCCAGATGGAGCTACAAAGGAATGATTCATTTGAGTTTGTTGTTGTTGTTTTTTTTTGAGACGGAGTCTTGCTGTGTTACCCAGGCTGGAGTGCAGTGGCCTGATCTTGGCTCACTGCAAGCTCCGCCTCCCGGGTTCACGCCATTCTCCTGCCTCAGCCTCCGAGTAGCTGGGATTACAGGCGTGCACCACCACGCCCGGCTAATTTTTTGTATTTTTAGTAGAGACGGGGTTTCACCGTGTTAGCCAGGATGGTCTCGATTTCCTGACCTCGTGATCCGCCCGCCTCGGACTCCCAAAGTGCTGGGATTACAGGCTTGAGCCACCCGCGCCCGGCCATTTGAGTTTGTTGAGTGGCAGAAGAAATAAAGACTGATCCAGTCATTTAAAATGTTGACTCTCTGTTCCTTGAGAAATAATAAAATTCTAAGAAAAGTAACAGAATGGTAGAAATAACAAAGGACTGAAATGTAGATAATATAAAAGACCTTAAAACCAAAATAACAATAAATTGTTCAATAAACAAGAAAATAATTCACACAAGATGAAAAAGTAGAAAAAAATCAGTAAACACACATGAAAAGATATTGAACTTTCCTAGCTATTAAAGAGATGCAAATTAAAATGAGTCTGTATTTATGCCTGTTATATGTTCAATTCATTCAGAAATTTACACTACCATTTAATTTCTAATGGATAAAATTAGAAAATAATAAAAAATGCCAAATAAGAAAATAGTTAAATCTTGATTTACCAACTTTATAAATTATGTAATTAATTTTGTAATAATTATGTAATTAAAATTAAATATGTATTATAGTATTATAGTTAATATAGTTTTAAAAACCATGTAGTATAGACTAGACAGCAACATAAATGCTCACATATACAAGTGTAAAACATAAAAAGCAGAATTCAAAGTTGTCTTTACTAGGGATAAAGATTAGAAGAAAAAAGATTTGGAGTATTTTTCCATATACTATTTTTACAATATTGTATTTTTTTAAACAGTACCACAAAATCTAAGAATACCTATAGCTGATTCTGTACTATGTGGTAATCTTGAATAGATAAACATGGAGGTTCCTTTATATTTTAAATCTTTGCCTTTTAAAAGATGGCTCTGGCCGGGCGCGGTGGCTCATGCCTGTAATTCCAGCACTTTGTGAGGCTGAGGCGGGTGGATCACCCAAGGTCAAGAGTTGAAACCAGCCTGGCCAACATGGTGAAACCCCGTCTCTACTAAAAATACAAAAGTTAGCCAGGCGTGGTGGCGGGCGCCTGTAATCCCAGCTATTTGGGAGGCTGAGGCAGAATTGCTTGAACCCGGGAGGCGGAGGTTGCAGTGAGCCGAAATCATGCCACTGCACTCCAGCCTGGGTGACAAAGCAAGACTCTGTCTCAGGAAAAAAAAAAAAAAAAAAAAGACTTGAACCAATATATTATGCTGTCTAAAATAGATGTGTTAACTTTCAGGATTAAAGTCTTTATTTTATTTATTTATTTATTTATTTAGACGGATTCTCGCTCTGCCGCCCAGGATAGAGTGCGGTGGCGCGATCTCCGCTCACTGCAAGCTCCGCCTCCCGGGTTCACGCCGTTCTCCTGCCTCAGCCTCCCTAGTAGCTGGGACTACAGGTGCCCGCAACCGCACCCGGCTATTTTTTTATATTTTTAGTAGAGACGGGGTTCCACCGTGTTAGCCAGGATGGTCTCAATCTCCTGACCTTGTGATCTGCCTGCCTCGGCCTCCCAAAGTCAAGTTTTTATTTGTATACGGACAGGGTCTCAGTCTGTGGCCCAGGCTGGAGTGCAGTGGCACAATCACAGCTCACTGCAGCCTCGACCTCCTGGGCTCAAGTGATCCTCCCATCTCAGCCTCCCGTGTAGTTGGGACTACAGGCGTGTGCCGCCACACTTGGCTAATTGTTCCGTTCTTTGTAGAGGTGAATTTTTATATTTTTTATAGAGACGAGGTCTCCTTATGTTGCCCAAGCTGGTCTTGAACTCCTGGGCTCAAGTAATCCTTCTGCCTCGGCCTCCCAAAGTGCTGAGATTACAGGTGTGAGCCACCATGCCCAGACAGGATTAAAGTCTTTATACTAATGCTGAAGTGCAGAATTTCTTAAATCATGTTAATATATTATTCATTCATTCATTCATTTTTGAGACAGTCTTGCTCTGTCGCCCAGGCTGGAGTGTAGTGGTGCAATCTTGGCTCACTGCAACCTCTGCCTCCTGGGCTCAAGTGATTCTCCTGCCTCAGCCTCAGCCTCCCAAGTAGCTGGAATTACAGGTGCGTGCCATCATGCTTGGCTAATTTTTTTTTTTTTTTTTTTTTTTTGAGACCGAGTCTTGCTCTGTCGCCCAGGCTGGAGTGCAGTGGTGCCATCTGGGCTCACTGCAAGCTTCGCCTCCCGGGTTCACGCCATTCTCCTGCCTCAGTCTCCTTAGTAGTTGGGACTACAGGTGCCCACCACCATGCCTGGCTAATTATTTGTATTTTTAGTAGAGACGGGGTTTCACCGTGTCAGCCAGGATGGTCTCGATCTCCTGACCTTGTGATCCGCCTGCCTCAGTCTCCCAAAGTGCTGGGATTACAGGCGAGAGCCACCACGTCCAGCCAATTTTTAAAATAGAGATGGAGTTTCACCATTGTGACCAGGCTGGGTTCAAACTCCTGACCTCAAATGATCCGCCCGCCTCAGCCTCCCAAAGTGTTGGGATTACAGGCGTGAGCTACTGCACCCAGCCATGTTAATGTATTTTAATAAAACAGTGTAATCTAAACTTTTACTTTTTTATTTTTGAGACAGGGTTTCACTTTGTCACCCAAGCTGGAGTGCAGTGGCACGATTTCAGCTCACTGCAGCCTCAGCCTCCTGGGTTCAGGTGATCCTCCTGTCTCAGTTCCCCCCAGTATTTGGGACTACAGGTGTGTCCCACCATGTCTGGCTAATTTTTGTACTTTTTGTAGAGAAACGGCCTCACCATGTTGCTCAGGCTGAATCGAACTCCTAAGTTCAAGCAATCTGCCCGCCTTGGCCTTCTAAAGTGCTGGGACTGCAGGCATGAGCCACCGTGCCTGGCTGTAATCCAAACTTTTAAACACTCATTCCAAAAAACATTTATCAAACACCATATACCAGTGACCTAAGGGATAATGAGCACATAATTTATAAAGTGAGCAAGTAGACAAATAATCCTTCCCTCAAAGAGTTTAAAATAAAATGGGAGAGGACAGACAAGGCACCTGGAAATATAATATTTTAATGTTACGGTTCATGGTGATATGGGAGCAATAAGGATGGGCACCTAACATAAACTTGGGATATTAAGGGAGGCTTCCTGGAGGAAGCGACCTCTAAGCATAGACTTGCAGTAGATACATAAAAAAAAAAAAAACACTAGGGAAGACTCTTCTAAATAGAGAAAACAAGATATTCAAAGGTAGAGACTAGGAAGGAGCAGGCCCTTTCAAGTGAGGGAAAGTCAGAACAATGAGAAAATAAGTGGTAAGGGGTCAGGTAAGCTGAGGCCAGATCAAAAAGGGCCTTGAAGGCTGCATGAAGGAGTTTAGACTTTATCCCAAGGCCAAGGAAAATCATTAAAGGATTTTCAGCATTAAATGACATGATGAATTCCAAATTCAAAAAAATCATTTTTTTTTTTTTTTTTAATGCAGAATGAGTTGGAAGGAACCAAATCCAGAAGCAGGGACTTCTTATCAAGTCTACCACAGATTTTTAGGTAAGTGATGATTGTAGCCTGTACCAGAGAAATGAACGGATCCTAAACTTCATTTCAAATTTCAAAAAAAGAATAAATTTTATGCTACTTTAGAAAGTTTCAATTGGAAGCCAAATTTATACTTGCCTATACATAGGATCTGAAGCAAAGATCAAAAAGGTTGATTTGCTTAAATGACTGAGAAATTAGAAAATTAAATCAATTTTCTAAAGAAAGTTTTGCGGTTAAAATTCTAGGTACAGATATATTACTTTCTAAAAAAAATCAACTGTGGGACCAGAGTTAAAAAGCTTAGCATGGCGGTTTGCGCTTATAATCCCAGCACTTTCAGAGGTCAAGGTGGGAGGATCGCTTGAGCCTAGGAATTCGAGATCACCCTGGATAACACAGCAACACCTGACCTCTACCAAAAGAAAAAAAAATTAGCCCAGCATGGTGGTGCCAGCCTATAGTCTCAGCTACTCTGGAGGTTGAGGTGGGAGGACTGCTTGAGGTTGGAGTGGGCCACGATTGCACCACTGTATTCCAGTTAGGGTGACATTGATTCCCTGTCTCAAAAAAAACCTTTTTTTAAATTTATTTTTATTTTTTTTATTTTGAGACAGAGTTTCACTCGTCACCCAGGCTGGAGTGCAATGGCATGATCCTGGTTCACTGCAACCTCCATCTCCTGGGTTCAAGCGATTCTCCCGCCTCAGCCTCCCAAGTAGCTGGGATTACAGGCGCTCGCCACCAAGCCTGGCTAATTTTTGTATGTTTAGTGATGGGGTTTCACCATGTTGGCCAGGCTGGTTTTGAACTCCTGACCTCAGGTGATTCGCCTGCCTCAGCCTCCCAAAGTGCTGGGTTTACAGGCGTGAGCCACTGCACCAGGCCCCACCAAAAATTTTTTTAAAGCTCATTCTTACCTTAAAAAACCTTCCCAGCTGCTGCTGTTTGTCAAACTGTAAAATCATGACATTATGTTTAACTGCCATCCTAGAACTTATATGCACTCAAGTGAAAGCTGTTCTTTAATCATATTGGGATGCTAGTTATTTTGATACTGCTGCCAATACTTAAAATTTTTATTTTCGTATTTCTTCTTTTTGAAACATATTCACCACATTTACCTCAACTCAACAAGAAGCTGGTAACGCTAAAGCAATTAGAACAAGACATTAACTGGTTTAAAGTGATTGGGTGCCTTTAAAATACCTGTTTTTGGCTGGGCGCGGTGGCTCACGCCTGTAATCCCAGCACTTTGGGAGGCCGAGGCAGGCGGATCACGAGGTCAGGAGATCGAGACCATCCTGGCTAACACGGTGAAACCCCGTCTCTACTAAAAATACAAAAAATAGCCGGGTGTGGTGGCGGGCGCCTGTAGTCCCAGCTACTCAGGAGGCTGAGGCAGGAGAATGGCATGAACCCAGGAGGCGGAGCTTGCAGTGAGCTGAGATCTCGCCACTGCACTCCAGCCTGGGCGACAGAGCGAGACTCCGTCTCAAAAATAAAATAAAATACCTGTTTTTTTATGCAAAAAGAAAAGGGCAATTAATTCTGCATAGTGAAGTTAGAAAGCTAAAGATATGACATTGGAGTTGGGCCGCTAAGGAGTTGCAAGGAAGATAAGGAAACCTACAGATAAAGAGAACAGCATGCATAAATACTCGAGGTGGAAAATTCCTAGTGTTTGAGAACAACAGGGTATAATGGCTACACTGAAGGGGACACAGGGGAATGGCTGCAGGTAAACTGTGGCCATTTTATAAAGAGTCTGCTATATTTCCTTAAGGAGGATGGACTATGTGAGTAAAAAATTCAAATCATGTCATTCTCCTTCCCTGCTTTTAAGAAAATGATAGTGTAGAAGAGGGAGGAAAGAGTTACTGAAGAGGTCAAATAAGAGATTCTAGGTAGGATTCTAGGCATAGCACCAGTGGTCTTGATGAAATAGGGGTACTGCAGGGATGTGTTGGAGAAACCATCAAGATTCAAAGGCCAAGTGGATCTTTGTGAGAGAGTGAATGTGTATTTATATGCTTGGGATGTAGAAATCAGAGTGGGCAAGTACAGTCAAGGATGACGTCAGAGCATGTGCTTTAAACATATTACTTTAGAGGTGTAAACATCTGGGAACTATCCACATGGTTATGTCTAATAGGTGTCTAGAAATTGGGCTGTTTTAATTGTAAATTTAAGTCATCAGCACAAGGGGAGTGAATAGTCCTGAATGAGTGAGATTACTAGTGGGAGGGGCAGAATCACAATATGACTGCAATGAAATCACGGGGGAAATGAGTGGAAGGGGAAGGATCAGAGGCAAAGATGGGGAGAGAGCAGTGTCAGAGAGGCCAATAGAGGAGTTAGTTTCCAAGGCTTCCAGCGGGAGTTGATAAGGGGAGAGAAAAATGGGATTCAGAAAAGGATAGAACAGGGATCAGCATCTTTTTTTTTTTTCCTGTAAAGGGCCAGATCATAAATACCTCACACTTTGCAAGCTAGTCTTTAGCTCAGAAGTCATACAAAAACAACAGTAGCTTGCCAACCCCTAGGTTAAAGATATATCAAGATCCTAAGTGTTCAAAGCCAAGCTATGCTTTACAGTTTCTACTGGAAATGGATCCAATGTCAATATATTACTTTGTCTAGACCTATGGGTATCCTGCAGTTAGGAAGAGGCTGAAGACTGAAAAACTGCTGCCAGGAAAATTAAGGATGCTAGTAAGAGTATAAAAAATGATTGCATATAGGAAAGGATGTCAAATGAGGAGGAGTCTTGAGACTAGGAGAATAGGGATAAGAGAAGCATTCTTATAGTCATACCACAGTAAGACTCATGGTTTTTGTTTTTGTTTTTGAGATGGAGTCTTGCTCTGTCATCCAGGCTGGAGTGCAGTGGTGTGATCTCAGCTCACTGCAAGCTCTGTCTCCCAAGTAGCTGGGACTACAGGCGCCCGCCACCACACCCAGCTAATTTTTTGTGTTTTTAGTAGAGACAGGGTTTCACCATGTTAGCCAGGATGGTCTCAACCTCCTGACCTCGTGATCTGCCCACCTCGGCCTCTCAAAGTGCTGGGATTATAGGCTTGAGCCACCGCGCCCGGCCCACAGTAAGACTCCTAATAGTTTTTCTTTTTTTTTTTTTTTTTTTGAGACGGAATCTCTCTGTCACCCAGGCTGGAGTACAGTGATGTGATCTCGGCTCACTGCAACCTCTGCCTCCCAGATTCAAGTGATTCTCCTGCCTCAGCCTCCCGAGTAGCTGGGATTACAGGCGCCCTCAGCAACGCTGAGCTGATTTTTTTTTTTTTTTTGAGACGGAGTCTCGCTCCGTCTTGCTTAGGCTGGAGTGCAGTGGTGTGATCTCAGGTCACTGCAGCCTCTGCCTCATAGGTTCAAGTGATTCTCTTGTCTCAGCCTCCCAAGTACCTGGGATTACAGGGGCCCACCACCATACGTGGCTAATTTTTTGTATTTTTAGTTGAGATGGGGTTTTACCATGTTGGACAGGCTGGTCTTGAACTCCTGACCTTTAGGTGATCCACCCGCCTCGGCCTCCCAAAGTGCTGGGATTACAGGCATGAGCCACCGTGCTAGGCCAAAGTGCTGGAATTTACAGGCATGAGCCACCATGCCCGGCCAGTTTTCTTAAACTTACTTCCCCACCTAATTTTTTTTTTTTGCCTTGGTTTTGGGAGTAAAGATGACCTCTCTCAATTACTACTGCAATTCCACATGATCACTAGGATACTAAACTTTCAGAAATGTTTAAAACTAGGGTTTTCTTAAAGCCTTGTTTCTTTCTTTCTGACTTTAGTGAGCATCAGAATAAGCCTCATTTCTTTACAGCAAGGTTTCTCAACCTTGTTACTAATGACATTTTGAATCTGGTAATTGTTATTAGGGGAGACAGGGAACTGTCCTGTGAACTATAGGATCTTTAGTAGAATCCTTGGTCACTGATCACTAGATGCTAGTAGTAAACCTGGCCATCACCTCCCCCTCCATGTGACAACCCAAAATGTCTTCACACACTGCTATACCCACAAAGCGCAAAAATTACCTAGTTGAGAATCACTGCATTATAGATGATTGCCTGGTTTCCCTTAAAATATATCACCACTTGAAACAAAAATGAGGTTGGCTGCCTCAGAATATTTCCAGATATATTCAAACAAGATTTGGGTTAAAAAATCTGGGATGTCAAACTTTACAAAGTACCTCATCAGGCCAGGCGCGATGGCTAACGTGGGTAATCCCAGCACTTTTGGGAGGCGACAGTGGGAGGATCACTTGAGCCTGGGAATTAGAGACCAGTCTGGGCAACACAGTGAGGCCTTGTGTCTGTAGTCCCAGCTACTGGGGAAGCTGAAGTGGGAGGATCACTTGAGCCCCAGAGGCTGAGGTTGCAGTGAAGGGAAATTGTGCCATTGCACTCCAGCCTGGGCCACAGAGCAAGACCCTGTCTCAAACAAACAAACAAAAAAACCCCACAAAGTACCTCCATCAAACTCCATGTCAAGTCAGACCAGAAATCTTTTATCTGGCATTATAGGCGGGAAAAAAACCCCACACTTTTCCTTTAAGACTTAGATCCCATTTCATGAAATAATCTCCCTAATAACAAAGAGAACGGTTGGGACTATACACAACTGACTAAAATGGTGTTGAGTACTCGAGGTACAGAGGCTCTTGTCTGTAATCTCAGCACTTTGGGAGGCTAAGGCAGAAGGACAACTTGAGCCAAGGAATAAACCAGCCTGGGGAACAACGCCAGATCCTGTCTCTGCAAATAAAATTTTATTTTTATTTTTATTTTTTTTTTTGAGACGGGGTCTCGCTCTGTCACCCAGGCTGGAGTGCAGTGGCCGGATCTCAGCTCACTGCAAGCTCCACCTCCCGGGTTTACGCCATTCTCCTGCCTCAGCCTCCCGAGTAGCTGGGACTACAGGCGCCTGCCACCTCACCTGGCTAGTTTTTTGTATTTTTTAGTAGAGACGGGGTTTCACCGGGTTCGCCAGGATGGTCTCGATCTCCTGACCTTGTGATCCGCCCGTCTCGGCCTCCCAAAGTGCTGGGATTACAGGCGTGAGCCACCGCGCCCGGCCTTCTGCAAATAAAATTTTAAATTAGCCAGGAAAGATGGTGTGTGCCTGTAGTCCCAGCTACAAGGGAGGCTGAGGCAGGATGATCACTTGAGCCCAGGAGTTCAAGGATGCAATGAGCTATGATCAGGCCACCACACTCCAGCCTGGGCAACAGAGCAAGACTCTGTCTTAACCAAATGAAATGGTGTGAGTACTGGTAGGAGAGGACCTAAAGAAGAGGAAGACAAGTGCCTTATACTGGATTTTCCTTGGTCTAGTGTAACCATTGCTCTCAATGCTATTAATGCTCTAATTAGCTTAGAAGTGTTAAATTAAGTGAAAGTAACATTAGAATGCATGAATGAAATTGACTATTATGTGACTCAGAAATCACTTGTCAAAATGGTGGTGTTCAACAATGAGGAACAAAACCAGATTTCATAGATATAAAACGTAAAGGCTGGGCTGGGCACAGTGGCTCATACCTGTAATCCCAGCACTTTGGGAGGCCAAGGCGGGTGGATCACGAGGTCAGGAGATTGAGACCATCCTGACTAACGCGGTGAAATCCCATCTCTACTAAAAATACAACTTAGCTGGGCGTGGTAGTAGGCACCTGTAGTCCCAGCTACTAGGGAGGCTGAGGCGGGAGAATGGTATGAACCCGGGAGGTGGAGCTTGCAGTGAGCTGAGATTGCACCACTGCACTCCAGCCTGGGCAACAGAGTGAGACTCTGTCTCAAAAAAAAGAAAGAAAGGAAGGCCAGGTGCGGTAGCTCACACCTGTAATCCTAGTACTTTGGGAGGCCGAGGTGGGCAGATCACTTGAGGCCTGGAGTTCAAGACCAGCCTGGACAACATGGCAAACGCCCATCTCTACTAAAAATATAAAAATGAGCCAGGTGTGGTGGTGCATACCTGTAATTCCAGCTACTGGAATTACTGGGAAGCTGAGGTGTGAAGATCGCTGGAACCTGGGACATGGAGGTTGCAGTGAGCTGAGATTGTGCCACTGTACTCCAGCCTGGGCAACAGAATGAGATTCTGTTTCAGGAAATAAAATGAAATGGAAAATGAGTATTTGTATGATAGCAAATAAAGATCTAGGTTTCAGAAACTATAACCTTGATAAATTGATGTTCTTTTGGACAAAAAAATTTTAAAAATTAAAAAAATATAAACTATAACCTAATCATCAGCCCTGGATCAAAAATGAACATGATACTGGCTTATAGTATCAGGAATATGAAAAACAAAGATGCTCAAAATTAACCTGCAAAAAGAGACACTGATAAATTTTTTTTTAAAAAGTGGAGACATACTGGGAGACACTAAGGGTCCTTAATATAACCAAAGGGACAGAAAAATGGGACCTAGGAAGTTGGACACTTGAGGAAGATAATCAAAGCAGGTTAAGAATTCACTATGAATAAAAATCCTGACCAACTAGTCTCTCCAAAGAGGAGTCATGGTTATACTTCAGCAACTGAGAGAACAGATCACAAGAGTGACGTACACCAGAGATCATACTGTGATCTATATATCTGAAGACACTTGAGGTGACATTCTAGTGGTCAACAATAGACTACAGTACTGCAAGTTGCTGCAACTGTCAACTGTTACTCCCCTTGGTGACAACAGGGAGAAAATTGCTTTTAAAAACATAACTGCCAAAGCACCAACAATCAAAGTAATGAATGACAACTTTATTTTTCTTACACTTTTAAGGCTGATGAAAAACCTTCATTTCAATTGAAAAGTATGGTAACTGTATTTACTCATTAATTATTATTAAAGTTTTCTAAAACACAACTTGAAAACATCCAGCATGCATGTTTAATATCAGTACAATGAATTCAAGACCAAGTATACATGTTACATGCAGCAAAGCTAGATTACAAATTATCATAGTCATCGTCATCATCATCGTCATCATCATCATCTTCACGTTTTCTTTTCAATGCATTTGATGATTCATTGGCAGCATTTTGTGATGACACCATATTAGTGGTAATAAGAATGTTTTTGGACCCAATTAATGATGGATTAATCAGAACATTCTGAACTGCTGAGGTTGCAGGAATTGAAGCTTTTACAGCTGGAGACTGCGAAGTAGGCATCTGTACTGTAAACCTTTGACCTGTGAGGGACATGGGAGTCCCTACTTTAGTTGAAACAGACATGGTCTGTGGGGTTGGTGTGCCTAGTGTGGGAGTACTTGGTCTGCTAGTAACTGAACCAACACTTAACCGCGGGACTGTTATTCTTCCCGCAGAAGTTGATGCCTTTTTCTGTAAAGATTTCAGCCTATAGTTTGGAGCTGTTAAGCAGTATCTATCAGGTGGCAACCTAGGACCTGAATATGGCTTGATCAGTGGCAAAGGGGTTTGATTTCTTTGCCTTGCGATATCTAATAAAAAATCTCTTGGGGGAGGAGAGGTAAAAGACTGGTCAGCGCGGCACTGGATTGCCAATCGCACATCATCTGCATCAACGGTAGCTTTCTTAGCATGGCTTGAATAAATTTTTGCATCATCTAGAATTGTGGTCACATATCGGAAGGCAAACTCCAACATCTGATTTATAACTCTTGGCTCATATTCTGTAATCCCCATATCCTTCAGGATTTGTGCCATCATCTGTGCATCTTTCGGCATGCTCTTGGGAGAAGCCATCTTGCCAGACTCCATGATATCCGATGATCAGACTTTAGATCATTTGAAAAAAATATGTACATTAGATCAATCTGAAATAGTTACTTTAGTAGCAACTGTCAGGAACTTAAAAAATTTTTTAATCTATGTTAAACTGTAAAAAAATTTTTTAAATTTAAACCATATGTTTTCTTAATTTTAATGAGGCATACTTAAAATCCCTTTAATTTATTGAGTTCCTACCATGTACAAATCATTGTCAACTATAAAAAGATGAAGACACAAATAAGGGAGTGACAAAAGATTAGGGGAAAACAGGGTAAAATAAATAAAAACATCTATCATCTTAGAATATATGCAGTTGCATGCAAACCTCACACTAAGATACCATAGCATAGTCATGTCCTACACCTGAGCTCAAAACAATCTCTTTCCAGTGAGACCAATACACTCACTGTGCTCATATATATGTTCAGCAGTCCAAACCTTTGTTTGCTCAACTTGAAAACATTCTCCTTATTCACATTCTACCTCTCCGAAATCCAGTCTCTTCATAGGAGCCTTCCCAACTATTCACAAGAATTGCTAGCCATTTTCAAGGAGGAAGGGAAAATGCTCAAAATAACCAAGACATAGCATTAGACACTTAATATTTCTGTGGATTCCCTAAAAGAGTATATATTCTTTTTTTTTTTTTTTTTTTTTTTGAGACGGAGTCTCGCTCTGTCGCCCAGGCTGGAGTGCAGTGGCGCCATCTCGGCTCACTGCAAGCTCCGCCTCCCGGGTTTACGCCATTCTCCTGCCTCAGCCTCCCGAGTAGCTGGGACTACAGGCGCCCGCCACCTCGCCCGGCTAATTTTTTTGTGTTTTTAGTAGAGACGGGGTTTCATTGTGTTAGCCAGGATGGTCTCGATCTCCTGACCTCGTGATCCGCCCGTCTCGGCCTCCCAAAGTGCTGGGATTACAGGCAAGAGTATATATTCTTTAATGGCAATCTGTTTTTTGTACCTTCTGACAATACCCAGCACTAACACTCCACTATCAGACTTAAAACAAAACAAAACAAAACAAATCTAACACCAAAGTGTCCCTTACCTTCTCGAGCTAAATCACCAACATTAATGTATTTCAGTCCCGATTTTGACGCAAGTTCTTTGCCTAGTGTAGTTTTTCCAACCCCTGGTGTACCTGTAAGACAAGCCACAGAAAAATACTGTTTGTGAAATACTACTTATCACACTGCAGCCCACCTTGTGCCCTTCCTTTTTTTATTTCTGAGGCAGAGTCTCACCTGGCCTCTGCCCTTAAAGATCTTGAAGACTGAAATGAAAAATTTCCTAATTAGCAATAACATGTAAAAAAAATTTTTTTTTTGAGACGGAATTTCGCTCTTGTCACCCAGGCTGGAGTGCAGTGGTGCGATCTTGGCTCACTGCAATCTCCACCTCCCAGGATCAAGCGAGTCTCCTGCCTCAGTCTCCTGAGTAGCTGGAATTACAGGTGCCCACCACCATGCCCAGCTAATTTTTGTATTTTTAGTAGAGACAGGGTTTCACCATATTGGCCAGGCTGGTCTCAAACTCCTAACCTCATGTCATCTGCCCGCCTAGGCCTCCTAAAGTGCTGGGATTACAGGCGTGAGCCACCATGCCTGGCCATATGTAAATCAGCATGTACTACGATCTAATAAAAATTTTCCAAAGCTAATTGAATGTCAGAATATTACCCAGTGTATTGATTCTCCAGGGGTGGGGCTCAGCAAATTCTGACGCCAATTCAAACTGCCTGCTGCTACCATGGAACTACTCAGAATAAAATTAGCCACCTCGTGCTGGGCGCAGTGGCTCATGCCTGTAATCACTGCACTTTGGGAGGCCGAGGCGGGAAGATCATGAGGTCAGGAGATCGAGACCATCCTGGCCGACATAGTGAAACTCCATCTCTATGAAAATACAAAAATTAGCCAGGCGTGGTGGCACATGCCAGTAATCCCAGCTACTCAGGAGGCTGAGGCAGGAGAATCCCTTGAACCGGGTGGTTGGAGGATGCAGTGAGCCGAGGACGCGCCACAGCACTCCAGCGTGGTGACAGAGACTCCGTCTCCAAAAAAAAAAAAAAAAAAAAATTAGCCACCTCGAATCAATTACAATAATTTATTTACCTTTTTCTTCTTTTTATTTTATTTTTTTTTTTGAGACGGAGTCTGGCTCTGTCGCCCAGGCTGGAGTGCGGTGGCCGGATCTCAGCTCACTGCAAGCTCCGCCTCCCGGGTTTACGCCATTCTCCTGCCTCAGCCTCCCGAGTAGCTGGGACTACAGGCGCCGCCACCTCGCCCGGCTAGTTTTTTGTATTTTTTAGTAGAGACGGGGTTTCACCGTGTTAGCCAGGATGGCCTCGATCTCCTGACCTCGTGATCCGCCCGCCTCGGCCTCCCAAAGTGCTGGGATTACAGGCTTGAGCCACCGCGCCCGGCAACCTTTTTCTTCTTTTAAAGTCAAGATATCTCTTTGTTACCCAGGCCGGAGTGCAGTGGAACTTGGCTCACTGGAGCCTCCACCTCCTGGGCTCAAATCCTATCTCAGCCTGTCCAGTAGCTAGGACCACAGGTATGCACCAACATGCCCTGGTTAATTTTTGTAGAGACGGGATTTGGCTATATTGCCTAAGCTAAGCTCAAACCCCTGAGCTCAAGCCATCCCCCCACCTCCACTTCCCAAAGTGCTGGGATTTACGGGCATGAGCTTTAATTTACAGGCTCGTTTGCTTGGCCTATTTGCTTTAATTTAAAAAGATTTAAAAACTGTTCATGGCCAGGTGTGGTGGCTCACGCGTGTAATCCCAACAATTTGGGAGGACAAGGTGGGAGGATCACTTAAGCTCAGGAGTTCGACACCAGCCTGGCCAACATGAGACTGTCTCAAACAAAAACAAAAACAAAAACTGTTCATGTTAAAATTTAAGCAGTCTGAAAGACACCGTATTACCTCTACTGACCCCTTGCACCCTTCCCTAGAGATAACCACTGTAAACCAGTTTCCTATACAGGTATATATTCCCAAAAAAACCCTATTTATGTTTGCATATAAATGTACATGTATGTATGTACATACTCTTTGTAATAAATACAATATATATTCCCTTGTACATAAATGACAATACTATATACATTGTTCTTTACCTTCCTCTTATGATACCTATTATAATTACATTTCAAGATCATCAAATTCATAATTTTCAGCTATTCAGGTTTAACATCCCTGAAATTAAACTTGAGCATAAAGATAACAGGGATAATCCAGTTCCCTTATCTAGGAGAATAACAGCCACCCCAAGTCCACTATAATACACCAAGTCTGAAGTCTGGACTCAACATGTTTTCAATAAAATGCTCACTTTTATTGTCAAAACATTTTCAATAAAATGTTTTGACAATGACTTAATAACCAGGGCACTATGTTTGATCCATACAAAAAGATGTAAAATCTTCTGCTTAAGGAATCTAAAATGCTAAACATTATTTGTGGGGTGGTTAATCTGCATCTCTCAGAAACAGACATGTCTTGTGCGCTGCCAACAATCTTACGTTTGGGTGAATGATGTAACTGTACTGTTTCCACAGAGTCTTAATTTTTCTGTACGCTACAATAAAATCTACATGCATTAGATTTTTCCACGAATGGCCTACAATTTAATAAACACTTTCAGGACTGAACGGCTAGCAAAAATATTCGTTGAAGTCGTTTTGCAGCATTTTAGTTCCCTTTACTGATAACACGCACCCTGAGTATGGCTTCAAAGACCCACTCCTACGCGAGAAACGACCCGAAATGCTCACTAGATGCCTTCTTTTTAAGGGGCGGGGGGAGCCTCTGATGTAACTCAACAAAAGCATACAGTAATTTCGTCACGCCACAAACATCTGAACTCATTTACCGAAATCTAATCTGAGGCGTTTATCAGAAGCAAAGGAAAAAATAAAATACGGCCCACGGAGGCCTAAGGAGTGAGGAATCCACCATTAATGGCACTACTGGGAAGCAGATATGGCCTTATTTCCCTGAAAATTTCAAAGCCTACCCTGCCAAAGAATTAACAATCCATTTTACAAACGAAATACCAGATTCCGAAAGACTAAGCAGGTTGCTAAGCAGAAGAGCTGGATCTGCCGACCTCTCTTCACCTCCCCCGGGAGCCTCGGGCCAACGGAAATAACGTTCCGCGTCCCCTCCCCCGCCTGCCGCAACGCCCGTGAGGGTCGGCTCCCGGGACGCTGACAACCGCCTCGTGGCCCTCTGCAGGCCTCCGAAGACGGCACTGAGAAACTCCTACCTGGGCGCCCGATGCCCAGAACACTCCGCGCCCCTCACCTGCCCCCGCCCATCCCCTCCCGGCCGCGCGCCCTGACCGGTGAGCAGGATGTTCGGAAGCAACATGGTCCCCGCGGCGACGGCTCCGGGCGCCTAGCTCACGTGCCCTTTGCTCTACGGGGAGGAGCCGGAAGGGGCGGGCGACAGCAAAAGCCCACGGCCCCAAGGGCCTCGAGGCCCACCGCGGCGCCCCTAGCCTGTCCCTGCGACCCAGCCGCGGCCCACTGGTTACCTGGCTTTCGATGACACATTTCCATCGCAAAGTTGGAGAGTGGGCGTAACTCGGGTCGGTACTTCGGGTCAGGCAGTGCGCTGGATGTCTAAGTAACACACTCCTTCGGAGGTCCCCGCCCTTCGCTTGCGTCGCTGATGCGCCGACCAGTCTGGAAGGTCCCCGGGAGGCCGTACCTCCGAGAGGCTCGGCGTTGAGCCCGGGTAGGGCCAGGTGGCTGCCCTTTCACGTAGGTTAGACCCCGGTCGCCTCAGCTCTTTGCCCAAAAGGGGATGCAACTCCGGGAAAGTAAGGCCGCCGCGGTTGCGGCTATATTACGTGTATGTCTTAGAGACGCGAGTCTATCTCTGCCTTCGAGCTTTCCTGGGCTCGCGTCGCTCCTCCTCCCGACCCGCCCATCCCATCTGGGGATGAGAAGATTGAGGGTGCAAAGCCCTGTCCTGCAGCGGGGATTTGCGAGCTCAACCCGGCACCCCACTGATTATAGGATTACGTTGAACGAATATTTGAGCTTGGTATACCCTGTTCACTGTGTGGGGTGGTGGTGGGTCAGCTAGGAATAGTCTTGAAGGTCTGCCTCTGACATCTCATTTCAGGAACCTGGCATCTTCAGGGACAGTTACTTGCTTTTTAAAGGAGGTAATTGTCAATCTTGTTTTCAAGGGTGAATAGAGCCCTGACCGTGACAGTAGTCTTCTTTTCTTTTGGTGGGGGGTGCGGAGTCTCACTCTTGTCGCCCAGGCTGGAGTGCAACCTCCGCCTCCCGGGTTCAAGTGATTCTCCTGCCTTAGCCTCCGGAAGGGCTGGGATTACAGGCGCCCACCACCACGCCCGGCTAATTTTTGCATTTTTAGTAGAGATGGGGTTTCACCATGTTTTGGCCGGGCTGGTCTCGAACTCCTGACCTCAGGTGATCCTCCCGCCGTGGCCTCCCACAGTGCTGGGATTACAGGCGTGAGCCACCGCGCCCGGCCCCTGGTCTGCATCTTTTATTTTGAGCTGCAAACTATATTTACTCAAATAGGTGGTTTTTTTCCACTTGTGTACCTGTTGAAACGTCACAGTCTCTAATCCCGAACGATTTGGGGCGGAGGGCTGAACAATGTGTTTTCTAGTGTGTCGGGGTGCTTATAGGCTATGTGTGCCTCCAAACTGTAAAATAGTCCGGTATACTTTCCGGTGTATAAGTTTGTAGGCCTTAAAATTTTCTTCTGGCTAACTTAAAATTGTTGAATTCACTAGTTTTGCATAAACGTTTAAGCATTTGAAAACACGGTTGAAAACCACAGTGTTACCAAGAAATGTTCTAATAACGTGTTCAAATGAAAACAAAAATTTTACAGTAAGACTTAAATTCTTCGTCCACAGCAAGTGAATTCATGGTATTTTACTTTTTTGGGAAATATTGGAAATGAAGAACTGCAACTGTAATTTGAAATTAGGAAAACTTTAATTTTCAGTATAAAAATTGCTCAAATAAAATTGCCTAATTTTAATGACAAAAGGTAAGTACATAGTATGTGTGGTTTTTTTCTGTTTTTCCTCTGATACATCATTGAGTTCATGTGAAAAACTCCGATAGTAACACCACAAGTAGATTATTTAATACAGTTATAGTCATTAAAAGTAAAATTATTTTAGAATTTTGATTTCTTGTATCACTTAAATTTACTCTTCCTTTTCACTAGTTCTTGAGCCTTTATTGTGTTGTTGATTATATCAGTATACATTTATTACTATAATTCTGCAATTACAGTTTTTCTTCATTTGAGGGCTTCTTTTTTTTCCCCCCTAGGTGAATTATAGTTTAATGTACTACAGGTCCTGAACTACGGATGGGAACTATTACAGTTTATAATGTCAAAAACTTTTCTTAGACCAAAGGTATCTTCCACAAAGGTATGATACACTAGAATGGCCATGTAATAATTGCCTTAAAATAATTATAAATTTTTATACATATTCTTAATAACTTATTACTGCTATCAAAGTAATAGAGTCCAGTATCTATTGTAATTAATGATTTCAGCAAGTCTGGTAATAAGTTGTGAAACAAATGTTCTCTAAAAGTACAACCTTAATTTTGAAAAAGTGTTTTACAGTCCCAGTCACAAAGGCTGAAAACATTTGAATGGAAGAACATAGAAGAGAGAAATAAGAGTGGTAGTTGGTGTTATAGCTTATAAAAGCCCTACTTCTTAGAAGTAATGTGATTCAGTGTGTCAGTTCTCAGCAAGATAGGGGTTAAAGTGGGATGGGGGTCAGACAGTTTCGTGCATGCAGGGTAGCTATTTCCCTAAGTGATGGCTCTAAATTTTCTTTGATGTTAAGTAAATTACTTAACTTTGCTGTTTATCTTTCTCTTTTTTCTAGTATATGGGAGTCCACATTTATGTAAGAAATGAAACTATAAAATGTATAAATAATTTGCAAATCAGAATTGCTGTCGAAAGGTTTATAATGAAAGATATTTTCATACACTCAAAAATATAGAGGAAAGGGGCCAAAATTATAGTACCAGTCACAATCTTTTGATGAGGACGAAATGAATCAGGTAGCTATGACTGAAATTTTTTCCAGTGGTCTTCCTTTTTTAATCCACTGCCAATAATATTCCTAACTCTCTGTCTTAAAAGAAGAGTGAAGTGTGACTTAGCATTTGTAAAGTATTTGTAAGCCCTAAATTACCTCCTCTAAGCCTACTTTCAGCTCCAACTTCTGGTTCGTTTTCTTCAAGAGAGGAACATTGTCTAATTGGTAGCTCACAACTATGGCTGAGTATTCTTGAAGGAAAACATAACTTGGTTTCTTTTTGTTAGCCAGGCAGTAGATTCTACAACCAGATCTGAAGCTATGTTTTTCTAGATTAATGCTATTAGAGTGTTAAAAAATCTGGTAAAACTTTCTAATTTCTAATTATTTGTAATAATTAACTAATAATTTCTAAATTTTAGCAAGAAAAAAAAAAAAAAACAGGGTCTCACTCTGTTGCCCAGGCTGGAGTGCAGTGGGGTGACCATGGTTCACTGCAACCTTGACCTCCCAGGCTCAAGTGATTCTCCCACCTTAGCACCCCAAGTAGCTGGGAATACAGGTGTGCGCCACCATGCCTGGCTAATTTTTTATTTTTTGTAGGGTTGGGGTCTCCCTGTGTTATGCTAGCTGTTCTCAAACTCCTGGGCTCAGCAATCCTACTGCTTCTATCTCTGAATATGCTGGAATTATAGGTGTGAGTCACTACACCCAACCATTACTAGGCGTTTCTGAGTGACAGTTCCCCCATGAAAAGCCTGTCTCAATTATAAAAATATTAGTTGCTTCTTGCACTGAAGAAAAATATAATTCAGTCATAATTACAGATTGCAACGTTATGATCCTTGGTCTATATCTTCACTAAGTCTTAAAGCTGATATGGATTATTTGGATATATGAAATGGTTCTTAGTTTGTGAATGTATTAACCTGGCCAAGGCAGATGTGTTACTCTTATTGCGATTTCTGTTAAAATATTATCATTTTTTTCTTTTGTTTTGCTTTTTTTAATAGGTAATTTTAATATTTATGTTTCAATCCTACAGAGAGTTAAAAAAGTCATTCTAGTCTTTATGCTGGGAAGATTACAATTAATAAAAATAAGTTTGTGTTCTTTACTCCTTTAAGGTCAAGTAGACAAGTATGCACTTGCACTTACTGTAAAGTAGAAAAACAACTATTACAGAGAGAGTTTTATTTAAAAAGAGTTAATTTGTAAGATTTTTAGGCCGGGTGTCTTGGCTCATACCTGTAATCCCAGCTCTTTGGGAGGCTGAGGTGAGAGGATCACTTGAGCCCAAGAATTGTTTGAGACCAGCCTGGGCAACATGGCAAAAACCCATCTCTACAAAAAGTACAAAAAAATAGTTGGGCATGGTGGTGCATGCCTATAGTCCCAGTTACTCAAGAGGCTGAGGCTGGAGGATTGCTTGAGCTGAGATTGTACCACTGCACTCCAGCCTGGGCGACAAAGCGAGACCCTGTCTCAAAAAAAAAAATTTTTTTTTTTTTCGTTTTAAAGGTTATAAATTTATGAGTATGCTGTTTCGAGTAGTTCAGTTATTTGGGCGAATAGATGGGAGAAAATGTGATTATATTTACAGGATTTCTTTTTTTTTTCAGGTAACAGACTGGGTCGACCCATCATTTGATGATTTTCTAGAGTGTAGAGACATCTCTACTATTACTGCCACGTCATTAGGTGTGAATAACTCAAGTCATAGAAGAAAAAATGGACCTTCTACATTAGAAAGTAGTAAATTTCCAGCGAGAAAAAGAGGAAATCTGTCTTCCTTAGAACAGATTTATGGTTTAGAAAATTCAAAAGAATCTCTGTCTGAAAATGAACCATGGGTGGATAAATATAAACCAGAAACTCAGGTACTGAAAAGCATGCAGACATGTCTACATAATTTAATTTCAGGGTGCATAAGGGTGGATGGGAAGCAGAGAGATGTATATTTTCAGATTTTTTACTCAGGAATCTTTCTAAGGGTTAGAAAAAATTCTGGATTTTTTTATTTTCCAAGGCTCAGATTTTTCTCAATAGTTACTCTAAAGTTGTATTATTAGTTATCTTAGATTTAATTTAATCCCAACATAGAATTGATCTTTTTAAAAGTTTTTGTACTAAATGTAATACTCCTCTCTACTGTCTTCTCAAAATGTATTTCTGAATTTTAAAAAATGTTATAACAACAAACTTGCCAAAATTATCATACAGAGTTATCAACTTAAGAATATAATTTTTCCATAATAGTATAAAAATTCAAGTATAATCAAAAGGACCATTTTATTATATAGATTGTTACTGATTTGCTACTTCTTTTCGTTAATAATGCTTAGGTTCATATGTGCTGATGTACCAAAAAAATCTTCAGTTAAGAAGTTTTGTTTTAAATTTGAAATTTTTGTTGTAGCATGAACTTGCTGTGCATAAAAAGAAAATTGAAGAAGTTGAAACCTGGTTAAAAGCTCAAGTCTTAGAAAGGCAACCAAAACAGGTAAGAAATGTGTTTTTAAATATTTAACATCAAATATTTTTCTTACAGTGTGTTGTTAGAAGTTAAAGTTTTATGGCCGGGCGCGGTGGCTCAAGCCTGTAATCCCAGCACTTTGGGAGGCCGAGGCGGGCGGATCACGAGGTCAGGAGATCGAGACCATCCTGGCTAACACGGTGAAACCCCGTCTCTACTAAAAATACAAAAAACTAGCCGGGCGCGGTGGCGGGCGCCTGTAGTCCCAACTACTCGGGAGGCTGAGGCAGGAGAATGGCGTAAACCCGGGAGGCGGAGCTTGCAGTGAGCTGAGATCCGGCCACTGCACTCCAGCCTGGGTGACAGAGCAAGACTCCGTCTCAAAAAAAAAAAAAAAAAAAAAAAGAAGTTAAAGTTTTATGATGATTTTGCTCAAAACAAGTCTAGATCTCCTCCAGTGGAAAGCTCCCTATTGGGGCGTGGTGACTCATGCCTGTAATCCCGGCACTTTGGGAGGCCAAGGCGGGAGGATCACTTGAGCCCAGGAGTTCAAGAGCAGCCTGGGCAACATAGGGAGACTCTGTCTCTACAGCTAATTAGCTGGGCATTGTGCATGCCACTGGTCTCAGCTACCTGGGAGGCTGAGGTGGGAGGATCGCCTGAGCCCAGGAAGTGGAAGCTGCAGTGAGCTGTGATCACACTAGTACACTCTAGCCTGGGCAACAGAGCAATACCAAAAACCATAAAAAAACAAAACAAAACAAAAAACAAAAAAAAAAGCTTCCTGACTTTACTACTTCCAACTTGACTAAAAGACTCAGAGACTTTGAATTTTCCCCTTTATTTGTAACTCTTTTTCTTTATGTCTTATTGTTAGCATAAAGAATCAGTAAACCAATTAGGGTACTAGTGTATTTAGCACATCAGATTATCTCAGGCTGAGGAAAGCAGGCAAATTACATATTAGTTTCTCTACTAAATATAGCCCAAAACAGTCATTATTTATTTTAGACTGATATTTTTTGTTTCACTTCCTTACTGTACAATTACCCTGAACCTCCAAGGTAAAATATTCTCTCCTTCCATCAATCTCTCTCTCTCTCTTTTCTTTTTTTTTTTTTTTTTTGAGACGGAGTCTCGCTCTGTCGCCCAGGCTGGACTGCAGTGGCCGGATCTCAGCTCACTGCAAGCTCCGCCTCCCGAGTTGATGCCATTCTCCTGCCTCAGCCTCCCAAGTAGCTGGGACTACAGGCACCCTCCACCTCGCCCGGCTAGTTTTTTGTGTTTTTTAGTAGAGACGGGGTTTCACTATGTTAGCCAGGATGGTCTCGATCTGCTGACCTTGTGATCCGCCCGTCTCAGCCTCCCAAAGTGCTGGGATTACAGGCTTGAGCCACCGCGCCCGGCCCTATCTCTCTTTTTAAATGTTTTTATTTTGAGATTTTTCAAGCATAAAAGAAAATAGAATAATAAAAATATTCATATATACAGAATATACTCATTCTTTCCCACTTAAGTATTTTAAAGTAAATTATAAACATTGTGACATTTCAGTTAGACTTTTAGAGACTTCAGTATGTCTCTGTGTTTTAAAAAAAAAATTATTTTCCTAATTAATTATGCATACCATTATTCTCTCTAACAAAATTAACCAGGATGCCCTAATGCTATCTAATGATCAATTCATATTCACGTTTCTGCATTTGTCCCCAAAATGTCTTTTGTAGCTGGTTTGTTTCGAACAGGTTGTAATCAAGGATCAAACCTTGCGTTTGGTTGTTATATCTCTTAGGCCTTTTTTCCCCCCTGAATCTAGTAATAGTTTACTAACCCTTTCTTTTTCTCCAAGGCACTGACTTATGAAGGAGACCAGGCCGGTTGACTTGTGGAAGTCTCACGCTGCATTTGTTAGGTTGTTTCCTCCTAATGATGATTAACTTGTTCTTCTATCCTGCATGTCCTATAACCTGAAATTTTGAATCAAGGGCTTGATTAGACTCAAGTTGAACATTTTTGGAAGAATAAAGGTCATGGTGTATGTTGTATAGTGTGTCAAGTTGGAAAGTATTTGTGGTTCTCCTGCTGTCTTAAGTTTGGTCACTAGATTGAAGAGGTGACCGTCAAAAATCTTCATTGTAGAGTAACTTTCCCTCACAACTGGCACATAATCCACGGGGAGATACCATGGCAGCATGTGAATGCCCAGTTCTCCATCAGTCGTCTACCTAAGTGCTGTAGCTTCAATTTTCAACCCTTGCCTGAATCACTTATTTTATTAGAGTTGTAAAACAGTGACTTTCTTGTAGTTCTGTTATTTCTACAGTTACTACTGACATTTTTCTACAAAGAAAAGTTTGCCATCACTAGCTAGGGTTGTTTAGTTACCTTGAAATACATTTCCAACTAGAAAGGTAGGATGAGTTTTATATCTTTTTCTTTTTTAAAAAATAGGCTTTTATTTTTGGAGCAGTTTTAGGTTCACAACCAAATTGAGTAGAAGGTACAGAGATATCCCACATATGCCCTGCCCCGGCACATGCATAGCCTTCTCCGTTTACTAACCTTCCCCTACCAGAGTAGTACATTGGTTAAAATTGATGAACCTACATTGACACATCACTAATACCTAGAGTCCGTTGTTTACGTTAGGTTTTTCCTTTAGTTTTCAACCTTGAGATGAAGGAGTTGCTGTTTTAGTTACTTTGATGGTAACAGATCCTTCTCTTTCTTTTTTTTTTTTTGAGACAGAGTCTCGCTTTGTCGCACAGGCTGGAGTGCAGTGGTGTGATCTTGACTCACTGCAGCCTGTGCCTCCTGAGTTCAAGCATTTCTCCTACCTCAGCCTTCGGAGTAGCTGGAATTACAGGTGTGCACCACCACACCCAGCTAATTTTTGCATTTTTAATAGAGACAGGGTTTCACCATGTTGGCCAGGCTGGTCTCAAACTTCTGACCTCAGGTGATCTACCTGCCTTGGCTTCCCTAAGTGTTGGGATTGCAGGCATGAGTCATCACACCCAGCCGATCCTTCTCTCTTGAACCAAGCTCCTTTCTCTCTGGCCTGTGGATCTAAACCTTTTGGTTTAGAGCTGAGATCATGAATTCAAGATGGATTTTAAGTGTCAGCATTGGTATTCCTCTGATTCATAGAAATCTCATCTCTCCTCTCCGAATACAGATTTTTGGGCAGTCTCTGTGACACACCTCTTACATCCAAGCTTTTCCTCATTGATTTGTTTTTGGTCAGCTCAGCTAATAGTTTTTATTTTTCAGTGTCCATTGTGTTTTCTCACTTAGCAATACTCTGTCAGTATAAACATTATCATGTCATAAACCTACGTTGGTGTTACTATTACTATTCTACCAGTTGGTGTTACTATTACTATTCTACCAGTTGGATAAACTTACGTACATATATATATGTGTGTGTGTGTGTATATATATATATGTATTGGGAAAAGTATTTTATGATTTCAAAAGTTTTCCCCCTAAGGAGTTGGAGTTTAATCATATACTCTATTTATTTGTTTATTTAACTTTTTAGACACAGGGTCTTGCTAAAGACAGTTGCCTACACTGGATTGCAGAGGTGCTGTCATAGCTCACTGCAGCCTTGAACTCCTGGGCTCAAGCAGTCCTCCCACCTCAGCTTCCCGAGTAGCTGGGGACTACAAGCGTGTGCCACCACATCTGGCTAATTTTTAAAAACAGTTTTGTAGAGATGGGGTCTTACGGTGTTGCCCATGCTGGTCTTGAATTCCTGGCCTCCAGTAGACCTCCCACCTTGGCATCCCACAGTGCCAGAATTAATAGGCATGAGCCACACCATGCCTGGCCCAAATCACTTACCCTTTATTTTACAGAAGTTTCAGTGATGTCAGTAATTAGAAAACGGTTTTGTTCAAAAAAATTGGGAAGATCTAGATTTATCAATGGGCAAACTAAATTTACTTTTCAAAATTTATTTTAAGTACAATATACCAAATATTTGCAGCGTTTAATTTTTCAGGACAACTTCTTTCCTTCAGAATTCAGTAAAACTCTGTTACAGTGTAGACAAATGGGATTAACAAAAGACTTCACATTATAATGTGCTGATAAGAAACTACCTACTAGTTCTCTTACTGAAAGGGAAACTTGCTATGTGCCTATACCCACTCTGTCAGAAAACAGACACGTAAGTATATTATTACATGAGAAAAATGTATAGTACTTGTGCATAGGCTTCTTTTTCTTTGTAAAGAAGTGATCTGTCTGGTATTATAGTTATCATTATTCAAGGTAGTTATGTTCTGTAAAGTTGCTGAATTAGCAAATACTGAACCATTATTTCTAAGAAAAACACTAAATTAGGTTTCTGCAAACCTCTGGTTACAACATTTTTGTCAACCCATCAATATATAGCCTTGTTGTATATGTGTTTTTGTTTAAAGTTATTTAATGTTCAGTCATGCTTCAGTTAATGATGGGGATACATTCTGGGAAATGCGTCATTAGGTGATTTCATTGTTGTGAGAATATCATAGAGTGTACTTACACAAACCTGTGGTATAGCCTATAGCCTGCTCTCCACCTAGGCTATATTTTGCTCCTGTGCTACAAACTCGTATAGCGTGTTACTGTATTAAATACTGTAGGCAATTATAACACAGTGGGAACTATATGTGTAAATAAACATACCTAAACCATACCATTAAAAAGTACAGTAAAAAGGCCAGGCTCGGTGGCTCATGCCTATAATCCAGCACTTTGGGAGGTCAAGGCGGGTGGATTACCTGAGGTAAGGAATTCAAGACCAGCCTGACCAACATGGTGAAACCCCATCTCTACTAAAAATACAAAAATTAGCCAGGCATGGTGGTGTGTGCCTGTAATCCCAGCTACACGGGAGGCACAAGAATCACTTGAAACCGGGTGGCGGAAGTTGCAGTGAGCTGAAGATAGTGCCACTGCACCCCAGCCTGGGCAACAGAACGAAACTGTGTCTCAAAAAAATAAAAAAAATTTGGTAAAAACATGGTTATAAAAGATAAAAAATGCTATTATAGATTTATATAGGGAACTTACCATGAATGGAGCTTGGACTGGAAGATGGTTAAGTCAGTGAGTGTGAGTGGTTAGTGACAGTCTAAGGACATTACTGCACACTACTGTAGACTTTTATAAACATTGTACACTTAGGCTACACTAAACTTAAAAATTTTTTTATTTAATAAACCTTCACTTACTGGAACTTTTTGTAAATGCCATGTTAAGGACTTTATGTAACTTTTTTACTTAAACTTTTAGATTCCTTCATAATAACACTTAGCTTAAAACACAAATAAATGGTACGGCTGTACAAAAATATTTTCTGTCTTTATATCTTTATAAACTTTTTTGTATTAAAAAAAATTTTAAGCTTCTTTTAAAATTAAAAATGAAGACACAAACATACATATTAGCCTAGGCCTACACAGGGTTGGGGTCATTAATAGCACTGTCTTCCACCTCTACATCTTGTCCACTGGAAGGTCTTCAGAGGCAGCAACATGTAAGGAGCTGTCGTCTCTTATGACAACAGTGCCTTCTTCTGCAGTACCTCCTGAAGGACTTGCCTGAGGCTGTTTTATAGTTAACTTTTTGTTTTGTTTTGTTTTGTTTGAGACAGAGTTTCACTCTTGTTGCCCAGGCTGGAGTTCAGTGGCGTGATTTCGGCTCACTGCAGCCTCCGCCTCCCTGGTTCAAGCGATTCTCTTGCCTCAGCCTCCTGAGTAGCTGGGATTACAGGAGTGCGCCACCACGCCCGAGTAGTTCTTGTATTTTTAGTAGAGACAGGGTTTCACCATATTGGCCACACTGGTCTTGAACTCCTGACCTCAGATGATCCACCTGCTTCAGCCTCCCAAAGTGCTGGGATTATAGGCGTGAGCCACCATGCCCGGCCAACTTTGTTTTTTTTTTTTTTAATAAGAACAAGTAGATTTTAATAATAAAGATATGACACTGTAAATATATAAACCAGTAACATAGTTGTTTATTATAATTATCAAGCATTATATATTACACATAATGAGATATATGTGTTACACTTTTATACAGCACAGTAGGTGTGTGTACACCAGCATTACCACAAACGTGAGTGATGTTTTGCATTATTATTACTAGGAATTTTTCAACTCCACTATAATTTTATGGGACTACTGTTCATATGTGGTCCATGATTGACTGAAAGTTGATTATCTGGCACCTGACTGTATATTGTTGATCCATATAATTTGAACTCATAGTGAACAGCACTATAACTCACACACTGCCCTTTTCAAAAGTGGAACAGGCTCTCTTTGTCCAAGGTACATAGGTTCTTATTAAAGGAAAACAAATAAGAATTATAGCCTGCCATAGTATGTAGAAAATCTTTTGATATTTCTGTAGCTTTAACTTTTTTTAAAAAAATCAAATTTACAGTATCAGGGAATGTTACTGGGATTAACAATCTCTAGTCTCTCATTAGAGTCCTATCTCTAGTAAATACGTTTGTTTTCTTTTCTTTTCTCTTTACTTTACTTTTCTTTTTTTTTTGAGACAGGATCTCACTTTAATGCCCAGGATGGAGTGCAGTGGCACAATCTTGGCTCATTGCAGCCTCCACCTCCCAGGCTGAAGCGATTCTTCCACCTCAGCCTCCTGACCAAGTGGGACTATAGGCGCACACCATGCCCGGCTAATTTTTGTATGTTTTTTGTAGAGACAGGGTTTTGCCATGTTGAACAGACTGGTCTGAAATTCCTGGGCTCAAAAGAATCCACCTGCCTCAGCCTCCCAAAATGCTGGGATTACAGGTGTGAGCCACCATGCTCTTCCCGAATATGTATCTTAATATGCATTTCTTAAAGAATTTAGTAACCAAACTGAAGTCTTTCCATGAGAATATTGTATTTGTATAACAGTAAATTATATCATCCAATGAGATGTCTATATTAAGAATAAATTTTGGCCGGGCGCGGTGGCTCAAGCCTGTAATCCCAGCACTTTGGGAGGCCGAGACGGGCGGATCACAAGGTCAGGAGATCGAGACCATCCTGGCTAACACGGTGAAACCCCGTCTCTACTAAAAAAATACAAAAACTAGCCGGGCGAGGTGGCGGACGCCTGTAGTCCCAGCTACTCGGGAGGCTGAGGCAGGAGAATGGCGTGAACCCGGGAGGCGGAGCTTGCAGTGAGCTGAGATCCGGCCACTGCACTCCAGTCTGGGCGACACAGGGAGACTCCGTCTCAACAAAAAAAAAAAAAAAAGAAATTTTGCTGGGCACGGTGGCTCACTCCTGTAATCCCAGCACTTTGGGAGGCTGAGGTGGGCAAATAATGAGGTCAGGAGATTGAGACCATCCTGGCCAACACAGTGAAACCCTGTCTTTACTGAAAATACAAAAAAATTAGCCGGGCGTGGTGGTGGGCGCCTGTAGTCCCAGCTACTCGGGTGGCTGAGGCAGGAGAATGGCGTGAACCGAGGAGGTGGAGCTTGCAGTGAGCCAAGATTGCGCCGCTGCACTGCAGCCTGGGTGACAGAGCAAGACTCCGTCTCAAAAAAAAAAAAGTTCAGGTAACCTCTAAAAATCTTTGTTTTAGACATCACCTCCCTAATTTAGCCAAAGTGTGGTGGTTTTAATTTGGCTACTAAGTAGTCCTTGGGAGGGACATAATGCAAAAATTGAGAAATTATCAGAAGCAGAATTTAGAGTTGAAGAATTACGATTCTCTTATTTCCATATTTGCAGATGTTTTTGTATGGAAAATGGGGGAAAAAACAATTAAAAAAAGAAAAAATAAAGTTGGTTTATTCCAGCAAGCATTATTATGAAATTTTAATTGCTTATATGAGACATTCAGCAAATATTTATAGAAGTAAATGATATTTAGAATGAAAAGTCAGAAATAATATTCTAGCATTCCAGTGATTTTGGTTTTTAATAATAATTTGTATTTGATTTTAGGGTGGATCTATTTTATTAATAACAGGTCCTCCTGGATGTGGAAAGACAACGACCATAAAAGTACTATCAAAGGAGCATGGTATTCAAGTACAAGAGTGGATTAATCCAGTTTTACCAGATTTCCAAAAAGATGATTTCAGGGAGATATTTAATACTGGTAAGATTGGCTGTGAAGGTAGTGGAAGTAATGGGAAAAACCCATGCTTAAGGGAGCTTTCAGATAAACTTCTATGAGTGCATTTTTTCCCGTACTTCCCACTTTCAGAGGGATGGAATTTCACAGGCCAGATGCGATGGCTTTCACATGGGAGGCTGAGGCAGGAGGATTGCTTCAGGCCAGGAGTTAAAGACCAGGCTGGGCAACATACAAAGGCCTGTCTGCAAAAATAAAAAAATTAGCTAGGTATAGTGTTGTGCACCTGTAGTTCTAACTACTGAAGGGCTGAGGTGGGAGGTGGGAGGATCAGTTGAGCCTATGAGTTCAGGGTTGCAGTGAGCTATAATTGTGCCATCGTGCTCCAGCCTGGGCAACAGAGTGAGACACTGTCCCAAAAAATAAATAAATAAAAGTTATTTCAGGAGAAGGAAAGAAAGCATGTCTCCAGTGGAAGAGAATGGAATTTTTTGAAGATTAAGTCTTAACTGTTTTGTTAACATGTTCCGTTTGCATTATTTATCTACTTTTTACTAAGATCTGGCTAGGAGGTTAGACAGTATTAACTAAGGTATTTTATTTGTTAAATCAAGCCTTAAGATGTGTTAAAAAGAACTTGCCCCCCAAGAAGATAGCTTAGATCAGTAAATACCTGTTAGAACAATATCAAATGAAAGCAAAAGAACAGAGATGTCTTTGGAATTTGGAAGGAGGCCTTAAGATAACGATTTAAAAATTGATAATAGTAACAATCTTATTTATTTATTTATTGAGACAGAGTCTCACTCTGTCACCCAGTCTGGAGTGCAACCTCTACCTCCCAGACTCAAGCTGTTCTCATACCTTAGCCTCCTGAGTAGCTGGGATTACAGGCCACCGCAACCAGATAATTTTTGTATTTTTAGTAGAGATGGGGTTTTTGCCATGTTAGCCAGGCTGGTCTCGAACTCCTGACCTCAAGCAATCCACCCGCCTCTACCTCCCAAAGTGCTGGGATTGTAGGCGTGAGCCACCATGCCCGGCAATAGTACCAGTTTAAAGATGTAATACGTTATAAGTTCATGCATATGCTTATGTACTTTAGCACTATCATTTTGTCTTTCATAGTTTTTCATATTGCAACTCTAGGTGGTGAAACTAGGGACAGCCAGATCTCCTAGGCCATTTTGAAGGGAAAGGTTTCTGTAGAAGGATAATTTTTTTTTTTTTTTGAGATGGGGTCTTGCTCTGTTGCCAGGCTGGAGTGCAGTGGCGCGATGTTGGCTCACTGCAACCTCTGCCTCCCGGGTTCAAACAGTTCTCCTGACTCAGCCTCCAAGTAGCTGGGACTGCAGACCACCACACCCAGCTAATTTTTTTTGTACTTTTAGCAGAGATGGGGTTTCACCATGTTGGCCAGAATGGTCTCGATCTCTTGACCTCGTGATCCGCCCACCTTGGCCTCCCAAAGTGTTGGGATTACAGGCATGAGCCACCGTGCCCGGCCGACTTGTGGAAGGATAATTTTATTTTAATGTGGAGTGTTCCTCAAAATCCCTTGTCTGGACTCTTTAATGCACTCCCTTGTGCTACTAGTATTCCTTCCTGCTGGTGCTTTTGCTGTTTTCTTTTCCTTCTTATTATTATTATTATTAATTTTGAGACAAAGTCTTACTCTGTCACCCAGGCTGGAGTGCAGTGATTTGGCTCACTGCAAGCTCCACGTCCTGGGTTCAAGCAATTCTCCTGCCTCAGCCTCCCAAGTAGCTGGGATTACAGGCGCCCACCACTATGCCCGGCTTATTTTTGTATTTTTTTTAGTAGAGATGGGGTTTCACCATGTTGATCAGGCTGTTTTTGAACCCCTGACCTCAGGTGATCCAACTGCCTCGGCCTCCCAAAGTGCTGGAATTACAGGCGTGAGCCACCACACCCGGCCCATTATTATTATTATTTTTTTAAGAGACAAAGTCTTACTATGTTGTCCAGAATGAACTTGAACTTCTTAAGCGCTTAAGGGATTCTCATGACCCAGCCTCTGGAGTAGCTGGGACTACAGACGTGTGTTCCTGCACCTGGCTTTTACTGCTTTCTAAATAGTAGCATTACTTTTGACAGTCTGATAAGCCTTAATTTAAACAGTCTTCCATGTGAAACATGCCTTCAGAGAGCTTCCCTCATTCTCAAGTTCACTAATCAGTCATTCTGTTTTTGTTGTTAAACCTTTATCACTCCAGTCTGGCCAACATGGTGAAACCCCGTCTCTACTAAAAATTCAATAATTAGCCAGGCATGGCAATGTGTTCCTGTAGTCCCAGCTACTCAGGAGGCTGAGGCGGGAGAATCGCTTGAACCCGGGAGGCGGAGGTTGCAGTGACCCAAGATTGTGCCACTGCACTTCAGTCTGGGCGACAGAGTGAGATTCTGTCTCAAACAAACAAACAAACAAACCAAACCCTTATCACTGAAGGTAATTCATTAATAGGCTTGAATTCCTTTAGAGATTCTTCATTGGGTAGGCCAAAGTCATAAATATTTTTACCAATTGTATGAATGTTATGCTGACGGCTATGTTCTTAGGTCAGTTAACTCCATATTACACAGGGTCTCACTCTGTCACCCAGGCTGGACACAATCTCGGCTCACTGCAACCTCTACCTCCTGGGCTCAAGCTTTCCCCCCGCCTCAGCCCCGCAAGTAGCTGGGACTACAGGCACAAGCCTCCATGCCTGGCTAATTTTTGTATTTTTTTGTAGAGACTGGGTTTCACCATGTTGCCCAGGCTGCTCTTGCATTCCTGAGGTCAAGCGATCCACCTGCCTCAGCCTCCCAAAGTGCTGGGATTACAGGCGTGAGCCACTGCACCTGGCTACATGTTGACTCTTGTCTTTTGAAAGGAATATCCTATTTTAAATTTAAATGATTTTTCCTAATTAGGAAACAGTCTACAGTATTGTGAGATGCATCAAATGTGTGTGTGTGCATACAGTTGTTTAATATTAATGTATATAATTTGTTGAAAATAAAAGTGGTTATGTGTTTCCTTTCAGAATCAAGCTTCCATATGTTTCCCTATCAGTCTCAGATAGCAGTTTTCAAAGAGTTTCTACTAAGAGCGACAAAGTATAACAAGTTACAAATGTTTGGAGATGATCTGAGAACTGATAAGAAGATAATTCTGGTTGAAGTAAGGACAACTTTTAAAATCTTTATTTTATTTTATTTTATTTTTTATTTGAGACGGAGTCTTGCTCTGTCAGTGTCACCCAGGCTGGAGTGCAGTGGCGCAATGTTGGCTCACTGCAAGCTCCACCTCCCAGGTTTACGCCATTCTCCTGCCTCAGCCTCCCCAGTAGCTGGGACTACAGGCGCCCGCCACCATGCCCGGCTAATTTTTTCTATTTTTTAGTAGAGACGGGTTTCACCATGTTAGCTAGGATGATGTCGATCTCCTGACACCTCATGATCTGCCCGCCATGGCCTCCCAAAGTGCTGGGATTATAGGCGTGAGCCATTGTGCTCAGCCTAAAATCTTTTTTTTTTTTTGAGACAGTCTTGCTTTAACTCCTAGGTTGGAGTGCGGTGGTGCAGTCTTGGCTCACTACAACCTCCGCCTCCTGGGTTGAAACAATTCTCATGCCTCAGCCTCCCCGAGTAGCAGGGATTACAGGAACCTGCCACCATGCCAGCCTAATTTTTGTATATTTAGTAGAGATGGAGTTTTGCCATGTTGGCCAGGCTGGTCGCGAACTCCTGACCTCAAGGTAATCTGCCTGCCTTGGCCTCCCGAGTGCTGGGATTACACATGTGAGCCACTGCACCCAGCCAACTTTTAAAATCTTGCTGTAGGTATTGACTAAACAATTGTGAGATATATCTTACATGATAATGTTAATTGTCTCTATAGTAGTGATATTGGTAAAATACAACACAAAGGCTTTGTAATAGAAACCTAAAGTCTTTTTTAGTAAACTTGAATGGAATAGCTGTAGGATAAGGAACGTTAAAATTTTAATGGTTTAAGCATAGAAAAACAAAAGAAAAGTTTGGAAAATTACTTCCTAGTGAAAATACTGTAACTGGAAAGCAACAGTAAGAAATTTGGTCTAAAAATTGGGATCCCCTTTGATGTATATTACACAGGGTCTCACTCTGTCACCCAGGCTGGACACAATCTCGGCTCACTGCAACCTCTACCTCTTGGGCTCAAGCTATTCCCCCCGCCTCAGCCCCGCAAGTAGCTGGGACTACAGGCACAAGCCTCCACGTCTGGCTAATGTTTGTGTTTTTTTGTAGAGACCGGGTTTCACCATGTTGCCCAGGCTGCTCTTGCATTCCTGAGGGTATCATTCCTGGGGTATCATCTATTTCATGTTTCCCTTCACTTCTATGAAAGTTCTGTTTAAAATACATTGAATAAATATTTTTTTGCCTATCTCAATAAATATGAATCTGAAAAATAAATTTGCAATGGAATAAAACTATACTATTATTTATTTTTTATTTTCAATAGGATTTACCTAACCAGTTTTATCGGGATTCTCATACTTTACATGAAGTTCTAAGGTAGGTTTCAGTGAAGTATTCTAAAACTCCAAATTAAATGAGAAGTGGCTTAAATTTCAACATTGCTGTATTTTGTTATTTTAGGAAGTATGTGAGGATTGGTCGATGTCCTCTTATATTTGTAATCTCGGACAGTCTCAGTGGAGATAATAATCAAAGGTTATTGTTTCCCAAAGAAATTCAGGAAGAGTGTTCTATCTCAAATATTAGGTAAGAAAGAAATTTCTGCTTATAAAGGTCACATACGTATTATATTTTTAAATTAATCATTTAACTGCTGTCTTTCTTTATAAAACTTTTAGTTTCAACCCTGTGGCACCAACAATTATGATGAAATTTCTTAATCGAATAGTGACTATAGAAGCTAACAAGGTAAGTCTCTGATTAATTAAACCTCACTTGATAACTATAGAAAGCCCAGCTTAAATAGTGTTATGTAAACTGAAGGAGTTGGAAACATGTATTATTTTAATTTTTTAGAATAAAAGCATTTTATTATATTCATAAGGCATACATGTCATTTTAGCAAATGTAGGAAATACTGATTTTCAAAATCTTTAATATTTTTCTATTAAACTTTCACTTTCACATTGAGGTAAATTTTTCTTTTGCTTGGTTTACTGTTCTAAATTGTGTCTTATCATCAAGAAAATGTTTTCTGGCATGTAGGTGTGGTAGTTACCAACAATTCAACTCTTCCTGTTATCCTATTGTCACTTTTTAATTTTGACATTTTTTTAAATTGTAGTGAAAAACATGTGTCATAAAATTTATCAGCTTAACCATTTTCAAAGATACAGTTCAGTAAAGTATATTTACATTCATATACAGCTGTTGTCACTTTTTTTTTTTTTTGAGACAGGGTCTCACTCTTTTGCTCAGGCTGGACTATAGTGGCATAATCATTGCTCACTGCAGCCTCGACCTCTTGGGCTCAAGTGTTCCTCCCACCTCAACCTCACAAGCAGCTGGGACTGCAGGCTGGTACCACCATGCCTGGCTAATTTTTTAACTTTTTTTTTAGAGACAAGGTCTCCCTCTATTGCCCAGGCTAGTCTTGAATTCCTGGCTCAAGTGATCCTCCCTCCTCAGCCTCTGAAAGTGCTGAGATTTCAGGCATGAGCCCATGTGCCCGGCCTTGTTTCAATTTTAGTACGTCATTTTTTTCTATATCTCAAATCAAGATGATGTTAAAAAAAAACTGATGGACCTTCTGCTCTCAGCATCATGGTTCTAGGGAATCCTACTGGTATAAATCAACCAAATCTTGCATGAAACATAATTTTTGTTGCACTGCTAGGACCACAGGAACTGAGGGAAGTCTCCAAGGGAGAGGTTGTTTTGAGGATTAAACACGTTAGTGTAGAGCACCTAACTGAATAAATAACAGATATTAATAGTGAAAAATGAGAAACAAACTGAGTCCTGTAATACAGGAAGCAATTACTGTGATGAATTATTATGCCATTAGTGTTTTGAAAATATTTAATGGGTCAGGTGCAGTGGCTCACGCCTGTAATCCTAGCACTTTGGGAGGCCGAGGTGGGTGTATCACCTGAGGTCAGGAGTTCATGACCATCCTGGCCAACAGGTGAAACCTCATCTCTAATAAAAATATAAAAATTAGCTGGGTGTAGTGGCAGGTGCCTATAATCTCGGCTACTCAGGAGGCTGAGGCAGGAGAATCTCTTGAACCCAGGGGGTGGAGGTTGCAGTGAGCCAAGATTGCACTACTTCACTCCGTCCTGGGCAACAAGAGCGAAACTCCGTATCCCCCACCCAAAAAAAAGAAAAAAAAATTACCTGGTCATGGTGGTATGCTCCTGTAGTCCCAGCTACTCAGAAGCCTGAGGCAGGATGGTCACTGGAGCCTAGGAGTTTGCGACTGCAGTGATCTAGATGACATGACTGTAGTCTGTCGTGGACAGACCTAGACCCTGTCTCTAAAAGAAAATCTACATTCTCTACTATAAGCGTGAGAACTGCAAATTGAGCCATGGTGCATGCCTGTAGTCCCAGCTACAAAGGCTGACAGCGGTGGGAGGATTAGTTGAGCCAGGGAGCTCAAGACCAGCCCAGGTGTGATATAGTAACACCTTGTGTCAAAACAAAAATTTTTTTTTTTTTAGTGAATTGATTAGTTCAAGTGGCTCCGGTTTAAAAAAGAAGAAGAAGAAGAAATAATTGGTGTAATTGTGGCTTTTTCATCCTCACCAGACTGTATAATGTGTTGAAAACCTGAGTAAAAGAATTTTCATGTAAATTTCATAAATTTGTCAGATTATTTTGTGTATATTTAGTTTTATCACATTCTATTGCATTTTGAGGGTTTGTGTGTGTGTGTGTGTGTGTGTGTACATATATATGTTACATATTTGTGTGTATATAGTGAGAGAGTAAAAACTTCAAAATACAACCTGGTCAAAGTGAAAAAGTAAAACAATACATTATTTAATATTTCCTGAAAGTATACCTTAAACTGTAATAAGTCATTGAAGCTTGTACCATTCATAGACCAGTGTTTAACATGGAGGCTTTTTAGTTTTTTATTATTATTTTAAGATAAGTTTTTTTTTCTGGCTCTATAGCCCAGGCTAGAGTGCAGTGGCAAGATCATAGCTCACTGCAGCCTTCATCTCCAGGGCTCAAGTGATCCTCCCACTTCAGCCTCCCGAGTAGCAGGGAATACAGGCGCATGCCACCATGCCCAGCTAATTGTTTTGATTTTTTGTAGACATGAGGTCTTACTACCTTGCCTAGGCTGGTCTCAAACTCCTGAGCTCAAGTGATCCTCCTACCTCAGCCTCCTAAATTGCTGAGATTATGGGAATGTGCCACCGTTCCCAGCCCTTTTTAGTATTTAAGTTTAAAAGAATCTAATTTACTTTAATTAAGTTGAGAAAATAGGTTGGGGTTTTTTTTTATTGTTATTTTTAAGAAAATACTTTTTTAAAAATTTAATTTTCTTGTTTTAGAATGGAGGAAAAATTACTGTCCCTGACAAAACTTCTCTAGAGTTGCTCTGTCAAGGATGTTCTGGTGATATCAGAAGTGCAATAAACAGCCTCCAGTTTTCTTCTTCAAAAGGTAACTATGGAAGATACAGTCATGTGGCATTATATAGGTGACTTTCTCTTAATTCATTCAATGTAATCAAACATTTTAACTTATATTTGGTCTATACCTATTTATCCTTCTTTGTTATTGAGACAGTGGCTTAAAATTAAATATATACTCATGCATATATACCCTTCTATGAATATGTTGTAGTATATATCCTTGTTTCTGTTTGAGATAGTTTACCTTTCAAAGTTAATTTAGAACGAGATTTCCTGGATAAAAATTCTGCCTCTGCCACTTACCAGTTATATAGTCCTATGCAGGTGACTCTATGTTTCTATGCCTCTGTTTTCTCACCTTTCATGTGAGCACTTACTTCTTAGGGTCCTATGAAGAATATGTGAGGTGATACTTCCAGAGTGCTTCTTACAGTGCTTGATTCATATTAAGTGCTCAATAAATGGCCAGCCATTAATCAGTTTAATAATACTTTTGAAATTATTATTATTTATTTTGAGACGGAGTCTCACTCTGCCGCCCAGGCTGGAGTGCAGTGGTGTGATCTTGGCTCACTGCAAGCTCTGCCTCCCGGTTTCACGCCATTCTGCCTCAGCCTCCTGAGTAGCTGGGACTACAGTCACCTGCCACTGGGCCCGGCTAATTTTGTATTTTAAATAGAGTTGGGGTTTCACTGTCTTAGCCAGGATGGTTGCGATCTCCTAACCTCAAGATCCGCCCTCCTCGGCCCCTCAAAGTGCTGGGATTATAGGCATGAGCCACCGTGCCCGGCCTGAAATTATTTTTATAATAATTTATGAGACATGTTTAGTAAATTTATTTCCTGTTAATATTGAAACATGTAAATTTATGAGATGTTTAATAAATTTCCTGTTAATATGTAAAAAGATGTAGTAAAAAGATAGTTTCACTAATGGCAGTGAGTTACATTTTTACTGTAATGATCATAGTTTACTGCATAGTCCTTCAGAAGACATTTAGCAGACTACTTACTTAATGCTTAACATTGACAAATTGACATTAAAGAGTGGGCCAAGAACTATGTTAGCAATTATGTTTTTTTTCATTTAATTCTCATATCAACCTAATGAGATAGACAGTACTTTGATTCAAATTCAGATCCTGTGCTCTTTCTGCTGTTCGAGGTAGCTTTTAAGTCATGCACTCTTGAGTTCTAAATAGTAGACTTAAAAATGAAACTTGGGGCAAGCATGGTGACTCATGCCTGAAGCCAAGGTGGGTGGATCACTTGAGCCTAGGAGTTTGAAACAAGCCTGGGCAACATAACAAGACCTTGTCTCTACAAAAAAATTAAGAAAAAAAATTAAAAACCCGAGAAATTTGATCACATGCGTATTCATAAATTGGATACTCTCAACATCAGTAGAGAGGTTGTTAAACATACACTGCAGAACCAGACTGCCTGGATTCCAGTCATTCACTCACTGATGACCTTGAGCCAATTACTTCACCTCTTTGTATCTCATTTCATTAACTGTCTAATAATAATTGGTCAGGTGCAGTGGCTCTCACCTGTTATCCCAACACTATAGGAGACTGAGGTAGAAGGAAGCTTCAACCTCAAGAGTCTGATACCAGCCCAACATAGCGAGACCTCATCTCTAATTATAAAAATATATATATAGCCAGCATAGTGGTGCATACCTGTAGTCCCGGATACTTGAGAGGCTGAGGTGGGAGGATCACTTGAACCTGAAGGTTGAGGCTTCAGTGAGCTATGATTGCGCCACTGTACTCCAGACTGGGTGATAGAGCCAGACCCTGTGTCAAAAAGAAAAGGCCAGGTATGGTGGGTCACGCCTGTAATCCCAGCACTTGGGGAGGCTAAGTCGGGTGGTTGGGAGGTCGTGACCAGCCTGGCCAACATGGTGAAACTCCATCTCTGCTGAAAATACAAAAATTTAGCCGGGCATATGCCTGTAATCCCAGCTGCTTGGGAGGCTGAAGCAGGAGAATTGCTTGAACCCAGGAGGCAGAGGGTGTGGTAAGCCGAGATGGCACCACTGCACTCCAGCCTGGGCAACATAGTGAGACCCCCATCTCAAAAAAAAAAAAAAAAAAATTCTCCCTTCACCGGGTTGTTATGAAGATTAAATTCAAATGTATCACATGCCAGGGACAGTGTCTTGCACATAACACGATGAGAAACCAAGGCGATATGACAGTACAGGTTGAATATCCTTTATTTGAAATTTTTGGGAATAGAAGGATTGCAGATTTTTTTTTAGATTTTGGAATATTTGCATTATACCAATTGAAAATCCCTCGTCTGAAAATCTGAAATACAAAGTGCTCCAATGACCATTGCCTTTGAGCATCTTGTTGGCACTGCAAGTTTCATATTTTGGAGCATTTTGGAGTTTGAATTTTTGGATCATGAATGTCAACCTATATTGGAGATTGTGCTGTTGTGCATGTGAAAGTTTGAAATCTGCATTATGAAATAACTTGCAGATAACATTTTATTCCATTTTAATGTTTGTAACCCAAAAAGGATTCTGACTCGGTTAATGTCATTTGTAATTTTTGTTTATTAGGAAAACATATTTTAATTAGAATACTTAGTGTAACTATATCTGAAGTGTTCTTAGTTTTAATTTTCATGTTTTAATTTAAATATTGTCACTTGGGTGTATATTATTCAGGAGAAAACAACTTATGGCCAAGGAAAAAAGGAATGTCTTTAAAATCGGATGCTGTGCTGTCAAAATCAAAACGAAGAAAAAAACCTGATAGGGTTTTTGAAAATCAAGAGGTCCAAGCTATTGGTGGCAAAGATGTTTCTCTGTTTCTCTTCAGAGCTTTGGGGAAAATTCTGTATTGTAAAAGTAAGAAATTTTTACATTTTTTAAATCTGTTGGATATCATGTAGTCTTAAAATGGAAATAAAATGTCACTTCTAAAAAAATGTCATGTATTTTGGTTCTGCTCTAAGAGTTAGAGCTAGGTCAGATACTGTTTGCCTAGGCCTAAGACATAGTAGGAAAATAGAATATTTTCTGACCATGAGCAGGATTAAAAGTAAAAACATGCTATTGCAGGCCATATCCATGTGTGTAAATCTTTATAGTTTGCAGAAGATAAGACAGCAGATCATCTAGACTTTTGTGGCAAGTGTTGGTAGCCTAAAGCCCTCTTAATACTGGGCTCCAGCCAACAGAGCCTTAGACAAATTACCAGGTAGCTTAAGGTTTCTTTCAATCCTCTTGTATTTCTCTAGTTTACAAGCTTTCTGACTCCCCAACCAGAGATGTTTATTGCCTTTTCTGTCTTTTTTGATGACTGCTCCCTCTCAGTTCTTTCACTCCCTATTGCCCATTTTAGTGTCCCAAATAGTCCCTCCTTTTGATAGCAAATGCCTGTATTCAGTCTGATGATCCTGAAGGAAAGAAATTGGGATTTCTAAATGGAAACCTCCATACCATCTGAGGAAAATGGGCATCACTTAGATGGCAGTGAGGACATTCCTCTGTCACTGGATCCTCTTACTTTGAACTTGAGTGACTATTCCCACCTGATTCTTTTCTTTCTCTCCTTTCTTTTCCTCTCCAACATACGTTCATCGTCTCTTGCATTAGCAAATGGAGTTCGTATTCTTTCATGTAGAGAGCAACATCTTCGTACATAGTAGATAAGAGTAAAGACCACTGTATTGAGATGAGAGATCAAGGGAAGAAAGCAACCCAAAGCTGGAAAAGGTGAAATGGGAGTGCATTAGGAAGTGGAATATTTTAAGTCTAGAAAAGCCGTAATCTAAGCATCAGAATTCTTAATTTAGTTCTTGCTAATATGGATAAAATAGATGCTTGCTTCCAGTTGTTTTTATTTATTATTTTTGAACAGTTTGCTTACTATGTTGGTATTGTATGTCTAAAATTTTCAGACTCTTCAAATGACTGGTGCTATATAATTATAAAGAAGGTATTATCTTTAATAATTTCAGCAATTTTTTATAGGAGCATCTTTAACAGAATTAGACTCACCTCGGTTGCCCTCTCATTTATCAGAATATGAACGGGATACATTACTTGTTGAACCTGAGGTAAGTTCTTTAATGACACTTAGTACAGGTTACAAAGGATATATTATTTGTGTGCATATATATTTGACCATTGCATTTTTGCCAAATTTAAGTATATATGCTTGTTTTTATAGGAGATAGTAGAAATGTCACACATGCCTGGAGACTTATTTAATTTATATCTTCACCAAAACTACATAGATTTCTTCATGGATATTGATGATATTGTGAGAGCCAGTGAATTTCTAAGTTTTGCAGATATCCTCAGTGGTGACTGGAATGTAAGACCATTTGACATTTGACTTAAAATGCTTATAGGTATTTCCTTAGAATTAAGAAAAGAAAGTTTACTTTTATCCCTAATTGCCTGACATTATTTTATGTGACTCTTCTTCATAACTATGCTAAAGTTAATGTATCCAACTCAGTGTTTATAATGAAGCTTCAGTAGCAAATCTGATTTTTCTGCTGATAATATAGTACCAATTGTTTCTAAAGTTATTTTCTGTGTGTGTGTGTGTGTGTGTGTGTGTGTGTGTGTGTGTGTAGACAGGGTCTCACTAGATCAGCTCAGGCTGGTCTCAAATTCCTGGGCTCAAACAGTCCTTTCGCCTGAGCCTCCCAAAGTGCTGGGTGCTGGGATTACAAGCGTGAACCACCACTCCTGTCTCTAAATTTTCTGGTTTTGTGGTTATGGTTTTTTTTTTTTTTTTTTTTTGGAGAAGAGGCTCTAGCTATAGCTATGTTACCCAGGCTGGTCTTGAACTACTGGGCTTAGGGGATCCTCTCCTCTCTGCCTTCCAAGTAGCTAGAAATACAGATACACACTACCATGCCCAGCTTATTTTCTTTTTTTTTTCGAGACAGTATCTTACTTTTTTGCCCATGCTGGAGTCCAGTGGTACAAAGTGGTTGCTCACTGCAACCTTGACCTTCTGGGCTCAAGCTATCCTCCAACCTCAGGCACTCCCCCATCCAGTAGCTGGGATTACAGGCAAGCACCACTATCCCTAGCTGGTTTTTTTTTTTTTTTTTGGGTAGAGACAGGGTTTCACCATGTTACCCATACTGGTCTCGAACTCCTAAGCTCAAGTGATCTGCCTGCCCTGGCCTCTCAAAGTGCTGGGATTACAGGCGTGACCCACCATGCGTGGCCCCAGCTTATTTTCTGATTTTAAAATTAATACATACTCAAAATATGACAACCATTAAAAAGTAGATACAAGAGAAGGAACTGTACATGTTGCTACACTTTCTGCTAGTTTTTAAAATTTATTTCTTTTACATATTTTAAACTATTTACTATAAAATTTGTATTTTGTTCTTAACGTCTTAAAACTGCCCTTACCAGTACAATAGCCACCAGCCACAAGTAGCTATTTAAATTTACTTAAAAATTCAGTTCCTCAGTCATACTAGCCACATCTCCAGTACTTGGTAACTGCATGTGGCTGATGGCTACTTTATTGAACAGCCCAGATACAAAACATTTCCATCATTGCAGGAAGTTCTGTTGGACAACACTGTTTTGATATGCTAATATTTCTGTGTGTTATAAATACTAAAATAAGGCTGGGCTCAGTGGGTCACACCTGTAAACCCAGCACTTAACGAGGCCGAGGCAGGTGGATCACTTGAGCTTATGAGTTTGAGACCAGCTGGGGAAACATGACGAAACCCTATCTCTACAAAAAATGCCAAGAAGATTGCTTGGGTGTAGTGGTCCCAGCTACTCAGGAGGCTGAGGTGGGAGGATGGCTTGAGCCCGAGAGGCAGAGGCTGCAGTGAGTTGAGATCACACCACTGCACTCCAGCCTGGGCAATAGATCTGGACCTTGTCTCAAAAAATTAAAACATTGAAATAACAGTAATAAGTAAAATTAGGAAAGACACAGAAAAACCATTTATGATATAGAGCTTCATTACTCAGCAGTTGCATTTGCTTAACGTTTAAAATAATTGTTTCTTTTTTATTTTGAAATTTTCCAACCTATAAATAAATTAAAAGGATAGTACAGTGAACCAGGAGCAGTGATTCCTGCCACTAATTCTGCACTTTGGGAGTCCAAGGCAGGAAGATCACTTGAGGTCAGAAGTTTGAGAACAGCCTGGGAAACACAGCCAGACCGCATCTCTAGAAGAGATTTTAAAAATTAGCTAGGTATGGTGGCAGGCACCTGTAGTCCTAGCTATTTGGGAGGGTGAGGTGGGAGAATCACTTGAGCCCAGGATTTTGAGGTTACAGTGAGCTGTGATCGTGCCACCGCACTCCAGACTGGGCAACAGACCGAGACCCTGTTTTAAATAATAATACAAAATAACGAAAAGAGTATAATTGACTTGTTTGTGACACCAAGGATAAATGCTTGAGGTAGTGGATACCCCATTTACCTGGAGGTAATTATTATGCATTGTATCAAAATAATTCCTGTAACTCATAAATATACAGCTACTAGGTACCCTCACAAATTAAAAATTGGAAAAAATAATGATAGTTCAATGAATAGCTGCATATCCTTAACTTTTGTTTGGCAGTTTGCATATTTTGCCACTTTTTCTTAACCTGTATATTTACATATTTATTTCTGGCTGAATAATTGGAAAGTGTTAATAATTGTGAACATCATGGCACTTAATACTTAAGCAACATAAGAACATTGTTCTATTACAGCTACCATAGCATTATCATACCCAACTGAAACTAAACTATAACTAGTTAATATAACTGGCCTCCCAAAGTGCTGGGATTACAGGCATGAGCCACTGTGCCCGGCTGCATAGTCATATTTTAGTTTTAATTATATTTTAATTATATTAACTAATTACGTTAACTAATAAGTTATATAATTAACTTTCCAAAGAAAGTTAACACTAATCTAGCAATATATTCTCCCTATTCAGATTTCCTCATTTGCCTAAAAAATGTATTCAAAGTTGTTTCCCCTACCCCTGTCCAAGATCCACTCAGGGTTTACACATTTAATTTGATTGATATGTCCCAGTGGAATTTGCTTTAGATAAATTTATAGTGCCGTTATTTATAAGGCTGTAGTGATGTTGAAGAAAGTGAACACATAGAAACTAAATACGGTTAGTATTTTGTATGTATCGGGAATACCAGTAATGCTCTTTTATAAATCTATTTTCTTTCACATCTTGTCTCATTTGTTAGACATGCTCTTTACTCAGGGAATATAGCACATCTATAGCTACGAGAGGTGTGATACATTCCAACAAAGCCCGAGGATATGCTCATTGCCAAGGAGGAGGATCAAGTTTTCGACCCTTGCACAAACCTCAGTGGTTTCTAATATATAAAAAGGTAAAAAAAAAAAATTGTATACTTTGAATATGTGAACTTTATAGTATATGAATTATAACTCAAAGCAGTTATTTTCTTTAAAACATAACAAAGGAAAAAATGTGTCATTTTTAATGAAATAGTTGCTAAGGTCCACAATTAGATTCTGAGTTTTTATTAAACATAAAAAGGTTACTCTTAAATGCTTGTACAATTTTTTAAGGGAAAAAAGACCATCAAAATTTGAAAACATATACATATTTTATTAGTTCAGTTTTATTGGAATCAAAGCATAGTTACATTTTATTTTATTTTTTATTTTTTTATTTTTTGAAACGGAGTTTCACTCTTTTTGCCCAGGCTGGAGTGCGATGGCACGATCTCGGCTCACTGCAACCTCCGCCTCCCAGGTTCAAGCAGTTCTCCTGCCTCAACCTCCCAAGTAGCTGGGATTACAGGCGACAGCCACCACGCCCGACTAATTTTTTGTATTTTTAGTAGAGACAGGGTTTCACCATGTTGGCCAGGATGGTCTCGATCTCTTGACCTCGTGATCCTCCCGCCTCGGCCTCTCAAAGTGCTGGGATTACAAATGTGAGCCACTGTGCCGGGCCATATTTTATTATTTATTTATTTTTTTAATTGAGGCAGAGTCATTCTGTCACCAGGCTGGAGTGCAGTGGTGCCATCTCGGCTCATTGTAACCTCTGCCTCCTAGGTTCAAGCAATTCTCTCACCTCAGCCTCCCGAGTAGCTAGGATTACAGGCATGTGCCTCCATGCCCAGCTAAGTTTTGTATTTTTAGTAGAGACAGGGTTTCGCCATGTTGGCCAGGCTCTTCTTGAACTCCTGACCTCAAGTGGTCCACCTGCCTTGGCCTCTCAAAGTGCTAGGATTACAGGCGTGAGCCACTGCGCCCAGCTGCATAGTTATATTTTAGTTTCAATTAAAAACAAACTTTAGGGCCAGGCATGGTGGCTCACACCTGTAATCCCAGCACTGTGGAAGGCCAAAACAAGAGGATCACTTGAGCCCAGGAGTTTGAGACCAGCCTGGGCAACATAGTGAGATCCCATATCTACAAGAAAAAGAAAAAAATTATAAATAAATAAACCCTAGTTCAACCTGAGAATGCTGACTGGAAAATAGAAATCCCTAGTATATAAAATTTCAGTTAGGCAGGCAGAATAAGTTTTTTTTTGTTTTTTGTTTTTGAGACTGAGCCTCGCTCTGCGCCAAGCTGGAGTGCAGTGGCGCAATCTTGGCTCACTGCAACCTCCGCCTCCCAGGTTAAAGCAATTCTGCCTCAGCCTCCCTAGTAACTGGGACTAGAGGTGTGCGCCACCTTACCTAGCTAATTTTTGTATTTTTAGTAGAGACAGAGTTTCAGCATGTTAGCCTGGATAGTCTAGATCTCTTGACCTCATGATCCACGTGCCTCGGCCCCCCAGAGTGCTGGGATTACAGGTATGAGCCACCATACCAGTGCCCGGCCAGGAGGAATAAGTTTTAAGTTCAAGAGGTATGTTGTATAACATTGTGACTATTAATAACAATGTATCATGTATTTGAAAATCACTGCCGGGTGTGGTGGCTCACGCCTGTAATCCCAGCACTTTGGGAGGCCAAAGTGGGCATATCATAAGGTCAGAAGATCAAGACCATCCTGGCTAACACAGTGAAACCCTGTCTGTACTAAAAATACAAAAATTTAGTTGGACGTGGCAGCGGGCGCCTGTAATCCCAGCTACTCTGGAGGCTGAGGCCGGAGAATGGCGTGAACCCAGGAGGTGGAGCTTGCAGTGAGCTGACATCGCGCCACTGCACTCTAGCCTGGGAGACAGAGCAAGACTCCGTCTCAAAAAGAAAAAAAGAAAGAAAATCACTAAAACAGTAGATTTTAAGTGTTCTCACCACACACACAAAAATATATGTATGTAAGGTAATGCATATGTTAATTGGCTTGATTTAGCCATTCTACCATATATACATATTTCAGAACATCATATTGTATACTATAAATAGAGAGCTTGTCAATTTAAATTAATCAAAGAAAGGAGAGGAAATCTTGGCCTTGCCTCTATGTGGACAAGGTATTTACCTAATGTGTTCTTACTCTCCACAGCAAAAAATGTAGATGATTGAATTATTTAGAGGTAAAAAATGGGTGGCACACAAGTTGAAGACAAAATACACAACAAAGTTTTCAAAATGAATTGCCAATCTTTAAAAATCAGACTAATGATTAAAAGATACAAATTTCGACTGGGCGTGGTGGCTCACGCCTATAATCCCAGCACTTTTTGGAGGCCAAGGCGGGCAGAACACGAGGTCAGGAGTTCCAGACCAGCCTGACCAACATGGTGAAACCCCATCTCTACTAAAAATACAAAAGTTAGCCGGGTGCGGTGGTGCGCTCCTGTAATCCCAGCTACTCAGGAGGCTGAAGCAGGAGAATCGCGTGAACCCAGGAGGCGGAGGTTGTAGTGAGCCAAGATCATGCCACAGCACTGCACTCCATCCTGGGTGACATAACAAGACTCTGTCTCAGGAAAAAAAAAAGTTAGATATGAATTTCTAGCTTCAGAATTTCTGGAATCTCCTGGTAGGAAAAAAAAAAAAAAAAAAAAAAAAAAAAGGCCAGGTGCAGTGGCTCACACCTGTATTCCAAGCACTTTGGAAAGCTGATGTGGAAGGATCACTGGAGCCCAGGAGTTTGAGACCTGCGTGGGCAATATGGTAAAATCCCATCTCTATAAAAAAAAAATAAAACAATTAGCTGGGTGTGGTGGCACACACCAGGAGTTTGAGACCAGCCTGGGCAACATAGTGAGATCCCAAATCTACAGGAAAAAGAAAAACAAAATTTTTTTTTGTTTTTCCTACCTAGTGCCAGCTACTTGAGAGGGTGAATTGGAAGGATTGATTAAGCCTGGGAGGCAGAGTTTGCAGTGAACAATGATTGTGCCACTGCATTCCAGCCTGGGCAACAGAGGGAGACCCCCATCTCTCAAAAAAACAAAAGGAAAGTGAAGTATAACACTGGCTCATATTTCTGCATGGCAGCAATCACCTCGCCATGTAGCATCTGCCCCTTTGAGATGAGAGTAGTAGGTACCACTGTCCCCAGCTGGTTCATTCACTTATATTGCCTGCTTGAATTCTGTAATATCTGAATTCATGACCCCTGGACTGGGTCGTCTCTGAGATGTCTTCTGATTCTAAAGTTATACAGCTGAAAATTACCCTATAATTTATTACCTAGGACATTTTTTCCAACAGATTTCTTCGAGAATTTAATCATTTTTAAGCAATTTATATCTCATTGACTTGCTTTGTCTTTTTTTTTTTTTGAGACAGAGTCTCGCCGTGTCGCCCAGGCTGGAGTGCAGTGGCGCAATCTCGGCTCACTGCAAGCTCTACCTCCCAGGTTCAAGCAATTCTCCTGCCTCAGCCTCCCGAGTAACTGGGACTACAGGCGCATGCCACCACGCCCGGCTAATTTTTTTTTTTTTTTTTTTTTTTGAGACGGAGTCTCGCTCTGTCTCCCAGGCTGGAGTGCAGTGGCCGGATCTCAGCTCACTGCAAGCTCCGCCTCCCGGGTTCACACCATTCTCCTGCCTCAGCCTCCCAAGTAGCTGGGACTACAGGTGTCCGCCACCTCGCCCGGCTAATTTTTTTGTAGTTTTAGTAGAGACGGGGTTTCACCGTGTTAGCCAGTATGGTCTTGATCTCCTGACCTTGTGATCCGCCCGTCTCGGCCTCCCAAAGTGCTGGGATTACAGGCTTGAGCCACTGCGCCCGGCTGGGCTAATTTTTTATATTGTTAGTAGAGACAGAGTTTCACCATGTTAGCCATGATGGTCTCGATTTCCTGACCTCGTGATCTGTCTGCCTCAGCCTCCCAAAGTGCTGGGATTACAGGTGTGAGCCACCATGCCTGGCCTGCTTTGTCTTTTATAGCATATATATTAATTTTGCCTTGTAGCTACATATAAATTATCTGAGACTGTTAGCTTCTGGAAGGCAGGGATTGTGCTTTTCTCTTGCTCAGCGTAACATTATGTTGACTACAGAAAACAAATTATTTCATTAAAAATAATATTTTCATGTAATTTGTGATGTGTGTGTGCTCATAAATAATTCCTTTGAGTTTTAAATTTGGTTTTCTTATACATTCAATGTCTTTTAAAAATTCTTGTTTATCAAATGTGAAATAGTTACGTAGGTAAAATACTCTATTAGACAATGTTAGACAAACTATAAAGGACTACTTATATAAGCTATTAAAAGTATATTTGTGGTATATAAACCTACAAGTTAATATAAACTTACTGTGTACGTTTATATAGTAAACTTAGTTTGTCTAGGAATACATATTTTTAATTTCGTTTTTCCTTTCATCTTTTTTTTTCTTTTCTATACAGTATCGGGAAAATTGCCTGGCAGCAAAAGCACTTTTTCCTGATTTCTGCCTGCCAGCTTTATGCCTCCAAACTCAGCTATTGCCATACCTTGCTCTACTAACCATTCCAATGAGAAATCAAGGTAATAACATAAGTTTTTTTTTTCTTTTAAGAAGTAGGGTTCTTCATTAATTTATTTTATTTTATTTTATTTTTTATTTTTTATTTTTGAGACGGAGTCTCGCTCTGTCGCCCAGGCTGGAGTGCAGTGGCCGGATCTCGGCTCACTACAAGCTCCGCCTCCTGGGTTCATGCCATTCTCCTGCCTCAGCCTCCTGAGTAGCTGGGACTACAGGCGCCCGCCACCGCGCCTGACTAGTTTTTTGTATTTTTTTTTAGTAGAGACGGGGTTTCACCGTGTTAGCCAGGATGCTCTCCATCTCCTGACCTCGTGATCCACCCGTCTCGGCCTCCCAAAGTGCTGGGATTACAGTCTTGAGCCACTGCACCCGGCCTATTTTATTTTTTTAGATGGAGTCTCGCTCTATCGCCCAGGCTGGAGTGCAGTGGCGTGATCTTGGCTCACTGCAACCTCTGCCTCCTGGATTCAAGCGATTCTCCTGCCTCAGCCTCCGGAGTAGCTGGGACCACAGGTGCGTGCCCCCACACCTGGCTAATTTTTGTATTTTTAGTAGAGACGGGGTTTCACCATATTAGCCAGGATGGTCTCGATCTCCTGACCTTGTGATCCACCTGCCTCGGCCCCCCAGAGTGCTGGGATTACAGGCGTGAGCCACCGCGCATGGCCAGAACTAGGGTTTTATATCAGTATATTTTTGTGGGCCAACTTATTGCTATATGCAGTGAGATACTTTTTTTCCTTTTGTTTTTTGATCCAGATAATTCTGCATCCTTTATGTTTTTTTAAAAAAAGCATCAAACAGGCCAGCTGCGGTGGCTCATGCCTGTAATCCCAGCACTTTGGAAGGGCAAGACAGGCAGATCCCTGGAGGTTAGGAGTTCGAGACTAGCCTGGCCAACATGGCGAAACTCTGTCTCTACTAAAAATACAAAAATTAGCCAGGTGCGGTGGCACGTGCTTGTAATCCCAGCTACTCAGGAGACTGAGGCAGGAGAATCACTGGAATCCAGGAGGTGGAGGCTGCAGTGAGCCGAGATCGCATACCTGCACTCCAGGCTGGGTGACAAAGTGAGGTCTGTCTCAAAAAAACAAAAAGCATCAAACGATATAGAAATATATAAAAGGCTGGACACAGTGGCTTACGCCTGTAATCCTAGCACTTTGGGAGGCCAAGACTGGGAAACTCCATTTCTACTAAAAAAAAAACAAAAAATTAGCCGGGTGTGGTGGCACGCGTGTGTAATCCCAGCTACTCGGGAGGCTGAGGCAGGAGAATCTTGAACCCGGGAGGCAGAGGTTGCAGTGAGTCGAGATCGGGCCATTGCACTCCAGCCTGGGCGACAGAGCAAGACTCTGTCTCAAAAAAAAAAAAAAGAACTTCCTAAAGTAAAAATTGAAAGTACTTCCCCTACAACCACAGGTTGCTTTGACATTGCTTTGACAGATTAATGTAAACTCTTCCAGATACTCTTCTGTGAATGTAGAGACATGCAGAATGAGGCAAGCTTTCATTTGCTTATATCACTTACTGTGGATAGCCTTTCATATCTTATAAGTTAATGTCAGAGCAGTAATGCTAAAGTGTATTGAAATCTAACTCATTTTTTCCAAATTTATAAACATTTTATTTAACCTTATGATATGTATTTTGGTTGATTTCAGTATTACAAAAATGCCTATTAATAGTATATTTTCATTATGTTTCTATGTTATGAAATTATAATGCTACAAACATTACTATGCCTGTGGCAGTATACACCTGGATACATTTTGAAAATGTTGTGCATTCATAGGCAAAAATGGGATAATTTTTGGGCAGTGGTCATGATAAATCTGTTGATCAGAATCCAGAGATTTCCCTTCTCTTTGCCAATTGCTTTAAGAGTACACTAGTTTTTGGCTGGGTGCAGTGGCTCACGCCTGTGATCCCAGCACTTTGGGAGGCCGAGACGGGCAGATCACGAGGTCAGGAGATCGAGACCATCCTAGCTAACATGGTAAAACCCCATCTCTAGTAAAAATACAAAATAAATAAATAAATAAAATTAGCTGGGCCTGGTGGCGGGCGCCTGTAGTCCTAGTCCCAGCTGCTTGGGAGGCTGAGGTAGGAGAATGGCGTGAACCTGGGAGGCAGAGCTTACAGTGAGCGAAGATCGCGCGACAGAGCGAGTCTCCAGCTCGAAAAAAAAAAAAAGAAACAAAAGATTATACTAGTTTTTAAACTTTTTATTATTATTTTTTTGAGACGGAGTTTCACTCTTGTTGCCGAGGCTGGAGTGCAATGGCATGATCTCAACTTACCGCAACCTCCGCCTCCCAGGTTCAAGTGATTCTTCTGCCTCAGCCTTCAAAGTAGCTGGGATTACAGGCATGTGCCACAACACCTGGCTAATTTTTTTTTGTATTTTTAGTAGAGGTGGGGTGTCACCATGTTGGCCAGGCTGGTTTCGAACTCCTGGCCTTAAGTGATCTGCCCACATTGGACTCCCAAAGTGCAGAATTACAGGCATGAGCCACCACACCCGACCACTAGTTTTTAAACTTTATTTTGAAATTTTAGGCTGGGCGCGGTGGCTCACGCCTATAATCCCAGCACTTTGGGAGGCCGAGGCAGGTGGATCCTGAGGTCAGGAGATCGAGACCATCCTGGTTAACACGGTGAAATCCCGTCTCTACTAAAAATAGAAAAAATTAGCTGGGCGTGGTGGCGGGTGCCTGTAGTCCCAGCTACTCGAGAGGCTGAGGCAGGAGAATGGCAAGAACCCAGAAGGCGGAGCTTGCAGTGAGCCGAGATGGCGCCACTGCACTCCAGTCTGGGCAACAGGGCGAGACTCCATCTCAAAAAAAAAAAAAAAAGAAATTATTTTAAACGTAAAGATGCAAGAATAGTACAAAAAAATTCTTGTATATCCTTCACTAAGTTTCCTCATTGTTACATTTTTTACCATATTTGCCTAATTATATTCTCTCTCTTTATAAGCATGCACATATATGTATTATTTTGCTAAACTAGTTTTGAGTAAATTGCAGGCATGATATCCCATTATTCTTAAAAACTTAAGTCTGCCCTTGCTAAAAAGCAAGGATATTTTCCTGCATAACCACAGTATGCACATCAAATCAGGAAATTAGCATTAATACCATTTATTTTATAGTCCCCATTCAAATTTTGCCAGTTGTCCTAATAATGTCCTTTTTTAATTAATAGAGACGGGATCTCGCTATGTTGACCAGGTTGGTCTTGAACTCCTGACCTCAAGCAATCCTCTGGCCTCATCCTCCCAAAGTGCTAGGATTATAGGCACAGGCCACCGCACCCAGCCCTAATAATATCCTTTGTAAAATGATAACTCCCCATTTCTTGTCCAGAATCCAATGAAAGATAACCTCGTGCATTTAGTGATTCAGTTTCCATGTGTTTTTAGTCTCCCTTCATCTGAACAGTTTTTTAGTCTGTCTTTGTCCATGACATTTTAGAGGCATACAGGACAGTTACGGTGTATACTATCCCTCAATTTGGATTTGTCTGGTGATTCCTCATGACTGGATTCAGGATATGTATTTTTTTGGCAGAAATACCACAGAAGTGATCTTAAAAAAAATGGCAAGGAGAGGAAAGATATCTGGATTCTGACCAACAGATTCATCATGTCCACTGCATAAACGTTATTTTTGCCTATGAATACACAACATTTTAAACACTTTAAGTATCAATACTCACAAAAGCTATAAGATAAAACGCTTCATTGTATCGAAGTAGATATTTACTCTTTAATCCTTTCTTCTGATCACTGATAAGGTCAACTCTGTTTAAAATTTCTGTGCCAGGCATGGTGGCTCATGCCTATAATCCCAGCACTTTGGGTGGCCAAGGTGGGAAGATCGCTTGAGCCCAGGAGTTTGAGACCAGCTTAGGCAACACAGTGATACCTTGTCTCTACAAAAAAATTTAAAAATTAGCTGGGTGTGGTGGCTTGCACCTGTAGTCCCAGCTACTCGGGAGGCTGGAGTAGGGGAATCACTTGAGCCCGGGAAGTGAAGGGTGTAGTGAGCTGTGATCACCCCACTGCACTCTAGCCTGTCTAGCTTGGGTGACAGGGCGAGACCCTCTCCAAAAAAATAAAATAAAATTTCTGAGATGTTTTGGTAAGTTATATGGTATATTACTAATATTTTTAATATGACACAAATTCTGTTTTCTCTTTTGAAGATTAGCACCACAGACAGGTGATCATTAATGAAATATGGCCCTTAAAATACACATTACAAAAGAGAAACTGATGGTAAAATTGCTGGTGAAGTTAACTTTTATCATTTATTCACTAATTAAAAATTCTGATTCGGGGATCACATCTCTAAGCTGTTCATATCAAAGAGCTATTTTTTAAAGATCCTGATTATAGGCAACAAAAGCAAAAATAAACAAATAGGATTACCTCAAAACTGGAAAACCTTTGCACAGCAAAGGAAACAACAGAATGAAGAGCTAACCTACATAGTGGGAGAAAATATTTGTAAATTATACATCTGATTGGGGTTAATAATCAAAATATATAAGGAACTCAATGCAATAGTAAGAAAACAACCCAATTAAAAAACAGGCAATTCCAGCCTGGGCAACATGGTGAAACCCTGTCTCTACAAAAAAATAGATAAAATTGGCCAGGCGCGGTGGCTCACGCCTGTAACCCCAGCACTTTGGTCGGCCGAGGTGGGTGGATCGCCTGAGGTCAGGAGATCGAGACCAGCCTGGCCAACATGGCAAAACCCCACCTGTACTGAAAATACAAAAAATTAGCTTAGTGCAGTGGCAGGCGTCTGTAATCCCAGCTACTCAGGAGGCTAAGGCAGGAGAATTGCTTGAACCTGGGAGGCGGAGGTTTCTGTGAGCCAAGATTGCACCATTGCACTCCAGCCTGGGCAACAAGAGCAAAATTCTGTTTTTAAAAAAAAAAAAAGATAAAAATAGCCAGGTGTAGTGGCACACACCTATAGTCCCAGCTACTTGGAGGCTGAGGTGGGCGGATGGTTTGAGCCTGGAAAGGGAAGGTTGCAGTGAGCCGAGATCATGCTACTACATTCCAGCCTGGGGCACAGAGTGAGATGCTGTCTTAGAAGGCAAAGGACAGGATAGACATTTCTTAAAAGAAGACATACAGATGGCCAATAGGTAAATGAAAAACTGCTTAACATTAAAACTTAACACTAATGATCAGGGAAACACTTTAAAACCACAATGAGATTTCATATTACACCAGTTAGAATGGCTGTTATCAAAAAGACAAATGATAACAAGTGTTGGCCAGGGTGTGGCGAAAAGGGAATCCTTACAGAGTTAGTAAGAATGTAAATTAGCACAGCTGTTTTGAGGAACAGTATGGAGGTTCCTTAAAAAACTGAAAATAGGCCGGGCACGGTGGCTCACGCCTATAATCCCAGCACTTTGGGAGGCCAAGGCAGGCGGATCACGAAGTCAGGAGTTTGAGAGCAGCCTGGCAACATAGTGAAACCCCGTCTCTACTGAAAGTACAAAACAAAACAAAAAAACAACTAAAAATAGGCTGGGCATGGTGACTCACACCTGTAATCCCAGCACTTTAGGAGGCCAAGGTGGGCAGATCACCTGAGGTTAGGAGTTCGAGACTAGCCTGACCAACATGGTGAAGCCCTGCCTCTACTAAAAATACAAAAATTAGCCGGGCATGGTGGTGCATGCCTGTAATCCCAGCTATTTGGGAGGCTGAGGCAGGAGAATCGCTTGACCCTGGGAGGCAGAGGTTGTGGTGAGCCAAGATCACGCCATTGCACTCCAGCCTGGCAACAAGAGCAAAACTCTTGTCTCAAAAAACAAACCCTAAAAATAGAACTACCATATGATCCAGCAGTCCCACTACTGGACATATATCCAAAGAATATGAAGTCGAGGCCAGGCACAGTGGCTCATGCCTATAATCCCAGCACTTTGGGAGGCGAGGCAGGCAGATCACTTGAGGCCAGGAGTTTGAGACCAGCCTGGCAAACGTGGTGAGACCCCGTCTCTACCAGAAATATAAAAAATTAGCCAGGTGTGGTGGTACACTCCTGTAGTCTCAGCTACTCTGGAGGCTGAGGCAGAAGAATTGCTTGAATCCAGGTGTTGGAGGTTATAACAGTGAGCTGAGATCATGTCACTGCACTCCAGCCTAGGTGACAGAGCCAGACTCCATCTCAAAAAATATATATATATATGAAGTCAATATGTTGAAGAGATATCTGCCCTCCCTCCCATGTTTTATTGCAGCATTATTCACAATAACCAAGGTATGGAGTCAGTCTAATTGTCCATTGGATGAAGAAAATGTGGTATATATACACAATGGAATATTATTTGGCCATAAAAAAGAACAAAATTTTGTCATTTGCAACAACATGGATGAACCTGGAAGACCTTATTTGAAATGAAATAAGCCAGGCACAGAAAGACAACTATTGCATATTCTCACTTATATAGGAGCTAAAAAAGTTGATCTCATAGTAGTAGTGCACACAATGGGATTACCATGGCTTGGGTGATAGGGGAGATGTTGATCAAAGAATACAAAATTTTGTTACGTAGGAGGAGTAAATTCAAGAGTTCTGTTTTACAACATGGTGACTATAAGTAGTATTTTGTGTGTGTGGGGGGGTTTGTTTCTTTTTTTGAGTCAGAGTATCACTCTTATCACCCAGGCTGGATTGTGGTGGTGTGATCACGGCTCACTGCAGCCTAAACCTCCTTGGCCCAAGTGATCCTCCCACCTCAGCCTCCTGAGTAGCTGGTAACCACAGGTGCACACCACCACACTTGGCTAATTTTTGTATTTTTTTTTCTAAAGATGGGGTTTTGCCGTGTTACACAGGCTGGTCTTGAACTCCTGGATTCAAGCAATCCTCCCACCTCAGCCTCCCAAAGTGCTGGGACTACAGGTGTGAGCCACCACACCCAACCAATATATTGTATTCTTGAAAAATGCTGAGAGTGAATGTAAAGTGTCTTTGCCACTTTGCCACAAAAATAATAACTCTGTGAGGTAATATATATGTTAATTAGCTATAGTTCGTCATTCTACAATGTATGTATTAAAACAATATGTTGCCCACAGTAAATATATACAATTTTGTTTGTTAATTAAAATAACTCTGATTGTAGTAGCTTTTTTTTTTTCTTTTTTTGAGATGGAGTCTTGCTGTATCTCCTAGGCTGGAGTGCAGTGGCACCATGTTGGCTCACTGCAACCTCTGCTTCCCGGGTTCAAGTGATTCTCCTACCTCAGCCTCCTGAGTAGCTTGGATTACAGGCACACACCACCACACCCAGCTAATTTTTGTATTTTTAGTAAAGATGGGGTTTTACTGTGTTGGCCAGGCTGGTCTCAAACTCCTGACCTCAGGTGATCCGCCTGCTTCAGCCTGTGTAGTAGAATTTTTAACAGGTAAGTATCCAAAGGTCCTCATAGTGTTAGATGTGCAAACTTTAAAAAGTTTATAAAAATTAGTAAAAGTAAGATGTTTTGGTTTTTCTTACAAATTTTTATACTGTTTCTTCCGCTTTTATTTACTATGTCATTTTCAGCCATTATTTCTTTAAATATTTTTCTGCCTCTTTCTGTCCTTCTAGTCCTTCATTAGGTTATGTTCACTTGAAAGTGCTCTACATTTTTCTGAGATTTTGTTCATATTTCTTCTGTTTTCTCTATGTCAATCTATGTCCAAATCGTTTTTTTGTTTTTTTTTTGAGACAGAGTCTCCCTCTGTTGCTTAGGCTGGAGTGCAGTAGCACCATCTCAGCTCACTGCAGTCTCCACTTCCTGGATTCAAGCAGTTCTCCTGCCTCAACCCCCTGAGTAGCTGGGATTACAGGCACATGCCACTATGTCTGGCTAATTTTCGTACTTTTAGTGGAGATGGGGTTTCGCCATGTTGACCAGGCTGGCCTTGAACTCCTGACCTCAGATGATCTACCTGCCTCAGCCGCCCAAAGTGCTGGGATTACAAGCATGAACACCATGCCTGGCCTATGTCCAAGTTTGATTCTGGTTCAGATCTACTGTTGAGTCCCTTTAGTGAATTTTTCATTTTAGTTATTGTACTTTTTGACTCCAGAATTTTCATTTGGTTCTTTTTATAATTTTTGTCTTTTTGTTGATACTCTTTTTCATGAGACATTGTCATCACAGCTTTCTTTACTACTTTAAGTGTGATTTCCTTTTCTACTTTGAAAATACTTATAATGGCTTACTGAAGTATTTTTCTGTTGAATTTAATGTCTGAGCCCTCACAAAAGCAGTTTCTTTTGCCCATATTTTTCTTGTGTGTAGGTCACACTTTCCTGTTTCTTTACATGTCATAATTTTTTGTTGAAAACTAGATGTTTTAGGGAACATATTGTAGCAATTTTGGAGAATATTGATTCTCCTCCTCTGGGGCTTGTTTTTATTGTTGTGTGCTTGTTTATTTGTTTAGTGACTTGGCTAAACTCATGTAATGAAGGCTGTCTTTTGCAATATGAAGCCTTCCTCCCTCTTTCTTCAGAGAGCTCATCCTTGGCTGTGCCCACAGTTTACTTGGGATGATGGTGGTTTTAGCAGAGCTCACTTTGTGTCTTTTCCTGATATCTCTGTATAGCTCTCTGCTTCCTTTGGTATCATGCTGTTGGCTCCCCTAATTACTTTTTTTTTTTGGAGGGTGGGGGAAGGGTCTCACTCTATTACCTAGACTGGAGTGCAGTGGCACGATGGCTCACTGCAACCTCCGCTTCCCGGGCTCAAGCAATTCTTATGCGTCAGCCTCCTGAGTAGCTGGGACTACAGGCGCATGCCACCATCCGCAGCTAATTTTTCTATTTTTAGTAGACATGGCATTTCACCATGTTAGCCAAGCTGGTCTTGAACTCCTGACCTCAAGTGATCCACCCACCTTGGCCTCCGACAGTGCTGGGATTACAGACGTGAGCCTGACTACTCCCTAATTACTATCTAATTGCCGTGTTTTCAGCAGTGCTCTAGGACAAAAATTTCTCCACAGTCTGATCCAATTTAATTTGGGCAGTTGTAGGCTTTCAAGCCAGTTTCTGAGGGTTGTTCTGAAACCAGGAAGGCTCTTCTTAGTTGTCTCTTTCCCTGGTTGTTTCTTATGAACTAGTTGGCTTATGTTTAGCTTGTTCTTACTTAAGAGGAGCTGGTTTCAGGGGTGCCCTTTAGGCTTGAATTTCCCCACACTATGTTTCAAATAATGTCAGTTCCTTTGGGGAAAGCTTCAGAGCTTTTTCCTATGGACTGCCTCTCCTCTGGGCAAAATCTCTAAGCCACTTATTCTGGTTGGGTGCCCAGCTGCAGAGGTAGCCTCTGATTATTTTGGCTTGCCTCTCCCAGTGTGTACCATCTGCTGTGTAACAAACTGGGATAAGGGAGACTGCAGTTGGGACAGGGGACAGTGCCTTTGGGTTAGAACCTCTTATCCTGTGAGTAGGGCTGGGTGGAGAAAGGAAGCCCCAATCACCCTGCTATACTCCAGTAGGAAGGAGTCGTTAGTTCTTGGCTACACCCACCTGGAATAAAATGTTCATCAAGCTGAGCCCTCTCAGCTCAGGATTGGGAATAGGAGGGAGAGAATGGGAGTGGCTCAGATGCCTGGGATTCTTCCTGTTTGATTTCCTTGAATAGATCTCTTCTCATTTGCTGTATGCTATTAGGACAATTTCCAGAGACTTTAAATGATTGATTTTTTAAATTTTTCACCAATTTTGCTTATGTCTGGGAGTGGGTACACAAGAGCTTATGCTGTCATCCTGAAAGTTGACTATGTCATTCTTTTTCTTTATGAATTTTTAATTGTGATAAAGTATACAAAGCATAAAGTTTATCACCTTAACCATTTTGAATTTTACAGTGCAGTAGTGTTAAGTATATCCACCTTGTTCTGCAACCAGTTTGCGAAACTTTTGCTTCTTGTAAAACTGAAATTCTATAACTATTAGCATTAATTCCCCTTTTCCCTTCCCCCTGGCAGCCACCATTCTACTTTCTGTCTCTATGAATTTATGACTCTAAATACTTCATATAAGTGGAATCATACAATATTTGTTCTTTTGTGACTGGTCTCACTTAGAATGATGTTATCACAGTTCATTTGTGTTACAGCATGTGTCCTTTTTAAAGCTGAGTAATACTCAATTAGATGTATCTACCACATTTGGTTATCCATTCATCTGTTGACGGACACTTGGGTTGCTTCCACCCATTGATTATTGTTAATGCTGATACGAACATGGGCATACAAATATCTTTTGGAGACTCTGCTTTTAATTCTTTGGGGTATATACCCAGAAGTGGAATTGTTAGATCATACAGTAATTCTATTTTTAATTTTTTGAGGACCCACTATACTGGTTTCCACAGCGGCTACACCATTTTACATTCCCATGAGCAATGCACAAGGGTTCCATTTTCTCCACATCCTTACCCATACTTCTTGTTTTCTGGTTTTTTATAACAGTCATCCTTAATAGATGTGAATTGGCATCTCACTATGGCTTGGATTTGCATTTCTCTAAAGATTAGAATAAGCACATCTTTTCATGTGCTTATTGGCCATTTGTATATTTTCTTTGGAAAATTGTTTACAACTTTTAAAAAATCTGTTTCAGCTCAGATTTCTTTTATCCAAGATATTGGAAGGCTCCCTCTGAAGCGACACTTTGGAAGGTAAGCTGATCATCTCAATTTCCAAAAAGCTGATAATGAAATGTCTACTGAATATGTTCAATATGAATTAATAACTGTTATCTGTAACATCCAAGAAAGACATACTGTACCTAGTAATTTATAAACATAATTATATTATAGACCCTTTTCTTAAATATAAAGCATATTTTCACCTATTTCCAATGGACTATACCAGATTAAATGGAATCAGGGAATCACAAAGGCAGAGGAATCTTTAAAATCCTCCAATTCAACAAATCTAGAAACCCCTTTCCAGCTTTCCTGTCGAGAGATGTTCTTAGCCTATGCTTGAAGACCTGCAATGACTAGGAACTGCCTCAGAAGGAGCAGTGTCCTTGATATATTCTTATTTTAGAAAATTTAGACAAGCAAAAAATAGATGTGTGTGTGTGTGTGTGTGTGTATATATATATATATATATGTGATTCATTTTATTGGAAAGTAGCTTCTGTGCCATTATCAGTGATTAACACAAAACATATACTTCAGTTTGACTTAGCTTATTTGTAAGATTGAATTAAGCGCTCAGGAATTGTTTAAAGATTTTAAAAATAGCCGGGCATGGTGGCTCATGCCTGTAATCCCAGCACTTTGAGAGCCCGAGGCAGGTGGATCACCTGAGATCAGGAGTTCAAGACCAGCCTGAACAACATGGTGAAACCCCATCTCTACTAAAAATACAAAATTTAGCTGGGTGTGGTGGCACATTCCTGTAATCCCAGCTACTCAGGAGGCTGAGGCAGGAGAATCGCTTCAACCTGGGAGGTCGAGGTTGCATTGAGCCAAGATAACACCATTGCGTCCCAGCCTGGGGTGCAACAACACAAAAGCAAAACTCCATCTCAAAAAAAAAAAAAGATTTAAAAAATCTTGCTTACTGGATGCATGGGCAAAAGTAAGTGATAGAAATGGCACCTCTGACTCCTCCTACCTTTTCTCCTATTTCTGGTCCCAAATGGAAAACTCTTGTGATGTGAGGTTTTTCCCCCGTCTATCCTCAGAGATTCATTAAGTCCTTTGTAGTGTTAATGTTTTTTTCTGATTACTGGCTTAGCTATGCGGAGCCCATCTTTCCTATCACAGAAAGACCATGATGGATCTTGAAGCATCGTCCCACTGGGATGTAATCAGGGCTTATACATTTCATAAACACTGTGTTTCTTCTCACATCCCTCTGAATGAAAGCAGGACCAGATCTCTTTGATGGCTCCTTTCCCTGACCCCCTAAGTTTATGGCATCAAAATAAAGACAAATAAAGACAAGTATCTTCTATTGTATTTTTGCTCCTGAGTTGTATTGGGTTGCTGCAAAAGTAATTACTTTTACACAAGCCTAAATTGAATGAGAATCTTCACTATTTTATTATTGGTTCAACTACCTACTTGATGTGACTTCAGAGGCAGTATTTTCTTTTCTTTTTTTTCCTAGACAGAGTCTCTCTCTGTCGCCCATGCTGGAGTGCAGTGGCACGATCTTGGCTCACTGCAAGCTCCACCTCCCAGGTTCTTGCCATTCTCCTGCCTCAGCCTTCCAAGTAGCTGGGACTACAGGCACCTGCTACCACGCCCGGCTAATTTTTTTTTTTTTTTTTGTATTTTTAGTAGAGACGGGGTTTCACTGTGTAAGCCAGGATGATCTTGATCTCCTGACCTCATGATCTGCCCACCTCGGCGTCCCAAAGTGCTGGGATTACAGGCGTGAGCCACTGCGTCTGGCCACGAGAGGCAGTATTTTCCATGGTGTATGTTACAATGACTGGTACTTTCTTTTATTTATGTAGACCATATTTAAAACCATCATATGTTTAGTATTTAGTATTTATTAAATATTAGTACTTAATATTTAATAGATGTTTAATTTCCTGTAATTCAACCTATACATTATTTTTGCCCATTTAGCTTCTTTTCAACTTTTACTATCCTAGCCTTGTAGATAAGTTATCATGCACTTCAAATACTATTTACTTAGGATGAATTCCTACAAATGAAATTGCTGGATCAATAGTATATACCTTTTGGGGCTTTTCTTCTTTATTGCCAAATCGTTGGCAAGAAAATTTTTCCAATTTTATATCCACTTACAGTGTATCAGTATGTTCTTTTCTCCTAACCCTTGCCACCACTGGGTTTTAAAAGTATCTTTGCCAGTTTAGAAGATGACAGTAGTAGGCCAGGCGCAGTGGCTCATGCCTGTAATCCCAGCACTTTGGGAGACTGAGGTGTGTGAATCATCTAAGGTCAGGAGATCGAGACCAGCCTTGCCCAACATGGTGAAACCCCATCTCTACTAAAAATACAAAAACTAGCTGGGCGTGGTGGTGCCTGCCTGTAATCCCAGCTACTCCGGAGGCTGAGTCAGGAGAATCGCTTGAACCTGAGAGGCAGAGGTTGCAGTAAACTGAGATTGCACCACTGCACTCCAGCTGGGGCGATAGAGCAAGACAGTCTCAATAAAAAAAAAGAAAAAATCTTTACTGAAGACATTATTTCTTTTTATTTTTAGGTGTTTTCTTGTGGTTTGGATTGGTTTCTTTTTTTTTTTTTTTTTTTTTTTTTCCTGAGGCAGAGTCTTGCTCTGTTGCCGCCCAGGCTGGAGTTCAGTGTGGCACTAGCTTGGCTCACTGCAACCTCCGCCTCCTGGGTTCAAACAATTCTCCTGCCTCAGCCTCCTGAGTAGCTGGGATTACAGACACATGCCACTATGCCTGGCTAGTTTTTCTATTTTCAGTAGAGATGGGCTTTTGCCATGTTGTCCAGGCTGGTCTTGAACTCCTGGCCTCAAGTGATCTGCCTCCCTCAGCCTCCCACAGTGCTGATAGTATAGGCATGAGCCACCGTGTTCAGCTCCTTTTTGTATTTTAAGTTGTAGGAACTTATTCACAGTTTGTCATTTACCTTGTAATTTTGTTTTTGTAGTTAAAGGGACTAGCTGAACAGCACAATGTAGGTAAATGAAAGATGGCTTCATAATCATCACACTCATGGTGTAATTTAAAAATCTCCCCCTTTGGTTCTTGTTAATGCCTGCAATGAATCTGACAGATTGAAAATGGAAGCCCTGACTGACAGGGAACATGGAATGATAGACCCTGACAGCGGAGATGAAGCCCAGCTTAATGGAGGACATTCTACAGAGGAATCTCTGGGTGAACCCACTCAAGCCACTGCGCCGGAAACCTGGTCTCTTCCTTTGAGTCAGAATAGTGCCAGTGAACTGCCTGCTAGCCAGCCCCAGCCCTTTTCAGCCCAAGGAGACATGGAAGAAAACATAATAATAGAAGACTATGAGAGTGATGGGACATAGAAGCCAGCCTGCTAATCTGATTCCTACTTCACAGATTCATTTTTGTTTCATTCAGTGGTACTTCAGCAGAGTTAATATGCTTTTCTGATGAATTACACAACAGTTTGTTAATTCTTCATTCTTGTAGTATTTCATCACAAGAAACCTACTCTTCTGTCATCTTGAAGTAAATAGAAGATCAAGCCTTCAAATCTCTGAATTTTTTCTGTAGTATTTATTAAATCTGTGAGTGGTTTAAGGAGCGGTCAGTGTGTATAAAGTGTGTTTCAACATTATGCCAAATATCAAAATGTGAAGGACTAATTCAGGATGCAAAAACGTTATGGCGGGTTGTAAATATGAACTATACCACAGTTTAGGATGCAATTATGAGTGTAAACTGTGTGCCTTATTTACACTTCATTGTCTTCAGCTTCTCATATATAGTTTTGATGTGTTGTACAGTGGAATATCTTAGATACTTTTTGGAAAGTATTTACATAATTTATATCACAATTAAAATGTTGAATTTCATTTTGTTTCTCCTGTCTTTTAACGTAAATTACCTAGCATGCACTGTCTGCCTTAGATCCTTAGGCACAGTGCACGAATCTCCCTCACCCCGTGTCAGACTTTTCAAAAGATAGGGAAGAGGACGGCAAAGCTGCGACGAGAACTGTAACTATCTTTCCAAAAGAGCCCCGTGTGTAGTCATTGCCGCGAGGTGCCGGCCGGTGGCACCGATCAGCCTGGGTCCAGAGTGGGAGTCGGGCCGATAGAGCCGGGCGGGGCAGAGCTGGGCGGGCAAAGCTGGGCTCGTCCCGCCCGGCCCCACCCCCGCCCCGGAGTCAGATACCGGTTTCAGAGTCCCGGGCGGCGTGCGCGCTTTTCCTGGTGACTGCGCAGGTAAGTGGGGCCGGGGTGGACTGCGCAGGTAAGTGGGGCCACGTGACCGGGAGAGGAGGGCCCGGCGGCCCCCAGCCCAGGTGTGCGGGGACCGAAGGGTGCCCGCGCTCGGCGGCACTCAGCCTGCCATAGCCCGCGGGGGAGGCCGGAGCCAGGGATCGGGGAGGCCCGCGTCCCGCCGGGTTTCGCTCTGCAGACGCAGGTGCGGCCGAGCCGCCGTCCTTCCGGGCGCGGGGCGGGGCGGGGCGCGGCGCGCACCTTGGGGCGATCCCGGTGCTCCTGACCTGGGAGATCTCCCGGCTTAGTTTCGGCCTCGTTGGGGCGGAATCTCCAAAGACAGTGGGTTTCAGCCAGAAACGCGAAGACGAACGCCCAGCCGGCGCGGGCAGAGCCGAGGACGCAGTGAGATTTGTGAGACCGGGCGCCCAGAGGCTGGCGCGGGGGATACCCCACAGCGAAAATGCTCGGTACCCCCGGGCAGTCGTGGGTTAGTTAGAACCACAGAGCTTTTCCCGATCCCTTGGAAGCGCGGAAGTATCCGAAATCTACCCCTTTCTTGGGTCCAGCAAAACTTTTAAGCCAGGTAAACCGGTGGTTCTGTTTGTGGAAAGGTGACCAGGCATGATTCCTGTGACACTTAGCTGGGGGAGCCATTTCTCCTGCCGCTGCCGCGGCTTTCCAAAATGAGTGTACGAGAGTGAAGTAAGAGTCCGGGGCCTGAGCGGGACAAAGACACACGCTGCCGCGGCCTGCGGGACCAGAACGGACTCTCAGTGACATCCTGAAAGACATTAGGGGTATCCAGATATTTAAGATGTAATGAAATACAGCTAACCATTACCTTCTAAAAATCACATTAACTTGCTTTTCCACAACTCTATAATAATTGCTTGTTTTTTATTTAAAAATGGATAAGGTGATTTGATTCAAATAAGCCACTTCACAGGTGAAGAGTTAAATCCATTACAGTGAATCTTATTTTTACCAGTGAGTTGAATTAAGCATGGTGTATCCTGTAAACGCTGTGTAAAACTTGCTAAAATCATTTGTTATGCTTTTGCTTCTACATTTCTTAGGAATGTGTTTCAAAAACTAGAGTCGTAATAGCATTTCTAGAACTTACACTTTTTTTAGAGAAAGAAGTAAAAGAGAAAGGTACAAAAATAAATGATTGTTATAATATACAGAACTGCTTTGCACTGGGCACCTTGCTGGGTCCATCAGAGTTAATCCTTTAAGGTCAGAGTGCCCTATTAGAAGACCCTAGGGTTCCACCCCATTCTCTTGTCTCCAGTCTGTACATATTCTCTGTGCCTTGCTTGCCCCCTTACATCTCTTCCTGGATTTTTAACGCATCTGAAACACTCTTCAGTCTGCTGCTCCCCAAGGCTAAGCGGGAGGGGTGGAGAATGAAGTATAGACAGATAAAATGATCAGATGTCTGGGGTTTACTTCAGAGGACTCAGCGGCGGAGGAAATAGTATGGGGAGTATAAATGAAACAAGTTTGGCAACAAATTGATAAATGTAGAAGCTGGATGTGGGTACACAAGGGTTCATAATGCTATTCTTTCTACTTTTTATTATATTTGAAAATTTCTATAATAAAAATTTTAAATACCTATCTAGCATTTGACCTCTTCTCACGATCTCAGAGATCCATTGGATTATTTCAGTGGCCTAGCCAGTCTTCCTGTTTTACCTCTTGCCTTCTGAAGTGTACTCTCAACACAGCATCCATAGTGATACTGTTAAAATTAGTCAAATCATGTCACTCCTCTATTCAGAATTCTCCAGTGGCTTCTCATCTCACTCCCAGCAAAAGACAAAGTCCTTTCTTTCCAGTGGTTTTCAAGGCCCTACATGATTCAGATGGCCTCAGTTCTACTATTCACCTTCTTACCCACTTTGCTGCTGCCACAGTAGCCTCCATGCCTGAATATTTCTTGAACATACCAGGCACTCCTGCCTCAGGGCATCTGCGCTAGCTGTTCCATCTGCCCGAACACTTGTCCCTGATAATGGCCGGGCTTCCTCCTTCACCTTCAGTTCTACACTCAGATGTCCCTTTCTCTATGAAGATTTCCCTGGTCACTCGGTTTAAGATTGTAACATCCTGTCACCATTGCAGTCTTTACCCCATTTCTCAACTTTGTTCTTTAGCATACTGTATATTTCATTTATCATCTGTCAATCCGCCCGGCACTCCCCCAGTTAAAGCATCATGAAGGCAAGGATTTCAGTCTGGTTTGTCCACCAGTATACCTTCAGCATGCCTGGTGCAAGGCAGGTTAAATGAAGGGTCTTTGTTTTCCAAAGTAAAATAAAATAAAGCCTTAGGAATTTCCAAATTGTTCAACAGTATAAAGCTGGGGTTATCAGACCAGGTGCAGTGGCTAACGCTTGTAATCCCAGCACTTTGGGTGGCCAAGGCAGGAGGATCGCTTGAGCCCAGGAGTTCAAGACCAGCCTAGACAACACAGTGATACTTAATGTCTATTAAAAATTTTAAAGAATTAGCAGCGGAGTGTGGTGGCTCACGCCTATAATCCCAGCACTTTGGGAGGCCGAGGCGGGCGGATCACAAGGTCAGGAGATCAAGACCATCCTGGCTAACACGGTGAAACCCCATCTCTACTAAAAATACAAAACATTAGCCAGACATGGTGGTGGGCACCTGTAGTCCCAGCTACTCGGGAGGCTGAGGCAGGAGAATGGCGTGAACCCAGGAGGTGGAGCTTGCAGTGAGCTGAGATCGAGCCACTGCACTCCAGCCTGGGCGACAGAGCGAGTCTCAAAAAAAAAAAAAGAATTAGCTGGGTATGGTGGCATGCGCCTGTAGTCCCAGCTACTCAGGAGGCTGAGGCAGCAGTGAGCTATGATTATGCTCCTACTCTCTGGCCTGGGAAACAGAGTGAGACCCTGTCTTTAAAATATTAAATAAGTAAATAAGTAATAAATAAGTAAAACAATAACAAAAAAGATGGGGTTATCCATTTTAATTTTGAGACCGTAGTATCAAGTACAATACCATGTGCCCAGTTTAAGTCTTCAATAATGAGACTTGGCAGGGTGTGAATGAAAAAAAAATTTTTTAATTCTTCAAGCAAAATACTTATAAACAATTTGAGAGAGAAATTCGGCATACCTTAACCCTAGTAGTTAATTCGCAAATGGTTTTCTTCCTGTGTATGGGTGCAGAGCACTGATTTCATGAATCAATAGGCTTAGTAAAAGTGCATTTTCTGCTTTATTTTTGAAGTGGATTAAATACCTTCTGAGATACTTGAGTCTCTCCTTGGGAACAGTAAATCACCTGAATTGCTCTGAAAAGAGTAATATTAATGGTCATTGCTGCCATTCTCTATTGTGCCTTGGGGGAGCCTTAGCCTTTGGTGATTGTTGCCTCTGAGATTCAATTTTTTTACATCTAGTTTCCATTGTTAATATTTTAGACTGGAAGAAGCAAGTCCTCTAAAATGACTTTGTTGATTTAGGAAGGGGAAGGGCTGTGCACTCCCTTTGTTTTAACAGACTGCCTCTCCTAGGCTATTCCAAGTGAAAATGAAGAATATTTGCTGACCCATCAAATTTCGCTACACTCAAACGCTTACTATTTTGATTTAGATGTTTGAGGAAATGACTCTACTTGGGAGTGTGTTCGCGTTCTGTTTTGTTAAAGTTTTGTCACTTTTGTTCTTTTTTATTGTTTAATAGGTCTCACAGATAAATTACATTTATAAATATTTCAGTTTTCATTTCTTTTTTTTTTTCCCCCTTTTTAGAGACAGAGACTCGCTGTGTCACCCAGGCTAGAGTGCACTGGTGCAGTCAGAGCTCACTGTAACCTCAGACTCCTGGGGTCAGGTGATTCTCTCCTCTACCTTAGCCTCCCAAGTAGCTGAGACTGGGCACAGCACCACACATGGCTAATTTTTTAAAATTTTTTGGGTAGATACAGGTCTCACTATGTTGCCAGGCTGATCTTCCACTCCTGGCCTTAAGTGATCCTCCTGCCTTGGCCTCTCAAAAGTGCTGGGATTACAGGCATGAGCCATCATGCCCAGCCTAACGTTTCGAATCTTGATTGCATTTAAAATGGCATAGAATGATGACTGTATCCCTAGGTAATATAATTGTTTGAAATATAGAAAATCTATAGTGTTAAAATATACATATTTGTCTTTTTTTTTTTTTTGAGACAAGGTCTAGCCCTGTCACCCAGGCTGGAGTGCAGCGGCGCAATCTTGGCTCACGGCAACCTCTGCCTCCTGGGTTCAAGCGATCTATATCTCAACCTCCCGAGTAGCTGGGATCACAGGTGCATGCTACCACACCTGGCTAGTTTTTGTATTTTCAGTAGAGGTAGTGTTTCACCATGTTGGTCAGGCTGGTCTCAAACTCCTGACCTGAAATGATCCGCCTGTCTTGGCCTCCCGAAGTGCTGGGATTACAGGCATGAGCCACCATGCCCAGTCTCATATTTATCATTTTTGTATATCATAATAATTAGACATGATCCTGTTGGTCTCCTAAATAGTTTTTGCTACTACGTGAATAAAATCAGCATCGTTGAGAGGATAAGTAACTAATCATAAGTGATAACTTTAAATTTGGCCACAGGTGTGAAAATCACAAATGTCATCAAATGATGGAAGATCCAGGAATCGGGACAGGCACTACGATGCGGTCCCAAGCGACCTGCCCTATCAAGATAGCACCATAAGAACCCGCCCAACTCTTCACGACAGTGAGCGGGCAGTGAGCGCTGATCCCTTGCCACCACCCCCTCTCCCATTACAGCCACCATTTGGGCCAGACTTCTACTCAAGTGACACAGAGGAACCAGCTGTAGTGCCAGATCTCAAACCAGTAAGGCGCTTTGTCCCCGACTCCTGGAAGAACTTCTTCAGAGGGAAGAAAAAGGACCCCGAATGGGATAAGCCAGTGTCTGATATCAGATACATCTCCGATGGAGTGGAGTGTTCACCACCAGCCTCTCCAGCAAGACCAAACCACCATTCGCCCCCCAACTCCTGCAAAGATCCCTACGGAGGGTCAGGAGGAACCTTTAGTTCCCGGAAAGAGGCTGACGCAGTGTTTCCCCAGGATCCCTATGGATCTCTAGACCGACACACACAAACAGTGCGAACATACAGTGAGAAGGTGGAGGAGTATAACCTCAGGTACTCCTACATGAAGTCGTGGGCAGGCCTGCTGAGAATACTGGGGGTGGTGGAGCTGCTTTTGGGGGCCGGTGTCTTTGCTTGTGTCACAGCTTACATTCACAAGGACAGTGAGTGGTACAACTTGTTTGGATATTCACAACCGTATGGCATGGGAGGCGTTGGTGGACTGGGCAGTATGTATGGGGGCTATTACTACAGTGGCCCTAAGACCCCTTTTATACTTGTGGTTGCTGGATTAGCTTGGATCACCACCATTATTATTCTGGTTCTTGGAATGTCCATGTATTACCGGACCATTCTTCTGGACTCTAATTGGTGGCCCCTAACTGAATTTGGAATTAACGTTGCCTTGTTTATTTTGTATATGGCCGCAGCCATAGTCTATGTGAATGATACCAACCGAGGTGGCCTCTGCTACTATCCGTTATTTAATACACCAGTGAACGCAGTGTTCTGCCGGGTAGAAGGAGGACAGATAGCTGCAATGATCTTCCTATTTGTTACCATGATAGTTTATCTCATTAGTGCTTTGGTTTGCCTGAAGTTATGGAGGCATGAGGCAGCTCGGAGACATAGAGAATATATGGAACAACAAGAGGTAAGTGATTTCGTAATCCCTCATTTATGTGTGTATGTTTGTTTTTTCTGTTATTTGCTCGCTTGTTAAAAAAAAGTATAGTGCTCAAAACAGAAAGCTTTCATAGAAATCTTTTCTTTTCTTTCTTTCTTTCTTTTTTTTAATGGTTTGAGATTCAAAAGTCCTAGTGCAATATCTGACATGCTTTGACTGGGATAACCCACTCTGGTGTTTGGCTGTTATATAACATTGCAAGTAGACACCAGATGTGTGATATATAGTTTGTTGGCTGCATTATTATGTCTGTCTGAAGCTTAAGGAAAAGACACAGCTACTGAATTTTTACAAAGAAGAAGAATATAGTCAGTAAAATAAGTGTCTCATCATTGAAGTAAGTTTGAGAACAATCTTAATTCTGTAATATGGTAAAACTTAATAAAAACTCCTAATTTTTCATTTAAATGTTATGATTTACTTTCTCCCAGTGAGTTGAATAAGGCCAAATAAGAATATGGTAAACCATGTTTGATTTTTTTAAGTACTGAGAGATTGAATTGTAATGAACATACTCTGAAAACTTGCCCAGTGGTTTTGATAATTTGTCTTTATTTTGGGAAGACGTATGGTCCAAAATGAGAATGGAAGTCCTATGTTGTTTTTGTATTTCTATAACTTAATAGGATAATAATGAGAATAAATAATAATGAGAACAATAAGAATAAAATAATAATCACTGAAGGATGAGATTATATAAAAGCCCTACCTAAAATTATTTTGGTTGAACAGTAGCAAATGTTAGAGTATGTTCCACTGGCTACATTATTCTCTGAAGTAAGTTGATACTTTGCTTTCTTCCAAGGAGATGTGTGTAGTAGACTCTCCTATGCCACTGAAATTTTCAGTATTTACCTTAAATTTCTTTTGTAATTTTAAGTTAACTATATTATGAATTTTTGCTTTTCCACTTTTCCTAAGACTTCTTAGATACTATACAGTTGCACATGGTATATATTGGGCAAAACTATAAATAAAAATTAAATCCTGTCCTTACAACAGCATACACTGACATATGTATTTTGTTTTTAATATTTCGCTTGAATCTGATGCATAACAACAAGTAGCCCTTTGGTTTTAAAATTTTTTTAATTTTCTTTTTTTCTTTAAAGATGAGTATTTGCCGTGTTGTCCAGGCTGGTCTCAAACTCCTGGACTCAAGTAATCCACCTGCCTTGGCATCCCAAAGTGCTGGGATTACAGGTGTGAGCCACCATGCCTGGCCCGTCTTTTGGTGTTTTTAATTTTCTTTTTTTTTTTTTTTGAGCCGGAGTCTCACTGTGTTGCCCAGGCTGGAGTGCAGTGGCACAATCTCGGCTCACTGTAACCTCCGCTTCCCAGGTTCAAGCAATCCTCCTGCCTCAGCCCCCCAAGTAGCTGGGATTACAGGCACACGCCACCATGCCCAGCTAATTTTTGTATTTTAGTTGAGACAGGGTTTCGCCATATTGGCCAGGCTGGTCTTGAACTCCTGACCTCTGGTGATCCATCCACCTTGGCCTCCCAAAGTGCTGGGATTATAGGCGTGAGCCACCGCACCCAGCCTTAAATTTTCTTTTTACACCTAGTGGAATGGGAAACAAATCGTTTTGTTGTTGCTGATGATGGTTTGTTTTGAGGGAGTGTCTCACTCTGTCACCCAGCCTGCAATACGGTGGCACAATCATGGCTCACTGCAGCTTTGACCTCCCAGGCTCAAGCAATCTTCCTGCCTCAGCCTCCCAGGCAACTGGGGCTACAGGCATACACCACTACACCTAGCTATTTTTTAATATTTTTTGTAGAGACAGGGTATCACTATGTTACCCAGGCTGGTCTCGAACTTCTGGGCTCAAGCAACCCTCCTGCCTCAGCCTCCCAACGTGTTGAGATGATAAGTATGAGCCACTGTGCTTGGTGGAAAAAAATAGTTTTACAACAAGTAGCTACATGTTATACAAAGAACTTTGACATGTGTCCATGTGATCTCTCTCTATATATGTATTTTAATTTTTTTGTAGAGACAGGGTCTCGCTGTGTTGCTCAGGCTGGTCTCAAACTCCTGGCCTCAAGCAGTCCTCTCCCCTCAGCCTCCCAAAGTGCTGGGATTACAGGCATAAGCCACCTTGCCTAGCTTGATTGTCACAAAATAATTTATCTTGCTAGAACTCTACATAGATTCAAGTTATTTCTAAAAAGTTGTCTTAGCACATTAAGCATATTTCTTACCTTTTTTTTATGTAGCAAACCTTCACATATATTACATTTTTGTTCTTAAAGTTACAATTTATTTCTCAAATGTACATCTCTGTGTACAAAATAAAAAATTTTAATTCTAATCAATATGAAATCCAAATAGTGAAACTCACATACTTCCTCATAATTTTATGCTAGTTGCATAGGTTATTAAATCTTAATATTTGAAAATTCTATGTGAATAGAATGATCAACATAATACTTTTATTTCTTCTTCCTTTCTCAACAAAAACTTACATCTATGAGACTTTTCATAATGCCTAATTAGACTTCAGTCACCTGATGTTGAAAGTTGTGCCTGTCTGTATGTTGCTGTAACTTCCTAAAGGTTAGAAGATGTAATAGCCCAGGGCTTTTTTCTGTTAATTTTATAGAGTAATTGTCCTAACTCTTTAATCATGCAAAGTAATGGGAGGCAAGAATGAATAAAATTTGAGGGTAATTCAGAGTGGTTTATCTAACAGTTTCCACCACCCCATATTCCCTACTCCTCTGTATGCCCCTGATTGACAGGGAATTACAGTTATCCCTCTTCTCAGTTCTCCACTGGCCCTTCAAAACCTAGGCAAAAAGAGGATGAGAAACACCCATCAAGTAGAGGATCGACCTCTTAAAATTGAGATTTAGCTATAAATACAAATGGATGAAAATATTTGCAAAGTAGCTTCACATGCCTTTGAAAAACTATTTGAACTCTTTTTGTTCCAGATAAATGAGCCATCATTGTCATCGAAAAGGAAAATGGTAAGAATAAAGTTTACTTCACATTATACTTTAGATTTATTAATACTTTTCTCTTAGGTCTATTTATCTACATGGTAGTATCATACATCTGTGAAATGCAACTATTGGCCAGCCGTGGTGGCTCCTACCTGTAATCCCAGCACTTTGGGAGGCTGAGGAGGGCGGAGCACTTGAGACCAGGATTTCAAGACCAGCCTGGCCAAAATGGTGAAACCCTGTCTCCACCAAAAATACAAAAATTACCCGGGCATGGTGGCATGCGCCTGTAATCCCAGCTACTCAGGAGGCTGAGGCATGAGAAACACTTGAATCTGGGAAGTGAAGGTTTAAGTAAGCCGAGATCACATCCCGGCACTTCAGCCTGGGTGACAGGGTGAGACTTTAAAAAAAAAGAAAAGGAAGTGTAGCAATTACATCAAGTTCATATTAGGACTTTGAGCTTTTTTCCAGATACTAAAAGGACCAAATTAAACAATCATTATCTATAGCTTCTTTTAATTTTGTTAGATGAAAATTTATGCAAGTTAACAAAGTTGGTTCAGGAGAACCAACATAAACCAACATATGTTTGAAATTTAATTTTTTTTTTTTTTTTTTTTTTGAGACGGAGTCTGGCTCTGTCGCCCAGGCTGGAGTGCAGTGGCGCAATCTCGGCTCACTGCAAGCTCCACTTCCCGGGTTCATGCCATTCTCCTGCCTCAGCCTCCAGAGTAGCTGGGACTACAGGTGCCCGCCACCACGCCCGGCTAATTTTTTCTATTTTTAGTAGAGACGGGGTTTCACTATGTTACCCAGGATGGTCTCCATCTCCTGACCTTGTGATCCGCCCACCTCAGCCTCCCAAAGTGCTGGGATTACAGGCGTGAGCCACTGTGCCCAGCCGAAATTTAATTGTTTTTTAAATGAAAGTGATTCTCCCAAACTTTCTTCACTTGTGTTTAAAGTTCTGTGCTGTTCTTTGTATCCTTCTCCCCTTGCTTTCAGATGCCAAATTTTTTTACGACAGTCACAGGACAGTTACAAAATAAATTAATGATAATAACATATATATATATTATTTTTTTTTTTTTTTTTTTTTTTTTGAGACGGAGTCTCGCTCTGTCATCCAGGCTGGAGTGCAGTGGTGTGATCTCAGCTCACTGCAAGCTCCGCCTTCTGGATTTACACCATTCTCCTGCCTCAGCCTCCGGAGTAGCTGGGACTACAGGAGCCCGCCACCATGCCCTGCTAATTTTCTGTGTTTTTAGTAGAGACAAGGTTTCACCATGTTAGCCAGGATAGTCTCAATCTCCTGACTTAATGATCTGCCTGCCTCGGCCTCCCAAAGTGCTGGGATTACAGGCGTGAGCTACCGTACCCGGCCAATAATACTTTTTTTTAAAGATGCCAAATTTTGTAGTGTCGGGGAATTTCTATTCTATAATTTACCAGCTGTGTGGCAGTAGACAAATTATTTAACCTTTCTATGCCTTCATTTCTTCATCTGTGAGATTGTAATAGTAATAGTTCCTACCTCGCAAATTTGCTGAGAGGACTCAGTGAGATGCTGTTATCATTATTTACATATATGTAATTATTTTAATAATCATAATTTTTCCCTCATTGAAAATTTTACCCTCATTTTTTGAGATACTAAACATTATTTCTTAGCAAGGAGTTGAGAATTCAATCTTTGGATTTGTTTCTCTGAAAAGAGAGCATATTTACTTGGTTGAAAATTCGAAAGGGTCTATAATACAAAATCATCTCATTTCTACACCCCAGCTTCCCTGTTCCCCTGCCTGTGTTACTTGCTCTCCCTTCCCTTTTACACAAATGGTAGTATGCTACACACATTCTAGCCCTTGTTTGTTTTACTTTTACTTAACAGTACATTTCTAAGATGTTTCCTTAATAATATGTAAAGAGTTTCCGTATTTTTTTATAACTGTATAGTATTGCATTATGTGGATGTATCATAACTTATTTAACCATGATAAGCATTTAGGTTGTTTCCAGTCTTTCACTTTTTTTTTTTTTTTTTTTTTTTTGAGACAGAGTCTCGCTCTATCACCCAGGCTGGAGTACAGTGGCTCAATCTCGGCTCTCTGCAATCCACCTCCCAGGTTCAAGCGATTCTCCTGCCTCAGCCTCCCAAGTAGTTGGGACTATAGGCACCCGCCACCACACCCAGCTAATTTTTTTTTTTTTTTTTTTTTTTTTTTTTGAGACGGAGTCTCGCTCTGTCGCCCAGGCTGGAGTGCAGTGGCCGGATCTCAGCTCACTGCAAGCTCCGCCTCCCGGGTTCGGGCCATTCTCCTGTCTCAGCCTCCTGAGTAGCTGGGACTACAGGCGCCCGCCACCTCGCCCGGCTAATTTTTTGTATTTTTTAGTAGAGACGGGGTTTCACCGTGTTAGCCAGGATGGTCTCGATCTCCTGACCTAGTGATCCGCCCGTCTCGGCCTCCCAAAGTGCTGGGATTACAGGCTTGAGCCACCGTGCCCGGCCAATTTTTGTATTTTTAATAAAGATGGGGTTTCACCATATTGGCCAGGTTGGTCTTCGAACTCCTAATCTCAGGTGATCCACTTGCCTTGGCCTCCCAAAGTGCTGAGATTACAGGCATAAGCCACCACACCTGGCCCAGTCTTTCACTATTAAAAACAACACTATAGTGAATAACCTTATACATACAAATACATATTGTTACGTACTTCATTCCATATATGTACAAGTACACTTGACAGATAAATCCTGAGAAGTGAATTCCTGCATCAAAAGGATGTATCTTTTTATTTTGATTGCCAAACGATCCAGTAGAGGTTTTACCAGTTTCCACTTCCAGCAGTGCTACAGGTTTCTTCACACCCTGACTAATACAGTTTGTTAGAAAATGTGTTGACAAGTAGCTGGGATTACAGGCATGCACCACCATGCCTGGCTAATTTTGTATTTTTAGTAGAGATGGGGTTCCACCATGTTGGCCAGGCTGGTCTCAAACTCCTGATCTCAAGTGATCTGCCTGTCTTGGCCTCCCAAAGTGCTGGGATTATAGGCATGGGCTACCATGCCCAGCCCAGAGTACTAACATTAAAAAGTGTGTTTCACACATCCTTGGGTTGGAAGAGAAGAATCTGTTTGCTTTAGGAGGTTAAAAGTCTACACTTTGTAGATGTTGACTGCTCAGCACTAGGCTGGACAGGGCTGTCTCACTGGGCTGCATTGTGGCAATGATGTGGAAATGGAGGTCATTTTTGGCCAGAGTAGAATTTATGGTCTACCTGGGCATTCCCTCTAGGTAGGATTAGTACATAGTCAACCTGAATGGCCTGGATCAGTTGGAGGAAGTTGCCCCAAATGATAGGGTGGTCAGGGTCATTGTTTGGTAAGCATGTACCTGATGCAGGCTCCGTAGGTGGGGCAGGATTAGGAAGATCTGCCAGACAGTTCTAGGGTACCTCTTTCCGGGTACCTCTTCCAGCTGTCCTGGAAGGTTGGTGCTCAGAATGTCCAGGGTGTATTGTAGGCTCCCAGATACTGAGAGGTCCCAGAATAATTGGGAATAACCTTAGCAGATACAAGAACTCCCGTTCCTAGGACTCCACTGGATATCATATCAATCCAGTTAACTTCTGGTCTTTCAAGATATAGGAGCTGAACCAAAGAGCATCCTTTTAGAGGTGTCTTTTCCTGGAGATGGATCACTGTGGATACTCTAAAAGAAGACCTCTATAAGAGGGAACTTCATGACTTAATCAACGAATCTCTATTGGACTCACCAATGAGAAACTTTGTCAAAAATATCAGGACCAGGTGTGGTGGCACGCACCTGTAGTCCCATTTACTCAGGAGGCTTGGGTGGGAGGATGGCTTGAGTCTGGCAGGCAGAGGTTGCAGTGAGCTGATATCATGCCAACGCACCCCAGCCTGGGTGACAGAGTGAGACCCTGACTCAGAAAAAAAAAAAGAAAGAAAGAAAATATCAGGGCCTCCAGCTTTTCACTGGGTGTAATTCTCACCTGCGTCCTTCCTAGTTCATAGCAGGAAAGAATTGGCAGACTAGCATGACAAAGAGGAAATGAACTTTATTTATTTATTTTTTTTTGAGACGGAGTCTCGCTCTGTCGCCCAGGCTGGAGTGCAGTGGCCGGATCTCAGCTCACTGCAAGCTCCGCCTCCCGGGTTCGGGCCATTCTCCTGTCTCAGCCTCCTGAGTAGCTGGGACTACAGGCGCCCGCCACCTCGCCCGGCTAGTTTTTTGTATTTTTTAGTAGAGACGGGGTTTCACCGTGTTAGCCAGGATGGTCTCGATCTCCTGACCTAGTGATCCGCCCGTCTCGGCCTCCCAAAGTGCTGGGATTACAGGCTTGAGCCACCGTGCCCGGCCGAACTTTATTTTATTTATATAATTTTTTTGGAGGGGGAGACAGGTTCTTCCTCTGTCACCCAGGCTGAGGGCAGCCTCAAACTCCTGGGCTCAAACAATCCTCCCACCATAACCTCCCAAGTAGCTGGGATTACAGGCATGCACCACCATGCCAGTTAATTTCTAAATAATTTTTAGTAAAGAAGAGGTCTCACTATGTTGCCCGGGCTGGTCTTAAGTGCTCCTCCTGCCTCAGCCTCTCAAAGCACTGGGATTACAGGTGTGAGCCACCTCGCCCAGCCAGCAAGTGAACTTTAGAATCAGACAATCCAAATTTGAGTACTAGGTCAGCTACTTACTAGCTCTGTGGTCCTGGGGAAATTGCTTGCTTTCTCTGAACTTCAGTTTCCTGTCTGTTGTTTGGTCTAATACTAGGGGGTGCCTTCTTATTTTGTTTTAATTAATGTAATTTTTTAAAAGCAAATAAGATCACTTTTCTTTTTTTTTTTTTTTTTTTTGAGATGGAGTCTGGCTCTGTCGCCCAGGCTGGAGTGCAGTGGCCGGATCTCAGCTCAATGCAAGCTCCGCCTCCCGGGTTTACGCCATTCTCCTGCCTCAGCCTCCCGAGTAGCTGGGACTACAGGCGCCCGCCACCTCGCCCGACTAGTTTTTTGTATTTTTTAGTAGAGACGGGGTTTCACCGTGTTCACCAGGATGGTCTTGATCTCCTGACCTCGTGATCCGCCTGTCTCGGCCTCCCAAAGTGCTGGGATTACAGGCTTGAGCCACCGCACCCGTCCAAGATCACTTTTAAAAGAAATAATAGAAGATAAGATCACATAGAGACAGCAACAAATTCTGAAAGCTGTGCTTTAAGTGCTGTGCAGGTTTATATTATAAGCTAGAAAAGTGAGAATCTAATGTGGGCATGGAACGTGATGGTATGGGTTTGAGGTCATGGCCCTGTGCATTATTGTATTACACACTCAAAGGGAGAGAAAATCAAGAATTGGAGAAATAAATGCATACTGAAACACATAGCTAGTTCTCCCTATTTCTTTTCCCTTTTTTGTTTGTTTGTTTGTTTGTTTGTTTGAGACGGAGTCTCGCTGTCACCAGGCTGGAGTGCTGTGGCACGACCTCAGCTCACTGCAACCTCCAACTCCCTGGTTCAAGCGATTGTCCTGCCTCAGCCTCCCTTACTTCTCTCTATTTCTAACCTGACAGATATTCATTCAGCCCATTTTTAAGTTGAAAAGTTTAATAATTATATTCATAACATTATTTAGACTAGTTTTTGCTAGAAGCAGAACTATTCATGTTACTCTGGGGCACTGGGCTGGGCCATTTTCCCCTTTCCTTTGACATGTCTGTCATCAAGAGTACTGTCTAAGTGTGGACTTTCCCATTCTGGAGCCTAATGCAGCCTTCCCACAAAAGCCTAATGAGGATTTAATTCTTTGTCTCATGTGGTTTTAGATTTCTTCCCAATAGAGAACGGGTGCGGTGACTCACGCCTATAATCCCAGCACTTTGGGAAGCCAAAGGAGGTGGATCTCTTGAGGCCAGGAGTTTGGGACCAGCCTGGCCAACATGGCGAAACCCCATCTCTACTAAAAATACAAAAATTAGCCAGGCATGGTGGTGCATACCTGTAATCCCAGCTACTCAGGAGGCTGAGGCAGGAGAATGGCTTGAACCTGGGAGCCAGAGGTGGCAGTGAGCCACGATCATGCCACTGCACTTCAGCCTGGGCAACAGAGCGAGACTCTGTCTCAAAAAAAAAAAGTTTTTTCTCAATAAGAGTTTTCCAAACTGATGATCAGGAAGGTTCATCCAAAAAGAGCAGAAGAAAAAGTTAAGACCATAAAAATAAAAAAAATTTAGGCCGGCCATGGTAGCTCACACTTGTAATCCCAGCATTTTTGGAAGCCAAGGTGGGTGGATCGCCGGGGGTCAGGAGTTTGAGACCAGCCTGGGCAACATGGCGAAATCCCATATCTACTAAAAATGCAAAAAAATAGCCGGATGTGGTTGCGCAAGCCTGTAATCCCAGCCATTTGGGAGACTGAGGCAGGAGAATGACTTGAACCCAGGAGACGGAGGTTGCAGTGAGCCGAGATCGAGATCGTTACCGCTGCACTCCAGCCTGAGCAATAGCACGAGACTCTGTCTAAAAAATTAATTAATTAATTAAAATAAATTTAAAGCAGATGAAATGTCTACATGGAAATATTCTGATTTCTTCAGGGTCTCTTTCTATATTAAAAGGTAAGTCTTAGAATTAGGGATGGGCAAGTAAGAAAAATGATTAGTTCTTCCTTGAAAAAATGTTACGTAGAAAACAAATTAATGATGGACCCTCTGCCCAAAGCAACTTTGACCAGGAGATCTGAGATTGATGCTGGGGCTGCTGCTGAGATCCAGAGGATCAACAAGCTCATAGCAGCTTCCTCAGTGCCATGAGATCTGGATTGTTAAACATTTAGGAGTTAAACCATGTGTCCATATGGGGGTCAAAAAAAAGAAAACAGAAGTTAAAGAGAACTAGAAATTCATTTATTCAAGCCAAAAAAGCTCCCCCTAATGTTTAATGCCATTATTCATTTTCAAGACTAAATATATAGGAATTCATTAGGATGAAGAAATGGCATCGTAATCAGCAAGAAATACAGCAGAATAAATACTAACTTCAAAATGTGTTCCCTAAAAATATCCTGGCTTAATTTCATTTCCTCAGGGTACTCTGCTTGTCACTCATGTTTTTGCAGATTTGGGGACCGAGTGGCGAGGCACGCTTTCTGCGTCTAGGTGATCTGGCTTCTGTCCCACCTGGAGCCATGGTTGGAGAACTTTTCCTTTTCATAACCTTCCCCTAGGGCTGGTTAGCAGCCTCCACACCTGATCTAATCTAAAGGGTGTGCTATTTAAATAGTGAGTTAAGTGCTAGTGGTTTTTAGAATGAGCTAATGTTAAACCAAAGCCAGTTTCAGGGTAAGGAAATCAGGAAACAAAAGATTTTTAAAGCTTCCTGGCAAGATGAAGATTAAGGTTTTAAAATCCTGTTTTGTTTTTTATTTGCAGTGAAGTAGGGGCCCTCCCAAGCCTCTCTCAGTTTAGTTCAGCAAGCATTTCTCGAAGGCTTAAGGGGTCAGTAGAGGGGAGGGAGGTTACTGCTCCAAAGAGGAATCGTGTTCCCAAGCACGATCTTACTTTCCAGTAGCAGTATGGCATTGCTTGCCCTGTCCATCACAAGCTCGTTTCTAGTGTGCTACTAGAAAACTTCAGGCAACTTTAGGATATGAACAATATACATTTAAGTAAACAAGTTTCTTTATGTTATTCATTTAAAGTATCAATGAACCAGGCCAGGCACCGTGGCTCACACCTGTAACCTTAGCACTTTGGGAAGCCAAGGAGGGAGGATAGGTTGAGCCCAGGAGTTCGAGGCTGCAGTGAGCTATGATCTCACCACTGCACTCCAGCCTGGGTGGCAGAGCGAGACTGTCTCAAAAAAAAAAAAAAAAAAAAAAAAGTATCAATGAACCAAATAGTTCTGGGTTTTTTTGTTTTTTGTTTTTTTGAGACAGGGTCTCACTCTGTCACCCAGGCTTCACTGCAGCCTTGACCTCCTGGGTTTAAGTGATCCTCCCACCTCAGACTCCCAGGTAGCCTGCACCACAGGTGCATGCCACCATGCCCAGTTAATTTTTTATTTTTTGGCCAGGCATGATGGCTCATGTGTGTAATCCCATACTTTGGGAGGCTGAGGTGGGTGGATTACCTGAGCTCAGAAGTTCGAGACCAGACTGGGAAACATGGTGAAACCCCATTTCTACTAAAATACAAAAAACTAGCCAGACATGGTGGTGTACACCTGTAGTCCCAGCTATTCGGGAGGCTGAGGCAGGAGAATTGCTTAAACCCGGAGGCGGAGGTTGCAGTGAGCCGAGATCGTGCCACTGCACTCCAGCCTGGGCAACAGAACGAGACTGTGTCTCAAGAAAAAACTATATATACACACACACACACATATATATATATATATATATTTTTTTTTTTTTTGTAGAGACAGGATCTCCCTATGTTGCCCAGGCTGGTCTCAAACATCTGGGTTCAAGCAATCCTCCTGCCTTGGCCTCCCAAAGTGCTAGGATTACAGGAATGAGCCACTGCACCTGGTCTAGTTCTGGGTTTTATTTATTTATTTATTTATTTATTTATTTATTTATTTTTGAGACGGAGTCTCGCTCTGTCACCCAGGCTGGAGTGCAGTGGCGCGATCTCAGCTCCTTGCCACCTCCGCCTCCCAGGTTAAAGCGATTCTCCTGCCTCAGCCTCCTGAGTAGCTGGGATTACAGGCGCCCACCACCACACCCGGCTAATTTTTGTATTTTTAGTACAGACAGGGTTTCACCATGTTGGCCAGGCTGGTCTTGAATGCCTGACATTAAATGATCTACCCGCCTCGGCCTCCCAAACTGCTGGGATTACAGGCATGAGCCACCTCACCCGGCTCAGTTCTGGGTTTTAATTGTGGCTTTTCTACTTGATAGTTACGTGACCTTGGAGAATTGACTTGACCTCTCTGAACCTCACTTCTGTTTTTGATTTTTTTTTTAAGAGACAGGGTCTTGCTCTGATGCCCAGGCTGGAGTGCAGTGGACCATTCACAGCACTCTGCAGCCTTGAACTCCTAACCTCAAGTGATCCTCCCACCTCAGCCTCCCAAAATGTTAGACTTATACATGTAAGCCACTGCACCTGGCCTCAACCTCACTTATTTTCTTTCTTTTTTTTTGTAAGACAGAGTCGCGCTTTGTTGCCCAGGCCGGAGTGCAGTGGAGCGATCTCGGCTTACTGCAAGCTCTGCCTAATGGGTTCATGCCGTTCTCCTGCCTCAGCCTCCCAAATAGCTGGGACTACAGACACCCGCCACCACGCCCAGCTAATTTTTTCTATTTTTAGTAGAGAGAGGGTTTCACTGTGTTAGCCAGGGTGGTCTCGATCTCCTGACCTCGTGATCTGCCCACCTCAGCCTCCCAAAGTGCTGGGATTACAGGTGTGAGCCACTGGGCCTGGCACTTCTTTATGGATAAAATGAAAACACCTCTTCTGGCATCCACCAATGTCATCAACTTGGTTGGTGTTCTAGGCACTGTCCAATGGAGTCCCTGAAAGTTTTTTCTCAACCCCAAAGCTGAGCATCCATTTTTGCCCTTTCTAGAGTAGAATCCACTGGATCTTCCAATCCTATCTCCTTTCTGTCTGAGACTTCCTCTCTAGGCCATTTCACCTTGTGTTCTCTTTCTCTCTTTTGAACACACAATTTTTACTAAAAGGGCCTCTAAGAGCTCTGCTGTTAAGAAACCAGCGTGACTTGGCACAGTGACTCACGCTTGTAATCCCAGCACTTTGGGAGGCCAAGGTGGGCGGATCACCTGAGGTCAGGAGTTTGAGACCAGCCTGGCCAACATGGCAAAACCCTGTTTCTACTAAAAGTACAAAAATTGCTGGGCACGGTGACTCACACCTGTAATCCCAGCGCTTTGGGAGGCTGAGACGGGCAGATCCCAAGGTCAGGAGATTGAGACCATCCTGGCTAACACGGTGAAAACCCATCTCTACTAAAAATACAAAAAATTAGCCAGGCGTGGTGGCGGGAGCCTATAGTCCCAGCTACTCGGGAGGCTGAGGCGGGAGAATGACGTGAACCCAGGAGGTGGAGCTTGCAGTGAGCCGAGATTGCGCCACTGCACTCCAGCCTGGGCGACAGAGCGAGACTCCATCTCAAAGAAAAAAATATGTATACAAAAATTAGCCAGGCATGGTGGCACACACCTGTATGTAACCATAGCTACCTGGGAGACTGAGGCACAAGAATTGCTTGAACCGGGAGGCGGTGGCTGCAGTGAGCTGAGATCATGCCACTGTACTCCAGCCTGAGCAACAGAGCGAGACTCCATCTCAAAAAAAAAAAAGAAAGAAAAGAAAAGAAAGATACTAAAAAATGAAAATACTATAAAAATACTGAACATCAGGAAGCGTTTCTTTCTGATAGTAAATTTGTTTGCTTCCCTCTTCATATAATGAAAACAATGTAACTGGTTTCCTTTTCTGTTTTTTTGGTTTTCGGTTTTTGTTTTTTTTTTGAGAGGGAGTCTCGCTCTGTCGCCCAGACTGGAATGCAGTGGCACAATCTCGGCTCACTGCAACCTCTGCCTCCCAGATTCAGGCGATTCTCCTGCCTCAGCCTCCCAAGTAGTTGGGATTATAGGCAGGCACCACCACGCCTGGCTAATTTTTGTATTTTTAGTAGAGATGGGGTTTCACCATACTGGCCGGGTTGGTCTCGAACACCTGACCTCATGATCTGCTGGCCTCAGCCTGCCAAAGTGCTGGGATTCCGGGCGTGAGCCACCGCACCTGGCCAACTCATTTCCTTTTCTAATCCACTCAGTGGTTACTTACAATTAAATCATCCCAAATTGCCAGTATCATTACTTTCTCTTTCTATTTAAGTAGCCTTGTTCCATTTTTATCCTTGAATTTTTTTGAATTACATTTTTTATTTTTTTATGGTTAGTTGGGGTGTGAATTCCAAATAGGTAAGTTCTTAAGACTGCGTGTCTGGCATTGCATCATCTACCTTTGACATGTACATGATTGGGGCTGGAGTGTGTTTTACCTACTATGTATTACCATATCCCAAATGTGCTTCCCTTAGCTATTATAGAAACGTTCAGAACAACTTTGTGACTATAAAACATGTAATTGTGATGTGAAATGTTAACTCTTATTTCCACTTTTCTTCCTCCTGTCTTGCTCCCCATTTTCTTCTTCTTCTTCTTCTTCTTCTTCTTCTTCTTCTTCTTCTTCTTCCTCTTCCTCTTCCTCTTCCTCTTCCTCCTCTTCCTCCTCTTCCTCCTCTTCCTCTTCCTTCCTCTTCCTCTTCCTCTTCCTCTTCCTCTTCCTCTTCCTCTTCCTCTTCTTCCTCTTCTTCCTCTTCTTCCTCTTCTTCCTCTTCTTCCTCTTCTTCCTCTTCTTCTTCCTTCTTCCTTCTTCCTTCTTCCTTCTTCTTTCTTCTTTCTTCTTTCTTCTTTCTTCTTTTTTTTTTTTTTGAGCCAGAGTCTCACTCTGTCACCCAGGCTGGAGTGCAGTACTGCAATCACAGCTCCCTGTAACCTCTACCTCCTGGACTCAAGCAATCCTCCCACCTCAGCCTCCAACCCTTCCAAGTAGCTACTAGCGGACTACAGGCACACACCACTGCACCTGCCAGATTTTTTTTTTTTTTTTGGACAGAGTCTCAGTCTGTTGCCCAAGCTGGAGTGCAGTGCTACAATCTTGGCTCACTGCAACCTCCGCCTCCAAGGCCCAAGCAATTCTCCTGCCTCAGCCTCCCAAGGAGTTGGGATTACAGGTACCCACCACCACACCCAGCTAATTTTTGTATTTTTAGTAGAGATGGGGTTTCACCATGTTGGCCAGGCTGGTTTCGAACTCCTGACCTCAAGTGTTCCGCCCACCTCGGTTTCCCAAAGTGCTGGGATTACAGGCGTGAGCCACTGTGCCTGGCCTTAAACTTTTTATAGAGACAGAGTCTTGCCATGATAGCCAGGCTGGTCTTGAACTCCTGGCCTCATGTGATCCTCCCGCTTTGGCCTCCGGAAGTGCTGGGATTATAGGTTTGAGACAGCTCACCTGATCTTCCTCCCCATTTTCTAAGAATAAATTCAGAGGATTTTTTTCTACCTATATTTATTAATAAATCCTCTTTTTCTCCCTAACTGCAGTGTGAAATGGCCACCAGTGGTGACAGACAAAGAGACTCAGAAGTTAATTTCAAGGAATTGAGAACAGCAAAAATGAAACCTGAACTACTGAGTGGACACATCCCCCCAGGCCACATTCCTAAGCCTATCGTGATGCCCGACTATGTGGCGTGAGTATCAGTCTGAATTCTTCCTCAAGGTAGAAGTTGAGGGGCCCCATTTGGTCCTTTCATTTTCCAGTTTGTCTCCAAGTTAATACTCTGTGCTTGAAATCATGTATGTAAATAGTTGTTACCTGAGAGGTAATGTATTGAATTGAAGGTACAATATGATCAGTAAGGAATAAGCTAAGCCGATTTCCCATTCAGCTTCTTTTAGTGAAACGATTATATCTTTGGTTTATGTTTTTCCCCCAGAAAATACCCTGTGATTCAGACAGATGATGAGCGAGAACGCTATAAAGCTGTGTTCCAAGACCAGTTTTCAGAGTACAAAGAGCTGTCTGCAGAAGTTCAGGCCGTCCTGAGGAAGTTCGATGAGCTGGATGCAGTGATGAGCAGATTGCCCCATCATTCGGAAAGCCGACAGGTTAGTGTGTGCAGCTGCCTAGGAGGAGCACTGAAATCTAGAGGATGAATACAACCTGGCTTTTTTTTTTTTTTTCTGTGAGACAGAGTCTTGTTCTGTTGCCAGGCTGGAGTGCAGTGGCACAATCTTGGCTTGCTGCAACCTCCACCTCCTGGGTTCAAGTGATTCTCCTGCCTCAGCCTCCCGAGTAGTTGGGATTACAGGCATGTGCCGCTACACCCAGCTAATTTTTTTGTATTTTTAGTGGAGATGTGGTTTCGCCATGTTGGCCAGGATGGTCTCAACTCCTGGCCTCAAGTAATCCACCCACGTTGGCCTCCCAGAGTGCTGCGATTACAGGCATGAGCCACTGCATTCAGCATGAAATCTGGGTTTTTTTTTTTTTGAGATGGAGTCTTACTCTGTTACCCAGGCTGGAGTGCAGTGGCGTGATCTCAGCTCACTGCAAGCTCCACCTCCTGGGTTCATGCCATTCTCTTGCCTCAGCCTCCCGAGTAGCTGGGACTACAGGTGCCCGCCACCATGTCCAGCTAATTTTTTTGTATTTTTAGTAGAGACGGGGTTTCACCATGTTAGCTAGGATGGTCTTGATCTCCTGATCTCGGGATCCATCCGCCTCGGCCTCCCAAAGTGCTGGGATTACAGGCGTGAGCTACCACGCCTGGCCCCCAAAATTTGGCTTTTAAAAAAATTTATAACCATTTACATGTGCTTTCTGTGTCTAGGAAAGCATTTGAGATCCTCAAGGTGTCTAGTCAAGATGACAATTCAAATTATGTAACTTAATATCTTTTGTCTTTAATTATTAAACAGTATTTTTTTTTGTTGTTGTTTTTCACTCTGTGCTTACCCATATTTTATTTTCTTAAGTAAAATATAAATTTGCCTAAGATACATACCAAGTCAGGCAGGGTCCCAAAGGAGACAGATGGCACATTCAAACTAGGATAATTCACAAAGGTTTATTCAGAAAGTGAGTGTAGGGAAGCCACCAGAGGCATTGCATTCCCCTGCTAAGCCAGAGCCCAGCAGTTAGCACTCCAGGCGCAAAGGCAGAGCACCCACTGAGTAAGAGTGGAGAGCAGAAATGGCCAGGCACAGTGGCTTATGCCTGTAATCCCAACACTTTGAGAGGCCAAGGCGGGCAGATTGCTTGAACCCAGGCATGCAAGACCCTGGACAACATGGTGAAACCCCATCTCTACAAAAAATATAAAAATTAGCCAGGCGTGATGGCATGCACCTGTAGACCCAGCTACTCAGGAGGCTGAGGTGCGAGGATTGCCTGAACCCAGGAGGTCGAGGTTGCAGTGAGCTGTGATTTTGCCACTACACTCCAGCCTGGTGGACAGAGTGAGACCATGTCTCAAAAACAAAAAACAAAACAAAAAAAAGAGCAGATATGAGATATGCTACAGATGTGAGCTGCTGGGCACACACATCAGACTGGTAGCTGTGATTATGACATAGAGGAAAACCAGGAGTAGAAATGGTAGTTAGAGGGGACTTAAGCTTTTTTGTAGTGCTCTTCCTCACCCCCCACATTTTTCACATTTTGAAATAGGATTATTGAAATAGGAATGCCTTATAACCTGTGCCATTTTTAAATTTATTTTTATTTATTTTTTGAGATGGAATTTTGCTCTTGTTGCCCAGGCTGGAATGCCATGGCATGATCTCAGTTCACTGCAACCTCCACCTCCCAGGTTCAAGCTATTCTCCCACCTCAGCCTCCCAAGTAGCTGGGATTACAGGCATGTGCCACCATGCCCAGCTAATTTTGTATTTTTAGTAGAGATGGGGTTTCACCATGTTGGTCAGGCTGGTCTCGAACTCCTGACCTTATGATCTGCCCGCCTCAGCCTCCCAAAGTGCTAGGATTACAGGCGTGAGCCACCGCACCTGGCCACCTGTGCCATTTTTAAATCAGATGTACTCTTTTTTTTTTTTTTTTTTTTTTTTTGAGACGGAGTCTTGCTCTGTTGCTCTGTCACCCAGACTGGAGTGCAGTGGCGCAATCTCAGCTCACTGTCACCTTTCCCTCCCAGGTTACATGATTCTCCTACCTCAGCTTCCCAAGTAAATGGGACTATAGGTGCATGCCCAGCTAATGTTTGTATTTTTAGTAGAGGCAGCGTTTCCCCATTTTGGCCAGGCTGGTCTTGAACTCCTGACCTCAGATGATCCGCCCACCTCAGTCTCCCAAAGTGTTGGTATTACAGGCGTGAGCCCCTGCATCTGGCCTAGATGTACTCTTTTTAATTGAGATCTCATTCACATATAATACATCTACCCTTTTAAAGTATACAATTCGGTGAATTTTAGTATAGTTACAGAGTGGTGCAATCAGCACCACTCAAATTCCAGAACAGTTTAATCACTCCAAAAAGAAATCCTGTATTGGCGGGGGGCAGTGGCTCATGCCTGTAATCCCAGCACTTTGGGATGCTGAGGCAGGCAGATCACTTGAGGTCAGGAATTTGAGACCAGCCTGGCCAACATGGTGAAACGCTGTCTCTACTAAAAATACAGAAATTAGTTGGGCGCATTGGCGGGCTGAGTAATCTCAGCTACTTGCGAGACTGAGGCAGGAGAATCACTTGAACCCAGGAGGTAAAGGTTGTCCAGCCTGGGCACCAGAGCGAGATCCTGTCTCAAAAAAAAAAAAAGAAAAGAAAAGAAACTGTTACCCATTACATAACTGCTAATAATTAGCATTTATTTCCCATTCTCAGCTCTGTCCAGCCATTGACAACCAGTAATCTACTTTCTGTCTGAATGGATTTGCCTAGTTTGAACATTTCATATAAATCCTTTGTGTCTGGCTTCTTCATTTTGCATAATGTTTTCAAGGTTCATCCATATTTTAGCATAAGTCAATACTTATTCCTTTTTGTGGTGGAATAATATTCTGCTATATGGATATACCACATTTTGTTTATCTATTTATCAAGAGATAGACATTTGGTCTTTTCCAAATGTCTATATAGACATTTCCACTCATTGGCTGTTATGAATAATGCTGGTGGGAATATATTTGTGTAATATTCTCTTTTTAAAAGAGGCTGTATTAATCTATTACATGTATAATTAAATTTTAAAAACTTTGTAAAAACTAAATGTTGGTCTGGCTGTGGTAGCACATGGCTATAGTGCCAGCTACTCGGGAGGCTGAGGCAGGAGAGTCACGTGAACCCAGGAGGCAGAGGTTGCAGTGAACTGAGATCGTGCCACTGCACTCCAGCCTGGGCGACAGAACCAAAACCAAACCAAACCAAACCAAAAAAACTAAATGTCAAATTTATGTATGGGAACACACACACACACACACACACACACACACACACACACACATATAATTTTTTTACCTGAGAAGTTGGGTATCTTTGTTTCGACCACAGACTCTGTTAAGTGTACATTTAAATCACTTATCATTATGAGTTAACTAAGCCAAATGTGTATTGCAGTGACGTTTTCCTAACCCTGGAGCAATGGAATGGTGTTGGCTAAGAGACACCAGTACAGGAAGCAAGAGAAATTCAGCAAATATTGAGGTTGAATGTCAGTACCATTTGGAAAATAAGCAAGGCCCACGGGTCTAAGAAGGGTGACCTAGGTTAGAGGCCGTCAAAGGAGTGCAGGAAGCCATGAGGCCCCAGGAATCTGGATCAGCACAGGTTGGGAGGAGCAGGCTTATTGGGAGAAATAATGCAGAAAATCCTGACCTGCAAGTCCGGGTGTGGTGGCTCACACCTGTAATCCTAGCACTTTGGGAGGCTGAGGCAGGTGGATCACCTGAGGTTGGGAGTTTGAGACCAGCGTGACCAACACAGAGAAGCCCCATCTCGGCCAGGTGCAGTGGCTCATGCCTGTAATCCCAGCACTTTGGGAGGCCAAGGCAGGTGGATCACCTGAGGTCAGGAGTTCTAGACCAGCCTGGCCAACATTGTGAAACCCCGTCCCTACTAAAAATACAAAAATTAGCCGGGCATGGTGGCACGTGCCTGTAATTCCAGCTACTCGGGAGGCAGAGAAAAGAGAATTGCTTGAACCTGGGAGTCGTAGGTTGCAGTGATCCGAGATCGCGCCACTGCACTCTAGCCTGGGCGACAGAGCAAGACTTCATCTCAAAAAAAAAAAAAAGAAATTCCGTCTCAACTAAAAATACAAAATTAGCCAGGTGTGGTGGCGCATTCCTGTAATCCCAGCTACTTGGGAGGCTGAGGTGGGAGAATCACTTGAACCTGGAGGCAGAGGTTGCAGCGCGCCAAGATCTCACCATTGCACTCCAGCCTGGGCAATAAGAGCGAAACTGTGTCTCAAAAGAAAAAAAAAACAGTCGGGGTGCGGTGGCTCACGCCTATAATCCCAGCACTTTGGGAGGCCGAGGCGGGTGGATCATTAGGTCAGGAGATCGAGACCTGCCTGGCCAACATAGTGAAACCCCGTCCCTACTAAAAATACAAAAAATTAGTCAGGCGTGGTGGAGGGTGCCTATAATCCCAGCTACTCGGGAGGCTGAGGCAGGAGAATGGCTTGAACCTGGGAGGCAGAGGTTGCAGTGAGATGAGATTGTGCCATCGTACTCCAGCCTGGGTGACAGAGCGAGACTCCGTCTCACCAAAAAAAAAAAAAAAAAAGGAAAATCTTAACCTGTAATCTTTGAGCCAACACCCAGTGGTATCTGGTTTGTGTGCTTTAAAATGGACAAGGGCTGCAGCACGTGGTCTGCAGTTGGGAAATCAAGAGGGTCCTGATGACAGTACAGGCTGAGACCAAGTCTTCCCATGATGTTTCCACCCAGTATCAACAACAGCCATTACCTGTGATTTTTAACAAGACAGGGCTTGTAAGTAACCCAATGGCAGGCCCGTGGTTATTATTATCAGTGTATCCTCCAGTCCTTATCTAAAGTAGAAATATTAACCATATTACAAAAGTTAGCTTCTCCTTGGCCACAGGCTGAGCTTTGTCCTGGGCAGGAGTCCACAGGCTCATTCATTTTCCCACCATGTCCCCATGGAAGCATGTGAGGCATTTCAAAGTCCAGTGGGCCTGTTTGGAGGCAAGTTCTCTCACAGACATGGTTGTGCACCCCTGAAAAATAGTCACATGACTTTTCTGAGCCCATAAAATAGAAATATTGCCCCAAACAATCCCTCTGGTCCTCACCACTCCTTAAATTCAGTGACAGACTCTAGATGGATGTTACAGCTCATCTCTGCCTGCATCTCCAGCACAGCAGTGCTAACCCCAGCAGTAAGTATTCCTTGTCCAGGATCTGTTATTACAGATTGCAATTAAATCACCAGGTTTATTTTCAAAACTGCTGGCAAGCATTGAAAACACAAACATACTGATGATTTCAGTCTGTAAAAGAGATTGAAGAATTAAAATTGTTCGGGCAAGGGGGCTCATGGCTGTAATGCCCACACTTTGGGAGTCAAGGCAGGATGATTGCTTGAAGCCAGGAGTTCAAGATGAGCTTGGGCAATATAGCAAGACCACGTCTACTCATAAAAAAATAAAAATTAGCAGCCGGGCATGGTGGCTCACACCTGTAATCCCAGCACTTCGGGAGGCTGAGATGGGTGAATCACAAGGTCAGGAGTTCAAGACGAGCCTGGCCAACGTGGTGAAACCCCATCTCTACTAAAAATACGAAAAATTACCTGGGTGTAGTGGTGGGCACCTGTAATCCCAGCTACTTGGGAGGCTGAGGCAGGAGAATCGCTTGAACCCAGGAGGGGAAGGTTGCAGTGAGCCAAGATCGCACCACTACACTTCAGTCTGGGCGACAGAATGAGACTCCATCTCAAAAATAAATAAAAAATAAATAAATAAATTAATTAATTAAAATAAAAATTAGCCAGGCCTGATGATGTGCCGTATAATCCCAGCTACTTGGAAGGCTGAGACAGGATCACTTGAACCCAAGAAGTTTTGGTTACAGTAAGCTATTGCACCACTGCACTCCAGCTTGGGCAACAGAACAAAACCCTGTCTCAAAAAAAGAAAAAAGAAAGAAAGAAAATATACTGGGAAAAGGATATGGATCAGTGATGGAAAAGGTTCTCAGGGCAAGCTTTTATTTTATTATTATTTTATTTTATTTTATTTTTTTTTTTTTTTTGAGACGGAGTCTCACTCTGTCGCCCAGGCTGGAGTGCAGTGGCCAGATCTCAGCTCACTGCAAGCTCCGCCTCCCGGGTTTACGCCATTCTCCTGCCTCAGCCTCCCGAGTAGCTGGGACTACAGGCGCCCGCCACCTCGCCCGGCTAGTTTTTTGTATTTTTTAGTAGAGACGGGGTTTCACTGTGTTAGCCAGGATGGTCTCGATCTCCTGACCTCGTGATCCACCCGTCTCGGCCTCCCAAAGTGCTGGGATTACAGGCTTGAGCCACCGTGCCCGGCCTTATTATTATTGTATTTATTTATTTTTGAGACAGAGTCTCACTCTGTTGCCCAGGCTGGAGTGCAGTGGTGTGATCTTGGCTCACTGCAGCCTCCGCCTCCTGGGTTCAAGTGATTCTACTGTCTTGGCCTACTGAGTGGCTGAGATTACAGGTGTGAGCCACCATGCTTGGCTAATTTTTGTATTTTTAGTAGAGGGGGTTTTGCCATGTTGGCCAGGCTGGTCTCGAACTCCTGATCTCAGGTGACCCACCCACCTCAGCCTCCCAAAGTGCTGGGATTACAGGTGTAGGACAAGCTTTTAGAACTATAAATTATTGGCTGGGCACAGTGGCTCACACCTGTAATCCCAGTACTTTGGGAGGCCAAGGTGGGCAGATAACTTGAGGCCAGGAGTTCGAGACCACCCTAGGAAACATGGCAAAACTCCATCTCTACTAAAAATACAAAAATTAGCTGGGCATGGTGACGCACACCTGTAGTTCCAGCTACTTGGGAGGCTGAGGCTCAATAATAGCTTGAGCCAGAGACGTGGGAGGTTGCAGTGAGCTGAGATCATGCTACTGCACTCCAGCCTGGGTGACAGAGGGAGACTGTCTTGGGAAAAAAAAAAAAAAAAAACCTATAAGTTATTATATTTATTTATTAGGTTTGCTTTGTCTGACAATCTCTATGCATAGGTGTGCATGGATGAATGAGGGCATTGCTGTAGTAATCTGTTCCCTTTGGATAGACCGTTCAATTCCTTAACAAAGTTCATATTTATTATAAAACTTAGGAAAAAGTTACAAGGAGCCTTATATTAGCTATTTTCAAAAGTTACATACTGTCAAACTGCTTAACCCCAACACCTAATAACTCGAAAAAGAACTTTCCAAAGGGGATGAACTTTCCAAAAAGGATGTACATAATCATAACTAATGTGGTTATTATGTGGCAAGCACTTTATAAGGATCATTTCAAATAAGTGAACCTTCTTACAACCCTTTGAGGTCATTATGGTTTTATTTCCATTTTTCCAATAAGGAAACTGAGCTTGCCAGCTGTGTGACCCTGGGCAAGCTGTGTATCCTCCCTAAGGGCCTGGGGCTTGGGTCTGGTTGCATGTGGTCAGGGCCCTTTCTTTTATTGCCTGGGCCTAGCAGATAGTAAGCCCTCAAATATTTGCCTGTGAAATGAATTTTTGTGTGTCACTGTTTTCATTATTTTCTTAGTTAAAATTGTTTTTTGTTCTAATTCTCAGTGTGCTTTGAGATATGAGTTGAGTAAATGCAAATGTTTTAACTTAAGTATACAATATATTATTTTTAGGAACATGAGAGAATTTCAAGAATCCATGAAGAGTTTAAGAAAAAAAAGAATGTGAGTAAAACAGTTTTCTTTCTCAAACTGTATTCTTATCCAGGTACATATGTGATAATTGACAGACTCTAGATTCTGTTAGCTATAATAGTTCCTTTTTGTATTTCGTGAGATGCTCCTTTTAAGGGAAAATGGCTGCTGGATGCCATTTCTTGTCATGTCTGTTCTGAATACATTTTGCTGTGTCCTGATTTAGCAACCTAGGGAAATGAGCATTGATCAGGAATTCTCCACCTGTTCCTTCAAAAAGATGAACTGATTTTACATCTTTCCAGCTCTAACTTAATCTCAAAATCAGTAGAGGTGGCTGGACACTGGCTCAGGACTGTAATCTCAGCACTTTGGGAGGCCAAGGCGAGTGGAACGCCTGAGCCCAGGAGTTTGAGACCAGCCTGGGCAACATGGCGAAACCTTGTCTCTACAAAAAAATACAAACATTAGCCGGTAATGGTGGCACACGCCTGTAGCCCCACCTACTTGGGAGGCTGAAATGGGAGGATCACTTGAGCCTCGGAGGCAGAGGTTGCGCTGGGAGACAGAGTACGCCACTCTACTCTACCCTGGGCAACAAAGTGAAACCCTGTCTCAAAAGGAAAAAAAAAAATCAGTCAAGGCTGTAGAGACCATTTGTTAATATTTTCTATACTTATTACTTTTTTTAAAGAGATGGGGTCTTGGCATGTTGCCTAAGCTGGCCTCAGACACCTGGGCTCAAGCAATCCTTCCACCTCAGCCTCCTGAGTTGCTGGGACTACAGGCACATGCCACTGTACCTGGCTTTATTTACTTTTTTATGTACATCAGATAGTAAAATGAAAGGTGCCTCAGCTCTTTGTACTTCTGTTTGATTTTGCTGTGAATCTAAAACTGCTCTAAAAAAAAAGTACATTTAAAAAGTGTGTAAAGAGCTTAACTATTACTCTGAGTTTGGAATCTGCTATAGAGACTTTCGTTGTGTATGATCATTTCCTGTGTGACAATGTATGTTTCTGTTTTTTTTTACTGAGGAAGCCAAGAGCCAAAATAATGCTTATATTTCATTTACAGGATCCTACATTTCTGGAAAAAAAAGAACGCTGTGATTACCTAAAGAATAAACTTTCTCACATAAAGCAAAGAATTCAAGAATATGATAAAGTAATGAATTGGGATGTACAAGGTTATTCTTAACCCTTATTTGAAACCACTTTTTATTTTATTTTATTTTATTTTATTTTATTTTATTTTGAGATGAACTCTCGCTCTGTCACCTAGGCTGGAGTGCAGTGGCACGATCTCGGCTCACTGCAACCTCCACCTCCCGGGTTCAAGCAATTCTCCTGCCTTAGCCTCCCCAGTAGCTGGGATTACAGGCATGCACCACCACGCCCAGCTAATTTTTGTGTTTTTAGTAGAGAGGGGGTTTCACCGTGTTGGTCAGGCTATTTTTTTTTTTTAAATAGCAGGTTTACTATTTATTTACTGCCTTTTTGATGCTAGCCTCTGTGGTAGATAAGCAAGTGCTTCCTGAATCAGCTTCCAGTTGGTTTAACCAGTATGCAACATTAACGATTTTACTCAGACATTTTTAAACACATTCAGATGTACCAAGGGCCTTTACTAAGAATGGAAAAAATCCTGTGTTCATCTGTGACCAATTTCATATTCGTCTATCGCATTTAAATGTGTCATCATTTTAGAGATTGTATCCTGGCGGTGTGATGGGCAAGTGGACTATCAATTCTGGTGCTAGTTTTTCCTTTTTCACTCAGGCAGGTTCCTAGGATTTTTCTAGGACAAATTTCTCTTCCTAGAGAAATTCCTAGGGGATTTCTAAAGGATTTTTCTAAGGGAAAATGGGTGACATCTTTCAGAGGTGTTATTTATTTCCTTGAAAGGTATTTGAATCCCACATCAACATTTTCAGACATCCTGATCTTGGGCAAATTGCTTAATATCTCTGTGCCCGTTTCCTCTTCTGTAAAATGGGACTAATAATAGTCCCTTCCTCATAGAGTTGTTAGAATTAAAGGAGTTACTAATATGGTAAGAACTATATTAGTGTTTGTGAAATCTATGGAAGTGTTTGTGAAATGAATAAATTATAAAGAATGAGTCTCAAGAAAAGGTCCTTAATGAGCAAGCCCAACTTACTTAACCAAGAGCCTAAGTGTCTGGTGCCTTCCTGTTTTGTGGTGTTAACTCATGGCCTTAGCCTGATGCTTCCCTGTGTCTCTGTGGCCCCTGGGGTTCCACATGGCCTCCCTGTCTTTCTTCAGTGTGATTGTACATCTCTCCATCTCCCCATAGTCCAGCCTGCCCTGGACACATTGAATTGTATGAATGGTATTGCTTTTCTTTTCTTTTCTTTTTTTTGAGACAGAGTCTCGCTCTGTTGCCCAGGCTGGAGTGCAGTGGCGCCATCTCGGCTCACTGCAAGCTCCGCCTCCCGGGTTCACGCCATTCTCCTGTCTCAGCCTCCCGAGTAGCTGGGACTACAGGCTCCCGCTACCACGCCTGGCTAATTTTTTGTATTTTTAGTAGAGATGGGGTTTCACCGTGTTAGCCAGGATGGTCTCGATCTCCTGACCTCATGATCTGCTCCCCTCGGCCTCCCAAAGTGCTGGGATTACAGGCGTGAGCCACCGCGCCCAGCTGTTATTCCTTTTCTATCCCCTTTGGACATATGTGCTACAGTCCCACGATGTGGCATTTCCTTGGAAACTTCCTTTGAATTTTTGGGATGCTTCTTTCCTTCCTTCCTTCCTTCCTTGCTTCCTTCCTTGCTTCCTTCTTTCCTTCCTTCTTTCCTTTCCTTTCCTTTTTTCCTTCTTTCTTTCTTTCTTCTTTTCTTTCTTTCTTTCTTTCTTCTTTTCTTTCTTTCTTTCGAGACAGAGTTTCGCTCTTGTTGCCCGGGCTGAAGTAAGTGGTATGATCTCGGCTCACTGCAACCTCTGCCTCCTGGGTTCAGGCAATTCTTCTGCCTCTGCCTCCCAAGTAGCTGGGATTACAGGCACCCACCACCATGCCCAGCTAATTTTTTGTGTTTTTAGTAGAGACAGGGTTTCACCATGTTGGCCAGGCTGTTCTCGAGCTCCTGACCTCAGATGGTCCACCAACCTCGGCCTCCCGAAGCGCTGGGATTCAGGTGTGAGCCACCATGCCCAGCAGGGATGCTTCATCTTTCTAAGAATTATCTTGGCTTTGGACTTTATTCATGAGAAATGTTTTATTTCTGTTAGTATGAACAATAGACCGACTTAACAAAGTTTTTTTTTTTTTAAACAAAATCGTTCTTGTTGGATTTTATTCAGCAGTATCTATCATGTAGATAAATTCCCAGGTGTAGCATTACAGCTTCTGACTAATATAGCTGCTATTCAAACAATTAATGTTCAAAGAGTTTTCTGAAGTGATGAAACCAAAGAAGAGCATGTGGAAAAGCAGAAGCTTAGAAAGTTGTGGTCACTGAATACACTCCCTAGTTTTTATTTGTCAGTGAAATCTTTACGCATTCATTGTTAATATTTTAATTCCATGGCTTCTCAGGCTGTACTGTGTCTGAAGGGGTAACACCTAGGGAAGCATGAGGCCCCTTATGGGACCCCCCAAATGGATCAACTTCACTTTCTCTTTTATGTATTGAGCCCTGTGTTAACATTTCACTTAAGAGCACTAGTGCTTTAAAAAAAAAAAAAAAAGAGGTAAAATATTACCATTTTGATTGTAGAGTTAGATTCGTGTCGAAGTGTTAAGGAAATTGAATTTTGTGAAACGTGTAAAATAAAGTTTATAAATGTAAATGCTAATCTTTGAAAAACCAGTGTAGTAACACTGATTTATAAATGCTGTGGTCAATTCCTTAGGTGCGTTAAAGTTTCAGTCACCTGTCGTGTGTGTGTGCCCTTTTATGTTTGCCTTTCTAGCATTCCTGTGTTCACTGTGCATGTTCTTGAAAATAGTTTCACTTGTCAGATAATAAACTGGAAAGTCATTGAAAACCTGTAGGTCACAGTGCTCAGGTGACTCACTGTTTCCCTTCCCCCATTATTTGCAACAATTCAAAGTCCAGGCCACTGTATTAGTTTCCTAGGGCTGCCATGACAATGTACTACAAACTGAGTCACTCAAAACAACCGAAATGTGTTGTCTCACAGACCTGCAGTCTAGAAGTCTGGAAGCAAGGTGTCAGCTGGGACATGCTCCCTCGAAAACCTGTAGGGGAGTCCTCTTCTAGTTTCCGGTGGTTTGCTGGCCATGTTTGACATTCCTTGGCTTGTAGATGCATCTCTCCAATCCTCCATTCTCGCATGGCCTTCTCCCTGTCTTGGCCACACCAGTCATATTGAATAAGAGGCCCACCTTCTCCAGCACGACCTCCTGTCAACTCATTACATTTGCTAGGATGCTATTTCCAAATAAGGTCACATTCTGAGATACTGGAGGTTAGGAACTTCAGCATTATCTTTTTGAGAGGCCACAATAGCTACCTTTGGCAAGTTACAAGATTCAGAAGGAAAAGTACTTCCCTGTACATTTTCTTTCTTCCATATGATTTTTTCTTTTATTTTTTGAGATGGAATCTCACTCTGTCACCCTGGCTGGAGTACAGTAGTGTGATCAGCTCACTGCAACCTCTGCCTCCTTGGTTCAAGCGATTCTCCTGCCTCAGCCTCCCAAGTAGCTGGGATTACAGGCACCCACTGCCACACCCAGCTAAATTCTATATTTTTAGTAGAGACGGGGTTTCATCTTATGTTGGCCAGGCTGTTCTTGAACTCCTGACCTCAAGTGATCTGCCCGTCTCGGCCTCCCAAAGCAGTCCCCCTGCCTCAGCCTTTCAGAGTGCTGGGATTACAGGTGTGAACCACCGCACCCAGCCCTTCCATATTATTTTAACATGTATTCTAATTTGAAAATTAACATGAGGATATGTCAGTAAATCTAAAACTTGAAAAAAGTATTTGCCAGTTACGTGTCAAATGCTTTTATTGTGCCAGATGTGTTAGCATTAAAGATACAGAAATCAGTGAAACAGGTGGAGACTTTGGGGATGCTAATGAAATACATATCAGAAATTGTTTCTGATATTGAGATGCATCGAAGTTTGAAAGATACAACACAGGAAAAGTCTACAATTTTTTCTAACCTTCATTTTTTTTAACTATTATAATTTTTAAAAATAATGAGTATAGGCCGGGCGCAGTGGCTCAAGCCTGTAATCCCAGCACTTTGGGAGGCCGAGATGGGCGGATCACGAGGTCAGGAGATCGAGACCATGCTGGCTAACACGGTGAAACCCCGTCTCTACTAAAAAATACAAAAAATTAGCCAGGCGAGGTGGCGGGCGCCTGTGGTCCCAGCTACTCGGGAGGCTGAGGCAGGAGAATGGCGTGAACCCAGGAGGCGAAGCTTGCAGTGAGCTGAGATCCGGCCACTGCACTCCAGCCTGGGCGACAGAGCGAGACTCCGTCTCAAAAAAAAAAAAAAAAAAAAAAAAATGAGTATAAAAGCTTAGAAAATAGAAAACAAATGTCCCACCAGTGTCAATTCTGCTCCCTGGCAGTATACACTGTTTGGAGTATACCTTCCCAGACCTTTGTGATGTGTATAATTACTTTATTTGTTTACAAAAATGGCTTTAGACATTTTATTTTATTTTTGAGATGAAGTGTTGCTCTGTCACCCAGGCTGGAGTGCAATGGCATGATCTTGGCTCACTGCAACCTCCACCTTCTGAGTTCAAGTGACCCTCCCACCTCAGCCTCCTGAGTAGTGAGGACTACAGACACGCACCACCACGCCCAGCTAATTTTCGTATTTTTAATAGAGATGCGGTTTTGCCATGTTGGCCAGGCTGATCTTGAACTCCTGACCTCAAGTGATCCACTCACCTTGGCCTCCCAAAGTGCTGGGATTACAGACATGAGCCACCACACCTGGCTGTAAAATCACTTTAAAATTGTCTACTTTAATGCTTTCAATGGGTTTTTTGGGGATTTTTATTGTTATTGTTTTGATATGGAGTCTTGCTCTGTTGCCCAGGCTGGAGTGTAGTGGTGCTATCTCCACTCACCACAACCTCTACCTCCTGGGTTCAAGTGATTCTCCTGCCTCAGCCTCCTGAGTAGCTGGGATTACAGGCGCATGCCACCGTGCCCAGCCAATTTTGTATTTTTAGTAGAGACAGGGTTTCGCCGTGCTGGCCAGGCTGGTCTTGAACTCCTGACCTCAAGTGATCTGCCTGCCTTGGCCTCCCAAAGTGCTGGGATTACAGGCGTGAACCACCGTGCCCGGCTGCTTTCAATGGGTTTTTAAAGGAGGTTATGACAGATCTGCTCCAGCATGTAATAGACCACCTGTCCTATAATAGACAGACAAACTGGGGGTAGGCAGAAGGTAGGAGGGATGGTTTAGCCCCGCAGAAGGAGAAGGTGAACTTCTGAGCTCATCACAACCAAGACTCCATTTCTTACTATGTGACCTTGACAAATTAACATCTCCAACCATCAGCCTCCTTAACTGTGACGTGGCGATAATAATACCTGATGAAATTGTTGTGAAAATTAAATAATGTAAAACACCACAAAGGTCCTTGCTCAATAACTGGTGGCTAGATACTCAAAATATATTTCCATTGTGTTAAATAATAAGGTGGCTATAGACTCTCAAAGTGACTATTGTTTTGAATAATAAGTTACAAAAAGCTTTTTTAAAAAGTATATAGGTAATATATTTATTATAGAAAATTGATCAGGTCAGGGGCAGTGGGTCATGCCTGTAACCCCAGCCCTTTAGGAGGCTAAGGTGGATGGATCACTTGAAGCCGGGAGTTTGAGACCATCCTGGCCAACGTGGTGAAACTCCATCTCTATTGAAAATACAAAAATTAGCTGGGCGTGTTGTCGCACAGTGTAGTCCCAGCTATTCGGGAGGCTGAGGCACGAGAACAACTTGAACCCCAGAGGTGGAGGTTGCAGTGAGCTGAGATCATGCCACTGCACCCCAACCTGGGTGACAGAGCAAGACTCTGTCTCAAAAAAAAAAAAAAGTACAAAAATTAGCCTGGTGTGGTGGCGCATGCCTGTAATCTCAGCTACTTGAGAGGTTGAGGCATGAGAATTGCTTGAACCCAGGAGGTAAAGGTTGCAGTTAGCCGAGATCATGCCACTGCACTGCAGCCTGGGTGACACAGTAAGACTCTGCATAAAGGAAGGAAGGAAGGAGAGAGAGGGAGGTGAGAGAGAGAGAGAGAAAGAAGAAAAGAAAGAGAAAGAGAAAGGAAAGAAAGAAAAGAAAGAGGAAGGAAGGAGAAAGAAGAAAGAAAAAGAAAAGGAAGGAAGGAGAAAGAAAGGAAAGAAAGAAAAAGGAAGGAAGGAGAAAGGAAAGAAAGAAAAAAGGAAGGGGAGAGAGGGAGGGGAGAGAGAGAGAAAGAAAGAGGAAGAGAAAAGAGAAAAGAAAGAGAAAGGAAGGAAAGGAAGGAGAAAGAAAGAAAAAGGAAAGGGAAAAGGAAGGAAGGAGGGAGGGAAGGAAGGAAGGAAGGAAGAAGGAAGGAAGGAAGGGAGGGAGGGAGGGAGGGAGGGAGGGAAAGGAAGGAAGGGAAAATTGAGAAAATAGGCTGGAAACAGTGGCTCTGGCTCACACCTGTAATCCCAGCACTTTGGAAGGCCTAGGTGGGCGGATCACTTGAAGCCAAAAGTTTGAGACCAGCCTGAGCAACATATTGAGACTCTGTCTCTACAAAAAAAAATTTTTAGTTAGCTTGGTGTGGTGGCACACACCTATAGTTCCAGCTACTTGGGAGGCTGAGGCAGGAGGATCATTTGAGCTCAGGAGTTCAAGGCTGCAGTGAGCTATGATCATACCACTGCACTCCAGTCTGGGTGACAGCAAGACCTTACCTCTAGAATAATAAATAAATTTTTTAAAATAATAAAAATTTTTTAAAAGGAAGGTTTAGAAAACGAAGTTTTTGGGTTTTGTTTTGTTTTATTTTTGAGACAGAGGCTCACTCTGTTGCCCAGGCTGGAGGGCAGAGGTGCAATTTCAGCTCACTACAGTCTCTGCCTACTGGGTTCAAGCAGTCCTCCCACCTCAGTCTCTCAAGTAGCTGGGACCACAGGTGTGCACCACTACACCTGGCTAATTATATTGTATTTGTTTGTTTGTTTGTTTGTTTTTAAGGTGGAGTCTCCCTCTGTCACCCATGCTGGAGGGCAGTAGTGCGATCTCGGGTCACTGCAACCTCCGCCTCCCAGGTTCAAGTGGTTCTTCTGTGTCAGCCTCCCAAATAGCTGAGATTACAGGCATGCACCACCACACCCAGCTAATTTTTGTATTTTTAGTAGAGACAAGGTTTCTCCGTGTTGGCCAGGCTGGTCTTGAACTCCTGACCTCATGTGATCCATCCTCTTCAGCATCCCAAAGTGCTGGGATTAAGGCATGAGCCACTGCACCTGGCCCTATTTTTTTTTTTTTTTTTTTTTTGAGACGGAGTCTTACTCTGTTGTCCAGCTGCAGTGCAACCTCTGCCTCCCGGGTTCAAGTGATTCTCCTGCCTCAGCCTCCTGAGTAGCTGGGATTACAGGTGCCTGCCACCATACCTAGCTAATTTTTGTATTTTTAGTAGAGACAGGGTTTCACCATGTTGGTCAGGCTGGTCTCAAACTCCTGACCTCAGTTAATCCACCCACCTCGGCCTCCCAGAGTGCTGGGATTACAGGCGTGAGCCACCGTTGCCGGCCCTATTTTGTATTTTTTATAGAGACAAGGTCTCGCTATGTTGCCCAGGCTTGTCTCAAATGACTGAACTAAAGCAATTCCCCTGCCTCAGCCTTCCAAAGTGCTGGGATTACAGGCATGTACCACCATACTGGGCCAAAGATGAATTAATCTTCTCCTCCCAAGCACACTCAAATAAAATTGTCCATAATTTCACCCCCCAGAAATAGTCACTGTTAACATATTGGAGCACATCCTTTCATTCTTATCTTCCTCATTTGTTTTAGTCTGCTTTGTGTTGCCATAAAGGAATGCCTGAGGCTTGGTAATTTATGAAGAAAAGAGGTTTATTTGGTTCACAGCTTTGCAGGCTGCACAAGAAGCATGGCGCCAACATCTGTGTGTGATGAGGCCTCAGGCTGCCTCCACTCACGGCAGAAGGTAAAGGGGAGCTGGTGTGGAGAGTCCACATGGTAAGAGGAAGCAAGAGAGCAAGGGGGAGGTGCCAGGCTTGTTTAAACAACCAGCTCTCTAGGGAACCCACAGAGCAAGAACTCAATCTTCCCCTTCCCAGGGAGGGCATGAATCTACTCATGGTGAATCTGCCCCATGACCCGCACACCTCCCGTTAGGCCCCATCCCCAACATTGGGGATGAAATTTCAGCTAAGGTTTGGGGGGATAAACACCCAAACTCTAACAACATGTTTACATTTATACAAACATTAATACACTTAAAGAGTGAGTTTTGGCATTTACAAAAGTGAAATTGTATAGTACATTGTGTTTTGTGTTTTAATTAAGAATTACTAAAACTAATTTTGTATTCTGTTTTTATTCTCCTTGGCTAAAACTAGATCATGTGATTTTTCTGAATTCTGAGTCTTTGTTTTCTATTTATTTCATTCCATTGTATTATCATTGCTTTAGTTATGATGTTCATACTGTATGGTGGAAAGAGGAGGGAATGGGAGATAGGTCTAGGTTCAAGCTGTGTGGCCTCAGGTAAGTCACTTAACTCTTCCATGCAACGGAATCACATGAGATAAAAGTATCTCAAATCATACTGTAAACCATAAAACTCAATGAAATTCCCTACATTTAGCTTTACAGTTTCTGTTTTGCTAATGTTACTGATACATTTTCATTAACAGAAGTATGCTTCATTATTAATAACTGATGGCCTGAGTGTTTATCACATCATCGGGCCTTCTTTGGATGTTTGTACATACCGGTACAGTCTACTAGATCCATGATGGCATTCACACGTTCACATGACATTCCCATTTCAATTGATTCACTTGACCACAGCCACAACTTCATATGCCAGCATGAAAAGAGGAAAGAGGAGAAGGCTGGGAAACAGAATAAAGATTTGGCACCACCCAGACTCCGTGGCTCACACCTGTAAGCGTGTTATGACACTTTGAGAGGCTGAGGCAGGAGGATCACTTGAGCTCAGGAGTTCATGACCAGCCTGGGCAACAATAAGGAGACCTCATTTCTTCTAAAAACTAAAAAACAGTGGAGTGTGGTGGCACATGCTGAAACCCCATCTCTACCAAAAATACGAAAATTAGCCAGGCATGTGGCATATGTCTGTGGCATATGAGGCTGGCATATGAGGCTGAGGGGGTAGGATTGCTTGAGCACAGGAGGCAGAGGTGGCAGTGAGCTGAGATGGTGCCAGTGAACTGCAGCCTGGGCAGCAGAGTGAGACCCCCGTGGCAAATAAATAAATAAATAAATAAATAATTGACACCTTACTTTCTTCTTTAAAGTCCCCCAAATATAAGTAGCTTATCAGGCACTCTACCTCCAGGCATGTATTTAAAAACTTAATTCTATTTACCCTGTAATTTGTTTAATAGATAACCCCACCACTTAAAGGTTATGGAGGAACTGAAGTTATTGCAAGATATTACACCCATAATAGGCATTTACCAAGACAGTTTGAATTGTAAGTGGTATACAAGGTGTTGATCTTTTTGCACAAAGCACCCTTTTATGCTATCAATAAACAATAAATATCTGTAATAATCAGTTATGGGGAAATTTGGGTAGGAGGATTTATCTGTTGAGGTTCTTAGTTCTAAACCACAGAAACCAAAGTTGGTTGATTTAAGAAGAGGAATGTAAAGCTGGGCGCAGTGACTCATGCCTGTAATCCCAGCACTTTGGGACGCCGAGGCGGGCGGATCACGAGGTCAGATAGAGACCATCCTGGCTAACATGGTGAAACCCCGTCTCTACTAAAAAATACAAAAAATTAGCTGGGCGTGGTGGTGGGCGCCTGCAGTCCCAGCTACTGGGGAGGCTGAGGCAGGAGAATGGCGTGAACCCGGGAGGCGGAGCTTGCAGTGAGCAGAGATCGCGCCACTGCACTCCAGCCTGGAAAACAGAGCGAGACTCCGTCTCAAAAAAAAAAGAAAAAGGAATGTATTTATTTATTTATTTATCTTTTGAGACAGAGTCTCTCACTCTGTCACCCAGGCTGGAGTGCAGTGGTGCGATCTTGGCTCACTGCAGCCTTTGCCTCCCAGGTCCAAGCGATTCTCTTCCTTCAGCCTCCCAAGTAGCTGGGACCACAGGCGTGTGCCACCATGTCCGGTTAATTTTTGTATTTTTAATAGAGACGGGGTTTCACCATGTTGGCCAGGCTGCTCTTGAACTCCTGGCCTCAAGTGATCTGCCAGCCTCGGACTCCCAAAGTGCTGGGATTACAGGCCTGAGTCGCTGCATCCAGGCAAGAGGAATTTATTAACACACATCATAGAGCTTACAGAATTGCTGGGAGAGCTGGAGTTCTGAGTTGGGGACTATGCAGCAGGTGCAATGTCCAAAATCATACCTAAAAGGCCCTCTGATGAAAACAGCTCCCCTGCTCCTGCTACCCAGTATGCCAAGTGCTTCACCAAGCCTCCTGTCTCCCTCGGATCCTGGAAGCCCCCAGGACTCAGCTTCCGAGTGATCCAATGTGAGACATGGCTTGGTGGGATGGAGGTCAGGTGCCATGCTCCGGTTGCAAGGGAGGCTCAGGGAGCAAGGGCCTCTATAGCTTCAGTTACTAGGCGGGGCTTCCCATCGGCTTCATCAGTAGGGAACTCCCCAAAAGGATGACGGGATTTCTATGCTGACAGCCAAAAAGAATAACCAATATCTCCTACAGAATACTAGTTGTCCTAACTATGAGTGTAGGTGGGGATTATCTTATTCATTTATGAATGGGTCAGATATATAAATGACAGCCACTGCCAGAACATCCCCAAATTGAAAGCTTCCAGGGCTGAGAGGAAAGGCAGAAAGGGTCCCCCCTGATGTCATAGATACAGAAGATGTGTTTCTGGCCTCCAGCTTTGAGATTCAGAAAACGTTATCACCCCAAAAGCATTGCAGTACAGTAATTTCTCAGCCTCTCCAGTTTAGGAGAGGCTGTAATCTCAGCACTTTGGAAGGCTGAGGCAGGCAGATCACTTGAGCTCAGGAGCTCAAGAACAGCCTGCACAACATGGTGAAACCCCCTGTCAACAACAACAAGAAATTAGCCAGACATGATGGACACACGTGTAGTCTCAGCTACCTGGGGATCTGAGGTGGAGGATCGCTTGAGCCCAGGAGGTTGAGGCTGTGATGAGCCATTCATGCCACTGCACTCCATCCTGGGTGACAAAGCAAGACGCTGTCTCAAAAATTAAAAAATCTTCCTATTATATGCTCTTATACACCTGTACTTCTCATTAAAATGAGTACAATTGTTTGCCAAAATACATACACAAGAATGTTCATAGTAGCTATACTCATGATAACCCCAAATGGGCAATAAGCCAGATGTCCATCAATAGCAGAGTGGTAGAAAGGATAAATAAATTCTGGTAAAGCCACATTGTGGAATACTACAGAGCAATAAAAAAGAATGAACTGCAGTTAAATGTAAACTATGACATCATGTTTTGTCTTAAACATAATCTGGTTAGAACAAAAGCTAGACAAATGCATTTTGGCTGGGCTCAGTGGCTCACACCTGTAATCCCAATGCTTTGGGAGGCAAGGGAGGAAGATTGCTTGAGACCAAGAGTTTGAAACCAGCCTGAGCAACATAGCCAGACCCTGTCTCTACAAAAATAAAATAAAATAATTAGCTGGGTGTGGTGGCGCCTTGTCTGCTACTGTGGAGGCTGAACTACTGGGGAGCTACTGGGGAGTCCTAGCTACTGGGGAGGCTGAGGCAAGAGGATCACTTGAGCCCAGTAGTTTAAGGTTGCAGTGAGCCAAGATTGTGCCACCGCACTCCAGCCTGGGCGACACAGCCAGACTGTCTCAGAAAAACAAAAACAAAAACAATGAAAAAAGAGAAAGTGTTCCATTTATATAAAACCCCATATAGGTAAAATTAAGTGATAGCGATTTGCGTCAGAATAGAGGTTGCTTTGGAAGAGCAAGTATGAACTGGGAAGCTGCATGACGGAGCCTCTAGGGCTCTATACTGCTTTGGATGGAAGTCACATGGATGCATACTTTTTTATTTTTATTTTTTGAGAGGGGTGTCTCACTCTTTTGTGCAGGCTGGGAGTGTAGTGGTGCCATTATGGTTCACTGCAGCCTCAACCTCCTGGGCTCAAGTGATCCTCCTGCCTCAGCCTCCCAAGTAGCTGAGACCACAGGTGCATGCCACCATGCCCAGCTACGGGATGTATACATATGAAACATGGTAGAACTCTATCCTTGAGATGCATCCTTGTGCACTTAACATGTGCCTGTTATATATCAATTACAAAGTATTTTATTAGTGTTTTAAACACAATATGAGTTATTAAGCAAATAATTATTGAATATGTATTTTAAAACATTCTCTTTATATAAGAAACCTATTGAATGATTAAAGATATGTTTTAATACCTCATATTAAGGAAAATATGTTTAAGCATTATAAATTTATATGTTAATCAAGTAACTTGTGCTTCAAATGCTATTTGGAGCATTTGAAGTATTTTTCTATTACTTCAGGATCCTACTTTTCTGGCATATATATGCTGTCTTTAAAAATAATTAAATTTTAGGTGGGCCACCGTGACTCATGCCTGTATTCCCAGCCCTTGGGGAGGCTGAGACAGGCAGATCACTTGATCTCAGGAGTCCGAGACCAGCCTGGGCAACATGGTAAAACTCTGTCTCTACAAAAAATACAAAAATTAGCCAGGCGTGGTGGCGTGTGCTTATAGTCCCAGCTACTTGGGAGGCTGAGGTAGGAAGATCACTTGAGCCTGGGAGGCAGAAGTTGCAGTGAGCTGAGATCGCAGCACTGCACTCCAGCCTGGGCAACAGACAGAGGAGACCCTGTCTCAAAAAAAAAAAAAAAGGCCGGGCGCGGTGGCTCAAGCCTGTAATCCCAGCACTTTGGGAGGCCGAGGCGGGCGGATCACAAGGTCAGGAGATCGAGACCACAGTGAAACCCCGTCTCTACTAAAAATACAAAAAATTAGCCGGGCGCGGTGGCGGGCGCCTGTAGTCCCAGCTACTCAGGAGGCTGAGGCAGGAGAATGGCGGGAACCCGGGAGGCGGAGCTTGCAGTGAGCCGAGATCGCGCCACTGCACTCCAGCCTGGGCAACAGCGTGAGACTCCGTCTCAAAAAAAAAAAAAAAAAAAAAAAAAAGACATTGAGAAAAATAAACTCCATCTTCTATGTTCAAATAAAAACATTTATTTTTTTGTTTGTTCACTTAATTTGTTTTCTTTTTCCTTATTTTCCTATTTTTCTACTTTTTTTACCCAAGCATTTGACATGCACAATGAACACATTTATAAATGTCCATATTTATGAAAGACATTGAGTCATCTTATTAAAACAATAAACTGAGTTAATCTTAAATAAAAAGATTTTGCTAGATCAAATAGGTTTTGTTTATATTTTAACACTCATCAGGTGGTGGCTCATGCCCTTAATCCCAGCACTTTGGGAGGCTGAGGTGGGCGGGTTGCTTGAGGCCAGGAGTTCAAGACCAGCCTGGGCAAAGTAAGAAGATTCTGTCTCTACAAAAAAAAAAAAAGTTAGCTGTGTGTGGTTGCATGCGCCTGTAGTCCCAGCTGCTTGAGGGGCTGAAGTGGGAGGTTCACTTGAGCTCAAGAGGTTGAGGTTGCAGTGAGCCGTGATTGTGCCACTTCCCTCCAGCCTGGGCAACAGAGTGAGACCCTGTCTCAAATAAATAAATAAATAAATAAATAAAACTACATTTGATTTATTTTGTTTTAAAATAGTTATTTTAGTCAGGTGCGGTGGTTCATGCCTGTAATCCCAGCACTTTGGAAGGCCGAGGCAGGTGGATCACGATGTCAGGAGTTCAAGACCAGCCTGGCCAACAAAGTGAAACCTCGTCTCTACTAAAAAATAGAAAAATCAGCCGGGCATGGTGGCACGCACCTGTAATCTCAGCTACTCGGGAGGCTGGCAAAAGAATTACTTGAACCTGGTAGGCAGAGGTTGCAGTGAGCCGAGATTGCACCATTGCACTTCAACCTGCGCAACAGAGCAAGACTCAGTCTTGGGGAAAAAAAAAAAAGTTATTTTAAAACTCCAACCTCTGATGATAGAATTCAGAATAGGGGTTACCTGTGAGAGATGTTTATTGGCTGGGAAGGAGCATGAGGGAGCTTTCTGGGTACTATACCTTCATCTGGTTCATTGCTTACCAGGATATATACATATTTTAAAATCCATCAAGCTAAGTATTTAAAACTAGTGCCTTTTACTGTACATATATTATACATGCATTTTACCTCAATTTTTTTCTTTCTTTTTTGAGATGGAGTCTCTCTCTGTGGCACAGGCTGGAGTGCACTGGCGAGATCTCGCCTCACTGCAACCTCCTCCTCCAGAGTTCAAGTGACTCTCCTGCCTCAGCCTCCCGAGTAGCTGGGATCATAGGCATGTGCCACCATGCCGGGCTAATTTTTGTATTTTTAGTAGTGACGGGGTTTCACCATATTGGTCAGGCTGGTGTCGAATTCCTAGCCTCAAGTGATCCACCCACCTCGGCCTCCCAAAGTATTGGGATTACAAGTGTGAACCACTGTGCCCGGACAGGTTCTTGCTCTGTCTCCCAAGCTGGAGTGCAGTCATGTGATCTCAACTCACTGCATCCTCTGCTTCCCAGGCTCAAGCAGCCCTCCAGCCTCAGACTCTGGAGCAGCTGGGCAGCTGGGCACCTGGGACCACAGGAGCAAGTTACCACGCCCAGCTAATTTTTTTTTTTTTTTTAAGAGATAGGGTTTCCATGTTGCCCAGGCTGGTATATATCAATGGTTTTTTTGTTTTGTTTTGTTTTGCTTGTTTGTTTTTTTCTGAGACGGAGTTTTGCACTGTTGCCTGGGCTGGAGTGCAATGGCACGATCTCAGCTCACTGCAACCTCTGCCTCCCGGGTTCAAGTGATTCTCCTGCCTCAGCCTCCCAAGTAGCTGGGATTACAGGCGCCCGCCACCACGCCTGGCTAATTTTTTGTATTTTTAGTAGAGACAGGGTTTCACTATGTTGGCCAGGCTGGTCTCGAACTCCTTGGCCTCCCAAGTGCTGGGATTACAGGTGTGAGCCACCGTGCTTGGCCCTCAATTTCTAAGTTTTACTGTATACATGTTTGAACAAAAGTATGTTCCCAGTGTTTGTTTTTTTAAGTAATTTTGTTGTTGTTTTTTTGGGGTTTGTTTTTGTTTTTGTTTTTGGTTTTGGTTTGTTTTGTTTTTGAGACACCGTCTCACTCCCTCACCTGGGCTGGAGTGCAGGAGTGTGATCTCGGCTCACTGCAACTTCTGTCTCCTGCGTTCAAGTGATTCTCCTGCCTCAGCCTCCTGAGTAGCTGAGATTACAGGTGTGAGCCACCACACCCGGCTAATTTTTGTATTTTTAGTAGAGATGAGGTTTCACCATGTTGGCCAGGCTGTAGTCGAACTCCTGATCTCAGGTCATCCACCTACCTCAGCCTCCCAAAGTGCTGGGATTACAGGCATGAGCCACCACGCCCAGCCAAAGAAAATGTAAATTTAAGAATACAATCCTTTCATAAATTGGGAACTGCCTGTAGTGTTCTAGTGATCTTTGGAAAACATTCACAAAGCTCTGGAGAAACAAAAATCTTACAACTATTGGTTTCATGAGCCATATTTGAAACCCAAGCCTGTGTGTGTGTGTGTGTGTGTGTGTGTGTGTGTGTGTATGAGTTTAAGCCAAATCCCACATCTAAGATGGTAGATATAACCATTTTGTCCCCTTTTCCCCTATGAGTGGTTCTAAAGCAAAAAGTCTGCAAGTGAATGGGCCTAAAGATGATTTATACCTGTTTAAATGCTTTTATTCAACATCATTGGATTCAAGCCTATGAGTTCCCTTTGTGTATAGGGCAGGAGGCTGAAGGGTGTATGACAGGTGGGGAAAATGCTGTTAGTTAATGTGTGAACAATAGTTGCCCTTCCCAATTTAAATCTTGTTTGTGACCAGTAAGCCTGCCAGTGTTAATATTCAAGGGTACTCTGGGGATTGCTATTGCCAAAGGGCAAAGCCAAGTTAAAAGACAAAGTTACTCAGAACTAGCTTCCCAAGTATTTGGAAGGTACATGTCATGTGATATAGCTGACCAGATGCAACAATGCGGTGGAAACTGCCACTGTTCATAGAGTTTATAGTGATACCCAGGATTTTCTTAGAAACCCTCAGGGTTGGCCGGGCACGGTGGCTCACTTCTGTAATCCCAGCACTTTGGGAGGCCGAGGCGGGCGGATCACAAGGTCAGGAGATCGAGACCATTCTGGCTAACATGGTGAAACCCCGTCTCTACTGAAAATACAAAAAAATTAGCCGGGTGTGGTGGGGTGTGCCTGTAGTCCCAGCTACTCGGGAGGCTGAGGCAGGAGAATGGAGTGAACCCAGGAGGCAGAGCTTGCAGTGAGCCGAGATCGCGCCACTGCACTCCAGCCTGGGCAACAGAGCAAGACTCCATTTCAAAAAAAAAAAGAAAAAGAAACCCTCAGGGCTAAGGGTTTGAAATTAGAGAATATGAGAGATTACATACTATAAGAACATTATTGCAGGTGTTTGATGTCAATGTGCCAAATGTCTGTGAGTAACTCATGAGTCACTTTCAGAGAGTCACTCTTTCCCTACAGTTCCTTGATTCCCGCCTGTTCTCAAGAGGAGGAATTGGTACTGAATGACTGTACTGTAGAAAGTCCTCTTCCTCTTTGTGACATTCCCGCCAGCAATGCATGCGGGCTCCAATTTCTCCACATCCTTGCCAACGCTTGTTATTTTCTCTTTCTCTCTTTTAATAAATAGCCATACTGCCAGGCGCGGCGGCTCAGCGGCTCATGCCTATAATCCCAACACTCTGGGAGGCCGAGGTACGCGGATCACTCGAGGTAAGGAGTTTGAGACCAGCCTGGTCAACACGGTGAAACCTCGTCTCTACTAAAAACACTAAATTAGCTGGGCATGGTGGTGCATGCCTGTAATCCCAACTTCTCAGGAGGCTGAGGCAGGAGAATCACTTGAACCTGGGAGGTGGAGGTTGCAATGAGCTGAGATTGTGCCACTGCATTCCAGCCTGGGCTACAGAGTGAAACCCTCCCATAAAAACAAACAAACAAAAACCACACAAATAAAATAAAATAAAATATGATGACCCCTAACAGAAAGGTGTTTCTAGGCTGGACTTGGTGGCTGATGCCTGTAATCCTAGCACTTTGGGAGGTGAGGTGGGTGGATCACGAGGTCAGGAGTTTGAGACCAGCCTGGCCAACATGATGAAATCTTGTCTCTACTAAAAACAGAAAAATTAGCCAGGCGTGGTGGCATGCACCTGTAATCCCAGCTACTCAGGAAGCTGAAGCAGGAGAATCGTTTGAACCCGGGAGGCAGAGGTTATAGTGAGCTGCAATCGCACCATTGCACTCTAGCCTGGGACTCATACTGAGACTAAGTCCCAAACAAACAAACAAACAAAAGGTGTTTCTATAAAAATCAAGTTAATTGTTAAAAGACTCAAAATGATGTTGCTTTGGAAAAAAAAATTGTTGGCTAGGTGGGATGGCTCATGCCTGTAATCTCAACACTTTTGGAGGCTGAGGCTGAAGGATCCTGTGAGCCCAGGAGTTTGAGACCAGCCCGGGCAGCATGGCAACACCCCTTCTCTATGAAAAAATCAAAAATTAGCCAGGCGTGGTGGCACACACCTGTGGTCCCAGCTACTCAGGAGCCTGAGGTGGGAGGATCACTTCAGCCCAGAAGGTTGAGACTGCAGTGAGCCATGTTTGCACCACTGCACTGCAGCCTGGGTAACAAAGCGAGACCCTGTCTCTAAAAAAAATTAATTAATTAAAAATGAAAAATGAAAAAAATTTAAGACAAACTATGGCATTCATATGTCACTTTTTGATGTTCAGCTTTAATCTACTTTTTCGAATTGACATTCTAATTACTGATCCCAGCTGTGTCAGGTAAGAGAGCAACAATCTGTTGACTTCAAAATTATCTTACCTGAACAATAGGAGGTAACTTACTTAGGATGAACTTACTTAGGAGCTGGAAGATTTATTTTAATTATGACCCCACACAAAATCTTCAAGACAACAAAACTTTAAGATAAGACTTTCTAATATATTAGGTAACAGAGTACACTTAAATGAGACATTTGTTTATGTTTATTTTTATTTATTATTATTTATTATTATTTTTTTATTTTTTTATTTTTTTTTTGAGACGGAGTCTTGCTCTGTCCCCGAGACTGCAGTGCAGTGGCCGGATCTCGGCTCACTGCAAGCTCCGCCTCCTGGGTTTACGCCATTCTCCTGCCTCAGCCTCCCGAGTAGCTGGGACTACAGGCACCCGCCACCTCGCCCGGCTATTTTTTTGTATTTTTTTACTAGAGACGGGGTTTCACCGGGTTAGCCAGGATGGTCTCGATCTCCTGACCTCGTGATCCGCCCGTCTCGGCCTCCCAAAGTGCTGGGATTACAGGCTTGAGCCACCGCGCCCGGCCATATTATTATTATTTTTTGACGAGGTCTCACTCTGTCACCCACAGGCTGGAGTGCAGTGGCTTGATCTCGGCTCACTGCAGCCTCTACCTCCTGGGTTCAAGCAATTCTCCCACCTAAGCCTCCCAAGTAGCTGGGATTACAGGGGCCTGCCACCACACCTGGCTAATTTTTGTATTTTTAGTAGAGACAGGGTTTCACCATGTTGGGAAGGCTAGTCTTGAACTCCTGGCCTCAGGTGATCCACCCACCTTGGCCTCCCAAAGTGCTGAGATTACAGGCATGAGCCACTGCACCCTGTACTATTTTTTTTTTTTTTTTTTTTTTTTTTTTTGAGACGGAGTCTCGCTGTGTCTCCCAGGCTGGAGTGAAGTGGCGTGATCTCGGCTCACTGCAAGCTCCGCCTCCCGGGTTCACGCCATTCTCCCGCCTCAGCCTCCCAAGTAGCTGAGACTACAGGCGCCCGCCACCACGCCCGGCTAGTTTTTTGTATTTTTAGTAGAGACGGGGTTTCACCATGTTAGCCAGGATAGTCTCGATCTCCTGACCTCGTGATCCACCCACCTCGGCCTCCCAAAGTGCTGGGATTACAGGCTTGAGCCACCGCGCCCGGCCACCCTGTACTATTTTTATTTTTATTTTTTTATGTTTATTTTTATTTTTATTTTTTGAGACAGAGTTTCGCTCTTGTCATCCAGGCTGGAGTGCAATGCTATGATCTCAGCTCACCGCAACCTCTGCCTTCCAGGTTCAAGCGATTCTCCTGCCTCAGCCTCCTGAGTAGCTGCGATTATGGGCATGTGCTACCACACCTGGCTAATTTTGTATTTTTAGTAGAGACAGGGTTTCTTCATGTTGGTCAGGCTGGTCTCGAACTCCTGAACTCAGGTGATCTGCCCGCTTTGGCCTTATTTTTATTTTTTTAGAGACAGAGTCTGACTCTGTCACCCAGGCTGGAGCACAGTGGTGTGATCATAGCTCACCACAGCCTTGAACTCCTGGGATTAAAGTGATCCTCCCGCCTCGTTCTCCCAAAGTGCTGGTATTACAGGCATGAACCACCATGCCTGGTTGCAGTCTTATCTGGTCTTTTTTTTTTCAGAAATGTTCTGACCATTCCATTCTACTATACCCTCTTGGGAATTCTCTCTCGCCAGGATTTAAGGCACTATCAAGGTCTGTCAATCCTGAGATGAGCTATGTAAAAGTATTTAAGAAAGGATAGGGCCGGGTACAGTGGCTCACGCCTGTAACCCCCCACTTTGGGAGGCTGAGGTGGGTGGATCACGAGGTCAAGAGATCGAGACAATCCTGACCAACGTGGTGAAACCCCGTCTCTACTAAAAATACAAAAAATTAGCCAGGCATGGTGGCGGGCATCTGTAGTCCCAGCTACTCAGGAGGCTGAGGCAGGAGAATCATTTAACCCGGGAGGCGGAGGTTGCAGTGACCTGAGATCACACCACTGCACTCCAGCCTGGGCGACAGAGCGAGACTCCGTCTCAAAAAAAAAAAAAAAAAGAAAGAAAGAAAAAGAAAGGATAAGGACTAAGGACTATATACATGTAAAAGTATAGTACTTCTTTCTCTTTCTCGTTCTCATTTTCTCTCTCTTTCTCTCTTTCTTTCTTTCTCTTTCTTTCTCTTTCTTTCTTCCTTTCTCTCTCTCTCTCTCTCTGTCTCTCTTTCTCTCTTTCTTTCTTTCACAGGATCTTGCTCTGTTGCCCAGGCTGGAGTGCAGTGGTGAGATCATGGCTCACTGCAACCTGGAACTCCTGGGCTCAAGTGATCCTTCTGCCTCCTGCCTCAGCCTCCAGAGTACCTGGGACTACAGGCTTGCTTTACCATATCTGGCTTATATATATATATATATATATATATATATATATAATATATATATATAGATATATAGATATATAGATATCTTTTTTGAGATGGAGTCTTGCTCTGTTGCCCAGGCTGGAGTGCAGTGGTATGATCTCGGCTCACTGCAATCTCCACCTCCTGGGTTCAAGCAATTCTCCTGTCTCAGCCTTCCAAGTAGCTGGGATTATAGGCGCACGCCACCATGCCCAGCTAATTTTTGTATTTTTAGTAGAGATGGGGGATTCCACCATGTTGGTCAGGCTGGTCTTGAACTCCTGACCTCGTGATCCACCCGTCTCGGCCTCCCAAAGTGCTGGGATTACAGACTTGAGCCACCGCGCCCGGCCTGGCTGATATTTTTTAAACATTTTTTTGTAGAGCGAGGTCTTGCTATGCTGTCCATGCTGGTCTCAAGCTCTTGGCTCAAGCAAACCTCCTGCCTTGGCCTCCCATAAATGCAGGAATTACAGGTGTGAGCCAGTGTGCCCTGCCTTAATATTTCTTGTGTTGTTATTTAAATGTAAATATTCCCTTGTCTTTAACTCAGCAGAAAATTCCTCAACAGCCAAAAATGCTTTTTAAATTTTTAAATTTTAAATTTTATTTTAATAAATAAATAAATAATACAAATTTTAAAAATTTTAAAATTTTAAAGAGCACTTTATAAATCTCAAACTGTCCTGGTCCTCACAGTCTTTCCAACTTGGCTGAAGATAGCTCTGCTTTTGCTGAGAAAATGTAGGTCACTTTCCTCTCTCTCAAAGGATCTGTGGAGCCATCCCTCCCTCTCCTCTTACATCCTCTACTCCCTCTCCTCACATTGTACACTCAGATTTCAAAACCTTGGAGGAAGCACCTCCCTCATCCTTCTCAGGGTTAGCTTTATGTTCTCCGACTGCACCTCCCAAGGGGCAGCCCACTGATTCCAAATTGGAAGTCCTTTCCGTGGTTCTTAAGAACAAATGCAGGAGTGAAACCTCATCTCTACTAAAAATAGAAAAATTAGCCAGGCATGGTGGTGGGCGCCTGTAGTCCCAGCTACTCAGGAGGCTGAGGCAGGAGAATTGCTTGAACCTAGGAGGCGGAGGTTACAGTGAGCTGAGATGGTGCCATTGCACTCTAGTCTGGGCGACAGAGCGAGACACCATCTCAAAAAAAAAAAAGAAAAGTTGAGCTACTGGTAACTATGTAAAGCTCCCACTACGCAAATACCTACATCCTTGGGATTCCTCAACTTTCTAGTTAGATAGGTTTGTTATCAACAAAGATAGGTTTGTTATCAGCACTTTATCAGACAGTTCGTTAGGTATTAGGTTGGCTTAGTCTTTCCTTTAACATGTCAATTATTAGTTTAACTTCATTATTATCAATTTGGTGTTTCCTTTAGCCAACTGTATAGTTTCTGCAATGCTCATCTGCGTAAGCATTTTTTTTTTTTTTTGGCATGGAGTCTCGCTCTGTCGCTCAGTCTGAAGTACAGTGACACGATCTCGGCTCACTGCAACCTCCGCCTCCTGGGTTCAAGCAATTCTCCTGCCTCAGCCTCCTGAGTAGCTGGGATTACAGGTGTGCACCACCACACCCAGTTAATTTTTGTATTTTTAGTAGAGATGGGGTTTCTCCATATTGGTCAGGTTGGTCTCGAACTCCTGACCTGAGGTGATACACCTGCCTCAGCCTCCCAAAGTGCTGGGATTACAGGCGTGAGCACTAGGCCCAGCCAAGTAGGCTTTTTAAGCCATAATTTTCAAGGAATTAGACTTCAAGATGTGTATAGTTTGATATTCTTTTTTTTTTTTTTTTTTTTTTTGAGACAGACTCTTGCTCTCACCCAGACTGGAGTTCAGTGATGTGATCTCAGCTCACTGCAACCTCTGCCTCCCGGGTTCAAGTGATTGTCCCTCCTCAGCCTCCTGAGTAACTGGGATGACAGGCGCCTACCACCAGGCTGGTCTCGAACTCCTGACTTCAGGTGGTCCGCCCGCATCGGCCTCCCAAAGTGTTGGGATTACAGGTGTAAACCACCACGCCCAGCTGGTTTGATATTCTAATAGGATTCTTCTATATATATATTGCTAAATCAGAGGTTTCTATAATTTCCTAAAAATATGCTTGCACTAGGATATTTCATTGGTTATGTGCTTCTCATGAATTTGCGCTATTTATATAACATGGACGCTAGATAGTTGTAATGAAATGACTGGGTATTTATTTATTTATTTATTTATTTATTTTTGAGAGGGAGTCTTGCTCTGTCACCCAGGCTGGAGTGCAGTGGCGCAATCTTGGTTCACTGTAGCCTCTGCCTCCTGGGTTCAAGTGATTCTTCTGCCTCAGTCTCCCAAGTAGCTGGCATTACAGGCATATGCCACCACACCTGTCTAATTTGTGTATTTTTTGTGGAGACGGGGTTTCACCATATTGGCCAGGCTGGTCTCAAACTCCTGACCTCACGTGATCCGATCCACCGGCCTTGGCCTCCCAAAGTGCTGGGATTACAGGCGTGAGTCACTGCGCCCGGCCGATGACTGGGTTATTTTTAAATGTATAAGGCACTTTGTACAACATAACACCATGTGGACAAGCTCATATTCTTTTATGAAGTAAATATCAAGTGATTGTATATTTTGTATCCAGCAACATATCCACCCCAATTTGTTTATGGGTCAAAGCGTATCAATTGTATCCCTAGTGTACATCGTGGTATCATATTGTGATATGGCATTGAGAATATGTTTATTGTTTTGCTAAAAATATATAGCTGTTTTCAACAAGGGTACCATTCAATGGAGAAAGACAGTTTTTTTCAACAAATGATGTTGGGAATATTGGATATCCACATTCAAGATAATAAAATTGGACCCTTACCTTACACCATGTGGTGGTTAATTTTATGTGTTAAACTTGACTGGACATAGGGATGCCCAGATAGCTGGCATCATGTCTGGATGTGTCTGTGAGGGCGTTTCTAGAAGAGATTAGCATTTGAATCAAACTGAGTAAAGATCACCCTCACCTGTGTGAATGAGCATCTTCCCATCGTTGAGAACCTGGATAGAACACAAAGGCAGAGGAAGGGCAAACTTGCTCTTCTTTCTGGAAGTGGGATATCCATCTTCTCCTGCCCTTGGACATTAAAGCTCCAGGTTCTCAGGCCTTCAGACTCAGATTGAATTATACCACTGGCTTTCCTGGTTCTCCAGCTGCAGCCCACAGACACCACACTCTGGGACTTCATGACCTCTCTGTTTGCATGAGCCAACTGCCATAATAGATCCCCTCTTACTTATCTATGTATATCCTGGGGAGAGTGAAGTATATGCATAGATTTCTAACTGAGAAGAAAACAAGAGGCTATGTTTCTGCACGAATGTTTTATTCATGTGGGTGGGGCTCTGCTGAGCTGGCTTTTATAACTTAAAACCTTTTCACTGGGAGGACAATGCCAAAGTCTAGCAGAAGCAAGCTTCAGAAAGAACAACAGCTCCAACCCCACCCGTTTTTCCATTTAAGGGAAAAATTAGCTTCTCTGAGACCTCTCCACCCTCCTCTTTGAGTATTTGGATGGGATTAAGACAGTCATTCAGGGAAAAGGGGCATCTCAGAGCTTGGAAGAGAGGAGGCACAGTCAGCTGCCGCAAGCCAGTTGAAAATAAAACAAGAGATTTCATGACAGACGGAAGAGCCTGGTGGCTGGATTTGGTAGGTTATATCCCTGGAAATTCAGAGCTGCAAATTAGAGCCATGGACTCTTCCCTCTTCCTTCTTCCTGGATTAAAAATAATAATAGACTGACTATCCTGGCTAACATGGTGAAACCCCGTCTCTACTAAAAATACAAAAAATTAGCTGGGTGTGGTGGCGGGCGCCTGTAGTCCCAGCTACTTGGGAGGCTGAGGCAGGAGAATGGCGTGAACCCGGGAGGCGGAGCTTGCAGTGAGCCGAGATTGCACCACTGCACTCTAGCCTGGGCGACAGAGCGAGACTCTGTCTCAAAAAAAAAAAAAAAAAAAAAATGTTGAAAACAAAAAAAGGAAGTGGCTAGGCACAGTAGCTCAAGCCTATAATCCCAACACTTTGGAAGGCAGAGGCAGGGGAGCCACTTAAGCCCAGGAGTTCAAGACCAGTCTGGCCGACATAGGGAGCCAGTGTCTTTACAAAAAATTTTTAAAAATTGGCTGGGCGTGGTGAGGTGCACCTGTGGTCCCAGCTACTTGGGAGGCTAAGGTGAGAGGATCACTTGAGCCCAGGAGGTTGAGGCTGCAGTGAGCCGTGATTGCACCATTGCATTCCAGCCTGGATGACAGAACAAGACTTTGTCTCAGAAAAGAAAAAAAGAAAAGAAAAGGAAGTAACATCCTTCCTGGTCTTTTGAACTGGTGGGCCACCCCTTCAATGCACACCACCTTAGCCCCTCAGAAAAGAAAGGTGAGCAACATAACAAAGTTTGGTTTCTTTGTTGTTTTTTGTTTTGAGACAAGGTCTTCCTCTGTCACCCAGGGTGGAGTACAGTGGCATGAACACAGCTCACTGCACCCTGGACCTCCTGAGCTCAAGCAATCCTCCTGCCTCAGTCTCCCCAGTAGCTGGGCTCACAGGCATGTGCCAACACACCCACCTTATTTTTAATGATTTTTTTTTTTTTTTTTTTTGAGAGGGAGTCTTGCTCTGTCACCCAGGCTGCAATGCAGTGGTGCGATCTTGGCTCACTGCAAGCTCCGCCTCCCGGGTTCACGCCATTCTCCCACCTCAGCCTTCCAAGTAGCTGGGACTACAGGCGCCCGCCACCACGCCCAGCAAATTTTGTCTTTTTTTTTTTTTTTTTTTAGTAGAGATGGGGTTTCATCGTGTTAGCCAGGATGGTCTCGATCTCCTGACCTTGTGATCTGCCCGCCTCAGCCTTCCAAAGTGCTGGGATCACAGATGTGAGCCACTACGCCCGGCCTTGATGATTTTTTTTTGAGGGGGTTGGGGTCTTGACGTTGCCCAGGCTAGTCTCAAACTCCTGGGCTCAAGTGATCCTCCACCTCAGCCTCCCAAAGTGTTTATTATTTTATTTAAAGGGCTTATGTGGAGTTGAAATAGCCAAAAACAAAAACAAACAAACAAAGAAAAAGAAAAAAGCTAAAAGGTTTGTTTGGTAAAATTTTAAGTAGTTTTCCTTCCTATTCAGAATATATGTTGAATTATTATAATGAGATAACTAGATAAAAATTATTTTCTATAACATTAGATATAACCCCATCCTGACTAACACAGTGAAACCCCGTCTCTACTAAAAATGCAAAAAATTAGCTGGGCGTGGTGGCGGGCGCCTGTAGTCCCAGCTACTCAGGAGGCTGAGGCAGGAGAATGGCATGAACCCGGGAGGCGGAGCTTGCAGTGAGCTGAGATCAAGCCACTGCACTCCAGCCTGGGCGACAGAGCAAGGTTCCGTCTCAAAAAAAAAAAGAATAAAAAGGATATAACCAATCTTTGTGTTGCTGTTTTGAAAAGGTCAGGTTGTGTTAGCATGGTGCTTCAGTTATTTGCGATAGTTATGAAACTATCTCAAAATTCAAATGCTTGTATCTTGTCTTCTAAAGGCTTAGGAAAAATAGACTGCAAACAGGGCAAAGGTTGCAGCATGAAAGTAAATATTTAGATTGCCTCTTAACTCTGCCAGGTGCAATATTCCTGTAAAATAGTGATACCGAAACCAGCTCTGGAGATGGAAAGTAGAATCAGGAGGTTTGTTTTACGATAATGTTAATACCCTGATCCCAAGTATTTGCTTCTGATAACTACTTTCCTATTCTCTTACTCAATATTTATACCTGAATCCCCATTCTCCCAGTTCTCTGAATGGGCTCTCCCATCATATACTCCTAATTTCATTCACATGTCCCACAACAGTTTCACCAAGGATGTGTTCTATTTTCTTCAGAATCTTTTGACTTAGAGGATCTGCGAATGATTCACTGAAGCACTCCCTCCCCACTGCTACAAAACATGTGTGAAACCTGTCTCTTCCATTTTTTTTCTTTCTTTCTTTTTTTTTTTTTTTTTTTTTTTTGAGATGGAGTCTCGCTCTGCTGCCCAGGCTGGAGTGCAGTGGCTGGATCTCAGCTCACTGCAAGCTCTGCCTCCCAGGTTTACACCATTCTCCTGCCTCAGCCTCCCGAGTAGCTGGGACTACAGGCGCCCGCCACCTCACCTGGCTAGTTTTTTGTATTTTTTTTTTTTAGTAGAGACGGGGTTTCACCGTGTTAGCCAGGATGGTCTCGATCTCCTGACCTTGTGATCCGCCCGTCTCGGCCTCCCAAAGTGCTGGGATTACAGGCTTGAGCCACCACGCCCGGCCCTTTCTCTCTCTGTCTCTCTCTTTCTCTTTCTTTTTCTTTCTTTTTCCTTGCTTCCTTCCTTCTTTCTTTCTCTTCTCCCTTCCTTCCTTCCTTTTCTTCCTTCCTTCCTTTCCTTCCCTTCCTTCCTTCCTCCCTCCCTTCTTCCTTCCTTCTCTCTGTTTTTCTTTCTCTTTCTTTTTCCTTCTTTCTTTCTTTCTTTCTTTCTTTCCTTCTTTCTTTCTTTCTTTCTTTTTCTTTCTTTCTTTCTTTCTTTCTTTCTTTCTTTCTTTCTTTCTTTCTTTCTTTCTTTTTCTTTCTTTCTTTCTCTTTCTCTCTCTCTCTCTCATTTCTTTCTTTCTCTCTCTCTTTCTTTCTTCTTTTTTTTTTTTGAGATGGAGTCTCACTCTGTCTCCCAGGCTGGAGTGCAGTGGTGTGATCTTGGCTCACTGTAACCTCTGCCTCCTGGGTTCAAGCGATTCTCCTACTTCAGCCTCCCAAGTAGCTGGGATTACAGGCACCTGTCACCACACCCAGCAAATTTTTGTATTTTTAGTAGAGACGGGGTTTCACCATGTTGGTCACACTGGTCTCAAACTCCTGACTTCAGATGATCCATCCACCTTGGCCTCCCAAAGTGCTGGGATTACAGGCATGAGCCACCGCCCAGCTGTTTCTGCCATTTTCTACCCAATTTATAGACACCCAGGTTTGGAGTAGAGAGGACAAGTACCAAGCACAAGGCTTGGGTACTGCGTACCCAGAAAACACAGTTGCAGGTCTCAAAGGAGTCTTGGCCTTGTTGCTTAACTTCTATACTTTAAATTTTTTTGTGACCTACTTTACTTATCTGGCCAGCCCAACCAGCAGTCCAACAGTAACATCTGTTGCCCTAGATAAACTCCACCATCATTAAGCCCCCTATCAGATTATGTTATTTTCGTATCCAAAGATAATTTAGCTGAGATTATTTTCCGGAATATATATATATATATATATATATATATATATATATATATACACACACACATATATATATATATATATATATATATATTTTTTTTTTTTTTTTTTGAGACGGAGTCTCGCTATGTCGCCCAGGCTGGAGTGCAGTGGCCGGATCTCAGCTCACTGCAAGCTCTGCCTCCCGGGTTTTTACGCCATTCTCCTGCCTCAGCCTCCCGAGTAGCTGGGACTACAGGTGCCCGCCACCTCGCCCGGCTAGGTTTTTGTATTTTTTAGTAGAGACGGGGTTTCACCGTGTTAGCCAGGATGGTCTCGATCTCCTGACCTCGTGATCCGCCCGTCTCGGCCTCCCAAAGTGCTGGGATTACAGGCTTGAGCCACCGCGCCCGGCCTCCGGAATATATTTTTACAACTCTTCTGATGAACAAACAGATGGATTTAGCCAAGTTCAAAACTAAATCAAATTCAAAATATATAAAGAACTCCTACAACTGAACAACAAAACGAGCACAGCCCGATATAAAAATGGGCAATGAACAGCTGGGCACGGTGGCTCATGCCTGTAATCCCAGCACTTTGGGAGGCCGAGGCGGGTGGATCATGAGGTCAGGAGATTAAGACCATCCTGGCTAACACAGTGAAACCCCATCTCTACTGAAAATACAAAAAATTAGCCGGGCATGGTGGCGCACACCTGTAGGCCCAGGTACTCAGGAGGCTGAGGCAGGAGAATCGTTTGAACCCGGGAGGCGGTGGCTGCAGTGAGCCAAGATCGTGCCACTGCACTCCAGCCTGGGTGCCAGAGTTAGACTCCATCTCAAAAAAAAAAAAAGGGGGCAATGGATTACAGGTGCACATGATCATGCCTGACTCATTTTTGTATTTTTGGTAGAGATGGGGTTTCACCATGTTGGCCAGGATGGTTTTGAACTCCTGACCTCAGGTGATCCACCTGCTTTGGCCTCTGCAAGTACTGGGATTATAGGCCTGAGGTATCGCACCAGGCCTGCATCTTATTTTATCATTTAAATAATATTTAATTAAATCATACACACACACACACACAGTAACAAGTACAAGTGGGAATAACAGGTTTAGGTACAACACAACTATTGCTAACCAGCCAACTCCATTGTTGAGAGCAGAAGTAGTGTCTAGGAAGAGGCCTGCTAGGGTGCTGAGGGCATTGTAAGATACTTAAACTGAGCTTGTATGTTTTAGAATTAGCCGATATTTTTTAAATGGCCTCTATTATTATTAGGTAAATAACTATCAAATTTCATAAGATATGAATTATTTGAGGACTGAAACTGTGTTAGAACAGCTTTGGTCTCAAATAACAGAAACTCAAATCAGCTTATGCATACAAGGGAATCTTTTGACTTAGAGAACTGAGAAGTTCAGGAGCTGACTTGGCTTCAGGGTTCCCTCTCAGTCTGTTTCTCTCGTCTTCACTGCTTCTCACAGCATATTTTAGTCTCATGCTCTCAAGTTTAGACTTTCTCTGTGTAACTGTGGAAGATGGCTGGTGTCAGCTCCAGTACATAAGCACATAGTGGGTTAAAGGGAAGTGACTCTCTTCCAGCAACCTTCTATCATGTCTCTGGAAGCCTCTGATAGGCCTTGATTTGGGTTATGTGTCCATCTTTGAACCAATCACCACATCAGATGAGCCAGTCTGGATCTCATATCCATTAATGCGTGGGCAGAACATAATCCCATCAGGACCTCACAGAGTGGAAGAAAGGTAAGTTTTGTTTTGTTTTTGAGATGGAGTCTTGCTCTGTTGCCCAGGCTGGAGTGCAGTGGCGTGATCTTGGCTCACTGCAAGCTCTGCCTCCTGGGTTCATGCCATTCTCCTGCCTCAGCCTCCCGAGTAGCTAGGACTACAGGTGCCTGGCACCATGCCCAGCTAATTTTTTTGTATTTTTAGTACAGATGAGGTTTCATCGTGTTAGCCAGGATGGTCTCAATCTCCTGACCTTGTGATGCGCCCACCTTGACCTCCCAAAGTGCTGGGATTACAGGCATGAGCCACTGCACCGGGCTGAAGAAGGGTAAGTTATAAATGAAAAGCTGCATGTGTGCTCTTAATAGAAGCTAGTCATGGAAAACCCACAGATGCTTCTGGCATAGACCATGCCTTTGTTACCAAAATACCAGGTATTCAATCTAAGTCCTGCTCCTCACAGCACAGAAAGCCAATCACTGAGACAATGAGTACTGCCGAGGAAGAAGGCTTTAATTGGGTGCTTCAGCTAAAGACATGGGAGCTAGTCTCAAATTCATCTCCTGACTGACTAAAATTAGGGGTTGATCTAGCAGGGAAGAAATGTAACTATGCATGGAAAAACAGGAACTCAACTCCGGAGGGATAAGGAAGCAATCATGATGAATGAAGGGCCTGGTGTCTTCATTGTCTGGATGCAACGACCTGGTGAGTTTCAGTTCTTTTCAGTTCTTTTTCTTCAGGCTTTTTGAAGGCTTTTGAGGATCCTTTCCTGAGGAAGGAACTCAGATAATACAAATGTAAGTTTCAAGCTTAAGACCAGAACTGTCTATGGGACTATTGAGTTGGTTTCACCTTAGTTATTCTTTAATTCCCTCCTAAGACCAAGCCCATGGAAGCAGCTTGCCCTTAAATATTGAATGACTCAACTGCTAGTAGCACTTTATTCTTCCAAACATTTTTACAGACTGATAAGGTTTGAATGTTTTGTCTCTTCCAAATCTCATGTTGAAATGTGATCCCACTGTTGGAGGTGGGCTTGTGGTAGGTGTTTGGGTCATGGGGGCAGATTCCTCATGAATGGGTTAGTGCTGTCCTCACAGTGAAGAGTGAGTTATCGCTCTCAGAGCTGTCATGAGCTCTAGTTGTTTTAAAAAGTGTGGCACCTCCTCTACCTCTGCCACTCGCTCTCACAACGTGACATGTCTGCTCCTGCTTTGCCCTCTGCTATGAGTAAAATCTCCCTAAGGTCTCACCAGAAGCCAAGCAGATGATGGTGCCATGTTTCCTGTACAGCCTGCAGAATGGTGAGCCAGTTAAACCTCTTTTTTTTCCTCTCTCTTTTTTTCTTTTTTCTTTTATTTTGAGACGGAGTTTCACTCTTGTTGCCCAGGCTGGAGTGCAATGGTGCAATCTCGGCTCACTGCAACCTCCACCTCCCGAGTTCAAGTGATTCACTGGCCTCAGCCTTCCGAGTAGCTGGGATTACAGGTGCCTGCCATCACGCCCAGCTAATTTTTGTATTTGTAGTAGAGACAGGGTTTCACCATGTTGGCCAGGCTGGTCTTGAACTCCTGACCTCAGGTGATCCGCCCACCTTGGCCTCCCAAAGTGCTGGGATTACAGCCATGAGCCACTGCAGCCGGCCACCTCTTTTCTTTATAAATTACCCAGTCTCTTTCCAGCAGTGACAACCTACCCACAAGAACGTCTCTCTCACAAAAGATCTCCTTCATCCCTCTCCAGAAAAGGAGAAGAGGAAACACAAGAAGCAGCGCCTGGTGCAGAGCCCCAATTCCTACTTCATGGGTGTAAATGCCCAGGATGCTATAAAATCACCACAGTCCTTAGCCATGCACTAACAGAAATGTTGTGTGTTGGCTGCTCCACTGTCCTCTGCCAGCCTACAGGAAGAAAAGCAAGGCTTACACAAGGATGTTCCTTCAGGAGGAAGCAGCACTAAAAGCACTCTGAATCAAGATGAGTGGGAAATTATCTCAATAAACACTTTTTTTTTTTTTTTTTTTTTGAGACTGAGTTTCATTCTTGTCGCCCATGCTGGAGTGCAGTGGCGTGAGCTTGGCTCACTGCAACCTTTGCCTACTGGGTTCAAGCAATTCTCCTGCCTCAACCTCCTGAGTATCTGGGATTACAGGCATGCGCCACTATGCCTGGCTAATTTTGGAGTTTCATCATGTTGGCCAGGCTGGTCTTGAACTCCTGACCTCAGGTGATCTGCTCACCTCAGCGTCCCAAAGTGCTGAGGTTATAGGCGTGAGCCACTGTGCCTGGCCTCAATAAACACATTTTGGATAAAAAATAAAAAAATAAATTACCCAGTCTCTGGTATTTCTTTATAGCAATGCAAGTGGACTAACACACAGACATTATTTTATTGTGAGTGGTAAAGGCAGATTAAATGACTTGCTTAAAATTACACAGCTGCTACTTGACTTCAAATTATACTACGAGACTACAGTAACCAAAACAGCATGGTACTGGTACCAAAGCAGATATATAGACCAATGGAACAGAACAGAGGCCTCAGAAATAACACTACACATCTACAACCATCTGATCTTCAACAAACCTGACAAAAACAAGTAATGGGAAAAGGATTCCCTATTTAATAAATGGTGATGGGAAAACTGTCTAGCCATATGCAGAAAACTGAAACTAGACCCCTTCCTTACAGCTTATACAAAAATTAACTCAAGATGGATTAGACTTAAACATAAAACCTAAAACCATAAAAAGTCTAGAAGAAAACCTAGGCAGTACCATTCAGGACATAGGCATGGGCAAAGATTTCATGACTAAAACCCCAAAAACAATTGCAACAAAAGCCAAAATTGACAAATGGGATCTGATTAAACTAAAGAGCTTCTGCATAGCAAAAGAAACTATCGTCAGAATGAACAGGCAACCTACATTGTAGAATGGGAGAAAATATTTGCAATCTATCCATCTGACAAAGGTCTAATATCCAGAATCTACAAGAAACTTAATCAAATTTACAAGAAAAAAACAAACAACCCCATCAGAAAGTGGGCGAAGGATATGCACAGACAGTTCTCAAAAGAAGACATTTATGTGGCCAACAAACATATGAAAAAAAGCTCATCATCACTGGTCATTAGAGAAATGCAAATCAAAACCACAATAAGATACCATCTCATAACTGTTAGAATGGTGATCATTAAAAAGTCAGGAAACAATAGATGCTGAGAGGATCTGGAGAGAAATAGGAACGCTTTTACACTGTTGGTGTGAGTGTAAATTAGTTCAACCATTGTGGAAGATAGTGTGGTGATTTCTTAAGGATCTAGAACCAGAAATACCATTTGACCCAGCCATCCCATTACTGGGTATACACCCAAAGGATTATCAATCATTCTACTATTAAGACACATGCACATGCATGTTTATCGAAGCACTATTCACAACAGCAAAGACTTAGAACTAACCCGAATGCCCATCAATGATAGACTGGGTAAAGAAAATGTGGCTCATACACACCATGGAATACTATGCAGCCATAAAAAATAATGAGTTCACATTGTTTGCAGGGACATGGATGAAGCTGGAAACCATCATTCTCAGCAAACTAACACAGGAACAGAAAACCAAACACCGCATGTTCTCACTCATAAGTGGGAGTTGAACAATGAGAACACATGGACACAGAGAGGGGAACATTACATACCAGCACCTGTTGGAGGGTTGGGAGGAAGGGGAGGGAGAGCATTAGGACAAATACCTAATGCATGCGGGTCTTAAAACCTAGATGACGAGGTGATGGATGCAGCAAACCACCATGACACATATATACCTATGTAACAAACCTGCATGCTCTGCACATGTCTCCCAGAACTTAAAGTATAATTAAAAAGAAAAAAAACTACACAGCTGATTTCTGACAGAGTTGAGTTCATAAGTGGGTTTCCTTAGGATGTTTCCCTCTTTTCTTCTCTCGTGCTGCCAGAACTGATATCAAAGGGAAGGAAGAACATAGAAATATTCAATTTCACTACTTTGACAGTTTGATATGTTGTCCCTAGAAGGCCAGGATGATGATGTGTCATCTCTAACTTTCAGGCTAATTATAGGTACAGATAATGGGTGATTATTCAGACTATTTTAAAAAATAGAGACAGGTTCTCACTATGTTGCCCAGGCTGGTCTCGAACTCCAGGGCTCAAGTGATCCTCCTGTCTTGGCTTCCCAAAGTGCTGGGATTACAGGTGTGAGCCACCACACCCAAACTTTTTTTTTTGATAGGTTCTCATTGTGTCACCCAGGCTGGAGTGCTGTGGTGTGATCATGGCTCACTGCAGCCTCCACCTCTTGAGCTCAAGCAATCCTCCCACCTCAGCCTCCCGAGTAGTTGGGAGTATAGGTGCTTGCCACCACACCCAGCTAATTTTAAAACTTTTTCGTGGAGATAAGGTCTTGCTGTGTTGCCCAGGCTGATCCCAGATTCCTGGGTTCCAGCGATCCTCCCACCTCAGCCTCCCAAAGTGTGGAGATTACAGGCATGAGCCAGTGTACCCAGCCTATTTAGCCTATTGACTTATGGAGTTGTAGAGTCTGCTAAAGGAAACCTCACCTATCTTTTTGTTTCTAAGGCTATTATTTTCCCTTATGTTTGACAATACATTGATGTGCTAAGACTCCGTAGTGAAGATAGTTTCTTTCTTTCTTTGTTTCTTTTCTTTTTTTTTTGAGATGGAGTTTTGCTCTTGTTGCCCAGGCTGGAGTGCAATGGCACGATCTTGGCTCACTGTAACCTCCGCCTCCTGGGTTCAAGGCATTCTCCTGCCTCAGCCTCCTGAGTGGCTGAAATTGCAGGCATGCACCACCACACCCGACTAATTTTGTATTTTACTAGAGACGGGGTTTCTCCATTTTGGTCAGGCTAATCTTGAACTCCCGACCTCAGGTGATCTGCCTGCCTCGGCCTCCCAAAGTGCTAAGATTACAGGCATGAGGCCCCGTGCCTGGCCTGAAGATAGTTTCTTAAAGGCAGTGTAGTACATTGGACATAATGTAAGATATACAGTCAAACTGTGTTTGAATCTCAGGTCAATTACTTGTATCCTTGGGTAAGTCAGGTAAGCGCCATGAGCCTCTGTGTTCTATTAAAAAAAGGGTGATATCATCATCTATCTACTGTACATACTTCACAGGATTGTGGTGAATATAAAATGAGGTAATTGTAGGGAAAGCTTTCCCTTGACCCTCTGAAGATTTGTTGAACAATAACTCACAGCCAGGCGTGGTGGCTCACGCCTGTAATCCCAGCACTTTGGGAGGCCAAGGCAGGCAGATCACCAGAGGTCAGGAGTTTGCCACCAGCCTGGCCAACATAGTTAAACCCCTGCAAAAATTAGCCAAGTGTGGTGGCGCACGCTTGTAGTTCCAGCCACTTGGGAGGCTGACGCGGGAGGATTGCTTGAACCCGGGAGGCGGAGTTGCAGTGAGCTGAGATGGCACCACTGCCTAGGTGACAGAAAGAAAAGGAAAAAAAGAGGCTGGGCGCGGTGGCTCACGCCTGTAATCCCAGCACTTTCGGAGGCCAAGACGAGCGGATCACGAGGTCAGGAGATCGAGACCATCTGTCTCTTCTAAAAATACAAAAAATTATCCGGGCATGGTGGCGGGTGCCTGTAGTCCCAGCTACTCAGGAGGCTGAGGCAGGAGAATGGCCTGAACCCGGGAGGCTGAGCTTGCAGTGAGCCAAGACCGCGTCACCGCACTCCAGCCTTGGCGACAGAGCAAGACTCCGTCTCAAGAAAAAAAAAAAGAAACGGAAAAAAAGCAAAATAACTCACAAAAGGAGATTAATTGGAGAAAAGGCATGTACATGGATTAATGTGCACATAGAGTGATTACTTCCAAGCTCCCAATAGGGTGTAGAAGTTTATGCATCATCTTGAGGTTCCATAAAGAATGGGGGTTTGGATAGTGGCAAAACAGGTTATGGGAGAGGGAGAAGAGGAGGCCTGGCAAAACCTCACAGGCAGCAGCCTTCACAGAGAATAGATGGTGAAGGTTTTTTTCAGATCTTTAAAACTGTCGGACTCTCGGTTAACTTGTTTTAGGTCAGAGAAGGGAAGGCCCTAGGAAAAAACCTAACTGTACTGATGTAAACTTTATTTTTATAGATGTAAATCTCCCCTACAACAAACAGCCTTTCAGCTCTTCTATTTCTAGCCCTTTTGAATAGATATCTTGAACAATGTCAGGGAAATAAATATGTTTTGTGGTGAAACATCTTGGTTTCCTTCATAATGTTTGTAAAAATACATTTGTAAAGTGTTTTGAAGGGTTCCATGAAATTTGCAAACTGTAAGTTTTAAATAACTATGAGGCTTTTTTTTTTCTTTTTAAGACAGGGTCTTGCTCTGTCACCCAGGCTGGAGTGCAGTGTCATGATCATAGCTCCCTATAACCCCAAACTCCTGGGCTCAAGGGATCCTCCTGCCTGAGCCTTTTGAGTAGCTGGGACTACAGGCATGCACCACTACACCTGGCTAAATTCTTTATTTTTATTTTTCATAGAGACTGGTTCTTGTTGCCTAGGCTGGTCTCAAACTTTTGGGCTCAAGAGATCCTCTGGCCTTGGCCTCTCAAAATTCTGGGATTACAGGCATGAACTATCACGCTCAGTCACTATGATTTATTTCAAGAACGAGTATTAATTCAGGCATACTCTACCATGTATGACCAATTATGTGGTTTTTACTGCTGTTCACAGATGAGATAGCCAGTTTTCCTCCCCTTCCATACACATGGAAGACTGTGGCTGGGTGGGCCATCTGTCTAGTTCTGGCAATTTTTTGTGAATGGAAGTGATTCACTTCTGAGTCAAAGCACTCAGTTTCCAGTGTGAGACCCTCCAGAGCTTTCTTCTCCTTTGAGATACACACACACACACACACACACACACACACACACACACCCCATATATCTAATATACATATATATACACACACCATATATCTAATAGACATACACACATATATATATATATGACTGGTAACATTTGAAATGTTTTCTCTAACAACCTGGGTCCAAGAGTAACAAAATTATGAAGCAGATGCCCTAGCCAACTCTCTCTGGACGTGGCCATGAGAAAGAAAGAAAGTTTTGTTGTTCTAAGACACCAAGATTGTGTTGAGTTTTTGTTCCCTCAGCATAACCTAGCCTATCCTAATGAAATCACTGTGATTAACTTGGCCATTTTGGATATGGATGTTTTGGTCTATGTCAGTGAAGGTGAATGGAAATGTCTGTTTAGTAAAAGAGACATAAGAAGATAATCTTGGCAAATAATGGTCTTATGACTTCCTGCGTGTTTTTCCTTAAGCAAAAGAATGTCACGGGTCAGGCGTAGTAGCTTATGCCTGTAATCCCAGCACTTTGGGAGGCCAAGGCGGGCAGATTGCATGAGTCCAGGAGTTTGAGACCAACCTGGGCAACGTGGCAAAACCTCATCTCTACAAAAAAATTAGCCAGGCATGGTGGTGGGCGCCTGTGGTCCCAGCTACTCAAGAGGGCTGCTGAGGTGGGAGGATTACCTGAGCTTAGGGAGGCTGAGGCTGCGGTAAGCCGTGATGGCGCCACTGCATTCCAGCCTGGGCAACAGAGTGAGACCTTGCCTTAAAAAAAAAAAAAAAAAAAAGAGTGTCACAGCACAGAGTGAGCACCTTCACCTTCTTCCCTCTGTCAGTATAGTGGGTAAGGAGGCCAGGGTATCAAAAGATTCTACTTTGATTCCCAAATTCAGTATTTATCAACTCTATGACACTTTAAACAAATAACTTAATCTTCTGAGGCTTAATTTCCTTACTTATAAAGTGGAGGTGATGACAGGCCCAGTGGTGCCTATGTGGGGGTACCAGTAGTCCCATCTACTAGTAAGACTAAGGCAGGAGGATCACTGGAGCCTAGGAGTTTTGGGATGTAGTGCAGTATGCTGATTGGGTGTCCTCACTAAGTTCTGCCTCAATATGGTGACATTCTGGGAGTGGGGACCACTAGGTTGCCCAAGGAGGGATGAACTGGCCCAGGTTGGAAACGGAGCAACTCAAAACTCCCGTGCTAATCAGTAGTGGTATATCCTGTGCTAATCATCAGTCGTGGGCTATCTTGTGCCAATCATCAGTCGTGGGATATCCTGTGCCAATCATCAGTAGTGGGATATCCTGTGCCAATCATCAGTAGTGGGATATCCTGTGCTAATCATCAGTAGTGGTATAACCTGTGCTAATCAGTAGTGGTATAACCTGTGCTAATCAGTAGTGGTATATCCTGCGCTAATCATCAGTAGTGGTATATTGTGTGCTAATCATCAGTAGTGGTATAACCTGTGCTCATCAGTAGTGGTATAATCTGTGCTAATCAGTAGTGGTATATCCTGCGCTAATCATCAGTAGTGGTATATTGTGTGCTAATCATCAGTAGTGGTATAACCTGTGCTCATCAGTAGTGGTATAACCTGTGCTAATCAGTAGTGGTATATCCTGCGCTAATCATCAGTAGTGGTATATTGTGTGCTAATCATCAGTAGTGGTATAACCTGTGCTAATCAGTAGTAGTATAACCTGTGCTAATCATCAGTCGTGGTATATTGTGTGCTAATCATCAGTAGTGGTATAACCTGTGCTAATCAGTAGTGGTATATCCTGTGCTAATCATCAGTGGTGGGATATCCTGTGCTAGTCAGTAGTGCCATAGTGCCTGTGAATAGCCACTGCACTCCAGCCTGAGCAATATAATGAGACCCCCATTAAAAAAGCTTTTAAATGAAAATTAAATGGAAGTGATGGTAATACCCCCCTTGCAAGGGTTGTAAGTAAAATGGCCTTATTCCTGGCACAAAATAAATATTATTTGATGGATATTTAGTAGCTGCCTATGCTTCCTATATCAGGATGATTTCAGTTCAATGCTACAAAAAAAAAAAAAAAAAAAAAAAAAAAAAAAAAAAACTTTAAAGTAGTTTAAATAAGGCAATGTATTGTCTCACATAAATGGAAGTACAGAGTGAATACAACATAAAATTTGGTGAGGTAAGATTTAGTGAGGTGGCTGGGCAAGGTGGCTGATGCCTGTAATCCCAGCACTTTGGGAGGCCAAGGTGGGTGGATCACGAGGTCAGGAGTTCAAGACCAGCCTGGCCAAGATGATGAACCTTCGTCTCTACTAAAACTACAAAATTAGCCAGGTGGGGTGGCAGGCGCCTGTAATCCCAGCTATTTGGAAGGCTGAGGCAGAAGAATCGCTTGAACCCAGGAGGCAGAGGTTGTAGTGAGCTGAGATTGCACCACTGCATTTCAGCCTGGGCAACAGAGTGAGACTCTGTCTCAAAAAAAAAAAAAAAAAAAAAAAAAAAAAAGATTTAATGAGGTAAGATGAAAGGGGTAAGGGAAGCTGGAAGATATTCAATAGTATTCAATACTCATGCACCCAGCATTGGGGTAAGTGATGTGGACATAAGGACCTCACAGTTTGGCATGGGAGGCAGGTACCTAAATAAACAAGTCTATGATGGCATGGGTGTGAGGGTCAGAAAGACATGGGTTTTTGAATCCTGATTTTATTCTTTGCTAGCTGTATACTTTGGGGTACTTTTTTTTTTTTTTTTTTTTTTTCCGTTTGAGGTGGAGTCTCGCTTTGTCACCCTGGCTGGAATGCAATGGCGCAATCTCGGCTCACTGCAACCGCTGCCTCCCAGATTCAAGCGATTCTCCTGCCTCAGCCTCCTGAGTAGCTAGCATTACAGGTATGTGCCACTAATGCCTAATTTTTGTGTTTTTAGTGGATACGAGGTTTCACCATGTTGGCCAGGCTGGTCTCGAACTCCTGACCTCGTGATCTGCCTGCCTCAGCCTCCCAAAGTGCTGGGATTAAGACATGAGCCACTGCGCCCGGCCTGGGGCACGTTTTAAACATCTATGAAACTTACTTTCCCTGTCTATGAAATGAAGATAATATTTAAGATGTTGCGGTGACAACTGTATAAAACATCTGTGTTTGTGACACATAGACGGTACTTAATAAGTAGCATCTTCTATTTATTTTATTTTTTTACAGTGTACAATGTCTATGTGAGCACAACAAGAAAGCGACTTAACTGCCTGCAGCAGCAGACCAACTTCCTGGATCACAAGTTTGAAAGCAACTTCTAGATGACGCTTGTGGATATTTGGAATAATATCTACCAATTTCTGTTAAGTGGCTATGTTTCAATCCACTTCAATAAAAATAGCCAAATTTCTCTCCTGGAAATTCTTAAAACTCAGAGAAACTTTGATTCTTTCAAGTGTTAGTATGATGACCTAATTTTGTGCCTATCTCCTCTTATATAGAAAGGAACAAATATTTGATATTTATCTTCATTGTTTTTTGTGGGTTGGTTTCCTGTTATTTTTTTCCCTCTGTCTGGGGGAAAGGAGTAAAGAAAACTTCCTTGTTAAACTGCTACTATAAGGAACATGTTTCAAAAAAATAAACACGGAGAGCAAGTGAGTTTCTCATTAATATCATTACCAGCATAATTCAACTCTTAAGTACTTAGGGATAGTATTGAAGCATTGAATACTGTTCATTTACTTAAATAAGGTAACAGAAGTGCAAAGTCCCAGAAGGGGGGCACCCTCAGAGAGAATACAATCTAGGACGAGGAACCCACACACGATTGACGTAATACAGGTTAGAAAGTGATTTAACTTCAGGGGGTCAAAATATTTAATTATTATTTTTTTTAAGACAGGAGTCCCGCTCTGTGGCCCAGGCTGGAGTAGAGTGGCATAATCTCGGCTCATTGCAACCTCTGCCTCCCAGGTTCAAGCAATTCTCCTGCCTCAGCTTCCTGAGTAGCTGGGATTACAGGCACACACCGCCATGGCTGGCTAATTTTTTTGTACTTTTAGTAGAGATGGGGTTTTGCCATGTTGGCCAGGCTAGTCTTGAACTCCTGACCTAAGGTGAACTGCCAGCCTCAGCTTCCCAAAGTGCTGGGATTACAGGCGTGAGCCACCGCACCCGGCTGATTTAAATTGTTTATGAAGTATATGCAGAATAGGAGGAAGCCACTTTTTGGAGAAGAAAAGAAATTAAAGGAGTTTTTTGTTTTTGTTTTTTTTTGAGACAGAGTCTTGCTCTGTCACCCAGGCTGGAGTCCAGTGGCGTGATCTCAGCTCACTGTAACCACTGCCTCTTGGGTTCAAGCAATTCTCCTGCCTTAGCCTCCCGAGGAGCTGGGACTACAGGCGCCCGCCACCACGCCTGGTTAATTTTTTGTATTTTTAGTAGAGATGGCTGACCTTGTGATCCACCCACCTTGGCCTCCCAAAGTCCTGGGATTACAGGCATGAGCCACCACGCCCGGCCCAGTTTTTTTTGTTTTTGTTTTTGTTTTTGTGTGTTTGTTTGTTTTTGTTTTTGAGATGGAGTCTTGCTGTGTTGCCCAGGCTGGAGTGCAATGGCATGATCTGGGGTTCACTGCAACTTCTGCCTCCTGGGTCCAAGTCATTCTCCTGCCTCAGCCTCCCAAGTAGCTGGGATAACAGACATGTGCCACCACACCAGGCTAGTTTTTGTATTTTTAGTAGAGATGGGGTTTTACCATATTGGCCAGGCTGGTCTCAAACTCCTGACTTCAGGTGATCTGCCTGCCTCGGCCTCCCAAAGTGCTGGAATTACAGGCGTGAGCCACCACGCCTGGCCTAAAGGAGGTTTTAAAAAATAATAATAAATTAAAGAGATTGTATCTCAGCTCAGTCTTGAAGCACTGGCAGTATTTTAGAATATGAACTTCCAGATGCAAAGTTGGGAAGAGAATGTTCCAGGTAGAGAAATTAGTATGAGCAAAGGGCAAGTCACAGAGACAAGAGTGGGAGGGACAGATGGGCAGCCAGGTGAGCAGTTCCACTTAGAAGAGAGAGTGGGCCAGGCGTGGTGGCTCATGCCTGTAATCCTAGCACTTTGGGAGGCTGAGGTGGGTGGATCACCTGAAGTCAGGAGTTCGAGACCAGCCTGGCCAACTTGGTGAAACCCTGTCTCTACTAAAAATACAAAAATTAGCTGGGCGTGGTGGTGGGTGCCTGTAATTCCAGCTACTCTGGAGGCTGAGTCAGGAGAATTGTTTCAACCCGGGAGGCAGAGGTTGCAGTGAGCCGAGATAGCGCCTGGGTGACAGAGCGAGACTCCATCTCAAAAAAAAAAAAAAAAAAAAAAAGAGTGGCCTTATCTCTGCCACTCATCTGCCAATTATCTGTCCTTTTATTTTATTTCATTTTATTTGTTTGAGACAGAGTCTCGCTCTGTAACCCAGGCTAGAGGGCAGTGGCAAGATCTCAGCTCACTGCAAGCTGTGTCTCCCAGGTTCACGCCATTCTCCTGTCTCAGCCTCCCAAGTAGCTGGGACTACAGGCGCCCTCCACCATGCCTGGCTAATTTTTTTGTATTTTTAGTAGAGACAGGGTTTCACTGTGTTAGCTAGGATGGTCTCGATCTCCTGACCTCGTGATCTGCCCCCCTCGGCCTCCTAAAGTGCTGGGATTACGGGTGTGAGCCACTGCGCCCGGCCTTTTCATTTTATTTTTAATTTTTATGAGTGTATGCCTCATCTTCTAGATGAGTGGTCCCCAACTTCTTTGGCCTAGGAATCGGTTTCGTGAAAGATAATTCTTCCATGGATCAGGGCAGAGGGGGATGGTTTCAGGATCATTCCAGCGCATTACATTTGTTGTGCACTTTATTCATATTATTATTACATTGTAAGATTTAGTGAAATAATTATTTAACTCATCATAATATAGAATCAGTGAGAGCCCTGAGCTTGTTTTCTTACAACTAGATGGTCCCAAATGAGGGTGATGGGAGAAAGTGATAGATCATCAGGCATTAGATTATGAGAAGAAGCTGCAACCTAGATCCTTCGCATCCCCGGTTCACCATAGGGTTCATGCTCCTATGAGAATCTAATGCTGCTGCTGATCTGACAGAAGGCGAAACTCAGACGGTAAGCTCAGAGGGATGGGGAGCAACTATAAATAGAGATGAAGCCTAACATGCTCGCCAGCCACTTACATCCTAAATTAGCTATTTCCACCGTGCCAGTCCATGCAGGAGGTGAGAGGCTCGATTCCTAAGAGACCATGGTCCGTGGCCTGGGGGATGGGGACCCCTGTCCTAGACTACGTGAAGGAAGAGTGCTGTCCAAAAAAATATGCTTTGGGCCAGTTGTGATGGCTCATACCTGTAATCCCAGCACTCTGGGGGATTGAGGAGAGAGGACTGCTTGAGCCCAGGAGTTTCAGACCAGCCTAGGCAACGTAGGGAGACCTCGTCTCTACAAAACATTTTAAAACTTAGCTGGACATGGTGAGGTGGGAGGATTGCTGGAGCTTAGGAGTTCAAGGTTGCAGTGAGCTATGATGGTGCCACTGCGCTCCAGCCTGGGCAACAGAGCAAGGCTCTGTCTTAAAAAACAAAAAACAAAAAGTATGCTTTGATTTCTTCCTGTATCATCTACCCTCCTCAGTAAATAAAAAAGTAACACATCCTATTATGGAGGTGAGGGCATTGGTTGACTCATTAAAGGCAAAATAGAAAGAAAATGTATCACAAGAAGGAAAATTATGTCATGAAAAGTCGATATTTTAATGATTTTAGAGTCTGTTCCAACTTCTTTTTCTCAAACTATTTTTTTTTTTTTTTTGAGACAGTCTCACTCTGTTGCCCAGGCTGGAGTGCAGGGGCGTGGTCTCGGCTCACTGCAGCCTCCACCTCCTGGGCTCAAGCAATTCTCCTGCCTCAGCCTCCTGAGTAGGTGGGACTACAGGCATGCGCCACCATGCCCCGCTAACTTTTGTATTTTTAGTAGAGATGGGTTTCACCATGTTGGCCAGGATGCTCTCAATCTCCTGACCTCATGATCCGCCCACCTCAGCCTCTCAAAGTGCTGGGATTACAGGTATGAACCACCATGCCTGGCCTACACTTAAATTCTTTTTTTTTGAGACAGAGTCTTACTCTGTTGCCCAGGCTGGAGTGCAGTGGCGCAATTTTGGCTCACTGCAGCCTCCCAAGTAGCTAGAACTACAGGCTCACGCCACCACGCCCAGCTAAATTTTATTTTTAGTAGAGATGGGGTTTCACCCTATTGGCCAGGTTTCACCATATTGGCCAACCCCTGACCTCGTGATCCACCTGCCTGGGCCTCCCAAAGTGCTGGGATTACAGGCGTGAGCCACCGAGCCCGGCCTATACTTAAAATTTTTTAAAAATTTCCCTTGGTAGTATTAAATAGTGTTGATGCTAATAGTTGATAGTATTAGAAAATAACCATAATGCAACAGCCAATGCAATGATGGATCAGCAGTGGACACTGAAAGCTTTCGTTGGGTGAAAGGTCGTTGGGGAATAAGAGAGTCACACAGAATCAAAGCATGGCTCCATGGAATACTTACAAATTACAAAGAGAAAAGAGAGATCTGGAGAGCACCCCCTGAACCAAGCATTCTAACTTATCATCACCTATCCTGGGACAACTTGATAGTGATAGCCTCCTGATGTAATGCTCTATGAGGTCCACAACATCACCTGTGTAGTATTTTTGCCAAAATGTTTCCTTTAAATCTAACAATGAGGAAGGAAAATACAAGTCCTAGTTGTGAGACGTGCAACAGGACAACTGGACCAGATTCTTAAAAAAATGGCAGTGTCATGAAAGACAAAAATGGCACTGGAACTGTTCAAGATTTAAGGAGACTTACATTTTGGGAGGTTGAGGCAGGCATATCACTTGAGGTCAGGAGTTTGGGACTAGCCATGAGGTCAGGCCAACATGGTAAAACCCTGTCTCTACTAAAAATACAAAAATTAGCTGGACCTGGTGGCAGGTGCCTGTAGTCCCAGCTCCTTGGGAGGCTGAGGTGCAAGAATTGCTTGAACCTGGGAGACAGGTTGCAGTGAGCTGAGATCGTGCCACTGCACTCCAGCCTGGGCAACAGAGCAAGACCCAGTCTCAAAAAAAGAAAAAAAAAGGCATGATGGTGAGATGTGAGGATGATCCTTGATTGGCTCCTGGATTTTAAAGAACATATATATACACACATATATATATATACACACACACGTGTGTGTGTGTGTGTGTAGAGGATATTTTTGGAATAATTAGAACAATGTAAATATAATCTATATTAATGTTTGCTTGCAGATGTGTTCATGATATGGTAGTTATACAGAAGGATGTCTTGATTCTTAGGAGATACATGCTGAAGTATTTAGGGTAAGGTATTATTATATCTAATAGTTCATTTTAGAAAGCTGAACAAAAAAGTATAAATGTTAGAGTATAAATGGTTGGGCAAAAAAAGTATACCATGGGCCAGGAACGGTGGCTCATACCTGTAATCCCAGCACTTTGTGAGGCTGAGGTGGGTAGATTGCTTGAGCCCAGGAGTTCAAGACCAGTTTGGGCAACATGGCAAAACCCTGTCTCTACCAAAAATACAAAAATTAGGCAATCTCATAACCTGGTCTCGAAATAAATAATAGTTAAAAAAATTATACTATGTATACTTTTTATTATATGTGTGAGAGAGAAAAAACAAATGTGGGCAATGTTAACAATTGGTGAATTTAGGTGAAGGATATAATTCATTGTACTATTTCTCAACTTTTGTTTGTTTGTTTGTTTCTTTTTGAGACATGGTCTTGCTGTGTTGCCCAGGCAAGAGTGCAGTGGCATGATTGCAGCTCACCGCTGCCTCTATCTTGGGGGATCAAGCAATCCTCCCACCTCAGCTTTTTGAGTAGCGGGGATTACAGGGGTGTGACACCATGCCCAGCTAATTTTTAAAATTCTTGTAGAGATGGGGTCTCCCTATGTTGCCCAGGCTGATTTCAAATTTCTCGGCTCAAGCAATCTTCCCATCTCGGCCTCCCAAAGTGTTGGGATTACTGGTGTGAGCCACTATGCCCAGCCAACATTTCTATGGGTTTGAAATTTTCAACGCAGTAAATTAGGGAAAAAATTAAAATATGGCCGGGTGTGATGTCTCACGCCTGCAATCCCAGCACTTTGGGAGGTCGAGGCAAGTAGATTATTTGAGGTCAGGAGTTCGAGACCAACATGGTGAAACCCCATCTCTACCAAAAATACAAAAAATTAGCCAGGTGTGGTGACTGGCATCTGTAATCCCAGCTACTTGGGAGGCTGCGGCAGGAGAATCACTTGAACCTGGGAGGTGGAGATTGCAGTGAGCCGAGATCATGCCACTGCACTCCAGTCTGGGCAACAGAGTGAGACCCTGTCTCAAAAATAAATAAATAAATAAATAAATAAATAAATATAAAATATGTTATTTTCCTAATTGTTGGAAATAATGCATGCCTATTCATTGAGAAATTTTAGAAAATACAGAAAAAACATTTTAAAACATCATGGCATTACGGTAGAGCTTCTCCTACTATGTCTCTTTCCACCCTTGGCACTGTCAGCAGACCTCTCAGGCACAAAGGCCAATCTTTCTAATTAAGATTCATGTAGGAAGATGAATAGGAGTCGTATGCATTTCTCCAGATCCTATTAACTGGGTTTCAGATCACCCAGACTCTCTTTCTCAAGTTTAGTCCTTTCTATTCAGAAGCCACAAACTTTAAAGATAAAATGCTCAAGCGTTACAAAACATTAGTCTAAAAACAGGAAAATATTTAGGTTAACATTCAGAATTTCACAACATTCCAAACACAATTCATCACCCTTCAAAGCCTTCCTGTTGCAGTTAGAAGAAAACAGACACTCGGCTGGGTGCGGTGGCTCATGCCTGTAATCCCAGCACTTTGGGATGCTGAAGTGGGAGAATTGCTTGAGCCCAAGAGTTCGAGAACAGCCTGGGCAACAAAGTGAGACCCCTGTCACTACAAAATAGATAAATAAATAAAATAAAAAGTTTGCCAGATGCGGTGGCATGCACCTGTAGTCCCAGCTACTCAGGAGGCTGAGCAGAGGGGATCACTTGAACCCAGAGATTGAGGTTGCAGTGAGCCAGGATTGCACCACTGCACCGCAGCCCTGGGGAAAGTGAGACCCTGTCTCAAAACAAAGAAAAAGAAAAAGAAGCCCAGACAGTTTGTGGCACAGCATCCAAGATCTGACGTCTGCCTTCCTTGTGTTTCATCTCCCCCACGCTCCCCTTCCTCTTCCTTTCTTTGCTTTGAATGTCCAAAGCGGTCCTGGATTCTAGCCCTAGAATGTTCTTGTCACAGATCTTTGCATGGCTGATTCCTTCTCACTAGAAGTCTTGGCTCAAATGTCACCTCTTCAGAGCAGCCACCTGTGACCACTCTACAAGGCAGCTGTTCCTCCACCTGCCTCTCCTAGCCTTCTCTGTCCCCTTAGCTGGTTTAGTTTCTCCAAGTCACTTATCATTATCTTGTTTATTTTCAGTTTCATCATCTTTGTTGTATTTCCTCTCCTAACTATTTCCTCCCTAAACTTCCATAAAGGACCTTGTCTGTCCTGAGTCCACTGTATTTCCAGGGCTTAGAACAGGGTCTGGTATACAGCAGGTACTGAGGTAAATATTTCCTGACTGAATAAATACTCCTTTTCACATACAATTGCCATATGTACCACTTACGCTGTACCCTGTGTCAGCCAACAACAACATTTCAGGAACTGTAGTGAGTTTTTGCTTGTAGGCTCCTTGAGTTTCTCCTAAAGAAACTCCAAGTAAAATCAGAAAAGCTGCCATATGGGGCCAGGTGCAGTGGCTCATGCCTGTAATCCCAGCACTTTGGAGGCTGAAGAGGGCAGATCACTTGATGTCAGGAGTTCAAGACCAGCTTGGCCAACATAGCGAAACCCCATCTCTACTAAAAATACAACAATTAGCCAGGTGTGGTGGTGTGCGCCTGTAATCCCAGCTACTCGGGAGGCTGAGGCAGGAGGATGCTTGAACCCAGCAGGTGGAGGTTGCAGTGAGCCGAGATTGTGCCACTGCACTCCAGCCTGGGAGACAGAGTGAGACTCCGACACTCTGTCTCAAACAAAAACAAAAAACAAGAAAAGCTGCTATTTGGAAACCCCTATATCGAATAAAAGGAGTCCTGTACCTCAAAACCAAAGAATAAGAGAAATTTGTGATCTGCTTAAAGTGTGTTGGTTTCACACTGACCCAGTTCAAGTGATTTTCCTAGGGTTAGGATTCCTTATGCTAAATTACAAGATAATTATTATTACCTTTCCAGTTTGGGGACACAGGAGGTAAAGAGCCCCGTGAAGTTAAAAGCAGGTAAGTGAAGGCAGTATTTGGTTAATGTTTACTTTTTCCTCTTTCCTTTTTTGAGCTTAAAAGATTCAGGAAGGCTAGTTCCTGAAAAAGCCTGCAAGGCCAATTTTCCACTGCAATAGATGACTGATACAATTTTAAAAAATCAGTCCCAAATCTCTTTCTCTGTATTATCCTTATAATTGTAGCAATATTCTGTCCCACACCAAACTCATTTACTCTCTCTTTAGATGATGATCTCAACTTACTCGGATCCCATGAATGTATTTTCTGTTGGTATTTGAAAAACATTATTCACAAAACAAAAATCCTGGATGTAGGTCTCTAACTAAATCCTATCAGCAAATTTTGGCCGGGAGTGGTGGCTCACACCTGTAATCCCAGCACTTTGGGAGGCAGAGATGGGAGGACTACTTGAGCCCAAGAATTTGAGACCAGCCTGGGCAACATAGAGAGACCTCATCTCTATTTATTTATATTTATATTTATATTTATATATTTTTTGAGATGGAGTCTCACTCTGTCACCCAGGCTGGAGTGCAATGGTGCAATCTTGACTTACTGCAGTCTCTCATCCTGGTTTCAAGCGATTCTCCTGCCCTAGCCTCCCAAGTAACTGAGATTACAGGTGCTGCCACCACGCTGGGCTAATGTTTTTTGTATTTTTAGTAGAGATGAGGTTTCACCATGTTGGCCAAGCTGGTCTGGAACTCCTGACTTCAAGTGATCCACCCGCCTCGGCCTCCCAAAATGCTGGGATTACAGGCATGAGCCACTGCGCCCGGTCTGATCTCATCTTTACTAAAAAAAAAACAAAAAACAAAAAAAAAACAGCCAGTTGTGGGTGCATGCCTGTAGTCTCAGCTACCCAGGAGGCTGACGTGGGAGGATTGCTTGAGCCCAGGAGATAGAGGCTGCAGTGAGCCATAATCATGGTATTACACTCCAGCCTGGGTGACAGAGGTGACTCAAAATAATTTTTTTAAAATTATGAAATGCAAAATTCCTACAAAAATGTATATAAAACATTTATGTACAGCTTGATAAATTGTTGTAAGGCTAACAGCCATGTAACTTGGACTCGGTAAGAAACAGAATATTGCCTATAGACAAAAAGTAGTCCTAAAATATAGTAAAACTGTTAAGAACATTCGTTCAGGAATCAGATGACCTGTTTTTGAATCCTGACTCTACAACTTAGTAGACAACTTGAGTAAATCATCAATACTTTCTGAGCTTTAGTTTTCCTATGTGTAAAATGGGGAAAATAATAGTACATCATAAGGTTGTTGTAAAGACCAAAAAAATAAAAAATAAAAATATTCAGCCAGGGCCGGGCGTGGTGGCTCACGCCTGTAATCCCAGCACTTTGGGAAGCTGAGGTGAGTGGATCACTTGAGGTCAGGAGTTGGAGACCAGCCTGACCAACATGGAGAAACTCCAACTCTACTAAGCATACAAAATTAGCTGGGCATGGTGGTGGGCACCTGTAATCCCAGCTACTTGGGAGGCTGAGGCAGGAGAATCGCTTGAACCTGGGAGGCAGAGGTTGCAGTGAGCTAAGATCGCGCCATTGCACTCCAGCCTGGGCAACAGAGGGAGACTCTATCTCAAAAAACTCCCCAAAAATAGAAAAAAATAAAAAACCCATAAAACTGCCAGGCATGGTGGCTCATCCCTGTAATCCCAGTGCTTTGAGAGGCCAAGGCATGGGTATCACCTGAGGTCAGGAGTTCGAGACCAGCCTGACCAACAAGGTGAAACCCCCGTCTCTACTAAAAATACAAAAATTAGCCAGTCGTGGTGGCAGGTGCCTGTAGTCGCAGCTATTCGGGAGGCCGAGGTAGGAGAATCATTTGAGCCTGGGAGGCGGAGGTTACAGTGAGCCGATCACACCACTGCACTCCAGCCTGGGCTACAGATGAGACTCCGTTTCAAAACAAACAAACAGAAAACCAAAAAAACACTTAGCATAGTACTTATAACATGTTTTTCCCTGAGTAAATGGTGCTATTGTTATTCTTCCACCTGTTGCAGTTCCTGCTCAGGTGCTGAGTCTCTTTGTTTAAATGTGGATTCCTCCCAGGAGGATCTTGCTTAACACATAGGAATTGAGGAGATAAAGGTTTACTCATCTAGTGTAATCATCCTTTTAGAAATTGTCTTCCTAGTGGCTGCCCCATAAATTCTTCCATACACCTGTCCAAGGAAACTCTCCTGTGTGGACCAGGAGCCTCCCTCTTCATAATTGGGCAGAGAAACCAGAGGCCTTTCAGGCCAGGCCCTCAGCAACTCCAAACTGAGTTGCCTTGGACACATACCAGTGCTTGAATTCATTTACTAAGTAGGCAAGGCAGAGTGGAAACCGTGGAACTATTTTAATCTCCCGTCTTTTCCCCTCTAAACCCTAGTACTAGAATGTAAGCCTTGAAATGCTACTAAGGAATGTGCAGGTTTCACAATGGCAGGAGGCCATCTGAGAGGAGGACAAGATTCCACAGGTATGTTGGATTTGGGAAACAGGGCTATAGTCATTCATTCATTCATCCAACACATAGTTATGGAATTCCTATTTCAGGCAGATAGGATACAGCAATGGCTTGTTAAATTTATTGAGACTTGTTTCATGGCTCAGCATATAGACTGTCTTGGTGAATGTTCCACATTCCCACCAACAGACTTATAAAGATAGTATTGTTTATTATCATCTCAAATTTACGGTGGAAAAAAATGAGGCTTATGTAGTTTAATTTCCTTTAGTCCTACCCAGCTACCAGGTAGCAACACTGGAATTTCAAATGAAATTTCTGACACCATAATCTGAGCTCTTAAGTTTCTCTTTTACACATAAAAAAGGAGAAAAAAAATTGTTTTTTCATCTTATCATCCATTTGACTGCAGGTAAAGTCAACAAGCTTCTAATCATGGGGTTCTTCTGAGAATAATATTTACATTGCTCTGAGTCATGGGGATTTTCATTAAGTAATATCCAATAGTGGATACTACTCAATACTAATGTGAGTTGCCAAGAAGGAATATTTGGTAACAATATAGTAGTTAAATTTTGCTATAATTTATGATTATGTAAATTTTAGATTAAATTGAGCATGGCATCATTTAACATCCAACAAATTTTGTTTTGGTATTGAAGAATGATGTGTTTAAGTTTTAAGGCTGGATTTTTCTTTCTAGACACTTTCAACTACCAAATATATACAATATTGGGCAATAGTTAACTGTTCTTTTGATGCTGTGTTGTTTAGAAAATTAATCTCAAGTGAATAAAATAGAATTCATATATTTCAACTTAATGAATCCTATTATTCCATATGGATGAACTCAGAACTAACTAGAAAGTAAGTTTCACAGAGATTTTTGAGTTTTGTTCACTCATGTGTACAGAGCACTCAGAAAATAGTTGAAGGAATGAATTGGGAAAGCAAATAAAATATGAAAGCTAACCTTCTACCCAACACAACATGTCTTTGAGTTTAGGTTTAGGGTGGGAATAAGCAAAATAACATGATATGCATAAATTATTATCTTAAAATGATAAAAAGTTTAATTTAAAAACCTAATTTACCAAGAGAACTGAAAACATACATCCACAAAAAAACTTGTACACAAATATTCATAGTAACATTATTCATAGCATCCCCAAAGGAAAAACAACCCAAATGTTCATCAACAGATGAATGATTAAACAAAATGTGATACATCGATACAACGGAATATTATTCAGTTATAAAAAGGAACGAAGTACTGATATACACTACAACATGGATGAACCTTTAAAACATTATGCTAAGTGAAAGAAGACAGACACAAAGGGCACATATTGTATTATCCATTCATATAAAATGTCCAGAACAGGCAAATTAATAGAGACAGAAAGTACATTAGTGGTTGCCGAGGGATGAGGGGAGAGGGGAAATGGAGAGTGACTATTAATGGGCATGGGGTTTCTTTTGGGGGTGATTAAAATGGAATTAGATGGTGGTGATGGTTGTACAATCTGGTGAGTATACTAAAACCCACTGAATTGTACGTGCCCTTTAAAAGGGTGAATTTTATGGTATGTGAACTCTTTTATAAAGTGGAAAAAAACTCCTAAGATCTCCTCTTCAGAACATATCAAAATACATTATAAAATAATGGACATGTGTTTACAAATCTGAGAGTATTAGGAAATGTTCTCTTGTTTAATTATAAACCAAGTGGAATGTTTGGAGATTTCAGTAATCTGACAGGGAACATTAAGAGGATTAACCTGACTTCCCCAGTGTTAACAATACCAATTTAAACTGCATCATTCAAAAACTACATAGTCATATTAAAGCATTTGTAGCAATGACTTCCACGAAAAAAATACCAATTAAATTAATTACTCATGGCCGGGCGCGGTGGCTCAAGCCTGTAATCCCAGCACTTTGGGAGGCCGAGACGGGCGGATCACGAGGTCGGGAGATTGAGACCATCCTGGCTAACATGGTGAAACCCCGTCTCTACTAAAAAATACAAAAAACTAGCCGGGCAAAGTGGCGGCGCCTGTAGTCCCAGCTACTCCGGAGGCTGAGGCAGGAGGATGGCGGGAACCCGGGAGGCGGAGCTTGCAGTGAGCTGAGATCCGGCCACTGCACTCCAGCCTGGGCGACAGAGCGAGACTCCGTCTCAAAAAAAAAAAAAAAAATTAATTACTCATTAAAGCTGTCATCATCTGGAATACCTCATATTTACATGGTGCTTTTACTTCCTTAAGTATGAATTGTGCCTTAAGATCTAATGTATGGGAGAGTCACATCTCCAACCATTTAATTAAAGGTAGAGAAGTGGGTGGGATTGGATAGAAATTTATTAGCAATGCTGACATTCCAGATTGGAACGCAAAGACAAGCAGGATTTAAGAAACCTAACAGTTCGCTTTCAATGCAGGTAGTTAAATGCCAAGAACTATAATTACCTCATCCTGGAGTACAATTTAAAAATATGTTCAAAAACAACAAACATACATAAAAACATACACAGTGTTAAGTGCAGACTATGAAATTTCCTTTGGAACCATAATCCAGATCAAGAAATAGAATACAGCACCCAGGACTAAGGTGCTTTTTCGTTTTCTTAAAAAAATAAATAAACCAGGTTTATTTTGCTTTTTAAGTAGGGTTCTTAAAGCACTACAGGTTGATAAACAAAGTATAAGGTGCTTTTTCTTAGGCCAAAGAGCCATAATAGTTTAAATCTCCCCGTCCCCAAGAGCGGACCAGTTACATTTCGGAACGGGTGGGCAGGGGAGGACCCTGAGGTGGTGATGTGTAAACTGTGTATTATGCACTTTAGCTTGCTGGACGGCAACTAACAGCTACAGTAGTTCACCCTCATTTTATCCCCAATAAGTAATTGTCTTATTTCTGAATCTAGAAATTCAGAAATAGCGCCAATATTTACACACGAGTTTTGAAATTTTCCCAGGAGTCTTTCGTGGGAGCAACACATCTATATGCCTTTTTCCAGCAACAGTTCAATCAAATTTTGGAAGCAGAAAAGTATCCCGTGAGGACGTGCCTTTCCTATCAAAGTGCTTAGTGCCTAGACCCTTTCCGGAGGAAAAAGTCCCCTCCGGACCTCGTTCGACCTCTCTCCGTCAGACACCCAAGGTTCCATGTGAAGCAGGCGGAGCACCAAACGCACCCCTAGGTGGTCCGGGACGCCCATCCGTGCTGCCCCCTGGGAGCCCGCGCTGCTCCTCTGCGCTCCGCCCCTCGGGCCGGAACATCGCGCGGTTCCTTTAACAGCGCGCTGGCAGGGTGTGGGAAGCAGGGGTGCGTCCTCCCGCCCCCTCCCATCCGAGTTTCAGGTGAATGGGTCACCGAGGGAGGAGGCCAACACACCACACCTACACTCCTGCGCCCACCTCTCCCTCCCTGCTTCCTCCGGCGGAGGCGGCAAGAACCGAGAGCTAGGGCCAGAGCGCCGAGGAGCCCGTCCGGGACGCAGCAGGTGGGTCTCTCGGGGCTGGCCCGCAGGCTTCCCGCACCCCCTCCACGTTGGTGCGCATGCCCGGGGGCAGGGCCGGTTGTAGGGAGAAGGGGGAGGAGGGGAAGGAGAGAGAGGAGGGGGAGGAGACGTCCCCAGCCCAGTCCCTGGCTGCGCGCTGGCGGTCGGCGCGGCGTCAGGTGCGCCCGCCAGGTGAGCGCGCTCACTGGCTCGGTTGGCCCCCGAAGGGTCGGGCCCAGGTGCGGCCAGTGGGTGAGTGTTGGGCGCGGCGTCAGGGGCGCACGGGAGCCCCCAGGGTCCCCGTGGGGGGACCGCGGCGCCTCTGTTAGGGGAGGTGCGGGGGGGAGGACGCTCCGCGCTGGTTTCGGTGGCAGTTTCGTCCCCGGGCTGGGACTCGTGGGAACCGGAGAGGCGCGGGTCTGCGGAGAGAGCAGCACCGGCCAACTTGGGAGGCTGCCTCCCCGGGCAAGGGGCGGCTTGGAGCCGCCGATCAAGCTTTATTCCGCGGAGACGCTTAAAGCTAGCAGTGCCTCAGCGGCGCGGGCAACTTTTCACTTTTATGAGGCAGGACATTCCTGAACAGCGACGATCCTGCATCAGCTCTGGGGCTGCAGTTTTGGGGGGCGGCCCTCATGGAGAGGGGTCCTGCGCCCAGCTCGTTGGGGGTCCTAAGCTTGAGGCTGCAGCGAGAGACGGCTTGCTGGTCCGAGCCGCTTAGATCCCGGGGGGGAATTTCATCCCTTCCGCTCCCACCCCACCCCACTCCTTTGGGTATCCCGGGGAGACGGGGGCTGGATTCAGTCTGTGAAATATTCCGGGAGTCACGGTGTGGGCCACACTGGCTACTTGGAATCCACTTGTTGGGAGTTGTGTGAACCCGCGCCGATTTAAGCTGGGGTTCACGGAGTTAATTTCGAGGGAAGCTGCTCACGCTTGGGATTCTCACCCGTGACCAAAAGGGCTGCCGCCAGGGGGGCGGAACTGCCTCCGGGCGGTGCCTGCCCAGCGAAAGCGGGCGCGCGCTGCCCGGGAGCACCTCGGGGCGCACGGACGCCGGGACCCGCGCCCAGCCGGGCCACGGAGTTTGGGGACCTCCGGGAGTGGGCCGGCCTCGCACGCCAGCCATGTTGCCTGCGTGGAAGGAAGCTTGCGGGGAGCGGGGGTCAAGGGCCAAGATGGCCTCTGCGCCTAGGGGTTGGAAGCCACAGGGCCCGAGGGGAAAACCGCGGCATCCTCAGGCCGGACCCGGGGCTCGCTGGCTACACTGCCCGCTTGGGGAATTATCCCGGGCAAGGAGGCGGCAGCTTTCTAGGCCAGTTAGTGTGTGGCCCTTAGGCAACAGGTGTATTATTGGAATACCTGGAAAAGAGAAACGCTTCCCATGAAGGCACTTATGGTGATTTAGAAAACTAGGCATTCCCAAGTGTAACAATAGTTCTTTTGCACTGTACGTATGAGTCTTTCTTTTGTTTTTATTATTATTATTATTTGCTTTTTTGAGACGGAGTCCGACTGTGTCTCCCAGTGGCGTGATCTGGGCTCACTGCAACCTCTGCCTCCCGGGTTCAAGTGATTCTCCTGCTCAGCCTTCCGAGTAGCTGGGATTGCAGGCACCCACTAGTATGCACGGCTAATTTTTGTATTTTTAGTAGAGACGGAGTTTTGCCATGTTGGTCAGGCTGATCTCGAACTGCTGACCTCAGGTGATCCACCCGCCTGGGCCTCCCAAAGTGCTGGGATTACAGGCAGGAGCCACCACGCCCAGCCTTTATGAATATTTTCTTAGTGGTGCTTTTTGAGTGTGTGGGGGCGGCACAGATATTTCCTCAAACAAAGCAACACTTTTTTTTTTTTGTCGTTTTGCAATATTTAGTTATTAGGGGCCTCCTTTGTTAGGTGATGGAGCGGAGGATAGGGAGGTCGTTAAGACATGATTCTCCACCTTTTGGCAGCTTCCAGGCCATTTCGGGAAATAATGGGCAGTGTCTCCTGCACGTGAGGCACTGTGCTAAAAGCATTCTGTATTTTCTCATTTAATTATCCCAACAACTCTAAAAGGCAGACCTTAGTAGAACTCCGTTTTAAAAGCGGGCATATGCTGTGGGGGAAACGTGTTGCGTGGGCTTGCTTGCAAACTGCTTCAGCTAATCTGGGAAGGAATATCAGAAGCAGCGGTCCTTGATATTCCAGAACCAGATCTGGGGGATATTTCTGGACCTTTGTACCATTGACTAGTACCTGTAGCCTGATACAAGATTTCCCGCATTTTGCTTGATGTCATGGCAAAATTCTTTTTTCTTCTAAAGGTAATGTTGGAATTACTGCCTTTCCAAAATAATAGATTACTTTTAACCACATAAATGATCTGATGTAATATCTTTCACCTTCCCAGGAACGTCCCAGAAGGAAGTTTTCTTCAGTTGCATTTTAAGGCTTGGAATATCAGTGGAATATCAGTGGATCTTTTTCATCAAATTACTATTTATAGAAATAGAGTAAACAGACCATGTAGATTTCTGTTAGGCTTTTCGTTTTAACCCCTAGGCTTGCCGCTGTTCCGTAACCCAGTGATTGCAGTCTTGGCTGTAGTATGAATCACCTAGGGATCTTGTTAAAACACAGATTCTGATTGGGAGGTCAGGAGTGGGACCTGGGATTCTGCCTTTCTAACAGGCTCACAGGTGATTCTCAGACTGTTCTGTCCTCTTTTTCTCCCTTTCTCTTAGACTCTACTCAATTACATTTGAACACTGAAGTTGGAAGTAAAGGAAAAAAAAATAGGTTTATTGGGTGTTGATTGGGTGTTGTGTGAAGAACTTCAAGGCATTCACTGCTGGATTGAAATCCCAACTCTAACAATTGACGTGGTTTTATTAATTGAGTACTCATTGACAATCACTTTGTGCCAGGGCTAGTTTCAGGGACCAGGGATATAAATGATGGTCAAAATAGACATTCGATGCCTGGGATGGAGGCATTCCAGATGGGGTGGAGATAATACCTAAAATAATTTTAGGTATGAGGGCAGAGGGGAGTTTGCTCTGAAAAAACAAGTTTTGTGTGATGGAGTGAGGGACTGGGAGGGCATCTCCCAGAAGGTGGCATCTGAGCTGAGATGTGAACAGCAGGTGTCTGCTGTGTAAAAGATCTGGGCTTTCTAGACAGGAAATTGTAAGATCAATGTCCTTTTTGGATTGACACCATTACTGTAAACAGCAATTCTCAAAATACGTGGTGTGTTAAAAAATCACTTGGAAGGTTTATTAAAAATACAATTTCTGACACAGTCTATTACAAAATCTGCCTAACTTCAAATTTTTAGACAATTTAATGATGTGCCTATAATCTAAATCATTAATATAAGGCACAACTTAAACTTTTTAAAGACAAATTGACAGTTACTGCATGTGCCCTAAAAGGAACAGACTTCTCTTAAATATGTTTATTTTTCACTTATTGAGAGTTTTCTTTAAAGAATAATTTGAGGGCAAAGCATTTTCAGTCTATTTTTTTCTACTATATATATATATATATATTTTTTTTTTTTTTTAAAGATGGAGACGGAGTCTCTGTTGTCCAGCCTGATCTTGAAGTTCTGGGCTCAAACAATCCCTCTGCCTTGGCTTCCCAAAGTACTGGGATTACAAGTGTGAGCCACCTCACCCAGCCTCAGCCTGTTTTTTTCATCTTAGCTTAGTTTTCCATTAAGATAGCTTTTGGTCAGTAAACATTGTCAAGGGGAGAATGCTTTTTATATATTATCATTAGCTCAAGATGCTGGTTTTCAGATTAACATATTTGACAAGGATCTGCTGCTTCCCTTTTGCCCCTGACTCTCATTTAGCTATCTGACTTCTGTCCTTGTCACTCTTGACATAAGTTCATGTAGTTAATAAGTGGTCTCTTCATTCCTCATTTTATTTTTTCCTTCACTCAACACATGTACAGATTGTTAATGTTGCTGTGCTGGGCATTGGTCCTCTTTCACCTTTGGCTGCCGGCCTTAAAGCATAGTCACAGATTCACTTTGAAATTTCAGAGACCTTAGAAGTCCTCCAGTCTGGTCTCCAAAAAAATATCAAATAACTTAAGCTTTGCATAAATTGCATGAGCTCAAATTGTTGTTCGTTATTTTTGGAGGGGGTGTGGGGTCAGGGTGAGGGAGAGGCTTCCTAACATGGTGGTTTTTGGATTTTTTTTTTTTTTTTTTTAACCATTTCTAGGATACAGCTCTTCAGATACCTCAGGGCTACTAAAGTGATTCTTCTAATGTTCAGTTCTCCAGGCCAAACATTTCCTGTTTTTCTAATTGTTTGTCTTAAGACATGGTTTTTCTAGATTTTTTTTTTTTGGGGGGGGCCACAGTCTCACTCTGGCTCTCACTCCAGGCTGGAGTACAGCGGCACAATCTCAGCTTACTGCAACCTCTGCCTCCTGGGTTCAAGCGATTCTCCTGCCTCAGCCTCCCAAGTAGCTGGGATTATAAGCCCAACTAATTTTCGTATTTTTAGTAGAGACGAGGTTTCACCATGTTGGCCAAGATGGTCTCGATCTCCTGACCTTGTGATCCACCTGCCTTGGCCTCCCAAAGTGCTGGGATTACAGGCGTGAGCCACTGTGCCTGGCCAGCTTTTCTAGATCTTTACCGTTCTTAGTCACCCTCCTGGAGAGGCACGTAGTTTAGAATATGATGTACAAATCAGGTTTTGTTAGTTCTTTTTAATAGCGTATTATTCCTAGATATGAGCACTATTTCTGTGAATAAAGTTTGGGATCGCTTGTTAGCTTTTGTTGAAATTCTTACCAAAGAAATGCACCTTTAAAAATGAACGATTATTAAGTTAGTTCTCCTCTATACTGTACTATGGAATTGACTTTTAAAAAATTCAGTTTACTGCTGGGCGTGGTGGCTCATGCCTGTAATCCCAGCACTTTGGGAGGCCGAGGCGGGTGGATCACCTGAGGTCAGGAGTTTGAGACCAGCTTGGTTAACATGGTAAAACCCCATTTCTACTAAAAATACAAAACTTAGCCTGGCCTGGTGGCATGCGCTGGTAATCTGAGCTACTCAGGAGGCTGAGGTGGGAGAATTGCTTGAATCTGGGAGGTGGAGGTTGCATTGAGCCGAGATCACGCCATTGCATTCCAGGCTGGGCGACAGAGCTAGACTCTGTCTCAAAAGAAAAAGAAAAAAAAATCAGTTTACATTTTAAAAATGACTCATTTATGCCACCAATATAGTCACCCTTCAGTATCTGTGAGAGGTTGCTTCCAGGACCCCTTGATACTAAAATCTGAGGAGGCTGAAGTCCCTATTACAAAATAGCTTTGTATTTGCATATGGCCTAAATGCTCTTGTATACTTTTTTTTTTTTAATTGTTATTTCGAGACAGAATCTCACTGCATCATCTAGGCTGGAGTGCAGTGATGCAGTCTTGTCCCACTGCAAACTCTGCCTCCTGGGCTCAAGCGATTCTCCTGCCTCAGCCTCTGAAGTAGCTGGGATTACAGGCATGCACCACCATGCCCAGCTAATTTTTGTATTTTTAGTAGAGACAGGGTTTCATCATGTTGGCCAGGCTGTGTCGAACTCCTGACCTCAAGTGATCCGCCCATCTTGGGCTCCCAAAGAGCTGGAATTACAGGTGTGAGCCACCGCACCCAGACTTCTTGTAGACTTTAAATAATCTCTAGGTTAGTTATAATACCTAATACAGTGTAAATGCTACATAGAATTGTGATATTGTAGTTTTAAAAATCTGTATTTTTTGTTTTACTGTTTATTATTTTTTTAGACAAGGTATTAATGTTACTCAGGCTGAAATACAGTGACGTGATCATGGCTCTCACTGCAGCCTCAACTTCCTCTGCTCAAGAGATCCTCCCACCTCAGTCTCTTGAGTAGCTGGAACTTATAGGCATGTGCCACCATACCTGGCTAATTTTAAGAAAAATTTTTTGTAGAGATGGGGTCTTGCTATGTTGCTGTGGTCGGTCTTGAACTCCTGGGTTCAAGTGATCTTCCTGCCTTAGCTTCTTAGAGTGTTGGGATTACAGGTGTGAACCACTGTACCTGCCCTGTTATTTTTAATTTTTTTTCCCCTGAATATTTTCTGTCTGAGGTTGGTTGAATCTGGATTTAAAACCCATGGATGTGGAGGGTCAGCTGTATTTGAAAATGGATACAATATACCTAAGTGCCTAAGCACTGAAATTTCTCACTTTCAGGATAACCACCTTATGATGAATGCTGTTGCCCATTTTCTTTTTTTTTTAAATTTTTTTTTTTTTTTTTTTTTTTTTTTTTTTTTTTTTTTTTGAGACGGAGTCTCGCTCTGTCCCCCAGGCTGGAGCATAGTGGCCGGATCTCAGCTCACTGCAAGCTCCGCCCCCCGGGTTTACGCCATTCTCCTGCCTCAGCCTCCCGAGTAGCTGGGACTACAGGCGCCCGCCACCTCGCCCGGCTAGTTTTTGTATTTTTTTTTTAGTAGAGACGGGGTTTCACCGTGTTAGCCAGGATGGTCTCGATCTCCTGACCTCGTGATCCACCCGTCTCGGCCTCCCAAAGTGCTGGGATTACAGGCTTGAGCCACCGCGCCCGGCCTGTTGCCCATTTTCTTGAAGACTTTTTCTTGTGGGGTTTTGTTTTTGTTTTTGTTTTTTGAGCTGGTGTCTCGCTCTGTCACCAGGCTGGAGTGCATTGGCACGATCTCTGCTCACTGCAACCTCCTCCTCCTGGATTCAAGAGATTCTCTTGCCTCAGCCTCCTGAGTAGCTGGGGCTACAGGAGCACGTCGCCACGCCCAGCTGATTTTTGTATTTTTTTTTTTTTAGTAGAGACGGGGTTTCACCAGTTGACCAGGATGGCCTCCATCTCTTGACCTCGTGATCCACCTGCCTTGGCTTCCCAAAGTGCTGGGATTACAGGTGTGAGCCACAGCGCTTAGCTCTTTAAGACTTTTTCTTATCCCAGTGCAGAGGTCAGGATTATTCCCGCATTTGACAGAGGAGTGCACTTAGAGGAGATAAAGAATTTGTCTCAGATTGTGAGCCAGTAAATGGGGGCTGTTAAAACCACTAAGCTGGGCCGGGCGCGGTGGCTCACGCCTGTAATCCCAGCACTTTGGGAGGCCGAGGCGGGTGGATCACGAGGTCAGGAGATCGAGACCATCCTGGCTAACACGGTGAAACCCCGTCTCTACCAAAAACTACAAAAAAACTAGCCGGGCGAGGTGGCAGGCGCCTGTAGTCCCAGCTACTCGGGAGGCTGAGGCAGGAGAATGGCGTGAACCCGGGAGGCGGAGCTTGCAGTGAGCTGAGATTGCGCCACTGCACTCCAGCCTGGGCGACAGAGCAAGACTCTGTCTCAAAAACAACAACAACAACAACAACAACAACAACAAACCACTAGGTTGTTTTAAACTCATCATTCTTATTTTACAGAGAGTTCTTGCTTAGTGTTGATGGCCTAGCCAATGGGTTAGTTATCCTTTCCGGTGTGTTTGGTCAGCTGCAAATCTGGATAAGCTGTCTCCTCCACTTTGTGGTTACCACTGGAGACCTCCCACCAGGTGGACATAAATGGTTCATTCTTTTGTGCTAATGGGGTGCCATAATTCAGCCCCTTGGGAATCTGCCCACCCACACAAGGATGTGCTCAAGATTCTCAGGATTCTTTCTCTCTGCATTCCCGTCATCCACCAGTCTGGTAACCTTCCCAGAAAAGGAAGTGAAGTTGGTGTGGCGGGACTTGTTCTTAACGAGCTTGCTTTTTTTTTTTTTTTTTTTTTTTTTTTTTGAGACGGAGTTTTGCTCTTTTTGCCCAGGCTGGAGTGCAATGGCGCAATATTGGCTCACTGCAACGTCCGCCTCCCAGGTTCAAGCGATTCTCCTACCTCAACCTCCCAAGGAGCTGGGTTTACAGGCATGCACCAACATGCCTGGCTAAGTTTTCGTATTTTTAGTAGAGATGGGGTTTCACCATGTTGGTCCGCTGGTCTTGAATTCCTTGCCTCAAGCGATCCACCTGCCTCCGAAGTGCTGGGATTACAGGTGTGAGCCACCTCGCCTGACCTAAAATCAGTTTTCCTTAATGTTCTTTTTCTGAACATCAGTTTGGAAGACAGTTTGGACTTTTGCCTTTTTATAGTACCAAAACATTTTGGCCTAAATTGCTCATTTGTGTGTGTGTTTCACCATTATTAGAATATAGAGAAATTGACCAGATGTGTTGGCTCATGCCTGTAATCCCAGTACTTTGGGAGGCCAAGGCAGGTGGATAGCTTGAGCTCAGGGGTTTGAGACCAGCTTGGGCAACATGGTGATACCTTATCTCTACTAAAAAAACAAAAATTAGCCAGGCATGGTGGCATGTGCCTGTAGTCCAGCTACTTGGGAGGCTGAGGCGGGGGGATGGCTTGAGCCTGGGAGGCAGGTTGCAGTGAGCTGAGATGATGGCACTGCATTTCCTCCTGGGTGACAGAGTGAGGCTTTGTCTCAAAAAAAAAAAAAAAAAATACAGAGAAATTGACTTGAGTGCTAGTTACAGGGCTGTGTACACTTATGATTTCTGCACTTTTCTATATGGTATACTTTAATAAAGTGGTTTTCAAAAATGTAGAAAAGTCATCTTCCTTCATGTCTTTGGAAAATTATGCTAATTGTGTTGGTGTTATTAACATTATATTCCCATCTTTGAGGATTTATCTAACAGTTGGGCAGAGTTTAATTCTGAGACAGTTAATTCTCCGCAACACGGTGAAACCCTGTCTTTACTAAAAATACAAACAATTAGCCGGGCGTGGCAGCATGCGCCTATAGTCCCAGCTACTCTAGAGGCTGAGGCAGAAGAATTGCTTGAAGCCGGGAGGCAGAGGTTGCAGTGAGCTGAGATCGTGCCAATGCATTCCATCCTGGCGACAGAGCGAGACTCGGCTCAAAAAAAAAAAAAAAAAAAAAAAGAAGAGCTGCCATTAATTTAAAAAAAAGTTTTAACAGTTTAAATTGATGTACTGCTGTTAATATAGTAATGTATGATTGTACAGGCCTTATTAGAAAAGGAAAACAAATCAGATACTTTAATATACTCATTATAGATGTTGCTCAAGTGTCATTCAAGGATCATACCTTTTAAAGTTACTCTGATACTTTTCCATTACCTTCAACTTGAAAGCACAAGAGGTTTTGCAGGCAGAGATATCCATGGTCCAATCTGGTTCCTGTAAACATTCAACAAATTATTTGGATGTCTACTATGTGCCAGGCATTGTTTTAATCAGTGAACAAAACAGGCAAAAATTCCTGTTCACGTGGAGTTTACCTTCTAGTAGATCTCAAAGTTCCCTACTCTACTAATCACTGGTATAGCCTGGAAAGAATTTATTGTTGGTTCAACATAGCTAAGGAGTGGCATAAAGTTCTGTAGCTGATGTGGGAAGTACCTTGCCAGTGTCTCCAGCACTGAGTTTTCTAGAATAATCCTCAAGCTTTGTAGGTTTGGGAGTTGTGTGTTTACCAGATCTTGCTGAGACTTGTCTTTTTCCTGGAGAGCTCTCAGTGCCCATGGATCCACCTACAGACCTAGGCATACGATCTCCATCTTCACTTCCTCATGGATGCTAACACCAGCTGTGCACTCCCCACAAAAGCTGGTGTTTCCCAAATGGAACTCACTGTTTCAAACTAGCATAGTGAAAAGCACAGGAGATCATCTGGGTTCAAGTTACTTCTGAGTGACTCCCTGTCATCCATATAACCTTGAGCATATTACTTTACATCTCTTTCTGACCCTCTTTGCATCTGTAAAGTGACTAATCAACCATGGAGGGTTGTTTTGAGGATGAAAGGAGGATTTTGTTTAAAGCACCCAGCACGTCGGTAGGTGTCTGCTGAATGTTAGTTTCCTTCCCATCTTCTGTCTCCTAAGCTAGTCTTTCATTGATGCCTCACACCTAGGTTTGCTGCTGCTGACTCTAGGTGCTTCTTTTTACTGTTGACTTTGTCCTTCAAATCTGTTTCAAATCAAACTTACACCTCCCTTGCCGAGAATCACGAACTGGCTCCCTGTTTCCTACCTGAAGGAAGTGAGACATTTCCACTAGACTTTCAAAGCCCTCCCTTTTCTTACTCATCCTCCATCCACTATATTCTTACTCTAACCTTATTTTAAAAGACTACACCATTCCACCATGTTCCCACCTGGTCTCCTCACAGTTCCATAAGCTAGCCACCTGTGTATCAGCACCACACCAGCCTGGAAGAACCAGGACCCCAGCGCTGGCTCTCATGCGTCACTCCCACAGGCTCTCCTGGTCTAGTGTAGGCACTTAATAAATGCTTGGTAAGTGAAATTGCTTCTCAGATGTTTAGGAACTTGTGCTGAAGAATATTAGGACAAAATTTCAGAAAACAACCAATTAATACTATGCATAGTGTTTTTTCTCCCCTTGTATAAAAAGTATGCTCGGTTTTGAAGACTTGGAAAAGGAGATAAGGGGGAAAATATCTACAATTCTGCCATTTATAGATACATTTTATTATCTTTTTTAATGATAAAGGTGTTTAACCCATTAGATTGTTAGTTTGCATTGAGGAGCTAGTATGTGCTAGTGCTGCTATATGTGCACTTTCATATGTGTTCTCATTTAATATGAACTTTCAAAAGTAATATGAAATTATATATATTTCAAATTTTTGTGCAAAAAATAGAGGAATTAGCCAGGCATGGTGGTGCACGTCTGTAGTCCCAGCTACTTGGGAAGCTGAGGTAGGAGGAGGGCTTGAGCTTGGGAGGTCAAGGCTGCAGTGAGCTGTGATTGGACCACTGCACTCCAGCCTAGGTGACAGGGTAAGACCCTGTCTCGGTGTGGGGGAGGGGGTGAAGAAAAGAAAGAAACTGTGAGCTCAGTAGTGATGCCATAACCCTACTTTTGTTGCTTAGATTGGTTTATCTTGGGAGCTATAGGGCATTGCTCATCCTGAAGATCAGCTGACCATTGACATCAGCCATGTCATCCAGGCCTCTTGAAAGTCCACCTCCTTACAGACCTGATGAATTGTAAGTAAATAATCCTTTAGTTATTCTCTTTTAAAAAGTCTGTCACATGTAAACAATAAATATGGTTGAAACTTTCAATTTTAAGTGTTTGCTTTTAAAAATAAAATGATACGTGTACTTGTAAATTCAAATTGTATCAAAGGGTCTGCACTGAAAAGTGAATTTCTCTCAACTTTCAGAGTGACAGTTTGTCTCTGCTAGGACAACTACTGTCACCTATTGCTAATGTTTGTTTCAAGAGATTGCCAAGGTTTATATTTTTATGTTCGTTTTTGTTTTGTACAAATGATAATGAAGCTTCCATTTAAATGCCTTGTTTAGATGGGCACTGGCAATATATTGTCAGTTTTTAAAAATGACAGCTTTAGGCCAGGCCGGGTGCCATGGCTCATGCCTGTAATCCCAGCACCTTGGGAGGCTGAGGGCCGGCGGATCACAAGGTCAAGAGATCAAGACCATCCTGGCCAACATGGTGAAATCCCATCTCTACTAAAACTATAAAAATTAGCTGGGTGTGGTGGCTCACACCTGTAATCCCAGCGACTTGCCTGTAATTCTGGCTACTCGGGAGGCAGGAGATTCACTTGAACCCAGGAGGCGGAGGTTGCAGTTAGCTGAGATGATGCCACTGCACTCCAGCCTAGAGACAGAGCAAGACTCCATCTAAAAAAAAAAAAAGGCCAGGCCGGGGGGCTTATGCCTGTAATCCCAGCACTTTGGGAGGCCGAGGCAGGTGGATCACCTGAGATCGGGAGTTCGAGACCACATTGACCAACGTGGAGAAACCCCTATCTCTACTAAAAGTACAAAATTAGCCAGGCATGGTGGTGCATGCCTGTAATCCCAGCTATTTGGGAGGCTGAGGCAGGAGAATCGCTTGAACCCAGGAGGCGAAGGTTGCGGTGAGCTGAGATCGCACCACTGCACTCCAGCCTGGGAGACAAGAGCGAAACTCCTTGTCAAAAAATAAATTAATAAATGAAAATAACAGCTTTATTGAGATATAATTAACATACTTTACAATTTACCCATTTAGAATGGATAGTTTAATGATTTTTAGTATGTTCACAGAGTTGTATAACCATCACCACAATTAATTTTAGAACATTTCATTACTCTCCAAAGAAACCTACCCATTGGCAGTCATCTCCCAGTTCCATCAGCCCTAAGCAACTATCGGTCTACTTTCTGTCTCTATAGATTTGTCTATTCTGCATATTTTGTATAAATGGAGGATTCATGTAATATGTGGCCTTTTGTAACTGGCTTCTTTCACTCAGCATAATACTTTCCATACCGTCAGTTTAAAGAGTGATTCCTGCCATTATCTAAAACAAGCAATGTTGAGGGGTTTTGGGCTCCTTCGTCATGTGAAGATTTATCAGTGAATTTTTGAATTCCAAATTTGCTATCAAACATTGATAGGGATTTCCTCCTCTAAGTAGTTTGCAGCTTTAACCCTGATAAGTGTAGTGGAGTGTAATGTAGGCAAAAACAGTTTCTCCTGCTGTTCTGTCACAACACATCTGTGACCTCTGATCACCAGAATTTGTGGGGATTTTTCCCCACCAGCAACCAAGTAATCAGTTCTACAGTGGACAATAGCTCTGTGTCCTCTAATTATCAGTTGAGTTCTGACACTGTCCGGAGATAGCATCAGATCACAGGTTCAGGGCTCATTCCTACAAGACTGCCCCCACTTCACGTAGCAGCCACAAGCTCAGGTTGTAGCCTGTGTTTCTGACCCACCTACAGTAAATCAGGATTCACACAGGTCTCTCCTTGGGTTCAATTAATTTGCTAAAGTGGCTCGCAGAACTCAGGGAAACACTACTTATCATTACTGGTTTATTATAAAGGGTATTACGAAAACCAGATGTGGTGGTGCACGCCTGTGATCGCAGCTACTCGGGAGTATGAGGCAGGAGGAGTGCTTGAGCCCAGGAGTTTGAGGCCAGCCTGGGCAACATAGGGAGACCTTGTCTTTTAAGAATGAATGAATGAATGAATGAACAAACAGATGATATTACAATGGATACCAACAAACACCAGATGAAGAGTTGAACAGGGCGAGGTATGTGGGAAGGGGTCCTCCCTGGTTGTGCCACCCTCCAGGAACCTGCACATGTTCAGCTGTCCAGAAGCTCTGTGAATTCAGTCCTTTTAGGTTTTTATGGAAGCTATATGACACAGGCATGATTGACTAAATCATTGGCCATTGGTGAGCAGTGTAAGCCTCAGCCCCTGTTTCCTGTCCAGAGGGATTTGGGGCTGAAAAGTTCCAACCCTCTAATCCTAGCTCCCATCCTAAAGCTTCCTAGGGCTGCTAGGAACCTATCATCTCATTAACATATAAGGGACATTTATCACTTTGGAGATTCCAGAGATTTTAGGAGTTGTATGCCAGAAAATGGAGATGAAGACCAAATACATATTTCACAATATCATGTGGAGGTTGTGTTCCAGTTATTTAACCTCCTTACTAGTGCCTAAAACATGGTGGGGACACAAGTTGTTTATGACAATACAGTTTTTAAAACATACTAGAGAATATAGTAATTGAGTAGTACACCACTAATCTGACACTTATTTTGTGTTGCTTTTGTAAATAATGATGAACTGAAACATACATAAAGAAAAGGACATACAATGTATGTAGGAGATCATGAGGAAAGACCAAGCAAACATACATGCTCATTACCCACGTCAAGAAACAGAACACTTCAAAGTCCTTCCCTGTGTCCTCTCCTTTTCTGTGGAGACCCCTGTCCTGATGTTGTGATCATTAGCTGCTTTTATTATTTTATCACCTTGTATATCCTAAACATTTCAGTTTAGTTTTACCTGATTTATTTATTTTTGAGACGGAGTCTCACTCTGTTGGCCAGGCTGGAGCGCAGTGGCACAATCTTGGCTCACTGCAACCTCTGCCTCCTGGATTCAAGCAATTCTCCTGCCTCAGCCTCCCAAGTAGCTGGGATTACAGGTAACCACCACAATGCACAACCAATTTTTATACTTTTAGTAGAGATGGGTTTTCGCCATGTTGGCCAGGCTGGTCTCGAATTCCTGACCTCAGGTGACCTTCCCGCCTCCTAAAGTGCTGGAATTATGGGTGTGAGCCACCACGGCCAGCCAGTTTTACCTGTTTTAAAACTTTATATAAATATAATAATGCTATATGTATTTTTTCATTTTTTTCAGCATTATCTGTAACTGCATGTATTCATAGTTCATCAGTTTTGGCTTCATAGCACTGTAGAAATATAACATGAGCCATATATGTAATTTTATACTTTCATGAAAAATAAAAGGAGAATTTTTTTTTTTTTTTTTTTTGAGACAGAGTTTCGCTCTTTTTGCCCTGGCCGGAGTGCAATGGCATGGTCTCGGCTCACTGCAACCTCCACCTCCCAGGTTCAAGTGATTCTCCTGCCTCAGCCTCCCAAGTAGCTGGGATTACAGGCGTCCGCCACGACACCCAGCTAATTTTGTATTTTTAGTAGAGATGGGGGTTTCACCAGGTTAGCCAGGCTGGTCTTGAACTCCTGACCTCAGGTGATCCACCCGCCGCGGCCTCCCAGAGTGCTGGGATTGCAGGCATGAGCCACCGTGCCCGGCCAAAAGAAGAAATTAATTTTAATATACTTCACTTAATCTTGGATATCTAAAACATTTCATCATGTGATTGACATAAAAATGAAAGATTCAGGAGATGCTTTACATTCTTTCTTCATATTATATCTTTGAAATCCACTGTGTATTTTTAAATTTTTTTTTTTTTTTTTTTTTTGAGACTGAGTCTGGCTCTGTCGCCCAGGCTGGAGTGCAGTGGCCTCTCAGCTCACACTGCAAGCTCCGCCTCCCGGGTTTACGCCATTCTCCTGCCTCAGCCTCCGGAGTAGCTGGGACCACAGGCGCCCGCCACCTCGCCCGGCTAGTTTTTTGTATTTTTTAGTAGAGACGGGGTTTCACCGTGTTAGCCAGGATGGTCTCGATCTCCTGACCTTGTGATCCGCCCGTCTCAGCCTCCCAAAGTGCTGGGATTACAGGCTTGAGCCACCGTGCCCGGCTGTATTTTTAAATTTTTTTGGAGACAGTCTTGCTCTGTCACCCAGGCTGGAGTGCAGTGGGTGTGATCGCGGCTCACTGCAACCTCTGCCTTCTGGGTTCAAGTGATTCTTGATTTTCGTGCCTCAGCCTCCCAAGTAAGTGGGATTACAGGCATGTGTCACCATGCCTGGTTAATTTTTGTATTTTTAGTAGAGATGAGGTTTTACCATGTTTACCAGGCTGGTCTCAAACTCTTGGCCTCAAGTGATCTGCCCGCCCCGAACTTACCGCTGTGCATTTTAACAGCATATCTGAGTTTGGACTAGCCACATTTCTTTTCTTTTTTTTTTTTTTTTTTTTTTGAGACGGAGTCTTGCTCTGTCACCCAGGCTGGAGTGCAATGGCACGATCTCGGCTCACTGCAACTTCCACCTCCCGGGTTCAAGCAATTCTTGTGCCTCAGCCACCTGAGTAGCTGGGATTACAGGCGTATGCCTGGCTAATTTTTGTATTTTTAGTAGAGACGGGGTTTCACCATGTTGGCCAGGCTGGGCTCGAACTCTGCTGACCTCAAGTGATCCATCTGCCTCGGACTCCCAAAGTGCTGGGATTACAGACGTGAGCCACCATGCCCAGCCAGACTAGATACATTTCAAGTGTATGATAGACCCAAGTGGCTAATGGCTGCCACATTGGACAGTATAGCTATGGAGTATTCCATTGTATGGATATATTACAGTTACCCTTTCCACTGTAGGTAATTGGTACAATCACTTTGGAAAACAGTTTGATACTGTCTAGTGAAGTTGGAGATAAAAAAATATGTGATCCAGAAATTCTCCTGGGTATATACCCTAGAAAAATGAGTACTTTTCTATACCAGAATACACATTGAAGGATGTTTATACTTAAACTGTTTACAATACCCCCAAACAGAGATAACCCAGATGTCCGAGCACAATAGGTTGTGGCCAGAGGCCAATAATCTTATGTTTTAACAAGCCCTCCAGGTGATTCCTATGCACAGATAAGCTTTAGTTTCATTTACCCAATGGTTTAAATTATTCCAAATAAGTTGTGTTCTTTCTGCTTACTACCAAAAAGTGCTAACTTGAAATTATTTTCATGTTCATTTCAGCAAACCGAATCATTATGCACCAAGCAATGACATGTATGGTGGAGAGATGCATGTTCGACCGATGCTGTCTCAGCCAGCATACTCTTTTTACCCAGAAGATGAAATTCTTCACTTTTACAAATGGACCTCTCCTCCAGGAGTGATTCGGATTCTGTCTATGCTCATTATTGTGATGTGCATTGCCATCTTTGCATGTGTGGCCTCCACGCTTGCCTGGGACAGAGGCTATGGAACTTCCCTTATAGGAGGTAGTGTAGGCTACCCTTATGGAGGAAGTGGCTTTGGTAGCTACGGAAGTGGCTATGGCTATGGCTATGGTTATGGCTATGGCTATGGAGGCTATACAGACCCAAGAGCAGCAAAGGGCTTCATGTTGGCCATGGCCGCCTTTTGTTTCATTGCCGCGTTGGTGATCTTTGCTACCAGTGTTATAAGATCTGAAATGTCCAGAACAAGAAGATATTACTTAAGTGTGATAATAGTGAGTGCTATCCTGGGCATCATGGTGTTTATTGCCACAATTGTCTATATAATGGGAGTGAACCCAACTGCTCAGTCTTCTGGATCTCTGTATGGTTCACAAATATATGCCCTCTGCAACCAATTTTATACACCTGCCGTTACTGGACTCTACGTGGATCAGTATTTATATCACTACTGTGTTGTGGATCCCCAGGAGGTATGAGTGGTGTGTTGGGTTTTTTCTCCATCTCCTTAGCCAGAGGCTTTCAACTTGGGATATGTAATAGAATCACTCTGGAAACTCTTAAAAAATATTAATGACAAGGCTCCACTACTAATTAAATCTGGGGGAGGGACTGAGTGTCATTAAGATATAATTAACATACCATGTAATTTGGTTACTTAATCAGTGGTTTTTAATATATTCACAGAATTGTGCCACCATCACCACAATCAATTTTAGAACATTTTCGCTATCGTAAAAAGAAACTTGTACCTGTTAGTGGTCATTCCTCGTTTCCCTAACTGTTCTTAGCCCTAGGCAACCACTAATCCTACGTCTATAAATTTGTCTATTCTCTAGGTATTTCATACAAATGGAATCACACAATGTGGCCTTTATGATGGGCTTCTTTTACTTAGCATAATGTTTTTAAGGTTTGCCCATGTCATAGCTTGTGCCATTCCCTCGTTCCTTTTTATTGCTAATATTCCAGTATGTGGATAAACCACATTTTATTTATCAGTTGATAGACATTTGGGCCATGTCTACATTGGCTATTAAGAATCATGCTAGGCCAGGCACAGTGGCTCACGCCTGTAATCCCAGCACTTTTGGGAGGCTGAGGCGGGCGGATCACGAGGTCAGGAGATTGAGACCATCCTTGCTAATACAGTGAAATCCCGTCTCTACTAAAAATAAAAAAAATCAGCAGGGCATGGTGGCGGGCGCCTGTAGTCCCAGCTGCTTGGGAGGCCGAGACAAGAGAAATGGCATGAACCCGGGAGGTGGAGCTTGCAGTGAGCCGAGATCGCGCCCATATAGTCCAACCTGAGTGACAGAGCAAGACTCCATCTCAAAAAAAAATAAAAAGAATCATGCTATAGACATTCTTGTATACGTTTTTGTGTAAACCTATGTTTTAATGATTTCTTGAGTTGGGTTATACCTAGGGGTGAAATTCCTGGATCATATGGTGACTCTTTAATCTTTTGAGGAGCTACCAGAGTTTTTCCAAAGAGTTTGCATCATTTTACATTCACACCAGAGATGTATGACGGTTCCGATTTCTCCACATCCTCACCAACACTTGTTATTGTCTGTTTGATTCTAGCCATGCTGATGGGTGAGAAGTGAAGTGGTACTTCATTGTGATTTTGATTTGTATTTTCCTTGTAGCTAATGTTATTGAGCATCTTTTCATGTACTTACTGGCCATTTCTCTTTTATCTTTGGAGAAATGGCTATTTAGACGACTTGCCCTTTTTTTTTTTTTTTTTTTTTTTTTTTGAGACGGAGTCTTGCTCTGTCGCCCAGGCTGGAGTGCAGTGGCACGATCTCGGCTCACTGCAAGCTCCGCCTCCCGGGTTCACACCATTCTCCTGCCTCAGCCTCCCGAGTAGCTGGGACTACAGGTGCCCTCCACCACGCCCGGCTAATTTTTTGTATTTTTAGTAGAGATGGGGTTTCACCGTGTTAGCCAGGATGGTCTCGATCTTCTGACCTTGTGATCTGTCTGCCTCGGCCTCCAAAGTGCTGGGATTATAGGCGTGAGCCACTGCGCCCGGCCTAGACTTGCCCATTTTTTAATTGGGCTATTTTTGTTTTTGTTTTGTTTTTGAGACAGAGTCTCACTCTGTCACCCACTCTGGGATGCAGTGATGCAATCACTGCTCACTGCAGCCTTGACCTCCTGGGCTCAAGTGACCCTCCTACCTCAGTCTCCTGTGTAGCTAGGACCACAGGGGCATGCCACCACACTCGGATAATTTTTAAAAATTTTTTTCTGTAGAGATAGGGTCTCACTTTGTTGCCCAGTCTGGGCTGGAACTCCTGGGCTCAAGCAATCCTGCCTTGGCCTTCCAAACCACTGGGATTATAGGCATCTTCGCTTTCTTGATGGTGTCCTTTGCATAAAAGTTTTTAGTTTTGGGCTGGGCATGGTAGCTCACGCCTGTAATCCCAGCACTTTGGGAGGCCAAGGTGGGTGGATCACCTGAGGTCAGGAGTTCGAGACCAGCCTGGCCAACATGGTGAAACCCTGTCTCTACTAAAAATAAAAAAATTAGCTGGACATGGTGGTACGCTCCTATAATCCCAGCTACTCAGGCTGAGGCAGGAGAATCACTTGTCCAGGAGGTGGAGATTGCAGTGAGCCGAAATTGTGCCACTGCACTCCAGCCTGGACAACAAGAGCGAAAACTCTGTCTCAAAAAAAAAAAAGAAAGAAAAAAGTTTTTAGTTTTGATGATGTCCAGTTTATTTAATTTTTCTTCTGTTGCTTGTATTTTTCATGTCATAGCTAATGTTTTGCCCAATTCAGGGTCACAAGGATTTACTCCTACATTGTCTATTTTTTAACTTTTCTATAGTTTCATAATTTTAGCTCTTACCGTTAGGTCTGTGATTCATGTTGTGTTAATTTTGGGCGTGATGGAAGCAAGGGTTCTGAAAGCTTTCACGTGTTTGTATGCAGTTGTCTTAGTGTTCTTGTTGAAAGGACTTTTCCTCCACTAAGTTTTCTTCATGCCTTTGTCAAAAATGAATTGATCATAAATGTGGACATTTATTTCTGGGCTCTCAATTCAGTTCCATTAATCATATGTCCTTATGCCAGTACCATACTGTCTTGATTACTGTAGCTTTGTAGTAAGTTTTGAAATTGTGGACTGGGAGTTCTCCAACTTTGTTCTTCAAAACTGTTTTGGCTAGATTCTGGATTCCTTGCATTTCCATATGGATTTTAAGATGAGCATGTCAATTTTGGAAAAAAATGCCAGCTAGGATTTTGAAGGGTTATATTGAATCTGTAGGTCAATTTTGGATGTATTGTCATCTTTACAATTACAAGTCTTCTGATTCATGAACATAAGATGTCTTGCGATTTATGTAGGTCTTCTTAAACTTCTTTTAATTGTGTTTTATAGTTTTCAGAGTGTAAGTATGTTTTAAAGCAATGCAAGTGATTCAAATGTTCAGGTTGGGGTTGAGAAACCTACCTTAGTAACCATGAGTCATCCTGATTATATTAACATCTGAAACATTTCTGAGTTACTAATCTTTTTTCCCTTGTTTTCCTTTTTTCTTACACTGACTCAGGAATTCCCATTCCTGAATGAGTCACTCCTTTGGAGTTAGACCTCTAGTATCTCTGCCATTATTTTGAAGACAGAAGGTTTTCCCTGCAGATGTAGGTTTTCACAGTGCTCGTTGTTGCCATTTAGACATGCCCATTGTAGATAGGGACTGAAGGTTGGTACTCCTATCCTATCACACCCCCATCCATCCCTCTTAGTTCTCTTACTACTTGAAACTTGTAGTCTTTGAAAAATGATGTCACTGTCAGACAGCTGGAAGGAGAGCCTCTTGTTCCCATTAGCAGACATCCAGGGCAGAGGCCTGGTACTTCCCTCAACTCCAAGTGCCTCCTAGGCCAATATACCATTTAATATCCCATCACTGCTGGGAGAACTGTTAAGAGTAGGAAGTTTGTCACAGGGCCCTTTTTTTTTTTTTTTTTGAGACGGAGTCTCGCTCTGCCGCCCAGGCTGGAGTGCAGTGGCCGGATCTCAGCTCACTGCAAGCTCCGCCTCACAGGGCCCTTTCTACTAAGTATGCAAGACTCCTAAAACAGAGAAACCTGCCAGACCAAACAAATCATTAGTCAATTTACTACTTATAGCTTGATTAGATCCATGTCTTCATCATTTTTGGTAAGATAGAGATCTGTGGACTGAAATTTACATTCATCGTAAAAAGGCTTGCTAAGCATGTGTTTTGAACAAGATTACAAGCATGATTGGCTATTTTAAAGCTTTTGAATAGCATTTTTCAGGCCCTTTAGAAGTATACCAATGATTGAGTTACTTTACTGGCCATTCTCATCTGTTTATAAAACTGTGGCCCATAGATGCACAAGCTTTGGAACTAATTTTGTACAGCTCTGAAATGAGGGTGATGATTGATAGTTTTTAACGTTAGGCATTTTCTGAGGATTGAATCAAGTAGTATGTATGTGTGTACATTTGCTGGCCTTAGCCCAGTTAGTGTGGGTTAGGTTTTATGATATGTCTGAAATGTAACTATTTGCTTCAGTTTTCTGTAAGTTAAACCACATGGATTTAGTAGGGCCTTAGGTAGATAAGGGTTTTAATAGTATGTAGAGGGTGAATTGTGATTAGGTAATTAAAATCTAATTATGCCAATATTTTTCACCCCTTTTTAGGCCATTGCCATTGTACTGGGTTTCTTGATTATTGTGGCTTTTGCTTTAATAATTTTCTTTGCTGTGAAAACTCGAAGAAAGATGGACAGGTATGACAAGTCCAATATTTTGTGGGACAAGGAACACATTTATGAAGAGCAGTCCCCCAATGTCGAGGAGTGGGTAAGTGTTAAAAAAATAACTTTACATCTTTTATTAAAGCCCCAAATATGTGTCTGAATTTTTAGTGCTTTGTTAAACTTTATTCTTACAATTAATGTTTGTATATGTTGCAAAAATTGTTGCATTGGTTTTTACTCAGAATTTTAAGAGGGTGGGCTAAGTGGAAATGGTTTTACTAAAAGGCGAAAATCAGCTTTCTATTTTCAAGAAGTGAATCTAGGTTTTGAAAAGAAATGGCTTCTAAAAAAATCATGCAGAAAGAACTTGGTTTTTGCAAAACAAAAACTGCTTCTTCCCCTACTGCCTTTTATTTTTCTGCTTATCATTTTGGAGATAAACAGAAACCATTGCCAAGGGTGCTCTCTTGGGTCAAGATTGGCAAGGGTGTTTTTGGAATAGCAGGTGGCAGGCCTTTTAAACTTTTGACATAGATAACAGCATGACAAACCACAGTGACTAATTCTGAGTTAACATTATGAAATACTTCAGTGAGGCAAAGACAGATTAGAACAATTTCCTTTTAAAAATACATGCTATTAATCTTACCAGGCTTCCTATATGATGTGATTTGCTGAAAGCCTAGAAAGTTCATCTCTTTAAAAATGCCTCCCAAATGAGTGTTAGTAAACTGTCTTTAGAGATGTTTAGAGGCCAGGTGTGGTGGCTCACACTTGGAATCCCAGCACTTAGAGAAGCCAAGGTGGGAGGATCACTTGAGTCCAGGAGTTTGAGAACAACCCGGGCAACATAATGGGACCCTGTCTCTACAAAAAATAAAAAAAAGAAATTAGCTGGGCATGATGGTGTATGCCGGAAGTCCCCACTATTCAGGAGGCTGAGGTGGGAGAATCACTGGAGCATGGGAGGTTGAAGCTGCAGTGAGCTGTGATTCTGCCACTGGCACTCTTGCCTGGGTGGCAGAGTGAGACCCTGTCTCGGAAAAAATAAAAACGAAAAGATGTTTGGAGTGAAACTTTTTCTAAGAAATCCTCTTAGGGTCCTGTTAGAAGCTACCTCAGAAACTGACATCACAGGGTTCTTTGAGCAGATTGATTGATTGTCATGAAGGTATTGCCACTGGTTCCCGGGGAGGTTTATTTTGGCCTCTAGGAGTGGGGTGGGGAGTGGGCTGGCTAAAGATGGATGCTGGCTGCTGCTGGTCAGGTCTAGGGTAAAGACGTTAATATCTTTTTTTTTTTTTTTTTTGAGACGGAGTCTGGCTCTGTTGCTCAGGCTGGAGTACAGTGGTGCAATATCGGCTCACTGCAACCTCCACCTCCCGGGTTCAAGCGATTCTCCTGCCTCGGCTTCCCGAGTAGCTAGGACTACAGGTGCATACCACCACGCCTGATTAGTTCTTTTGTATTTTTAGGAGAGACGGGGTTTCACCATGTTGGCCAGGCTGGTCTCGAACTCCTGACCTCAAGTGATCTGCCTGCCTTGGCCTCCCAAAATGCTGGGATTATAGGCGAGACATTACTATCTTGAAGGCTTAGCTCTAACATTCTATAAGTCTGATTTTTAAGGGAATCTAGGAGGATAGATGAATTTTTTTTCTGGTTAATTAAGGAGCAAAAATGAAGCAGTCTTAGGAAAGCCAAGAAGGCTGTGGTATGTATTCACCACTGAGATGATAGTTCTTATGTCCCTGCCCTTGACTCGAAGCCCTGTTTTTTTTTTTTCCCTCGCTTTAACATGAGAAGGTGTTAGGAAGTGTTTTCTTTCGACCTTTACCTCCAGTCAAGGCCACCTGTAGCTGGAATAGGACAGGTCTATATTAGGAGGTATGAAGTAAATGTTTCGCTGAGAGTTTCTGGGTGTGTTAGTTTTCATTGGCAGTTAGATTTGTTTACTTAAGGTTTCAAGAGGCTTAAAAACAACAAACCCAACTCAAGGGAGACCAATGCCAGTAATATTAGAGTGCCAGTGAACTTTGGCCTCTCATCTGATTTACTATCATGTAGGTTTAATCAGTTCTAGTTGCTTTTGATAACTTGGCAAAAGATAACTATTGTAACTTATGGAGGTGATGATGATTAAGGTGAAAGAATGACTTAGCTTTTAAAAAGGTATTATTTTAATAAAATTCCTCCTTGAACCTCTGGAAATTTGATACCCTGTGGGTTGTTGCACATGGACTTCATTGTTTCTCTCTAGTAACAAGTATTTTCATTGTATGTAAAAGAACTATCTGTTGAATAGCAGATATATGATTTTGCCCAGACTGATGTTTTATGTGATACTTAACCAGAGGCAAATTCCTCGTTTCTTTTCCTCTCCCCTTCAGTTTTCTGAACTGAAATGCCTTAGAAAGCCTATTTAAAATAAATTATTTGGAGGTGGTTTAACCACTGGTATTTTGCCTTTCTTTTTATTCTCCCCTCACCTGCCCAAGTTCACGTCGTGGAATTCAATACCACGTTCTCATTCTTTCCTTAATTGATGGCAACAGGCAGATGTAGCCTGTTACTTTCATTTCTGCTTGAATTAGTTTCACCCTGATAATGTGGCTATCGCTGTGGAATTGTGTCTTCCTGCATCTAAACTGTTCACAGTGGAGTAGATTAGGGAGTTTTCTTCCTTTTGGTCATGAGAAATTAATATCAAAACAATTTCTACTTAAAATAATGGACAAGAATCTAGAATTAACTACTTGCACTAAAGGAGAATTAAAATTTGGGTTTTATTGATTGCAAAGAGCCGAGACAGGTGACTCCCCGAATAGCTAATGATGGTTGATTTGGGGGGAAGAAGAAAAACTCAAGTCTGTAATCCCAGTACTTGCGCGGCCAAGGAGGATCACTTGAGCCCAGGAGTTTAAGACCATCTGGGGCAACATGGCAAGACCCTATATCCACAAAAAATTAAAAAAATTAGCCGGACGTGGGCACAGGTGCCTGTAGTCCCAGCTACTTGGGAAGCTGAGGTGGGAGGATTCCTGGAGCCTGGGAGGTCAAGGCTGCAGTGAGCCATGATCTCACCACTGCACTCCAGCCTGGGTGACAGAATGAGACCCTGTCCCAAAAAAGCAAAACAAAAAATTACTACAGTAACAATTAGCTACTCAATATTAGTTTAATCCCTCCCTACAGATTGCGGTCGGTCTAGAATTTTATTATGTTGCTAAATCTTACTGCCTGCCTTCTTGGATTTTTAGCATCTTCAGGATTATAACACGCCTCCTGCCCCGCCACCTCTCAGAGCAGAGTGTAGTCAAAAGCTGTGCCTTCAGTGTTTAAAACAGGTTTTAGCCCTTTTGTATAATCTGTGAGAAAACTTAGAGTTTTGTAATTCCCTGTCCCTGTTGGCTGAACACGGTGGTTTCTCTGCCCTTCTTAGGGCTTTTTAGTGTTGTTGCTTTTTTCTCTTCCTTTTTCTGGATATCTTGTACCTTGTAAAATAAACAGCTCATGTTTGCACACTGCTTGATTTATAACCTGGTCTTTTATAGTCACTCAGGTGGATACCAGTTTGTATTTTAAATGTTTTAAGGTTTGTTTAATTAAACTTTGCAGGTCTTTGTTTTGTTCTGCCCTCAAATTTCAGATCTGATTTTTTAAGTTAAATATTATGTTTGTTTAAGTATGGATTATTTGGAAAATACAGTGAAGTGCAGCCATTCCTTGGTATACTCAGGGGGTTGGTTCCAGGACCCCCATGCATATTCAACTCCTGTAGTTGGTGGAACCCATGTGTATGAAAAATTGGCCCTCTGGATACCCGGGTTTTGCATCCCGCCAATACTGTTTTCCATCTGTGTTTAGTTGAAAAAAATCCACATATATGTGGACCCATGCAGTTCCAACCTGGTTGTTCAAGGGCCGACTATATAAAGTAATTTTTTGTTTGTTTGTTTGTTTTGAGACAAAGTCTCACTCTGTTGCCAGGCTGGAGTGCAATGGCATGATCTCAGCTCACTGCAACCTCCCGCTCCCAGGTTCAAGTGGTTTTCAGTTAGCACTTTGGGGTACTTTTTTTTTTTTTTTTTTTTTTTTTGGGAGAAGGAGTCTTGCTCTATTGCCCAGGCTAGAGTGCAATGGCACTATCTCAGCTCACAACAACCTCCGCCTCCTGGGTTAAAGCGATTCTCCTGCCTCAGCCTCTCAAGTAGCTGGGACTACAGGCACCTGCCACCACGCCTGGCTAAGTTTTGTATTTTTAGTAGAGACGGAGTTTCACCATCTTGGCCAGGCTAGCCTCGAACTTCTGAGCACGTGATCCATGCGCCTCCACCTCCCAAAGTGCTGGGATAACGGGCGTGAGCCACCATGCCTGGCCCAGGGCACTTTCTTTAATCATCTTTTTCATTTCCTACTTCTTACTCTAAATCAGAAGTATGGTCATACTTCCTTAAATTTTTTTTTTTAAATTTTGTTAATATTTAGAGACAGGGTGTAGCTCTGTCACCTGTGTTGGAGTGCAGTGGTGCAGTCATAGCTCACTGCAGCCTCAAACTGGTTAATATTTGTAAAATACTTAGTATAATACCTTGCATATGGTAAATAATGTAATGTTATTTTTAATAATTTGGTGGTTTTTTTGTTTTTTTGTTTTGAGATGGAGTCTTGCTCTGTCACCCCGGCTGGAGTGCAGTGGCGCAATCTCAGCTCACTACAACCTCCACCTCCTGGGTTCAAGTGATTCTCCTGCCTCAGCCTCCTGAGTAGCTGGGATTACAGGCGCACACCACCATGTCTAGCTAATTTTTGTACTTTTTTTTGTTTTTTTTTGAGATGGAGTCTCGCTCTGTTGCCCAGGCTGAAGTGCAGTGGCCGGATCTCAGCTCACTGCAAGCTCCGCCTCCCGGGTTCACGCCATTCTCCTGCCTCAGCCTCCCGAGTAGCTGGGACTACAGGCGCCCGCCACCACGCCCGGCTAATTTTTTGTATTTTTAGTAGAGACAGGGTTTCACCGTGTTAGCCAGGATGGTCTCGATCTCCTGACCTCGTGATCCACCCGTCTCGGCCTCCCAAAGTGCTGGGATTACAGGCGTGGCCACCGCGCCCGGCCTGTACTTTTAATAGAGATGGGGTTTTACCACATTGTTTGAACTCCTGACCTCAGGTGATCCACCTGCCTCAGCCTCCCAAAGTGCTGGGATTACAGGCATGAGCCACCGTGCCCAGCCAATTTTGTGTTATTTTAAAACCAAAAATAGGATCATAATGTACACATTGTGTGCAGTTTGCTTTTTTAAAAACTTTGTTTTGTGAACATCTTTCCAAGTCTGTCAGCACACAGACCTACTTGCTCTTAGCAGCTGGGTGGTATTTCATAGTATGAGTAAACGATGATTCATTCTCCTATTTATGGATGTTTTAATTGTGTTCGGTTTACTATTACAGATAATGCTGCAGTGAACGTTCTCTCACATGTCTTTATGCACTCTTGCTAGTGTTTGTGTAAGATAAATTTCCAGAGCTAGTCATCGAGTGTGCACACTTAAAATTTTACTAGGTTAGCTGGGCATGGTGACTCGACTGTAGTCCCAGCTATTCAGGAGGATGAGACAGGAGGATCTCTTGAGCTCAAGAGTTTGAGGCTGCAGTGAGCTATGGTTGTGTCACTGTACTCCAGCTTAGGCAATAGAGCAAGACCCTTCTCTTGAAAAAAAAGCATTTTACGAGGGATTACCAAGTTGAATTGTTTTTAAAAGCTCTGCAGGTTCTACTAACCCTAATGGTATATGAAATTGCTCAGTTCCCAACATTTTTTTTTCTGCTCTGGTTATTATCTGTCATTCATTTTTGTTAATCCAGTAAGTAAAAATAAAGTTTCATTTTCAAAATTTGGTGATTAAGCATATGCTTATTTCCTGTTCTTCATCACTTGATGTCTTCAGAGCATAGCTTAGTTTTCTGTGATTGTTCGTTCTTTCCTGACTGGAGTTTTTTATATTATGGTTATTAATATTTTGTCTTATTGATGATAATTTCTCACATATTATTGTGGTCTTTCACCTTTGTCTACAGTGTTTTTTTGTTTGTTGTAAGAGAGAGGGTCTCACTGTGTTGCTCAGGCTGGTTTTGAACTCCTGGCCTCAAGTGGTCCTTGTGCCTTGGCCTCCCAAAGTGTCGGGATTGCAGGCATTTGCCACCGTGCCCAGACTTCTTATTTTTTTATGTACTTATATTTCCTGTTTCTTTATGGCTTCTACATATCTTTGTTCCTAGAAAGTTTTATACCCCCTTCAAGGTTTAAATAATACCCTCCTATAGTTTCTTTGGTATCTTAAAGTTTTGTTTTTTTACCCCATGTGTACTAAATGTGTGTAGAGGGTTGAGTTAAACATATGTCAGTCCTTGGTACATTTTAACATCCTTGATTGGTGTAATGTTCCTCTCATGTTTCTTGTTTTTATTTTTGCCCAGTCTAGACCTTTAAGATCACCAGAAGCTTTAGACCACCAGAAACTTGTTTTTTTAAACAGCTTTATTGAGGTACAATTTATATACCATAAATAGTAATCACCCATTAAAAATTTACAGTAATTTTTAGCAAACTTAGAAGTGTCATGCACCCAATCCAGTTTTTGTGTTTTTGTTTTTGTTTTTTTTAACATCCGGGATATACAATGGACCACTCCCCTTGTTTTTGAAGATAAACGTTTCATTTTAGAATAGTTTTATTAATAGATTTACAGAAAAGTTGCAATTATAGTACGATGGATTTCTGTATACCATGGCACTCAGTTTTCCCTTTTGTGTTTTTTTCTTGAGACAAAGTCTCACTCTGTTGCCCAGGCTGGAGTGCAGTGGTACAACCATAGCTCACTACAGCCTTGACTGCTGGGCTCAAGCAGTCCTCCCACCTCAGCCTCCCAAGTAACTGGGACTACAGGCACATGCCACTATGCCTGGCTGACTTTTTTTTTTTTTTTTAAAGTAGAGACAGAGTTCGCTATGTTGCCCAGGGTAGTCTTGAACTCCTGAACTCATGCAGTTCTCCTGGCTTGGCCTCCCAAAGTGGTGGGATTACAGGTGTGAGCCACTACACACAGTGCAGCTAGTTGTCCTTATTGTTAATATGCTACATTAGTATGGTACATTTGTCACCACTACTGGACCAATATTGATATTTGCTATTAACCAAATGTCATAACTTTATTCAGATTGAGAAGCTTGTTTTTTATTATAGTATGAGATAAACACTAACTTAATTTTGTTCCCAGATGGTCAACTTGAATAATACTGAAATTGTGTTTTCTGAAATTTTACATTTTTTGGTGAAAGTTGAGTCTTTTGATTATTCTTCCTTTTTTGAACACATTTTGGCCAGAATAATTGTGTAAAAGGGGGCTATTAAGCCATTTTGTAACTGTATATGATAATATTTTTAGAGAATAGACAAAATTGATGTTGAAGTTAAATATGGTTTTATATTAACAGAAAGCATTTTCATCCGCATTCCTGGGGTCACATATGGGCGACAAAGCCAGGATTAGAACCCTAATTGAGCATTTCCATGCCATTAGATTCTTAGGAAAAACCTTAATGATTACCTTTTTTTTTTTTTTTAAATTATTTTTTGAGATGGAGTCTCGCTCTGTCACACAGGCTAGAGTGCAGTGGCGTGATCTCGGCTCACTGCAACCTCTACCTCCTGGGTTCAAGCAATTCTCCTGCCTCTGCCTCCCGAGTAGCTGGGATTACAGGCACCCGCCACCACAGCCGGCTAATTTTTATGTTTTTAGTAAAGATGGGGTTTCGTCATGTTGGCCAGGCTGGTCTCAAACTCCTGACCTCAGGTGATCCATCCGCCTCAGCCTCCCAAAGTGCTAGGGTTACAGGTGTAAACCACCGTGCCCAGCCAATGATTACCTTTTTAAAAACTGGACTTTAAGGCTGAGCACAGTGGCTGACACTTGTAATCCCAGCACTTTGGGAGGCCAAGGTGCGTGGATCACTTGAGGTCGGGAGTTTGACACCAGCCTGGCCAATGTGGTGAAACCCCATCTCTACTGAAAATACAAAATTAGCTGGGCCTGGTGGCACACGCCTCTAGTCCCAGCTACTCTGGAGGCTGAGGTGGGAAATCCACCTGAACCTGGTAGGTGGAGGTTGCAGTGAGCCGAGATGTGCCACTGCACTTCAGACTGGGTGACAAAGTGAGACTCTGTCTCTAAAAACAAAAACTGGACTTCAGGTGCACAGAAATAGATGAATTCAATTCTTAGCTTATGACATGATCACCTTTAGTCCATGCATAGCATTCCTGGTACATTTATTGTTTCATAATGAACACCTGCAGATCTACCATCCCACCTAATAATTACAATACATTACTAAGTGACATTATACAGTTTTCACTCTCTCGTCTACTTGCTTCTACCTGTCCCCAGAGGTAGGCTGTCTAGAATTTGGAGTTTATTATAATTTGCTTTTTAAGAAGTTTTTACCTATGTATATGTATAACTTAGCAATACACGATTTTGTTTTGGGTGTTTTTTAACTTCGTAGAAGGCGTACCTGCATGTAGTGTCTTGGCATTTGCCGTTTTACTGAGAGTTGGGTTGTAGATTAATGCATGTTGATGGAGCTGAAGTCCATCTGATGTCACCATTGTCTGGTCCTCTATTTTATAACATTTCATAGCAGTTTATCCAGTTTCCTTTTAATGGGGTTTTGGATTATTAAAACCATTACAAATGCCATGAACATTTTTATTTTTTATTTATATTTTTTGAGATAGTGTCTCGCTCTGTTGCCTGGGCTGGAGTGTAGTGGCGTGATCTTGGCTCACTGTAACCTCCGCCTCCCAGGTTCAAGCAATTCTCCCACTTCAGCCTCCAAAGTAGCTGGGATTACAGGCGTATGCCACCACACCTGGCTAATTTTTGTATTTTCAGTAGGGACGGGGTTTTGCCATGTTGGCCAGGCTGGTCTCAAACTCCTGACCTGAAGTGATCCACCTGCCTTGGCCTCCCAAAGTGCTGGAATTACAGGCATGAGCGACCCTGCCTGGCCCCATGAACATTTTTAAATCACCTATACTTGTGAACATTTCTCTTGGCTATGTACCTAAGAGTGGAGCTTCTGGGATGCAGCATTTGTGGGTGTACATTTCTTTCTTTTTTTTTTTTTTTTTGAGATGGGGTCTCTCTCTGTCACCCAGGCTGGAGTACAGTGGTGGGATCTCTGCTCACTACAAGCTCCGCCTCCCGGGTTCACGCCATTCTTCTGCCTCAGCCTCCTGAGTAGCTGGGACTACAGGTGCCCACCACCACACCTGCCTAATTTTTTGTATTTTTAGTAGAGATGGGGTTTCACCATGTTAGCCAGGGTGGTCTCGATCTCCTGACCTCATGATCCACCCGCCTCGGCCTCCCAAAGTGCTGGGATTACAGGCGTGAGCCACCGTGCCCGGCCTGTGAGTGTACATTTCTATAAAACAATGCCAAGTTATTTTTCATATATAATCTAAACGAGCAACTCTTAGTGGTGTTAGACTTTATAATATTTTCCAGTCAAATGTGTAAAAGTGTATCACTGTTGTCTTGGTTTATATTTCTTCTGAACATGTCATGTTTATTGGCCTAATGTGTTTTCTCTTCTACTTTTTACCTTTTGGCAATTGCTGAGGTGGCAAAACTCAACCAGTTTCTCTGATACTCTTGATTTTTATAAGCGTTTTGATGGGATAAAGGTCAACTTTTTATGAGGCATAGTCCTGAGGAAGTATAGTCTATTGCCTGATCATTAGTGTCCTTTTCACAAATGAGTAACCCTTTATAGATACGACAAGCCAAAGTGCCTTCTCTCCTTTATTTAGGGAAAGATGTGTTCCTTCCCTTTTCCACTGTGTTGTTGGTATGATAGAAGTCCTTCTCAGGGTTGAGAATCAATTAATGTTTCTGTTGTGTTATAAGTAGGTACCCTCAGCTGTTGTCATGCTGAGTGAACCTTCTCACTGTTGCTCTAGGTTATTTTATGATACCTGGGCCCAAACAACAGGCACTGTCAGGTTTGTGCATCACTGCAGGCAAACGAGACCCATAACTTGTATGTCTTTATGAGGTACAGTGATCTGCAACATTGAAGAGAATTGTGTCTACATCAGTGGTTCTCAAACTTTTGCAGGCAACAGAGTCACCTGGAGGGCTCATTGAAACAGCCCACTCACTCCCACCCTGGAGTTTATGATGCGCACGCTATGCCTGGGTGGGGCGTAGGTCGGTAATATTAATGTAGCTGGTCTGGGGACCATATTTTGAGAACCACTATTTTATAGATTCAAGCTGCAACCATTAAACTGTAAGCAAGTTATCATTACATCATGGCATACTTGGAAAATGGTAACTTAGTACAAGATACTGGAGTAAACTGAGGGGGATCTGGAAGTGCAGATGATTGGTTCACAGGCTGAATGACCAAAGACATCGTGGCACACCTGTTGAAAAACTCTGGCATGAGGTACAGGTATATTTAACAGTCTGAAATTCACAGGGATTTTCATTTAAGTAAGGGGCCTTGAATGAGATCATTGATAAGCCTCATTGAGTACAAGGTTTTTCTACCTCATCCTCTTCCAGAGCTCTAATAACTTGTTGACTGTCAGGGAATTTCAGAATTTACCTTTGCTGATGTCAACCTAAAGATGACACAATTATAAATTTAGAAAGAATCTCCAGCTGTGAAAGGGAAGAAAAAAGTAGAAAGGAGACTGTTTATTATAAAGAGTTACAACCTGCAAGGTGGCCATCCTTGACAGTCTTGGAAGCGTAGCTTCTGGCAGACACTGAAAGGCACTTAGAAGGAGATGGAGTTGGGACAAGAGCTTAATGCTGAACAGGTTGGCTATATGTTCCTATTCAACAGGTTATAGGAGGAGCTATGAATATCCATGAATGGGGTCCTGATGCATGCGTAATGAACAAACATTGATGTTACATGCATCCCACGTTCACTTTGGGGTGGAGACTTAACATTTAAATGTATTACAGTTAGACCCTGTACATCAAAAGGTGAATCAGGGGCCGGGCACGGTGGCTCCCGCCTGTAATCCCAGCACTTTGGGAGGTCGAGGCAGGTGGATCACCTGAGGTCAGGAGTTCAAGACCAGCTGGCCAACAAGGTGAAACTCCTTCTCTTTTAAAAATATAAAAATTAGCTGGGTGTGGTGGTGGGCGCCTGTAATCCCAGCTACTTGGGAGGCTGAGGCAGGAGAATTGCTTGAACCCAGGAGACGGTGGTTGCAGTGAGCCGACACAGTGCCACTGCACTCCATCCTGGGCAACAAAGTGAGACTTCGTCTCAAAAAAAAAAAAGGTGAAACAGGAACACAAGGCGCTCACCTGCAGCTTCTGCAAGCTGGCCAGAACCACTCTGATCAGGAGGAAGTTACTGAAATCAGTTCCTTGTCCAGTCAAAGCTGTATGGCTTGTGGAGCAGGGGTCAGTCAGTATCTGTTGGTGGATGAGCTGCGGTTGTTTTCTTTTTGTATTTTTTGGTAAGTTTTTATTTTTAATTTTTGTGGGCACATAGTAGGCTTATGCAATTGCTTTAATCTTGCTTACCTTGAGGCTAGTGCTTGTTTGGCTGCTGGAGAAAAAGAGCAACCTTATTATGGTAGTTAGAACATAGTATATGGTTAGGACAAATATAGGGGTATGGGATTTAACCCTTGTCTGGCATGGCCTTAGGTCTTGTTTATAACTTGGTGTTTTATTGCCACAAAGAGTCTGTTTCTATCAATCTTGATGATCTCTATGTTAACATGAATGCTGGTCAGTTGTGCCTGAACCACAAAAGGGAGGGAGTAAATGAGTTGTGTCTGACCTCCCATTCTCTCATGGCCAGGAACTCAGTTAAGATTTCTCTGAAGTACTCTTGACCAAAAGGGAGTCTCTCGGTTGGGGGCTTAGGATTTTATTTATAGTTCTCATTAGTCTATATTATTAGTATTTTTGGACAGTGTGTAGTTGAGTAGGGGCAATTTGTTTCCTAAATCCTGAGTGCCACCTGAGCAAGGTAAAATAACCAGACATGTTCAAACCTGGTCCACAATCTCTTTATTTGTGGGATTAGTACATGTGAGACCGTCTGCCTTCAAGTGACCAAAGGTGGAGAAAAGTCTAAGAGAACTTTCCAGTCAATTTTGAAGCTTTTATTCGGGGGAGTATCTGAGGGTGTAAAATATCAGAAAACAGGAAAAACGAGTTAGACCACTTACTGTTGAGAACCTGTAGTACAAGGGCATAGGGCTGAGGAGGGTGGAATGGGCAGGTTGTAAACCTGGAGATGATCCTTGAGATTAAGATGCTCCTCCCTCTGCTGCCTGAGGTATTTCTCCACTTTAATCACCAAGCTGGGAAAAACCTACTCTTTCCTTTTTGAGAGAGGTGTTCCTAAACGCTGACCCAAACAAAAGCACATGGTGACTGAAACATACTCATAATAATTTTGCACCAATAGCTGCTCTTACCAAGTTAAACTAATAGGCAAATAAAATTCTTCAAAACAGTGAGGAGTTTAAGACAATGAGAATGGTCTCCTTTGTTACAAAGACCAGTCAAAATACCAGGTACCCAAGATGGGTACTTCAAGCCATGTTTGAATTCTTGAGGTGGCAGTTTGTTATGCCAGAAAGAGCTGGGCTTTGGAGCTAGATGGACCAGGGTTCAAATCTCCCCTCTGCTACTTTACCTTCTCTGTGACTTTGAGCAAGTTAATTTAACCATAGAAGCTCAATTTTCTCATCCGAAAATGGAGATAATTGTGTCTCCCTGGGTGGCGGTGAGAATAAACAGTCAGGTTTGCCTGGCACATGCTGGATACTCAGCAGGCGAACTTCCCTTTCCTTCTTAGTGATAGATGGCTTTTGCACATTGCTAGGCCACATGGAGGCAGGTCTAGTCTGACTCTCTCCCATATGTGAACTAGGGATGAAATTAGGGTGAGGGGAAAAATTAGGATTAGCTATAATTGCATATAATTTGCATATATTTTGCTTTTAGTAACTCTAAATGAAATATGAAATTGATTTAAGTGGGAATAAGTGTTTTCCCCAATCTTTGTTTTGGAGGAGAGAAGATTTTCTTTCAGAGTGACCTAGAACATTCCTTCTTGACCTTTTTATTTCTTCTCTGACTTCAGGGAGTCAGGGTGGGGAAGGTGGGACCAACATGGTGGTGTAGACCCATCTTACTCTCAGGCGAGGAAGAATCACGGTACATATTCGGAGAAGAGCACCTGAGCTGCGCTAAAGGAGAGCTGCCCTCTTTGTTTTCCTTTTGGCATCCCACAGGGGTTTAGGATGTTTTGATTAACTCTCCAAGGAGTGTTAGGTGTTATTTGTCACAAAGAATTTTTTCACAAGTGACAGAATCAGAACACTTCTAATGAGTACAATTAAACTTTGAATAAAAATTTATCCTCATAATTACCTCTTGTGAAGATCAATAAAAATGATATTTCGGCCAGGCGCAGCGGCTCACTCCTGTAATCCCAGCACTTTGGGAGGCCGAGGCGGGTGGATCACCTGAGGTCGGGAGTTTGAGACCAGCCTGACCAACATGGAGAAACCCCGTCTCTACTAAAAATACAAAATTAGCCAGGCATGGTGGCGCATGCCTGTAATCCCAGCTACTCGGGAGGCTGAGGCAAGAGAATTGCTTGAACCCAGGAGGTGGAGGTTGTGGTGAGCTGAGATTGTGCCATTGCACTCCAGCCTGGGCAAAAAGAGCTAAACTCCGTCTCAAAAAAAAAAAAGAAAAAGAAAAAAAAAGATATTTCATTTTGCTATTTTGGAAATACTGAAGTTCTTTCTTGATTGGAATAAGAATCTTAAAAAAACTTCCCTAAGTATCCCCTAAATTAATAATTCGTACTCCTTAAGCATGTTTAGTGTGAGCACTTGTCCTTTTTGAATGTAGTTTCAAGAGTAAGTCTGAGTTACTGTTTTTTTTTTTGAGATGGAATCTGTCACCCAGGCTGGAGTGCAGTGGTGCGATCTCGGCACACTGCAACCTCCACCTCCTGGGTTCAAGCAATTCTCCTGCCTCAGCCTCCAAGTAGCTGGGATTATAGGCGTGCGCCACCATGCCTGGCTATTTTTGAGATGGGGTTTCACCATGTTGGCCAGACTGGTCTCGAACTCCCAACTTCAGGTAATCGCTCCTGCCTCAGCCTCCCAAAGTACTGGGATTACAGGCATCAGCTACCGCGCCCAGCCTAGAGAAATCTTTAATTTGTGTTTTCATCCTGCTTTCTTCTGTCCCTAGTTTCTTAGAGATATCCTCAAGTTACTTAAGGGAAAATTGTTACAAAGACATTTTACTGTTTAGAATTATGCCTAGCTGGTTTTCTCAAGTTCTCATTCTTTAAAAGCGAGGTGTAGTGGTGTGAGCCTGTAGTCCCAGCTGCTCAGGAGGCTGGAGTAGGAGGATTGCATGAGTCCAGGAGTTCAAGCCCAGCCTGGGCAACATAGCAAGGCCTCATCTCTTAAGAAAAAAAAATCTTACTGAAAATTAAAATCTTTTTTTTTTTTCTTTTTTAAGAGAACTTTAACTACATCATTGAGTTTTATGAGCTGACTGGGGATCCTATCAGTAATAACAGTGAAATTCAGAAGTCCTTTCTCTCATAATAGGAAATACAGGTTGGGGATTCCTTGTAGAAATGAGCACCTGTTCACTTTGTATTGCCCCCTCCAACCCCCTTCTACTTTCCTCCTGTCCTTCAAAAGCCACAGATACTGGGTTTATACTTACTTTGCATTGATACCATTAAGTGGGTTAGAGGAAAAAATATTTTAGCCTTTTTTTCAGAAAAATTGAAGCGTAAAGAGAGAAAAAAAATGATCTTTTCAAATATATTTTGTTTTTCAAATATATTTTGCCTTTGCCTCTAGACTCTTGGAGTGGCATCATAGCTGGCTCAGAATTAAAAAAAAAATATGTGGAATGTTTCATGAATTTGGGTGCCATCCTTGCCCAAGGGCCATGCTAACCTTCCCTGTATTGTTCAGCTTTATATACATGCTGCTGAAGGGAGCACTGCCTTGGAGTTTATTATGCACGTGTATAGAAAAGGTTTAATCAAAGATCTGTGCTGGAGGGTGGAGTCAGTGGTCAAGCTAGTCCAGTTCTGCTGACGCTAAGAGAGAAAGGTCAGCTCAGCGTGCCTCATTGATAAGATACCTCGGTATACATGTAGGAATATAACAGTTATCAGTGAGGTAACCTTTATGCAGCAAACTTGGGGCTCCCGATTTGTGCCAGACACTGTGTGGTACTTTGGAGACTCGAAGAGGAAAGCAGGAGACTGCCCACCCTTCCATTTTCTTTTCTTTTTTTTTTTTTTTTTTTTTTTGAGACGGAGTCTCGCTCTGTCACCCAGGCTGGAGTGCAGTGGCCGGATCTCAGCTCACTTCCATTTTCTATGTCTAGGTTCTTGGGAAACTTGTCTAACTTCCTGAGCCACAGCTTCCTCATTTCTGAAAAAGAAATGTCTGTAGAGCCATGCCTACTAAATGATCTGTCACTTCAATATTTGGCTCATTGTAAGCAGTCAGATAGTGGTGGCTTAAGCCCAGTCCACTGCCTACTGAAGTGAGATAGGTGAGCAAGCCATTGTACTGTGAGTAAGCCATTGTTCGGCAGTGTATACGTGATTTGGTGGGAGGTTTGTATGCACAGGTGTAGGGAAATAGCACTGGTTGGTGCCTCATCCAGGAGGGGCTTGTATGAGGAGGAGGTGGTGGCACGTGAGCCAAGAATTGAAGCCCAATTAAGGAATAGCTGGCAAAAGGGGAGGGGCATTCTAGCCAGTAAGAAATCTCTGAAAAGATACCCAGACTCTGCTAAAGCTCACGCTGTGAGGAGGGGGTGGGACCTAGAGAAGTATAAAATGGGCTTTTAAGTAAAGGAAGCATTTTTAAATTCTGATGAGGTATTGGATTAAGAATAGGCTTTGGTTTGGTGAAGCATTTGCCTGTGAAGCTTGGCAACTTCTGCTGTAAACTTTTGTTGTAAGGAATTCTGTGGGAACCGAGTGCTCCCCTCCCTTCCCCCCTGTGGTGGGATCTGAGCACACTCCGTGGTAACCCACCCACTGGTTTCGCAGTTGCTGCCAAATTCCACTTTCAGAGGGAAATGATTCTATTCCTTTCTGACTCTGAATGTTAAACAATCAAGAATACCCCTATGGACTTGGAGGGGTAGGTAAATATCTTTCTGCATGCAGTACTGCCTGGATAAGTCCGGAGACTGCATCTTGTGTTTTAATGCTACTAAGAATGGGAAAGTTAAGATGTAAGGAATGTGTATTGCAGGAAGATACACTATATTGAAGCTGAACCTAATTGTAAGGCTTTATAATAGCAAAATAATCCAAATAAAGGTCTTCTGCCACCTCTAAATTCTTGTAAAAATTAATTTGATCAGATCCAGTGGCCTTAATTCCAAAATCCAGCATCTTTTGAATTTTTACTGTGTTTAAAGGCACTGTGGTAAATGTGATACCTTGTCACCTCATTTAATCGTCAAATAACTTTATGTACTAGGTAGTCTTCTTCTTCTTCTTCTTCTTCTTCTTTCTTCTTTCTTCTTTCTTCTTCTTCTTTCTTCTTCTTCTTCTTCTTCTTTCTTTTCTTCTTCTTTTTTTTTTTTTTTTTCCAGAGGAAAACTGAGGCTTTATAGAATTTGTGGTTGGCAGACCTGGGGTGAGCCCAGATAATCTGATGCCATTGGTTGTTTGTGTATGTATTTGAGACAGGGTCTCATTCTGTCACCCAGGTTGGAGTGCAGTGGCACAATCAGAGCTCACTGCAGCCTCCGTCTCTCAGGCTCAAGAGGTCTTCCCATCTCAGCCTCCCGAGTAACTGATGCTATAGGCACGTGTACCAAACCTGGCTAAAATGCCATTGATCCTATCACAAAGCTAAAGCGGTTCTACCCTTTTGAATAGCAGCTCTTTTTCACAGAAATGATTTGTAGATTTAGTTTTTTTCCACCCTTTATTTCTATTCCTTTGCCTTAAAACAACTAAATGATTCATCTAGGGTTAGCACTTGTTTGAGGTCTTTGATTTTTTTTTTTTCCAATTTTTTTTCTCAGTTACAGAGTGATATGTAATAATTTAAAGACTATTAGGTGAAATGTCAAGAGTGTTGGAGCTGTTACATAAAACATAAAATCTAACAGTGGCTGGGCGGGGTGGCTCACGCCTGTAATCCTAGCACTTTGGGAGGCCAAGGTGGGTGGATCATTTGAGGTCAGGAGTTTGAGACCAGCTTGGCCAACATGGTTAGGCCCTGTCTCTACTAAAAATACAAAAATTAGCTGTAATCCCAGCTACTCAGAAGGCTGAAGCAGGAGAATCTCTTGAACCTGGGAGGCGGAGGTTGCAGTGAGCTGAGATCGCACCACTGCACTCCAGCCTGGGTGCAGGGTGAGACTCCGTGTCTCTCTCTCTCTCTCTCTCTCTCTCTCTCTCTATATATATATATATATATATATATATGTGTGTGTGTGTGTGTGTGTGTGTGTGTGTGTGTGTGTGTGTATATATATATATATATAAAAAACAGTGTTGGGAGTCTAATTGGCTGTGCTTTGTATGTTTAAATTTTTTATCCCAAAGGTTCTGTGGTAAGCCTTCCATGTTAACATTGACCTAAGGGAAGAACCTGAGGCAAAATTAATATAGAGAGTTTATTTGGGCCAAGGTTGAGAACAGCTGCCTGGGACATGCTTCCAAGCTGCCCTGGGGAGTGTTCCATTCAGCTTTTTTTGTAAGCAAGTTTTTAAAGGCAAAAAAGGGGCACGAGGAGTGGGCAGAAACAAAGTTGTTCATCAGAATTCTCACTGGTTTACAGAAATAACGTTGTTACATGTTGAGCTATAGCAGGGTCATGGTGCCCAGTGTGGAGCATTGTTAGGTTATGCAGTTTCTGGAGATAACTACATAGCTCAAGGGGGCAGTAGGACTTGATTGCTGTTTCATTTTAATGCCTCTCCAGGCCTGATATGTTTTAAGAAAGGGCTTACATTCCTCAGATAAGAAGAACCTGTATATGTATCTAACATTAAGGCATAATTTCTTTCTTTTTTGAGACAGTCTCACTGTCGGCCAGGCCGGAGTGCAGTGGCACAATCTCTGCTCACTGCAACCTCTCCCTCTCCAGTTCAAGCGATTCTCCTGCCTTAGCCTCCTGAGTCGCTGGGACTACAGGCGCATGCCACCACGCCCGGCTAATTTTTGTGCGCTTGTGTGTGTATTTTTAGTAGAAACAGGGTTTTGCCATGTTAGCCAGGATGGTCTCGATCGCCTGACCTCGTGATCCACCCGCCTCGGCCTCCCAAAGTGCTGGGATTACAGGCGTGAGCCACCGCACCCAGCCTATTAAGGCATAATTTCTAATGCATGTTACTTCTGTAGGATGAATTCACTTACACATCACAATTAAATAAGGAAAGTGGAAAGGGAAGGCACTGATGTTGTGAGATATATTGCGTAGGCTATTAGTAATAGAGCCATTAAGAACCTACATTAAGGGAGAATAAACAAATCTCTTATTAAAAGAGCAGAAGTCAGCTTGAACTGCTTGATTTCTTCTGTGGTTTTAACATTCCACGTTGAGAGATGAATGGATTAAGAACCACCAGTGTACTTTGTTCTAGATTAGTGCTTTTCCAAGTGTGGTGCACAGACAGCAACATGGCATTACCTGAGAGCTTGTTAGAAATGAAAATTCTCCTAACCCGGACCTGGCTTAGGTTAAATGAGAATGGTCTTTCTAATGTGGGTGTGAGGTAATGAGACCAGTCTTCCTAATATGGAGGTGGGAAATTGCCATGGATAATTATTAAACCTAATCACATTAGAATGAGAACGAGGTGATCAGATTTTTCTTCTTGGTAATATACTTGTTTCAACTAGCGGTAGCACTATTTATATGTCTATTAAAAAGTGGATTTGATTATTAACCTGTAATGATTGCCTTTTTTTTATTAGCATTAATAGCATTAATGGGCCACATAAATACTAGATAATGCATATAAGATAATTTTCTTCAGTGTATGCCCCCTTTTCATTACAAGATAAATAATAACTATCTCTTGGGGTTTTTTAAGGTTAAAAATGTGTCTGCAGGCACACAGGACGTGCCTGCACCCCCATCTGACTATGCGGAAAGAGTTGACAGTCCCATGGCATACTCTTCCAACGGCAAAGTGAATGACAAGCGGTTTTATCCAGAGTCTTCCTATAAATCCACACCGTAAGTAGCGTCTCTCTTAGTTTGACAGACTGAGTGTAAAAATGAATATTTGCACATAATTGGTTTTTGTACCTTTCTGCTTAAAAAAGTATCCAGCAGTGCACACAAAAGCTGGATCTGGATCTTGGTATTACAATTTTGCTTTGTTGGTAGAGAGGCCTACGGCCACTTGGAAGACCAGGTTGAGGAGGGTGGGGTTCTCTTTCCCTTCTAAGTTGAAAATGCTTCTTTTCACTTGCTTGTTTAATTGAAAGGCTGGGTTGGGTTCTTTCACTCTAGGAATGTGGTTCTGCTATTTCTGGTTTTGAAGTTTAGGTGAGGGTGAGAGGAAGTGACTAAGCAGAGGTCAGTGCTGTGCTCAGCCTCTCCTTTTGCCTGTAATTGTTGGATCTCATAAACAGAAGGAGGACACTGCACATTAATCAACCCTGTCCACATACATTTCTGTTAAACTGGAAGACTTCATTTGAATCCAGGAATTGTGGTATTTCATTTGCTGTGCTAGTTCCTCAGTATTGTTGGGAGATGTGAAACTTCAGTGAACGTCTGGCCTAGGGTAGGTGCCATATGATTATTGAAATGATATCTCTGTGGTGGAAACACTTACCCTAAAGCCCAATTCTAATTCCACCTAATGACTAGTGAGAGAAGAATATTGGAGGTAATTGGTATGGACGGGGATGTAATTTTTGCCTAAGGATGATAAAATCGGTATTTTTACATATATAGTCATGCATTGTTTAACGATGGGAATACAGAGAAGCGTGTCTTTAGGCAATTTCATCCTTGAGTGAACATCACAGTGTACTTAACACTGTGATGGATAGCCCAGATGGGTAGCCCGCTTATGTGGTATAGCTTCTTGCTCCTACGCTACAAATGCAGACAGCATGTTAATATACCAAATACTCTAGGCAGAGGTAATACAGTGGTATTTGTATATCTAAACACAAAAAAGTTACAGTAAATATAAAAGATCAAAAATGGTACATCTTGGCTGGGTGCAGTGGCTCACGCCTATAATCCCAGCACTTGGGGAAGCCGAGACAGGCGGATCACCTGAGGTCAGGAGTTCAAGACCAGCCTGACCAACATGGAGAAACCCCATCTCTACTAAAAATACAAAATTAGCCGGGCATGGTGGCGTATGCCTGTAATCCCAGCTACTCAGGAAGGCTGCAGCAGGAGAATCACTTGAACCCGGGAGGCGGAGGTTGCGGTGAGCGGAGGTTGTGCCATTGCACTCCAGCCTGGGCAACAAGAGCGAAGCTCCATCTAAAATAAATAAATAAATAAATAAATAAATAAATGGTACATCTTTGTAAGGAACTTACCATGAATGGAGCTTGCAGGACTAGAAGTTGCTCGGGGTGAGTCAGGGAGTAAGTGGTGAGTGAATATGAAGGGCTAGGACATTACTGTACACTTTATAACACTATACTTAGGCTATGCTAACTTTACTAAACATTTTTCTTTCTTCTATAATAAATCTTAGCTTTCTATAACTTTACTTTTTTTGACTCTTTTGTAATAGCACTTAAAACACAATCACATGGCTGGGTGCACTGGCTCACGCCCATAGTCCCCACACTTTGGGAGGCCAGTGTGGACGCATCACCCGAGGTCAGGAGTTCGAGACTAGCCTGGTCAAAATGGTGAATCCCCGTCTACTAAAAATACAAAAATTAGCCAGGCATGGTAGTGCGTACCTGTAATCCCAGCTACTCAGGAGGCTGAGGCAGGAGAATTGCTTGAACCTGGGAGGTGGAGGTTGCAGTGAGCTGAGATTGCACCAGTGCACTCCAGCGTGGGTGACAGAGTGAAACTCTGTTTTAAAAAAATTCAAAAAAAGAACAACAACGAAAAACACAATCACAAAGCCTGGCACAGTGGTGCACACCAGCAGTCCCAGCTAATTGGGAGGCTGAGGTGGGAGGGATCACACTTGAGCCCAGGAGCTCAAATCCAGCCTGGGTAATATAGTGAGACAGGAGAAAAAAAAAAAAGAAAAGCCAAAAAACCCGTACTTACATTGTATAGATATAGAGGAATAATTGCCTTACTCTATAAGATTTGTTGTTGTTTTTGGTTTTGGTTTTTTGTTTTGTTTTGTTTTGTTTTTTTGGTAGAGACATGGTCTCGATCTGTCACCCAGGCTGGGGTGCAGTGCTGTGATCACAGCTCACCGTAGCGTTGACCTCCCAGGCTCAAGCGATCCTCCCACTTTAGTCACCTCAGTAGCTGGGACTACACATGTGCTCCACCATGCCCAGCTAATTTTTTTTCTATTTTTTTGTAGAGACAGGGTCTCGCTATGTTGCCCAGGCTGGTCTTGAACTCCTGGGCTCAAGCGATCTGCCTGCCTCGGCTTCCCAAAGTGCTGGGATTACAGCCATGAGCCACCATGCCTTGCCACCAGGCTGTTCTTAGACTCTCTAGAAAAGACCTCAAGTGATCCTCCCACTTTGGCCTCCCAAAGTGCTGTTTTCTATTTTTACCATGTAAATTTTATTTTAGTTTCTACGCTTTTTTGTTAAAAACTAAGATACAGACTGGGTGCAGTGGCTCATGCCTGTAATCCCACCACTTTGGAAGGCTGCAGTGAGCTGTGATTGCACCACTGCCCTCCAGCTTGGGCAACAGAGACCCTATCTCAAAACAAACAAACAACAAACAAAAACACACACACACAAACCCAAAGCTAAGATTCAAATATACACATTTGCCTAGGCCTACATTAATATCACTGTCGTCCATTTCCATGTCTCGTTGCAGTGGAAGGTTATCAGGGCCAATAACATACCCAGAGCTGTCATCTTCAGTGGTAACAGTGCCTTCTTCTAGAATACCTCCTGAAGCACCTGTCTGAACCTCTTTTAACTTCTTTTTCTCTTTCAACTCTTTTTTTTTAATAAGTTGAAGGAATCTAATAATAAAAAATATAGTGTAAATACATAAACCGGTAGCATAGTCGTTTATTGTCAAGTATTATATACTGTATGTAATTGCATTTTCCGTGTACTTTTATTAGTCCATCATTGACTAAAATGCCCTTTTGACTTTGTGACTGTAATTCTAGAACTCCAGGTTCCTTTGGAGGCTGAAAAAGCCCAAAAAACTTCCTTTCAGCTAGTTGGAATGTCTATGTTAAAAGTGTATCTACTGGAAATAACTTTTTTGTTACTTCGAAGTTTTTTTTGTTTGTTTTTTTGTTTTTTTGAGACTGAGTCTCACTCTGTTGCCCGGGCTGGAGTACGGTGGTTCGATCTTGGTTCACTGCAACCTCCGCCTCCTGGGTTCAAATGATTATCCTGCCTCAGCCTCCTCCTAGTAGCCACCACGCCTGGCTAATTTTTGTATTTTTAGTAGAGCCGGGGTTTCACCATGTTGGCCAGGTTGGTCTCGAACTCCTGACTTCAGGTGATCTACCAGTCTTGGCCTCCCAAAGTGGGCATTACAGGCGTGAGCCACCGCACCTTGCCTACTTTGAAGTTTCATCCACAACGCCCAACTCATGATTAGTGGCCCATGATGTATGAGATTTACTCTGAGTGCATAGTTGTTTTGGTATTCAGACTTGATCTTGCTGTTGATTTCAATTGTGAATGATTTGGAGAAAGCACTTTTTCTCTGTGTCTTTGGATTTTAACAAAAACTAAAGCACTTGAGACTGTTAGGGACAAGGGTACACAAGAGAGATGCAGTCCTTCTAAGTTTGTTTTTCATCATTTGTTTGAGACGCTGTTTCACTCTGTCGCCCAGACCTATAGTGCAGTGGTGTGATCATAGCTCACTGTGGCCTTGAACTCATGGGCTCAAGCCGTCCTCTTGCCTCATAGCTCACTTTAGCCAGGACCACATGTGTATACCACTATGCCTGGCTAATTTTTTATTTTTATTTTTGTAGAGAAGGGGTCTTGTTTTGTTGCCCAGGATAGTCTTGAACTCCTGGCCTTAAGTGATCCTCCTGCCTCAACCTCTAAAAATTTTAAGCTATGATTTGCAGAGCTTTTTTTTTTTTTCTCTTCTTTTTTATGTCACACGGGTAATATGCCAATATTGTAACAAGGTTTGAGGGTGGCACATTTCACACATGCGTGTGAACACCCAGTCATTGTGCTCATGAACTATAAAAGGACCGATTTGCAGAACTTTCATACATGCAAAATGTCCGCCTATACTGCATCTTGGCACCAGCTGTGCCTCTAAATTGTGAGGCCTGCATGCTTACACAGCATTCCCAGGTGTTGTCCCTTTTCACGAAAACCAGGGTAGTTTCACAAATTCATATGAAATTAATTTGAAAATCTTATTCCTTAAATATTAATCTTTCTTATTCTTGAATACCTTAGGTAGTGTAAAATTTAAAAGGGACAAAAGGTATCAGCTACCTAGTTCCTCTCCCCAGAGGCAACTAATGTCATCACTTTCTTTTATATTTCTCCTGAGATTTTAAAACATAAAGATCCTGGCCAAAGTACATTGATTTCCCCCACCCCCACCCCCGTTAAAATACTAAAATACCAGAGCTGGGCACAGTGGCTCATGCCTGTAATTCTAGCACTTGGGGAGGCTGAGGTGGGTTGATTGCTTGAGCCTAGGAGTTCGAGAACACCCTGGGCATTATTGCTAAACCCCCTCTCTACAAAAAAAATAAAGATTTGCCAGGTATGGTGGCACATGCCTCTCTGGTGGCACATGCCTCTCTAGTCCTAGCTATTGGGAGGCTGAGGTGAGAGGATTGATTGAGCCCAGGAGGTCGAGCCTGCAGTGAGCCAAGACCGTGCGACTTCACTTCAGTCTGGGTGACAGAGCGAGACCCTGTTTCGAAACAGACAGAAAATATTAGCATATCAAAAGTATCATTAGCAATATATTTTATCTTGGATATTGTCCATAGCAGTATACAATGAGTTGACTGATTCTGTTTTATTTTTTAAATTATAACCAAGAAGAAGCACTGTTCTGTTTTATAGCCGTATAATATTCTATCAAATAGGTATACTTTATTTAATTACTATTTTTTGAGGCAGAGTCTCACTCTGTTGCCTAGGCTGGAGTGCAGTGGTGCGATCTCGGCTCACTGCAACCTCTGCCTCCCAGGTTCAAGTGATTCTCCTGCCTTAGCCTTCCGAGTAGCTGGGATTACAGGCATCTGCCACCACGCCCGGCTAATTTTTAGTAGAGATGGGGTTTTGTCATATTGGCCAGGCAGGTCTTGAACTCCTGACCTCAGGTGATCCGCCCGCCTCAGCCTTCCAAAATGCTGGGATTACAGGTGTGAGCCACCGCACCCGGCTGGTATACTTAATGTATTAATTCTATATGATGCACACTTCCCCCAATGTTTTGTTATTACAGACCACTCACTCTAAGGAATAACCTTATACATTTATCACTTTATACATATGTGAACGTATCTGGAGGATAAATACTACAAGCAGAATTGCTGAGCTAAAATAAGTGTGCATTTTTTCATTTTGATAGATGTAAAAATTTTATTTCATAAGGGTTGTACTAGTTTCTACTCTGAACTTATGCCCCGGAATTTTTTTTGAAAGTCTGGAAAATGCAAACATGATGCTTCATTTTAGAACCCAGATGAATGGGTGAATGGGAGTGGTACTAAGAGATACAAATGCACAGTATCTCCCCCAGAGCATGGTAATGATGGAAGTATTTTACAGCTTCTGGGGGGCAACAGAAATTGTCAAGTGTTATTCACAGTAGAGTACTGAGTGCTGTAGAGCATTCAGAGGACATCCACTTGAATGGGAATAAGAAGACATAAGTCATAGCCTGTCTTTCCTAAGGCATTCTCGCAAGTGCTTAGTAACCCATGAGCACGTCTCTTCCTCACCACTCTAGTGGATAGAGAAGGAATTAGATGGAGAACATTGTGTCCATCCATCCATCCATGCTAAGGATGAGGTAACTCAGTATTAAGATGTTTTTTTCTCCCAACGCATAATATACATTCCATAAAAAGAGCACTAATCTTGAGTATACAACTTGATGAGTTTTCCCATATATGAACTTAACTCCCACCACCAAGATACATTTTGAGCCCCACATAAGGTCCTCATGTGCCCTTTCTCCATCAATACCCACCCACACCCATGCCAAGGTAACCGCTATTTTGATGTCTGTCACCATCTGTTAGTGAACTTATATAAAATGGAATCATGCAATTTATTCTCATATCTGGTTCCTTTTGCTTATAATGTCCTATACCTTCGAATTTTAAGGCAGTTGGCTATGAGAATTAATCCTGCATCAGGGCACACCAGAATTTAGCTGAAGATGGTTGCCTCTCCAAACTTACTAAACGAACTTGGGAGAGCCCTATTAGGTACACTGTCTATTATCCTGTCCACACCCAGGTTGAATTAGCCTTCATAAATCAAGGAAGTTGAATGTTGCTGCAATGCAAAACTTTCAAAGACTGACTCCTTGCATTGCCAAATGAGACTATTGTTTGGTAGCAATAGGCTGGTAGGATGATGTTAGGACTTTTATGCAAGTTAGAGGAATTACAGAAGCCCAGTTTAAACTAGTTTAAGACAGGGCATGGTGGTTCAGGCTGATAATCCCAGCACTTTGGGAGGCCAATGAGGTGGGAAGATTGCTTGAGGCCAAGATTTCGAGACCAGCCTGGGCAACGTAGGGAGACCCTGTCTCAATTTTTTAAAAAATCATGAAGAAAAAAGTAGCTTAAGCAAAAGGAGGAATTATCTGAGTCACATGAGGCCCAAGGATGTCTCTAGCTTCAGTCATGGCATAATCGAGGGATTCAGAAGATAGCAGGGCTCTTATATGCTTTCATCTGTCAGTATGTTGGCTTTATTCTCAGTTCAGCTTCTGTTGTGACAGCATAGCCATCTACATTTATTTATTTATTTGTTTTTACTTTTCAGAGATAGAGTCTCACTGTTTCACACAGGCTGGAGTCCAGTGGTGTGATCATAGCTCACTGAATTCTCAAATTACTGCACTCAGTGATCCTTCTGCCTCAGCCTCCTGAGTAGCTAATACTACATGTGCATGCAGCCACGCCTGGGTTTTTGTTGGTGGTGGTTTTTTTGAAATGGAGTCTTGCTGTGTCACCCAGGCTGGAGGCTTGGCATAATCTTGGCTCATTGCAACCTCCGCCTCCCAGGTTCAAGTGATCCTCCCACCTCAACCTCCCGAGTAGCTGGGATCACAGGCGTGCACCACCATGCCCAGCTAATTTTTGTATTTTTAGTAGAGACGAGGGTTTCACCATGTTAGCCAGACTGGTCTCAAACTCCTGACCTCAAGTGATCCCCCTGCCGAGGCCTCCCAAAGTGCTGGATTACAGGTGTGAGCTACCGCACCTGGCCGGCTTGTTTTTATTCTTCAGTCATTTGTTTCATTCTCACACACACTCCTTCATGCTGCCTTTATTGCTCCTACCTTGCCCTGATCTCAGTGGAGTTGTGCACTTTCCTCCACCCCTGTTTTGCAGCCTCCGTGAGAACATGGACCTGGTCTTCCCAGGGTCACCTGGCTCAGTACTCTATGCATGTCAGGTGTTAAGGACAATTACTGAATTGAAAACATATGTATAAGAATCCTTTTCTGATTACACACAGAATCAGTGACAGCAGAGAAACAACCTATGATCAACAATGCCATGACTATTAGAATGAAGTTTGTTATACACTGTGTATTTTAGAGCTGCCACCATTATTGGGAGGCATATCTAAGTCTTACTAATCAGAGAACATTCTCCTGGCTTCAAGGATGACAGTGACCTGAAAAGGGCCAATCAGAACCTTTTTGCTATGTAAGCTTTGGGAAAGGAAACTTCATGCTGGGCTGAAAAGATCAATGCAGCTCGGGAAATGTGGAGGGCCCAGCCCGGGCAACAGAGTGAGACCTTGTCTCTACAAAAAAAATTAAAAATTAGCCCAGTGTGGTGTTGCTCACACCTGTAGTCAGTACTTTTCTTGTGAAACATTTTGCTTTTAGCTTTCATGCTAGATCAAGTATGTTAATATTTTAAAGGGGTGTAGGAGGAGGGGAGGAAAACTTCGAAGGTAAAGATACATCAAGAATATAAAAATTCTGGCAGGAGGCCTACTTCGATGTTTTACTTTTTATGTTTTTTTGTAATTTCTTTTGCCCTTTAGTTTCCTCCCTCTTTGGCCTTACCCCTAAAATAAATCCACTGCGTTCTAAAGGTTTTGTTTTGCTACCTTGAAGAAGAAGCATAGTACTTGGCAGTTTTGGCAGAGTGTCTAGGAACTTGTTAATCATTGACTCATGGAGAAAGTCACATTTTCCCTCCATTAGAAGTAACATTAGCATAGCACACAAAGCCATATTACCTGAATACATTTTTTTTTTTTTCAGACAGAATCTCATTCTTTTACCCAGGGTGGAGTGCAGTGGTGTGATCTCAGCTCACTGCACTCTCTGCCTCCTGGGTTCAAGCAATTCTTCTGCCTCAGCCTCCCGAGTAGCTGGGATTACAGATGCTCGCCACAATGCACGGCTAATTTTTGTATTTTTTGTAGAGATGGGGTTTCACCATATTGGCCAGGCTGATCTTGAACTCCTGGGGCCTCAAAGGATTTGCCCACCTTGGCCTCCCAAAGTGCTGGGATTACAGGTGTGAGCCACCGCCCTCGGCCATAAATCTTGAAAGAAGAAATAAATACCACCCCCACCTGCATCTACACACACATACCCCAAAGTTTAGAGTCTGCAAGAAATTGTATGCTTACAAATCTAAGACTCTGACAACAGTTAGAGCAAAGCACATGTGGATCACCTAGAAAAGGGACTAAACCTGGAAGATAAAGCTTAGTATGATAGTTTATGTAAATTGGCAGCAAAAAGAAACGCTTCAGATGTTTTAAATAGTTGACTGGAATGGCAAGGCTGATGCTTGGAAAGTCTTAGGCCCATTCTTTGTATTTGTTTATGATGTGTAGCCTTCCTATGCCCAAGTATTCTGAGGACTAAGCACACATCAGAAACATTTGCAGTGTGAATGGTAATCAAAACATTGCTTCTCAGAGAGTGAGAAGCATTTCTGTGCTTGCCCTTTTCTACAAGAAAATGAAACTTCGTATTTCTTTTACTCAGAAGTAGTTCCCACTTTCAACTTTGGTATTTTATTCCTCAGTTAGGGTTATTTTCATGTTTATGTCTGAAACACTATAAATGTGCAATTGTGATGCAACTTTAATTGTATTAGAAAAAATAATAAGTGTGTAATGGTAACCCTTCTATTCATTCTACATGACTTCAGGATTAACAGCAATTTTAAAAAGAATCCTAAAGGAACTCTTTAATTTATTGTAATGTAAAGCTTTTTAGTTTTTTAGTTTAGATATTTAGTTTATTTTGCAAGATTTTATCTTAATATGATAATTGCTACATGGTAGTATAAGATTAATATTACAAAGAGCATATGTGCATTCTTCCCCACGCAGTATTCCAGGGAACCAGAAGAGCCTGTAGAAAAGAATGATCATTATTTTCCTGACAGCATTTGTAGAGTAAGTCCCTGGCACAGGTCAAGTAAACACCTCTTATAGATCAGCCTGAACTTTTTAAAATGAAATCTGAGATCCATTGTACTTAGAAGGTATAAAAATGGCTACTCCCCTTTAAATTGGAACCTACTACTTGTGTGTATTAGAGGACTCTGAACTGCTGTCAAATTGCGTGCAGAAAACGAGGCATCTGCTCAGTGCTAGTGTTGAGGCAGGTGGATTACTTGAACTGAAGTTCAAGCAATTCAAGACTTCAATTGTCTGAAGTCCTTGCTTGAGTGCACCTGTGTGCAGATGTCTCCTGGTGTTTATTATGGCTGCACTCTGTGATTACAGTGCACTGGCAAAGGGCTGTAGTGTACTGAACAATGATGCCTGTTTTTATTAGGGTTCCTGAAGTGGTTCAGGAGCTTCCAGTGACTTCGCCTGTGGATGACTTCAGGCAGCCTCGTTACAGCAGCAGTGGTAACTTTGAGACACCTTCAAAAAGGACTTCTGCAAAGGGAAGAGCAGGAAAGTCAAAGAGAACAGAGCAAGATCACTATGAAACAGACTACACAACTGGCGGCGAGTCCTGTGATGAGCTGGAGGAGGACTGGATCAGGTACCGACTCAGCTCTCCTTTTCCTGGGCTACGTGCACCTTCTGATGATTAAAGGAGACCAACCAGGTGTCGGAGTTGTTGCCTCCCAAATTGAGGTCACTGGTGTAATTTCATTCTTTGCCAGCCAGGACTGGAGACAGTTTTTTGTGTGGTGTTGGTTGGTTTTTTCCTTAGCACCCTTTTGTGATAAAGATTGAAGTGGAGAGAATGTTTGGCAGTAACCATGTCTTTGAACTTTGGCAGTAACCACTTTGAACTTTCCACAGCGTGGCTGGTGAACTTCACCAGTGCTCTTACTTATACCAATAGTCACGCAAGAAAGGTCTCCCAGCACTTTGGGAGGCAAAGGCTAAGAATTCAAGACCAGCCAGGCATAGTAGTATGGGCCTGTAGTTCCAGCTACTCAGGAGGCCGAGGCTGAGGCTGAGGCAGGAGGATTGCTTAAGCCCAGGAGTTCAAGGCTGCAGTGAGCTTTAATTGCACCATTGCACCCCAGGCTGGGCGATAGAGCTAGACCCTGTCTCAAAAAACAACCAAAGAAAGGCCTTTCAAATAAATAAAATCCAGGTATAGAGGAACTTTGTTTTACTGATTATAAAATTCCCAGACCAGTGCTATGGTTTTCCTTTGGCATTACTTTTTTTTTTTTTTGAGACGGAGTCTTGCTCTGTCACCCAGGCTAGAGTGCAATGGCACGATCTCGGCTGGCTGCAACCTCTGCCTTCCGGGTTCAAGCGATTCCTGCTTCAGCCTCCCAAGTAGCTGGGATTACAGGCGCCCACCACCATGCCTGGCTAATTGTATTTTTAGTAGAGACGAGTTTCACCGTGTTGGCCAGGCTGATCTTGAAAATCCTGACCTCAGATGATCCGCCCGCCTCAGCCTCCCAAAGTGCTGGGATTACAGGTGTGAGGCACCACACCTGGCTGGCAATTATTTTTTAAGTTAAGCTTAAAATGATAAGACCAGAGTTTCTTTTAAAGTTTAATCCAAAGAGTTTCGTAAACAATTGAGGTAACAATTTAGTATTCAGCCACAGTTGTGGTTAAGTTTCTTTGTGTGTCCGTGGTTTTGTTACAGTCCACCCACCATCACCAAATGTATTTGTTTATGATGTGTAGCCTTCCTATGCCCAAGTATGCTGAGGACTAAGACACACATCAGAAACATTTGCAATGTGAATGGTAATCAAAACATTGCTTCTCAGAGAGTGAGGAAGGATAGGCGGGGCATGGGTAGCTTGAGATCCCCTATTCACTGATGATTCTGATACTTTATCTTCCCCTCTCCCCTCAAGAGTTTTTGGCCTGGCTTAGCTATCTATCTGTAAAATATTCACCTAACTTGTATCCAGAAGATTTAACTGAAAACTTTTTTTTTTTTTTTTTTTTTTTGAGATAAGAGTCTCACTCTGTTGCCGAGGCTAGAGTGCAGTGGCACAATCTCTGCTGACTGCAACCTCCACCTCCCAGGTTCAAGCAATCCTCCTACCTCAGCCTCCCAAATAGCTGGGATTACAGGCATGTGTCACCACGCCTGGCTAATTTTTGAGGTTTTAATAGAGACAAGGTTTCACTATGTTGGCTGGGCTGGTCTCAAACTCCTGACTTCAGGTGATCCACCCGCCTTGGCTTCCCAAAGTGCTGGGATTACAGGTGTGAGCTACTGTGCCCAGCCTGAAAATTTTCAAAATCTGAATTCTTATTTCCCTTTGGATCAAATCATTTAAATTTCTCCCCTCTGTAAAATGAAGATACTAGATTGTTAGATCTAAAATTTGAAATTCCACATCATTGTGAAACTCCAGTCCTGTGAAAGGATTCAGAGTATTTTCTCTATGGATTATGGGTTGATGGCATCATCTTCCTATGTAAGGAGTAGCTGGCATATTGAGAGATACATGTGATACAAAATTTCAGTTTTTCTTCTTTATACTTTAATGAATTGCCAGATTATTTTAATAATGAGCACATGTTTTTATACATGTACATTTTTAATGTCTATTTTTATTATGAAAGAAGTAGATAAGCTATTTCCACTTTGGAAAAACAAGAGCAAAAAATAAATAAACCAGTCTGAAAACTATGGGTGGTAGCAGGAAACAGCCACTTCCAGTCAGCTGTGCTGCCACTGTGGTGATCAAAGCGTACTTTGTGTTCCAGAATTCCAGTTTTAAGACTTTAAACAGGCCAGGCGTGGTGGCTTACTCCTGTAATCCCAGCACTTCAGGAGGCTGACGTGGGTGGATCACCTGAGGTCAGGAGTTTGAGACCAGCCTGGCCAACATGGTGAAACCCCGTCTCCACTAAAATACAAAAATTAGCTGGGCATGGTGGCAGCTGCCTGTAATCCCAGCTACTATGAAGGCTGAGGGATGAAAATCGCTTGAACCCGGGAAGTAGAGGTTGCAGTGAGCCGAGATTGTGCCACTGCACTCCAGCCTGGGTGATAGAGCGGGCTTTGTCTCAAAAAAAGAAAAAAAAGAAAGAAAAACTTGAAACATAAGTAGTCCACTATTGATACTGTGTATGGAGAATAAATGAGTTCCTATGACTTGTACCTTCAATTTTGTAAATGATTTTCAAAATTATTTCTGCAAATTATGTCGGCATAGTTTTTAAAAAATGAGCAGTAATATATAGTCACTCTTAATAGAACCTATTTGTACTCTCTCTCTCTTTACCCATAAGAAACAAAAAGGAAACAAGAAAATGTCATTCTCCATACCCACCAGCTTTATTATCTTTGAGGAAGGAGCACTGAATTTTATGTCTGCTAAGGATACATATGTAGTCATTTTCTCTCACCTTTTAGGGAATATCCACCTATCACTTCAGATCAACAAAGACAACTGTACAAGAGAAATTTTGACACTGGCCTACAGGAATACAAGAGCTTACAATCAGAACTTGATGAGATCAATAAAGAACTCTCCCGTTTGGATAAAGAATTGGATGACTATAGAGAAGAAAGTGAAGAGTACATGGTAAATTCAACCTAATATTTGTATATTATGCAGAATTTGAATCTTATCTGTGGAGGTACAGCATCCTTTATATTAATGTTGATTAAAATGTGCTAGTAATTATCAAACTGCAGTTTCATTGAAGAATAGTTGAGATTGGGTTTTGGATGAAATTCTTTTCTAATAGAAGACTGAACTAATGTATAATAGTTAAGAATTTCAAAGCACTATTCCTTTTTTTTGAGGCAGAGTCTTGCTCTGTCGACCAGGCTGGAGTGGCGCGATCTTGGCTCACTTCAAGCTCCGCCTCCGGGGTTGACACCATTCTCCTGCCCCAGCCTCCTGAGTAGCTGGACTACAGGTGCCTGCCACCACCACGCCTGGCTAATTTTTTGTATTCTTTTTTTAGTAGACATGGGGTTTCACCGTGTTAGCCAGGATGGTCTCGATCTCCTGACCTTGTGATCACCCACCTCAGCCTCCCAAAGTGCTGGGATTTCAGGCATGAGCCACCGTGCCCAGCCCCTACAAAGCACTATTCTATGTACATCTATGCTTTCCTATTTAAAATAGCCAGGCTGGGCATGGTGGTTTCACGGCTATAATCCCCACACTTTGTGAGGCCAAGGCGGGTGGATCACCTGAGGTCAGGAGTTTGAGAATAGCGTGGCCAACATGGCGAAACTCCGTCTCTACTAAAAATACAAAAAATAGCAGGGCATGGTGGTGGACACCTGTAATCCCAGCTACTCGGGAGGCTGAGGCAGGAGAATTGCTTGAACCTGGGATGGGGGAGGTTGCAGTGAGCCAAGATTGCGCCATTGCACTCCAGCCTGGGCAACAGAGTGAGACTCCATCTCAAAAATAATAATAATAATAATAATAATAAAATAGCCCTATTATCTTTCCTATTTATAAAGCCATTCTTTCTGTAGAAAAGAACTTAACACAGAATTGTATACAGAAAAAGAAATCACCGTGGCCAGGCACGGTGGCTAACACCTGTAATCCCAGCACTTTGGGAGGCCGAGACGGGTGGATCACAAGGTCAGGAGATCGAGACCATCCTGGCTAACACGGTGGAACCCCATCTCTACTAAAAATACATTTAAAAAAAAAAATGAGCCGGGCGTGGTGGCGGGCACCTGTAGTCCCAGCTACATGAGAGGCTGAGGCAGAAGAATGGCGTGAACCCGGGAAGCGGAGATTGCAGTGAGTGGAGATTGCGCCATTGCACTCCAGCCTGGGTGACAGAGCAAGACTCCATCTCAAAAAAAAAAAAAAGAAAAAAAGAAAAAGAAATCACCTTAAATCCTACCATCAAGAAATCCTTATCACCAAAATATTAGTTGTTAAAACAATCTCTCCAAGCAGGAGTCACCGAGGTACATATAACTTTCTCTAAGGAAACATCATCTATCATCTTCCATGTTCCACTTACTTTCTTCCTGTCTTTTAAATCAACAGTTTATAGTTATCTTTTTTTTCCTCCCTTGATCACCTGGCTGAGATAGAATTTGTCCATGTAGAGTTACTGGGTTTTGTTTTTTTTTTAAATCCATCCTTTTCATACTGTATTTTGTATACGTACTGAAATTAATGTAGTTACACCACCTTTTAGAGGGAGATTAGTCTCTTCTTGTTTATTTGTTCCTTTATTGATCAATCACTTACGTAACTGTGGACTCATGGATATCTGTTTTATACTGTGAGTTATAATCCAAGGCTGCTTTACTTTGTAGCTCTAATTGTTCTCACTTTGACCGTTGGGAACTCTTTCAGTTGCTTCCTGTGTCCCTTTGATGTATTCTTATCATTGTGGTGTTTTATCTTTAAAAAAAAAAACAAAACAAAACTTTCTTGCACTGCTTATTTCTGGCTTTTCTTAACAGCAAGTTTTTTTTTTATATCAGTAATAAAGACCTACTTAGTTTTAAGTTTTTTATGTGTAAAATTAGGTAAACAACTTTCAATTTTATGGTTGCATCATAATTTAAGAGTCATTTTCTATGGATAGACATTTAAGTATGTCTCCCCCTACTCCAGTAGTACCAGTATGCACTGGTGAACCTCTCCATTTTTGTACTCTTGTCTGCTTATCTAGTTTTTTTTTTTTTTTTTTGAGACAGAGTCTTGCTCTGTCGCCCACACTGAAGTGCAATGGCTCTGTCTTGGCTCACTGCAACCTCTGCCTCCCAGGTTCAAGTGATTCTTCTGCCTCAGCCTCCCAAGTAACTGGGATTATAGGCATATAGCACCACACCTGGCTAATTTTTGTATTTTTAGTAGAGACGGGGTTTTGCCATGTTGGTCAGGCTGGTCTCAAACTCCTGACCTCAGGTGATCTGCCTGCCTCGGCCTCCCAAAGCGCTGGAATTACAGGTGTGAGCCACAGCGCCCAGCCTGCTTATCTAATTAAAACTAATTCCAGAATGTGAAATTGCTGAGAGTCAGAGGGTATGTATCTTTAAACTTCTGTTGCAAAATTGCCCTCCAGAGAGATTGCACTAACTGCGTCCCCCTCCTGATACAATACAGGGCTCATTTGATGCACATGTCACTTACACCTGAAAAATTAGATATTCTGCCATTTTTCAGTTGAAGTGATCTGCTTTTTAGTTTTGATATATTCACATCTTTGTATAGTTAGATTTATGTATTTCTTTTATGGTTTCTATAGGGTGTTATAGATCTTTCTTAATTTAGTGAACATATATTGATCACTTATTGCTCTTTGATGTGGAAATGCTGAGGTTAGATATATAAAATCCTGTCCCCACCCTCAAAGAGCTCATATTTTAAGAAAAAAACTGACATCTAACCAATTTAGACAATATGATTAATGCTGTATTTGTATCATGTGTAGAAAGCACTATAACTTAACTGCTCATAGGAGAAATAAAGTCTTTCGAGGCTTCACAGTGAGGGAATCATTAAGAATTTTCCAGACAGAAGGGTGCGGGGAGGTGCATGATTTCAGCCATAAGGAAAACATGATCAAAATCTTGAAGCATTTAACATGTTTCAGTTTTTAAAGGAGTTGCTGATGATGGGTGCTGAGACTGGAAAGGTAGGAAACTGGATGAAGAGAGAAGTTAATGGGAAGCTCAGACCAGTTTTGTAGTGGGATATTACCTGATCAGCGCTGTGTTTGAAAAGATCTTCCTGGTGTCAGTGTAGCATGGGGACTGGCATGAGGAGAGATGAGAAGTAGCAGAACAGATAGTTACCTGCCTGTGTGAGTGGAATGTGAAAGATACAGTATCATAAATATCTATTCACTGAATTCCTTCAGACCTTCCTACTGATCATGAGTTTTAAGAGCTTTATGACTTTGTTCTTTTAATTGCTTATATTTTTGTCATAAGCTGTCACTTTTAGCTCCAAAGTATAACATCAGGAATGTTACTTTTGAAAGATAAAATGCCCCAGTAAACATATTCATTTGTGTCTCTCATTAATAGGCTGCTGCTGATGAATACAATAGACTGAAGCAAGTGAAGGGAGTAAGTATCCGAGATCGTTCTTGTAGGAAGAACTTTCCTCCTCTTCTTTTTCTTTTAATTCCCATACCTACTCATCTGGAGGAAGAGCTTTTCTATTACATGTTTTTCATTTTTTATTTTATGTATTTTGTAAAAGTTGAAGTATACATAAAGTGTACAAATCAAAGTGTATAACATGATGAATTTTCACAGTGTGACCACATACCTGTGTATGCAGATCAAGAAATGTATTTCCCAGTACCTCCCCACCCCATGCTTGTACTCCTTTCCAGTGTTTACACTCTCTGCAGAGGGGTCCACCATGCTCACTTCTAACATTATAGAGTTTTGTCTCTCTTGCACATTACATAAATGGAACCATACAGTATGTATTTTGTGTGTGATTTCTTTTGCTCAGTATTGTGTTTGTAAGGGTCCATTCATGGTTCATTACTATTTTTTTGTTTTAGACGGAGTCTTGCTCTGTTGCCCAGGATGGAGTGCAGTGGCGCAATCTTGGCTCACTACAACCTCCGCCTCCCAGGTTCAAGCAATTCTCCTGCAGCCTAGCTGGGATTGCAGGCACACACCAAGTAGAGACAAAGTTTTGCCATGTTGGCCAGGCTGGTCTTGAACTCCCAACATCAGGTGATCCGCCTGCCTTGGCCTCCCAAAGTGCTGGGATTACAGGCATGAGCAACCATGCCCAGCCATGGTTCATTGATTTTTTTTTTTTTTTAAGAGGGAGTCTCACTCTGTCACCCAGGCTGGAGTGCAGTAGCATGATCTCAGCTCACTGCAACCTCTTGCCTCCTGGGTTCAAGCAGTTCTCCTGCCTCAGCCTCCCGAGCCGCTGACATTACAGGCAAGCACTACCACACCCGGCTAATTTTCCTATTTTTAGTAGAGATGGGGTTTCACCATGTTCGGCAGGCAGGTCTCAAATTCCTGGCCTCAAGTGATCCACCTGCCTCGGCCTTCCAAAGTGCTGGGATTACAGGCATGAGCCACCATGCCTGGCCGGTTGATTAATTTTTATTGCTGTGTAGTGTTGTATATAAAACGCAACTTTATTCATCCATTCTATTGTTAATGAACATTTGGGTTGTTCCCAATTTTTGGCATTTAAAAATATCACAGCTTCAAACATATTTGTAAATGTTTGAACATAGAAGTGATGGGCATTTGTGTATCCAGCGCTAGTAGATACTGTCAAATGGCTTTCCAAAGTAGTTGTACCAGTTTACTTTCCCATCAACCACTACAGACTCCTATTGCCCTATATCGTTGCTAACACTTGGCATGTCAGTCACTATTGACTTAAAACCTTAACAAAAATTATATTAAAATTTCTGTAAATTACTTATCCAGGTGCTGTGGTACGTGCTTGTAGTCCTAGCTACTAGGGAGACTGAGGCAAAAGGATCCCTTGAACCCAGGAGTTCAGAGCTGCAGGGAGCTATAATTGTACCACTGCGCTCCAGCCTGGGCAATAGGATGAGACCCTTTCTAAAAACAACAACAAAAAAAATTATCAATTACAGGCATCATGATTTGCAATAAGAGTTTAAAGGGTATACAGTAAAATTTCCCATCTCACTTATCCCCTATTCAGCTTCCCTTTCCCCAGTCAACTGAGATCACCAGTCTCTTGTTTTACTTACAGTTTTAGATGATCTGTTAGCAAAAAGGCTGATAAGTTTTCTTGGTCATTTTACAGGTTTTTAGAAATGGGGTATCCTTTTTAAAAACCCAGGTTAGAAGACAGAACTGAGCAAACAGAATCAGCTGCCTGTGTGGTTAGTGATACTGCCAGGCACCTTGAGTGTATTACTTCAATTAACACTCCCAACAATTCTCTGACTAAATATTCCATTTTTTTGTTCACCTCTGCCTTCCTAGCAGACCTGTTTTTATTTTGTTGAATTTATGTGATTCATTTTCTCCCTTTTTAGTCTGCAGATTACAAAAGTAAGAAGGATCATTGCAAGCAGTTAAAGAGCAAATTGTCACACATCAAGAAGATGGTTGGAGACTATGACAGACAGAAAACATAGAAGGCTGATGCCAAGTTGTTTGAGAAATTAAGTATCTGACATCTCTGCATTCTTCTCAGAAGGCAAATGACTTTGGACCATAACCCAGGAAGCCAAACCTTGTGAGCATCACAAAGTTTTGGTTGCTTTAATATCATCAGTATTGAAGCATTTTATAAATAGCTTTTGATAATCACCTGGGCTGAACACTCCAATTAAGGATTTTATGCTTTAAACATTGGTTCTTGTATTAAGAATGAAATACTGTTTGAGGTTTTTAAGCCTTAAAGGAAGGTTCTGGTGTGAACTAAACTTTCACACCCCAGATGTTGTCTTAATACCTACATGTATTTGTTTGCATAGGTGATCTCATTTAATCCTCTCAACCACCCTTCAGATAACTGTTATTTATAATCACTTTTTTCCACTTAAGGAAACTGGGTTCCTGCAATGAAGTCTCTGAAGTGAAACTGCTTGTTTCCTAGCACACACTTTTGGTTAAGTCTGTTTTATGACTCCATTAATAATAAACTCCCTGGCCTTTCATATTTTAGATACTATATATGTGATGATCTACCAGCCTCCCTATTTTTTTCTGTCATATAAATGGCTAAAAGAAGTTTTTCTTAAATAATAAAGATCATGTAAAAGTAACAAATGTGTGAAATTTAAAGATTGTAAATATACATTTACTTTTTTAAGATCAAAGTTTAAACCCAGTGGTTAGAATTTTGTGTGTTTTTAAATACTTTTTATCTTTTATGGTTTACATGCATTTTTTAAAAAAACAACTAAACCTTTTCTTTATATCAGAATATCTGATTACATTTATAATTCAATTGTGACTTGAACTGTATCTTACAGGAATGTTCAATTTCTATACATATTTTATAAGTTATTCAACCTGGTGTTTTCTTTCCATAATAACCTGTTTGATGTTGTTAGTGCTGTTAACATACAGCTGTGGAAAACCACACTCAGGAGTTGTATCTGTTGTTGTTTATACTCTTTTGGGTGCTGTGCTGGTTAGTCGTTTCCCAATCCTTTGGCTGTAAGAATGCTGGTATGTCTGCAAATAGAATGCTATACCACGAAATACCAAATAATTTCAAATGGTGCCCTTAAATTGTATCACTTTTTTAAAAATTCAGATTCTTATTAGTAAAATTAGTTGATAGCACTGTGCTGACCAAGTTGATCATGACCATCCCAGCTTAGACTTTTCGAAAAATCTTTTTTTAGAATAATCTGTGACCTTTAGTATGCATTTCAGATATTTAGGTATATAATTTTTTTTTTTTAAGACGGAGTCTTACTCTGTCACCCAGGCTGGAGTGCAGTGGTGCTATCTTGGCTTATTGCAACCTCCACCTCCTGGGTTCAAGCGATTCTCCTGCCTCAGCCTCCCGAGTAGCTGGGACTACAGGTGCCCATCACCATGCCTGGCTAATTTTTGTATTTTTAATAGAGATGGGGTTTCACCATATTGGCCAGGCTGGTCTTGAACTCCTGACCTTGTGGTCCACCTGCCTTGGCCTCTCAAAGTGCTAGGATTAGAGTCGTGAGCCACCACGCCCAGCCTAAGTGTGTGTGTGTGTATAATATATATATGTTTATATATATATAAATTATATATATTTTATATATATATATATATATATATATATTGGAGATGGAGTTTTGCTCTTGTTGCCCAGGCTGGAGTGCAATGGCGTGATCTTGGCTCACCGCAACCTCTGCCTCCCAGGTTCAAGCAAAAGTAGCTGGGATTATAGGCATGCGCCACCATGCCTGGCTAATTTTTTTTGTATTTTTAATAGAGATGAGGTTTCTCCATGTTGCCTAGGCTGGTCTTGAACTCCTGACCTCAGGTGATCTGCCCACCTCGGCCTCCCAAAGTGCTGGGATTAGAGGTGTGAGCCACTGTGCCCAGCCTATAATTTTTGATAGATGATTTTGAATTATTTTCCGGAGATAAAATTTTAAATGTTTCCATTATATCACTGATTTATTTCTGCAAATTGAATAAATTCTTAATTTTCTGCATGCTGCACATAATAGAAAAGGTATTTTCATAGCTTTTGGATTTATACCAAATGAAAAGGACTCTCAAGCACCTTTAACTGATTTTTCTGTGTTAAATTTTTAACAATTTGTTCTTGGAAGTCAGTGTACTTAATTCATGAAGGCAAGTTTGTCAGTATTTTCACAAAACAAAACTATTCAGCTGAATCCAGAAGGTGAAATAGCAAGAATTTGCATTGTAAAATTGTGTTATAAAATTGGACTTTGAAATTTTAAAAATAGGAAAAATTTTCATATGTATTTATACGAAATACCATTTTAGGAAACCAGGATCAGAGTGTTTCTGTTGGTGTTGGCATTAACTAGCTGGATGTAAATTTGAAAAGCCACTCAGAAAGTTTCCTAGTCTAGCAAGTCAGAGGTTTAGATTAGATTTCCGCCATCCCTTCCATTTCTGACCTGTGGTTCTTGTCTGGAATTCTGCTTTGTTATAAACTATTGTTCTAAGGAGTTCGTTGTGATAGCACATAGTTCATTTTGTAAAGATTCCCTGTATATAAAGTGATGCCCTACATGTGTGGCTTTGTATTAAAAGTATATAGGATCATTATTTTATTTTGAAAATTTTAAATACAGAAAAGTATAAAATATAAGTACCATCCACCTAGAAATAACATCTGTTAATGTTTTGTCATATGTGCTTCATAGTTTTTGAAATAAAGTGAAGTCAACTAGTATTTATAGTAAATAAGTTATATACACATAAGTACATATAGGATATTTAATCCTTACAACGATCTTTTGATATGTGACCATTTCTTATTCTTGTTTTACAGACAAGGAACTAATGATATGATAGATTAACTGGCCATTGTCACACTAGCAAGTGGCAAAACAAGGGATTAGGATCTTGGTCTCTTGGACTGTTAGATTCTATACTTCCATCCTGTGTTGACTTTGTTAATGGATTGGATAATGTGAGATCACTCTGATGTAAATAAAGTGTTCTATATTAATTTTGAGTGCATTTTAAGTACTCGTAACATAAATGCTTCCTGTGAAATATCTGTAAAGACCTGAATGGGTACATATGTGTAAAGAAGAATCAGGGCAGAAGAGTGCTTTTATCATGGCTCCAGGGACCTTAGGTTCAGTTGGTGTGAGAATTCCTCACACAAGGACATTCTCCTTCCTTCAGCATCAGGATGGAAGTGTTTCCCATCTGGACTTTTTCAAAGACTCAGCTGAAGGAATACAGAATTCATAATTTCCTGGCAGCTTATGATTCTGCTACACTACACCATGCCATCTCTTGTGTGAAAGGACAAATTTGATGGAGGACTACGTCATCCCTCATGCTTTTCTTATTGTCTACATTTATTCTAATGGGAAGAAGTGAGCAAAAACACCTCAATAATTTGGGTAGTTTTTAGAAAACGTTGTGTTAGTAAATTAGAATAGTGCTACTTTGGCATTATGAGAAAGAAGCCTGGATACATAACTAGGTTTGTGTATGACTACAACAAAATGCAGAATGGTGTCTCCAAAAGGTTTCCAGTTGCTGCCACAAGACCTGCTTGGTATTGCCTACATGTGTTGTCCTATTTTTGCTTTGCCCTTCTGCAGTTACTTGCTGTGGGACCTTGGAGAAATTAACTTAGCCTCTCTGTACTTCAGTTTTTTGTATCTGTAAAATACATTTGTAATAATCTAATAGTTAAGGAGGTAGTTAATGTGTGACTCAGTCCTTGTCTAAAAGTAAATATGCCTAGCTACCCCTATCTTTCAAAGCCAGAAGGTAAAACTTTAACAAGTTTTCTAAAAGCAAATTGTGGGTTTTTTTTTTTTGTTTTGAGATGGGAGTCTCTCTCTGTTGCCCAGGCTGGAGTGCAGTGGCACAATCTCGGCTCACTGCAAGCTCCGCCTCCCGGGTTCACGCCATTTGCCTGCCTCAGCCTCCCGAGTAGTGGGGACTACAGGTGTCTGCCACCACGATCGGCTAATTTTTTTTTTTAATTTTTTTTTTTAATTTTTTAGTAGAGATGGGGTTTCACCGTGTTAGCCAGGATGGTCTCGATCTCCTGACCTCGTGATCCAACCCACCTCGGCCTCCCAAAGTGCTGGGATTACAGGCGTGAGCCACCGCACCGGGCTGCAAATTGTGGTTTTTTTTTTTTTGAGACGGAGTCTCACTCTGTCGCCCAGGCTGGAGTGCTGTGGCCGGATCTCGGCTCACTGCAAGCTCCGCCTCCCGGGTTCACGCCATTCTCCTGCCTCAGCCTCCTGAGTAGCTAGCTGGGACTACAGGCGCCCGCCACCTCGCCCGGCTAGTTTTTTTTTTTTTTGTTTTTTTTTTTTTGTATTTTTAGTAGAGACGGGGTTTCACCGTGTTGACCAGGATGGTCTCGATCTCCTAACCTCGTGATCCGCCCGCCTCGGCCTCCCAAAGTGCTGGGATTACAGGCTTGAGCCACCGCACCCGGCCGCAAATTGTGTTTTTTGAAGTGCATGTATCATCCAATCCCATATGATTGATCTGTGCTGGGTGCAGCCTTAGAGCCTAGAATTCTTTTGAATTCTAGGCTGAGAATGCAGGATTGGCATTCTAAATATTTGTACGTGATAAACAAATGCTTCTTTAGGTTAGAGCAAATACTTACATATCAAGATCAAGATCGTTAGATACTGTTGTCAATTACAGAGGTTTTAGATGAGGCTTTCTGGAATGATTTAGTTTCCCTGTAAGGGAATCAGCTCTCCCAGTCTTTCAAGTTGCATGCTTTTTATATCTGTTTGATTCCGTTGGCTGAGCTGATTGTGAATGTCCTAATCCTGTTGATTGTGTCTGGCCACTCGTGGGCAAAGAGCAGATTTATTCCATTCTTTATAGTTATAAAAGACATATAGTCTATATGTTATAAAAGACATATAAAAGACATAGTCTATATGTCTTTTAGTTTTACAATTTGAAAAAACATCTGATAGGTTGGATAATTTATTCTACCACTTGTACATGATTAGAATATGTCAGTCATAATCACGCCAAGAGATTATGGATTTATGCATATTTTGTTTTGCTTTAGTACCATTCCTAGTTGAATCTTAACATCCATGTCTAAAATCTATACAGAGCAAATATTACAGTTAGGAAAACTGTTTTAGTCTCCTCTCTGCAAATATGCTTTACATTTATTGGGGAATCCTCTATCCTTTTCCTGATTTTCCTTAAAGTCTTCCCAGGCTGATGGATAACAAACATATACAAGAAACTTAGGGCTTGGGATTCCTCTAGGCTGTTTGTCCTAGAGGAATGCATCCCATCTTGCAAATAGGATGGTCAATTAAGATGGAAGGAAGCAAAAGTGTGGATAGGAAGGAAGGGCACAAACGGAAAAGTGTGGAGTTTGGGTGTGAGTCCTCTAATGAGGTCAAAGGTGGGAGGGAGGCAAGCATGGAAGCTTCCTGGCACTGTGATACTAATTTCCCCTCCTCTCCCTTTTAAAATCGTGTTCATGCAAAGCCAACACAAATAACTAAATAAAATCTTGTCTTCTGGGAGGAAATGAGACTGATTACAGAGCTGCCACTAAGCCCTGTAGGGTTGGTGGAGACAACCCCATTTTACACATCAGTTCATAGACTTGGTGTGACTTCCTTGAGGTCACCCAGCCACTATGTCAGAACCTGATTTTAAATCCAGGGCTGTTCTTTCCACTGCTATGCAAGATACCTTCTGTTTATATTTTTGAGGGAGACAACAGAGATGGGAAGAATTTTTAACAATAAAGGCAACGGAGGGGATGAATATGCTGATGGGGAAGGAAAGAGGCCCCAGCTTCTGCAGTTGCTTTCTGTTATTCCTAATCCTCTTCTCATCTGGGGGTGCACTGCGTCTCCATTTCTCAAGTATGGGAAATGCCAATAATTCCACTTGTGTTAATTGGCAGTCAGACAACTTGTCCAAAACTGAATTGATCTTACCCACCCCACCAACATTTCAATAATTGCGACCCCAACCTTTCAGTTGCTCAGCTGAAGACTTTGGAGGTATCCTTGATTCTTTTCTCATAACACACATCCAGTGTATCAGTAAGATTTAGAATTCAGTCACTTCTCACCAGCTGCTGGTCCAAGCCATCACAATCCCGGCAAAGTTCTTAACAATGCTCACAGCCTTTCCTCCCCACCTTACCCTTCTGATTGTAGCTGCCATCACTCATCCCCTGCTCACTCCTGCACTCGTCAAAGACCCCAATGCACTTCTAACGGGGCCTTTGCACTTGCAGCTGTCTTTGAAGAGCTTTTCCCCTAGATATCAGCAGGGTTAACACCCTTCCTCATTCAGGTCATGGCTTAACTGTCTTCTCAGCGAGGACTCCTCTGGCCACCCTACTTTATTTTTTTTTGAGACGGAGTCTCTGTCACCCAGGCTGGAGTGCAAGGTGCGACCTTGGCTCGCTGCAACCTCTGCCTCCTGGATTCAAGTGATTCTCCTGCCTCAGCCTCCCGAGTAGCTGGGATCACAGGCGCTTGCCAGCACACCCGGCTAATTTTTTTGTATTTTTAGTAGAGACGGAATTCACCATGTTGGCCAGGCTGGTCTCAAACTCCTGCCCTCCGGTGATCCATCCCCGCTAGGCCTCCCAAATCACCATGCCTGGGATTACAGGCGTGAACCATCGCACCCGGTCTAGCCATCCTATTTTAAACTGTCAACTTTTCCCCTTCAATGCTTAGTTTTTCTCCACAGCACTATCACCATTTCATATAGTATATGTTTTTCTTCATACTTACTCCCCTTGGAGAAAAACTCCACGAGAGTAAGGATTTTTGTCAGTTTTTCATTGCTATTTCCTCAGTGCTTAGACATGCATCAGGCTCAAAGTAGATGCTCAATGTTTGCTGAATGAACAGCAAGAGCAACGGAAGAGTCCTGAAATACACAGCAAGAAGCAAGGATAACTCTGGCCTTACTTCTGTAGCCAGGGTCTTTTATCTCAACTTTTTAGAGGTAGAAAAACAAGATCGAGCTCCTCAGAACCCAGGTCGACGGCTGCAGAGCCTTCGACCTTCCGAGAGCGAATGGCGATCACTGTTTTCCAGTTCTCTGCGAAGTCCAGCTGGAAGACAATCCCTTTCCGCGCCCCAACTCAGCGGCGGGCATGCCCTGCACCAGAGCGCCCCGCTCCGGCAGCTGTCGCCTGCACCATCCGGAACGTTTCGCCTTGGCCGCAGCGCGAGGCGGAATGACTTCCGGGGCGCCTCTAAAGCGGCGGGGCGGAGTTTCCGGCTGAGAGTCCTTCTAGCCGGGCCGGTGAGTCCGCGGGTGGAAGTCTGTGTGGCGCAGAGGTGGGGCAGGCTGCTTGGCTAGGTAGGCGGCTGGGAGGGTTTTCGTGGCGGGGAACGGAGGCTGAACTGCCCTGCCTGTGTTCCTAGGGAAGGAGGATGTGAAGGAGCTTGTGAAGGCAGAGGAAGGTAACTTTCGTGTGGGGAGGCGTAGAGTAGGGAGGGGGGCTGCAGGCCGTCCCTCCCTAAGTAAAAGCGCGACTTTTAGAAATGATGGTTCAGGGTTCGAGTTTGTGACCCGCTTGAGAAAGTGACCACCCTCTGAGCCTGAATCCCATACCTGAAAAACAAGGACAGTAATCAGCCTTGCCAGTTTCACATAGCTTGGTAGGGTAAGGTGTGAAGAAAAGCTTCTTAAATTGGGATGTTTGGTGCTCTCATTTGTTTCCAGAGAGCATTCCGAGCTCATGTAATGGGAATCACACCAGTAGGCTTATGCTGAGGAATGTGGATTGTTTGGGGTTGGATTCCAGGAAACAGATCACTTAATTCCACCACCACCCCCCCCCCCCCCCCCCCCCCCCCCCCCCCCCCCCCCCCACCCACCAAGACGGAGTCTCGCTCTGTCGCCAGCCTGGAGTGCAGCGGCGCGATCTCGGCTTACTGCAACCTCCACCTCCCGGGTTCAAGCGATTCTCTTGCCTCAGCCTCCTGAGTAGCTGGAACTACAGGCGCGCGCCACCACGCCTAGCTAATTTTTGTATTTTCAGTACAGACGGGGTTTCACCATGTTGGCCAGGATGGTCTCGATCTCTTGACCTCGTGATCCTTCCGCCTCAGCCTCCCAAAGTGCTGGGATTACAGGTGTGAGCCACCCGCCCGGCCTCACTGATATTTTTAAGAAGAAGATGGACTCTTGGGAAATGATAGGCCATTGGAGATCTTTACAAAGTCAATCTTCAAGATGCATGAATCCTTTAAACAGCGTGCATGTTTACAATCAGACTTCCCATTGAACGTCTGCAGTTTTAGGGACCTTAATACCTCCTGTCCAGTCTCTGATTTCCCATTGCAGGCAGCTCTAATTAAGAAGTCCTTTTAGCCGGGCGTGGTGACTCATGCCTCTAGTCCCAACACTTTGGAGGGCCGAGGTAGGAGGACCAGTTGTGGTTAGGAATTCGAGACAAGGCCTGGCCAACAGGCTGGTGAAACCCCGTCTCTACTAAAAAAAAGTTAACTGTGGTGGCATGCGCCTTAATCTCAGCTATGCCGGAGACAGAAGAGGCAGTGGAATCGCTTGAACCCTGAGGTGGAGGTTGCAGTGAGCTGAGATCGTGTCACTGCACTCCAAGCTTAGGCGACAGAGCAAGACTGTCTCAGGAAAAAAAAAAAGGAAAAAAAAGAAGTCCTTTGACACGATCATCCAAAAGTCTCTCAGTTGCTATTTATTTTTATATTTATAATACATATTATATATTTATAATTATTTCTTTTGAGACAGGGTCTCACTATGTCACCCAGTCTGGAGTGCAGTAGTGAACATGACTCACTGTAGCCTTGACTTGCTTGGGCTCAAGCCATCCTCCCACTTTAGCTTCCCAAGTAGCTGGGACTCAAGTACTCGCCAATTCGCCCAGCTAGTTTTTTGATGTTTTGTAGAGACAAGGTTGCCCAGGCTGATCTGAGCTCCTGAACTCAAGCGATCCTTTTGCCTTGGCCCCCCAAAGTGCTGGGATTACAGGTTTGAGCCACTGTGCCCTGCCAAGAATTTGAGTTTTAAAACATTGAGAACGTTATGTGAGTTTTTCATTTTTGAAGTTCGCAATATGTAACAGAAAACAGGGAAGAGCAAAATGTTCAGTTTAGGCTGGGTGCGGTGACTCACGCCTGTAATCCCAGCACTTTCAGAGGTCGAGGTGAGTTGATCACCTGAGGTCAGGAGTTCAAGACCAGCCTGGCCACCATGGAGAAACCCCATTTCTACTAAAAACACAAAAATTAGCCAGGTGTGGTGGTAGGCTCTTATAATCCCAGCTACTTGGGAGGCTGAGGCAGGAGGATCACTTGAACCCGGAGGCAGAGGTTGCAGTGAGCCGAGATCGCGCCATTGCACTCCAGCCTCGGTGGTGAGTGAAACTCTGTCTCCAAACAAAAAACAAACAAAAATGTTCCATTTATGAGCAGATCACTTGAGGTCAGGAGTTCGAGATCAGCCTGGCAAGTCAGGTGAAACCCTGGCTCTACAAAAATACAAAACATGGCGAAACCCTGACTGTACTAAAAATACAAAAATTAGCTGGGCATGGTGGCACGCACCTGCAATCCCAGCTACTCGGGAGGCTGAGGCAGGAGAATCACTTGAATCCGGGAGGCGGAGGTTGCAGTGAGTCAGGAGGTGGTGGAGTGGAGAGGGAGATTGCATTGGGGAGGGTGGAGGTATGATGAGGACATTTATTTATGAATGAATGAATGAATGAATGAATGAGTCTTGCTCTTTCACCCAGGCTGGAGTGCAGTGGCACGATCTTGGCTCACTGCAGTGTCTACCTCCTAGGTTCAAGCAATTCTCCTACCTCAGCTTCCTGAGTAGCTGGGATTATAGGTGTGCACCACCATGCCCTGCTAATTTTTGTATTTCTAGTAGAGATGGGGTTTCACTATGTTGGCCAGCCTGGTCTCGAACTCCTGACCTCAAATGATCTGCTGGCCTCGGCCTCCCAACGTGCTGGGATTACAAGCATGAGCCACCGTGCCTGTTTCTCTCTCTCTCTCTCTCTTTCTTTCCTTTCTTTTCTTTCTTTTTGAGGTAGGGTCTCACTCTGTTGCCCAGGCTGGAGTGCAGTGACATGATCTTGGCTCACTGCAGCCTCCGTGCCTCCTGGGTTCAAACAGTCCTGTCTCAGCCTCCCTAGTAGCTGGGATTGCAGGCGCCCGTCCCTACCAACCTCCTAGCTAATTTTTGAATTCCTGACCTCAAGTGATCACCTGCCTCAGTCTCCCAAAGTGCTGGAATTACAGGTGTGAGCCAGCATACCTGGCCTGGTTTTGTTTTTGTTTTTGTTTTTTGTGACTCACTGCAACTTCTGCCCTCCAGGTTCAAGCAATTCTCCTGCCTCAGCCTCCCTAGTAGTTGGGATTACAGGCACCCGCCACCATGCCCAACTAATTTATGTATTTTTAGTAGAGACGGGTATCGCCATGTTGGCCTGGCTGGTCTTGAACTCCTAACCTCAGGTGATCCGCACCTTGGCCTCTCAAAGTGCAGGGATTACAGGGATGGAGCCATCGCACCTGGGCCTGGCCTGTGTTTGTTTGTTGTTTTGTTTTGTTTTCAACTTTTATTTTCAGGGAGTACGTGTGCATGTTTGTTACATGGATAAATTGCTTGTTGTTGAGGTTTGGTGTACAAATGATCCCGTCACCCTGGTAGTAAACATAGTACTTAATAGGCAGTTTTTCAACCCTCACTCTCTCTCATTCTTCGTCATCTAGTAGTCTCCAATGTCTGTTCTCATCGTTATGTCCATGTGTACTCAGTGTTTTGCTCCCACTTGTAAATGAGAACATGCTGTATTTGGTTTTCTGTTCCTGTTTTTTTAAGGCCAGAGTGCAGTGGCACGATCTCGGCTCACTGCAGCCTCTCTGCCTTCCAGGTTCAAGCGATTCTCCTGCCTTAGCCTCCCAAGTAGATGGGATTACAGGTGCTCGCCACCACGCCTGGCTAATTTTTTTGTATTTTTAGTAGAGACAAGGTTTCACCATGTTGGCCAGGCTGATTTCGAACTCCTGACCTCAGGTGATCCACTTGCCTCGGCCTCCCAAGTGCTAGGATTACAGGCGTGAGCCACTGCGTTGGGACTCTGTTCCTGTTAATTCAATGAGGATAATGGCCTCCAGCTGTATCCATGTTGCTGCAAAAGACAGGATTTCATTGTGGGGTTTTTTTGTTGTTTTTTTTTGGCTGCTAGTATTCCATGATATATTAGGTACCACATTTTCTTTATCTAGTGCACCACTGATGAGCATCTAAGTTGATTCAGTGTCTTTGCTATTTTGGATAGTGCTGTGATTAACATGAGTGCATGTATACTTTTGGTAGAATGATTTTATTTTCCTTTAGGTATATACCCAGTATTGGGATTGTTGGGTTGACATACATGTGTCCAATAAATATATGAAAAAATGTTCAACATCACTGATCATTAGAGAAATGCAAACCAAAACCACAATGTAAATCAAAACCACGGAACCATCTCACCACCCGTCAGAATGGATATTATTAAAAAGTCAAAAAATAACAGATGTTGGCAAGGTTGTGGAGAAAAGGGAATGCCTATCCACTATTGGTAGGAATGTAGATTAGTTCAGCCACTGTGGAAAGCAGTTTGGAGATGTCTCAAAGAACTATGTTTAATTTTGTGTCCTTTTTTTTGAATTATGAGCCATAGCATTTACCCATTTATAAATAATAAATGTTATTTCAAAACTTTTGATTATGAGAAAATTCAGACATACACAAAGATATTACAATAAATCACATGTCACTCAGCTATAATAGTTTATACCCATACTGACTCCTCACAATTCTACAGTCATGTGTCATGTGATGCATCTATAAAGCATCTATAAAGCAGTTTTGTCATGTGACACATCTATAAAGCATTTTTGTTCTTTTACAAATCATAAAAAGATGCTTTATTAGTACCAAGTTTGTGTATACATGTTCATATTATTTCTTGAAAATGAGAAATGGAGTTCTATGAAGATTTTTAATGACAATTACTGAGTAAAATACAAAGAATAAGATGACCTGGCATTCAATTTTTTTTACTTTATATATGTGTCTAATTTTCAAATTTAATTGGATGCATTTTGTAACAAACATCTTTAGATAACTTACATTCTAATGATTTTTATAGATTACTGAATAATAAAATACAGTTTTGAAAAAATGGATGAAGAACCTGAAAGAACTAAGCGATGGGAAGGAGGCTATGAAAGAACATGGTAAGGAGAGCATTATTGCCCTGTCTTTTCTTTTAGACATTGTCTTTTTTTTTTTTTTTACAACTTTATTAAAGTATATTTTACATTGTTAAAATTCACTCATTTCCAATGTACAATTCAGTGATTTTTTATTAATACTTTACTGAGCTGTGCAGCCATTATCATAAACCAGTTTTAGAACATTGTAACCACTCCAGTAAGATCCTTCATGTCCATTTACAATTAATTTAATCTGGATTTAATTCCACCTGTAGGCAATCATTAGTCTACTTTTTGTCTCTAAATTTTAACCTTTTCTGGACATTTCACAAAAATGTGATCATATACAATCATGCGCTGCATAATGATGTTTTGGTCAAAGATAGACTGTATATATATATGACAGTGGTCCCATAATATTATAATACAGTATTTTTACTATACCTTTTCTATGTGTGTTTAGATACACAAATACTGACCATTGTGTTACAGTTGTCTTTAATATATTCAGTATAGTAACATGCTGTACCGGTTCATAACCTAGGCGTGGGGTAGGCTATACCATCTAGGTTTGTGTAAGTATACCCTGTGATATTCACACAATAATGAAATCACCTAACAATGCATTTCTCAGAACGTATCCCTGTCAGTAAGCAATGCATGACTTATTATAGCATGGTGGTCTGCTGTGGCTGGCTTTCATTTATTTCTCATCCATGTTGCAGCATGTATTGATACTTCATTCCTTTTTTATTGCTGAATAGTATTCCCATCTATGGTTATGCCACATTATTGTTTATCCATTCACTAGTCTGTGGATATTTAGGTTCTTTACGGTTTTTGGCTGTTAGGTAAATGCAGCCATGAGCACTCACATGCAAATCTTTGTGTGGACGTATATTTTCATTTTATTTGGGCTAGTAATCATTTTAGCTTGTCTTTTCAAACAAATAATTATGACTTATAGGGAGATTCTTAAAGAAGATGAATCTGGATCACTTAAAGCTACAATAGAAGACATTCTATTCAAGGCAAAGAGAAAAAGGTATGTAACCTTCCTATGTATGTTAAAAAGGTAAAATATATTCATTTTAAGCCTTTCTATCTATAAACACTCCTCAGTACTTCACTTCAGCTGTGTTTCAGGGAAACTGACCTATTGCCTTCTGACTATGGGGAAAGAACTAGCCACCTACCCTTGCCTCAGCAGGAAATGGTCTTTAGAGACTATCTACAATACCTATAATTATGTGTATTGTATTCCATAAGTTAATTATTTACTCCACTAAAAATGCACATTATGACATTCTTAATCAGAATTAGAAAAAAAGAGAAAGCAGGTCAATTGGAAAGTTGTATTTTTTTCGTGTGTTGGGGGGGATAGTATATTGAATTCCATTAAAATGTTTGTGTAATTTTAACAGAGTATTTGAGCACCATGGACAAGTTCGACTTGGAATGGTATGTCATTATTTTTTACTAGTACAGAACTAGTTTAGGTTAGAGAAATATTCTGACTTGCTAGAAAAAACAATAGTGAAATAACAAAGTTTTTAAAAGAATACATTAAAAATATATGCATAGAATATGAAATTATTAAATGCTATTTTTACTAATCAAAATGGCACTTGAGGCTGGGCACAGTGGCTCATGCCTATAATCCCAGCACTTTGGGAGGCCAAGGCAGGAGGATTGCTTGAGCCCAGGAGTTTGAGACCAACATGGGCAACAGAGTGAGACCCAGTTTCTACAAAACAAAACAAGTACTTGAAATTGGCCCTTTCTTTTTTCTGGTAGATGCGCCACCTTTATGTGGTAGTAGATGGATCAAGAACAATGGAAGACCAAGATTTAAAGCCTAATAGACTGACATGTACTTTAAAGGTAAAATTTAAATTTATACTAAATCATTTAAATTTATACCAAAATCACTTAAACTTCTACTAAGAAAGTGGGGAAGAACACTGGATTCTAAAGGATATTTTTAAAGAATGCAATATTTTTTATTTTTTGCCTTGTATTTTTAGTTAGTACTAATGATAGCTAAGTAGAAGTACTGCCAGGTCATTTAGGGAAATTTTAAACCAACATAGCTAATTATTTGTGTTTTTAATTTCTATCTTCCCACCCCACGTCAGGATCTTGGTTTGTCAGTTATCCCTTTTCTTTATTGAATCTTCATTCTCCTTTGCCTTACTTAAATCTGTCTCCTCAGATTACAAATATGTTCATATTATTCCTAATTTATCAAAACCTATTCTCAATTCTGCTCATTCTCCCATCTCTCTTCATTGGATCTTTTCCTCGTTGAAATTTTTTCTGACACATCCAAATGGTTCCATCTTTTAAAACCTAGCTCAAACCTATCTCATTACCCACCATTTCAAATTAAAGTTTTTACTGTTTAATATTTTTATTACTTAAAATTTTTTGAAAATCTGTAAGTTTAAAAGTCATAAGAAGTGATGCTTGAAACATCACTTGGACATGTTCTTTATGATTGTTATTTTGCCTTTATCTAGTATGTCTTTTTTTATTTAAACAGTTGTTGGAATACTTTGTAGAGGAATATTTTGATCAAAATCCTATTAGTCAGGTACGTATATAAATGATAGAATTCAGAATTAGATTCATGTTTTGCTTCCAAATGTAATTTATTTTTAAAAATTGGACATGTATTTTGTGAATTACCCAAATTGTTTAACCAGTTTCCGGTATACTTAAGAATGAAAAGCATAATAACTCTAAAAGTTAAACAATGTATGGTGAACTCATAGCTAAATTTATTTGCCAAAAACACCATGAGAAAAAGTTTCTCACCTGTTGCTTCTTTCTTTTGTAATTACTAGTTTATTTTAGCTATGTAAATTTTTTTTTTCTGCCCCAATATGATCTACAGGAATAGTTATATATATTCTTAATGGGAAGAAATAACTTGTTAGATTAATAATAATTTTTGTTTTTATTTCAAGATTGGAATAATTGTGACTAAGAGTAAAAGAGCTGAAAAATTGACTGAACTCTCAGGTATGCATAAAATTACCTTTACATGACTCAAGGACTTTGCTTTATTTACCCAACCTCGTAGCCCTGTTTGTATGTCTGCTTAATAAGTAACGTGAAGGGTTCCTCAGTCTTCTCTAGGGGAAACAATTTAATAACATTTCCCCCACCATTATATTCTTAGGATACAAGGTTAACTATTCTAAATTGAGTTCTTCATAGTGGCAAATAATAATTACATTGAATATAAATGTTTTTATTTAAAATCTATATGTGCTTATCCTGAAATTTTTTTTTCTTTCTTTCTTTTTTTTTTTTTTTTTTGGAGACGGAGTCTTGCTCTGTCACCAGGCTGGAGTGCAGTAGCGTGATTTCGGGTCACTGCAAAGTTCGCCTCACGGGTTCAAGGGATTCCCTGCCTCAGCCTCCTGAGTAGCTGGAACTACAGGTGCCCACCACCACACCATGCTAATTTTTTGTATTTTAATAGATATGGGGTTTCACTATGTTGGCCAGGATGGTCTTGATCTCTTGACCTTGTGATCAGCCCACCTCGGCCTCTCAAAGCACTAGGATTACAGGCTTGAGCCACTGTGCCCGGCCTTATCCTGAAAATATTAAAATACAGTTATTGTAATCATTTATAAAATCCAGTTAATCTTAAATTCTTAAAAAGTTAAGCATCTAATTTAAAAGGGAAAAAGTATAAAAATTAAACTGTAGCTATTGCTAATGAATCAATTTTTCTGCTTCCATGACATACCTAACTGAATTTTAGTTGCAAAACGTAGTAATGGCATTTTAAAATTTGCTTTGGTATATATGCTGTTACAGATTTGCATCACTGATTCTATTTTATTTTCTGTGAAACACGCTATCCCTTAAATCTGGTTCTCAACCTTTTATCCTTGCCAACACACATAAGGGAAATGACATACTTTCTTCATTAGTAGTTTTTCATTAAATGCAGTGAGGAGTGAAATGTACATTGGCGAGGAGTGAAATGTACATTGGCTTGGAGTGATCCAAGAAACTCAGTTGTGAGTAACCAAAAGAATGTCACGCTAGCTTAGGTGCAGAAGGAACATTTTTGGCTATATTCAAAGATGGGCCAATTCCATATATAGCTGCTGTGTATGTTGGGGTCCTGGCTTTGTCGGGCTTCATTCTCGGATAGATTTTCTGGAAGTTGAAAGATGTCTCTTAATTGTCCCAGTCTACATTGTACCCATAGCCTATAGCTTCAGCACACGTCTTGGGAGAACTCTGATTGGCCTGACTTATTTATTTTTTTTTTTTTTGAGACGGAGTCTCGCTCTGTCACCCAGGCTGGAGTGCAGTGGCTGGATCTCAGCTCACTGCAAGCTCCGCCATTCTCCTGCCTCAGCCTCCCGAGTAGCTGGGACTACAGGCGCCCGCCACCTCGCCCGGCTAGTTTTTTGTATTTTTTAGTAGAGACGGGGTTTCACCGTGTTAACCAGGATGGTCTCGATCTCCTGACCTCGTGATCCGCCCGTCTCGGCCTCCCAAAGTGCTGGGATTACAGGCTTGAGCCACCGCGCCCGGCCTGGCCTGACTTATGATTTGCCCATCCATGAACAAAGTGGCCAGTGAATGAAGTATTTTGTTTGTATGCTTCGATTGCCTGCCAATGCCCAGAGGAGGATAGAAGTAGGGTCAGCACCATATGAACTAAGCAGGATTATTATGTAGTGGAAGAAGATGGTTCCTCCAAGGTAGGGCTATAGGGTCAATACTTTCCTCTCACTTTACCCACCCCAAATTACCAGCAGTTTTCTTTCTTTCTTTCTGTCTGTCTTTCTTTCTGTCTTTCTTGTCTTTCTTGTCTTTCTTGTCTTTCTTATCTTTCTGTCTTTCTTTCTTTCTTTCTGTCTTTCGTCTGTCTTTCTGTCTTTCTTAGAAGGAGTCTGTCACTCTGTTGCCAGGCTGGAGTGCAGTGGCGCTATCTTGGCTCACTGCAACCTCCGCCTCCCGGATTCAAGTGATCCTCCTGCCTCCCGCTCCTGAGTAGCTGGGATTACAGGTGTGCACTGCCAGGCCTGGCTGATTTTTTTATTTTTAGTAGAGACAGAATTTCACCATGCCGGCCAGGCTGATCTCAAACTCCTGACCTCAGGTGATCCACCCACCTCAGCCTCCCAAAGTGCTGGGATTACAAGCGTGAGCCACTGTGTTCAGCCCCAGCAGTTTTCTATGGAAGTCATATACGTAAAGATGAAAAATACTCTGGAGATTCTGACAGGCCTCTTGAAGCCACCTTTTTTCCTCCAATCAGACCACTGCTGTAAACCACACTGACACTATTGTGGTATGCTTTTTTCCTATACCCATAACACAGTGGGAGATTAAAAATAATTTTGTAGGGTAGGAAGAGAAGTGGATAGAGAGCCAGGAGATCTAGGTTTGGGTGCTGCTGGTCCTGCAGTTAAGTAGGCATATGTCTTTGGGCAAGTCATTTCACTTGTTTAGATTTAGATTAATTTTCTCACTTATGAAGTGAGGGATTTGGTCTGCTTAGTGAGGTACTTTTCATCTCTAAAATTTATGAATCTAAAATACTTGCAGTAAATATTAACTATTACAAATAGTTAATATTTATTACAAATAGTTAATATTTTAAAACTTATTCAGATGAATAAAAACTCAAGGGAGCTCCCAAGTTGATGAATAGACAAGACATGATTCACACAGAAAAAAACCCCAGAAATTAAATAAGGGAAACTAGTAATCCAAAAAAACTCCACCCAATTCCATAACATTTTATTTTTTAATATATTTTAAATGAGCAAAATTAAGTTTCAAAAGCAATATGTTGCTTGTGGAACCACAGAGAAACTGTTATTTATAGTGCTGATAGTCTTATAAATTAGTTCAGCATTTTTTAGAACAGCATAAAAATTGTTCCTGAAATTATATTTAGGAAATGTTATGGAAGGAGAATGATCACTCTACAAAAATACTCTTTGTAACATTATGTGTAATAGTGACAGATTAAAAATTAAACGTTTAAAAGTATACTTTGATGGATTATATTTTATGACAAAATCAATTTAATGATTTGATACGAAGACAGTGCTGAAATGGAAAATGTTTACGGAATACTATATTTCATTGAAACTCAGATTCCATCAATTACAGTATACTTTTATAAGCCATTAAGAAGGAAAAGTCGTAGTAGTTAAACTTTGACACAATATCAAATGATATATGAGTTGGCTATACTAGCTTCTTGGTAATTTGACATGTCTGTCACTTTGGGGGCTGGGCGTGGCGGCTTACACCTGTACTCCCAGCACTTTGAGAGGCTGAGACCGGAGGATTGCTTGAATCCAGGAATTCAAGACTAGCCCGGACAACATGGCGAAACCCTGTCTCTACCAAAAATATAAAAAAAAATTTAGCTGAGTGTGGTGCTGGGCACCTGTAGTCCCAACTACTTGGGAGGTTGAGGTGGGAGGATGGTTCGAGCCTGGGAGGTAGAGGTTGCAGTGAGCCGAGATTGCCCCATTACACTCCAGCCTGGGCAACAGTGCCAGATCCTGTCTATAAAAAATTTTTATATTAAAAAGAAAAAGAAGGATTTGGCAACTTCTCCCCCCTTCATTTGAATTGCTTGGCATAAGATAGACAATCTTTTCAGATGCTATTTGGTAAGAGAAGATAACACAGCTTTGTCTATTTGTGGGACTATTCCTTTCTTAGGTCTTGTAAACCTCTTGATTTCTTCCCTCAAGAAAAATACGGGATTGCATGCATTCTTCCATCAATATTTGCTTCATTAATAATAAATTTATGCCTCACTTCTATGTTCCACACCTTTCTACATAAAAATATAGCCTTTTGTATTAACAACCTTTCTAAAAACATTTTATTGTTTGTTTTTTGAGATGGAGTTTTGCTGTTGTTGCCCAGGCTGGAGTGCAGTGGTGTGATCTCAGCTCACTGCAACCTCCACCTTCTGGGTTCAAGCGATTCTTGTGCCTCAGCCTCCCTAGTGGCTGGGATTACAGGTGTGTGCCACCATACCCAGCTAATTTTTGCATTTTTACTACAGATGGGGTTTACACCATGTTGGCCAGGTGCGTCTTGAACTCCTGACCTCAGGTTATCTGCATGCCATGGCCTCCCAGAGTGCTGGGGTTACAGGCGTGAGCCACTGCACCCAGCCTTAAAAACATTTTAAATGGCAGTTAAACTCACCATGAAGAGGACAATGTACATAATGTAATTGAAGCAACAATATGTGAAGACCTATTTGTAGGTTCACATATGAGCAGGCAAAGACTATGTTATAAGTGCTGCTGGCTACCAGTGATTATTAAACACATGCTGATTTCAGAGATGTTAAAATGTGAAAATGTATTCATCTTAAAAATGATGAAATGTGGAAATATTAAGAGTAAAAAAATGCACTCTAGGTTAATATTATCTTAAAATATGTATGCTAGTCTATAAGGAGATTATTTGTATTATGTTTTTCAGTATGAAGTGAGACTATTTACAAAATATTTGAGATAAAATTCCAACAGAAATGCAAATTGAAAGGATTCTGTTCTTTAACATCTTAGATATGTAAATTTTGAGAGAAAGAACCTTTTTTAATATATAGGATTTTATTTAAAGATCTTATTTCTATTTTAGGAAACCCAAGAAAACATATAACATCTTTGAAGAAAGCTGTGGATATGACCTGTCATGGAGAGCCATCTCTTTATAATTCCCTAAGCATGGCTATGCAAACTCTAAAGTTAGTATTATACATTATGTATAATTGAATTAGAAGTTTTTTAAATGAGTTAAGTTGAAATGATGTGTTAATATGGGGCCCATAAACACAGCTATAACAAAATTATTAAGTACGAAAAGTATGTAATGTCATTTATGATGTTTAGTGTGGTGTTGGCTAGTAATTTCTATTTTACATTTTAGTAGGATATTGTTAAAGGTTTTATAAAAATATAATTTAAAACTGTTGGCAATATCAATAGTACAAAAGAAATATATTGGTAAAAAATATTTTATTAAAATGAGATTTAATGTAGTATAATAATTGTAGGTTGGTTGTACCTTTATTAACATTTATTAATTTATTTTGAAAATAATGGCCAAAACCACAATTCCTTCTGCACCAACCTCATATATCTGTAAATTAATAGATATGGCAAGTTCAGCTATGTGGAATAGAGCCAAGACCCGAAAGGAAATACTTGGTATAGTTAAAGCTTATATATATATATATATATTTTTTTTTTTTTTTTTTTCTCCTCGAGACAGAGTTTTGCTCTGTCACCCAGGCTGGAGTGCCGTGGCATGATCTCAGCTCACTACAACTTCCGCCTTCTGGGTTCAAGTGATTCTTGTGCCTCAGCCTCCCTAGTAGCTGGGATTACAGGTGTGTGCCACCATGCCCAGCCAATTTTTGTATTTTTAGTACAGATGGGATTTCACCATGTTAGCCAGGCTGGTCTTGAACTCCTGGCCTCAAGCGATCCGCTCACCTCAGCCTCCCTAAAGCTTACATATTTTATCTCTGGGTAGTCTGCCCTGGCTCAGACTTTATAACTTTACATAATAGATATTTTTCTAGTTCTGAAGTGGATGAGAAGGAGGTAACACATGTAATAGAGGTAAGTTCAGTAGCAGGGTCTACCAGTGACAGCTGAGAAGATAACAATGAAAACATAAGCAGGTGGCCGGGCGCGGTGGCTCAAGCCTGTAATCCCAGCACTTTGGGAGGCCGAGACGGGCGGATCACGAGGTCAGGAGATCGAGACCATCCTGGCTAACACGGTGAAACCCCGTCTCTACTAAGAAATACAAAAAACTAGCCGGGCGAGGTGGCGGGCGCCTGTAGTCCCAGCTACTCTGGAGGCTGAGGCCGGAGAATGGCGTGAACCCGGGAGGTGGAGCTTGCAGTGAGCTGAGATCCGGCCACTGCACTCCAGCCTGGGCTACAGAGCGAGACTCCGTCTCAAAAAAAAAAAAAAAAGAAAACATAAGCAGGAAAGCTATAACTAACTGATAAAATTGCTGCAGAAAGCATAGAAACATCTATTTAGTATAGGTGAAAACTGGTCACCACAACTTAAAACTCTACAAGCTATCATTTTAATTAAATGGTATACAAGATTAATGTTTGTGATTATTATGACCGAATTACTATGAGGTTTACAGTAATCTCCCCTTATCTGCAGTTTCACTTTCCAGTTTTAGTTATTCTTGGTCTGAAAAATATTAAATTGAAAATTTCAGTAATAAATAATTCATAAGATTTAAGTTGTATGCCATTCTGGGTAGCGTGATGAAATCCTACACCTTCCTTCTCTGTCCTGCCCAGGATGTGAATCATCCCTTGGTCCTGTAGATCCACACAGTATATGCTGCCCACCCATGTAATGGCCTAAGTCATCAGATTAACTGTTATTGACTGTCAAAACTATTGCAGTGTTTGTGTCATTTTACTTAATAATGACCCCAAAGTGCAGGAGTAGTGATGCCAGCACATTGTTATAATTGTTCTATTATTAGTTATTATTGTTAATCTCTTACTCTGCCTAATTTTTATACATTAAACATGATCATAGGTGTGTATGTACAGGCATACCTTATTTTGTTGCACTTTTATTACACTTTTCAGATAACTTTTTTTTTTTTTTAACAAGCTGACAGTTTATGGCAACTCTGTGTTGAGCAAGTCTGTTGGTGCCATTTTTTTTAACAGCATGTGCTCACTTCATGCCTCTATATCACACTTGGTAGTTCTTGCAATATTTCAAGCTTTGTAAATTATTGTTATATCTGTTATGGTGATCTGTGATCAGTGATCTTTGATGTTACTATTGTAATTATTTTAGGGCACCACAAACTGGGCCCATATAAGACAACAGACTTAATTGATAAGTATTATGTGTGTTCTGACTGCTTCACCAACTGGCTGTTTTCCAGTCTTTCTCCCTCTGTTCGGGCCCCCCATCTCCTAAGACAAAAAAAAACTCAAATTACACCAATCATAACCCTACAGTGGCCTCTGATTGTTCAAGAGAAAGGAAGAGTCGCATGTCTCACTTTAAATCAAAAGCTAGAAATGATTGAGCTTAGTGAGGAAGGTATGTCAAAATGCAAGACAGGCTGAAAGCTAGGTCTCTTGTGCTAAACACTTAGTCAAATTGTGAATGTAAAGGTAAAGTTCTTGAAGGAAATTAAAAGTGCTTGGCTGGGCCTGGTGGCTCTTACCTGTAACTGCAGTACTTTGGGAGGTTGAGATGGGAGGATTACCTGAGGCCATGAGTTTGAGACCAGCCCTGGTAACATAGCAAGACCCCCATCTCTACCAAAAAAAAAAAAAATAGCCAGGCACAGTGGTGAGCACCTGTAGTCCCTAACTTCTCAGGAGACTGAGCCCAGTAGTTTGAGGCTGCAGTGAGCTATGATTGTGCTACTGCACTCCAGCTTGTATGATAGAGCAAGATTCTGTCTCAAAAAAAGAAAAACATAATGGAAATTCAAAGTGCTGCTTCAGTGGACACATGAATGATAAGAAAGTGAAACAGCTTTATTGCTGATATGGAGAAAGTTTTAATGGGCTGGATAGAAGATTAAAGTAGCCATAACAGTCCTTTAAGTCAAATCCTAATCCAGAGCACGACTCTAATTCTCTTCAATTCTATGAAGGCTGAGAGCAGTGAGGAAGCTGCGGAAGAAAAGTTTGAAGCTAACAGAGCTGAGCTCATGAGGTTAATGAAAGAAGCTATCTCCAAAACCAAAGTGCAAGAGGGGCCAAGCACAGTGGCTCAGGCCTGTAATCCCAGCACTTTGGGAGGCCGAGGCGGGCGGATCATGAGGTCAGGAGTTCGAGACCAGTCTGGCCAACATAGTGAAACCCTGTCTCTACTAAAAATACAAAAAATTAGCCAGACGTGGTGGTGTGCACCTATAATCCCAGCTACTCAGGAGGCTGAGGCAGGAGAATTGCATGAACCCAGGAGGCGGAGGTTGCAGTGAGCTGAGATCGTGCCACTGCACTTTAGCCCAGGCGATACTGTGAGACTCCGTCTCCAAAAAAAAAAAAAAAAAAAAAGTGCAAGAGGAAGCAGCAAGTGCTGATGTAGAAGCTGCAGCAAGTTATCCAGAAGATCTAGCTAAAATAATTGATGAAGCTGACTACACTAAATATTAAATTTTCTTTTTCTTTTCTTTTCTTTTGTTGTTGGTTTGTTTTTGAGACAGGGTCTCGCTCTGTCACCCAGGCTAGAGTGCAGTGGTGCAGTAATGGATCACTGCAGCCTCAAACTCCCAGGCTCAAGCTATTCTCCCAGCCCCCCAAGTAGGAGGGACTACAGACATGTGCCACCACACCCAGCTAATTTTTGTATTTTTTTTTGTTGTTGTTTTTGTAGAGGTAGGGTTTCGCCACATTGCCCAGGCTGGTCTTGAACTCCTGGGCTCAAGCAGTCCTCCTGCCTCTGCCTCCCAAAATACTGGGATTACAAGCGTGAGCCACTGCACCTGGCCTCTTATTTTCAATGTAGATGAAACAGCCCTCTGTTGGAAGAAGATGCCATCTAGGATTTTCATAGCTAGAAGAAGTGAATGCTTGGTTTCAGAGCTTCATGGGATAGGCTTCCTCTCTTGTTGGGGGCTAATACAGCTGGTGACTTGATGTTGGCACTAATGTTTGTTACCATTCTGAAAATCCTAGAGTCCTTAAGAATTATGCTAAATCTATTCAGTCTGTGCTCTGCAAATGGAATAACAAAGTCCGGATGACAGCACATCTGTTTACAGCATGGCTTACTGAATATTTTAAGCCCATTGTTGAGATCTATCTCAGAAAAAAGATTTATTTCAAAATATTACTGCTCACTGACAATGCACCCAGTCACCCAAGAGCTCTAATTGAGATGTACAAGGAGATTAATGTTATTTTCATGTCTACTAACATAGCACTCATTCTGCAACCCTTGGATAAAGGAATAGTTTGAACTTTCACATCTTGATTATTTAAGAAATACATATCATAAGGCTGTGACTGCCATAGATGGATCTGGGCAAAGTACACTGAAAACCTTCTGGAAAGAATTCACCATTCTAAATGCCATTCATGGAAGGAGTTCAAAATATCCACACTGGCTGGGTGTGGTGGCTCATGCCTGTAATCCCAGCACATTGGGAGGCCAAGGCGGGTGGATCACTTGAGGTTAGGAGTTCAAGACTAGTCTAGCCAACATGGTAAAACCCTGTCTTCACTAAAAATACAAAAAGTATCTGGACATGGTGGCGCATGCCTGTAATCCCAGCTACTGGGGAGGCTAAGGCAGGAGAATTGTTTGAACCCAGGAGGTGAAGGTTGCAGTGAGCCAAGATTGTACCACTGCACTCCAGCCTGGGTGACAGAGCAAGAATCAGTCTCAAAAAAAAAAAAAAAAAATACCCTATAAACTTAGTTGATAAAGCATCAGTGGGGTTTCAAAGGAATGACTCCCATTTTGAAAGAGGTAATACTGTGAATAAAATGCTATCAAACAGCATTTGCATTCCTTTCATAAAAGGAAGGGTTGACCCATGTAGCAAACTACTTTGTCTTATTTTAAGAAATTGCCATAGCCACCTCACCCTTCAGAAAGCACCACTCTGATCAGTCAGTGGCCATCAACATCAAGGCAAGACTCTCCATCAACAAAAAGATATTATTCACTGACAGCTCTGTTGATTTTTAGCAGTATTTTTCATTAAGGTGTGTACTTTTTTTTTAAGATATAATGCTGTTGCACACTTATTAGAGTACAGCATAGTGTAAACAGAACTTTTTTTTTTTTTTTTGAGATGGAGTCTCATTCTGTCACCCAGGCTGGAGTGCAGTGGCACGATCTCGGCTCACTGTAAGCTCCGCCTTCCGGGTTCACACCATTCTCCTGCCTTAGCCTCCTGAGCAGCTGGGACTACAGGCGCCTGCCACCACGCCCGGCTAATTTTTTTGTATTTTTAGTGTAGACGGGGTTTCACCATGTTACCAGGATGGTCTTGATCTCCTGACCTCGTGATCCACCTGCTTCAGCCTCCCAGAGTGCTGGGATTACAGGTGTGAGCCACCACCCCTGGCTGTAAACAGAACTTTTATATACATTAGGAAACCTGAAAGTTCATGTGACTTGCTGTATTGCAAATATTTATTGTGATATTTGCTTTATTGCTGTGGTCTGGAACCACCCCTGCAGTATCTCCAAGGTATGCCTGTATTGGGAAAAACATGGTATAGTCAGCCCTCCGAATCCTGGGTTCTGCTTCTGTGAATTCAATCAACCACACATCGAAAATATTTGGAAAAAAATTGTACCTGTACTGAACAAATAGACATTTTTTCTTGTCATTATCCCCTAAAAGGGGATAACAATTATTTACATAGTATACATTGTATTAGGTATTATCAATAATCTAGAGATGTCTTAAAACATGTGGGAGGATGTGTATAGGTTATATGCAAATACTATGCCATATTGTATCTGGGACTTGAGTGTCTGCAGATTTTGGTATCCGTAGCAGGTCCTGAAATCAATCCCCCAAGGATACCGAAGGATGACTGTATATATAGGGTTCAGTACTATCCTTGATTTCAGTTATCCATTGGGGGTCTTGGAATGTATCCTCTGCAGATAAGAGGGGACTACTATATAGTCTTTGAGAAAGAAGTGTGTGTTACTATTTTGAAGCCACATCTATATACTTTAAAGCTGATCCATATGATATTGCCACTTTTTAAAGTTTATCCATATATTGTTGTATTTCTTAGTGTATACTTTAGACTTTGTATGAAACAAGCCACTGGAATGTAAGCTTCATGATGTCGGGAACATTGTCAGTCTTGTTTATCACTCTATCCCCAGAACTTGAGTACTCAGTATTTATTAAATGAATCAATTATCAATTTTTTGAAGTGCGTAGTTCATTTTAGAAAAATTTACATTGAAGTGTTTAAAATATACTCACAACCTTTCCTTGCATTATTGAAACAAATGAGGTATTCTGTAGTCTAAATGTGTATTCCTATGTTTACTATTCTTTTTGGGTAAATTTTTTGGTAGTGTAATTTGTTGTACCTAATTGGAGTGTATTTTATCTTTCTTTTAAGACACATGCCTGGACATACAAGTCGAGAAGTACTAATCATCTTTAGCAGCCTTACAACTTGTGATCCATCTAATATTTATGATCTAATCAAGGTAGACCAAAAAATCAAAACCAAAGTTACAACTCTAAAGAGAATTCTGTAGCAAATTTGTTTTTTTATATATATATATTTGTGTGTCTAATTCATCTTTGTGGTAGATGTAGTGAATTTATTACTAGTTTTCAGAGCATTCTTTATATTTCAAATACATTAATTCTTAAATGTTTTTCTTCTTCCCTAAAACTATCTATCTACTTGGATTTTATGAAGACCCTAAAGGCAGCTAAAATTAGAGTATCTGTTATTGGATTGTCTGCAGAGGTTCGCGTTTGCACTGTACTTGCTCGTGAAACTGGTGGTATATATATAATTTCTTTAATATTTGCTCATAATTACTGTGTAGGAAATAATTTATTAATTAAATTAGGATGTTTTAATCTGTTCTGAGCTACTAAAAGTAGTCTAAAATATGGGCAGTCATCTTAAATATATCATTGATTCTGTAAGAAATCATCTCAAAATGCAAAGAGTTTTCAGTACTTATGTCAATATTTAGAGGAAGTAGTATAACTCTTGGAAAGCTGGAAATTTTACTGTATGTAATTCTTTATAAAGATTTTATAACTTGTCTTTAATTAAATTCTAATTACAGGCCAGGCATGATGGCTCTGCCTGTAAGCCCAACATTTTGGTAGGCCAAGGCAGGAGAATCACTTGAAGCCAGAAGTTTGAGATCAGGCTGATTAACATAGTGAGACCTGTCTCTATTTATATGTTAAAATAATAATAATAGTAATAATAATAAATTGTAATTACAGTTATTCCTAGAGAAGTTGGTTTAGATGTATTATTTAAATAAGGTTTTAAAAGTGATAATTTAGCTGAAATCATTATTTTGAAAATGTACATTTTCAGATGATAAAACTTTTACAGAATTACATAGAACGTATACTTCGTTATGTCTATGAAGCTGTTTTTTTTTTCCTTTTCATCTTGTTAGGCACATACCATGTTATTTTAGATGAAAGCCATTACAAAGAGTTGCTCACACATCATGTTAGTCCTCCTCCTGCTAGCTCAAGTTCTGAATGCTCCCTTATTCGTATGGGTAAGTGTTTTTATGTTTTAAAAAAATATATATCTAGGCTCTCTATTTTTATTTGCACAAGTTATTTTAATATTTAAGAATTTTTAAAGAAGAAATATGCTTGTTGAAGCAATTTTGGAAAGTACAGAGAAGTAAAAAAAAAAAAAAAAAATTAAAACTACCAGTAGTCCTGTCACCCAGAAAATACTGTTGGCTTTCTTTATTTTTAAGGCTAGAAAGGTATAAACTGTGTTTATAGAAAAATACTTATATTAAGCTGGACGTGGTGGCTCAGACCTGTAATCCCAGCACTTTGGGAGGCCAAGGTGGGCGAATCATGAGGTCAGAAGATCAAGACCATCCTGGCTAACACAGTGAAACCCCATCTATACTAAAAATACAAAAAATTAGCCGGCTGTGGTGGCGGGTGCCTGTAGTCCCAGCTACTCGGGAGGCTGAGGCAGGAGAATGGTGTGAACCCAGGAGGCAGAGCTGGCAATGAGCCGAGATCGTGCCACTGCACTCTAGCCTGGGTGACAGAGCAAGACTCCGTCTCAAAAAAAAAAAAAGAAAAGAACAAAAAAGAAAAATACTTACATTAAGAAATGTTTTAAATAAGCTACAAAAGCCAGGCGTGGTGGCTCATGCCTGTAATCCCAGCACTTTGGGAGGCCGAGGCTAGCAGATCACCTGAGGTCAGGAGTTTGAGACCACCCTAGCCAATATGGCGAAACCCTGTCTCTACTAAAAATTACAAAAAATGGCAGGGCATGGTGGCAGATGTCTGTAATCCCAGCTACTCAGGAGGTTGAGGCAGGAGAATCGCTTGAACTCAGGAGGCAGAGGTTGCCATGAGCTGAGATTGCGCTACTGCACTCCAGTCTGGGTGGCAGAGCGAGACTGTCTTAAAAAAAATAAAAATAAAATAAGCTACAAAATTCTCTGTACTGTATGATCAAAGCTGTGTAATACAAACTGTGCAAAGACAAAGCTTGCAGGGAAATACACCAAATTGCTCAAAGGAGGGGAAATTATTGGTTTTTGATCACTTTTTCTTTCTTTTTTTTTTTTTTTTTTTTGAGATAGAGTCTCACTCTATTGCCTAGGCTGAAGTGCAATGGCGCGATCTCAACTCACTGCAACCTCTGCTTCCTGGGTTCAAGTAATTATCCTGCCTCAGCCTCCCAAGTAGCTGGGATTATGGGCGGGCACCACCACACCCAGCTAACTTTTGGATTTTTAGTAGAGACGGGGTTTCAGCATGTTGGCCAGGCTTGTCTTGAACTCCTGACCTCGTGATCCGCCCGCCTCAGCCTCCCAAAGTGCTGGGATTACAGGCGTGAGCCACTGCACCCGGGCTTGGATGACTTTTTTAAAATGTTATTTTCTTCTATTTTACAAAAATGTTGCAATGAAGATTTATTACATTTATATTGAAAAAAGGTATAACTTTTAAATAGAAAAAGAATCTCCTTATTTAATATATATATTTTTAAATGTTAATTAAGTAGGATGCTTTTCTACTTTTGGCCTTTTGTATTACTAGTCGACCTCTTTTTTCCATGGTCTTCTCATGTGTTTAATGATGTTAGTTAACTACCTTATTGTGTGTTGCAAGGATCGAGTTAATACAGATGGTGCATTTAGAATAATGCTTGATGTAAACATTCAATACATTTTAGATCTTATTTAGCTAATCTTTTTGATTTACTGATATATATTCTTATTCCATTTTAAATTTATAATTTGTTTGTTAGAGTCCTTTAGGAATATTAACCTTTTCTTTTTTTTTTTTTTTTTTTTTTTTTTTTTTTTTTTTTTTTTTTTTTTTTTTTTTTGAGACGGAGTCTCGCTCTGTCACCCAGGCTGGAGTGCAGTGGCCGGATCTCAGCTCACTGCAAGCTCCGCCTTCCGGGTTTACGCCATTCTCCTGCCTCAGCCTCCTGAGTAGCTGGGACTACATTTGCTGGGACTACAGGCGCCCGCCACCTCGCCCGGCTAGTTTTTTGTATTTTTTAGTAGAGACGGGGTTTCACTGTGTTAGCCAGGATGGTCTTGATCTCCTGACCTCGTGATCCGCCCGTCTCGGCCTCCCAAAGTGCTGGGATTACAGGCTTGAGCCACCACGCCCGGCATTAACCTTTTCTTAGTCACCTGATGCAAATATTTTTCTTGTTGGTTATTTGCCTTTACTTTTATTTATTTGTTTTGATATGTAGATACATTTAAATTTTTTATGTAATATCTCTTTTTAAAAATGGTTTCTGCTTTTCCTGAACATGTTTTCAGAATTTAAAATTATATATGGAAAACAAATTACATGAAAGATTTGAGCATTTCAAAATTTTAAACATAAAAGTATAAACTTAGATAAAATGAAGGTGTACTATATCTTCACTTGTATCAGAAATGATGTAAAAATTACAACCTCTTTAAAAAGTAGTGTTGATCATTATTAAGTTAGAAAATATATAGCTGGGCATGGTGGCGGATGCCTGTAATCCCAGCTACTTGGGAGGCTGAGGTGGGAGAATCGCTTGAACCCGGGTGGTGGAGGATGCAGTGAGCCAAGATAACGCCACTGCACCCCAGCCTGGGTGACAGAGCAAGACTCCATCTCAAAAAAAAAAAAAAAAAAAGAGAAAAGAAAAAGAAAAATATATATATGAACTTCAGAATCTGAGGTCATATATATAGACAGGTCTTTCGCCTGTTTCCTCTACTTTTTCTTGTAGCTTGGAATTAGTTTCATCATGCTATAATAAGCTTATCTGAAAGGTGGTAAAGTGATATTTTGTACAACTTCGTTGGCTTTTTGATAAGAACATCTTTAGGTTCTTAGTCCTAGAATTCTGCTGTTTGCTTGGAAAAAGAAAGTAATACATTTTCTTCTATGAAGGATTTCCTCAGCACACCATTGCTTCTTTATCTGACCAGGATGCAAAACCCTCTTTCAGCATGGCGTAAGTAAAGACCTTGAAAATATCAGTGATAATGTTTTTACATTTTTAATTCCTTCTTTTAAGTTATAAATTCAAAAGACAGGCAATGAAGAGTATGTCTGTATACTTGTATGGAGTGATCTTCAGGATCTATTACTAAATAAAATAGTAAGTTTGAGAGAATTTTGTAGTATGCTACTGATCACCTAAGAAGAAAGTAGAGATGTAAGTGGATATATTTGCTTGTTTATGTTAATAATAAAAACAGTAGTATGGAAATAATAAAAACTTAAAAGGGGTAGAGGGGGAAGTTTTTTTTTTTTTTTTTATGTTTACCTCAGTGAGTGCGTAGGGAAAAGCAAAGGGATAGACCCTAGACTTTTCTGAATGCATCACTTAATGATAGGGATCTGTTCTGAGAAATGCGTCATTAGGTGATACCATCATTGTGCAAACATCACAGAGTGTACTTACACAAACCTAGATAGTGTAGCCTACTAACATCACAGTTATATGGTATAACCTATTTCTCCTAGGCTGCACACCTGTACAGCATATTGTGTACTGAATAATGTAGGCAGTTTTAATGTAACACTTAGTGTTTGTGTAACTAAACACAGAAAAGGTGCAACTAAAATGTGGTATTATCTTATGGGACCACTGTCATATGTGTGGTCCATCACTGACCAGAATGTTACATAGAATATTACTGTACCGTGTTTTAACTTCAGAGCTTTGTATTTTACATAATTATAAAACAAAATTAAATTTAAGAGAGTAATTCTTAAAAATCACAAACAAGATTTCTGCCTCCAGCCAAAAAGGTGTAACAGGGACTAGATTTACCCTCCTGTCAAAAAAAGTAGACAAAGTATATAAAACAGTGGTTTTCATACATTGGACAGCAAGCCTTGCGATAATGATCCCTGACAAAAAGGAAACAAATGAGATGGGCCCTAAGAGCACTCCAGCTTACTGCCTGGATGGAATTCCCAGGCTACAGATGGAGGCTGGAGATGTTGAGTTGAAGAAACAAAGTTCATCTTTCAAGGAGGCTGAGAGGGTGATAATTTTGCAGGTCAGAGTACTGGAGAGGAAAGAGCTGCACAGAGAGAACTCTCTGGGGAGCTGCAGAGACTTGCTCATGAGTCAGCAGCTGAGTGTTGATCAGCACTTTCGTGTGAGGAGACTACTGGAAGTCAGGGAAAGAATCACTGGAAAGGCCGGGCGCGGTGGCTCAAGCCTGTAATCCCAGCAAAGGCGGGCGGATCACAAGGTCAGGAGATCGAGACCACAGTGAAACCCCATCTCTACTAAAAATACAAAAAAAAATTAGCCGGGCGCGGTGGCGGGCGCCTGTAGTCCTAGCTACTCAGGAGGCTGAGGCAGGAGAATGGCGTGAACCCAGGAGGCGGAGCTTGCAGTGAGCCGAGATCGCGCCACTGCACTCCAGCCTGGGCAACAGCGTGAGACTCCGTCTCAAAAAAAAAAAAAAAAAAAAAAAAAGAATCACTGGAAAGCAGCAGACAGAGCAATTCCCAGAGCTCACACAGAGAACATTCATGTTCTCACCAGTCTGTATGGAAATACCTCTTAACATGACAGGCATTGAATAGAGTCCACAGTAATGGGATCAAATTAATTCTATCACAAGAACTGGAACCAGAGGCAAAAAAAAAAAAAAAAGAGAGAAAAATCTAGACTAACAGCTGTTCTGGACCAGCCTAACAAAGCTTAAAAGCAAGTTTTGAAGAGATTAAACTATTTCCAAGTTAATGAAGTATATTCTAAAACAAACCCTTAAATATTTAAGGGAATACAAAAAAAAAAAGAAAAAGAAAAAATCCAGCACCCAAAACAAAGCAAAATTCACAATGTCTGGCAAAGCAAAATTCACAATCCCTGGCAGAAATTACCAAGGATGCAAAGGAAAATATGACCCATAAAATGGAGAAAAATCACAGAATGGAAACATACCCAGAAATAACCCATTTGGTAGAATTAATAGACAAAGGGTTGGGTGCAGTAGCTCATGCCTGTGATCCTAGCACTTTGGGAGGCTCAGGTGGGCGGATCACTTGAGCCCAGGAGTTCGAGATCAGTATAGCCAACATGGTAAAACCCATCTCTACTAAAAACACAAAAATTAGCCAGGCCTGGTGGCGCACGCCTGTAATCCCAGCTACTCAGGAGGCTGAGGTATAAAATACACTTGAACCCAGGAGCTAGAGATGGCAGTGAGCTGAGATCGTGCCATTGCACTCCAGCCTGGGTGACAGGCTTAAAAATAAATAAATAAATAAATAATTAATTAATTAGTAGATAAAGATGTTAGGACAACAATTATATTATAAATGTACTCTGTATGTTCAGGATATTATAGAACATGAGAATGGTAAGAAGAGATATGGAAGGTATAAAAAAGACCCAAATAAACTTCTAGTGATGAAGAATACAGTGTTTTAGATGAAAAATATATTTGCTGGGATTAACAGCAGATTAGACACTACAGAAGAAAAAAGTTAGTGAATTCAAAGATAGTAATAGAAACTTTAAAATAAAAATGAAGGGCTGGGTGTAGTGGCTCACATCTGTAATTCCAGCACTTTGGGAGGCCGAGGCAGGCAGATCACTTGAGACCAGGAGTTTGACACCAGCCTGGCCAACATGATGAAACCCCATCTCTAATAAAAATACAAAAATTAGCTGGGCGTGGTAGCACGTGCCTGTAATCCCAGCTGCTCAGGAAGCCAAGCACGAGAATTGCTTGAACCTGGGCGATGGAGGCGGTGAGTTGAGATTGTGCCACTGTACTTCAGCTTGGGCAATAGAGTGAGACTCTGTCTCAAAAAAAAAAAAAAAAAAAAAAAACTGAAGAGAGGGAAAAAAATGAATGTAGCATAATTGAGCTATAAGACATACAGATTTAAAAATAGACTTTCAGCCCAGGCAGGTGGCTCACACCTATAATCCCAGCACTTTGGGAAGCTGAGGCAGGTGGATCATTTGAGGCTAGGAATTCAAGACCAGCAACATAGTGAGACCCCCATCTCTACAAAAAGTTATAAATTTTTTTAAAATATAGACTTCTTTTTTTTTTTTTTTTTTTTTTTGAGATAGAGTTTCACTCTTGTCACCCAGGCTAGAGTGCAGTGGTTCTATCTCAGCTCACTGCAACCTCTGCCTCCTGGGTTCAAGCAATTCTGCTTCAGCCTCCCAAGTAGCTGGGATTACAGATGCCCAGCTAATTTTTGTATTTTTTAGTAGAGACGGAGCTTCACCATGTTGGCCAGGCTGGTCTTGAACTCCTGACCTCAGGTGATCCACCCGCCTTGGCCTCCCAAAGTGCTGCGATTACAGGTGTGAGCCACTGCACCCGGCCAAAAATACAGACTTTTAAATAGATTTTTAAATAGTGTCAAGATTTTAAGGTCAAGATAATGTGCTTTCCTGCTCTAACTTTTCAGAGTCTTATATATTACCTTTTTTTTCCCCTCTACAGGCATTTGGATGGCAATACTGAGCCAGGACTTACATTAGGAGGCTATTTCTGTCCACAGTGTCGGGCAAAGTACTGTGAGCTACCTGTTGAATGTAAAATCTGTGGTAAGAAACCAACTATTCATTATTCAGTAAATGTTGAATGACTTATCTGTATTGCTGCTAAAATTAATGTAAATGTTAAGTTATTCCTATGTTTCTGGAATTAATCTGTGCAAAGAAAAATAGATTTCTTTTTAAATTGAGTGCCTAGTACTCCACTTCCAGATATAAATGTAGCATTCTAGTTTTCTGATCCTCTTTCTGAAAAAAGTATATTCTTTAAAGGCAGTGCAGTAGATCTAGTAGACATTTTTCCATCTCTTACCTTTATAAAGTAAATATATACAAGAATGAATAATTGAACTAATAGAATTGTCTAATTTTATTTCATTTATAAGTAAGCAAATAGACCAAGACAGGTTGGTTACACACTTAGTGACAGAACTAAGATTCCATCATACAATCTTCTGTTATAGCCACAGGTAAAATGAATAACTGCCATCCTAAAAGAAACTGAAAATATTCTGCCAAAGTTACATCTTTTGTCTTTTCAGCTGTTGTCTTCATGAGGTTTGGGCTACTCAACATGTCTCTCTGCTTCATGTGTTAGGTCTTACTTTGGTGTCTGCTCCCCACTTGGCACGGTCTTACCATCATTTGTTTCCTTTGGATGCTTTTCAAGAAATTCCCCTAGAAGAATATAATGGAGAAAGGTATATCAGTTTGGATTAATTTATATCTGTTATAAGTGGTAAGCTAATGTTTGAATAGATTGTTACTACCTTAAAAAATAATCCAATTGGCTTGGACAAGAGTACTTCTAATATGGAAGATGAGGTGAAGAATGTCGTGGTTGTGATTGAAATGACTCATTGTTAAATAGATCTGAATCTCCAGAAACCAAATAATTTCACTAAACCCACGTATGTATAAATAAGGGTAATGATTGTACTACTAAATCAGTTTTCCAGAAGGAAAAGAAAAAAAACCCTGACTGGTAGTATTCACAGATTTCCATGGTTTGAATACTCCCACTATGGCCAATTTTTAGCTACCAATTAACAACCAGCTCTCAAAATCCTTGAATACATATTTAACAATATATCCTCTTGAGCCAGTACAATCCAGTCCTAGCATACTACTGAAAATAAGAGGCTTATTCAGCACTTTGGCAGGCTAAGGTGGGAGGATCACTTGAGGCCAGGAGTTGAAGACTAGCCTGGGCAACATAGTGAGACACCATCTCTTAAAAAAGGAAAAAAAAGCTGGGCACGGTGGCTCATGCCTGTAATCCCAGCACTTTTGGAGACCAAGGCAGGCAGATCACTTGAGGTCAGGAGTTCAACACCAGCCTGTTCGACCCCATCTCTACTAAAAATACAAAATTTAGCCCAGTGGTGGCGCATGCCTGTAATCCCAGCTACTCGGGAGGCTGAGGCAGGAGAATCGCTTGAACTCGAAAGGCGGCGGTTACGATGAGCTGAGGTCACGCCATTGCACTTCAGCCTGGGCAGCAAGAGCAAAACTCTGTCTCAAATATAAAATAAAATAAAATAAAAATCTGGCATAACATAATTTACCTAAAATCTTTAAGGATTTTTATGAATGGTATTTGTGTGAAATACAACAAATAAAGTCTGAAATAGAGGTAGTCAATCTTTTATAGAATAGTCTTCAGAAAATAAAGATTTACTACTTTTAAGAACATCCAGGATCAGTTGGGCATGGTGGCTCATGTCTGTAATCCCAGCACTTTGGGAGACCGAGGCAGGTGGATCACCTGAGGTCAGCGGTTCGAGACCAGCCTGGTCAACATGGTGAAACACCGTCTCTACTAAAAATACAAATATTAGCCGAGTGTGGTTGGAGGTGCCTGTAACCCTCAGCTACTCGGGAGGCTGAGGCAGGAGAATCGCTTAAACCTCGGAGACGGAGGTTGCAGTGAGCGTGGATCACACCATTGCACTCCAGCTGGGCGACAAGAGCGAAACTCCATTCAAAAAAAAAAGAACATCCAGGATTTAGGAATCACATTAAATGCTTACTGGCTAGCAGAAGACAATTATGTATCCATCTTTTTTTTTTTTTTTTTTTTTTTTTTTTTTTGAGACAGAGCCTTGCTCTGTCGCCCAGGTTGGAGTGCAGTGGCCGGATCTCAGCTCCCTGCAAGCTCCGCCTCCCAGGTTCATGCCATTCTCCTGCCTCAGCCTCCCGAGTAGCTGGGACTACAGGCGCCCGCCACTTCACCCAGCTAGGTTTTTTTTTTTTTGTATTTTTTAGTAGAGACGGGGTTTCACCGTGTTAGCCAGGATGGTCTTGATCTCCTGATCTTGTGATACGCTGTCTCGGCCTCCCAAAGTGCCGGGATTATAGGCTTGAGCCACTGCGCTGGGCTTATGTATCCATCTTGCTTTTCACACTTAAATCATTTGGAAGTCATTTAACGTCACCGTATCTAGATCAGTGTTGTTTTTGAAATTGTTGCATATTTCAGGGATAATTATAACCAATTGCTTCCTGTTGGATATAAGATTTTTTTTTTCTTTTTGCTATTAACAAATAATGCTTATATCTATATTTTTGAACATTTGTACAAGTATAAATGCATGGTAAATTCCTAGAGGTAAAATTACTGAGTCAGGAGTTTTACATGTTTTGTGAATTGTGATAGATACTGTAAAGTTGTTCTTCAAAGAAGTTTCATTTATTGTTTTCCCACATTTAGCCAACATTAGGTATTATGAAACTTTTTTATATTGGCTAAAACTGACAGACAAAAAAAAAAAGTCTCATTATTTTAGCTTGGTATTTATTTGCTTATGGTTGAGGTTAAATGTAGTAGAAAAGAAAAACCCAGTACTATAGAAAATGGAGTTTAAGAAATATTCCAGAAAGTACAATAAAAGGAGTAAAATAAAGAGGTTGAAATAGGAGAGTAAAGATAAGAATACTGGAGATTCATCCAGAAGGTCCAGTATGAGAATAATATGAGGGAAAAAAAGGTAGGATAGAAAATCATCAAAGACATAGTTCAAAGAAATTTTCTGTTGAAGGACAGAACTTTCTAGATTGAAAGGTTCTGTTGGCTGGGAAGGGTGGCTCATAGCTCTAATCCTTGTACTTTGGGAGACTGAGATGGGGATCACTTGAGGCCAGGAGTTCCAGGCCAGCCTGGGTCACATAGCAAAACCTCATCTCTACAACAAAGATAAAAGAAAGGGACTGCCAAGTGCCTGACGTATTGAAGGAAGACAGACCCCATAATTGTGAACTTTCAGAATACACAATAAATCCTTAACCCTAAACATTTCCAGAGAGGAAAAACGAGGTCACATACAAAGGATCTGGAATTAAACTTGTTTGGCTTCTCATTAGCAACACTGGATGCAGAGAGGGAGCAGTCACCTTCAAAGTTTGTAGTGAAAATTGTTACCCTTAGATACCCAGCCAAGCTATAGTTAAGTGAAGGTAGAATAACAACATTTTCAGACTTGTAAAGTCTCAAAAAGATATTTTTCTGGGGAAGGTCTGGAAGAGGTAGATGATTCAAAGGAACAGAGAAAGAGAATGACATGGGGTCTAGTAATATGTATCTAATTCAAAACAGGCGGAAGAACGGCCTAGCATGATGGTAAGAAGAAATTCCAGAATGATACCTGTGTGTCACATATGGGGAACAGTCCAGTTTGGAGACAGTCAGAATGCTCCAGGAAAGATATCACCAAGGGGATGAAAACTGCAGAACCCCTGATGTATTTAAATATATTGAGAGGACAGTTATATTATTCCAGAGAAAACTGGGCCTGAATTAGTGTCAATTACATAGGAAACTAACCTTGGGAATAGCAACACAGTATTTCCAGGAAAAAAAAAAAATGTTTTAAATAGGGGAAAACTTATGGCTTAGCTGAGAATATTTTTATAGGCATAGTAAACTAAACATTGATTATTGTTCTATCCAAAAGGAAGACTTAACTATGTAGAAAGAATTGAGAATGACATTAGTTACATATTTATGCATTACTGGGTTCAAGATGGTTGAAAGAGAATTAAATTCTCTTCTTTCGTAGTTGGAGGTTCATAGCCAGTAACTGTGAAGAATCACAAAGTAGCACTTATTAGAATAACTGACTATCAAACAAAAGTTTGAAAGTGCTTGTGACTGGGCACGGTAGCTCATGACTGTAATCCTAACACTTTGGGAAGCCAAGATGGGAGGATTGCTTGAGCCCAGGCATTCGAGACCAGCCTGGGCAATATCGCGAGACCCTGTCTAAATAAAAACTTAGCCAGGCATGGAGATGCATGCCTGTAGTCCTAGCTACTCAGGAGGCTGAGGCAGAAGGATCACCAGGAGGTTGAAGCTGCAGTGAGCCATGATAGCATGTCTGCACTCCAGCCTTTGAGACAAAGCAAGACCCTTGACTTGAAAAAAAAGAAAAATAAAGCATGCTCACATTTAACCTTAATGAAAATAAAAACTACATTTTGGGCTGTCAGATGACCTTGTATATACTGTGGAATTTTTTTAAATTTATGGTATCCTTTTTTTTTGTTTTTGAGATGGAGTTTCGCTCCTGTCACTCAGTGTGGAGTGCAATGACACCATCTCGCCTCACTGCAACCTCCGCCTCCTGGGTTTAAGCGATTCTCCTGCCTCAACCTCCCAAGTAGCTGGGATTACAGGCGCCCACCATCACACCCGGCTAATTTTTGTATTTAGTGGAGACGGGTTTTCGCCATGTTGGCCAGGCTGGTCTCGAACTCCTGACCTCAGGTGATCCACCCATCTTGGCCTCCCAAAGTGCTGGGATTACAGGCATGAGCCACCGTGCCTGGCCTTTTGGTATTCTTAACTCTTTTTCCTGAAAGTCATGTGAAGACAAGTACATATTAATTAAAGGATTCTAGTTATTGAGATTTTGCTGAACTATTTTAATGAGTAAATTTTAAGAAAAAACTGATTGTTAAACTTTTTTTTCAGATTTTGTTATGGATGTCAGGGGGAATTGAAAGACCAACATGTAAGTTCATTGGCTTTCTAAATATTAAGTAATGTACAAGAAATACTGAAATAAATGGTACTATAAGTTTTCAACAGGTTGTTAAAGACCAGGCTCATATCAGTTTATTTCTTGTAAAGATAATTAAAATAGGTGGAGGTAAAATGGGAACAATATAGTTTAAATAGTAGTTTTGTTATTCTGCATTATAATTTTTGCTATAAAGATACTTTGTAATTCATCTCTTTTTTTTTGAGACTGAGTCTGGCTCTGTCACCCAGGCTGGAGTGCAGTGGCATGATGTCGACTCACTGCAAGCTCCACCTCCCGGGTTCACGCCGTTCTCCTGCCTCAGCCTCCTGAGTTTTTGGGACTACAGGTGCCCGCCACCATGCCCAGCTAATTTTTTTGTATTTTTAGTAGAGATGGGGTTTCACCGTGTTAGCCAGGATGGTCTCGATCTCCTGACCTCGTGATCCGTCCACTTTGGCCTCCCAAAATGCTGGGATTACAAGCATGAGCCACCATGCCGGGCTATAATTCATCTTCTTAAAAAATTTTTGGGCCGGGTACGGTGGCTCAAGCCTGTAATCCCAGCACTTTGGGAGGCCGAGACGGGCGGATCACGAGGTCAGGAGATCGAGACTGTCCTGGCTAACATGGTGAAATCCCGTCTCTACTAAAAAATACAAAACACTAGCCGTGCGAGGTGGCAGGCGCCTGTAGTCCCAGCTACTCGGGAGGCTGAGGCAGGAGAATGGCGTAAACCCGGGAGGCAGAGCTTGCAGTGAGCTGAGATCCGGCCACTGCACTCCAGCCCGGGTGACAGAGCGAGACTCCGTCTCAAAAAAAAAAAAAAAAATTTTTTGTATTAAAAGTTTTTAAATATTTTTCTTATTTTTTAAAATTCTTTGATTGTTTTGTCTACTTTGGTACACCCTTGTAAAACATGTAATTTGTCTTTATCTTTCAAGCTAAACTGCATTTAATCTGAAAGTATTTAAAATATTTTCTTCATGTTATACTTTAAGCTGTGTGATAACACATTGAAGTTGTTTAAGGTGGCCACAGATAATAGGTGATTCTTCCATTATGCCAATGAGAAAATATTTTTTCAATTTTGAAGAGGGCCAACTTTAATATATAAACTTGTATAGATGTATATAATATGGATCACTGTCTAGCTTTAATTTTTAATTTAGTTACATGTTCCTATTTAAAACTATATAAATTATATAAAATAATAATTATAAGTATTGCTATTCCACTGTCACAATTTATAATTTTATTAAATTGTATATACCTCTTTGACATCAGTAGCTTCCTCTTTACTGGAACTACTTTTTGAGTCATTTGACAGGTTTTTGGTTTTATTTTCTGAGACGAACTCTTGCTCTGTCACCCAGGTTGTAGTGCAGTGATGCAATCTTGGCTTACTGCAACCTCTGCGTCCCAAGTTCAAGTGATTCTTGTGAGTCAGCCTCCCAAGTAGCTGGGATTATAGGCATGTACCACCATGCCCAGCCAATTTTTGTATTTTTAGTAGAGACTGGGTTTCATCGTGTTGACCAGCTGGTCTTGAACTTGTGGGCTCAAGCAGTCTGCCCGCCTTGGCCTCCCCAAGTGCTGGGATTACAGGTGTGAGCCACCACACCCAGCCTCATTTGAGTTTTTAAGAATAGGTCATTGTCTGTGTTGTTTGAGATTTATTTATTCATTCATTTCGTTTTTATTTTTTTATCCAAAGCCACATACTTCTGAGATTTAGTGATTTTTGAATCTGTGTATGAAGCTGCCCTGGAAATTTTATCCCAAGGCATAAGTACTCATATATGTAATGCTGAAAGAACAAATGTAGTTTTTTCCTTTTTATTTGTCTTATCTGTGTCATTTGACATATTTTTTTGAAAGGTTTACTTGAAAAGGAAATATAACGTTTGCAATTGTGAGGTCATTCCCTAAGAATAATTAAATCTATGTTAAATTTTTATGCTTCTCTTTTTAATTGAATCAATTAGGTGGTCTTGCTAAGCATTCAAAAGTAGCGCTGGTTTGAAGCTCATGTCTTTCCCAAACCTTAGAATGAAATAATTGAGAGTGAACTATAATAGAATAGACTTTAAAGGCTCAAAAACAAAGTCATTCCCTCATTTCTAAGGGATAGTTTGGGGTAAAAAATTAATTGCCTTAGATTTGAGAATATAGAGTACATGGAAGTAATAAAGTAGGTAGTGGGAAAAAACTGGTAGAGATACAAAAGAGCAAAGCACACCTTGAATGTCATCAAGCTGTGCTGTAATTAACTTTTGGAAACTAGTTTATCACTTTTCTTCTTTTCACTACAGGTTTATGTTTGTGCTGTGTGCCAAAATGTTTTCTGTGTGGACTGTGATGTTTTTGTTCATGATTCTCTACACTGTTGCCCTGGCTGTATTCATAAGATTCCAGCTCCTTCAGGTGTTTGATTCCAGCATGTACTATACATTGTATGTGTTGAAAAGAAATTTGCAACTGTGAATAAAATGACTTATTTAGAAGAAGCTTCATTTAAAACATGAAAGGATAATCTGACTTAAGAAACTTTTTGCTAAGAAAAGATATTATTTTATTAAATTTTAAATTTGTGTTCTGTCACAGAAATACCTGAAATTCAGTAGTACTTCATTCAATTAATTTTGTTTTCTATTATTTTGAGTTATACTGTTTTCAAAGTCATTATGCAGTATGTATAAATTACTTATAATAATTAAATTGATGTGATAATTTTATTTATGTTTTTATAATTAAATACAGAATATGATTTATGTTAATTCATTAATTTAGTGTAAGAAGAAAGTTAAGTCGAAATGTAAATTCAGTGTAAGATGAAAATTTATCAATAGTTATGAAATTAGGCTGGGCACTGTGGCTCAGGCCTATAATCCCAACACTTTGGGAGGCCAAAGTGGGCAGATCACCTGAGGTCCGGAGTTCGAGACCAGCCTGGCCAACATGGTGAAACCCTGTCACTACTAAAAACACACAAAAAAATTGCCGGGCATGGTGGTTCATGCTTGTAGTCTCAGCTACTTGGGAGGCTGAGGCAGGAGAATTGCTTGAACCCGGGAGGCAGAGGTTGCAGTGAGCTGAGATGGTGCCATTGCACTCCATCCTAAAGTGAGACTCCATCTCAAAAAAAAAAAAAACAAGTTATGAAATTAATACATATGAAATGATGTACTGCTACATCCACCAGAGAGGTCTTTTTAGGTTTAACCAAACATTTGGAATATGTTTATCAAGTTAGTACATCTGAAATTATTTGTGGCTCTGACCAACAGAAGTCACTTTAGATTAAACATTCAGACTCACAAGACTGCCATGGCCATACTTGGTACCCGCTTACTCAAAAGGATACTAAACAGAAACAACAGCCTGCCAGCACAGCATCAAGTGGTCCTCATTAGCAGTGGAGGTCTTTGCAGCCGTCCACTGTTACAGTTTAGGTGCAAGGAGATAAGATCCTCCACAGGCATCAAGGAACCAATATCTCTTAACAATTCCATAAACACAGCTTCCAGGGTATCCACAAGGGATGTGTCAATTTCATGAGTCACCACACTCAGGAAAGCCTAAAGCTTGAAGTCTCCATTAGATTATTTATAGTGCATCCCAATCTAGATACTGTAACAATTACGAGTTATTTTTACTATAAGCAAAGTTGCCTAAAATCATAGTTGATACTAACCATGGTTAACAGAGCTCTAAAAGTTTGACAGAAAGTGAGATTCAAATCCTTTCACTCTCATATGCTAAACCTTTTGCTTTACTCTGGGTCATCAGAGAAATTTAGGTGAGAATGTATGATGAAGTCTGTGTTTTAGGTTCAATGCAGATATATCATTATAGGCAGAACTCTTTTCTGGTTTTACCCAGTTAAGAGTAAATCAGGCTTTCATAGCAAAGGTATGTCTATTTTATGTATATAAACTTCAGGTACTCTAGATTGAGTTTCACTATGAAATTTGTGACTTTTTTTTTTTTTTTTTTTTTTTTTTTTGAGATGGAGTCTTGCTCCGTCACTCAGGCTGGAGTGCAGTGGCGAGATCTTGGCTCACTGCAACCTCCATCTCCCGGGCTCAAGCAATTCTCCTGTCTCAGCCTCCTGAGTAGCTGGGACTACAGACACCTGCCACCATGGCTGGCTAATTTTTGTATTTTTAGTAGAGATGGGGTTTCACCTTGTTGATCAGGCTGGTCTCCAACACCTGACCTCAGGTCATCCACCCACCTCGGCCACCGTGCCCAGCGGAAATCTGTGATTTTATAACTAACAATTTTTAGTTAAGAACATTATCAGTAAAGACAATATAGTCCCACCCTGGAGAGTCTATTCAATAGATCTTCAGGGGAGCCCAGGAATATGCATCTTTAGTAAGTGTGTGTGCACATGCACACACATACACACACACACAATGTGATTAGAGTAACAGGAGTTTCTCTCAGGAGTCATACTCCATGAGCCTAGACCCAGTGGTTCTTTATGTGGACACAAATTTCAGCTATAGGTTACCTAGTAACTGCTATTTTCTTCCATCTGCTCTGTCAACAAAGGTATCAGTGGCTTGCAGGAGATGCCTTTAATACTCTCAGAGCATTCTATCTCCCCCTATCTGGTTTAGAAGGAAGGCCTTCATTAATTACCTATTGAAAAGTTACTAGAACTCTCTATTAGAGACTCACCTTCTTGACCTGATAAAAAGGGATATCCATGTCTCTGTTAACAGCTTTATCTCTTTCTACAGTTCTGGGTATTTGAAAGGTTAAGACAAAATTTTGCTTATGCTTGAGGAGGAGTTCTTTTTTCACAATTACAGAGAAAATTTTGGTTTGTTGAATATTGCAGAAATAGAAATGGTAATGTAAGACAGTTCTGGCCTTTAATTGTTTTCTTGAAACTCTACAGTATACTACAATATACAATATAGTGAAGGAAACTATTAACATGAGAGATCCTTCTGAATAGGATATCTTTCTGAGTTCCACTATTCAGTTACAAAACTCCTTAATGCTTAAAATTCATTATGAAAATTAGATTTATTTTAAATACTTTCAAGTGTATATATTTTTATTTCATAATTTTTATTCTGTTTGTCTTTGAACTAAAGCATTTAGTTCATTTATATTTACTGTGTACATTTTATATTTAATAAACAAATATATTTATTTATTAAAAGATTACCACTGATATATTTGGGTTTAAATTTATTATCTTTGTGTTATTGGTTCCAACAATTCCATCTTTCCTTTTTTTTTTAGTTTTTTTAACTGCATATTTGACAGTATCTTTTCCTTCCTGCCTTCTTTTTGATTACTTACTTTCTACCATTCTGTGTTTTCCCTCACTAGTTTGAAAATTGTATACTTTGTTTTTATTCTTTCAGTGGTTACCCTAGAAATTACAACAAACAAAAATTACAACAAGAAATTACAACAAGAAGAATTTCTTTTTTTTTTTTTCTTTTTTTTTTTGAGACAGAGCTGGAGTGCAGTGGCACGATCTCGGCTCACTGCAAGTTCTGCCCCCAAGGTTCACGCCATTCTCTTGCCTCAGCCTCCCAAGTAGCTAGGACTATAGGCGCCTGCCACCATGCCTGGCTAATTTTTTGTATTTTTAGTGGAGACAGGGTTTCACTGTGTTAGCCAGGATGGTCTCGATCTCCTGACCTCGTGATCCACCTGCCTTGGCCTCCCAAAGTGCTGGGATTATAGGCATGAGCCACCACCCCTGGCCAACAACAATTTCTGAGACGGAGTCTCGCTCTGTCGCCCAGGCTGGAGTGCACTGGCCGGATCTCAGCTCACTGCAAGCTCCGCCTCCCGGGTTTACGCCATTCTCCTGCCTCAGCCTCCCGAGTAGCTGGGATACAGGCGCCCGCCACCTCGCCGGCTAAGTTTTTGTATTTTTTTTAGTAGAGACGGGGTTTCACCGTGTCAGCCAGGATGGTCTCGATCTCCTGACCTCGTGATCCGCCTGCCTTGGCCTCCCAAAGTGCTGGGATTATAGGCATGAGCCACCACCCCTGGCCAACAACAATTTCTTAACTTAAGTCCCCTAGAAAGTAGAACCTGAGGCAAAGATGAAAGTGTTGTTACTTTATTAGGAAGGGGCAGATCTAGGGGGGTGAGAGTGTGGAAGAAAAGGGAAAGCAAGGCAAGGAAAAACGTGATGCATTGCGTTACTGCAGTGGCTGGACTTCATGACAAGCTGTGACGAGATACAGGAGCCTCCCAACAAGTGTGTTCACTTAGAGTGTGGGGCTTCTCCAGAAGGTTTATAAGGAGAAACTGCCCCTCTGAGCAGTCCATTGAAGGGAGGAAGGAGAAGTAACTCACTTTTCTTAAGTTCTTCCATTTCCCATTGATCCTAGTTTGCCCACAGGGCTGTGTCATATCCTGTGGTAACTGCTCAGGAAGCCAGATCTCGTGCTCAGTGGTGTGGCATTGCATCCGCCTCTAGAAGGATTTCTCAATACTTTATAACTTCCTCATGTTTGTGGTCATGTCTGTGTTCAGCTGTATCTCTAGAACGGCTGGCAAATTCGTAGCATGAAATGATTTCATGAGTGGTGACAAAGGGTGCAGTCAGCCCTTGGGAAGTGGGTGAGTGGAACCCCAGTCTGGAGGCCATTAGTGGGTGGCAGAGTTTAGGAGAAAAGGTAAGAAGTTTCAGTCCTTGGGCCCTGTAGTAAGGAGAAAAACGGTACAGGAGGTTGTCACATTTCTGAGAAGTAGTCTTAGAGTGCCCTAGTACCCGCTTTGGATCCAGTTCTGTAAGGGCAGAGGATTCATTATTTCCAGGTAATCTAAGTCTGTTCTGGGGAGAAGTATTACAAGATGGACTGGGAACTCAGCTGGGATCCTGAAGGGATTTAAATTATTGATTTCACCTGACTGAATTGCTATTTGTGTCACACCTCAGGACTCTGGAAACAATACACAATTTGCCCATTCATTCATTTATTAATTCACTCAACAAACTTGTACATCTGCCGTAAGTCTGACACAATCCTAGTTATCAGGGATGTAGATACTCAAAAGAAGTAAACCTAACCTCATGCATCTGTGAATCTCCCTATCTGAAAAGACACAGCCTTGTAAAGAAGCTTGTGTGAAAGCGCTAACGACATGCCAAGTGTTGTGGGGATGCAGGAGAGGTGTGGTAAAGTGGGTTGGGAGGCAGCTCAGATGTCTAAAGCGGTCAGGCAGACAATGCAGATAAGTGAAAGGGGGCCAGTTGATGCACAGTGGGGACATCTGGAAAGCACCCATCCCATCTAAAGGAGGCAGCCTCTGAGAGGCTGGGGATCAGGGATAGAAGGGAGATGTACTTTTCACTGTAGATCCTTTTGTATCTTTTAAATTTTGTTACTTAATTCAAAAAAATGTAAAAATAAAGATTTTAAAGTGAGGTAACCATTATTTGGCCCCAGCCTATTTTTTTCTTCTGGGAATGATACTTAAACTAAAAACTGGAATTTTTTTTTTTTTTTTTGAGACAAAGCCTTGCTCTGTTCCCCAGGCTGGAGTGCATTGGTACAATCATGGCTCACTGCAGTCTCGACCTTCCAGACTCAAGTGATGGTCCCACCTCAGACTCCCTAGTAGCTGGGACCACAGGTGTGTGCCACTGTGCCTGGCTAATTTTTTAAAAAGATTTTTTTTTTTTTTAGAGACAGCGTCTTCCTATGTTGCCCAGGCTGGTCTTGAACTCCTGAGCTCAAATAATCTGCATGCCTCCGTCTTCCAAAGTGTTGGCATCACAAGCTTGAGCCACCGTGCCCAGCCGTAAAAACTGGATTTTTAAAGTGAATTCTCCCAAGTTTGAGATGCTGGCATCTAATTTAGAAAAACACAGAGGCTAAATATCTTCAGGCCACCAGTTTACAAACTTTGGCCTGGCCTGTCTCTTTTCTATCACTTATCATCAGGGCAGATATTCTTTTTTTTTTTTTTTTTTTTTGAGACGGAGTCTCGCTCTGTCACCCAGGCTGGAGTGCAGTGGCCGGATCTCAGCTCACTGCAAGCTCCGCCTCCCGGGTTCACGCCATTCTCCGGCCTCAGCCTCCCGAGTAGCTGGGACTACAGGCGCCCGCCACCTCGCCCGGCTAGTTTTTTGTATTTCTTAATAGAGACGGGGTTTCACCGTGTTAGCCAGGATGGTCTTGATCTCCTGACCTCGTGATCCGCCCGTCTTGGCCTCCCAAAGTGCTGGGATTACAGGCTTGAGCCACCGCGCCCGGCCAGGGCAGATATTCTTATAAGTTTCAGGTGTTATACTTTCCTGGGATATACTCCTCTTAGGGGATAATTTATTTATTTTTTGTTTTTGTTTTTGTGACAGAGTCTCGCTCTGTCAACCAGGCTAGAGTGCAGTGGCACAATCTTGGCTCACTGCAACCTCTGCCTCCTGGGTTCAAGCGATTCTCCTGCCTCAGCCTGCTGAGTAGCTGGAACTACAGGCGTGCACCACCATGCCTGGCTAATTTTTGTGTTTTTAGTACTGACAGGGTTTCACCATGTTGGCCAGGCTGGTCTTGGAACTCCTGACCTCAAGTGATCCACCCACCTGGACCTTCCAAAGTGCTGGGATTACAGGCGTGAGCCACTGTGGCCAGACTTAGGGGATAATTTAGTTTAGGGTTTTTGTGTTTCTGTTTTAAATTTAAATTTTTATTTTTTTGAGGCAGTATCACTCTGTCTCTCAGGCTAGAGTGCAATGGCACAATCAACTCACTGCAGCCTTGAATTCCTGGGCGCAAGTGATCCTCCCAATTCAGCTTCTCCAGTAGCTAGGACTACAGGCGTGCACCACTATGCCTGGCTGATTTTTTTTTTTTTAAGAGATGGACTCTTGTCGTGCTGTCCAGGCTCGTCTCAATTCCTGGCCTCAAACGATCCTCTCTCCTAGGCCTCCCAAAGTGCTGGGATTACAGACTACAGACGTTAGCCACTGTGCCCAGCCTAGTTCAAGTTTTAAGCATTAAGAATTGACTCTTTGGAGGACTAGGGATCTTTTAAGGATCTCTACAGTCAGTGACTCTAAATGTAGTGTTTGGACCAGTAAGTAGCATTAGCATCACCCAAGAAGTCATTAGAAATGCAAATTATTGGCCGGGGCGGTGCCTCACGCCTGTAATCCCAGCACTTTGGGAGGCTGAGGTAGACAGATCACGAGGTCAGGAGTTCGAGACCAGCCTGACCAACATGGTGAAACCCTGTTTGTACTAAAAATACAAAAATTAGCCGGGCGTGGTGGAGGGCACCTGTAATCCCAGCTACTCAGGAGGCTGAGGCAGGAGAATCACTTGAACCCGGGAGGAGGAGGCTGCAGTGAGCTGAGATCGCACCACTACACTGCAGCCTGGGCAACAGAGTGAGACTCCATCTCAAAAAAAAAAAAAAAAAAAAAAAAAATGCAAATTCTTAAGCCCCATCACAGGCCTGTTGAATCAGAAACTCTGAGGATGGGTCTGGCAGTCTTTGCTTTAACAAATCCTCCAGGTGGTCACAATAAATGTTGAAGTGTGAGAGTTACTGCCTGTAATCCCATTACAGAGGTATGTAGGTAACTTAAAAACAGGTCCTGATAAAAGAATTCTTCTAAACTTAAAAAACAAATTCAGGTAACCTTAATAAAAAACAAATCTCAAACATGGAATTATTTTTTCACTTCTTTTTTTTTTTTTTTGGAGACAGAGTCTTGCTCTGTTGCCCAGGCTGGAGGGAAGTGGCGCGACCTCGGCTCACTGCAATTTTCATCTCCCAAGTTCACGCCATTCTCCTGCCTCAGCCTCCCGAGTAGCTGGGACTACAGGCGCCCGCTACCATGCCCAGCTAATTTTTTTGTATTTTTAGTAGAGACGGGGTTTCACTGTGTCAGCCAGGATGGTCTCAATCTCCTGACCTCGATATCCACCCGCCTCGGCCTCCCAAAGTGCTGGGATTACAGGCGTGAGCCACTGCGCCCGGCCTTTTTCACTTCTCTTAATGCTCTGTAAACATTAGTGTATTTATATATGTACTTAGAATTTTTAAAAATCAATTTTATTGAGTTATAATTAACATACAGTAAAAATGCTCCCATTTTGAGTAATTCCATGCCTTTTGACAAGTGTTCTGTACCCATGCCACGACCACCACAATCGAGAGAGAACATCTTCATCATTCCAGAAGGGCTCCTTTGCGGTCAGTATTCCTGAGGAGTTCCAGCCGCCGGTGACATTGATCTGTTTTCTGTCACTGTAGATGAGATTTGTCTGTTATATACAATTTTTAAAAATTAAATATGTATGGCTTCTTTTGCTTAGCATGATGTTTTTGAGCTTATTCATTTGTTGCATATATCAATACTTTGCTTCTTTTTACCACCTGTATTTCATTTATGGATACTTTGTTTATCCATGTGTTTATCCCCAGTGGACACTGGGCTGTTTCTGATTTTTTGGTTATTATTATGAATAAAGTTGCTATGAACATTATTGTATAAATCTTTGTGTGTTCATGTGTTTTCATTTTTCTTGGGTAAATATGTAGGAATAGGCCGGACGCGGTGGCTCACGCCTGTAATCCCAGTACTTTGAGAGGCCAAGGCGGACGGATCACAAGGTCAGGAGATCAAGACCATCCTGGCCAACATGGTGAAACCCCATCTCTACTAAAATACAAAAAAAATTACCTGGGTGTGGTGTTGCGCACCTGTAGTCCCAGCTACTTGGGAGGCTGAGGCAGGGTAATTGCTTGAACTCAGGAGGTGGAAATTACAGTGAGTCAAGATCATGCCAGTGCACCCCAGCCTGGCAATAGAGCGAGACTCCATCTCAAAAAAAAAAAACGAACAAACAAAAAATTCTAGTCTGTATGGCAGCATAACATCAGGTAAAAGTACAGACTAGCCAGATCACCTGGTTAACCTTAACCTCTATGTGCTTGAGTTTCCTTATCTGTAATATGGAGATATAGCAATAGCTGATTTGGACTGTTAAAGGAATTAAGTGGACACATTAAAGTGCTTAGAATTGTCCCTGGCAAGTAGTAGGCTGCAATATTGTGATATAATAAATATGTATATTTGATCTTCATCCAGTTCCTGGCACGGATCTCCAGAAACCCTTGTAATTTCCTGAGTGACAGGGGTGATAGAAACATCTTTTATTAGAATACTTGGTCTTGGTTCCTGACACAAGAGCTTCTAAGGCCTTTGGAATCTCCAGATGATAAGAGTGTATGACAATGAGCTAACTGGTGGCTGGGATCCTTTACACAACTTCAGGATGGCGGCTATGCCCTGAAAGACTAAGGCATGATTGGAGGTCTGGGACTTGCAGCCCCACCCCTTGACCTCCAGAGAGGGTAAAAGGGCTGGAGATTGACTAACCACCAATGGCCAGTAATTTAACCAATCATGCCTAAGTGATGGCACCTCCATTAAAAAATAAACTGCAGGTTTGGAGAGCTTTTGGTTTGGTTAACCCTAACAGGCGATGCACCTCAAACTGCAAGAAGCCAAAAGGTCCTGTGTTCACCTGGGACCCTTCTGGACCTTGCCCTGTGTACCTCTTCAACTGCCTGTTCATCTGTATCCTTTACAATAAATCAGTAAACATAAGTACAGTTTCTGAGTTCTGTAAGCCATTATAAGAAATGATCAAAACTGGGATTTTCCTTTCAGAAGCCCCTCTCTCTCGCAAGAGAGAGAGCTGTTCTCCTTTTTCTTTTGCTTGTTAAACCTCCGCTCCTAAACCCACTCCTCGTGTGTATCTGTGTCCTTAACCTTCTTGGTGTGAGACGACGAACCCCGGGTACTGACCCCAGGCAACAATGCCACTTCATATTGGGGACTTCGTCTGGGATTCCAAGGTGCATTCATTGGAAAGGTGAGTAGAGGAGCAGACCTCAACTCTGTCCTTTGATTTCGAGGCTCTTGGCCTCCATTTTAGAATCAGACCAAACCAAATACTGGGCCCCCTTCTGCTTCTGTGAATGGGAAAACTGCCTTCAACAATTAGCCGTTTAAAAATGATGAGCGTGCCTTCCGGCCTTACAAGTCTCGGGGGGCAGGCTTGCTGGGGAGAACATGGAGAACCCCCAAGTACCCACGGGCTGCTGGGCATATTGGCCATGTTTGAACCAGTTTCCTTTCACGGAGGACCAAGCCGTCGTGTGGGGCTGAAGAGGTCCTGGAGCAACGGAGGATTTCTGGCTGGGGCTACCTCCTGGTGCCATCCGAAGGCCTCTGGACTCACCCCAGCCTCCGACCACTCTAAGGAGTGTGGGCAACAGGACCTCCAACTTTCCTATCATAATTCCCTCATTTCCTGTCCACGACCACCGTGTCTCCTATCCTCCCTCTGTATGCAGTGCTGCGGGAGTTTTACAGTGCAGGGACGTAATCTTGTTAGGCAAGAACAAGGAATGCTGTAGTAACCAGGGATATAGCACAGGGGTATGCTGTTGTGATTTTCTAGGAACAGAGGGTCTCCTCCCCCACCACAGTGAGCGTCACTCTCTGCCCTTGCTCTGGAAAGCACATGGCATGTCAAGGTCACTCTGCCCTTTGTCATAGTAAGATTCGGGTGGGGTGACCAACCTTCCCCATCGCACTATGTAAACGTCACACCTGGTCAAACCAACCTGTGGGCTGTAGGCAAATCAGACACCGCCTCCTCAGGCCTACCTATAAAATCGGGTGCAGTCCACCGCCGGCCGGATTTTCCTTTCGGAAGCCCCTCAGAAGGGAGAGATCTGTTCTCATTGTTCTTTCTTTTGCCTATTAAACCTCTGCTCCTAAACTCCCCCAACCCCTAAGAAAGAAATTATTGAACCTGAGGGGGTTGCAGATGCCCTTGATTTGTAGTGAACTTGGACAGAAGTGTGGGTACCCTGGGCTCCTAATAGTTGTGGCTGGCATCCGAAGTAGGGGGCAGTCTTGGGGGCTGAGCCCCTAACCCGTGGGGTCTGCACTAACTCTGGTTACTTAGCCTCAGAATTGAGTAAAATTGTAGGACACTCAGCTGCTGTCTGCGGAGAATTGGTTGGTGGAAAACTCATATATTTGATGTCAGAAATGTGAGTAGAGAAATGGTTTTTCCTTTATAGACTCTATGTAAATTTTAATTCGTGTTTTTGGTAATACACAATATTACTGATTCTTAAAAGTATAAACCCAGGAAAATTAAGAAAATAGGAATGTCAAGTCCAACAGAGCTTAAAGGTTAAAAAAATAAATAAATAAAACAGAAATGGGACCAGTAGCACAGAATATTTTAACACATTCTTGGAAAGTAGAAACTAAACGGACTAGTAGTCATGAAGGAAGCAGCCCAAGGAAACCGCTTCCTGAGTATGGAGTCTCCTCCTATGAGAGACTATCTGCCCTATGGAGAAGCTTGGAGTAACCGTGGACATGATGCCAGGTAGGAAGGAGCGCTGGAGTGACATGAAGGGCTGAAAATTGAGGGACTAATTGGAAGCCTGTGCGTGGGACAGTCAGCTCCCTCTACCCCATGATCAGAATATTTGACACACAAGTGTTTACCCTGGGGCAAAAAAATTAAAGAAGTCTTCCCTGCTGCCCCCAAAATTGAACACATGGCTTTCTCTTAGCTGACCTAGAGAACCAGTGTGGGCAAAGTTGACACTATGAAAATAACAGAAAAGAAAGAGCTGTGGGAAATTTTAATTGCTGAAATTTTAAACTACGATTGGAGAGCTGGAATATAAAGGAGAGGACAGCTGGGTGTGGTGGCTCACATCTGTAATCCCAGCATTTTGGGAGGCTGAGGCTGGCAGACCACTTGAGCCCAGGAGTGCGAGACCAGCCTGGGCAACGTGGTGAGTCCCCCATCTCTACATGAAATACAATTAAAAATTAGCTGGGCATGGTAGCACATGTCTGTAGTCCCAGCAACTTGGGAGGCTGAGGTGGGAGGATCACTTGAGCCCAGGAGGTGGTGGCTGCAGTGAGCTGTGATTGTGCCATTGCACTCTAGCCTGGATGACAGAGCAAGACCCTTAGAAAGTAGGAAAATAGGCCGGGGGCGCGGTGGCTCACGCCTGTAATCCCAGCGCTTTGGGAGGCCGAGGCGGGCGGATCACAAGGTCAGGAGATCGAGACCACGGTGAAACCCCGTCTCTACTAAAAATACAAAAAATTAGCCGGGCGCGGTTGTGGGCGCCTGTAGTCCCAGCTACTCGGGAGGCTGAGGCAGGAGAATGGCGTGAACCCGGGAGGCGGAGCTTGCAGTGAGCCGTGATCGCGCCACTGCACTCCAGCCTGGGCGACAGAGCGAGACTCCGTCTCAAAAAAAAAAAAAAAAAAAAAAAAAAAAAAAAAAAAAAAAAAAAAGAAAGTAGGAAAATAATATATGGGGAAAAAAAAGTGATCAATTAATTTCTCACCTAAACAGTGGGAATACCAAAAGAGTAAAAAGAGAGTAACAGACAGTAGGAAGTTACCAAAGAAATAAGAGAAGGTAATTTCCCAGGCTTGATGGGAGACCCAAGAGTTCAGATTGAAAAGGCCCATTGAATACCCAGCCCAATGAACGTAGAGAGATCTACACTTAGGAGAAAAGATCCTAAAAGCTACCAGAAAGATAGAAACTGTTACTATAACAGAAATAAGACACTAGCACCTTAACTGTTAACCAATCTCAACAAACTAGAAGAAAGTCCGGGTGTGGTGGTTCATGCCTATAATCCTAGCACTTTGGGAGGTCGAGATAGGAGGATCGCTTCAGTCTGGGAGCTTGAGGCTGCAGTGAGCTAGGATCGTGCCACTGCACTCCAGCCTGGGAGACAGAGTGAGACACTGTCTCAAAAACAACAGAAACAAAAAAACTAGAATAAAATACTTCTGGTGTGAGACTCCGTAGGTTTCATTACTCCCCTTGGGTCCTGATTGGATCCTGTTGACTCAAGACCTTAGAGCATTTACTGTTAACATCTATGACTGCGCAATTTGTTTTGCGTTTCAGTTCCTTAAATATTTTCTCACTGCCTCCTATTAAAGGAGGAACAGAGCATTTGTACTTCAGCCTCCTACTTTCCTTCCCCTGGCCAGCATTCTCCTCCATTAGACTAAAACTGTGGATAAACCTCAGGTAAGTAAGTTACCATCTGTGGCAAAGGTGATTTTCTTCTACACCTAAACCTATGGCCCCTTCTTTGTCTTGCTATTATTTCTCTCTTTGGAGGCAGGATGGTATGGAGGAAACAGGACAGACACTGGAGTCACACAGACTTGGATTTAAATCCTAGCTCCATGGCACAGTTACCTCAGTGGCACTCTTAGCACTGTAGTCAAAGAATATTAGACCTGGAAAGGGCCTTGGAAATTACTTCTCCTCCCCCAGAAACAGCCTCTAGACTGGCATGATTGACCACCAAACTTTGTTATGTCAGACAGGATCAATGTCTGCTGGTCTGCTGCAACCCTGTACTCATTCATCTCTGGGGAGGCCTGAAGCCTTGGTGCTGTTCCTTGGCCAAACCTAAATGAAATGTACTAGTCAGTGATTAATAGAGTCTTGTGCTGGGGTGGGAGACAGATCAGGGAGCAGCCTGTTTCTTGTTTCTTTCTTTCTTTTTGGAGATGAAATCTCATTGGCTTTGAACTTCTGGGCTCAAGTGATCCTCCCACTTCAGCCTCCCAAGTAGCTGGGATTACAGGTGCATGCCACTGCCCCAGCTTGACTATACCAGCTTGTTCCTGGTTTTGAGCCCTGGTATGCAAGCTAGTGTTGGCTACCTCATCAGAGGAGTATAAAAGAGCCTCAGATGAGGTTATGGTTCTCCTGAGACCAAGGTGTCTTGCATGTATCTAGCTGGTTCATTACTTAAAGATGAAGCACATTTTCCACATCCTTTGTGTCTGCAAAAGGACCCTAGGAACTGGGCCTGGTGTTTCACTTGCCTTTTGGTTTGTTGGAGGTTTTTTTTTTTTGTTTGTTTGTTTTTTAATCTATCCTTTACCTTTATTAAAGCCTTAGGTGAGTATACTATGCAGAGTCCTCTGAGTCTTTTCAATTATCCAAACCTGTGTAATTGATGACGAGGGTACTGTGAATAGGATCATTAAATTTTTGCTTTTTTGTTTTTGAGACAGGGTCTTACTCTGTCGCCCAAGTTGAGTGCAGTGTCTCGATCATGGCTATATAGCCTCAACCTCCTAGGCTCAAGAGATCCTCGCACCTCAGCCTCCCGAGTAGCTGGGTCTACGGCACACATCATCACAGCTGCCTAACTTTAAGCAAAATTATTTTTTTGTAGAGATGGAGTCTCACCATATTGCCTGGGCTGGTCTCAAACTCCTGGGCTCAAGTGATTTGCCTGCCTCGGCCTCCTAAAGTGATGGGATTATGGTGTGAGCAGCTGCGCCGGGCCCAAGATTTTTGTTTTGTTTTGTTTTGTTTTTCAAGACAGGGTCTCACGCTGTTGCCCAGGCTGTAGTGCAGTGGCACTGAAGCCTGAAACCTCTGCCTCCTGGGTTCAACCAATTCTTATGCCTCAGCCACCCGAGTAGCTGGGATTACAGGCATTGCACCACCACACCTGGTTAATTTGTTTGTATTTTTAGTAGAGATGGGGTTTCGCCATGTTGGCCCGGCTGGTCTTGAACTCCTGAACTCAAGTGATCTGCCCGTCCCAGGCTCCCAAAGTGCTGGGATTACAGGTGTGAGCCACTGCACCTGGCCCCCCAGTTTTTTACTTTATAATTTAAATGATAGCTAAGGCTTTGGGAGAAAGATGAAAAGTGGGGAAGATTTAGAGCCACCGGTGCCAGGCTGGTTGCTGGGGAATCCCTGTTTGAATTTGCTGAAGTGCTACAACTCTCAATGGGAAGAAAGGGATGGCAATGGAACTTGAATGTGGTTGATGCAGAGCAAGAGGAAATAGTTAAATAGATTTAAAAAGAAATCCAGACACAGAGGAAGTCAGCCAAGAATCCAGTTCCCTAGCTGGTTAGGCTGCTTTGGCAAAAATGAAAGTAACTAAAAAAGAGCCCTGCGTTGCCAAATCCACCAAGTTCCTTCTGTAAAGGGAAGGAACATGATGCCAAAGGGGAGTTGGGCAGATATTTCTTCTAATGGGAATGTGACCCTCATCTGGTAGATAATTACCAAAGAAACTACAGTGGGAGGGCATCAAGAGACAACTGAAACAGGGAACTACACAAGAGTTAAGTTGCCTGTGGACTGACAGAGCTTCCTGCAGAACCACTGCTGGACATGATATACATGAATGACAAAGGAGCTCTTTTCCTTGTATTAGGTACTGCCAAATGTACCTTCAAATGAATGTACATGTACACAAGGTGTGCTTGGTCTTCATTAGCTGAATTCGTTGAAGATCTTCAATTAGCTGCAGCTTTTGCCGGAATGTGGTTAGCTGGGCAAATTCCAAATCAGTTGAGCTGGACAAAGGTGGGAGTACATAAAACACATCTTGTAAGGGGGAACTGCCCAATTACACCCATAATTATTAGATGAAATACTCCCTAGAGGTGACTGAAACATTGAGAATGCAAGCAAGCACATTGGGATTGGTTCTGTGATGAAACTAAGGTATCCCTTAATTTTATCTCTTTGACTTAAGTGATGATTGATGCTGTGATAAGAGGACCTCCACCTTTGTGGACTTTTTGTGTGACCCTACTACTGGGGAAGCAGGATGAAGTGAGAGGCCGTTGAAGACTTACTAGCTCCTTTGCTCCAAATTGTGCTGAATGATGAACAGATTAATATCATTCAAAAGAAAGGAGGCCAGGTGTCATGGCTCACACCTGTAATCCCAGCACTTTGAGAGGCTGAGGCAGGAGGATCACTTCAGCCTAGGAATCTGAGGCTGCAGTGAGCTAGAATCATGCCACTGCACTTGTACTACAGCCTTGGCAACAGAGTGAACCCTTGTCTCTTAAAAAAAAAAAAAAAAAAAAAAAAAAGGAAAGGGCTGGGCATGGTGGCTCATGCCTGTAATCCCAGCACTTTGGGAGGCCAAGGCAGGCGGATCACCTGAGGTCAGGAGTTTGAGACCAGCCTGGCCAACATGGTGAAACCCTGTCTCTACTAAAAATAAAAAAAATTAGCCGGGCATGGTGGCATATGCCTGTAATCCCAACTACTCAGGAGGCTGAGGCAGGAGAATTGCTTGAACCTGGAAAGCGGAGGTTGCAGTGAGTCAAAATTGCACGACTGCACTCCAGCCTGGGTGACAGAGCGAGACTCCATCTCACTTTGTTGCCCAGGCTGGTTTCAAATTTCTGAGCTCAAGCAATCCTCCCGCGTTAGCCTCCCAAAGTGCTGGGATTACAGGTGTGAGCCACTGTGCCCTGCCAAGATTTCTAATGTATCCTAGTCTTGATGAATTAAACAAACCTTTAGGATGATGCAAAAGCAGAATCTACAGTTGCTTTAGAGCAGTGTGGTGTAAAGAAAAGGGTGGCAGAGTTTCTCGGTGCCATGGGACCTAAGGACATTTACATTGGTGTGGATAAAATGCCCGGAGTGGTGAAAAACTTTGTTGTCATCATTGGAGCATGGTGCATAATGTATTGTTATACCTGCTAATAGAAAATTAAAGGGCAATTAACTTAATTAGTTTAATATGACAATGCAACTGTAAGTTTAAGAGTGGAAAATGGGCCAGGTGTGGTGGCTTATGCCTGTAATCCCAGCACTTTAGGAGGTTGTGGTGGGAGGATCACTTGAGCCCAGGAATTTGAGACTAGCCTGGGCAACATAGGGAGACCCCCCCCGAACACCCTCCACACCCCGTCTCTATAAAAAATGGTGGTGTGCTCCTGTAGTACCAGCTACTTGGGAAGCTGAGGTGGGAGGATCGCTTCAGCCTATGAGGTTGAGGCTGCAATGGATGGTGATCAAGCCATTGCACTCCAGCCTAGGTGACAGAGCGCGACCCTGTCTCAAGAAAAAAAAAAGTGAAAAATGTCCATACAAAAACTTGTACACTAATGTGCACAGCAGTATTTATAATAGCCAAAAAGTGTAAACAATCCACTGGGTTGAGGAATAAAATATGGTATATATAATAATAAAATGTGGTATATCCACATAATGAAATATCATTTGACAATGAAAAGGAATATGAAGTACTAAAACATTACAACATGGATGAATTTGGCTTCCTTTTTTTGTTGTTCTTTTTATTTTATTTTTTAAGCACCTCTACCAACATGAACATTTTGCTAAGTGAAAGCAACCAGACACAAAGGACCACGTATTGTTTGATTCAATCTATATGAAATGTCCCCAGTAGGCAAATCTATAGAGACAAAAAATAGCATAGTAGTTGCGTAGGGGTAGGAGGGTAATGGGAAAAATGGAAAGCAACTGCTAATGGGCATAGCGTTTCTTTCTAGGGGGATGAAAATGTTCTAAAATTGATTGTGGTGATGGTTCTGCTTGTTTATGAATACGCTGAAATCTATTGAACTGTACATTGTATTTACTTTTTTTAGAGACAGAGCCTCACTCTGTTTCCCAGACTGGAGTATAGTAGTGCAATCGTAGCTCTCTACAGTTTCATACTCCTGGGCTCAAGAGATCCTTCCACCTCAGCCTCCCGAGTAGTTAGGACTACAGGCACGTGCCACCGTGCCCAGCTAAGTTTTCATTTTCTTTTTAAAAAAATTTTTTAGAGACAGGGTCTAGCTATGTTGCCCAGGCTCATCTCAACTCCTGGCCTCAAGCAATCCTCCCACCTTGGCCTCCAAAGCACTGGGGTTATAGATATGAGTCACCACACCCTGAGTTGTTCATTTTAAATGGGTGAATTTTATGATGGGTGAATTACATTTCTTTCTTTTTTTTTTTGAGATGGAGTTTCACTCTTGTCACCGAGGCTGGAGTTCAGTGGTATGATCTTGGCTCACCGCAACCTCCGCCTCCTGGGTTCAAACAATTCTCCTGCCTCGGCCTCCTGAGTAGCTGAGATTATAGGCATGCACCACCATGCCCAGGTTTTTCTTTTTCTTTTTCTTTGTATTATTAGTAGAGATGGGGTTTCACCATGTTGGCCAGGCTAGTCTTAAACTCCTGGCCTCAGCCTCCAAAGTGCTGGGATTATAGGCGTGAGTCACCATGGGCTGGCCCCGAGTAGCTGGGACTACAAGCACGCGCCACCACCCCCGGCTAATTTTTTTGTTTGTTTCTTTGTATTTTTAGTAGAGATGGGGTTTTGCCATGTTGGCCGGGCTGGTCTCAAACATCTGACTTCAGGTGATCCACCCACCTTGGCCTCCTGAAGTGCTGAGATTACAGGCATGAGGCACTACTCCCAGTGAATTATATTTCAATATAATTCAATGATGCAACATAATTGCGTAATTGTTGTCATTTCTCCCTGATGTATTATTGGAATGGATATGACATCTGAATGGGGATGCCTTTGAGGAAAGAGATTTCATAAAATGAACAGTGTGTGGCATAATTGGCTTACTGTAACCTTGAATTCTTGGGCTCAAGTGATCCTCCTGCCTCCGCTCCCCGAGTAGCTGTGCCACCACATCTGGCTAATTTTTGAAATTTTTTGTAGAGACAAGGGTCTCACTAAGTTGCCTAAACTGGCCTCAAACTCCTAGCCACAAACAATCCTCCTACCTTGGCCTCCCAAAATGCTGGAATTACAGGTGTGAACCACCACACCAGGCCACTTACTTTCTATTTGATTCCTATTTCAGAAGAAAATCGTAACCAATTTGCATTTGTGTGAAAAGGCCACCAATGTACATTTAAGGTGCTCCCACAGGACATTTAAATTCTCTTGCTTATTGCTACAACGTAATGAGGAACAACTTAGATTTGATTTCACTGGAAAATAATGTATCTTTTTTTTTTTTTTTTTTTTTGAGACGGAGTCTCGCTGTGTCACCCAGGCTGGAGTGCAGTGGCGGGATCTCGGCTCACTGCAAGCTCCGCCTCCCGGGTTCACGCCATTCTCCTGCCTCAGCCTCCAAGTAGCTGGGACTACAGGTGCCCTCCACCACGCCCGGCTAGTTTTTTGTATTTTTAGTAGAGACGGGGTTTCACCATGTTAGCCAGGATGGTCTCGATCTCCTGACCTCGTGATCCACCCGCCTCGGCCTCCCAAAGTGCTGGGATTACAGGCTTGAGCCACCGCGCCCGGCCTTTTTTTTTTTTTTTTTGAGATGGAGTCTTACTCTGTTGCCCAGGCTGGAGTGCAATGGGAAGATATCGGCTCACTGCAACCTCCGCCTCCTGGGTTCAAGTGATTCTCTCTCCTCAGCCTCCCAAGTAGGTGGGATTACAGGCACCCACCATCATGCCCGGCTAATTTTTTATATTTTTGTAGAGGCAGGGTTTCACCATGTTGGCCAGGCTGGTCTTGAACTCCTGACCTCAGGTGATCTGCCCACCTCGGCCTCCCAAAGTGCTGGGATTACGGGCATGAGCCACTGCACCTGGCTAATACTATGTCTTATTATATTGATGATATAATGTTAATCTCTCAATCCAAATATCCAGCTAAGACTGAATTGGAAGTGCTTGTTAATCATGTAACTACCAGGGAGGGGCTGATTACCTGGCTAAAATGCAAGGCTTAGTATAAATGGTAAAATTCTTAGAAATTACTTGGGCTAGGCTGGATGTGGTGGCTCATGCCTGTAATCCCAGTGTGGGAGCCGAAGTGCCACTGCACTTCAGCCTGGGCGACAAGGACAAGAGTGGGAGGCCAAGGCAGGCGGATCACTTGAGGTCAGGAGTTGGAGACCGGCCTGGCCAACATGGTGAAACCCCGTCTCTACTAAAAATACAGAAATTAGCCGGGTTTGGTGGCATCTGTCTGAAATCCCAGCTACTCAGGAGGCTGAGGCAGAAGAATTGCTTGAACCCGGGAGGCAGAGGTTGCAGTGAGTCAAGATCTCGCCACTGCACTCCAGCCTGGGTGATAGAGTGAGACTCTGTCTCAAAAAAAAAAAAAAAAAAAAAAAAAAAAAAGGAAAGAAAGTACTTGGGCTAGAGCCACTAGAAACATTCCCAAACATCCAAAATTAAGTTGCTAGCTACAAGACAGAGGAAAAGGCACAAAAATTGGTTCAATTTCTTGGTTCCTGGAGAAATCACCTACCACATTTGGGAATTTTATCAACCCTTATTCTCAAAGTTAAGACGGAATGGGGAGCTAATTTATATGGAGCTTTGAAAAATGAACAAATGTCAGACTCTTTGGGAACTTCGAAGAGATTCCTTTGGGGCCATAGCACCTCAGTGTTCAAATGATGTTAGCAGTGTCGGCAACCGACTCACGCTCATGGAGCTTCTTACCAAACCTGTGACTGCCCCTCAGGGATGGTCATGGGGATTTGGGACTAGAAAGTTACCTGAGGCTTCTGGCAGGTATATGTCCTCTGAAAAACAGTCATTGGCCTGTTACTGGGCTTTAATGGGCTGCTTCTATAATGGAAGGATATAAAATTATTTTGAGATCTGAAAACCCAGGACAGAGAACATTCTGGGAGAGAACCAGGACCCTGACAATATGAAGGACTTCATTTCACCATTCTCCAGAGCAATTTGGTGACATATATAAAAATCTTGAAAAATATACATATGACTTGACTCGAATTCTCTTGAAACTTTGTTGTGAGGAAAAAATAATGACTGGAAAAACACTTTTTGTTATAGGATACTCAGTTATCCTATAACATTTGTTTATACAGAGAAAAATGGCAACAGCCTGAATGTCTTAAATGAGGAGATTCATGAAGCCATTAAGGAGTAATTTGCAGATATGTATTTATTAATGTGATATTATATATATACACACACATGGAGAATATATATATATAGAGAGATTACATATATATGCATATATATAAAGAGACACATGTAGAGAGATGGGATCTTGCTGTGTTGCCCAGGCTGGTCAAACTCCTGGCCTTAAGCAGTCCTCCCACCTTGGCCTCCCAAAGCACTGGGATTACAGGCATGAGCCATCTCCCCTGGCTATAATTATAGTGGGACATCTGCAGCTTTGGCACAGAGCACTGGGACTTCAAACTGAACACAAAATAATGATTTTTAAAAACTGAGTAATTTGATCAAATCATTGCTGCCAGGCTATCCAATTTTGTGTATGTTTTTCTTTAATGTAAATGGTAAGTATATGCTCGTGTTACCACATTGTGTCCATAGCTAATGTCTGGAAAGCTTCGTGAATGGAGGCAGATCGGTGTCTGTCCTGTTGGTTGCTAGATCCCCAGTGCCTAGCACAGTACCTGATATATAGGAAGTGCTTAGTAAATAGTTGTTGATTAAGTAGACGAATACTGATGTTTCATAATTTTCCCAACAATTTCTCTTTTGCGTTGAAATTTCAGGCATTCCTTTAATTCCTGGTTTCTTCAGAAACAGTGGGAAATGCTCTTCTAAGAAAAATCTTACTCTAAGGGATCAACCTGCTTTATTTCCCTTTTCAGAAAATGGCCACCCAGCAGGAAGCCTCTGATGAGAGGATCTCCCAGTTTGATTACGATTTTCTGCCAGAGCTGTCTGCTCTTCTGGGCATAGATGCAGTTCAGTTGGCAAAGGAAATGGAAGAAGATGAGCAGAAAGTGCAGGCAAAAATGCGGAAAGGCTACAACTCTCAAATGCGCAGTGAAGCAAAAAGGTTAAAGACTTTTGTGACCTATGAACCGTACAGCTCATGGACACCGCAGGAGATGGCGGCCGCTGGGTTTTACTTCACTGGGGTAAAAGCTGGGGTTCAGTGCTTCTGCTGTAGCCTCATCCTCTTTGGTGCCAGCCTCAGGAGACTCCCCATAGAAGACCACAAGAAGTTTCATCCAGACTGTGGGTTCCTTCTGAACAAGGATGTTGGTAACATTGCCAAGTATGACATAAGGGTGAAGAATCTGAGGAGCAGGCTGAGAGGAGGTAAAATGAGGTACCAAGAAGAGGAGGCTAGACTTGGATCCTTCAGGCACTGGCCATTTTACGCCCAAGGGATATCCCCACGTGTGCTCTCAGAGGCTGGTTTTGTCTTTACAGGTACCTTGAAATTATTCTCTGAAGTGTTTCTCTGGCGTTTTAAGTTTAGGTTTCATTTTTCAATTGCTTTTGCAATATTTGGCTAAACTTTCTTCCCTGGTTAAATGTGTTATATTAGGTATAAGGTCTAGTTTATCAAAATTCAACGTCAATGTTTTTATTTTTGCTCATTTTATATTTAGTACAGCCTGTGTTAATTTGCCAAATATACATAAAATAAGAAAGTTACCTCTCCTTAAACTTGGACCTTAGAAAATACTGGCTGTATTCTTAAGGCCCTGAAAAGATTAAATAACTCATGTGGTCATCCTGATATCAGTCTCCTCACCCATCCTCCCTCTACTGCTCTTACATGATCTTTCTTTGATTCTTCTCATTGCTGCAGTATTGGAGGGTTTTGTTTGTTTGTCCTAGCCCTGCCCTAGGGGTTATGATACATAAATGAGAATTCTTACAATAACAATGATCATTTACTGAGTACTGTACCTACTTTATGCTAGGCATAGAGTGAGTACTAATTCCTATCCAATGAATTTACCTCTTTCTCTCCCATTTCACAGCTGAGTTCATGGAGGCTCAGAGAGTTTACGAAACATGCCTATGTTTCTGCTGAAATGTCATGGCAAAGCTAAAACATAGGTTTTCTAATTGCACATTACTTCAGCTGGTCCTGGTGTTAGTCGGCTTCCTTATCACTTTGACCCTGAGAGCTCAAAGAGCAACATACCAGCTCTGGGAGGCAGCTGGGGAAGGATATTGAGTTACACAGCTTAGGGTTCTGTACCTGGAGTGTGGCCGTGGTGGAGGGGCCCATTTCGGGTGGTGGGACTGTGGATGGAGGCTCAGGCCAATAAGATCGGGAGTGCACAGGCACGCTGGAGCATGTCTTGCTCCTGCACAAAACAATCAACTCTGTGTACATACCCTCTGGTGCCACTGCCAGGCAATCTAAATATTTTCCTTCATATATAGGTAAACAGGACACGGTACAGTGTTTTTCCTGTGGTGGATGTTTAGGAAATTGGGAAGAAGGAGATGATCCTTGGAAGGAACATGCCAAATGGTTCCCCAAGTAAGTAGATAATTTTTGCTTAAATTTTTCTTTCTTTCTTTTTTTTGAGACAGAGTCTTGCTCTGCCACCCAGGCTGGAGTATAGTGGCATGACTTCAGCTCGCTGCAACTTCTGCCTCCCAGGTTCAAGTGATTCTCCTGCCTCAGCCTTCTGAGTAGCTGGGATTATAGGTGCACACCACCAAGATAGGCTAATTTTTGTATTTTTAGCCCCTTAAGATTTTTAATTTGTAGATTTCCTCTTTATCCATCTCTTTTTTCTTGTCGCTTATTTGTTAAAGAAGCCATGTAATCTGTCCTGTAAAATTCCGTCTACTCTAGATTTAGCAAATGTGTTCCTCTGGCATCATCTAACATGTTCCTCTACCTTCTGCATTTCCAGGAACCTGACACTTGGATCTAGCAGTCTGGTCAGACTCAGACTCTATTTTCTTTCTCCTTCCTTCCTTCCTTCCTTCCTTCCTTCCTTCTTTCCTTCCTTCCTTCCTTCCTTCCTTCCTTCCTTCCTTCCTCCCTTCCTTCCTTCCTTCCTTCCTTCCTTCCTTCCTTCTTTCCTTTCTTCCTTTCTTTTCTTCCTTCTTCTTTCTTTCTTTCTTTCTCTCTCTCTCTCTCTTTCTTTCTTCTCTTCTCTCTCTCTCTCCTTCCTTCCTTCCTTCCTTCCCTCCCTCCTTCCTTCCCTCCTCCTTCCTTCCTTCCTTCCTTCCTTCCTTCCTTCCTTCCTTCCTTCCTTCCTTCCTTCCTTCCTTCCTTCCTTCCTTCTCTTTCTTCCTCTCTCTCTCTCTTTCTCTCTTTCTTTCTTTTGGCAGTCTCACTCTGTTGCCCAGGCTTGAGTGCAGCAGTACCATCTTGGCTCACTGCAACCTCTACCTCCTGGGTTCAAGTGATTCTCCTTCCTTACCCACCCAGGTCTGGGATTACAGGTGCATGCCGCCACACCTGGCTAATTTTTGTATTTTTAGTAGAGATGGGTTTTCTCCATATTGGTGAGGCTGGTCTCAAACTCCTGACCTCAGGCAGTCCACCTGCCTTGGCCTCCCGAAGTGCTGGGATTATAGGCATGAGCCACTGTGCCTAGCCTCAGATTCTATTTTCTTTAACAAATATTTGTCACACATGTACTACATGCAAAGTTGTTGGTTGGATGCTAAATTAACCACAAACCTGGGCACAGTTATTTACATTTATAAGTCATCTTGCACATGGACAGCCATGCCCACAAAAGTGAATGGAGGCCCAGCACGGTGGCTCATGCCTGTAATCCCAGCACTTTGGGAGGCCAAGGCATGTGGATCATTTGAGGTCAGTAGTTCGAGACCAGCCTGGCCAACATGGTAAAACCCTGTCTCTATTAAAAATACAAAAATTGGCCAGGCGTGGTGGCAGGCATCTGTAATCCTAGCTACTTGGGAGGCTGAGGCAGGAGAACTGCTTAAGCCCGGGAGGCAGAGGTTGCAGTGAGCTGAGATCGCACCACTGCACTCCAGCCTGGTCAACAGAGCAAGACTCCATCTCAAAAAAAAAAAATGGTTGGGCACTGTGGCTCATGCCTGTGATCCCAGCACTTTAGGAGGCCAAGGCGGGCAAATCACTTGAGGCTAGAGTTCAAGTGCTGAACTCTTCTCTCCCCTCTCTCCTCTCCCATCTCCCCTCTCCCCTGGCCAACATGGTGAAACCCCATCTCTACTAAAAATACAAATATTAGCTGAGCGTGGTGGTGCGTGCCTGTAGTCCTAGCTACTTGGGAGGCTGAGGCAGGAAATTGCTTGAACCCGGGAGGCAGAGGATGCAGTGAGCTGAGATCACACCACTGTGCTGCAGCCTGGGCAACAGAGTGAGACTCCATCTCAAAAGAAAAAAAAGGGAATGGATATCTTTGATATGTTTTGATATGTTATGTGGGAAAGCAATATGCACAATAAGTGCAGTATGAGACTTTGAAAATGTTTAAGACCACTAAACTGTACATGGAGTTGTTTGAAAATACATAGAAGGCCGGGCGCGGTGGCTCAAGCCTGTAATCCCAGCACTTTGGGAGGCCGAGATGGGCAGATCACGAGGTCAGGAGATCGAGACCATCCTGGCTAACACGGTGAAACCCCGTCTCTACTAAAAAATACAAAAAACTAGCTGGGCGTGGTGGCGGGCGCCTGTAGTCCCAGCTACACGGGAGGCTGAGGCAGGAGAATGGCGTGAACCCGGGAGACGGAGCTTGCAGTGAGCTGAGATCTGGCCACTGCACTCCAGCCCGGGTGACAGAGCAAGACTCCGTCTCAAAAAAAAAAAAAAAAAAAAAAAAAGAAAATACATAGAAAAACTTATGAAAATATATAAACCAAACTGTAGATACTTCTGGATCTGGATTTGTCAGGGGGTGAAGTAGTGACAGATTTTCACATTTATTTTGTTCATTGCTGTCTTGTTTAAATTTTTGGAAACAAGTATATATTACTTTTGCAGTTGAAAAGAAAGTGAGGAGATTAGGAGGGAGGAAGTAAACAAGGGAGAAGAGGGGAAAGAGAGGCAGGAAGAGGAGAAAGTTAGACAAGCAGACGAGATGGTTATAGGGACGAATGAAGCTAGAATTTTGAAATCATTTGATAGTCACTCTGGCTCCTTGACGAATCAAAACAGCCCCCCAGGCAGTCCTTGTCCGAGCTGACAGTGCGCCATTTATGCGTATGTAACAGTGAACAGCAGCCCTGGCTGGAGCACAAGCCACTGCTCGTGGGCACCTGTCTCAGCTCGGACCTCAGCTCAGGCTTCACTTAGCCTCAGGGTCACTGTGTTTAGTGTCGCTGGGTTATACACTGGACAAGTGCCAGTGGCACCATTCACACATTATCACATTATCATGTGACTAGCACCTACTAGAGCCACACATCCTGTCTGGAGGGTCCTTCATGTGCCTTCTCTAACATAGGACGGAGGGTAAGGTAATAAGCACAGGGAGGGGAGACAGCAGTCCAGCAACCACTCCTAGAGCAGGAAGGAGCTCAGGCTGTCATACAAGGGCAGGGGGTAGTGCAGAGGCTTAGGAGATAGAGCCAGGCTTGAATCTGCGGCTACCTGACTACCAGACCCTAGACAAGGGACTGACCTTGTCTGAATCTCATATGTAAAATGCAGTGTCAACCTAAAAAAAAAAAAATTAGAGAAAGATATCCCCAAATATGTCAAATTTATTCAGGAATAAGAAAAGAGGGTTATGATTTGGAATGCACTATGGTAAACCCCAGGCACGTGCAGTGAGGGTAAAGGGAAGTTTTCTTGGCAAAAGGGAGAGGTTCACATAAGCTCCTTAGAAACAGAGTTCATAGCAGTGCATGGTAGCTCATATGGGTAATCACAGCTATGTGGGAGGCTGAGGCGGGAGGGTTGTTGGAGGCCAGGAGTTTGAGAACAGCCTGGGCAATATGACAAGGCTCCAGTTTCTTGAGAGAGAGAGAGAGAAGAGAGGGGAGAGGGGAGAGGCGAGAGGGGCAAAGAGAATTCCTTGGTTCTGAAGGCTCAAAGCCAGAGTTGTTGTGTGTTCATTGGTGGAGATGCCATTCCTGGGCAGGTGTTCTTTTGAGAGCATCTCATCTCATCTTATCTTATCTGAATTGCTGCAGTCCTAAAGAATGTGCAGTAATAAACCTTGTCATAGAAATATGTGCATACATGCAAGCAATGCAAAGCAGGAGATGTGTGACAGGCGTGAAGGGATTTTTATGGGATTCTTAGAAAGTCTTTGGAACCGTTCCTATCTTGGACATGTAAACCTGAACCCCATTCCTTCGCGCCTTCCAAGCCCTATTTTGTATGGGTCTGACAAAAGTGATTTCATCTTGGTATCTGCAACTTCCACAGCAGATAATAATATACAGCTTGTCTGGTGGCTGTAAGGATGAGAAAAAAAGTATATGGATCAAATGCTTTGTAAAAATTACCATGTATAATGTGAGGATGACTGATGACCAACTGTTTTGCCTTTCATTTGTTTGTCATCATAAGCATATGGTCAGTCAATAAAATTTAAGAGCTGGAATTAGAGCAAGAATCCCCAAGTTTCTTGCTGGTTACTCTGTTTTTAGTTTTTTGGGCTTTAATTTGTTGCTTCTTTTATAAACTCTCAACAAAATGAGTATACCCTAACACTTTTTAAAATGTGGCACTCCATAAATGTAAGCTGATTTTATGGTAATTTTTTAAGGTACTGAGTTCCTCCTCAATCCATATAAATCATGAGAACAGGGAAACACCCCGTGCATTGTGTACCATATGGATTATGTGCAGACTTAGGGCAATCTTTGGAAAGATTTTTACACCTGAAAACTGGGGACCCTGGCTGCCTATCACATAGAATCGTGACCCTGGGGAAATATACAGATCATCTGATGGCATCCATGTTCTCCTGTGATTTATTTAAGAGAATGATGGCAAGGTTGGTCACACCCCACTGGTGGAAGAGCGGGGACTAATGCTCCAGCCTTTGGGTTCACAACCCATTCTTTGCTACAGCACCATAGAAAGAAAACTGAAATTCGAATTAGAGGGATTTTTTTTTTTTTTTTTTGAGACAGAGTCTCGCTCTGTCACCCAGGCTAGAGTGTAGTGGTGCAATCATGACTCACTGCAAACTCTGCTTCCCAGGTTCAAGTGATCCTCCTGCCTCAGCCTCTCAAGTAGCTGGGATTACAGGTGGCTGCCACCATGCCTGGCTAATTTTTGTATTTTTAGTAGAGATGGGCTTTCACCATGTTGACCAGGCTGGTCTCGAACTCCTGGCCTCAAGCAATCCACCTGCCTCAGCCTCCAAAAGTGCTGGGATTATAGGCATGATCCCCCATGCCCAGCTGAATTGGAGGAATTTTTAAAAGTTAATTTTAAAACTGCTTCTCTTTTATGGGAAATGAATGTGTTTTTAAAATGGTATTCAATATGCTCTTTTTTAAAAAAAATCAAAAATTATAAATTAACATCCATTACTTTTTCTTTTCTTTCTTTTTTTTTTTTTTTTGAGACAGAGTCTTGCTCTGTTGCCCAGGCTAGCATGCAGGGGCGTGATTTTGGCTCACTGTAACCTCCACCTCCCAGGTTCAAGCGATTCTCCTGCCTCAGCCTCCTGAGTAGCTGGGATTACAGGCACCTGCCACCACAGCCAGCTAATCTTTGTACTTTTAGTAGAGACAGGGTTTCATCATCTTGGCCAGGCTGGTCTCGAACTCCTGATCTCGTGATCCACCTGCCTCAGCCTCCCGAAGTGCTGGGATTCCAGGTGTGAGCCATCATGCCTGGTGCCTAATATACATTACTTTCTAATGCATGGTAATTTTTTGTTCGGTAGATAAATATATTATTGTTATTTTAAAAAGATTTTTTGTGTTTATTTTTGAGACTGGGTCTCAGTCTGTTGCCCAGGCTGGAGTGCAGCAGCCTGATCGTGGCTCAGTGCAGCCTCTACCTCCCCAGGCTCAGGTGATCCTCCCCGCTCAGCCTCCCGAGTATCTGGTACAACAGAGGTGTGGCACCATGCCCGGCTAATTTTTGTATTTTTTGTAGAGATGGGGTTTCGCCATGTTGCCCAGGCTAGTGTTGAACTCCTGGATTTGAGCCACTGCATCTGGCCTATTATTTTAAATGTAGTTCTCTTTACTGCCAGTAGCTTTCATATAACCCCAGGTACTAGATTTAGTCACCACTGCTTAATTCCAAAAATCAAAAGCTCCATCCTATATTTACTGTAAATCAGTCTCTTTGATTGTACTGTATATTTTATTTCAAGAAAAAAGTTAATCTGAAGATTTAATTTTAAATAACTACATATGTTGTCACTAATAGAAATAAAAAATAATTATATGAGAATAATGGTAATTCTCCTAAGTAAGTTTTGTGGTAAATTTTTGGGCAATTTTATTGAAGTATAATAAAATTCAACAATTCAGTACGTTTTTATAAATGTTCATCGTGATATAGGACAGCTCTATCACAGTATTGGGGTAAATTTTAATTATATTCATTAATTACAGATGTGAATTTCTTCAAAGTAAGAAATCCTCAGAGGAAATTGCCCAGTATATTCAAAGCTACAAGGGATTTGTTGACATAACGGTAACGTAGAACAGCAATTTTTTTCTCAAGTCTTTGGATTACCTACAAATGTCTGACTCAGAAGGGCGTAGGCATTCTTTTTATGTCATGGGTTTGATTTCTTTCTTCCTTTCTCCTTTCATTCCCCTGGCTCCCATCTTCAAAGTGAAAAAATATCACATTCACTTGCTGACCTAGAGCCTTTTTCTTTTTCCAGAGCTGGCTTCTGATGGGCTCTGCTTGCCTTCCTGATAGTCTTCCCCTCTATGAATGAATCCACTTGTCCCAGCTTCCCTCTGCTGCCCCATCTGCACGCTTGCTATGATGTCCTGACCTATGCGCTGTCACCCACAGTGGGCCGCAGAGCTGGCTCTTCCCCACTGGCTAACTATCCTGTATCAGTACCAATTTCCTAGTGGAGAGTGATGGGAAATGGAATCCAAACTGGCTTAAATAAAAATGAGAATGTATTGATTAACATGACTCAGAAGACCAGAACTCTAGAGAGAACATGGCCAGACAGTGGGGGAAGAGAGGTGTTTCCCCAAAAAGAAATTGGATGCAGCTTTCCCAGAAGAGTCAGTTGCTCAATATATAATACCCTGATGAATTTAGATACCATTCTATGTCTCTTACTTCCTCATTCGTCAAAGTACATCTGTGATATCTAAATGCAAGTCTGTTTTCAAGGTCAGTTTCTGGAAACAGTGACCCTGAGAAGGCTTCCTACTGAGTAGGCATAAACATTCACAGCTTGCATGCATGCGTGTGTGTGTGTGTGTGTGTGTGTGTGTTTGCTTGCTTGCACTGCATAAAAACAATTGCAACATCAACAGAAATCAAAATTAAAGGGATAATTCTCCTACGACCCTGCTGTTCCAGCCAATGAAACTCTTCATTCTGGGGAAAAGTTCCTTCAGTTCTTGTTCACAGATAGGTATATACTTCATAAGTCGAACAATCAGGCCAGGCGCAGTAGCTCACGCCTGTAATCCCAGCACTTTGGGAGGCCGAGTTGGGCAGATCTCTTGAGATCAGGTGTTCGAGACCAACCTCAAGACTTCCAACATGGGCCGGGCGCGATGGCTCACACCTGTAATCCCAGCACTTTGGGAGGCCAAGATGGACAGATCACGAGGTCAGGAGATCGAGACGATCCTGGCTAACATGGTGAAACCCCATCTCTACTAAAAATACAAAAAATTAGCCGGGCGTGGTGGCGGGTGCCTGTAGTCCCAGCCACTCGGGAGGCTGAGGCAGGGGAATGGTGTGAATCCGGGAGGCGGAGCTTGCAGTGAGCCAAGGTCACGCCACTGCAGTCCAGCCTGGGCGACAGAGCAAGACTCTGTCTCCGAAAAAAAAAAAAAACTTCAACATGGTGTCTGTCTCTACTAAAAATACACACACACAAAAATTAGCTGGGTGTGGTGGCACATGCCTGTACTACTCGGGAGGTTGAGGCAGGGGAATCACCTGAACCCAGGAGGCGGAGGTTGCAGTGAGACGAGAATGTGCCACTGCACTTCAGCCTGGGCAACAGAGTGCGACTCTGCCTAAAAAAAAAAAAAAAAAAAAAAAAAGACAACAACTTGATTTTTAATTTCCCTCAGGCAGAACATTTTGTGAATTCCTGGGTCCAGAGAGAATTACCTATGGCATCAGGTAAAACCTCAAACATTTTCCAAAGGCTTTGCTTGTTTAGTTCTTCTTTTGATTTTTTTGTCCCTATCTCTTTTTGTCTTTTTTCCCCCATTTGTTCTGAAGCACACTCTAGACATCATTCCATCTGTAACTGTGAAGGGACAACTTGAACACTGATACTTGCAATATCAAAGCCTACTGGTCTCTTTAATTTGTGCCGCAGCAATAGAGACATAGAAAAAAAAAAGACTAGGGCCGGGCGCGGTGGCTCAAGCCTGTAATCCCAGCACTTTGGAAGGCCGAGACGGGCGGATCACGAGGTCAGGAGATCGAGACCGTCCTGGCTAACCCGGTGAAACCCCGTCTCTACTAAAAAAATACAAAAAACTAGCCAGGCGAGGTGGTGGGCGCCTGTAGTCCCAGCTACTCGGGAGGCTGAGGCAGGAGAATGGCGTGAACCCGGGAGGCGGAGCTTGCATTGAGCTGAGATCCGGCCACTGCACTCCAGCCTGGGCCACAGAGTGGGACTCCGTCTCAAAAAAAAAAAAAAAAAAAAAAAAAAAAAAAAAAGAAAAAAAAAAAAGACTAAAGCCTGCTGGTCTCACCCTGTGCTTTTTATTCAAGCTTATTGCAATGACAGCATCTTTGCTTACGAAGAACTACGGCTGGACTCTTTTAAGGACTGGCCCTGGGAGTCAGCTGTGGGAGCTGCAGCACTGGCCAAAGCAGGTCTTTTCTACACAGGTGAGTCAGTAGGTTGTGACCACTTGCTTGCTTAACCTTTAATTCCCACATACACTTGATGCTCCTGGGCTTGCATTTAGCTACACTCAGCAATCTCCACTAGCTTCAGCATTTCTTTTTCTTTTCTTTTCTTTTTGCCTTGGAGACAGAGTCTCGCTCTGTTGCTGGAGTGCAGTGGCACAATCTCGGCTCACTGCAACCTCTGCCTCCCAGGTTCAAGTGATTCTCCTGCCTCAGCCTCTGGAGTAGCTGGAACCACAGGCGTGTGCCACCATACCCAGCTACTTTTTTGTATTTTTAGTAGAGACGGGGTTTCACTGTACTAGTCAGAATGGTCTCGATCTCCTGATCTCGTGATCCGCCCACCTTGGCCTCCCAATGCTGGGATTACGGGCGTGAGCCACCGCGCCAGGCCTCGCTTCAGCATTTCTTATAGATTCTTTTTCTTTTCTTTCTATTTTTAGAAACATGGTCACCCAGGCTGGAGGGCAGTGGTGAGATCATGGCTCACTGCAGCCTCAACCTCCTGGGCTCAAGCAATCCTCCTGCCTTGGCCTCCCAAAATGCTGGGATTACATGTGTGAGCCACTGCACCTGACACAGATCCCTTTTCTTTCCTGCATCATAAATCCTCTCCCAGTTTTCTATTCCTCCCTTAGGTGGTAAACCTTCACATTTGAAACCTTAAGGTCTGGACTAACAATGAATACAAGTATTCTATTTGTGATCATCATCGTGTCTTTTCTTTCTACACGTTACTCTCCTCACCTCTTGTCCCCTGACAAGGTGCTCCTAGAAACTGTCACAGGACACTTCTGCTTATATTTCTTTAATCAGAACTTAATTGGATGGGCCAGGTATAGTGGCTCACACCTGTAATCCCAGCACTTTGGGAGGCCGAGGTGGGTGGATCACCTGAGGTCAGGAGTTCGAGACCAGCCTGGCCAATATGGTGAAACTCCGTCTCTGCTAAAAATACAAAGAATTAGCCAGACATGGTGGTGGGCGCCTGTAATCCCAGCTACTTGGGAGGCTGAGGCAGGAGAATCATTTGAACCTGGGAGATGGAGGTTGCAGTGAGTTGAGATCATGCCATTGTACTCCAGCCTGGGCAACAAGAGTGAAACTCCGTCTCAAAAAAAAAAAAAAAAAAAAAAAAAGAATTTAGTCAGATGGAGATGACCATACCTAGCTATAAGAGGAGCTGGGAAACCTAATCTTTTTCCTGGGTGGCAATATGCCCAGCTGAAAATTGGAATTTCTATTAGTATGGAAGGATTTGAGATAGTAAGAACATGGATAGCAATCTTTGCCACATTCTGCCTGCAGGAGAAACTCAGGGAATTCATTTTCATGATTCCTAAACATGCAGCGTCTTCCACCAGATTGTGACATTTTCTCTTTAGCTGCTGGTCATTAGGAAGCACCTCTGCAGTCCACAAATGATGGGCTGGTTCCTCTCAGCTAAATCTCTACCTGAGATACACGATGATCAGGGAAACGTTCCTGGGTACTTTGCTGGTCTTGCTCAGACCAAACACATGCATAAGTTACAGTGGAGGTTAATGCAGATCTTTAACTGAGAGATCAAGTAACTGTCACAAATATCACAGAGCAATACAGAGAAAGAGAATATAGTTGTCACTCTACCTAGCAGACATATTCCATTGAGAAAAAAAAAATCTGACTGCCTCACCATCTTAAGCCTTTGGAAAGAGTGTTTGCCATTTCTCCCTACTCTACTGTGTCTGCCTCTTGTCAGCCTTCCGCAAGACCCCTCTGACCAGTGTCCTCGCCCTCTTCCTTTCCAATCCTCCACCTCTCCACACAAATCCTAATCATCTCTCACCCTTTTCAGATCTTGCAAGCTTTAGGATCTCATACTTCTGGGAGGCTTTCCTCTGCCCCAGCTTTCCCAGAGTGGAAGGAAGATGAGAAATGCTCTTTTTCTAGTTTGATCCTTTTGCAGAGCTAAATACCAGTTTCTTTCCAAAGACATATAATTTCACAAAGAGACTTAATCCTATTTCTGGTGTAATAAACCTGGCAATAATGTGGTAAGATGCAATTAATTCATCATGCATTCACTTACATAAGGGCTGCTAGATTTGCTGATTTTTTTTTCTTGAGCTCTAAATATATTCTTTCCGATTCATTCATTAAACGAATACTCACTGAGTGCCACGTGAGTGCCAAGCACTCTTCTAGGTTCATGTCATTCATTAGTGAGCAAAAACCTCTACCCTCATGGAGCTTATTTTTATTCTTATTTTTTGAGACGGAGTTTCACTCTTGTCACCCAGGCTGGAGTGCAGTGGCGCTATCTTAGTTCACTGCAACCTCTGTCTCCTGGGTTCAAGCGATTCTCCTGCCTCAGCCTCCTGAGTAGCTAGGATTACAGGCATGTGCCACCACGCCCAGCTAATTTTTGTATTTTTAGTAGAGACAGGGTTTCACCATGTTGGCCAGACTGGTCTCAGACTCCTGACCTCAGGTGATCCGCTGGCCTTGGCCTCCCAAAGTGCTGGGATTACAGGCATGAGCCACTGCGCCAGCCCCCTCATGGAGCTTCAATGCCAGATTCTGGTTGCCAATCTGTTGGTTGATCAAAGGAGAATGGAGCAGAGGGATGGTGCGCATCAAAGTGCATGGTGCGTAGGAGCATTCAATGACTACTTGCTGGTTACCCCGTTGGTGGACAGAGTCTTATATAGAAAATTGCCTCACTGATAACCAGCTTCTGACTGTCACAAAACCCAGCTGGAGACTGACTAGGCTTTCACTATTACAGGTCTGGTGGTTATTGGACATTAACATGTGGGCATGTTAATGGACAGATGCCCACGCCAGTGGCACTGATCAAGTTTCCTTACTTTTAGGTATAAAGGACATCGTGCAGTGCTTTTCCTGTGGCGGGTGTTTAGAGAAGTGGCAGGAAGGTGATGACCCATTAGACAATCACACCAGATGTTTTCCCAAGTGAGTGGAATGAATGTTAACCATCTGCGACTTTGGATGCACTTCAACAGTTTGGTTCCCCCCCCCCTCATTTCCTGCCTTATTTTATCTTTAGATTGAGTCTTTATCTACTCCTCTGATTCAGGCTATGAAGGATGAGTCTTCATGTCTTTCATCCCTTTGCTCCATGACCCCCTTCCTGTACTAGCCTTCGCCTCTTTATTGTTATGGCATAGTTTTGGTTAGATTCATATTTTCACATTACATGTTTACATTATCATGACTATGTAAATGCTATGCAGAGCTGAAGCTTGTGGTAAATTTTTATTTATTTTCCTTTCCTGTACCTCCTTTATTTTCTTTAGGAAGTAGTAACTGGCCTGTTAGTATGTTTGCTTTTTTTTTTTTTCCTGAGGTAAAATTCACACAGTAACCATTTTATTTATTTATTTATTTATTTATTTATTTATTATTTTTCATGACAGGGTCTCTCTCTTGCCCACGTTGGAGTGCAGTGGTGCAGTCATGGCTCACTGCAGCCTTGACCTCTCTAGCTCAAGCAGTCTTCCTCGCTCAGCCTCCCAGGTAGCTGGGAATACAGGCACGAGTCTCCACACGCAGCTAATTTTTTTTTTTTTTTTTTTTTTTTTTTTTAGAGACAGGGTCTCCCTGTGTTGCCCAGGCTGGTCTCAAACTTCCCGGCTCAAGCAATCTTCCCATCCTGGCTTCCCAAGGTGCTGGGATTATAGGCGTGAGCCACCATGCACCGCAATTAAACTATTTTAGAGTGTACAATTCTGTGGCATTTATCATAGTACATTCACAATGTTGTGCAACCACCCCTTCTATCTAGTTCCAAAAAGCTTTCATCGCCCCCAGAGAAAACTCTGTATCCATTAAGCAAGCCCTCCTTATCTCTCTACCCCACTCCATGCCCAGCCCCTGGGATACACCAACCTAATTGGTGTCTATGGATTTATTTGTTCTGACTATTTCCTCTATATGGAAGCATACGGTTTGACCTTTTGCATTTGGATCTTTCACTTGGCATATTGTTTTGAGGTTTATCCATGTTGTAGCTTGTATAAATACTTCCTTCCTTTTTTTTTTTGAGACGGAGCCTTGCTCTGTCGCCCAGGCTGGAGTGCAGTGGCCGGATCTCAGCTCACTGCAAGCTCCGCCTTCCGGGTTTACGCCATTCTCCTGCCTCAGCCTCCCGAGTAGCTGGGACGACAGGCGCCCGCCACCTCGCCCAGTTACTTTTTTTTGGTATTTTTTAGTGGAGACGGGGTTTCACCGTGTTAGCCAGGATGGTCTCAATCTCCTGACCTCGTGATCTGCCCGTCTTGGCCTCCCAAAGTGCTGGGATTACAGGCTTACCGCGCCCAGCCAGTACTTCCTTCCTTTTGTGACCAAGTAATATTCCATACGGATACACTACATTTTATTTATCCATTCATCTATTTGCAGATATTTGGGTTGTTTCTACCTTTTGGCTACCATGAGTAATACCGATAGGAACATTTGTTACAGGTATCTGTTGGAGCATGTAACTATATTCAATTCTTTGGGGCATACACCTAACAATGAAATTGCTAGCTATATAGTAATTCTATGTTTTAACTTTTTTTTTTTTTTTCAGACAGAGCCTCACTCTGTCACCCAGGCTGGAGTACAGTGCTGCGATCTCAGCTCACTGCAACCTCCGACTCCTGGGTTCAAGCGATTTTCCTGCCTCATCCTCCTGAGTAGCTGGGATTACAGGTGCCTGCCACCACGCCCGGCTAATTTTTTGTATTTTTATTAGAGATGGGGTTTCACCATGTCGGCCAGGCTGGTCTCAAACTCCAGACCTCAAGTGATCCACCCGCCTTGGCCTCTCAAAGTGCTGGAATTACAAGCGTGAGTCACCACACCTGGTCTGTTTTAACTTTTTGAGGAACTGCTAAACTGTTTTCCACAGTGTTGCACCATTTTAAATTCCCACCAACAATGTATGAGGGTTCCAATTTCTCATCAACTTTTCTGTTTTTAACTTTTCTGGCTATAAAAAAATTATAGCCATCTGCTTAATTTTTATGTACATTGCTTATTTTTGTTTCTTGAGAGAATATTCACATATTAATCATTTCATTTATTTAAGTAAATAAAGATGAACACCAGCTCATCTTTAAATTATCCCAAATGTTTAAATCTCCTTTTAAGTCATCCAGACCTACCAGATATCTCATCATTTTCATTTCCTGAAAGAGTCATCATCATATTTGTCTTTTTTTTTTTTCTTTGAGATGGAGTCTTGTTCTGTCACCCAGGCTGGAGTACAGTGGCATGATCTCGGCTCACTGCAACCTCTGCCTCCCAGGTTCAAGCAATTCTCCCTGCCTCAGCATCCCCAGTAGCTGGGACTACAGGCGTGCACCACTATGCCTGGCTAATTTTTGTATTTTTAATAGAGATGGGGTTTTTCCATGTTGGCCAGGCTAGTCTGGAACTCCTGACCTCAGGTGATCCACCCACCTCAACCTCCCAAAGTGCTGGAATTACAGGCGTGAGCCGCTGCGCTTGGCCCATTTTCATCTTGAAGCAGTCATCCATAATTTTCACCTTCTTGAATGAGTTTCCCTGGAAATCTTCTGGCCTGCTGGATTATGAACAACTTGTCCTATAATCATCCTGGGATCCAGGGATCTTTCTTCACAGGCATCCTGGAGATTATCTCCTCTGTTGCATCTCCCGGATCTAATGTCATCCTCTTCTTGGTTCACTCACTCATTTTGGTGGAACACTTCATCAGAGTTCACTGGAAAAGACTGCGTTAGAAATACACATTTTTAGTTGTACATAATGCATATATAGACATATAGATCTATCTGTATATGTGTTTTTCCTGTATTCTCACACTTACTTGATAGTTTAGCTAGGTGTAGAATTATAGGTTGGAAATCATTTTAATTGTAAATTGTAGAAGCATTGCTACATTTCCACCAGCTCTTAATGTGCTATTGAGAAGTTCCATGCCTTTCTGATTCTCAATCCTTTGATTGCAAACAACAACTTTTTTTTTTTTTTTTTTTTTTTTTTTTTTTTTTCCTGCGCTGGAAGTTTTTAGAAAAATATCTGCTCTAAAATTTTATGAAAAAATTTTTCTTTTCTGTGAATCTTTAAACTTAATTTTTTTTACCCATCAAACTCTTTAGAAATGTTTAATTGCAAGAAGAAATTTGTGTTTTCACTATGTAATTAGTAAGAGTTTTTTTTTCTTAGAAATGAATATGAACACATACAGATTTTAAAATGAATGCTTCCTGCTCATTTGTATAGTGGTAAAAACAAAAATAAAATAAAATTAATACTTCCATCTAATTTTATTACCTTGAAGGTGTTTTGACAGCAGCAGTTAACCTCATTTTTCTTTCTTATTTGGGCTTAGTATGTAATAAATTATTGTGAACAATGGAGACATTCTACTTAATTCTTGGAAGGATAAGCTAGGATGCAGTCTAGTTTTATTTAGAACTTACTCTGGAATCTATCAATTCCCTTTTATACTATCATTATTATCATTATTTTAGTGTTTTGTTGTTGTTGTTGTTTTTGAGATGGAGTCTCGCTCTGTCACCCAGGCTGGAGTGCAGTGGCGTGATCTTGGCTCACTGCAACCGCTGCCTCCCAGGTTCAAGCGATTCTTCTGCCTCAGCCTCCCAAGTAGCTGGGACTACAGGTGCCTCCCACCACGCCTGGCTACTTTTTTGTACTTTTAGTAGAGACAGGGTTTCACCATGTTGGTCAGGCTGGTCTTGAACTCCTGACCTCAAGTGATCCTCCTGCCTCAGCCTCCCAAAGTGCTGGGATTACAGGTATGAGCCGCCACACCTGGCCTTTAGTGTTTTTATTTTTAAAGAGACTGGGTCTTGGGTCTGTCACCCAGGCTGGAGCAAGTGCAGTGGTGCAATCCTAGCTCACTGTGGCCTCAAATTCCTGGGCTCAAGTGATCCTCAGCCTCCCCAGTGGCTAGGACTACAAGCACGTGTCACCATGCCTGGCTAATTTTTTTTAATTATTTTTTTTTGTAGAGATGGAGTCTTGCTTTGTTGCCCAGGCTGGTCTCAAACTCCTGGCTCCAAATGATCCTTCTGCTTCAGCCTTCCAAAGTACTTGGATTACAGGCATGAGCCACTGCTCCCAGCCAACTCCTTTTTGGATTTTTACTCTTCCTTTGCCTCTTTTAAAAAAACTGCAAACCAGTATGTCTCCAAATGAGTGCCTAAAATTTTTATGTATGCTTTAAAGAATGGATAAAAAGCAACCTATGAACCTACTAAAGTCAAGAAATTTTACATTATCAATGCCTTAAAAGACCCCCGTGGCCAGGTGCGGTGGCTCACGCCTATAATCTCAGCACTTTGGGAGGCTGATGTGGGCAGATTGTCTGAGCTCAACAGTTCGAGACCAGCCTGGGCAACATGGTGAAACCCCATCTCTATTAAAAAATAGAAAAAATTAACTGGGCGTGCCTGTAGTCCCAGCTATTAGGGAGGCTGAGGCAGGAGAATGGCTTGAACCTGGGAGGCAGAAGTTGCAGTGAGCTGAGATGGCGCCATTGCACTCCCAGGCAACAGAGCAAGACTCCGTCTCAAAAAAAAAAAAAAGAAAGAAAAACAAAAAACAACTCTGCATGCCAACCACCCCCTAATTCTGATTATATCCTTGTCCCTCCAATCCAGAGGTAAACATGATGCTCAGTTTTCGGTTAATTATTCCCTTGCTTCTCTTTGTGGTTTTACCAACTGCATATATATCCTTAAACATATTTAGCTTTGTCTATTCTTGAAGTTCAAATAAGAAGCATACTGCATGTTCTTCTTGTAACTGGCTTGTTTTACTCCACGCTGTTTTTGAGTTTCATCCATATTTATATGTACTACACAGTTGTAGTTCCCTTGTTTTCATTGGTAAATAGTGTTTTTATGTTACGAATATATAATTTATTTTACTGTTGATTAACCTCATGTGTTGTTTTCAGAGTGTTGCAAATTCAAATAATGCCCTGTGAACATTCTTGTACATATTTCCCAGTGCTCATGTGTGTTTCTCTAGGATATATAACAAAGTAAAGAATTGCAGAGTCACAGAGTTTGCGGATGTTCAACTCCACTAGATAATGCAAAGTTTTTTCCAAAGTGGTTGCACTGATTTACATTCCCACTGGCCTAGATGCATTTCTATTGATTTGCTTCCTCACTAACTTGGTATTGCCCAAATTTTAATTTTTGTCAATGTAATTACTAATAATGTTAAACTTACTTTCTTCTTCTTCCTCCTCCTCCTCCTCTTCTTCTTCTTCTTCCTCCTCTTCCTCTTCTTCATCCTCTTCCTCTTCATCTTCTCCTCCTCCTTTTCCTTCTCCTCCTCCTCCTCCTCCTCCTTCTTCTTCTCCTCCTCCTCTTCCTTTTCCTCCTCCTTCTCCTCTCCTCCTCCTTCTCCTCCTCCTTCTCCTCCTTCTCTTTCTCCTGCTCCCTCTTCTTCTTCTCCTTCTTCTTCTTCTTCCTCCTCCTCCTCCTCCACCAGACAGAGTTTCACTCTGTCACCCAGGCTAGAATGCAATGGCACCATCTCGGCTCACTGCAACCTCCACCTCCCTGCAACCTCCGTCTCCCAGGTTCAAGCGATTCTCCTGCCTCAGCCTCCCTGGTAGCTGGGATTACAGGCATGTGCCACCACGCCCGGCTAATTTTGTATTTTTAGTAGGGACGGGGTTTCTCTGTGTTGGTCAGGCTGGTCTGGAACTCCCAACCTCAGATGATCCATCCGCCTTTGCCTCCCAAAGTGCTGGATTACAAGCTTGAGCCACCGCGCCCGGCCATTGAGCTTATTTTCATATTTTCCTGCAAAATAGTCTTGTTCTTTCTCTTCAAGAGTGTGTCTTAGCAATTTTTTTGCCCTTTGGTCTTTCATATTCCAGAGAATATATTAAATATCCCAAGCAGGCATGGTAGTTCACACCTATAATCCCAGAACTTTGGGAGGCTGAGGTAGGAGGAGTGCACAAGGCTAGGAGTTTGAGACTGGCCTTTGCAACACAGCTAGACTCCATTTCTATAAAAAACATTTTAAAACAGGGTGTGGTAGCATGCATCTGTAGTCCCAGCTACCTGGGAGGCAGAGGCAGGAGAATCGCTTGAGCTCAGGAGTACAGGTTGCAATGAGCTATGATTGTGCCACTGGACTCCAGCCTGGGTGACAGAGTAAAACTTTGTCTCTAAAAAACAGAAATATCCCTCTTTATCCCTGATAGTATTTTTTAGGCCTTTATTAGTTTTTTTCATGTTACATCTTTTAGATCATTTTATTTTTAATCTATCTGTGACTACATTTAAAGTGAATTCTTGTTTTTTCCTTTTCCTTTTTGTGGGTAACGGGGTCTCACTATGTTGCCTAGGCAGATCTCAAACTCCTGTGCTCAAGCTGTCCTCCCACCTCTGCCATCCTAAGTGTTGAGATTACAGGCATGAGCCACTGCACCCAGCCTTAAAGTGACTTCTTATAGGCAACAACACAGGTGGGGTCTTTTATTTTATTTTTTATTTTTTTATGAGACAGATTCTCGCTCTGTTGCCTGCGCTGGGTACAGTGGTGCAGTCTTGACTCACTGCAGCCTGGACCTCCCAGGCTCAAGCAATCCTCCCACCTCAGGCTTCTGAGTAGCTGGGACTATGGGCACTTGCCAGCATACTTGGCTAAGGTTGTTCATTTTTTTGTAGAGACAAGGTCTCACTATGTTGCCCAGTCTGATCGTGAACACCTAGCCACAAGCAATTCTCCTGCCTTGTCTTCCCAGAGTGCTGGGATTACACGTGTGAACCACCGAACCCAGCAGGTCTTGCTTTTTTTTTTGAGATGGAGGTGTGAGCCACCTCATCCAGCCAGGTCTTGCTTTTTTAAGAGTCTGACAATAACTGCTTTCTAACTGGAATATTTAGAATGTTTAAATTTAATGCAATTATGAATATGGTTGGATTTAAACCATTTTACCATTTGCTTTCTATTTATTTCATCACTCCTTTGTTTTTCTTTTCCTGACTTTCTAGGGTTTAGGGTTTTTTTTTTTCTTTTTTCTACTCCCTCCTTGAGTATTTTTTTAGTAGTCCATCTTATTTCTGTCAGCTTATTAGCTATTCATCCTTATTTTACCTTTTTACTACTTGCTGTAGAGTTTACCATATGCCTATTTAACATATCACAGTCATCTTCAAAAAATATTATAACAGCCGGGCACAGTGGCTTATGCCTGTAATCCTGGTAACCTGGGAGGCTGAGGCAGGCAGATCACTTGAGGTCAGGAGTTCCAGAGCAACCTGGGCAACATGGTGAAACCCCGTCTGTACTAAAAATACAAAAGTATTGGCTCAGTGTGGTGGCGCACACCTGTAATCCCAGCTACTCGGGAGACCGAGGCACGAGAATTGCTTGAACCCGGGAAGCAGAGGCTGCAGCAAGCTGAGATCGTGCCACTGCACTCCAGCCTGGGTAACACAGTGAGACTCTGTGTCAAAAAAATATATAACCTTGACATAAAATGTATGAACCATACAATAGTATATTTTCATTTCTCCCCTCTCATCCTCTGTGCTTTTGTCATACATTTCATTTCCATGTACTTTAATAAATATTACAATATAATGTTATATCTTTGCTTTAAACAATTTAAGTACATTTTTACAATGGAAAATGTCTTCCATTTTTACCGTTAGTTATCATTCCTGTACTATTCATTCCTTTGAGTAGAACCAAATTTCCATCTGCTATCATTTTCCTTTTAACTGATGTGCTTCCTTTCACTTCTTTTTTTTTTTTTTTGAAATGGAGTCTTGTTCTGTCTCCCAGGCTGGAGTGCAGTGCCGCAATCTTGGCTCACTGCAACCTCTGCCTCCCAGGTTCAAGTGATTCTCCTGCCTTAGCCTCCTGAGTAGCTGAGATTACAGGTGCCCACCACCATGCCAGGCTAATTGTTGTATTTTTAGTAGAGATAGAGTTTCACCATGTTGGCCAGGCTGGTCTTGAACTCCTGACCTCATGATCTGCCTGCCTCAGCTTCCCAAAGTGCTGGGATTACAGGGGTGAGCCACCGCGCCCGGTCCCTTTCACATTTTTTGTAGTGCAGTTGTGCTGGTAACTAACTTTATTTGGCATTTGTTTGTATGAGTAAGTTTATATTTTACCTTCCTTCATGGTTATTTTCCTTGATGGGCCTATTAAAATATATTTTTTCTTTTGTAAGCCACTTCACCCCTCCCCTGTGGGTCTGTTTTTATTTGCCTCTATGTGGCTGACTTTGGATAGAAACATTAAAAGTTCTACTTGTTGTTTTCCTGAAGCTATGCTTCTATTTCTGGACTCATCGCCAAGTCACTTGAAGGCAATACAAATGAAGTATCTGGGCCAGATGCAGTGGCTCACGCCTGTAATCCCAGCACTTTGGGAAACTGAGGTGGGAGGATACCTCGAGCCCAGGAGTTCCAGGCCACCCTAAGCAACATAGTTAGACCCTGTCTCTACAAAAAAAAAGAATTAGCCTGGCATGGTGGCACGTGCCTGTAGTCCCAGTTACTTCGGAGGCTGAGGTGGGAGGATCACTTGAGCCTGGGAGTTGGAGGCTACATTGATCCTTGATCGTGCCACTAGCCTCAAACCTGGGCAACAGAGTGAGATCTTGTCTCAAAAAAAAAAAAAAAAGTATCTCTTTGCTTTATTCCTGCTCTCCTGTGATTCTGCAGCATGGAATGGGCCACTGACTTACTCACATGTATAGTTCTCATCTGTCCATTTTAATAACTGCAACTAGGGATCTTTTTAAACTTTCTCTCTTGTTCTTTAAGCACACATCAAACCTGAGTTTAGAGGGTATTTGCATCCTAGTTTCACGAGATTGGCAAATAGTTTTTAGAGAGTATGTTTGTGGCCATTCTTTTGTTTTGATACTGATGGAGAGTTTTTTAATTTTTTGTTTGTTTAAGACAGGGTCTTCCTCTGTCACCCAGGCTGGAGTGCAGTGATGCAGTCACGGCTCACTGTAGCCTCAGCCTCCTGGCCTCAAGCGATCTTCTTGCCTCAGCCCCCCAAGTAGCTGGGACTATACATATATGCCACCCCGCTAGCTAATTTTTAGAGGAGATCTCTCTATGTTGCACAGGTTGGTCTGGTCTTGAACTTCTGGCCTCAAGCGATCCTCCTACTTCGGCTTCCCCAAGTGCTGGGATTACAGGCATGAGCCATTGCACCTGGCAATGGAGTAGTTTGTGGTTGGTTGGTTTTTTTCTGTTTGTTTGTTTGTTTTTGAGACAGAGTTTCGCTCCTGTTGCCCAGACTGGAGTGCAATAGCGCAATCTTGGCTTACTTCAACTTCTGCCTCCTGGGTTCAAGCAGTTCTCCTGCCTCAGCTTCCCAAGTCGCTGGGATTACAGGCATCCACTACGACGCCTGGCTAATTTTTGTATTTTTAGTAGAGATGAGATTTCACCATGTTGGTCAGGCTGGTCTCAAACTCCTGACTTCAAGTGATCCACTCGCCTCAGCCTCCCAAAGTGCTGGGATTACAGGCATGAGCCACTATGCCCGGCCTTGTTTGTTTTTTTGTTTTGTTTTGTTTTGAGACAGAGTCTCACTCCATCACCCAGACTGGAGTGCAGTGGCACAATCTCGGCTCACTGTAACCTCCGCCTCCCGGGTTCAAGCCTGTAGTCCTAGCTACTTGGGAGGTTGGGGCACAAGAATCACTTGAACGGGTTAATTTTTGAATTTTCTTTTTAATAGAGACAGGGTTTTGCCATGTTGGCCAGGCTGGTCTCAAACTTGCGGCCTCAAGTGATCTGCCCGCCTTGGCCTCCCAAAGTGCTGGGATTACAGGCATGAACCACCTCACTCACAGAGTTTTTTTTTTTTTTTTAAATAAATTTTTATTTGAAATTATTTAGATTTACAGAAAAAGTGCAAAGTAATACAAAGAGTCCTATATATTGCCATACCCAATTTACCCTAATGCTAACATCTTACACTAGCATGACATATTTGTCAAAATCATCAATGTACCAATTCATATACTGTACATTACTATTTACTAAAATCCAGATTTTATTTGGATTTCACCAGTTTTTCCACTAATGTGGTTTTTTTGTTCCAGAATTCATAGTTGTGTTTTTTTTTTCTATTTTTGATTCTTTAAGTTCATTTTTGTTGGTTGCATGGAAAAGTGTTAAATATGCACTCATTCCACCAAATTCCCTTGATATCTTTACCATTACTTTATAAACCATTTATGTTTCTCTTGCAGAGTGCCACAACCTAAATGCCTTACCTGATGACACTGACAGAGAAATCACTGGAAATAATAGTTTTGTACTTAATTCTTGTCACTAACACTCTAATAGTGTTTTTAAAAACCTAAATACAAGGCCAGATGTGGTGGCTCACACCTATAATCCCAGCACTTTGGGATGCCTAAGGAGGAGGATTGCTCAAGGCCAGAAGTTGGAAACCAGAACAGCCTGGGCAACATAGTGAGACCCTCTCTCTGACAAAACAAAACAAAACAACAAAAAAATCTAACACAAATACTTAAATGCATACAACTATTTTTATAACTTTTAACTTTTACACGTAGTTGTCCATTTCTCCAAAATATGAAGTCCTCTGTGGAAGTGATTCCAGACCTTCAGAGCCCTGGTGAAGTCTGTGAATTACCGGTAATGATCACCACCATCTTGTCTGTTTTAGTAGCACATGATCATGTAATTGAAAACTGTTTTGAACAGGAATGTCTCATCATAAATAAGTTAATAAATTCTACAAAAATCTACTAAACACCTATTATGTTCTAGGTACAGATTGGGGAAATCACAATAAGCCAGTCAGGCACAATACCTAGCTTCGTGAAATGTATAGTCAGTCTCTTCTACTTTAAGGCCTAGACTCTCTTAGACTTTGTTGATTAGCATCTAGACTAAATGAATCATCTCTGGATCTTCATTTGGAGGGCAATAAGGCTGGATTTGCTACTTGGCCTTTTTAGGGGTTGAGAAGATGTTACTTTAACAAAAGCAAGTGCCCAAGAAAATCATAAACCCAGGTAATAGGCTGACCACTTTAAGCTGAGAAATCCTACATAGTTTTCTGGAATATAGGCCACTACTAATGTAATGCACACACATACCACCTTATTTTGAGGCTGTGTGTTAGGTATGTTATGTTTGTCATCCCTCCACCCCACACACACAAACCCACTTGCTATTCACTTGATTCATTTTTTATGTGAATTGAAAAATGGTACTAAAGAAAAAAGTTTAGGGGTATAGAAATAGCTTTTTTTTTTTTTTTTTTTTTGGAGATGGAGTCTCACTCTGTCGCCCAGGCTGGAGTGCAGTGGCTGGATCTCAGCTCACTGCAAGCTCCGCCTCCCGGGTTTACGCCATTCTCCTGCCTCAGCCTCCCGAGTAGCTAGGACTACAGGTGCCCGCCACCTCGCCCAGCTAGTTTTTTGTATTTTTTAGTAGAGACGGAGTTTCACTGTGTTAGCCAGGATGGTCTCGATCTCCTGACCTCATGATCCACCCATCTCGGCCTCCCAAAGTGCTGGGATTACAGGCTTGAGCTACCGCGCCCGGCCAGAAATAGCTTATTTTTTAAGGAAGAAACATAACCTTTCTAAATCCCAGATGTGTAATATTGAAAATGTGGTTAACCAAGGACAGAGGGTACACCTAATGACTTTTGAGGATCCTTCTTGCTCTAGACACTATGATTCTCATTACTTCAATAGTATTCATCTATGGATTGTATCATATATGAACTACTGAGGAACACACACTCTTGCAGATGTTTGCAGATTATTAATTGCTTTATATTTGGAGCACCCTTCCCTTCAGTCAGCATAAATATTTGAGGGTGGGCTGTGTTTAGATGTTTAGTCCCCAGTGATTATAACATGATGCACCACCCTCCTATATAAATTTTGATTTAAGAAAGGATTTTATTTTCCAAAGGAAACCACAAGTGAAAGCCATCTTGAAGATTCAATAGCAGTTGATCCTATAGTGCCAGGTAAGAACTTTGAAGTAGCATGTAGGATTATATGTATGTGTAAATATGTTTGTATACAGGGCAGTTGCAAAAAAAGAGTATTTATAATTGTTCAAAGAGCTTCCAAAGAGGAACAGCATTTGCAACAGTGTCGTGTATGAGCAAAAGTCAAGGTTCTTGTGGCTTCTCCAGAGTGCAGGCAGGACCAAACTGATAGTAGGCAACGTGTCTCAGGTACAAGCAAACCAGTCCTTAGAAGCACCAATCAGCAAGCTTCTTTCCTGAGATTTTTATTTTTATTAATTTTATTTTATTTTATTTGAGACAGGGTCTTTGTCACCCAGGCTGGAATGCAATGGCAAGATCACGGCTCACCGCAGCCTCGACCTCCCAGGCTCAAGTGATCCTCCCATCTCAGCCTCCCCAGTAGCTGGGACCATAAGCATGTGCCACCACACCTGGCTAATTTTTGTATTTTTTGTAGAGACAGGGTTTTGCCATGTTGGCCAGGCTGGTCTTGAACTCCTAGGCTCAAGCAATTCACCTGCCTCGGCCTCCCAAAGTGCTGAGTCACTTTGCCTGGCCTCTTTCCTGAGATGTTTTAAATGGGAAACTATAGGATACCATGGTGCTTATGATAAGCACACATTATGTCTAGGTCCCTGTTTCAAGTGGGGCACTTTGGACACGTGCTTCCCACATTCTGATTTTGTGCCAAAACCTATGAGATGATCGCAATGTGGGAATCGTGGATGGCTATGGAAAGTCCTAACACATTTGTAGTAGACAGGCAGAATTATGGAGTGAAAAGGGCATGGTGTTGAGACTGAGGGAGATGTGACTATGTATCCCCATTGTTTCCCCTTTCTTTTCTCTACAGAAGTGGCACAGGGTGAAGCCCAGTGGTTTCAAGAGGCGAAGAATCTGAATGAGCAGCTGAGAGCAGCTTATACCAGCGCCAGTTTCCGCCACATGTCTTTGCTTGATATCTCTTCCGATCTGGGCACGGACCACTTGCTGGGCTGTGATTTGTCCATGGCTTCAAAACACATCAGCAAACCTGTGCAGGAGCCCCTGGTGCTGCCTGAGGTTTTTGCCAGCTTGAACTGTCATGTGTGTGGAGGGTGAAGCTGGAAGTGGAAAGACGGTTCTCCTGAAGAAAATAGCTTTTCTGTGGGCGTCTGGATGCTGTCCCCTGTTAAACAGGTTCCAGCTGGTTTTCTACCTCTCCCTTAGTTCCACCAGACCAGATCAGGGGCTGGTCAGTATCATCTGTGACCAACTCCTAGAGAAAGAAGTATCTGTTACTGAAATGTGCATGAGAAACATCCTCCAGCAGTTGAAGAATCAGGTCTTATTCCTTTTAGATGACTACAAAGAAATATGTTCAGTCCCTCAAGTCATAGGAAAACTGATTCAAAAAAACCACTTGTCACGGACCTGCCTATTGATTGCTGTCCGTACAGACAGGGCCAGGGACATCCGCCGATACCTAGAGACGATTCTAGAGATCAAAGCATTTCCCTTTTATAATACTATCTTTATATTACGGAAACTCTTTTCACATAATATGACTCGTCTGCAAAAGTTTATGATTTACTTTAGAAAGAACGAAAGTTTGCAGAAGATTCAGAAAACTCCTCTCTTTGTGGCGGCAGTCTGCGCTCATTGGTTTCAGTATCCTTTTGACCCATCCTTTTATGATGTGGCTGTTTTCAAATCCTATATGGAACGCCTTTTCTTAAGGAACAAAGTGGCAGCTGAACTTCTCAAAGCAACTGTATCCTCCTGTGGTGAGCTGGCCTTGAAAGGGTTTTTTTCATGTTGCTTTGAGTTTAATGATGATGATCTCACAGAAGCAGGGGTTGATGAAGATGGAAGATCTAACCATGTGCTTGATGAGCAAATTTACAGCCCAGAGACTAAGACCATCCTACCAGTTTTTAAGTCCTGCCTTCCAAGAATTTCTTGCGGGGATGAGGCTGATAGAACTCCTGGATTCAGATAGGCAGGAACATCAAGATTTGGGACTGTATTATTTGACACAAATCAACTCACCCATGATGACTGTAAGCGCCTACAACAATTTTTTGAACTATGTCTCCAGCCTCCCTTCAACAAAAGCAGGGCCCAAAATTGTGTCTCATTTGCTCCATTTAGTGGATAAAAAAGAGTCATTGGAGAATATATCTGAAAATGATGACTACTTAAAGCACCAGCCAGAAATTTCACTGAAGATGCAGTTAATTAGGGGATTGTGGCAAATTTGTCCACAAGCTTACTTTTCAATGGTTTCAGAATATTTACTGGTTCTTGCCCTGCAAATTGCTTATCAAAGCAACACTGTTGCTGCGTGTTCTCCATTTGTTTTGCAATTCCTTCAAGGGAGAACACTGACTTTGAAAGTACTTAACTTACAGTACTTTTTCGACCACCCAGAAAGCTTGTCATTGCTGAGGAGCATCCACGTCTCGATAAATGGCAAGAAGACATCACCCAGATTCGATTTTTCAGTCCTGGAAGCATGTTTGGACAAATCACAGGCACCAACTATAGATCAGGACTATGCTTCTGCCTTTGAACCTATGAATGAATGGGAGCAAAATTTAGCTGAAAAAGAGGATAACGTAAAGAGCTATATGGCTATCCAGCGCACAGCACCACCAGACCTTAGTACTGGCTATTGGAAACTTTCTCCAAAGCAGTACAAGATTCCTTGTCTGGAAGTCCATGTGAATAATATTGATGCTGTAGACCAGGAGATGCTCGAGATTCTAATGACAGTTTTCTCAGCTTCACAGCGCATCGAACTCCATTTAAACCACAGCGGAGGCTTTATTGAAAGCATCCGCCCAGCTCTTGAGCTGTCTAAGGCCTCTGTCACCAAGTGCTCCATAAGCAAATTGGAACTCAGCGCAGCCGAAGAGGAAATGCTTCTCACCCTGCCTTCCCTGGAATCTCTTGAAATCTCAGGGACAATCCAGTCACAAGGTATACCTGTATATATTTTGGATGACTATTCTGATGTGTAATTTCTTTTTCTTACTTTAAGTGGTTGAAAACTTCTGACGCCATGAAAGCATGAATGCTCATTGACAGAATAGATATAAAATAAACCTTCACTAATGTTTTTTTGACAGTAGCATGAATTAGTGAAAAGTCCCTGAATAACTGAATGGTTTTCAAATAACTTAGATAAAATGAATAAAATATTTACATTAAATTATTGAAGGGGCCGGGTGCCGTGGCTCATGCCTATAATCCCAGCACTTTGGGAGGCCGAGGCGGGCGGATCACAAGTTAGGAGATCGAGACCACCCTGGATAACACAGTGAAACCCCGTCTCTACTAAAAATACAAAAACATTAGCCGGGCGTGGTGGTGGGCACCTGTAGTCCCAGCTACTCGGGAGGCTGAGGCAGGAGAATGGCGTGAACCCGGGAGGCGAAGCTTGCAGTGAGCCGAGATTGTGTCACTGCACTCCAGCTTGGGCGACAGAGTGAGACTGTCTCAAAAATAAATAAATTACTGAAGGCTCTTAATAAAGACATGAATTATTTGTTATTACTAAAGAATTAGCTATATGTGAGATGATGCTTAGAAATTACCTTCACCCTAGCTGCCTAAAGGAAGAAAGACCTATAGTCCCTGGGACATAAATAAATTAATGGGAAATAAGATCTTCACCTATTTGTGTCTTAACTCCTCTAAGCACTATTTGATAGTTTTCAGTGTAGACTCTACCCATCTTTCATTAAATTTATTCCTAGATACTCATATCTTTTGAATGTATTGTAAATGTCATTAAAAATATTTTTTCATTTTCTAATTGTTGCTAGTATTGCTTTGGTCTTAAGCAGTTTGACTGTTACCTGCCTAGGTGTGCTTTGCTTTTTATATATCTTGCTTGAGGTACACTGAACTTTCTTGGGATGTGTGGGTTGACATTTACCAAATTTAGAAAATTTTTCATCTTTTTTCAAGTACTTTTTTCTTATGGTAAAATACATGTAACAAAACTTACATTTTAATCATTTTAAGTGTACAACTTGGTGGCATTAAGTGCATTCACTATGTTGTACAACCATCACCACTATCCATCTCCAGAACCTTTTCATCATCCCACACTCTACCCATTAAACAATAAATCTCCGGGCCGGGTGCGGTGGCTCACGCCTGTAATCCCAGCACTTTGGGAGGTTGAGGAGGGTGGATCACCTGAGCTCAGGAGTTAGAGACCACGTCTCTACTAAAATACAAAAAATTAGCTTGGCGTGGTGGCATGTACCTGTAGTTCCAGCTACTCGGAGGCTGAGGCATGAGAATCACTTAAGCCTGGGAGGCGGAGGTTGCAGTGAGCCCAGATCACGCCACTGCACTCCAGCTTGGGCTACCTAGTGAGGCTCCATCTCAAAAAATAATAATAATAAAAATTAAAAAATCTTCCCTCCCACCAGCCCCTGATAACTTCTCTTCTGTTTTCTGTCTCTATGAATTTGCCTATTGTCTAGATATTGCAACCTCCGTCTCCCAGGTTTACGTGAATTCTTCTGCCTCAGCCTCCTGAGTAGCTGGGATTACAGATGCACACCACCACACCCAGCTAATTTTTTTTTGTATTTTTAGTAGAGACAGGATTTCACTATGTTGGCCAGACTGGTCTCGAACTCCTGACCTCATCACCTGCCCACCTCAGCCTCCGAAAGTGCTGGGATTACAGGCGTGAGCCACCACGCCTGGCCGAAATGCTATATTTCTGTGAGTCTAAAGAGTAGCACAGGGCTTCCCACACAGTACGTAATCAGTAAATGCTGCAAACAGCAATATCTCCATATGTGTACTCTGTAAAAAAAATGTTTTATGGTATGTGGAAGGTTTGCATGTGAAAATAGCTGGATGAATCAAAATGACAGTTTTAAAATGTCCATTCAGAACTCTTTAGATTAATAATGGGAAACTGTGTGCTGTTTTCCAGACCAAATCTTTCCTAATCTGGATAAGTTCCTGTGCCTGAAAGAACTGTCAGTGGATCTGAAGGGCAACATAAATGTTTTTTCAGTCATTCCTGAAGAATTTCCAAACTTCCATCATATGGAGAAATTATTGATTCAAATTTCAGCTGACTGTGATCCTTCCAAACTAGGTAAGGATGGCACTTTAATATGCTTGTTTTTTACATCGGTTGGAAAAGCTACTTGGCCAATAATTTACTTAAGAGTTAAAGTTTCTGTGGTTCTAAGGGTGTAGCCTGTATCCATGGTAAATTGTGAGGAATAGCACTCTTTCTCATTAAGAAAGCAGAGCGCTATTTGTAATTACTGAGCCTTTACTACACACTAGGAAGTGTCCTAAGCACTTCACAAATATTAACTCAGTCTTCATAACTCACTCTATGAAGTAAAGTACTATTACTAATGCTCTTTTGTAGCTGGGAAAACTGAGACATAAAGAGATTAAGTAATTTGTAATATCCAGCTAAGGAAATGTAGATCTGTGACTCAAATAGAGGAATATTGACTCTAAAATCTGAGTTTCTTAATCCCTAATATAGGCCGGGTATGATGGCTCACGCCTGTAATCCCACCACTTTAGGAGACCAAGAAGGGCAGATCACTTGAAGTCAGGAGTTTGAGACCAGCCTGAGCAACATGGTGAAACCCTGTCTCTACTAAAAATGCAAAAATTAGCTGGCATGGTGGCATATGCCTCTAATCCCAGCTACTTGAGAGGCTGAGGCAGGAGAATTGCCTGAACCAGGGAGGCAGAGATTGCAGTGTGAGCCGAGATTGCAACATCGTACTCTAGCCTGGGGAACAACAGCGAAACTTGTGTGTGTGTGTGTGTGTGTGTGTGTGTGTGTGTGTGTGTACGTATACACATCGAAGCTGGAGGTGGTAGTTATATTTGTCAGCAATTTTTGCAACAAATTGAGGTTTTGCTTCAGAGTTGTCATTCCTTTTATGTTTCTTTTTCTTTTTTTTTTTTTTTTTGAGATAGAGTCTCACTCTGTCGCCCAGGCTAGAGTGCAGTGGCACCGTGTTGGCTCACTGCAACCTCCGTTTCCTGGGTTCAAGCAATTCTCCTGCCTCAGTCTCCCAAGTAGCTGGGATTACAGGCATCAACCACCAAGCCTGGCTAATTTTTTAATATTTTTAGTAGAGACGGGGTTTCACCATGTTGGCCAGGCCAGTCTCAAACTCCTGACCTCAGGTGATCTGCCCGCCTCGGCCTCCCAAAGTGCTAGGATTACAGTATTCTTTGTGTAGTATTCTTTTTTTTTTTTTTTTTTAATTGAGATGCAGTCTTGCTCTGTTGCCCAGGCTGGAGTTTGGTGGCGCGATCTCGGCTCACTGCAACCTCTGCCTCCTGGGTTCAAGTGATTCTCCTACCTCAGCCTCCTGAGTAGTTGGGATTACAGGCGCCTGCCACCCACGCCCGGCAAATGTTTGTATTTTTAGTAGAGACAGGGTTTCACCATGTTGGTCAGGCTGGTCTTGAACTCCTGAGCTCAGGTGATCCACCCGCCTCGGCCTCCCAAAGTGCTGGGATTACAGGTGTGAGCCACCGCACCTGGCCTCTTTGTACAGTATTCTTATTGTGCAAATGTCACGTACAAACTTAGAGTTATTAGATGTTAAAGCTGAAGGTGATGCTACTGAGTCAATGCCTGTATTTTATAGAAGAGAAAACTGTTATCCAGAGAGGGTCAATAATGTGTCAAAATTCACATCAGTTGTTAGTTGCAGAACCTGAACCCAAGTCCAGTGACCTGATTCTTAGATCATGACATCGTGGTAGCTGGTTTTAATTCAGTATTATTGAAACAAAATAATAAACTACTTGGCTAATTTTGATAGAAATTTGCAGTATTTTCTAATTTCTGAAAATCCTTGATCTTTTACAGTAAAATTGATTCAAAATTCTCCAAACCTTCATGTTTTCCATCTGAAGTGTAACTCCTTTTCGGATTTTGAGTCTCTCATGACTGTACTTGCTTCCTGTAAGAAACTCACAGAAATTAAGTTTTCGGGTTCATTTTTTGAAGCCGTCCCATTTGGTAAGAGTTATAATATTACAATTGTGGTTTAAGATGTTTCTGCCAGGCGCGGTGGCTCAAGCCTGTAATCCCAGCACTTTGGGAGGCCGAGACGGGCGGATCACGAGGTCAAGAGATCGAGACCATCCTGGCTAACACGGTGAAACCCCGTCTCTACTAAAAAATACAAAAAAAAAAAGCCGGGCACGGTGGCTCAAGCCTGTAATCCCAGCACTTTGGGAGGCCGAGATGGGCGGATCACGAGGTCAGGAGATCGAGAGACGATCCCGGCTAACACGGTGAAACCCCGTCTCTACTAAAAAATACAAAAAAACTAGCCGGGCGAGGTGGCGGGCGCCTGTAGTCCCAGCTACTCGGGAGGCTGAGGCAGGAGAATGGCGTAAACCCGGGAGGCGGAGCTTGCAGTGAGCTGAGATCCGGCCACTGCACTCCAGCCTGGGTGACAGAGCAAGACTCCGTCTCAAAAAAAAAAAAAAAAAAAAAAAAAAAAAAAAAAAAAACTAGCCGAGCGAGGTGGCGGGCGCCTGTAGTCCCAGCTGCTCGGGAGGCTGAGGCAGGAGAATGGCATAAACCCGGGAGGCGGAGCTTGCAGTGAGCTGAGATCTGGCCACTGCACTCTAGCCTGGGCGACAGAGCGAGACTGTCTCACAAAAAAAAAAAAAAAAAAAAAAAAAAAAAAGATGTTTCTATGGACACAGAGTCATATTAACCACTCTTTAAAAAGAGCCATATTTTGAGGCTGGGTGTGGTGACTCATGCCTGTAATCCCAGCACTTTGGGAAGCTGAGGCAGGAGGCTCGCTTGAGGTCAGGGGTTTGAGACCAGTCTGGGCAACATAACAAGTCCTCCATCTCTGAAAAGTTTTTAAAAAATCAGTTGGGCACAGTGGTACCTGTAATCCCAGCTACCAGGGAAGAAGGCAGGAAGATTCCTTGAGCCCAGAAGGTTGAGGTTGCAGCGAGCTGTGATGGTACCAGTGCATTCCAGCCTTGGTGACAGAGACCTTGTCTCTTTAAAAAAAGAAAGAAAAAAAGAGAAAAATTGTTTCTTAAATAATAAAGTATATGTGTTTCCAGAATTTTCTTTTTTACCTTTAAGTTCAGTTGGATTTGAAATTTCTAGAATTTTAATGACATTTCTAGTTATCAGAATTATTTT